>NC_092779.1:36013649-40813649 GCF_047496795.1 Chiloscyllium punctatum
TTTCTCTTTTCTCCTCTTTTCTCTTTTCTTTTCTCTTTTCTCTTTCTCTTTTCTCTTCGTATCTCTTCGTTTCTCTTTTCTCTTCTTTTCTCTACTTTTCTCTTTTCCCTTTATTCTCTTCTTTTCTCTTTTCCTATATTCTCTTCTTTTCTCTTTTCTCTTTTCTCTTCTTTTCTCTTCTTTATTCTTTAAACTTTTCTCTTCTTTTTACTCTTCATTTCTCTTTTCTCTTCTTTTCATTTCTTTTCTCTTCTTTTCTCTTTTCCCTTTACAACTCTGTTTTCTTTTCTTCTTTTCTCTTTTCACTTTTCTTTTCTCTTTTCTCTTCTTTTCTCTTTTCTCATCTTTTCTCCTCTTTACTCTTTTCCCTTTTCTCTTCTTTTTTCTTTTCTCTTTTTTTCTCGTTTCTCTTCTTTTCTCTTTTCTCTTTTCCCTTTTCTTTTCTCTTTTCTCTATTCTCTTCTTTTCTCTTTTCTCTTTTGTATTCTTTTCTCTTCTATTCACTTTTCTCTTTTAACTTTTCTCTTCTTTTCTCTATTCTCTTCTTTTCTCTATTAACTTTTCTCTTCTTTTCTCTATTCTCTTCTTTTCTCTTTTTTCTCTTCTCTTCACTTTTCTCTTTTATCTTTTCTCTTCTTTTCTCTATTCTCTTCTTTTCTCTATTAACTTTTCTCTTCTTTTCTCTATTCTCTTCTTTTCTCTTTTTTCTCTTCTATTCACTTTTCTCTTTTATCTTTTCTCTTCTTTTCTCTATTCTCTTCTTTTCTCTTTTCTCTTCTTTTCTCTTCATTTCTCTTTCCTCATTTCTCTATTCTCATCTGTTCTCTTTTCTCTTCTTTGCTCTTTTCTCTTTCTCTTCTTCTATCTTCTTTTATCTTCTTTTCTCTTTTCTGTTTTCTCTATTCTCTTCAGTTCTCTTTTGTCTTCTTTCCACTGTTCCCTTTTCTCGTCTATTCTCTTTTATCTTTTCTCTTCTTGTCTCTTTTCTCTTCTTTTCTCCTTTCACATTTTTCTTCTCTTTTCTCTTCTTTTCTCATTCATTTTTTCTCTTTTCTCTTTTCTCTTCTTTTCTCTTTTCTCTTCTTTTCTCCTTTCTTTTCTCTTTTCGCTTCTTCTCTTCTTTTCTCTTTTGTCTTCTTTTCCCTTCATTTCTCTTTTCTCTTTTGTATTCTTTTATCTTCTATTCACTTTTCTCTTTTATCTTTTCTCTTCTTTTCTCTATTCTCTTCTTTTCTCTTTTCTCTTCTTTTCTCTTCATTTCTCTTTCCTCATTTCTCTATTCTCATCTGTTCTCTTTTCTCTTCTTTGCTCTTTTCTCTTTTCTCTTCTTCTATCTTCTTTTATCTTCTTTTCTCTTTTCTCTTTTCTCTATTCTCTTCAGTTCTCTTTTGTCTTCTTTCCACTGTTCCCTTTTCTCGTCTATTCTCTTTTCTCTTTTCTCTTCTTGTCTCTTTTCTCTTCTTTTCTCTTTTCTCTTCTTCTCTTCTTTTCTCTTTTCTCTTCTTTTCCCTTCATTTCTCTTTTCTCTTTTGTATTCTTTTATCTTCTATTCACTTTTCTCTTTTATCTTTTCTTTTCTCTTCTTTTCTTTTTTCCCTTCATTTCTCTTTCCTCATTTCTCTATTTTCATCTGTTCTCTTTTCTCTTCTTTGCTCTTTTCTCTTTTCTCTTCGTTCTATCTTCTTTTATCTTCTTTTCTCTTTTCTCTTTCTCTATTCTCTTCAGTTCTCTTTTGTCTTCTTTCCACTGTTCCCTTTTCTCGTCTATTCTCTTTTATCTTTTCTCTTCTTTTCTCTTTTCTCTTCTTTTCCCTTCTTTTCTCCTTTCACGTTTCTTTTCACTTTTCTCTTCTTTTCTCTTTTCTCTTCTTTTCTCCTTTCTTTTCTCTTTTCTCTTCTTCACTTCTTTTCTCTTTTCTCTTCTTTTCCCTTCATTTCTCTTTTCTCTTTTGTATTCTTTTATCTTCTATTCACTTTTCTCTTTTATCTTTTCTTTTCTCTTCTTTTCTCGATTCTCTTCTTTTCTCTTTTCTCTTCTTTTCTCTTTTCTCATCTTTTCTCCTCTTTACTCTTTTCCCTTTTCTCTTCTTTTTTCTTTTCCCTTTTTTTCTCGTTTCTCTTCTTTTCTCTTTTCTCTTCTTTTCTCTTTTCCCTTTTCTTTTCTCTTTTCTCTATTCTCTTCTTTTCTCTTTTCTCTTTTGTATTCTTTTCTCTTCTATTCACTTTTCTCTTTTAACTTTTCTCTTCTTTTCTCTATTCTCTTCTTTTCTCTATTAACTTTTCTCTTCTTTTCTCTATTCTCTTCTTATCTCTTTTTTCTCTTCTATTCACTTTTCTCTTTTAACTTTTCTCTTCTTTTCTCTATTCTCTTCTTTTCTCTATTAAATTTTCTCTTCTTTTCTCTATTCTCTTCTTTTCTCTTTTTTCTCTTCTATTCACTTTTCTCTTTTATCTTTTCTCTTCTTTTCTCTATTCTCTTCTTTTCTCTTTTCTCTTCTTTTCTCTTCATTTCTCTTTCCTCATTTCTCTATTCTCATCTGTTCTCTTTTCTCTTCTTTGCTCTTTTCTCTTTTCTCTTCTTCTATCTTCTTTTATCTTCTTTTCTCTTTTCTGTTTTCTCTAATCTCTTCAGTTCTCTTTTGTCTTCTTTCCACTGTTCCCTTTTCTCGTCTATTCTCTTTTCTCTTTTCTCTTCTTTTCTCTTTTCTCTTCTTTTCCCTTCTTTTCTCCTTTCACGTTTCTTTTCTCTTTTCTCTTCTTTTCTCTTTTCTCTTCTTTTCTCCTTTCTTTTCTCTTTTCTCTTCTTCTCTTCTTTTCTCTTTTCTCTTCTTTTCCCTTCATTTCTCTTTTCTCTTTTGTATTCTTTTATCTTCTATTCACTTTTCTCTTTTATCTTTTCTCTTCTTTTCTCTATTCTCTTCTTTTCTCTTTTCTCTTCTTTTCTCTTCATTTCTCTTTCCTCATTTCTCTATTCTCATCTGTTCTCTTTTCTCTTCTTTGCTCTTTTCTCTTTTCTCTTCATCTATCTTCTTTTATCTTCTTTTCTCTTTTCTCTTTTCTCTATTCTCTTCAGTTCTCTTTTGTCTTCTTTCCACTGTTCCCTTTTCTCGTCTATTCTCTTTTATCTTTTCTCTTCTTGTCTCTTTTCTCTTCTTTTCTCTTCTTTTCTCCTTTCACATTTCTTTTCTCTTTTCTCTTCTTTTCTCTTTTCTCTTCTTTTCTCCTTTCTTTTCTCTTTTCTCTTCTTCTCTTCTTTTCTCTTTTCTCTTCTTTTCCCTTCATTTCTCTTTTCTCTTTTGTATTCTTTTATCTTCTATTCACTTTTCTCTTTTATCTTTTCTTTTCTCTTCTTTCTCTATTCTCTTCTTTTCTCTTTTCCCTTCATTTCTCTTTCCTCATTTCTCTATTCTCATCTGTTCTCTTTTCTCTTCTTTGCTCTTTTCTCTTTTCTCTTCTTCTATCTTCTTTTATCTTCTTTTCTCTTTTCTCTTTTCTCTATTCTCTTCAGTTCTCTTTTGTCTTCTTTCCACTGTTCCCTTTTCTCGTCTATTCTCTTTTATCTTTTCTCTTCTTTTCTCTTTTCTCTTCTTTTCCCTTCTTTTCTCCTTTCACGTTTCTTTTCACTTTTCTCTTCTTTTCTCTTTTCTCTTCTTTTCTCCTTTCTTTTCTCTTTTCTCTTCTTCACTTCTTTTCTCTTTTCTCTTCTTTTCCCTTCATTTCTCTTTTCTCTTTTGTATTCTTTTATCTTCTATTCACTTTTCTCTTTTATCTTTTCTTTTCTCTTCTTTTCTCTATTCTCTTCTTTTCTCTTTTCTCTTCTTTTCTCTTTTCTCATCTTTTCTCCTATTTACTCTTTTCCCTTTTCTCTTCTTTTTTCTTTTCCCTTTTTTTCTCGTTTCTCTTCTTTTCTCTTTTCTCTTCTTTTCTCTTTTCCCTTTTCTTTTCTCTTTTCTCTATTCTCTTCTTTTCTCTTTTCTCTTTTGTATTCTTTTCTCTTCTATTCACTTTTCTCTTTTAACTTTTCTCTTCTTTTCTCTATTCTCTTCTTTTCTCTATTAACTTTTCTCTTCTTTTCTCTATTCTCTTCTTTTCTCTTTTTTCTCTTCTATTCACTTTTCTCTTTTAACTTTTCTCTTCTTTTCTCTATTCTCTTCTTTTCTCTATTAACTTTTCTCTTCTTTTCTCTATTCTCTTCTTTTCTCTTTTTTCTCTTCTATTCACTTTTCTCTTTTATCTTTTCTCTTCTTTTCTCTATTCTCTTCTTTTCTCTTTTCTCTTCTTTTCTCTTCATTTCTCTTTCCTCATTTCTCTATTCTCATCTGTTCTCTTTTCTCTTCTTTGCTCTTTTCTCTTTTCTCTTGTTCTATCTTCTTTTATCTTCTTTTCTCTTTTCTGTTTTCTCTAATCTCTTCAGTTCTCTTTTGTCTTCTTTCCACTGTTCCCTTTTCTCGTCTATTCTCTTTTCTCTTTTCTCTTCTTTTCTCTTTTCTCTTCTTTTCCCTTCTTTTCTCCATTCACGTTTCTTTTCTCTTTTCTCTTCTTTTCTCTTTTCTCTTCTTTTCTCCTTTCTTTTCTCTTTTCTCTTCTTCTCTTCTTTTCTCTTTTCTCTTCTTTTCCCTTCATTTCTCTTTTCTCTTTTGTATTCTTTTATCTTCTATTCACTTTTCTCTTTTATCTTTTCTTTTCTCTTCTTTTCTCTATTCTCTTCTTTTCTCTTTTCCCTTCATTTCTCTTTCCTCATTTCTCTATTCTCATCTGTTCTCTTTTCTCTTCTTTGCTCTTTTCTCTTTTCTCTTCTTCTATCTTCTTTTATCTTCTTTTCTCTTTTCTCTTTTCTCTATTCTCTTCAGTTCTCTTTTGTCTTCTTTCCACTGTTCCCTTTTCTCGTCTATTCTCTTTTATCTTTTCTCTTCTTTTCTCTTTTCTCTTCTTTTCCCTTCTTTTCTCCTTTCACGTTTCTTTTCACTTTTCTCTTCTTTTCTCTTTTCTCTTCTTTTCTCCTTTCTTTTCTCTATTCTCTTCTTCACTTCTTTTCTCTTTTCTCTTCTTTTCCCTTCATTTCTCTTTTCTCTTTTGTATTCTTTTATCTTCTATTCACTTTTCTCTTTTATCTTTTCTTTTCTCTTCTTTTCTCTATTCTCTTCTTTTCTCTTTTCTCTTCTTTTCTCTTTTCTCATCTTTTCTCCTCTTTACTCTTTTCCCTTTTCTCTTCTTTTTTCTTTTCTCTTTTTTTCTCGTTTCTCTTCTTTTCTCTTTTCTCTTCTTTTCTCTTTTCCCTTTTCTTTTCTCTTTTCTCTATTCTCTTCTTTTCTCTTTTCTCTTTTGTATTCTTTTCTCTTCTATTCACTTTTCTCTTTTAACTTTTCTCTTCTTTTCTCTATTCTCTTCTTTTCTCTATTAACTTTTCTCTTCTTTTCTCTATTCTCTTCTTTTCTCTTTTTTCTCTTCTATTCACTTTTCTCTTTTAACTTTTCTCTTCTTTTCTCTATTCTCTTCTTTTCTCTATTAACTTTTCTCTTCTTTTCTCTATTCTCTTCTTTTCTCTTTTTTCTCTTCTATTCACTTTTCTCTTTTATCTTTTCTCTTCTTTTCTCTATTCTCTTCTTTTCTCTTTTCTCTTCTTTTCTCTTCATTTCTCTTTCCTCATTTCTCTATTCTCATCTGTTCTCTTTTCTCTTCTTTGCTCTTTTCTCTTTTCTCTTGTTCTATCTTCTTTTATCTTCTTTTCTCTTTTCTGTTTTCTCTAATCTCTTCAGTTCTCTTTTGTCTTCTTTCCACTGTTCCCTTTTCTCGTCTATTCTCTTTTCTCTTTTCTCTTCTTTTCTCTTTTCTCTTCTTTTCCCTTCTTTTCTCCTTTCACGTTTCTTTTCTCTTTTCTCTTCTTTTCTCTTTTCTCTTCTTTTCTCCTTTCTTTTCTCTTTTCTCTTCTTCTCTTCTTTTCTCTTTTCTCTTCTTTTCCCTTCATTTCTCTTTTCTCTTTTGTATTCTTTTATCTTCTATTCACTTTTCTCTTTATCTTTTCTTTTCTCTTCTTTTCTCTATTCTCTTCTTTTCTCTTTTCCCTTCATTTCTCTTTCCTCATTTCTCTATTCTCATCTGTTCTCTTTTCTCTTCTTTGCTCTTTTCTCTTTTCTCTTCTTCTATCTTCTTTTATCTTCTTTTCTCTTTTCTCTTTTCTCTATTCTCTTCAGTTCTCTTTTGTCTTCTTTCCACTGTTCCCTTTTCTCGTCTATTCTCTTTTATCTTTTCTCTTCTTTTCTCTTTTCTCTTCTTTTCCCTTCTTTTCTCCTTTCACGTTTCTTTTCACTTTTCTCTTCTTTTCTCTTTTCTCTTCTTTTCTCCTTTCTTTTCTCTATTCTCTTCTTCACTTCTTTTCTCTTTTCTCTTCTTTTCCCTTCATTTCTCTTTTCTCTTTTGTATTCTTTTATCTTCTATTCACTTTTCTCTTTTATCTTTTCTTTTCTCTTCTTTTCTCTATTCTCTTCTTTTCTCTTTTCTCTTCTTTTCTCTTTTCTCATCTTTTCTCCTCTTTACTCTCTTTCCCTTTTCTCTTCTTTTTTCTTTTCTCTTTTTTTCTCGTTTCTCTTCTTTTCTCTTTTCTCTTCTTTTCTCTTTCCCTTTTCTTTTCTCTTTTCTCTATTCTCTTCTTTTCTCTTTTCTCTTTTGTATTCTTTTCTCTTCTATTCACTTTTCTCTTTTAACTTTTCTCTTCTTTTCTCTATTCTCTTCTTTTCTCTATGAACTTTTCTCTTCTTTTCTCTATTCTCTTCTTTTCTCTTTTTTCTCTTCTATTCACTTTTCTCTTTTATCTTTTCTCTTCTTTTCTCTATTCTCTTCTTTTCTCTTTTCTCTTCTTTTCTCTTCATTTCTCTTTCCTCATTTCTCTATTCTCATCTGTTCTCTTTTCTCTTCTTTGCTCTTTTCTCTTTTCTCTTGTTCTATCTTCTTTTATCTTCTTTTCTCTTTTCTGTTTTCTCTAATCTCTTCAGTTCTCTTTTGTCTTCTTTCCACTGTTCCCTTTTCTCGTCTATTCTCTTTTCTCTTTTCTCTTCTTTTCTCTTTTCTCTTCTTTTCCCTTCTTTTCTCCTTTCACGTTTCTTTTCTCTTTTCTCTTCTTTTCTCTTTTCTCTTCTTTTCTCCTTTCTTTTCTCTTTTCTCTTCTTCTCTTCTTTTCTCTTTTCTCTTCTTTTCCCTTCATTTCTCTTTTCTCTTTTGTATTCTTTTATCTTCTATTCACTTTTCTCTTTTATCTTTTCTTTTCTCTTCTTTTCTCTATTCTCTTCTTTTCTCTTTTCCCTTCATTTCTCTTTCCTCATTTCTCTATTCTCATCTGTTCTCTTTTCTCTTCTTTGCTCTTTTCTCTTTTCTCTTCTTCTATCTTCTTTTATCTTCTTTTCTCTTTTCTCTTTTCTCTATTCTCTTCAGTTCTCTTTTGTCTTCTTTCCACTGTTCCCTTTTCTCGTCTATTCTCTTTTATCTTTTCTCTTCTTTTCTCTTTTCTCTTCTTTTCCCTTCTTTTCTCCTTTCACGTTTCTTTTCACTTTTCTCTTCTTTTCTGTTTTCTCTTCTTTTCTCCTTTCTTTTCTCTATTCTCTTCTTCACTTCTTTTCTCTTTTCTCTTCTTTTCCCTTCATTTCTCTTTTCTCTTTTGTATTCTTTTATCTTCTATTCACTTTTCTCTTTTATCTTTTCTTTTCTCTTCTTTTCTCTATTCTCTTCTTTTCTCTTTTCTCTTCTTTTCTCTTTTCTCATCTTTTCTCCTCTTTACTCTTTTCCCTTTTCTCTTCTTTTTTCTTTTCTCTTTTTTTCTCGTTTCTCTTCTTTTCTCTTTTCTCTTCTTTTCTCTTTTCCCTTTTCTTTTCTCTTTTCTCTATTCTCTTCTTTTCTCTTTTCTCTTTTGTATTCTTTTCTCTTCTATTCACTTTTCACTTTTAACTTTTCTCTTCTTTTCTCTATTCTCTTCTTTTCTCTATTAACTTTTCTCTTCTTTTCTCTATTCTCTTCTTTTCTCTTTTTTCTCTTCTATTCACTATTCTCTTTTATCTTTTCTCTTCTTTTCTCTATTCTCTTCTTTTCTCTTTTCTCTTCTTTTCTCTTCATTTCTCTTTCCTCATTTCTCTATTCTCATCTGTTCTCTTTTCTCTTCTTTGCTCTTTTCTCTTTTCTCTTCTTGTATCTTCTTTTATCTTCTTTTCTCTTTTCTGTTTTCTCTATTCTCTTCAGTTCTCTTTTGTCTTCTTTCCACTATTCCCTTTTCTCGTCTATTCTCTTTTATCTTTTCTCTTCTTTTCTCTTTTCTCTTCTTTTCCCTTCTTTTCTCCTTTCACGTTTCTTTTCTCTTTTCTCTTCTTTTCTCTTTTCTCTTCTTTTCTCCTTTCTTTTCTCTTTTCTCTTCTTCTCTTCTTTTCTCTTCATTTCTCTTTTCTCTTTTGTATTCTTTTATCTTCTATTCACTTTTCTCTTTTATATTTTCTTTCCTCTTCTTTTCTCTATTCTCTTCTTTTCTCTTTTCCCTTCATTTCTCTTTCCTCATTTCTCTATTCTCATCTGTTCTCTTTTCTCTTCTTTGCTCTTTTCTCTTTTCTCTTCTTCTATCTTCTTTTATCTTCTTTTCTCTTTTCTCTTTTCTCTATTCTCTTCAGTTCTCTTTTGTCTTCTTTCCACTGTTCCCTTTTCTCGTCTATTCTCTTTTATCTTTTCTCTTCTTTTCTCTTTTCTCTTCTTTTCCCTTCTTTTCTCCTTTCACGTTTCTTTTCACTTTTCTCTTCTTTTCTCTTTTCTCTTCTTTTCTCCTTTCTTTTCTCTTTTCTCTTCTTCACTTCTTTACTCTTTTCTCTTCTTTTCCCTTCATTTCTCTTTTCTCTTTTGTATTCTTTTATCTTCTATTCACTTTTCTCTTTTATCTTTTCTTTTCTCTTCTTTTCTCTATTCTCTTCTTTTCTCTTTTCTCTTCTTTTCTCTTTTCTCTTTTTTTCTCGTTTCTCTTCTTTTCTCTTTTCTCTTCTTTTCTCTTTTCCCTTTTCTTTTCTCTTTTCTCTATTCTCTTCTTTTCTCTTTTCTCTTTTGTATTCTTTTCTCTTCTATTCACTTTTCTCTTTTAACTTTTCTCTTCTTTTCTCTATTCTCTTATTTTCTCTATTAACTTTTCTCTTCTTTTGTCTATTCTCTTCTTTTCTCTTTTTTCTCTTCTATTCACTTTTCTCTTTTATCTTTTCTCTTCTTTTCTCTATTCTCTTCTTTTCTCTTTTCTCTTCTTTTCACTTCATTTCTCTTTCCTCATTTCTCTATTCTCATCTGTTCTCTTTTCTCTTCTTTGCTCTTTTCTCTTTTCTCTTCTTCTATCTTCTTTTATCTTCTTTTCTCTTTTCTCTATTCTCTTCTGTTCTCTTTTGTCTTCTTTCCACTGTTCCCTTTTCTCGTCTATTCTCTTTTATCTTTTCTCTTCTTTTCTCTTTTCTCTTCTTTTCTCTTCTTTTCTCCTTTCACGTTTCTTTTCTCTTTTCTCTTCTTTTCTCATTCATTTTTTCTCTTTTCTCTTTTCTCTTCTTTTCTCTTTTCTCTTCTTTTCTCCTTTCTTTTCTCTTTTCTCTTCTTCTCTTCTTTTCTCTTCTTTTCCCTTCATTTCTCTTTTCTTCTTTTGTATTCTTTTATCTTCTATTCACTTTTCTCTTTTATCTTTTCTTTTCTCTTCTTTTCTCTATTCTGTTCTTTTCTCTTTCCTTATTTCTCTTTTCTCTTCTTTTCTCTTTTCTCTTCTTTTCTCTTTTCTCTTCTTTTCTCTTTTCTCATCTTTTCTCCTGTTTACTCTTTTCCCTTTTCTCTTCTTTTTTCTTTTCTCTTCTTTTCTCGTTTCTCTTCTTTTCTCTTTTCTCTTCTTTTCTCTTTCCCCTTTTCTTTTCTCTTTTCTCAATTCTCTTCTTTTCTCTTTTCTCGTCTTTTCTCTTTTCTCGTCATTTCCCTTCAGTTCTCTTTTATCTTTTCTCTTGTGTATTCTTTTCTCTTCTATTCACTTTTCTCTTTTATCTTTTCTCTTCTTTTCTCTTTTCTCCTCTTTTCTCTTTTCTTTTCTCTTTTCTCTTTTCTCTTTTCTCTTCGTATCTCTTCGTTTCTCTTTTCTCTTCTTTTCTCTACTTTTCTCTTTTCCCTTTATTCTCTTCTTTTCTCTTTTCCTATATTCTCTTCTTTTCTCTTTTCTCTTTTCTCTTCTTTTCTCTTCTTTATTCTTTAAACTTTTCTCTTCTTTTTACTCTTCATTTCTCTTTCCTCTTCTTTTCATTTCTTTTCTCTTCTTTTCTCTTTTCCCTTTACAACTCTGTTTTCTTTTCTTCTTTTCTCTTTTCACTTTTCTTTTCTCGTTTCTCTTCTTTTCTCTTTTCTCATCTTTTCTCCTCTTTACTCTTTTCCCTTTTCTCTTCTTTTTTCTTTTCTCTTTTTTTCTCGTTTCTCTTCTTTTCTCTTTTCTCTTCTTTTCTCTTTTCCCTTTTCTTTTCTCTTTTCTCTATTCTCTTCTTTTCTCTTTTCTCTTTTGTATTCTTTTCTCTTCTATTCACTTTTCTCTTTTAACTTTTCTCTTCTTTTCCCTATTCTCTTCTTTTCTCTATTAACTTTTCTCTTCTTTTCTCTATTCTCTTCTTTTCTCTTTTTTCTCTTCTATTCACTTTTCTCTTTTATCTTTTCTCTTCTTTTCTCTATTCTCTTCTTTTCTCTTTTCTCTTCTTTTCTCTTCATTTCTATTTCCTCATTTCTCTATTCTCATCTGTTCTCTTTTCTCTTCTTGTCTCTTTTCTCTTTTCTCTTCTTCTATCTTCTTTTATCTTCTTTTCTCTTTTCTCTTTTCTCTATTCTCTTCTGTTCTCTTTTGTCTTCTTTCCACTGTTCCCTTTTCTCGTCTATTCTCTTTTATCTTTTCTCTTCTTTTCTCTTTTCTCTTCTTTTCTCTTCTTTTCTCCTTTCACGTTTCTTTTCTCTTTTCTCTTTTCTCTGTTCTCTTCAGTTCTCTTTTGTCTTCTTTCCACTGTTCCCTTTTCTCGTCTATTCTCTTTTATCTTTTCTCTTCTTTTCTCTTTTCTCTTCTTTTCCCTTCTTTTCTCCTTTCACGTTTCTTTTCCCTTTTCTCTTCTTTTCTCTTTTCTCTTCTTTTCTCCTTTCTTTTCTTTTTTCTCTTCTTCACTTCTTTTCTCTTTTCTCTTCTTTTCCCTTCATTTCTCTTTTCTCTTTTGTATTCTTTTATCTTCTATTCACTTTTATCTTTTATCTTTTCTTTTCTCTTCTTTTCTCTATTCTCTTCTTTTCTCTTTTCTCTTCTTTTCTCTTTTCTCATCTTTTCTCCTCTTTACTCTTTTCCCTTTTCTCTTCTTTTTTCTTTTCTCTTTTTTTCTCGTTTCTCTTCTTTTCTCTTTTCTCTTCTTTTCTCTTTTCCCTTTTCTTTTCTCTTTTCTCTATTCTCTTCTTTTCTCTTTTCTCTTTTGTATTCTTTTCTCTTCTATTCACTTTTCTCTTTTAACTTTTCTCTTCTTTTCTCTATTCTCTTATTTTCTCTATTAACTTTTCTCTTCTTTTCTCTATTCTCTTCTTTTCTCTTTTTTCTCTTCTATTCACTTTTCTCTTTTATCTTTTCTCTTCTTTTCTCTATTCTCTTCTTTTCTCTTTTCTCTTCTTTTCTCTTCATTTCTCTTTCCTCATTTCTCTATTCTCATCTGTTCTCTTTTCTCTTCTTTGCTCTTTTCTCTTTTCTCTTCTTCTATCTTCTTTTATCTTCTTTTCTCTTTTCTCTTTTCTCTATTCTCTTCTGTTCTCTTTTGTCTTCTTTCCACTGTTCCCTTTTCTCGTCTATTCTCTTTTATCTTTTCTCTTCTTTTCTCTTTTCTCTTCTTTTCTCTTCTTTTCTCCTTTCACGTTTCTTTTCTCTTTTCTCTTCTTTTCTCATTCATTTTTTCTCTTTTCTCTTTTCTCTTCTTTTCTCTTTTCTCTTCTTTTCTCCTTTCTTTTCTCTTTTCTCTTCTTCTCTTCTTTTCTCTTCTTTTCCCTTCATTTCTCTTTTCTCTTTTGTATTCTTTTATCTTCTATTCACTTTTCTCTTTTATCTTTTCTTTTCTCTTCTTTTCTCTATTCTGTTGTTTTCTCTTTCCTTATTTCTCTTTTCTCTTCTTTTCTCTTTTCTCTTCTTTTCTCTTTTCTCATCTTTTCTCCTCTTTACTCTTTTCCCTTTTCTCTTCTTTTTTCTTTTCTCTTCTTTTCTCGTTTCTCTTCTTTTCTCTTTTCTCTTCTTTTCTCTTTTCCCTTTTCTTTTCTCTTTTCTCAATTCTCTTCTTTTCTCTTTTCTCGTCTTTTCTCTTTTCTCGTCATTTCCCTTCAGTTCTCTTTTATCTTTTCTCTTTTGTATTCTTTTCTCTTCTATTCACTTTTCTCTTTTATCTTTTCTCTTCTTTTCTCTTTTCTCCTCTTTTCTCTTTTCTTTTCTCTTTTCTCTTTTCTCTTTTCTCTTCGTATCTCTTCGTTTCTCTTTTCTCTTCTTTTCTCTACTTTTCTCTTTTCCCTTTATTCTCTTCTTTTCTCTTTTCCTATATTCTCTTCTTTTCTCTTTTCTCTTTTCTCTTCTTTTCTCTTCTTTATTCTTTAAACTTTTCTCTTCTTTTTACTCTTCATTTCTCTTTTCTCTTCTTTTCATTTCTTTTCTCTTCTTTTCTCTTTTCCCTTTACAACTCTGTTTTCTTTTCTTCTTTTCTCTTTTCACTTTTCTTTTCTCTTTTCTCTTCTTTTCTCTTTTCTCATCTTTTCTCCTCTTTACTCTTTTCCCTTTTCTCTTCTTTTTTCTTTTCTCTTTTTTTCTCGTTTCTCTTCTTTTCTCTTTTCTCTTCTTTTCTCTTTTCCCTTTTCTTTTCTCTTTTCTCTATTCTCTTCTTTTCTCTTTTCTCTTTTGTATTCTTTTCTCTTCTATTCACTTTTCTCTTTTAACTTTTCTCTTCTTTTCTCTATTCTCTTCTTTTCTCTATTAACTTTTCTCTTCTTTTCTCTATTCTCTTCTTTTCTCTTTTTTCTCTTCTCTTCACTTTTCTCTTTTATCTTCTCTCTTCTTTTCTCTATTCTCTTCTTTTCTCTATTAACTTTTCTCTTCTTTTCTCTATTCTCTTCTTTTCTCTATTAACTTTTCTCTTCTTTTCTCTATTCTCTTCTTTTCTCTTTTTTCTCTTCTCTTCACTTTTCTCTTTTATCTTTTCTCTTCTTTTCTCTTTTCTCTTCTTTGCTCTTTTCTCTTTTCTCTTCTTCTATCTTCTTTTATCTTCTTTTCTCTTTTCTCTTTTCTCTATTCTCTTCTGTTCTCTTTTGTCTTCTTTCCTCTGTTCCCTTTTCTCATCTATTCTCTTTTATCTTTTCTCTTCATTTCTCTTTTCTCTTCTTTTCCATTCTCTCTTCTTTTCTCTTTTCTCATTTCTCTTTTCTTTTCTTTTCTCTTTTCTCTTTTCTATTCTTGTCTCTTTTTTCTTTTCTATTCTTTTCTCTTCTTTTCTCTTTTCCATTTTCTCTTTTTTTCTCTTGTCTCTTTTCTCTTTTCTCTTCTTTTCTCTTTCCTCTTTTCTATTTCCTCTTCTTTTCTAATTTATCTTTTCTCTTCTTTTCTCTTGTTTTCGCTTTTCTATATCCTCTTCTTTTCTCTTCTTCTCTCTTCTTTTCTCTTTTCTCTTGTCCCCTTTCTCTTCTTTTCTCTTTTCCCTTTTCTCTTCTTTTCTCGATTCTGTTCTTTTCTCTTTCCTTATTTCTCTTTTCTCTTCTTTTCTCTTTTCTCTTCTTTTCTCTTTTCTCATCTTTTCTCCTCTTTACTCTTTTCCCTTTTCTCTTCTTTTTTCTTTTCTCTTCTTTTCTCGTTTCTCTTCTTTTCTCTTTTCTCTTCTTTTCTCTTTTCCCTTTTCTTTTCTCTTTTCTCAATTCTCTTCTTTTCTCTTTTCTCGTCTTTTCTCTTTTCTCGTCATTTCCCTTCAGTTCTCTTTTCTCTTTTCTCTTTTGTATTCTTTTCTCTTCTATTCACTTTTCTCTTTTATCTTTTCTCTTCTTTTCTCTTTTCTCCTCTTTTCTCTTTTCTTTTCTCTTTTCTCTTTTCTCTTTTCTCTTCGTATCTCTTCGTTTCTCTTTTCTCTTCTTTTCTCTACTTTTCTCTTTTCCCTTTATTCTCTTCTTTTCTCTTTTCCTATATTCTCTTCTTTTCTCTTTTCTCTTTTCTCTTTTTTCTCTTCTTTATTCTTTAAACTTTTCTCTTCTTTTTACTCTTCATTTCTCTTTTCTCTTCTTTTCATTTCTTTTCTCTTCTTTTCTCTTTTCCCTTTACACCTCCGTTTTCTTTTCTTCTTTTCTCTTTTCACTTTTCTTTTCTCTTCTTTTCTCTTTTCTCATCTTTTCTCCTCTTTACTCTTTTCCCTTTTCTCTTCTTTTTTCTTTTCTCTTTTTTTCTCGTTTCTCTTCTTTTCTCTTTTCTCTTCATTTCTCTTTTCCCTTTTCTTTTCTCGTTTCTCTATTCTCTTCTTTTCTCTTTTCTCTTTTGTATTCTTTTCTCTTCTATTCACTTTTCTCTTTTCACTTTTCTCTTCTTTTCTCTATTCTCTTCTTTTCTCTATTAACTTTTCTCTTCTTTTCTCTATTCTCTTCTTTTCTCTTTTTTCTCTTCTATTCACTTTTCTCTTTTATCTTTTCTCTTCTTTTCTCTATTCTCTTCTTTTCTCTTTTCTCTTCTTTTCTCTTCATTTCTCTTTCCTCATTTCTCTATTCTCATCTGTTCTCTTTTCTCTTCTTTGCTCTTTTCTCTTTTCTCTTCTTCTATCTTCTTTTATCTTCTTTTCTCTTTTCTCTTTTCTCTATTCTCTTCTGTTCTCTTTTGTCTTCTTTCCACTGTTCCCTTTTCTCGTCTATTCTCTTTTATCTTTTCTCTTCTTTTCTCTTTTCTCTTCTTTTCTCTTCTTTTCTCCTTTCACGTTTCTTTTCTCTTTTCTCTTCTTTTCTCATTCATTTTTTCTCTTTTCTCTTTTCTCTTCTTTTCTCTTTTCTCTTCTTTTCTCCTTTCTTTTCTCTTTTCTCTTCTTCTCTTCTTTTCTCTTCTTTTCCCTTCATTTCTCTTTTCTCTTTTGTATTCTTTTAACTTCTATTCACTTTTCTCTTTTATCTTTTCTTTTCTCTTCTTTTCTCTTTTCTCTTCTTTTGTCTTTTCTCTTCTTTTCTCTTTTCTCATATTTTCTCCTCTTTCCTCTTTTCCCTTTTCTCTTCTTTTTTCTTTTCCCTTTTCTTTTCTCTTTTCTCTATTCTCTTCTTTTCTCTTTTCTCTTTTGTATTCGTTTCTCTTCTATTCACTTTTCTCTTTTAACTTTTCTCTTCTTTTCTCTATTCTCTTCTTTTCTCTATTAACTTTTCTCTTCTTTTCTCAATTCACTTCTTTTCTCTTTTTTCTCTTCTATTCACTTTTCTCTTTTATCTTTTCTCTTCTTTTCTCGATTCTCTTCTTTTCTCTTTTCTCTTCTTTTCTCTTCATTTCTCTTTCCTCATTTCTCTATTCTCATCTGTTCTCTTTTCTCTTCTTTGCTCTTTTCTCTTTTCTCTTCTTCTATCTTCTTTTATCTTCTTTTCTCTTTTCTCTTTTCTCTATTCTCTTCTGTTCTCTTTTGTCTTCTTTCCACTGTTCCCTTTTCTCGTCTATTCTCTTTTATCTTTTCTCTTCTTTTTGCTTTTCTCTTCTTTTCCCTTCTTTTCTCCTTTCACGTTTCTATTCTCTTTTCTCTTCTTTTCTCATTCATTTTTTCTCTTTTCTCTTCTTTTCTCTTTTCTCTTCTTTTCTCCTTTCTTTTCTCTTTTCTCTTCTTCTCTTCTTTTCTCTTCTTTTCCCTTCATTTCTCTTTTCTCTTTTGTATTCTTTTATCTTCTATTCACTTTTCTCTTTTCTCTTTTCTTTTCTCTTCTTTTCTCTATTCTCTTCTTTTCTCTTTTCTCTTCTTTTCTCTTCATTTCTCTTTCCTCATTTCTCTATTCTCATCTGTTCTCTTTTCTCTTCTTTGCTCTTTTCTCTTTTCTCTTCTTCTATCTTCTTTTATCTTCTTTTCTCTTTTCTCTTTTCTCTATTCTCTTCTGTTCTCTTTTGTCTTCTTTCCTCTGTTCCCTTTTCTCGTCTATTCTCTTTTATCTTTTCTCTTCATTTCTCTTTTCTCTTCTTTTCCATTCTCTCTTCTTTTCTCTTTTCTCATTTCTCTTTTCTTTTCTTTTCTCTTTTCTCTTTTCTCTTCTTGTCTCTTTTTTCTTTTCTATTCTTTTCTCTTCTTTTCTCTTTTCCATTTTCTCTTTTTTTCTCTTGTCTCTTTTCTCTTTTCTCTTCTTTTCTCTTTCCTCTTTTCTATTTCCTCTTGTTTTCTAATTTATCTTTTCTCTTCTTTTCTCTTGTTTTCGCTTTTCTATATCCTCTTCTTTTCTCTTCTTCTCTCTTCTTTTCTCTTTTCCCTTTTCTCTATTCTCTTCTGTTCTCTTTTGTCTTCTTTCCTCTGTTCCCTTTTCTCATCTATTCTCTTTTATCTTTTCTCTTCATTTCTCTTTTCTCTTCTTTTCCATTCTCTCTTCTTTTCTCTTTTCTCATTTCTCTTTTCTTTTCTTTTCTCTTTTCTCTTTTCTCTTCTTGTCTCTTTTTTCTTTTCTATTCTTTTCTCTTCTTTTCTCTTTTCCATTTTCTCTTTTTTTCTCTTGTCTCTTTTCTCTTTTCTCTTCTTTTCTCTTTCCTCTTTTCTATTTCCTCTTCTTTTCTAATTTATCTTTTCTCTTCTTTTCTCTTGTTTTCGCTTTTCTATATCCTCTTCTTTTCTCTTCTTCTCTCTTCTTTTCTCTTTTCTCTTGTCCCCTTTCTCTTCTTTTCTCTTTTCCCTTTTCTCTTCTTTTCTCGATTCTGTTCTTTTCTCTTTCCTTATTTCTCTTTTCTCTTCTTTTCTCTTCTTTTCTCTTTTCTCATCTTTTCTCCTGTTTACTCTTTTCCCTTTTCTCTTCTTTTTTCTTTTCTCTTCTTTTCTCGTTTCTCTTCTTTTCTCTTTTCTCTTCTTTTCTCTTTTCCCTTTTCTTTTCTCTTTTCTCAATTCTCTTCTTTTCTCTTTTCTCGTCTTTTCTCTTTTCTCGTCATTTCCCTTCAGTTCTCTTTTCTCTTTTCTCTTTTGTATTCTTTTCTCTTCTATTCACTTTTCTCTTTTATCTTTTCTCTTCTTTTCTCTTTTCTCCTCTTTTCTCTTTTCTTTTCTCTTTTCTCTTTTCTCTTTTCTCTTCGTATCTCTTCGTTTCTCTTTTCTCTTCTTTTCTCTACTTTTCTCTTTTCCCTTTATTCTCTTCTTTTCTCTTTTCCTATATTCTCTTCTTTTCTCTTTTCTCTTTTCTCTTATTTTCTCTTCTTTATTCTTTAAACTTTTCTCTTCTTTTTACTCTTCATTTCTCTTTTCTCTTCTTTTCATTTCTTTTCTCTTCTTTTCTCTTTTCCCTTTACACCTCCGTTTTCTTTTCTTCTTTTCTCTTTTCACTTTTCTTTTCTCTTCTTTTCTCTTTTCTCATCTTTTCTCCTCTTTACTCTTTTCCCTTTTCTCTTCTTTTTTCTTTTCTCTTTTTTTCTCGTTTCTCTTCTTTTCTCTTTTCTCTTCTTTTCTCTTTTCCCTTTTCTTTTCTCTTTTCTCTATTCTCTTCTTTTCTCTTTTCTCTTTTGTATTCTTTTCTCTTCTTTTCACTTTTCTCTTTTCACTTTTCTCTTCTTTTCTCTATTCTCTTCTTTTCTCTATTAACTTTTCTCTTCTTTTCTCTATTCTCTTCTTTTCTCTTTTTTCTCTTCTATTCACTTTTCTCTTTTATCTTTTCTCTTCTTTTCTCTATTCTCTTCTTTTCTCTTTTCTCTTCTTTTCTCTTCATTTCTCTTTCCTCATTTCTCTATTCTCATCTGTTCTCTTTTCTCTTCTTTGCTCTTTTCTCTTTTCTCTTCTTCTATCTTCTTTTATCTTCTTTTCTCTTTTCTCTTTTCTCTATTCTCTTCAGTTCTCTTTTGTCTTCTTTCCACTGTTCCCTTTTCTCGTCTATTCTCTTTTATCTTTTCTCTTCTTTTCTCTTTTCTCTTCTTTTCTCTTCTTTTCTCCTTTCACGTTTCTTTTCTCTTTTCTCTTCTTTTCTCATTCATTTTTTCTCTTTTCTCTTCTTTTCTCTTTTCTCTTCTTTTCTCCTTTCTTTTCTCTTTTCTCTTCTTCTCTTCTTTTCTCTTCTTTTCCCTTCATTTCTCTTTTCTCTTTTGTATTCTTTTATCTTCTATTCACTTTTCTCTTTTATCTTTTCTTTTCTCTTCTTTTCTCTTTTCTCTTCTTTTGTCTTTTCTCTTCTTTTCTCTTTTCTCATATTTTCTCCTCTTTACTCTTTTCCCTTTTCTCTTCTTTTTTCTTTTCCCTTTTCTTTTCTCTTTTCTCTATTCTCTTCTTTTCTCTTTTCTCTTTTGTATTCTTTTCTCTTCTATTCACTTTTCTCTTTTAACTTTTCTCTTCTTTTCTCTATTCTCTTCTTTTCTCTATTAACTTTTCTCTTCTTTTCTCTATTCACTTCTTTTCTCTTTTTTCTCTTCTATTCACTTTTCTCTTTTATCTTTTCTCTTCTTTTCTCGATTCTCTTCTTTTCTCTTTTCTCTTCTTTTCTCTTCATTTCTCTTTCCTCATTTCTCTATTCTCATCTGTTCTCTTTTCTCTTCTTTGCTCTTTTCTCTTTTCTCTTGTTCTATCTTCTTTTATCTTCTTTTCTGTTTTCTCTTGTCTCTATTCTCTTCTGTTCTCTTTTGTCTTCTTTTCACTGTTCCCTTTTCTCGTCTATTCTCTTTTATCTTTTCTCTTCTTTTTGCTTTTCTCTTCTTTTCCCTTCTTTTCTCCTTTCACGTTTCTTTTCTCTTTTCTCTTCTTTTCTCATTCATTTTTTCTCTTTTCTCTTCTTTTCTCTTTTCTCTTCTTTTCTCCTTTCTTTTCTCTTTTCTCTTCTTCTCTTCTTTTCTCTTCTTTTCCCTTCATTTCTCTTTTCTCTTTTGTACTCTTTTATCTTCTCTTCACTTTTCTCTTTTATCTTTTCTTTTCTCTTCTTTTCTCTATTCTCTTCTTTTCTCTTTTCTCTTCTTTTCTCTTCATTTCTCTTTCCTCATTTCTCTATTCTCATCTGTTCTCTTTTCTCTTCTTTGCTCTTTTCTCTTTTCTCCTCTTCTATCTTCTTTTATCTTCTTTTCTCTTTTCTCTTTTCTCTATTCTCTTCTGTTCTCTTTTGTCTTCTTTCCTCTGTTCCCTTTTCTCGTCTATTCTCTTTTATCTTTTCTCTTCATTTCTCTTTTCTCTTCTTTTCCATTCTCTCTTCTTTTCTCTTTTCTCATTTCTCTTTTCTTTTCTTTTCTCTTTTCTCTTTTCTCTTCTTGTCTCTTTTTTCTTTTCTATTCTTTTCTCTTCTTTTCTCTTTTCCATTTTCTCTTTTTTTCTCTTGTCTCTTTTCTCTTTTCTCTTCTTTTCTCTTTCCTCTTTTCTATTTCCTCTTGTTTTCTAATTTATCTTTTCTCTTCTTTTCTCTTGTTTTCGCTTTTCTATATCCTCTTCTTTTCTCTTCTTCTCTCTTCTTTTCTCTTTTCTCTTGTCCCCTTTCTCTTCTTTTCTCTTTTCTCTTTTCTCTTCTTTTCTCTTTTCTCATCTTTTCTCCTCTTTACTCTTTTCCCTTTTCTCTTCTTTTTTCTTTTCTCTTTTTTTCTCGTTTCTCTTCTTTTCTCTTTTCTCTTCTTTTCTCTTTTCCCTTTTCTTTTCTCTTTTCTCAATTCTCTTCTTTTCTCTTTTCTCGTCTTTTCTCTTTTCTCGTCATTTCCCTTCAGTTCTCTTTTCTCTTTTCTCTTTTGTATTCTTTTCTCTTCTATTCACTTTTCTCTTTTATCTTTTCTCTTCTTTTCTCTTTTCTCCTCTTTTCTCTTCCTTTCTCTATATATTCTCTTTTCTCTTTTCTCACATTTTCTCTTATTTTCTCTTTTTCCATTTCTCTTCTTTTCTCTATTCTCTTTTTCTCTTTACTCTTCTTTTCTCTTTTCGCTTTTCTCTTCTTATCTCTTCTCCTTTTTCTCATATCTGTTCTTTTCTCTTTTCTCTTTTCTCTTCGTATCTCTTCTTTTCTCTTTTCACTTCTTTTCTCTACTTTTCTTTTTTCCCTTTATTCTCTTCTTTACTCTTTTCCTATATTCTCTTCTTTTCTCTTTTCTTTTCTTTTCTCTTCTTTCTTCTTTAAACTTTTCTCTTCTTTTTACTGTTCATTTCTCTTTTCTCTTCTTTTCATTTCTTTTCTCTTCTTTTCTCTTTTCACTTCTTCTCTCTTCCTTTCTCTATATATTCTCTTTTCTCTTTTCTCACATTTTCTCTTATTTTCTCTTTTTCCTTTTCTCTTCTTTTCTCTATTCTCTTTTTCTCTTTACTCTTCTTTTCTCTTTTCGCTTTTCTCTTCTTATCTCTTCTCCTTTTTCTCATATCTGTTCTTTTCTCTTTTCTCTTTTTTCTTCATTTCTCTTCTTTTCTCTTTTCCCTTTACACCTCTTTTTTCTTTTCTTCTTTTCTCTTTTCACTTTTCTTTTCTGTTTTCTCTTCTTTTCTCTTTTCTCATCTTTTCTCCTCTTTACTCTTTTCCCTTTTCTCTTTTTTTTTCTTTTCTCTTCTTTTCTCGTTTCTCTTCTTTTCTCTTTTCTCTTCTTTTCTCTTTTCCCTTTTCTTTTCTCTTTTCTCTATTCTCTTCGTTTCTCTTTTCTCTTTTGTATTCTTTTCTCTTCTATTCACTTTTCTCTTTTAACTTTTCTCTTCTTTTCTCTATTCTCTTCTTTTCTCTTTTTTCTCTTCTCTTCACTTTTCTCTTTTATCTTTTCTCTTCTTTTCACTATTCTCTTCTTTTCTCTATTAACTTTTCTCTTCTTTTCTCTATTCTCTCCTTTTCTCTTTTTTCTCTTCTATTCAATTTTCTCTTTTATCTTTTCTCTTCTTTTCTCTATTCTCTTCTTTTCTCTTTTCTCTTCTTTTCTCTTCATTTCGCTTTCCTCATTTCTCTATTCTCATCTGTTCTCTTTTCTCTTCTTTGCTCTTTTCTCTTTTCTCTTCTTCTATCTTCTTTTATCTTCTTTTCTCTTTTCTCTTTTCTCTATTCTCTTCAGTTCTCTTTTGTCTTCTTTCCACTGTTCCCTTTTCTCGTCTATTCTCTTTTATCTTTTCTCTTCTTTTCTCTTTTCTCTTCTTTTCCCTTCTTTTCTCCTTTCACGTTTCTTTTCACTTTTCTCTTCTTTTCTCTTTTCTCTTCTTTTCTCCTTTCTTTTCTCTTTTCTCTTCTTCTCTTCTCTTCTCTTTTCTCTTCTTTTCCCTTCATTTCTCTTTTCTCTTTTGTATTCTTTTATCTTCTATTCACTTTTCTCTTTTATCTTTTCTTTTCTCTTCTTTTCTCTATTCTCTTCTTTTCTCTTTTCCCTTCATTTCTCTTTCCTCATTTCTCTATTCTCATCTGTTCTCTTTTCTCTTCTTTGCTCTTTTCTCTTTTCTCTTCTTCTATCTTCTTTTATCTTCTTTTCTCTTTTCTCTTTTCTCTATTCTCTTCTGTTCTCTTTTGTCTTCTTTCCTCTGTTCCCTTTTCTCGTCTATTCTCTTTTATCTTTTCTCTTCATTTCTCTTTTCTCTTCTTTTCCATTCTCTCTTCTTTTCTCTTTTCTCATTTCTCTTTTCTTTTCTTTTCTCTTTTCTCTTTTCTCTTCTTGTCTCTTTATTCTTTTCTATTCTTTTCTCTTCTTTTCTCTTTTCCATTTTCTCTTTTTTTCTCTTGTCTCTTTTCTCTTTTCTCTTCTTTTCTCTTTCCTCTTTTCTATTTCCTCTTGTTTTCTAATTTATCTTTTCTCTTCTTTTCTCTTGTTTTCGCTTTTCTATATCCTCTTCTTTTCTCTTCTTCTCTCTTCTTTTCTCTTTTCTCTTGTCCCCTTTCTCTTCTTTTCTCTTTTCTCTTTTCTCTTCTTTTCTCTTTTCTCATCTTTTCTCCTCTTTACTCTTTTCCCTTTTCTCTTCTTTTTTCTTTTCTCTTTTTTTCTCGTTTCTCTTCTTTTCTCTTTTCTCTTCTTTTCTCTTTTCCCTTTTCTTTTCTCTTTTCTCAATTCTCTTCTTTTCTCTTTTCTCGTCTTTTCTCTTTTCTCGTCATTTCCCTTCAGTTCTCTTTTCTCTTTTCTCTTTTGTATTCTTTTCTCTTCTATTCACTTTTCTCTTTTATCTTTTCTCTTCTTTTCTCTTTTCTCCTCTTTTCTCTTCCTTTCTCTATATATTCTCTTTTCTCTTTTCTCACATTTTCTCTTATTTTCTCTTTTTCCATTTCTCTTCTTTTCTCTATTCTCTTTTTCTCTTTACTCTTCTTTTCTCTTTTCGCTTTTCTCTTCTTATCTCTTCTCCTTTTTCTCATATCTGTTCTTTTCTCTTTTCTCTTTTCTCTTCGTATCTCTTCTTTTCTCTTTTCACTTCTTTTCTCTACTTTTCTTTTTTCCCTTTATTCTCTTCTTTACTCTTTTCCTATATTCTCTTCTTTTCTCTTTTCTTTTCTTTTCTCTTCTTTCTTCTTTAAACTTTTCTCTTCTTTTTACTGTTCATTTCTCTTTTCTCTTCTTTTCATTTCTTTTCTCTTCTTTTCTCTTTTCACTTCTTCTCTCTTCCTTTCTCTATATATTCTCTTTTCTCTTTTCTCACATTTTCTCTTATTTTCTCTTTTTCCTTTTCTCTTCTTTTCTCTATTCTCTTTTTCTCTTTACTCTTCTTTTCTCTTTTCGCTTTTCTCTTCTTATCTCTTCTCCTTTTTCTCATATCTGTTCTTTTCTCTTTTCTCTTTTTTCTTCATTTCTCTTCTTTTCTCTTTTCCCTTTACACCTCTTTTTTCTTTTCTTCTTTTCTCTTTTCACTTTTCTTTTCTGTTTTCTCTTCTTTTCTCTTTTCTCATCTTTTCTCCTCTTTACTCTTTTCCCTTTTCTCTTTTTTTTTCTTTTCTCTTCTTTTCTCGTTTCTCTTCTTTTCTCTTTTCTCTTCTTTTCTCTTTTCCCTTTTCTTTTCTCTTTTCTCTATTCTCTTCGTTTCTCTTTTCTCTTTTGTATTCTTTTCTCTTCTATTCACTTTTCTCTTTTAACTTTTCTCTTCTTTTCTCTATTCTCTTCTTTTCTCTTTTTTCTCTTCTCTTCACTTTTCTCTTTTATCTTTTCTCTTCTTTTCACTATTCTCTTCTTTTCTCTATTAACTTTTCTCTTCTTTTCTCTATTCTCTCCTTTTCTCTTTTTTCTCTTCTATTCACTTTTCTCTTTTATCTTTTCTCTTCTTTTCTCTATTCTCTTCTTTTCTCTTTTCTCTTCTTTTCTCTTCATTTCGCTTTCCTCATTTCTCTATTCTCATCTGTTCTCTTTTCTCTTCTTTGCTCTTTTCTCTTTTCTCTTCTTCTATCTTCTTTTATCTTCTTTTCTCTTTTCTCTTTTCTCTATTCTCTTCAGTTCTCTTTTGTCTTCTTTCCACTGTTCCCTTTTCTCGTCTATTCTCTTTTATCTTTTCTCTTCTTTTCTCTTTTCTCTTCTTTTCCCTTCTTTTCTCCTTTCACGTTTCTTTTCACTTTTCTCTTCTTTTCTCTTTTCTCTTCTTTTCTCCTTTCTTTTCTCTTTTCTCTTCTTCTCTTCTCTTCTCTTTTCTCTTCTTTTCCCTTCATTTCTCTTTTCTCTTTTGTATTCTTTTATCTTCTATTCACTTTTCTCTTTTATCTTTTCTTTTCTCTTCTTTTCTCTATTCTCTTCTTTTCTCTTTTCCCTTCATTTCTCTTTCCTCATTTCTCTATTCTCATCTGTTCTCTTTTCTCTTCTTTGCTCTTTTCTCTTTTCTCTTCTTCTATCTTCTTTTATCTTCTTTTCTCTTTTCTCTTTTCTCTATTCTCTTCTGTTCTCTTTTGTCTTCTTTCCTCTGTTCCCTTTTCTCGTCTATTCTCTTTTATCTTTTCTCTTCATTTCTCTTTTCTCTTCTTTTCCATTCTCTCTTCTTTTCTCTTTTCTCATTTCTCTTTTCTTTTCTTTTCTCTTTTCTCTTTTCTCTTCTTGTCTCTTTATTCTTTTCTATTCTTTTCTCTTCTTTTCTCTTTTCCATTTTCTCTTTTTTTCTCTTGTCTCTTTTCTCTTTTCTCTTCTTTTCTCTTTCCTCTTTTCTATTTCCTCTTCTTTTCTAATTTATCTTTTCTCTTCTTTTCTCTTGTTTTCGCTTTTCTATATCCTCTTCTTTTCTCTTCTTCTCTCTTCTTTTCTCTTTTCTCTTGTCCCCTTTCTCTTCTTTTCTCTTTTCTCTTTTCTCTTCTTTTCTCTTTTCTCATCTTTTCTCCTCTTTACTCTTTTCCCTATTCTCTTCTTTTCTCTTTTCTCTTCATTTCTCTTTCCTCATTTCTCTATTCTCATCTGTTCTCTTTTCTCTTCTTTGCTCTTTTCTCTTTTCTCTTCTTCTATCTTCTTTTATCTTCTTTTCTCTTTTCTCTTTTCTCTATTCTCTTCTGTTCTCTTTTGTCTTCTTTCCTCTGTTCCCTTTTCTCGTCTATTCTCTTTTATCTTTTCTCTTCATTTCTCTTTTCTCTTCTTTTCCATTCTCTCTTCTTTTCTCTTTTCTCATTTCTCTTTTCTCTTCTTGTCTCTTTTTTCTTTTCTGTTCTTTTCTCTTCTTTTCTCTTTTCCATTTTCTCTTTTTTTCTCTTGTCTCTTTTCTCTTTTCACTTCTTTTCTCTTTTCTCTTTTCTATTTCCTCTTCTTTTCTAATTTATCTTTTCTCTTCTTTTCTCTTGTTTTCGCTTTTCTATATCCTCTTCTTTTCTCTTCTTCTGTCTTCTTTTCTCTTTTCTCTTGTCCCCTTTCTCTTCTTTTCTCTTTTCCCTTTTCTCTTCTTTTCTCTATTCTGTTCTTTTCTCTTTCCTTATTTCTCTTTTCTCTTCTTTTCTCTTTTCTCTTCTTTTCTCTTTTCTCTTCTTTTCTCTTTTCTCATCT
The DNA here is from genome assembly GCF_047496795.1 of Chiloscyllium punctatum. Classification (NCBI taxonomy): domain Eukaryota; kingdom Metazoa; phylum Chordata; class Chondrichthyes; order Orectolobiformes; family Hemiscylliidae; genus Chiloscyllium; species Chiloscyllium punctatum. The sequence continues at coordinate 36,038,676 of NC_092779.1, forward strand.
TTTCTCCTCTTTACTCTTTTCCCTTTTCTCTTCTTTTTTCTTTTCTCTTCTTTTCTCGTTTCTCTTCTTTTCTCTTTTCTCTTCTTTTCTCTTTTCCCTTTTCTTTTCTCTTTTCTCAATTCTCTTCTTTTCTCTGTTCTCGTCTTTTCTCTTTTCTCGTCATTTCCCTTCAGTTCTCTTTTCTCTTTTCTCTTTTGTATACTTTTCTCTTCTATTCACTTTTCTCTTTTATCTTTTCTCTTCTTTTCTCTTTTCTCCTCTTTTCTCTTTTCTTTTCTCTTTTCTCTTTTCTCTTTTCTCTTCGTATCTCTTCGTTTCTCTTTTCTCTTCTTTTCTCTACTTTTCTCTTTTCCCTTTATTCTCTTCTTTTCTCTTTTCCTATATTCTCTTCTTTTCTCTTTTCTCTTTTCTCTTCTTTTCTCTTCTTTATTCTTTAAACTTTTCTCTTCTTTTTACTCTTCATTTCTCTTTTCTCTTCTTTTCATTTCTTTTCTCTTCTTTTCTCTTTTCCCTTTACAACTCTGTTTTCTTTTCTTCTTTTCTCTTTTCACTTTTCTTTTCTCTTTTCTCTTCTTTTCTCTTTTCTCATCTTTTCTCCTCTTTACTCTTTTCCCTTTTCTCTTCTTTTTTCTTTTCTCTTTTTTTCTCGTTTCTCTTCTTTTCTCTTTTCTCTTCTTTTTTCTTTTCCCTTTTCTTTTCTCTTTTCTCTATTCTCTTCTTTTCTCTTTTCTCTTTTGTATTCTTTTCTCTTCTATTCACTTTTCTCTTTTAACTTTTCTCTTCTTTTCTCTATTCTCTTCTTTTCTCTTTTTTCTCTTCTCTTCACTTTTCTCTTTTATCTTTTCTCTTCTTTTCTCTATTCTCTTCTTTTCTCTATTAATTTTTCTCTTCTTTTCTCTATTCTCTTCTTTTCTCTTTTTTCTCTTCTATTCACTTTTCTCTTTTATCTTTTCTCTTCTTTTCTCTATTCTCTTCTTTTCTCTTTTCTCTTCTTTTCTCTTCATTTCTCTTTCCTCATTTCTCTATTCCCATCTGTTCTCTTTTCTCTTCTTTCCTCTGTTCCCTTTTCTCGTCTATTCTCTTTTATCTTTTCTCTTCATTTCTCTTTTCTCTTCTTTTCCATTCTCTCTTCTTTTCTCTTTTCTCATTTCTCTTTTCTCTTCTTTTCTCTTTTCCCTTTTCTTTTCTCTTTTCTCAATTCTCTTCTTCTCTCTTTTCTCGTCTTTTCTCTTTTCTCGTCATTTCCCTTCAGTTCTCTTTTCTCTTTTCTCTTTTGTATTCTTTTCTCTTCTATTCACTTTTCTCTTTTATCTTTTCTCTTCTTTTCTCTTTTCTCTTTTCTTTTCTCTTTTCTCTTTTCTCTTTTCTCTTTGTATCTCTTCTTTTCTCTTTTCACTTCTTTTCTCTACTTTTCTTTTTTCCCTTTATTCTCTTCTTTACTCTTTTCCTATATTCTCTTCTTTTCTCTTTTCTCTTCTTTTCTCTTCTTTCTTCTTTAAACTTTTCTCTTCTTTTTACTGTTCATTTCTCTTTTCTCTTCTTTTCATTTCTTTTCTCTTCTTTTCTCTTTTCACTTCTTCTCTATTCCTTTCTCTATATATTCTCTTTTCTCTTTTCTCACATTTTCTCTTATTTTCTCTTTTTCCTTTTCTCTTCTTTTCTCTATTCTCTTTTTCTCTTTACTCTTCTTTTCTCTTTTCGCTTTTCTCTTCTTATTTCTTCTCCTTTTTCTCATATTTGTTCTTTTCTCTTTTCTCTTTTTTCTTCATTTCTCTTCTTTTCTCTTTTCCCTTTACACCTCTTTTTTCTTTTCTTCTTTTCTCTTTTCACTTTTCTTTTCTGTTTTCTCTTCTTTTCTCTTTTCTCATCTTTTCTCCTCTTTACTCTTTTCCCTTTTCTCTTTTTTTTTCTTTTCTCTTCTTTTCTCGTTTCTCTTCTTTTCTCTTTTCTCTTCTTTTCTCTTTTCCCTTTTCTTTTCTCTTTTCTCTATTCTCTTCTTTTCTCTTTTCTCTTTTGTATTCTTTTCTCTTCTATTCACTTTTCTCTTTTAACTTTTCTCTTCTTTTCTCTATTCTCTTCTTTTCTCTTTTTTCTCTTCTCTTCACTTTTCTCTTTTATCTTTTCTCTTCTTTTCTCTATTCTCTTCTTTTCTCTATTAACTTTTCTCTTCTTTTCTCTATTCTCTTATTTTCTCTTTTTTCTCTTCTATTCACTTTTCTCTTTTATCTTTTCTCCTCATTTCTCTATTCTCATCTGTTCTCTTTTCTCTTCTTTGCTCTTTTCTCTTTTCTCTTCTTCTATCTTCTTTTCTCTTTTCTCTTTTCTCTATTCTCTTCTGTTCTCTTTTGTCTTCTTTCCACTGTTCCCTTTTCTCGTCTATTCTCTTTTATCTTTTCTCTTCTTTTCTCTTTTCTCTTCTTTTCCCTTCTTTTCTCCTTTCACGTTTCTTTTCACTTTTCTCTTCTTTTCTCTTTTCTCTTCTTTTCTCCTTTCTTTTCTCTTTTCTCTTCTTCTCTTCTTTTCTCTTTTCTCTTCTTTTCCCTTCATTTCTCTTTTCTCTTTTGTATTCTTTTATCTTCTATTCACTTTTCTCTTTTATCTTTTCTTTTCTCTTCTTTTCTCTATTCTCTTCTTTTCTCTTTTCCCTTCATTTCTCTTTCCTCATTTCTCTATTCTCATCTGTTCTCTTTTCTCTTCTTTGCTCTTTTCTCTTTTCTCTTCTTCTATCTTCTTTTATCTTCTTTTCTCTTTTCTCTTTTCTCTATTCTCTTCAGTTCTCTTTTGTCTTCTTTCCACTGTTCCCTTTTCTCGTCTATTCTCTTTTATCTTTTCTCTTCTTTTCTCTTTTCTCTTCTTTTCCCTTCTTTTCTCCTTTCAAGTTTCTTTTCACTTTTCTCTTCTTTTCTCTTTTCTCTTCTTTTCTCCTTTCTTTTCTCTTTTCTCTTCTTCACTTCTTTTCTCTTTTCTCTTCTTTTCCCTTCATTTCTCTTTTCTCTTTTGTATTCTTTTATCTTCTATTCACTTTTCTCTTTTATCTTTTCTTTTCTCTTCTTTTCTCTATTCTCTTCTTTTCTCTTTTCTCTTCTTTTCTCTTTTCTCATCTTTTCTCCTCTTTACTCTTTTCCCTTTTCTCTTCTTTTTTCTTTTCTCTTTTTTTCTCGTTTCTCTTCTTTTCTCTTTTCTCTTCTTTTCTCTTTTCCCTTTTCTTTTCTCTTTTCTCGATTCTCTTCTTTTCTCTTTTCTCTTTTGTATTCTTTTCTCTTCTATTCACTTTTCTCTTTTAACTTTTCTCTTCTTTTCTCTATTCTCTTATTTTCTCTATTAACTCTTCTCTTCTTTTCTCTATTCTCTTCTTTTCTCTTTTTTCTCTTCTATTCACTTTTCTCTTTTATCTTTTCTCTTCTTTTCTCTATTCTCTTCTTTTCTCCTTTCTTTTCTCTTTTCTCTTCTTCTCTTCTTTTCTCTTCTTTTCCCTTCATTTCTCTTTTCTCTTTTGTATTCTTTTATCTTCTATTCACTTTTCTCTTTTATCTTTTCTTTTCTCTTCTTTTCTCTATTCTCTTCTTTTCTCTTTTCTCTTCATTTCTCTTTCCTCATTTCTCTATTCTCATCTGTTCTCTTTTCTCTTCTTTGCTCTTTTCTCTTTTCTCTTCTTCTATCTTCTTTTATCTTCTTTTCTCTTTTCTCTTTTCTCTATTCTCTTCTGTTCTCTTTTCTCTTCTTTCCTCTGTTCCCTTTTCTCGTCTATTCTCTTTTATCTTTTCTCTTCATTTCTCTTTCCTCTTCTTTTCCATTCTCTCTTCTTTTCTCTTTTCTCGTTTCTCTTTTCTTTTCTTTTCTCTTTTCTCTTTTCTCTTCTTGTCTCTTTTTTCTTTTCTATTCTTTTCTCTTCTTTTCTCTTTTCCATTTTCTCTTTTTTTCTCTTGTCTCTTTTCTCTTTTCTCTTCTTTTCTCTTTCCTCTTTTCTATTTCCTCTTCTTTTCTAATTTATCTTTTCTCTTCTTTTCTCTTGTTTTCGCTTTTCTATATCCTCTTCTTTTCTCTTCTTCTCTCTTCTTTTCTCTTTTCTCTTGTCCCCTTTCTCTTCTTTTCTCTTTTCTCTTCTTTTCGCTTTTCTCATCTTTTCTCCTCTTTACTCTTTTCCCTATTCTCTTCTTTTCTCTTTTCTCTTCATTTCTCTTTCCTCATTTCTCTATTCTCATCTGTTCTCTTTTCTCTTCTTTGCTCTTTTCTCTTTTCTCTTCTTCTATCTTCTTTTATCTTCTTTTCTCTTTTCTCATTTCTCTATTCTCTTCTGTTCTCTTTTGTCTTCTTTCCTCTGTTCCCTTTTCTCGTCTATTCTCTTTTATCTTTTCTCTTCATTTCTCTTTTCTCTTCTTTTCCATTCTCTCTTCTTTTCTCTTTTCTCATTTCTCTTTTCCCTTCTTGTCTCTTTTTTCTTTTCTGTTCTTTTCTCTTCTTTTCTCTTTTCCATTTTCTCTTTTTTTCTCTTGTCTCTTTTCTCTTTTCACTTCTTTTCTCTTTTCTCTTTTCTATTTCCTCTTCTTTTCTAATTTATCTTTTCTCTTCTTTTCTCTTGTTTTCGCTTTTCTATATCCTCTTCTTTTCTCTTCTTCTCTCTTCTTTTCTCTTTTCTCTTGTCCCCTTTCTCTTCTTTTCTCTTTTCCCTTTTCTCTTCTTTTCTCTATTCTGTTCTTTTCTCTTTCCTTATTTCTCTTTTCTCTTCTTTTCTCTTTTCTCTTCTTTTCTCTTTTCTCTTCTTTTCTCTTTTCTCATCTTTTCTCCTCTTTACTCTTTTCCCTTTTCTCTTCTTTTTTCTTTTCTCTTCTTTTCTCGTTTCTCTTCTTTTCTCTTTTCTCTTCTTTTCTCTTTTCCCTTTTCTTTTCTCTTTTCTCAATTCTCTTCTTTTCTCTTTTCTCGTCTTTTCTCTTTTCTCGTCATTTCCCTTCAGTTCTCTAATCTCTTTTCTCTTTTGTATTCTTTTCTCTTCTATTCACTTTTCTCTTTTATTATTTCTCTTCTTTTCTCTTTTCTCCTCTTTTCTCTTTTCTTTTCTCTTTTCTCTTTTCTCTTTTCTCTTCGTATCTCTTCGTTTCTCTTTTCTCTTCTTTTCTCTACTTTTCTCTTTTCCCTTTATTCTCTTCTTTTCTCTTTTCCTATATTCTCTTCTTTTCTCTTTTCTCTTTTCTCTTCTTTTCTCTTCTTTATTCTTTAAACTTTTCTCTTCTTTTTACTCTTCATTTCTCTTTTCTCTTCTTTTCATTTCTTTTCTCTTCTTTTCTCTTTTCCCTTTACAACTCTGTTTTCTTTTCTTCTTTTCTCTTTTCACTTTTCTTTTCTCTTTTCTCTTCTTTTCTCTTTTCTCATCTTTTCTCCTCTTTACTCTTTTCCCTTTTCTCTTCTTTTTTCTTTTCTCTTTTTTTCTCGTTTCTCTTCTTTTCTCTTTTCTCTTCTTTTCTCTTTTCCCTTTTCTTTTCTCTTTTCTCTATTCTCTTCTTTTCTCTTTTCTCTTTTGTATTCTTTTCTCTTCTATTCACTTTTCTCTTTTAACTTTTCTCTTCTTTTCTCTATTCTCTTCTTTTCTCTATTTACTTTTCTCTTCTTTTCTCTATTCTCTTCTTTTCTCTTTTTTCTCTTCTCTTCACTTTTCTCTTTTATCTTTTCTCTTCTTTTCTCTATTCTCTTCTTTTCTCTATTAACTTTTCTCTTCTTTTCTCTATTCTCTTCTTTTCTCTTTTCTCTTCTTTTCTCTTCATTTCTCTTTCCTCATTTCTCTATTCTCATCTGTTCTCTTTTCTCTTCTTTGCTCTTTTCTTTTTTCTCTTCTTCTATCTTCTTTTATCTTCTTTTCTCTTTTCTGTTTTCTCTATTCTCTTCAGTTCTCTTTTGTCTTCTTTCCACTGTTCCCTTTTCTCGTCTATTCTCTTTTCTCTTTTCTCTTCATTTCTCTTTTCTCTTCTTTTCCCTTCTTTTCTCCTTTCACGTTTATTTTCTCTTTTCTCTTCTTTTCTCTTTTCTCTTCTTTTCCCTTCATTTCTCTTTTCTCTTTTGTATTCTTTTATCTTCTATTCACTTTTCTCTTTTATCTTTTCTTTTCTCTTCTTTTCTCTATTCTCTTCTTTTCTCTTTTCCCTTCACTTCTCTTTCCTCATTTCTCTATTCTCATCTGTCCTCTTTTCTCTTCTTTGCTCTTTTCTCTTTTCTCTTCTTCTATCTTCTTTTATCTTCTTTTCTCTTTTCTCTTTTCTCTATTCTCTTCAGTTCTCTTTTGTCTTCTTTCCACTGTTCCCTTTTCTCGTCTATTCTCTTTTATCTTTTCTCTTCTTTTCTCTTTTCTCTTCTTTTCCCTTCTTTTCTCCTTTCACGTTTCTTTTCACTTTTCTCTTCTTTTCTCTTTTCTCTTCTTTTCTCCTTTCTTTTCTCTTTTCTCTTCTTCACTTCTTTTCTCTTTTCTCTTCTTTTCCCTTCATTTCTCTTTTCTCTTTTGTATTCTTTTATCTTCTATTCACTTTTCTCTTTTATCTTTTCTTTTCTCTTCTTTTCTCTATTCTCTTCTTTTCTCTTTTCTCTTCATTTCTCTTTCCTCATTTCTCTATTCTCATCTGTTCTCTTTTCTCTTCTTTGCTCTTTTCTCTTTTCTCTTCTTATATCTTATTTTATCTTCTTTTCTCTTTTCTCTTTTCTCTATTCTCTTCTGTTCTCTTTTGTCTTCTTTCCTCTGTTCCCTTTTCTCGTCTATTCTCTTTTATCTTTTCTCTTCATTTCTCTTTTCTCTTCTTTTCCATTCTCTCTTCTTTTCTCTTTTCTCTTCTTTTCTCTTTCCTCTTTTCTATTTCCTCTTCTTTTCTAATTTATCTTTTCTCTTCTTTTCTCTTGTTTTCGCTTTTCTATATCCTCTTCTTTTCTCTTCTTCTCTCTTCATTTCTCTTTTCTCTTGTCCCCTTTCTCTTTTCTCTTTTCTCTTCTTTTCTCTTTTCTCTTCTTTTCTCTATTCTCTTCTTTTCTCTTTTTTCTCTTCTATTCACTTTTCTCTTTTATCTTTTCTCTTCTTTTCTCTATTCTCTTCTTTTCTCTTTTCTCTTCTTTTCTCTTCATTTCTCTTTCCTCATTTCTCTATTCTCATCTGTTCTCTTTTCTCTTCTTTGCTCTTTTCTCTTTTCTCTTCTTCTACCTTCTTTTATCTTCTTTTCTCTTTTCTCTTTTCTCTATTCTCTTCTGTTCTCTTTTGTCTTCTTTCCACTGTTCCCTTTTCTCGTCTATTCTCTTTTATCTTTTCTCTTCTTTTCTCTTTTCTCTTCTTTTCTCCTTTCACGTTTCTTTTCTCTTTTCTCTTCTTTTCTCATTCATTTTTTCTCTTTTCTCTTTTCTCTTCTTTTCTCTTTTCTCTTCTTTTCTCCTTTCTTTTCTCTTTTCTCTTCTTCTCTTCTTTTCTCTTCTTTTCCCTTCATTTCTCTTTTCTCTTTTGTATTCTTTTATCTTCTATTCACTTTTCTCTTTTATCTTTTCTTTTCTCTACTTTTCACTATTCTCTTCTTTTCTCTTTTCTCTTCTTTTCTCTTCATTTCTCTTTCCTCATTTCTCTATTCTCATCTGTTCTCTTTTCTCTTCTTTGCTCTTTTCTCTTTTCTCTTCTTCTATCTTCTTTTATCTTCTTTTCTCTTTTCTCTTTTCTCTATTCTCTTCTGTTCTCTTTTGTCTTCTTTCCTCTGTTCCCTTTTCTCGTCTATTCTCCTTTATCTTTTCTCTTCATTTCTCTTTTCTCTTCTTTTCCATTCTCTCTTCTTTTCTCTTTTCTCATTTCTCTTTTCTTTTCTTTTCTCTTTTCTCTTTTCTCTTCTTGTCTCTTTTTTCTTTTCTATTCTTTTCTCTTCTTTTCTCTTTTCCATTTTCTCTTTTTTCTCTTGTCTCTTTTCTCTTTTCACTTCTTTTCTCTTTTCTCTTTTTATTTCCTCTTCTTTTCTATTTTATCTTTTCTCTTCTGTTCTCTTGTTTTCGCTTTTCTATATCCTCTTCTTTTCTCTTCTTCTCTCTTCTTTTCTCTTTTCTCTTGTCGCCTTTCTCTTCTTTTCTCTTTTCCCTTTTCTCTTCTTTTCTCGATTCTGTTCTTTTCTCTTTCCTTATTTCTCTTTTCTCTTCTTTTCTCTTTTCTCTTCTTTTCTCTTTTCTCTTCTTTTCTCTTTTCTCATATTTTCTCCTCTTTACTCTTTTATCTTCTATTCACTTTTCTCTTTTATCTTTTCTTTTCTCTTCTTTTCTCTATTCTCTTCTTTTCTCTTTTCCCTTCATTTCTCTTTCCTCATTTCTCTATTCTCATCTGTTCTCTTTTCTCTTCTTTGCTCTTTTCTCTTTTCTCTTCTTCTATCTTCTTTTATCTTCTTTTCTCTTTTCTCTTTTCTCTATTCTCTTCAGTTCTCTTTTGTCTTCTTTCCACTGTTCCCTTTTCTCGTCTATTCTCTTTTATCTTTTCTCTTCTTTTCTCTTTTCTCTTCTTTTCCCTTCTTTTCTCCTTTCACGTTTCTTTTCACTTTTCTCTTCTTTTCTCTTTTCTCTTCTTTTCTCCTTTCTTTTCTCTTTTGTCTTCTTCACTTCTTTTCTCTTTTCTCTTCTTTTCCCTTCATTTCTCTTTTCTCTTTTGTATTCTTTTATCTTCTAATCACTTTTCTCTTTTATCTTTTCTTTTCTCTTCTTTTCTCTGTTCTCTTCTTTTCTCTTTTCTCTTCATTTCTCTTTCCTCATTTCTCTATTCTCATCTGTTCTCTTTTCTCTTCTTTGCTCTTTTCTCTTTTCTCTTCTTCTATCTTCTTTTATCTTCTTTTCTCTTTTCTCTTTTCTCTATTCTCTTCTGTTCTCTTTTGTCTTCTTTCCTCTGTTCCCTTTTCTCGTCTATTCTCTTTTATCTTTTCTCTTCATTTCTCTTTTCACTTCTTTTCCATTCTCTCTTCTTTTCTCTTTTCTCATTTCTCTTTTCTTTTCTTTTCTCTTTTCTCTTCTTGTCTCTTTTTTCTTTTCTATTCTTTTCTCTTCTTTTCTCTTTTCCATTTTCTCTTTTTTTCTCTTGTCTCTTTTCTCTTTTCTCTTCTTTTCTCTTTCCTCTTTTCTATTTCCTCTTCTTTTCTAATTTATCTTTTCTCTTCTTTTCGCTTTTCTATATCCTCTTCTTTTCTCTTCTTTTCCCTTCATTTCTCTTTTCTCTTTTGTATTCTTTTATCTTCTATTCACTTTTCTCTTTTATCTTTTCTTTTCTCTTCTTTTCTCTATTCTCTTCTTTTGTCTTTTCTCTTCTTTTCTCTTTTCTCATCTTTTCTCCTCTTTACTCTTTTCCCTTTTCTCTTCTTTTTTCTTTTCTCTTTTTTTCTCGTTTCTCTTCTTTTCTCTTTTCTCTTCTTTTCTCTTTTCCCTTTTCTTTTCTTTTTTCTCTATTCTCTTCTTTTCTCTTTTCTCTTTTGTATTCTTTTCTCTTCTATTCACTTTTCTCTTTTAACTTTTCTCTTCTTTTCTCTATTCTCTTCTTTTCTCTATTAACTTTTCTCTTCTTTTCTCTATTCTCTTCTTTTCTCTTTTTTCTCTTCTCTTCACTTTTCTCTTTTATCTTTTCTCTTCTTTTCTCTATTCTCTTCTTTTCTCTATTAACTTTTCTCTTCTTTTCTCTATTCTCTTCTTTTCTCTTTTTTCTCTTCTATTCACTTTTCTCTTTTATCTTTTCTCTTCTTTTCTCTATCTCTTCTTTTCTCTTTTCTCTTCTTTTCTCTTCATTTCTCTTTCCTCATTTCTCTATTCTCATCTGTTCTCTTTTCTCTTCTTTGCTCTTTTCTCTTTTCTCTTCTTCTATCTTCTTTTATCTTCTTTTCTCTTTTCTCTTTTCTCTATTCTCTTCTGTTCTCTTTTGTCTTCTTTCCACTGTTCCCTTTTCTCGTCTATTCTCTTTTATCTTTTCTCTTCTTTTCTCTTTTCTCTTCTTTTCTCTTCTTTTCTCCTTTCACGTTTCTTTTCTCTTTTCTCTTCTTTTCTCATTCATTTTTTCTCTTTTCTCTTTTCTCTTCTTTTCTCTCTTCTCTTCTTTTCTCCTTTCTTTTCTCTTTTCTCTTCTTCTCTTCTTTTCTCTTCTTTTCCCTTCATTTCTCTTTTCTCTTTTGTATTCTTTTATCTTCTATTCACTTTTCTCTTTTATCTTTTCTTTTCTCTTCTTTTCTCTATTCTCTTCTTTTCTCTTTTCTCTTCTTTTCTCTTTATTTCTCTTTCCTCATTTCTCTATTCTCATCTGTTCTCTTTTCTCTTCTTTGCTCTTTTCTCTTTTCTCTTCTTCTATCTTCTTTTATCTTCTTTTCTCTTTTCTCTTTTCTCTATTCTCTTCTGTTCTCTTTTGTCTTCTTTCCTCTGTTCCCTTTTCTCGTCTATTCTCTTTTCTCTTTTCTCTTCATTTCTCTTTTCTCTTCTTTTGCATTCTCTCTTCTTTTCTCTTTTCTCATTTCTCTTTTCTTTTCTTTTCTCTTTTCTCTTTTCTCTTCTTGTCTCTTTTTTCTTTTCTATTCATTTCTCTTCTTTTCTCTTTTCCATTTTCTCTTTTTTTCTCTTGTCTCTTTTCTCTTTTCTCTTCTTTTCTCTTTCCTCTTTTCTATTTCCTCTTCTTTTCTAATTTATCTTTTCTCTTCTTTTCTCTTGTTTTCGCTTTTCTATATCCTCTTCTTTTCTCTTCTTCTCTCTTCTTTTCTCTTTTCTCTTGTCGCCTTTCTCTTCTTTACTCTTTTCCCTTTTCTCTTCTTTTCTCGATTCTGTTCTTTTCTCTTTCCTTATTTCTCTTTTCTCTTCTTTTCTCTTTTCTCTTCTTTTCTCTTTTCTCTTCTTTTCTCTTTTCTCTTCTTTTCCCTTTTCTCTTCTTTTTTCTTTTCTCGTTTCTCTTCTTTTCTCTTTTCTCTTCTTTTCTCTTTTCCCTTTTCTTTTCTCTTTTCTCAATTCTCTTCTTATCTCTTTTCTCGTCTTTTCTCTTTTCTCGTCATTTCCCTTCAGTTCTCTTTTCTCTTTTCTCTTTTGTATTCTTTTCTCTTCTATTCACTTTTCTCTTTTATCTTTTCTTTTCTCTTCTTTTCTCTATTCTCTTCTTTTCTCTTTTCCCTTCACTTCTCTTTCCTCATTTCTCTATTCTCATCTGTCCTCTTTTCTCTTCTTTGCTCTTTTCTCTTTTCTCTTCTTCTATCTTCTTTTATCTTCTTTTCTCTTTTCTCTTTTCTCTATTCTCTTCAGTTCTCTTTTGTCTTCTTTCCACTGTTCCCTTTTCTCGTCTATTCTCTTTTATCTTTTCTCTTCTTTTCTCTTTTCTCTTCTTTTCCCTTCTTTTCTCCTTTCACGTTTCTTTTCACTTTTCTCTTCTTTTCTCTTTTCTCTTCTTTTCTCCTTTCTTTTCTCTTTTCTCTTCTTCACTTCTTTTCTCTTTTCTCTTCTTTTCCCTTCATTTCTCTTTTCTCTTTTGTATTCTTTTATCTTCTATTCACTTTTCTCTTTTATCTTTTCTTTTCTCTTCTTTTCTCTATTCTCTTCTTTTCTCTTTTCTCTTCATTTCTCTTTCCTCATTTCTCTATTCTCATCTGTTCTCTTTTCTCTTCTTTGCTCTTTTCTCTTTTCTCTTCTTATATCTTATTTTATCTTCTTTTCTCTTTTCTCTTTTCTCTATTCTCTTCTGTTCTCTTTTGTCTTCTTTCCTCTGTTCCCTTTTCTCGTCTATTCTCTTTTATCTTTTCTCTTCATTTCTCTTTTCTCTTCTTTTCCATTCTCTCTTCTTTTCTCTTTTCTCTTCTTTTCTCTTTCCTCTTTTCTATTTCCTCTTCTTTTCTAATTTATCTTTTCTCTTCTTTTCTCTTGTTTTCGCTTTTCTATATCCTCTTCTTTTCTCTTCTTCTCTCTTCATTTCTCTTTTCTCTTGTCCCCTTTCTCTTTTCTCTTTTCTCTTCTTTTCTCTTTTCTCTTCTTTTCTCTATTCTCTTCTTTTCTCTTTTTTCTCTTCTATTCACTTTTCTCTTTTATCTTTTCTCTTCTTTTCTCTATTCTCTTCTTTTCTCTTTTCTCTTCTTTTCTCTTCATTTCTCTTTCCTCATTTCTCTATTCTCATCTGTTCTCTTTTCTCTTCTTTGCTCTTTTCTCTTTTCTCTTCTTCTACCTTCTTTTATCTTCTTTTCTCTTTTCTCTTTTCTCTATTCTCTTCTGTTCTCTTTTGTCTTCTTTCCACTGTTCCCTTTTCTCGTCTATTCTCTTTTATCTTTTCTCTTCTTTTCTCTTTTCTCTTCTTTTCTCCTTTCACGTTTCTTTTCTCTTTTCTCTTCTTTTCTCATTCATTTTTTCTCTTTTCTCTTTTCTCTTCTTTTCTCTTTTCTCTTCTTTTCTCCTTTCTTTTCTCTTTTCTCTTCTTCTCTTCTTTTCTCTTCTTTTCCCTTCATTTCTCTTTTCTCTTTTGTATTCTTTTATCTTCTATTCACTTTTCTCTTTTATCTTTTCTTTTCTCTACTTTTCACTATTCTCTTCTTTTCTCTTTTCTCTTCTTTTCTCTTCATTTCTCTTTCCTCATTTCTCTATTCTCATCTGTTCTCTTTTCTCTTCTTTGCTCTTTTCTCTTTTCTCTTCTTCTATCTTCTTTTATCTTCTTTTCTCTTTTCTCTTTTCTCTATTCTCTTCTGTTCTCTTTTGTCTTCTTTCCTCTGTTCCCTTTTCTCGTCTATTCTCCTTTATCTTTTCTCTTCATTTCTCTTTTCTCTTCTTTTCCATTCTCTCTTCTTTTCTCTTTTCTCATTTCTCTTTTCTTTTCTTTTCTCTTTTCTCTTTTCTCTTCTTGTCTCTTTTTTCTTTTCTATTCTTTTCTCTTCTTTTCTCTTTTCCATTTTCTCTTTTTTCTCTTGTCTCTTTTCTCTTTTCACTTCTTTTCTCTTTTCTCTTTTTATTTCCTCTTCTTTTCTATTTTATCTTTTCTCTTCTGTTCTCTTGTTTTCGCTTTTCTATATCCTCTTCTTTTCTCTTCTTCTCTCTTCTTTTCTCTTTTCTCTTGTCGCCTTTCTCTTCTTTTCTCTTTTCCCTTTTCTCTTCTTTTCTCGATTCTGTTCTTTTCTCTTTCCTTATTTCTCTTTTCTCTTCTTTTCTCTTTTCTCTTCTTTTCTCTTTTCTCTTCTTTTCTCTTTTCTCATATTTTCTCCTCTTTACTCTTTTATCTTCTATTCACTTTTCTCTTTTATCTTTTCTTTTCTCTTCTTTTCTCTATTCTCTTCTTTTCTCTTTTCCCTTCATTTCTCTTTCCTCATTTCTCTATTCTCATCTGTTCTCTTTTCTCTTCTTTGCTCTTTTCTCTTTTCTCTTCTTCTATCTTCTTTTATCTTCTTTTCTCTTTTCTCTTTTCTCTATTCTCTTCAGTTCTCTTTTGTCTTCTTTCCACTGTTCCCTTTTCTCGTCTATTCTCTTTTATCTTTTCTCTTCTTTTCTCTTTTCTCTTCTTTTCCCTTCTTTTCTCCTTTCACGTTTCTTTTCACTTTTCTCTTCTTTTCTCTTTTCTCTTCTTTTCTCCTTTCTTTTCTCTTTTGTCTTCTTCACTTCTTTTCTCTTTTCTCTTCTTTTCCCTTCATTTCTCTTTTCTCTTTTGTATTCTTTTATCTTCTAATCACTTTTCTCTTTTATCTTTTCTTTTCTCTTCTTTTCTCTGTTCTCTTCTTTTCTCTTTTCTCTTCATTTCTCTTTCCTCATTTCTCTATTCTCATCTGTTCTCTTTTCTCTTCTTTGCTCTTTTCTCTTTTCTCTTCTTCTATCTTCTTTTATCTTCTTTTCTCTTTTCTCTTTTCTCTATTCTCTTCTGTTCTCTTTTGTCTTCTTTCCTCTGTTCCCTTTTCTCGTCTATTCTCTTTTATCTTTTCTCTTCATTTCTCTTTTCACTTCTTTTCCATTCTCTCTTCTTTTCTCTTTTCTCATTTCTCTTTTCTTTTCTTTTCTCTTTTCTCTTCTTGTCTCTTTTTTCTTTTCTATTCTTTTCTCTTCTTTTCTCTTTTCCATTTTCTCTTTTTTTCTCTTGTCTCTTTTCTCTTTTCTCTTCTTTTCTCTTTCCTCTTTTCTATTTCCTCTTCTTTTCTAATTTATCTTTTCTCTTCTTTTCGCTTTTCTATATCCTCTTCTTTTCTCTTCTTTTCCCTTCATTTCTCTTTTCTCTTTTGTATTCTTTTATCTTCTATTCACTTTTCTCTTTTATCTTTTCTTTTCTCTTCTTTTCTCTATTCTCTTCTTTTGTCTTTTCTCTTCTTTTCTCTTTTCTCATCTTTTCTCCTCTTTACTCTTTTCCCTTTTCTCTTCTTTTTTCTTTTCTCTTTTTTTCTCGTTTCTCTTCTTTTCTCTTTTCTCTTCTTTTCTCTTTTCCCTTTTCTTTTCTTTTTTCTCTATTCTCTTCTTTTCTCTTTTCTCTTTTGTATTCTTTTCTCTTCTATTCACTTTTCTCTTTTAACTTTTCTCTTCTTTTCTCTATTCTCTTCTTTTCTCTATTAACTTTTCTCTTCTTTTCTCTATTCTCTTCTTTTCTCTTTTTTCTCTTCTCTTCACTTTTCTCTTTTATCTTTTCTCTTCTTTTCTCTATTCTCTTCTTTTCTCTATTAACTTTTCTCTTCTTTTCTCTATTCTCTTCTTTTCTCTTTTTTCTCTTCTATTCACTTTTCTCTTTTATCTTTTCTCTTCTTTTCTCTATCTCTTCTTTTCTCTTTTCTCTTCTTTTCTCTTCATTTCTCTTTCCTCATTTCTCTATTCTCATCTGTTCTCTTTTCTCTTCTTTGCTCTTTTCTCTTTTCTCTTCTTCTATCTTCTTTTATCTTCTTTTCTCTTTTCTCTTTTCTCTATTCTCTTCTGTTCTCTTTTGTCTTCTTTCCACTGTTCCCTTTTCTCGTCTATTCTCTTTTATCTTTTCTCTTCTTTTCTCTTTTCTCTTCTTTTCTCTTCTTTTCTCCTTTCACGTTTCTTTTCTCTTTTCTCTTCTTTTCTCATTCATTTTTTCTCTTTTCTCTTTTCTCTTCTTTTCTCTCTTCTCTTCTTTTCTCCTTTCTTTTCTCTTTTCTCTTCTTCTCTTCTTTTCTCTTCTTTTCCCTTCATTTCTCTTTTCTCTTTTGTATTCTTTTATCTTCTATTCACTTTTCTCTTTTATCTTTTCTTTTCTCTTCTTTTCTCTATTCTCTTCTTTTCTCTTTTCTCTTCTTTTCTCTTTATTTCTCTTTCCTCATTTCTCTATTCTCATCTGTTCTCTTTTCTCTTCTTTGCTCTTTTCTCTTTTCTCTTCTTCTATCTTCTTTTATCTTCTTTTCTCTTTTCTCTTTTCTCTATTCTCTTCTGTTCTCTTTTGTCTTCTTTCCTCTGTTCCCTTTTCTCGTCTATTCTCTTTTCTCTTTTCTCTTCATTTCTCTTTTCTCTTCTTTTGCATTCTCTCTTCTTTTCTCTTTTCTCATTTCTCTTTTCTTTTCTTTTCTCTTTTCTCTTTTCTCTTCTTGTCTCTTTTTTCTTTTCTATTCATTTCTCTTCTTTTCTCTTTTCCATTTTCTCTTTTTTTCTCTTGTCTCTTTTCTCTTTTCTCTTCTTTTCTCTTTCCTCTTTTCTATTTCCTCTTCTTTTCTAATTTATCTTTTCTCTTCTTTTCTCTTGTTTTCGCTTTTCTATATCCTCTTCTTTTCTCTTCTTCTCTCTTCTTTTCTCTTTTCTCTTGTCGCCTTTCTCTTCTTTACTCTTTTCCCTTTTCTCTTCTTTTCTCGATTCTGTTCTTTTCTCTTTCCTTATTTCTCTTTTCTCTTCTTTTCTCTTTTCTCTTCTTTTCTCTTTTCTCTTCTTTTCTCTTTTCTCTTCTTTTCCCTTTTCTCTTCTTTTTTCTTTTCTCGTTTCTCTTCTTTTCTCTTTTCTCTTCTTTTCTCTTTTCCCTTTTCTTTTCTCTTTTCTCAATTCTCTTCTTATCTCTTTTCTCGTCTTTTCTCTTTTCTCGTCATTTCCCTTCAGTTCTCTTTTCTCTTTTCTCTTTTGTATTCTTTTCTCTTCTATTCACTTTTCTCTTTTATCTTTTCTCTTCTTTTCTCTTTTCTCCTCTTTTCTCTTTTCTTTTCTCATTTCTCTTTTCTCTTTTCTCTTCGTATCTCTTCTTTTCTCTTTTCACTTCTTTTCTCTACTTTTCTCTTTTCCCTTTATTCTCTTCTTTACTCTTTTCCTATATTCTCTTCTTTTCTATTTTCTCTTCTTTTCTCTTCTTTCTTCTTTAAACTTTTCTCTTCTTTTTACTGTTCATTTCTCTTTTCTCTTCTTTTCATTTCTTTTCTCTTCTTTTCTCTTTTCACTTCTTTTCTCTTCCTTTCTCTATATATTCTCTTTTCTCTTTTCTCACATTTTCTCTTATTTTCTCTTTTTCCATTTCTCTCCTTTTCTCTATTCTCTTTTTCTCTTTACTCTTCTTTTCTCTTTTCGCTTTTCTCTTCTTATCTCTTCTCCTTTTTCTCATATCTGTTCTTTTCTCTTTTCTCTTTTTTCTTCATTTCTCTTCTTTTCTCTTTTCCCTTTACACCTCTTTTTTCTTTTCTTCTTTTCTCTTTTCACTTTTCTTTTCTGTTTTCTCTTCTTTTCTCTTTTCTCCTCTTTACTCTTTTCCCTTTTCTCTTTTTTTTTCTTTTCTCTTCTTTTCTCGTTTCTCTTCTTTTCTCTTTTCTCTTCTTTTCTCTTTTCCCTTTTCTTTTCTCTTTTCTCTATTCTCTTCTTTTCTCAATTCTCTTTTGTATTCTTTTCTCTTCTATTCACTTTTCTCTTTTAACTTTTCTCTTCTTTTCTCTATTCTCTTCTTTTCTCTTTTTTCTCTTCTCTTCACTTTTCTCTTTTATCTTTTCTCTTCTTTTCTCTATTCTCTTCTTTTCTCTATTAACTTTTCTCTTCTTTTCTCTATTCTCTTCTTTTCTCTTTTTTCTCTTCTATTCACTTTTCTCTTTTATCTTTTCTCTTCTTTTCTCTATTCTCTTCTTTTCTCTTTTCTCTTCTTTTCTCTTCATTTCTCTTTCCTCATTTCTCTATTCTCATCTGTTCTCTTTTCTCTTCTTTGCTCTTTTCTCTTTTCTCTTCTTCTATCTTCTTTTATCTTCTTTTCTCTTTTCTCTTTTCTCTATTCTCTTCAGTTCTCTTTTGTCTTCTTTCCACTGTTCCCTTTTCTCGTCTATTCTCTTTTATCTTTTCTCTTCTTTTCTCTTTACTCTTCTTTTCCCTTCTTTTCTCATTTCACGTTTCTTTTCACTTTTCTCTTCTAATTTATCTTTTCTCTTCTTTTCTCTTGTTTTCGCTTTTCTATATCCTCTTCTTTTCTCTTCTTCTCTCTTCTTTTCTCTTTTCTCTTGTCCCCTTTCTCTTTTCTCTTTTCTCTTCTTTTCTCTTTTCTCATCTTTTCTCCTCTTTACTCTTTTCCCTTTTCTCTTCTTTTTTCTTTTCTCTTTTTTTCTCGTTTCTCTTCTTTTCTCTTTTCTCTTCTTTTCTCTTTTCCCTTTTCTTTTCTCTTTTCTCTATTCTCTTCTTTTCTCTTTTCTCTTTTGTATTCTTTTCTCTTCTATTCACTTTTCTCTTTTAACTTTTCTCTTCTTTTCTCTATTCTCTTCTTTTCTCTATTAACTTTTCTCTTCTTTTCTCTATTCTCTTCTTTTCTCTTTTTTCTCTTCTATTCACTTTTCTCTTTTATCTTTTCTCTTCTTTTCTCTATTCTCTTCTTTTCTCTTTTCTCTTCTTTTCTCTTCATTTCTCTTTCCTCATTTCTCTATTCTCATCTGTTCTCTTTTCTCTTCTTTGCTCTTTTCTCTTTTCTCTTCTTCTACCTTCTTTTATCTTCTTTTCTCTTTTCTCTTTTCTCTATTCTCTTCTGTTCTCTTTTGTCTTCTTTCCACTGTTCCCTTTTCTCGTCTATTCTCTTTTATCTTTTCTCTTCTTTTCTCTTTTCTCTTCTTTTCTCCTTTCACGTTTCTTTTCTCTTTTCTCTTCTTTTCTCATTCATTTTTTCTCTTTTCTCTTTTCTCTTCTTTTCTCTTTTCTCTTCTTTTCTCCTTTCTTTTCTCTTTTCTCTTCTTCTCTTCTTTTCTCTTCTTTTCCCTTCATTTCTCTTTTCTCTTTTGTATTCTTTTATCTTCTATTCACTTTTCTCTTTTATCTTTTCTTTTCTCTTCTTTTCTCTATTCTCTTCTTTTCTCTTTTCTCTTCTTTTCTCTTCATTTCTCTTTCCTCATTTCTCTATTCTCATCAGTTCTCTTTTCTCTTCTTTGCTCTTTTCTCTTTTCTCTTCTTCTATCTTCTTTTATCTTCTTTTCTCTTTTCTCTTTTCTCTATTCTCTTCTGTTCTCTTTTGTCTTCTTTCCTCTGTTCCCTTTTCTCGTCTATTCTCCTTTATCTTTTCTCTTCATTTCTCTTTTCTCTTCTTTTCCATTCTCTCTTCTTTTCTCTTTTCTCATTTCTCTTTTCTTTTCTTTTCTCTTTTCTCTTTTCTCTTCTTGTCTCTTTTTTCTTTTCTATTCTTTTCTCTTCTTTTCTCTTTTCCATTTTCTCTTTTTTCTCTTGTCTCTTTTCTCTTTTCACTTCTTTTCTCTTTTCTCTTTTTATTTCCTCTTCTTTTCTATTTTATCTTTTCTCTTCTGTTCTCTTGTTTTCGCTTTTCTATATCCTCTTCTTTTCTCTTCTTCTCTCTTCTTTTCTCTTTTCTCTTGTCGCCTTTCTCTTCTGTTCTCTTTTCCCTTTTCTCTTCTTTTCTCGATTCTGTTCTTTTCTCTTTCCTTATTTTTCTTTTCTCTTCTTTTCTCTTTTCTCTTCTTTTCTCTTTTCTCTTCTTTTCTCTTTTCTCATATTTTCTCCTCTTTACTCTTTTATCTTCTATTCACTTTTCTCTTTTATCTTTTCTTTTCTCTTCTTTTCTCTATTCTCTTCCTTTCTCTTTTCCCTTCATTTCTCTTTCCTCATTTCTCTATTCTCATCTGTTCTCTTTTCTCTTCTTTGCTCTTTTCTCTTTTCTCTTCTTCTATCTTCTTTTATCTTCTTTTCTCTTTTCTCTTTTCTCTATTCTCTTCAGTTCTCTTTTGTCTTCTTTCCACTGTTCCCTTTTCTCGTCTATTCTCTTTTATCTTTTCTCTTCTTTTCTCTTTTCTCTTCTTTTCCCTTCTTTTCTCCTTTCACGTTTCTTTTCACTTTTCTCTTCTTTTCTCTTTTCTCTTCTTTTCTCCTTTCTTTTCTCTTTTCTCTTCTTCACTTCTTTTCTCTTTTCTCTTCTTTTCCCTTCATTTCTCTTTTCTCTTTTGTATTCTTTTATCTTCTAATCACTTTTCTCTTTTATCTTTTCTTTTCTCTTCTTTTCTCTGTTCTCTTCTTTTCTCTATTCTCTTCTTTTCTCTTTTCTCTTCTTTTCTCTTCATTTCTCTTTCCTCATTTCTCTATTCTCATCTGTTCTCTTTTCTCTTCTTTGCTCTTTTCTCTTTTCTCTTCTTCTATCTTCTTTTATCTTCTTTTCTCTTTTCTCTTTTCTCTATTCTCTTCTGTTCTCTTTTGTCTTCTTTCCACTGTTCCCTTTTCTCGTCTATTCTCTTTTATCTTTTCTCTTCTTTTCTCTTTTCTCTTCTTTTCTCTTCTTTTCTCCTTTCACGTTTCTTTTCTCTTTTCTCTTCTTTTCTCATTCATTTTTTCTCTTTTCTCTTTTCTCTTCTTTTCTCTCTTCTCTTCTTTTCTCCTTTCTTTTCTCTTTTCTCTTCTTCTCTTCTTTTCTCTTCTTTTCCCTTCATTTCTCTTTTCTCTTTTGTATTCTTTTATCTTCTATTCACTTTTCTCTTTTATCTTTTCTTTTCTCTTCTTTTCTCTATTCTCTTCTTTTCTCTTTTCTCTTCTTTTCTCTTTATTTCTCTTTCCTCATTTCTCTATTCTCATCTGTTCTCTTTTCTCTTCTTTGCTCTTTTCTCTTTTCTCTTCTTCTATCTTCTTTTATCTTCTTTTCTCTTTTCTCTTTTCTCTATTCTCTTCTGTTCTCTTTTGTCTTCTTTCCTCTGTTCCCTTTTCTCGTCTATTCTCTTTTATCTTTTCTCTTCATTTCTCTTTTCTCTTCTTTTGCATTCTCTCTTCTTTTCTCTTTTCTCATTTCTCTTTTCTTTTCTTTTCTCTTTTCTCTTTTCTCTTCTTGTCTCTTTTTTCTTTTCTATTCATTTCTCTTCTTTTCTCTTTTCCATTTTCTCTTTTTTTCTCTTGTCTCTTTTCTCTTTTCTCTTCTTTTCTCTTTCCTCTTTTCTATTTCCTCTTCTTTTCTAATTTATCTTTTCTCTTCTTTTCTCTTGTTTTCGCTTTTCTATATCCTCTTCTTTTCTCTTCTTCTCTCTTCTTTTCTCTTTTCTCTTGTCGCCTTTCTCTTCTTTACTCTTTTCCCTTTTCTCTTCTTTTCTCGATTCTGTTCTTTTCTCTTTCCTTATTTCTCTTTTCTCTTCTTTTCTCTTTTCTCTTCTTTTCTCTTTTCTCTTCTTTTCTCTTTTCTCTTCTTTTCCCTTTTCTCTTCTTTTTTCTTTTCTCGTTTCTCTTCTTTTCTCTTTTCTCTTCTTTTCTCTTTTCCCTTTTCTTTTCTCTTTTCTCAATTCTCTTCTTATCTCTTTTCTCGTCTTTTCTCTTTTCTCGTCATTTCCCTTCAGTTCTCTTTTCTCTTTTCTCTTTTGTATTCTTTTCTCTTCTATTCACTTTTCTCTTTTATCTTTTCTCTTCTTTTCTCTTTTCTCCTCTTTTCTCTTTTCTTTTCTCATTTCTCTTTTCTCTTCGTACCTCTTCTTTTCTCTTTTCACTTCTTTTCTCTACTTTTCTCTTTTCCCTTTATTCTCTTCTTTACTCTTTTCCTATATTCTCTTCTTTTCTATTTTCTCTTCTTTTCTCTTCTTTCTTCTTTAAACTTTTCTCTTCTTTTTACTGTTCATTTCTCTTTTCTCTTCTTTTCATTTCTTTTCTCTTCTTTTCTCTTTTCACTTCTTTTCTCTTCCTTTCTCTATATATTCTCTTTTCTCTTTTCTCACATTTTCTCTTATTTTCTCTTTTTCCTTTTCTCTCCTTTTCTCTATTCTCTTTTTCTCTTTACTCTTCTTTTCTCTTTTCGCTTTTCTCTTCTTATCTCTTCTCCTTTTTCTCATATCTGTTCTTTTCTCTTTTCTCTTTTTTCTTCATTTCTCTTCTTTTCTCTTTTCCCTTTACACCTCTTTTTTCTTTTCTTCTTTTCTCTTTTCACTTTTCTTTTCTGTTTTCTCTTCTTTTCTCTTTTCTCCTCTTTACTCTTTTCCCTTTTCTCTTTTTTTTTCTTTTCTCTTCTTTTCTCGTTTCTCTTCTTTTCTCTTTTCTCTTCTTTTCTCTTTTCCCTTTTCTTTTCTCTTTTCTCTATTCTCTTCTTTTCTCAATTCTCTTTTGTATTCTTTTCTCTTCTATTCACTTTTCTCTTTTAACTTTTCTCTTCTTTTCTCTATTCTCTTCTTTTCTCTTTTTTCTCTTCTCTTCACTTTTCTCTTTTATCTTTTCTCTTCTTTTCTCTATTCTCTTCTTTTCTCTATTAACTTTTCTCTTCTTTTCTCTATTCTCTTCTTTTCTCTTTTTTCTCTTCTATTCACTTTTCTCTTTTATCTTTTCTCTTCTTTTCTCTATTCTCTTCTTTTCTCTTTTCTCTTCTTTTCTCTTCATTTCTCTTTCCTCATTTCTCTATTCTCATCTGTTCTCTTTTCTCTTCTTTGCTCTTTTCTCTTTTCTCTTCTTCTATCTTCTTTTATCTTCTTTTCTCTTTTCTCTTTTCTCTATTCTCTTCAGTTCTCTTTTGTCTTCTTTCCACTGTTCCCTTTTCTCGTCTATTCTCTTTTATCTTTTCTCTTCTTTTCTCTTTACTCTTCTTTTCCCTTCTTTTCTCCTTTCACGTTTCTTTTCACTTTTCTCTTCTAATTTATCTTTTCTCTTCTTTTCTCTTGTTTTCGCTTTTCTATATCCTCTTCTTTTCTCTTCTTCTCTCTTCTTTTCTCTTTTCTCTTGTCCCCTTTCTCTTTTCTCTTTTCTCATCTTTTCTCTTTTCTCATCTTTTCTCCTCTTTACTCTTTTCTCTTTTCTCTTCTTTTCTCTTTTCTCTTCTTTTCTCCTTTCTTTTCTCTTTTCTCTTCTTCTCTTCTTTTCTCTTCTTTTCCCTTCATTTCTCTTTTCTCTTTTGTATTCTTTTATCTTCTATTCACTTTTCTCTTTTATCTTTTCTTTTCTCTTCTTTTCTCTATTCTCTTCTTTTCTCTTTTCTCTTCTTTTCTCTTCATTTCTCTTTCCTCATTTCTCTATTCTCATCAGTTCTCTTTTCTCTTCTTTGCTCTTTTCTCTTTTCTCTTCTTCTATCTTCTTTTATCTTCTTTTCTCTTTTCTCTTTTCTCTATTCTCTTCTGTTCTCTTTTGTCTTCTTTCCTCTGTTCCCTTTTCTCGTCTATTCTCCTTTATCTTTTCTCTTCATTTCTCTTTTCTCTTCTTTTCCATTCTCTCTTCTTTTCTCTTTTCTCATTTCTCTTTTCTTTTCTTTTCTCTTTTCTCTTTTCTCTTCTTGTCTCTTTTTTCTTTTCTATTCTTTTCTCTTCTTTTCTCTTTTCCATTTTCTCTTTTTTCTCTTGTCTCTTTTCTCTTTTCACTTCTTTTCTCTTTTCTCTTTTTATTTCCTCTTCTTTTCTATTTTATCTTTTCTCTTCTGTTCTCTTGTTTTCGCTTTTCTATATCCTCTTCTTTTCTCTTCTTCTCTCTTCTTTTCTCTTTTCTCTTGTCGCCTTTCTCTTCTTTTCTCTTTTCCCTTTTCTCTTCTTTTCTCGATTCTGTTCTTTTCTCTTTCCTTATTTCTCTTTTCTCTTCTTTTCTCTTTTCTCTTCTTTTCTCTTTTCTCTTCTTTTCTCTTTTCTCATATTTTCTCCTCTTTACTCTTTTATCTTCTATTCACTTTTCTCTTTTATCTTTTCTTTTCTCTTCCTTTCTCTATTCTCTTCTTTTCTCTTTTCCCTTCATTTCTCTTTCCTCATTTCTCTATTCTCATCTGTTCTCTTTTCTCTTCTTTGCTCTTTTCTCTTTTCTCTTCTTCTATCTTCTTTTATCTTCTTTTCTCTTTTCTCTTTTCTCTATTCTCTTCAGTTCTCTTTTGTCTTCTTTCCACTGTTCCCTTTTCTCGTCTATTCTCTTTTATCTTTTCTCTTCTTTTCTCTTTTCTCTTCTTTTCCCTTCTTTTCTCCTTTCACGTTTCTTTTCACTTTTCTCTTCTTATCTCTTTTCTCGTCTTTTCTCTTTTCTCGTCATTTCCCTTCAGTTCTCTTTTCTCTTTTCTCTTTTGTATTCTTTTCTCTTCTATTCACTTTTCTCTTTTATCTTTTCTCTTCTTTTCTCTTTTCTCCTCTTTTCTCTTTTCTTTTCTCATTTCTCTTTTCTCTTCGTACCTCTTCTTTTCTCTTTTCACTTCTTTTCTCTACTTTTCTCTTTTCCCTTTATTCTCTTCTTTACTCTTTTCCTATATTCTCTTCTTTTCTATTTTCTCTTCTTTTCTCTTCTTTCTTCTTTAAACTTTTCTCTTCTTTTTACTGTTCATTTCTCTTTTCTCTTCTTTTCATTTCTTTTCTCTTCTTTTCTCTTTTCACTTCTTTTCTCTTCCTTTCTCTATATATTCTCTTTTCTCTTTTCTCACATTTTCTCTTATTTTCTCTTTTTCCTTTTCTCTCCTTTTCTCTATTCTCTTTTTCTCTTTACTCTTCTTTTCTCTTTTCGCTTTTCTCTTCTTATCTCTTCTCCTTTTTCTCATATCTGTTCTTTTCTCTTTTCTCTTTTTTCTTCATTTCTCTTCTTTTCTCTTTTCCCTTTACACCTCTTTTTTCTTTTCTTCTTTTCTCTTTTCACTTTTCTTTTCTGTTTTCTCTTCTTTTCTCTTTTCTCCTCTTTACTCTTTTCCCTTTTCTCTTTTTTTTTCTTTTCTCTTCTTTTCTCGTTTCTCTTCTTTTCTCTTTTCTCTTCTTTTCTCTTTTCCCTTTTCTTTTCTCTTTTCTCTATTCTCTTCTTTTCTCAATTCTCTTTTGTATTCTTTTCTCTTCTATTCACTTTTCTCTTTTAACTTTTCTCTTCTTTTCTCTATTCTCTTCTTTTCTCTTTTTTCTCTTCTCTTCACTTTTCTCTTTTATCTTTTCTCTTCTTTTCTCTATTCTCTTCTTTTCTCTATTAACTTTTCTCTTCTTTTCTCTATTCTCTTCTTTTCTCTTTTTTCTCTTCTATTCACTTTTCTCTTTTATCTTTTCTCTTCTTTTCTCTATTCTCTTCTTTTCTCTTTTCTCTTCTTTTCTCTTCATTTCTCTTTCCTCATTTCTCTATTCTCATCTGTTCTCTTTTCTCTTCTTTGCTCTTTTCTCTTTTCTCTTCTTCTATCTTCTTTTATCTTCTTTTCTCTTTTCTCTTTTCTCTATTCTCTTCAGTTCTCTTTTGTCTTCTTTCCACTGTTCCCTTTTCTCGTCTATTCTCTTTTATCTTTTCTCTTCTTTTCTCTTTACTCTTCTTTTCCCTTCTTTTCTCCTTTCACGTTTCTTTTCACTTTTCTCTTCTAATTTATCTTTTCTCTTCTTTTCTCTTGTTTTCGCTTTTCTATATCCTCTTCTTTTCTCTTCTTCTCTCTTCTTTTCTCTTTTCTCTTGTCCCCTTTCTCTTTTCTCTTTTCTCATCTTTTCTCTTTTCTCATCTTTTCTCCTCTTTACTCTTTTCTCTTTTCTCTTCTTTTCTCTTTTCTCTTCTTTTCTCCTTTCTTTTCTCTTTTCTCTTCTTCTCTTCTTTTCTCTTCTTTTCCCTTCATTTCTCTTTTCTCTTTTGTATTCTTTTATCTTCTATTCACTTTTCTCTTTTATCTTTTCTTTTCTCTTCTTTTCTCTATTCTCTTCTTTTCTCTTTTCTCTTCTTTTCTCTTCATTTCTCTTTCCTCATTTCTCTATTCTCATCAGTTCTCTTTTCTCTTCTTTGCTCTTTTCTCTTTTCTCTTCTTCTATCTTCTTTTATCTTCTTTTCTCTTTTCTCTTTTCTCTATTCTCTTCTGTTCTCTTTTGTCTTCTTTCCTCTGTTCCCTTTTCTCGTCTATTCTCCTTTATCTTTTCTCTTCATTTCTCTTTTCTCTTCTTTTCCATTCTCTCTTCTTTTCTCTTTTCTCATTTCTCTTTTCTTTTCTTTTCTCTTTTCTCTTTTCTCTTCTTGTCTCTTTTTTCTTTTCTATTCTTTTCTCTTCTTTTCTCTTTTCCATTTTCTCTTTTTTCTCTTGTCTCTTTTCTCTTTTCACTTCTTTTCTCTTTTCTCTTTTTATTTCCTCTTCTTTTCTATTTTATCTTTTCTCTTCTGTTCTCTTGTTTTCGCTTTTCTATATCCTCTTCTTTTCTCTTCTTCTCTCTTCTTTTCTCTTTTCTCTTGTCGCCTTTCTCTTCTTTTCTCTTTTCCCTTTTCTCTTCTTTTCTCGATTCTGTTCTTTTCTCTTTCCTTATTTCTCTTTTCTCTTCTTTTCTCTTTTCTCTTCTTTTCTCTTTTCTCTTCTTTTCTCTTTTCTCATATTTTCTCCTCTTTACTCTTTTATCTTCTATTCACTTTTCTCTTTTATCTTTTCTTTTCTCTTCCTTTCTCTATTCTCTTCTTTTCTCTTTTCCCTTCATTTCTCTTTCCTCATTTCTCTATTCTCATCTGTTCTCTTTTCTCTTCTTTGCTCTTTTCTCTTTTCTCTTCTTCTATCTTCTTTTATCTTCTTTTCTCTTTTCTCTTTTCTCTATTCTCTTCAGTTCTCTTTTGTCTTCTTTCCACTGTTCCCTTTTCTCGTCTATTCTCTTTTATCTTTTCTCTTCTTTTCTCTTTTCTCTTCTTTTCCCTTCTTTTCTCCTTTCACGTTTCTTTTCACTTTTCTCTTCTTTTCTCTTTTCTCTTCTTTTCTCCTTTCTTTTCTCTTTTCTCTTCTTCACTTCTTTTCTCTTTTCTCTTCTTTTCCCTTCATTTCTCTTTTCTCTTTTGTATTCTTTTATCTTCTAATCACTTTTCTCTTTTATCTTTTCTTTTCTCTTCTTTTCTCTGTTCTCTTCTTTTCTCTTTCTCTTCTTTTCTCTTTTCTCATCTTTTCTCCTCTTTACTCTTTTCCCTTTTCTCTTCTTTTTTCTTTTCTCTTTTTTTCTCGTTGCTCTTCTTTTCTCTTTTCTCTTCTTTTCTCTTTTCCCTTTTCTTTTCTCTTTTCTCTATTCTCTTCTTTTCTCTTTTCTCTTTTGTATTCTTTTCTCTTCTATTCACTTTTCTCTTTTAACTTTTCTCTTCTTTTCTCTATTCTCTTATTTTCTCTATTAACTTTTCTCTTCTTTTCTCTATTCTCTTCTTTTCTCTTTTTTCTCTTCTATTCACTTTTCTCTTTTATCTTTTCTCTTCTTTTCTCTATTCTCTTCTTTTCTCTTTTCTCTTCTTTTCTCTTCATTTCTCTTTCCTCATTTCTCTATTCTCATCTGTTCTCTTTTCTCTTCTTTGCTCTTTTCTCTTTTCTCTTCTTCTATCTTCTTTTATCTTCTTTTCTCTTTTCTCTTTTCTCTATTCTCTTCTGTTCTCTTTTGTCTTCTTTCCACTGTTCCCTTTTCTCGTCTATTCTCTTTTATCTTTTCTCTTCTTTTCTCTTTTCTCTTCTTTTCTCCTTTCACGTTTCTTTTCTCTTTTCTCTTCTTTTCTCATTCATTTTTTCTCTTTTCTCTTTTCTCTTCTTTTCTCTTTTATCTTCTTTTCTCCTTTCTTTTCTCTTTTCTCTTCTTCTCTTCTTTTCTCTTCTTTTCCCTTCATTTCTCTTTTCTCTTTTGTATTCTTTTATCTTCTATTCACTTTTCTCTTTTGTCTTTTCTTTTCTCTTCTTTTCTCTTTTCTCTTCTTTTCTCTTTTCTCTTCTTTTCTCTTTTCTCATATTTTCTCCTCTTTACTCTTTTCCCTTTTCTCTTCTTTTTTCTTTCCTCTTTTTTTCTCGTTTCTCTTCTTTTCTCTTTTCTTTTCTTTTCTCTTTTCCCTTCTCTTTTCTCTTTTCTCTATTCTCTTCTTTTCTCTTTTCTCTTTTGTATTCTTTTCTCTTCTATTCACTTTTCTCTTTTAACTTTTCTCTTCTTTTCTCTATTCTCTTCTTTTCTCTATTAACTTTTCTCTTCTTTTCTCTATTCACTTCTTTTCTCTTCTTTTCTCCTTTCACGTTTCTTTTCTCTTTTCTCTTCTTTTCTCATTCATTTTTTCTCTTTTCTCTTTTCTCTTCTTTTCTCTTTTCTCTTCTTTTCTCCTTTCTTTTCTCTTTTCTCTTCTTCTCTTCTTTTCTCTTCTTTTCCCTTCATTTCTCTTTTCTCTTTTGTATTCTTTTATCTTCTATTCACTTTTCTCTTTTATCTTTTCTTTTCTCTTCTTTTCTCTATTCTCTTCTTTTCTCTTTTCTCTTCTTTTCTCTTCATTTCTCTTTCCTCATTTCTCTATTCTCATCTTTTCTCTTTTCTCTTCTTTGCTCTTTTCTCTTTTCTCTTCTTCTATCTTCTTTTATCTTCTTTTCTCTTTTCTCTTTTCTCTATTCTCTTCTGTTCTCTTTTGTCTTCTTTCCTCTGTTCCCTTTTCTCGTCTATTCTCTTTTATCTTTTCTCTTCATTTCTCTTTTCTCTTCTTTTCCATTCTCTCTTCTTTTCTCTTTTCTCATTTCTCTTTTCTTTTCTTTTCTCTTTTCTCTTCTTGTCTCTTTTTTCTTTTCTATTCTTTTCTCTTCTTTTCTCTTTTCCATTTTCTCTTTTTTTCTCTTGTCTCTTTTCTCTTTTCTCTTCTTTTCTCTTTCCTCTTTTCTATTTCCTCTTCTTTTCTAATTTATCTTTTCTCTTCTTTTCGCTTTTCTATATCCTCTTCTTTTCTCTTCTTTTCCCTTCATTTCTCTTTTCTCTTTTGTATTCTTTTATCTTCTATTCACTTTTCTCTTTTATCTTTTCTTTTCTCTTCTTTTCTCTATTCTCTTCTTTTCTCTTTTCTCTTCTTTTCTCTTTTCTCATCTTTTCTCCTCTTTACTCTTTTCCCTTTTCTCTTCTTTTTTCTTTTCTCTTTTTTTCTCGTTTCTCTTCTTTTCTCTTTTCTCTTCTTTTCTCTTTTCCCTTTTCTTTTCTTTTTTCTCTATTCTCTTCTTTTCTCTTTTCTCTTTTGTATTCTTTTCTCTTCTATTCACTTTTCTCTTTTAACTTTTCTCTTCTTTTCTCTATTCTCTTCTTTTCTCTATTAACTTTTCTCTTCTTTTCTCTATTCTCTTCTTTTCTCTTTTTTCTCTTCTCTTCACTTTTCTCTTTTATCTTTTCTCTTCTTTTCTCTATTAACTTTTCTCTTCTTTTCTCTATTCTCTTCTTTTCTCTTTTTTCTCTTCTATTCACTTTTCTCTTTTATCTTTTCTCTTCTTTTCTCTATCTCTTCTTTTCTCTTTTCTCTTCTTTTCTCTTCATTTCTCTTTCCTCATTTCTCTATTCTCATCTGTTCTCTTTTCTCTTCTTTGCTCTTTTCTCTTTTCTCTTCTTCAATCTTCTTTTATCTTCTTTTCTCTTTTCTCTTTTCTCTATTCTCTTCTGTTCTCTTTTGTCTTCTTTCCACTGTTCCCATTTCTCGTCTATTCTCTTTTATCTTTTCTCTTCTTTTCTCTTTTCTCTTCTTTTCTCTTCATTTCTCCTTTCACGTTTCTTTTCTCTTTTCTCTTCTTTTCTCATTCATTTTTTCTCTTTTCTCTTTTCTCTTCTTTTCTCTCTTCTCTTCTTTTCTCCTTTCTTTTCTCTTTTCTCTTCTTCTCTTCTTTTCTCTTCTTTTCCCTTCATTTCTCTTTTCTCTTTTGTATTCTTTTATCTTCTATTCACTTTTCTCTTTTATCTTTTCTTTTCTCTTCTTTTCTCTATTCTCTTCTTTTCTCTTTTCTCTTTATTTCTCTTTCCTCATTTCTCTATTCTCATCTGTTCTCTTTTCTCTTCTTTGCTCTTTTCTCTTTTCTCTTCTTCTATCTTCTTTTATCTTCTTTTCTCTTTTCTCTTTTCTCTATTCTCTTCTGTTCTCTTTTGTCTTCTTTCCTCTGTTCCCTTTTCTCGTCTATTCTCTTTTCTCTTTTCTCTTCATTTCTCTTTTCTCTTCTTTTGCATTCTCTCTTCTTTTCTCTTTTCTCATTTCTCTTTTCTTTTCTTTTCTCTTTTCTCTTTTCTCTTCTTGTCTCTTTTTTCTTTTCTATTCATTTCTCTTCTTTTCTCTTTTCCATTTTCTCTTTTTTTCTCTTGTCTCTTTTCTCTTTTCTCTTCTTTTCTCTTTCCTCTTTTCTATTTCCTCTTCTTTTCTAATTTATCTTTTCTCTTCTTTTCTCTTGTTTTCGCTTTTCTATATCCTCTTCTTTTCTCTTCTTCTCTCTTCTTTTCTCTTTTCTCTTGTCGCCTTTCTCTTCTTTACTCTTTTCCCTTTTCTCTTCTTTTCTCGATTCTGTTCTTTTCTCTTTCCTTATTTCTCTTTTCTCTTCTTTTCTCTTTTCTCTTCTTTTCTCTTTTCTCTTCTTTTCTCTTTTCTCTTCTTTTCCCTTTTCTCTTCTTTTTTCTTTTCTCGTTTCTCTTCTTTTCTCTTTTCTCTTCTTTTCTCTTTTCCCTTTTCTTTTCTCTTTTCTCAATTCTCTTCTTATCTCTTTTCTCGTCTTTTCTCTTTTCTCGTCATTTCCCTTCAGTTCTCTTTTCTCTTTTCTCTTTTGTATTCTTTTCTCTTCTATTCACTTTTCTCTTTTATCTTTTCTCTTCTTTTCTCTTTTCTCCTCTTTTCTCTTTTCTTTTCTCATTTCTCTTTTCTCTTTTCTCTTCGTATCTCTTCTTTTCTCTTTTCACTTCTTTTCTCTACTTTTCTCTTTTCCCTTTATTCTCTTCTTTACTCTTTTCCTATATTCTCTTCTTTTCTATTTTCTCTTCTTTTCTCTTCTTTCTTCTTTAAACTTTTCTCTTCTTTTTACTGTTCATTTCTCTTTTCTCTTCTTTTCATTTCTTTTCTCTTCTTTTCTCTTTTCACTTCTTTTCTCTTCCTTTCTCTATATATTCTCTTTTCTCTTTTCTCACATTTTCTCTTATTTTCTCTTTTTCCATTTCTCTCCTTTTCTCTATTCTCTTTTTCTCTTTACTCTTCTTTTCTCTTTTCGCTTTTCTCTTCTTATCTCTTCTCCTTTTTCTCAAATCTGTTCTTTTCTCTTTTCTCTTTTTTCTTCATTTCTCTTCTTTTCTCTTTTCCCTTTACACCTCTTTTTTCTTTTCTTCTTTTCTCTTTTCACTTTTCTTTTCTGTTTTCTCTTCTTTTCTCTTTTCTCCTCTTTACTCTTTTCCCTTTTCTCTTTTTTTTTCTTTTCTCTTCTTTTCTCGTTTCTCTTCTTTTCTCTTTTCTTTTCTCTTTTCCCTTTTCTTTTCTCTTTTCTCTATTCTCTTCTTTTCTCTTTTCTCTTTTGTATTCTTTTCTCTTCTATTCACTTTTCTCTTTTAACTTTTCTCTTCTTTTCTCTATTCTCTTCTTTTCTCTTTTTTCTCTTCTCTTCACTTTTCTCTTTTATCTTTTCTCTTCTTTTCTCTATTCTCTTCTTTTCTCTATTAACTTTTCTCTTCTTTTCTCTATTCTCTTCTTTTCTCTTTTTTCTCTTCTATTCACTTTTCTCTTTTATCTTTTCTCTTCTTTTCTCTATTCTCTTCTTTTCTCTTTTCTCTTCTTTTCTCTTCATTTCTCTTTCCTCATTTCTCTATTCTCATCTGTTCTCTTTTCTCTTCTTTGCTCTTTTCTCTTTTCTCTTCTTCTATCTTCTTTTATCTTCTTTTCTCTTTTCTCTTTTCTCTATTCTCTTCAGTTCTCTTTTGTCTTCTTTCCACTGTTCCCTTTTCTCGTCTATTCTCTTTTATCTTTTCTCTTCTTTTCTCTTTACTCTTCTTTTCCCTTCTTTTCTCCTTTCACGTTTCTTTTCACTTTTCTCTTCTAATTTATCTTTTCTCTTCTTTTCTCTTGTTTTCGCTTTTCTATATCCTCTTCTTTTCTCTTCTTCTCTCTTCTTTTCTCTTTTCTCTTGTCCCCTTTCTCTTTTCTCTTTTCTCTTCTTTTCTCTTTTCTCATCTTTTCTCCTCTTTACTCTTTTCCCTTTTCTCTTCTTTTTTCTTTTCTCTTTTTTTCTCGTTTCTCTTCTTTTCTCTTTTCTCTTCTTTTCTCTTTTCCCTTTTCTTTTCTCTTTTCTCTATTCTCTTCTTTTCTCTTTTCTCTTTTGTATTCTTTTCTCTTCTATTCACTTTTCTCTTTTAACTTTTCTCTTCTTTTCTCTATTCTCTTCTTTTCTCTATTAACTTTTCTCTTCTTTTCTCTATTCTCTTCTTTTCTCTTTTTTCTCTTCTATTCACTTTTCTCTTTTATCTTTTCTCTTCTTTTCTCTATTCTCTTCTTTTCTCTTTTCTCTTCTTTTCTCTTCATTTCTCTTTCCTCATTTCTCTATTCTCATCTGTTCTCTTTTCTCTTCTTTGCTCTTTTCTCTTTTCTCTTCTTCTACCTTCTTTTATCTTCTTTTCTCTTTTCTCTTTTCTCTATTCTCTTCTGTTCTCTTTTGCCTTCTTTCCACTGTTCCCTTTTCTCGTCTATTCTCTTTTATCTTTTCTCTTCTTTTCTCTTTTCTCTTCTTTTCTCCTTTCACGTTTCTTTTCTCTTTTCTCTTCTTTTCTCATTCATTTTTTCTCTTTTCTCTTTTCTCTTCTTTTCTCTTTTCTCTTCTTTTCTCCTTTCTTTTCTCTTTTCTCTTCTTCTCTTCTTTTCTCTTCTTTTCCCTTCATTTCTCTTTTCTCTTTTGTATTCTTTTATCTTCTATTCACTTTTCTCTTTTATCTTTTCTTTTCTCTTCTTTTCTCTATTCTCTTCTTTTCTCTTTTCTCTTCTTTTCTCTTCATTTCTCTTTCCTCATTTCTCTATTCTCATCAGTTCTCTTTTCTCTTCTTTGCTCTTTTCTCTTTTCTCTTCTTCTATCTTCTTTTATCTTCTTTTCTCTTTTCTCTTTTCTCTATTCTCTTCTGTTCTCTTTTGTCTTCTTTCCTCTGTTCCCTTTTCTCGTCTATTCTCCTTTATCTTTTCTCTTCATTTCTCTTTTCTCTTCTTTTCCATTCTCTCTTCTTTTCTCTTTTCTCATTTCTCTTTTCTTTTCTTTTCTCTTTTCTCTTTTCTCTTCTTGTCTCTTTTTTCTTTTCTGTTCTTTTCTCTTCTTTTCTCTTTTCCATTTTCTCTTTTTTCTCTTGTCTCTTTTCTCTTTTCACTTCTTTTCTCTTTTCTCTTTTTATTTCCCCTTCTTTTCTATTTTATCTTTTCTCTTCTGTTCTCTTGTTTTCGCTTTTCTATATCCTCTTCTTTTCTCTTCTTCTCTCTTCTTTTCTCTTTTCTCTTGTCGCCTTTCTCTTCTGTTCTCTTTTCCCTTTTCTCTTCTTTTCTCGATTCTGTTCTTTTCTCTTTCCTTATTTCTCTTTTCTCTTCTTTTCTCTTTTCTCTTCTTTTCTCTTTTCTCTTCTTTCCTCTTTTCTCATATTTTCTCCTCTTTACTCTTTTATCTTCTATTCACTTTTCTCTTTTATCTTTTCTTTTCTCTTCTTTTCTCTATTCTCTTCTTTTCTCTTTTCCCTTCATTTCTCTTTCCTCATTTCTCTATTCTCATCTGTTCTCTTTTCTCTTCTTTGCTCTTTTCTCTTTTCTCTTCTTCTATCTTCTTTTATCTTCTTTTCTCTTTTCTCTTTTCTCTATTCTCTTCAGTTCTCTTTTGTCTTCTTTCCACTGTTCCCTTTTCTCGTCTATTCTCTTTTATCTTTTCTCTTCTTTTCTCTTTTCTCTTCTTTTCCCTTCTTTTCTCCTTTCACGTTTCTTTTCACTTTTCTCTTCTTTTCTCTTTTCTCTTCTTTTCTCCTTTCTTTTCTCTTTTCTCTTCTTCACTTCTTTTCTCTTTTCTCTTCTTTTCCCTTCATTTCTCTTTTCTCTTTTGTATTCTTTTATCTTCTAATCACTTTTCTCTTTTATCTTTTCTTTTCTCTTCTTTTCTCTGTTCTCTTCTTTTCTCTTTTCTCTTCTTTTCTCTTTTCTCATCTTTTCTCCTCTTTACTCTTTTCCCTTTTCTCTTCTTTTTTCTTTTCTCTTTTTTTCTCGTTTCTCTTCTTTTCTCTTTTCTCTTCTTTTCTCTTTTCCCTTTTCTTTTCTCTTTTCTCTATTCTCTTCTTTTCTCTTTTCTCTTTTGTATTCTTTTCTCTTCTATTCACTTTTCTCTTTTAACTTTTCTCTTCTTTTCTCTATTCTCTTATTTTCTCTATTAACTTTTCTCTTCTTTTCTCTATTCTCTTCTTTTCTCTTTTTTCTCTTCTATTCACTTTTCTCTTTTATCTTTTCTCTTCTTTTCTCTATTCTCTTCTTTTCTCTTTTCTCTTCTTTTCTCTTCATTTCTCTTTCCTCATTTCTCTATTCTCATCTGTTCTCTTTTCTCTTCTTTGCTCTTTTCTCTTTTCTCTTCTTCTATCTTCTTTTATCTTCTTTTCTCTTTTCTCTTTTCTCTATTCTCTTCTGTTCTCTTTTGTCTTCTTTCCACTGTTCCCTTTTCTCGTCTATTCTCTTTTATCTTTTCTCTTCTTTTCTCTTTTCTCTTCTTTTCTCCTTTCACGTTTCTTTTCTCTTTTCTCTTCTTTTCTCATTCATTTTTTCTCTTTTCTCTTTTCTCTTCTTTTCTCTATTCTCTTCTTTTCTCTATTAACTTTTCTCTTCTTTTCTCTTTTTTCTCTTCTCTTCACTTTTCTCTTTTATCTTTTCTCTTCTTTTCTCTATTCTCTTCTTTTCTCTATTAACTTTTCTCTTCTTTTCTCTATTCTCTTCTTTTCTCTTTTTTCTCTTCTATTCACTTTTCTCTTTTATCTTTTCTCTTCTTTTCTCTATCTCTTCTTTTCTCTTTTCTCTTCTTTTCTCTTCATTTCTCTTTCCTCATTTCTCTATTCTCATCTGTTCTCTTTTCTCTTCTTTGCTCTTTTCTCTTTTCTCTTCTTCTATCTTCTTTTATCTTCTTTTCTCTTTTCTCTTTTCTCTATTCTCTTCTGTTCTCTTTTGTCTTCTTTCCACTGTTCCCTTTTCTCGTCTATTCTCTTTTATCTTTTCTCTTCTTTTCTCTTTTCTCTTCTTTTCTCTTCTTTTCTCCTTTCACGTTTCTTTTCTCTTTTCTCTTCTTTTCTCATTCATTTTTTCTCTTTTCTCTTTTCTCTTCTTTTCTCTCTTCTCTTCTTTTCTCCTTTCTTTTCTCTTTTCTCTTCTTCTCTTCTTTTCTCTTCTTTTCCCTTCATTTCTCTTTTCTCTTTTGTATTCTTTTATCTTCTATTCACTTTTCTCTTTTATCTTTTCTTTTCTCTTCTTTTCTCTATTCTCTTCTTTTCTCTTTTCTCTTCTTTTCTCTTTATTTCTCTTTCCTCATTTCTCTATTCTCATCTGTTCTCTTTTCTCTTCTTTGCTCTTTTCTCTTTTCTCTTCTTCTATCTTCTTTTATCTTCTTTTCTCTTTTCTCTTTTCTCTATTCTCTTCTGTTCTCTTTTGTCTTCTTTCCTCTGTTCCCTTTTCTCGTCTATTCTCTTTTATCTTTTCTCTTCATTTCTCTTTTCTCTTCTTTTGCATTCTCTCTTCTTTTCTCTTTTCTCATTT
The DNA here is from genome assembly GCF_047496795.1 of Chiloscyllium punctatum. Classification (NCBI taxonomy): domain Eukaryota; kingdom Metazoa; phylum Chordata; class Chondrichthyes; order Orectolobiformes; family Hemiscylliidae; genus Chiloscyllium; species Chiloscyllium punctatum. The sequence goes on from NC_092779.1 coordinate 36,073,362, forward strand.
CTCTTTTCTTTTCTTTTCTCTTTTCTCTTTTCTCTTCTTGTCTCTTTTTTCTTTTCTATTCATTTCTCTTCTTTTCTCTTTTCCATTTTCTCTTTTTTTCTCTTGTCTCTTTTCTCTTTTCTCTTCTTTTCTCTTTCCTCTTTTCTATTTCCTCTTCTTTTCTAATTTATCTTTTCTCTTCTTTTCTCTTGTTTTCGCTTTTCTATATCCTCTTCTTTTCTCTTCTTCTCTCTTCTTTTCTCTTTTCTCTTGTCGCCTTTCTCTTCTTTACTCTTTTCCCTTTTCTCTTCTTTTCTCGATTCTGTTCTTTTCTCTTTCCTTATTTCTCTTTTCTCTTCTTTTCTCTTTTCTCTTCTTTTCTCTTTTCTCTTTTGTATTCTTTTCTCTTCTATTCACTTTTCTCTTTTAACTTTTCTCTTCTTTTCTCTATTCTCTTATTTTCTCTATTAACTTTTCTCTTCTTTTCTCTATTCTCTTCTTTTCTCTTTTTTCTCTTCTATTCACTTTTCTCTTTTATCTTTTCTCTTCTTTTCTCTATTCTCTTCTTTTCTCTTTTCTCTTCTTTTCTCTTCATTTCTCTTTCCTCATTTCTCTATTCTCATCTGTTCTCTTTTCTCTTCTTTGCTCTTTTCTCTTTTCTCTTCTTCTATCTTCTTTTATCTTCTTTTCTCTTTTCTCTTTTCTCTATTCTCTTCTGTTCTCTTTTGTCTTCTTTCCACTGTTCCCTTTTCTCGTCTATTCTCTTTTATCTTTTCTCTTCTTTTCTCTTTTCTCTTCTTTTCTCCTTTCACGTTTCTTTTCTCTTTTCTCTTCTTTTCTCATTCATTTTTTCTCTTTTCTCTTTTCTCTTCTTTTCTCTTTTATCTTCTTTTCTCCTTTCTTTTCTCTTTTCTCTTCTTCTCTTCTTTTCTCTTCTTTTCCCTTCATTTCTCTTTTCTCTTTTGTATTCTTTTATCTTCTATTCACTTTTCTCTTTTGTCTTTTCTTTTCTCTTCTTTTCTCTTTTCTCTTCTTTTCTCTTTTCTCTTCTTTTCTCTTTTCTCATATTTTCTCCTCTTTACTCTTTTCCCTTTTCTCTTCTTTTTTCTTTCCTCTTTTTTTCTCGTTTCTCTTCTTTTCTCTTTTCTTTTCTTTTCTCTTTTCCCTTCTCTTTTCTCTTTTCTCTATTCTCTTCTTTTCTCTTTTCTCTTTTGTATTCTTTTCTCTTCTATTCACTTTTCTCTTTTAACTTTTCTCTTCTTTTCTCTATTCTCTTCTTTTCTCTATTAACTTTTCTCTTCTTTTCTCTATTCACTTCTTTTCTCTTCTTTTCTCCTTTCACGTTTCTTTTCTCTTTTCTCTTCTTTTCTCATTCATTTTTTCTCTTTTCTCTTTTCTCTTCTTTTCTCTTTTCTCTTCTTTTCTCCTTTCTTTTCTCTTTTCTCTTCTTCTCTTCTTTTCTATTCTTTTCCCTTCATTTCTCTTTTCTCTTTTGTATTCTTTTATCTTCTATTCACTTTTCTCTTTTATCTTTTCTTTTCTCTTCTTTTCTCTATTCTCTTCTTTTCTCTTTTCTCTTCTTTTCTCTTTTCTCATCTTTTCTCCTCTTTACTCTTTTCCCTTTTCTCTTCTTTTTTCTTTTCTCTTTTTTTCTCGTTTCTCTTCTTTTCTCTTTTCTCTTCTTTTCTCTTTTCCCTTTTCTTTTCTTTTTTCTCTATTCTCTTCTTTTCTCTTTTCTCTTTTGTATTCTTTTCTCTTCTATTCACTTTTCTCTTTTAACTTTTCTCTTCTTTTCTCTATTCTCTTCTTTTCTCTATTAACTTTTCTCTTCTTTTCTCTATTCTCTTCTTTTCTCTTTTTTCTCTTCTCTTCACTTTTCTCTTTTATCTTTTCTCTTCTTTTCTCTATTCTCTTCTTTTCTCTATTAACTTTTCTCTTCTTTTCTCTATTCTCTTCTTTTCTCTTTTTTCTCTTCTATTCACTTTTCTCTTTTATCTTTTCTCTTCTTTTCTCTATCTCTTCTTTTCTCTTTTCTCTTCTTTTCTCTTCATTTCTCTTTCCTCATTTCTCTATTCTCATCTGTTCTCTTTTCTCTTCTTTGCTCTTTTCTCTTTTCTCTTCTTCAATCTTCTTTTATCTTCTTTTCTCTTTTCTCTTTTCTCTATTCTCTTCTGTTCTCTTTTGTCTTCTTTCCACTGTTCCCTTTTCTCGTCTATTCTCTTTTATCTTTTCTCTTCTTTTCTCTTTTCTCTTCTTTTCTCTTCTTTTCTCCTTTCACGTTTCTTTTCTCTTTTCTCTTCTTTTCTCATTCATTTTTTCTCTTTTCTCTTTTCTCTTCTTTTCTCTCTTCTCTTCTTTTCTCCTTTCTTTTCTCTTTTCTCTTCTTCTCTTCTTTTCTCTTCTTTTCCCTTCATTTCTCTTTTCTCTTTTGTATTCTTTTATCTTCTATTCACTTTTCTCTTTTATCTTTTCTTTTCTCTTCTTTTCTCTATTCTCTTCTTTTCTCTTTTCTCTTCTTTTCTCTTTATTTCTCTTTCCTCATTTCTCTATTCTCATCTGTTCTCTTTTCTCTTCTTTGCTCTTTTCTCTTTTCTCTTCTTCTATCTTCTTTTATCTTCTTTTCTCTTTTCTCTTTTCTCTATTCTCTTCTGTTCTCTTTTGTCTTCTTTCCTCTGTTCCCTTTTCTCGTCTATTCTCTTTTCTCTTTTCTCTTCATTTCTCTTTTCTCTTCTTTTGCATTCTCTCTTCTTTTCTCTTTTCTCATTTCTCTTTTCTTTTCTTTTCTCTTTTCTCTTTTCTCTTCTTGTCTCTTTTTTCTTTTCTATTCATTTCTCTTCTTTTCTCTTTTCCATTTTCTCTTTTTTTCTCTTGTCTCTTTTCTCTTTTCTCTTCTTTTCTCTTTCCTCTTTTCTATTTCCTCTTCTTTTCTAATTTATCTTTTCTCTTCTTTTCTCTTGTTTTCGCTTTTCTATATCCTCTTCTTTTCTCTTCTTCTCTCTTCTTTTCTCTTTTCTCTTGTCGCCTTTCTCTTCTTTACTCTTTTCCCTTTTCTCTTCTTTTCTCGATTCTGTTCTTTTCTCTTTCCTTATTTCTCTTTTCTCTTCTTTTCTCTTTTCTCTTCTTTTCTCTTTTCTCTTCTTTTCTCTTTTCTCTTCTTTTCCCTTTTCTCTTCTTTTTTCTTTTCTCGTTTCTCTTCTTTTCTCTTTTCTCTTCTTTTCTCTTTTCCCTTTTCTTTTCTCTTTTCTCAATTCATTTCTTATCTCTTTTCTCGTCTTTTCTCTTTTCTCGTCATTTCCCTTCAGTTCTCTTTTCTCTTTTCTCTTTTGTATTCTTTTCTCTTCTATTCACTTTTCTCTTTTATCTTTTCTCTTCTTTTCTCTTTTCTCCTCTTTTCTCTTTTCTTTTCTCATTTCTCTTTTCTCTTTTCTCTTCGTATCTCTTCTTTTCTCTTTTCACTTATTTTCTCTACTTTTCTCTTTTCCCTTTATTCTCTTCTTTACTCTTTTCCTATATTCTCTTCTTTTCTATTTTCTCTTCTTTTCTCTTCTTTCTTCTTTAAACTTTTCTCTTCTTTTTACTGTTCATTTCTCTTTTCTCTTCTTTTCATTTCTTTTCTCTTCTTTTCTCTTTTCACTTCTTTTCTCTTCCTTTCTCTATATATTCTCTTTTCTCTTTTCTCACATTTTCTCTTATTTTCTCTTTTTCCTTTTCTCTCCTTTTCTCTATTCTCTTTTTCTCTTTACTCTTCTTTTCTCTTTTCGCTTTTCTCTTCTTATCTCTTCTCCTTTTTCTCATATCTGTTCTTTTCTCTTTTCTCTTTTTTCTTCATTTCTCTTCTTTTCTCTTTTCCCTTTACACCTCTTTTTTCTTTTCTTCTTTTCTCTTTTCACTTTTCTTTTCTGTTTTCTCTTCTTTTCTCTTTTCTCCTCTTTACTCTTTTCCCTTTTCTCTTTTTTTTTCTTTTCTCTTCTTTTCTCGTTTCTCTTCTTTTCCATTCTCTCTTCTTTTCTCTTTTCTCTTCTTTTCTCTTTCCTCTTTTCTATTTCCTCTTCTTTTCTAATTTATCTTTTCTCTTCTTTTCTCTTGTTTTCGCTTTTCTATATCCTCTTCTTTTCTCTTCTTCTCTCTTCTTTTCTCTTTTCTCTTGTCCCCTTTCTCTTTTCTCTTTTCTCTTCTTTTCTCTTTTCTCATCTTTTCTCCTCTTTACTCTTTTCCCTTTTCTCTTCTTTTTTCTTTTCTCTTTTTTTCTCGTTTCTCTTCTTTTCTCTTTTCTCTTCATTTCTCTTTTCCCTTTTCTTTTCTCTTTTCTCTATTCTCTTCTTTTCTCTTTTCTCTTTTGTATTCTTTTCTCTTCTATTCACTTTTCTCTTTTATCTTTTCTCTTCTTTTCTCTATTCTCTTCTTTTCTCTTTTCTCTTCTTTTCTCTTCATTTCTCTTTCCTCATTTCTCTATTCTCATCTGTTCTCTTTTCTCTTCTTTGCTCTTTTCTCTTTTCTCTTCTTCTACCTTCTTTTATCTTCTTTTCTCTTTTCTCTTTTCTCTATTCTCTTCTGTTCTCTTTTGTCTTCTTTCCACTGTTCCCTTTTCTCGTCTATTCTCTTTTATCTTTTCTCTTCTTTTCTCTTTTCTCTTCTTTTCTCCTTTCACGTTTCTTTTCTCTTTTCTCTTCTTTTCTCATTCATTTTTTCTCTTTTCTCTTTTCTCTTCTTTTCTCTTTTCTCTTCTTTTCTCCTTTCTTTTCTCTTTTCTCTTATTCTCTTCTTTTCTCTTCTTTTCCCTTCATTTCTCTTTTCTCTTTTGTATTCTTTTATCTTCTATTCACTTTTCTCTTTTATCTTTTCTTTTCTCTTCTTTTCTCTATTCTCTTCTTTTCTCTTTTCTCTTCTTTTCTCTTCATTTCTCATTCCTCATTTCTCTATTCTCATCAGTTCTCTTTTCTCTTCTTTGCTCTTTTCTCTTTTCTCTTCTTCTATCTTCTTTTATCTTCTTTTCTCTTTTCTCTTTTCTCTATTCTCTTCTGTTCTCTTTTGTCTTCTTTCCTCTGTTCCCTTTTCTCGTCTATTCTCTTTTATCTTTTCTCTTCATTTCTCTTTTCTCTTCTTTTCCATTCTCTCTTCTTTTCTCTTTTCTCATTTCTCTTTTCTTTTCTTTTCTCTTTTCTCTTTTCTCTTCTTGTCTCTTTTTTCTTTTCTATTCTTTTCTCTTCTTTTCTCTTTTCCATTTTCTCTTTTTTCTCTTGTCTCTTTTCTCTTTTCACTTCTTTTCTCTTTTCTCTTTTTATTTCCTCTTCTTTTCTATTTTATCTTTTCTCTTCTTTTCTCTTGTTTTCGCTTTTCTATATCCTCTTCTTTTCTCTTCTTCTCTCTTCTTTTCTCTTTTCTCTTGTCGCCTTTCTCTTCTTTTCTCTTTTCCCTTTTCTCTTCTTTTCTCGATTCTGTTCTTTTCTCTTTCCTTATTTCTCTTTTCTCTTCTTTTCTCTTTTCTCTTCTTTTCTCTTTTCTCTTCTTTTCTCTTTTCTCATATTTTCTCCTCTTTACTCTTTTATCTTCTATTCACTTTTCTCTTTTATCTTTTCTTTTCTCTTCTTTTCTCTATTCTCTTCTTTTCTCTTTTCCCTTCATTTCTCTTTCCTCATTTCTCTATTCTCATCTGTTCTCTTTTCTCTTCTCTCTTCTTCTATCTTCTTTTATCTTCTTTTCTCTTTTCTCTTTTCTCTATTCTCTTCAGTTCTCTTTTGTCTTCTTTCCACTGTTCCCTTTTCTCGTCTATTCTCTTTTATCTTTTCTCTTCTTTTCTCTTTTCTCTTCTTTTCTCCTTTCACGTTTCTTTTCACTTTTCTCTTCTTTTGTCTTTTCTCTCCTTTTCTCCTTTCTTTTCTCTTTTCTCTTCTTCTCTTCTTTTCTCTTTTCTCTTCTTTTCCCTTCATTTCTCTTTTCTCTTTTGTATTCTTTTATCTTCTATTCACTTTTCTCTTTTATCTTTTCTTTTCTCTTCTTTTCTCTATTCTCTTCTTTTCTCTTTTCCCTTCATTTCTCTTTCCTCATTTCTCTATTCTCATCTGTTCTCTTTTCTCTTCTTTGCTCTTTTCTCTTATCTCTTCTTCTATCTTCTTTTATCTTCTTTTCTCTTTTCTCTTTTCTCTATTCTCTTCAGTTCTCTTTTGTCTTCTTTCCACTGTTCCCTTTTCTCGTCTATTCTCTTTTATCTTTTCTCTTCTTTTCTCTTTTCTCTTCTTTTCCCTTCTTTTCTCCTTTCACGTTTCTTTTCACTTTTCTCTTCTTTTCTCTTTTCTCTTCTTTTCTCCTTTCTTTTCTCTTTTCTCTTCTTCACTTCTTTTCTCTTTTCTCTTCTTTTCCCTTCATTTCTCTTTTCTCTTTTGTATTCTTTTATCTTCTAATCACTTTTCTGTTTTATCTTTTCTTTTCTCTTCTTTTCTCTGTTCTCTTCTTTTCTCTTTTCTCTTCTTTTCTCTTTTCTCATCTTTTCTCCTCTTTACTCTTTTCCCTTTTCTCTTGTTTTTTCTTTTCTCTTTTTTTCTCGTTTCTCTTCTTTTCTCTTTTCTCTTCTTTTCTCTTTTCCCTTTTCTTTTCTCTTTTCTCTATTCTCTTCTTTTCTCTTTTCTCTTTTGTATTCTTTTCTCTTCTATTCACTTTTCTCTTTTAACTTTTCTCTTCTTTTCTCTATTCTCTTCTTTTCTCTTTTTTCTCTTCTATTCACTTTTTTCTCTTATCTTTTCTCTTCTTTTCTCTATTCTCTTCTTTTCTCTTCATTTCTCTTTCCTCATTTCTCTATTCTCATCTGTTCTCTTTTCTCTTCTTTGCTCTTTTCTCTTTTCTCTTCTTCTATCTTCTTTTATCTTCTTTTCTCTTTTCTCTTTTCTCTATTCTCTTCTGTTCTCTTTTGTCTTCTTTCCACTGTTCCCTTTTCTCGTCTATTCTCTTTTATCTTTTCTCTTCTTTTCTCTTTTCTCTTCTTTTCTCCTTTCACGTTTCTTTTCTCTTTTCTCTTCTTTTCTCATTCATTTTTTCTCTTTTCTCTTTTCTCTTCTTTTCTCTTTTCTCTTCTTTTCTCCTTTCTTTTCTCTTTTCTCTTCTTCTCTTCTTTTCTCTTCTTTTCCCTTCATTTCTCTTTTCTCTTTTGTATTCTTTTATCTTCTATTCACTTTTCTCTTTTATCTTTTCTTTTCTCTTCTTTTCTCTTTTCTCTTCTTTTCTCTTTTCTCTTCTTTTCTCTTTTCTCATATTTTCTCCTCTTTACTCTTTTCCCTTTTCTCTTCTTTTTTCTTTCCTCTTTTTTTCTCGTTTCTCTTCTTTTCTCTTTTCTCTTCTTTTCTCTTTTCCCTTCTCTTTTCTCTTTTCTCTATTCTCTTCTTTTCTCTTTTCTCTTTTGTATTCTTTTCTCTTCTATTCACTTTTCTCTTTTAACTTTTCTCTTCTTTTCTCTATTCTCTTCTTTTCTCTATTAACTTTTCTCTTCTTTTCTCTATTCACTTCTTTTCTCTTCTTTTCTCCTTTCACGTTTCTTTTCTCTTTTCTCTTCTTTTCTCATTCATTTTTTCTCTTTTCACTTTTCTCTTCTTTTCTCTTCTTTTCCCTTCATTTCTCTTTTCTCTTTTGTATTCTTTTATCTTCTATTCACTTTTCTCTTTTATCTTTTCTTTTCTCTTCTTTTCTCTATTCTGTTCTTTTCTCTTTCCTTATTTCTCTTTTCTCTTCTTTTCTCTTTTCTCTTCTTTTCTCTTTTCTCTTCTTTTCTCTTTTCTCATCTTTTCTCCTCTTTACTCTTTTCCCTTTTCTCTTCTTTTTTCTTTTCTCTTCTTTTCTCGTTTCTCTTCTTTTCTCTTTTCTCTTCTTTTCTCTTTTCCCTTTTCTTTTCTCTTTTCTCAATTCTCTTCTTTTCTCTTTTCTCGTCTTTTCTCTTTTCTCGTCATTTCCCTTCAGTTCTCTTTTCTCTTTTCTCTTTTGTATTCTTTTCTCTTCTATTCACTTTTCTCTTTTATCTTTTCTCTTCTTTTCTCTTTTCTCCTCTTTTCTCTTTTCTTTTCTCTTTTCTCTTTTCTCTTTTCTCTTCGTATCTCTTCTTTTCTCTTTTCACTTCTTTTCTCTACTTTTCTCTTTTCCCTTTATTCTCTTCTTTACTCTTTTCCTATATTCTCTTCTTTTCTATTTTCTCTTCTTTTTACTGTTCATTTCTCTTTTCTCTTCTTTTCATTTCTTTTCTCTTCTTTTCTCTTTTCACTTCTTTTCTCTTCCTTTCTCTATATATTCTCTTTTCTCTTTTCTCACATTTTCTCTTATTTTCTCTTTTTCCTTTTCTCTTCTTTTCTCTATTCTCTTTTTCTCTTTACTCTTCTTTTCTCTTTTCGCTTTTCTCTTCTTATCTCTTCTCCTTTTTCTCATATCTGTTCTTTTCTCTTTTCTCTTTTTTCTTCATTTCTCTTCTTTTCTCTTTTCCCTTTACACCTCTTTTTTCTTTTCTTCTTTTCTCTTTTCACTTTTCTTTTCTGTTTTCTCTTCTTTTCTCTTTTCTCATCTTTTCTCCTCTTTACTCTTTTCCCTTTTCTCTTTTTTTTTCTTTTCTCTTCTTTTCTCGTTTCTCTTCTTTTCTCTTTTCTCTTCTTTTCTCTTTTCCCTTTTCTTTTCTCTTTTCTCTATTCTCTTCTTTTCTCTTTTCTCTTTTGTATTCTTTTCTCTTCTATTCACTTTTCTCTTTTAACTTTTCTCTTCTTTTCTCTATTCTCTTCTTTTCTCTTTTCTCTCTTCTCTTCACTTTTCTCTTTTATCTTTTCTCTTCTTTTCTCTATTCTCTTCTTTTCTCTATTATTTTTTCTCTTCTTTTCTCTATTCTCTTCTTTTCTCTTTTTTCTCTTCTATTCACTTTTCTCTTTTATCTTTTCTCTTCTTTTCTCTATTCTCTTCTTTTCTCTTTTCTCTTCTTTTCTCTTCATTTCTCTTTCCTCATTTCTCTATTCTCATCTGTTCTCTTTTCTCTTCTTTGCTCTTTTCTCTGTTCTCTTCTTCTATCTTCTTTTATCTTCTTTTCTCTTTTCTCTTTTCTCTATTCTCTTCAGTTCTCTTTTGCCTTCTTTCCACTGTTCCCTTTTCTCGTCTATTCTCTTTTATCTTTTCTCTTCTTTTCTCTTTTCTCTTCTTTTCCCTTCTTTTCTCCTTTCACGTTTCTTTTCACTTTTCTCTTCTTTTCTCTTTTCTCTTCTTTTCTCCTTTCTTTTCTCTTTTGTCTTCTTCTCTTCTTTTCTCTTTTCTCTTCTTTTCCCTTCATTTCTCTTTTCTCTTTTGTATTCTTTTATCTTCTATTCACTTTTCTCTTTTATCTTTTCTTTTCTCTTCTTTTCTCTATTCTCTTCTTTTCTCTTTTCCCTTCATTTCTCTTTCCTCATTTCTCTTTTCTCATCTGTTCTCTTTTCTCTTCTTTGCTCTTTTCTCTTTTCTCTTCTTCTATCTTCTTTTATCTTCTTTTCTCTTTTCTCTTTTCTCTATTCTCTTCTGTTCTCTTTTGTCTTCTTTCCTCTGTTCCCTTTTCTCGTCTATTCTCTTTTATCTTTTCTCTTCATTTCTCTTTTCTCTTCTTTTCCATTCTCTCTTCTTTTCTCTTTTCTCATTTCTCTTTTCTATTCTTGTCTCTTTTCTCTTTTCTCTTCTTGTCTCTTTTTTCTTTTCTATTCTTTTCACTTTTCCATTTTCTCTTTTTTTCTCTTGTCTCTTTTCTCTTTTCTCTTCTTTTCTCTTTCCTCTTTTCTATTTCCTCTTCTTTTCTAATTTATCTTTTCTCTTCTTTTCGCTTTTCTATATCCTCTTCTTTTCTAATTTATCTTTTCTCTTATTTTCTCTTGTTTTCGCTTTTCTATATCCTCTTCTTTTCTCTTCTTCTCTCTTCTTTTCTCTTTTCTCTTGTCCCCTTTCTCTTCTTTTCTCTTTTCCCTTTTCTCTTCTTTTCTCTATTCTGTTCTTTTCTCTTTCCTTATTTCTCTTTTCTCTTCTTTTCTCTTTTCTCTTCTTTTCTCTTTTCTCATCTTTTCTCCTGTTTACTCTTTTCCCTTTTCTCTTCTTTTTTCTTTTCTCTTCTTTTCTCGTTTCTCTTCTTTTCTCTTTTCTCTTCTTCTCTTCTTTTCTCTTTTCTCTTCTTTTCCCTTCATTTCTCTTTTCTCTTTTGTATTCTTTTATCTTCTATTCACTTTTCTCTTTTATCTTTTCTTTTCTCTTCTTTTCTCTATTCTCTTCTTTTCTCTTTTCCCTTCATTTCTCTTTCCTCATTTCTCTATTCTCATCTGTTCTCTTTTCTCTTCTTTGCTCTTTTCTCTTTTCTCTTCTTCTATCTTCTTTTATCTTCTTTTCTCTTTTCTCTTTTCTCTATTCTCTTCTGTTCTCTTTTGTCTTCTTTCCTCTGTTCCCTTTTCTCGTCTCTTCTCTTTTATCTTTTCTCTTCATTTCTCTTTTCTCTTCTTTTCCATTCTCTCTTCTTTTCTCTTTTCTCATTTCTCTTTTCTATTCTTGTCTCTTTTCTCTTTTCTCTTCTTGTCTCTTTTTTCTTTTCTATTCTTTTCACTTTTCCATTTTCTCTTTTTTTCTCTTGTCTCTTTTCTCTTTTCTCTTCTTTTCTCTTTCCTCTTTTCTATTTCCTCTTCTTTTCTAATTTATCTTTTCTCTTCTTTTCGCTTTTCTATATCCTCTTCTTTTCTAATTTATCTTTTCTCTTATTTTCTCTTGTTTTCGCTTTTCTATATCCTCTTCTTTTCTCTTCTTCTCTCTTCTTTTCTCTTTTCTCTTGTCCCCTTTCTCTTCTTTTCTCTTTTCCCTTTTCTCTTATTTTCTCTATTCTGTTCTTTTCTCTTTCCTTATTTCTCTTTTCTCTTCTTTTCTCTTTTCTCTTCTTTTCTCTTTTCTCTTCTTTTCTCTTTTCTCATCTTTTCTCCTCTTTACTCTTTTCCCTTTTCTCTTCTTTTTTCTTTTCTCTTCTTTTCTCGTTTCTCTTCTTTTCTCTTTTCTCTTCTTTTCTCTTTTCCCTTTTCTTTTCTCTTTTCTCAATTCTCTTCTTTTCTCTTTTCTCGTCTTTTCTCTTTTCTCGTCATTTCCCTTCAGTTCTCTTTTCTCTTTTCTCTTTTGTATTCTTTTCTCTTCTATTCACTTTTCTCTTTTATCTTTTTCTCTTCTTTTCTCTTTTCTCCTCTTTTCTCTTTTCTTTTCTCTTTTCTCTTCGTATCTCTTCGTTTCTCTTTTCTCTTCTTTTCTCTACTTTTCTCTTTTCCCTTTATTCTCTTCTTTACTCTTTTCCTATATTCTCTTCTTTTCTCTTTTCTCTTCTTTTCTCTTCTTTATTCTTTAAACTTTTCTCTTCTTTTTACTGTTCATTTCTCTTTTCTCTTCTTTTCATTTCTTTTCTCTTCTTTTCTCTTTTCACTTCTTTTCTCTTCCTTTCTCTATATATTCTCTTTTCTCTTTTCTCTCATTTTCTCTTATTTTCTCTTTTTCCTTTTCTCTTCTTTTCTCTATTCTCTTTTTCTCTTTACTCTTCTTTTCTCTTTTCGCTTTTCTCTTCTTATCTCTTCTCCTTTTTCTCATATCTGTTCTTTTCTCTTTTCTCTTTTATCTTCATTTCTCTTCTTTTCTCTTTTCCCTTTACACCTTTTTTCTTTTCTTCTTTTCTCTTTTCACTTTTCTTTTCTGTTTTCTCTTCTTTTCTCTTTTCTCATCTTTTCTCCTCTTTACTCTTTTCCCTTTTCTCTTTTTTTTTCTTTTCTCTTCTTTTCTCGTTTCTCTTCTTTTCGCTTTTCTATATCCTCTTCTTTTCTAATTTATCTTTTCTCTTATTTTCTCTTGTTTTCGCTTTTCTATATCCTCTTCTTTTCTCTTCTTCTCTCTTCTTTTCTCTTTTCTCTTGTCCCCTTTCTCTTCTTTTCTCTTTTCCCTTTTCTCTTCTTTTCTCTATTCTGTTCTTTTCTCTTTCCTTATTTCTCTTTTCTCTTCTTTTCTCTTTTCTCTTCTTTTCTCTTTTCTCTTCTTTTCTCTTTTCTCATCTTTTCTCCTCTTTACTCTTTTCCCTTTTCTCTTCTTTTTTCTTTTCTCTTCATTTCTCTTTCCTCATTTCTCTATTCTCATCTGTTCTCTTTTCTCTTCTTTGCTCTTTTCTCTTTTCTCTTCTTCTATCTTCTTTTATCTTCTTTTCTCTTTTCTCTTTTCTCTATTCTCTTCTGTTCTCTTTTGTCTTCTTTCCACTGTTCCCTTTTCTCGTCTATTCTCTTTTATCTTTTCTCTTCTTTTCTCTTTTCTCTTCTTTTCTCCTTTCACGTTTCTTTTCTCTTTTCTCTTCTTTTCTCATTCATTTTTTCTCTTTTCTCTTTTCTCTTCTTTTCTCTTTTATCTTCTTTTCTCCTTTCTTTTCTCTTTTCTCTTCTTCTCTTCTTTTCTCTTCTTTTCCCTTCATTTCTCTTTTCTCTTTTGTATTCTTTTATCTTCTATTCACTTTTCTCTTTTGTCTTTTCTTTTCTCTTCTTTTCTCTTTTCTCTTCTTTTCTCTTTTCTCTTCTTTTCTCTTTTCTCATATTTTCTCCTCTTTACTCTTTTCCCTTTTCTCTTCTTTTTTCTTTCCTCTTTTTTTCTCGTTTCTCTTCTTTTCTCTTTTCTCTTCTTTTCTCTTTTCCCTTCTCTTTTCTCTTTTCTCTATTCTCTTCTTTTCTCTTTTCTCTTTTGTATTCTTTTCTCTTCTATTCACTTTTCTCTTTTAACTTTTCTCTTCTTTTCTCTATTCTCTTCTTTTCTCTATTAACTTTTCTCTTCTTTTCTCTATTCACTTCTTTTCTCTTCTTTTCTCCTTTCACGTTTCTTTTCTCTTTTCTCTTCTTTTCTCATTCATTTTTTCTCTTTTCTCTTTTCTCTTCTTTTCTCTTTTCTCTTCTTTTCTCCTTTCTTTTCTCTTTTCTCTTCTTCTCTTCTTTTCTCTTCTTTTCCCTTCATTTCTCTTTTCTCTTTTGTATTCTTTTATCTTCTATTCACTTTTCTCTTTTATCTTTTCTTTTCTCTTCTTTTCTCTATTCTCTTCTTTTCTCTTTTCTCTTCTTTTCTCTTCATTTCTCTTTCCTCATTTCTCTATTCTCATCTGTTCTCTTTTCTCTTCTTTGCTCTTTTCTCTTTTCTCTTCTTCTATCTTCTTTTATCTTCTTTTCTCTTTTCTCTTTTCTCTATTCTCTTCTGTTCTCTTTTGTCTTCTTTCCTCTGTTCCCTTTTCTCGTCTATTCTCTTTTATCTTTTCTCTTCATTTCTCTTTTCTCTTCTTTTCCATTCTCTCTTCTTTTCTCTTTTCTCATTTCTCTTTTCTTTTCTTTTCTCTTTTCTCTTCTTGTCTCTTTTTTCTTTTCTATTCTTTTCTCTTCTTTTCTCTTTTCCATTTTCTCTTTTTTTCTCTTGTCTCTTTTCTCTTTTCTCTTCTTTTCTCTTTCCTCTTTTCTATTTCCTCTTCTTTTCTAATTTATCTTTTCTCTTCTTTTCGCTTTTCTATATCCTCTTCTTTTGTCTTCTTTTCCCTTCATTTCTCTTTTCTCTTTTGTATTCTTTTATCTTCTATTCACTTTTCTCTTTTATCTTTTCTTTTCTCTTCTTTTCTCTATTCTCTTCTTTTCTCTTTTCTCTTCTTTTCTGTTTTCTCATCTTTTCTCCTCTTTACTCTTTTCCCTTTTCTCTTCTTTTTTCTTTTCTCTTTTTTTCTCGTTTCTCTTCTTTTCTCTTTTCTCTTCTTTTCTCTTTTCCCTTTTCTTTTCTTTTTTCTCTATTCTCTTCTTTTCTCTTTTCTCTTTTGTATTCTTTTCTCTTCTATTCACTTTTCTCTTTTAACTTTTCTCTTCTTTTCTCTATTCTCTTCTTTTCTCTATTAACTTTTCTCTTCTTTTCTCTATTCTCTTCTTTTCTCTTTTTTCTCTTCTCTTCACTTTTCTCTTTTATCTTTTCTCTTCTTTTCTCTATTCTCTTCTTTTCTCTATTAACTTTTCTCTTCTTTTCTCTATTCTCTTCTTTTCTCTTTTTTCTCTTCTATTCACTTTTCTCTTTTATCTTTTCTCTTCTTTTCTCTATCTCTTCTTTTCTCTTTTCTCTTCTTTTCTCTTCATTTCTCTTTCCTCATTTCTCTATTCTCATCTGTTCTCTTTTCTCTTCTTTGCTCTTTTCTCTTTTCTCTTCTTCAATCTTCTTTTATCTTCTTTTCTCTTTTCTCTTTTCTCTATTCTCTTCTGTTCTCTTTTGTCTTCTTTCCACTGTTCCCTTTTCTCGTCTATTCTCTTTTATCTTTTCTCTTCTTTTCTCTTTTCTCTTCTTTTCTCTTCTTTTCTCCTTTCACGTTTCTTTTCTCTTTTCTCTTCTTTTCTCATTCATTTTTTCTCTTTTCTCTTTTCTCTTCTTTTCTCTCTTCTCTTCTTTTCTCCTTTCTTTTCTCTTTTCTCTTCTTCTCTTCTTTTCTCTTCTTTTCCCTTCATTTCTCTTTTCTCTTTTGTATTCTTTTATCTTCTATTCACTTTTCTCTTTTATCTTTTCTTTTCTCTTCTTTTCTCTATTCTCTTCTTTTCTCTTTTCTCTTCTTTTCTCTTTATTTCTCTTTCCTCATTTCTCTATTCTCATCTGTTCTCTTTTCTCTTCTTTGCTCTTTTCTCTTTTCTCTTCTTCTATCTTCTTTTATCTTCTTTTCTCTTTTCTCTTTTCTCTATTCTCTTCTGTTCTCTTTTGTCTTCTTTCCTCTGTTCCCTTTTCTCGTCTATTCTCTTTTCTCTTTTCTCTTCATTTCTCTTTTCTCTTCTTTTGCATTCTCTCTTCTTTTCTCTTTTCTCATTTCTCTTTTCTTTTCTTTTCTCTTTTCTCTTTTCTCTTCTTGTCTCTTTTTTCTTTTCTATTCATTTCTCTTCTTTTCTCTTTTCCATTTTCTCTTTTTTTCTCTTGTCTCTTTTCTCTTTTCTCTTCTTTTCTCTTTCCTCTTTTCTATTTCCTCTTCTTTTCTAATTTATCTTTTCTCTTCTTTTCTCTTGTTTTCGCTTTTCTATATCCTCTTCTTTTCTCTTCTTCTCTCTTCTTTTCTCTTTTCTCTTGTCGCCTTTCTCTTCTTTACTCTTTTCCCTTTTCTCTTCTTTTCTCGATTCTGTTCTTTTCTCTTTCCTTATTTCTCTTTTCTCTTCTTTTCTCTTTTCTCTTCTTTTCTCTTTTCTCTTCTTTTCTCTTTTCTCTTCTTTTCCCTTTTCTCTTCTTTTTTCTTTTCTCGTTTCTCTTCTTTTCTCTTTTCTCTTCTTTTCTCTTTTCCCTTTTCTTTTCTCTTTTCTCAATTCTCTTCTTATCTCTTTTCTCGTCTTTTCTCTTTTCTCGTCATTTCCCTTCAGTTCTCTTTTCTCTTTTCTCTTTTGTATTCTTTTCTCTTCTATTCACTTTTCTCTTTTATCTTTTCTCTTCTTTTCTCTTTTCTCCTCTTTTCTCTTTTCTTTTCTCATTTCTCTTTTCTCTTTTCTCTTCGTATCTCTTCTTTTCTCTTTTCACTTATTTTCTCTACTTTTCTCTTTTCCCTTTATTCTCTTCTTTACTCTTTTCCTATATTCTCTTCTTTTCTATTTTCTCTTCTTTTCTCTTCTTTCTTCTTTAAACTTTTCTCTTCTTTTTACTGTTCATTTCTCTTTTCTCTTCTTTTCATTTCTTTTTTCTTCTTTTCTCTTTTCACTTCTTTTCTCTTCCTTTCTCTATATATTCTCTTTTCTCTTTTCTCACATTTTCTCTTATTTTCTCTTTTTCCTTTTCTCTCCTTTTCTCTATTCTCTTTTTCTCTTTACTCTTCTTTTCTCTTTTCGCTTTTCTCTTCTTATCTCTTCTCCTTTTTCTCATATCTGTTCTTTTCTCTTTTCTCTTTTTTCTTCATTTCTCTTCTTTTCTCTTTTCCCTTTACACCTCTTTTTTCTTTTCTTCTTTTCTCTTTTCACTTTTCTTTTCTGTTTTCTCTTCTTTTCTCTTTTCTCCTCTTTACTCTTTTCCCTTTTCTCTTTTTTTTTCTTTTCTCTTCTTTTCTCGTTTCTCTTCTTTTCCATTCTCTCTTCTTTTCTCTTTTCTCTTCTTTTCTCTTTCCTCTTTTCTATTTCCTCTTCTTTTCTAATTTATCTTTTCTCTTCTTTTCTCTTGTTTTCGCTTTTCTATATCCTCTTCTTTTCTCTTCTTCTCTCTTCTTTTCTCTTTTCTCTTGTCCCCTTTCTCTTTTCTCTTTTCTCTTCTTTTCTCTTTTCTCATCTTTTCTCCTCTTTACTCTTTTCCCTTTTCTCTTCTTTTTTCTTTTCTCTTTTTTTCTCGTTTCTCTTCTTTTCTCTTTTCTCTTCTTTTCTCTTTTCCCTTTTCTTTTCTCTTTTCTCTCTTCTCTTCTTTTCTCTTTTCTCTTTTGTATTCTTTTCTCTTCTATTCACTTTTCTCTTTTATCTTTTCTCTTCTTTTCTCTATTCTCTTCTTTTCTCTTTTCTCTTCTTTTCTCTTCATTTCTCTTTCCTCATTTCTCTATTCTCATCTGTTCTCTTTTCTCTTCTTTGCTCTTTTCTCTTTTCTCTTCTTCTACCTTCTTTTATCTTCTTTTCTCTTTTCTCTTTTCTCTATTCT
The DNA here is from genome assembly GCF_047496795.1 of Chiloscyllium punctatum. NCBI lineage: Eukaryota > Metazoa > Chordata > Chondrichthyes > Orectolobiformes > Hemiscylliidae > Chiloscyllium > Chiloscyllium punctatum. Next base: position 36,089,952 of record NC_092779.1, read on the forward strand.
CTTCTGTTCTCTTTTGTCTTCTTTCCACTGTTCCCTTTTCTTGTCTATTCTCTTTTCTCTTTTCTCTTCTTTTCTCTTTTATCTTCTTTTCTCCTTTCTTTTCTCTTTTCTCTTCTTCTCTTCTTTTCTCTTCTTTTCCCGTCATTTCTCTTTTCTCTTTTGTATTCTTTTATCTTCTATTCACTTTTCTCTTTTGTCTTTTCTTTTCTCTTCTTTTCTCTTTTCTCTTCTTTTCTCTTTTCTCTTCTTTTCTCTTTTCTCATATTTTCTCCTCTTTACTCTTTTCCCTTTTCTCTTCTTTTTTCTTTCCTCTTTTTTTCTCGTTTCTCTTCTTTTCTCTTTTCTCTTCTTTTCTCTTTTCCCTTCTCTTTTCTCTTTTCTCTATTCTCTTCTTTTCTCTTTTCTCTTTTGTATTCTTTTCTCTTCTATTCACTTTTCTCTTTTAACTTTTCTCTTCTTTTCTCTATTCTCTTCTTTTCTCTATTAACTTTTCTCTTCTTTTCTCTATTCACTTCTTTTCTCTTCTTTTCTCCTTTCACGTTTCTTTTCTCTTTTCTCTTCTTTTCTCATTCATTTTTTCTCTTTTCTCTTTTCTCTTCTTTTCTCTTTTCTCTTCTTTTCTCCTTTCTTTTCTCTTTTCTCTTATTCTCTTCTTTTCTCTTCTTTTCCCTTCATTTCTCTTTTCTCTTTTGTATTCTTTTATCTTCTATTCACTTTTCTCTTTTATCTTTTCTTTTCTCTTCTTTTCTCTATTCTCTTCTTTTCTCTTTTCTCTTCTTTTCTCTTCATTTCTCATTCCTCATTTCTCTATTCTCATCAGTTCTCTTTTCTCTTCTTTGCTCTTTTCTCTTTTCTCTTCTTCTATCTTCTTTTATCTTCTTTTCTCTTTTCTCTTTTCTCTATTCTCTTCTGTTCTCTTTTGTCTTCTTTCCTCTGTTCCCTTTTCTCGTCTATTCTCTTTTATCTTTTCTCTTCATTTCTCTTTTCTCTTCTTTTCCATTCTCTCTTCTTTTCTCTTTTCTCATTTCTCTTTTCTTTTCTTTTCTCTTTTCTCTTTTCTCTTCTTGTCTCTTTTTTCTTTTCTATTCTTTTCTCTTCTTTTCTCTTTTCCATTTTCTCTTTTTTCTCTTGTCTCTTTTCTCTTTTCACTTCTTTTCTCTTTTCTCTTTTTATTTCCTCTTCTTTTCTATTTTATCTTTTCTCTTCTTTTCTCTTGTTTTCGCTTTTCTATATCCTCTTCTTTTCTCTTCTTCTCTCTTCTTTTCTCTTTTCTCTTGTCGCCTTTCTCTTCTTTTCTCTTTTCCCTTTTCTCTTCTTTTCTCGATTCTGTTCTTTTCTCTTTCCTTATTTCTCTTTTCTCTTCTTTTCTCTTTTCTCTTCTTTTCTCTTTTCTCTTCTTTTCTCTTTTCTCATATTTTCTCCTCTTTACTCTTTTATCTTCTATTCACTTTTCTCTTTTATCTTTTCTTTTCTCTTCTTTTCTCTATTCTCTTCTTTTCTCTTTTCCCTTCATTTCTCTTTCCTCATTTCTCTATTCTCATCTGTTCTCTTTTCTCTTCTTTGCTCTTTTCTCTTTTCTCTTCTTCTATCTTCTTTTATCTTCTTTTCTCTTTTCTCTTTTCTCTATTCTCTTCAGTTCTCTTTTGTCTTCTTTCCACTGTTCCCTTTTCTCGTCTATTCTCTTTTATCTTTTCTCTTCTTTTCTCTTTTCTTTTCTTTTCTCCTTTCACGTTTCTTTTCACTTTTCTCTTCTTTTGTCTTTTCTCTTCTTTTCTCCTTTCTTTTCTCTTTTCTCTTCTTCTCTTCTTTTCTCTTTTCTCTTCTTTTCCCTTCATTTCTCTTTTCTCTTTTGTATTCTTTTATCTTCTATTCACTTTTCTCTTTTATCTTTTCTTTTCTCTTCTTTTCTCTATTCTCTTCTTTTCTCTTTTCCCTTCATTTCTCTTTCCTCATTTCTCTATTCTCATCTGTTCTCTTTTCTCTTCTTTGCTCTTTTCTCTTTTCTCTTCTTCTATCTTCTTTTATCTTCTTTTCTCTTTTCTCTTTTCTCTATTCTCTTCAGTTCTCTTTTGTCTTCTTTCCACTGTTCCCTTTTCTCGTCTATTCTCTTTTATCTTTTCTCTTCTTTTCTCTTTTCTCTTCTTTTCCCTTCTTTTCTCCTTTCACGTTTCTTTTCACTTTTCTCTTCTTTTCTCTTTTCTCTTCTTTTCTCCTTTCTTTTCTCTTTTCTCTTCTTCACTTCTTTTCTCTTTTCTCTTCTTTTCCCTTCATTTCTCTTTTCTCTTTTGTATTCTTTTATCTTCTAATCACTTTTCTGTTTTATCTTTTCTTTTCTCTTCTTTTCTCTGTTCTCTTCTTTTCTCTTTTCTCTTCTTTTCTCTTTTCTCATCTTTTCTCCTCTTTACTCTTTTCCCTTTTCTCTTGTTTTTTCTTTTCTCTTTTTTTCTCGTTTCTCTTCTTTTCTCTTTTCTCTTCTTTTCTCTTTTCCCTTTTCTTTTCTCTTTTCTCTATTCTCTTCTTTTCTCTTTTCTCTTTTGTATTCTTTTCTCTTCTATTCACTTTTCTCTTTTAACTTTTCTCTTCTTTTCTCTATTCTCTTCTTTTCTCTTTTCTCTCTTCTCTTCACTTTTCTCTTTTATCTTTTCTCTTCTTTTCTCTATTCTCTTCTTTTCTCTATTATTTTTTCTCTTCTTTTCTCTATTCTCTTCTTTTCTCTTTTTTCTCTTCTATTCACTTTTCTCTTTTATCTTTTCTCTTCTTTTCTCTATTCTCTTCTTTTCTCTTTTCTCTTCTTTTCTCTTCATTTCTCTTTCCTCATTTCTCTATTCTCATCTGTTCTCTTTTCTCTTCTTTGCTCTTTTCTCTGTTCTCTTCTTCTATCTTCTTTTATCTTCTTTTCTCTTTTCTCTTTTCTCTATTCTCTTCAGTTCTCTTTTGCCTTCTTTCCACTGTTCCCTTTTCTCGTCTATTCTCTTTTATCTTTTCTCTTCTTTTCTCTTTTCTCTTCTTTTCCCTTCTTTTCTCCTTTCACGTTTCTTTTCACTTTTCTCTTCTTTTCTCTTTTCTCTTCTTTTCTCCTTTCTTTTCTCTTTTGTCTTCTTCTCTTCTTTTCTCTTTTCTCTTCTTTTCCCTTCATTTCTCTTTTCTCTTTTGTATTCTTTTATCTTCTATTCACTTTTCTCTTTTATCTTTTCTTTTCTCTTCTTTTCTCTATTCTCTTCTTTTCTCTTTTCCCTTCATTTCTCTTTCCTCATTTCTCTTTTCTCATCTGTTCTCTTTTCTCTTCTTTGCTCTTTTCTCTTTTCTCTTCTTCTATCTTCTTTTATCTTCTTTTCTCTTTTCTCTTTTCTCTATTCTCTTCTGTTCTCTTTTGTCTTCTTTCCTCTGTTCCCTTTTCTCGTCTATTCTCTTTTATCTTTTCTCTTCATTTCTCTTTTCTCTTCTTTTCCATTCTCTCTTCTTTTCTCTTTTCTCATTTCTCTTTTCTATTCTTGTCTCTTTTCTCTTTTCTCTTCTTGTCTCTTTTTTCTTTTCTATTCTTTTCACTTTTCCATTTTCTCTTTTTTTCTCTTGTCTCTTTTCTCTTTTCTCTTCTTTTCTCTTTCCTCTTTTCTATTTCCTCTTCTTTTCTAATTTATCTTTTCTCTTCTTTTCGCTTTTCTATATCCTCTTCTTTTCTAATTTATCTTTTCTCTTATTTTCTCTTGTTTTCGCTTTTCTATATCCTCTTCTTTTCTCTTCTTCTCTCTTCTTTTCTCTTTTCTCTTGTCCCCTTTCTCTTCTTTTCTCTTTTCCCTTTTCTCTTCTTTTCTCTATTCTGTTCTTTTCTCTTTCCTTATTTCTCTTTTCTCTTCTTTTCTCTTTTCTCTTCTTTTCTCTTTTCTCATCTTTTCTCCTGTTTACTCTTTTCCCTTTTCTCTTCTTTTTTCTTTTCTCTTCTTTTCTCGTTTCTCTTCTTTTCTCTTTTCTCTTCTTCTCTTCTTTTCTCTTTTCTCTTCTTTTCCCTTCATTTCTCTTTTCTCTTTTGTATTCTTTTATCTTCTATTCACTTTTCTCTTTTATCTTTTCTTTTCTCTTCTTTTCTCTATTCTCTTCTTTTCTCTTTTCCCTTCATTTCTCTTTCCTCATTTCTCTATTCTCATCTGTTCTCTTTTCTCTTCTTTGCTCTTTTCTCTTTTCTCTTCTTCTATCTTCTTTTATCTTCTTTTCTCTTTTCTCTTTTCTCTATTCTCTTCTGTTCTCTTTTGTCTTCTTTCCTCTGTTCCCTTTTCTCGTCTCTTCTCTTTTATCTTTTCTCTTCATTTCTCTTTTCTCTTCTTTTCCATTCTCTCTTCTTTTCTCTTTTCTCATTTCTCTTTTCTATTCTTGTCTCTTTTCTCTTTTCTCTTCTTGTCTCTTTTTTCTTTTCTATTCTTTTCACTTTTCCATTTTCTCTTTTTTTCTCTTGTCTCTTTTCTCTTTTCTCTTCTTTTCTCTTTCCTCTTTTCTATTTCCTCTTCTTTTCTAATTTATCTTTTCTCTTCTTTTCGCTTTTCTATATCCTCTTCTTTTCTAATTTATCTTTTCTCTTATTTTCTCTTGTTTTCGCTTTTCTATATCCTCTTCTTTTCTCTTCTTCTCTCTTCTTTTCTCTTTTCTCTTGTCCCCTTTCTCTTCTTTTCTCTTTTCCCTTTTCTCTTCTTTTCTCTATTCTGTTCTTTTCTCTTTCCTTATTTCTCTTTTCTCTTCTTTTCTCTTTTCTCTTCTTTTCTCTTTTCTCTTCTTTTCTCTTTTCTCATCTTTTCTCCTCTTTACTCTTTTCCCTTTTCTCTTCTTTTTTCTTTTCTCTTCTTTTCTCGTTTCTCTTCTTTTCTCTTTTCTCTTCTTTTCTCTTTTCCCTTTTCTTTTCTCTTTTCTCAATTCTCTTCTTTTCTCTTTTCTCGTCTTTTCTCTTTTCTCGTCATTTCCCTTCAGTTCTCTTTTCTCTTTTCTCTTTTGTATTCTTTTCTCTTCTATTCACTTTTCTCTTTTATCTTTTTCTCTTCTTTTCTCTTTTCTCCTCTTTTCTCTTTTCTTTTCTCTTTTCTCTTCGTATCTCTTCGTTTCTCTTTTCTCTTCTTTTCTCTACTTTTCTCTTTTCCCTTTATTCTCTTCTTTACTCTTTTCCTATATTCTCTTCTTTTCTCTTTTCTCTTCTTTTCTCTTCTTTATTCTTTAAACTTTTCTCTTCTTTTTACTGTTCATTTCTCTTTTCTCTTCTTTTCATTTCTTTTCTCTTCTTTTCTCTTTTCACTTCTTTTCTCTTCCTTTCTCTATATATTCTCTTTTCTCTTTTCTCTCATTTTCTCTTATTTTCTCTTTTTCCTTTTCTCTTCTTTTCTCTATTCTCTTTTTCTCTTTACTCTTCTTTTCTCTTTTCGCTTTTCTCTTCTTATCTCTTCTCCTTTTTCTCATATCTGTTCTTTTCTCTTTTCTCTTTTATCTTCATTTCTCTTCTTTTCTCTTTTCCCTTTACACCTTTTTTCTTTTCTTCTTTTCTCTTTTCACTTTTCTTTTCTGTTTTCTCTTCTTTTCTCTTTTCTCATCTTTTCTCCTCTTTACTCTTTTCCCTTTTCTCTTTTTTTTTCTTTTCTCTTCTTTTCTCGTTTCTCTTCTTTTCGCTTTTCTATATCCTCTTCTTTTCTAATTTATCTTTTCTCTTATTTTCTCTTGTTTTCGCTTTTCTATATCCTCTTCTTTTCTCTTCTTCTCTCTTCTTTTCTCTTTTCTCTTGTCCCCTTTCTCTTCTTTTCTCTTTTCCCTTTTCTCTTCTTTTCTCTATTCTGTTCTTTTCTCTTTCCTTATTTCTCTTTTCTCTTCTTTTCTCTTTTCTCTTCTTTTCTCTTTTCTCTTCTTTTCTCTTTTCTCATCTTTTCTCCTCTTTACTCTTTTCCCTTTTCTCTTCTTTTTTCTTTTCTCTTCATTTCTCTTTCCTCATTTCTCTATTCTCATCTGTTCTCTTTTCTCTTCTTTGCTCTTTTCTCTTTTCTCTTCTTCTATCTTCTTTTATCTTCTTTTCTCTTTTCTCTTTTCTCTATTCTCTTCTGTTCTCTTTTGTCTTCTTTCCACTGTTCCCTTTTCTCGTCTATTCTCTTTTATCTTTTCTCTTCTTTTCTCTTTTCTCTTCTTTTCTCCTTTCACGTTTCTTTTCTCTTTTCTCTTCTTTTCTCATTCATTTTTTCTCTTTTCTCTTTTCTCTTCTTTTCTCTTTTATCTTCTTTTCTCCTTTCTTTTCTCTTTTCTCTTCTTCTCTTCTTTTCTCTTCTTTTCCCTTCATTTCTCTTTTCTCTTTTGTATTCTTTTATCTTCTATTCACTTTTCTCTTTTGTCTTTTCTTTTCTCTTCTTTTCTCTTTTCTCTTCTTTTCTCTTTTCTCTTCTTTTCTCTTTTCTCATATTTTCTCCTCTTTACTCTTTTCCCTTTTCTCTTCTTTTTTCTTTCCTCTTTTTTTCTCGTTTCTCTTCTTTTCTCTTTTCTCTTCTTTTCTCTTTTCCCTTCTCTTTTCTCTTTTCTCTATTCTCTTCTTTTCTCTTTTCTCTTTTGTATTCTTTTCTCTTCTATTCACTTTTCTCTTTTAACTTTTCTCTTCTTTTCTCTATTCTCTTCTTTTCTCTATTAACTTTTCTCTTCTTTTCTCTATTCACTTCTTTTCTCTTCTTTTCTCCTTTCACGTTTCTTTTCTCTTTTCTCTTCTTTTCTCATTCATTTTTTCTCTTTTCTCTTTTCTCTTCTTTTCTCTTTTCTCTTCTTTTCTCCTTTCTTTTCTCTTTTCTCTTCTTCTCTTCTTTTCTCTTCTTTTCCCTTCATTTCTCTTTTCTCTTTTGTATTCTTTTATCTTCTATTCACTTTTCTCTTTTATCTTTTCTTTTCTCTTCTTTTCTCTATTCTCTTCTTTTCTCTTTTCTCTTCTTTTCTCTTCATTTCTCTTTCCTCATTTCTCTATTCTCATCTGTTCTCTTTTCTCTTCTTTGCTCTTTTCTCTTTTCTCTTCTTCTATCTTCTTTTATCTTCTTTTCTCTTTTCTCTTTTCTCTATTCTCTTCTGTTCTCTTTTGTCTTCTTTCCTCTGTTCCCTTTTCTCGTCTATTCTCTTTTATCTTTTCTCTTCATTTCTCTTTTCTCTTCTTTTCCATTCTCTCTTCTTTTCTCTTTTCTCATTTCTCTTTTCTTTTCTTTTCTCTTTTCTCTTCTTGTCTCTTTTTTCTTTTCTATTCTTTTCTCTTCTTTTCTCTTTTCCATTTTCTCTTTTTTTCTCTTGTCTCTTTTCTCTTTTCTCTTCTTTTCTCTTTCCTCTTTTCTATTTCCTCTTCTTTTCTAATTTATCTTTTCTCTTCTTTTCGCTTTTCTATATCCTCTTCTTTTCTCTTCTTTTCCCTTCATTTCTCTTTTCTCTTTTGTATTCTTTTATCTTCTATTCACTTTTCTCTTTTATCTTTTCTTTTCTCTTCTTTTCTCTATTCTCTTCTTTTCTCTTTTCTCTTCTTTTCTGTTTTCTCATCTTTTCTCCTCTTTACTCTTTTCCCTTTTCTCTTCTTTTTTCTTTTCTCTTTTTTTCTCGTTTCTCTTCTTTTCTCTTTTCTCTTCTTTTCTCTTTTCCCTTTTCTTTTCTTTTTTCTCTATTCTCTTCTTTTCTCTTTTCTCTTTTGTATTCTTTTCTCTTCTATTCACTTTTCTCTTTTAACTTTTCTCTTCTTTTCTCTATTCTCTTCTTTTCTCTATTAACTTTTCTCTTCTTTTCTCTATTCTCTTCTTTTCTCTTTTTTCTCTTCTCTTCACTTTTCTCTTTTATCTTTTCTCTTCTTTTCTCTATTCTCTTCTTTTCTCTATTAACTTTTCTCTTCTTTTCTCTATTCTCTTCTTTTCTCTTTTTTCTCTTCTATTCACTTTTCTCTTTTATCTTTTCTCTTCTTTTCTCTATCTCTTCTTTTCTCTTTTCTCTTCTTTTCTCTTCATTTCTCTTTCCTCATTTCTCTATTCTCATCTGTTCTCTTTTCTCTTCTTTGCTCTTTTCTCTTTTCTCTTCTTCAATCTTCTTTTATCTTCTTTTCTCTTTTCTCTTTTCTCTATTCTCTTCTGTTCTCTTTTGTCTTCTTTCCACTGTTCCCTTTTCTCGTCTATTCTCTTTTATCTTTTCTCTTCTTTTCTCTTTTCTCTTCTTTTCTCTTCTTTTCTCCTTTCACGTTTCTTTTCTCTTTTCTCTTCTTTTCTCATTCATTTTTTCTCTTTTCTCTTTTCTCTTCTTTTCTCTCTTCTCTTCTTTTCTCCTTTCTTTTCTCTTTTCTCTTCTTCTCTTCTTTTCTCTTCTTTTCCCTTCATTTCTCTTTTCTCTTTTGTATTCTTTTATCTTCTATTCACTTTTCTCTTTTATCTTTTCTTTTCTCTTCTTTTCTCTATTCTCTTCTTTTCTCTTTTCTCTTCTTTTCTCTTTATTTCTCTTTCCTCATTTCTCTATTCTCATCTGTTCTCTTTTCTCTTCTTTGCTCTTTTCTCTTTTCTCTTCTTCTATCTTCTTTTATCTTCTTTTCTCTTTTCTCTTTTCTCTATTCTCTTCTGTTCTCTTTTGTCTTCTTTCCTCTGTTCCCTTTTCTCGTCTATTCTCTTTTCTCTTTTCTCTTCATTTCTCTTTTCTCTTCTTTTGCATTCTCTCTTCTTTTCTCTTTTCTCATTTCTCTTTTCTTTTCTTTTCTCTTTTCTCTTTTCTCTTCTTGTCTCTTTTTTCTTTTCTATTCATTTCTCTTCTTTTCTCTTTTCCATTTTCTCTTTTTTTCTCTTGTCTCTTTTCTCTTTTCTCTTCTTTTCTCTTTCCTCTTTTCTATTTCCTCTTCTTTTCTAATTTATCTTTTCTCTTCTTTTCTCTTGTTTTCGCTTTTCTATATCCTCTTCTTTTCTCTTCTTCTCTCTTCTTTTCTCTTTTCTCTTGTCGCCTTTCTCTTCTTTACTCTTTTCCCTTTTCTCTTCTTTTCTCGATTCTGTTCTTTTCTCTTTCCTTATTTCTCTTTTCTCTTCTTTTCTCTTTTCTCTTCTTTTCTCTTTTCTCTTCTTTTCTCTTTTCTCTTCTTTTCCCTTTTCTCTTCTTTTTTCTTTTCTCGTTTCTCTTCTTTTCTCTTTTCTCTTCTTTTCTCTTTTCCCTTTTCTTTTCTCTTTTCTCAATTCTCTTCTTATCTCTTTTCTCGTCTTTTCTCTTTTCTCGTCATTTCCCTTCAGTTCTCTTTTCTCTTTTCTCTTTTGTATTCTTTTCTCTTCTATTCACTTTTCTCTTTTATCTTTTCTCTTCTTTTCTCTTTTCTCCTCTTTTCTCTTTTCTTTTCTCATTTCTCTTTTCTCTTTTCTCTTCGTATCTCTTCTTTTCTCTTTTCACTTATTTTCTCTACTTTTCTCTTTTCCCTTTATTCTCTTCTTTACTCTTTTCCTATATTCTCTTCTTTTCTATTTTCTCTTCTTTTCTCTTCTTTCTTCTTTAAACTTTTCTCTTCTTTTTACTGTTCATTTCTCTTTTCTCTTCTTTTCATTTCTTTTTTCTTCTTTTCTCTTTTCACTTCTTTTCTCTTCCTTTCTCTATATATTCTCTTTTCTCTTTTCTCACATTTTCTCTTATTTTCTCTTTTTCCTTTTCTCTCCTTTTCTCTATTCTCTTTTTCTCTTTACTCTTCTTTTCTCTTTTCGCTTTTCTCTTCTTATCTCTTCTCCTTTTTCTCATATCTGTTCTTTTCTCTTTTCTCTTTTTTCTTCATTTCTCTTCTTTTCTCTTTTCCCTTTACACCTCTTTTTTCTTTTCTTCTTTTCTCTTTTCACTTTTCTTTTCTGTTTTCTCTTCTTTTCTCTTTTCTCCTCTTTACTCTTTTCCCTTTTCTCTTTTTTTTTCTTTTCTCTTCTTTTCTCGTTTCTCTTCTTTTCCATTCTCTCTTCTTTTCTCTTTTCTCTTCTTTTCTCTTTCCTCTTTTCTATTTCCTCTTCTTTTCTAATTTATCTTTTCTCTTCTTTTCTCTTGTTTTCGCTTTTCTATATCCTCTTCTTTTCTCTTCTTCTCTCTTCTTTTCTCTTTTCTCTTGTCCCCTTTCTCTTTTCTCTTTTCTCTTCTTTTCTCTTTTCTCATCTTTTCTCCTCTTTACTCTTTTCCCTTTTCTCTTCTTTTTTCTTTTCTCTTTTTTTCTCGTTTCTCTTCTTTTCTCTTTTCTCTTCTTTTCTCTTTTCCCTTTTCTTTTCTCTTTTCTCTCTTCTCTTCTTTTCTCTTTTCTCTTTTGTATTCTTTTCTCTTCTATTCACTTTTCTCTTTTATCTTTTCTCTTCTTTTCTCTATTCTCTTCTTTTCTCTTTTCTCTTCTTTTCTCTTCATTTCTCTTTCCTCATTTCTCTATTCTCATCTGTTCTCTTTTCTCTTCTTTGCTCTTTTCTCTTTTCTCTTCTTCTACCTTCTTTTATCTTCTTTTCTCTTTTCTCTTTTCTCTATTCTCTTCTGTTCTCTTTTGTCTTCTTTCCACTGTTCCCTTTTCTTGTCTATTCTCTTTTCTCTTTTCTCTTCTTTTCTCTTTTATCTTCTTTTCTCCTTTCTTTTCTCTTTTCTCTTCTTCTCTTCTTTTCTCTTCTTTTCCCGTCATTTCTCTTTTCTCTTTTGTATTCTTTTATCTTCTATTCACTTTTCTCTTTTGTCTTTTCTTTTCTCTTCTTTTCTCTTTTCTCTTCTTTTCTCTTTTCTCTTCTTTTCTCTTTTCTCATATTTTCTCCTCTTTACTCTTTTCCCTTTTCTCTTCTTTTTTCTTTCCTCTTTTTTTCTCGTTTCTCTTCTTTTCTCTTTTCTCTTCTTTTCTCTTTTCCCTTCTCTTTTCTCTTTTCTCTATTCTCTTCTTTTCTCTTTTCTCTTTTGTATTCTTTTCTCTTCTATTCACTTTTCTCTTTTAACTTTTCTCTTCTTTTCTCTATTCTCTTCTTTTCTCTATTAACTTTTCTCTTCTTTTCTCTATTCACTTCTTTTCTCTTCTTTTCTCCTTTCACGTTTCTTTTCTCTTTTCTCTTCTTTTCTCATTCATTTTTTCTCTTTTCTCTTTTCTCTTCTTTTCTCTTTTCTCTTCTTTTCTCCTTTCTTTTCTCTTTTCTCTTATTCTCTTCTTTTCTCTTCTTTTCCCTTCATTTCTCTTTTCTCTTTTGTATTCTTTTATCTTCTATTCACTTTTCTCTTTTATCTTTTCTTTTCTCTTCTTTTCTCTATTCTCTTCTTTTCTCTTTTCTCTTCTTTTCTCTTCATTTCTCATTCCTCATTTCTCTATTCTCATCAGTTCTCTTTTCTCTTCTTTGCTCTTTTCTCTTTTCTCTTCTTCTATCTTCTTTTATCTTCTTTTCTCTTTTCTCTTTTCTCTATTCTCTTCTGTTCTCTTTTGTCTTCTTTCCTCTGTTCCCTTTTCTCGTCTATTCTCTTTTATCTTTTCTCTTCATTTCTCTTTTCTCTTCTTTTCCATTCTCTCTTCTTTTCTCTTTTCTCATTTCTCTTTTCTTTTCTTTTCTCTTTTCTCTTTTCTCTTCTTGTCTCTTTTTTCTTTTCTATTCTTTTCTCTTCTTTTCTCTTTTCCATTTTCTCTTTTTTCTCTTGTCTCTTTTCTCTTTTCACTTCTTTTCTCTTTTCTCTTTTTATTTCCTCTTCTTTTCTATTTTATCTTTTCTCTTCTTTTCTCTTGTTTTCGCTTTTCTATATCCTCTTCTTTTCTCTTCTTCTCTCTTCTTTTCTCTTTTCTCTTGTCGCCTTTCTCTTCTTTTCTCTTTTCCCTTTTCTCTTCTTTTCTCGATTCTGTTCTTTTCTCTTTCCTTATTTCTCTTTTCTCTTCTTTTCTCTTTTCTCTTCTTTTCTCTTTTCTCTTCTTTTCTCTTTTCTCATATTTTCTCCTCTTTACTCTTTTATCTTCTATTCACTTTTCTCTTTTATCTTTTCTTTTCTCTTCTTTTCTCTATTCTCTTCTTTTCTCTTTTCCCTTCATTTCTCTTTCCTCATTTCTCTATTCTCATCTGTTCTCTTTTCTCTTCTTTGCTCTTTTCTCTTTTCTCTTCTTCTATCTTCTTTTATCTTCTTTTCTCTTTTCTCTTTTCTCTATTCTCTTCAGTTCTCTTTTGTCTTCTTTCCACTGTTCCCTTTTCTCGTCTATTCTCTTTTATCTTTTCTCTTCTTTTCTCTTTTCTTTTCTTTTCTCCTTTCACGTTTCTTTTCACTTTTCTCTTCTTTTGTCTTTTCTCTTCTTTTCTCCTTTCTTTTCTCTTTTCTCTTCTTCTCTTCTTTTCTCTTTTCTCTTCTTTTCCCTTCATTTCTCTTTTCTCTTTTGTATTCTTTTATCTTCTATTCACTTTTCTCTTTTATCTTTTCTTTTCTCTTCTTTTCTCTATTCTCTTCTTTTCTCTTTTCCCTTCATTTCTCTTTCCTCATTTCTCTATTCTCATCTGTTCTCTTTTCTCTTCTTTGCTCTTTTCTCTTTTCTCTTCTTCTATCTTCTTTTATCTTCTTTTCTCTTTTCTCTTTTCTCTATTCTCTTCAGTTCTCTTTTGTCTTCTTTCCACTGTTCCCTTTTCTCGTCTATTCTCTTTTATCTTTTCTCTTCTTTTCTCTTTTCTCTTCTTTTCCCTTCTTTTCTCCTTTCACGTTTCTTTTCACTTTTCTCTTCTTTTCTCTTTTCTCTTCTTTTCTCCTTTCTTTTCTCTTTTCTCTTCTTCACTTCTTTTCTCTTTTCTCTTCTTTTCCCTTCATTTCTCTTTTCTCTTTTGTATTCTTTTATCTTCTAATCACTTTTCTGTTTTATCTTTTCTTTTCTCTTCTTTTCTCTGTTCTCTTCTTTTCTCTTTTCTCTTCTTTTCTCTTTTCTCATCTTTTCTCCTCTTTACTCTTTTCCCTTTTCTCTTGTTTTTTCTTTTCTCTTTTTTTCTCGTTTCTCTTCTTTTCTCTTTTCTCTTCTTTTCTCTTTTCCCTTTTCTTTTCTCTTTTCTCTATTCTCTTCTTTTCTCTTTTCTCTTTTGTATTCTTTTCTCTTCTATTCACTTTTCTCTTTTAACTTTTCTCTTCTTTTCTCTATTCTCTTATTTTCTCTATTAACTTTTCCCTTCTTTTCTCTATTCTCTTCTTTTCTCTTTTTTCTCTTCTATTCACTTTTTTCTCTTATCTTTTCTCTTCTTTTCTCTATTCTCTTCTTTTCTCTTTTCTCTTCTTTTCTCTTCATTTCTCTTTCCTCATTTCTCTATTCTCATCTGTTCTCTTTTCTCTTCTTTGCTCTTTTCTCTTTTCTCTTCTTCTATCTTCTTTTATCTTCTTTTCTCTTTTCTCTTTTCTCTATTCTCTTCTGTTCTCTTTTGTCTTCTTTCCACTGTTCCCTTTTCTCGTCTATTCTCTTTTATCTTTTCTCTTCTTTTCTCTTTTCTCTTCTTTTCTCCTTTCACGTTTCTTTTCTCTTTTCTCTTCTTTTCTCATTCATTTTTTCTCTTTTCTCTTTTCTCTTCTTTTCTCTTTTCTCTTCTTTTCTCCTTTCTTTTCTCTTTTCTCTTCTTCTCTTCTTTTCTCTTCTTTTCCCTTCATTTCTCTTTTCTCTTTTGTATTCTTTTATCTTCTATTCACTTTTCTCTTTTATCTTTTCTTTTCTCTTCTTTTCTCTTTCCTCTTCTTTTCTCTTTTCTCTTCTTTTCTCTTTTCTCATATTTTCTCCTCTTTACTCTTTTCCCTTTTCTCTTCTTTTTTCTTTCCTCTTTTTTTCTCGTTTCTCTTCTTTTCTCTTTTCTCTTCTTTTCTCTTTTCCCTTTTCTTTTCTCTTTTCTCAATTCTCTTCTTTTCTCTTTTCTCGTCTTTTCTCTTTTCTCGTCATTTCCCTTCAGTTCTCTTTTCTCTTTTCTCTTTTGTATTCTTTTCTCTTCTATTCACTTTTCTCTTTTATCTTTTCTCTTCTTTTCTCTTTTCTCCTCTTTTCTCTTTTCTTTTCTCTTTTCTCTTTTCTCTTTTCTCTTCGTATCTCTTCTTTTCTCTTTTCACTTCTTTTCTCTACTTTTCTCTTTTCCCTTTATTCTCTTCTTTACTCTTTTCCTATATTCTCTTCTTTTCTATTTTCTCTTCTTTTTACTGTTCATTTCTCTTTTCTCTTCTTTTCATTTCTTTTCTCTTCTTTTCTCTTTTCACTTCTTTTCTCTTCCTTTCTCTATATATTCTCTTTTCTCTTTTCTCACATTTTCTCTTATTTTCTCTTTTTCCTTTTCTCTTCTTTTCTCTATTCTCTTTTTCTCTTTACTCTTCTTTTCTCTTTTCGCTTTTCTCTTCTTATCTCTTCTCCTTTTTCTCATATCTGTTCTTTTCTCTTTTCACTTTTTTCTTCATTTCTCTTCTTTTCTCTTTTCCCTTTACACCTCTTTTTTCTTTTCTTCTTTTCTCTTTTCACTTTTCTTTTCTGTTTTCTCTTCTTTTCTCTTTTCTCATCTTTTCTCCTCTTTACTCTTTTCCCTTTTCTCTTTTTTTTTCTTTTCTCTTCTTTTCTCGTTTCTCTTCTTTTCTCTTTTCTCTTCTTTTCTCTTTTCCCTTTTCTTTTCTCTTTTCTCTATTCTCTTCTTTTCTCTTTTCTCTTTTGTATTCTTTTCTCTTCTATTCACTTTTCTCTTTTAACTTTTCTCTTCTTTTCTCTATTCTCTTCTTTTCTCTTTTCTCTCTTCTCTTCACTTTTCTCTTTTATCTTTTCTCTTCTTTTCTCTATTCTCTTCTTTTCTCTATTATTTTTTCTCTTCTTTTCTCTATTCTCTTCTTTTCTCTTTTTTCTCTTCTATTCACTTTTCTCTTTTATCTTTTCTCTTCTTTTCTCTATTCTCTTCTTTTCTCTTTTCTCTTCTTTTCTCTTCATTTCTCTTTCCTCATTTCTCTATTCTCATCTGTTCTCTTTTCTCTTCTTTGCTCTTTTCTCTGTTCTCTTCTTCTATCTTCTTTTATCTTCTTTTCTCTTTTCTCTTTTCTCTATTCTCTTCAGTTCTCTTTTGCCTTCTTTCCACTGTTCCCTTTTCTCGTCTATTCTCTTTTATCTTTTCTCTTCTTTTCTCTTCTTTTCCCTTCTTTTCTCCTTTCACGTTTCTTTTCACTTTTCTCTTCTTTTCTCTTTTCTCTTCTTTTCTCCTTTCTTTTCTCTTTTGTCTTCTTCTCTTCTTTTCTCTTTTCTCTTCTTTTCCCTTCATTTCTCTTTTCTCTTTTGTATTCTTTTATCTTCTATTCACTTTTCTCTTTTATCTTTTCTTTTCTCTTCTTTTCTCTATTCTCTTCTTTTCTCTTTTCCCTTCATTTCTCTTTCCTCATTTCTCTTTTCTCATCTGTTCTCTTTTCTCTTCTTTGCTCTTTTCTCTTTTCTCTTCTTCTATCTTCTTTTATCTTCTTTTCTCTTTTCTCTTTTCTCTATTCTCTTCTGTTCTCTTTTGTCTTCTTTCCTCTGTTCCCTTTTCTCGTCTATTCTCTTTTATCTTTTCTCTTCATTTCTCTTTTCTCTTCTTTTCCATTCTCTCTTCTTTTCTCTTTTCTCATTTCTCTTTTCTATTCTTGTCTCTTTTCTCTTTTCTCTTCTTGTCTCTTTTTTCTTTTCTATTCTTTTCACTTTTCCATTTTCTCTTTTTTTCTCTTGTCTCTTTTCTCTTTTCTCTTCTTTTCTCTTTCCTCTTTTCTATTTCCTCTTCTTTTCTAATTTATCTTTTCTCTTCTTTTCGCTTTTCTATATCCTCTTCTTTTCTAATTTATCTTTTCTCTTATTTTCTCTTGTTTTCGCTTTTCTATATCCTCTTCTTTTCTCTTCTTCTCTCTTCTTTTCTCTTTTCTCTTGTCCCCTTTCTCTTCTTTTCTCTTTTCCCTTTTCTCTTCTTTTCTCTATTCTGTTCTTTTCTCTTTCCTTATTTCTCTTTTCTCTTCTTTTCTCTTTTCTCTTCTTTTCTCTTTTCTCATCTTTTCTCCTGTTTACTCTTTTCCCTTTTCTCTTCTTTTTTCTTTTCTCTTCTTTTCTCGTTTCTCTTCTTTTCTCTTTTCTCTTCTTCTCTTCTTTTCTCTTTTCTCTTCTTTTCCCTTCATTTCTCTTTTCTCTTTTGTATTCTTTTATCTTCTATTCACTTTTCTCTTTTATCTTTTCTTTTCTCTTCTTTTCTCTATTCTCTTCTTTTCTCTTTTCCCTTCATTTCTCTTTCCTCATTTCTCTATTCTCATCTGTTCTCTTTTCTCTTCTTTGCTCTTTTCTCTTTTCTCTTCTTCTATCTTCTTTTATCTTCTTTTCTCTTTTCTCTTTTCTCTATTCTCTTCTGTTCTCTTTTGTCTTCTTTCCTCTGTTCCCTTTTCTCGTCTCTTCTCTTTTATCTTTTCCCTTCATTTCTCTTTTCTCTTCTTTTCCATTCTCTCTTCTTTTCTCTTTTCTCATTTCTCTTTTCTATTCTTGTCTCTTTTCTCTTTTCTCTTCTTGTCTCTTTTTTCTTTTCTATTCTTTTCACTTTTCCATTTTCTCTTTTTTTCTCTTGTCTCTTTTCTCTTTTCTCTTCTTTTCTCTTTCCTCTTTTCTATTTCCTCTTCTTTTCTAATTTATCTTTTCTCTTCTTTTCGTTTTCTATATCCTCTTCTTTTCTAATTTATCTTTTCTCTTATTTTCTCTTGTTTTCGCTTTTCTATATCCTCTTCTTTTCTCTTCTTCTCTCTTCTTTTCTCTTTTCTCTTGTCCCCTTTCTCTTCTTTTCTCTTTTCCCTTTTCTCTTCTTTTCTCTATTCTGTTCTTTTCTCTTTCCTTATTTCTCTTTTCTCTTCTTTTCTCTTTTCTCTTCTTTTCTCTTTTCTCTTCTTTTCTCTTTTCTCATCTTTTCTCCTCTTTACTCTTTTCCCTTTTCTCTTCTTTTTTCTTTTCTCTTCTTTTCTCGTTTCTCTTCTTTTCTCTTTTCTCTTCTTTTCTCTTTTCCCTTTTCTTTTCTCTTTTCTCAATTCTCTTCTTTTCTCTTTTCTCGTCTTTTCTCTTTTCTCGTCATTTCCCTTCAGTTCTCTTTTCTCTTTTCTCTTTTGTATTCTTTTCTCTTCTATTCACTTTTCTCTTTTATCTTTTTCTCTTCTTTTCTCTTTTCTCCTCTTTTCTCTTTTCTTTTCTCTTTTCTCTTCGTATCTCTTCGTTTCTCTTTTCTCTTCTTTTCTCTACTTTTCTCTTTTCCCTTTATTCTCTTCTTTACTCTTTTCCTATATTCTCTTCTTTTCTCTTTTCTCTTCTTTTCTCTTCTTTATTCTTTAAACTTTTCTCTTCTTTTTACTGTTCATTTCTCTTTTCTCTTCTTTTCATTTCTTTTCTCTTCTTTTCTCTTTTCACTTCTTTTCTCTTCCTTTCTCTATATATTCTCTTTTCTCTTTTCTCTCATTTTCTCTTATTTTCTCTTTTTCCTTTTCTCTTCTTTTCTCTATTCTCTTTTTCTCTTTACTCTTCTTTTCTCTTTTCGCTTTTCTCTTCTTATCTCTTCTCCTTTTTCTCATATCTGTTCTTTTCTCTTTTCTCTTTTATCTTCATTTCTCTTCTTTTCTCTTTTCCCTTTACACCTCTTTTTTCTTTTCTTCTTTTCTCTTTTCACTTTTCTTTTCTGTTTTCTCTTCTTTTCTCTTTTCTCATCTTTTCTCCTCTTTACTCTTTTCCCTTTTCTCTTTTTTTTTCTTTTCTCTTCTTTTCTCGTTTCTCTTCTTTTCGCTTTTCTATATCCTCTTCTTTTCTAATTTATCTTTTCTCTTATTTTCTCTTGTTTTCGCTTTTCTATATCCTCTTCTTTTCTCTTCTTCTCTCTTCTTTTCTCTTTTCTCTTGTCCCCTTTCTCTTCTTTTCTCTTTTCCCTTTTCTCTTCTTTTCTCTATTCTGTTCTTTTCTCTTTCCTTATTTCTCTTTTCTCTTCTTTTCTCTTTTCTCTTCTTTTCTCTTTTCTCTTCTTTTCTCTTTTCTCATCTTTTCTCCTCTTTACTCTTTTCCCTTTTCTCTTCTTTTTTCTTTTCTCTTCTTTTCTCGTTTCTCTTCTTTTCTCTTTTCTCTTCTTTTCTCTTTTCCCTTTTCTTTTCTCTTTTCTCAATTCTCTTCTTTTCTCTTTTCTCGTCTTTTCTCTTTTCTCGTCATTTCCCTTCAGTTCTCTTTTCTCTTTTCTCTTTTGTATTCTTTTCTCTTCTATTCACTTTTCTCTTTTATCTTTTCTCTTCTTTTCTCTTTTCTCCTCTTTTCTCTTTTCTTTTCTCTTTTCTCTTTTCTCTTTTCTCTTCGTATCTCTTCGTTTCTCTTTTCTCTTCTTTTCTCTACTTTTCTCTTTTCCCTTTATTCTCTTCTTTACTCTTTTCCTATATTCTCTTCTTTTCTCTTTTCTCTTCTTTTCTCTTCTTTATTCTTTAAACTTTTCTCTTCTTTTTACTGTTCATTTCTCTTTTCTCTTCTTTTCATTTCTTTTCTCTTCTTTTCTCTTTTCACTTCTTTTCTCTTCCTTTCTCTATATATTCTCTTTTCTCTTTTCTCTCATTTTCTCTTATTTTCTCTTTTTCCTTTTCTCTTCTTTTCTCTATTCTCTTTTTCTCTTTACTCTTCTTTTCTCTTTTCGCTTTTCTCTTCTTATCTCTTCTCCTTTTTCTCATATCTGTTCTTTTCTCTTTTCTCTTTTATCTTCATTTCTCTTCTTTTCTCTTTTCCCTTTACACCTCTTTTCTCTTTTCTTCTTTTCTCTTTTCACTTTTCTTTTCTCTTTTCTCTTCTTTTCTCTTTTCTCATCTTTTCTCCTCTTTACTCTTTTCCCTTTTCTCTTCCTTTTTCTTTTCTCTTTTTTTCTCGTTTCTCTTCTTTTCTCTTTTCTCTTTTGTATTCTTTTCTCTTCTATTCACTTTTCTCTTTTAACTTTTCTCTTCTTTTCTATATTCTCTTCTTTTCTCTATTAACTTTTCTCTTCTTTTCTCTATTCTCTTCTTTTCTCTTTTTTCTCTTCTATTCACTTTTCTCTTTTATCTTTTCTC
Organism: Chiloscyllium punctatum; assembly: GCF_047496795.1. Lineage (NCBI taxonomy): Eukaryota > Metazoa > Chordata > Chondrichthyes > Orectolobiformes > Hemiscylliidae > Chiloscyllium > Chiloscyllium punctatum. The sequence goes on from NC_092779.1 coordinate 36,108,927, forward strand.
TTCTTTTCTCTATTCTCTTCTTTTCTCTTTTCTCTTCTTTTCTCTTCATTTCTCTTTCCTCATTTCTCTATTCTCATCTGTTCTCTTTTCTCTTCTTTGCTCTTTTCTCTTTTCTCTTCTTCTATCTTCTTTTATCTTCTTTTCTCTTTTCTCTTTTCTCTATTCTCTTCAGTTCTCTTTTGCCTTCTTTCCACTGTTCCCTTTTCTCGTCTATTCTCTTTTATCTTTTCTCATCTTTTCTCTTTTCTCTTCTTTTCCCTTCTTTTCTCCTTTCACGTTTCTTTTCACTTTTCTCTTCTTTTCTCTTTTCTCTTCTTTTCTCCTTTCTTTTCTCTTTTCTCTTCTTCACTTCTTTTCTCTTTTCTCTTCTTTTCCCTTCATTTCTCTTTTCTCTTTTCTCTATTCTCTTCTTTTCTCTATTAACTTTTCTCTTCTTTTCTCTATTCTCTTCTTTTCTCTTTTTTCTCTTCTATTCACTTTTCTCTTTTATCTTTTCTCTTCTTTTCTTTATTCTCTTCTTTTCTCTTTTCTCTTCTTTTCTCTTCATTTCTCTTGTTTTCGCTTTTCTATATCCTCTTCTTTTCTCTTCTTCTCTCTTCTTTTCTCTTTTCTCTTGTCCCCTTTCTCTTCTTTTCTCTTTTCCCTTTTCTCTTCTTTTCTCGATTCTGTTCTTTTCTCTTTCCTTATTTCTCTTTTCTCTTCTTTTCTCTTTTCTCTTCTTTTCTCTTTTCCCTTTTCTCTTCTTTTTTCTTTTCTCTTCTTTTCTCGTTTCTCTTCTTTTCTCTTTTCTCTTCTTTTCTCTTTTCCCTTTTCTTTTCTCTTTTCTCAATTCTCTTCTTTTCTCTTTTCTCATCTTTTCTCTTTTCTCGTCATTTCCCTTCAGTTCTCTTTTCTCTTTTCTCTTTTGTATTCTTTTCTCTTCTATTCACTTTTCTCTTTTATCTTTTCTCTTCTTTTCTCTTTTCTCCTCTTTTCTCTTTTCTTTTCTCTTTTCTCTTTTCTCTTTTCTCTTCGTATCTCTTCGTTTCTCTTCTTTTCTCTACTTTTCTCTTTTCCCTTTATTCTCTTCTTTTCTCTTTTCCTATATTCTCTTCATTTCTCTTTTCCCTTTACACCTCCGTTTTCTTTTCTTCTTTTCTCTTTTCACTTTTCTTTTCTCTTTTCTCTTCTTTTCTCTTTTCTCATCTTTTCTCCTCTTTACTCTTTTCCCTTTTCTCTTCTTTTTTCTTTTCTCTTCTTTTCTCTTTTCTCTTCTTTTCTCCTTTCTTTTCTCTTTTCTCTTCTTCTCTTCTTTTCTCTTTTCTCTTCTTTTCCCTTCATTTCTCTTTTCTCTTTTGTATTCTTTTATCTTCTATTCACTTTTCTCTTTTATCTTTTCTTTTCTCTTCTTTTCTCTATTCTCTTCTTTTCTCTTTTCTCTTCATTTCTCTTTCCTCATTTCTCTATTCTCATCTGTTCTCTTTTCTCTTCTTTGCTCTTTTCTCTTTTCTCTTCTTCTATCTTCTTTTATCTTCTTTTCTCTTTTCTCTTTTCTCTATTCTCTTCTGTTCTCTTTTGTCTTCTTTCCACTGTTCCCTTTTCTCGTCTATTCTCTTTTATCTTTTCTCTTCTTTTCTCTTTTTTCTTGTCCCCTTTCTCTTCTTTTCTCTTTTCCCTTTTCTCTTCTTTTCTCGATTCTGTTCTTTTCTCTTTCCTTATTTCTCTTTTCTCTTCTTTTCTCTTTTCTCTCCTTTTCTCTTTTCTCTTCTTTTCTCTTTTCTCATCTTTTCTCCTCTTTACTCTTTTCCCTTTTCTCTTCTTTTTTCTTTTCTCTTCTTTTCTCGTTTCTCTTCTTTTCTCTTTTCTCTTCTTTCCTCTTGTTTTCGCTTTTCTATATCCTCTTCTTTTCTCTTCTTCTCTCTTCTTTTCTCTTTTCTCTTGTCCCCTTTCTCTTCTTTTCTCTTTTCCCTTTTCTCTTCTTTTCTCGATTCTGTTCATTTCTCTTTCCTTATTTCTCTTTTCTCTTCTTTTCTCTTTTCTTTTCTCTTTTCTCTTCTTTTCTCTTTTCTCCTCTTTTCTCTTTTCTTTTCTCTTTTCTCTTTTCTCTTCGTATCTCTTCTTTTCTCTTTTCTCTTCTTTTCTCTACTTTTCTCTTTTCCCTTTATTCTCTTCTTTACTCTTTTCCTATATTCTCTTCTTTTCTCTTTTCTCTTCTTTTCTCTTCTTTATTCTTTAAACTTTTCTCTTCTTTTTACTGTTCATTTCTCTTTTCTCTTCTTTTCATTTCTTTTCTCTTCTTTTCTCTTTTCACTTCTTTTCTCTTCCTTTCTCTATATATTCTCTTTTCTCTTTTCTCTCATTTTCTCTTATTTTCTCTTTTTCCTTTTCTCTTCTTTTCTCTATTCTCTTTTTCTCTTTACTCTTCTTTTCTCTTTTCGCTTTTCTCTTCTTATCTCTTCTCCTTTTTCTCATATCTGTTCTTTTCTCTTTTCTCTTTTATCTTCATTTCTCTTCTTTTCTCTTTTCCCTTTACACCTCTTTTTTCTTTTCTTCTTTTCTCTTTTCACTTTTCTTTTCTGTTTTCTCATCTTTTCTCCTCTTTACTCTTTTCCCTTTTCTCTTTTTTTTTCTTTTCTCTTCTTTTCTCGTTTCTCTTCTTTTCTCTTTTCCCTTTACAGCTCCGTTTTCTTTTCTTCTTTTCTCTTTTCACTTTTCTTTTCTCTTTTCTCTTCTTATCTCTTCTCCTTTTTCTCATATCTGTTCTTTTCTCTTTTCTCTTTTATCTTCATTTCTCTTCTTTTCTCTTTTCCCTTTACACCTCTTTTTTCTTTTCTTCTTTTCTCTTTTCACTTTTCTTTTCTGTTTTCTCTTCTTTTCTCTTTTCTCATCTTTTCTCCTCTTTACTCTTTTCCCTTTTCTCTTTTTTTTTCTTTTCTCTTCTTTTCTCGTTTCTCTTCTTTTCTCTTTTCTCTATTCTCTTCTTTTCTCTTTTGTATTCTTTTCTCTTCTATTCACTTTTCTCTTTTAACTTTTCTCTTCTTTTCTCTATTCTCTTCTTTTCTCTTTTTTCTCTTCTCTTCACTTTTCTCTTTTATCTTTTCTCTTCTTTTCTCTATTCTCTTCTTTTCTCTATTAACTTTTCTCTTCTTTTCTCTATTCTCTTCTTTTCTCTTTTTTCTCTTCTATTCACTTTTCTCTTTTATCTTTTCTCTTCTTTTCTCTATTCTCTTCTTTTCTCTTTTCTCTTATTTTCTCTTCATTTCTCTTTCCTCATTTCTCTATTCTCATCTGTTCTCTTTTCTCTTCTTTGCTCTTTTCTCTTTTCTCTTCTTCTATCTTCTTTTATCTTCTTTTCTCTTTTCTCTTTTCTCTATTCTCTTCAGTTCTCTTTTGCCTTCTTTCCACTGTTCCCTTTTCTCGTCTATTCTCTTTTATCTTTTCTCTTCTTTTCTCTTTTCTCTTCTTTTCCCTTCTTTTCTCCTTTCACGTTTCTTTTCACTTTTCTCTTCTTTTCTCTTTTCTCTTCTTTTCTCCTTTCTTTTCTCTTTTCTCTTCTTCTCTTCTTTTCTCTTTTCTCTTCTTTTCCCTTCATTTCTCTTTTCTCTTTTGTATTCTTTTATCTTCTATTCACTTTTCTCTTTTATCTTTTCTTTTCTCTTCTTTTCTCAATTCTCTTCTTTTCTCTTTTCTCTTCTTTTCTCTTTCCTCATTTCTCTATTCTCATCTGTTCTCTTTTCTCTTCTTTGCTCTTTTCTCTTTTCTCTTCTTCTATCTTCTTTTATCTTCTTTTCTCTTTTCTCTTTTCTCTATTCTCTTCTGTTCTCTTTTGTCTTCTTTCCACTGTTCCCTTTTCTCGTCTATTCTCTTTTATCTTTTCTCTTCATTTCTCTTTTCTCTTCTTTTCCATTCTCTCTTCTTTTCTCTTTTCTCATTTCTCTTTTCTCTTCTTGTCTCTTTTTTCTTTTCTGTTCTTTTCTCTTCTTTTCTCTTTTCCATTTTCTCTTTTTTTCTCTTGTCTCTTTTCTCTTTTCACTTCTTTTCTCTTTTCTCTTTTCTATTTCCTCTTCTTTTCTAATTTATCTTTTCTCTTCTTTTCTCTTGTTTTTGCTTTTCTATATCCTCTTCTTTTCTCTTCTTCTCTCTTCTTTTCTCTTTTCTCTTGTCCCCTTTCTCTTCTTTTCTCTTTTCCCTTTTCTCTTCTTTTCTCGATTCTGTTCTTTTCTCTTTCCTTATTTCTCTTTTCTCTTCTTTTCTCTTTTCTCTTCTTTTCTCTTTTCCCTTTTCTCTTCTTTTTTCTTTTCTCTTCTTTTCTCGTTTCTCTTCTTTTCTCTTTTCTCTTCTTTTCTCTTTTCCCTTTTCTTTTCTCTTTTCTCAATTCTCTTCTTTTCTCTTTTCTCATCTTTTCTCTTTTCTCGTCATTTCCCTTCAGTTCTCTTTTCTCTTTTCTCTTTTGTATTCTTTTCTCTTCTATTCACTTTTCTCTTTTATCTTTTCTCTTCTTTTCTCTTTTCTCCTCTTTTCTCTTTTCTTTTCTCTTTTCTCTTTTCTCTTTTCTCTTCGTATCTCTTCGTTTCTCTTTTCTCTTCTTTTCTCTACTTTTCTCTTTTCCCTTTATTCTCTTCTTTTCTCTTTTCCTATATTCTCTTCTTTTCTCTTTTCCCTTTACACCTCCGTTTTCTTTTCTTCTTTTCTCTTTTCACTTTTCTTTTCTCTTTTCTCTTCTTTTCTCTTTTCTCATCTTTTCTCCTCTTTACTCTTTTCCCTTTTCTCTTCTTTTTTCTTTTCTCTTCTTTTCTCTTTTCTCTTCTTTTCTCCTTTCTTTTCTCTTTTCTCTTCTTCTCTTCTTTTCTCTTTTCTCTTCTTTTCCCTTCATTTCTCTTTTCTCTTTTGTATTCTTTTATCTTCTATTCACTTTTCTCTTTTATCTTTTCTTTTCTCTTCTTTTCTCTATTCTCTTCTTTTCTCTTTTCTCTTCATTTCTCTTTCCTCATTTCTCTATTCTCATCTGTTCTCTTTTCTCTTCTTTGCTCTTTTCTCTTTTCTCTTCTTCTATCTTCTTTTATCTTCTTTTCTCTTTTCTCTTTTCTCTATTCTCTTCTGTTATCTTTTGTCTTCTTTCCACTGTTCCCTTTTCTCGTCTATTCTCTTTTATCTTTTCTCTTCTTTTCTCTTTTTTCTTGTCCCCTTTCTCTTCTTTTCTCTTTTCCCTTTTCTCTTCTTTTCTCGATTCTGTTCTTTTCTCTTTCCTTATTTCTCTTTTCTCTTCTTTTCTCTTTTCTCTCCTTTTCTCTTTTCTCTTCTTTTCTCTTTTCTCATCTTTTCTCCTCTTTACTCTTTTCCCTTTTCTCTTCTTTTTTCTTTTCTCTTCTTTTCTCGTTTCTCTTCTTTTCTCTTTTCTCTTCTTTCCTCTTGTTTTCGCTTTTCTATATCCTCTTCTTTTCTCTTCTTCTCTCTTCTTTTCTCTTTTCTCTTGTCCCCTTTCTCTTCTTTTCTCTTTTCCCTTTTCTCTTCTTTTCTCGATTCTGTTCATTTCTCTTTCCTTATTTCTCTTTTCTCTTCTTTTCTCTTTTCTTTTCTCTTTTCTCTTCTTTTCTCTTTTCTCCTCTTTTCTCTTTTCTTTTCTCTTTTCTCTTTTCTCTTCGTATCTCTTCTTTTCTCTTTTCTCTTCTTTTCTCTACTTTTCTCTTTTCCCTTTATTCTCTTCTTTACTCTTTTCCTATATTCTCTTCTTTTCTCTTTTCTCTTCTTTTCTCTTCTTTATTCTTTAAACTTTTCTCTTCTTTTTACTCTTCATTTCTCTTTCCTCTTCTTTTCATTTCTTTTCTCTTCTTTTCTCTTTTCCCTTTACAACTCTGTTTTCTTTTCTTCTTTTCTCTTTTCACTTTTCTTTTCTCGTTTCTCTTCTTTTCTCTTTTCTCATCTTTTCTCCTCTTTACTCTTTTCCCTTTTCTCTTCTTTTTTCTTTTCTCTTTTTTTCTCGTTTCTCTTCTTTTCTCTTTTCTCTTCTTTTCTCTTTTCCCTTTTCTTTTCTCTTTTCTCTTTTCTATTCTTGTCTCTTTTTTCTTTTCCTTTCTTTTCTCTTCTTTTCTCTTTTCCATTTTCTCTTTTTTTCTCTTGTCTCTTTTCTCTTTTCTCTTCTTTTCTCTTTCCTCTTTTCTATTTCCTCTTCTTTTCTAATTTATCTTTTCTCTTCTTTTCTCTTGTTTTCGCTTTTCTATATCCTCTTCTTTTCTCTTCTTCTCTCTTCTTTTCTCTTTTCTCTTGTCCCCTTTCTCTTCTTTTCTCTTTTCCCTTTTCTCTTCTTTTCTCGATTCTGTTCATTTCTCTTTCCTTATTTCTCTTTTCTCTTCTTTTCTCTTTTCTTTTCTCTTTTCTCTTCTTTTCTCTTTTCTCCTCTTTTCTCTTTTCTTTTCTCTTTTCTCTTTTCTCTTCGTATCTCTTCTTTTCTCTTTTCTCTTCTTTTCTCTACTTTTCTCTTTTCCCTTTATTCTCTTCTTTACTCTTTTCCTATATTCTCTTCTTTTCTCTTTTCTCTTCTTTTCTCTTCTTTATTCTTTAAACTTTTCTCTTCTTTTTACTGTTCATTTCTCTTTTCTCTTCTTTTCATTTCTTTTCTCTTCTTTTCTCTTTTCACTTCTTTTCTCTTCCTTTCTCTATATATTCTCTTTTCTCTTTTCTCTCATTTTCTCTTATTTTCTCTTTTTCCTTTTCTCTTCTTTTCTCTATTCTCTTTTTCTCTTTACTCTTCTTTTCTCTTTTCGCTTTTCTCTTCTTATCTCTTCTCCTTTTTCTCATATCTGTTCTTTTCTCTTTTCTCTTTTATCTTCATTTCTCTTCTTTTCTCTTTTCCCTTTACACCTCTTTTTTCTTTTCTTCTTTTCTCTTTTCACTTTTCTTTTCTGTTTTCTCTTCTTTTCTCTTTTCTCATCTTTTCTCCTCTTTACTCTTTTCCCTTTTCTCTTTTTTTTTCTTTTCTCTTCTTTTCTCGTTTCTCTTCTTTTCTCTTTTCCCTTTACACCTCCGTTTTCTTTTCTTCTTTTCTCTTTTCACTTTTCTTTTCTCTTTTCTCTTCTTATCTCTTCTCCTTTTTCTCATATCTGTTCTTTTCTCTTTTCTCTTTTATCTTCATTTCTCTTCTTTTCTCTTTTCCCTTTACACCTCTTTTTTCTTTTCTTCTTTTCTCTTTTCACTTTTCTTTTCTGTTTTCTCTTCTTTTCTCTTTTCTCATCTTTTCTCCTCTTTACTCTTTTCCCTTTTCTCTTTTTTTTTCTTTTCTCTTCTTTTCTCGTTTCTCTTCTTTTCTCTTTTCTCTATTCTCTTCTTTTCTCTTTTGTATTCTTTTCTCTTCTATTCACTTTTCTCTTTTAACTTTTCTCTTCTTTTCTCTATTCTCTTCTTTTCTCTTTTTTCTCTTCTCTTCACTTTTCTCTTTTATCTTTTCTCTTCTTTTCTCTATTCTCTTCTTTTCTCTATTAACTTTTCTCTTCTTTTCTCTATTCTCTTCTTTTCTCTTTTTTCTCTTCTATTCACTTTTCTCTTTTATCTTTTCTCTTCTTTTCTCTATTCTCTTCTTTTCTCTTTTCTCTTATTTTCTCTTCATTTCTCTTTCCTCATTTCTCTATTCTCATCTGTTCTCTTTTCTCTTCTTTGCTCTTTTCTCTTTTCTCTTCTTCTATCTTCTTTTATCTTCTTTTCTCTTTTCTCTTTTCTCTATTCTCTTCAGTTCTCTTTTGCCTTCTTTCCACTGTTCCCTTTTCTCGTCTATTCTCTTTTATCTTTTCTCTTCTTTTCTCTTTTCTCTTCTTTTCCCTTCTTTTCTCCTTTCACGTTTCTTTTCACTTTTCTCTTCTTTTCTCTTTTCTCTTCTTTTCTCCTTTCTTTTCTCTTTTCTCTTCTTCTCTTCTTTTCTCTTTTCTCTTCTTTTCCCTTCATTTCTCTTTTCTCTTTTGTATTCTTTTATCTTCTATTCACTTTTCTCTTTTATCTTTTCTTTTCTCTTCTTTTCTCTATTCTCTTCTTTTCTCTTTTCTCTTCTTTTCTCTTTCCTCATTTCTCTATTCTCATCTGTTCTCTTTTCTCTTCTTTGCTCTTTTCTCTTTTCTCTTCTTCTATCTTCTTTTATCTTCTTTTCTCTTTTCTCTTTTCTCTATTCTCTTCTGTTCTCTTTTGTCTTCTTTCCACTGTTCCCTTTTCTCGTCTATTCTCTTTTATCTTTTCTCTTCATTTCTCTTTTCTCTTCTTTTCCATTCTCTCTTCTTTTCTCTTTTCTCATTTCTCTTTTCTCTTCTTGTCTCTTTTTTCTTTTCTGTTCTTTTCTCTTCTTTTCTCTTTTCCATTTTCTCTTTTTTTCTCTTGTCTCTTTTCTCTTTTCACTTCTTTTCTCTTTTCTCTTTTCTATTTCCTCTTCTTTTCTAATTTATCTTTTCTCTTCTTTTCTCTTGTTTTTGCTTTTCTATATCCTCTTCTTTTCTCTTCTTCTCTCTTCTTTTCTCTTTTCTCTTGTCCCCTTTCTCTTCTTTTCTCTTTTCCCTTTTCTCTTCTTTTCTCGATTCTGTTCTTTTCTCTTTCCTTATTTCTCTTTTCTCTTCTTTTCTCTTTTCTCTTCTTTTCTCTTTTCCCTTTTCTCTTCTTTTTTCTTTTCTCTTCTTTTCTCGTTTCTCTTCTTTTCTCTTTTCTCTTCTTTTCTCTTTTCCCTTTTCTTTTCTCTTTTCTCAATTCTCTTCTTTTCTCTTTTCTCATCTTTTCTCTTTTCTCGTCATTTCCCTTCAGTTCTCTTTTCTCTTTTCTCTTTTGTATTCTTTTCTCTTCTATTCACTTTTCTCTTTTATCTTTTCTCTTCTTTTCTCTTTTCTCCTCTTTTCTCTTTTCTTTTCTCTTTTCTCTTTTCTCTTTTCTCTTCGTATCTCTTCGTTTCTCTTTTCTCTTCTTTTCTCTACTTTTCTCTTTTCCCTTTATTCTCTTCTTTTCTCTTTTCCTATATTCTCTTCTTTTCTCTTTTCCCTTTACACCTCCGTTTTCTTTTCTTCTTTTCTCTTTTCACTTTTCTTTTCTCTTTTCTCTTCTTTTCTCTTTTCTCATCTTTTCTCCTCTTTACTCTTTTCCCTTTTCTCTTCTTTTTTCTTTTCTCTTCTTTTCTCTTTTCTCTTCTTTTCTCCTTTCTTTTCTCTTTTCTCTTCTTCTCTTCTTTTCTCTTTTCTCTTCTTTTCCCTTCATTTCTCTTTTCTCTTTTGTATTCTTTTATCTTCTATTCACTTTTCTCTTTTATCTTTTCTTTTCTCTTCTTTTCTCTATTCTCTTCTTTTCTCTTTTCTCTTCATTTCTCTTTCCTCATTTCTCTATTCTCATCTGTTCTCTTTTCTCTTCTTTGCTCTTTTCTCTTTTCTCTTCTTCTATCTTCTTTTATCTTCTTTTCTCTTTTCTCTTTTCTCTATTCTCTTCTGTTATCTTTTGTCTTCTTTCCACTGTTCCCTTTTCTCGTCTATTCTCTTTTATCTTTTCTCTTCTTTTCTCTTTTTTCTTGTCCCCTTTCTCTTCTTTTCTCTTTTCCCTTTTCTCTTCTTTTCTCGATTCTGTTCTTTTCTCTTTCCTTATTTCTCTTTTCTCTTCTTTTCTCTTTTCTCTCCTTTTCTCTTTTCTCTTCTTTTCTCTTTTCTCATCTTTTCTCCTCTTTACTCTTTTCCCTTTTCTCTTCTTTTTTCTTTTCTCTTCTTTTCTCGTTTCTCTTCTTTTCTCTTTTCTCTTCTTTCCTCTTGTTTTCGCTTTTCTATATCCTCTTCTTTTCTCTTCTTCTCTCTTCTTTTCTCTTTTCTCTTGTCCCCTTTCTCTTCTTTTCTCTTTTCCCTTTTCTCTTCTTTTCTCGATTCTGTTCATTTCTCTTTCCTTATTTCTCTTTTCTCTTCTTTTCTCTTTTCTTTTCTCTTTTCTCTTCTTTTCTCTTTTCTCCTCTTTTCTCTTTTCTTTTCTCTTTTCTCTTTTCTCTTCGTATCTCTTCTTTTCTCTTTTCTCTTCTTTTCTCTACTTTTCTCTTTTCCCTTTATTCTCTTCTTTACTCTTTTCCTATATTCTCTTCTTTTCTCTTTTCTCTTCTTTTCTCTTCTTTATTCTTTAAACTTTTCTCTTCTTTTTACTGTTCATTTCTCTTTTCTCTTCTTTTCATTTCTTTTCTCTTCTTTTCTCTTTTCACTTCTTTTCTCTTCCTTTCTCTATATATTCTCTTTTCTCTTTTCTCTCATTTTCTCTTATTTTCTCTTTTTCCTTTTCTCTTCTTTTCTCTATTCTCTTTTTCTCTTTACTCTTCTTTTCTCTTTTCGCTTTTCTCTTCTTATCTCTTCTCCTTTTTCTCATATCTGTTCTTTTCTCTTTTCTCTTTTATCTTCATTTCTCTTCTTTTCTCTTTTCCCTTTACACCTCTTTTTTCTTTTCTTCTTTTCTCTTTTCACTTTTCTTTTCTGTTTTCTCTTCTTTTCTCTTTTCTCATCTTTTCTCCTCTTTACTCTTTTCCCTTTTCTCTTTTTTTTTCTTTTCTCTTCTTTTCTCGTTTCTCTTCTTTTCTCTTTTCCCTTTACACCTCCGTTTTCTTTTCTTCTTTTCTCTTTTCACTTTTCTTTTCTCTTTTCTCTTCTTATCTCTTCTCCTTTTTCTCATATCTGTTCTTTTCTCTTTTCTCTTTTATCTTCATTTCTCTTCTTTTCTCTTTTCCCTTTACACCTCTTTTTTCTTTTCTTCTTTTCTCTTTTCACTTTTCTTTTCTGTTTTCTCTTCTTTTCTCTTTTCTCATCTTTTCTCCTCTTTACTCTTTTCCCTTTTCTCTTTTTTTTTCTTTTCTCTTCTTTTCTCGTTTCTCTTCTTTTCTCTTTTCTCTATTCTCTTCTTTTCTCTTTTCTCTTTTGTATTCTTTTCTCTTCTATTCACTTTTCTCTTTTAACTTTTCTCTTCTTTTCTCTATTCTCTTCTTTTCTCTTTTTTCTCTTCTCTTCACTTTTCTCTTTTATCTTTTCTCTTCTTTTCTCTATTCTCTTCTTTTCTCTATTAACTTTTCTCTTCTTTTCTCTATTCTCTTCTTTTCTCTTTTTTCTCTTCTATTCACTTTTCTCTTTTATCTTTTCTCTTCTTTTCTCTATTCTCTTCTTTTCTCTTTTCTCTTATTTTCTCTTCATTTCTCTTTCCTCATTTCTCTATTCTCATCTGTTCTCTTTTCTCTTCTTTGCTCTTTTCTCTTTTCTCTTCTTCTATCTTCTTTTATCTTCTTTTCTCTTTTCTCTTTTCTCTATTCTCTTCAGTTCTCTTTTGCCTTCTTTCCACTGTTCCCTTTTCTCGTCTATTCTCTTTTATCTTTTCTCTTCTTTTCTCTTTTCTCTTCTTTTCCCTTCTTTTCTCCTTTCACGTTTCTTTTCACTTTTCTCTTCTTTTCTCTTTTCTCTTCTTTTCTCCTTTCTTTTCTCTTTTCTCTTCTTCTCTTCTTTTCTCTTTTCTCTTCTTTTCCCTTCATTTCTCTTTTCTCTTTTGTATTCTTTTATCTTCTATTCACTTTTCTCTTTTATCTTTTCTTTTCTCTTCTTTTCTCTATTCTCTTCTTTTCTCTTTTCTCTTCTTTTCTCTTTCCTCATTTCTCTATTCTCATCTGTTCTCTTTTCTCTTCTTTGCTCTTTTCTCTTTTCTCTTCTTCTATCTTCTTTTATCTTCTTTTCTCTTTTCTCTTTTCTCTATTCTCTTCAGTTCTCTTTTGTCTTCTTTCCACTGTTCCCTTTTCTCGTCTATTCTCTTTTATCTTTTCTCTTCATTTCTCTTTTCTCTTCTTTTCCATTCTCTCTTCTTTTCTCTTTTCTCATTTCTCTTTTCTCTTCTTGTCTCTTTTTTCTTTTCTGTTCTTTTCTCTTCTTTTCTCTTTTCCATTTTCTCTTTTTTTCTCTTGTCTCTTTTCTCTTTTCACTTCTTTTCTCTTTTCTCTTTTCTATTTCCTCTTCTTTTCTAATTTATCTTTTCTCTTCTTTTCTCTTGTTTTTGCTTTTCTATATCCTCTTCTTTTCTCTTCTTCTCTCTTCTTTTCTCTTTTCTCTTGTCCCCTTTCTCTTCTTTTCTCTTTTCCCTTTTCTCTTCTTTTCTCGATTCTGTTCTTTTCTCTTTCCTTATTTCTCTTTTCTCTTCTTTTCTCTTTTCTCTTCTTTTCTCTTTTCCCTTTTCTCTTCTTTTTTCTTTTCTCTTCTTTTCTCGTTTCTCTTCTTTTCTCTTTTCTCTTCTTTTCTCTTTTCCCTTTTCTTTTCTCTTTTCTCAATTCTCTTCTTTTCTCTTTTCTCATCTTTTCTCTTTTCTCGTCATTTCCCTTCAGTTCTCTTTTCTCTTTTCTCTTTTGTATTCTTTTCTCTTCTATTCACTTTTCTCTTTTATCTTTTCTCTTCTTTTCTCTTTTCTCCTCTTTTCTCTTTTCTTTTCTCTTTTCTCTTTTCTCTTTTCTCTTCGTATCTCTTCGTTTCTCTTTTCTCTTCTTTTCTCTACTTTTCTCTTTTCCCTTTATTCTCTTCTTTTCTCTTTTCCTATATTCTCTTCTTTTCTCTTTTCCCTTTACACCTCCGTTTTCTTTTCTTCTTTTCTCTTTTCACTTTTCTTTTCTCTTTTCTCTTCTTTTCTCTTTTCTCATCTTTTCTCCTCTTTACTCTTTTCCCTTTTCTCTTCTTTTTTCTTTTCTCTTCTTTTCTCTTTTCTCTTCTTTTCTCCTTTCTTTTCTCTTTTCTCTTCTTCTCTTCTTTTCTCTTTTCTCTTCTTTTCCCTTCATTTCTCTTTTCTCTTTTGTATTCTTTTATCTTCTATTCACTTTTCTCTTTTATCTTTTCTTTTCTCTTCTTTTCTCTATTCTCTTCTTTTCTCTTTTCTCTTCATTTCTCTTTCCTCATTTCTCTATTCTCATCTGTTCTCTTTTCTCTTCTTTGCTCTTTTCTCTTTTCTCTTCTTCTATCTTCTTTTATCTTCTTTTCTCTTTTCTCTTTTCTCTATTCTCTTCTGTTATCTTTTGTCTTCTTTCCACTGTTCCCTTTTCTCGTCTATTCTCTTTTATCTTTTCTCTTCTTTTCTCTTTTTTCTTGTCCCCTTTCTCTTCTTTTCTCTTTTCCCTTTTCTCTTCTTTTCTCGATTCTGTTCTTTTCTCTTTCCTTATTTCTCTTTTCTCTTCTTTTCTCTTTTCTCTCCTTTTCTCTTTTCTCTTCTTTTCTCTTTTCTCATCTTTTCTCCTCTTTACTCTTTTCCCTTTTCTCTTCTTTTTTCTTTTCTCTTCTTTTCTCGTTTCTCTTCTTTTCTCTTTTCTCTTCTTTCCTCTTGTTTTCGCTTTTCTATATCCTCTTCTTTTCTCTTCTTCTCTCTTCTTTTCTCTTTTCTCTTGTCCCCTTTCTCTTCTTTTCTCTTTTCCCTTTTCTCTTCTTTTCTCGATTCTGTTCATTTCTCTTTCCTTATTTCTCTTTTCTCTTCTTTTCTCTTTTCTTTTCTCTTTTCTCTTCTTTTCTCTTTTCTCCTCTTTTCTCTTTTCTTTTCTCTTTTCTCTTTTCTCTTCGTATCTCTTCTTTTCTCTTTTCTCTTCTTTTCTCTACTTTTCTCTTTTCCCTTTATTCTCTTCTTTACTCTTTTCCTATATTCTCTTCTTTTCTCTTTTCTCTTCTTTTCTCTTCTTTATTCTTTAAACTTTTCTCTTCTTTTTACTGTTCATTTCTCTTTTCTCTTCTTTTCATTTCTTTTCTCTTCTTTTCTCTTTTCACTTCTTTTCTCTTCCTTTCTCTATATATTCTCTTTTCTCTTTTCTCTCATTTTCTCTTATTTTCTCTTTTTCCTTTTCTCTTCTTTTCTCTATTCTCTTTTTCTCTTTACTCTTCTTTTCTCTTTTCGCTTTTCTCTTCTTATCTCTTCTCCTTTTTCTCATATCTGTTCTTTTCTCTTTTCTCTTTTATCTTCATTTCTCTTCTTTTCTCTTTTCCCTTTACACCTCTTTTTTCTTTTCTTCTTTTCTCTTTTCACTTTTCTTTTCTGTTTTCTCTTCTTTTCTCTTTTCTCATCTTTTCTCCTCTTTACTCTTTTCCCTTTTCTCTTTTTTTTTCTTTTCTCTTCTTTTCTCGTTTCTCTTCTTTTCTCTTTTCCCTTTACACCTCCGTTTTCTTTTCTTCTTTTCTCTTTTCACTTTTCTTTTCTCTTTTCTCTTCTTATCTCTTCTCCTTTTTCTCATATCTGTTCTTTTCTCTTTTCTCTTTTATCTTCATTTCTCTTCTTTTCTCTTTTCCCTTTACACCTCTTTTTTCTTTTCTTCTTTTCTCTTTTCACTTTTCTTTTCTGTTTTCTCTTCTTTTCTCTTTTCTCATCTTTTCTCCTCTTTACTCTTTTCCCTTTTCTCTTTTTTTTTCTTTTCTCTTCTTTTCTCGTTTCTCTTCTTTTCTCTTTTCTCTATTCTCTTCTTTTCTCTTTTCTCTTTTGTATTCTTTTCTCTTCTATTCACTTTTCTCTTTTAACTTTTCTCTTCTTTTCTCTATTCTCTTCTTTTCTCTTTTTTCTCTTCTCTTCACTTTTCTCTTTTATCTTTTCTCTTCTTTTCTCTATTCTCTTCTTTTCTCTATTAACTTTTCTCTTCTTTTCTCTATTCTCTTCTTTTCTCTTTTTTCTCTTCTATTCACTTTTCTCTTTTATCTTTTCTCTTCTTTTCTCTATTCTCTTCTTTTCTCTTTTCTCTTATTTTCTCTTCATTTCTCTTTCCTCATTTCTCTATTCTCATCTGTTCTCTTTTCTCTTCTTTGCTCTTTTCTCTTTTCTCTTCTTCTATCTTCTTTTATCTTCTTTTCTCTTTTCTCTTTTCTCTATTCTCTTCAGTTCTCTTTTGCCTTCTTTCCACTGTTCCCTTTTCTCGTCTATTCTCTTTTATCTTTTCTCTTCTTTTCTCTTTTCTCTTCTTTTCCCTTCTTTTCTCCTTTCACGTTTCTTTTCACTTTTCTCTTCTTTTCTCTTTTCTCTTCTTTTCTCCTTTCTTTTCTCTTTTCTCTTCTTCTCTTCTTTTCTCTTTTCTCTTCTTTTCCCTTCATTTCTCTTTTCTCTTTTGTATTCTTTTATCTTCTATTCACTTTTCTCTTTTATCTTTTCTTTTCTCTTCTTTTCTCTATTCTCTTCTTTTCTCTTTTCTCTTCTTTTCTCTTTCCTCATTTCTCTATTCTCATCTGTTCTCTTTTCTCTTCTTTGCTCTTTTCTCTTTTCTCTTCTTCTATCTTCTTTTATCTTCTTTTCTCTTTTCTCTTTTCTCTATTCTCTTCTGTTCTCTTTTGTCTTCTTTCCACTGTTCCCTTTTCTCGTCTATTCTCTTTTATCTTTTCTCTTCATTTCTCTTTTCTCTTCTTTTCCATTCTCTCTTCTTTTCTCTTTTCTCATTTCTCTTTTCTCTTCTTGTCTCTTTTTTCTTTTCTGTTCTTTTCTCTTCTTTTCTCTTTTCCATTTTCTCTTTTTTTCTCTTGTCTCTTTTCTCTTTTCACTTCTTTTCTCTTTTCTCTTTTCTATTTCCTCTTCTTTTCTAATTTATCTTTTCTCTTCTTTTCTCTTGTTTTTGCTTTTCTATATCCTCTTCTTTTCTCTTCTTCTCTCTTCTTTTCTCTTTTCTCTTGTCCCCTTTCTCTTCTTTTCTCTTTTCCCTTTTCTCTTCTTTTCTCGATTCTGTTCTTTTCTCTTTCCTTATTTCTCTTTTCTCTTCTTTTCTCTTTTCTCTTCTTTTCTCTTTTCCCTTTTCTCTTCTTTTTTCTTTTCTCTTCTTTTCTCGTTTCTCTTCTTTTCTCTTTTCTCTTCTTTTCTCTTTTCCCTTTTCTTTTCTCTTTTCTCAATTCTCTTCTTTTCTCTTTTCTCATCTTTTCTCTTTTCTCGTCATTTCCCTTCAGTTCTCTTTTCTCTTTTCTCTTTTGTATTCTTTTCTCTTCTATTCACTTTTCTCTTTTATCTTTTCTCTTCTTTTCTCTTTTCTCCTCTTTTCTCTTTTCTTTTCTCTTTTCTCTTTTCTCTTTTCTCTTCGTATCTCTTCGTTTCTCTTTTCTCTTCTTTTCTCTACTTTTCTCTTTTCCCTTTATTCTCTTCTTTTCTCTTTTCCTATATTCTCTTCTTTTCTCTTTTCCCTTTACACCTCCGTTTTCTTTTCTTCTTTTCTCTTTTCACTTTTCTTTTCTCTTTTCTCTTCTTTTCTCTTTTCTCATCTTTTCTCCTCTTTACTCTTTTCCCTTTTCTCTTCTTTTTTCTTTTCTCTTCTTTTCTCTTTTCTCTTCTTTTCTCCTTTCTTTTCTCTTTTCTCTTCTTCTCTTCTTTTCTCTTTTCTCTTCTTTTCCCTTCATTTCTCTTTTCTCTTTTGTATTCTTTTATCTTCTATTCACTTTTCTCTTTTATCTTTTCTTTTCTCTTCTTTTCTCTATTCTCTTCTTTTCTCTTTTCTCTTCATTTCTCTTTCCTCATTTCTCTATTCTCATCTGTTCTCTTTTCTCTTCTTTGCTCTTTTCTCTTTTCTCTTCTTCTATCTTCTTTTATCTTCTTTTCTCTTTTCTCTTTTCTCTATTCTCTTCTGTTCTCTTTTGTCTTCTTTCCACTGTTCCCTTTTCTCGTCTATTCTCTTTTATCTTTTCTCTTCTTTTCTCTTTTTTCTTGTCCCCTTTCTCTTCTTTTCTCTTTTCCCTTTTCTCTTCTTTTCTCGATTCTGTTCTTTTCTCTTTCCTTATTTCTCTTTTCTCTTCTTTTCTCTTTTCTCATCTTTTCTCCTCTTTACTCTTTTCCCTTTTCTCTTCTTTTTTCTTTTCTCTTCTTTTCTCGTTTCTCTTCTTTTCTCTTTTCTCTTCTTTCCTCTTGTTTTCACTTTTCTATATCCTCTTCTTTTCTCTTCTTCTCTCTTCTTTTCTCTTTTCTCTTGTCCCCTTTCTCTTCTTTTCTCTTTTCCCTTATCTCTTCTTTTCTCGATTCTGTTCATTTCTCTTTCCTTATTTCTCTTTTCTCTTCTTTTCTCTTTTCTTTTCTCTTTTCTCTTCTTTTCTCTTTTCTCCTCTTTTCTCTTTTCTTTTCTCTTTTCTCTTTTCTCTTCGTATCTCTTCTTTTCTCTTTTCTCTTCTTTTCTCTACTTTTCTCTTTTCCCTTTATTCTCTTCTTTACTCTTTTCCTATATTCTCTTCTTTTCTCTTTTCTCTTCTTTTCTCTTCTTTATTCTTTAAACTTTTCTCTTCTTTTTACTGTTCATTTCTCTTTTCTCTTCTTTTCATTTCTTTTCTCTTCTTTTCTCTTTTCACTTCTTTTCTCTTCCTTTCTCTATATATTCTCTTTTCTCTTTTCTCTCATTTTCTCTTATTTTCTCTTTTTCCTTTTCTCTTCTTTTCTCTATTCTCTTTTTCTCTTTACTCTTCTTTTCTCTTTTCGCTTTTCTCTTCTTATCTCTTCTCCTTTTTCTCATATCTGTTCTTTTCTCTTTTCTCTTTTATCTTCATTTCTCTTCTTTTCTCTTTTCCCTTTACACCTCTTTTTTCTTTTCTTCTTTTCTCTTTTCACTTTTCTTTTCTGTTTTCTCTTCTTTTCTCTTTTCTCATCTTTTCTCCTCTTTACTCTTTTCCCTTTTCTCTTTTTTTTTCTTTTCTCTTCTTTTCTCGTTTCTCTTCTTTTCTCTTTTCCCTTTACACCTCCGTTTTCTTTTCTTCTTTTCTCTTTTCACTTTTCTTTTCTCTTTTCTCTTCTTATCTCTTCTCCTTTTTCTCATATCTGTTCTTTTCTCTTTTCTCTTTTATCTTCATTTCTCTTCTTTTCTCTTTTCCCTTTACACCTCTTTATTCTTTTCTTCTTTTCTCTTTTCACTTTTCTTTTCTGTTTTCTCTTCTTTTCTCTTTTCTCATCTTTTCTCCTCTTTACTCTTTTCCCTTTTCTCTTTTTTTTTCTTTTCTCTTCTTTTCTCGTTTCTCTTCTTTTCTCTTTTCTCTATTCTCTTCTTTTCTCTTTTCTCTTTTGTATTCTTTTCTCTTCTATTCACTTTTCTCTTTTAACTTTTCTCTTCTTTTCTCTATTCTCTTCTTTTCTCTTTTTTCTCTTCTCTTCACTTTTCTCTTTTATCTTTTCTCTTCTTTTCTCTATTCTCTTCTTTTCTCTATTAACTTTTCTCTTCTTTTCTCTATTCTCTTCTTTTCTCTTTTTTCTCTTCTATTCACTTTTCTCTTTTATCTTTTCTCTTCTTTTCTCTATTCTCTTCTTTTCTCTTTTCTCTTATTTTCTCTTCATTTCTCTTTCCTCATTTCTCTATTCTCATCTGTTCTCTTTTCTCTTCTTTGCTCTTTTCTCTTTTCTCTTCTTCTATCTTCTTTTATCTTCTTTTCTCTTTTCTCTTTTCTCTATTCTCTTCAGTTCTCTTTTGCCTTCTTTCCACTGTTCCCTTTTCTCATCTATTCTCTTTTATCTTTTCTCTTCTTTTCTCTTTTCTCTTCTTTTCCCTTCTTTTCTCCTTTCACGTTTCTTTTCACTTTTCTCTTCTTTTCTCTTTTCTCTTCTTTTCTCCTTTCTTTTCTCTTTTCTCTTCTTCTCTTCTTTTCTCTTTTCTCTTCTTTTCCCTTCATTTCTCTTTTCTCTTTTGTATTCTTTTATCTTCTATTCACTTTTCTCTTTTATCTTTTCTTTTCTCTTCTTTTCTCTATTCTCTTCTTTTCTCTTTTCTCTTCTTTTCTCTTTCCTCATTTCTCTATTCTCATCTGTTCTCTTTTCTCTTCTTTGCTCTTTTCTCTTTTCTCTTCTTCTATCTTCTTTTATCTTCTTTTCTCTTTTCTCTTTTCTCTATTCTCTTCTGTTCTCTTTTGTCTTCTTTCCACTGTTCCCTTTTCTCGTCTATTCTCTTTTATCTTTTCTCGTCATTTCTCTTTTCTCTTCTTTTCCATTCTCTCTTCTTTTCTCTTTTCTCATTTCTCTTTTCTCTTCTTGTCTCTTTTTTCTTTTCTGTTCTTTTCTCTTCTTTTCTCTTTTCCATTTTCTCTTTTTTTCTCTTGTCTCCTTTCTCTTTTCACTTCTTTTCTCTTTTCTCTTTTCTATTTCCTCTTCTTTTCTAATTTATCTTTTCTCTTCTTTTCTCTTGTTTTTGCTTTTCTATATCCTCTTCTTTTCTCTTCTTCTCTCTTCTTTTCTCTTTTCTCTTGTCCCCTTTCTCTTCTTTTCTCTTTTCCCTTTTCTCTTCTTTTCTCGATTCTGTTCTTTTCTCTTTCCTTATTTCTCTTTTCTCTTCTTTTCTCTTTTCTCTTCTTTTCTCTTTTCTCATCTTTTCTCCTCTTTACTCTTTTCCCTTTTCTCTTCTTTTTTCTTTTCTCTTCTTTTCTCGTTTCTCTTCTTTTCTCTTTTCTCTTCTTTTCTCTTTTCCCTTTTCTTTTCTCTTTTCTCAATTCTCTTCTTTTCTCTTTTCTCATCTTTTCTCTTTTCTCGTCATTTCCCTTCAGTTCTCTTTTCTCTTTTCTCTTTTGTATTCTTTTCTCTTCTATTCACTTTTCTCTTTTATCTTTTCTCTTCTTTTCTCTTTTCTCCTCTTTTCTCTTTTCTTTTCTCTTTTCTCTTTTCTCTTCGTATCTCTTCATTTCTCTTTTCTCTTCTTTTCTCTACTTTTCTCTTTTCCCTTTATTCTCTTCTTTTCTCTTTTCCTATATTCTCTTCTTTTCTCTTTTCCCTTTACACCTCCGTTTTCTTTTCTTCTTTTCTCTTTTCACTTTTCTTTTCTCTTTTCTCTTCTTTTCTCTTTTCTCATCTTTTCTCCTCTTTACTCTTTTCCCTTTTCTCTTCTTTTTTCTTTTCTCTTCTTTTCTCTTTTCTCTTCTTTTCTCCTTTCTTTTCTCTTTTCTCTTCTTCTCTTCTTTTCTCTTTTCTCTTCTTTTCCCTTCATTTCTCTTTTCTCTTTTGTATTCTTTTATCTTCTATTCACTTTTCTCTTTTATCTTTTCTTTTCTCTTCTTTTCTCTATTCTCTTCTTTTCTCTTTTCCCTTCATTTCTCTTTCCTCATTTCTCTATTCTCATCTGTTCTCTTTTCTCTTCTTTGCTCTTTTCTCTTTTCTCTTCTTCTATCTTCTTTTATCTTCTTTTCTCTTTTCTCTTTTCTCTTTTCTCTTCTGTTCTCTTTTGTCTTCTTTCCTCTGTTCCCTTTTCTCGTCTATTCTCTTTTATCTTTTCTCTTCATTTCTCTTTTCTCTTCTTTTCCATTCTCTCTTCTTTTCTCTTTTCTCATTTCTCTTTTCTATTCTTGTCTCTATTCTCTTTTCTCTTCTTGTCTCTTTTTTCTTTTCTATTCTTTTCACTTTTCCATTTTCTCTTTTTTTCTCTTGTCTCTTTTCTCTTTTCTCTTCTTTTCTCTTTCCTCTTTTCTATTTCCTCTTCTTTTCTAATTTATCTTTTCTCTTCTTTTCGCTTTTCTATATCCTCTTCTTTTCTAATTTATCTTTTCTCTTATTTTCTCTTGTTTTCGCTTTTCTATATCCTCTTCTTTTCTCTTCTTCTCTCTTCTTTTCTCTTTTCTCTTGTCCCCTTTCTCTTCTTTTCTCTTTTCCCTTTTCTCTTCTTTTCTCTATTCTGTTCTTTTCTCTTTCCTTATATCTCTTTTCTCTTCTTTTTTCTTTTCTCTTCTTTTCTCGTTTCTCTTCTTTTCTCTTTTCTCTTCTTTTCTCTTTTCCCTTTTCTTTTCTCTTTTCTCAATTCTCTTCTTTTCTCTTTTCTCGTCTTTTCTCTTTTCTCGTCATTTCCCTTCAGTTCTCTTTTCTCTTTTCTCTTTTGTATTCTTTTCTCTTCTATTCACTTTTCTCTTTTATCTTTTCTCTTCTTTTCTCTTTTCTCCTCTTTTCTCTTTTCTTTTCTCTTTTCTCTTTTCTCTTTTCTCTTCGTATCTCTTCGTTTCTCTTTTCTCTTCTTTTCTCTACTTTTCTCTTTTCCCTTTATTCTCTTCTTTACTCTTTTCCTATATTCTCTTCTTTTCTCTTTTCTCTTCTTTTCTCTTCTTTATTCTTTAAACTTTTCTCTTCTTTTTACTGTTCATTTCTCTTTTCTCTTCTTTTCATTTCTTTTCTCTTCTTTTCTCTTTTCACTTCTTTTCTCTTCCTTTCTCTATATATTCTCTTTTCTCTCATTTTCTCTTATTTTCTCTTTTTCCTTTTCTCTTCTTTTCTCTATTCTCTTTTTCTCTTTACTCTTCTTTTCTCTTTTCGCTTTTCTCTTCTTATCTCTTCTCCTTTTTCTCATATCTGTTCTTTTCTCTTTTCTCTTTTATCTTCATTTCTCTTCTTTTCTCTTTTCCCTTTACACCTCTTTTTTCTTTTCTTCTTTTCTCTTTTCACTTTTCTTTTCTGTTTTCTCTTCTTTTCTCTTTTCTCATCTTTTCTCCTCTTTACTCTTTTCCCTTTTCTCTTTTTTTTTCTTTTCTCTTCTTTTCTCGTTTCTCTTCTTTTCTCATTTCCCTTTACACCTCCGTTTTCTTTTCTTCTTTTCTCTTTTCACTTTTCTTTTCTCTTTTCTCTTCTTTTCTCTTTTCTCATCTTTTCTCCTCTTTACTCTTTTCCCTTTTCTCTTCCTTTTTCTTTTCTCTTTTTTTCTCGTTTCTCTTCTTTTCTCTTTTCTCTTTTGTATTCTTTTCTCTTCTATTCACTTTTCTCTTTTAACTTTTCTCTTCTTTTCTCTATTCTCTTCTTTTCTCTATTAACTTTTCTCTTCTTTTCTCTATTCTCTTCTTTTCTCTTTTTTCTCTTCTATTCACTTTTCTCTTTTATCTTTTCTCTTCTTTTCTCTATTCTCTTCTTTTCTCTTTTCTCTTCTTTTCTCTTCATTTCTCTTTCCTCATTTCTCTATTCTCATCTGTTCTCTTTTCTCTTCTTTGCTCTTTTCTCTTTTCTCTTCTTCTATCTTCTTTTATCTTCTTTTCTCATTTCTCTTTTCTCTATTCTCTTCAGTTCTCTTTTGCCTTCTTTCCACTGTTCCCTTTTCTCGTCTATTCTCTTTTATCTTTTCTCTTCTTTTCTCTTTTCTCTTCTTTTCCCTTCTTTTCTCCTTTCACGTTTCTTTTCACTTTTCTCTTCTTTTCTCTTTTCTCTTCTTTTCTCCTTTCTTTTCTCTTTTCTCTTCTTCTCTTCTTTTCTCTTTTCTCTTCTTTTCCGTTCATTTCTCTTTTCTCTTTTGTATTCTTTTATCTTCTATTCACTTTTCTCTTTTATCTTTTCTTTTCTCTTCTTTTGTCTATTCTCTTCTTTTCTCTTTTCTCTTCTTTTCTCTTTCCTCATTTCTCTATTCTCATCTGTTCTCTTTTCTCTTCTTTGCTCTTTTCTCTTTTCTCTTCTTCTATCTTCTTTTATCTTCTTTTCTCTTTTCTCTTTTCTCTATTCTCTTCTGTTCTCTTTTGTCTTCTTTCCACTGTTCCCTTTTCTCGTCTATTCTCTTTTATCTTTTCTCTTCATTTCTCTTTTCTCTTCTTTTCCATTCTCTCTTCTTTTCTCTTTTCTCATTTCTCTTTTCTCTTCTTGTCTCTTTTTTCTTTTCTGTTCTTTTCTCTTCTTTTCTCTTTTCCATTTTCTCTTTTTTTCTCTTGTCTCTTTTCTCTTTTCACTTCTTTTCTCTTTTCTCTTTTCTATTTCCTCTTCTTTTCTAATTTATCTTTTCTCTTCTTTTCTCTTGTTTTCGCTTTTCTATATCCTCTTCTTTTCTCTTCTTCTCTCTTCTTTTCTCTTTTCTCTTGTCCCCTTTCTCTTCTTTTCTCTTTTCCCTTTTCTCTTCTTTTCTCGATTCTGTTCTTTTCTCTTTCCTTATTTCTCTTTTCTCTTCTTTTCTCTTTTCTCTTCTTTTCTCTTTTCCCTTTTCTCTTCTTTTTTCTTTTCTCTTCTTTTCTCGTTTCTCTTCTTTTCTCTTTTCTCTTCTTTTCTCTTTTCCCTTTTCTTTTCTCTTTTCTCAATTCTCTTCTTTTGTCTTTTCTCATCTTTTCTCTTTTCTCGTCATTTCCCTTCAGTTCTCTTTTCTCTTTTCTCTTTTGTATTCTTTTCTCTTCTATTCACTTTTCTCTTTTATCTTTTCTCTTCTTTTCTCTTTTCTCCTCTTTTCTCTTTTCTTTTCTCTTTTCTCTTTTCTCTTCGTATCTCTTCGTTTCTCTTTTCTCTTCTTTTCTCTACTTTTCTCTTTTCCCTTTATTCTCTTCTTTTCTCTTTTCCTATATTCTCTTCTTTTCTCTTTTCCCTTTACACCTCCGTTTTCTTTTCTTCTTTTCTCTTTTCACTTTTCTTTTCTCTTTTCTCTTCTTTTCTCTTTTCTCATCTTTTCTCCTCTTTACTCTTTTCCCTTTTCTCTTCTTTTTTCTTTTCTCTTCTTTTCTCTTTTCTCTTCTTTTCTCCTTTCTTTTCTCTTTTCTCTTCTTCTCTTCTTTTCTCTTTTCTCTTCTTTTCCCTTCATTTCTCTTTTCTCTTTTGTATTCTTTTATCTTCTATTCACTTTTCTCTTTTATCTTTTCTTTTCTCTTCTTTTCTCTATTCTCTTCTTTTCTCTTTTCTCTTCATTTCTCTTTCCTCATTTCTCTATTCTCATCTGTTCTCTTTTCTCTTCTTTGCTCTTTTCTCTTTTCTCTTCTTCTATCTTCTTTTATCTTCTTTTCTCTTTTCTCTTTTCTCTATTCTCTTCTGTTCTCTTTTGTCTTCTTTCCACTGTTCCCTTTTCTCGTCTATTCTCTTTTATCTTTTCTCTTCTTTTCTCTTTTTTCTTGTCCCCTTTCTCTTCTTTTCTCTTTTCCCTTTTCTCTTCTTTTCTCGATTCTGTTCTTTTCTCTTTCCTTATTTCTCTTTTCTCTTCTTTTCTCTTTTCTCTTCTTTTCTCTTTTCTCATCTTTTCTCCTCTTTACTCTTTTCCCTTTTCTCTTCTTTTTTCTTTTCTCTTCTTTTCTCGTTTCTCTTCTTTTCTCTTTTCTCTTCTTTCCTCTTGTTTTCGCTTTTCTATATCCTCTTCTTTTCTCTTCTTCTCTCTTCTTTTCTCTTTTCTCTTGTCCCCTTTCTCTTCCTTTCTCTTTTCCCTTTTCTCTTCTTTTCTCGATTCTGTTCTTTTCTCTTTCCTTATTTCTCTTTTCTCTTCTTTTCTCTTTTCTCTTCTTTTCTCTTTTCTCTTCTTTTCTCTTTTCTCCTCTTTTCTCTTTTCTTTTCTCTTTTCTCTTTTCTCTTTTCTCTTCGTATCTCTTCTTTTTTCTTTTCTCTTCTTTTCTCTACTTTTCTCTTTTCCCTTTATTCTCTTCTTTACTCTTTTCCTATATTCTCTTCTTTTCTCTTTTCTCTTCTTTTCTCTTCTTTATTCTTTAAACTTTTCTCTTCTTTTTACTGTTCATTTCTCTTTTCTCTTCTTTTCATTTCTTTTCTCTTCTTTTCTCTTTTCACTTCTTTTCTCTTCCTTTCTCTATATATTCTCTTTTCTCTTTTCTCTCATTTTCTCTTATTTTCTCTTTTTCCTTTTCTCTTCTTTTCTCTATTCTCTTTTTCTCTTTACTCTTCTTTTCTCTTTTCGCTTTTCTCTTCTTATCTCTTCTCCTTTTTCTCATATCTGTTCTTTTCCCTTTTCTCTTTTATCTTCATTTCTCTTCTTTTCTCTTTTCCCTTTACACCTCTTTTTTCTTTTCTTCTTTTCTCTTTTCACTTTTCTTTTCTGTTTTCTCTTCTTTTCTCTTTTCTCATCTTTTCTCCTCTTTACTCTTTTCCCTTTTCTCTTTTTTTTTCTTTTCTCTTCTTTTCTCGTTTCTCTTCTTTTCTCTTTTCCCTTTACACCTCCGTTTTCTTTTCTTCTTTTCTCTTTTCACTTTTCTTTTCTCTTTTCTCTTCTTATCTCTTCTCCTTTTTCTCATATCTGTTCTTTTCTCTTTTCTCTTTTATCTTCATTTCTCTTCTTTTCTCTTTTCCCTTTACACCTCTTTTTTCTTTTCTTCTTTTCTCTTTTCACTTTTCTTTTCTGTTTTCTCTTCTTTTCTCTTTTCTCATCTTTTCTCCTCTTTACTCTTTTCCCTTTTCTCTTTTTTTTTCTTTTCTCTTCTTTTCTCGTTTCTCTTCTTTTCTCTTTTCTCTTCTTTTCTCTTTTCCCTTTTCTTTTCTCTTTTCTCTATTCTCTTCTTTTCTCTTTTCTCTTTTGTATTCTTTTCTCTTCTATTCACTTTTCTCTTTTAACTTTTCTCTTCTTTTCTCTATTCTCTTCTTTTCTCTTTTTTCTCTTCTCTTCACTTTTCTCTTTTATCTTTTCTCTTCTTTTCTCTATTCTCTTCTTTTCTCTATTAACTTTTCTCTTCTTTTCTCTATTCTCTTCTTTTCTCTTTTTTCTCTTCTATTCACTTTTCTCTTTTATCTTTTCTCTTCTTTTCTCTATTCTCTTCTTTTCTCTTTTCTCTTATTTTCTCTTCATTTCTCTTTCCTCATTTCTCTATTCTCATCTGTTCTCTTTTCTCTTCTTTGCTCTTTTCTCTTTTCTCTTCTTCTATCTTCTTTTATCTTCTTTTCTCTTTTCTCTTTTCTCTATTCTCTTCAGGTCTCTTTTGCCTTCTTTCCACTGTTCCCTTTTCTCGTCTATTCTCTTTTCTCTTTTCTCTTCTTTTCCCTTCTTTTCTCCTTTCACGTTTCTTTTCACTTTTCTCTTCTTTTCTCTTTTCTCTTCTTTTCTCCTTTCTTTTCTCTTTTCTCTTCTTCTCTTCTTTTCTCTTTTCTCTTCTTTTCCCTTCATTTCTCTTTTCTCTTTTGTATTCTTTTATCTTCTATTCACTTTTCTCTTTTATCTTTTCTTTTCTCTTCTTTTCTCTATTCTCTTCTTTTCTCTTTTCTCTTCTTTTCTCTTTCCTCATTTCTCTATTCTCATCTGTTCTCTTTTCTCTTCTTTGCTCTTTTCTCTTTTCTCTTCTTCTATCTTCTTTTATCTTCTTTTCTCTTTTCTCTTTTCTCTATTCTCTTCTGTTCTCTTTTGTCTTCTTTCCACTGTTCCCTTTTCTCGTCTATTCTCTTTTATCTTTTCTCTTCATTTCTCTTTTCTCTTCTTTTCCATTCTCTCTTCTTTTCTCTTTTCTCATTTCTCTTTTCTCTTCTTGTCTCTTTTTTCTTTTCTGTTCTTTTCTCTTCTTTTCTCTTTTCCATTTTCTCTTTTTTTCTCTTGTCTCCTTTCTCTTTTCACTTCTTTTCTCTTTTCTCTTTTCTATTTCCTCTTCTTTTCTAATTTATCATTTCTCTTCTTTTCTCTTGTTTTCGCTTTTCTATATCCTCTTCTTTTCTCTTCTTCTCCCTTCTTTTCTCTTTTCTCTTGTCCCCTTTCTCTTCTTTTCTCTTTTCCCTTTTCTCTTCTTTTCTCGATTCTGTTCTTTTCTCTTTCCTTATTTCTCTTTTCTCTTCTTTTCTCTTTTCTCTTCTTTTCTCTTTTCTCATCTTTTCTCCTCTTTACTCTTTTCCCTTTTCTCTTCTTTTTTCTTTTCTCTTCTTTTCTCGTTTCTCTTCTTTTCTCTTTTCTCTTCTTTTCTCTTTTCCCTTTTCTTTTCTCTTTTCTCAATTCTCTTCTTTTCTCTTTTCTCGTCTTTTCTCTTTTCTCGTCATTTCCCTTCAGTTCTCTTTTCTCTTTTCTCTTTTGTATTCTATTCTCTTCTATTCACTTTTCTCTTTTATCTTTTCTCTTCTTTTCTCTTTTCTCCTCTTTTCTCTTTTCTTTTCTCTTTTCTCTTTTCTCTTCGTATCTCTTCATTTCTCTTTTCTCTTCTTTTCTCTACTTTTCTCTTTTCCCTTTATTCTCTTCTTTTCTCTTTTCCTATATTCTCTTTTTTTCTCTTTTCTCTTTTCTCTTCTTTCCTCTTCTTTATTCTTTAAACTTTTCTCTTCTTTTTACTCTTCATTTCTCTTTTCTCTTCTTTTCATTTCTTTTCTCTTCTTTTCTCTTTTCCCTTTACACCTCCGTTTTCTTTTCTTCTTTTCTCTTTTCACTTTTCTTTTCTCTTTTCTCTTCTTTTCTCTTTTCTCATCTTTTCTCCTCTTTACTCTTTTCCCTTTTGTCTTCTTTTTTCTTTTCTCTTCTTTTCTCTTTTCTGTTCTTTTCTCCTTTCTTTTCTCTTTTCTCTTTTGTATTCTTTTATCTTCTATTCACTTTTCTCTTTCATCTTTTCTTTTCTCTTCTTTTCTCTATTCTCTTCTTTTCTCTTTTCTCTTCATTTCTCTTTCCTCATTTCTCTATTCTCATCTGTTCTCTTTTCTCTTCTTTGCTCTTTTCTCTTTTCTCTTCTTCTATCTTCTTTTATCTTCTTTTCTCTTTTCTCTTTTCTCTATTCTCTTCTGTTCTCTTTTGTCTTCTTTCCACTGTTCCCTTTTCTCGTCTATTCTCTTTTATCTTTTCTCTTCTTTTCTCTATTCTCTTGTCCCCTTTCTCTTCTTTTCTCTTTTCCCTTTTCTCTTCTTTTCTCGATTCTGTTCTTTTCTCTTTCCTTATTTCTCTTTTCTCTTCTTTTCTCTTTTCTCTTCTTTTCTCTTTTCTCTTCTTTTCTCTTTTCTCATCTTTTCTCCTCTTTACTCTTTACCCTTTTCTCTTCTTTTTTCTTTTCTCTTCTTTTCTCTTTTCTCTTCTTTTCTCTTTTCTCATCTTTTCTCCTCTTTACTCTTTTCCCTTTTCTCTTCTTTTTTCTTTTCTCTTCTTTTCTCGTTTCTCTTCTTTTCTCTATTCTCTTCTTTTCTCTTTTAACTTTTCTCTTCTTTTCTCTATTCTCTTCTTTTCTCTTTTTTCTCTTCTATTCACTTTTCTCTTTTATCTTTTCTCTTCTTTTCTCTATTCTCTTCTTTTCTCTTTTCTCTTCTTTTCACTTCATTTCTCTTTCCTCATTTCTCTATTCTCATCTGTTCTCTTTTCTCTTCTTTGCTCTTTTCTCTTCTTCTATCTTCTTTTATCTTCTTTTCTCTTTTCTCTTTTCTCTATTCTCTTCTGTTGTCTTTTGTCTTCTTTCCACTGTTCCCTTTTCTCGTCTATTCTCTTTTATCTTTTCTCTTCTTTTCTCTTTTCTCTTCTTTTCTCTTCTTTTCTCCTTTCACGTTTCTTTTCTCTTTTCTCTTCTTTTCTCATTCATTTTTTCTCTTTTCTCTTTTTTCTTCTTTTCTCTTTTCTCTTCTTTTCTCCTTTCTTTTCTCTTTTCTCTTCTTCACTTCTTTTCTCTTCTTTTCCCTTCATTTCTCTTTTCTCTTTTGTATTCTTTTATCTTCTATTCACTTTTCTCTTTTATCTTTTCTTTTCTCTTCTTTTCTCTATTCTCTTCTTTTCTCTTTTCTCTTCTTTTCTCTTCATTTCTCTTTCCTCATTTCTCTATTCTCATCTGTTCTCTTTTCTCTTCTTTGCTCTTTTCTCTTTTCTCTTCTTCTATCTTCTTTTATCTTCTTTTCTCTTTTCTCTTTTCTCTATTCTCTTCTGTTCTCTTTTGTCTTCTTTCCTTTGTTCCCTTTTCTCGTCTATTCTCTTTTATCTTTTCTCTTCATTTCTCTTTTCTCTTCTTTTCCATTCTCTCTTCTTTGCTCTTTTCTCATTTCTCTTTTCTTTTCTTTTCTCTTTTCTCTTTTCTCTTCTTGTCTCTTTTTTCTTTTCTATTCTTTTCTCTTCTTTTCTCTTTTCCATTTTCTCTTTTTTTCTCTTGTCTCTTTTCTCTTTTCTCTTCTTTTCTCTTTCCTCTTTTCTATTTCCTCTTCTTTTCTAATTTATCTTTTCTCTTCTTTTCGCTTTTCTATATCCTCTTCTTTTCTCTTCTTCTCTCTTCTTTTCTCATTTCTCTTGTCCCCTTTCTCTTCTTTTCTCTTTTCCCTTTTCTCTTCTTTTCTCGATTCTGTTCTTTTCTCTTTCCTTATTTCTCTTTTCTCTTCTTTTCTCTTTTCTCTTCTTTTCTCTTTTCTCATCTTTTCTCCTCTTTACTCTTTTCCCTTTTCTCTTCTTTTTTCTTTTCTCTTATTTTCTCGTTTCTCTTCTTTTCTCTTTTCTCTTCTTTTCTCTTTTTTCTTTTCTTTTCTCTTCTTTTCTCTATTCTCTTCTTTTCTCTTTTCTCTTCATTTCTCTTTCCTCATTTCTCTATTCTCATCTGTTCTCTTTTCTCTTGTTTGCTCTTTTCTCTTTTCTCTTCTTCTATCTTCTTTTATCTTCTTTTCTCTTTTCTCTTTTCTCTATTCTCTTCTGTTCTCTTTTGTCTTCTTTCCTCTGTTCCCTTTTCTCGTCTATTCTCTTTTATCTTTTCTCTTCATTTCTCTTTTCTCTTCTTTTCCATTCTCTCTTCTTTGCTCTTTTCTCATTTCTCTTTTCTTTTCTCTTTTCTCTTTTCTCTTCTTGTCTCTTCTTTTCTCTTTTCTCTTGTCCCCTTTCTCTTCTTTTCTCTTTTCCCTTTTCTCTTCTTTTCTCGATTCTGTTCTTTTCTCTTTCCTTATTTCTCTTTTCTCTTCTTTTCTCTTTTCTCTTCTTTTCTCTTTTCTCTTCTTTTCTCTTTTCTCATCTTTTCTCCTCTTTACTCTTTTCCCTTTTCTCTTCTTTTTTCTTTTCTCTTCTTTTCTCGTTTCTCTTCTTTTCTCTTTTCTCTTCTTTTCTCTTTTCCCTTTTCTTTTCTCTTTTCTCAATTCTCTTCTTTTCTCTTTTCTCGTCTTTTCTCTTTTCTCGTCATTTCCCTTCAGTTCTCTTTTCTCTTTTCTCTTTTGTATTCTTTTCTCTTCTATTCACTTTTCTCTTTTATCTTTTCTTTTCTTTTCTCTTTTCTCCTCTTTTCTCTTTTCTTTTCTCTTTTCTCTTTTCTCTTTTCTCTTCGTATCTCTTCTTTTCTCTTTTCTCCTCTTTTCTCTTTTCTTTTCTCTTTTCTCTTTTCTCTTCGTATCTCTTCATTTCTCTTTTCTCTTCTTTTCTCTACTTTTCTCTTTTCCCTTTATTCTATTCTTTTCTCTTTTCCTATATTCTCTTCTTTTCTCTTTTCTCTTTTCTCTTCTTTTCTCTTCTTTATTCTTTAAACTTTTCTCTTCTTTTTACTCTTCATTTCTCTTTTCTCTTCTTTGCATTTCTTTTCTCTTCTTTTCTCTTTTCCCTTTACACCTCCGTTTTCTTTTCTTCTTTTCTCTTTTCACTTTTCTTTTCTCTTTTCTCTTCTTTTCTCTTTTCTCATCTTTTCTCCTCATTACTCTTTTCCCTTTTCTCTTCTTTTTTCTTTTCTCTTTTTTTCTCATTTCTCTTCTTTTCTCTTTTCTCTTCTTTTCTCTTTTCCCTTTTCTTTTCTCTTTTCTCTATTCTCTTCTTTTCTCTTTTCTCTTTTGTATTCTTGTCTCTTCTATTCACTTTTCTCTTTTAACTTTTCTCTTTTCTCTATTCTCTTCTTTTCTCTATTAACTTTTCTCATCTTTTCTCTATTCTCTTCTTTTCTCTTTTTTCTCTTCTGTTCACTTTTCTCTTTTATCTTTTCTCTTCTTTTCTCTATTCTCTTCTTTTCTCTTTTCTCTTCTTTTCTCTTCATTTCTCTTTCCTCATTTCTCTATTCTCATCTGTTCTCTTTTCTCTTCTTTGCTCTTTTCTCTTTTCTCTTCTTCTATCTTCTTTTATCTTCTTTTCTCTTTTCTCTATTCTCTTCTGTTCTCTTTTGTCTTCTTTCCACTGTTCCCTTTTCTCGTCTATTCTCTTTTATCTTTTCTCTTCTTTTCTCTTTTCTCTTCTTTTCTCTTCTTTTCTCCTTTCACGTTTCTTTTCTCGTTTCTCTTCTTTTCTCTTTTCTCTTCTTTTCTCTTTTCCCTTTTCTTTTCTCTTTTCTCAATTCTCTTCTTTTCTCTTTTCTCGTCTTTTCTCTTTTCTCGTCATTTCCCTTCAGTTCTCTTTTCTCTTTTCTCTTTTGTATTCTTTTCTCTTCTATTCACTTTTCTCTTTTATCTTTTCTCTTCTTTTCTCTTTTCTCCTCTTTTCTCTTTTCTTTTCTCTTTTCTCTTTTCTCTTTTCTCTTCGTATCTCTTCGTTTCTCTTTTCTCTTCTTTTCTCTACTTTTCTCTTTTCCCTTTATTCTCTTCTTTTCTCTTTTCCTATATTCTCTTCTTTTCTCTTTTCTCTTTTCTCTTCTTTTCACTTCGTTATTCTTTAAACTTTTCTCTTCTTTTTACTCTTCATTTCTCTTTTCTCTTCTTTTCATTTCTTTTCTCTTCCTTTCTCTTTTCCCTTTACACCTCCGTTTTCTTTTCTTCTTTTCTCTTTTCACTTTTCTTTTCTCTTTTCTCTTCTTTTCTCTTTTCTCATCTTTTCTCCTCTTTACTCTTTTCCCTTTTCTCTTCTTTTTTCTTTTCTCTTTTTTTCTCGTTTCTCTTCTTTTCTCTTTTCTCTTCTTTTCTCTTTTCCCTTTTCTTTTCTCTTTTCTCTATTCTCTTCTTTTCTCTTTTCTCTTTTGTATTCTTTTCTCTTCTATTCACTTTTCTCTTTTAACTTTTCTCTTTTAACTTTTCTCTTCTTTTCTCTATTCTCTTCTTTTCTCTATTAACTTTTCTCTTCTTTTCTCTATTTTCTTCTTTTCTCTTTTTTCTCTTCTATTCACTTTTCTCTTTTATCTTTTCTCTTCTTTTCTCTATTCTCTTCTTTTCTCTTTTCTCTTCTTTTCTCTTCATTTCTCTTTCCTCATTTCTCTATTCTCATCTGTTCTCTTTTCTCTTCTTTGCTCTTTTCTCTTTTCTCTTCTTCTATCTTCTTTTATCTTCTTTTCTCATTTCTCTTTTCTCTATTCTCTTCTGTTCTCTTTTGTCTTCTTTCCACTGTTCCCTTTTCTCGTCTATTCTCTTTTATCTTTTCTCTTCTTTTCTCTTTTCTCTTCTTTTCTCTTTTCTCTTCTTTTCTCTTCTTTTCTCCTTTCACGTTTCTTTTCTCTTTTCTCTTCTTTTCTCATTCATTTTTTCTCTTTTCTCTTTTTTCTTCTTTTCTCTTTTCTCTTCTTTTCTCCTTTTTTTTCTCTTTTCTCTTCTTCTCTTCTTTTCTCTTCTTTTCCCTTCATTTCTCTTTTCTCTTTTGTATTCTTTTAACTTCTATTCACTTTTCTCTTTTATCTTTTCTTTTCTCTTCTTTTCTCTGTTCTCTTCTTTTCTCTTTTCTCTTCTTTT
The DNA here is from genome assembly GCF_047496795.1 of Chiloscyllium punctatum. Taxonomy (NCBI): domain Eukaryota; kingdom Metazoa; phylum Chordata; class Chondrichthyes; order Orectolobiformes; family Hemiscylliidae; genus Chiloscyllium; species Chiloscyllium punctatum. The sequence goes on from NC_092779.1 coordinate 36,140,964, forward strand.
CTCTTCATTTCTCTTTCCTCATTTCTCTATTCTCATCTGTTCTCTTTTCTCTTCTTTGCTCTTTTCTCTTTTCTCTTCTTCTATCTTCTTTTATCTTCTTTTCTCTTTTCTCTTTTCTCTATTCTCTTCTGTTCTCTTTTGTCTTCTTTCCTCTGTTCCCTTTTCTCGTCTATTCTCTTTTATCTTTTCTCTTCATTTCTCTTTTCTCTTCTTTTCCATTCTCTCTTCTTTTCTCTTTTCTCATTTCTCTTTTCTTTTCTTTTCTCTTTTCTCTTTTCTCTTCTTGTCTCTTTTTTCTTTTCTATTTCCTCTTCTTTTCTAATTTCTCTTTTCTCTTCTTTTCTCTTTTCATTTTCTCTTTTTTTCTCTTGTCTCTTTTCTCTTTTCTCTTCTTTTCTCTTCCCTCTTTTCTATTTCCTCTTCTTTTCTAATTTATCTTTTCTCTTCTTTTCTCTTTTCATTTTCTCTTTTTTTCTCTTGTCTCTTTTCTCTTTTCTCTTCTTTTCTCTTTCCTCTTTTCTATTTCCACTTCTTTTCTAATTTATCTTTTCTCTTCTTTTCTCTTCGTATCTCTTCGTTTCTCTTTTCTCTTCTTTTCTCTACTTTTCTCTTTTCCCTTTATTCTCTTCTTTTCTCTTTTCCTATATTCTCTTCTTTTCTCTTTTCTCTTTTCTCTTCTTTTCTCTTCTTTATTCTTTAAACTTTTCTCTTCTTTTTACTCTTCATTTCTCTTTTCTCTTCTTTTCATTTCTTTTCTCTTCTTTTCTCTTTTCCCTTTACACCTCCGTTTTCTTTTCTTCTTTTCTCTTTTCACTTTTCTTTTCTCTTTTCTCTTCCTTTCTCTTTTCTCATCTTTTCTCCTCTTTACTCTTTTCCCTTTTCTCTTCTTTTTTCTTTTCTCTTTTTTTCTCGTTTCTCTTCTTTTCTCTTTTCTCTTCTTTTCTCTTTTCCCTTTTCTTTTCTCTTTTCTCTCTTCTCTTCTTTTCTCTTTTCTCTTTTGTATTCTTTTCTCTTCTATTCACTTTTCTCTTTTAACTTTTCTCTTCTTTTCTCTATTCTCTTCTTTTCTCTATTAACTTTTCTCTTCTTTTCTCTATTCTCTTCCTTTCTCTTTTTTCTCTTCTATTCACTTTTCTCTTTTATCTTTTCTCTTCTTTTCTCTATTCTCTTCTTTTCTCTTTTCTCTTCTTTTCTCTTCATTTCTCTTTCCTCATTTCTCTATTCTCATCTGTTCTCTTTTCTCTTCTTTGCTCTTTTCTCTTTTCTCTTCTTCTATCTTCTTTTATCTTCTTTTCTCTTTTCAATTTTCTCTATTCTCTTCTGTTCTCTTTTGTCTTCTTACCACTGATCCCTTTTCTCGTCTATTCCCTTTTATCTTTTCTTTTCTTTTCTCTTTTCTCTTCTTTTCTCCTTTCACGTTTCTTTTCTCGTTTCTCTTCTTTTCTCTTTTCTCTTCTTTTCTCTTTTCCCTTTTCTTTTCTCTTTTCTCAATTCTCTTCTTTTCTCTTTTCTCGTCTTTTCTCTTTTCTCCTCATTTCCCTTCAGTTCTCTTTTCTCTTTTCTCTTTTGTATTCTTTTCTCTTCTATTCACTTTGCTCTTTTATCTTTTCTCTTCTTTTCTCTTTTCTCCTCTTTTCTCTTTTCTTTTCTCTTTTCTCTTTTCTCTTTTCTCTTCGTATCTCTTCGTTTCTCTTTTCTCTTCTTTTCTCTACTTTTCTCTTTTCCCTTTATTCTCTTCTTTTCTCTTTTCCTATATTCTCTTCTTTTCTCTTTTCTCTTTTCTCTTCTTTTCTCTTCTTTATTCTTTAAACTTTTCTCTTCTTTTTACTCTTCATTTCTCTTTTCTCTTCTTTTCATTTCTTTTCTCTTCTTTTCTCTTTTCCCTTTACAACTCTGTTTTCTTTTCTTCTTTTCACTTTTCTTTTCTCTTTTCTCTTCTTTTCTCTTTTCTCATCTTTTCTCCTCTTTACTCTTTTCCCTTTTCTCTTCTTTTTTCTTTTCTCTTTTTTTCTCGTTTCTCTTCTTTTCTCTTTTCTCTTCTTTTCTCTTTTCCCTTTTCTTTTCTCTTTTCTCTATTCTCTTCTTTTCTCTTTTCTCTTTTGTATTCTTTTCTCATCTATTCACTTTTCTCTTTTATCTTTTCTCTTCTTTTCTCTATTCTCTTCTTTTCTCTATTAACTTTTCTCTTCTTTTCTCTATTCTCTTCTTTTCTCTTTTTTCTCTTCGATTCACTTTTCTCTTTTATCTTTTCTCTTCTTTTCTCTATTCTCTTCTTTTCTCTTCTTTTCTCTTCATTTCTCTTTCCTCATTTCTCTATTCTCATCTGTTCTCTTTTCTCTTCTTTGCTCTTTTCTCTTTTCTCTTCTTCTATCTTCTTTTATCTTCTTTTCTCTTTTCTCTTTTCTCTATTCTCTTCTGTTCTCTTTTGTCTTCTTTCCACTGTTCCCTTTTCTCGTCTATTCTCTTTTATCTTTTCTCTTCTTTTCTCTTTTCTCTTCTTTTCCCTTCTTTTCTCCTTTCACGTTTCTTTTCTCTTTTCTCTTCTTTTCTCTTTTCTCTTCTTTTCTCCTTTCTTTTCTCTTTTCTCTTCTTCTCTTCTTTTCTCTTTTCTCTTCTTTTCCCTTCATTTCTCTTTTCTCTTTTGTATTCTTTTATCTTCTATTCACTTTTCTCTTTTATCTTTTCTTTTCTCTTCTTTTCTCTATTCTCTTCTTTTCTCTTTTCCCTTCATTTCTCTTTCCTCATTTCTCTATTCTCATCTGTTCTCTTTTCTCTTCTTTGCTCTTTTCTCTTTTCTCTTCTTCTATCTTCTTTTATCTTCTTTTCTCTTTTCTCTTTTCTCTATTCTCTTCTGTTCTCTTTTGTCTTCTTTCCTCTGTTCCCTTTTCTCGTCTATTCTCTTTTATCTTTTCTCTTCATTTCTCTTTTCTCTTCTTTTCCATTCTCTCTTCTTTTCTCTTTTCTCATTTCTCTTTTCTTTTCTTTTCTCTTTTCTCTTTTCTCTTCTTGTCTCTTTTTTCTTTTCTATTCTTTTCTCTTCTTTTCTCTTTTCTCTTCTTTTCTCTTTTCTCTTCTTTTCTCTTCTTTTCTCCTTTCACGTTTCTTTTCTCTTTTCTCTTCTTTTCTCATTCATTTTTTCTCTTTTCTCTTTTTTCTTCTTTTCTCTTTTCTCTTCTTTTCTCCTTTTTTTTCTCTTTTCTCTTCTTCTCTTCTTTTCTCTTCTTTTCCCTTCATTTCTCTTTTCTCTTTTGTATTCTTTTAACTTCTATTCACTTTTCTCTTTTATCTTTTCTTTTCTCTTCTTTTCTCTGTTCTCTTCTTTTCTCTTTTCTCTTCTTTTCTCTTCATTTCTCTTTCCTCATTTCTCTATTCTCATCTGTTCTCTTTTCTCTTCTTTGCTCTTTTCTCTTTTCTCTTCTTCTATCTTCTTTTATCTTCTTTTCTCTTTTCTCTTTTCTCTATTCTCTTCTGTTCTCTTTTGTCTTCTTTCCTCTGTTCCCTTTTCTCGTCTATTCTCTTTTATCTTTTCTCTTCATTTCTCTTTTCTCTTCTTTTCCATTCTCTCTTCTTTTCTCTTTTCTCATTTCTCTTTTCTTTTCTTTTCTCTTTTCTCTTTTCTCTTCTTGTCTCTTTTTTCTTTTCTATTTCCTCTTCTTTTCTAATTTCTCTTTTCTCTTCTTTTCTCTTTTCATTTTCTCTTTTTTTCTCTTGTCTCTTTTCTCTTTTCTCTTCTTTTCTCTTCCCTCTTTTCTATTTCCTCTTCTTTTCTAATTTATCTTTTCTCTTCTTTTCTCTTTTCATTTTCTCTTTTTTTCTCTTGTCTCTTTTCTCTTTTCTCTTCTTTTCTCTTTCCTCTTTTCTATTTCCACTTCTTTTCTAATTTATCTTTTCTCTTCTTTTCTCTTCGTATCTCTTCGTTTCTCTTTTCTCTTCTTTTCTCTACTTTTCTCTTTTCCCTTTATTCTCTTCTTTTCTCTTTTCCTATATTCTCTTCTTTTCTCTTTTCTCTTTTCTCTTCTTTTCTCTTCTTTATTCTTTAAACTTTTCTCTTCTTTTTACTCTTCATTTCTCTTTTCTCTTCTTTTCATTTCTTTTCTCTTCTTTTCTCTTTTCCCTTTACACCTCCGTTTTCTTTTCTTCTTTTCTCTTTTCACTTTTCTTTTCTCTTTTCTCTTCTTTTCTCTTTTCTCATCTTTTCTCCTCTTTACTCTTTTCCCTTTTCTCTTCTTTTTTCTTTTCTCTTTTTTTCTCGTTTCTCTTCTTTTCTCTTTTCTCTTCTTTTCTCTTTTCCCTTTTCTTTTCTCTTTTCTCTCTTCTCTTCTTTTCTCTTTTCTCTTTTGTATTCTTTTCTCTTCTATTCACTTTTCTCTTTTAACTTTTCTCTTCTTTTCTCTATTCTCTTCTTTTCTCTATTAACTTTTCTCTTCTTTTCTCTATTCTCTTCCTTTCTCTTTTTTCTCTTCTATTCACTTTTCTCTTTTATCTTTTCTCTTCTTTTCTCTATTCTCTTCTTTTCTCTTTTCTCTTCTTTTCTCTTCATTTCTCTTTCCTCATTTCTCTATTCTCATCTGTTCTCTTTTCTCTTCTTTGCTCTTTTCTCTTTTCTCTTCTTCTATCTTCTTTTATCTTCTTTTCTCTTTTCACTTTTCTCTATTCTCTTCTGTTCTCTTTTGTCTTCTTACCACTGATCCCTTTTCTCGTCTATTCCCTTTTATCTTTTCTTTTCTTTTCTCTTTTCTCTTCTTTTCTCCTTTCACGTTTCTTTTCTCGTTTCTCTTCTTTTCTCTTTTCTCTTCTTTTCTCTTTTCCCTTTTCTTTTCTCTTTTCTCAATTCTCTTCTTTTCTCTTTTCTCGTCTTTTCTCTTTTCTCCTCATTTCCCTTCAGTTCTCTTTTCTCTTTTCTCTTTTGTATTCTTTTCTCTTCTATTCACTTTGCTCTTTTATCTTTTCTCTTCTTTTCTCTTTTCTCCTCTTTTCTCTTTTCTTTTCTCTTTTCTCTTTTCTCTTTTCTCTTCGTATCTCTTCGTTTCTCTTTTCTCTTCTTTTCTCTACTTTTCTCTTTTCCCTTTATTCTCTTCTTTTCTCTTTTCCTATATTCTCTTCTTTTCTCTTTTCTCTTTTCTCTTCTTTTCTCTTCTTTATTCTTTAAACTTTTCTCTTCTTTTTACTCTTCATTTCTCTTTTCTCTTCTTTTCATTTCTTTTCTCTTCTTTTCTCTTTTCCCTTTACAACTCTGTTTTCTTTTCTTCTTTTCACTTTTCTTTTCTCTTTTCTCTTCTTTTCTCTTTTCTCATCTTTTCTCCTCTTTACTCTTTTCCCTTTTCTCTTCTTTTTTCTTTTCTCTTTTTTTCTCGTTTCTCTTCTTTTCTCTTTTCTCTTCTTTTCTCTTTTCCCTTTTCTTTTCTCTTTTCTCTATTCTCTTCTTTTCTCTTTTCTCTTTTGTATTCTTTTCTCATCTATTCACTTTTCTCTTTTATCTTTTCTCTTCTTTTCTCTATTCTCTTCTTTTCTCTATTAACTTTTCTCTTCTTTTCTCTATTCTCTTCTTTTCTCTTTTTTCTCTTCGATTCACTTTTCTCTTTTATCTTTTCTCTTCTTTTCTCTATTCTCTTCTTTTCTCTTTTCTCTTCTTTTCTCTTCATTTCTCTTTCCTCATTTCTCTATTCTCATCTGTTCTCTTTTCTCTTCTTTGCTCTTTTCTCTTTTCTCTTCTTCTATCTTCTTTTATCTTCTTTTCTCTTTTCTCTTTTCTCTATTCTCTTCTGTTCTCTTTTGTCTTCTTTCCACTGTTCCCTTTTCTCGTCTATTCTCTTTTATCTTTTCTCTTCTTTTCTCTTTTCTCTTCTTTTCCCTTCTTTTCTCCTTTCACGTTTCTTTTCTCTTTTCTCTTCTTTTCTCTTTTCTCTTCTTTTCTCCTTTCTTTTCTCTTTTCTCTTCTTCTCTTCTTTTCTCTTTTCTCTTCTTTTCCCTTCATTTCTCTTTTCTCTTTTGTATTCTTTTATCTTCTATTCACTTTTCTCTTTTATCTTTTCTTTTCTCTTCTTTTCTCTATTCTCTTCTTTTCTCTTTTCCCTTCATTTCTCTTTCCTCATTTCTCTATTCTCATCTGTTCTCTTTTCTCTTCTTTGCTCTTTTCTCTTTTCTCTTCTTCTATCTTCTTTTATCTTCTTTTCTCTTTTCTCTTTTCTCTATTCTCTTCTGTTCTCTTTTGTCTTCTTTCCTCTGTTCCCTTTTCTCGTCTATTCTCTTTTATCTTTTCTCTTCATTTCTCTTTTCTCTTCTTTTCCATTCTCTCTTCTTTTCTCTTTTCTCATTTCTCTTTTCTTTTCTTTTCTCTTTTCTCTTTTCTCTTCTTGTCTCTTTTTTCTTTTCTATTCTTTTCTCTTCTTTTCTCTTTTCCATTTTCTCTTCTTTTCTCTTTTCCCTTTTCTTTTCTCTTTTCACTATTCTCTTCTTTTCTCTTTTCTCTTTTGTATTCTTTTCTCTTCTATTCACTTTTCTCTTTTAACTTTTCTCTTCTTTTCTCTATTCTCTTCTTTTCTCTTTTTTCTCTTCTCTTCACTTTTCTCTTTTATCTTTTCTCTTCTTTTCTCTATTCTCTTCTTTTCTCTATTAACTTTTCTCTTCTTTTCTCTATTCTCACCTTTTCTCATTTTTCTCTTCTATTCACTTTTCTCTTTTATCTTTTCTCTTCTTTTCTCTATTCTCTTCTTTTCTCTTTTCTCTTCTTTTCTCTTCATTTCTCTTTCCTCATTTCTCTATTCTCATCTGTTCTCTTTTCTCTTCTTTGCTCTTTTCTCTTTTCTCTTCTTCTATCTTCTTTTATCTTCTTTTCTCTTTTCTCTTTTCTCTATTCTCTTCTGTTCTCTTTTGTCTTCTTTCCACTGTTCCCTTTTCTCGTCTATTCTCTTTGATCTTTTCTCTTCTTTTCTCTATTCTGTTCTTTTCTCTTTTCTCTTCTTTTCTCTTCATTTCTCTTTCCTCATTTCTCTATTCTCATCTGTTCTCTTTTCTCTTCTTTGCTCTTTTCTCTTTTCTCTTCTTCTATCTTCTTTTATCTTCTTTTCTCTTTTCTCTTTTCTCTATTCTCTTCAGTTCCCTTTTGTCTTCTTTCCACTGTTCCCTTTTCTCGTCTATTCTCTTTTATCTTTTCTCTTCTTTTCTCTTTTCTCATCTTTTCTCCTCTTTACTCTTTTCCCTTTTCTCTTCTTTTTTCTTTTCTCTTCTTTTCTCGTTTCTCTTCTTTTCTCTTGTCTCTTCTTTTCTCTTTTTTCTTTTCTTTTCTCTTCTTTTCTCTATTCTCTTCTTTTCTCTTTTCTCTTCATTTCTCTTTCCTCATTTCTCTATTCTCATCTGTTCTCTTTTCTCTTGTTTGCTCTTTTCTCTTTTCTCTTCTTCTATCTTCTTTCATCTTCTTTTCTCTTTTCTCTTTTCTCTATTCTCTTCTGTTCTCTTTTGTCTTCTTTCCTCTGTTCCATTTTCTCATCTATTCTCTTTTATCTTTTCTCTTCATTTTTCTTTTCTCTTCTTTTCCATTCTCTCTTCTTTGCTCTTTTCTCATTTCTCTTTTCTTTTCTCTTTTCTCTTTTTTCTTCTTGTCTCTTCTTTTCTCTTTTCTCTTGTCCCCTTTCTCTTCTTTTCTCTTTTCCCTTTTCTCTTCTTTTCTCGATTCTGTTCTTTTCTCTTTCCTTATTTCTCTTTTCTCTTCTTTTCTCTTTTCTCTTCTTTTCTCTTTTCTCTTCTTTTCTCTTTTCTCATCTTTTCTCCTCTTTACTCTTTTCCCTTTTCTCTTCTTTTTTCTTTTCTCTTCTTTTCTCGTTTCTCTTCTTTTCTCTTTTCTCTTCTTTTCTCTTTTCCCTTTTCTTTTCTCTTTTCTCAATTCTCTTCTTTTCTCTTTTCTCGTCTTTTCTCTTTTCTCGTCATTTCCCTTCAGTTCTCTTTTCTCTTTTCTCTTTTGTATTCTTTTCTTTTCTATTCACTTTTCTCTTTTATCTTTTCTCTTCTTTTCTCTTTTCTCCTCTTTTCTCTTTTCTTTTCTCTTTTCTCTTTTCTCTTTTCTCTTCGTATCTCTTCTTTTCTCTTTTCTCCTCTTTTCTCTTTTCTTTTCTCTTTTCTCTTTTCTCTTTTCTCTTCGTATCTCTTCGTTTCTCTTTTCTCTTCTTTTCTCTTCTTTTCTCTTTTCCCTTTATTCTCTTCTTTTCTCTTTTCCTATATTCTCTTCTTTTCTCTTTTCTCTTTTCTCTTCTTTTCTCTTCTTTATTCTTTAAACTTTTCTCTTCTTTTTACTCTTCATTTCTCTTTTCTCTTCTTTTCATTTCTTTTCTCTTCTTTTCTCTTTTCCCTTTACACCTCCGTTTTCTTTTCTTCTTTTCTCTTTTCACTTTTCTTTTCTCTTTTCGCTTCTTTTCTCTTTTCTCATCTTTTCTCCTCATTACTCTTTTCCCTTTTCTCTTCTTTTTTCTTTTCTCTTTTTTTCTCATTTCTCATCTTTTCTCTGTTCTCTTCTTTTCTCTTTTTTCTCTTCTGTTCACTTTTCTCTTTTATCTTTTCTCTTCTTTTCTCTATTCTCTTCTTTTCTCTTTTCTCTTCTTTTCTCTTCATTTCTCTTTCCTCATTTCTCTATTCTCATCTGTTCTCTTTTCTCTTCTTTGCTCTTTTCTCTTTTCTCTTCTTCTATCTTCTTTTATCTTCTTTTCTCTTTTCTCTTTTCTCTATTCTCTTCTGTTCTCTTTTGTCTTCTTTCCACTGTTCCCTTTTCTCGTCTATTCTCTTTTATCTTTTCTCTTCTTTTCTCTTTTCTCTTCTTTTCCCTTCTTTTCTCCTTTCACGTTTCTTTTCTCTTTTCTCTTCTTTTCTCTTTTCTCTTCTTTTCTCCTTTCTTTTCTCTTTTCTCTTCTTCTCTTCTTTTCTCTTTTCTCTTCTTTTCCGTTCATTTCTCTTTTCTCTTTTGTATTCTTTTATCTTCTATTCACTTTTCTCTTTTATCTTTTCTTTTATCTTCTTTTCTCTATTCTCCTCTTTTCTCTTTTCTCATCTTTTCTCCTCTTTACTCTTTTCCCTTTTCTCTTCTTTTTTCTTTTCTCTTCTTTTCTCGTTTCTCTTCTTTTCTCTTTTCTCTTCTTTTCTCTTTTCCCTTTTCTTTTCTCTTTTCTCAATTCTCTTCTTTTCTCTTTTCTCGTCTTTTCTCTTTACTCGTCATTTCCCTTCAGTTCTCTTTTCTCTTTTCTCTTTTGTATTCTTTTCTCTTCTATTCACTTTTCTCTTTTATCTTTTCTCTTCTTTTCTCTTTTCTCCTCTTTTCTCTTTTCTTTTCTCTTTTCTCTTTTCTCTTTTCTCTTCGTATCTCTTCGTTTCTCTTTTCTCTTCTTTTCTCTACTTTTCTCTTTTCCCTTTATTCTCTTCTTTTCTCTTTTCCTATATTCTCTTCTTTTCTCTTTTCTCTTTTCTCTTCTTTTCTCTTCTTTATTCTTTAAACTTTTCTCTTCTTTTTACTCTTCATTTCTCTTTTCTCTTCTTTTCATTTCTTTTCTCTTCTTTTCTCTTTTCCCTTTACACCTCTGTTTTCTTTTCTTCTTTTCTCTTTTCACTTTTCTTTTCTCTTTTCTCTTCTTTTCTCTTTTCTCATCTTTTCTCCTCTTTACTCTTTTCCCTTTTCTCTTCTTTTTTCTTTTCTCTTTTTTTCTCGTTTCTCTTCTTTTCTCTTTTCTCTTCTTTTCTCTTTTCCCTTTTCTTTTCTCTTTTCTCTATTCTCTTCTTTTCTCTTCTATTCACTTTTCTCTTTTAACTTTTCTCTTCTTTTCTCTATTCTCTTCTTTTCTCTATTAACTTTTCTCTTCTTTTCTCTATTCTCTTCTTTTCTCTTTTTTCTCTTCTATTCACTTTTCTCTTTTATCTTTTCTCTTCTTTTCTCTATTCTCTTCTTTTCTCTTTTCTCTTCTTTTCTCTTCATTTCTCTTTCCTCATTTCTCTATTCTCATCTGTTCTCTTTTCTCTTCTTTGCTCTTTTCTCTTTTCTCTTCTTCTATCTTCTTTTATCTTCTTTTCTCTTTTCTCTTTTCTCTATTCTCTTCTGTTCTCTTTTGTCTTCTTTCCACTGTTCCCTTTTCTCGTCTATTCTCTTTTATCTTTTCTCTTCTTTTCTCTTTTCTCTTCTTTTCTCTTTTCTCTTCTTTTCTCTTCTTTTCTCCTTTCACGTTTCTTTTCTCTTTTCTCTTCTTTTCTCATTCATTTTTTCTCTTTTCTCTTTTTTCTTCTTTTCTCTTTTCTCTTCTTTTCTCCTTATTTTTCTCTTTTCTCTTCTTCTCTTCTTTTCTCTTCTTTTCCCTTCATTTCTCTTTTCTCTTTTGTATTCTTTTATCTTCTATTCACTTTTCTCTTTTATCTTTTCTTTTCTCTTCTTTTCTCTATTCTCTTCTTTTCTCTTTTCTCTTCTTTTCTCTTCATTTCTCTTTCCTCATTTCTCTATTCTCATCTGTTCTCTTTTCTCTTCTTTGCTCTTTTCTCTTTTCTCTTCTTCTATCTTCTTTTATCTTCTTTTCTCTTTTCTCTTTTCTCTATTCTCTTCTGTTCTCTTTTGTCTTCTTTCCACTGTTCCCTTTTCTCGTCTATTCTCTTTTATCTTTTCTCTTCTTTTCTCTTTTCTCTTCTTTTCCCTTCTTTTCTCCTTTCACGTTTCTTTTCACTTTTCTCTTCTTTTCTCTTTTCTCTTCTTTTCTCTTTTCTCATCTTTTCTCCTCTTTACTCTTTTCCCTTTTCTCTTCTTTTTTCTTTTCTCTTCTTTTCTCGTTTGTCTTCTTTTCTCTTTTCTCTTCTTTTCTCTTTTCCCTTTTCTTTTCTCTTTTCTCAATTCTCTTTTCTCATCTTTTCTCCTCTTTACTCTTTTCCCTTTTCTCTTCTTTTTTCTTTTCTCGTCTTTTCTCTTTTCTCCTCATTTCCCTTCAGTTCTCTTTTCTCTTTTCTCTTTTGTATTCTTTTCTCTTCTATTCACTTTTCTCTTTTATCTTTTCTCTTTTCTCCTCTTTTCTCTTTTCTTTTCTCTTTTCTCTTTTCTCTTCGTATCTCTTCTTTTCTCTTTTCTCTTCTTTTCTCTAATTTTCTCTTTTCCCTTTATTCTCTTCTTTACTCTTTTCCTATATTCTCTTCTTTTCTCTTTTCTCTTCTTTTCTCTTCTTTATTCTTTAAACTTTTCTCTTCTTTTTACTGTTCATTTCTCTTTTCTCTTCTTTTCATTTCTTTTCTCTTCTTTTCTCTTTTCACTTCTTTTCTCTTCCTTTCTCTATATATTCTCTTTTCTCTTTTCTCTCATTTTCTCTTATTTTCTCTTTTTCCTTTTCTCTTCTTTTCTCTATTCTCTTTTTCTCTTTACTCTTCTTTTCTCTTTTCGCTTTTCTCTTCTTATCTCTTCTCCTTTTTCTCATATCTGTTCTTTTCTCTTTTCTCTTTTTTCTTCATTTCTCTTCTTTTCTCTTTTCCCTTTACACCTCTTTTTTCTTTTCTTCTTTTCTCTTCACTTTTCTTTTCTGTTTTCTCTTCTTTTCTCTTTTCTCATCTTTTCTCCTCTTTACTCTTTTCCCTTTTCTCTTTTTTTTTCTTTTCTCTTCTTTTCTCGTTTCTCTTCTTTTCTCTTTTCTCTTCTTTTCTCTTTTCCCTTTTCTTTTCTCTTTTCTCTATTCTCTTCTTTTCTCTTTTCTCTTTTGTATTCTTTTCTCTTCTATTCACTTTTCTCTTTTAACTTTTCTCTTCTTTTCTCTATTCTCTTCTTTTCTCTTTTTTCTCTTCTCTTCACTTTTCTCTTTTATCTTTTCTCTTCTTTTCTCTATTCTCTTCTTTTCTCTATTAACTTTTCTCTTCTTTTCTCTATTCTCTTCTTTTCTCTTTTTTCTCTTCTATTCACTTTTCTCTTTTATCTTTTCTCTTCTTTTCTCTATTCTGTTCTTTTCTCTTTTCTCTTCTTTTCTCTTCATTTCTCTTTCCTCATTTCTCTATTCTCATCTGTTCTCTTTTCGCTTCTTTGCTCTTTTCTCTTTTCTCTTCTTCTATCTTCTTTTATCTTCTTTTCTCTTTTCTCTTTTCTCTATTCTCTTCAGTTCTCTTTTGTCTTCTTTCCACTGTTCCCTTTTCTCGTCTATTCTCTTTTATCTTTTCTCTTCTTCTCTTCTTTTCTCTTCTCTCTTCTTTTCCCTTCATTTCTCTTTTCTCTTTTGTATTCTTTTATCTTCTATTCACTTTTCTCTTTTATCTTTTCTTTTCTCTTCTTTTCTCTTTTCCCTTTTCTTTTCTCTTTTCTCAATTCTCTTTTCTCATCTTTTCTCCTCTTTACTCTTTTCCCTTTTCTCTTCTTTTTTCTTTTCTCGTCTTTTCTCTTTTCTCCTCATTTCCCTTCAGTTCTCTTTTATCTTTTCTCTTTTGTATTCTTTTCTCTTCTATTCACTTTTCTCTTTTATCTTTTCTCTTTTCTCCTCTTTTCTCTTTTCTTTTCTCTTTTCTCTTTTCTCTTTTCTCTTCGTATCTCTTCTTTTCTCTTTTCTCTTCTTTTCTCTAATTTTCTCTTTTCCCTTTATTCTCTTCTTTACTCTTTTCCTATATTCTCTTCTTTTCTCTTTTCTCTTCTTTTCTCTTCTTTATTCTTTAAACTTTTCTCTTCTTTTTACTGTTCATTTCTCTTTTCTCTTCTTTTCATTTCTTTTCTCTTCTTTTCTCTTTTCACTTCTTTTCTCTTCCTTTCTCTATATATTCTCTTTTCTCTTTTCTCTCATTTTCTCTTATTTTCTCTTTTTCCTTTTCTCATCTTTTCTCTATTCTCTTTTTCTCTTTACTCTTCTTTTCTCTTTTCGCTTTTCTCTTCTTATCTCTTCTCCTTTTTCTCATATCTGTTCTTTTCTCTTTTCTCTTTTTTCTTCATTTCTCTTCTTTTCTCTTTTCCCTTTACACCTCTTTTTTCTTTTCTTCTTTTCTCTTCACTTTTCTTTTCTGTTTTCTCTTCTTTTCTCTTTTCTCATCTTTTCTCCTCTTTACTCTTTTCCCTTTTCTCTTTTTTTTTCTTTTCTCTTCTTTTCTCGTTTCTCTTCTTTTCTCTTTTCTCTTCTTTTCTCTTTTCCCTTTTCTTTTCTCTTTTCTCTATTCTCTTCTTTTCTCTTTTCTCTTTTGTATTCTTTTCTCTTCTATTCACTTTTCTCTTTTAACTTTTCTCTTCTTTTCTCTATTCTCTTCTTTTCTCTTTTTTCTCTTCTCTTCACTTTTCTCTTTTATCTTTTCTCTTCTTTTCTCTATTCTCTTCTTTTCTCTATTAACTTTTCTCTTCTTTTCTCTATTCTCTTCTTTTCTCTTTTTTCTCTTCTATTCACTTTTCTCTTTTATCTTTTCTTTTCTCTTCTTTTCTCTATTCTGTTCTTTTCTCTTTTCTCTTCTTTTCTCTTCATTTCTCTTTCCTCATTTCTCTATTCTCATCTGTTCTCTTTTCTCTTCTTTGCTCTTTTCTCTTTTCTCTTCTTCTATCTTCTTTTATCTTCTTTTCTCTTTTCTCTTTTCTCTATTCTCTTCAGTTCTCTTTTGTCTTCTTTCCACTGTTCCCTTTTCTCGTCTATTCTCTTTTATCTTTTCTCTTCTTTTCTCTTTTCTCTTCTTTTCCCTTCTTTTCTCCTTTCACGTTTCTTTTCACTTTTCTCTTCTTTTCTCTTTTCTCTTCTTTTCTCCTTTCTTTTCTCTTTTCTCTTCTTCTCTTCTTTTCTCTTTTCTCTTCTTTTCCCTTCATTTCTCTTTTCTCTTTTGTATTCTTTTATCTTCTATTCACTTTTCTCTTTTATCTTTCCTTTTCTCTTCTTTTCTCTATTCTCTTCTTTTCTCTTTTCTCTTCATTTCTCTTTCCTCATTTCTCTATTCTCATCTGTTCTCTTTTCTCTTCTTTGCTCTTTTCTCTTTTCTCTTCTTCTAACTTCTTTTATCTTCTTTTCTCTTTTCTCTTTTCTCTATTCTCTTCTGTTCTCTTTTGTCTTCTTTCCTCTGTTCCCTTTTCTCGTCTATTCTCTTTTATCTTTTCTCTTCATTTCTCTTTTCTCTTCTTTTCCATTCTCTCTTCTTTGCTCTTTTCTCATTTCTCTTTTCTTTTCTCTTTTCTCTTTTCTCTTCTTGTCTCTTCTTTTCTCTTTTCTCTTGTCCCCTTTCTCATCTTTTCTCTTTTCCCTTTTCTCTTCTTTTCTCGATTCTGTTCTTTTCTCTTTCCTTATTTCTCTTTTCTCTTCTTTTCTCTTTTCTCTTCTTTTCTCTTTTCTCATCTTTTCTCCTCTTTACTCTTTTCCCTTTTCTCTTCTTTTTTCTTTTCTCTTCTTTTCTCGTTTCTCTTCTTTTCTCTTTTCTCTTCTTTTCTCTTTTCCCTTTTCTTTTCTCTTTTCTCAATTCTCTTCTATTCTCTTTTCTCGTCTTTTCTCTTTTCTCCTCATTTCCCTTCAGTTCTCTTTTATCTTTTCTCTTTTGTATTCTTTTCTCTTCTATTCACTTTTCTCTTTTATCTTTTCTCTTCTTTTCTCTTTTCTCCTCTTTTCTCTTTTCTTTTCTCTTTTCTCTTTTCTCTTTTCTCTTCGTATCTCTTCGTTTCTCTTTTCTCTTCTTTTCTCTACTTTTCTCTTTTCCCTTTATTCTCTTCTTTTCTCTTTTCCTATATTCTCTTCTTTTCTCTTTTCTCTTTTCTCTTCTTTTCTCTTCTTTATTCTTTAAACTTTTCTCTTCTTTTTACTCTTCATTTCTCTTTTCTCTTCTTTTCATTTCTTTTCTCTTCTTTTCTCTTTTCCCTTTACACCTCTGTTTTCTTTTCTTCTTTTCTCTTTTCACTTTTCTTTTCTCTTTTCTCTTCTTTTCTCTTTTCTCATCTTTTCTCCTCTTTACTCTTTTCCCTTTTCTCTTCTTTTTTCTTTTCTCTTTTTTTCTCGTTTCTCTTCTTTTCTCTTTTCTCTTCTTTTCTCTTTTCCCTTTTCTTTTCTCTTTTCTCTATTCTCTTCTTTTCTATTTTCTCTTTTGTATTCTTTTCTCTTCTATTCACTTTTCTCTTTTAACTTTTCTCTTCTTTTCTCTATTCTCGTCTTTTCACTATTAACTTTTCTCTTCTTTTCTCTATTCTCTTCTTTTCTCTTTTTTCTCTTCTATTCACTTTTCTCTTTTATCTTTTCTCTTCTTTTCTCTATTCTCTTCTTTTCTCTTTTCTCTTCTTTTCTCTTCATTTCTCTTTCCTCATTTCTCTATTCTCATCTGTTCTCTTTTCTCTTCTTTGCTCTTTTCTCTTTTCTCTTCTTCTATCTTCTTTTATCTTCTTTTCTCTTTTCTCATTTCTCTTTTCTTTTCTTTTCTCTTTTCTCTTTTCTCTTCTTGTCTCTTTTTTCTTTTCTATTCTTTTCTCTTCTTTTCTCCTTTCACGTTTCTTTTCTCTTTTCTCTTCTTTTCTCATTCATTTTTTCTCTTTTCTCTTTTTTCTTCTTTTCTCTTTTCTCTTCTTTTCTCCTTTCTTTTCTCTTTTCTCTTCTTCTCTTCTTTTCTCTTCTTTTCCCTTCATTTCTCTTTTCTCTTTTGTATTCTTTTATCTTCTATTCACTTTTCTCTTTTATCTTTTCTTTTCTCTTCTTTTCTCTATTCTCTTCTTTTCTCTTTTCTCGTCTTTTCTCTTCATTTCTCTTTCCTCATTTCTCTATTCTCATCTGTTCTCTTTTCTCTTCTTTGCTCTTTTCTCTTTTCTCTTCTTCTATCTTCTTTTATCTTCTTTTCTCTTTTCTCTTTTCTCTATTCTCTTCTGTTCTCTTTTGTCTTCTTTCCTCTGTTCCCTTTTCTCGTCTATTCTCTGTTATCTTTTCTCTTCATTTCTCTTTTCTCTTCTTTTCCATTCTCTCTTCTTTTCTCTTTTCTCATTTCTCTTTTCTTTTCTTTTCTCTTTTCTCTTTTCTCTTCTTGTCTCTTTTTTCTTTTCTATTCTTTTCTCTTCTTTTCTCTTTTCCATTTTCTCTTTTTTTCTCTTGTCTCTTTTCTCTTTCCTCTTTTCTATTTCCTCTTCTTTTCTAATTTATCTTTTCTCTTCTTTTCGCTTTTCTATATCCTCTTCTTTTCTCTTCTTCTCTCTTCTTTTCTCATTTCTCTTGTCCCCTTTCTCTTCTTTTCTCTTTTCCCTTTTCTCTTCTTTTCTCGATTCTGTCCTTTTCTCTTTCCTTATTTCTCTTTTCTCTTCTTTTCCCTTTTCTCTTCTTTTTTCTTTTCTCTTTTTTTCTCGTTTCTCTTCTTTTCTCTTTTCTCTTCTTTTCTCTTTTCCCTTTTCTTTTCTCTTTTCTCTATTCTCTTCTTTTCTCTTTTCTCTTTTGTATTCTTTTCTCTTCTGTTCACTTTTTTCTTTTAACTTTTCTCTTCTTTTCTCTATTCTCTTCTTTTCTCTATTAACTTTTCTCTTCTTTTCTCTATTCTCTTCTTTTCTCTTTTTTCTCTTCTATTCACTTTTCTCTTTTATCTTTTCTCTTCTTTTCTCTATTCTGTTCTTTTCTCTTTTCTCTTCTTTTCTCTTCATTTCTCTTTCCTCATTTCTCTATTCTCATCTGTTCTCTTTTGTCTTCTTTCCTCTGTTCCCTTTTCTCGTCTATTCTCTTTTATCTTTTCTCTTCATTTCTCTTTTCTCTTCTTTTCCATTCTCTCTTCTTTGCTCTTTTCTCATTTCTCTTTTCTTTTCTCTTTTCTCTTTTCTCTTCTTGTCTCTTCTTTTCTCTTTTCTCTTGTCCCCTTTCTCTTCTTTTCTCTTTTCCCTTTTCTCTTCTTTTCTCGATTCTGTTCTTTTCTCTTTCCTTATTTCTCTTTTCTCTTCTTTTCTCTTTTCTCTTCTTTTCTCTTTTCTCATCTTTTCTCCTCTTTACTCTTTTCCCTTTTCTCTTCTTTTTTCTTTTCTCTTCTTTTCTCGTTTCTCTTCTTTTCTCTTTTCTCTTCTTTTCTCTTTTCCCTTTTCTTTTCTCTTTTCTCAATTCTCTTCTTTTCTCTTTTCTCGTCTTTTCTCTTTTCTCGTCATTTCCCTTCAGTTCTCTTTTCTCTTTTCTCTTTTGTATTCTTTTCTCTTCTATTCACTTTTCTCTTTTATCTTTTCTCTTCTTTTCTCTTTTCTCCTCTTTTCTCTTTTCTTTTCTCTTTTCTCTTTTCTCTTTTCTCTTCGTATCTCTTCGTTTCTCTTTTCTCTTCTTTTCTCTACTTTTCTCTTTTCCCTTTATTCTCTTCTTTTCTCTTTTCCTATATTCTCTTCTTTTCTCTTTTCTCTTTTCTCTTCTTTTCTCTTCTTTATTCTTTAAACTTTTCTCTTCTTTTTACTCTTCATTTCTCTTTTCTCTTCTTTTCATTTCTTTTCTCTTCTTTTCTCTTTTCCCTTTACACCTCTGTTTTCTTTTCTTCTTTTCTCTTTTCACTTTTCTTTTCTCTTTTCTCTTCTTTTCCCTTTTCTCATCTTTTCTCCTCTTTACTCTTTTCCCTTTTCTCTTCTTTTTTCTTTTCTCTTTTTTTCTCGTTTCTCTTCTTTTCTCTTTTCCCTTTTCTTTTCTCTTTTCTCTATTCTCTTCTTTTCTCTTTTCTCTTTTGTATTCTTTTCCCTTCTATTCACTTTTCTCTTTTAACTTTTCTCTTCTTTTCTCTATTCTCTTCTTTTCTCTATTAACTTTTCTCTTCTTTTCTCTATTCTCTTCTTTTCTCTTTTTTCTCTTCTGTTCACTTTTCTCTTTTATCTTTTCTCTTCTTTTCTCTATTCTCTTCTTTTCTCTTTTCTCTTCTTTTCTCTTCATTTCTCTTTCCTCATTTCTCTATTCTCATCTGTTCTCTTTTCTCTTCTTTGCTCTTTTCTCTTTTCTCTTCTTCTATCTTCTTTTATCTTCTTTTCTCTTTTCTCTTTTCTCTATTCTCTTCTGTTCTCTTTTGTCTTCTTTCCACTGTTCCCTTTTCTCGTCTATTCTCTTTTATCTTTTCTCTTCTTTTCTCTTTTCTCTTCTTTTCTCTTCTTTTCTCCTTTCACGTTTCTTTTCTCTTTTCTCTTCTTTTCTCATTCATTTTTTCTCTTTTCTCTTTTTTCTTCTTTTCTCTTTTCTCTTCTTTTCTCCTTTCTTTTCTCTTTTCTCTTCTTCTCTTCTTTTCTCTTCTTTTCCCTTCATTTCTCTTTTCTCTTTTGTATTCTTTTATCTTCTATTCACTTTTCTCTTTTATCTTTTCTTTTCTCTTCTTTTCTCTATTCTCTTCTTTTCTCTTTTCTCTTCTTTTCTCTTCATTTCTCTTTCCTCATTTCTCTATTCTCATCTGTTCCCTTTTCTCTTCTTTGCTCTTTTCTCTTTTCTCTTCTTCTATCTTCTTTTATCTTCTTTTCTCTTTTCTCTTTTCTCTATTCTCTTCTGTTCTCTTTTGTCTTCTTTCCTCTGTTCCCTTTTCTCATCTATTCTCTGTTATCTTTTCTCTTCATTTCTCTTTTCTCTTCTTTTCCATTCTCTCTTCTTTTCTCTTTTCTCATTTCTCTTTTCTTTTCTTTTCTCTTTTCTCTTTTCTCTTCTTGTCTCTTTTTTCTTTTCTATTCTTTTCTCTTCTTTTCTCTTTTCCATTTTCTCTTTTTTTCTCTTGTCTCTTTTCTCTTTTCTCTTCTTTTCTCTTTCCTCTTTTCTATTTCCTCTTCTTTTCTAATTTATCTTTTCTCTTCTTTTCGCTTTTCTATATCCTCTTCTTTTCTCTTCTTCTCTCTTCTTTTCTCATTTCTCTTGTCCCCTTTCTCTTCTTTTCTCTTTTCCCTTTTCTCTTCTTTTCTCGATTCTCTTCTTTTCTCTTTTCTCTTCTTTTCTCTTTTCCCTTTTCTTTTCTCTTTTCTCAATTCTCTTCTATTCTCTTTTCTCGTCTTTTCTCTTTTCTCCTCATTTCCCTTCAGTTCTCTTTTATCTTTTCTCTTTTGTATTCTTTTCTCTTCTATTCACTTTTCTCTTTTATCTTTTCTCTTCTTTTCTCTTTTCTCCTCTTTTCTCTTTTCTTTTCTCTTTTCTCTTTTCTCTTTTCTCTTCGTATCTCTTCGTTTCTCTTTTCTCTTCTTTTCTCTACTTTTCTCTTTTCCCTTTATTCTCTTCTTTTCTCTTTTCCTATATTCTCTTCTTTTCTCTTTTCTCTTTTCTCTTCTTTTCTCTTCTTTATTCTTTAAACTTTTCTCTTCTTTTTACTCTTCATTTCTCTTTTCTCTTCTTTTCATTTCTTTTCTCTTCTTTTCTCTTTTCCCTTTACACCTCTGTTTTCTTTTCTTCTTTTCTCTTTTCACTTTTCTTTTCTCTTTTCTCTTCTTTTCTCTTTTCTCATCTTTTCTCCTCTTTACTCTTTTCCCTTTTCTCTTCTTTTTTCTTTTCTCTTTTTTTCTCGTTTCTCTTCTTTTCTCTTTTCTCTTCTTTTCTCTTTTCCCTTTTCTTTTCTCTTTTCTCTATTCTCTTCTTTTCTCTTTTCTCTTTTGTATTCTTTTCTCTTCTATTCACTTTTCTCTTTTAACTTTTCTCTTCTTTTCTCTATTCTCTTCTTTTCTCTTTTTTCTCTTCTCTTCACTTTTCTCTTTTATCTTTTCTCTTCTTTTCTCTATTCTCTTCTTTTCTCTATTAACTTTTCTCTTCTTTTCTCTATTCTCTTCTTTTCTCTTTTTTCTCTTCTATTCACTTTTCTCTTTTATCTTTTCTCTTCTTTTCTCTATTCTCTTCTTTTCTCTTTTCTCTTCTTTTCTCTTCATTTCTCTTTCCTCATTTCTCTATTCTCATCTGTTCTCTTTTCTCTTCTTTGCTCTTTTCTCTTTTCTCTTCTTCTACCTTCTTTTATCTTCTTTTCTCTTTTCTCTTTTCTCTATTCTCTTCTGTTCTCTTTTGTCTTCTTTCCACTGTTCCCTTTTCTCGTCTATTCTCTTTTATCTTTTCTCTTCTTTTCTCTTTTCTCTTCTTTTCCCTTCTTTTCTCCTTTCACGTTTCTTTTCTCTTTTCTCTTCTTTTCTCTTTTCTCTTCTTTTCTCCTTTCTTTTCTCTTTTCTCTTCTTCTCTTCTTTTCTCTTTTCTCTTCTTTTCCCTTCATTTCTCTTTTCTCTTTTGTATTCTTTTATCTTCTATTCACTTTTCTCTTTTATCTTTTCTTTTCTCTTCTTTTCTCTTTTCCCTTTTCTTTTCTCTTTTCTCAATTCTCTTTTCTCATCTTTTCTCCTCTTTACTCTTTTCCCTTTTCTCTTCTTTTTTCTTTTCTCGTCTTTTCTCTTTTCTCCTCATTTCCCTTCAGTTCTCTTTTATCTTTTCTCTTTTGTATTCTTTTCTCTTCTATTCACTTTTCTCTTTTATCTTTTCTCTTTTCTCCTCTTTTCTCTTTTCTTTTCTCTTTTCTCTTTTCTCTTTTCTCTTCGTATCTCTTCTTTTCTCTTTTCTCTTCTTTTCTCTAATTTTCTCTTTTCCCTTTATTCTCTTCTTTACTCTTTTCCTATATTCTCTTCTTTTCTCTTTTCTCTTCTTTTCTCTTCTTTATTCTTTAAACTTTTCTCTTCTTTTTACTGTTCATTTCTCTTTTCTCTTCTTTTCATTTCTTTTCTCTTCTTTTCTCTTTTCACTTCTTTTCTCTTCCTTTCTCTATATATTCTCTTTTCTCTTTTCTCTCATTTTCTCTTATTTTCTCTTTTTCCTTTTCTCTTCTTTTCTCTATTCTCTTTTTCTCTTTACTCTTCTTTTCTCTTTTCGCTTTTCTCTTCTTATCTCTTCTCCTTTTTCTCATATCTGTTCTTTTCTCTTTTCTCTTTTTTCTTCATTTCTCTTCTTTTCTCTTTTCCCTTTACACCTCTTTTTTCTTTTCTTCTTTTCTCTTCACTTTTCTTTTCTGTTTTCTCTTCTTTTCTCTTTTCTCATCTTTTCTCCTCTTTACTCTTTTCCCTTTTCTCTTTTTTTTTCTTTTCTCTTCTTTTCTCGTTTCTCTTCTTTTCTCTTTTCTCTTCTTTTCTCTTTTCCCTTTTCTTTTCTCTTTTCTCTATTCTCTTCTTTTCTCTTTTCTCTTTTGTATTCTTTTCTCTTCTATTCACTTTTCTCTTTTAACTTTTCTCTTCTTTTCTCTATTCTCTTCTTTTCTCTTTTTTCTCTTCTCTTCACTTTTCTCTTTTATCTTTTCTCTTCTTTTCTCTATTCTCTTCTTTTCTCTATTAACTTTTCTCTTCTTTTCTCTATTCTCTTCTTTTCTCTTTTTTCTCTTCTATTCACTTTTCTCTTTTATCTTTTCTCTTCTTTTCTCTATTCTGTTCTTTTCTCTTTTCTCTTCTTTTCTCTTCATTTCTCTTTCCTCATTTCTCTATTCTCATCTGTTCTCTTTTCTCTTCTTTGCTCTTTTCTCTTTTCTCTTCTTCTATCTTCTTTTATCTTCTTTTCTCTTTTCTCTTTTCTCTATTCTCTTCAGTTCTCTTTTGTCTTCTTTCCACTGTTCCCTTTTCTCGTCTATTCTCTTTTATCTTTTCTCTTCTTTTCTCTTTTCTCTTCTTTTCCCTTCTTTTCTCCTTTCACGTTTCTTTTCACTTTTCTCTTCTTTTCTCTTTTCTCTTCTTTTCTCCTTTCTTTTCTCTTTTCTCTTCTTCTCTTCTTTTCTCTTTTCTCTTCTTTTCCCTTCATTTCTCTTTTCTCTTTTGTATTCTTTTATCTTCTATTCACTTTTCTCTTTTATCTTTTCTTTTCTCTTCTTTTCTCTATTCTCTTCTTTTCTCTTTTCTCTTCATTTCTCTTTCCTCATTTCTCTATTCTCATCTGTTCTCTTTTCTCTTCTTTGCTCTTTTCTCTTTTCTCTTCTTCTAACTTCTTTTATCTTCTTTTCTCTTTTCTCTTTTCTCTATTCTCTTCTGTTCTCTTTTGTCTTCTTTCCTCTGTTCCCTTTTCTCGTCTATTCTCTTTTATCTTTTCTCTTCATTTCTCTTTTCTCTTCTTTTCCATTCTCTCTTCTTTGCTCTTTTCTCATTTCTCTTTTCTTTTCTCTTTTCTCTTTTCTCTTCTTGTCTCTTCTTTTCTCTTTTCTCTTGTCCCCTTTCTCATCTTTTCTCTTTTCCCTTTTCTCTTCTTTTCTCGATTCTGTTCTTTTCTCTTTCCTTATTTCTCTTTTCTCTTCTTTTCTCTTTTCTCTTCTTTTCTCTTTTCTCATCTTTTCTCCTCTTTACTCTTTTCCCTTTTCTCTTCTTTTTTCTTTTCTCTTCTTTTCTCGTTTCTCTTCTTTTCTCTTTTCTCTTCTTTTCTCTTTTCCCTTTTCTTTTCTCTTTTCTCAATTCTCTTCTATTCTCTTTTCTCGTCTTTTCTCTTTTCTCCTCATTTCCCTTCAGTTCTCTTTTATCTTTTCTCTTTTGTATTCTTTTCTCTTCTATTCACTTTTCTCTTTTATCTTTTCTCTTCTTTTCTCTTTTCTCCTCTTTTCTCTTTTCTTTTCTCTTTTCTCTTTTCTCTTTTCTCTTCGTATCTCTTCGTTTCTCTTTTCTCTTCTTTTCTCTACTTTTCTCTTTTCCCTTTATTCTCTTCTTTTCTCTTTTCCTATATTCTCTTCTTTTCTCTTTTCTCTTTTCTCTTCTTTTCTCTTCTTTATTCTTTAAACTTTTCTCTTCTTTTTACTCTTCATTTCTCTTTTCTCTTCTTTTCATTTCTTTTCTCTTCTTTTCTCTTTTCCCTTTACACCTCTGTTTTCTTTTCTTCTTTTCTCTTTTCACTTTTCTTTTCTCTTTTCTCTTCTTTTCTCTTTTCTCATCTTTTCTCCTCTTTACTCTTTTCCCTTTTCTCTTCTTTTTTCTTTTCTCTTTTTTTCTCGTTTCTCTTCTTTTCTCTTTTCTCTTCTTTTCTCTTTTCCCTTTTCTTTTCTCTTTTCTCTATTCTCTTCTTTTCTATTTTCTCTTTTGTATTCTTTTCTCTTCTATTCACTTTTCTCTTTTAACTTTTCTCTTCTTTTCTCTATTCTCTTCTTTTCTCTATTAACTTTTCTCTTCTTTTCTCTATTCTCTTCTTTTCTCTTTTTTCTCTTCTATTCACTTTTCTCTTTTATCTTTTCTCTTCTTTTCTCTATTCTCTTCTTTTCTCTTTTCTCTTCTTTTCTCTTCATTTCTCTTTCCTCATTTCTCTATTCTCATCTGTTCTCTTTTCTCTTCTTTGCTCTTTTCTCTTTTCTCTTCTTCTATCTTCTTTTATCTTCTTTTCTCTTTTCTCTTTTCTCTATTCTCTTCTGTTCTCTTTTGTCTTCTTTCCACTGTTCCCTTTTCTCGTCTATTCTCTTTTATCTTTTCTCTTCTTTTCTCTTTTCTCTTCTTTTCTCTTCTTTTCTCCTTTCACGTTTCTTTTCTCTTTTCTCTTCTTTTCTCATTCATTTTTTCTCTTTTCTCTTTTTTCTTCTTTTCTCTTTTCTCTTCTTTTCTCCTTTCTTTTCTCTTTTCTCTTCTTCTCTTCTTTTCTCTTCTTTTCCCTTCATTTCTCTTTTCTCTTTTGTATTCTTTTATCTTCTATTCACTTTTCTCTTTTATCTTTTCTTTTCTCTTCTTTTCTCTATTCTCTTCTTTTCTCTTTTCTCTTCTTTTCTCTTCATTTCTCTTTCCTCATTTCTCTATTCTCATCTGTTCTCTTTTCTCTTCTTTGCTCTTTTCTCTTTTCTCTTCTTCTATCTTCTTTTATCTTCTTTTCTCTTTTCTCTTTTCTCTATTCTCTTCTGTTCTCTTTTGTCTTCTTTCCTCTGTTCCCTTTTCTCGTCTATTCTCTGTTATCTTTTCTCTTCATTTCTCTTTTCTCTTCATTTCCATTCTCTCTTCTTTTCTCTTTTCTCATTTCTCTTTTCTTTTCTTTTCTCTTTTCTCTTTTCTCTTCTTGTCTCTTTTTTCTTTTCTATTCTTTTCTCTTCTTTTCTCTTTTCCATTTTCTCTTTTTTTCTCTTGTCTCTTTTCTCTTTTCTCTTCTTTTCTCTTTCCTCTTTTCTATTTCCTCTTCTTTTCTAATTTATCTTTTCTCTTCTTTTCGCTTTTCTATATCCTCTTCTTTTCTCTTCTTCTCTCTTCTTTTCTCATTTCTCTTGTCCCCTTTCTCTTCTTTTCTCTTTTCCCTTTTCTCTTCTTTTCTCGATTCTGTCCTTTTCTCTTTCCTTATTTCTCTTTTCTGTTCTTTTCCCTTTTCTCTTCTTTTTTCTTTTCTCTTTTTTTCTCGTTTCTCTTCTTTTCTCTTTTCTCTTCTTTTCTCTTTTCCCTTTTCTTTTCTCTTTTCTCTATTCTCTTCTTTTCTCTTTTCTCTTTTGTATTCTTTTCTCTTCTATTCACTTTTTTCTTTTAACTTTTCTCTTCTTTTCTCTATTCTCTTCTTTTCTCTATTAACTTTTCTCTTCTTTTCTCTATTCTCTTCTTTTCTCTTTTTTCTCTTCTATTCACTTTTCTCTTTTATCTTTTCTCTTCTTTTCTCTATTCTGTTCTTTTCTCTTTTCTCTTCTTTTCTCTTCATTTCTCTTTCCTCATTTCTCTATTCTCATCTGTTCTCTTTTGTCTTCTTTCCTCTGTTCCCTTTTCTCGTCTATTCTCTTTTATCTTTTCTCTTCATTTCTCTTTTCTCTTCTTTTCCATTCTCTCTTCTTTGCTCTTTTCTCATTTCTCTTTTCTTTTCTCTTTTCTCTTTTCTCTTCTTGTCTCTTCTTTTCTCTTTTCTCTTGTCCCCTTTCTCTTCTTTTCTCTTTTCCCTTTTCTCTTCTTTTCTCGATTCTGTTCTTTTCTCTTTCCTTATTTCTCTTTTCTCTTCTTTTCTCTTTTCTCTTCTTTTCTCTTTTCTCATCTTTTCTCCTCTTTACTCTTTTCCCTTTTCTCTTCTTTTTTCTTTTCTCTTCTTTTCTCGTTTCTCTTCTTTTCTCTTTTCTCTTCTTTTCTCTTTTCCCTTTTCTTTTCTCTTTTCTCAATTCTCTTCTTTTCTCTTTTCTCGTCTTTTCTCTTTTCTCGTCATTTCCCTTCAGTTCTCTTTTCTCTTTTCTCTTTTGTATTCTTTTCTCTTCTATTCACTTTTCTCTTTTATCTTTTCTCTTCTTTTCTCTTTTCTCCTCTTTTCTCTTTTCTTTTCTCTTTTCTCTTTTCTCTTTTCTCTTCGTATCTCTTCGTTTCTCTTTTCTCTTCTTTTCTCTACTTTTCTCTTTTCCCTTTATTCTCTTCTTTTCTCTTTTCCTATATTCTCTTCTTTTCTCTTTTCTCTTTTCTCTTCTTTTCTCTTCTTTATTCTTTAAACTTTTCTCTTCTTTTTACTCTTCATTTCTCTTTTCTCTTCTTTTCATTTCTTTTCTCTTCTTTTCTCTTTTCCCTTTACACCTCTGTTTTCTTTTCTTCTTTTCTCTTTTCACTTTTCTTTTCTCTTTTCTCTTCTTTTCCCTTTTCTCATCTTTTCTCCTCTTTACTCTTTTCCCTTTTCTCTTCTTTTTTCTTTTCTCTTTTTTTCTCGTTTCTCTTCTTTTCTCTTTTCCCTTTTCTTTTCTCTTTTCTCTATTCTCTTCTTTTCTCTTTTCTCTTTTGTATTCTTTTCCCTTCTATTCACTTTTCTCTTTTAACTTTTCTCTTCTTTTCTCTATTCTCTTCTTTTCTCTATTAACTTTTCTCCTCTTTTCTCTATTCTCTTCTTTTCTCTTTTATCTCTTCTGTTCACTTTTCTCTTTTATCTTTTCTCTTCTTTTCTCTTTTCTCATTTCTCTTTTCTTTTCTTTTCTCTTTTCTCTTTTCTCTTCTTGTCTCTTTTTTCTTTTCTATTCTTTTCTCTTCTTTTCTCTTTTCCATTTTCTCTTTTTTTCTCTTGTCTCTTTTCTCTTTTCTCTTCTTTTCTCTTTCCTCTTTTCTATTTCCTCTTCTTTTCTAATTTATCTTTTCTCTTCTTTTCGCTTTTCTATATCCTCTTCTTTTCTCTTCTTCTCTCTTCTTTTCTCATTTCTCTTGTCCCCTTTCTCTTCTTTTCTCTTTTCCCTTTTCTCATCTTTTCTCGATTCTGTCCTTTTCTCTTTCCTTATTTCTCTTTTCTCTTCTTTTCCCTTTTCTCTTCTTTTTTCTTTTCTCTTTTTTTCTCGTTTCTCTTCTTTTCTCTTTTCTCTTCTTTTCTCTTTTCCCTTTTCTTTTCTCTTTTCTCTATTCTCTTCTTTTCTCTTTTCTCTTTTGTATTCTTTTCTCTTCTATTCACTTTTTTCTTTTAACTTTTCTCTTCTTTTCTCTATTCTCTTCTTTTCTCTATTAACTTTTCTCTTCTTTTCTCTATTCTCTTCTTTTCTCTTTTTTCTCTTCTCTTCACTTTTCTCTTTTATCTTTTCTCTTCTTTTCTCTATTCTGTTCTTTTCTCTTTTCTCTTCTTTTCTCTTCATTTCTCTTTCCTCATTTCTCTATTCTCATCTGTTCTCTTTTCTCTTCTTTGCTCTTTTCTCTTTTCTCTTCTTCTATCTTCTTTTATCTTCTTTTCTCTTTTCTCTTTTCTCTATTCTCTTCTGTTCTCTTTTGTCTTCTTTCCACTGTTCCCTTTTCTCGTCTATTCTCTTTTATCTTTTCTCTTCTTTTCTCTTTTCTCTTCTTTTCTCTTCTTTTCTCCTTTCACGTTTCTTTTCTCTTTTCTCTTCTTTTCTCATTCATTTTTTCTCTTTTCTCTTTTTTCTTCTTTTCTCTTTTCTCTTCTTTTCTCCTTTCTTTTCTCTTTTCTCTTCTTCTCTTCTTTTCTCTTCTTTTCCCTTCATTTCTCTTTTCTCTTTTGTATTCTTTTATCTTCTATTCACTTTTCTCTCTTATCTTTTCTTTTCTCTTCTTTTCTCTATTCTCTTCTTTTCTCTTTTCTCTTCTTTTCTCTTCATTTCTCTTTCCTCATTTCTCTATTCTCATCTGTTCTCTTTTCTCTTCTTTGCTCTTTTCTCTTTTCTCTTCTTCTATCTTCTTTTATCTTCTTTTCTCTTTTCTCTTTTCTCTATTCTCTTCTGTTCTCTTTTGTCTTCTTTCCTCTGTTCCCTTTTCTCGTCTATTCTCTGTTATCTTTTCTCTTCATTTCTCTTTTCTCTTCTTTTCCATTCTCTCTTCTTTTCTCTTTTCTCATTTCTCTTTTCTTTTCTTTTCTCTTTTCTCTTTTCTCTTCTTGTCTCTTTTTTCTTTTCTATTCTTTTCTCCTCTTTTCTCTTTTCCATTTTCTCTTTTTTTCTCTTGTCTCTTTTCTCTTTTCTCTTCTTTTCTCTTTCCTCTTTTCTATTTCCTCTTCTTTTCTAATTTATCTTTTCTCTTGTTTTCGCTTTTCTATATCCTCTTCTTTTCTCTTCTTCTCTCTTCTTTTCTCATTTCTCTTGTCCCCTTTCTCTTCTTTTCTCTTTTCCCTTTTCTCTTCTTTTCTCGATTCTGTTCTTTTCTCTTTCCTTATTTCTCTTTTCTCTTCTTTTCTCTTTTCTCTTCTTTTCTCTTTTCTCTTCTTTTCTCTTTTCTCATATTTTCTCCTCTTTACTCTTTTCCCTTTTCTCTTCTTTTTTCTTTTCTCTTCTTTTCTCGTTTCTCTTCTTTTCTCTTTTCTCTTCTTTTCTCTTTTCCCTTTTCTTTTCTCTTTTCTCAATTCTCTTCTTTTCTCTTTTCTCGTCTTTTCTCTTTTCTCGTCATTTCCTTCAGTTCTCTTTTCTCTTTTCTCTTTTGTATTCTTTTCTCTTCTATTCACTTTTCTCTTTTATCTTTTCTCTTCTTTTCTCTTTGCTCCTCTTTTCTCTTTTCTTTTCTCTTTTCTCTTTTCTCTTTTCTCTTCGTATCTCTTCTTTTCTCTTTTCTCTTCTTTTCTCTACTTTTCTCTTTTCCCTTTATTCTCTTCTTTACTCTTTTCCTATATTCTCTTCTTTTCTCTTTTCTCTTCTTTATTCTTTAAACTTTTCTCTTCTTTTTACTGTTCATTTCTCTTTTCTCTTCTTTTCATTTCTTTTCTCTTCTTTTCTCTTTTCACTTCTTTTCTCTTCCTTTCTCTATATATTCTCTTTTCTCTTTTCTCTCATTTTCTCTTATTTTCTCTTTTTCCTTTTCTCTTCTTTTCTCTATTCTCTTTTTCTCTTTACTCTTCTTTTCTCTTTTCGCTTTTCTCTTCTTATCTCTTCTCCTTTTTCTCATATCTGTTCTTTTCTCTTTTTTCCTCATTTCTCTTCTTTTCTCTTTTCCCTTTACACCTCTTTTTTCTTTTCTTCTTTTCTCATTTCACTTTTCTTTTCTGTTTTCTCTTCTTTTCTCTTTTCTCATCTTTTCTCCTCTTTACTCTTTTCCCTTTTCTCTTTTTTTTTCTTTTCTCTTCTTTTCTCGTTTCTCTTCTTTTCTCTTTTCTCTTCTTTTCTCTTTTCCCTTTTCTTTTCTCTTTTCTCTATTCTCTTCTTTTCTCTTTTCTCTTTTGTATTCTTTTCTCTACTATTCACTTTTCTCTTTTAACTTTTCTCTTCTTTTCTCTATTCTCTTCTTTTCTCTTTTTTCTCTTCTATTCACTTTTCTCTTTTATCTTTTCTCTTCTTTTCTCTGTTCTGTTCTTTTCTCTTTTCTCTTCTTTTCTCTTCATTTCTCTTTCCTCATTTCTGTATTCTCATCTGTTCTCTTTTCTCTTCTTTGCTCTTTCTCTTTTCTCTTCTTCTATCTTCTTTTATCTTCTTTTCTCTTTTCTCTTTTCTCTATTCTCTTCAGTTCTCTTTTGTCTTCTTTCCACTGTTCCCTTTTCTCGTCTATTCTCTTTTATCTTTTCTCTTCTTTTCTCTTTTCTCTTCTTTTCCCTTCTTTTCTCCTTTCACGTTTCTTTTCACTTTTCTCTTCTTTTCTCTTTTCTCTTCTTTTCTCCTTTCTTTTCTCTTTTCTCTTCTTCTCTTCTTTTCTCTTTTCTCTTCTTTTCCCTTCATTTCTCTTTTCTCTTTTGTATTCTTTTATCTTCTATTCACTTTTCTCTTTTATCTTTTCTTTTCTCTTCTTTTCTCTATTCTCTTCTTTTCTCTTTTCTCTTCATTTCTCTTTCCTCATTTCTCTATTCTCATCTGTTCTCTTTTCTCTTCTTTGCTCTTTTCTCTTTTCTCTTCTTCTATCTTCTTTTATCTTCTTTTCTCTTTTCTCTTTTCTCTATTCTCTTCTGTTCTCTTTTGTCTTCTTTCCTCTGTTCCCTTTTCTCATCTATTCTCTTTTATCTTTTCTCTTCATTTCTCTTTTCTCTTCTTTTCCATTCTCTCTTCTTTGCTCTTTTCTCATTTCTCTTTTCTTTTCTCTTTTCTCTTTTCTCTTCTTGTCTCTTCTTTTCTCTTTTCTCTTGTCCCCTTTCTCTTCTTTTCTCTTTTCCCTTTTCTCTTCTTTTCTCGATTCTGTTCTTTTCTCTTTCCTTATTTCTCTTTTCTCTTCTTTTCTCTTTTCTCTTCTTTTCTCTTTTCTCATCTTTTCTCCTCTTTACTCTTTTCCCTTTTCTCTTCTTTTTTCTTTTCTCTTCTTTTCTCGTTTCTCTTCTTTTCTCTTTTCTCTTCTTTTCTCTTTTCCCTTTTCTTTTCTCTTTTCTCAATTCTCTTCTTTTCTCTTTTCTCGTCTTTTCTCTTTTCTCGTCATTTCCCTTCAGTTCTCTTTTATCTTTTCTCTTTTGTATTCTTTTCTCTTCTATTCACTTTTCTCTTTTATCTTTTCTCTTCTTTTCTCTTTTCTCCTCTTTTCTCTTTTCTTTTCTCTTTTCTCTTTTCTCTTCGTATCTCTTCGTTTCTCTTTTCTCTTCTTTTCTCTACTTTTCTCTTTTCCCTTTATTCTCTTCTTTTCTCTTTTCCTATATTCTCTTCTTTTCTCTTTTCTCTACTTTTCTCTTTTCTCTTTTCTCTTCTTTTCTCTTCTTTATTCTTTAAACTTTTCTCTTCTTTTTACTCTTCATTTCTCTTTTCTCTTCTTTTCATTTCTTTTCTCTTCTTTTCTCTTTTCCCTTTACACCTCTGTTTTCTTTTCTTCTTTTCTCTTTTCACTTTTCTTTTCTCTTTTCTCTTCTTTTCTCTTTTCTCATCTTTTCTCCTCTTTACTCTTTTCCCTTTTCTCTTCTTTTTTCTTTTCTCTTTTTTTCTCGTTTCTCTTCTGTTCTCTTTTCTCTTCTTTTCTCTTTTCCCTTTTCTTTTCTCTTTTCTCTATTCTCTTCTTTTCTCTTTTCTCTTTTGTATTCTTTTCTCTTCTATTCACTTTTCTCTTTTAAATTTTCTCTTCTTTTCTCTATTCTCTTCTTTTCTCTATTAACTTTTCTCTTCTTTTCTCTATTCTCTTCTTTTCACTTTTTTCTCTTCTATTCACTTTTCTCTTTTATCTTTTCTCTTCTTTTCTCTATTCTCTTCTTTTCTCTTTTCTCTTCTTTTCTCTTCATTTCTCTTTCCTCATTTCTCTATTCTCATCTGTTCTCTTTTCTCTTCTTTGCTCTTTTCTCTTTTCTCTTCGTCTATCTTCTTTTATCTTCTTTTCTCTTTTCTCTTTTCTCTATTCTCTTCTGTTCTCTTTTGTCTTCTTTCCACTGTTCCCTTTTCTCGTCTATTCTCTTTTATCTTTTCTCTTCTTTTCTCTTTTCTCTTCTTTTCTCTTCTTTTCTCCTTTCACGTTTCTTTTCTCTTTTCTCTTCTTTTCTCATTCATTTTTTCTCTTTTCTCTTTTTTCTTATTTTCTCTTTTCTCTTCTTTTCTCCTTTCTTTTCTCTTTTCTCTTCTTCTCTTCTTTTCTCTTCTTTTCCCATCATTTCTCTTTTCTCTTTTGTATTCTTTTATCTTCTATTCACTTTTCTCTTTTATCTTTTCTTTTCTCTTCTTTTCTCTATTCTCTTCTTTTCTCTTTTCTCTTCTTTTCTCTTCATTTCTCTTTCCTCATTTCTCTATTCTCATCTGTTCTCTTTTCTCTTCTTTGCTCTTTTCTCTTTTCTCTTCTTCTATCTTCTTTTATCTTCTTTTCTCTTTTCTCTTTTCTCTATTCTCTTCTGTTCTCTTTTGTCTTCTTTCCTCTGTTCCCTTTTCTCGTCTATTCTCTTTTATCTTTTCTCTTCATTTCTCTTTTCTCTTCTTTTCCATTCTCTCTTCTTTTCTCTTTTCTCATTTCTCTTTTCTTTTCTTTTCTCTTTTCTCTTCTTGTCTCTTTTTTCTTTTCTATTCTTTTCTCTTCTTTTCTCTTTTCCATTTTCTCTTTTTTTCTCTTGTCTCTTTTCTCTTTTCTCTTCTTTTCTCTTTCCTCTATTCTATTTCCTCTTCTTTTCTAATTTATCTTTTCTCTTCTTTTCGCTTTTCTATATCCTCTTCTTTTCTCTTCTTCTCTCTTCTTTTCTCATTTCTCTTGTCCCCTTTCTCTTCTTTTCTCTATTCCCTTTTCTCATCTTTTCTCGATTATGTCCTTTTCTCTTTCCTTATTTCTCTTTTCTCTTCTTTTCTCTTTTCTCTACTTTTCTCTTTTCTCTTCTTTTCTCTGTTCTCATATTTTCTCCTCTTTACTCTTTTCCCTTTTCTCTTCTTTTTTCTGTTCTCTTTTTTTCTCGTTTCTCTTCTTTTCTCTTTTCTCTTCTTTTCTCTTTTCCCTTTTCTTTTCTCTTTTCTCTATTCTCTTCTTTTCTCTTTTCTCTTTTGTATTCTTTTCTCTTCTATTCACTTTTCTCTTTTAACTTTTCTCTTCTTTTCTCTATTCTCTTCCTTTCTCTATTAACTTTTCTCTTCTTTTCTCTAATCTCTTCTTTTCTCTTTTTTCTCTTCTATTCACTTTTCTCTTTTATCTTTTCTCTTCTTTTCTCTATTCTCTTCTTTTCTCTTTTCTCTTCTTTTCTCTTCATTTCTCTTTCCTCATTTCTCTATTCTCATCTGTTCTCTTTTCTCTTCTTTGCTCTTTTCTCTTTTCTCTTCTTCTATCTTCTTTTATCTTCTTTTCTCTTTTCTCTTTTCTCTATTCTCTTCTGTTCTCTTTTGTCTTCTTTCCTCTGTTCCCTTTTCTCGTCTATTCTCTTTTATCTTTTCTCTTCATTTCTCTTTTCTCTTCTTTTCCATTCTCTCTTCTTTTCTCTTTTCTCATTTCTCTTTTCTTTTCTTTTCTCTTTTCTCTTCTTGTCTCTTTTTTCTTTTCTATTCTTTTCTCTTCTTTTCTCTTTTCCATTTTCTCTTTTTTTCTCTTGTCTCTTTTCTCTTTTCTCTTCTTTTCTCTTTCCTCTTTTCTATTTCCTCTTCTTTTCTAATTTATCTTTTCTCTTCTTTTCGCTTTTCTATATCCTCTTCTTTTCTCTTCTTCTCTCTTCTTTTCTCATTTCTCTTGTCCCCTTTCTCTTCTTTTCTCTTTTCCCTTTTCTCTCCTTTTCTCGATTCTGTCCTTTTCTCTTTCCTTATTTCTCTTTTCTGTTCTTTTCCCTTTTCTCTTCTTTTTTCTTTTCTCTTTTTTTCTCGTTTCTCTTCTTTTCTCTTTTCTCTTCTTTTCTCTTTTCCCTTTTCTTTTCTCTTTTCTCTATTCTCTTCTTTTCTCTTTTCTCTTTTGTATTCTTTTCTCTTCTATTCACTTTTTTCTTTTAACTTTTCTCTTCTTTTCTCTATTCTCTTCTTTTCTCTATTAACTTTTCTCTTCTTTTCTCTATTCTCTTCTTTTCTCTTTTTTCTCTTCTATTCACTTTTCTCTTTTATCTTTTCTCTTCTTTTCTCTATTCTGTTCTTTTCTCTTTTCTCTTCTTTTCTCTTCATTTCTCTTTCCTCATTTCTCTATTCTCATCTGTTCTCTTTTGTCTTCTTTCCTCTGTTCCCTTTTCTCGTCTATTCTCTTTTATCTTTTCTCTTCATTTCTCTTTTCTCTTCTTTTCCATTCTCTCTTCTTTGCTCTTTTCTCATTTCTCTTTTCTTTTCTCTTTTCTCTTTTCTCTTCTTGTCTCTTCTTTTCTCTTTTCTCTTGTCCCCTTTCTCTTCTTTTCTCTTTTCCCTTTTCTCTTCTTTTCTCGATTCTGTTCTTTTCTCTTTCCTTATTTCTCTTTTCTCTTCTTTTCTCTTTTCTCTTCTTTTCTCTTTTCTCATCTTTTCTCCTCTTTACTCTTTTCCCTTTTCTCTTCTTTTTTCTTTTCTCTTCTTTTCTCGTTTCTCTTCTTTTCTCTTTTCTCTTCTTTTCTCTTTTCCCTTTTCTTTTCTCTTTTCTCAATTCTCTTCTTTTCTCTTTTCTCGTCTTTTCTCTTTTCTCGTCATTTCCCTTCAGTTCTCTTTTCTCTTTTCTCTTTTGTATTCTTTTCTCTTCTATTCACTTTTCTCTTTTATCTTTTCTCTTCTTTTCTCTTTTCTCCTCTTTTCTCTTTTCTTTTCTCTTTTCTCTTTTCTCTTTTCTCTTCGTATCTCTTCGTTTCTCTTTTCTCTTCTTTTCTCTACTTTTCTCTTTTCCCTTTATTCTCTTCTTTTCTCTTTTCCTATATTCTCTTCTTTTCTCATTTTCTCTTTTCTCTTCTTTTCTCTTCTTTATTCTTTAAACTTTTCTCTTCTTTTTACTCTTCATTTCTCTTTTCTCTTCTTTTCATTTCTTTTCTCTTCTTTTCTCTTTTCCCTTTACACCTCTGTTTTCTTTTCTTCTTTTCTCTTTTCACTTTTCTTTTCTCTTTTCTCTTCTTTTCCCTTTTCTCATCTTTTCTCCTCTTTACTCTTTTCCCTTTTCTCTTCTTTTTTCTTTTCTCTTTTTTTCTCGTTTCTCTTCTTTTCTCTTTTCCCTTTTCTTTTCTCTTTTCTCTATTCTCTTCTTTTCTCTTTTCTCTTTTGTATTCTTTTCTCTTCTATTCACTTTTCTCTTTTAACTTTTCTCTTCTTTTCTCTATTCTCTTCTTTTCTCTATTAACTTTTCTCTTCTTTTCTCTATTCTCTTCTTTTCTCTTTTTTCTCTTCTGTTCACTTTTCTCTTTTATCTTTTCTCTTCTTTTCTCTTTTCTCATTTCTCTTTTCTTTTCTTTTCTCTTTTCTCTTTTCTCTTCTTGTCTCTTTTTTCTTTTCTATTCTTTTCTCTTCTTTTCTCTTTTCCATTTTCTCTTTTTTTCTCTTGTCTCTTTTCTCTTTTCTCTTCTTTTCTCTTTCCTCTTTTCTATTTCCTCTTCTTTTCTAATTTATCTTTTCTCTTCTTTTCGCTTTTCTATATCCTCTTCTTTTCTCTTCTTCTCTCTTCTTTTCTCATTTCTCTTGTCCCCTTTCTCTTCTTTTCTCTTTTCCCTTTTCTCATCTTTTCTCGATTCTGTCCTTTTCTCTTTCCTTATTTCTCTTTTCTCTTCTTTTCCCTTTTCTCTTCTTTTTTCTTTTCTCTTTTTTTCTCGTTTCTCTTCTTTTCTCTTTTCTCTTCTTTTCTCTTTTCCCTTTTCTTTTCTCTTTTCTCTATTCTCTTCTTTTCTCTTTTCTCTTTTGTATTCTTTTCTCTTCTATTCACTTTTTTCTTTTAACTTTTCTCTTCTTTTCTCTATTCTCTTCTTTTCTCTATTAACTTTTCTCTTCTTTTCTCTATTCTCTTCTTTTCTCTTTTTTCTCTTCTCTTCACTTTTCTCTTTTATCTTTTCTCTTCTTTTCTCTATTCTGTTCTTTTCTCTTTTCTCTTCTTTTCTCTTCATTTCTCTTTCCTCATTTCTCTATTCTCATCTGTTCTCTTTTCTCTTCTTTGCTCTTTTCTCTTTTCTCTTCTTCTATCTTCTTTTATCTTCTTTTCTCTTTTCTCTTTTCTCTATTCTCTTCTGTTCTCTTTTGTCTTCTTTCCACTGTTCCCTTTTCTCGTCTATTCTCTTTTATCTTTTCTCTTCTTTTCTCTTTTCTCTTCTTTTCTCTTCTTTTCTCCTTTCACGTTTCTTTTCTCTTTTCTCTTCTTTTCTCATTCATTTTTTCTCTTTTCTCTTTTTTCTTCTTTTCTCTTTTCTCTTCTTTTCTCCTTTCTTTTCTCTTTTCTCTTCTTCTCTTCTTTTCTCTTCTTTTCCCTTCATTTCTCTTTTCTCTTTTGTATTCTTTTATCTTCTATTCACTTTTCTCTCTTATCTTTTCTTTTCTCTTCTTTTCTCTATTCTCTTCTTTTCTCTTTTCTCTTCTTTTCTCTTCATTTCTCTTTCCTCATTTCTCTATTCTCATCTGTTCTCTTTTCTCTTCTTTGCTCTTTTCTCTTTTCTCTTCTTCTATCTTCTTTTATCTTCTTTTCTCTTTTCTCTTTTCTCTATTCTCTTCTGTTCTCTTTTGTCTTCTTTCCTCTGTTCCCTTTTCTCGTCTATTCTCTGTTATCTTTTCTCTTCATTTCTCTTTTCTCTTCTTTTCCATTCTCTCTTCTTTTCTCTTTTCTCATTTCTCTTTTCTTTTCTTTTCTCTTTTCTCTTTTCTCTTCTTGTCTCTTTTTTCTTTTCTATTCTTTTCTCCTCTTTTCTCTTTTCCATTTTCTCTTTTTTTCTCTTGTCTCTTTTCTCTTTTCTCTTCTTTTCTCTTTCCTCTTTTCTATTTCCTCTTCTTTTCTAATTTATCTTTTCTCTTGTTTTCGCTTTTCTATATCCTCTTCTTTTCTCTTCTTCTCTCTTCTTTTCTCATTTCTCTTGTCCCCTTTCTCTTCTTTTCTCTTTTCCCTTTTCTCTTCTTTTCTCGATTCTGTTCTTTTCTCTTTCCTTATTTCTCTTTTCTCTTCTTTTCTCTTTTCTCTTCTTTTCTCTTTTCTCTTCTTTTCTCTTTTCTCATATTTTCTCCTCTTTACTCTTTTCCCTTTTCTCTTCTTTTTTCTTTTCTCTTCTTTTCTCGTTTCTCTTCTTTTCTCTTTTCTCTTCTTTTCTCTTTTCCCTTTTCTTTTCTCTTTTCTCAATTCTCTTCTTTTCTCTTTTCTCGTCTTTTCTCTTTTCTCGTCATTTCCTTCAGTTCTCTTTTCTCTTTTCTCTTTTGTATTCTTTTCTCTTCTATTCACTTTTCTCTTTTATCTTTTCTCTTCTTTTCTCTTTGCTCCTCTTTTCTCTTTTCTTTTCTCTTTTCTCTTTTCTCTTTTCTCTTCGTATCTCTTCTTTTCTCTTTTCTCTTCTTTTCTCTACTTTTCTCTTTTCCCTTTATTCTCTTCTTTACTCTTTTCCTATATTCTCTTCTTTTCTCTTTTCTCTTCTTTATTCTTTAAACTTTTCTCTTCTTTTTACTGTTCATTTCTCTTTTCTCTTCTTTTCATTTCTTTTCTCTTCTTTTCTCTTTTCACTTCTTTTCTCTTCCTTTCTCTATATATTCTCTTTTCTCTTTTCTCTCATTTTCTCTTATTTTCTCTTTTTCCTTTTCTCTTCTTTTCTCTATTCTCTTTTTCTCTTTACTCTTCTTTTCTCTTTTCGCTTTTCTCTTCTTATCTCTTCTCCTTTTTCTCATATCTGTTCTTTTCTCTTTTTTCCTCATTTCTCTTCTTTTCTCTTTTCCCTTTACACCTCTTTTTTCTTTTCTTCTTTTCTCATTTCACTTTTCTTTTCTGTTTTCTCTTCTTTTCTCTTTTCTCATCTTTTCTCCTCTTTACTCTTTTCCCTTTTCTCTTTTTTTTTCTTTTCTCTTCTTTTCTCGTTTCTCTTCTTTTCTCTTTTCTCTTCTTTTCTCTTTTCCCTTTTCTTTTCTCTTTTCTCTATTCTCTTCTTTTCTCTTTTCTCTTTTGTATTCTTTTCTCTACTATTCACTTTTCTCTTTTAACTTTTCTCTTCTTTTCTCTATTCTCTTCTTTTCTCTTTTTTCTCTTCTATTCACTTTTCTCTTTTATCTTTTCTCTTCTTTTCTCTGTTCTGTTCTTTTCTCTTTTCTCTTCTTTTCTCTTCATTTCTCTTTCCTCATTTCTGTATTCTCATCTGTTCTCTTTTCTCTTCTTTGCTCTTTCTCTTTTCTCTTCTTCTATCTTCTTTTATCTTCTTTTCTCTTTTCTCTTTTCTCTATTCTCTTCAGTTCTCTTTTGTCTTCTTTCCACTGTTCCCTTTTCTCGTCTATTCTCTTTTATCTTTTCTCTTCTTTTCTCTTTTCTCTTCTTTTCCCTTCTTTTCTCCTTTCACGTTTCTTTTCACTTTTCTCTTCTTTTCTCTTTTCTCTTCTTTTCTCCTTTCTTTTCTCTTTTCTCTTCTTCTCTTCTTTTCTCTTTTCTCTTCTTTTCCCTTCATTTCTCTTTTCTCTTTTGTATTCTTTTATCTTCTATTCACTTTTCTCTTTTATCTTTTCTTTTCTCTTCTTTTCTCTATTCTCTTCTTTTCTCTTTTCTCTTCATTTCTCTTTCCTCATTTCTCTATTCTCATCTGTTCTCTTTTCTCTTCTTTGCTCTTTTCTCTTTTCTCTTCTTCTATCTTCTTTTATCTTCTTTTCTCTTTTCTCTTTTCTCTATTCTCTTCTGTTCTCTTTTGTCTTCTTTCCTCTGTTCCCTTTTCTCATCTATTCTCTTTTATCTTTTCTCTTCATTTCTCTTTTCTCTTCTTTTCCATTCTCTCTTCTTTGCTCTTTTCTCATTTCTCTTTTCTTTTCTCTTTTCTCTTTTCTCTTCTTGTCTCTTCTTTTCTCTTTTCTCTTGTCCCCTTTCTCTTCTTTTCTCTTTTCCCTTTTCTCTTCTTTTCTCGATTCTGTTCTTTTCTCTTTCCTTATTTCTCTTTTCTCTTCTTTTCTCTTTTCTCTTCTTTTCTCTTTTCTCATCTTTTCTCCTCTTTACTCTTTTCCCTTTTCTCTTCTTTTTTCTTTTCTCTTCTTTTCTCGTTTCTCTTCTTTTCTCTTTTCTCTTCTTTTCTCTTTTCCCTTTTCTTTTCTCTTTTCTCAATTCTCTTCTTTTCTCTTTTCTCGTCTTTTCTCTTTTCTCGTCATTTCCCTTCAGTTCTCTTTTATCTTTTCTCTTTTGTATTCTTTTCTCTTCTATTCACTTTTCTCTTTTATCTTTTCTCTTCTTTTCTCTTTTCTCCTCTTTTCTCTTTTCTTTTCTCTTTTCTCTTTTCTCTTCGTATCTCTTCGTTTCTCTTTTCTCTTCTTTTCTCTACTTTTCTCTTTTCCCTTTATTCTCTTCTTTTCTCTTTTCCTATATTCTCTTCTTTTCTCTTTTCTCTACTTTTCTCTTTTCTCTTTTCTCTTCTTTTCTCTTCTTTATTCTTTAAACTTTTCTCTTCTTTTTACTCTTCATTTCTCTTTTCTCTTCTTTTCATTTCTTTTCTCTTCTTTTCTCTTTTCCCTTTACACCTCTGTTTTCTTTTCATCTTTTCTCTTTTCACTTTTCTTTTCTCTTTTCTCTTCTTTTCTCTTTTCTCATCTTTTCTCCTCTTTACTCTTTTCCCTTTTCTCTTCTTTTTTCTTTTCTCTTTTTTTCTCGTTTCTCTTCTGTTCTCTTTTCTCTTCTTTTCTCTTTTCCCTTTTCTTTTCTCTTTTCTCTATTCTCTTCTTTTCTCTTTTCTCTTTTGTATTCTTTTCTCTTCTATTCACTTTTCTCTTTTAAATTTTCTCTTCTTTTCTCTATTCTCTTCTTTTCTCTATTAACTTTTCTCTTCTTTTCTCTATTCTCTTCTTTTCACTTTTTTCTCTTCTATTCACTTTTCTCTTTTCTCTATTCTCTTCTTTTCTCTTTTCTCTTCTTTTCTCTTCATTTCTCTTTCCTCATTTCTCTATTCTCATCTGTTCTCTTTTCTCTTCTTTGCTCTTTTCTCTTTTCTCTTCGTCTATCTTCTTTTATCTTCTTTTCTCTTTTCTCTTTTCTCTATTCTCTTCTGTTCTCTTTTGTCTTCTTTCCACTGTTCCCTTTTCTCGTCTATTCTCTTTTATCTTTTCTCTTCTTTTCTCTTTTCTCTTCTTTTCTCTTCTTTTCTCCTTTCACGTTTCTTTTCTCTTTTCTCTTCTTTTCTCATTCATTTTTTCTCTTTTCTCTTTTTTCTTATTTTCTCTTTTCTCTTCTTTTCTCCTTTCTTTTCTCTTTTCTCTTCTTCTCTTCTTTTCTCTTCTTTTCCCATCATTTCTCTTTTCTCTTTTGTATTCTTTTATCTTCTATTCACTTTTCTCTTTTATCTTTTCTTTTCTCTTCTTTTCTCTATTCTCTTCTTTTCTCTTTTCTCTTCTTTTCTCTTCATTTCTCTTTCCTCATTTCTCTATTCTCATCTGTTCTCTTTTCTCTTCTTTGCTCTTTTCTCTTTTCTCTTCTTCTATCTTCTTTTATCTTCTTTTCTCTTTTCTCTTTTCTCTATTCTCTTCTGTTCTCTTTTGTCTTCTTTCCTCTGTTCCCTTTTCTCGTCTATTCTCTTTTATCTTTTCTCTTCATTTCTCTTTTCTCTTCTTTTCCATTCTCTCTTCTTTTCTCTTTTCTCATTTCTCTTTTCTTTTCTTTTCTCTTTTCTCTTCTTGTCTCTTTTTTCTTTTCTATTCTTTTCTCTTCTTTTCTCTTTTCCATTTTCTCTTTTTTTCTCTTGTCTCTTTTCTCTTTTCTCTTCTTTTCTCTTTCCTCTATTCTATTTCCTCTTCTTTTCTAATTTATCTTTTCTCTTCTTTTCGCTTTTCTATATCCTCTTCTTTTCTCTTCTTCTCTCTTCTTTTCTCATTTCTCTTGTCCCCTTTCTCTTCTTTTCTCTATTCCCTTTTCTCATCTTTTCTCGATTATGTCCTTTTCTCTTTCCTTATTTCTCTTTTCTCTTCTTTTCTCTTTTCTCTACTTTTCTCTTTTCTCTTCTTTTCTCTGTTCTCATATTTTCTCCTCTTTACTCTTTTCCCTTTTCTCTTCTTTTTTCTGTTCTCTTTTTTTCTCGTTTCTCTTCTTTTCTCTTTTCTCTTCTTTTCTCTTTTCCCTTTTCTTTTCTCTTTTCTCTATTCTCTTCTTTTCTCTTTTCTCTTTTGTATTCTTTTCTCTTCTATTCACTTTTCTCTTTTAACTTTTCTCTTCTTTTCTCTATTCTCTTCCTTTCTCTATTAACTTTTCTCTTCTTTTCTCTAATCTCTTCTTTTCTCTTTTTTCTCTTCTATTCACTTTTCTCTTTTATCTTTTCTCTTCTTTTCTCTATTCTCTTCTTTTCTCTTTTCTCTTCTTTTCTCTTCATTTCTCTTTCCTCATTTCTCTATTCTCATCTGTTCTCTTTTCTCTTCTTTGCTCTTTTCTCTTTTCTCTTCTTCTATCTTCTTTTATCTTCTTTTCTCTTTTCTCTTTTCTCTATTCTCTTCTGTTCTCTTTTGTCTTCTTTCATCTGTTCCCTTTTCTCGTCTATTCTCTTTTATCTTTTCTCTTCATTTCTCTTTTCTCTTCTTTTCCATTCTCTCTTCTTTTCTCTTTTCTCATTTCTCTTTTCTTTTCTTTTCTCTTTTCTCTTCTTGTCTCTTTTTTCTTTTCTATTCTTTTCTCTTCTTTTCTCTTTTCCATTTTCTCTTTTTTTCTCTTGTCTCTTTTCTCTTTTCTCTTCTTTTCTCTTTCCTCTTTTCTATTTCCTCTTCTTTTCTAATTTATCTTTTCTCTTCTTTTCGCTTTTCTATATCCTCTTCTTTTCTCTTCTTCTCTCTTCTTTTCTCATTTCTCTTGTCCCCTTTCTCTTCTTTTCTCTTTTCCCTTTTCTCTCCTTTTCTCGATTCTGTCCTTTTCTCTTTCCTTATTTCTCTTTTCTGTTCTTTTCCCTTTTCTCTTCTTTTTTCTTTTCTCTTTTTTTCTCGTTTCTCTTCTTTTCTCTTTTCTCTTCTTTTCTCTTTTCCCTTTTCTTTTCTCTTTTCTCTATTCTCTTCTTTTCTCTTTTCTCTTTTGTATTCTTTTCTCTTCTATTCACTTTTTTCTTTTAACTTTTCTCTTCTTTTCTCTATTCTCTTCTTTTCTCTATTAACTTTTCTCTTCTTTTCTCTATTCTCTTCTTTTCTCTTTTTTCTCTTCTATTCACTTTTCTCTTTTATCTTTTCTCTTCTTTTCTCTATTCTGTTCTTTTCTCTTTTCTCTTCTTTTCTCTTCATTTCTCTTTCCTCATTTCTCTATTCTCATCTGTTCTCTTTTGTCTTCTTTCCTCTGTTCCCTTTTCTCGTCTATTCTCTTTTATCTTTTCTCTTCATTTCTCTTTTCTCTTCTTTTCCATTCTCTCTTCTTTGCTCTTTTCTCATTTCTCTTTTCTTTTCTCTTTTCTCTTTTCTCTTCTTGTCTCTTCTTTTCTCTTTTCTCTTGTCCCCTTTCTCTTCTTTTCTCTTTTCCCTTTTCTCTTCTTTTCTCGATTCTGTTCTTTTCTCTTTCCTTATTTCTCTTTTCTCTTCTTTTCTCTTTTCTCTTCTTTTCTCTTTTCTCATCTTTTCTCCTCTTTACTCTTTTCCCTTTTCTCTTCTTTTTTCTTTTCTCTTCTTTTCTCGTTTCTCTTCTTTTCTCTTTTCTCTTCTTTTCTCTTTTCCCTTTTCTTTTCTCTTTTCTCAATTCTCTTCTTTTCTCTTTTCTCGTCTTTTCTCTTTTCTCGTCATTTCCCTTCAGTTCTCTTTTCTCTTTTCTCTTTTGTATTCTTTTCTCTTCTATTCACTTTTCTCTTTTATCTTTTCTCTTCTTTTCTCTTTTCTCCTCTTTTCTCTTTTCTTTTCTCTTTTCTCTTTTCTCTTTTCTCTTCGTATCTCTTCGTTTCTCTTTTCTCTTCTTTTCTCTACTTTTCTCTTTTCCCTTTATTCTCTTCTTTTCTCTTTTCCTATATTCTCTTCTTTTCTCTTTTCTCTTTTCTCTTCTTTTCTCTTCTTTATTCTTTAAACTTTTCTCTTCTTTTTACTCTTCATTTCTCTTTTCTCTTCTTTTCATTTCTTTTCTCTTCTTTTC
This sequence comes from Chiloscyllium punctatum, assembly GCF_047496795.1. Classification (NCBI taxonomy): domain Eukaryota; kingdom Metazoa; phylum Chordata; class Chondrichthyes; order Orectolobiformes; family Hemiscylliidae; genus Chiloscyllium; species Chiloscyllium punctatum. The sequence goes on from NC_092779.1 coordinate 36,182,590, forward strand.
TCTTTTCCCTTTACACCTCTGTTTTCTTTTCTTCTTTTCTCTTTTCACTTTTCTTTTCTCTTTTCTCTTCTTTTCTCTTTTCTCATCTTTTCTCCTCTTTACTCTTTTCCCTTTTCTCTTTTTTTTCTTTTCTCTTTTTTTCTCGTTTCTCTTCTTTTCTCTTTTCCCTTTTCTTTTCTCTTTTCTCTATTCTCTTCTTTTCTCTTTTCTCTTTTGTATTCTTTTCTCTTCTATTCACTTTTCTCTTTTATCTTTTCTCTTCTTTTCTCTATTCTGTTCTTTTCTCTTTTCTCTTCTTTTCTCTTCATTTTTCTTTCCTCATTTCTCTATTCTCATCTGTTCTCTTTTCTCTTCTTTGCTCTTTTCTCTTTTCTCTTCTTCTATCTTCTTTTATCTTCTTTTCTCTTTTCTCTTTTCTCTATTCTCTTCTGTTCTCTTTTGTCTTCTTTCCACTGTTCCCTTTTCTCGTCTATTCTCTTTTATCTTTTCTCTTCTTTTCTCTTTTCTCTTCTTTTCTCTTCTTTTCTCCTTTCACGTTTCTTTTCTCTTTTCTCTTCTTTTCTCATTCATTTTTTCTCTTTTCTCTTTTTTCTTCTTTTCTCTTTTCTCTTCTTTTCTCCTTTCTTTTCTCTTTTCTCTTCTTCTCTTCTTTTCTCTTCTTTTCCCTTCATTTCTCTTTTCTCTTTTGTATTCTTTTCTCTTCTATTCACTTTTCTCTTTTATCTTTTCTTTTCTCTTCTTTTCTCTATTCTCTTCTTTTCTCTTTTCTCTTCATTTCTCTTCATTTCTCTTTCCTCATTTCTCTATTCTCATCTGTTCTCTTTTCTCTTCTTTGCTCTTTTCTCTTTTCTCTTCTTCTATCTTCTTTTATCTTCTTTTCTCTTTTCTCTTTTTCTCTATTCTCTTCTGTTCTCTTTTGTCTTCTTTCCTCTGTTCCCTTTTCTCGTCTATTCTCTTTTATCTTTTCTCTTCTTTTCTCTTTTCTCATTTCTCTTTTCTTTTCTTTTCTCTTTTCTCTTTTCTCTTCTTGTCTCTTTTTTCTTTTCTATTTCCTCTTCTTTTCTAATTTCTCTTTTCTCTTCTTATCTCTTTTCATTTTCTCTTTTTTTCTCTTGTCTCTTTTCTCTTTTCTCTTCTTTTCTCTTCCCTCTTTTCTATTTCCTCTTCTTTTCTAATTTATCTTTTCTCTTCTTTTCTCTTTTCATTTTCTCTTTTTTTCTCTTGTCTCTTTTCTCTTTTCTCTTCTTTTCTCTTTCCTCTTTTCTATTTCCTCTTCTTTTCTAATTTATCTTTTCTCTTCTTTTCTCTTCGTATCTCATCGTTTCTCTTTTCTCTTCTTTTCTCTACTTTTCTCTTTTCCCTTTATTCTCTTCTTTTCTCTTTTCCTATATTCTCTTCTTTTCTCTTTTCTCTTTTCTCTTCTTTTCTCTTATTTATTCTTTAAACTTTTCTCTTCTTTTTACTCTTCATTTCTCTTTTCTCTTCTTTTCATTTCTTTTCTCTTCTTTTCTCTTTTCCCTTTACACCTCCGTTTTCTTTTCTTCTTTTCTCTTTTCACTTTTCTTTTCTCTTTTCTCTTCTTTTCTCTTTTCTCATCTTTTCTCCTCTTTACTCTTTTCCCTTTTCTCTTCTTTTTTCTTTTCTCTTTTTTTCTCGTTTCTCTTCTTTTCTCTTTTCTCTTCTTTTCTCTTTTCCCTTTTCTTTTCTCTTTTCTCTATTCTCTTCTTTTCTCTTTTCTCTTTTGTATTCTTTTCTCTTCTATTCACTTTTCTCTTTTAACTTTTCTCTTCTTTTCTCTATTCTCTTCTTTTCTCTATTAACTTTTCTCTTCTTTTCTCTATTCTCTTCCTTTCTCTTTTTTCTCTTCTATTCACTTTTCTCTTTTATCTTTTCTCTTCTTTTCTCTATTCTCTTCTTTTCTCTTTTCTCTTCTTTTCTCTTCATTTCTCTTTCCTCATTTCTCTATTCTCATCTGTTCTCTTTTCTCTTCTTTGCTCATTTCTCTTTTCTCTTCTTCTATCTTCTTTTATCTTCTTTTCTCTTTTCTCTTTTCTCTATTCTCTTCTGTTCTCTTTTGTCTTCTTACCACTGATCCCTTTTCTCGTCTATTCTATTTTATCTTTTCTCTTCTTTTCTCTTTTCTCTTCTTTTCTCCTTTCACGTTTCTTTTCTCGTTTCTCTTCTTTTCTCTTTTCTCTTCTTTTCTCTTTTCCCTTTTCTTTTCTCTTTTCTCAATTCTCTTCTTTTCTCTTTTCTCGTCTTTTCTCTTTTCTCGTCATTTCCCTTCAGTTCTCTTTTCTCTTTTCTCTTTTGTATTCTTTTCTCTTCTATTCACTTTTCTCTTTTATCTTTTCTCTTCTTTTCTCTTTTCTCCTCTTTTCTCTTTTCTTTTCTCTTTTCTCTTTTCTCTTCGTATCTCTTCGTTTCTCTTTTCTCTTCTTTTCTCTACTTTTCTCTTTTCCCTTTATTCTCTTCTTTTCTCTTTTCCTATATTCTCTTCTTTTCTCTTTTCTCTTTTCTCTTCTTTTCTCTTCTTTATTCTTTAAACTTTTCTCTTCTTTTTACTCTTCATTTCTCTTTTCTCTTCTTTTCATTTCTTTTCTCTTCTTTTCTCTTTTCCCTTTACACCTCTGTTTTCTTTTCTTCTTTTCTCTTTTCACTTTTCTTTTCTCTTTTCTCTTCTTTTCCCTTTTCTCATCTTTTCTCCTCTTTACTCTTTTCCCTTTTCTCTTCTTTTTTCTTTTCTCTTTTTTTCTCGTTTCTCTTCTTTTCTCTTTTCCCTTTTCTTTTCTCTTTCCTCTATTCTCTTCTTTTCTCTTTTCTCTTTTGTATTCTTTTCCCTTCTATTCACTTTTCTCTTTTAACTTTTCTCTTCTTTTCTCTATTCTCTTGTTTTCTCTATTAACTTTTCTCTTCTTTTCTCTATTCTCTTCTTTTCTCTTTTTTCTCTTCTGTTCACTTTTCTCTTTTATCTTTTCTCTTCTTTTCTCTATTCTCTTCTTTTCTCTTTTCTCTTCTTTTCTCTTCATTTCTCTTTCCTCATTTCTCTATTCTCATCTGTTCTCTTTTCTCTTCTTTGCTCTTTTCTCTTTTCTCTTCTTCTATCTTCTTTTATCTTCTTTTCTCTTTTCTCTTTTCTCTATTCTCTTCTGTTCTCTTTTGTCTTCTTTCCACTGTTCCCTTTTCTCGTCTATTCTCTTTTATCTTTTCTCTTCTTTTCTCTTTTCTCTTCTTTTCTCTTCTTTTCTCCTTTCACGTTTCTTTTCTCTTTTCTCTTCTTTTCTCATTCATTTTTTCTCTTTTCTCTTTTTTCTTCTTTTCTCTTTTCTCTTCTTTTCTCCTTTCTTTTCTCTTTTCTCTTCTTCTCTTCTTTTCTCTTCTTTTCCCTTCATTTCTCTTTTCTCTTTTGTATTCTTTTATCTTCTATTCACTTTTCTCTCTTATCTTTTCTTTTCTCTTCTTTTCTCTATTCTCTTCTTTTCTCTTTTCTCTTCTTTTCTCTTCATTTCTCTTTCCTCATTTCTCTATTCTCATCTGTTCTCTTTTCTCTTCTTTGCTCTTTTCTCTTTTCTCTTCTTCTATCTTCTTTTATCTTCTTTTCTCTTTTCTCTTTTCTCTATTCTCTTCTGTTCTCTTTTGTCTTCTTTCATCTGTTCCCTTTTCTCGTCTATTCTCTTTTATCTTTTCTCTTCATTTCTCTTTTCTCTTCTTTTCCATTCTCTCTTCTTTTCTCTTTTCTCATTTCTCTTTTCTTTTCTTTTCTCTTTTCTCTTCTTGTCTCTTTTTTCTTTTCTATTCTTTTCTCTTCTTTTCTCTTTTCCATTTTCTCTTTTTTTCTCTTGTCTCTTTTCTCTTTTCTCTTCTTTTCTCTTTCCTCTTTTCTATTTCCTCTTCTTTTCTAATTTATCTTTTCTCTTCTTTTCGCTTTTCTATATCCTCTTCTTTTCTCTTCTTCTCTCTTCTTTTCTCATTTCTCTTGTCCCCTTTCTCTTCTTTTCTCTTTTCCCTTTTCTCTCCTTTTCTCGATTCTGTCCTTTTCTCTTTCCTTATTTCTCTTTTCTGTTCTTTTCCCTTTTCTCTTCTTTTTTCTTTTCTCTTTTTTTCTCGTTTCTCTTCTTTTCTCTTTTCTCTTCTTTTATCTTTTCCCTTTTCTTTTCTCTTTTCTCTATTCTCTTCTTTTCTCTTTTCTCTTTTGTATTCTTTTCTCTTCTATTCACTTTTTTCTTTTAACTTTTCTCTTCTTTTCTCTATTCTCTTCTTTTCTCTATTAACTTTTCTCTTCTTTTCTCTATTCTCTTCTTTTCTCTTTTTTCTCTTCTATTCACTTTTCTCTTTTATCTTTTCTCTTCTTTTCTCTATTCTGTTCTTTTCTCTTTTCTCTTCTTTTCTCTTCATTTCTCTTTCCTCATTTCTCTATTCTCATCTGTTCTCTTTTGTCTTCTTTCCTCTGTTCCCTTTTCTCGTCTATTCTCTTTTATCTTTTCTCTTCATTTCTCTTTTCTCTTCTTTTCCATTCTCTCTTCTTTGCTCTTTTCTCATTTCTCTTTTCTTTTCTCTTTTCTCTTTTCTCTTCTTGTCTCTTCTTTTCTCTTTTCTCTTGTCCCCTTTCTCTTCTTTTCTCTTTTCCCTTTTCTCTTCTTTTCTCGATTCTGTTCTTTTCTCTTTCCTTATTTCTCTTTTCTCTTCTTTTCTCTTTTCTCTTCTTTTCTCTTTTCTCATCTTTTCTCCTCTTTACTCTTTTCCCTTTTCTCTTCTTTTTTCTTTTCTCTTCTTTTCTCGTTTCTCTTCTTTTCTCTTTTCTCTTCTTTTCTCTTTTCCCTTTTCTTTTCTCTTTTCTCAATTCTCTTCTTTTCTCTTTTCTCGTCTTTTCTCTTTTCTCGTCATTTCCCTTCAGTTCTCTTTTCTCTTTTCTCTTTTGTATTCTTTTCTCTTCTATTCACTTTTCTCTTTTATCTTTTCTCTTCTTTTCTCTTTTCTCCTCTTTTCTCTTTTCTTTTCTCTTTTCTCTTTTCTCTTTTCTCTTCGTATCTCTTCGTTTCTCTTTTCTCTTCTTTTCTCTACTTTTCTCTTTTCCCTTTATTCTCTTCTTTTCTCTTTTCCTATATTCTCTTCTTTTCTCTTTTCTCTTTTCTCTTCTTTTCTCTTCTTTATTCTTTAAACTTTTCTCTTCTTTTTACTCTTCATTTCTCTTTTCTCTTCTTTTCATTTCTTTTCTCTTCTTTTCTCTTTTCCCTTTACACCTCTGTTTTCTTTTCTTCTTTTCTCTTTTCACTTTTCTTTTCTCTTTTCTCTTCTTTTCTCTTTTCTCATCTTTTCTCCTCTTTACTCTTTTCCCTTTTCTCTTTTTTTTCTTTTCTCTTTTTTTCTCGTTTCTCTTCTTTTCTCTTTTCCCTTTTCTTTTCTCTTTTCTCTATTCTCTTCTTTTCTCTTTTCTCTTTTGTATTCTTTTCTCTTCTATTCACTTTTCTCTTTTATCTTTTCTCTTCTTTTCTCTATTCTGTTCTTTTCTCTTTTCTCTTCTTTTCTCTTCATTTTTCTTTCCTCATTTCTCTATTCTCATCTGTTCTCTTTTCTCTTCTTTGCTCTTTTCTCTTTTCTCTTCTTCTATCTTCTTTTATCTTCTTTTCTCTTTTCTCTTTTCTCTATTCTCTTCTGTTCTCTTTTGTCTTCTTTCCACTGTTCCCTTTTCTCGTCTATTCTCTTTTATCTTTTCTCTTCTTTTCTCTTTTCTCTTCTTTTCTCTTCTTTTCTCCTTTCACGTTTCTTTTCTCTTTTCTCTTCTTTTCTCATTCATTTTTTCTCTTTTCTCTTTTTTCTTCTTTTCTCTTTTCTCTTCTTTTCTCCTTTCTTTTCTCTTTTCTCTTCTTCTCTTCTTTTCTCTTCTTTTCCCTTCATTTCTCTTTTCTCTTTTGTATTCTTTTCTCTTCTATTCACTTTTCTCTTTTATCTTTTCTTTTCTCTTCTTTTCTCTATTCTCTTCTTTTCTCTTTTCTCTTCATTTCTCTTCATTTCTCTTTCCTCATTTCTCTATTCTCATCTGTTCTCTTTTCTCTTCTTTGCTCTTTTCTCTTTTCTCTTCTTCTATCTTCTTTTATCTTCTTTTCTCTTTTCTCTTTTTCTCTATTCTCTTCTGTTCTCTTTTGTCTTCTTTCCTCTGTTCCCTTTTCTCGTCTATTCTCTTTTATCTTTTCTCTTCTTTTCTCTTTTCTCATTTCTCTTTTCTTTTCTTTTCTCTTTTCTCTTTTCTCTTCTTGTCTCTTTTTTCTTTTCTATTTCCTCTTCTTTTCTAATTTCTCTTTTCTCTTCTTATCTCTTTTCATTTTCTCTTTTTTTCTCTTGTCTCTTTTCTCTTTTCTCTTCTTTTCTCTTCCCTCTTTTCTATTTCCTCTTCTTTTCTAATTTATCTTTTCTCTTCTTTTCTCTTTTCATTTTCTCTTTTTTTCTCTTGTCTCTTTTCTCTTTTCTCTTCTTTTCTCTTTCCTCTTTTCTATTTCCTCTTCTTTTCTAATTTATCTTTTCTCTTCTTTTCTCTTCGTATCTCATCGTTTCTCTTTTCTCTTCTTTTCTCTACTTTTCTCTTTTCCCTTTATTCTCTTCTTTTCTCTTTTCCTATATTCTCTTCTTTTCTCTTTTCTCTTTTCTCTTCTTTTCTCTTATTTATTCTTTAAACTTTTCTCTTCTTTTTACTCTTCATTTCTCTTTTCTCTTCTTTTCATTTCTTTTCTCTTCTTTTCTCTTTTCCCTTTACACCTCCGTTTTCTTTTCTTCTTTTCTCTTTTCACTTTTCTTTTCTCTTTTCTCTTCTTTTCTCTTTTCTCATCTTTTCTCCTCTTTACTCTTTTCCCTTTTCTCTTCTTTTTTCTTTTCTCTTTTTTTCTCGTTTCTCTTCTTTTCTCTTTTCTCTTCTTTTCTCTTTTCCCTTTTCTTTTCTCTTTTCTCTATTCTCTTCTTTTCTCTTTTCTCTTTTGTATTCTTTTCTCTTCTATTCACTTTTCTCTTTTAACTTTTCTCTTCTTTTCTCTATTCTCTTCTTTTCTCTATTAACTTTTCTCTTCTTTTCTCTATTCTCTTCCTTTCTCTTTTTTCTCTTCTATTCACTTTTCTCTTTTATCTTTTCTCTTCTTTTCTCTATTCTCTTCTTTTCTCTTTTCTCTTCTTTTCTCTTCATTTCTCTTTCCTCATTTCTCTATTCTCATCTGTTCTCTTTTCTCTTCTTTGCTCATTTCTCTTTTCTCTTCTTCTATCTTCTTTTATCTTCTTTTCTCTTTTCTCTTTTCTCTATTCTCTTCTGTTCTCTTTTGTCTTCTTACCACTGATCCCTTTTCTCGTCTATTCTATTTTATCTTTTCTCTTCTTTTCTCTTTTCTCTTCTTTTCTCCTTTCACGTTTCTTTTCTCGTTTCTCTTCTTTTCTCTTTTCTCTTCTTTTCTCTTTTCCCTTTTCTTTTCTCTTTTCTCAATTCTCTTCTTTTCTCTTTTCTCGTCTTTTCTCTTTTCTCGTCATTTCCCTTCAGTTCTCTTTTCTCTTTTCTCTTTTGTATTCTTTTCTCTTCTATTCACTTTTCTCTTTTATCTTTTCTCTTCTTTTCTCTTTTCTCCTCTTTTCTCTTTTCTTTTCTCTTTTCTCTTTTCTCTTCGTATCTCTTCGTTTCTCTTTTCTCTTCTTTTCTCTACTTTTCTCTTTTCCCTTTATTCTCTTCTTTTCTCTTTTCCTATATTCTCTTCTTTTCTCTTTTCTCTTTTCTCTTCTTTTCTCTTCTTTATTCTTTAAACTTTTCTCTTCTTTTTACTCTTCATTTCTCTTTTCTCTTCTTTTCATTTCTTTTCTCTTCTTTTCTCTTTTCCCTTTACACCTCTGTTTTCTTTTCTTCTTTTCTCTTTTCACTTTTCTTTTCTCTTTTCTCTTCTTTTCCCTTTTCTCATCTTTTCTCCTCTTTACTCTTTTCCCTTTTCTCTTCTTTTTTCTTTTCTCTTTTTTTCTCGTTTCTCTTCTTTTCTCTTTTCCCTTTTCTTTTCTCTTTCCTCTATTCTCTTCTTTTCTCTTTTCTCTTTTGTATTCTTTTCCCTTCTATTCACTTTTCTCTTTTAACTTTTCTCTTCTTTTCTCTATTCTCTTGTTTTCTCTATTAACTTTTCTCTTCTTTTCTCTATTCTCTTCTTTTCTCTTTTTTCTCTTCTGTTCACTTTTCTCTTTTATCTTTTCTCTTCTTTTCTCTATTCTCTTCTTTTCTCTTTTCTCTTCTTTTCTCTTCATTTCTCTTTCCTCATTTCTCTATTCTCATCTGTTCTCTTTTCTCTTCTTTGCTCTTTTCTCTTTTCTCTTCTTCTATCTTCTTTTATCTTCTTTTCTCTTTTCTCTTTTCTCTATTCTCTTCTGTTCTCTTTTGTCTTCTTTCCACTGTTCCCTTTTCTCGTCTATTCTCTTTTATCTTTTCTCTTCTTTTCTCTTTTCTCTTCTTTTCTCTTCTTTTCTCCTTTCACGTTTCTTTTCTCTTTTCTCTTCTTTTCTCATTCATTTTTTCTCTTTTCTCTTTTTTCTTCTTTTCTCTTTTCTCTTCTTTTCTCCTTTCTTTTCTCTTTTCTCTTCTTCTCTTTTGTATTCTTTTATCTTCTATTCACTTTTCTCTTTTATCTTTTCTTTTCTCTTCTTTTCTCTATTCTCTTCTTTTCTCTTTTCTCTTCATTTCTCTTTCCTCATTTCTCTATTCTCATCTGTTCTCTTTTCTCTTCTTTGCTCTTTTCTCTTTTTTCTTCTTCTATCTTCTTTTATCTTCTTTTCTCTTTTCTCTTTTCTCTATTCTCTTCTGTTCTCTTTTGTCTTCTTTCCTCTGTTCCCTTTTCTCGTCTATTCTCTGTTATCTTTTCTTTTCATTTCTCTTTTCTCTTCTTTTCCATTCTCTCTTCTTTTCTCTTTTCTCATTTCTCTTTTCTTTTCTTTTCTCTTTTCTCTTTTCTCTTCTTGTCTCTTTTTTCTTTTCTATTCTTTTCTCTTCTTTTCTCTTTTCCATTTTCTCTTTTTTTCTCTTGTCTCTTTTCTCTTTTCTCTTCTTTTCTCTTTCCTCTTTTCTATTTCCTCTTCTTTTCTAATTTATCTTTTCTCTTCTTTTCGCTTTTCTATATCCTCTTCTTTTCTCTTCTTCTCTCTTCTTTTCTCATTTCTCTTGTCCCCTTTCTCTTCTTTTCTCTTTTCCCTTTTCTCATCTTTTCTCGATTCTGTCCTTTTCTCTTTCCTTATTTCTCTTTTCTCTTCTTTTTTCTTTTCTCTTTTTTTCTCGTTTCTCTTCTTTTCTCTTTTCTCTTCTTTTCTCTTTTCCCTTTTCTTTTCTCTTTTCTCTATTCTCTTCTTTTCTCTTTTCTCTTTTGTATTCTTTTCTCTTCTATTCACTTTTTTCTTTTAACTTTTCTCTTCTTTTCTCTATTCTCTTCTTTTCTCTATTAACTTTTCTCTTCTTTTCTCTATTCTCTTCTTTTCTCTTTTTTCTCTTCTATTCACTTTTCTCTTTTATCTTTTCTCTTCTTTTCTCTATTCTCTTCTTTTCTCTTTTCTCTTCTTTTCTCTTCATTTCTCTTTCCTCATTTCTCTATTCTCATCTGTTCTCTTTTCTCTTCTTTGCTCTTTTCTCTTTTCTCTTCTTCTATCTTCTTTTATCTTCTTTTCTCTTTTCTCTTTTCTCTATTCTCTTCTGTTCTCTTTTGTCTTCTTTCCACTGTTCCCTTTTCTCGTCTATTCTCTTTTATCTTTTCTCTTCTTTTCTCTTTTCTCTTCTTTTCTCTTCTTTTCTCCTTTCACGTTTCTTTTCTCTTTTCTCTTCTTTTCTCATTCATTTTTTCTCTTTTCTCTTTTTTCTTCTTTTCTCTTTTCTCTTCTTTTCTCCTTTCTTTTCTCTTTTCTCTTCTTCTCTTCTTTTCTCTTCTTTTCCCTTCATTTCTCTTTTCTCTTTTGTATTCTTTTATCTTCTATTCACTTTTCTCTTTTATCTTTTCTTTTCTCTTCTTTTCTCTATTCTCTTCTTTTCTCTTTTCTCTTCTTTTCTCTTCATTTCTCTTTCCTCATTTCTCTATTCTCATCTGTTCTCTTTTCTCTTCTTTGCTCTTTTCTCTTTTCTCTTCTTCTATCTTCTTTTATCTTCTTTTCTCTTTTCTCTTTTTCTCTATTCTCTTCTGTTCTCTTTTGTCTTCTTTCCTCTGTTCCCTTTTCTCGTCTATTCTCTTTTATCTTTTCTCTTCATTTCTCTTTTCTCTTCTTTTCCATTCTCTCTTCTTTTCTCTTTTCTCATTTCTCTTTTCTTTTCTTTTCTCTTTTCTCTTTTCTCTTCTTGTCTCTTTTTTCTTTTCTATTCTTTTCTCCTCTTTTCTCTTTTCCATTTTCTCTTTTTTTCTCTTGTCTCTTTTCTCTTTTCTCTTCTTTTCTCTTTCCTCTTTTCTATTTCCTCTTCTTTTCTAATTTATCTTTTCTCTTGTTTTCGCTTTTCTATATCCTCTTCTTTTCTCTTCTTCTCTCTTCTTTTCTCATTTCTCTTGTCCCCTTTCTCTTCTTTTCTCTTTTCCCTTTTCTCTTCTTTTCTCGATTCTGTTCTTTTCTCTTTCCTTATTTCTCTTTTCTCTTCTTTTCTCTTTTCTCTTCTTTTCTCTTTTCTCTTCTTTTCTCTTTTCTCATATTTTCTCCTCTTTACTCTTTTCCCTTTTCTCTTCTTTTTTCTTTTCTCTTCTTTTCTCGTTTCTCTTCTTTTCTCTTTTCTCTTCTTTTCTCTTTTCCCTTTTCTTTTCTCTTTTCTCAATTCTCTTCTTTTCTCTTTTCTCGTCTTTTCTCTTTTCTCATATTTTCTCCTCTTTACTCTTTTCCCTTTTCTCTTCTTTTTTCTTTTCTCTTCTTTTCTCGTTTCTCTTCTTTTCTCTTTTCTCTTCTTTTCTCTTTTCCATTTTCTTTTCTCTTTTCTCAATTCTCTTCTTTTCTCTTTTCTCGTCTTTTCTCTTTTCTCGTCATTTCCCTTCAGTTCTCTTTTCTCTTTTCTCTTTTGTATTCTTTTCTCTTCTATTCACTTTTCTCTTTTATCTTTTCTCTTCTTTTCTCTTTTCTCCTCTTTTCTCTTTTCTTTTCTCCTTTCTTTTCTCTTTTCTCTTCTTCTCTTCTTTTCTCTTTTCTCTTCTTTTCCCTTCATTTCTCTTTTCTCTTTTGTATTCTTTTATCTTCTATTCACTTTTCTCTTTTATCTTTTCTTTTCTCTTCTTTTCTCTATTCTCTTCTTTTCTCTTTTCTCTTCATTTCTCTTTCCTCATTTCTCTATTCTCATCTGTTCTCTTTTCTCTTCTTTGCTCTTTTCTCTTTTCTCTTCTTCTATCTTCTTTTATCTTCTTTTCTCTTTTCTCTTTTCTCTATTCTCTTCTGTTCTCTTTTGTCTTCTTTCCTCTGTTCCCTTTTCTCGTCTATTCTCTTTTATCTTTTCTCTTCATTTCTCTTTTCTCTTCTTTTCCATTCTCTCTTCTTTGCTCTTTTCTCATTTCTCTTTTCTTTTCTCTTTTCTCTTTTCTCTTCTTGTCTCTTCTTTTCTCTTTTCTCTTGTCCCCTTTCTCTTCTTTTCTCTTTTCCCTTTTCTCTTCTTTTCTCGATTCTGTTCTTTTCTCTTTCCTTATTTCTCTTTTCTCTTCTTTTCTCTTTTCTCTTCTTTTCTCTTTTCTCATCTTTTCTCCTCTTTACTCTTTTCCCTTTTCTCTTCTTTTTTCTTTTCTCTTCTTTTCTCGTTTCTCTTCTTTTCTCTTTTCTCTTCTTTTCTCTTTTCCCTTTTCTTTTCTCTTTTCTCAATTCTCTTCTATTCTCTTTTCTCGTCTTTTCTCTTTTCTCCTCATTTCCCTTCAGTTCTCTTTTATCTTTTCTCTTTTGTATTCTTTTCTCTTCGATTCACTTTTCTCTTTTATCTTTTCTCTTCTTTTCTCTTTTCTCCTCTTTTCTCGTTTCTTTTCTCTTTTCTCTTTTCTCTTTTCTCTTTTCTCTTCGTATCTCTTCGTTTCTCTTTTCTCTTCTTTTCTCTACTTTTCTCTTTTCCCTTTATTCTCTTCTTTTCTCTTTTCCTATATTCTCTTCTTTTCTCTTTTCTCTTTTCTCTTCTTTTCTCTTCTTTATTCTTTAAACTTTTCTCTTCTTTTTACTCTTCATTTCTCTTTTCTCTTCTTTTCATTTCTTTTCTCTTCTTTTCTCTTTTCCCTTTACACCTCTGTTTTCTTTTCTTCTTTTCTCTTTTCACTTTTCTTTTCTCTTTTCTCTTCTTTTCTCTTTTCTCATCTTTTCTCCTCTTTACTCTTTTCCCTTTTCTCTTCTTTTTTCTTTTCTCTTTTTTTCTCGTTTCTCTTCTTTTCTCTTTTCTCTTCTTTTCTCTTTTCCCTTTTCTTTTCTCTTTTCTCTATTCTCTTCTTTTCTCTTTTCTCTTTTGTATTCTTTTCTCTTCTATTCACTTTTCTCTTTTAACTTTTCTCTTCTTTTCTCTTTTCTCATCTTTTCTCCTCTTTACTCTTTTCCCTTTTCTCTTCTTTTTTCTTTTCTCTTTTTTTCTCGTTTCTCTTCTTTTCTCTTTTCTCTTCTTTTCTCTTTTCCCTTTTCTTTTCTCTTTTCTCTATTCTCTTCTTTTCTCTTTTCTCTTTTGTATTCTTTTCTCTTCTATTCACTTTTCTCTTTTAACTTTTCTCTTCTTTTCTCTATTCTCTTCTTTTCTCTATTAACTTTTCTCTTCTTTTCTGTATTCTCTTCTTTTCTCTTTTTTCTCTTCTATTCACTTTTCTCTTTTATCTTTTCTCTTCTTTTCTCTATTCTCTTCTTTTCTCTTTTCTCTTCTTTTCTCTTCATTTCTCTTTCCTCATTTCTCTATTCTCATCTGTTCTCTTTTCTCTTCTTTGCTCTTTTCTCTTTTCTCTTCTTCTATCTTCTTTTATCTTCTTTTCTCTTTTCTCTTTTCTCTATTCTCTTCTGTTCTCTTTTGTCTTCTTTCCACTGTTCCCTTTTCTCGTCTATTCTCTTTTATCTTTTCTCTTCTTTTCTCTTTTCTCTTCTTTTCTCTTCTTTTCTCCTTTCACGTTTCTTTTCTCTTTTCTCTTCTTTTCTCATTCATTTTTTCTCTTTTCTCTTTTTTCTTCTTTTCTCTTTTCTCTTCTTTTCTCCTTTCTTTTCTCTTTTCTCTTCTTCTCTTCTTTTCTCTTCTTTTCCCTTCATTTCTCTTTTCTCTTTTGTATTCTTTTATCTTCTATTCACTTTTCTCTTTTATCTTTTCTTTTCTCTTCTTTTCTCTATTCTCTTCTTTTCTCTTTTCTCTTCTTTTCTCTTCATTTCTCTTTCCTCATTTCTCTATTCTCATCTGTTCTCTTTTCTCTTCTTTGCTCTTTTCTCTTTTCTCTTCTTCTATCTTCTTTTATCTTCTTTTCTCTTTTCTCTTTTCTCTATTCTCTTCTGTTCTCTTTTGTCTTCTTTCCTCTGTTCCCTTTTCTCGTCTATTCTCTGTTATCTTTTCTCTTCATTTCTCTTTTCTCTTCTTTTCCATTCTCTCTTCTTTTCTCTTTTCTCATTTCTCTTTTCTTTTCTTTTCTCTTTTCTCTTTTCTCTTCTTGTCTCTTTTTTCTTTTCTATTCTTTTCTCTTCTTTTCTCTTTTCCATTTTCTCTTTTTTTCTCTTGTCTCTTTTCTCTTTTCTCTTCTTTTCTCTTTCCTCTTTTCTATTTCCTCTTCTTTTCTAATTTATCTTTTCTCTTCTTTTCGCTTTTCTATATCCTCTTCTTTTCTCTTCTTCTCTCTTCTTTTCACATTTCTCTTGTCCCCTTTCTCTTCTTTTCTCTTTTCCATTTTCTCATCTTTTCTCGATTCTGTCCTTTTCTCTTTCCTTATTTCTCTTTTCTCTTCTTTTCCCTTTTCTCTTCTTTTTTCTTTTCTCTTTTTTTCTCGTTTCTCTTCTTTTCTCTTTTCTCTTCTTTTCTCTTTTCCCTTTTCTTTTCTCTTTTCTCTATTCTCTTCTTTTCTCTTTTCTCTTTTGTATTCTTTTCTCTTCTATTCACTTTTTTCTTTTAACTTTTCTCTTCTTTTCTCTATTCTCTTCTTTTCTCTATTAACTTTTCTCTTCTTTTCTCTATTCTCTTCTTTTCTCTTTTTTCTCTTCTATTCACTTTTCTCTTTTATCCTTTCTCTTCTTTTCTCTATTCTGTTCTTTTCTCTTTTCTCTTCTTTTCTCTACATTTCTCTTTCCTCATTTCTCTATTCTCATCTGTTCTCTTTTGTCTTCTTTCCTCTGTTCCCTTTTCTCGTCTATTCTCTTTTATCTTTTCTCTTCATTTCTCTTTTCTCTTCTTTTCCATTCTCTCTTCTTTGCTCTTTTCTCATTTCTCTTTTCTTTTCTCTTTACTCTTTTCTCTTCTTGTCTCTTCTTTTCTCTTTTCTCTTGTCCCCTTTCTCTTCTTTTCTCTTTTCTCTTTTCTCTATTCTCTTCTGTTCTCTTTTGTCTTCTTTCCACTGTTCCCTTTTCTCGTCTATTCTCTTTTATCTTTTCTCTTCTTTTATCTTTTCTCTTCTTTTCTCTTTTCTCTTCTTTTCTCTTCTTTTCTCCTTTCACGTTTCTTTTCTCTTTTCTCTTCTTTTCTCATTCATTTTTTCTCTTTTCTCTTTTTTCTTCTTTTCTCTTTTCTCTTCTTTTCTCCTTTCTTTTCTCTTTTCTCTTCTTCTCTTCTTTTCTCTGCTTTTCCCTTCATTTCTCTTTTCTCTTTTGTATTCTTTTATCTTCTATTCACTTTTCTCTTTTATCTTTTCTTTTCTCTTCTTTTCTCTATTCTCTTCTTTTCTCTTTTCTCTTCTTTTCTCTTCATTTCTCTTTCCTCATTTCTCTATTCTCATCTGTTCTCTTTTCTCTTCTTTGCTCTTTTCTCTTTTCTCTTCTTCTATCTTCTTTTATCTTCTTTTCTCTTTTCTCTTTTTCTCTATTCTCTTCTGTTCTCTTTTGTCTTCTTTCCTCTGTTCCCTTTTCTCGTCTATTCTCTTTTATCTTTTCTCTTCTTTTCTCTTTTCTCATTTCTCTTTTCTTTTCTTTTCTCTTTTCTCTTTTCTCTTCTTGTCTCTTTTTTCTTTTCTATTTCCTCTTCTTTTCTAATTTCTCTTTTCTCTTCTTTTCTCTTTTCATTTTCTCTTTTTTTCTCTTGTCTCTTTTCTCTTTTCTCTTCTTTTCTCTTCCCTCTTTTCTATTTCCTCTTCTTTTCTAATTTATCTTTTCTCTTCTTTTCTCTTTTCATTTTCTCTTTTTTTCTCTTGTCTCTTTTCTCTTTTCTCTTCTTTTCTCTTTCCTCTTTTCTATTTCCTCTTCTTTTCTAATTTATCTTTTCTCTTCTTTTCTCTTCGTATCTCATCGTTTCTCTTTTCTCTTCTTTTCTCTACTTTTCTCTTTTCCCTTTATTCTCTTCTTTTCTCTTTTCCTATATTCTCTTCTTTTCTCTTTTCTCTTTTCTCTTCTTTTCTCTTCTTTATTCTTTAAACTTTTCTCTTCTTTTTACTCTTCATTTCTCTTTTCTCTTCTTTTCATTTCTTTTCTCTTCTTTCCTCTTTTCCCTTTACACCTCCGTTTTCTTTTCTTCTTTTCTCTTTTCACTTTTCTTTTCTCTTTTCTCTTCTTTTCTCTTTTCTCATCTTTTCTCCTCTTTACTCTTTTCCCTTTTCTCTTCTTTTTTCTTTTCTCTTTTTTTCTCGTTTCTCTTCTTTTCTCTTTTCTCTTCTTTTCTCTTTTCCCTTTTCTTTTCTCTTTTCTCTATTCTCTTCTTTTCTCTTTTCTCTTTTGTATTCTTTTCTCTTCTATTCACTTTTCTCTTTTAACTTTTCTCTTCTTTTCTCTATTCTCTTCTTTTCTCTATTAACTTTTCTCTTCTTTTCTCTATTCTCTTCCTTTCTCTTTTTTCTCTTCTATTCACTTTTCTCTTTTATCTTTTCTCTTCTTTTCTCTATTCTCTTCTTTTCTCTTTTCTCTTCTTTTCTCTTCATTTCTCTTTCCTCATTTCTCTATTCTCATCTGTTCTCTTTTCTCTTCTTTGCTCATTTCTCTTTTCTCTTCTTCTATCTTCTTTTATCTTCTTTTCTCTTTTCTCTTTTCTCTATTCTCTTCTGTTCTCTTTTGTCTTCTTACCACTGATCCCTTTTCTCGTCTATTCTCTTTTATCTTTTCTCTTCTTTTCTCTTTTCTCTTCTTTTCTCCTTTCACGTTTCTTTTCTCGTTTCTCTTCTTTTCTCTTTTCTCTTCTTTTCTCTTTTCCCTTTTCTTTTCTCTTTTCTCAATTCTCTTCTTTTCTCTTTTCTCGTCTTTTCTCTTTTCTCGTCATTTCCCTTCAGTTCTCTTTTCTCTTTTCTCTTTTGTATTCTTTTCTCTTCTATTCACTTTTCTCTTTTATCTTTTCTCTTCTTTTCTCTTTTCTCCTCTTTTCTCTTTTCTTTTCTCTTTTCTCTTTTCTCTTCGTATCTCTTCGTTTCTCTTTTCTCTTCTTTTCTCTACTTTTCTCTTTTCCCTTTATTCTCTTCTTTTCTCTTTTCCTATATTCTCTTCTTTTCTCTTTTCTCTTCTTTTCTCTTCTTTATTCTTTAAACTTTTCTCTTCTTTTTACTCTTCATTTCTCTTTTCTCTTCTTTTCATTTCTTTTCTCTTCTTTTCTCTTTTCCCTTTACAACTCTGTTTTCTTTTCTTCTTTTCACTTTTCTTTTCTCTTTTCTCTTCTTTTCTCTTTTCTCATCTTTTCTCCTCTTTACTCTTTTCCCTTTTCTCTTCTTTTTTCTTTTCTCTTTTTTTCTCGTTTCTCTTCTTTTCTCTATTCTCTTGTTTTCTCTTTTCTCTTTTGTATTCTTTTCTCATCTATTCACTTTTCTCTTTTATCTTTTCTCTTCTTTTCTCTATTCTCTTCTTTTCTCTATTAACTTTTCTCTTCTTTTCTCTATTCTCTTCTTTTCTCTTTTTTCTCTTCGATTCACTTTTCTCTTTTATCTTTTCTCTTCGTTTCTCTATTCTCTTCTTTTCTCTATTAACTTTTCTCTTCTTTTCTCTATTCTCTTCTTTTCTCTTTTTTCTCTTCTATTCACTTTTCTCTTTTATCTTTTCTCTTCTTTTCTCTATTCTGTTCTTTTCTCTTTTCTCTTCTTTTCTCTTCATTTCTCTTTCCTCATTTCTCTATTCTCATCTGTTCACTTTTCTCTTCTTTGCTCTTTTCTCTTTTCTCTTCTTCTATCTTCTTTTATCTTCTTTTCTCTTTTCTCTTTTCTCTATTCTCTTCAGTTCTCTTTTGTCTTCTTTCCACTGTTCCCTTTTCTCGTCTATTCTCTTTTATCTTTTCTCTTCTTTTCTCTTTTCTCTTCTTTTCCCTTCTTTTCTCCTTTCACGTTTCTTTTCACTTTTCTCTTCTTTTCTCTTTTCTCTTCTTTTCTCCTTTCTTTTCTCTTTTCTCTTCTTCTCTTCTTTTCTCTTTTCTCTTCTTTTCCCTTCATTTCTCTTTTCTCTTTTGTATTCTTTTATCTTCTATTCACTTTTCTCTTTTATCTTTTCTCTTCTTTTCTCTATTCTCTTCTTTTCTCTTTTCTCTTCTTTTCTCTTCATTTCTCTTTCCTCATTTCTCTATTCTCATCTGTTCTCTTTTCTCTTCTTTGCTCTTTTCTCTTTTCTCTTCTTCTATCTTCTTTTATCTTCTTTTCTCTTTTCTCTTTTCTCTATTCTCTTCTGTTCTCTTTTGTCTTCTTTCCTCTGTTCCCTTTTCTCGTCTATTCTCTTTTATCTTTTCTCTTCATTTCTCTTTTCTCTTCTTTTCCATTCTCTCTTCTTTGCTCTTTTCTCATTTCTCTTTTCTTTTCTCTTTTCTCTTTTCTCTTCTTGTCTCTTCTTTTCTCTTTTCTCTTGTCCCCTTTCTCTTCTTTTCTCTTTTCCCTTTTCTCTTCTTTTCTCGATTCTGTTCTTTTCTCTTTCCTTATTTCTCTTTTCTCTTCTTTTCTCTTTTCTCTTCTTTTCTCTTTTCTCATCTTTTCTCCTCTTTACTCTTTTCCCTTTTCTCTTCTTTTTTCTTTTCTCTTCTTTTCTCGTTTCTCTTCTTTTCTCTTTTCTCTTCTTTTCTCTTTTCCCTTTTCTTTTCTCTTTTCTCAATTCTCTTCTATTCTCTTTTCTCGTCTTTTCTCTTTTCTCCTCATTTCCCTTCAGTTCTCTTTTATCTTTTCTCTTTTGTATTCTTTTCTCTTCTATTCACTTTTCTCTTTTATCTTTTCTCTTCTTTTCTCTTTTCTCCTCTTTTCTCTTTTCTTTTCTCTTTTCTCTTTTCTCTTTTCTCTTCGTATCTCTTCGTTTCTCTTTTCTCTTCTTTTCTCTACTTTTCTCTTTTCCCTTTATTCTCTTCTTTTCTCTTTTCCTATATTCTCTTCTTTTCTCTTTTCTCTTTTCTCTTCTTTTCTCTTCTTTATTCTTTAAACTTTTCTCTTCTTTTTACTCTTCATTTCTCTTTTCTCTTCTTTTCATTTCTTTTCTCTTCTTTTCTCTTTTCCCTTTACACCTCTGTTTTCTTTTCTTCTTTTCTCTTTTCACTTTTCTTTTCTCTTTTCTCTTCTTTTCCCTTTTCTCATCTTTTCTCCTCTTTACTCTTTTCCCTTTTCTCTTCTTTTTTCTTTTCTCTTTTTTTCTCGTTTCTCTTCTTTTCTCTTTTCCCTTTTCTTTTCTCTTTCCTCTATTCTCTTCTTTTCTCTTTTCTCTTTTGTATTCTTTTCCCTTCTATTCACTTTTCTCTTTTAACTTTTCTCTTCTTTTCTCTATTCTCTTGTTTTCTCTATTAACTTTTCTCTTCTTTTCTCTATTCTCTTCTTTTCTCTTTTTTCTCTTCTGTTCACTTTTCTCTTTTATCTTTTCTCTTCTTTTCTCTATTCTCTTCTTTTCTCTTTTCTCTTCTTTTCTCTTCATTTCTCTTTCCTCATTTCTCTATTCTCATCTGTTCTCTTTTCTCTTCTTTGCTCTTTTCTCTTTTCTCTTCTTCTATCTTCTTTTATCTTCTTTTCTCTTTTCTCTTTTCTCTATTCTCTTCTGTTCTCTTTTGTCTTCTTTCCACTGTTCCCTTTTCTCGTCTATTCTCTTTTATCTTTTCTCTTCTTTTCTCTTTTCTCTTCTTTTCTCTTCTTTTCTCCTTTCACGTTTCTTTTCTCTTTTCTCTTCTTTTCTCATTCATTTTTTCTCTTTTCTCTTTTTTCTTCTTTTCTCTTTTCTCTTCTTTTCTCCTTTCTTTTCTCTTTTCTCTTCTTCTCTTCTTTTCTCTTCTTTTCCCTTCATTTCTCTTTTCTCTTTTGTATTCTTTTATCTTCTATTCACTTTTCTCTTTTATCTTTTCTTTTCTCTTCTTTTCTCTATTCTCTTCTTTTCTCTTTTCTCTTCATTTCTCTTTCCTCATTTCTCTATTCTCATCTGTTCTCTTTTCTCTTCTTTGCTCTTTTCTCTTTTTTCTTCTTCTATCTTCTTTTATCTTCTTTTCTCTTTTCTCTTTTCTCTATTCTCTTCTGTTCTCTTTTGTCTTCTTTCCTCTGTTCCCTTTTCTCGTCTATTCTCTGTTATCTTTTCTTTTCATTTCTCTTTTCTCTTCTTTTCCATTCTCTCTTCTTTTCTCTTTTCTCATTTCTCTTTTCTTTTCTTTTCTCTTTTCTCTTTTCTCTTCTTGTCTCTTTTTTCTTTTCTATTCTTTTCTCTTCTTTTCTCTTTTCCATTTTCTCTTTTTTTCTCTTGTCTCTTTTCTCTTTTCTCTTCTTTTCTCTTTCCTCTTTTCTATTTCCTCTTCTTTTCTAATTTATCTTTTCTCTTCTTTTCGCTTTTCTATATCCTCTTCTTTTCTCTTCTTCTCTCTTCTTTTCTCATTTCTCTTGTCCCCTTTCTCTTCTTTTCTCTTTTCCCTTTTCTCATCTTTTCTCGATTCTGTCCTTTTCTCTTTCCTTATTTCTCTTTTCTCTTCTTTTTTCTTTTCTCTTTTTTTCTCGTTTCTCTTCTTTTCTCTTTTCTCTTCTTTTCTCTTTTCCCTTTTCTTTTCTCTTTTCTCTATTCTCTTCTTTTCTCTTTTCTCTTTTGTATTCTTTTCTCTTCTATTCACTTTTTTCTTTTAACTTTTCTCTTCTTTTCTCTATTCTCTTCTTTTCTCTATTAACTTTTCTCTTCTTTTCTCTATTCTCTTCTTTTCTCTTTTTTCTCTTCTATTCACTTTTCTCTTTTATCTTTTCTCTTCTTTTCTCTATTCTCTTCTTTTCTCTTTTCTCTTCTTTTCTCTTCATTTCTCTTTCCTCATTTCTCTATTCTCATCTGTTCTCTTTTCTCTTCTTTGCTCTTTTCTCTTTTCTCTTCTTCTATCTTCTTTTATCTTCTTTTCTCTTTTCTCTTTTCTCTATTCTCTTCTGTTCTCTTTTGTCTTCTTTCCACTGTTCCCTTTTCTCGTCTATTCTCTTTTATCTTTTCTCTTCTTTTCTCTTTTCTCTTCTTTTCTCTTCTTTTCTCCTTTCACGTTTCTTTTCTCTTTTCTTTTCTTTTCTCATTCATTTTTTCTCTTTTCTCTTTTTTCTTCTTTTCTCTTTTCTCTTCTTTTCTCCTTTCTTTTCTCTTTTCTCTTCTTCTCTTCTTTTCTCTTCTTTTCCCTTCATTTCTCTTTTCTCTTTTGTATTCTTTTATCTTCTATTCACTTTTCTCTTTTATCTTTTCTTTTCTCTTCTTTTCTCTATTCTCTTCTTTTCTCTTTTCTCTTCTTTTCTCTTCATTTCTCTTTCCTCATTTCTCTATTCTCATCTGTTCTCTTTTCTCTTCTTTGCTCTTTTCTCTTTTCTCTTCTTCTATCTTCTTTTATCTTCTTTTCTCTTTTCTCTTTTTCTCTATTCTCTTCTGTTCTCTTTTGTCTTCTTTCCTCTGTTCCCTTTTCTCGTCTATTCTCTTTTATCTTTTCTCTTCATTTCTCTTTTCTCTTCTTTTCCATTCTCTCTTCTTTTCTCTTTTCTCATTTCTCTTTTCTTTTCTTTTCTCTTTTCTCTTTTCTCTTCTTGTCTCTTTTTTCTTTTCTATTCTTTTCTCCTCTTTTCTCTTTTCCATTTTCTCTTTTTTTCTCTTGTCTCTTTTCTCTTTTCTCTTCTTTTCTCTTTCCTCTTTTCTATTTCCTCTTCTTTTCTAATTTATCTTTTCTCTTGTTTTCGCTTTTCTATATCCTCTTCTTTTCTCTTCTTCTCTCTTCTTTTCTCATTTCTCTTGTCCCCTTTCTCTTCTTTTCTCTTTTCCCTTTTCTATTCTTTTCTCGATTCTGTTCTTTTCTCTTTCCTTATTTCTCTTTTCTCTTCTTTTCTCTTTTCTCTTCTTTTCTCTTTTCTCTTCTTTTCTCTTTTCTCATATTTTCTCCTCTTTACTCTTTTCCCTTTTCTCTTCTTTTTTCTTTTCTCTTCTTTTCTCGTTTCTCTTCTTTTCTCTTTTCTCTTCTTTTCTCTTTTCCCTTTTCTTTTCTCTTTTCTCAATTCTCTTCTTTTCTCTTTTCTCGTCTTTTCTCTTTTCTCATATTTTCTCCTCTTTACTCTTTTCCCTTTTCTCTTCTTTTTTCTTTTCTCTTCTTTTCTCGTTTCTCTTCTTTTCTCTTTTCTCTTCTTTTCTCTTTTCCATTTTCTTTTCTCTTTTCTCAATTCTCTTCTTTTCTCTTTTCTCGTCTTTTCTCTTTTCTCGTCATTTCCCTTCAGTTCTCTTTTCTCTTTTCTCTTTTGTATTCTTTTCTCTTCTATTCACTTTTCTCTTTTATCTTTTCTCTTCTTTTCTCTTTTCTCCTCTTTTCTCTTTTCTTTTCTCCTTTCTTTTCTCTTTTCTCTTCTTCTCTTCTTTTCTCTTTTCTCTTCTTTTCCCTTCATTTCTCTTTTCTCTTTTGTAATCTTTTATCTTCTATTCACTTTTCTCTTTTATCTTTTCTTTTCTCTTCTTTTCTCTATTCTCTTCTTTTCTCTTTTCTCTTCATTTCTCTTTCCTCATTTCTCTATTCTCATCTGTTCTCTTTTCTCTTCTTTGCTCTTTTCTCTTTTCTCTTCTTCTATCTTCTTTTATCTTCTTTTCTCTTTTCTCTTTTCTCTATTCTCTTCTGTTCTCTTTTGTCTTCTTTCCTCTGTTCCCTTTTCTCGTCTATTCTCTTTTATCTTTTCTCTTCATTTCTCTTTTCTCTTCTTTTCCATTCTCTCTTCTTTGCTCTTTTCTCATTTCTCTTTTCTTTTCTCTTTTCTCTTTTCTCTTCTTGTCTCTTCTTTTCTCTTTTCTCTTGTCCCCTTTCTCTTCTTTTCTCTTTTCCCTTTTCTCTTCTTTTCTCGATTCTGTTCTTTTCTCTTTCCTTATTTCTCTTTTCTCTTCTTTTCTCTTTTCTCTTCTTTTCTCTTTTCTCATCTTTTCTCCTCTTTACTCTTTTCCCTTTTCTCTTCTTTTTTCTTTTCTCTTCTTTTCTCGTTTCTCTTCTTTTCTCTTTTCTCTTCTTTTCTCTTTTCCCTTTTCTTTTCTCTTTTCTCAATTCTCTTCTATTCTCTTTTCTCGTCTTTTCTCTTTTCTCCTCATTTCCCTTCAGTTCTCTTTTATCTTTTCTCTTTTGTATTCTTTTCTCTTCTATTCACTTTTCTCTTTTATCTTTTCTCTTCTTTTCTCTTTTCTCCTCTTTTCTCTTTTCTTTTCTCTTTTCTCTTTTCTCTTCGTATCTCTTCGTTTCTCTTTTCTCTTCTTTTCTCTACTTTTCTCTTTTCCCTTTATTCTCTTCTTTTCTCTTTTCCTATATTCTCTTCTTTTCTCTTTTCTCTTTTCTCTTCTTTTCTCTTCTTTATTCTTTAAACTTTTCTCTTCTTTTTACTCTTCATTTCTCTTTTCTCTTCTTTTCATTTCTTTTCTCTTCTTTTCTCTTTTCCCTTTACACCTCTGTTTTCTTTTCTTCTTTTCTCTTTTCACTTTTCTTTTCTCTTTTCTCGTCTTTTCTCTTTTCTCATCTTTTCTCCTCTTTACTCTTTTCCCTTTTCTCTTCTTTTTTCTTTTCTCTTTTTTTCTCGTTTCTCTTCTTTTCTCTTTTCTCTTCTTTTCTCTTTTCCCTTTTCTTTTCTCTTTTCTCTATTCTCTTCTTTTCTCTTTTCTCTTTTGTATTCTTTTCTCTTCTATTCACTTTTCTCTTTTAACTTTTCTCTTCTTTTCTCTTTTCTCATCTTTTCTCCTCTTTACTCTTTTCCCTTTTCTCTTCTTTTTTCTTTTCTCTTTTTTTCTCGTTTCTCTTCTTTTCTCTTTTCTCTTCTTTTCTCTTTTCCCTTTTCTTTTCTCTTTTCTCTATTCTCTTCTTTTCTCTTTTCTCTTTTGTATTCTTTTCTCTTCTATTCACTTTTCTCTTTTAACTTTTCTCTTCTTTTCTCTATTCTCTTCTTTTCTCTATTAACTTTTCTCTTCTTTTCTGTATTCTCTTCTTTTCTCTTTTTTCTCTTCTATTCACTTTTCTCTTTTATCTTTTCTCTTCTTTTCTCTATTCTCTTCTTTTCTCTTTTCTCTTCTTTTCTCTTCATTTCTCTTTCCTCATTTCTCTATTCTCATCTGTTCTCTTTTCTCTTCTTTGCTCTTTTCTCTTTTCTCTTCTTCTATCTTCTTTTATCTTCTTTTCTCTTTTCTCTTTTCTCTATTCTCTTCTGTTCTCTTTTGTCTTCTTTCCACTGTTCCCTTTTCTCGTCTATTCTCTTTTATCTTTTCTCTTCTTTTCTCTTTTCTCTTCTTTTCTCTTCTTTTCTCCTTTCACGTTTCTTTTCTCTTTTCTCTTCTTTTCTCATTCATTTTTTCTCTTTTCTCTTTTTTCTTCTTTTCTCTTTTCTCTTCTTTTCTCCTTTCTTTTCTCTTTTCTCTTCTTCTCTTCTTTTCTCTTCTTTTCCCTTCATTTCTCTTTTCTCTTTTGTATTCTTTTATCTTCTATTCACTTTTCTCTTTTATCTTTTCTTTTCTCTTCTTTTCTCTATTCTCTTCTTTTCTCTTTTCTCTTCTTTTCTCTTTCCTCATTTCTCTATTCTCATCTGTTCTCTTTTCTCTTCTTTGCTCTTTTCTCTTTTCTCTTCTTCTATCTTCTTTTATCTTCTTTTCTCTTTTCTCTTTTCTCTATTCTCTTCTGTTCTCTTTTGTCTTCTTTCCTCTGTTCCCTTTTCTCGTCTATTCTCTGTTATCTTTTCTCTTCATTTCTCTTTTCTCTTCTTTTCCATTCTCTCTTCTTTTCTCTTTTCTCATTTCTCTTTTCTTTTCTTTTCTCTTTTCTCTTTTCTCTTCTTGTCTCTTTTTTCTTTTCTATTCTTTTCTCTTCTTTTCTCTTTTCCATTTTCTCTTTTTTTCTCTTGTCTCTTTTCTCTTTTCTCTTCTTTTCTCTTTCCTCTTTTCTATTTCCTCTTCTTTTCTAATTTATCTTTTCTCTTCTTTTCGCTTTTCTATATCCTCTTCTTTTCTCTTCTTCTCTCTTCTTTTCACATTTCTCTTGTCCCCTTTCTCTTCTTTTCTCTTTTCCATTTTCTCATCTTTTCTCGATTCTGTCCTTTTCTCTTTCCTTATTTCTCTTTTCTCTTCTTTTCCCTTTTCTCTTCTTTTTTCTTTTCTCTTTTTTTCTCGTTTCTCTTCTTTTCTCTTTTCTCTTCTTTTCTCTTTTCCCTTTTCTTTTCTCTTTTCTCTATTCTCTTCTTTTCTCTTTTCTCTTTTGTATTCTTTTCTCTTCTATTCACTTTTTTCTTTTAACTTTTCTCTTCTTTTCTCTATTCTCTTCTTTTCTCTATTAACTTTTCTCTTCTTTTCTCTATTCTCTTCTTTTCTCTTTTTTCTCTTCTATTCACTTTTCTCTTTTATCTTTTCTCTTCTTTTCTCTATTCTGTTCTTTTCTCTTTTCTCTTCTTTTCTCTACATTTCTCTTTCCTCATTTCTCTATTCTCATCTGTTCTCTTTTGTCTTCTTTCCTCTGTTCCCTTTTCTCGTCTATTCTCTTTTATCTTTTCTCTTCATTTCTCTTTTCTCTTCTTTTCCATTCTCTCTTCTTTGCTCTTTTCTCATTTCTCTTTTATTTTCTCTTTACTCTTTTCTCTTCTTGTCTCTTCTTTTCTCTTTTCTCTTGTCCCCTTTCTCTTCTTTTCTCTTTTCCCTTTTCTCTTCTTTTCTCGATTCTGTTCTTTTCTCTTTCCTTATTTCTCTTTTCTCTTCTTTTCTCTTTTCTCTTCTTTTCTCTTTTCTCATCTTTTCTCCTCTTTACTCTTTTCCCTTTTCTCTTCTTTTTTCTTTTCTCTTCTTTTCTCGTTTCTCTTCTTTTCTCTTTTCTCTTCTTTTCTCTTTTCCCTTTTCTTTTCTCTTTTCTCAATTCTCTTCTTTTCTCTTTTCTCGTCTTTTCTCTTTTCTCCTCATTTCCCTTCAGTTCTCTTTTATCTTTTCTCTTTTGTATTCTTTTCTCTTCTATTCACTTTTCTCTTTTATCTTTTCTCTTCTTTTCTCTTTTCTCCTCTTTTCTCTTTTCTCTTTTCTCTTTTCTCTTCGTATCTCTTCGTTTCTCTTTTCTCTTCTTTTCTCTACTTTTCTCTTTTCCCTTTATTCTCTTCTTTTCTCTTTTCCTATATTCTCTTCTTTTCTCTTTTCTCTTTTCTCTTCTTTTCTCTTCTTTATTCTTTAAACTTTTCTCTTCTTTTTACTCTTCATTTCTCTTTTCTCTTCTTTTCATTTCTTTTCTCTTCTTTTCTCTTTTCCCTTTACACCTCTGTTTTCTTTTCTTCTTTTCTCTTTTCACTTTTCTTTTCTCTTTTCTCTTCTTTTCCCTTTTCTCATCTTTTCTCCTCTTTACTCTTTTCCCTTTTCTCTTCTTTTTTCTTTTCTCTTTTTTTCTCGTTTCTCTTCTTTTCTCTTTTCCCTTTTCTTTTCTCTTTCCTCTATTCTCTTCTTTTCTCTTTTCTCTTTTGTATTCTTTTCCCTTCTATTCACTTTTCTCTTTTAACTTTTCTCTTCTTTTCTCTATTCTCTTGTTTTCTCTATTAACTTTTCTCTTCTTTTCTCTATTCTCTTCTTTTCTCTTTTTTCTCTTCTGTTCACTTTTCTCTTTTATCTTTTCTCTTCTTTTCTCTATTCTCTTCTTTTCTCTTTTCTCTTCTTTTCTCTTCATTTCTCTTTCCTCATTTCTCTATTCTCATCTGTTCTCTTTTCTCTTCTTTGCTCTTTTCTCTTTTCTCTTCTTCTATCTTCTTTTATCTTCTTTTCTCTTTTCTCTTCTTTTCTCTACATTTCTCTTTCCTCATTTCTCTATTCTCATCTGTTCTCTTTTGTCTTCTTTCCTCTGTTCCCTTTTCTCGTCTATTCTCTGTTATCTTTTCTCTTCATTTCTCTTTTCTCTTCTTTTCCATTCTCTCTTCTTTTCTCTTTTCTCATTTCTCTTTTCTTTTCTTTTCTCTTTTCTCTTTTCTCTTCTTGTCTCTTTTTTCTTTTCTATTCTTTTCTCTTCTTTTCTCTTTTCCATTTTCTCTTTTTTTCTCTTGTCTCTTTTCTCTTTTCTCTTCTTTTCTCTTTCCTCTTTTCTATTTCCTCTTCTTTTCTAATTTATCTTTTCTCTTCTTTTCGCTTTTCTATATCCTCTTCTTTTCTCTTCTTCTCTCTTCTTTTCACATTTCTCTTGTCCCATTTCTCTTCTTTTCTCTTTTCCATTTTCTCATCTTTTCTCGATTCTGTCCTTTTCTCTTTCCTTATTTCTCTTTTCTCTTCTTTTCCCTTTTCTCTTCTTTTTTCTTTTCTCTTTTTTTCTCGTTTCTCTTCTTTTCTCTTTTCTCTTCTTTTCTCTTTTCCCTTTTCTTTTCTCTTTTCTCTATTCTCTTCTTTTCTCTTTTCTCTTTTGTATTCTTTTCTCTTCTATTCACTTTTTTCTTTTAACTTTTCTCTTCTTTTCTCTATTCTCTTCTTTTCTCTATTAACTTTTCTCTTCTTTTCTCTATTCTCTTCTTTTCTCTTTTTTCTCTTCTATTCACTTTTCTCTTTTATCTTTTCTCTTCTTTTCTCTATTCTGTTCTTTTCTCTTTTCTCTTCTTTTCTCTACATTTCTCTTTCCTCATTTCTCTATTCTCATCTGTTCTCTTTTGTCTTCTTTCCTCTGTTCCCTTTTCTCGTCTATTCTCTTTTATCTTTTCTCTTCATTTCTCTTTTCTCTTCTTTTCCATTCTCTCTTCTTTGCTCTTTTCTCATTTCTCTTTTATTTTCTCTTTACTCTTTTCTCTTCTTGTCTCTTCTTTTCTCTTTTCTCTTGTCCCCTTTCTCTTCTTTTCTCTTTTCCCTTTTCTCTTCTTTTCTCGATTCTGTTCTTTTCTCTTTCCTTATTTCTCTTTTCTCTTCTTTTCTCTTTTCTCTTCTTTTCTCTTTTCTCATCTTTTCTCCTCTTTACTCTTTTCCCTTTTCTCTTCTTTTTTCTTTTCTCTTCTTTTCTCGTTTCTCTTCTTTTCTCTTTTCTCTTCTTTTCTCTTTTCCCTTTTCTTTTCTCTTTTCTCAATTCTCTTCTTTTCTCTTTTCTCGTCTTTTCTCTTTTCTCCTCATTTCCCTTCAGTTCTCTTTTATCTTTTCTCTTTTGTATTCTTTTCTCTTCTATTCACTTTTCTCTTTTATCTTTTCTCTTCTTTTCTCTTTTCTCCTCTTTTCTCTTTTCTCTTTTCTCTTTTCTCTTCGTATCTCTTCGTTTCTCTTTTCTCTTCTTTTCTCTACTTTTCTCTTTTCCCTTTATTCTCTTCTTTTCTCTTTTCCTATATTCTCTTCTTTTCTCTTTTCTCTTTTCTCTTCTTTTCTCTTCTTTATTCTTTAAACTTTTCTCTTCTTTTTACTCTTCATTTCTCTTTTCTCTTCTTTTCATTTCTTTTCTCTTCTTTCCTCTTTTCCCTTTACACCTCCGTTTTCTTTTCTTCTTTTCTCTTTTCACTTTTCTTTTCTCTTTTCTCTTTTTTTCTCGTTTCTCTTCTTTTCTCTTTTCCCTTTTCTTTTCTCTTTCCGCTATTCTCTTCTTTTCTCTTTTCTCTTTTGTATTCTTTTCCCTTCTATTCACTTTTCTCTTTTAACTTTTCTCTTCTTTTCTCTATTCTCTTGTTTTCTCTATTAACTTTTCTCTTCTTTTCTCTATTCTCTTCTTTTCTCTTTTTTCTCTTCTGTTCACTTTTCTCTTTTATCTTTTCTCTTCTTTTCTCTATTCTCTTCTTTTCTCTTTTCTCTTCTTTTCTCTTCATTTCTCTTTCCTCATTTCTCTATTCTCATCTGTTCTCTTTTCTCTTCTTTGCTCTTTTCTCTTTTCTCTTCTTCTATCTTCTTTTATCTTCTTTTCTCTTTTCTCTTTTCTCTATTCTCTTCTGTTCTCTTTTGTCTTCTTTCCACTGTTCCCTTTTCTCGTCTATTCTCTTTTATCTTTTCTCTCCTTTTCTCTTTTCTCTTCTTTTCTCTTCTTTTCTCCTTTCACGTTTCTTTTCTCTTTTCTCTTCTTTTCTCATTCATTTTTTCTCTTTTCTCTTTTTTCTTCTTTTCTCTTTTCTCTTCTTTTCTCCTTTCTTTTCTCTTTTCTCTTCTTCTATCTTCTTTTATCTTCTTTTCTCTTTTCTCTTTTTCTCTATTCTCTTCTGTTCTCTTTTGTCTTCTTTCCTCTGTTCCCTTTTCTCGTCTATTCTCTTTTATCTTTTCTCTTCATTTCTCTTTTCTCATTTCTCTTTTCTTTTCTTTTCTCTTTTCTCTTTTCTCTTCTTGTCTCTTTTTTCTTTTCTATTCTTTTCTCCTCTTTTCTCTTTTCCATTTTCTCTTTTTTTCTCTTGTCTCTTTTCTCTTTTCTCTTCTTTTCTCTTTCCTCTTTTCTATTTCCTCTTCTTTTCTAATTTATCTTTTCTCTTGTTTTCGCTTTTCTATATCCTCTTCTTTTCTCTTCTTCTCTCTTCTTTTCTCATTTCTCTTGTCCCCTTTCTCTTCTTTTCTCTTTTCCCTTTTCTCTTCTTTTCTCGATTCTGTTCTTTTCTCTTTCCTTATTTCTCTTTTCTCTTCTTTTCTCTTTTCTCTTCTTTTCTCTTTTCTCTTCTTTTCTCTTTTCTCATATTTTCTCCTCTTTACTCTTTTCCCTTTTCTCTTCTTTTTTCTTTTCTCTTCTTTTCTCGTTTCTCTTCTTTTCTCTTTTCTCTTCTTTTCTCTTTTCCCTTTTCTTTTCTCTTTTCTCAATTCTCTTCTTTTCTCTTTTCTCGTCTTTTCTCTTTTCTCATATTTTCTCCTCTTTACTCTTTTCCCTTTTCTCTTCTTTTTTCTTTTCTCTTCTTTTCTTGTTTCTCTTCTTTTCTCTTTTCTCTTCTTTTCTCTTTTCCATTTTCTTTTCTCTTTTCTCAATTCTCTTCTTTTCTCTTTTCTCGTCTTTTCTCTTTTCTCGTCATTTCCTTCAGTTCTCTTTTCTCTTTTCTCTTTTGTATTCTTTTCTCTTCTATTCACTTTTCTCTTTTATCTTTTCTCTTCTTTTCTCTTTTCTCCTCTTTTCTCTTTTCTTTTCTCTTTTCTCTTTTCTCTTTTCTCTTCGTATCTCTTCTTTTCTCTTTTCTCTTCTTTTCTCTACTTTTCTCTTTTCCCTTTATTCTCTTCTTTACTCTTTTCCTATATTCTCTTCTTTTCTCGTTTCTCTTCTTTTCTCTTTTCTCTTCTTTTCTCTTTTCCCTTTTCTTTTCTCTTTTCTCAATTCTCTTCTTTTCTCTTTTCTCGTCTTTTCTCTTTTCTCATATTTTCTCCTCTTTACTCTTTTCCCTTTTCTCTTCTTTTTTCTTTTCTCTTCTTTTCTCGTTTCTCTTCTTTTCTCTTTTCTCTTCTTTTCTCTTTTCCCTTTTCTTTTCTCTTTTCTCAATTCTCTTCTTTTCTCTTTTCTCGTCTTTTCTCTTTTCTCCTCATTTCCTTCAGTTCTCTTTTCTCTTTTCTCTTTTGTATTCTTTTCTCTTCTATTCACTTTTCTCTTTTATCTTTTCTCTTCTTTTCTCTTTTCTCCTCTTTTCTCTTTTCTTTTCTCTTTTCTCTTTTCTCTTTTCTCTTCGTATCTCTTCTTTTCTCTTTTCTCTTCTTTTCTCTACTTTTCTCTTTTCCCTTTATTCTCTTCTTTACTCTTTTCCTATATTCTCTTCTTTTCTCTTTTCTCTTCTTTTCTCTTCTTTATTCTTTAAACTTTTCTCTTCTTTTTACTCTTCATTTCTCTTTTCTCTTCTTTTCATTTCTTTTCTCTTCTTTTCTCTTTTCACTTCTTTTCTCTTCCTTTCTCTATATATTCTCTTTTCTCTCATTTTCTCTTATTTTCTCTTTTTCCTTTTCTCTTCTTTTCTCTATTCTCTTTTTCTCTTTACTCTTCTTTTCTCTTTTCGCTTTTCTCTTCTTATCTCTTCTCCTTTTTCTCATATCTGTTCTTTTCTCTTTTCTCTTTTTTCTTCATTTCTCTTCTTTTCTCTTTTCCCTTTACACCTCTTTTTTCTTTTCTTCTTTTCTCTTTTCACTTTTCTTTTCTGTTTTCTCTTCTTTTCTCTTTTCTCATCTTTTCTCCTCTTTACTCTTTTCCCTTTTCTCTTTTTTTTCTTTTCTCTTCTTTTCTCGTTTCTCTTCTTTTCTCTTTTCTCTTCTTTTCTCTTTTCCCTTTTCTTTTCTCTTTTCTCTATTCTCTTCTTTTCTCTTTTCTCTTTTGTATTCTTTTCTCTTCTATTCACTTTTCTCTTTTAACTTTTCTCTTCTTTTCTCTATTCTCTTCTTTTCTCTTTTTTCTCTTCTCTTCACTTTTCTCTTTTATCTTTTCTCTTCTTTTCTCTATTCTCTTCTTTTCTCTATTAACTTTTCTCTTCTTCTATCTTCTTTTATCTTCTTTTCTCTTTTCTCTTTTCTCTATTCTCTTCAGTTCTCTTTTGTCTTCTTTCCACTGTTCCCTTTTCTCGTCTATTCTCTTTTATCTTTTCTCTTCTTTTCTCTTTTCTCTTTTGTATTCTTTTCTCTTCTATTCACTTTTCTCTTTTATCTTTTCTTTTCTCTTCTTTTCTCTATTCTGTTCTTTTCTCTTTTCTCTTCTTTTCTCTTCATTTCTCTTTCCTCATTTCTCTATTCTCATCTGTTCTCTTTTCTCTTCTTTGCTCTTTTCTCTTTTCTCTTCTTCTATCTTCTTTTATCTTCTTTTCTCTTTTCTCTTTTCTCTATTCTCTTCAGTTCTCTTTTGTCTTCTTTCCACTGTTCCCTTTTCTCGTCTATTCTCTTTTATCTTTTCTCTTCTTTTCTCTTTTCTCTTCTTTTCTCTTCTTTTCTCCTTTCATGTTTCTTTTCTCTTTTTTTCTCATTCATTCTTTCTCTTTTCTCTTTTTTCTTCTTTTCTCGATTCTGTTCTTTTCTCTTTCCTTATTTCTCTTTTCTCTTCTTTTCTCTTTTCTCCTCTTTTCTCTTTTCTTTTCTCTTTTCTCTTTTCTCTTTTCTCTTCGTATCTCTTCGTTTCTCTTTTCTCTTCTTTTCTCTACTTTTCTCTTTTCCCTTTATTCTCTTCTTTTCTCTTTTCCTATATTCTCTTCTTTTCTCTTTTCTCTTTTCTCTTCTTTTCTCTTCTTTATTCTTTAAACTTTTCTCTTCTTTTTACTCTTCATTTCTCTTTTCTCTTCTTTTCATTTCTTTTCTCTTCTTTTCTCTTTTCCCTTTACACCTCTGTTTTCTTTTCTTCTTTTCTCTTTTCACTTTTCTTTTCTCTTTTCTCTTCTTTTCTCTTTTCTCATCTTTTCTCCTCTTTAATCTTTTCCCTTTTCTCTTCTTTTTTCTTTTCTCTTTTTTCTCTTTTCCCTTTTCTTTTCTCTTTTCTCTATTCTCTTCTTTTCTCTTTTCTCTTTTCTCTATTCTCTTCTGTTCTCTTTTGTCTTCTTTCCACTGTTCCCTTTTCTCGTCTATTCTCTTTTATCTTTTCTCTTCTTTTCTCTTTTCTCTTGTCCCCTTTCTCTTCTTTTCTCTTTTCCCTTTTCTCTTCTTTTCTCGATTCTGTTCTTTTCTCTTTCCTTATTTCTCTTTTCTCTTCTTTTCTCTTTTCTCTTCTTTTCTCTTTTCTCTTCTTTTCTCTTTTCTCATCTTTTCTCCTCTTTACTCTTTTCCCTTTTCTCTTCTTTTTTCTTTTCTCTTCTTTTCTCGTTTCTCTTCTTTTCTCTTTTCTCTTCTTTTCTCTTTTCCCTTTTCTTTTCTCTTTTCTCAATTCTCTTCTTTTCTCTTTTCTCGTCTTTTCTCTTTTCTCATCATTTCCCTTCAGTTCTCTTTTCTCTTTTCTCTTTTGTATTCTTTTCTCTTCTATTCACTTTTCTCTTTTATCTTTTCTCTTCTTTTCTCTTTTCTCCTCTTTTCTCTTTTCTTTTCTCTTTTCTCTTTTCTCTTCTTTTCTCTACTTTTCTCTTTTCCCTTTATTCTCTTCTTTTCTCTTTTCCTATATTCTCTTCTTTTCTCTTTTCTCTTTTCTCTTCTTTTCTCTTCTTTATTCTTTAAAATTTTCTCTTCTTTTTACTCTTCATTTCTCGTTTCTCTTCTTTTCATTTCTTTTATCTTCTTTTCTCTTTTCCCTTTACACCTCCGTTTTCTTTTCTTCTTTTCTCTTTTCACTTTTCTTTTCTCTTTTCTCTTCTTTTCTCTTTTCTCATCTTTTCTCCTCTTTACTCTTTTCCCTTTTCTCTTCCTTTTTCTTTTCTCTTTTTTTCTCGTTTCTCTTCTTTTCTCTTTTCTCTTCTTTTCTCTTTTCCCTTTTCTTTTCTCTTTTCTCTATTCTCTTCTTTTCTCTTTTCTCTTTTGTATTCTTTTCTCTTCTATTCACTTTTCTCTTTTAACTTTTCTCTTCTTTTCTCTATTCTCTTCTTTTCTCTTTTTTCTCTTCTCTTCACTTTTCTCTTTTATCTTTTCTCTTCTTTTCTCTATTCTCTTCTTTTCTCTATTAACTTTTCTCTTCTTCTATCTTCTTTTATCTTCTTTTCTCTTTTCTCTTTTCTCTATTCTCTTCAGTTCTCTTTTGTCTTCTTTCCACTGTTCCCTTTTCTCGTCTATTCTCTTTTATCTTTTCTCTTCTTTTCTCTTTTCTCTTTTGTATTCTTTTCTCTTCTATTCACTTTTCTCTTTTATCTTTTCTTTTCTCTTCTTTTCTCTATTCTGTTCTTTTCTCTTTTCTCTTCTTTTCTCTTCATTTCTCTTTCCTCATTTCTCTATTCTCATCTGTTCTCTTTTCTCTTCTTTGCTCTTTTCTCTTTTCTCTTCTTCTATCTTCTTTTATCTTCTTTTCTCTTTTCTCTTTTCTCTATTCTCTTCAGTTCTCTTTTGTCTTCTTTCCACTGTTCCCTTTTCTCGTCTATTCTCTTTTATCTTTTCTCTTCTTTTCTCTTTTCTCTTCTTTTCTCTTCTTTTCTCCTTTCATGTTTCTTTTCTCTTTTTTTCTCATTCATTTTTTCTCTTTTCTCTTTTTTCTTCTTTTCTCTTTTCTCTTCTTTTCTCCTTTCTTTTCTCTTTTCTCTTCTTCTCTTCTTTTCTCTTCTTTTCCCTTCATTTCACTTTTCTCTTTTGTATTCTTTTATCTTCTATTCACTTTTCTCTTTTATCTTTTCTTTTCTCTTCTTTTCTCTATTCTCTTCTTTTCTCTTTTCTCTTCATTTCTCTTTCCTCATTTCTCTATTCTCATCTGTTCTCTTTTCTCTTCTTTGCTCTTTTCTCTTTTCTTTTCTCTTTTCTCAATTCTCTTCTTTTCTCTTTTCTCGTCTTTTCTCTTTTCTCATCATTTCCCTTCAGTTCTCTTTTCTCTTTTCTCTTTTGTATTCTTTTCTCTTCTATTCACTTTTCTCTTTTATCTTTTCTCTTCTTTTCTCTTTTCTCCTCTTTTCTCTTTTCTTTTCTCTTTTCTCTTTTCTCTTTTCTCTTCGTATCTCTTCGTTTCTCTTTTCTCTTCTTTTCTCTACTTTTCTCTTTTCCCTTTATTCTCTTCTTTTCTCTTTTCCTATATTCTCTTCTTTTCTCTTTTCTCTTTTCTCTTCTTTTCTCTTCTTTATTCTTTAAACTTTTCTCTTCTTTTTACTCTTCATTTCTCTTTTCTCTTCTTTTCATTTCTTTTCTCTTCTTTTCTCTTTTCCCTTTACACCTCTGTTTTCTTTTCTTCTTTTCTCTTTTCACTTTTCTTTTCTCTTTTCTCTTCTTTTCTCTTTTCTCATCTTTTCTCCTCTTTAATCTTTTCCCTTTTCTCTTCTTTTTTCTTTTCTCTTTTTTTCTCGTTTCTCTTCTTTTCTCTTCTTTTCTCTTTTCCCTTTTCTTTTCTCTTTTCTCTATTCTCTTCTTTTCTCTTTTCTCTTTTGTATTCTTTTCTCTTCTATTCACTTTTCTCTTTTAACTTTTCTCTTCTTTTCTCTATTCTCTTATTTTCTCTGTTAACTTTTCTCTTCTTTTCTCTATTCTCTTCTTTTCTCTTTTTTCTCTTCTATTCACTTTTCTCTTTTATCTTTTCTCTTCTTTTCTCTATTCTGTTCTTTTCTCTTTTCTCTTCTTTTCTCTTCATTTCTCTTTCCTCATTTCTCGATTCTCATCTGTTCTGTTTTCTCGTCTTTGCTCTTTTCTCTTTTCTCTTCGTCTATCTTCTTTTATTTTCTTTTCTCTTTTCTCTTTTCTCTATTCTCTTCTGTTCTCTTTTGTCTTCTTTCCACTGTTCCCTTTTCTCGTCTATTCTCTTTTATCTTTTCTCTTCTTTTCTCTTTTCTCTTCTTTTCTCTTCTTTTCTCCTTTCACGTTTCTTTTCTCTTTTCTCTTCTTTTCTCATTCATTTTTTCTCTTTTTTCTTTTTTCTTCTTTTCTATTTTCTCTTCTTTTCTCCTTTCTTTTCTCTTTTCTCTTCTTCTCTTCTTTTCTCTTCTTTTCCCTTCATTTCTCTTTTCTCTTTTGTATTCTTTTATCTTCTATTCACTTTTCTCTTTTATCTTTTCTTTTCTCTTCTTTTCTCTATTCTCTTCTTTTCTCTTTTCTCTTCTTTTCTCTTCATTTCTCTTTCCTCATTTCTCTATTCTCATCTGTTCTCTTTTCTCTTCTTTGCTCTTTTCTCTTTTCTCTTCTTCTATCTTCTTTTATCTTCTTTTCTCTTTTCTCTTTTTCTCTATTCTCTTCTGTTCTCTTTTGTCTTCTTTCCTCTGTTCCCTTTTCTCGTCTATTCTCTTTTATCTTTTCTCTTCATTTCTCTTTTCTCTTCTTTTCCATTCTCTCTTCTTTTCTCTTTTCTCATTTCTCTTTTCTTTTCTTTTCTCTTTTCTCTTTTCTCTTCTTGTCTCTTTTTTCTTTTCTATTCTTTTCTCTTCTTTTCTCTTTTCCATTTTCTCTTTTTTTCTCTTGTCTCTTTTCTCTTTTCTCTTCTTTTCTCTTTCCTCTTTTCTATTTCCTCTTCTTTTCTAATTTATCTTTTCTCTTGTTTTCGCTTTTCTATATCCTCTTCTTTTCTCTTCTTCTCTCTTCTTTTCTCATTTCTCTTGTCCCCTTTCTCTTCTTTTCTCTTTTCCCTTTTCTCTTCTTTTCTCGATTCTGTTCTTTTCTCTTTCCTTATTTCTCTTTTCTCTTCTTTTCTCTTTTCTCTTCTTTTCTCTTTTCTCATCTTTTCTCCTCTTTACTCTTTTCCCTTTTCTCTTCTTTTTTCTTTTCTCTTTTTTTCTCGTTTCTCTTCTTTTCTCTTTTCTCTTCTTTTCTCTTTTCCCTTTTCTTTTCTCTTTTCTCTATTCTCTTCTTTTCTCTTTTCTCTTTTGTATTCTTTTCTCTTCTATTCACTTTTTTCTTTTAACTTTTCTCTTCTTTTCTCTATTCTCTTCTTTTCTCTATTAACTTTTCTCTTCTTTTCTCTATTCTCTTCTTTTCTCTTTTTTCTCTTCTATTCACTTTTCTCTTTTATCTTTTCTCTTCTTTTCTCTATTCTGTTCTTTTCTCTTTTCTCTTCTTTTCTCTACATTTCTCTTTCCTCATTTCTCTATTCTCATCTGTTCTCTTTTGTCTTCTTTCCTCTGTTCCCTTTTCTCGTCTATTCTCTTTTATCTTTTCTCTTCATTTCTCTTTTCTCTTCTTTTCCATTCTCTCTTCTTTGCTCTTTTCTCATTTCTCTTTTCTTTTCTCTTTTCTCTTTTCTCTTCTTGTCTCTTCTTTTCTCTTTTCTCTTGTCCCCTTTCTCTTCTTTTCTCTTTTCCCTTTTCTCTTCTTTTCTCGATTCTGTTCTTTTCTCTTTCCTTATTTCTCTTTTCTCTTCTTTTCTCTTTTCTCTTCTTTTCTCTTTTCTCATCTTTTCTCCTCTTTACTCTTTTCCCTTTTCTCTTCTTTTTTCTTTTCTCTTCTTTTCTCGTTTCTCTTCTTTTCTCTTTTCTCTTCTTTTCTCTTTTCCCTTTTCTTTTCTCTTTTCTCAATTCTCTTCTTTTCTCTTTTCTCGTCTTTTCTCTTTTCTCGTCATTTCCGTTCAGTTCTCTTTTCTCTTTTCTCTTTTGTATTCTTTTCTCTTCTATTCACTTTTCTCTTTTATCTTTTCTCTTCTTTTCTCTTTTCTCCTCTTTTCTCTTTTCTTTTCTCTTTTCTCTTTTCTCTTCGTATCTCTTCGTTTCTCTTTTCTCTTCTTTTCTCTACTTTTCTCTTTTCCCTTTATTCTCTTCTTTTCTCTTTTCCTATATTCTCTTCTTTTCTCTTTTCTCTTTTCTCTTCTTTTCTCTTCTTTATTCTTTAAACTTTTCTCTTCTTTTTACTCTTCATTTCTCTTTTCTCTTCTTTTCATTTCTTTTCTCTTCTTTTCTCTTTTCCCTTTACACCTCTGTTTTCTTTTCTTCTTTTCTCTTTTCACTTTTCTTTTCTCTTTTCTCTTCTTTTCTCTTTTCTCATCTTTTCTCCTCTTTAATCTTTTCCCTTTTCTCTTCTTTTTTCTTTTCTCTTTTTTTCTCGTTTCTCTTCTTTTCTCTTCTTTTCTCTTTTCCCTTTTCTTTTCTCTTTTCTCTATTCTCTTCTTTTCTCTTTTCTCTTTTGTATTCTTTTCTCTTCTATTCACTTTTCTCTTTTAACTTTTCTCTTCTTTTCTCTATTCTCTTATTTTCTCTGTTAACTTTTCTCTTCTTTTCTCTATTCTCTTCTTTTCTCTTTTTTCTCTTCTATTCACTTTTCTCTTTTATCTTTTCTCTTCTTTTCTCTATTCTGTTCTTTTCTCTTTTCTCTTCTTTTGTCTTCATTTCTCTTTCCTCATTTCTCGATTCTCATCTGTTCTCTTTTCTCGTCTTTGCTCTTTTCTCTTTTCTCTTCGTCTATCTTCTTTTATTTTATTTTCTCTTTTCTCTTTTCTCTATTCTCTTCTGTTCTCTTTTGTCTTCTTTCCACTGTTCCCTTTTCTCGTCTATTCTCTTTTATCTTTTCTCTTCTTTTCTCTTTTCTCATCTTTTCTCCTCTTTACTCTTTTCCCTTTTCTCTTCTTTTTTCTTTTCTCTTCTTTTCTCTTTTCTCGTCTTTTCTCTTTTCTCATCTTTTTTTCCTCTTTACTCTTTTCCCTTTTCTCTTCTTTTTTCTTTTCTCTTCTTTTCTCGTTTCTCTTCTTTTCTCTTTTCTCTTCTTTTCTCTTTTCCCTTTTCTTTTCTCTTTTCTCAATTCTCTTCTTTTCTCT
This sequence comes from Chiloscyllium punctatum, assembly GCF_047496795.1. NCBI lineage: Eukaryota > Metazoa > Chordata > Chondrichthyes > Orectolobiformes > Hemiscylliidae > Chiloscyllium > Chiloscyllium punctatum. The sequence continues at coordinate 36,220,196 of NC_092779.1, forward strand.
TTTCTCGTCTTTTCTCTTTTCTCGTCATTTCCCTTCAGTTCTCTTTTCTCTTTTCTCTTTTGTATTCTTTTCTCTTCTATTCACTTTTCTCTTTTATCTTTTCTCTTCTTTTCTCTTTTCTCCTCTTTTCTCTTTTCTTTTCTCTTTTCTCTTTTCTCTTTTCTCTTCGTATCTCTTCGTTTCTCTTTTCTCTTCTTTTCTCTACTTTTCTCTTTTCCCTTTATTCTCTTCTTTTCTCTTTTCCTATATTCTCTTCTTTTCTCTTTTCTCTTTTCTCTTCTTTTCTCTTCTTTATTCTTTAAACTTTTCTCTTCTTTTTACTCTTCATTTCTCTTTTCTCTTCTTTTCATTTCTTTTCTCTTCTTTTCTCTTTTCCCTTTACACCTCTGTTTTCTTTTCTTCTTTTCTCTTTTCACTTTTCTTTTCTCTTTTCTCTTCTTTTCCCTTTTCTCATCTTTTCTCCTCTTTACTCTTTTCCCTTTTCTCTTCTTTTTTCTTTTCTCTTTTTTTCTCGTTTCTCTTCTTTTCTCTTTTCCCTTTTCCTTTCTCTTTTCTCTATTCTCTTCTTTTCTCTTTTCTCTTTTGTATTCTTTTCCCTTCTATTCACTTTTCTCTTTTAACTTTTCTCTTCTTTTCTCTATTCTCTTCTTTTCTCTATTAACTTTTCTCTTCTTTTCTCTATTCTCTTCTTTTCTCTTTTTTCTCTTCTGTTCACTTTTCTCTTTTATCTTTTCTCTTCTTTTCTCTATTCTCTTCTTTTCTCTTTTCTCTTCTTTTCTCTTCATTTCTCTTTCCTCATTTCTCTATTCTCATCTGTTCTCTTTTCTCTTCTTTGCTCTTTTCTCTTTTCTCTTCTTCTATCTTCTTTTATCTTCTTTTCTCTTTTCTCTTTTCTCTATTCTCTTCTGTTCTCTTTTGTCTTCTTTCCACTGTTCCCTTTTCTCGTCTATTCTCTTTTATCTTTTCTCTTCTTTTCTCTTTTCTCTTCTTTTCTCTTCTTTTCTCCTTTCACGTTTCTTTTCTCTTTTCTCTTCTTTTCTCATTCATTTTTTCTCTTTTCTCTTTTTTCTTCTTTTCTCTTTTCTCTTCTTTTCTCCTTTCTTTTCTCTTTTCTCTTCTTCTCTTCTTTTCTCTTCTTTTCCCTTCATTTCTCTTTTCTCTTTTGTATTCTTTTATCTTCTATTCACTTTTCTCTTTTATCTTTTCTTTTCTCTTCTTTTCTCTATTCTCTTCTTTTCTCTTTTCTCTTCATTTCTCTTTCCTCATTTCTCTATTCTCATCTGTTCTCTTTTCTCTTCTTTGCTCTTTTCTCTTTTTTCTTCTTCTATCTTCTTTTATCTTCTTTTCTCTTTTCTCTTTTCTCTATTCTCTTCTGTTCTCTTTTGTCTTCTTTCCTCTGTTCCCTTTTCTCGTCTATTCTCTGTTATCTTTTCTTTTCATTTCTCTTTTCTCTTCTTTTCCATTCTCTCTTCTTTTCTCTTTTCTCATTTCTCTTTTCTTTTCTTTTCTCTTTTCTCTTTTCTCTTCTTGTCTCTTTTTTCTTTTCTATTCTTTTCTCTTCTTTTCTCTTTTCCATTTTCTCTTTTTTTCTCTTGTCTCTTTTCTCTTTTCTCTTCTTTTCTCTTTCCTCTTTTCTATTTCCTCTTCTTTTCTAATTTATCTTTTCTCTTCTTTTCGCTTTTCTATATCCTCTTCTTTTCTCTTCTTCTCTCTTCTTTTCTCATTTCTCTTGTCCCCTTTCTCTTCTTTTCTCTTTTCCCTTTTCTCATCTTTTCTCGATTCTGTCCTTTTCTCTTTCCTTATTTCTCTTTTCTCTTCTTTTTTCTTTTCTCTTTTTTTCTCGTTTCTCTTCTTTTCTCTTTTCTCTTCTTTTCTCTTTTCCCTTTTCTTTTCTCTTTTCTCTATTCTCTTCTTTTCTCTTTTCTCTTTTGTATTCTTTTCTCTTCTATTCACTTTTTTCTTTTAACTTTTCTCTTCTTTTCTCTATTCTCTTCTTTTCTCTATTAACTTTTCTCTTCTTTTCTCTATTCTCTTCTTTTCTCTTTTTTCTCTTCTATTCACTTTTCTCTTTTATCTTTTCTCTTCTTTTCTCTATTCTGTTCTTTTCTCTTTTCTCTTCTTTTCTCTTCATTTCTCTTTCCTCATTTCTCTATTCTCATCTGTTCTCTTTTCTCTTCTTTGCTCTTTTCTCTTTTCTCTTCTTCTATCTTCTTTTATCTTCTTTTCTCTTTTCTCTTTTCTCTATTCTCTTCTGTTCTCTTTTGTCTTCTTTCCACTGTTCCCTTTTCTCGTCTATTCTCTTTTATCTTTTCTCTTCTTTTCTCTTTTCTCTTCTTTTCTCTTCTTTTCTCCTTTCACGTTTCTTTTCTCTTTTCTCTTCTTTTCTCATTCATTTTTTCTCTTTTCTCTTTTTTCTTCTTTTCTCTTTTCTCTTCTTTTCTCCTTTCATTTCTCTTTTCTCTTCTTCTCTTCTTTTCTCTTCTTTTCCCTTCATTTCTCTTTTCTCTTTTGTATTCTTTTATCTTCTATTCACTTTTCTCTTTTATCTTTTCTTTTCTCTTCTTTTCTCTATTCTCTTCTTTTCTCTTTTCTCTTCTTTTCTCTTCATTTCTCTTTCCTCATTTCTCTATTCTCATCTGTTCTCTTTTCTCTTCTTTGCTCTTTTCTCTTTTCTCTTCTTCTATCTTCTTTTATCTTCTTTTCTCTTTTCTCTTTTTCTCTATTCTCTTCTGTTCTCTTTTGTCTTCTTTCCTCTGTTCCCTTTTCTCGTCTATTCTCTTTTATCTTTTCTCTTCATTTCTCTTTTCTCTTCTTTTCCATTCTCTCTTCTTTTCTCTTTTCTCATTTCTCTTTTCTTTTCTTTTCTCTTTTCTCTTTTCTCTTCTTGTCTCTTTTTTCTTTTCTATTCTTTTCTCCTCTTTTCTCTTTTCCATTTTCTCTTTTTTTCTCTTGTCTCTTTTCTCTTTTCTCTTCTTTTCTCTTTCCTCTTTTCTATTTCCTCTTCTTTTCTAATTTATCTTTTCTCTTGTTTTCGCTTTTCTATATCCTCTTCTTTTCTCTTCTTCTCTCTTCTTTTCTCATTTCTCTTGTCCCCTTTCTCTTCTTTTCTCTTTTCCCTTTTCTCTTCTTTTCTCGATTCTGTTCTTTTCTCTTTCCTTATTTCTCTTTTCTCTTCTTTTCTCTTTTCTCTTCTTTTCTCTTTTCTCTTCTTTTCTCTTTTCTCATATTTTCTCCTCTTTACTCTTTTCCCTTTTCTCTTCTTTTTTCTTTTTTCTTCTTTTCTCGTTTCTCTTCTTTTCTCTTTTCTCTTCTTTTCTCTTTTCCCTTTTCTTTTCTCTTTTCTCAATTCTCTTCTTTTCTCTTTTCTCGTCTTTTCTCTTTTCTCATATTTTCTCCTCTTTACTCTTTTCCCTTTTCTCTTCTTTTTTCTTTTCTCTTCTTTTCTCGTTTCTCTTCTTTTCTCTTTTCTCTTCTTTTCTCTTTTCCCTTTTCTTTTCTCTTTTCTCAATTCTCTTCTTTTCTCTTTTCTCGTCTTTTCTCTTTTCTCGTCATTTCCTTCAGTTCTCTTTTCTCTTTTCTCTTTTGTATTCTTTTCTCTTCTATTCACTTTTCTCTTTTATCTTTTCTCTTCTTTTCTCTTTTCTCCTCTTTTCTCTTTTCTTTTCTCTTTTCTCTTTTCTCTTTTCTCTTCGTATCTCTTCTTTTCTCTTTTCTCTTCTTTTCTCTACTTTTCTCTTTTCCCTTTATTCTCTTCTTTACTCTTTTCCTATATTCTCTTCTTTTCTCGTTTCTCTTCTTTTCTCTTTTCTCTTCTTTTCTCTTTTCCCTTTTCTTTTCTCTTTTCTCAATTCTCTTCTTTTCTCTTTTCTCGTCTTTTCTCTTTTCTCATATTTTCTCCTCTTTACTCTTTTCCCTTTTCTCTTCTTTTTTCTTTTCTCTTCTTTTCTCGTTTCTCTTCTTTTCTCTTTTCTCTTCTTTTCTCTTTTCCCTTTTCTTTTCTCTTTTCTCAATTCTCTTCTTTTCTCTTTTCTCGTCTTTTCTCTTTTCTCGTCATTTCCTTCAGTTCTCTTTTCTCTTGTCTCTTTTGTATTCTTTTCTCTTCTATTCACTTTTCTCTTTTATCTTTTCTCTTCTTTTCTCTTTTCTCCTCTTTTCTCTTTTCTTTTCTCTTTTCTCTTTTCTCTTTTCTCTTCGTATCTCTTCTTTTCTCTTTTCTCTTCTTTTCTCTACTTTTCTCTTTTCCCTTTATTCTCTTCTTTACTCTTTTCCTATATTCTCTTCTTTTCTCGTTTCTCTTCTTTTCTCTTTTCTCTTCTTTTCTCTTTTCCCTTTTCTTTTCTCTTTTCTCTATTCTCTTCTTTTCTCTTTTCTCTTTTGTATTCTTTTCTCTTCTATTCACTTTTCTCTTTTAACTTTTCTCTTCTTTTCTCTATTCTCTTCTTTTCTCTTTTTTCTCTTCTCTTCACTTTTCTCTTTTATCTTTTCTCTTCTTTTCTCTATTCTCTTCTTTTCTCTATTAACTTTTCTCTTCTTCTATCTTCTTTTATCTTCTTTTCTCTTTTCTCTTTTCTCTATTCTCTTCAGTTCTCTTTTGTCTTCTTTCCATTGTTCCCTTTTCTCGTCTATTCTCTTTTATCTTTTCTCTTCTTTTCTCTTTTCTCTTTTGTATTCTTTTCTCTTCTATTCACTTTTCTCTTTTATCTTTTCTTTTCTCTTCTTTTCTCTATTCTGTTCTTTTCTCTTTTCTCTTCTTTTCTCTTCATTTCTCTTTCCTCATTTCTCTATTCTCATCTGTTCTCTTTTCTCTTCTTTGCTCTTTTCTCTTTTCTCTTCTTCTATCTTCTTTTATCTTCTTTTCTCTTTTCTCTTTTCTCTATTCTCTTCAGTTCTCTTTTGTCTTCTTTCCACTGTTCCCTTTTCTCGTCTATTCTCTTTTATCTTTTCTCTTCTTTTCTCTTTTCTCTTCTTTTCTCTTCTTTTCTCCTTTCATGTTTCTTTTCTCTTTTTTTCTCATTCATTCTTTCTCTTTTCTCTTTTTTCTTCTTTTCTCTTTTCTCTTCTTTTCTCCTTTCTTTTCTCTTTTCTCTTCTTCTCTTCTTTTCTCTTCTTTTCCCTTCATTTCTCTTTTCTCTTTTGTATTCTTTTATCTTCTATTCACTTTTCTCTTTTATCTTTTCTTTTCTCTTCTTTTCTCTATTCTCTTCTTTTCTCTTTTCTCTTCATTTCTCTTTCCTCATTTCTCTATTCTCATCTGTTCTCTTTTCTCTTCTTTGCTCTTTTCTCTTTTTTCTTCTTCTATCTTCTTTTATCTTCTTTTCTCTTTTCTCTTTTCTCTATTCTCTTCTGTTCTCTTTTGTCTTCTTTCCTCTGTTCCCTTTTCTCGTCTATTCTCTGTTATCTTTTCTTTTCATTTCTCTTTTCTCTTCTTTTCCATTCTCTCTTCTTTTCTCTTTTCTCATTTCTCTTTTCTTTTCTTTTCTCTTTTCTCTTTTCTCTTCTTGTCTCTTTTTTCTTTTCTATTCTTTTCTCTTCTTTTCTCTTTTCCATTTTCTCTTTTTTTCTCTTGTCTCTTTTCTCTTTTCTCTTCTTTTCTCTTTCCTCTTTTCTATTTCCTCTTCTTTTCTAATTTATCTTTTCTCTTCTTTTCGCTTTTCTATATCCTCTTCTTTTCTCTTCTTCTCTCTTCTTTTCTCATTTCTCTTGTCCCCTTTCTCTTCTTTTCTCTTTTCCCTTTTCTCATCTTTTCTCGATTCTGTCCTTTTCTCTTTCCTTATTTCTCTTTTCTCTTCTTTTTTCTTTTCTCTTTTTTTCTCGTTTCTCTTCTTTTCTCTTTTCTCTTCTTTTCTCTTTTCCCTTTTCTTTTCTCTTTTCTCTATTCTCTTCTTTTCTCTTTTCTCTTTTGTATTCTTTTCTCTTCTATTCACTTTTTTCTTTTAACTTTTCTCTTCTTTTCTCTATTCTCTTCTTTTCTCTATTAACTTTTCTCTTCTTTTCTCTATTCTCTTCTTTTCTCTTTTTTCTCTTCTATTCACTTTTCTCTTTTATCTTTTCTCTTCTTTTCTCTATTCTGTTCTTTTCTCTTTTCTCTTCTTTTCTCTACATTTCTCTTTCCTCATTTCTCTATTCTCATCTGTTCTCTTTTGTCTTCTTTCCTCTGTTCCCTTTTCTCGTCTATTCTCTTTTATCTTTTCTCTTCATTTCTCTTTTCTCTTCTTTTCCATTCTCTCTTCTTTGCTCTTTTCTCATTTCTCTTTTCTTTTCTCTTTTCTCTTTTCTCTTCTTGTCTCTTCTTTTCTCTTTTCTCTTGTCCCCTTTCTCTTCTTTTCTCTTTTCCCTTTTCTCTTCTTTTCTCGATTCTGTTCTTTTCTCTTTCCTTATTTCTCTTTTCTCTTCTTTTCTCTTTTCTCTTCTTTTCTCTTTTCTCATCTTTTCTCCTCTTTACTCTTTTCCCTTTTCTCTTCTTTTTTCTTTTCTCTTCTTTTCTCGTTTCTCTTCTTTTCTCTTTTCTCTTCTTTTCTCTTTTCCCTTTTCTTTTCTCTTTTCTCAATTCTCTTCTTTTCTCTTTTCTCGTCTTTTCTCTTTTCTCGTCATTTCCCTTCAGTTCTCTTTTCTCTTTTCTCTTTTGTATTCTTTTCTCTTCTATTCACTTTTCTCTTTTATCTTTTCTCTTCTTTTCTCTTTTCTCCTCTTTTCTCTTTTCTTTTCTCTTTTCTCTTTTCTCTTCGTATCTCTTCGTTTCTCTTTTCTCTTCTTTTCTCTACTTTTCTCTTTTCCCTTTATTCTCTTCGTTTCTCTTTTCCTATATTCTCTTCTTTTCTCTTTTCTCTTTTCTCTTCTTTTCTCTTCTTTATTCTTTAAACTTTTCTCTTCTTTTTACTCTTCATTTCTCTTTTCTCTTCTTTTCATTTCTTTTCTCTTCTTTTCTCTTTTCCCTTTACACCTCTGTTTTCTTTTCTTCTTTTCTCTTTTCACTTTTCTTTTCTCTTTTCTCTTCTTTTCCCTTTTCTCATCTTTTCTCCTCTTTACTCTTTTCCCTTTTCTCTTCTTTTTTCTTTTCTCTTTTTTTCTCGTTTCTCTTCTTTTCTCTTTTCCCTTTTCTTTTCTCTTTCCTCTATTCTCTTCTTTTCTCTTTTCTCTTTTGTATTCTTTTCCCTTCTATTCACTTTTCTCTTTTAACTTTTCTCTTCTTTTCTCTATTCTCTTGTTTTCTCTATTAACTTTTCTCTTCTTTTCTCTATTCTCTTCTTTTCTCTTTTTTCTCTTCTGTTCACTTTTCTCTTTTATCTTTTCTCTTCTTTTCTCTATTCTCTTCTTTTCTCTTTTCTCTTCTTTTCTCTTCATTTCTCTTTCCTCATTTCTCTATTCTCATCTGTTCTCTTTTCTCTTCTTTGCTCTTTTCTCTTTTCTCTTCTTCTATCTTCTTTTATCTTCTTTTCTCTTTTCTCTTTTCTCTATTCTCTTCTGTTCTCTTTTGTCTTCTTTCCACTGTTCCCTTTTCTCGTCTATTCTCTTTTATCTTTTCTCTTCTTTTCTCTTTTCTCTTCTTTTCTCTTCTTTTCTCCTTTCACGTTTCTTTTCTCTTTTCTCTTCTTTTCTCATTCATTTTTTCTCTTTTCTCTTTTTTCTTCTTTTCTCTTTTCTCTTCTTTTCTCCTTTCTTTTCTCTTTTCTCTTCTTCTCTTCTTTTCTCTTCTTTTCCCTTCATTTCTCTTTTCTCTTTTGTATTCTTTTATCTTCTATTCACTTTTCTCTTTTATCTTTTCTTTTCTCTTCTTTTCTCTATTCTCTTCTTTTCTCTTTTCTCTTCATTTCTCTTTCCTCATTTCTCTATTCTCATCTGTTCTCTTTTCTCTTCTTTGCTCTTTTCTCTTTTTTCTTCTTCTATCTTCTTTTATCTTCTTTTCTCTTTTCTCTTTTCTCTATTCTCTTCTGTTCTCTTTTGTCTTCTTTCCTCTGTTCCCTTTTCTCGTCTATTCTCTGTTATCTTTTCTCTTCATTTCTCTTTTCTCTTCTTTTCCATTCTCTCTTCTTTTCTCTTTTCTCATTTCTCTTTTCTTTTCTTTTCTCTTTTCTCTTTTCTCTTCTTGTCTCTTTTTTCTTTTCTATTCTTTTCTCTTCTTTTCTCTTTTCCATTTTCTCTTTTTTTCTCTTGTCTCTTTTCTCTTTTCTCTTCTTTTCTCTTTCCTCTTTTCTATTTCCTCTTCTTTTCTAATTTATCTTTTCTCTTCTTTTCGCTTTTCTATATCCTCTTCTTTTCTCTTCTTCTCTCTTCTTTTCTCATTTCTCTTGTCCCCTTTCTCTTCTTTTCTCTTTTCCCTTTTCTCATCTTTTCTCGATTCTGTCCTTTTCTCTTTCCTTATTTCTCTTTTCTCTTCTTTTTTCTTTTCTCTTTTTTTCTCGTTTCTCTTCTTTTCTCTTTTCTCTTCTTTTCTCTTTTCCCTTTTCTTTTCTCTTTTCTCTATTCTCTTCTTTTCTCTTTTCTCTTTTGTATTCTTTTCTCTTCTATTCACTTTTTTCTTTTAACTTTTCTCTTCTTTTCTCTATTCTCTTCTTTTCTCTATTAACTTTTCTCTTCTTTTCTCTATTCTCTTCTTTTCTCTTTTTTCTCTTCTATTCACTTTTCTCTTTTATCTTTTCTCTTCTTTTCTCTATTCTGTTCTTTTCTCTTTTCTCTTCTTTTCTCTTCATTTCTCATTCCTCATTTCTCTATTCTCATCTGTTCTCTTTTCTCTTCTTTGCTCTTTTCTCTTTTCTCTTCTTCTATCTTCTTTTATCTTCTTTTCTCTTTTCTCTTTTCTCTATTCTCTTCTGTTCTCTTTTGTCTTCTTTCCACTGTTCCCTTTTCTCGTCTATTCTCTTTTATCTTTTCTCTTCTTTTCTCTTTTCTCTTCTTTTCTCTTCTTTTCTCCTTTCACGTTTCTTTTCTCTTTTCTCTTCTTTTCTCATTCATTTTTTCTCTTTTCTCTTTTTTCTTCTTTTCTCTTTTCTCTTCTTTTCTCCTTTCATTTCTCTTTTCTCTTCTTCTCTTCTTTTCTCTTCTTTTCCCTTCATTTCTCTTTTCTCTTTTGTATTCTTTTATCTTCTATTCACTTTTCTCTTTTATCTTTTCTTTTCTCTTCTTTTCTCTATTCTCTTCTTTTCTCTTTTCTCTTCTTTTCTCTTCATTTCTCTTTCCTCATTTTTCTATTCTCATCTGTTCTCTTTTCTCTTCTTTGCTCTTTTCTCTTTTCTCTTCTTCTATCTTCTTTTATCTTCTTTTCTCTTTTCTCTTTTTCTCTATTCTCTTCTGTTCTCTTTTGTCTTCTTTCCTCTGTTCCCTTTTCTCGTCTATTCTCTTTTATCTTTTCTCTTCATTTCTCTTTTCTCTTCTTTTCCATTCTCTCTTCTTTTCTCTTTTCTCATTTCTCTTTTCTTTTCTTTTCTCTTTTCTCTTTTCTCTTCTTGTCTCTTTTTTCTTTTCTATTCTTTTCTCCTCTTTTCTCTTTTCCATTTTCTCTTTTTTTCTCTTGTCTCTTTTCTCTTTTCTCTTCTTTTCTCTTTCCTCTTTTCTATTTCCTCTTCTTTTCTAATTTATCTTTTCTCTTGTTTTCGCTTTTCTATATCCTCTTCTTTTCTCTTCTTCTCTCTTCTTTTCTCATTTCTCTTGTCCCCTTTCTCTTCTTTTCTCTTTTCCCTTTTCTCTTCTTTTCTCGATTCTGTTCTTTTCTCTTTCCTTATTTCTCTTTTCTCTTCTTTTCTCTTTTCTCTTCTTTTCTCTTTTCTCTTCTTTTCTCTTTTCTCATATTTTCTCCTCTTTACTCTTTTCCCTTTTCTCTTCTTTTTTCTTTTTTCTTCTTTTCTCGTTTCTCTTCTTTTCTCTTTTCTCTTCTTTTCTCTTTTCCCTTTTCTTTTCTCTTTTCTCAATTCTCTTCTTTTCTCTTTTCTCGTCTTTTCTCTTTTCTCATATTTTCTCCTCTTTACTCTTTTCCCTTTTCTCTTCTTTTTTCTTTTCTCTTCTTTTCTCGTTTCTCTTCTTTTCTCTTTTCTCTTCTTTTCTCTTTTCCCTATTCTTTTCTCTTTTCTCAATTCTCTTCTTTTCTCTTTTCTCGTCTTTTCTCTTTTCTCGTCATTTCCTTCAGTTCTCTTTTCTCTTTTCTCTTTTGTATTCTTTTCTCTTCTATTCACTTTTCTCTTTTATCTTTTCTCTTCTTTTCTCTTTTCTCCTCTTTTCTCTTTTCTTTTCTCTTTTCTCTTTTCTCTTTTCTCTTCGTATCTCTTCTTTTCTCTTTTCTCTTCTTTTCTCTACTTTTCTCTTTTCCCTCTATTCTCTTCTTTACTCTTTTCCTATATTCTCTTCTTTTCTCGTTTCTCTTCTTTTCTCTTTTCTCTTCTTTTCTCTTTTCCCTTTTCTTTTCTCTTTTCTCAATTCTCTTCTTTTCTCTTTTCTCGTCTTTTCTCTTTTCTCATATTTTCTCCTCTTTACTCTTTTCCCTTTTCTCTTCTTTTTTCTTTTCTCTTCTTTTCTCGTTTCTCTTCTTTTCTCTTTTCTCTTCTTTTCTCTTTTCCCTTTTCTTTTCTCTTTTCTCAATTCTCTTCTTTTCTCTTTTCTCGTCTTTTCTCTTTTCTCGTCATTTCCTTCAGTTCTCTTTTCTCTTGTCTCTTTTGTATTCTTTTCTCTTCTATTCACTTTTCTCTTTTATCTTTTCTCTTCTTTTCTCTTTTCTCCTCTTTTCTCTTTTCTTTTCTCTTTTCTCTTTTCTCTTTTCTCTTCGTATCTCTTCTTTTCTCTTTTCTCTTCTTTTCTCTACTTTTCTCTTTTCCCTTTATTCTCTTCTTTACTCTTTTCCTATATTCTCTTCTTTTCTCGTTTCTCTTCTTTTCTCTTTTCTCTTCTTTTCTCTTTTCCCTTTTCTTTTCTCTTTTCTCTCTTCTCTTCTTTTCTCTTTTCTCTTTTGTATTCTTTTCTCTTGTATTCACTTTTCTCTTTTAACTTTTCTCTTCTTTTCTCTATTCTCTTCTTTTCTCTTTTTTCTCTTCTCTTCACTTTTCTCTTTTATCTTTTCTCTTCTTTTCTCTATTCTCTTCTTTTCTCTATTAACTTTTCTCTTCTTTTCTCTATTCTCTTCTTTTCACTTTTTTCTCTTCTATTCACTTTTCTCTTTTATCTTTTCTCTTCTTTTCTCTATTCTCTTCTTTTCTCTTTTCTCTTCTTTTCTCTTCATTTCTCTTTCCTCATTTCTCTATTCTCATCTGTTCTCTTTTCTCTTCTTTGCTCTTTTCTCTTTTCTCTTCGTCTATCTTCTTTTATCTTCTTTTCTCTTTTCTCTTTTCTCTATTCTCTTCTGTTCTCTTTTGTCTTCTTTCCACTGTTCCCTTTTCTCGTCTATTCTCTTTTATCTTTTCTCTTCTTTTCTCTTTTCTCTTCTTTTCTCTTCTTTTCTCCTTTCACGTTTCTTTTCTCTTTTCTCTTCTTTTCTCATTCATTTTTTCTCTTTTCTCTTTTTTCTTATTTTCTCTTTTCTCTTCTTTTCTCCTTTCTTTTCTCTTTTCTCTTCTTCTCTTCTTTTCTCTTCTTTTCCCATCATTTCTCTTTTCTCTTTTGTATTCTTTTATCTTCTATTCACTTTTCTCTTTTATCTTTTCTTTTCTCTTCTTTTCTCTATTCTCTTCTTTTCTCTTTTCTCTTCTTTTCTCTTCATTTCTCTTTCCTCATTTCTCTATTCTCATCTGTTCTCTTTTCTCTTCTTTGCTCTTTTCTCTTTTCTCTTCTTCTATCTTCTTTTATCTTCTTTTCTCTTTTCTCTTTTCTCTATTCTCTTCTGTTCTCTTTTGTCTTCTTTCCTCTGTTCCCTTTTCTCGTCTATTCTCTTTTATCTTTTCTCTTCATTTCTCTTTTCTCTTCTTTTCCATTCTCTCTTCTTTTCTCTTTTCTCATTTCTCTTTTCTTTTCTTTTCTCTTTTCTCTTCTTGTCTCTTTTTTCTTTTCTATTCTTTTCTCTTCTTTTCTCTTTTCCATTTTCTCTTTTTTTCTCTTGTCTCTTTTCTCTTTTCTCTTCTTTTCTCTTTCCTCTATTCTATTTCCTCTTCTTTTCTAATTTATCTTTTCTCTTCTTTTCGCTTTTCTATATCCTCTTCTTTTCTCTTCTTTTCCCTTCATTTCTCTTTTCTCTTTTGTATTCTTTTCTCTTCTATTCACTTTTCTCTTTTAACTTTTCTCTTCTTTTCTCTATTCTCTTCCTTTCTCTATTAACTTTTCTCTTCTTTTCTCTATTCTCTTCTTTTCTCTTTTTTCTCTTCTATTCACTTTTCTCTTTTATCTTTTCTCTTCTTTTCTCTATTCTCTTCTTTTCTCTTTTCTCTTCTTTTCTCTTCATTTCTCTTTCCTCATTTCTCTATTCTCATCTGTTCTCTTTTCTCTTCTTTGCTCTTTTCTCTTTTCTCTTCTTCTATCTTCTTTTATCTTCTTTTCTCTTTTCTCTTTTCTCTATTCTCTTCTGTTCTCTTTTGTCTTCTTTCCACTGTTCCCTTTTCTCATCTATTCTCTTTTGTCTTTTCTCTTCTTTTCTCTTTTCTCTTCTTTTCTCTTCTTTTCTCCTTTCACGTTTCTTTTCTCTTTTCTCTTCTTTTCTCATTCATTTTTTCTCTTTTCTCTTTTTTCTTCTTTTCTCTTTTCTCTTCTTTTCTCCTTTCTTTTCTCTTTTCTCTTCTTCTCTTCTTTTCTCTTCTTTTCCCTTCATTTCTCTTTTCTCTTTTGTATTCTTTTATCTTCTATTCACTTTTCTCTTTTATCTTTTCTTTTCTCTTCTTTTCTATATTCTCTTCTTTTCTCTTTTCTCTTCTTTTCTCTTCATTTCTCTTTCCTCATTTCTCTATTCTCATCTGTTCTCTTTTCTCTTCTTTGCTCTTTTCTCTTTTCTCTTCTTCTATCTTCTTTTATCTTCTTTTCTCTTTTCTCTATTCTCTTCTGTTCTCTTTTGTCTTCTTTCCTCTGTTCCCTTTTCTCGTCTATTCTCTTTTATCTTTTCTCTTCATTTCTCTTTTCTCTTCTTTTCCATTCTCTCTTCTTTTCTCTTTTCTCATTTCTCTTTTCTTTTCTCTTTTCTCTTTTCTCTTCTTGTCTCTTTTTTCTTTTCTATTCTTTTCTCTTCTTTTCTCTTTTCCATTTTCTCTTTTTTTCTCTTGTCTCTTTTCTCTTTTCTCTTCTTTTCTCTTTCCTCTTTTCTATTTCCTCTTCTTTTTAATTTATCTTTTCTCTTCTTTTCGCTTTTCTATATCCTCTTCTTTTCTCTTCTTCTCTCTTCTTTTCTCATTTCTCTTGTCCCCTTTCTCTTCTTTTCTCTTTTCCCTTTTCTCTTCTTTTCTCGATTCTGTTCTTTTCTCTTTCCTTATTTCTCTTTTCTCTTCTTTTCTCTTTTCTCTTCTTTTCTCTTTTCTCATATTTTCTCCTCTTTACTCTTTTCCCTTTTCTCTTCTTTTTTCTTTTCTCTTCTTTTCTCGTTTCTCTTCTTTTCTCTTTTCTCTTCTTTTCTCTTTTCCCTTTTCTTTTCTCTTTTCTCAATTCTCTTCTTTTCTCTTTTCTCGTCTTTTCTCTTTTCTCGTCATTTCCCTTCAGTTCTCTTTTCTCTTTTCTCTTTTGTATTCTTTTCTCTTCTATTCACTTTTCTCTTTTATCTTTTCTCTTCTTTTCTCTTTTCTCCTCTTTTCTCTTTTCTTTTCTCTTTTCTCTTTTCTCTTCGTATCTCTTCTTTTCTCTTTTCTCTTCTTTTCTCTACTTTTCTCTTTTCCCTTTATTCTCTTCTTTACTCTTTTCCTATATTCTCTTCTTTTCTCTTTTCTCTTCTTTTCTCTTCTTTATTCTTTAAACTTTTCTCTTCTTTTTACTGTTCATTTCTCTTTTCTCTTCTTTTCATTTCGTTTCTCTTCTTTTCTCTTTTCTCATCTTTTCTCCTCTTTACTCTTTTCCCTTTTCTCTTCCTTTTTCTTTTCTCTTTTTTTCTCGTTTCTCTTCTTTTATTTTTTCTCTTCTTTTCTCTTTTCCCTTTTCTTTTTTCTCTATTCTCTTCTTTTCTCTTTTCTCTTTTTTATTCTTTTCTCTTCTATTCACTTTTCTCTTTTAACTTTTCTCTTCTTTTCTCTCTTCTCTTCCTTTCTCTATTAACTTTTCTCTTCTTTTCTCTATTCTCTTCTTTTCTCTTTTTTCTCTTCTATTCACTTTTCTCTTTTATCTTTTCTCTTCTTTTCTCTATTCTCTTCTTTTCTCTTTTCTCTTCTTTTCTCTTCATTTCTCTTTCCTCATTTCTCTATTCTCATCTGTTCTCTTTTCTCTTCTTTACTCTTTTCTCTTTTCTCTTCTTCTATCTTCTTTTATCTTCTTTTCTCTTTTCTCTTTTCTCTATTCTCTTCAGTTCTCTTTTGTCTTCTTTCCACTGTTCCCTTTTCTCATCTATTCTCTTTTGTCTTTTCTCTTCTTTTCTCCTTTCACGTTTCTTTTCTCTTTTCTCTTCTTTTCTCATTCATTTTTTCTCTTTTCTCTTTTTTCTTCTTTTCTCTTTTCTCTTCTTTTCTCCTTTCTTTTCTCTTTTCTCTTCTTCTCTTCTTTTCTCTTCTTTTCCCTTCATTTCTCTTTTCTCTTTTGTATTCTTTTATCTTCTATTCACTTTTCTCTTTTATCTTTTCTTTTCTCTTCTTTTCTCTATTCTCTTCTTTTCTCTTTTCTCTTCTTTTCTCTTCATTTCTCTTTCCTCATTTCTCTATTCTCATCTGTTCTCTTTTCTCTTCTTTGCTCTTTTCTCTTTTCTCTTCTTCTATCTTCTTTTATCTTCTTTTCTCTTTTCTCTATTCTCTTCTGTTCTCTTTTGTCTTCTTTCCTCTGTTCCCTTTTCTCGTCTATTCTCTTTTATCTTTTCTCTTCATTTCTCTTTTCTCTTCTTTTCCATTCTCTCTTCTTTTCTCTTTTCTCATTTCTCTTTTCTTTTCTCTTTTCTCTTTTCTCTTCTTGTCTCTTTTTTCTTTTCTATTCTTTTCTCTTCTTTTCTCTTTTCCATTTTCTCTTTTTTTCTCTTGTCTCTTTTCTCTTTTCTCTTCTTTTCTCTTTCCTCTTTTCTATTTCCTCTTCTTTTTAATTTATCTTTTCTCTTCTTTTCGCTTTTCTATATCCTCTTCTTTTCTCTTCTTCTCTCTTCTTTTCTCATTTCTCTTGTCCCCTTTCTCTTCTTTTCTCTTTTCCCTTTTCTCTTCTTTTCTCGATTCTGTTCTTTTCTCTTTCCTTATTTCTCTTTTCTCTTCTTTTCTCTTTTCTCTTCTTTTCTCTTTTCTCATATTTTCTCCTCTTTACTCTTTTCCCTTTTCTCTTCTTTTTTCTTTTCTCTTCTTTTCTCGTTTCTCTTCTTTTCTCTTTTCTCTTCTTTTCTCTTTTCCCTTTTCTTTTCTCTTTTCTCAATTCTCTTCTTTTCTCTTTTCTCGTCTTTTCTCTTTTCTCGTCATTTCCCTTCAGTTCTCTTTTCTCTTTTCTCTTTTGTATTCTTTTCTCTTCTATTCACTTTTCTCTTTTATCTTTTCTCTTCTTTTCTCTTTTCTCCTCTTTTCTCTTTTCTTTTCTCTTTTCTCTTTTCTCTTCGTATCTCTTCTTTTCTCTTTTCTCTTCTTTTCTCTACTTTTCTCTTTTCCCTTTATTCTCTTCTTTACTCTTTTCCTATATTCTCTTCTTTTCTCTTTTCTCTTCTTTTCTCTTCTTTATTCTTTAAACTTTTCTCTTCTTTTTACTGTTCATTTCTCTTTTCTCTTCTTTTCATTTCTTTTCTCTTCTTTTCTCTTTTCACTTCTTTTCTCTTCCTTTCTCTATATATTCTCTTTTCTCTTTTCTCTCATTTTCTCTTATTTTCTCTTTTTCCTTTTCTCTTCTTTTCTCTATTCTCTTTTTCTCTTTACTCTTCTTTTCTCTTTTCGCTTTTCTCTTCTTATCTCTTCTCCTTTTCCTCATATCTGTTCTTTTCTCTTTTCTCTTTTTTCTTCATTTCTCTTCTTTTCTCTTTTCCCTTTACACCTCTTTTTTCTTTTCTTCTTTTCTCTTTTCACTTTTCTTTTCTGTTTTCTCTTCTTTTCTCTTTTCTCATCTTTTCTCCTCTTTACTCTTTTCCCTTTTCTCTTTTTTTTTCTTTTCTCTTCTTTTCTCGTTTCTCTTCTTTTCTCTTTTCTCTTTTCTCTATTCTCTTCTGTTCTCTTTTGTCTTCTTTCCACTGTTCCCTTTTCTCGTCTATTCTCTTTTATCTTTTCTCTTCTTTTCTCTTTTCTCTTGTCCCCTTTCTCTTCTTTTCTCTTTTCCCTTTTCTCTTCTTTTCTCGATTCTGTTCTTTTCTCTTTCCTTATTTCTCTTTTCTCTTCTTTTCTCTTTTCTCTTCTTTTCTCTTTTCTCTTCTTTTCTCTTTTCTCATCTTTTCTCCTCTTTACTCTTTTCCCTTTTCTCTTCTTTTTTCTTTTCTCTTCTTTTCTCGTTTCTCTTCTTTTCTCTTTTCTCTTCTTTTCTCTTTTCCCTTTTCTTTTCTCTTTTCTCAATTCTCTTCTTTTCTCTTTTCTCGTCTTTTCTCTTTTCTCATCATTTCCCTTCAGTTCTCTTTTCTCTTTTCTCTTTTGTATTCTTTTCTCTTCTATTCACTTTTCTCTTTTATCTTTTCTCTTCTTTTCTCTTTTCTCCTCTTTTCTCTTTTCTTTTCTCTTTTCTCTTTTCTCTTCTTTTCTCTACTTTTCTCTTTTCCCTTTATTCTCTTCTTTTCTCTTTTCCTATATTCTCTTCTTTTCTCTTTTCTCTTTTCTCTTCTTTTCTCTTCTTTATTCTTTAAAATTTTCTCTTCTTTTTACTCTTCATTTCTCGTTTCTCTTCTTTTCATTTCTTTTCTCTTCTTTTCTCTTTTCCCTTTACACCTCCGTTTTCTTTTCTTCTTTTCTCTTTTCACTTTTCTTTTCTCTTTTCTCTTCTTTTCTCTTTTCTCATCTTTTCTCCTCTTTACTCTTTTCCCTTTTCTCTTCCTTTTTCTTTTCTCTTTTTTCTCGTTTCTCTTCTTTTCTCTTTTCTCTTCTTTTCTCTTTTCCCTTTTCTTTTCTCTTTTCTCTATTCTCTTCTTTTCTCTTTTCTCTTTTGTATTCTTTTCTCTTCTATTCACTTTTCTCTTTTAACTTTTCTCTTCTTTTCTCTATTCTCTTCCTTTCTCTATTAACTTTTCTCTTCTTTTCTCTATTCTCTTCTTTTCTCTTTTTTCTCTTCTATTCACTTTTCTCTTTTATCTTTTCTCTTCTTTTCTCTATTCTCTTCTTTTCTCTTTTCTCTTCTTTTCTCTTCATTTCTCTTTCCTCATTTCTCTATTCTCATCTGTTCTCTTTTCTCTTCTTTGCTCTTTTCTCTTTTCTCTATTCTCTTCTGTTCTCTTTCGTCTTCTTTCCACTGTTCCCTTTTCTCATCTATTCTCTTTTGTCTTTTCTCTTCTTTTCTCTTTTCTCTTCTTTTCTCTTCTTTTCTCCTTTCACGTTTCTTTTCTCTTTTCTCTTCTTTTCTCATTCATTTTTTCTCTTTTCTCTTTTTTCTTCTTTTCTCTTTTCTCTTCTTTTCTCCTTTCTTTTCTCTTTTCTCTTCTTCTCTTCTTTTCTCTTCTTTTCCCTTCATTTCTCTTTTCTCTTTTGTATTCTTTTATCTTCTATTCACTTTTCTCTTTTATCTTTTCTTTTCTCTTCTTTTCTCTATTCTCTTCTTTTCTCTTTTCTCTTCTTTTCTCTTCATTTCTCTTTCCTCATTTCTCTATTCTCATCTGTTCTCTTTTCTCTTCTTTGCTCTTTTCTCTTTTCTCTTCTTCTATCTTCTTTTATCTTCTTTTCTCTTTTCTCTATTCTCTTCTGTTCTCTTTTGTCTTCTTTCCTCTGTTCCCTTTTCTCGTCTATTCTCTTTTATCTTTTCTCTTCATTTCTCTTTTCTCTTCTTTTCCATTCTCTCTTCTTTTCTCTTTTCTCATTTCTCTTTTCTTTTCTCTTTTCTCTTTTCTCTTCTTGTCTCTTTTTTCTTTTCTATTCTTTTCTCTTCTTTTCTCTTTTCCATTTTCTCTTTTTTTCTCTTGTCTCTTTTCTCTTTTCTCTTCTTTTCTCTTTCCTCTTTTCTATTTCCTCTTCTTTTTAATTTATCTTTTCTCTTCTTTTCGCTTTTCTATATCCTCTTCTTTTCTCTTCTTCTCTCTTCTTTTCTCATTTCTCTTGTCCCCTTTCTCTTCTTTTCTCTTTTCCCTTTTCTCTTCTTTTCTCGATTCTGTTCTTTTCTCTTTCCTTATTTCTCTTTTCTCTTCTTTTCTCTTTTCTCTTCTTTTCTCTTTTCTCATATTTTCTCCTCTTTACTCTTTTCCCTTTTCTCTTCTTTTTTCTTTTCTCTTCTTTTCTCGTTTCTCTTCTTTTCTCTTTTCTCTTCTTTTCTCTTTTCCCTTTTCTTTTCTCTTTTCTCAATTCTCTTCTTTTCTCTTTTCTCGTCTTTTCTCTTTTCTCGTCATTTCCCTTCAGTTCTCTTTTCTCTTTTCTCTTTTGTATTCTTTTCTCTTCTATTCACTTTTCTCTTTTATCTTTTCTCTTCTTTTCTCTTTTCTCCTCTTTTCTCTTTTCTTTTCTCTTTTCTCTTTTCTCTTCGTATCTCTTCTTTTCTCTTTTCTCTTCTTTTCTCTACTTTTCTCTTTTCCCTTTATTCTCTTCTTTACTCTTTTCCTATATTCTCTTCTTTTCTCTTTTCTCTTCTTTTCTCTTCTTTATTCTTTAAACTTTTCTCTTCATTTTACTGTTCATTTCTCTTTTCTCTTCTTTTCATTTCTTTTCTCTTCTTTTCTCTTTTCACTTCTTTTCTCTTCCTTTCTCTATATATTCTCTTTTCTCTTTTCTCTCATTTTCTCTTATTTTCTCTTTTTCCTTTTCTCTTCTTTTCTCTATTCTCTTTTTCTCTTTACTCTTCTTTTCTCTTTTCGCTTTTCTCTTCTTATCTCTTCTCCTTTTCCTCATATCTGTTCTTTTCTCTTTTCTCTTTTTTCTTCATTTCTCTTCTTTTCTCTTTTCCCTTTACACCTCTTTTTTCTTTTCTTCTTTTCTCTTTTCACTTTTCTTTTCTGTTTTCTCTTCTTTTCTCTTTTCTCATCTTTTCTCCTCTTTACTCTTTTCCCTTTTCTCTTTTTTTTTCTTTTCTCTTCTTTTCTCGTTTCTCTTCTTTTCTCTTTTCTCTTTTCTCTATTCTCTTCTGTTCTCTTTTGTCTTCTTTCCACTGTTCCCTTTTCTCGTCTATTCTCTTTTATCTTTTCTCTTCTTTTCTCTTTTCTCTTGTCCCCTTTCTCTTCTTTTCTCTTTTCCCTTTTCTCTTCTTTTCTCGATTCTGTTCTTTTCTCTTTCCTTATTTCTCTTTTCTCTTCTTTTCTCTTTTCTCTTCTTTTCTCTTTTCTCTTCTTTTCTCTTTTCTCATCTTTTCTCCTCTTTACTCTTTTCCCTTTTCTCTTCTTTTTTCTTTTCTCTTCTTTTCTCGTTTCTCTTCTTTTCTCTTTTCTCTTCTTTTCTCTTTTCCCTTTTCTTTTCTCATTTCTCAATTCTCTTCTTTTCTCTTTTCTCGTCTTTTCTCTTTTCTCATCATTTCCCTTCAGTTCTCTTTTCTCTTTTCTCTTTTGTATTCTTTTCTCTTCTATTCACTTTTCTCTTTTATCTTTTCTCTTCTTTTCTCTTTTCTCCTCTTTTCTCTTTTCTTTTCTCTTTTCTCTTTTCTCTTCTTTTCTCTACTTTTCTCTTTTCCCTTTATTCTCTTCTTTTCTCTTTTCCTATATTCTCTTCTTTTCTCTTTTCTCTTTTCTCTTCTTTTCTCTTCTTTATTCTTTAAAATTTTCTCTTCTTTTTACTCTTCATTTCTCGTTTCTCTTCTTTTCATTTCTTTTCTCTTCTTTTCTCTTTTCCCTTTACACCTCCGTTTTCTTTTCTTCTTTTCTCTTTTCACTTTTCTTTTCTCTTTTCTCTTCTTTTCTCTTTTCTCATCTTTTCTCCTCTTTACTCTTTTCCCTTTTCTCTTCCTTTTTCTTTTCTCTTTTTTTCTCGTTTCTCTTCTTTTCTCTTTTCTCTTCTTTTCTCTTTTCCCTTTTCTTTTCTCTTTTCTCTATTCTCTTCTTTTCTCTTTTCTCTTTTGTATTCTTTTCTCTTCTATTCACTTTTCTCTTTTAACTTTTCTCTTCTTTTCTCTATTCTCTTCCTTTCTCTATTAACTTTTCTCTTCTTTTCTCTATTCTCTTCTTTTCTCTTTTTTCTCTTCTATTCACTTTTCTCTTTTATCTTTTCTCTTCTTTTCTCTATTCTCTTCTTTTCTCTTTTCTCTTCTTTTCTCTTCATTTCTCTTTCCTCATTTCTCTATTCTCATCTGTTCTCTTTTCTCTTCTTTGCTCTTTTCTCTTTTCTCTATTCTCTTCTGTTCTCTTTTGTCTTCTTTCCACTGTTCCCTTTTCTCATCTATTCTCTTTTGTCTTTTCTCTTCTTTTCTCTTTTCTCTTCTTTTCTCTTCTTTTCTCCTTTCACGTTTCTTTTCTCTTTTCTCTTCTTTTCTCATTCATTTTTTCTCTTTTCTCTTTTTTCTTCTTTTCTCTTTTCTCTTCTTTTCTCCTTTCTTTTCTCTTTTCTCTTCTTCTCTTCTTTTCTCTTCTTTTCCCTTCATTTCTCTTTTCTCTTTTGTATTCTTTTATCTTCTATTCACTTTTCTCTTTTATCTTTTCTTTTCTCTTCTTTTCTCTATTCTCTTCTTTTCTCTTTTCTCTTCTTTTCTCTTCATTTCTCTTTCCTCATTTCTCTATTCTCATCTGTTCTCTTTTCTCTTCTTTGCTCTTTTCTCTTTTCTCTTCTTCTATCTTCTTTTATCTTCTTTTCTCTTTTCTCTATTCTCTTCTGTTCTCTTTTGTCTTCTTTCCTCTGTTCCCTTTTCTCGTCTATTCTCTTTTATCTTTTCTCTTCATTTCTCTTTTCTCTTCTTTTCCATTCTCTCTTCTTTTCTCTTTTCTCATTTCTCTTTTCTTTTCTCTTTTCTCTTTTCTCTTCTTGTCAATTTTTTCTTTTCTATTCTTTTCTCTTCTTTTCTCTTTTCCATTTTCTCTTTTTTTCTCTTGTCTGTTTTCTCTTTTCTCTTCTTTTCTCTTTCCTCTTTTCTATTTCCTCTTCTTTTTAATTTATCTTTTCTCTTCTTTTCGCTTTTCTATATCCTCTTCTTTTCTCTTCTTCTCTCTTCTTTTCTCATTTCTCTTGTCCCCTTTCTCTTCTTTTCTCTTTTCCCTTTTCTCTTCTTTTCTCGATTCTGTTCTTTTCTCTTTCCTTATTTCTCTTTTCTCTTCTTTTCTCTTTTCTCTTCTTTTCTCTTTTCTCTTCTTTTCTCTTTTCTCATATTTTCTCCTCTTTACTCTTTTCCCTTTTCTCTTCTTTTTTCTTTTCTCTTCTTTTCTCGTTTCTCTTCTTTTCTCTTTTCTCTTCTTTTCTCTTTTCCCTTTTCTTTTCTCTTTTCTCAATTCTCTTCTTTTCTCTTTTCTCGTCTTTTCTCTTTTCTCATCATTTCCCTTCAGTTCTCTTTTCTCTTTTCTCTTTTGTATTCTTTTCTCTTCTATTCACTTTTCTCTTTTATCTTTTCTCTTCTTTTCTCTTTTCTCCTCTTTTCTCTTTTCTTTTCTCTTTTCTCTTTTCTCTTCGTATCTCTTCTTTTCTCTTTTCTCTTCTTTTCTCTACTTTTCTCTTTTCCCTTTATTCTCTTCTTTACTCTTTTCCTATATTCTCTTCTTTTCTCTTTTCTCTTCTTTTCTCTTCTTTATTCTTTAAACTTTTCTCTTCTTTTTACTCTTCATTTCTCTTTTCTCTTCTTTTCATTTCTTTTCTCTTCTTTTCTCTTTTCACTTCTTTTCTCTTCCTTTCTCTATATATTCTCTTTTCTCTTTTCTCTCATTTTCTCTTATTTTCTCTTTTTCCTTTACTCTTCTTTTCTCTATTCTCTTTTTCTCTTTACTCTTCTTTTCTCTTTTCGCTTTTCTCTTCTTATCTCTTCTCCTTTTTCTCATATCTGTTCTTTTCTCTTTTCTCTTTTTTCTTCATTTCTCTTCTTTTCTCTTTTCCCTTTACACATGACTGTGTGGAGTTTGCACATTCTCCCCGTGTCTGCGTGGGTTTCCTCCGGGTGCTCCGGTTTCCTCCCACACTCCAAAGATGTGCAGGTCAGGTGAATTGGCCATGCTAAATTGCCCGTAGTGTTAGGTAAGGGGTAGATGTAGATGTAGATGTAGGGGTATGGGTGGGTTACGCTTCGGCGGGGCGGTGTGGACTTGTTGGGCCGAAGGGCCTGTTTCCACACTGTAAGTAATCTAATCTAATCTAATCTAAAACATCTTTTTTCTTTTCTTCTTTTCTCTTTTCACTTTTCTTTTCTGTTTTCTCTTCTTTTCTCTTTTCTCATCTTTTCTCCTCTTTACTCTTTTCCCTTTTCTCTTTTTTCCTTTTCTCTTCTTTTCTCGTTTCTCTTCTTTTCTCTTTTCTCTTCTTTTCTCTTTTCCCTTTTCTTTTCTCTGTTCTCTATTCTCTTCTTTTCTCTTTTCTCTTTTGTATTCTTTTCTCTTCTATTCACTTTTCTCTTTTAACTTTTCTCTTCTTTTAGCTATTCTCTTCTTTTCTCTTTTCTCTTCATTTCTCTTTCCTCATTTCTCTATTCTCATCTGTTCTCTTTTCTCTTCTTTGCTCTTTTCTCTTTTCTCTTCTTCTATCTTCTTTTATCTTCTTTTCTCTTTTCTCTTTTCTCTATTCTCTTCTGTTCTCTTTTGTCTTCTTTCCTCTGTTCCCTTTTCTCGTCTATTCTCTTTTATCTTTTCTCTTCATTTCTCTTTTCTCTTCTTTTCCATTCTCTCTTCTTTGCTCTTTTCTCATTTCTCTTTTCTTTTCTCTTTTCTCTTTTCTCTTCTTGTCTCTTCTTTTCTCTTTTCTCTTGTCCCCTTTCTCTTCTTTTCTCTTTTCCCTTTTCTCTTCTTTTCTCGATTTTGTTCTTTTCTCTTTCCTTATTTCTCTTTTCTCTTCTTTTCTCTTTTCTCTTCTTTTCTCTTTTCTCTTCTTTTCTCTTTTCCCTTTTCTTTTCTCTTTTCTCAATTCTCTTCTTTTCTCTTTTCTCGTCTTTTCTCTTTTCTCGTCATTTCCCTTCAGTTCTCTTTTATCTTTTCTCTTTTGTATTCTTTTCTCTTCTATTCACTTTTCTCTTTTATCTTTTCTCTTCTTTTCTCTTTTCTCTACTTTTCTCTTTTCCCTTTATTCTCTTCTTTTCTCTTTTCCTATATTCTCTTCTTTTCTCTTTTTTCTTTTCTCTTCTTTTCTCTTCTTTATTCTTTAAACTTTTCTCTTCTTTTTACTCTTCATTTCTCTTTTCTCTTCTTCTCATTTCTTTTCTCTTCTTTTCTCTTTTCCCTTTACACCTCCGTTTTCTTTTCTTCTTTTCTCTTTTCACTTTTCTTTTCTCTTTTCTCTTCTTTTCTCTTTTCTCATCTTTTCTCCTCTTTACTCTTTTCCCTGTTCTCTTCTTTTTTCTTTTCTCTTTTTTTCTCGTTTCTCTTCTTTTCTCTTTTCTCTTCTTTTCTCTTTTCCCTTCTCTTTTCTCTTTTCTCTATTCTATTCTTTTCTCTTTTCTCTTTTGTATTCTTTTCTCTTCTATTCACTTTTCTCTTTTTACTTTTCTCTTCTTTTCTCTATTCTCTTCATTTCTCTATTTACTTTTCTCTTCTTTTCTCTATTCTCTTCTTTTCTCTTTTTTCTCTTCTATTCACTTTTCTCTTTTATCTTTTCTCTTCTTTTCTCTATTCTCTTCTTTTCTCTTTTCTCTTCTTTTCTCTTCATTTCTCTTTCCTCATTTCTCTATTCTCATCTGTTCTCTTTTCTCTTCTTTGCTCTTTTCTCTATTCTCTTCTTCTATCTTCTTTTATCTTCTTTTCTCTTTTCTCTTTTCTCTATTCTCTTCAGTTCTCTTTTGTCTTCATTCCACTGTTCCCTTTTCTCGTCTATTCTCTTTTATCTTTTCTCTTCTTTTCTCTTTTCTCTTCTTTTCTCCTTTCACGTTTCTTTTCTCTTTTCTCTTCTTTTCTCATTCATTTTTTCTCTTTTCTCTTTTCTCTTCTTTTCTCTTTTCTCTTCTTTTCTCCTTTCTTTTCTCTTTTCTCTTCTTCTCTTCTTTTCTCTTTTCTCTTCTTTTCCCTTCATTTCTCTTTTCTCTTTTGTATTCTTTTATCTTCTATTCACTTCTCTCTTTTATCTTTTCTTTTCTCTTCTTTTCTCTATTCTCTTCTTTTCTCTTCTTTTCTCTTCATTTATCTATCCTCATTTCTCTATTCTCATCTGTTCTCTTTTCTCTTCTTTGCTCTTTTCTCTTTTCTCTTCTTCTATCTTCTTTTATCTTCTTTTCTCTTTTCTCTTTTCTCTATTCTCTCCTGTTCTCTTTTGTCTTCTTTCCTCTGTTCCCTTTTCTCGTCTATTCTCTTTTATCTTTTCTCTTCATTTCTCTTTTCTCTTCTTTTCCATTCTCTCTTCGTTTCTCTTTTCTCATTTCTCTTTTCTTTTCTTTTCTCTTTTCTCTTTTCTCTTCTTGTCTCTTTTTTCTCTTCTATTCTTTTCTCTTCTTTTCCCTTTTCCATTTTCTCTTTTTTTCTCTTGTCTCTTTTCTCTTTTCACTTCTTTTCTCTTTTCGCTTTTCTATTTCCTCTTCTTTTCTAATTTATCTTTTCTCTTCTTTTCTCATGTTTTCGCTTTTCTATATCCTCTTCTTTTCTCTTCTTCTCTCTTCTTTTCTCTTTTCTCTTCTCATTTTTCTCATATCTGTTCTTTTCTCTTTTCCCTTTTCTCTTCTTTTCTCTTTTCTATTCTTGTCTCTTATTTCTCTTCTATTCTTTTCTCTTCTTTTCTCTTTTCCATTTTCTCTTCTTTTCTCTTGTCTCTTTTCTCTTTTCACTTCTTTTCTCTTTTCTCTTTTCTATTTTCTCTTCTTTCCTATTTTATCTTTTCTCTTCATTTCTCTTGTTTTCGCTTTTCTATATCCTCTTCTTTTCTCTTCTTCTCTCTTTTCTCTTGTCCCCTTTCTCTTCTTTTCTCTTTTCCCTTTTCTCTTCTTTTCTCTATTCTGTTATTTTCTCTTTCCTCATTTCTCTTTTCTCTTCTTTTCTCTTTTCTCTTCGTTTCTCCTTTCTCTTCTTTTCTCTTCCTTTCTCTATATATTCTCTTTTCTCTTTTCTCTTATTTTCTCTTTTCACTTTTCTCTTCTTTTCTCTTCTTTTCTCTTTTCCCTTTTCTCTTATTTTCTCTTTTCCCTTTTCTCTACTTTTCTCTATTCTCTTTTTCTCTTTTCTCTTCTTTTCTCTTTTCTCTTCTCCTTTTTCTCATATCTGTTCTTTTCTCTTTTCTCTTCTTTTCTCTTCTTTTCTCTTTTCCCTTTACACCTCTTTTTTCTTTTCTTCGTTTCTCTGTTCTCTTGTTTTCACGTCTTTTCTCTTTTCTCCTCTTTTCTCTTTTCCCTTTTCTTTTCTCTTTTCTCTTCGGATCTCTTCTTTTCTCTTTTCTCTTCTTTTCTCTTCTATTCTCTTTTCCCTTTATTCTCTTCTTTTCTCTTTTTCTCTTTTCTCTTCTTTTCTCTTTTCTCTTTCCTCTTCTTTTCTCTTCTTTATTCTTTAACCTTTTCTCTTCTTTTTTCTCTTCTTTTCTCTTTTCTCTTCTTTTCATTTCTTTTCTCTTCTCACTTTTCTTTTCTCTTTTCTCTTCCTTTCTCTATACATTCTCTTTTCTCTTTTCTCTCATTTTCTCTTTTCACTTTTCTCTTCTTTTCTCTTTTCCCTTTTCTCTTATTTTCTCTTTTCCCTTTTCTCTTCTTTTCTCTATTCTCTTTTTCTCTTTACTCTTCTTTTCTCTTTTCGCTTTTCTCTTCTGATCTCTTCTCCTTTTTCTCATATCTGTTCTTTTCTCTTTTCTCTTCATTTCTCTTCTTTTCTCTATTCCCTTTACACCTCTTTTTTCTTTTCTTCTTTTCTCTTTTCACTTTACTTTTCTCTTATCTCTTTTCTCTTCTTTTCTCTTTTCTCTTCTTTTCTCCTCTTTACTCTTTTCCCTTTTCTCTTCTTTTTTCTTTTCTCGTTTCTCTTCTTTTCTCTTTTCTCTTCTTTTCTCTATTCTCTTCTTTTCTCTTTTCTCTTCTTTTCTCTTCATTTCTCTTTCCTCATTTCTCTATTCTCATCTGTTCTCTTTTCTCTTCTTTGCTCTTTTCTCTTTTCTCTTCTTCTATCTTCTTTTATCTTCTTTTCTCTTTTCTCTTTTCTCTATTCTCTTCAGTTCTCTTTTGTCTTCTTTCCACTGTTCCCTTTTCTCATCTATTCTCTTTTGTCTTTTCTCTTCTTTTCTCTTTTCTCTTCTTTTCTCCTTTCACGTTTCTTTTCTCTTTTCTCTTCTTTTCTCATTCATTTTTTCTCTTTTCTCTTTTTTCTTCTTTTCTCTTTTCTCTTCTTTTCTCCTTTCTTTTCTCTTTTCTCTTCTTCTCTTCTTTTCTCTTCTTTTCCCTTCATTTTTCTTTTCTCTTTTGTATTCTTTTATCTTCTATTCACTTTTCTCTTTTATCTTTTCTTTTCTCTTCTTTTCTCTATTCTCTTCTTTTCTCTTTTCTCTTCTTTTCTCTTCATTTTTCTTTCCTCATTTCTCTATTCTCATCTGTTCTCTTTTCTCTTCTTTGCTCTTTTCTCTTTTCTCTTCTTCTATCTTCTTTTATCTTCTTTTCTCTTTTCTCTTTTCTCTATTCTCTTCTGTTCTCTTTTGTCTTCTTTCCTCTGTTCCCTTTTCTCGTCTATTCTCTTTTATCTTTTCTCTTCATTTCTCTTTTCTCTTCTTTTCCATTCTCTCTTCTTTTCTCTTTTCTCATTTCTCTTTTCTTTTCTCTTTTCTCTTTTCTCTTCTTGTCTCTTTTTTCTTTTCTATTCTTTTCTCTTCTTTTCTCTTTTCCATTTTCTCTTTTTTTCTCTTGTCTCTTTTCTCTTTTCTCTTCTTTTCTCTTTCCTCTTTTCTATTTCCTCTTCTTTTTAATTTATCTTTTCTCTTCTTTTCGCTTTTCTATATCCTCTTCTTTTCTCTTCTTCTCTCTTCTTTTCTCATTTCTCTTGTCCCCTTTCTCTTCTTTTCTCTTTTCCCTTTTCTCTTCTTTTCTCGATTCTGTTCTTTTCTCTTTCCTTATTTCTCTTTTCTCTTCTTTTCTCTTTTCTCTTCTTTTCTCTTTTCTCTTCTTTTCTCTTTTCTCATATTTTCTCCTCTTTACTCTTTTCCCTTTTCTCTTCTTTTTTCTTTTCTCTTCTTTTCTCGTTTCTCTTCTTTTCTCTTTTCTCTTCTTTTCTCTTTTCCCTTTTCTTTTCTCTTTTCTCAATTCTCTTCTTTTCTCTTTTCTCGTCTTTTCTCTTTTCTCGTCATTTCCCTTCAGTTCTCTTTTCTCTTTTCTCTTTTGTATTCTTTTCTCTTCTATTCACTTTTCTCTTTTATCTTTTCTCTTCTTTTCTCTTTTCTCCACTTTTCTCTTTTCCCTTTATTCTCTTCTTTTCTCTTTTCCTATATTCTCTTCTTTTCTCTTTTCTCTTTTCTCTTCTTTTCTCTTTTCTCTTCTTTTCTCTTCATTTCTCTTTCCTCATTTCTCTATTCTCATCTGTTCTCTTTTCTCTTCTTTGCTCTTTTCTCTTTTCTCTTCTTCTATCTTCTTTTATCTTCTTTTCTCTTTTCTCTTTTCTCTATTCTCTTCAGTTCTCTTTTGTCTTCATTCCACTGTTCCCTTTTCTCGTCTATTCTCTTTTATCTTTTCTCTTCTTTTCTCTTTTCTCTTCTTTTCTCTTCTTTTCTCCTTTCACGTTTCTTTTCTCTTTTCTCTTCTTTTCTCATTCATTTTTTCTCTTTTCTCTTTTCTCTTCTTTTCTCTTTTCTCTTCTTTTCTCCTTTCTTTTCTCTTTTCTCTTCTTCTCTTCTTTTCTCTTTTCTCTTCTTTTCCCTTCATTTCTCTTTTCTCTTTTGTATTCTTTTATCTTCTATTCACTTTTCTCTTTTATCTTTTCTTTTCTCTTCTTTTCTCTATTCTCTTCTTTTCTCTTCTTTTCTCTTCATTTATCTATCCTCATTTCTCTATTCTCATCTGTTCTCTTTTCTCTTCTTTGCTCTTTTCTCTTTTCTCTTCTTCTATCTTCTTTTATCTTCTTTTCTCTTTTCTCTTTTCTCTATTCTCTCCTGTTCTCTTTTGTCTTCTTTCCTCTGTTCCCTTTTCTCGTCTATTCTCTTTTATCTTTTCTCTTCATTTCTCTTTTCTCTTCTTTTCCATTCTCTCTTCGTTTCTCTTTTCTCATTTCTCTTTTCTTTTCTTTTCTCTTTTCTCTTTTCTCTTCTTGTCTCTTTTTTCTCTTCTATTCTTTTCTCTTCTTTTCCCTTTTCCATTTTCTCTTTTTTTCTCTTGTCTCTTTTCTCTTTTCACTTCTTTTCTCTTTTCGCTTTTCTATTTCCTCTTCTTTTCTAATTTATCTTTTCTCTTCTTTTCTCATGTTTTCGCTTTTCTATATCCTCTTCTTTTCTCTTCTTCTCTCTTCTTTTCTCTTTTCTCTTCTCATTTTTCTCATATCTGTTCTTTTCTCTTTTCCCTTTTCTCTTCTTTTCTCTTTTCTATTCTTGTCTCTTATTTCTCTTCTATTCTTTTCTCTTCTTTTCTCTTTTCCATTTTCTCTTCTGTTCTCTTTTGTCTTCTTTCCATTGTTCCCTTTTCTCGTCTATTCTCTTTTATCTTTTCACTTCTTTTCTCTTTTCTCTTCTTTTCTCTTCTTTTCTCCTTTCACGTTTCTTTTCTCTTTTTTTCTCATTCATTTTTTCTCTTTTCTCTTTTTTCTTCTTTTCTCTTTTCTCTTCTTTTCTCCTTTCTTTTCTCTTTTCTCTTCTTCTCTTCTTTTCTCTTCTTTTCCCTTCATTTCTCTTTTCTCTTTTGTATTCTTTTATCTTCTATTCACTTTTCTCTTTTATCTTTTCTTTTCTCTTCTTTTCTCTATTCTCTTCTTTTCTCTTTTCTCTTCATTTCTCTTTCCTCATTTCTCTATTCTCATCTGTTCTCTTTTCTCTTCTTTGCTCTTTTCTCTTTTCTCTTCTTCTATCTTCTTTTATCTTCTTTTCTCTTTTCTCTTTTCTCTATTCTCTTCTGTTCTCTTTTGTCTTCTTTCCTCTGTTCCCTTTTCTCGTCTATTCTCTTTTATCTTTTCTCTTCATTTCTCTTTTCTCTTCTTTTCCATTCTCTCTTCTTTGCTCTTTTCTCATTTCTCTTTTCTTTTCTCTTTTCTCTTTTCTCTTCTTGTCTCTTCTTTTCTCTTTTCTCTTGTCCCCTTTCTCTTCTTTTCTCTTTTCCCTTTTCTCTTCTTTTCTCGATTCTGTTCTTTTCTCTTTCCTTATTTCTCTTTTCTCTTCTTTTCTCTTTTCTCTTCTTTTCTCTTTTCTCATCTTTTCTCCTCTTTACTCTTTTCCCTTTTCTCTTCTTTTTTCTTTTCTCTTCTTTTCTCGTTTCTCTTCTTTTCTCTTTTCTCTTCTTTTCTCTTTTCCCTTTTCTTTTCTCTTTTCTCAATTCTCTTCTTTTCTCTTTTCTCGTCTTTTCTCTTTTCTCGTCATTTCCGTTCAGTTCTCTTTTCTCTTTTCACTTTTGTATTCTTTTCTCTTCTATTCACTTTTCTCTTTTATCTTTTCTCTTCTTTTCTCTTTTCTCCTCTTTTCTCTTTTCTTTTCTCTTTTCTCTTTTCTCTTCGTATCTCTTCGTTTCTCTTTTCTCTTCTTTTCTCTACTTTTCTCTTTTCCCTTTATTCTCTTCTTTTCTCTTTTCCTATATTCTCTTCTTTTCTCTTTTCTCTTTTCTCTTCTTTATTCTTTAAACTTTTCTCTTCTTTTTACTCTTCATTTCTCTTTTCTCTTCTTTTCATTTCTTTTCTCTTCTTTTCTCTTTTCCCTTTACACCTCTGTTTTCTTTTCTTCTTTTCTCTTTTCACTTTTCTTTTCTCTTTTCTCTTCTTTTCTCTTTTCTCATCTTTTCTCCTCTTTAATCTTTTCCCTTTTCTCTTCTTTTTTCTTTTCTCTTTTTTTCTCGTTTCTCTTCTTTTCTCTTCTTTTCTCTTTTCCCTTTTCTTTTCTCTTTTCTCTATTCTCTTCTTTTCTCTTTTCTCTTTTGTATTCTTTTCTCTTCTATTCACTTTTCTCTTTTAACTTTTCTCTTCTTTTCTCTATTCTCTTATTTTCTCTGTTAACTTTTCTCTTCTTTTCTCTATTCTCTTCTTTTCTCTTTTTTCTCTTCTATTCACTTTTCTCTTTTATCTTTTCTCTTCTTTTCTCTATTCTGTTCTTTTCTCTTTTCTCTTCTTTTCTCTTCATTTCTCTTTCCTCATTTCTCGATTCTCATCTGTTCTCTTTTCTCGTCTTTGCTCTTTTCTCTTTTCTCTTCGTCTATCTTCTTTTATTTTATTTTCTCTTTTCTCTTTTCTCTATTCTCTTCTGTTCTCTTTTGTCTTCTTTCCACTGTTCCCTTTTCTCGTCTATTCTCTTTTATCTTTTCTCTTCTTTTCTCTTTTCTCATCTTTTCTCCTCTTTACTCTTTTCCCTTTTCTCTTCTTTTTTCTTTTCTCTTCTTTTCTCGTTTCTCTTCTTTTCTCTTTTCCCTTTTCTTTTCTCTTTTCTCAATTCTCTTCTTTTCTCTTTTCTCGTCTTTTCTCTTTTCTCGTCATTTCCCTTCAGTTCTCTTTTATCTTTTCTCTTTTGTATTCTTTTCTCTTCTATTCACTTTTCCCTTTTATCTTTTCTCTTCTTTTCTCTTTTCTCCTCTTTTCTCTTTTCTTTTCTCTTTTCTCTTTTCTCTTTTCTCTTCGTATCTCTTCTTTTCTCTTTTCTCTTCTTTTCTCTACTTTTCTCTTTTCCCTTTATTCTCTTCTTTACTCTTTTCCTATATTCTCTTCTTTTCTCTTTTCTCTTCTTTTCTCTTCTTTATTCTTTAAACTTTTCTCTTCTTTTTACTCTTCATTTCTCTTTTCTCTTCTTTTCATTTCTTTTCTCTTCTTTTCTCTTTTCACTTCTTTTCTCTTCCTTTCTCTATATATTCTCTTTTCTCTTTTCTCTCATTTTCTCTTATTTTCTCTTTTTCCTTTTCTCTTCTTTTCTCTATTCTCTTTTTCTCTTTACTCTTCTTTTCTCTTTTCGCTTTTCTCTTCTTATCTCTTCTCCTTTTTCTCATATCTGTTCTTTTCTCTTTTCTCTTTTTTCTTCATTTCTCTTCTTTTCTCTTTTCCCTTTACACCTCTTTTTTCTTTTCTTCTTTTCTCTTTTCACTTTTCTTTTCTGTTTTCTCTTCTTTTCTCTTTTCTCATCTTTTCTCCTCTTTACTCTTTTCCCTTTTCTCTTTTTTTTTCTTTTCTCTTCTTTTCTCGTTTCTCTTCTTTTCTCTTTTTTTCTCTTTTCCCTTTTCTTTTCTCTTTTCTCTATTCTCTTCTTTTCTCTTTTCTCTTTTGTATTCTTTTCTCTTCTATTCACTTTTCTCTTTTAACTTTTCTCTTCTTTTCTCTATTCTCTTCTTTTCTCTTTTTTCTCTTCTCTTCACTTTTCTCTTTTATCTTTTCTCTTCTTTTCTCTATTCTCTTCTTTTCTCTATTAACTTTTCTCTTCTTTTCTCTATTCTCTTCTTTTCTCTTTTTTCTCTTCTATTCACTTTTCTCTTTTATCTTTTCTCTTCTTTTCTCTGTTCTGTTCTTTTCTCTTTTCTCTTCTTTTCTCTTCATTTCTCTTTCCTCATTTCTCTATTCTCATCTGTTCTCTTTTCTCTTCTTTGCTCTTTTCTCTTTTCTCTTCTTCTATCTTCTTTTATCTTCTTTTCTCTTTTCTCTTTTCTCTATTCTCTTCTGTTCTCTTTTGTCTTCTTTCCACTGTTCCCTTTTCTCATCTATTCTCTTTTGTCTTTTCTCTTCTTTTCTCTTTTCTCCTCATTTCCCTTCAGTTCTCTTTTCTCTTTTCTCTTTTGTATTCTTTTCTCTTCTATTCACTTTTCTCTTTTATCTTTTCTCTTCTTTTCTCTTTTCTCCTCTTTTCTCTTTTCTTTTCTCTTTTCTCTTTTCTCTTTTCTCTTCGTATCTCTTCGTTTCTCTTTTCTCTTCTTTTCTCTACTTTTCTCTTTTCCCTTTATTCTCTTCTTTTCTCTTTTCCTATATTTTCTTCTTTTCTCTTTTCTCTTTTCTCTTCTTTTCTCTTCTTTATTCTTTAAACTTTTCTCTTCTTTTTACTCTTCATTTCTCTTTTCTCTTCTTTTCATTTCTTTTCTCTTCTTTTCTCTTTTCCCTTTACACCTCTGTTTTCTTTTCTTCTTTTCTCTTTTCACTTTTCTTTTCTCTTTTCTCTTCTTTTCTCTTTTCTCATCTTTTCTCCTCTTTAATCTTTTCCCTTTTCTCTACTTTTTTCTTTTCTCTTTTTTTCTCGTTTCTCTTCTTTTCTCTTCTTTTCTCTTTTCCCTTTTCTTTTCTCTTTTCTCTATTCTCTTCTTTTCTCTTTTCTCTTTTGTATTCTTTTCTCTTCTATTCACTTTTCTCTTTTAACTTTTCTCTTCTTTTCTCTATTCTCTTATTTTCTCTGTTAACTTTTCTCTTCTTTTCTCTATTCTCTTCTTTTCTCTTTTTTCTCTTCTATTCACTTTTCTCTTTTATCTTTTCTCTTCTTTTCTCTATTCTGTTCTTTTCTCTTTTCTCTTCTTTTCTCTTCATTTCTCTTTCCTCATTTCTCGATTCTCATCTGTTCTGTTTTCTCGTCTTTGCTCTTTTCTCTTTTCTCTTCGTCTATCTTCTTTTATTTTCTTTTCTCTTTTCTCTTTTCTCTATTCTCTTCTGTTCTCTTTTGTCTTCTTTCCACTGTTCCCTTTTCTCGTCTATTCTCTTTTATCTTTTCTCTTCTTTTCTCTTTTCTCTTCTTTTCTCTTCTTTTCTCCTTTCACGTTTCTTTTCTCTTTTCTCTTCTTTTCTCATTCATTTTTTCTCTTTTTTCTTTTTTCTTCTTTTCTATTTTCTCTTCTTTTCTCCTTTCTTTTCTCTTTTCTCTTCTTCTCTTCTTTTCTCTTCTTTTCCCTTCATTTCTCTTTTCTCTTTTGTATTCTTTTATCTTCTATTCACTTTTCTCTTTTATCTTTTCTTTTCTCTTCTTTTCTCTATTCTCTTCTTTTCTCTTTTCTCTTCTTTTCTCTTCATTTCTCTTTCCTCATTTCTCTATTCTCATCTGTTCTCTTTTCTCTTCTTTGCTCTTTTCTCTTTTCTCTTCTTCTATCTTCTTTTATCTTCTTTTCTCTTTTCTCTTTTTCTCTATTCTCTTCTGTTCTCTTTTGTCTTCTTTCCTCTGTTCCCTTTTCTCGTCTATTCTCTTTTATCTTTTCTCTTCATTTCTCTTTTCTCTTCTTTTCCATTCTCTCTTCTTTTCTCTTTTCTCATTTCTCTTTTCTTTTCTTTTCTCTTTTCTCTTTTCTCTTCTTGTCTCTTTTTTCTTTTCTATTCTTTTCTCTTCTTTTCTCTTTTCCATTTTCTCTTTTTTTCTCTTGTCTCTTTTCTCTTTTCTCTTCTTTTCTCTTTCCTCTTTTCTATTTCCTCTTCTTTTCTAATTTATCTTTTCTCTTGTTTTCGCTTTTCTATATCCTCTTCTTTTCTCTTCTTCTCTCTTCTTTTCTCATTTCTCTTGTCCCCTTTCTCTTCTTTTCTCTTTTCCCTTTTCTCTTCTTTTCTCGATTCTGTTCTTTTCTCTTTCCTTATTTCTCTTTTCTCTTTTCTTTTCTCTTTTCTCTTTTCTCTTTTCTCTTCGTATCTCTTCTTTTCTCTTTTCTCTTCTTTTCTCTACTATTCTCTTTTCCCGTTATTCTCTTCTTTACTCTTTTCCTATATTCTCTTCTTTTCTCTTTTCTCTTCTTTTCTCTTCTTTATTCTTTAAACTTTTCTCTTCTTTTTACTCTTCATTTCTCTTTTCTCTTCTTTTCATTTCTTTTCTCTTCTTTTCTCTTTTCACTTCTTTTCTCTTCCTTTCTCTATATATTCTCTTTTCTCTTTTCTCTCATTTTCTCTTATTTTCTCTTTTTCCTTTTCTCTTCTTTTCTCTATTCTCTTTTTCTCTTTACTCTTCTTTTCTCTTTTCGCTTTTCTCTTCTTATCTCTTCTCCTTTTTCTCATATCTGTTCTTTTCTCTTTTCTCTTTTTTCTTCATTTCTCTTCTTTTCTCTTTTCCCTTTACACCTCTTTTTTCTTTTCTTCTTTTCTCTTTTCACTTTTCTTTTCTGTTTTCTCTTCTTTTCTCTTTTCTCATCTTTTCTCCTCTTTACTCTTTTCCCTTTTCTCTTTTTTTTTTCTTTTCTCTTCTTTTCTCGTTTCTCTTCTTTTCTCTTTTTTTCTCTTTTCCCTTTTCTTTTCTCTTTTCTCTATTCTCTTCTTTTCTCTTTTCTCTTTTGTATTCTTTTCTCTTCTATTCACTTTTCTCTTTTAACTTTTCTCTTCTTTTCTCTATTCTCTTCTTTTCTCTTTTTTCTCTTCTCTTCACTTTTCTCTTTTATCTTTTCTCTTCTTTTCTCTATTCTCTTCTTTTCTCTATTAACTTTTCTCTTCTTTTCTCTATTCTCTTCTTTTCTCTTTTTTCTCTTCTATTCACTTTTCTCTTTTATCTTTTCTCTTCTTTTCTATGTTCTGTTCTTTTCTCTTTTCTCTTCTTTTCTCTTCATTTCTCTTTCCTCATTTCTCTATTCTCATCTGTTCTCTTTTCTCTTCTTTGCTCTTTTCTCTTTTCTCTTCTTCTATCTTCTTTTATCTTCTTTTCTCTTTTCTCTTTTCTCTATTCTCTTCAGTTCTCTTTTGTCTTCTTTCCACTGTTCCCTTTTCTCGTCTATTCTCTTTTATCTTTTCTCTTCTTTTCTCTTTTCTCTTCTTTTCCCTTCTTTTCTCCTTTCACGTTTCTTTTCACTTTTCTCTTCTTTTCTCTTTTCTCTTCTTTTCTCCTTTCTTTTCTCTTTTCTCTTCTTCTCTTCTTTTCTCTTTTCTCTTTTGTATTCTTTTATCTTCTATTCACTTTTCTCTTTTATCTTTTCTTTTCTCTTCTTTTCTCTATTCTCTTCTTTTCTCTTTTCTCTTCATTTCTCTTTCCTCATTTCTCTATTCTCATCTGTTCTCTTTTCTCTTCTTTGCTCTTTTCTCTTTTCTCTTCTTCTATCTTCTTTTATCTTCTTTTCTCTTTTCTCTTATTCTCTATTCTCTTCTGTTCTCTTTTGTCTTCTTTCCTCTGTTCCCTTTTCTCGTCTATTCTCTTTTATCTTTTCTCTTCATTTCTCTTTTCTCTTCTTTTCCATTCTCTCTTCTTTTCTCTTTTCTCATTTCTGTTTTCTTTTCTCTTTTCTCTTTTCTCTTCTTGTCTCTTTTTTCTTTTCTATTCTTTTCTCTTCTTTTCTCTTTTCCATTTTCTCTTTTTTTCTCTTGTCTCTTTTCTCTTTTCTCTTCTTTTCTCTTTCCTCTTTTCTATTTCCTCTTCTTTTCTAATTTATCTTTTCTCTTGTTTTCGCTTTTCTATATCCTCTTCTTTTCTCTTCTTCTCTCTTCTTTTCTCATTTCTCTTGTCCCCTTTCTCTTCTTTTCTCTTTTCCCTTTTCTCTTCTTTTCTCGATTCTGTTCTTTTCTCTTTCCTTATTTCTCTTTTCTCTTCTTTTCTCTTTTCTCTTCTTTTCTCTTTTCTCATATTTTCTCCTCTTTACTCTTTTCCCTTTTCTCTTCTTTTTTCTTTTCTCTTCTTTTCTCGTTTCTCTTCTTTTCTCTTTTCCCTTTTCTTTTCTCTTTTCTCAATTCTCTTCTTTTCTCTTTTCTCGTCTTTTCTCTTTTCTCGTCATTTCCCTTCAGTTCTCTTTTATCTTTTCTCTTTTGTATTCTTTTCTCTTCTATTCACTTTTCTCTTTTATCTTTTCTCTTCTTTTCTCTTTTCTCCTCTTTTCTCTTTTCTTTTCTCTTTTCTCTTTTCTCTTTTCTCTTCGTATCTCTACTATTCTCTTTTCCCGTTATTCTCTTCTTTACTCTTTTCCTATATTCTCTTCTTTTCTCTTTTCTCTTCTTTTCTCTTCTTTATTCTTTAAACTTTTCTCTTCTTTTTACTGTTCATTTCTCTTTTCTCTTCTTTTCATTTCTTTTCTCTTCTTTTCTCTTTTCACTTCTTTTCTCTTCCTTTCTCTATATATTCTCTTTTCTCTTTTCTCTCATTTTCTCTTATTTTCTCTTTTTCCTTTTCTCTTCTTTTCTCTATTCTCTTTTTCTCTTTACTCTTCTTTTCTCTTTTCGCTTTTCTCTTCTTATCTCTTCTCCTTTTTCTCATATCTGTTCTTTTCTCTTTTCTCTTTTTTCTTCATTTCTCTTCTTTTCTCTTTTCCCTTTACACCTCTTTTTTCTTTTCTTCTTTTCTCTTTTCACTTTTCTTTTCTGTTTTCTCTTCTTTTCTCTTTTCTCATCTTTTCTCCTCTTTACTCTTTTCCCTTTTCTCTTTTTTTTTCTTTTCTCTTCTTTTCTCGTTTCTCTTCTTTTCTCTTTTTTTCTCTTTTCCCTTTTCTTTTCTCTTTTCTCTATTCTCTTCTTTTCTCTTTTCTCTTTTGTATTCTTTTCTCTTCTATTCACTTTTCTCTTTTAACTTTTCTCTTCTTTTCTCTATTCTCTTCTTTTCTCTTTTTTCTCTTCTCTTCACTTTTCTCTTTTATCTTTTCTCTTCTTTTCTCTATTCTCTTCTTTTCTCTATTAACTTTTCTCTTCTTTTCTCTATTCTCTTCTTTTCTCTTTTTTCTCTTCTATTCACTTTTCTCTTTTATCTTTTCTCTTCTTTTCTCTGTTCTGTTCTTTTCTCTTTTCTCTTCTTTTCTCTTCATTTCTCTTTCCTCATTTCTCTATTCTCATCTGTTCTCTTTTCTCTTCTTTGCTCTTTTCTCTTTTCTCTTCTTCTATCTTCTTTTATCTTCTTTTCTCTTTTCTCTTTTCTCTATTCTCTTCTGTTCTCTTTTGTCTTCTTTCCACTGTTCCCTTTTCTCATCTATTCTCTTTTGTCTTTTCTCTTCTTTTCTCTTTTCTCCTCATTTCCCTTCAGTTCTCTTTTCTCTTTTCTCTTTTGTATTCTTTTCTCTTCTATTCACTTTTCTCTTTTATCTTTTCTCTTCTTTTCTCTTTTCTCCTCTTTTCTCTTTTCTTTTCTCTTTTCTCTTTTCTCTTTTCTCTTCGTATCTCTTCGTTTCTCTTTTCTCTTCTTTTCTCTACTTTTCTCTTTTCCCTTTATTCTCTTCTTTTCTCTTTTCCTATATTCTCTTCTTTTCTCTTTTCTCTTTTCTCTTCTTTTCTCTTCTTTATTCTTTAAACTTTTCTCTTCTTTTTACTCTTCATTTCTCTTTTCTCTTCTTTTCATTTCTTTTCTCTTCTTTTCTCTTTTCCCTTTACACCTCTGTTTTCTTTTCTTCTTTTCTCTTTTCACTTTTCTTTTCTCTTTTCTCTTCTTTTCTCTTTTCTCATCTTTTCTCCTCTTTAATCTTTTCCCTTTTCTCTTCTTTTTTCTTTTCTCTTTTTTTCTCGTTTCTCTTCTTTTCTCTTCTTTTCTCTTTTCCCTTTTCTTTTCTCTTTTCTCTATTCTCTTCTTTTCTCTTTTCTCTTTTGTATTCTTTTCTCTTCTATTCACTTTTCTCTTTTAACTTTTCTCTTCTTTTCTCTATTCTCTTATTTTCTCTGTTAACTTTTCTCTTCTTTTCTCTATTCTCTTCTTTTCTCTTTTTTCTCTTCTATTCACTTTTCTCTTTTATCTTTTCTCTTCTTTTCTCTATTCTGTTCTTTTCTCTTTTCTCTTCTTTTCTCTTCATTTCTCTTTCCTCATTTCTCGATTCTCATCTGTTCTGTTTTCTCGTCTTTGCTCTTTTCTCTTTTCTCTTCGTCTATCTTCTTTTATTTTCTTTTCTCTTTTCTCTTTTCTCTATTCTCTTCTGTTCTCTTTTGTCTTCTTTCCACTGTTCCCTTTTCTCGTCTATTCTCTTTTATCTTTTCTCTTCTTTTCTCTTTTCTCTTCTTTTCTCTTCTTTTCTCCTTTCACGTTTCTTTTCTCTTTTCTCTTCTTTTCTCATTCATTTTTTCTCTTTTTTCTTTTTTCTTCTTTTCTATTTTCCCTTCTTTTCTCCTTTCTTTTCTCTTTTCTCTTCTTCTCTTCTTTTCTCTTCTTTTCCCTTCATTTCTCTTTTCTCTTTTGTATTCTTTTATCTTCTATTCACTTTTCTCTTTTATCTTTTCTTTTCTCTTCTTTTCTCTATTCTCTTCTTTTCTCTTTTCTCTTCTTTTCTCTTCATTTCTCTTTCCTCATTTCTCTATTCTCATCTGTTCTCTTTTCTCTTCTTTGCTCTTTTCTCTTTTCTCTTCTTCTATCTTCTTTTATCTTCTTTTCTCTTTTCTCTTTTTCTCTATTCTCTTCTGTTCTCTTTTGTCTTCTTTCCTCTGTTCCCTTTTCTCGTCTATTCTCTTTTATCTTTTCTCTTCATTTCTCTTTTCTCTTCTTTTCCATTCTCTCTTCTTTTCTCTTTTCTCATTTCTCTTTTCTTTTCTTTTCTCTTTTCTCTTTTCTCTTCTTGTCTCTTTTTTCTTTTCTATTCTTTTCTCTTCTTTTCTCTTTTCCATTTTCTCTTTTTTTCTCTTGTCTCTTTTCTCTTTTCTCTTCTTTTCTCTTTCCTCTTTTCTATTTCCTCTTCTTTTCTAATTTATCTTTTCTCTTGTTTTCGCTTTTCTATATCCTCTTCTTTTCTCTTCTTCTCTCTTCTTTTCTCTTTTCTCTTGTCCCCTTTCTCTTCTTTTCTCTTTTCCCTTTTCTCTTCTTTTCTCTATTCTGTTCTTTTCTCTTTCCTTATTTCTCTTTTCTCTTCTTTTCTCTTTTCTCTTCTTTTCTCTTTTCTCATCTTTTCTCCTCTTTACTCTTTTCCCTTTTCTCTTCTTTTTTCTTTTCTCTTCTTTTCTCGTTTCTCTTCTTTTCTCTTTTCTCTTCTTTTCTCTTTTCCCTGTTCTTTTCTCTTTTCTCAATTCTCTTCTTTTCTCTTTTCTCGTCTTTTCTCTTTTCTCGTCATTTCCCTTCAGTTCTCTTTTCTCTTTTCTCTTTTGTATTCTTTTCTCTTCTATTCACTTTTCTCTTTTACCTTTCTCTTCTTTTCTCTTTTCTCCTCTTTTCTCTTTTCTTTTCTCTTTTCTCTTTTCTCTTTTCTCTTCGTATCTCTTCGTTTCTCTTTTCTCTTCTTTTCTCTACTTTTCTCTTTTCCCTTTATTCTCTTCTTTTCTCTTTTCCTATATTCTCTTCTTTTCTCTTTTCTCTTTTCTCTTCTTTTCTCTTCTTTATTCTTTAAACTTTTCTCTTCTTTTTACTCTTCATTTCTCTTTTCTCTTCTTTTCATTTCTTTTCTCTTCTTTTCTCTTTTCCCTTTACAACTCTGTTTTCTTTTCTTCTTTTCTCTTTTCACTTTTCTTTTCTCTTTTCTCTTCTTTTCTCTTTTCTCATCTTTTCTCCTCTTTACTCTTTTCCCTTTTCTCTTCTTTTTTCTTTTCTCTTTTTTTCTCGTTTCTCTTCTTTTCTCTTTTCTCTTCTTTTCTCTTTTCCCTTTTCTTTTCTCTTTTCTCTATTCTCTTCTTTTCTCTTTTCTCTTTTGTATTCTTTTCTCTTCTATTCACTTTTCTCTTTTAACTTTTCTCTTCTTTTCTCTATTCTCTTCTTTTCTCTATTAACTTTTCTCTTCTTTTCTCTATTCTCTTCTTTTCTCTTTTTTCTCTTCTCTTCACTTTTCTCTTTTATCTTTTCTCTTCTTTTCTCTATTCTCTTTTTTTCTCTATTAACTTTTCTCTTCTTTTCTCTATTCTCTTCTTTTCTCTTTTTTCTCTTCTATTCACTTTTCTCTTTTATCTTTTCTCTTCTTTTCTCTATTCTCTTCTTTTCTCTTTTCTCTTCTTTTCTCTTCATTTCTCTTTCCTCATTTCTCTATTCTCATCTGTTCTCTTTTCTCTTCTTTGCTCTTTTCTCTTTTCTCTTCTTCTATCTTCTTTTATCTTCTTTTCTCTTTTCTCTTTTCTCTATTCTCTTCAGTTCTCTTTTGTCTTCTTTCCACTGTTCCCTTTTCTCGTCTATTCTCTTTTATCTTTTCTCTTCTTTTCTCTTTTCTCTTCTTTTCCCTTCTTTTCTCCTTTCACGTTTCTTTTCTCTTTTCTCTTCTTTTCTCTTTTCTCTTCTTTTCTCCTTTCTTTTCTCTTTTCTCTTCTTCTCTTCTTTTCTCTTTTCTCTTCTTTTCCCTTCATTTCTCTTTTCTCTTTTGTATTCTTTTATCTTCTATTCACTTTTCTCTTTTATCTTTTCTTTTCTCTTCTTTTCTCTATTCTCTTCTTTTCTCTTTTCCCTTCATTTCTCTTTCCTCATTTCTCTATTCTCATCTGTTCTCTTTTCTCTTCTTTGCTCTTTTCTCTTTTCTCTTCTTCTATCTTCTTTTATCTTCTTTTCTCTTTTCTCTTTTCTCTATTCTCTTCAGTTCTCTTTTGTCTTCTTTCCACTGTTCCCTTTTCTCGTCTATTCTCTTTTATCTTTTCTCTTCTTTTCTCTTTTCTCTTCTTTTCCCTTCTTTTCTCCTTTCACGTTTCTTTTCACTTTTCTCTTCTTTTCTCTTTTCTCTTCTTTTCTCTTCATTTCTCTTTCCTCATTTCTCTATTCTCATCTGTTCTCTTTTCTCTTCTTTGCTCTTTTCTCTTTTCTCTTCTTCTATCTTCTTTTATCTTCTTTTCTCTTTTCTCTTTTTCTCTATTCTCTTCTGTTCTCTTTTGTCTTCTTTCCTCTGTTCCCTTTTCTCGTCTATTCTCTTTTATCTTTTCTCTTCATTTCTCTTTTCTCTTCTTTTCCATTCTCTCTTCTTTTCTCTTTTCTCATTTCTCTTTTCTTTTCTTTTCTCTTTTCTCTTTTCTCTTCTTGTCTCTTTTTTCTTTTCTATTCTTTTCTCTTCTTTTCTCTTTTCCATTTTCTCTTTTTTTCTCTTGTCTCTTTTCTCTTTTCTCTTCTTTTCTCTTTCCTCTTTTCTATTTCCTCTTCTTTTCTAATTTATCTTTTCTCTTGTTTTCGCTTTTCTATATCCTCTTCTTTTCTCTTCTTCTCTCTTCTTTTCTCATTTCTCTTGTCCCCTTTCTCTTCTTTTCTCTTTTCCCTTTTCTCTTCTTTTCTCGATTCTGTTCTTTTCTCTTTCCTTATTTCTCTTTTCTCTTTTCTTTTCTCTTTTCTCTTTTCTCTTTTCTCTTCGTATCTCTTCTTTTCTCTTTTCTCTTCTTTTCTCTACTATTCTCTTTTCCCGTTATTCTCTTCTTTACTCTTTTCCTATATTCTCTTCTTTTCTCTTTTCTCTTCTTTTCTCTTCTTTATTCTTTAAACTTTTCTCTTCTTTTTACTCTTCATTTCTCTTTTCTCTTCTTTTCATTTCTTTTCTCTTCTTTTCTCTTTTCACTTCTTTTCTCTTCCTTTCTCTATATATTCTCTTTTCTCTTTTCTCTCATTTTCTCTTATTTTCTCTTTTTCCTTTTCTCTTCTTTTCTCTATTCTCTTTTTCTCTTTACTCTTCTTTTCTCTTTTCGCTTTTCTCTTCTTATCTCTTCTCCTTTTTCTCATATCTGTTCTTTTCTCTTTTCTCTTTTTTCTTCATTTCTCTTCTTTTCTCTTTTCCCTTTACACCTCTTTTTTCTTTTCTTCTTTTCTCTTTTCACTTTTCTTTTCTGTTTTCTCTTCTTTTCTCTTTTCTCATCTTTTCTCCTCTTTACTCTTTTCCCTTTTCTCTTTTTTTTTCTTTTCTCTTCTTTTCTCGTTTCTCTTCTTTTCTCTTTTTTTCTCTTTTCCCTTTTCTTTTCTCTTTTCTCTATTCTCTTCTTTTCTCTTTTCTCTTTTGTATTCTTTTCTCTTCTATTCACTTTTCTCTTTTAACTTTTCTCTTCTTTTCTCTATTCTCTTCTTTTCTCTTTTTTCTCTTCTCTTCACTTTTCTCTTTTATCTTTTCTCTTCTTTTCTCTATTCTCTTCTTTTCTCTATTAACTTTTCTCTTCTTTTCTCTATTCTCTTCTTTTCTCTTTTTTCTCTTCTATTCACTTTTCTCTTTTATCTTTTCTCTTCTTTTCTATGTTCTGTTCTTTTCTCTTTTCTCTTCTTTTCTCTTCATTTCT
Organism: Chiloscyllium punctatum; assembly: GCF_047496795.1. Lineage (NCBI taxonomy): Eukaryota > Metazoa > Chordata > Chondrichthyes > Orectolobiformes > Hemiscylliidae > Chiloscyllium > Chiloscyllium punctatum. The sequence continues at coordinate 36,262,434 of NC_092779.1, forward strand.
CTTTCCTCATTTCTCTATTCTCATCTGTTCTCTTTTCTCTTCTTTGCTCTTTTCTCTTTTCTCTTCTTCTATCTTCTTTTATCTTCTTTTCTCTTTTCTCTTTTCTCTATTCTCTTCAGTTCTCTTTTGTCTTCTTTCCACTGTTCCCTTTTCTCGTCTATTCTCTTTTATCTTTTCTCTTCTTTTCTCTTTTCTCTTCTTTTCCCTTCTTTTCTCCTTTCACGTTTCTTTTCACTTTTCTCTTCTTTTCTCTTTTCTCTTCTTTTCTCCTTTCTTTTCTCTTTTCTCTTCTTCTCTTCTTTTCTCTTTTCTCTTTTGTATTCTTTTATCTTCTATTCACTTTTCTCTTTTATCTTTTCTTTTCTCTTCTTTTCTCTATTCTCTTCTTTTCTCTTTTCTCTTCATTTCTCTTTCCTCATTTCTCTATTCTCATCTGTTCTCTTTTCTCTTCTTTGCTCTTTTCTCTTTTCTCTTCTTCTATCTTCTTTTATCTTCTTTTCTCTTTTCTCTTATTCTCTATTCTCTTCTGTTCTCTTTTGTCTTCTTTCCTCTGTTCCCTTTTCTCGTCTATTCTCTTTTATCTTTTCTCTTCATTTCTCTTTTCTCTTCTTTTCCATTCTCTCTTCTTTTCTCTTTTCTCATTTCTGTTTTCTTTTCTCTTTTCTCTTTTCTCTTCTTGTCTCTTTTTTCTTTTCTATTCTTTTCTCTTCTTTTCTCTTTTCCATTTTCTCTTTTTTTCTCTTGTCTCTTTTCTCTTTTCTCTTCTTTTCTCTTTCCTCTTTTCTATTTCCTCTTCTTTTCTAATTTATCTTTTCTCTTGTTTTCGCTTTTCTATATCCTCTTCTTTTCTCTTCTTCTCTCTTCTTTTCTCATTTCTCTTGTCCCCTTTCTCTTCTTTTCTCTTTTCCCTTTTCTCTTCTTTTCTCGATTCTGTTCTTTTCTCTTTCCTTATTTCTCTTTTCTCTTCTTTTCTCTTTTCTCTTCTTTTCTCTTTTCTCATATTTTCTCCTCTTTACTCTTTTCCCTTTTCTCTTCTTTTTTCTTTTCTCTTCTTTTCTCGTTTCTCTTCTTTTCTCTTTTCCCTTTTCTTTTCTCTTTTCTCAATTCTCTTCTTTTCTCTTTTCTCGTCTTTTCTCTTTTCTCGTCATTTCCCTTCAGTTCTCTTTTATCTTTTCTCTTTTGTATTCTTTTCTCTTCTATTCACTTTTCTCTTTTATCTTTTCTCTTCTTTTCTCTTTTCTCCTCTTTTCTCTTTTCTTTTCTCTTTTCTCTTTTCTCTTTTCTCTTCGTATCTCTTCTTTTCTCTTTTCTCTTCTTTTCTCTACTATTCTCTTTTCCCGTTATTCTCTTCTTTACTCTTTTCCTATATTCTCTTCTTTTCTCTTTTCTCTTCTTTTCTCTTCTTTATTCTTTAAACTTTTCTCTTCTTTTTACTGTTCATTTCTCTTTTCTCTTCTTTTCATTTCTTTTCTCTTCTTTTCTCTTTTCACTTCTTTTCTCTTCCTTTCTCTATATATTCTCTTTTCTCTTTTCTCTCATTTTCTCTTATTTTCTCTTTTTCCTTTTCTCTTCTTTTCTCTATTCTCTTTTTCTCTTTACTCTTCTTTTCTCTTTTCGCTTTTCTCTTCTTATCTCTTCTCCTTTTTCTCATATCTGTTCTTTTCTCTTTTCTCTTTTTTCTTCATTTCTCTTCTTTTCTCTTTTCCCTTTACACCTCTTTTTTCTTTTCTTCTTTTCTCTTTTCACTTTTCTTTTCTGTTTTCTCTTCTTTTCTCTTTTCTCATCTTTTCTCCTCTTTACTCTTTTCCCTTTTCTCTTTTTTTTTCTTTTCTCTTCTTTTCTCGTTTCTCTTCTTTTCTCTTTTTTTCTCTTTTCCCTTTTCTTTTCTCTTTTCTCTATTCTCTTCTTTTCTCTTTTCTCTTTTGTATTCTTTTCTCTTCTATTCACTTTTCTCTTTTAACTTTTCTCTTCTTTTCTCTATTCTCTTCTTTTCTCTTTTTTCTCTTCTCTTCACTTTTCTCTTTTATCTTTTCTCTTCTTTTCTCTATTCTCTTCTTTTCTCTATTAACTTTTCTCTTCTTTTCTCTATTCTCTTCTTTTCTCTTTTTTCTCTTCTATTCACTTTTCTCTTTTATCTTTTCTCTTCTTTTCTCTGTTCTGTTCTTTTCTCTTTTCTCTTCTTTTCTCTTCATTTCTCTTTCCTCATTTCTCTATTCTCATCTGTTCTCTTTTCTCTTCTTTGCTCTTTTCTCTTTTCTCTTCTTCTATCTTCTTTTATCTTCTTTTCTCTTTTCTCTTTTCTCTATTCTCTTCTGTTCTCTTTTGTCTTCTTTCCACTGTTCCCTTTTCTCATCTATTCTCTTTTGTCTTTTCTCTTCTTTTCTCTTTTCTCCTCATTTCCCTTCAGTTCTCTTTTCTCTTTTCTCTTTTGTATTCTTTTCTCTTCTATTCACTTTTCTCTTTTATCTTTTCTCTTCTTTTCTCTTTTCTCCTCTTTTCTCTTTTCTTTTCTCTTTTCTCTTTTCTCTTTTCTCTTCGTATCTCTTCGTTTCTCTTTTCTCTTCTTTTCTCTACTTTTCTCTTTTCCCTTTATTCTCTTCTTTTCTCTTTTCCTATATTCTCTTCTTTTCTCTTTTCTCTTTTCTCTTCTTTTCTCTTCTTTATTCTTTAAACTTTTCTCTTCTTTTTACTCTTCATTTCTCTTTTCTCTTCTTTTCATTTCTTTTCTCTTCTTTTCTCTTTTCCCTTTACACCTCTGTTTTCTTTTCTTCTTTTCTCTTTTCACTTTTCTTTTCTCTTTTCTCTTCTTTTCTCTTTTCTCATCTTTTCTCCTCTTTAATCTTTTCCCTTTTCTCTTCTTTTTTCTTTTCTCTTTTTTTCTCGTTTCTCTTCTTTTCTCTTCTTTTCTCTTTTCCCTTTTCTTTTCTCTTTTCTCTATTCTCTTCTTTTCTCTTTTCTCTTTTGTATTCTTTTCTCTTCTATTCACTTTTCTCTTTTAACTTTTCTCTTCTTTTCTCTATTCTCTTATTTTCTCTGTTAACTTTTCTCTTCTTTTCTCTATTCTCTTCTTTTCTCTTTTTTCTCTTCTATTCACTTTTCTCTTTTATCTTTTCTCTTCTTTTCTCTATTCTGTTCTTTTCTCTTTTCTCTTCTTTTCTCTTCATTTCTCTTTCCTCATTTCTCGATTCTCATCTGTTCTGTTTTCTCGTCTTTGCTCTTTTCTCTTTTCTCTTCGTCTATCTTCTTTTATTTTCTTTTCTCTTTTCTCTTTTCTCTATTCTCTTCTGTTCTCTTTTGTCTTCTTTCCACTGTTCCCTTTTCTCGTCTATTCTCTTTTATCTTTTCTCTTCTTTTCTCTTTTCTCTTCTTTTCTCTTCTTTTCTCCTTTCACGTTTCTTTTCTCTTTTCTCTTCTTTTCTCATTCATTTTTTCTCTTTTTTCTTTTTTCTTCTTTTCTATTTTCCCTTCTTTTCTCCTTTCTTTTCTCTTTTCTCTTCTTCTCTTCTTTTCTCTTCTTTTCCCTTCATTTCTCTTTTCTCTTTTGTATTCTTTTATCTTCTATTCACTTTTCTCTTTTATCTTTTCTTTTCTCTTCTTTTCTCTATTCTCTTCTTTTCTCTTTTCTCTTCTTTTCTCTTCATTTCTCTTTCCTCATTTCTCTATTCTCATCTGTTCTCTTTTCTCTTCTTTGCTCTTTTCTCTTTTCTCTTCTTCTATCTTCTTTTATCTTCTTTTCTCTTTTCTCTTTTTCTCTATTCTCTTCTGTTCTCTTTTGTCTTCTTTCCTCTGTTCCCTTTTCTCGTCTATTCTCTTTTATCTTTTCTCTTCATTTCTCTTTTCTCTTCTTTTCCATTCTCTCTTCTTTTCTCTTTTCTCATTTCTCTTTTCTTTTCTTTTCTCTTTTCTCTTTTCTCTTCTTGTCTCTTTTTTCTTTTCTATTCTTTTCTCTTCTTTTCTCTTTTCCATTTTCTCTTTTTTTCTCTTGTCTCTTTTCTCTTTTCTCTTCTTTTCTCTTTCCTCTTTTCTATTTCCTCTTCTTTTCTAATTTATCTTTTCTCTTGTTTTCGCTTTTCTATATCCTCTTCTTTTCTCTTCTTCTCTCTTCTTTTCTCATTTCTCTTGTCCCCTTTCTCTTCTTTTCTCTTTTCCCTTTTCTCTTCTTTTCTCGATTCTGTTCTTTTCTCTTTCCTTATTTCTCTTTTCTCTTCTTTTCTCTTTTCTCTTCTTTTCTCTTTTCTCATCTTTTCTCCTCTTTACTCTTTTCCCTTTTCTCTTCTTTTTTCTTTTCTCTTTTTTTCTCGTTTCTCTTCTTTTCTCTTTTCTCTTCTTTTCTCTTTTCCCTTTTCTTTTCTCTTTTCTCTATTCTCTTCTTTTCTCTTTTCTCTTTTGTATTCTTTTCTCTTCTATTCACTTTTTTCTTTTAACTTTTCTCTTCTTTTCTCTATTCTCTTCTTTTCTCTATTAACTTTTCTCTTCTTTTCTCTATTCTCTTCTTTTCTCTTTTTTCTCTTCTATTCACTTTTCTCTTTTATCTTTTCTCTTCTTTTCTCTATTCTGTTCTTTTCTCTTTTCTCTTCTTTTCTCTACATTTCTCTTTCCTCATTTCTCTATTCTCATCTGTTCTCTTTTGTCTTCTTTCCTCTGTTCCCTTTTCTCGTCTATTCTCTTTTATCTTTTCTCTTCATTTCTCTTTTCTCTTCTTTTCCATTCTCTCTTCTTTGCTCTTTTCTCATTTCTCTTTTCTTTTCTCTTTTCTCTTTTCTCTTCTTGTCTCTTCTTTTCTCTTTTCTCTTGTCCCCTTTCTCTTCTTTTCTCTTTTCCCTTTTCTCTTCTTTTCTCGATTCTGTTCTTTTCTCTTTCCTTATTTCTCTTTTCTCTTCTTTTCTCTTTTCTCTTCTTTTCTCTTTTCTCATCTTTTCTCCTCTTTACTCTTTTCCCTTTTCTCTTCTTTTTTCTTTTCTCTTCTTTTCTCGTTTCTCTTCTTTTCTCTTTTCTCTTCTTTTCTCTTTTCCCTTTTCTTTTCTCTTTTCTCAATTCTCTTCTTTTCTCTTTTCTCGTCTTTTCTCTTTTCTCGTCATTTCCCTTCAGTTCTCTTTTCTCTTTTCTCTTTTGTATTCTTTTCTCTTCTATTCACTTTTCTCTTTTATCTTTTCTCTTCTTTTCTCTTTTCTCCTCTTTTCTCTTTTCTTTTCTCTTTTCTCTTTTCTCTTCGTATCTCTTCGTTTCTCTTTTCTCTTCTTTTCTCTACTTTTCTCTTTTCCCTTTATTCTCTTCTTTTCTCTTTTCCTATATTCTCTTCTTTTCTCTTTTCTCTTTTCTCTTCTTTTCTCTTCTTTATTCTTTAAACTTTTCTCTTCTTTTTACTCTTCATTTCTCTTTTCTCTTCTTTTCATTTCTTTTCTCTTCTTTTCTCTTTTCCCTTTACACCTCTGTTTTCTTTTCTTCTTTTCTCTTTTCACTTTTCTTTTCTCTTTTCTCTTCTTTTCCCTTTTCTCATCTTTTCTCCTCTTTACTCTTTTCCCTTTTCTCTTCTTTTTTCTTTTCTCTTTTTTTCTCGTTTCTCTTCTTTTCTCTTTTCCCTTTTCTTTTCTCTTTCCTCTATTCTCTTCTTTTCTCTTTTCTCTTTTGTATTCTTTTCCCTTCTATTCACTTTTCTCTTTTAACTTTTCTCTTCTTTTCTCTATTCTCTTGTTTTCTCTATTAACTTTTCTCTTCTTTTCTCTATTCTCTTCTTTTCTCTTTTTTCTCTTCTGTTCACTTTTCTCTTTTATCTTTTCTCTTCTTTTCTCTATTCTCTTCTTTTCTCTTTTCTCTTCTTTTCTCTTCATTTCTCTTTCCTCATTTCTCTATTCTCATCTGTTCTCTTTTCTCTTCTTTGCTCTTTTCTCTTTTCTCTTCTTCTATCTTCTTTTATCTTCTTTTCTCTTTTCTCTTTTCTCTATTCTCTTCTGTTCTCTTTTGTCTTCTTTCCACTGTTCCCTTTTCTCGTCTATTCTCTTTTATCTTTTCTCTTCTTTTCTCTTTTCTCTTCTTTTCTCTTCTTTTCTCCTTTCACGTTTCTTTTCTCTTTTCTCTTCTTTTCTCATTCATTTTTTCTCTTTTCTCTTTTTTCTTCTTTTCTCTTTTCTCTTCTTTTCTCCTTTCTTTTCTCTTTTCTCTTCTTCTCTTCTTTTCTCTTCTTTTCCCTTCATTTCTCTTTTCTCTTTTGTATTCTTTTATCTTCTATTCACTTTTCTCTTTTATCTTTTCTTTTCTCTTCTTTTCTCTATTCTCTTCTTTTCTCTTTTCTCTTCATTTCTCTTTCCTCATTTCTCTATTCTCATCTGTTCTCTTTTCTCTTCTTTGCTCTTTTCTCTTTTTTCTTCTTCTATCTTCTTTTATCTTCGTTTCTCTTTTCTCTTTTCTCTATTCTCTTCTGTTCTCTTTTGTCTTCTTTCCTCTGTTCCCTTTTCTCGTCTATTCTCTGTTATCTTTTCTTTTCATTTCTCTTTTCTCTTCTTTTCCATTCTCTCTTCTTTTCTCTTTTCTCATTTCTCTTTTCTTTTCTTTTCTCTTTTCTCTTTTCTCTTCTTGTCTCTTTTTTCTTTTCTATTCTTTTCTCTTCTTTTCTCTTTTCCATTTTCTCTTTTTTTCTCTTGTCTCTTTTCTCTTTTCTCTTCTTTTCTCTTTCCTCTTTTCTATTTCCTCTTCTTTTCGCTTTTCTATATCCTCTTCTTTTCTCTTCTTCTCTCTTCTTTTCTCATTTCTCTTGTCCCCTTTCTCTTCTTTTCTCTTTTCCCTTTTCTCATCTTTTCTCGATTCTGTCCTTTTCTCTTTCCTTATTTCTCTTTTCTCTTCTTTTTTCTTTTCTCTTTTTTTCTCGTTTCTCTTCTTTTCTCTTTTCTCTTCTTTTCTCTTTTCCCTTTTCTTTTCTCTTTTCTCTATTCTCTTCTTTTCTCTTTTCTCTTTTGTATTCTTTTCTCTTCTATTCACTTTTTTCTTTTAACTTTTCTCTTCTTTTCTCTATTCTCTTCTTTTCTCTATTAACTTTTCTCTTCTTTTCTCTATTCTCTTCTTTTCTCTTTTTTCTCTTCTATTCACTTTTGTCTTTTATCTTTTCTCTTCTTTTCTCTATTCTGTTCTTTTCTCTTTTCTCTTCTTTTCTCTTCATTTCTCTTTCCTCATTTCTCTATTCTCATCTGTTCTCTTTTCTCTTCTTTGCTCTTTTCTCTTTTCTCTTCTTCTATCTTCTTTTATCTTCTTTTCTCTTTTCTCTTTTCTCTATTCTCTTCTGTTCTCTTTTGTCTTCTTTCCACTGTTCCCTTTTCTCGTCTATTCTCTTTTATCTTTTCTCTTCTTTTCTCTTTTCTCTTCTTTTCTCTTCTTTTCTCCTTTCACGTTTCTTTTCTCTTTTCTCTTCTTTTCTCATTCATTTTTTCTCTTTTCTCTTTTTTCTTCTTTTCTCTTTTCTCTTCTTTTCTCCTTTCATTTCTCTTTTCTCTTCTTCTCTTCTTTTCTCTTCTTTTCCCTTCATTTCTCTTTTCTCTTTTGTATTCTTTTATCTTCTATTCACTTTTCTCTTTTATCTTTTCTTTTCTCTTCTTTTCTCTATTCTCTTCTTTTCTCTTTTCTCTTCTTTTCTCTTCATTTCTCTTTCCTCATTTCTCTATTCTCATCTGTTCTCTTTTCTCTTCTTTGCTCTTTTCTCTTTTCTCTTCTTCTATCTTCTTTTATCTTCTTTTCTCTTTTCTCTTTTTCTCTATTCTCTTCTGTTCTCTTTTGTCTTCTTTCCTCTGTTCCCTTTTCTCGTCTATTCTCTTTTATCTTTTCTCTTCATTTCTCTTTTCTCTTCTTTTCCATTCTCTCTTCTTTTCTCTTTTCTCATTTCTCTTTTCTTTTCTTTTCTCTTTTCTCTTTTCTCTTCTTGTCTCTTTTTTCTTTTCTATTCTTTTCTCCTCTTTTCTCTTTTCCATTTTCTCTTTTTTTCTCTTGTCTCTTTTCTCTTTTCTCTTCTTTTCTCTTTCCTCTTTTCTATTTCCTCTTCTTTTCTAATTTATCTTTTCTCTTGTTTTCGCTTTTCTATATCCTCTTCTTTTCTCTTCTTCTCTCTTCTTTTCTCATTTCTCTTGTCCCCTTTCTCTTCTTTTCTCTTTTCCCTTTTCTCTTCTTTTCTCGATTCTGTTCTTTTCTCTTTCCTTATTTCTCTTTTCTCTTCTTTTCTCTTTTCTCTTCTTTTCTCTTTTCTCTTCTTTTCTCTTTTCTCATATTTTCTCCTCTTTACTCTTTTCCCTTTTCTCTTCTTTTTTCTTTTTTCTTCTTTTCTCGTTTCTCTTCTTTTCTCTTTTCTCTTCTTTTCTCTTTTCCCTTTTCTTTTCTCTTTTCTCAATTCTCTTCTTTTCTCTTTTCTCGTCTTTTCTCTTTTCTCATATTTTCTCCTCTTTACTCTTTTCCCTTTTCTCTTCTTTTTTCTTTTCTCTTCTTTTCTCGTTTCTCTTCTTTTCTCTTTTCTCTTCTTTTCTCTTTTCCCTTTTCTTTTCTCTTTTCTCAATTCTCTTCTTTTCTCTTTTCTCGTCTTTTCTCTTTTCTCGTCATTTCCTTCAGTTCTCTTTTCTCTTGTCTCTTTTGTATTCTTTTCTCTTCTATTCACTTTTCTCTTTTATCTTTTCTCTTCTTTTCTCTTTTCTCCTCTTTTCTCTTTTCTTTTCTCTTTTCTCTTTTCTCTTTTCTCTTCGTATCTCTTCTTTTCTCTTTTCTCTTCTTTTCTCTACTTTTCTCTTTTCCCTTTATTCTCTTCTTTACTCTTTTCCTATATTCTCTTCTTTTCTCGTTTCTCTTCTTTTCTCTTTTCTCTTCTTTTCTCTTTTCCCTTTTCTTTTCTCTTTTCTCTATTCTCTTCTTTTCTCTTTTCTCTTTTGTATTCTTTTCTCTTCTATTCACTTTTCTCTTTTAACTTTTCTCTTCTTTTCTCTATTCTCTTCTTTTCTCTTTTTTCTCTTCTCTTCACTTTTCTCTTTTATCTTTTCTCTTCTTTTCTCTATTCTCTTCTTTTCTCTATTAACTTTTCTCTTCTTCTATCTTCTTTTATCTTCTTTTCTCTTTTCTCTTTTCTCTATTCTCTTCAGTTCTCTTTTGTCTTCTTTCCACTGTTCCCTTTTCTCGTCTATTCTCTTTTATCTTTTCTCTTCTTTTCTCTTTTCTCTTTTGTATTCTTTTCTCTTCTATTCACTTTTCTCTTTTATCTTTTCTTTTCTCTTCTTTTCTCTATTCTGTTCTTTTCTCTTTTCTCTTCTTTTCTCTTCATTTCTCTTTCCTCATTTCTCTATTCTCATCTGTTCTCTTTTCTCTTCTTTGCTCTTTTCTCTTTTCTCTTCTTCTATCTTCTTTTATCTTCTTTTCTCTTTTCTCTTTTCTCTATTCTCTTCAGTTCTCTTTTGTCTTCTTTCCACTGTTCCCTTTTCTCGTCTATTCTCTTTTATCTTTTCTCTTCTTTTCTCTTTTCTCTTCTTTTCTCTTCTTTTCTCCTTTCATGTTTCTTTTCTCTTTTTTTCTCATTCATTCTTTCTCTTTTCTCTTTTTTCTTCTTTTCTCTTTTCTCTTCTTTTCTCCTTTCTTTTCTCTTTTCTCTTCTTCTCTTCTTTTCTCTTCTTTTCCCTTCATTTCTCTTTTCTCTTTTGTATTCTTTTATCTTCTATTCACTTTTCTCTTTTATCTTTTCTTTTCTCTTCTTTTCTCTATTCTCTTCTTTTCTCTTTTCTCTTCATTTCTCTTTCCTCATTTCTCTATTCTCATCTGTTCTCTTTTCTCTTCTTTGCTCTTTTCTCTTTTCTCTTCTTCTATCTTCTTTTATCTTCTTTTCTCTTTTCTCTTTTCTCTATTCTCTTCTGTTCTCTTTTGTCTTCTTTCCTCTGTTCCCTTTTCTCGTCTATTCTCTTTTATCTTTTCTCTTCATTTCTCTTTTCTCTTCTTTTCCATTCTCTCTTCTTTGCTCTTTTCTCATTTCTCTTTTCTTTTCTCTTTTCTCTTTTCTCTTCTTGTCTCTTCTTTTCTCTTTTCTCTTGTCCCCTTTCTCTTCTTTTCTCTTTTCCCTTTTCTCTTCTTTTCTCGATTCTGTTCTTTTCTCTTTCCTTATTTCTCTTTTCTCTTCTTTTCTCTTTTCTCTTCTTTTCTCTTTTCTCATCTTTTCTCCTCTTTACTCTTTTCCCTTTTCTCTTCTTTTTTCTTTTCTCTTCTTTTCTCGTTTCTCTTCTTTTCTCTTTTCTCTTCTTTTCTCTTTTCCCTTTTCTTTTCTCTTTTCTCAATTCTCTTCTTTTCTCTTTTCTCGTCTTTTCTCTTTTCTCGTCATTTCCCTTCAGTTCTCTTTTATCTTTTCTCTTTTGTATTCTTTTCTCTTCTATTCACTTTTCTCTTTTATCTTTTCTCTTCTTTTCTCTTTTCTCCTCTTTTCTCTTTTCTTTTCTCTTTTCTCTTTTCTCTTCGTATCTCTTCGTTTCTCTTTTCTCTTCTTTTCTCTACTTTTCTCTTTTCCCTTTATTCTCTTCTTTTCTCTTTTCCTATATTCTCTTCTTTTCTCTTTTCTCTACTTTTCTCTTTTCCCTTTATTCTCTTCTTTTCTCTTTTCCATTTTCTCTTCTTTTCTCTTGTCTCTTTTCTCTTTTCACTTCTTTTCTCTTTTCTCTTTTCTATTTTCTCTTCTTTCCTATTTTATCTTTTCTCTTCATTTCTCTTGTTTTCGCTTTTCTATATCCTCTTCTTTTCTCTTCTTCTCTCTTTTCTCTTGTCCCCTTTCTCTTCTTTTCTCTTTTCCCTTTTCTCTTCTTTTCTCTTTTCTCTTCTTGTCTCTTATTTCTCTTCTATTCTTTTCTCTTCTTTTCTCTTTTCCATTTTCTCTTCTTTTCTCTTGTCTCTTTTCTCTTTTCACTTCTTTTCTCTTTTCTCTTTTCTATTTTCTCTTCTTTCCTATTTTATCTTTTCTCTTCATTTCTCTTGTTTTCGCTTTTCTATATCCTCTTCTTTTCTCTTCTTCTCTCTTTTCTCTTGTCCCCTTTCTCTTCTTTTCTCTTTTCCCTTTTCTCTTCTTTTCTCTATTCTGTTATTTTCTCTTTCCTCATTTCTCTTTTCTCTTCATTTCTCTTTTCTCTTCTTTTCCATTCTCTCTTCTTTTCTCTTTTCTCATTTCTCTTTTCTTTTCTCTTTTCTCTTTTCTCTTCTTGTCTCTTTTTTCTTTTCTATTCTTTTCTCTTCTTTTCTCTTTTCCATTTTCTCTTTTTTTCTCTTGTCTCTTTTCTCTTTTCTCTTCTTTTCTCTTTCCTCTTTTCTATTTCCTCTTCTTTTTAATTTATCTTTTCTCTTCTTTTCGCTTTTCTATATCCTCTTCTTTTCTCTTCTTCTCTCTTCTTTTCTCATTTCTCTTGTCCCCTTTCTCTTCTTTACTCTTTTCCCTTTTCTCTTCTTTTTTCTTTTCTCTTCTTTTCTCGTTTCTCTTCTTTTCTCTTTTCTCTTCTTTTCTCTTTTCCCTTTTCTTTTCTCTTTTCTCAATTCTCTTCTTCTATCTTCTTTTATCTTCTTTTCTCTTTTCTCTTTTCTCTATTCTCTTCAGTTCTCTTTTGTCTTCATTCCACTGTTCCCTTTTCTCGTCTATTCTCTTTTATCTTTTCTCTTCTTTTCTCTTTTCTCTTCTTTTCTCTTTTCTCTTTTCTCTTCTTTTCTCTTTTCTCTTCTTTTCTCTTTTCTCATATTTTCTCCTCTTTACTCTTTTCCCTTTTCTCTTCTTTTTTCTTTTCTCTTCTTTTCTCGTTTCTCTTCTTTTCTCTTTTCTCTTCTTTTCTCTTTTCCATTTTCTCTTCTGTTCTCTTTTGTCTTCTTTCCACTGTTCCCTTTTCTCGTCTATTCTCTTTTATCTTTTCTCTTCTTTTCTCTTTTCTCTTCTTTTCTCTTCTTTTCTCCTTTCACGTTTCTTTTCTCTTTTTTTCTCATTCATTTTTTCTCTTTTCTCTTTTTTCTTCTTTTCTCTTTTCTCTTCTTTTCTCCTTTCTTTTCTCTTTTCTCTTCTTCTCTTCTTTTCTCTTCTTTTCCCTTCATTTCTCTTTTCTCTTTTGTATTCTTTTATCTTCTATTCACTTTTCTCTTTTATCTTTTCTTTTCTCTTCTTTTCTCTATTCTCTTCTTTTCTCTTTTCTCTTCATTTCTCTTTCCTCATTTCTCTATTCTCATCTGTTCTCTTTTCTCTTCTTTGCTCTTTTCTCTTTTCTCTTCTTCTATCTTCTTTTATCTTCTTTTCTCTTTTCTCTTTTCTCTATTCTCTTCTGTTCTCTTTTGTCTTCTTTCCTCTGTTCCCTTTTCTCGTCTATTCTCTTTTATCTTTTCTCTTCATTTCTCTTTTCTCTTCTTTTCCATTCTCTCTTCTTTGCTCTTTTCTCATTTCTCTTTTCTTTTCTCTTTTCTCTTTTCTCTTCTTGTCTCTTCTTTTCTCTTTTCTCTTGTCCCCTTTCTCTTCTTTTCTCTTTTCCCTTTTCTCTTCTTTTCTCGATTCTGTTCTTTTCTCTTTCCTTATTTCTCTTTTCTCTTCTTTTCTCTTTTCTCTTCTTTTCTCTTTTCTCATCTTTTCTCCTCTTTACTCTTTTCCCTTTTCTCTTCTTTTTTCTTTTCTCTTCTTTTCTCGTTTCTCTTCTTTTCTCTTTTCTCTTCTTTTCTCTTTTCCCTTTTCTTTTCTCTTTTCTCAATTCTCTTCTTTTCTCTTTTCTCGTCTTTTCTCTTTTCTCGTCATTTCCCTTCAGTTCTCTTTTCTCTTTTCTCTTTTGTATTCTTTTCTCTTCTATTCACTTTTCTCTTTTATCTTTTCTCTTCTTTTCTCTTTTCTCCTCTTTTCTCTTTTCTTTTCTCTTTTCTCTTTTCTCTTCGTATCTCTTCGTTTCTCTTTTCTCTTCTTTTCTCTACTTTTCTCTTTTCCCTTTATTCTCTTCTTTTCTCTTTTCCTATATTCTCTTCTTTTCTCTTTTCTCTTTTCTCTTCTTTTCTCTTCTTTATTCTTTAAACTTTTCACTTCTTTTTACTCTTCATTTCTCTTTTCTCTTCTTTTCATTTCTTTTCTCTTCTTTTCTCTTTTCCCTTTACACCTCTGTTTTCTTTTCTTCTTTTCTCTTTTCACTTTTCTTTTCTCTTTTCTCTTCTTTCCTCTTTTCTCATCTTTTCTCCTCTTTAATCTTTTCCCTTTTCTCTTCTTTTTTCTTTTCTCTTTTTTTCTCGTTTCTCTTCTTTTCTCTTCTTTTCTCTTTTCCCTTTTCTTTTCTCTTTTCTCTATTCTCTTCTTTTCTCTTTTCTCTTTTGTATTCTTTTCTCTTCTATTCACTTTTCTCTTTTAACTTTTCTCTTCTTTTCTCTATTCTCTTATTTTCTCTGTTAACTTTTCTCTTCTTTTCTCTATTCTCTTCTTTTCTCTTTTTTCTCTTCTATTCACTTTTCTCTTTTATCTTTTCTCTTCTTTTCTCTATTCTGTTCTTTTCTCTTTTCTCTTCTTTTCTCTTCATTTCTCTTTCCTCATTTCTCGATTCTCATCTGTTCTCTTTTCTCGTCTTTGCTCTTTTCTCTTTTCTCTTCGTCTATCTTCTTTTATTTTATTTTCTCTTTTCTCTTTTCTCTATTCTCTTCTGTTCTCTTTTGTCTTCTTTCCACTGTTCCCTTTTCTCGTCTATTCTCTTTTATCTTTTCTCTTCTTTTCTCTTTTCTCATCTTTTCTCCTCTTTACTCTTTTCCCTTTTCTCTTCTTTTTTCTTTTCTCTTCTTTTCTCGTTTCTCTTCTTTTCTCTTTTCCCTTTTCTTTTCTCTTTTCTCAATTCTCTTCTTTTCTCTTTTCTCGTCTTTTCTCTTTTCTCGTCATTTCCCTTCAGTTCTCTTTTATCTTTTCTCTTTTGTATTCTTTTCTCTTCTATTCACTTTTCTCTTTTATCTTTTCTCTTCTTTTCTCTTTTCTCCTCTTTTCTCTTTTCTTTTCTCTTTTCTCTTTTCTCTTTTCTCTTCGTATCTCTTCTTTTCTCTTTTCTCTTCTTTTCTCTACTTTTCTCTTTTCCCTTTATTCTCTTCTTTACTCTTTTCCTATATTCTCTTCTTTTCTCTTTTCTCTTCTTTTCTCTTCTTTATTCTTTAAACTTTTCTCTTCTTTTTACTCTTCATTTCTCTTTTCTCTTCTTTTCATTTCTTTTCTCTTCTTTTCTCTTTTCACTTCTTTTCTCTTCCTTTCTCTATATATTCTCTTTTCTCTTTTCTCTCATTTTCTCTTATTTTCTCTTTTTCCTTTTCTCTTCTTTTCTCTATTCTCTTTTTCTCTTTACTCTTCTTTTCTCTTTTCGCTTTTCTCTTCTTATCTCTTCTCCTTTTTCTCATATCTGTTCTTTTCTCTTTTCTCTTTTTTCTTCATTTCTCTTCTATTCACTTTTCTCTTTTATCTTTTCTCTTCTTTTCTCTTTTCTCCTCTTTTCTCTTTTCTTTTCTCTTTTCTCTTTTCTCTTTTCTCTTCGTATCTCTTCTTTTCTCTTTTCTCTTCTTTTCTCTACTTTTCTCTTTTCCCTTTATTCTCTTCTTTACTCTTTTCCTATATTCTCTTCTTTTCTCTTTTCTCTTCATTTCTCTTCTTTATTCTTTAAACTTTTCTCTTCTTTTTACTCTTCATTTCTCTTTTCTCTTCTTTTCATTTCTTTTCTCTTCTTTTCTCTTTTCACTTCTTTTCTCTTCCTTTCTCTATATATTCTCTTTTCTCTTTTCTCTCATTTTCTCTTATTTTCTCTTTTTCCTTTTCTCTTCTTTTCTCTATTCTCTTTTTCTCTTTACTCTTCTTTTCTCTTTTCGCTTTTCTCTTCTTATCTCTTCTCCTTTTTCTCATATCTGTTCTTTTCTCTTTTCTCTTTTTTCTTCATTTCTCTTCTTTTCTCTTTTCCCTTTACACCTCTTTTTTCTTTTCTTCTTTTCTCTTTTCACTTTTCTTTTCTGTTTTCTCTTCTTTTCTCTTTTCTCATCTTTTCTCCTCTTTACTCTTTTCCCTTTTCTCTTTTTTTTTCTTTTCTCTTCTTTTCTCGTTTCTCTTCTTTTCTCTTTTTTTCTCTTTTCCCTTTTCTTTTCTCTTTTCTCTATTCTCTTCTTTTCTCTTTTCTCTTTTGTATTCTTTTCTCTTCTATTCACTTTTCTCTTTTAACTTTTCTCTTCTTTTCTCTATTCTCTTCTTTTCTCTTTTTTCTCTTCTCTTCACTTTTCTCTTTTATCTTTTCTCTTCTTTTCTCTATTCTCTTCTTTTCTCTATTAACTTTTCTCTTCTTTTCTCTATTCTCTTCTTTTCTCTTTTTTCTCTTCTATTCACTTTTCTCTTTTATCTTTTCTCTTCTTTTCTATGTTCTGTTCTTTTCTCTTTTCTCTTCTTTTCTCTTCATTTCTCTTTCCTCATTTCTCTATTCTCATCTGTTCTCTTTTCTCTTCTTTGCTCTTTTCTCTTTTCTCTTCTTCTATCTTCTTTTATCTTCTTTTCTCTTTTCTCTTTTCTCTATTCTCTTCAGTTCTCTTTTGTCTTCTTTCCACTGTTCCCTTTTCTCGTCTATTCTCTTTTATCTTTTCTCTTCTTTTCTCTTTTCTCTTCTTTTCCCTTCTTTTCTCCTTTCACGTTTCTTTTCACTTTTCTCTTCTTTTCTCTTTTCTCTTCTTTTCTCCTTTCTTTTCTCTTTTCTCTTCTTCTCTTCTTTTCTCTTTTCTCTTTTGTATTCTTTTATCTTCTATTCACTTTTCTCTTTTATCTTTTCTTTTCTCTTCTTTTCTCTATTCTCTTCTTTTCTCTTTTCTCTTCATTTCTCTTTCCTCATTTCTCTATTCTCATCTGTTCTCTTTTCTCTTCTTTGCTCTTTTCTCTTTTCTCTTCTTCTATCTTCTTTTATCTTCTTTTCTCTTTTCTCTTATTCTCTATTCTCTTCTGTTCTCTTTTGTCTTCTTTCCTCTGTTCCCTTTTCTCGTCTATTCTCTTTTATCTTTTCTCTTCATTTCTCTTTTCTCTTCTTTTCCATTCTCTCTTCTTTTCTCTTTTCTCATTTCTGTTTTCTTTTCTCTTTTCTCTTTTCTCTTCTTGTCTCTTTTTTCTTTTCTATTCTTTTCTCTTCTTTTCTCTTTTCCATTTTCTCTTTTTTTCTCTTGTCTCTTTTCTCTTTTCTCTTCTTTTCTCTTTCCTCTTTTCTATTTCCTCTTCTTTTCTAATTTATCTTTTCTCTTGTTTTCGCTTTTCTATATCCTCTTCTTTTCTCTTCTTCTCTCTTCTTTTCTCATTTCTCTTGTCCCCTTTCTCTTCTTTTCTCTTTTCCCTTTTCTCTTCTTTTCTCGATTCTGTTCTTTTCTCTTTCCTTATTTCTCTTTTCTCTTCTTTTCTCTTTTCTCTTCTTTTCTCTTTTCTCATATTTTCTCCTCTTTACTCTTTTCCCTTTTCTCTTCTTTTTTCTGTTCTCTTCTTTTCTCGTTTCTCTTCTTTTCTCTTTTCCCTTTTCTTTTCTCTTTTCTCAATTCTCTTCTTTTCTCTTTTCTCGTCTTTTCTCTTTTCTCGTCATTTCCCTTCAGTTCTCTTTTATCTTTTCTCTTTTGTATTCTTTTCTCTTCTATTCACTTTTCTCTTTTATCTTTTCTCTTCTTTTCTCTTTTCTCCTCTTTTCTCTTTTCTTTTCTCTTTTCTCTTTTCTCTTTTCTCTTCGTATCTCTTCTTTTCTCTTTTCTCTTCTTTTCTCTACTATTCTCTTTTCCCGTTATTCTCTTCTTTACTCTTTTCCTATATTCTCTTCTTTTCTCTTTTCTCTTCGTTTCTCTTCTTTATTCTTTAAACTTTTCTCTTCTTTTTACTGTTCATTTCTCTTTTCTCTTCTTTTCATTTCTTTTCTCTTCTTTTCTCTTTTCACTTCTTTTCTCTTCCTTTCTCTATATATTCTCTTTTCTCTTTTCTCTCATTTTCTCTTATTTTCTCTTTTTCCTTTTCTCTTCTTTTCTCTATTCTCTTTTTCTCTTTACTCTTCTTTTCTCTTTTCGCTTTTCTCTTCTTATCTCTTCTCCTTTTTCTCATATCTGTTCTTTTCTCTTTTCTCTTTTTTCTTCATTTCTCTTCTTTTCTCTTTTCCCTTTACACCTCTTTTTTCTTTTCTTCTTTTCTCTTTTCACTTTTCTTTTCTGTTTTCTCTTCTTTTCTCTTTTCTCATCTTTTCTCCTCTTTACTCTTTTCCCTTTTCTCTTTTTTTTTCTTTTCTCTTCTTTTCTCGTTTCTCTTCTTTTCTCTTTTTTTCTCTTTTCCCTTTTCTTTTCTCTTTTCTCTATTCTCTTCTTTTCTCTTTTCTCTTTTGTATTCTTTTCTCTTCTATTCACTTTTCTCTTTTAACTTTTCTCTTCTTTTCTCTATTCTCTTCTTTTCTCTTTTTTCTCTTCTCTTCACTTTTCTCTTTTATCTTTTCTCTTCTTTTCTCTATTCTCTTCTTTTCTCTATTAACTTTTCTCTTCTTTTCTCTATTCTCTTCTTTTCTCTTTTTTCTCTTCTATTCACTTTTCTCTTTTATCTTTTCTCTTCTTTTCTCTGTTCTGTTCTTTTCTCTTTTCTCTTCTTTTCCCTTCTTTTCTCCTTTCACGTTTCTTTTCACTTTTCTCTTCTTTTCTCTTTTCTCTTCTTTTCTCCTTTCTTTTTTCTTTTCTCTTCTTCTCTTCTTTTCTCTTTTCTCTTCTTTTCCCTTCATTTCTCTTTTCTCTTTTGTATTCTTTTATCTTCTATTCACTTTTCTCTTTTATCTTTTCTTTTCTCTTCTTTTCTCTATTCTCTTCTTTTCACTTTTCTCTTCATTTCTCTTTCCTCATTTCTCTATTCTCATCTGTTCTCTTTTCTCTTCTTTGCTCTTTTCTCTTTTCTCTTCTTCTATCTTCTTTTATCTTCTTTTCTCTTTTCTCTTTTCTCTATTCTCTTCTGTTCTCTTTTGTCTTCTTTCCTCTGTTCACTTTTCTCGTCTATTCTCTTTTATCTTTTCTCTTCATTTCTCTTTTCTCTTCTTTTCCATTCTCTCTTCTTTGCTCTTTTCACATTTCTCTTTTCTTTTCTCTTTTCTCATTTCTCTTCTTGTCTCTTCTTTTCTCTTTTCTCTTCTTTTCCCTTCATTTCTCTTTTCTCTTTTGTATTCTTTTATCTTCTATTCACTTTTCTCTTTTATCTTTTCTTTTCTCTTCTTTTCTCTATTCTCTTCTTTTCACTTTTCTCTTCATTTCTCTTTCCTCATTTCTCTATTCTCATCTGTTCTCTTTTCTCTTCTTTGCTCTTTTCTCTTTTCTCTTCTTCTATCTTCTTTTATCTTCTTTTCTCTTTTCTCTTTTCTCTATTCTCTTCTGTTCTCTTTTGTCTTCTTTCCTCTGTTCACTTTTCTCGTCTATTCTCTTTTATCTTTTCTCTTCATTTCTCTTTTCTCTTCTTTTCCATTCTCTCTTCTTTGCTCTTTTCACATTTCTCTTTTCTTTTCTCTTTTCTCATTTCTCTTCTTGTCTCTTCTTTTCTCTTTTCTCTTGTCCCCTTTCTCTTCTTTTCTCTTTTCCCTTTTCTCTTCTTTTCTCGATTCTGTTCTTTTCTCTTTCCTTATTTCTCTTTTCTCTTCTTTTCTCTTTTCTCTTCTTTTCTCTTTTCTCATCTTTTCTCCTCTTTACTCTTTTCCCTTTTCTCTTCTTTTTTCTTTTCTCTTCTTTTCTCGTTTCTCTTCTTTTCTCTTTTCTCTTCTTTTCTCTTTTCCCTTTTCTTTTCTCTTTTCTCAATTCTCTTCTTTTCTCTTTTCTCGTCTTTTCTCTTTTCTCGTCATTTCCCTTCAGTTCTCTTTTATCTTTTCTCTTTTGTATTCTTTTCTCTTCTATTCACTTTTCTCTTTTATCTTTTCTCTTCTTTTCTCTTTTCTCCTCTTTTCTCTTTTCTTTTCTCTTTTCTCTTTTCTCTTCGTATCTCTTCGTTTCTCTTTTCTCTTCTTTTCTCTACTTTTCTCTTTTCCCTTTATTCTCTTCTTTTCTCTTTTCCTATATTCTCTTCTTTTCTCTTTTCTCTACTTTTCTCTTTTCCCTTTATTCTCTTCTTTTCTCTTTTCCATTTTCTCTTCTTTTCTCTTGTCTCTTTTCTCTTTTCACTTCTTTTCTCTTTTCTCTTTTCTATTTTCTCTTCTTTCCTATTTTATCTTTTCTCTTCATTTCTCTTGTTTTCGCTTTTCTATATCCTCTTCTTTTCTCTTCTTCTCTCTTTTCTCTTGTCCCCTTTCTCTTCTTTTCTCTTTTCCCTTTTCTCTTCTTTTCTCTTTTCTCTTCTTGTCTCTTATTTCTCTTCTATTCTTTTCTCTTCTTTTCTCTTTTCCATTTTCTCTTCTTTTCTCTTGTCTCTTTTCTCTTTTCACTTCTTTTCTCTTTTCTCTTTTCTATTTTCTCTTCTTTCCTATTTTATCTTTTCTCTTCATTTCTCTTGTTTTCGCTTTTCTATATCCTCTTCTTTTCTCTTCTTCTCTCTTTTCTCTTGTCCCCTTTCTCTTCTTTTCTCTTTTCCCTTTTCTCTTCTTTTCTCTATTCTGTTATTTTCTCTTTCCTCATTTCTCTTTTCTCTTCATTTCTCTTTTCTCTTCTTTTCCATTCTCTCTTCTTTTCTCTTTTCTCATTTCTCTTTTCTTTTCTCTTTTCTCTTTTCTCTTCTTGTCTCTTTTTTCTTTTCTATTCTTTTCTCTTCTTTTCTCTTTTCCATTTTCTCTTTTTTTCTCTTGTCTCTTTTCTCTTTTCTCTTCTTTTCTCTTTCCTCTTTTCTATTTCCTCTTCTTTTTAATTTATCTTTTCTCTTCTTTTCGCTTTTCTATATCCTCTTCTTTTCTCTTCTTCTCTCTTCTTTTCTCATTTCTCTTGTCCCCTTTCTCTTCTTTACTCTTTTCCCTTTTCTCTTCTTTTTTCTTTTCTCTTCTTTTCTCGTTTCTCTTCTTTTCTCTTTTCTCTTCTTTTCTCTTTTCCCTTTTCTTTTCTCTTTTCTCAATTCTCTTCTTCTATCTTCTTTTATCTTCTTTTCTCTTTTCTCTTTTCTCTATTCTCTTCAGTTCTCTTTTGTCTTCATTCCACTGTTCCCTTTTCTCGTCTATTCTCTTTTATCTTTTCTCTTCTTTTCTCTTTTCTCTTCTTTTCTCTTTTCTCTTTTCTCTTCTTTTCTCTTTTCTCTTCTTTTCTCTTTTCTCATATTTTCTCCTCTTTACTCTTTTCCCTTTTCTCTTCTTTTTTCTTTTCTCTTCTTTTCTCGTTTCTCTTCTTTTCTCTTTTCTCTTCTTTTCTCTTTTCCATTTTCTCTTCTGTTCTCTTTTGTCTTCTTTCCACTGTTCCCTTTTCTCGTCTATTCTCTTTTATCTTTTCTCTTCTTTTCTCTTTTCTCTTCTTTTCTCTTCTTTTCTCCTTTCACGTTTCTTTTCTCTTTTTTTCTCATTCATTTTTTCTCTTTTCTCTTTTTTCTTCTTTTCTCTTTTCTCTTCTTTTCTCCTTTCTTTTCTCTTTTCTCTTCTTCTCTTCTTTTCTCTTCTTTTCCCTTCATTTCTCTTTTCTCTTTTGTATTCTTTTATCTTCTATTCACTTTTCTCTTTTATCTTTTCTTTTCTCTTCTTTTCTCTATTCTCTTCTTTTCTCTTTTCTCTTCATTTCTCTTTCCTCATTTCTCTATTCTCATCTGTTCTCTTTTCTCTTCTTTGCTCTTTTCTCTTTTCTCTTCTTCTATCTTCTTTTATCTTCTTTTCTCTTTTCTCTTTTCTCTATTCTCTTCTGTTCTCTTTTGTCTTCTTTCCTCTGTTCCCTTTTCTCGTCTATTCTCTTTTATCTTTTCTCTTCATTTCTCTTTTCTCTTCTTTTCCATTCTCTCTTCTTTGCTCTTTTCTCATTTCTCTTTTCTTTTCTCTTTTCTCTTTTCTCTTCTTGTCTCTTCTTTTCTCTTTTCTCTTGTCCCCTTTCTCTTCTTTTCTCTTTTCCCTTTTCTCTTCTTTTCTCGATTCTGTTCTTTTCTCTTTCCTTATTTCTCTTTTCTCTTCTTTTCTCTTTTCTCTTCTTTTCTCTTTTCTCATCTTTTCTCCTCTTTACTCTTTTCCCTTTTCTCTTCTTTTTTCTTTTCTCTTCTTTTCTCGTTTCTCTTCTTTTCTCTTTTCTCTTCTTTTCTCTTTTCCCTTTTCTTTTCTCTTTTCTCAATTCTCTTCTTTTCTCTTTTCTCGTCTTTTCTCTTTTCTCGTCATTTCCCTTCAGTTCTCTTTTCTCTTTTCTCTTTTGTATTCTTTTCTCTTCTATTCACTTTTCTCTTTTATCTTTTCTCTTCTTTTCTCTTTTCTCCTCTTTTCTCTTTTCTTTTCTCTTTTCTCTTTTCTCTTCGTATCTCTTCGTTTCTCTTTTCTCTTCTTTTCTCTACTTTTCTCTTTTCCCTTTATTCTCTTCTTTTCTCTTTTCCTATATTCTCTTCTTTTCTCTTTTCTCTTTTCTCTTCTTTTCTCTTCTTTATTCTTTAAACTTTTCACTTCTTTTTACTCTTCATTTCTCTTTTCTCTTCTTTTCATTTCTTTTCTCTTCTTTTCTCTTTTCCCTTTACACCTCTGTTTTCTTTTCTTCTTTTCTCTTTTCACTTTTCTTTTCTCTTTTCTCTTCTTTCCTCTTTTCTCATCTTTTCTCCTCTTTAATCTTTTCCCTTTTCTCTTCTTTTTTCTTTTCTCTTTTTTTCTCGTTTCTCTTCTTTTCTCTTCTTTTCTCTTTTCCCTTTTCTTTTCTCTTTTCTCTATTCTCTTCTTTTCTCTTTTCTCTTTTGTATTCTTTTCTCTTCTATTCACTTTTCTCTTTTAACTTTTCTCTTCTTTTCTCTATTCTCTTATTTTCTCTGTTAACTTTTCTCTTCTTTTCTCTATTCTCTTCTTTTCTCTTTTTTCTCTTCTATTCACTTTTCTCTTTTATCTTTTCTCTTCTTTTCTCTATTCTGTTCTTTTCTCTTTTCTCTTCTTTTCTCTTCATTTCTCTTTCCTCATTTCTCGATTCTCATCTGTTCTCTTTTCTCGTCTTTGCTCTTTTCTCTTTTCTCTTCGTCTATCTTCTTTTATTTTATTTTCTCTTTTCTCTTTTCTCTATTCTCTTCTGTTCTCTTTTGTCTTCTTTCCACTGTTCCCTTTTCTCGTCTATTCTCTTTTATCTTTTCTCTTCTTTTCTCTTTTCTCATCTTTTCTCCTCTTTACTCTTTTCCCTTTTCTCTTCTTTTTTCTTTTCTCTTCTTTTCTCGTTTCTCTTCTTTTCTCTTTTCCCTTTTCTTTTCTCTTTTCTCAATTCTCTTCTTTTCTCTTTTCTCGTCTTTTCTCTTTTCTCGTCATTTCCCTTCAGTTCTCTTTTATCTTTTCTCTTTTGTATTCTTTTCTCTTCTATTCACTTTTCTCTTTTATCTTTTCTCTTCTTTTCTCTTTTCTCCTCTTTTCTCTTTTCTTTTCTCTTTTCTCTTTTCTCTTTTCTCTTCGTATCTCTTCTTTTCTCTTTTCTCTTCTTTTCTCTACTTTTCTCTTTTCCCTTTATTCTCTTCTTTACTCTTTTCCTATATTCTCTTCTTTTCTCTTTTCTCTTCTTTTCTCTTCTTTATTCTTTAAACTTTTCTCTTCTTTTTACTCTTCATTTCTCTTTTCTCTTCTTTTCATTTCTTTTCTCTTCTTTTCTCTTTTCACTTCTTTTCTCTTCCTTTCTCTATATATTCTCTTTTCTCTTTTCTCTCATTTTCTCTTATTTTCTCTTTTTCCTTTTCTCTTCTTTTCTCTATTCTCTTTTTCTCTTTACTCTTCTTTTCTCTTTTCGCTTTTCTCTTCTTATCTCTTCTCCTTTTTCTCATATCTGTTCTTTTCTCTTTTCTCTTTTTTCTTCATTTCTCTTCTTTTCTCTTTTCCCTTTACACCTCTTTTTTCTTTTCTTCTTTTCTCTTTTCACTTTTCTTTTCTGTTTTCTCTTCTTTTCTCTTTTCTCATCTTTTCTCCTCTTTACTCTTTTCCCTTTTCTCTTTTTTTTTCTTTTCTCTTCTTTTCTCGTTTCTCTTCTTTTCTCTTTTTTTCTCTTTTCCCTTTTCTTTTCTCTTTTCTCTATTCTCTTCTTTTCTCTTTTCTCTTTTGTATTCTTTTCTCTTCTATTCACTTTTCTCTTTTAACTTTTCTCTTCTTTTCTCTATTCTCTTCTTTTCTCTTTTTTCTCTTCTCTTCACTTTTCTCTTTTATCTTTTCTCTTCTTTTCTCTATTCTCTTCTTTTCTCTATTAACTTTTCTCTTCTTTTCTCTATTCTCTTCTTTTCTCTTTTTTCTCTTCTATTCACTTTTCTCTTTTATCTTTTCTCTTCTTTTCTATGTTCTGTTCTTTTCTCTTTTCTCTTCTTTTCTCTTCATTTCTCTTTCCTCATTTCTCTATTCTCATCTGTTCTCTTTTCTCTTCTTTGCTCTTTTCTCTTTTCTCTTCTTCTATCTTCTTTTATCTTCTTTTCTCTTTTCTCTTTTCTCTATTCTCTTCAGTTCTCTTTTGTCTTCTTTCCACTGTTCCCTTTTCTCGTCTATTCTCTTTTATCTTTTCTCTTCTTTTCTCTTTTCTCTTCTTTTCCCTTCTTTTCTCCTTTCACGTTTCTTTTCACTTTTCTCTTCTTTTCTCTTTTCTCTTCTTTTCTCCTTTCTTTTCTCTTTTCTCTTCTTCTCTTCTTTTCTCTTTTCTCTTTTGTATTCTTTTATCTTCTATTCACTTTTCTCTTTTATCTTTTCTTTTCTCTTCTTTTCTCTATTCTCTTCTTTTCTCTTTTCTCTTCATTTCTCTTTCCTCATTTCTCTATTCTCATCTGTTCTCTTTTCTCTTCTTTGCTCTTTTCTCTTTTCTCTTCTTCTATCTTCTTTTATCTTCTTTTCTCTTTTCTCTTATTCTCTATTCTCTTCTGTTCTCTTTTGTCTTCTTTCCTCTGTTCCCTTTTCTCGTCTATTCTCTTTTATCTTTTCTCTTCATTTCTCTTTTCTCTTCTTTTCCATTCTCTCTTCTTTTCTCTTTTCTCATTTCTGTTTTCTTTTCTCTTTTCTCTTTTCTCTTCTTGTCTCTTTTTTCTTTTCTATTCTTTTCTCTTCTTTTCTCTTTTCCATTTTCTCTTTTTTTCTCTTGTCTCTTTTCTCTTTTCTCTTCTTTTCTCTTTCCTCTTTTCTATTTCCTCTTCTTTTCTAATTTATCTTTTCTCTTGTTTTCGCTTTTCTATATCCTCTTCTTTTCTCTTCTTCTCTCTTCTTTTCTCATTTCTCTTGTCCCCTTTCTCTTCTTTTCTCTTTTCCCTTTTCTCTTCTTTTCTCGATTCTGTTCTTTTCTCTTTCCTTATTTCTCTTTTCTCTTCTTTTCTCTTTTCTCTTCTTTTCTCTTTTCTCATATTTTCTCCTCTTTACTCTTTTCCCTTTTCTCTTCTTTTTTCTGTTCTCTTCTTTTCTCGTTTCTCTTCTTTTCTCTTTTCCCTTTTCTTTTCTCTTTTCTCAATTCTCTTCTTTTCTCTTTTCTCGTCTTTTCTCTTTTCTCGTCATTTCCCTTCAGTTCTCTTTTATCTTTTCTCTTTTGTATTCTTTTCTCTTCTATTCACTTTTCTCTTTTATCTTTTCTCTTCTTTTCTCTTTTCTCCTCTTTTCTCTTTTCTTTTCTCTTTTCTCTTTTCTCTTTTCTCTTCGTATCTCTTCTTTTCTCTTTTCTCTTCTTTTCTCTACTATTCTCTTTTCCCGTTATTCTCTTCTTTACTCTTTTCCTATATTCTCTTCTTTTCTCTTTTCTCTTCGTTTCTCTTCTTTATTCTTTAAACTTTTCTCTTCTTTTTACTGTTCATTTCTCTTTTCTCTTCTTTTCATTTCTTTTCTCTTCTTTTCTCTTTTCACTTCTTTTCTCTTCCTTTCTCTATATATTCTCTTTTCTCTTTTCTCTCATTTTCTCTTATTTTCTCTTTTTCCTTTTCTCTTCTTTTCTCTATTCTCTTTTTCTCTTTACTCTTCTTTTCTCTTTTCGCTTTTCTCTTCTTATCTCTTCTCCTTTTTCTCATATCTGTTCTTTTCTCTTTTCTCTTTTTTCTTCATTTCTCTTCTTTTCTCTTTTCCCTTTACACCTCTTTTTTCTTTTCTTCTTTTCTCTTTTCACTTTTCTTTTCTGTTTTCTCTTCTTTTCTCTTTTCTCATCTTTTCTCCTCTTTACTCTTTTCCCTTTTCTCTTTTTTTTTCTTTTCTCTTCTTTTCTCGTTTCTCTTCTTTTCTCTTTTTTTCTCTTTTCCCTTTTCTTTTCTCTTTTCTCTATTCTCTTCTTTTCTCTTTTCTCTTTTGTATTCTTTTCTCTTCTATTCACTTTTCTCTTTTAACTTTTCTCTTCTTTTCTCTATTCTCTTCTTTTCTCTTTTTTCTCTTCTCTTCACTTTTCTCTTTTATCTTTTCTCTTCTTTTCTCTATTCTCTTCTTTTCTCTATTAACTTTTCTCTTCTTTTCTCTATTCTCTTCTTTTCTCTTTTTTCTCTTCTATTCACTTTTCTCTTTTATCTTTTCTCTTCTTTTCTCTGTTCTGTTCTTTTCTCTTTTCTCTTCTTTTCCCTTCTTTTCTCCTTTCACGTTTCTTTTCACTTTTCTCTTCTTTTCTCTTTTCTCTTCTTTTCTCCTTTCTTTTTTCTTTTCTCTTCTTCTCTTCTTTTCTCTTTTCTCTTCTTTTCCCTTCATTTCTCTTTTCTCTTTTGTATTCTTTTATCTTCTATTCACTTTTCTCTTTTATCTTTTCTTTTCTCTTCTTTTCTCTATTCTCTTCTTTTCACTTTTCTCTTCATTTCTCTTTCCTCATTTCTCTATTCTCATCTGTTCTCTTTTCTCTTCTTTGCTCTTTTCTCTTTTCTCTTCTTCTATCTTCTTTTATCTTCTTTTCTCTTTTCTCTTTTCTCTATTCTCTTCTGTTCTCTTTTGTCTTCTTTCCTCTGTTCACTTTTCTCGTCTATTCTCTTTTATCTTTTCTCTTCATTTCTCTTTTCTCTTCTTTTCCATTCTCTCTTCTTTGCTCTTTTCACATTTCTCTTTTCTTTTCTCTTTTCTCATTTCTCTTCTTGTCTCTTCTTTTCTCTTTTCTCTTCTTTTCCCTTCATTTCTCTTTTCTCTTTTGTATTCTTTTATCTTCTATTCACTTTTCTCTTTTATCTTTTCTTTTCTCTTCTTTTCTCTATTCTCTTCTTTTCACTTTTCTCTTCATTTCTCTTTCCTCATTTCTCTATTCTCATCTGTTCTCTTTTCTCTTCTTTGCTCTTTTCTCTTTTCTCTTCTTCTATCTTCTTTTATCTTCTTTTCTCTTTTCTCTTTTCTCTATTCTCTTCTGTTCTCTTTTGTCTTCTTTCCTCTGTTCACTTTTCTCGTCTATTCTCTTTTATCTTTTCTCTTCATTTCTCTTTTCTCTTCTTTTCCATTCTCTCTTCTTTGCTCTTTTCACATTTCTCTTTTCTTTTCTCTTTTCTCATTTCTCTTCTTGTCTCTTCTTTTCTCTTTTCTCTTGTCCCCTTTCTCTTCTTTTCTCTTTTCCCTTTTCTCTTCTTTTCTCGATTCTGTTCTTTTCTCTTTCCTTATTTCTCTTTTCTCTTCTTTTCACTTTTCTCTTCTTTTCTCTTTTCTCATCTTTTCTCCTCTTTACTCTTTTCCCTTTTCTCTTCTTTTTTCTTTTCTCTTCTTTTCTCGTTTCTCTTCTTTTCTCTTTTCTCTTCTTTTCTCTTTTCCCTTTTCTTTTCTCTTTTCTCAATTCTCTTCTTTTCTCTTTTCTCGTCTTTTCTCTTTTCTCGTCATTTCCCTTCAGTTCTCTTTTATCTTTTCTCTTTTGTATTCTTTTCTCTTCTATTCACTTTTCTCTTTTATCTTTTCTCTTCTTTTCTCTTTTCTCCTCTTTTCTCTTTTCTTTTCTCTTTTCTCTTTTCTCTTCGTATCTCTTCGTTTCTCTTTTCTCTTCTTTTCTCTACTTTTCTCTTTTCCCTTTATTCTCTTCTTTTCTCTTTTCCTATATTCTCTTCTTTTCTCTTTTCTCTACTTTTCTCTTTTCCCTTTATTCTCTTCTTTTCTCTTTTCCATTTTCTCTTCTTTTCTCTTGTCTCTTTTCTCTTTTCACTTCTTTTCTCTTTTCTCTTTTCTATTTTCTCTTCTTTCCTATTTTATCTTTTCTCTTCATTTCTCTTGTTTTCGCTTTTCTATATCCTCTTCTTTTCTCTTCTTCTCTCTTTTCTCTTGTCCCCTTTCTCTTCTTTTCTCTTTTCCCTTTTCTCTTCTTTTCTCTTTTCTCTTCTTGTCTCTTATTTCTCTTCTATTCTTTTCTCTTCTTTTCTCTTTTCCATTTTCTCTTCTTTTCTCTTGTCTCTTTTCTCTTTTCACTTCTTTTCTCTTTTCTCTTTTCTATTTTCTCTTCTTTCCTATTTTATCTTTTCTCTTCATTTCTCTTGTTTTCGCTTTTCTATATCCTCTTCTTTTCTCTTCTTCTCTCTTTTCTCTTGTCCCCTTTCTCTTCTTTTCTCTTTTCCCTTTTCTCTTCTTTTCTCTATTCTGTTATTTTCTCTTTCCTCATTTCTCTTTTCTCTTCATTTCTCTTTTCTCTTCTTTTCCATTCTCTCTTCTTTTCTCTTTTCTCATTTCTCTTTTCTTTTCTCTTTTCTCTTTTCTCTTCTTGTCTCTTTTTTCTTTTCTATTCTTTTCTCTTCTTTTCTCTTTTCCATTTTCTCTTTTTTTCTCTTGTCTCTTTTCTCTTTTCTCTTCTTTTCTCTTTCCTCTTTTCTATTTCCTCTTCTTTTTAATTTATCTTTTCTCTTCTTTTCGCTTTTCTATATCCTCTTCTTTTCTCTTCTTCTCTCTTCTTTTCTCATTTCTCTTGTCCCCTTTCTCTTCTTTACTCTTTTCCCTTTTCTCTTCTTTTTTCTTTTCTCTTCTTTTCTCGTTTCTCTTCTTTTCTCTTTTCTCTTCTTTTCTCTTTTCCCTTTTCTTTTCTCTTTTCTCAATTCTCTTCTTCTATCTTCTTTTATCTTCTTTTCTCTTTTCTCTTTTCTCTATTCTCTTCAGTTCTCTTTTGTCTTCATTCCACTGTTCCCTTTTCTCGTCTATTCTCTTTTATCTTTTCTCTTCTTTTCTCTTTTCTCTTCTTTTCTCTTTTCTCTTTTCTCTTCTTTTCTCTTTTCTCTTCTTTTCTCTTTTCTCATATTTTCTCCTCTTTACTCTTTTCCCTTTTCTCTTCTTTTTTCTTTTCTCTTCTTTTCTCGTTTCTCTTCTTTTCTCTTTTCTCTTCTTTTCTCTTTTCCATTTTCTCTTCTGTTCTCTTTTGTCTTCTTTCCACTGTTCCCTTTTCTCGTCTATTCCCTTTTATCTTTTCTCTTCTTTTCTCTTTTCTCTTCTTTTCTCTTCTTTTCTCCTTTCACGTTTCTTTTCTCTTTTTTTCTCATTCATTTTTTCTCTTTTCTCTTTTTTCTTCTTTTCTCTTTTCTCTTCTTTTCTCCTTTCTTTTCTCTTTTCTCTTCTTCTCTTCTTTTCTCTTCTTTTCCCTTCATTTCTCTTTTCTCTTTTGTATTCTTTTATCTTCTATTCACTTTTCTCTTTTATCTTTTCTTTTCTCTTCTTTTCTCTATTCTCTTCTTTTCTCTTTTCTCTTCATTTCTCTTTCCTCATTTCTCTATTCTCATCTGTTCTCTTTTCTCTTCTTTGCTCTTTTCTCTTTTCTCTTCTTCTATCTTCTTTTATCTTCTTTTCTCTTTTCTCTTTTCTCTATTCTCTTCTGTTCTCTTTTGTCTTCTTTCCTCTGTTCCCTTTTCTCGTCTATTCTCTTTTATCTTTTCTCTTCATTTCTCTTTTCTCTTCTTTTCCATTCTCTCTTCTTTGCTCTTTTCTCATTTCTCTTTTCTTTTCTCTTTTCTCTTTTCTCTTCTTGTCTCTTCTTTTCTCTTTTCTCTTGTCCCCTTTCTCTTCTTTTCTCTTTTCCCTTTTCTCTTCTTTTCTCGATTCTGTTCTTTTCTCTTTCCTTATTTCTCTTTTCTCTTCTTTTCTCTTTTCTCTTCTTTTCTCTTTTCTCATCTTTTCTCCTCTTTACTCTTTTCCCTTTTCTCTTCTTTTTTCTTTTCTCTTCTTTTCTCGTTTCTCTTCTTTTCTCTTTTCTCTTCTTTTCTCTTTTCCCTTTTCTTTTCTCTTTTCTCAATTCTCTTCTTTTCTCTTTTCTCGTCTTTTCTCTTTTCTCGTCATTTCCCTTCAGTTCTCTTTTCTCTTTTCTCTTTTGTATTCTTTTCTCTTCTATTCACTTTTCTCTTTTATCTTTTCTCTTCTTTTCTCTTTTCTCCTCTTTTCTCTTTTCTTTTCTCTTTTCTCTTTTCTCTTCGTATCTCTTCGTTTCTCTTTTCTCTTCTTTTCTCTACTTTTCTCTTTTCCCTTTATTCTCTTCTTTTCTCTTTTCCTATATTCTCTTCTTTTCTCTTTTCTCTTTTCTCTTCTTTTCTCTTCTTTATTCTTTAAACTTTTCACTTCTTTTTACTCTTCATTTCTCTTTTCTCTTCTTTTCATTTCTTTTCTCTTCTTTTCTCTTTTCCCTTTACACCTCTGTTTTCTTTTCTTCTTTTCTCTTTTCACTTTTCTTTTCTCTTTTCTCTTCTTTCCTCTTTTCTCATCTTTTCTCCTCTTTAATCTTTTCCCTTTTCTCTTCTTTTTTCTTTTCTCTTTTTTTCTCGTTTCTCTTCTTTTCTCTTCTTTTCTCTTTTCCCTTTTCTTTTCTCTTTTCTCTATTCTCTTCTTTTCTCTTTTCTCTTTTGTATTCTTTTCTCTTCTATCACTTTTCTCTTTTAACTTTTCTCTTCTTTTCTCTATTCTCTTATTTTCTCTGTTAACTTTTCTCTTCTTTTCTCTATTCTCTTCTTTTCTCTTTTTTCTCTTCTATTCACTTTTCTCTTTTATCTTTTCTCTTCTTTTCTCTATTCTGTTCTTTTCTCTTTTCTCTTCTTTTCTCTTCATTTCTCTTTCCTCATTTCTCGATTCTCATCTGTTCTCTTTTCTCGTCTTTGCTCTTTTCTCTTTTCTCTTCGTCTATCTTCTTTTATTTTATTTTCTCTTTTCTCTTTTCTCTATTCTCTTCTGTTCTCTTTTGTCTTCTTTCCACTGTTCCCTTTTCTCGTCTATTCTCTTTTATCTTTTCTCTTCTTTTCTCTTTTCTCATCTTTTCTCCTCTTTACTCTTTTCCCTTTTCTCTTCTTTTTTCTTTTCTCTTCTTTTCTCGTTTCTCTTCTTTTCTCTTTTCCCTTTTCTTTTCTCTTTTCTCAATTCTCTTCTTTTCTCTTTTCTCGTCTTTTCTCTTTTCTCGTCATTTCCCTTCAGTTCTCTTTTATCTTTTCTCTTTTGTATTCTTTTCTCTTCTATTCACTTTTCTCTTTTATCTTTTCTCTTCTTTTCTCTTTTCTCCTCTTTTCTCTTTTCTTTTCTCTTTTCTCTTTTCTCTTTTCTCTTCGTATCTCTTCTTTTCTCTTTTCTCTTCTTTTCTCTACTTTTCTCTTTTCCCTTTATTCTCTTCTTTACTCTTTTCCTATATTCTCTTCTTTTCTCTTTTCTCTTCTTTTCTCTTCTTTATTCTTTAAACTTTTCTCTTCTTTTTACTCTTCATTTCTCTTTTCTCTTCTTTTCATTTCTTTTCTCTTCTTTTCTCTTTTCACTTCTTTTCTCTTCCTTTCTCTATATATTCTCTTTTCTCTTTTCTCTCATTTTCTCTTATTTTCTCTTTTTCCTTTTCTCTTCTTTTCTCTATTCTCTTTTTCTCTTTACTCTTCTTTTCTCTTTTCGCTTTTCTCTTCTTATCTCTTCTCCTTTTTCTCATATCTGTTCTTTTCTCTTTTCTCTTTTTTCTTCATTTCTCTTCTTTTCTCTTTTCCCTTTACACCTCTTTTTTCTTTTCTTCTTTTCTCTTTTCACTTTTCTTTTCTGTTTTCTCTTCTTTTCTCTTTTCTCATCTTTTCTCCTCTTTACTCTTTTCCCTTTTCTCTTTTTTTTTCTTTTCTCTTCTTTTCTCGTTTCTCTTCTTTTCTCTTTTTTCTCTTTTCCCTTTTCTTTTCTCTTTTCTCTATTCTCTTCTTTTCTCTTTTCTCTTTTGTATTCTTTTCTCTTCTATTCACTTTTCTCTTTTAACTTTTCTCTTCTTTTCTCTATTCTCTTCTTTTCTCTTTTTTCTCTTCTCTTCACTTTTCTCTTTTATCTTTTCTCTTCTTTTCTCTATTCTCTTCTTTTCTCTATTAACTTTTCTCTTCTTTTCTCTATTCTCTTCTTTTCTCTTTTTTCTCTTCTATTCACTTTTCTCTTTTATCTTTTCTCTTCTTTTCTATGTTCTGTTCTTTTCTCTTTTCTCTTCTTTTCTCTTCATTTCTCTTTCCTCATTTCTCTATTCTCATCTGTTCTCTTTTCTCTTCTTTGCTCTTTTCTCTTTTCTCTTCTTCTATCTTCTTTTATCTTCTTTTCTCTTTTCTCTTTTCTCTATTCTCTTCAGTTCTCTTTTGTCTTCTTTCCACTGTTCCCTTTTCTCGTCTATTCTCTTTTATCTTTTCTCTTCTTTTCTCTTTTCTCTTCTTTTCCCTTCTTTTCTCCTTTCACGTTTCTTTTCACTTTTCTCTTCTTTTCTCTTTTCTCTTCTTTTCTCCTTTCTTTTCTCTTTTCTCTTCTTCTCTTCTTTTCTCTTTTCTCTTCTTTTCCCTTCATTTCTCTTTTCTCTTTTGTATTCTTTTATCTTCTATTCACTTTTCTCTTTTATCTTTTCTTTTCTCTTCTTTTCTCTATTCTCTTCTTTTCTCTTTTCTCTTCATTTCTCTTTCCTCATTTCTCTATTCTCATCTGTTCTCTTTTCTCTTCTTTGCTCTTTTCTCTTTTCTCTTCTTCTATCTTCTTTTATCTTCTTTTCTCTTTTCTCTTATTCTCTATTCTCTTCTGTTCTCTTTTGTCTTCTTTCCTCTGTTCCCTTTTCTCGTCTATTCTCTTTTATCTTTTCTCTTCATTTCTCTTTTCTCTTCTTTTCCATTCTCTCTTCTTTTCTCTTTTCTCATTTCTGTTTTCTTTTCTTTTCTCTTTTCTCTTTTCTCTTCTTGTCTCTTTTTTCTTTTCTATTCTTTTCTCTTTTCCATTTTCTCTTTTTTTCTCTTGTCTCTTTTCTCTTTTCTCTTCTTTTCTCTTTCCTCTTTTCTATTTCCTCTTCTTTTCTAATTTATCTTTTCTCTTGTTTTCGCTTTTCTATATCCTCTTCTTTTCTCTTCTTCTCTCTTCTTTTCTCATTTCTCTTGTCCCCTTTCTCTTCTTTTCTCTTTTCCCTTTTCTCTTCTTTTCTCGATTCTGTTCTTTTCTCTTTCCTTATTTCTCTTTTCTCTTCTTTTCTCTTTTCTCTTCTTTTCTCTTTTCTCATATTTTCTCCTCTTTACTCTTTTCCCTTTTCTCTTCTTTTTTCTTTTCTCTTCTTTTCTCGTTTCTCTTCTTTTCTCTTTTCCCTTTTCTTTTCTCTTTTCTCAATTCTCTTCTTTTCTCTTTTCTCGTCTTTTCTCTTTTCTCGTCATTTCCCTTCAGTTCTCTTTTATCTTTTCTCTTTTGTATTCTTTTCTCTTCTATTCACTTTTCTCTTTTATCTTTTCTCTTCTTTTCTCTTTTCTCCTCTTTTCTCTTTTCTTTTCTCTTTTCTCTTTTCTCTTTTCTCTTCGTATCTCTTCTTTTCTCTTTTCTCTTCTTTTCTCTACTATTCTCTTTTCCCGTTATTCTCTTCTTTACTCTTTTCCTATATTCTCTTCTTTTCTATTTTCTCTTCTTTTCTCTTCTTTATTCTTTAAACTTTTCTCTTCTTTTTACTCTTCATTTCTCTTTTCTCTTCTTTTCATTTCTTTTCTCTTCTTTTCTCTTTTCACTTCTTTTCTCTTCCTTTCTCTATATATTCTCTTTTCTCTTTTCTCTCATTTTCTCTTATTTTCTCTTTTTCCTTTTCTCTTCTTTTCTCTATTCTCTTTTTCTCTTTACTCTTCTTTTCTCTTTTCGCTTTTCTCTTCTTATCTCTTCTCCTTTTTCTCATATCTGTTCTTTTCTCTTTTCTCTTTTTTCTTCATTTCTCTTCTTTTCTCTTTTCCCTTTACACCTCTTTTTTCTTTTCTTCTTTTCTCTTTTCACTTTTCTTTTCTGTTTTCTCTTCTTTTCTCTTTTCTCATTTTTTCTCCTCTTTACTCTTTTCCCTTTTCTCTTTTTTTTTTCTTTTCTCTTCTTTTCTCGTTTCTCTTCTTTTCTCTTTTTTTCTCTTTTCCCTTTTCTTTTCTCTTTTCTCTATTCTCTTCTTTTCTCTTTTCTCTTTTGTATTCTTTTCTCTTCTATTCACTTTTCTCTTTTAACTTTTCTCTTCTTTTCTCTATTCTCTTCTTTTCTCTTTTTTCTCTTCTCTTCACTTTTCTCTTTTATCTTTTCTCTTCTTTTCTCTATTCTCTTCTTTTCTCTATTAACTTTTCTCTTCTTTTCTCTATTCTCTTCTTTTCTCTTTTTTCTCTTCTATTCACTTTTCTCTTTTATCTTTTCTCTTCTTTTCTCTGTTCTGTTCTTTTCTCTTTTCTCTTCTTTTCTCTTCATTTCTCTTTCCTCATTTCTCTATTCTCATCTGTTCTCTT
Source organism: Chiloscyllium punctatum (assembly GCF_047496795.1). Taxonomy (NCBI): domain Eukaryota; kingdom Metazoa; phylum Chordata; class Chondrichthyes; order Orectolobiformes; family Hemiscylliidae; genus Chiloscyllium; species Chiloscyllium punctatum. The sequence continues at coordinate 36,296,053 of NC_092779.1, forward strand.
TTCTCTTCTTTGCTCTTTTCTCTTTTCTCTTCTTCTATCTTCTTTTATCTTCTTTTCTCTTTTCTCTTTTCTCTATTCTCTTCAGTTCTCTTTTGTCTTCTTTCCACTGTTCCCTTTTCTCGTCTATTCTCTTTTATCTTTTCTCTTCTTTTCTCTTTTCTCTTCTTTTCCCTTCTTTTCTCCTTTCACGTTTCTTTTCACTTTTCTCTTCTTTTCTCTTTTCTCTTCTTTTCTCCTTTCTTTTCTCTTTTCTCTTCTTCTCTTCTTTTCTCTTTTCTCTTTTGTATTCTTTTATCTTCTATTCACTTTTCTCTTTTATCTTTTCTTTTCTCTTCTTTTCTCTATTCTCTTCTTTTCTCTTTTCTCTTCATTTCTCTTTCCTCATTTCTCTATTCTCATCTGTTCTCTTTTCTCTTCTTTGCTCTTTTCTCTTTTCTCTTCTTCTATCTTCTTTTATCTTCTTTTCTCTTTTCTCTTATTCTCTATTCTCTTCTGTTCTCTTTTGTCTTCTTTCCTCTGTTCCCTTTTCTCGTCTATTCTCTTTTATCTTTTCTCTTCATTTCTCTTTTCTCTTCTTTTCCATTCTCTCTTCTTTTCTCTTTTCTCATTTCTGTTTTCTTTTCTCTTTTCTCTTTTCTCTTCTTGTCTCTTTTTTCTTTTCTATTCTTTTCTCTTCTTTTCTCTTTTCCATTTTCTCTTTTTTTCTCTTGTCTCTTTTCTCTTTTCTCTTCTTTTCTCTTTCCTCTTTTCTATTTCCTCTTCTTTTCTAATTTATCTTTTCTCTTGTTTTCGCTTTTCTATATCCTCTTCTTTTCTCTTCTTCTCTCTTCTTTTCTCATTTCTCTTGTCCCCTTTCTCTTCTTTTCTCTTTTCCCTTTTCTCTTCTTTTCTCGATTCTGTTCTTTTCTCTTTCCTTATTTCTCTTTTCTCTTCTTTTCTCTTTTCTCTTCTTTTCTCTTTTCTCATATTTTCTCCTCTTTACTCTTTTCCCTTTTCTCTTCTTTTTTCTGTTCTCTTCTTTTCTCGTTTCTCTTCTTTTCTCTTTTCCCTTTTCTTTTCTCTTTTCTCAATTCTCTTCTTTTCTCTTTTCTCGTCTTTTCTCTTTTCTCGTCATTTCCCTTCAGTTCTCTTTTATCTTTTCTCTTTTGTATTCTTTTCTCTTCTATTCACTTTTCTCTTTTATCTTTTCTCTTCTTTTCTCTTTTCTCCTCTTTTCTCTTTTCTTTTCTCTTTTCTCTTTTCTCTTTTCTCTTCGTATCTCTTCTTTTCTCTTTTCTCTTCTTTTCTCTACTATTCTCTTTTCCCGTTATTCTCTTCTTTACTCTTTTCCTATATTCTCTTCTTTTCTCTTTTCTCTTCGTTTCTCTTCTTTATTCTTTAAACTTTTCTCTTCTTTTTACTGTTCATTTCTCTTTTCTCTTCTTTTCATTTCTTTTCTCTTCTTTTCTCTTTTCACTTCTTTTCTCTTCCTTTCTCTATATATTCTCTTTTCTCTTTTCTCTCATTTTCTCTTATTTTCTCTTTTTCCTTTTCTCTTCTTTTCTCTATTCTCTTTTTCTCTTTACTCTTCTTTTCTCTTTTCGCTTTTCTCTTCTTATCTCTTCTCCTTTTTCTCATATCTGTTCTTTTCTCTTTTCTCTTTTTTCTTCATTTCTCTTCTTTTCTCTTTTCCCTTTACACCTCTTTTTTCTTTTCTTCTTTTCTCTTTTCACTTTTCTTTTCTGTTTTCTCTTCTTTTCTCTTTTCTCATCTTTTCTCCTCTTTACTCTTTTCCCTTTTCTCTTTTTTTTTCTTTTCTCTTCTTTTCTCGTTTCTCTTCTTTTCTCTTTTTTTCTCTTTTCCCTTTTCTTTTCTCTTTTCTCTATTCTCTTCTTTTCTCTTTTCTCTTTTGTATTCTTTTCTCTTCTATTCACTTTTCTCTTTTAACTTTTCTCTTCTTTTCTCTATTCTCTTCTTTTCTCTTTTTTCTCTTCTCTTCACTTTTCTCTTTTATCTTTTCTCTTCTTTTCTCTATTCTCTTCTTTTCTCTTTTCTCTTCTTTTCTCTTCATTTCTCTTTCCTCATTTCTCTATTCTCATCTGTTCTCTTTTCTCTTCTTTGCTCTTTTCTCTTTTCTCTTCTTCTATCTTCTTTTATCTTCTTTTCTCTTTTCTCTTTTCTCTATTCTCTTCAGTTCTCTTTTGTCTTCATTCCACTGTTCCCTTTTCTCGTCTATTCTCTTTTATCTTTTCTCTTCTTTTCTCTTTTCTCTTCTTTTCTCCTTTCACGTTTCTTTTCTCTTTTCTCTTCTTTTCTCATTCATTTTTTCTCTTTTCTCTTTTCTCTTCTTTTCTCTTTTCTCTTCTTTTCTCCTTTCTTTTCTCTTTTCTCTTCTTCTCTTCTTTTCTCTTTTCTCTTCTTTTCCCTTCATTTCTCTTTTCTCTTTTGTATTCTTTTATCTTCTATTCACTTCTCTCTTTTATCTTTTCTTTTCTCTTCTTTTCTCTATTCTCTTCTTTTCTCTTCTTTTCTCTTCATTTATCTATCCTCATTTCTCTATTCTCATCTGTTCTCTTTTCTCTTCTTTGCTCTTTTCTCTTTTCTCTTCTTCTATCTTCTTTTATCTTCTTTTCTCTTTTCTCTTTTCTCAATTCTCTTCTTTTCTCTTTTCTCGTCTTTTCTCTTTTCTCGTCATTTCCCTTCAGTTCTCTTTTATCTTTTCTCTTTTGTATTCTTTTCTCTTCTATTCACTTTTCTCTTTTATCTTTTCTCTTCTTTTCTCTTTTCTCTACTTTTCTCTTTTCCCTTTATTCTCTTCTTTTCTCTTTTCCTATATTCTCTTCTTTTCTCTTTTTTCTTTTCTCTTCTTTTCTCTTCTTTATTCTTTAAACTTTTCTCTTCTTTTTACTCTTCATTTCTCTTTTCTCTTCTTCTCATTTCTTTTCTCTTCTTTTCTCTTTTCCCTTTACACCTCCGTTTTCTTTTCTTCTTTTCTCTTTTCACTTTTCTTTTCTCTTTTCTCTTCTTTTCTCTTTTCTCATCTTTTCTCCTCTTTACTCTTTTCCCTTTTCTCTTCTTTTTTCTTTTCTCTTTTTTCTCGTTTCTCTTCTTTTCTCTTTTCTCTTCTTTTCTCTTTTCCCTTCTCTTTTCTCTTTTCTCTATTCTATTCTTTTCTCTTTTCTCTTTTGTATTCTTTTCTCTTCTATTCACTTTTCTCTTTTAACTTTTCTCTTCTTTTCTCTATTCTCTTCATTTCTCTATTTACTTTTCTCTTCTTTTCTCTATTCTCTTCTTTTCTCTTTTTTCTCTTCTATTCACTTTTCTCTTTTATCTTTTCTCTTCTTTTCTCTATTCTCTTCTTTTCTCTTTTCTCTTCTTTTCTCTTCATTTCTCTTTCCTCATTTCTCTATTCTCATCTGTTCTCTTTTCTCTTCTTTGCTCTTTTCTCTTTTCTCTTCTTCTATCTTCTTTTATCTTCTTTTCTCTTTTCTCTTTTCTCTATTCTCTTCAGTTCTCTTTTGTCTTCATTCCACTGTTCCCTTTTCTCGTCTATTCTCTTTTATCTTTTCTCTTCTTTTCTCTTTTCTCTTCTTTTCTCCTTTCACGTTTCTTTTCTCTTTTCTCTTCTTTTCTCATTCATTTTTTCTCTTTTCTCTTTTCTCTTCTTTTCTCTTTTCTCTTCTTTTCTCCTTTCTTTTCTCTTTTCTCTTCTTCTCTTCTTTTCTCTTTTCTCTTCTTTTCCCTTCATTTCTCTTTTCTCTTTTGTATTCTTTTATCTTCTATTCACTTCTCTCTTTTATCTTTTCTTTTCTCTTCTTTTCTCTATTCTCTTCTTTTCTCTTCTTTTCTCTTCATTTATCTATCCTCATTTCTCTATTCTCATCTGTTCTCTTTTCTCTTCTTTGCTCTTTTCTCTTTTCTCTTCTTCTATCTTCTTTTATCTTCTTTTCTCTTTTCTCTTTTCTCTATTCTCTCCTGTTCTCTTTTGTCTTCTTTCCTCTGTTCCCTTTTCTCGTCTATTCTCTTTTATCTTTTCTCTTCATTTCTCTTTTCTCTTCTTTTCCATTCTCTCTTCGTTTCTCTTTTCTCATTTCTCTTTTCTTTTCTTTTCTCTTTTCTCTTTTCTCTTCTTGTCTCTTTTTTCTCTTCTATTCTTTTCTCTTCTTTTCCCTTTTCCATTTTCTCTTTTTTTCTCTTGTCTCTTTTCTCTTTTCACTTCTTTTCTCTTTTCGCTTTTCTATTTCCTCTTCTTTTCTAATTTATCTTTTCTCTTCTTTTCTCATGTTTTCGCTTTTCTATATCCTCTTCTTTTCTCTTCTTCTCTCTTCTTTTCTCTTTTCTCTTCTCATTTTTCTCATATCTGTTCTTTTCTCTTTTCCCTTTTCTCTTCTTTTCTCTTTTCTATTCTTGTCTCTTATTTCTCTTCTATTCTTTTCTCTTCTTTTCTCTTTTCCATTTTCTCTTCTTTTCTCTTGTCTCTTTTCTCTTTTCACTTCTTTTCTCTTTTCTCTTTTCTATTTTCTCTTCTTTCCTATTTTATCTTTTCTCTTCATTTCTCTTGTTTTCGCTTTTCTATATCCTCTTCTTTTCTCTTCTTCTCTCTTTTCTCTTGTCCCCTTTCTCTTCTTTTCTCTTTTCCCTTTTCTCTTCTTTTCTCTTTTCTCTTCTTGTCTCTTATTTCTCTTCTATTCTTTTCTCTTCTTTTCTCTTTTCCATTTTCTCTTCTTTTCTCTTGTCTCTTTTCTCTTTTCACTTCTTTTCTCTTTTCTCTTTTCTATTTTCTCTTCTTTCCTATTTTATCTTTTCTCTTTATTTCTCTTGTTTTCGCTTTTCTATATCCTCTTCTTTTCTCTTCTTCTCTCTTTTCTCTTGTCCCCTTTCTCTTCTTTTCTCTTTTCCCTTTTCTCTTCTTTTCTCTATTCTGTTATTTTCTCTTTCCTCATTTCTCTTTTCTCTTCTTTTCTCTTTTCTCTTCGTTTCTCCTTTCTCTTCTTTTCTCTTCCTTTCTCTATATATTCTCTTTTCTCTTTTCTCTTATTTTCTCTTTTCACTTTTCTCTTCTTTTCTCTTCTTTTCTCTTTTCCCTTTTCTCTTATTTTCTCTTTTCCCTTTTCTCTACTTTTCTCTATTCTCTTTTTCTCTTTTCTCTTCTTTTCTCTTTTCTCTTCTCCTTTTTCTCATATCTGTTCTTTTCTCTTTTCTCTTCTTTTCTCTTCTTTTCTCTTTTCCCTTTACACCTCTTTTTTCTTTTCTTCGTTTCTCTGTTCTCTTGTTTTCACGTCTTTTCTCTTTTCTCCTCTTTTCTCTTTTCCCTTTTCTTTTCTCTTTTCTCTTCGGATCTCTTCTTTTCTCTTTTCTCTTCTTTTCTCTTCTATTCTCTTTTCCCTTTATTCTCTTCTTTTCTCTTTTTCTCTTTTCTCTTCTTTTCTCTTTTCTCTTTCCTCTTCTTTTCTCTTCTTTATTCTTTAACCTTTTCTCTTCTTTTTTCTCTTCTTTTCTCTTTTCTCTTCTTTTCATTTCTTTTCTCTTCTCACTTTTCTTTTCTCTTTTCTCTTCCTTTCTCTATACATTCTCTTTTCTCTTTTCTCTCATTTTCTCTTTTCACTTTTCTCTTCTTTTCTCTTTTCCCTTTTCTCTTATTTTCTCTTTTCCCTTTTCTCTTCTTTTCTCTATTCTCTTTTTCTCTTTACTCTTCTTTTCTCTTTTCGCTTTTCTCTTCTTATCTCTTCTCCTTTTTCTCATATCTGTTCTTTTCTCTTTTCTCTTCATTTCTCTTCTTTTCTCTATTCCCTTTACACCTCTTTTTTCTTTTCTTCTTTTCTCTTTTCACTTTACTTTTCTCTTATCTCTTTTCTCTTCTTTTCTCTTTTCTCTTCTTTTCTCCTCTTTACTCTTTTCCCTTTTCTCTTCTTTTTTCTTTTCTCGTTTCTCTTCTTTTCTCTTTTCTCTTCTTTTCTCTATTCTCTTCTTTTCTCTTTTCTCTTCTTTTCTCTTCATTTCTCTTTCCTCATTTCTCTATTCTCATCTGTTCTCTTTTCTCTTCTTTGCTCTTTTCTCTTTTCTCTTCTTCTATCTTCTTTTATCTTCTTTTCTCTTTTCTCTTTTCTCTATTCTCTTCAGTTCTCTTTTGTCTTCTTTCCACTGTTCCCTTTTCTCATCTATTCTCTTTTGTCTTTTCTCTTCTTTTCTCTTTTCTCTTCTTTTCTCTTCTTTTCTCCTTTCACGTTTCTTTTCTCTTTTCTCTTCTTTTCTCATTCATTTTTTCTCTTTTCTCTTTTTTCTTCTTTTCTCTTTTCTCTTCTTTTCTCCGTTCTTTTCTCTTTTCTCTTCTTCTCTTCTTTTCTCTTCTTTTCCCTTCATTTTTCTTTTCTCTTTTGTATTCTTTTATCTTCTATTCACTTTTCTCTTTTATCTTTTCTTTTCTCTTCTTTTCTCTATTCTCTTCTTTTCTCTTTTCTCTTCTTTTCTCTTCATTTTTCTTTCCTCATTTCTCTATTCTCATCTGTTCTCTTTTCTCTTCTTTGCTCTTTTCTCTTTTCTCTTCTTCTATCTTCTTTTATCTTCTTTTCTCTTTTCTCTATTCTCTTCTGTTCTCTTTTGTCTTCTTTCCTCTGTTCCCTTTTCTCGTCTATTCTCTTTTATCTTTTCTCTTCATTTCTCTTTTCTCTTCTTTTCCATTCTCTCTTCTTTTCTCTTTTCTCATTTCTCTTTTCTTTTCTCTTTTCTCTTTTCTCTTCTTGTCTCTTTTTTCTTTTCTATTCTTTTCTCTTCTTTTCTCTTTTCCATTTTCTCTTTTTTTCTCTTGTCTCTTTTCTCTTTTCTCTTTCCTCTTTTCTATTTCCTCTTCTTTTTAATTTATCTTTTCTCTTCTTTTCGCTTTTCTATATCCTCTTCTTTTCTCTTCTTCTCTCTTCTTTTCTCATTTCTCTTGTCCCCTTTCTCTTCTTTTCTCTTTTCCCTTTTGTCTTCTTTTCTCGATTCTGTTCTTTTCTCTTTCCTTATTTCTCTTTTCTCTTCTTTTCTCTTTTCTCTTCTTTTCTCTTTTCTCTTCTTTTCTCTTTTCTCATATTTTCTCCTCTTTACTCTTTTCCCTTTTCTCTTCTTTTTTCTTTTCTCTTCTTTTCTCGTTTCTCTTCTTTTCTCTTTTCTCTTCTTTTCTCTTTTCCCTTTTCTTTTCTCTTTTCTCAATTCTCTTCTTTTCTCTTTTCTCGTCTTTTCTCTTTTCTCGTCATTTCCCTTCAGTTCTCTTTTCTCTTTTCTCTTTTGTATTCTTTTCTCTTCTATTCACTTTTCTCTTTTATCTTTTCTCTTCTTTTCACTTTTCTCTACTTTTCTCTTTTCCCTTTATTCTCTTCTTTTCTCTTTTCCTATATTCTCTTCTTTTCTCTTTTCTCTTTTCTCTTCTTTTCTCTTCTTTATTCTTTAAACTTTTCTCTTCTTTTTACTCTTCATTTCTCTTTTCTCTTCTTCTCATTTCATTTCTCTTCTTTTCTCTTTTCCCTTTACACCTCTGTTTTCTTTTCTTCTTTTCTCTTTTCACTTTTCTTTTCTCTTTTCTCTTCTTTTCTCTTTTCTCATCTTTTCTCCTCTTTACTCTTTTCCCTTTTCTCTTCTTTTTTCTTTTCTCTTTTTTTCTCGTTTCTCTTCTTTTCTCTTTTCTCTTCTTTTCTCTTTTCCCTTCTCTTTTCTCTTTTCTCTATTCTATTCTTTTCTCTTTTCTCTTTTGTATTCTTTTCTCTTCTATTCACTTTTCTCTTTTAACTTTTCTCTTCTTTTCTCTATTCTCTTCATTTCTCTATTTACTTTTCTCTTCTTTTCTCTATTCTCTTCTTTTCTCTTTTTTCTCTTCTATTCACTTTTCTCTTTTATCTTTTCTCTTCTTTTCTCTATTCTCTTCTTTTCTCTTTTCTCTTCTTTTCTCTTCATTTCTCTTTCCTCATTTCTCTATTCTCATCTGTTCTCTTTTCTCTTCTTTGCTCTTTTCTCTTTTCTCTTCTTCTATCTTCTTTTATCTTCTTTTCTCTTTTCTCTTTTCTCTATTCTCTTCAGTTCTCTTTTGTCTTCATTCCACTGTTCCCTTTTCTCGTCTATTCTCTTTTATCTTTTCTCTTCTTTTCTCTTTTCTCTTCTTTTCTCTTCTTTTCTCCTTTCACGTTTCTTTTCTCTTTTCTCTTCTTTTCTCATTCATTTTTTCTCTTTTCTCTTTTCTCTTCTTTTCTCTTTTCTCTTCTTTTCTCCTTTCTTTTCTCTTTTCTCTTCTTCTCTTCTTTTCTCTTTTCTCTTCTTTTCCCTTCATTTCTCTTTTCTCTTTTGTATTCTTTTATCTTCTATTCACTTTTCTCTTTTATCTTTTCTTTTCTCTTCTTTTCTCTATTCTCTTCTTTTCTCTTCATTTATCTATCCTCATTTCTCTATTCTCATCTGTTCTCTTTTCTCTTCTTTGCTCTTTTCTCTTTTCTCTTCTTCTATCTTCTTTTATCTTCTTTTCTCTTTTCTCTTTTCTCTATTCTCTCCTGTTCTCTTTTGTCTTCTTTCCTCTGTTCCCTTTTCTCGTCTATTCTCTTTTATCTTTTCTCTTCATTTCTCTTTTCTCTTCTTTTCCATTCTCTCTTCGTTTCTCTTTTCTCATTTCTCTTTTCTTTTCTTTTCTCTTTTCTCTTTTCTCTTCTTGTCTCTTTTTTCTCTTCTATTCTTTTCTCTTCTTTTCCCTTTTCCATTTTCTCTTTTTTTCTCTTGTCTCTTTTCTCTTTTCACTTCTTTTCTCTTTTCGCTTTTCTATTTCCTCTTCTTTTCTAATTTATCTTTTCTCTTCTTTTCTCATGTTTTCGCTTTTCTATATCCTCTTCTTTTCTCTTCTTCTCTCTTCTTTTCTCTTTTCTCTTCTCATTTTTCTCATATCTGTTCTTTTCTCTTTTCCCTTTTCTCTTCTTTTCTCTTTTCTCTTCTTGTCTCTTATTTCTCTTCTATTCTTTTCTCTTCTTTTCTCTTTTCCATTTTCTCTTCTTTTCTCTTGTCTCTTTTCTCTTTTCACTTCTTTTCTCTTTTCTCTTTTCTATTTTCTCTTCTTTCCTATTTTATCTTTTCTCTTCATTTCTCTTGTTTTCGCTTTTCTATATCCTCTTCTTTTCTCTTCTTCTCTCTTTTCTCTTGTCCCCTTTCTCTTCTTTTCTCTTTTCCCTTTTCTCTTCTTTTCTCTTTTCTCTTCTTGTCTCTTATTTCTCTTCTATTCTTTTCTCTTCTTTTCTCTTTTCCATTTTCTCTTCTTTTCTCTTGTCTCTTTTCTCTTTTCACTTCTTTTCTCTTTTCTCTTTTCTATTTTCTCTTCTTTCCTATTTTATCTTTTCTCTTCATTTCTCTTGTTTTCGCTTTTCTATATCCTCTTCTTTTCTCTTCTTCTCTCTTTTCTCTTGTCCCCTTTCTCTTCTTTTCTCTTTTCCCTTTTCTCTTCTTTTCTCTATTCTGTTATTTTCTCTTTCCTCATTTCTCTTTTCTCTTCTTTTCTCTTTTCTCTTCGTTTCTCCTTTCTCTTCTTTTCTCTTCCTTTCTCTATATATTCTCTTTTCTCTTTTCTCTTATTTTCTCTTTTCACTTTTCTCTTCTTTTCTCTTCTTTTCTCTTTTCCCTTTTCTCTTATTTTCTCTTTTCCCTTTTCTCTACTTTTCTCTATTCTCTTTTTCTCTTTTCTCTTCTTTTCTCTTTTCTCTTCTCCTTTTTCTCATATCTGTTCTTTTCTCTTTTCTCTCCTTTTCTCTTCTTTTCTCTTTTCCCTTTACACCTCTTTTTTCTTTTCTTCGTTTCTCTGTTCTCTTGTTTTCACGTCTTTTCTCTTTTCTCCTCTTTTCTCTTTTCCCTTTTCTTTTCTCTTTTCTCTTCGGATCTCTTCTTTTCTCTTTTCTCTTCTTTTCTCTTCTATTCTCTTTTCCCTTTATTCTCTTCTTTTCTCTTTTTCTCTTTTCTCTTCTTTTCTCTTTTCTCTTTCCTCTTCTTTTCTCTTCTTTATTCTTTAACCTTTTCTCTTCTTTTTTCTCTTCTTTTCTCTTTTCTCTTCTTTTCATTTCTTTTCTCTTCTCACTTTTCTTTTCTCTTTTCTCTTCCTTTCTCTATACATTCTCTTTTCTCTTTTCTCTCATTTTCTCTTTTCACTTTTCTCTTCTTTTCTCTGTTCCCTTTTCTCTTATTTTCTCTTTTCCCTTTTCTCTTCTTTTCTCTATTCTCTTTTTCTCTTTACTCTTCTTTTCTCTTTTCGCTTTTCTCTTCTTATCTCTTCTCCTTTTTCTCATATCTGTTCTTTTCTCTTTTCTCTTCATTTCTCTTCTTTTCTCTATTCCCTTTACACCTCTTTTTTCTTTTCTTCTTTTCTCTTTTCACTTTACTTTTCTCTTATCTCTTTTCTCTTCTTTTCTCTTTTCTCTTCTTTTCTCCTCTTTACTCTTTTCCCTTTTCTCTTCTTTTTTCTTTTCTCTATTCTCTTCTTTTCTCTTTTCTCTTCTTTTCTCTATTCTCTTCTTTTCTCTTTTCTCTTCTTTTCTCTTCATTTCTCTTTCCTCATTTCTCTATTCTCATCTGTTCTCTTTTCTCTTCTTTGCTCTTTTCTCTTTTCTCTTCTTCTATCTTCTTTTATCTTTTCTCTTTTCTCTTTTCTCTATTCTCTTCAGTTCTCTTTTGTCTTCTTTCCACTGTTCCCTTTTCTCATCTATTCTCTTTTGTCTTTTCTCTTCTTTTCTCTTTTCTCTTTTCTCTTCTTTTCTCCTTTCACGTTTCTTTTCTCTTTTCTCTTCTTTTCTCATTCATTTTTTCTCTTTTCTCTTTTTTCTTCTTTTCTCTTTTCTCTTCTTTTCTCCTTTCTTTTCTCTTTTCTCTTCTTCTCTTCTTTTCTCTTCTTTTCCCTTCATTTTTCTTTTCTCTTTTGTATTCTTTTATCTTCTATTCACTTTTCTCTTTTATCTTTTCTTTTCTCTTCTTTTCTCTATTCTCTTCTTTTCTCTTTTCTCTTCTTTTCTCTTCATTTTTCTTTCCTCATTTCTCTATTCTCATCTGTTCTCTTTTCTCTTCTTTGCTCTTTTCTCTTTTCTCTTCTTCTATCTTCTTTTATCTTCTTTTCTCTTTTCTCTTTTCTCTATTCTCTTCTGTTCTCTTTTGTCTTCTTTCCTCTGTTCCCTTTTCTCGTCTATTCTCTTTTATCTTTTCTCTTCATTTCTCTTTTCTCTTCTTTTCCATTCTCTCTTCTTTTCTCTTTTCTCATTTCTCTTTTCTTTTCTCTTTTCTCTTTTCTCTTCTTGTCTCTTTTTTCTTTTCTATTCTTTTCTCTTTTCCATTTTCTCTTTTTTTCTCTTGTCTCTTTTCTCTTTTCTCTTCTTTTCTCTTTCCTCTTTTCTATTTCCTCTTCTTTTTAATTTATCTTTTCTCTTCTTTTCGCTTTTCTATATCCTCTTCTTTTCTCTTCTTCTCTCTTCTTTTCTCATTTCTCTTGTCCCCTTTCTCTTCTTTTCTCTTTTCCCTTTTGTCTTCTTTTCTCGATTCTGTTCTTTTCTCTTTCCTTATTTCTCGTTTCTCTTCTTTTCTCTTTTCTCTTCTTTTCTCTTTTCTCTTCTTTTCTCTTTTCTCATATTTTCTCCTCTTTACTCTTTTCCCTTTTCTCTTCTTTTTTCTTTTCTCTTCTTTTCTCGTTTCTCTTCTTTTCTCTTTTCTCTTCTTTTCTCTTTTCCCTTTTCTTTTCTCTTTTCTCAATTCTCTTCTTTTCTCTTTTCTCGTCTTTTCTCTTTTCTCGTCATTTCCCTTCAGTTCTCTTTTCTCTTTTCTCTTTTGTATTCTTTTCTCTTCTATTCACTTTTCTCTTTTATCTTTTCTCATCTTTTCTCTTTTCTCCTCTTTTCTCTTTTCTTTTCTCTTTTCTCTTTTCTCTTCGTATCTCTTCTTTTCTCTTTTCTCTTCTTTTCTCTACTTTTCTCTTTTCCCTTTATTCTCTTCTTTACTCTTTTCCTATATTCTCTTCTTTTCTCTTTTCTCTTCTTTTCTCTTCTTTATTCTTTAAACTTTTCTCTTCTTTTTACTGTTCATTTCTCTTTTCTCTTCTTTTCATTTCTTTTCTCTTCTTTTCTCTTTTCACTTCTTTTCTCTTCCTTTCTCTATATATTCTCTTTTCTCTTTTCTCTCATTTTCTCTTATTTTCTCTTTTTCCTTTTCTCTTCTTTTCTCTATTCTCTTTTTCTCTTTACTCTTCTTTTCTCTTTTCGCTTTTCTCTTCTTATCTCTTCTCCTTTTCCTCATATCTGTTCTTTTCTCTTTTCTCTTTTTTCTTCATTTCTCTTCTTTTCTCTTTTCCATTTACACCTCTTTTTTCTTTTCTTCTTTTCTCTTTTCACTTTTCTTTTCTGTTTTCTCTTCTTTTCTCTTTTCTCATCTTTTCTCCTCTTTACTCTTTTCCCTTTTCTCTTTTTTTTCTTTTCTCTTCTTTTCTCGTTTCTCTTCTTTTCTCTTTTCTCTTTTCTCTATTCTCTTCTGTTCTCTTTTGTCTTCTTTCCACTGTTCCCTTTTCTCGTCTATTCTCTTTTATCTTTTCTCTTCTTTTCTCTTTTCTCTTGTCCCCTTTCTCTTCTTTTCTCTTTTCCCTTTTCTCTTCTTTTCTCGATTCTGTTCTTTTCTCTTTCCTTATTTCTCTTTTCTCTTCTTTTCTCTTTTCTCTTCTTTTCTCTTTTCTCTTCTTTTCTCTTTTCTCATCTTTTCTCCTCTTTACTCTTTTCCCTTTTCTCTTCTTTTTTCTTTTCTCTTCTTTTCTCGTTTCTCTTCTTTTCTCTTTTCTCTTCTTTTCTCTTTTCCCTTTTCTTTTCTCTTTTCTCAATTCTCTTCTTTTCTCTTTTCTCGTCTTTTCTCTTTTCTCGTCATTTCCCTTCAGTTCTCTTTTCTCTTTTCTCTTTTGTATTCTTTTCTCTTCTATTCACTTTTCTCTTTTATCTTTTCTCTTCTTTTCTCTTTTCTCCTCTTTTCTCTTTTCTTTTCTCTTTTTTCTCTTTTCTCTTCTTTTCTCTACTTTTCTCTTTTCCCTTTATTCTCTTCTTTTCTCTTTTCCTATATTCTCTTCTTTTCTCTTTTCTCTTTTCTCTTCTTTTCTCTTCTTTATTCTTTAAAATTTTCTCTTCTTTTTACTCTTCATTTCTCGTTTCTCTTCTTTTCATTTCTTTTCTCTTCTTTTCTCTTTTCCCTTTACACCTCCGTTTTCTTTTCTTCTTTTCTCTTTTCACTTTTCTTTTCTCTTTTCTCATCTTTTCTCCTCTTTACTCTTTTCCCTTTTCTCTTCCTTTTTCTTTTCTCTTTTTTTCTCGTTTCTCTTCTTTTCTCTTCTTTTCTCTTTTCCCTTTTCTTTTCTCTTTTCTCTGTTCTCTTCTTTTCTCTTTTCTCTTTTGTATTCTTTTCTCTTCTATTCACTTTTCTCTTTTAACTTTTCTCTTCTTTTCTCTATTCTCTTCCTTTCTCTATTAACTTTTCTCTTCTTTTCTCTATTCTCTTCTTTTCTCTTTTTTCTCTTTTATTCACTTTTCTCTTTTATCTTTTCTCTTCTTTTCTCTATTCTCTTCTTTTCTCTTTTCTCTTCTTTTCTCTTCATTTCTCTTTCCTCATTTCTCTATTCTCATCTGTTCTCTTTTCTCTTCTTTGCTCTTTTCTCTTTTTTCTATTCTCTTCTGTTCTCTTTTGTCTTCTTTCCACTGTTCCCTTTTCTCATCTATTCTCTTTTGTCTTTTCTCTTCTTTTCTCTTTTCTCTTCTTTTCTCTTCTTTTCTCCTTTCACGTTTCTTTTCTCTTTTCTCTTCTTTTCTCATTCATTTTATCTCTTTTCTCTTTTTTCTTCTTTTCTCTTTTCTCTTCTTTTCTCCTTTCTTTTCTCTTTTCTCTTCTTCTCTTCTTTTCTCTTCTTTTCCCTTCATTTCTCTTTTCTCTTTTGTATTCTTTTATCTTCTATTCACTTTTCTCTTTTATCTTTTCTTTTCTCTTCTTTTCTCTATTCTCTTCTTTTCTCTTTTCTCTTCTTTTCTCTTCATTTCTCTTTCCTCATTTCTCTATTCTCATCTGTTCTCTTTTCTCTTCTTTGCTCTTTTCTCTTTTCTCTTCTTCTATCTTCTTTTATCTTCTTTTCTCTTTTCTCTATTCTCTTCTGTTCTCTTTTGTCTTCTTTCCTCTGTTCCCTTTTCTCGTCTATTCTCTTTTATCTTTTCTCTTCATTTCTCTTTTCTCTTCTTTTCCATTCTCTCTTCTTTTCTCTTTTCTCATTTCTCTTTTCTTTTCTCTTTTCTCTTTTCTCTTCTTGTCTCTTTTTTCTTTTCTATTCTTTTCTCTTCTTTTCTCTTTTCCATTTTCTCTTTTTTTCTCTTGTCTCTTTTCTCTTTTCTCTTCTTTTCTCTTTCCTCTTTTCTATTTCCTCTTCTTTTTAATTTATCTTTTCTCTTCTTTTCGCTTTTCTATATCCTCTTCTTTTCTCTTCTTCTCTCTTCTTTTCTCATTTCTCTTGTCCCCTTTCTCTTCTTTTCTCTTTTCCCTTTTCTCTTCTTTTCTCGATTCTGTTCTTTTCTCTTTCCTTATTTCTCTTTTCTCTTCTTTTCTCTTTTCTCTTCTTTTCTCTTTTCTCTTCTTTTCTCTTTTCTCATATTTTCTCCTCTTTACTCTTTTCCCTTTTCTCTTCTTTTTTCTTTTCTCTTCTTTTCTCGTTTCTCTTCTTTTCTCTTTTCTCTTCTTTTCTCTTTTCCCTTTTCTTTTCTCTTGTCTCAATTCTCTTCTTTTCTCTTTTCTCGTCTTTTCTCTTTTCTCGTCATTTCCCTTCAGTTCTCTTTTCTCTTTTCTCTTTTGTATTCTTTTCTCTTCTATTCACTTTTCTCTTTTATCTTTTCTCTTCTTTTCTCTTTTCTCCTCTTTTCTCTTTTCTTTTCTCTTTTCTCTTTTCTCTTCGTATCTCTTCTTTTCTCTTTTCTCTTCTTTTCTCTACTTTTCTCTTTTCCCTTTATTCTCTTCTTTACTCTTTTCCTATATTCTCTTCTTTTCTCTTTTCTCTTCTTTTCTCTTCTTTATTCTTTAAACTTTTCTCTTCTTTTTACTGTTCATTTCTCTTTTCTCTTCTTTTCATTTCTTTTCTCTTCTTTTCTCTTTTCACTTCTTTTCTCTTCCTTTCTCTATATATTCTCTTTTCTCTTTTCTCTCATTTTCTCTTATTTTCTCTTTTTCCTTTTCTCTTCTTTTCTCTATTCTCTTTTTCTCTTTACTCTTCTTTTCTCTTTTCGCTTTTCTCTTCTTATCTCTTCTCCTTTTTCTCATATCTGTTCTTTTCTCTTTTCTCTTTTTTCTTCATTTCTCTTCTTTTCTCTTTTCCCTTTACACATCTTTTTTCTTTTCTTCTTTTCTCTTTTCACTTTTCTTTTCTGTTTTCTCTTCTTTTCTCTTTTCTCATCTTTTCTCCTCTTTACTCTTTTCCCTTTTCTCTTTTTTTTTCTTTTCTCTTCTTTTCTCGTTTCTCTTCTTTTCTCTTTTCTCTTCTTTTCTCTTTTCCCTTTTCTTTTCTCTTTTCTCTATTCTCTTCTTTTCTCTTTTCTCTTTTGTATTCTTTTCTCTTCTATTCACTTTTCTCTTTTAACTTTTCTCTTCTTTTCTCTATTCTCTTCTTTTCTCTTTTTTCTCTTCTCTTCACTTTTCTCTTTTATCTTTTCTCTTCTTTTCTCTATTCTCTTCTTTTCTCTATTAACTTTTCTCTTCTTTTCTCTATTCTCTTCTTTTCTCTTTTTTCTCTTCTATTCACTTTTCTCTTTTATATTTTCTCTTCTTTTCTCTATTCTCTTCTTTTCTCTTTTCTCTTCTTTTCTCTTCATTTCTCTTTCCTCATTTCTCTATTCTCATCTGTTCTCTTTTCTCTTCTTAGCTCTTTTCTCTTTTCTCTTCTTCTATCTTCTTTTATCTTCTTTTCTCTTTTCTCTTTTCTCTATTCTCTTCAGTTCTCTTTTGTCTTCTTTCCACTGTTCCCTTTTCTCGTCTATTCTCTTTTATCTTTTCTCTTCTTTTCTCTTTTCTCTTCTTTTCCCTTCTTTTCTCCTTTCACGTTTCTTTTCACTTTTCTCTTCTTTTCTCTTTTCTCTTCTTTTCTCCTTTCTTTTCTCTTTTCTCTTCTTCTCTTCTTTTCTCTTTTCTCTTCTTTTCCCTTCATTTCTCTTTTCTCTTTTGTATTCTTTTATCTTCTATTCACTTTTCTCTTTTATCTTTTCTTTTCTCTTCTTTTCTCTATTCTCTTCTTTTCTCTTTTCTCTTCATTTCTCTTTCCTCATTTCTCTATTCTCATCTGTTCTCTTTTCTCTTCTTTGCTCTTTTCTCTTTTCTCTTCTTCTATCTTCTTTTATCTTCTTTTCTCTTTTCTCTTTTCTCTATTCTCTTCTGTTCTCTTTTGTCTTCTTTCCTCTGTTCCCTTTTCTCGTCTATTCTCTTTTATCTTTTCTCTTCATTTCTCTTTTCTCTTCTTTTCCATTCTCTCTTCTTTGCTCTTTTCTCATTTCTCTTTTCTTTTCTCTTTTCTCTTTTCTCTTCTTGTCTCTTCTTTTCTCTTTTCTCTTGTCCCCTTTCTCTTCTTTTCTCTTTTCCCTTTTCTCTTCTTTTCTCGATTTTGTTCTTTTCTCTTTCCTTATTTCTCTTCTTTTCTCTTTTCTCTTCTTTTCTCTTTTCTCTTCTTTTCTCTTTTCCCTTTTCTTTTCTCTTTTCTCAATTCTCTTCTTTGCTCTTTTCTCGTCTTTTCTCTTTTCTCGTCATTTCCCTTCAGTTCTCTTTTATCTTTTCTCTTTTGTATTCTTTTCTCTTCTATTCACTTTTCTCTTTTATCTTTTCTCTTCTTTTCTCTTTTCTCTACTTTTCTCTTTTCCCTTTATTCTCTTCTTTTCTCTTTTCCTATATTCTCTTCTTTTCTCTTTTCTCTTTTCTCTTCTTTTCTCTTCTTTATTCTTTAAACTTTTCTCTTCTTTTTACTCTTCATTTCTCTTTTCTCTTTTGTATTCTTTTATCTTCTATTCACTTTTCTCTTTTATCTTTTCTTTTCTCTTCTTTTCTCTATTCTCTTCTTTTCTCTTCTTTTCTCTTCATTTATCTATCCTCATTTCTCTATTCTCATCTGTTCTCTTTTCTCTTCTTTGCTCTTTTCTCTTTTCTCTTCTTCTATCTTCTTTTATCTTCTTTTCTCTTTTCTCTTTTCTCTATTCTCTCCTGTTCTCTTTTGTCTTCTTTCCTCTGTTCCCTTTTCTCGTCTATTCTCTTTTATCTTTTCTCTTCATTTCTCTTTTCTCTTCTTTTCCATTCTCTCTTCGTTTCTCTTTTCTCATTTCTCTTTTCTTTTCTTTTCTCTTTTCTCTTTTCTCTTCTTGTCTCTTTTTTCTCTTCTATTCTTTTCTCTTCTTTTCCCTTTTCCATTTTCTCTTTTTTTCTCTTGTCTCTTTTCTCTTTTCACTTCTTTTCTCTTTTCGCTTTTCTATTTCCTCTTCTTTTCTAATTTATCTTTTCTCTTCTTTTCTCATGTTTTCGCTTTTCTATATCCTCTTCTTTTCTCTTCTTCTCTCTTCTTTTCTCTTTTCTCTTGTCCCCTTTCTCTTCTTTTCTCTTTTCCCTTTTCTCTTCATTTCTCGATTCTGTTCTTTTCTCTTTCCTTATTTCTCTTTTCTCTTCTTTTCTCTTTTCTCTTCTTTTCTCTTTTCTCTTCTTTTCTCTTCCTTTCTCTATATATTCTCTTTTCTCTTATTTTCCCTTTTCACTTTTCTCTTCTTTTCTCTTCTTTTCTCTTTTCCCTTTTCTCTTATTTTCTCTTTTCCCTTTTCTCTACTTTTCTCTCTTCTCTTTTTCTCTTTTCTCTTCTTTTCTCTTTTCCATTTTCTCTTCTTTTCTCTTGTCTCTTTTCTCTTTTCACTTCTTTTCTCTTTTCTCTTTTCTATTTTCTCTTCTTTCCTATTTTATCTTTTCTCTTCATTTCTCTTGTTTTCGCTTTTCTACATCCTCTTCTTTTCTCTTCTTCTCTCTTTTCTCTTGTCCCCTTTCTCTTCTTTTCTCTTTTCCCTTTTCTCTTCTTTTCTCGATTCTGTTCTTTTCTCTTTCCTTATTTCTCTTTTCTCTTCTTTTCTCTTTTCTCTTCTTTTCTCTTTTCTCTTCTTTTCTCTTTTCTCATCTTTTCTCCTCTTTACTCTTTTCCCTTTTCTCTTCTTTTTTCTTTTCTCTTCTTTTCTCGTTTCTCTTCTTTTCTCTTTTCTCTTCTTTTCTCTTTTCCCTTTTCTTTTCTCTTTTCTCAATTCTCTTCTTTTCTCTTTTCTCGTCTTTTCTCTTTTCTCGTCATTTCCCTTCAGTTCTCTTTTCTCTTTTCTCTTTTGTATTCTTTTCTCTTCTATTCACTTTTCTCTTTTATCTTTTCTCTTCTTTTCTCTTTTCTCCTCTTTTCTCTTTTCTTTTCTCTTTTTTCTCTTTTCTCTTCTTTTCTCTACTTTTCTCTTTTCCCTTTATTCTCTTCTTTTCTCTTTTCCTATATTCTCTTCTTTTCTCTTTTCTCTTTTCTCTTCTTTTCTCTTCTTTATTCTTTAAAATTTTCTCTTCTTTTTACTCTTCATTTCTCTTTTCTCTTCTTTTCATTTCTTTTCTCTTCTCACTTTTCTTTTCTCTTTTCTCTTCCTTTCTCTATACATTCTCTTTTCTCTTTTCTCTCATTTTCTCTTTTCACTTTTCTCTTCTTTTCTCTTTTCCCTTTTCTCTTATTTTCTCTTTTCCCTTTTCTCTTCTTTTCTCTATTCTCTTTTTCTCTTTACTCTTCTTTTCTCTTTTCGCTTTTCTCTTCTTATCTCTTCTCCTTTTTCTCATATCTGTTCTTTTCTCTTTTCTCTTCATTTCTCTTCTTTTCTCTATTCCCTTTACACCTCTTTTTTCTTTTCTTCTTTTCTCTTTTCACTTTACTTTTCTCTTATCTCTTTTCTCTTCTTTTCTCTTTTCTCTTCTTTTCTCCTCTTTACTCTTTTCCCTTTTCTCTTCTTTTTTCTTTTCTCGTTTCTCTTCTTTTCTCTTTTCTCTTCTTTTCTCTATTCTCTTCTTTTCTCTTTTCTCTTCTTTTCTCTTCATTTCTCTTTCCTCATTTCTCTATTCTCATCTGTTCTCTTTTCTCTTCTTTGCTCTTTTCTCTTTTCTCTTCTTCTATCTTCTTTTATCTTCTTTTCTCTTTTCTCTTTTCTCTATTCTCTTCAGTTCTCTTTTGTCTTCTTTCCACTGTTCCCTTTTCTCATCTATTCTCTTTTGTCTTTTCTCTTCTTTTCTCTTTTCTCTTCTTTTCTCTTCTTTTCTCCTTTCACGTTTCTTTTCTCTTTTCTCTTCTTTTCTCATTCATTTTTTCTCTTTTCTCTTTTTTCTTCTTTTCTCTTTTCTCTTCTTTTCTCCGTTCTTTTCTCTTTTCTCTTCTTCTCTTCTTTTCTCTTCTTTTCCCTTCATTTTTCTTTTCTCTTTTGTATTCTTTTATCTTCTATTCACTTTTCTCTTTTATCTTTTCTTTTCTCTTCTTTTCTCTATTCTCTTCTTTTCTCTTTTCTCTTCTTTTCTCTTCATTTTTCTTTCCTCATTTCTCTATTCTCATCTGTTCTCTTTTCTCTTCTTTGCTCTTTTCTCTTTTCTCTTCTTCTATCTTCTTTTATCTTCTTTTCTCTTTTCTCTATTCTCTTCTGTTCTCTTTTGTCTTCTTTCCTCTGTTCCCTTTTCTCGTCTATTCTCTTTTATCTTTTCTCTTCATTTCTCTTTTCTCTTCTTTTCCATTCTCTCTTCTTTTCTCTTTTCTCATTTCTCTTTTCTTTTCTCTTTTCTCTTTTCTCTTCTTGTCTCTTTTTTCTTTTCTATTCTTTTCTCTTCTTTTCTCTTTTCCATTTTCTCTTTTTTTCTCTTGTCTCTTTTCTCTTTTCTCTTTCCTCTTTTCTATTTCCTCTTCTTTTTAATTTATCTTTTCTCTTCTTTTCGCTTTTCTATATCCTCTTCTTTTCTCTTCTTCTCTCTTCTTTTCTCATTTCTCTTGTCCCCTTTCTCTTCTTTTCTCTTTTCCCTTTTGTCTTCTTTTCTCGATTCTGTTCTTTTCTCTTTCCTTATTTCTCTTTTCTCTTCTTTTCTCTTTTCTCTTCTTTTCTCTTTTCTCTTCTTTTCTCTTTTCTCATATTTTCTCCTCTTTACTCTTTTCCCTTTTCTCTTCTTTTTTCTTTTCTCTTCTTTTCTCGTTTCTCTTCTTTTCTCTTTTCTCTTCTTTTCTCTTTTCCCTTTTCTTTTCTCTTTTCTCAATTCTCTTCTTTTCTCTTTTCTCGTCTTTTCTCTTTTCTCGTCATTTCCCTTCAGTTCTCTTTTCTCTTTTCTCTTTTGTATTCTTTTCTCTTCTATTCACTTTTCTCTTTTATCTTTTCTCTTCTTTTCACTTTTCTCTACTTTTCTCTTTTCCCTTTATTCTCTTCTTTTCTCTTTTCCTATATTCTCTTCTTTTCTCTTTTCTCTTTTCTCTTCTTTTCTCTTCTTTATTCTTTAAACTTTTCTCTTCTTTTTACTCTTCATTTCTCTTTTCTCTTCTTCTCATTTCATTTCTCTTCTTTTCTCTTTTCCCTTTACACCTCTGTTTTCTTTTCTTCTTTTCTCTTTTCACTTTTCTTTTCTCTTTTCTCTTCTTTTCTCTTTTCTCATCTTTTCTCCTCTTTACTCTTTTCCCTTTTCTCTTCTTTTTTCTTTTCTCTTTTTTTCTCGTTTCTCTTCTTTTCTCTTTTCTCTTCTTTTCTCTTTTCCCTTCTCTTTTCTCTTTTCTCTATTCTATTCTTTTCTCTTTTCTCTTTTGTATTCTTTTCTCTTCTATTCACTTTTCTCTTTTAACTTTTCTCTTCTTTTCTCTATTCTCTTCATTTCTCTATTTACTTTTCTCTTCTTTTCTCTATTCTCTTCTTTTCTCTTTTTTCTCTTCTATTCACTTTTCTCTTTTATCTTTTCTCTTCTTTTCTCTATTCTCTTCTTTTCTCTTTTCTCTTCTTTTCTCTTCATTTCTCTTTCCTCATTTCTCTATTCTCATCTGTTCTCTTTTCTCTTCTTTGCTCTTTTCTCTTTTCTCTTCTTCTATCTTCTTTTATCTTCTTTTCTCTTTTCTCTTTTCTCTATTCTCTTCAGTTCTCTTTTGTCTTCATTCCACTGTTCCCTTTTCTCGTCTATTCTCTTTTATCTTTTCTCTTCTTTTCTCTTTTCTCTTCTTTTCTCTTCTTTTCTCCTTTCACGTTTCTTTTCTCTTTTCTCTTCTTTTCTCATTCATTTTTTCTCTTTTCTCTTTTCTCTTCTTTTCTCTTTTCTCTTCTTTTCTCCTTTCTTTTCTCTTTTCTCTTCTTCTCTTCTTTTCTCTTTTCTCTTCTTTTCCCTTCATTTCTCTTTTCTCTTTTGTATTCTTTTATCTTCTATTCACTTTTCTCTTTTATCTTTTCTTTTCTCTTCTTTTCTCTATTCTCTTCTTTTCTCTTCATTTATCTATCCTCATTTCTCTATTCTCATCTGTTCTCTTTTCTCTTCTTTGCTCTTTTCTCTTTTCTCTTCTTCTATCTTCTTTTATCTTCTTTTCTCTTTTCTCTTTTCTCTATTCTCTCCTGTTCTCTTTTGTCTTCTTTCCTCTGTTCCCTTTTCTCGTCTATTCTCTTTTATCTTTTCTCTTCATTTCTCTTTTCTCTTCTTTTCCATTCTCTCTTCGTTTCTCTTTTCTCATTTCTCTTTTCTTTTCTTTTCTCTTTTCTCTTTTCTCTTCTTGTCTCTTTTTTCTCTTCTATTCTTTTCTCTTCTTTTCCCTTTTCCATTTTCTCTTTTTTTCTCTTGTCTCTTTTCTCTTTTCACTTCTTTTCTCTTTTCGCTTTTCTATTTCCTCTTCTTTTCTAATTTATCTTTTCTCTTCTTTTCTCATGTTTTCGCTTTTCTATATCCTCTTCTTTTCTCTTCTTCTCTCTTCTTTTCTCTTTTCTCTTCTCATTTTTCTCATATCTGTTCTTTTCTCTTTTCCCTTTTCTCTTCTTTTCTCTTTTCTCTTCTTGTCTCTTATTTCTCTTCTATTCTTTTCTCTTCTTTTCTCTTTTCCATTTTCTCTTCTTTTCTCTTGTCTCTTTTCTCTTTTCACTTCTTTTCTCTTTTCTCTTTTCTATTTTCTCTTCTTTCCTATTTTATCTTTTCTCTTCATTTCTCTTGTTTTCGCTTTTCTATATCCTCTTCTTTTCTCTTCTTCTCTCTTTTCTCTTGTCCCCTTTCTCTTCTTTTCTCTTTTCCCTTTTCTCTTCTTTTCTCTTTTCTCTTCTTGTCTCTTATTTCTCTTCTATTCTTTTCTCTTCTTTTCTCTTTTCCATTTTCTCTTCTTTTCTCTTGTCTCTTTTCTCTTTTCACTTCTTTTCTCTTTTCTCTTTTCTATTTTCTCTTCTTTCCTATTTTATCTTTTCTCTTCATTTCTCTTGTTTTCGCTTTTCTATATCCTCTTCTTTTCTCTTCTTCTCTCTTTTCTCTTGTCCCCTTTCTCTTCTTTTCTCTTTTCCCTTTTCTCTTCTTTTCTCTATTCTGTTATTTTCTCTTTCCTCATTTCTCTTTTCTCTTCTTTTCTCTTTTCTCTTCGTTTCTCCTTTCTCTTCTTTTCTCTTCCTTTCTCTATATATTCTCTTTTCTCTTTTCTCTTATTTTCTCTTTTCACTTTTCTCTTCTTTTCTCTTCTTTTCTCTTTTCCCTTTTCTCTTATTTTCTCTTTTCCCTTTTCTCTACTTTTCTCTATTCTCTTTTTCTCTTTTCTCTTCTTTTCTCTTTTCTCTTCTCCTTTTTCTCATATCTGTTCTTTTCTCTTTTCTCTCCTTTTCTCTTCTTTTCTCTTTTCCCTTTACACCTCTTTTTTCTTTTCTTCGTTTCTCTGTTCTCTTGTTTTCACGTCTTTTCTCTTTTCTCCTCTTTTCTCTTTTCCCTTTTCTTTTCTCTTTTCTCTTCGGATCTCTTCTTTTCTCTTTTCTCTTCTTTTCTCTTCTATTCTCTTTTCCCTTTATTCTCTTCTTTTCTCTTTTTCTCTTTTCTCTTCTTTTCTCTTTTCTCTTTCCTCTTCTTTTCTCTTCTTTATTCTTTAACCTTTTCTCTTCTTTTTTCTCTTCTTTTCTCTTTTCTCTTCTTTTCATTTCTTTTCTCTTCTCACTTTTCTTTTCTCTTTTCTCTTCCTTTCTCTATACATTCTCTTTTCTCTTTTCTCTCATTTTCTCTTTTCACTTTTCTCTTCTTTTCTCTGTTCCCTTTTCTCTTATTTTCTCTTTTCCCTTTTCTCTTCTTTTCTCTATTCTCTTTTTCTCTTTACTCTTCTTTTCTCTTTTCGCTTTTCTCTTCTTATCTCTTCTCCTTTTTCTCATATCTGTTCTTTTCTCTTTTCTCTTCATTTCTCTTCTTTTCTCTATTCCCTTTACACCTCTTTTTTCTTTTCTTCTTTTCTCTTTTCACTTTACTTTTCTCTTATCTCTTTTCTCTTCTTTTCTCTTTTCTCTTCTTTTCTCCTCTTTACTCTTTTCCCTTTTCTCTTCTTTTTTCTTTTCTCTATTCTCTTCTTTTCTCTTTTCTCTTCTTTTCTCTATTCTCTTCTTTTCTCTTTTCTCTTCTTTTCTCTTCATTTCTCTTTCCTCATTTCTCTATTCTCATCTGTTCTCTTTTCTCTTCTTTGCTCTTTTCTCTTTTCTCTTCTTCTATCTTCTTTTATCTTTTCTCTTTTCTCTTTTCTCTATTCTCTTCAGTTCTCTTTTGTCTTCTTTCCACTGTTCCCTTTTCTCATCTATTCTCTTTTGTCTTTTCTCTTCTTTTCTCTTTTCTCTTTTCTCTTCTTTTCTCCTTTCACGTTTCTTTTCTCTTTTCTCTTCTTTTCTCATTCATTTTTTCTCTTTTCTCTTTTTTCTTCTTTTCTCTTTTCTCTTCTTTTCTCCTTTCTTTTCTCTTTTCTCTTCTTCTCTTCTTTTCTCTTCTTTTCCCTTCATTTTTCTTTTCTCTTTTGTATTCTTTTATCTTCTATTCACTTTTCTCTTTTATCTTTTCTTTTCTCTTCTTTTCTCTATTCTCTTCTTTTCTCTTTTCTCTTCTTTTCTCTTCATTTTTCTTTCCTCATTTCTCTATTCTCATCTGTTCTCTTTTCTCTTCTTTGCTCTTTTCTCTTTTCTCTTCTTCTATCTTCTTTTATCTTCTTTTCTCTTTTCTCTTTTCTCTATTCTCTTCTGTTCTCTTTTGTCTTCTTTCCTCTGTTCCCTTTTCTCGTCTATTCTCTTTTATCTTTTCTCTTCATTTCTCTTTTCTCTTCTTTTCCATTCTCTCTTCTTTTCTCTTTTCTCATTTCTCTTTTCTTTTCTCTTTTCTCTTTTCTCTTCTTGTCTCTTTTTTCTTTTCTATTCTTTTCTCTTTTCCATTTTCTCTTTTTTTCTCTTGTCTCTTTTCTCTTTTCTCTTCTTTTCTCTTTCCTCTTTTCTATTTCCTCTTCTTTTTAATTTATCTTTTCTCTTCTTTTCGCTTTTCTATATCCTCTTCTTTTCTCTTCTTCTCTCTTCTTTTCTCATTTCTCTTGTCCCCTTTCTCTTCTTTTCTCTTTTCCCTTTTGTCTTCTTTTCTCGATTCTGTTCTTTTCTCTTTCCTTATTTCTCGTTTCTCTTCTTTTCTCTTTTCTCTTCTTTTCTCTTTTCTCTTCTTTTCTCTTTTCTCATATTTTCTCCTCTTTACTCTTTTCCCTTTTCTCTTCTTTTTTCTTTTCTCTTCTTTTCTCGTTTCTCTTCTTTTCTCTTTTCTCTTCTTTTCTCTTTTCCCTTTTCTTTTCTCTTTTCTCAATTCTCTTCTTTTCTCTTTTCTCGTCTTTTCTCTTTTCTCGTCATTTCCCTTCAGTTCTCTTTTCTCTTTTCTCTTTTGTATTCTTTTCTCTTCTATTCACTTTTCTCTTTTATCTTTTCTCATCTTTTCTCTTTTCTCCTCTTTTCTCTTTTCTTTTCTCTTTTCTCTTTTCTCTTCGTATCTCTTCTTTTCTCTTTTCTCTTCTTTTCTCTACTTTTCTCTTTTCCCTTTATTCTCTTCTTTACTCTTTTCCTATATTCTCTTCTTTTCTCTTTTCTCTTCTTTTCTCTTCTTTATTCTTTAAACTTTTCTCTTCTTTTTACTGTTCATTTCTCTTTTCTCTTCTTTTCATTTCTTTTCTCTTCTTTTCTCTTTTCACTTCTTTTCTCTTCCTTTCTCTATATATTCTCTTTTCTCTTTTCTCTCATTTTCTCTTATTTTCTCTTTTTCCTTTTCTCTTCTTTTCTCTATTCTCTTTTTCTCTTTACTCTTCTTTTCTCTTTTCGCTTTTCTCTTCTTATCTCTTCTCCTTTTCCTCATATCTGTTCTTTTCTCTTTTCTCTTTTTTCTTCATTTCTCTTCTTTTCTCTTTTCCATTTACACCTCTTTTTTCTTTTCTTCTTTTCTCTTTTCACTTTTCTTTTCTGTTTTCTCTTCTTTTCTCTTTTCTCATCTTTTCTCCTCTTTACTCTTTTCCCTTTTCTCTTTTTTTTCTTTTCTCTTCTTTTCTCGTTTCTCTTCTTTTCTCTTTTCTCTTTTCTCTATTCTCTTCTGTTCTCTTTTGTCTTCTTTCCACTGTTCCCTTTTCTCGTCTATTCTCTTTTATCTTTTCTCTTCTTTTCTCTTTTCTCTTGTCCCCTTTCTCTTCTTTTCTCTTTTCCCTTTTCTCTTCTTTTCTCGATTCTGTTCTTTTCTCTTTCCTTATTTCTCTTTTCTCTTCTTTTCTCTTTTCTCTTCTTTTCTCTTTTCTCTTCTTTTCTCTTTTCTCATCTTTTCTCCTCTTTACTCTTTTCCCTTTTCTCTTCTTTTTTCTTTTCTCTTCTTTTCTCGTTTCTCTTCTTTTCTCTTTTCTCTTCTTTTCTCTTTTCCCTTTTCTTTTCTCTTTTCTCAATTCTCTTCTTTTCTCTTTTCTCGTCTTTTCTCTTTTCTCGTCATTTCCCTTCAGTTCTCTTTTCTCTTTTCTCTTTTGTATTCTTTTCTCTTCTATTCACTTTTCTCTTTTATCTTTTCTCTTCTTTTCTCTTTTCTCCTCTTTTCTCTTTTCTTTTCTCTTTTTTCTCTTTTCTCTTCTTTTCTCTACTTTTCTCTTTTCCCTTTATTCTCTTCTTTTCTCTTTTCCTATATTCTCTTCTTTTCTCTTTTCTCTTTTCTCTTCTTTTCTCTTCTTTATTCTTTAAAATTTTCTCTTCTTTTTACTCTTCATTTCTCGTTTCTCTTCTTTTCATTTCTTTTCTCTTCTTTTCTCTTTTCCCTTTACACCTCCGTTTTCTTTTCTTCTTTTCTCTTTTCACTTTTCTTTTCTCTTTTCTCATCTTTTCTCCTCTTTACTCTTTTCCCTTTTCTCTTCCTTTTTCTTTTCTCTTTTTTTCTCGTTTCTCTTCTTTTCTCTTCTTTTCTCTTTTCCCTTTTCTTTTCTCTTTTCTCTGTTCTCTTCTTTTCTCTTTTCTCTTTTGTATTCTTTTCTCTTCTATTCACTTTTCTCTTTTAACTTTTCTCTTCTTTTCTCTATTCTCTTCCTTTCTCTATTAACTTTTCTCTTCTTTTCTCTATTCTCTTCTTTTCTCTTTTTTCTCTTTTATTCACTTTTCTCTTTTATCTTTTCTCTTCTTTTCTCTATTCTCTTCTTTTCTCTTTTCTCTTCTTTTCTCTTCATTTCTCTTTCCTCATTTCTCTATTCTCATCTGTTCTCTTTTCTCTTCTTTGCTCTTTTCTCTTTTTTCTATTCTCTTCTGTTCTCTTTTGTCTTCTTTCCACTGTTCCCTTTTCTCATCTATTCTCTTTTGTCTTTTCTCTTCTTTTCTCTTTTCTCTTCTTTTCTCTTCTTTTCTCCTTTCACGTTTCTTTTCTCTTTTCTCTTCTTTTCTCATTCATTTTATCTCTTTTCTCTTTTTTCTTCTTTTCTCTTTTCTCTTCTTTTCTCCTTTCTTTTCTCTTTTCTCTTCTTCTCTTCTTTTCTCTTCTTTTCCCTTCATTTCTCTTTTCTCTTTTGTATTCTTTTATCTTCTATTCACTTTTCTCTTTTATCTTTTCTTTTCTCTTCTTTTCTCTATTCTCTTCTTTTCTCTTTTCTCTTCTTTTCTCTTCATTTCTCTTTCCTCATTTCTCTATTCTCATCTGTTCTCTTTTCTCTTCTTTGCTCTTTTCTCTTTTCTCTTCTTCTATCTTCTTTTATCTTCTTTTCTCTTTTCTCTATTCTCTTCTGTTCTCTTTTGTCTTCTTTCCTCTGTTCCCTTTTCTCGTCTATTCTCTTTTATCTTTTCTCTTCATTTCTCTTTTCTCTTCTTTTCCATTCTCTCTTCTTTTCTCTTTTCTCATTTCTCTTTTCTTTTCTCTTTTCTCTTTTCTCTTCTTGTCTCTTTTTTCTTTTCTATTCTTTTCTCTTCTTTTCTCTTTTCCATTTTCTCTTTTTTTCTCTTGTCTCTTTTCTCTTTTCTCTTCTTTTCTCTTTCCTCTTTTCTATTTCCTCTTCTTTTTAATTTATCTTTTCTCTTCTTTTCGCTTTTCTATATCCTCTTCTTTTCTCTTCTTCTCTCTTCTTTTCTCATTTCTCTTGTCCCCTTTCTCTTCTTTTCTCTTTTCCCTTTTCTCTTCTTTTCTCGATTCTGTTCTTTTCTCTTTCCTTATTTCTCTTTTCTCTTCTTTTCTCTTTTCTCTTCTTTTCTCTTTTCTCTTCTTTTCTCTTTTCTCATATTTTCTCCTCTTTACTCTTTTCCCTTTTCTCTTCTTTTTTCTTTTCTCTTCTTTTCTCGTTTCTCTTCTTTTCTCTTTTCTCTTCTTTTCTCTTTTCCCTTTTCTTTTCTCTTGTCTCAATTCTCTTCTTTTCTCTTTTCTCGTCTTTTCTCTTTTCTCGTCATTTCCCTTCAGTTCTCTTTTCTCTTTTCTCTTTTGTATTCTTTTCTCTTCTATTCACTTTTCTCTTTTATCTTTTCTCTTCTTTTCTCTTTTCTCCTCTTTTCTCTTTTCTTTTCTCTTTTCTCTTTTCTCTTCGTATCTCTTCTTTTCTCTTTTCTCTTCTTTTCTCTACTTTTCTCTTTTCCCTTTATTCTCTTCTTTACTCTTTTCCTATATTCTCTTCTTTTCTCTTTTCTCTTCTTTTCTCTTCTTTATTCTTTAAACTTTTCTCTTCTTTTTACTGTTCATTTCTCTTTTCTCTTCTTTTCATTTCTTTTCTCTTCTTTTCTCTTTTCACTTCTTTTCTCTTCCTTTCTCTATATATTCTCTTTTCTCTTTTCTCTCATTTTCTCTTATTTTCTCTTTTTCCTTTTCTCTTCTTTTCTCTATTCTCTTTTTCTCTTTACTCTTCTTTTCTCTTTTCGCTTTTCTCTTCTTATCTCTTCTCCTTTTTCTCATATCTGTTCTTTTCTCTTTTCTCTTTTTTCTTCATTTCTCTTCTTTTCTCTTTTCCCTTTACACATCTTTTTTCTTTTCTTCTTTTCTCTTTTCACTTTTCTTTTCTGTTTTCTCTTCTTTTCTCTTTTCTCATCTTTTCTCCTCTTTACTCTTTTCCCTTTTCTCTTTTTTTTTCTTTTCTCTTCTTTTCTCGTTTCTCTTCTTTTCTCTTTTCTCTTCTTTTCTCTTTTCCCTTTTCTTTTCTCTTTTCTCTATTCTCTTCTTTTCTCTTTTCTCTTTTGTATTCTTTTCTCTTCTATTCACTTTTCTCTTTTAACTTTTCTCTTCTTTTCTCTATTCTCTTCTTTTCTCTTTTTTCTCTTCTCTTCACTTTTCTCTTTTATCTTTTCTCTTCTTTTCTCTATTCTCTTCTTTTCTCTATTAACTTTTCTCTTCTTTTCTCTATTCTCTTCTTTTCTCTTTTTTCTCTTCTATTCACTTTTCTCTTTTATATTTTCTCTTCTTTTCTCTATTCTCTTCTTTTCTCTTTTCTCTTCTTTTCTCTTCATTTCTCTTTCCTCATTTCTCTATTCTCATCTGTTCTCTTTTCTCTTCTTAGCTCTTTTCTCTTTTCTCTTCTTCTATCTTCTTTTATCTTCTTTTCTCTTTTCTCTTTTCTCTATTCTCTTCAGTTCTCTTTTGTCTTCTTTCCACTGTTCCCTTTTCTCGTCTATTCTCTTTTATCTTTTCTCTTCTTTTCTCTTTTCTCTTCTTTTCCCTTCTTTTCTCCTTTCACGTTTCTTTTCACTTTTCTCTTCTTTTCTCTTTTCTCTTCTTTTCTCCTTTCTTTTCTCTTTTCTCTTCTTCTCTTCTTTTCTCTTTTCTCTTCTTTTCCCTTCATTTCTCTTTTCTCTTTTGTATTCTTTTATCTTCTATTCACTTTTCTCTTTTATCTTTTCTTTTCTCTTCTTTTCTCTATTCTCTTCTTTTCTCTTTTCTCTTCATTTCTCTTTCCTCATTTCTCTATTCTCATCTGTTCTCTTTTCTCTTCTTTGCTCTTTTCTCTTTTCTCTTCTTCTATCTTCTTTTATCTTCTTTTCTCTTTTCTCTTTTCTCTATTCTCTTCTGTTCTCTTTTGTCTTCTTTCCTCTGTTCCCTTTTCTCGTCTATTCTCTTTTATCTTTTCTCTTCATTTCTCTTTTCTCTTCTTTTCCATTCTCTCTTCTTTGCTCTTTTCTCATTTCTCTTTTCTTTTCTCTTTTCTCTTTTCTCTTCTTGTCTCTTCTTTTCTCTTTTCTCTTGTCCCCTTTCTCTTCTTTTCTCTTTTCCCTTTTCTCTTCTTTTCTCGATTTTGTTCTTTTCTCTTTCCTTATTTCTCTTCTTTTCTCTTTTCTCTTCTTTTCTCTTTTCTCTTCTTTTCTCTTTTCCCTTTTCTTTTCTCTTTTCTCAATTCTCTTCTTTGCTCTTTTCTCGTCTTTTCTCTTTTCTCGTCATTTCCCTTCAGTTCTCTTTTATCTTTTCTCTTTTGTATTCTTTTCTCTTCTATTCACTTTTCTCTTTTATCTTTTCTCTTCTTTTCTCTTTTCTCTACTTTTCTCTTTTCCCTTTATTCTCTTCTTTTCTCTTTTCCTATATTCTCTTCTTTTCTCTTTTCTCTTTTCTCTTCTTTTCTCTTCTTTATTCTTTAAACTTTTCTCTTCTTTTTACTCTTCATTTCTCTTTTCTCTTTTGTATTCTTTTATCTTCTATTCACTTTTCTCTTTTATCTTTTCTTTTCTCTTCTTTTCTCTATTCTCTTCTTTTCTCTTCTTTTCTCTTCATTTATCTATCCTCATTTCTCTATTCTCATCTGTTCTCTTTTCTCTTCTTTGCTCTTTTCTCTTTTCTCTTCTTCTATCTTCTTTTATCTTCTTTTCTCTTTTCTCTTTTCTCTATTCTCTCCTGTTCTCTTTTGTCTTCTTTCCTCTGTTCCCTTTTCTCGTCTATTCTCTTTTATCTTTTCTCTTCATTTCTCTTTTCTCTTCTTTTCCATTCTCTCTTCGTTTCTCTTTTCTCATTTCTCTTTTCTTTTCTTTTCTCTTTTCTCTTTTCTCTTCTTGTCTCTTTTTTCTCTTCTATTCTTTTCTCTTCTTTTCCCTTTTCCATTTTCTCTTTTTTTCTCTTGTCTCTTTTCTCTTTTCACTTCTTTTCTCTTTTCGCTTTTCTATTTCCTCTTCTTTTCTAATTTATCTTTTCTCTTCTTTTCTCATGTTTTCGCTTTTCTATATCCTCTTCTTTTCTCTTCTTCTCTCTTCTTTTCTCTTTTCTCTTGTCCCCTTTCTCTTCTTTTCTCTTTTCCCTTTTCTCTTCATTTCTCGATTCTGTTCTTTTCTCTTTCCTTATTTCTCTTTTCTCTTCTTTTCTCTTTTCTCTTCTTTTCTCTTTTCTCTTCTTTTCTCTTCCTTTCTCTATATATTCTCTTTTCTCTTATTTTCCCTTTTCACTTTTCTCTTCTTTTCTCTTCTTTTCTCTTTTCCCTTTTCTCTTATTTTCTCTTTTCCCTTTTCTCTACTTTTCTCTCTTCTCTTTTTCTCTTTTCTCTTCTTTTCTCTTTTCCATTTTCTCTTCTTTTCTCTTGTCTCTTTTCTCTTTTCACTTCTTTTCTCTTTTCTCTTTTCTATTTTCTCTTCTTTCCTATTTTATCTTTTCTCTTCATTTCTCTTGTTTTCGCTTTTCTACATCCTCTTCTTTTCTCTTCTTCTCTCTTTT
Source organism: Chiloscyllium punctatum (assembly GCF_047496795.1). NCBI lineage: Eukaryota > Metazoa > Chordata > Chondrichthyes > Orectolobiformes > Hemiscylliidae > Chiloscyllium > Chiloscyllium punctatum. The sequence continues at coordinate 36,327,160 of NC_092779.1, forward strand.
CTCTTGTCCCCTTTCTCTTCTTTTCTCTTTTCCCTTTTCTCTTCTTTTCTCGATTCTGTTCTTTTCTCTTTCCTTATTTCTCTTTTCTCTTCTTTTCTCTTTTCTCTTCTTTTCTCTTTTCTCTTCTTTTCTCTTTTCTCATCTTTTCTCCTCTTTACTCTTTTCCCTTTTCTCTTCTTTTTTCTTTTCTCTTCTTTTCTCGTTTCTCTTCTTTTCTCTTTTCTCTTCTTTTCTCTTTTCCCTTTTCTTTTCTCTTTTCTCAATTCTCTTCTTTTCTCTTTTCTCGTCTTTTCTCTTTTCTCGTCATTTCCCTTCAGTTCTCTTTTCTCTTTTCTCTTTTGTATTCTTTTCTCTTCTATTCACTTTTCTCTTTTATCTTTTCTCTTCTTTTCTCTTTTCTCCTCTTTTCTCTTTTCTTTTCTCTTTTTTCTCTTTTCTCTTCTTTTCTCTACTTTTCTCTTTTCCCTTTATTCTCTTCTTTTCTCTTTTCCTATATTCTCTTCTTTTCTCTTTTCTCTTTTCTCTTCTTTTCTCTTCTTTATTCTTTAAAATTTTCTCTTCTTTTTACTCTTCATTTCTCGTTTCTCTTCTTTTCATTTCTTTTCTCTTCTTTTCTCTTTTCCCTTTACACCTCCGTTTTCTTTTCTTCTTTTCTCTTTTCACTTTTCTTTTCTCTTTTCTCATCTTTTCTCCTCTTTACTCTTTTCCCTTTTCTCTTCCTTTTTCTTTTCTCTTTTTTTCTCGTTTCTCTTCTTTTCTCTTTTCTCTTCTTTTCTCTTTTCCCTTTTCTTTTCTCTTTTCTCTGTTCTCTTCTTTTCTCTTTTCTCTTTTGTATTCTTTTCTCTTCTATTCACTTTTCTCTTTTAACTTTTCTCTTCTTTTCTCTATTCTCTTCCTTTCTCTATTAACTTTTCTCTTCTTTTCTCTATTCTCTTCTTTTCTCTTTTTTCTCTTTTATTCACTTTTCTCTTTTATCTTTTCTCTTCTTTTCTCTATTCTCTTCTTTTCTCTTTTCTCTTCTTTTCTCTTCATTTCTCTTTCCTCATTTCTCTATTCTCATCTGTTCTCTTTTCTCTTCTTTGCTCTTTTCTCTTTTTTCTATTCTCTTCTGTTCTCTTTTGTCTTCTTTCCACTGTTCCCTTTTCTCATCTATTCTCTTTTGTCTTTTCTCTTCTTTTCTCTTTTCTCTTCTTTTCTCTTCTTTTCTCCTTTCACGTTTCTTTTCTCTTTTCTCTTCTTTTCTCATTCATTTTATCTCTTTTCTCTTTTTTCTTCTTTTCTCTTTTCTCTTCTTTTCTCCTTTCTTTTCTCTTTTCTCTTCTTCTCTTCTTTTCTCTTCTTTTCCCTTCATTTCTCTTTTCTCTTTTGTATTCTTTTATCTTCTATTCACTTTTCTCTTTTATCTTTTCTTTTCTCTTCTTTTCTCTATTCTCTTCTTTTCTCTTTTCTCTTCTTTTCTCTTCATTTCTCTTTCCTCATTTCTCTATTCTCATCTGTTCTCTTTTCTCTTCTTTGCTCTTTTCTCTTTTCTCTTCTTCTATCTTCTTTTATCTTCTTTTCTCTTTTCTCTATTCTCTTCTGTTCTCTTTTGTCTTCTTTCCTCTGTTCCCTTTTCTCGTCTATTCTCTTTTATCTTTTCTCTTCATTTCTCTTTTCTCTTCTTTTCCATTCTCTCTTCTTTTCTCTTTTCTCATTTCTCTTTTCTTTTCTCTTTTCTCTTTTCTCTTCTTGTCTCTTTTTTCTTTTCTATTCTTTTCTCTTCTTTTCTCTTTTCCATTTTCTCTTTTTTTCTCTTGTCTCTTTTCTCTTTTCTCTTCTTTTCTCTTTCCTCTTTTCTATTTCCTCTTCTTTTTAATTTATCTTTTCTCTTCTTTTCGCTTTTCTATATCCTCTTCTTTTCTCTTCTTCTCTCTTCTTTTCTCATTTCTCTTGTCCCCTTTCTCTTCTTTTCTCTTTTCCCTTTTCTCTTCTTTTCTCGATTCTGTTCTTTTCTCTTTCCTTATTTCTCTTTTCTCTTCTTTTCTCTTTTCTCTTCTTTTCTCTTTTCTCTTCTTTTCTCTTTTCTCATATTTTCTCCTCTTTACTCTTTTCCCTTTTCTCTTCTTTTTTCTTTTCTCTTCTTTTCTCGTTTCTCTTCTTTTCTCTTTTCTCTTCTTTTCTCTTTTCCCTTTTCTTTTCTCTTGTCTCAATTCTCTTCTTTTCTCTTTTCTCGTCTTTTCTCTTTTCTCGTCATTTCCCTTCAGTTCTCTTTTCTCTTTTCTCTTTTGTATTCTTTTCTCTTCTATTCACTTTTCTCTTTTATCTTTTCTCTTCTTTTCTCTTTTCTCCTCTTTTCTCTTTTCTTTTCTCTTTTCTCTTTTCTCTTCGTATCTCTTCTTTTCTCTTTTCTCTTCTTTTCTCTACTTTTCTCTTTTCCCTTTATTCTCTTCTTTACTCTTTTCCTATATTCTCTTCTTTTCTCTTTTCTCTTCTTTTCTCTTCTTTATTCTTTAAACTTTTCTCTTCTTTTTACTGTTCATTTCTCTTTTCTCTTCTTTTCATTTCTTTTCTCTTCTTTTCTCTTTTCACTTCTTTTCTCTTCCTTTCTCTATATATTCTCTTTTCTCTTTTCTCTCATTTTCTCTTATTTTCTCTTTTTCCTTTTCTCTTCTTTTCTCTATTCTCTTTTTCTCTTTACTCTTCTTTTCTCTTTTCGCTTTTCTCTTCTTATCTCTTCTCCTTTTTCTCATATCTGTTCTTTTCTCTTTTCTCTTTTTTCTTCATTTCTCTTCTTTTCTCTTTTCCCTTTACACATCTTTTTTCTTTTCTTCTTTTCTCTTTTCACTTTTCTTTTCTGTTTTCTCTTCTTTTCTCTTTTCTCATCTTTTCTCCTCTTTACTCTTTTCCCTTTTCTCTTTTTTTTTCTTTTCTCTTCTTTTCTCGTTTCTCTTCTTTTCTCTTTTCTCTTCTTTTCTCTTTTCCCTTTTCTTTTCTCTTTTCTCTATTCTCTTCTTTTCTCTTTTCTCTTTTGTATTCTTTTCTCTTCTATTCACTTTTCTCTTTTAACTTTTCTCTTCTTTTCTCTATTCTCTTCTTTTCTCTTTTTTCTCTTCTCTTCACTTTTCTCTTTTATCTTTTCTCTTCTTTTCTCTATTCTCTTCTTTTCTCTATTAACTTTTCTCTTCTTTTCTCTATTCTCTTCTTTTCTCTTTTTTCTCTTCTATTCACTTTTCTCTTTTATATTTTCTCTTCTTTTCTCTATTCTCTTCTTTTCTCTTTTCTCTTCTTTTCTCTTCATTTCTCTTTCCTCATTTCTCTATTCTCATCTGTTCTCTTTTCTCTTCTTAGCTCTTTTCTCTTTTCTCTTCTTCTATCTTCTTTTATCTTCTTTTCTCTTTTCTCTTTTCTCTATTCTCTTCAGTTCTCTTTTGTCTTCTTTCCACTGTTCCCTTTTCTCGTCTATTCTCTTTTATCTTTTCTCTTCTTTTCTCTTTTCTCTTCTTTTCCCTTCTTTTCTCCTTTCACGTTTCTTTTCACTTTTCTCTTCTTTTCTCTTTTCTCTTCTTTTCTCCTTTCTTTTCTCTTTTCTCTTCTTCTCTTCTTTTCTCTTTTCTCTTCTTTTCCCTTCATTTCTCTTTTCTCTTTTGTATTCTTTTATCTTCTATTCACTTTTCTCTTTTATCTTTTCTTTTCTCTTCTTTTCTCTATTCTCTTCTTTTCTCTTTTCTCTTCATTTCTCTTTCCTCATTTCTCTATTCTCATCTGTTCTCTTTTCTCTTCTTTGCTCTTTTCTCTTTTCTCTTCTTCTATCTTCTTTTATCTTCTTTTCTCTTTTCTCTTTTCTCTATTCTCTTCAGTTCTCTTTTGTCTTCTTTCCACTGTTCCCTTTTCTCATCTATTCTCTTTTGTCTTTTCTCTTCTTTTCTCTTTTCTCTTCTTTTCTCTTCTTTTCTCCTTTCACGTTTCTTTTCTCTTTTCTCTTCTTTTCTCATTCATTTTATCTCTTTTCTCTTTTTTCTTCTTTTCTCTTTTCTCTTCTTTTCTCCTTTCTTTTCTCTTTTCTCTTCTTCTCTTCTTTTCTCTTCTTTTCCCTTCATTTCTCTTTTCTCTTTTGTATTCTTTTATCTTCTATTCACTTTTCTCTTTTATCTTTTCTTTTCTCTTCTTTTCTCTATTCTCTTCTTTTCTCTTTTCTCTTCTTTTCTCTTCATTTCTCTTTCCTCATTTCTCTATTCTCATCTGTTCTCTTTTCTCTTCTTTGCTCTTTTCTCTTTTCTCTTCTTCTATCTTCTTTTATCTTCTTTTCTCTTTTCTCTATTCTCTTCTGTTCTCTTTTGTCTTCTTTCCTCTGTTCCCTTTTCTCGTCTATTCTCTTTTATCTTTTCTCTTCATTTCTCTTTTCTCTTCTTTTCCATTCTCTCTTCTTTTCTCTTTTCTCATTTCTCTTTTCTTTTCTCTTTTCTCTTTTCTCTTCTTGTCTCTTTTTTCTTTTCTATTCTTTTCTCTTCTTTTCTCTTTTCCATTTTCTCTTTTTTTCTCTTGTCTCTTTTCTCTTTTCTCTTCTTTTCTCTTTCCTCTTTTCTATTTCCTCTTCTTTTTAATTTATCTTTTCTCTTCTTTTCGCTTTTCTATATCCTCTTCTTTTCTCTTCTTCTCTCTTCTTTTCTCATTTCTCTTGTCCCCTTTCTCTTCTTTTCTCTTTTCCCTTTTCTCTTCTTTTCTCGATTCTGTTCTTTTCTCTTTCCTTATTTCTCTTTTCTCTTCTTTTCTCTTTTCTCTTCTTTTCTCTTTTCTCTTCTTTTCTCTTTTCTCATATTTTCTCCTCTTTACTCTTTTCCCTTTTCTCTTCTTTTTTCTTTTCTCTTCTTTTCTCGTTTCTCTTCTTTTCTCTTTTCTCTTCTTTTCTCTTTTCCCTTTTCTTTTCTCTTGTCTCAATTCTCTTCTTTTCTCTTTTCTCGTCTTTTCTCTTTTCTCGTCATTTCCCTTCAGTTCTCTTTTCTCTTTTCTCTTTTGTATTCTTTTCTCTTCTATTCACTTTTCTCTTTTATCTTTTCTCTTCTTTTCTCTTTTCTCCTCTTTTCTCTTTTCTTTTCTCTTTTCTCTTTTCTCTTCGTATCTCTTCTTTTCTCTTTTCTCTTCTTTTCTCTACTTTTCTCTTTTCCCTTTATTCTCTTCTTTACTCTTTTCCTATATTCTCTTCTTTTCTCTTTTCTCTTCTTTTCTCTTCTTTATTCTTTAAACTTTTCTCTTCTTTTTACTGTTCATTTCTCTTTTCTCTTCTTTTCATTTCTTTTCTCTTCTTTTCTCTTTTCACTTCTTTTCTCTTCCTTTCTCTATATATTCTCTTTTCTCTTTTCTCTCATTTTCTCTTATTTTCTCTTTTTCCTTTTCTCTTCTTTTCTCTATTCTCTTTTTCTCTTTACTCTTCTTTTCTCTTTTCGCTTTTCTCTTCTTATCTCTTCTCCTTTTTCTCATATCTGTTCTTTTCTCTTTTCTCTTTTTTCTTCATTTCTCTTCTTTTCTCTTTTCCCTTTACACATCTTTTTTCTTTTCTTCTTTTCTCTTTTCACTTTTCTTTTCTGTTTTCTCTTCTTTTCTCTTTTCTCATCTTTTCTCCTCTTTACTCTTTTCCCTTTTCTCTTTTTTTTTCTTTTCTCTTCTTTTCTCGTTTCTCTTCTTTTCTCTTTTCTCTTCTTTTCTCTTTTCCCTTTTCTTTTCTCTTTTCTCTATTCTCTTCTTTCTCTTTTCTCTTTTGTATTCTTTTCTCTTCTATTCACTTTTCTCTTTTAACTTTTCTCTTCTTTTCTCTATTCTCTTCTTTTCTCTTTTTTCTCTTCTCTTCACTTTTCTCTTTTATCTTTTCTCTTCTTTTCTCTATTCTCTTCTTTTCTCTATTAACTTTTCTCTTCTTTTCTCTATTCTCTTCTTTTCTCTTTTTTCTCTTCTATTCACTTTTCTCTTTTATATTTTCTCTTCTTTTCTCTATTCTCTTCTTTTCTCTTTTCTCTTCTTTTCTCTTCATTTCTCTTTCCTCATTTCTCTATTCTCATCTGTTCTCTTTTCTCTTCTTAGCTCTTTTCTCTTTTCTCTTCTTCTATCTTCTTTTATCTTCTTTTCTCTTTTCTCTTTTCTCTATTCTCTTCAGTTCTCTTTTGTCTTCTTTCCACTGTTCCCTTTTCTCGTCTATTCTCTTTTATCTTTTCTCTTCTTTTCTCTTTTCTCTTCTTTTCCCTTCTTTTCTCCTTTCACGTTTCTTTTCACTTTTCTCTTCTTTTCTCTTTTCTCTTCTTTTCTCCTTTCTTTTCTCTTTTCTCTTCTTCTCTTCTTTTCTCTTTTCTCTTCTTTTCCCTTCATTTCTCTTTTCTCTTTTGTATTCTTTTATCTTCTATTCACTTTTCTCTTTTATCTTTTCTTTTCTCTTCTTTTCTCTATTCTCTTCTTTTCTCTTTTCTCTTCATTTCTCTTTCCTCATTTCTCTATTCTCATCTGTTCTCTTTTCTCTTCTTTGCTCTTTTCTCTTTTCTCTTCTTCTATCTTCTTTTATCTTCTTTTCTCTTTTCTCTTTTCTCTATTCTCTTCTGTTCTCTTTTGTCTTCTTTCCTCTGTTCCCTTTTCTCGTCTATTCTCTTTTATCTTTTCTCTTCATTTCTCTTTTCTCTTCTTTTCCATTCTCTCTTCTTTGCTCTTTTCTCATTTCTCTTTTCTTTTCTCTTTTCTCTTTTCTCTTCTTGTCTCTTCTTTTCTCTTTTCTCTTGTCCCCTTTCTCTTCTTTTCTCTTTTCCCTTTTCTCTTCTTTTCTCGATTTTGTTCTTTTCTCTTTCCTTATTTCTCTTCTTTTCTCTTTTCTCTTCTTTTCTCTTTTCTCTTCTTTTCTCTTTTCCCTTTTCTTTTCTCTTTTCTCAATTCTCTTCTTTGCTCTTTTCTCGTCTTTTCTCTTTTCTCGTCATTTCCCTTCAGTTCTCTTTTATCTTTTCTCTTTTGTATTCTTTTCTCTTCTATTCACTTTTCTCTTTTATCTTTTCTCTTCTTTTCTCTTTTCTCTACTTTTCTCTTTTCCCTTTATTCTCTTCTTTTCTCTTTTCCTATATTCTCTTCTTTTCTCTTTTCTCTTTTCTCTTCTTTTCTCTTCTTTATTCTTTAAACTTTTCTCTTCTTTTTACTCTTCATTTCTCTTTTCTCTTTTGTATTCTTTTATCTTCTATTCACTTTTCTCTTTTATCTTTTCTTTTCTCTTCTTTTCTCTATTCTCTTCTTTTCTCTTCTTTTCTCTTCATTTATCTATCCTCATTTCTCTATTCTCATCTGTTCTCTTTTCTCTTCTTTGCTCTTTTCTCTTTTCTCTTCTTCTATCTTCTTTTATCTTCTTTTCTCTTTTCTCTTTTCTCTATTCTCTCCTGTTCTCTTTTGTCTTCTTTCCTCTGTTCCCTTTTCTCGTCTATTCTCTTTTATCTTTTCTCTTCATTTCTCTTTTCTCTTCTTTTCCATTCTCTCTTCGTTTCTCTTTTCTCATTTCTCTTTTCTTTTCTTTTCTCTTTTCTCTTTTCTCTTCTTGTCTCTTTTTTCTCTTCTATTCTTTTCTCTTCTTTTCCCTTTTCCATTTTCTCTTTTTTTCTCTTGTCTCTTTTCTCTTTTCACTTCTTTTCTCTTTTCGCTTTTCTATTTCCTCTTCTTTTCTAATTTATCTTTTCTCTTCTTTTCTCATGTTTTCGCTTTTCTATATCCTCTTCTTTTCTCTTCTTCTCTCTTCTTTTCTCTTTTCTCTTGTCCCCTTTCTCTTCTTTTCTCTTTTCCCTTTTCTCTTCATTTCTCGATTCTGTTCTTTTCTCTTTCCTTATTTCTCTTTTCTCTTCTTTTCTCTTTTCTCTTCTTTTCTCTTTTCTCTTCTTTTCTCTTCCTTTCTCTATATATTCTCTTTTCTCTTATTTTCCCTTTTCACTTTTCTCTTCTTTTCTCTTCTTTTCTCTTTTCCCTTTTCTCTTATTTTCTCTTTTCCCTTTTCTCTACTTTTCTCTCTTCTCTTTTTCTCTTTTCTCTTCTTTTCTCTTTTCTCTTCTTGTCTCTTATTTCTCTTCTATTCTTTTCTCTTCTTTTCTCTTTTCCATTTTCTCTTCTTTTCTCTTGTCTCTTTTCTCTTTTCACTTCTTTTCTCTTTTCTCTTTTCTATTTTCTCTTCTTTCCTATTTTATCTTTTCTCTTCATTTCTCTTGTTTTCGCTTTTCTACATCCTCTTCTTTTCTCTTCTTCTCTCTTTTCTCTTGTCCCCTTTCTCTTCTTTTCTCTTTTCCCTTTTCTCTTCTTTTCTCTATTCTGTTCTTTTCTCTTTCCTCATTTCTCTTTTCTCTTCTTTTCTCTTTTCTCTTCGTTTCTCCTTTCTCTTCTTTTCTCTTCCTTTCTCTATATATTCTCTTTTCTCTTTTCTCTTATTTTCTCTTTTCACTTTTCTCTTCTTTTCTCTTCTTTTCTCTTTTCCCTTTTCTCTTATTTTCTCTTTTCCCTTTTCTCTACTTTTCTCTATTCTCTTTTTCTCTTTTCTCTTCTTTTCTCTTTTCTCTTCTCCTTTATCTCATATCTGTTCTTTTCTCTTTTCTCTTCTTTTCTCTTCTTTACTCTTTTCCCTTTACAACTCTTTTTTCTTTTCTTCGTTTCTCTGTTCTCTTGTTTTCACTTCTTTTCTCTTTTCTCCTCTTTTCTCTTTTCCCTTTTCTTTTCTCTTTTCTCTTCGGATCTCTTCTTTTCTCTTTTCTCTTCTTTTCTCTTCTATTCTCTTTTCCCTTTATTCTCTTCTTTTCTCTTTTTCTCTTTTCTCTTCTTTTCTCTTTTCTCTTTCCTCTTCTTTTCTCTTCTTTATTCTTTAACCTTTTCTCTTCTTTTTTCTCTTCTTTTCTCTTTTCTCTTCTTTTCATTTCTTTTCTCTTCTCACTTTTCTTTTCTCTTTTCTCTTCCTTTCTCTATACATTCTCTTTTCTCTTTTCTCTCATTTTCTCTTTTCACTTTTCTCTTCTTTTCTCTTTTCCCTTTTCTCTTATTTTCTCTTTTCCCTTTTCTCTTCTTTTCTCTATTCTCTTTTTCTCTTTACTCTTCTTTTCTCTTTTCCCTTTTCTCTACTTTTCTCTCTTCTCTTTTTCTCTTTTCTCTTCTTTTCTCTTTTCTCTTCTTGTCTCTTATTTCTCTTCTATTCTTTTCTCTTCTTTTCTCTTTTCCATTTTCTCTTCTTTTCTCTTGTCTCTTTTCTCTTTTCACTTCTTTTCTCTTTTCTCTTTTCTATTTTCTCTTCTTTCCTATTTTATCTTTTCTCTTCATTTCTCTTGTTTTCACTTTTCTATATCCTCTTCTTTTCTCTTCTTCTCTCTTTTCTCTTGTCCCCTTTCTCTTCTTTTCTCTTTTCCCTTTTCTCTTCTTTTCTCTATTCTGTTATTTTCTCTTTCCTCATTTCTCTTTTCTCTTCTTTTCTCTTTTCTCTTCGTTTCTCCTTTCTCTTCTTTTCTCTTCCTTTCTCTATATATTCTCTTTTCTCTTCTCTCTTCTTTTCTCATTTCTCTTGTCCCCTTTCTCTTCTTTTCTCTTTTCCCTTTTCTCTTCTTTTCTCTATTCTGTTCTTTTCTCTTTCCTCATTTCTCTTTTCTCTTCTTTTCTCTTTTCTCTTCGTTTCTCCTTTCTCTTCTTTTCTCTTCCTTTCTCTATATATTCTCTTTTCCCTTTTCTCTTATTTTCTCTTTTCACTTTTCTCTTCTTTTCTCTTCTTTTCTCTTTTCCCTTTTCTCTTATTTTCTCTTTTCCCTTTTCTCTACTTTTCTCTATTCTCTTTTTCTCTTTTCTCTTCTTTTCTCTTTTCTCTTCTCCTTTTTCTCATATCTGTTCTTTTCTCTTTTCTCTTCTTTTCTCTTCTTTTCTCTTTTCCCTTTACACCTCTTCTTTCTTTTCTTTGTTTCTCTGTTCTCTTGTTTTCACTTCTTTTCTCTTTTCTCCTCTTTTCTCTTTTCCCTTTTCTTTTCTCTTTTCTCTTCGGATCTCTTCTTTTCTCTTTTCTCTTCTTTTCTCTTCTATTCTCTTTTCCCTTTATTCTCTTCTTTTCTCTTTTTCTCTTTTCTCTTCTTTTCCCTTTTCTCTTTCCTCTTCTTTTCTCTTCTTTATTCTTTAACCTTTTCTCTTGTTTTTTCTCTTCTTTTCTCTTTTCTCTTCTTTTCATTTCTTTTCTCTTCTCACTTTACTTTTCTCTTTTCTCTTCCTTTCTCTATACATTCTCTTTTCTCTTTTCTCTCATTTTCTCTTTTCACTTTTCTCTTCTTTTCTCTTTTCCCTTTTCTCTTATTTTCTCTTTTCCCTTTTCTCTTCTTTTCTCTATTCTCTTTTTCTCTTTACTCTTCTTTTCTCTTTTCGCTTTTCTCTTCTTATCTCTTCTCCTTTTTCTCATATCTGTTCTTTTCTCTTTTCTCTTCATTTCTCTTCTTTTCTCTATTCCCTTTACACCTCTTTTTTCTTTTCTTCTTTTCTCTTTTCACTTTACTTTTCTCTTATCTCTTTTCTCTTCTTTTCTCTTTTCTCTTCTTTTCTCCTCTTTACTCTTTTCCCTTTTCTCTTCTTTTTTCTTTTCTCGTTTCTCTTCTTTTCTCTTTTCTCTTCTTTTCTCTTTTCTCGTCTTTGCTCTTTTCTTTTCATTTCCCTTCATTTTTCTTTTCTCTTTTCTCTTTTGTATTCTTTTGTCGTCTATTCACTTTTCTGTATTAACTTTTCTCTTCTTTTCGCTATTCTCTTCTTTTCTCTTTTCTCTTCTTTTCTCTTCATTTCTCTTTCCTCATTTCTCTATTCTCATCTGTTCTCTTTTCTCTTCTTATCTCTTTTCTCTTTTCTCTTCTTCTATCTACTTTTATCTTCTTTTCTCTTTTCTCTTTTCTCTATTCTCTTCTGTTCTCTTTTGTCTTCTTTCCACTGTTCCCTTTTCTCGTCTATTCTCTTTTATCTTTTCTCTTCATTTCTCTTTTCTCTTCTTTTCCATTCTCTCTTCTTGTCTCTTTTCTCATTTCTCATTTCTCTTTTCTTTTCTCTTTTCTCTTTTCTCTTCTTGTCTCTTTTTTCTCTTCTATTCTTTTCTCTTTTCTCGTCTTTTCTCTTTTCTCTTCGTTTCTCTTTTCTCTTCTTTTCTCTTCCTTTCTCTATATATTCTCTTTTCTCTTTTCTCTTATTTTCTCTTTTCACTTTTCTCTTCTTTTCTCTTCTTTTCTCTTTCCTCTTTTCTATTTCCTCTTCTTTTCTAATTTATCTTTTCTCTTCTTTTCTCTTGTTTTCGCTTTTCTATATCCTCTTCTTTTCTCTTCTTCTCTCTTCTTTTCTCTTTTCTCTTGTCCCCTTTCTCTTCTTTTCTCTTTTCCCTTTTCTCTTCTTTTCTCGATTCTGTTCTTTTCTCTTTCCTTATTTCTCTTTTCTCTTCTTTTCTCTTTTCTCTTCTTTTCTCTTTTCTCCTCTTTTCTCTTTTCTCATATTTTCTCCTCTTTACTCTTTTCCCTTTTCTCTTCTTTTTTCTTTTCTCTTCTTTTCTCGTTTCTCTTCTTTTCTCTTTTCTCTTCTTTTCTCTTTTCTTTTCTCTTTTCTCAATTCTCTTCTTTTCTCTTTCCTCGTCTTTTCTCTTTTCTCGTCATTTCCCATCAGTTCTCTTTCTCTTTTCTCTTTTGTATTCTTTTCTCTTCTATTCACTTTTCTCTTTTATCTTTTCTCTTCTTTTCTCTTTTCTCCTCTTTTCTCTTTTCTTTTCTCTTTTCTCTTTTCTCTTTTCTCTTCGTATCTCTTCTTTTCTCTTTTCTCTTCTTTTCTCTACTTTTCTCTTTTCCCTTTATTCTCTTCTTTACTCTTTTCCTATATTCTCTTCTTTTCTCTTTTCTCTTCTTTTCTCTTCTTTATTCTTTAAACTTTTCTCTTCTTTTTACAGTTCATTTCTCTTTTCTCTTCTTTTCATTTCTTTTCTCTTCTTTTCTCTTTTCACTTCTTTTCTCTTCCTTTCTCTATATATTCTCTTTTCTCTTTTCTCTCATTTTCTCTTTTTCCTTTTCTCTTCTTTTGTCTATTCTCTTTTTCTCTTTACTCTTCTTTTCTCTTTTCGCTTTTCTCTTCTTATCTCTTCTCCTTTTTCTCATATCTGTTCTTTTCTCTTTTCTCTTTTATCTTCATTTCTCTTCTTTTCTCTTTTCCATTTACACCTCTTTTTTCTTTTCGTCTTTTCTCTTTTCACTTTTCTTTTCTGTTTTCTCTTCTTTTCTCTTTTCTCATCTTTTCTCCTCTTTACTCTTTTCCCTTTTCTCTTTTTTTTTCTTTTATCTTCTTTTCTCGTTTCTCTTCTTTTGTCTTTTCTCTTCTTTTCTCTTTTCCCTTTTCTTTTCTCTTTTCTCTATTCTCTTCTTTTCTCTTTTCTCTTTTGTATTCTTTTCTCTTCTATTCACTTTTCTCTTTTAACTTTTCTCTTCTTTTCTCTATTCTCTTCTTTTCTCTTTTTTCTCTTCTCTTCACTTTTCTCTTTTATCTTTTCTCTTCTTTTCTCTATTCTCTTCTTTTCTCTATTTACTTTTCTCTTCTTTTCTCTATTCTCTTCTTTTCTCTTTTTTCTCTTCTATTCACTTTTCTCTTTTATCTTTTCTCTTCTTTTCTCTATTCTCTTCTTTTCTCTTTTCTCTTCTTTTCTCTTCATTTCTCTTTCCTCATTTCTCTATTCTCATCTGTTCTCTTTTCTCTTCTTTGCTCTTTTCTCTTTTCTCTTCTTCTATCTTCTTTTATCTTCTTTTCTCTTTTCTCTTTTCTCTATTCTCTTCAGTTCTCTTTTGTCTTCTTTCCACTGTTCCCTTTTCTCGTCTATTCTCTTTTATCTTTTCTCTTCTTTTCTCTTTTCTCTTGTCCCCTTTCTCTTCTTTTCTCTTTTCCCTTTTCTCTTCTTTTCTCGATTCTGTTCTTTTCTCTTTCCTTATTTCTCTTTTCTCTTCTTTTCTGTTTTCTCTTCTTTTCTCTTTTCTCTTCTTTTCTCTTTTCTCATCTTTTCTCCTCTTTACTCTTTTCCCTTTTCTCTTCTTTTTTCTTTTCTCTTCTTTTCTCGTTTCTCTTCTTTTCTCTTTTCTCTTCTTTTCTCTTTTCCCTTTTCTTTTCTCTTTTCTCAATTCTCTTCTTTTCTCTTTTCTCCTCTTTTCTCTTTTCTCGTCATTTCCCTTCAGTTCTCTTTTCTCTTTTCTCTTTTGTATTCTTTTCTCTTCTATTCACTTTTCTCTTTTATCTTTTCTCTTCTTTTCTCTTTTCTCCTCTTTTCTCTTTTCTTTTCTCTTTTCTCTTTTCTCTTCTTTTCTCTTTTCTCATATTTTCTCCTCTTTACTCTTTTCCCTTTTCTCTTCTTTTTTCTTTTCTCTTCTTTTCTCGTTTCTCTTCTTTTCTCTTTTCTCTTCTTTTCTCTTTTCCCTTTTCTTTTCTCTTTTCTCAATTCTCTTCTTTTCTCTTTTCTCGTCTTTTCTCTTTTCTCGTCATTTCCCTTCAGTTCTCTTTTCTCTTTTCTCTTTTGTATTCTTTTCTCTTCTATTCACTTTTCTCTTTTATCTTTTCTCTTCTTTTCTCTTTTCTCCTCTTTTCTCTTTTCTTTTCTCTTTTCTCTTTTCTCTTTTCTCTTCGTATCTCTTCGTTTCTCTTTTCTCTTCTTTTCTCTACTTTTCTCTTTTCCCTTTATTCTCTTCTTTTCTCTTTTCCTATATTCTCTTCTTTTCTCTTTTCTCTTTTCTATTCTTTTCTCTTCTTTATTCTTTAAAATTTTCTCTTCTTTTTACTCTTCATTTCTCGTTTCTCTTCTTTTCATTTCTTTTCTCTTCTTTTCTCTTTTCCCTTTACACCTCCGTTTTCTTTTCTTCTTTTCTCTTTTCACTTTTCTTTTCTCTTTTCTCTTCTTTTCTCTTTTCTCATCTTTTCTCCTCTTTACTCTTTTCCCTTTTCTCTTCCTTTTTCTTTTCTCTTTTTTTCTCGTTTCTCTTCTTTTCTCTTTTCTCTTCTTTTCTCTTTTCCCTTTTCTTTTCTCTTTTCTCTATTCTCTTCTTTTCTCTTTTCTCCTTTGTATTCTTTTCTCTTCTATTCACTTTTCTCTTTTAACTTTTCTCTTCTTTTCTCTATTCTCTTCCTTTCTCTATTAACTTTTCTCTTCTTTTCTCTATTCTCTTCTTTTCTCTTTTTTCTCTTCTATTCACTTTTCTCTTTTATCTTTTCTCTTCTTTTCTCTATTCTCTTCTTTTCTCTTTTCTCTTCTTTTCTCTTCATTTCTCTTTCCTCATTTCTCTATTCTCATCTGTTCTCTTTTCTCTTCTTTGCTCTTTTCTCTTTTCTCTTCTTCTATCTTCTTTTATCTTCTTTTCTCTTTTCTCTTTTCTCTATTCTCTTCTGTTCTCTTTTGTCTTCTTTCCACTGTTCCCTTTTCTCATCTATTCTCTTTTGTCTTTTCTCTTCTTTTCTCTTTTCTCTTCTTTTCTCTTCTTTTCTCCTTTCACGTTTCTTTTCTCTTTTCTCTTCTTTTTACATTCATTTTTTCTCTTTTCTCTTTTCTCTTCTTTTCTCTTTTCTCTTCTTTTCTCCTTTCTTTTCTCTTTTCTCTTCTTCTCTTCTTTTCTCTTCTTTTCCCATCATTTCTCTTTTCTCTTTTCTATTCTTTTATCTTCTATTCACTTTTCTCTTTTATCTTTTCATTTCTCTTCTTTTCTCTATTCTCTTCTTTTCTCTTTTCTCTTCTTTTCTCTTCATTTGTCTTTCCTCATTTCTCTATTCTCATCTGTTCTCTTTTCTCTTCTTTGCTCTTTTCTCTTCTTTGCTCTTTTCTCTTTTCTCTTCTTCTATCTTCTTTTATCTTCTTTTCTCTTTTCTCTTTTCTCTATTCTCTTCTGTTCTCTTTTGTCTTCTTTCCTCTGTTCCCTTTTCTCGTCTATTCTCTTTTATCTTTTCTCTTCATTTCTCTTTTCTCTTCTTTTCCATTCTCTCTTCTTTTCTCTTTTCTCATTTCTCTTTTCTTTTCTCTTTTCTCTTTTCTCTTCTTGTCTCTTTTTTCTTTTCTATTCTTTTCTCTTCTTTTCTCTTTTCCATTTTCTCTTTTTTTCTCTTGTCTCTTTTCTCTTTTCTCTTCTTTTCTCTTTCCTCTTTTCTATTTCCTCTTCTTTTTAATTTATCTTTTCTCTTCTTTTCGCTTTTCTATATCCTCTTCTTTTCTCTTCTTCTCTCTTCTTTTCTCATTTCTCTAGTCCCCTTTCTCTTCTTTTCTCGTTTCTCTTCTTTTCTCTTTTCTCTTCTTTTCTCTTTTCCCTTTTCTTTTCTCTTTTCTCAATTCTCTTCTTTTCTCTTTTCTCGTCTTTTCTCTTTTCTCGTCATTTCCCTTCAGTTCTCTTTTATCTTTTCTCTTTTGTATTCTTTTCTCTTCTATTCACTTTTCTCTTTTATCTTTTCTCTTCTTTTCTGTTTTCTCCTCTTTTCTCTTTTCTTTTCTCTTTTCTCTTTTCTCTTTTCTCTTCGTATCTCTTCGTTTCTCTTTTCTCTTCTTTTCTCTACTTTTCTCTTTTCCCTTTATTCTCTTCTTTTCTCTTTTCCTATATTCTCTTCTTTTTTTTTTCTTTTCTCTTCTTTTCTCTTCGTTATTCTTTAAACTTTCCTCTTCTTTTTACTCTTCATTTCTCTTTTCTCTTCTTTTCATTTCATTTCTCTTCTTTTCTCTTTTCCCTTTACACCTGTTTTCTTTTCTTCTTTTCTCTTTTCACTTTTCTTTTCTCTTTTCTCTTCTTTTCTCTTTTCTCATCTTTTCTCCTCTTTACTCTTTTCCCTTTTCTCTTCTTTTTTCTTTTCTCTTTTTTTCTCGTTTCTCTTCTTTTCTCTTTTCTCTTCTTTTCTCTTTTCCCTTTTCTTTTCTCTTTTCTCTATTCTCTTCTTTTCTCTTTTCTCTTCTTTTCTCTGTTCCCGTTTCTTTTCTCTTTTCTCTATTCTCTTCTTTTCTCTTTTCTCGTCTTTTCTCTTTTCTCTTCATTTCCCTTCATTTTTCTTTTCTCTTTTCTCTTTTGTATTCTTTTCTCGTCTATTCACTTTTCTCTTTTCCATTTTCTCTTCTTTTCTCTTGTCTCTTTTCTCTTTTCACTTCTTTTCTCTTTTCTCTTTTCTATTTTCTCTTCTTTCCTATTTTATCTTTTCTCTTCATTTCTCTTGTTTTCGCTTTTCTATATCCTCTTCTTTTCTCTTCTTCTCTCTTTTCTCTTGTCCCCTTTCTCTTCTTTTCTCTTTTCCCTTTTCTCTTCTTTTCTCTATTCTGTTCTTTTCTCTTTCCTCATTTCTCTTTTCTCTTCATTTCTCTTTTCTCTTTCCTCTTCTTTTCTCTTCTTTATTCTTTAACCTTTTCTCTTCTTTTTTCTCTTCTTTTCTCTTTTCTCTTCTTTTCATTTCTTTTCTCTTCTCACTTTTCTTTTCTCTTTTCTCTTCCTTTCTCTATACATTCTCTTTTCTCTTTTCTCCCATTTTCTCTTTTCACTTTTCTCTTCTTTTCTCTTTTCTCTTTACTCTTCTTTTCTCTTTTCGCTTTTCTCTTCTTATCTCTTCTTCTTTTTCTCATATCTGTTCTTTTCTCTTTTCTCTTCATTTCTCTTCTTTTCTCTTTTCCCTACACACCTTTTTTTTCTTTTCTTCTTTTCTCATTTCACTTTACTTTTCTCTTATCTCTTTTCTCTTCTTTTCTCTTTTCTCTTCTTTTCTCCTCTTTACTCTTTTCCCTTTTCTCTTCTTTTTTCTTTTCTCGTTTCTCTTCTTTTCTCTTTTCTCTTCTTTTCTCTTTTCCCTTTTCTTTTCTCTTTTCTCTATTCTCTTCTTTTCTCTTTTCTCGTCTTTTCTCTTTTCTCTTCATTTCCCTTCATTTTTCTTTTCTCTTTTCTCTTTTGTATTCTTTTCTCGTCTATTCACTTTTCTCTATTAACTTTTCTCTTCTTTTCGCTATTCTCTTCTTTTCTCTTTTCTCTTGTCCCCTTTCTCTTCTTTTCTCTTTTCCCTTTTCTCTTCTTTTCTCTATTCTGTTCTTTTCTCTTTCATTATTTCTCTTTTCTCTTCTTTTCTCTTTTCTCTTCTTTTCTCTTTTCCCTTTATTCTCTTCTTTTCTCTTTTTCTCTTTTCTCTTCTTTTCTCTTTTCTCTTTCCTCTTCTTTTCTCTTCTTTATTCTTTAACCTTTTCTCTTCTTTTTTCTCTTCTTTTCTCTTTTCTCTTCTTTTCATTTCTTTTCTCTTCTCACTTTTCTTTTCTCTTTTCTCTTCCTTTCTCTATACATTCTCTTTTCTCTTTTCTCTCATTTTCTCTTTTCACTTTTCTCTTCTTTTCTCTTTTCCCTTTTCTCTTATTTTCTCTTTTCCCTTTTCTCTTCTTTTCTCTATTCTCTTTTTCTCTTTACTCTTCTTTTCTCTTTTCGCTTTTCTCTTCTTATCTCTTCTCCTTTTTCTCATATCTGTTCTTTTCTCTTTTCTCTTCATTTCTCTTCTTTTCTCTATTCCCTTTACACCTCTTTTTTCTTTTCTTCTTTTCTCTTTTCACTTTACTTTTCTCTTATCTCTTTTCTCTTCTTTTCTCTTTTCTCTTCTTTTCTCCTCTTTACTCTTTTCCCTTTTCTCTTCTTTTTTCTTTTCTCGTTTCTCTTCTTTTCTCTTTTCTCTTCTTTTCTCTTTTCTCGTCTTTGCTCTTTTCTTTTCATTTCCCTTCATTTTTCTTTTCTCTTTTCTCTTTTGTATTCTTTTGTCGTCTATTCACTTTTCTGTATTAACTTTTCTCTTCTTTTCGCTATTCTCTTCTTTTCTCTTTTCTCTTCTTTTCTCTTCATTTCTCTTTCCTCATTTCTCTATTCTCATCTGTTCTCTTTTCTCTTCTTTGCTCTTTTCTCTTTTCTCTTCTTCTATCTACTTTTATCTTCTTTTCTCTTTTCTCTTTTCTCTATTCTCTTCTGTTCTCTTTTGTCTTCTTTCCACTGTTCCCTTTTCTCGTCTATTCTCTTTTCTCTTTTCTCTTCATTTCTCTTTTCTCTTCTTTTCCATTCTCTCTTCTTGTCTCTTTTCTCATTTCTCATTTCTCTTTTCTTTTCTCTTTTCTCTTTTCTCTTCTTGTCTCTTTTTTCTCTTCTATTCTTTTCTCTTTTCTCGTCTTTTCTCTTTTCTCTTCGTTTCTCTTTTCTCTTCTTTTCTCTTCCTTTCTCTATATATTCTCTTTTCTCTTTTCTCTTATTTTCTCTTTTCACTTTTCTCTTCTTTTCTCTTCTTTTCTCTTTTCCCTTTTCTCTTATTTTCTCTTTTCCCTTTTCTCTACTTTTCTCTATTCTCTTTTTCTCTTTTCTCTTCTTTTCTCTTTTCTCTTCTCCTTTTTCTCATATCTGTTCTTTTCTCTTTTCTCTTTTCTCTTCTTTTCTCTTTTCCCTTTACACCTCTTTTTTCTTTTCTTCGTTTCTCTGTTCTCTTCTTTTCACTTCTTTTCTCTTTTCTCCTCTTTTCTCTTTTCCCTTTTCTTTTCTCTTTTCTCTTCGTATCTCTTCTTTTCTCTTTTCTCTTTTCCCTTTATTCTCTTCTTTTCTCTTTTTCTCTTTTCTCTTCTTCTCTCTTTTCTCTTTCCTCTTCTTTTCTCTTCTTTATTCTTTAACCTTTTCTCTTCTTTTTTCTCTTCTTTTCTCTTTTCTCTTCTTTTCATTTCTTTTCTCTTCTCACTTTTCTTTTCTCTTTTCTCTTACTTTCTCTATACATTCTCTTTTCTCTTTTCTCTCATTTTCTCTTTTCACGTTTCTCTTCTTTTCTCTTTTCCCTTTTCTCTTATTTTCTCTTTTCCCTTTTCTCTTCTTTTCTCTATTCTCTATTTCTCTTTACTCTTCTTTTCTCTTTTCGCTTTTCTCTTCTTATCTCTTCTCCATTTTCTCATATCTGTTCTTTTCTCTTTTCTCTTCATTTCTCTTCTTTTCTCTTTTCCCTTTACACCTCTTTTTTCTTTTCTTCTTTTCTCTTTTCACTTTTCTTTTCTCTTATCTCTTTTCTCTTCTTTTCTCTTTTCTCTTCTTTTCTCCTCTTTACTCTTTTCCCTTTTCTCTTCTTTTTTCTTTTCTCGTTTCTCTTCTTTTCTCTTTTCTCTTCTTTTCTCTTTTCCCGTTTCTTTTCTCTTTTCTCTATTCTCTTCTTTTCTCTTTTCTCGTCTTTTCTCTTTTCTCTTCATTTCCCTTCATTTTTCTTTTCTCTTTTCTCTTTTGTATTCTTTTCTCATCTATTCACTTTTCTCTATTAACTTTTCTCTTCTTTTCGCTATTCTCTTCTTTTCTCTTTTCACTTCTTTTCTCTTCATTTCTCTTTCCTCATTTCTCTATTCTCATCTGTTCTCTTTTCTCTTCTTTGCTCTTTTCTCTTTTCTCTTCTTCTATCTACTTTTATCTTCTTTTCTCTTTTCTCTTTTCTCTATTCTCTTCTGTTCTCTTTTGTCTTCTTTCCACTGTTCCCTTTTCTCGTCTATTCTCTTTTATCTTTTCTCTTCATTTCTCTTTTCTCTTCTTTTCCATTCTCTCTTCTTGTCTCTTTTCTCATTTCTCATTTCTCTTTTCTTTTCTCTTTTCTCTTTTCTCTTCTTGTCTCTTTTTTCTCTTCTATTCTTTTCTCTTTTCTCGTCTTTTCTCTTTTCTCTTCGTTTCTCTTTTCTCTTCTTTTCTCTTCCTTTCTCTATATATTCTCTTTTCTCTTTTCTCTTCTTTTCTCTTTTCCCTTTTCTCTTATTTTCTCTTTTCCCTTTTCTCTACTTTTCTCTATTCTCTTTTTCTCTTTTCTCTTCTTTTCTCTTTTCTCTTCTCATTTTTCTCATATCTGTTCTTTTCTCTTTTCTCTTTTCTCTTCTTTTCTCTTCTTTTCTCTTTTCCCTTTACACTTCTTTTTTCTTTTCTCCGTTTCTCTGTTCTCTTCTTTTCACTTCTTTTCTCTTTTCTCCTCTTTTCTCTTTTCCCTTTTCTTTTCTCTTTTCTCTTCGTATCTCTTCTTTTCTCTTTTCTCTTCTTTTCTCTTTTCTCTTTTCCCTTTATTCTCTTCTTCTCTCTTTTCTCTTTCCTCTTCTTTTCTCTTCTTTATTCTTTAACCTTTTCTCTTCTTTTTTCTCTTCTTTTCTCTTTTCTCTTCTTTTCATTTCTTTTCTCTTCTCACTTTTCTTTTCTCTTTTCTCTTACTTTCTCTATACATTCTCTTTTCTCTTTTCTCTCATTTTCTCTTTTCACATTTCTCTTCTTTTCTCTTTTCCCTTTTCTCTTATTTTCTCTTTTCCCTTTTCTCTTCTTTTCTCTTTCCTCATTTCTCTATTCTCATCTGTTCTCTTTTCTCTTCTTTGCTCTTTTCTCTTTTCTCTTCTTCTATCTACTTTTATCTTCTTTTCTCTTTTCTCTTTTCTCTATTCTCTTCTGTTCTCTTTTGTCTTCTTTCCACTGTTCCCTTTTCTCGTCTATTCTCTTTTATCTTTTCTCTTCATTTCTCTTTTCTCTTCTTTTCCATTCTCTCTTCTTGTCTCTTTTCTCATTTCTCATTTCTCTTTTCTTTTCTCTTTTCTCTTTTCTCTTCTTGTCTCTTTTTTCTCTTCTATTCTTTTCTCTTTTCTCGTCTTTTCTCTTTACTCTTCTTTTCTCTTTTCGCTTTTCTCTTCTTATCTCTTCTCCTTTTTCTCATATCTGTTCTTTTCTCTTTTCTCTTCATTTCTCTTCTTTTCTCTTTTCCCTTTACACCTCTTTTTTCTTTTCTTCTTTTCTCTTTTCACTTTTCTTTTCTCTTATCTCTTTTCTCTTCTTTTCTCTTTTCTCTTCTTTTCTCCTCTTTACTCTTTTCCCTTTTCTCTTCTTTTTTCTTTTCTCGTTTCTCTTCTTTTCTCTTTTCTCTTCTTTTCTCTTTTCCCGTTTTCTTTTCTCTTTTCTCTTCTTTTCTCTTTTCTCTTCTTTTCTCTTTTCTCATCTTTTCTCCTCTTTACTCTTTTCCCTTTTCTCTTCTTTTTTCTTTTCTCTTCTTTTCTCGTTTCTCTTCTTTTCTCTTTTCTCTTCTTTTCTCTTTTCCCTTTTCTTTTCTCTTTTCTCAATTCTCTTCTTTTCTCTTTTCTCGTCTTTTCTCTTTTCTCGTCATTTCCCTTCAGTTCTCTTTTCTCTTTTCTCTTTTGTATTCTTTTCTCTTCTATTCACTTTTCTCTTTTATCTTTTCTCTTCTTTTCTCTTTTCTCTTCTTTTCTCTTTTCTCATCTTTTCTCTTTTCCCTTTTCTTTTCTCTTTTCTCTATTCTCTTCTTTTTTCTTTTCTCTTTTGTATTCTTTTCTCTTCTATTAACTTTTCTCTTTTAACTTTTCTCTTCTTTTCTCTATTCTCTTCTTTGCTCTATTAACTTTTCTCTTCTTTTCTCTATAATCTTCTTTTCTCTTTTTTCTCTTCTCTTCACTTTTCTCTTTTATCTTTTCTCTTCTTTTCTCTGTTCTCTTCTTTTCTCTATTAACTTTTCTCTTCTTTTCTCTATTCTCTTCTTTTCTCTTTTTTCTCTTCTATTCACTTTTCTCTTTTATCTTTTCTCTTCTTTTCTCTATTCTCTTCTTTTCTCTTTTCTCTTCTTTTCTCTTCATTTCTCTTTCCTCATTTCTCTATTCTCATCTGTTCTCTTTTCTCTTCTTTGCTCTTTTCTCTTTTCTCTTCTTCTATCTTCTTTTATCTTCTTTTCTCTTTTCTCTTTTCTCTATTCTCTTCAGTTCTCTTTGGTCTTCTTTCCACTGTTCCCTTTTCTCGTCTATTCTCTTTTATCTTTTCTCTTCTTATCTCTTTTCTCTTCTTTTCCCTTCTTTTCTCCTTTCACGTTTCTTTTCTCTTTTCTCTTCTTTTCTCTTTTCTCTTCTTTTCTCCTTTCTTTTCTCTTTTCTCTTCTTTTCCCTTCATTTCTCTTTTCTCTTTTGTATTCTTTTATCTTCTATTCACTTTTCTCTTTTATCTTTTCTTTTCTCTTCTTTTCTCTATTCTCTTCTTTTCTCTTTTCCCTTCATTTCTCTTTCCTCATTTCTCTATTCTCATCTGTTCTCTTTTCTCTTCTTTGCTCTTTTCTCTTTTCTCTTCTTCTATCTTCTTTTATCTTCTTTTCTCTTTTCTCTTTTCTCTATTCTCTTCAGTTCTCTTTGGTCTTCTTTCCACTGTTCCCTTTTCTCGTCTATTCTCTTTTCTCTTTTCTCTTCTTATCTCTTTTCTCTTCTTTTCCCTTCTTTTCTCCTTTCACGTTTCTTTTCTCTTTTCTCTTCTTTTCTCTTTTCTCTTCTTTTCTCCTTTCTTTTCTCTTTTCTCTTCTTCTCTTCTTTTCTCTTTTCTCTTCTTTTCCCTTCATTTCTCTTTTCTCTTTTGTATTCTTTTATCTTCTATTCACTTTTCTCTTTTATCTTTTCTTTTCTCTTCTTTTCTCTATTCTCTTCTTTTCTCTTTTCCCTTTTCTCTTATTTTCTCTTTTCCCTTTTCTCTACTTTTCTCTATTCTCTTTTTCTCTTTTCTCTTCTTTTCTCTTTTCTCTTCTCCTTTTTCTCATATCTGTTCTTTTCTCTTTTCTCTTTTCTCTTCTTTTCTCTTTTCCCTTTACACCTCTTTTTTCTTTTCTTCGTTTCTCTGTTCTCTTCTTTTCACTTCTTTTCTCTTTTCTCCTCTTTTCTCTTTTCCCTTTTCTTTTCTCTTTTCTCTTCGTATCTCTTCTTTTCTCTTTTCTCTTTTCCCTTTATTCTCTTCTTTTCTCTTTTTCTCTTTTCTCTTCTTCTCTCTTTTCTCTTTCCTCTTCTTTTCTCTTCTTTATTCTTTAACCTTTTCTCTTCTTTTTTCTCTTCTTTTCTCTTTTCTCTTCTTTTCATTTCTTTTCTCTTCTCACTTTTCTTTTCTCTTTTCTCTTACTTTCTCTATACATTCTCTTTTCTCTTTTCTCTCATTTTCTCTTTTCACGTTTCTCTTCTTTTCTCTTTTCCCTTTTCTCTTATTTTCTCTTTTCCCTTTTCTCTTCTTTTCTCTATTCTCTATTTCTCTTTACTCTTCTTTTCTCTTTTCGCTTTTCTCTTCTTATCTCTTCTCCATTTTCTCATATCTGTTCTTTTCTCTTTTCTCTTCATTTCTCTTCTTTTCTCTTTTCCCTTTACACCTCTTTTTTCTTTTCTTCTTTTCTCTTTTCACTTTTCTTTTCTCTTATCTCTTTTCTCTTCTTTTCTCTTTTCTCTTCTTTTCTCCTCTTTACTCTTTTCCCTTTTCTCTTCTTTTTTCTTTTCTCGTTTCTCTTCTTTTCTCTTTTCTCTTCTTTTCTCTTTTCCCGTTTCTTTTCTCTTTTCTCTATTCTCTTCTTTTCTCTTTTCTCGTCTTTTCTCTTTTCTCTTCATTTCCCTTCATTTTTCTTTTCTCTTTTCTCTTTTGTATTCTTTTCTCATCTATTCACTTTTCTCTATTAACTTTTCTCTTCTTTTCGCTATTCTCTTCTTTTCTCTTTTCACTTCTTTTCTCTTCATTTCTCTTTCCTCATTTCTCTATTCTCATCTGTTCTCTTTTCTCTTCTTTGCTCTTTTCTCTTTTCTCTTCTTCTATCTACTTTTATCTTCTTTTCTCTTTTCTCTTTTCTCTATTCTCTTCTGTTCTCTTTTGTCTTCTTTCCACTGTTCCCTTTTCTCGTCTATTCTCTTTTATCTTTTCTCTTCATTTCTCTTTTCTCTTCTTTTCCATTCTCTCTTCTTGTCTCTTTTCTCATTTCTCATTTCTCTTTTCTTTTCTCTTTTCTCTTTTCTCTTCTTGTCTCTTTTTTCTCTTCTATTCTTTTCTCTTTTCTCGTCTTTTCTCTTTTCTCTTCGTTTCTCTTTTCTCTTCTTTTCTCTTCCTTTCTCTATATATTCTCTTTTCTCTTTTCTCTTCTTTTCTCTTTTCCCTTTTCTCTTATTTTCTCTTTTCCCTTTTCTCTACTTTTCTCTATTCTCTTTTTCTCTTTTCTCTTCTTTTCTCTTTTCTCTTCTCATTTTTCTCATATCTGTTCTTTTCTCTTTTCTCTTTTCTCTTCTTTTCTCTTCTTTTCTCTTTTCCCTTTACACTTCTTTTTTCTTTTCTCCGTTTCTCTGTTCTCTTCTTTTCACTTCTTTTCTCTTTTCTCCTCTTTTCTCTTTTCCCTTTTCTTTTCTCTTTTCTCTTCGTATCTCTTCTTTTCTCTTTTCTCTTCTTTTCTCTTTTCTCTTTTCCCTTTATTCTCTTCTTCTCTCTTTTCTCTTTCCTCTTCTTTTCTCTTCTTTATTCTTTAACCTTTTCTCTTCTTTTTTCTCTTCTTTTCTCTTTTCTCTTCTTTTCATTTCTTTTCTCTTCTCACTTTTCTTTTCTCTTTTCTCTTACTTTCTCTATACATTCTCTTTTCTCTTTTCTCTCATTTTCTCTTTTCACATTTCTCTTCTTTTCTCTTTTCCCTTTTCTCTTATTTTCTCTTTTCCCTTTTCTCTTCTTTTCTCTTTCCTCATTTCTCTATTCTCATCTGTTCTCTTTTCTCTTCTTTGCTCTTTTCTCTTTTCTCTTCTTCTATCTACTTTTATCTTCTTTTCTCTTTTCTCTTTTCTCTATTCTCTTCTGTTCTCTTTTGTCTTCTTTCCACTGTTCCCTTTTCTCGTCTATTCTCTTTTATCTTTTCTCTTCATTTCTCTTTTCTCTTCTTTTCCATTCTCTCTTCTTGTCTCTTTTCTCATTTCTCATTTCTCTTTTCTTTTCTCTTTTCTCTTTTCTCTTCTTGTCTCTTTTTTCTCTTCTATTCTTTTCTCTTTTCTCGTCTTTTCTCTTTACTCTTCTTTTCTCTTTTCGCTTTTCTCTTCTTATCTCTTCTCCTTTTTCTCATATCTGTTCTTTTCTCTTTTCTCTTCATTTCTCTTCTTTTCTCTTTTCCCTTTACACCTCTTTTTTCTTTTCTTCTTTTCTCTTTTCACTTTTCTTTTCTCTTATCTCTTTTCTCTTCTTTTCTCTTTTCTCTTCTTTTCTCCTCTTTACTCTTTTCCCTTTTCTCTTCTTTTTTCTTTTCTCGTTTCTCTTCTTTTCTCTTTTCTCTTCTTTTCTCTTTTCCCGTTTTCTTTTCTCTTTTCTCTTCTTTTCTCTTTTCTCTTCTTTTCTCTTTTCTCATCTTTTCTCCTCTTTACTCTTTTCCCTTTTCTCTTCTTTTTTCTTTTCTCTTCTTTTCTCGTTTCTCTTCTTTTCTCTTTTCTCTTCTTTTCTCTTTTCCCTTTTCTTTTCTCTTTTCTCAATTCTCTTCTTTTCTCTTTTCTCGTCTTTTCTCTTTTCTCGTCATTTCCCTTCAGTTCTCTTTTCTCTTTTCTCTTTTGTATTCTTTTCTCTTCTATTCACTTTTCTCTTTTATCTTTTCTCTTCTTTTCTCTTTTCTCCTCTTTTCTCTTTTCTTTTCTCTTTTCTCTTTTCTCTTTTCTCTTCGTATCTCTTCGTTTCTCTTTTCTCTTCTTTTCTCTACTTTTCTCTTTTCCCTTTATTCTCTTCTTTTCTCTTTTCCTATATTCTCTTCTTTTCTCTTTTCTCTTTTCTCTTCTTTTCTCTTCTTTATTCTTTAAACTTTTCTCTTCTTTTTACTCTTCATTTCTCTTTTCTCTTCTTTTCATTTCTTTTCTCTTCTTTTCTCTTTTCCCTTTACAACTCTGTTTTCTTTTCTTCTTTTCTCTTTTCACTTTTCTTTTCTCTTTTCTCTTCTTTTCTCTTTTCTCATCTTTTCTCTTTTCCCTTTTCTTTTCTCTTTTCTCTATTCTCTTCTTTTCTCTTTTCTCTTTTGTATTCTTTTCTCTTCTATTAACTTTTCTCTTTTAACTTTTCTCTTCTTTTCTCTATTCTCTTCTTTGCTCTATTAACTTTTCTCTTCTTTTCTCTATAATCTTCTTTTCTCTTTTTTCTCTTCTCTTCACTTTTCTCTTTTATCTTTTCTCTTCTTTTCTCTGTTCTCTTCTTTTCTCTATTAACTTTTCTCTTCTTTTCTCTATTCTCTTCTTTTCTCTTTTTTCTCTTCTATTCACTTTTCTCTTTTATCTTTTCTCTTCTTTTCTCTATTCTCTTCTTTTCTCTTTTCTCTTCTTTTCTCTTCATTTCTCTTTCCTCATTTCTCTATTCTCATCTGTTCTCTTTTCTCTTCTTTGCTCTTTTCTCTTTTCTCTTCTTCTATCTTCTTTTATCTTCTTTTCTCTTTTCTCTTTTCTCTATTCTCTTCAGTTCTCTTTGGTCTTCTTTCCACTGTTCCCTTTTCTCGTCTATTCTCTTTTATCTTTTCTCTTCTTATCTCTTTTCTCTTCTTTTCCCTTCTTTTCTCCTTTCACGTTTCTTTTCTCTTTTCTCTTCTTTTCTCTTTTCTCTTCTTTTCTCCTTTCTTTTCTCTTTTCTCTTCTTTTCCCTTCATTTCTCTTTTCTCTTTTGTATTCTTTTATCTTCTATTCACTTTTCTCTTTTATCTTTTCTTTTCTCTTCTTTTCTCTATTCTCTTCTTTTCTCTTTTCCCTTCATTTCTCTTTCCTCATTTCTCTATTCTCATCTGTTCTCTTTTCTCTTCTTTGCTCTTTTCTCTTTTCTCTTCTTCTATCTTCTTTTATCTTCTTTTCTCTTTTCTCTTTTCTCTATTCTCTTCAGTTCTCTTTGGTCTTCTTTCCACTGTTCCCTTTTCTCGTCTATTCTCTTTTCTCTTTTCTCTTCTTATCTCTTTTCTCTTCTTTTCCCTTCTTTTCTCCTTTCACGTTTCTTTTCTCTTTTCTCTTCTTTTCTCTTTTCTCTTCTTTTCTCCTTTCTTTTCTCTTTTCTCTTCTTCTCTTCTTTTCTCTTTTCTCTTCTTTTCCCTTCATTTCTCTTTTCTCTTTTGTATTCTTTTATCTTCTATTCACTTTTCTCTTTTATCTTTTCTTTTCTCTTCTTTTCTCTATTCTCTTCTTTTCTCTTTTCCCTTCATTTCTCTTTCCTCATTTCTCTATTCTCATCTGTTCTCTTTTCTCTTCTTTGCTCTTTTCTCTTTTCTCTTCTTCTATCTTCTTTTATCTTCTTTTCTCTTTTCTCTTTTCTCTATTCTTTTCAGTTCTCTTTTGTCTTCTTTCCACTGTTCCCTTTTCTCGTCTATTCTCTTTTATCTTTTCTCTTCTTTTCTCTTTTCTCTTCTTTTCCCTTCTTTTCTCCTTTCACGTTTCTTTTCACTTTTCTCTTCTTTTCTCTTTTCTCTTCTTTTCTCCTTTCTTTTCTCTTTTCTCTTCTTCACTTCTTTTCTCTTTTCTCTACTTTTCCCTTCATTTCTCTTTTCTCTTTTGTATTCTTTTATCTTCTATTCACTTTTCTCTTTTATCTTTTCTTTTCTCTTCTTTTCTCTATTCTCTTCTTTTCTCTTTTCTCTTCTTTTCTCTATTCTCTTCTTTTCTCTATTAACTTTTCTCTTCTTTTCTCTATTCTCTTCTTTTCTCTTTTTTCTCTTCTATTCACTTTTCTCTTTTATCTTTTCTCTTCTTTTCTCTATTCTCTTCTTTTCTCTTTTCTCTTCTTTTCTCTTCATTTCTCTTTCCTCATTTCTCTATTCTCATCTGTTCTCTTTTCTCTTCTTTGCTCTTTTCTCTTTTCTCTTCTTCTATCTTCTTTTATCTTCTTTTCTCTTTTCTCTTTTCTCTATTCTCTTCAGTTCTCTTTTGTCTTCTTTCCACTGTTCCCTTTTCTCGTCTATTCTCTTTTATCTTTTCTCTTCTTATCTCTTTTCTCTTCTTTTCCCTTCTTTTCTCCTTTCACGTTTCTTTTCTCTTTTCTCTTCTTTTCTCTTCTTTTCCCTTCATTTCTCTTTTCTCTTTTGTATTCTTTTATCTTCTATTCACTTTTCTCTTTTATCTTTTCTTTTCTCTTCTTTTCTCTATTCTCTTCTTTTCTCTTTTCTCTTCTTTTCTCTTCATTTCTCTTTCCTCATTTCTCTATTCTCATCTGTTCTCTTTTCTCTTCTTTGCTCTTTTCTCTTTTCTCTTCTTCTATCTTCTTTTATCTTCTTTTCTCTTTTCTCTTTTCTCTATTCTCTTCTGTTCTCTTTTGTCTTCTTTCCTCTGTTCCCTTTTCTCGTCTATTCCCTTTTATCTTTTATCTTCATTTCTCTTTTCTCTTCTTTTCCATTCTCTCTTCTTTTCTCTTTTCTCATTTCTCTTTTCTTTTCTCTTTTCTCTTTTCTCTTCTTGTCTCTTTTTTCTTTTCTATTCTTTTCTCTTCTTTTCTCTTTTCCATTTTCTCTTTTTTTCTCTTGTCTCTTTTCCATTCTCTCTTCTTTTCTCTTTTCTCATTTCTCTTTTCTATTCTTTTCTCTTTTCTCTTTTCTCTTCTTGTCTCTTTTTTCTTTTCTATTCTTTTCTCTTCTTTTCTCTTTTCCATTTTCTCTTTTTTTCTCTTGTCTCTTTTCTCTTTTCTCTTCTTTTCTCTTTCCTCTTTTCTATATCCTCTTCTTTTCTCTTCTTCTCTCTTCTTTTCTCTTTTCTCTTGTCCCCTTTCTCTTCTTTTCTCTTTTCCCTTTTCTCTTCTTTTCTCTATTCTGTTCTTTTCTCTTTCCGTATTTCTCTTTTCTCTTCTTTTCTCTTTTCTCTTCTTTTCTCTTTTCTCTTCTTTTCTCTTTTCTCATCTTTTCTCCTCTTTACTCTTTTCCCTTTTCTCTTCTTTTTTCTTTTCTCTTCTTTTCTCGTTTCTCTTCTTTTCTCTTTTCTCTTCTTTTCTCTTTTCCCTTTTCTTTTCTCTTTTCTCAATTCTCTTCTTTTCTCTTTTCTCGTCTTTTCTCTTTTCTCGTCATTTCCCTTCAGTTCTCTTTTCTCTTTTCTCTTTTGTATTCTTTTCTCTTCTATTCACTTTTCTCTTTTATCTTTTCTCTTCTTTTCTCTTTTCTCCTCTTTTCTCTTTTCTTTTCTCTTTTCTCTTTTCTCTTTTCTCTTCGTATCTCTTCGTTTCTCTTTTCTCTTCTTTTCTCTACTTTTCTCTTTTCCCTTTATTCTCTTCTTTACTCTTTTCCTATATTCTCTTCTTTTCTCTTTTCTCTTCTTTTCTCTTCTTTATTCTTTAAACTTTTCTCTTCTTTTTACTGTTCATTTCTCTTTTCTCTTCTTTTCATTTCTTTTCTCTTCTTTTCTCTTTTCACTTCTTTTCTCTTCCTTTCTCTATATATTCTCTTTTCTCTTTTCTCTCATTTTCTCTTATTTTCTCTTTTTCCTTTTCTCTTCTTTTCTCTATTCTCTTTTTCTCTTTACTTTTCTTTTCTCTTTTCGCTTTTCTCTTCTTATCTCTTCTCCTTTTTCTCATATCTGTTCTTTTCTCTTTTCTCTTTTATCTTCATTTCTCTTCTTTTCTCTTTTCCCTTTACACCTCTTTTTTCTTTTCTTCTTTTCTCTTTTCACTTTTCTTTTCTCTTTTCTCTTCTTTTCTCTTTTCTCATCTTTTCTCCTCTTTACTCTTTTCCCTTTCCTCTTCTTTTTTCTTTTCTCTTTTTTTCTCGTTTCTCTTCTTTTCTCTTTTCTCTTCTTTTCTCTTCTTTATTCTTTAAACTTTTCTCTTCTTTTTACTGTTCATTTCTCTTTTCTCTTCTTTTCATTTCTTTTCTCTTCTTTTCTCTTTTCACTTCTTTTCTCTTCCTTTCTCTATATATTCTCTTTTCTCTTTTCTCTCATTTTCTCTTATTTTCTCTTTTTCCTTTTCTCTTCTTTTCTCTATTCTCTTTTTCTCTTTACTCTTCTTTTCTCTTTTCGCTTTTCTCTTCTTATCTCTTCTCCTTTTTCTCATATCTGTTCTTTTCTCTTTTCTCTTTTTTCTTCATTTCTATTCTTTTCTCTTTTCCCTTTACACCTCTTTTTTCTTTTCTTCTTTTCTCTTTTCACTTTTCTTTTCTGTTTTCTCTTCTTTTCTCTTTTCTCATTTTTTCTCCTCTTTACTCTTTTCCCTTTTCTCTTTTTTTTTCTTTTCTCTTCTTTTCTCGTTTCTCTTCTTTTCTCTTTTCTCTTCTTTTCTCTTTTCCCTTTTCTTTTCTCTTTTCTCTATTCTCTTCTTTTCTCTTTTCTCTTTTGTATTCTTTTCTCTTCTATTCACTTTTCTCTTTTAACTTTTCTCTTCTTTTCTCTATTCTCTTCTTTTCTCTATTAACTTTTCTCTTCTTTTCTCTATTCTCTTCTTTTCTCTTTTTTCTCTTCTATTCACTTTTCTCTTTTATCTTTTCTCTTCTTTTCTCTATTCTCTTCTTTTCTCTTTTCTCTTCTTTTCTCTTCATTTCTCTTTCCTCATTTCTCTATTCTCATCTGTTCTCTTTTCTCTTCTTTGCTCTTTTCTCTTCTTCTATCTTCTTTTATCTTCTTTTCTCTTTTCTCTTTTCTCTATTCTCTTCTGTTCTCTTTTGTCTTCTTTCCTCTGTTCCCTTTTCTCGTCTATTCTCTTTTATCTTTTCTCTTCATTTCTCTTTTCTCTTCTTTTCCATTCTCTCTTCTTTTCTCTTTTCTCATTTCTCTTTTCTTTTCTCTTTTCTCTTTCCTCTTCTTGTCTCTGTTTTCTTTTCTATTCTTTTCTCTTCTTTTCTCTTTTCCATTTTCTCTTTTTTTCTCTTGTCTCTTTTCTCTTTTCTCTTCTTTTCTCTTTCCTCTTTTCTATTTCCTCTTCTTTTCTAATTTATCTTTTCTCTTCTTTTCTCTTGTTTTCGCTTTTCTATATCCTCTTCTTTTCTCTTATCTCTCTTCTTTTCTCTTTTCTCTTGTCCCCTTTCTCTTCTTTTCTCTTTTCCCTTTTCTCTTCTTTTCTCGATTCTGTTCTTTTCTCTTTCCTTATTTCTCTTTTCTCTTCTTTTCTCTTTTCTCTTCTTTTCTCTTTTCTCGTCTTTTCTCTTTTCTCATCTTTTCTCCTCTTTACTCTTTTCCCTTTTCTCTTCTTTTTTCTTTTCTCTTCTTTTCTCGTTTCTCTTCTTTTCTCTTTTCTCTTCTTTTCTCTTTTCCCTTTTCTTTTCTCTTTTCTCAATTCTCTTCTTTTCTCTTTTCTCGTCTTTTCTCTTTTCTCGTCATTTCCCTTCAGTTCTCTTTTATCTTTTCTCTTTTGTATTCTTTTCTCTTCTATTCACTTTTCTCTTTTATCTTTTCTCTTCTTTTCTCTTTTCTCCTCTTTTCTCTTTTCTTTTCTCTTTTCTCTTTTCTCTTTTCTCTTCGTATCTCTTCGTTTCTCTTTTCTCTTCTTTTCTCTACTTTTCTCTTTTCCCTTTATTCTCTTCTTTACTCTTTTCCTATATTCTCTTCTTTTCTCTTTTCTCTTCTTTACTCTTCTTTATTCTTTAAACTTTTCTCTTCTTTTTACTGTTCATTTCTCTTTTCTCTTCTTTTCATTTCTTTTCTCTTCTTTTCTCTTTTTTCTCTTCTCTTCACTTTTCTCTTTTATCTTTTCTCTTCTTTTCTCTATTCTCTTGTTTTCTCTATTAACTTTTCTCTTCTTTTCTCTGTTCTCTTCTTTTCTCTTTTTTCTCTTCTATTCACTTTTCTCTTTTATCTTTTCTCTTCTTTTCTCTATTCTCTTCTTTTCTCTTTTCTCTTCTTTTCTCTTCATTTCTCTTTCCTCATTTCTCTATTCTCATCTGTTCTCTTTTCTCTTCTTTGCTCTTTTCTCTTTTCTCTTCTTCTATCTTCTTTTATCTTCTTTTCTCTTTTCTCTTTTCTCTATTCTCTTCTGTTCTCTTTTGTCTTCTTTCCACTGTTCCCTTTTCTCGTCTATTCTCTTTTAACTTTTCTCTTCTTTTCTCTTTTCTCTTCTTTTCTCCTTTCACGTTTGTTTTCTCTTTTCTCTTCTTTTCTCATTCATTTTTTCTCTTTTCTCTTTTCTCTTCTTTTCTCTTTTCTCTTCTTTTCTCCTTTCTTTTCTCTTTTCTCTTCTTCTCTTCTTTTCTCTTCTTTTCCCTTCATTTCTCTTTTCTCTTTTGTATTCTTTTATCTTCTATTCACTTTTCTCTTTTATCTTTTCTTTTCTCTTCTTTTCTCTATTCTCTTCTTTTCTCTTTTCTCTTCTTTTCTCTTCATTTCTCTTTCCTCATTTCTCTATTCTCATCTGTTCTCTTTTCTCTTCTTTGCTCTTTTCTCTTTTCTCTTCTTCTATCTTCTTTTATCTTCTTTTCTCTTTTCTCTTTTCTCTTTTCTCTATTCTATTCTGTTCTCTTTTGTCTTCTTTCCTCTGTTCCCTTTTCTCGTCTATTCTCTTTTATCTTTTCTCTTCATTTCTCTTTTCTCTTCTTTTCCATTCTCTCTTCTTTTCTCTTTTCTCATTTCTCTTTTCTATTCTTTTCTCTTTTCTCTTTTCTCTTCTTGTCTCTTTTTTCTTTTCTATTCTTTTCTCTTCTTTTCTCTTTTCCATTTTCTCTTTTTTTCTCTTGTCTCTTTTCTCTTTTCTCTTCTTTTCTCTTTCCTCTTTTCTATTTCCTCTTCTTTTCTAATTTATCTTTTCTCTTCTTTTCGCTTTTCTATATCCTCTTCTTTTCTAATTTATCTTTTCTCTTCTTTTCTCTTGTTTTCGCTTTTCTATATCCTCTTCTTTTCTCTTCTTCTCTCTTCTTTTCTCTTTTCTCTTGTCCCCTTTCTCTTCTTTTCTCTTTTCCCTTTTCTCTTCTTTTCTCTATTCTGTTCTTTTCTCTTTCCTTATTTCTCTTTTCTCTTCTTTTCTCTTTTCTCTTCTTTTCTCTTTTCTCTTCTTTTCTCTTTTCTCATCTTTTCTCCTCTTTACTCTTTTCCCTTTTCTCTTCTTTTTTCTTTTCTCTTCTTTTCTCGTTTCTCTTCTTTTCTCTTTTCTCTTCTTTTCTCTTTTCCCTTTTCTTTTCTCTTTTCTCAATTCTCTTCTTTTCTCTTTTCTCGTCTTTTCTCTTTTCTCGTCATTTCCCTTCAGTTCTCTTTTCTCTTTTCTCTTTTGTATTCTTTTCTCTTCTATTCACTTTTCTCTTTTATCTTTTCTCTTCTTTTCTCTTTTCTCCTCTTTTCTCTTTTCTTTTCTCTTTTCTCTTTTCTCTTTTCTCTTCGTATCTCTTCGTTTCTCTTTTCTCTTCTTTTCTCTACTTTTCTCTTTTCCCTTTATTCTCTTCTTTACTCTTTTCCTATATTCTCTTCTTTTCTCTTTTCTCTTCTTTATTCTTTAAACTTTTCTCTTCTTTTTACTGTTCATTTCTCTTTTCTCTTCTTTTCATTTCTTTTCTCTTCTTTTCTCTTTTCACTTCTTTTCTCTTCCTTTCTCTATATATTCTCTTTTCTCTTTTCTCTCATTTTCTCTTATTTTCTCTTTTTCCTTTTCTCTTCTTTTCTCTATTCTCTTTTTCTCTTTACTCTTCTTTTCTCTTTTCGCTTTTCTCTTCTTATCTCTTCTCCTTTTTCTCATATCTGTTCTTTTCTCTTTTCTCTTTTATCTTCATTTCTCTTCTTTTCTCTTTTCCCTTTACACCTCTTTTTTCTTTTCTTCTTTTCTCTTTTCACTTTTCTTTTCTCTTTTCTCTTCTTTTCTCTTTTCTCATCTTTTCTCCTCTTTACTCTTTTCCCTTTCCTCTTCTTTTTTCTTTTCTCTTTTTTTCTCGTTTCTCTTCTTTTCTGTTTTCTCTTCTTTTCTCTTCTTTATTCTTTAAACTTTTCTCTTCTTTTTACTGTTCATTTCTCTTTTCTCTTCTTTTCATTTCTTTTCTCTTCTTTTCTCTTTTCACTTCTTTTCTCTTCCTTTCTCTATATATTCTCTTTTCTCTTTTCTCTCATTTTCTCTTATTTTCTCTTTTTCCTTTTCTCTTCTTTTCTCTATTCTCTTTTTCTCTTTACTCTTCTTTTCTCTTTTCGCTTTTCTCTTCTTATCTCTTCTCCTTTTTCTCATATCTGTTCTTTTCTCTTTTCTCTTTTTTCTTCATTTCTCTTCTTTTCTCTTTTCCCTTTACACCTCTTTTTTCTTTTCTTCTTATCTCTTTTCACTTTTCTATTCTGTTTTCTCTTCTTTTCTCTTTTCTCATCTTTTCTCCTCTTTACTCTTTTCCCTTTTCTCTTTTTTTTTCTTTTCTCTTCTTTTCTCGTTTCTCTTCTTTTCTCTTTTCTCTTCTTTTCTCTTTTCCCTTTTCTTTTCTCTTTTCTCTATTCTCTTCTTTTCTCTTTTCTCTTTTGTATTCTTTTCTCTTCTATTCACTTTTCTCTTTTAACTTTTCTCTTCTTTTCTCTATTCTCTTCTTTTCTCTTTTCTCTTCTTTTCTCTTCATTTCTCTTTCCTCATTTCTCTATTCTCATCTGTTCTCTTTTCTCTTCTTTGCTCTTTTCTCTTTTCTCTTCTTCTATCTTCTTTTATCTTCTTTTCTCTTTTCTCTTTTCTCTATTCTCTTCAGTTCTCTTTTGTCTTCTTTCCACTGTTCCCTTTTCTCGTCTATTCTCTTTTATCTTTTCTCTTCTTTTCTCTTTTCTCTTCTTTTCCCTTCATTTCTCTTTTCTCTTTTGTATTCTTTTATCTTCTATTCACTTTTCTCTTTTATCTTTTCTTTTCTCTTCTTTTCTCTATTCTCTTCTTTTCTCTTTTCTCTTCATTTCTCTTTCCTCATTTCTCTATTCTCATCTGTTCTCTTTTCTCTTCTTTGCTCTTTTCTCTTTTCTCTTCTTCTATCTTCATTTATCTGCTTTTCTCTTTTCTCTTTTCTCTTCGTATCTCTTCTTTTCTCTTTTCTCTTCTTTTCTCTACTTTTCTCTTTTCCCTTTATTCTCTTCTTTACTCTTTTCCTATATTCTCTTCTTTTCTCTTTTCTCTTCTTTTCTCTTCTTTATTCTTTAAACTTTTCTCTTCTTTTTACTGTTCATTTCTCTTTTCTCTTCTTTTCATTTCTTTTCTCTTCTTTTCTCTTTTCACTTCTTTTCTCTTCCTTTCTCTATATATTCTCTTTTCTCTTTTCTCTCATTTTCTCTTATTTTCTCTTTTTCCTTTTCTCTTCTTTTCTCTATTCTCTTTTTCTCTTTACTCTTCTTTTCTCATTTCGCTTTTCTCTTCTTATCTCTTCTCCTTTTTCTCATATCTGTTCTTTTCTCTTTTCTCTTTTATCTTCATTTCTCTTCTTTTCTCTTTTCCCTTTACACCTCTTTTTTCTTTTCTTCTTTTCTCTTTTCACTTTTCTTTTCTGTTTTCTCTTCTTTTCTCTTTTCTCATCTTTTCTCCTCTTTACTCTTTTCCCTTTTCTCTTTTTTTTTCTTTTCTCTTCTTTTCTCGTTTCTCTTCTTTTCTCTTTTCTCTTCTTTTCTCTTTTCCCTTTTCTTTTCTCTTTTCTCTATTCTCTTCTTTTCTCTTTTCTCTTTTGTATTCTTTCTCTTCTATTCACTTTTCTCTTTTAACTTTTCTCTTCTTTTCTCTATTCTCTTCTTTTCTCTTTTTTCTCTTCTCTTCACTTTTCTCTTTTATCTTTTCTCTTCTTTTCTCTATTCTCTTCTTTTCTCTTTTCTCTTCTTTTCTCTTCATTTCTCTTTCCTCATTTCTCTATTCTCATCTGTTCTCTTTTCTCATCTTTGCTCTTTTCTCTTTTCTCTTCTTCTATCTTCTTTTATCTTCTTTTCTCTTTTCTCTTTTCTCTATTCTCTTCAGTTCTCTTTTGTCTTCTTTCCACTGTTCCCTTTTCTCATCTATTCTCTTTTATCTTTTCTCTTCTTTTCTCTTTTCTCTTCTTTTCCCTTCTTTTCTCCTTTCACGTTTCTTTTCACTTTTCTCTTCTTTTCTCTTTTCTCTTCTTTTCTCCTTTCTTTTCTCCTTTCTCTTCTTCTCTTCTTTTCTCTTTTCTCTTCTTTTCCCTTCATTTCTCTTTTCTCTTTTGTATTCTTTTATCTTCTATTCACTTTTCTCTTTTATCTTTTCTTTTCTCTTCTTTTCTCTATTCTCTTCTTTTCTCTTTTCTCTTCATTTCTCTTTCCTCATTTCTCTATTCTCATCTGTTCTCTTTTCTCTTCTTTGCTCTTTTCTCTTTTCTCTTCTTCTATCTTCTTTTATCTTCTTTTCTCTTTTCTCTTTTCTCTATTCTCTTCTGTTCTCTTTTGTCTTCTTTCCACTGTTCCCTTTTCTCGTCTATTCTCTTTTATCTTTTCTCTTCTTTTCTCTTTTCTCTTCTTTTCTCTTCTTTTCTCCTTTCACGTTTGTTTTCTCTTTTCTCTTCTTTTCTCATTCATTTTTTCTCTTTTCTCTTTTTTCTTCTTTTCTCTTTTCTCTTCTTTTCTCCTTTCTTTTCTCTTTTCTCTTCTTCTCTTCTTTTCTCTTCTTTTCCCTTCATTTCTCTTTTCTCTTTTGTATTCTTTTATCTTCTATTCACTTTTCTCTTTTATCTTTTCTTTTCTCTTCTTTTCTCTATTCTCTTCTTTTCTCTTTTCTCTTCTTTTCTCTTCATTTCTCTTTCCTCATTTCTCTATTCTCATCTGTTCTCTTTTCTCTTCTTTGCTCTTTTCTCTTTTCTCTTCTTCTATCTTCTTTTATCTTCTTTTCTCTTTTCTCTTTTCTCTATTCTCTTCTGTTTTCTTTTGTCTTCTTTCCTCTGTTCCCTTTTCTCGTCTATTCTCTTTTATCTTTTCTCTTCATTTCTCTTTTCTCTTCTTTTCCATTCTCTCTTCTTTTCTCTTTTCTCATTTCTCTTTTCTATTCTTTTCTCTTTTCTCTTTTCTCTTCTTGTCTCTTTTTTCTTTTCTATTCTTTTCTCTTCTTTTCTCTTTTCCATTTTCTCTTTTTTTCTCTTGTCTCTTTTCTCTTTTCTCTTTTTTTCTCTTTCCTCTTTTCTATTTCCTCTTCTTTTCTAATTTATCTTTTCTCTTCTTTTCGCTTTTCTATATCCTCTTCTTTTCTAATTTATCTTTTCTCTTCTTTTCTCTTGTTTTCGCTTTTCTATATCCTCTTCTTTTCTCTTCTTCTCTCTTCTTTTCTCTTTTCTCTTGTCCCCTTTCTCTTCTTTTCTCTTTTCCCTTTTCTCTTCTTTTCTCTATTCTGTTCTTTTCTCTTTCCTTATTTCTCTTTTCTCTTCTTTTCTCTTTTCTCTTCTTTTCTCTTTTCTCTACTTTTCTCTTTTCTCATCTTTTCTCCTCTTTACTCTTTTCCCTTTTCTCTTCTTTTTTCTTTTCTCTTCTTTTCTCGTTTCTCTTCTTTTCTCTTTTCTCTTCTTTTCTCTTTTCCCTTTTCTTTTCTCTTTTCTCAATTCTCTTCTTTTCTCTTTTCTCGTCTTTTCTCTTTTCTCGTCATTTCCCTTCAGTTCTCTTTTATCTTTTCTCTTTTGTATTCTTTTCTCTTCTATTCACTTTTCTCTTTTATCTTTTCTCTTCTTTTCTCTTTTCTCCTCTTTTCTCTTTTCTTTTCTCTTTTCTCTTTTCTCTTTTCTCTTCGTATCTCTTCGTTTCTCTTTTCTCTTCTTTTCTCTACTTTTCTCTTTTCCCTTTATTCTCTTCTTTACTCTTTTCCTATATTCTCTTCTTTTCTCTTTTCTCTTCTTTACTCTTCTTTATTCTTTAAATTTTCTCTTCTTTTTACTGTTCATTTCTCTTTTCTCTTCTTTTCATTTCTTTTCTCTTCTTTTCTCTTTTCACTTCTTTTCTCTTCCTTTCTCTATATATTCTCTTTTCTCTTTTCTCTCATTTTCTCTTATTTTCTCTTTTTCCTTTTCTCTTCTTTTCTCTATTCTCTTTTTCTCTTTACTCTTCTTTTCTCTTTTCCCTTTTCTCTTCTTATCTCTTCTCCTTTTTCTCATATCTGTTCTTTTCTCTTTTCTCTTTTATCTTCATTTCTCTTCTTTTCTCTTTTCCCTTTACACCTCTTTTTTCTTTTCTTCTTTTCTCTTTTCACTTTTCTTTTCTGTTTTCTCTGCTTTTCTCTTTTCTCATCTTTTCTCCTCTTTACTCTTTTCCCTTTTCTCTTTTTTTTTCTTTTCTCTTCTTTTCTCTTCTTTATTCTTTAAACTTTTCTCTTCTTTTTACTCTTCATTTCTCTTTTCTCTTCTTTTCATTTCTTTTCTCTTCTTTTCTCTTTTCCCTTTACAACTCTGATTTCTTTTCTTCTTTTCTCTTTTCACTTTTCTTTTCTCTTTTCTCTTCTTTTCTCTTTTCTCATCTTTTCTCCTCTTTACTCTTTTCCCTTTTCTCTTCTTTTTTCTTTTCTCTTTTTTTCTCGTTTCTCTTCTTTTCTCTTTTCTCTTCTTTTCTCTTTTCCCTTTTCTTTTCTCTTTTCTCTATTCTCTTCTTTTCTCTTTTCTCTTTTGTATTCTTTTCTCTTCTATTTACTTTTCTCTTTTAACTTTTCTCTTCTTTTCTCTATTCTCTTCTTTTCTCTATTAACTTTTCTCTTCTTTTCTCTATTCTCTTCTTTTCTCTTTTTTCTCTTCTCTTCACTTTTCTCTTTTATCTTTTCTCTTCTTTTCTCTATTCTCTTCTTTTCTCTATTAACTTTTCTCTTCTTTTCTCTATTCTCTTCTTTTCTCTTTTTTCTCTTCTATTCACTTTTCTCTTTTCCCTTTTCTCTTCTTTTTTCTCTTCTCTTTTTTTCTCGTTTCTCTTCTTTTCTCTTTTCTCTTCTTTTCTCTTTTCCCTTTTCTTTTCTCTTTTCTCTATTCTCTTCTTTTCTCTTTTCTCTTTTGTAGTCTTTTCTCTTCTATTCACTTTTCTCTTTTCACTTTTCTCTTCTTTTCTCTATTCTCTTCTTTTCTCTATTAACTTTTCTCTTCTTTTCTCTATTCTCTTCTTTTCTCTTTTTTCTCTTCTATTCACTTTTCTCTTTTATCTTTTCTCTTCTTTTCTCTATTCTCTTCTTTTCTCTTTTCTCTTCTTTTCTCTTCATTTCTCTTTCCTCATTTCTCTATTCTCATCTGTTCTCTTTTCTCTTCTTTGCTCTTTTCTCTTTTCTCTTCTTCTATCTTCTTTTATCTTCTTTTCTCTTTTCTCTTTTCTCTATTCTCTTCTGTTCTCTTTTGTCTTCTTTTCACTGTTCCCTTTTCTCGTCTATTCTCTTTTATCTTTTCTGTTCTTTTCTCTTTTCTCTTCTTTTCTCTTCTTTTCTCGTTTCACGTTTCTTTTCTCTTTTCTCTTCTTTTCTCTTTTCTCTTCTTTTCTCCTTTCTTTTCTCTTTTCTCTTCTTCTCTTCTTTTCTCTTCTTTTCCCTTCATTTCTCTTTTCTCTTTTGTAATCTTTTATCTTCTATTCACTTTTCTCTTTTATCTTTTCTTTTCTCTTCTTTTCTCTTTTCTCTTCTTTATTCTTTTCTCTTCTTTTCTCTTTTCTCATATTTTCTCCTCTTTACTCTTTTCCCTTTTCTCTTCTTTTTTCTTTCCTCTTTTTTTTCTCGTTTCTCTTCTTTTCTCGTTTCTCTTCTTTTCTCTTTTCCCTTTTCTTTTCTCTTTTCTCTATTCTCTTCTTTTCTCTTTTCTCTTTTGTATTCTTTTCTCTTCTATTCACTTTTCTCTTTTAACTTTTCTCTTCTTTTCTCTATTCTCTTCTTTTCTCTATTAACTTTTCTCTTCTTTTCTCTATTCACTTCTTTTCTCTTTTTTCTCTTCTATTCACTTTTCTCTTTTATCTTTTCTCTTCTTTTCTCGATTCTCTTCTTTTCTCTTTTCTCTTCTTTTCTCTTCATTTCTCTTTCATCATTTCTCTATTCTCATCTGTTCTCTTTTCTCTTCTTTGCTCTTTTCTCTTTTCTCTTCTTCTATCTTCTTTTATCTTCTTTTCTCTTTTCTCTTTTCTCTATTCTCTTCTGTTCTCTTTTGTCTTCTTTCCACTGTTCCCTTTTCTCGTCTATTCTCTTATATCTTTTCTCTTCTTTTCGCTTTTCTCTTCTTTTCCCTTCTTTTCTCCTTTCACGTTTCTTTTCTCTTTTCTCTTCTTTTCTCATTCATCTTTTCTCTTTTTTCTTCTTTTCTCTTTTCTCTTCTTTTCTCCTTTCTTTTCTCTTTTCTCTTCTTCTCTTCTTTTCTCTTCTTTTCCCTTCATTTCTCTTTTCTCTTTTGTATTCTTTTATCTTCTATTCACTTTTCTCTTTTATCTTTTCTTTTCTCTTCTTTTCTCTATTCTCTTCTTTTCTCTTTTCTCTTCTTTTCTCTTCATTTCTCTTTCCTCATTTCTCTATTCTCATCTGTTCTCTTTTCTCTTCTTTGCTCTTTTCTCTTTTCTCTTCTTCTATCTTCTTTTATCTTCTTTTCTCTTTTCTCTTTTCTCTATTCTCTTCTGTTCTCTTTTGTCTTCTTTCCTCTGTTCCCTTTTCTCGTCTATTCTCTTTTATCTTTTCTCTTCATTTCTCTTTTCTCTTCTTTTCCATTCTCTCTTCTTTTCTCTTTTCTCATTTCTCTTTTCTTTTCTTTTCTCTTTTCTATTTTCTCTTCTTGTCTCTTTTTTCTTTTCTATTCTTTTCTCTTCTTTTCTCTTTTCCATATTCTCTTTTTTTCTCTTGTCTCTTTTCTCTTTTCTCTTTTTTCTCTTTCCTCTTTTCTATTTCCTCTTCTTTTCTAATTTATCTTTTCTCTTCTTTTCGCTTTTCTATATCCTCTTCTTTTCTAATTTATCTTTTCTCTTCTTTTCTCTTGTTTTCGCTTTTCTATATCCTCTTCTTTTCTCTTCTTCTCTCTTCTTTTCTCTTTTCTCTTGTCCCCTTTCTCTTCTTTTCTCTTTTCCCTTTTCTCTTCTTTTCTCTATTCTGTTCTTTTCTCTTTCCTTATTTCTCTTTTCTCTTCTTTTCTCTTTTCTCTTCTTTTCTCTTTTCTCTACTTTTCTCTTTTCTCATCTTTTCTCCTCTTTACTCTTTTCCCTTTTCTCTTCTTTTTTCTTTTCTCTTCTTTTTTATCGTTTCTCTTCTTTTCTCTTTTCTCTTCTTTTCTCTTTTCCCTTTTCTTTTCTCTTTTCTCAATTCTCTTCTTTTCTCTTTTCTCGTCTTTTCTCTTTTCTCGTCATTTCCCTTCAGTTCTCTTTTCTCTTTTCTCTTTTGTATTCTTTTCTCTTCTATTCACTTTTCTCTTTTATCTTTTCTCTTCTTTTCTCTTTTCTCCTCTTTTCTCTTTTCTTTTCTCTTTTCTCTTTTCTCTTTTCTCTTCGTATCTCTTCGTTTCTCTTTTCTCTTCTTTTCTCTACTTTTCTCTTTTCCCTTTATTCTCTTCTTTACTCTTTTCCTATATTCTCTTCTTTTCTCTTTTCTCTTCTTTACTCTTCTTTATTCTTTAAATTTTCTCTTCTTTTTACTGTTCATTTCTCTTTTCTCTTCTTTTCATTTCTTTTCTCTTCTTTTCTCTTTTCACTTCTTTTCTCTTCCTTTCTCTATATATTCTCTTTTCTCTTTTCTCTCATTTTCTCTTATTTTCTCTTTTTCCTTTTCTCTTCTTTTCTCTATTCTCTTTTTCTCTTTACTCTTCTTTTCTCTTTTCCCTTTTCTCTTCTTATCTCTTCTCCTTTTTCTCATATCTGTTCTTTTCTCTTTTCTCTTTTATCTTCATTTC
This sequence comes from Chiloscyllium punctatum, assembly GCF_047496795.1. Classification (NCBI taxonomy): domain Eukaryota; kingdom Metazoa; phylum Chordata; class Chondrichthyes; order Orectolobiformes; family Hemiscylliidae; genus Chiloscyllium; species Chiloscyllium punctatum. The sequence goes on from NC_092779.1 coordinate 36,368,554, forward strand.
TCTTCTTTTCTCTTTTCCCTTTACACCTCTTTTTTCTTTTCTTCTTTTCTCTTTTCACTTTTCTTTTCTGTTTTCTCTTCTTTTCTCTTTTCTCATCTTTTCTCCTCTTTACTCTTTTCCCTTTTCTCTTTTTTTTCTTTTCTCTTCTTTTCTCTTCTTTATTCTTTAAACTTTTCTCTTCTTTTTACTCTTCATTTCTCTTTTCTCTTCTTTTCATTTCTTTTCTCTTCTTTTCTCTTTTCCCTTTACAACTCTGATTTCTTTTCTTCTTTTCTCTTTTCACTTTTCTTTTCTCTTTTCTCTTCTTTTCTCTTTTCTCATCTTTTCTCCTCTTTACTCTTTTCCCTTTTCTCTTCTTTTTTCTTTTCTCTTTTTTTCTCGTTTCTCTTCTTTTCTCTTTTCTCTTCTTTTCTCTTTTCCCTTTTCTTTTCTCTTTTCTCTATTCTCTTCTTTTCTCTTTTCTCTTTTGTATTCTTTTCTCTTCTATTTACTTTTCTCTTTTAACTTTTCTCTTCTTTTCTCTATTCTCTTCTTTTCTCTATTAACTTTTCTCTTCTTTTCTCTATTCTCTTCTTTTCTCTTTTTTCTCTTCTCTTCACTTTTCTCTTTTATCTTTTCTCTTCTTTTCTCTATTCTCTTCTTTTCTCTATTAACTTTTCTCTTCTTTTCTCTATTCTCTTCTTTTCTCTTTTTTCTCTTCTATTCACTTTTCTCTTTTCCCTTTTCTCTTCTTTTTTCTCTTCTCTTTTTTTCTCGTTTCTCTTCTTTTCTCTTTTCTCTTCTTTTCTCTTTTCCCTTTTCTTTTCTCTTTTCTCTATTCTCTTCTTTTCTCTTTTCTCTTTTGTAGTCTTTTCTCTTCTATTCACTTTTCTCTTTTCACTTTTCTCTTCTTTTCTCTATTCTCTTCTTTTCTCTATTAACTTTTCTCTTCTTTTCTCTATTCTCTTCTTTTCTCTTTTTTCTCTTCTATTCACTTTTCTCTTTTATCTTTTCTCTTCTTTTCTCTATTCTCTTCTTTTCTCTTTTCTCTTCTTTTCTCTTCATTTCTCTTTCCTCATTTCTCTATTCTCATCTGTTCTCTTTTCTCTTCTTTGCTCTTTTCTCTTTTCTCTTCTTCTATCTTCTTTTATCTTCTTTTCTCTTTTCTCTTTTCTCTATTCTCTTCTGTTCTCTTTTGTCTTCTTTTCACTGTTCCCTTTTCTCGTCTATTCTCTTTTATCTTTTCTGTTCTTTTCTCTTTTCTCTTCTTTTCTCTTCTTTTCTCCTTTCACGTTTCTTTTCTCTTTTCTCTTCTTTTCTCTTTTCTCTTCTTTTCTCCTTTCTTTTCTCTTTTCTCTTCTTCTCTTCTTTTCTCTTCTTTTCCCTTCATTTCTCTTTTCTCTTTTGTACTCTTTTATCTTCTATTCACTTTTCTCTTTTATCTTTTCTTTTCTCTTCTTTTCTCTTTTCTCTTCTTTATTCTTTTCTCTTCTTTTCTCTTTTCTCATATTTTCTCCTCTTTACTCTTTTCCCTTTTCTCTTCTTTTTTCTTTCCTCTTTTTTTTCTCGTTTCTCTTCTTTTCTCGTTTCTCTTCTTTTCTCTTTTCCCTTTTCTTTTCTCTTTTCTCTATTCTCTTCTTTTCTCTTTTCTCTTTTGTATTCTTTTCTCTTCTATTCACTTTTCTCTTTTAACTTTTCTCTTCTTTTCTCTATTCTCTTCTTTTCTCTATTAACTTTTCTCTTCTTTTCTCTATTCACTTCTTTTCTCTTTTTTCTCTTCTATTCACTTTTCTCTTTTATCTTTTCTCTTCTTTTCTCGATTCTCTTCTTTTCTCTTTTCTCTTCTTTTCTCTTCATTTCTCTTTCATCATTTCTCTATTCTCATCTGTTCTCTTTTCTCTTCTTTGCTCTTTTCTCTTTTCTCTTCTTCTATCTTCTTTTCTCTTTTCTCTTTTCTCTATTCTCTTCTGTTCTCTTTTGTCTTCTTTCCACTGTTCCCTTTTCTCGTCTATTCTCTTATATCTTTTCTCTTCTTTTCGCTTTTCTCTTCTTTTCCCTTCTTTTCTCCTTTCACGTTTCTTTTCTCTTTTCTCTTCTTTTCTCATTCATCTTTTCTCTTTTTTCTTCTTTTCTCTTTTCTCTTCTTTTCTCCTTTCTTTTCTCTTTTCTCTTCTTCTCTTCTTTTCTCTTCTTTTCCCTTCATTTCTCTTTTCTCTTTTGTATTCTTTTATCTTCTATTCACTTTTCTCTTTTATCTTTTCTTTTCTCTTCTTTTCTCTATTCTCTTCTTTTCTCTTTTCTCTTCTTTTCTCTTCATTTCTCTTTCCTCATTTCTCTATTCTCATCTGTTCTCTTTTCTCTTCTTTGCTCTTTTCTCTTTTCTCTTCTTCTATCTTCTTTTATCTTCTTTTCTCTTTTCTCTTTTCTCTATTCTCTTCTGTTCTCTTTTGTCTTCTTTCCTCTGTTCCCTTTTCTCGTCTATTCTCTTTTATCTTTTCTCTTCATTTCTCTTTTCTCTTCTTTTCCATTCTCTCTTCTTTTCTCTTTTCTCATTTCTCTTTTCTTTTCTTTTCTCTTTTCTCTTTTCTCTTCTTGTCTCTTTTTTCTTTTCTATTCTTTTCTCTTCTTTTCCCTTTTCCATTTTCTCTTTTTTTCTCTTGTCTCTTTTCTCTTTTCTCTTCTTTTCTCTTTCCTCTTTTATATTTCCTCTTCTTTTCTAATTTATCTTTTCTCTTCTTTTCTCTTGTTTTCGCTTTCTATATCCTCTTCTTTTCTCTTCTTCTCTCTTCTTTTCTCTTTTCTCTTGTCCCCTTTCTCTTCTTTTCTCTATTCTCTTTTCTCTTCTTTTCTCTTTTCTGATCTTTTCTCCTCTTTACTCTTTTCCCTTTTCTCTTCTTTTTTCTTTTCTCTTTTTTTCTCGTTTCTCTTCTTTTCTCTTTTCTCTTCTTTTCTCTTTTCCCTTTTCTTTTCTCTTTTCTCTATTCTCTTCTTTTCTCTTTTCTCTTTTGTATTCTTTTCTCTTCTATTCACTTTTCTCTGTTAACTTTTCTCTTCTTTTCTCTATTCTCTTATTTTCTCTATTAACTTTTCTCTTCTTTTCTCTATTCTCTTCTTTTCTCTTTTTTCTCTTCTATTCACTTTTCTCTTTTATCTTTTCTCTTCTTTTCTCTATTCTCTTCTTTTCTCTTTTCTCTTCTTTTCTCTTCATTTCTCTTTCCTCATTTCTCTATTCTCATCTGTTCTCTTTTCTCTTCTTTGCTCTTTTCTCTTTTCTCTTCTTCTATCTTCTTTTATCTTCTTTTCTCTTTTCTCTTTTCTCTATTCTCTTCTGTTCTCTTTTGTCTTCTTTCCACTGTTCCCTTTTCTCGTCTATACTCTTTTATCTTTTCTCTTCTTTTCTCTTTTCTCTTCTTTTCTCTTCTTTTCTCCTTTCACGTTTCTTTTCTCTTTTCTCTTCTTTTCTCATTCATTTTTTCTCTTTTCTCTTTTCTCTTCTTTTCTCTTTTCTCTTCTTTTCTCCTTTCTTTTCTCTTTTCTCTTCTTCTCTTCTTTTCTCTTCTTTTCCCTTCATTTCTCTTTTCTCTTTTGTATTCTTTTATCTTCTATTCACTTTTCTCTTTTATCTTTTCTTTTCTCTTCTTTTCTCTATTCTCTTCTTTTCTCTTTTCTCTTCTTTTCTCTTCATTTCTCTTTCCTCATTTCTCTATTCTCATCTGTTCTCTTTTCTCTTCTTTGCTCTTTTCTCTTTTCTCTTCTTCTATCTTCTTTTATCTTCTTTTCTCTTTTCTCTATTCTCTTCTGTTCTCTTTTGTCTTCTTTCCTCTGTTCCCTTTTCTCGTCTATTCTCTTTTATCTTTTCTCTTCATTTCTCTTTTCTCTTCTTTTCATTCTCTCTTCTTTTCTCTTTTCTCATTTCTCTTTTCTTTTCTTTTCTCTTTTCTCTTTTCTCTTCTTGTCTCTTTTTTCTTTTCTATTCTTTTCTCTTCTTTTCTCTTTTCCATTTTCTCTTTTTTTCTCTTGTCTCTTTTCTCTTTTCTCTTCTTTTCTCTTTCCTCTTTTCTATTTCCTCTTCTTTTCTAATTTATCTTTTCTCTTCTTTTCTCTTGTTTTCGCTTTTCTATATCCTCTTCTTTTCTCTTCTTCTCTCTTCTTTTCTCTTTTCTCTTGTCGCCTTTCTCTTCTTTTCCCTTTTCCCTTTTCTCTTCTTTTCTCGATTCTGTTCTTTTCTCTTTCCGTTTTTCTCTTTTCTCTTCTTTTCTCTTTTCTCTTCTTTTCTCTTTTCTCATATTTTCTCCTCTTTACTCTTTTCCCTTTTCTCTTCTTTTTCTTTTCTCGTTTCTCTTCTTTTCTCTTTTCCATTTTCTCTTTTTTTCTCTTGTCTCTTTTCTCTTTTCTCTTCTTTTCTTTTCTCTTTCCTCTTTTCTATTTCCTCTTCTTTTCTAATTTATCTTTTCTCTTCTTTTCGCTTTTCTATATCCTCTTCTTTTCTAATTTATCTTTTCTCTTCTTTTCTCTTGTTTTCGCTTTTCTATATCCTCTTCTTTTCTCTTCTTCTCTCTTCTTTTCTCTTTTCTCTTGTCCCCTTTCTCTTCTTTTTTCTTTTCTCGTTTCTCTTCTTTTCTCTTTTCCATTTTCTCTTTTTTTCTCTTGTCTCTTTTCTCTTTTCTCTTCTTTTCTCTTTTCTCTTCTTTTCTCTTTTCTCATCTTTTCTCCTCTTTACTCTTTTCCCTTTTCTCTTCTTTTTTCTTTTCTCTTCTTTTCTCGTTTCTCTTCTTTTCTCTTTTCTCTTCTTTTCTCTTTTCCCTTTTCTTTTCTCTTTTCTCAATTCTCTTCTTTTCTCTTTTCTCGTCTTTTCTCTTTTCTCGTCATTTCCCTTCAGTTCTCTTTTCTCTTTTCTCTTTTGTATTCTTTTCTCTTCTATTCACTTTTCTCTTTTATCTTTTCTCTTCTTTTCTCTTTTCTCCTCTTTTCTCTTTTCTTTTCTCTTTTCTCTTTTCTCTTTTCTCTTCGTATCTCTTCGTTTCTCTTTTCTCTTCTTTTCTCTACTTTTCTCTTTTCCCTTTATTCTCTTCTTTACTCTTTTCCTATATTCTCTTCTTTTCTCTTTTCTCTTCTTTACTCTTCTTTATTCTTTAAATTTTCTCTTCTTTTTACTGTTCATTTCTCTTTTCTCTTCTTTTCATTTCTTTTCTCTTCTTTTCTCTTTTCACTTCTTTTCTCTTCCTTTCTCTATATATTCTCTTTTCTCTTTTCTCTCATTTTCTCTTATTTTCTCTTTTTCCTTTTCTCTTCTTTTCTCTATTCTCTTTTTCTCTTTACTCTTCTTTTCTCTTTTCGCTTTTCTCTTCTTATCTCTTCTCCTTTTTCTCATATCTGTTCTTTTCTCTTTTCTCTTTTATCTTCATTTCTCTTCTTTTCTCTTTTCCCTTTACACCTCTTTTTTCTTTTCTTCTTTTCTCTTTTCACTTTTCTTTTCTGTTTTCTCTTCTTTTCTCTTTTCTCATCTTTTCTCCTCTTTACTCTTTTCCCTTTTCTCTTTTTTTTTCTTTTCTCTTCTTTTCTCTTCTTTATTCTTTAAACTTTTCTCTTCTTTTTACTCTTCATTTCTCTTTTCTCTTCTTTTCATTTCTTTTCTCTTCTTTTCTCTTTTCCCTTTACAACTCTGTTTTCTTTTCTTCTTTTCTCTTTTCACTTTTCTTTTCTCTTTTCTCTTCTTTTCTCTTTTCTCATCTTTTCTCCTCTTTACTCTTTTCCCTTTTCTCTTCTTTTTTCTTTTCTCTTTTTTTCTCGTTTCTCTTCTTTTCTCTTTTCTCTTCTTTTCTCTTTTCCCTTTTCTTTTCTCTTTTCTCTATTCTCTTCTTTTCTCTTTTCTCTTTTGTATTCTTTTCTCTTCTATTTACTTTTCTCTTTTAACTTTTCTCTTCTTTTCTCTATTCTCTTCTTTTCTCTATTAACTTTTCTCTTCTTTTCTCTATTCTCTTCTTTTCTCTTTTTTCTCTTCTCTTCACTTTTCTCTTTTATCTTTTCTCTTCTTTTCTCTATTCTCTTCTTTTCTCTATTAACTTTTCTCTTCTTTTCTCTATTCTCTTCTTTTCTCTTTTTTCTCTTCTATTCACTTTTCTCTTTTCCCTTTTCTCTTCTTTTTTCTTTTCTCTTTTTTTCTCGTTTCTCTTCTTTTCTCTTTTCTCTTCTTTTCTCTTTTCCCTTTTCTTTTCTCTTTTCTCTATTCTCTTCTTTTCTCTTTTCTCTTTTGTAGTCTTTTCTCTTCTATTCACTTTTCTCTTTTCACTTTTCTCTTCTTTTCTCTATTCTCTTCTTTTCTCTATTAACTTTTCTCTTCTTTTCTCTATTCTCTTCTTTTCTCTTTTTTCTCTTCTATTCACTTTTCTCTTTTAACTTTTCTATTCTTTTCTCTATTCTCTTCTTTTCTCTTTTCTCTTCTTTTCTCTTCATTTCTCTTTCCTCATTTCTCTATTCTCATCTGTTCTCTTTTCTCTTTTTTGCTCTTTTCTCTTTTCTCTTCTTCTATCTTCTTTTATCTTCTTTTCTCTTTTCTCTTTTCTCTATTCTCTTCTGTTCTCTTTTGTCTTCTTTTCACTGTCGCCCTTTTCTCGTCTATTCTCTTTTATCTTTTCTGTTCTTTTCTCTTTTCTCTTCTTTTCTCTTCTTTTCTCCTTTCACGTTTCTTTTCTCTTTTTTCTTCTTTTCTCTTTTCTCTTCTTTTCTCCTTTCTTTTCTCTTTTCTCTTCTTCTCTTCTTTTCTCTTCTTTTCCCTTCATTTCTCTTTTCTCTTTTGTACTCTTTTATCTTCTATTCACTTTTCTCTTTTATCTTTTCTTTTCTCTTCTTTTCTCTTTTCTCTTCTTTATTCTTTTCTCTTCTTTTCTCTTTTCTCATATTTTCTCCTCTTTACTCTTTTCCCTTTTCTCTTCTTTTTTCTTTCCTCTTTTTTTCTCGTTTCTCTTCTTTTCTCGTTTCTCTTCTTTTCTCTTTTCCCTTTTCTTTTCTCTTTTCTCTATTCTCTTCTTTTCTCTTTTCTCTTTTGTATTCTTTTCTCTTCTATTCACTTTTCTCTTTTAACTTTTCTCTTCTTTTCTCTATTCTCTTCTTTTCTCTATTAACTTTTCTCTTCTTTTCTCTATTCACTTCTTTTCTCTTTTTTCTCTTCTATTCACTTTTCTCTTTTATCTTTTCTTTTCTCTTCTTTTCTCTATTCTCTTCTTTTCTCTTTTCTCTTCTTTTCTCTTCATTTCTCTTTCCTCATTTCTCTATTCTCATCTGTTCTCTTTTCTCTTCTTTGCTCTTTTCTCTTTTCTCTTCTTCTATCTTCTTTTATCTTCTTTTCTCTTTTCTCTTTTCTCTATTCTCTTCTGTTCTCTTTTGTCTTCTTTCCACTGTTCCCTTTTCTCGTCTATTCTCTTTTATCTTTTCTCTTCTTTTCGCTTTTCTCTTCTTTTCCCTTCTTTTCTCCTTTCACGTTTCTTTTCTCTTTTCTCTTCTTTTCTCATTCATCTTTTCTCTTTTCTCTTCTTTTCTCTTTTCTCTTCTTTTCTCCTTTCTTTTCTCTTTTCTCTTCTTCTCTTCTTTTCTCTTCTTTTCCCTTCATTTCTCTTTTCTCTTTTGTATTCTTTTATCTTCTATTCACTTTTCTCTTTTATCTTTTCTTTTCTCTTCTTTTCTCTATTCTCTTCTTTTCTCTTTTCTCTTCTTTTCTCTTCATTTCTCTTTCCTCATTTCTCTATTCTCATCTGTTCTCTTTTCTCTTCTTTGCTCTTTTCTCTTTTCTCTTCTTCTATCTTCTTTTATCTTCTTTTCTCTTTTCTCTTTTCTCTATTCTCTTCTGTTCTCTTTTGTCTTCTTTCCTCTGTTCCCTATTCTCGTCTATTCTCTTTTATCTTTTCTCTTCATTTCTCTTTTCTCTTCTTTTCCATTCTCTCTTCTTTTCTCTTTTCTCATTTCTCTTTTCTTTTCTTTTCTCTTTTCTCTTTTCTCTTCTTGTCTCTTTTTTCTTTTCCATTTTTTTCTCTTCTTTTCTCTTTTCCCTTTTCTTTTCTCTTTTCTCTATTCTCTTCTTTTCTCTTTTCTCTTTTGTATTCTTTTCTCTTCTATTCACTTTTCTCTGTTAACTTTTCTCTTCTTTTCTCTATTCTATTATTTTCTCTATTAACTTTTCTCTTCTTTTCTCTATTCTCTTCTTTTCTCTTTTTTCTCTTCTTTTCTCTTTTCTCTTTTATCTTTTCTCTTCTTTTCTCTATTCTCTTCTTTTCTCTTTTCTCTTCTTTTCTCTTCATTTCTCTTTCCTCATTTCTCTATTCTCATCTGTTCTCTTTTCTCTTCTTTGCTCTTTTCTCTTTTCTCTTCTTCTATCTTCTTTTATCTTCTTTTCTCTTTTCTCTTTTCTCTATTCTCTTCTGTTCTCTTTTGTCTTCTTTCCACTGTTCCCTTTTCTCGTCTATACTCTTTTATCTTTTCTCTTCTTTTCTCTTTTCTCTTCTTTTCTCTTCTTTTCTCCTTTCACGTTTCTTTTCTCTTTTCTCTTCTTTTCTCATTCATTTTTTCTCTTTTCTCTTTTCTCTTCTTTTCTCTTTTCTCTTCTTTTCTCCTTTCTTTTCTCTTTTCTCTTCTTCTCTTCTTTTCTCTTCTTTTCCCTTCATTTCTCTTTTCTCTTTTGTATTCTTTTATCTTCTATTCACTTTTCTCTTTTATCTTTTCTTTTCTCTTCTTTTCTCTATTCTCTTCTTTTCTCTTTTCTCTTCTTTTCTCTTCATTTCTCTTTCCTCATTTCTCTATTCTCATCTGTTCTCTTTTCTCTTCTTTGCTCTTTTCTCTTTTCTCTTCTTCTATCTTCTTTTATCTTCTTTTCTCTTTTCTCTTTTCTCTATTCTCTTCTGTTCTCTTTTGTCTTCTTTCCTCAGTTCCCTTTTCTCGTCTATTCTCTTTTATCTTTTCTCTTCATTTCTCTTTTCTCTTCTTTTCATTCTCTCTTCTTTTCTCTTTTCTCATTTCTCTTTTCTTTTCTTTTCTCTTTTCTCTTTTCTCTTCTTGTCTCTTTTTTCTTTTCTATTCTTTTCTCTTCTTTTCTCTTTTCCATTTTCTCTTTTTTTCTCTTGTCTCTTTTCTCTTTTCTCTTCTTTTCTCTTTCCTCTTTTCTATTTCCTCTTCTTTTCTAATTTATCTTTTCTCTTCTTTTCTCTTGTTTTCGCTTTTCTATATCCTCTTCTTTTCTCTTCTTCTCTCTTCTTTTCTCTTTTCTCTTGTCACCTTTCTCTTCTTTTCCCTTTTCCCTTTTCTCTTCTTTTCTCGATTCTGTTCTTTTCTCTTTCCTTATTTCTCTTTTCTCTTCTTTTCTCTTTTCTCTTCTTTTCTCTTTTCTCATATTTTCTCCTCTTTACTCTTTTCCCTTTTCTCTTCTTTTTTCTTTTCTCGTTTCTCTTCTTTTCTCTTTTCCATTTTCTCTTTTTTTCTCTTGTCTCTTTTCTCTTTTCTCTTCTTTTCTCTTTCCTCTTTTCTATTTCCTCTTCTTTTCTAATTTATCTTTTCTCTTCTTTTCGCTTTTCTATATCCTCTTCTTTTCTAATTTATCTTTTCTCTTCTTTTCTCTTGTTTTCGCTTTTCTATATCCTCTTCTTTTCTCTTCTTCTCTCTTCTTTTCTCTTTTCTCTTGTCCCCTTTCTCTTCTTTTCTCTTTTCCCTTTTCTCTTCTTTTCTCTATTCTGTTCTTTTCTCTTTCCTTATTTCTCTTTTCTCTTCTTTTCTCTTTTCTCTTCTTTTCTCTTTTCTCATCTTTTCTCCTCTTTACTCTTTTCCCTTTTCTCTTCTTTTTTCTTTTCTCTTCTTTTCTCGTTTCTCTTCTTTTCTCTTTTCTCTTCTTTTCTCTTTTCCCTTTTCTTTTCTCTTTTCTCAATTCTCTTCTTTTCTCTTTTCTCGTCTTTTCTCTTTTCTCGTCATTTCCCTTCAGTTCTCTTTTCTCTTTTCTCTTTTGTATTCTTTTCTCTTCTATTCACTTTTCTCTTTTATCTTTTCTCTTCTTTTCTCTTTTCTCCTCTTTTCTCTTTTCTTTTCTCTTTTCTCTTTTCTCTTTTCTCTTCGTATCTCTTCGTTTCTCTTTTCTCTTCTTTTCTCTACTTTTCTCTTTTCCCTTTATTCTCTTCTTTACTCTTTTCCTATATTCTCTTCTTTTCTCTTTTCTCTTCTTTACTCTTCTTTATTCTTTAAATTTTCTCTTCTTTTTACATTTCATTTCTCTTTTCTCTTCTTTTCATTTCTTTTCTCTTCTTTTCTCTTTTCACTTCTTTTCTCTTCCTTTCTCTATATATTCTCTTTTCTCTTTTCTCTCATTTTCTCTTATTTTCTCTTTTTCCTTTTCTCTATTCTCTTTTTCTCTTTACTCTTCTTTTCTCTTTTCGCTTTTCTCTTCTTATCTCTTCTCCTTTTTCTCATATCTGTTCTTTTCTCTTTTCTCTTTTATCTTCATTTCTCTTCTTTTCTCTTTTCCCTTTACACCTCTTTTTTCTTTTCTTCTTTTCTCTTTTCACTTTTCTTTTCTGTTTTCTCTTCTTTTCTCTTTTCTCATCTTTTCTCCTCTTTACTCTTTTCCCTTTTCTCTTTTTTTTTCTTTTGTCTTCTTTTCTCTTCTTTATTCTTTAAACTTTTCTCTTCTTTTTACTCTTCATTTCTCTTTTCTCTTCTTTTCATTTCTTTTCTCTTCTTTTCTCTTTTCCCTTTACAACTCTGTTTTCTTTTCTTCTTTTCTCTTTTAACTTTTCTTTTCTCTTTTCTCTTCTTTTCTCTTTTCTCATCTTTTCTCCTCTTTACTCTTTTCCCTTTTCTCTTCTTTTTTCTTTTCTCTTTTTTTCTCGTTTCTCTTCTTTTCTCTTTTCTCTTCTTTTCTCTTTTCCCTTTTCTTTTCTCTTTTCTCTATTCTCTTCTTTTCTCTTTTCTCTTTTGTATTCTTTTCTCTTCTATTTACTTTTCTCTTTTAACTTTTCTCTTCTTTTCTCTATTCTCTTCTTTTCTCTATTAACTTTTCTCTTCTTTTCTCTATTCTCTTCTTTTCTCTTTTTTCTCTTCTCTTCACTTTTCTCTTTTATCTTTTCTCTTCTTTTCTCTATTCTCTTCTTTTCTCTATTAACTTTTCTCTTCTTTTCTCTATTCTCTTCTTTTCTCTTTTTTCTCTTCTATTCACTTTTCTCTTTTCCCTTTTCTCTTCTTTTTTCTTTTCTCTTCTTTTCTCGTTTCTCTTCTTTTCTCTTTTCTCTTCTTTTCTCTTTTCCCTTTTCTTTTCTCTTTTCTCTATTCTCTTCTTTTCTCTTTTCTCTTTTGTAGTCTTTTCTCTTCTATTCACTTTTCTCTTTTCACTTTTCTCTTCTTTTCTCTATTCTCTTCTTTTCTCTATTAACTTTTCTCTTCTTTTCTCTATTCTCTTCTTTTCTCTTTTTTCTCTTCTATTCACTTTTCTCTTTTATCTTTTCTCTTCTTTTCTCTATTCTCTTCTTTTCTCTTTTCTCTTCTTTTCTCTTCATTTCTCTTTCCTCATTTCTCTATTCTCATCTGTTCTCTTTTCTCTTCTTTGCTCTTTTCTCTTTTCTCTTCTTCTATCTTCTTTTATCTTCTTTTCTCTTTTCTCTTTTCTCTATTCTCTTCTGTTCTCTTTTGTCTTCTTTTCACTGTCGCCCTTTTCTCGTCTATTCTCTTTTATCTTTTCTGTTCTTTTCTCTTTTCTCTTCTTTTCTCTTCTTTTCTCCTTTCACGTTTCTTTTCTCTTTTCTCTTCTTTTCTCTTTTCTCTTCTTTTCTCCTTTCTTTTCTCTTTTCTCTTCTTCTCTTCTTTTCTCTTCTTTTCCCTTCATTTCTCTTTTCTCTTTTGTACTCTTTTATCTTCTATTCACTTTTCTCTTTTATCTTTTCTTTTCTCTTCTTTTCTCTTTTCTCTTCTTTATTCTTTTCTCTTCTTTTCTCTTTTCTCATATTTTCTCCTCTTTACTCTTTTCCCTTTTCTCTTCTTTTTTCTTTCCTCTTTTTTTCTCGTTTCTCTTCTTTTCTCGTTTCTCTTCTTTTCTCTTTTCCCTTTTCTTTTCTCTTTTCTCTATTCTCTTCTTTTCTCTTTTCTCTTTTGTATTCTTTTCTCTTCTATTCACTTTTCTCTTTTAACTTTTCTCTTCTTTTCTCTATTCTCTTCTTTTCTCTATTAACTTTTCTCTTCTTTTCTCTATTCACTTCTTTTCTCTTTTTTCTCTTCTATTCACTTTTCTCTTTTATCTTTTCTCTTCTTTTCTCGATTCTCTTCTTTTCTCTTTTCTCTTCTTTTCTCTTCATTTCTCTTTCCTCATTTCTCTATTCTCATCTGTTCTCTTTTCTCTTCTTTGCTCTTTTCTCTTTTCTCTTCTTCTATCTTCTTTTATCTTCTTTTCTCTTTTCTCTTTTCTCTATTCTCTTCTGTTCTCTTTTGTCTTCTTTCCTCTGTTCCCTTTTCTCGTCTATTCTCTTTTATCTTTTCTCTTCATTTCTCTTTTCTCTTCTTTTCCATTCTCTCTTCTTTTCTCTTTTCTCATTTCTCTTTTCTTTTCTTTTCTCTTTTCTCTTTTCTCTTCTTGTCTCTTTTTTCTTTTCCATTCTTTTCCCTTTTCTTTTCTCTTTTCTCTATTCTCTTCTTTTCTCTTTTCTCTTTTGTATTCTTTTCTCTTCTATTTACTTTTCTCTTTTAACTTTTCTCTTCTTTTCTCTATTCTCTTCTTTTCTCTATTAACTTTTCTCTTCTTTTCTCTATTCTCTTCTTTTCTCTTTTTTCTCTTCTCTTCACTTTTCTCTTTTATCTTTTCTCTTCTTTTCTCTATTCTCTTCTTTTCTCTATTAACTTTTCTCTTCTTTTCTCTATTCTCTTCTTTTCTCTTTTTTCTCTTCTATTCACTTTTCTCTTTTCCCTTTTCTCTTCTTTTTTCTTTTCTCTTCTTTTCTCGTTTCTCTTCTTTTCTCTTTTCTCTTCTTTTCTCTTTTCCCTTTTCTTTTCTCTTTTCTCTATTCTCTTCTTTTCTCTTTTCTCTTTTGTAGTCTTTTCTCTTCTATTCACTTTTCTCTTTTCACTTTTCTCTTCTTTTCTCTATTCTCTTCTTTTCTCTATTAACTTTTCTCTTCTTTTCTCTATTCTCTTCTTTTCTCTTTTTTCTCTTCTATTCACTTTTCTCTTTTATCTTTTCTCTTCTTTTCTCTATTCTCTTCTTTTCTCTTTTCTCTTCTTTTCTCTTCATTTCTCTTTCCTCATTTCTCTATTCTCATCTGTTCTCTTTTCTCTTCTTTGCTCTTTTCTCTTTTCTCTTCTTCTATCTTCTTTTATCTTCTTTTCTCTTTTCTCTTTTCTCTATTCTCTTCTGTTCTCTTTTGTCTTCTTTCCACTGTTCCCTTTTCTCGTCTATACTCTTTTATCTTTTCTCTTCTTTTCTCTTTTCTCTTCTTTTCTCTTCTTTTCTCCTTTCACGTTTCTTTTCTCTTTTCTCTTCTTTTCTCATTCATTTTTTCTCTTTTCTCTTTTCTCTTCTTTTCTCTTCATTTCTCTTTCCTCATTTCTCTATTCTCATCTGTTCTCTTTTCTCTTCTTTGCTCTTTTCTCTTTTCTCTTCTTCTATCTTCTTTTATCTTCTTTTCTCTTTTCTCTTTTCTCTATTCTCTTCTGTTCTCTTTTGTCTTCTTTCCACTGTTCCCTTTTCTCGTCTATACTCTTTTATCTTTTCTCTTCTTTTCTCTTTTCTCTTCTTTTCTCTTCTTTTCTCCTTTCGCGTTTCTTTTCTCTTTTCTCTTCTTTTCTCATTCATTTTTTCTCTTTTCTCTTTTCTCTTCTTTTCTCTTTTCTCTTCTTTTCCCTTCATTTCTCTTTTCTCTTTTGTATTCTTTTATCTTCTATTCACTTTTCTCTTTTATCTTTTCTTTTCTCTTCTTTTCTCTATTCTCTTCTTTTCTCTTTTCTCTTCTTTTCTCTTCATTTCTCTTTCCTCATTTCTCTATTCTCATCTGTTCTCTTTTCTCTTCTTTGCTCTTTTCTCTTTTCTCTTCTTCTATCTTCTTTTATCTTCTTTTCTCTTTTCTCTATTCTCTTCTGTTCTCTTTTGTCTTCTTTCCTCAGTTCCCTTTTCTCGTCTATTCTCTTTTATCTTTTCTCTTCATTTCTCTTTTCTCTTCTTTTCATTCTCTCTTCTTTTCTCTTTTCTCATTTCTCTTTTCTTTTCTTTTCTCTTTTCTCTTTTCTCTTCTTGTCTCTTTTTTCTTTTCTATTCTTTTCTCTTCTTTTCTCTTTTCCATTTTCTCTTTTTTTCTCTTGTCTCTTTTCTCTTTTCTCTTCTTTTCTCTTTCCTCTTTTCTATTTCCTCTTCTTTTCTAATTTATCTTTTCTCTTCTTTTCTCTTGTTTTCGCTTTTCTATATCCTCTTCTTTTCTCTTCTTCTCTCTTCTTTTCTCTTTTCTCTTGTCGCCTATCTCTTCTTTTCCCTTTTCCCTTTTCTCTTCTTTTCTCGATTCTGTTCTTTTCTCTTTCCTTATTTCTCTTTTCTCTTCTTTTCTCTTTTCTCTTCTTTTCTCTTTTCTCATATTTTCTCCTCTTTACTCTTTTCCCTTTTCTCTTCTTTTTTCTTTTCTCGTTTCTCTTCTTTTCTCTTTTCCATTTTCTCTTTTTTTCTCTTGTCTCTTTTCTCTTTTCTCTTCTTTTCTCTTTCCTCTTTTCTATTTCCTCTTCTTTTCTAATTTATCTTTTCTCTTCTTTTCGCTTTTCTATATCCTCTTCTTTTCTAATTTATCTTTTCTCTTCTTTTCTCTTGTTTTCGCTTTTCTATATCCTCTTCTTTTCTCTTCTTCTCTCTTCTTTTCTCTTTTCTCTTGTCCCCTTTCTCTTCTTTTCTCTTTTCCCTTTTCTCTTCTTTTCTCTATTCTGTTCTTTTCTCTTTCCTTATTTCTCTTTTCTCTTCTTTTCTCTTTTCTCTTCTTTTCTCTTTTCTCATCTTTTCTCCTCTTTACTCTTTTCCCTTTTCTCTTCTTTTTTCTTTTCTCTTCTTTTCTCGTTTCTCTTCTTTTCTCTTTTCTCTTCTTTTCTCTTTTCCCTTTTCTTTTCTCTTTTCTCAATTCTCTTCTTTTCTCTTTTCTCGTCTTTTCTCTTTTCTCGTCATTTCCCTTCAGTTCTCTTTTCTCTTTTCTCTTTTGTATTCTTTTCTCTTCTATTCACTTTTCTCTTTTATCTTTTCTCTTCTTTTCTCTTTTCTCCTCTTTTCTCTTTTCTTTTCTCTTTTCTCTTTTCTCTTTTCTCTTCGTATCTCTTCGTTTCTCTTTTCTCTTCTTTTCTCTACTTTTCTCTTTTCCCTTTATTCTCTTCTTTACTCTTTTCCTATATTCTCTTCTTTTCTCTTTTCTCTTCTTTACTCTTCTTTATTCTTTAAATTTTCTCTTCTTTTTACATTTCATTTCTCTTTTCTCTTCTTTTCATTTCTTTTCTCTTCTTTTCTCTTTTCACTTCTTTTCTCTTCCTTTCTCTATATATTCTCTTTTCTCTTTTCTCTCATTTTCTCTTATTTTCTCTTTTTCCTTTTCTCTATTCTCTTTTTCTCTTTACTCTTCTTTTCTCTTTTCGCTTTTCTCTTCTTATCTCTTCTCCTTTTTCTCATATCTGTTCTTTTCTCTTTTCTCTTTTATCTTCATTTCTCTTCTTTTCTCTTTTCCCTTTACACCTCTTTTTTCTTTTCTTCTTTTCTCTTTTCACTTTTCTTTTCTGTTTTCTCTTCTTTTCTCTTTTCTCATCTTTTCTCCTCTTTACTCTTTTCCCTTTTCTCTTTTTTTTTCTTTTGTCTTCTTTTCTCTTCTTTATTCTTTAAACTTTTCTCTTCTTTTTACTCTTCATTTCTCTTTTCTCTTCTTTTCATTTCTTTTCTCTTCTTTTCTCTTTTCCCTTTACAACTCTGTTTTCTTTTCTTCTTTTCTCTTTTAACTTTTCTTTTCTCTTTTCTCTTCTTTTCTCTTTTCTCATCTTTTCTCCTCTTTACTCTTTTCCCTTTTCTCTTCTTTTTTCTTTTCTCTTTTTTTCTCGTTTCTCTTCTTTTCTCTTTTCTCTTCTTTTCTCTTTTCCCTTTTCTTTTCTCTTTTCTCTATTCTCTTCTTTTCTCTTTTCTCTTTTGTATTCTTTTCTCTTCTATTTACTTTTCTCTTTTAACTTTTCTCTTCTTTTCTCTATTCTCTTCTTTTCTCTATTAACTTTTCTCTTCTTTTCTCTATTCTCTTCTTTTCTCTTTTTTCTCTTCTCTTCACTTTTCTCTTTTATCTTTTCTCTTCTTTTCTCTATTCTCTTCTTTTCTCTATTAACTTTTCTCTTCTTTTCTCTATTCTCTTCTTTTCTCTTTTTTCTCTTCTATTCACTTTTCTCTTTTCCCTTTTCTCTTCTTTTTTCTTTTCTCTTCTTTTCTCGTTTCTCTTCTTTTCTCTTTTCTCTTCTTTTCTCTTTTCCCTTTTCTTTTCTCTTTTCTCTATTCTCTTCTTTTCTCTTTTCTCTTTTGTAGTCTTTTCTCTTCTATTCACTTTTCTCTTTTCACTTTTCTCTTCTTTTCTCTATTCTCTTCTTTTCTCTATTAACTTTTCTCTTCTTTTCTCTATTCTCTTCTTTTCTCTTTTTTCTCTTCTATTCACTTTTCTCTTTTATCTTTTCTCTTCTTTTCTCTATTCTCTTCTTTTCTCTTTTCTCTTCTTTTCTCTTCATTTCTCTTTCCTCATTTCTCTATTCTCATCTGTTCTCTTTTCTCTTCTTTGCTCTTTTCTCTTTTCTCTTCTTCTATCTTCTTTTATCTTCTTTTCTCTTTTCTCTTTTCTCTATTCTCTTCTGTTCTCTTTTGTCTTCTTTTCACTGTCGCCCTTTTCTCGTCTATTCTCTTTTATCTTTTCTGTTCTTTTCTCTTTTCTCTTCTTTTCTCTTCTTTTCTCCTTTCACGTTTCTTTTCTCTTTTCTCTTCTTTTCTCTTTTCTCTTCTTTTCTCCTTTCTTTTCTCTTTTCTCTTCTTCTCTTCTTTTCTCTTCTTTTCCCTTCATTTCTCTTTTCTCTTTTGTACTCTTTTATCTTCTATTCACTTTTCTCTTTTATCTTTTCTTTTCTCTTCTTTTCTCTTTTCTCTTCTTTATTCTTTTCTCTTCTTTTCTCTTTTCTCATATTTTCTCCTCTTTACTCTTTTCCCTTTTCTCTTCTTTTTTCTTTCCTCTTTTTTTCTCGTTTCTCTTCTTTTCTCGTTTCTCTTCTTTTCTCTTTTCCCTTTTCTTTTCTCTTTTCTCTATTCTCTTCTTTTCTCTTTTCTCTTTTGTATTCTTTTCTCTTCTATTCACTTTTCTCTTTTAACTTTTCTCTTCTTTTCTCTATTCTCTTCTTTTCTCTATTAACTTTTCTCTTCTTTTCTCTATTCACTTCTTTTCTCTTTTTTCTCTTCTATTCACTTTTCTCTTTTATCTTTTCTCTTCTTTTCTCGATTCTCTTCTTTTCTCTTTTCTCTTCTTTTCTCTTCATTTCTCTTTCCTCATTTCTCTATTCTCATCTGTTCTCTTTTCTCTTCTTTGCTCTTTTCTCTTTTCTCTTCTTCTATCTTCTTTTATCTTCTTTTCTCTTTTCTCTTTTCTCTATTCTCTTCTGTTCTCTTTTGTCTTCTTTCCTCTGTTCCCTTTTCTCGTCTATTCTCTTTTATCTTTTCTCTTCATTTCTCTTTTCTCTTCTTTTCCATTCTCTCTTCTTTTCTCTTTTCTCATTTCTCTTTTCTTTTCTTTTCTCTTTTCTCTTTTCTCTTCTTGTCTCTTTTTTCTTTTCCATTCTTTTCCCTTTTCTTTTCTCTTTTCTCTATTCTCTTCTTTTCTCTTTTCTCTTTTGTATTCTTTTCTCTTCTATTTACTTTTCTCTTTTAACTTTTCTCTTCTTTTCTCTATTCTCTTCTTTTCTCTATTAACTTTTCTCTTCTTTTCTCTATTCTCTTCTTTTCTCTTTTTTCTCTTCTCTTCACTTTTCTCTTTTATCTTTTCTCTTCTTTTCTCTATTCTCTTCTTTTCTCTATTAACTTTTCTCTTCTTTTCTCTATTCTCTTCTTTTCTCTTTTTTCTCTTCTATTCACTTTTCTCTTTTCCCTTTTCTCTTCTTTTTTCTTTTCTCTTCTTTTCTCGTTTCTCTTCTTTTCTCTTTTCTCTTCTTTTCTCTTTTCCCTTTTCTTTTCTCTTTTCTCTATTCTCTTCTTTTCTCTTTTCTCTTTTGTAGTCTTTTCTCTTCTATTCACTTTTCTCTTTTCACTTTTCTCTTCTTTTCTCTATTCTCTTCTTTTCTCTATTAACTTTTCTCTTCTTTTCTCTATTCTCTTCTTTTCTCTTTTTTCTCTTCTATTCACTTTTCTCTTTTATCTTTTCTCTTCTTTTCTCTATTCTCTTCTTTTCTCTTTTCTCTTCTTTTCTCTTCATTTCTCTTTCCTCATTTCTCTATTCTCATCTGTTCTCTTTTCTCTTCTTTGCTCTTTTCTCTTTTCTCTTCTTCTATCTTCTTTTATCTTCTTTTCTCTTTTCTCTTTTCTCTATTCTCTTCTGTTCTCTTTTGTCTTCTTTCCACTGTTCCCTTTTCTCGTCTATACTCTTTTATCTTTTCTCTTCTTTTCTCTTTTCTCTTCTTTTCTCTTCTTTTCTCCTTTCACGTTTCTTTTCTCTTTTCTCTTCTTTTCTCATTCATTTTTTCTCTTTTCTCTTTTCTCTTCTTTTCTCTTCATTTCTCTTTCCTCATTTCTCTATTCTCATCTGTTCTCTTTTCTCTTCTTTGCTCTTTTCTCTTTTCTCTTCTTCTATCTTCTTTTATCTTCTTTTCTCTTTTCTCTTTTCTCTATTCTCTTCTGTTCTCTTTTGTCTTCTTTCCACTGTTCCCTTTTCTCGTCTATACTCTTTTATCTTTTCTCTTCTTTTCTCTTTTCTCTTCTTTTCTCTTCTTTTCTCCTTTCGCGTTTCTTTTCTCTTTTCTCTTCTTTTCTCATTCATTTTTTCTCTTTTCTCTTTTCTCTTCTTTTCTCTTTTCTCTTCTTTTCTCCTTTCTTTTCTCTTTTCTCTTCTTCTCTTCTTTTCTCTTCTTTTCCCTTCATTTCTCTTTTCTCTTTTGTATTCTTTTATCTTCTATTCACTTTTCTCTTTTATCTTTTCTTTTCTCTTCTTTTCTCTATTCTCTTCTTTTCTCTTTTCTCTTCTTTTCTCTTCATTTCTCTTTCCTCATTTCTCTATTCTCATCTGTTCTCTTTTCTCTTCTTTGCTCTTTTCTCTTTTCTCTTCTTCTATCTTCTTTTATCTTCTTTTCTCTTTTCTCTATTCTCTTCTGTTCTCTTTTGTCTTCTTTCCTCAGTTCCCTTTTCTCGTCTATTCTCTTTTATCTTTTCTCTTCATTTCTCTTTTCTCTTCTTTTCATTCTCTCTTCTTT
This sequence comes from Chiloscyllium punctatum, assembly GCF_047496795.1. Classification (NCBI taxonomy): domain Eukaryota; kingdom Metazoa; phylum Chordata; class Chondrichthyes; order Orectolobiformes; family Hemiscylliidae; genus Chiloscyllium; species Chiloscyllium punctatum. Next base: position 36,387,964 of record NC_092779.1, read on the forward strand.
TCTCTTTTCTCATTTCTCTTTTCTTTTCTTTTCTCTTTTCTCTTTTCTCTTCTTGTCTCTTTTTTCTTTTCTATTCTTTTCTCTTCTTTTCTCTTTTCCATTTTCTCTTTTTTTCTCTTGTCTCTTTTCTCTTTTCTCTTCTTTTCTCTTTCCTCTTTTCTATTTCCTCTTCTTTTCTAATTTATCTTTTCTCTTCTTTTCTCTTGTTTTCGCTTTTCTATATCCTCTTCTTTTCTCTTCTTCTCTCTTCTTTTCTCTTTTCTCTTGTCGCCTATCTCTTCTTTTCCCTTTTCCCTTTTCTCTTCTTTTCTCGATTCTGTTCTTTTCTCTTTCCTTATTTCTCTTTTCTCTTCTTTTCTCTATTCTCTTCTTTTCTCTTTTCTCATATTTTCTCCTCTTTACTCTTTTCCCTTTTCTCTTCTTTTTTCTTTTCTCGTTTCTCTTCTTTTCTCTTTTCCATTTTCTCTTTTTTTCTCTTGTCTCTTTTCTCTTTTCTCTTCTTTTCTCTTTCCTCTTTTCTATTTCCTCTTCTTTTCTAATTTATCTTTTCTCTTCTTTTCGCTTTTCTATATCCTCTTCTTTTCTAATTTATCTTTTCTCTTCTTTTCTCTTGTTTTCGCTATTCTATATCCTCTTCTTTTCTCTTCTTCTCTCTTCTTTTCTCTTTTCTCTTGTCCCCTTTCTCTTCTTTTCTCTTTTCCCTTTTCTCTTCTTTTCTCTATTCTGTTCTTTTCTCTTTCCTTATTTCTCTTTTCTCTTCTTTTCTCTTTTCTCTTCTTTTCTCTTTTCTCATCTTTTCTCCTCTTTACTCTTTTCCCTTTTCTCTTCTTTTTTCTTTTCTCTTCTTTTCTCGTTTCTCTTCTTTTCTCTTTTCTCTTCTTTTCTCTTTTCCCTTTTCTATTCTCTTTTCTCAATTCTCTTCTTTTCTCTTTTCTCGTCTTTTCTCTTTTCTCGTCATTTCCCTTCAGTTCTCTTTTCTCTTTTCTCTTTTGTATTCTTTTCTCTTCTATTCACTTTTCTCTTTTATCTTTTCTCTTCTTTTCTCTTTTCTCCTCTTTTCTCTTTTCTTTTCTCTTTTCTCTTTTCTCTTTTCTCTTCGTATCTCTTCGTTTCTCTTTTCTCTTCTTTTCTCTACTTTTCTCTTTTCCCTTTATTCTCTTCTTTACTCTTTTCCTATATTCTCTTCTTTTCTCTTTTCTCTTCTTTACTCTTCTTTATTCTTTAAATTTTCTCTTCTTTTTACTGTTCATTTCTCTTTTCTCTTCTTTTCATTTCTTTTCTCTTCTTTTCTCTTTTCACTTCTTTTCTCTTCCTTTCTCTATATATTCTCTTTTCTCTTTTCTCTCATTTTCTCTTATTTTCTCTTTTTCCTTTTCTCTATTCTCTTTTTCTCTTTACTCTTCTTTTCTCTTTTCGCTTTTCTCTTCTTATCTCTTCTCCTTTTTCTCATATCTGTTCTTTTCTCTTTTCACTTTTATCTTCATTTCTCTTCTTTTCTCTTTTCCCTTTACACCTCTTTTTTCTTTTCTTCTTTTCTCTTTTCACTTTTCTTTTCTGTTTTCTCTTCTTTTCTCTTTTCTCATCTTTTCTCCTCTTTACTCTTTTCCCTTTTCTCTTTTTTTTCTTTTCTCTTCTTTTCTCTTCTTTATTCTTTAAACTTTTCTCTTCTTTTTACTCTTCATTTCTCTTTTCTCTTCTTTTCATTTCTTTTCTCTTCTTTTCTCTTTTCCCTTTACAACTCTGTTTTCTTTTCTTCTTTTCTCTTTTCACTTTTCTTTTCTCTTTTCTCTTCTTTTCTCTTTTCTCATATTTTCTCCTCTTTACTCTTTTCCCTTTTCTCTTCTTTTTTCTTTTCTCTTTTTTTCTCGTTTCTCTTCTTTTCTCTTTTCTCTTCTTTTCTCTTTTCCCTTTTCTTTTCTCTTTTCTCTATTCTCTTCTTTTCTCTTTTCTCTTTTGTATTCTTTTCTCTTCTATTTACTTTTCTCTTTTAACTTTTCTCTTATTTTCTCTATTCTCTTCTTTTCTCTATTAACTTTTCTCTTCTTTTGTCTATTCTCTTCTTTTCTCTTTTTTCTCTTCTCTTCACTTTTCTCTTTTATCTTTTCTCTTCTTTTCTCTATTCTCTTCTTTTCTCTATTAACTTTTCTCTTCTTTTCTCTATTCTCTTCTTTTCTCTTTTTTCTCTTCTATTCACTTTTCTCTTTTCCCTTTTCTCTTCTTTTTTCTTTTCTCTTTTTTTCTCGTTTCTCTTCTTTTCTCTTTTCTCTTCTTTTCTCTTTTCCCTTTTCTTTTCTCTTTTCTCTATTCTCTTCTTTTCTCTTTTCTCTTTTGTAGTCTTTTCTCTTCTATTCACTTTTCTCTTTTCACTTTTCTCTTCTTTTCTCTATTCTCTTCTTTTCTCTATTAACTTTTCTCTTCTTTTCTCTATTCTCTTCTTTTCTCTTTTTTCTCTTCTATTCACTTTTCTCTTTTATCTTTTCTCTTCTTTTCTCTATTCTCTTCTTTTCTCTTTTCTCTTCTTTTCTCTTCATTTCTCTTTCCTCATTTCTCTATTCTCATCTGTTCTCTTTTCTCTTCTTTGCTCTTTTCTCTTTTCTCTTCTTCTATCTTCTTTTATCTTCTTTTCTCATTTCTCTTTTCTCTATTCTCTTCTGTTCTCTTTTGTCTTCTTTTCACTGTTCCCTTTTCTCGTCTATTCTCTTTTATCTTTTCTGTTCTTTTCTCTTTTCTCTTCTTTTCTCTTCTATTCTCCTTTCACGTTTCTTTTCTCTTTTCTCTTCTTTTCTCTTTTCTCTTCTTTTCTCCTTTCTTTTCTCTTCTTCTCTTCTTTTCTCTTTTCTCTTCTTTTCCCTTCATTTCTCTTTTCTCTTTTGTACTCTTTTATCTTCTATTCACTTTTCTCTTTTATCTTTTCTTTTCTCTTCTTTTCTCTATTCTCTTCTTTTCTCTTTTCTCTTCATTTCTCTTCATTTCTCTTTCCTCATTTCTCTATTCTCATCTGTTCTCTTTTCTCTTCTTTGCTCTTTTCTCTTTTCTCTTCTTCTATCTTCTTTTATCTTCTTTTCTCTTTTCTCTTTTCTCTATTCTCTTCTGTTCTCTTTTGTCTTCTTTCCTCTGTTCCCTTTTCTCGTCTATTCTCTTTTATCTTTTCTCTTCATTTATCTTTTCTCTTCTTTTCCATTCTCTCTTCTTTTCTCTTTTCTCATTTCTCTTTTCTTTTCTTTTCTCTTTTCTCTTTTCTCTTCTTGTCTCTTTTTTCTTTTCTATTCTTTTCTCTTCTTTTCTCTTTTCCATTTTCTCTTTTTTTCTCTTGTCTCTTTTCTCTTTTCTCTTCCTTTCTCTTTCCTCTTTTCTATTTCCTAATCTTTTCTAATTTATCTTTTCTCTTCTTTTCTCTTGTTTTCGCTTTTCTATATCCTCTTCTTTTCTCTTCTTCTCTCTTCTTTTCTCTTTTCTCTTTTCTCTATTCTCTTCTGTTCTCTTTTGTCTTCTTTCCACTGTTCCCTTTTCTCGTCTATTCTCTTTTATCTTTTCTCTTCTTTTCTCTTTTCTCTTCTTTTCTCTTCTTTTCTCCTTTCACGTTTCTTTTCTCTTTTCTCTTCTTTTCTCATTCATTTTTTCTCTTTTCTCTTTTTTCTTCTTTTCTCTTTTCTCTTCTTTTCTCTTTTCCCTTTTCTTTTCTCTTTTCTCTATTCTCTTCTTTTCTCTTTTCACTTTTGTATTCTTTTATCTTCTATTCACTTTTCTCTTTTATCTTTTCTTTTCTCTTCTTTTCTCTATTCTCTTCTTTTCTCTTTTCTCTTCATTTCTCTTTCCTCATTTCTCTATTCTCATCCTTTCTCTTTTCTCTTCTTTGCTCTTTTCTCTTTTCTCTTCTTCTATCTTCTTTTATCTTCTTTTCTCTTTTCTCTTTTCTCTATTCTCTTCTGTTCTCTTTTGTCTTCTTTCCACTGTTCCCTTTTCTCGTCTATTCTCTTTTATCTTTTCTCTTCTTTTCTCTTTTCTCTTCTTTTCTCCTTTCACGTTTCTTTTCTCTTTTCTCTTCTTTTCTCATTCATTTTTTCTCTTTTCTCTTTTCTCTCCTTTTCTCTTTTCTCTTCTTTTCTCCTTTCTTTTCTCTTTTCTCTTCTTCTCTTCATTTCTCTTCTTTTCCCTTCATTTCTCTTTTCTCTTTTGTATTCTTTTATCTTCTATTCACTTTTCTCTTTTATCTTTCTTTTCTCTTCTTTTCTCTATTCTGTTCTTTTCTCTTTCCTTATTTCTCTTTTCTCTTCTTTTCTCTTTTCTCTTCTTTTCTCTTTTCTCTTCTTTTCTCTTTTCTCATCCTTTCTCCTCTTTACTCTTTTCCCTTTTCTCTTCTTTTTTCTTTTCTCTTCTTTTCTCGTTTCTCTTCTTTTCTCTTTTCTCTTCTTTTCGCTTTTCTCTTCTTTTCCCTTCTTTTCTGCTTTCACGTTTCTTTTCTCTTTTCTCTTCTTTTCTCATTCATCTTTTCTCTTTTCTCTTTTCTCTTCTTTTCTCCTTTCTTTTCTCTTTTCTCTTCTTCTCTTCTTTTCTCTTCTTTTCCCTTCATTTCTCTTTTCTCTTTTGTAATCTTTTATCTTCTATTCACTTTTCTCTTTTATCTTTTCTTTTCTCTTCTTTTCTCTATTCTCTTCTTTTCTCTTTTCTCTTCTTTTCTCTTCATTTCTCTTTCCTCATTTCTCTATTCTCATCTGTTCTCTTTTCTCTTCTTTGCTCTTTTCTCTTTTCTCTTCTTCTATCTTCTTTTATCTTCTTTTCTCTTTTCTCTTTTCTCTATTCTCTTCTGTTCTCTTTTGTCTTCTTTCCTCTGTTCCCTTTTCTCGTCTATTCTCTTTTATCTTTTCTCTTCATTTCTCTTTTCTCTTCTTTTCCATTCTCTCTTCTTTTCTCTTTTCTCATTTCTCTTTTCTTTTCTTTTCTCTTTTCTCTTTTCTCTTCTTGTCTCTTTTTTCTTTTCTATTCTTTTCTCTTCTTTTCCCTTTTCCATTTTCTCTTTTTTTCTCTTGTCTCTTTTCTCTTTTCTCTTCTTTTCTCTTTCCTCTTTTATATTTCCTCTTCTTTTCTAATTTATCTTTTCTCTTCTTTTCTCTTGTTTTCGCTTTTCTATATCCTCTTCTTTTCTCGTCTTCTCTCTTCTTTTCTCTTTTCTCTTGTCCCCTTTCTCTTCTTTTCTCTTTTCTCTTTTCTCTTCTTTTCTCTTTTCTCATCTTTTCTCCTCTTTACTCTTTTCCCTATTCTCTTCTTTTTTCTTTTCTCTTTTTTTCTCGTTTCTCTTCTTTTCTCTTTTCTCTTCTTTTCTCTTTTCCCTTTTCTTTTCTCTTTTCTCTATTCTCTTCTTTTCTCATTTCTCTTTTGTATTCTTTTCTCTTCTATTCACTTTTCTCTTTTAACTTTTCTCTTCTTTTCTCTATTCTCTTATTTTCTCTATTAACTTTTCTCTTCTTTTCTCTATTCTCTTCTTTTCTCTTTTTTCTCTTCTATTCACTTTTCTCTTTTTTCTTTTCTCTTCTTTTCTCTATTCTCTTCTTTTCTCTTTTCTCTTCTTTTCTCTTCATTTCTCTTTCCTCATTTCTCTATTCTCATCTGTTCTCTTTTCTCTTCTTTGCTCTTTTCTCTTTTCTCTTCTTCTATCTTCTTTTATCTTCTTTACTCTTTTCTCTTTTCTCTATTCTCTTCTGTTCTCTTTTGTCTTCTTTCCACTGTTCCCTTTTCTCGTCTATACTCTTTTATCTTTTCTCTTCTTTTCTCTTTTCTCTTCTTTTCTCTTCTTTTCTCCTTTCACGTTTCTTTTCTCTTTTCTCTTCTTTTCTCATTCATTTTTTCTCTTTTCTCTTTTCTCTTCTTTTCTCTTTTCTCTTCTTTTCTCCTTTCTTTTCTCTTCTCTCTTCTTCTCTTCTTTTCTCTTCTTTTCCCTTCATTTCTCTTTTCTCTTTTGTATTCTTTTATCTTCTATTCACTTTTCTCTTTTATCTTTTCTTTTCTCTTCTTTTCTTTATTCTCTTCTTTTCTCTTTTCTCTTCTTTTCTCTTCATTTCTCTTTCCTCATTTCTCTATTCTCATCTGTTCTCTTTTCTCTTCTTTGCTCTTTTCTCTTTTCTCTTCTTCTATCTTCTTTTATCTTCTTTTCTCTTTTCTCTATTCTCTTCTGTTCTCTTTTGTCTTCTTTCCTCAGTTCCCTTTTCTCGTCTATTCTCTTTTATCTTTTCTCTTCATTTCTCTTTTCTCTTCTTTTCATTCTCTCTTCTTTTCTCTTTTCTCATTTCTCTTTTCTTTTCTTTTCTCTTTTCTCTTTTCTCTTCTTGTCTCTTTTTTCTTTTCTATTCTTTTCTCTTCTTTTCTCTTCTTCTCTCTTCTTTTCTCTTTTCTCTTGTCCCCTTTCTCTTCTTTTCTCTTTTCCCTTTTCTCTTCTTTTCTCTATTCTGTTCTTTTCTCTTTCCTTATTTCTCTTTTCTCTTCTTTTCTCTTTTCTCTTCTTTTCTCTTTTCTCTTCTTTTCTCTTTTCTCATCTTTTCTCCTCTTTACTCTTTTCCCTTTTCTCTTCTTTTTTCTTTTCTCTTCTTTTCTCGTTTCTCTTCTTTTCTCTTTTCTCTTCTTTTCTCTTTTCCCTTTTCTTTTCTCTTTTCTCAATTCTCTTCTTTTCTCTTTTCTCGTCTTTTCTCTTTTCTCGTCATTTCCCTTCAGTTCTCTTTTCTCTTTTCTCTTTTGTATTCTTTTCTCTTCTATTCACTTTTCTCTTTTATCTTTTCTCTTCTTTTCTCTTTTCTCCTCTTTTCTCTTTTCTTTTCTCTTTTCTCTTTTCTCTTTTCTCTTCGTATCTCTTCGTTTCTCTTTTCTCTTCTTTTCTCTACTTTTCTCTTTTCCCTTTATTCTCTTCTTTTCTCTTTTCTCTTTTCTCTTCTTTTCTCTTCTTTATTCTTTAAACTTTTCTCTTCTTTTTACTCTTCATTTCTCTTTTCTCTTCTTTTCATTTCTTTTCTCTTCTTTTCTCTTTTCCCTTTACAACTCTGTTTTCTTTTCTTCTTTTCTCTTTTCACTTTTCTTTTCTCTTTTCTCTTCTTTTCTCTTTTCTCATCTTTTCTCCTCTTTACTCTTTTCCCTTTTCTCTTCTTTTTTCTTTTCTCTTTTTTTCTCGTTTCTCTTCTTTTCTCTTTTCTCTTCTTTTCTCTTTTCCCTTTTCTTTTCTCTTTTCTCTATTCTCTTCTTTTCTCTTTTCTCTTTTGTATTCTTTTATCTTCTATTCACTTTTCTCTTTTATCTTTTCTTTTCTCTTCTTTTCTTTATTCTCTTCTTTTCTCTTTTCTCTTCTTTTCTCTTCATTTCTCTTTCCTCATTTCTCTATTCTCATCTGTTCTCTTTTCTCTTCTTTGCTCTTTTCTCTTTTCTCTTCTTCTATCTTCTTTTATCTTCTTTTCTCTTTTCTCTATTCTCTTCTGTTCTCTTTTGTCTTCTTTCCTCAGTTCCCTTTTCTCGTCTATTCTCTTTTATCTTTTCTCTTCATTTCTCTTTTCTCTTCTTTTCATTCTCTCTTCTTTTCTCTTTTCTCATTTCTCTTTTCTTTTCTTTTCTCTTTTCTCTTTTCTCTTCTTGTCTCTTTTTTCTTTTCTATTCTTTTCTCTTCTTTTCTCTTCTTCTCTCTTCTTTTCTCTTTTCTCTTGTCCCCTTTCTCTTCTTTTCTCTTTTCCCTTTTCTCTTCTTTTCTCTATTCTGTTCTTTTCTCTTTCCTTATTTCTCTTTTCTCTTCTTTTCTCTTTTCTCTTCTTTTCTCTTTTCTCTTCTTTTCTCTTTTCTCATCTTTTCTCCTCTTTACTCTTTTCCCTTTTCTCTTCTTTTTTCTTTTCTCTTCTTTTCTCGTTTCTCTTCTTTTCTCTTTTCTCTTCTTTTCTCTTTTCCCTTTTCTTTTCTCTTTTCTCAATTCTCTTCTTTTCTCTTTTCTCGTCTTTTCTCTTTTCTCGTCATTTCCCTTCAGTTCTCTTTTCTCTTTTCTCTTTTGTATTCTTTTCTCTTCTATTCACTTTTCTCTTTTATCTTTTCTCTTCTTTTCTCTTTTCTCCTCTTTTCTCTTTTCTTTTCTCTTTTCTCTTTTCTCTTTTCTCTTCGTATCTCTTCGTTTCTCTTTTCTCTTCTTTTCTCTACTTTTCTCTTTTCCCTTTATTCTCTTCTTTTCTCTTTTCCTATATTCTCTTCTTTTCTCTTTTCTCTTTTCTCTTCTTTTCTCTTCTTTATTCTTTAAACTTTTCTCTTCTTTTTACTCTTCATTTCTCTTTTCTCTTCTTTTCATTTCTTTTCTCTTCTTTTCTCTTTTCCCTTTACAACTCTGTTTTCTTTTCTTCTTTTCTCTTTTCACTTTTCTTTTCTCTTTTCTCTTCTTTTCTCTTTTCTCTTCTTTTCTCCTTTCTTTTCTCTTTTCTCTTCTTCTCTTCTTTTCTCTTTTCTCTTCTTTTCCCTTCATTTCTCTTTTCTCTTTTGTATTCTTTTATCTTCTATTCACTTTTCTCTTTTATCTTTTCTTTTCTCTTCTTTTCTCTATTCTCTTCTTTTCTCTTTTCCCTTCATTTCTCTTTCCTCATTTCTCTATTCTCATCTGTTCTCTTTTCTCTTCTTTGCTCTTTTCTCTTTTCTCTTCTTCTATCTTCTTTTATCTTCTTTTCTCTTTTCTCTTTTCTCTATTCTCTTCTGTTCTCTTTTGTCTTCTTTCCACTGTTCCCTTTTCTCGTCTATTCTCTTTTATCTTTTCTCTTCTTTTCTCTTTTCTCTTCTTTTCCCTTCTTTTCTCCTTTCACGTTTCTTTTCTCTTTTCTCTTCTTTTCTCCTTTCTTTTCTCTTTTCTCTTCTTCACTTCTTTTCTGTTTTCTCTTCTTTTCCCTTCATTTCTCTTTTCTCTTTTGTATTCTTTTATCTTCTATTCACTTTTCTCTTTTATCTTTTCTTTTCTCTTCTTTTCTCTATTCTCTTCTTTTCTCTTTTCTCTTCATTTCTCTTTCCTCATTTCTCTATTCTCATCTGTTCTCTTTTCTCTTCTTTGCTCTTTTCTCTTTTCTCTTCTTCTATCTTCTTTTATCTTCTTTTCTCTTTCCTCTTTTCTCTATTCTCTTCTGTTCTCTTTTGACTTCTTTCCTCTGTTCCCTTTTCTCGTCTATTCTCTTTTATCTTTTCTCTTCATTTCTCTTTTCTCTTCTTTTCCATTCTCTCTTCTTTTCTCTTTTCTCATTTCTCTTTTCTTTTCTTTTCTCTTTTCTCTTTTCTCTTCTTGTCTCTTTTTTCTTTTCTATTCTTTTCTCTTCTTTTCTCTTTTCCATTTTCTCTTTTTTTCTCTTGTCTCTTTTCTCTTTTCTCTTCTTTTCTCTTTCCTCTTTTCTATTTCCTCTTCTTTTCTAATTTATCTTTTCTCTTCTTTTCTCTTGTTTTCGCTTTTCTATATCCTCTTCTTTTCTCTTCTTCTCTCTTCTTTTCTCTTTTCTCTTGTCCCCTTTCTCTTCTTTTCTCTTTTCTCTTTTCTCTTCTTTTCTCTTTTCTCATCTTTTCTCCTCTTTACTCTTTTCCCTATTCTCTTCTTTTCTCTTTTCTCTTCATTTCTCTTTCCTCATTTCTCTATTCTCATCTGTTCTCTTTTCTCTTCTTTGCTCTTTTCTCTTTTCTCTTCTTCTATCTTCTTTTATCTTCTTTTCTCTTTTCTCTTTTCTCTATTCTCTTCTGTTCTCTTTTGTCTTCTTTCCTCTGTTCCCTTTTCTCGTCTATTCTCTTTTATTTTTTCTCTTCATTTCTCTTTTCTCTTCTTTTCCATTCTCTCTTCTTTTCTCTTTTCTCATTTCTCTTTTCTCTTCTTGTCTCTTTTTTCTTTTCTGTTCTTTTCTCTTCTTTTCTCTTTTCCATTTTCTCTTTTTTCTCTTGTCTCTTTTCTCTTTTCACTTCTTTTCTCTTTTCTCTTTTCTATTTCCTCTTCTTTTCTAATTTATCTTTTCTCTTCTTTTCTCTTGTTTTCGCTTTTCTATATCCTCTTCTTTTCTCTTCTTCTCTCTTCTTTTCTCTTTTCTCTTGTCCCCTTTCTCTTCTTTTCTCTTTTCCCTTTTCTCTTCTTTTCTCTATTCTGTTCTTTTCTCTTTCCTTATTTCTCTTTTCTCTTCTTTTCTCTTTTCTCTTCTTTTCTCTTTTCTCTACTTTTCTCTTTTCTCATCTTTTCTCCTCTTTACTCTTTTCCCTTTTCTCTTCTTTTTTCTTTTCTCTTCTTTTCTCGTTTCTCTTCTTTTCTCTTTTCTCTTCTTTTCTCTTTTCCCCTTTCTTTTCTCTTTTCTCAATTCTCTTCTTTTCTCTTTTCTCGTCTTTTCTCTTTTCTCGTCATTTCCCTTCAGTTCTCTTTTCTCTTTTCTCTTTTGTATTCTTTTCTCTTCTATTCACTTTTCTCTTTTATCTTTTCTCTTCTTTTCTCTTTTCTCCTCTTTTCTCTTTTCTTTTCTCTTTTCTCTTTTCTCTTTTCTCTTCGTATCTCTTCGTTTCTCTTTTCTCTTCTTTTCTCTACTTTTCTCTTTTCCCTTTATTCTCTTCTTTTCTCTTTTCCTATATTCTCTTCTTTTCTCTTTTCTCTTTTCTCTTCTTTTCTCTTCTTTATTCTTTAAACTTTTCTCTTCTTTTTACTCTTCATTTCTCTTTTCTCTTCTTTTCATTTCTTTTCTCTTCTTTTCTCTTTTCCCTTTACAACTCTGTTTTCTTTTATTCTTTTCTCTTTTCACTTTTCTTTTCTCTTTTCTCTTCTTTTCTCTTTTCTCATCTTTTCTCCTCTTTACTCTTTTCCCTTTTCTCTTCTTTTTTCTTTTCTCTTTTTTTCTCGTTTCTCTTCTTTTCTCTTTTCTCTTCTTTTCTCTTTTCCCTTTTCTTTTCTCTTTTCTCTATTCTCTTCTTTTCTCTTTTCTCTTTTGTATTCTTTTCTCTTCTATTCACTTTTCTCTTTTAACTTTTCTCTTCTTTTCTCTATTCTCTTCTTTTCTCTATTAACTTTTCTCTTCTTTTCTCTATTCTCTTCTTTTCTCTTTTTTCTCTTCTAATCACTTTTCTCTTTTATCTTTTCTCTTCTTTTCTCTATTCACTTCTTTTCTCTTTTCTCTTCTTTTCTCTTCATTTCTCTTTCCTCATTTCTCTATTCTCATCAGTTCTCTTTTCTCTTCTTTGCTCTTTTCTCTTTTCTCTTCTTCTATCTTCTTTTATCTTCTTTTCTCTTTTCTCTTTTCTCTATTCTCTTCTGTTCTCTTTTGTCTTCTTTCAACTGTTCCCTTTTCTCGTCTATACTCTTTTATCTTTTCTCTTCTTTTCTCTTTTCTCTTCTTTTCTCTTCTTTTCTCCTTTCACGTTTCTTTTCTCTTTTCTCTTCATTTCTCATTCATTTTTTCTCTTTTCTCTTTTCTCTTCTTTTCTCTTTTCTCTTCTTTTCTCCTTTCTTTTCTCTTTTCTCTTCTTCTCTTCTTTTCTCTTCTTTTCCCTTCATTTCTCTTTTCTCTTTTGTATTCTTTTATCTTCTATTCACTTTTCTCTTTTATCTTTTCTTTTCTCTTCTTTTCTCTCTTCTCTTCTTTTCTCTTTTCCCTTCATTTCTCTTTCCTCATTTCTCTATTCTCATCTGTTCTCTTTTCTCTTCTTTGCTCTTTTCTCTTTTCTCTTCTTCTATCTTCTTTTATCTTCTTTTCTCTTTCCTCTTTTCTCTATTCTCTTCTGTTCTCTTTTGTCTTCTTTCCTCTGTTCCCTTTTCTCGTCTATTCTCTTTTATCTTTTCTCTTCATTTCTCTTTTCTCTTCTTTTCCATTCTCTCTTCTTTTCTCTTTTCTCATTTCTCTTTTCTTTTCTTTTCTCTTTTCTCTTTTCTCTTCTTGTCTCTTTTTTCTTTTCTATTCTTTTCTCTTCTTTTCTCTTTTCCATTTTCTCTTTTTTCTCTTGTCTCTTTTCTCTTTTCTCTTCTTTTCTCTTTCCTCTTTTCTATTTCCTCTTCTTTTCTAATTTATCTTTTCTCTTCTTTTCTCTTGTTTTCGCTTTTCTATATCCTCTTCTTTTCTCTTCTTCTCTCTTCTTTTCTCTTTTCTCTTGTCCCCTTTCTCTTCTTTTCTCTTTTCTCTTTTCTCTTCTTTTCTCTTTTCTCATCTTTTCTCCTCTTTACTCTTTTCCCTATTCTCTTCTTTTCTCTTTTCTCTTCATTTCTCTTTCCTCATTTCTCTATTCTCATCTGTTCTCTTTTCTCTTCTTTGCTCTTTTCTCTTTTCTCTTCTTCTATCTTCTTTTATCTTCTTTTCTCTTTTCTCTTTTCTCTATTCTCTTCTGTTCTCTTTTGTCTTCTTTCCTCTGTTCCCTTTTCTCGTCTATTCTCTTTTATTTTTTCTCTTCATTTCTCTTTTCTCTTCTTTTCCATTCTCTCTTCTTTTCTCTTTTCTCATTTCTCTTTTCTCTTCTTGTCTCTTTTTTCTTTTCTGTTCTTTTCTCTTCTTTTCTCTTTTCCATTTTCTCTTTTTTCTCTTGTCTCTTTTCTCTTTTCACTTCTTTTCTCTTTTCTCTTTTCTATTTCCTCTTCTTTTCTAATTTATCTTTTCTCTTCTTTTCTCTTGTTTTCGCTTTTCTATATCCTCTTCTTTTCTCTTCTTCTCTCTTCTTTTCTCTTTTCTCTTGTCCCCTTTCTCTTCTTTTCTCTTTTCCCTTTTCTCTTCTTTTCTCTATTCTGTTCTTTTCTCTTTCCTTATTTCTCTTTTCTCTTCTTTTCTCTTTTCTCTTCTTTTCTCTTTTCTCTACTTTTCTCTTTTCTCATCTTTTCTCCTCTTTACTCTTTTCCCTTTTCTCTTCTTTTTTCTTTTCTCTTCTTTTCTCGTTTCTCTTCTTTTCTCTTTTCTCTTCTTTTCTCTTTTCCCTTTTCTTTTCTCTTTTCTCAATTCTCTTCTTTTCTCTTTTCTCGTCTTTTCTCTTTTCTCGTCATTTCCCTTCAGTTCTCTTTTCTCTTTTCTCTTTTGTATTCTTTTCTCTTCTATTCACTTTTCTCTTTTATCTTTTCTCTTCTTTTCTCTTTTCTCCTCTTTTCTCTTTTCTTTTCTCTTTTCTCTTTTCTCTTTTCTCTTCGTATCTCTTCGTTTCTCTTTTCTCTTCTTTTCTCTACTTTTCTCTTTTCCCTTTATTCTCTTCTTTTCTCTTTTCCTATATTCTCTTCTTTTCTCTTTTCTCTTTTCTCTTCTTTTCTCTTCTTTATTCTTTAAACTTTTCTCTTCTTTTTACTCTTCATTTCTCTTTTCTCTTCTTTTCATTTCTTTTCTCTTCTTTTCTCTTTTCCCTTTACAACTCTGTTTTCTTTTCTTCTTTTCTCTTTTCACTTTTCTTTTCTCTTTTCTCTTCTTTTCTCTTTTCTCATCTTTTCTCCTCTTTACTCTTTTCCCTTTTCTCTTCTTTTTTCTTTTCTCTTTTTTTCTCGTTTCTCTTCTTTTCTCTTTTCTCTTCTTTTCTCTTTTCCCTTTTCTTTTCTCTTTTCTCTATTCTCTTCTTTTCTCTTTTCTCTTTTGTATTCTTTTCTCTTCTATTCACTTTTCTCTTTTAACTTTTCTCTTCTTTTCTCTATTCTCTTCTTTTCTCTATTAACTTTTCTCTTCTTTTCTCTATTCTCTTCTTTTCTCTTTTTTCTCTTCTAATCACTTTTCTCTTTTATCTTTTCTCTTCTTTTCTCTATTCACTTCTTTTCTCTTTTCTCTTCTTTTCTCTTCATTTCTCTTTCCTCATTTCTCTATTCTCATCAGTTCTCTTTTCTCTTCTTTGCTCTTTTCTCTTTTCTCTTCTTCTATCTTCTTTTATCTTCTTTTCTCTTTTCTCTTTTCTCTATTCTCTTCTGTTCTCTTTTGTCTTCTTTCCACTGTTCCCTTTTCTCGTCTATACTCTTTTATCTTTTCTCTTCTTTTCTCTTTTCTCTTCTTTTCTCTTCTTTTCTCCTTTCACGTTTCTTTTCTCTTTTCTCTTCTTTTCTCATTCATTTTTTCTCTTTTCTCTTTTCTCTTCTTTTCTCTTTTCTCTTCTTTTCTCCTTTCTTTTCTCTTTTCTCTTCTTCTCTTCTTTTCTCTTCTTTTCCCTTCATTTCTCTTTTCTCTTTTGTATTCTTTTATCTTCTATTCACTTTTCTCTTTTATCTTTTCTTTTCTCTTCTTTTCTCTATTCTCTTCTTTTCTCTTTTCTCTTCTTTTCTCTTCATTTCTCTTTCCTCATTTCTCTATTCTCATCTGTTCTCTTTTCTCTTCTTTGCTCTTTTCTCTTTTCTCTTCTTCTATCTTCTTTTATCTTCTTTTCTCTTTTCTCTTTTCTCTATTCTCTTCTGTTCTCTTTTGACTTCTTTCCTCTGTTCCCTTTTCTCGTCTATTCTCTTTTATCTTTTCTCTTCATTTCTCTTTTCTCTTCTTTTCATTCTCTCTTCTTTTCTCTTTTCTCATTTCTCTTTTCTTTTCTTTTCTCTTTTCTCTTTTCTCTTCTTGTCTCTTTTTTCTTTTCTATTCTTTTCTCTTCTTTTCTCTTTTCCATTTTCTCTTTTTTTCTCTTGCCTCTTTTCTCTTTTCTCTTCTTTTCTCTTTCCTCTTTTCTATTTCCTCTTCTTTTCTAATTTATCTTTTCTCTTCTTTTCTCTTGTTTTCGCTTTTCTATATCCTCTTCTTTTCTCTTCTTCTCTCTTCTTTTCTCTTTTCTCTTGTCGCCTTTCTCTTCTTTTCTCTTTTCCCTTTTCTCTTCTTTTCTCGATTCTGTTCTTTTCTCTTTCCTTATTTCTCTTTTCTCTTCTTTTCTCTTTTCTCTTCTTTTCTCTTTTCTCATATTTTCTCCTCTTTACTCTTTTCCCTTTTCTCTTCTTTTTTCTTTTCTCGTTTCTCTTCTTTTCTCTTTTCTCTTCTTTTCTCTTTTCCCTTTTCTTTTCTCTTTTCTCAGTTCTCTTCTTTTCTCTTTTCTCGTCTTTTCTCTTTTCTCGTCATTTCCCTTCAGTTCTCTTTTCTCTTTTCTCTTTTGTATTCTTTTCTCTTCTATTCACTTTAATCTTTTATCTTTTCTCTTCTTTTCTCTTTTCTCCTCTTTTCTCTTTTCTTTTCTCTTTTCTCTTTTCTCTTTTCTCTTCGTATCTCTTCGTTTCTCTTTTCTCTTCTTTTCTCTACTTTTCTCTTTTCCCTTTATTCTCTTCTTTTCTCTTTTCCTATATTCTCTTGTTTTCTCTTTTCTCTTTTCTCTTCTTTTCTCTTCTTTATTCTTTAAACTTTTCTCTTCTTTTTACTCTTCATTTCTCTTTTCTCAATTCTCTTCTTTTCTCTTTTCTCGTCTTTTCTCTTTTCTCGTCATTTCCCTTCAGTTCTCTTTTCTCTTTTCTCTTTTGTATTCTTTTCTCTTCTATTCACTTTTCTCTTTTATCTTTTCTCTTCTTTTCTCTTTTCTCCTCTTTTCTCTTTTCTTTTCTCTTTTCTCTTTTCTCTTTTCTCTTCGTATCTCTTCGTTTCTCTTTTCTCTTCTTTTCTCTACTTTTCTCTTTTCCCTTTATTCTCTTCTTTTCTCTTTTCCTATATTCTCTTCTTTTCTCTTTTCTCTTTTCTCTTCTTTTCTCTTCTTTATTCTTTAAACTTTTCTCTTCTTTTTACTCTTCATTTCTCTTTTCTCTTCTTTTCATTTCTTTTCTCTTCTTTTCTCTTTTCTCTTTACAACTCTGTTTTCTTTTCTTCTTTTCTCTTTTCACTTTTCTTTTCTCTTTTCTCTTCTTTTCTCTTTTCTCATCTTTTCTCCTCTTTACTCTTTTCCCTTTTCTCTTCTTTTTTCTTTTCTCTTTTTTTCTCGTTTCTCTTCTTTTCTCTTTTCTCTTCTTTTCTCTTTTCCCTTTTCTTTTCTCTTTTCTCTATTCTCTTCTTTTCTCTTTTCTCTTTTGTATTCTTTTCTCTTCTATTCACTTTTCTCTTTTAACTTTTCTCTTCTTTTCTCTATTCTCTTATTTTCTCTATTAACATTTCTCTTCTTTTCTCTATTCTCTTCTTTTCTCTTTTTTCTCTTCTATTCACTTTTCTCTTTTATCTTTTCTCTTCTTTTCTCTTTTCTCTTCTTTTCCATTCTCTCTTCTTTTCTCTTTTCTCTTCTTCTATCTTCTTTTATCTTCTTTTCTCTTTTCTCTTTTCTCTATTCTCTTCTGTTCTCTTTTGTCTTCTTTCCTCTGTTCCCTTTTCTCGTCTATTCTCTTTTATTTTTTCTCTTCATTTCTCTTTTCTCTTCTTTTCCATTCTCTCTTCTTTTCTCTTTTCTCTTCTTCTATCTTCTTTTATCTTCTTTTCTCTTTTCTCTTTTCTCTATTCTCTTCTGTTCTCTTTTGTCTTCTTTTCACTGTTCCCTTTTCTCGTCTATTCTCTTTTATCTTTTCTGTTCTTTACTCTTTTCTCTTCTTTTCTCTTCTTTTCTCCTTTCACGTTTCTTTTCTCTTTTCTCTTCTTTTCTCTTTTCTCTTCTTTTCTCCTTTCTTTTCTCTTTTCTCTTCTTCTCTTCTTTTCTCTTCTTTTCCCTTCATTTCTCTTTTCTCTTTTGTATTCTTTTATCTTCTATTCACTTTTCTCTTTTATCTTTTCTTTTCTCTTCTTTTCTCTTTTCTCTTCTTTATTCTTTTCTCTTCTTTTCTCTTTTCTCATATTTTCTCCTCTTTACTCTTTTCCCTTTTCTCTTCTTTTTTCTTTACTCTTTTTTTCTCGTTTCTCTTCTTTTCTCGTTTCTCTTCTTTTCTCTTTTCCCTTTTCTTTTCTCTTTTCTCTATTCTCTTCTTTTCTCTTTTCTCTTTTGTATTCTTTTCTCTTCTATTCACTTTTCTCTTTTAACTTTTCTCTTCTTTTCTCTATTCTCTTCTTTTCTCTATTAACTTTTCTCTTCTTTTCTCTATTCACTTCTTTTCTCTTTTTTCTCTTCTATTCACTTTTCTCTTTTATCTTTTCTCTTCTTTTCTCGATTCTCTTCTTTTCTCTTTTCTCTTCTTTTCTCTTCATTTCTCTTTCCTCATTTCTCTATTCTCATCTGTTCTCTTTTCTCTTCTTTGCTCTTTTCTCTTTTCTCTATTCTCTTCTGTTCTCTTTTGTCTTCTTTCCACTGTTCCCTTTTCTCGTCTATTCTCCTTTATCTTTTCTCTTCTTTTCGCTTTTCTCTTCTTTTCCCTTCTTTTCTCCTTTCACGTTTCTTTTCTCTTTTCTCTTCTTTTCTCATTCATCTTTTCTCTTTTCTCTTCTTTTCTCTTTTCTCTTCTTTTCTCCTTTCTTTTCTCTTTTCTCTTCTTCTCTTCTTTTCTCTTCTTTTCCCTTCATTTCTCTTTTCTCTTTTGTATTCTTTTATCTTCTATTCACTTTTCTCTTTTATCTTTTCTTTTCTCTTCTTTTCTCTATTCTCTTCTTTTCTCTTTTCTCTTCTTTTCTCTTCATTTCTCTTTCCTCATTTCTCTATTCTCATCTGTTCTCTTTTCTCTTCTTTGCTCTTTTCTCTTTTCTCTTCTTCTATCTTCTTTTATCTTCTTTTCTCTTTTCTCTTTTCTCTATTCTCTTCTGTTCTCTTTTGTCTTCTTTCCTCTGTTCCCTTTTCTCGTCTATTCTCTTTTATCTTTTCTCTTCATTTCTCTTTTCTCTTCTTTTCCATTCTCTCTTCTTTTCTCTTTTCTCATTTCTCTTTTATTTTCTTTTCTCTTTTCTCTTTTCTCTTCTTGTCTCTTTTTTCTTTTCTATTCTTTTCTCTTCTTTTCTCTTTTCCATTTTCTCTTTTTTTCTCTTGTCTCTTTTCTCTTTTCTCTTCCTTTCTCTTTCCTCTTTTCTATTTCCTCTTCTTTTCTAATTTATCTTTTCTCTTCTTTTCTCTTGTTTTCGCTTTTCTATATCCTCTTCTTTTCTCTTCTTCTCTCTTCTTTTCTCTTTTCTCTTTTCTCTATTCTCTTCTGTTCTCTTTTGTCTTCTTTCCACTGTTCCCTTTTCTCGTCTATTCTCTTTTATCTTTTCTCTTCATTTCTCTTTTCTCTTCTTTTCCATTCTCTCTTCTTTTCTCTTTTCTCATTTCTCTTTTATTTTCTTTTCTCTTTTCTCTTTTCTCTTCTTTTCTCTTCTTTTCTCCTTTCACGTTTCTTTTCTCTTTTCTCTTCTTTTCTCATTCATTTTTTGTCTTTTCTCTTTTCTCTTCTTTTCTCTTTTCTCTTCTTTTCTCCTTTCTTTTCTCTTTTCTCTTCTTCTCTTCTTTTCTCTTCTTTTCCCTTCATTTCTCTTTTCACTTTTGTATTCTTTTATCTTCTATTCACTTTTCTCTTTTATCTTTTCTTTTCTCTTCTTTTCTCTATTCTCTTCTTTTCTCTTTTCTCTTCTTTTCTCTTCATTTCTCTTTCCTCATTTCTCTATTCTCATCTGTTCTCTTTTCTCTTCTTTGCTCTTTTCTCTTTTCTCTTCTTCTATCTTCTTTTATCTTCTTTTCTGTTTTCTCTTTTCTCTATTCTCTTCTGTTCTCTTTTGTCTTCTTTCCACTGTTCCCTTTTCTCGTCTATTCTCTTTTATCTTTTCTCTTCTTTTCGCTTTTCTCTTCTTTTCCCTTCTTTTCTCCTTTCACGTTTCTTTTCTCTTTTCTCTTCTTTTCTCATTCATTTTTTCTCTTTTCTCTTTTCTCTTCTTTTCTCCTTTCTTTTCTCTTTTCTCTTCTTCTCTTCTTTTCTCTTCTTTTCCCTTCATTTCTCTTTTCTCTTTTGTATTCTTTTATGTTCTATTCACTTTTCTCTTTTATCTTTTCTTTTCTCTTCTTTTCTCTATTCTCTTCTTTTCTCTTTTCTCTTCTTTTCTCTTCATTTCTCTTTCCTCATTTCTCTATTCTCATCTGTTCTCTTTTCTCTTCTTTGCTCTTTTCTCTTTTCTCTTCTTCTATCTTCTTTTATCTTCTTTTCTCTTTTCTCTTTTCTCTATTCTCTTCTGTTCTCTTTTGTCTTCTTTCCTCTGTTCCCTTTTCTCGTCTATTCTCTTTTATCTTTTCTCTTCATTTCTCTTTTCTCTTCTTTTCCATTCTCTCTTCTTTTCTCTTTTCTCATTTCTCTTTTCTTTTCTTTTCTCTTTTCTCTTTTCTCTTCTTGTCTCTTTTTTCTTTTCTATTCTTTTCTCTTCTTTTCCCTTTTCCATTTTCTCTTTTTTTCTCTTGTCTCTTTTCTCTTTTCTCTTCTTTTCTCTTTCCTCTTTTATATTTCCTCTTCTTTTCTAATTTATCTTTTCTCTTCTTTTCTCTTGTTTTCGCTTTTCTATATCCTCTTCTTTTCTCTTCTTCTCTCTTCTTTTCTCTTTTCTCTTGTCCCCTTTCTCTTCTTTTCTCTTTTCTCTTCTTTTCTCTTCTTTTCTCTTTTCTCATCTTTTCTCCTCTTTACTCTTTTCCCTTTTCTCTTCTTTTTTTCTTTTCTCTTTTTTTCTCGTTTCTCTTCTTTTCTCTTTTCTCTTCTTTTCTCTTTTCCCTTTTCTTTTCTCTTTTCTCTATTCTCTTCTTTTCTCTTTTCTCTTTTGTATTCTTTTCTCTTCTATTCACTTTTCTCTTTTAACTTTTCTCTTCTTTTCTCTATTCTCTTCTTTTCTCTATTAACTTTTCTCTTCTTTTCTCTATTCTCTTCTTTTCTCTTTTTTCTCTTCTATTCACTTTTCTCTTTTATCTTTTCTCTTCTTTTCTCTATTCTCTTCTTTTCTCTTTTCTCTTCTTTTCTCTTCATTTCTCTTTCCTCATTTCTCTATTCTCATCTGTTCTCTTTTCTCTTCTTTGCTCTTTTCTCTTTTCTCTTCTTCTATCTTCTTTTATCTTCTTTTCTCTTTCCTCTTTTCTCTATTCTCTTCAGTTCTCTTTTGTCTTCTTTCCACTGTTCCCTTTTCTCGTCTATACTCTTTTATCTTTTCTCTTCTTTTCTCTTTTCTCTTCTTTTCTCTTCTTTTCTCCTTTCACGTTTCTTTTCTCTTTTCTCTTCTTTTCTCATTCATTTTTTCTCTTTTCTCTTTTCTCTTCTTTTCTCTTTTCTCTTCTTTTCTCCTTTCTTTTCTCTTTTCTCTTCTTCTCTTCTTTTCTCTTCTTTTCCCTTCATTTCTCTTTTGTATTCTTTTATCTTCTATTCACTTTTCTCTTTTATCTTTTCTTTTCTCTTCTTTTCTCTATTCTCTTCTTTTCTCTTTTCTCTTCTTTTCTCTTCATTTCTCTTTCCTCATTTCTCTATTCTCATCTGTTCTCTTTTCTCTTCTTTGCTCTTTTCTCTTTTCTCTTCTTCTTATCTTCTTTTATCTTCTTTTCTCTTTTCTCTTTTCTCTATTCTCTTCTGTTCTCTTTTGTCTTCTTTCCTCTGTTCCCTTTTCTCGTCTCTTCTCTTTTATCTTTTCTCTTCATTTCTCTTTTCTCTTCTTTTCATTCTCTCTTCTTTTCTCTTTCTCATTTCTCTTTCCTTTTCTTTTCTCTTTTCTCTTTTCTCTTCTTGTCTCTTTTTTCTTTTCTATTCTTTTCTCTTCTTTTCTCTTTTCCATTTTCTCTTTTTTTCTCTTGTCTCTTTTCTCTTTTCTCTTCTTTTCTCTTTCCACTTTTCTATTTCCTCTTCTTTTCTAATTTATCTTTTCTCTTCTTTTCTCTTGTTTTCGCTTTTCTATATCCTCTTCTTTTCTCTTCTTCTCTCTTCTTTTCTCTTTTCTCTTGTCGCCTTTCTCTTCTTTTCCCTTTTCTCTTCTTTTCTCGATTCTGTTCTTTTCTCTTTCCTTATTTCTCTTTTCTCTTCTTTTCTCTTTTCTCTTCTTTTCTCTTTTCTCATATTTTCTCCTCTTTACTCTTTTCCCTTTTCTCTTCTTTTTTCTTTTCTCGTTTCTCTTCTTTTCTCTTTTCTCTTCTTTTCTCTTTTCCCTTTTCTTTTCTCTTTTCTCAGTTCTCTTCTTTTCTCTTTTCTCGTCTTTTCTCTTTTCTCGTCATTTCCCTTCAGTTCTCTTTTCTCTTTTGTATTCTTTTCTCTTCTATTCACTTTTCTCTTTTATCTTTTCTCTTCTTTTCTCTTTTCTCCTCTTTTCTCTTTTCTTTTCTCTTTTCTCTTTTCTCTTCGTATCTCTTCGTTTCTCTTTTCTCTTCTTTTCTCTACTTTTCTCTTTTCCCTTTATTCTCTTCTTTTCTCTTTTCCTATATTCTCTTCTTTTCTCTTTTCTCTTTTCTCTTCTTTTCTCTTTTCTCGTCTTTTCTCTTTTCTCGTCATTTCCCTTCAGTTCTCTTTTCTCTTTTCTCTTTTGTATTCTTTTCTCTTCTATTCACTTTTCTCTTTTATCTTTTCTCTTCTTTTCTCTTTTCTCCTCTTTTCTCTTTTCTTTTCTCTTTTCTCTTTTCTCTTTTCTCTTCGTATCTCTTCTTTTCTCTTTTCACTTCTTTTCTCTTCCTTTCTCTATATATTCTCTTTTCTCTTTTCTCACATTTTCTCTTATTTTCTCTTTTTCCTTTTCTCTTCTTTTCTCTATTCTCTTTTTCTCTTTACTCTTCTTTTCTCTTTTCGCTTTTCTCTTCTTATCTCTTCTCCTTTTTCTCATATCTGTTCTTTTCTCTTTTCTATTTTTTCTTCATTTCTCTTCTTTTCTCTTTTCCCTTTACACCTCTTTTTTCTTTTCTTCTTTTCTCTTTTCACTTTTCTTTTCTGTTTTCTCTTCTTTTCTCTTTTCTCATCTTTTCTCCTCTTTACTCTTTTCCTTTTCTCTTTTTTTTTCTTTTCTCTTCTTTTCTCGTTTCTCTTCTTTTCTCTTTTCTCTTCTTTTCTCTTTTCCCTTTTCTTTTCTCTTTTCTCTATTCTCTTCTTTTCTCTTTTCTCTTTTGTATTCTTTTCTCTTCTATTCACTTTTCTCTTTTAACTTTTCTCTTCTTTTCTCTATTCTCTTCTTTTCTCTTTTTTCTCTTCTCTTCACTTTTCTCTTTTTTCTTTTCTCTATTCTCTTCTTTTCTCTATTAACTTTTCTCTTCTTTTCTCTATTCTCTTCTTTTCTCTTTTTTCTCTTCTATTCACTTTTCTCTTTTATCCTTTCTCTTCTTTTCTCTATTCTCTTCTTTTCTCTTTTCTCTTCTTTTCTCTTCATTTCTCTTTCCTCATTTCTCTATTCTCATCTGTTCTCTTTTCTCTTCTTTGCTCTTTTCTCTTTTCTCTTCTTCTATCTTCTTTTATCTTCTTTTCTCTTTTCTCTTTTCTCTATTCTCTTCAGTTCTCTTTTGTCTTCTTTCCACTGTTCCCTTTTCTCGTCTATTCTCTTTTATCTTTTCTCTTCTTTTCTCTTTTCTCTTCTTTTCCCTTCTTTTCTCCTTTCACGTTTCTTTTCACTTTTCTCTTCTTTTCTCTTTTCTCTTCTTTTCTCCTTTCTTTTCTCTTTTCTCTTCTTCTCTTCTTTTCTCTTTTCTCTTCTTTTCCCTTCATTTCTCTTTTCTCTTTTGTATTCTTTTATCTTCTATTCACTTTTCTCTTTTATCTTTTCTTTTCTCTTCTTTTCTCTATTCTCTTCTTTTCTCTTTTCCCTTCATTTCTCTTTCCTCATTTCTCTATTCTCATGTGTTCTCTTTTCTCTTCTTTGCTCTTTTCTCTTTTCTCTTCTTCTATCTTCTTTTATCTTCTTTTCTCTTTTCTCTTTTCTCTATTCTCTTCAGTTCTCTTTTGTCTTCTTTCCACAGTTCCCTTTTCTCGTCTATTCTCTTTTATCTTTTCTCTTCTTTTCTCTTTTCTCTTCTTTTCCCTTCTTTTCTCCTTTCACGTTTCTTTTCACTTTTCTCTTCTTTTCTCCTTTCTTTTCTCTTTTCTCTTCTTCTCTTCTTTTCTCTTTTCTCTTCTTTTCCCTTCATTTCTCTTTTCTCTTTTGTATTCTTTTATCTTCTATTCACTTTTCTCTTTTATCTTTTCTTTTCTCTTCTTTTCTCTATTCTCTTCTTTTCTCTTTTCTCTTCATTTCTCTTTCCTCATTTCTCTATTCTCATCTGTTCTGTTTTCTCTTCTTTGCTCTTTTCTCTTTTCTCTTCTTCTATCTTCTTTTATCTTCTTTTCTCTTTTCTCTTTTCTCTATTCTCTTCAGTTCTCTTTTGTCTTCTTTCCACTGTTCCCTTTTCTCGTCTATTCTCTTTTATCTTTTCTCTTCATTTCTCTTTTCTCTTCTTTTCCATTCTCTCTTCTTTTCTCTTTTCTCATTTCTCTTTTCTTTTCTTTTCTCTTTTCTCTTTTCTCTTCTTGTCTCTTTTTTCTTTTCTATTCTTTTCTCTTCTTTTCTCTTTTCCATTTTCTCTTTTTTCTCTTGTCTCTTTCCTCTTTTCTATTTCCTCTTCTTTTCTAATTTATCTTTTCTCTTCTTTTCTCTTGTTTTCGCTTTTCTATATCCTCTTCTTTTCTCTTCTTCTCTCTTCTTTTCTCTTTTCTCTTGTCCCCTTTCTCTTCTTTTCTCTTTTCTCTTTTCTCTTCTTTTCTCTTTTCTCATCTTTTCTCCTCTTTACTCTTTTCCCTATTCTCTTCTTTTCTCTTTTCTCTTCATTTCTCTTTCCTCATTTCTCTATTCTCATCTGTTCTCTTTTCTCTTCTTTGCTCTTTTCTCTTTTCTCTTCTTCTTATCTTCTTTTATCTTCTTTTCTCTTTTCTCTTTTCTCTATTCTCTTCTGTTCTCTTTTGTCTTCTTTCCTCTGTTCCCTTTTCTCGTCTCTTCTCTTTTATCTTTTCTCTTCATTTCTCTTTTCTCTTCTTTTCATTCTCTCTTCTTTTCTCTTTCTCATTTCTCTTTCCTTTTCTTTTCTCTTTTCTCTTTTCTCTTCTTGTCTCTTTTTTCTTTTCTATTCTTTTCTCTTCTTTTCTCTTTTCCATTTTCTCTTTTTTTCTCTTGTCTCTTTTCTCTTTTCTCTTCTTTTCTCTTTCCACTTTTCTATTTCCTCTTCTTTTCTAATTTATCTTTTCTCTTCTTTTCTCTTGTTTTCGCTTTTCTATATCCTCTTCTTTTCTCTTCTTCTCTCTTCTTTTCTCTTTTCTCTTGTCGCCTTTCTCTTCTTTTCCCTTTTCTCTTCTTTTCTCGATTCTGTTCTTTTCTCTTTCCTTATTTCTCTTTTCTCTTCTTTTCTCTTTTCTCTTCTTTTCTCTTTTCTCATATTTTCTCCTCTTTACTCTTTTCCCTTTTCTCTTCTTTTTTCTTTTCTCGTTTCTCTTCTTTTCTCTTTTCTCTTCTTTTCTCTTTTCCCTTTTCTTTTCTCTTTTCTCAGTTCTCTTCTTTTCTCTTTTCTCGTCTTTTCTCTTTTCTCGTCATTTCCCTTCAGTTCTCTTTTCTCTTTTCTCTTTTGTATTCTTTTCTCTTCTATTCACTTTTCTCTTTTATCTTTTCTCTTCTTTTCTCTTTTCTCCTCTTTTCTCTTTTCTTTTCTCTTTTCTCTTTTCTCTTCGTATCTCTTCGTTTCTCTTTTCTCTTCTTTTCTCTACTTTTCTCTTTTCCCTTTATTCTCTTCTTTTCTCTTTTCCTATATTCTCTTCTTTTCTCTTTTCTCTTTTCTCTTCTTTTCTCTTTTCTCGTCTTTTCTCTTTTCTCGTCATTTCCCTTCAGTTCTCTTTTCTCTTTTCTCTTTTGTATTCTTTTCTCTTCTATTCACTTTTCTCTTTTATCTTTTCTCTTCTTTTCTCTTTTCTCCTCTTTTCTCTTTTCTTTTCTCTTTTCTCTTTTCTCTTTTCTCTTCGTATCTCTTCTTTTCTCTTTTCACTTCTTTTCTCTTCCTTTCTCTATATATTCTCTTTTCTCTTTTCTCACATTTTCTCTTATTTTCTCTTTTTCCTTTTCTCTTCTTTTCTCTATTCTCTTTTTCTCTTTACTCTTCTTTTCTCTTTTCGCTTTTCTCTTCTTATCTCTTCTCCTTTTTCTCATATCTGTTCTTTTCTCTTTTCTATTTTTTCTTCATTTCTCTTCTTTTCTCTTTTCCCTTTACACCTCTTTTTTCTTTTCTTCTTTTCTCTTTTCACTTTTCTTTTCTGTTTTCTCTTCTTTTCTCTTTTCTCATCTTTTCTCCTCTTTACTCTTTTCCTTTTCTCTTTTTTTTTCTTTTCTCTTCTTTTCTCGTTTCTCTTCTTTTCTCTTTTCTCTTCTTTTCTCTTTTCCCTTTTCTTTTCTCTTTTCTCTATTCTCTTCTTTTCTCTTTTCTCTTTTGTATTCTTTTCTCTTCTATTCACTTTTCTCTTTTAACTTTTCTCTTCTTTTCTCTATTCTCTTCTTTTCTCTTTTTTCTCTTCTCTTCACTTTTCTCTTTTTTCTTTTCTCTATTCTCTTCTTTTCTCTATTAACTTTTCTCTTCTTTTCTCTATTCTCTTCTTTTCTCTTTTTTCTCTTCTATTCACTTTTCTCTTTTATCCTTTCTCTTCTTTTCTCTATTCTCTTCTTTTCTCTTTTCTCTTCTTTTCTCTTCATTTCTCTTTCCTCATTTCTCTATTCTCATCTGTTCTCTTTTCTCTTCTTTGCTCTTTTCTCTTTTCTCTTCTTCTATCTTCTTTTATCTTCTTTTCTCTTTTCTCTTTTCTCTATTCTCTTCAGTTCTCTTTTGTCTTCTTTCCACTGTTCCCTTTTCTCGTCTATTCTCTTTTATCTTTTCTCTTCTTTTCTCTTTTCTCTTCTTTTCCCTTCTTTTCTCCTTTCACGTTTCTTTTCACTTTTCTCTTCTTTTCTCTTTTCTCTTCTTTTCTCCTTTCTTTTCTCTTTTCTCTTCTTCTCTTCTTTTCTCTTTTCTCTTCTTTTCCCTTCATTTCTCTTTTCTCTTTTGTATTCTTTTATCTTCTATTCACTTTTCTCTTTTATCTTTTCTTTTCTCTTCTTTTCTCTATTCTCTTCTTTTCTCTTTTCCCTTCATTTCTCTTTCCTCATTTCTCTATTCTCATGTGTTCTCTTTTCTCTTCTTTGCTCTTTTCTCTTTTCTCTTCTTCTATCTTCTTTTATCTTCTTTTCTCTTTTCTCTTTTCTCTATTCTCTTCAGTTCTCTTTTGTCTTCTTTCCACAGTTCCCTTTTCTCGTCTATTCTCTTTTATCTTTTCTCTTCTTTTCTCTTTTCTCTTCTTTTCCCTTCTTTTCTCCTTTCACGTTTCTTTTCACTTTTCTCTTCTTTTCTCCTTTCTTTTCTCTTTTCTCTTCTTCTCTTCTTTTCTCTTTTCTCTTCTTTTCCCTTCATTTCTCTTTTCTCTTTTGTATTCTTTTATCTTCTATTCACTTTTCTCTTTTATCTTTTCTTTTCTCTTCTTTTCTCTATTCTCTTCTTTTCTCTTTTCTCTTCATTTCTCTTTCCTCATTTCTCTATTCTCATCTGTTCTGTTTTCTCTTCTTTGCTCTTTTCTCTTTTCTCTTCTTCTATCTTCTTTTATCTTCTTTTCTCTTTTCTCTTTTCTCTATTCTCTTCAGTTCTCTTTTGTCTTCTTTCCACTGTTCCCTTTTCTCGTCTATTCTCTTTTATCTTTTCTCTTCATTTCTCTTTTCTCTTCTTTTCCATTCTCTCTTCTTTTCTCTTTTCTCATTTCTCTTTTCTTTTCTTTTCTCTTTTCTCTTTTCTCTTCTTGTCTCTTTTTTCTTTTCTATTCTTTTCTCTTCTTTTCTCTTTTCCATTTTCTCTTTTTTCTCTTGTCTCTTTCCTCTTTTCTATTTCCTCTTCTTTTCTAATTTATCTTTTCTCTTCTTTTCTCTTGTTTTCGCTTTTCTATATCCTCTTCTTTTCTCTTCTTCTCTCTTCTTTTCTCTTTTCTCTTGTCCCCTTTCTCTTCTTTTCTCTTTTCTCTTTTCTCTTCTTTTCTCTTTTCTCATCTTTTCTCCTCTTTACTCTTTTCCCTATTCTCTTCTTTTCTCTTTTCTCTTCATTTCTCTTTCCTCATTTCTCTATTCTCATCTGTTCTCTTTTCTCTTCTTTGCTCTTTTCTCTTTTCTCTTCTTCTATCTTCTTTTATCTTCTTTTCTCTTTTCTCTTTTCTCTATTCTCTTCTGTTCTCTTTTGTCTTCTTTCCCCTGTTCCCTTTTCTCATCTATTCTCTTTTATTTTTTCTCTTCATTTCTCTTTTCTCTTCTTTTCCATTCTCTCTTCTTTTCTCTTTTCTCATTTCTCTTTTCTCTTCTTGTCTCTTTTTTCTTATCTGTTCTTTTCTCTTCTTTTCTCTTTTCCATTTTCTCTTTTTTTCTCTTGTCTCTTTTCTCTTTTCACTTCTTTTCTCTTTTCTCTTTTCTATTTCCTCTTCTTTTCTAATTTATCTTTTCTCTTCTTTTCTCTTGTTTTCGCTTTTCTATATCCTCTTCTTTTCTCTTCTTCTCTCTTCTTTTCTCTTTTCTCTTGTCCCCTTTCTCTTCTTTTCTCTTTTCCCTTTTCTCTTCTTTTCTCTATTCTGTTCTTTTCTCTTTCCTTATTTCTCTTTTATCTTCTTTTCTCTTTTCTCTTCTTTTCTCTTTTCTCATCTTTTCTCCTCTTTACTCTTTTCCCTTTTCTCTTCTTTTTTCTTTTCTCTTCTTTTCTCGTTTCTCTTCTTTTCTCTTTTCTCTTCTTTTCTCTTTTCCCTTTTCTTTTCTCTTTTCTCAGTTCTCTTCTTTTCTCTTTTCTCGTCTTTTCTCTTTTCTCGTCATTTCCCTTCAGTTCTCTTTTCTCTTTTCTCTTTTGTATTCTTTTCTCTTCTATTCACTTTAATCTTTTATCTTTTCTCTTCTTTTCTCTTTTCTCCTCTTTTCTCTTTTCTTTTCTCTTTTCTCTTTTCTCTTTTCTCTTCGTATCTCTTCGTTTCTCTTTTCTCTTCTTTTCTCTACTTTTCTCTTTTCCCTTTATTCTCTTCTTTTCTCTTTTCCTATATTCTCTTGTTTTCTCTTTTCTCTTTTCTCTTCTTTTCTCTTCTTTATTCTTTAAACTTTTCTCTTCTTTTTACTCTTCATTTCTCTTTTCTCAATTCTCTTCTTTTCTCTTTTCTCGTCTTTTCTCTTTTCTCGTCATGTCCCTTCAGTTCTCTTTTCTCTTTTCTCTTTTGTATTCTTTTCTCTTCTATTCACTTTTCTCTTTTATCTTTTCTCTTCTTTTCTCTTTTCTCCTCTTTTCTCTTTTCTTTTCTCTTTTCTCTTTTCTCTTTTCTCTTCGTACCTCTTCGTTTCTCTTTTCTCTTCTTTTCTCTACTTTTCTCTTTTCCCTTTATTCTCTTCTTTTCTCTTTTCCTATATTCTCTTCTTTTCTCTTTTCTCTTTTCTCTTCTTTTCTCTTCTTTATTCTTTAAACTTTTCTCTTCTTTTTACTCTTCATTTCTCTTTTCTCTTCTTTTCATTTCTTTTCTCTTCTTTTCTCTTTTCCCTTTACAACTCTGTTTTCTTTTCTTCTTTTCTCTTTTCACTTTTCTTTTCTCTTTTCTCTTCTTTTCTCTTTTCTCATCTTTTCTCCTCTTTACTCTTTTCCCTTTTCTCTTCTTTTTTCTTTTCTCTTTTTTTCTCGTTTCTCTTCTTTTCTCTTTTCTCTTCTTTTCTCTTTTCCCTTTTCTTTTCTCTTTTCTCTATTCTCTTCTTTTCTCTTTTCTCTTTTGTATTCTTTTCTCTTCTATTCACTTTTCTCTTTTAACTTTTCTCTTCTTTTCTCTATTCTCTTCTTTTCTCTATTAACTTTTCACTTCTTTTCTCTATTCTCTTCTTTTCTCTTTTTTCTCTTCTAATCACTTTTCTCTTTTATCTTTTCTCTTCTTTTCTCTATTCTCTTCTTTTCTCTTTTCTCTTCTTTTCTCTTCATTTCTCTTTCCTCATTTCTCTATTCTCATCAGTTCTCTTTTCTCTTCTTTGCTCTTTTCTCTTTTCTCTTCTTCTACCTTCTTTTATCTTCTTTTCTCTTTTCTCTTTTCTCTATTCTCTTCTGTTCTCTTTTGTCTTCTTTCCACTGTTCCCTTTTCTCGTCTATACTCTTTTATCTTTTCTCTTCTTTTCTCTTTTCTCTTCTTTTCTCTTCTTTTCTCCTTTCACGTTTCTTTTCTCTTTTCTCTTCTTTTCTCATTCATTTTTTCTCTTTTCTCTTTTCTCTTCTTTTCTCTTTTCTCTTCTTTTCTCCTTTCTTTTCTCTTTTCTCTTCTTCTCTTCTTTTCTCTATTCTCTTTTGTATTCTTTTCTCTTCTATTCACTTTTCTCTTTTAACTTTTCTCTTCTTTTCTCTATTCTCTTATTTTCTCTATTAACTTTTCTCTTCTTTTCTCTATTCTCTTCTTTTCTCTTTTTTCTCTTCTATTCACTTTTCTCTTTTATCTTTTCTCTTCTTTTCTCTATTCTCTTCTTTTCTCTTTTCTCTTCATTTCTCTTTCCTCATTTCTCTATTCTCATCTGTTCTCTTTTCTCTTCTTTGCTCTTTTCTCTTTTCTCTTCTTCTATCTTCTTTTATCTTCTTTTCTCTTTTCTCTTTTCTCTATTCTCTTCTGTTCTCTTTTGTCTTCTTTCCTCTGTTCCCTTTTCTCGTCTATTCTCTTTTATTTTTTCTCTTCATTTCTCTTTTCTCTTCTTTTCCATTCTCTCTTCTTTTCTCTTTTCTCTTCTTCTATCTTCTTTTATCTTCTTTTCTCTTTTCTCTTTTCTCTATTCTCTTCTGTTCTCTTTTGTCTTCTTTCCTCTGTTCCCTTTTCTCGTCTATTCTCTTTTATTTTTTCTCTTCATTTCTCTTTTCTCTTCTTTCCATTCTCTCTTCTTTTCTCTTTTCTCTTCTTCTATCTTCTTTTATCTTCTTTTCTCTTTTCTCTTTTCTCTATTCTCTTCTGTTCTCTTTTGTCTTCTTTTCACTGTTCCCTTTTCTCGTCTATTCTCTTTTATCTTTTCTGTTCTTTACTCTTTTCTCTTCTTTTCTCTTCTTTTCTCCTTTCACGTTTCTTTTCTCTTTTCTCTTCTTTTCTCTTTTCTCTTCTTTTCTCCTTTCTTTTCTCTTTTCTCTTCTTCTCTTCTTTTCTCTTCTTTTCCCTTCATTTCTCTTTTCTCTTTTGTATTCTTTTATCTTCTATTCACTTTTCTCTTTTATCTTTTCTTTTCTCTTCTTTTCTCTTTTCTCTTCTTTAATCTTTTCTCTTCTTTTCTCTTTTCTCATATTTTCTCCTCTTTACTCTTTTCCCTTTTCTCTTCTTTTTTCTTTCCTCTTTTTTTCTCGTTTCTCATCTTTTCTCGTTTCTCTTCTTTTCTCTTTTCCCTTTTCTTTTCTCTTTTCTCTATTCTCTTCTTTTCTCTTTTCTCTTTTGTATTCTTTTCTCTTCTATTCACTTTTCTCTTTTAACTTTTCTCTTCTTTTCTCTTTTTTCTCTTCTCTTCACTTTTCTCTTTTATCTTTTCTCTTCTTTTCTCTATTCTCTTCTTTTCTCTATTAACTTTTCTCTTCTTTTCTCTATTCTCTTCTTTTCTCTTTTTTCTCTTCTATTCACTTTTCTCTTTTATCCTTTCTCTTCTTTTCTCTATTCTCTTCTTTTCTCTTTTCTCTTTTGTATTCTTTTCTCTTCTATTCACTTTTCTCTTTTAACTTTTCTCTTCTTTTCTCTATTCTCTTCTTTTCTCTATTAACTTTTCTCTTCTTTTCTCTATTCACTTCTTTTCTCTTTTTTCTCTTCTATTCACTTTTCTCTTTTATCTTTTCTCTTCTTTTCTCGATTCTCTTCTTTTCTCTTTTCTCTTCTTTTCTCTTCATTTCTCTTTCCTCATTTCTCTATTCTCATCTGTTCTCTTTTCTCTTCTTTGCTCTTTTCTCTTTTCTCTATTCTCTTCTGTTCTCTTTTGTCTTCTTTCCTCTGTTCCCTTTTCTCGTCTATTCTCCTTTATCTTTTCTCTTCTTTTCGCTTTTCTCTTCTTTTCCCTTCTTTTCTCCTTTCACGTTTCTTTTCTCTTTTCTCTTCTTTTCTCATTCATCTTTTCTCTTTTCTCTTCTTTTCTCTTTTCTCTTCTTTTCTCCTTTCTTTTCTCTTTTCTCTTCTTCTCTTCTTTTCTCTTCTTTTCCCTTCATTTCTCTTTTCTCTTTTGTATTCTTTTATCTTCTATTCACTTTTCTCTTTTATCTTTTCTTTTCTCTTCTTTTCTCTATTCTCTTCTTTTCTCTTTTCTCTTCTTTTCTCTTCATTTCTCTTTCCTCATTTCTCTATTCTCATCTGTTCTCTTTTCTCTTCTTTGCTCTTTTCTCTTTTCTCTTCTTCTATCTTCTTTTATCTTCTTTTCTCTTTTCTCTTTTCTCTATTCTCTTCTGTTCTCTTTTGTCTTCTTTCCTCTGTTCCCTTTTCTCGTCTATTCTCTTTTATCTTTTCTCTTCATTTCTCTTTTCTCTTCTTTTCCATTCTCTCTTCTTTTCTCTTTTCTCATTTCTCTTTTCTTTTCTTTTCTCTTTTCTCTTTTCTCTTCTTGTCTCTTTTTTCTTTTCTATTCTTTTCTCTTCTTTTCTCTTTTCCATTTTCTCTTTTTTTCTCTTGTCTCTTTTCTCTTTTCTCTTCCTTTCTCTTTCCTCTTTTCTATTTCCTCTTCTTTTCTAATTTATCTTTTCTCTTCTTTTCTCTTGTTTTCGCTTTTCTATATCCTCTTCTTTTCTCTTCTTCTCTCTTCTTTTCTCTTTTCTCTTTTCTCTATTCTCTTCTGTTCTCTTTTGTCTTCTTTCCACTGTTCCCTTTTCTCGTCTATTCTCTTTTATCTTTTCTCTTCTTTTTTCTTTTCTCTTCTTTTCTCTTCTTTTCTCCTTTCACGTTTCTTTTCTCTTTTCTCTTCTTTTCTCATTCATTTTTTGTCTTTTCTCTTTTGTCTTCTTTTCTCTTTTCTCTTCTTTTCTCCTTTCTTTTCTCTTTTCTCTTCTTATCTTCTTTTCTCTTCTTTTCCCTTCATTTCTCTTTTCACTTTTGTATTCTTTTATCTTCTATTCACTTTTCTCTTTTATCTTTTCTTTTCTCTTCTTTTCTCTATTCTCTTCTTTTCTCTTTTCTCTTCTTTTCTCTTCATTTCTCTTTCCTCATTTCTCTATTCTCATCTGTTCTCTTTTCTCTTCTTTGCTCTTTTCTCTTTTCTCTTCTTCTATCTTCTTTTATCTTCTTTTCTCTTTTCTCTTTTCTCTATTCTCTTCTGTTCTCTTTTGTCTTCTTTCCACTGTTCCCTTTTCTCGTCTATTCTCTTTTATCTTTTCTCTTCTTTTCGCTTTTCGCTTCTTTTCCCTTCTTTTCTCCTTTCACGTTTCTTTTCTCTTTTCTCTTCTTTTCTCATTCATTTTTTCTCTTTTCTCTTTTCTCTTCTTTTCTCCTTTCTTTTCTCTTTTCTCTTCTTCTCTTCTTTTCTCTTCTTTTCCCTCCATTTCTCTTTTCTCTTTTGTATTCTTTTATGTTCTATTCACTTTTCTCTTTTATCTTTTCTTTTCTCTTCTTTTCTCTATTCTCTTCTTTTCTCTTTTCTCTTCTTTTCTCTTCATTTCTCTTTCCTCATTTCTCTATTCTCATCTGTTCTCTTTTCTCTTCTTTGCTCTTTTCTCTTTTCTCTTCTTCTATCTTCTTTTATCTTCTTTTCTCTTTTCTCTTTTCTCTATTCTCTTCTTTTCTCTTTTCTCTTCTTTTCTCTTTTCCCTTTTCTTTTCTCTTTTCTCTATTCTCTTCTTTTCTCTTTTCTCTTCATTTCTCTTTCCTCATTTCTCTATTCTCATCTGTTCTGTTTTCTCTTCTTTGCTCTTTTCTCTTTTCTCTTCTTCTATCTTCTTTTATCTTCTTTTCTCTTTCCTCTTTTCTCTATTCTCTTCTGTTCTCTTTTGTCTTCTTTCCTCTGTTCCCTTTTCTCGTCTATACTCTTTTATCTTTTCTCTTCTTTTCTCTTTTCTCTTCTTTTCTCTTCTTTTCTCCTTTCACGTTTCTTTTCTCTTTTCTCTTCTTTTCTCATTCATTTTTTCTCTTTTCTCTTTTCTCTTCTTTTCTCTTTTCTCTTCTTTTCTCCTTTCTTTTCTCTTTTCTCTTCTTCTCTTCTTTTCTCTTTTCTCTTTTGTATTCTTTTCTCTTCTATTCACTTTTCTCTTTTAACTTTTCTCTTCTTTTCTCTATTCTCTTATTTTCTCTATTAACTTTTCTCTTCTTTTCTCTATTCTCTTCTTTTCTCTTTTTTCTCTTCTATTCACTTTTCTCTTTTATCTTTTCTCTTCTTTTCTCTATTCTCTTCTTTTCTCTTTTCTCTTCATTTCTCTTTCCTCATTTCTCTATTCTCATCTGTTCTCTTTTCTCTTCTTTGCTCTTTTCTCTTTTCTCTTCTTCTATCTTCTTTTATCTTCTTTTCTCTTTTCTCTTTTCTCTATTCTCTTCTGTTCTCTTTTGTCTTCTTTCCTCTGTTCCCTTTTCTCGTCTATTCTCTTTTATTTTTTCTCTTCATTTCTCTTTTCTCTTCTTTTCCATTCTCTCTTCTTTTCTCTTTTCTCTTCTTCTATCTTCTTTTATCTTCTTTTCTCTTTTCTCTTTTCTCTATTCTCTTCTGTTCTCTTTTGTCTTCTTTCCTCTGTTCCCTTTTCTCGTCTATTCTCTTTTATTTTTTCTCTTCATTTCTCTTTTCTCTTCTTTTCCATTCTCTCTTCTTTTCTCTTTTCTCTTCTTCTATCTTCTTTTATCTTCTTTTCTCTTTTCTCTTTTCTCTATTCTCTTCTGTTCTCTTTTGTCTTCTTTCCTCTGTTCCCTTTTCTCGTCTATTCTCTTTTATTTTTTCTCTTCATTTCTCTTTTCTCTTCTTTCCATTCTCTCTTCTTTTCTCTTTTCTCTTCTTCTATCTTCTTTTATCTTCTTTTCTCTTTTCTCTTTTCTCTATTCTCTTCTGTTCTCTTTTGTCTTCTTTTCACTGTTCCCTTTTCTCGTCTATTCTCTTTTATCTTTTCTGTTCTTTACTCTTTTCTCTTCTTTTCTCTTCTTTTCTCCTTTCACGTTTCTTTTCTCTTTTCTCTTCTTTTCTCTTTTCTCTTCTTTTCTCCTTTCTTTTCTCTTTTCTCTTCTTCTCTTCTTTTCTCTTCTTTTCCCTTCATTTCTCTTTTCTCTTTTGTATTCTTTTATCTTCTATTCACTTTTCTCTTTTATCTTTTCTTTTCTCTTCTTTTCTCTTTTCTCTTCTTTATTCTTTTCTCTTCTTTTCTCTTTTCTCATATTTTCTCCTCTTTACTCTTTTCCCTTTTCTCTTCTTTTTTCTTTCCTCTTTTTTTCTCGTTTCTCATCTTTTCTCGTTTCTCTTCTTTTCTCTTTTCCCTTTTCTTTTCTCTTTTCTCTATTCTCTTCTTTTCTCTTTTCTCTTTTGTATTCTTTTCTCTTCTATTCACTTTTCTCTTTTAACTTTTCTCTTCTTTTCTCTTTTTTCTCTTCTCTTCACTTTTCTCTTTTATCTTTTCTCTTCTTTTCTCTATTCTCTTCTTTTCTCTATTAACTTTTCTCTTCTTTTCTCTATTCTCTTCTTTTCTCTTTTTTCTCTTCTATTCACTTTTCTCTTTTATCCTTTCTCTTCTTTTCTCTATTCTCTTCTTTTCTCTTTTCTCTTTTGTATTCTTTTCTCTTCTATTCACTTTTCTCTTTTAACTTTTCTCTTCTTTTCTCTATTCACTTCTTTTCTCTTTTTTCTCTTCTATTCACTTTTCTCTTTTATCTTTTCTCTTCTTTTCTCGATTCTCTTCTTTTCTCTTTTCTCTTCTTTTCTCTTCATTTCTCTTTCCTCATTTCTCTATTCTCATCTGTTCTCTTTTCTCTTCTTTGCTCTTTTCTCTTTTCTCTATTCTCTTCTGTTCTCTTTTGTCTTCTTTCCTCTGTTCCCTTTTCTCGTCTATTCTCCTTTATCTTTTCTCTTCTTTTCGCTTTTCTCTTCTTTTCCCTTCTTTTCTCCTTTCACGTTTCTTTTCTCTTTTCTCTTCTTTTCTCATTCATCTTTTCTCTTTTCTCTTCTTTTCTCTTTTCTCTTCTTTTCTCCTTTCTTTTCTCTTTTCTCTTCTTCTCTTCTTTTCTCTTCTTTTCCCTTCATTTCTCTTTTCTCTTTTGTATTCTTTTATCTTCTATTCACTTTTCTCTTTTATCTTTTCTTTTCTCTTCTTTTCTCTATTCTCTTCTTTTCTCTTTTCTCTTCTTTTCTCTTCATTTCTCTTTCCTCATTTCTCTATTCTCATCTGTTCTCTTTTCTCTTCTTTGCTCTTTTCTCTTTTCTCTTCTTCTATCTTCTTTTATCTTCTTTTCTCTTTTCTCTTTTCTCTATTCTCTTCTGTTCTCTTTTGTCTTCTTTCCTCTGTTCCCTTTTCTCGTCTATTCTCTTTTATCTTTTCTCTTCATTTCTCTTTTCTCTTCTTTTCCATTCTCTCTTCTTTTCTCTTTTCTCATTTCTCTTTTCTTTTCTTTTCTCTTTTCTCTTTTCTCTTCTTGTCTCTTTTTTCTTTTCTATTCTTTTCTCTTCTTTTCTCTTTTCCATTTTCTCTTTTTTTCTCTTGTCTCTTTTCTCTTTTCTCTTCCTTTCTCTTTCCTCTTTTCTATTTCCTCTTCTTTTCTAATTTATCTTTTCTCTTCTTTTCTCTTGTTTTCGCTTTTCTATATCCTCTTCTTTTCTCTTCTTCTCTCTTCTTTTCTCTTTTCTCTTTTCTCTATTCTCTTCTGTTCTCTTTTGTCTTCTTTCCACTGTTCCCTTTTCTCGTCTATTCTCTTTTATCTTTTCTCTTCTTTTTTCTTTTCTCTTCTTTTCTCTTCTTTTCTCCTTTCACGTTTCTTTTCTCTTTTCTCTTCTTTTCTCATTCATTTTTTGTCTTTTCTCTTTTGTCTTCTTTTCTCTTTTCTCTTCTTTTCTCCTTTCTTTTCTCTTTTCTCTTCTTATCTTCTTTTCTCTTCTTTTCCCTTCATTTCTCTTTTCACTTTTGTATTCTTTTATCTTCTATTCACTTTTCTCTTTTATCTTTTCTTTTCTCTTCTTTTCTCTATTCTCTTCTTTTCTCTTTTCTCTTCTTTTCTCTTCATTTCTCTTTCCTCATTTCTCTATTCTCATCTGTTCTCTTTTCTCTTCTTTGCTCTTTTCTCTTTTCTCTTCTTCTATCTTCTTTTATCTTCTTTTCTCTTTTCTCTTTTCTCTATTCTCTTCTGTTCTCTTTTGTCTTCTTTCCACTGTTCCCTTTTCTCGTCTATTCTCTTTTATCTTTTCTCTTCTTTTCGCTTTTCGCTTCTTTTCCCTTCTTTTCTCCTTTCACGTTTCTTTTCTCTTTTCTCTTCTTTTCTCATTCATTTTTTCTCTTTTCTCTTTTCTCTTCTTTTCTCCTTTCTTTTCTCTTTTCTCTTCTTCTCTTCTTTTCTCTTCTTTTCCCTCCATTTCTCTTTTCTCTTTTGTATTCTTTTATGTTCTATTCACTTTTCTCTTTTATCTTTTCTTTTCTCTTCTTTTCTCTATTCTCTTCTTTTCTCTTTTCTCTTCTTTTCTCTTCATTTCTCTTTCCTCATTTCTCTATTCTCATCTGTTCTCTTTTCTCTTCTTTGCTCTTTTCTCTTTTCTCTTCTTCTATCTTCTTTTATCTTCTTTTCTCTTTTCTCTTTTCTCTATTCTCTTCTTTTCTCTTTTCTCTTCTTTTCTCTTTTCCCTTTTCTTTTCTCTTTTCTCTATTCTCTTCTTTTCTCTTTTCTCTTCATTTCTCTTTCCTCATTTCTCTATTCTCATCTGTTCTGTTTTCTCTTCTTTGCTCTTTTCTCTTTTCTCTTCTTCTATCTTCTTTTATCTTCTTTTCTCTTTCCTCTTTTCTCTATTCTCTTCTGTTCTCTTTTGTCTTCTTTCCTCTGTTCCCTTTTCTCGTCTATACTCTTTTATCTTTTCTCTTCTTTTCTCTTTTCTCTTCTTTTCTCTTCTTTTCTCCTTTCACGTTTCTTTTCTCTTTTCTCTTCTTTTCTCATTCATTTTTTCTCTTTTCTCTTTTCTCTTCTTTTCTCTTTTCTCTTCTTTTCTCCTTTCTTTTCTCTTTTCTCTTCTTCTCTTCTTTTCTCTTTTCTCTTTTGTATTCTTTTCTCTTCTATTCACTTTTCTCTTTTAACTTTTCTCTTCTTTTCTCTATTCTCTTATTTTCTCTATTAACTTTTCTCTTCTTTTCTCTATTCTCTTCTTTTCTCTTTTTTCTCTTCTATTCACTTTTCTCTTTTATCTTTTCTCTTCTTTTCTCTATTCTCTTCTTTTCTCTTTTCTCTTCATTTCTCTTTCCTCATTTCTCTATTCTCATCTGTTCTCTTTTCTCTTCTTTGCTCTTTTCTCTTTTCTCTTCTTCTATCTTCTTTTATCTTCTTTTCTCTTTTCTCTTTTCTCTATTCTCTTCTGTTCTCTTTTGTCTTCTTTCCTCTGTTCCCTTTTCTCGTCTATTCTCTTTTATTTTTTCTCTTCATTTCTCTTTTCTCTTCTTTTCCATTCTCTCTTCTTTTCTCTTTTCTCTTCTTCTATCTTCTTTTATCTTCTTTTCTCTTTTCTCTTTTCTCTATTCTCTTCTGTTCTCTTTTGTCTTCTTTCCTCTGTTCCCTTTTCTCGTCTATTCTCTTTTATTTTTTCTCTTCATTTCTCTTTTCTCTTCTTTTCCATTCTCTCTTCTTTTCTCTTTTCTCTTCTTCTATCTTCTTTTATCTTCTTTTCTCTTTTCTCTTTTCTCTATTCTCTTCTGTTCTCTTTTGTCTTCTTTTCACTGTTCCCTTTTCTCGTCTATTCTCTTTTATCTTTTCTGTTCTTTACTCTTTTCTCTTCTTTTCTCTTCTTTTCTCCTTTCACGTTTCTTTTCTCTTTTCTCTTCTTTTCTCTTTTCTCTTCTTTTCTCTTTTCTCTTCTTTTCTCCTTTCTTTTCTCTTTTCTCTTCTTCTCTTCTTTTCTCTTCTTTTCCCTTCATTTCTCTTTTCTCTTTTGTATTCTTTTATCTTCTATTCACTTTTCTCTTTTATCTTTTCTTTTCACTTCTTTTCTCTTTTCTCTTCTTTATTCTTTTCTCTTCTTTTCTCTTTTCTCATATTTTCTCCTCTTTACTCTTTTCCCTTTTCTCTTCTTTTTTCTTTCCTCTTTTTTTCTCGTTTCTCTTCTTTTCTGGTTTCTCTTCTTTTCTCTTTTCCCTTTTCTTTTCTCTTTTCTCTATTCTCTTCTTTTCTCTTTTCTCTTTTGTATTCTTTTCTCTTCTATTCACTTTTCTCTTTTAACTTTTCTCTTCTTTTCTCTATTCTCTTCTTTTCTCTATTAACTTTTCTCTTCTTTTCTCTATTCACTTCTTTTCTCTTTTTTCTCTTCTATTCACTTTTCTCTTTTATCTTTTCTCTTCTTTTCTCGATTCTCTTCTTTTCTCTTTTCTCTTCTTTTCTCTTCATTTCTCTTTCCTCATTTCTCTATTCTCATCTGTTCTCTTTTCTCTTCTTTGCTCTTTTCTCTTTTCTCTATTCTCTTCTGTTCTCTTTTGTCTTCTTTCCACTGTTCCCTTTTCTCGTCTATTCTCCTTTATCTTTTCTCTTCTTTTCGCTTTTCTCTTCTTTTCCCTTCTTTTCTCCTTTCACGTTTCTTTTCTCTTTTCTCTTCTTTTCTCATTCATCTTTTCTCTT
Source organism: Chiloscyllium punctatum (assembly GCF_047496795.1). Classification (NCBI taxonomy): domain Eukaryota; kingdom Metazoa; phylum Chordata; class Chondrichthyes; order Orectolobiformes; family Hemiscylliidae; genus Chiloscyllium; species Chiloscyllium punctatum. Next base: position 36,426,443 of record NC_092779.1, read on the forward strand.
TTCTCTTCTTTTCTCTTTTCTCTTCTTTTCTCCTTTCTTTTCTCTTTTCTCTTCTTCTCTTCTTTTCTCTTCTTTTCCCTTCATTTCTCTTTTCTCTTTTGTATTCTTTTATCTTCTATTCACTTTTCTCTTTTATCTTTTCTTTTCTCTTCTTTTCTCTATTCTCTTCTTTTCTCTATTCTCTTCTTTTCTCTTTTCTCTTCTTTTCTCTTCATTTCTCTTTCCTCATTTCTCTATTCTCATCTGTTCTCTTTTCTCTTCTTTGCTCTTTTCTCTTTTCTCTTCTTCTATCTTCTTTTATCTTCTTTTCTCTTTTCTCTTTTCTCTATTCTCTTCTGTTCTCTTTTGTCTTCTTTCCACTGTTCCCTTTTCTCGTCTATTCTCTTTTATCTTTTCTCTTCTTTTCGCTTTTCTCTTCTTTTCCCTTCTTTTCTCCTTTCACGTTTCTTTTCTCTTTTCTCTTCTTTTCTCATTCATTTTTTCTCTTTTCTCTTTTCTCTGCTTTTCTCCTTTCTTTTCTCTTTTCTCTTCTTCTCTTCTTTTCTCTTCTTTTCCCTTCATTTCTCTTTTCTCTTTTGTATTCTTTTATGTTCTATTCACTTTTCTCTTTTATCTTTTCTTTTCTCTTCTTTTCTCTATTCTCTTCTTTTCTCTTTTCTCTTCTTTTCTCTTCATTTCTCTTTCCTCATTTCTCTATTCTCATCTGTTCTCTTTTCTCTTCTTTGCTCTTTTCTCTTTTCTCTTCTTCTATCTTCTTTTATCTTCTTTTCTCTTTTCTCTTTTCTCTATTCTCTTCTGTTCTCTTTTGTCTTCTTTCCTCTGTTCCCTTTTCTCGTCTATTCTCTTTTATCTTTTCTCTTCATTTCTCTTTTCTCTTCTTTTCCATTCTCTCTTCTTTTCTCTTTTCTCATTTCTCTTTTCTTTTCTTTTCTCTTTTCTCTTTTCTCTTCTTGTCTCTTTTTTCTTTTCTATTCTTTTCTCTTCTTTTCCCTTTTCCATTTTCTCTTTTTTTCTCTTGTCTCTTTTCTCTTTTCTCTTCTTTTCTCTTTCCTCTTTTATATTTCCTCTTCTTTTCTAATTTATCTTTTCTCTTCTTTTCTCTTGTTTTCGCTTTTCTATATCCTCTTCTTTTCTCTTCTTCTCTCTTCTTTTCTCTTTTCTCTTGTCCCCTTTCTCTTCTTTTCTCTTTTCTCTTTTCTCTTCTTTTCTCTTTTCTCATCTTTTCTCCTCTTTACTCTTTTCCCTTTTCTCTTCTTTTTCTTTTCTCTTTTTTTCTCGTTTCTCTTCTTTTCTCTTTTCTCTTCTTTTCTCTTTTCCCTTTTCTTTTCTCTTTTCTCTATTCTCTTCTTTTCTCTTTTCTCTTTTGTATTCTTTTCTCTTCTATTCACTTTTCTCTTTTAACTTTTCTCTTCTTTTCTCTATTCTCTTCTTTTCTCTATTAACTTTTCTCTTCTTTTCTCTATTCTCTTCTTTTCTCTTTTTTCTCTTCTATTCACTTTTCTCTTTTATCTTTTCTCTTCTTTTCTCTATTCTCTTCTTTTCTCTTTTCTCTTCTTTTCTCTTCATTTCTCTTTCCTCATTTCTCTATTCTCATCTGTTCTCTTTTCTCTTCTTTGCTCTTTTCTCTTTTCTCTTCTTCTATCTTCTTTTATCTTCTTTTCTCTTTCCTCTTTTCTCTATTCTCTTCAGTTCTCTTTTGTCTTCTTTCCACTGTTCCCTTTTCTCGTCTATACTCTTTTATCTTTTCTCTTCTTTTCTCTTTTCTCTTCTTTTCTCTTCTTTTCTCCTTTCACGTTTCTTTTCTCTTTTCTCTTCTTTTCTCATTCATTTTTTCTCTTTTCTCTTTTCTCTTCTTTTCTCTTTTCTCTTCTTTTCTCCTTTCTTTTCTCTTTTCTCTTCTTCTCTTCTTTTCTCTTCTTTTCCCTTCATTTCTCTTTTGTATTCTTTTATCTTCTATTCACTTTTCTCTTTTATCTTTTCTTTTCTCTTCTTTTCTCTATTCTCTTCTTTTCTCTTTTCTCTTCTTTTCTCTTCATTTCTCTTTCCTCATTTCTCTATTCTCATCTGTTCTCTTTTCTCTTCTTTGCTCTTTTCTCTTTTCTCTTCTTCTTATCTTCTTTTATCTTCTTTTCTCTTTTCTCTTTTCTCTATTCTCTTCTGTTCTCTTTTGTCTTCTTTCCTCTGTTCCCTTTTCTCGTCTATTCTCTTTTATCTTTTCTCTTCATTTCTCTTTTCTCTTCTTTTCATTCTCTCTTCTTTTCTCTTTCTCATTTCTCTTTTCTTTTCTTTTCTCTTTTCTCTTTTCTCTTCTTGTCTCTTTTTTCTTTTCTATTCTTTTCTCTTCTTTTCTCTTTTCCATTTTCTCTTTTTTTCTCTTGTCTCTTTTCTCTTTTCTCTTCTTTTCTCTTTCCACTTTTCTATTTCCTCTTCTTTTCTAATTTATCTTTTCTCTTCTTTTCTCTTGTTTTCGCTTTTCTATATCCTCTTCTTTTCTCTTCTTCTCTCTTCTTTTCTCTTTTCTCTTGTCGCCTTTCTCTTCTTTTCTCTTTTCCCTTTTCTCTTCTTTTCTCGATTCTGTTCTTTTCTCTTTCCTTATTTCTCTTTTCTCTTCTTTTCTCTTTTCTCTTCTTTTCTCTTTTCTCATATTTTCTCCTCTTTACTCTTTTCCCTTTTCTCTTCTTTTTTCTTTTCTCGTTTCTCTTCTTTTCTCTTTTCTCTTCTTTTCTCTTTTCCCTTTTCTTTTCTCTTTTCTCAGTTCTCTTCTTTTCTCTTTTCTCGTCTTTTCTCTTTTCTCGTCATTTCCCTTCAGTTCTCTTTTCTCTTTTCTCTTTTGTATTCTTTTCTCTTGTATTCACTTTTCTCTTTTATCTTTTCTCTTCTTTTCTCTTTTCTCCTCTTTTCTCTTTTCTTTTCTCTTTTCTCTTTTCTCTTCGTATCTCTTCGTTTCTCTTTTCTCTTCTTTTCTCTACTTTTCTCTTTTCCCTTTATTCTCTTCTTTTCTCTTTTCCTATATTCTCTTCTTTTCTCTTTTCTCTTTTCTCTTCTTTTCTCTTCTTTATTCTTTAAACTTTTCTCTTCTTTTTACTCTTCATTTCTCTTTTCTCAATTCTCTTCTTTTCTCTTTTCTCGTCTTTTCTCTTTTCTCGTCATTTCCCTTCAGTTCTCTTTTCTCTTTTCTCTTTTGTATTCTTTTCTCTTCTATTCACTTTTCTCTTTTATCTTTTCTCTTCTTTTCTCTTTTCTCCTCTTTTCTCTTTTCTTTTCTCTTTTCTCTTTTCTCTTTTCTCTTCGTATCTCTTCTTTTCTCTTTTCACTTCTTTTCTCTTCCTTTCTCTATATATTCTCTTTTCTCTTTTCTCACATTTTCTCTTATTTTCTCTTTTTCCTTTTCTCTTCTTTTCTCTATTCTCTTTTTCTCTTTACTCTTCTTTTCTCTTTTCGCTTTTCTCTTCTTATCTCTTCTCCTTTTTCTCATATCTGTTCTTTTCTCTTTTCTATTTTTTCTTCATTTCTCTTCTTTTCTCTTTTCCCTTTACACCTCTTTTTTCTTTTCTTCTTTTCTCTTTTCACTTTTCTTTTCTGTTTTCTCTTCTTTTCTCTTTTCTCATCTTTTCTCCTCTTTACTCTTTTCCCTTTTCTCTTTTTTTTTCTTTTCTCTTCTTTTCTCGTTTCTCCTCTTTTCTCTTTTCTCTTCTTTTCTCTTTTCCCTTTTCTTTTCTCTTTTCTCTATTCTCTTCTTTTCTCTTTTCTCTTTTGTATTCTTTTCTCTTCTATTCACTTTTCTCTTTTAACTTTTCTCTTCTTTTCTCTATTCTCTTCTTTTCTCTTTTTTCTCTTCTCTTCACTTTTCTCTTTTTTCTTTTCTCTATTCTCTTCTTTTCTCTATTAACTTTTCTCTTCTTTTCTCTATTCTCTTCTTTTCTCTTTTTTCTCTTCTATTCACTTTTCTCTTTTATCCTTTCTCTTCTTTTCTCTATTCTCTTCTTTTCTCTTTTCTCTTCTTTTCTCTTCATTTCTCTTTCCTCATTTCTCTATTCTCATCTGTTCTCTTTTCTCTTCTTTGCTCTTTTCTCTTTTCTCTTCTTCTATCTTCTTTTATCTTCTTTTCTCTTTTCTCTTTTCTCTATTCTCTTCAGTTCTCTTGTGTCTTCTTTCCACTGTTCCCTTTTCTCGTCTATTCTCTTTTATCTTTTCTCTTCTTTTCTCTTTTCTCTTCTTTTCCCTTCTTTTCTCCTTTCACGTTTCTTTTCACTTTTCTCTTCTTTTCTCTTTTCTCTTCTTTTCTCCTTTCTTTTCTCTTTTCTCTTCTTCTCTTCTTTTCTCTTTTCTCTTCTTTTCCCTTCATTTCTCTTTTCTCTTTTGTATTCTTTTATCTTCTATTCACTTTTCTCTTTTATCTTTTCTTTTCTCTTCTTTTCTCTATTCTCTTCTTTTCTCTTTTCCCTTCATTTCTCTTTCCTCATTTCTCTATTCTCATGTGTTCTCTTTTCTCTTCTTTGCTCTTTTCTCTTTTCTCTTCTTCTATCTTCTTTTATCTTCTTTTCTCTTTTCTCTTTTCTCTATTCTCTTCAGTTCTCTTTTGTCTTCTTTCCACAGTTCCCTTTTCTCGTCTATTCTCTTTTATCTTTTCTCTTCTTTTCTCTTTTCTCTTCTTTTCCCTTCTTTTCTCCTTTCACGTTTCTTTTCACTTTTCTCTTCTTTTCTCCTTTCTTTTCTCTTTTCTCTTCTTCTCTTCTTTTCTCTTTTCTCTTCTTTTCCCTTCATTTCTCTTTTCTCTTTTGTATTCTTTTATCTTCTATTCACTTTTCTCTTTTATCTTTTCTTTTCTCTTCTTTTCTCTATTCTCTTCTTTTCTCTTTTCTCTTCATTTCTCTTTCCTCATTTCTCTATTCTCATCTGTTCTCTTTTCTCTTCTTTGCTCTTTTCTCTTTTCTCTTCTTCTATCTTCTTTTATCTTCTTTTCTCTTTCCTCTTTTCTCTATTCTCTTCTGTTCTCTTTTGTCTTCTTTCCTCTGTTCCCTTTTCTCGTCTATTCTCTTTTATCTTTTCTCTTCATTTCTCTTTTCTCTTCTTTTCCATTCTCTCTTCTTTTCTCTTTTCTCTTTTCTCTTCTTGTCTCTTTTTTCTTTTCTATTCTTTTCTCTTCTTTTCTCTTTTCCATTTTCTCTTTTTTTCTCTTGTCTCTTTCCTCCTTTCTATTTCCTCTTCTTTTCTAATTTATCTTTTCTCTTCTTTTCTCTTGTTTTCGCTTTTCTATATCCTCTTCTTTTCTCTTCTTCTCTCTTCTTTTCTCTTTTCTCTTGTCCCCTTTCTCTTCTTTTCTCTTTTCTCTTTTCTCTTCTTTTCTCTTTTCTCATCTTTTCTCCTCTTTACTCTTTTCCCTATTCTCTTCTTTTCTCTTTTCTCTTCATTTCTCTTTCCTCATTTCTCTATTCTCATCTGTTCTCTTTTCTCTTCTTTGCTCTTTTCTCTTTTCTCTTCTTCTATCTTCTTTTATCTTCTTTTCTCTTTTCTCTTTTCTCTATTCTCTTCTGTTCTCTTTTGTCTTCTTTCCTCTGTTCCCTTTTCTCATCTATTCTCTTTTATTTTTTCTCTTCATTTCTCTTTTCTCTTCTTTTCCATTCTCTCTTCTTTTCTCTTTTCTCATTTCTCTTTTCTCTTCTTGTCTCTTTTTTCTTATCTGTTCTTTTCTCTTCTTTTCTCTTTTCCATTTTCTCTTTTTTTCTCTTGTCTCTTTTCTCTTTTCACTTCTTTTCTCTTTTCTCTTTTCTATTTCCTCTTCTTTTCTAATTTATCTTTTCTCTTCTTTTCTCTTGTTTTCGCTTTTCTATATCCTCTTCTTTTCTCTTCTTCTCTCTTCTTTTCTCTTTTCTCTTGTCCCCTTTCTCTTCTTTTCTCTTTTCCCTTTTCTCTTCTTTTCTCTATTCTGTTCTTTTCTCTTTCCTTATTTCTCTTTTATCTTCTTTTCTCTTTTCTCTTCTTTTCTCTTTTCTCTTCTTTTCTCTTTTCTCATCTTTTCTCCTCTTTACTCTTTTCCCTTTTCTCTTCTTTTTTCTTTTCTCTTCTTTTCTCGTTTCTCTTCTTTTCTCTTTTCTCTTCTTTTCTCTTTTCCCTTTTCTTTTCTCTTTTCTCAATTCTCCTCTTTTCTCTTTTCTCGTCTTTTCTCTTTTCTCGTCATTTCCCTTCAGTTCTCTTTTCTCTTTTCTCTTTTGTATTCTTTTCTCTTCTATTAACTTCTCTCTTTTATCTTTTCTCTTCTTTTCTCTTTTCTCCTCTTTTCTCTTTTCTTTTCTCTTTTCTCTTTTCTCTTCGTATCTCTTCGTTTCTCTTTTCTCTTCTTTTCTCTACTTTTCTCTTTTCCCTTTATTCTCTTCTTTTCTCTTTTCCTATATTCTCTTCTTTTCTCTTTTCTCTTTTCTCTTCTTTTCTCTTCTTTATTCTTTAAACTTTTCTCTGCTTTTTACTCTTCATTTCTCTTTTCTCTTCTTTTCATTTCTTTTCTCTTCTTTTCTCTTTTCCCTTTACAACTCTGTTTTCTTTTCTTCTTTTCTCTTTTCACTTTTCTTTTCTCGTTTCTCTTCTTTTCTCTTTTCTCATCTTTTCTCCTCTTTACTCTTTTCCCTTTTCTCTTCTTTTTTCTTTTCTCTTTTTTTCTCGTTTCTCTTCTTTTCTCTTTTCTCTTCTTTTCTCTTTTCCCTTTTCTTTTCTCTTTTCTCTATTCTCTTCTTTTCTCTTTTCTCTTTTGTATTCTTTTCTCTTCTATTCACTTTTCTCTTTTAACTTTTCTCTTCTTTTCTCTATTCTCTTATTTTCTCTATTAACTTTTCTCTTCTTTTCTCTATTCTCTTCTTTTCTCTTTTTTCTCGTCTATTCACTTTTCTCTTTTATCTTTTCTCTTCTTTTCTCTATTCTCTTCTTTTCTCTTTTCTCTTCTTTTCTCTTCATTTCTCTTTCCTCATTTCTCTATTCTCATCTGTTCTCTTTTCTCTTCTTTGCTCTTTTCTCTTTTCTCTTCTTCTATCTTCTTTTATCTTCTTTTCTCTTTTCTCTTTTCTCTATTCTCTTCTGTTCTCTTTTGTCTTCTTTCCTCTGTTCCCTTTTCTCGTCTATTCTCTTTTATTTTTTCTCTTCATTTCTCTTTTCTCTTCTTTTCCATTCTCTCTTCTTTTCTCTTTTCTCATTTCTCTTTTCTCTTCTTGTCTCTTTTTTCTTTTCTGTTCTTTTCTCTTTTCCATTTTCTCTTTTTTTCTCTTGTCTCTTTTCTCTTTTCACTTCTTTTCTCTTTTCTCTTTTCTATTTCCTCTTCTTTTCTAATTTATCTTTTCTCTTCTTTTCTCTTGTTTTCGCTTTTCTATATCCTCTTCTTTTCTCTTCTTCTCTCTTCTTTTCTCTTTTCTCTTGTCCCCTTTCTCTTCTTTTCTCTTTTCCCTTTTCTCTTCTTTTCTCTATTCTGTTCTTTTCTCTTTCCTTATTTCTCTTTTCTCTTCTTTTCTCTTTTCTCTTCTTTTCTCTTTTCTCATCTTTTCTCCTCTTTACTCTTTTCCCTTTTCTCTTCTTTTTTCTTTTCTCTTCTTTTCTCGTTTCTCTTCTTTTCTCTTTTCTCTTCTTTTCTCTTTTCCCTTTTCTTTTCTCTTTTCTCAATTCTCTTCTTTTCTCTTTTCTCGTCTTTTCTCTTTTCTCGTCATTTCCCTTCAGTTCTCTTTTCTCTTTTCTCTTTTGTATTCTTTTCTCTTCTATTCACTTTTCTCTTTTATCTTTTCTCTTCTTTTCTCTTTTCTCCTCTTTTCTCTTTTCTTTTCTCTTTTCTCTTTTCTCTTTTCTCTTCGTATCTCTTCGTTTCTCTTTTCTCTTCTTTTCTCTACTTTTCTCTTTTCCCTTTATTCTCTTCTTTTCTCTTTTCCTATATTCTCTTCTTTTCTCTTTTCTCTTTTCTCTTCTTTTCTCTTCTTTATTCTTTAAACTTTTCTCTTCTTTTTACTCTTCATTTCTCTTTTCTCTTCTTTTCATTTCTTTTCTCTTCTTTTCTCTTTTCCCTTTACAAATCTGTTTTCTTTTCTTCTTTTCTCTTTTCACTTTTCTTTTCTCTTTTCTCTTCTTTTCTCTTTTCTCATCTTTTCTCCTCTTTACTCTTTTCCCTTTTCTCTTCTTTTTTCTTTTCTCTTTTTTTCTCGTTTCTCTTCTTTTCTCTTTTCTCTTCTTTTCTCTTTTCCCTTTTCTTTTCTCTTTTCTCTATTCTCTTCTTTTCTCTTTTCTCTTTTGTATTCTTTTCTCTTCTATTCACTTTTCTCTTTTAACTTTTCTCTTCTTTTCTCTATTCTCTTCTTTTCTCTATTAACTTTTCTCTTCTTTTCTCTATTCTCTTCTTTTCTCTTTTTTCTCTTCTCTTCACTTTTCTCTTTTATCTTTTCTCTTCTTTTCTCTATTCTCTTCTTTTCTCTATTAACTTTTCTCTTCTTTTCTCTATTCTCTTCTTTTCTCTTTTTTCTCTTCTATTCACTTTTCTCTTTTATCTTTTCTCTTCTTTTCTCTATTCTCTTCTTTTCTCTTTTCTCTTCTTTTCTCTTCATTTCTCTTTCCTCATTTCTCTATTCTCATCTGTTCTCTTTTCTCTTCTTTGCTCTTTTCTTTTCTCTTTTCTCTTTTCTCTTTTCTCTTCGTATCTCTTCGTTTCTCTTTTCTCTTCTTTTCTCTACTTTTCTCTTTTCCCTTTATTCTCTTCTTTTCTCTTTTCCTATATTCTCTTCTTTTCTCTTTTCTCTTTTCTCTTCTTTTCACTTCTTTATTCTTTAAACTTTTCTCTTCTTTTTACTCTTCATTTCTCTTTTCTCTTCTTTTCATTTCTTTTCTCTTCCTTTCTCTTTTCCCTTTACACCTCCGTTTTCTTTTCTTCTTTTCTCTTTTCACTTTTCTTTTCTCTTTTCTCTTCTTTTCTCTTTTCTCATCTTTTCTCCTCTTTACTCTTTTCCCTTTTCTCTTCTTTTTTCTTTTCTCTTTTTTTCTCGTTTCTCTTCTTTTCTCTTTTCTCTTCTTTTCTCTTTTCCCTTTTCTTTTCTCTTTTCTCTATTCTCTTCTTTTCTCTTTTCTCTTTTGTATTCTTTTCTCTTCTATTCACTTTTCTCTTTTAACTTTTCTCTTCTTTTCTCTATTCTCTTCTTTTCTCTATTAACTTTTCTCTTCTTTTCTCTATTCTCTTCTTTTCTCTTTTTTCTCTTCTATTCACTTTTCTCTTTTATCTTTTCTCTTCTTTTCTCTATTCTCTTCTTTTCTCTTTTCTCTTCTTTTCTCTTCATTTCTCTTTCCTCATTTCTCTATTCTCATCTGTTCTCTTTTCTCTTCTTTGCTCTTTTCTCTTTTCTCTTCTTCTATCTTCTTTTATCTTCTTTTCTCTTTTCTCTTTTCTCTATTCTCTTCTGTTCTCTTTTGTCTTCTTTCCACTGTTCCCTTTTCTCGTCTATTCTCTTTTATCTTTTCTCTTCTTTTCTCTTTTCTCTTCTTTTCTCTTCTTTTCTCCTTTCACGTTTCTTTTCTCTTTTCTCTTCTTTTCTCAGTCATTTTTTCTCTTTTCTCTTTTCTCTTCTTTTCTCTTTTCTCTTCTTTTCTCCTTTCTTTTCTCTTTTCTCTTCTTCTCTTCTTTTCTCTTCTTTTCCCTTCATTTCTCTTTTCTCTTTTGTATTCTTTTATCTTCTAATCACTTTTCTCTTTTATCTTTCTTTTCTCTTCTTTTCTCTATTCTGTTCTTTTCTCTTTCCTTATTTCTCTTTTCTCTTCTTTTCTCTTTTCTCTTCTTTTCCCTTTTCTCTTCTTTTTTCTTTTCTCTTCTTTTCTCGTTTCTCTTCTTTTCTCTTTTCTCTTCTTTTCTCTTTTCCCTTTTCTTTTCTCTTTTCTCAATTCTCTTCTTTTCTCTTTTCTCGTCTTTTCTCTTTTCTCGTCATTTCCCTTCAGTTCTCTTTTCTCTTTTCTCTTTTGTATTCTTTTCTCTTCTATTCACTTTTCTCTTTTATCTTTTCTCTTCTTTTCTCTTTTCTCCTCTTTTCTCTTTTCTTTTCTCTTTTCTCTTTTCTCTTTTCTCTTCGTATCTCTTCGTTTCTCTTTTCTCTTCTTTTCTCTACTTTTCTCTTTTCCCTTTATTCTCTTCTTTTCTCTTTTCCTATATTCTCTTCTTTTCTCTTTTCTCTTTTCTCTTCTTTTCTCTTCTTTATTCTTTAAACTTTTCTCTTCTTTTTACTCTTCATTTCTCTTTTCTCTTCTTTTCATTTCTTTTCTCTTCTTTTCTGTTTTCCCTTTACAACTCTGTTTTCTTTTCTTCTTTTCTCTTTTCACTTTTCTTTTCTCTTTTCTCTTCTTTTCTCTTTTCTCATCTTTTCTCCTCTTTACTCTTTTCCCTTTTCTCTTCTTTTTTCTTATTTCTTTTTTTCTCATTTCTCTTCTTTTCTCTTTTCTCTTCTTTTCTCTTTTCCCTTTTCTTTTCTCTTTTCTCTATTCTCTTCTTTTCTCTTTTCTCTTTTGTATTCTTTTCTCTTCTATTCACTTTTCTCTTTTATCTTTTCTTTTCTCTTCTTTTCTCTTTTCCCTTTTCTTTTGTCTTTTCTCAATTCTCTTCTTTTCACTTTTCTCGTCTTTTCTCTTTTCTCGTCATTTCCCTTCAGTTCTCTTTTCTCTTTTCTCTTTTGTATTCTTTTCTCTTCTATTCACTTTTCTCTTTTATCTTTTCTCTTCTTTTCTCTTTTCTCCTCTTTTCTCTTTTCTTTTCTCTTTTCTCTTTTCTCTTTTCTCTTCGTATCTCTTCGTTTCTCTTTTCTCTTCTTTTCTCTACTTTTCTCTTTTCCCTTTATTCTCTTCTTTTCTCTTTTCCTATATTCTCTTCTTTTCTCTTTTCTCTTTTCTCTTCTTTTCTCTTCTTTATTCTTTAAACTTTTCTCTTCTTTTTACTCTTCATTTCTCTTTTCTCTTCTTTTCATTTCTTTTCTCTTCTTTTCTGTTTTCCCTTTACAACTCTGTTTTCTTTTCTTCTTTTCTCTTTTCACTTTCCTTTTCTCTTTTCTCTTCTTTTCTCTTTTCTCATCTTTTCTCCTCTTTACTCTTTTCCCTTTTCTCTTCTTTTTTCTTTTCTCTTTTTTTCTCGTTTCTCTTCTTTTCTCTTTTCTCTTCTTTTCTCTTTTCCCTTTTCTTTTCTCTTTTCTCTATTCTCTTCTTTTCTCTTTTCTCTTTTGTATTCTTTTCTCTTCTATTCACTTTTCTCTTTTAACTTTTCTCTTCTTTTCTCTATTCTCTTCTTTTCTCTTTTTTCTCTTCTCTTCACTTTTCTCTTTTATCTTTTCTCTTCTTTTCTCTATTCTCTTCTTTTCTCTATTAACTTTTCCCCTCTTTTCTCTATTCTCTTCTTTTCTCTTTTTTCTCTTCTATTCACTTTTCTCTTTTATCTTTTCTCTTCTTTTCTCTATTCTCTTCTTTTCTCTTTTCTCTTCTTTTCTCTTCATTTCTCTTTCCTCATTTCTCTATTCTCATCTGTTCTCTTTTCTCTTCTTTGCTCTTTTCTCTTTTCTCTTCTTCTATCTTCTTTTATCTTCTTTTCTCTTTTGTCTTTTCTCTATTCTCTTCAGTTCTCTTTTGTCTTCTTTCCACTGTTCCCTTTTCTCGTCTATTCTCTTTTATCTTTTCTCTTCTTTTCTCTTTTCTCTTCTTTTCCCTTCTTTTCTCCTTTCACGTTTCTTTTCACTTTTCTCTTCTTTTCTCTTTTCTCTTCTTTTCTCCTTTCTTTTCTCTTTTCTCTTCTTCTCTTCTTTTCTCTTTTCTCTTCTTTTCCCTTCATTTCTCTTTTCTCTTTTGTATTCTTTTATCTTCTATTCACTTTTCTCTTTTATCTTTTCTTTTCTCTTCTTTTCTCTATTCTCTTCTTTTCTCTTTTCTCTTCATTTCTCTTTCCTCATTTCTCTATTCTCATCTGTTCTCTTTTCTCTTCTTTGCTCTTTTCTCTTTTCTCTTCTTCTATCTTCTTTTATCTTCTTTTCTCTTTCCTCTTTTCTCTATTCTCTTCTGTTCTCTTTTGTCTTCTTTCCTCTGTTCCCTTTTCTCGTCTATTCTCTTTTATCTTTTCTCTTCATTTCTCTTTTCTCTTCTTTTCCATTCTCTCTTCTTTTCTCTTTTCTCATTTCTCTTTTCTTTTCTTTTCTCTTTTCTCTTTTCTCTTCTTGTCTCTTTTTTCTTTTCTATTCTTTTCTCTTCTTTTCTCTTTTCCATTTTCTCTTTTTTTCTCTTGTCTCTTTCCTCTTTTCTATTTCCTCTTCTTTTCTAATTTATCTTTTCTCTTCTTTTCTCTTGTTTTCGCTTTTCTATATCCTCTTCTTTTCTCTTCTTCTCTCTTCTTTTCTCTTTTCTCTTGTCCCCTTTCTCTTCTTTTCTCTTTTCTCTTTTCTCTTCTTTTCTCTTTTCTCATCTTTTCTCCTCTTTACTCTTTTCCCTATTCTCTTCTTTTCTCTTTTCTCTTCATTTCTCTTTCCTCATTTCTCTATTCTCATCTGTTCTCTTTTCTCTTCTTTGCTCTTTTCTCTTTTCTCTTCTTCTATCTTCTTTTATCTTCTTTTCTCTTTTCTCTTTTCTCTATTCTCTTCTGTTCTCTTTTGTCTTCTTTCCACTGTTCCCTTTTCTCATCTATTCTCTTTTATTTTTTCTCTTCATTTCTCTTTTCTCTTCTTTTCCATTCTCTCTTCTTTTCTCTTTTCTCATTTCTCTTTTCTCTTCTTGTCTCTTTTTTCTTATCTGTTCTTTTCTCTTCTTTTCTCTTTTCCATTTTCTCTTTTTTTCTCTTGTCTCTTTTCTCTTTTCACTTCTTTTCTCTTTTCTCTTTTCTATTTCCTCTTCTTTTCTAATTTATCTTTTCTCTTCTTTTCTCTTGTTTTCGCTTTTCTATATCCTCTTCTTTTCTCTTCTTCTCTCTTCTTTTCTCTTTTCTCTTGTCCCCTTTCTCTTCTTTTCTCTTTTCCCTTTTCTCTTCTTTTCTCTATTCTGTTCTTTTCTCTTTCCTTATTTCTCTTTTATCTTCTTTTCTCTTTTCTCTTCTTTTCTCTTTTCTCTTCTTTTCTGTTTTCTCATCTTTTCTCCTCTTTACTCTTTTCCCTTTTCTCTTCTTTTTTCTTTTCTCTTCTTTTCTCGTTTCTCTTCTTTTCTCTTTTCTCTTCTTTTCTCTTTTCCCTTTTCTTTTCTCTTTTCTCAATTCTCCTCTTTTCTCTTTTCTCGTCTTTTCTCTTTTCTCTTTTCTCTTCTTTTCTCTTCTTTATTCTTTAAACTTTTCTCTGCTTTTTACTCTTCATTTCTCTTTTCTCTTCTTTTCATTTCTTTTCTCTTCTTTTCTCTTTTCCCTTTACAACTCTGTTTTCTTTTCTTCTTTTCTCTTTTCACTTTTCTTTTCTCGTTTCTCTTCTTTTCTCTTTTCTCATCTTTTCTCCTCTTTACTCTTTTCCCTTTTCTCTTCTTTTTTCTTTTCTCTTTTTTTCTCGTTTCTCTTCTTTTCTCTTTTCTCTTCTTTTCTCTTTTCCCTTTTCTTTTCTCTTTTCTCTATTCTCTTCTTTTCTCTTTTCTCTTTTGTATTCTTTTCTCTTCTATTCACTTTTCTCTTTTAACTTTTCTCTTCTTTTCTCTATTCTCTTATTTTCTCTATTAACTTTTCTCTTCTTTTCTCTATTCTCTTCTTTTCTCTTTTTTCTCGTCTATTCACTTTTCTCTTTTATCTTTTCTCTTCTTTTCTCTATTCTCTTCTTTTCTCTTTTCTCTTCTTTTCTCTTCATTTCTCTTTCCTCATTTCTCTATTCTCATCTGTTCTCTTTTCTCTTCTTTGCTCTTTTCTCTTTTCTCTTCTTCTATCTTCTTTTATCTTCTTTTCTCTTTTCTCTTTTCTCTATTCTCTTCTGTTCTCTTTTGTCTTCTTTCCTCTGTTCCCTTTTCTCGTCTATTCTCTTTTATTTTTTCTCTTCATTTCTCTTTTCTCTTCTTTTCCATTCTCTCTTCTTTTCTCTTTTCTCATTTCTCTTTTCTCTTCTTGTCTCTTTTTTCTTTTCTGTTCTTTTCTCTTCTTTTCTCTTTTCCATTTTCTCTTTTTTTCTCTTGTCTCTTTTCTATTTTCACTTCTTTTCTCTTTTCTCTTTTCTATTTCCTCTTCTTTTCTAATTTATCTTTTCTCTTCTTTTCTCTTGTTTTCGCTTTTCTATATCCTCTTCTTTTCTCTTCTTCTCTCTTCTTTTCTCTTTTCTCTTGTCCCCTTTCTCTTCTTTTCTCTTTTCCCTTTTCTCTTCTTTTCTCTATTCTGTTCTTTTCTCTTTCCTTATTTCTCTTTTCTCTTCTTTTCTCTTTTCTCTTCTTTTCTCTTTTCTCATCTTTTCTCCTCTTTACTCTTTTCCCTTTTCTCTTCTTTTTTCTTTTCTCTTCTTTTCTCGTTTCTCTTCTTTTCTCTTTTCTCTTCTTTTCTCTTTTCCCTTTTCTTTTCTCTTTTCTCAATTCTCTTCTTTTCTCTTTTCTCGTCTTTTCTCTTTTCTCGTCATTTCCCTTCAGTTCTCTTTTCTCTTTTCTCTTTTGCATTCTTTTCTCTTCTATTCACTTTTCTCTTTTATCTTTTCTCTTCTTTTCTCTTTTCTCCTCTTTTCTCTTTTTTTTTCTCTTTTCTCTTTTCTCTTTTCTCTTCGTATCTCTTCGTTTCTCTTTTCTCTTCTTTTCTCTACTTTTCTCTTTTCCCTTTATTCTCTTCTTTTCTCTTTTCCTATATTCTCTTCTTTTCTCTTTTCTCTTTTCTCTTCTTTTCTCTTCTTTATTCTTTAAACTTTTCTCTTCTTTTTACTCTTCATTTCTCTTTTCTCTTCTTTTCATTTCTTTTCTCTTCTTTTCTCTTTTCCCTTTACAAATCTGTTTTCTTTTCTTCTTTTCTCTTTTCACTTTTCTTTTCTCTTTTCTCTTCTTTTCTCTTTTCTCATCTTTTCTCCTCTTTACTCTTTTCCCTTTTCTCTTCTTTTTTCTTTTCTCTTTTTTTCTCGTTTCTCTTCTTTTCTCTTTTCTCTTCTTTTCTCTTTTCCCTTTTCTTTTCTCTATTCTCTATTCTCTTCTTTTCTCTTTTCTCTTTTGTATTCTTTTCTCTTCTATTCACTTTTCTCTTTTAACTTTTCTCTTCTTTTCTCTATTCTCTTCTTTTCTCTATTAACTTTTCTCTTCTTTTCTCTATTCTCTTCTTTTCTCTTTTTTCTCTTCTCTTCACTTTTCTCTTTTATCTTTTCTCTTCTTTTCTCTATTCTCTTCTTTTCTCTATTAACTTTTCTCTTCTTTTCTCTATTCTCTTCTTTTCTCTTTTTTCTCTTCTATTCACTTTTCTCTTTTATCTTTTCTCTTCTTTTCTCTATTCTCTTCTTTTCTCTTTTCTCTTCTTTTCTCTTCATTTCTCTTTCCTCATTTCTCTATTCTCATCTGTTCTCTTTTCTCTTCTTTGCTCTTTTCTTTTCTCTTTTCTCTTTTCTCTTTTCTCTTCGTATCTCTTCGTTTCTCTTTTCTCTTCTTTTCTCTACTTTTCTCTTTTCCCTTTATTCTCTTCTTTTCTCTTTTCCTATATTCTCTTCTTTTCTCTTTTCTCTTTTCTCTTCTTTTCACTTCTTTATTCTTTAAACTTTTCTCTTCTTTTTACTCTTCATTTCTCTTTTCTCTTCTTTTCATTTCTTTTCTCTTCCTTTCTCTTTTCCCTTTACACCTCCGTTTTCTTTTCTTCTTTTCTCTTTTCACTTTTCTTTTCTCTTTTCTCTTCTTTTCTCTTTTCTCATCTTTTCTCCTCTTTACTCTTTTCCCTTTTCTCTTCTTTTTTCTTTTCTCTTTTTTTCTCGTTTCTCTTCTTTTCTCTTTTCTCTTCTTTTCTCTTTTCCCTTTTCTTTTCTCTTTTCTCTATTCTCTTCTTTTCTCTTTTCTCTTTTGTATTCTTTTCTCTTCTATTCACTTTTCTCTTTTAACTTTTCTCTTCTTTTCTCTATTCTCTTCTTTTCTCTATTAACTTTTCTCTTCTTTTCTCTATTCTCTTCTTTTCTCTTTTTTCTCTTCTATTCACTTTTCTCTTTTATCTTTTCTCTTCTTTTCTCTATTCTCTTCTTTTCTCTTTTCTCTTCTTTTCTCTTCATTTCTCTTTCCTCATTTCTCTATTCTCATCTGTTCTCTTTTCTCTTCTTTGCTCTTTTCTCTTTTCTCTTCTTCTATCTTCTTTTATCTTCTTTTCTCTTTTCTCTTTTCTCTATTCTCTTCTGTTCTCTTTTGTCTTCTTTCCACTGTTCCCTTTTCTCGTCTATTCTCTTTTATCTTTTCTCTTCTTTTCTCTTTTCTCTTCTTTTCTCCTTTCACGTTTCTTTTCTCTTTTCTCTTCTTTTCTCATTCATTTTTTCTCTTTTCTCTTTTCTCTTCTTTTCTCTTTTCTCTTCTTTTCTCCTTTCTTTTCTCTTTTCTCTTCTTCTCTTCTTTTCTCTTCTTTTCCCTTCATTTCTCTTTTCTCTTTTGTATTCTTTTATCTTCTAATCACTTTTCTCTTTTATCTTTCTTTTCTCTTCTTTTCTCTATTCTGTTCTTTTCTCTTTCCTTATTTCTCTTTTCTCTTCTTTTCTCTTTTCTCTTCTTTTCTCTTCTTTATTCTTTAAACTTTTCTCTTCTTTTTACTCTTCATTTCTCTTTTCTCTTCTTTTCATTTCTTTTTTCTTCTTTTCTGTTTTCCCTTTACAACTCTGTTTTCTTTTCTTCTTTTCTCTTTTCACTTTTCTTTTCTCTTTTCTCTTCTTTTCTCTTTTCTCATCTTTTCTCCTCTTTACTCTTTTCCCTTTTCGCTTCTTTTTTCTTTTCTCTTTTTTTCTCGTTTCTCTTCTTTTCTCTTTTCTCTTATTTTCTCTTTTCCCTTTTCTTTTCTCTTTTCTCTATTCTCTTCTTTTCTCTTTTCTCTTTTGTATTCTTTTCTCTTCTATTCACTTTTCTCTTTTATCTTTTCTTTTCTCTTCTTTTCTCTTTTCCCTTTTCTTTTGTCTTTTCTCAATTCTCTTCTTTTCACTTTTCTCGTCTTTTCTCTTTTCTCATCATTTCCCTTCAGTTCTCTTTTCTCTTTTCTCTTTTGTATTCTTTTCTCTTCTATTCACTTTTCTCTTTTATCTTTTCTCTTCTTTTCTCTTTTCTCCTCTTTTCTCTTTTCTTTTCTCTTTTCTCTTTTCTCTTTTCTCTTCGTATCTCTTCGTTTCTCTTTTCTCTTCTTTTCTCTACTTTTCTCTTTTCCCTTTATTCTCTTCTTTTCTCTTTTCCTATATTCTCTTCTTTTCTCTTTTCTCTTTTCTCTTCTTTTCTCTTCTTTATTCTTTAAACTTTTCTCTTCTTTTTACTCTTCATTTCTCTTTTCTCTTCTTTTCATTTCTTTTCTCTTCTTTTCTGTTTTCCCTTTACAACTCTGTTTTCTTTTCTTCTTTTCTCTTTTCACTTTCCTTTTCTCTTTTCTCTTCTTTTCTCTTTTCTCATCTTTTCTCCTCTTTACTCTTTTCCCTTTTCTCTTCTTTTTTCTTTTCTCTTTTTTTCTCGTTTCTCTTCTTTTCTCTTTTCTCTTCTTTTCTCTTTTCCCTTTTCTTTTCTCTTTTCTCTATTCTCTTCTTTTCTCTTTTCTCTTTTGTATTCTTTTCTCTTCTATTCACTTTTCTCTTTTAACTTTTCTCTTCTTTTCTCTATTCTCTTCTTTTCTCTTTTTTCTCTTCTCTTCACTTTTCTCTTTTATCTTTTCTCTTCTTTTCTCTATTCTCTTCTTTTCTCTATTAACTTTTCCCCTCTTTTCTCTATTCTCTTCTTTTCTCTTTTTTCTCTTCTATTCACTTTTCTCTTTTATCTTTTCTCTTCTTTTCTCTATTCTCTTCTTTTCTCTTTTCTCTTCTTTTCTCTTCATTTCTCTTTCCTCATTTCTCTATTCTCATCTGTTCTCTTTTCTCTTCTTTGCTCTTTTCTCTTTTCTCTTCTTCTATCTTCTTTTATCTTCTTTTCTCTTTTGTCTTTTCTCTATTCTCTTCAGTTCTCTTTTGTCTTCTTTCCACTGTTCCCTTTTCTCGTCTATTCTCTTTTATCTTTTCTCTTCTTTTCTCTTTTCTCTTCTTTTCCCTTCTTTTCTCCTTTCACGTTTCTTTTCTCTTTTCTCTTCTTTTCTCTTTTCTCTTCTTTTCTCCTTTCTTTTCTCTTTTCTCTTCTTCTCTTCTTTTCTCTTTTCTCTTCTTTTCCCTTCATTTCTCTTTTCTCTTTTGTATTCTTTTATCTTCTATTCACTTTTCTCTTTTATCTTTTCTTTTCTCTTCTTTTCTCTATTCTCTTCTTTTCTCTTTTCCCTTCATTTCACTTTCCTCATTTCTCTATTCTCATCTGTTCTCTTTTCTCTTCTTTGCTCTTTTCTCTTTTCTCTTCTTCTATCTTCTTTTATCTTCTTTTCTCTTTTCTCTTTTCTCTATTCTCTTCAGTTCTCTTTTGTCTTCTTTCCACTGTTCCCTTTTCTCGTCTATTCTCTTTTATCTTTTCTCTTCTTTTCTCTTTTCTCTTCTTTTCCCTTCTTTTCTCCTTTCACGTTTCTTTTCACTTTTCTCTTCTTTTCTCTTTTCTCTTCTTTTCTCCTTTCTTTTCTCTTTTCTCTTCTTCACTTCTTTTCTCTTTTCTCTTCTTTTCCCTTCATTTCTCTTTTCTCTTTTGTATTCTTTTATCTTCTATTCACTTTTCTCTTTTATCTTTTCTTTTCTCTTCTTTTCTCTATTCTCTTCTTTTCTCTTTTCTCTTCTTTTCTCTTTTCTCATCTTTTCTCCTCTTTACTCTTTTCCCTTTTCTCTTCTTTTTTCTTTTCTCTTTTTTTCTCGTTTCTCTTCTTTTCTCTTTTCTCTTCTTTTCTCTTTTCCCTTTTCTTTTCTCTTTTCTCTATTCTCTTCTTTTCTCTTTTCTCTTTTGTATTCTTTTCTCTTCTATTCACTTTTCTCTTATAACTTTTCTCTTCTTTTCTCTGTTCTCTTATTTTCTCTATTAACTTTTCTCTTCTTTTCTCTATTCTCTTCTTTTCTCTTTTTTCTCTTCTATTCACTTTTCTCTTTTATCTTTTCTCTTCTTTTCTCTATTCTCTTCTTTTCTCTTTTCTCTTCTTTTCTCTTCATTTCTCTTTCCTCATTTCTCTATTCTCATCTGTTCTCTTTTCTCTTCTTTGCTCTTTTCTCTTTTCTCTTCTTCTATCTTCTTTTATCTTCTTTTCTCTTTTCTCTTTTCTCTATTCTCTTCTGTTCTCTTTTGTCTTCTTTCCACTGTTCCCTTTTCTCGTCTATTCTCTTTTATCTTTTCTCTTCTTTTCTCTTTTCTCTTCTTTTCTCCTTTCACGTTTCTTTTCTCTTTTCTCTTCTTTTCTCATTCATTTTTTCTCTTTTCTCTTTTCTCTTCTTTTCTCTTTTCTCTTCTTTTCTCCTTTCTTTTCTCTTTTCTCTTCTTCTCTTCTTTTCTCTTCTTTTCCCTTCATTTCTCTTTTCTCTTTTGTATTCTTTTATCTTTTATTCACTTTTCTCTTTTATCTTTCTTTTCTCTTCTTTTCTCTATTCTGTTCTTTTCTCTTTCCTTATTTCTCTTTTCTCTTCTTTTCTCTTTTCTCTTCTTTTCTCTTTTCTCTTCTTTTCTCTTTTCTCATCTTTTCTCCTCTTTACTCTTTTCCCTTTTCTCTTCTTTTTTCTTTTCTCTTCTTTTCTCGTTTCTCTTCTTTTCTCTTTTCTCTTCTTTTCTCTTTTCCCTTTTCTTTTCTCTTTTCTCAATTCTCTTCTTTTCTCTTTTCTCGTCTTTTCTCTTTTCTCGTCATTTCCCTTCAGTTCTCTTTTCTCTTTTCTCTTTTGTATTCTTTTCTCTTCTATTCACTTTTCTCTTTTATCTTTTCTCTTCTTTTCTCTTTTCTCCTCTTTTCTCTTTTCTTTTCTCTTTTCTCTTTTCTCTTTTCTCTTCGTATCTCTTCGTTTCTCTTTTCTCTTCTTTTCTCTACTTTTCTCTTTTCCCTTTATTCTCTTCTTTTCTCTTTTCCTATATTCTCTTCTTTTCTCTTTTCTCTTTTCTCTTCTTTTCTCTTCTTTATTCTTTAAACTTTTCTCTTCTTTTTACTCTTCATTTCTCTTTTCTCTTCTTTTCATTTCTTTTCTCTTCTTTTCTCTTTTCCCTTTACAACTCTGTTTTCTTTTCTTCTTTTCTCTTTTCACTTTTCTTTTCTCTTTTCTCTTCTTTTCTCTTTTCTCTTCTTTTCTCCTCTTTACTCTTTTCCCTTTTCTCTTCTTTTTTCTTTTCTCTTTTTTTCTCGTTTCTCTTCTTTTCTCTTTTCTCTTCTTTTCTCTTTTCCCTTTTCTTTTCTCTTTTCTCTATTCTCTTCTTTTCTCTTTTCTCTTTTGTATTCTTTTCTCTTCTATTCACTTTTCTCTTTTATCTTTTCTTTTCTCTTCTTTTCTCTTTTCCCTTTTCTTTTCTCTTTTCTCAATTCTCTTCTTTTCACTTTTCTCGTCTTTTCTCTTTTCTCGTCATTTCCCTTCAGTTCTCTTTTCTCTTTTCTCTTTTGTATTCTTTTCTCTTCTATTCACTTTTCTCTTTTATCTTGTCTCTTCTTTTCTCTTTTCTCCTCTTTTCTCTTTTCTTTTCTCTTTTCTCTTTTCTCTTTTCTCTTCGTATCTCTTCGTTTCTCTTTTCTCTTCTTTTCTCTACTTTTCTCCTTTCCCTTTATTCTCTTCTTTTCTCTTTTCCTATATTCTCTTCTTTTCTCTTTTCTCTTTTCTCTTCTTTTCTCTTCTTTATTCTTTAAACTTTTCTCTTCTTTTTACTCTTCATTTCTCTTTTCTCTTCTTTTCATTTCTTTTCTCTTCTTTTCTCTTTTCCCTTTACAACTCTGTTTTCTTTTCTTCTTTTCTCTTTTCACTTTTCTTTTCTCTTTTCTCTTCTTTTCTCTTTTCTCATCTTTTCTCCTCTTTACTCTTTTCCCTTTTCTCTTCTGTTTTCTTTTCTCTTTTTTTCTCGTTTCTCTTCTTTTCTCTTTTCTCTTCTTTTCTCTTTTCCCTTTTCTTTTCTCTTTTCTCTATTCTCTTCTTTTCTCTTTTCTCTTTTGTATTCTTTTCTCTTCTATTCACTTTTCTCTTTTAACTTTTCTCTTCTTTTCTCTATTCTCTTCTTTTCTCTTTGTTCTCTTCTCTTCACTTTTCTCTTTTGTCTTTTCTCTTCTTTTCTCTATTCTCTTCTTTTCTCTATTAACTTTTCTCTTCTTTTCTCTATTCTCTTCTTTTCTCTTTTTTCTCTTCTATTCACTTTTCTCTTTTATCTTTTCTCTTCTTTTCTCTATTCTCTTCTTTTCTCTTTTCTCTTCTTTTCTCTTCATTTCTCTTTCCTCATTTCTCTATTCTCATCTGTTCTCTTTTCTCTTCTTTGCTCTTTTCTTTTCTCTTTTCTCTTTTCTCTTTTCTCTTCGTATCTCTTCGTTTCTCTTTTCTCTTCTTTTCTCTACTTTTCTCTTTTCCCTTTATTCTCTTCTTTTCTCTTTTCCTATATTCTCTTCTTTTCTCTTTTCTCTTTTCTCTTCTTTTCACTTCTTTATTCTTTAAACTTTTCTCTTCTTTTTACTCTTCATTTCTCTTTTCTCTTCTTTTCATTTCTTTTCTCTTCCTTTCTCTTTTCCCTTTACACCTCCGTTTCCTTTTCTTCTTTTCTCTTTTCACTTTTCTTTTCTCTTTTCTCTTCTTTTCTCTTTTCTCATCTTTTCTCCTCTTTACTCTTTTCCCTTTTCTCTTCTTTTTTCTTTTCTCTTTTTTTCTCGTTTCTCTTCTTTTCTCTTTTCTCTTCTTTTCTCTTTTCCCTTTTCTTTTCTCTTTTCTCTATTCTCTTCTTTTCTCTTTTCTCTTTTGTATTCTTTTCTCTTCTATTCACTTTTCTCTTTTAACTTTTCTCTTCTTTTCTCTATTCTCTTCTTTTCTCTATTAACTTTTCTCTTCTTTTCTCTATTCTCTTCTTTTCTCTTTTTTCTCTTCTATTCACTTTTCTCTTTTATCTTTTCTCTTCTTTTCTCTATTCTCTTCTTTTCTCTTTTCTCTTCTTTTCTCTTCATTTCTCTTTCCTCATTTCTCTATTCTCATCTGTTCTCTTTTCTCTTCTTTGCTCTTTTCTCTTTTCTCTTCTTCTATCTTCTTTTATCTTCTTTTCTCTTTTCTCTTTTCTCTATTCTCTTCAGTTCTCTTTTGTCTTCTTTCCACTGTTCCCTTTTCTCGTCTATTCTCTTTTATCTTTTCTCTTCTTTTCTCTTTTCTCTTCTTTTCCCTTCTTTTCTCCTTTCACGTTTCTTTTCACTTTTCTCTTCTTTTCTCTTTTCTCTTCTTTTCTCCTTTCTTTTCTCTTTTCTCTTCTTCCCTTCTTTTCTCTTTTCTCTTCTTTTCCCTTCATTTCTCTTTTCTCTTTTGTATTCTTTTATCTTCTATTCACTTTTCTCTTTTATCTTTTCTCTTCTTTTCTCTATTCTCTTCTTTTCTCTTTTCTCTTCTTTTCTCTTCATTTCTCTTTCCTCATTTCTCTATTCTCATCTGTTCTCTTTTCTCTTCTTTGCTCTTTTCTCTTTTCTCTTCTTCTATCTTCTTTTATCTTCTTTTCTCTTTTCTCTTTTCTCTATTCTCTTCAGTTCTCTTTTGTCTTCTTTCCACTGTTCCCTTTTCTCGTCTATTCTCTTTTATCTTTTCTCTTCTTTTCTCTTTTCTCTTCTTTTCCCTTCTTTTCTCCTTTCACGTTTCTTTTCTCTTTTCTCTTCTTTTCTCTTTTCTCTTCTTTTCTCCTTTCTTTTCTCTTTTCTCTTCTTCTCTTCTTTTCTCTTTTCTCTTCTTTTCCCTTCATTTCTCTTTTCTCTTTTGTATTCTTTTATCTTCTATTCACTTTTCTCTTTTATCTTTTCTTTTCTCTTCTTTTCTCTATTCTCTTCTTTTCTCTTTTCCCTTCATTTCTCTTTCCTCATTTCTCTATTCTCATCTGTTCTCTTTTCTCTTCTTTGCTCTTTTCTCTTTTCTCTTCTTCTATCTTCTTTTATCTTCTTTTCTCTATTCTCTTTTCTCTATTCTCTTCAGTTCTCTTTTGTCTTCTTTCCACTGTTCCCTTTTCTCGTCTATTCTCTTTTATCTTTTCTCTTCTTTTCTCTTTTCTCTTCTTTTCCCTTCTTTTCTCCTTTCACGTTTCTTTTCACTTTTCTCTTCTTTTCTCTTTTCTCTTCTTTTCTCCTTTCTTTTCTCTTTTCTCTTCTTCACTTCTTTTCTCTTTTCTCTTCTTTTCTCTTCTTTATTCTTTAAACTTTTCTCTTCTTTTTACTCTTCATTTCTCTTTTCTCTTCTTTTCATTTCTTTTCTCTTCTTTTCTCTTTTCCCTTTACAACTCTGTTTTCTTTTCTTCTTTTCTCTTTTCACTTTTCTTTTCTCTTTTCTCTTCTTTTCTCTTTTCTCATCTTTTCTCCTCTTTACTCTTTTCCCTTTTCTCTTCTTTTTTCTTTTCTCTTTTTTTCTCGTTTCTCTTCTTTTCTCTTTTCTCTTCTTTTCTCTTTTCCCTTTTCTTTTCTCTTTTCTCTATTCTCTTCTTTTCTCTTTTCTCTTTTGTATTCTTTTCTCTTCTATACACTTTTCTCTTTTAACTTTTCTCTTCTTTTCTCTATTCTCTTCTTTTCTCTATTAACTTTTCTCTTCTTTTCTCTATTCTCTTCTTTTCTCTTTTTTCTCTTCTATTCACTTTTCTCTTTTATCTTTTCTCTTCTTTTCTCTATTCTCTTCTTTTCTCTTTTCTCTTCTTTTCTCTTCATTTCTCTTTCCTCATTTCTCTATTCTCATCTGTTCTCTTTTCTCTTCTTTGCTCTTTTCTCTTTTCTCTTCTTCTATCTTCTTTTATCTTCTTTTCTCTTTTCTCTTTTCTCTATTCTCTTCAGTTCTCTTTTGTCTTCTTTCCACTGTTCCCTTTTCTCGTCTATTCTCTTTTATCTTTTCTCTTCTTTTCTCTTTTCTCTTCTTTTCCCTTCTTTTCTCCTTTCACGTTTCTTTTCTCTTTTCTCTTCTTTTCTCTTTTCTCTTCTTTTCTCCTTTCTTTTCTCTTTTCTCTTCTTCTCTTCTTTTCTCTTTTCTCTTCTTTTCCCTTCATTTCTCTTTTCTCTTTTGTATTCTTTTATCTTCTATTCACTTTTCTCTTTTATCTTTTCTTTTCTCTTCTTTTCTCTATTCTCTTCTTTTCTCTTTTCCCTTCATTTCACTTTCCTCATTTCTCTATTCTCATCTGTTCTCTTTTCTCTTCTTTGCTCTTTTCTCTTTTCTCTTCTTCTATCTTCTTTTATCTTCTTTTCTCTTTTCTCTTTTCTCTATTCTCTTCAGTTCTCTTTTGTCTTCTTTCCACTGTTCCCTTTTCTCGTCTATTCTCTTTTATCTTTTCTCTTCTTTTCTCTTTTCTCTTCTTTTCCCTTCTTTTCTCCTTTCACGTTTCTTTTCACTTTTCTCTTCTTTTCTCTTTTCTCTTCTTTTCTCCTTTCTTTTCTCTTTTCTCTTCTTCACTTCTTTTCTCTTTTCTCTTCTTTTCCCTTCATTTCTCTTTTCTCTTTTGTATTCTTTTCTCTTCTATTCACTTTTCTCTTTTAACTTTTCTCTTCTTTTCTCTATTCTCTTATTTTCTCTATTAACTTTTCTCTTCTTTTCTCTATTCTCTTCTTTTCTCTTTTTTCTCTTCTATTCACTTTTCTCTTTTATCTTTTCTCTTCTTTTCTCTATTCTCTTCTTTTCTCTTTTCTCTTCTTTTCTCTTCATTTCTCTTTCCTCATTTCTCTATTCTCATCTGTTCTCTTTTCTCTTCTTTGCTCTTTTCTCTTTTCTCTTCTTCTATCTTCTTTTATCTTCTTTTCTCTTTTCTCTTTTCTCTATTCTCTTCTGTTCTCTTTTGTCTTCTTTCCACTGTTCCCTTTTCTCGTCTATTCTCTTTTATCTTTTCTCTTCTTTTCTCTTTTCTCTTCTTTTCTCCTTTCACGTTTCTTTTCTCTTTTCTCTTCTTTTCTCATTCATTTTTTCTCTTTTCTCTTTTCTCTTCTTTTCTCTTTTCTCTTCTTTTCTCCTTTCTTTTCTCTTTTCTCTTCTTCTCTTCTTTTCTCTTCTTTTCCCTTCATTTCTCTTTTCTCTTTTGTATTCTTTTATCTTCTATTCACTTTTCTCTTTTATCTTTCTTTTCTCTTCTTTTCTCTATTCTGTTCTTTTCTCTTTCCTTATTTCTCTTTTCTCTTCTTTTCTCTTTTCTCTTCTTTTCTCTTTTCTCTTCTTTTCTCTTTTCTCATCTTATCTCCTCTTTACTCTTTTCCCTTTTCTCTTCTTTTTTCTTTTCTCTTCTTTTCTCGTTTCTCTTCTTTTCTCTTTTCTCTTCTTTTCTCTTTTCCCTTTTCTTTTCTCTTTTCTCAATTCTCTTCTTTTCTCTTTTCTCGTCTTTTCTCTTTTCTCGTCATTTCCCTTCAGTTCTCTTTTCTCTTTTCTCTTTTGTATTCTTTTCTCTTCTATTCACTTTTCTCTTTTATCTTTTCTCTTCTTTTCTCTTTTCTCCTCTTTTCTCTTTTCTTTTCTCTTTTCTCTTTTCTCTTTTCTCTTCGTATCTCTTCGTTTCTCTTTTCTCTTCTTTTCTCTACTTTTCTCTTTTCCCTTTATTCTCTTCTTTTCTCTTTTCCTATATTCTCTTCTTTTCTCTTTTCTCTTTTCTCTTCTTTTCTCTTCTTTATTCTTTAAACTTTTCTCTTCTTTTTACTCTTCATTTCTCTTTTCTCTTCTTTTCATTTCTTTTCTCTTCTTTTCTCTTTTCCCTTTACAACTCTGTTTTCTTTTCTTCTTTTCTCTTTTCACTTTTCTTTTCTCTTTTCTCTTCTTTTCTCTTTTCTCATCTTTTCTCCTCTTTACTCTTTTCCCTTTTCTCTTCTTTTTTCTTTTCTCTTTTTTTCTCGTTTCTCTTCTTTTCTCTTTTCTCTTCTTTTCTCTTTTCCCTTTTCTTTTCTCTTTTCTCTATTCTCTTCTTTTCTCTTTTCTCTTTTGTATTCTTTTCTCTTCTATTCACTTTTCTCTTTTAACTTTTCTCTTCTTTTCTCTATTCTCTTCTTTTCTCTTTTTTCTCTTCTCTTCACTTTTCTCTTTTATCTTTTCTCTTCTTTTCTCTATTCTCTTCTTTTCTCTATTAACTTTTCTCTTCTTTTCTCTATTCTCTTCTTTTCTCTTTTTTCTCTTCTATTCACTTTTCTCTTTTCTCTTCTTTTCTCTTTTCTCATCTTTTCTCCTCTTTACTCTTTTCCCTTTTCTCTTCTTTTTTCTTTTCTCTTTTTTTCTCGTTTCTCTTCTTTTCTCTTTTCTCTTCTTTTCTCCTTTCTTTTCTCTTTTCTCTTCTTCTCTTCTTTTCTCTTCTTTTCCCTTCATTTCTCTTTTCTCTTTTGTATTCTTTTATCTTCTATTCACTTTTCTCTTTTATCTTTCTTTTCTCTTCTTTTCTCTATTCTGTTCTTTTCTCTTTCCTTATTTCTCTTTTCTCTTCTTTTCTCTTTTCTCTTCTTTTCTCTTTTCTCTTCTTTTCTCTTTTCTCATCTTATCTCCTCTTTACTCTTTTCCCTTTTCTCTTCTTTTTTCTTTTCTCTTCTTTTCTCGTTTCTCTTCTTTTCTCTTTTCTCTTCTTTTCTCTTTTCCCTTTTCTTTTCTCTTTTCTCAACTCTCTTCTTTTCTCTTTTCTCGTCTTTTCTCTTTTCTCGTCATTTCCCTTCAGTTCTCTTTTCTCTTTTCTCTTTTGTATTCTTTTCTCTTCTATTCACTTTTCTCTTTTATCTTTTCTCTTCTTTTCTCTTTTCTCCTCTTTTCTCTTTTCTTTTCTCTTTTCTCTTTTCTCTTTTCTCTTCGTATCTCTTCGTTTCTCTTTTCTCTTCTTTTCTCTACTTTTCTCTTTTCCCTTTATTCTCTTCTTTTCTCTTTTCCTATATTCTCTTCTTTTCTCTTTTCTCTTTTCTCTTCTTTTCTCTTCTTTATTCTTTGAACTTTTCTCTTCTTTTTACTCTTCATTTCTCTTTTCTCTTCTTTTCATTTCTTTTCTCTTCTTTTCTCTTTTCCCTTTACAACTCTGTTTTCTTTTCTTCTTTTCTCTTTTCACTTTTCTTTTCTCTTTTCTCTTCTTTTCTCTTTTCTCATCTTTTCTCCTCTTTACTCTTTTCCCTTTTCTCTTCTTTTTTCTTTTCTCTTTTTTTCTCGTTTCTCTTCTTTTCTCTTTTCTCTTCTTTTCTCTTTTCCCTTTTCTTTTCTCTTTTCTCTATTCTCTTCTTTTCTCTTTTCTCTTTTGTATTCTTTTCTCTTCTATTCACTTTTCTCTTTTAACTTTTCTCTTCTTTTCTCTATTCTCTTCTTTTCTCTTTTTTCTCTTCTCTTCACTTTTCTCTTTTATCTTTTCTCTTCTTTTCTCTATTCTCTTCTTTTCTCTATTAACTTTTCTCTTCTTTTCTCTATTCTCTTCTTTTCTCTTTTTTCTCTTCTATTCACTTTTCTCTTTTCTCTTCTTTTCTCTTTTCTCATCTTTTCTCCTCTTTACTCTTTTCCCTTTTCTCTTCTTTTTTCTTTTCTCTTTTTTTCTCGTTTCTCTTCTTTTCTCTTTTCTCTTCTTTTCTCTTTTCCCTTTTCTTTTCTCTTTTCTCTATTCTCTTCTTTTCTCTTTTCTCTTTTGTATTCTTTTCTCTTCTATTCACTTTTCTCTTTTATCTTTTCTTTTCTCTTCTTTTCTCTTTTCCCTTTTCTTTTCTCTTTTCTCAATTCTCTTCTTTTCACTTTTCTCGTCTTTTCTCTTTTCTCGTCATTTCCCTTCAGTTCTCTTTTCTCTTTTCTCTTTTGTATTCTTTTCTCTTCTATTCACTTTTCTCTTTTATCTTGTCTCTTCTTTTCTCTTTTCTCCTCTTTTCTCTTTTCTTTTCTCTTTTCTCTTTTCTCTTTTCTCTTCGTATCTCTTCGTTTCTCTTTTCTCTTCTTTTCTCTACTTTTCTCCTTTCCCTTTATTCTCTTCTTTTCTCTTTTCCTATATTCTCTTCTTTTCTCTTTTCTCTTTTCTCTTCTTTTCTCTTCTTTATTCTTTAAACTTTTCTCTTCTTTTTACTCTTCATTTCTCTTTTCTCTTCTTTTCATTTCTTTTCTCTTCTTTTCTCTTTTCCCTTTACAACTCTGTTTTCTTTTCTTCTTTTCTCTTTTCACTTTTCTTTTCTCTTTTCTCTTCTTTTCTCTTTTCTCATCTTTTCTCCTCTTTACTCTTTTCCCTTTTCTCTTCTGTTTTCTTTTCTCTTTTTTTCTCGTTTCTCTTCTTTTCTCTTTTCTCTTCTTTTCTCTTTTCCCTTTTCTTTTCTCTTTTCTCTATTCTCTTCTTTTCTCTTTTCTCTTTTGTATTCTTTTCTCTTCTATTCACTTTTCTCTTTTAACTTTTCTCTTCTTTTCTCTATTCTCTTCTTTTCTCTTTTTTCTCTTCTCTTCACTTTTCTCTTTTATCTTTTCTCTTCTTTTCTCTATTCTCTTCTTTTCTCTATTAACTTTTCTCTTCTTTTCTCTATTCTCTTCTTTTCTCTTTTTTCTCTTCTATTCACTTTTCTCTTTTATCTTTTCTCTTCTTTTCTCTATTCTCTTCTTTTCTCTTTTCTCTTCTTTTCTCTTCATTTCTCTTTCCTCATTTCTCTATTCTCATCTGTTCTCTTTTCTCTTCTTTGCTCTTTTCTCTTTTCTCTTCTTCTATCTTCTTTTATCTTCTTTTCTCTTTTCTCTTTTCTCTATTCTCTTCAGTTCTCTTTTGTCTTCTTTCCACTGTTCCCTTTTCTCGTCTATTCTCTTTTATCTTTTCTCTTCTTTTCTCTTTTCTCTTCTTTTCCCTTCTTTTCTCCTTTCACGTTTCTTTTCTCTTTTCTCTTCTTTTCTCTTTTCTCTTCTTTTCTCCTTTCTTTTCTCTTTTCTCTTCTTCTCTTCTTTTCTCTTTTCTCTTCTTTTCCCTTCATTTCTCTTTTCTCTTTTGTATTCTTTTATCTTCTATTCACTTTTCTCTTTTATCTTTTCTTTTCTCTTCTTTTCTCTATTCTCTTCTTTTCTCTTTTCCCTTCATTTCTCTTTCCTCATTTCTCTATTCTCATCTGTTCTCTTTTCTCTTCTTTGCTCTTTTCTCTTTTCTCTTCTTCTATCTTCTTTTATCTTCTTTTCTCTATTCTCTTTTCTCTATTCTCTTCAGTTCTCTTTTGTCTTCTTTCCACTGTTCCCTTTTCTCGTCTATTCTCTTTTATCTTTTCTCTTCTTTTCTCTTTTCTCTTCTTTTCCCTTCTTTTCTCCTTTCACGTTTCTTTTCACTTTTCTCTTCTTTTCTCTTTTCTCTTCTTTTCTCCTTTCTTTTCTCTTTTCTCTTCTTCACTTCTTTTCTCTTTTCTCTTCTTTTCTCTTCTTTATTCTTTAAACTTTTCTCTTCTTTTTACTCTTCATTTCTCTTTTCTCTTCTTTTCATTTCTTTTCTCTTCTTTTCTCTTTTCCCTTTACAACTCTGTTTTCTTTTCTTCTTTTCTCTTTTCACTTTTCTTTTCTCTTTTCTCTTCTTTTCTCTTTTCTCATCTTTTCTCCTCTTTACTCTTTTCCCTTTTCTCTTCTTTTTTCTTTTCTCTTTTTTTCTCGTTTCTCTTCTTTTCTCTTTTCTCTTCTTTTCTCTTTTCCCTTTTCTTTTCTCTTTTCTCTATTCTCTTCTTTTCTCTTTTCTCTTTTGTATTCTTTTCTCTTCTATACACTTTTCTCTTTTAACTTTTCTCTTCTTTTCTCTATTCTCTTCTTTTCTCTATTAACTTTTCTCTTCTTTTCTCTATTCTCTTCTTTTCTCTTTTTTCTCTTCTATTCACTTTTCTCTTTTATCTTTTCTCTTCTTTTCTCTATTCTCTTCTTTTCTCTTTTCTCTTCTTTTCTCTTCATTTCTCTTTCCTCATTTCTCTATTCTCATCTGTTCTCTTTTCTCTTCTTTGCTCTTTTCTCTTTTCTCTTCTTCTATCTTCTTTTATCTTCTTTTCTCTTTTCTCTTTTCTCTATTCTCTTCAGTTCTCTTTTGTCTTCTTTCCACTGTTCCCTTTTCTCGTCTATTCTCTTTTATCTTTTCTCTTCTTTTCTCTTTTCTCTTCTTTTCCCTTCTTTTCCCTTCTTTTCTCCTTTCACGTTTCTTTTCTCTTTTCTCTTCTTTTCTCTTTTCTCTTCTTTTCTCCTTTCTTTTCTCTTTTCTCTTCTTCTCTTCTTTTCTCTTTTCTCTTCTTTTCCCTTCATTTCTCTTTTCTCTTTTGTATTCTTTTATCTTCTATTCACTTTTCTCTTTTATCTTTTCTTTTCTCTTCTTTTCTCTATTCTCTTCTTTTCTCTTTTCCCTTCATTTCACTTTCCTCATTTCTCTATTCTCATCTGTTCTCTTTTCTCTTCTTTGCTCTTTTCTCTTTTCTCTTCTTCTATCTTCTTTTATCTTCTTTTCTCTTTTCTCTTTTCTCTATTCTCTTCAGTTCTCTTTTGTCTTCTTTCCACTGTTCCCTTTTCTCGTCTATTCTCTTTTATCTTTTCTCTTCTTTTCTCTTTTCTCTTCTTTTCCCTTCTTTTCTCCTTTCACGTTTCTTTTCACTTTTCTCTTCTTTTCTCTTTTCTCTTCTTTTCTCCTTTCTTTTCTCTTTTCTCTTCTTCACTTCTTTTCTCTTTTCTCTTCTTTTCCCTTCATTTCTCTTTTCTCTTTTGTATTCTTTTCTCTTCTATTCACTTTTCTCTTTTAACTTTTCTCTTCTTTTCTCTATTCTCTTATTTTCTCTATTAACTTTTCTCTTCTTTTCTCTATTCTCTTCTTTTCTCTTTTTTCTCTTCTATTCACTTTTCTCTTTTATCTTTTCTCTTCTTTTCTCTATTCTCTTCTTTTCTCTATTCTCTTCTTTTCTCTTCATTTCTCTTTCCTCATTTCTCTATTCTCATCTGTTCTCTTTTCTCTTCTTTGCTCTTTTCTCTTTTCTCTTCTTCTATCTTCTTTTCTCTTTTCTCTTTTCTCTATTCTCTTCTGTTCTCTTTTGTCTTCTTTCCACTGTTCCCTTTTCTCGTCTATTCTCTTTTATCTTTTCTCTTCTTTTCTCTTTTCTCTTCTTTTCTCCTTTCACGTTTCTTTTCTCTTTTCTCTTCTTTTCTCATTCATTTTTTCTCTTTTCTCTTTTCTCTTCTTTTCTCTTTTCTCTTCTTTTCTCCTTTCTTTTCTCTTTTCTCTTCTTCTCTTCTTTTCTCTTCTTTTCCCTTCATTTCTCTTTTCTCTTTTGTATTCTTTTATCTTCTATTCACTTTTCTCTTTTATCTTTCTTTTCTCTTCTTTTCTCTATTCTGTTCTTTTCTCTTTCCTTATTTCTCTTTTCTCTTCTTTTCTCTTTTCTCTTCTTTTATCTTTTCTCTTCTTTTCTCTTTTCTCATCTTATCTCCTCTTTACTCTTTTCCCTTTTCTCTTCTTTTTTCTTTTCTCTTCTTTTCTCGTTTCTCTTCTTTTCTCTTTTCTCTTCTTTTCTCTTTTCCCTTTTCTTTTCTCTTTTCTCAATTCTCTTCTTTTCTCTTTTCTCGTCTTTTCTCTTTTCTCGTCATTTCCCTTCAGTTCTCTTTTCTCTTTTCTCTTTTGTATTCTTTTCTCTTCTATTCACTTTTCTCTTTTATCTTTTCTCTTCTTTTCTCTTTTCTCCTCTTTTCTCTTTTCTTTTCTCTTTTCTCTTTTCTCTTTTCTCTTCGTATCTCTTCGTTTCTCTTTTCTCTTCTTTTCTCTACTTTTCTCTTTTCCCTTTATTCTCTTCTTTTCTCTTTTCCTATATTCTCTTCTTTTCTCTTTTCTCTTTTCTCTTCTTTTCTCTTCTTTATTCTTTAAACTTTTCTCTTCTTTTTACTCTTCATTTCTCTTTTCTCTTCTTTTCATTTCTTTTCTCTTCTTTTCTCTTTTCCCTTTACAACTCTGTTTTCTTTTCTTCTTTTCTCTTTTCACTTTTCTTTTCTCTTTTCTCTTCTTTTCTCTTTTCTCTTCTTTTCTCTTTTCCCTTTTCTTTTCTCTTTTCTCTATTCTCTTCTTTTCTCTTTTCTCTTTTGTATTCTTTTCTCTTCTATTCACTTTTCTCTTTTAACTTTTCTCTTCTTTTCTCTATTCTCTTCTTTTCTCTTTTTTCTCTTCTCTTCACTTTTCTCTTTTATCTTTTCTCTTCTTTTCTCTATTCTCTTCTTTTCTCTATTAACTTTTCTCTTCTTTTCTCTATTCTCTTCTTTTCTCTTTTTTCTCTTCTATTCACTTTTCTCTTTTATCTTTTCTCTTCTTTTCTCTATTCTCTTCTTTTCTCTTTTCTCTTCTTTTCTCTTCATTTCTCTTTCCTCATTTCTCTATTCTCATCTGTTCTCTTTTCTCTTCTTTGCTCTTTTCTCTTTTCTCTTCTTCTATCTTCTTTTATCTTCTTTTCTCTTTTCTCTTTTCTCTATTCTCTTCAGTTCTCTTTTGTCTTCTTTCCACTGTTCCCTTTTCTCGTCTATTCTCTTTTATCTTTTCTCTTCTTTTCTCTTTTCTCTTCTTTTCCCTTCTTTTCTCCTTTCACGTTTCTTTTCTCTTTTCTCTTCTTTTCTCTTTTCTCTTCTTTTCTCCTTTCTTTTCTCTTTTCTCTTCTTCTCTTCTTTTCTCTTTTCTCTTCTTTTCCCTTCATTTCTCTTTTCTCTTTTGTATTCTTTTATCTTCTATTCACTTTTCTCTTTTATCTTTTCTTTTCTCTTCTTTTCTCTATTCTCTTCTTTTCTCTTTTCCCTTCATTTCTCTTTCCTCATTTCTCTATTCTCATCTGTTCTCTTTTCTCTTCTTTGCTCTTTTCTCTTTTCTCTTCTTCTATCTTCTTTTATCTTCTTTTCTCTTTTCTCTTTTCTCTATTCTCTTCAGTTCTCTTTTGTCTTCTTTCCACTGTTCCCTTTTCTCGTCTATTCTCTTTTATCTTTTCTCTTCTTTTCTCTTTTCTCTTCTTTTCCCTTCTTTTCTCCTTTCACGTTTCTTTTCACTTTTCTCTTCTTTTCTCTTTTCTCTTCTTTTCTCCTTTCTTTTCTCTTTTCTCTTCTTCACTTCTTTTCTCTTTTCTCTTCTTTTCCCTTCATTTCTCTTTTCTCTTTTGTATTCTTTTATCTTCTATTCACTTTTCTCTTTTATCTTTTCTTTTCTCTTCTTTTCTCTATTCTCTTCTTTTCTCTTTTCTCTTCATTTCTATTTCCTCATTTCTCTATTCTCATCTGTTCTCTTTTCTCTTCTTTGCTCTTTTCTCTTTTCTCTTCTTCTATCTTCTTTTATCTTCTTTTCTCTTTTCTCTTTTCTCTATTCTCTTCAGTTCTCTTTTGTCTTCTTTCCACTGTTCCCTTTTCTCGTCTATTCTCTTTTATCTTTTCTCTTCTTTTCTCTTTTCTCTTCTTTTCCCTTCTTTTCTCCTTTCACGTTTCTTTTCTCTTTTCTCTTCTTTTCTCTTTTCTCTTCTTTTCTCCTTTCTTTTCTCTTTTCTCTTCTTCTCTTCTTTTCTCTTTTCTCTTCTTTTCCCTTCATTTCTCTTTTCTCTTTTGTATTCTTTTATCTTCTATTCACTTTTCTCTTTTATCTTTTCTTTTCTCTTCTTTTCTCTATTCTCTTCTTTTCTCTTTTCCCTTCATTTCTCTTTCCTCATTTCTCTATTCTCATCTGTTCTCTTTTCTCTTCTTTGCTCTTTTCTCTTTTCTCTTCTTCTATCTTCTTTTATCTTCTTTTCTCTTTTCTCTTTTCTCTATTCTCTTCAGTTCTCTTTTGTCTTCTTTCCACTGTTCCCTTTTCTCGTCTATTCTCTTTTATGTTTTCTCTTCTTTTCTCTTTTCTCTTCTTTTCCCTTCTTTTCTCCTTTCACGTTTCTTTTCACTTTTCTCTTCTTTTCTCTTTTCTCTTCTTTTCTCCTTTCTTTTCTCTTTTCTCTTCTTCACTTCTTTTCTCTTTTCTCTTCTTTTCCCTTCATTTCTCTTTTCTCTTTTGTATTCTTTTATCTTCTATTCACTTTTCTCTTTTATCTTTTCTTTTCTCTTCTTTTCTCTATTCTCTTCTTTTCTCTTTTCTCTTCATTTCTATTTCCTCATTTCTCTATTCTCATCTGTTCTCTTTTCTCTTCTTTGCTCTTTTCTCTTTTCTCTTCTTCTACCTTCTTTTATCTTCTTTTCTCTTTTCTCTTTTCTGTATTCTCTTCTGTTCTCTTTTGTCTTCTTTCCTCTGTTCCCTTTTCTCGTCTATTCTCTTTTTTCTTTTCTCTTCATTTCTCTTTTCTCTTCTTTTCCATTCTCTCTTCTTTTCTCTTTTCTCATTTCTCTTTTCTTTTCTTTTCTCTTTTCTCTTTTCTCTTCTTGTCTCTTTTTTCTTTTCTATTCTTTTCTCTTCTTTTCTCTTTTCCATTTTCTCTTTTTTTCTCTTGTCTCGTTTCTCTTTTCTCTTCTTTTCTCTTTCCTCTTTTCTATTTCCTCTTCTTTTCTAATTTATCTTTTCTCTTCTTTTCTCTTGTTTTCGCTTTTCTATATCCTCTTCTTTTCTCTTCTTCTCTCTTCTTTTCTCTTTTCTCTTGTCCCCTTTCTCTTCTTTTCTCTTTTCTCTTTTCTCTTCTTTTCTCTTTTCTCATCTTTTCTCCACTTTACTCTTTTCCCTATTCTCTTCTTTTCTCTTTTCTCTTCATTTCTCTTTCCTCATTTCTCTATTCTCATCTGTTCTCTTTTCTCTTCTTTGCTCTTTTCTCTTTTCTCTTCTTCTATCTTCTTTTATCTTCTTTTCTCTTTTCTCTTTTCTCAATTCTCTTCTGTTCTCTTTTGTCTTCTTTCCTCTGTTCCCTTTTCTCGTCTATTCTCTTTTATCTTTTCTCTTCATTTCTCTTTTCTCTTCTTTTCCATTCTCTCTTCTTTTCTCTTTTCTCATTTCTCTTTTCTCTTCTTGTCTCTTTTTTCTTTTCTGTTCTTTTCTGTTCTTTTCTCTTTTCCATTTTCTCTTTTTTTCTCTTGTCTCTTTTCTCTTTTCACTTCTTTTCTCTTTTCTCTTTTCTATTTCCTCTTCTTTTCTAATTTATCTTTTCTCTTCTTTTCTCTTGTTTTCGCTTTTCTATATCCTCTTCTTTTCTCTTCTTCTCTCTTCTTTTCTCTTTTCTCTTGTCCCCTTTCTCTTCTTTTCTCTTTTCCCTTTTCTCTTCTTTTCTCTATTCTGTTCTTTTCTCTTTCCTTATTTCTCTTTTCTCTTCTTTTCCCTTTTCTCTTATTTTTTCTTTTCTCTTCTTTTCTCGTTTCTCTTCTTTTCTCTTTTCTCTTCTTTTCTCTTTTCCCTTTTCTTTTCTCTTTTCTCAATTCTCTTCTTTTCACTATCTCGTCTTTTCTCTTTTCTCGTCATTTCCCTTCAGTTCTCTTTTCTCTTTTCTCTTTTGTATTCTTTTCTCTTCTATTCACTTTTCTCTTTTATCTTTTCTCTTCTTTTCTCTTTTCTCCTCTTTTCTCTTTTCTTTTCTCTTTTCTCTTTTCTCTTTTCTCTTCGTATCTCTTCGTTTCTCTTTTCTCTTCTTTTCTCTACTTTTCTCTTTCCCCTTTATTCTCTTCTTTTCTCTTTTCCTATATTCTCTTCTTTTCTCTTTTCTCTTTTCTCTTCTTTTCTCTTCTTTATTCTTTAAACTTTTCTCTTCTTTTTACTCTTCATTTCTCTTTTCTCTTCTTTTCATTTCTTTTTTCTTCTTTTCTGTTTTCCCTTTACAACTCTGTTTTCTTTTCTTCTTTTCTCTTTTCACTTTTCTTTTCTCTTTTCTCTTCTTTTCTCTTTTCTCATCTTTTCTCCTCTTTACTCTTTTCCCTTTTCTCTTCTTTTTTCTTTTCTCTTTTTTTCTCGTTTCTCTTCTTTTCTCTTTTCTCTTCTTTTCTCTTTTCCCTTTTCTTTTCTCTTTTCTCTATTCTCTTCTTTTCTCTTTTCTCTTTTGTATTCTTTTCTCTTCTAATCACTTCTCTCTTTTATCTTTTCTCTTCTTTTCTCTATTCTCTTCTTTTCTCTATTAACTTTTCTCTTCTTTTCTCTATTCTCTTCCTTTCTCTTTTTTCTCTTCTATTCACTTTTCTCTTTTATCTTTTCTCTTCTTTTCTCTATTCTCTTCTTTTCTCTTTTCTCTTCTTTTCCCTTCTTTTCTCCTTTCACGTTTCTTTTCTCTTTTCTCTTCTTTTCTCTTTTCTCTTTTCTTTTCTCTTTTCTCTTCTTCTCTTCTTTTCTCTTTTCTCTTCTTTTCCCTTCATTTCTCTTTTCTCTTTTGTATTCTTTTATCTTCTATTCAGTTTTCTCTTTTATCTTTTCTTTTCTCTTCTTTTCTCTATTCTCTTCTTTTCTCTTTTCCCTTCATTTCTCTTTCCTCATTTCTCTATTCTCATCTGTTCTCTTTTCTCTTCTTTGCTCTTTTCTCTTTTCTCTTCTTCTATCTTCTTTTATCTTCTTTTCTCTTTTCTCTTTTCTCTATTCTCTTCAGTTCTCTTTTGTCTTCTTTCCACTGTTCCCTTTTCTCGTCTATTCTCTTTTATCTTTTCTCTTCTTTTCTCTTTTCTCTTCTTTTCCCTTCTTTTTTCCTTTCACGTTTCTTTTCACTTTTCTCTTCTTTTCTCTTTTCTCTTCTTTTCTCCTTTCTTTTCTCTTTTCTCTTCTTCACTTCTTTTCTCTTTTCTCTTCTTTTCCCTTCATTTCTCTTTTCTCTTTTGTATTCTTTTATCTTCTATTCACTTTTCTCTTTTATCTTTTCTTTTCTCTTCTTTTCTCTATTCTCTTCTTTTCTCTTTTCTCTTCTTTTCTCTTTTCTCATCTTTTCTCCTCTTTACTCTTTTCCCTTTTCTCTTCTTTTTTCTTTTCTCTTTTTTTCTCGTTTCTCTTCTTTTCTCTTTTCTCTTCTTTTCTCTTTTCCCTTTTCTTTTCTCTTTTCTCTATTCTCTTCTTTTCTCTTTTCTCTTTTGTATTCTTTTCTCTTCTATTCACTTTTCTCTTTTAACTTTTCTCTTCTTTTCTCTATTCTCTTCTTTTCTCTTTTTTCTCTTCTCTTCACTTTTCTCTTTTATCTTTTCTCTTCTTTTCTCTATTCTCTTCTTTTCTCTATTAACTTTTCTCTTCTTTTCTCTATTCACTTCTTTTCTCTTTTTTCTCTTCTATTCACTTTTCTCTTTTATCTTTTCTCTTCATTTCTCTATTCTCTTCTTTTCTCTTTTCTCTTCTTTTCTCTTCATTTCTCTTTCCTCATTTCTCTATTCTCATCTGTTCTCTTTTCTCTTCTTTGCTCTTTTCTCTTTTCTCTTCTTCTATCTTCTTTTATCTTCTTTTCTCTTTTCTCTTTTCTCTATTCTCTTCTGTTCTCTTTTGTCTTCTTTCCACTGTTCCCTTTTCTCGTCTATTCTCCTTTATCTTTTCTCTTCTTTTCTCCTTTCACGTTTCTTTTCTCTTTTCTCTTCTTTTCTCATTCATTTTTTCTCTTTTCTCTTTTTTCTTCTTTTCTCTTTTCTCTTCTTTTCTCCTTTCTTTTCTCTTTTCTCTTCTTTTCTCTTTTCTCATCTTTTCTCCTCTTTACTCTTTTCCCTTTTCTCTTTTTTTTCTTTTCTCTTCTTTTCTCTTCTTTATTCTTTAAACTTTTCTCTTCTTTTTACTCTTCATTTCTCTTTTCTCTTCTTTTCATTTCTTTTCTCTTCTTTTCTCTTTTCCCTTTACAACTCTGTTTTCTTTTCTTCTTTTCTCTTTTCACTTTTCTTTTCTCTTTTCTCTTCTTTTCTCTTTTCTCATCTTTTCTCCTCTTTACTCTTTTCCCTATTCTCTTCTTTTTTCTTTTCTCTTTTTTTCTCGTTTCTCTTCTTTTCTCTTTTCTCTTCTTTTCTCTTTTCCCTTTTCTTTTCTCTTTTCTCTATTCTCTTCTTTTCTCTTTTCTCTTTTGTATTCTTTTCTCTTCTATTCACTTTTCTCTTTTAACTTTTCTCTTCTTTTCTCTATTCTCTTCTTTTCTCTTTTTTCTCTTCTATTCACTTTTCTCTTTTATCTTTTCTCTTCGTTTCTCTATTCTCTTCTTTTCCCTTTTCTCTTCTTTTCTCTTCATTTCTCTTTCCTCATTTCTCTATTCTCATCTGTTCTCTTTTCTCTTCTTTGCTCTTTTCTCTTTTCTCTTCTTCTATCTTCTTTTATCTTCTTTTCTCTTTTCTCTTTTCTCTATTCTCTTCTGTTCTCTTTTGTCTTCTTTCCACTGTTCCCTTTTCTCGTCTATTCTCCTTTATCTTTTCTCTTCTTTTCTCTTTTCTCTTCTTTTCTCTTCTTTTCTCCTTTCACGTTTCTTTTCTCTTTTCTCTTCTTTTCTCATTCATTTTTTCTCTTTTCTCTTTTTTCTTCTTTTCTCTTTTCTCTTCTTTTCTCCTTTCTTTTCTCTTTTCTCTTCTTTTCTCTTTTCTCATCTTTTCTCCTCTTTACTCTTTTCCCTTTTCTCTTTTTTTTTCTTTTCTCTTCTTTTCTCTTCTTTATTCTTCAATCTTTTCTCTACTTTTTACTCTTCATTTCTCTTTTCTCTTCTTTTCATTTCTTTTCTCTTCTTTTCTCTTTTCCCTTTACAACTCTGTTTTCTTTTCTTCTTTTCTCTTTTCACTTTTCTTTTCTCTTTTCTCTTCTTTTCTCTTTTCTCATCTTTTCTCCTCTTTACTCTTTTCCCTTTTCTCTTCTTTTTTCTTTTCTCTTTTTTTCTCGTTTCTCTTCTTTTCTGTTTTCTCTTCTTTTCTCTTCTTTATTCTTTAAACTTTTCTCTTCTTTTTACTGTTCATTTCTCTTTTCTCTTCTTTTCATTTCTTTTCTCTTCTTTTCTCTTTTCACTTCTTTTCTCTTCCTTTCTCTATATATTCTCTTTTCTCTTTTCTCTCATTTTCTCTTATTTTCTCTTTTTCCTTTTCTCTTCTTTTCTCTATTCTCTTTTTCTCTTTACTCTTCTTTTCTCTTTTCGCTTTTCTCTTCTTATCTCTTCTCCTTTTTCTCATATCTGTTCTTTTCTCTTTTCTCTTTTTTCTTCATTTCTCTTCTTTTCTCTTTTCCCTTTACACCTCATTTTTCTTTTCTTCTTTTCTCTTTTCACTTTTCTTTTCTGTTTTCTCTTCTTTTCTCTTTTCTCATCTTTTCTCCTCTTTACTCTTTTCCCTATTCTCTTCTTTTTTCTTTTCTCTTCTTTTCTCGTTTCTCTTCTTTTCTCTTTTCTCTTCTTTTCTCTTTTCCCTTTTCTTTTCTCTTTTCTCTATTCTCTTCTATTCTCTTTTCTCTTTTGTATTCTTTTCTCTTCTATTCACTTTTCTCTTTTAACTTTTCTCTTCTTTTCTCTATTCTCTTCTTTTCTCTATTAACTTTTCCCCTCTTTTCTCTATTCTCTTCTTTTCTCTTTTTTCTCTTCTATTCACTTTTCTCTTTTATCTTTTCTCTTCTTTTCTCTATTCTCTTCTTTTCTCTTTTCTCTTCTTTTCTCTTCATTTCTCTTTCCTCATTTCTCTATTCTCATCTGTTCTCTTTTCTCTTCTTTGCTCTTTTCTCTTTTCTCTTCTTCTATCTTCTTTTATCTTCTTTTCTCTTTTCTCTTTTCTCTATTCTCTTCAGTTCTCTTTTGTCTTCTTTCCACTGTACCCTTTTCTCGTCTATTCTCTTTTATCTTTTCTCTTCTTTTCTCTTTTCTCTTCTTTTCCCTTCTTTTCTCCTTTCACGTTTCTTTTCTCTTTTCTCTTCTTTTCTCTTTTCTCTTCTTTTCTCCTTTCTTTTCTCTTTTCTCTTCTTCTCTTCTTTTCTCTTTTCTCTTCTTTTCCCTTCATTTCTCTTTTCTCTTTTGTATTCTTTTATCTTCTATTCACTTTTCTCTTTTATCTTTTCTTTTCTCTTCTTTTCTCTATTCTCTTCTTTTCTCTTTTCCCTTCATTTCTCTTTCCTCATTTCTCTATTCTCATCTGTTCTCTTTTCTCTTCTTTGCTCTTTTCTCTTTTCTCTTCTTCTATCTTCTTTTATCTTCTTTTCTCTTTTCTCTTTTCTCTATTCTCTTCAGTTCTCTTTTGTCTTCTTTCCACTGTTCCCTTTTCTCGTCTATTCTCTTTTATCTTTTCTCTTCTTTTCTCTTTTCTCTTCTTTTCCCTTCTTTTCTCCTTTCACGTTTCTTTTCACTTTTCTCTTCTTTTCTCTTTTCTCTTCTTTTCTCCTTTCTTTTCTCTTTTCTCTTCTTCCCTTCTTTTCTCTTTTCTCTTCTTTTCCCTTCATTTCTCTTTTCTCTTTTGTATTCTTTTATCTTCTATTCACTTTTCTCTTTTATCTTTTCTCTTCTTTTCTCTATTCTCTTCTTTTCTCTTTTCTCTTCTTTTCTCTTCATTTCTCTTTCCTCATTTCTCTATTCTCATCTGTTCTCTTTTCTCTTCTTTGCTCTTTTCTCTTTTCTCTTCTTCTATCTTCTTTTATCTTCTTTTCTCTTTTCTCTTTTCTCTATTCTCTTCAGTTCTCTTTTGTCTTCTTTCCACTGTTCCCTTTTCTCGTCTATTCTCTTTTATCTTTTCTCTTCTTTTCTCTTTTCTCTTCTTTTCCCTTCTTTTCTCCTTTCACGTTTCTTTTCTCTTTTCTCTTCTTTTCCCTTCATTTCTCTTTTCTCTTTTGTATTCTTTTATCTTCTATTCACTTTTCTCTTTTATCTTTTCTTTTCTCTTCTTTTCTCTATTCTCTTCTTTTCTCTTTTCCCTTCATTTCTCTTTCCTCATTTCTCTATTCTCATCTGTTCTCTTTTCTCTTCTTTGCTCTTTTCTCTTTTCTCTTCTTCTATCTTCTTTTATCTTCTTTTCTCTATTCTCTTTTCTCTATTCTCTTCAGTTCTCTTTTGTCTTCTTTCCACTGTTCCCTTTTCTCGTCTATTCTCTTTTATCTTTTCTCTTCTTTTCTCTTTTCTCTTCTTTTCCCTTCTTTTCTCCTTTCACGTTTCTTTTCACTTTTCTCTTCTTTTCTCTTTTCTCTTCTTTTC
Source organism: Chiloscyllium punctatum (assembly GCF_047496795.1). Taxonomy (NCBI): domain Eukaryota; kingdom Metazoa; phylum Chordata; class Chondrichthyes; order Orectolobiformes; family Hemiscylliidae; genus Chiloscyllium; species Chiloscyllium punctatum. The sequence continues at coordinate 36,467,490 of NC_092779.1, forward strand.
TCCTTTCTTTTCTCTTTTCTCTTCTTCACTTCTTTTCTCTTTTCTCTTCTTTTCTCTTCTTTATTCTTTAAACTTTTCTCTTCTTTTTACTCTTCATTTCTCTTTTCTCTTCTTTTCATTTCTTTTCTCTTCTTTTCTCTTTTCCCTTTACAACTCTGTTTTCTTTTCTTCTTTTCTCTTTTCACTTTTCTTTTCTCTTTTCTCTTCTTTTCTCTTTTCTCATCTTTTCTCCTCTTTACTCTTTTCCCTTTTCTCTTCTTTTTTCTTTTCTCTTTTTTTCTCGTTTCTCTTCTTTTCTCTTTTCTCTTCTTTTCTCTTTTCCCTTTTCTTTTCTCTTTTCTCTATTCTCTTCTTTTCTCTTTTCTCTTTTGTATTCTTTTCTCTTCTATACACTTTTCTCTTTTAACTTTTCTCTTCTTTTCTCTATTCTCTTCTTTTCTCTATTAACTTTTCTCTTCTTTTCTCTATTCTCTTCTTTTCTCTTTTTTCTCTTCTATTCACTTTTCTCTTTTATCTTTTCTCTTCTTTTCTCTATTCTCTTCTTTTCTCTTTTCTCTTCTTTTCTCTTCATTTCTCTTTCCTCATTTCTCTATTCTCATCTGTTCTCTTTTCTCTTCTTTGCTCTTTTCTCTTTTCTCTTCTTCTATCTTCTTTTATCTTCTTTTCTCTTTTCTCTTTTCTCTATTCTCTTCAGTTCTCTTTTGTCTTCTTTCCACTGTTCCCTTTTCTCGTCTATTCTCTTTTATCTTTTCTCTTCTTTTCTCTTTTCTCTTCTTTTCCCTTCTTTTCTCCTTTCACGTTTCTTTTCTCTTTTCTCTTCTTTTCTCTTTTCTCTTCTTTTCTCCTTTCTTTTCTCTTTTCTCTTCTTCTCTTCTTTTCTCTTCTCTCTTCTTTTCCCTTCATTTCTCTTTTCTCTTTTGTATTCTTTTATCTTCTATTCACTTTTCTCTTTTATCTTTTCTTTTCTCTTCTTTTCTCTATTCTCTTCTTTTCTCTTTTCCCTTCATTTCACTTTCCTCATTTCTCTATTCTCATCTGTTCTCTTTTCTCTTCTTTGCTCTTTTCTCTTTTCTCTTCTTCTATCTTCTTTTATCTTCTTTTCTCTTTTCTCTTTTCTCTATTCTCTTCAGTTCTCTTTTGTCTTCTTTCCACTGTTCCCTTTTCTCGTCTATTCTCTTTTATCTTTTCTCTTCTTTTCTCTTTTCTCTTCTTTTCCCTTCTTTTCTCCTTTCACGTTTCTTTTCACTTTTCTCTTCTTTTCTCTTTTCTCTTCTTTTCTCCTTTCTTTTCTCTTTTCTCTTCTTCACTTCTTTTCTCTTTTCTCTTCTTTTCCCTTCATTTCTCTTTTCTCTTTTGTATTCTTTTCTCTTCTATTCACTTTTCTCTTTTAACTTTTCTCTTCTTTTCTCTATTCTCTTATTTTCTCTATTAACTTTTCTCTTCTTTTCTCTATTCTCTTCTTTTCTCTTTTTTCTCTTCTATTCACTTTTCTCTTTTATCTTTTCTCTTCTTTTCTCTATTCTCTTCTTTTCTCTTTTCTCTTCTTTTCTCTTCATTTCTCTTTCCTCATTTCTCTATTCTCATCTGTTCTCTTTTCTCTTCTTTGCTCTTTTCTCTTTTCTCTTCTTCTATCTTCTTTTATCTTCTTTTCTCTTTTCTCCTTTCTCTATTCTCTTCTGTTCTCTTTTGTCTTCTTTCCACTGTTCCCTTTTCTCGTCTATTCTCTTTTATCTTTTCTCTTCTTTTCTCTTTTCTCTTCTTTTCTCCTTTCACGTTTCTTTTCTCTTTTCTCTTCTTTTCTCATTCATTTTTTCTCTTTTCTCTTTTCTCTTCTTTTCTCTTTTCTCTTCTTTTCTCCTTTCTTTTCTCTTTTCTCTTCTTCTCTTCTTTTCTCTTCTTTTCCCTTCATTTCTCTTTTCTCTTTTGTATTCTTTTATCTTCTATTCACTTTTCTCTTTTATCTTTCTTTTCTCTTCTTTTCTCTATTCTGTTCTTTTCTCTTTCCTTATTTCTCTTTTCTCTTCTTTTCTCTTTTCTCTTCTTTTCTCTTTTCTCTTCTTTTCTCTTTTCTCATCTTATCTCCTCTTTACTCTTTTCCCTTTTCTCTTCTTTTTTCTTTTCTCTTCTTTTCTCGTTTCTCTTCTTTTCTCTTTTCTCTTCTTTTCTCTTTTCCCTTTTCTTTTCTCTTTTCTCAATTCTCTTCTTTTCTCTTTTCTCGTCTTTTCTCTTTTCTCGTCATTTCCCTTCAGTTCTCTTTTCTCTTTTCTCTTTTGTATTCTTTTCTCTTCTATTCACTTTTCTCTTTTATCTTTTCTCTTCTTTTCTCTTTTCTCCTCTTTTCTCTTTTCTTTTCTCTTTTCTCTTTTCTCTTTTCTCTTCGTATCTCTTCGTTTCTCTTTTCTCTTCTTTTCTCTACTTTTCTCTTTTCCCTTTATTCTCTTCTTTTCTCTTTTCCTATATTCTCTTCTTTTCTCTTTTCTCTTTTCTCTTCTTTTCTCTTCTTTATTCTTTAAACTTTTCTCTTCTTTTTACTCTTCATTTCTCTTTTCTCTTCTTTTCATTTCTTTTCTCTTCTTTTCTCTTTTCCCTTTACAACTCTGTTTTCTTTTCTTCTTTTCTCTTTTCACTTTTCTTTTCTCTTTTCTCTTCTTTTCTCTTTTCTCATCTTTTCTCCTCTTTACTCTTTTCCCTTTTCTCTTCTTTTTTCTTTTCTCTTTTTTTCTCGTTTCTCTTCTTTTCTCTTTTCTCTTCTTTTCTCTTTTCCCTTTTCTTTTCTCTTTTCTCTATTCTCTTCTTTTCTCTTTTCTCTTTTGTATTCTTTTCTCTTCTATTCACTTTTCTCTTTTAACTTTTCTCTTCTTTTCTCTATTCTCTTCTTTTCTCTTTTTTCTCTTCTCTTCACTTTTCTCTTTTATCTTTTCTCTTCTTTTCTCTATTCTCTTCTTTTCTCTATTAACTTTTCTCTTCTTTTCTCTATTCTCTTCTTTTCTCTTTTTTCTCTTCTATTCACTTTTCTCTTTTCTCTTCTTTTCTCTTTTCTCATCTTTTCTCCTCTTTACTCTTTTCCCTTTTCTCTTCTTTTTTCTTTTCTCTTTTTTTCTCGTTTCTCTTCTTTTCTCTTTTCTCTTCTTTTCTCCTTTCTTTTCTCTTTTCTCTTCTTCTCTTCTTTTCTCTTCTTTTCCCTTCATTTCTCTTTTCTCTTTTGTATTCTTTTATCTTCTATTCACTTTTCTCTTTTATCTTTCTTTTCTCTTCTTTTCTCTATTCTGTTCTTTTCTCTTTCCTTATTTCTCTTTTCTCTTCTTTTCTCTTTTCTCTTCTTTTCTCTTTTCTCTTCTTTTCTCTTTTCTCATCTTATCTCCTCTTTACTCTTTTCCCTTTTCTCTTCTTTTTTCTTTTCTCTTCTTTTCTCGTTTCTCTTCTTTTCTCTTTTCTCTTCTTTTCTCTTTTCCCTTTTCTTTTCTCTTTTCTCAACTCTCTTCTTTTCTCTTTTCTCGTCTTTTCTCTTTTCTCGTCATTTCCCTTCAGTTCTCTTTTCTCTTTTCTCTTTTGTATTCTTTTCTCTTCTATTCACTTTTCTCTTTTATCTTTTCTCTTCTTTTCTCTTTTCTCCTCTTTTCTCTTTTCTTTTCTCTTTTCTCTTTTCTCTTTTCTCTTCGTATCTCTTCGTTTCTCTTTTCTCTTCTTTTCTCTACTTTTCTCTTTTCCCTTTATTCTCTTCTTTTCTCTTTTCCTATATTCTCTTCTTTTCTCTTTTCTCTTTTCTCTTCTTTTCTCTTCTTTATTCTTTGAACTTTTCTCTTCTTTTTACTCTTCATTTCTCTTTTCTCTTCTTTTCATTTCTTTTCTCTTCTTTTCTCTTTTCCCTTTACAACTCTGTTTTCTTTTCTTCTTTTCTCTTTTCACTTTTCTTTTCTCTTTTCTCTTCTTTTCTCTTTTCTCATCTTTTCTCCTCTTTACTCTTTTCCCTTTTCTCTTCTTTTTTCTTTTCTCTTTTTTTCTCGTTTCTCTTCTTTTCTCTTTTCTCTTCTTTTCTCTTTTCCCTTTTCTTTTCTCTTTTCTCTATTCTCTTCTTTTCTCTTTTCTCTTTTGTATTCTTTTCTCTTCTATTCACTTTTCTCTTTTAACTTTTCTCTTCTTTTCTCTATTCTCTTCTTTTCTCTTTTTTCTCTTCTCTTCACTTTTCTCTTTTATCTTTTCTCTTCTTTTCTCTATTCTCTTCTTTTCTCTATTAACTTTTCTCTTCTTTTCTCTATTCTCTTCTTTTCTCTTTTTTCTCTTCTATTCACTTTTCTCTTTTCTCTTCTTTTCTCTTTTCTCATCTTTTCTCCTCTTTACTCTTTTCCCTTTTCTCTTCTTTTTTCTTTTCTCTTTTTTTCTCGTTTCTCTTCTTTTCTCTTTTCTCTTCTTTTCTCTTTTCCCTTTTCTTTTCTCTTTTCTCTATTCTCTTCTTTTCTCTTTTCTCTTTTGTATTCTTTTCTCTTCTATTCACTTTTCTCTTTTATCTTTTCTTTTCTCTTCTTTTCTCTTTTCCCTTTTCTTTTCTCTTTTCTCAATTCTCTTCTTTTCACTTTTCTCGTCTTTTCTCTTTTCTCGTCATTTCCCTTCAGTTCTCTTTTCTCTTTTCTCTTTTGTATTCTTTTCTCTTCTATTCACTTTTCTCTTTTATCTTGTCTCTTCTTTTCTCTTTTCTCCTCTTTTCTCTTTTCTTTTCTCTTTTCTCTTTTCTCTTTTCTCTTCGTATCTCTTCGTTTCTCTTTTCTCTTCTTTTCTCTACTTTTCTCCTTTCCCTTTATTCTCTTCTTTTCTCTTTTCCTATATTCTCTTCTTTTCTCTTTTCTCTTTTCTCTTCTTTTCTCTTCTTTATTCTTTAAACTTTTCTCTTCTTTTTACTCTTCATTTCTCTTTTCTCTTCTTTTCATTTCTTTTCTCTTCTTTTCTCTTTTCCCTTTACAACTCTGTTTTCTTTTCTTCTTTTCTCTTTTCACTTTTCTTTTCTCTTTTCTCTTCTTTTCTCTTTTCTCATCTTTTCTCCTCTTTACTCTTTTCCCTTTTCTCTTCTGTTTTCTTTTCTCTTTTTTTCTCGTTTCTCTTCTTTTCTCTTTTCTCTTCTTTTCTCTTTTCCCTTTTCTTTTCTCTTTTCTCTATTCTCTTCTTTTCTCTTTTCTCTTTTGTATTCTTTTCTCTTCTATTCACTTTTCTCTTTTAACTTTTCTCTTCTTTTCTCTATTCTCTTCTTTTCTCTTTTTTCTCTTCTCTTCACTTTTCTCTTTTATCTTTTCTCTTCTTTTCTCTATTCTCTTCTTTTCTCTATTAACTTTTCTCTTCTTTTCTCTATTCTCTTCTTTTCTCTTTTTTCTCTTCTATTCACTTTTCTCTTTTATCTTTTCTCTTCTTTTCTCTATTCTCTTCTTTTCTCTTTTCTCTTCTTTTCTCTTCATTTCTCTTTCCTCATTTCTCTATTCTCATCTGTTCTCTTTTCTCTTCTTTGCTCTTTTCTCTTTTCTCTTCTTCTATCTTCTTTTATCTTCTTTTCTCTTTTCTCTTTTCTCTATTCTCTTCAGTTCTCTTTTGTCTTCTTTCCACTGTTCCCTTTTCTCGTCTATTCTCTTTTATCTTTTCTCTTCTTTTCTCTTTTCTCTTCTTTTCCCTTCTTTTCTCCTTTCACGTTTCTTTTCTCTTTTCTCTTCTTTTCTCTTTTCTCTTCTTTTCTCCTTTCTTTTCTCTTTTCTCTTCTTCTCTTCTTTTCTCTTTTCTCTTCTTTTCCCTTCATTTCTCTTTTCTCTTTTGTATTCTTTTATCTTCTATTCACTTTTCTCTTTTATCTTTTCTTTTCTCTTCTTTTCTCTATTCTCTTCTTTTCTCTTTTCCCTTCATTTCTCTTTCCTCATTTCTCTATTCTCATCTGTTCTCTTTTCTCTTCTTTGCTCTTTTCTCTTTTCTCTTCTTCTATCTTCTTTTATCTTCTTTTCTCTATTCTCTTTTCTCTATTCTCTTCAGTTCTCTTTTGTCTTCTTTCCACTGTTCCCTTTTCTCGTCTATTCTCTTTTATCTTTTCTCTTCTTTTCTCTTTTCTCTTCTTTTCCCTTCTTTTCTCCTTTCACGTTTCTTTTCACTTTTCTCTTCTTTTCTCTTTTCTCTTCTTTTCTCCTTTCTTTTCTCTTTTCTCTTCTTCACTTCTTTTCTCTTTTCTCTTCTTTTCTCTTCTTTATTCTTTAAACTTTTCTCTTCTTTTTACTCTTCATTTCTCTTTTCTCTTCTTTTCATTTCTTTTCTCTTCTTTTCTCTTTTCCCTTTACAACTCTGTTTTCTTTTCTTCTTTTCTCTTTTCACTTTTCTTTTCTCTTTTCTCTTCTTTTCTCTTTTCTCATCTTTTCTCCTCTTTACTCTTTTCCCTTTTCTCTTCTTTTTTCTTTTCTCTTTTTTCTCGTTTCTCTTCTTTTCTCTTTTCTCTTCTTTTCTCTTTTCCCTTTTCTTTTCTCTTTTCTCTATTCTCTTCTTTTCTCTTTTCTCTTTTGTATTCTTTTCTCTTCTATACACTTTTCTCTTTTAACTTTTCTCTTCTTTTCTCTATTCTCTTCTTTTCTCTATTAACTTTTCTCTTCTTTTCTCTATTCTCTTCTTTTCTCTTTTTTCTCTTCTATTCACTTTTCTCTTTTATCTTTTCTCTTCTTTTCTCTATTCTCTTCTTTTCTCTTCATTTCTCTTTCCTCATTTCTCTATTCTCATCTGTTCTCTTTTCTCTTCTTTGCTCTTTTCTCTTTTCTCTTCTTCTATCTTCTTTTATCTTCTTTTCTCTTTTCTCTTTTCTCTATTCTCTTCAGTTCTCTTTTGTCTTCTTTCCACTGTTCCCTTTTCTCGTCTATTCTCTTTTATCTTTTCTCTTCTTTTCTCTTTTCTCTTCTTTTCCCTTCTTTTCTCCTTTCACGTTTCTTTTCTCTTTTCTCTTCTTTTCTCTTTTCTCTTCTTTTCTCCTTTCTTTTCTCTTTTCTCTTCTTCTCTTCTTTTCTCTTTTCTCTTCTTTTCCCTTCATTTCTCTTTTCTCTTTTGTATTCTTTTATCTTCTATTCACTTTTCTCTTTTATCTTTTCTTTTCTCTTCTTTTCTCTATTCTCTTCTTTTCTCTTTTCCCTTCATTTCACTTTCCTCATTTCTCTATTCTCATCTGTTCTCTTTTCTCTTCTTTGCTCTTTTCTCTTTTCTCTTCTTCTATCTTCTTTTATCTTCTTTTCTCTTTTCTCTTTTCTCTATTCTCTTCAGTTCTCTTTTGTCTTCTTTCCACTGTTCCCTTTTCTCGTCTATTCTCTTTTATCTTTTCTCTTCTTTTCTCTTTTCTCTTCTTTTCCCTTCTTTTCTCCTTTCACGTTTCTTTTCACTTTTCTCTTCTTTTCTCTTTTCTCTTCTTTTCTCCTTTCTTTTCTCTTTTCTCTTCTTCACTTCTTTTCTCTTTTCTCTTCTTTTCCCTTCATTTCTCTTTTCTCTTTTGTATTCTTTTCTCTTCTATTCACTTTTCTCTTTTAACTTTTCTCTTCTTTTCTCTATTCTCTTATTTTCTCTATTAACTTTTCTCTTCTTTTCTCTATTCTCTTCTTTTCTCTTTTTTCTCTTCTATTCACTTTTCTCTTTTATCTTTTCTCTTCTTTTCTCTATTCTCTTCTTTTCTCTTTTCTCTTCTTTTCTCTTCATTTCTCTTTCCTCATTTCTCTATTCTCATCTGTTCTCTTTTCTCTTCTTTGCTCTTTTCTCTTTTCTCTTCTTCTATCTTCTTTTATCTTCTTTTCTCTTTTCTCTTTTCTCTATTCTCTTCTGTTCTCTTTTGTCTTCTTTCCACTGTTCCCTTTTCTCGTCTATTCTCTTTTATCTTTTCTCTTCTTTTCTCTTTTCTCTTCTTTTCTCCTTTCACGTTTCTTTTCTCTTTTCTCTTCTTTTCTCATTCATTTTTTCTCTTTTCTCTTTTCTCTTCTTTTCTCTTTTCTCTTCTTTTGTCCTTTCTTTTCTCTTTTCTCTTCTTCTCTTCTTTTCTCTTCTTTTCCCTTCATTTCTCTTTTCTCTTTTGTATTCTTTTATCTTCTATTCACTTTTCTCTTTTATCTTTCTTTTCTCTTCTTTTCTCTATTCTGTTCTTTTCTCTTTCCTTATTTCTCTTTTCTCTTCTTTTCTCTTTTCTCTTCTTTTATCTTTTCTCTTCTTTTCTCTTTTCTCATCTTATCTCCTCTTTACTCTTTTCCCTTTTCTCTTCTTTTTTCTTTTCTCTTCTTTTCTCGTTTCTCTTCTTTTCTCTTTTCTCTTCTTTTCTCTTTTCCCTTTTCTTTTCTCTTTTCTCAATTCTCTTCTTTTCTCTTTTCTCGTCTTTTCTCTTTTCTCGTCATTTCCCTTCAGTTCTCTTTTCTCTTTTCTCTTTTGTATTCTTTTCTCTTCTATTCACTTTTCTCTTTTATCTTTTCTCTTCTTTTCTCTTTTCTCCTCTTTTCTCTTTTCTTTTCTCTTTTCTCTTTTCTCTTTTCTCTTCGTATCTCTTCGTTTCTCTTTTCTCTTCTTTTCTCTACTTTTCTCTTTTCCCTTTATTCTCTTCTTTTCTCTTTTCCTATATTCTCTTCTTTTCTCTTTTCTCTTTTCTCTTCTTTTCTCTTCTTTATTCTTTAAACTTTTCTCTTCTTTTTACTCTTCATTTCTCTTTTCTCTTCTTTTCATTTCTTTTCTCTTCTTTTCTCTTTTCCCTTTACAACTCTGTTTTCTTTTCTTCTTTTCTCTTTTCACTTTTCTTTTCTCTTTTCTCTTCTTTTCTCTTTTCTCTTCTTTTCTCTTTTCCCTTTTCTTTTCTCTTTTCTCTATTCTCTTCTTTTCTCTTTTCTCTTTTGTATTCTTTTCTCTTCTATTCACTTTTCTCTTTTAACTTTTCTCTTCTTTTCTCTATTCTCTTCTTTTCTCTTTTTTCTCTTCTCTTCACTTTTCTCTTTTATCTTTTCTCTTCTTTTCTCTATTCTCTTCTTTTCTCTATTAACTTTTCTCTTCTTTTCTCTATTCTCTTCTTTTCTCTTTTTTCTCTTCTATTCACTTTTCTCTTTTATCTTTTCTCTTCTTTTCTCTATTCTCTTCTTTTCTCTTTTCTCTTCTTTTCTCTTCATTTCTCTTTCCTCATTTCTCTATTCTCATCTGTTCTCTTTTCTCTTCTTTGCTCTTTTCTCTTTTCTCTTCTTCTATCTTCTTTTATCTTCTTTTCTCTTTTCTCTTTTCTCTATTCTCTTCAGTTCTCTTTTGTCTTCTTTCCACTGTTCCCTTTTCTCGTCTATTCTCTTTTATCTTTTCTCTTCTTTTCTCTTTTCTCTTCTTTTCCCTTCTTTTCTCCTTTCACGTTTCTTTTCTCTTTTCTCTTCTTTTCTCTTTTCTCTTCTTTTCTCCTTTCTTTTCTCTTTTCTCTTCTTCTCTTCTTTTCTCTTTTCTCTTCTTTTCCCTTCATTTCTCTTTTCTCTTTTGTATTCTTTTATCTTCTATTCACTTTTCTCTTTTATCTTTTCTTTTCTCTTCTTTTCTCTATTCTCTTCTTTTCTCTTTTCCCTTCATTTCTCTTTCCTCATTTCTCTATTCTCATCTGTTCTCTTTTCTCTTCTTTGCTCTTTTCTCTTTTCTCTTCTTCTATCTTCTTTTATCTTCTTTTCTCTTTTCTCTTTTCTCTATTCTCTTCAGTTCTCTTTTGTCTTCTTTCCACTGTTCCCTTTTCTCGTCTATTCTCTTTTATCTTTTCTCTTCTTTTCTCTTTTCTCTTCTTTTCCCTTCTTTTCTCCTTTCACGTTTCTTTTCACTTTTCTCTTCTTTTCTCTTTTCTCTTCTTTTCTCCTTTCTTTTCTCTTTTCTCTTCTTCACTTCTTTTCTCTTTTCTCTTCTTTTCCCTTCATTTCTCTTTTCTCTTTTGTATTCTTTTATCTTCTATTCACTTTTCTCTTTTATCTTTTCTTTTCTCTTCTTTTCTCTATTCTCTTCTTTTCTCTTTTCTCTTCATTTCTATTTCCTCATTTCTCTATTCTCATCTGTTCTCTTTTCTCTTCTTTGCTCTTTTCTCTTTTCTCTTCTTCTATCTTCTTTTATCTTCTTTTCTCTTTTCTCTTTTCTCTATTCTCTTCAGTTCTCTTTTGTCTTCTTTCCACTGTTCCCTTTTCTCGTCTATTCTCTTTTATCTTTTCTCTTCTTTTCTCTTTTCTCTTCTTTTCCCTTCTTTTCTCCTTTCACGTTTCTTTTCTCTTTTCTCTTCTTTTCTCTTTTCTCTTCTTTTCTCCTTTCTTTTCTCTTTTCTCTTCTTCTCTTCTTTTCTCTTTTCTCTTCTTTTCCCTTCATTTCTCTTTTCTCTTTTGTATTCTTTTATCTTCTATTCACTTTTCTCTTTTATCTTTTCTTTTCTCTTCTTTTCTCTATTCTCTTCTTTTCTCTTTTCCCTTCATTTCTCTTTCCTCATTTCTCTATTCTCATCTGTTCTCTTTTCTCTTCTTTGCTCTTTTCTCTTTTCTCTTCTTCTATCTTCTTTTATCTTCTTTTCTCTTTTCTCTTTTCTCTATTCTCTTCAGTTCTCTTTTGTCTTCTTTCCACTGTTCCCTTTTCTCGTCTATTCTCTTTTATGTTTTCTCTTCTTTTCTCTTTTCTCTTCTTTTCCCTTCTTTTCTCCTTTCACGTTTCTTTTCACTTTTCTCTTCTTTTCTCTTTTCTCTTCTTTTCTCCTTTCTTTTCTCTTTTCTCTTCTTCACTTCTTTTCTCTTTTCTCTTCTTTTCCCTTCATTTCTCTTTTCTCTTTTGTATTCTTTTATCTTCTATTCACTTTTCTCTTTTATCTTTTCTTTTCTCTTCTTTTCTCTATTCTCTTCTTTTCTCTTTTCTCTTCATTTCTATTTCCTCATTTCTCTATTCTCATCTGTTCTCTTTTCTCTTCTTTGCTCTTTTCTCTTTTCTCTTCTTCTATCTTCTTTTATCTTCTTTTCTCTTTTCTCTTTTCTCTATTCTCTTCTGTTCTCTTTTGTCTTCTTTCCTCTGTTCCCTTTTCTCGTCTATTCTCTTTTTTCTTTTCTCTTCATTTCTCTTTTCTCTTCTTTTCCATTCTCTCTTCTTTTCTCTTTTCTCATTTCTCTTTTCTTTTCTTTTCTCTTTTCTCTTTTCTCTTCTTGTCTCTTTTTTCTTTTCTATTCTTTTCTCTTCTTTTCTCTTTTCCATTTTCTCTTTTTTTCTCTTGTCTCGTTTCTCTTTTCTCTTCTTTTCTCTTTCCTCTTTTCTATTTCCTCTTCTTTTCTAATTTATCTTTTCTCTTCTTTTCTCTTGTTTTCGCTTTTCTATATCCTCTTCTTTTCTCTTCTTCTCTCTTCTTTTCTCTTTTCTCTTGTCCCCTTTCTCTTCTTTTCTCTTTTCTCTTTTCTCTTCTTTTCTCTTTTCTCATCTTTTCTCCACTTTACTCTTTTCCCTATTCTCTTCTTTTCTCTTTTCTCTTCATTTCTCTTTCCTCATTTCTCTATTCTCATCTGTTCTCTTTTCTCTTCTTTGCTCTTTTCTCTTTTCTCTTCTTCTATCTTCTTTTATCTTCTTTTCTCTTTTCTCTTTTCTCAATTCTCTTCTGTTCTCTTTTGTCTTCTTTCCTCTGTTCCCTTTTCTCGTCTATTCTCTTTTATCTTTTCTCTTCATTTCTCTTTTCTCTTCTTTTCCATTCTCTCTTCTTTTCTCTTTTCTCATTTCTCTTTTCTCTTCTTGTCTCTTTTTTCTTTTCTGTTCTTTTCTGTTCTTTTCTCTTTTCCATTTTCTCTTTTTTTCTCTTGTCTCTTTTCTCTTTTCACTTCTTTTCTCTTTTCTCTTTTCTATTTCCTCTTCTTTTCTAATTTATCTTTTCTCTTCTTTTCTCTTGTTTTCGCTTTTCTATATCCTCTTCTTTTCTCTTCTTCTCTCTTCTTTTCTCTTTTCTCTTGTCCCCTTTCTCTTCTTTTCTCTTTTCCCTTTTCTCTTCTTTTCTCTATTCTGTTCTTTTCTCTTTCCTTATTTCTCTTTTCTCTTCTTTTCCCTTTTCTCTTATTTTTTCTTTTCTCTTCTTTTCTCGTTTCTCTTCTTTTCTCTTTTCTCTTCTTTTCTCTTTTCCCTTTTCTTTTCTCTTTTCTCAATTCTCTTCTTTTCACTATCTCGTCTTTTCTCTTTTCTCGTCATTTCCCTTCAGTTCTCTTTTCTCTTTTCTCTTTTGTATTCTTTTCTCTTCTATTCACTTTTCTCTTTTATCTTTTCTCTTCTTTTCTCTTTTCTCCTCTTTTCTCTTTTCTTTTCTCTTTTCTCTTTTCTCTTTTCTCTTCGTATCTCTTCGTTTCTCTTTTCTCTTCTTTTCTCTACTTTTCTCTTTCCCCTTTATTCTCTTCTTTTCTCTTTTCCTATATTCTCTTCTTTTCTCTTTTCTCTTTTCTCTTCTTTTCTCTTCTTTATTCTTTAAACTTTTCTCTTCTTTTTACTCTTCATTTCTCTTTTCTCTTCTTTTCATTTCTTTTTTCTTCTTTTCTGTTTTCCCTTTACAACTCTGTTTTCTTTTCTTCTTTTCTCTTTTCACTTTTCTTTTCTCTTTTCTCTTCTTTTCTCTTTTCTCATCTTTTCTCCTCTTTACTCTTTTCCCTTTTCTCTTCTTTTTTCTTTTCTCTTTTTTTCTCGTTTCTCTTCTTTTCTCTTTTCTCTTCTTTTCTCTTTTCCCTTTTCTTTTCTCTTTTCTCTATTCTCTTCTTTTCTCTTTTCTCTTTTGTATTCTTTTCTCTTCTAATCACTTCTCTCTTTTATCTTTTCTCTTCTTTTCTCTATTCTCTTCTTTTCTCTATTAACTTTTCTCTTCTTTTCTCTATTCTCTTCCTTTCTCTTTTTTCTCTTCTATTCACTTTTCTCTTTTATCTTTTCTCTTCTTTTCTCTATTCTCTTCTTTTCTCTTTTCTCTTCTTTTCCCTTCTTTTCTCCTTTCACGTTTCTTTTCTCTTTTCTCTTCTTTTCTCTTTTCTCTTTTCTTTTCTCTTTTCTCTTCTTCTCTTCTTTTCTCTTTTCTCTTCTTTTCCCTTCATTTCTCTTTTCTCTTTTGTATTCTTTTATCTTCTATTCAGTTTTCTCTTTTATCTTTTCTTTTCTCTTCTTTTCTCTATTCTCTTCTTTTCTCTTTTCCCTTCATTTCTCTTTCCTCATTTCTCTATTCTCATCTGTTCTCTTTTCTCTTCTTTGCTCTTTTCTCTTTTCTCTTCTTCTATCTTCTTTTATCTTCTTTTCTCTTTTCTCTTTTCTCTATTCTCTTCAGTTCTCTTTTGTCTTCTTTCCACTGTTCCCTTTTCTCGTCTATTCTCTTTTATCTTTTCTCTTCTTTTCTCTTTTCTCTTCTTTTCCCTTCTTTTTTCCTTTCACGTTTCTTTTCACTTTTCTCTTCTTTTCTCTTTTCTCTTCTTTTCTCCTTTCTTTTCTCTTTTCTCTTCTTCACTTCTTTTCTCTTTTCTCTTCTTTTCCCTTCATTTCTCTTTTCTCTTTTGTATTCTTTTATCTTCTATTCACTTTTCTCTTTTATCTTTTCTTTTCTCTTCTTTTCTCTATTCTCTTCTTTTCTCTTTTCTCTTCTTTTCTCTTTTCTCATCTTTTCTCCTCTTTACTCTTTTCCCTTTTCTCTTCTTTTTTCTTTTCTCTTTTTTTCTCGTTTCTCTTCTTTTCTCTTTTCTCTTCTTTTCTCTTTTCCCTTTTCTTTTCTCTTTTCTCTATTCTCTTCTTTTCTCTTTTCTCTTTTGTATTCTTTTCTCTTCTATTCACTTTTCTCTTTTAACTTTTCTCTTCTTTTCTCTATTCTCTTCTTTTCTCTTTTTTCTCTTCTCTTCACTTTTCTCTTTTATCTTTTCTCTTCTTTTCTCTATTCTCTTCTTTTCTCTATTAACTTTTCTCTTCTTTTCTCTATTCACTTCTTTTCTCTTTTTTCTCTTCTATTCACTTTTCTCTTTTATCTTTTCTCTTCATTTCTCTATTCTCTTCTTTTCTCTTTTCTCTTCTTTTCTCTTCATTTCTCTTTCCTCATTTCTCTATTCTCATCTGTTCTCTTTTCTCTTCTTTGCTCTTTTCTCTTTTCTCTTCTTCTATCTTCTTTTATCTTCTTTTCTCTTTTCTCTTTTCTCTATTCTCTTCTGTTCTCTTTTGTGTTCTTTCCACTGTTCCCTTTTCTCGTCTATTCTCCTTTATCTTTTCTCTTCTTTTCTCCTTTCACGTTTCTTTTCTCTTTTCTCTTCTTTTCTCATTCATTTTTTCTCTTTTCTCTTTTTTCTTCTTTTCTCTTTTCTCTTCTTTTCTCCTTTCTTTTCTCTTTTCTCTTCTTTTCTCTTTTCTCATCTTTTCTCCTCTTTACTCTTTTCCCTTTTCTCTTTTTTTTCTTTTCTCTTCTTTTCTCTTCTTTATTCTTTAAACTTTTCTCTTCTTTTTACTCTTCATTTCTCTTTTCTCTTCTTTTCATTTCTTTTCTCTTCTTTTCTCTTTTCCCTTTACAACTCTGTTTTCTTTTCTTCTTTTCTCTTTTCACTTTTCTTTTCTCTTTTCTCTTCTTTTCTCTTTTCTCATCTTTTCTCCTCTTTACTCTTTTCCCTATTCTCTTCTTTTTTCTTTTCTCTTTTTTTCTCGTTTCTCTTCTTTTCTCTTTTCTCTTCTTTTCTCTTTTCCCTTTTCTTTTCTCTTTTCTCTATTCTCTTCTTTTCTCTTTTCTCTTTTGTATTCTTTTCTCTTCTATTCACTTTTCTCTTTTAACTTTTCTCTTCTTTTCTCTATTCTCTTCTTTTCTCTTTTTTCTCTTCTATTCACTTTTCTCTTTTATCTTTTCTCTTCGTTTCTCTATTCTCTTCTTTTCCCTTTTCTCTTCTTTTCTCTTCATTTCTCTTTCCTCATTTCTCTATTCTCATCTGTTCTCTTTTCTCTTCTTTGCTCTTTTCTCTTTTCTCTTCTTCTATCTTCTTTTATCTTCTTTTCTCTTTTCTCTTTTCTCTATTCTCTTCTGTTCTCTTTTGTCTTCTTTCCACTGTTCCCTTTTCTCGTCTATTCTCCTTTATCTTTTCTCTTCTTTTCTCTTTTCTCTTCTTTTCTCTTCTTTTCTCCTTTCACGTTTCTTTTCTCTTTTCTCTTCTTTTCTCATTCATTTTTTCTCTTTTCTCTTTTTTCTTCTTTTCTCTTTTCTCTTCTTTTCTCCTTTCTTTTCTCTTTTCTCTTCTTTTCTCTTTTCTCATCTTTTCTCCTCTTTACTCTTTTCCCTTTTCTCTTTTTTTTTCTTTTCTCTTCTTTTCTCTTCTTTATTCTTCAATCTTTTCTCTACTTTTTACTCTTCATTTCTCTTTTCTCTTCTTTTCATTTCTTTTCTCTTCTTTTCTCTTTTCCCTTTACAACTCTGTTTTCTTTTCTTCTTTTCTCTTTTCACTTTTCTTTTCTCTTTTCTCTTCTTTTCTCTTTTCTCATCTTTTCTCCTCTTTACTCTTTTCCCTTTTCTCTTCTTTTTTCTTTTCTCTTTTTTTCTCGTTTCTCTTCTTTTCTGTTTTCTCTTCTTTTCTCTTCTTTATTCTTTAAACTTTTCTCTTCTTTTTACTGTTCATTTCTCTTTTCTCTTCTTTTCATTTCTTTTCTCTTCTTTTCTCTTTTCACTTCTTTTCTCTTCCTTTCTCTATATATTCTCTTTTCTCTTTTCTCTCATTTTCTCTTATTTTCTCTTTTTCCTTTTCTCTTCTTTTCTCTATTCTCTTTTTCTCTTTACTCTTCTTTTCTCTTTTCGCTTTTCTCTTCTTATCTCTTCTCCTTTTTCTCATATCTGTTCTTTTCTCTTTTCTCTTTTTTCTTCATTTCTCTTCTTTTCTCTTTTCCCTTTACACCTCATTTTTCTTTTCTTCTTTTCTCTTTTCACTTTTCTTTTCTGTTTTCTCTTCTTTTCTCTTTTCTCATCTTTTCTCCTCTTTACTCTTTTCCCTATTCTCTTCTTTTTTCTTTTCTCTTCTTTTCTCGTTTCTCTTCTTTTCTCTTTTCTCTTCTTTTCTCTTTTCCCTTTTCTTTTCTCTTTTCTCTATTCTCTTCTATTCTCTTTTCTCTTTTGTATTCTTTTCTCTTCTATTCACTTTTCTCTTTTAACTTTTCTCTTCTTTTCTCTATTCTCTTCTTTTCTCTATTAACTTTTCCCCTCTTTTCTCTATTCTCTTCTTTTCTCTTTTTTCTCTTCTATTCACTTTTCTCTTTTATCTTTTCTCTTCTTTTCTCTATTCTCTTCTTTTCTCTTTTCTCTTCTTTTCTCTTCATTTCTCTTTCCTCATTTCTCTATTCTCATCTGTTCTCTTTTCTCTTCTTTGCTCTTTTCTCTTTTCTCTTCTTCTATCTTCTTTTATCTTCTTTTCTCTTTTCTCTTTTCTCTATTCTCTTCAGTTCTCTTTTGTCTTCTTTCCACTGTTCCCTTTTCTCGTCTATTCTCTTTTATCTTTTCTCTTCTTTTCTCTTTTCTCTTCTTTTCCCTTCTTTTCTCCTTTCACGTTTCTTTTCTCTTTTCTCTTCTTTTCTCTTTTCTCTTCTTTTCTCCTTTCTTTTCTCTTTTCTCTTCTTCTCTTCTTTTCTCTTTTCTCTTCTTTTCCCTTCATTTCTCTTTTCTCTTTTGTATTCTTTTATCTTCTATTCACTTTTCTCTTTTATCTTTTCTTTTCTCTTCTTTTCTCTATTCTCTTCTTTTCTCTTTTCCCTTCATTTCTCTTTCCTCATTTCTCTATTCTCATCTGTTCTCTTTTCTCTTCTTTGCTCTTTTCTCTTTTCTCTTCTTCTATCTTCTTTTATCTTCTTTTCTCTTTTCTCTTTTCTCTATTCTCTTCAGTTCTCTTTTGTCTTCTTTCCACTGTTCCCTTTTCTCGTCTATTCTCTTTTATGTTTTCTCTTCTTTTCTCTTTTCTCTTCTTTTCCCTTCTTTTCTCCTTTCACGTTTCTTTTCACTTTTCTCTTCTTTTCTCTTTTCTCTTCTTTTCTCCTTTCTTTTCTCTTTTCTCTTCTTCACTTCTTTTCTCTTTTCTCTTCTTTTCCCTTCATTTCTCTTTTCTCTTTTGTATTCTTTTATCTTCTATTCACTTTTCTCTTTTATCTTTTCTTTTCTCTTCTTTTCTCTATTCTCTTCTTTTCTCTTTTCTCTTCATTTCTATTTCCTCATTTCTCTATTCTCATCTGTTCTCTTTTCTCTTCTTTGCTCTTTTCTCTTTTCTCTTCTTCTATCTTCTTTTATCTTCTTTTCTCTTTTCTCTTTTCTCTATTCTCTTCTGTTCTCTTTTGTCTTCTTTCCTCTGTTCCCTTTTCTCGTCTATTCTCTTTTTTCTTTTCTCTTCATTTCTCTTTTCTCTTCTTTTCCATTCTCTCTTCTTTTCTCTTTTCTCATTTCTCTTTTCTTTTCTTTTCTCTTTTCTCTTTTCTCTTCTTGTCTCTTTTTTCTTTTCTATTCTTTTCTCTTCTTTTCTCTTTTCCATTTTCTCTTTTTTTCTCTTGTCTCGTTTCTCTTTTCTCTTCTTTTCTCTTTCCTCTTTTCTATTTCCTCTTCTTTTCTAATTTATCTTTTCTCTTCTTTTCTCTTGTTTTCGCTTTTCTATATCCTCTTCTTTTCTCTTCTTCTCTCTTCTTTTCTCTTTTCTCTTGTCCCCTTTCTCTTCTTTTCTCTTTTCTCTTTTCTCTTCTTTTCTCTTTTCTCATCTTTTCTCCACTTTACTCTTTTCCCTATTCTCTTCTTTTCTCTTTTCTCTTCATTTCTCTTTCCTCATTTCTCTATTCTCATCTGTTCTCTTTTCTCTTCTTTGCTCTTTTCTCTTTTCTCTTCTTCTATCTTCTTTTATCTTCTTTTCTCTTTTCTCTTTTCTCTATTCTCTTCTGTTCTCTTTTGTCTTCTTTCCTCTGTTCCCTTTTCTCTTCTATTCTCTTTTATCTTTTCTCTTCATTTCTCTTTTCTCTTCTTTTCCATTCTCTCTTCTTTTCTCTTTTCTCATTTCTCTTTTCTCTTCTTGTCTCTTTTTTCTTTTCTGTTCTTTTCTCTTCTTTTCTCTTTTCCATTTTCTCTTTTTTTCTCTTGTCTCTTTTCTCTTTTCACTTCTTTTCTCTTTTCTCTTTTCTATTTCCTCTTCTTTTCTAATTTATCTTTTCTCTTCTTTTCTCTTGTTTTCGCTTTTCTATATCCTCTTCTTTTCTCTTCTTCTCTCTTCTTTTCTCTTTTCTCTTGTCCCCTTTCTCTTCTTTTCTCTTTTCCCTTTTCTCTTCTTTTCTCTATTCTGTTCTTTTCTCTTTCCTTATTTCTCTTTTCTCTTCTTTTCCCTTTTCTCTTATTTTTTCTTTTCTCTTCTTTTCTCGTTTCTCTTCTTTTCTCTTTTCTCTTCTTTTCTCTTTTCCCTTTTCTTTTCTCTTTTCTCAATTCTCTTCTTTTCACTATCTCGTCTTTTCTCTTTTCTCGTCATTTCCCTTCAGTTCTCTTTTCTCTTTTCTCTTTTGTATTCTTTTCTCTTCTATTCACTTTTCTCTTTTATCTTTTCTCTTCTTTTCTCTTTTCTCCTCTTTTCTCTTTTCTTTTCTCTTTTCTCTTTTCTCTTTTCTCTTCGTATCTCTTCGTTTCTCTTTTCTCTTCTTTTCTCTACTTTTCTCTTTCCCCTTTATTCTCCTCTTTTCTCTTTTCCTATATTCTCTTCTTTTCTCTTTTCTCTTTTCTCTTCTTTTCTCTTCTTTATTCTTTAAACTTTTCTCTTCTTTTTACTCTTCATTTCTCTTTTCTCTTCTTTTCATTTCTTTTTTCTTCTTTTCTGTTTTCCCTTTACAACTCTGTTTTCTTTTCTTCTTTTCTCTTTTCACTTTTCTTTTCTCTTTTCTCTTCTTTTCTCTTTTCTCATCTTTTCTCCTCTTTACTCTTTTCCCTTTTCTCTTCTTTTTTCTTTTCTCTTTTTTTCTCGTTTCTCTTCTTTTCTCTTTTCTCTTCTTTTCTCTTTTCCCTTTTCTTTTCTCTTTTCTCTATTCTCTTCTTTTCTCTTTTCTCTTTTGTATTCTTTTCTCTTCTAATCACTTCTCTCTTTTATCTTTTCTCTTCTTTTCTCTATTCTCTTCTTTTCTCTATTAACTTTTCTCTTCTTTTCTCTATTCTCTTCCTTTCTCTTTTTTCTCTTCTATTCACTTTTCTCTTTTATCTTTTCTCTTCTTTTCTCTATTCTCTTCTTTTCTCTTTTCTCTTCTTTTCCCTTCTTTTC
This sequence comes from Chiloscyllium punctatum, assembly GCF_047496795.1. Lineage (NCBI taxonomy): Eukaryota > Metazoa > Chordata > Chondrichthyes > Orectolobiformes > Hemiscylliidae > Chiloscyllium > Chiloscyllium punctatum. The sequence goes on from NC_092779.1 coordinate 36,486,704, forward strand.
TCCTTTCACGTTTCTTTTCTCTTTTCTCTTCTTTTCTCTTTTCTCTTCTTTTCTCCTTTCTTTTCTCTTTTCTCTTCTTCTCTTCTTTTCTCTTTTCTCTTCTTTTCCCTTCATTTCTCTTTTCTCTTTTGTATTCTTTTATCTTCTATTCAGTTTTCTCTTTTATCTTTTCTTTTCTCTTCTTTTCTCTATTCTCTTCTTTTCTCTTTTCCCTTCATTTCTCTTTCCTCATTTCTCTATTCTCATCTGTTCTCTTTTCTCTTCTTTGCTCTTTTCTCTTTTCTCTTCTTCTATCTTCTTTTATCTTCTTTTCTCTTTTCTCTTTTCTCTATTCTCTTCAGTTCTCTTTTGTCTTCTTTCCACTGTTCCCTTTTCTCGTCTATTCTCTTTTATCTTTTCTCTTCTTTTCTCTTTTCTCTTCTTTTCCCTTCTTTTTTCCTTTCACGTTTCTTTTCACTTTTCTCTTCTTTTCTCTTTTCTCTTCTTTTCTCCTTTCTTTTCTCTTTTCTCTTCTTCACTTCTTTTCTCTTTTCTCTTCTTTTCCCTTCATTTCTCTTTTCTCTTTTGTATTCTTTTATCTTCTATTCACTTTTCTCTTTTATCTTTTCTTTTCTCTTCTTTTCTCTATTCTCTTCTTTTCTCTTTTCTCTTCTTTTCTCTTTTCTCATCTTTTCTCCTCTTTACTCTTTTCCCTTTTCTCTTCTTTTTTCTTTTCTCTTTTTTTCTCGTTTCTCTTCTTTTCTCTTTTCTCTTCTTTTCTCTTTTCCCTTTTCTTTTCTCTTTTCTCTATTCTCTTCTTTTCTCTTTTCTCTTTTGTATTCTTTTCTCTTCTATTCACTTTTCTCTTTTAACTTTTCTCTTCTTTTCTCTATTCTCTTCTTTTCTCTTTTTTCTCTTCTCTTCACTTTTCTCTTTTATCTTTTCTCTTCTTTTCTCTATTCTCTTCTTTTCTCTATTAACTTTTCTCTTCTTTTCTCTATTCTCTTCTTTTCTCTTTTTTCTCTTCTATTCACTTTTCTCTTTTATCTTTTCTCTTCATTTCTCTATTCTCTTCTTTTCTCTTTTCTCTTCTTTTCTCTTCATTTCTCTTTCCTCATTTCTCTATTCTCATCTGTTCTCTTTTCTCTTCTTTGCTCTTTTCTCTTTTCTCTTCTTCTATCTTCTTTTATCTTCTTTTCTCTTTTCTCTTTTCTTTATTCTCTTCTGTTCTCTTTTGTGTTCTTTCCACTGTTCCCTTTTCTCGTCTATTCTCCTTTATCTTTTCTCTTCTTTTCTCCTTTCACGTTTCTTTTCTCTTTTCTCTTCTTTTCTCATTCATTTTTTCTCTTTTCTCTTTTTTCTTCTTTTCTCTTTTCTCTTCTTTTCTCCTTTCTTTTCTCTTTTCTCTTCTTTTCTCTTTTCTCATCTTTTCTCCTCTTTACTCTTTTCCCTTTTCTCTTTTTTTTCTTTTCTCTTCTTTTCTCTTCTTTATTCTTTAAACTTTTCTCTTCTTTTTACTCTTCATTTCTCTTTTCTCTTCTTTTCATTTCTTTTCTCTTCTTTTCTCTTTTCCCTTTACAACTCTGTTTTCTTTTCTTCTTTTCTCTTTTCACTTTTCTTTTCTCTTTTCTCTTCTTTTCTCTTTTCTCATCTTTTCTCCTCTTTACTCTTTTCCCTATTCTCTTCTTTTTTCTTTTCTCTTTTTTTCTCGTTTCTCTTCTTTTCTCTTTTCTCTTCTTTTCTCTTTTCCCTTTTCTTTTCTCTTTTCTCTATTCTCTTCTTTTCTCTTTTCTCTTTTGTATTCTTTTCTTTTCTATTCACTTTTCTCTTTTAACTTTTCTCTTCTTTTCTCTATTCTCTTCTTTTCTCTTTTTTCTCTTCTATTCACTTTTCTCTTTTATCTTTTCTCTTCGTTTCTCTATTCTCTTCTTTTCCCTTTTCTCTTCTTTTCTCTTCATTTCTCTTTCCTCATTTCTCTATTCTCATCTGTTCTCTTTTCTCTTCTTTGCTCTTTTCTCTTTTCTCTTCTTCTATCTTCTTTTATCTTCTTTTCTCTTTTCTCTTTTCTCTATTCTCTTCTGTTCTCTTTTGTCTTCTTTCCACTGTTCCCTTTTCTCGTCTATTCTCCTTTATCTTTTCTCTTCTTTTCTCTTTTCTCTTCTTTTCTCTTCTTTTCTCCTTTCACGTTTCTTTTCTCTTTTCTCTTCTTTTCTCATTCATTTTTTCTCTTTTCTCTTTTTTCTTCTTTTCTCTTTTCTCTTCTTTTCTCCTTTCATTTCTCTTTTCTCTTCTTTTCTCTTTTCTCATCTTTTCTCCTCTTTACTCTTTTCCCTTTTCTCTTTTTTTTTCTTTTCTCTTCTTTTCTCTTCTTTATTCTTCAATCTTTTCTCTACTTTTTACTCTTCATTTTTCTTTTCTCTTCTTTTCATTTCTTTTCTCTTCTTTTCTCTTTTCCCTTTACAACTCTGTTTTCTTTTCTTCTTTTCTCTTTTCACTTTTCTTTTCTCTTTTCTCTTCTTTTCTCTTTTCTCATCTTTTCTCCTCTTTAATCTTTTCCCTTTTCTCTTCTTTTTTCTTTTCTCTTTTTTTCTCGTTTCTCTTCTTTTCTGTTTTCTCTTCTTTTCTCTTCTTTATTCTTTAAACTTTTCTCTTCTTTTTACTGTTCATTTCTCTTTTCTCTTCTTTTCATTTCTTTTCTCTTCTTTTCTCTTTTCACTTCTTTTCTCTTCCTTTCTCTATATATTCTCTTTTCTCTTTTCTCTCATTTTCTCTTATTTTCTCTTTTTCCTTTTCTCTTCTTTTCTCTATTCTCTTTTTCTCTTTACTCTTCTTTTCTCTTTTCGCTTTTCTCTTCTTATCTCTTCTCCTTTTTCTCATATCTGTTCTTTTCTCTTTTCTCTTTTTTCTTCATTTCTCTTCTTTTCTCTTTTCCCTTTACACCTCATTTTTCTTTTCTTCTTTTCTCTTTTCACTTTTCTTTTCTGTTTTCTCTTCTTTTCTCTTTTCTCATCTTTTCTCCTCTTTACTCTTTTCCCTATTCTCTTCTTTTTTCTTTTCTCTTCTTTTCTCGTTTCTCTTCTTTTCTCTTTTCTCTTCTTTTCTCTTTTCCCTTTTCTTTTCTCTTTTCTCTATTCTCTTCTATTCTCTTTTCTCTTTTGTATTCTTTTCTCTTCTATTCACTTTTCTCTTTTAACTTTTCTCTTCTTTTCTCTATTCTCTTCTTTTCTCTATTAACTTTTCCCCTCTTTTCTCTATTCTCTTCTTTTCTCTTTTTTCTCTTCTATTCACTTTTCTCTTTTATCTTTTCTCTTCTTTTCTCTATTCTCTTCTTTTCTCTTTTCTCTTCTTTTCTCTTCATTTCTCTTTCCTCATTTCTCTATTCTCATCTGTTCTCTTTTCTCTTCTTTGCTCTTTTCTCTTTTCTCTTCTTCTATCTTCTTTTATCTTCTTTTCTCTTTTCTCTTTTCTCTATTCTCTTCAGTTCTCTTTTGTCTTCTTTCCACTGTTCCCTTTTCTCGTCTATTCTCTTTTATGTTTTCTCTTCTTTTCTCTTTTCTCTTCTTTTCCCTTCTTTTCTCCTTTCACGTTTCTTTTCACTTTTCTCTTCTTTTCTCTTTTCTCTTCTTTTCTCCTTTCTTTTCTCTTTTCTCTTCTTCACTTCTTTTCTCTTTTCTCTTCTTTTCCCTTCATTTCTCTTTTCTCTTTTGTATTCTTTTATCTTCTATTCACTTTTCTCTTTTATCTTTTCTTTTCTCTTCTTTTCTCTATTCTCTTCTTTTCTCTTTTCCCTTCATTTCACTTTCCTCATTTCTCTATTCTCATCTGTTCTCTTTTCTCTTCTTTGCTCTTTTCTCTTTTCTCTTCTTCTATCTTCTTTTATCTTCTTTTCTCTTTTCTCTTTTCTCTATTCTCTTCAGTTCTCTTTTGTCTTCTTTCCACTGTTCCCTTTTCTCGTCTATTCTCTTTTATCTTTTCTCTTCTTTTCTCTTTTCTCTTCTTTTCCCTTCTTTTCTCCTTTCACGTTTCTTTTCACTTTTCTCTTCTTTTCTCTTTCTCTTCTTTTCTCCTTTCTTTTCTCTTTTCTCTTCTTCACTTCTTTTCTCTTTTCTCTTCTTTTCCCTTCATTTCTCTTTTCTCTTTTGTATTCTTTTCTCTTCTATTCACTTTTCTCTTTTAACTTTTCTCTTCTTTTCTCTATTCTCTTATTTTCTCTATTAACTTTTCTCTTCTTTTCTCTATTCTCTTCTTTTCTCTTTTTTTCTCTTCTATTCACTTTTCTCTTTTATCTTTTCTCTTCTTTTCGCTATTCTCTTCTTTTCTCTTTTCTCTTCTTTTCTCTTCATTTCTCTTTCCTCATTTCTCTATTCTCATCTGTTCTCTTTTCTCTTCTTTGCTCTTTTCTCTTTTCTCTTCTTCTATCTTCTTTTATCTTCTTTTCTCTTTTCTCTTTTCTCTATTCTCTTCTGTTCTCTTTTGTCTTCTTTCCACTGTTCCCTTTTCTCGTCTATTCTCTTTTATCTTTTCTCTTCTTTTCTCTTTTCTCTTCTTTTCTCCTTTCACGTTTCTTTTCTCTTTTCTCTTCTTTTCTCATTCATTTTTTCTCTTTTCTCTTTTCTCTTCTTTTCTCTTTTCTCTTCTTTTGTCCTTTCTTTTCTCTTTTCTCTTTTCTCTTCTTCTCTTCTTTTCTCTTCTTTTCCCTTCATTTCTCTTTTCTCTTTTGTATTCTTTTATCTTCTATTCACTTTTCTCTTTTATCTTTCTTTTCTCTTCTTTTCTCTTTCCTTATTTCTCTTTTCTCTTCTTTTCTCTTTTCTCTTCTTTTATCTTTTCTCTTCTTTTCTCTTTTCTCATCTTATCTCCTCTTTACTCTTTTCCCTTTTCTCTTCTTTTTTCTTTTCTCTTCTTTTCTCGTTTCTCTTCTTTTCTCTTTTCTCTTCTTTTCTCTTTTCCCTTTTCTTTTCTCTTTTCTCAATTCTCTTCTTTTCTCTTTTCTCGTCTTTTCTCTTTTCTCGTCATTTCCCTTCAGTTCTCTTTTCTCTTTTCTCTTTTGTATTCTTTTCTCTTCTATTCACTTTTCTCTTTTATCTTTTCTCTTCTTTTCTCTTTTCTCCTCTTTTCTCTTTTCTTTTCTCTTTTCTCTTTTCTCTTTTCTCTTCGTATCTCTTCGTTTCTCTTTTCTCTTCTTTTCTCTACTTTTCTCTTTTCCCTTTATTCTCTTCTTTTCTCTTTTCCTATATTCTCTTCTTTTCTCTTTTCTCTTTTCTCTTCTTTTCTCTTCTTTATTCTTTAAACTTTTCTCTTCTTTTTACTCTTCATTTCTCTTTTCTCTTCTTTTCATTTCTTTTCTCTTCTTTTCTCTTTTCCCTTTACAACTCTGTTTTCTTTTCTTCTTTTCTCTTTTCACTTTTCTTTTCTCTTTTCTCTTCTTTTCTCTTTTCTCATCTTTTCTCCTCTTTACTCTTTTCCCGTTTCTCTTCTTTTTTCTTTTCTCTTTTTTTCTCGTTTCTCTTCTTTTCTCTTTTCTCTTCTTTTCTCTTTTCCCTTTTCTTTTCTCTTTTCTCTATTCTCTTCTTTTCTCTTTTCTCTTTTGTATTCTTTTCTCTTCTATTCACTTTTCTCTTTTAACTTTTCTCTTCTTTTCTCTATTCTCTTCTTTTCTCTTTTTTCTCTTCTCTTCACTTTTCTCTTTTATCTTTTCTCTTCTTTTCTCTATTCTCTTCTTTTCTCTATTAACTTTTCTCTCCTTTTCTCTATTCTCTTCTTTTCTCTTTTTTCTCTTCTATTCACTTTTCTCTTTTATCTTTTCTCTTCTTTTCTCTATTCTCTTCTTTTCTCTTTTCTCTTCTTTTCTCTTCATTTCTCTTTCCTCATTTCTCTATTCTCATCTGTTCTCTTTTCTCTTCTTTGCTCTTTTCTCTTTTCTCTTCTTCTATCTTCTTTTATCTTCTTTTCTCTTTTCTCTTTTCTCTATTCTCTTCAGTTCTCTTTTGTCTTCTTTCCACTGTTCCCTTTTCTCGTCTATTCTCTTTTATCTTTTCTCTTCTTTTCTCTTTTCTCTTCTTTTCCCTTCTTTTCTCCTTTCACGTTTCTTTTCTCTTTTCTCTTCTTTTCTCTTTTCTCTTCTTTTCTCCTTTCTTTTCTCTTCTTCTCTTCTTTTCTCTTTTCTCTTCTTTTCCCTTCATTTCTCTTTTCTCTTTTGTATTCTTTTATCTTCTATTCACTTTTCTCTTTTATCTTTTCTTTTCTCTTCTTTTCTCTATTCTCTTCTTTTCTCTTTTCCCTTCATTTCTCTTTCCTCATTTCTCTATTCTCATCTGTTCTCTTTTCTCTTCTTTGCTCTTTTCTCTTTTCTCTTCTTCTATCTTCTTTTATCTTCTTTTCTCTTTTCTCTTTTCTCTATTCTCTTCAGTTCTCTTTTGTCTTCTTTCCACTGTTCCCTTTTCTCGTCTATTCTCTTTTATCTTTTCTCTTCTTTTCTCTTTTCTCTTCTTTTCCCTTCTTTTCTCCTTTCACGTTTCTTTTCACTTTTCTCTTCTTTTCTCTTTTCTCTTCTTTTCTCCTTTCTTTTCTCTTTTCTCTTCTTCACTTCTTTTCTCTTTTCTCTTCTTTTCCCTTCATTTCTCTTTTCTCTTTTGTATTCTTTTATCTTCTATTCACTTTTCTCTTTTATCTTTTCTTTTCTCTTCTTTTCTCTATTCTCTTCTTTTCTCTTTTCTCTTCATTTCTATTTCCTCATTTCTCTATTCTCATCTGTTCTCTTTTCTCTTCTTTGCTCTTTTCTCTTTTCTCTTCTTCTATCTTCTTTTATCTTCTTTTCTCTTTTCTCTTTTCTCTATTCTCTTCAGTTCTCTTTTGTCTTCTTTCCACTGTTCCCTTTTCTCGTCTATTCTCTTTTATCTTTTCTCTTCTTTTCTCTTTTCTCTTCTTTTCCCTTCTTTTCTCCTTTCACGTTTCTTTTCTCTTTTCTCTTCTTTTCTCTTTTCTCTTCTTTTCTCCTTTCTTTTCTCTTTTCTCTTCTTCTCTTCTTTTCTCTTTTCTCTTCTTTTCCCTTCATTTCTCTTTTCTCTTTTGTATTCTTTTATCTTCTATTCACTTTTCTCTTTTATCTTTTCTTTTCTCTTCTTTTCTCTATTCTCTTCTTTTCTCTTTTCCCTTCATTTCTCTTTCCTCATTTCTCTATTCTCATCTGTTCTCTTTTCTCTTCTTTGCTCTTTTCTCTTTTCTCTTCTTCTATCTTCTTTTATCTTCTTTTCTCTTTTCTCTTTTCTCTATTCTCTTCAGTTCTCTTTTGTCTTCTTTCCACTGTTCCCTTTTCTCGTCTATTCTCTTTTATCTTTTCTCTTCTTTTCTCTTTTCTCTTCTTTTCCCTTCTTTTCTCCTTTCACGTTTCTTTTCACTTTTCTCTTCTTTTCTCTTTTCTCTTCTTTTCTCCTTTCTTTTCTCTTTTCTCTTCTTCACTTCTTTTCTCTTTTCTCTTCTTTTCCCTTCATTTCTCTTTTCTCTTTTGTATTCTTTTATCTTCTATTCACTTTTCTCTTTTATCTTTTCTTTTCTCTTCTTTTCTCTATTCTCTTCTTTTCTCTTTTCTCTTCATTTCTATTTCCTCATTTCTCTATTCTCATCTGTTCTCTTTTCTCTTCTTTGCTCTTTTCTCTTTTCTCTTCTTCTATCTTCTTTTATCTTCTTTTCTCTTTTCTCTTTTCTCTATTCTCTTCTGTTCTCTTTTGTCTTCTTTCCTCTGTTCCCTTTTCTCGTCTATTCTCTTTTTTCTTTTCTCTTCATTTCTCTTTTCTCTTCTTTTCCATTCTCTCTTCTTTTCTCTTTTCTCATTTCTCTTTTCTTTTCTTTTCTCTTTTCTCTTTTCTCTTCTTGTCTCTTTTTTCTTTTCTATTCTTTTCTCTTCTTTTCTCTTTTCCATTTTCTCTTTTTTTCTCTTGTCTCGTTTCTCTTTTCTCTTCTTTTCTCTTTCCTCTTTTCTATTTCCTCTTCTTTTCTAATTTATCTTTTCTCTTCTTTTCTCTTGTTTTCGCTTTTCTCTATCCTCTTCTTTTCTCTTCTTCTCTCTTCTTTTCTCTTTTCTCTTGTCCCCTTTCTCTTCTTTTCTCTTTTCTCTTTTCTCTTCTTTTCTCTTTTCTCATCTTTTCTCCACTTTACTCTTTTCCCTATTCTCTTCTTTTCTCTTTTCTCTTCATTTCTCTTTCCTCATTTCTCTATTCTCATCTGTTCTCTTTTCTCTTCTTTGCTCTTTTCTCTTTTCTCTTCTTCTATCTTCTTTTATCTTCTTTTCTCTTTTCTCTTTTCTCTATTCTCTTCTGTTCTCTTTTGTCTTCTTTCCTCTGTTCCCTTTTCTCGTCTATTCTCTTTTATCTTTTCTCTTCATTTCTCTTTTCTCTTCTTTTCCATTCTCTCTTCTTTTCTCTTTTCTCATTTCTCTTTTCTCTTCTTGTCTCTTTTTTCTTTTCTGTTCTTTTCTCTTCTTTTCTCTTTTCCATTTTCTCTTTTTTTCTCTTGTCTCTTTTCTCTTTTCACTTCTTTTCTCTTTTCTCTTTTCTATTTCCTCTTCTTTTCTAATTTATCTTTTCTCTTCTTTTCTCTTGTTTTCGCTTTTCTATATCCTCTTCTTTTCTCTTCCTCTCTCTTCTTTTCTCTTTTCTCTTGTCCCCTTTCTCTTCTTTTCTCTTTTCCCTTTTCTCTTCTTTTCTCTATTCTGTTCTTTTCTCTTTCCTTATTTCTCTTTTCTCTTCTTTTCCCTTTTCTCTTATTTTTTCTTTTCTCTTCTTTTCTCGTTTCTCTTCTTTTCTCTTTTCTCTTCTTTTCTCTTTTCCCTTTTCTTTTCTCTTTTCTCAATTCTCTTCTTTTCACTATCTCGTCTTTTCTCTTTTCTCGACATTTCCCTTCAGTTCTCTTTTCTCTTTTCTCTTTTGTATTCTTTTCTCTTCTATTCACTTTTCTCTTTTATCTTTTCTCTTCTTTTCTCTTTTCTCCTCTTTTCTCTTTTCTTTTCTCTTTTCTCTTTTCTCTTTTCTCTTCGTATTTCTTCGTTTCTCTTTTCTCTTCTTTTCTCTACTTTTCTCTTTTCCCTTTATTCTCTTCTTTTCTCTTTTCCTATATTCTCTTCTTTTCTCTTTTCTCTTTTCTCTTCTTTTCTCTTCTTTATTCTTTAAACTTTTCTCTTCTTTTTACTCTTCATTTCTCTTTTCTCTTCTTTTCATTTCTTTTCTCTTCTTTTCTCTTTTCCCTTTACAACTCTGTTTTCTTTTCTTCTTTTCTCTTTTCACTTTTCTTTTCTCTTTTCTCTTCTTTTCTCTTTTCTCATCTTTTCTCCTCTTTACTCTTTTCCCTTTTCTCTTTTTTTTTCTTTTCTCTTTTTTTCTCGTTTCTCTTCTTTTCTCTTTTCTCTTCTTTTCTCTTTTCCCTTTTCTTTTCTCTTTTCTCTATTCTCTTCTTTTCTCTTTTCTCTTTTGTATTCTTTTCTCTTCTATTCACTTTTCTCTTTTATCTTTTCTCTTCTTTTCTCTATTCTCTTCTTTTCTCTATTAACTTTTCTCTTCTTTTCTCTATTCTCTTCTTTTCTCTTTTCCCTTTTCTTTTCTCTTTTCTCTATTCTCTTCTTTTCTCTTTTCTCTTTTGTATTCTTTTCTCTTCTATTCACTTTTCTCTTTTATCTTTTCTCTTCTTTTCTCTATTCTCTTCTTTTCTCTATTAACTTTTCTCTTCTTTTCTCTATTCTCTTCTTTTCTCTTTTATCTCTTCTATTCACTTTTCTCTTTTATCTTTTCTCTTCTTTTCTCTATTCTCTTCTTTTCTCTTTTCTCTTCTTTTCCCTTCTTTTCTCCTTTCACGTTTCTTTTCTCTTTTCTCTTCTTTTCTCTTTTCTCTTCTTTTCTCCTTTCTTTTCTCTTTTCTCTTCTTCTCTTCTTTTCTCTTTTCTCTTCTTTTCCCTTCATTTCTCTTTTCTCTTTTGTATTCTTTTATCTTCTATTCACTTTTCTCTTTTATCTTTGCTTTTCTCTTCTTTTCTCTATTCTCTTCTTTTCTCTTTTCCCTTCATTTCTCTTTCCTCATTTCTCTATTCTCATCTGTTCTCTTTTCTCTTCTTTGCTCTTTTCTCTTTTCTCTTCTTCTATCTTCTTTTATCTTCTTTTCTCTTTTCTCTTTTCTCTATTCTCTTCTGTTCTCTTTTGTCTTCTTTCCACTGTTCCCTTTTCTCGTCTATTCTCCTTTATCTTTTCTCTTCTTTTCTCTTTTCTCTTCTTTTCCCTTCTTTTTTCCTTTCACGTTTCTTTTCACTTTTCTCTTCTTTTCTCTTTTCTCTTCTTTTCTCCTTTCTTTTCTCTTTTCTCTTCTTCACTTCTTTTCTCTTTTCTCTTCTTTTCCCTTCATTTCTCTTTTCTCTTTTGTATTCTTTTATCTTCTATTCACTTTTCTCTTTTATCTTTTCTTTTCTCTTCTTTTCTCTATTCTCTTCTTTTCTCTTTTCTCTTCTTTTCTCTTTTCTCATCTTTTCTCCTCTTTACTCTTTTCCCTTTTCTCTTCTTTTTTCTTTTCTCTTTTTTTCTCGTTTCTCTTCTTTTCTCTTTTCTCTTCTTTTCTCTTTTCCCTTTTCTTTTCTCTTTTCTCTATTCTCTTCTTTTCTCTTTTCTCTTTTGTATTCTTTTCTCTTCTATTCACTTTTCTCTTTTAACTTTTCTCTTCTTTTCTCTATTCTCTTCTTTTCTCTTTTTTCTCTTCTCTTCACTTTTCTCTTTTATCTTTTCTCTTCTTTTCTCTATTCTCTTCTTTTCTCTATTAACTTTTCCCTTCTTTTCTCTATTCTCTTCTTTTCTCTTTTTTCTCTTCTATTCACTTTTCTCTTTTATCTTTTCTCTTCTTTTCTCTATTCTCTTCTTTTCTCTTTTCTCTTCTTTTCTCTTCATTTCTCTTTCCTCATTTCTCTATTCTCATCTGTTCTCTTTTCTCTTCTTTGCTCTTTTCTCTTTTCTCTTCTTCTATCTTCTTTTATCTTCTTTTCTCTTTTCTCTTTTCTCTATTCTCTTCTGTTCACTTTTGTCTTCTTTCCACTGTTCCCTTTTCTCGTCTATTCTCTTTTATCTTTTCTCTTCTTTTCTCTTTTCTCTTCTTTTCTCTTCTTTTCTCCTTTCACGTTTCCTTTCTCTTTTCTCTTCTTTTCTCATTCATTTTTTCTCTTTTCTCTTTTCTCTTCTTTTCTCTTTTCTCTTCTTTTCTCCTTTCTTTTCTCTTTTCTCTTCTTCTCTTCTTTTCTCTTCTTTTCCCTTCATTTCTCTTTTCTCTTTTGTATTCTTTTATCTTCTATTCACTTTTCTCTTTTATCTTTTCTTTTCTCTTCTTTTCTCTTTTCTCTTCTTTTCTCTTTTCTCTTCTTTTCTCTTTTCTCATATTTTCTCCTCTTTACTCTTTTCCCTTTTCTCTTCTTTTTATTTTCTCTTTTTTTCTCGTTTCTCTTCTTTTCTCTTTTCTCTTCTTTTCTCTTTTCCCTTTTCTTTTCTCTTTTCTCTATTCTCTTCTTTTCTCTTTTCTCTTTTGTATTCTTTTCTCTTCTATTCACTTTTCTCTTTTAACTTTTCTCTTCTTTTCTCTATTCTCTTCTTTTCTCTTTTTTCTCTTCTATTCACTTTTCTCTTTTATCTTTTCTCTTCGTTTCTCTATTCTCTTCTTTTCCCTTTTCTCTTCTTTTCTCTTCATTTCTCTTTCCTCATTTCTCTATTCTCATCTGTTCTCTTTTCTCTTCTTTGCTCTTTTCTCTTTTCTCTTCTTCTATCTTCTTTTATCTTCTTTTCTCTTTTCTCTTTTCTCTATTCTCTTCTGTTCTCTTTTGTCTTCTTTCCACTGTTCCCTTTTCTCGTCTATTCTCCTTTATCTTTTCTCTTCTTTTCTCTTTTCTCTTCTTTTCTCTTCTTTTCTCCTTTCACGTTTCTTTTCTCTTTTCTCTTCTTTTCTCATTCATTTTTTCTCTTTTCTCTTTTTTCTTCTTTTCTCTTTTCTCTTCTTTTCTCCTTTCTTTTCTCTTTTCTCTTCTTTTCTCTTTTCTCATCTTTTCTCCTCTTTACTCTTTTCCCTTTTCTCTTTTTTTTTCTTTTCTCTTCTTTTCTCTTCTTTATTCTTTAAACTTTTCTCTTCTTTTTACTCTTCATTTCTCTTTTCTCTTCTTTTCATTTCTTTTCTCTTCTTTTCTCTTTTCCCTTTACAACTCTGTTTTCTTTTCTTCTTTTCTCTTTTCACTTTTCTTTTCTCTTTTCTCTTCTTTTCTCTTTTCTCATCTTTTCTCCTCTTTACTCTTTTCCCTTTTCTCTTCTTTTTTCTTTTCTCTTTTTTTCTCGTTTCTCTTCTTTTCTCTTTTCTCTTCTTTTCTCTTTTCCCTTTTCTTTTCTCTTTTCTCTATTCTCTTCTTTTCTCTTTTCTCTTTTGTATTCTTTTCTCTTCTATTCACTTTTCTCTTTTAACTTTTCTCTTCTTTTCTCTATTCTCTTCTTTTCTCTTTTTTCTCTTCTATTCACTTTTCTCTTTTATCTTTTCTCTTCGTTTCTCTATTCTCTTCTTTTCCCTTTTCTCTTCTTTTCTCTTCATTTCTCTTTCCTCATTTCTCTATTCTCATCTGTTCTCTTTTCTCTTCTTTGCTCTTTTCTCTTTTCTCTTCTTCTATCTTCTTTTATCTTCTTTTCTCTTTTCTCTTTTCTCTATTCTCTTCAGTTCTCTTTTGTCTTCTTTCCACTGTTCCCTTTTCTCGTCTATTCTCTTTTATCTTTTCTCTTCTATTCACTTTTCTCTTTTAACTTTTCTCTTCTTTTCTCTATTCTCTTCTTTTCTCTTTTTTCTCTTCTATTCACTTTTCTCTTTTATCTTTTCTCTTCGTTTCTCTATTCTCTTCTTTTCCCTTTTCTCTTCTTTTCTCTTCATTTCTCTTTCCTCATTTCTCTATTCTCATCTGTTCTCTTTTCTCTTCTTTGCTCTTTTCTCTTTTCTCTTCTTCTATCTTCTTTTATCTTCTTTTCTCTTTTCTCTTTTCTCTATTCTCTTCAGTTCTCTTTTGTCTTCTTTCCACTGTTCCCTTTTCTCGTCTATTCTCTTTTATCTTTTCTCTTCTATTCACTTTTCTCTTTTAACTTTTCTCTTCTTTCTCTATTCTCTTCTTTTCTCTTTTTTCTCTTCTATTCACTTTTCTCTTTTATCTTTTCTCTTCGTTTCTCTATTCTCTTCTTTTCCCTTTTCTCTTCTTTTCTCTTCATTTCTCTTTCCTCATTTCTCTATTCTCATCTGTTCTCTTTTCTCTTCTTTGCTCTTTTCTCTTTTCTCTTCTTCTATCTTCTTTTATCTTCTTTTCTCTTTTCTCTTTTCTCTATTCTCTTCTGTTCTCTTTTGTCTTCTTTCCACTGTTCCCTTTTCTCGTCTATTCTCCTTTATCTTTTCTCTTCTTTTCTCTTTTCTCTTCTTTTCTCTTCTTTTCTCCTTTCACGTTTCTTTTCTCTTTTCTCTTCTTTTCTCATTCATTTTTTCTCTTTTCTCTTTTTTCTTATTTTCTCTTTTCTCTTCTTTTCTCCTTTCTTTTCTCTTTTCTCTTCTTTTCTCTTTTCTCATCTTTTCTCCTCTTTACTCTTTTCCCTTTTCTCTTTTTTTTTCTTTTCTCTTCTTTTCTCTTCTTTATTCTTTAAACTTTTCTCTTCTTTTTACTCTTCATTTCTCTTTTCTCTTCTTTTCATTTCTTTTCTCTTCTTTTCTCTTTTCCCTTTACAACTCTGTTTTCTTTTCTTCTTTTCTCTTTTCACTTTTCTTTTCTCTTTTCTCTTCTTTTCTCTTTTCTCATCTTTTCTCCTCTTTACTCTTTTCCCTTTTCTCTTCTTTTTTCTTTTCTCTTTTTTTCTCGTTTCTCTTCTTTTCTCTTTTCTCTTCTTTTCTCTTTTCCCTTTTCTTTTCTCTTTTCTCTATTCTCTTCTTTTCTCTTTTCTCTTTTGTATTCTTTTCTCTTCTATTCACTTTTCTCTTTTAACTTTTCTCTTCTTTTCTCTATTCTCTTCTTTTCTCTTTTTTCTCTTCTATTCACTTTTCTCTTTTATCTTTTCTCTTCATTTCTCTTTCCTCATTTCTCTATTCTCATCTGTTCTCTTTTCTCTTCTTTGCTCTTTTCTCTTTTCTCTTCTTCTATCTTCTTTTATCTTCTTTTCTCTTTTCTCTTTTCTCTATTCTCTTCTGTTCTCTTTTGTCTTCTTTCCACTGTTCCCTTTTCTCGTCTATTCTCTTTTATCTTTTCTCTTCTTTTCTCTTTTCTCTTCTTTTCTCTTCTTTTCTCCTTTCACGTTTCCTTTCTCTTTTCTCTTCTTTTCTCATTCATTTTTTCTCTTTTCTCTTTTCTCTTCTTTTCTCTTTTCTCTTCTTTTCTCCTTTCTTTTCTCTTTTCTCTACTTCTCTTCTTTTCTCTTCTTTTCCCTTCATTTCTCTTTTCTCTTTTGTATTCTTTTATCTTCTATTCACTTTTCTCTTTTATCTTTTCTTTTCTCTTCTTTTCTCTTTTCTCTTCTTTTCTCTTTTCTCTTCTTTTCTCTTTTCTCATATTTTCTCCTCTTTACTCTTTTCCCTTTTCTCTTCTTTTTTCTTTTCTCTTTTTTTCTCGTTTCTCTTCTTTTCTCTTTTCTCTTCTTTTCTCTTTTCCCTTTTCTTTTCTCTTTTCTCTATTCTCTTCTTTTCTCTTTTCTCTTTTGTATTCTTTTCTCTTCTATTCACTTTTCTCTTTTAACTTTTCTCTTCTTTTCTCTATTCTCTTCTTTTCTCTTTTTTTCTCTTCTATTCACTTTTCTCTTTTATCTTTTCTCTTCGTTTCTCTATTCTCTTCTTTTCCCTTTTCTCTTCTTTTCTCTTCATTTCTCTTTCCTCATTTCTCTATTCTCATCTGTTCTCTTTTTCTTCTTTGCTCTTTTCTCTTTTCTCTTCTTCTATCTTCTTTTATCTTCTTTTCTCTTTTCTCTTTTCTCTATTCTCTTCTGTTCTCTTTTGTCTTCTTTCCACTGTTCCCTTTTCTCGTCTATTCTCCTTTATCTTTTCTCTTCTTTTCTCTTTTCTCTTCTTTTCTCTTCTTTTCTCCTTTCACGTTTCTTTTCTCTTTTCTCTTCTTTTCTCATTCATTTTTTCTCTTTTCTCTTTTTTCTTCTTTTCTCTTTTCTCTTCTTTTCTCCTTTCTTTTCTCTTTTCTCTTCTTTTCTCTTTTCTCATCTTTTCTCCTCTTTACTCTTTTCCCTTTTCTCTTTTTTTTTCTTTTCTCTTCTTTTCTCTTCTTTATTCTTTAAACTTTTCTCTTCTTTTTACTCTTCATTTCTCTTTTCTCTTCTTTTCATTTCTTTTCTCTTCTTTTCTCTTTTCCCTTTACAACTCTGTTTTCTTTTCTTCTTTTCTCTTTTCACTTTTCTTTTCTCTTTTCTCTTCTTTTCTCTTTTCTCATCTTTTCTCCTCTTTACTCTTTTCCCTTTTCTCTTCTTTTTTCTTTTCTCTTTTTTTCTCGTTTCTCTTCTTTTCTCTTTTCTCTTCTTTTCTCTTTTCCCTTTTCTTTTCTCTTTTCTCTATTCTCTTCTTTTCTCTTTTCTCTTTTGTATTCTTTTCTCTTCTATTCACTTTTCTCTTTTAACTTTTCTCTTCTTTTCTCTATTCTCTTCTTTTCTCTTTTTTCTCTTCTATTCACTTTTCTCTTTTATCTTTTCTCTCGTTTCTCTATTCTCTTCTTTTCCCTTTTCTCTTCTTTTCTCTTCATTTCTCTTTCCTCATTTCTCTATTCTCATCTGTTCTCTTTTCTCTTCTTTGCTCTTTTCTCTTTTCTCTTCTTCTATCTTCTTTTATCTTCTTTTCTCTTTTCTCTTTTCTCTATTCTCTTCAGTTCTCTTTTGTCTTCTTTCCACTGTTCCCTTTTCTCGTCTATTCTCTTTTATCTTTTCTCTTCTATTCACTTTTCTCTTTTAACTTTTCTCTTCTTTCTCTATTCTCTTCTTTTCTCTTTTTTCTCTTCTATACACTTTTCTCTTTTATCTTTTCTCTTCGTTTCTCTATTCTCTTCTTTTCCCTTTTCTCTTCTTTTCTCTTCATTTCTCTTTCCTCATTTCTCTATTCTCATCTGTTCTCTTTTCTCTTCTTTGCTCTTTTCTCTTTTCTCTTCTTCTATCTTCTTTTATCTTCTTTTCTCTTTTCTCTTTTCTCTATTCTCTTCTGTTCTCTTTTGTCTTCTTTCCACTGTTCCCTTTTCTCGTCTATTCTCCTTTATCTTTTCTCTTCTTTTCTCTTTTCTCTTCTTTTCTCTTCTTTTCTCCTTTCACGTTTCTTTTCTCTTTTCTCTTCTTTTCTCATTCATTTTTTCTCTTTTCTCTTTTTTCTTCTTTTCTCTTTTCTCTTCTTTTCTCCTTTCTTTTCTCTTTTCTCTTCTTTTCTCTTTTCTCATCTTTTCTCCTCTTTACTCTTTTCCCTTTTCTCTTTTTTTTTCTTTTCTCTTCTTTTCTCTTCTTTATTCTTTAAACTTTTCTCTTCTTTTTACTCTTCATTTCTCTTTTCTCTTCTTTTCATTTCTTTTCTCTTCTTTTCTCTTTTCCCTTTACAACTCTGTTTTCTTTTCTTCTTTTCTCTTTTCACTTTTCTTTTCTCTTTTCTCTTCTTTTCTCTTTTCTCATCTTTTCTCCTCTTTACTCTTTTCCCTTTTCTCTTCTTTTTTCTTTTCTCTTTTTTTCTCGTTTCTCTTCTTTTCTCTTTTCTCTTCTTTTCTCTTTTCCCTTTTCTTTTCTCTTTTCTCTATTCTCTTCTTTTCTCTTTTCTCTTTTGTATTCTTTTCTCTTCTATTCACTTTTCTCTTTTAACTTTTCTCTTCTTTTCTCTATTCTCTTCTTTTCTCTTTTTTCTCTTCTATTCACTTTTCTCTTTTATCTTTTCTCTTCATTTCTCTTTCCTCATTTCTCTATTCTCATCTGTTCTCTTTTCTCTTCTTTGCTCTTTTCTCTTTTCTCTTCTTCTATCTTCTTTTATCTTCTTTTCTCTTTTCTCTTTTCTCTATTCTCTTCTGTTCTCTTTTGTCTTCTTTCCACTGTTCCCTTTTCTCGTCTATTCTCTTTTATCTTTTCTCTTCTTTTCTCTTTTCTCTTCTTTTCTCTTCTTTTCTCCTTTCACGTTTCCTTTCTCTTTTCTCTTCTTTTCTCATTCATTTTTTCTCTTTTCTCTTTTCTCTTCTTTTCTCTTTTCTCTTCTTTTCTCCTTTCTTTTCTCTTTTCTCTTCTTCTCTTCTTTTCTCTTCTTTTCCCTTCATTTCTCTTTTCTCTTTTGTATTCTTTTATCTTCTATTCACTTTTCTCTTTTATCTTTTCTTTTCTCTTCTTTTCTCTTTTCTCTTCTTTTCTCTTTTCTCTTCTTTTCTCTTTTCTCATATTTTCTCCTCTTTACTCTTTTCCCTTTTCTCTTCTTTTTTCTTTTCTCTTTTTTTCTCGTTTCTCTTCTTTTCTCTTTTCTCTTCTTTTCTCTTTTCCCTTTTCTTTTCTCTTTTCTCTATTCTCTTCTTTTCTCTTTTCTCTTTTGTATTCTTTTCTCTTCTATTCACTTTTCTCTTTTAACTTTTCTCTTCTTTTCTCTATTCTCTTCTTTTCTCTTTTTTCTCTTCTATTCACTTTTCTCTTTTATCTTTTCTCTTCGTTTCTCTATTCTCTTCTTTTCCCTTTTCTCTTCTTTTCTCTTCATTTCTCTTTCCTCATTTCTCTATTCTCATCTGTTCTCTTTTCTCTTCTTTGCTCTTTTCTCTTTTCTCTTCTTCTATCTTCTTTTATCTTCTTTTCTCTTTTCTCTTTTCTCTATTCTCTTCTGTTCTCTTTTGTCTTCTTTCCACTGTTCCCTTTTCTCGTCTATTCTCCTTTATCTTTTCTCTTCTTTTCTCTTTTCTCTTCTTTTCTCTTCTTTTCTCCTTTCACGTTTCTTTTCTCTTTTCTCTTCTTTTCTCATTCATTTTTTCTCTTTTCTCTTTTTTCTTCTTTTCTCTTTTCTCTTCTTTTCTCCTTTCTTTTCTCTTTTCTCTTCTTTTCTCTTTTCTCATCTTTTCTCCTCTTTACTCTTTTCCCTTTTCTCTTTTTTTTTCTTTTCTCTTCTTTTCTCTTCTTTATTCTTTAAACTTTTCTCTTCTTTTTACTCTTCATTTCTCTTTTCTCTTCTTTTCATTTCTTTTCTCTTCTTTTCTCTTTTCCCTTTACAACTCTGTTTTCTTTTCTTCTTTTCTCTTTTCACTTTTCTTTTCTCTTTTCTCTTCTTTTCTCTTTTCTCATCTTTTCTCCTCTTTACTCTTTTCCCTTTTCTCTTCTTTTTTCTTTTCTCTTTTTTTCTCGTTTCTCTTCTTTTCTCTTTTCTCTTCTTTTCTCTTTTCCCTTTTCTTTTCTCTTTTCTCTATTCTCTTCTTTTCTCTTTTCTCTTTTGTATTCTTTTCTCTTCTATTCACTTTTCTCTTTTAACTTTTCTCTTCTTTTCTCTATTCTCTTCTTTTCTCTTTTTTCTCTTCTATTCACTTTTCTCTTTTATCTTTTCTCTTCGTTTCTCTATTCTCTTCTTTTCCCTTTTCTCTTCTTTTCTCTTCATTTCTCTTTCCTCATTTCTCTATTCTCATCTGTTCTCTTTTCTCTTCTTTGCTCTTTTCTCTTTTCTCTTCTTCTATCTTCTTTTATCTTCTTTTCTCTTTTCTCTTTTCTCTATTCTCTTCAGTTCTCTTTTGTCTTCTTTCCACTGTTCCCTTTTCTCGTCTATTCTCTTTTATCTTTTCTCTTCTATTCACTTTTCTCTTTTAACTTTTCTCTTCTTTTCTCTATTCTCTTCTTTTCTCTTTTTTCTCTTCTATTCACATTTCTCTTTTATCTTTTCTCTTCGTTTCTCTATTCTCTTCTTTTCCCTTTTCTCTTCTTTTCTCTTCATTTCTCTTTCCTCATTTCTCTATTCTCATCTGTTCTCTTTTCTCTTCTTTGCTCTTTTCTCTTTTCTCTTCTTCTATCTTCTTTTATCTTCTTTTCTCTTTTCTCTTTTCTCTATTCTCTTCAGTTCTCTTTTGTCTTCTTTCCACTGTTCCCTTTTCTCGTCTATTCTCTTTTATCTTTTCTCTTCTATTCACTTTTCTCTTTTAACTTTTCTCTTCTTTCTCTATTCTCTTCTTTTCTCTTTTTTCTCTTCTATTCACTTTTCTCTTTTATCTTTTCTCTTCGTTTCTCTATTCTCTTCTTTTCCCTTTTCTCTTCTTTTCTCTTCATTTCTCTTTCCTCATTTCTCTATTCTCATCTGTTCTCTTTTCTCTTCTTTGCTCTTTTCTCTTTTCTCTTCTTCTATCTTCTTTTATCTTCTTTTCTCTTTTCTCTTTTCTCTATTCTCTTCTGTTCTCTTTTGTCTTCTTTCCACTGTTCCCTTTTCTCGTCTATTCTCCTTTATCTTTTCTCTTCTTTTCTCTTTTCTCTTCTTTTCTCTTCTTTTCTCCTTTCACGTTTCTTTTCTCTTTTCTCTTCTTTTCTCATTCATTTTTTCTCTTTTCTCTTTTTTCTTCTTTTCTCTTTTCTCTTCTTTTCTCCTTTCTTTTCTCTTTTCTCTTCTTTTCTCTTTTCTCATCTTTTCTCCTCTTTACTCTTTTCCCTTTTCTCTTTTTTTTTCTTTTCTCTTCTTTTCTCTTCTTTATTCTTTAAACTTTTCTCTTCTTTTTACTCTTCATTTCTCTTTTCTCTTCTTTTCATTTCTTTTCTCTTCTTTTCTCTTTTCCCTTTACAACTCTGTTTTCTTTTCTTCTTTTCTCTTTTCACTTTTCTTTTCTCTTTTCTCTTCTTTTCTCTTTTCTCATCTTTTCTCCTCTTTACTCTTTTCCCTTTTCTCTTCTTTTTTCTTTTCTCTTTTTTTCTCGTTTCTCTTCTTTTCTCTTTTCTCTTCTTTTCTCTTTTCCCTTTTCTTTTCTCTTTTCTCTATTCTCTTCTTTTCTCTTTTCTCTTTTGTATTCTTTTCTCTTCTATTCACTTTTCTCTTTTAACTTTTCTCTTCTTTTCTCTATTCTCTTCTTTTCTCTTTTTTCTCTTCTATTCACTTTTCTCTTTTATCTTTTCTCTTCGTTTCTCTATTCTCTTCTTTTCCCTTTTCTCTTCTTTTCTCTTCATTTCTCTTTCCTCATTTCTCTATTCTCATCTGTTCTCTTTTCTCTTCTTTGCTCTTTTCTCTTTTCTCTTCTTCTATCTTCTTTTATCTTCTTTTCTCTTTTCTGTTTTCTCTATTCTCTTCAGTTCTCTTTTGTCTTCTTTCCACTGTTCCCTTTTCTCGTCTATTCTCCTTTATCTTTTCTCTTCTTTTCTCTTTTCTCTTCTTTTCTCTTCTTTTCTCCTTTCATGTTTCTTTTCTCTTTTCTCTTCTTTTCTCATTCATTTTTTCTCTTTTCTCTTTTTTCTTCTTTTCTCTTTTCTCTTCTTTTCTCCTTTCTTTTCTCTTTTCTCTTCTTTTCTCTTTTCTCATCTTTTCTCCTCTTTACTCTTTTCCCTTTTCTCTTTTTTTTCTTTTCTCTTCTTTTCTCTTCTTTATTCTTTAAACTTTTCTCTTCTTTTTACTCTTCATTTCTCTTTTCTCTTCTTTTCATTTCTTTTCTCTTCTTTTCTCTTTTCCCTTTACAACTCTGTTTTCTTTTCTTCTTTTCTCTTTTCACTTTTCTTTTCTCTTTTCTCTTCTTTTCTCTTTTCTCATCTTTTCTCCTCTTTACTCTTTTCCCTTTTCTCTTCTTTTTTCTTTTCTCTTTTTTTCTCGTTTCTCTTCTTTTCTGTTTTCTCTTCTTTTCTCTTCTTTATTCTTTAAACTTTTCTCTTCTTTTTACTGTTCATTTCTCTTTTCTCTTCTTTTCATTTCTTTTCTCTTCTTTTCTCTTTTCACTTCTTTTCTCTTCCTTTCTCTATATATTCTCTTTTCTCTTTTCTCTCATTTTCTCTTATTTTCTCTTTTTCCTTTTCTCTTCTTTTCTCTATTCTCTTTTTCTCTTTACTCTTCTTTTCTCTTTTCGCTTTTCTCTTCTTATCTCTTCTCCTTTTTCTCATATCTGTTCTTTTCTCTTTTCTCTTTTATCTTCATTTCTCTTCTTTTCTCTTTTCCCTTTACACCTCTTTTTTCTTTTCTTCTTTTCTCTTTTCACTTTTCTTTTCTGTTTTCTCTTCTTTTCTCTTTTCTCATCTTTTCTCCTCTTTACTCTTTTCCCTTTTCTCTTTTTTTTTCTTTTCTCTTCTTTTCTCGTTTCTCTTCTTTTCTCTTTTCTCTTCTTTTCTCTTTTCCCTTTTCTTTTCTCTTTTCTCTATTCTCTTCTTTTCTCTTTTCTCTTTTGTATTCTTTTCTCTTCTATTCACTTTTCTCTTTTAACTTTTCTCTTCTTTTCTCTATTCTCTTCTTTTCTCTATTAACTTTTCTCTTCTTTTCTCTATTCTCTTCTTTTCTCTTTTTTCTCTTCTATTCACTTTTCTCTTTTATCTTTTCTCTTCTTTTCTCTATTCTCTTCTTTTCTCTTTTCTCTTCTTTTCTCTTCATTTCTCTTTCCTCATTTCTCTATTCTCATCTGTTCTCTTTTCTCTTCTTTGCTCTTTTCTCTTTTCTCTTCTTCTATCTTCTTTTATCTTCTTTTCTCTTTTCTCTTTTCTCTATTCTCTTCAGTTCTCTTTTGTCTTCTTTCCACTGTTCCCTTTTCTCGTCTATTCTCTTTTATCTTTTCTCTTCTTTTCTCTTTTCTCTTCTTTTCCCTTCTTTTCTCCTTTCACGTTTCTTTTCACTTTTCTCTTCTTTTCTCTTTTCTCTTCTTTTCTCCTTTCTTTTCTCTTTTCTCTTCTTCTCTTCTTTTCTCTTTTCTCTTCTTTTCCCTTCATTTCTCTTTTCTCTTTTGTATTCTTTTATCTTCTATTCACTTTTCTCTTTTATCTTTTCTCTTCTTTTCTCTATTCTCTTCTTTTCTCTTTTCTCTTCATTTCTCTTTCCTCATTTCTCTATTCTCATCTGTTCTCTTTTCTCTTCTTTGCTCTTTTCTCTTTTCTCTTCTTCTATCTTCTTTTATCTGCTTTTCTCTTTTCTCCTTTCTCTATTCTCTTCGTATCTCTTCTTTTCTCTTTTCTCTTCTTTTCTCTACTTTTCTCTTTTCCCTTTATTCTCTTCTTTACTCTTTTCCTATATTCTCTTCTTTTCTCTTTTCTCTTCTTTTCTCTTCTTTATTCTTTAAACTTTTCTCTTCTTTTTACTGTTCATTTCTCTTTTCTCTTCTTTTCATTTCTTTTCTCTTCTTTTCTCTTTTCACTTCTTTTCTCTTCCTTTCTCTATATATTCTCTTTTCTCTTTTCTCTCATTTTCTCTTATTTTCTCTTTTTCCTTTTCTCTTCTTTTCTCTATTCTCTTTTTCTCTTTACTCTTCTTTTCTCTTTTCGCTTTTCTCTTCTTATCTCTTCTCCTTTTTCTCATATCTGTTCTTTTCTCTTTTCTCTTTTATCTTCATTTCTCTTCTTTTCTCTTTTCCCTTTACACCTCTTTTTTCTTTTCTTCTTTTCTCTTTTCACTTTTCTTTTCTGTTTTCTCTTCTTTTCTCTTTTCTCATCTTTTCTCCTCTTTACTCTTTTCCCTTTTCTCTTTTTTTTTCTTTTCTCTTCTTTTCTCGTTTCTCTTCTTTTCTCTTTTCTCTTCTTTTCTCTTTTCCCTTTTCTTTTCTCTTTTCTCTATTCTCTTCTTTTCTCTTTTCTCTTTTGTATTCTTTTCTCTTCTATTCACTTTTCTCTTTTAACTTTTCTCTTCTTTTCTCTATTCTCTTCTTTTCTCTTTTTTCTCTTCTCTTCACTTTTCTCTTTTATCTTTTCTCTTCTTTTCTCTATTCTCTTCTTTTCTCTTTTTTCTCTTCTATTCACTTTTCTCTTTTATCTTTTCTCTTCATTTCTCTTTCCTCATTTCTCTATTCTCATCTGTTCTCTTTTCTCTTCTTTGCTCTTTTCTCTTTTCTCTTCTTCTATCTTCTTTTATCTTCTTTTCTCTTTTCTCTTTTCTCTATTCTCTTCTGTTCTCTTTTGTCTTCTTTCCACTGTTCCCTTTTCTCGTCTATTCTCTTTTATCTTTTCTCTTCTTTTCTCTTTTCTCTTCTTTTCTCTTCTTTTCTCCTTTCACGTTTCCTTTCTCTTTTCTCTTCTTTTCTCATTCATTTTTTCTCTTTTCTCTTTTCTCTTCTTTTCTCTTTTCTCTTCTTTTCTCCTTTCTTTTCTCTTTTCTCTTCTTCTCTTCTTTTCTCTTCTTTTCCCTTCATTTCTCTTTTCTCTTTTGTATTCTTTTATCTTCTATTCACTTTTCTCTTTTATCTTTTCTTTTCTCTTCTTTTCTCTTTTCTCTTCTTTTCTCTTTTCTCTTCTTTTCTCTTTTCTCATATTTTCTCCTCTTTACTCTTTTCCCTTTTCTCTTCTTTTTTCTTTTCTCTTTTTTCTCGTTTCTCTTCTTTTCTCTTTTCTCTTCTTTTCTCTTTTCCCTTTTCTTTTCTCTTTTCTCTATTCTCTTCTTTTCTCTTTTCTCTTTTGTATTCTTTTCTCTTCTATTCACTTTTCTCTTTTAACTTTTCTCTTCTTTTCTCTATTCTCTTCTTTTCTCTTTTTTCTCTTCTATTCACTTTTCTCTTTTATCTTTTCTCTTCGTTTCTCTATTCTCTTCTTTTCCCTTTTCTCTTCTTTTCTCTTCATTTCTCTTTCCTCATTTCTCTATTCTCATCTGTTCTCTTTTCTCTTCTTTGCTCTTTTCTCTTTTCTCTTCTTCTATCTTCTTTTATCTTCTTTTCTCTTTTCTCTTTTCTCTATTCTCTTCTGTTCTCTTTTGTCTTCTTTCCACTGTTCCCTTTTCTCGTCTATTCTCCTTTATCTTTTCTCTTCTTTTCTCTTTTCTCTTCTTTTCTCCTTTCACGTTTCTTTTCTCTTTTCTCTTCTTTTCTCATTCATTTTTTCTCTTTTCTCTTTTTTCTTCTTTTCTCTTTTCTCTTCTTTTCTCCTTTCTTTTCTCTTTTCTCTTCTTTTCTCTTTTCTCATCTTTTCTCCTCTTTACTCTTTTCCCTTTTCTCTTTTTTTTTCTTTTCTCTTCTTTTCTCTTCTTTATTCTTTAAACTTTTCTCTTCTTTTTACTCTTCATTTCTCTTTTCTCTTCTTTTCATTTCTTTTCTCTTCTTTTCTCTTTTCCCTTTACAACTCTGTTTTCTTTTCTTCTTTTCTCTTTTCACTTTTCTTTTCTCTTTTCTCTTCTTTTCTCTTTTCTCATCTTTTCTCCTCTTTACTCTTTTCCCTTTTCTCTTCTTTTTTCTTTTCTCTTTTTTTCTCGTTTCTCTTCTTTTCTCTTTTCTCTTCTTTTCTCTTTTCCCTTTTCTTTTCTCTTTTCTCTATTCTCTTCTTTTCTCTTTTCTCTTTTGTATTCTTTTCTCTTCTATTCACTTTTCTCTTTTAACTTTTCTCTTCTTTTCTCTATTCTCTTCTTTTCTCTTTTTTCTCTTCTATTCACTTTTCTCTTTTATCTTTTCTCTTCGTTTCTCTATTCTCTTCTTTTCCCTTTTCTCTTCTTTTCTCTTCATTTCTCTTTCCTCATTTCTCTATTCTCATCTGTTCTCTTTTCTCTTCTTTGCTCTTTTCTCTTTTCTCTTCTTCTATCTTCTTTTATCTTCTTTTCTCTTTTCTCTTTTCTCTATTCTCTTCTGTTCTCTTTTGTCTTCTTTCCACTGTTCCCTTTTCTCGTCTATTCTCCTTTATCTTTTCTCTTCTTTTCTCTTTTCTCTTCTTTTCTCTTCTTTTCTCCTTTCATGTTTCTTTTCTCTTTTCTCTTCTTTTCTCATTCATTTTTTCTCTTTTCTCTTTTTTCTTCTTTTCTCTTTTCTCTTCTTTTCTCCTTTCTTTTCTCTTTTCTCTTCTTTTCTCTTTTCTCATCTTTTCTCCTCTTTACTCTTTTCCCTTTTCTCTTTTTTTTTCTTTTCTCTTCTTTTCTCTTCTTTATTCTTTAAACTTTTCTCTTCTTTTTACTCTTCATTTCTCTTTTCTCTTCTTTTCATTTCTTTTCTCTTTTCCCTTTACAACTCTGTTTTCTTTTCTTCTTTTCTCTTTTCACTTTTCTTTTCTCTTTTCTCTTCTTTTCTCTTTTCTCATCTTTTCTCCTCTTTACTCTTTTCCCTTTTCTCTTCTTTTTTCTTTTCTCTTTTTTTCTCGTTTCTCTTCTTTTCTGTTTTCTCTTCTTTTCTCTTCTTTATTCTTTAAACTTTTCTCTTCTTTTTACTGTTCATTTCTCTTTTCTCTTCTTTTCATTTTTTTTCTCTTCTTTTCTCTTTTCACTTCTTTTCTCTTCCTTTCTCTATATATTCTCTTTTCTCTTTTCTCTCATTTTCTCTTATTTTCTCTTTTTCCTTTTCTCTTCTTTTCTCTATTCTCTTTTTCTCTTTACTCTTCTTTTCTCTTTTCGCTTTTCTCTTCTTATCTCTTCTCCTTTTTCTCATATCTGTTCTTTTCTCTTTTCTCTTTTTTCTTCATTTCTCTTCTTTTCTCTTTTCCCTTTACACCTCTTTTTTCTTTTCTTCTTTTCTCTTTTCACTTTTCTTTTCTGTTTTCTCTTCTTTTCTCTTTTCTCATCTTTTCTCCTCTTTACTCTTTTCCCTTTTCTCTTTTTTTTTCTTTTCTCTTCTTTTCTCGTTTCTCTTCTTTTCTCTTTTCTCTTCTTTTCTCTTTTCCCTTTTCTTTTCTCTTTTCTCTATTCTCTTCTTTTCTCTTTTCTCTTTTGTATTCTTTTCTCTTCTATTCACTTTTCTCTTTTAACTTTTCTCTTCTTTTCTCTATTCTCTTCTTTTCTCTATTAACTTTTCTCTTCTTTTCTCTATTCTCTTCTTTTCTCTTTTTTCTCTTCTATTCACTTTTCTCTTTTATCTTTTCTCTTCTTTTCTCTATTCTCTTCTTTTCTCTTTTCTCTTCTTTTCTCTTCATTTCTCTTTCCTCATTTCTCTATTCTCATCTGTTCTCTTTTCTCTTCTTTGCTCTTTTCTCTTTTCTCTTCTTCTATCTTCTTTTATCTTCTTTTCTCTTTTCTCTTTTCTCTATTCTCTTCAGTTCTCTTTTGTCTTCTTTCCACTGTTCCCTTTTCTCGTCTATTCTCTTTTATCTTTTCTCTTCTTTTCTCTTTTCTCTTCTTTTCCCTTCTTTTCTCCTTTCACGTTTCTTTTCACTTTTCTCTTCTTTTCTCTTTTCTCTTCTTTTCTCCTTTCTTTTCTCTTTTCTCTTCTTCTCTTCTTTTCTCTTTTCTCTTCTTTTCCCTTCATTTCTCTTTTCTCTTTTGTATTCTTTTATCTTCTATTCACTTTTCTCTTTTATCTTTTCTCTTCTTTTCTCTATTCTCTTCTTTTCTCTTTTCTCTTCATTTCTCTTTCCTCATTTCTCTATTCTCATCTGTTCTCTTTTCTCTTCTTTGCTCTTTTCTCTTTTCTCTTCTTCTATCTTCTTTTATCTGCTTTTCTCTTTTCTCCTTTCTCTATTCTCTTCGTATCTCTTCTTTTCTCTTTTCTCTTCTTTTCTCTACTTTTCTCTTTTCCCTTTATTCTCTTCTTTACTCTTTTCCTATATTCTCTTCTTTTCTCTTTTCTCTTCTTTTCTCTTCTTTATTCTTTAAACTTTTCTCTTCTTTTTACTGTTCATTTCTCTTTTCTCTTCTTTTCATTTCTTTTCTCTTCTTTTCTCTTTTCACTTCTTTTCTCTTCCTTTCTCTATATATTCTCTTTTCTCTTTTCTCTCATTTTCTCTTATTTTCTCTTTTTCCTTTTCTCTTCTTTTCTCTATTCTCTTTTTCTCTTTACTCTTCTTTTCTCTTTTCGCTTTTCTCTTCTTATCTCTTCTCCTTTTTCTCATATCTGTTCTTTTCTCTTTTCTCTTTTATCTTCATTTCTCTTCTTTTCTCTTTTCCCTTTACACCTCTTTTTTCTTTTCTTCTTTTCTCTTTTCACTTTTCTTTTCTGTTTTCTCTTCTTTTCTCTTTTCTCATCTTTTCTCCTCTTTACTCTTTTCCCTTTTCTCTTTTTTTTTCTTTTCTCTTTTTTTCTCGTTTCTCTTCTTTTCTCTTTTCTCTTCTTTTCTCTTTTCCCTTTTCTTTTCTCTTTTCTCTATTCTCTTCTTTTCTCTTTTCTCTTTTGTATTCTTTTCTCTTCTATTCACTTTTCTCTTTTAACTTTTCTCTTCTTTTCTCTATTCTCTTCTTTTCTCTTTTTTCTCTTCTCTTCACTTTTCTCTTTTATCTTTTCTCTTCTTTTCTCTATTCTCTTCTTTTCTCTATTAACTTTTCTCTTCTTTTCTCTATTCTCTTCTTTTCTCTTTTTTCTCTTCTATTCACTTTTCTCTTTTATCTTTTCTCTTCTTTTCTCTATTCTCTTCTTTTCTCTTTTCTCTTCTTTTCTCTTCATTTCTCTTTCCTCATTTCTCTATTCTCATCTGTTCTCTTTTCTCTTCTTTGCTCTTTTCTCTTTTCTCTTCTTCTATCTTCTTTTATCTTCTTTTCTCTTTTCTCTTTTCTCTATTCTCTTCAGTTCTCTTTTGTCTTCTTTCCACTGTTCCCTTTTCTCGTCTATTCTCTTTTATCTTTTCTCTTCTTTTCTCTTTTCTCTTCTTTTCCCTTCTTTTCTCCTTTCACGTTTCTTTTCACTTTTCTCTTCTTTTCTCTTTTCTCTTCTTTTCTCCTTTCTTTTCTCTTTTCTCTTCTTTTCCCTTCATTTCTCTTTTCTCTTTTGTATTCTTTTATCTTCTATTCACTTTTCTCTTTTATCTTTTCTTTTCTCTTCTTTTCTCTATTCTCTTCTTTTCTCTTTTCTCTTCATTTCTCTTTCCTCATTTCTCTATTCTCATCTGTTCTCTTTTCTCTTCTTTGCTCTTTTCTCTTTTCTCTTCTTCTATCTTCTTTTATCTTCTTTTCTCTTTTCTCTTTTCTCTATTCTCTTCTGTTCTCTTTTGTCTTCTTTCCACTGTTCCCTTTTCTCGTCTATTCTCCTTTATCTTTTCTCTTCTTTTCTCTTTTCTCTTCTTTTCTCTTCTTTTCTCCTTTCACGTTTCTTTTCTCTTTTCTCTTCTTTTCTCATTCATTTTTTCTCTTTTCTCTTTTTTCTTCTTTTCTCTTTTCTCTTCTTTTCTCCTTTCTTTTCTCTTTTCTCTTTTTTCTTCTTTTCTCTTTTCTCTTCTTTTCTCCTTTCTTTTCTCTTTTCTCTTCTTCTCTTCTTTTCTCTTCTTTTCCCTTCATTTCTCTTTTCTCTTTTGTATTCTTTTATCTTCTATTCACTTTTCTCTTTTATCTTTTCTTTTCTCTTCTTTTCTCTATTCTCTTCTTTTCCCTTTTCTCTTCTTTTCTCTTCATTTCTCTTTCCTCATTTCTCTATTCTCATCTGTTCTCTTTTCTCTTCTTTGCTCTTTTCTCTTTTCTCTTCTTCTATCTTCTTTTATCTTCTTTTCTCTTTTCTCTTTTCTCTATTCTCTTCTGTTCTCTTTTGTCTTCTTTCCTCTGTTCCCTTTTCTCGTCTATTCTGTTTTATCTTTTCTCTTCATTTCTCTTTTCTCTTCTTTTCCATTCTCTCTTCTTTTCTCTTTTCTCATTTCTCTTTTCTATTCTTTTCTCTTTTCTCTTTTCTCTTCTTGTCTCTTTTTTCTTTTCTATTCTTTTCTCTTCTTTTCTCTTTTCCATTTTCTCTTTTTTTCTCTTGTCTCTTTTCTCTTTTCTCTTCTTTTCTCTTTCCTCTTTTCTATTTCCACTTCTTTTCTAATTTATCTTTTCTCTTCTTTTCGCTTTTCTATATCCTCTTCTTTTCTAATTTATCTTTTCTCTTCTTTTCTCTTGTTTTCGCTTTTCTATATCCTCTTCTTTTCTCTTCTTCTCTCTTCTTTTCTCTTTTCTCTTGTCCCCTTTCTCTTCTTTTCTCTTTTCCCTTTTCTCTTCTTTTCTCTATTCTGTTCTTTTCTCTTTCCTTATTTCTCTTTTCTCTTCTTTTCTCTTTTCTCTTCTTTTCTCTTTTCTCTTCTTTTCTCTTTTCTCATCTTTTCTCCTCTTTACTCTTTTCCCTTTTCTCTTCTTTTTTCTTTTCTCTTCTTTTCTCGTTTCTCTTCTTTTCTCTTTTCTCTTCTTTTCTCTTTTCCCTTTTCTTTTCTCTTTTCTCAATTCTCTTCTTTTCTCTTTTCTCGTCTTTTCTCTTTTCTCGTCATTTCCCTTCAGTTCTCTTTTCTCTTTTCTCTTTTGTATTCTTTTCTCTTTTATTCACTTTTCTCTTTTATCTTTTCTCTTCTTTTCTCTTTTCTCCTCTTTTCTCTTTTCTTTTCTCTTTTCTCTTTTCTCTTTTCTCTTCGTATCTCTTCGTTTCTCTTTTCTCTTCTTTTCTCTACTTTTCTCTTTTCCCTTTATTCTCTTCTTTACTCTTTTCCTATATTCTCTTCTTTTCTCTTTTCTCTTCTTTACTCTTCTTTATTCTTTAAATTTTCTCTTCTTTTTACTGTTCATTTCTCTTTTCTCTTCTTTTCATTTCTTTTCTCTTCTTTTCTCTTTTCACTTCTTTTCTCTTCCTTTCTCTATATATTCTCTTTTCTCTTTTCTCTCATTTTCTCTTATTTTCTCTTTTTCCTTTTCTCTTCTTTTCTCTATTCTCTTTTTCTCTTTACTCTTCTTTTCTCTTTTCGCTTTTCTCTTCTTATCTCTTCTCCTTTTTCTCATATCTGTTCTTTTCTCTTTTCTCTTTTATCTTCATTTCTCTTCTTTTCTCTTTTCCCTTTACTCAACTTTTTTCTTTTCTTCTTTTCTCTTTTCACTTTTCTTTTCTGTTTTCTCTTCTTTTCTCTTTTCTCATCTTTTCTCCTCTTTACTCTTTTCCCTTTTCTCTTTTTTTTTCTTTTCTCTTCTTTTCTTTTCTTTATTCTTTAAACTTTTCTCTTCTTTTTACTCTTCATTTCTCTTTTCTCTTCTTTTCATTTCTTTTCTCTTCTTTTCTCTTTTCCCTTTACAACTCTGTTTTCTTTTCTTCTTTTCTCTTTTCACTTTTCTTTTCTCTTTTCTCTTCTTTTCTCTTTTCTCATCTTTTCTCCTCTTTACTCTTTTCCCGTTTCTCTTCTTTTTTCTTTTCTCTTTTTTTCTCGTTTCTCTTCTTTTCTCTTTTCTCTTCTTTTCTCTTTTCCCTTTTCTTTTCTCTTTTCTCAATTCTCTTCTTTTCTCTTTTCTCGTCTTTTCTCTTTTCTCGTCATTTCCCTTCAGTTCTCTTTTCTCTTTTCTCTTTTGTATTCTTTTCTCTTCTATTCACTTTTCTCTTTTATCTTTTCTCTTCTTTTCTCTTTTCTCCTCTTTTCTCTTTTCTTTTCTCTTTTCTCTTTTCTCTTTTCTCTTCGTATCTCTTCGTTTCTCTTTTCTCTTCTTTTCTCTACTTTTCTCTTTTCCCTTTATTCTCTTCTTTACTCTTTTCCTATATTCTCTTCTTTTCTCTTTTCTCTTCTTTACTCTTCTTTATTCTTTAAATTTTCTCTTCTTTTTACTGTTCATTTCTCTTTTCTCTTCTTTTCATTTCTTTTCTCTTCTTTTCTCTTTTCACTTCTTTTCTCTTCCTTTCTCTATATATTCTCTTTTCTCTTTTCTCTCATTTTCTCTTATTTTCTCTTTTTCCTTTTCTCTTCTTTTCTCTATTCTCTTTTTCTCTTTACTCTTCTTTTCTCTTTTCGCTTTTCTCTTCTTATCTCTTCTCCTTTTTCTCATATCTGTTCTTTTCTCTTTTCTCTTTTATCTTCATTTCTCTTCTTTTCTCTTTTCCCTTTACTCATCTTTTTTCTTTTCTTCTTTTCTCTTTTCACTTTTCTTTTCTGTTTTCTCTTCTTTTCTCTTTTCTCATCTTTTCTCCTCTTTACTCTTTTCCCTTTTCTCTTTTTTTTTCTTTTCTCTTCTTTTCTCTTCTTTATTCTTTAAACTTTTCTCTTCTTTTTACTCTTCATTTCTCTTTTCTCTTCTTTTCATTTCTTTTCTCTTCTTTTCTCTTTTCCCTTTACAACTCTGTTTTCTTTTCTTCTTTTCTCTTTTCACTTTTCTTTTCTCTTTTCTCTTCTTTTCTCTTTTCTCATCTTTTCTCCTCTTTACTCTTTTCCCTTTTCTCTTCTTTTTTCTTTTCTCTTTTTTTCTCGTTTCTCTTCTTTTCTCTTTTCTCTTCTTTTCTCTTTTCCCTTTTCTTTTCTCTTTTCTCTATTCTCTTCTTTTCTCTTTTCTCTTTTGTATTCTTTTCTCTTCTATTTACTTTTCTCTTTTAACTTTTCTCTTCTTTTCTCTATTCTCTTCTTTTCTCTAATAACTTTTCTCTTCTTTTCTCTATTCTCTTCTTTTCTCTTTTTTCTCTTCTCTTCACTTTTCTCTTTTATCTTTTCTCTTCTTTTCTCTATTCTCTTCTTTTCTCTATTAACTTTTCTCTTCTTTTCTCTGTTCTCTTCTTTTCTCTTTTTTCTCTTCTATTCACTTTTCTCTTTTCCCTTTTCTCTTCTTTTTTCTTTTCTCTTTTTTTCTCGTTTCTCTTCTTTTCTCTTTTCTCTTCTTTTCTCTTTTCCCTTTTCTATTCTCTTTTCTCTATTCTCTTCTTTTCTCTTTTCTCTTTTGTAGTCTTTTCTCTTCTATTCACTTTTCTCTTTTCACTTTTCTCTTCTTTTCTCTATTCTCTTCTTTTCTCTATTAACTTTTCTCTTCTTTTCTCTATTCTCTTCTTTTCTCTTTTTTCTCTTCTATTCACTTTTCTCTTTTATCTTTTCTCTTCTTTTCTCTATTCTCTTCTTTTCTCTTTTCTCTTCTTTTCTCTTCATTTCTCTTTCCTCATTTCTCTATTCTCATCTGTTCTCTTTTCTCTTCTTTTCTCTTTTCTCTTTTGTATTCTTTTATCTTCTATTCACTTTTCTCTTTTATCTTTTGTTTTCTCTTCTTTTCTCTATTCTCTTCTTTTCTCTTTTCCCTTCATTTCTCTTTCCTCATTTCTCTATTCTCATCTGTTCTCTTTTCTCTTCTTTGCTCTTTTCTCTTTTCTCTTCTTCTATCTTCTTTTATCTTCTTTTCTCTTTTCTCTTTTCTCTATTCTCTTCAGTTCTCTTTTGTCTTCTTTCCACTGTTCCCTTTTCTCGTCTATTCTCTTTTATCTTTTCTCTTCTTTTCTCTTTTCTCTTCTTTTCCCTTCTTTTCTCCTTTCACGTTTCTTTTCACTTTTCTCTTCTTTTCTCTTTTCTCTTCTTTTCTCCTTTCTTTTCTCTTTTCTCTTCTTCTCTTCTTTTCTGTTTTCTCTTCTTTTCCCTTCATTTCTCTTTTCTCTTTTGTATTCTTTTATCTTCTATTCACTTTTCTCTTTTATCTTTTCTTTTCTCTTCTTTTCTCTATTCTCTTCTTTTCTCTTTTCTCTTCATTTCTCTTTCCTCATTTCTCTATTCTCATCTGTTCTCTTTTCTCTTCTTTGCTCTTTTCTCTTTTCTCTTCTTCTATCTTCTTTTATCTTCTTTTCTCTTTTCTCTTCTTTTCTCTTTTCCCTTTTCTTTTCTCTTTTCTCAATTCTCTTCTTTTCTCTATTCTCTTCTTTTCTCTTTTCTCTTCATTTCTCTTTCCTCATTTCTCTATTCTCATCTGTTCTCTTTTCTATTCTTTTCTCTTTTCTCTTTTCTCTTCTTCTATCTTCTTTTATCTTCTTTTCTCTTTTCTCTTTTCTCTATTCTCTTCAGTTCTCTTTTGTCTTCTTTCCACTGTTCCCTTTTCTCGTCTATTCTGTTTTATCTTTTCTCTTCTTTTCTCTTTTCTCTTCTTTTCCCTTCTTTTCTCCTTTCACGTTTCTTTTCACTTTTCTCTTCTTTTCTCTTTTCTCTTCTTTTCTCCT
Source organism: Chiloscyllium punctatum (assembly GCF_047496795.1). Taxonomy (NCBI): domain Eukaryota; kingdom Metazoa; phylum Chordata; class Chondrichthyes; order Orectolobiformes; family Hemiscylliidae; genus Chiloscyllium; species Chiloscyllium punctatum. The sequence goes on from NC_092779.1 coordinate 36,519,540, forward strand.
TTCTTTTCTCTTTTCTCTTCTTCTCTTCTTTTCTCTTCTTTTCCCTTCATTTCTCTTTTCTCTTTTGTATTCTTTTATCTTCTATTCACTTTTCTCTTTTATCTTTTCTTTTCTCTTCTTTTCTCTATTCTCTTCTTTTCTCTTTTCTCTTCATTTCTCATTCCTCATTTCTCTATTCTCATCTGTTCTCTTTTCTCTTCTTTGCTCTTTTCTCTTTTCTCTTCTTCTATCTTCTTTTATCTTCTTTTCTCTTTTCTCTTTTCTCTATTCTCTTCTGTTCTCTTTTGTCTTCTTTCCACTGTTCCCTTTTCTCGTCTATTCTCTTTTATCTTTTCTCTTCTTTTCTCTTTTCTCTTCTTTTCTCTTCTTTTCTCCTTTCACGTTTCTTTTCTCTTTTCTCTTCTTTTCTCATTCATTTTTTCTCTTTTCTCTTTTTTCTTCTTTTCTCTTTTCTCTTCTTTTCTCCTTTCTTTTCTCTTTTCTCTTCTTCTCTTCTTTTCTCTTCTTTTCCCTTCATTTCTCTTTTCTCTTTTGTATTCTTTTATCTTCTATTCACTTTTCTCTTTTATCTTTTCTTTTCTCTTCTTTTCTCTATTCTCTTCTTTTCTCTTTTCTCTTCTTTTCTCTTCATTTCTCTTTCCTCATTTCTCTATTCTCATCTGTTCTCTTTTCTCTTCTTTGCTCTTTTCTCTTTTCTCTTCTTCTATCTTCTTTTATCTTCTTTTCTCTTTTCTCTTTTCTCTATTCTCTTCTGTTCTCTTTTGTCTTCTTTCCTCTGTTCCCTTTTCTCGTCTATTCTGTTTTATCTTTTCTCTTCATTTCTCTTTTCTCTTCTTTTCCATTCTCTCTTCTTTTCTCTTTTCTCATTTCTCTTTTCTATTCTTTTCTCTTTTCTCTTTTCTCTTCTTGTCTCTTTTTTCTTTTCTATTCTTTTCTCTTCTTTTCTCTTTTCCATTTTCTCTTTTTTTCTCTTGTCTCTTTTCTCTTTTCTCTTCTTTTCTCTTTCCTCTTTTCTATTTCCTCTTCTTTTCTAATTTATCTTTTCTCTTCTTTTCGCTTTTCTATATCCTCTTCTTTTCTAATTTATCTTTTCTCTTCTTTTCTCTTGTTTTCGCTTTTCTATATCCTCTTCTTTTCTCTTCTTCTCTCTTCTTTTCTCTTTTCTCTTGTCCCCTTTCTCTTCTTTTCTCTTTTCCCTTTTCTCTTCTTTTCTCTATTCTGTTCTTTTCTCTTTCCTTATTTCTCTTTTCTCTTCTTTTCTCTTTTCTCTTCTTTTCTCTTTTCTCTTCTTTTCTCTTTTCTCATCTTTTCTCCTCTTTACTCTTTTCCCTTTTCTCTTCTTTTTTCTTTTCTCTTCTTTTCTCGTTTCTCTTCTTTTCTCTTTTCTCTTCTTTTCTCTTTTCCCTTTTCTTTTCTCTTTTCTCAATTCTCTTCTTTTCTCTTTTCTCGTCTTTTCTCTTTTCTCGTCATTTCCCTTCAGTTCTCTTTTCTCTTTTCTCTTTTGTATTCTTTTCTCTTCTATTCACTTTTCTCTTTTATCTTTTCTCTTCTTTTCTCTTTTCTCCTCTTTTCTCTTTTCTTTTCTCTTTTCTCTTTTCTCTTTTCTCTTCGTATCTCTTCGTTTCTCTTTTCTCTTCTTTTCTCTACTTTTCTCTTTTCCCTTTATTCTCTTCTTTACTCTTTTCCTATATTCTCTTCTTTTCTCTTTTCTCTTCTTTACTCTTCTTTATTCTTTAAATTTTCTCTTCTTTTTACTGTTCATTTCTCTTTTCTCTTCTTTTCATTTCTTTTCTCTTCTTTTCTCTTTTCACTTCTTTTCTCTTCCTTTCTCTATATATTCTCTTTTCTCTTTTCTCTCATTTTCTCTTATTTTCTCTTTTTCCTTTTCTCTTCTTTTCTCTATTCTCTTTTTCTCTTTACTCTTCTTTTCTCTTTTCGCTTTTCTCTTCTTATCTCTTCTCCTTTTTCTCATATCTGTTCTTTTCTCTTTTCTCTTTTATCTTCATTTCTCTTCTTTTCTCTTTTCCCTTTACTCATCTTTTTTCTTTTCTTCTTTTCTCTTTTCACTTTTCTTTTCTGTTTTCTCTTCTTTTCTCTTTTCTCATCTTTTCTCCTCTTTGCTCTTTTCCCTTTTCTCTTTTTTTTTCTTTTCTCTTCTTTTCTCTTCTTTATTCTTTAAACTTTTCTCTTCGTTTTACTCTTCATTTCTCTTTTCTCTTCTTTTCATTTCTTTTCTCTTCTTTTCTCTTTTCCCTTTACAACTCTGTTTTCTTTTCTTCTTTTCTCTTTTCACTTTTCTTTTCTCTTTTCTCTTCTTTTCTCTTTTCTCATCTTTTCTCCTCTTTACTCTTTTCCCTTTTCTCTTTTTTTTTCTTTTCTCTTTTTTTCTCGTTTCTCTTCTTTTCTCTTTTCTCTTCTTTTCTCTTTTCCCTTTTCTTTTCTCTTTTCTCTATTCTCTTCTTTTCTCTTTTCTCTTTTGTATTCTTTTCTCTTCTATTTACTTTTCTCTTTTAACTTTTCTCTTCTTTTCTCTATTCTCTTCTTTTCTCTATTAACTTTTCTCTTCTTTTCTCTATTCTCTTCTTTTCTCTTTTTTCTCTTCTCTTCACTTTTCTCTTTTATCTTTTCTCTTCTTTTCTCTATTCTCTTCTTTTCTCTATTAACTTTTCTCTTCTTTTCTCTATTCTCTTCTTTTCTCTTTTTTCTCTTCTATTCACTTTTCTCTTTTCCCTTTTCTCTTCTTTTTTTTTCTCTTTTTTTCTCGTTTCTCTTCTTTTCTCTTTTCTCTTCTTTTCTCTTTTCCCTTTTCTATTCTCTTTTCTCTATTCTCTTCTTTTCTCTTTTCTCTTTTGTAGTCTTTTCTCTTCTATTCACTTTTCTCTTTTCACTTTTCTCTTCTTTTCTCTATTCTCTTCTTTTCTCTATTAACTTTTCTCTTCTTTTCTCTATTCTCTTCTTTTCTCTTTTTTCTCTTCTATTCACTTTTCTCTTTTATCTTTTCTCTTCTTTTCTCTATTCTCTTCTTTTCTCTTTTCTCTTCTTTTCTCTTCATTTCTCTTTCCTCATTTCTCTATTCTCATCTGTTCTCTTTTCTCTTCTTTGCTCTTTTCTCTTTTGTATTCTTTTATCTTCTATTCACTTTTCTCTTTTATCTTTTCTTTTCTCTTCTTTTCTCTATTCTCTTCTTTTCTCTTTTCCCTTCATTTCTCTTTCCTCATTTCTCTATTCTCATCTGTTCTCTTTTCTCTTCTTTGCTCTTTTCTCTTTTCTCTTCTTCTATCTTCTTTTATCTTCTTTTCTCTTTTCTCTTTTCTCTATTCTCTTCAGTTCTCTTTTGTCTTCTTTCCACTGTTCCCTTTTCTCGTCTATTCTCTTTTATCTTTTCTCTTCTTTTCTCTTTTCTCTTCTTTTCCCTTCTTTTCTCCTTTCACGTTTCTTTTCACTTTTCTCTTCTTTTCTCTTTTCCCTTCTTTTCTCCTTTCTTTTCTCTTTTCTCTTCTTCACTTCTTTTCTGTTTTCTCTTCTTTTCCCTTCATTTCTCTTTTCTCTTTTGTATTCTTTTATCTTCTATTCACTTTTCTCTTTTATCTTTTCTTTTCTCTTCTTTTCTCTATTCTCTTCTTTTCTCTTTTCTCTTCATTTCTCTTTCCTCATTTCTCTATTCTCATCTGTTCTCTTTTCTCTTCTTTGCTCTTTTCTCTTTTCTCTTCTTCTATCTTCTTTTATCTTCTTTTCTCTTTTCTCTTTTCTCTATTCTCTTCTGTTCTCTTTTGTCTTCTTTCCTCTGTTCCCTTTTCTCGTCTATTCTGTTTTATCTTTTCTCTTCATTACTCTTTTCTCTTCTTTTCCATTCTCTCTTCTTTTCTCTTTTCTCATTTCTCTTTTCTATTCTTTTCTCTTTTCTCTTTTCTCTTCTTGTCTCTTTTTTCTTTTCTATTCTTTTCTCTTCTTTTCTCTTTTCCATTTTCTCTTTTTTTCTCTTGTCTCTTTTCTCTTTTCTCTTCTTTTCTCTTTCCTCTTTTCTATTTCCTCTTCTTTTCTAATTTATCTTTTCTCTTCTTTTCGCTTTTCTATATCCTCTTCTTTTCTAATTTATCTTTTCTCTTCTTTTCTCTTGTTTTCGCTTTTCTATATCCTCTTCTTTTCTCTTCTTCTCTCTTCTTTTCTCTTTTCTCTTGTCCCCTTTCTCTTCTTTTCTCTTTTCCCTTTTCTCTTCTTTTCTCTATTCTGTTCTTTTCTCTTTCCTTATTTCTCTTTTCTCTTCTTTTCTCTTTTCTCTTCTTTTCTCTTTTCTCTTCTTTTCTCTTTTCTCATCTTTTCTCCTCTTTACTCTTTTCCCTTTTCTCTTCTTTTTTCTTTTCTCTTCTTTTCTCGTTTCTCTTCTTTTCTCTTTTCTCTTCTTTTCTCTTTTCCCTTTTCTTTTCTCTTTTCTCAATTCTCTTCTTTTCTCTTTTCTCGTCTTTTCTCTTTTCTCGTCATTTCCCTTCAGTTCTCTTTTCTCTTTTCTCTTTTGTATTCTTTTCTCTTCTATTCACTTTTCTCTTTTATCTTTTCTCTTCTTTTCTCTTTTCTCCTCTTTTCTCTTTTCTTTTCTCTTTTCTCTTTTCTCTTTTCTCTTCGTATCTCTTCGTTTCTCTTTTCTCTTCTTTTCTCTACTTTTCTCTTTTCCCTTTATTCTCTTCTTTACTCTTTTCCTATATTCTCTTCTTTTCTCTTTTCTCTTCTTTACTCTTCTTTATTCTTTAAATTTTCTCTTCTTTTTACTGTTCATTTCTCTTTTCTCTTCTTTTCATTTCTTTTCTCTTCTTTTCTCTTTTCACTTCTTTTCTCTTCCTTTCTCTATATATTCTCTTTTCTCTTTTCTCTCATTTTCTCTTATTTTCTCTTTTTCCTTTTCTCTTCTTTTCTCTATTCTCTTTTTCTCTTTACTCTTCTTTTCTCTTTTCGCTTTTCTCTTCTTATCTCTTCTCCTTTTTCTCATATCTGTTCTTTTCTCTTTTCTCTTTTATCTTCATTTCTCTTCTTTTCTCTTTTCCCTTTACTCATCTTTTTTCTTTTCTTCTTTTCTCTTTTCACTTTTCTTTTCTGTTTTCTCTTCTTTTCTCTTTTCTCATCTTTTCTCCTCTTTACTCTTTTCCCTTTTCTCTTTTTTTTTCTTTTCTCTTCTTTTCTTTTCTTTATTCTTTAAACTTTTCTCTTCTTTTTACTCTTCATTTCTCTTTTCTCTTCTTTTCATTTCTTTTCTCTTCTTTTCTCTTTTCCCTTTACAACTCTGTTTTCTTTTCTTCTTTTCTCTTTTCACTTTTCTTTTCTCTTTTCTCTTCTTTTCTCTTTTCTCATCTTTTCTCCTCTTTACTCTTTTCCCTTTTCTCTTCTTTTTTCTTTTCTCTTTTTTTCTCGTTTCTCTTCTTTTCTCTTTTCTCTTCTTTTCTCTTTTCCCTTTTCTTTTCTCTTTTCTCTATTCTCTTCTTTTCTCTTTTCTCTTTTGTATTCTTTTCTCTTCTATTCACTTTTCTCTTTTAACTTTTCTCTTCTTTTCTCTATTCTCTTCTTTTCTCTATTAACTTTTCTCTTCTTTTCTCTATTCTCTTCTTTTCTCTTTTTTCTCTTCTCTTCACTTTTCTCTTTTATCTTTTCTCTTCTTTTCTCTATTCTCTTCTTTTCTCTATTAACTTTTCTCTTCTTTTCTCTATTCTCTTCTTTTCTCTTTTTTCTCTCCAATTCACTTTTCTCTTTTCCCTTTTCTCTTCTTTTTTCTTTTCTCTTTTTTTCTCGTTTCTCTTCTTTTCTCTTTTCTCTTCTTTTCTCTTTTCCCTTTTCTTTTCTCTTTTCTCTATTCTCTTCTTTTCTCTTTTCTCTTTTGTAGTCTTTTCTCTTCTATTCACTTTTCTCTTTTCACTTTTCTCTTCTTTTCTCTATTCTCTTCTTTTCTCTATTAACTTTTCTCTTCTTTTCTCTGTTCTCTTCTTTTCTCTTTTTTCTCTTCTATTCACTTTTCTCTTTTATCTTTTCTCTTCTTTTCTCTATTCTCTTCTTTTCTCTTTTCTCTTCTTTTCTCTTCATTTCTCTTTCCTCATTTCTCTATTCTCATCTGTTCTCTTTTCTCTTCTTTGCTCTTTTCTCTTTTGTATTCTTTTATCTTCTATTCACTTTTCTCTTTTATCTTTTCTTTTCTCTTCTTTTCTCTATTCTCTTCTTTTCTCTTTTCTCTTCATTTCTCTTTCCTCATTTCTCTATTCTCATCTGTTCTCTTTTCTCTTCTTTGCACTTTTCTCTTTTCTCTTCTTCTATCTTCTTTTATCTTCTTTTCTCTTTTCTCTTTTCTCTATTCTCTTCTGTTCTCTTTTGTCTTCTTTCCTCTGTTCCCTTTTCTCGTCTATTCTCTTTTTTCTTTTCTCTTCATTTCTCTTTTCTCTTCTTTTCCATTCTCTCTTCTTTTCTCTTTTCTCATTTCTCTTTTCTTTTCTTTTCTCTTTTCTCTTTTCTCTTCTTGTCTCTTTTTTCTTTTCTATTCTTTTCTCTTCTTTTCTCTTTTCCATTTTCTCTTTTTTTCTCTTGTCTCGTTTCTCTTTTCTCTTCTTTTCTCTTCATTTCTCTTTCCTCATTTCTCTATTCTCATCTGTTCTCTTTTCTCTTCTTTGCTCTTTTCTCTTTTGTATTCTTTTATCTTCTATTCACTTTTCTCTTTTATCTTTTCTTTTCTCTTCTTTTCTCTATTCTCTTCTTTTCTCTTTTCTCTTCATTTCTCTTTCCTCATTTCTCTATTCTCATCTGTTCTCTTTTCTCTTCTTTGCTCTTTTCTCTTTTCTCTTCTTCTATCTTCTTTTATCTTCTTTTCTCTTTTCTCTTTTCTCTATTCTCTTCTGTTCTCTTTTGTCTTCTTTCCTCTGTTCCCTTTTCTCGTCTATTCTCTTTTTTCTTTTCTCTTCATTTCTCTTTTCTCTTCTTTTCCATTCTCTCTTCTTTTCTCTTTTCTCATTTCTCTTTTCTTTTCTTTTCTCTTTTCTCTTTTCTCTTCTTGTCTCTTTTTTCTTTTCTATTCTTTTCTCTTCTTTTCTCTTTTCCATTTTCTCTTTTTTTCTCTTGTCTCGTTTCTCTTTTCTCTTCTTTTCTCTTTCCTCTTTTCTATTTCCTCTTCTTTTCTAATTTATCTTTTCTCTTCTTTTCTCTTGTTTTCGCTTTTCTATATCCTCTTCTTTTCTCTTCTACTCTCTTCTTTTCTCTTTTCTCTTGTCCCCTTTCTCTTCTTTTCTCTTTTCTCTTCTTTTCTCTTTTCTCATCTTTTCTCCTCTTTACTCTTTTCCCTATTCTCTTCTTTTCTCTTTTCTCTTCATTTCTCTTTCCTCATTTCTCTTTTCTCATCTGTTCTCTTTTCTCTTCTTTGCTCTTTTCTCTTTTCTCTTCTTCTATCTTCTTTTATCTTCTTTTCTCTTTTCTCTTTTCTCTATTCTCTTCTGTTCTCTTTTGTCTTCTTTCCTCTGTTCCCTTTTCTCGTCTATTCTCTTTTATCTTTTCTCTTCATTTCTCTTTTCTCTTCTTTTCCATTCTCTCTTCTTTTCTCTTTTCTCATTTCTCTTTTCTCTTCTTGTCTCTTTTTTCTTTTCTGTTCTTTTCTCTTCTTTTCTCTTTTCCATTTTCTCTTTTTTTCTCTTGTCTCTTTTCTCTTTTCACTTCTTTTCTCTTTTCTCTTTTCCATTTCCTCTTCTTTTCGAATTTATCTTTTCTCTTCTTTTCTCTTGTTTTCGCTTTTCTATATCCTCTTCTTTTCTCTTCTTCTCTCTTCTTTTCTCTTTTCTCTTGTCCCCTTTCTCTTCTTTTCTCTTTTCCCTTTTCTCTTCTTTTCTCTATTCTGTTCTTTTCTCTTTCCTTATTTCTCTTTTCTCTTCTTTTCCCTTTTCTCTTATTTTTTCTTTTCTCTTCTTTTCTCGTTTCTCTTCTTTTCTCTTTTCTCTTCTTTTCTCTTTTCCCTTTTCTTTTCTCTTTCCTCAATTCTCTTCTTTTCTCTTTACTCGTCTTTTCTCTTTTCTCGTCATTTCCCTTCAGTTCTCTTTTCTCTTTTCTCTTTTGTATTCTTTTCTCTTCTATTCACTTTTCTCTTTTATCTTTTCTCTTCTTTTCTCTTTTCTCCTCTTTTCTCTTTTCTTTTCTCTTTTCTCTTTTCTCTTTTCTCTTCGTATCTCTTCGTTTCTCTTTTCTCTTCTTTTCTCTACTTTTCTCTTTTCCCTTTATTCTCTTCTTTTCTCTTTTCCTATATTCTCTTCTTTTCTCTTTTCTCTTTTCTCTTCTTTTCTCTTCTTTATTCTTTAAACTTTTCTCTTCTTTTTACTCTTCATTTCTCTTTTCTCTTCTTTTCATTTCTTTTCTCTTCTTTTCTCATTTCCCTTCACAACTCTGTTTTCTTTTCTTCTTTTCTCTTTTCACTTTTCTTTTCTCTTTTCTCTTCTTTTCTCTTTTCTCATCTTTTCTCCTCTTTACTCTTTTCCCTTTTCTCTTCTTTTTTCTTTTCTCTTTTTTTCTCGTTTCTCTTCTTTTTTCTTTTCTCTTCTTTTCTCTTTTCCCTCTTCTTTTCTCTTTTCTCTATTCTCTTCTTTTCTCTTTTCTCTTTTGTATTCTTTTCTCTTCTATTCACTTTTCTCTTTTATCTTTTCTCTTCTTTTCTCTATTCTCTTCTTTTCTCTATTAACTTTTCTCTTCTTTTCTCTATTCTCTTCTTTTCTCTTTTTTCTCTTCTATTCACTTTTCTCTTTTATCTTTTCTCTTCTTTTCTCTATTCTCTTCTTTTCCCTTCTTTTCTCCTTTCACGTTTCTTTTCTCTTTTCTCTTCTTTTCTCTTTTCTCTTCTTTTCTCCTTTCTTTTCTCTTTTCTCTTCTTCTCTTCTTTTCTCTTTTCTCATCTTTTCCCTTCATTTCTCTTTTCTCTTTTGTATTCTTTTATCTTCTATTCACTTTTCTCTTTTATCTTTTCTTTTCTCTTCTTTTCTCTATTCTCTTCTTTTCTCTTTTCCCTTCATTTCTCTTTCCTCATTTCTCTATTCTCATCTGTTCTCTTTTCTCTTCTTTGCTCTTTTCTCTTTTCTCTTCTTCTATCTTCTTTTATCTTCTTTTCTCTTTTCTCTTTTCTCTATTCTCTTCAGTTCTCTTTTGTCTTCTTTCCACTGTTCCCTTTTCTCGTCTATTCTCTTTTATCTTTTCTCTTCTTTTCTCTTTTCTCTTCTTTTCCCTTCTTTTCTCCTTTCACGTTTCTTTTCACCTTTCTCTTCTTCTTCTCTTTTCTCTTCTTTTCTCCTTTCTTTTCTCTTTTCTCTTCTTCACTTCTTTTCTCTTTTCTCTTCTTTTCCCTTCATTTCTCTTTTCTCTTTTGTATTCTTTTATCTTCTATTCACTTTTCTCTTTTATCTTTTCTTTTCTCTTCTTTTCTCTATTCTCTTCTTTTCTCTTTTCTCTTCTTTTCTCTTCATTTCTCTTTCCTCATTTCTCTATTCTCATCTGTTCTCTTTTCTCTTCTTTGCTCTTTTCTCTTTTCTCTTCTTCTATCTTCTTTTATCTTCTGTTCTCTTTTCTCTTTTCTCTATTCTCTTCTGTTCTCTTTTGTCTTCTTTCCACCGTTCCCTTTTCTCGTCTATTCTCTTTTATCTTTTCTCTTCTTTTCTCTTTTCTCTTCTTTTCTCTTCTTTTCTCCTTTCACGTTTCCTTTCTCTTTTCTCTTCTTTTCTCATTCATTTTTTCTCTTTTCTCTTTTCTCTTCTTTTCTCTTTTCTCTTCTTTTCTCCTTTCTTTTCTCTTTTCTCTTCTTCTCTTCTTTTCTCTTCTTTTCCCTTCATTTCTCTTTTCTCTTTTGTATTCTTTTATCTTCGATTCACTTTTCTCTTTCATCTTTTCTTTTCTCTTCTTTTCTCTTTTCTCTTCTTTTCTCTTTTCTCTTCTTTTCTCTTTTCTCATATTTTCTCCTCTTTACTCTTTACCCTTTTCTCTTCTTTTTTCTTTTCTCTTTTTTTCTCGTTTCTCTTCTTTTCTCTTTTCTCTTCTTTTCTCTTTTCCCTTTTCTTTTCTCTTTTCTCTATTCTCTTCTTTTCTCTTTTCTCTTTTGTATTCTTTTCTCTTCTATTCACTTTTCTCTATTAACTTTTCTCTTGTTTTCTCATTCATTTTTTCTCTTTTCTCTTTTCTCTTCTTTTCTCTTTTCTCTTCTTTTCTCCTTTCTTTTCTCTTTTCTCTTCTTCTCTTCTTTTCTCTTCTTTTCCCTTCATTTCTCTTTTCTCTTTTGTATTCTTTTATCTTCTATTCACTTTTCTCTTGTATCTTTTCTTTTCTCTTCTTTTCTCTATTCTCTTCTTTTCTCTTTTCTCTTCTTTTCTCTTCATTTCTCTTTCCTCATTTCTCTATTCTCATCTGCTCTCTTTTCTCTTCTTTGCTCTTTTCTCTTTTCTCTTCTTCTATCTTCTTTTATCTTCTTTTCTCTTTTCTCTTTTCTCTATTCTCTTCTGTTCTCTTTTGTCTTCTTTCCTCTGTTCCCTTTTCTCGTCTATTCTCTTTTATCTTTTCTCTTCATTTCTCTTTTCTCTTCTTTTCCATTCTCTCTTCTTTTCTCTTTTCTCATTTCTCTTTTCTATTCTTTTCTCTTTTCTCTTTTCTCTTCTTGTCTCTTTTTTCTTTTCTATTCTTTTCTCTTCTTTTCTCTTTTCCATTTTCTCTTTTTTTCTCTTGTCTCTTTTCTCTTTTCTCTTCTTTTCTCTTTCCTCTTTTCTATTTCCTCTTCTTTTCTAATTTATCTTTTCTCTTCTTTTCGCTTTTCTATATCCTCTTCTTTTCTAATTTATCTTTTCTCTTCTTTTCTCTTGTTTTCGCTTTTCTATATCCTCTTCTTTTCTTTTCTTCTCTCTTCTTTTCTCTTTTCTCTTGTCCCCTTTCTCTTCTTTTCTCTTTTCCCTTTTCTCTTCTTTTCTCTATTCTGTTCTTTTCTCTTTCCTTATTTCTCTTTTCTCTTCTTTTCTCTTTTCTCTTCTTTTCTCTTTTCTCTTCTTTTCTCTTTTCTCATCTTTTCTCCTCTTTACTCTTTTCCCTTTTCTCTTCTTTTTTCTATTCTCTTCTTTTCTCGTTTCTCTTCTTTTCTCAATTCTCTTCTTTTCTCTTTTCTCGTCTTTTCTCTTTTCTCGTCATTTCCCTTCAGTTCTCTTTTCTCTTTTCTCTTTTGTATTCTTTTCTCTTCTATTCACTTTTCTCTTTTATCTTTTCTCTTCTTTTCTCTTTTCTCCTCTTTTCTCTTTTCTTTTCTCTTTTCTCTTTTCTCTTTTCTCTTCGTATCTCTTCGTTTCTCTTTTCTCTTCTTTTCTCTACTTTTCTCTTTTCCCTTTATTCTCTTCTTTACTCTTTTCCTATATTCTCTTCTTTTCTCTTTTCTCTTCTTTTCTCTTCTTTATTCTTTAAACTTTTCTCTTCTTTTTACTGTTCATTTCTCTTTTCTCTTCTTTTCATTTCTTTTCTCTTCTTTTCTCTTTTCACTTCTTTTCTCTTCCTTTCTCTATATATTCTCTTTTCTCTTTTCTCTCATTTTCTCTTATTTTCTCTTTTTCCTTTTCTCTTCTTTTCTCTATTCTCTTTTTCTCTTTACTCTTCTTTTCTCTTTTCGCTTTTCTCTTCTTATCTCTTCTCCTTTTTCTCATATCTGTTCTTTTCTCTTTTCTCTTTTATCTTCATTTCTCTTCTTTTCTCTTTTCCCTTTACACCTCTTTTTTCTTTTCTTCTTTTCTCTTTTCACTTTTCTTTTCTGTTTTCTCTTCTTTTCTCTTTTCTCATCTTTTCTCCTCTTTACTCTTTTCCCTTTTCTCTTTTTTTTTCTTTTCTCTTCTTTTCTCTTCTTTATTCTTTAAACTTTTCTCTTCTTTTTACTCTTCATTTCTCTTTTCTCTTCTTTTCATTTCTTTTCTCTTCTTTTCTCTTTTCCCTTTACAACTCTGTTTTCTTTTCTTCTTTTCTCTTTTCACTTTTCTTTTCTCTTTTCTCTTCTTTTCTCTTTTCTCATCTTTTCTCCTCTTTACTCTTTTCCCTTTTCTCTTCTTTTTTCTTTTCTCTTTTTTTCTCGTTTCTCTTCTTTTCTGTTTTCTCTTCTTTTCTCTTCTTTATTCTTTAAACTTTTCTCTTCTTTTTACTGTTCATTTCTCTTTTCTCTTCTTTTCATTTCTTTTCTCTTCTTTTCTCTTTTCACTTCTTTTCTCTTCCTTTCTCTATATATTCTCTTTTCTCTTTTCTCTCATTTTCTCTTATTTTCTCTTTTTCCTTTTCTCTTCTTTTCTCTATTCTCTTTTTCTCTTTACTCTTCTTTTCTCTTTTCGCTTTTCTCTTCTTATCTCTTCTCCTTTTTCTCATATCTGTTCTTTTCTCTTTTCTCTTTTTTCTTCATTTCTCTTCTTTTCTCTTTTCCCTTTACACCTCTTTTTTCTTTTCTTCTTTTCTCTTTTCACTTTTCTTTTCTGTTTTCTCTTCTTTTCTCTTTTCTCATCTTTTCTCCTCTTTACTCTTTTCCCTTTTCTCTTCTTTTTTCTTTTCTCTTTTTTTCTCGTTTCTCTTCTTTTCTCTTTTCTCTTCTTTTCTCTTTTCCCTTTTCTTTTCTCTTTTCTCTATTCTCTTCTTTTCTCTTTTCTCTTTTGTATTCTTTTCTCTTCTATTCACTTTTCTCTTTTAACTTTTCTCTTCTTTTCTCTATTCTCTTCTTTTCTCTATTAACTTTTCTCTTCTTTTCTCTATTCTCTTCTTTTCTCTTTTTTCTCTTCTATTCACTTTTCTCTTTTATCTTTTCTCTTCTTTTCTCTATTCTCTTCTTTTCTCTTTTCTCTTCTTTTCTCTTCATTTCTCTTTCCTCATTTCTCTATTCTCATCTGTTCTCTTTTCTCTTCTTTGCTCTTTTCTCTTTTCTCTTCTTCTATCTTCTTTTATCTTCTTTTCTCTTTTCTCTTTTCTCTATTCTCTTCAGTTCTCTTTTGTCTTCTTTCCACTGTTCCCTTTTCTCGTCTATTCTCTTTTATCTTTTCTCTTCTTTTCTCTTTTCTCTTCTTTTCCCTTCTTTTCTCCTTTCACGTTTCTTTTCACTTTTCTCTTCTTTTCTCTTTTCTCTTCTTTTCTCCTTTCTTTTCTCTTTTCTCTTCTTCTCTTCTTTTCTCTTTTCTCTTCTTTTCCCTTCATTTCTCTTTTCTCTTTTGTATTCTTTTATCTTCTATTCACTTTTCTCTTTTATCTTTTCTCTTCTTTTCTCTATTCTCTTCTTTTCTCTTTTCTCTTCATTTCTCTTTCCTCATTTCTCTATTCTCATCTGTTCTCTTTTCTCTTCTTTGCTCTTTTCTCTTTTCTCTTCTTCTATCTTCTTTTATCTGCTTTTCTCTTTTCTCCTTTCTCTATTCTCTTCGTATCTCTTCTTTTCTCTTTTCTCTTCTTTTCTCTACTTTTCTCTTTTCCCTTTATTCTCTTCTTTACTCTTTTCCTATATTCTCTTCTTTTCTCTTTTCTCTTCTTTTCTCTTCTTTATTCTTTAAACTTTTCTCTTCTTTTTACTGTTCATTTCTCTTTTCTCTTCTTTTCATTTCTTTTCTCTTCTTTTCTCTTTTCACTTCTTTTCTCTTCCTTTCTCTATATATTCTCTTTTCTCTTTTCTCTCATTTTCTCTTATTTTCTCTTTTTCCTTTTCTCTTCTTTTCTCTATTCTCTTTTTCTCTTTACTCTTCTTTTCTCTTTTCGCTTTTCTCTTCTTATCTCTTCTCCTTTTTCTCATATCTGTTCTTTTCTCTTTTCTCTTTTATCTTCATTTCTCTTCTTTTCTCTTTTCCCTTTACACCTCTTTTTTCTTTTCTTCTTTTCTCTTTTCACTTTTCTTTTCTGTTTTCTCTTCTTTTCTCTTTTCTCATCTTTTCTCCTCTTTACTCTTTTCCCTTTTCTCTTTTTTTTTCTTTTCTCTTTTTTTCTCGTTTCTCTTCTTTTCTCTTTTCTCTTCTTTTCTCTTTTCCCTTTTCTTTTCTCTTTTCTCTATTCTCTTCTTTTCTCTTTTCTCTTTTGTATTCTTTTCTCTTCTATTCACTTTTCTCTTTTAACTTTTCTCTTCTTTTCTCTATTCTCTTCTTTTCTCTTTTTTCTCTTCTCTTCACTTTTCTCTTTTATCTTTTCTCTTCTTTTCTCTATTCTCTTCTTTTCTCTATTAACTTTTCTCTTCTTTTCTCTATTCTCTTCTTTTCTCTTTTTTCTCTTCTATTCACTTTTCTCTTTTATCTTTTCTCTTCTTTTCTCTATTCTCTTCTTTTCTCTTTTCTCTTCTTTTCTCTTCATTTCTCTTTCCTCATTTCTCTATTCTCATCTGTTCTCTTTTCTCTTCTTTGCTCTTTTCTCTTTTCTCTTCTTCTATCTTCTTTTATCTTCTTTTCTCTTTTCTCTTTTCTCTATTCTCTTCAGTTCTCTTTTGTCTTCTTTCCACTGTTCCCTTTTCTCGTCTATTCTGTTTTATCTTTTCTCTTCTTTTCTCTTTTCTCTTCTTTTCCCTTCTTTTCTCCTTTCACGTTTCTTTTCACTTTTCTCTTCTTTTCTCTTTTCTCTTCTTTTCTCCTTTCTTTTCTCTTTTCTCTTCTTCTCTTCTTTTCTCTTTTCTCTTCTTTTCCCTTCATTTCTCTTTTCTCTTTTGTATTCTTTTATCTTCTATTCACTTTTCTCTTTTATCTTTTCTTTTCTCTTCTTTTCTCTATTCTCTTCTTTTCTCTTTTCTCTTCATTTCTCTTTCCTCATTTCTCTATTCTCATCTGTTCTCTTTTCTCTTCTTTGCTCTTTTCTCTTTTCTCTTCTTCTATCTTCTTTTATCTTCTTTTCTCTTTTCTCTTTTCTCTATTCTCTTCTGTTCTCTTTTGTCTTCTTTCCACTGTTCCCTTTTCTCGTCTATTCTCCTTTATCTTTTCTCTTCTTTTCTCTTTTCTCTTCTTTTCTCTTCTTTTCTCCTTTCACGTTTCTTTTCTCTTTTCTCTTCTTTTCTCATTCATTTTTTCTCTTTTCTCTTTTTTCTTCTTTTCTCTTTTCTCTTCTTTTCTCCTTTCTTTTCTCTTTTCTCTTTTTTCTTCTTTTCTCTTTTCTCTTCTTTTCTCCTTTCTTTTCTCTTTTCTCTTCTTCTCTTCTTTTCTCTTCTTTTCCCTTCATTTCTCTTTTCTCTTTTGTATTCTTTTATCTTCTATTCACTTTTCTCTTTTATCTTTTCTTTTCTCTTCTTTTCTCGATTCTCTTCTTTTCCCTTTTCTCTTCTTTTCTCTTCATTTCTCTTTCCTCATTTCTCTATTCTCATCTGTTCTCTTTTCTCTTCTTTGCTCTTTTCTCTTTTCTCTTCTTCTATCTTCTTTTATCTTCTTTTCTCTTTTCTCTTTTCTCTATTCTCTTCTGTTCTCTTTTGTCTTCTTTCCTCTGTTCCCTTTTCTCGTCTATTCTGTTTTATCTTTTCTCTTCATTTCTCTTTTCTCTTCTTTTCCATTCTCTCTTCTTTTCTCTTTTCTCATTTCTCTTTTCTATTCTTTTCTCTTTTCTCTTTTCTCTTCTTGTCTCTTTTTTCTTTTCTATTCTTTTCTCTTCTTTTCTCTTTTCCATTTTCTCTTTTTTTCTCTTGTCTCTTTTCTCTTTTCTCTTCTTTTCTCTTTCCTCTTTTCTATTTCCACTTCTTTTCTAATTTATCTTTTCTCTTCTTTTCGCTTTTCTATATCCTCTTCTTTTCTAATTTATCTTTTCTCTTCTTTTCTCTTGTTTTCGCTTTTCTATATCCTCTTCTTTTCTCTTCTTCTCTCTTCTTTTCTCTTTTCTCTTGTCCCCTTTCTCTTCTTTTCTCTTTTCCCTTTTCTCTTCTTTTCTCTATTCTGTTCTTTTCTCTTTCCTTATTTCTCTTTTCTCTTCTTTTCTCTTTTCTCTTCTTTTCTCTTTTCTCTTCTTTTCTCTTTTCTCATCTTTTCTCCTCTTTACTCTTTTCCCTTTTCTCTTCTTTTTTCTTTTCTCTTCTTTTCTCGTTTCTCTTCTTTTCTCTTTTCTCTTCTTTTCTCTTTTCCCTTTTCTTTTCTCTTTTCTCAATTCTCTTCTTTTCTCTTTTCTCGTCTTTTCTCTTTTCTCGTCATTTCCCTTCAGTTCTCTTTTCTCTTTTCTCTTTTGTATTCTTTTCTCTTCTATTCACTTTTCTCTTTTATCTTTTCTCTTCTTTTCTCTTTTCTCCTCTTTTCTCTTTTCTTTTCTCTTTTCTCTTTTCTCTTTTCTCTTCGTATCTCTTCGTTTCTCTTTTCTCTTCTTTTCTCTACTTTTCTCTTTTCCCTTTATTCTCTTCTTTACTCTTTTCCTATATTCTCTTCTTTTCTCTTTTCTCTTCTTTACTCTTCTTTATTCTTTAAATTTTCTCTTCTTTTTACTGTTCATTTCTCTTTTCTCTTCTTTTCATTTCTTTTCTCTTCTTTTCTCTTTTCACTTCTTTTCTCTTCCTTTCTCTATATATTCTCTTTTCTCTTTTCTCTCATTTTCTCTTATTTTCTCTTTTTCCTTTTCTCTTCTTTTCTCTATTCTCTTTTTCTCTTTACTCTTCTTTTCTCTTTTCGCTTTTCTCTTCTTATCTCTTCTCCTTTTTCTCATATCTGTTCTTTTCTCTTTTCTCTTTTATCTTCATTTCTCTTCTTTTCTCTTTTCCCTTTACTCATCTTTTTTCTTTTCTTCTTTTCTCTTTTCACTTTTCTTTTCTGTTTTCTCTTCTTTTCTCTTTTCTCATCTTTTCTCCTCTTTACTCTTTTCCCTTTTCTCTTTTTTTTTCTTTTCTCTTCTTTTCTCTTCTTTATTCTTTAAACTTTTCTCTTCTTTTTACTCCTCATTTCTCTTTTCTCTTCTTTTCATTTCTTTTCTCTTCTTTTCTCTTTTCCCTTTACAACTCTGTTTTCTTTTCTTCTTTTCTCTTTTCACTTTTCTTTTCTCTTTTCTCTTCTTTTCTCTTTTCTCATCTTTTCTCCTCTTTACTCTTTTCCCTTTTCTCTTCTTTTTTCTTTTCTCTTTTTTTCTCGTTTCTCTTCTTTTCTCTTTTCTCTTCTTTTCTCTTTTCCCTTTTCTTTTCTCTTTTCTCTATTCTCTTCTTTTCTCTTTTCTCTTTTGTATTCTTTTCTCTTCTATTTACTTTTCTCTTTTAACTTTTCTCTTCTTTTCTCTATTCTCTTCTTTTCTCTATTAACTTTTCTCTTCTTTTCTCTATTCTCTTCTTTTCTCTTTTTTCTCTTCTCTTCACTTTTCTCTTTTATCTTTTCTCTTCTTTTCTCTATTCTCTTCTTTTCTCTATTAACTTTTCTCTTCTTTTCTCTATTCTCTTCTTTTCTCTTTTTTCTCTTCTATTCACTTTTCTCTTTTCCCTTTTCTCTTCTTTTTTCTTTTCTCTTTTTTTCTCGTTTCTCTTCTTTTCTCTTTTCTCTTCTTTTCTCTTTTCCCTTTTCTATTCTCTTTTCTCTATTCTCTTCTTTTCTCTTTTCTCTTTTGTAGTCTTTTCTCTTCTATTCACTTTTCTCTTTTCACTTTTCTCTTCTTTTCTCTATTCTCTTCTTTTCTCTATTAACTTTTCTCTTCTTTTCTCTATTCTCTTCTTTTCTCTTTTTTCTCTTCTATTCACTTTTCTCTTTTATCTTTTCTCTTCTTTTCTCTATTCTCTTCTTTTCTCTTTTCTCTTCTTTTCTCTTCATTTCTCTTTCCTCATTTCTCTATTCTCATCTGTTCTCTTTTCTCTTCTTTTCTCTTTTCTCTTTTGTATTCTTTTATCTTCTATTCACTTTTCTCTTTTATCTTTTGTTTTCTCTTCTTTTCTCTATTCTCTTCTTTTCTCTTTTCCCTTCATTTCTCTTTCCTCATTTCTCTATTCTCATCTGTTCTCTTTTCTCTTCTTTGCTCTTTTCTCTTTTCTCTTCTTCTATCTTCTTTTATCTTCTTTTCTCTTTTCTCTTTTCTCTATTCTCTTCAGTTCTCTTTTGTCTTCTTTCCACTGTTCCCTTTTCTCGTCTATTCTCTTTTATCTTTTCTCTTCTTTTCTCTTTTCTCTTCTTTTCCCTTCTTTTCTCCTTTCACGTTTCTTTTCACTTTTCTCTTCTTTTCTCTTTTCTCTTCTTTTCTCCTTTCTTTTCTCTTTTCTCTTCTTCTCTTCTTTTCTGTTTTCTCTTCTTTTCCCTTCATTTCTCTTTTCTCTTTTGTATTCTTTTATCTTCTATTCACTTTTCTCTTTTATCTTTTCTTTTCTCTTCTTTTCTCTATTCTCTTCTTTTCTCTTTTCTCTTCATTTCTCTTTCCTCATTTCTCTATTCTCATCTGTTCTCTTTTCTCTTCTTTGCTCTTTTCTCTTTTCTCTTCTTCTATCTTCTTTTATCTTCTTTTCTCTTTTCTCTTCTTTTCTCTTTTCCCTTTTCTTTTCTCTTTTCTCAATTCTCTTCTTTTCTCTATTCTCTTCTTTTCTCTTTTCTCTTCATTTCTCTTTCCTCATTTCTCTATTCTCATCTGTTCTCTTTTCTATTCTTTTCTCTTTTCTCTTTTCTCTTCTTCTATCTTCTTTTATCTTCTTTTCTCTTTTCTCTTTTCTCTATTCTCTTCAGTTCTCTTTTGTCTTCTTTCCACTGTTCCCTTTTCTCGTCTATTCTGTTTTATCTTTTCTCTTCTTTTCTCTTTTCTCTTCTTTTCCCTTCTTTTCTCCTTTCACGTTTCTTTTCACTTTTCTCTTCTTTTCTCTTTTCTCTTCTTTTCTCCTTTCTTTTCTCTTTTCTCTTCTTCTCTTCTTTTCTCTTCTTTTCCCTTCATTTCTCTTTTCTCTTTTGTATTCTTTTATCTTCTATTCACTTTTCTCTTTTATCTTTTCTTTTCTCTTCTTTTCTCTATTCTCTTCTTTTCTCTTTTCTCTTCATTTCTCATTCCTCATTTCTCTATTCTCATCTGTTCTCTTTTCTCTTCTTTGCTCTTTTCTCTTTTCTCTTCTTCTATCTTCTTTTATCTTCTTTTCTCTTTTCTCTTTTCTCTATTCTCTTCTGTTCTCTTTTGTCTTCTTTCCACTGTTCCCTTTTCTCGTCTATTCTCTTTTATCTTTTCTCTTCTTTTCTCTTTTCTCTTCTTTTCTCTTCTTTTCTCCTTTCACGTTTCTTTTCTCTTTTCTCTTCTTTTCTCATTCATTTTTTCTCTTTTCTCTTTTTTCTTCTTTTCTCTTTTCTCTTCTTTTCTCCTTTCTTTTCTCTTTTCTCTTCCTCTCTTCTTTTCTCTTCTTTTCCCTTCATTTCTCTTTTCTCTTTTGTATTCTTTTATCTTCTATTCACTTTTCTCTTTTATCTTTTCTTTTCTCTTCTTTTCTCTATTCTCTTCTTTTCTCTTTTCTCTTCTTTTCTCTTCATTTCTCTTTCCTCATTTCTCTATTCTCATCTGTTCTCTTTTCTCTTCTTTGCTCTTTTCTCTTTTCTCTTCTTCTATCTTCTTTTATCTTCTTTTCTCTTTTCTCTTTTCTCTATTCTCTTCTGTTCTCTTTTGTCTTCTTTCCTCTGTTCCCTTTTCTCGTCTATTCTGTTTTATCTTTTCTCTTCATTTCTCTTTTCTCTTCTTTTCCATTCTCTCTTCTTTTCTCTTTTCTCATTTCTCTTTTCTATTCTTTTCTCTTTTCTCTTTTCTCTTCTTGTCTCTTTTTTCTTTTCTATTCTTTTCTCTTCTTTTCTCTTTTCCATTTTCTCTTTTTTTCTCTTGTCTCTTTTCTCTTTTCTCTTCTTTTCTCTTTCCTCTTTTCTATTTCCTCTTCTTTTCTAATTTATCTTTTCTCTTCTTTTCGCTTTTCTATATCCTCTTCTTTTCTAATTTATCTTTTCTCTTCTTTTCTCTTGTTTTCGCTTTTCTATATCCTCTTCTTTTCTCTTCTTCTCTCTTCTTTTCTCTTTTCTCTTGTCCCCTTTCTCTTCTTTTCTCTTTTCCCTTTTCTCTTCTTTTCTCTATTCTGTTCTTTTCTCTTTCCTTATTTCTCTTTTCTCTTCTTTTCTCTTTTCTCTTCTTTTCTCTTTTCTCTTCTTTTCTCTTTTCTCATCTTTTCTCCTCTTTACTCTTTTCCCTTTTCTCTTCTTTTTTCTTTTCTCTTCTTTTCTCGTTTCTCTTCTTTTCTCTTTTCTCTTCTTTTCTCTTTTCCCTTTTCTTTTCTCTTTTCTCAATTCTCTTCTTTTCTCTTTTCTCGTCTTTTCTCTTTTCTCGTCATTTCCCTTCAGTTCTCTTTTCTCTTTTCTCTTTTGTATTCTTTTCTCTTCTATTCACTTTTCTCTTTTATCTTTTCTCTTCTTTTCTCTTTTCTCCTCTTTTCTCTTTTCTTTTCTCTTTTCTCTTTTCTCTTTTCTCTTCGTATCTCTTCGTTTCTCTTTTCTCTTCTTTTCTCTACTTTTCTCTTTTCCCTTTATTCTCTTCTTTACTCTTTTCCTATATTCTCTTCTTTTCTCTTTTCTCTTCTTTACTCTTCTTTATTCTTTAAATTTTCTCTTCTTTTTACTGTTCATTTCTCTTTTCTCTTCTTTTCATTTCTTTTCTCTTCTTTTCTCTTTTCACTTCTTTTCTCTTCCTTTCTCTATATATTCTCTTTTCTCTTTTCTCTCATTTTCTCTTATTTTCTCTTTTTCCTTTTCTCTTCTTTTCTCTATTCTCTTTTTCTCTTTACTCTTCTTTTCTCTTTTCGCTTTTCTCTTCTTATCTCTTCTCCTTTTTCTCATATCTGTTCTTTTCTCTTTTCTCTTTTATCTTCATTTCTCTTCTTTTCTCTTTTCCCTTTACTCATCTTTTT
Organism: Chiloscyllium punctatum; assembly: GCF_047496795.1. Taxonomy (NCBI): domain Eukaryota; kingdom Metazoa; phylum Chordata; class Chondrichthyes; order Orectolobiformes; family Hemiscylliidae; genus Chiloscyllium; species Chiloscyllium punctatum. The sequence continues at coordinate 36,540,328 of NC_092779.1, forward strand.
TCTTTTCTTCTTTTCTCTTTTCACTTTTCTTTTCTGTTTTCTCTTCTTTTCTCTTTTCTCATCTTTTCTCCTCTTTACTCTTTTCCCTTTTCTCTTTTTTTTTCTTTTCTCTTCTTTTCTCTTCTTTATTCTTTAAACTTTTCTCTTCTTTTTACTCTTCATTTCTCTTTTCTCTTCTTTTCATTTCTTTTCTCTTCTTTTCTCTTTTCCCTTTACAACTCTGTTTTCTTTTCTTCTTTTCTCTTTTCACTTTTCTTTTCTCTTTTCTCTTCTTTTCTCTTTTCTCATCTTTTCTCCTCTTTACTCTTTTCCCTTTTCTCTTCTTTTTTCTTTTCTCTTTTTTTCTCGTTTCTCTTCTTTTCTCTTTTCTCTTCTTTTCTCTTTTCCCTTTTCTTTTCTCTTTTCTCTATTCTCTTCTTTTCTCTTTTCTCTTTTGTATTCTTTTCTCTTCTATTTACTTTTCTCTTTTAACTTTTCTCTTCTTTTCTCTATTCTCTTCTTTTCTCTATTAACTTTTCTCTTCTTTTCTCTATTCTCTTCTTTTCTCTTTTTTCTCTTCTCTTCACTTTTCTCTTTTATCTTTTCTCTTCTTTTCTCTATTCTCTTCTTTTCTCTATTAACTTTTCTCTTCTTTTCTCTATTCTCTTCTTTTCTCTTTTTTCTCTTCTATTCACTTTTCTCTTTTCCCTTTTCTCTTCTTTTTTCTTTTCTCTTTTTTTCTCGTTTCTCTTCTTTTCTCTTTTCTCTTCTTTTCTCTTTTCCCTTTTCTATTCTCTTTTCTCTATTCTCTTCTTTTCTCTTTTCTCTTTTGTAGTCTTTTCTCTTCTATTCACTTTTCTCTTTTCACTTTTCTCTTCTTTTCTCTATTCTCTTCTTTTCTCTATTAACTTTTCTCTTCTTTTCTCTATTCTCTTCTTTTCTCTTTTTTCTCTTCTATTCACTTTTCTCTTTTATCTTTTCTCTTCTTTTCTCTATTCTCTTCTTTTCTCTTTTCTCTTCTTTTCTCTTCATTTCTCTTTCCTCATTTCTCTATTCTCATCTGTTCTCTTTTCTCTTCTTTTCTCTTTTCTCTTTTGTATTCTTTTATCTTCTATTCACTTTTCTCTTTTATCTTTTGTTTTCTCTTCTTTTCTCTATTCTCTTCTTTTCTCTTTTCCCTTCATTTCTCTTTCCTCATTTCTCTATTCTCATCTGTTCTCTTTTCTCTTCTTTGCTCTTTTCTCTTTTCTCTTCTTCTATCTTCTTTTATCTTCTTTTCTCTTTTCTCTTTTCTCTATTCTCTTCAGTTCTCTTTTGTCTTCTTTCCACTGTTCCCTTTTCTCGTCTATTCTCTTTTATCTTTTCTCTTCTTTTCTCTTTTCTCTTCTTTTCCCTTCTTTTCTCCTTTCACGTTTCTTTTCACTTTTCTCTTCTTTTCTCTTTTCTCTTCTTTTCTCCTTTCTTTTCTCTTTTCTCTTCTTCTCTTCTTTTCTGTTTTCTCTTCTTTTCCCTTCATTTCTCTTTTCTCTTTTGTATTCTTTTATCTTCTATTCACTTTTCTCTTTTATCTTTTCTTTTCTCTTCTTTTCTCTATTCTCTTCTTTTCTCTTTTCTCTTCATTTCTCTTTCCTCATTTCTCTATTCTCATCTGTTCTCTTTTCTCTTCTTTGCTCTTTTCTCTTTTCTCTTCTTCTATCTTCTTTTATCTTCTTTTCTCTTTTCTCTTCTTTTCTCTTTTCCCTTTTCTTTTCTCTTTTCTCAATTCTCTTCTTTTCTCTATTCTCTTCTTTTCTCTTTTCTCTTCATTTCTCTTTCCTCATTTCTCTATTCTCATCTGTTCTCTTTTCTATTCTTTTCTCTTTTCTCTTTTCTCTTCTTCTATCTTCTTTTATCTTCTTTTCTCTTTTCTCTTTTCTCTATTCTCTTCAGTTCTCTTTTGTCTTCTTTCCACTGTTCCCTTTTCTCGTCTATTCTCTTTTATATTTTCTCTTCTTTTCTCTTTTCTCTTCTTTTCCCTTCTTTTCTCCTTTCACGTTTCTTTTCACTTTTCTCTTCTTTTCTCTTTTCTCTTCTTTTCTCCTTTCTTTTCTCTTTTCTCTTCTTCTCTTCTTTTCTCTTCTTTTCCCTTCATTTCTCTTTTCTCTTTTGTATTCTTTTATCTTCTATTCACTTTTCTCTTTTATCTTTTCTTTTCTCTTCTTTTCTCTATTCTCTTCTTTTCTCTTTTCTCTTCATTTCTCATTCCTCATTTCTCTATTCTCATCTGTTCTCTTTTCTCTTCTTTGCTCTTTTCTCTTTTCTCTTCTTCTATCTTCTTTTATCTTCTTTTCTCTTTTCTCTTTTCTCTATTCTCTTCAGTTCTCTTTTGTCTTCTTTCCACTGTTCCCTTTTCTCGTCTATTCTCTTTTATCTTTTCTCTTCTTTTCTCTTTTCTCTTCTTTTCCCTTCTTTTCTCCTTTCACGTTTCTTTTCACTTTTCTCTTCTTTTCTCTTTTCTCTTCTTTTCTCCTTTCTTTTCTCTTTTCTCTTCTTCTCTTCTTTTCTGTTTTCTCTTCTTTTCCCTTCATTTCTCTTTTCTCTTTTGTATTCTTTTATCTTCTATTCACTTTTCTCTTTTATCTTTTCTTTTCTCTTCTTTTCTCTATTCTCTTCTTTTCTCTTTTCTCTTCATTTCTCTTTCCTCATTTCTCTATTCTCATCTGTTCTCTTTTCTCTTCTTTGCTCTTTTCTCTTTTCTCTTCTTCTATCTTCTTTTATCTTCTTTTCTCTTTTCTCTTCTTTTCTCTTTTCCCTTTTCTTTTCTCTTTTCTCAATTCTCTTCTTTTCTCTATTCTCTTCTTTTCTCTTTTCTCTTCATTTCTCTTTCCTCATTTCTCTATTCTCATCTGTTCTCTTTTCTATTCTTTTCTCTTTTCTCTTTTCTCTTCTTCTATCTTCTTTTATCTTCTTTTCTCTTTTCTCTTTTCTCTATTCTCTTCAGTTCTCTTTTGTCTTCTTTCCACTGTTCCCTTTTCTCGTCTATTCTCTTTTATATTTTCTCTTCTTTTCTCTTTTCTCTTCTTTTCCCTTCTTTTCTCCTTTCACGTTTCTTTTCACTTTTCTCTTCTTTTCTCTTTTCTCTTCTTTTCTCCTTTCTTTTCTCTTTTCTCTTCTTCTCTTCTTTTCTCTTCTTTTCCCTTCATTTCTCTTTTCTCTTTTGTATTCTTTTATCTTCTATTCACTTTTCTCTTTTATCTTTTCTTTTCTCTTCTTTTCTCTATTCTCTTCTTTTCTCTTTTCTCTTCATTTCTCATTCCTCATTTCTCTATTCTCATCTGTTCTCTTTTCTCTTCTTTGCTCTTTTCTCTTTTCTCTTCTTCTATCTTCTTTTATCTTCTTTTCTCTTTTCTCTTTTCTCTATTCTCTTCTGTTCTCTTTTGTCTTCTTTCCACTGTTCCCTTTTCTCGTCTATTCTCTTTTATCTTTTCTCTTCTTTTCTCTTTTCTCTTCTTTTCTCTTCTTTTCTCCTTTCACGTTTCTTTTCACTTTTCTCTTCTTTTCTCTTTTCTCTTCTTTTCTCCTTTCTTTTCTCTTTTCTCTTCTTCTCTTCTTTTCTGTTTTCTCTTCTTTTCCCTTCATTTCTCTTTTCTCTTTTGTATTCTTTTATCTTCTATTCACTTTTCTCTTTTATCTTTTCTTTTCTCTTCTTTTCTCTATTCTCTTCTTTTCTCTTTTCTCTTCATTTCTCATTCCTCATTTCTCTATTCTCATCTGTTCTCTTTTCTCTTCTTTGCTCTTTTCTCTTTTCTCTTCTTCTATCTTCTTTTATCTTCTTTTCTCTTTTCTCTTTTCTCTATTCTCTTCTGTTCTCTTTTGTCTTCTTTCCACTGTTCCCTTTTCTCGTCTATTCTCTTTTATCTTTTCTCTTCTTTTCTCTTTTCTCTTCTTTTCTCTTCTTTTCTCCTTTCACGTTTCTTTTCTCTTTTCTCTTCTTTTCTCATTCATTTTTTCTCTTTTCTCTTTTTTCTTCTTTTCTCTTTTCTCTTCTTTTCTCCTTTCTTTTCTCTTTTCTCTTCCTCTCTTCTTTTCTCTTCTTTTCCCTTCATTTCTCTTTTCTCTTTTGTATTCTTTTATCTTCTATTCACTTTTCTCTTTTATCTTTTCTTTTCTCTTCTTTTCTCTATTCTCTTCTTTTCTCTTTTCTCTTCTTTTCTCTTCATTTCTCTTTCCTCATTTCTCTATTCTCATCTGTTCTCTTTTCTCTTCTTTGCTCTTTTCTCTTTTCTCTTCTTCTATCTTCTTTTATCTTCTTTTCTCTTTTCTCTTTTCTCTATTCTCTTCTGTTCTCTTTTGTCTTCTTTCCTCTGTTCCCTTTTCTCGTCTATTCTGTTTTATCTTTTCTCTTCATTTCTCTTTTCTCTTCTTTTCCATTCTCTCTTCTTTTCTCTTTTCTCATTTCTCTTTTCTATTCTTTTCTCTTTTCTCTTTTCTCTTCTTGTCTCTTTTTTCTTTTCTATTCTTTTCTCTTCTTTTCTCTTTTCCATTTTCTCTTTTTTTCTCTTGTCTCTTTTCTCTTTTCTCTTCTTTTCTCTTTCCTCTTTTCTATTTCCTCTTCTTTTCTAATTTATCTTTTCTCTTCTTTTCGCTTTTCTATATCCTCTTCTTTTCTAATTTATCTTTTCTCTTCTTTTCTCTTGTTTTCGCTTTTCTATATCCTCTTCTTTTCTCTTCTTCTCTCTTCTTTTCTCTTTTCTCTTGTCCCCTTTCTCTTCTTTTCTCTTTTCCCTTTTCTCTTCTTTTCTCTATTCTGTTCTTTTCTCTTTCCTTATTTCTCTTTTCTCTTCTTTTCTCTTTTCTCTTCTTTTCTCTTTTCTCTTCTTTTCTCTTTTCTCATCTTTTCTCCTCTTTACTCTTTTCCCTTTTCTCTTCTTTTTTCTTTTCTCTTCTTTTCTCGTTTCTCTTCTTTTCTCTTTTCTCTTCTTTTCTCTTTTCCCTTTTCTTTTCTCTTTTCTCAATTCTCTTCTTTTCTCTTTTCTCGTCTTTTCTCTTTTCTCGTCATTTCCCTTCAGTTCTCTTTTCTCTTTTCTCTTTTGTATTCTTTTCTCTTCTATTCACTTTTCTCTTTTATCTTTTCTCTTCTTTTCTCTTTTCTCCTCTTTTCTCTTTTCTTTTCTCTTTTCTCTTTTCTCTTTTCTCTTCGTATCTCTTCGTTTCTCTTTTCTCTTCTTTTCTCTACTTTTCTCTTTTCCCTTTATTCTCTTCTTTACTCTTTTCCTATATTCTCTTCTTTTCTCTTTTCTCTTCTTTACTCTTCTTTATTCTTTAAATTTTCTCTTCTTTTTACTGTTCATTTCTCTTTTCTCTTCTTTTCATTTCTTTTCTCTTCTTTTCTCTTTTCACTTCTTTTCTCTTCCTTTCTCTATATATTCTCTTTTCTCTTTTCTCTCATTTTCTCTTATTTTCTCTTTTTCCTTTTCTCTTCTTTTCTCTATTCTCTTTTTCTCTTTACTCTTCTTTTCTCTTTTCGCTTTTCTCTTCTTATCTCTTCTCCTTTTTCTCATATCTGTTCTTTTCTCTTTTCTCTTTTATCTTCATTTCTCTTCTTTTCTCTTTTCCCTTTACTCATCTTTTTTCTTTTCTTCTTTTCTCTTTTCACTTTTCTTTTCTGTTTTCTCTTCTTTTCTCTTTTCTCATCTTTTCTCCTCTTTACTCTTTTCCCTTTTCTCTTTTTTTCTCTTCTTTTCTTTTCTTTATTCTTTAAACTTTTCTCTTCTTTTTACTCTTCATTTCTCTTTTCTCTTCTTTTCATTTCTTTTCTCTTCTTTTCTCTTTTCCCTTTACAACTCTGTTTTCTTTTCTTCTTTTCTCTTTTCACTTTTCTTTTCTCTTTTCTCTTCTTTTCTCTTTTCTCATCTTTTCTCCTCTTTACTCTTTTCCCTTTTCTCTTCTTTTTTCTTTTCTCTTTTTTTCTCGTTTCTCTTCTTTTCTCTTTTCTCTTCTTTTCTCTTTTCCCTTTTCTTTTCTCTTTTCTCTATTCTCTTCTTTTCTCTTTTCTCTTTTGTATTCTTTTCTCTTCTATTCACTTTTCTCTTTTAACTTTTCTCTTCTTTTCTCTATTCTCTTCTTTTCTCTATTAACTTTTCTCTTCTTTTCTCTATTCTCTTCTTTTCTCTTTTTTCTCTTCTCTTCACTTTTCTCTTTTATCTTTTCTCTTCTTTTCTCTATTCTCTTCTTTTCTCTATTAACTTTTCTCTTCTTTTCTCTATTCTCTTCTTTTCTCTTTTTTCTCTCCAATTCACTTTTCTCTTTTCCCTTTTCTCTTCTTTTTTCTTTTCTCTTTTTTTCTCGTTTCTCTTCTTTTCTCTTTTCTCTTCTTTTCTCTTTTCCCTTTTCTTTTCTCTTTTCTCTATTCTCTTCTTTTCTCTTTTCTCTTTTGTAGTCTTTTCTCTTCTATTCACTTTTCTCTTTTCACTTTTCTCTTCTTTTCTCTATTCTCTTCTTTTCTCTATTAACTTATCTCTTCTTTTCTCTATTCTCTTCTTTTCTCTTTTTTTCTCTTCTATTCACTTTTCTCTTTTATCTTTTCTCTTCTTTTCTCTATTCTCTTCTTTTCTCTTTTCTCTTCTTTTCTCTTCATTTCTCTTTCCTCATTTCTCTATTCTCATCTGTTCTCTTTTCTCTTCTTTGCTCTTTTCTCTTTTGTATTCTTTTATCTTCTATTCACTTTTCTCTTTTATCTTTTCTTTTCTCTTCTTTTCTCTATTCTCTTCTTTTCTCTTTTCTCTTCATTTCTCTTTCCTCATTTCTCTATTCTCATCTGTTCTCTTTTCTCTTCTTTGCTCTTTTCTCTTTTCTCTTCTTCTATCTTCTTTTATCTTCTTTTCTCTTTTCTCTTTTCTCTATTCTCTTCAGTTCTCTTTTGTCTTCTTTCCACTGTTCCCTTTTCTCGTCTATTCTCCTTTATCTTTTCTCTTCTTTTCTCTTTTCTCTTCTTTTCTCTTCTTTTCTCCTTTCACGTTTCTTTTCTCTTTTCTCTTCTTTTCTCATTCATTTTTTCTCTTTTCTCTTTTTTCTTCTTTTCTCTTTTCTCTTCTTTTCTCCTTTCTTTTCTCTTTTCTCTTCTTTTCTCTTTTCTCATCTTTTCTCCTCTTTACTCTTTTCCCTTTTCTCTTTTTTTTTCTTTTCTCTTCTTTTCTCTTCTTTATTCTTTAAACTTTTCTCTTCTTTTTACTCTTCATTTCTCTTTTCTCTTCTTTTCATTTCTTTTCTCTTCTTTTCTCTTTTCCCTTTACAACTCTGTTTTCTTTTCTTCTTTTCTCTTTTCACTTTTCTTTTCTCTTTTCTCTTCTTTTCTCTTTTCTCATCTTTTCTCCTCTTTACTCTTTTCCCTTTTCTCTTCTTTTTTCTTTTCTCTTTTTTTCTCGTTTCTCTTCTTTTCTCTTTTCTCTTCTTTTCTCTTTTCACTTTTCTTTTCTCTTTTCTCTATTCTCTTCTTTTCTCTTTTCTCTTTTGTATTCTTTTCTCTTCTATTCACTTTTCTCTTTTAACTTTTCTCTTCTTTTCTCTATTCTCTTCTTTTCTCTTTTTTCTCTTCTATTCACTTTTCTCTTTTATCTTTTCTCTTCGTTTCTCTATTCTCTTCTTTTCCATTCTCTCTTCTTTTCTCTTTTCTCATTTCTCTTTTCTTTTCTTTTCTCTTTTCTCTTTTCTCTTCTTGTCTCTTTTTTCTTTTCTATTCTTTTCTCTTCTTTTCTCTTTTCCATTTTCTCTTTTTTTCTCTTGTCTCGTTTCTCTTTTCTCTTCTTTTCTCTTCATTTCTCTTTCCTCATTTCTCTATTCTCATCTGTTCTCTTTTCTCTTCTTTGCTCTTTTCTCTTTTGTATTCTTTTATCTTCTATTCACTTTTCTCTTTTATCTTTTCTTTTCTCTTCTTTTCTCTATTCTCTTCTTTTCTCTTTTCTCTTCATTTCTCTTTCCTCATTTCTCTATTCTCATCTGTTCTCTTTTCTCTTCTTTGCTCTTTTCTCTTTTCTCTTCTTCTATCTTCTTTTATCTTCTTTTCTCTTTTCTCTTTTCTCTATTCTCTTCTGTTCTCTTTTGTCTTCTTTCCTCTGTTCCCTTTTCTCGTCTATTCTCTTTTTTCTTTTCTCTTCATTTCTCTTTTCTCTTCTTTTCCATTCTCTCTTCTTTTCTCTTTTCTCATTTCTCTTTTCTTTTCTTTTCTCTTTTCTCTTTTCTCTTCTTGTCTCTTTTTTCTTTTCTATTCTTTTCTCTTCTTTTCTCTTTTCCATTTTCTCTTTTTTTCTCTTGTCTCGTTTCTCTTTTCTCTTCTTTTCTCTTTCCTCTTTTCTATTTCCTCTTCTTTTCTAATTTATCTTTTCTCTTCTTTTCTCTTGTTTTCGCTTTTCTATATCCTCTTCTTTTCTCTTCTACTCTCTTCTTTTCTCTTTTCTCTTGTCCCCTTTCTCTTCTTTTCTCTTTTCTCTTTTCTCTTCTTTTCTCTTTTCTCATCTTTTCTCCTCTTTACTCTTTTCCCTATTCTCTTCTTTTCTCTTTTCTCTTCATTTCTCTTTCCTCATTTCTCTTTTCTCATCTGTTCTCTTTTCTCTTCTTTGCTCTTTTCTCTTTTCTCTTCTTCTATCTTCTTTTATCTTCTTTTCTCTTTTCTCTTTTCTCTATTCTCTTCTGTTCTCTTTTGTCTTCTTTCCTCTGTTCCCTTTTCTCGTCTATTCTCTTTTATCTTTTCTCTTCATTTCTCTTTTCTCTTCTTTTCCATTCTCTCTTCTTTTCTCTTTTCTCATTTCTCTTTTCTCTTCTTGTCTCTTTTTTCTTTTCTGTTCTTTTCTCTTCTTTTCTCTTTTCAATTTTCTCTTTTTTTCTCTTGTCTCTTTTCTCTTTTCACTTCTTTTCTCTTTTCTCTTTTCTATTTCCTCTTCTTTTCGAATTTATCTTTTCTCTTCTTTTCTCTTGTTTTCGCTTTTCTATATCCTCTTCTTTTCTCTTCTTCTCTCTTCTTTTCTCTTTTCTCTTGTCCCCTTTCTCTTCTTTTCTCTTTTCCCTTTTCTCTTCTTTTCTCTATTCTGTTCTTTTCTCTTTCCTTATTTCTCTTTTCTCTTCTTTTCCCTTTTCTCTTATTTTTTCTTTTCTCTTCTTTTCTCGTTTCTCTTCTTTTCTCTTTTCTCTTCTTTTCTCTTTTCCCTTTTCTTTTCTCTTTCCTCAATTCTCTTCTTTTCTCTTTACTCGTCTTTTCTCTTTTCTCGTCATTTCCCTTCAGTTCTCTTTTCTCTTTTCTCTTTTGTATTCTTTTCTCTTCTATTCACTTTTCTCTTTTATCTTTTCTCTTCTTTTCTCTTTTCTCCTCTTTTCTCTTTTCTTTTCTCTTTTCTCTTTTCTCTTTTCTCTTCGTATCTCTTCGTTTCTCTTTTCTCTTCTTTTCTCTACTTTTCTCTTTTCCCTTTATTCTCTTCTTTTCTCTTTTCCTATATTCTCTTCTTTTCTCTTTTCTCTTTTCTCTTCTTTTCTCTTCTTTATTCTTTAAACTTTTCTCTTCTTTTTACTCTTCATTTCTCTTTTCTCTTCTTTTCATTTCTTTTCTCTTCTTTTCTCATTTCCCTTCACAACTCTGTTTTCTTTTCTTCTTTTCTCTTTTCACTTTTCTTTTCTCTTTTCTCTTCTTTTCTCTTTTCTCATCTTTTCTCCTCTTTACTCTTTTCCCTTTTCTCTTCTTTTTTCTTTTCTCTTTTTTTCTCGTTTCTCTTCTTTTCTCTTTTCTCTTCTTTTCTCTTTTCCCTCTTCTTTTCTCTTTTCTCTATTCTCTTCTTTTCTCTTTTCTCTTTTGTATTCTTTTCTCTTCTATTCACTTTTCTCTTTTATCTTTTCTCTTCTTTTCTCTATTCTCTTCTTTTCTCTATTAACTTTTCTCTTCTTTTCTCTATTCTCTTCTTTTCTCTTTTTTCTCTTCTATTCACTTTTCTCTTTTATCTTTTCTCTTCTTTTCTCTATTCTCTTCTTTTCCCTTCTTTTCTCCTTTCACGTTTCTTTTCTCTTTTCTCTTCTTTTCTCTTTTCTCTTCTTTTCTCCTTTCTTTTCTCTTTTCTCTTCTTCTCTTCTTTTCTCTTTTCTCTTCTTTTCCCTTCATTTCTCTTTTCTCTTTTGTATTCTTTTATCTTCTATTCACTTTTCTCTTTTATCTTTTCTTTTCTCTTCTTTTCTCTATTCTCTTCTTTTCTCTTTTCCCTTCATTTCTCTTTCCTCATTTCTCTATTCTCATCTGTTCTCTTTTCTCTTCTTTGCTCTTTTCTCTTTTCTCTTCTTCTATCTTCTTTTATCTTCTTTTCTCTTTTCTCTTTTCTCTATTCTCTTCAGTTCTCTTTTGTCTTCTTTCCACTGTTCCCTTTTCTCGTCTATTCTCTTTTATCTTTTCTCTTCTTTTCTCTTTTCTCTTCTTTTCCCTTCTTTTCTCCTTTCACGTTTCTTTTCACCTTTCTCTTCTTCTTCTCTTTTCTCTTCTTTTCTCCTTTCTTTTCTCTTTTCTCTTCTTCACTTCTTTTCTCTTTTCTCTTCTTTTCCCTTCATTTCTCTTTTCTCTTTTGTATTCTTTTATCTTCTATTCACTTTTCTCTTTTATCTTTTCTTGTCTCTTCTTTTCTCTATTCTCTTCTTTTCTCTTTTCTCTTCTTTTCTCTTCATTTCTCTTTCCTCATTTCTCTATTCCCATCTGTTCTCTTTTCTCTTCTTTGCTCTTTTCTCTTTTCTCTTCTTCTATCTTCTTTTATCTTCTGTTCTCTTTTCTCTTTTCTCTATTCTCTTCTGTTCTCTTTTGTCTTCTTTCCACTGTTCCCTTTTCTCGTCTATTCTCTTTTATCTTTTCTCTTCTTTTCTCTTTTCTCTTCTTTTCTCTTCTTTTCTCCTTTCACGTTTCCTTTCTCTTTTCTCTTCTTTTCTCATTCATTTTTTCTCTTTTCTCTTTTCTCTTCTTTTCTCTTTTCTCTTCTTTTCTCCTTTCTTTTCTCTTTTCTCTTCTTCTCTTCTTTTCTCTTCTTTTCCCTTCATTTCTCTTTTCTCTTTTGTATTCTTTTATCTTCGATTCACTTTTCTCTTTCATCTTTTCTTTTCTCTTCTTTTCTCTTTTCTCTTCTTTTCTCTTTTCTCTTCTTTTCTCTTTTCTCATATTTTCTCCTCTTTACTCTTTTCCCTTTTCTCTTCTTTTTTCTTTTCTCTTTTTTTCTCGTTTCTCTTCTTTTCTCTTTTCTCTTCTTTTCTCTTTTCCCTTTTCTTTTCTCTTTTCTCTATTCTCTTCTTTTCTCTTTTCTCTTTTGTATTCTTTTCTCTTCTATTCACTTTTCTCTATTAACTTTTCTCTTGTTTTCTCATTCATTTTTTCTCTTTTCTCTTTTCTCTTCTTTTCTCTTTTCTCTTCTTTTCTCCTTTCTTTTCTCTTTTCTCTTCTTCTCTTCTTTTCTCTTCTTTTCCCTTCATTTCTCTTTTCTCTTTTGTATTCTTTTATCTTCTATTCACTTTTCTCTTTTATCTTTTCTTTTCTCTTCTTTTCTCTATTCTCTTCTTTTCTCTTTTCTCTTCTTTTCTCTTCATTTCTCTTTCCTCATTTCTCTATTCTCATCTGCTCTCTTTTCTCTTCTTTGCTCTTTTCTCTTTTCTCTTCTTCTATCTTCTTTTATCTTCTTTTCTCTTTTCTCTTTTCTCTATTCTCTTCTGTTCTCTTTTGTCTTCTTTCCTCTGTTCCCTTTTCTCGTCTATTCTCTTTTATCTTTTCTCTTCATTTCTCTTTTCTCTTCTTTTCCATTCTCTCTTCTTTTCTCTTTTCTCATTTCTCTTTTCTATTCTTTTCTCTTTTCTCTTCTTGTCTCTTTTTTCTTTTCTATTCTTTTCTCTTCTTTTCTCTTTTCCATTTTCTCTTTTTTTCTCTTGTCTCTTTTCTCTTTTCTCTTCTTTTCTCTTTCCTCTTTTCTATTTCCTCTTCTTTTCTAATTTATCTTTTCTCTTCTTTTCGCTTTTCTATATCCTCTTCTTTTCTAATTTATCTTTTCTCTTCTTTTCTCTTGTTTTCGCTTTTCTATATCCTCTTCTTTTCTTTTCTTCTCTCTTCTTTTCTCTTTTCTCTTGTCCCCTTTCTCTTCTTTTCTCTTTTCCCTTTTCTCTTCTTTTCTCTATTCTGTTCTTTTCTCTTTCCTTATTTCTCTTTTCTCTTCTTTTCTCTTTTCTCTTCTTTTCTCTTTTCTCTTCTTTTCTCTTTTCTCATCTTTTCTCCTCTTTACTCTTTTCCCTTTTCTCTTCTTTTTTCTATTCTCTTCTTTTCTCGTTTCTCTTCTTTTCTCAATTCTCTTCTTTTCTCTTTTCTCGTCTTTTCTCTTTTCTCGTCATTTCCCTTCAGTTCTCTTTTCTCTTTTCTCTTTTGTATTCTTTTCTCTTCTATTCACTTTTCTCTTTTATCTTTTCTCTTCTTTTCTCTTTTCTCCTCTTTTCTCTTTTCTTTTCTCTTTTCTCTTTTCTCTTTTCTCTTCGTATCTCTTCGTTTCTCTTTTCTCTTCTTTTCTCTACTTTTCTCTTTTCCCTTTATTCTCTTCTTTACTCTTTTCCTATATTCTCTTCTTTTCTCTTTTCTCTTCTTTTCTCTTCTTTATTCTTTAAACTTTTCTCTTCTTTTTACTGTTCATTTCTCTTTTCTCTTCTTTTCATTTCTTTTCTCTTCTTTTCTCTTTTCACTTCTTTTCTCTTCCTTTCTCTATATATTCTCTTTTCTCTTTTCTCTCATTTTCTCTTATTTTCTCTTTTTCCTTTTCTCTTCTTTTCTCTATTCTCTTTTTCTCTTTACTCTTCTTTTCTCTTTTCGCTTTTCTCTTCTTATCTCTTCTCCTTTTTCTCATATCTGTTCTTTTCTCTTTTCTCTTTTATCTTCATTTCTCTTCTTTTCTCTTTTCCCTTTACACCTCTTTTTTCTTTTCTTCTTTTCTCTTTTCACTTTTCTTTTCTGTTTTCTCTTCTTTTCTCTTTTCTCATCTTTTCTCCTCTTTACTCTTTTCCCTTTTCTCTTTTTTTTTCTTTTCTCTTCTTTTCTCTTCTTTATTCTTTAAACTTTTCTCTTCTTTTTAATCTTCATTTCTCTTTTCTCTTCTTTTCATTTCTTTTCTCTTCTTTTCTCTTTTCCCTTTACAACTCTGTTTTCTTTTCTTCTTTTCTCTTTTCACTTTTCTTTTCTCTTTTCTCTTCTTTTCTCTTTTCTCACCTTTTCTCCTCTTTACTCTTTTCCCTTTTCTCTTCTTTTTTCTTTTCTCTTTTTTTCTCGTTTCTCTTCTTTTCTCTTTTCTCTTCTTTTCTCTTCTTTATTCTTTAAACTTTTCTCTTCTTTTTACTGTTCATTTCTCTTTTCTCTTCTTTTCATTTCTTTTCTCTTCTTTTCTCTTTTCACTTCTTTTCTCTTCCTTTCTCTATATATTCTCTTTTCTCTTTTCTCTCATTTTCTCTTATTTTCTCTTTTTCCTTTTCTCTTCTTTTCTCTATTCTCTTTTTCTCTTTACTCCTCTTTTCTCTTTTCGCTTTTCTCTTCTTATCTCTTCTCCTTTTTCTCATATCTGTTCTTTTCTCTTTCTCTTTTTTCTTCATTTCTATTCTTTTCTCTTTTCCCTTTACACCTCTTTTTTCTTTTCTTCTTTTCTCTTTTCACTTTTCTTTTCTGTTTTCTCTTCTTTTCTCTTTTCTCATTTTTTCTCCTCTTTACTCTTTTCCCTTTTCTCTTTTTTTTTCTTTTCTCTTCTTTTCTCGTTTCTCTTCTTTTCTCTTTTCTCTTCTTTTCTCTTTTCCCTTTTCTTTTCTCTTTTCTCTATTCTCTTCTTTTCTCTTTTCTCTTTTGTATTCTTTTCTCTTCTATTCACTTTTCTCTTTTAACTTTTCTCTTCTTTTCTCTATTCTCTTCTTTTCTCTATTAACTTTTCTCTTCTTTTCTCTATTCTCTTCTTTTCTCTTTTTTCTCTTCTATTCACTTTTCTCTTTTATCTTTTCTCTTCTTTTCTCTATTCTCTTCTTTTCTCTTTTCTCTTCTTTTCTCTTCATTTCTCTTTCCTCATTTCTCTATTCTCATCTGTTCTCTTTTCTCTTCTTTGCTCTTTTCTCTTTTCTCTTCTTCTATCTTCTTTTATCTTCTTTTCTCTTTTCTCTTTTCTCTATTCTCTTCAGTTCTCTTTTGTCTTCTTTCCACTGTTCCCTTTTCTCGTCTATTCTCTTTTATCTTTTCTCTTCTTTTCTCTTTTCTCTTCTTTTCCCTTCTTTTCTCCTTTCACGTTTCTTTTCACTTTTCTCTTCTTTTCTCTTTTCTCTTCTTTTCTCCTTTCTTTTCTCTTTTCTCTTTTGTATTCTTTTATCTTCTATTCACTTTTCTCTTTTATCTTTTCTTTTCTCTTCTTTTCTCTATTCTCTTCTTTTCTCTTTTCTCTTCATTTCTCTTTCCTCATTTCTCTATTCTCATCTGTTCTCTTTTCTCTTCTTTGCTCTTTTCTCTTTTCTCTTCTTCTATCTTCTTTTATCTTCTTTTCTCTTTTCTCTTTTCTCTATTCTCTTCGTATCTCTTCTTTTCTCTTTTCTCTTCTTTTCTCCTCTTTACTCTTTTCCCTTTTCTCTTTTTTTTTCTTTTCTCTTCTTTTCTCGTTTCTCTTCTTTTCTCTTTTCTCTTCTTTTCTCTTTTCCCTTTTCTTTTCTCTTTTCTCTATTCTCTTCTTTTCTCTTTTCTCTTTTGTATTCTTTTCTCTTCTATTCACTTTTCTCTTTTAACTTTTCTCTTCTTTTCTCTATTCTCTTCTTTTCTCTTTTTTCTCTTCTCTTCACTTTTCTCTTTTATCTTTTCTCTTCTTTTCTCTATTCTCTTCTTTTCTCTATTAACTTTTCTCTTCTTTTCTCTATTCTCTTCTTTTCTCTTTTTTCTCTTCTATTCACTTTTCTCTTTTATCTTTTCTCTTCTTTTCTCTATTCTCTTCTTTTCTCTTTTCTCTTCTTTTCTCTTCATTTCTCTTTCCTCATTTCTCTATTCTCATCTGTTCTCTTTTCTCTTCTTTGCTCTTTTCTCTTTTCTCTTCTTCTATCTTCTTTTATCTTCTTTTCTCTTTTCTCTTTTCTCTATTCTCTTCTGTTCTCTTTTGTCTTCTTTCCACTGTTCCCTTTTCTCGTCTATTCTCTTTTATCTTTTCTCTTCTTTTCTCTTTTCTCTTATTTTCCCTTCTTTTCTCCTTTCACGTTTCTTTTCACTTTTCTCTTCTTTTCTCTTTTCTCTTCTTTTCTCCTTTCTTTTCTCTTTTTTCTTCTTCTCTTCTTTTCTCTTTTCTCTTCTTTTCCCTTCATTTCTCTTTTCTCTTTTGTATTCTTTTATCTTCTATTCACTTTTCTCTTTTATCTTTTCTTTTCTCTTCTTTTCTCTATTCTCTTCTTTTCTCTTTTCCCTTCATTTCTCTTTCCTCATTTCTCTATTCTCATCTGTTCTCTTTTCTCTTCTTTGCTCTTTTCTCTTTTCTCTTCTTCTATCTTCTTTTATCTTCTTTTCTCTTTTCTCTTTTCTCTATTCTCTTCAGTTCTCTTTTGTCTTCTTTCCACTGTTCCCTTTTCTCGTCTATTCTCTTTTATATTTTCTCTTCTTTTCTCTTTTCTCTTCTTTTCCCTTCTTTTCTCCTTTCACGTTTCTTTTCACTTTTCTCTTCTTTTCTCTTTTCTCTTCTTTTCTCCTTTCTTTTCTCTTTTCTCTTCTTCACTTCTTTTCTCTTTTCTCTTCTTTTCCCTTCATTTCTCTTTTCTCTTTTGTATTCTTTTATCTTCTATTCACTTTTCTCTTTTATCTTTTCTTTTCTCTTCTTTTCTCTATTCTCTTCTTTTCTCTTTTCTCTTCTTTTCTCTTCATTTCTCTTTCCTCATTTCTCTATTCTCATCTGTTCTCTTTGCTCTTCTTTGCTCTTTTCTCTTTTCTCTTCTTCTATCTTCTTTTATCTTCTTTTCTCTTTTCTCTTTTCTCTATTCTCTTCTGTTCTCTTTTGTCTTCTTTCCACTGTTCCCTTTTCTCGTCTATTCTCCTTTATCTTTTCTCTTCTTTTCTCTTTTCTCTTCTTTTCTCTTCTTTTCTCCTTTCACGTTTCTTTTCTCTTTTCTCTTCTTTTCTCATTCATTTTTTCTCTTTTCTCTTTTTTCTTCTTTTCTCTTTTCTCTTCTTTTCTCCTTTCTTTTCTCTTTTCTCTTTTGTATTCTTTTCTCTTCTTTTCCCTTCATTTCTCTTTTCTCTTTTGTATTCTTTTATGTTCTATTCACTTTTCTCTTTTATCTTTTCTTTTCTCTTCTTTTCTCTATTCTCTTCTTTTCTCTTTTCTCTTCTTTTCTCTTCATTTCTCTTTCCTAATTTCTCTATTCTCATCTGTTCTCTTTTCTCTTCTTTGCTCTTTTCTCTTTTCTCTTCTTCTATCTTCTTTTATCTTCTTTTCTCTTTTCTCTTTTCTCTATTCTCTTCTGTTCTCTTTTGTCTTCTTTCCTCTGTTCCCTTTTCTCGTCTATTCTCTTTTATCTTTTCTCTTCATTTCTCTTTTCTCTTCTTTTCCATTCTCTCTTCTTTTCTCTTTTCTCATTTCTCTTTTCTATTCTTTTCTCTTTTCTCTTTTCTCTTCTTGTCTCTTTTTTCTTTTCTATTCTTTTCTCTTCTTTTCTCTTTTCCATTTTCTCTTTTTTTCTCTTGTCTCTTTTCTCTTTTCTCTTCTTTTCTCTTTCCTCTTTTCTATTTCCTCTTCTTTTCTAATTTATCTTTTCTCTTCTTTTCGCTTTTCTATATCCTCTTCTTTTCTAATTTATCTTTTCTCTTCTTTTCTCTTGTTTTCGCTTTTCTATATCCTCTTCTTTTCTCTTCTTCTCTCTTCTTTTCTCTTTTCTCTTGTCCCCTTTCTCTTCTTTTCTCTTTTCCCTTTTCTCTTCTTTTCTCTATTCTGTTCTTTTCTCTTTCCTTATTTCTCTTTTCTCTTCTTTTCTCTTTTCTCTTCTTTTCTCTTTTCTCTTCTTTTCTCTTTTCTCATCTTTTCTCCTCTTTACTTTTTTCCCTTTTCTCTTCTTTTTTCTTTTCTCTTCTTTTCTCGTTTCTCTTCTTTTCTCTTTTCTCTTCTTTTCTCTTTTCCCTTTTCTTTTCTCTTTTCTCAATTCTCTTCTTTTCTCTTTTCTCGTCTTTTCTCTTTTCTCGTCATTTCCCTTCAGTTCTCTTTTCTCTTTTCTCTTTTGTATTCTTTTCTCTTCTATTCACTTTTCTCTTTTATCTTTTCTCTTCTTTTCTCTTTTCTCCTCTTTTCTCTTTTCTTTTCTCTTTTCTCTTTTCTCTTTTCTCTTCGTATCTCTTCGTTTCTCTTTTCTCTTCTTTTCTCTACTTTTCTCTTTTCCCTTTATTCTCTTCTTTACTCTTTTCCTATATTCTCTTCTTTTCTCTTTTCTCTTCTTAACTCTTCTTTATTCTTTAAATTTTCTCTTCTTTTTACTGTTCATTTCTCTTTTCTCTTCTTTTCATTTCTTTTCTCTTCTTTTCTCTTTTCACTTCTTTTCTCTTCCTTTCTCTATATATTCTCTTTTCTCTTTTCTCTCATTTTCTCTTATTTTCTCTTTTTCCTTTTCTCTTCTTTTCTCTATTCTCTTTTTCTCTTTACTCTTCTTTTCTCTTTTCGCTTTTCTCTTCTTATCTCTTCTCCTTTTTCTCATATCTGTTCTTTTCTCTTTTCTCTTTTATCTTCATTTCTCTTCTTTTCTCTTTTCCCTTTACACCTCTTTTTTCTTTTCTTCTTTTCTCTTTTCACTTTTCTTTTCTGTTTTCTCTTCTTTTCTCTTTTCTCATCTTTTCTCCTCTTTACTCTTTTCCCTTTTCTCTTTTTTTTTCTTTTCTCTTCTTTTCTTTATTCTTTAAACTTTTCTCTTCTTTTTACTCTTCATTTCTCTTTTCTCTTCTTTTCATTTCTTTTCTCTTCTTTTCTCTTTTCCCTTTACAACTCTGTTTTCTTTTCTTCTTTTCTCTTTTCACTTTTCTTTTCTCTTTTCTCTTCTTTTCTCTTTTCTCATCTTTTCTCCTCTTTACTCTTTTCCCTTTTCTCTTCTTTTTTCTTTTCTCTTTTTTTCTCGTTTCTCTTCTTTTCTCTTTTCTCTTCTTTTCTCTTTTCCCTTTTCTTTTCTCTTTTCTCTATTCTCTTCTTTTCTCTTTTCTCTTTTGTATTCTTTTCTCTTCTATTTACTTTTCTCTTTTAACTTTTCTCTTCTTTTCTCTATTCTCTTCCTTTCTCTATTAACTTTTCTCTTCTTTTCTCTATTCTCTTCTTTTCTCTTTTTTCTCTTCTCTTCACTTTTCTCTTTTATCTTTTCTCTTCTTTTCTCTATTCTCTTCTTTTCTCTATTAACTTTTCTCTTCTTTTCTCTATTCTCTTCTTTTCTCTTTTTTCTCTTCTATTCACTTTTCTCTTTTCCCTTTTCTCTTCTTTTTTCTTTTCTCTTTTTTTCTCGTTTCTCTTCTTTTCTCTTTTCTCTTCTTTTCTCTTTTCCCTTTTCTTTTCTCTTTTCTCTATTCTCTTCTTTTCTCTTTTCTCTTTTGTAGTCTTTTCTCTTCTATTCACTTTTCTCTTTTCACTTTTCTCTTCTTTTCTCTATTCTCTTCTTTTCTCTATTAACTTTTCTCTTCTTTTCTCTATTCTCTTCTTTTCTCTTTTTTCTCTTCTATTCACTTTTCTCTTTTATCTTTTCTCTTCTTTTCTCTATTCTCTTCTTTTCTCTTTTCTCTTCTTTTCTCTTCATTTCTCTTTCCTCATTTCTCTATTCTCATCTGTTCTCTTTTCTCTTCTTTGCTCTTTTCTCTTTTCTCTTCTTCTATCTTCTTTTATCTTCTTTTCTCTTTTCTCTATTCTCTTCTGTTCTCTTTTGTCTTCTTTTCACTGTTCCCTTTTCTCGTCTATTCTCTTTTATCTTTTCTGTTCTTTTCTCTTTTCTCTTCTTTTCTCTTCTTTTCTCCTTTCACGTTTCTTTTCTCTTATCTCTTCTTTTCTCTTTTCTCTTCTTTTCTCCTTTCTTTTCTCTTTTCTCTTCTTCTCTTCTTTTCTCTTCTTTTCCCTTCATTTCTCTTTTCTCTTTTGTACTCTTTTATCTTCTATTCACTTTTCTCTTTTATCTTTTCTTTTCTCTTCTTTTCTCTTTTCTCTTCTTTATTCTTTTCTCTTCTTTTCTCTTTTCTCATATTTTCTCCTCTTTACTCTTTTCCCTTTTCTCTTCTTTTTTCTTTCCTCTTTTTTTCTCGTTTCTCTTCTTTTCTCGTTTCTCTTCTTTTCTCTTTTCCCTTTTCTTTTCTCTTTTCTCTATTCTCTTCTTTTCTCTTTTCTCTTTTGTATTCTTTTCTCTTCTATTCACTTTTCTCTTTTAACTTTACTCTTCTTTTCTCTATTCTCTTCTTTTCTCTATTAACTTTTCTCTTCTTTTCTCTATTCACTTCTTTTCTCTTTTTTCTCTTCTATTCACTTTTCTCTTTTATCTTTTCTCTTCTTTTCTCGATTCTCTTCTTTTCTCTTTTCTCTTCTTTTCTCTTCATTTCTCTTTCCTCATTTCTCTATTCTCATCTGTTCTCTTTTCTCTTCTTTGCTCTTTTCTCTTTTCTCTTCTTCTATCTTCTTTTATCTTCTTTTCTCTTTTCTCTTTTCTCTATTCTCTTCTGTTCTCTTTTGTCTTCTTTCCACTGTTCCCTTTTCTCGTCTATTCTCTTTTATCTTTTCTCTTCTTTTCGCTTTTCTCTTCTTTTCCCTTCTTTTCTCCTTTCACGTTTCTTTTCTCTTTTCTCTTCTTTTCTCATTCATCTTTTCTCTTTTCTCTTCTTTTCTCTTTTCTCTTCTTTTCTCCTTTGTTTTCTCTTTTCTCTTCTTCTCTTCTTTTCTCTTCTTTTCCCTTCATTTCTCTTTTCTCTTTTGTATTCTTTTATCTTCTATTCACTTTTCTCTTTTATCTTTTCTTTTCTCTTCTTTTCTCTATTCTCTTCTTTTCTCTTTTCTCTTCTTTTCTCTTCATTTCTCTTTCCTCATTTCTCTATTCTCATCTGTTCTCTTTTCTCTTCTTTGCTCTTTTCTCTTTTCTCTTCTTCTATCTTCTTTTATCTTCTTTTCTCTTTTCTCTTTTCTCTATTCTCTTCTGTTCTCTTTTGTCTTCTTTCCTCTGTTCCCTTTTCTCGTCTATTCTCTTTTATCTTTTCTCTTCATTTCTCTTTTCTCTTCTTTTCCATTCTCTCTTCTTTTCTCTTTTCTCATTTCTCTTTTCTTTTCTTTTCTCTTTTCTCTTTTCTCTTCTTGTCTCTTTTTTCTTTTCTATTCTTTTCTCTTCTTTTCTCTTTTCCATTTTCTCTTTTTTTCTCTTGTCTCTTTTCTCTTTTCTCTTCCTTTCACTTTCCTCTTTTCTATTTCCTCTTCTTTTCTAATTTATCTTTTCTCTTCTTTTCTCTTGTTTTCGCTTTTCTATATCCTCTGCTTTTCTCTTCTTCTCTCTTCTTTTCTCTTTTCTCTTTTCTCTATTCTCTTCTGTTCTCTTTTGTCTTCTTTCCACTGTTCCCTTTTCTCGTCTATTCTCTTTTATCTTTTCTCTTCTTTTCTCTTTTCTCTTCTTTTCTCTTCTTTTCTCCTTTCACGTTTCTTTTCTCTTTTCTCTTCTTTTCTCATTCATTTTTTGTCTTTTCTCTTTTCTCTTCTTTTCAGTTTCTCTTCTTTTCTCCTTTCTTTTCTCTTTTCTCTTCTTCTCTTCTTTTCTCTTCTTTTCCCTTCATTTCTCTTTTCACTTTTGTATTCTTTTATCTTCTATTCACTTTTCTCTTTTATCTTTTCTTTTCTCTTATTTTCTCTATTCTCTTCTTTTCTCTTTTCTCTTCTTTTCTCTTCATTTCTCTTTCCTCATTTCTCTATTCTCATCTGTTCTCTTTTCTCTTCTTTGCTCTTTTCTCTTTTCTCTTCTTCTATCTTCTTTTATCTTCTTTTCTCTTTTCTCTTTTCTCTATTCTCTTCTGTTCTCTTTTGTCTTCTTTCCACTGTTCCCTTTTCTCGTCTATTCTCTTTTATCTTTTCTCTTCTTTTCGCATTTCTCTTCTTTTCCCTTCTTTTCTACTTTCACGTTTCTTTTCTCTTTTCTCTTCTTTTCTCATTCATTTTTTCTCTTTTCTCTTTTCTCTTCTTTTCTCCTTTCTTTTCTCTTTTCTCTTCTTCTCTTCTTTTCTCTTCTTTTCCCTTCATTTCTCTTTTCTCTTTTGTATTCTTTTATCTTCTATTCACTTTTCTCTTTTGTCTTTTCTTTTCTCTTCTTTTCTCTATTCTCTTCTTTTCTCTTTTCTCTTCTTTTCTCTTCATTTCTCTTTCCTCATTTCTCTATTCTCATCTGTTCTCTTTTCTCTTCTTTGCTCTTTTCTCTTTTCTCTTCTTCTATCTTCTTTTATCTTCTTTTCTCTTTTCTCTTTTCTCTATTCTCTTCTGTTCTCTTTTGTCTTCTTTCCTCTGTTCCCTTTTCTCGTCTATTCTCTTTTATCTTTTCTCTTCATTTCTCTTTTCTCTTCTTTTCCATTCTCTCTCCTTTTCTCTTTTCTCATTTCTCTTTTCTTTTCTTTTCTCTTTTCTCTTTTCTCTTCTTGTCTCTTTTTTCTTTTCTGTTCTTTTCTCTTCTTTTCCCTTTTCCATTTTCTCTTTTTTTCTCTTGTCTCTTTTCTCTTTTCTCTTCTTTTCTCTTTCCTCTTTTCTTTTCTGTTCTTTTCTCTTCTTTTCCCTTTTCCATTTTCTCTTTTTTTCTCTTGTCTCTTTTCTCTTTTCTCTTCTTTTCTCTTTCCTCTTTTATATTTCCTCTTCTTTTCTAATTTATCTTTTCTCTTCTTTTCTCTTGTTTTCGCTTTTCTATATCCTCTTCTTTTCTCTTCTTCTCTCTTCTTTTCTCTTTTCTCTTGTCCCCTTTCTCTTCTTTTCTCTTTTCTCTTTTCTCTTCTTTTCTCTTTTCTCATCTTTTCTCCTCTTTACTCTTTTCCCTTTTCTCTTCTTTTTTCTTTTCTCTTTTTTTCTCGTTTCTCTTCTTTTCTCTTTTCTCTTCTTTTCTCTTTTCCCTTTTCTTTTCTCTTTTCTCTATTCTCTTCTTTTCTCTTTTCTCTTTTGTATTCTTTTCCCTTCTATTCACTTTTCTCTTTTAACTTTTCTCTTCTTTTCTCTATTCTCTTATTTTCTCTATTAACTTTTCTCTTCTTTTCTCTATTCTCTTCTTTTCTCTTTTTTCTCTTCTATTCACTTTTCTCTTTTATCTTTTCTCTTCTTTTCTCTATTCTCTTCTTTTCTCTTTTCTCTTCTTTTCTCTTCATTTCTCTTTCCTCATTTCTCTATTCTCATCTGTTCTCTTTTCTCTTCTTTGCTCTTTTCTCTTTTCTAATCTTCTATCTTCTTTTATCTTCTTTTCTCTTTTCTCTTTTCTCTATTCTCTTCTGTTCTCTTTTGTCTTCTTTCCACTGTTCCCTTTTCTCGTCTATACTCTTTTATCTTTTCTCTTCTTTTCTCTTTTCTCTTCTTTTCTCCTTTCACGTTTCTTTTCTCTTTTCTCTTCTTTTCTCATTCATTTTTTCTCTTTTCTCTTTTCTCTTCTTTTCTCTTTTCTCTTCTTTTCTCCTTTCTTTTCTCTTTTCTCTTCTTCTCTTCTTTTCTCTTCTTTTCCCTTCATTTCTCTTTTCTCTTTTGTATTCTTTTATCTTCTATTCACTTTTCTCTTTTATCTTTTCTTTTCTCTTCTTTTCTCTATTCTCTTCTTTTCTCTTTTCTCTTCTTTTCTCTTCATTTCTCTTTCCTCATTTCTCTATTCTCATCTGTTCTCTTTTCTCTTCTTTGCTCTTTTCTCTTTTCTCTTCTTCTATCTTCTTTTATCTTCTTTTCTCTTTTCTCTTTTCTCTATTCTCTTCTGTTCTCTTTTGTCTTCTTTCCTCTGTTCCCTTTTCTCGTCTATTCTCTTTTATCTTTTCTCTTCATTTCTCTTTTCTCTTCTTTTCATTCTCTCTTCTTTTCTCTTTTCTCATTTCTCTTTTCTTTTCTTTTCTCTTTTCTCTTTTCTCTTCTTGTCTCTTTTTTCTTTTCTATTCTTTTCTCTTCTTTTCTCTTTTCCATTTTCTCTTTTTTTCTCTTGTCTCTTTTCTCTTTTCTCTTCTTTTCTCTTTCCTCTTTTCTATTTCCTCTTCTTTTCTAATTTATCTTTTCTCTTCTTTTCTCTTGTTTTCGCTTTTCTATATCCTCTTCTTTTCTCTTCTTCTCTCTTCTTTTCTCTTTTCTCTTGTCGCCTTTCTCTTCTTTTCTCTTTTCCCTTTTCTCTTCTTTTCTCGATTCTGTTCTTTTCTCTTTCCTTATTTCTCTTTTCTCTTCTTTTCTCTTTTCTCTTCTTTTCTCTTTTCTCATATTTTCTCCTCTTTACTCTTTTCTCTTTTCTCTTCTTTTCTCTTTTCCCTTTTCTTTTCTCTTTTCTCAGTTCTCATCTTTTCTCTTTTCTCGTCTTTTCTCTTTTCTCGTCATTTCCCTTCAGTTCTCTTTTCTCTTTTCTCTTTTGTATTCTTTTCTCTTCTATTCACTTTTCTCTTTTATCTTTTCTCTTCTTTTCTCTTTTCTCCTCTTTTCTCTTTTCTTTTCTCTTTTCTCTTTTCTCTTTTCTCTTCGTATCTCTTCGTTTCTCTTTTCTCTTCTTTTCTCTACTTTTCTCTTTTCCCTTTATTCTCTTCTTTTCTCTTTTCCTATATTCTCTTCTTTTCTCTTTTCTCTTTTCTCTTCTTTTCTCTTCTTTATTCTTTTAACTTTTCTATTCTTTTTACTCTTCATTTCTCTTTTCTCAATTCTCTTCTTTTCTCTTTTCTCGTCTTTTCTCTTTTCTCGTCATTTCCCTTCAGTTCTCTTTTCTCTTTTCTCTTTTGGATTCTTTTCTCTTCTATTCACTTTTCTCTTTTATCTTTTCTCTTCTTTTCTCTTTTCTCCTCTTTTCTCTTTTCTTTTCTCTTTTCTCTTTTCTCTTTTCTCTTTTCTCTTCGTATCTCTTCCTTTCTCTTTTCACTTCTTTTCTCTACTTTTCTCTTTTCCCTTTATTCTCTTCTTTACTCTTTTCCTATATTCTCTTCTTTTCTATTTTCTCTTCTTTTCTCTTCTTTCTTCTTTAAACTTTTCTCTTCTTTTTACTGTTCATTTCTCTTTTCTCTTCTTTTCATTTCTTTTCTCTTCTTTTCTCTTTTCACTTCTTTTCTCTTCCTTTCTCTATATATTCTCTTTTCTCTTCTTCTCTTCTTTTCTCTTCTTTTCCCTTCATTTCTCTTTTCTCTTTTGTATTCTTTTATCTTCTATTCACTTTTCTCTTTTATCTTTTCTTTTCTCTTCTTTTCTCTATTCTCTTCTTTTCTCTTTTCTCTTCTTTTCTCTTCATTTCTCTTTCCTCATTTCTCTATTCTCATCTGTTCTCTTTTCTCTTCTTTGCTCTTTTCTCTTTTCTCTTCTTCTATCTTCTTTTATCTTCTTTTCTCTTTTCTCTTTTCTCTATTCTCTTCTGTTCTCTTTTGTCTTCTTTCCTCTGTTCCCTTTTCTCGTCTATTCTCTTTTATCTTTTCTCTTCATTTCTCTTTTCTCTTCTTTTCATTCTCTCTTCTTTTCTCTTTTCTCATTTCTCTTTTCTTTTCTTTTCTCTTTTCTCTTTTCTCTTCTTGTCTCTTTTTTCTTTTCTATTCTTTTCTCTTCTTTTCTCTTTTCCATTTTCTCTTTTTTTCTCTTGTCTCTTTTCTCTTTTCTCTTCTTTTCTCTTTCCTCTTTTCTATTTCCTCTTCTTTTCTAATTTATCTTTTCTCTTCTTTTCTCTTGTTTTCGCTTTTCTATATCCTCTTCTTTTCTCTTCTTCTCTCTTCTTTTCTCTTTTCTCTTGTCGCCTTTCTCTTCTTTTCTCTTTTCCCTTTTCTCTTCTTTTCTCGATTCTGTTCTTTTCTCTTTCCTTATTTCTCTTTTCTCTTCTTTTCTCTTTTCTCTTCTTTTCTCTTTTCTCATATTTTCTCCTCTTTACTCTTTTCTCTTTTCTCTTCTTTTCTCTTTTCCCTTTTCTTTTCTCTTTTCTCAGTTCTCATCTTTTCTCTTTTCTCGTCTTTTCTCTTTTCTCGTCATTTCCCTTCAGTTCTCTTTTCTCTTTTCTCTTTTGTATTCTTTTCTCTTCTATTCACTTTTCTCTTTTATCTTTTCTCTTCTTTTCTCTTTTCTCCTCTTTTCTCTTTTCTTTTCTCTTTTCTCTTTTCTCTTTTCTCTTCGTATCTCTTCGTTTCTCTTTTCTCTTCTTTTCTCTACTTTTCTCTTTTCCCTTTATTCTCTTCTTTTCTCTTTTCCTATATTCTCTTCTTTTCTCTTTTCTCTTTTCTCTTCTTTTCTCTTCTTTATTCTTTTAACTTTTCTATTCTTTTTACTCTTCATTTCTCTTTTCTCAATTCTCTTCTTTTCTCTTTACTCGTCTTTTCTCTTTTCTCGTCATTTCCCTTCAGTTCTCTTTTCTCTTTTCTCTTTTGGATTCTTTTCTCTTCTATTCACTTTTCTCTTTTATCTTTTCTCTTCTTTTCTCTTTTCTCCTCTTTTCTCTTTTCTTTTCTCTTTTCTCTTTTCTCTTTTCTCTTTTCTCTTCGTATCTCTTCCTTTCTCTTTTCACTTCTTTTCTCTACTTTTCTCTTTTCCCTTTATTCTCTTCTTTACTCTTTTCCTATATTCTCTTCTTTTCTATTTTCTCTTCTTTTCTCTTCTTTCTTCTTTAAACTTTTCTCTTCTTTTTACTGTTCATTTCTCTTTTCTCTTCTTTTCATTTCTTTTCTCTTCTTTTCTCTTTTCACTTCTTTTCTCTTCCTTTCTCTATATATTCTCTTTTTTCTTTTCTCTCATTTTCTCTTATTTTCTCTTTTTCCTTTTCTCTTCTTTTCTCTATTCTCTTTTTCTCTTTACTCTTTTTTTCTCTTTTCGCTTTTCTCTTCTTATCTCTTCTCCTTTTTCTCATATCTGTTCTTTTCTCTTTTCTCTTTTTTCTTCATTTCTCTTCTTTTCTCTTTTCCCTTTACACCTCTTTTTTCTTTTCTTCTTTTCTGTTTTCACTTTTCTTTTCTCTTTTCTCTTCTTTTCTCTTTTCTCATCTTTTCTCCTCTTTACTCTTTTCCCTTTTCTCTTTTTTTTTCTTTTCTCTTCTTTTCTCGTTTCTCTTCTTTTCTCTTTTCTCTTCTTTTCTCTTTTCCCTTTTCTTTTCTCTTTTCTCTATTCTCTTCTTTTCTCTTTTCTCTTTTGTATTCTTTTCTCTTCTATTCACTTTTCTCTTTTAACTTTTCTCTTCTTTTCTCTATTCTCTTCTTTTCTCTTTTTTCTCTTCTTTTCACTTTTCTCTTTTATCTTTTCTCTTCTTTTCTCTATTCTCTTCTTTTCTCTATTAACTTTTCTCTTCTTTTCTCTATTCTCTTCTTTTCTCTTTTTTCTCTTCTATTCACTTTTCTCTTTTATCTTTTCTCTTCTTTTCTCTATTCTCTTCTTTTCTCTTTTCTCTTCTTTTCTCTTCATTTCTCTTTCCTCATTTCTCTATTCTCATCTGTTCTCTTTTCTCTTCTTTGCTCTTTTCTCTTTTCTCTTCTTCTATCTTCTTTTATCTTCTTTTCTCTTTTCTCTTTTCTCTATTCTCTTCTGTTCTCTTTTGTCTTCTTTCCACTGTTCCCTTTTCTCGTCTATTCTCTTTTATCTTTTCTCTTCTTTTCTCTTTTCTCTTATTTTCCCTTCTTTTCTCCTTTCACGTTTCTTTTCACTTTTCTCTTCTTTTCTCTTTTCTCTTCTTTTCTCCTTTCTTTTCTCTTTTTTCTTCTTCTCTTCTTTTCTCTTTTCTCTTCTTTTCCCTTCATTTCTCTTTTCTCTTTTGTATTATTTTATCTTCTATTCACTTTTCTCTTTTATCTTTTCTTTTCTCTTCTTTTCTCTATTCTCTTCTTTTCTCTTTTCCCTTCATTTCTCTTTCCTCATTTCTCTATTCTCATCTGTTCTCTTTTCTCTTCTTTGCTCTTTTCTCTTTTCTCTTCTTCTATCTTCTTTTATCTTCTTTTCTCTTTTCTCTTTTCTCTATTCTCTTCAGTTCTCTTTTGTCTTCTTTCCACTGTTCCCTTTTCTCGTCTATTCTCTTTTATATTTTCTCTTCTTTTCTCTTTTCTCTTCTTTTCCCTTCTTTTCTCCTTTCACGTTTCTTTTCACTTTTCTCTTCTTTTCTCTTTTCTCTTCTTTTCTCCTTTCTTTTCTCTTTTCTCTTCTTCACTTCTTTTCTCTTTTCTCTTCTTTTCCCTTCATTTCTCTTTTCTCTTTTGTATTCTTTTATCTTCTATTCACTTTTCTCTTTTATCTTTTCTTTTCTCTTCTTTTCTCTATTCTCTTCTTTTCTCTTTTCTCTTCTTTTCTCTTCATTTCTCTTTCCTCATTTCTCTATTCTCATCTGTTCTCTTTGCTCTTCTTTGCTCTTTTCTCTTTTCTCTTCTTCTATCTTCTTTTATCTTCTTTTCTCTTTTCTCTTTTCTCTATTCTCTTCTGTTCTCTTTTGTCTTCTTTCCACTGTTCCCTTTTCTCGTCTATTCTCCTTTATCTTTTCTCTTCTTTTCTCTTTTCTCTTCTTTTCTCTTCTTTTCTCCTTTCACGTTTCTTTTCTCTTTTCTCTTCTTTTCTCATTCATTTTTTCTCTTTTCTCTTTTTTCTTCTTTTCTCTTTTCTCTTCTTTTCTCCTTTCTTTTCTCTTTTCTCTTTTGTATTCTTTTCTCTTCTTTTCCCTTCATTTCTCTTTTCTCTTTTGTATTCTTTTATGTTCTATTCACTTTTCTCTTTTATCTTTTCTTTTCTCTTCTTTTCTCTATTCTCTTCTTTTCTCTTTTCTCTTCTTTTCTCTTCATTTCTCTTTCCTAATTTCTCTATTCTCATCTGTTCTCTTTTCTCTTCTTTGCTCTTTTCTCTTTTCTCTTCTTCTATCTTCTTTTATCTTCTTTTCTCTTTTCTCTTTTCTCTATTCTCTTCTGTTCTCTTTTGTCTTCTTTCCTCTGTTCCCTTTTCTCGTCTATTCTCTTTTATCTTTTCTCTTCATTTCTCTTTTCTCTTCTTTTCCATTCTCTCTTCTTTTCTCTTTTCTCATTTCTCTTTTCTATTCTTTTCTCTTTTCTCTTTTCTCTTCTTGTCTCTTTTTTCTTTTCTATTCTTTTCTCTTCTTTTCTCTTTTCCATTTTCTCTTTTTTTCTCTTGTCTCTTTTCTCTTTTCTCTTCTTTTCTCTTTCCTCTTTTCTATTTCCTCTTCTTTTCTAATTTATCTTTTCTCTTCTTTTCGCTTTTCTATATCCTCTTCTTTTCTAATTTATCTTTTCTCTTCTTTTCTCTTGTTTTCGCTTTTCTATATCCTCTTCTTTTCTCTTCTTCTCTCTTCTTTTCTCTTTTCTCTTGTCCCCTTTCTCTTCTTTTCTCTTTTCCCTTTTCTCTTCTTTTCTCTATTCTGTTCTTTTCTCTTTCCTTATTTCTCTTTTCTCTTCTTTTCTCTTTTCTCTTCTTTTCTCTTTTCTCTTCTTTTCTCTTTTCTCATCTTTTCTCCTCTTTACTCTTTTCCCTTTTCTCTTCTTTTTTCTTTTCTCTTCTTTTCTCGTTTCTCTTCTTTTCTCTTTTCTCTTCTTTTCTCTTTTCCCTTTTCTTTTCTCTTTTCTCTATTCTCTTCTGTTCTCTTTTGTCTTCTTTCCACTGTTCCCTTTTCTCGTCTATTCTCCTTTATCTTTTCTCTTCTTTTCTCTTTTCTCTTCTTTTCTCTTCTTTTCTCCTTTCACGTTTCTTTTCTCTTTTCTCTTCTTTTCTCATTCCTTTTTTCTCTTTTCTCTTTTCTCTTCTTTTCTCCTTTCTTTTCTCTTGTCTCTTCTTCTCTTCTTTTCTCTTTTCTCTTCTTTTCCCTTCATTTCTCTTTTCTCTTTTGTATTCTTTTATCTTCTATTCACTTTTCTCTTTTATCTTTTCTTTTCTCTTCTTTTCTCTATTCTCTTCTTTTCTCTTTTCTCTTCTTTTCTCTTCATTTCTCTTTCCTCATTTCTCTATTCTCATCTGTTCTCTTTTCTCTTCTTTGCTCTTTTCTCTTTTCTCTTCTTCTATCTTCTTTTATCTTCTTTTCTCTTTTCTCTTTTCTCTATTCTCTTCTGTTCTCTTTTGTCTTCTTTCCTCTGTTCCCTTTTCTCGTCTATTCTCTTTTATCTTTTCTCTTCATTTCTCTTTTCTCTTCTTTTCCATTCTCTCTTCTTTTCTCTTTTCTCATTTCTCTTTTCTATTCTCTTCTCTTTTCTCTTTTCTCTTCTTGTCTCTTTTTTCTTTTCTATTCTTTTCTCTTCTTTTCTCTTTTCCATTTTCTCTTTTTTTCTCTTGTCTCTTTTCTCTTTTCTCTTCTTTTCTCTTTCCTCTTTTCTATTTCCTCTTCTTTTCTAATTTATCTTTTCTCTTCTTTTCGCTTTTCTATATCCTCTTCTTTTCTAATTTATCTTTTCTCTTCTTTTCTCTTGTTTTCGCTTTTCTATATCCTCTTCTTTTCTCTTCTTCTCTCTTCTTTTCTCTTTTCTCTTGTCCCCTTTCTCTTCTTTTCTCTTTTCCCTTTTCTCTTCTTTTCTCTATTCTGTTCTTTTCTCTTTCCTTATTTCTCTTTTCTCTTCTTTTCTCTTTTCTCTTCTTTTCTCTTTTCTCTTCTTTTCTCTTTTCTCATCTTTTCTCCTCTTTACTCTTTTCCCTTTTCTCTTCTTTTTTCTTTTCTCTTCTTTTCTCGTTTCTCTTCTTTTCTCTTTTCTCTTCTTTTCTCTTTTCCCTTTTCTTTTCTCTTTTCTCAATTCTCTTCTTTTCTCTTTTCTCGTCTTTTCTCTTTTCTCGTCATTTCCCTTCAGTTCTCTTTTCTCTTTTCTCTTTTGTATTCTTTTCTCTTCTATTCACTTTTCTCTTTTATCTTTTCTCTTCTTTTCTCTTTTCTCCTCTTTTCTCTTTTCTTTTCTCTTTTCTCTTTTCTCTTTTCTCTTCGTATCTCTTCGTTTCTCTTTTCTCTTCTTTTCTCTACTTTTCTCTTTTCCCTTTATTCTCTTCTTTTTCTTTTCCTATATTCTCTTCTTTTCTCTTTTCTCTTCTTTACTCTTCTTTATTCTTTAAATTTTCTCTTCTTTTTACTGTTCATTTCTCTTTTCTCTTCTTTTCATTTCTTTTCTCTTCTTTTCTCTTTTCACTTCTTTTCTCTTCCTTTCTCTATATATTCTCTTTTCTCTTTTCTCTCATTTTCTCTTATTTTCTCTTTTTCCTTTTCTCTTCTTTTCTCTATTCTCTTTTTCTCTTTACTCTTCTTTTCTCTTTTCGCTTTTCTCTTCTTATCTCTTCTCCTTTTTCTCATATCTGTTCTTTTCTCTTTTCTCTTTTATCTTCATTTCTCTTCTTTTCTCTTTTCCCTTTACACCTCTTTTTTCTTTTCTTCTTTTCTCTTTTCACTTTTCTTTTCTGTTTTCTCTTCTTTTCTCTTTTCTCATCTTTTCTCCTCTTTACTCTTTTCCCTTTTCTCTTTTTTTTTCTTTTCTCTTCTTTTCTTTATTCTTTAAACTTTTCTCTTCTTTTTACTCTTCATTTCTCTTTTCTCTTCTTTTCATTTCTTTTCTCTTCTTTTCTCTTTTCCCTTTACAACTCTGTTTTCTTTTCTTCTTTTCTCTTTTCACTTTTCTTTTCTCTTTTCTCTTCTTTTCTCTTTTCTCATCTTTTCTCCTCTTTACTCTTTTCCCTTTTCTCTTCTTTTTTCTTTTCTCTTTTTTTCTCGTTTCTCTTCTTTTCTCTTTTCTCTTCTTTTCTCTTTTCCCTTTTCTTTTCTCTTTTCTCTATTCTCTTCTTTTCTCTTTTCTCTTTTGTATTCTTTTCTCTTCTATTTACTTTTCTCTTTTAACTTTTCTCTTCTTTTCTCTATTCTCTTCCTTTCTCTATTAACTTTTCTCTTCTTTTCTCTATTCTCTTCTTTTCTCTTTTTTCTCTTCTCTTCACTTTTCTCTTTTATCTTTTCTCTTCTTTTCTCTATTCTCTTCTTTTCTCTATTAACTTTTCTCTTCTTTTCTCTATTCTCTTCTTTTCTCTTTTTTCTCTTCTATTCACTTTTCTCTTTTCCCTTTTCTCTTCTTTTTTCTTTTCTCTTTTTTTCTCGTTTCTCTTCTTTTCTCTTTTCTCTTCTTTTCTCTTTTCCCTTTTCTTTTCTCTTTTCTCTATTCTCTTCTTTTCTCTTTTCTCTTTTGTAGTCTTTTCTCTTCTATTCACTTTTCTCTTTTCACTTTTCTCTTCTTTTCTCTATTCTCTTCTTTTCTCTATTAACTTTTCTCTTCTTTTCTCTATTCTCTTCTTTTCTCTTTTTTCTCTTCTATTCACTTTTCTCTTTTATCTTTTCTCTTCTTTTCTCTATTCTCTTCTTTTCTCTTTTCTCTTCTTTTCTCTTCATTTCTCTTTCCTCATTTCTCTATTCTCATCTGTTCTCTTTTCTCTTCTTTGCTCTTTTCTCTTTTCTCTTCTTCTATCTTCTTTTATCTTCTTTTCTCTTTTCTCTATTCTCTTCTGTTCTCTTTTGTCTTCTTTTCACTGTTCCCTTTTCTCGTCTATTCTCTTTTATCTTTTCTGTTCTTTTCTCTTTTCTCTTCTTTTCTCTTCTTTTCTCCTTTCACGTTTCTTTTCTCTTTTCTCTTCTTTTCTCTTTTCTCTTCTTTTCTCCTTTCTTTTCTCTTTTCTCTTCTTCTCTTCTTTTCTCTTCTTTTCCCTTCATTTCTCTTTTCTCTTTTGTACTCTTTTATCTTCTATTCACTTTTCTCTTTTATCTTTTCTTTTCTCTTCTTTTCTCTTTTCTCTTCTTTATTCTTTTCTCTTCTTTTCTCTTTTCTCATATTTTCTCCTCTTTACTCTTTTCCCTTTTCTCTTCTTTTTTCTTTCCTCTTTTTTTCTCGTTTCTCTTCTTTTCTCGTTTCTCTTCTTTTCTCTTTTCCCTTTTCTTTTCTCTTTTCTCTATTCTCTTCTTTTCTCTTTTCTCTTTTGTATTCTTTTCTCTTCTATTCACTTTTCTCTTTTAACTTTACTCTTCTTTTCTCTATTCTCTTCTTTTCTCTATTAACTTTTCTCTTCTTTTCTCTATTCACTTCTTTTCTCTTTTTTCTCTTCTATTCACTTTTCTCTTTTATCTTTTCTCTTCTTTTCTCGATTCTCTTCTTTTCTCTTTTCTCTTCTTTTCTCTTCATTTCTCTTTCCTCATTTCTCTATTCTCATCTGTTCTCTTTTCTCTTCTTTGCTCTTTTCTCTTTTCTCTTCTTCTATCTTCTTTTATCTTCTTTTCTCTTTTCTCTTTTCTCTATTCTCTTCTGTTCTCTTTTGTCTTCTTTCCACTGTTCCCTTTTCTCGTCTATTCTCTTTTATCTTTTCTCTTCTTTTCGCTTTTCTCTTCTTTTCCCTTCTTTTCTCCTTTCACGTTTCTTTTCTCTTTTCTCTTCTTTTCTCATTCATCTTTTCTCTTTTCTCTTCTTTTCTCTTTTCTCTTCTTTTCTCCTTTGTTTTCTCTTTTCTCTTCTTCTCTTCTTTTCTCTTCTTTTCCCTTCATTTCTCTTTTCTCTTTTGTATTCTTTTATCTTCTATTCACTTTTCTCTTTTATCTTTTCTTTTCTCTTCTTTTCTCTATTCTCTTCTTTTCTCTTTTCTCTTCTTTTCTCTTCATTTCTCTTTCCTAATTTCTCTATTCTCATCTGTTCTCTTTTCTCTTCTTTGCTCTTTTCTCTTTTCTCTTCTTCTATCTTCTTTTATCTTCTTTTCTCTTTTCTCTTTTCTCTATTCTCTTCTGTTCTCTTTTGTCTTCTTTCCTCTGTTCCCTTTTCTCGTCTATTCTCTTTTATCTTTTCTCTTCATTTCTCTTTTCTCTTCTTTTCCATTCTCTCTTCTTTTCTCTTTTCTCATTTCTCTTTTCTTTTCTTTTCTCTTTTCTCTTTTCTCTTCTTGTCTCTTTTTTCTTTTCTATTCTTTTCTCTTCTTTTCTCTTTTCCATTTTCTCTTTTTTTCTCTTGTCTCTTTTCTCTTTTCTCTTCCTTTCACTTTCCTCTTTTCTATTTCCTCTTCTTTTCTAATTTATCTTTTCTCTTCTTTTCTCTTGTTTTCGCTTTTCTATATCCTCTGCTTTTCTCTTCTTCTCTCTTCTTTTCTCTTTTCTCTTTTCTCTATTCTCTTCTGTTCTCTTTTGTCTTCTTTCCACTGTTCCCTTTTCTCGTCTATTCTCTTTTATCTTTTCTCTTCTTTTCTCTTTTCTCTTCTTTTCTCTTCTTTTCTCCTTTCACGTTTCTTTTCTCTTTTCTCTTCTTTTCTCATTCATTTTTTGTCTTTTCTCTTTTCTCTTCTTTTCAGTTTCTCTTCTTTTCTCCTTTCTTTTCTCTTTTCTCTTCTTCTCTTCTTTTCTCTTCTTTTCCCTTCATTTCTCTTTTCACTTTTGTATTCTTTTATCTTCTATTCACTTTTCTCTTTTATCTTTTCTTTTCTCTTATTTTCTCTATTCTCTTCTTTTCTCTTTTCTCTTCTTTTCTCTTCATTTCTCTTTCCTCATTTCTCTATTCTCATCTGTTCTCTTTTCTCTTCTTTGCTCTTTTCTCTTTTCTCTTCTTCTATCTTCTTTTATCTTCTTTTCTCTTTTCTCTTTTCTCTATTCTCTTCTGTTCTCTTTTGTCTTCTTTCCACTGTTCCCTTTTCTCGTCTATTCTCTTTTATCTTTTCTCTTCTTTTCGCATTTCTCTTCTTTTCCCTTCTTTTCTCCTTTCACGTTTCTTTTCTCTTTTCTCTTCTTTTCTCATTCATTTTTTCTCTTTTCTCTTTTCTCTTCTTTTCTCCTTTCTTTTCTCTTTTCTCTTCTTCTCTTCTTTTCTCTTCTTTTCCCTTCATTTCTCTTTTCTCTTTTGTATTCTTTTATCTTCTATTCACTTTTCTCTTTTATCTTTTCTTTTCTCTTCTTTTCTCTATTCTCTTCTTTTCTCTTTTCTCTTCTTTTCTCTTCATTTCTCTTTCCTCATTTCTCTATTCTCATCTGTTCTCTTTTCTCTTCTTTGCTCTTTTCTCTTTTCTCTTCTTCTATCTTCTTTTATCTTCTTTTCTCTTTTCTCTTTTCTCTATTCTCTTCTGTTCTCTTTTGTCTTCTTTCCTCTGTTCCCTTTTCTCGTCTATTCTCTTTTATCTTTTCTCTTCATTTCTCTTTTCTCTTCTTTTCCATTCTCTCTCCTTTTCTCTTTTCTCATTTCTCTTTTCTTTTCTTTTCTCTTTTCTCTTTTCTCTTCTTGTCTCTTTTTTCTTTTCTGTTCTTTTCTCTTCTTTTCCCTTTTCCATTTTCTCTTTTTTTCTCTTGTCTCTTTTCTCTTTTCTCTTCTTTTCTCTTTCCTCTTTTATATTTCCTCTTCTTTTCTAATTTATCTTTTCTCTTCTTTTCTCTTGTTTTCGCTTTTCTATATCCTCTTCTTTTCTCTTCTTCTCTCTTCTTTTCTCTTTTCTCTTGTCCCCTTTCTCTTCTTTTCTCTTTTCTCTTTTCTCTTCTTTTCTCTTTTCTCATCTTTTCTCCTCTTTACTCTTTTCCCTTTTCTCTTCTTTTTTCTTTTCTCTTTTTTTCTCGTTTCTCTTCTTTTCTCTTTTCTCTTCTTTTCTCTTTTCCCTTTTCTTTTCTCTTTTCTCTATTCTCTTCTTTTCTCTTTTCTCTTTTGTATTCTTTTCTCTTCTATTCACTTTTCTCTTTTAACTTTTCTCTTCTTTTCTCTATTCTCTTATTTTCTCTATTAACTTTTCTCTTCTTTTCTCTATTCTCTTCTTTTCTCTTTTTTCTCTTCTATTCACTTTTCTCTTTTATCTTTTCTCTTCTTTTCTCTATTCTCTTCTTTTCTCTTTTCTCTTCTTTTCTCTTCATTTCTCTTTCCTCATTTCTCTATTCTCATCTGTTCTCTTTTCTCTTCTTTGCTCTTTTCTCTTTTCTAATCTTCTATCTTCTTTTATCTTCTTTTCTCTTTTCTCTTTTCTCTATTCTCTTCTGTTCTCTTTTGTCTTCTTTCCACTGTTCCCTTTTCTCGTCTATACTCTTTTATCTTTTCTCTTCTTTTCTCTTTTCTCTTCTTTTCTCCTTTCACGTTTCTTTTCTCTTTTCTCTTCTTTTCTCATTCATTTTTTCTCTTTTCTCTTTTCTCTTCTTTTCTCTTTTCTCTTCTTTTCTCCTTTCTTTTCTCTTTTCTCTTCTTCTCTTCTTTTCTCTTCTTTTCCCTTCATTTCTCTTTTCTCTTTTGTATTCTTTTATCTTCTATTCACTTTTCTCTTTTATCTTTTCTTTTCTCTTCTTTTCTCTATTCTCTTCTTTTCTCTTTTCTCTTCTTTTCTCTTCATTTCTCTTTCCTCATTTCTCTATTCTCATCTGTTCTCTTTTCTCTTCTTTGCTCTTTTCTCTTTTCTCTTCTTCTATCTTCTTTTATCTTCTTTTCTCTTTTCTCTTTTCTCTATTCTCTTCTGTTCTCTTTTGTCTTCTTTCCTCTGTTCCCTTTTCTCGTCTATTCTCTTTTATCTTTTCTCTTCATTTCTCTTTTCTCTTCTTTTCATTCTCTCTTCTTTTCTCTTTTCTCATTTCTCTTTTCTTTTCTTTTCTCTTTTCTCTTTTCTCTTCTTGTCTCTTTTTTCTTTTCTATTCTTTTCTCTTCTTTTCTCTTTTCCATTTTCTCTTTTTTTCTCTTGTCTCTTTTCTCTTTTCTCTTCTTTTCTCTTTCCTCTTTTCTATTTCCTCTTCTTTTCTAATTTATCTTTTCTCTTCTTTTCTCTTGTTTTCGCTTTTCTATATCCTCTTCTTTTCTCTTCTTCTCTCTTCTTTTCTCTTTTCTCTTGTCGCCTTTCTCTTCTTTTCTCTTTTCCCTTTTCTCTTCTTTTCTCGATTCTGTTCTTTTCTCTTTCCTTATTTCTCTTTTCTCTTCTTTTCTCTTTTCTCTTCTTTTCTCTTTTCTCATATTTTCTCCTCTTTACTCTTTTCTCTTTTCTCTTCTTTTCTCTTTTCCCTTTTCTTTTCTCTTTTCTCAGTTCTCATCTTTTCTCTTTTCTCGTCTTTTCTCTTTTCTCGTCATTTCCCTTCAGTTCTCTTTTCTCTTTTCTCTTTTGTATTCTTTTCTCTTCTATTCACTTTTCTCTTTTATCTTTTCTCTTCTTTTCTCTTTTCTCCTCTTTTCTCTTTTCTTTTCTCTTTTCTCTTTTCTCTTTTCTCTTCGTATCTCTTCGTTTCTCTTTTCTCTTCTTTTCTCTACTTTTCTCTTTTCCCTTTATTCTCTTCTTTTCTCTTTTCCTATATTCTCTTCTTTTCTCTTTTCTCTTTTCTCTTCTTTTCTCTTCTTTATTCTTTTAACTTTTCTATTCTTTTTACTCTTCATTTCTCTTTTCTCAATTCTCTTCTTTTCTCTTTTCTCGTCTTTTCTCTTTTCTCGTCATTTCCCTTCAGTTCTCTTTTCTCTTTTCTCTTTTGTATTCTTTTCTCTTCTATTCACTTTTCTCTTTTATCTTTTCTCTTCTTTTCTCTTTTCTCCTCTTTTCTCTTTTCTTTTCTCTTTTCTCTTTTCTCTTTTCTCTTTTCTCTTCGTATCTCTTCCTTTCTCTTTTCACTTCTTTTCTCTACTTTTCTCTTTTCCCTTTATTCTCTTCTTTACTCTTTTCCTATATTCTCTTCTTTTCTATTTTCTCTTCTTTTCTCTTCTTTCTTCTTTAAACTTTTCTCTTCTTTTTACTGTTCATTTCTCTTTTCTCTTCTTTTCATTTCTTTTCTCTTCTTTTCTCTTTTCACTTCTTTTCTCTTCCTTTCTCTATATATTCTCTTTTTTCTTTTCTCTCATTTTCTCTTATTTTCTCTTTTTCCTTTTCTCTTCTTTTCTCTATTCTCTTTTTCTCTTTACTCTTTTTTTTCTCTTTTCGCTTTTCTCTTCTTATCTCTTCTCCTTTTTCTCATATCTGTTCTTTTCTCTTTTCTCTTTTTTCTTCATTTCTCTTCTTTTCTCTTTTCCCTTTACACCTCTTTTTTCTTTTCTTCTTTTCTCTTTTCACTTTTCTTTTCTCTTTTCTCTTCTTTTCTCTTTTCTCATCTTTTCTCCTCTTTACTCTTTTCCCTTTTCTCTTTTTTTTTCTTTTCTCTTCTTTTCTCGTTTCTCTTCTTTTCTCTTTTCTCTTCTTTTCTCTTTTCCCTTTTCTTTTCTCTTTTCTCTATTCTCTTCTTTTCTCTTTTCTCTTTTGTATTCTTTTCTCTTCTATTCACTTTTCTCTTTTAACTTTTCTCTTCTTTTCTCTTTTTTCTCTTCTCTTCACTTTTCTCTTTTATCTTTTCTCTTCTTTTCTCTATTCTCTTCTTTTCTCTATTAACTTTTCTCTTCTTTTCTCTATTCTCTTCTTTTCTCTTTTTTCTCTTCTATTCACTTTTCTCTTTTATCCTTTCTCTTCTTTTCTCTATTCTCTTCTTTTCTCTTTTCTCTTCTTTTCTCTTCATTTCTCTTTCCTCATTTCTCTATTCTCATCTGTTCTCTTTTCTCTTCTTTGCTCTTTTCTCTTTTCTCTTCTTCTATCTTCTTTTATCTTCTTTTCTCTTTTCTCTTTTCTCTATTCTCTTCAGTTCTCTTTTGTCTTCTTTCCACTGTTCCCTTTTCTCGTCTATTCTCTTTTATCTTTTCTCTTCTTTTCTCTTTTCTCTTCTTTTCCCTTCTTTTCTCCTTTCACGTTTCTTTTCACTTTTCTCTTCTTTTCTCTTTTCTCTTCTTTTCTCCTTTCTTTTCTCTTTTCTCTTCTTCTCTTCTTTTCTCTTTTCTCTTCTTTTCCCTTCATTTCTCTTTTCTCTTTTGTATTCTTTTATCTTCTATTCACTTTTCTCTTTTATCTTTTCTTTTCTCTTCTTTTCTCTATTCTCTTCTTTTCTCTTTTCCCTTCATTTCTCTTTCCTCATTTCTCTATTCTCATGTGTTCTCTATTCTCTTCTTTGCTCTTTTCTCTTTT
Organism: Chiloscyllium punctatum; assembly: GCF_047496795.1. Taxonomy (NCBI): domain Eukaryota; kingdom Metazoa; phylum Chordata; class Chondrichthyes; order Orectolobiformes; family Hemiscylliidae; genus Chiloscyllium; species Chiloscyllium punctatum. The sequence goes on from NC_092779.1 coordinate 36,578,331, forward strand.
CTCTTCTTCTATCTTCTTTTATCTTCTTTTCTCTTTTTTCTTTTCTCTATTCTCTTCTGTTCTCTTTTGTCTTCTTTCCACTGTTCCCTTTTCTCGTCTATTCTCTTTTATCTTTTCTCTTCTTTTCTCTTTTCTCTTCTATTCCCTTCTTTTCTCCTTTCACGTTTCTTTTCTCTTTTCTCTTCTTTTCTCTTCTTTTCTCTATTCTCTTCTTTTCTCTATTCTCTTCTTTTCTCTTTTCTCTTCATTTCTCTTTCCTCATTTCTCTATTCTCATCTGTTCTCTTTTCTCTTCTTTGCTCTTTTCTCTTTTCTCTTCTTCTATCTTCTTTTATCTTCTTTTCTCTTTCCTCTTTTCTCTATTCTCTTCTGTTCTCTTTTGTCTTCTTTCCTCTGTTCCCTTTTCTCGTCTATTCTCTTTTATCTTTTCTCTTCATTTCTCTTTTCTCTTCTTTTCCATTCTCTCTTCTTTTCTCTTTTCTCATTTCTCTTTTCTTTTCTTTTCTCTTTTCTCTTTTCTCTTCTTGTCTCTTTTTTCTTTTCTATTCTTTTCTCTTCTTTTCTCTTTTCCATTTTCTCTTTTTTTCTCTTGTCTCTTTTCTCTTTTCTCTTCTTTTCTCTTTCCTCTTTTCTATTTCCTCTTCTTTTCTAATTTATCTTTTCTCTTCTTTTCTCTTGTTTTCGCTTTTCTATATCCTCTTCTTTTCTCTTCTTCTCTCTTCTTTTCTCTTTTCTCTTGTCCCCTTTCTCTTCTTTTCTTTTCTCTTTTCTCTTCTTTTCTCTTTTCTCATCTTTTCTCCTCTTTACTCTTTTCCCTATTCTCTTCTTTTCTCTTTTCTCTTCATTTCTCTTTCCTCATTTCTCTATTCTCATCTGTTCTCTTTTCTCTTCTTTGCTCTTTTCTCTTTTCTCTTCTTCTATCTTCTTTTATCTTCTTTTCTCTTTTCTCTTTTCTCTATTCTCTTCTGTTCTCTTTTGTCTTCTTTCCTCTGTTCCCTTTTCTCGTCTATTCTCTTTTATTTTTTCTCTTCATTTCTCTTTTCTCTTCTTTTCCATTCTCTCTTCTTTTCTCTTTTCTCATTTCTCTTTTCTCTTCTTGTCTCTTTTTTCTTTTCTGTTCTTTTCTCTTCTTTTCTCTTTTCCATTTTCTCTTTTTTTCTCTTGTCTCTTTTCTCTTTTCACTTCTTTTCTCTTTTCTCTTTTCTATTTCCTCTTCTTTTCTAATTTATCTTTTCTCTTCTTTTCTCTTGTTTTCGCTTTTCTATATCCTCTTCTTTTCTCTTCTTCTCTCTTTTCTCATCTTTTCTCCTCTTTACTCTTTTCCCTATTCTCTTCTTTTCTCTTTTCTCTTCATTTCTCTTTCCTCATTTCTCTATTCTCATCTGTTCTCTTTTCTCTTCTTTGCTCTTTTCTCTTTTCTCTTCTTCTTTTTCTCTTTTCTCTTGTCCCCTTTCTCTTCTTTTCTCTTTTCCCTTTTCTCTTCTTTTCTCTATTCTGTTCTTTTCTCTTTCCTTATTTCTCTTTTCTCTTCTTTTCTCTTTTCTCTTCTTTTCTCTTTTCTCATCTTTTCTCCTCTTTACTCTTTTCCCTTTTCTCTTCTTTTTTCTTTTCTCTTCTTTTCTCGTTTCTCTTCTTTTCTCTTTTCTCTTCTTTTCTCTTTTCCCTTTTCTTTTCTCTTTTCTCAATTCTCTTCTTTTCTCTTTTCTCGTCTTTTCTCTTTTCTCGTCATTTCCCTTCAGTTCTCTTTTCTCTTTTCTCTTTTGTATTCTTTTCTCTTCTATTCACTTTTCTCTTTTATCTTTTCTCTTCTTTTCTCTTTTCTCCTCTTTTCTCTTTTCTTTTCTCTTTTCTCTTTTCTCTTTTCTCTTCGTATCTCTTCGTTTCTCTTTTCTCTTCTTTTCTCTACTTTTCTCTTTTCCCTTTATTCTCTTCTTTTCTCTTTTCCTATATTCTCTTCTTTTCTCTTTTCTCTTTTCTCTTCTTTTCTCTTCTTTATTCTTTAAACTTTTCTCTTCTTTTTACTCTTCATTTCTCTTTTCTCTTCTTTTCATTTCTTTTCTCTTCTTTTCTCTTTTCCCTTTACAACTCTGTTTTCTTTTCTTCTTTTCTCTTTTCACTTTTCTTTTCTCTTTTCTCTTCTTTTCTCTTTTCTCATCTTTTCTCCTCTTTACTCTTTTCCCTTTTCTCTTCTTTTTTCTTTTCTCTTTTTTTCTCGTTTCTCTTCTTTTCTCTTTTCTCTTCTTTTCTCTTTTCCCTTTTCTTTTCTCTTTTCTCTATTCTCTTCTTTTCTCTTTTCTCTTTTGTATTCTTTTCTCTTCTATTCACTTTTCTCTTTTAACTTTTCTCTTCTTTTCTCTATTCTCTTATTTTCTCTATTAACTTTTCTCTTCTTTTCTCTATTCTCTTCTTTTCTCTTTTTTCTCTTCTAATCACTTTTCTCTTTTATCTTTTCTCTCCTTTTCTCTATTCTCTTCTTTTCTCTTTTCTCTTCTTTTCTCTTCATTTCTCTTTCCTCATTTCTCTATTCTCATCTGTTCTCTTTTCTCTTCTTTGCTCTTTTCTCTTTTCTCTTCTTCTATCTTCTTTTATCTTCTTTTCTCTTTTCTCTTTTCTCTATTCTCTTCAGTTCTCTTTTGTCTTCTTTCCACTGTTCCCTTTTCTCGTCTATACTCTTTTATCTTTTCTCTTCTTTTCTCTTTTCTCTTCTTTTCTCTTCTTTTCTCCTTTCACGTTTCTTTTCTCTTTTCTCTTCTTTTCTCATTCATTTTTTCTCTTTTCTCTTTTCTCTTCTTTTCTCTTTTCTCTTCTTTTCTCCTTTCTTTTCTCTTTTCTCTTCTTCTCTTCTTTTCTCTTCTTTTCCCTTCATTTCTCTTTTCTCTTTTGTATTCTTTTATCTTCTATTCACTTTTCTCTTTTATCTTTTCTTTTCTCTTCTTTTCTCTATTCTCTTCTTTTCTCTTTTCTCTTCTTTTCTCTTCATTTCTCTTTCCTCATTTCTCTATTCTCATCTGTTCTCTTTTCTCTTCTTTGCTCTTTTCTCTTTTCTCTTCTTCTATCTTCTTTTATCTTCTTTTCTCTTTCCTCTTTTCTCTATTCTCTTCTGTTCTCTTTTCTCTTCTTTCCTCTGTTCCCTTTTCTCGTCTATTCTCTTTTATCTTTTCTCTTCATTTCTCTTTTCTCTTCTTTTCATTCTCTCTTCTTTTCTCTTTTCTCATTTCTCTTTTCTTTTCTTTTCTCTTTTCTCTTTTCTCTTCTTGTCTCTTTTTTCTTTTCTATTCTTTTCTCTTCTTTTCTCTTTTCCATTTTCTCTTTTTTTCTCTTGTCTCTTTTCTGTTTTCTCTTCTTTTCTCTTTCCTCTTTTCTATTTCCTCTTCTTTTCTAATTTATCTTTTCTCTTCTTTTCTCTTGTTTTCGCTTTTCTATATCCTCTTCTTTTCTCTTCTTCTCTCTTCTTTTCTCTTTTCTCTTGTCCCCTTTCTCTTCTTTTCTCTTTTCTCTTTTCTCTTCTTTTCTCTTTTCTCATCTTTTCTCCTCTTTACTCTTTTCCCTATTCTCTTCTTTTCTCTTTTCTCTTCATTTCTCTTTCCTCATTTCTCTATTCTCATCTGTTCTCTTTTCTCTTCTTTGCTCTTTTCTCTTTTCTCTTCTTCTATCTTCTTTTATCTTCTTTTCTCTTTTCTCTTTTCTCTATTCTCTTCTGTTCTCTTTTGTCTTCTTTCCTCTGTTCCCTTTTCTCGTCTATTCTCTTTTATTTTTTCTCTTCATTTCTCTTTTCTCTTCTTTTCCATTCTCTCTTCTTTTCTCTTTTCTCATTTCTCTTTTCTCTTCTTGTCTCTTTTTTCTTTTCTGTTCTTTTCTCTTCTTTTCTCTTTTCCATTTTCTCTTTTTTTCTCTTGTCTCTTTTCTCTTTTCACTTCTTTTCTCTTTTCTCTTTTCTATTTCCTCTTCTTTTCTAATTTATCTTTTCTCTTCTTTTCTCTTGTTTTCGCTTTTCTATATCCTCTTCTTTTCTCTTCTTCTCTCTTCTTTTCTCTTTTCTCTTGTCCCCTTTCTCTTCTTTTCTCTTTTCCCTTTTCTCTTCTTTTCTCTATTCTGTTCTTTTCTCTTTCCTTATTTCTCTTTTCTCTTCTTTTCTCTTTTCTCTTCTTTTCTCTTTTCTCTTCTTTTCTCTTTTCTCATCTTTTCTCCTCTTTACTCTTTTCCCTTTTCTCTTCTTTTTTCTTTTCTCTTCTTTTCTCGTTTCTCTTCTTTTCTCTTTTCTCTTCTTTTCTCTTTTCCCTTTTCTTTTCTCTTTTCTCAATTCTCTTCTTTTCTCTTTTCTCGTCTTTTCTCTTTTCTCGTCATTTCCCTTCAGTTCTCTTTTCTCTTTTGTATTCTTTTCTCTTCTATTCACTTTTCTCTTTTATCTTTTCTCTTCTTTTCTCTTTTCTCCTCTTTTCTCTTTTCTTTTCTCTTTTCTCTTTTCTCTTTTCTCTTCGTATCTCTTCTTTTCTCTTTTCTCTTCTTTTCTCTACTTTTCTCTTTTCCCTTTATTCTCTTCTTTTCTCTTTTCCTATATTCTCTTCTTTTCTCTTTTCTCTTTTCTCTTCTTTTCTCTTCTTTATTCTTTAAACTTTTCTCTTCTTTTTACTCTTCATTTCTCTTTTCTCTTCTTTTCATTTCTTTTCTGTTCTTTTCTCTTTTCCCTTTACAACTCTGTTTTCTTTTCTTCTTTTCTCTTTTCACTTTTCTTTTCTCTTTTCTCTTCTTTTCTCTTTTCTCATCCTTTCTCCTCTTTACTCTTTTCCCTTTTCTCTTCTTTTTTCTTTTCTCTTTTTTTCTCGTTTCTCTTCTTTTCTCTTTACTCTTCTTTTCTCTTTTCCCTTTTCTTTTCTCTTTTCTCTATTCTCTTCTTTTCTCTTTTCTCTTTTGTATTCTTTTCTCTTCTATTCACTTTTCTCTTTTAACTTTTCTCTTCTTTTCTCTATTCTCTTATTTTCTCTATTAACTTTTCTCTTCTTTTCTCTATTCTCTTCTTTTCTCTTTTTTCTCTTCTAATCACTTTTCTCTTTTATCTTTTCTCTCCTTTTCTCTATTCTCTTCTTTTCTCTTTTCTCTTCTTTTCTCTTCATTTCTCTTTCCTCATTTCTCTATTCTCATCTGTTCTCTTTTCTCTTCTTTGCTCTTTTCTCTTTTCTCTTCTTCTATCTTCTTTTATCTTCTTTTCTCTTTTCTCTTTTCTCTATTCTCTTCTGTTCTCTTTTGTCTTCTTTCCACTGTTCCCTTTTCTCGTCTATACTCTTTTATCTTTTCTCTTCTTTTCTCTTTTCTCTTCTTTTCTCTTCTTTTCTCCTTTCACGTTTCTTTTCTCTTTTCTCTTCTTTTCTCATTCATTTTTTCTCTTTTCTCTTTTCTCTTCTTTTCTCTTTTCTCTTCTTTTCTCCTTTCTTTTCTCTTTTCTCTTCTTCTCTTCTTTTCTCTTCTTTTCCCTTCATTTCTCTTTTCTCTTTTGTATTCTTTTATCTTCTATTCACTTTTCTCTTTTATCTTTTCTTTTCTCTTCTTTTCTCTATTCTCTTCTTTTCTCTTTTCTCTTCTTTTCTCTTCATTTCTCTTTCCTCATTTCTCTATTCTCATCTGTTCTCTTTTCTCTTCTTTGCTCTTTTCTCTTTTCTCTTCTTCTATCTTCTTTTATCTTCTTTTCTCTTTCCTCTTTTCTCTATTCTCTTCTGTTCTCTTTTCTCTTCTTTCCTCTGTTCCCTTTTCTCGTCTATTCTCTTTTATCTTTTCTCTTCATTTCTCTTTTCTCTTCTTTTCATTCTCTCTTCTTTTCTCTTTTCTCATTTCTCTTTTCTTTTCTTTTCTCTTTTCTCTTTTCTCTTCTTGTCTCTTTTTTCTTTTCTATTCTTTTCTCTTCTTTTCTCTTTTCCATTTTCTCTTTTTTTCTCTTGTCTCTTTTCTCTTTTCTCTTCTTTTCTCTTTCCTCTTTTCTATTTCCTCTTCTTTTCTAATTTATCTTTTCTCTTCTTTTCTCTTGTTTTCGCTTTTCTATATCCTCTTCTTTTCTCTTCTTCTCTCTTCTTTTCTCTTTTCTCTTGTCCCCTTTCTCTTCTTTTCTCTTTTCTCTTTTCTCTTCTTTTCTCTTTTCTCATCTTTTCTCCTCTTTACTCTTTTCCCTATTCTCTTCTTTTCTCTTTTCTCTTCATTTCTCTTTCCTCATTTCTCTATTCTCATCTGTTCTCTTTTCTCTTCTTTGCTCTTTTCTCTTTTCTCTTCTTCTATCTTCTTTTATCTTCTTTTCTCTTTTCTCTTTTCTCTATTCTCTTCTGTTCTCTTTTGTCTTCTTTCCTCTGTTCCCTTTTCTCGTCTATTCTCTTTTATTTTTTCTCTTCATTTCTCTTTTCTCTTCTTTTCCATTCTCTCTTCTTTTCTCTTTTCTCATTTCTCTTTTCTCTTCTTGTCTCTATTTTCTTTTCTGTTCTTTTCTCTTCTTTTCTCTTTTCCATTTTCTCTTTTTTTCTCTTGTCTCTTTTCTCTTTTCACTTCTTTTCTCTTTTCTCTTTTCTATTTCCTCTTCTTTTCTAATTTATCTTTTCTCTTCTTTTCTCTTGTTTTCGCTTTTCTATATCCTCTTCTTTTCTCTTCTTCTCTCTTTTCTCATCTTTTCTCCTCTTTACTCTTTTCCCTATTCTCTTCTTTTCTCTTTTCTCTTCATTTCTCTTTCCTCATTTCTCTATTCTCATCTGTTCTCTTTTCTCTTCTTTGCTCTTTTCTCTTTTCTCTTCTTCTTTTTCTCTTTTCTCTTGTCCCCTTTCTCTTCTTTTCTCTTTTCCCTTTTCTCTTCTTTTCTCTATTCTGTTCTTTTCTCTTTCCTTATTTCTCTTTTCTCTTCTTTTCTCTTTTCTCTTCTTTTCTCTTTTCTCATCTTTTCTCCTCTTTACTCTTTTCCCTTTTCTCTTCTTTTTTCTTTTCTCTTCTTTTCTCGTTTCTCTTCTTTTCTCTTTTCTCTTCTTTTCTCTTTTCCCTTTTCTTTTCTCTTTTCTCAATTCTCTTCTTTTCTCTTTTCTCGTCTTTTCTCTTTTCTCGTCATTTCCCTTCAGTTCTCTTTTCTCTTTTCTCTTTTGTATTCTTTTCTCTTCTATTCACTTTTCTCTTTTATCTTTTCTCTTCTTTTCTCTTTTCTCCTCTTTTCTCTTTTCTTTTCTCTTTTCTCTTTTCTCTTTTCTCTTCGTATCTCTTCGTTTCTCTTTTCTCTTCTTTTCTCTACTTTTCTCTTTTCCCTTTATTCTCTTCTTTTCTCTTTTCCTATATTCTCTTCTTTTCTCTTTTCTCTTTTCTCTTCTTTTCTCTTCTTTATTCTTTAAACTTTTCTCTTCTTTTTACTCTTCATTTCTCTTTTCTCTTCTTTTCATTTCTTTTCTCTTCTTTTCTCTTTTCCCTTTACAACTCTGTTTTCTTTTCTTCTTTTCTCTTTTCACTTTTCTTTTCTCTTTTCTCTTCTTTTCTCTTTTCTCATCTTTTCTCCTCTTTACTCTTTTCCCTTTTCTCTTCTTTTTTCTTTTCTCTTTTTTTCTCGTTTCTCTTCTTTTCTCTTTTCTCTTCTTTTCTCTTTTCCCTTTTCTTTTCTCTTTTCTCTATTCTCTTCTTTTCTCTTTTCTCTTTTGTATTCTTTTCTCTTCTATTCACTTTTCTCTTTTAACTTTTCTCTTCTTTTCTCTATTCTCTTATTTTCTCTATTAACTTTTCTCTTCTTTTCTCTATTCTCTTCTTTTCTCTTTTTTCTCTTCTAATCACTTTTCTCTTTTATCTTTTCTCTCCTTTTCTCTATTCTCTTCTTTTCTCTTTTCTCTTCTTTTCTCTTCATTTCTCTTTCCTCATTTCTCTATTCTCATCTGTTCTCTTTTCTCTTCTTTGCTCTTTTCTCTTTTCTCTTCTTCTATCTTCTTTTATCTTCTTTTCTCTTTTCTCTTTTCTCTATTCTCTTCAGTTCTCTTTTGTCTTCTTTCCACTGTTCCCTTTTCTCGTCTATACTCTTTTATCTTTTCTCTTCTTTTCTCTTTTCTCTTCTTTTCTCTTCTTTTCTCCTTTCACGTTTCTTTTCTCTTTTCTCTTCTTTTCTCATTCATTTTTTCTCTTTTCTCTTTTCTCTTCTTTTCTCTTTTCTCTTCTTTTCTCCTTTCTTTTCTCTTTTCTCTTCTTCTCTTCTTTTCTCTTCTTTTCCCTTCATTTCTCTTTTCTCTTTTGTATTCTTTTATCTTCTATTCACTTTTCTCTTTTATCTTTTCTTTTCTCTTCTTTTCTCTATTCTCTTCTTTTCTCTTTTCTCTTCTTTTCTCTTCATTTCTCTTTCCTCATTTCTCTATTCTCATCTGTTCTCTTTTCTCTTCTTTGCTCTTTTCTCTTTTCTCTTCTTCTATCTTCTTTTATCTTCTTTTCTCTTTCCTCTTTTCTCTATTCTCTTCTGTTCTCTTTTCTCTTCTTTCCTCTGTTCCCTTTTCTCGTCTATTCTCTTTTATCTTTTCTCTTCATTTCTCTTTTCTCTTCTTTTCATTCTCTCTTCTTTTCTCTTTTCTCATTTCTCTTTTCTTTTCTTTTCTCTTTTCTCTTTTCTCTTCTTGTCTCTTTTTTCTTTTCTATTCTTTTCTCTTCTTTTCTCTTTTCCATTTTCTCTTTTTTTCTCTTGTCTCTTTTCTGTTTTCTCTTCTTTTCTCTTTCCTCTTTTCTATTTCCTCTTCTTTTCTAATTTATCTTTTCTCTTCTTTTCTCTTGTTTTCGCTTTTCTATATCCTCTTCTTTTCTCTTCTTCTCTCTTCTTTTCTCTTTTCTCTTGTCCCCTTTCTCTTCTTTTCTCTTTTCTCTTTTCTCTTCTTTTCTCTTTTCTCATCTTTTCTCCTCTTTACTCTTTTCCCTATTCTCTTCTTTTCTCTTTTCTCTTCATTTCTCTTTCCTCATTTCTCTATTCTCATCTGTTCTCTTTTCTCTTCTTTGCTCTTTTCTCTTTTCTCTTCTTCTATCTTCTTTTATCTTCTTTTCTCTTTTCTCTTTTCTCTATTCTCTTCTGTTCTCTTTTGTCTTCTTTCCTCTGTTCCCTTTTCTCGTCTATTCTCTTTTATTTTTTCTCTTCATTTCTCTTTTCTCTTCTTTTCCATTCTCTCTTCTTTTCTCTTTTCTCATTTCTCTTTTCTCTTCTTGTCTCTTTTTTCTTTTCTGTTCTTTTCTCTTCTTTTCTCTTTTCCATTTTCTCTTTTTTTCTCTTGTCTCTTTTCTCTTTTCACTTCTTTTCTCTTTTCTCTTTTCTATTTCCTCTTCTTTTCTAATTTATCTTTTCTCTTCTTTTCTCTTGTTTTCGCTTTTCTATATCCTCTTCTTTTCTCTTCTTCTCTCTTCTTTTCTCTTTTCTCTTGTCCCCTTTCTCTTCTTTTCTCTTTTCCCTTTTCTCTTCTTTTCTCTATTCTGTTCTTTTCTCTTTCCTTATTTCTCTTTTCTCTTCTTTTCTCTTTTCTCTTCTTTTCTCTTTTCTCTTCTTTTCTCTTTTCTCATCTTTTCTCCTCTTTACTCTTTTCCCTTTTCTCTTCTTTTTTCTTTTCTCTTCTTTTCTCGTTTCTCTTCTTTTCTCTTTTCTCTTCTTTTCTCTTTTCCCTTTTCTTTTCTCTTTTCTCAATTCTCTTCTTTTCTCTTTTCTCGTCTTTTCTCTTTTCTCGTCATTTCCCTTCAGTTCTCTTTTCTCTTTTGTATTCTTTTCTCTTCTATTCACTTTTCTCTTTTATCTTTTCTCTTCTTTTCTCTTTTCTCCTCTTTTCTCTTTTCTTTTCTCTTTTCTCTTTTCTCTTTTCTCTTCGTATCTCTTCTTTTCTCTTTTCTCTTCTTTTCTCTACTTTTCTCTTTTCCCTTTATTCTCTTCTTTTCTCTTTTCCTATATTCTCTTCTTTTCTCTTTTCTCTTTTCTCTTCTTTTCTCTTCTTTATTCTTTAAACTTTTCTCTTCTTTTTACTCTTCATTTCTCTTTTCTCTTCTTTTCATTTCTTTTCTGTTCTTTTCTCTTTTCCCTTTACAACTCTGTTTTCTTTTCTTCTTTTCTCTTTTCACTTTTCTTTTCTCTTTTCTCTTCTTTTCTCTTTTCTCATCCTTTCTCCTCTTTACTCTTTTCCCTTTTCTCTTCTTTTTTCTTTTCTCTTTTTTTCTCGTTTCTCTTCTTTTCTCTTTACTCTTCTTTTCTCTTTTCCCTTTTCTTTTCTCTTTTCTCTATTCTCTTCTTTTCTCTTTTCTCTTTTGTATTCTTTTCTCTTCTATTCACTTTTCTCTTTTAACTTTTCTCTTCTTTTCTCTATTCTCTTATTTTCTCTATTAACTTTTCTCTTCTTTTCTCTATTCTCTTCTTTTCTCTTTTTTCTCTTCTATTCACTTTTCTCTTTTATCTTTTCTCTCCTTTTCTCTATTCTCTTCTTTTCTCTTTTCTCTTCTTTTCTCTTCATTTCTCTTTCCTCATTTCTCTATTCTCATCTGTTCTCTTTTCTCTTCTTTGCTCTTTTCTCTTTTCTCTTCTTCTATCTTCTTTTATCTTCTTTTCTCGTTTCTCTTTTCTCTATTCTCTTCTGTTCTCTTTTGTCTTCTTTCCACTGTTCCCTTTTCTCGTCTATACTCTTTTATCTTTTCTCTTCTTTTCTCTTTTCTCTTCTTTTCTCTTCTTTTCTCCTTTCACGTTTCTTTTCTCTTTTCTCTTCTTTTCTCATTCATTTTTTCTCTTTTCTCTTTTCTCTTCTTTTCTCTTTTCTCTTCTTTTCTCCTTTCTTTTCTCTTTTCTCTTCTTCTCTTCTTTTCTCTTCTTTTCCCTTCATTTCTCTTTTCTCTTTTGTATTCTTTTATCTTCTATTCACTTTTCTCTTTTATCTTTTCTTTTCTCTTCTTTTCTCTATTCTCTTCTTTTCTCTTTTCTCTTCTTTTCTCTTCATTTCTCTTTCCTCATTTCTCTATTCTCATCTGTTCTCTTTTCTCTTCTTTGCTCTTTTCTCTTTTCTCTTCTTCTATCTTCTTTTATCTTCTTTTCTCTTTCCTCTTTTCTCTATTCTCTTCTGTTCTCTTTTCTCTTCTTTCCTCTGTTCCCTTTTCTCGTCTATTCTCTTTTATCTTTTCTCTTCATTTCTCTTTTCTCTTCTTTTCATTCTCTCTTCTTTTCTCTTTTCTCATTTCTCTTTTCTTTTCTTTTCTCTTTTCTCTTTTCTCTTCTTGTCTCTTTTTTCTTTTCTATTCTTTTCTCTTCTTTTCTCTTTTCCATTTTCTCTTTTTTTCTCTTGTCTCTTTTCTCTTTTCTCTTCTTTTCTCTTTCCTCTTTTCTATTTCCTCTTCTTTTCTAATTTATCTTTTCTCTTCTTTTCTCTTGTTTTCGCTTTTCTATATCCTCTTCTTTTCTCTTCTTCTCTCTTCTTTTCTCTTTTCTCTTGTCCCCTTTCTCTTCTTTTCTCTTTTCTCTTTTCTCTTCTTTTCTCTTTTCTCATCTTTTCTCCTCTTTACTCTTTTCCCTATTCTCTTCTTTTCTCTTTTCTCTTCATTTCTCTTTCCTCATTTCTCTATTCTCATCTGTTCTCTTTTCTCTTCTTTGCTCTTTTCTCTTTTCTCTTCTTCTATCTTCTTTTATCTTCTTTTCTCTTTTCTCTTTTCTCTATTCTCTTCTGTTCTCTTTTGTCTTCTTTCCTCTGTTCCCTTTTCTCGTCTATTCTCTTTTATTTTTTCTCTTCATTTCTCTTTTCTCTTCTTTTCCATTCTCTCTTCTTTTCTCTTTTCTCATTTCTCTTTTCTCTTCTTGTCTCTATTTTCTTTTCTGTTCTTTTCTCTTCTTTTCTCTTTTCCATTTTCTCTTTTTTTCTCTTGTCTCTTTTCTCTTTTCACTTCTTTTCTCTTTTCTCTTTTCTATTTCCTCTTCTTTTCTAATTTATCTTTTCTCTTCTTTTCTCTTGTTTTCGCTTTTCTATATCCTCTTCTTTTCTCTTCTTCTCTCTTCTTTTCTCTTTTCTCTTGTCCCCTTTCTCTTCTTTTCTCTTTTCCCTTTTCTCTTCTTTTCTCTATTCTGTTCTTTTCTCTTTCCTTATTTCTCTTTTCTCTTCTTTTCTCTTTTCTCTTCTTTTCTCTTTTCTCTTCTTTTCTCTTTTCTCATCTTTTCTCCTCTTTACTCTTTTCCCTTTTCTCTTCTTTTTTCTTTTCTCTTCTTTTCTCGTTTCTCTTCTTTTCTCTTTTCTCTTCTTTTCTCTTTTCCCTTTTCTTTTCTCTTTTCTCAATTCTCTTCTTTTCTCTTTTCTCGTCTTTTCTCTTTTCTCGTCATTTCCCTTCAGTTCTCTTTTCTCTTTTGTATTCTTTTCTCTTCTATTCACTTTTCTCTTTTATCTTTTCTCTTCTTTTCTCTTTTCTCCTCTTTTCTCTTTTCTTTTCTCTTTTCTCTTTTCTCTTTTCTCTTCGTATCTCTTCTTTTCTCTTTTCTCTTCTTTTCTCTACTTTTCTCTTTTCCCTTTATTCTCTTCTTTTCTCTTTTCCTATATTCTCTTCTTTTCTCTTTTCTCTTTTCTCTTCTTTTCTCTTCTTTATTCTTTAAACTTTTCTCTTCTTTTTACTCTTCATTTCTCTTTTCTCTTCTTTTCATTTCTTTTCTGTTCTTTTCTCTTTTCCCTTTACAACTCTGTTTTCTTTTCTTCTTTTCTCTTTTCACTTTTCTTTTCTCTTTTCTCTTCTTTTCTCTTTTCTCATCCTTTCTCCTCTTTACTCTTTTCCCTTTTCTCTTCTTTTTTCTTTTCTCTTTTTTTCTCGTTTCTCTTCTTTTCTCTTTTCTCTTCTTTTCTCTTTTCCCTTTTCTTTTCTCTTTTCTCTATTCTCTTCTTTTCTCTTTTCTCTTTTGTATTCTTTTCTCTTCTATTCACTTTTCTCTTTTAACTTTTCTCTTCTTTTCTCTATTCTCTTATTTTCTCTATTAACTTTTCTCTTCTTTTCTCTATTCTCTTCTTTTCTCTTTTTTCTCTTCTATTCACTTTTCTCTTTTATCTTTTCTCTCCTTTTCTCTATTCTCTTCTTTTCTCTTTTCTCTTCTTTTCTCTTCATTTCTCTTTCCTCATTTCTCTATTCTCATCTGTTCTCTTTTCTCTTCTTTGCTCTTTTCTCTTTTCTCTTCTTCTATCTTCTTTTATCTTCTTTTCTCTTTTCTCTTTTCTCTATTCTCTTCTGTCCTCTTTTGTCTTCTTTCCTCTGTTCCCTTTTCTCGTCTATTCTCTTTTATTTTTTCTCTTCATTTCTCTTTTCTCTTCTTTTCCATTCTCTCTTCTTTTCTCTTTTCTCATTTCTCTTTTCTCTTCTTGTCTCTTTTTTCTTTTCTGTTCTTTTCTCTTCTTTTCTCTTTTCCATTTTCTCTTTTTTTCTCTTGTCTCTTTTCTCTTTTCACTTCTTTTCTCTTTTCTCTTTTCTATTTCCTCTTCTTTTCTAATTTATCTTTTCTCTTCTTTTCTCTTGTTTTCGCTTTTCTATATCCTCTTCTTTTCTCTTTTTCTTCTCTTCTTTTCTCTTTTCTCTTGTCCCCTTTCTCTTCTTTTCTCTTTTCCCTTTTCTCTTCTTTTCTCTATTCTGTTCTTTTCTCTTTCCTTTATTCTCTTTTCTCTTCTTTTCTCTTTTCTCTTCTTTTCTCTTTTCTCTTCTTTTCTCTTTTCTCATCTTTTCTCCTCTTTACTCTTTTCCCTTTTCTCTTCTTTTTTCTTTTCTCTTCTTTTCTCGTTTCTCTTCTTTTCTCTTTTCTCTTCTTTTCTCTTTTCCCTTTTCTTTTCTCTTTTCTCAATTCTCTTCTTTTCTCTTTTCTCGTCTTTTCTCTTTTCTCGTCATTTCCCTTCAGTTCTCTTTTCTCTTTTCTCTTTTGTATTCTTTTCTCTTCTATTCACTTTTCTCTTTTATCTTTTCTCTTCTTTTCTCTTTTCTCCTCTTTTCTCTTTTCTTTTCTCTTTTCTCTTTTCTCTTTTCTCTTCGTATCTCTTCGTTTCTCTTTTCTCTTCTTTTCTCTACTTTTCTCTTTTCCCTTTATTCTCTTCTTTACTCTTTTCCTATATTCTCTTCTTTTCTCTTTTCTCTTCTTTTCTCTTCTTTATTCTTTAAACTTTTCTCTTCTTTTTACTGTTCATTTCTCTTTTCTCTTCTTTTCATTTCTTTTCTCTTCTTTTCTCTTTTCACTTCTTTTCTCTTCCTTTCTCTATATATTCTCTTTTCTCTTTTCTCTCATTTTCTCTTATTTTCTCTTTTTCCTTTTCTCTTCTTTTCTCTATTCTCTTTTTCTCTTTACTCTTCTTTTCTCTTTTCGCTTTTCTCTTCTTATCTCTTCTCCTTTTTCTCATATCTGTTCTTTTCTCTTTTCTCTTTTATCTTCATTTCTCTTCTTTTCTCTTTTCCCTTTACACCTCTTTTTTCTTTTCTTCTTTTCTCTTTTCACTTTTCTTTTCTGTTTTCTCTTCTTTTCTCTTTTCTCATCTTTTCTCCTCTTTACTCTTTTCCCTTTTCTCTTTTTTTTTCTTTTCTCTTCTTTTCTCGTTTCTCTTCTTTTCTCTTTTCTCTTCTTTTCTCTTTTCCCTTTTCTTTTCTCTTTTCTCTATTCTCTTCTTTTCTCTTTTCTCTTTTGTATTCTTTTCTCTTCTATTCACTTTTCTCTTTTAACTTTTCTCTTCTTTTCTCTATTCTCTTCTTTTCTCTTTTTTCTGTTCTCTTCACTTTTCTCTTTTATCTTTTCTCTTCTTTTCTCTATTCTCTTCTTTTCTCTATTAACTTTTCTCTTCTTTTCTCTATTCTCTTCTTTTCTCTTTTTTCTCTTCTATTCACTTTTCTCTTTTATCTTTTCTCTTCTTTTCTCTATTCTCTTCTTTTCTCTTTTCTCTTCTTTTCTCTTCATTTCTCTTTCCTCATTTCTATATTCTCATCTGTTCTCTTTTCTCTTCTTTGCTTTTTTCTCTTTTCTCTTCTTCTATCTTCTTTTATCTTCTTTTCTCTTTTCTCTTTTCTCTATTCTCTTCAGTTCTCTTTTGTCTTCTTTCCACTGTTCCCTTTTCTCGTCTATTCTCTTTTATCTTTTCTCTTCTTTTCTCTTTTCTCTTCTTTTCCCTTCTTTTCTCCTTTCACGTTCCTTTTCACTTTTCTCTTCTTTTCTCTTTTCTCTTCTTTTCTCCTTTCTTTTCTCTTTTCTCTTCTTCTCTTCGTATCTCTTCGTTTCTCTTTTCTCTTCTTTTCTCTACTTTTCTCTTTTCCCTTTATTCTCTTCTTTTCTCTTTTCCTATATTCTCTTCTTTTCTCTTTTCTCTTCTTTTCTCTTCTTTATTCTTTAAACTTTTCTCTTCTTTTTACTCTTCATTTCTCTTTTCTCTTCTTTTCATTTCTTTTCTCTTCTTTTCTCATTTCCCTTTACAACTCTGTTTTCTTTTCTTCTTTTCTCTTTTCACTTTTCTTTTCTCTTTTCTCTTCTTTTCTCTTTTCTCATCTTTTCTCCTCTTTACTCTTTTCCCTTTTCTCTTCTTTTTTCTTTTGTCTTTTTTTCTCGTTTCTCTTCTTTTCTCTTTTCTCTTCTTTTCTCTTTTTTCTCTTCTCTTCACTTTTCTCTTTTATCTTTTCTCTTCTTTTCTCTATTCTCTTCTTTTCTCTATTAACTTTTCTCTTCTTTTCTCTCTTCTCTTCTTTTCTCTTTTTTCTCTTCTCTTCACTTTTCTCTTTTATCTTTTCTCTTCTTTTCTCTATTCTCTTCTTTTCTCTATTAACTTTTCTCTTCTTTTCTCTATTCTCTTCTTTTCTCTTTTTTCTCTTCTATTCACTTTTCTCTTTTATCTTTTCTCTTCTTTTCTCTATTCTCTTCTTTTCTCTTCATTTCTCTTCATTTCTCTTTCCTCATTTCTCTATTCTCATCTGTTCTCTTTTCTCTTCTTTGCTCTTTTCTCTTTTCTCTTCTTCTATCTTCTTTTATCTTCTTTTCTCTTTTCTCTTTTCTCTATTCTCTTCAGTTCTCTTTTGTCTTCTTTCCACTGTTGCCTTTTCTCGTCTATTCTCTTTTATCTTTTCTCTTCTTTTCTCTTTTCTCTTCTTTTCCCTTCTTTTCTCCTTTCACGTTTCTTTTCACTTTTCTCTTCTTTTCTCTTTTCTCTTCTTTTCTCCTTTCTTTTCTCTTTTCTCTTCTTCTCTTCTTTTCTCTTTTCTATTCTTTTCCCTTCATTTCTCTTTTCTCTTTTGTATTCTTTTATCTTCTATTCACTTTTCTCTTTTATCTTTTCTTTTCTCTTCTTTTCTCTATTCTCTTCTTTTCTCTTTTCCCTTCATTTCTCTTTCCTCATTTCTCTATTCTCATCTGTTCTCTATTCTCTTCTTTGCTCTTTTCTCTTTTCTCTTCTTCTATCTTCTTTTATCTTCTTTTCTCTTTTTTCTTTTCTCTATTCTCTTCTGTTCTCTTTTGTCTTCTTTCCACTGTTCCCTTTTCTCGTCTATTCTCTTTTATCTTTTCTCTTCTTTTCTCTTTTCTCTTCTTTTCCCTTCTTTTCTCCTTTCACGTTTCTTTTCACTTTTCTCTTCTTTTCTCTTTTCTCTTCTTTTCTCCTTTCTTTTCTCTTTTCTCTTCTTCACTTCTTTTCTGTTTTCTCTTCTTTTCCCTTCATTTCTCTTTTCTCTTTTGTATTCTTTTATCTTCTATTCACTTTTCTCTTTTATCTTTTCTTTTCTCTTCTTTTCTCTATTCTCTTCTTTTCTCTTTTCTCTTCATTTCTCTTTCCTCATTTCTCTATTCTCATCTGTTCTCTTTTCTCTTCTTTGCTCTTTTCTCTTTTCTCTTCTTCTATCTTCTTTTATCTTCTTTTCTCTTTTCTCTTTTCTCTATTCTCTTCTGTTCTCTTTTGTCTTCTTTCCTCTGTTCCCTTTTCTCGTCTATTCTGTTTTATCTTTTCTCTTCATTACTCTTTTCTCTTCTTTTCCATTCTCTCTTCTTTTCTCTTTTCTCATTTCTCTTTTCTATTCTTTTCTCTTTTCTCTTTTCTCTTCTTGTCTCTTTTTTCTTTTCTATTCTTTTCTCTTCTTTTCTCTTTTCCATTTTCTCTTTTTTTCTCTTGTCTCTTTTCTCTTTTCTCTTCTTTTCTCTTTCCTCTTTTCTATTTCCTCTTCTTTTCTAATTTATCTTTTCTCTTCTTTTCGCTTTTCTATATCCTCTTCTTTTCTAATTTATCTTTTCTCTTCTTTTCTCTTGTTTTCGCTTTTCTATATCCTCTTCTTTTCTCTTCTTCTCTCTTCTTTTCTCTTTTCTCTTGTCCCCTTTCTCTTCTTTTCTCTTTTCCCTTTTCTCTTCTTTTCTCTATTCTGTTCTTTTCTCTTTCCTTATTTCTCTTTTCTCTTCTTTTCTCTTTTCTCTTCTTTTCTCTTTTCTCTTCTTTTCTCTTTTCTCATCTTTTCTCCTCTTTACTCTTTTCCCTTTTCTCTTCTTTTTTCTTTTCTCTTCTTTTCTCGTTTCTCTTCTTTTCTCTTTTCTCTTCTTTTCTCTTTTCCCTTTTCTTTTCTCTTTTCTCAATTCTCTTCTTTTCTCTTTTCTCGTCTTTTCTCTTTTCTCGTCATTTCCCTTCAGTTCTCTTTTCTCTTTTCTCTTTTGTATTCTTTTCTCTTCTATTCACTTTTCTCTTTTATCTTTTCTCTTCTTTTCTCTTTTCTCCTCTTTTCTCTTTTCTTTTCTCTTTTCTCTTTTCTCTTTTCTCTTCGTATCTCTTCGTTTCTCTTTTCTCTTCTTTTCTCTACTTTTCTCTTTTCCCTTTATTCTCTTCTTTACTCTTTTCCTATATTCTCTTCTTTTCTCTTTTCTCTTCTTTTCTCTTCTTTATTCTTTAAACTTTTCTCTTCTTTTTACTGTTCATTTCTCTTTTCTCTTCTTTTCATTTCTTTTCTCTTCTTTTCTCTTTTCACTTCTTTTCTCTTCCTTTCTCTATATATTCTCTTTTCTCTTTTCTCTCATTTTCTCTTATTTTCTCTTTTTCCTTTTCTCTTCTTTTCTCTATTCTCTTTTTCTCTTTACTCTTCTTTTCTCTTTTCGCTTTTCTCTTCTTATCTCTTCTCCTTTTTCTCATATCTGTTCTTTTCTCTTTTCTCTTTTTTCTTCATTTCTCTTCTTTTCTCTTTTCCCTTTACACCTCATTTTTCTTTTCATCTTTTCTCTTTTCACTTTTCTTTTCTGTTTTCTCTTCTTTTCTCTTTTCTCATCTTTTCTCCTCTTTACTCTTTTCCCTTTTCTCTTTTTTTTTCTTTTCTCTTCTTTTCTCGTTTCTCTTCTTTTCTCTTTTCTCTTCTTTTCTCTTTTCCCTTTTCTTTTCTCTTTTCTCTATTCTCTTCTTTTCTCTTTTCTCTTTTGTATTCTTTTCTCTTCTATTCACTTTTCTCTTTTAACTTTTCTCTTCTTTTCTCTATTCTCTTATTTTCTCTATTAACTTTTCTCTTCTTTTCTCTATTCTCTTCTTTTCTCTTTTTTCTCTTCTAATCACTTTTCTCTTTTATCTTTTCTCTCCTTTTCTCTATTCTCTTCTTTTCTCTTTTCTCTTCTTTTCTCTTCATTTCTCTTTCCTCATTTCTCTATTCTCATCTGTTCTCTTTTCTCTTCTTTGCTCTTTTCTCTTTTCTCTTCTTCTATCTTCTTTTATCTTCTTTTCTCTTTTCTCTTTTCTCTATTCTCTTCTGTTCTCTTTTGTCTTCTTTCCACTGTTCCCTTTTCTCGTCTATACTCTTTTATCTTTTCTCTTCTTTTCTCTTTTCTCTTCTTTTCTCTTCTTTTCTCCTTTCACGTTTCTTTTCTCTTTTCTCTTCTTTTCTCATTCATTTTTTCTCTTTTCTCTTTTCTCTTCTTTTCTCTTTTCTCTTCTTTTCTCCTTTCTTTTCTCTTTTCTCTTCTTCTCTTCTTTTCTCTTCTTTTCCCTTCATTTCTCTTTTCTCTTTTGTATTCTTTTATCTTCTATTCACTTTTCTCTTTTATCTTTTCTTTTCTCTTCTTTTCTCTATTCTCTTCTTTTCTCTTTTCTCTTCTTTTCTCTTCATTTCTCTTTCCTCATTTCTCTATTCTCATCTGTTCTCTTTTCTCTTCTTTGCTCTTTTCTCTTTTCTCTTCTTCTATCTTCTTTTATCTTCTTTTCTCTTTCCTCTTTTCTCTATTCTCTTCTGTTCTCTTTTCTCTTCTTTCCTCTGTTCCCTTTTCTCGTCTATTCTCTTTTATCTTTTCTCTTCATTTCTCTTTTCTCTTCTTTTCATTCTCTCTTCTTTTCTCTTTTCTCATTTCTCTTTTCTTTTCTTTTCTCTTTTCTCTTTTCTCTTCTTGTCTCTTTTTTCTTTTCTATTCTTTTCTCTTCTTTTCTCTTTTCCATTTTCTCTTTTTTTCTCTTGTCTCTTTTCTCTTTTCTCTTCTTTTCTCTTTCCTCTTTTCTATTTCCTCTTCTTTTCTAATTTATCTTTTCTCTTCTTTTCTCTTGTTTTCGCTTTTCTATATCCTCTTCTTTTCTCTTCTTCTCTCTTCTTTTCTCTTTTCTCTTGTCCCCTTTCTCTTCTTTTCTCTTTTCTCTTTTCTCTTCTTTTCTCTTTTCTCATCTTTTCTCCTCTTTACTCTTTTCCCTATTCTCTTCTTTTCTCTTTTCTCTTCATTTCTCTTTCCTCATTTCTCTATTCTCATCTGTTCTCTTTTCTCTTCTTTGCTCTTTTCTCTTTTCTCTTCTTCTATCTTCTTTTATCTTCTTTTCTCTTTTCTCTTTTCTCTATTCTCTTCTGTTCTCTTTTGTCTTCTTTCCTCTGTTCCCTTTTCTCGTCTATTCTCTTTTATTTTTTCTCTTCATTTCTCTTTTCTCTTCTTTTCCATTCTCTCTTCTTTTCTCTTTTCTCATTTCTCTTTTCTCTTCTTGTCTCTTTTTTCTTTTCTGTTCTTTTCTCTTCTTTTCTCTTTTCCATTTTCTCTTTTTTTCTCTTGTCTCTTTTCTCTTTTCACTTCTTTTCTCTTTTCTCTTTTCTATTTCCTCTTCTTTTCTAATTTATCTTTTCTCTTCTTTTCTCTTGTTTTCGCTTTTCTATATCCTCTTCTTTTCTCTTCTTCTCTCTTCTTTTCTCTTTTCTCTTGTCCCCTTTCTCTTCTTTTCTCTTTTCCCTTTTCTCTTCTTTTCTCTATTCTGTTCTTTTCTCTTTCCTTATTTCTCTTTTCTCTTCTTTTCTCTTTTCTCTTCTTTTCTCTTTTCTCATCTTTTCTCCTCTTTACTCTTTTCCCTTTTCTCTTCTTTTTTCTTTTCTCTTCTTTTCTCGTTTCTCTTCTTTTCTCTTTTCTCTTCTTTTCTCTTTTCCCTTTTCTTTTCTCTTTTCTCAATTCTCTTCTTTTCTCTTTTCTCGTCTTTTCTCTTTTCTCGTCATTTCCCTTCAGTTCTCTTTTCTCTTTTGTATTCTTTTCTCTTCTATTCACTTTTCTCTTTTATCTTTTCTCTTCTTTTCTCTTTTCTCCTCTTTTCTCTTTTCTTTTCTCTTTTCTCTTTTCTCTTTTCTCTTCGTATCTCTTCTTTTCTCTTTTCTCTTCTTTTCTCTACTTTTCTCTTTTCCCTTTATTCTCTTCTTTTCTCTTTTCCTATATTCTCTTCTTTTCTCTTTTCTCTTTTCTCTTCTTTTCTCTTCTTTATTCTTTAAACTTTTCTCTTCTTTTTACTCTTCATTTCTCTTTTCTCTTCTTTTCATTTCTTTTCTGTTCTTTTCTCTTTTCCCTTTACAACTCTGTTTTCTTTTCTTCTTTTCTCTTTTCACTTTTCTTTTCTCTTTTCTCTTCTTTTCTCTTTTCTCATCCTTTCTCCTCTTTACTCTTTTCCCTTTTCTCTTCTTTTTTCTTTTCTCTTTTTTTCTCGTTTCTCTTCTTTTCTCTTTTCTCTTCTTTTCTCTTTTCCCTTTTCTTTTCTCTTTTCTCTATTCTCTTCTTTTCTCTTTTCTCTTTTGTATTCTTTTCTCTTCTATTCACTTTTCTCTTTTAACTTTTCTCTTCTTTTCTCTATTCTCTTATTTTCTCTATTAACTTTTCTCTTCTTTTCTCTATTCTCTTCTTTTCTCTTTTTTCTCTTCTATTCACTTTTCTCTTTTATCTTTTCTCTCCTTTTCTCTATTCTCTTCTTTTCTCTTTTCTCTTCTTTTCTCTTCATTTCTCTTTCCTCATTTCTCTATTCTCATCTGTTCTCTTTTCTCTTCTTTGCTCTTTTCTCTTTTCTCTTCTTCTATCTTCTTTTATCTTCTTTTCTCTTTTCTCTTTTCTCTATTCTCTTCTGTCCTCTTTTGTCTTCTTTCCTCTGTTCCCTTTTCTCGTCTATTCTCTTTTATTTTTTCTCTTCATTTCTCTTTTCTCTTCTTTTCCATTCTCTCTTCTTTTCTCTTTTCTCATTTCTCTTTTCTCTTCTTGTCTCTTTTTTCTTTTCTGTTCTTTTCTCTTCTTTTCTCTTTTCCATTTTCTCTTTTTTTCTCTTGTCTCTTTTCTCTTTTCACTTCTTTTCTCTTTTCTCTTTTCTATTTCCTCTTCTTTTCTAATTTATCTTTTCTCTTCTTTTCTCTTGTTTTCGCTTTTCTATATCCTCTTCTTTTCTCTTTTTCTTCTCTTCTTTTCTCTTTTCTCTTGTCCCCTTTCTCTTCTTTTCTCTTTTCCCTTTTCTCTTCTTTTCTCTATTCTGTTCTTTTCTCTTTCCTTTATTCTCTTTTCTCTTCTTTTCTCTTTTCTCTTCTTTTCTCTTTTCTCATCTTTTCTCCTCTTTACTCTTTTCCCTTTTCTCTTCTTTTTTCTTTTCTCTTCTTTTCTCGTTTCTCTTCTTTTCTCTTTTCTCTTCTTTTCTCTTTTCCCTTTTCTTTTCTCTTTTCTCAATTCTCTTCTTTTCTCTTTTCTCGTCTTTTCTCTTTTCTCGTCATTTCCCTTCAGTTCTCTTTTCTCTTTTCTCTTTTGTATTCTTTTCTCTTCTATTCACTTTTCTCTTTTATCTTTTCTCTTCTTTTCTCTTTTCTCCTCTTTTCTCTTTTCTTTTCTCTTTTCTCTTTTCTCTTTTCTCTTCGTATCTCTTCGTTTCTCTTTTCTCTTCTTTTCTCTACTTTTCTCTTTTCCCTTTATTCTCTTCTTTACTCTTTTCCTATATTCTCTTCTTTTCTCTTTTCTCTTCTTTTCTCTTCTTTATTCTTTAAACTTTTCTCTTCTTTTTACTGTTCATTTCTCTTTTCTCTTCTTTTCATTTCTTTTCTCTTCTTTTCTCTTTTCACTTCTTTTCTCTTCCTTTCTCTATATATTCTCTTTTCTCTTTTCTCTCATTTTCTCTTATTTTCTCTTTTTCCTTTTCTCTTCTTTTCTCTATTCTCTTTTTCTCTTTACTCTTCTTTTCTCTTTTCGCTTTTCTCTTCTTATCTCTTCTCCTTTTTCTCATATCTGTTCTTTTCTCTTTTCTCTTTTATCTTCATTTCTCTTCTTTTCTCTTTTCCCTTTACACCTCTTTTTTCTTTTCTTCTTTTCTCTTTTCACTTTTCTTTTCTGTTTTCTCTTCTTTTCTCTTTTCTCATCTTTTCTCCTCTTTACTCTTTTCCCTTTTCTCTTTTTTTTTCTTTTCTCTTCTTTTCTCGTTTCTCTTCTTTTCTCTTTTCTCTTCTTTTCTCTTTTCCCTTTTCTTTTCTCTTTTCTCTATTCTCTTCTTTTCTCTTTTCTCTTTTGTATTCTTTTCTCTTCTATTCACTTTTCTCTTTTAACTTTTCTCTTCTTTTCTCTATTCTCTTCTTTTCTCTTTTTTCTGTTCTCTTCACTTTTCTCTTTTATCTTTTCTCTTCTTTTCTCTATTCTCTTCTTTTCTCTATTAACTTTTCTCTTCTTTTCTCTATTCTCTTCTTTTCTCTTTTTTCTCTTCTATTCACTTTTCTCTTTTATCTTTTCTCTTCTTTTCTCTATTCTCTTCTTTTCTCTTTTCTCTTCTTTTCTCTTCATTTCTCTTTCCTCATTTCTCTATTCTCATCTGTTCTCTTTTCTCTTCTTTGCTCTTTTCTCTTTTCTCTTCTTCTATCTTCTTTTATCTTCTTTTCTCTTTTCTCTTTTCTCTATTCTCTTCAGTTCTCTTTTGTCTTCTTTCCACTGTTCCCTTTTCTCGTCTATTCTCTTTTATCTTTTCTCTTCTTTTCTCTTTTCTCTTCTTTTCCCTTCTTTTCTCCTTTCACGTTCCTTTTCACTTTTCTCTTCTTTTCTCTTTTCTCTTCTTTTCTCCTTTCTTTTCTCTTTTCTCTTCTTCTCTTCGTATCTCTTCGTTTCTCTTTTCTCTTCTTTTCTCTACTTTTCTCTTTTCCCTTTATTCTCTTCTTTTCTCTTTTCCTATATTCTCTTCTTTTCTCTTTTCTCTTCTTTTCTCTTCTTTATTCTTTAAACTTTTCTCTTCTTTTTACTCTTCATTTCTCTTTTCTCTTCTTTTCATTTCTTTTCTCTTCTTTTCTCATTTCCCTTTACAACTCTGTTTTCTTTTCTTCTTTTCTCTTTTCACTTTTCTTTTCTCTTTTCTCTTCTTTTCTCTTTTCTCATCTTTTCTCCTCTTTACTCTTTTCCCTTTTCTCTTCTTTTTTCTTTTGTCTTTTTTTCTCGTTTCTCTTCTTTTCTCTTTTCTCTTCTTTTCTCTTTTCCCTTTTCTTTTCTCTTTTCTCTATTCTCTTCTTTTCTCTTTTCTCTTTTGTATTCTTTTCTCTTCTATTCACTTTTCTCTTTTAACTTTTCTCTTCTTTTCTCTATTCTCTTCTTTTCTCTATTAACTTTTCTCTTCTTTTCTCTCTTCTCTTCTTTTCTCTTTTTTCTCTTCTCTTCACTTTTCTCTTTTATCTTTTCTCTTCTTTTCTCTATTCTCTTCTTTTCTCTATTAACTTTTCTCTTCTTTTCTCTATTCTCTTCTTTTCTCTTTTTTCTCTTCTATTCACTTTTCTCTTTTATCTTTTCTCTTCTTTTCTCTATTCTCTTCTTTTCTCTTCATTTCTCTTCATTTCTCTTTCCTCATTTCTCTATTCTCATCTGTTCTCTTTTCTCTTCTTTGCTCTTTTCTCTTTTCTCTTCTTCTATCTTCTTTTATCTTCTTTTCTCTTTTTTCTTTTCTCTATTCTCTTCTGTTCTCTTTTGTCTTCTTTCCACTGTTCCCTTTTCTCGTCTATTCTCTTTTATCTTTTCTCTTCTTTTCTCTTTTCTCTTCTTTTCCCTTCTTTTCTCCTTTCACGTTTCTTTTCACTTTTCTCTTCTTTTCTCTTTTCTCTTCTTTTCTCCTTTCTTTTCTCTTTTCTCTTCTTCACTTCTATTCTGTTTTCTCTTCTTTTCCCTTCATTTCTCTTTTCTCTTTTGTATTCTTTTATCTTCTATTCACTTTTCTCTTTTATCTTTTCTTTTCTCTTCTTTTCTCTATTCTCTTCTTTTCTCTTTTCTCTTCATTTCTCTTTCCTCATTTCTCTATTCTCATCTGTTCTCTTTTCTCTTCTTTGCTCTTTTCTCTTTTCTCTTCTTCTATCTTCTTTTACCTTCTTTTCTCTTTTCTCTTTTCTCTATTCTCTTCTGTTCTCTTTTGTCTTCTTTCCTCTGTTCCCTTTTCTCGTCTATTCTGTTTTATCTTTTCTCTTCATTACTCTTTTCTCTTCTTTTCCATTCTCTCTTCTTTTCTCTTTTCTCATTTCTCTTTTCTATTCTTTTCTCTTTTCTCTTTTCTCTTCTTGTCTCTTTTTTCTTTTCTATTCTTTTCTCTTCTTTTCTCTTTTCCATTTTCTCTTTTTTTCTCTTGTCTCTTTTCTCTTTTCTCTTCTTTTCTCTTTCCTCTTTTCTATTTCCTCTTCTTTTCTAATTTATCTTTTCTCTTCTTTTCGCTTTTCTATATCCTCTTCTTTTCTAATTTATCTTTTCTCTTCTTTTCTCTTGTTTTCGCTTTTCTATATCCTCTTCTTTTCTCTTCTTCTCTCTTCTTTTCTCTTTTCTCTTGTCCCCTTTCTCTTCTTTTCTCTTTTCCCTTTTCTCTTCTTTTCTCTATTCTGTTCTTTTCTCTTTCCTTATTTCTCTTTTCTCTTCTTTTCTCTTTTCTCTTCTTTTCTCTTTTCTCTTCTTTTCTCTTTTCTCATCTTTTCTCCTCTTTACTCTTTTCCCTTTTCTCTTCTTTTTTCTTTTCTCTTCTTTTCTCGTTTCTCTTCTTTTCTCTTTTCTCTTCTTTTCTCTTTTCCCTTTTCTTTTCTCTTTTCTCAATTCTCTTCTTTTCTCTTTTCTCGTCTTTTCTCTTTTCTCGTCATTTCCCTTCAGTTCTCTTTTCTCTTTTCTCTTTTGTATTCTTTTCTCTTCTATTCACTTTTCTCTTTTATCTTTTCTCTTCTTTTCTATTTTCTCCTCTTTTCTCTTTTCTTTTCTCTTTTCTCTTTTCTCTTTTCTCTTCGTATCTCTTCGTTTCTCTTTTCTCTTCTTTTCTCTACTTTTCTCTTTTCCCTTTATTCTCTTCTTTACTCTTTTCCTATATTCTCTTCTTTTCTCTTTTCTCTTCTTTTCTCTTCATTTCTCTTTCCTCATTTCTCTATTCTCATCTGTTCTCTTTTCTCTTCTTTGCTCTTTTCTCTTTTCTCTTCTTCTATCTTCTTTTATCTTCTTTTCTCTTTTCTCTTTTCTCTATTCTCTTCTGTCCTCTTTTGTCTTCTTTCCTCTGTTCCCTTTTCTCGTCTATTCTCTTTTATTTTTTCTCTTCATTTCTCTTTTCTCTTCTTTTCCATTCTCTCTTCTTTTCTCTTTTCTCATTTCTCTTTTCTCTTCTTGTCTCTTTTTTCTTTTCTGTTCTTTTCTCTTCTTTTCTCTTTTCCATTTTCTCTTTTTTTCTCTTGTCTCTTTTCTCTTTTCACTTCTTTTCTCTTTTCTCTTTTCTATTTCCTCTTCTTTTCTAATTTATCTTTTCTCTTCTTTTCTCTTGTTTTCGCTTTTCTATATCCTCTTCTTTTCTCTTTTTCTTCTCTTCTTTTCTCTTTTCTCTTGTCCCCTTTCTCTTCTTTTCTCTTTTCCCTTTTCTCTTCTTTTCTCTATTCTGTTCTTTTCTCTTTCCTTTATTCTCTTTTCTCTTCTTTTCTCTTTTCTCTTCTTTTCTCTTTTCTCTTCTTTTCTCTTTTCTCATCTTTTCTCCTCTTTACTCTTTTCTCGTTTCTCTTCTTTTCTCTTTTCTCTTCTTTTCTCTTTTCCCTTTTCTTTTCTCTTTTCTCAATTCTCTTCTTTTCTCTTTTCTCGTCTTTTCTCTTTTCTCGTCATTTCCCTTCAGTTCTCTTTTCTCTTTTCTCTTTTGTATTCTTTTCTCTTCTATTCACTTTTCTCTTTTATCTTTTCTCTTCTTTTCTCTTTTCTCCTCTTTTCTCTTTTCTTTTCTCTTTTCTCTTTTCTCTTTTCTCTTCGTATCTCTTCGTTTCTCTTTTCTCTTCTTTTCTCTACTTTTCTCTTTTCCCTTTATTCTCTTCTTTACTCTTTTCCTATATTCTCTTCTTTTCTCTTTTCTCTTCTTTTCTCTTCTTTATTCTTTAAACTTTTCTCTTCTTTTTACTGTTCATTTCTCTTTTCTCTTCTTTTCATTTCTTTTCTCTTCTTTTCTCTTTTCACTTCTTTTCTCTTCCTTTCTCTATATATTCTCTTTTCTCTTTTCTCTCATTTTCTCTTATTTTCTCTTTTTCCTTTTCTCTTCTTTTCTCTATTCTCTTTTTCTCTTTACTCTTCTTTTCTCTTTTCGCTTTTCTCTTCTTATCTCTTCTCCTTTTTCTCATATCTGTTCTTTTCTCTTTTATCTTCATTTCTCTTCTTTTCTCTTTTCCCTTTACACCTCTTTTTTCTTTTCTTCTTTTCTCTTTTCACTTTTCTTTTCTGTTTTCTCTTCTTTTCTCTTTTCTCATCTTTTCTCCTCTTTACTCTTTTCCCTTTTCTCTTTTTTTTTCTTTTCTCTTCTTTTCTCGTTTCTCTTCTTTTCTCTTTTCTCTTCTTTTCTCTTTTCCCTTTTCTTTTCTCTTTTCTCTATTCTCTTCTGTTCTCTTTTCTCTTTTGTATTCTTTTCTCTTCTATTCACTTTTCTCTTTTAACTTTTCTCTTCTTTTCTCTATTCTCTTCTTTTCTCTTTTTTCTGTTCTCTTCACTTTTCTCTTTTATCTTTTCTCTTCTTTTCTCTATTCTCTTCTTTTCTCTATTAACTTTTCTCTTCTTTTCTCTATTCTCTTCTTTTCTCTTTTTTCTCTTCTATTCACTTTTCTCTTTTATCTTTTCTCTTCTTTTCTCTATTCTCTTCTTTTCTCTTTTCTCTTCTTTTCTCTTCATTTCTCTTTCCTCATTTCTCTATTCTCATCTGTTCTCTTTTCTCTTCTTTGCTCTTTTCTCTTTTCTCTTCTTCTATCTTCTTTTATCTTCTTTTCTCTTTTCTCTTTTCTCTATTCTCTTCAGTTCTCTTTTGTCTTCTTTCCACTGTTCCCTTTTCTCGTCTATTCTCTTTTATCTTTTCTCTTCTTTTCTCTTTTCTCTTCTTTTCCCTTCTTTTCTCCTTTCACGTTCCTTTTCACTTTTCTCTTCTTTTCTCTTTTCTCTTCTTTTCTCCTTTCTTTTCTCTTTTCTCTTCTTCTCTTCGTATCTCTTCGTTTCTCTTTTCTCTTCTTTTCTCTACTTTTCTCTTTTCCCTTTATTCTCTTCTTTTCTCTTTTCCTATATTCTCTTCTTTTCTCTTTTCTCTTCTTTTCTCTTCTTTATTCTTTAAACTTTTCTCTTCTTTTTACTCTTCATTTCTCTTTTCTCTTCTTTTCATTTCTTTTCTCTTCTTTTCTCATTTCCCTTTACAACTCTGTTTTCTTTTCTTCTTTTCTCTTTTCACTTTTCTTTTCTCTTTTCTCTTCTTTTCTCTTTTCTCATCTTTTCTCCTCTTTACTCTTTTCCCTTTTCTCTTCTTTTTTCTTTTGTCTTTTTTTCTCGTTTCTCTTCTTTTCTCTTTTCTCTTCTTTTCTCTTTTCCCTTTTCTTTTCTCTTTTCTCTATTCTCTTCTTTTCTCTTTTCTCTTTTGTATTCTTTTCTCTTCTATTCACTTTTCTCTTTTAACTTTTCTCTTCTTTTCTCTATTCTCTTCTTTTCTCTATTAACTTTTCTCTTCTTTTCTCTCTTCTCTTCTTTTCTCTTTTTTCTCTTCTCTTCACTTTTCTCTTTTATCTTTTCTCTTCTTTTCTCTATTCTCTTCTTTTCTCTATTAACTTTTCTCTTCTTTTCTCTATTCTCTTCTTTTCTCTTTTTTCTCTTCTATTCACTTTTCTCTTTTATCTTTTCTCTTCTTTTCTCTTTTCTCCTCTTTTCTCTTTTCTTTTCTCTTTTCTCTTTTCTCTTTTCTCTTCGTATCTCTTCGTTTCTCTTTTCTCTTCTTTTCTCTACTTTTCTCTTTTCCCTTTATTCTCTTCTTTACTCTTTTCCTATATTCTCTTCTTTTCTCTTTTCTCTTCTTTTCTCTTCTTTATTCTTTAAACTTTTCTCTTCTTTTTACTGTTCATTTCTCTTTTCTCTTCTTTTCATTTCTTTTCTCTTCTTTTCTCTTTTCACTTCTTTTCTCTTCCTTTCTCTATATATTCTCTTTTCTCTTTTCTCTCATTTTCTCTTATTTTCTCTTTTTCCTTTTCTCTTCTTTTCTCTATTCTCTTTTTCTCTTTACTCTTCTTTTCTCTTTTCGCTTTTCTCTTCTTATCTCTTCTCCTTTTTCTCATATCTGTTCTTTTCTCTTTTCTCTTTTATCTTCATTTCTCTTCTTTTCTCTTTTCCCTTTACACCTCTTTTTTCTTTTCTTCTTTTCTCTTTTCACTTTTCTTTTCTGTTTTCTCTTCTTTTCTCTTTTCTCATCTTTTCTCCTCTTTACTCTTTTCCCTTTTCTCTTTTTTTTTCTTTTCTCTTCTTTTCTCGTTTCTCTTCTTTTCTCTTTTCTCTTCTTTTCTCTTTTCCCTTTTCTTTTCTCTTTTCTCTATTCTCTTCTTTCTCTTTTCTCTTTTGTATTCTTTTCTCTTCTATTCACTTTTCTCTTTTAACTTTTCTCTTCTTTTCTCTATTCTCTTCTTTTCTCTTTTTTCTGTTCTCTTCACTTTTCTCTTTTATCTTTTCTCTTCTTTTCTCTATTCTCTTCTTTTCTCTATTAACTTTTCTCTTCTTTTCTCTATTCTCTTCTTTTCTCTTTTTTCTCTTCTATTCACTTTTCTCTTTTATCTTTTCTCTTCTTTTCTCTATTCTCTTCTTTTCTCTTTTCTCTTCTTTTCTCTTCATTTCTCTTTCCTCATTTCTCTATTCTCATCTGTTCTCTTTTCTCTTCTTTGCTCTTTTCTCTTTTCTCTTCTTCTATCTTCTTTTATCTTCTTTTCTCTTTTCTCTTTTCTCTATTCTCTTCAGTTCTCTTTTGTCTTCTTTCCACTGTTCCCTTTTCTCGTCTATTCTCTTTTATCTTTTCTCTTCTTTTCTCTTTTCTCTTCTTTTCCCTTCTTTTCTCCTTTCACGTTCCTTTTCACTTTTCTCTTCTTTTCTCTTTTCTCTTCTTTTCTCCTTTCTTTTCTCTTTTCTCTTCTTCTCTTCGTATCTCTTCGTTTCTCTTTTCTCTTCTTTTCTCTACTTTTCTCTTTTCCCTTTATTCTCTTCTTTTCTCTTTTCCTATATTCTCTTCTTTTCTCTTTTCTCTTTTCTCTTCTTTTCTCTTCTTTATTCTTTAAACTTTTCTCTTCTTTTTACTCTTCATTTCTCTTTTCTCTTCTTTTCATTTCTTTTCTCTTCTTTTCTCATTTCCCTTTACAACTCTGTTTTCTTTTCTTCTTTTCTCTTTTCACTTTTCTTTTCTCTTTTCTCTTCTTTTCTCTTTTCTCATCTTTTCTCCTCTTTACTCTTTTCCCTTTTCTCTTCTTTTTTCTTTTGTCTTTTTTTCTCGTTTCTCTTCTTTTCTCTTTTCTCTTCTTTTCTCTTTTCCCTTTTCTTTTCTCTTTTCTCTATTCTCTTCTTTTCTCTTTTCTCTTTTGTATTCTTTTCTCTTCTATTCACTTTTCTCTTTTAACTTTTCTCTTCTTTTCTCTATTCTCTTCTTTTCTCTATTAACTTTTCTCTTCTTTTCTCTCTTCTCTTCTTTTCTCTTTTTTCTCTTCTCTTCACTTTTCTCTTTTATCTTTTCTCTTCTTTTCTCTATTCTCTTCTTTTCTCTATTAACTTTTCTCTTCTTTTCTCTATTCTCTTCTTTTCTCTTTTTTCTCTTCTATTCACTTTTCTCTTTTATCTTTTCTCTTCTTTTCTCTATTCTCTTCTTTTCTCTTCATTTCTCTTCATTTCTCTTTCCTCATTTCTCTATTCTCATCTGTTCTCTTTTCTCTTCTTTGCTCTTTTCTCTTTTCTCTTCTTCTATCTTCTTTTATCTTCTTTTCTCTTTTCTCTTTTCTCTATTCTCTTCAGTTCTCTTTTGTCTTCTTTCCACTGTTCCCTTTTCTCGTCTATTCTCTTTTATCTTTTCTCTTCTTTTCTCTTTTCTCTTCTTTTCCCTTCTTTTCTCCTTTCACGTTTCTTTTCACTTTTCTCTTCTTTTCTCTTTTCTCTTCTTTTCTCCTTTCTTTTCTCTTTTCTCTTCTTCTCTTCTTTTCTCTTTTCTATTCTTTTCCCTTCATTTCTCTTTTCTCTTTTGTATTCTTTTATCTTCTATTCACTTTTCTCTTTTATCTTTTCTTTTCTCTTCTTTTCTCTATTCTCTTCTTTTCTCTTTTCTCTTCATTTCTCTTTCCTCATTTCTCTATTCTCATCTGTTCTCTTTTCTCTTCTTTGCTCTTTTCTCTTTTCTCTTCTTCTATCTTCTTTTACCTTCTTTTCTCTTTTCTCTTTTCTCTATTCTCTTCTGTTCTCTTTTGTCTTCTTTCCTCTGTTCCCTTTTCTCGTCTATTCTGTTTTATCTTTTCTCTTCATTACTCTTTTCTCTTCTTTTCCATTCTCTCTTCTTTTCTCTTTTCTCATTTCTCTTTTCTATTCTTTTCTCTTTTCTCTTTTCTCTTCTTGTCTCTTTTTTCTTTTCTATTCTTTTCTCTTCTTTTCTCTTTTCCATTTTCTCTTTTTTTCTCTTGTCTCTTTTCTCTTTTCTCTTCTTTTCTCTTTCCTCTTTTCTATTTCCTCTTCTTTTCTAATTTATCTTTTCTCTTCTTTTCGCTTTTCTATATCCTCTTCTTTTCTAATTTATCTTTTCTCTTCTTTTCTCTTGTTTTCGCTTTTCTATATCCTCTTCTTTTCTCTTCTTCTCTCTTCTTTTCTCTTTTCTCTTGTCCCCTTTCTCTTCTTTTCTCTTTTCCCTTTTCTCTTCTTTTCTCTATTCTGTTCTTTTCTCTTTCCTTATTTCTCTTTTCTCTTCTTTTCTCTTTTCTCTTCTTTTCTCTTTTCTCTTCTTTTCTCTTTTCTCATCTTTTCTCCTCTTTACTCTTTTCCCTTTTCTCTTCTTTTTTCTTTTCTCTTCTTTTCTCGTTTCTCTTCTTTTCTCTTTTCTCTTCTTTTCTCTTTTCCCTTTTCTTTTCTCTTTTCTCAATTCTCTTCTTTTCTCTTTTCTCGTCTTTTCTCTTTTCTCGTCATTTCCCTTCAGTTCTCTTTTCTCTTTTCTCTTTTGTATTCTTTTCTCTTCTATTCACTTTTCTCTTTTATCTTTTCTCTTCTTTTCTATTTTCTCCTCTTTTCTCTTTTCTTTTCTCTTTTCTCTTTTCTCTTTTCTCTTCGTATCTCTTCGTTTCTCTTTTCTCTTCTTTTCTCTACTTTTCTCTTTTCCCTTTATTCTCTTCTTTACTCTTTTCCTATATTCTCTTCTTTTCTCTTTTCTCTTCTTTTCTCTTCATTTCTCTTTCCTCATTTCTCTATTCTCATCTGTTCTCTTTTCTCTTCTTTGCTCTTTTCTCTTTTCTCTTCTTCTATCTTCTTTTATCTTCTTTTCTCTTTTCTCTTTTCTCTATTCTCTTCTGTCCTCTTTTGTCTTCTTTCCTCTGTTCCCTTTTCTCGTCTATTCTCTTTTATTTTTTCTCTTCATTTCTCTTTTCTCTTCTTTTCCATTCTCTCTTCTTTTCTCTTTTCTCATTTCTCTTTTCTCTTCTTGTCTCTTTTTTCTTTTCTGTTCTTTTCTCTTCTTTTCTCTTTTCCATTTTCTCTTTTTTTCTCTTGTCTCTTTTCTCTTTTCACTTCTTTTCTCTTTTCTCTTTTCTATTTCCTCTTCTTTTCTAATTTATCTTTTCTCTTCTTTTCTCTTGTTTTCGCTTTTCTATATCCTCTTCTTTTCTCTTTTTCTTCTCTTCTTTTCTCTTTTCTCTTGTCCCCTTTCTCTTCTTTTCTCTTTTCCCTTTTCTCTTCTTTTCTCTATTCTGTTCTTTTCTCTTTCCTTTATTCTCTTTTCTCTTCTTTTCTCTTTTCTCTTCTTTTCTCTTTTCTCTTCTTTTCTCTTTTCTCATCTTTTCTCCTCTTTACTCTTTTCTCGTTTCTCTTCTTTTCTCTTTTCTCTTCTTTTCTCTTTTCCCTTTTCTTTTCTCTTTTCTCAATTCTCTTCTTTTCTCTTTTCTCGTCTTTTCTCTTTTCTCGTCATTTCCCTTCAGTTCTCTTTTCTCTTTTCTCTTTTGTATTCTTTTCTCTTCTATTCACTTTTCTCTTTTATCTTTTCTCTTCTTTTCTCTTTTCTCCTCTTTTCTCTTTTCTTTTCTCTTTTCTCTTTTCTCTTTTCTCTTCGTATCTCTTCGTTTCTCTTTTCTCTTCTTTTCTCTACTTTTCTCTTTTCCCTTTATTCTCTTCTTTACTCTTTTCCTATATTCTCTTCTTTTCTCTTTTCTCTTCTTTTCTCTTCTTTATTCTTTAAACTTTTCTCTTCTTTTTACTGTTCATTTCTCTTTTCTCTTCTTTTCATTTCTTTTCTCTTCTTTTCTCTTTTCACTTCTTTTCTCTTCCTTTCTCTATATATTCTCTTTTCTCTTTTCTCTCATTTTCTCTTATTTTCTCTTTTTCCTTTTCTCTTCTTTTCTCTATTCTCTTTTTCTCTTTACTCTTCTTTTCTCTTTTCGCTTTTCTCTTCTTATCTCTTCTCCTTTTTCTCATATCTGTTCTTTTCTCTTTTATCTTCATTTCTCTTCTTTTCTCTTTTCCCTTTACACCTCTTTTTTCTTTTCTTCTTTTCTCTTTTCACTTTTCTTTTCTGTTTTCTCTTCTTTTCTCTTTTCTCATCTTTTCTCCTCTTTACTCTTTTCCCTTTTCTCTTTTTTTTTCTTTTCTCTTCTTTTCTCGTTTCTCTTCTTTTCTCTTTTCTCTTCTTTTCTCTTTTCCCTTTTCTTTTCTCTTTTCTCTATTCTCTTCTGTTCTCTTTTCTCTTTTGTATTCTTTTCTCTTCTATTCACTTTTCTCTTTTAACTTTTCTCTTCTTTTCTCTATTCTCTTCTTTTCTCTTTTTTCTGTTCTCTTCACTTTTCTCTTTTATCTTTTCTCTTCTTTTCTCTATTCTCTTCTTTTCTCTATTAACTTTTCTCTTCTTTTCTCTATTCTCTTCTTTTCTCTTTTTTCTCTTCTATTCACTTTTCTCTTTTATCTTTTCTCTTCTTTTCTCTATTCTCTTCTTTTCTCTTTTCTCTTCTTTTCTCTTCATTTCTCTTTCCTCATTTCTCTATTCTCATCTGTTCTCTTTTCTCTTCTTTGCTCTTTTCTCTTTTCTCTTCTTCTATCTTCTTTTATCTTCTTTTCTCTTTTCTCTTTTCTCTATTCTCTTCAGTTCTCTTTTGTCTTCTTTCCACTGTTCCCTTTTCTCGTCTATTCTCTTTTATCTTTTCTCTTCTTTTCTCTTTTCTCTTCTTTTCCCTTCTTTTCTCCTTTCACGTTCCTTTTCACTTTTCTCTTCTTTTCTCTTTTCTCTTCTTTTCTCCTTTCTTTTCTCTTTTCTCTTCTTCTCTTCGTATCTCTTCGTTTCTCTTTTCTCTTCTTTTCTCTACTTTTCTCTTTTCCCTTTATTCTCTTCTTTTCTCTTTTCCTATATTCTCTTCTTTTCTCTTTTCTCTTCTTTTCTCTTCTTTATTCTTTAAACTTTTCTCTTCTTTTTACTCTTCATTTCTCTTTTCTCTTCTTTTCATTTCTTTTCTCTTCTTTTCTCATTTCCCTTTACAACTCTGTTTTCTTTTCTTCTTTTCTCTTTTCACTTTTCTTTTCTCTTTTCTCTTCTTTTCTCTTTTCTCATCTTTTCTCCTCTTTACTCTTTTCCCTTTTCTCTTCTTTTTTCTTTTGTCTTTTTTTCTCGTTTCTCTTCTTTTCTCTTTTCTCTTCTTTTCTCTTTTCCCTTTTCTTTTCTCTTTTCTCTATTCTCTTCTTTTCTCTTTTCTCTTTTGTATTCTTTTCTCTTCTATTCACTTTTCTCTTTTAACTTTTCTCTTCTTTTCTCTATTCTCTTCTTTTCTCTATTAACTTTTCTCTTCTTTTCTCTCTTCTCTTCTTTTCTCTTTTTTCTCTTCTCTTCACTTTTCTCTTTTATCTTTTCTCTTCTTTTCTCTATTCTCTTCTTTTCTCTATTAACTTTTCTCTTCTTTTCTCTATTCTCTTCTTTTCTCTTTTTTCTCTTCTATTCACTTTTCTCTTTTATCTTTTCTCTTCTTTTCTCTTTTCTCCTCTTTTCTCTTTTCTTTTCTCTTTTCTCTTTTCTCTTTTCTCTTCGTATCTCTTCGTTTCTCTTTTCTCTTCTTTTCTCTACTTTTCTCTTTTCCCTTTATTCTCTTCTTTACTCTTTTCCTATATTCTCTTCTTTTCTCTTTTCTCTTCTTTTCTCTTCTTTATTCTTTAAACTTTTCTCTTCTTTTTACTGTTCATTTCTCTTTTCTCTTCTTTTCATTTCTTTTCTCTTCTTTTCTCTTTTCACTTCTTTTCTCTTCCTTTCTCTATATATTCTCTTTTCTCTTTTCTCTCATTTTCTCTTATTTTCTCTTTTTCCTTTTCTCTTCTTTTCTCTATTCTCTTTTTCTCTTTACTCTTCTTTTCTCTTTTCGCTTTTCTCTTCTTATCTCTTCTCCTTTTTCTCATATCTGTTCTTTTCTCTTTTCTCTTTTATCTTCATTTCTCTTCTTTTCTCTTTTCCCTTTACACCTCTTTTTTCTTTTCTTCTTTTCTCTTTTCACTTTTCTTTTCTGTTTTCTCTTCTTTTCTCTTTTCTCATCTTTTCTCCTCTTTACTCTTTTCCCTTTTCTCTTTTTTTTTCTTTTCTCTTCTTTTCTCGTTTCTCTTCTTTTCTCTTTTCTCTTCTTTTCTCTTTTCCCTTTTCTTTTCTCTTTTCTCTATTCTCTTCTTTCTCTTTTCTCTTTTGTATTCTTTTCTCTTCTATTCACTTTTCTCTTTTAACTTTTCTCTTCTTTTCTCTATTCTCTTCTTTTCTCTTTTTTCTGTTCTCTTCACTTTTCTCTTTTATCTTTTCTCTTCTTTTCTCTATTCTCTTCTTTTCTCTATTAACTTTTCTCTTCTTTTCTCTATTCTCTTCTTTTCTCTTTTTTCTCTTCTATTCACTTTTCTCTTTTATCTTTTCTCTTCTTTTCTCTATTCTCTTCTTTTCTCTTTTCTCTTCTTTTCTCTTCATTTCTCTTTCCTCATTTCTCTATTCTCATCTGTTCTCTTTTCTCTTCTTTGCTCTTTTCTCTTTTCTCTTCTTCTATCTTCTTTTATCTTCTTTTCTCTTTTCTCTTTTCTCTATTCTCTTCAGTTCTCTTTTGTCTTCTTTCCACTGTTCCCTTTTCTCGTCTATTCTCTTTTATCTTTTCTCTTCTTTTCTCTTTTCTCTTCTTTTCCCTTCTTTTCTCCTTTCACGTTCCTTTTCACTTTTCTCTTCTTTTCTCTTTTCTCTTCTTTTCTCCTTTCTTTTCTCTTTTCTCTTCTTCTCTTCGTATCTCTTCGTTTCTCTTTTCTCTTCTTTTCTCTACTTTTCTCTTTTCCCTTTATTCTCTTCTTTTCTCTTTTCCTATATTCTCTTCTTTTCTCTTTTCTCTTTTCTCTTCTTTTCTCTTCTTTATTCTTTAAACTTTTCTCTTCTTTTTACTCTTCATTTCTCTTTTCTCTTCTTTTCATTTCTTTTCTCTTCTTTTCTCATTTCCCTTTACAACTCTGTTTTCTTTTCTTCTTTTCTCTTTTCACTTTTCTTTTCTCTTTTCTCTTCTTTTCTCTTTTCTCATCTTTTCTCCTCTTTACTCTTTTCCCTTTTCTCTTCTTTTTTCTTTTGTCTTTTTTTCTCGTTTCTCTTCTTTTCTCTTTTCTCTTCTTTTCTCTTTTCCCTTTTCTTTTCTCTTTTCTCTATTCTCTTCTTTTCTCTTTTCTCTTTTGTATTCTTTTCTCTTCTATTCACTTTTCTCTTTTAACTTTTCTCTTCTTTTCTCTATTCT
This sequence comes from Chiloscyllium punctatum, assembly GCF_047496795.1. Lineage (NCBI taxonomy): Eukaryota > Metazoa > Chordata > Chondrichthyes > Orectolobiformes > Hemiscylliidae > Chiloscyllium > Chiloscyllium punctatum. Next base: position 36,614,678 of record NC_092779.1, read on the forward strand.
CTTCTTTTCTCTATTAACTTTTCTCTTCTTTTCTCTCTTCTCTTCTTTTCTCTTTTTTCTCTTCTCTTCACTTTTCTCTTTTATCTTTTCTCTTCTTTTCTCTATTCTCTTCTTTTCTCTATTAACTTTTCTCTTCTTTTCTCTATTCTCTTCTTTTCTCTTTTTTCTCTTCTATTCACTTTTCTCTTTTATCTTTTCTCTTCTTTTCTCTATTCTCTTCTTTTCTCTTCATTTCTCTTCATTTCTCTTTCCTCATTTCTCTATTCTCATCTGTTCTCTTTTCTCTTCTTTGCTCTTTTCTCTTTTCTCTTCTTCTATCTTCTTTTATCTTCTTTTCTCTTTTCTCTTTTCTCTATTCTCTTCAGTTCTCTTTTGTCTTCTTTCCACTGTTCCCTTTTCTCGTCTATTCTCTTTTATCTTTTCTCTTCTTTTCTCTTTTCTCTTCTTTTCCCTTCTTTTCTCCTTTCACGTTTCTTTTCACTTTTCTCTTCTTTTCTCTTTTCTCTTCTTTTCTCCTTTCTTTTCTCTTTTCTCTTCTTCTCTTCTTTTCTCTTTTCTATTCTTTTCCCTTCATTTCTCTTTTCTCTTTTGTATTCTTTTATCTTCTATTCACTTTTCTCTTTTATCTTTTCTTTTCTCTTCTTTTCTCTATTCTCTTCTTTTCTCTTTTCCCTTCATTTCTCTTTCCTCATTTCTCTATTCTCATCTGTTCTCTATTCTCTTCTTTGCTCTTTTCTCTTTTCTCTTCTTCTATCTTCTTTTATCTTCTTTTCTCTTTTTTCTTTTCTCTATTCTCTTCTGTTCTCTTTTGTCTTCTTTCCACTGTTCCCTTTTCTCGTCTATTCTCTTTTATCTTTTCTCTTCTTTTCTCTTTACTCTTCTTTTCCCTTCTTTTCTCCTTTCACGTTTCTTTTCACTTTTCTCTTCTTTTCTCTTTTCTCTTCTTTTCTCCTTTCTTTTCTCTTTTCTCTTCTTCACTTCTTTTCTGTTTTCTCTTCTTTTCCCTTCATTTCTCTTTTCTCTTTTGTATTCTTTTATCTTCTATTCACTTTTCTCTTTTATCTTTTCTTTTCTCTTCTTTTCTCTATTCTCTTCTTTTCTCTTTTCTCTTCATTTCTCTTTCCTCATTTCTCTATTCTCATCTGTTCTCCTTTCTCTTCTTTGCTCTTTTCTCTTTTCTCTTCTTCTATCTTCTTTTATCTTCTTTTCTCTTTTCTCTTTTCTCTATTCTCTTCTGTTCTCTTTTGTCTTCTTTCCTCTGTTCCCTTTTCTCGTCTATTCTGTTTTATCTTTTCTCTTCATTACTCTTTTCTCTTCTTTTCCATTCTCTCTTCTTTTCTCTTTTCTCATTTCTCTTTTCTATTCTTTTCTCTTTTCTCTTTTCTCTTCTTGTCTCTTTTTTCTTTTCTATTCTTTTCTCTTCTTTTCTCTTTTCCATTTTCTCTTTTTTTCTCTTGTCTCTTTTCTCTTTTCTCTTCTTTTCTCTTTCCTCTTTTCTATTTCCTCTTCTTTTCTAATTTATCTTTTCTCTTCTTTTCGCTTTTCTATATCCTCTTCTTTTCTAATTTATCTTTTCTCTTCTTTTCTCTTGTTTTCGCTTTTCTATATCCTCTTCTTTTCTCTTCTTCTCTCTTCTTTTCTCTTTTCTCTTGTCCCCTTTCTCTTCTTTTCTCTTTTCCCTTTTCTCTTCTTTTCTCTATTCTGTTCTTTTCTCTTTCCTTATTTCTCTTTTCTCTTCTTTTCCCTTTTCTCTTCTTTTTTCTTTTCTCTTCTTTTCTCGTTTCTCTTCTTTTCTCTTTTCTCTTCTTTTCTCTTTTCCCTTTTCTTTTCTCTTTCCTCAATTCTCTTCTTTTCTCTTTTCTCGTCTTTTCTCTTTTCTCGTCATTTCCCTTCAGTTCTCTTTTCTCTTTTCTCTTTTGTATTCTTTTCTCTTCTATTCACTTTTCTCTTTTATCTTTTCTCTTCTTTTCTCTTTTCTCCTCTTTTCTCTTTTCTTTTCTCTTTTCTCTTTTCTCTTTTCTCTTCGTATCTCTTCGTTTCTCTTTTCTCTTCTTTTCTCTACTTTTCTCTTTTCCCTTTATTCTCTTCTTTACTCTTTTCCTATATTCTCTTCTTTTCTCTTTTCTCTTCTTTACTCTTCTTTATTCTTTAAATTTTCTCTTCTTTTTACTGTTCATTTCTCTTTTCTCTTCTTTTCATTTCTTTTCTCTTCTTTTCTCTTTTCACTTCTTTTCTCTTCCTTTCTCTATATATTCTCTTTTCTCTTTTCTCTCATTTTCTCTTATTTTCTCTTTTTCCTTTTCTCTTCTTTTCTCTATTCTCTTTTTCTCTTTACTCTTCTTTTCTCTTTTCGCTTTTCTCTTCTTATCTCTTCTCCTTTTTCTCATATCTGTTCTTTTCTCTTTTCTCTTTTATCTTCATTTCTCTTCTTTTCTCTTTTCCCTTTACTCATCTTTTTTCTTTTCTTCTTTTCTCTTTTCACTTTTCTTTTCTGTTTTCTCTTCTTTTCTCTTTTCTCATCTTTTCTCCTCTTTACTCTTTTCCCTTTTCTCTTTTTTTTTCTTTTCTCTTCTTTTCTCTTCTTTATTCTTTAAACTTTTCTCTTCTTTTTACTCTTCATTTCTCTTTTCTCTTCTTTTCATTTCTTTTCTCTTCTTTTCTCTTTTCCCTTTACAACTCTGTTTTCTTTTCTTCTTTTCTCTTTTCACTTTTCTTTTCTCTTTTCTCTTCTTTTCTCTTTTCTCATCTTTTCTCCTCTTTACTCTTTTCCCTTTTCTCTTCTTTTTTCTTTTCTCTTTTTTTCTCGTTTCTCTTCTTTTCTCTTTTCTCTTCTTTTCTCTTTTCCCTTTTCTTTTCTCTTTTCTCTATTCTCTTCTTTTCTCTTTTCTCTTTTGTATTCTTTTCTCTTCTATTCACTTTTCTCTTTTAACTTTTCTCTTCTTTTCTCTATTCTCTTCTTTTCTCTATTAACTTTTCTCTTCTTTTCTCTATTCTCTTCTTTTCTCTTTTTTCTCTTCTCTTCACTTTTCTCTTTTATCTTTTCTCTTCTTTTCTCTATTCTCTTCTTTTCTCTATTAACTTTTCTCTTCTTTTCTCTATTCTCTTCTTTTCTCTTTTTTCTCTCCAATTCACTTTTCTCTTTTCCCTTTTCTCTTCTTTTTTCTTTTCTCTTTTTTTCTCGTTTCTCTTCTTTTCTCTTTTCTCTTCTTTTCTCTTTTCCCTTTTCTTTTCTCTTTTCTCTATTCTCTTCTTTTCTCTTTTCTCTTTTGTAGTCTTTTCTCTTCTATTCACTTTTCTCTTTTCACTTTTCTCTTCTTTTCTCTATTCTCTTCTTTTCTCTATTAACTTTTCTCTTCTTTTCTCTATTCTCTTCTTTTCTCTTTTTTCTCTTCTATTCACTTTTCTCTTTTATCTTTTCTCTTCTTTTCTCTATTCTCTTCTTTTCTCTTTTCTCTTCTTTTCTCTTCATTTCTCTTTCCTCATTTCTCTATTCTCATCTGTTCTCTTTTCTCTTCTTTGCTCTTTTCTCTTTTGTATTCTTTTATCTTCTATTCACTTTTCTCTTTTATCTTTTCTTTTCTCTTCTTTTCTCTATTCTCTTCTTTTCTCTTTTCTCTTCATTTCTCTTTCCTCATTTCTCTATTCTCATCTGTTCTCTTTTCTCTTCTTTGCTCTTTTCTCTTTTCTCTTCTTCTATCTTCTTTTATCTTCTTTTCTCTTTTCTCTTTTCTCTATTCTCTTCTGTTCTCTTTTGTCTTCTTTCCTCTGTTCCCTTTTCTCGTCTATTCTCTTTTTTCTTTTCTCTTCATTTCTCTTTTCTCTTCTTTTCCATTCTCTCTTCTTTTCTCTTTTCTCATTTCTCTTTTCTTTTCTTTTCTCTTTTCTCTTTTCTCTTCTTGTCTCTTTTTTCTTTTCTATTCTTTTCTCTTCTTTTCTCTTTTCCATTTTCTCTTTTTTTCTCTTGTCTCGTTTCTCTTTTCTCTTCTTTTCTCTTTCCTCTTTTCTATTTCCTCTTCTTTTCTAATTTATCTTTTCTCTTCTTTTCGCTTTTCTATATCCTCTTCTTTTCTAATTTATCTTTTCTCTTCTTTTCTCTTGTTTTCGCTTTTCTATATCCTCTTCTTTTCTTTTCTTCTCTCTTCTTTTCTCTTTTCTCTTGTCCTCTTTCTCTTCTTTTCTCTTTTCCCTTTTCTCTTCTTTTCTCTATTCTGTTCTTTTCTCTTTCCTTATTTCTCTTTTCTCTTCTTTTCTCTTTTCTCTTCTTTTCTCTTTTCTCTTCTTTTCTCTTTTCTCATCTTTTCTCCTCTTTACTCTTTTCCCTTTTCTCTTCTTTTTTCTATTCTCTTCTTTTCTCGTTTCTCTTCTTTTCTCAATTCTCTTCTTTACTCTTTTCTCGTCTTTTCTCTTTTCTCGTCATTTCCCTTCAGTTCTCTTTTCTCTTTTCTCTTTTGTATTCTTTTCTCTTCTATTCACTTTTCTCTTTTATCTTTTCTCTTCTTTTCTCTTTTCTCCTCTTTTCTCTTTTCTTTTCTCTTTTCTCTTTTCTCTTTTCTCTTCGTATCTCTTCGTTTCTCTTTTCTCTTCTTTTCTCTACTTTTCTCTTTTCCCTTTATTCTCTTCTTTACTCTTTTCCTATATTCTCTTCTTTTCTCTTTTCTCTTCTTTTCTCTTCTTTATTCTTTAAACTTTTCTCTTCTTTTTACTGTTCATTTCTCTTTTCTCTTCTTTTCATTTCTTTTCTCTTCTTTTCTCTTTTCACTTCTTTTCTCTTCCTTTCTCTATATATTCTCTTTTCTCTTTTCTCTCATTTTCTCTTATTTTCTCTTTTTCCTTTTCTCTTCTTTTCTCTATTCTCTTTTTCTCTTTACTCTTCTTTTCTCTTTTCGCTTTTCTCTTCTTATCTCTTCTCCTTTTTCTCATATCTGTTCTTTTCTCTTTTCTCTTTTATCTTCATTTCTCTTCTTTTCTCTTTTCCCTTTACACCTCTTTTTTCTTTTCTTCTTTTCTCTTTTCACTTTTCTTTTCTGTTTTCTCTTCTTTTCTCTTTTCTCATCTTTTCTCCTCTTTACTCTTTTCCCTTTTCTCTTTTTTTTTCTTTTCTCTTCTTTTCTCTTCTTTATTCTTTAAACTTTTCTCTTCTTTTTACTCTTCATTTCTCTTTTCTCTTCTTTTCATTTCTTTTCTCTTCTTTTCTCTTTTCCCTTTACAACTCTGTTTTCTTTTCTTCTTTTCTCTTTTCACTTTTCTTTTCTCTTTTCTCTTCTTTTCTCTTTTCTCATCTTTTCTCCTCTTTACACTTTTCCCTTTTCTCTTCTTTTTTCTTTTCTCTTTTTTTCTCGTTTCTCTTCTTTTCTCTTTTCTCTTCTTTTCTCTTCTTTATTCTTTAAACTTTTCTCTTCTTTTTACTGTTCATTTCTCTTTTCTCTTCTTTTCATTTCTTTTCTCTTCTTTTCTCTTTTCACTTCTTTTCTCTTCCTTTCTCTATATATTCTCTTTTCTCTTTTCTCTCATTTTCTCTTATTTTCTCTTTTTCCTTTTCTCTTCTTTTCTCTATTCTCTTTTTCTCTTTACTCTTCTTTTCTCTTTTCGCTTTTCTCTTCTTATCTCTTCTCCTTTTTCTCATATCTGTTCTTTTCTCTTTTCTCTTTTTTCTTCATTTCTATTCTTTTCTCTTTTCCCTTTACACCTCTTTTTTCTTTTCTTCTTTTCTCTTTTCACTTTTCTTTTCTGTTTTCTCTTCTTTTCTCTTTTCTCATTTTTTCTCCTCTTTACTCTTTTCCCTTTTCTCTTTTTTTTTCTTTTCTCTTCTTTTCTCGTTTCTCTTCTTTTCTCTTTTCTCTTCTTTTCTCTTTTCCCTTTTCTTTTCTCTTTTCTCTATTCTCTTCTTTTCTCTTTTCTCTTTTGTATTCTTTTCTCTTCTATTCACTTTTCTCTTTTAACTTTTCTCTTCTTTTCTCTATTCTCTTCTTTTCTCTATTAACTTTTCTCTTCTTTTCTCTATTCTCTTCTTTTCTCTTTTTTCTCTTCTATTCACTTTTCTCTTTTATCTTTTCTCTTCTTTTCTCTATTCTCTTCTTTTCTCTTTTCTCTTCTTTTCTCTTCATTTCTCTTTCCTCATTTCTCTATTCTCATCTGTTCTCTTTTCTCTTCTTTGCTCTTTTCTCTTTTCTCTTCTTCTATCTTCTTTTATCTTCTTTTCTCTTTTCTCTTTTCTCTATTCTCTTCAGTTCTCTTTTGTCTTCTTTCCACTGTTCCCTTTTCTCGTCTATTCTCTTTTATCTTTTCTCTTCTTTTCTCTTTTCTCTTCTTTTCCCTTCTTTTCTCCTTTCACGTTTCTTTTCACTTTTCTCTTCTTTTCTCTTTTCTCTTCTTTTCTCCTTTCTTTTCTCTTTTCTCTTCTTCTCTTCTTTTCTCTTTTCTCTTCTTTTCCCTTCATTTCTCTTTTCTCTTTTGTATTCTTTTATCTTCTATTCACTTTTCTCTTTTATCTTTTCTTTTCTCTTCTTTTCTCTATTCTCTTCTTTTCTCTTTTCTCTTCATTTCTCTTTCCTCATTTCTCTATTCTCATCTGTTCTCTTTTCTCTTCTTTGCTCTTTTCTCTTTTCTCTTCTTCTATCTTCTTTTATCTTCTTTTCTCTTTTCTCTTTTCTCTATTCTCTTCGTATCTCTTCTTTTCTCTTTTCTCTTCTTTTCTCTACTTTTCTCTTTTCCCTTTATTCTCTTCTTTACTGTTTTCCTATATTCTCTTCTTTTCTCTTTTCTCTTCTTTTCTCTTCTTTATTCTTTAAACTTTTCTCTTCATTTCTCTTTTCTCTTCTTTTCATTTCTTTTCTCTTCTTTTCTCTTTTCACTTCTTTTCTCTTCCTTTCTCTATATATTCTCTTTTCTCTTTTCTCTCATTTTCTCTTATTTTCTCTTTTTCCTTTTCTCTTCTTTTCTCTATTCTCTTTTTCTCTTTACTCTTCTTTTCTCATTTCGCTTTTCTCTTCTTATCTCTTCTCCTTTTTCTCATATCTGTTCTTTTCTCTTTTCTCTTTTATCTTCATTTCTCTTCTTTTCTCTTTTCCCTTTACACCTCTTTATTCTTTTCTTCTTTTCTCTTTTCACTTTTCTTTTCTGGTTTCTCTTCTTTTCTCTTTTCTCATCTTTTCTCCTCTTTACTCTTTTCCCTTTTCTCTTTTTTTTTCTTTTCTCTTCTTTTCTCGTTTCTCTTCTTTTCTCTTTTCTCTTCTTTTCTCTTTTCCCTTTTCTTTTCTCTTTTCTCTATTCTCTTCTTTTCTCTTTTCTCTTTTGTATTCTTTTCTCTTCTATTCACTTTTCTCTTTTAACTTTTCTCTTCTTTTCTCTATTCTCTTCTTTTCTCTTTTTTCTCTTCTCTTCACTTTTCTCTTTTATCTTTTCTCTTCTTTTCTCTATTCTCTTCTTTTCTCTATTAACTTTTCTCTTCTTTTCTCTATTCTCTTCTTTTCTCTTTTTTCTCTTCTATTCACTTTTCTCTTTTATCTTTTCTCTTCTTTTCTCTATTCTCTTCTTTTCTCTTTTCTCTTCTTTTCTCTTCATTTCTCTTTCCTCATTTCTCTATTCTCATCTGTTCTCTTTTCTCTTCTTTGCTCTTTTCTCTTTTCTCTTCTTCTATCTTCTTTTATCTTCTTTTCTCTTTTCTCTTTTCTCTATTCTCTTCAGTTCTCTTTTGTCTTCTTTCCACTGTTCCCTTTTCTCGTCTATTCTCTTTTATCTTTTCTCTTCTTTTCTCTTTTCTCTTCTTTTCCCTTCTTTTCTCCTTTCACGTTTCTTTTCACTTTTCTCTTCTTTTCTCTTTTCTCTTCTTTTCTCCTTTCTTTTCTCTTTTCTCTTCTTCTCTTCTTTTCTCTTTTCTCTTCTTTTCCCTTCATTTCTCTTTTCTCTTTTGTATTCTTTTATCTTCTATTCACTTTTCTCTTTTATCTTTTCTTTTCTCTTCTTTTCTCTATTCTCTTCTTTTCTCTTTTCTCTTCATTTCTCTTTCCTCATTTCTCTATTCTCATCTGTTCTCTTTTCTCTTCTTTGCTCTTTTCTCTTTTCTCTTCTTCTATCTTCTTTTATCTTCTTTTCTCTTTTCTCTTTTCTCTATTCTCTTCGTATCTCTTCTTTTCTCTTTTCTCTTCTTTTCTCTACTTTTCTCTTTTCCCTTTATTCTCTTCTTTACTGTTTTCCTATATTCTCTTCTTTTCTCTTTTCTCTTCTTTTCTCTTCTTTATTCTTTAAACTTTTCTCTTCTTTTTACTGTTCATTTCTCTTTTCTCTTCTTTTCATTTCTTTTCTCTTCTTTTCTCTTTTCACTTCTTTTCTCTTCCTTTATCTATATATTCTCTTTTCTCTTTTCTCTCATTTTCTCTTATTTTCTCTTTTTCCTTTTCTCTTCTTTTCTCTATTCTCTTTTTCTCTTTACTCTTCTTTTCTCATTTCGCTTTTCTCTTCTTATCTCTTCTCCTTTTTCTCATATCTGTTCTTTTCTCTTTTCTCTTTTATCTTCATTTCTCTTCTTTTCTCTTTTCCCTTTACACCTCTTTATTCTTTTCTTCTTTTCTCTTTTCACTTTTCTTTTCTGGTTTCTCTTCTTTTCTCTTTTCTCATCTTTTCTCCTCTTTACTCTTTTCCCTTTTCTCTTTTTTTTTCTTTTCTCTTCTTTTCTCGTTTCTCTTCTTTTCTCTTTTCTCTTCTTTTCTCTTTTCCCTTTTCTTTTCTCTTTTCTCTATTCTCTTCTTTTCTCTTTTCTCTTTTGTATTCTTTTCTCTTCTATTCACTTTTCTCTTTTAACTTTTCTCTTCTTTTCTCTATTCTCTTCTTTTCTCTTTTTTCTCTTCTCTTCACTTTTATCTTTTATCTTTTCTCTTCTTTTCTCTATTCTCTTCTTTTCTCTATTAACTTTTCTCTTCTTTTCTCTATTCTCTTCTTTTCTCTTTTTTCTCTTCTATTCACTTTTCTCTTTTATCTTTTCTCTTCTTTTCTCTATTCTCTTCTTTTCTCTTTTCTCTTCTTTTCTCTTCATTTCTCTTTCCTCATTTCTCTATTCTCATCTGTTCTCTTTTCTCTTCTTTGCTCTTTTCTCTTTTCTCTTCTTCTATCTTCTTTTATCTTCTTTTCTCTTTTCTCTTTTCTCTATTCTCTTCTGTTCTCTTTTGTCTTCTTTCCACTGTTCCCTTTTCTCGTCTATACTCTTTTATCTTTTCTCTTCTTTTCTCTTTTCTCTTCTTTTCTCCTTTCACGTTTCTTTTCTCTTTTCTCTTCTTTTCTCATTCATTTTTTCTCTTTTCTCTTTTCTCTTCTTTTCTCTTTTCTCTTCTTTTCTCCTTTCTTTTCTCTTTTCTCTTCTTCTCTTCTTTTCTCTTCTTTTCCCTTCATTTCTCTTTTCTCTTTTGTATTCTTTTATCTTCTATTCACTTTTCTCTTTTATCTTTTCTTTTCTCTTCTTTTCTCTATTCTCTTCTTTTCTCTTTTCTCTTCTTTTCTCTTCATTTCTCTTTCCTCATTTCTCTATTCTCATCTGTTCTCTTTTCTCTTCTTTGCTCTTTTCTCTTTTCTCTTCTTCTATCTTCTTTTATCTTCTTTTCTCTTTTCTCTTTTCTCTATTCTCTTCTGTTCTCTTTTGTCTTCTTTCCTCTGTTCCCTTTTCTCGTCTATTCTCTTTTATCTTTTCTCTTCATTTCTCTTTTCTCTTCTTTTCATTCTCTCTTCTTTTCTCTTTTCTCATTTCTCTTTTCTTTTCTTTTCTCTTTTCTCTTTTCTCTTCTTGTCTCTTTTTTCTTTTCTATTCTTTTTTCTTCTTTTCTCTTTTCCATTTTCTCTTTTTTTCTCTTGTCTCTTTTCTCTTTTCTCTTCTTTTCTCTTTCCTCTTTTCTATTTCCTCTTCTTTTCTAATTTATCTTTTCTCTTCTTTTCTCTTGTTTTCGCTTTTCTATATCCTCTTCTTTTCTCTTCTTCTCTCTTCTTTTCTCTTTTCTCTTGTCGCCTTTCTCTTCTTTTCTCTTTTCCCTTTTCTCTTCTTTTCTCGATTCTGTTCTTTTCTCTTTCCTTATTTCTCTTTTCTCTTCTTTTCTCTTTTCTCTTCTTTTCTCTTTTCTCATATTTTCTCCTCTTTACTCTTTTCTCTTTTCTCTTCTTTTCTCTTTTCCCTTTTCTTTTCTCTTTTCTCAGTTCTCATCTTTTCTCTTTTCTCGTCTTTTCTCTTTTCTCGTCATTTCCCTTCAGTTCTCTTTTCTCTTTTCTCTTTTGTATTCTTTTCTCTTCTATTCACTTTTCTCTTTTATCTTTTCTCTTCTTTTCTCTTTTCTCCTCTTTTCTCTTTTCTTTTCTCTTTTCTCTTTTCTCTTTTCTCTTCGTATCTCTTCGTTTCTCTTTTCTCTTCTTTTCTCTACTTTTCTCTTTTCCCTTTATTCTCTTCTTTTCTCTTTTCCTATATTCTCTTCTTTTCTCTTTTCTCTTTTCTCTTCTTTTCTCTTCTTTATTCTTTTAACTTTTCTATTCTTTTTACTCTTCATTTCTCTTTTCTCAATTCTCTTCTTTTCTCTTTTCTCGTCTTTTCTCTTTTCTCGTCATTTCCCTTCAGTTCTCTTTTCTCTTTTCTCTTTTGTATTCTTTTCTCTTCTATTCACTTTTCTCTTTTATCTTTTCTCTTCTTTTCTCTTTTCTCCTCTTTTCTCTTTTCTTTTCTCTTTTCTCTTTTCTCTTTTCTCTTCGTATCTCTTCCTTTCTCTTTTCACTTCTTTTCTCTACTTTTCTCTTTTCCCTTTATTCTCTTCTTTACTCTTTTCCTATATTCTCTTCTTTTCTATTTTCTCTTCTTTTCTCTTCTTTCTTCTTTAAACTTTTCTCTTCTTTTTACTGTTCATTTCTCTTTTCTCTTCTTTTCATTTCTTTTCTCTTCTTTTCTCTTTTCACTTCTTTTCTCTTCCTTTCTCTATATATTCTCTTTTTTCTTTTCTCTCATTTTCTCTTATTTTCTCTTTTTCCTTTTCTCTTCTTTTCTCTATTCTCTTTTTCTCTTTACTCTTTTTTTCTCTTTTCGCTTTTCTCTTCTTATCTCTTCTCCTTTTTCTCATATCTGTTCTTTTCTCTTTTCTCTTTTTTCTTCATTTCTCTTCTTTTCTCTTTTCCCTTTACACCTCTTTTTTCTTTTCTTCTTTTCTCTTTTCACTTTTCTTTTCTGTTTTCTCTTCTTTTCTCTTTTCTCATCTTTTCTCCTCTTTACTCTTTTCCCTTTTCTCTTTTTTTTTCTTTTCTCTTCTTTTCTCGTTTCTCTTCTTTTCTCTTTTCTCTTCTTTTCTCTTTTCCCTTTTCTTTTCTCCTTTCTCTATTCTCTTCTTTTCTCTTTTCTCTTTTGTATTCTTTTCTCTTCTATTCACTTTTCTCTTTTAACTTTTCTCTTCTTTTCTCTTTTTTCTCTTCTCTTCACTTTTCTCTTTTATCTTTTCTCTTCTTTTCTCTATTCTCTTCTTTTCTCTATTAACTTTTCTCTTCTTTTCTCTATTCTCTTCTTTTCTCTTTTTTCTCTTCTATTCACTTTTCTCTTTTATCCTTTCTCTTCTTTTCTCTATTCTCTTCTTTTCTCTTTTCTCTTCTTTTCTCTTCATTTCTCTTTCCTCATTTCTCTATTCTCATCTGTTCTCTTTTCTCTTCTTTGCTCTTTTCTCTTTTCTCTTCTTCTATCTTCTTTTATCTTCTTTTCTCTTTTCTCTTTTCTCTATTCTCTTCAGTTCTCTTTTGTCTTCTTTCCACTGTTCCCTTTTCTCGTCTATTCTCTTTTATCTTTTCTCTTCTTTTCTCTTTTCTCTTCTTTTCCCTTCTTTTCTCCTTTCACGTTTCTTTTCACTTTTCTCTTCTTTTCTCTTCTTCTCTTCTTTTCTCTTTTCTCTTCTTTTCCCTTCATTTCTCTTTTCTCTTTTGTATTCTTTTATCTTCTATTCACTTTTCTCTTTTATCTTTTCTTTTCTCTTCTTTTCTCTATTCTCTTCTTTTCTCTTTTCCCTTCATTTCTCTTTCCTCATTTCTCTATTCTCATGTGTTCTCTATTCTCTTCTATGCTCTTTTCTCTTTTCTCTTCTTCTATCTTCTTTTATCTTCTTTTCTCTTTTTTCTTTTCTCTATTCTCTTCTGTTCTCTTTTGTCTTCTTTCCACTGTTCCCTTTTCTCGTCTATTCTCTTTTATCTTTTCTCTTCTTTTCTCTTTTCTCTTCAATTCCCTTCTTTTCTCCTTTCACGTTTCTTTTCTCTTTTCTCTTCTTTTCTCTTCTTTTCTCTATTCTCTTCTTTTCTCTATTCTCTTCTTTTCTCTTTTCTCTTCATTTCTCTTTCCTCATTTCTCTATTCTCATCTGTTCTCTTTTCTCTTCTTTGCTCTTTTCTCTTTTCTCTTCTTCTATCTTCTTTTATCTTCTTTTCTCTTTCCTCTTTTCTCTATTCTCTTCTGTTCTCTTTTGTCTTCTTTCCTCTGTTCCCTTTTCTCGTCTATTCTCTTTTATCTTTTCTCTTCATTTCTCTTTTCTCTTCTTTTCCATTCTCTCTTCTTTTCTCTTTTCTCATTTCTCTTTTCTTTTCTTTTCTCTTTTCTCTTTTCTCTTCTTGTCTCTTTTTTCTTTTCTATTCTTTTCTCTTCTTTTCTCTTTTCCATTTTCTCTTTTTTTCTCTTGTCTCTTTTCTCTTTTCTCTTCTTTTCTCTTTCCTCTTTTCTATTTCCTCTTCTTTTCTAATTTATCTTTTCTCTTCTTTTCTCTTGTTTTCGCTTTTCTATATCCTCTTCTTTTCTCTTCTTCTCTCTTCTTTTCTCTTTTCTCTTGTCCCCTTTCTCTTCTTTTCTTTTCTCTTTTCTCTTCTTTTCTCTTTTCTCATCTTTTCTCCTCTTTACTCTTTTCCCTATTCTCTTCTTTTCTCTTTTCTCTTCATTTCTCTTTCCTCATTTCTCTATTCTCATCTGTTCTCTTTTCTCTTCTTTGCTCTTTTCTCTTTTCTCTTCTTCTATCTTCTTTTATCTTCTTTTCTCTTTTCTCTTTTCTCTATTCTCTTCTGTTCTCTTTTGTCTTCTTTCCTCTGTTCCCTTTTCTCGTCTATTCTCTTTTATTTTTTCTCTTCATTTCTCTTTTCTCTTCTTTTCCATTCTCTCTTCTTTTCTCTTTTCTCATTTCTCTTTTCTCTTCTTGTCTCTTTTTTCTTTTCTGTTCTTTTCTCTTCTTTTCTCTTTTCCATTTTCTCTTTTTTTCTCTTGTCTCTTTTCTCTTTTCACTTCTTTTCTCTTTTCTCTTTTCTATTTCCTCTTCTTTTCTAATTTATCTTTTCTCTTCTTTTCTCTTGTTTTCGCTTTTCTATATCCTCTTCTTTTCTCTTCTTCTCTCTTTTCTCATCTTTTCTCCTCTTTACTCTTTTCCCTATTCTCTTCTTTTCTCTTTTCTCTTCATTTCTCTTTCCTCATTTCTCTATTCTCATCTGTTCTCTTTTCTCTTCTTTGCTCTTTTCTCTTTTCTCTTCTTCTTTTTCTCTTTTCTCTTGTCCCCTTTCTCTTCTTTTCTCTTTTCCCTTTTCTCTTCTTTTCTCTATTCTGTTCTTTTCTCTTTCCTTATTTCTCTTTTCTCTTCTTTTCTCTTTTCTCTTCTTTTCTCTTTTCTCATCTTTTCTCCTCTTTACTCTTTTCCCTTTTCTCTTCTTTTTTCTTTTCTCTTCTTTTCTCGTTTCTCTTCTTTTCTCTTTTCTCTTCTTTTCTCTTTTCCCTTTTCTTTTCTCTTTTCTCAATTCTCTTCTTTTCTCTTTTCTCGTCTTTTCTCTTTTCTCGTCATTTCCCTTCAGTTCTCTTTTCTCTTTTCTCTTTTGTATTCTTTTCTCTTCTATTCACTTTTCTCTTTTATCTTTTCTCTTCTTTTCTCTTTTCTCCTCTTTTCTCTTTTCTTTTCTCTTTTCTCTTTTCTCTTTTCTCTTCGTATCTCTTCGTTTCTCTTTTCTCTTCTTTTCTCTACTTTTCTCTTTTCCCTTTATTCTCTTCTTTTCTCTTTTCCTATATTCTCTTCTTTTCTCTTTTCTCTTTTCTCTTCTTTTCTCTTCTTTATTCTTTAAACTTTTCTCTTCTTTTTACTCTTCATTTCTCTTTTCTCTTCTTTTCATTTCTTTTCTCTTCTTTTCTCTTTTCCCTTTACAACTCTGTTTTCTTTTCTTCTTTTCTCTTTTCACTTTTCTTTTCTCTTTTCTCTTCTTTTCTCTTTTCTCATCTTTTCTCCTCTTTACTCTTTTCCCTTTTCTCTTCTTTTTTCTTTTCTCTTTTTTTCTCGTTTCTCTTCTTTTCTCTTTTCTCTTCTTTTCTCTTTTCCCTTTTCTTTTCTCTTTTCTCTATTCTCTTCTTTTCTCTTCTATTCACTTTTCTCTTTTAACTTTTCTCTTCTTTTCTCTATTCTCTTATTTTCTCTATTAACTTTTCTCGTCTTTTCTCTATTCTCTTCTTTTCTCTTTTTTCTCTTCTAATCACTTTTCTCTTTTATCTTTTCTCTCCTTTTCTCTATTCTCTTCTTTTCTCTTTTCTCTTCTTTTCTCTTCATTTCTCTTTCCTCATTTCTCTATTCTCATCTGTTCTCTTTTCTCTTCTTTGCTCTTTTCTCTTTTCTCTTCTTCTATCTTCTTTTATCTTCTTTTCTCTTTTCTCTTTTCTCTATTCTCTTCTGTTCTCTTTTGTCTTCTTTCCACTGTTCCCTTTTCTCGTCTATACTCTTTTATCTTTTCTCTTCTTTTCTCTTTTCTCTTCTTTTCTCTTCTTTTCTCCTTTCACGTTTCTTTTCTCTTTTCTCTTCTTTTCTCATTCATTTTTTCTCTTTTCTCTTTTCTCTTCTTTTCTCTTTTCTCTTCTTTTCTCCTTTCTTTTCTCTTTTCTCTTCTTCTCTTCTTTTCTCTTCTTTTCCCTTCATTTCTCTTTTCTCTTTTGTATTCTTTTATCTTCTATTCACTTTTCACTTTTATCTTTTCTTTTCTCTTCTTTTCTCTATTCTCTTCTTTTCTCTTTTCTCTTCTTTTCTCTTCATTTCTCTTTCCTCATTTCTCTATTCTCATCTGTTCTCTTTTCTCTTCTTTGCTCTTTTCTCTTTTCTCTTCTTCTATCTTCTTTTATCTTCTTTTCTCTTTCCTCTTTTCTCTATTCTCTTCTGTTCTCTTTTGTCTTCTTTCCTCTGTTCCCTTTTCTCGTCTATTCTCTTTTATCTTTTCTCTTCATTTCTCTTTTCTCTTCTTTTCATTCTCTCTTCTTTTCTCTTTTCTCATTTCTCTTTTCTTTTCTTTTCTCTTTTCTCTTTTCTCTTCTTGTCTCTTTTTTCTTTTCTATTCTTTTCTCTTCTTTTCTCTTTTCCATTTTCTCTTTTTTTCTCTTGTCTCTTTTCTCTTTTCTCTTCTTTTCTCTTTCCTCTTTTCTATTTCCTCTTCTTTTCTAATTTATCTTTTCTCTTCTTTTCTCTTGTTTTCGCTTTTCTATATCCTCTTCTTTTCTCTTCTTCTCTCTTCTTTTCTCTTTTCTCTTGTCCCCTTTCTCTTCTTTTCTCTTTTCTCTTTTCTCTTCTTTTCTCTTTTCTCATCTTTTCTCCTCTTTACTCTTTTCCCTATTCTCTTCTTTTCTCTTTTCTCTTCATTTCTCTATTCTCTTCTTTTCTCTTTTTTCTCTTCTAATCACTTTTCTCTTTTATCTTTTCTCTCCTTTTCTCTATTCTCTTCTTTTCTCTTTTCTCTTCTTTTCTCTTCATTTCTCTTTCCTCATTTCTCTATTCTCATCTGTTCTCTTTTCTCTTCTTTGCTCTTTTCTCTTTTCTCTTCTTCTATCTTCTTTTATCTTCTTTTCTCTTTTCTCTTTTCTCTATTCTCTTCTGTTCTCTTTTGTCTTCTTTCCACTGTTCCCTTTTCTCGTCTATACTCTTTTATCTTTTCTCTTCTTTTCTCTTTTCTCTTCTTTTCTCTTCTTTTCTCCTTTCACGTTTCTTTTCTCTTTTCTCTTCTTTTCTCATTCATTTTTTCTCTTTTCTCTTTTCTCTTCTTTTCTCTTTTCTCTTCTTTTCTCCTTTCTTTTCTCTTTTCTCTTCTTCTCTTCTTTTCTCTTCTTTTCCCTTCATTTCTCTTTTCTCTTTTGTATTCTTTTATCTTCTATTCACTTTTCTCTTTTATCTTTTCTTTTCTCTTCTTTTCTCTATTCTCTTCTTTTCTCTTTTCTCTTCTTTTCTCTTCATTTCTCTTTCCTCATTTCTCTATTCTCATCTGTTCTCTTTTCTCTTCTTTGCTCTTTTCTCTTTTCTCTTCTTCTATCTTCTTTTATCTTCTTTTCTCTTTCCTCTTTTCTCTATTCTCTTCTGTTCTCTTTTCTCTTCTTTCCTCTGTTCCCTTTTCTCGTCTATTCTCTTTTATCTTTTCTCTTCATTTCTCTTTTCTCTTCTTTTCATTCTCTCTTCTTTTCTCTTTTCTCATTTCTCTTTTCTTTTCTTTTCTCTTTTCTCTTTTCTCTTCTTGTCTCTTTTTTCTTTTCTATTCTTTTCTCTTCTTTTCTCTTTTCCATTTTCTCTTTTTTTCTCTTGTCTCTTTTCTCTTTTCTCTTCTTTTCTCTTTCCTCTTTTCTATTTCCTCTTCTTTTCTAATTTATCTTTTCTCTTCTTTTCTCTTGTTTTCGCTTTTCTATATCCTCTTCTTTTCTCTTCTTCTCTCTTCTTTTCTCTTTTCTCTTGTCCCCTTTCTCTTCTTTTCTCTTTTCTCTTTTCTCTTCTTTTCTCTTTTCTCATCTTTTCTCCTCTTTACTCTTTTCCCTATTCTCTTCTTTTCTCTTTTCTCTTCATTTCTCTTTCCTCATTTCTCTATTCTCATCTGTTCTCTTTTCTCTTCTTTGCTCTTTTCTCTTTTCTCTTCTTCTATCTTCTTTTATCTTCTTTTCTCTTTTCTCTTTTCTCTATTCTCTTCTGTTCTCTTTTGTCTTCTTTCCTCTGTTCCCTTTTCTCGTCTATTCTCTTTTATTTTTTCTCTTCATTTCTCTTTTCTCTTCTTTTCCATTCTCTCTTCTTTTCTCTTTTCTCATTTCTCTTTTCTCTTCTTGTCTCTTTTTTCTTTTCTGTTCTTTTCTCTTCTTTTCTCTTTTCCATTTTCTCTTTTTTTCTCTTGTCTCTTTTCTCTTTTCACTTCTTTTCTCTTTTCTCTTTTCTATTTCCTCTTCTTTTCTAATTTATCTTTTCTCTTCTTTTCTCTTGTTTTCGCTTTTCTATATCCTCTTCTTTTCTCTTCTTCTCTCTTTTCTCATCTTTTCTCCTCTTTACTCTTTTCCCTATTCTCTTCTTTTCTCTTTTCTCTTCATTTCTCTTTCCTCATTTCTCTATTCTCATCTGTTGTCTTTTCTCTTCTTTGCTCTTTTCTCTTTTCTCTTCTTCTTTTTCTCTTTTCTCTTGTCCCCTTTCTCTTCTTTTCTCTTTTCCCTTTTCTCTTCTTTTCTCTATTCTGTTCTTTTCTCTTTCCTTATTTCTCTTTTCTCTTCTTTTCTCTTTTCTCTTCTTTTCTCTTTTCTCATCTTTTCTCCTCTTTACTCTTTTCCCTTTTCTCTTCTTTTTTCTTTTCTCTTCTTTTCTCGTTTCTCTTCTTTTCTCTTTTCTCTTCTTTTCTCTTTTCCCTTTTCTTTTCTCTTTTCTCAATTCTCTTCTTTTCTCTTTTCTCGTCTTTTCTCTTTTCTCGTCATTTCCCTTCAGTTCTCTTTTCTCTTTTCTCTTTTGTATTCTTTTCTCTTCTATTCACTTTTCTCTTTTATCTTTTCTCTTCTTTTCTCTTTTCTCCTCTTTTCTCTTTTCTTTTCTCTTTTCTCTTTTCTCTTTTCTCTTCGTATCTCTTCGTTTCTCTTTTCTCTTCTTTTCTCTACTTTTCTCTTTTCCCTTTATTCTCTTCTTTTCTCTTTTCCTATATTCTCTTCTTTTCTCTTTTCTCTTTTCTCTTCTTTTCTCTTCATTATTCTTTAAACTTTTCTCTGCTTTTTACTCTTCATTTCTCTTTTCTCTTCTTTTCATTTCTTTTCTCTTCTTTTCTCTTTTCCCTTTACAACTCTGTTTTCTTTTCTTCTTTTCTCTTTTCACTTTTATTTTCTCTTTTCTCTTCTTTTCTCTTTTCTCATCTTTTCTCCACTTTACTCTTTTCCCTTTTCTCTTCTTTTTTCTTTTCTCTTTTTTTCTCGTTTCTCTTCTTTTCTCTTTTCTCTTCTTTTCTCTTTTCCCTTTGCTTTTCTCTTTTCTCTATTCTCTTCTTTTCTCTTTTCTCTTTTGTATTCTTTTCTCTTCTATTCACTTTTCTCTTATAACTTTACTCTTCTTTTCTCTATTCTCTTATTTTCTCTATTAACTTTTCTCTTCTTTTCTCTATTCTCTTCTTTTCTCTTTTTTCTCTTCTATTCACTTTTCTCTTTTATCTTTTCTCTTCTTTTCTCTATTCTCTTCTTTTCTCTTTTCTCTTCTTTTCTCTTCATTTCTCTTTCCTCATTTCTCTATTCTCATCTGTTCTCTTTTCTCTTCTTTGCTCTTTTCTCTTTTCTCTTCTTCTATCTTCTTTTATCTTCTTTTCTCTTTTCTCTTTTCTCTATTCTCTTCTGTTCTCTTTTGTCTTCTTTCCACTGTTCCCTTTTCTCGTCTATTCTCTTTTATCTTTTCTCTTCTTTTGTCTTTTCTCTTCTTTTATCATTTCACGTTTCTTTTCTCTTTTCTCTTCTTTTCTCATTCATTTTTTCTCTTTTCTCTTTTCTCTTCTTTTCTCTTTTCTCTTCTTTTCTCCTTTCTTTTCTCTTTTCTCTTCTTCTCTTCTTTTCTCTTCTTTTCCCTTCATTTCTCTTTTCTCTTTTGTATTCTTTTCTCTTCTATTCACTTTTCTCTTTTATCTTTTCTCTTCTTTTCTCTTTTCTTTTCTCTTTTCTCTTTTCTCTTTTCTCTTCGTATCTCTTCGTTTCTCTTTTCTCTTCTTTTCTCTACTTTTCTCTTTTCCCTTTATTCTCTTCTTTTCTCTTTTCCTATATTCTCTTCTTTTCTCTTTTCTCTTTTCTCTTCTTTTCTCTTCTTTATTCTTTAAACTTTTCTCTTCTTTTTACTCTTCATTTCTCTTTTCTCTTCTTTTCATTTCTTTTCTCTTCTTTTCTGTTTTCCCTTTACAACTCTGTTTTCTTTTCTTCTTTTCTCTTTTCACTTTTCTTTTCTCTTTTCTCTTCTTTTCTCTTTTCTCATCTTTTCTCCTCTTTACTCTTTTCCCTTTTCTCTTCTTTTTTCTTTTCTCTTTTTTTCTCGTTTCTCTTCTTTTCTCTTTTCTCTTCTTTTCTCTTTTCCCTTTTCTTTTCTCTTTTCTCTATTCTCTTCTTTTCTCTTTTCTCTTTTGTATTCTTTTCTCTTCTATTCACTTTTCTCTTTTAACTTTTCTCTTCTTTTCTCTATTCTCTTCTTTTCTCTTTTTTCTCTTCTATTCACTTTTCTCTTTTATCTTTTCTCTTCTTTTCTCTATTCTCTTCTTTTCTCTTTTCTCTTCTTTTCTCTTCATTTCTCTTTCCTCATTTCTCTATTCTCATCTGTTCTCTTTTCTCTTCTTTGCTCTTTTCTCTTTTCTCTTCTTCTATCTTCTTTTATCTTCTTTTCTCTTTTCTCTTTTCTCTATTCTCTTCAGTTCTCTTTTGTCTTCTTTCCACTGTTCCCTTTTCTCGTCTATTCTCTTTTATCTATTCTCTTCTTTTCTCTTTTCTCTTCTTTTCCCTTCTTTTCTCCTTTCACGTTTCTTTTCTCTTTTCTCTTCTTTTCTCTTTTCTCTTCTTTTCTCCTTTCTTTTCTCTTTTCTCTTCTTCTCTTCTTTTCTCTTTTCTCTTCTTTTCCCTTCATTTCTCTTTTCTCTTTTGTATTCTTTTATCTTCTATTCACTTTTCTCTTTTATCTTTTCTTTTCTCTTCTTTTCTCTATTCTCTTCTTTTCTCTTTTCTCTTCATTTCTCTTTCCTCATTTCTCTATTCTCATCTGTTCTCTTTTCTCTTCTTTGCTCTTTTCTCTTTTCTCTTCTTCTATCTTCTTTTATCTTCTTTTCTCTTTTCTCTTTTCTCTATTCTCTTCAGTTCTCTTTTGTCTTCTTTCCACTGTTCCCTTTTCTCGTCTATTCTCTTTTATCTTTTCTCTTCTTTTCTCTTTTCTCTTCTTTTCCCTTCTTTTCTCCTTTCACGTTTCTTTTCACTTTTCTCTTCTTTTCTCTTTTCTCTTCTTTTCTCCTTTCTTTTCTCTTTTCTCTTCTTCACTTCTTTTCTCTTTTCTCTTCTTTTCTCTTCTTTATTCTTTAAACTTTTCTCTTCTTTTTACTCTTCATTTCTCTTTTCTCTTTTTTCATTTCTTTTCTCTTCTTTTCTCTTTTCCCTTTACAACTCTGTTTTCTTTTCTTCTTTTCTCTTTTCACTTTTCTTTTCTCTTTTCTCTTCTTTTCTCTTTTCTCATCTTTTCTCCTCTTTACTCTTTTCCCTTTTCTCTTCTTTTTTCTTTTCTCTTTTTTTCTCGTTTCTCTTCTTTTCTCTTTTCTCTTCTTTTCTCTTTTCCCTTTTCTTTACTCTATTCTCTATTCTCTTCCTTTCTCTTTTCTCTTTTGTATTCTTTTCTCTTCTATTCACTTTTCTCTTTTAACTTTTCTCTTCTTTTCTCTATTCTCTTCTTTTCTCTATTAACTTTTCTCTTCTTTTCTCTATTCTCTTCTTTTCTCTTTTTTCTCTTCTCTTCACTTTTCTCTTTTATCTTTTCTCTTCTTTTCTCTATTCTCTTCTTTTCTCTATTAACTTTTCTCTTCTTTTCTCTATTCTCTTCTTTTCTCTTTTTTCTCTTCTATTCACTTTTCTCTTTTATCTTTTCTCTTCTTTTCTCTATTCTCTTCCTTTCTCTTTTCTCTTCTTTTCTCTTTATTTCTCTTTCCTCATTTCTCTATTCTCATCTGTTCTCTTTTCTCTTCTTTGCTCTTTTCTCTTTTCTCTTCTTCTATCTTCTTTTATCTTCTTTTCTCTTTTCTCTTTTCTCTATTCTCTTCAGTTCTCTTTTGTCTTCTTTCCACTGTTCCCTTTTCTCGTCTATTCTCTTTTATCTTTTCTCTTCTTTTCTCTTTTCTCTTCTTTTCCCTTCTTTTCTCCTTTCACGTTTCTTTTCTCTTTTCTCTTCTTTTCTCTTTTCTCTTCTTTTCTCCTTTCTTTTCTCTTTTCTCTTCTTCTCTTCTTTTCTCTTTTCTCTTCTTTTCCCTTCATTTCTCTTTTCTCTTTTGTATTCTTTTATCTTCTATTCACTTTTCTCTTTTATCTTTTCTTTTCTCTTCTTTTCTCTATTCTCTTCTTTTCTCTTTTCCCTTCATTTCTCTTTCCTCATTTCTCTATTCTCATCTGTTCTCTTTTCTCTTCTTTGCTCTTTTCTCTTTTCTCTTCTTCTATCTTCTTTTAGCTTCTTTTCTCTTTTCTCTTTTCTCTATTCTCTTCAGTTCTCTTTTGTCTTCTTTCCACTGTTCCCTTTTCTCGTCTATTCTCTTTTATCTTTTCTCTTCTTTTCTCTTTTCTCTTCTTTTCCCTTCTTTTCTCCTTTCACGTTTCTTTTCACTTTTCTCTTCTTTTCTCTTTTCTCT
The DNA here is from genome assembly GCF_047496795.1 of Chiloscyllium punctatum. NCBI lineage: Eukaryota > Metazoa > Chordata > Chondrichthyes > Orectolobiformes > Hemiscylliidae > Chiloscyllium > Chiloscyllium punctatum. Next base: position 36,636,283 of record NC_092779.1, read on the forward strand.
TCTTTTCTCCTTTCTTTTCTCTTTTCTCTTCTTCACTTCTTTTCTCTTTTCTCTTCTTTTCTCTTCTTTATTCTTTAAACTTTTCTCTTCTTTTTACTCTTCATTTCTCTTTTCTCTTTTTTCATTTCTTTTCTCTTCTTTTCTCTTTTCCCTTTACAACTCTGTTTTCTTTTCTTCTTTTCTCTTTTCACTTTTCTTTTCTCTTTTCTCTTCTTTTCTCTTTTCTCATCTTTTCTCCTCTTTACTCTTTTCCCTTTTCTCTTCTTTTTTCTTTTCTCTTTTTTTCTCGTTTCTCTTCTTTTCTCTTTTCTCTTCTTTTCTCTTTTCCCTTTTCTTTACTCTTTTCTCTATTCTCTTCTTTTCTCTTTTCTCTTTTGTATTCTTTTCTCTTCTATTCACTTTTCTCTTTTAACTTTTCTCTTCTTTTCTCTATTCTCTTCTTTTCTCTATTAACTTTTCTCTTCTTTTCTCTATTCTCTTCTTTTCTCTTTTTTCTCTTCTCTTCACTTTTCTCTTTTATCTTTTCTCTTCTTTTCTCTATTCTCTTCTTTTCTCTATTAACTTTTCTCTTCTTTTCTCTATTCTCTTCTTTTCTCTTTTTTCTCTTCTATTCACTTTTCTCTTTTATCTTTTCTCTTCTTTCCTCTATTCTCTTCTTTTCTCTTTTCTCTTCTTTTCTCTTCATTTCTCTTTCCTCATTTCTCTATTCTCATCTGTTCTCTTTTCTCATCTTTGCTCTTTTCTCTTTTCTCTTCTTCTATCTTCTTTTATCTTTTTTTCCCTTTTCTCTTTTCTCTATTCTCTTCAGTTCTCTTTTGTCTTCTTTCCACTGTTCCCTTTTCTCGTCTATTCTCTTTTATCTTTTCTCTTCTTTTCTCTTTTCTCTTCTTTTCCCTTCTTTTCTCCTTTCACGTTTCTTTTCTCTTTTCTCTTCTTTTCTCTTTTCTCTTCTTTTCTCCTTTCTTTTCTCTTTTCTCTTCTTCTCTTCTTTTCTCTTTTCTCTTCTTTTCCCTTCATTTCTCTTTTCTCTTTTGTATTCTTTTATCTTCTATTCACTTTTCTCTTTTATCTTTTCTTTTCTCTTCTTTTCTCTATTCTTTTCTTTTCTCTTTTCCCTTCATTTCTCTTTCCTCATTTCTCTATTCTCATCTGTTCTCTTTTCTCTTCTTTGCTCTTTTCTCTTTTCTCTTCTTCTATCTTCTTTTATCTTCTTTTCTCTTTTCTCTTTTCTCTATTCTCTTCAGTTCTCTTTTGTCTTCTTTCCACTGTTCCCTTTTCTCGTCTATTCTCTTTTATCTTTTCTCTTCTTTTCTCTTTTCTCTTCTTTTCCCTTCTTTTCTCCTTTCACGTTTCTTTTCACTTTTCTCTTCTTTTCTCTTTTCTCTTCTTTTCTCCTTTCTTTTCTCTTCTTCACTTCTTTTCTCTTTTCTCTTCTTTTCCCTTCATTTCTCTTTTCTCTTTTGTATTCTTTTATCTTCTATTCACTTTTCTCTTTTATCTTTTCTTTTCTCTTCTTTTCTCTATTCTCTTCTTTTCTCTTTTCTCTTCTTTTCTCTTTTCTCATCTTTTCTCCTCTTTACTCTTTTCCCTTTTCTCTTCTTTTTTTCTTTTCTCTTTTTTTCTCGTTTCTCTTCTTTTCTCTTTTCTCTTCTTTTCTCTTTTCCCTTTTCTTTTCTCTTTTCTCTATTCTCTTCTTTTCTCTTTTCTCTTTTGTATTCTTTTCTCTTCTATTCACTTTTCTCTTTTAACTTTTCTCTTCTTTTCTCTATTCTCTTATTTTCTCTATTAACTTTTCTCTTCTTTTCTCTATTCTCTTCTTTTCTCTTTTTTCTCTTCTATTCACTTTTCTCTTTTATCTTTTCTCTTCTTTTCTCTATTCTCTTCTTTTCTCTTTTCTCTTCTTTTCTCTTCATTTCTCTTTCCTCATTTCTCCATTCTCATCTGTTCTCTTTTCTCTTCTTTGCTCTTTTCTCTTTTCTCTTCTTCTATCTTCTTTTATCTTCTTTTCTCTTTTCTCTTTTCTCTATTCTCTTCTGTTCTCTTTTGTCTTCTTTCCACTGTTCCCTTTTCTCGTCTATTCTCTTTTATCTTTTCTCTTCTTTTCTCTTTTCTCTTCTTTTCTCCTTTCACGTTTCTTTTCTCTTTTCTCTTCTTTTCTCATTCATTTTTTCTCTTTTCTCTTTTCTCTTCTTTTCTCTTTTCTCTTCTTTTCTCCTTTCTTTTCTCTTTTCTCTTCTTCTCTTCTTTTCTCTTCTTTTCCCTTCATTTCACTTTTCTCTTTTGTATTCTTTTATCTTCTATTCACTTTTCTCTTTTATCTTTCTTTTCTCTTCTTTTCTCTATTCTGTTCTTTTCTCTTTCCTTATTTCTCTTTTCTCTTCTTTTCTCTTTTCTCTTCTTTTCTCTTTTCTCTTCTTTTCTCTTTTCTCATCTTTTCTCCTCTTTACTCTTTTCCCTTTTCTCTTCTTTTTTCTTTTCTCTTCTTTTCTCGTTTCTCTTCTTTTCTCTTTTCTCTTCTTTTCTCTTTTCCCTTTTCTTTTCTCTTTTCTCAATTCTCTTCTTTTCTCTTTTCTCGTCTTTTCTCTTTTCTCGTCATTTCCCTTCAGTTCTCTTTTCTCTTTTCTCTTTTGTATTCTTTTCTCTTCTATTCACTTTTCTCTTTTATCTTTTCTCTTCTTTTCTCTTTTCTCCTCTTTTCTCTTTTCTTTTCTCTTTTCTCTTTTCTCTTTTCTCTTCGTATCTCTTCGTTTCTCTTTTCTCTTCTTTTCTCTACTTTTCTCTTTTCCCTTTATTCTCTTCTTTTCTCTTTTCCTATATTCTCTTCTTTTCTCTTTTCTCTTTTCTCTTCTTTTCTCTTCTTTATTCTTTAAACTTTTCTCTTCTTTTTACTCTTCATTTCTCTTTTCTCTTCTTTTCATTTCTTTTCTCTTCTTTTCTCTTTTCCCTTTACAACTCTGTTTTCTTTTCTTCTTTTCTCTTTTCACTTTTCTTTTCTCTTTTCTCTTCTTTTCTCTTTTCTCATCTTTTCTCCTCTTTACTCTTTTCCCTTTTCTCTTCTTTTTTCTTTTCTCTTTTTTTCTCGTTTCTCTTCTTTTCTCTTTTCTCTTCTTTTCTCTTTTCCCTTTTCTTTTCTCTTTTCTCTATTCTCTTCTTTTCTCTTTTCTCTTTTGTATTCTTTTCTCTTCTATTCACTTTTCTCTTTTATCTTTTCTCTTCTTTTCTCTATTCTCTTCTTTTCTCTATTAACTTTTCTCTTCTTTTCTCTATTCTCTTCTTTTCTCTTTTTTCTCTTCTATTCACTTTTCTCTTTTATCTTTTCTCTTCTTTTCTCTATTCTCTTCTTTTCTCTTTTCTCTTCTTTTCCCTTCTTTTCTCCTTTCACGTTTCTTTTCTCTTTTCTCTTCTTTTCTCTTTTCTCTTCTTTTCTCCTTTCTTTTCTCTTTTCTCTTCTTCTCTTCTTTTCTCTTTTCTCTTCTTTTCCCTTCATTTCTCTTTTCTCTTTTGTATTCTTTTATCTTCTATTCACTTTTCTCTTTTATCTTTTCTTTTCTCTTCTTTTCTCTATTCTCTTCTTTTCTCTTTTCCCTTCATTTCTCTTTCCTCATTTCTCTATTCTCATCTGTTCTCTTTTCTCTTCTTTGCTCTTTTCTCTTTTCTCTTCTTCTATCTTCTTTTATCTTCTTTTCTCTTTTCTCTATTCTCTTCAGTTCTCTTTTGTCTTCTTTCCACTGTTCCCTTTTCTCGTCTATTCTCTTTTATCTTTTCTCTTCTTTTCTCTTTTCTCTTCTTTTCCCTTCTTTTCTCCTTTCACGTTTCTTTTCACCTTTCTCTTCTTTTCTCTTTTCTCTTCTTTTCTCCTTTCTTTTCTCTTTTCTCTTCTTCTCTTCTTTTCTCTTTTCTCTTCTTTTCCCTTCATTTCTCTTTTCTCTTTTGTATTCTTTTATCTTCTATTCACTTTTCTCTTTTATCTTTTCTTTTCTCTTCTTTTCTCTATTCTCTTCTTTTCTCTTTTCCCTTCATTTCTCTTTCCTCATTTCTCTCTTCTCATCTGTTCTCTTTTCTCTTCTTTGCTCTTTTCTCTTTTCTCTTCTTCTATCTTCTTTTATCTTCTTTTCTCTTTTCTCTTTTCTCTATTCTCTTCAGTTCTCTTTTGTCTTCTTTCCACTGTTCCCTTTTCTCGTCTATTCTCTTTTATCTTTTCTCTTCTTTTCTCTTTTCTCTTCTTTTCCCTTCTTTTCTCCTTTCACGTTTCTTTTCACTTTTCTCTTCTTTTCTCTTTTCTCTTCTTTTCTCCTTTCTTTTCTCTTTTCTCTTCTTCACTTCTTTTCTCTTTTCTCTTCTTTTCCCTTCATTTCTCTTTTCTCTTTTGTATTCTTTTATCTTCTATTCACTTTTCTCTTTTATCTTTTCTTTTCTCTTCTTTTCTCTATTCTCTTCTTTTCTCTTTTCCCTTCATTTCTCTTTCCTCATTTCTCTATTCTCATCTGTTCTCTTTTCTCTTCTTTGCTCTTTTCTCTTTTCTCTTCTTCTATCTTCTTTTATCTTCTTTTCTCTTTTCTCTTTTCTCTATTCTCTTCAGTTCTCTTTTGTCTTCTTTCCACTGTTCCCTTTTCTCGTCTATTCTCTTTTATCTTTTCTCTTCTTTTCTCTTTTCTCTTCTTTTCCCTTCTTTTCTCCTTTCACGTTTCTTTTCACCTTTCTCTTCTTTTCTCTTTTCTCTTCTTTTCTCCTTTCTTTTCTCTTTTCTCTTCTTCACTTCTTTTCTCTTTTCTCTTCTTTTCCCTTCATTTCTCTTTTCTCTTTTGTATTCTTTTATCTTCCATTCACTTTTCTCTTTTATCTTTTCTTTTCTCTTCTTTTCTCTATTCTCTTCTTTTCTCTTTTCTCTTCTTTTCTCTTCATTTCTCTTTCCTCATTTCTCTATTCTCATCTGTTCTCTTTTCTCTTCTTTGCTCTTTTCTCTTTTCTCTTCTTCTATCTTCTTTTATCTTCTTTTCTCTTTTCTCTTTTCTCTATTCTCTTCTGTTCTCTTTTGTCTTCTTTCCACTGTTCCCTTTTCTCGTCTATTCTCTTTTATCTTTTCTCTTCTTTTCTCTTTTCTCTTCTTTTCTCTTCTTTTCTCCTTTCACGTTTCCTTTCTCTTTTCTCTTCTTTTCTCATTCATTTTTTCTCTTTTCTCTTTTCTCTTCTTTTCTCTTTTCTCTTCTTTTCTCCTTTCTTTTCTCTTTTCTCTTCTTCTCTTCTTTTCTCTTCTTTTCCCTTCATTTCTCTTTTCTCTTTTGTATTCTTTTATCTTCTATTCACTTTTCTCTTTTATCTTTTCTTTTCTCTTCTTTTCTCTTTTCTCTTCTTTTCTCTTTTCTCTTCTTTTCTCTTTTCTCATATTTTCTCCTCTTTACTCTTTTCCCTTTTCTCTTCTTTTTTCTTTTCTCTTTTTTTCTCGTTTCTCTTCTTTTCTCTTTTCTCTTCTTTTCTCTTTTCCCTTTTCTTTTCTCTTTTCTCTATTCTCTTCTTTTCTCTTTTCTCTTTTGTATTCTTTTCTCTTCTATTCACTTTTCTCTTTTAACTTTTCTCTTCTTTTCTCTATTCTCTTCTTTTCTCTTTTTTCTCTTCTATTCACTTTTCTCTTTTCTCTTCGTATCTCTTCGTTTCTCTTTTCTCTTCTTTTCTCTACTTTTCTCTTTTCCCTTTATTCTCTTCTTTACTCTTTTCCTATATTCTCTTCTTTTCTCTTTTCTCTTCTTTTCTCTTCTTTATTCTTTAACATTTTCTCTTCTTTTTACTGTTCATTTCTCTTTTCTCTTCTTTTCATTTCTTTTCTCTTCTTTTCTCATTTCACTTCTTTTCTCTTCCTTTCTCTATATATTCTCTTTTCTCTTTTCTCTCATTTTCTCTTATTTTCTCTTTTTCCTTTTCTCTTCTTTTCTCTATTCTCTTTTTCTCTTTACTCTTCTTTTCTCTTTTCGCTTTTCTCTTCTTATCTCTTCTCCTTTTTCTCATATCTGTTCTTTTCTCTTTTCTCTTTTATCTTCATTTCTCTTCTTTTCTCTTTTCCCTTTACACCTCTTTTTTCTTTTCTTCTTTTCTCTTTTCACTTTTCTTTTCTGTTTTCTCTTCTTTTCTCTTTTCTCATCTTTTCTCCTCTTTACTCTTTTCTCTTTTCTCTTCTTTTCTCTTTTCCCTTTTCTTTTCTCTTTTCTCTATTCTCTTCTTTTCTCTTTTCTCTTTTGTATTCTTTTCTCTTCTATTCACTTTTCTCTTTTAACTTTTCTCTTCTTTTCTCTATTCTCTTCTTTTCTCTATTAACTTTTCTCTTCTTTTCTCTATTCTCTTCTTTTCTCTTTTTTCTCTTCTATTCACTTTTCTCTTTTATCTTTTCTCTTCTTTTCTCTATTCTCTTCTTTTCTCTTTTCTCTTCTTTTCTCTTCATTTCTCTTTCCTCATTTCTCTATTCTCATCTGTTCTCTTTTCTCTTCTTTGCTCTTTTCTCTTTTCTCTTCTTCTATCTTCTTTTATCTTCTTTTCTCTTTTCTCTTTTCTCTATTCTCTTCTGTTCTCTTTTGTCTTCTTTCCACTGTTCCCTTTTCTCGTCTATTCTCTTTTATCTTTTCTCTTCTTTTCGCTTTTCTCTTCTTTTCCCTTCTTTTCTCCTTTCACGTTTCTTTTCTCTTTTCTCTTCTTTTCTCATTCATTTTTTCTCTTTTCTCTTTTCTCTTCTTTTCTCCTTTCTTTTCTCTTTTCTCTTCTTCTCTTCTTTTCTCTTCTTTTCCCTTCATTTCTCTTTTCTCTTTTGTATTCTTTTATCTTCTATTCACTTTTCTCTTTTATCTTTTCTTTTCTCTTCTTTTCTCTATTCTCTTCTTTTCTCTTTTCTCTTCTTTTCTCTTCATTTCTCTTTCCTCATTTCTCTATTCTCATCTGTTCTCTTTTCTCTTCTTTGCTCTTTTCTCTTTTCTCTTCTTCTATCTTCTTTTATCTTCTTTTCTCTTTTCTCTTTTCTCTATTCTCTTCTGTTCTCTTTTGTCTTCTTTCCTCTGTTCCCTTTTCTCGTCTATTCTCTTTTATCTTTTCTCTTCATTTCTCTTTTCTCTTCTTTTCCATTCTCTCTTCTTTTCTCTTTTCTCATTTCTCTTTTCTTTTCTTTTCTCTTTTCTCTTTTCTCTTCTTGTCTCTTTTTTCTTTTCTATTCTTTTCTCTTCTTTTCCCTTTTCTCATCTTTTCTCCTCTTTACTCTTTTCCCTTTTCACTTCTTTTTTCTTTTCTCTTTTTTTCTCGTTTCTCTTCTTTTCTCTTTTCTCTTCTTTTCTCTTTTCCCTTTTCTTTTCTCTTTTCTCTATTCTCTTCTTTTCTCTTTTCTCTTTTGTATTCTTTTCTCTTCTATTCACTTTTCTCTTTTAACTTTTCTCTTCTTTTCTCTATTCTCTTCTTTTCTCTTTTTTCTCTTCTCTTCACTTTTCTCTTTTATCTTTTCTCTTCTTTTCTCTATTCTCTTCTTTTCTCTATTAACTTTTCCCCTCTTTTCTCTATTCTCTTCTTTTCTCTTTTTTCTCTTCTATTCACTTTTCTCTTTTATCTTTTCTCTTCTTTTCTCTATTCTCTTCTTTTCTCTTTTCTCTCTTTTCTCTTCATTTCTCTTTCCTCATTTCTCTATTCTCATCTGTTCTCTTTTCTCGTCTTTGCTCTTTTCTCTTTTCTCTTCTTCTATCTTCTTTTATCTTCTTTTCTCTTTTCTCTTTTCTCTATTCTCTTCAGTTCTCTTTTGTCTTCTTTCCACTGTTCCCTTTTCTCGTCTATTCTCTTTTATCTTTTCTCTTCTTTTCTCTTTTCTCTTCTTTTCCCTTCTTTTCTCCTTTCACGTTTCTTTTCTCTTTTCTCTTCTTTTCTCTTTTCTCTTCTTTTCTCCTTTCTTTTCTCTTTTCTCTTCTTCTCTTCTTTTCTCTTTTCTCTTCTTTTCCCTTCATTTCTCTTTTCTCTTTTGTATTCTTTTATCTTCTATTCACTTTTCTCTTTTATCTTTTCTTTTCTCTTCTTTTCTCTATTCTCTTCTTTTCTCTTTTCCCTTCATTTCACTTTCCTCATTTCTCTATTCTCATCTGTTCTCTTTTCTCTTCTTTGCTCTTTTCTCTTTTCTCTTCTTCTATCTTCTTTTATCTTCTTTTCTCTTTTCTCTTTTCTCTATTCTCTTCAGTTCTCTTTTGTCTTCTTTCCACTGTTCCCTTTTCTCGTCTATTCTCTTTTATCTTTTCTCTTCTTTTCTCTTTTCTCTTCTTTTCCCTTCTTTTCTCCTTTCACGTTTCTTTTCACATTTCTCTTCTTTTCTCTTTTCTCTTCTTTTCTCCTTTCTTTTCTCTTTTCTCTTCTTCACTTCTTTTCTCTTTTCTCTTCTTTTCCCTTCATTTCTCTTTTCTCTTTTGTATTCTTTTATCTTCTATTCACTTTTCTCTTTTATCTTTTCTTTTCTCTTCTTTTCTCTATTCTCTTCTTTTCTCTTTTCTCTTCTTTTCTCTTTTCTCATCTTTTCTCCTCTTTACTCTTTTCCCTTTTGTCTTCTTTTTTTCTTTTCTCTTTTTTTCTCGTTTCTCTTCTTTTCTCTTTTCTCTTCTTTTCTCTTTTCCCTTTTCTTTTCTCTTTTCTCTATTCTCTTCTTTTCTCTTTTCTCTTTTGTATTCTTTTCTCTTCTATTCACTTTTCTCTTTTAACTTTTCTCTTCTTTTCTCTATTCTCTTATTTTCTCTATTAACTTTTCTCTTCTTTTCTCTATTCTCTTCTTTTCTCTTTTTTCTCTTCTATTCACTTTTCTCTTTTATCTTTTCTCTTCTTTTCTCTATTCTCTTCTTTTCTCTTTTCTCTTCTTTTCTCTTCATTTCTCTTTCCTCATTTCTCTATTCTCATCTGTTCTCTTTTCTCTTCTTTGCTCTTTTCTCTTTTCTCTTCTTCTATCTTCTTTTATCTTCTTTTCTCTTTTCTCTTTTCTCTATTCTCTTCTGTTCTCTTTTGTCTTCTTTCCACTGTTCCCTTTTCTCGTCTATTCTCTTTTATCTTTTCTCTTCTTTTCTCTTTTCTCTTCTTTTCTCCTTTCACGTTTCTTTTCTCTTTTCTCTTCTTTTCTCATTCATTTTTTCTCTTTTCTCTTTTCTCTTCTTTTCTCTTTTCTCTTCTTTTCTCCTTTCTTTTCTCTTTTCTCTTCTTCTCTTCTTTTCTCTTCTTTTCCCTTCATTTCTCTTTTCTCTTTTGTATTCTTTTATCTTCTATTCACTTTTCTCTTTTATCTTTCTTTTCTCTTCTTTTCTCTATTCTGTTCTTTTCTCTTTCCTTATTTCTCTTTTCTCTTCTTTTCTCTTTTCTCTTCTTTTCTCTTTTCTCTTCTTTTCTCTTTTCTCATCTTTTCTCTTCTTTACTCTTTTCCCTTTTCTCTTCTTTTTTCTTTTCTCTTCTTTTCTCGTTTCTCTTCTTTTCTCTTTTCTCTTCTTTTCTCTTTTCCCTTTTCTTTTCTCTTTTCTCAATTCTCTTCTTTTCTCTTTTCTCGTCTTTTCTCTTTTCTCGTCATTTCCCTTCAGTTCTCTTTTCTCTTTTCTCTTTTGTATTCTTTTCTCTTCTATTCACTTTTCTCTTTTATCTTTTCTCTTCTTTTCTCTTTTCTCCTCTTTTCTCTTTTCTTTTCTCTTTTCTCTTTTCTCTTTTCTCTTCGTATCTCTTCGTTTCTCTTTTCTCTTCTTTTCTCTACTTTTCTCTTTTCCCTTTATTCTCTTCTTTTCTCTTTTCCTATATTCTCTTCTTTTCTCTTTTCTCTTTTCTCTTCTTTTCTCTTCTTTATTCTTTAAACTTTTCTCTTCTTTTTACTCTTCATTTCTCTTTTCTCTTCTTTTCATTTCTTTTCTCTTCTTTTCTCTTTTCCCTTTACAACTCTGTTTTCTTTTCTTCTTTTCTCTTTTCACTTTTCTTTTCTCTTTTCTCTTCTTTTCTCTTTTCTCATCTTTTCTCCTCTTTACTCTTTTCCCTTTTCTCTTCTTTTTTCTTTTCTCTTTTTTTCTCGTTTCTCTTCTTTTCTCTTTTCTCTTCTTTTCTCTTTTCCCTTTTCTTTTCTCTTTTCTCTATTCTCTTCTTTTCTCTTTTCTCTTTTGTATTCTTTTCTCTTCTATTCACTTTTCTCTTTTAACTTTTCTCTTCTTTTCTCTATTCTCTTCTTTTCTCTTTTTTCTCTTCTCTTCACTTTTCTCTTTTATCTTTTCTCTTCTTTTCTCTATTCTCTTCTTTTCTCTATTAACTTTTCTCTTCTTTTCTCTATTCTCTTCTTTTCTCTTTTTTCTCTTCTATTCACTTTTCTCTTTTATCTTTTCTCTTCTTTTCTCTATTCTCTTCTTTTCTCTTTTCTCTTCTTTTCTCTTCATTTCTCTTTCCTCATTTCTCTATTCTCATCTGTTCTCTTTTCTCTTCTTTGCTCTTTTCTCTTTTCTCTTCTTCTATCTTCTTTTATCTTCTTTTCTCTTTTCTCTTTTCTCTATTCTCTTCAGTTCTCTTTTGTCTTCTTTCCACTGTTCCCTTTTCTCGTCTATTCTCTTTTATCTTTTCTCTTCTTTTCTCTTTTCTCTTCTTTTCCCTTCTTTTCTCCTTTCACGTTTCTTTTCACTTTTCTCTTCTTTTCTCTTTTCTCTTCTTTTCTCCTTTCTTTTCTCTTTTCTCTTCTTCACTTCTTTTCTCTTTTCTCTTCTTTTCCCTTCATTTCTCTTTTCTCTTTTGTATTCTTTTATCTTCTATTCACTTTTCTCTTTTATCTTTTCTTTTCTCTTCTTTTCTCTATTCTCTTCTTTTCTCTTTTCCCTTCATTTCTCTTTCCTCATTTCTCTATTCTCATCTGTTCTCTTTTCTCTTCTTTGCTCTTTTCTCTTTTCTCTTCTTCTATCTTCTTTTATCTTCTTTTCTCTTTTCTCTTTTCTCTATTCTCTTCAGTTCTCTTTTGTCTTCTTTCCACTGTTCCCTTTTCTCGTCTATTCTCTTTTATCTTTTCTCTTCTTTTCTCTTTTCTCTTCTTTTCCCTTCTTTTCTCCTTTCACGTTTCTTTTCACCTTTCTCTTCTTTTCTCTTTTCCCTTCTTTTCTCCTTTCTTTTCTCTTTTCTCTTCTTCACTTCTTTTCTCTTTTCTCTTCTTTTCCCTTCATTTCTCTTTTCTCTTTTGTATTCTTTTATCTTCCATTCACTTTTCTCTTTTATCTTTTCTTTTCTCTTCTTTTCTCTATTCTCTTCTTTTCTCTTTTCTCTTCTTTTCTCTTCATTTCTCTTTCCTCATTTCTCTATTCTCATCTGTTCTCTTTTCTCTTCTTTGCTCTTTTCTCTTTTCTCTTCTTCTATCTTCTTTTATCTTCTTTTCTCTTTTCTCTTTTCTCTATTCTCTTCTGTTCTCTTTTGTCTTCTTTCCACTGTTCCCTTTTCTCGTCTATTCTCTTTTATCTTTTCTCTTCTTTTCTCTTTTCTCTTCTTTTCTCTTCTTTTCTCCTTTCACGTTTCCTTTCTCTTTTCTCTTCTTTTCTCATTCATTTTTTCTCTTTTCTCTTTTCTCTTCTTTTCTCTTTTCTCTTCTTTTCTCCTTTCTTTTCTCTTTTCTCTTCTTCTCTTCTTTTCTCTTCTTTTCCCTTCATTTCTCTTTTCTCTTTTGTATTCTTTTATCTTCTATTCACTTTTCTCTTTTATCTTTTCTTTTCTCTTCTTTTCTCTTTTCTCTTCTTTTCTCTTTTCTCTTCTTTTCTCTTTTCTCATATTTTCTCCTCTTTACTCTTTTCCCTTTTCTCTTCTTTTTTCTTTTCTCTTTTTTTCTCGTTTCTCTTCTTTTCTCTTTTCTCTTCTTTTCTCTTTTCCCTTTTCTTTTCTCTTTTCTCTATTCTCTTCTTTTCTCTTTTCTCTTTTGTATTCTTTTCTCTTCTATTCACTTTTCTCTTTTAACTTTTCTCTTCTTTTCTCTATTCTCTTCTTTTCTCTTTTTTCTCTTCTATTCACTTTTCTCTTTTCTCTTCGTATCTCTTCGTTTCTCTTTTCTCTTCTTTTCTCTACTTTTCTCTTTTCCCTTTATTCTCTTCTTTACTCTTTTCCTATATTCTCTTCTTTTCTCTTTTCTCTTCTTTTCTCTTCTTTATTCTTTAACATTTTCTCTTCTTTTTACTGTTCATTTCTCTTTTCTCTTCTTTTCATTTCTTTTCTCTTCTTTTCTCATTTCACTTCTTTTCTCTTCCTTTCTCTATATATTCTCTTTTCTCTTTTCTCTCATTTTCTCTTATTTTCTCTTTTTCCTTTTCTCTTCTTTTCTCTATTCTCTTTTTCTCTTTACTCTTCTTTTCTCTTTTCGCTTTTCTCTTCTTATCTCTTCTCCTTTTTCTCATATCTGTTCTTTTCTCTTTTCTCTTTTATCTTCATTTCTCTTCTTTTCTCTTTTCCCTTTACACCTCTTTTTTCTTTTCTTCTTTTCTCTTTTCACTTTTCTTTTCTGTTTTCTCTTCTTTTCTCTTTTCTCATCTTTTCTCCTCTTTACTCTTTTCCCTTTTCTCTTTTTTTTTCTTTTCTCTTCTTTTCTCTTCTTTATTCTTTAAACTTTTCTCTTCTTTTTACTCTTCATTTCTCTTTTCTCTTCTTTTCATTTCTTTTCTCTTCTTTTCTCTTTTCCCTTTACAACTCTGTTTTCTTTTCTTCTTTTCTCTTTTCACTTTTCTTTTCTCTTTTCTCTTCTTTTCTCTTTTCTCATCTTTTCTCCTCTTTACTCTTTTCCCTTTTCTCTTCTTTTTTCTTTTCTCTTTTTTTCTCGTTTCTCTTCTTTTCTCTTTTCTCTTCTTTTCTCTTCGTTATTCTTTAAACTTTTCTCTTCTTTTTACTGTTCATTTCTCTTTTCTCTTCTTTTCATTTCTTTTCTCTTCTTTTCTCTTTTCACTTCTTTTCTCTTCCTTTCTCTATATATTCTCTTTTCTCTTTTCTCTCATTTTCTCTTATTTTCTCTTTTTCCTTTTCTCTTCTTTTCTCTATTCCCTTTTTCTCTTTACTCTACTTTTCTCTTTTCGCTTTTCTCTTCTTATCTCTTCTCCTTTTTCTCATATCTGTTCTTTTCTCTTTTCTCTTTTTTCTTCATTTCTCTTCTTTTCTCTTTTCCCTTTACACCTCTTTTTTCTTTTCTTCTTTTCTCTTTTCACTTTTCTTTTCTGTTTTCTCTTCTTTTCTCTTTTCTCATCTTTTCTCCTCTTTACTCTTTTCCCTTTTCTCTTTTTTTTTCTTTTCTCTTCTTTTCTCGTTTCTCTTCTTTTCTCTTTTCTCTTCCTTTCTCTTTTCCCTTTTCTTATCTCTTTTCTCTATTCTCTTCTTTTCTCTTTTCTCTTTTGTATTCTTTTCTCTTCTATTCACTTTTCTCTTTTAACTTTTCTCTTCTTTTCTCTATTCTCTTCTTTTCTCTATTAACTTTTCTCTTCTTTTCTCTATTCTCTTCTTTTCTCTTTTTTCTCTTCTATTCACTTTTCTCTTTTATCTTTTCTCTTCTTTTCTCTATTCTCTTCTTTTCTCTTTTCTCTTCTTTTCTCTTCATTTCTCTTTCCTCATTTCTCTATTCTCATCTGTTCTCTTTTCTCTTCTTTGCTCTTTTCTCTTTTCTCTTCTTCTATCTTCTTTTATCATCTTTTCTCTTTTCTCTTTTCTCTATTCTCTTCTGTTCTCTTTTGTCTTCTTTCCACTGTTCCCTTTTCTCGTCTATTCTCTTTTATCTTTTCTCTTCTTTTCGCTTTTCTCTTCTTTTCCCTTCTTTTCTCCTTTCACGTTTCTTTTCTCTTTTCTCTTCTTTTCTCATTCATTTTTTCTCTTTTCTCTTTTCTCTTCTTTTCTCCTTTCTTTTCTCTTTTCTCTTCTTCTCTTCTTTTCTCTTCTTTTCCCTTCATTTCTCTTTTCTCTTTTGTATTCTTTTATCTTCTATTCACTTTTCTCTTTTATCTTTTCTTTTCTCTTCTTTTCTCTATTCTCTTCTTTTCTCTTTTCTCTTCTTTTCTCTTCATTTCTCTTTCCTCATTTCTCTATTCTCATCTGTTCTCTTTTCTCTTCTTTGCTCTTTTCTCTTTTCTCTTCTTCTATCTTCTTTTATCTTCTTTTCTCTTTTCTCTTTTCTCTATTCTCTTCTGTTCTCTTTTGTCTTCTTTCCTCTGTTCCCTTTTCTCGTCTATTCTCTTTTATCTTTTCTCTTCATTTCTCTTTTCTCTTCTTTTCCATTCTCTCTTCTTTTCTCTTTTCTCATTTCTCTTTTCTTTTCTTTTCTCTTTTCTCTTTTCTCTTCTTGTCTCTTTTTTCTTTTCTATTCTTTTCTCTTCTTTTCCCTTTTCTCATCTTTTCTCCTCTTTACTCTTTTCCCTTTTCACTTCTTTTTTCTTTTCTCTTTTTTTCTCGTTTCTCTTCTTTTCTCTTTTCTCTTCTTTTCTCTTTTCCCTTTTCTTTTCTCTTTTCTCTTTTCTCTTTTTTCTTCATTTCTCTTCTTTTCTCTTTTCCCTTTACACCTCTTTTTTCTTTTCTTCTTTTCTCTTTTCACTTTTCTTTTCTGTTTTCTCTTCTTTTCTCTTTTCTCATCTTTTCTCCTCTTTACTCTTTTCCCTTTTCTCTTTTTTTTTCTTTTCTCTTCTTTTCTCGTTTCTCTTCTTTTCTCTTTTCTCTTCTTTTCTCTTTTCCCTTTTCTTATCTCTTTTCTCTATTCTCTTCTTTTCTCTTTTCTCTTTTGTATTCTTTTCTCTTCTATTCACTTTTCTCTTTTAACTTTTCTCTTCTTTTCTCTATTCTCTTCTTTTCTCTATTAACTTTTCTCTTCTTTTCTCTATTCTCTTCTTTTCTCTTTTTTCTCTTCTATTCACTTTTCTCTTTTATCTTTTCTCTTCTTTTCTCTATTCTCTTCTTTTCTCTTTTCTCTTCTTTTCTCTTCATTTCTCTTTCCTCATTTCTCTATTCTCATCTGTTCTCTTTTCTCTTCTTTGCTCTTTTCTCTTTTCTATTCTTCTATCTTCTTTTATCTTCTTTTCTCTTTTCTCTATTCTCTTCTGTTCTCTTTTGTCTTCTTTCCACTGTTCCCTTTTCTCGTCTATTCTCTTTTATCTTTTCTCTTCTTTTCGCTTTTCTCTTCTTTTCCCTTCTTTTCTCCTTTCACGTTTCTTTTCTCTTTTCTCTTCTTTTCTCATTCATTTTTTCTCTTTTCTCTTTTCTCTTCTTTTCTCCTTTCTTTTCTCTTTTCTCTTCTTCTCTTCTTTTCTCTTCTTTTCCCTTCATTTCTCTTTTCTCTTTTGTATTCTTTTATCTTCTATTCACTTTTCTCTTTTATCTTTTCTTTTCTCTTCTTTTCTCTATTCTCTTCTTTTCTCTTTTCTCTTCTTTTCTCTTCATTTCTCTTTCCTCATTTCTCTATTCTCATCTGTTCTCTTTTCTCTTCTTTGCTCTTTTCTCTTTTCTCTTCTTCTATCTTCTTTTATCTTCTTTTCTCTTTTCTCTTTTCTCTATTCTCTTCTGTTCTCTTTTGTCTTCTTTCCTCTGTTCCCTTTTCTCGTCTATTCTCTTTTATCTTTTCTCTTCATTTCTCTTTTCTCTTCTTTTCCATTCTCTCTTCTTTTCTCTTTTCTCATTTCTCTTTTCTTTTCTTTTCTCTTTTCTCTTTTCTCTTCTTGTCTCTTTTTTCTTTTCTATTCTTTTCTCTTCTTTTCCCTTTTCTCATCTTTTCTCCTCTTTACTCTTTTCCCTTTTCACTTCTTTTTTCTTTTCTCTTTTTTTCTCGTTTCTCTTCTTTTCTCTTTTCTCTTCTTTTCTCTTTTCCCTTTTCTTTTCTCTTTTCTCTATTCTCTTCTTTTCTCTTTTCTCTTTTGTATTCTTTTCTCTTCTATTCACTTTTCTCTTTTAACTTTTCTCTTCTTTTCTCTATTCTCTTCTTTTCTCTTTTTTCTCTTCTCTTCACTTTTCTCTTTTATCTTTTCTCTTCTTTTCTCTATTCTCTTCTTTTCTCTATTAACTTTTCCCCTCTTTTCTCTATTCTCTTCTTTTCTCTTTTTTCTCTTCTATTCACTTTTCTCTTTTATCTTTTCTCTTCTTTTCTCTATTCTCTTCTTTTCTCTTTTCTCTTCTTTTCTCTTCATTTCTCTTTCCTCATTTCTCTATTCTCATCTGTTCTCTTTTCTCTTCTTTGCTCTTTTCTCTTTTCTCTTCTTCTATCTTCTTTTATCTTCTTTTCTCTTTTCTCTTTTCTCTATTCTCTTCAGTTCTCTTTTGTCTTCTTTCCACTGTTCCCTTTTCTCGTCTATTCTCTTTTATCTTTTCTCTTCTTTTCTCTTTTCTCTTCTTTTCCCTTCTTTTCTCCTTTCACGTTTCTTTTCTCTTTTCTCTTCTTTTCTCTTTTCTCTTCTTTTCTCCTTTCTTTTCTCTTTTCTCTTCTTCTCTTCTTTTCTCTTTTCTCTTCTTTTCCCTTCATTTCTCTTTTCTCTTTTGTATTCTTTTATCTTCTATTCACTTTTCTCTTTTATCTTTTCTTTTCTCTTCTTTTCTCTATTCTCTTCTTTTCTCTTTTCCCTTCATTTCTCTTTCCTCATTTCTCTATTCTCATCTGTTCTCTTTTCTCTTCTTTGCTCTTTTCTCTTTTCTCTTCTTCTATCTTCTTTTATCTTCTTTTCTCTTTTCTCTTTTCTCTATTCTCTTCAGTTCTCTTTTGTCTTCTTTCCACTGTTCCCTTTTCTCGTCTATTCTCTTTTATCTTTTCTCTTCTTTTCTCTTTTCTCTTCTTTTCCCTTCTTTTCTCCTTTCACGTTTCTTTTCACTTTTCTCTTCTTTTCTCTTTTCTCTTCTTTTCTCCTTTCTTTTCTCTTTTCTCTTCTTCACTTCTTTTCTCTTTTCTCTTCTTTTCCCTTCATTTCTCTTTTCTCTTTTGTATTCTTTTATCTTCTATTCACTTTTCTCTTTTATCTTTTCTTTTCTCTTCTTTTCTCTATTCTCTTCTTTTCTCTTTTCTCTTCTTTTCTCTTTTCTCATCTTTTCTCCTCTTTACTCTTTTCCCTTTTCTCTTCTTTTTTCTTTTCTCTTTTTTTCTCGTTTCTCTTCTTTTCTCTTTTCTGTTCTTTTCTCTTTTCCCTTTTCTTTTCTCTTTTCTCGATTCTCTTCTTTTCTCTTTTCTCTTTTGTATTCTTTTCTCTTCTATTCACTTTTCTCTTTTAACTTTTCTCTTCTTTTCTCTATTCTCTTATTTTCTCTATTAACTTTTCTCTTCTTTTCTCTATTCTCTTCTTTTCTCTTTTCTCTTCTTTTCTCTTCATTTCTCTTTCCTCATTTCTCTATTCTCATCTGTTCTCTTTTCTCTTCTTTGCTCTTTTCTCTTTTCTCTTCTTCTATCTTCTTTTATCTTCTTTTCTCTTTTCTCTTTTCTCTATTCTCTTCTGTTCTCTTTTGTCTTCTTTCCACTGTTCCCTTTTCTCGTCTATTCTCTTTTATCTTTTCTCTTCTTTTCGCTTTTCTCTTCTTTTCCCTTCTTTTCTCCTTTCACGTTTCTTTTCTCTTTTCTCTTCTTTTCTCATTCATTTTTTCTCTTTTCTCTTTTCTCTTCTTTTCTCCTTTCTTTTCTCTTTTCTCTTCTTCTCTTCTTTTCTCTTCTTTTCCCTTCATTTCTCTTTTCTCTTTTCTCTTCTTCTATCTTCTTTTATCTTCTTTTCTCTTTTCTCTTTTCTCTATTCTCTTCTGTTCTCTTTTGTCTTCTTTCCACTGTTCCCTTTTCTCGTCTATTCTCTTTTATCTTTTCTCTTCTTTTCTCTTTTCTCTTCTTTTCCCTTCTTTTCTCCTTTCACGTTTCTTTTCACTTTTCTCTTCTTTTCTCTTTTCTCTTCTTTTCTCCTTTCTTTTCTCTTTTCTCTTCTTCACTTCTTTTCTCTTTTCTCTTCTTTTCTCTTCTTTATTCTTTAAACTTTTCTCTTCTTTTTACTCTTCATTTCTCTTTTCTCTTTTTTCATTTCTTTTCTCTTCTTTTCTCTTTTCCCTTTACAACTCTGTTTTCTTTTCTTCTTTTCTCTTTTCACTTTTCTTTTCTCTTTTCTCTTCTTTTCTCTTTTCTCATCTTTTCTCCTCTTTACTCTTTTCCCTTTTCTCTTCTTTTTTCTTTTCTCTTTTTTTCTCGTTTCTCTTCTTTTCTCTTTTCTCTTCTTTTCTCTTTTCCCTTTTCTTTTCTCTTTTCTCTATTCTCTTCTTTTCTCTTTTCTCTTTTGTATTCTTTTCTCTTCTCTTCACTTTTCTCTTTTATCTTTTCTCTTCTTTTCTCTATTCTCTTCTCTATTAACTTTTCTCTTCTTTTCTCTATTCTCTTCTTTTCTCTTTTTTCTCTTCTATTCACTTTTCTCTTTTATCTTTTCTCTTCTTTCCTCTATTCTCTTCTTTTCTCTTTTCTCTTCTTTTCTCTTCATTTCTCTTTCCTCATTTCTCTATTCTCATTTGTTCTCTTTTCTCGTCTTTGCTCTTTTCTCTTTTCTCTTCTTCTATCTTCTTTTATCTTCTTTTCTCTTTTCTCTTTTCTCTATTCTCTTCAGTTCTCTTTTGTCTTCTTTCCACTGTTCCCTTTTCTCGTCTATTCTCTTTTATCTTTTCTCTTCTTTTCTCTTTTCTCTTCTTTTCCCTTCTTTTCTCCTTTCACGTTTCTTTTCTCTTTTCTCTTCTTTTCTCTTTTCTCTTCTTTTCTCCTTTCTTTTCTCTTTTCTCTTCTTCTCTTCTTTTCTCTTTTCTCTTCTTTTCCCTTCATTTCTCTTTTCTCTTTTGTATTCTTTTATCTTCTATTCACTTTTCTCTTTTATCTTTTCTTTTCTCTTCTTTTCTCTATTCTCTTCTTTTCTCTTTTCCCTTCATTTCACTTTCCTCATTTCTCTATTCTCATCTGTTCTCTTTTCTCTTCTTTGCTCTTTTCTCTTTTCTCTTCTTCTATCTTCTTTTATCTTCTTTTCTCTTTTCTCTTTTCTCTATTCTCTTCAGTTCTCTTTTGTCTTCTTTCCACTGTTCCCTTTTCTCGTCTATTCTCTTTTATCTTTTCTCTTCTTTTCTCTTTTCTCTTCTTTTCCCTTCTTTTCTCCTTTCACGTTTCTTTTCACATTTCTCTTCTTTTCTCTTTTCTCTTCTTTTCTCCTTTCTTTTCTCTTTTCTCTTCTTCACTTCTTTTCTCTTTTCTCTTCTTTTCCCTTCATTTCTCTTTTCTCTTTTGTATTCTTTTATCTTCTATTCACTTTTCTCTTTTATCTTTTCTTTTCTCTTCTTTTCTCTATTCTCTTCTTTTCTCTTTTCTCTTCTTTTCTCTTTTCTCATCTTTTCTCCTCTTTACTCTTTTCCCTTTTGTCTTCTTTTTTTCTTTTCTCTTTTTTTCTCGTTTCTCTTCTTTTCTCTTTTCTCTTCTTTTCTCTTTTCCCTTTTCTTTTCTCTTTTCTCTATTCTCTTCTTTTCTCTTTTCTCTTTTGTATTCTTTTCTCTTCTATTCACTTTTCTCTTTTAACTTTTCTCTTCTTTTCTCTATTCTCTTATTTTCTCTATTAACTTTTCTCTTCTTTTCTCTATTCTCTTCTTTTCTCTTTTTTCTCTTCTATTCACTTTTCTCTTTTATCTTTTCTCTTCTTTTCTCTATTCTCTTCTTTTCTCTTTTCTCTTCTTTTCTCTTCATTTCTCTTTCCTCATTTCTCTATTCTCATCTGTTCTCTTTTCTCTTCTTTGCTCTTTTCTCTTTTCTCTTCTTCTATCTTCTTTTATCTTCTTTTCTCTTTTCTCTTTTCTCTATTCTCTTCTGTTCTCTTTTGTCTTCTTTCCACTGTTCCCTTTTCTCGTCTATTCTCTTTTATCTTTTCTCTTCTTTTCTCTTTTCTCTTCTTTTCTCCTTTCACGTTTCTTTTCTCTTTTCTCTTCTTTTCTCATTCATTTTTTCTCTTTTCTCTTTTCTCTTCTTTTCTCTTTTCTCTTCTTTCCTCCTTTCTTTTCTCTTTTCTCTTCTTCTCTTCTTTTCTCTTCTTTTCCCTTCATTTCTCTTTTCTCTTTTGTATTCTTTTATCTTCTATTCACTTTTCTCTTTTATCTTTCTTTTCTCTTCTTTTCTCTATTCTGTTCTTTTCTCTTTCCTTATTTCTCTTTTCTCTTCTTTTCTCTTTTCTCTTCTTTTCTCTTTTCTCTTCTTTTCTCTTTTCTCATCTTTTCTCTTCTTTACTCTTTTCCCTTTTCTCTTCTTTTTTCTTTTCTCTTCTTTTCTCGTTTCTCTTCTTTTCTCTTTTCTCTTCTTTTCTCTTTTCCCTTTTCTTTTCTCTTTTCTCAATTCTCTTCTTTTCTCTTTTCTCGTCTTTTCTCTTTTCTCGTCATTTCCCTTCAGTTCTCTTTTCTCTTTTCTCTTTTGTATTCTTTTCTCTTCTATTCACTTTTCTCTTTTATCTTTTCTCTTCTTTTCTCTTTTCTCCTCTTTTCTCTTTTCTTTTCTCTTTTCTCTTTTCTCTTTTCTCTTCGTATCTCTTCGTTTCTCTTTTCTCTTCTTTTCTCTACTTTTCTCTTTTCCCTTTATTCTCTTCTTTTCTCTTTTCCTATATTCTCTTCTTTTCTCTTTTCTCTTTTCTCTTCTTTTCTCTTCTTTATTCTTTAAACTTTTCTCTTCTTTTTACTCTTCATTTCTCTTTTCTCTTCTTTTCATTTCTTTTCTCTTCTTTTCTCTTTTCCCTTTACAACTCTGTTTTCTTTTCTTCTTTTCTCTTTTCACTTTTCTTTTCTCTTTTCTCTTCTTTTCTCTTTTCTCATCTTTTCTCCTCTTTACTCTTTTCCCTTTTCTCTTCTTTTTTCTTTTCTCTTTTTTTCTCGTTTCTCTTCTTTTCTCTTTTCTCTTCTTTTCTCTTTTCCCTTTTCTTTTCTCTTTTCTCTATTCTCTTCTTTTCTCTTTTCTCTTTTGTATTCTTTTCTCTTCTATTCACTTTTCTCTTTTAACTTTTCTCTTCTTTTCTCTATTCTCTTCTCTTCTCTTTTTTCTCTTCTCTTCACTTTTCTCTTTTCTCTTTTCTCTTTTCTCTTCGTATCTCTTCGTTTCTCTTTTCTCTTCTTTTCTCTACTTTTCTCTTTTCCCTTTATTCTCTTCTTTTCTCTTTTCCTATATTCTCTTCTTTTCTCTTTTCTCTTTTCTCTTCTTTTCTCTTCTTTATTCTTTAAACTTTTCTCTTCTTTTTACTCTTCATTTCTCTTTTCTCTTCTTTTCATTTCTTTTCTCTTCTTTTCTCTTTTCCCTTTACAACTCTGTTTTCTTTTCTTCTTTTCTCTTTTCACTTTTCTTTTCTCTTTTCTCTTCTTTTCTCTTTTCTCATCTTTTCTCCTCTTTACTCTTTTCCCTTTTCTCTTCTTTTTTCTTTTCTCTTTTTTTCTCGTTTCTCTTCTTTTCTCTTTTCTCTTCTTTTCTCTTTTCCCTTTTCTTTTCTCTTTTCTCTATTCTCTTCTTTTCTCTTTTCTCTTTTGTATTCTTTTCTCTTCTATTCACTTTTCTCTTTTAACTTTTCTCTTCTTTTCTCTATTCTCTTCTTTTCTCTTTTTTCTCTTCTCTTCACTTTTCTCTTTTATCTTTTCTCTTCTTTTCTCTATTCTCTTCTTTTCTCTATTAACTTTTCTCTTCTTTTCTCTATTCTCTTCTTTTCTCTTTTTTCTCTTCTATTCACTTTTCTCTTTTATCTTTTCTCTTCTTTTCTCTATTCTCTTCTTTTCTCTTTTCTCTTCTTTTCTCTTCATTTCTCTTTCCTCATTTCTCTATTCTCATCTGTTCTCTTTTCTCTTCTTTGCTCTTTTCTCTTTTCTCTTCTTCTATCTTCTTTTATCTTCTTTTCTCTTTTCTCTTTTCTCTATTCTCTTCAGTTCTCTTTTGTCTTCTTTCCACTGTTCCCTTTTCTCGTCTATTCTCTTTTATCTTTTCTCTTCTTTTCTCTTTTCTCTTCTTTTCCCTTCTTTTCTCCTTTCACGTTTCTTTTCACTTTTCTCTTCTTTTCTCTTTTCTCTTCTTTTCTCCTTTCTTTTCTCTTTTCTCTTCTTCTCTTCTTTTCTCTTTTCTCTTCTTTTCCCTTCATTTCTCTTTTCTCTTTTGTATTCTTTTATCTTCTATTCACTTTTCTCTTTTATCTTTTCTTTTCTCTTCTTTTCTCTATTCTCTTCTTTTCTCTTTTCTCTTCATTTCTCTTTCCTCATTTCTCTATTCTCATCTGTTCTCTTTTCTCTTCTTTTCTCTTTTCTCTTCTTTTCCCTTCTTTTCTCCTTTCACGTTTCTTTTCACTTTTCTCTTCTTTTCTCTTTTCTCTTCTTTTCTCCTTTCTTTTCTCTTTTCTCTTCTTCACTTCTTTTCTCTTTTCTCTTCTTTTCTCTTCTTTATTCTTTAAACTTTTCTCTTCTTTTTACTCTTCATTTCTCTTTTCTCTTTTTTCATTTCTTTTCTCTTCTTTTCTCTTTTCCCTTTACAACTCTGTTTTCTTTTCTTCTTTTCTCTTTTCACTTTTCTTTTCTCTTTTCTCTTCTTTTCTCTTTTCTCATCTTTTCTCCTCTTTACTCTTTTCCCTTTTCTCTTCTTTTTTCTTTTCTCTTTTTTTCTCGTTTCTCTTCTTTTCTCTTTTCTCTTCTTTTCTCTTTTCCCTTTTCTTTTCTCTTTTCTCTATTCTCTTCTTTTCTCTTTTCTCTTTTGTATTCTTTTCTCTTCTATTCACTTTTCTCTTTTAACTTTTCTCTTCTTTTCTCTATTCTCTTCTTTTCTCTTTTTTCTCTTCTCTTCACTTTTCTCTTTTATCTTTTCTCTTCTTTTCTCTATTCTCTTCTTTTCTCTTTTCTCTTCTTTTCTCTTCATTTCTCTTTCCTCATTTCTCTATTCTCATCTGTTCTCTTTTCTCTTCTTTGCTCTTTTCTCTTTTCTCTTCTTCTATCTTCTTTTATCTTCTTTTCTCTTTTCTCTTTTCTCTATTCTCTTCAGTTCTCTTTTGTCTTCTTTCCACTGTTCCCTTTTCTCGTCTATTCTCTTTTATCTTTTCTCTTCTTTTCTCTTTTCTCTTCTTTTCCCTTCTTTTCTCCTTTCACGTTTCTTTTCACTTTTCTCTTCTTTTCTCTTTTCTCTTCTTTTCTCCTTTCTTTTCTCTTTTCTCTTCTTCTCTTCTTTTCTCTTTTCTCTTCTTTTCCCTTCATTTCTCTTTTCTCTTTTGTATTCTTTTATCTTCTATTCACTTTTCTCTTTTATCTTTTCTTTTCTCTTCTTTTCTCTATTCTCTTCTTTTCTCTTTTCTCTTCATTTCTCTTTCCTCATTTCTCTATTCTCATCTGTTCTCTTTTCTCTTCTTTGCTCTTTTCTCTTTTCTCTTCTTCTATCTTCTTTTCTCTGCTTTTCTCTTTTCTCTTTTCTCTATTCTCTTCGTATCTCTTCTTTTCTCTTTTCTCTTCTTTTCTCTACTTTTCTCTTTTCCCTTTATTCTCTTCTTTACTCTTTTCCTATATTCTCTTCTTTTCTCTTTTCTCTTCTTTTCTCTTCTTTATTCTTTAAACTTTTCTCTTCTTTTTACTGTTCATTTCTCATTTCTCTTCTTTTCATTTCTTTTCTCTTCTTTTCTCTTTTCACTTCTTTTCTCTTCCTTTCTCTATATATTCTCTTTTCTCTTTTCTCTCATTTTCTCTTATTTTCTCTTTTTCCTTTTCTCTTCTTTTCTCTATTCTCTTTTTCTCTTTACTCTTCTTTTCTCATTTCGCTTTTCTCTTCTTATCTCTTCTCCTTTTTCTCATATCTGTTCTTTTCTCTTTTCTCTTTTATCTTCATTTCTCTTCTTTTCTCTTTTCCCTTTACACCTCTTTTTTCTTTTCTTCTTTTCTCTTTTCACTTTTCTTTTCTCTTTTCTCTTCTTTTCTCTTTTCTCATCTTTTCTCCTCTTTACTCTTTTCCCTTTTCTCTTTTTTTTTCTTTTCTCTTCTTTTCTCGTTTCTCTTCTTTTCTCTTTTCCCTTCTTTTCTCTTTTCCCTTTTCTTTTCTCTTTTCTCTATTCTCTTCTTTTCTCTTTTCTCTTTTGTATTCTTTTCTCTTCTATTCACTTTTCTCTTTTAACTTTTCCCTTCTTTTCTCTATTCTCTTCTTTTCTCTTTTTTCTCTTCTCTTCACTTTTCTCTTTTATCTTTTCTCTTCTTTTCTCTATTCTCTTCTTTTCTCTATTAACTTTTCTCTTCTTTTCTCTATTCTCTTCTTTTCTCTTTTTTCTCTTCTATTCACTTTTCTCTTTTATCTTTTCTCTTCTTTTCTCTATTCTCTTCTTTTCTCTTTTCTCTTCTTTTCTCTTCATTTCTCTTTCCTCATTTCTCTATTCTCATCTGTTCTCTTTTCTCTTCTTTGCTCTTTTCTCTTTTCTCTTCTTCTATCTTCTTTTATCTTCTTTTCTCTTTTCTCTTTTCTCTATTCTCTTCAGTTCTCTTTTGTCTTCTTTCCACTGTTCCCTTTTCTCGTCTATTCTCTTTTATCTTTTCTCTTCTTTTCTCTTTTCTCTTCTTTTCCCTTCTTTTCTCCTTTCACGTTTCTTTTCACTTTACTCTTCTTTTCTCTTTTCTCTTCTTTTCTCCTTTCTTTTCTCTTTTCTCTTCTTCTCTTCTTTTCTCTTTTCTCTTCTTTTCCCTTCATTTCTCTTTTCTCTTTTGTATTCTTTTATCTTCTATTCACTTTTCTCTTTTATCTTTTCTTTTCTCTTCTTTTCTCTATTCTCTTCTTTTCTCTTTTCTCTTCATTTCTCTTTCCTCATTTCTCTATTCTCATCTGTTCTATATTCTCTTCTTTGCTCTTTTCTCTTTTCTCTTCTTCTATCTTCTTTTATCTTCTTTTCTCTTTTCTCTTTTCTCTATTCTCTTCTGTTCTCTTTTGTCTTCTTTCCACTGTTCCCTTTTCTCGTCTATTCTCTTTTATCTTTTCTCTTCTTTTCTCTTTTCTCTTCTTTTCTCTTCTTTTCTCCTTTCACGTTTCTTTTCTCTTTTTTCTTCTTTTCTCTTTTCTCTTCTTTTCTCCTTTCTTTTCTCTTTTCTCTTCTTCTCTTCTTTTCTCTTCTTTTCCCTTCATTTCTCTTTTCTCTTTTGTATTCTTTTATCTTCTATTCACTTTTCTCTTTTATCTTTTCTTTTCTCTTCTTTTCTCTATTCTCTTCTTTTCTCTTTTCTCTTCTTTTCTCTTCATTTCTCTTTCCTCATTTCTCTATTCTCATCTGTTCTCTTTTCTCTTCTTTGCTCTTTTCTCTTTTCTCTTCTTCTATCTTCTTTTATCTTCTTTTCTCTTTTCTCTTTTCTCTATTCTCTTCTGTTCTCTTTTGTCTTCTTTCCTCTGTTCCCTTTTCTCGTCTATTCTCTTTTATCTTTTCTCTTCATTTCTCTTTTCTCTTCTTTTCCATTCTCTCTTCTTTTCTCTTTTCTCATTTCTCTTTTCTTTTCTTTTCTCTTTTCTCTTTTCTCTTCTTGTCTCTTTTTTCTTTTCTATTCTTTTCTATTCTTTTCCCTTTTCTCATCTTTTCTCCTCTTTAATCTTTTCCCTTTTCACTTCTTTTTTCTTTTCTCTTTTTTTTCGTTTCTCTTCTTTTCTCTTCTCTCTTCTTTTCTCTTTTCCCTTTTCTTTTCTCTTTTCTCTATTCTCTTCTTTTCTCTTTTCTCTTTTGTATTCTTTTCTCTTCTATTCACTTTTCTCTTTTAACTTTTCTCTTCTTTTCTCTATTCTCTTCTTTTCTCTTTTTTCTCTTCTCTTCACTTTTCTCTTTTATCTTTTCTCTTCTTTTCTCTATTCTCTTCTTTTCTCTATTAACTTTTCCCCTCTTTTCTCTATTCTCTTCTTTTCTCTTTTTTCTCTTCTATTCACTTTTCTCTTTTATCTTTTCTCTTCTTTTCTCTATTCTCTTCTTTTCTCTTTTCTCTTCTTTTCTCTTCATTTCTCTTTCCTCATTTCTCTATTCTCATCTGTTCTCTTTTCTCTTCTTTGCTCTTTTCTCTTTTCTCTTCTTCTATCTTCTTTTATCTTCTTTTCTCTTTTCTCTTTTCTCTATTCTCTTCAGTTCTCTTTTGTCTTCTTTCCACTGTTCCCTTTTCTCGTCTATTCTCTTTTATCTTTTCTCTTCTTTTCTCTTTTCTCTTCTTTTCCCTTCTTTTCTCCTTTCACGTTTCTTTTCTCTTTTCTCTTCTTTTCTCTTTTCTCTTCTTTTCTCCTTTCTTTTCTCTTTTCTCTTCTTCTCTTCTTTTCTCTTTTCTCTTCTTTTCCCTTCATTTCTCTTTTCTCTTTTGTATTCTTTTATCTTCTATTCACTTTTCTCTTTTATCTTTTCTTTTCTCTTCTTTTCTCTATTCTCTTCTTTTCTCTTTTCCCTTCATTTCTCTTTCCTCATTTCTCTATTCTCATCTGTTCTCTTTTCTCTTCTTTGCTCTTTTCTCTTTTCTCTTCTTCTATCTTCTTTTATCTTCTTTTCTCTTTTCTCTTTTCTCTATTCTCTTCAGTTCTCTTTTGTCTTCTTTCCACTGTTCCCTTTTCTCGTCTATTCTCTTTTATCTTTTCTCTTCTTTTCTCTTTTCTCTTCTTTTCCCTTCTTTTCTCCTTTCACGTTTCTTTTCACTTTTCTCTTCTTTTCTCTTTTCTCTTCTTTTCTCCTTTCTTTTCTCTTTTCTCTTCTTCACTTCTTTTCTCTTTTCTCTTCTTTTCCCTTCATTTCTCTTTTCTCTTTTGTATTCTTTTATCTTCTATTCACTTTTCTCTTTTATCTTTTCTTTTCTCTTCTTTTCTCTATTCTCTTCTTTTCTCTTTTCTCTTCTTTTCTCTTTTCTCATCTTTTCTCCTCTTTACTCTTTTCCCTTTTCTCTTCTTTTTTCTTTTCTCTTTTTTTCTCGTTTCTCTTCTTTTCTCTTTTCTCTTCTTTTCTCTTTTCCCTTTTCTTTTCTCTTTTCTCGATTCTCTTCTTTTCTCTTTTCTCTTTTGTATTCTTTTCTCTTCTATTCACTTTTCTCTTTTAACTTTTCTCTTCTTTTCTCTATTCTCTTACTTTCTCTATTAACTTTTCTCTTCTTTTCTCTATTCTCTTCTTTTCTCTTTTCTCTTCTTTTCTCTTCATTTCTCTTTCCTCATTTCTCTATTCTCATCTGTTCTCTTTTCTCTTCTTTGCTCTTTTCTCTTTTCTCTTCTTCTATCTTCTTTTATCTTCTTTTCTCTTTTCTCTTTTCTCTATTCTCTTCTGTTCTCTTTTGTCTTCTTTCCACTGTTCCCTTTTCTCGTCTATTCTCTTTTATCTTTTCTCTTCTTTTCGCTTTTCTCTTCTTTTCCCTTCTTTTCTCCTTTCACGTTTCTTTTCTCTTTTCTCTTCTTTTCTCATTCATTTTTTCTCTTTTCTCTTTTCTCTTCTTTTCTCCTTTCTTTTCTCTTTTCTCTTCTTCTCTTCTTTTCTCTTCTTTTCCCTTCATTTCTCTTTTCTCTTTTCTCTTCTTCTATCTTCTTTTATCTTCTTTTCTCTTTTCTCTTTTCTCTATTCTCTTCTGTTCTCTTTTGTCTTCTTTCCACTGTTCCCTTTTCTCGTCTATTCTCTTTTATCTTTTCTCTTCTTTTCTCTTTTCTCTTCTTTTCCCTTCTTTTCTCCTTTCACGTTTCTTTTCACTTTTCTCTTCTTTTCTCTTTTCTCTTCTTTTCTCCTTTCTTTTCTCTTTTCTCTTCTTCACTTCTTTTCTCTTTTCTCTTCTTTTCTCTTCTTTATTCTTTAAACTTTTCTCTTCTTTTTACTCTTCATTTCTCTTTTCTCTTTTTTCATTTCTTTTCTCTTCTTTTCTCTTTTCCCTTTACAACTCTGTTTTCTTTTCTTCTTTTCTCTTTTCACTTTTCTTTTCTCTTTTCTCTTCTTTTCTCTTTTCTCATCTTTTCTCCTCTTTACTCTTTTCCCTTTTCTCTTCTTTTTTCTTTTCTCTTTTTTTCTCGTTTCTCTTCTTTTCTCTTTTCTCTTCTTTTCTCTTTTCCCTTTTCTTTTCTCTTTTCTCTATTCTCTTCTTTTCTCTTTTCTCTTTTGTATTCTTTTCTCTTCTCTTCACTTTTCTCTTTTATCTTTTCTCTTCTTTTCTCTATTCTCTTCTCTATTAACTTTTCTCTTCTTTTCTCTATTCTCTTCTTTTCTCTTTTTTCTCTTCTATTCACTTTTCTCTTTTATCTTTTCTCTTCTTTCCTCTATTCTCTTCTTTTCTCTTTTCTCTTCTTTTCTCTTCATTTCTCTTTCCTCATTTCTCTATTCTCATCTGTTCTCTTTTCTCGTCTTTGCTCTTTTCTCTTTTCTCTTCTTCTATCTTCTTTTATCTTCTTTTCTCTTTTCTCTTTTCTCTATTCTCTTCAGTTCTCTTTTGTCTTCTTTCCACTGTTCCCTTTTCTCGTCTATTCTCTTTTATCTTTTCTCTTCTTTTCTCTTTTCTCTTCTTTTCCCTTCTTTTCTCCTTTCACGTTTCTTTTCTCTTTTCTCTTCTTTTCTCTTTTCTCTTCTTTTCTCCTTTCTTTTCTCTTTTCTCTTCTTCTCTTCTTTTCTCTTTTCTCTTCTTTTCCCTTCATTTCTCTTTTCTCTTTTGTATTCTTTTATCTTCTATTCACTTTTCTCTTTTATCTTTTCTTTTCTCTTCTTTTCTCTATTCTCTTCTTTTCTCTTTTCCCTTCATTTCACTTTCCTCATTTCTCTATTCTCATCTGTTCTCTTTTCTCTTCTTTGCTCTTTTCTCTTTTCTCTTCTTCTATCTTCTTTTATCTTCTTTTCTCTTTTCTCTTTTCTCTATTCTCTTCAGTTCTCTTTTGTCTTCTTTCCACTGTTCCCTTTTCTCGTCTATTCTCTTTTATCTTTTCTCTTCTTTTCTCTTTTCTCTTCTTTTCCCTTCTTTTCTCCTTTCACGTTTCTTTTCACATTTCTCTTCTTTTCTCTTTTCTCTTCTTTTCTCCTTTCTTTTCTCTTTTCTCTTCTTCACTTCTTTTCTCTTTTCTCTTCTTTTCCCTTCATTTCTCTTTTCTCTTTTGTATTCTTTTATCTTCTATTCACTTTTCTCTTTTATCTTTTCTTTTCTCTTCTTTTCTCTATTCTCTTCTTTTCTCTTTTCTCTTCTTTTCTCTTTTCTCATCTTTTCTCCTCTTTACTCTTTTCCCTTTTGTCTTCTTTTTTTCTTTTCTCTTTTTTTCTCGTTTCTCTTCTTTTCTCTTTTCTCTTCTTTTCTCTTTTCCCTTTTCTTTTCTCTTTTCTCTATTCTCTTCTTTTCTCTTTTCTCTTTTGTATTCTTTTCTCTTCTATTCACTTTTCTCTTTTAACTTTTCTCTTTTCTCTATTCTCTTATTTTCTCTATTAACTTTTCTCTTCTTTTCTCTATTCTCTTCTTTTCTCTTTTTTCTCTTCTATTCACTTTTCTCTTTTATCTTTTCTCTTCTTTTCTCTATTCTCTTCTTTTCTCTTTTCTCTTCTTTTCTCTTCATTTCTCTTTCCTCATTTCTCTATTCTCATCTGTTCTCTTTTCTCTTCTTTGCTCTTTTCTCTTTTCTCTTCTTCTATCTTCTTTTATCTTCTTTTCTCTTTTCTCTTTTCTCTATTCTCTTCTGTTCTCTTTTGTCTTCTTTCCACTGTTCCCTTTTCTCGTCTATTCTCTTTTATCTTTTCTCTTCTTTTCTCTTTTCTCTTCTTTTCTCCTTTCACGTTTCTTTTCTCTTTTCTCTTCTTTTCTCATTCATTTTTTCTCTTTTCTCTTTTCTCTTCTTTTCTCTTTTCTCTTCTTTTCTCCTTTCTTTTCTCTTTTCTCTTCTTCTCTTCTTTTCTCATCTTTTCCCTTCATTTCTCTTTTCTCTTTTGTATTCTTTTATCTTCTATTCACTTTTCTCTTTTATCTTTCTTTTCTCTTCTTTTCTCTATTCTGTTCTTTTCTCTTTCCTTATTTCTCTTTTCTCTTCTTTTCTCTTTTCTCTTCTTTTCTCTTTTCTCTTCTTTTCTCTTTTCTCATCTTTTCTCTTCTTTACTCTTTTCCCTTTTCTCTTCTTTTTTCTTTTCTCTTCTTTTCTCGTTTCTCTTCTTTTCTCTTTTCTCTTCTTTTCTCTTTTCCCTTTTCTTTTCTCTTTTCTCAATTCTCTTCTTTTCTCTTTTCTCGTCTTTTCTCTTTTCTCGTCATTTCCCTTCAGTTCTCTTTTCTCTTTTCTCTTTTGTATTCTTTTCTCTTCTATTCACTTTTCTCTTTTATCTTTTCTCTTCTTTTCTCTTTTCTCCTCTTTTCTCTTTTCTTTTCTCTTTTCTCTTTTCTCTTTTCTCTTCGTATCTCTTCGTTTCTCTTTTCTCTTCTTTTCTCTACTTTTCTCTTTTCCCTTTATTCTCTTCTTTTCTCTTTTCCTATATTCTCTTCTTTTCTCTTTTCTCTTTTCTCTTCTTTTCTCTTCTTTATTCTTTAAACTTTTCTCTTCTTTTTACTCTTCATTTCTCTTTTCTCTTCTTTTCATTTCTTTTCTCTTCTTTTCTCTTTTCCCTTTACAACTCTGTTTTCTTTTCTTCTTTTCTCTTTTCACTTTTCTTTTCTCTTTTCTCTTCTTTTCTCTTTTCTCACCTTTCTCCTCTTTACTCTTTGCCCTTTTCTCTTCTTTTTTCTTTTCTCTTTTTTTCTCGTTTCTCTTCTTTTCTCTTTTCTCTTCTTTTCTCTTTTCCCTTTTCTTTTCTCTTTTCTCTATTCTCTTCTTTTCTCTTTTCTCTTTTGTATTCTTTTCTCTTCTATTCACTTTTCTCTTTTAACTTTTCTCTTCTTTTCTCTATTCTCTTCTTTTCTCTTTTTTCTCTTCTCTTCACTTTTCTCTTTTATCTTTTCTCTTCTTTTCTCTATTCTCTTCTTTTCTCTATTAACTTTTCTCTTCTTTTCTCTATTCTCTTCTTTTCTCTTTTTTCTCTTCTATTCACTTTTCTCTTTTATCTTTTCTCTTCTTTTCTCTATTCTCTTCTTTTCTCTTTTCTCTTCTTTTCTCTTCATTTCTCTTTCCTCATTTCTCTATTCTCATCTGTTCTCTTTTCTCTTCTTTGCTCTTTTCTCTTTTCTCTTCTTCTATCTTCTTTTATCTTCTTTTCTCTTTTCTCTTTTCTCTATTCTCTTCAGTTCTCTTTTGTCTTCTTTCCACTGTTCCCTTTTCTCGTCTATTCTCTTTTATCTTTTCTCTTCTTTTCTCTTTTCTCTTCTTTTCCCTTCTTTTCTCCTTTCACGTTTCTTTTCACTTTTCTCTTCTTTTCTCTTTTCTCTTCTTTTCTCCTTTCTTTTCTCTTTTCTCTTCTTCTCTTCTTTTCTCTTTTCTCTTCTTTTCCCTTCATTTCTCTTTTCTCTTTTGTATTCTTTTATCTTCTATTCACTTTTCTCTTTTATCTTTTCTTTTCTCTTCTTTTCTCTATTCTCTTCTTTTCTCTTTTCTCTTCATTTCTCTTTCCTCATTTCTCTATTCTCATCTGTTCTCTTTTCTCTTCTTTGCTCTTTTCTCTTTTCTCTTCTTCTATCTTCTTTTCTCTGCTTTTCTCTTTTCTCTTTTCTCTATTCTCTTCGTATCTCTTCTTTTCTCTTTTCTCTTCTTTTCTCTACTTTTCTCTTTTCCCTTTATTCTCTTCTTTACTCTTTTCCAATATTCTCTTCTTTTCTCTTTTCTCTTCTTTTCTCTTCTTTATTCTTTAAACTTTTCTCTTCTTTTTACTGTTCATTTCTCATTTCTCTTCTTTTCATTTCTTTTCTCTTCTTTTCTCTTTTCACTTCTTTTCTCTTCCTTTCTCTATATATTCTCTTTTCTCTTTTCTCTCATTTTCTCTTATTTTCTCTTTTTCCTTTTCTCTTCTTTTCTCTATTCTCTTTTTCTCTTTACTCTTCTTTTATAATTTCGCTTTTCTCTTCTTATCTCTTCTCCTTTTTCTCATATCTGTTCTTTTCTCTTTTCTCTTTTATCTTCATTTCTCTTCTTTTCTCTTTTCCCTTTACACCTCTTTTTTCTTTTCTTCTTTTCTCTTTTCACTTTTCTTTTCTCTTTTCTCTTCTTTTCTCTTTTCTCATCTTTTCTCCTCTTTACTCTTTTCCCTTTTCTCTTTTTTTTTCTTTTCTCTTCTTTTCTCGTTTCTCTTCTTTTCTCTTTTCCCTTCTTTTCTCTTTTCCCTTTTCTTTTCTCTTTTCTCTATTCTCTTCTTTTCTCTTTTCTCTTTTGTATTCTTTTCTCTTCTATTCACTTTTCTCTTTTAACTTTTCTCTTCTTTTCTCTATTCTCTTCTTTTCTCTTTTTTCTCTTCTCTTCACTTTTCTCTTTTATCTTTTCTCTTCTTTTCTCTATTCTCTTCTTTTCTCTATTAACTTTTCTCTTCTTTTCTCTATTCTCTTCTTTTCTCTTTTTTCTCTTCTATTCACTTTTCTCTTTTATCTTTTCTCTTCTTTTCTCTATTCTCTTCTTTTCTCTTTTCTCTTCTTTTCTCTTCATTTCTCTTTCCTCATTTCTCTATTCTCATCTGTTCTCTTTTCTCTTCTTTGCTCTTTTCTCTTTTCTCTTCTTCTATCTTCTTTTATCTTCTTTTCTCTTTTCTCTTTTCTCTATTCTCTTCAGTTCTCTTTTGTCTTCTTTCCACTGTTCCCTTTTCTCGTCTATTCTCTTTTATCTTTTCTCTTCTTTTCTCTTTTCTCTTCTTTTCCCTTCTTTTCTCCTTTCACGTTTCTTTTCACTTTACTCTTCTTTTCTCTTTTCTCTTCTTTTCTCCTTTCTTTTCTCTTTTCTCTTCTTCTCTTCTTTTCTCTTTTCTCTTCTTTTCCCTTCATTTCTCTTTTCTCTTTTGTATTCTTTTATCTTCTATTCACTTTTCTCTTTTATCTTTTCTTTTCTCTTCTTTTCTCTATTCTCTTCTTTTCTCTTTTCTCTTCATTTCTCTTTCCTCATTTCTCTATTCTCATCTGTTCTATTTTCTCTTCTTTGCTCTTTTCTCTTTTCTCTTCTTCTATCTTCTTTTATCTTCTTTTCTCTTTTCTCTTTTCTCTATTCTCTTCTGTTCTCTTTTGTCTTCTTTCCACTGTTCCCTTTTCTCGTCTATTCTCTTTTATCTTTTCTCTTCTTTTCTCTTTTCTCTTCTTTTCTCTTCTTTTCTCCTTTCACGTTTCTTTTCTCTTTTTTCTTCATTTCTCTTTTCTCTTCTTTTCTCCTTTCTTTTCTCTTTTCTCTTCTTCTCTTCTTTTCTCTTCTTTTCCCTTCATTTCTCTTTTCTCTTTTGTATTCTTTTATCTTCTATTCACTTTTCTCTTTTATCTTTTCTTTTCTCTTCTTTTCTCTATTCTCTTCTTTTCTCTTTTCTCTTCTTTTCTCTTCATTTCTCTTTCCTCATTTCTCTATTCTCATCTGTTCTCTTTTCTCTTCTTTGCTCTTTTCTCTTTTCTCTTCTTCTATCTTCTTTTATCTTCTTTTCTCTTTTCTCTTTTCTCTATTCTCTTCTGTTCTCTTTTGTCTTCTTTCCTCTGTTCCCTTTTCTCGTCTATTCTCTTTTATCTTTTCTCTTCATTTCTCTTTTCTCTTCTTTTCCATTCTCTCTTCTTTTCTCTTTTCTCATTTCTCTTTTCTATTCTTTTCTCTTTTCTCTTTTCTCTTCTTGTCTCTTTTTTCTTTTCTATTCTTTTCTCTTCTTTTCTCTTTCCTCTTTTCTATTTCCTCTTCTTTTCTAATTTATCTTTTCTCTTCTTTTCGCTTTTCTATATCCTCTTCTTTTCTAATTTATCTTTTCTCTTCTTTTCTCTTGTTTTCGCTTTTCTATATCCTCTTCTTTTCTCTTCTTCTCTCTTCTTTTCTCTTTTCTCTTGTCCCCTTTCTCTTCTTTTCTCTTTTCCCTTTTCTCTTCTTTTCTCTATTCTGTTCTTTTCTCTTTCCTTATTTCTCTTTTCTCTTCTTTTCTCTTTTCTCTTCTTTTCTCTTTTCTCTTCTTTTCTCTTTTCTCATCTTTTCTCCTCTTTACTCTTTTCCCTTTTCTCTTCTTTTTTCTTTTCTCTTCTTTTCTCGTTTCTCTTCTTTTCTCTTTTCTCGTCATTTCCCTTCAGTTCTCTTTTCTCTTTTCTCTTTTGTATTCTTTTCTCTTCTATTCACTTTTCTCTTTTATCTTTTCTCTTCTTTTCTCTTTTCTCCTCTTTTCTCTTTTCTTTTCTCTTTTCTCTTTTCTCTTTTCTCTTCGTATCTCTTCGTTTCTCTTTTCTCTTCTTTTCTCTACTTTTCTCTTTTCCCTTTATTCTCTTCTTTACTCTTTTCCTATATTCTCTTCTTTTCTCTTTTCTCTTCTTTACTCTTCTTTATTCTTTAAATTTTCTCTTCTTTTTACTGTTCATTTCTCTTTTCTCTTCTTTTCATTTGTTTTCTCTTCTTTTCTCTTTTCACTTCTTTTCTCTTCCTTTCTCTATATATTCTCGTTTCTCTTTTCTCTCATTTTCTCTTATTTTCTCTTTTTCCTTTTCTCTTCTTTTCTCTATTCTCTTTTTCTCTTTACTCTTCTTTTCTCTTTTCGCTTTTCTCTTCTTATCTCTTCTCCTTTTTCTCATATCTGTTCTTTTCTCTTTTCTCTTTTATCTTCATTTCTCTTCTTTTCTCTTTTCCCTTTACACCTCTTTTTTCTTTTCTTCTTTTCTCTTTTCACTTTTCTTTTCTGTTTTCTCTTCTTTTCTCTTTTCTCATCTTTTCTCCTCTTTACTCTTTTCCCTTTTCTCTTTTTTTTTCTTTTCTCTTCTTTTCTCTTCTTTATTCTTTAAACTTTTCTCTTCTTTTTACTCTTCATTTCTCTTTTCTCTTCTTTTCATTTCTTTTCTCTTCGTTTCTCTTTTCCCTTTACAACTCTGTTTTCTTTTCTTCTTTTCTCTTTTCACTTTTCTTTTCTCTTTTCTCTTCTTTTCTATTTTCTCATCTTTTCTCCTCTTTACTCTTTTCCCTTTTCTCTTCTTTTTTCTTTTCTCTTTTTTTCTCGTTTCTCTTCTTTTCTCTTTTCTCTTCTTTTCTCTTTTCCCTTTTCTTTTCTCTTTTCTCTATTCTCTTCTTTTCTCTTTTCTCTTTTGTATTCTTTTCTCTTCTATTTACTTTTCTCTTTTAACTTTTCTCTTCTTTTCTCTATTCTCTTCTTTTCTCTATTAACTTTTCTCTTCTTTTCTCTATTCTCTTCTTTTCTCTTTTTTCTCTTCTCTTCACTTTTCTCTTTTATCTTTTCTCTTCTTTTCTCTATTCTCTTCTTTTCTCTATTAACTTTTCTCTTCTTTTCTCTATTCTCTTCTTTTCTCTTTTTTCTCTTCTATTCACTTTTCTCTTTTCCCTTTTCTCTTCTTTTTTCTTTTCTCTTTTTTTCTCGTTTCTCTTCTTTTCTCTTTTCTCTTCTTTTCTCTTTTCCCTTTTCTTTTCTCTTTTCTCTATTCTCTTCTTTTCTCTTTTCTCTTTTGTAGTCTTTTCTCTTCTATTCACTTTTCTCTTTT
This sequence comes from Chiloscyllium punctatum, assembly GCF_047496795.1. Classification (NCBI taxonomy): domain Eukaryota; kingdom Metazoa; phylum Chordata; class Chondrichthyes; order Orectolobiformes; family Hemiscylliidae; genus Chiloscyllium; species Chiloscyllium punctatum. The sequence continues at coordinate 36,671,713 of NC_092779.1, forward strand.
CACCTTTCTCTTCTTTTCTCTATTCTCTTCTTTTCTCTATTAACTTTTCTCTTCTTTTCTCTATTCTCTTCTTTTCTCTTTTTTCTCTTCTATTCACTTTTCTCTTTTATCTTTTCTCTTCTTTTCTCTTTTCTCATCTTTTCTCCTCTTTACTCTTTTCCCTTTTCTCTTCTTTTTTCTTTTCTCTTCTTTTCTCGTTTCTCTTCTTTTCTCTTTTCTCTTCTTTTCTCTTTTCCCTTTTCTTTTCTCTTTTCTCAATTCTCTTCTTTTCTCTTTTCTCGTCTTTTCTCTTTTCTCGTCATTTCCCTTCAGTTCTCTTTTCTCTTTTCTCTTTTGTATTCTTTTCTCTTCTATTCACTTTTCTCTTTTATCTTTTCTCTTCTTTTTTCTTTTCTCCTCTTTTCTCTTTTCTTTTCTCTTTTCTCTTTTCTCTTTTCTCTTCGTATCTCTTCGTTTCTCTTTTCTCGTCGTTTCTCTACTTTTCTCTTTTCCCTTTATTCTCTTCTTTACTCTTTTCCTATATTCTCTTCTTTTCTCTTTTCTCTTCTTTACTCTTCTTTATTCTTTAAATTTTCTCTTCTTTTTACTGTTCATTTCTCTTTTCTCTTCTTTTCATTTGTTTTCTCTTCTTTTCTCTTTTCACTTCTTTTCTCTTCCTTTCTCTATATATTCTCTTTTCTCTTTTCTCTCATTTTCTCTTATTTTCTCTTTTTCCTTTTCTCTTCTTTTCTCTATTCTCTTTTTCTCTTTACTCTTCTTTTCTCTTTTCGCTTTTCTCTTCTTATCTCTTCTCCTTTTTCTCATATCTGTTCTTTTCTCTTTTCTCTTTTATCTTCATTTCTCTTCTTTTCTCTTTTCCCTTTACACCTCTTTTTTCTTTTCTTCTTTTCTCTTTTCACTTTTCTTTTCTGTTTTCTCTTCTTTTCTCTTTTCTCATCTTTTCTCCTCTTTACTCTTTTCCCTTTTCTCTTTTTTTTTCTTTTCTCTTCTTTTCTCTTCTTTATTCTTTAAACTTTTCTCTTCTTTTTACTCTTCATTTCTCTTTTCTCTTCTTTTCATTTCTTTTCTCTTCTTTTCTCTTTTCCCTTTACAACTCTGTTTTCTTTTCTTCTTTTCTCTTTTCACTTTTCTTTTCTCTTTTCTCTTCTTTTCTCTTTTCTCATCTTTTCTCCTCTTTACTCTTTTCCCTTTTCTCTTCTTTTTTCTTTTCTCTTTTTTTCTCGTTTCTCTTCTTTTCTCTTTTCTCTTCTTTTCTCTTTTCCCTTTTCTTTTCTCTTTTCTCTATTCTCTTCTTTTCTCTTTTCTCTTTTGTATTCTTTTCTCTTCTATTTACTTTTCTCTTTTAACTTTTCTCTTCTTTTCTCTATTCTCTTCTTTTCTCTATTAACTTTTCTCTTCTTTTCTGTATTCTCTTCTTTTCTCTTTTTTCTCATCTCTTCACTTTTCTCTTTTATCTTTTCTCTTCTTTTCTCTATTCTCTTCTTTTCTCTATTAACTTTTCTCTTCTTTTCTCTATTCTCTTCTTTTCTCCTTTCTTTTCTCTTTTCTCTTCTTCTCTTCTTTTCTCTTCTTTTCCCTTCATTTCTCTTTTCTCTTTTGTATTCTTTTATCTTCTATTCACTTTTCTCTTTTATCTTTTCTTTTCTCTTCTTTTCTCTATTCTCTTCTTTTCTCTTTTCTCTTCTTTTCTCTTCATTTCTCTTTCCTCATTTCTCTATTCTCATCTGTTCTCTTTTCTCTTCTTTGCTCTTTTCTCTTTTCTCTTCTTCTATCTTCTTTTATCTTCTTTTCTCTTTTCTCTTTTCTCTATTCTCTTCTGTTCTCTTTTGTCTTCTTTCCTCTGTTCCCTTTTCTCGTCTATTCTCTTTTATCTTTTCTCTTCATTTCTCTTTTCTCTTCTTTTCCATTCTCTCTTCTTTTCTCTTTTCTCATTTCTCATTTCTATTCTTTTCTCTTTTCTCTTTTCTCTTCTTGTCTCTTTTTTCTTTTCTATTCTTTTCTCTTCTTTTCTCTTTTCCATTTTCTCTTTTTTTCTCTTGTCTCTTTTCTCTTTTCTCTTCTTTTCTCTTTCCTCTTTTCTATTTCCTCTTCTTTTCTAATTTATCTTTTCTCTTCTTTTCGCTTTTCTATATCCTCTTCTTTTCTAATTTATCTTTTCTCTTCTTTTCTCTTGTTTTCGCTTTTCTATATCCTCTTCTTTTCTCTTCTTCTCTCTTCTTTTCTCTTTTCTCATGTCCCCTTTCTCTTCTTTTCTCTTTTCCCTTTTCTCTTCTTTTCTCTATTCTGTTCTTTTCTCTTTCCTTATTTCTCTTTTCTCTTCTTTTCTCTTTTCTCTTCTTTTCTCTTTTCTCTTCTTTTCTCTTTTCTCATCTTTTCTCCTCTTTACTCTTTTCCCTTTTCTCTTCTTTTTTCTTTTCTCTTCTTTTCTCGTTTCTCTTCTTTTCTCTTTTCTCGTCATTTCCCTTCAGTTCTCTTTTCTCTTTTCTCTTTTGTATTCTTTTCTCTTCTATTCACTTTTCTCTTTTATCTTTTCTCTTCTTTTCTCTTTTCTCCTCTTTTCTCTTTTCTTTTCTCTTTTCTCTTTTCTCTTTTCTCTTCGTATCTCTTCGTTTCTCTTTTCTCTTCTTTTCTCTACTTTTCTCTTTTCCCTTTATTCTCTTCTTTACTCTTTTCCTATATTCTCTTCTTTTCTCTTTTCTCTTCTTTACTCTTCTTTATTCTTTAAATTTTCTCTTCTTTTTACTGTTCATTTCTCTTTTCTCTTCTTTTCATTTGTTTTCTCTTCTTTTCTCTTTTCACTTCTTTTCTCTTCCTTTCTCTATATATTCTCTTTTCTCTTTTCTCTCATTTTCTCTTATTTTCTCTTTTTCCTTTTCTCTTCTTTTCTCTATTCTCTTTTTCTCTTTACTCTTCTTTTCTCTTTTCGCTTTTCTCTTCTTATCTCTTCTCCTTTTTCTCATATCTGTTCTTTTCTCTTTTCTCTTTTATCTTCATTTCTCTTCTTTTCTCTTTTCCCTTTACACCTCTTTTTTCTTTTCTTCTTTTCTCTTTTCACTTTTCTTTTCTCTTTTCTCTTCTTTTCTCTTTTCTCATCTTTTCTCCTCTTTACTCTTTTCCCTTTTCTCTTTTTTTTTCTTTTCTCTTCTTTTCTCTTCTTTATTCTTTAAACTTTTCTCTTCTTTTTACTCTTCATTTCTCTTTTCTCTTCTTTTCATTTCTTTTCTCTTCGTTTCTCTTTTCCCTTTACAACTCTGTTTTCTTTTCTTCTTTTCTCTTTTCACTTTTCTTTTCTCTTTTCTCTTCTTTTCTATTTTCTCATCTTTTCTCCTCTTTACTCTTTTCCCTTTTCTCTTCTTTTTTCTTTTCTCTTTTTTTCTCGTTTCTCTTCTTTTCTCTTTTCTCTTCTTTTCTCTTTTCCCTTTTCTTTTCTCTTTTCTCTATTCTCTTCTTTTCTCTTTTCTCTTTTGTATTCTTTTCTCTTCTATTTACTTTTCTCTTTTAACTTTTCTATTCTTTTCTCTATTCTCTTCTTTTCTCTATTAACTTTTCTCTTCTTTTCTCTATTCTCTTCTTTTCTCTTTTTTCTCTTCTCTTCACTTTTCTCTTTTATCTTTTCTCTTCTTTTCTCTATTCTCTTCTTATCTCTATTAACTTTTCTCTTCTTTTCTCTATTCTCTTCTTTTCTCTTTTTTCTCTTCTATTCACTTTTCTCTTTTCCCTTTTCTCTTCTTTTTTCTTTTCTCTTTTTTTCTCGTTTCTCTTCTTTTCTCTTTTCTCTTCTTTTCTCTTTTCCCTTTTCTTTTCTCTTTTCTCTATTCTCTTCTTTTCTCTTTTCTCTTTTGTAGTCTTTTCTCTTCTATTCACTTTTCTCTTTTCACTTTTCTCTTCTTTTCTCTATTCTCTTCTTTTCTCTATTAACTTTTCTCTTCTTTTCTCTATTCTCTTCTTTTCTCTTTTTTCTCTTCTATTCACTTTTCTCTTTTATCTTTTCTCTTCTTTTCTCTTTTCTCATCTTTTCTCCTCTTTACTCTTTTCCCTTTTCTCTTCTTTTTTCTTTTCTCTTCTTTTCTCGTTTCTCTTCTTTTCTCTTTTCTCTTCTTTTCTCTTTTCCCTTTTCTTTTCTCTTTTCTGAATTCTCTTCTTTTCTCGTTTCTCTTCTTTTCTCTTTTCTCGTCATTTCCCTTCAGTTCTCTTTTCTCTTTTCTCTTTTGTATTCTTTTCTCTTCTATTCACTTTTCTCTTTTATCTTTTCTCTTCTTTTCTCTTTTCTCCTCTTTTCTCTTTTCTTTTCTCTTTTCTCTTTTCTCTTCGTATCTCTTCGTTTCTCTTTTCTCGTCGTTTCTCTACTTTTCTCTTTTCCCTTTATTCTCTTCTTTACTCTTTTCCTATATTCTCTTCTTTTCTCTTTTCTCTTCTTTACTCTTCTTTATTCTTTAAATTTTCTCTTCTTTTTACTGTTCATTTCTCTTTTCTCTTCTTTTCATTTGTTTTCTCTTCTTTTCTCTTTTCACTTCTTTTCTCTTCCTTTCTCTATATATTCTCTTTTCTCTTTTCTCTCATTTTCTCTTATTTTCTCTTTTTCCTTTTCTCTTCTTTTCTCTATTCTCTTTTTCTCTTTACTCTTCTTTTCTCATTTCGCTTTTCTCTTCTTATCTCTTCTCCTTTTTCTCATATCTGTTCTTTTCTCTTTTCTCTTTTATCTTCATTTCTCTTCTTTTCTCTTTTCCCTTTACACCTCTTTTTTCTTTTCTTCTTTTCTCTTTTCACTTTTCTTTTCTCTTTTCTCTTCTTTTCTATTTTCTCATCTTTTCTCCTCTTTACTCTTTTCCCTTTTCTCTTCTTTTTTCTTTTCTCTTTTTTTCTCGTTTCTCTTCTTTTCTCTTTTCTCTTCTTTTCTCTTTTCCCTTTTCTTTTCTCTTTTCTCTATTCTCTTCTTTTCTCTTTTCTCTTTTGTATTCTTTTCTCTTCTATTTACTTTTCTCTTTTAACTTTTCTCTTCTTTTCTCTATTCTCTTCTTTTCTCTATTAACTTTTCTCTTCTTTTCTCTATTCTCTTCTTTTCTCTTTTTTCTCTTCTCTTCACTTTTCTCTTTTATCTTTTCTCTTCTTTTCTCTATTCTCTTCTTTTCTCTATTAACTTTTCTCTTCTTTTCTCTATTCTCTTCTTTTCTCTTTTTTCTCTTCTATTCACTTTTCTCTTTTCCCTTTTCTCTTCTTTTTTCTTTTCTCTTTTTTTCTCGTTTCTCTTCTTTTCTCTTTTCTCTTCTTTTCTCTTTTCCCTTTTCTTTTCTCTTTTCTCTATTCTCTTCTTTTCTCTTTTCTCTTTTGTAGTCTTTTCTCTTCTATTCACTTTTCTCTTTTCACCTTTCTCTTCTTTTCTCTATTCTCTTCTTTTCTCTATTAACTTTTCTCTTCTTTTCTCTATTCTCTTCTTTTCTCTTTTTTCTCTTCTATTCACTTTTCTCTTTTATCTTTTCTCTTCTTTTCTCTTTTCTCATCTTTTCTCCTCTTTACTCTTTTCCCTTTTCTCTTCTTTTTTCTTTTCTCTTCTTTTCTCGTTTCTCTTCTTTTCTCTTTTCTCTTCTTTTCTCTTTTCCCTTTTCTTTTCTCTTTTCTCAATTCTCTTCTTTTCTCTTTTCTCGTCTTTTCTCTTTTCTCGTCATTTCCCTTCAGTTCTCTTTTCTCTTTTCTCTTTTGTATTCTTTTCTCTTCTATTCACTTTTCTCTTTTATCTTTTCTCTTCTTTTTTCTTTTCTCCTCTTTTCTCTTTTCTTTTCTCTTTTCTCTTTTCTCTTTTCTCTTCGTATCTCTTCGTTTCTCTTTTCTCGTCGTTTCTCTACTTTTCTCTTTTCCCTTTATTCTCTTCTTTACTCTTTTCCTATATTCTCTTCTTTTCTCTTTTCTCTTCTTTACTCTTCTTTATTCTTTAAATTTTCTCTTCTTTTTACTGTTCATTTCTCTTTTCTCTTCTTTTCATTTGTTTTCTCTTCTTTTCTCTTTTCACTTCTTTTCTCTTCCTTTCTCTATATATTCTCTTTTCTCTTTTCTCTCATTTTCTCTTATTTTCTCTTTTTCCTTTTCTCTTCTTTTCTCTATTCTCTTTTTCTCTTTACTCTTCTTTTCTCTTTTCGCTTTTCTCTTCTTATCTCTTCTCCTTTTTCTCATATCTGTTCTTTTCTCTTTTCTCTTTTATCTTCATTTCTCTTCTTTTCTCTTTTCCCTTTACACCTCTTTTTTCTTTTCTTCTTTTCTCTTTTCACTTTTCTTTTCTGTTTTCTCTTCTTTTCTCTTTTCTCATCTTTTCTCCTCTTTACTCTTTTCCCTTTTCTCTTTTTTTTTCTTTTCTCTTCTTTTCTCTTCTTTATTCTTTAAACTTTTCTCTTCTTTTTACTCTTCATTTCTCTTTTCTCTTCTTTTCATTTCTTTTCTCTTCTTTTCTCTTTTCCCTTTACAACTCTGTTTTCTTTTCTTCTTTTCTCTTTTCACTTTTCTTTTCTCTTTTCTCTTCTTTTCTCTTTTCTCATCTTTTCTCCTCTTTACTCTTTTCCCTTTTCTCTTCTTTTTTCTTTTCTCTTTTTTTCTCGTTTCTCTTCTTTTCTCTTTTCTCTTCTTTTCTCTTTTCCCTTTTCTTTTCTCTTTTCTCTATTCTCTTCTTTTCTCTTTTCTCTTTTGTATTCTTTTCTCTTCTATTTACTTTTCTCTTTTAACTTTTCTCTTCTTTTCTCTATTCTCTTCTTTTCTCTATTAACTTTTCTCTTCTTTTCTGTATTCTCTTCTTTTCTCTTTTTTCTCATCTCTTCACTTTTCTCTTTTATCTTTTCTCTTCTTTTCTCTATTCTCTTCTTTTCTCTATTAACTTTTCTCTTCTTTTCTCTATTCTCTTCTTTTCTCCTTTCTTTTCTCTTTTCTCTTCTTCTCTTCTTTTCTCTTCTTTTCCCTTCATTTCTCTTTTCTCTTTTGTATTCTTTTATCTTCTATTCACTTTTCTCTTTTATCTTTTCTTTTCTCTTCTTTTCTCTATTCTCTTCTTTTCTCTTTTCTCTTCTTTTCTCTTCATTTCTCTTTCCTCATTTCTCTATTCTCATCTGTTCTCTTTTCTCTTCTTTGCTCTTTTCTCTTTTCTCTTCTTCTATCTTCTTTTATCTTCTTTTCTCTTTTCTCTTTTCTCTATTCTCTTCTGTTCTCTTTTGTCTTCTTTCCTCTGTTCCCTTTTCTCGTCTATTCTCTTTTATCTTTTCTCTTCATTTCTCTTTTCTCTTCTTTTCCATTCTCTCTTCTTTTCTCTTTTCTCATTTCTCATTTCTATTCTTTTCTCTTTTCTCTTTTCTCTTCTTGTCTCTTTTTTCTTTTCTATTCTTTTCTCTTCTTTTCTCTTTTCCATTTTCTCTTTTTTTCTCTTGTCTCTTTTCTCTTTTCTCTTCTTTTCTCTTTCCTCTTTTCTATTTCCTCTTCTTTTCTAATTTATCTTTTCTCTTCTTTTCGCTTTTCTATATCCTCTTCTTTTCTAATTTATCTTTTCTCTTCTTTTCTCTTGTTTTCGCTTTTCTATATCCTCTTCTTTTCTCTTCTTCTCTCTTCTTTTCTCTTTTCTCATGTCCCCTTTCTCTTCTTTTCTCTTTTCCCTTTTCTCTTCTTTTCTCTATTCTGTTCTTTTCTCTTTCCTTATTTCTCTTTTCTCTTCTTTTCTCTTTTCTCTTCTTTTCTCTTTTCTCTTCTTTTCTCTTTTCTCATCTTTTCTCCTCTTTACTCTTTTCCCTTTTCTCTTCTTTTTTCTTTTCTCTTCTTTTCTCGTTTCTCTTCTTTTCTCTTTTCTCGTCATTTCCCTTCAGTTCTCTTTTCTCTTTTCTCTTTTGTATTCTTTTCTCTTCTATTCACTTTTCTCTTTTATCTTTTCTCTTCTTTTCTCTTTTCTCCTCTTTTCTCTTTTCTTTTCTCTTTTCTCTTTTCTCTTTTCTCTTCGTATCTCTTCGTTTCTCTTTTCTCTTCTTTTCTCTACTTTTCTCTTTTCCCTTTATTCTCTTCTTTACTCTTTTCCTATATTCTCTTCTTTTCTCTTTTCTCTTCTTTACTCTTCTTTATTCTTTAAATTTTCTCTTCTTTTTACTGTTCATTTCTCTTTTCTCTTCTTTTCATTTGTTTTCTCTTCTTTTCTCTTTTCACTTCTTTTCTCTTCCTTTCTCTATATATTCTCTTTTCTCTTTTCTCTCATTTTCTCTTATTTTCTCTTTTTCCTTTTCTCTTCTTTTCTCTATTCTCTTTTTCTCTTTACTCTTCTTTTCTCTTTTCGCTTTTCTCTTCTTATCTCTTCTCCTTTTTCTCATATCTGTTCTTTTCTCTTTTCTCTTTTATCTTCATTTCTCTTCTTTTCTCTTTTCCCTTTACACCTCTTTTTTCTTTTCTTCTTTTCTCTTTTCACTTTTCTTTTCTCTTTTCTCTTCTTTTCTCTTTTCTCATCTTTTCTCCTCTTTACTCTTTTCCCTTTTCTCTTTTTTTTTCTTTTCTCTTCTTTTCTCTTCTTTATTCTTTAAACTTTTCTCTTCTTTTTACTCTTCATTTCTCTTTTCTCTTCTTTTCATTTCTTTTCTCTTCGTTTCTCTTTTCCCTTTACAACTCTGTTTTCTTTTCTTCTTTTCTCTTTTCACTTTTCTTTTCTCTTTTCTCTTCTTTTCTATTTTCTCATCTTTTCTCCTCTTTACTCTTTTCCCTTTTCTCTTCTTTTTTCTTTTCTCTTTTTTTCTCGTTTCTCTTCTTTTCTCTTTTCTCTTCTTTTCTCTTTTCCCTTTTCTTTTCTCTTTTCTCTATTCTCTTCTTTTCTCTTTTCTCTTTTGTATTCTTTTCTCTTCTATTTACTTTTCTCTTTTAACTTTTCTATTCTTTTCTCTATTCTCTTCTTTTCTCTATTAACTTTTCTCTTCTTTTCTCTATTCTCTTCTTTTCTCTTTTTTCTCTTCTCTTCACTTTTCTCTTTTATCTTTTCTCTTCTTTTCTCTATTCTCTTCTTATCTCTATTAACTTTTCTCTTCTTTTCTCTATTCTCTTCTTTTCTCTTTTTTCTCTTCTATTCACTTTTCTCTTTTCCCTTTTCTCTTCTTTTTTCTTTTCTCTTTTTTTCTCGTTTCTCTTCTTTTCTCTTTTCTCTTCTTTTCTCTTTTCCCTTTTCTTTTCTCTTTTCTCTATTCTCTTCTTTTCTCTTTTCTCTTTTGTAGTCTTTTCTCTTCTATTCACTTTTCTCTTTTCACTTTTCTCTTCTTTTCTCTATTCTCTTCTTTTCTCTATTAACTTTTCTCTTCTTTTCTCTATTCTCTTCTTTTCTCTTTTTTCTCTTCTATTCACTTTTCTCTTTTATCTTTTCTCTTCTTTTCTCTTTTCTCATCTTTTCTCCTCTTTACTCTTTTCCCTTTTCTCTTCTTTTTTCTTTTCTCTTCTTTTCTCGTTTCTCTTCTTTTCTCTTTTCTCTTCTTTTCTCTTTTCCCTTTTCTTTTCTCTTTTCTGAATTCTCTTCTTTTCTCGTTTCTCTTCTTTTCTCTTTTCTCGTCATTTCCCTTCAGTTCTCTTTTCTCTTTTCTCTTTTGTATTCTTTTCTCTTCTATTCACTTTTCTCTTTTATCTTTTCTCTTCTTTTCTCTTTTCTCCTCTTTTCTCTTTTCTTTTCTCTTTTCTCTTTTCTCTTCGTATCTCTTCGTTTCTCTTTTCTCGTCGTTTCTCTACTTTTCTCTTTTCCCTTTATTCTCTTCTTTACTCTTTTCCTATATTCTCTTCTTTTCTCTTTTCTCTTCTTTACTCTTCTTTATTCTTTAAATTTTCTCTTCTTTTTACTGTTCATTTCTCTTTTCTCTTCTTTTCATTTGTTTTCTCTTCTTTTCTCTTTTCACTTCTTTTCTCTTCCTTTCTCTATATATTCTCTTTTCTCTTTTCTCTCATTTTCTCTTATTTTCTCTTTTTCCTTTTCTCTTCTTTTCTCTATTCTCTTTTTCTCTTTACTCTTCTTTTCTCTTTTCGCTTTTCTCTTCTTATCTCTTCTCCTTTTTCTCATATCTGTTCTTTTCTCTTTTCTCTTTTATCTTCATTTCTCTTCTTTTCTCTTTTCCCTTTACACCTCTTTTTTCTTTTCTTCTTTTCTCTTTTCACTTTTCTTTTCTGTTTTCTCTTCTTTTCTCTTTTCTCATCTTTTCTCCTCTTTACTCTTTTCCCTTTTCTCTTTTTTTTTCTTTTCTCTTCTTTTCTCTTCTTTATTCTTTAAACTTTTCTCTTCTTTTTACTCTTCATTTCTCTTTTCTCTTCTTTTCATTTCTTTTCTCTTCTTTTCTCTTTTCCCTTTACAACTCTGTTTTCTTTTCTTCTTTTCTCTTTTCACTTTTCTTTTCTCTTTTCTCTTCTTTTCTCTTTTATCATCTTTTCTCCTCTTTACTCTTTTCCCTTTTCTCTTCTTTTTTCTTTTCTCTTTTTTTCTCGTTTCTCTTCTTTTCTCTTTTCTCTTCTTTTCTCTTTTCCCTTTTCTTTTCTCTTTTCTCTATTCTCTTCTTTTCTCTTTTCTCTTTTGTATTCTTTTCTCTTCTATTTACTTTTCTCTTTTAACTTTTCTCTTCTTTTCTCTATTCTCTTCTTTTCTCTATTAACTTTTCTCTTCTTTTCTGTATTCTCTTCTTTTCTCTTTTTTCTCTTCTCTTCACTTTTCTCTTATATCTTTTCTCTTCTTTTCTCTATTCTCTTCTTTTCTCTATTAACTTTTCTCTTCTTTTCTCTATTCTCTTCTTTTCTCTTTTTTCTCTTCTATTCACTTTTCTCTTTTCCCTTTTCTCTTCTTTTTTCTTTTCTCTTTTTTTCTCGTTTCTCTTCTTTTCTCTTTTCTCTTCTTTTCTCTTTTCCCTTATCTTTTCTCTTTTCTCTATTCTCTTCTTTTCTCTTTACTCTTTTGTAGTCTTTTCTCTTCTATTCACTTTTCTCTTTTCACTTTTCTCTACTTTTCTCTATTCTCTTCTTTTCTCTATTAACTTTTCTCTTCTTTTCTCTATTCTCTTCTTTTCTCTTTTTTCTCTTCTATTCACTTTTCTCTTTTATCTTTTCTCTTCTTTTCTCTATTCTCTTCTTTTCTCTTTTCTCTTCTTTTCTCTTCATTTCTCTTTCCTCATTTCTCTATTCTCATCTGTTCTCTTTTGTCTTCTTTGCTCTTTTCTCTTTTCTCTTCTTCTATCTTCTTTTATCTTCTTTTCTCTTTTCTCTTTTCTCTATTCTCTTCTGTTCTCTTTTGTCTTCTTTTCACTGTTCCCTTTTCTCGTCTATTCTCTTTTATCTTTTCTCTTCTTTTCTCTTTTCTCTTCTTTTCTCTTCTTTTCTCCTTTCACGTTTCTTTTCTCTTTTCTCTTCTTTTCTCTTTTCTCTTCTTTTCTCCTTTCTTTTCTCTTTTCTCTTCTTCTCTTCTTTTCTCTTCTTTTCCCTTCATTTCTCTTTTCTCTTTTGTACTCTTTTATCTTCTATTCACTTTTCTCTTTTATCTTTTCTTTTCTCTTCTTTTCTCTTTTCTCTTCTTTATTCTTTTCTCTTCTTTTCTCTTTTCTGATATTTTCTCCTCTTTACTCTTTTCCCTTTTCTGTTCTTTTTTCTCGTTTCTCTTCTTTTCTCGTTTCTCTTCTTTTCTCTTTTCCCTTTTCTTTTCTCTTTTCTCTATTCTCTTCTTTTCTCTTTTCTCTTTTGTATTCTTTTCTCTTCTATTCACTTTTCTATTTTAACTTTTCTCTTCTTTTCTCTATTCTCTTCTTTTCTCTATTAACTTTTCTCTTCTTTTCTCTATTCACTTCTTTTCTCTTTTTTCTCTTCTATTCACTTTTCTCTTTTATCTTTTCTCTTCTTTTCTCGATTCTCTTCTTTTCTCTTTTCTCTTCTTTTCTCTTCATTTCTCTTTCCTCATTTCTCTATTCTCATCTGTTCTCTTTTCTCTTCTTTGCTCTTTTCTCTTTTCTCTTCTTCTATCTTCTTTTATCTTCTTTTCTCTTTTCTCTTTTCTCTATTCTCTTCTGTTCTCTTTTGTCTTCTTTCCACTGTTCCCTTTTCTCGTCTATTCTCTTTTATCTTTTCTCTTCTTTTCGCTTTTCTCTTCTTTTCCCTTCTTTTCTCCTTTCACGTTTCTTTTCTCTTTTCTCTTCTTTTCTCATTCATCTTTTCTCTTTTCTCTTCTTTTCTCTTTTCTCTTCTTTTCTCCTTTGTTTTCTCTTTTCTCTTCTTCTCTTCTTTTCTCTTCTTTTCCCTTCATGTCTCTTTTCTCTTTTGTATTCTTTTATCTTCTATTCACTTTTCTCTTTTATCTTTTCTTTTCTCTTCTTTTCTCTATTCTCTTCTTTTCTCTTTTCTCTTCTTTTCTCTTCATTTCTCTTTCCTCATTTCTCTATTCTCATCTGTTCTCTTTTCTCTTCTTTGCTCTTTTCTCTTTTCTCTTCTTCTATCTTCTTTTATCTTCTTTTCTCTTTTCTCTTTTCTCTATTCTCTTCTGTTCTCTTTTGTCTTCTTTCCTCTGTTCCCTTTTCTCGTCTATTCTCTTTTATCTTTTCTCTTCATTTCTCTTTTCTCTTCTTTTCCATTCTCTCTTCTTTTCTCTTTTCTCATTTCTCTTTTCTTTTCTTTTCTCTTTTCTCTTTTCTCTTCTTGTCTCTTTTTGCTTTTCTATTCTTTTCTCTTCTTTTCTCTTTTCCATTTTCTCTTTTTTTCTCTTGTCTCTTTTCTCTTTTCTCTTCCTTTCTCTTTCCTCTTTTCTATTTCCTCTTCTTTTCTAATTTATCTTTTCTCTTCTTTTCTCTTGTTTTCGCTTTTCTATATCCTCTTCTTTTCTCTTCTTCTCTCTTCTTTTCTCTTTTCTCTTTTCTCTATTCTCTTCTGTTCTCTTTTGTCTTCTTTCCACTGTTCCCTTTTCTCGTCTATTCTCTTTTATCTTTTCTCTTCTTTTCTCTTTTCTCTTCTTTTCTCTTCTTTTCTCCTTTCACGTTTCTTTTCTCTTTTCTCTTCTTTTCTCATTCATTTTTTGTCTTTTCTCTTTTCTCTTCTTTTCAGTTTCTCTTCTTTTCTCCTTTCTTTTCTCTTTTCTCTTCTTCTCTTCTTTTCTCTTCTTTTCCCTTCATTTCTCTTTTCACTTTTGTATTCTTTTATCTTCTATTCACTTTTCTCTTTTATCTTTTCTTTTCTCTTCTTTTCTCTATTCTCTTCTTTTCTCTTTTCTCTTCTTTTCTCTTCATTTCTCTTTCCTCATTTCTCTATTCTCATCTGTTCTCTTTTCTCTTCTTTGCTCTTTTCTCTTTTCTCTTCTTCTATCTTCTTTTATCTTCTTTTCTCTTTTCTCTTTTCTCTATTCTCTTCTGTTCTCTTTTGTCTTCTTTCCACTGTTCCCTTTTCTCGTCTATTCTCTTTTATCTTTTCTCTTCTTTTCGCTTTTCTCTTCTTTTCCCTTCTTTTCTCCTTTCACGTTTCTTTTCTCTTTTCTCTTCTTTTCTCATTCATTGTTTCTCTTTTCTCTTTTCTCTTCTTTTCTCCTTTCTTTTCTCTTTTCTCTTTTCTCTATTCTCTTCTGTTCTCTTTTGTCTTCTTTCCTCTGTTCCCTTTTCTCGTCTATTCTCTTTTATCTTTTCTCTTCATTTCTCTTTTCTCTTCTTTTCCATTCTCTCTTCTTTTCTCTTTTCTCATTTCTCTTTTCTTTTCTTTTCTCTTTTCTCTTTTCTCTTCTTGTCTCTTTTTTCTTTTCTATTCTTTTCTCTTCTTTTCCCTTTTCCATTTTCTCTTTTTTTCTCTTGTCTCTTTTCTCTTTTCTCTTCTTTTCTCTTTCCTCTTTTCTATTTCCTCTTCTTTTCTAATTTATCTTTTCTCTTCTTTTCTCTTGTTTTCGCTTTTCTATATCCTCTTCTTTTCTCTTCTTCTCTCTTCTTTTCTCTTTTCTCTTGTCCCCTTTCTCTTCTTTTCTCTTTTCCCTTTTCTCTTCTTTTTTCTTTTCTCTTTTTTTCTCGTTTCTCTTCTTTTCTCTTTTCTCTTCTTTTCTCTTTTCCCTTTTCTTTTCTCTTTTCTCTATTCTCTTCTTTTCTCTTTTCTCTTTTGTATTCTTTTCTCTTCTATTCACTTTTCTCTTTTAACTTTTCTCTTCTTTTCTCTATTCTCTTATTTTCTCTATTAACTTTTCTCTTCTTTTCTCTATTCTCTTCTTTTCTCTTTTTTCTCTTCTATTCACTTTTCTCTTTTATCTTTTCTCTTCTTTTCTCTATTCTCTTCTTTTCTCTTTTCTCTTCTTTTCTCTTCATTTCTCTTTCCTCATTTCTCTATTCTCATCTGTTCTCTTTTCTCTTCTTTGCTCTTTTCTCTTTACTCTTCTTCTATCTTCTTTTATCTTCTTTTCTCTTTTCTCTTTTCTCTATTCTCTTCTGTTCTCTTTTGTCTTCTTTCCACTGTTCCCTTTTCTCGTCTATACTCTTTTATCTTTTCTCTTCTTTTCTCTTTTCTCTTCTTTTCTCCTTTCACGTTTCTTTTCTCTTTTCTCTTCTTTTCTCATTCATTTTTTCTCTTTTCTCTTTTCTCTTCTTTTCTCTTTTCTCTTCTTTTCTCCTTTCTTTTCTCTTTTCTCTTCTTCTCTTCTTTTCTCTTCTTTTCCCTTCATTTCTCTTTTCTCTTTTGTATTCTTTTATCTTCTATTCACTTTTCTCTTTTATCTTTTCTTTTCTCTTCTTTTCTCTATTCTCTTCTTTTCTCTTTTCTCTTCTTTTCTCTTCATTTCTCTTTCCTCATTTCTCTATTCTCATCTGTTCTCTTTTCTCTTCTTTGCTCTTTTCTCTTTTCTCTTCTTCTATCTTCTTTTATCTTCTTTTCTCTTTTCTCTTTTCTCTATTGTCTTCTGTTCTCTTTTGTCTTCTTTCCTCTGTTCCCTTTTCTCGTCTATTCTCTTTTATCTTTTCTCTTCATTTCTCTTTTCTCTTCTTTTCATTCTCTCTTCTTTTCTCTTTTCTCATTTCTCTTTTCTATTCTTTTCTCTTTTCTCTTTTCTCTTCTTGTCTCTTTTCTCTTTTCTCTTCTTTTCTCTTTCCTCTTTTATATTTCCTCTTCTTTTCTAATTTATCTTTTCTCTTCTTTTCTCTTGTTTTCGCTTTTCTATATCCTCTTCTTTTCTCTTCTTCTCTCTTCTTTTCTCTTTTCTCTTGTCGCCTTTCTCTTCTTTTCTCTTTTCCCTTTTCTCTTCTTTTCTCGATTCTGTTCTTTTCTCTTTCCTTATTTCTCTTTTCTCTTCTTTTCTCTTTTCTCTTCTTTTCTCTTTTCTCATATTTTCTCCTCTTTACTCTTTTCCCTTTTCTATTCTTTTTTCTTTTCTCGTTTCTCTTCTTTTCTCTTTTCTCTTCTTTTCTCTTTTCCCTTTTCTTTTCTCTTTTCTCAGTTCTCTTCTTTTCTCTTTTCTCGTCTTTTCTCTTTTCTCGTCATTTCCCTTCAGTTCTCTTTTCTCTTTTCTCTTTTGTATTCTTTTCTCTTCTATTCACTTTTCTCTTTTATCTTTTCTCTTCTTTTCTCTTTTCTCCTCTTTTCTCTTTTCTTTTCTCTTTTCTCTTTTCTCTTTTCTCTTCGTATCTCTTCGTTTCTCTTTTCTCTTCTTTTCTCTACTTTTCTCTTTTCCCTTTATTCTCTTCTTTTCTCTTTTCCTATATTCTCTTCTTTTCTCTTTTCTCTTTTCTCTTCTTTTCTCTTCTTTATTCTTTAAACTTTTCTATTCTTTTTACTCTTCATTTCTCTTTTCTCAATTCTCTTCTTTTCTCTTTTCTCTTCTTTTCTCTTTTCCCTTTTCTTTTCTCTTTTCTCAGTTCTCTTCTTTTCTCTTTTCTCGTCTTTTCTCTTTTCTCGTCATTTCCCTTCAGTTCTCTTTTTTCTTTTCTCTTTTGTATTCTTTTCTCTTCTATTCACTTTTCTCTTTTATCTTTTCTCTTCTTTTCTCTTTTCTCTTTTCTCTTTTCTCTTCGTATCTCTTCTTTTCTCTTTTCACTTCTTTTCTCTACTTTTCTCTTTTCCCTTTATTCTCTTCTTTACTCTTTTCCTATATTCTCTTCTTTTCTATTTTCTCTTCTTTTCTCTTCTTTCTTCTTTAAACTTTTCTCTTCTTTTTACTGTTCATTTCTCTTTTCTCTTCTTTTCATTTCTTTTCTCTTCTTTTCTCTTTTCACTTCTTTTCTCTTCCTTTCTCTATATATTCTCTTTTCTCTTTTCTCTCATTTTCTCTTATTTTCTCTTTTTCCTTTTCTCTTCTTTTCTCTATTCTCTTTTTCTCTTTACTCTTTTTTTCTCTTTTCGCTTTTCTCTTCTTATCTCTTCTCCTTTTTCTCATATCTGTTCTTTTCTCTTTTCTCTTTTTTCTTCATTTCTCTTCTTTTCTCTTTTCCCTTTACACCTCTTTTTTCTTTTCTTCTTTTCTCTTTTCACTTTTCTTTTCTCTTTTCTCTTCTTTTCTCTTTTCTCATCTTTTCTCCTCTTTACTCTTTTCCCTTTTCTCTTTTTTTTCTTTTCTCTTCTTTTCTCGTTTCTCTTCTTTTCTCTTTTCTCTTCTTTTCTCTTTTCTCTTTTGTATTCTTTTCTCTTCTATTCACTTTTCTCTTTTAACTTTTCTCTTCTTTTCTCTTTTTTCTCTTCTCTTCACTTTTCTCTTTTATCTTTTCTCTTCTTTTCTCTATTCTCTTCTTTTCTCTATTAACTTTTCTCTTCTTTTCTCTATTCTCTTCTTTTCTCTTTTTTCTCTTCTATTCACTTTTCTCTTTTATCCTTTCTCTTCTTTTCTCTATTCTCTTCTTTTCTCTTTTCTCTTCTTTTCTCTTCATTTCTCTTTCCTCATTTCTCTATTCTCATCTGTTCTCTTTTCTCTTCTTTGCTCTTTTCTCTTTTCTCTTCTTCTATCTTCTTTTATCTTCTTTTCTCTTTTCTCTTTTCTCTATTCTCTTCAGTTCTCTTTTGTCTTCTTTCCACTGTTCCCTTTTCTCGTCTATTCTCTTTTATCTTTTCTCTTCTTTTCTCTTTTCTCTTCTTTTCCCTTCTTTTCTCCTTTCACGTTTCTTTTCACTTTTCTCTTCTTTTCTCTTTTCTCTTCTTTTCTCCTTTCTTTTCTCTTTTCTCTTCTTCTCTTCTTTTCTCTTTTCTCTTCTTTTCCCTTCATTTCTCTTTTCTCTTTTGTATTCTTTTATCTTCTATTCACTTTTCTCTTTTATCTTTTCTTTTCTCTTCTTTTCTCTATTCTCTTCTTTTCTCTTTTCCCTTCATTTCTCTTTCCTCATTTCTCTATTCTCACCTGTTCTCTATTCTCTTCTTTGCTCTTTTCTCTTTTCTCTTCTTCTATCTTCTTTTATCTTCTTTTCTCTTTTTTCTTTTCTCTATTCTCTTCTGTTCTCTTTTGTCTTCTTTCCACTGTTCCCTTTTCTCGTCTATTCTCTTTTATCTTTTCTCTTCTTTTCTCTTTTCTCTTCTTTTCCCTTCTTTTCTCCTTTCACGTTTCTTTTCTCTTTTCTCTTCTTTTCTCCTTTCTTTTCTCTTTTCTCTTCTTCACTTCTTTTCTGTTTTCTCTTCTTTTCCCTTCATTTCTCTTTTCTCTTTTGTATTCTTTTATCTTCTATTCACTTTTCTCTTTTATCTTTTCTTTTCTCTTCTTTTCTCTATTCTCTTCTTTTCTCTTTTCTCTTCATTTCTCTTTCCTCATTTCTCTATTCTCATCTGTTCTCTTTTCTCTTCTTTGCTCTTTTCTCTTTTCTCTTCTTCTATCTTCTTTTATCTTCTTTTCTCTTTCCTCTTTTCTCTATTCTCTTCTGTTCTCTTTTGTCTTCTTTCCTCTGTTCCCTTTTCTCGTCTATTCTCTTTTATCTTTTCTCTTCATTTCTCTTTTCTCTTCTTTTCCATTCTCTCTTCTTTTCTCTTTTCTCATTTCTCTTTTCTTTTCTTTTCTCTTTTCTCTTTTCTCTTCTTGTCTCTTTTTTCTTTTCTATTCTTTTCTCTTCTTTTCTCTTTTCCATTTTCTCTTTTTTTCTCTTGTCTCTTTTCTCTTTCCTCTTTTCTATTTCCTCTTCTTTTCTAATTTATCTTTTCTCTTCTTTTCTCTTGTTTTCGCTTTTCTATATCCTCTTCTTTTCTCTTCTTCTCTCTTCTTTTCTCTTTTCTCTTGTCCCCTTTCTCTTCTTTTCTCTTTTCTCTTTTCTCTTCTTTTCTCTTTTCTCATCTTTTCTCCTCTTTACTCTTTTCCCTATTCTCTTCTTTTCTCTTTTCTCTTCATTTCTCTTTCCTCATTTCTCTATTCTCATCTGTTCTCTTTTCTCTTCTTTGCTCTTTTCTCTTTTCTCTTCTTCTATCTTCTTTTATCTTCTTTTCTCTTTTCTCTTTTCTCTATTCTCTTCTGTTCTCTTTTGTCTTCTTTCCTCTGTTCCCTTTTCTCGTCTATTCTCTTTTATTTTTTCTCTTCATTTCTCTTTTCTCTTCTTTTCCATTCTCTCTTCTTTTCTCTTTTCTCATTTCTCATTTCTCTTCTTGTCTCTTTTTTCTTTTCTGTTCTTTTCTCTTCTTTTCTCTTTTCCATTTTCTCTTTTTTTCTCTTGTCTCTTTTCTCTTTTCACTTCTTTTCTCTTTTCTCTTTTCTATTTCCTCTTCTTTTCTAATTTATCTTTTCTCTTCTTTTCTCTTGTTTTCGCTTTTCTATATCCTCTTCTTTTCTCTTCTTCTCTCTTCTTTTCTCTTCTCTCTTGTCCCCTTTCTCTTCTTTTCTCTTTTCCCTTTTCTCTTCTTTTCTCTATTCTGTTCTTTTCTCTTTCCTTATTTCTCTTTTCTCTTCTTTTCTCTTTTCTCTTCTTTTCTCTTTTCTCTTCTTTTCTCTTTTCTCATCTTTTCTCCTCTTTACTCTTTTCCCTTTTCTCTTCTTTTTTCTTTTCTCTTCTTTTCTCGTTTCTCTTCTTTTCTCTTTTCTCTTCTTTTCTCTTTTCCCTTTTCTTTTCTCTTTTCTCAATTCTCTTCTTTTCTCTTTTCTCGTCTTTTCTCTTTTCTCGTCATTTCCCTTCAGTTCTCTTTTCTCTTTTCTCTTTTGTATTCTTTTCTCTTCTATTCACTTTTCTCTTTTATCTTTTCTCTTCATTTCTCTTTTCTCCTCTTTTCTCTTTTCTTTTCTCTTTTCTCTTTTCTCTTTTCTCTTCTTATCTCTTCGTTTCTCTTTTCTCTTCTTTTCTCTACTTTTCTCTTTTCCCTTTATTCTCTTCTTTTCTCTTTTCCTATATTCTCTTCTTTTCTCTTTTCTCTTTTCTCTTCTTTTCTCTTCTTTATTCTTTAAACTTTTCTCTTCTTTTTACTCTTCATTTCTCTTTTCTCTTCTTTTCATTTCTTTTCTCTTCTTTTCTCTTTTCCCTTTACAACTCTGTTTTCTTTTCTTCTTTTCTCTTTTCACTTTTCTTTTCTCTTTTCTCTTCTTTTCTCTTTTCTCATCTTTTCTCCTCTTTACTCTTTTCCCTTTTCTCTTCTTTTTTCTTTTCTCTTTTTTTCTCGTTTCTCTTCTTTTCTCTTTTCTCTTCTTTTCTCTTTTCCCTTTTCTTTTCTCTTTTCTCTATTCTCTTCTTTTCTCTTTTCTCTTTTGTATTCTTTTCTCTTCTATTCACTTTTCTCTTTTAACTTTTCTCTTCTTTTCTCTATTCTCTTATTTTCTCTATTAACTTTTCTCTTCTTTTCTCTATTCTCTTCTTTTCTCTTTTTTCTCTTCTAATCACTTTTCTCTTTTATCTTTTCTCTTCTTTTCTCTATTCTCTTCTTTTCTCTTTTCTCTTCTTTTCTCTTCATTTCTCTTTCCTCATTTCTCTATTCTCATCTGTTCTCTTTTCTCTCCTTTGCTCTTTTCTCTTTTCTCTTCTTCTATCTTCTTTTATCTTCTTTTCTCTTTTCTCTTTTCTCTATTCTCTTCTGTTCTCTTTTGTCTTCTTTCCACTGTTCCCTTTTCTCGTCTATACTCTTTTATCTTTTCTCTTCTTTTCTCTTTTCTCTTCTTTTCTCTTCTTTTCTCCTTTCACGTTTCTTTTCTATTTTCTCTTCTTTTCTCATTCATTTTTTCTCTTTTCTCTTTTCTCTTCTTTTCTCTTTTCTCTTCTTTTCTCCTTTCTTTTCTCTTTTCTCTTCTTCTCTTCTTTTCTCTTCTTTTCCCTTCATTTCTCTTTTCTCTTTTGTATTCTTTTATCTTCTATTCACTTTTCTCTTTTATCTTTTCTTTTCTCTTCTTTTCTCTATTCTCTTCTTTTCTCTTTTCTCTTCTTTTCTCTTCATTTCTCTTTCCTCATTTCTCTATTCTCATCTGTTCTCTTTTCTCTTCTTTGCTCTTTTCTCTTTTCTCTTCTTCTATCTTCTTTTATCTTCTTTTCTCTTTTCTCTTTTCTCTATTCTCTTCTGTTCTCTTTTGTCTTCTTTCCTCTGTTCCCTTTTCTCGTCTATTCTCTTTTATCTTTTCTCTTCATTTCTCTTTTCTCTTCTTTTCATTCTCTCTTCTTTTCTCTTTTCTCATTTCTCTTTTCTTTTCTTTTCTCTTTTCTCTTTTCTCTTCTTGTCTCTTTTTTCTTTTCTATTCTTTTCTCTTCTTTTCTCTTTTCCATTTTCTCTTTTTTTCTCTTGTCTCTTTTCTCTTTTCTCTTCTTTTCTCTTTCCTCTTTTCTATTTCCTCTTCTTTTCTAATTTATCTTTTCTCTTCTTTTCTCTTGTTTTCGCTTTTCTATATCCTCTTCTTTTCTCATCTTCTCTCTTCTTTTCTCTTTTCTCTTGTCGCCTTTCTCTTCTTTTCTCTTTTCCCTTTTCTCTTCTTTTCTCGATTCTGTTCTTTTCTCTTTCGTTATTTCTCTTTTCTCTTCTTTTCTCTTTTCTCTTCTTTTCTCTTTTCTCATATTTTCTCCTCTTTACTCTTTTCCCTTTTCTCTTCTTTTTTCTTTTCTCGTTTCTCTTCTTTTCTCTTTTCTCTTCTTTTCTCTTTTCCCTTTTCTTTTCTCTTTTCTCAGTTCTCTTCTTTTCTCTTTTCTCGTCTTTTCTCTTTTCTCGTCATTTCCCTTCAGTTCTCTTTTCTCTTTTCTCTTTTGTATTCTTTTCTCTTCTATTCACTTTTCTCTTTTATCTTTTCTCTTCTTTTCTCTTTTCTCCTCTTTTCTCTTTTCTTTTCTCTTTTCTCTTTTCTCTTTTCTCTTCGTATCTCTTCGTTTCTCTTTTCTCTTCTTTTCTCTACTTTTCTCTTTTCCCTTTATTCTCTTCTTTTCTCTTTTCCTATATTCTCTTCTTTTCTCTTTTCTCTTTTCTCTTCTTTTCTCTTCTTTATTCTTTAAACTTTTCTCTTCTTTTTACTCTTCATTTCTCTTTTCTCAATTCTCTTCTTTTCTCTTTTCTCGTCTTTTCTCTTTTCTCGTCATTTCCCTTCAGTTCTCTTTTCTCTTTTCTCTTTTGTATTCTTTTCTCTTCTATTCACTTTTCTCTTTTATCTTTTCTCTTCTTTTCTCTTTTCTCCTCTTTTCTCTTTTCTTTTCTCTTTTCTCTTTTCTCTTTTCTCTTCGTATCTCTTCGTTTCTCTTTTCTCTTCTTTTCTCTACTTTTCTCTTTTCCCTTTATTCTCTTCTTTTCTCTTTTCTCTATTCTCTTCTTTTCTCTTTTCTCTTTTGTATTCTTTTCTCTTCTATTCACTTTTCTCTTTTAACTTTTCTCTTCTTTTCTCTATTCTCTTCTTTTCTCTTTTTCTTTTTCTATTCTTTTCTCTTCTTTTCTCTTTTCCATTTTCTCTTTTTTTCTCTTGTCTCTTTTCTCTTTTCTCTTCTTTTCTCTTTCCTCTTTTCTATTTCCTCTTCTTTTCTAATTTATCTTTTCTCTTCTTTTCTCTTGTTTTCGCTTTTCTATATCCTCTTCTTTTCTCTTCTTCTCTCTTCTTTTCTCTTTACTCTTGTCCCCTTTCTCTTCTTTTCTCTTTTCTCTTTTCTCTTCTTTTCTCTTTTCTCATCTTTTCTCCTCTTTACTCTTTTCCCTATTCTCTTCTTTTCTCTTTTCTCTTCATTTCTCTTTCCTCATTTCTCTATTCTCATCTGTTCTCTTTTCTCTTCTTTGCTCTTTTCTCTTTTCTCTTCTTCTATCTTCTTTTATCTTCTTTTCTCTTTTCTCTTTTCTCTATTCTCTTCTGTTCTCTTTTGTCTTCTTTCCTCTGTTCCCTTTTCTCATCTATTCTCTTTTATTTTTTCTCTTCATTTCTCTTTTCTCTTCTTTTCCATTCTCTCTTCTTTTCTCTTTTCTCATTTCTCTTTTCTCTTCTTGTCTCTTTTTTCTTTTCTGTTCTTTTCTCTTCTTTTTTCTATTCCATTTTCTCTTTTTTTCTCTTGTCTCTTTTCTCTTTTCACTTCTTTTCTCTTTTCTCTTTTCTATTTCCTCTTCTTTTCTAATTTATCTTTTCTCTTCTTTTCTCTTGTTTTCGCTTTTCTATATCCTCTTCTTTTCTCTTCTTCTCTCTTCTTTTCTCTTTTCTCTTGTCCCCTTTCTCTTCTTTTCTCTTTTCTCTTTTCTCTTCTTTTCTCTATTCTGTTCTTTTCTCTTTCCTTATTTCTCTTTTCTCTTCTTTTCTCTTTTCTCTTCTTTTCTCTTTTCTCTTCTTTTCTCTTTTCTCATCTTTTCTCCTCTTTACTCTTTTCCCTTTTCTCTTCTTTTTTCTTTTCTCTTCTTTTCTCGTTTCTCTTCTTTTCTCTTTTCTCTTCTTTTCTCTTTTCCCTTTTCTTTTCTCTTTTCTCAATTCTCTTCTTTTCTCTTTTCTCGTCTTTTCTCTTTTCTCTTCATTTCCCTTCAGTTCTCTTTTCTCTTTTCTCTTTTGTATTCTTTTCTCTTCTATTCACTTTTCTCTTTTATCTTTTCTCTTCTTTTCTCTTTTCTCCTCTTTTCTCTTTTCTTTTCTCTTTTCTCTTTTCTCTTTTCTCTTCGTATCTCTTCGTTTCTCTTTTCTCTTCTTTTCTCTACTTTTCTCTTTTCCCTTTATTCTCTTCTTTTCTCTTTTCCTATATTCTCTTCTTTTCTCTTTTCTCTTTTCTCTTCTTTTCTCTTCTTTATTCTTTAAACTTTTCTCTTCTTTTTACTCTTCATTTCTCTTTTCTCTTCTTTTCATTTCTTTTCTCTTCTTTTCTCTTTTCCCTTTACAACTCTGTTTTCTTTTCTTCTTTTCTCTTTTCACTTTTCTTTTCTCTTTTCTCTTCTTTTCTCTTTTCTCATCTTTTCTCCTCTTTACTCTTTTCCCTTTTCTCTTCTTTTTTCTTTTCTCTTTTTTCTCGTTTCTCTTCTTTTCTCTTTTCTCTTCTTTTCTCTTTTCCCTTTTCCTTTCTCTTTTCTCTATTCGCTTCTTTTCTCTTTTCTCTTTTGTATTCTTTTCTTTTCTATTCACATTTCTCTTTTAACTTTTCTCTTCTTTTCTCTATTCTCTTATTTTCTCTATTAACTTTTCTCTTCTTTTCTCTATTCTCTTCTTTTCTCTTTTTTCTCTTCTATTCACTTTTCTCTTTTATCTTTTCTCTTCTTTTCTCTATTCTCTTATTTTCTCTTTTCTCTTCTTTTCTCTTCATTTCTCTTTCCTCATTTCTCTATTCTCATCTGTTCTCTTTTCTCTTCTTTGCTCTTTTCTCTTTTCTCTTCTTCTATCTTCTTTTATCTTCTTTTCTCTTTTCTCTTTTCTCTATTCTCTTCTGTTCTCTTTTGTCTTCTTTCCTCTGTTCCCTTTTCTCATCTATTCTCTTTTATTTTTTCTCTTCATTTCTCTTTTCTCTTCTTTTCCATTCTCTCTTCTTTTCTCTTTTCTCTTCTTCTATCTTCTTTTATTTTCTTTTCTCTTTTCTCTTTTCTCTATTCTCTTCTGTTCTCTTTTGACTTCTTTTCACTGTTCCCTTTTCTCGTCTATTCTCTTTTATCTTTTCTGTTCTTTTCTCTTTTCTCTTCTTTTCTCTTCTTTTCTCCTTTCACGTTTCTTTTCTCTTTTCTCTTCTTTTCTCTTTTCTCTTCTTTTCTCCTTTCTTTCCTCTTTTCTCTTCTCTTCTTTTCTCTTCTTTTCCCTTCATTTCTCTTTTCTCTTTTGTATTCTTTTATCTTCTATTCACTTTTCTCTTTTATCTTTTCTTTTCTCTTCTTTTCTCTTTTCTCTTCTTTATTCTTTTCTCTTCTTTTCTCTTTTCTCATATTTTCTCCTCTTTACTCTTTTCCCTTTTCTCTTCTTTTTTCTTTCCTCTTTTTTTCTCGTTTCTCTTCTTTTCTCGTTTCTCTTCTTTTCTCTTTTCCTATATTCTCTTCTTTTCTCTTTTCTCTTTTCTCTTCTTTTCTCTTCTTTATTCTTTAAACTTTTCTCTTCTTTTTACTCTTCATTTCTCTTTTCTCTTCTTTTCATTTCTTTTCTCTTCTTTTCTCTTTTCCCTTTACAACTCTGTTTTCTTTTCTTCTTTTCTCTTTTCACTTTTCTTTTCTCTTTTCTCTTCTTTTCTCTTTTCTCATCTTTTCTCCTCTTTACTCTTTTCCCTTTTCTCTTCTTTTTTCTTTTCTCTTTTTTCTCGTTTCTCTTCTTTTCTCTTTTCTCTTCTTTTCTCTTTTCCCTTTTCCTTTCTCTTTTCTCTATTCTCTTCTTTTCTCTTTTCTCTTTTGTATTCTTTTCTTTTCTATTCACATTTCTCTTTTAACTTTTCTCTTCTTTTCTCTATTCTCTTATTTTCTCTATTAACTTTTCTCTTCTTTTCTCTATTCTCTTCTTTTCTCTTTTTTCTCTTCTATTCACTTTTCTCTTTTATCTTTTCTCTTCTTTTCTCTATTCTCTTATTTTCTCTTTTCTCTTCTTTTCTCTTCATTTCTCTTTCCTCATTTCTCTATTCTCATCTGTTCTCTTTTCTCTTCTTTGCTCTTTTCTCTTTTCTCTTCTTCTATCTTCTTTTATCTTCTTTTCTCTTTTCTCTTTTCTCTATTCTCTTCTGTTCTCTTTTGTCTTCTTTCCTCTGTTCCCTTTTCTCATCTATTCTCTTTTATTTTTTCTCTTCATTTCTCTTTTCTCTTCTTTTCCATTCTCTCTTCTTTTCTCTTTTCTCTTCTTCTATCTTCTTTTATTTTCTTTTCTCTTTTCTCTTTTCTCTATTCTCTTCTGTTCTCTTTTGACTTCTTTTCACTGTTCCCTTTTCTCGTCTATTCTCTTTTATCTTTTCTGTTCTTTTCTCTTTTCTCTTCTTTTCTCTTCTTTTCTCCTTTCACGTTTCTTTTCTCTTTTCTCTTCTTTTCTCTTTTCTCTTCTTTTCTCCTTTCTTTCCTCTTTTCTCTTCTTCTCTTCTTTTCTCTTCTTTTCCCTTCATTTCTCTTTTCTCTTTTGTATTCTTTTATCTTCTATTCACTTTTCTCTTTTATCTTTTCTTTTCTCTTCTTTTCTCTTTTCTCTTCTTTATTCTTTTCTCTTCTTTTCTCTTTTCTCATATTTTCTCCTCTTTACTCTTTTCCCTTTTCTCTTCTTTTTTCTTTCCTCTTTTTTTCTCGTTTCTCTTCTTTTCTCGTTTCTCTTCTTTTCTCTTTTCCCTTTTCTTTTCTCTTTTCTCTATTCTCTTCTTTTCTCTTTTCTCTTTTGTATTCTTTTCTCTTCTATTCACTTTTCTCTTTTAACTTTTCTCTTCTTTTCTCTATTCTCTTCTTTTCTCTATTAAGTTTTCTCTTCTTTTCTCTATTCACTTCTTTTCTCTTTTTTCTCTTCTATTCACTTTTCTCTTTTATCTTTTCTCTTCTTTTCTCGATTCTCTTCTTTTCTCTTTTCTCTTCTTTTCTCTTCATTTCTCTTTCCTCATTTCTCTATTCTCATCTGTTCTCTTTTCTCTTCTTTGCTCTTTTCTCTTTTCTCTATTCTCTTCTGTTCTCTTTTGTCTTCTTTCCACTGTTCCCTTTTCTCGTCTATTCTCCTTTATCTTTTCTCTTCTTTTCGCTTTTCTCTTCTTTTCCCTTCTTTTCTCCTTTCACGTTTCTTTTCTCTTTTCTCTTCTTTTCTCATTCATCTTTTCTCTTTTCTCTTCTTTTCTCTTTTCTCTTCTTTTCTCCTTTCTTTTCTCTTTTCTCTTCTTCTCTTCTTTTCTCTTCTTTTCCCTTCATTTCTCTTTTCTCTTTTGTATTCTTTTATCTTCTATTCACTTTTATCTTTTATCTTTTCTTTTCTCTTCTTTTCTCTATTCTCTTCTTTTCTCTTTTCTCTTCTTTTCTCTTCATTTCTCTTTCCTCATTTCTCTATTCTCATCTGTTCTCTTTTCTCTTCTTTGCTCTTTTCTCTTTTCTCTTCTTCTATCTTCTTTTATCTTCTTTTCTCTTTTCTCTTTTCTCTATTCTCTTCTGTTCTCTTTTGTCTTCTTTCCTCTGTTCCCTTTTCTCGTCTATTCTCTTTTATCTTTTCTCTTCATTTCTCTTTTCTCTTCTTTTCCATTCTCTCTTCTTTTCTCTTTTCTCATTTCTCTTTTCTTTTCTTTTCTCTTTTCTCTTTTCTCTTCTTGTCTCTTTTTTCTTTTCTATTCTTTTCTCTTCTTTTCTCTTTTCCATTTTCTCTTTTTTTCTCTTGTCTCTTTTCTCTTTTCTCTTCCTTTCTCTTTCCTCTTTTCTATTTCCTCTTCTTTTCTAATTTATCTTTTCTCTTCTTTTCTCTTGTTTTCGCTTTTCTATATCCTCTTCTTTTCTCTTCTTCTCTCTTCTTTTCTCTTTTCTCTTTTCTCTATTCTCTTCTGTTCTCTTTTGTCTTCTTTCCACTGTTCCCTTTTCTCGTCTATACTCTTTTATCTTTTCTCTTCTTTTCTCTTTTCTCTTCTTTTCTCTTCTTTTCTCCTTTCACGTTTCTTTTCTCTTTTCTCTTCTTTTCTCATTCATTTTTTGTCTTTTCTCTTTTCTCTTCTTTTCTCTTTTCTCTTCTTTTCTCCTTTCTTTTCTCTTTTCTCTTCTTCTCTTCTTTTCTCTTCTTTTCCCTTCATTTCTCTTTTCACTTTTGTATTCTTTTATCTTCTATTCACTTTTCTCTTTTATCTTTTCTTTTCTCTTCTTTTCTCTATTCTCTTCTTTTCTCTTTTCTCTTCTTTTCTCTTCATTTCTCTTTCCTCATTTCTCTATTCTCATCTGTTCTCTTTTCTCTTCTTTGCTCTTTTCTCTTCTTCTATCTTCTTTTATCTTCTTTTCTCTTTTCTCTTTTCTCTATTCTCTTCTGTTCTCTTTTGTCTTCTTTCCACTGTTCCCTTTTCTCGTGTATTCTCTTTTATCTTTTCTCTTCTTTTCGCTTTTCTCTTCTTTTCCCTTCTTTTCTCCTTTCACGTTTCTTTTCTCTTTTCTCTTCTTTTCTCATTCATTTTTTCTCTTTTCTCTTTTCTCTTCTTTTCTCCTTTCTTTTCTCTTTTCTCTTCTTCTCTTCTTTTCTCTTCTTTTCCCTTCATTTCTCTTTTCTCTTTTGTATTCTTTTATCTTCTATTCACTTTTCTCTTTTATCTTTTCTTTTCTCTTCTTTTCTCTATTCTCTTCTTTTCTCTTTTCTCTTCTTTTCTCTTCATTTCTCTTTCCTCATTTCTCTATTCTCATCTGTTCTCT
The DNA here is from genome assembly GCF_047496795.1 of Chiloscyllium punctatum. Lineage (NCBI taxonomy): Eukaryota > Metazoa > Chordata > Chondrichthyes > Orectolobiformes > Hemiscylliidae > Chiloscyllium > Chiloscyllium punctatum. The sequence goes on from NC_092779.1 coordinate 36,699,271, forward strand.
TTTCTCTTCTTTGCTCTTTTCTCTTTTCTCTTCTTCTATCTTCTTTTATCTTCTTTTCTCTTTTCTCTTTTCTCTATTCTCTTCTGTTCTCTTTTGTCTTCTTTCCTCTGTTCCCTTTTCTCGTCTATTCTCTTTTATCTTTTCTCTTCATTTCTCTTTTCTCTTCTTTTCCATTCTCTCTTCTTTTCTCTTTTCTCATTTCTCTTTTCTTTTCTTTTCTCTTTTCTCTTTTCTCTTCTTGTCTCTTTTTTCTTTTCTATTCTTTTCTCTTCTTTTCCCTTTTCCATTTTCTCTTTTTTTCTCTTGTCTCTTTTCTCTTTTCTCTTCTTTTCTCTTTCCTCTTTTATATTTCCTCTTCTTTTCTAATTTATCTTTTCTCTTCTTTTCTCTTGTTTTCGCTTTTCTATATCCTCTTCTTTTCTCTTCTTCTCTCTTCTTTTCTCTTTTCTCTTGTCCCCTTTCTCTTCTTTTCTCTTTTCTCTTTTCTCTTCTTTTCTCTTTTCTCATATTTTCTCCTCTTTACTCTTTTCCCTTTTATCTTATTTTTTCTTTTCTCTTTTTTTCTCGATTCTCTTCTTTTCTCTTTTCTCTTCTTTTCTCTTTTCCCTTTTCTTTTCTCTTTTCTCTATTCTCTTCTTTTCTCTTTTCTCTTTTGTATTCTTTTCTCTTCTATTCACTTTTCTCTTTTAACTTTTCTCTTCTTTTCTCTATTCTCTTATTTTCTCTATTAACTTTTCTCTTCTTTTCTCTATTCTCTTCTTTTCTCTTTTTTCTCTTCTATTCACTTTTCTCTTTTATCTTTTCTCTTCTTTTCTCTATTCTCTTCTTTTCTCTTTTCTCTTCTTTTCTCTTCATTTCTCTTTCCTCATTTCTCTATTCTCATCTGTTCTCTTTTCTCTTCTTTGCTCTTTTCTCTTTTCTCTTCTTCTATCTTCTTTTATCTTCTTTTCTCTTTTCTCTTTTCTCTATTCTCTTCTGTTCTCTTTTGTCTTCTTTCCACTGTTCCCTTTTCTCGTCTATACTCTTTTCTCTTTTCTCTTCTTTTCTCTTTTCTCTTCTTTTCTCTTTTCTCATCTTTTCTCCTCTTTACTCTTTTCCCTTTTCTCTTCTTTTTTCTTTTCTCTTCTTTTCTCGTTTCTCTTCTTTTCTCTTTTCTCTTCTTTTCTCTTTTCCCTTTTCTTTTCTCTTTTCTCAATTCTCTTCTTTTCTCTTTTCTCGTCTTTTCTCTTTTCTCTTCATTTCCCTTCAGTTCTCTTTTCTCTTTTCTCTTTTGTATTCTTTTCTCTTCTATTCACTTTTCTCTTTTATCTTTTCTCTTCTTTTCTCTTTTCTCCTCTTTTCTCTTTTCTTTTCTCTTTTCTCTTTTCTCTTTTCTCTTCGTATCTCTTCGTTTCTCTTTTCTCTTCTTTTCTCTACTTTTCTCTTTTCCCTTTATTCTCTTCTTTTCTCTTTTCCTATATTCTCTTCTTTTCTCTTTTCTCTTTTCTCTTCTTTTCTCTTCTTTATTCTTTAAACTTTTCTCTTCTTTTTACTCTTCATTTCTCTTTTCTCTTCTTTTCATTTCTTTTCTCTTCTTTTCTCTTTTCCCTTTACAACTCTGTTTTCTTTTCTTCTTTTCTCTTTTCACTTTTCTTTTCTCTTTTCTCTTCTTTTCTCTTTTCTCATCTTTTCTCCTCTTTACTCTTTTCCCTTTTCTCTTCTTTTTTCTTTTCTCTTTTTTCTCGTTTCTCTTCTTTTCTCTTTTCTCTTCTTTTCTCTTTTCCCTTTTCCTTTCTCTTTTCTCTATTCGCTTCTTTTCTCTTTTCTCTTTTGTATTCTTTTCTTTTCTATTCACATTTCTCTTTTAACTTTTCTCTTCTTTTCTCTATTCTCTTATTTTCTCTATTAACTTTTCTCTTCTTTTCTCTATTCTCTTCTTTTCTCTTTTTTCTCTTCTATTCACTTTTCTCTTTTATCTTTTCTCTTCTTTTCTCTATTCTCTTATTTTCTCTTTTCTCTTCTTTTCTCTTCATTTCTCTTTCCTCATTTCTCTATTCTCATCTGTTCTCTTTTCTCTTCTTTGCTCTTTTCTCTTTTCTCTTCTTCTATCTTCTTTTATCTTCTTTTCTCTTTTCTCTTTTCTCTATTCTCTTCTGTTCTCTTTTGTCTTCTTTCCTCTGTTCCCTTTTCTCATCTATTCTCTTTTATTTTTTCTCTTCATTTCTCTTTTCTCTTCTTTTCCATTCTCTCTTCTTTTCTCTTTTCTCTTCTTCTATCTTCTTTTATTTTCTTTTCTCTTTTCTCTTTTCTCTATTCTCTTCTGTTCTCTTTTGACTTCTTTTCACTGTTCCCTTTTCTCGTCTATTCTCTTTTATCTTTTCTGTTCTTTTCTCTTTTCTCTTCTTTTCTCTTCTTTTCTCCTTTCACGTTTCTTTTCTCTTTTCTCTTCTTTTCTCTTTTCTCTTCTTTTCTCCTTTCTTTCCTCTTTTCTCTTCTTCTCTTCTTTTCTCTTCTTTTCCCTTCATTTCTCTTTTCTCTTTTGTATTCTTTTATCTTCTATTCACTTTTCTCTTTTATCTTTTCTTTTCTCTTCTTTTCTCTTTTCTCTTCTTTATTCTTTTCTCTTCTTTTCTCTTTTCTCATATTTTCTCCTCTTTACTCTTTTCCCTTTTCTCTTCTTTTTTCTTTCCTCTTTTTTTCTCGTTTCTCTTCTTTTCTCGTTTCTCTTCTTTTCTCTTTTCCTATATTCTCTTCTTTTCTCTTTTCTCTTTTCTCTTCTTTTCTCTTCTTTATTCTTTAAACTTTTCTCTTCTTTTTACTCTTCATTTCTCTTTTCTCTTCTTTTCATTTCTTTTCTCTTCTTTTCTCTTTTCCCTTTACAACTCTGTTTTCTTTTCTTCTTTTCTCTTTTCACTTTTCTTTTCTCTTTTCTCTTCTTTTCTCTTTTCTCATCTTTTCTCCTCTTTACTCTTTTCCCTTTTCTCTTCTTTTTTCTTTTCTCTTTTTTCTCGTTTCTCTTCTTTTCTCTTTTCTCTTCTTTTCTCTTTTCCCTTTTCCTTTCTCTTTTCTCTATTCTCTTCTTTTCTCTTTTCTCTTTTGTATTCTTTTCTTTTCTATTCACATTTCTCTTTTAACTTTTCTCTTCTTTTCTCTATTCTCTTATTTTCTCTATTAACTTTTCTCTTCTTTTCTCTATTCTCTTCTTTTCTCTTTTTTCTCTTCTATTCACTTTTCTCTTTTATCTTTTCTCTTCTTTTCTCTATTCTCTTATTTTCTCTTTTCTCTTCTTTTCTCTTCATTTCTCTTTCCTCATTTCTCTATTCTCATCTGTTCTCTTTTCTCTTCTTTGCTCTTTTCTCTTTTCTCTTCTTCTATCTTCTTTTATCTTCTTTTCTCTTTTCTCTTTTCTCTATTCTCTTCTGTTCTCTTTTGTCTTCTTTCCTCTGTTCCCTTTTCTCATCTATTCTCTTTTATTTTTTCTCTTCATTTCTCTTTTCTCTTCTTTTCCATTCTCTCTTCTTTTCTCTTTTCTCTTCTTCTATCTTCTTTTATTTTCTTTTCTCTTTTCTCTTTTCTCTATTCTCTTCTGTTCTCTTTTGACTTCTTTTCACTGTTCCCTTTTCTCGTCTATTCTCTTTTATCTTTTCTGTTCTTTTCTCTTTTCTCTTCTTTTCTCTTCTTTTCTCCTTTCACGTTTCTTTTCTCTTTTCTCTTCTTTTCTCTTTTCTCTTCTTTTCTCCTTTCTTTCCTCTTTTCTCTTCTTCTCTTCTTTTCTCTTCTTTTCCCTTCATTTCTCTTTTCTCTTTTGTATTCTTTTATCTTCTATTCACTTTTCTCTTTTATCTTTTCTTTTCTCTTCTTTTCTCTTTTCTCTTCTTTATTCTTTTCTCTTCTTTTCTCTTTTCTCATATTTTCTCCTCTTTACTCTTTTCCCTTTTCTCTTCTTTTTTCTTTCCTCTTTTTTTCTCGTTTCTCTTCTTTTCTCGTTTCTCTTCTTTTCTCTTTTCCCTTTTCTTTTCTCTTTTCTCTATTCTCTTCTTTTCTCTTTTCTCTTTTGTATTCTTTTCTCTTCTATTCACTTTTCTCTTTTAACTTTTCTCTTCTTTTCTCTATTCTCTTCTTTTCTCTATTAAGTTTTCTCTTCTTTTCTCTATTCACTTCTTTTCTCTTTTTTCTCTTCTATTCACTTTTCTCTTTTATCTTTTCTCTTCTTTTCTCGATTCTCTTCTTTTCTCTTTTCTCTTCTTTTCTCTTCATTTCTCTTTCCTCATTTCTCTATTCTCATCTGTTCTCTTTTCTCTTCTTTGCTCTTTTCTCTTTTCTCTATTCTCTTCTGTTCTCTTTTGTCTTCTTTCCACTGTTCCCTTTTCTCGTCTATTCTCCTTTATCTTTTCTCTTCTTTTCGCTTTTCTCTTCTTTTCCCTTCTTTTCTCCTTTCACGTTTCTTTTCTCTTTTCTCTTCTTTTCTCATTCATCTTTTCTCTTTTCTCTTCTTTTCTCTTTTCTCTTCTTTTCTCCTTTCTTTTCTCTTTTCTCTTCTTCTCTTCTTTTCTCTTCTTTTCCCTTCATTTCTCTTTTCTCTTTTGTATTCTTTTATCTTCTATTCACTTTTATCTTTTATCTTTTCTTTTCTCTTCTTTTCTCTATTCTCTTCTTTTCTCTTTTCTCTTCTTTTCTCTTCATTTCTCTTTCCTCATTTCTCTATTCTCATCTGTTCTCTTTTCTCTTCTTTGCTCTTTTCTCTTTTCTCTTCTTCTATCTTCTTTTATCTTCTTTTCTCTTTTCTCTTTTCTCTATTCTCTTCTGTTCTCTTTTGTCTTCTTTCCTCTGTTCCCTTTTCTCGTCTATTCTCTTTTATCTTTTCTCTTCATTTCTCTTTTCTCTTCTTTTCCATTCTCTCTTCTTTTCTCTTTTCTCATTTCTCTTTTCTTTTCTTTTCTCTTTTCTCTTTTCTCTTCTTGTCTCTTTTTTCTTTTCTATTCTTTTCTCTTCTTTTCTCTTTTCCATTTTCTCTTTTTTTCTCTTGTCTCTTTTCTCTTTTCTCTTCCTTTCTCTTTCCTCTTTTCTATTTCCTCTTCTTTTCTAATTTATCTTTTCTCTTCTTTTCTCTTGTTTTCGCTTTTCTATATCCTCTTCTTTTCTCTTCTTCTCTCTTCTTTTCTCTTTTCTCTTTTCTCTATTCTCTTCTGTTCTCTTTTGTCTTCTTTCCACTGTTCCCTTTTCTCGTCTATACTCTTTTATCTTTTCTCTTCTTTTCTCTTTTCTCTTCTTTTCTCTTCTTTTCTCCTTTCACGTTTCTTTTCTCTTTTCTCTTCTTTTCTCATTCATTTTTTGTCTTTTCTCTTTTCTCTTCTTTTCTCTTTTCTCTTCTTTTCTCCTTTCTTTTCTCTTTTCTCTTCTTCTCTTCTTTTCTCTTCTTTTCCCTTCATTTCTCTTTTCACTTTTGTATTCTTTTATCTTCTATTCACTTTTCTCTTTTATCTTTTCTTTTCTCTTCTTTTCTCTATTCTCTTCTTTTCTCTTTTCTCTTCTTTTCTCTTCATTTCTCTTTCCTCATTTCTCTATTCTCATCTGTTCTCTTTTCTCTTCTTTGCTCTTTTCTCTTCTTCTATCTTCTTTTATCTTCTTTTCTCTTTTCTCTTTTCTCTATTCTCTTCTGTTCTCTTTTGTCTTCTTTCCACTGTTCCCTTTTCTCGTGTATTCTCTTTTATCTTTTCTCTTCTTTTCGCTTTTCTCTTCTTTTCCCTTCTTTTCTCCTTTCACGTTTCTTTTCTCTTTTCTCTTCTTTTCTCATTCATTTTTTCTCTTTTCTCTTTTCTCTTCTTTTCTCCTTTCTTTTCTCTTTTCTCTTCTTCTCTTCTTTTCTCTTCTTTTCCCTTCATTTCTCTTTTCTCTTTTGTATTCTTTTATCTTCTATTCACTTTTCTCTTTTATCTTTTCTTTTCTCTTCTTTTCTCTATTCTCTTCTTTTCTCTTTTCTCTTCTTTTCTCTTCATTTCTCTTTCCTCATTTCTCTATTCTCATCTGTTCTCTTTTCTCTTCTTTGCTCTTTTCTCTTTTCTCTTCTTCTATCTTCTTTTATCTTCTTTTCTCTTTTCTCTTTTCTCTATTCTCTTCTGTTCTCTTTTGTCTTCTTTCCTCTGTTCCCTTTTCTCGTCTATTCTCTTTTATCTTTTCTCTTCATTTCTCTTTTCTCTTCTTTTCCATTCTCTCTTCTTTTCTCTTTTCTCATTTCTCTTTTCTTTTCTTTTCTCTTTTCTCTTTTCTCTTCTTGTCTCTTTTTTCTTTTCTATTCTTTTCTCTTCTTTTCCCTTTTCCATTTTCTCTTTTTTTCTCTTGTCTCTTTTCTCTTTTCTCTTCTTTTCTCTTTCCTCTTTTATATTTCCTCTTCTTTTCTAATTTATCTTTTCTCTTCTTTTCTCTTGTTTTCGCTTTTCTATATCCTCTTCTTTTCTCTTCTTCTCTCTTCTTTTCTCTTTTCTCTTGTCCCCTTTCTCTTCTTTTCTCTTTTCTCTTTTCTCTTCTTTTCTCTTTTCTCATATTTTCTCCTCTTTACTCTTTTCCCTTTTATCTTATTTTTTCTTTTCTCTTTTTTTCTCGATTCTCTTCTTTTCTCTTTTCTCTTCTTTTCTCTTTTCCCTTTTCTTTTCTCTTTTCTCTATTCTCTTCTTTTCTCTTTTCTCTTTTGTATTCTTTTCTCTTCTATTCACTTTTCTCTTTTAACTTTTCTCTTCTTTTCTCTATTCTCTTATTTTCTCTATTAACTTTTCTCTTCTTTTCTCTATTCTCTTCTTTTCTCTTTTTTCTCTTCTATTCACTTTTCTCTTTTATCTTTTCTCTTCTTTTCTCTATTCTCTTCTTTTCTCTTTTCTCTTCTTTTCTCTTCATTTCTCTTTCCTCATTTCTCTATTCTCATCTGTTCTCTTTTCTCTTCTTTGCTCTTTTCTCTTTTCTCTTCTTCTATCTTCTTTTATCTTCTTTTCTCTTTTCTCTTTTCTCTATTCTCTTCTGTTCTCTTTTGTCTTCTTTCCACTGTTCCCTTTTCTCGTCTATACTCTTTTATCTTTTCTCTTCTTTTCTCTTTTCTCTTCTTTTCTCTTCTTTTCTCCTTTCACGTTTCTTTTCTCTTTTCTCTTCTTTTCTCATTCATTTTTTCTCTTTTCTCTTTTCTCTTCTTTTCTCTTTTCTCTTCTTTTCTCCTTTCTTTTCTCTTTTCTCTTCTTCTCTTCTTTTCCCTTCATTTCTCTTTTCTCTTTTGTATTCTTTTATCTTCTATTCACTTTTCTCTTTTATCTTTTCTTTTCTCTTCTTTTCTCTATTCTCTTCTTTTCCCTTTTCTCTTCTTTTCTCTTCATTTCTCTTTCCTCATTTCTCTATTCTCATCTGTTCTCTTTTCTCTTCTTTGCTCTTTTCTCTTTTCTCTTCTTCTTATCTTCTTTTATCTTCTTTTCTCTTTTCTCTTTTCTCTATTCTCTTCTGTTCTCTTTTGTCTTCTTTCCTCTGTTCCCTTTTCTCGTCTATTCTCTTTTATCTTTTCTCTTCATTTCTCTTTTCTCTTCTTTTCATTCTCTCTTCTTTTCTCTTTTCTCATTTCTCTTTTCTTTTCTTTTCTCTTTTCTCTTTTCTCTTCTTGTCTCTTTTTTCTTTTCTATTCTTTTCTCTTCTTTTCTCTTTTCTCTTCTTTTCATTCTCTCTTCTTTTCTCTTTTCTCATTTCTCTTTTCTTTTCTCTTTTCTCTTTTCTCTTCTTTTCTCTTTTCTCTTCTTTTCTCCTTTCTTTTCTCTTTTCTCTTCTTCTCTTCTTTTCTCTTCTTTTCCCTACATTTCTCTTTTCTCTTTTGTATTCTTTTATCTTCTATTCACTTTTCTCTTTTATCTTTTCTTTTCTCTTCTTTTCTCTATTCTCTTCTTTTCTCTTTTCTCTTCTTTTCTCTTCATTTCTCTTTCCTCATTTCTCTATTCTCATCTGTTCTCTTTTCTCTTCTTTGCTCTTTTCTCTTTTCTCTTCTTCTATCTTCTTTTATCTTCTTTTCTCTTTTCTCTTTTCTCTATTCTCTTCTGTTCTCTTTTGTCTTCTTTCCTCTGTTCCCTTTTCTCGTCTATTCTCTTTTATCTTTTCTCTTCATTTCTCTTTTCTCTTCTTTTCCATTCTCTCTTCTTTTCTCTTTTCTCATTTCTCTTTTCTTTTCTTTTCTCTTTTCTCTTTTCTCTTCTTGTCTCTTTTTTCTTTTCTATTCTTTTCTCTTCTTTTCTCTTTTCCATTTTCTCTTTTTTTATCTTGTCTCTTTTCTCTTTTCTCTTCCTTTCTCTTTCCTCTTTTCTATTTCCTCTTCTTTTCTAATTTATCTTTTCTCTTCTTTTCTCTTGTTTTCGCTTTTCTATATCCTCTTCTTTTCTCTTCTTCTCTCTTCTTTTCTCTTTTCTCTTTTCTCTTCTTTTCTCTTTTCCATTTTCTCTTTTTTTCTCTTGTCTCTTTTCTCTTTTCTCTTCCTTTCTCTTTCCTCTTTTCTATTTCCTCTTCTTTTCTAATTTATCTTTTCTCTTCTTTTCTCTTGTTTTCGCTTTTCTATATCCTCTTCTTTTCTCTTCTTCTCTCTTCTTTTCTCTTTTCTCTTTTCTCTATTCTCTTCTGTTCTCTTTTGTCTTCTTTCCACTGTTCCCTTTTCTCGTCTATTCTCTTTTATCTTTTCTCTTCTTTTCTCTTTTCTCTTCTTTTCTCTTCTTTTCTCCTTTCACGTTTCTTTTCTCTTTTCTCTTCTTTTCTCATTCATTTTTTGTCTTTTCTCTTTTCTCTTCTTTTCTCTTTTCTCTTCTTTTCTCCTTTCTTTTCTCTTTTCTCTTCTTCTCTTCTTTTCTCTTCTTTTCCCTTCATTTCTCTTTTCACTTTTGTATTCTTTTATCTTCTATTCACTTTTCTCTTTTATCTTTTCTTTTCTCTTCTTTTCTCTATTCTCTTCTTTTCTCTTTTCTCTTCTTTTCTCTTCATTTCTCTTTCCTCATTTCTCTATTCTCATCTGTTCTCTTTTCTCTTCTTTGCTCTTTTCTCTTCTTCTATCTTCTTTTATCTTCTTTTCTCTTTTCTCTTTTCTCTATTCTCTTCTGTTCTCTTTTGTCTTCTTTCCACTGTTCCCTTTTCTCGTCTATTCTCTTTTATCTTTTCTCTTCTTTTCGCTTTTCTCTTCTTTTCCCTTCTTTTCTCCTTTCACGTTTCTTTTCTCTTTTCTCTTCTTTTCTCATTCATTTTTTCTCTTTTCTCTTTTCTCTTCTTTTCTCCTTTCTTTTCTCTTTTCTCTTCTTCTCTTCTTTTCTCTTCTTTTCCCTTCATTTCTCTTTTCTCTTTTGTATTCTTTTATGTTCTATTCACTTTTCTCTTTTATCTTTTCTTTTCTCTTCTTTTCTCTATTCTCTTCTTTTCTCTTTTCTCTTCTTTTCTCTTCATTTCTCTTTCCTCATTTCTCTATTCTCATCTGTTCTCTTTTCTCTTCTTTGCTCTTTTCTCTTTTCTCTTCTTCTATCTTCTTTTATCTTCTTTTCTCTTTTCTCTTTTCTCTATTCTCTTCTGTTCTCTTTTGTCTTCTTTCCTCTGTTCCCTTTTCTCGTCTATTCTCTTTTATCTTTTCTCTTCATTTCTCTTTTCTCTTCTTTTCCATTCTCTCTTCTTTTCTCTTTTCTCATTTCTCTTTTCTTTTCTTTTCTCTTTTCTCTTTTCTCTTCTTGTCTCTTTTTTCTTTTCTATTATTTTCTCTTCTTTTCCCTTTTCCATTTTCTCTTTTTTTCTCTTGTCTCTTTTCTCTTTTCTCTTCTTTTCCCTTTCCTCTTTTATATTTCCTCTTCTTTTCTAATTTATCTTTTCTCTTCTTTTCTCTTGTTTTCGCTTTTCTATATCCTCTTCTTTTCTCTTCTTCTCTCTTCTTTTCTCTTTTCTCTTGTCCCCTTTCTCTTCTTTTCTCTTTTCTCTTTTCTCTTCTTTTCTCTTTTCTCATATTTTCTCGTCTTTACTCTTTTCCCTTTTCTCTTCTTTTTTCTTTTCTCTTTTTTTCTCGTTTCTCTTCTTTTCTCTTTTCTCTTCTTTTCTCTTTTCCCTTTTCTTTTCTCTTTTCTCTATTCTCTTCTTTTCTCTTTTCTCTTTTGTATTCTTTTCTCTTCTATTCACTTTTCTCTTTTAACTTTTCTCTTCTTTTCTCTATTCTCTTCTTTTCTCTATTAACTTTTCTCTTCTTTTCTCTATTCTCTTCTTTTCTCTTTTTTCTCTTCTATTCACTTTTCTCCTTTATCTTTTCTCTTCTTTTCTCTATTCTCTTCTTTTCTCTTTTCTCTTCTTTTCTCTTCATTTCTCTTTCCTCATTTCTCTATTCTCATCTGTTCTCTTTTCTCTTCTTTGCTCTTTTCTCTTTTCTCTTCTATCTTCTTTTATCTTCTTTTCTCTTTTCTCTTTTCCCTATTCTCTTCTGTTCTCTTTTGTCTTCTTTCCACTGTTCCCTTTTCTCGTCTATACTCTTTTATCTTTTCTCTTCTTTTCTCTTTTCTCTTCTTTTCTCTTCTTTTCTCCTTTCACGTTTCTTTTCTCTTTTCTCTTCTTTTCTCATTCATTTTTTCTCTTTTCTCTTTTCTCTTCTTTTCTCTTTTCTCTTCTTTTCTCCTTTCTTTTCTCTTTTCTCTTCTTCTCTTCTTTTCTCTTCTTTTCCCTTCATTTCTCTTTTCTCTTTTGTATTCTTTTATCTTCTATTCACTTTTCTCTTTTATCTTTTCTTTTCTCTTCTTTTCTCTATTCTCTTCTTTTCTCTTTTCTCTTCTTTTCTCTTCATTTCTCTTTCCTCATTTCTCTATTCTCATCTGTTCTCTTTTCTCTTCTTTGCTCTTTTCTCTTTTCTCTTCTTCTTATCTTCTTTTATCTTCTTTTCTCTTTTCTCTTTTCTCTATTCTCTTCTGTTCTCTTTTGTCTTCTTTCCTCTGTTCCCTTTTCTCGTCTATTCTCTTTTATCTTTTCTCTTCATTTCTCTTTTCTCTTCTTTTCATTCTCTCTTCTTTTCTCTTTTCTCATTTCTCTTTTCTTTTCTTTTCTCTTTTCTCTTTTCTCTTCTTGTCTCTTTTTTCTTTTCTATTCTTTTCTCTTCTTTTCTCTTTTCCATTTTCTCTTTTTTTCTCTTGTCTCTTTTCTCTTTTCTCTTCTTTTCTCTTTCCTCTTTTCTATTTCCTCTTCTTTTCTAATTTATCTTTTCTCTTCTTTTCTCTTGTTTTCGCTTTTCTATATCCTCTTCTTTTCTCTTCTTCTCTCTTCTTTTCTCTTTTCTCTTGTCGCCTTTCTCTTCTTTTCTCTTTTCCCTTTTCTCTTCTTTTCTCGATTCTGTTCTTTTCTCTTTCCTTATTTCTCTTTTCTCTTCTTTTCTCTTTTCTCTTCTTTTCTCTTTTCTCATCTTTTCTCCTCTTTACTCTTTTCCCTTTTCTCTTCTTTTTTCATTTCTCGTTTCTCTTCTTTTCTCTTTTCTCTTCTTTTCTCTTTTCCCTTTTCTTTTCTCTTTTCTCAGTTCTCTTCTTTTCTCTTTTCTCGTCTTTTCTCTTTTCTCGTCATTTCCCTTCAGTTCTCTTTTCTCTTTTCTCTTTTGTATTCTTTTCTCTTCTATTCACTTTTCTCTTTTATCTTTTCTCTTCTTTTCTCTTTTCTCCTCTTTTCTCTTTTCTTTTCTCTTTTCTCTTTTCTCTTTTCTCTTCGTATCTCTTCGTTTCTCTTTTCTCTTCTTTTCTCTACTTTTCTCTTTTCCCTTTGTTCTCTTCTTTTCTCTTTTCCTATATTCTCTTCTTTTCTCTTTTCTCTTCTTTTCTCTTCTTTCTTCTTTAAACTTTTCTCTTCTTTTTACTCTTCATTTCTCTTTTCTCAATTCTCTTCTTTTCTCTTTTCTCGTATTTTCTCTTTTCTCGTCATTTCCCTTCACTTCTCTTTTCTCTTTTCTCTTTTGTATTCTTTTCTCTTCTATTCACTTTTCTCTTTTATCTTTTCTCTTCTTTTCTCTTTTCTCCTCTTTTCTCTTTTCTTTTCTCTTTTCTCTTTTCTCTTTTCTCTTCGTATCTCTTCTTTTCTCTTTTCACTTCTTTTCTCTACTTTTCTCTTTTCCCTTTATTCTCTTCTTTACTCTTTTCCTATATTCTCTTCTTTTCTATTTTCTCTTCTTTTCTCTTCTTTCTTCTTTAAACTTTTCTCTTCTTTTTACTGTTCATTTCTCTTTTCTCTTCTTTTCATTTCTTTTCTCTTCTTTTCTCTTTTCACTTCTTTTCTCTTCCTTTCTCTATATATTCTCTTTTCTCTTTTCTCACATTTTCTCTTATTTTCTCTTTTTCCTTTTCTCTTCTTTTCTCTATTCTCTTTTTCTCTTTACTCTTCTTTTCTCTTTTCGCTTTTCTCTTCTTATCTCTTCTCCTTTTTCTCATATCTGTTCTTTTCTCTTTTCTATTTTTTCTTCATTTCTCTTCTTTTCTCTTTTCCCTTTACACCTCTTTTTTCTTTTCTTCTTTTCTCTTTTCACTTTTCTTTTCTGTTTTCTCTTCTTTTCTCTTTTCTCATCTTTTCTCCTCTTTACTCTTTTCCCTTTTCTCTTTTTTTTTCTTTTCTCTTCTTTTCTCGTTTCTCTTCTTTTCTCTTTTCTCTTCTTTTCTCTTTTCCTTTTTCTTTTCTCTTTTCTCTATTCTCTTCTTTTCTCTTTTCTCTTTTGTATTCTTTTCTCTTCTATTCACTTTTCTCTTTTAACTTTTCTCTTCTTTTCTCTATTCTCTTCTTTTCTCTTTTTTCTCTTCTCTTCACTTTTCTCTTTTATCTTTTCTCTTCTTTTCTCTATTCTCTTCTTTTCTCTATTAACTTTTCTCTTCTTTTCTCTATTCTCTTCTTTTCTCTTTTCTCTTCTTTTCTCTTCATTTCTCTTTCCTCATTTCTCTATTCTCATCTGTTCTCTTTTCTCTTCTTTGCTCTTTTCTCTTTTCTCTTCTTCTATCTTCTTTTATCTTCTTTTCTCTTTTCTCTTTTCTCTATTCTCTTCAGTTCTCTTTTGTCTTCTTTCCACTGTTCCCTTTTCTCGTCTATTCTCTTTTATCTTTTCTCTTCTTTTCTCTTTTCTCTTCTTTTCCCTTCTTTTCTCCTTTCACGTTTCTTTTCACTTTTCTCTTCTTTTCTCTTTTCTCTTCTTTTCCCTTCATTTCTCTTTTCTCTTTTGTATTCTTTTATCTTCTATTCACTTTTATCTTTTATCTTTTCTTTTCTCTTCTTTTCTCTATTCTCTTCTTTTCTCTTTTCCCTTCATTTCTCTTTCCTCATTTCTCTATTCTCATCTGTTCTCTTTTCTCTTCTTTGCTCTTTTCTCTTTTCTCTTCTTCTATCTTCTTTTATCTTCTTTTCTCTTTTCTCTTTTCTCTATTCTCTTCTGTTCTCTTTTGTCTTCTTTCCTCTGTTCCCTTTTCTCATCTATTCTCTTTTATTTTTTCTCTTCATTTCTCTTTTCTCTTCTTTTCCATTCTCTCTTCTTTTCTCTTTTCTCATTTCTCTTTTCTCTTCTTGTCTCTTTTTTCTTTTCTGTTCTTTTCTCTTCTTTTTTCTATTCCATTTTCTCTTTTTTTCTCTTGTCTCTTTTCTCTTTTCACTTCTTTTCTCTTTTCTCTTTTCTATTTCCTCTTCTTTTCTAATTTATCTTTTCTCTTCTTTTCTCTTGTTTTCGCTTTTCTATATCCTCTTCTTTTCTCTTCTTCTCTCTTCTTTTCTCTTTTCTCTTGTCCCCTTTCTCTTCTTTTCTCTTTTCTCTTTTCTCTTCTTTTCTCTATTCTGTTCTTTTCTCTTTCCTTATTTCTCTTTTCTCTTCTTTTCTCTTTTCTCTTCTTTTCTCTTTTCTCTTCTTTTCTCTTTTCTCATCTTTTCTCCTCTTTACTCTTTTCCCTTTTCTCTTCTTTTTTCTTTTCTCTTCTTTTCTCGATTCTCTTCTTTTCTCTTTTCTCTTCTTTTCTCTTTTCCCTTTTCTTTTCTCTTTTCTCAATTCTCTTCTTTTCTCTTTTCTCGTCTTTTCTCTTTTCTCGTCATTTCCCTTCAGTTCTCTTTTCTCTTTTCTCTTTTGTATTCTTTTCTCTTCTATTCACTTTTCTCTTTTATCTTTTCTCTTCTTTTCTCTTTTCTCCTCTTTTCTCTTTTCTTTTCTCTTTTCTCTTTTCTCTTTTCTCTTCGTATCTCTTCGTTTCTCTTTTCTCTTCTTTTCTCTACTTTTCTCTTTTCCCTTTATTCTCTTCTTTTCTCTTTTCCTATATTCTCTTCTTTTCTCTTTTCTCTTTTCTCTTCTTTTCTCTTCTTTATTCTTTAAACTTTTCTCTTCTTTTTACTCTTCATTTCTCTTTACTCTTCTTTTCATTTCTTTTCTCTTCTTTTCTCTTTTCCCTTTACAACTCTGTTTTCTTTTCTTCTTTTCTCTTTTCACTTTTCTTTTCTCTTTTCTCTTCTTTTCTCTTTTCTCATCTTTTCTCCTCTTTACTCTTTTCCCTTTTCTCATCTTTTTTCTTTTCTCTTTTTTTCTCGTTTCTCTTCTTTTCTCTTTTCTCTTCTTTTCTCTTTTCCCTTTTCTTTTCTCTTTTCTCTATTCTCTTCTTTTCTCTTTTCTCTTTTGTATTCTTTTCTCTTCTATTCACTTTTCTCTTTTAACTTTTCTCTTCTTTTCTCTATTCTCTTATTTTCTCTATTAACTTTTCTCTTCTTTTCTCTATTCTCTTCTTTTCTCTTTTTCCTTTTCTATTCTTTTCTCTTCTTTTCTCTTTTCCATTTTCTCTTTTTTTCTCTTGTCTCTTTTCTCTTTTCTCTTCTTTTCTCTTTCCTCTTTTCTATTTCCTCTTCTTTTCTAATTTATCTTTTCTCTTCTTTTCTCTTGTTTTCGCTTTTCTATATCCTCTTCTTTTCTCTTCTTCTCTCTTCTTTTCTCTTTTCTCTTGTCCCCTTTCTCTTCTTTTCTCTTTTCTCTTTTCTCTTCTTTTCTCTTTTCTCATCTTTTCTCCTCTTTACTCTTTTCCCTATTCTCTTCTTTTTTCTTTTCTCTTCATTTCTCTTTCCTCATTTCTCTATTCTCATCTGTTCTCTTTTCTCTTCTTTGCTCTTTTCTCTTTTCTCTTCTTCTATCTTCTTTTATCTTCTTTTCTCTTTTCTCTTTTCTCTATTCTCTTCTGTTCTCTTTTGTCTTCTTTCCTCTGTTCCCTTTTCTCGTCTATTCTCTTTTATTTTTTCTCTTCATTTCTCTTTTCTCTTCTTTTCCATTCTCTCTTCTTTTCTCTTTTCTCATTTCTCTTTTCTCTTCTTGTCTCTTTTTTCTTTTCTGTTCTTTTCTCTTCTTTTCTCTTTTCCATTTTCTCTTTTTTTCTCTTGTCTCTTTTCTCTTTTCACTTCTTTTCTCTTTTCTCTTTTCTATTTCCTCTTCTTTTCTAATTTATCTTTTCTCTTCTTTTCTCTTGTTTTCGCTTTTCTATATCCTCATCTTTTCTCTTCTTCTCCCTTCTTTTCTCTTTTCTCTTGTCCCCTTTCTCTTCTTTTCTCTTTTCCCTTTTCTCTTCTTTTCTCTATTCTGTTCTTTTCTCTTTCCTTATTTCTCTTTTCTCTTCTTTTCTCTTTTCTCTTCTTTTCTCTTTTCTCATCTTTTCTCCTCTTTACTCTTTTCCCTTTTCTCTTCTTTTTTCTTTTCTCTTCTTTTCTCGTTTCTCTTCTTTTC
This sequence comes from Chiloscyllium punctatum, assembly GCF_047496795.1. NCBI lineage: Eukaryota > Metazoa > Chordata > Chondrichthyes > Orectolobiformes > Hemiscylliidae > Chiloscyllium > Chiloscyllium punctatum. Next base: position 36,714,962 of record NC_092779.1, read on the forward strand.
TCTTTTCTCTTCTTTTCTCTTTTCCCTTTTCTTTTCTCTTTTCTCAATTCTCTTCTTTTCTCTTTTCTCGTCTTTTCTCTTTTCTCGTCATTTCCCTTCAGTTCTCTTTTCTCTTTTCTCTTTTGTATTCTTTTCTCTTCTATTCACTTTTCTCTTTTATCTTTTCTCTTCTTTTCTCTTTTCTCCTCTTTTCTCTTTTCTTTTCTCTTTTCTCTTTTCTCTTCGTATCTCTTCGTTTCTCTTTTCTCTTCTTTTCTCTACTTTTCTCTTTTCCCTTTATTCTCTTCTTTTCTCTTTTCCTATATTCTCTTCTTTTCTCTTTTCTCTTCTCTCTTCTTTTCTCTTCTTTATTCTTTAAACTTTTCTCTTCTTTTTACTCTTCATTTCTCTTTTCTCTTCTTTTCATTTCTTTTCTCTTCTTTTCTCTTTTCCCTTTACAACTCTGTTTTCTTTTCTTCTTTTCTCTTTTCACTTTTCTTTTCCCTTTTCTCTTCTTTTCTCTTTTCTCATCTTTTCTCCTCTTTACTCTTTTCCCTTTTCTCTTCTTTTTTCTTTTCTCTTTTTTTCTCGTTTCTCTTCTTTTCTCTTTTCTCTTCTTTTCTCTTTTCCTATATTCTCTTCTTTTCTCTTTTCTCTTTTCTCTTCTTCTATCTTCTTTTATCTTCTTTTCTCTTTTCTCTTTTCTCTATTCTCTTCTGTTCTCTTTTGTCTTCTTTCCTCTGTTCCCTTTTCACATCTATTCTCTTTTATTTTTTCTCTTCATTTCTCTTTTCTCTTCTTTTCCATTCTCTCTTCTTTTCTCTTTTCTCATTTCTCTTTTCTCTTCTTGTCTCTTTTTTCTTTTCTGTTCTTTTCTCTTCTTTTCTCTTTTCCATTTTCTCTTTTTTTCTCTTGTCTCTTTTCTCTTTTCACTTCTTTTCTCTTTTCTCTTTTCTATTTCCTCTTCTTTTCTAATTTATCTTTTCTCTTCTTTTCTCTTGTTTTCGCTTTTCTATATCCTCTTCTTTTCTCTTCTTCTCTCTTCTTTTCTCTTTTCTCTTGTCCCCTTTCTCTTCTTTTCTCTTTTCCCTTTTCTCTTCTTTTCTCTATTCTGTTCTTTTCTCTTTCCTTATTTCTCTTTTCTCTTCTTTTCTCTTTTCTCTTCTTTTCTCTTTTCTCATCTTTTCTCCTCTTTACTCTTTTCCCTTTTCTCTTCTTTTTTCTTTTCTCTTCTTTTCTCGTTTCTCTTCTTTTCTCTTTTCTCTTCTTTTCTCTTTTCCCTTTTCTTTTCTCTTTTCTCAATTCTCTTCTTTTCTCTTTTCTCGTCTTTTCTCTTTTCTCGTCATTTCCCTTCAGTTCTCTTTTCTCTTTTCTCTTTTGTATTCTTTTCTCTTCTATTCACTTTTCTCTTTTATCTTTTCTCTTCTTTTCTCTTTTCTCCTCTTTTCTCTTTTCTTTTCTCTTTTCTCTTTTCTCTTTTCTCTTCGTATCTCTTCGTTTCTCTTTTCTCTTCTTTTCTCTACTTTTCTCTTTTCCCTTTATTCTCTTCTTTTCTCTTTTCCTATATTCTCTTCTTTTCTCTTTTCTCTTTTCTCTTCTTTTCTCTTCTTTATTCTTTAAACTTTTCTCTTCTTTTTACTCTTCATTTCTCTTTTCTCTTCTTTTCATTTCTTTTCTCTTCTTTTCTCTTTTCCCTTTACAACTCTGTTTTCTTTTCTTCTTTTCTCTTTTCACTTTTCTTTTCTCTTTTCTCTTCTTTTCTCTTTTCTCATCTTTTCTCCTCTTTACTCTTTTCCCTTTTCTCTTCTTTTTTCTTTTCTCTTTTTTTCTCGTTTCTCTTCTTTTCTCTTTTCTCTTCTTTTCTCTTTTCCCTTTTCTTTTCTCTTTTCTCTATTCTCTTCTTTTCTCTTTTCTCTTTTGTATTCTTTTCTCTTCTATTCACTTTTCTCTTTTAACTTTTCTCTTCTTTTCTCTATTCTCTTCTTTTCTCTATTAACTTTTCTCTTCTTTTCTCTATTCTCTTCTTTTCTCTTTTTTCTCTTCTCTTCACTTTTCTCTTTTATCTTTTCTCTTCTTTTCTCTATTCTCTTCTTTTCTCTATTAACTTTTCTCTTCTTTTCTCTATTCTCTTCTTTTCTCTTTTTTCTCTTCTATTCACTTTTCTCTTTTATCTTTTCTCTTCTTTTCTCTATTCTCTTCTTTTCTCTTTTCCCTTCTTTTCTCTTCATTTCTCTTTCCTCATTTCTCTATTCTCATCTGTTCTCTTTTCTCTTCTTTGCTCTTTTCTCTTTTCTCTTCTTCTATCTTCTTTTATCTTCTTTTCTCTTTTCTCTTTTCTCTATTCTCTTCAGTTCTCTTTTGTCTTCTTTCCACTGTTCCCTTTTCTCGTCTATTCTCTTTTATCTTTTCTCTTCTTTTCTCTTTTCTCTACTTTTCCCTTCTTTTCTCCTTTCACGTTTCTTTTCTCTTTTCTCTTCTTTTCTCTTTTCTCTTCTTTTCTCCTTTCTTTTCTCTTTTCTCTTCTTCTCTTCTTTTCTCTTTTCTCTTCTTTTCCCTTCATTTCTCTTTTCTCTTTTGTATTCTTTTATCTTCTATTCACTTTTCTCATTTATCTTTTCTTTTCTCTTCTTTTCTCTATTCTCTTCTTTTCTCTTTTCCCTTCATTTCTCTTTCCTCATTTCTCTATTCTCATCTGTTCTCTTTTCTCTTCTTTGCTCTTTTCTCTTTTCTCTTCTTCTATCTTCTTTTATCTTCTTTTCTCTTTTCTCTTTTCTCTATTCTCTTCAGTTCTCTTTTGTCTTCTTTCCACTGTTCCCTTTTCTCGTCTATTCTCTTTTATCTTTTCTCTTCTTTTCTCTTTTCTCTTCTTTTCCCTTCTTTTCTCCTTTCACGTTTCTTTTCTCTTTTCTCTTCTTTTCTCTTTTCTCTTCTTTTCTCCTTTCTTTTCTCTTTTCTCTTCTTCTCTTCTTTTCTCTTTTCTCTTCTTTTCCCTTCATTTCTCTTTTCTCTTTTGTATTCTTTTATCTTCTATTCACTTTTCTCTTTTATCTTTTCTTTTCTCTTCTTTTCTCTATTCTCTTCTTTTCTCTTTTCTCTTCTTTTCTCTTTTCCCTTTTCTTTTCTCTTTTCTCTATTCTCTTCTTTTCTCTTTTCTCTTTTGAATTCTTTTCTCTTCTATTCACTTTTCTCTTTTATCTTTTCTCTTCTTTTCTCTTTTCTCCTCTTTTCTCTTTTCTTTTCTCTTTTCTCTTTTCTCTTTTCTCTTCGTATCTCTTCGTTTCTCTTTTCTCTTCTTTTCTCTACTTTTCTCTTTTCCCTTTATTCTCTTCTTTTCTCTTTTCCTATATTCACTTCTTTTCTCTTTTCTCTTTTCTCTTCTTTTCTCTTCTTTATTCTTTAAACTTTTCTCTTCTTTTTACTCTTCATTTCTCTTTTCTCTTCTTTTCATTTCTTTTCTCTTCTTTTCTGTTCTTTTCTCTTCTTTTCTCTTTTCCATTTTCTCTTTTTTTCTCTTGTCTCTTTTCTCTTTTCACTTCTTTTCTCTTTTCTCTTTTCTATTTCCTCTTCTTTTCTAATTTATCTTTTCTCTTCTTTTCTCTTGTTTTCGCTTTTCTATATCCTCTTCTTTTCTCTTCTTCTCTCTTCTTTTCTCTTTTCTCTTGTCCCCTTTCTCTTCTTTTCTCTTTTCCCTTTTCTCTTCTTTTCTCTATTCTGTTCTTTTCTCTTTCCTTATTTCTCTTTTCTCTTCTTTTCTCTTTTCTCTTCTTTTCTCTTTTCTCATCTTTTCTCCTCTTTACTCTTTTCCCTTTTCTCTTCTTTTTTCTTTTCTCTTCTTTTCTCGTTTCTCTTCTTTTCTCTTTTCTCTATTCTCTTCTTTTCTCTTTTCTCTTTTGTATTCTTTTCTCTTCTATTCACTTTTCTCTTTTAACTTTTCTCTTCTTTTCTCTATTCTCTTCTTTTCTCTATTAACTTTTCTCTTCTTTTCTCTATTCTCTTCTTTTCTCTTTTTTCTCTTCTATTCACTTTTCTCTTTTATCTTTTCTCTTCTTTTCTCTATTCTCTTCTTTTCTCTTTTCTCTTCTTTTCTCTTCATTTCTCTTTCCTCATTTCTCTATTCTCATCTGTTCTCTTTTCTCTTCTTTGCTCTTTTCTCTTTTCTCTTCTTCTATCTTCTTTTATCTTCTTTTCTCTTTTCTCTTTTCTCTATTCTCTTCTGTTCTCTTTTGTCTTCTTTCCTCTGTTCCCTTTTCACGTCTATTCTCTTTTATTTTTTCTCTTCATTTCTCTTTTCTCTTCTTTTCCATTCTCTCTTCTTTTCTCTTTTCTCATTTCTCTTTTCTCTTCTTGTCTCTTTTTTCTTTTCTGTTCTTTTCTCTTCTTTTCTCTTTTCCATTTTCTCTTTTTTTCTCTTGTCTCTTTTCTCTTTTCACTTCTTTTCTCTTTTCTCTTTTCTATTTCCTCTTCTTTTCTAATTTATCTTTTCTCTTCTTTTCTCTTGTTTTCGCTTTTCTATATCCTCTTCTTTTCTCTTCTTCTCTCTTCTTTTCTCTTTTCTCTTGTCCCCTTTCTCTTCTTTTCTCTTTTCCCTTTTCTCTTCTTTTCTCTATTCTGTTCTTTTCTCTTTCCTTATTTCTCTTTTCTCTTCTTTTCTCTTTTCTCTTCTTTTCTCTTTTCTCTTCTTTTCTCTTTTCTCATCTTTTCTCCTCTTTACTCTTTTCCCTTTTCTCTTCTTTTTTCTTTTCTCTTCTTTTCTCGTTTCTCTTCTTTTCTCTTTTCTCTTCTTTTCTCTTTTCCCTTTTCTTTTCTCTTTTCTCAATTCTCTTCTTTTCTCTTTTCTCGTCTTTTCTCTTTTCTCGTCATTTCCCTTCAGTTCTCTTTTCTCTTTTCTCTTTTGTATTCTTTTCTCTTCTATTCACTTTTCTCTTTTATCTTTTCTCTTCTTTTCTCTTTTCTCCTCTTTTCTCTTTTCTTTTCTCTTTTCTCTTTTCTCTTTTCTCTTCGTATCTCTTCGTTTCTCTTTTCTCTTCTTTTCTCTACTTTTCTCTTTTCCCTTTATTCTCTTCTTTTCTCTTTTCCTATATTCTCTTCTTTTCTCTTTTCTCTTTTCTCTTCTTTTCTCTTCTTTATTCTTTAAACTTTTCTCTTCTTTTTACTCTTCATTTCTCTTTTCTCTTCTTTTCATTTCTTTTCTCTTCTTTTCTCTTTTCCCTTTACAACTCTGTTTTCTTTTCTTCTTTTCTCTTTTCACTTTTCTTTTCTCTTTTCTCTTCTTTTCTCTTTTCTCATCTTTTCTCCTCTTTACTCTTTTCCCTTTTCTCTTCTTTTTTCTTTTCTCTTTTTTTCTCGTTTCTCTTCTTTTCTCTTTTCTCTTCTTTTCTCTTTTCCCTTTTCTTTTCTCTTTTCTCTATTCTCTTCTTTTCTCTTTTCTCTTTCGTATTCTTTTCTCTTCTATTCACTTTTCTCTTTTAACTTTTCTCTTCTTGTCTCTATTCTCTTCTTTTCTCTATTAACTTTTCTCTTCTTTTCTCTATTCTCTTCTTTTCTCTTTTTTCTCTTCTCTTCACTTTTCTCTTTTAACTTTTCTCTTCTTTTCTCTATTCTCTTCTTTTCTCTTTTTTCTCTTCTCTTCACTTTTCTCTTTTATCTTTTCTCTTCTTTTCTCTATTCTCTTCTTTTCTCTATTAACTTTTCTCTTCTTTTCTCTATTCTCTTCTTTTCTCTTTTTTCTCTTCTATTCACTTTTCTCTTTTATCTTTTCTCTTCTTTTCTCTATTCTCTTCTTTTCTCTTTTCTCTTCTTTTCTCTTCATTTCTCTTTCCTCATTTCTCTATTCTCATCTGTTCTCTTTTCTCTTCTTTGCTCTTTTCTCTTTTCTCTTCTTCTATCTTCTTTTATCTTCTTTTCTCTTTTCTCTTTTCTCTATTCTCTTCAGTTCTCTTTTGTCTTCTTTCCACTGTTCCCTTTTCTCGTCTATTCTCTTTTATCTTTTCTCTTCTTTTCTCTTTTCTCTACTTTTCCCTTCTTTTCTCCTTTCACGTTTCTTTTCTCTTTTCTCTTCTTTTCTCTTTTCTCTTCTTTTCTCCTTTCTTTTCTCTTTTCTCTTCTTCTCTTCTTTTCTCTTTTCTCTTCTTTTCCCTTCATTTCTCTTTTCTCTTTTGTATTCTTTTATCTTCTATTCACTTTTCTCTTTTATCTTTTCTTTTCTCTTCTTTTCTCTATTCTCTTCTTTTCTCTTTTCCCTTCATTTCTCTTTCCTCATTTCTCTATTCTCATCTGTTCTCTTTTCTCTTCTTTGCTCTTTTCTCTTTTCTCTTCTTCTATCTTCTTTTATCTTCTTTTCTCTTTTCTCTTTTCTCTATTCTCTTCAGTTCTCTTTTGTCTTCTTTCCACTGTTCCCTTTTCTCGTCTATTCTCTTTTATCTTTTCTCTTCTTTTCTCTTTTCTCTTCTTTTCCCTTCTTTTCTCCTTTCACGTTTCTTTTCTCTTTTCTCTTCTTTTCTCTTTTCTCTTCTTTTCTCCTTTCTTTTCTCTTTTCTCTTCTTCTCTTCTTTTCTCTTTTCTCTTCTTTTCCCTTCATTTCTCTTTTCTCTTTTGTATTCTTTTATCTTCTATTCACTTTTCTCTTTTATCTTTTCTTTTCTCTTCTTTTCTCTATTCTCTTCTTTTCTCTTTTCCCTTCATTTCTCTTTCCTCATTTCTCTATTCTCATCTGTTCTCTTTTCTCTTCTTTGCTCTTTTCTCTTTTCTCTTCTTCTATCTTCTTTTATCTTCTTTTCTCTTTTCTCTTTTCTCTATTCTCTTCAGTTCTCTTTTGTCTTCTTTCCACTGTTCCCTATTCTCGTCTATTCTCTTTTATCTTTTCTCTTCTTTTCTCTTTTCTCTTCTTTTCCCTTCTTTTTTCCTTTCACGTTTCTTTTCACTTTTCTCTTCTTTTCTCTTTTCTCTTCTTTTCTCCTTTCTTTTCTCTTTTCTCTTCTTCACTTCTTTTCTCTTTTCTCTTCTTTTCCCTTCATTTCTCTTTTCCCTTTTGTATTCTTTTATCTTCTATTCACTTTTCTCTTTTATCTTTTCTTTTCTCTTCTTTTCTCTATTCTCTTCTTTTCTCTTTTCTCTTCTTTCTCTTTTCTCATCTTTTCTCCTCTTTACTCTTTTCCCTTTTCTCTTCTTTTTTCTTTTCTCTTTTTTTCTCGTTTCTCTTCTTTTCTCTTTTCTCTTCTTTTCTCTTTTCCCTTTTCTTTTCTCTTTTCTCGATTCTCTTCTTTTCTCTTTTCTCTTTTGTATTCTTTTCTCTTCTATTCACTTTTCTCTTTTAACTTTTCTCTTCTTTTCTCTATTCTCTTATTTTCTCTATTAACTTTTCTCTTCTTTTCTCTATTCTCTTCTTTTCTCTCTTTTCTCTTCTATTCACTTTTCTCTTTTATCTTTTCTCTTCTTTTCTCTTCATTTCTCTTTCCTCATTTCTCTATTCTCATCTGTTCTCTTTTCTCTTCTTTGCTCTTTTCTCTTTTCTCTTGTTCTATCTTCTTTTATCTTCTTTTCTCTTTTCTCTTTTCTCTATTCTCTTCTGTTCTCTTTTGTCTTCTTTCCACTGTTCCCTTTTCTCGTCTATTCTCTTTTATCTTTTCTCTTCTTTTCTCTTTTCTCTTCTTTTCTCCTTTCACGTTTCTTTTCTCTTCTTTTCTCATTCATTTTTTCTCTTTTCTCTTTTCTCTTCTTTTCTCTTTTCTCTTCTTTTCTCCTTTCTTTTCTCTTTTCTCTTCTTCTCTTCTTTTCTCTTTTCTCGTCTTTTCTCTTTTCTCGTCATTTCCCTTCAGTTCTCTTTTCTCTTTTCTCTTTTGTATTCTTTTCTCTTCTATTCACTTTTCTCTTTTATCTTTTCTCTTCTTTTCTCTTTTCTCCTCTTTTCTCTTTTATTTTCTCTTTTCTCTTTTCTCTTTTCTCTTCGTATCTCTTCGTTTCTCTTTTCTCTTCTTTTCTCTACTTTTCTCTTTTCCCTTTATTCTCTTCTTTTCTCTTTTCCTATATTCTCTTCTTTTCTCTTTTCTCTTTCCTCTTCTTTTCTCTTCTTTATTCTTTAAACTTTTCTCTTCTTTTTACTCTTCATTTCTCTTTTCTCTTCTTTTCATTTCTTTTCTCTTCTTTTCTGTTTTCCCTTTACAACTCTGTTTTCTTTTCTTCTTTTCTCTTTTCACTTTTCTTTTCTCTTTTCTCTTCATTTCTCTTTCCTCATTTCTCTATTCTCATCTGTTCTCTTTTCTCTTCTTTGCTCTTTTCTCTTTTCTCTTCTTCTATCTTCTTTTATCTTCTTTTCTCTTTTCTCTTTTCTCTATTCTCTTCTGTTCTCTTTTGTCTTCTTTCCACTGTTCCCTTTTCTCGTCTATACTCTTTTATCTTTTCTCTTCTTTTCTCTTTTCTCTTCTTTTCTCTTCTTTTCTCCTTTCACGTTTCTTTTCTCTTTCTCTTCTTTTCTCATTCATTTTTTCTCTTTTCTCTTTTCTCTTCTTTTCTCTTTTCTCTTCTTTTCTCCTTTCTTTTCTCTTTTCTCTTCTTCTCTTCTTTTCTCTTCTTTTCCCTTCATTTCTCTTTTCTCTTTTGTATTCTTTTATCTTCTATTCACTTTTCTCTTTTATCTTTTCTTTTCTCTTCTTTTCTCTATTCTCTTCTTTTCTCTTTTCTCTTCTTTTCTCTTCATTTCTCTTTCCTCATTTCTCTATTCTCATCTGGACTCTTTTCTCTTCTTTGCTCTTTTCTCTTTTCTCTTCTTCTATCTTCTTTTATCTTCTTTTCTCTTTTCTCTTTTCTCTATTCTCTTCTGTTCTCTTTTGTCTTCTTTCCTCTGTTCCCTTTTCTCGTCTATTCTCTTTCATCTTTTCTCTTCATTTCTCTTTTCTCTTCTTTTCATTCTCTCTTCTTTTCTCTTTTCTCATTTCTCTTTTCTTTTCTTTTCTCTTTTCTCTTCTTGTCTCTTTTTTCTTTTCTATTCTTTTCTCTTCTTTTCTCTTTTCCATTTTCTCTTTTTTTCTCTTGTCTCTTTTCTCTTTTCTCTTCTTTTCTCTTTTCCCTTTACAACTCTGTTTTCTTTTCTTCTTTTCTCTTTTCACTTTTCTTTTCTCTTTTCACTTCTTTTCTCTTTTCTCATCTTTTCTCCTCTTTACTCTTTTCCCTTTTCTCTTCTTTTTTCTTTTCTCTTTTTTTCTCGTTTCTCTTCTTTTCTCTTTTCTCTTCTTTTCTCTTTTCCCTTTTCTTTTCTCTTTTCTCTATTCTCTTCTTTTCTCTTTTCTCTTTTGTATTCTTTTCTCTTCTATTCACTTTTCTCTTTTAACTTTTCTCTTCTTTTCTCTATTCTCTTCTTTTCTCTATTAACTTTTCTCTTCTTTTCTCTATTCTCTTCTTTTCTCTTTTTTCTCTTCTATTCACTTTTCTCTTTTATCTTTTCTCTTCTTTTCTCTATTCTCTTCTTTTCTCTTTTCTCTTCTTTTCTCTTCATTTCTCTTTCCTCATTTCTCTATTCTCATCTGTTCTCTTTTCTCTTCTTTGCTCTTTTCTCTTTTCTCTTCTTCTATCTTCTTTTATCTTCTTTTCTCTTTTCTCTTTTCTCTATTCTCTTCTGTACTCTTTTGTCTTCTTTCCTCTGTTCCCTTTTCTCGTCTATTCTCTTTCATCTTTTCTCTTCATTTCTCTTTTCTCTTCTTTTCATTCTCTCTTCTTTTCTCTTTTCTCATTTCTCTTTTCTTTTCTTTTCTCTTTTCTCTTTTCTCTTCTTGTCTCTTTTTTCTTTTCTATTCTTTTCTCTTCTTTTCTCTTTTCCATTTTCTCTTTTTTTCTCTTGTCTCTTTTCTCTTTTCTCTTCTTTTCACTTTCCTCTTTTCTATTTCCTCTTCTTTTCTAATTTATCTTTTCTCTTCTTTTCTCTTGTTTTCGCTTTTCTATATCCTCTTCTTTTCTCTTCTTCTCTCTTCTTTTCTCTTTTCTCTTGTCCCCTTTCTCTTCTTTTCTCTTTTCTCTTTTCTCTTCTTTTCTCTTTTCTCATCTTTTCTCCTCTTTACACTTTTCCCTATTCTCTTCTTTTCTCTTTTCTCTTCATTTCTCTTTCCTCATTTCTCTATTCTCATCTGTTCTCTTTTCTCTTCTTCTATCTTCTTTTATCTTCTTTTCTCTTTTCTCTTTTCTCTATTCTCTTCTGTTCTCTTTTGTCTTCTTTCCTCTGTTCCCTTTTCTCGTCTATTCTCTTTTATTTTTTCTCTTCATTTCTCTTTTCTCTTCTTTTCCATTCTCTCTTCTTTTCTCTTTTCGCATTTCTCTTTTCTCTTCTTGTCTCTTTTTTCTTTTCTGTTCTTTTCTCTTTTCCATTTTCTCTTTTTTTCTCTTGTCTCTTTTCTCTTTTCACTTCTTTTCTCTTTTCTCTTTTCTATTTCCTCTTCTTTTCTAATTTATCTTTTCTCTTCTTTTCTCTTGTTTTCGCTTTTCTATGTCCTCTTCTTTTCTCTTCTTCTCTCTTCTTTTCTCTTTTCTCTTGTCCCCTTTCTCTTCTTTTCTCTTTTCCCTTTTCTCTTCTTTTCTCTATTCTGTTCTTTTCTCTTTCCTTATTTCTCTTTTCTCTTCTTTTCTCTTTTCTCTTCTTTTCTCTTTTCTCATCTTTTCTCCTCTTTACTCTTTTCCCTTTTCTTTTCTTTTTTCTTTTCTCTTCTTTTCTCGTTTCTCTTCTTTTCTCTTTTCTCTTCTTTTCTCTTTTCCCTTTTCTTTTCTCTTTTCTCAATTCTCTTCTTTTCTCTTTTCTCGTCTTTTCTCTTTTCTCGTCATTTCCCTTCAGTTCTCTTTTCTCTTTTCTCTTTTGTATTCTTTTCTCTTCTATTCACTTTTCTCTTTTATCTTTTCTCTTCTTTTCTCTTTTCTCCTCTTTTCTCTTTTCTTTTCTCTTTTCTCTTTTCTCTTTTCTCTTCGTATCTCTTCGTTTCTCTTTTCTCTTCTTTTCTCTACTTTTCTCTTTTCCCTTTATTCTCTTCTTTTCTCTTTTCCTATATTCTCTTCTTTTCTCTTTTCTCTTTTCTCTTCTTTTCTCTTCTTTATTCTTTAAACTTTTCTCTTCTTTTTACTCTTCATTTCTCTTTTCTCTTCTTTTCATTTCTTTTCTCTTCTTTTCTCTTTTCCCTTTACAACTCTGTTTTCTTTTCTTCTTTTCTCTTTTCACTTTTCTTTTCTCTTTTCTCTTCTTTTCTCTTTTCTCATCTTTTCTCCTCTTTACTCTTTTCCCTTTTCTCTTCTTTTTTCTTTTCTCTTTTTTTCTCGTTTCTCTTCTTTTCTCTTTTCTCTTCTTTTCTCTTTTCCCTTTTCTTTTCTCTTTTCTCTATTCTCTTCTTTTCTCTTTTCTCTTTTGTATTCTTTTCTCTTCTATTCACTTTTCTCTTTTAACTTTTCTCTTCTTTTCTCTATTCTCTTCTTTTCTCTATTAACTTTTCTCTTCTTTTCTCTATTCTCTTCTTTTCTCTTTTTTCTCTTCTATTCACTTTTCTCTTTTATCTTTTCTCTTCTTTTCTCTATTCTCTTCTTTTCTCTTTTCTCTTCTTTTCTCTTCATTTCTCTTTCCTCATTTCTCTATTCTCATCTGTTCTCTTTTCTCTTCTTTGCTCTTTTCTCTTTTCTCTTCTTCTATCTTCTTTTATCTTCTTTTCTCTTTTCTCTTTTCTCTATTCTCTTCAGTTCTCTTTTGTCTTCTTTCCACTGTTCCCTTTTCTCGTCTATTCTCTTTTATCTTTTCTCTTCTTTTCTCTTTTCTCTTCTTTTCCCTTCTTTTCTCCTTTCACGTTTCTTTTCTCTTTTCTCTTCTTTTCTCTTTTCTCTTCTTTTCTCCTTTCTTTTCTCTTTTCTCTTCTTCTCTTCTTTTCTCTTTTCTCTTCTTTTCCCTTCATTTCTCTTTTCTCTTTTGTATTCTTTTATCTTCTATTCACTTTTCTCTTTTATCTTTTCTTTTCTCTTCTTTTCTCTATTCTCTTCTTTTCTCTTTTCCCTTCATTTCTCTTTCCTCATTTCTCTATTCTCATCTGTTCTCTTTTCTCTTCTTTGCTCTTTTCTCTTTTCTCTTCTTCTATCTTCTTTTATCTTCTTTTCTCTTTTCTCTTTTCTCTATTCTCTTCAGTTCTCTTTTGTCTTCTTTCCACTGTTCCCTATTCTCGTCTATTCTCTTTTATCTTTTCTCTTCTTTTCTCTTTTCTCTTCTTTTCCCTTCTTTTTTCCTTTCACGTTTCTTTTCACTTTTCTCTTCTTTTCTCTTTTCTCTTCTTTTCTCCTTTCTTTTCTCTTTTCTCTTCTTCTCTTCTTTTCTCTTTTCTCTTCTTTTCCCTTCATTTCTCTTTTCTCTTTTGTATTCTTTTATCTTCTATTCACTTTTCTCTTTTATCTTTTCTTTTCTCTTCTTTTCTCTATTCTCTTCTTTTCTCTTTTCTCTTCTTTCTCTTTTCTCATCTTTTCTCCTCTTTACTCTTTTCCCTTTTCTCTTCTTTTTTCTTTTCTCTTTTTTTCTCGTTTCTCTTCTTTTCTCTTTTCTCTTCTTTTCTCTTTTCCCTTTTCTTTTCTCTTTTCTCGATTCTCTTCTTTTCTCTTTTCTCTTTTGTATTCTTTTCTCTTCTATTCACTTTTCTCTTTTAACTTTTCTCTTCTTTTCTCTATTCTCTTATTTTCTCTATTAACTTTTCTCTTCTTTTCTCTATTCTCTTCTTTTCTCTCTTTTCTCTTCTATTCACTTTTCTCTTTTATCTTTTCTCTTCTTTTCTCTTCATTTCTCTTTCCTCATTTCTCTATTCTCATCTGTTCTCTTTTCTCTTCTTTGCTCTTTTCTCTTTTCTCTTCTTCTATCTTCTTTTATCTTCTTTTCTCTTTTCTCTTTTCTCTATTCTCTTCTGTTCTCTTTTGTCTTCTTTCCACTGTTCCCTTTTCTCGTCTATTCTCTTTTATCTTTTCTCTTCTTTTCTCTTTTCTCTTCTTTTCTCCTTTCACGTTTCTTTTCTCTTCTTTTCTCATTCATTTTTTCTCTTTTCTCTTTTCTCTTCTTTTCTCTTTTCTCTTCTTTTCTCCTTTCTTTTCTCTTTTCTCTTCTTCTCTTCTTTTCTCTTTTCTCGTCTTTTCTCTTTTCTCGTCATTTCCCTTCAGTTCTCTTTTCTCTTTTCTCTTTTGTATTCTTTTCTCTTCTATTCACTTTTCTCTTTTATCTTTTCTCTTCTTTTCTCTTTTCTCCTCTTTTCTCTTTTCTTTTCTCTTTTCTCTTTTCTCTTTTCTCTTCGTATCTCTTCGTTTCTCTTTTCTCTTCTTTTCTCTACTTTTCTCTTTTCCCTTTATTCTCTTCTTTTCTCTTTTCCTATATTCTCTTCTTTTCTCTTTTCTCTTTCCTCTTCTTTTCTCTTCTTTATTCTTTAAACTTTTCTCTTCTTTTTACTCTTCATTTCTCTTTTCTCTTCTTTTCATTTCTTTTCTCTTCTTTTCTGTTTTCCCTTTACAACTCTGTTTTCTTTTCTTCTTTTCTCTTTTCACTTTTCTTTTCTCTTTTCTCTTCATTTCTCTTTCCTCATTTCTCTATTCTCATCTGTTCTCTTTTCTCTTCTTTGCTCTTTTCTCTTTTCTCTTCTTCTATCTTCTTTTATCTTCTTTTCTCTTTTCTCTTTTCTCTATTCTCTTCTGTTCTCTTTTGTCTTCTTTCCACTGTTCCCTTTTCTCGTCTATACTCTTTTATCTTTTCTCTTCTTTTCTCTTTTCTCTTCTTTTCTCTTCTTTTCTCCTTTCACGTTTCTTTTCTCTTTCTCTTCTTTTCTCATTCATTTTTTCTCTTTTCTCTTTTCTCTTCTTTTCTCTTTTCTCTTCTTTTCTCCTTTCTTTTCTCTTTTCTCTTCTTCTCTTCTTTTCTCTTCTTTTCCCTTCATTTCTCTTTTCTCTTTTGTATTCTTTTATCTTCTATTCACTTTTCTCTTTTATCTTTTCTTTTCTCTTCTTTTCTCTATTCTCTTCTTTTCTCTTTTCTCTTCTTTTCTCTTCATTTCTCTTTCCTCATTTCTCTATTCTCATCTGGACTCTTTTCTCTTCTTTGCTCTTTTCTCTTTTCTCTTCTTCTATCTTCTTTTATCTTCTTTTCTCTTTTCTCTTTTCTCTATTCTCTTCTGTTCTCTTTTGTCTTCTTTCCTCTGTTCCCTTTTCTCGTCTATTCTCTTTCATCTTTTCTCTTCATTTCTCTTTTCTCTTCTTTTCATTCTCTCTTCTTTTCTCTTTTCTCATTTCTCTTTTCTTTTCTTTTCTCTTTTCTCTTCTTGTCTCTTTTTTCTTTTCTATTCTTTTCTCTTCTTTTCTCTTTTCCATTTTCTCTTTTTTTCTCTTGTCTCTTTTCTCTTTTCTCTTCTTTTCTCTTTTCCCTTTACAACTCTGTTTTCTTTTCTTCTTTTCTCTTTTCACTTTTCTTTTCTCTTTTCACTTCTTTTCTCTTTTCTCATCTTTTCTCCTCTTTACTCTTTTCCCTTTTCTCTTCTTTTTTCTTTTCTCTTTTTTTCTCGTTTCTCTTCTTTTCTCTTTTCTCTTCTTTTCTCTTTTCCCTTTTCTTTTCTCTTTTCTCTATTCTCTTCTTTTCTCTTTTCTCTTTTGTATTCTTTTCTCTTCTATTCACTTTTCTCTTTTAACTTTTCTCTTCTTTTCTCTATTCTCTTCTTTTCTCTATTAACTTTTCTCTTCTTTTCTCTATTCTCTTCTTTTCTCTTTTTTCTCTTCTATTCACTTTTCTCTTTTATCTTTTCTCTTCTTTTCTCTATTCTCTTCTTTTCTCTTTTCTCTTCTTTTCTCTTCATTTCTCTTTCCTCATTTCTCTATTCTCATCTGTTCTCTTTTCTCTTCTTTGCTCTTTTCTCTTTTCTCTTCTTCTATCTTCTTTTATCTTCTTTTCTCTTTTCTCTTTTCTCTATTCTCTTCTGTACTCTTTTGTCTTCTTTCCTCTGTTCCCTTTTCTCGTCTATTCTCTTTCATCTTTTCTCTTCATTTCTCTTTTCTCTTCTTTTCATTCTCTCTTCTTTTCTCTTTTCTCATTTCTCTTTTCTTTTCTTTTCTCTTTTCTCTTTTCTCTTCTTGTCTCTTTTTTCTTTTCTATTCCTTTCTCTTCTTTTCTCTTTTCCATTTTCTCTTTTTTTCTCTTGTCTCTTTTCTCTTTTCTCTTCTTTTCACTTTCCTCTTTTCTATTTCCTCTTCTTTTCTAATTTATCTTTTCTCTTCTTTTCTCTTGTTTTCGCTTTTCTATATCCTCTTCTTTTCTCTTCTTCTCTCTTCTTTTCTCTTTTCTCTTGTCCCCTTTCTCTTCTTTTCTCTTTTCTCTTTTCTCTTCTTTTCTCTTTTCTCATCTTTTCTCCTCTTTACACTTTTCCCTATTCTCTTCTTTTCTCTTTTCTCTTCATTTCTCTTTCCTCATTTCTCTATTCTCATCTGTTCTCTTTTCTCTTCTTCTATCTTCTTTTATCTTCTTTTCTCTTTTCTCTTTTCTCTATTCTCTTCTGTTCTCTTTTGTCTTCTTTCCTCTGTTCCCTTTTCTCGTCTATTCTCTTTTATTTTTTCTCTTCATTTCTCTTTTCTCTTCTTTTCCATTCTCTCTTCTTTTCTCTTTTCGCATTTCTCTTTTCTCTTCTTGTCTCTTTTTTCTTTTCTGTTCTTTTCTCTTTTCCATTTTCTCTTTTTTTCTCTTGTCTCTTTTCTCTTTTCACTTCTTTTCTCTTTTCTCTTTTCTATTTCCTCTTCTTTTCTAATTTATCTTTTCTCTTCTTTTCTCTTGTTTTCGCTTTTCTATGTCCTCTTCTTTTCTCTTCTTCTCTCTTCTTTTCTCTTTTCTCTTGTCCCCTTTCTCTTCTTTTCTCTTTTCCCTTTTCTCTTCTTTTCTCTATTCTGTTCTTTTCTCTTTCCTTATTTCTCTTTTCTCTTCTTTTCTCTTTTCTCTTCTTTTCTCTTTTCTCATCTTTTCTCCTCTTTACTCTTTTCCCTTTTCTTTTCTTTTTTCTTTTCTCTTCTTTTCTCGTTTCTCTTCTTTTCTCTTTTCTCTTCTTTTCTCTTTTCCCTTTTCTTTTCTCTTTTCTCAATTCTCTTCTTTTCTCTTTTCTCGTCTTTTCTCTTTTCTCGTCATTTCCCTTCAGTTCTCTTTTCTCTTTTCTCTTTTGTATTCTTTTCTCTTCTATTCACTTTTCTCTTTTCTCTTTTCTCCTCTTTTCTCTTTTCTCCTCTTTTCTCTTTTCTTTTCTCTTTTCTCTTTTCTCTTTTCTCTTCGTATCTCTTCGTTTCTCTTTTCTCTTCTTTTCTCTACTTTTCTCTTTTCCCTTTATTCTCTTCTTTTCTCTTTTCCTATATTCTCTTCTTTTCTCTTTTCTCTTTTCTCTTCTTTTCTCTTCTTTATTCTTTAAACTTTTCTCTTCTTTTTACTCTTCATTTCTCTTTTCTCTTCTTTTCATTTCTTTTCTCTTCTTTTCTCTTTTCCCTTTACAACTCTGTTTTCTTTTCTTCTTTTCTCTTTTCACTTTTCTTTTCTCTTTTCTCTTCTTTTCTCTTTTCTCATCTTTTCTCCTCTTTACTCTTTTCCCTTTTCTCTTCTTTTTTCTTTTCTCTTTTTTTCTCGTTTCTCTTCTTTTCTCTTTTCTCTTCTTTTCTCTTTTCCCTTTTCTTTTCTCTTTTCTCTATTCTCTTCTTTTCTCTTTTCTCTTTTGTATTCTTTTCTCTTCTATTCACTTTTCTCTTTTAACTTTTCTCTTCTTTTCTCTATTCTCTTCTTTTCTCTATTAACTTTTCTCTTCTTTTCTCTATTCTCTTCTTTTCTCTTTTTTCTCTTCTATTCACTTTTCTCTTTTATCTTTTCTCTTCTTTTCTCTATTCTCTTCTTTTCTCTTTTCTCTTCTTTTCTCTTCATTTCTCTTTCCTCATTTCTCTATTCTCATCTGTTCTCTTTTCTCTTCTTTGCTCTTTTCTCTTTTCTCTTCTTCTATCTTCTTTTATCTTCTTTTCTCTTTTCTCTTTTCTCTATTCTCTTCTGTTCTCTTTTGTCTTCTTTCCTCTGTTCCCTTTTCACGTCTATTCTCTTTTATTTTTTCTCTTCATTTCTCTTTTCTCTTCTTTTCCATTCTCTCTTCTTTTCTCTTTTCTCATTTCTCTTTTCTCTTCTTGTCTCTTTTTTCTTTTCTGTTCTTTTCTCTTCTTTTCTCTTTTCCATTTTCTCTTTTTTCTCTTGTCTCTTTTCTCTTTTCACTTCTTTTCTCTTTTCTCTTTTCTATTTCCTCTTCTTTTCTAATTTATCTTTTCTCTTCTTTTCTCTTGTTTTTGCTTTTCTATATCCTCTTCTTTTCTCTTCTTCTCTCTTCTTTTCTCTTTTCTCTTGTCCCCTTTCTCTTCTTTTCTCTTTTCCCTTTTCTCTTCTTTTCTCTATTCTGTTCTTTTCTCTTTCCTTATTTCTCTTTTCTCTTCTTTTCTCTTTTCTCTTCTTTTCTCTTTTCTCTTCTTTTCTCTTTTCTCATCTTTTCTCCTCTTTACTCTTTTCCCTTTTCTCTTCTTTTTTCTTTTCTCTTCTTTTCTCGTTTCTCTTCTTTTCTCTTTTCTCTTCTTTTCTCTTTTCCCTTTTCTTTTCTCTTTTCTCAATTCTCTTCTTTTCTCTTTTCTCGTCTTTTCTCTTTTCTCGTCATTTCCCTTCAGTTCTCTTTTCTCTTTTCTCTTTTGTATTCTTTTCTCTTCTATTCACTTTTCTCTTTTATCTTTTCTCTTCTTTTCTCTTTTCTCCTCTTTTCTCTTTTCTTTTCTCTTTTCTCTTTTCTCTTTTCTCTTCGTATCTCTTCGTTTCTCTTTTCTCTTCTTTTCTCTACTTTTCTCTTTTCCCTTTATTCTCTTCTTTTCTCTTTTCCTATATTCTCTTCTTTTCTCTTTTCTCTTTTCTCTTCTTTTCTCTTCTTTATTCTTTAAACTTTTCTCTTCTTTTTACTCTTCATTTCTCTTTTCTCTTCTTTTCATTTCTTTTCTCTTCTTTTCTCTTTTCCCTTTACAACTCTGTTTTCTTTTCTTCTTTTCTCTTTTCACTTTTCTTTTCTCTTTTCTCTTCTTTTCTCTTTTCTCATCTTTTCTCCTCTTTACTCTTTTCCCTTTTCTCTTCTTTTTTCTTTTCTCTTTTTTTCTCGTTTCTCTTCTTTTCTCTTTTCTCTTCTTTTCTCTTTTCCCTTTTCTTTTCTCTTTTCTCTATTCTCTTCTTTTCTCTTTTCTCTTTTGTATTCTTTTCTCTTCTATTCACTTTTCTCTTTTAACTTTTCTCTTCTTTTCTCTATTCTCTTCTTTTCTCTATTAACTTTTCTCTTCTTTTCTCTATTCTTTTCTCTTCTCTTTTTTCTCTTCTCTTCACTTTTCTCTTTTATCTTTTCTCTTCTTTTCTCTATTCTCTTCTTTTCTCTATTAACTTTTCTCTTCTTTTCTCTATTCTCTTCTTTTCTCTTTTTTCTCTTCTATTCACTTTTCTCTTTTATCTTTTCTCTTCTTTTCTCTATTCTCTTCTTTTCTCTTTTCTCTTCTTTTCTCTTCATTTCTCTTTCCTCATTTCTCTATTCTCATCTGTTCTCTTTTCTCTTCTTTGCTCTTTTCTCTTTTCTCTTCTTCTATCTTCTTTTATCTTCTTTTCTCTTTTCTCTTTTCTCTATTCTCTTCAGTTCTCTTTTGTCTTCTTTCCACTGTTCCCTTTTCTCGTCTATTCTCTTTTATCTTTTCTCTTCTTTTCTCTTTTCTCTACTTTTCCCTTCTTTTCTCCTTTCACGTTTCTTTTCTCTTTTCTCTTCTTTTCTCTTTTCTCTTCTTTTCTCCTTTCTTTTCTCTTTTCTCTTCTTCTCTTCTTTTCTCTTTTCTCTTCTTTTCCCTTCATTTCTCTTTTCTCTTTTGTATTCTTTTATCTTCTATTCACTTTTCTCTTTTATCTTTTCTTTTCTCTTCTTTTCTCTATTCTCTTCTTTTCTCTTTTCCCTTCATTTCTCTTTCCTCATTTCTCTATTCTCATCTGTTCTCTTTTCTCTTCTTTGCTCTTTTCTCTTTTCTCTTCTTCTATCTTCTTTTATCTTCTTTTCTCTTTTCTCTTTTCTCTATTCTCTTCAGTTCTCTTTTGTCTTCTTTCCACTGTTCCCTTTTCTCGTCTATTCTCTTTTATCTTTTCTCTTCTTTTCTCTTTTCTCTTCTTTTCCCTTCTTTTCTCCTTTCACGTTTCTTTTCTCTTTTCTCTTCTTTTCTCTTTTCTCTTCTTTTCTCCTTTCTTTTCTCTTTTCTCTTCTTCTCTTCTTTTCTCTTTTCTCTTCTTTTCCCTTCATTTCTCTTTTCTCTTTTGTATTCTTTTATCTTCTATTCACTTTTCTCTTTTATCTTTTCTTTTCTCTTCTTTTCTCTATTCTCTTCTTTTCTCTTTTCCCTTCATTTCTCTTTCCTCATTTCTCTATTCTCATCTGTTCTCTTTTCTCTTCTTTGCTCTTTTCTCTTTTCTCTTCTTCTATCTTCTTTTATCTTCTTTTCTCTTTTCTCTTTTCTCTATTCTCTTCAGTTCTCTTTTGTCTTCTTTCCACTGTTCCCTTTTCTCGTCTATTCTCTTTTATCTTTTCTCTTCTTTTCTCTTTTCTCTTCTTTTCCCTTCTTTTTTCCTTTCACGTTTCTTTTCACTTTTCTCTTTTCTCTTTTCTCTTCTTTTCTCCTTTCTTTTCTCTTTTCTCTTCTTCACTTCTTTTCTCTTTTCTCTTCTTTTCCCTTCATTTCTCTTTTCTCTTTTGTATTCTTTTATCTTCTATTCACTTTTCTCTTTTATCTTTTCTTTTCTCTTCTTTTCTCTATTCTCTTCTTTTCTCTTTTCTCTTCTTTTCTCTTTTCCCTTTTCTTTTCTCTTTTCTCTATTCTCTTCTTTTCTCTTTTCTCTTTTGAATTCTTTTCTCTTCTATTCACTTTTCTCTTTTATCTTTTCTCTTCTTTTCTCTTTTCTCCTCTTTTCTCTTTTCTTTTCTCTTTTCTCTTTTCTCTTTTCTCTTCGTATCTCTTCGTTTCTCTTTTCTCTTCTTTTCTCTACTTTTCTCTTTTCCCTTTATTCTCTTCTTTTCTCTTTTCCTATATTCACTTCTTTTCTCTTTTCTCTTTTCTCTTCTTTTCTCTTCTTTATTCTTTAAACTTTTCTCTTCTTTTTACTCTTCATTTCTCTTTTCTCTTCTTTTCATTTCTTTTCTCTTCTTTTCTGTTCTTTTCTCTTCTTTTCTCTTTTCCATTTTCTCTTTTTTTCTCTTGTCTCTTTTCTCTTTTCACTTCTTTTCTCTTTTCTCTTTTCTATTTCCTCTTCTTTTCTAATTTATCTTTTCTCTTCTTTTCTCTTGTTTTCGCTTTTCTATATCCTCTTCTTTTCTCTTCTTCTCTCTTCTTTTCTCTTTTCTCTTGTCCCCTTTCTCTTCTTTTCTCTTTTCCCTTTTCTCTTCTTTTCTCTATTCTGTTCTTTTCTCTTTCCTTATTTCTCTTTTCTCTTCTTTTCTCTTTTCTCTTCTTTTCTCTTTTCTCATCTTTTCTCCTCTTTACTCTTTTCCCTTTTCTCTTCTTTTTTCTTTTCTCTTCTTTTCTCGTTTCTCTTCTTTTCTCTTTTCTCTTCTTTTCTCTTTTCCCTTTTCTTTTCTCTTTTCTCAATTCTCTTCTTTTCTCTTTTCTTGTCTTTTCTCTTTTCTCGTCATTTCCCTTCAGTTCTCTTTTCTCTTTTCTCTTTTGTATTCTTTTCTCTTCTATTCACTTTTCTCTTTTATCTTTTCTCTTCTTTTCTCTTTTCTCCTCTTTTCTCTTTTCTTTTCTCTTTTCTCTTTTCTCTTTTCTCTTCGTATCTCTTCGTTTCTCTTTTCTCTTCTTTTCTCTACTTTTCTCTTTTCCCTTTATTCTCTTCTTTTCTCTTTTCCTATATTCTCTTCTTTTCTCTTTTCTCTTTTCTCTTCTTTTCTCTTCTTTATTCTTTAAACTTTTCTCTTCTTTTTACTCTTCATTTCTCTTTTCTCTTCTTTTCATTTCTTTTCTCTTCTTTTCTCTTTTCCCTTTACAACTCTGTTTTCTTTTCTTCTTTTCTCTTTTCACTTTTCTTTTCTCTTTTCTCTTCTTTTCTCTTTTCTCATCTTTTCTCCTCTTTACTCTTTTCCCTTTTCTCTTCTTTTTTCTTTTCTCTTTTTTTCTCGTTTCTCTTCTTTTCTCTTTTCTCTTCTTTTCTCTTTTCCCTTTTCTTTTCTCTTTTCTCTATTCTCTTCTTTTCTCTTTTCTCTTTTGTATTCTTTTCTCTTCTATTCACTTTTCTCTTTTAACTTTTCTCTTCTTTTCTCTATTCTCTTCTTTTCTCTATTAACTTTTCTCTTCTTTTCTCTATTCTCTTCTTTTCTCTTTTTTCTCTTCTATTCACTTTTCTCTTTTATCTTTTCTCTTCTTTTCTCTATTCTCTTCTTTTCTCTTTTCTCTTCTTTTCTCTTCATTTCTCTTTCCTCATTTCTCTATTCTCATCTGTTCTCTTTTCTCTTCTTTGCTCTTTTCTCTTTTCTCTTCTTCTATCTTCTTTTATCTTCTTTTCTCTTTTCTCTTTTCTCTATTCTCTTCTGTTCTCTTTTGTCTTCTTTCCTCTGTTCCCTTTTCACGTCTATTCTCTTTTATTTTTTCTCTTCATTTCTCTTTTCTCTTCTTTTCCATTCTCTCTTCTTTTCTCTTTTCTCATTTCTCTTTTCTCTTCTTGTCTCTTTTTTCTTTTCTGTTCTTTTCTCTTCTTTTCTCTTTTCCATTTTCTCTTTTTTTCTCTTGTCTCTTTTCTCTTTTCACTTCTTTTCTCTTTTCTCTTTTCTATTTCCTCTTCTTTTCTAATTTATCTTTTCTCTTCTTTTCTCTTGTTTTCGCTTTTCTATATCCTCTTCTTTTCTCTTCTTCTCTCTTCTTTTCTCTTTTCTCTTGTCCCCTTTCTCTTCTTTTCTCTTTTCCCTTTTCTCTTCTTTTCTCTATTCTGTTCTTTTCTCTTTCCTTATTTCTCTTTTCTCTTCTTTTCTCTTTTCTCTTCTTTTCTCTTTTCTCTTCTTTTCTCTTTTCTCATCTTTTCTCCTCTTTACTCTTTTCCCTTTTCTCTTCTTTTTTCTTTTCTCTTCTTTTCTCGTTTCTCTTCTTTTCTCTTTTCTCTTCTTTTCTCTTTTCCCTTTTCTTTTCTCTTTTCTCAATTCTCTTCTTTTCTCTTTTCTCGTCTTTTCTCTTTTCTCGTCATTTCCCTTCAGTTCTCTTTTCTCTTTTCTCTTTTGTATTCTTTTCTCTTCTATTCACTTTTCTCTTTTATCTTTTCTCTTCTTTTCTCTTTTCTCCTCTTTTCTCTTTTCTTTTCTCTTTTCTCTTTTCTCTTTTCTCTTCGTATCTCTTCGTTTCTCTTTTCTCTTCTTTTCTCTACTTTTCTCTTTTCACTTTATTCTCTTCTTTTCTCTTTTCCTATATTCTCTTCTTTTCTCTTTTCTCTTTTCTCTTCTTTTCTCTTCTTTATTCTTTAAACTTTTCTCTTCTTTTTACTCTTCATTTCTCTTTTCTCTTCTTTTCATTTCTTTTCTCTTCTTTTCTCTTTTCCCTTTACAACTCTGTTTTCTTTTCTTCTTTTCTCTTTTCACTTTTCTTTTCTCTTTTCTCTTCTTTTCTCTTTTCTCATCTTTTCTCCTCTTTACTCTTTTCCCTTTTCTCTTCTTTTTTCTTTTCTCTTTTTTTCTCGTTTCTCTTCTTTTCTCTTTTCTCTTCTTTTCTCTTTTCCCTTTTCTTTTCTCTTTTCTCTATTCTCTTCTTTTCTCTTTTCTCTTTCGTATTCTTTTCTCTTCTATTCACTTTTCTCTTTTAACTTTTCTCTTCTTGTCTCTATTCTCTTCTTTTCTCTATTAACTTTTCTCTTCTTTTCTCTATTCTCTTCTTTTCTCTTTTTTCTCTTCTCTTCACTTTTCTCTTTTAACTTTTCTCTTCTTTTCTCTATTCTCTTCTTTTCTCTTTTTTCTCTTCTCTTCACTTTTCTCTTTTATCTTTTCTCTTCTTTTCTCTATTCTCTTCTTTTCTCTATTAACTTTTCTCTTCTTTTCTCTATTCTCTTCTTTTCTCTTTTTTCTCTTCTATTCACTTTTCTCTTTTATCTTTTCTCTTCTTTTCTCTATTCTCTTCTTTTCTCTTTTCTCTTCTTTTCTCTTCATTTCTCTTTCCTCATTTCTCTATTCTCATCTGTTCTCTTTTCTCTTCTTTGCTCTTTTCTCTTTTCTCTTCTTCTATCTTCTTTTATCTTCTTTTCTCTTTTCTCTTTTCTCTATTCTCTTCAGTTCTCTTTTGTCTTCTTTCCACTGTTCCCTTTTCTCGTCTATTCTCTTTTATCTTTTCTCTTCTTTTCTCTTTTCTCTACTTTTCCCTTCTTTTCTCCTTTCACGTTTCTTTTCTCTTTTCTCTTCTTTTCTCTTTTCTCTCCTTTTCTCCTTTCTTTTCTCTTTTCTCTTCTTCTCTTCTTTTCTCTTTTCTCTTCTTTTCCCTTCATTTCTCTTTTCTCTTTTGTATTCTTTTATCTTCTATTCACTTTTCTCTTTTATCTTTTCTTTTCTCTTCTTTTCTCTATTCTCTTCTTTTCTCTTTTCCCTTCATTTCTCTTTCCTCATTTCTCTATTCTCATCTGTTCTCTTTTCTCTTCTTTGCTCTTTTCTCTTTTCTCTTCTTCTATCTTCTTTTATCTTCTTTTCTCTTTTCTCTTTTCTCTATTCTCTTCAGTTCTCTTTTGTCTTCTTTCCACTGTTCCCTTTTCTCGTCTATTCTCTTTTATCTTTTCTCTTCTTTTCTCTTTTCTCTTCTTTTCCCTTCTTTTCTCCTTTCACGTTTCTTTTCTCTTTTCTCTTCTTTTCTCTTTTCTCTTCTTTTCTCCTTTCTTTTCTCTTTTCTCTTCTTCTCTTCTTTTCTCTTTTCTCTTCTTTTCCCTTCATTTCTCTTTTCTCTTTTGTATTCTTTTATCTTCTATTCACTTTTCTCTTTTATCTTTTCTTTTCTCTTCTTTTCTCTATTCTCTTCTTTTCTCTTTTCCCTTCATTTCTCTTTCCTCATTTCTCTATTCTCATCTGTTCTCTTTTCTCTTCTTTGCTCTTTTCTCTTTTCTCTTCTTCTATCTTCTTTTATCTTCTTTTCTCTTTTCTCTTTTCTCTATTCTCTTCAGTTCTCTTTTGTCTTCTTTCCACTGTTCCCTATTCTCGTCTATTCTCTTTTATCTTTTCTCTTCTTTTCTCTTTTCTCTTCTTTTCCCTTCTTTTTTCCTTTCACGTTTCTTTTCACTTTTCTCTTCTTTTCTCTTTTCTCTTCTTTTCTCCTTTCTTTTCTCTTTTCTCTTCTTCACTTCTTTTCTCTTTTCTCTTCTTTTCCCTTCATTTCTCTTTTCTCTTTTGTATTCTTTTATCTTCTATTCACTTTTCTCTTTTATCTTTTCTTTTCTCTTCTTTTCTCTATTCTCTTCTTTTCTCTTTTCTCTTCTTTTCTCTTTTCTCATCTTTTCTCCTCTTTACTCTTTTCCCTTTTCTCTTCTTTTTTCTTTTCTCTTTTTTTCTCGTTTCTCTTCTTTTCTCTTTTCTCTTCTTTTCTCTTTTCCCTTTTCTTTTCTCTTTTCTCGATTCTCTTCTTTTCTCTTTTCTCTTTTGTATTCTTTTCTCTTCTATTCACTTTTCTCTTTTAACTTTTCTCTTCTTTTCTCTATTCTCTTATTTTCTCTATTAACTTTTCTCTTCTTTTCTCTATTCTCTTCTTTTCTCTTTTTTCTCTTCTATTCACTTTTCTCTTTTATCTTTTCTCTTCTTTTCTCTTCATTTCTCTTTCCTCATTTCTCTATTCTCATCTGTTCTCTTTTCTCTTCTTTGCTCTTTTCTCTTTTCTCTTCTTCTATCTTCTTTTATCTTCTTTTCTCTTTTCTCTTTTCTCTATTCTCTTCTGTTCTCTTTTGTCTTCTTTCCACTGTTCCCTTTTCTCGTCTATTCTCTTTTATCTTTTCTCTTCTTTTCTCTTTTCTCTTCTTTTCTCCTTTCACGTTTCTTTTCTCTTCTTTTCTCATTCATTTTTTCTCTTTTCTCTTTTCTCTTCTTTTCTCTTTTCTCTTCTTTTCTCCTTTCTTTTCTCTTTTCTCTTCTTCTCTTCTTTTCTCTTTTCTCGTCTTTTCTCTTTTCTCGTCATTTCCCTTCAGTTCTCTTTTCTCTTTTCTCTTTTGTATTCTTTTCTCTTCTATTCACTTTTCTCTTTTATCTTTTCTCTTCTTTTCTCTTTTCTCCTCTTTTCTCTTTTATTTTCTCTTTTCTCTTTTCTCTTTTCTCTTCGTATCTCTTCGTTTCTCTTTTCTCTTCTTTTCTCTACTTTTCTCTTTTCCCTTTATTCTCTTCTTTTCTCTTTTCCTATATTCTCTTCTTTTCTCTTTTCTCTTTCCTCTTCTTTTCTCTTCTTTATTCTTTAAACTTTTCTCTTCTTTTTACTCTTCATTTCTCTTTTCTCTTCTTTTCATTTCTTTTCTCTTCTTTTCTGTTTTCCCTTTACAACTCTGTTTTCTTTTCTTCTTTTCTCTTTTCACTTTTCTTTTCTCTTTTCTCTTCATTTCTCTTTCCTCATTTCTCTATTCTCATCTGTTCTCTTTTCTCTTCTTTGCTCTTTTCTCTTTTCTCTTCTTCTATCTTCTTTTATCTTCTTTTCTCTTTTCTCTTGTCCCCTTTCTCTTCTTTTCTCTTTTCTCTTCTTTTCTCTTCTTTTCTCTTTTCTCATCTTTTCTCCTCTTTACTCTTTTCCCTTTTCTCTTCTTTTTTCTTTTCTCTTC
Source organism: Chiloscyllium punctatum (assembly GCF_047496795.1). NCBI lineage: Eukaryota > Metazoa > Chordata > Chondrichthyes > Orectolobiformes > Hemiscylliidae > Chiloscyllium > Chiloscyllium punctatum. Next base: position 36,740,757 of record NC_092779.1, read on the forward strand.
TTTTCTCGTTTCTCTTCTTTTCTCTTTTCTCTTCTTTTCTCTTTTCCCTTTTCTTTTCTCTTTTCTCAATTCTCTTCTTTTCTCTTTTCTCGTCTTTTCTCTTTTCTCGTCATTTCCCTTCAGTTCTCTTTTCTCTTTTCTCTTTTGTATTCTTTTCTCTTCTATTCACTTTTCTCTTTTATCTTTTCTCTTCTTTTCTCTTTTCTCCTCTTTTCTCTTTTCTTTTCTCTTTTCTCTTTTCTCTTTTCTCTTCGTATCTCTTCGTTTCTCTTTTCTCTTCTTTTCTCTACTTTTCTCTTTTCCCTTTATTCTCTTCTTTTCTCTTTTCCTATATTCTCTTCTTTTCTCTTTTCTCTTTTCTCTTCTTTTCTCTTCTTTATTCTTTAAACTTTTCTCTTCTTTTTACTCTTCATTTCTCTTTTCTCTTCTTTTCATTTCTTTTCTCTTCTTTTCTCTTTTCCGTTTACAACTCTGTTTTCTTTTCTTCTTTTCTCTTTTCACTTTTCTTTTCTCTTTTCTCTTCTTTTCTCTTTTCTCATCTTTTCTCCTCTTTACTCTTTTCCCTTTTCTCTTCTTTTTTCTTTTCTCTTTTTTTCTCGTTTCTCTTCTTTTCTCTTTTCTCTTCTTTTCTCTTTTCCCTTTTCTTTTCTCTTTTCTCTATTCTCTTCTTTTCTCTTTTCTCTTTTGTATTCTTTTCTCTTCTATTCACTTTTCTCTTTTAACTTTTCTCTTCTTTTCTCTATTCTCTTCTTTTCTCTATTAACTTTTCTCTTCTTTTCTCTATTCTCTTCTTTTCTCTTTTTTCTCTTCTATTCACTTTTCTCTTTTATCTTTTCTCTTCTTTTCTCTATTCTCTTCTTTTCTCTTTTCTCTTCTTTTCTCTTCATTTCTCTTTCCTCATTTCTCTATTCTCATCTGTTCTCTTTTCTCTTCTTTGCTCTTTTCTCTTTTCTCTTCTTCTATCTTCTTTTATCTTCTTTTCTCTTTTCTCTTTTCTCTATTCTCTTCTGTTCTCTTTTGTCTTCTTTCCTCTGTTCCCTTTTCACGTCTATTCTCTTTTATTTTTTCTCTTCATTTCTCTTTTCTCTTCTTTTCCATTCTCTCTTCTTTTCTCTTTTCTCATTTCTCTTTTCTCTTCTTGTCTCTTTTTTCTTTTCTGTTCTTTTCTCTTCTTTTCTCTTTTCCATTTTCTCTTTTTTTCTCTTGTCTCTTTTCTCTTTTCACTTCTTTTCTCTTTTCTCTTTTCTATTTCCTCTTCTTTTCTAATTTATCTTTTCTCTTCTTTTCTCTTGTTTTCGCTTTTCTATATCCTCTTCTTTTCTCTTCTTCTCTCTTCTTTTCTCTTTTCTCTTGTCCCCTTTCTCTTCTTTTCTCTTTTCCCTTTTCTCTTCTTTTCTCTATTCTGTTCTTTTCTCTTTCCTTATTTCTCTTTTCTCTTCTTTTCTCTTTTCTCTTCTTTTCTCTTTTCTCTTCTTTTCTCTTTTCTCATCTTTTCTCCTCTTTACTCTTTTCCCTTTTCTCTTCTTTTTTCTTTTCTCTTCTTTTCTCGTTTCTCTTCTTTTCTCTTTTCTCTTCTTTTCTCTTTTCCCTTTTCTTTTCTCTTTTCTCAATTCTCTTCTTTTCTCTTTTCTCGTCTTTTCTCTTTTCTCGTCATTTCCCTTCAGTTCTCTTTTCTCTTTTCTCTTTTGTATTCTTTTCTCTTCTATTCACTTTTCTCTTTTATCTTTTCTCTTCTTTTCTCTTTTCTCCTCTTTTCTCTTTTCTTTTCTCTTTTCTCTTTTCTCTTTTCTCTTCGTATCTCTTCGTTTCTCTTTTCTCTTCTTTTCTCTACTTTTCTCTTTTCCCTTTATTCTCTTCTTTTCTCTTTTCCTATATTCTCTTCTTTTCTCTTTTCTCTTTTCTCTTCTTTTCTCTTCTTTATTCTTTAAACTTTTCTCTTCTTTTTACTCTTCATTTCTCTTTTCTCTTCTTTTCATTTCTTTTCTCTTCTTTTCTCTTTTCCCTTTACAACTCTGTTTTCTTTTCTTCTTTTCTCTTTTCACTTTTCTTTTCTCTTTTCTCTTCTTTTCTCTTTTCTCATCTTTTCTCCTCTTTACTCTTTTCCCTTTTCTCTTCTTTTTTCTTTTCTCTTTTTTTCTCGTTTCTCTTCTTTTCTCTTTTCTCTTCTTTTCTCTTTTCCCTTTTCTTTTCTCTTTTCTCTATTCTCTTCTTTTCTCTTTTCTCTTTCGTATTCTTTTCTCTTCTATTCACTTTTCTCTTTTAACTTTTCTCTTCTTGTCTCTATTCTCTTCTTTTCTCTATTAACTTTTCTCTTCTTTTCTCTATTCTCTTCTTTTCTCTTTTTTCTCTTCTCTTCACTTTTCTCTTTTAACTTTTCTCTTCTTTTCTCTATTCTCTTCTTTTCTCTTTTTTCTCTTCTCTTCACTTTTCTCTTTTATCTTTTCTCTTCTTTTCTCTATTCTCTTCTTTTCTCTATTAACTTTTCTCTTCTTTTCTCTATTCTCTTCTTTTCTCTTTTTTCTCTTCTATTCACTTTTCTCTTTTATCTTTTCTCTTCTTTTCTCTATTCTCTTCTTTTCTCTTTTCTCTTCTTTTCTCTTCATTTCTCTTTCCTCATTTCTCTATTCTCATCTGTTCTCTTTTCTCTTCTTTGCTCTTTTCTCTTTTCTCTTCTTCTATCTTCTTTTATCTTCTTTTCTCTTTTCTCTTTTCTCTATTCTCTTCAGTTCTCTTTTGTCTTCTTTCCACTGTTCCCTTTTCTCGTCTATTCTCTTTTATCTTTTCTCTTCTTTTCTCTTTTCTCTACTTTTCCCTTCTTTTCTCCTTTCACGTTTCTTTTCTCTTTTCTCTTCTTTTCTCTTTTCTCTTCTTTTCTCCTTTCTTTTCTCTTTTCTCTTCTTCTCTTCTTTTCTCTTTTCTCTTCTTTTCCCTTCATTTCTCTTTTCTCTTTTGTATTCTTTTATCTTCTATTCACTTTTCTCTTTTATCTTTTCTTTTCTCTTCTTTTCTCTATTCTCTTCTTTTCTCTTTTCCCTTCATTTCTCTTTCCTCATTTCTCTATTCTCATCTGTTCTCTTTTCTCTTCTTTGCTCTTTTCTCTTTTCTCTTCTTCTATCTTCTTTTATCTTCTTTTCTCTTTTCTCTTTTCTCTATTCTCTTCAGTTCTCTTTTGTCTTCTTTCCACTGTTCCCTTTTCTCGTCTATTCTCTTTTATCTTTTCTCTTCTTTTCTCTTTTCTCTTCTTTTCCCTTCTTTTCTCCTTTCACGTTTCTTTTCTCTTTTCTCTTCTTTTCTCTTTTCTCTTCTTTTCTCCTTTCTTTTCTCTTTTCTCTTCTTCTCTTCTTTTCTCTTTTCTCTTCTTTTCCCTTCATTTCTCTTTTCTCTTTTGTATTCTTTTATCTTCTATTCACTTTTCTCTTTTATCTTTTCTTTTCTCTTCTTTTCTCTATTCTCTTCTTTTCTCTTTTCCCTTCATTTCTCTTTCCTCATTTCTCTATTCTCATCTGTTCTCTTTTCTCTTCTTTGCTCTTTTCTCTTTTCTCTTCTTCTATCTTCTTTTATCTTCTTTTCTCTTTTCTCTTTTCTCTATTCTCTTCAGTTCTCTTTTGTCTTCTTTCCACTGTTCCCTATTCTCGTCTATTCTCTTTTATCTTTTCTCTTCTTTTCTCTTTTCTCTTCTTTTCCCTTCTTTTTTCCTTTCACGTTTCTTTTCACTTTTCTCTTCTTTTCTCTTTTCTCTTCTTTTCTCCTTTCTTTTCTCTTTTCTCTTCTTCACTTCTTTTCTCTTTTCTCTTCTTTTCCCTTCATTTCTCTTTTCTCTTTTGTATTCTTTTATCTTCTATTCACTTTTCTCTTTTATCTTTTCTTTTCTCTTCTTTTCTCTATTCTCTTCTTTTCTCTTTTCTCTTCTTTCTCTTTTCTCATCTTTTCTCCTCTTTACTCTTTTCCCTTTTCTCTTCTTTTTTCTTTTCTCTTTTTTTCTCGTTTCTCTTCTTTTCTCTTTTCTCTTCTTTTCTCTTTTCCCTTTTCTTTTCTCTTTTCTCGATTCTCTTCTTTTCTCTTTTCTCTTTTGTATTCTTTTCTCTTCTATTCACTTTTCTCTTTTAACTTTTCTCTTCTTTTCTCTATTCTCTTATTTTCTCTATTAACTTTTCTCTTCTTTTCTCTATTCTCTTCTTTTCTCTTTTTTCTCTTCTATTCACTTTTCTCTTTTATCTTTTCTCTTCTTTTCTCTTCATTTCTCTTTCCTCATTTCTCTATTCTCATCTGTTCTCTTTTCTCTTCTTTGCTCTTTTCTCTTTTCTCTTCTTCTATCTTCTTTTATCTTCTTTTCTCTTTTCTCTTTTCTCTATTCTCTTCTGTTCTCTTTTGTCTTCTTTCCACTGTTCCCTTTTCTCGTCTATTCTCTTTTATCTTTTCTCTTCTTTTCTCTTTTCTCTTCTTTTCTCCTTTCACGTTTCTTTTCTCTTCTTTTCTCATTCATTTTTTCTCTTTTCTCTTTTCTCTTCTTTTCTCTTTTCTCTTCTTTTCTCCTTTCTTTTCTCTTTTCTCTTCTTCTCTTCTTTTCTCTTTTCTCGTCTTTTCTCTTTTCTCGTCATTTCCCTTCAGTTCTCTTTTCTCTTTTCTCTTTTGTATTCTTTTCTCTTCTATTCACTTTTCTCTTTTATCTTTTCTCTTCTTTTCTCTTTTCTCCTCTTTTCTCTTTTATTTTCTCTTTTCTCTTTTCTCTTTTCTCTTCGTATCTCTTCGTTTCTCTTTTCTCTTCTTTTCTCTACTTTTCTCTTTTCCCTTTATTCTCTTCTTTTCTCTTTTCCTATATTCTCTTCTTTTCTCTTTTCTCTTTCCTCTTCTTTTCTCTTCTTTATTCTTTAAACTTTTCTCTTCTTTTTACTCTTCATTTCTCTTTTCTCTTCTTTTCATTTCTTTTCTCTTCTTTTCTGTTTTCCCTTTACAACTCTGTTTTCTTTTCTTCTTTTCTCTTTTCACTTTTCTTTTCTCTTTTCTCTTCATTTCTCTTTCCTCATTTCTCTATTCTCATCTGTTCTCTTTTCTCTTCTTTGCTCTTTTCTCTTTTCTCTTCTTCTATCTTCTTTTATCTTCTTTTCTCTTTTCTCTTTTCTCTATTCTCTTCTGTTCTCTTTTGTCTTCTTTCCACTGTTCCCTTTTCTCGTCTATACTCTTTTATCTTTTCTCTTCTTTTCTCTTTTCTCTTCTTTTCTCTTCTTTTCTCCTTTCACGTTTCTTTTCTCTTTCTCTTCTTTTCTCATTCATTTTTTCTCTTTTCTCTTTTCTCTTCTTTTCTCTTTTCTCTTCTTTTCTCCTTTCTTTTCTCTTTTCTCTTCTTCTCTTCTTTTCTCTTCTTTTCCCTTCATTTCTCTTTTCTCTTTTGTATTCTTTTATCTTCTATTCACTTTTCTCTTTTATCTTTTCTTTTCTCTTCTTTTCTCTATTCTCTTCTTTTCTCTTTTCTCTTCTTTTCTCTTCATTTCTCTTTCCTCATTTCTCTATTCTCATCTGGACTCTTTTCTCTTCTTTGCTCTTTTCTCTTTTCTCTTCTTCTATCTTCTTTTATCTTCTTTTCTCTTTTCTCTTTTCTCTATTCTCTTCTGTTCTCTTTTGTCTTCTTTCCTCTGTTCCCTTTTCTCGTCTATTCTCTTTCATCTTTTCTCTTCATTTCTCTTTTCTCTTCTTTTCATTCTCTCTTCTTTTCTCTTTTCTCATTTCTCTTTTCTTTTCTTTTCTCTTTTCTCTTCTTGTCTCTTTTTTCTTTTCTATTCTTTTCTCTTCTTTTCTCTTTTCCATTTTCTCTTTTTTTCTCTTGTCTCTTTTCTCTTTTCTCTTCTTTTCTCTTTTCCCTTTACAACTCTGTTTTCTTTTCTTCTTTTCTCTTTTCACTTTTCTTTTCTCTTTTCACTTCTTTTCTCTTTTCTCATCTTTTCTCCTCTTTACTCTTTTCCCTTTTCTCTTCTTTTTTCTTTTCTCTTTTTTTCTCGTTTCTCTTCTTTTCTCTTTTCTCTTCTTTTCTCTTTTCCCTTTTCTTTTCTCTTTTCTCTATTCTCTTCTTTTCTCTTTTCTCTTTTGTATTCTTTTCTCTTCTATTCACTTTTCTCTTTTAACTTTTCTCTTCTTTTCTCTATTCTCTTCTTTTCTCTATTAACTTTTCTCTTCTTTTCTCTATTCTCTTCTTTTCTCTTTTTTCTCTTCTATTCACTTTTCTCTTTTATCTTTTCTCTTCTTTTCTCTATTCTCTTCTTTTCTCTTTTCTCTTCTTTTCTCTTCATTTCTCTTTCCTCATTTCTCTATTCTCATCTGTTCTCTTTTCTCTTCTTTGCTCTTTTCTCTTTTCTCTTCTTCTATCTTCTTTTATCTTCTTTTCTCTTTTCTCTTTTCTCTATTCTCTTCTGTACTCTTTTGTCTTCTTTCCTCTGTTCCCTTTTCTCGTCTATTCTCTTTCATCTTTTCTCTTCATTTCTCTTTTCTCTTCTTTTCATTCTCTCTTCTTTTCTCTTTTCTCATTTCTCTTTTCTTTTCTTTTCTCTTTTCTCTTTTCTCTTCTTGTCTCTTTTTTCTTTTCTATTCTTTTCTCTTCTTTTCTCTTTTCCATTTTCTCTTTTTTTCTCTTGTCTCTTTTCTCTTTTCTCTTCTTTTCACTTTCCTCTTTTCTATTTCCTCTTCTTTTCTAATTTATCTTTTCTCTTCTTTTCTCTTGTTTTCGCTTTTCTATATCCTCTTCTTTTCTCTTCTTCTCTCTTCTTTTCTCTTTTCTCTTGTCCCCTTTCTCTTCTTTTCTCTTTTCTCTTTTCTCTTCTTTTCTCTTTTCTCATCTTTTCTCCTCTTTATACTTTTCCCTATTCTCTTCTTTTCTCTTTTCTCTTCATTTCTCTTTCCTCATTTCTCTATTCTCATCTGTTCTCTTTTCTCTTCTTCTATCTTCTTTTATCTTCTTTTCTCTTTTCTCTTTTCTCTATTCTCTTCTGTTCTCTTTTGTCTTCTTTCCTCTGTTCCCTTTTCTCGTCTATTCTCTTTTATTTTTTCTCTTCATTTCTCTTTTCTCTTCTTTTCCATTCTCTCTTCTTTTCTCTTTTCGCATTTCTCTTTTCTCTTCTTGTCTCTTTTTTCTTTTCTGTTCTTTTCTCTTTTCCATTTTCTCTTTTTTTCTCTTGTCTCTTTTCTCTTTTCACTTCTTTTCTCTTTTCTCTTTTCTATTTCCTCTTCTTTTCTAATTTATCTTTTCTCTTCTTTTCTCTTGTTTTCGCTTTTCTATGTCCTCTTCTTTTCTCTTCTTCTCTCTTCTTTTCTCTTTTCTCTTGTCCCCTTTCTCTTCTTTTCTCTTTTCCCTTTTCTCTTCTTTTCTCTATTCTGTTCTTTTCTCTTTCCTTATTTCTCTTTTCTCTTCTTTTCTCTTTTCTCTTCTTTTCTCTTTTCTCATCTTTTCTCCTCTTTACTCTTTTCCCTTTTCTTTTCTTTTTTCTTTTCTCTTCTTTTCTCGTTTCTCTTCTTTTCTCTTTTCTCTTCTTTTCTCTTTTCCCTTTTCTTTTCTCTTTTCTCAATTCTCTTCTTTTCTCTTTTCTCGTCTTTTCTCTTTTCTCGTCATTTCCCTTCAGTTCTCTTTTCTCTTTTCTCTTTTGTATTCTTTTCTCTTCTATTCACTTTTCTCTTTTATCTTTTCTCTTCTTTTCTCTTTTCTCCTCTTTTCTCTTTTCTTTTCTCTTTTCTCTTTTCTCTTTTCTCTTCGTATCTCTTCGTTTCTCTTTTCTCTTCTTTTCTCTACTTTTCTCTTTTCCCTTTATTCTCTTCTTTTCTCTTTTCCTATATTCTCTTCTTTTCTCTTTTCTCTTTTCTCTTCTTTTCTCTTCTTTATTCTTTAAACTTTTCTCTTCTTTTTACTCTTCATTTCTCTTTTCTCTTCTTTTCATTTTTTTTCTCTTCTTTTCTCTTTTCCCTTTACAACTCTGTTTTCTTTTCTTCTTTTCTCTTTTCACTTTTCTTTTCTCTTTTCTCTTCTTTTCTCTTTTCTCATCTTTTCTCCTCTTTACTCTTTTCCCTTTTCTCTTCTTTTTTCTTTTCTCTTTTTTTCTCGTTTCTCTTCTTTTCTCTTTTCTCTTCTTTTCTCTTTTCCCTTTTCTTTTCTCTTTTCTCTATTCTCTTCTTTTCTCTTTTCTCTTTCGTATTCTTTTCTCTTCTATTCACTTTTCTCTTTTAACTTTTCTCTTCTTGTCTCTATTCTCTTCTTTTCTCTATTAACTTTTCTCTTCTTTTCTCTATTCTCTTCTTTTCTCTTTTTTCTCTTCTCTTCACTTTTCTCTTTTAACTTTTCTCTTCTTTTCTCTATTCTCTTCTTTTCTCTTTTTTCTCTTCTCTTCACTTTTCTCTTTTATCTTTTCTCTTCTTTTCTCTATTCTCTTCTTTTCTCTATTAACTTTTCTCTTCTTTTCTCTATTCTCTTCTTTTCTCTTTTTTCTCTTCTATTCACTTTTCTCTTTTATCTTTTCTCTTCTTTTCTCTATTCTCTTCTTTTCTCTTTTCTCTTCTTTTCTCTTCATTTCTCTTTCCTCATTTCTCTATTCTCATCTGTTCTCTTTTCTCTTCTTTGCTCTTTTCTCTTTTCTCTTCTTCTATCTTCTTTTATCTTCTTTTCTCTTTTCTCTTTTCTCTATTCTCTTCAGTTCTCTTTTGTCTTCTTTCCACTGTTCCCTTTTCTCGTCTATTCTCTTTTATCTTTTCTCTTCTTTTCTCTTTTCTCTACTTTTCCCTTCTTTTCTCCTTTCACGTTTCTTTTCTCTTTTCTCTTCTTTTCTCTTTTCTCTTCTTTTCTCCTTTCTTTTCTCTTTTCTCTTCTTTTCTCTTTTCCCTTTTCTTTTCTCTTTTCTCTATTCTCTTCTTTTCTCTTTTCTCTTTTGTATTCTTTTCTCTTCTATTCACTTTTCTCTTTTAACTTTTCTCTTCTTTTCTCTATTCTCTTCTTTTCTCTATTAACTTTTCTCTTCTTTTCTCTATTCTCTTCTTTTCTCTTTTTTCTCTTCTATTCACTTTTCTCTTTTATCTTTTCTCTTCTTTTCTCTATTCTCTTCTTTTCTCTTTTCTCTTCTTTTCTCTTCATTTCTCTTTCCTCATTTCTCTATTCTCATCTGTTCTCTTTTCTCTTCTTTGCTCTTTTCTCTTTTCTCTTCTTCTATCTTCTTTTATCTTCTTTTCTCTTTTCTCTTTTCTCTATTCTCTTCAGTTCTCTTTTGTCTTCTTTCCACTGTTCCCTTTTCTCGTCTATTCTCTTTTATCTTTTCTCTTCTTTTCTCTTTTCTCTTCTTTTCCCTTCTTTTCTCCTTTCACGTTTCTTTTCTCTTTTCTCTTCTTTTCTCTTTTCTCTTCTTTTCTCCTTTCTTTTCTCTTTTCTCTTCTTCTCTTCTTTTCTCTTTTCTCTTCTTTTCCCTTCATTTCTCTTTTCTCTTTTGTATTCTTTTATCTTCTATTCACTTTTCTCTTTTATCTTTTCTTTTCTCTTCTTTTCTCTATTCTCTTCTTTTCTCTTTTCCCTTCATTTCTCTTTCCTCATTTCTCTATTCTCATCTGTTCTCTTTTCTCTTCTTTGCTCTTTTCTCTTTTCTCTTCTTCTATCTTCTTTTATCTTCTTTTCTCTTTTCTCTTTTCTCTATTCTCTTCAGTTCTCTTTTGTCTTCTTTCCACTGTTCCCTATTCTCGTCTATTCTCTTTTATCTTTTCTCTTCTTTTCTCTTTTCTCTTCTTTTCCCTTCTTTTTTCCTTTCACGTTTCTTTTCACTTTTCTCTTCTTTTCTCTTTTCTCTTCTTTTCTCCTTTCTTTTCTCTTTTCTCTTCTTCTCTTCTTTTCTCTTTTCTCTTCTTTTCCCTTCATTTCTCTTTTCTCTTTTGTATTCTTTTATCTTCTATTCACTTTTCTCTTTTATCTTTTCTTTTCTCTTCTTTTCTCTATTCTCTTCTTTTCTCTTTTCTCTTCTTTCTCTTTTCTCATCTTTTCTCCTCTTTACTCTTTTCCCTTTTCTCTTCTTTTTTCTTTTCTCTTTTTTTCTCGTTTCTCTTCTTTTCTCTTTTCTCTTCTTTTCTCTTTTCCCTTTTCTTTTCTCTTTTCTCGATTCTCTTCTTTTCTCTTTTCTCTTTTGTATTCTTTTCTCTTCTATTCACTTTTCTCTTTTAACTTTTCTCTTCTTTTCTCTATTCTCTTATTTTCTCTATTAACTTTTCTCTTCTTTTCTCTATTCTCTTCTTTTCTCTCTTTTCTCTTCTATTCACTTTTCTCTTTTATCTTTTCTCTTCTTTTCTCTTCATTTCTCTTTCCTCATTTCTCTATTCTCATCTGTTCTCTTTTCTCTTCTTTGCTCTTTTCTCTTTTCTCTTCTTCTATCTTCTTTTATCTTCTTTTCTCTTTTCTCTTTTCTCTATTCTCTTCTGTTCTCTTTTGTCTTCTTTCCACTGTTCCCTTTTCTCGTCTATTCTCTTTTATCTTTTCTCTTCTTTTCTCTTTTCTCTTCTTTTCTCCTTTCACGTTTCTTTTCTCTTCTTTTCTCATTCATTTTTTCTCTTTTCTCTTTTCTCTTCTTTTCTCTTTTCTCTTCTTTTCTCCTTTCTTTTCTCTTTTCTCTTCTTCTCTTCTTTTCTCTTTTCTCGTCTTTTCTCTTTTCTCGTCATTTCCCTTCAGTTCTCTTTTCTCTTTTCTCTTTTGTATTCTTTTCTCTTCTATTCACTTTTCTCTTTTATCTTTTCTCTTCTTTTCTCTTTTCTCCTCTTTTCTCTTTTATTTTCTCTTTTCTCTTTTCTCTTTTCTCTTCGTATCTCTTCGTTTCTCTTTTCTCTTCTTTTCTCTACTTTTCTCTTTTCCCTTTATTCTCTTCTTTTCTCTTTTCCTATATTCTCTTCTTTTCTCTTTTCTCTTTCCTCTTCTTTTCTCTTCTTTATTCTTTAAACTTTTCTCTTCTTTTTACTCTTCATTTCTCTTTTCTCTTCTTTTCATTTCTTTTCTCTTCTTTTCTGTTTTCCCTTTACAACTCTGTTTTCTTTTCTTCTTTTCTCTTTTCACTTTTCTTTTCTCTTTTCTCTTCATTTCTCTTTCCTCATTTCTCTATTCTCATCTGTTCTCTTTTCTCTTCTTTGCTCTTTTCTCTTTTCTCTTCTTCTATCTTCTTTTATCTTCTTTTCTCTTTTCTCTTTTCTCTATTCTCTTCTGTTCTCTTTTGTCTTCTTTCCACTGTTCCCTTTTCTCGTCTACACTCTTTTATCTTTTCTCTTCTTTTCTCTTTTCTCTTCTTTTCTCTTCTTTTCTCCTTTCACGTTTCTTTTCTCTTTCTCTTCTTTTCTCATTCATTTTTTCTCTTTTCTCTTTTCTCTTCTTTTCTCTTTTCTCTTCTTTTCTCCTTTCTTTTCTCTTTTCTCTTCTTCTCTTCTTTTCTCTTCTTTTCCCTTCATTTCTCTTTTCTCTTTTGTATTCTTTTATCTTCTATTCACTTTTCTCTTTTATCTTTTCTTTTCTCTTCTTTTCTCTATTCTCTTCTTTTCTCTTTTCTCTTCTTTTCTCTTCATTTCTCTTTCCTCATTTCTCTATTCTCATCTGGACTCTTTTCTCTTCTTTGCTCTTTTCTCTTTTCTCTTCTTCTATCTTCTTTTATCTTCTTTTCTCTTTTCTCTTTTCTCTATTCTCTTCTGTTCTCTTTTGTCTTCTTTCCTCTGTTCCCTTTTCTCGTCTATTCTCTTTCATCTTTTCTCTTCATTTCTCTTTTCTCTTCTTTTCATTCTCTCTTCTTTTCTCTTTTCTCATTTCTCTTTTCTTTTCTTTTCTCTTTTCTCTTCTTGTCTCTTTTTTCTTTTCTATTCTTTTCTCTTCTTTTCTCTTTTCCATTTTCTCTTTTTTTCTCTTGTCTCTTTTCTCTTTTCTCTTCTTTTCTCTTTTCCCTTTACAACTCTGTTTTCTTTTCTTCTTTTCTCTTTTCACTTTTCTTTTCTCTTTTCACTTCTTTTCTCTTTTCTCATCTTTTCTCCTCTTTACTCTTTTCCCTTTTCTCTTCTTTTTTCTTTTCTCTTTTTTTCTCGTTTCTCTTCTTTTCTCTTTTCTCTTCTTTTCTCTTTTCCCTTTTCTTTTCTCTTTTCTCTATTCTCTTCTTTTCTCTTTTCTCTTTTGTATTCTTTTCTCTTCTATTCACTTTTCTCTTTTAACTTTTCTCTTCTTTTCTCTATTCTCTTCTTTTCTCTATTAACTTTTCTCTTCTTTTCTCTATTCTCTTCTTTTCTCTTTTTTCTCTTCTATTCACTTTTCTCTTTTATCTTTTCTCTTCTTTTCTCTATTCTCTTCTTTTCTCTTTTCTCTTCTTTTCTCTTCATTTCTCTTTCCTCATTTCTCTATTCTCATCTGTTCTCTTTTCTCTTCTTTGCTCTTTTCTCTTTTCTCTTCTTCTATCTTCTTTTATCTTCTTTTCTCTTTTCTCTTTTCTCTATTCTCTTCTGTACTCTTTTGTCTTCTTTCCTCTGTTCCCTTTTCTCGTCTATTCTCTTTCATCTTTTCTCTTCATTTCTCTTTTCTCTTCTTTTCATTCTCTCTTCTTTTCTCTTTTCTCATTTCTCTTTTCTTTTCTTTTCTCTTTTCTCTTTTCTCTTCTTGTCTCTTTTTTCTTTTCTATTCCTTTCTCTTCTTTTCTCTTTTCCATTTTCTCTTTTTTTCTCTTGTCTCTTTTCTCTTTTCTCTTCTTTTCACTTTCCTCTTTTCTATTTCCACTTCTTTTCTAATTTATCTTTTCTCTTCTTTTCTCTTGTTTTCGCTTTTCTATATCCTCTTCTTTTCTCTTCTTCTCTCTTCTTTTCTCTTTTCTCTTGTCCCCTTTCTCTTCTTTTCTCTTTTCTCTTTTCTCTTCTTTTCTCTTTTCTCATCTTTTCTCCTCTTTACACTTTTCCCTATTCTCTTCTTTTCTCTTTTCTCTTCATTTCTCTTTCCTCATTTCTCTATTCTCATCTGTTCTCTTTTCTCTTCTTCTATCTTCTTTTATCTTCTTTTCTCTTTTCTCTTTTCTCTATTCTCTTCTGTTCTCTTTTGTCTTCTTTCCTCTGTTCCCTTTTCTCGTCTATTCTCTTTTATTTTTTCTCTTCATTTCTCTTTTCTCTTCTTTTCCATTCTCTCTTCTTTTCTCTTTTCGCATTTCTCTTTTCTCTTCTTGTCTCTTTTTTCTTTTCTGTTCTTTTCTCTTTTCCATTTTCTCTTTTTTTCTCTTGTCTCTTTTCTCTTTTCACTTCTTTTCTCTTTTCTCTTTTCTATTTCCTCTTCTTTTCTAATTTATCTTTTCTCTTCTTTTCTCTTGTTTTCGCTTTTCTATGTCCTCTTCTTTTCTCTTCTTCTCTCTTCTTTTCTCTTTTCTCTTGTCCCCTTTCTCTTCTTTTCTCTTTTCCCTTTTCTCTTCTTTTCTCTATTCTGTTCTTTTCTCTTTCCTTATTTCTCTTTTCTCTTCTTTTCTCTTTTCTCTTCTTTTCTCTTTTCTCATCTTTTCTCCTCTTTACTCTTTTCCCTTTTCTTTTCTTTTTTCTTTTCTCTTCTTTTCTCGTTTCTCTTCTTTTCTCTTTTCTCTTCTTTTCTCTTTTCCCTTTTCTTTTCTCTTTTCTCAATTCTCTTCTTTTCTCTTTTCTCGTCTTTTCTCTTTTCTCGTCATTTCCCTTCAGTTCTCTTTTCTCTTTTCTCTTTTGTATTCTTTTCTCTTCTATTCACTTTTCTCTTTTATCTTTTCTCTTCTTTTCTCTTTTCTCCTCTTTTCTCTTTTCTTTTCTCTTTTCTCTTTTCTCTTTTCTCTTCGTATCTCTTCGTTTCTCTTTTCTCTTCTTTTCTCTACTTTTCTCTTTTCCCTTTATTCTCTTCTTTTCTCTTTTCCTATATTCTCTTCTTTTCTCTTTTCTCTTTTCTCTTCTTTTCTCTTCTTTATTCTTTAAACTTTTCTCTTCTTTTTACTCTTCATTTCTCTTTTCTCTTCTTTTCATTTCTTTTCTCTTCTTTTCTCTTTTCCCTTTACAACTCTGTTTTCTTTTCTTCTTTTCTCTTTTCACTTTTCTTTTCTCTTTTCTCTTCTTTTCTCTTTTCTCATCTTTTCTCCTCTTTACTCTTTTCCCTTTTCTCTTCTTTTTTCTTTTCTCTTTTTTTCTCGTTTCTCTTCTTTTCTCTTTTCTCTTCTTTTCTCTTTTCCCTTTTCTTTTCTCTTTTCTCTATTCTCTTCTTTTCTCTTTTCTCTTTTGTATTCTTTTCTCTTCTATTCACTTTTCTCTTTTAACTTTTCTCTTCTTTTCTCTATTCTCTTCTTTTCTCTATTAACTTTTCTCTTCTTTTCTCTATTCTCTTCTTTTCTCTTTTTTCTCTTCTATTCACTTTTCTCTTTTATCTTTTCTCTTCTTTTCTCTATTCTCTTCTTTTCTCTTTTCTCTTCTTTTCTCTTCATTTCTCTTTCCTCATTTCTCTATTCTCATCTGTTCTCTTTTCTCTTCTTTGCTCTTTTCTCTTTTCTCTTCTTCTATCTTCTTTTATCTTCTTTTCTCTTTTCTCTTTTCTCTATTCTCTTCTGTTCTCTTTTGTCTTCTTTCCTCTGTTCCCTTTTCACGTCTATTCTCTTTTATTTTTTCTCTTCATTTCTCTTTTCTCTTCTTTTCCATTCTCTCTTCTTTTCTCTTTTCTCATTTCTCTTTTCTCTTCTTGTCTCTTTTTTCTTTTCTGTTCTTTTCTCTTCTTTTCTCTTTTCCATTTTCTCTTTTTTCTCTTGTCTCTTTTCTCTTTTCACTTCTTTTCTCTTTTCTCTTTTCTATTTCCTCTTCTTTTCTAATTTATCTTTTCTCTTCTTTTCTCTTGTTTTTGCTTTTCTATATCCTCTTCTTTTCTCTTCTTCTCTCTTCTTTTCTCTTTTCTCTTGTCCCCTTTCTCTTCTTTTCTCTTTTCCCTTTTCTCTTCTTTTCTCTATTCTGTTCTTTTCTCTTTCCTTATTTCTCTTTTCTCTTCTTTTCTCTTTTCTCTTCTTTTCTCTTTTCTCTTCTTTTCTCTTTTCTCATCTTTTCTCCTCTTTACTCTTTTCCCTTTTCTCTTCTTTTTTCTTTTCTCTTCTTTTCTCGTTTCTCTTCTTTTCTCTTTTCTCTTCTTTTCTCTTTTCCCTTTTCTTTTCTCTTTTCTCAATTCTCTTCTTTTCTCTTTTCTCGTCTTTTCTCTTTTCTCGTCATTTCCCTTCAGTTCTCTTTTCTCTTTTCTCTTTTGTATTCTTTTCTCTTCTATTCACTTTTCTCTTTTATCTTTTCTCTTCTTTTCTCTTTTCTCCTCTTTTCTCTTTTCTTTTCTCTTTTCTCTTTTCTCTTTTCTCTTCGTATCTCTTCGTTTCTCTTTTCTCTTCTTTTCTCTACTTTTCTCTTTTCCCTTTATTCTCTTCTTTTCTCTTTTCCTATATTCTCTTCTTTTCTCTTTTCTCTTTTCTCTTCTTTTCTCTTCTTTATTCTTTAAACTTTTCTCTTCTTTTTACTCTTCATTTCTCTTTTCTCTTCTTTTCATTTCTTTTCTCTTCTTTTCTCTTTTCCCTTTACAACTCTGTTTTCTTTTCTTCTTTTCTCTTTTCACTTTTCTTTTCTCTTTTCTCTTCTTTTCTCTTTTCTCATCTTTTCTCCTCTTTACTCTTTTCCCTTTTCTCTTCTTTTTTCTTTTCTCTTTTTTTCTCGTTTCTCTTCTTTTCTCTTTTCTCTTCTTTTCTCTTTTCCCTTTTCTTTTCTCTTTTCTCTATTCTCTTCTTTTCTCTTTTCTCTTTTGTATTCTTTTCTCTTCTATTCACTTTTCTCTTTTAACTTTTCTCTTCTTTTCTCTATTCTCTTCTTTTCTCTATTAACTTTTCTCTTCTTTTCTCTATTCTTTTCTCTTCTCTTTTTTCTCTTCTCTTCACTTTTCTCTTTTATCTTTTCTCTTCTTTTCTCTATTCTCTTCTTTTCTCTATTAACTTTTCTCTTCTTTTCTCTATTCTCTTCTTTTCTCTTTTTTCTCTTCTATTCACTTTTCTCTTTTATCTTTTCTCTTCTTTTCTCTATTCTCTTCTTTTCTCTTTTCTCTTCTTTTCTCTTCATTTCTCTTTCCTCATTTCTCTATTCTCATCTGTTCTCTTTTCTCTTCTTTGCTCTTTTCTCTTTTCTCTTCTTCTATCTTCTTTTATCTTCTTTTCTCTTTTCTCTTTTCTCTATTCTCTTCAGTTCTCTTTTGTCTTCTTTCCACTGTTCCCTTTTCTCGTCTATTCTCTTTTATCTTTTCTCTTCTTTTCTCTTTTCTCTACTTTTCCCTTCTTTTCTCCTTTCACGTTTCTTTTCTCTTTTCTCTTCTTTTCTCTTTTCTCTTCTTTTCTCCTTTCTTTTCTCTTTTCTCTTCTTCTCTTCTTTTCTCTTTTCTCTTCTTTTCCCTTCATTTCTCTTTTCTCTTTTGTATTCTTTTATCTTCTATTCACTTTTCTCTTTTATCTTTTCTTTTCTCTTCTTTTCTCTATTCTCTTCTTTTCTCTTTTCCCTTCATTTCTCTTTCCTCATTTCTCTATTCTCATCTGTTCTCTTTTCTCTTCTTTGCTCTTTTCTCTTTTCTCTTCTTCTATCTTCTTTTATCTTCTTTTCTCTTTTCTCTTTTCTCTATTCTCTTCAGTTCTCTTTTGTCTTCTTTCCACTGTTCCCTTTTCTCGTCTATTCTCTTTTATCTTTTCTCTTCTTTTCTCTTTTCTCTTCTTTTCCCTTCTTTTCTCCTTTCACGTTTCTTTTCTCTTTTCTCTTCTTTTCTCTTTTCTCTTCTTTTCTCCTTTCTTTTCTCTTTTCTCTTCTTCTCTTCTTTTCTCTTTTCTCTTCTTTTCCCTTCATTTCTCTTTTCTCTTTTGTATTCTTTTATCTTCTATTCACTTTTCTCTTTTATCTTTTCTTTTCTCTTCTTTTCTCTATTCTCTTCTTTTCTCTTTTCCCTTCATTTCTCTTTCCTCATTTCTCTATTCTCATCTGTTCTCTTTTCTCTTCTTTGCTCTTTTCTCTTTTCTCTTCTTCTATCTTCTTTTATCTTCTTTTCTCTTTTCTCTTTTCTCTATTCTCTTCAGTTCTCTTTTGTCTTCTTTCCACTGTTCCCTTTTCTCGTCTATTCTCTTTTATCTTTTCTCTTCTTTTCTCTTTTCTCTTCTTTTCCCTTCTTTTTTCCTTTCACGTTTCTTTTCACTTTTCTCTTCTTTTCTCTTTTCTCTTCTTTTCTCCTTTCTTTTCTCTTTTCTCTTCTTCACTTCTTTTCTCTTTTCTCTTCTTTTCCCTACATTTCTCTTTTCTCTTTTGTATTCTTTTATCTTCTATTCACTTTTCTCTTTTATCTTTTCTTTTCTCTTCTTTTCTCTATTCTCTTCTTTTCTCTTTTCTCTTCTTTTCTGTTTTCTCTTCTTTTCTCCTCTTTACTCTTTTCCCTTTTCTCTTCTTTTTTCTTTTCTCTTTTTTTCTCGTTTCTCTTCTTTTCTCTTTTCTCTTCTTTTCTCTTTTCCCTTTTCTTTTCTCTTTTCTCTATTCTCTTCTTTTCTCTTTTCTCTTTTGTATTCTTTTCTCTTCTATTCACTTTTCTCTTTTAACTTTTCTCTTCTTTTCTCTATTCTCTTATTTTCTCTATTAACTTTTCTCTTCTTTTCTCTATTCTCTTCTTTTCTCTTTTTTCTCTTCTATTCACTTTTCTCTTTTATCTTTTCTCTTCTTTTCTCTATTCTCTTCTTTTCTCTTTTCTCTTCTTTTCTCTTCATTTCTCTTTCCTCATTTCTCTATTCTCATCTGTTCTTTTCTCTTCTTTGCTCTTTTCTCTTTTCTCTTCTTCTATCTTCTTTTATCTTCTTTTCTCTTTTCTCTTTTCTCTATTCTCTTCTGTTCTCTTTTGTCTTCTTTCCACTGTTCCCTTTTCTCGTCTATTCTCTTTTATCTTTTCTCTTCTTTTCTCTTTTCTCTTCTTTTCTCCTTTCACGTTTCTTTTCTCTTCTTTTCTCATTCATTTTTTCTCTTTTCTCTTTTCTCTTCTTTTCTCTTTTCTCTTCTTTTCTCCTTTCTTTTCTCTTTTCTCTTCTTCTCTTCTTTTCTCTTCTTTTCCCTTCATTTCTCTTTTCTCTTTTGTATTCTTTTATCTTCTATTCACTTTTCTCTTTTATCTTTCTTTTCTCTTCTTTTCTCTATTCTGTTCTTTTCTCTTTCCTTATTTCTCTTTTCTCTTCTTTTCTCTTTTCTCTTCTTCTCTCTTTTCTCTTCTTTTCTCTTTTCTCATCTTTTCTCCTCTTTACTCTTTTCCCTTTTCTCTTCTTTTTTCTTTTCTCTTCTTTTCTCGTTTCTCTTCTTTTCTTTTTTCTCTTCTTTTCTCTTTTCCCTTTTCTTTTCTCTTTTCTCAATTCTCTTCTTTTCTCTTTTCTCGTCTTTTCTCTTTTCTCGTCATTTCCCTTCAGTTCTCTTTTCTCTTTTCTCTTTTGTATTCTTTTCTCTTCTATTCACTTTTGTCTTTTATCTTTTCTCTTCTTTTCTCTTTTCTCCTCTTTTCTCTTTTCTTTTCTCTTTTCTCTTTTCTCTTTTCTCTTCGTATCTCTTCGTTTCTCTTTTCTCTTCTTTTCTCTACTTTTCTCTTTTCCCTTTATTCTCGTCTTTTCTCTTTTCCTATATTCTCTTCTTTTCTCTTTTCTCTTTTCTCTTCTTTTCTCTTCTTTATTCTTTAAACTTTTCTCTTCTTTTTACTCTTCATTTCTCTTTTCTCTTCTTTTCATTTCTTTTCTCTTCTTTTCTGTTTTCCCTTTACAACTCTGTTTTCTTTTCTTCTTTTCTCTTTTCACTTTTCTTTTCTCTTTTCTCTTCTTTTCTCTTTTCTCATCTTTTCTCCTCTTTACTCTTTTCCCTTTTCTCTTCTTTTTTCTTTTCTCTTTTTTTCTCGTTTCTCTTCTTTTCTCTTTTCTCTTCTTTTCTCTTTTCCCTTTTCTTTTCTCTTTTCTCTATTCTCTTCTTTTCTCTTTTCTCTTTTGTATTCTTTTCTCTTCTATTCACTTTTCTCTTTTATCTTTTCTTTTCTCTTCTTTTCTCTTTTCCCTTTTCTTTTCTCTTTTCTCAATTCTCTTCTTTTCACTTTTCTCGTCTATTCTCTTTAATCGTCATTTCCCTTCAGTTCTCTTTTCTCTTTTCTCTTTTGTATTCTTTTCTCTTCTATTCACTTTTCTCTTTTATCTTTTCTCTTCTTTTCTCTTTTCTCCTCTTTTCTCTTTTCTTTTCTCTTTTCTCTTTTCTCTTTTCTCTTCGTATCTCTTCGTTTCTCTTTTCTCTTCTTTTCTCTACTTTTCTCTTTATTCTCTTCTTTTCTCTTTTCCTATATTCTCTTCTTTTCTCTTTTCTCTTTTCTCTTCTTTTCTCTTCTTTATTCTTTAAACTTTTCTCTTCTTTTTACTCTTCATTTCTCTTTTCTCTTCTTTTCATTTCTTTTCTCTTCTTTTCTGTTCTTTTCTCTTCTTTTCTCTTTTCCATTTTCTCTTTTTTTCTCTTGTCTCATTTCTCTTTTCACTTCTTTTCTCTTTTCTCTTTTCTATTTCCTCTTCTTTTCTAATTTATCTTTTCTCTTCTTTTCTCTTGTTTTCGCTTTTCTATATCCTCTTCTTTTCTCTTCTTCTCTCTTCTTTTCTCTTTTCTCTTGTCCCCTTTCTCTTCTTTTCTCTTTTCCCTTTTCTCTTCTTTTCTCTATTCTGTTCTTTTCTCTTTCCTTATTTCTCTTTTCTCTTCTTTTCTCTTTTCTCTTCTTTTCTCTTTTCTCATCTTTTCTCCTCTTTACTCTTTTCCCTTTTCTCTTCTTTTTTCTTTTCTCTTCTTTTCTCGTTTCTCTTCTTTTCTCTTTTCTCTTCTTTTCTCTTTTCCCTTTTCTTTTCTCTTTTCTCAATTCTCTTCTTTTCTCTTTTCTCGTCTTTTCTCTTTTCTCGTCATTTCCCTTCAGTTCTCTTTTCTCTTTTCTCTTTTGTATTCTTCTCTCTTCTATTCACTTTTCTCTTTTATCTTTTCTCTTCTTTTCTCTTTTCTCCTCTTTTCTCTTTTCTTTTCTCTTTTCTCTTTTCTCTTTTCTCTTCGTATCTCTTCGTTTCTCTTTTCTCTTCTTTTCTCTACTTTTCTCTTTTCCCTTTATTCTCTTCTTTTCTCTTTTCCTATATTCTCTTCTTTTCTCTTTTCTCTTTTCTCTTCTTTTCTCTTCTTTATTCTTTAAACTTTTCTCTTCTTTTTACTCTTCATTTCTCTTCTTTTCATTTCTTTTCTCTTCTTTTCTCTTTTCCCTTTACAACTCTGTTTTCTTTTCTTCTTTTCTCTTTTCACTTTTCTTTTCTCTTTTCTCTTCTTTTCTCTTTTCTCATCTTTTCTCCTCTTTACTCTTTTCCCTTTTCTCTTCTTTTTTCTTTTCTCTTCTTTTCTCGTTTCTCTTCTTTTCTCTTTTCTCTTCTTTTCTCTTTTCCCTTTTCTTTTCTCTTTTCTCTATTCTCTTCTTTTCTCTTTTCTCTTTTGTATTCTTTTCTCTTCTTTATTCTTTAAACTTTTCTCTTCTTTTTACTCTTCATTTCTCTTTTCTCTTCTTTTCCCTTCATTTCTCTTTTCTCTTTTGTATTCTTTTATCTTCTATTCACTTTTCTCTTTTATCTTTTCTTTTCTCTTCTTTTCTCTATTCTCTTCTTTTCTCTTTTCTCTTCTTTTCTCTTCATTTCTCTTTCCTCATTTCTCTATTCTCATCTGTTCTCTTTTCTCTTCTTTGCTCTTTTCTCTTTTCTCTTCTTCTATCTTCTTTTATCTTCTTTTCTCTTTTCTCTTTTCTCTATTCTCTTCTGTTCTCTTTTGTCTTCTTTCCTCTGTTCCCTTTTCACGTCTATTCTCTTTTATTTTTCTCTTCATTTCTCTTTTCTCTTCTTTTCCATTCTCTCTTCTTTTCTCTTTTCTCATTTCTCTTTTCTCTTCTTGTCTCTTTTTTCTTTTCTGTTCTTTTCTCTTCTTTTCTCTTTTCCATTTTCTCTTTTTTTCTCTTGTCTCTTTTCTCTTTTCACTTCTTTTCTCTTTTCTCTTTTCTATTTCCTCTTCTTTTCTAATTTATCTTTTCTCTTCTTTTCTCTTGTTTTCGCTTTTCTATATCCTCTTCTTTTCTCTTCTTCTCTCTTCTTTTCTCTTTTCTCTTGTCCCCTTTCTCTTCTTTTCTCTTTTCCCTTTTCTCTTCTTTTCTCTATTCTGTTCTTTTCTCTTTCCTTATTTCTCTTTTCTCTTCTTTTCTCTTTTCTCTTCTTTTCTCTTTTCTCTTCTTTTCTCTTTTCTCATCTTTTCTCCTCTTTACTCTTTTCCCTTTTCTCTTCTTTTTTCTTTTCTCTTCTTTTCTCGTTTCTCTTCTTTTCTCTTTTCTCTTCTTTTCTCTTTTCCCTTTTCTTTTCTCTTTTCTCTATTCTCTTCTTTTCTCTTTTCTCTTTTGTATTCTTTTCTCTTCTATTCACTTTTCTCTTTTATCTTTTCTCTTCTTTTCTCTATTCTCTTCTTTTCTCTATTAACTTTTCTCTTCTTTTCTCTATTCTCTTCTTTTCTCTTTTTTCTCTTCTTTTCACTTTTCTCTTTTATCTTTTCTCTTCTTTTCTCTATTCTCTTCTTTTCTCTTTTCTCTTCTTTTCTCTTCATTTCTCTTTCCTCATTTCTCTATTCTCATCTGTTCTCTTTTCTCTTCTTTGCTCTTTTCTCTTTTCTCTTCTTCTATCTTCTTTTATCTTCTTTTCTCTTTTCTCTTTTCTCTATTCTCTTCTGTTCTCTTTTGTCTTCTTTCCTCTGTTCCCTTTTCACGTCTATTCTCTTTTATTTTTTCTCTTCATTTCTCTTTTCTCTTCTTTTCCATTCTCTCTTCTTTTCTCTTTTCTCATTTCTCTTTTCTCTTCTTGTCTCTTTTTTCTTTTCTGTTCTTTTCTCTTCTTTTCTCTTTTCCATTTTCTCTTTTTTTCTCTTGTCTCTTTTCTCTTTTCACTTCTTTTCTCTTTTCTCTTTTCTATTTCCTCTTCTTTTCTAATTTATCTTTTCTCTTCTTTTCTCTTGTTTTCGCTTTTCTATATCCTCTTCTTTTCTCTTCTTCTCTCTTCTTTTCTCTTTTCTCTTGTCCCCTTTCTCTTCTTTTCTCTTTTCCCTTTTCTCTTCTTTTCTCTATTCTGTTCTTTTCTCTTTCCTTATTTCTCTTTTCTCTTCTTTTCTCTTCTCTCTTCTTTTATCTTTTCTCTTCTTTTCTCTTTTCTCCTCTTTTCTCTTTTCTTTTCTCTTTTCTCTTTTCTCTTTTCTCTTCCTATCTCTTCGTTTCTCTTTTCTCTTCTTTTCTCTACTTTTCTCTTTTCCCTTTATTCTCTTCTTTTCTCTTTTCCTATATTCACTTCTTTTCTCTTTTCTCTTTTCTCTTCTTTTCTCTTCTTTATTCTTTAAACTTTTCTCTTCTTTTTACTCTTCATTTCTCTTTTCTCTTCTTTTCATTTCTTTTCTCTTCTTTTCTGTTCTTTTCTCTTCTTTTCTCTTTTCCATTTTCTCTTTTTTTCTCTTGTCTCATTTCTCTTTTCACTTCTTTTCTCTTTTCTCTTTTCTATTTCCTCTTCTTTTCTAATTTATCTTTTCTCTTCTTTTCTCTTGTTTTCGCTTTTCTATATCCTCTTCTTTTCTCTTCTTCTCTCTTCTTTTCTCTTTTCTCTTGTCCCCTTTCTCTTCTTTTCTCTTTTCCCTTTTCTCTTCTTTTCTCTATTCTGTTCTTTTCTCTTTCCTTATTTCTCTTTTCTCTTCTTTTCTCTTTTCTCTTCTTTTCTCTTTTCTCATCTTTTCTCCTCTTTACTCTTTTCCCTTTTCTCTTCTTTTTTCTTTTCTCTTCTTTTCTCGTTTCTCTTCTTTTCTCTTTTCTCTTCTTTTCTCTTTTCCCTTTTCTTTTCTCTTTTCTCAATTCTCTTCTTTTCTCTTTTCTCGTCTTTTCTCTTTTCTCGTCATTTCCCTTCAGTTCTCTTTTCTCTTTTCTCTTTTGTATTCTTTTCTCTTCTATTCACTTTTCTCTTTTATCTTTTCTCTTCTTTTCTCTTTTCTCCTCTTTTCTCTTTTCTTTTCTCTTTTCTCTTTTCTCTTTTCTCTTCGTATCTCTTCGTTTCTCTTTTCTCTTCTTTTCTCTACTTTTCTCTTTTCCCTTTATTCTCTTCTTTTCTCTTTTCCTATATTCTCTTCTTTTCTCTTTTCTCTTTTCTCTTCTTTTCTCTTCTTTATTCTTTAAACTTTTCTCTTCTTTTTACTCTTCATTTCTCTTTTCTCTTCTTTTCATTTCTTTTCTCTTTTCTCTTTTCCCTTTACAACTCTGTTTTCTTTTCTTCTTTTCTCTTTTCACTTTTCTTTTCTCTTTTCTCTTCTTTTCTCTTTTCTCTTTTCTCCTCTTTACTCTTTTCCCTTTTCTCTTCTTTTTTCTTTTCTCTTTTTTTCTCGTTTCTCTTCTTTTCTCTTTTCTCTTCTTTTCTCTTTTCCCTTTTCTTTTCTCTTTTCTCTATTCTCTTCTTTTCTCTTTTCTCTTTTGTATTCTTTTCTCTTCTATTCACTTTTCTCTTTTAACTTTTCTCTTCTTTTCTCTATTCTCTTCTTTTCTCTATTAACTTTTCTCTTCTTTTCTCTATTCTCTTCTTTTCTCTTTTTTCTCATCTCTTCACTTTTCTCTTTTATCTTTTCTCTTCTTTTCTCTATTCTCTTCTTTTCTCTATTAACTTTTCTCTTCTTTTCTCTATTCTCTTCTTTTCTCTTTTTTCTCTTCTATTCACTTTTCTCTTTTATCTTTTCTCTTCTTTTCTCTATTCTCTTCTTTTCTCTTTTCTCTTCTTTTCTCTTCATTTCTCTTTCCTCATTTCTCTATTCTCATCTGTTCTCTTTTCTCTTCTTTGCTCTTTTCTCTTTTCTCTTCTTCTATCTTCTTTTATCTTCTTTTCTCTTTTCTCTTTTCTCTATTCTCTTCAGTTCTCTTTTGTCTTCTTTCCACTGTTCCCTTTTCTCGTCTATTCTCTTTTATCTTTTCTCTTCTTTTCTCTTTTCTCTACTTTTCCCTTCTTTTCTCCTTTCACGTTTCTTTTCTCTTTTCTCTTCTTTTCTCTTTTCTCTTCTTTTCTCCTTTCTTTTCTCTTTTCTCTTCTTTTCCCTTCATTTCTCTTTTCTCTTTTGTATTCTTTTATCTTCTATTCACTTTTCTCTTTTATCTTTTCTCTTCTCTTCTTTTCTCTATTCTCTTCTTTTCTCTTTTCCCTTCATTTCTCTTTCCTCATTTCTCTATTCTCATCTGTTCTCTTTTCTCTTCTTTGCTCTTTTCTCTTTTCTCTTCTTCTATCTTCTTTTATATTCTTTTCTCTTTTCTCTTTTCTCTATTCTCTTCAGTTCTCTTTTGTCTTCTTTCCACTGTTCCCTTTTCTCGTCTACTCTCTTTTATCTTTTCTCTTCTTTTCTCTTTTCTCTTCTTTTCCCCTCTTTTCTCCTTTCACGTTTCTTTTCTCTTTTCTCTTCTTTTCTCTTTTCTCTTCTTTTCTCCTTTCTTTTCTCTTTTCTCTTCTTCTCTTCTTTTCTCTTTTCTCTTCTTTTCCCTTCATTTCTCTTTTCTCTTTTGTATTCTTTTATCTTCTATTCACTTTTCTCTTTTATCTTTTCTTTTCTCTTCTTTTCTCTATTCTCTTCTTTTCTCTTTTCCCTTCATTTCTCTTTCCTCATTTCTCTATTCTCATCTGTTCTCTTTTCTCTTCTTTTCCCTTCTTTTTTCCTTTCACGTTTCTTTTCACTTTTCTCTTCTTTTCTCTTTTCTCTTCTTTTCTCCTTTCTTTTCTCTTTTCTCTTCTTCACTTCTTTTCTCTTTTCTCTTCTTTTCCCTTCATTTCTCTTTTCTCTTTTGTATTCTTTTATCTTCTATTCACTTTTCTCTTTTATCTTTTCTTTTCTCTTCTTTTCTCTATTCTATTCTTTTCTCTTTTCTCTTCTTTTCTCTTTTCCCTTTTCTTTTCTCTTTTCTCTATTCTCTTCTTTTCTCTTTTCTCTTTTGTATTCTTTTCTCTTCTATTCACTTTTCTCTTTTATCTTTTCTCTTCTTTTCTCTTTTCTCCTCTTTTCTCTTTTCTTTTCTCTTTTCTCTTTTCTCTTTTCTCTTCGTATCTCTTCGTTTCTCTTTTCTCTTCTTTTCTCTACTTTTCTCTTTTCCCTTTATTCTCTTCTTTTCTCTTTTCCTATATTCTCTTCTTTTCTCTTTTCTCTTCTTTTCTCTTCTTTATTCTTTAAACTTTTCTCTTCTTTTTACTCTTCATTTCTCTTTTCTCTTCTTTTCATTTCTTTTCTCTTCTTTTCTGTTCTTTTCTCTTCTTTTCTCTTTTCCATTTTCTCTTTTTTTCTCTTGTCTCTTTTCTCTTTTCACTTCTTTTCTCTTTTCTCTTTTCTATTTCCTCTTCTTTTCTAATTTATCTTTTCTCTTCTTTTCTCTTGTTTTCGCTTTTCTATATCCTCTTCTTTTCTCTTCTTCTCTCTTCTTTTCTCTTTTCTCTTGTCCCCTTTCTCTTCTTTTCTCTTTTCCCTTTTCTCTTCTTTTCTCTATTCTGTTCTTTTCTCTTTCCTTATTTCTCTTTTCTCTTCTTTTCTCTTTTCTCTTCTTTTCTCTTTTCTCATCTTTTCTCCTCTTTACTCTTTTCCCTTTTCTCTTCTTTTTTCTTTTCTCTTCTTTTCTCGTTTCTCTTCTTTTCTCTTTTCTCTTCTTTTCTCTTTTCCCTTTTCTTTTCTCTTTTCTCAATTCTCTTCTTTTCTCTTTTCTCGTCTTTTCTCTTTTCTCGTCATTTCCCTTCAGTTCTCTTTTCTCTTTTCTCTTTTGTATTCTTTTCTCTTCTATTCACTTTTCTCTTTTATCTTTTCTCTTCTTTTCTCTTTTCTCCTCTTTTCTCTTTTCTTTTCTCTTTTCTCTTTTCTCTTTTCTCTTCGTATCTCTTCGTTTCTCTTTTCTCTTCTTTTCTCTACTTTTCTCTTTTCCCTTTATTCTCTTCTTTTCTCTTTTCCTATATTCTCTTCTTTTCTCTTTTCTCTTCTTTTCTCTTCTTTATTCTTTAAACTTTTCTCTTCTTTTTACTCTTCATTTCTCTTTTCTCTTCTTTTCATTTCTTTTCTCTTCTTTTCTCTTTTCCCTTTACAACTCTGTTTTCTTTTCTTCTTTTCTCTTTTCACTTTTCTTTTCTCTTTTCTCTTCTTTTCTCTTTTCTCATCTTTTCTCCTCTTTACTCTTTTCCCTTTTCTCTTCTTTTTTCTTTTCTCTTTTTTTCTCGTTTCTCTTCTTTTCTCTTTTCTCTTCTTTTCTCTTTTCCCTTTTCTTTTCTCTTTTCTCTATTCTCTTCTTTTCTCTTTTCTCTTTTGTATTCTTTTCTCTTCTATTCACTTTTCTCTTTTAACTTTTCTCTTCTTTTCTCTATTCTCTTCTTTTCTCTATTAACTTTTCTCTTCTTTTCTCTATTCTCTTCTTTTCTCTTTTTTCTCTTCTATTCACTTTTCTCTTTTATCTTTTCTTTTCTCTTCTTTTTTCTATTCTCTTCTTTTCTCTTTTCTCTTCTTTTCTCTTCATTTCTCTTTCCTCATTTCTCTATTCTCATCTGTTCTCTTTTCTCTTCTTTGCTCTTTTCTCTTTTCTCTTCTTCTATCTTCTTTTATCTTCTTTTCTCTTTTCTCTTTTCTCTATTCTCTTCTGTTCTCTTTTGTCTTCTTTCCTCTGTTCCCTTTTCACGTCTATTCTCTTTTATTTTTTCTCTTCATTTCTCTTTTCTCTTCTTTTCCATTCTCTCTTCTTTTCTCTTTTCTCATTTCTCTTTTCTCTTCTTGTCTCTTTTTTCTTTTCTGTTCTTTTCTCTTCTTTTCTCTTTTCCATTTTCTCTTTTTTTCTCTTGTCTCTTTTCTCTTTTCACTTCTTTTGTCTTTTCTCTTTTCTATTTCCTCTTCTTTTCTAATTTATCTTTTCTCTTCTTTTCTCTTGTTTTCGCTTTTCTATATCCTCTTCTTTTCTCTTCTTCTCTCTTCTTTTCTCTTTTCTCTTGTCCCCTTTCTCTTCTTTTCTCTTTTCCCTTTTCTCTTCTTTTCTCTATTCTGTTCTTTTCTCTTTCCTTATTTCTCTTTTCTCTTCTTTTCTCTTTTCTCTTCTTTTCTCTTTTCTCTTCTTTTCTCTTTTCTCATCTTTTCTCCTCTTTACTCTTTTCCCTTTTCTCTTCTTTTCTCTTTTCTCTTCTTTTCTCTTTTCCCTGTTCTTTTCTCTTTTCTCAATTCTCTTCTTTTCTCTTTTCTCGTCTTTTCTCTTTTCTCGTCATTTCCCTTCAGTTCTCTTTTCTCTTTTCTCTTTTGTATTCTTTTCTCTTCTATTCACTTTTCTCTTTTACCTTTCTCTTCTTTTCTCTTTTCTCCTCTTTTCTCTTTTCTTTTCTCTTTTCTCTTTTCTCTTTTCTCTTCGTATCTCTTCGTTTCTCTTTTCTCTTCTTTTCTCTACTTTTCTCTTTTCCCTTTATTCTCTTCTTTTCTCTTTTCCTATATTCTCTTCTTTTCTCTTTTCTCTTTTCTCTTCTTTTCTCTTCTTTATTCTTTAAACTTTTCTCTTCTTTTTACTCTTCATTTCTCTTTTCTCTTCTTTTCATTTCTTTTCTCTTCTTTTCTCTTTTCCCTTTACAACTCTGTTTTCTTTTCTTCTTTTCTCTTTTCACTTTTCTTTTCTCTTTTCTCTTCTTTTCTCTTTTCTCATCTTTTCTCCTCTTTACTCTTTTCCCTTTTCTCTTCTTTTTTCTTTTCTCTTTTTTTCTCGTTTCTCTTCTTTTCTCTTTTCTCTTCTTTTCTCTTTTCCCTTTTCTTTTCTCTTTTCTCTATTCTCTTCTTTTCTCTTTTCTCTTTTGTATTCTTTTCTCTTCTATTCACTTTTCTCTTTTAACTTTTCTCTTCTTTTCTCTATTCTCTTCTTTTCTCTATTAACTTTTCTCTTCTTTTCTCTATTCTCTTCTTTTCTCTTTTTTCTCTTCTCTTCACTTTTCTCTTTTATCTTTTCTCTTCTTTTCTCTATTCTCTTCTTTTCTCTATTAACTTTTCTCTTCTTTTCTCTATTCTCTTCTTTTCTCTTTTTTCTCTTCTATTCACTTTTCTCTTTTATCTTTTCTCTTCTTTTCTCTATTCTCTTCTTTTCTCTTTTCTCTTCTTTTCTCTTCATTTCTCTTTCCTCATTTCTCCATTCTCATCTGTTCTCTTTTCTCTTCTTTGCTCTTTTCTCTTCTTCTATCTTCTTTTATCTTCTTTTCTCTTTTCTCTTTTCTCTATTCTCTTCAGTTCTCTTTTGTCTTCTTTCCACTGTTCCCTTTTCTCGTCTATTCTCTTTTATCTTTTCTCTTCTTTTCTCTTTTCTCTACTTTTCCCTTCTTTTCTCCTTTCACGTTTCTTTTCTCTTTTCTCTTCTTGTCTCTTTTCTCTTCTTTTCTCCTTTCTTTTCTCTTCTTCTCTTCTTTTCTCTTTTCTCTTCTTTTCCCTTCATTTCTCTTTTCTCTTTTGTATTCTTTTATCTTCTATTCACTTTTCTCTTTTATCTTTTCTTTTCTCTTCTTTTCTCTATTCTCTTCTTTTCTCTTTTCCCTTCATTTCTCTTTCCTCATTTCTCTATTCTCATCTGTTCTCTTTTCTCTTCTTTGCTCTTTTCTCTTTTCTCTTCTTCTATCTTCTTTTATCTTCTTTTCTCTTTTCTCTTTTCTCTATTCTCTTCAGTTCTCTTTTGTCTTCTTTCCACTGTCCCTTTTCTCGTCTATTCTCTTTTATCTTTTCTCTTCTTTTCTCTTTTCTCTTCTTTTCCCTTCTTTTTTCCTTTCACGTTTCTTTTCACTTTTCTCTTCTTTTCTCTTTTCTCTTCTTTTCTCCTTTCTTTTCTCTTTTCTCTTCTTCACTTCTTTTCTCTTTTCTCTTCTTTTCCCTTCATTTCTCTTTTCTCTTTTGTATTCTTTTATCTTCTATTCACTTTTCTCTTTTATCTTTTCTTTTCTCTTCTTTTCTCTATTCTCTTCTTTTCTCTTTTCTCTTCTTTTCTCTTTTCCCTTTTCTTTTCTCTTTTCTCTATTCTCTTCTTTTCTCTTTTCTCTTTTGTATTCTTTTCTCTTCTATTCACTTTTCTCTTTTATCTTTTCTCTTCTTTTCTCTTTTCTCCTCTTTTCTCTTTTCTTTTCTCTTTTCTCTTTTCTCTTTTCTCTTCGTATCTCTTCGTTTCTCTTTTCTCTTCTTTTCTCTACTTTTCTCTTTTCCCTTTATTCTCTTCTTTTCTCTTTTCCTATATTCTCTTCTTTTCTCTTTTCTCTTTTCTCTTCTTTTCTCTTCTTTATTCTTTAAACTTTTCTCTTCTTTTTACTCTTCATTTCTCTTTTCTCTTCTTTTCATTTCTTTTCTCTTCTTTTCTGTTTTCCCTTTACAACTCTGTTTTCTTTTCTTCTTTTCTCTTTTCACTTTTCTTTTCTCTTTTCTCTTCTTTTCTCTTTTCTCATCTTTTCTCCTCTTTACTCTTTTCCCTTTTCTCTTCTTTTTTCTTTTCTCTTTTTTTCTCGTTTCTCTTCTTTTCTCTTTTCTCTTCTTTTCTCTTTTCCCTTTTCTTTTCTCTTTTCTCTATTCTCTTCTTTTCTCTTTTCTCTTTTGTATTCTTTTCTCTTCTATTCACTTTTCTCTTTTAACTTTTCTCTTCTTTTCTCTATTCTCTTCTTTTCTCTATTAACTTTTCTCTTCTTTTCTCTATTCTCTTCTTTTCTCTTTTTTCTCTTCTCTTCACTTTTCTCTTTTATCTTTTCTCTTCTTTTCTCTATTCTCTTCTTTTCTCTATTAACTTTTCTCTTCTTTTCTCTATTCTCTTCTTTTCTCTTTTTTCTCTTCTATTCACTTTTCTCTTTTATCTTTTCTCTTCTTTTCTCTATTCTCTTCTTTTCTCTTTTCTCTTCTTTTCTCTTCATTTCTCTTTCCTCATTTCTCCATTCTCATCTGTTCTCTTTTCTCTTCTTTGCTCTTTTCTCTTCTTCTATCTTCTTTTATCTTCTTTTCTCTTTTCTCTTTTCTCTATTCTCTTCAGTTCTCTTTTGTCTTCTTTCCACTGTTCCCTTTTCTCGTCTATTCTCTTTTATCTTTTCTCTTCTTTTCTCTTTTCTCTACTTTTCGCTTCTTTTCTCCTTTCACGTTTCTTTTCTCTTTTCTCTTCTTTTCTCTTTTCTCTTCTTTTCTCCTTTCTTTTCTCTTCTTCTCTTCTTTTCTCTTTTCTCTTCTTTTCCCTTCATTTCTCTTTTCTCTTTTGTATTCTTTTATCTTCTATTCACTTTTCTCTTTTATCTTTTCTTTTCTCTTCTTTTCTCTATTCTCTTCTTTTCTCTTTTCCCTTCATTTCTCTTTCCTCATTTCTCTATTCTCATCTGTTCTCTTTTCTCTTCTTTGCTCTTTTCTCTTTTCTCTTCTTCTATCTTCTTTTATCTTCTTTTCTCTTTTCTCTTTTCTCTATTCTCTTCAGTTCTCTTTTGTCTTCTTTCCACTGTTCCCTTTTCTCGTCTATTCTCTTTTATCTTTTCTCTTCTTTTCTCTTTTCTCTTCTTTTCCCTTCTTTTCTCCTTTCACGTTTCTTTTCTCTTTTCTCTTCTTTTCTCTTTTCTCTTCTTTTCTCTTTTCTCTACTTTTCCCTTCTTTTCTCCTTTCACGTTTCTTTTCTCTTTTCTCTTCTTTTCTCTTTTCTCTTCTTTTCTCCTTTCTTTTCTCTTTTCTCTTCTTTTCCCTTCATTTCTCTTTTCTCTTTTGTATTCTTTTATCTTCTATTCACTTTTCTCTTTTATCTTTTCTTTTCTCTTCTTTTCTCTATTCTCTTCTTTTCTCTTTTCCCTTCATTTCTCTTTCCTCATTTCTCTATTCTCATCTGTTCTCTTTTCTCTTCTTTGCTCTTTTCTCTTTTCTCTTCTTCTATCTTCTTTTATATTCTTTTCTCTTTTCTCTTTTCTCTATTCTCTTCAGTTCTCTTTTGTCTTCTTTCCACTGTTCCCTTTTCTCGTCTATTCTCTTTTATCTTTTCTCTTCTTTTCTCTTTTCTCTTCTTTTCCCCTCTTTTCTCCTTTCACGTTTCTTTTCTCTTTTCTCTTCTTTTCTCTTTTCTCTTCTTTTCTCCTTTCTTTTCTCTTTTCTCTTCTTCTCTTCTTTTCTCTTTTCTCTTCTTTTCCCTTCATTTCTCTTTTCTCTTTTGTATTCTTTTATCTTCTATTCACTTTTCTCTTTTATCTTTTCTTTTCTCTTCTTTTCTCTATTCTCTTCTTTTCTCTTTTCCCTTCATTTCTCTTTCCTCATTTCTCTATTCTCATCTGTTCTCTTTTCTCTTCTTTGCTCTTTTCTCTTTTCTCTTCTTCTATCTTCTTTTATCTTCTTTTCTCTTTTCTCTTTTCTCTATTCTCTTCAGTTCTCTTTTGTCTTCTTTCCACTGTTCCCTTTTCTCGTCTATTCTCTTTTATATTTTCTCTTCTTTTCTCTTTTCTCTTCTTTTCCCTTCTTTTTTCCTTTCACGTTTCTTTTCACTTTTCTCTTCTTTTCTCTTTTCTCTTCTTTTCTCCTTTCTTTTCTCTTTTCTCTTCTTCACTTCTTTTCTCTTTTCTCTTCTTTTCCCTTCATTTCTCTTTTCTCTTTTGTATTCTTTTATCTTCTATTCACTTTTCTCTTTTATCTTTTCTTTTCTCTTCTTTTCTCTATTCTCTTCTTTTCTCTTTTCTCTTCTTTTCTCTTTTCCCTTTTCTTTTCTCTTTTCTCTATTCTCTTCTTTTCTCTTTTCTCTTTTGTATTCTTTTCTCTTCTATTCACTTTTCTCTTTTATCTTTTCTCTTCTTTTCTCTTTTCTCCTCTTTTCTCTTTTCTTTTCTCTTTTCTCTTTTCTCTTTTCTCTTCGTATCTCTTCGTTTCTCTTTTCTCTTCTTTTCTCTACTTTTCTCTTATCCCTTTATTCTCTTCTTTTCTCTTTTCCTATATTCTCTTCTTTTCTCTTTTCTCTTCTTTTCTCTTCTTTATTCTTTAAACTTTTCTCTTCTTTTTACTCTTCATTTCTCTTTTCTCTTCTTTTCATTTCTTTTCTCTTCTTTTCTGTTCTTTTCTCTTCTTTTCTCTTTTCCATTTTCTCTTTTTTTCTCTTGTCTCTTTTCTCTTTTCACTTCTTTTCTCTTTTCTCTTTTCTATTTCCTCTTCTTTTCTAATTTATCTTTTCTCTTCTTTTCTCTTGTTTTCGCTTTTCTATATCCTCTTCTTTTCTCTTCTTCTCTCTTCTTTTCTCTTTTCTCTTGTCCCCTTTCTCTTCTTTTCTCTTTTCCCTTTTCTCTTCTTTTCTCTATTCTGTTCTTTTCTCTTTCCTTATTTCTCTTTTCTCTTCTTTTCTCTTTTCTCTTCTTTTCTCTTTTCTCATCTTTTCTCCTCTTTACTCTTTTCCCTTTTCTCTTCTTTTTTCTTTTCTCTTCTTTTCTCGTTTCTCTTCTTTTCTCTTTTCTCTTCTTTTCTCTTTTCCCTTTTCTTTTCTCTTTTCTCAATTCTCTTCTTTTCTCTTTTCTCGTCTTTTCTCTTTTCTCGTCATTTCCCTTCAGTTCTCTTTTCTCTTTTCTCTTTTGTATTCTTTTCTCTTCTATTCACTTTTCTCTTTTATCTTTTCTCTTCTTTTCTCTTTTCTCCTCTTTTCTCTTTTCTTTTCTCTTTTCTCTTTTCTCTTTTCTCTTCGTATCTCTTCGTTTCTCTTTTCTCTTCTTTTCTCTACTTTTCTCTTTTCCCTTTATTCTCTTCTTTTCTCTTTTCCTATATTCTCTTCTTTTCTCTTTTCTCTTCTTTTCTCTTCTTTATTCTTTAAACTTTTCTCTTCTTTTTACTCTTCATTTCTCTTTTCTCTTCTTTTCATTTCTTTTCTCTTCTTTTCTCTTTTCCCTTTACAACTCTGTTTTCTTTTCTTCTTTTCTCTTTTCACTTTTCTTTTCTCTTTTCTCTTCTTTTCTCTTTTCTCATCTTTTCTCCTCTTTACTCTTTTCCCTTTTCTCTTCTTTTTTCTTTTCTCTTTTTTTCTCGTTTCTCTTCTTTTCTCTTTTCTCTTCTTTTCTCTTTTCCCTTTTCTTTTCTCTTTTCTCTATTCTCTTCTTTTCTCTTTTCTCTTTTGTATTCTTTTCTCTTCTATTCACTTTTCTCTTTTAACTTTTCTCTTCTTTTCTCTATTCTCTTCTTTTCTCTATTAACTTTTCTCTTCTTTTCTCTATTCTCTTCTTTTCTCTTTTTTCTCTTCTATTCACTTTTCTCTTTTATCTTTTCTTTTCTCTTCTTTTTTCTATTCTCTTCTTTTCTCTTTTCTCTTCTTTTCTCTTCATTTCTCTTTCCTCATTTCTCTATTCTCATCTGTTCTCTTTTCTCTTCTTTGCTCTTTTCTCTTTTCTCTTCTTCTATCTTCTTTTATCTTCTTTTCTCTTTTCTCTTTTCTCTATTCTCTTCTGTTCTCTTTTGTCTTCTTTCCTCTGTTCCCTTTTCACGTCTATTCTCTTTTATTTTTTCTCTTCATTTCTCTTTTCTCTTCTTTTCCATTCTCTCTTCTTTTCTCTTTTCTCATTTCTCTTTTCTCTTCTTGTCTCTTTTTTCTTTTCTGTTCTTTTCTCTTCTTTTCTCTTTTCCATTTTCTCTTTTTTTCTCTTGTCTCTTTTCTCTTTTCACTTCTTTTGTCTTTTCTCTTTTCTATTTCCTCTTCTTTTCTAATTTATCTTTTCTCTTCTTTTCTCTTGTTTTCGCTTTTCTATATCCTCTTCTTTTCTCTTCTTCTCTCTTCTTTTCTCTTTTCTCTTGTCCCCTTTCTCTTCTTTTCTCTTTTCCCTTTTCTATTCTTTTCTCTATTCTGTTCTTTTCTCTTTCCTTATTTCTCTTTTCTCTTCTTTTCTCTTTTCTCTTCTTTTCTCTTTTCTCTTCTTTTCTCTTTTCTCATCTTTTCTCCTCTTTACTCTTTTCCCTTTTCTCTTCTTTTTTCTTTTCTCTTCTTTTCTCGTTTCTCTTCTTTTCTCTTTTCTCTTCTTTTCTCTTTTCCCTGTTCTTTTCTCTTTTCTCAATTCTCTTCTTTTCTCTTTTCTCGTCTTTTCTCTTTTCTCGTCATTTCCCTTCAGTTCTCTTTTCTCTTTTCTCTTTTGTATTCTTTTCTCTTCTATTCACTTTTCTCTTTTACCTTTCTCTTCTTTTCTCTTTTCTCCTCTTTTCTCTTTTCTTTTCTCTTTTCTCTTTTCTCTTTTCTCTTCGTATCTCTTCGTTTCTCTTTTCTCTTCTTTTCTCTACTTTTCTCTTTTCCCTTTATTCTCTTCTTTTCTCTTTTCCTATATTCTCTTCTTTTCTCTTTTCTCTTTTCTCTTCTTTTCTCTTCTTTATTCTTTAAACTTTTCTCTTCTTTTTACTCTTCATTTCTCTTTTCTCTTCTTTTCATTTCTTTTCTCTTCTTTTCTCTTTTCCCTTTACAACTCTGTTTTCTTTTCTTCTTTTCTCTTTTCACTTTTCTTTTCTCTTTTCTCTTCTTTTCTCTTTTCTCATCTTTTCTCCTCTTTACTCTTTTCCCTTTTCTCTTCTTTTTTCTTTTCTCTTTTTTTCTCGTTTCTCTTCTTTTCTCTTTTCTCTTCTTTTCTCTTTTCCCTTTTCTTTTCTCTTTTCTCTATTCTCTTCTTTTCTCTTTTCTCTTTTGTATTCTTTTCTCTTCTATTCACTTTTCTCTTTTAACTTTTCTCTTCTTTTCTCTATTCTCTTCTTTTCTCTATTAACTTTTCTCTTCTTTTCTCTATTCTCTTCTTTTCTCTTTTTTCTCTTCCCTTCACTTTTCTCTTTTATCTTTTCTCTTCTTTTCTCTATTCTCTTCTTTTCTCTATTAACTTTTCTCTTCTTTTCTCTATTCTCTTCTTTTCTCTTTTTTCTCTTCTATTCACTTTTCTCTTTTATCTTTTCTCTTCTTTTCTCTATTCTCTTCTTTTCTCTTTTCTCTTCTTTTCTCTTCATTTCTCTTTCCTCATTTCTCCATTCTCATCTGTTCTCTTTTCTCTTCTTTGCTCTTTTCTCTTCTTCTATCTTCTTTTATCTTCTTTTCTCTTTTCTCTTTTCTCTATTCTCTTCAGTTCTCTTTTGTCTTCTTTCCACTGTTCCCTTTTCTCGTCTATTCTCTTTTATCTTTTCTCTTCTTTTCTCTTTTCTCTACTTTTCCCTTCTTTTCTCCTTTCACGTTTCTTTTCTCTTTTCTCTTCTTGTCTCTTTTCTCTTCTTTTCTCCTTTCTTTTCTCTTCTTCTCTTCTTTTCTCTTTTCTCTTCTTTTCCCTTCATTTCTCTTTTCTCTTTTGTATTCTTTTATCTTCTATTCACTTTTCTCTTTTATCTTTTCTTTTCTCTTCTTTTCTCTATTCTCTTCTTTTCTCTTTTCCCTTCATTTCTCTTTCCTCATTTCTCTATTCTCATCTGTTCTCTTTTCTCTTCTTTGCTCTTTTCTCTTTTCTCTTCTTCTATCTACTTTTATCTTCTTTTCTCTTTTCTCTTTTCTCTATTCTCTTCAGTTCTCTTTTGTCTTCTTTCCACTGTCCCTTTTCTCGTCTATTCTCTTTTATCTTTTCTCTTCTTTTCTCTTTTCTCTTCTTTTCCCTTCTTTTTTCCTTTCACGTTTCTTTTCACTTTTCTCTTCTTTTCTCTTTTCTCTTCTTTTCTCCTTTCTTTTCTCTTTTCTCTTCTTCACTTCTTTTCTCTTTTCTCTTCTTTTCCCTTCATTTCTCTTTTCTCTTTTGTATTCTTTTATCTTCTATTCACTTTTCTCTTTTATCTTTTCTTTTCTCTTCTTTTCTCTATTCTCTTCTTTTCTCTTTTCTCTTCTTTTCTCTTTTCCCTTTTCTTTTCTCTTTTCTCTATTCTCTTCTTTTCTCTTTTCTCTTTTGTATTCTTTTCTCTTCTATTCACTTTTCTCTTTTATCTTTTCTCTTCTTTTCTCTTTTCTCCTCTTTTCTCTTTTCTTTTCTCTTTTCTCTTTTCTCTTTTCTCTTCGTATCTCTTCGTTTCTCTTTTCTCTTCTTTTCTCTACTTTTCTCTTTTCCCTTTATTCACTTCTTTTCTCTTTTCCTATATTCTCTTCTTTTCTCTTTTCTCTTTTCTCTTCTTTTCTCTTCTTTATTCTTTAAACTTTTCTCTTCTTTTTACTCTTCATTTCTCTTTTCTCTTCTTTTCATTTCTTTTCTCTTCTTTTCTCTTTTCCCTTTACAACTCTGTTTTCTTTTCTTCTTTTCTCTTTTCACTTTTCTTTTCTCTTTTCTCTTCTTTTCTCTTTTCTCATCTTTTCTCCTCTTTACTCTTTTCCCTTTTCTCTTCTTTTTTCTTTTCTCTTTTTTTCTCGTTTCTCTTCTTTTCTCTTTTCTCTTCTTTTCTCTTTTCCCTTTTCTTTTCTCTTTTCTCTATTCTCTTCTTTTCTCTTTTCTCTTTTGTATTCTTTTCTCTTCTATTCACTTTTCTCTTTTAACTTTTCTCTTCTTTTCTCTATTCTCTTCTTTTCTCTATTAACTTTTCTCTTCTTTTCTCTATTCTCTTCTTTTCTCTTTTTTCTCTTCTCTTCACTTTTCTCTTTTATCTTTTCTCTTCTTTTCTCTATTCTCTTCTTTTCTCTATTAACTTTTCTCTTCTTTTCTCTATTCTCTTCTTTTCTCTTTTTTCTCTTCTATTCACTTTTCTCTTTTATCTTTTCTCTTCTTTTCTCTATTCTCTTCTTTTCTCTTTTCTCTTCTTTTCTCTTCATTTCTCTTTCCTCATTTCTCCATTCTCATCTGTTCTCTTTTCTCTTCTTTGCTCTTTTCTCTTCTTCTATCTTCTTTTATCTTCTTTTCTCTTTTCTCTTTTCTCTATTCTCTTCAGTTCTGTTTTGTCTTCTTTCCACTGTTCCCTTTTCTCGTCTATTCTCTTTTATCTTTTCTCTTCTTTTCTCTTTTCTCTACTTTTCGCTTCTTTTCTCCTTTCACGTTTCTTTTCTCTTTTCTCTTCTTTTCTCTTTTCTCTTCTTTTCTCTTTTCTTTTCTCTTCTTCTCTTCTTTTCTCTTTTCTCTTCTTTTCCCTTCATTTCTCTTTTCTCTTTTGTATTCTTTTATCTTCTATTCACTTTTCTCTTTTATCTTTTCTTTTCTCTTCTTTTCTCTATTCTCTTCTTTTCTCTTTTCCCTTCATTTCTCTTTCCTCATTTCTCTAT
The DNA here is from genome assembly GCF_047496795.1 of Chiloscyllium punctatum. NCBI lineage: Eukaryota > Metazoa > Chordata > Chondrichthyes > Orectolobiformes > Hemiscylliidae > Chiloscyllium > Chiloscyllium punctatum. Next base: position 36,777,976 of record NC_092779.1, read on the forward strand.
TCTCATCTGTTCTCTTTTCTCTTCTTTGCTCTTTTCTCTTTTCTCTTCTTCTATCTTCTTTTATCTTCTTTTCTCTTTTCTCTTTTCTCTATTCTCTTCAGTTCTCTTTTGTCTTCTTTCCACTGTTCCCTTTTCTCGTCTATTCTCTTTTATCTTTTCTCTTCTTTTCCCTTCTTTTCTCCTTTCACGTTTCTTTTCTCTTTTCTCTTCTTTTCTCTTTTCTCTTCTTTTCTCCTTTCTTTTCTCTTTTCTCTTCTTCTCTTCTTTTCTCTTTTCTCTTCTTTTCCCTTCATTTCTCTTTTCTCTTTTGTATTCTTTTATCTTCTATTCACTTTTCTCTTTTATCTTTTCTTTTCTCTTCTTTTCTCTATTCTCTTCTTTTCTCTTTTCCCTTCATTTCTCTTTCCTCATTTCTCTATTCTCATCTGTTCTCTTTTCTCTTCTTTGCTCTTTTCTCTTTTCTCTTCTTCTATCTTCTTTTATCTTCTTTTCTCTTTTCTCTTTTCTCTATTCTCTTCAGTTCTCTTTTGTCTTCTTTCCACTGTTCCCTTTTCTCGTCTATTCTCTTTTATCTTTTCTCTTCTTTTCCCTTCTTTTTTCCTTTCACGTTTCTTTTCACTTTTCTCTTCTTTTCTCTTTTCTCTTCTTTTCTCCTTTCTTTTCTCTTTTCTCTTCTTCACTTCTTTTCTCTTTTCTCTTCTTTTCCCTTCATTTCTCTTTTCTCTTTTGTATTCTTTTATCTTCTATTCACTTTTCTCTTTTATCTTTTCTTTTCTCTTCTTTTCTCTATTCTCTTCTTTTCTCTTTTCTCTTCTTTTCTCTTTTCTCATCTTTTCTCCTCTTTACTCTTTTCCCTTTTCTCTTCTTTTTTCTTTTCTCTTTTTTTCTCGTTTCTCTTCTTTTCTCTTTTCTCTTCTTTTCTCTTTTCCCTTTTCTTTTCTCTTTTCTCTATTCTCTTCTTTTCTCTTTTCTCTTTTGTATTCTTTTCTCTTCTATTCACTTTTCTCTTTTAACTTTTCTCTTCTTTTCTCTATTCTCTTCTTTTCTCTATTAACTTTTCTCTTCTTTTCTCTATTCTCTTCTTTTCTCTTTTTTCTCTTCTTTTCACTTTTCTCTTTTATCTTTTCTCTTCTTTTCTCTATTCTCTTCTTTTCTCTTTTCTCTTCTTTTCTCTTCATTTCTCTTTCCTCATTTCTCTATTCTCATCTGTTCTCTTTTCTCTTCTTTGCTCTTTTCTCTTTTCTCTTCTTCTATCTTCTTTTATCTTCTTTTCTCTTTTCTCTTTTCTCTATTCTCTTCTGTTCTCTTTTGTCTTCTTTCCTCTGTTCCCTTTTCACGTCTATTCTCTTTTATTTTTTCTCTTCATTTCTCTTTTCTCTTCTTTTCCATTCTCTCTTCTTTTCTCTTTTCTCATTTCTCTTTTCTCTTCTTGTCTCTTTTTTCTTTTCTGTTCTTTTCTCTTCTTTTCTCTTTTCCATTTTCTCTTTTTTCTCTTGTCTCTTTTCTCTTTTCACTTCTTTTCTATTTTCTCTTTTCTATTTCCTCTTCTTTTCTAATTTATCTTTTCTCTTCTTTTCTCTTGTTTTCGCTTTTCTATATCCTCTTCTTTTCTCTTCTTCTCTCTTCTTTTCTCTTTTCTCTTGTCCCCTTTCTCTTCTTTTCTCTTTTCCCTTTTCTCTTCTTTTCTCTATTCTGTTCTTTTCTCTTTCCTTATTTCTCTTTTCTCTTCTTTTCTCTTCTCTCTTCTTTTATCTTTTCTCTTCTTTTCTCTTTTCTCCTCTTTTCTCTTTTCTTTTCTCTTTTCTCTTTTCTCTTTTCTCTTCGTATCTCTTCGTTTCTCTTTTCTCTTCTTTTCTCTACTTTTCTCTTTTCCCTTTATTCTCTTCTTTTCTCTTTTCCTATATTCACTTCTTTTCTCTTTTCTCTTTTCTCTTCTTTTCTCTTCTTTATTCTTTAAACTTTTCTCTTCTTTTTACTCTTCATTTCTCTTTTCTCTTCTTTTCATTTCTTTTCTCTTCTTTTCTGTTCTTTTCTCTTCTTTTCTCTTTTCCATTTTCTCTTTTTTTCTCTTGTCTCTTTTCTCTTTTCACTTCTTTTCTCTTTTCTCTTTTCTATTTCCTCTTCTTTTCTAATTTATCTTTTCTCTTCTTTTCTCTTGTTTTCGCTTTTCTATATCCTCTTCTTTTCTCTTCTTCTCTCTTCTTTTCTCTTTTCTCTTGTCCCCTTTCTCTTCTTTTCTCTTTTCCCTTTTCTCTTCTTTTCTCTATTCTGTTCTTTTCTCTTTCCTTATTTCTCTTTTCTCTTCTTTTCTCTTTTCTCTCCTTTTCTCTTTTCTCATCTTTTCTCCTCTTTACTCTTTTCCCTTTTCTCTTCTTTTTTCTTTTCTCTTCTTTTCTCGTTTCTCTTCTTTTCTCTTTTCTCTTCTTTTCTCTTTTCCCTTTTCTTTTCTCTTTTCTCAATTCTCTTCTTTTCTCTTTTCTCGTCTTTTCTCTTTTCTCGTCATTTCCCTTCAGTTCTCTTTTCTCTTTTCTCTTTTGTATTCTTTTCTCTTCTATTCACTTTTCTCTTTTATCTTTTCTCTTCTTTTCTCTTTTCTCCTCTTTTCTCTTTTCTTTTCTCTTTTCTCTTTTCTCTTTTCTCTTCGTATCTCTTCGTTTCTCTTTTCTCTTCTTTTCTCTACTTTTCTCTTTTCCCTTTATTCTCTTCTTTTCTCTTTCCCTATATTCTCTTCTTTTCTCTTTTCTCTTTTCTCTTCTTTTCTCTTCTTTATTCTTTAAACTTTTCTCTTCTTTTTACTCTTCATTTCTCTTTTCTCTTCTTTTCATTTCTTTTCTCTTTTCTCTTTTCCCTTTACAACTCTGTTTTCTTTTCTTCTTTTCTCTTTTCACTTTTCTTTTCTCTTTTCTCTTCTTTTCTCTTTTCTCTTTTCTCCTCTTTACTCTTTTCCCTTTTCTCTTCTTTTTTCTTTTCTCTTTTTTTCTCGTTTCTCTTCTTTTCTCTTTTCTCTTCTTTTCTCTTTTCCCTTTTCTTTTCTCTTTTCTCTATTCTCTTCTTTTCTCTTTTCTCTTATGTATTCTTTTCTCTTCTATTCACTTTTCTCTTTTAACTTTTCTCTTCTTTTCTCTATTCTCTTCTTTTCTCTATTAACTTTTCTCTTCTTTTCTCTATTCTCTTCTTTTCTCTTTTTTCTCATCTCTTCACTTTTCTCTTTTATCTTTTCTCTTCTTTTCTCTATTCTCTTCTTTTCTCTATTAACTTTTCTCTTCTTTTCTCTATTCTCTTCTTTTCTCTTTTTTCTCTTCTATTCACTTTTCTCTTTTATCTTTTCTCTTCTTTTCTCTATTCTCTTCTTTTCTCTTTTCTCTTCTTTTCTCTTCATTTCTCTTTCCTCATTTCTCTATTCTCATCTGTTCTCTTTTCTCTTCTTTGCTCTTTTCTCTTTTCTCTTCTTCTATCTTCTTTTATCTTCTTTTCTCTTTTCTCTTTTCTCTATTCTCTTCAGTTCTCTTTTGTCTTCTTTCCACTGTTCCCTTTTCTCGTCTATTCTCTTTTATCTTTTCTCTTCTTTTCTCTTTTCTCTACTTTTCCCTTCTTTTCTCCTTTCACGTTTCTTTTCTCTTTTCTCTTCTTTTCTCTTTTCTCTTCTTTTCTCCTTTCTTTTCTCTTTTCTCTTCTTTTCCCTTCATTTCTCTTTTCTCTTTTGTATTCTTTTATCTTCTATTCACTTTTCTCTTTTATCTTTTCTTTTCTCTTCTTTTCTCTATTCTCTTCTTTTCTCTTTTCTCTTCTTTTCTCTTCATTTCTCTTTCCTCATTTCTCTATTCTCATCTGTTCTCTTTTCTCTTCTTTGCTCTTTTCTCTTTTCTCTTCTTCTATCTTCTTTTATCTTCTTTTCTCTTTTCTCTTTTCTCTATTCTCTTCAGTTCTCTTTTGTCTTCTTTCCACTGTTCCCTTTTCTCGTCTATTCTCTTTTATCTTTTCTCTTCTTTTCTCTTTTCTCTTCTTTTCCCTTCTTTTCTCCTTTCACGTTTCTTTTCTCTTTTCTCTTCTTTTCTCTTTTCTCTTCTTTTCTCCTTTCTTTTCTCTTTTCTCTTCTTTTCCCTTCATTTCTCTTTTCTCTTTTGTATTCTTTTATCTTCTATTCACTTTTCTCTTTTATCTTTTCTTTTCTCTTCTTTTCTCTATTCTCTTCTTTTCTCTTTTCCCTTCATTTCTCTTTCCTCATTTCTCTATTCTCATCTGTTCTCTTTTCTCTTCTTTGCTCTTTTCTCTTTTCTCTTCTTCTATCTTCTTTTATCTTCTTTTCTCTTTTCTCTTTTCTCTATTCTCTTCAGTTCTCTTTTGTCTTCTTTCCACTGTTCCCTTTTCTCGTCTATTCTCTTTTATCTTTTCTCTTCTTTTCTCTTTTCTCTTCTTTTCCCTTCTTTTCTCCTTTCACGTTTCTTTTCTCTTTTCTCTTCTTTTCTCTTTTCTCTTCTTTTCTCCTTTCTTTTCTCTTTTCTCTTCTTCTCTTCTTTTCTCTTTTCTCTTCTTTTCCCTTCATTTCTCTTTTCTCTTTTGTATTCTTTTATCTTCTATTCACTTTTCTCTTTTATCTTTTCTTTTCTCTTCTTTTCTCTATTCTCTTCTTTTCTCTTTTCCCTTCATTTCTCTTTCCTCATTTCTCTATTCTCATCTGTTCTCTTTTCTCTTCTTTGCTCTTTTCTCTTTTCTCTTCTTCTATCTTCTTTTGTCTTGTTTTCTCTTTTCTCTTTTCTCTATTCTCTTCAGTTCTCTTTTGTCTTCTTTCCACTGTTCCCTTTTCTCGTCTATTCTCTTTTATCTTTTCTCTTCTTTTCTCTTTTCTCTTCTTTTCCCTTCTTTTTTCCTTTCACGTTTCTTTTCACTTTTCTCTTCTTTTCTCTTTTCTCTTCTTTTCTCCTTTCTTTTCTCTTTTCTCTTCTTCACTTCTTTTCTCTTTTCTCTTCTTTTCCCTTCATTTCTCTTTTCTCTTTTGTATTCTTTTATCTTCTATTCACTTTTCTCTTTTATCTTTTCTTTTCTCTTCTTTTCTCTATTCTCTTCTTTTCTCTTTTCTCTTCTTTTCTCTTTTCCCTTTTCTTTTCTCTTTTCTCTATTCTCTTCTTTTCTCTTTTATCTTTTCTCTTCTTTTCTCTTTTCTCCTCTTTTCTCTTTTCTTTTCTCTTTTCTCTTTTCTCTTTTCTCTTCGTATCTCTTCGTTTCTCTTTTCTCTTCTTTTCTCTACTTTTCTCTTTTCCCTTTATTCTCTTCTTTTCTCTTTTCCTATATTCTCTTCTTTTCTCTTTTCTCTTTTCTCTTCTTTTCTCTTCTTTATTCTTTAAACTTTTCTCTTCTTTTTACTCTTCATTTCTCTTTTCTCTTCTTTTCATTTCTTTTCTCTTCTTTTCTGTTCTTTTCTCTTCTTTTCTCTTTTCCATTTTCTCTTTTTTTCTCTTGTCTCTTTTCTCTTTTCACTTCTTTTCTCTTTTCTCTTTTCTATTTCCTCTTCTTTTCTCTTCTTCTCTCTTCTTTTCTCTTTTCTCTTGTCCCCTTTCTCTTCTTTTCTCTTTTCCCTTTTCTCTTCTTTTCTCTATTCTGTTCTTTTCTCTTTCCTTATTTCTCTTTTCTCTTCTTTTCTCTTTTCTCTTCTTTTCTCTTTTCTCATCTTTTCTCCTCTTTACTCTTTTCCCTTTTCTCTTCTTTTTTCTTTTCTCTTCTTTTCTCGTTTCTCTTCTTTTCTCTTTTCTCTTCTTTTCTCTTTTCCCTTTTCTTTTCTCTTTTCTCAATTCTCTTCTTTTCTCTTTTCTCGTCTTTTCTCTTTTCTCGTCATTTCCCTTCAGTTCTCTTTTCTCTTTTCTCTTTTGTATTCTTTTCTCTTCTATTCACTTTTCTCTTTTATCTTTTCTCTTCTTTTCTCTTTTCTCCTCTTTTCTCTTTTCTTTTCTCTTGTCTCTTTTCTCTTTTCTCTTCGTATCTCTTCGTTTCTCTTTTCTCTTCTTTTCTCTACTTTTCTCTTTTCCCTTTATTCTCTTCTTTTCTCTTTTCCTATATTCTCTTCTTTTCTCTTTTCTCTTCTTTTCTCTTCTTTATTCTTTAAACTTTTCTCTTCTTTTTACTCTTCATTTCTCTTTTCTCTTCTTTTCATTTCTTTTCTCTTCTTTTCTCTTTTCCCTTTACAACTCTGTTTTCTTTTCTTCTTTTCTCTTTTCACTTTTCTTTTCTCTTTTCTCTTCTTTTCTCTTTTCTCATCTTTTCTCCTCTTTACTCTTTTCCCTTTTCTCTTCTTTTTTCTTTTCTCTTTTTTTCTCGTTTCTCTTCTTTTCTCTTTTCTCTTCTTTTCTCCTTTCCCTTTTCTTTTCTCTTTTCTCTATTCTCTTCTTTTCTCTTTTCTCTTTTGTATTCTTTTCTCTTCTATTCACTTTTCTCTTTTAACTTTTCTCTTCTTTTCTCTATTCTCTTCTTTTCTCTATTAACTTTTCTCTTCTTTTCTCTATTCTCTTCTTTTCTCTTTTTTCTCTTCTATTCACTTTTCTCTTTTATCTTTTCTTTTCTCTTCTTTTTTCTATTCTCTTCTTTTCTCTTTTCTCTTCTTTTCTCTTCATTTCTCTTTCCTCATTTCTCTATTCTCATCTGTTCTCTTTTCTCTTCTTTGCTCTTTTCTCTTTTCTCTTCTTCTATCTTCTTTTATCTTCTTTTCTCTTTTCTCTTTTCTCTATTCTCTTCTGTTGTCTTTTGTCTTCTTTCCTCTGTTCCCTTTTCACGTCTATTCTCTTTTATTTTTTCTCTTCATTTCTCTTTTCTCTTCTTTTCCATTCGCTCTTCTTTTCTCTTTTCTCATTTCTCTTTTCTCTTCTTGTCTCTTTTTTCTTTTCTGTTCTTTTCTCTTCTTTTCTCTTCTTCTCTCTTCTTTTCTCTTTTCTCTTGTCCCCTTTCTCTTCTTTTCTCTTTTCCCTTTTCTCTTCTTTTCTCTATTCTGTTCTTTTCTCTTTCCTTATTTCTCTTTTCTCTTCTTTTCTCTTTTCTCTTCTTTTCTCTTTTCTCTTCTTTTCTCTTTTCTCATCTTTTCTCCTCTTTACTCTTTTCCCTTTTCTCTTCTTTTTTCTTTTCTCTTCTTTTCTCTTTTCTCGTCATTTCCCTTCAGTTCTCTTTTCTCTTTTGTATTCTTTTCTCTTCTATTCACTTTTCTCTTTTACCTTTCTCTTCTTTTCTCTTTTCTCCTCTTTTCTCTTTTCTTTTCTCTTTTCTCTTTTCTCTTTTCTCTTCGTATCTCTTCGTTTCTCTTTTCTCTTCTTTTCTCTACTTTTCTCTTTTCCCTTTATTCTCTTCTTTTCTCTTTTCCTATATTCTCTTCTTTTCTCTTTTCTCTTTTCTCTTCTTTTCTCTTCTTTATTCTTTAAACTTTTCTCTTCTTTTTACTCTTCATTTCTCTTTTCTCTTCTTTTCATTTCTTTTCTCTTCTTTTCTCTTTTCCCTTTACAACTCTGATTTTCTTTTCTTCTTTTCTCTTTTCACTTTTCTTTTCTCTTTTCTCTTCTTTTCTCTTTTCTCATCTTTTCTCCTCTTTACTCTTTTCCCTTTTCTCTTCTTTTTTCTTTTCTCTTTTTTTCTCGTTTCTCTTCTTTTCTCTTTTCTCTTCTTTTCTCTTTTCCCTTTTCTTTTCTCTTTTCTCTATTCTCTTCTTTTCTCTTTTCTCTTTTGTATTCTTTTCTCTTCTATTCACTTTTCTCTTTTAACTTTTCTCTTCTTTTCTCTATTCTCTTCTTTTCTCTATTAACTTTTCTCTTCTTTTCTCTATTCTCTTCTTTTCTCTTTTTTCTCTTCTCTTCACTTTTCTCTTTTATCTTTTCTCTTCTTTTCTCTATTCTCTTCTTTTCTCTATTAACTTTTCTCTTCTTTTCTCTATTCTCTTCTTTTCTCTTTTTTCTCTTCTATTCACTTTTCTCTTTTATCTTTTCTCTTCTTTTCTCTATTCTCTTCTTTTCTCTTTTCTCTTCTTTTCTCTTCATTTCTCTTTCCTCATTTCTCCATTCTCATCTGTTCTCTTTTCTCTTCTTTGCTCTTTTCTCTTTTCTCTTCTTCTATCTTCTTTTATCTTCTTTTCTCTTTTCTCTTTTCTCTATTCTCTTCAGTTCTCTTTTGTCTTCTTTCCACTGTTCCCTTTTCTCGTCTATTCTCTTTTATCTTTTCTCTTCTTTTCTCTTTTCTCTACTTTTCCCTTCTTTTCTCCTTTCACGTTTCTTTTCTCTTTTCTCTTCTTTTCTCTTTTCTCTTCTTTTCTCCTTTCTTTTCTCTTTTCTCTTCTTCTCTTCTTTTCTCTTTTCTCTTCTTTTCCCTTCATTTCTCTTTTCTCTTTTGTATTCTTTTATCTTCTATTCACTTTTCTCTTTTATCTTTTCTTTTCTCTTCTTTTCTCTATTCTCTTCTTTTCTCTTTTCCCTTCATTTCTCTTTCCTCATTTCTCTATTCTCATCTGTTCTCTTTTCTCTTCTTTGCTCTTTTCTCTTTTCTCTTCTTCTATCTTCTTTTATCTTCTTTTCTCTTTTCTCTTTTCTCTATTCTCTTCAGTTCTCTTTTGTCTTCTTTCCACTGTTCCCTTTTCTCGTCTATTCTCTTTTATCTTTTCTCTTCTTTTCTCTTTTCTCTTCTTTTCCCTTCTTTTCTCCTTTCACGTTTCTTTTCTCTTTTCTCTTCTTTTCTCTTTTCTCTTCTTTTCTCCTTTCTTTTCTCTTTTCTCTTCTTCTCTTCTTTTCTCTTTTCTCTTCTTTTCCCTTCATTTCTCTTTTCTCTTTTGTATTCTTTTATCTTCTATTCACTTTTCTCTTTTATCTTTTCTTTTCTCTTCTTTTCTCTATTCTCTTCTTTTCTCTTTTCCCTTCATTTCTCTTTCCTCATTTCTCTATTCTCATCTGTTCTCTTTTCTCTTCTTTGCTCTTTTCTCTTTTCTCTTCTTCTATCTTCTTTTATTTTCTTTTCTCTTTTCTCTTTTCTCTATTCTCTTCAGTTCTCTTTTGTCTTCTTTCCACTGTTCCCTTTTCTCGTCTATTCTCTTTTATCTTTTCTCTTCTTTTCTCTTTTCTCTTCTTTTCCCTTCTTTTTTCCTTTCACGTTTCTTTTCACTTTTCTCTTCTTTTCTCTTTTCTCTTCTTTTCTCCTTTCTTTTCTCTTTTCTCTTCTTCACTTCTTTTCTCTTTTCTCTTCTTTTCCCTTCATTTCTCTTTTCTCTTTTGTATTCTTTTATCTTCTATTCACTTTTCTCTTTTATCTTTTCTTTTCTCTTCTTTTCTCTTTTCTCTTCTTTTCTCTTTTCTCATCTTTTCTCCTCTTTACTCTTTTCCCTTTTCTCTTCTTTTTTCTTTTCTCTTTTTTTCTCGTTTCTCTTCTTTTCTCTTTTCTCTTCTTTTCTCTTTTCCCTTTTCTTTTCTCTTTTCTCTATTCTCTTCTTTTCTCTTTTCTCTTTTGTATTCTTTTCTCTTCTATTCACTTTTCTCTTTTAACTTTTCTCTTCTTTTCTCTATTCTCTTATTTTCTCTATTAACTTTTCTCTTCTTTTCTCTATTCTCTTCTTTTCTCTTTTTCTCTTCTATTCACTTTTCTCTTTTATCTTTTCTCCTCTTTTCTCTTCATTTCTCTTTCCTCATTTCTCTATTCTCATCTGTTCTCTTTTCTCTTCTTTGCTCTTTTCTCTTTTCTCTTCTTCTATCTTCTTTTATCTTCTTTTCTCTTTTCTCTTTTCTCTATTCTCTTCTGTTCTCTTTTGTCTTCTTTCCACTGTTCCCTTTTCTCGTCTATTCTCTTTTATCTTTTCTCTTCTTTTCTCTTTTCTCTTCTTTTCTCCTTTCACGTTTCTTTTCTCTTCTTTTCTCATTCATTTTTTCTCTTTTCTCTTTTCTCTTCTTTTCTCTTTTCTCTTCTTTTCTCCTTTCTTTTCTCTTTTCTCTTCTTCTCTTCTTTTCTCTTTTCTCGTCTTTTCTCTTTTCTCGTCATTTCCCTTCAGTTCTCTTTTCTCTTTTCTCTTTTGTATTCTTTTCTCTTCTATTCACTTTTCTCTTTTATCTTTTCTCTTCTTTTCTCTTTTCTCCTCTTTTCTCTTTTATTTTCTCTTTTCTCTTTTCTCTTCGTATCTCTTCGTTTCTCTTTTCTCTTCTTTTCTCTACTTTTCTCTTTTCCCTTTATTCTCTTCTTTTCTCTTTTCCTATATTCTCTTCTTTTCTCTTTTCTCTTTTCTCTTCTTTTCTCTTCTTTATTCTTTAAACGTTTCTCTTCTTTTTACTCTTCATTTCTCTTTTCTCTTCTTTTCATTTCTTTTCTCTTCTTTTCTGTTTTCCCTTTACAACTCTGTTTTCTTTTCTTCTTTTCTCTTTTCACTTTTCTTTTCTCTTTTCTCTTCTTTTCTCTTTTCTCATCTTTTCTCCTCTTTACTCTTTTCCCTTTTCTCTTCTTTTTTCTTTTCTCTTTTTTTCTCGTTTCTCTTCTTTTCTCTTTTCTCTTCTTTTCTCTTTTCCCTTTTCTTTTCTCTTTTCTCTATTCTCTTCTTTTCTCTTTTCTCTTTTGTATTCTTTTCTCTTCTATTCACTTTTCTCTTTTATCTTTTCTTTTCTCTTCTTTTCTCTTTTCCCTTTTCTTTTCTCTTTTCTCAATTCTCTTCTTTTCACTTTTCTCGTCTTTTCTCTTTTCATGTCATTTCCCTTCAATTCTCTTTTCTCTTTTCTCTTTTGTATTCTTTTCTCTTCTATTCACTTTTCTCTTTTCTCTTTTCTCTTCTTTTCTCTTTTCTCCTCTTTTCTCTTTTCTTTTCTCTTTTCTCTTTTCTCTTTTCTCTTCGTATCTCTTCGTTTCTCTTTTCTCTTCTTTTCTCTACTTTTCTCTTTATTCTCTTCTTTTCTCTTTTCCTATATTCTCTTCTTTTCTCTTTTCTCTTTTCTCTTCTTTTCTCTTCTTTATTCTTTAAACTTTTCTCTTCTTTTTACTCTTCATTTCTCTTTTCTCTTCTTTTCATTTCTTTTCTCTTCTTTTCTCTTTTCCCTTTACAACTCTGATTTTCTTTTCTTCTTTTCTCTTTTCACTTTTCTTTTCTCTTTTCTCTTCTTTTCTCTTTTCTCATCTTTTCTCCTCTTTACTCTTTTCCCTTTTCTCTTCTTTTTTCTTTTCTCTTTTTTTCTCGTTTCTCTTCTTTTCTCTTTTCTCTTCTTTTCTCTTTTCCCTTTTCTTTTCTCTTTTCTCTATTCTCTTCTTTTCTCTTTTCTCTTTTGTATTCTTTTCTCTTCTATTCACTTTTCTCTTTTAACTTTTCTCTTCTTTTCTCTATTCTCTTCTTTTCTCTATTAACTTTTCTCTTCTTTTCTCTATTCTCTTCTTTTCTCTTTTTTCTCTTCTCTTCACTTTTCTCTTTTATCTTTTCTCTTCTTTTCTCTATTCTCTTCTTTTCTCTATTAACTTTTCTCTTCTTTTCTCTATTCTCTTCTTTTCTCTTTTTTCTCTTCTATTCACTTTTCTCTTTTATCTTTTCTCTTCTTTTCTCTATTCTCTTCTTTTCTCTTTTCTCTTCTTTTCTCTTCATTTCTCTTTCCTCATTTCTCCATTCTCATCTGTTCTCTTTTCTCTTCTTTGCTCTTTTCTCTTTTCTCTTCTTCTATCTTCTTTTATCTTCTTTTCTCTTTTCTCTTTTCTCTATTCTCTTCAGTTCTCTTTTGTCTTCTTTCCACTGTTCCCTTTTCTCGTCTATTCTCTTTTATCTTTTCTCTTCTTTTCTCTTTTCTCTACTTTTCCCTTCTTTTCTCCTTTCACGTTTCTTTTCTCTTTTCTCTTCTTTTCTCTTTTCTCTTCTTTTCTCTTTTCTTTTCTCTTTTCTCTTCTTCTCTTCTTTTCTCTTTTCTCTTCTTTTCCCTTCATTTCTCTTTTCTCTTTTGTATTCTTTTATCTTCTATTCACTTTTCTCTTTTATCTTTTCTTTTCTCTTCTTTTCTCTATTCTCTTCTTTTCTCTTTTCCCTTCATTTCTCTTTCCTCATTTCTCTATTCTCATCTGTTCTCTTTTCTCTTCTTTGCTCTTTTCTCTTTTCTCTTCTTCTATCTTCTTTTATCTTCTTTTCTCTTTTCTCTTTTCTCTATTCTCTTCAGTTCTCTTTTGTCTTCTTTCCACTGTTCCCTTTTCTCGTCTATTCTCTTTTATCTTTTCTCTTCTTTTCTCTTTTCTCTTCTTTTCCCTTCTTTTCTCCTTTCACGTTTCTTTTCTCTTTTCTCTTCTTTTCTCTTTTCTCTTCTTTTCTCCTTTCTTTTCTCTTTTCTCTTCTTCTCTTCTTTTCTCTTTTCTCTTCTTTTCCCTTCATTTCTCTTTTCTCTTTTGTATTCTTTTATCTTCTATTCACTTTTCTCTTTTATCTTTTCTTTTCTCTTCTTTTCTCTATTCTCTTCTTTTCTCTATTAACTTTTCTCTTCTTTTCTCTATTCTCTTCTTTTCTCTTTTTTCTCTTCTATTCACTTTTCTCTTTTATCTTTTCTCTTCTTTTCTCTATTCTCTTCTTTTCTCTTTTCTCTTCTTTTCTCTTCATTTCTCTTTCCTCATTTCTCCATTCTCATCTGTTCTCTTTTCTCTTCTTTGCTCTTTTCTCTTTTCTCTTCTTCTATCTTCTTTTATCTTCTTTTCTCTTTTCTCTTTTCTCTATTCTCTTCAGTTCTCTTTTGTCTTCTTTCCACTGTTCCCTTTTCTCGTCTATTCTCTTTTATCTTTTCTCTTCTTTTCTCTTTTCTCTACTTTTCCCTTCTTTTCTCCTTTCACGTTTCTTTTCTCTTTTCTCTTCTTTTCTCTTTTCTCTTCTTTTCTCTTTTCTTTTCTCTTTTCTCTTCTTCTCTTCTTTTCTCTTTTCTCTTCTTTTCCCTTCATTTCTCTTTTCTCTTTTGTATTCTTTTATCTTCCAATCACTTTTCTCTTTTATCTTTTCTTTTCTCTTCTTTTCTCTATTCTCTTCTTTTCTCTTTTCCCTTCATTTCTCTTTCCTCATTTCTCTATTCTCATCTGTTCTCTTTTCTCTTCTTTGCTCTTTTCTCTTTTCTCTTCTTCTATCTTCTTTTATCTTCTTTTCTCTTTTCTCTTTTCTCTATTCTCTTCAGTTCTCTTTTGTCTTCTTTCCACTGTTCCCTTTTCTCGTCTATTCTCTTTTATCTTTTCTCTTCTTTTCTCTTTTCTCTTCTTTTCCCTTCTTTTCTCCTTTCACGTTTCTTTTCTCTTTTCTCTTCTTTTCTCTTTTCTCTTCTTTTCTCCTTTCTTTTCTCTTTTCTCTTCTTCTCTTCTTTTCTCTTTTCTCTTCTTTTCCCTTCATTTCTCTTTTCTCTTTTGTATTCTTTTATCTTCTATTCACTTTTCTCTTTTATCTTTTCTTTTCTCTTCTTTTCTCTATTCTCTTCTTTTCTCTTTTCCCTTCATTTCTCTTTCCTCATTTCTCTATTCTCATCTGTTCTCTTTTCTCTTCTTTGCTCTTTTCTCTTTTCTCTTCTTCTATCTTCTTTTATTTTCTTTTCTCTTTTCTCTTTTCTCTATTCTCTTCAGTTCTCTTTTGTCTTCTTTCCACTGTTCCCTTTTCTCGTCTATTCTCTTTTATCTTTTCTCTTCTTTTCTCTTTTCTCTTCTTTTCCCTTCTTTTTTCCTTTCACGTTTCTTTTCACTTTTCTCTTCTTTTCTCTTTTCTCTTCTTTTCTCCTTTCTTTTCTCTTTTCTCTTCTTCACTTCTTTTCTCTTTTCTCTTCTTTTCCCTTCATTTCTCTTTTCTCTTTTGTATTCTTTTATCTTCTATTCACTTTTCTCTTTTATCTTTTCTTTTCTCTTCTTTTCTCTTTTCTCTTCTTTTCTCTTTTCTCATCTTTTCTCCTCTTTACTCTTTTCCCTTTTCTCTTCTTTTTTCTTTTCTCTTTTTTTCTCGTTTCTCTTCTTTTCTCTTTTCTCTTCTTTTCTCTTTTCCCTTTTCTTTTCTCTTTTCTCTATTCTCTTCTTTTCTCTTTTCTCTTTTGTATTCTTTTCTCTTCTATTCACTTTTCTCTTTTAACTTTTCTCTTCTTTTCTCTATTCTCTTATTTTCTCTATTAACTTTTCTCTTCTTTTCTCTATTCTCTTCTTTTCTCTTTTTCTCTTCTATTCACTTTTCTCTTTTATCTTTTCTCCTCTTTTCTCTTCATTTCTCTTTCCTCATTTCTCTATTCTCATCTGTTCTCTTTTCTCTTCTTTGCTCTTTTCTCTTTTCTCTTCTTCTATCTTCTTTTATCTTCTTTTCTCTTTTCTCTTTTCTCTATTCTCTTCTGTTCTCTTTTGTCTTCTTTCCACTGTTCCCTTTTCTCGTCTATTCTCTTTTATCTTTTCTCTTCTTTTCTCTTTTCTCTTCTTTTCTCCTTTCACGTTTCTTTTCTCTTCTTTTCTCATTCATTTTTTCTCTTTTCTCTTTTCTCTTCTTTTCTCTTTTCTCTTCTTTTCTCCTTTCTTTTCTCTTTTCTCTTCTTCTCTTCTTTTCTCTTTTCTCGTCTTTTCTCTTTTCTCGTCATTTCCCTTCAGTTCTCTTTTCTCTTTTCTCTTTTGTATTCTTTTCTCTTCTATTCACTTTTCTCTTTTATCTTTTCTCTTCTTTTCTCTTTTCTCCTCTTTTCTCTTTTATTTTCTCTTTTCTCTTTTCTCTTTTCTCTTCGTATCTCTTCGTTTCTCTTTTCTCTTCTTTTCTCTACTTTTCTCTTTTCCCTTTATTCTCTTCTTTTCTCTTTTCCTATATTCTCTTCTTTTCTCTTTTCTCTTTTCTCTTCTTTTCTCTTCTTTATTCTTTAAACTTTTCTCTTCTTTTTACTCTTCATTTCTCTTTTCTCTTCTTTTCATTTCTTTTCTCTTCTTTTCTCTTTTCCCTTTACAACTCTGTTTTCTTTTCTTCTTTTCTCTTTTCACTTTTCTTTTCTCTTTTCTCTTCTTTTCTCTTTTCTCATCTTTTCTCCTCTTTACTCTTTTCCCTTTTCTCTTCTTTTTTCTTTTCTCTTTTTTTCTCGTTTCTCTTCTTTTCTCTTTTCTCTTCTTTTCTCTTTTCCCTTTTCTTTTCTCTTTTCTCTATTCTCTTCTTTTCTCTTTTCTCTTTTGTATTCTTTTCTCTTCTATTCACTTTTCTCTTTTAACTTTTCTCTTCTTTTCTCTATTCTCTTCTTTTCTCTATTAACTTTTCTCTTCTTTTCTCTATTCTCTTCTTTTCTCTTTTTTCTCTTCTCTTCACTTTTCTCTTTTATCTTTTCTCTTCTTTTCTCTATTCTCTTCTTTTCTCTATTAACTTTTCTCTTCTTTTCTCTATTCTCTTCTTTTCTCTTTTTTCTCTTCTATTCACTTTTCTCTTTTATCTTTTCTCTTCTTTTCTCTATTCTCTTCTTTTCTCTTTTCTCTTCTTTTCTCTTCATTTCTCTTTCCTCATTTCTCCATTCTCATCTGTTCTCTTTTCTCTTCTTTGCTCTTTTCTCTTTTCTCTTCTTCTATCTTCTTTTATCTTCTTTTCTCTTTTCTCTTTTCTCTATTCTCTTCAGTTCTCTTTTGTCTTCTTTCCACTGTTCCCTTTTCTCGTCTATTCTCTTTTATCTTTTCTCTTCTTTTCTCTTTTCTCTACTTTTCCCTTCTTTTCTCCTTTCACGTTTCTTTTCTCTTTTCTCTTCTTTTCTCTTTTCTCTTCTTTTCTCCTTTCTTTTCTCTTTTCTCTTCTTCTCTTCTTTTCTCTTTTCTCTTCTTTTCCCTTCATTTCTCTTTTCTCTTTTGTATTCTTTTATCTTCTATTCACTTTTCTCTTTTATCTTTTCTTTTCTCTTCTTTTCTCTATTCTCTTCTTTTCTCTTTTCCCTTCATTTCTCTTTCCTCATTTCTCTATTCTCATCTGTTCTCTTTTCTCTTCTTTGCTCTTTTCTCTTTTCTCTTCTTCTATCTTCTTTTATCTTCTTTTCTCTTTTCTCTTTTCTCTATTCTCTTCAGTTCTCTTTTGTCTTCTTTCCACTGTTCCCTTTTCTCGTCTATTCTCTTTTATCTTTTCTCTTCTTTTCTCTTTTCTCTTCTTTTCCCTTCTTTTCTCCTTTCACGTTTCTTTTCTCTTTTCTCTTCTTTTCTCTTTTCTCTTCTTTTCTCCTTTCTTTTCTCTTTTCTCTTCTTCTCTTCTTTTCTCTTTTCTCTTCTTTTCCCTTCATTTCTCTTTTCTCTTTTGTATTCTTTTATCTTCTATTCACTTTTCTCTTTTATCTTTTCTTTTCTCTTCTTTTCTCTATTCTCTTCTTTTCTCTTTTCCCTTCATTTCTCTTTCCTCATTTCTCTATTCTCATCTGTTCTCTTTTCTCTTCTTTGCTCTTTTCTCTTTTCTCTTCTTCTATCTTCTTTTATTTTCTTTTCTCTTTTCTCTTTTCTCTATTCTCTTCAGTTCTCTTTTGTCTTCTTTCCACTGTTCCCTTTTCTCGTCTATTCTCTTTTATCTTTTCTCTTCTTTTCTCTTTTCTCTTCTTTTCCCTTCTTTTTTCCTTTCATGTTTCTTTTCACTTTTCTCTTCTTTTCTCTTTTCTCTTCTTTTCTCCTTTCTTTTCTCTTTTCTCTTCTTCACTTCTTTTCTCTTTTCTCTTCTTTTCCCTTCATTTCTCTTTTCTCTTTTGTATTCTTTTATCTTCTATTCACTTTTCTCTTTTATCTTTTCTTTTCTCTTCTTTTCTCTTTTCTCTTCTTTTCTCTTTTCTCATCTTTTCTCCTCTTTACTCTTTTCCCTTTTCTCTTCTTTTTTCTTTTCTCTTTTTTTCTCGTTTCTCTTCTTTTCTCTTTTCTCTTCTTTTCTCTTTTCCCTTTTCTTTTCTCTTTTCTCTATTCTCTTCTTTTCTCTTTTCTCTTTTGTATTCTTTTCTCTTCTATTCACTTTTCTCTTTTAACTTTTCTCTTCTTTTCTCTATTCTCTTATTTTCTCTATTAACTTTTCTCTTCTTTTCTCTATTCTCTTCTTTTCTCTTTTTCTCTTCTATTCACTTTTCTCTTTTATCTTTTCTCCTCTTTTCTCTTCATTTCTCTTTCCTCATTTCTCTATTCTCATCTGTTCTCTTTTCTCTTCTTTGCTCTTTTCTCTTTTCTCTTCTTCTATCTTCTTTTATCTTCTTTTCTCTTTTCTCTTTTCTCTATTCTCTTCTGTTCTCTTTTGTCTTCTTTCCACTGTTCCCTTTTCTCGTCTATTCTCTTTTATCTTTTCTCTTCTTTTCTCTTTTCTCTTCTTTTCTCCTTTCACGTTTCTTTTCTCTTCTTTTCTCATTCATTTTTTCTCTTTTCTCTTTTCTCTTCTTTTCTCTTTTCTCTTCTTTTCTCCTTTCTTTTCTCTTTTCTCTTCTTCTCTTCTTTTCTCTTTTCTCGTCTTTTCTCTTTTCTCGTCATTTCCCTTCAGTTCTCTTTTCTCTTTTCTCTTTTGTATTCTTTTCTCTTCTATTCACTTTTCTCTTTTATCTTTTCTCTTCTTTTCTCTTTTCTCCTCTTTTCTCTTTTATTTTCTCTTTTCTCTTTTCTCTTCGTATCTCTTCGTTTCTCTTTTCTCTTCTTTTCTCTACTTTTCTCTTTTCCCTTTATTCTCTTCTTTTCTCTTTTCCTATATTCTCTTCTTTTCTCTTTTCTCTTTTCTCTTCTTTTCTCTTCTTTATTCTTTAAACGTTTCTCTTCTTTTTACTCTTCATTTCTCTTTTCTCTTCTTTTCATTTCTTTTCTCTTCTTTTCTGTTTTCCCTTTACAACTCTGTTTTCTTTTCTTCTTTTCTCTTTTCACTTTTCTTTTCTCTTTTCTCTTCTTTTCTCTTTTCTCATCTTTTCTCCTCTTTACTCTTTTCCCTTTTCTCTTCTTTTTTCTTTTCTCTTTTTTTCTCGTTTCTCTTCTTTTCTCTTTTCTCTTCTTTTCTCTTTTCCCTTTTCTTTTCTCTTTTCTCTATTCTCTTCTTTTCTCTTTTCTCTTTTGTATTCTTTTCTCTTCTATTCACTTTTCTCTTTTATCTTTTCTTTTCTCTTCTTTTCTCTTTTCCCTTTTCTTTTCTCTTTTCTCAATTCTCTTCTTTTCACTTTTCTCGTCTTTTCTCTTTTCATGTCATTTCCCTTCAATTCTCTTTTCTCTTTTCTCTTTTGTATTCTTTTCTCTTCTATTCACTTTTCTCTTTTATCTTTTCTCTTCTTTTCTCTTTTCTCCTCTTTTCTCTTTTCTTTTCTCTTTTCTCTTTTCTCTTTTCTCTTCGTATCTCTTCGTTTCTCTTTTCTCTTCTTTTCTCTACTTTTCTCTTTATTCTCTTCTTTTCTCTTTTCCTATATTCTCTTCTTTTCTCTTTTCTCTTTTCTCTTCTTTTCTCTTCTTTATTCTTTAAACTTTTCTCTTCTTTTTACTCTTCATTTCTCTTTTCTCTTCTTTTCATTTCTTTTCTCTTCTTTTCTCTTTTCCCTTTACAACTCTGATTTTCTTTTCTTCTTTTCTCTTTTCACTTTTCTTTTCTCTTTTCTCTTCTTTTCTCTTTTCTCATCTTTTCTCCTCTTTACTCTTTTCCCTTTTCTCTTCTTTTTTCTTTTCTCTTTTTTTCTCGTTTCTCTTCTTTTCTCTTTTCTCTTCTTTTCTCTTTTCCCTTTTCTTTTCTCTTTTCTCTATTCTCTTCTTTTCTCTTTTCTCTTTTGTATTCTTTTCTCTTCTATTCACTTTTCTCTTTTAACTTTTCTCTTCTTTTCTCTATTCTCTTCTTTTCTCTATTAACTTTTCTCTTCTTTTCTCTATTCTCTTCTTTTCTCTTTTTTCTCTTCTCTTCACTTTTCTCTTTTATCTTTTCTCTTCTTTTCTCTATTCTCTTCTTTTCTCTATTAACTTTTCTCTTCTTTTCTCTATTCTCTTCTTTTCTCTTTTTTCTCTTCTATTCACTTTTCTCTTTTATCTTTTCTCTTCTTTTCTCTATTCTCTTCTTTTCTCTTTTCTCTTCTTTTCTCTTCATTTCTCTTTCCTCATTTCTCCATTCTCATCTGTTCTCTTTTCTCTTCTTTGCTCTTTTCTCTTTTCTCTTCTTCTATCTTCTTTTATCTTCTTTTCTCTTTTCTCTTTTCTCTATTCTCTTCAGTTCTCTTTTGTCTTCTTTCCACTGTTCCCTTTTCTCGTCTATTCTCTTTTATCTTTTCTCTTCTTTTCTCTTTTCTCTACTTTTCCCTTCTTTTCTCCTTTCACGTTTCTTTTCTCTTTTCTCTTCTTTTCTCTTTTCTCTTCTTTTCTCTTTTCTTTTCTCTTTTCTCTTCTTCTCTTCTTTTCTCTTTTCTCTTCTTTTCCCTTCATTTCTCTTTTCTCTTTTGTATTCTTTTATCTTCTATTCACTTTTCTCTTTTATCTTTTCTTTTCTCTTCTTTTCTCTATTCTCTTCTTTTCTCTTTTCCCTTCATTTCTCTTTCCTCATTTCTCTATTCTCATCTGTTCTCTTTTCTCTTCTTTGCTCTTTTCTCTTTTCTCTTCTTCTATCTTCTTTTATCTTCTTTTCTCTTTTCTCTTTTCTCTATTCTCTTCAGTTCTCTTTTGTCTTCTTTCCACTGTTCCCTTTTCTCGTCTATTCTCTTTTATCTTTTCTCTTCTTTTCTCTTTTCTCTTCTTTTCCCTTCTTTTCTCCTTTCACGTTTCTTTTCTCTTTTCTCTTCTTTTCTCTTTTCTCTTCTTTTCTCCTTTCTTTTCTCTTTTCTCTTCTTCTCTTCTTTTCTCTTTTCTCTTCTTTTCCCTTCATTTCTCTTTTCTCTTTTGTATTCTTTTATCTTCTATTCACTTTTCTCTTTTATCTTTTCTTTTCTCTTCTTTTCTCTATTCTCTTCTTTTCTCTATTAACTTTTCTCTTCTTTTCTCTATTCTCTTCTTTTCTCTTTTTTCTCTTCTATTCACTTTTCTCTTTTATCTTTTCTCTTCTTTTCTCTATTCTCTTCTTTTCTCTTTTCTCTTCTTTTCTCTTCATTTCTCTTTCCTCATTTCTCCATTCTCATCTGTTCTCTTTTCTCTTCTTTGCTCTTTTCTCTTTTCTCTTCTTCTATCTTCTTTTATCTTCTTTTCTCTTTTCTCTTTTCTCTATTCTCTTCAGTTCTCTTTTGTCTTCTTTCCACTGTTCCCTTTTCTCGTCT
This sequence comes from Chiloscyllium punctatum, assembly GCF_047496795.1. Lineage (NCBI taxonomy): Eukaryota > Metazoa > Chordata > Chondrichthyes > Orectolobiformes > Hemiscylliidae > Chiloscyllium > Chiloscyllium punctatum. The sequence goes on from NC_092779.1 coordinate 36,798,087, forward strand.
ATTCTCTTTTATCTTTTCTCTTCTTTTCTCTTTTCTCTACTTTTCCCTTCTTTTCTCCTTTCACGTTTCTTTTCTCTTTTCTCTTCTTTTCTCTTTTCTCTTCTTTTCTCTTTTCTTTTCTCTTTTCTCTTCTTCTCTTCTTTTCTCTTTTCTCTTCTTTTCCCTTCATTTCTCTTTTCTCTTTTGTATTCTTTTATCTTCTATTCACTTTTCTCTTTCATCTTTTCTTTTCTCTTCTTTTCTCTATTCTCTTCTTTTCTCTTTTCCCTTCATTTCTCTTTCCTCATTTCTCTATTCTCATCTGTTCTCTTTTCTCTTCTTTGCTCTTTTCTCTTTTCTCTTCTTCTATCTTCTTTTATCTTCTTTTCTCTTTTCTCTTTTCTCTATTCTCTTCAGTTCTCTTTTGTCTTCTTTCCACTGTTCCCTTTTCTCGTCTATTCTCTTTTATCTTTTCTCTTCTTTTCTCTTTTCTCTTCTTTTCCCTTCTTTTCTCCTTTCACGTTTCTTTTCTCTTTTCTCTTCTTTTCTCTTTTCTCTTCTTTTCTCCTTTCTTTTCTCTTTTCTCTTCTTCTCTTCTTTTCTCTTTTCTCTTCTTTTCCCTTCATTTCTCTTTTCTCTTTTGTATTCTTTTATCTTCTATTCACTTTTCTCTTTTATCTTTTCTTTTCTCTTCTTTTCTCTATTCTCTTCTTTTCTCTTTTCCCTTCATTTCTCTTTCCTCATTTCTCTATTCTCATCTGTTCTCTTTTCTCTTCTTTGCTCTTTTCTCTTTTCTCTTCTTCTATCTTCTTTTATTTTCTTTTCTCTTTTCTCTTTTCTCTATTCTCTTCAGTTCTCTTTTGTCTTCTTTCCACTGTTCCCTTTTCTCGTCTATTCTCTTTTATCTTTTCTCTTCTTTTCTCTTTTCTCTTCTTTTCCCTTCTTTTTTCCTTTCACGTTTCTTTTCACTTTTCTCTTCTTTTCTCTTTTCTCTTCTTTTCTCCTTTCTTTTCTCTTTTCTCTTCTTCACTTCTTTTCTCTTTTCTCTTCTTTTCCCTTCATTTCTCTTTTCTCTTTTGTATTCTTTTATCTTCTATTCACTTTTCTCTTTTATCTTTTCTTTTCTCTTCTTTTCTCTTTTCTCTTCTTTTCTCTTTTCTCATCTTTTCTCCTCTTTACTCTTTTCCCTTTTCTCTTCTTTTTTCTTTTCTCTTTTTTTCTCGTTTCTCTTCTTTTCTCTTTTCTCTTTTCTCTTCGTATCTCTTCGTTTCTCTTTTCTCTTCTTTTCTCTACTTTTCTCTTTTCCCTTTATTCTCTTCTTTTCTCTTTTCCTATATTCTCTTCTTTTCTCTTTTCTCTTTTCTCTTCTTTTCTCTTCTTTATTCTTTAAACGTTTCTCTTCTTTTTACTCTTCATTTCTCTTTTCTCTTCTTTTCATTTCTTTTCTCTTCTTTTCTGTTTTCCCTTTACAACTCTGTTTTCTTTTCTTCTTTTCTCTTTTCACTTTTCTTTTCTCTTTTCTCTTCTTTTCTCTTTTCTCATCTTTTCTCCTCTTTACTCTTTTCCCTTTTCTCTTCTTTTTTCTTTTCTCTTTTTTTCTCGTTTCTCTTCTTTTCTCTTTTCTCTTCTTTTCTCTTTTCCCTTTTCTTTTCTCTTTTCTCTATTCTCTTCTTTTCTCTTTTCTCTTTTGTATTCTTTTCTCTTCTATTCACTTTTCTCTTTTATCTTTTCTTTTCTCTTCTTTTCTCTTTTCCCTTTTCTTTTCTCTTTTCTCAATTCTCTTCTTTTCACTTTTCTCGTCTTTTCTCTTTTCATGTCATTTCCCTTCAATTCTCTTTTCTCTTTTCTCTTTTGTATTCTTTTCTCTTCTATTCACTTTTCTCTTTTATCTTTTCTCTTCTTTTCTCTTTTCTCCTCTTTTCTCTTTTCTTTTCTCTTTTCTCTTTTCTCTTTTCTCTTCGTATCTCTTCGTTTCTCTTTTCTCTTCTTTTCTCTACTTTTCTCTTTATTCTCTTCTTTTCTCTTTTCCTATATTCTCTTCTTTTCTCTTTTGCCTTTTCTCTTCTTTTCTCTTCTTTATTCTTTAAACTTTTCTCTTCTTTTTACTCTTCATTTCTCTTTTCTCTTCTTTTCATTTCTTTTCTCTTCTTTTCTCTTTTCCCTTTTCTTTTCTCTTTTCTCTATTCTCTTCTTTTCTCTTTTCTCTTTTGTATTCTTTTCTCTTCTATTCACTTTTCTCTTTTATCTTTTCTCTTCTTTTCTCTTTTCTCCTCTTTTCTCTTTTCTTTTCTCTTTTCTCTTTTCTCTTTTCTCTTTTCTCTTCGTATCTCTTCGTTTCTCTTTTCTCTTCTTTTCTCTACTTTTCTCTTTATTCTCTTCTTTTCTCTTTTCCTATATTCTCTTCTTTTCTCTTTTCCCTTTTCTCTTCTTTTCTCTTCTTTATTCTTTAAACTTTTCTCTTCTTTTTACTCTTCATTTCTCTTTTCTCTTCTTTTCATTTCTTTTCTCTTCTTTTCTGTTTTCCCTTTACAACTCTGTTTTCTTTTCTTCTTTTCTCTTTTCACTTTTCTTTTCTCTTTTCTCTTCTTTCTCTTTTCTCATCTTTTCTCCTCTTTACTCTTTTCCCTTTTCTCTTCTTTTTTCTTTTCTCTTTTTTTCTCGTTTCTCTTCTTTTCTCTTTTCTCTTCTTTTCTCTTTTCCCTTTTCTTTTCTCTTTTCTCTATTCTCTTCTTTTCTCTTTTCTCTTTTGTATTCTTTTCTCTTCTATTCACTTTTCTCTATTAACTTTTCTCTTCTTTTCTCTATTCTCTTCTTTTCTCTTTTTTCTCTTCTCTTCACTTTTCTCTTTTATCTTTTCCCTTCTTTTCTCTATTCTCTTCTTTTCTCTATTAACTTTTCTCTTCTTTTCTCTATTCTCTTCTTTTCTCTTTTTTCTCTTCTATTCACTTTTCTCTTTTATCTTTTCTCTTCTTTTCTCTATTCTCTTCTTTTCTCTTTTCTCTTCTTTTCTCTTCATTTCTCTTTCCTCATTTCTCTATTCTCATCTGTTCTCTTTTCTCTTCTTTGCTCTTTTCTCTTTTCTCTATTCTCTTCAGTTCTCTTTTGTCTTCTTTCCACTGTTCCCTTTTCTCGTCTATTCTCTTTTATCTTTTCTCTTCTTTTCTCTTTTCTCTTCTTTTCCCTTCTTTTTTCCTTTCACGTTTCTTTTCACTTTTCTCTTCTTTTCTCTTTTCTCTTCTTTTCTCCTTTCTTTTCTCTTTTCTCTTCTTCACTTCTTTTCTCTTTTCTCTTCTTTTCCCTTCATTTCTCTTTTCTCTTTTGTATTCTTTTATCTTCTATTCACTTTTCTCTTTTATCTTTTCTTTTCTCTTCTTTTCTCTTTTCTCTTCTTTTCTCTTTTCTCATCTTTTCTCCTCTTTACTCTTTTCCCTTTTCTCTTCTTTTTTCTTTTCTCTTTTTTTCTCGTTTCTCTTCTTTTCTCTTTTCTCTTCTTTTCTCTTTTCCCTTTTCTTTTCTCTTTTCTCTATTCTCTTCTTTTCTCTTTTCTCTTTTGTATTCTTTTCTCTTCTATTCACTTTTCTCTTTTAACTTTTCTCTTCTTTTCTCTATTCTCTTATTTTCTCTATTAACTTTTCTCTTCTTTTCTCTATTCTCTTCTTTTCTCTTTTTTCTCTTCTATTCACTTTTCTCTTTTATCTTTTCTCTTCTTTTCTCTTCATTTCTCTTTCCTCATTTCTCTATTCTCATCTGTTCTCTTTTCTCTTCTTTGCTCTTTTCTCTTTTCTCTTCTTCTATCTTCTTTTATCTTCTTTTCTCTTTTCTCTTTTCTCTATTCTCTTCAGTTCTCTTTTGTCTTCTTTCCACTGTTCCCTTTTCTCGTCTATTCTCTTTTATCTTTTCTCTTCTTTTCTCTTTTCTCTTCTTTTCCCTTCTTTTCTCCTTTCACGTTTCTTTTCTCTTTTCTCTTCTTTTCTCTTTTCTCTTCTTTTCTCCTTTCTTTTCTCTTTTCTCTTCTTCTCTTCTTTTCTCTTTTCTCTTCTTTTCCCTTCATTTCTCTTTTCTCTTTTGTATTCTTTTATCTTCTATTCACTTTTCTCTTTTATCTTTTCTTTTCTCTTCTTTTCTCTATTCTCTTCTTTTCTCTATTAACTTTTCTCTTCTTTTCTCTATTCTCTTCTTTTCTCTTTTTTCTCTTCTATTCACTTTTCTCTTTTATCTTTTCTCTTCTTTTCTCTATTCTCTTCTTTTCTCTTTTCTCTTCTTTTCTCTTCATTTCTCTTTCCTCATTTCTCTATTCTCATCTGTTCTCTTTTCTCTTCTTTGCTCTTTTCTCTTTTCTCTTCTTCTATCTTCTTTTATTTTCTTTTCTCTTTTCTCTTTTCTCTATTCTCTTCAGTTCTCTTTTGTCTTCTTTCCACTGTTCCCTTTTCTCGTCTATTCTCTTTTATCTTTTCTCTTCTTTTCTCTTTTCTCTACTTTTCCCTTCTTTTTTCCTTTCACGTTTCTTTTCTCTTTTCTCTTCTTTTCTCTTTTCTCTTCTTTTCTCTTTTCTTTTCTCTTTTCTCTTCTTCTCTTCTTTTCTCTTTTCTCTTCTTTTCCCTTCATTTCTCTTTTCTCTTTTGTATTCTTTTATCTTCTATTCACTTTTCTCTTTCATCTTTTCTTTTCTCTTCTTTTCTCTATTCTCTTCTTTTCTCTTTTCCCTTCATTTCTCTTTCCTCATTTCTCTATTCTCATCTGTTCTCTTCTTTTTATCTTCTTTTCTCTTTTCTCTTTTCTCTATTCTCTTCAGTTCTCTTTTGTCTTCTTTCCACTGTTCCCTTTTCTCGTCTATTCTCTTTTATCTTTTCTCTTCTTTTCTCTTTTCTCTTCTTTTCCCTTCTTTTTTCCTTTCACGTTTCTTTTCACTTTTCTCTTCTTTTCTCTTTTCTCTTCTTTTCTCCTTTCTTTTCTCTTTTCTCTTCTTCACTTCTTTTCTCTTTTCTCTTCTTTTCCCTTCATTTCTCTTTTCTCTTTTGTATTCTTTTATCTTCTATTCACTTTTCTCTTTTATCTTTTCTTTTCTCTTCTTTTCTCTTTTCTCTTCTTTTCTCTTTTCTCATCTTTTCTCCTCTTTACTCTTTTCCCTTTTCTCTTCTTTTTTCTTTTCTCTTTTTTTCTCGTTTCTCTTCTTTTCTCTTTTCTCTTTTCTCTTCGTATCTCTTCGTTTCTCTTTTCTCTTCTTTTCTCTACTTTTCTCTTTTCCCTTTATTCTCTTCTTTTCTCTTTTCCTATATTCTCTTCTTTTCTCTTTTCTCTTTTCTCTTCTTTTCTCTTCTTTATTCTTTAAACGTTTCTCTTCTTTTTACTCTTCATTTCTCTTTTCTCTTCTTTTCATTTCTTTTCTCTTCTTTTCTGTTTTCCCTTTACAACTCTGTTTTCTTTTCTTCTTTTCTCTTTTCACTTTTCTTTTCTCTTTTCTCTTCTTTTCTCTTTTCTCATCTTTTCTCCTCTTTACTCTTTTCCCTTTTCTCTTCTTTTTTCTTTTCTCTTTTTTTCTCGTTTCTCTTCTTTTCTCTTTTCTCTTCTTTTCTCTTTTCCCTTTTCTTTTCTCTTTTCTCTATTCTCTTCTTTTCTCTTTTCTCTTTTGTATTCTTTTCTCTTCTATTCACTTTTCTCTTTTATCTTTTCTTTTCTCTTCTTTTCTCTTTTCCCTTTTCTTTTCTCTTTTCTCAATTCTCTTCTTTTCACTTTTCTCGTCTTTTCTCTTTTCATGTCATTTCCCTTCAATTCTCTTTTCTCTTTTCTCTTTTGTATTCTTTTCTCTTCTATTCACTTTTCTCTTTTATCTTTTCTCTTCTTTTCTCTTTTCTCCTCTTTTCTCTTTTCTTTTCTCTTTTCTCTTTTCTCTTTTCTCTTCGTATCTCTTCGTTTCTCTTTTCTCTTCTTTTCTCTACTTTTCTCTTTATTCTCTTCTTTTCTCTTTTCCTATATTCTCTTCTTTTCTCTTTTGCCTTTTCTCTTCTTTTCTCTTCTTTATTCTTTAAACTTTTCTCTTCTTTTTACTCTTCATTTCTCTTTTCTCTTCTTTTCATTTCTTTTCTCTTCTTTTCTCTTTTCCCTTTTCTTTTCTCTTTTCTCTATTCTCTTCTTTTCTCTTTTCTCTTTTGTATTCTTTTCTCTTCTATTCACTTTTCTCTTTTATCTTTTCTCTTCTTTTCTCTTTTCTCCTCTTTTCTCTTTTCTTTTCTCTTTTCTCTTTTCTCTTTTCTCTTTTCTCTTCGTATCTCTTCGTTTCTCTTTTCTCTTCTTTTCTCTACTTTTCTCTTTATTCTCTTCTTTTCTCTTTTCCTATATTCTCTTCTTTTCTCTTTTCCCTTTTCTCTTCTTTTCTCTTCTTTATTCTTTAAACTTTTCTCTTCTTTTTACTCTTCATTTCTCTTTTCTCTTCTTTTCATTTCTTTTCTCTTCTTTTCTGTTTTCCCTTTACAACTCTGTTTTCTTTTCTTCTTTTCTCTTTTCACTTTTCTTTTCTCTTTTCTCTTCTTTCTCTTTTCTCATCTTTTCTCCTCTTTACTCTTTTCCCTTTTCTCTTCTTTTTTCTTTTCTCTTTTTTTCTCGTTTCTCTTCTTTTCTCTTTTCTCTTCTTTTCTCTTTTCCCTTTTCTTTTCTCTTTTCTCTATTCTCTTCTTTTCTCTTTTCTCTTTTGTATTCTTTTCTCTTCTATTCACTTTTCTCTATTAACTTTTCTCTTCTTTTCTCTATTCTCTTCTTTTCTCTTTTTTCTCTTCTCTTCACTTTTCTCTTTTATCTTTTCCCTTCTTTTCTCTATTCTCTTCTTTTCTCTATTAACTTTTCTCTTCTTTTCTCTATTCTCTTCTTTTCTCTTTTTTCTCTTCTATTCACTTTTCTCTTTTATCTTTTCTCTTCTTTTCTCTATTCTCTTCTTTTCTCTTTTCTCTTCTTTTCTCTTCATTTCTCTTTCCTCATTTCTCTATTCTCATCTGTTCTCTTTTCTCTTCTTTGCTCTTTTCTCTTTTCTCTATTCTCTTCAGTTCTCTTTTGTCTTCTTTCCACTGTTCCCTTTTCTCGTCTATTCTCTTTTATCTTTTCTCTTCTTTTCTCTTTTCTCTTCTTTTCCCTTCTTTTTTCCTTTCACGTTTCTTTTCACTTTTCTCTTCTTTTCTCTTTTCTCTTCTTTTCTCCTTTCTTTTCTCTTTTCTCTTCTTCACTTCTTTTCTCTTTTCTCTTCTTTTCCCTTCATTTCTCTTTTCTCTTTTGTATTCTTTTATCTTCTATTCACTTTTCTCTTTTATCTTTTCTTTTCTCTTCTTTTCTCTTTTCTCTTCTTTTCTCTTTTCTCATCTTTTCTCCTCTTTACTCTTTTCCCTTTTCTCTTCTTTTTTCTTTTCTCTTTTTTTCTCGTTTCTCTTCTTTTCTCTTTTCTCTTCTTTTCTCTTTTCCCTTTTCTTTTCTCTTTTCTCTATTCTCTTCTTTTCTCTTTTCTCTTTTGTATTCTTTTCTCTTCTATTCACTTTTCTCTTTTAACTTTTCTCTTCTTTTCTCTATTCTCTTATTTTCTCTATTAACTTTTCTCTTCTTTTCTCTATTCTCTTCTTTTCTCTTTTTTCTCTTCTATTCACTTTTCTCTTTTATCTTTTCTCTTCTTTTCTCTTCATTTCTCTTTCCTCATTTCTCTATTCTCATCTGTTCTCTTTTCTCTTCTTTGCTCTTTTCTCTTTTCTCTTCTTCTATCTTCTTTTATCTTCTTTTCTCTTTTCTCTTTTCTCTATTCTCTTCTGTTCTCTTTTGTCTTCTTTCCACTGTTCCCTTTTCTCGTCTATTCTCTTTTATCTTTTCTCTTCTTTTCTCTTTTCTCTTCTTTTCTCCTTTCACGTTTCTTTTCTCTTCTTTTCTCATTCATTTTTTCTCTTTTCTCTTTTCTCTTCTTTTCTCTTTTCTCTTCTTTTCTCCTTTCTTTTCTCTTTTCTCTTCTTCTCTTCTTTTCTCTTTTCTCGTCTTTTCTCTTTTCTCGTCATTTCCCTTCAGTTCTCTTTTCTCTTTTCTCTTTTGTATTCTTTTCTCTTCTATTCACTTTTCTCTTTTATCTTTTCTCTTCTTTTCTCTTTTCTCCTCTTTTCTCTTTTATTTTCTCTTTTCTCTTTTCTCTTTTCTCTTCGTATCTCTTCGTTTCTCTTTTCTCTTCTTTTCTCTACTTTTCTCTTTTCCCTTTATTCTCTTCTTTTCTCTTTTCCTATATTCTCTTCTTTTCTCTTTTCTCTTTTCTCTTCTTTTCTCTTCTTTATTCTTTAAACGTTTCTCTTCTTTTTACTCTTCATTTCTCTTTTCTCTCCTTTTCATTTCTTTTCTCTTCTTTTCTGTTTTCCCTTTACAACTCTGTTTTCTTTTCTTCTTTTCTCTTTTCACTTTTCTTTTCTCTTTTCTCTTCTTTTCTCTTTTCTCATCTTTTCTCCTCTTTACTCTTTTCCCTTTTCTCTTCTTTTTTCTTTTCTCTTTTTTTCTCGTTTCTCTTCTTTTCTCTTTTCTCTTCTTTTCTCTTTTCCCTTTTCTTTTCTCTTTTCTCTATTCTCTTCTTTTCTCTTTTCTCTTTTGTATTCTTTTCTCTTCTATTCACTTTTCTCTTTTATCTTTTCTCTTCTTTTCTCTTTTCTCCTCTTTTCTCTTTTCTTTTCTCTTTTCTCTTTTCTCTTTTCTCTTTTCTCTTCGTATCTCTTCGTTTCTCTTTTCTCTTCTTTTCTCTACTTTTCTCTTTATTCTCTTCTTTTCTCTTTTCCTATATTCTCTTCTTTTCTCTTTTCCCTTTTCTCTTCTTTTCTCTTCTTTATTCTTTAAACTTTTCTCTTCTTTTTACTCTTCATTTCTCTTTTCTCTTCTTTTCATTTCTTTTCTCTTCTTTTCTGTTTTCCCTTTACAACTCTGTTTTCTTTTCTTCTTTTCTCTTTTCACTTTTCTTTTCTCTTTTCTCTTCTTTCTCTTTTCTCATCTTTTCTCCTCTTTACTCTTTTCCCTTTTCTCTTCTTTTTTCTTTTCTCTTTTTTTCTCGTTTCTCTTCTTTTCTCTTTTCTCTTCTTTTCTCTTTTCCCTTTTCTTTTCTCTTTTCTCTATTCTCTTCTTTTCTCTTTTCTCTTTTGTATTCTTTTCTCTTCTATTCACTTTTCTCTTTTAACTTTTCTCTTCTTTTCTCTATTCTCTTCTTTTCTCTTTTTTCTCTTCTCTTCACTTTTCTCTTTTATCTTTTCTCTTCTTTTCTCTATTCTCTTCTTTTCTCTATTAACTTTTCTCTTCTTTTCTCTATTCTCTTCTTTTCTCTTTTTTCTCTTCTATTCACTTTTCTCTTTTATCTTTTCTCTTCTTTTCTCTATTCTCTTCTTTTCTCTTTTCTCTTCTTTTCTCTTCATTTCTCTTTCCTCATTTCTCTATTCTCATCTGTTCTCTTTTCTCTTCTTTGCTCTTTTCTCTTTTCTCTTCTTCTATCTTCTTTTATCTTCTTTTCTCTTTTCTCTTTTCTCTATTCTCTTCAGTTCTCTTTTGTCTTCTTTCCACTGTTCCCTTTTCTCGTCTATTCTCTTTTATCTTTTCTCTTCTTTTCTCTTTTCTCTACTTTTCCCTTCTTTTCTCCTTTCACGTTTCTTTTCTCTTTTCTCTTCTTTTCTCTTTTCTCTTCTTTTCTCCTTTCTTTTCTCTTTTCTCTTCTTCTCTTCTTTTCTCTTTTCTCTTCTTTTCCCTTCATTTCTCTTTTCTCTTTTGTATTCTTTTATCTTCTATTCACTTTTCTCTTTTATCTTTTCTTTTCTCTTCTTTTCTCTATTCTCTTCTTTTCTCTTTTCCCTTCATTTCTCTTTCCTCATTTCTCTATTCTCATCTGTTCTCTTTTCTCTTCTTTGCTCTTTTCTCTTTTCTCTTCTTCTATCTTCTTTTATCTTCTTTTCTCTTTTCTCTTTTCTCTATTCTCTTCAGTTCTCTTTTGTCTTCTTTCCACTGTTCCCTTTTCTCGTCTATTCTCTTTTATCTTTTCTCTTCTTTTCTCTTTTCTCTTCTTTTCCCTTCTTTTCTCCTTTCACGTTTCTTTTCTCTTTTCTCTTCTTTTCTCTTTTCTCTTCTTTTCTCCTTTCTTTTCTCTTTTCTCTTCTTCTCTTCTTTTCTCTTTTCTCTTCTTTTCCCTTCATTTCTCTTTTCTCTTTTGTATTCTTTTATCTTCTATTCACTTTTCTCTTTTATCTTTTCTTTTCTCTTCTTTTCTCTATTCTCTTCTTTTCTCTTTTCCCTTCATTTCTCTTTCCTCATTTCTCTATTCTCATCTGTTCTCTTTTCTCTTCTTTGCTCTTTTCTCTTTTCTCTTCTTCTATCTTCTTTTATCTTCTTTTCTCTTTTCTCTTTTCTCTATTCTCTTCAGTTCTCTTTTGTCTTCTTTCCACTGTTCCCTTTTCTCGTCTATTCTCTTTTATCTTTTCTCTTCTTTTCTCTATTCTCTTCTTTTCTCTTTTTTCTCTTCTATTCACTTTTCTCTTTTATCTTTTCTCTTCTTTTCTCTATTCTCTTCTTTTCTCTTTTCCCTTCATTTCTCTTTCCTCATTTCTCTATTCTCATCTGTTCTATATTCTCTTCTTTGCTCTTTTCTCTTTTCTCTTCTTCTATCTTCTTTTATATTCTTTTCTCTTTTCTCTTTTCTCTATTCTCTTCAGTTCTCTCTTGTCTTCTTTCCACTGTTCCCTTTTCTCGTCTATTCTCTTTTATCTTTTCTCTTCTTTTCTCTTTTCTCTTCTTTTCCCTTCTTTTCTCCTTTCACGTTTCTTTTCTCTTTTCTCTTCTTTTCTCTTTTCTCTTCTTTTCTCCTTTCTTTTCTCTTTTCTCTTCTTCTCTTCTTTTCTCTTTTCTCTTCTTTTCCCTTCATTTCTCTTTTCTCTTTTGTATTCTTTTATCTTCTATTCACTTTTCTCTTTTATCTTTTCTTTTCTCTTCTTTTCTCTTTTCTCTTCTTTTCTCCTTTCTTTTCTCTTTTCTCTTCTTCTCTTCTTTTCTCTTTTCTCTTCTTTTCTCTTCATTTCTCTTTTCTCTTTTGTATTCTTTTATCTTCTATTCACTTTTCTCTTTTATCTTTTCTTTTCTCTTCTTTTCTCTATTCTCTTCTTTTCTCTTTTCCCTTCATTTCTCTTTCCTCATTTCTCTATTCTCATCTGTTCTCTTTTCTCTTCTTTGCTCTTTTCTCTTTTCTCTTCTTCTATCTTCTTTTATCTTCTTTTCTCTTTTCTCTTTTCTCTATTCTCTTCAGTTCTCTTTTGTCTTCTTTCCACTGTTCCCTTTTCTCGTCTATTCTCTTTTATCTTTTCTCTTCTTTTCTCTTTTCTCTTCTTTTCCCTTCTTTTCTCCTTTCACGTTTCTTTTCTCTTTTCTCTTCTTTTCTCTTTTCTCTTCTTTTCTCCTTTCTTTTCTCTTTTCTCTTCTTCTCTTCTTTTCTCTTTTCTCTTCTTTTCCCTTCATTTCTCTTTTCTCTTTTGTATTCTTTTATCTTCTATTCACTTTTCTCTTTTATCTTTTCTCTTCTTTTCTCTTCATTTCTCTTTCCTCATTTCTCTATTCTCATCTGTTCTCTTTTCTCTTCTTTGCTCTTTTCTCTTTTCTCTTCTTCTATCTTCTTTTATCTTCTTTTCTCTTTTCTCTTTTCTCTATTCTCTTCAGTTCTCTTTTGTCTTCTTTCCACTGTTCCCTTTTCTCGTCTATTCTCTTTTATCTTTTCTCTTCTTTTCTCTATTCTCTTCTTTTCTCTTTTTTCTCTTCTATTCACTTTTCTCTTTTATCTTTTCTCTTCTTTTCTCTATTCTCTTCTTTTCTCTTTTCCCTTCATTTCTCTTTCCTCATTTCTCTATTCTCATCTGTTCTATTTTCTCTTCTTTGCTCTTTTCTCTTTTCTCTTCTTCTATCTTCTTTTATATTCTTTTCTCTTTTCTCTTTTCTCTATTCTCTTCAGTTCTCTCTTGTCTTCTTTCCACTGTTCCCTTTTCTCGTCTATTCTCTTTTATCTTTTCTCTTCTTTTCTCTTTTCTCTTCTTTTCCCTTCTTTTCTCCTTTCACGTTTCTTTTCTCTTTTCTCTTCTTTTCTCTTTTCTCTTCTTTTCTCCTTTCTTTTCTCTTTTCTCTTCTTCTCTTCTTTTCTCTTTTCTCTTCTTTTCCCTTCATTTCTCTTTTCTCTTTTGTATTCTTTTATCTTCTATTCACTTTTCTCTTTTATCTTTTCTTTTCTCTTCTTTTCTCTTTTCTCTTCTTTTCTCCTTTCTTTTCTCTTTTCTCTTCTTCTCTTCTTTTCTCTTTTCTCTTCTTTTCTCTTCATTTCTCTTTTCTCTTTTGTATTCTTTTATCTTCTATTCACTTTTCTCTTTTATCTTTTCTTTTCTCTTCTTTTCTCTATTCTCTTCTTTTCTCTTTTCCCTTCATTTCTCTTTCCTCATTTCTCTATTCTCATCTGTTCTCTTTTCTCTTCTTTGCTCTTTTCTCTTTTCTCTTCTTCTATCTTCTTTTATCTTCTTTTCTCTTTTCTCTTTTCTCTATTCTCTTCAGTTCTCTTTTGTCTTCTTTCCACTGTTCCCTTTTCTCGTCTATTCTCTTTTATCTTTTCTCTTCTTTTCTCTATTCTCTTCTTTTCTCTTTTTTCTCTTCTATTCACTTTTCTCTTTTATCTTTTCTCTTCTTTTCTCTATTCTCTTCTTTTCTCTTTTCCCTTCAATTCTCTTTCCTCATTTCTCTATTCTCATCTGTTCTATTTTCTCTTCTTTGCTCTTTTCTCTTTTCTCTTCTTCTATCTTCTTTTATATTCTTTTCTCTTTTCTCTTTTCTCTATTCTCTTCAGTTCTCTCTTGTCTTCTTTCCACTGTTCCCTTTTCTCGTCTATTCTCTTTTATCTTTTCTCTTTTTTTCTCGTTTCTCTTCTTTTCTCTTTTCTCTTCTTTTCTCTTTTCCCTTTTCTTTTCTCTTTTCTCTATTCTCTTCTTTTCTCTTTTCTCTTTTGTATTCTTTTCTCTTCTATTCACTTTTCTCTTTTATCTTTTCTCTTCTTTTCTCTTTTCTCCTCTTTTCTCTTTTCTTTTCTCTTTTCTCTTTTCTCTTTTCTCTTTTCTCTTCGTATCTCTTCGTTTCTCTTTTCTCTTCTTTTCTCTACTTTTCTCTTTATTCTCTTCTTTTCTCTTTTCCTATATTCTCTTCTTTTCTCTTTTCTCTTTTCTCTTCTTTTCTCTTCTTTATTCTTTAAACTTTTCTCTTCTTTTTACTCTTCATTTCTCTTTTCTCTTCTTTTCATTTCTTTTCTCTTCTTTTCTGTTTTCCCTTTACAACTCTGTTTTCTTTTCTTCTTTTCTCTTTTCACTTTTCTTTTCTCTTTTCTCTTCTTTTCTCTTTTCTCATCTTTTCTCCTCTTTACTCTTTTCCCTTTTCTCTTCTTTTTTCTTTTCTCTTTTTTTCTCGTTTCTCTTCTTTTCTCTTTTCTCTTCTTTTCTCTTTTCCCTTTTCTTTTCTCTTTTCTCTATTCTCTTCTTTTCTCTTTTCTCTTTTGTATTCTTTTCTCTTCTATTCACTTTTCTCTTTTAACTTTTCGCTTCTTTTCTCTATTCTCTTCTTTTCTCTTTTTTCTCTTCTCTTCACTTTTCTCTTTTATCTTTTCTCTTCTTTTCTCTCTTCTCTTCTTTTCTCTATTAACTTTTCTCTTCTTTTCTCTATTCTCTTCTTTTCTCTTTTTTCTCTTCTATTCACTTTTCTCTTTTATCTTTTCTCTTCTTTTCTCTATTCTCTTCTTTTCTCTTTTCCCTTCATTTCTCTTTCCTCATTTCTCTATTCTCATCTGTTCTATTTTCTCTTCTTTGCTCTTTTCTCTTTTCTCTTCTTCTATCTTCTTTTATCTTCTTTTCTCTTTTCTCTTTTCTCTATTCTCTTCAGTTCTCTTTTGTCTTCTTTCCACTGTTCCCTTTTCTCGTCTATTCTCTTTTATCTTTTCTCTTCTTTTCTCTTTTCTCTTCTTTTCCCTTCTTTTCTCCTTTCACGTTTCTTTTCTCTTTTCTCTTCTTTTCTCTTTTCTCTTCTTTTCTGCTTTCTTTTCTCTTTTCTCTTCTTCTCTTCTTTTCTCTTTTCTCTTCTTTTCCCTTCATTTCTCTTTTCTCTTTTGTATTCTTTTATCTTCTATTCACTTTTCTCTTTTATCTTTTCTTTTCTCTTCTTTTCTCTATTCTCTTCTTTTCTCTTTTCCCTTCATTTCTCTTTCCTCATTTCTCTATTCTCATCTGTTCTCTTTTCTCTTCTTTGCTCTTTTCTCTTTTCTCTTCTTCTATCTTCTTTTATCTTCTTTTCTCTTTTCTCTTTTCTCTATTCTCTTCAGTTCTCTTTTGTCTTCTTTCCACTGTTCCCTTTTCTCGTCTATTCTCTTTTATCTTTTCTCTTCTTTTCTCTTTTCTCTTCTTTTCCCTACTTTTCTCCTTTCACGTTTCTCTTTTCTCTTCTTCACTTCTTTTCTCTTTTCTCTTCTTTTCTCTTCTTTATTCTTTAAACTTTTCTCTTCTTTTTACTCTTCATTTCTCTTTTCTCTTTTATTCATTTCTTTTCTCTTCTTTTCTCTTTTCCCTTTACAACTCTGTTTTCTTTTCTTCTTTTCTCTTTTCACTTTTCTTTTCTCTTTTCTCTTCTTTTCTCTTTTCTCATCTTTTCTCCTCTTTACTCTTTTCCCTTTTCTCTTCTTTTTTCTTTTCTCTTTTTTCTCGTTTCTCTTCTTTTCTCTTTTCTCTTCTTTTCTCTTTTCCCTTTTCTTTTCTCTTTTCTCTATTCTCTTCTTTTCTCTTTTCACTTTTGTATTCTTTTCTCTTCTATTCACTTTTCTCTTTTAACTTTTCTCTTCTTTTCTCTATTCTCTTATTTTCTCTATTAACTTTTCTCTTCTTTTCTCTATTCTCTTCTTTTCTCTTTTTTCTCTTCTATTCACTTTTCTCTTTTATCTTTTCTCTTCTTTTCTCTATTCTCTTCTTTTCTCTTTTCTCTTCTTTTCTCTTCATTTCTCTTTCCTCATTTCTCTATTCTCATCTGTTCTCTTTTCTCTTCTTTGCTCTTTTCTCTTTTCTCTTCTTCTATCTTCTTTTATCTTCTTTTCTCTTTTCTCTTTTCTCTATTCTCTTCTGTTCTCTTTTGTCTTCTTTCCACTGTTCCCTTTTCTCGTCTATTCTCTTTTATCTTTTCTCTTCTTTTCTCTTTTCTCTTCTTTTCTCCTTTCACGTTTCTTTTCTCTTTTCTCTTCTTTTCTCATTCATTTTTTCTCTTTTCTCTTTTCTCTTCTTTTCTCTTTTCTCTTCTTTTCTCCTTTCTTTTCTCTTTTCTCTTCTTCTCTTCTTTTCTCTTCTTTTCCCTTCATTTCTCTTTTCTCTTTTGTATTCTTTTATCTTCTATTCACTTTTCTCTTTTATCTTTCTTTTCTCTTCTTTTCTCTATTCTGTTCTTTTCTCTTTCCTTATTTCTCTTTTCTCTTCTTTTCTCTTTTCTCTTCTTTTCTCTTTTCTCATCTTTTCTCCTCTTTACTCTTTTCCCTTTTCTCTTTTTTTTTCTTTTCTCTTCTTTTCTCGTTTCTCTTCTTTTCTCTTTTCTCTTCTTTTCTCTTTTCCCTTTTCTTTTCTCTTTTCTCAATTCTCTTCTTTTCTCTTTTCTCGTCTTTTCTCTTTTCTCGTCATTTCCCTTCAGTTCTCTTTTCTCTTTTCACTTTTGTATTCTTTTCTCTTCTATTCACTTTTCTCTTTTATCTTTTCTCTTCTTTTCTCTTTTCTCCTCTTTTCTCTTTTCTTTTCTCTTTTCTCTTTTCTCTTTTCTCTTCGTATCTCTTCGTTTCTCTTTTCTCTTCTTTTCTCTACTTTTCTCTTTTCCCTTTATTCTCTTCTTTTCTCTTTTCCTATATTCTCTTCTTTTCTCTTTTCTCTTTTCTCTTCTTTTCTCTTCTTTATTCTTTAAACTTTTCTCTTCTTTTTACTCTTCATTTCTCTTTTCTCTTCTTTTCATTTCTTTTCTCTTCTTTTCTGTTTTCCCTTTACAACTCTGTTTTCTTTTCTTCTTTTCTCTTTTCACTTTTCTTTTCTCTTTTCTCTTCTTTTCTCTTTTCTCATCTTTTCTCCTCTTTACTCTTTTCCCTTTTCTCTTCTTTTTTCTTTTCTCTTCTTTTCTCGTTTCTCTTCTTTTCTCTTTTCTCTTCTTTTCTCTTTTCCCTTTTCTTTTCTCTTTTCTCTATTCTCATCTTTTCTCTTTTCTCTTTTGTATTCTTTTCTCTTCTATTCACTTTTCTCTTTTAACTTTTCTCTTCTTTTCTCTATTCTCTTCTTTTCTCTTTTTTCTCTTCTCTTCACTTTTCTCTTTTATCTTTTCTCTTCTTTTCTCTATTCTCTTCTTTTCTCTATTAACTTTTCTCTTCTTTTCCCTATTCTCTTCTTTTCTCTTTTTTCTCTTCTATTCACTTTTCTCTTTTATCTTTTCTCTTCTTTTCTCTATTCTCTTCTTTTCTCTTTTCTCTTCTTTTCTCTTCATTTCTCTTTCCTCATTTCTCTATTCTCATCTGTTCTCTTTTCTCTTCTTTGCTCTTTTCTCTTTTCTCTTCTTCTATCTTCTTTTATCTTCTTTTCTCTTTTCTCTTTTCTCTATTCTCTTCAGTTCTCTTTTGTCTTCTTTCCACTGTTCCCTTTTCTCGTCTATTCTCTTTTATCTTTTCTCTTCTTTTCTCTTTTCTCTTCTTTTCCCTTCATTTCTCTTTTCTCTTTTGTATTCTTTTATCTTCTATTCACTTTTCTCTTTTATCTTTCTTTTCTCTTCTTTTCTCTATTCTGTTCTTTTCTCTTTCCTTATTTCTCTTTTCTCTCTTTTCTCTTTTCTCTTCTTTTCTCTTTTCTCTTCTTTTCTCTTTTCTCATCTTTTCTCCTCTTTACTCTTTTCCCTTTTCTCTTCTTTTTTCTTTTCTCTTCTTTTCTCGTTTCTCTTCTTTTCTCTTTTCTCTTCTTTTCTCTTTTCCCTTTTCTTTTCTCTTTTCTCAATTCTCTTCTTTTCTCTTTTCTCGTCTTTTCTCTTTTCTCGTCATTTCCCTTCAGTTCTCTTTTCTCTTTTCTCTTTTGTATTCTTTTCTCTTCTATTCACTTTTCTCTTTTATCTTTTCTCTTCTTTTCTCTTTTCTCCTCTTTTCTCTTTTCTTTTCTCTTTTCTCTTTTCTCTTTTCTCTTCGTATCTCTTCGTTTCTCTTTTCTCTTCTTTTCTCTACTTTTCTCTTTTCCCTTTATTCTCTTCTTTTCTCTTTTCCTATATTCTCTTCTTTTCTCTTTTCTCTTCTTTTCTCTTCTTTATTCTTTAAACTTTTCTCTTCTTTTTACTCTTCATTTCTCTTTTCTCTTCTTTTCATTTCTTTTCTCTTCTTTTCTGTTTTCCCTTTACAACTCTGTTTTCTTTTCTTCTTTTCTCTTTTCACTTTTCTTTTCTCTTTTCTCTTCTTTTCTCTTTTCTCATCTTTTCTCCTCTTTACTCTTTTCCCTTTTCTCTTCTTTTTTCTTTTCTCTTTTTTTCTCGTTTCTCTTCTTTTCTCTTTTCTCTTTTCTCTTTTCCCTTTTCTTTTCTCTTTTCTCTATTCTCTTCTTTTCTCTTTTCTCTTTTGTATTCTTTTCTCTTCTATTCACTTTTCTCTTTTATCTTTTCTTTTCTCTTCTTTTCTCTTTTCCCTTTTCTTTTCTCTTTTCTCAATTCTCTTCTTTTCACTTTTCTCGTCTTTTCTCTTTTCTCGTCATTTCCCTTCAGTTCTCTTTTCTCTTTTCTCTTTTGTATTCTTTTCTCTTCTATTCACTTTTCTCTTTTATCTTTTCTCTTCTTTTCTCTTTTCTCCTCTTTTCTCTTTTCTTTTCTCTTTTCTCTTTTCTCTTTTCTCTTTTCTCTTCGTATCTCTTCGTTTCTCTTTTCTCTTCTTTTCTCTACTTTTCTCTTTATTCTCTTCTTTTCTCTTTTCCTATATTCTCTTCTTTTCTCTTTTCTCTTTTCTCTTCTTTTCTCTTCTTTATTCTTTAAACTTTTCTCTTCTTTTTACTCTTCATTTCTCTTTTCTCTTCTTTTCATTTCTTTTCTCTTCTTTTCTGTTTTCCCTTTACAACTCTGTTTTCTTTTCTTCTTTTCTCTTTTCACTTTTCTTTTCTCTTTTCTCTTCTTTTCTCTTTTCTCATCTTTTCTCCTCTTTACTCTTTTCCCTTTTCTCTTCTTTTTTCTTTTTTTCTCGTTTCTCTTCTTTTCTCTTTTCTCTTCTTTTCTCTTTTCCCTTTTCTTTTCTCTTTTCTCTATTCTCTTCTTTTCTCTTTTCTCTTTTTTTCTCGTTTCTCTTCTTTTCTCTTTTCTCTTCTTTTCTCTATTCTCTTCTTTTCTCTTTTTTCTCTTCTCTTCACTTTTCTCTTTTATCTTTTCTCTTCTTTTCTCTATTAACTTTTCTCTTCTTTTCTCTATTCTCTTCTTTTCTCTTTTTTCTCTTCTATTCACTTTTCTCTTTTATCTTTTCTCTTCTTTTCTCTATTCTCTTCTTTTCTCTTTTCCCTTCATTTCTCTTTCCTCATTTCTCTATTCTCATCTGTTCTATTTTCTCTTCTTTGCTCTTTTCTCTTTTCTCTTCTTCTATCTTCTTTTATCTTCTTTTCTCTTTTCTCTTTTCTCTATTCTCTTCAGTTCTCTTTTGTCTTCTTTCCACTGTTCCCTTTTCTCGTCTATTCTCTTTTATCTTTTCTCTTCTTTTCTCTTTTCTCTTCTTTTCCCTTCTTTTCTCCTTTCACGTTTCTTTTCTCTTTTCTCTTCTTTTCTCTTTTCTCTTTTTTTCTCCTTTCTTTTCTCTTTTTTCTTCTTCTCTTCTTTTCTCTTTTCTCTTCTTTTCCCTTCATTTCTCTTTTCTCTTTTGTATTCTTTTATCTTCTATTCACTTTTCTCTTTTATCTTTTCTTTTCTCTTCTTTTCTCTATTCTCTTCTTTTCTCTTTTCCCTTCATTTCTCTTTCCTCATTTCTCTATTCTCATCTGTTCTCTTTTCTCTTCTTTGCTCTTTTCTCTTTTCTCTTCTTCTATCTTCTTTTATCTTCTTTTCTCTTTTCTCTTTTCTCTATTCTCTTCAGTTCTCTTTTGTCTTCTTTCCACTGTTCCCTTTTCTCGTCTATTCTCTTTTATCTTTTCTCTTCTTTTCTCTTTTCTCTTCTTTTCCCTTCTTTTCTCCTTTCACGTTTCTTTTCTCTTTTCTCTTCTTTTCTCTTTTCTCTTCTTTTCTCCTTTCTTTTCTATTTTCTCTTCTTCTCTTCTTTTCTCTTTTCTCTTCTTTTCCCTTCATTTCTCTTTTCTCTTTTGTATTCTTTTATCTTCTATTCACTTTTCTCTTTTATCTTTTCTTTTCTCTTCTTTTCTCTATTCTCTTCTTTTCTCTTTTCCCTTCATTTCTCTTTCCTCATTTCTCTATTCTCATCTGTTCTCTTTTCTCTTCTTTGCTCTTTTCTCTTTTCTCTTCTTCTATCTTCTTTTATCTTCTTTTCTCTTTTCTCTTTTCTCTATTCTCTTCAGTTCTCTTTTGTCTTCTTTCCACTGTTCCCTTTTCTCGTCTATTCTCTTTTATCTTTTCTCTTCTTTTCTCTTTTCTCTTCTTTTCCCTTCTTTTTTCCTTTCACGTTTCTTTTCACTTTTCTCTTCTTTTCTCTTTTCTCTTCTTTTCTCCTTTCTTTTCTCTTTTCTCTTCTTCACTTCTTTTCTCTTTTCTCTTCTTTTCCCTTCATTTCTCTTTTCTCTTTTGTATTCTTTTATCTTCTATTCACTTTTCTCTTTTATCTTTTCTTTTCTCTTCTTTTCTCTATTCTCTTCTTTTCTCTTTTCTCTTCTTTTCTCTTTTCTCATCTTTTCTACTCTTTACTCTTTTCCCTTTTCTCTTCTTTTTTCTTTTCTCTTTTTTTCTCGTTTCTCTTCTTTTCTCTTTTCTCTTCTTTTCTCTTATCCCTTTTCTTTTCTCTTTTCTCTATTCTCTTCTTTTCTCTTTTCTCTTTTGTATTCTTTTCTCTTCTATTCACTTTTCTCTTTTAACTTTTCTCTTCTTTTCTCTATTCTCTTATTTTCTCTATTAACTTTTCTCTTCTTTTCTCTATTCTCTTCTTTTCTCTTTTTTCTCTTCTATTCACTTTTCTCTTTTATCTTTTCTCTTCTTTTCTCTATTCTCTTCTTTTCTCTTTTCTCTTCTTTTCTCTTCATTTCTCTTTCCTCATTTCTCTATTCTCATCTGTTCTCTTTTCTCTTCTTTGCTCTTTTCTCTTTTCTCTTCTTCTATCTTCTTTTATCTTCTTTTCTCTTTTCTCTTTTCTCTCTTCTCTTCTGTTCTCTTTTGTCTTCTTTCCACTGTTCCCTTTTCTCGTCTATTCTCTTTTATCTTTTCTCTTCTTTTCTCTTTTCTCTTCTTTTCTCCTTTCACGTTTCTTTTCTCTTCTTTTCTCATTCATTTTTTCTCTTTTCTCTTTTCTCTTCTTTTCTCTTTTCTCTTCTTTTCTCCTTTCTTTTCTCTTTTCTCTTCTTCTCTTCTTTTCTCTTCTTTTCCCTTCATTTCTCTTTTCTCTTTTGTATTCTTTTATCTTCTATTCACTTTTCTCTTTTATCTTTCTTTTCTCTTCTTTTCTCTATTCTGTTCTTTTCTCTTTCCTTATTTCTCTTTTCTCTTCTTTTCTCTTTTCTCTTCTTTTCTCTTTTCTCTTCTTTTCTCTTTTCTCATCTTTTCTCCTCTTTACTCTTTTCCCTTTTCTCTTCTTTTTTCTTTTCTCTTCTTTTCTCGTTTCTCTTCTTTTCTCTTTTCTCTTCTTTTCTCTTTTCCCTTTTCTTTTCTCTTTTCTCAATTCTCTTCTTTTCTCTTTTCTCGTCTTTTCTCTTTTCTCGTCATTTCCCTTCAGTTCTCTTTTCTCTTTTCTCTTTTGTATTCTTTTCTCTTCTATTCACTTTTCTCTTTTATCTTTTCTCTTCTTTTCTCTTTTCTCCTCTTTTCTCTTTTCTTTTCTCTTTTCTCTTTTCTCTTTTCTCTTCGTATCTCTTCGTTTCTCTTTTCTCTTCTTTTCTCTACTTTTCTCTTTTCCCTTTATTCTCTTTTTTTCTCTTTTCCTATATTCTCTTCTTTTCTCTTTTCTCTTTTCTCTTCTTTTCTCTTCTTTATTCTTTAAACTTTTCTCTTCTTTTTACTCTTCATTTCTCTTTTCTCTTCTTTTCATTTCTTTTCTCTTCTTTTCTGTTTTCCCTTTACAACTCTGTTTTCTTTTCTTCTTTTCTCTTTTCACTTTTCTTTTCTCTTTTCTCTTCTTTTCTCTTTTCTCTTCTTTTCTCTTTTCCCGTTTCTTTTCTCTTTTCTCTATTCTCTTCTTTTCTCTTTTCTCTTTTGTATTCTTTTCTCTTCTATTCACTTTTCTCTTTTATCTTTTCTTTTCTCTTCTTTTCTCTTTTCCGTTTTCTTTTCTCTTTTCTCAATTCTCTTCTTTTCACTTTTCTCGTCTTTTCTCTTTTCTCGTCATTTCCCTTCAGTTCTCTTTTCTCTTTTCTCTTTTGTATTCTTTTCTCTTCTATTCACTTTTCTCTTTTATCTTTTCTCTTCTTTTCTCTTTTCTCCTCTTTTCTCTTTTCTTTTCTCTTTTCTCTTTTCTCTTTTCTCTTCGTATCTCTTCGTTTCTCTTTTCTCTTCTTTTCTCTACTTTTCTCTTTATTCTCTTCTTTTCTCTTTTCCTATATTCTCTTCTTTTCTCTTTTCTCTTTTCTCTTCTTTTCTCTTCTTTATTCTTTAAACTTTTCTCTTCTTTTTACTCTTCATTTCTCTTTTCTCTTCTTTTCATTTCTTTTCTCTTCTTTTCTGTTTTCCCTTTACAACTCTGTTTTCTTTTCTTCTTTTCTCTTTTCACTTTTCTTTTCTCTTTTCTCTTCTTTTCTCATCTTTTCTCCTCTTTACTCTTTTCCCTTTTCTCTTCTTTTTTCTTTTCTCTTTTTTTCTCGTTTCTCTTCTTTTCTCGTTTCTCTTCTTTTCTCTTTTCCCTTTTCTTTTCTCTTTTCTCTATTCTCTTCTTTTCTCTTTTCACTTTTGTATTCTTTTCTCTTCTATTCACTTTTCTCTTTTAACTTTTCTCTTCTTTTCTCTATTCTCTTCTTTTCTCTTTTTTCTCTTCTCTTCACTTTTCTCTTTTATCTTTTCTCTTCTTTTCTCTATTCTCTTCTTTTCTCTATTAACTTTTCTCTTCTTTTCTCTATTCTCTTCTTTTCTCTTTTTTCTCTTCTATTCACTTTTCTCTTTTATCTTTTCTCTTCTTTTCTCTATTCTCTTCTTTTCTCTTTTCTCGTCTTTTCTCTTCATTTCTCTTTCCTCATTTCTCTATTCTCATCTGTTCTCTTTTCTCTTCTTTGCTCTTTTCTCTTTTCTCTTCTTCTATCTTCTTTTATCTTCTTTTCTCTTTTCTCTTTTCTCTATTCTCTTCAGTTCTCTTTTGTCTTCTTTCCACTGTTCCCTTTTCTCGTCTATTCTCTTTTATCTTTTCTCTTCTTTTCTCTTTTCTCTTCTTTTCCCTTCTTTTCTCCTTTCACGTTTCTTTTCTCTTTTCTCTTCTTTTCTCTTTTCTCTTCTTTTCTCCTTTCTTTTCTCTTTTCTCTTCTTCTCTTCTTTTCTCTTTTCTCTTCTTTATTCTTTAAACTTTTCTCTTCTTTTTACTCTTCATTTCTCTTTTCTCTTTTTTTCATTTCTTTTCTCTTCTTTTCTCTTTTCCCTTTACAACTCTGTTTTCTTTTCTTCTTTTCTCTTTTCACTTTTCTTTTCTCTTTTCTCTTCTTTTCTCTTTTCTCATCTTTTCTCCTCTTTACTCTTTTCCCTTTTCTCTTCTTTTTTCTTTTCTCTTTTTTTCTCGTTTCTCTTCTTTTCTCTTTTCTCTTCTTTTCTCTTTTCCCTTTTCTTTTCACTTTTCTCTATTCTCTTCTTTTCTCTTTTCTCTTTTGTATTCTTTTCTCTTCTATTCACTTTTCTCTTTTAACTTTTCTCTTCTTTTCTCTATTCTCTTCTTTTCTCTATTAACTTTTCTCTTCTTTTCTCTATTCTCTTCTTTTCTCTTTTTTCTCTTTTCTTCACTTTTCTCTTTTATCTTTTCTCTTCTTTTCTCTATTCTCTTCTTTTCTCTATTAACTTTTCTCTTCTTTTCTCTATTCTCTTCTTTTCTCTTTTTTCTCTTCTGTTCACTTTTCTCTTCTTTTCTCTATTCTCTTCTTTTCACTTTTCTCTTCTTTTCTCTTCATTTCTCTTTCCTCATTTCTCTATTCTCATCTGTTCTCTTTTCTCTTCTTTGCTCTTTTCTCTTTTCTCTTCTTCTATCTTCTTTTATATTCTTTTCTCTTTTCTCTTTTCTCTATTCTCTTCAGTTCTCTTTTGTCTTCTTTCCACTGTTCCCTTTTCTCGTCTATTCTCTTTTATCTTTTCTCTTCTTTTCTCTTTTCTCTTCTTTTCCCTTCTTTTCTCCTTTCACGTTTCTTTTCTCTTTTCTCTTCTTTTCTCTTTTCTCTTCTTTTCTCCTTTCTTTTCTCTTTTCTCTTCTTCTCTTCTTTTCTCTTTTCTCTTCTTTTCCCTTCATTTCTCTTTTCTCTTTTGTATTCTTTTATCTTCTATTCACTTTTCTCTTTTATCTTTTCTTTTCTCTTCTTTTCTCTTTTCTCTTCTTTTCTCCTTTCTTTTCTCTTCTTCTCTTCTTTTCTCTTTTCTCTTCTTTTCTCTTCATTTCTCTTTTCTCTTTTGTATTCTTTTATCTTCTATTCACTTTTCTCTTTTATCTTTTCTTTTCTCTTCTTTTCTCTATTCTCTTCTTTTCTCTTTTCCCTTCATTTCTCTTTCCTCATTTCTCTATTCTCATCTGTTCTCTTTTCTCTTCTTTGCTCTTTTCTCTTTTCTCTTCTTCTATCTTCTTTTATCTTCTTTTCTCTTTTCTCTTTTCTCTATTCTCTTCAGTTCTCTTTTGTCTTCTTTCCACTGTTCCCTTTTCTCGTCTATTCTCTTTTATCTTTTCTCTTCTTTTCTCTTTTCTCTTCTTTTCCCTTCTTTTCTCCTTTCACGTTTCTCTTTTCTCTTCTTCACTTCTTTTCTCTTTTCTCTTCTTTTCTCTTCTTTATTCTTTAAACTTTTCTCTTCTTTTTACTCTTCATTTCTCTTTTCTCTTTTATTCATTTCTTTTCTCTTCTTTTCTCTTTTCCCTTTACAACTCTGTTTTCTTTTCTTCTTTTCTCTTTTCACTTTTCTTTTCTCTTTTCTCTTCTTTTCTCTTTTCTCATCTTTTCTCCTCTTTACTCTTTTCCCTTTTCTCTTCTTTTTTCTTTTCTCTTTTTTTCTCGTTTCTCTTCTTTTCTCTTTTCTCTTCTTTTCTCTTTTCCCTTTTCTTTTCTCTTTTCTCTATTCTCTTCTTTTCTCTTTTCTCTTTTGTATTCTTTTCTCTTCTATTCACTTTTCTCTTTTAACTTTTCTCTTCTTTTCTCTATTCTCTTATTTTCTCTATTAACTTTTCTCTTCTTTTCTCTATTCTCTTCTTTTCTCTTTTTTCTCTTCTATTCACTTTTCTCTTTTATCTTTTCTCTTCTTTTCTCTATTCTCTTCTTTTCTCTTTTCTCTTCTTTTCTCTTCATTTCTCTTTCCTCATTTCTCTATTCTCATCTGTTCTCTTTTCTCTTCTTTGCTCTTTTCTCTTTTCTCTTCTTCTATCTTCTTTTATCTTCTTTTCTCTTTTCTCTTTTCTCTCTTCTCTTCTGTTCTCTTTTGTCTTCTTTCCACTGTTCCCTTTTCTCGTCTATTCTCTTTTATCTTTTCTCTTCTTTTCTCTTTTCTCTTCTTTTTCCCTTTTCACGTTTCTTTTCTCTTCTTTTCTCATTCATTTTTTCTCTTTTCTCTTTTCTCTTCTTTTCTCTTTTCTCTTCTTTTCTCCTTTCTTTTCTCTTTTCTCTTCTTCTCTTCTTTTCTCTTCTTTTCCCTTCATTTCTCTTTTCTCTTTTGTATTCTTTTATCTTCTATTCACTTTTCTCTTTTATCTTTCTTTTCTCTTCTTTTCTCTATTCTGTTCTTTTCTCTTTCCTTATTTCTCTTTTCTCTTCTTTTCTCTTTTCTCTTCTTTTCTCTTTTCTCTTCTTTTCTCTTTTCTCATCTTTTCTCCTCTTTACTCTTTTCCCTTTTCTCTTCTTTTTTCTTTTCTCTTCTTTTCTCGTTTCTCTTCTTTTCTCTTTTCTCTTCTTTTCGCTTTTCCCTTTTCTTTTCTCTTTTCTCAATTCTCTTCTTTTCTCTTTTCTCGTCTTTTCTCTTTTCTCGTCATTTCCCTTCAGTTCTCTTTTCTCTTTTCTCTTTTGTATTCTTTTCTCTTCTATTCACTTTTCTCTTTTATCTTTTCTCTTCTTTTCTCTTTTCTCCTCTTTTCTCTTTTCTTTTCTCTTTTCTCTTTTCTCTTTTCTCTTCGTATCTCTTCGTTTCTCTTTTCTCTTCTTTTCTCTACTTTTCTCTTTTCCCTTTATTCTCTTTTTTTCTCTTTTCCTATATTCTCTTCTTTTCTCTTTTCTCTTTTCTCTTCTTTTCTCTTCTTTATTCTTTAAACTTTTCTCTTCTTTTTACTCTTCATTTCTCTTTTCTCTTCTTTTCATTTCTTTTCTCTTCTTTTCTGTTTTCCCTTTACAACTCTGTTTTCTTTTCTTCTTTTCTCTTTTCACTTTTCTTTTCTCTTTTCTCTTCTTTTCTCTTTTCTCTTCTTTTCTCTTTTCCCGTTTCTTTTCTCTTTTCTCTATTCTCTTCTTTTCTCTTTTCTCTTTTGTATTCTTTTCTCTTCTATTCACTTTTCTCTTTTATCTTTTCTTTTCTCTTCTTTTCTCTTTTCCGTTTTCTTTTCTCTTTTCTCAATTCTCTTCTTTTCACTTTTCTCGTCTTTTCTCTTTTCTCGTCATTTCCCTTCAGTTCTCTTTTCTCTTTTCTCTTTTGTATTCTTTTCTCTTCTATTCACTTTTCTCTTTTATCTTTTCTCTTCTTTTCTCTTTTCTCCTCTTTTCTCTTTTCTTTTCTCTTTTCTCTTTTCTCTTTTCTCTTCGTATCTCTTCGTTTCTCTTTTCTCTTCTTTTCTCTACTTTTCTCTTTATTCTCTTCTTTTCTCTTTTCCTATATTCTCTTCTTTTCTCTTTTCTCTTTTCTCTTCTTTTCTCTTCTTTATTCTTTAAACTTTTCTCTTCTTTTTACTCTTCATTTCTCTTTTCTCTTCTTTTCATTTCTTTTCTCTTCTTTTCTGTTTTCCCTTTACAACTCTGTTTTCTTTTCTTCTTTTCTCTTTTCACTTTTCTTTTCTCTTTTCTCTTCTTTTCTCTTTTCTCATCTTTTCTCCTCTTTACTCTTTTCCCTTTTCTCTTCTTTTTTCTTTTCTCTTTTTTTCTCGTTTCTCTTCTTTTCTCGTTTCTCTTCTTTTCTCTTTTCCCTTTTCTTTTCTCTTTTCTCTATTCTCTTCTTTTCTCTTTTCACTTTTGTATTCTTTTCTCTTCTATTCACTTTTCTCTTTTAACTTTTCTCTTCTTTTCTCTATTCTCTTCTTTTCTCTTTTTTCTCTTCTCTTCACTTTTCTCTTTTATCTTTTCTCTTCTTTTCTCTATTCTCTTCTTTTCTCTATTAACTTTTCTCTTCTTTTCTCTATTCTCTTCTTTTCTCTTTTTTCTCTTCTATTCACTTTTCTCTTTTATCTTTTCTCTTCTTTTCTCTATTCTCTTCTTTTCTCTTTTCTCTTCTTTTCTCTTCATTTCTCTTTCCTCATTTCTCTATTCTCATCTGTTCTCTTTTCTCTTCTTTGCTCTTTTCTCTTTTCTCTTCTTCTATCTTCTTTTATCTTCTTTTCTCTTTTCTCTTTTCTCTATTCTCTTCAGTTCTCTTTTGTCTTCTTTCCACTGTTCCCTTTTCTCGTCTATTCTCTTTTATCTTTTCTCTTCTTTTCTCTTTTCTCTTCTTTTCCCTTCTTTTCTCCTTTCACGTTTCTTTTCTCTTTTCTCTTCTTTTCTCTTTTCTCTTCTTTTCTCCTTTCTTTTCTCTTTTCTCTTCTTCTCTTCTTTTCTCTTTTCTCTTCTTTATTCTTTAAACTTTTCTCTTCTTTTTACTCTTCATTTCTCTTTTCTCTTTTTTTCATTTCTTTTCTCTTCTTTTCTCTTTTCCCTTTACAACTCTGTTTTCTTTTCTTCTTTTCTCTTTTCACTTTTCTTTTCTCTTTTCTCTTCTTTTCTCTTTTCTCATCTTTTCTCCTCTTTACTCTTTTCCCTTTTCTCTTCTTTTTTCTTTTCTCTTTTTTCTCGTTTCTCTTCTTTTCTCTTTTCTCTTCTTTTCTCTTTTCCCTTTTCTTTTCACTTTTCTCTATTCTCTTCTTTTCTCTTTTCTCTTTTGTATTCTTTTCTCTTCTATTCACTTTTCTCTTTTAACTTTTCTCTTCTTTTCTCTATTCTCTTCTTTTCTCTATTAACTTTTCTCTTCTTTTCTCTATTCTCTTCTTTTCTCTTTTTTCTCTTTTCTTCACTTTTCTCTTTTATCTTTTCTCTTCTTTTCTCTATTCTCTTCTTTTCTCTATTAACTTTTCTCTTCTTTTCTCTATTCTCTTCTTTTCTCTTTTTTCTCTTCTGTTCACTTTTCTCTTCTTTTCTCTATTCTCTTCTTTTCACTTTTCTCTTCTTTTCTCTTCATTTCTCTTTCCTCATTTCTCTATTCTCATCTGTTCTCTTTTCTCTTCTTTGCTCTTTTCTCTTTTCTCTTCTTCTATCTTCTTTTATATTCTTTTCTCTTTTCTCTTTTCTCTATTCTCTTCAGTTCTCTTTTGTCTTCTTTCCACTGTTCCCTTTTCTCGTCTATTCTCTTTTATCTTTTCTCTTCTTTTCTCTTTTCTCTTCTTTTCCCTTCTTTTCTCCTTTCACGTTTCTTTTCTCTTTTCTCTTCTTTTCTCTTTTCTCTTCTTTTCTCCTTTCTTTTCTCTTTTCTCTTCTTCTCTTCTTTTCTCTTTTCTCTTCTTTATTCTTTAAACTTTTCTCTTCTTTTTACTCTTCATTTCTCTTTTCTCTTTTTTTCATTTCTTTTCTCTTCTTTTCTCTTTTCCCTTTACAACTCTGTTTTCTTTTCTTCTTTTCTCTTTTCACTTTTCTTTTCTCTTTTCTCTTCTTTTCTCTTTTCTCATCTTTTCTCCTCTTTACTCTTTTCCCTTTTCTCTTCTTTTTTCTTTTCTCTTTTTTTCTCGTTTCTCTTCTTTTCTCTTTTCTCTTCTTTTCTCTTTTCCCTTTTCTTTTCACTTTTCTCTATTCTCTTCTTTTCTCTTTTCTCTTTTGTATTCTTTTCTCTTCTATTCACTTTTCTCTTTTAACTTTTCTCTTCTTTTCTCTATTCTCTTCTTTTCTCTATTAACTTTTCTCTTCTTTTCTCTATTCTCTTCTTTTCTCTTTTTTCTCTTTTCTTCACTTTTCTCTTTTATCTTTTCTCTTCTTTTCTCTATTCTCTTCTTTTCTCTATTAACTTTTCTCTTCTTTTCTCTATTCTCTTCTTTCTCTTTTTTCTCTTCTGTTCACTTTTCTCTTCTTTTCTCTATTCTCTTCTTTTCACTTTTCTCTTCTTTTCTCTTCATTTCTCTTTCCTCATTTCTCTATTCTCATCTGTTCTCTTTTCTCTTCTTTGCTCTTTTCTCTTTTCTCTTCTTCTATCTTCTTTTATATTCTTTTCTCTTTTCTCTTTTCTCTATTCTCTTCAGTTCTCTTTTGTCTTCTTTCCACTGTTCCCTTTTCTCGTCTATTCTCTTTTATCTTTTCTCTTCTTTTCTCTTTTCTCTTCTTTTCCCTTCTTTTCTCCTTTCACGTTTCTTTTCTCTTTTCTCTTCTTTTCTCTTTTCTCTTCTTTTCTCCTTTCTTTTCTCTTTTCTCTTCTTCTCTTCTTTTCTCTTTTCTCTTCTTTTCCCTTCATTTCTCTTTTCTCTTTTGTATTCTTTTATCTTCTATTCACTTTTCTCTTTTATCTTTTCTTTTCTCTTCTTTTCTCTTTTCTCTTCTTTTCTCCTTTCTTTTCTCTTCTTCTCTTCTTTTCTCTTTTCTCTTCTTTTCTCTTCATTTCTCTTTTCTCTTTTGTATTCTTTTATCTTCTATTCACTTTTCTCTTTTATCTTTTCTTTTCTCTTCTTTTCTCTATTCTCTTCTTTTCTCTTTTCCCTTCATTTCTCTTTCCTCATTTCTCTATTCTCATCTGTTCTCTTTTCTCTTCTTTGCTCTTTTCTCTTTTCTCTTCTTCTATCTTCTTTTATCTTCTTTTCTCTTTTCTCTTTTCTCTATTCTCTTCAGTTCTCTTTTGTCTTCTTTCCACTGTTCCCTTTTCTCGTCTATTCTCTTTTATCTTTTCTCTTCTTTTCTCTTTCTCTTCTTTTCCCTTCTTTTCTCCTTTCACGTTTCTCTTTTCTCTTCTTCACTTCTTTTCTCTTTTCTCTTCTTTTCTCTTCTTTATTCTTTAAACTTTTCTCTTCTTTTTACTCTTCATTTCTCTTTTCTCTTTTATTCATTTCTTTTCTCTTCTATTCACTTTTCTCTTTTAACTTTTCTCTTCTTTTCTCTATTCTCTTATTTTCTCTATTAACTTTTCTCTTCTTTTCTCTATTCTCTTCTTTTCTCTTTTTTCTCTTCTATTCACTTTTCTCTTTTATCTTTTCTCTTCTTTTCTCTATTCTCTTCTTTTCTCTTTTCTCTTCTTTTCTCTTCATTTCTCTTTCCTCATTTCTCTATTCTCATCTGTTCTCTTTTCTCTTCTTTGCTCTTTTCTCTTTTCTCTTCTTCTATCTTCTTTTATCTTCTTTTCTCTTTTCTCTTTTCTCTATTCTCTTCTGTTCTCTTTTGTCTTCTTTCCACTGTTCCCTTTTCTCGTCTATTCTCTTTTATCTTTTCTCTTCTTTTCTCTTTTCTCTTCTTTTCTCCTTTCTTTTCTCTTTTCTCTTCTTCTCTTCTTTTCTCTTCTTTTCCCTTCATTTCTCTTTTCTCTTTTGTATTCTTTTATCTTCTATTCACTTTTCTCTTTTATCTTTCTTTTCTCTTCTTTTCTCTATTCTGTTCTTTTCTCTTTCCTTATTTCTCTTTTCTCTTCTTTTCTCTTTTCTCTTCTTTTCTCTTTTCTCTTCTTTTCTCTTTTCTCATCTTTTCTCCTCTTTACTCTTTTCCCTTTTCTCTTCTTTTTTCTTTTCTCTTCTTTTCTCGTTTCTCTTCCTTTCTCTTTTCTCTTCTTTTCTCTTTTCCCTTTTCTTTTCTCTTTTCTCAATTCTCTTCTTTTCTCTTTTCTCGTCTTTTCTCTTTTCTCGTCATTTCCCTTCAGTTCTCTTTTCTCTTTTCTCTTTTGTATTCTTTTCTCTTCTATTCACTTTTCTCTTTTATCTTTTCTCTTCTTTTCTCTTTTCTCCTCTTTTCTCTTTTCTTTTCTCTTTTCTCTTTTCTCTTTTCTCTTCGTATCT
The DNA here is from genome assembly GCF_047496795.1 of Chiloscyllium punctatum. Taxonomy (NCBI): domain Eukaryota; kingdom Metazoa; phylum Chordata; class Chondrichthyes; order Orectolobiformes; family Hemiscylliidae; genus Chiloscyllium; species Chiloscyllium punctatum. The sequence continues at coordinate 36,828,550 of NC_092779.1, forward strand.
CTTCGTTTCTCTTTTCTCTTCTTTTCTCTACTTTTCTCTTTTCCCTTTATTCTCTTCTTTTCTCTTTTCCTATATTCTCTTCTTTTCTCTTTTCTCTTTTCTCTTCTTTTCTCTTCTTTATTCTTTAAACTTTTCTCTTCTTTTTACTCTTCATTTCTCTTTTCTCTTCTTTTCATTTCTTTTCTCTTCTTTTCTGTTTTCCCTTTACAACTCTGTTTTCTTTTCTTCTTTTCTCTTTTCACTTTTCTTTTCTCTTTTCTCTTCTTTTCTCTTTTCTCATCTTTTCTCCTCTTTACTCTTTTCCCTTTTCTCTTCTTTTTTCTTTTCTCTTTTTTTCTCGTTTCTCTTCTTTTCTCTTTTCTCTTCTTTTCTCTTTTCCCTTTTCTTTTCTCTTTTCTCTATTCTCATCTTTTCTCTTTTCTCTTTTGTATTCTTTTCTCTTCTATTCACTTTTCTCTTTTAACTTTTCTCTTCTTTTCTCTATTCTCTTCTTTTCTCTTTTTTCTCTTTTCTTCACTTTTCTCTTTTATCTTTTCTCTTCTTTTGTCTATTCTCTTCTTTTCTCTATTAACTTTTCTCTTCTTTTCTCTATTCTCTTCTTTTCTCTTTTTTCTCTTCTATTCACTTTTCTCTTTTATCTTTTCTCTTCTTTTCTCTATTCTCTTCTTTTCTCTTTTCTCTTCTTTTCTCTTCATTTCTCTTTCCTCATTTCTCTATTCTCATCTGTTCTCTTTTCTCTTCTTTGCTCTTTTCTCTTTTCTCTTCTTCTATCTTCTTTTATATTCTTTTCTCTTTTCTCTTTTCTCTATTCTCTTCAGTTCTCTTTTGTCTTCTTTCCACTGTTCCCTTTTCTCGTCTATTCTCTTTTATCTTTTCTCTTCTTTTCTCTTTTCTCTTCTTTTCCCTTCTTTTCTCCTTTCACGTTTCTTTTCTCTTTTCTCTTCTTTTCTCTTTTCTCTTCTTTTCTCCTTTCTTTTCTCTTTTCTCTTCTTCTCTTCTTTTCTCTTTTCTCTTCTTTTCCCTTCATTTCTCTTTTCTCTTTTGTATTCTTTTATCTTCTATTCACTTTTCTCTTTTATCTTTTCTTTTCTCTTCTTTTCTCTTTTCTCTTCTTTTCTCCTTTCTTTTCTCTTTTCTCTTCTTCTCTTCTTTTCTCTTTTCTCTTCTTTTCTCTTCATTTCTCTTTTCTCTTTTGTATTCTTTTATCTTCTATTCACTTTTCTCTTTTATCTTTTCTTTTCTCTTCTTTTCTCTATTCTCTTCTTTTCTCTTTTCCCTTCATTTCTCTTTCCTCATTTCTCTATTCTCATCTGTTCTCTTTTCTCTTCTTTGCTCTTTTCTCTTTTCTCTTCTTCTATCTTCTTTTATCTTCTTTTCTCTTTTCTCTTTTCTCTATTCTCTTCAGTTCTCTTTTGTCTTCTTTCCACTGTTCCCTTTTCTCGTCTATTCTCTTTTATCTTTTCTCTTCTTTTCTCTTTTCTCTTCTTTTCCCTACTTTTCTCCTTTCACGTTTCTCTTTTCTCTTCTTCACTTCTTTTCTCTTTTCTCTTCTTTTCTCTTCTTTATTCTTTAAACTTTTCTCTTCTTTTTACTCTTCATTTCTCTTTTCTCTTTTATTCATTTCTTTTCTCTTCTTTTCTCTTTTCCCTTTACAACTCTGTTTTCTTTTCTTCTTTTCTCTTTTCACTTTTCTTTTCTCTTTTCTCTTCTTTTCTCTTTTCTCATCTTTTCTCCTCTTTACTCTTTTCCCTTTTCTCTTCTTTTTTCTTTTCTCTTTTTTTCTCGTTTCTCTTCTTTTCTCTTTTCTCTTCTTTTCTCTTTTCCCTTTTCTTTTCTCTTTTCTCTATTCTCATCTTTTCTCTTTTCTCTTTTGTATTCTTTTCTCTTCTATTCACTTTTCTCTTTTAACTTTTCTCTTCTTTTCTCTATTCTCTTCTTTTCTCTTTTTTCTCTTCTATTCACTTTTCTCTTTTATCTTTTCTCTTCTTTTCTCTATTCTCTTCTTTTCTCTATTAACTTTTCTCTTCTTTTCTCTATTCTCTTCTTTTCTCTTTTTTCTCTTCTATTCACTTTTCTCTTTTATCTTTTCTCTTCTTTTCTCTATTCTCTTCTTTTCTCTTTTCTCTTCTTTTCTCTTCATTTCTCTTTCCTCATTTCTCTATTCTCATCTGTTCTCTTTTCTCTTCTTTGCTCTTTTCTCTTTTCTCTTCTTCTATCTTCTTTTATCTTCTTTTCTCTTTTCTCTTTTCTCTATTCTCTTCAGTTCTCTTTTGTCTTCTTTCCACTGTTCCCTTTTCTCGTCTATTCTCTTTTATCTTTTCTCTTCTTTTCTCTTTTCTCTTCTTTTCTCTTTTCTCCTCTTTTCTCTTTTCTTTTCTCTTTTCTCTTTTCTCTTTTCTCTTCGTATCTCTTCGTTTCTCTTTTCTCTTCTTTTCTCTACTTTTCTCTTTTCCCTTTATTCTCTTCTTTTCTCTTTTCCTATATTCTCTTCTTTTCTCTTTTCTCTTTTCTCTTCTTTTCTCTTCTTTATTCTTTAAACTTTTCTCTTCTTTTTACTCTTCATTTCTCTTTTCTCTTCTTTTCATTTCTTTTCTCTTCTTTTCTCTTTTCCCTTTACAACTCTGTTTTCTTTTCTTCTTTTCTCTTTTCACTTTTCTTTTCTCTTTTCTCTTCTTTTCTCTTTTCTCATCTTTTCTCCTCTTTACTCTTTTCCCTTTTCTCTTCTTTTTTCTTTTCTCTTTTTTTCTCGTTTCTCTTCTTTTCTCTTTTCTCTTCTTTTCTCTTTTCCCTTTTCTTTTCTCTTTTCTCTATTCTCTTCTTTTCTCTTTTCTCTTTTGTATTCTTTTCTCTTCTATTCACTTTTCTCTTTTAACTTTTCTCTTCTTTTCTCTATTCTCTTCTTTTCTCTATTAACTTTTCTCTTCTTTTCTCTATTCTCTTCTTTTCTCTTTTTTCTCTTCTCTTCACTTTTCTCTTTTATCTTTTCTCTTCTTTTCTCTATTCTCTTCTTTTCTCTATTAACTTTTCTCTTCTTTTCTCTATTCTCTTCTTTTCTCTTTTTTCTCTTCTATTCACTTTTCTCTTTTATCTTTTCTCTTCTTTTCTCTATTCTCTTCTTTTCTCTTTTCTCTTCTTTTCTCTTCATTTCTCTTTCCTCATTTCTCTATTCTCATCTGTTCTCTTTTCTCTTCTTTGCTCTTTTCTCTTTTCTCTTCTTCTATCTTCTTTTATCTTTTTTTCTCTTTTCTCTTTTCTCTATTCTCTACAGTTCTCTTTTGTCTTCTTTCCACTGTTCCCTTTTCTCGTCTATTCTCTTTTATCTTTTCTCTTCTTTTCTCTTTTCTCTACTTTTCCCTTCTTTTCTCCTTTCACGTTTCTTTTCTCTTTTCTCTTCTTTTCTCTTTTCTCTTCTTTTCTCCTTTCTTTTCTCTTTTCTCTTCTTCTCTTCTTTTCTCTTTTCTCTTCTTTTCCCTTCATTTCTCTTTTCTCTTTTGTATTCTTTTATCTTCTATTCACTTTTCTCTTTTATCTTTTCTTTTCTCTTCTTTTCTCTATTCTCTTCTTTTCTCTTTTCCCTTCATTTCTCTTTCCTCATTTCTCTATTCTCATCTGTTCTATTTTCTCTTCTTTGCTCTTTTCTCTTTTCTCTTCTTCTATCTTCTTTTATCTTCTTTTCTCTTTTCTCTTTTCTCTATTCTCTTCAGTTCTCTTTTGTCTTCTTTCCACTGTTCCCTTTTCTCGTCTATTCTCTTTTATCTTTTCTCTTCTTTTCTCTTTTCTCTTCTTTTCCCTTCTTTTCTCCTTTCACGTTTCTTTTCTCTTTTCTCTTCTTTTCTCTTTTCTCTTCTTTTCTCCTTTCTTTTCTCTTTTCTCTTCTTCTCTTCTTTTCTCTTTTCTCTTCTTTTCCCTTCATTTCTCTTTTCTCTTTTGTATTCTTTTATCTTCTATTCACTTTTCTCTTTTATCTTTTCTTTTCTCTTCTTTTCTCTATTCTCTTCTTTTCTCTTTTCCCTTCATTTCTCTTTCCTCATTTCTCTATTCTCATCTGTTCTCTTTTCTCTTCTTTGCTCTTTTCTCTTTTCTCTTCTTCTATCTTCTTTTATCTTCTTTTCTCTTTTCTCTTTTCTCTATTCTCTTCAGTTCTCTTTTGTCTTCTTTCCACTGTTCCCTTTTCTCGTCTATTCTCTTTTATCTTTTCTCTTCTTTTCTCTTTTCTCTTCTTTTCCCTTCTTTTTTCCTTTCACGTTTCTTTTCTCTTTTCTCTTCTTTTCACTTTTCTCTTCTTTTCTCCTTTCTTTTCTCTTTTCTCTTCTTCACTTCTTTTCTCTTTTCTCTTCTTTTCCCTTCATTTCTCTTTTCTCTTTTGTATTCTTTTATCTTCTATTCACTTTTCTCTTTTATCTTTTCTTTTCTCTTCTTTTCTCTATTCTCTTCTTTTCTCTTTTCTCTTCTTTTCTCTTTTCTCATCTTTTCTCCTCTTTACTCTTTTCCCTTTTCTCTTCTTTTTTCTTTTCTCTTTTTTTCTCGTTTCTCTTCTTTTCTCTTTTCTCTTCTTTTCTCTTTTCCCTTTTCTTTTCTCTTTTCTCTATTCTCTTCTTTTCTCTTTTCTCTTTTGTATTCTTTTCTCTTCTATTCACTTTTCTCTTTTAACTTTTCTCTTCTTTTCTCTATTCTCTTCTTTTCTCTTTTTTCTCTTCTCTTCACTTTTCTCTTTTATCTTTTCTCTTCTTTTCTCTATTCTCTTCTTTTCTCTATTAACTTTTCTCTTCTTTTCTCTATTCTCTTCTTTTCTCTTTTTTCTCTTCTATTCACTTTTCTCTTTTATCTTTTCGCTTCTTTTCTCTATTCTCTTCTTTTCTCTTTTCTCTTCATTTCTCTTTCCTCATTTCTCTATTCTCATCTGTTCTCTTTTCTCTTCTTTGCTCTTTTCTCTTTTCTCTTCTTCTATCTTCTTTTATCTTCTTTTCTCTTTTCTCTTTTCTCTATTCTCTTCAGTTCTCTTTTGTCTTCTTTCCACTGTTCCCTTTTCTCGTCTATTCTCTTTTATCTTTTCTCTTCTTTTCTCTTTTCTCTACTTTTCCCTTCTTTTCTCCTTTCACGTTTCTTTTCTCTTTTCTCTTCTTTTCTCTTTTCTCTTCTTTTCTCCTTTCTTTTCTCTTTTCTCTTCTTCTCTTCTTTTCTCTTTTCTCTTCTTTTCCCTTCATTTCTCTTTTCTCTTTTGTATTCTTTTATCTTCTATTCACTTTTCTCTTTTATCTTTTCTTTTCTCTTCTTTTCTCTATTCTCTTCTTTTCTCTTTTCCCTTCATTTCTCTTTCCTCATTTCTCTATTCTCATCTGTTCTATTTTCTCTTCTTTGCTCTTTTCTCTTTTCTCTTCTTCTATCTTCTTTTATCTTCTTTTCTCTTTTCTCTTTTCTCTATTCTCTTCAGTTCTCTTTTGTCTTCTTTCCACTGTTCCCTTTTCTCGTCTATTCTCTTTTATCTTTTCTCTTCTTTTCTCTTTTCTCTTCTTTTCCCTTCTTTTCTCCTTTCACGTTTCTTTTCTCTTTTCTCTTCTTTTCTCTTTTCTCTTCTTTTCTCCTTTCTTTTCTCTTTTCTCTTCTTCTCTTCTTTTCTCTTTTCTCTTCTTTTCCCTTCATTTCTCTTTTCTCTTTTGTATTCTTTTATCTTCTATTCACTTTTCTCTTTTATCTTTTCTTTTCTCTTCTTTTCTCTAATCTCTTCTTTTCTCTTTTCCGTTCATTTCTCTTTCCTCATTTCTCTATTCTCATCTGTTCTCTTTTCTCTTCTTTGCTCTTTTCTCTTTTCTCTTCTTCTATCTTCTTTTATCTTCTTTTCTCTTTTCTCTTTTCTCTATTCTCTTCAGTTCTCTTTTGTCTTCTTTCCACTGTTCCCTTTTCTCGTCTATTCTCTTTTATCTTTTCTCTTCTTTTCTCTTTTCTCTTCTTTTCCCTTCTTTTTTCCTTTCACGTTTCTTTTCACTTTTCTCTTCTTTTCTCTTTTCTCTTCTTTTCTCCTTTCTTTTCTCTTTTCTCTTCTTCACTTCTTTTCTGTTTTCTCTTCTTTTCCCTTCATTTCTCTTTTCTCTTTTGTATTCTTTTATCTTCTATTCACTTTTCTCTTTTATCTTTTCTTTTCTCTTCTTTTCTCTATTCTCTTCTTTTCTCTTTTCTCTTCATTTCTCTTTCCTCATTTCTCTATTCTCATCTGTTCTCTTTTCTCTTCTTTGCTCTTTTCTCTTTTCTCTTCTTCTATCTTCTTTTATCTTCTTTTCTCTTTTCTCTTTTCTCTATTCTCTTCTGTTCTCTTTTGTCTTCTTTCCTCTGTTCCCTTTTCTCGTCTATTCTCTTTTTTCTTTTCTCTTCATTTCTCTTTTCTCTTCTTTTCCATTCTCTCTTCTTTTCTCTTTTCTCATTTCTCTTTTCTTTTCTTTTCTCTTTTCTCTTTTCTCTTCTTGTCTCTTTTTTCTTTTCTATTCTTTTCTCTTCTTTTCTCTTTTCCATTTTCTCTTTTTTTCTCTTGTCTCGTTTCTCTTTTCTCTTCTTTTCTCTTACCTCTTTTCTATTTCCTCTTCTTTTCTAATTTATCTTTTCTCTTCTTTTCTCTTGTTTTCGCTTTTCTATATCCTCTTCTTTTCTCTTCTTCTCTCTTCTTTTCTCTTTTCTCTTGTCCCCTTTCTCTTCTTTTCTCTTTTCTCTTTTCTCTTCTTTTCTCTTTTCTCATCTTTTCTCCTCTTTACTCTTTTCCCTATTCTCTTCTTTTCTCTTTTCTCTTCATTTCTCTTTCCTCATTTCTCTATTCTCATCTGTTCTCTTTTCTCTTCTTTGCTCTTTTCTCTTTTCTCTTCTTCTATCTTCTTTTATCTTCTTTTCTCTTTTCTCTTTTCTCTATTCTCTTCTGTTCTCTTTTGTCTTCTTTCCTCTGTTCCCTTTTCTCGTCTATTCTCTTTTATCTTTTCTCTTCATTTCTCTTTTCTCTTCTTTTCCATTCTCTCTTCTTTTCTCTTTTCTCATTTCTCTTTTCTCTTCTTGTCTCTTTTTTCTTTTCTGTTCTTTTCTGTTCTTTTCTCTTTTCCATTTTCTCTTTTTTCTCTTGTCTCTTTTCTCTTTTCACTTCTTTTCTCTTTTCTCTTTTCTATTTCCTCTTCTTTTCTAATTTATCTTTTCTCTTCTTTTCTCTTGTTTTCGCTTTTCTATATCCTCTTCTTTTCTCTTCTTCTCTCTTCTTTTCTCTTTTCTCTTGTCCCCTTTCTCTTCTTTTCTCTTTTCCCTTTTCTCTTCTTTTCTCTATTCTGTTCTTTTCTCTTTCCTTATTTCTCTTTTCTCTTCTTTTCTCTACTTTTCTCTTTTCCCTTTATTCTCTTCTTTTCTCTTTTCCTATATTCTCTTCTTTTCTCTTTTCTCTTTTCTCTTCTTTTCTCTTCTTTATTCTTTAAACTTTTCTCTACTTTTTAATCTTCATTTCTCTTTTCTCTTCTTTTCATTTCTTTTCTCTTCTTTTCTGTTTTCCCTTTACAACTCTGTTTTCTTTTCTTCTTTTCTCTTTTCACTTTTCTTTTCTCTTTTCTCTTCTTTTCTCTTTTCTCATCTTTTCTCCTCTTTACTCTTTTCCCTTTTCTCTTCTTTTTTCTTTTCTCTTTTTTTCTCGTTTCTCTTCTTTTCTCTTTTCTCTTCTTTTCTCTTTTCCCTTTTCTTTTCTCTTTTCTCTATTCTCTTCTTTTCTCTTTTCTCTTTTGTATTCTTTTCTCTTCTATTCACTTTTCTCTTTTATCTTTTCTTTTCTCTTCTTTTCTCTTTTCCCTTTTCTTTTCTCTTTTCTCAATTCTCTTCTTTTCACTTTTCTCGTCTTTTCTCTTTTCTCGTCATTTCCCTTCAGTTCTCTTTTCTCTTTTCTCTTTTGTATTCTTTTCTCTTCTATTCACTTTTCTCTTTTATCTTTTCTCTTCTTTTCTCTTTTCTCCTCTTTTCTCTTTTCTTTTCTCTTTTCTCTTTTCTCTTTTCTCTTCGTATCTCTTCGTTTCTCTTTTCTCTTCTTTTCTCTACTTTTCTCTTTATTCTCTTCTTTTCTCTTTTCCTATATTCTCTTCTTTTCTCTTTTCCCTTTTCTCTTCTTTTCTCTTCTTTATTCTTTAAACTTTTCTCTTCTTTTTACTCTTCATTTCTCTTTTCTCTTCTTTTCATTTCTTTTCTCTTCTTTTCTGTTTTCCCTTTACAACTCTGTTTTCTTTTCTTCTTTTCTCTTTTCACTTTTCTTTTCTCTTTTCTCTTCTTTCTCTTTTCTCATCTTTTCTCCTCTTTACTCTTTTCCCTTTTCTCTTCTTTTTTCTTTTCTCTTTTTTTCTCGTTTCTCTTCTTTTCTCTTTTCTCTTCTTTTCTCTTTTCCCTTTTCTTTTCTCTGTTCTCTATTCTCTTCTTTTCTCTTTTCTCTTTTGTATTCTTTTCTCTTCTATTCACTTTTCTCTTTTAACTTTTCTCTTCTTTTCTCTATTCTCTTCTTTTCTCTTTTTTCTCTTCTCTTCACTTTTCTCTTTTATCTTTTCTCTTCTTTTCTCTATTCTCTTCTTTTCTCTATTAACTTTTCTCTTCTTTTCTCTATTCTCTTCTTTTCTCTTTTTTCTCTTCTATTCACTTTTCTCTTTTATCTTTTCTCTTCTTTTCTCTATTCTCTTCTTTTCTCTTTTCTCTTCTTTTCTCTTCATTTCTCTTTCCTCATTTCTCTATTCTCATCTGTTCTCTTTTCTCTTCTTTGCTCTTTTCTCTTTTCTCTTCTTCTATCTTCTTTTATCTTCTTTTCTCTTTTCTCTTTTCTCTATTCTCTTCAGTTCTCTTTTGTCTTCTTTCCACTGTTCCCTTTTCTCGTCTATTCTCTTTTATCTTTTCTCTTCTTTTCTCTTTTCTCTACTTTTCCCTTCTTTTCTCCTTTCACGTTTCTTTTCTCTTTTCTCTTCTTTTCTCTTTTCTCTTCTTTTCTCCTTTCTTTTCTCTTTTCTCTTCTTCTCTTATTTTCTCTTTTCTCTTCTTTTCCCTTCATTTCTCTTTTCTCTTTTGTATTCTTTTATCTTCTATTCACTTTTCTCTTTTATCTTTTCTTTTCTCTTCTTTTCTCTATTCTCTTCTTTTCTCTTTTCCCTTCATTTCTCTTTCCTCATTTCTCTATTCTCATCTGTTCTATTTTCTCTTCTTTGCTCTTTTCTCTTTTCTCTTCTTCTATCTTCTTTTATCTTCTTTTCTCTTTTCTCTTTTCTCTATTCTCTTCAGTTCTCTTTTGTCTTCTTTCCACTGTTCCCTTTTCTCGTCTATTCTCTTTTATCTTTTCTCTTCTTTTCTCTTTTCTCTTCTTTTCCCTTCTTTTCTCCTTTCACGTTTCTTTTCTCTTTTCTCTTCTTTTCTCTTTTCTCTTCTTTTCTCCTTTCTTTTCTCTTTTCTCTTCTTCTCTTCTTTTCTCTTTTCTCTTCTTTTCCCTTCATTTCTCTTTTCTCTTTTGTATTCTTTTATCTTCTATTCACTTTTCTCTTTTATCTTTTCTTTTCTCTTCTTTTCTCTATTCTCTTCTTTTCTCTTTTCCCTTCATTTCTCTTTCCTCATTTCTCTATTCTCATCTGTTCTCTTTTCTCTTCTTTGCTCTTTTCTCTTTTCTCTTCTTCTATCTTCTTTTATCTTCTGTTCTCTTTTCTCTTTTCTCTATTCTCTTCAGTTCTCTTTTGTCTTCTTTCCACTGTTCCCTTTTCTCGTCTATTCTCTTTTATCTTTTCTCTTCTTTTCTCTTTTCTCTACTTTTCCCTTCTTTTCTCCTTTCACGTTTCTTTTCTCTTTTCTCTTCTTTTCTCTTTTCTCTTCTTTTCTCCTTTCTTTTCTCTTTTCTCTTCTTCACTTCTTTTCTGTTTTCTCTTCTTTTCCCTTCATTTCTCTTTTCTCTTTTGTATTCTTTTATCTTCTATTCACTTTTCTCTTTTATCTTTTCTTTTCTCTTCTTTTCTCTATTCTCTTCATTTCTCTTTTCTCTTCATTTCTCTTTCCTCATTTCTCTATTCTCATCTGTTCTCTTTTCTCTTCTTTGCTCTTTTCTCTTTTCTCTTCTTCTATCTTCTTTTATCTTCTTTTCTCTTTTCTCTTTTCTCTATTCTCTTCTGTTCTCTTTTGTCTTCTTTCCTCTGTTCCCTTTTCTCGTCTATTCTCTTTTTTCTTTTCTCTTCATTTCTCTTTTCTCTTCTTTTCCATTCTCTCTTCTTTTGTCTTTTCTCATTTCTCTTTTCTTTTCTTTTCTCTTTTCTCTTTTCTCTTCTTGTCTCTTTTTTCTTTTCTATTCTTTTCTCTTCTTTTCTCTTTTCCATTTTCTCTTTTTTTCTCTTGTCTCGTTTCTCTTTTCTCTTCTTTTCTCTTTCCTCTTTTGTATTTCCTCTTCTTTTCTAATTTATCTTTTCTCTTCTTTTCTCTTGTTTTCGCTTTTCTATATCCTCTTCTTTTCTCTTCTTCTCTCTTCTTTTCTCTTTTCTCTTGTCCCCTTTCTCTTCTTTTCTCTTTTCTCTTTTCTCTTCTTTTCTCTTTTCTCATCTTTTCTCCTCTTTACTCTTTTCCCTATTCTCTTCTTTTCTCTTTTCTCTTCATTTCTCTTTCCTCATTTCTCTATTCTCATCTGTTCTCTTTTCTCTTCTTTGCTCTTTTCTCTTTTCTCTTCTTCTATCTTCTTTTATCTTCTTTTCTCTTTTCTCTTTTCTCTATTCTCTTCTGTTCTCTTTTGTCTTCTTTCCTCTGTTCCCTTTTCTCGTCTATTCTCTTTTATCTTTTCTCTTCATTTCTCTTTTCTCTTCTTTTCCATTCTCTCTTCTTTTCTCTTTTCTCATTTCTCTTTTCTCTTCTTGTCTCTTTTTTCTTTTCTGTTCTTTTCTCTTCTTTTCTCTTTTCCATTTTCTCTTTTTTCTCTTGTCTCTTTTCTCTTTTCACTTCTTTTCTCTTTTCTCTTTTCTATTTCCTCTTCTTTTCTAATTTATCTTTTCTCTTCTTTTCTCTTGTTTTCGCTTTTCTATATCCTCTTCTTTTCTCTTCTTCTCTCTTCTTTTCTCTTTTCTCTTGTCCCCTTTCTCTTCTTTTCTCTTTTCCCTTTTCTCTTCTTTTCTCTATTCTGTTCTTTTCTCTTTCCTTATTTCTCTTTTCTCTTCTTTTCCCTTTTCTCTTATTTTTTCTTTTCTCTTCTTTTCTCGTTTCTCTTCTTTTCTCTTTTCTCTTCTTTTCTCTTTTCCCTTTTCTTTTCTCTTTTCTCAATTCTCTTCTTTTCACTATCTCGTCTTTTCTCTTTTCTCGTCATTTCCCTTCAGTTCTCTTTTCTCTTTTCTCTTTTGTATTCTTTTCTCTTCTATTCACTTTTCTCTTTTATCTTTTCTCTTCTTTTCTCTTTTCTCCTCTTTTCTCTTTTCTTTTCTCTTTTCTCTTTTCTCTTTTCTCTTCGTATCTCTTCGTTTCTCTTTTCTCTTCTTTTCTCTACTTTTCTCTTTTCCCTTTATTCTCTTCTTTTCTCTTTTCCTACATTCTCTTCTTTTCTCTTTTCTCTTTTCTCTTCTTTTCTCTTCTTTATTCTTTAAACTTTTCTCTTCTTTTTACTCTTCATTTCTCTTTACTCTTCTTTTCATTTCTTTTCTCTTCTTTTCTCATTTCCCTTTACAACTCTGTTTTCTTTTCTTCTTTTCTCTTTTCTCTTCTTTTCTCTATTCCCTTTTCTTTTCTCTTTTCTCAATTCTCTTCTTTTCACTATATCGTCTTTTCTCTTTTCTCGTCATTTCCCTTCAGTTCTCTTTTCTCTTTTCTCTTTTGTATTCTTTTCTCTTCTATTCACTTTTCTCTTTTATCTTTTCTCTTCTTTTCTCTTTTCTCCTCTTTTCTCTTTTCTTTTCTCTTTTCTCTTTTCTCTTTTCTCTTCGTATCTCTTCGTTTCTCTTTTCTCTTCTTTTCTCTACTTTTCTCTTTTCCCTTTATTCTCTTCTTTTCTCTTTTCCTATATTCTCTTCTTTTCTCTTTTCTCTTTTCTCTTCTTTTCTCTTCTTTATTCTTTAAACTTTTCTCTTCTTTTTACTCTACATTTCTCTTTTCTCTTCTTTTCATTTCTTTTCTCTTCTTTTCTGTTTTCCCTTTACAACTCTGTTTTCTTTTCTTCTTTTCTCTTTTCACTTTTCTTTTCTCTTTTCTCTTCTTTTCTCTTTTCTCATCTTTTCTCCTCTTTACTCTTTTCCCTTTTCTCTTCTTTTTTCTTTTCTCTTTTTTTCTCGTTTCTCTTCTTTTCTCTTTTCTCTTCTTTTCTCTATTCCCTTTTCTTTTCTCTTTTCTCTATTCTCATCTTTTCTCTTTTCTCTTTTGTATTCTTTTCTCTTCTATTCACTTTTCTCTTTTAACTTTTCTCTTCTTTTCTCTATTCTCTTCTTTTCTCTTTTTTCTCTTCTCTTCACTTTTCTCTTTTATCTTTTCTCTTCTTTTCTCTATTCTCTTCTTTTCTCTATTAACTTTTCTCTTCTTTTCTCTATTCTCTTCTTTTCTCTTTTTTCTCTTCTATTCACTTTTCTCTTTTATCTTTTCTCTTCTTTTCTCTATTCTCTTCTTTTCTCTTTTCTCTTCTTTTCTCTTCATTTCTCTTTCCTCATTTCTCTATTCTCATCTGTTCTCTTTTCTCTTCTTTGCTCTTTTCTCTTTTCTCTTCTTCTATCTTCTTTTATCTTCTTTTCTCTTTTCTCTTTTCTCTATTCTCTTCAGTTCTTTTTGTCTTCTTTCCACTGTTCCCTTTTCTCGTCTATTCTCTTTTATCTTTTCTCTTCTTTTCTCTTTTCTCTTCTTTTCCCTTCTTTTCTCCTTTCACGTTTCTTTTCTCTTTTCTCTTCTTTTCTCTTTTCTCTTCTTTTCTCCTTTCTTTTCTCTTTTCTCTTCTTCACTTCTTTTCTGTTTTCTCTTCTTTTCCCTTCATTTCTCTTTTCTCTTTTGTATTCTTTTATCTTCTATTCACTTTTCTCTTTTATCTTTTCTTTTCTCTTCTTTTCTCTATTCTCTTCTTTTCTCTTTTCCCTTCATTTCGCTTTCCTCATTTCTCTATTCTCATCTGTTCTATTTTCTCTTCTTTGCTCTTTTCTCTTTTCTCTTCTTCTATCTTCTTTTATCTTCTTTTCTCTTTTCTCTTTTCTCTATTCTCTTCAGTTCTCTTTTGTCTTCTTTCCACTGTTCCCTTTTCTCGTCTATTCTCTTTTATCTTTTCTCTTCTTTTCCCTTCTTTTTTCCTTTCACGTTTCTTTTCTCTTTTCTCTTCTTTTCTCTTTTCTCTTCTTTTCTCCTTTCTTTTCTCTTTTCTCTTCTTCACTTCTTTTCTCTTTTCTCTTCTTTTCCCTTCATTTCTCTTTTCTCTTTTGTATTCTTTTATCTTCTATTCACTTTTCTCTCTTATCTTTTCTTTTCTCTTCTTTTCTCTATTCTCTTCTTTTCTCTTTTCCCTTCATTTCACTTTCCTCATTTCTCTATTCTCATCTGTTCTCTTTTCTCTTCTTTGCTCTTTTCTCTTTTCTCTTCTTCTATCTTCTTTTATCTTCTTTTCTCTTTTCTCTTTTCTCTATTCTCTTCAGTTCTCTTTTGTCTTCTTTCCACTGTTCCCTTTTCTCGTCTATTCTCTTTTATCTTTTCTCTTCTTTTCCCTTCTTTTCGCTTCTTTTTTCCTTTCACGTTTCTTTTCACTTTTCTCTTCTTTTCTCTTTTCTCTTCTTGTCTCCTTTCTTTTCTCTTTTCTCTTCTTCACTTCTTTTCTCTTTTCTCTTCTTTTCCCTTCATTTCTCTTTTCTCTTTTGTATTCTTTTATCTTCTATTCACTTTTCTCTTTTATCTTTTCTTTTCTCTTCTTTTCTCTATTCTCTTCTTTTCTCTTTTCTCTTCTTTTCTCTTTTCTCATCTTTTCTCCTCTTTACTCTTTTCCCTTTTCTCTTCTTTTTTCTTTTCTCTTTTTTTCTCGTTTCTCTTCTTTTCTCTTTTCTCTTCTTTTCTCTTTTCCCTTTTCTTTTCTCTTTTCTCTATTCTCTTCTTTTCTCTTTTCACTTTTGTATTCTTTTCTCTTCTATTCACTTTTCTCTTTTAACTTTTCTCTTCTTTTCTCTATTCTCTTATTTTCTCTATTAACTTTTCTCTTCTTTTCTCTATTCTCTTCTTTTCTCTTTTTTCTCTTCTATTCACTTTTCTCTTTTATCTTTTCTCTTCTTTTCTCTATTCTCTTCTTTTCTCTTTTCTCTTCTTTTCTCTTCATTTCTCTTTCCTAATTTCTCTATTCTCATCTGTTCTCTTTTCTCTTCTTTGCTCTTTTCTCTTTTCTCTTTTCTCTATTCTCTTCTGTTCTCTTTTGTCTTCTTTCCACTGTTCCCTTTTCTCGTCTATTCTCTTTTATCTTTTCTCTTCTTTTCTCTTTTCTCTTCTTTTCTCCTTTCACGTTTCTTTTCTCTTTTCTCTTCTTTTCTCATTCATTTTTTCTCTTTTCTCTTTTCTCTTCTTTTCTCTTTTCACTTCTTTTCTCCTTTCTTTTCTCTTTTCTCTTCTTCTCTTCTTTTCTCTTCTTTTCCCTTCATTTCTCTTTTCTCTTTTGTATTCTTTTATCTTCTATTCACTTTTCTCTTTTATCTTTCTTTTCTCTTCTTTTCTCTATTCTGTTCTTTTCTCTTTCCTTATTTCTCTTTTCTCTTCTTTTCTCTTTTCTCTTCTGTTCTCTTTTCTCTTCTTTTCTCTTTTCTCATCTTTTCTCCTCTTTACTCTTTTCCCTTTTCTCTTCTTTTTTCTTTTCTCTTCTTTTCTCGTTTCTCTTCTTTTCTCTTTTCTCTTCTTTTCTCTTTTCCCTTTTCTTTTCTCTTTTCTCAATTCTCTTCTTTTCTCTTTTCTCGTCTTTTCTCTTTTCTCGTCATTTCCCTTCAGTTCTCTTTTCTCTTTTCTCTTTTGTATTCTTTTCTCTTCTATTCACTTTTCTCTTTTATCTTTTCTCTTCTTTTCTCTTTTCTCCTCTTTTCTCTTTTCTTTTCTCTTTTCTCTTTTCTCTTTTCTCATCGTATCTCTTCGTTTCTCTTTTCTCTTCTTTTCTCTACTTTTCTCTTTTCCCTTTATTCTCTTCTTTTCTCTTTTCCTATATTCTCTTCTTTTCTCTTTTCTCTTTTCTCTTCTTTTCTCTTCTTTATTCTTTAAACTTTTCTCTTCTTTTTACTCTACATTTCTCTTTTCTCTTCTTTTCATTTCTTTTCTCTTCTTTTCTGTTTTCCCTTTACAACTCTGTTTTCTTTTCTTCTTTTCTCTTTTCACTTTTCTTTTCTCTTTTCTCTTCTTTTCTCTTTTCTCATCTTTTCTCCTCTTTACTCTTTTCCCTTTTCTCTTCTTTTTTCTTTTCTCTTTTTTTCTCGTTTCTCTTCTTTTCTCT
Organism: Chiloscyllium punctatum; assembly: GCF_047496795.1. Lineage (NCBI taxonomy): Eukaryota > Metazoa > Chordata > Chondrichthyes > Orectolobiformes > Hemiscylliidae > Chiloscyllium > Chiloscyllium punctatum. Next base: position 36,843,956 of record NC_092779.1, read on the forward strand.
TTTCTCTTCTTTTCTCTTTTCCCTTTTCTTTTCTCTTTTCTCTATTCTCTTCTTTTCTCTTTTCTCTTTTGTATTCTTTTCTCTTCTATTCACTTTTCTCTTTTATCTTTTCTCTTCTTTTCTCTTTTCTCCTCTTTTCTCTTTTCTTTTCTCTTTTCTCTTTTCTCTTTTCTCTTCGTATCTCTTCGTTTCTCTTTTCTCTTCTTTTCTCTACTTTTCTCTTTTCCCTTTATTCTCTTCTTTTCTCTTTTCCTATATTCTCTTCTTTTCTCTTTTCTCTTTTCTCTTCTTTTCTCTTCTTTATTCTTTAAACTTTTCTCTTCTTTTTACTCTTCATTTCTCTTTTCTCTTCTTTTCATTTCTTTTCTCTTCTTTTCTCATTTCCCTTTACAACTCTGTTTTCTTTTCTTCTTTTCTCTTTTCACTTTTCTTTTCTCTTTTCTCTTCTTTTCTCTTTTCTCATCTTTTCTCCTCTTTACTCTTTTCCCTTTTCTCTTCTTTTTTCTTCTCTCTTTTTTTCTCGTTTCTCTTCTTTTCTCTTTTCTCTTCTTTTCTCTTTTCCCTTTTCTTTTCTCTTTTCTCTATTCTCATCTTTTGTCTTTTCTCTTTTGTATTCTTTTCTCTTCTATTCACTTTTCTCTTTTATCTTTTCTCTTCTTTTCTCTATTCTCTTCTTTTCTCTATTAACTTTTCTCTTCTTTTCTCTATTCTCTTCTTTTCTCTTTTTTCTCTTCTATTCACTTTTCTCTTTTATCTTTTCTCTTCTTTTCTCTATTCTCTTCTTTTCTCTTTTCTCTTCTTTTCCCTTCTTTTCTCCTTTCACGTTTCTTTTCTCTTTTCTCTTCTTTTCTCTTTTCTCTTCTTTTCTCCTTTCTTTTCTCTTTTCTCTTCTTCTCTTCTTTTCTCTTTTCTCTTCTTTTCCCTTCATTTCTCTTTTCTCTTTTGTATTCTTTTATCTTCTATTCACTTTTATCTTTTATCTTTTCTTTTCTCTTCTTTTCTCTATTCTCTTCTTTTCTCTTTTCCCTTCATTTCTCTTTCCTCATTTCTCTATTCTCATCTGTTCTCTTTTCTCTTCTTTGCTCTTTTCTCTTTTCTCGTCTTTTCTCTTTTCTCGTCATTTCCCTTCAGTTCTCTTTTCTCTTTTCTCTTTTGTATTCTTTTCTCTTCTATTCACTTTTCTCTTTTATCTTTTCTCTTCTTTTCTCTTTTCTCCTCTTTTCTCTTTTCTTTTCTCTTTTCTCTTTTCTCTTTTCTCTTTGTATCTCTTCGTTTCTCTTTTCTCTTCTTTTCTCTACTTTTCTCTTTTCCCTTTATTCTCTTCTTTTCTCTTTTCCTATATTCTCTTCTTTTCTCTTTTCTCTTTTCTCTTCTTTTCTCTTCTTTATTCTTTAAACTTTTCTCTTCTTTTTACTCTTCATTTCTCTTTTCTCTTCTTTTCATTTCTTTTCTCTTCTTTTCTGTTTTCCCTTTACACCTCTGTTTTCTTTTCTTCTTTTCTCTTTTCACTTTTCTTTTCTCTTTTCTCTTCTTTTCTCTTTTCTCATCTTTTCTCCTCTTTACTCTTTTCCCTTTTCTCTTCTTTTTTCTTTTCTCTTTTTTTCTCGTTTCTCTTCTTTTCTCTTTTCTCTTCTTTTCTCTTTTCCCTTTTCTTTTCTCTTTTCTCTATTCTCATCTTTTCTCTTTTCTCTTTTGTATTCTTTTCTCTTCTATTCACTTTTCTCTTTTAACTTTTCTCTTCTTTTCTCTATTCTCTTCTTTTCTCTTTTTTCTCTTCTCTTCACTTTTCTCTTTTATCTTTTCTCTTCTTTTCTCTATTCTCTTCTTTTCTCTATTAACTTTTCTCTTCTTTTCTCTATTCTCTTCTTTTCTCTTTTTTCTCTTCTATTCACTTTTCTCTTTTATCTTTTCTCTTCTTTTCTCTATTCTCTTCTTTTCTCTTTTCTCTTCTTTTCTCTTCATTTCTCTTTCCTCATTTCTCTATTCTCATCTGTTCTCTTTTCTCTTCTTTGCTCTTTTCTCTTTTCTCTTCTTCTATCTTCTTTTATCTTCTTTTCTCTTTTCTCTTTTCTCTATTCTCTTCAGTTCTTTTTGTCTTCTTTCCACTGTTCCCTTTTCTCGTCTATTCTCTTTTATCTTTTCTCTTCTTTTCTCTTTTCTCTTCTTTTCCCTTCTTTTCTCCTTTCACGTTTCTTTTCTCTTTTCTCTTCTTTTCTCTTTTCTCTTCTTTTCTCCTTTCTTTTCTCTTTTCTCTTCTTCTCTTCTTTTCTCCTTTCTCTTCTTTTCCCTTCATTTCTCTTTTCTCTTTTGTATTCTTTTATCTTCTATTCACTTTTCTCTTTTATCTTTTCTTTTTTCTTCTTTTCTCTATTCTCTTCTTTTCTCTTTTCCCTTCATTTCTCTTTCGTCATTTCTCTATTCTCATCTGTTCTCTTTTCTCTTCTTTGCTCTTTTCTCTTTTCTCTTCTTCTATCTTCTTTTATCTTCTTTTCTCTTTTCTCTTTTCTCTATTCTCTTCAGTTCTCTTTTGTCTTCTTTCCACTGTTCCCTTTTCTCGTCTATTCTCTTTTATCTTTTCTCTTCTTTTCTCTTTTCTCTTCTTTTCCCTTCTTTTCTCCTTTCACGTTTCTTTTCACTTTTCTCTTCTTTTCTCTTTTCTCTTCTTTTCTCCTTTCTTTTCTCTTTTCTCTTCTTCACTTCTTTTCTCTTTTCTCTTCTTTTCCATTCTCTCTTCTTTTCTCTTTTCTCATTTCTCTTTTCTTTTCTTTTCTCTTTTCTCTTTTCTCTTCTTGTCTCTTTTTTCTTTTCTGTTCTTTTCTCTTCTTTTCTCTTTTCCATTTTCTCTTTTTTTCTCTTGTCTCTTTTCTCTTTTCACTTCTTTTCTCTTTTCTCTTTTCTATTTCCTCTTCTTTTCTAATTTATCTTTTCTCTTCTTTTCTCTTGTTTTCGCTTTTCTATATCCTCTTCTTTTCTCTTCTTCTCTCTTCTTTTCTCTTTTCTCTTGTCCCCTTTCTCTTCTTTTCTCTTTTCTCTTTTCTCTTCTTTTCTCTTTTCTCATCTTTTCTCCTCTTTACTCTTTTCCCCATTCTCTTCTTTTCTCTTTTCTCTTCATTTCTCTTTCCTCATTTCTCTATTCTCATCTGTTCTCTTTTCTCTTCTTTGCTCTTTTCTCTTTTCTCTTCTTCTATCTTCTTTTATCTTCTTTTCTCTTTTCTCTTTTCTCTATTCTCTTCTGTTCTCTTTTGTCTTCTTTCCTCTGTTCCCTTTTCTCGTATATTCTCTTTTATCTTTTCTCTTCATTTCTCTTTTCTCTTCTTTTCCATTCTCTCTTCTTTTCTCTTTTCTCATTTCTCTTTTCTCTTCTTGTCTCTTTTTTCTTTTCTGTTCTTTTCTCTTCTTTTCTCTTTTCCATTTTCTCTTTTTTTCTCTTGTCTCTTTTCTCTTTTCACTTCTTTTCTCTTTTCTCTTTTCTATTTCCTCTTATTTTCTAATTTATCTTTTCTCTTCTTTTCTCTTGTTTTCGCTTTTCTATATCCTCTTCTTTTCTCTTCTTCTCTCTTCTTTTCTCTTTTCTCTTGTCCCCTTTCTCTTCTTTTCTCTTTTCCCTTTTCTCTTCTTTTCTCTATTCTGTTCTTTTCTCTTTCCTTATTTCTCTTTTCTCTTCTTTTCCCTTTTCTCTTATTTTTTCTTTTCTCTTCTTTTCTCGTTTCTCTTCTTTTCTCTTTTCTCTTCTTTTCTCTTTTCCCTTTTCTTTTCTCTTTTCTCAATTCTCTTCTTTTCACTATCTCGTCTTTTCTCTTTTCTCGTCATTTCCCTTCAGTTCTCTTTTCTCTTTTCTCTTTTGTATTCTTTTCTCTTCTATTCACTTTTCTCTTTTATCTTTTCTCTTCTTTTCTCTTTTCTCCTCTTTTCTCTTTTCTTTTCTCTTTTCTCTTTTCTCTTCGTATCTCTTCGTTTCTCTTTTCTCTTCTTTTCTCTACTTTTCTCTTTTCCCTTTATTCTCTTCTTTTCTCTTTTCCTATATTCTCTTCTTTTCTCTTTTCTCTTTTCTCTTCTTTTCTCTTCTTTATTCTTTAAACTTTTCTCTTCTTTTTACTCTTCATTTCTCTTTACTCTTCTTTTCATTTCTTTTCTCTTCTTTTCTCATTTCCCTTTACAACTCTGTTTTCTTTTCTTCTTTTCTCTTTTCACTTTTCTTTTCTCTTTTCTCTTCTTTTCTCTTTTCTCATCTTTTCTCCTCTTTACTCTTTTCCCTTTTCTCTTCTTTTTTCTTTTCTCTTTTTTTCTCGTTTCTCTTCTTTTCTCTTTTCTCTTCTTTTCTCTTTTCCCTTTTCTTTTCTCTTTTCTCTATTCTCTTCTTTTCTCTTTTCTCTTTTGTATTCTTTTCTCTTCTATTCACTTTTCTCTTTTATCTTTTCTCTTCTTTTCTCTATTCTCTTCTTTTCTCTATTAACTTTTCTCTTCTTTTCTCTATTCTCTTCTTTTCTCTTTTTTCTCTTCTATTCACTTTTCTCTTTTATCTTTTCTCTTCTTTTCTCTATTCTCTTCTTTTCTCTTTTCTCTTCTTTTCCCTTCTTTTCTCCTTTCACGTTTCTTTTCTCTTTTCTCTTCTTTCCTCTTTTCTCTTCTTTTCTCCTTTCTTTTCTCTTTTCTCTTCTTCTCTTCTTTTCTCTTTTCTCTTCTTTTCCCTTCATTTCTCTTTTCTCTTTTGTATTCTTTTATCTTCTATTCACTTTTCTCTTTTATCTTTTCTTTTCTCTTCTTTTCTCTATTCTCTTCTTTTCTCTTTTCCCTTCATTTCTCTTTCCTCATTTCTCTATTCTCATCTGTTCTCTTTTCTCTTCTTTGCTCTTTTCTCTTTTCTCGTCTTTTCTCTTTTCTCGTCATTTCCCTTCAGTTCTCTTTTCTCTTTTCTCTTTTGTATTCTTTTCTCTTCTATTCACTTTTCTCTTTTATCTTTTCTCTTCTTTTCTCTTTTCTCCTCTTTTCTCTTTTCTTTTCTCTTTTCTCTTTTCTCTTTTCTCTTCGTATCTCTTCGTTTCTCTTTTCTCTTCTTTTCTCTACTTTTCTCTTTTCCCTTTATTCTCTTCTTTTCTCTTTTCCTATATTCTCTTCTTTTCTCTTTTCTCTTTTCTCTTCTTTTCTCTTCTTTATTCTTTAAACTTTTCTCTTCTTTTTACTCTTCATATCTCTTTTCTCTTCTTTTCATTTCTTTTCTCTTCTTTTCTCTTTTCCCTTTACAACTCTGTTTTCTTTTCTTCTTTTCTCTTTTCACTTTTCTTTTCTCTTTTCTCTTCTTTTCTCTTTTCTCTTCTTTTCTCTTTTCTCATCTTTTCTCCTCTTTACTCTTTTCCCTTTTCTCTTCTTTTTTCTTTTCTCTTTTTTTCTCGTTTCTCTTCTTTTCTCTTTTCTCTTCTTTTCTCTATTCCCTTTTCTTTTCTCTTTTCTCTATTCTCATCTTTTCTCTTTTCTCTTTTGTATTCTTTTCTCTTCTATTCACTTTTCTCTTTTAACTTTTCTCTTCTTTTCTCTATTCTCTTCTTTTCTCTTTTTTCTCTTCTCTTCACTTTTCTCTTTTATCTTTTCTCTTCTTTTCTCTATTCTCTTCTTTTCTCTATTAACGTTTCTCTTCTTTTCTCTATTCTCTTCTTTTCTCTTTTTTCTCTTCTATTCACTTTTCTCTTTTATCTTTTCTCTTCTTTTCTCTATTCTCTTCTTTTCTCTTTTCTCTTCTTTTCTCTTCATTTCTCTTTCCTCATTTCTCTATTCTCATCTGTTCTCTTTTCTCTTCTTTGCTCTTTTCTCTTTTCTCTTCTTCTATCTTCTTTTATCTTCTTTTCTCTTTTCTCTTTTCTCTATTCTCTTCAGTTCTTTTTGTCTTCTTTCCACTGTTCCCTTTTCTCGTCTATTCTCTTTTATCTTTTCTCTTCTTTTCTCTTTTCTCTTCTTTTCCCTTCTTTTCTCCTTTCACGTTTCTTTTCACTTTTCTCTTCTTTTCTCTTTCATTTTTTCTCTTTTCTCTTTTCTCTTCTTTTCTCCTTTCTTTTCTCTTTTCTCTTCTTCTCTTCTTTTCTCTTCTTTATTCTTTAAACTTTTCTCTTCTTTTTACTCTTCATTTCTCTTTACTCTTCTTTTCATTTCTTTTCTCTTCTTTTCTCATTTCCCTTTACAACTCTGTTTTCTTTTCTTCTTTTCTCTTTTCACTTTTCTTTTCTCTTTTCTCTTCTTTTCTCTTTTCTCATCTTTTCTCCTCTTTACTCTTTTCCCTTTTCTCTTCTTTTTTCTTTTCTCTTTTTTTCTCGTTTCTCTTCTTTTCTCTTTTCTCTTCTTTTCTCTTTTCCCTTTTCTTTTCTCTTTTCTCTATTCTCTTCTTTTCTCTTTTCTCTTTTGTATTCTTTTCTCTTCTATTCACTTTTCTCTTTTATCTTTTCTCTTCTTTTCTCTATTCTCTTCTTTTCTCTATTAACTTTTCTCTTCTTTTCTCTATTCTCTTCTTTTCTCTTTTTTCTCTTCTATTCACTTTTCTCTTTTATCTTTTCTCTTCTTTTCTCTATTCTCTTCTTTTCTCTTTTCTCTTCTTTTCCCTTCTTTTCTCCTTTCACGTTTCTTTTCTCTTTTCTCTTCTTTTCTCTTTTCTCTTCTTTTCTCCTTTCTTTTCTCTTTTCTCTTCTTCTTTCTTTTCTCTTTTCTCTTCTTTTCCCTTCATTTCTCTTTTCTCTTTTGTATTCTTTTATCTTCTATTCACTTTTCTCTTTTATCTTTTCTTTTCTCTTCTTTTCTCTATTCTCTTCTTTTCTCTTTTCCCTTCATTTCTCTTTCCTCATTTCTCTATTCTCATCTGTTCTCTTTTCTCTTCTTTGCTCTTTTCTCTTTTCTCGTCTTTTCTCTTTTCTCGTCATTTCCCTTCAGTTCTCTTTTCTCTTTTGTATTCTTTTCTCTTCTATTCACTTTTCTCTTTTATCTTTTCTCTTCTTTTCTCTTTTCTCCTCTTTTCTCTTTTCTTTTCTCTTTTCTCTTTTCTCTTTTCTCTTCGTATCTCTTCGTTTCTCTTTTCTCTTCTTTTCTCTACTTTTCTCTTTTCCCTTTATTCTCTTCTTTTCTCTTTTCCTATATTCTCTTCTTTTCTCTTTTCTCTTTTCTCTTCTTTTCTCTTCTTTATTCTTTAAACTTTTCTCTTCTTTTTACTCTTCATTTCTCTTTTCTCTTCTTTTCATTTCTTTTCTCTTCTTTTCTGTTTTCCCTTTACAACTCTGTTTTCTTTTCTTCTTTTCTCTTTTCACTTTTCTTTTCTCTTTTCTCTTCTTTTCTCTTTTCTCATCTTTTCTCCTCTTTACTCTTTTCCCTTTTCTCTTCTTTTTTCTTTTCTCTTTTTTCTCTTTTCTCTTTTCTCTTTTTTCTCTTCTCTTCACTTTTCTCTTTTATCTTTTCTCTTCTTTTCTCTATTCTCTTCTTTTCTCTATTAACTTTTCTCTTCTTTTCTCTATTCTCTTCTTTTCTCTTTTTTCTCTTCTATTCACTTTTCTCTTTTATCTTTTCTCTTCTTTTCTCTATTCTCTTCTTTTCTCTTTTCTCTTCTTTTCTCTTCATTTCTCTTTCCTCATTTCTCTATTCTCATCTGTTCTCTTTTCTCTTCTTTGCTCTTTTCTCTTTTCTCTTCTTCTATCTTCTTTTATCTTCTTTTCTCTTTTCTCTTTTCTCTATTCTCTTCAGTTCTTTTTGTCTTCTTTCCACTGTTCCCTTTTCTCGTCTATTCTCTTTTATCTTTTCTCTTCTTTTCTCTTTTCTCTTCTTTTCCCTTCTTTTCTCCTTTCACGTTTCTTTTCACTTTTCTCTTCTTTTCTCTTTTCTCTTCTTTTCTCCTTTCTTTTCTCTTTTCTCTTCTTCACTTCTTTTCTGTTTTCTCTTCTTTTCCCTTCATTTCTCTTTTCTCTTTTGTATTCTTTTATCTTCTATTCACTTTTCTCTTTTATCTTTTCTTTTCTCTTCTTTTCTCTATTCTCTTCTTTTCTCTTTTCTCTTCATTTCTCTTTCCTCATTTCTCTATTCTCATCTGTTCTCTTTTCTCTTCTTTGCTCTTTTCTCTTTTCTCTTCTTCTATCTTCTTTTATCTTCTTTTCTCTTTTCTCTTTTCTCTATTCTCTTCTGTTCTCTTTTGTCTTCTTTCCTCTGTTCCCTTTTCTCGTCTATTCTCTTTTTTCTTTTCTCTTCATTTCTCTTTTCTCTTCTTTTCCATTCTCTCTTCTTTTCTCTTTTCTCATTTCTCTTTTCTTTTCTCTTTTCTCTTTTCTCTTCTTGTCTCTTTTTTCTTTTCTATTCTTTTCTCTTCTTTTCTCTTTTCCATTTTCTCTTTTTTTCTCTTGTCTCGTTTCTCTTTTCTCTTCTTTTCTCTTTCCTCTTTTCTATTTCCTCTTCTTTTCTAATTTATCTTTTCTCTTCTTTTCTCTTGTTTTCGCTTTTCTATATCCTCTTCTTTTCTCTTCTTCTCTCTTCTTTTCTCTTTTCTCTTGTCCCCTTTCTCTTCTTTTCTCTTTTCTCTTTTCTCTTCTTTTCTCTTTTCTCATCTTTTCTCCTCTTTACTCTTTTCCCTATTCTCTTCTTTTCTCTTTTCTCTTCATTTCTCTTTCCTCATTTCTCTATTCTCATCTGTTCTCTTTTCTCTTCTTTGCTCTTTTCTCTTTTCTCTTCTTCTATCTTCTTTTATCTTCTTTTCTCTTTTCTCTTTTCTCTATTCTCTTCTGTTCTCTTTTGTCTTCTTTCCTCTGTTCCCTTTTCTCGTCTATTCTCTTTTATCTTTTCTCTTCATTTCTCTTTTCTCTTCTTTTCCATTCTCTCTTCTTTTCTCTTTTCTCATTTCTCTTTTCTCTTCTTGTCTCTTTTTTCTTTTCTGTTCTTTTCTCTTCTTTTCTCTTTTCCATTTTCTCTTTTTTTCTCTTGTCTCTTTTCTCTTTTCACTTCTTTTCTCTTTTCTCTTTTCTATTTCCTCTTCTTTTCTAATTTATCTTTTCTCTTCTTTTCTCTTGTTTTCGCTTTTCTATATCCTCTTCTTTTCTCTTCTTCTCTCTTCTTTTCTCTTTTCTCTTGTCCCCTTTCTCTTCTTTTCTCTTTTCCCTTTTCTCTTCTTTTCTCTATTCTGTTCTTTTCTCTTTCCTTATTTCTCTTTTCTCTTCTTTTCTCTTTTCTCTTCTTTTCTCTTTTCTCTTCTTTTCTCTTTTCTCATCTTTTCTCCTCTTTACTCTTTTCCCTTTTCTCTTCGTTTTTCTTTTCTCTTCTTTTCTCGTTTCTCTTCTTTTCTCTTTTCTCTTCTTTTCTCTTTTCCCTTTTCTTTTCTCTTTTCTCAATTCTCTTCTTTTCTCTTTTCTCGTCTTTTCTCTTTTCTCGTCATTTCCCTTCAGTTCTCTTTTCTCTTTTCTCTTTTGTATTCTTTTCTCTTCTATTCACTTTTCTCTTGTATCTTTTCTCTTCTTTTCTCTTTTCTCCTCTTTTCTCTTTTCTTTTCTCTTTTCTCTTTTCTCTTCGTATCTCTTCGTTTCTCTTTTCTCTTCTTTTCTCTACTTTTCTCTTTTCCCTTTATTCTCTTCTTTTCTCTTTTCCTATATTCTCTTCTTTTCTCTTTTCTCTTTTCTCTTCTTTTCTCTTCTTTATTCTTTAAACTTTTCTCTTCTTTTTACTCTTCATTTCTCTTTTCTCTTCTTTTCATTTCTTTTCTCTTCTTTTCTCTTTTCCCTTTACAACTCTGTTTTCTTTTCTTCTTTTCTCTTTTCACTTTTCTTTTCTCTTTTCTCTTCTTTTCTCTTTTCTCATCTTTTCTCCTCTTTACTCTTTTCCCTTTTCTCTTCTTTTTTCTTTTCTCTTTTTTTCTCGTTTCTCTTCTTTTCTCTTTTCTCTTCTTTTCTCTTTTCCCTTTTCTTTTCTCTTTTCTCTATTCTCTTCTTTTCTCTTTTCTCTTTTGTATTCTTTTCTCTTCTATTCACTTTTCTCTTTTAACGTTTCTCTTCTTTTCTCTATTCTCTTCTTTTCGCTATTAACTTTTCTCTTCTTTTCTCTATTCTCTTCTTTTCTCTTTTTTCTCTTCTATTCACTTTTCTCTTTTATCTTTTCTCTTTTTTTCTCTATTCTCTTCTTTTCTCTTTTCTCTTCTTTTATCTTCTTTTCTCTATTCTCTTCTTTTCTCTTTTCTCTTCTTTTCTCTTCATTTCTCTTTCCTCATTTCTCTATTCTCATCTGTTCTCTTTTCTCTTCTTTGCTCTTTTCTCTTTTTCTATCTTCTTTTATCTTCTTTTCTCTTTTCTCTTTTCTCTATTCTCTTCTGTTCTCTTTTGTCTTCTTTCCACTGTTCCCTTTTCTCGTCTATTCTCTTTTATCTTTTCTCTTCTTTTCTCTTTTCTCTTCTTTTCCCTTCTTTTCTCCTTTCACGTTTCTTTTCTCTTTTCTCTTCTTTTCTCCTTTCTTTTCTCTTTTCTCTTCTTCACTTCTTTTCTGTTTTCTCTTCTTTTCCCTTCATTTCTCTTTTCTCTTTTGTATTCTTTTATCTTCTATTCACTTTTCTCTTTTATCTTTTCTTTTCTCTTCTTTTCTCTTCTTTATTCTTTAAACTTTTCTCTTCTTTTTACTCTTCATTTCTCTTTTCTCTTCTTTTCATTTCTTTTCTCTTCTTTTCTGTTTTCCCTTTACAACTCTGTTTTCTTTTCTTCTTTTCTCTTTTCACTTTTCTTTTCTCTTTTCTCTTCTTTTCTCTTTTCTCATCTTTTCTCCTCTTTACTCTTTTCCCTTTTCTCTTCTTTTTTCTTTTCTCTTTTTTCTCTTTTCTCTTTTCTCTTTTTTCTCTTCTCTTCACTTTTCTCTTTTATCTTTTCTCTTCTTTTCTCTATTCTCTTCTTTTCTCTATTAACTTTTCTCTTCTTTTCTCTATTCTCTTCTTTTCTCTTTTTTCTCTTCTATTCACTTTTCTCTTTTATCTTTTCTCTTCTTTTCTCTATTCTCTTCTTTTCTCTTTTCTCTTCTTTTCTCTTCATTTCTCTTTCCTCATTTCTCTATTCTCATCTGTTCTCTTTTCTCTTCTTTGCTCTTTTCTCTTTTCTCTTCTTCTATCTTCTTTTATCTTCTTTTCTCTTTTCTCTTTTCTCTATTCTCTTCAGTTCTTTTTGTCTTCTTTCCACTGTTCCCTTTTCTCGTCTATTCTCTTTTATCTTTTCTCTTCTTTTCTCTTTTCTCTTCTTTTCCCTTCTTTTCTCCTTTCACGTTTCTTTTCACTTTTCTCTTCTTTTCTCTTTTCTCTTCTTTTCTCCTTTCTTTTCTCTTTTCTCTTCTTCACTTCTTTTCTGTTTTCTCTTCTTTTCCCTTCATTTCTCTTTTCTCTTTTGTATTCTTTTATCTTCTATTCACTTTTCTCTTTTATCTTTTCTTTTCTCTTCTTTTCTCTATTCTCTTCTTTTCTCTTTTCTCTTCATTTCTCTTTCCTCATTTCTCTATTCTCATCTGTTCTCTTTTCTCTTCTTTGCTCTTTTCTCTTTTCTCTTCTTCTATCTTCTTTTATCTTCTTTTCTCTTTTCTCTTTTCTCTATTCTCTTCTGTTCTCTTTTGTCTTCTTTCCTCTGTTCCCTTTTCTCGTCTATTCTCTTTTTTCTTTTCTCTTCATTTCTCTTTTCTCTTCTTTTCCATTCTCTCTTCTTTTCTCTTTTCTCATTTCTCTTTTCTTTTCTCTTTTCTCTTTTCTCTTCTTGTCTCTTTTTTCTTTTCTATTCTTTTCTCTTCTTTTCTCTTTTCCATTTTCTCTTTTTTTCTCTTGTCTCGTTTCTCTTTTCTCTTCTTTTCTCTTTCCTCTTTTCTATTTCCTCTTCTTTTCTAATTTATCTTTTCTCTTCTTTTCTCTTGTTTTCGCTTTTCTATATCCTCTTCTTTTCTCTTCTTCTCTCTTCTTTTCTCTTTTCTCTTGTCCCCTTTCTCTTCTTTTCTCTTTTCTCTTTTCTCTTCTTTTCTCTTTTCTCATCTTTTCTCCTCTTTACTCTTTTCCCTATTCTCTTCTTTTCTCTTTTCTCTTCATTTCTCTTTCCTCATTTCTCTATTCTCATCTGTTCTCTTTTCTCTTCTTTGCTCTTTTCTCTTTTCTCTTCTTCTATCTTCTTTTATCTTCTTTTCTCTTTTCTCTTTTCTCTATTCTCTTCTGTTCTCTTTTGTCTTCTTTCCTCTGTTCCCTTTTCTCGTCTATTCTCTTTTATCTTTTCTCTTCATTTCTCTTTTCTCTTCTTTTCCATTCTCTCTTCTTTTCTCTTTTCTCATTTCTCTTTTCTCTTCTTGTCTCTTTTTTCTTTTCTGTTCTTTTCTCTTCTTTTCTCTTTTCCATTTTCTCTTTTTTTCTCTTGTCTCTTTTCTCTTTTCACTTCTTTTCTCTTTTCTCTTTTCTATTTCCTCTTCTTTTCTAATTTATCTTTTCTCTTCTTTTCTCTTGTTTTCGCTTTTCTATATCCTCTTCTTTTCTCTTCTTCTCTCTTCTTTTCTCTTTTCTCTTGTCCCCTTTCTCTTCTTTTCTCTTTTCCCTTTTCTCTTCTTTTCTCTATTCTGTTCTTTTCTCTTTCCTTATTTCTCTTTTCTCTTCTTTTCCCTTTTCTCTTATTTTTTCTTTTCTCTTCTTTTCTCGTTTCTCTTCTTTTCTCTTTTCTCTTCTTTTCTCTTTTCCCTTTTCTTTTCTCTTTTCTCAATTCTCTTCTTTTCACTATCTCGTCTTTTCTCTTTTCTCGTCATTTCCCTTCAGTTCTCTTTTCTCTTTTCTCTTTTGTATTCTTTTCTCTTCTATTCACTTTTCTCTTTTATCTTTTCTCTTCTTTTCTCTTTTCTCCTCTTTTCTCTTTTCTTTTCTCTTTTCTCTTTTCTCTTTTCTCTTCGTATCTCTTCGTTTCTCTTTTCTCTTCTTTACTCTACTTTTCTCTTTTCCCTTTATTCTCTTCTTTTCTCTTTTCCTATATTCTCTTCTTTTCTCTTTTCTCTTTTCTCTTCTTTTCTCTTCTTTATTCTTTAAACTTTTCTCTTCTTTTTACTCTTCATTTCTCTTTACTCTTCTTTTCATTTCTTTTCTCTTCTTTTCTCATTTCCCTTTACAACTCTGTTTTCTTTTCTTCTTTTCTCTTTTCACTTTTCTTTTCTCTTTTCTCTTCTTTTCTCTTTTCTCATCTTTTCTCCTCTTTACTCTTTTCCCTTTTCTCTTCTTCTTTCTTTTCTCTTTTTTTCTCGTTTCTCTTCTTTTCTCTTTTCTCTTCTTTTCTCTTTTCCCTTTTCTTTTCTCTTTTCTCTATTCTCTTCTTTTCTCTTTTCTCTTTTGTATTCTTTTCTCTTCTATTCACTTTTCTCTTTTATCTTTTCTCTTCTTTTCTCTATTCTCTTCTTTTCTCTATTAACTTTTCTCTTCTTTTCTCTATTCTCTTCTTTTCTCTTTTTTCTCTTCTATTCACTTTTCTCTTTTATCTTTTCTCTTCTTTTCTCTATTCTCTTCTTTTCTCTTTTCTCTTCTTTTCCCTTCTTTTCTCCTTTCACGTTTCTTTTCTCTTTTCTCTTCTTTTCTCTTTTCTCTTCTTTTCTCCTTTCTTTTCTCTTTTCTCTTCTTCTCTTCTTTTCTCTTTTCTCTTCTTTTCCCTTCATTTCTCTTTTCTCTTTTGTATTCTTTTATCTTCTATTCACTTTTCTCTTTTATCTTTTCTTTTCTCTTCTTTTCTCTATTCTCTTCTTTTCTCTTTTCTCTTCATTTCTCTTTCCTCATTTCTCTATTCTCATCTGTTCTCTTTTCTCTTCTTTGCTCTTTTCTCTTTTCTCTTCTTCTATCTTCTTTTATCTTCTTTTCTCTTTTCTCTTTTCTCTATTCTCTTCAGTTCTCTTTTGTCTTCTTTCCACTGTTCCCTTTTCTCGTCTATTCTCTTTTATCTTTTCTCTTCTTTTCTCTTTTCTCTTCTTTTCCCTTCTTTTCTCCTTCACGTTTCTTTTCACTTTTCTCTTCTTTTCTCTTTTCTCTTCTTTTCTTCTTTCTTTTCTCTTTTCTCTTCTTCACTTCTTTTCTCTTTTGTCTTCTTTTCCCTTCATTTCTCTTTTCTCTTTTGTATTCTTTTATCTTCTATTCACTTTTCTCTTTTATCTTTTCTTTTCTCTTCTTTTCTCTATTCTCTTCTTTTCTCTTTTCTCTTCTTTTCTCTTTTCTCATCTTTTCTCCTCTTTACTCTTTTCCCTTTTCTCTTCTTTTTTCTTTTCTCTTTTTTTCTCGTTTCTCTTCTTTTCTCTTTTCTCTTCTTTTCTCTTTTCCCTTTTCTTTTCTCTTTTCTCTATTCTCTTCTTTTCTCTTTTCTCTTTTCTATTCTTTTCTCTTCTATTCACTTTTCTCTTTTAACTTTTCTCTTCTTTTCTCTATTCTCTTATTTTCTCTATTAACTTTTCTCTTCTTTTCTCTATTCTCTTCTTTTCTCTTTTTTCTCTTCTATTCACTTTTCTCTTTTATCTTTTCTCTTCTTTTCTCTATTCTCTTCTTTTCTCTTTTCTCTTCTTTTCTCTTCATTTCTCTTTCCTCATTTCTCTATTCTCATCTGTTCTCTTTTCTCTTCTTTGCTCTTTTCTCTTTTCTCTTCTTCTATCTTCTTTTATCTTCTTTTCTCTTTTCTCTATTCTCTTCTGTTCTCTTTTGTCTTCTTTCCACTCTTCCCTTTTCTCGTCTATTCTCTTTTATCTTTTCTCTTCTTTTCTCTTTTCTCTTCTTTTCTCTTCTTTTCTCCTTTCACGTTTCTTTTCTCTTTTCTCTTCTTTTCTCATTCATTTTTTCTCTTTTCTCTTTTCTCTTCTTTTCTCTTTTCTCTTCTTTTCTCCTTTCTTTTCTCTTTTCTCTTCTTCTCTTCTTTTCTCTTCTTTTCCCTTCATTTCTCTTTTCTCTTTTGTATTCTTTTATCTTCTATTCACTTTTCTCTTTTATCTTTTCTTTTCTCTATTCTGTTCTTTTCTCTTTCCTTATTTCTCTTTTCTCTTCTTTTCTCTTTTCTCTTCTTTTCTCTTTTCTCTTCTTTTCTCTTTTCTCATCTTTTCTCCTCTTTACTCTTTTCCCTTTTCTCTTCGTTTTTCTTTTCTCTTCTTTTCTCGTTTCTCTTCTTTTCTCTTTTCTCTTCTTTTCTCTTTTCCCTTTTCTTTTCTCTTTTCTCAATTCTCTTCTTTTCTCTTTTCTCGTCTTTTCTCTTTTCTCGTCATTTCCCTTCAGTTCTCTTTTCTCTTTTCTCTTTTGTATTCTTTTCTCTTCTATTCACTTTTCTCTTTTATCTTTTCTCTTCTTTTCTCTTTTCTCCTCTTTTCTCTTTTCTTTTCTCTTTTCTCTTTTCTCTTCTTTGCTCTTTTCTCTTTTCTCGTCTTTTCTCTTTTCTCGTCATTTCCCTTCAGTTCTCTTTTCTCTTTTGTATTCTTTTCTCTTCTATTCACTTTTCTCTTTTATCTTTTCTCTTCTTTTCTCTTTTCTCCTCTTTTCTCTTTTCTTTTCTCTTTTCTCTTTTCTCTTTTCTCTTCGTATCTCTTCGTTTCTCTTTTCTCTTCTTTTCTCTACTTTTCTCTTTTCCCTTTATTCTCTTCTTTTCTCTTTTCCTATATTCTCTTCTTTTCTCTTTTCTCTTTTCTCTTCTTTTCTCTTCTTTATTCTTTAAACTTTTCTCTTCTTTTTACTCTTCATTTCTCTTTTCTCTTCTTTTCATTTCTTTTCTCTTCTTTTCTGTTTTCCCTTTACAACTCTGTTTTCTTTTCTTCTTTTCTCTTTTCACTTTTCTTTTCTCTTTTCTCTTCTTTTCTCTTTTCTCATCTTTTCTCCTCTTTACTCTTTTCCCTTTTCTCTTCTTTTTTCTTTTCTCTTTTTTCTCTTTTCTCTTTTCTCTTTTTTCTCTTCTCTTCACTTTTCTCTTTTATCTTTTCTCTTCTTTTCTCTATTCTCTTCTTTTCTCTATTAACTTTTCTCTTCTTTTCTCTATTCTCTTCTTTTCTCTTTTTTCTCTTCTATTCACTTTTCTCTTTTATCTTTTCTCTTCTTTTCTCTATTCTCTTCTTTTCTCTTTTCTCTTCTTTTCTCTTCATTTCTCTTTCCTCATTTCTCTATTCTCATCTGTTCTCTTTTCTCATCTTTGCTCTTTTCTCTTTTCTCTTCTTCTATCTTCTTTTATCTTCTTTTCTCTTTTCTCTTTTCTCTATTCTCTTCAGTTCTTTTTGTCTTCTTTCCACTGTTCCCTTTTCTCGTCTATTCTCTTTTATCTTTTCTCTTCTTTTCTCTTTTCTCTTCTTTTCCCTTCTTTTCTCCTTTCACGTTTCTTTTCACTTTTCTCTTCTTTTCTCTTTTCTCTTCTTTTCTCCTTTCTTTTCTCTTTTCTCTTCTTCACTTCTTTTCTGTTTTCTCTTCTTTTCCCTTCATTTCTCTTTTCTCTTTTGTATTCTTTTATCTTCTATTCACTTTTCTCTTTTATCTTTTCTTTTCTCTTCTTTTCTCTATTCTCTTCTTTTCTCTTTTCTCTTCATTTCTCTTTCCTCATTTCTCTATTCTCATCTGTTCTCTTTTCTCTTCTTTGCTCTTTTCTCTTTTCTCTTCTTCTATCTTCTTTTATCTTCTTTTCTCTTTTCTCTTTTCTCTATTCTCTTCTGTTCTCTTTTGTCTTCTTTCCTCTGTTCCCTTTTCTCGTCTATTCTCTTTTTTCTTTTCTCTTCATTTCTCTTTTCTCTTCTTTTCCATTCTCTCTTCTTTTCTCTTTTCTCATTTCTCTTTTCTTTTCTCTTTTCTCTTTTCTCTTCTTGTCTCTTTTTTCTTTTCTATTCTTTTCTCTTCTTTTCTCTTTTCCATTTTCTCTTTTTTTCTCTTGTCTCGTTTCTCTTTTCTCTTCTTTTCTCTTTCCTCTTTTCTATTTCCTCTTCTTTTCTAATTTATCTTTTCTCTTCTTTTCTCTTGTTTTCGCTTTTCTATATCCTCTTCTTTTCTCTTCTTCTCTCTTCTTTTCTCTTTTCTCTTGTCCCCTTTCTCTTCTTTTCTCTTTTCTCTTTTCTCTTCTTTTCTCTTTTCTCATCTTTTCTCCTCTTTACTCTTTTCCCTATTCTCTTCTTTTCTCTTTTCTCTTCATTTCTCTTTCCTCATTTCTCTATTCTCATCTGTTCTCTTTTCTCTTCTTTGCTCTTTTCTCTTTTCTCTTCTTCTATCTTCTTTTATCTTCTTTTCTCTTTTCTCTTTTCTCTATTCTCTTCTGTTCTCTTTTGTCTTCTTTCCTCTGTTCCCTTTTCTCGTCTATTCTCTTTTATCTTTTCTCTTCATTTCTCTTTTCTCTTCTTTTCCATTCTCTCTTCTTTTCTCTTTTCTCATTTCTCTTTTCTCTTCTTGTCTCTTTTTTCTTTTCTGTTCTTTTCTCTTCTTTTCTCTTTTCCATTTTCTCTTTTTTTCTCTTGTCTCTTTTCTCTTTTCACTTCTTTTCTCTTTTCTCTTTTCTATTTCCTCTTCTTTTCTAATTTATCTTTTCTCTTCTTTTCTCTTGTTTTCGCTTTTCTATATCCTCTTCTTTTCTCTTCTTCTCTCTTCTTTTCTCTTTTCTCTTGTCCCCTTTCTCTTCTTTTCTCTTTTCCCTTTTCTCTTCTTTTCTCTATTCTGTTCTTTTCTCTTTCCTTATTTCTCTTTTCTCTTCTTTTCCCTTTTCTCTTATTTTTTCTTTTCTCTTCTTTTCTCGTTTCTCTTCTTTTCTCTTTTCTCTTCTTTTCTCTTTTCCCTTTTCTTTTCTCTTTTCTCAATTCTCTTCTTTTCACTATCTCGTCTTTTCTCTTTTCTCGTCATTTCCCTTCAGTTCTCTTTTCTCTTTTCTCTTTTGTATTCTTTTCTCTTCTATTCACTTTTCTCTTTTATCTTTTCTCTTCTTTTCTCTTTTCTCCTCTTTTCTCTTTTCTTTTCTCTTTTCTCTTTTCTCTTTTCTCTTCGTATCTCTTCGTTTCTCTTTTCTCTTCTTTACTCTACTTTTCTCTTTTCCCTTTATTCTCTTCTTTTCTCTTTTCCTATATTCTCTTCTTTTCTCTTTTCTCTTTTCTCTTCTTTTCTCTTCTTTATTCTTTAAACTTTTCTCTTCTTTTTACTCTTCATTTCTCTTTACTCTTCTTTTCATTTCTTTTCTCTTCTTTTCTCATTTCCCTTTACAACTCTGTTTTCTTTTCTTCTTTTCTCTTTTCACTTTTCTTTTCTCTTTTCTCTTCTTTTCTCTTTTCTCATCTTTTCTCCTCTTTACTCTTTTCCCTTTTCTCTTCTTCTTTCTTTTCTCTTTTTTTCTCGTTTCTCTTCTTTTCTCTTTTCTCTTCTTTTCTCTTTTCCCTTTTCTTTTCTCTTTTCTCTATTCTCTTCTTTTCTCTTTTCTCTTTTGTATTCTTTTCTCTTCTATTCACTTTTCTCTTTTATCTTTTCTCTTCTTTTCTCTATTCTCTTCTTTTCTCTATTAACTTTTCTCTTCTTTTCTCTATTCTCTTCCTTTCTCTTTTTTCTCTTCTATTCACTTTTCTCTTTTATCTTTTCTCTTCTTTTCTCTATTCTCTTCTTTTCTCTTTTCTCTTCTTTTCCCTTCTTTTCTCCTTTCACGTTTCTTTTCTCTTTTCTCTTCTTTTCTCTTTTCTCTTCTTTTCTCCTTTCTTTTCTCTTTTCTCTTCTTCTCTTCTTTTCTCTTTTCTCTTCTTTTCCCTTCATTTCTCTTTTCTCTTTTGTATTCTTTTATCTTCTATTCACTTTTCTCTTTTATCTTTTCTTTTCTCTTCTTTTCTCTATTCTCTTCTTTTCTCTTTTCTCTTCATTTCTCTTTCCTCATTTCTCTATTCTCATCTGTTCTCTTTTCTCTTCTTTGCTCTTTTCTCTTTTCTCTTCTTCTATCTTCTTTTATCTTCTTTTCTCTTTTCTCTTTTCTCTATTCTCTTCAGTTCTCTTTTGTCTTCTTTCCACTGTTCCCTTTTCTCGTCTATTCTCTTTTATCTTTTCTCTTCTTTTCTCTTTTCTCTTCTTTTCCCTTCTTTTCTCCTTTCACGTTTCTTTTCACTTTTCTCTTCTTTTCTCTTTTCTCTTCTTTTCTTCTTTCTTTTCTCTTTTCTCTTCTTCACTTCTTTTCTCTTTTGTCTTCTTTTCCCTTCATTTCTCTTTTCTCTTTTGTATTCTTTTATCTTCTATTCACTTTTCTCTTTTATCTTTTCTTTTCTCTTCTTTTCTCTATTCTCTTCTTTTCTCTTTTCTCTTCTTTTCTCTTTTCTCATCTTTTCTCCTCTTTACTCTTTTCCCTTTTCTCTTCTTTTTTCTTTTCTCTTTTTTTCTCGTTTCTCTTCTTTTCTCTTTTCTCTTCTTTTCTCTTTTCCCTTTTCTTTTCTCTTTTCTCTATTCTCTTCTTTTCTCTTTTCTCTTTTCTATTCTTTTCTCTTCTATTCACTTTTCTCTTTTAACTTTTCTCTTCTTTTCTCTATTCTCTTATTTTCTCTATTAACTTTTCTCTTCTTTTCTCTATTCTCTTCTTTTCTCTTTTTTCTCTTCTATTCACTTTTCTCTTTTATCTTTTCTCTTCTTTTCTCTATTCTCTTCTTTTCTCTTTTCTCTTCTTTTCTCTTCATTTCTCTTTCCTCATTTCTCTATTCTCATCTGTTCTCTTTTCTCTTCTTTGCTCTTTTCTCTTTTCTCTTCTTCTATCTTCTTTTATCTTCTTTTCTCTTTTCTCTATTCTCTTCTGTTCTCTTTTGTCTTCTTTCCACTCTTCCCTTTTCTCGTCTATTCTCTTTTATCTTTTCTCTTCTTTTCTCTTTTCTCTTCTTTTCTCTTCTTTTCTCCTTTCACGTTTCTTTTCTCTTTTCTCTTCTTTTCTCATTCATTTTTTCTCTTTTCTCTTTTCTCTTCTTTTCTCTTTTCTCTTCTTTTCTCCTTTCTTTTCTCTTTTCTCTTCTTCTCTTCTTTTCTCTTCTTTTCCCTTCATTTCTCTTTTCTCTTTTGTATTCTTTTATCTTCTATTCACTTTTCTCTTTTATCTTTTCTTTTCTCTATTCTGTTCTTTTCTCTTTCCTTATTTCTCTTTTCTCTTCTTTTCTCTTTTCTCTTCTTTTCTCTTTTCTCTTCTTTTCTCTTTTCTCATCTTTTCTCCTCTTTACTCTTTTCCCTTTTCTCTTCGTTTTTCTTTTCTCTTCTTTTCTCGTTTCTCTTCTTTTCTCTTTTCTCTTCTTTTCTCTTTTCCCTTTTCTTTTCTCTTTTCTCAATTCTCTTCTTTTCTCTTTTCTCGTCTTTTCTCTTTTCTCGTCATTTCCCTTCAGTTCTCTTTTCTCTTTTCTCTTTTGTATTCTTTTCTCTTCTATTCACTTTTCTCTTTTATCTTTTCTCTTCTTTTCTCTTTTCTCCTCTTTTCTCTTTTCTTTTCTCTTTTCTCTTTTCTCTTCGTATCTCTTCGTTTCTCTTTTCTCTTCTTTTCTCTACTTTTCTCTTTTCCCTTTATTCTCTTCTTTTCTCTTTTCCTATATTCTCTTCTTTTCTCTTTTCTCTTTTCTCTTCTTTTCTCTTCTTTATTCTTTAAACTTTTCTCTTCTTTTTACTCTTCATTTCTCTTTTCTCTTCTTTTCATTTCTTTTCTCTTCTTTTCTCTTTTCCCTTTACAACTCTGTTTTCTTTTCTTCTTTTCTCTTTTCACTTTTCTTTTCTCTTTTCTCTTCTTTTCTCTTTTCTCATCTTTTCTCCTCTTTACTCTTTTCCCTTTTCTCTTCTTTTTTCTTTTCTCTTTTTTTCTCGTTTCTCTTCTTTTCTCTTTTCTCTTCTTTTCTCTTTTCCCTTTTCTTTTCTCTATTCTCTTCTTTTCTCTTTTCTCTTTTGTATTCTTTTCTCTTCTATTCACTTTTCTCTTTTAACTTTTCTCTTCTTTTCTCTATTCTCTTCTTTTCTCTATTAACTTTTCTCTTCTTTTCTCTATTCTCTTCTTTTCTCTTTTTTCTCTTCTATTCACTTTTCTCTTTTATCTTTTCTCTTTTTTTCTCTATTCTCTTCTTTTCTCTTTTCTCTTCTTTTATCTTCTTTTCTCTATTCTCTTCTTTTCTCTTTTCTCTTCTTTTCTCTTCATTTCTCTTTCCTCATTTCTCTATTCTCATCTGTTCTCTTTTCTCTTCTTTGCTCTTTTCTCTTTTTCTATCTTCTTTTATCTTCTTTTCTCTTTTCTCTTTTCTCTATTCTCTTCTGTTCTCTTTTGTCTTCTTTCCACTGTTCCCTTTTCTCGTCTATTCTCTTTTATCTTTTCTCTTCTTTTCTCTTTTCTCTTCTTTTCCCTTCTTTTCTCCTTTCACGTTTCTTTTCTCTTTTCTCTTCTTTTCTCCTTTCTTTTCTCTTTTCTCTTCTTCACTTCTTTTCTGTTTTCTCTTCTTTTCCCTTCATTTCTCTTTTCTCTTTTGTATTCTTTTATCTTCTATTCACTTTTCTCTTTTATCTTTTCTTTTCTCTTCTTTTTTCTATTCTCTTCTTTTCTCTATTCTCTTCTTTTCTCTTCGTTTCTCTTTCCTCATTTCTCTATTCTCATCTGTTCTCTTTTCTCTTCTTTGCTCTTTTCTCTTTTCTCTTCTTCTATCTTCTTTTATCTTCTTTTCTCTTTTCTCTTTTCTCTATTCTCTTCTGTTCTCTTTTGTCTTCTTTCCACTGTTCCCTTTTCTCGTCTATTCTCTTTTATCTTTTCTCTTCATTTCTCTTTTCTCTTCTTTTCCATTCTTTCTTCTTTTCTCTTTTCTCATTTCTCTTTTCTCTTCTTGTCTCTTTTTTCTTTTCTGTTCTTTTCTCTTCTTTTCTCTTTTCCATTTTCTCTTTTTTTCTCTTGTCTCTTTTCTCTTTTCACTTCTTTTCTCTTTTCTCTTTTCTATTTCCTCTTCTTTTCTAATTTATCTTTTCTCTTCTTTTCTCTTGTTTTCGCTTTTCTATATCCTCTTCTTTTCTCTTCTTCTCTCTTCTTTTCTCTATTCTCTTCTTTTCTCTTTTCCCTTTTCTCTTCTTTTCTCGATTCTGTTCTTTTCTCTTACCTTATTTCTCTTTTCTCTTCTTTTCTCTTTTCTCTTCTTTTCTCTTTTCTCTTCTTTTCTCCTCTTTACTCTTTTCCCTTTTCTCTTCTTTTTTCTTTTCTCTTCTTTTCTCGTTTCTCTTCTTTTCTCTTTTCTCTTCTTTTCTCTTTTCCCTTTTCTTTTCTCTTTTCTCAATTCTCTTCTTTTCTCTTTTCTCGTCTTTTCTCTTTTCTCGTCATTTCCCTTCAGTTCTCTTTTCTCTTTTCTCTTTTGTATTCTTTTCTCTTCTATTCACTTTTCTCTTTTATCTTTTCTCTTCTTTTCTCTTTTCTCCTCTTTTCTCTTTTCTTTTCTCTTTTCTCTTTTCTCTTTTCTCTTCGTATCTCTTCGTTTCTCTTTTCTCTTCTTTTCTCTACTTTTCTCTTTTCCCTTTATTCTCTTCTTTTCTCTTTTCCTATATTCTCTTCTTTTCTCTTTTCTCTTTTCTCTTCTTTTCTCTTCTTTATTCTTTAAACTTTTCTCTTCTTTTTACTCTTCATTTCTCTTTTCTCTTCTTTTCATTTCTTTTCCCTTCTTTTCTCTTTTCCCTTTACAACTCTGTTTTCTTTTATTCTTTTCTCTTTTCACTTTTCTTTTCTCTTTTCTCTTCTTTTCTCTTTTCTCATCTTTTCTCCTCTTTACTCTTTTCCCTTTTCTCTTCTTTTCTCTATTCTCTTCTTTTCTCTTTTCTCTTCTTTTCTCTTTTCTCTTCTTTTCTCTTTTCCCTTTTCTTTTCTCTTTTCTCTATTCTCTTCTTTTCTCTTTTCTCTTTTGTATTCTTTTCTCTTCTATTCACTTTTCTCTTTTATCTTTTCTTTTCTCTTCTTTTCTCTTTTCCCTTTTCTTTTCTCTTTTCTCTTCTTTTCTCTTTTCTCTTCTTTTCTCCTTTCTTTTCTCTTTTCTCTTCTTCTCTTCTTTTCTCTTTTCTCTTCTTTTCCCTTCATTTCTCTTTTCTCTTTTGTATTCTTTTATCTTCTATTCACTTTTCTCTTTTATCTTTTCTTTTCTCTTCTTTTCTCTTTTCTCTTCTTTTCTCTTTTCTCATCTTTTCTCCTCTTTACTCTTTTCCCTTTTCTCTTCTTTTTTCTTTTCTCTTTTTTTCTCGTTTCTCTTCTTTTCTCTTTTCTCTTCTTTTCTCTTTTCCCTTTTCTTTTCTCTTTTCTCTATTCTCTTTTTTTCTCGTTTCTCTTCTTTTCTCTTTTCTCTTCTTTTCTCTTTTCCCTTTTCTTTTCTCTTTTCTCTATTCTCTTCTTTTCTCTTTTCTCTTTTGTATTCTTTTCTCTTCCATTCACTTTTCTCTTTTATCTTTTCTTTTCTCTTCTTTTCTCTTTTCCCTTTTCTTTTCTCTTTTCTCAATTCTCTTCTTTTCACTTTTCTCGTCTTTTCTCTTTTCTCGTCATTTCCCTTCAGTTCTCTTTTCTCTTTTCTCTTTTGTATTCTTTTCTCTTCTATTCACTTTTCTCTTTTATCTTTTCTCTTCTTTTCTCTTTTCTCCTCTTTTCTCTTTTCTTTTCTCTTTTCTCTTTTCTCTTTTCTCTTCGTATCTCTTCGTTTCTCTTTTCTCTTCTTTTCTCTACTTTTCTCTTTATTCTCTTCTTTTCTCTTTTACTATATTCTCTTCTTTTCTCTTTTCTCTTTTCTCTTCTTTTCTCTTCTTTATTCTTTAAACTTTTCTCTTCTTTTTACTCTTCATTTCTCTTTTCTCTTCTTTTCATTTCTTTTCTCTTCTTTTCTGTTTTCCCTTTACAACTCTGTTTTCTTTTCTTCTTTTCTCTTTTCACTTTTCTTTTCTCTTTTCTCTTCTTTTCTCTTTTCTCATCTTTTCTCCTCTTTACTCTTTTCCCTTTTCTCTTCTTTTTTCTTTTCTCTTTTTTTCTCGTTTCTCTTCTTTTCTCTTTTCTCTTCTTTTCTCTTTTCCCTTTTCTTTTCTCTTTTCTCTATTCTCTTCTTTTCTCTTTTCTCTTTTGTATTCTTTTCTCTTCTATTCACTTTTCTCTTTTAACTTTTCTCTTCTTTTCTCTATTCTCTTCTTTTCTCTTTTTTCTCTTCTCTTCACTTTTCTCTTTTATCTTTTCTCTTCTTTTCTCTATTCTCTTCTTTTCTCTATTAACTTTTCTCTTCTTTTCTCTGTTCTCTTCTTTTCTCTTTTTTCTCTTCTATTCACTTTTCTCTTTTATCTTTTCTCTTCTTTTCTCTATTCTCTTCTTTTCTCTTTTCCCTTCATTTCTCTTTCCTCATTTCTCTATTCTCATCTGTTCTATTTTCTCTTCTTTGCTCTTTTCTCTTTTCTCTTCTTCTACCTTCTTTTATCTTCTTTTCTCTTTTCTCTTTTCTCTATTCTCTTCAGTTCTCTTTTGTCTTCTTTCCACTGTTCCCTTTTCTCGTCTATTCTCTTTTATCTTTTCTCTTCATTTCTCTTTTCTCTTCTTTTCCATTCTCTCTTCTTTGCTCTTTTCTCATTTCTCTTTTCTTTTCTTTTCTCTTTTCTCTTTTCTCTTCTTGTCTCTTTTTTCTTTTCTATTCTTTTCTCTTCTTTTCTCTTTTCCATTTTCTCTTTTTTTCTCTTGTCTCTTTTCTCTTTTCACTTCTTTTCACTTTTCTCTTTTCTATTTCCTCTTCTTTTCTAATTTATCTTTTCTCTTCTTTTCTATTTTCTCTTCTTTTCCCTTCTTTTCTCCTTTCACGTTTCTTTTCTCTTTTCTCTTCTTTTCTCATTCATTTTTTCTCTTTTCTCTTTTCTCTTCTTTTCCCTTCATTTCTCTTTTCTCTTTTGTATTCTTTTATGTTCTATTCACTTTTCTCTTTTATCTTTTCTTTTCTCTTCTTTTTTCTATTCTCTTCTTTTCTCTATTCTCTTCTTTTCTCTTTTTTCTCTTCTCTTCACTTTTCTCTTTTATCTTTTCTCTTCTTTTCTCTATTCTCTTCTTTTCTCTATTAACTTTTCTCTTCTATTCTCTATTCTCTTCTTTTCTCTTTTTTCTCTTCTATACACTTTTCTCTTTTCTCTTTTCTCTTCTTTTCTCTATTCCCTTTTCTTTTCTCTTTTCTCTATTCTCATCTTTTCTCTTTTCTCTTTTGTATTCTTTTCTCTTCTATTCACTTTTCTCTTTTAACTTTTCTCTTCTTTTCTCTATTCTCTTCTTTTCTCTTTTTCTCTTCTCTTCACTTTTCTCTTTTATCTTTTCTCTTCTTTTCTCTATTCTCTTCTTTTCTCTATTTACTTTTCTCTTCTTTTCTCTATTCTCTTCTTTTCTCTTTTTTCTCTTCTATTCACTTTTCTCTTTTATCTTTTCTCTTCTTTTCTCTATTCTCTTCTTTTCTCTTTTCTCTTCTTTACTCTTTTCTCTTTTCTCTTCTTCTATCTTCTTTTATCTTCTTTTCTCTTTTCTCTTTTCTCTATTCTCTTCTGTTCTCTTTTGTCTTCTTTCCTCTGTTCCCTTTTCTCGTCTATTCTCTTTTATCTTTTCTCTTCATTTCTCTTTTCTCTTCTTTTCCATTCTCTCTTTTCTCTTTTCTCATTTCTCTTTTCTTTTCTCTTTTCTCTTTTCTCTTCTTGTCTCTTTTTTCTTTTCTATTCTTTTCTCTTCTTTTCTCTTTTCTCTTCTTTTCTCCTTTCTTTTCTCTTTTCTCTTCTTCACTTCTTTTCTGTTTTCTCTTCTTTTCCCTTCATTTCTCTTTTCTCTTTTGTATTCTTTTATCTTCTATTCACTTTTCTCTTTTATCTTTTCATTTCTCTTCTTTTCTCTATTCTCTTCTTTTCTCTTTTCTCTTCATTTCTCTTTCCTCATTTCTCTATTCTCATCTGTTCTCTTTTCTCTTCTTTGCTCTTTTCTCTTTTCTCTTCTTCTATCTTCTTTTATCTTCTTTTCTCTTTTCTCTTTTCTCTATTCTCTTCTGTTCTCTTTTGTCTTCTTTCCTCTGTTCCCTTTTCTCGTCTATTCTCTTTTATCTTTTCTCTTCATTTCTCTTTTCTCTTCTTTTCCATTCTCTCTTCTTTTCTCTTTTCTCATTTCTCTTTTCTCTTCTTGTCTCTTTTTTCTTTTCTGTTCTTTTCTCTTCTTTTCTCTTTTCCATTTTCTCTTTTTTTCTCTTGTCTCTTTTCTCTTTTCACTTCTTTTCTCTTTTCTCTTTTCTATTTCCTCTTCTTTTCTAATTTATCTTTTCTCTTCTTTTCTCTTGTTTTCGCTTTTCTATATCCTCTTCTTTTCTCTTCTTCTCTCTTCTTTTCTCTTTTCTCTTGTCCCCTTTCTCTTCTTTTCTCTTTTCCCTTTTCTCTTCTTTTCTCTATTCTGTTCTTTTCTCTTTCCTTATTTCTCTTTTCTCTTCTTTTCCCTTTTCTCTTATTTTTTCTTTTCTCTTCTTTTCTCGTTTCTCTTCTTTTCTCTTTTCTCTTCTTTTCTCTTTTCCCTTTTCTTTTCTCTTTTCTCAATTCTCTTCTTTTCACTATCTCGTCTTTTCTCTTTTCTCGTCATTTCCCTTCAGTTCTCTTTTCTCTTTTCTCTTTTGTATTCTTTTCTCTTCTATTCACTTTTCTCTTTTATCTTTTCTCTTCTTTTCTCTTTTCTCCTCTTTTCTCTTTTCTTTTCTCTTTTCTCTTTTCTCTTTTCTCTTCGTATCTCTTCGTTTCTCTTTTCTCTTCTTTTCTCTACTTTTCTCTTTTCCCTTTATTCTCTTCTTTTCTCTTTTCCTATATTCTCTTCTTTTCTCTTTTCTCTTTTCTCTTCTTTTCTCTTCTTTATTCTTTAAACTTTTCTCTTCTTTTTACTCTTCATTTCTTTTTACTCTTCTTTTCATTTCTTTTCTCTTCTTTTCTCTTTTCCCTTTACAACTCTGTTTTCTTTTCTTCTTTTCTCTTTTCACTTTTCTTTTCTCTTTTCTCTTTTCTCATCTTTTCTCCTCTTTACTCTTTTCCCTTTTCTCTTCTTCTTTCTTTTCTCTTTTTTTCTCGTTTCTCTTCTTTTCTCTTTTCTCTTCTTTTCCCTTCTTTTCTCCTTTCACGTTTCTTTTCACTTTTCTCTTCTTTTCTCTTTTCTCTTCTTTTCTCCTTTCTTTTCTCTTTTCTCTTCTTCTCTTCTTTTCTCTTTTCTCTTCTTTTCCCTTCATTTCTCTTTTCTCTTTTGTATTCTTTTATCTTCTATTCACTTTTCTCTTTTATCTTTTCTTTTCTCTTCTTTTCTCTATTCTCTTCTTTTCTCTTTTCTCTTCTTTTCTCTTTCCTCATTTCTCTATTCTCATCTGTTCTCTTTTCTCTTCTTTGCTCTTTTCTCTTTTCTCTTCTTCTATCTTCTTTTATCTTCTTTTCTCTTTTCTCTTTTCTCTATTCTCTTCTGTTCTCTTTTGTCTTCTTTCCACTGTTCCCTTTTCTCGTCTATTCTCTTTTATCTTTTCTCTTCATTTCTCTTTTCTCTTCTTTTCCATTCTCTCTTCTTTTCTCTTTTCTCATTTCTCTTTTCTCTTCTTGTCTCTTTTTTCTTTTCTGTTCTTTTCTCTTCTTTTCTCTTTTCCATTTTCTCTTTTTTTCTCTTGTCTCTTTTCTCTTTTCACTTCTTTTCTCTTTTCTCTTTTCTATTTCCTCTTCTTTTCTAATTTATCTTTTCTCTTCTTTTCTCTTGTTTTCGCTTTTCTATATCCTCTTCTTTTCTCTTCTTCTCTCTTCTTTTCTCTTTTCTCTTGTCCCCTTTCTCTTCTTTTCTCTTTTCCCTTTTCTCTTCTTTTCTCTATTTTGTTCTTTTCTCTTTCCTTATTTCTCTTTTCACTTCTTATCCCTTTTCTCTTATTTTTTCTTTTCTCTTCTTTTCTCGTTTCTCTTCTTTTCTCTTTTCTCTTCTTTTCTCTTTTCCCTTTTCTTTTCTCTTTTCTCAATTCTCTTCTTTTCACTATCTCGTCTTTTCTCTTTTCTCGTCATTTCCCTTCAGTTCTCTTTTATCTTTTGTATTCTTTTATCTTCTATTCACTTTTCTCTTTTATCTTTTCTTTTCTCTTCTTTTCTCTATTCTCTTCTTCTCTCTTTTCTCTTCTTTTCTCTTCATTTCTCTTTCCTCATTTCTCTATTCTCATCTGTTCTCTTTTCTCTTCTTTGCTCTTTTCTCTTTTCTCTTCTTCTATCTTCTTTTATCTTCTTTTCTCTTATCTCTATTCTCTTCTGTTCTCTTTTGTCTTCTTTCCTCTGTTCCCTTTTCTCGTCTATTGTCTTTTATCTTTTCTCTTCATTTCTCTTTTCTCTTCTTTTCCATTCTCTCTTCTTTTCTCTTTTCTCATTTCTCTTTTCTTTTCTCGTTTCTCTTTTCTCTTTTCTCTTTTGTATTCTTTTATCTTCTATTCACTTTTCTCTTTTAACTTTTCTCTTCTTTTCTCTATTCTCTTCTTTTCTCTTTTTTCTCTTCTATTCACTTTTCTCTTTTATCTTTTCTCTTCTTTTCTCTATTCTCTACTTTCTCTATTATCTTTTCTCTTTTATCTTCTTTTATCTTCTTTTCTCTTTTCTCTTTTCTCTATTCTCTTCTGTTCTCTTTTGTCTTCTTTCCTCTGTTCCCTTTTCTCGTCTATTCTCTTTTATCTTTTCTCTTCATTTCTCTTTTCTCTTCTTTTCCATTCTCTCTTTTCTCTTTTCTCATTTCTCTTTTCTTTTCTCTTTTCTCTTTTCTCTTCTTGTCTCTTTTTTCTTTTCTATTCTTTTCTCTTCTTTTCTCTTTTCCATTTTCTCTTATTTTCTCTTTTCCCTTTTCTCTTCTTTTCTCTATTCTCTTTTTTCTTTACTCTTCTTTTCTCTTTTCGCTTTTCTCTTCTTATCTCTTCTCCTTTTTCTCATATCTGTTCTTTTCTCTTTTCTCTTTTTTCTTCATTTCTCTTCTTTTCTCTTTTCCCTTTACACCTCTTTTTTCTTTTCTTCTTTTCTCTTTTCACTTTTCTTTTCTCTTTTCTCTTCTTTTCTCTTTTCTCATCTTTTCTCCTCTTTACTCTTTTCCCTTTTCTCTTCTTTTTTCTTTTCTCTTCTTTTCTCATTTCTCTTCTTTTCTCTTTTCTCTTCTTTTCTCTTTTCCCTTTTCTTTTCTCTTTTCTCTATTCTCTTCTGTTCTCTTTTGTCTTCTTTCCTCTGTTCCCTTTTCTCGTCTATTCTCTTTTATCTTTTCTCTTCATTTCTCTTTTCTCTTCTTTTCCATTCTCTCTTCTTTTCTCTTTTCTCATTTCTCTTTTCTTTTCTCGTTTCTCTTTTCTCTTTTCTCTTTTGTATTCTTTTATCTTCTATTCACTTTTCTCTTTTAACTTTTCTCTTCTTTTCTCTATTCTCTTCTTTTCTCTTTTTTCTCTTCTATTCACTTTTCTCTTTTATCTTTTCTCTTCTTTTCTCTATTCTCTACTTTTCTCTATTATCTTTTCTCTTCTATCTTCTTTTATCTTCTTTTCTCTTTTCTCTTTTCTCTATTCTCTTCTGTTCTCTTTTGTCTTCTTTCCTCTGTTCCCTTTTCTCGTCTATTCTCTTTTATCTTTTCTCTTCATTTCTCTTTTCTCTTCTTTTCCATTCTCTCTTTTCTCTTTTCTCATTTCTCTTTTCTTTTCTCTTTTCTCTTTTCTCTTCTTGTCTCTTTTTTCTTTTCTATTCTTTTCTCTTCTTTTCTCTTTTCCATTTTCTCTTATTTTCTCTTTTCCCTTTTCTCTTCTTTTCTCTATTCTCTTTTTTCTTTACTCTTCTTTTCTCTTTTCGCTTTTCTCTTCTTATCTCTTCTCCTTTTTCTCATATCTGTTCTTTTCTCTTTTCTCTTTTTTCTTCATTTCTCTTCTTTTCTCTTTTCCCTTTACACCTCTTTTTTCTTTTCTTCTTTTCTCTTTTCACTTTTCTTTTCTCTTTTCTCTTCTTTTCTCTTTTCTCATCTTTTCTACTCTTTACTCTTTTCCCTTTTCTCTTCTTTTTTCTTTTCTCTTCTTTTCTCGTTTCTCTTCTTTTCTCTTTTCCCTTTTCGTTTCTCTTTTCTCTATTCTGTTCTTTTCTCTTTTCTCTTTTGTATTCTTTTCTCTTCTATTCACTTTTCTCTTTTAACTTTTCTCTTCTTTTCTCTATTCTCTTCTTTTCTCTTTTTTCTCTTCTATTCACTTTTCTCTTTTAACTTTTCTCTTCTTTTCTCTATTCTCTTCTTTTCTCTATTAACTTTTCTCTTCTTTTCTCTATTCTCTTCTTTTCTCTTTTTTCTCTTCTATTCACTTTTCTCCTTTATCTTTTCTCTTCTTTTCTCTTTTCTCTTCTTTTCTCTTCATTTCTCTTTCCTCATTTCACTATTCTCATCTGTTCTCTTTTCTCTTCTTTGCTCTTTTCTCTTTTCTCTTCTTCTACCTTCTTTTATCTTCTTTTCTCTTTTCTCTTTTCTCTATTCTCTTCTGTTCTCTTTTGTCTTCTTTCCACTGTTCCCTTTTCTCGTCTATTCTCTTTTATCTTTTCTCTTCTTTTCTCTTTTCTCTTCTTTTCCATTCTCTCTTCTTTTCTCTTTTCTCATTTCCCTTTTCTTTTCTTTTCTCTTTTCTCTTTTCTCTTCTTGTCTCTTTTTTCTTTTCTATTCTTTTCTCTTCTTTTCTCCTTTCACGTTTCTTTTCTCTTTTCTCTTCTTTTCTCATTCCTTTTATCTCTTTTCTCTTTTCTCTTCTTTTCTCCTTTCTTTTCTCTTGTCTCTTCTTCTCTTCTTTTCTCTTTTCTCTTATTTTCCCTTCATTTCTCTTTTCTCTTTTGTATTGTTTT
This sequence comes from Chiloscyllium punctatum, assembly GCF_047496795.1. NCBI lineage: Eukaryota > Metazoa > Chordata > Chondrichthyes > Orectolobiformes > Hemiscylliidae > Chiloscyllium > Chiloscyllium punctatum. Next base: position 36,874,710 of record NC_092779.1, read on the forward strand.
ATCTTCTATTCACTTTTCTCTTTTATCTTTTCTTTTCTCTCCTTTTCTCTATTCTCTTCTTTTCTCTTTTCTCTTCTTTTCTCTTCATTTCTCTTTCCTCATTTCTCTATTCTCATCTGTTCTCTTTTCTCTTCTTTGCTCTTTTCTCTTTTCTCTTCTTCTATCTTCTTTTATCTTCTTTTCTCTTTTCTCTTTTCTCTATTCTCTTCTGTTCTCTTTTGTCTTCTTTCCTCTGTTCCCTTTTCTCGTCAATTCTCTTTTATCTTTTCTCTTCATTACTCTTTTCTCTTCTTTTCCATTCTCTCTTCTTTTCTCTTTTCTCATTTCTATTTTCTTTTCTTTTCTCTTTTCTCTTCTCTCTTCTTGTCTCTTTTTTCTCTTCTATTCTTTTCTCTTCTTTTCTCTTTTCCATATTCTCTTGTTTTCTCTTGTCTCTTTTCTCTTTTCACTTCTTGTCTCTTTTTTCTCTTCTATTATTTTCTCTTCTTTTCTCTTTTCTATTTCCTCTTCTTTTCTATTTTATCTCTTCTCTTCTTTTCTCTTTTCCCTTTTCTTTTCTCTTTTCTCTTCTTTTCTCCTTCACTTTTCTTTTCTCTTTTCTGTTCTTTTCTCTTTTCTCATCTTTTCGCCTCTTTACTCTTTTCCCTTTTCTCTTCTTTTTTCTTTTCTCTTCTTTTCTCATTTCTCTTCTTTTCTCTTTTCTCTTATTTTCTCTTTTCACTTTTCTCTTCTTTTCTCTTTTCCCTTTTCTCTTGTTTTCTCTTTTCCCTTTTCTCTTCTTTTCTCTATTCTCTTTTTCTCTTTACTCTTCTTTTCTCTTTTCGCTTTTCTCTTCTTATCTCTTCTCCTTTTTCTCATATCTGTTCTTTTCTCTTTTCTCTTTTCTCTTCTTTTCTCTTTTCTCATCTTTTCTCCTCTTTACTCTTTTCCCTTTTCTCTTCTTTTTTCTTTTCTCTTCTTTTCTCGATTCTCTTCTTTTCTCTTTTCTCTTCTTTTCTCTTTTCCCTTTTCTTTTCTCTTTTCTCTATTCTCTTCTTTTCTCTTTTCTCGTCATTTCCCTTCATTTCTCTTTTCTCTTTTCTCTTTTGTATTCTTTTTTCTTCTGTTCACTTTTCTCTTCTATCTTTTCTCTTCTTTTCTCTTTTCTCCTCTTTTCTTTTTTCCCTTTTCTTTTCTCTTTTCTCTTTTCTCTTCGTATCTCTTCTTTTCTCTTTTCTCTTCTTTTCTCTTCTTTTCTCTTTTCCCTTTATTCTCTTCTTTTCTCATTTCCTATATTCTCTTCTTTTCTCTTTTCTCTTCTTTGCTCTTTTCTCTTTTCTCTTCTTCTATCTTCTTTTATCTTCTCTTCTATTCACTTTTCTCTTTTAACTTTTCTCTATTTTCATTTCTTTTCTCTTTTCTCTTCTCTCTTCTTGTCTCTTTTTTCTCTTCTATTCTTTTCTCTTCTTTTCTCTTTTCCATATTCTCTTGTTTTCTCTTGTCTCTTTTCTCTTTTCACTTCTTGTCTCTTTTTTCTCTTCTATTATTTTCTCTTCTTTTCTCTTTTCTATTTCCTCTTCTTTTCTATTTTATCTCTTCTCTTCTTTTCTCTTTTCCCTTTTCTTTTCTCTTTTCTCTTCTTTTCTCCTTCACTTTTCTTTTCTCTTTTCTGTTCTTTTCTCTTTTCTCATCTTTTCGCCTCTTTACTCTTTTCCCTTTTCTCTTCTTTTTTCTTTTCTCTTCTTTTCTCATTTCTCTTCTTTTCTCTTTTCTCTTATTTTCTCTTTTCACTTTTCTCTTCTTTTCTCTTTTCCCTTTTCTCTTGTTTTCTCTTTTCCCTTTTCTCTTCTTTTCTCTATTCTCTTTTTCTCTTTACTCTTCTTTTCTCTTTTCGCTTTTCTCTTCTTATCTCTTCTCCTTTTTCTCATATCTGTTCTTTTCTCTTTTCTCTTTTCTCTTCTTTTCTCTTTTCTCATCTTTTCTCCTCTTTACTCTTTTCCCTTTTCTCTTCTTTTTTCTTTTCTCTTCTTTTCTCGATTCTCTTCTTTTCTCTTTTCTCTTCTTTTCTCTTTTCCCTTTTCTTTTCTCTTTTCTCTATTCTCTTCTTTTCTCTTTTCTCGTCTTTTCTCTTTTCTCGTCATTTCCCTTCATTTCTCTTTTCTCTTTTCTCTTTTGTATTCTTTTTTCTTCTGTTCACTTTTCTCTTCTATCTTTTCTCTTCTTTTCTCTTTTCTCCTCTTTTCTTTTTTCCCTTTTCTTTTCTCTTTTCTCTTTTCTCTTTTCTCTTCGTATCTCTTCTTTTCTCTTTTCTCTTCTTTTCTCTTCTTTTCCCTTTTCCCTTTACACCTCTTTTTCCTTTTCTTCTTTTCTCTTTTCACTTTTCTTTTCTCTTTTCTCTTCTTTTTTCTTTTCTCTTCTTTTCTCGTTTCTCTTTTCTCTTTTCTCTTTTGTATTCTTTTATCTTCTATTCACTTTTCTCTTTTATCTTTTCTCTTCTTTTCTCTATTCTCTTCTTTTCTCTATTAACTTTTCTCTTCTTTTCTCTATTCTCTTCCTTTCTCTTTTTTCTCTTCTATTCACTTTTCTCCTTTATCTTTTCTCTTCTTTTCTCTATTCTCTTCTTTTCTCTTTTCTCTTCTTTTCTCTTCATTTCACTTTCCTCATTTCTCTATTCTCATCTGTTCTCTTTTCTCTTCTTTGCTCTTTTCTCTTTTCTCTTCTTCTATCTTTTTTATCTTCTTTTCTCTTTTCTCTTTTCTCTATTCTCTTCTGTTCTCTTTTGTCTTCTTTCCACTGTTCCCTTTTCTCGTCTATTCTCTTTTATCTTTTCTCTTCTTTTCTCTTTTCTCTTCTTTTCTCTTCTTTTCTCCTTTTACGTTTCTTTTCTCTTTTCTCTTCTTTTATCATTCATTTTCTCTCTTTTCTGTTTTCTCTTCTTTTCTCTTTTCTCTTCTTTTCTCCTTTCTTTTCTCTTTTCTCTTCTTCTCTTCTTTTCTCTTTCTTCTTTTCCCTTCATTTCTCTTTTCTCTTTTGTATTCTTTTATCTTCTATTCACTTTTCTCTTTTATCTTTTCTTTTCTCTTCTTTTCTCTTCATTTCTCTTTCCTCATTTCTCTATTCTCATCTGTTCTCTTTTCTCTTCTTTGCTCTTTTCTCTTTTCTCTTCTTCTATCTTCTTTTATCTTCTTTTCTCTTTTCTCTATTCTCTTCTGTTCTCTTTTGTCTTCTTTCCTCTGTTCCCTTTTCTCGTCTATTCTCTTTTATCTTTTCTCTTCATTTCTCTTTTCTCTTCTTTTCCATTCTCTCTTCTTTTCTCTTTTCTCATTTCTATTTTCTTTTCTTTTCTCTTTTCTCTTCTCTCTTCTTGTCTCTTTTTTCTCTTCTATTCTTTTCTCTTCTTTTCTCTTTTCCATATTCTCTTGTTTTCTCTTGTCTCTTTTCTCTTTTCACTTCTTGTCTCTTTTTTCTCTTCTATTATTTTCTCTTCTTTTCTCTTTTCTATTTCCTCTTCTTTTCTATTTTATCTCTTCTCTTCTTTTCTCTTTTCCCTTTTCTTTTCTCTTTTCTCTTCTTTTCTCCTTCACTTTTCTTTTCTCTTTTCTGTTCTTTTCTCTTTTCTCATCTTTTCGCCTCTTTACTCTTTTCCCTTTTCTCTTCTTTTTTCTTTTCTCTCCTTTTCTCATTTCTCTTCTTTTCTCTTTTCTCTTATTTTCTCTTTTCACTTTTCTCTTCTTTTCTCTTTTCTCGTCTTTTCTCTTTTCTCGTCATTTCCCTTCATTTCTCTTTTCTCTTTTCTCTTTTGTATTCTTTTCTCTTCTATTCACTTTTCTCTTTTAACTTTTCTCTTGTTTTCTCTATTCTCTTCTTTTCTCTTTTTTCTCTTTTATTCACTTTTCTCTTTTATCATTTCTCTTCTTTTCTCTTTTCTCCTCTTTTCTCTTTTCCCTTTTCTTTTCTCTTTTCTCTTTTCTCTTCGTATCTCTTCTTTTCTCTTTTCTCTTCTTTTCTCTTCTTTTCTCTTTTCCTATATTCTCTTCTTTTCTCTTTTCTCTTTTCTCTTCTTTTCTCTTCTTTATTCTTTAACATTTTCTCTTCTTTTTACTCTTCTTTTCTCTTTTCTCTTCTTTTCATTTCTTTTCTCTGCTTTTCTCTTTTCTCTTCTTTTCTCTTCCTTCCTCTATATATTCTCTTTTCTCTTTTCTCTCATTTTCTCTTATTTTCTCTTTTTCCTATTCTCTTATTTTCTCTATTCTCTTTTTCTCTTTACTCTTCTTTTCTCTTTTCGCTTTTCTCTTCTTACCTCTTCTCCTTTTTCTCATATCTGTTCTTTTCTCTTTTCTCTTTTTTCTTCATTTCTCTTCTTTTCTCTTTTCCCTTTACACCTCTTTTTTCTTTTCTTCTTTTCTCTTTTTACTTTTCTTTTCTCTTTTCTCTTCTTTTCTCTTTTCTCATCTTTTCTCCTCTTTACTCTTTTCCCTTTTCTCTTCTTTTTTCTTTTCTCTTCTTTTCTCGTTTCTCTTCTTTTCTCTTTTCTCTTCTTTTCTCTTTTCCCTTTTCTTTTCTCTTTTCTCTATTCTCTTCTTTTCTCTTTTCTCTTTTGTATTCTTTTCTCTTCTATTCACTTTTCTCTTTTAACTTTTCTCTTCTTTTCTCTATTCTCTTCTTTTCTCTTTTTTCTCTTCTATTCACTTTTCTCTTTTATCTTTTCTCTTCTTTTCTCTATTCTCTTCTTTTCTCTTTTCTCTTCTTTTCTCTTCTTTTCTCTATTCTCTTCTTTTCTCTTTTTTCTCTTCTATTCACTTTTCTCTTTTATCTTTTCTCTTCTTTTCTCTATTCTCTTCTTTTCTCTTTTCTCTTCTTTTCTCTTCTTTTCTCTATTCTCTTCTTTTCTCTTTTTTCTCTTCTATTCACTTTTCTCTTTTATCTTTTCTCTTCTTTTCTCTATTCTCTTCTTTTCTCTTTTCTCTTCTTTTCTCTTCATTTCTCTTTCCTCATTTCTCTATTCTCATCTGTTCTCTTTTCTCTTCTTTGCTCTTTTCTCTTTTCTCTTCTGTTCTCTTTTGTCTTCTTTCCAATGTTCCCTTTTCTCGTCTATTCTCTTTTATCTTTTCTCTTCTTTTCTCTTTTCTCTTCTTTTCTCTTCTTTTCTCCTTTTACGTTTCTTTTCTCTTTTCTCTTCTTTTATCATTCATTTTCTCTCTTTTCTGTTTTCTCTTCTTTTCTCTTTTCTCTTCTTTTCTCCTTTCTTTTCTCTTTTCTCTTCTTCTCTTCTTTTCTCTTTCTTCTTTTCCCTTCATTTCTCTTTTCTCTTTTGTATTCTTTTATCTTCTATTCACTTTTCTCTTTTATCTTTTCTTTTCTCTTCTTTTCTCTATTCTCTTCTTTTCTCTTTTCTCTTCTTTTCTCTTCATTTCTCTTTCCTCATTTCTCTATTCTCATCTGTTCTCTTTTCTCTTCTTTGCTCTTTTCTCTTTTCTCTTCTTCTATCTTCTTTTATCTTCTTTTCTCTTTTCTCTATTCTCTTCTGTTCTCTTTTGTCTTCTTTCCTCTGTTCCCTTTTCTCGTCTATTCTCTTTTATCTTTTCTCTTCATTTCTCTTTTCTCTTCTTTTCCATTCTCTCTTCTTTTCTCTTTTCTCATTTCTCTTTTCTTTTCTCGTTTCTCTTTTCTCTTTTCTCTTTTGTATTCTTTTATCTTCTATTCACTTTTCTCTTTTAACTTTTCTCTTCTTTTCTCTATTCTCTTCTTTTCTCTTTTTTCTCTTCTATTCACTTTTCTCTTTTATCTTTTCTCTTCTTTTCTCTATTCTCTACTTTTCTCTATTATCTTTTCTCTTCTATCTTCTTTTATCTTCTTTTCTCTTTTCTCTTTTCTCTATTCTCTTCTGTTCTCTTTTGTCTTCTTTCCTCTGTTCCCTTTTCTCGTCTATTCTCTTTTATCTTTTCTCTTCATTTCTCTTTTCTCTTCTTTTCCATTCTCTCTTTTCTCTTTTCTCATTTCTCTTTTCTTTTCTCTTTTCTCTTTTCTCTTCTTGTCTCTTTTTTCTTTTCTATTCTTTTCTCTTCTTTTCTCTTTTCCATTTTCTCTTATTTTCTCTTTTCCCTTTTCTCTTCTTTTCTCTATTCTCTTTTTTCTTTACTCTTCTTTTCTCTTTTCGCTTTTCTCTTCTTATCTCTTCTCCTTTTTCTCATATCTGTTCTTTTCTCTTTTCTCTTTTTTCTTCATTTCTCTTCTTTTCTCTTTTCCCTTTACACCTCTTTTTTCTTTTCTTCTTTTCTCTTTTCACTTTTCTTTTCTCTTTTCTCTTCTTTTCTCTTTTCTCATCTTTTCTCCTCTTTACTCTTTTCCCTTTTCTCTTCTTTTTTCTTTTCTCTTCTTTTCTCGTTTCTCTTCTTTTCTCTTTTCCCTTTTCGTTTCTCTTTTCTCTATTCTCTTCTTTTCTCTTTTCTCTTTTGTATTCTTTTCTCTTCTATTCACTTTTCTCTTTTAACTTTTCTCTTCTTTTCTCTATTCTCTTCTTTTCTCTTTTTTCTCTTCTATTCACTTTTCTCTTTTATCTTTTCTCTTCTTTTCTCTATTCTCTTCTTTTCTCTATTAACTTTTCTCTTCTTTTCTCTATTCTCTTCTTTTCTCTTTTTTCTCTTCTATTCACTTTTCTCCTTTATCTTTTCTCTTCTTTTCTCTATTCTCTTCTTTTCTCTTTTCTCTTCTTTTCTCTTCATTTCTCTTTCCTCATTTCACTATTCTCATCTGTTCTCTTTTCTCTTCTTTGCTCTTTTCTCTTTTCTCTTCTTCTATCTTCTTTTATCTTCTTTTCTCTTTTCTCTTTTCTCTATTCTCTTCTGTTCTCTTTTGTCTTCTTTCCTCTGTTCCCTTTTCTCGTCTATTCTCTTTTATCTTTTCTCTTCTTTTCTCTTTTCTCTTCTTTTCCATTCTCTCTTCTTTTCTCTTTTCTCATTTCCCTTTTCTTTTCTTTTCTCTTTTCTCTTTTCTCTTCTTGTCTCTTTTTTCTTTTCTATTCTTTTCTCTTCTTTTCTCCTTTCACGTTTCTTTTCTCTTTTCTCTTCTTTTCTCATTCCTTTTTTCTCTTTTCTCTTTTCTCTTCTTTTCTCCTTTCTTTTCTCTTGTCTCTTCTTCTCTTCTTTTCTCTTTTCTCTTCTTTTCCCTTCATTTCTCTTTTCTCTTTTGTATTCTTTTATCTTCTATTCACTTTTCTCTTTTATCTTTTCTTTTCTCTTCTTTTCTCTATTCTCTTCTTTTCTCTTTTCTCTTCTTTTCTCTTCATTTCTCTTTCCTCATTTCTCTATTCTCATCTGTTCTCTTTTCTCTTCTTTGCTCTTTTCTCTTTTCTCTTCTTCTATCTTCTTTTATCTTCTTTTCTCTTTTCTCTTTTCTCTTTTCTCTATTCTCTTCTGTTCTCTTTTGTCTTCTTTCCTCTGTTCCCTTTTCTCGTCTATTCTCTTTTATCTTTTCTCTTCATTTCTCTTTTCTCTTCTTTTCCATTCTCTCTTCTTTTCTCTTTTCTCATTTCTATTTTCTTTTCTTTTCTCTTTTCTCTTCTCTCTTCTTGTCTCTTTTTTCTCTTCTATTCTTTTCTCTTCTTTTCTCTTTTCCATTTTCTGTTGTTTTCTCTTGTCTCTTTTCTCTTTTCACTTCTTGTCTCTTTTTTCTCTTCTATTATTTTCTCTTCTTTTCTCTTTTCTATTTCCTCTTCTTTTCTATTTTATCTCTTCTCTTCTTTTCTCTTTTCCCTTTTCTTTTCTCTTTTCTCTTCTTTTCTCTTCTTTTCTCCTTCACTTTTCTTTTCTCTTTTCTGTTCTTTTCTCTTTTCTCATCTTTTCGCCTCTTTACTCTTTTCCCTTTTCTCTTCTTTTTTCTTTTCTCTTCTTTTCTCATTTCTCTTCTTTTCTCTTTTCTCTTATTTTCTCTTTTCACTTTTCTCTTCTTTTCTCTTTTCCCTTTTCTCTTGTTTTCTCTTTTCCCTTTTTTCTTCTTTTCTCTATTCTCTTTTTCTCTTTACTCTTCTTTTCTCTTTTCGATTTTCTCTTCTTATCTCTTCTCCTTTTTCTCATATCTGTTCTTTTCTCTTTTCTCTTTTCGCTTCATTTCTCTTCTTTTCTCTTTTCCCTTTACACCTCTTTTTCCTTTTCTTCTTTTCTCTTTTCACTTTTCTTTTCTCTTTTCTCTTTTCTCATCTTTTCTCCTCTTTACTCTTTTCCCTTTTCTCTTCTTTTTTCTTTTCTCTTCTTTTCTCTTTTCTCTTCTTTTCTCTTTTCACTTTTCTTTTCTCTTTTCTCTATTCTCGTCTTTTCTCTTTTCTCGTCATTTCCCTTCATTTCTCTTTTCTCTTTTCTCTTTTGTATTCTTTTCTCTTCTATTCACTTTTCTCTTTTAACTTTTCTCTTGTTTTCTCTATTCTCTTCTTTTCTCTTTTTTCTCTTTTATTCACTTTTCTCTTTTATCATTTCTCTTCTTTTCTCTTTTCTCCTCTTTTCTCTTTTCCCTTTTCTTTTCTCTTTTCTCTTTTCTCTTCGTATCTCTTCTTTTCTCTTTTCTCTTCTTTTCTCTTCTTTTCTCTTTTCCTCTATTCTCTTCTTTTCTCTTTTCTCTTTTCTCTTCTTTTCTCTTCTTTATTCTGTAACCTTTTCTCTTCTTTTTACTCTTCTTTTCTCTTTTCTCTTCTTTTCATTTCTTTTCTCTTCTTTTCTCTTTTCTCTTCTTTTCTCTTCCTTCCTCTATATATTCTCTTTTCTCTTTTCTCTCATTTTCTCTTATTTTCTCTTTTTCCTATTCTCTTCTTTTCTCTATTCTCTTTTTCTCTTTACTCTTCTTTTCTCTTTTCGCTTTTCTCTTCTTACCTCTTCTCCTTTTTCTCATATCTGTTCTTTTCTCTTTTCTCTTTTTTCTTCATTTCTCTTCTTTTCTCTTTTCCCTTTACACCTCTTTTTTCTTTTCTTCTTTTCTCTTTTTACTTTTCTTTTCTCTTTTCTCTTCTTTTCTCTTTTCTCATCTTTTCTCCTCTCTACTCTTTTCCCTTTTCTCTTCTTTTTTCTTTTCTCTTCTTTTCTCGTTTCTCTTTTCTCTTTTCTCTTTTGTATTCTTTTATCTTCTATTCACTTTTCTCTTTTATCTTTTCTCTTCTTTTCTCTATTCTCTTCTTTTCTCTATTAACTTTTCTCTTCTTTTCTCTATTCTCTTCTTTTCTCTTTTTTCTCTTCTATTCACTTTTCTCCTTTATCTTTTCTCTTCTTTTCTCTATTCTCTTCTTTTCTCTTTTCTCTTCTTTTCTCTTTTCCCTTTTCTTTTCTCTTTTCTCTATTCTCTTCTTTTCTCTTTTCTCTTTTGTATTCTTTTCTCTTCTATTCACTTTTCTCTTTTAACTTTTCTCTTCTTTTCTCTATTCTCTTCTTTTCTCTTTTTTCTCTTCTCTTCACTTTTCTCTTTTATCTTTTCTCTTCTTTTCTCTATTCTCTTCTTTTCTCTTTTCTCTTCTTTTCTCTTCTTTTCTCTATTCTCTTCTTTTCTCTTTTTTCTCTTCTATTCACTTTTCTCTTTTATCTTTTCTCTTCTTTTCTCTATTCTCTTCTTTTCTCTTCATTTCTCTTTCCTCATTTCTCTATTCTCATCTGTTCTCTTTTCTCTTCTTTGCTCTTTTCTCTTTTCTCTTCTTCTATCTTCTTTTATCTTCTTTTCTCTTTTCTCTATTCTCTTCTGTTCTCTTTTGTCTTCTTTCCACTGTTCCCTTTTCTCGTCTATTCTCTTTTATCTTTTCTCTTCTTTTCTCTTTTCTCTTCTTTTCTCTTCTTTTCTCCTTTTACGTTTCTTTTCTCTTTTCTCTTCTTTTATCATTCATTTTCTCTCTTTTCTGTTTTCTCTTCTTTTCTCTTTTCTCTTCTTTTCTCCTTTCTTTTCTCTTTTCTCTTCTTCTCTTCTTTTCTCTTTCTTCTTTTCCCTTCATTTCTCTTTTCTCTTTTGTATTCTTTTATCTTCTATTCACTTTTCTCTTTTATCTTTTCTTTTCTCTTCTTTTCTCTATTCTCTTCTTTTCTCTTTTCTCTTCTTTTCTCTTCATTTCTCTTTCCTCATTTCTCTATTCTCATCTGTTCTCTTTTCTCTTCTTTGCTCTTTTCTCTTTTCTCTTCTTCTATCTTCTTTTATCTTCTTTTCTCTTTTCTCTATTCTCTTCTGTTCTCTTTTGTCTTCTTTCCTCTGTTCCCTTTTCTCGTCTATTCTCTTTTATCTTTTCTCTTCATTTCTCTTTTCTCTTCTTTTCCATTCTCTCTTCTTTTCTCTTTTCTCATTTCTCTTTTCTTTTCTCGTTTCTCGTTTCTCTTTTCTCTTTTGTATTCTTTTATCTTCTATTCACTTTTCTCTTTTAACTTTTCTCTTCTTTTCTCTATTCTCTTCTTTTCTCTTTTTCTCTTCTATTCACTTTTCTCTTTTATCTTTTCTCTTCTTTTCTCTATTCTCTACTTTTCTCTATTATCTTTTCTTTTCTCTATTCTCTTCTTTTCTCTTTTCTCTTCTTTTCTCTTCATTTCTCTTTCCTCATTTCTCTATTCTCATCTGTTCTCTTTTCTCTTCTTTGCTCTTTTCTCTTTTCTCTTCTTCTATCTTCTTTTATCTTCTTTTCTCTTTTCTCTTTTCTCTATTCTCTTCTGTTCTCTTTTGTCTTCTTTCCTCTGTTCCCTTTTCTCGTCTATTCTCTTTTATCTTTTCTCTTCATTTCTCTTTTCTCTTCTTTTCCATTCTCTCTTCTTTTCTCTTTTCTCATTTCTATTTTCTTTTCTTTTCTCTTTTCTCTTCTCTCTTCTTGTCTCTTTTTTCTCTTCTATTCTTTTCTCTTCTTTTCTCTTTTCCATATTCTCTTGTTTTCTCTTGTCTCTTTTCTCTTTTCACTTCTTGTCTCTTTTTTCTCTTCTATTATTTTCTCTTCTTTTCTCTTTTCTATTTCCTCTTCTTTTCTATTTTATCTCTTCTCTTCTTTTCTCTTTTCCCTTTTCTTTTCTCTTTTCTCTTCTTTTCTCCTTCACTTTTCTTTTCTCTTTTCTGTTCTTTTCTCTTTTCTCATCTTTTCGCCTCTTTACTCTTTTCCCTTTTCTCTTCTTTTTTCTTTTCTCTTCTTTTCTCATTTCTCTTCTTTTCTCTTTTCTCTTATTTTCTCTTTTCACTTTTCTCTTCTTTTCTCTTTTCCCTTTTCTCTTGTTTTCTCTTTTCCCTTTTCTCTTCTTTTCTCTATTCTCTTTTTCTCTTTACTCTTCTTTTCTCTTTTCCTTTTCTCTTCTTATCTCTTCTCCTTTTTCTCATATCTGTTCTTTTCTCTTTTCTCTTTTCTCTTCTTTTCTCTTTTCTCATCTTTTCTCCTCTTTACTCTTTTCCCTTTTCTCTTCTTTTTTCTTTTCTCTTCTTTTCTCGATTCTCTTCTTTTCTCTTTTCTCTTCTTTTCTCTTTTCCCTTTTCTTTTCTCTTTTCTCTATTCTCTTCTTTTCTCTTTTCTCGTCTTTTCTCTTTTCTCGTCATTTCCCTTCATTTCTCTTTTCTCTTTTCTCTTTTGTATTCTTTTTTCTTCTGTTCACTTTTCTCTTCTATCTTTTCTCTTCTTTTCTCTTTTCTCCTCTTTTCTTTTTTCCCTTTTCTTTTCTCTTTTCTCTTTTCTCTTTTCTCTTCGTATCTCTTCTTTTCTCTTTTCTCTTCTTTTCTCTTCTTTTCTCTTTTCCCTTTATTCTCTTCTTTTCTCATTTCCTATATTCTCTTCTTTTCTCTTTTCTCTTTTCTCTTCTTTTCAATTTATTCTTTAAACTTTTCTCTTCTTTTTACTCTTCATTTCTCTTTTCTCTTCTTTTCATTTCTTTTCTCTTCTTTTCTCTTTTCTCTTCTTTTCTCTTCCTTTCTCTATATATTCTCTTTTCTCTTTTCTCTCATTTCCTCTTATTTTCTCTTTTTCCTTTTCTCTTCTTTTCTCTATTCTCTTTTTCTCTTTACTCTTCTTTTCTCTTTTCGCTTTTCTCTTCTTATCTCTTCTCCTTTTTCTCATTTCTGTTCTTTTCTCTTTTCTCTTTTTTCTTCATTTCTCTTCTTTTCCCTTTTCCCTTTACACCTCTTTTTCCTTTTCTTCTTTTCTCTTTTCACTTTTCTTTTCTCTTTTCTCTTCTTTTTTCTTTTCTCTTCTTTTCTCGTTTCTCTTTTCTCTTTTCTCTTTTGTATTCTTTTATCTTCTATTCACTTTTCTCTTTTATCTTTTCTCTTCTTTTCTCTATTCTCTACTTTTCTCTATTAACTTTTCTCTTCTTTTCTCTATTCTCTTCCTTTCTCTTTTTTCTCTTCTATTCACTTTTCTCCTTTATCTTTTCTCTTCTTTTCTCTATTCTCTTCTTTTCTCTTTTCTCTTCTTTTCTCTTCATTTCTCTTTCCTCATTTCTCTATTCTCATCTGTTCTCTTTTCTCTTCTTTGCTCTTTTCTCTTTTCTCTTCTTCTATCTTTTTTATCTTCTTTTCTCTTTTCTCTTTTCTCTATTCTCTTCTGTTCTCTTTTGTCTTCTTTCCACTGTTCCCTTTTCTCGTCTATTCTCTTTTATCTTTTCTCTTCTTTTCTCTTTTCTCTTCTTTTCTCCTTTTACGTTTCTTTTCTCTTTTCTCTTCTTTTATCATTCATTTTCTCTCTTTTCTGTTTTCTCTTCTTTTCTCTTTTCTCTTCTTTTCTCCTTTCTTTTCTCTTTTCTCTTCTTCTCTTCTTTTCTCTTTCTTCTTTTCCCTTCATTTCTCTTTTCTCTTTTGTATTCTTTTATCTTCTATTCACTTTTCTCTTTTATCTTTTCTTTTCTCTTCTTTTCTCTATTCTCTTCTTTTCTCTTTTCTCTTCTTTTCTCTTCATTTCTCTTTCCTCATTTCTCTATTCTCATCTGTTCTCTTTTCTCTTCTTTGCTCTTTTCTCTTTTCTCTTCTTCTATCTTCTTTTATCTTCTTTTCTCTTTTCTCTATTCTCTTCTGTTCTCTTTTGTCTTCTTTCCTCTGTTCCCTTTTCTCGTCTATTCTCTTTTATCTTTTCTCTTCATTTCTCTTTTCTCTTCTTTTCCATTCTCTCTTCTTTTCTCTTTTCTCATTTCTCTTTTCTTTTCTCGTTTCTCTTTTCTCTTTTCTCTTTTGTATTCTTTTATCTTCTATTCACTTTTCTCTTTTAACTTTTCTCTTCTTTTCTCTATTCTCTTCTTTTCTCTTTTTTCTCTTCTATTCACTTTTCTCTTTTATCTTTTCTCTTCTTTTCTCTATTCTCTACTTTTCTCTATTATCTTTTCTCTTCTATCTTCTTTTATCTTCTTTTCTCTTTTCTCTTTTCTCTATTCTCTTCTGTTCTCTTTTGTCTTCTTTCCTCTGTTCCCTTTTCTCGTCTATTCTCTTTTATCTTTTCTCTTCATTTCTCTTTTCTCTTCTTTTCCATTCTCTCTTTTCTCTTTTCTCATTTCTCTTTTCTTTTCTCTTTTCTCTTTTCTCTTCTTGTCTCTTTTTTCTTTTCTATTCTTTTCTCTTCTTTTCTCTTTTCCATTTTCTCTTATTTTCTCTTTTCCCTTTTCTCTTCTTTTCTCTATTCTCTTTTTTCTTTACTCTTCTTTTCTCTTTTCGCTTTTCTCTTCTTATCTCTTCTCCTTTTTCTCATATCTGTTCTTTTCTCTTTTCTCTTTTTTCTTCATTTCTCTTCTTTTCTCTTTTCCCTTTACACCTCTTTTTTCTTTTCTTCTTTTCTCTTTTCACTTTTCTTTTCTCTTTTCTCTTCTTTTCTCTTTTCTCATCTTTTCTCCTCTTTACTCATTTCCCTTTTCTCTTCTTTATTCTTTTCTCTTCTTTTCTCTTTTCTCTTCTTTTCTCTTTTCCCTTTTCTTTTCTCTTTTCTCTATTCTCTTCTGTTCTCTTTTGTCTTCTTTCCTCTGTTCCCTTTTCTCGTCTATTCTCTTTTATCTTTTCTCTTCTTTTCTCTATTCTCTTCTTTTCTCTTTTCTCTTCTTTTCTCTTCATTTCTCTTTCCTCATTTCTCTATTCTCATCTGTTCTCTTTTCTCTTCTTTGCTCTTTTCTCTTTTCTCTTCTGTTCTCTTTTGTCTTCTTTCCACTGTTCCCTTTTCTCGTCTATTCTCTTTTATCTTTTCTCTTATTTTCTCTTTTCTCTTCTTTTCTCTTCTTTTCTCCTTTTACGTTTCTTTTCTCTTTTCTCTTCTTTTATCATTCATTTTCTCTCTTTTCTGTTTTCTCTTCTTTTCTCTTTTCTCTTCTTTTCTCCTTTCTTTTCTCTTTTCTCTTCTTCTCTTCTTTTCTCTTTCTTCTTTTCCCTTCATTTCTCTTTTCTCTTTTGTATTCTTTTATCTTCTATTCACTTTTCTCTTTTATCTTTTCTTTTCTCTTCTTTTCTCTATTCTCTTCTTTTCTCTTTTCTCTTCTTTTCTCTTCATTTCTCTTTCCTCATTTCTCTATTCTCATCTGTTCTCTTTTCTCTTCTTTGCTCTTTTCTCTTTTCTCTTCTTCTATCTTCTTTTATCTTCTTTTCTCTTTTCTCTATTCTCTTCTGTTCTCTTTTGTCTTCTTTCCTCTGTTCCCTTTTCTCGTCTATTCTCTTTTATCTTTTCTCTTCATTTCTCTTTTCTCTTCTTTTCCATTCTCTCTTCTTTTCTCTTTTCTCATTTCTCTTTTCTTTTCTCGTTTCTCTTTTCTCTTTTCTCTTTTGTATTCTTTTATCTTCTATTCACTTTTCTCTTTTAACTTTTCTCTTCTTTTCTCTATTCTCTTCTTTTCTCTTTTTTCTCTTCTATTCACTTTTCTCTTTTATCTTTTCTCTTCTTTTCTCTATTCTCTACTTTTCTCTATTATCTTTTCTCTTCTATCTTCTTTTATCTTCTTTTCTCTTTTCTCTTTTCTCTATTCTCTTCTGTTCTCTTTTGTCTTCTTTCCTCTGTTCCCTTTTCTCGTCTATTCTCTTTTATCTTTTCTCTTCATTTCTCTTTTCTCTTCTTTTCCATTCTCTCTTCTTTTCTCTTTTCTCATTTCTCTTTTCTTTTCTCTTTTCTCTTTTCTCTTCTTGTCTCTTTTTTCTTTTCTATTCTTTTCTCTTCTTTTCTCTTTTCCATTTTCTCTTATTTTCTCTTTTCCCTTTTCTCTTCTTTTCTCTATTCTCCTTTTTCTTTACTCTTCTTTTCTCTTTTCTCTTTTCTCTTCTTTATTCTTTAACCTTTTCTCTTCTTTTTACTCTTCTTTTCTCTTTTCTCTTCTTTTCATTTCTTTTCTCTTCTTTTCTCTTTTCTCTTCTTTTCTCTTCCTTCCTCTATATATTCTCTTTTCTCTTTTCTCTCATTTTCTCTTATTTTCTCTTTTTCCTATTCTCTTCTTTTCTCTATTCTCTTTTTCTCTTTACTCTTCTTTTCTCTTTTCGCTTTTCTCTTCTTACCTCTTCTCCTTTTTCTCATATCTGTTCTTTTCTCTTTTCTCTTTTTTCTTCATTTCTCTTCTTTTCTCTTTTCCCTTTACACCTCTTTTTTCTTTTCTTCTTTTCTCTTTTTACTTTTCTTTTCTCTTTTCTCTTCTTTTCTCTTTTCTCATCTTTTCTCCTCTTTACTCTTTTCCCTTTTCTCTTCTTTTTTCTTTTCTCTTCTTTTCTCGTTTCTCTTTTCTCTTTTCTCTTTTGTATTCTTTTATCTTCTATTCACTTTTCTCTTTTATCTTTTCTCTTCTTTTCTCTATTCTCTTCTTTTCTCTATTAACTTTTCTCTTCTTTTCTCTATTCTCTTCTTTTCTCTTTTTTCTCTTCTATTCACTTTTCTCCTTTATCTTTTCTCTTCTTTTCTCGTTTCTCTTCTTTTCTCTTTTCTCTTCTTTTCTCTTCATTTCTCTTTCCTCATTTCTCTATTCTCATCTGTTCTCTTTTCTCTTCTTTGCTCTTTTCTCTTTTCTCTTCTTCTATCTTTTTTATCTTCTTTTCTCTTTTCTCTTTTCTCTATTCTCTTCTGTTCTCTTTTGTCTTCTTTCCACTGTTCCCTTTTCTCGTCTATTCTCTTTTATCTTTTCTCTTTTCTCTTCTTTTCCATTCTCTCTTCTTTTCTCTTTTCTCATTTCCCTTTTCTTTTCTTTTCTCTTTTCTCTTTTCTCTTCTTGTCTCTTTTTTCTTTTCTATTCTTTTCTCTTCTTTTCTCCTTTCACGTTTCTTTTCTCTTTTCTCTTCTTTTCTCATTCCTTTTTCTCTTTTCTCTTTTCTCTTCTTTTCTCTTTTCTCTTCTTTTCCATTCTCTCTTCTTTTCTCTTTTCTCATTTCCCTTTTCTTTTCTTTTCTCTTTTCTCTTTTTTCTTCTTGTCTCTTTTTTCTTTTCTATTCTTTTCTCTTCTTTTCTCCTTTCACGTTTCTTTTCTCTTTTCTCTTCTTTTCTCATTCCTTTTTTCTCTTTTCTCTTTTCTCTTCTTTTCTCCTTTCTTTTCTCTTGTCTCTTCTTCTCTTCTTTTCTCTTTTCTCTTCTTTTCCCTTCATTTCTCTTTTCTCTTTTGTATTCTTTTATCTTCTATTCACTTTTCTCTTTTATCTTTTCTTTTCTCTTCTTTTCTCTATTCTCTTCTTTTCTCTTTTCTCTTCTTTTCTCTTCATTTCTCTTTCCTCATTTCTCTATTCTCATCTGTTCTCTTTTCTCTTCTTTGCTCTTTTCTCTTTTCTCTTCTTCTATCTTCTTTTATCTTCTTTTCTCTTTTCTCTTTTCTCTATTCTCTTCTGTTCTCTTTTGTCTTCTTTCCTCTGTTCCCTTTTCTCGTCTATTCTCTTTTATCTTTTCTCTTCATTTCTCTTTTCTCTTCTTTTCCATTCTCTCTTCTTTTCTCTTTTCTCATTTCTATTTTCTTTTCTTTTCTCTTTTCTCTTCTCTCTTCTTGTCTCTTTTTTCTCTTCTATTCTTTTCTCTTCTTTTCTCTTTTCCATTTTCTCTTGTTTTCTCTTGTCTCTTTTCTCTTTTCACTTCTTGTCTCTTTTTTCTCTTCTATTATTTTCTCTTCTTTTCTCTTTTCTATTTCCTCTTCTTTTCTATTTTATCTCTTCTCTTCTTTTCTCTTTTCCCTTTTCTTTTCTCTTTTCTCTTCTTTTCTCCTTCACTTTTCTTTTCTCTTTTCTGTTCTTTTCTCTTTTCTCATCTTTTCGCCTCTTTACTCTTTTCCCTTTTCTCTTCTTTTTTCTTTTCTCTTCTTTTCTCATTTCTCTTCTTTTCTCTTTTCCCTTATTTTCTCTTTTCACTTTTCTCTTCTTTTCTCTTTTCTCGTCTTTTCTCTTTTCTCGTCATTTCCCTTCATTTCTCTTTTCTCTTTTCTCTTTTGTATTCTTTTCTCTTCTATTCACTTTTCTCTTTTAACTTTTCTCTTGTTTTCTCTATTCTCTTCTTTTCTCTTTTTTCTCTTTTATTCACTTTTCTCTTTTATCATTTCTCTTCTTTTCTCTTTTCTCCTCTTTTCTCTTTTCCCTTTTCTTTTCTCTTTTCTCTTTTCTCTTCGTATCTCTTCTTTTCTCTTTTCTCTTCTTTTCTCTTCTTTTCTCTTTTCCTATATTCTCTTCTTTTCTCTTTTCTCTTTTCTCTTCTTTTCTCTTCTTTATTCTTTAACATTTTCTCTTCTTTTTACTCTTCTTTTCTCTTTTCTCTTCTTTTCATTTCTTTTCTCTGCTTTTCTCTTTTCTCTTCTTTTCTCTTCCTTCCTCTATATATTCTCTTTTCTCTTTTCTCTCATTTTCTCTTATTTTCTCTTTTTCCTATTCTCTTATTTTCTCTATTCTCTTTTTCTCTTTACTCTTCTTTTCTCTTTTCGCTTTTCTCTTCTTACCTCTTCTCCTTTTTCTCATATCTGTTCTTTTCTCTTTTCTCTTTTTTCTTCATTTCTCTTCTTTTCTCTTTTCCCTTTACACCTCTTTTTTCTTTTCTTCTTTTCTCTTTTTACTTTTCTTTTCTCTTTTCTCTTCTTTTCTCTTTTCTCATCTTTTCTCCTCTTTACTCTTTTCCCTTTTCTCTTCTTTTTTCTTTTCTCTTCTTTTCTCGTTTCTCTTCTTTTCTCTTTTCTCTTCTTTTCTCTTTTCCCTTTTCTTTTCTCTTTTCTCTATTCTCTTCTTTTCTCTTTTCTCTTTTGTATTCTTTTCTCTTCTATTCACTTTTCTCTTTTAACTTTTCTCTTCTTTTCTCTATTCTCTTCTTTTCTCTTTTTTCTCATCTATTCACTTTTCTCTTTTATCTTTTCTCTTCTTTTCTCTATTCTCTTCTTTTCTCTTTTCTCTTCTTTTCTCTTCTTTTCTCTATTCTCTTCTTTTCTCTTTTTTCTCTTCTATTCACTTTTCTCTTTTATCTTTTCTCTTCTTTTCTCTATTCTCTTCTTTTCTCTTTTCTCTTCTTTTCTCTTCTTTTCTCTATTCTCTTCTTTTCTCTTTTTTCTCTTCTATTCACTTTTCTCTTTTATCTTTTCTCTTCTTTTCTCTATTCTCTTCTTTTCTCTTTTCTCTTCTTTTCTCTTCATTTCTCTTTCCTCATTTCTCTATTCTCATCTGTTCTCTTTTCTCTTCTTTGCTCTTTTCTCTTTTCTCTTCTGTTCTCTTTTGTCTTCTTTCCACTGTTCCCTTTTCTCGTCTATTCTCTTTTATCTTTTCTCTTATTTTCTCTTTTCTCTTCTTTTCTCTTCTTTTCTCCTTTTACGTTTCTTTTCTCTTTTCTCTTCTTTTATCATTCATTTTCTCTCTTTTCTGTTTTCTCTTCTTTTCTCTTTTCTCTTCTTTTCTCCTTTCTTTTCTCTTTTCTCTTCTTCTCTTCTTTTCTCTTTCTTCTTTTCCCTTCATTTCTCTTTTCTCTTTTGTATTCTTTTATCTTCTATTCACTTTTCTCTTTTATCTTTTCTTTTCTCTTCTTTTCTCTATTCTCTTCTTTTCTCTTTTCTCTTCTTTTCTCTTCATTTCTCTTTCCTCATTTCTCTATTCTCATCTGTTCTCTTTTCTCTTCTTTGCTCTTTTCTCTTTTCTCTTCTTCTATCTTCTTTTATCTTCTTTTCTCTTTTCTCTATTCTCTTCTGTTCTCTTTTGTCTTCTTTCCTCTGTTCCCTTTTCTCGTCTATTCTCTTTTATCTTTTCTCTTCATTTCTCTTTTCTCTTCTTTTCCATTCTCTCTTCTTTTCTCTTTTCTCATTTCTCTTTTCTTTTCTCGTTTCTCTTTTCTCTTTTCTCTTTTGTATTCTTTTATCTTCTATTCACTTTTCTCTTTTAACTTTTCTCTTCTTTTCTCTATTCTCTTCTTTTCTCTTTTTTCTCTTCTATTCACTTTTCTCTATTATCTTTTCTTTTCTCTATTCTCTTCTTTTCTCTTTTCTCTTCTTTTCTCTTCATTTCTCTTTCCTCATTTCTCTATTCTCATCTGTTCTCTTTTCTCTTCTTTGCTCTTTTCTCTTTTCTCTTCTTCTATCTTCTTTTATCTTCTTTTCTCTTTTCTCTTTTCTCTATTCTCTTCTGTTCTCTTTTGTCTTCTTTCCTCTGTTCCCTTTTCTCGTCTATTCTCTTTTATCTTTTCTCTTCATTTCTCTTTTCTCTTCTTTTCCATTCTCTCTTCTTTTCTCTTTTCTCATTTCTATTTTCTTTTCTTTTCTCTTTTCTCTTCTCTCTTCTTGTCTCTTTTTTCTCTTCTATTCTTTTCTCTTCTTTTCTCTTTTCCATATTCTCTTGTTTTCTCTTGTCTCTTTTCTCTTTTCACTTCTTGTCTCTTTTTTCTCTTCTATTATTTTCTCTTCTTTTCTCTTTTCTATTTCCTCTTCTTTTCTATTTTATCTCTTCTCTTCTTTTCTCTTTTCCCTTTTCTTTTCTCTTTTCTCTTCTTTTCTCCTTCACTTTTCTTTTCTCTTTTCTGTTCTTTTCTCTTTTCTCATCTTTTCGCCTCTTTACTCTTTTCCCTTTTCTCTTCTTTTTTCTTTTCTCTTCTTTTCTCATTTCTCTTCTTTTCTCTTTTCTCTTATTTTCTCTTTTCACTTTTCTCTTCTTTTCTCTTTTCCCTTTTCTCTTGTTTTCTCTTTTCCCTTTTCTCTTCTTTTCTCTATTCTCTTTTTCTCTTTACTCTTCTTTTCTCTTTTCCTTTTCTCTTCTTATCTCTTCTCCTTTTTCTCATATCTGTTCTTTTCTCTTTTCTCTTTTCTCTTCTTTTCTCTTTTCTCATCTTTTCTCCTCTTTACTCTTTTCCCTTTTCTCTTCTTTTTTCTTTTCTCTTCTTTTCTCGATTCTCTTCTTTTCTCTTTTCTCTTCTTTTCTCTTTTCCCTTTTCTTTTCTCTTTTCTCTATTCTCTTCTTTTCTCTTTTCTCGTCTTTTCTCTTTTCTCGTCATTTCCCTTCATTTCTCTTTTCTCTTTTCTCTTTTGTATTCTTTTTTCTTCTGTTCACTTTTCTCTTCTATCTTTTCTCTTCTTTTCTCTTTTCTCCTCTTTTCTTTTTTCCCTTTTCTTTTCTCTTTTCTCTTTTCTCTTTTCTCTTCGTATCTCTTCTTTTCTCTTTTCTCTTCTTTTCTCTTCTTTTCTCTTTTCCCTTTATTCTCTTCTTTTCTCATTTCCTATATTCTCTTCTTTTCTCTTTTCTCTTTTCTCTTCTTTTCAATTTATTCTTTAAACTTTTCTCTTCTTTTTACTCTTCATTTCTCTTTTCTCTTCTTTTCATTTCTTTTCTCTTCTTTTCTCTTTTCTCTTCTTTTCTCTTCCTTTCTCTATATATTCTCTTTTCTCTTTTCTCTCATTTCCTCTTATTTTCTCTTTTTCCTTTTCTCTTCTTTTCTCTATTCTCTTTTTCTCTTTACTCTTCTTTTCTCTTTTCGCTTTTCTCTTCTTATCTCTTCTCCTTTTTCTCATTTCTGTTCTTTTCTCTTTTCTCTTTTTTCTTCATTTCTCTTCTTTTCCCTTTTCCCTTTACACCTCTTTTTCCTTTTCTTCTTTTCTCTTTTCACTTTTCTTTTCTCTTTTCTCTTCTTTTTTCTTTTCTCTTCTTTTCTCGTTTCTCTTTTCTCTTTTCTCTTTTGTATTCTTTTATCTTCTATTCACTTTTCTCTTTTATCTTTTCTCTTCTTTTCTCTATTCTCTACTTCTCTCTATTAACTTTTCTCTTCTTTTCTCTATTCTCTTCCTTTCTCTTTTTTCTCTTCTATTCACTTTTCTCCTTTATCTTTTCTCTTCTTTTCTCTATTCTCTTCTTTTCTCTTTTCTCTTCTTTTCTCTTCATTTCTCTTTCCTCATTTCTCTATTCTCATCTGTTCTCTTTTCTCTTCTTTGCTCTTTTCTCTTTTCTCTTCTTCTATCTTTTTTATCTTCTTTTCTCTTTTCTCTTTTCTCTATTCTCTTCTGTTCTCTTTTGTCTTCTTTCCACTGTTCCCTTTTCTCGTCTATTCTCTTTTATCTTTTCTCTTCTTTTCTCTTTTCTCTTCTTTTCTCTTCTTTTCTCCTTTTACGTTTCTTTTCTCTTTTCTCTTCTTTTATCATTCATTTTCTCTCTTTTCTGTTTTCTCTTCTTTTCTCTTTTCTCTTCTTTTCTCCTTTCTTTTCTCTTTTCTCTTCTTCTCTTCTTTTCTCTTTCTTCTTTTCCCTTCATTTCTCTTTTCTCTTTTGTATTCTTTTATCTTCTATTCACTTTTCTCTTTTATCTTTTCTTTTCTCTTCTTTTCTCTATTCTCTTCTTTTCTCTTTTCTCTTCTTTTCTCTTCATTTCTCTTTCCTCATTTCTCTATTCTCATCTGTTCTCTTTTCTCTTCTTTGCTCTTTTCTCTTTTCTCTTCTTCTATCTTCTTTTATCTTCTTTTCTCTTTTCTCTATTCTCTTCTGTTCTCTTTTGTCTTCTTTCCTCTGTTCCCTTTTCTCGTCTATTCTCTTTTATCTTTTCTCTTCATTTCTCTTTTCTCTTCTTTTCCATTCTCTCTTCTTTTCTCTTTTCTCATTTCTCTTTTCTTTTCTCGTTTCTCTTTTCTCTTTTCTCTTTTGTATTCTTTTATCTTCTATTCACTTTTCTCTTTTAACTTTTCTCTTCTTTTCTCTATTCTCTTCTTTTCTCTTTTTTCTCTTCTATTCACTTTTCTCTTTTATCTTTTCTCTTCTTTTCTCTATTCTCTACTTTTCTCTATTATCTTTTCTCTTCTATCTTCTTTTATCTTCTTTTCTCTTTTCTCTTTTCTCTATTCTCTTCTGTTCTCTTTTGTCTTCTTTCCTCTGTTCCCTTTTCTCGTCTATTCTCTTTTATCTTTTCTCTTCATTTCTCTTTTCTCTTCTTTTCCATTCTCTCTTTTCTCTTTTCTCATTTCTCTTTTCTTTTCTCTTTTCTCTTTTCTCTTCTTGTCTCTTTTTTCTTTTCTATTCTTTTCTCTTCTTTTCTCTTTTCCATTTTCTCTTATTTTCTCTTTTCCCTTTTCTCTTCTTTTCTCTATTCTCTTTTTTCTTTACTCTTCTTTTCTCTTTTCGCTTTTCTCTTCTTATCTCTTCTCCTTTTTCTCATATCTGTTCTTTTCTCTTTTCTCTTTTTTCTTCATTTCTCTTCTTTTCTCTTTTCCCTTTACACCTCTTTTTTCTTTTCTTCTTTTCTCTTTTCACTTTTCTTTTCTCTTTTCTCTTCTTTTCTCTTTTCTCATCTTTTCTCCTCTTTACTCATTTCCCTTTTCTCTTCTTTATTCTTTTCTCTTCTTTTCTCTTTTCTCTTCTTTTCTCTTTTCCCTTTTCTTTTCTCTTTTCTCTATTCTCTTCTGTTCTCTTTTGTCTTCTTTCCTCTGTTCCCTTTTCTCGTCTATTCTCTTTTATCTTTTCTCTTCTTTTCTCTATTCTCTTCTTTTCTCTTTTCTCTTCTTTTCTCTTCATTTCTCTTTCCTCATTTCTCTATTCTCATCTGTTCTCTTTTCTCTTCTTTGCTCTTTTCTCTTTTCTCTTCTGTTCTCTTTTGTCTTCTTTCCACTGTTCCCTTTTCTCGTCTATTCTCTTTTATCTTTTCTCTTATTTTCTCTTTTCTCTTCTTTTCTCTTCTTTTCTCCTTTTACGTTTCTTTTCTCTTTTCTCTTCTTTTATCATTCATTTTCTCTCTTTTCTGTTTTCTCTTCTTTTCTCTTTTCTCTTCTTTTCTCCTTTCTTTTCTCTTTTCTCTTCTTCTCTTCTTTTCTCTTTCTTCTTTTCCCTTCATTTCTCTTTTCTCTTTTGTATTCTTTTATCTTCTATTCACTTTTCTCTTTTATCTTTTCTTTTCTCTTCTTTTCTCTATTCTCTTCTTTTCTCTTTTCTCTTCTTTTCTCTTCATTTCTCTTTCCTCATTTCTCTATTCTCATCTGTTCTCTTTTCTCTTCTTTGCTCTTTTCTCTTTTCTCTTCTTCTATCTTCTTTTATCTTCTTTTCTCTTTTCTCTATTCTCTTCTGTTCTCTTTTGTCTTCTTTCCTCTGTTCCCTTTTCTCGTCTATTCTCTTTTATCTTTTCTCTTCATTTCTCTTTTCTCTTCTTTTCCATTCTCTCTTCTTTTCTCTTTTCTCATTTCTCTTTTCTTTTCTCGTTTCTCTTTTCTCTTTTCTCTTTTGTATTCTTTTATCTTCTATTCACTTTTCTCTTTTAACTTTTCTCTTCTTTTCTCTATTCTCTTCTTTTCTCTTTTTTCTCTTCTATTCACTTTTCTCTTTTATCTTTTCTCTTCTTTTCTCTATTCTCTACTTTTCTCTATTATCTTTTCTCTTCTATCTTCTTTTATCTTCTTTTCTCTTTTCTCTTTTCTCTATTCTCTTCTGTTCTCTTTTGTCTTCTTTCCTCTGTTCCCTTTTCTCGTCTATTCTCTTTTATCTTTTCTCTTCATTTCTCTTTTCTCTTCTTTTCCATTCTCTCTTCTTTTCTCTTTTCTCATTTCTCTTTTCTTTTCTCTTTTCTCTTTTCTCTTCTTGTCTCTTTTTTCTTTTCTATTATTTTCTCTTCTTTTCTCTTTTCCATTTTCTCTTATTTTCTCTTTTCCCTTTTCTCTTCTTTTCTCTATTCTCCTTTTTCTTTACTCTTCTTTTCTCTTTTCTCTTTTCTCTTCTTTATTCTTTAACCTTTTCTCTTCTTTTTACTCTTCTTTTCTCTTTTCTCTTCTTTTCATTTCTTTTCTCTTCTTTTCTCTTTTCTCTTCTTTTCTCTTCCTTCCTCTATATATTCTCTTTTCTCTTTTCTCTCATTTTCTCTTATTTTCTCTTTTTCCTATTCTCTTCTTTTCTCTATTCTCTTTTTCTCTTTACTCTTCTTTTCTCTTTTCGCTTTTCTCTTCTTACCTCTTCTCCTTTTTCTCATATCTGTTCTTTTCTCTTTTCTCTTTTTTCTTCATTTCTCTTCTTTTCTCTTTTCCCTTTACACCTCTTTTTTCTTTTCTTCTTTTCTCTTTTTACTTTTCTTTTCTCTTTTCTCTTCTTTTCTCTTTTCTCATCTTTTCTCCTCTTTACTCTTTTCCCTTTTCTCTTCTTTTTTCTTTTCTCTTCTTTTCTCGTTTCTCTTTTCTCTTTTCTCTTTTGTATTCTTTTATCTTCTATTCACTTTTCTCTTTTATCTTTTCTCTTCTTTTCTCTATTCTCTTCTTTTCTCTATTAACTTTTCTCTTCTTTTCTCTATTCTCTTCTTTTCTCTTTTTTCTCTTCTATTCACTTTTCTCCTTTATCTTTTCTCTTCTTTTCTCGTTTCTCTTCTTTTCTCTTTTCTCTTCTTTTCTCTTCATTTCTCTTTCCTCATTTCTCTATTCTCATCTGTTCTCTTTTCTCTTCTTTGCTCTTTTCTCTTTTCTCTTCTTCTATCTTTTTTATCTTCTTTTCTCTTTTCTCTTTTCTCTATTCTCTTCTGTTCTCTTTTGTCTTCTTTCCACTGTTCCCTTTTCTCGTCTATTCTCTTTTATCTTTTCTCTTCTTTTCTCTTTTCTCTTCTTTTCCATTCTCTCTTCTTTTCTCTTTTCTCATTTCCCTTTTCTTTTCTTTTCTCTTTTCTCTTTTCTCTTCTTGTCTCTTTTTTCTTTTCTATTCTTTTCTCTTCTTTTCTCCTTTCACGTTTCTTTTCTCTTTTCTCTTCTTTTCTCATTCCTTTTTCTCTTTTCTCTTTTCTCTTCTTTTCTCTTTTCTCTTCTTTTCCATTCTCTCTTCTTTTCTCTTTTCTCATTTCCCTTTTCTTTTCTTTTCTCTTTTCTCTTTTTTCTTCTTGTCTCTTTTTTCTTTTCTATTCTTTTCTCTTCTTTTCTCCTTTCACGTTTCTTTTCTCTTTTCTCTTCTTTTCTCATTCCTTTTTTCTCTTTTCTCTTTTCTCTTCTTTTCTCCTTTCTTTTCTCTTGTCTCTTCTTCTCTTCTTTTCTCTTTTCTCTTCTTTTCCCTTCATTTCTCTTTTCTCTTTTGTATTCTTTTATCTTCTATTCACTTTTCTCTTTTATCTTTTCTTTTCTCTTCTTTTCTCTATTCTCTTCTTTTCTCTTTTCTCTTCTTTTCTCTTCATTTCTCTTTCCTCATTTCTCTATTCTCATCTGTTCTCTTTTCTCTTCTTTGCTCTTTTCTCTTTTCTCTTCTTCTATCTTCTTTTATCTTCTTTTCTCTTTTCTCTTTTCTCTATTCTCTTCTGTTCTCTTTTGTCTTCTTTCCTCTGTTCCCTTTTCTCGTCTATTCTCTTTTATCTTTTCTCTTCATTTCTCTTTTCTCTTCTTTTCCATTCTCTCTTCTTTTCTCTTTTCTCATTTCTATTTTCTTTTCTTTTCTCTTTTCTCTTCTCTCTTCTTGTCTCTTTTTTCTCTTCTATTCTTTTCTCTTCTTTTCTCTTTTCCATTTTCTCTTGTTTTCTCTTGTCTCTTTTCTCTTTTCACTTCTTGTCTCTTTTTTCTCTTCTATTATTTTCTCTTCTTTTCTCTTTTCTATTTCCTCTTCTTTTCTATTTTATCTCTTCTCTTCTTTTCTCTTTTCCCTTTTCTTTTCTCTTTTCTCTTCTTTTCTCCTTCACTTTTCTTTTCTCTTTTCTGTTCTTTTCTCTTTTCTCATCTTTTCGCCTCTTTACTCTTTTCCCTTTTCTCTTCTTTTTTCTTTTCTCTTCTTTTCTCATTTCTCTTCTTTTCTCTTTTCCCTTATTTTCTCTTTTCACTTTTCTCTTCTTTTCTCTTTTCTCGTCTTTTCTCTTTTCTCGTCATTTCCCTTCATTTCTCTTTTCTCTTTTCTCTTTTGTATTCTTTTCTCTTCTATTCACTTTTCTCTTTTAACTTTTCTCTTGTTTTCTCTATTCTCTTCTTTTCTCTTTTTTCTCTTTTATTCACTTTTCTCTTTTATCATTTCTCTTCTTTTCTCTTTTCTCCTCTTTTCTCTTTTCCCTTTTCTTTTCTCTTTTCTCTTTTCTCTTCGTATCTCTTCTTTTCTCTTTTCTCTTCTTTTCTCTTCTTTTCTCTTTTCCTATATTCTCTTCTTTTCTCTTTTCTCTTTTCTCTTCTTTTCTCTTCTTTATTCTTTAACATTTTCTCTTCTTTTTACTCTTCTTTTCTCTTTTCTCTTCTTTTCATTTCTTTTCTCTGCTTTTCTCTTTTCTCTTCTTTTCTCTTCCTTCCTCTATATATTCTCTTTTCTCTTTTCTCTCATTTTCTCTTATTTTCTCTTTTTCCTATTCTCTTATTTTCTCTATTCTCTTTTTCTCTTTACTCTTCTTTTCTCTTTTCGCTTTTCTCTTCTTACCTCTTCTCCTTTTTCTCATATCTGTTCTTTTCTCTTTTCTCTTTTTTCTTCATTTCTCTTCTTTTCTCTTTTCCCTTTACACCTCTTTTTTCTTTTCTTCTTTTCTCTTTTTACTTTTCTTTTCTCTTTTCTCTTCTTTTCTCTTTTCTCATCTTTTCTCCTCTTTACTCTTTTCCCTTTTCTCTTCTTTTTTCTTTTCTCTTCTTTTCTCGTTTCTCTTCTTTTCTCTTTTCTCTTCTTTTCTCTTTTCCCTTTTCTTTTCTCTTTTCTCTATTCTCTTCTTTTCTCTTTTCTCTTTTGTATTCTTTTCTCTTCTATTCACTTTTCTCTTTTAACTTTTCTCTTCTTTTCTCTATTCTCTTCTTTTCTCTTTTTTCTCATCTATTCACTTTTCTCTTTTATCTTTTCTCTTCTTTTCTCTATTCTCTTCTTTTCTCTTTTCTCTTCTTTTCTCTTCTTTTCTCTATTCTCTTCTTTTCTCTTTTTTCTCTTCTATTCACTTTTCTCTTTTATCTTTTCTCTTCTTTTCTCTATTCTCTTCTTTTCTCTTTTCTCTTCTTTTCTCTTCTTTTCTCTATTCTCTTCTTTTCTCTTTTTTCTCTTCTATTCACTTTTCTCTTTTATCTTTTCTCTTCTTTTCTCTATTCTCTTCTTTTCTCTTTTCTCTTCTTTTCTCTTCATTTCTCTTTCCTCATTTCTCTATTCTCATCTGTTCTCTTTTCTCTTCTTTGCTCTTTTCTCTTTTCTCTTCTGTTCTCTTTTGTCTTCTTTCCACTGTTCCCTTTTCTCGTCTATTCTCTTTTATCTTTTCTCTTATTTTCTCTTTTCTCTTCTTTTCTCTTCTTTTCTCCTTTTACGTTTCTTTTCTCTTTTCTCTTCTTTTATCATTCATTTTCTCTCTTTTCTGTTTTCTCTTCTTTTCTCTTTTCTCTTCTTTTCTCCTTTCTTTTCTCTTTTCTCTTCTTCTCTTCTTTTCTCTTTCTTCTTTTCCCTTCATTTCTCTTTTCTCTTTTGTATTCTTTTATCTTCTATTCACTTTTCTCTTTTATCTTTTCTTTTCTCTTCTTTTCTCTATTCTCTTCTTTTCTCTTTTCTCTTCTTTTCTCTTCATTTCTCTTTCCTCATTTCTCTATTCTCATCTGTTCTCTTTTCTCTTCTTTGCTCTTTTCTCTTTTCTCTTCTTCTATCTTCTTTTATCTTCTTTTCTCTTTTCTCTATTCTCTTCTGTTCTCTTTTGTCTTCTTTCCTCTGTTCCCTTTTCTCGTCTATTCTCTTTTATCTTTTCTCTTCATTTCTCTTTTCTCTTCTTTTCCATTCTCTCTTCTTTTCTCTTTTCTCATTTCTCTTTTCTTTTCTCGTTTCTCTTTTCTCTTTTCTCTTTTGTATTCTTTTATCTTCTATTCACTTTTCTCTTTTAACTTTTCTCTTCTTTTCTCTATTCTCTTCTTTTCTCTTTTTTCTCTTCTATTCACTTTTCTCTTTTATCTTTTCTCTTCTTTTCTCTATTCTCTACTTTTCTCTATTATCTTTTCTCTTCTATCTTCTTTTATCTTCTTTTCTCTTTTCTCTTTTCTCTATTCTCTTCTGTTCTCTTTTGTCTTCTTTCCTCTGTTCCCTTTTCTCGTCTATTCTCTTTTATCTTTTCTCTTCATTTCTCTTTTCTCTTCTTTTCCATTCTCTCTTTTCTCTTTTCTCATTTCTTTTTATTTTTCTCTTTTCTCTTTTCTCTTCTTGTCTCTTTTTTCTTTTCTATTCTTTTCTCTTCTTTTGTCTTTTCCATTTTCTCTTATTTTCTCTTTTCCCTTTTCTCTTCTTTTCTCTATTCTCTTTTTTCTTTACTCTTCTTTTCTCTTTTCGCTTTTCTCTTCTTATCTCTTCTCCTTTTTCTCATATCTGTTCTTTTCTCTTTTCTCTTTTTTCTTCATTTCTCTTCTTTTCTGTTTTCCCTTTACACCTCTTTTTTCTTTTCTTCTTTTCTCTTTTCACTTTTCTTTTATCTTTTCTCTTCTTTTCTCTTTTCTCATCTTTTCTCCTCTTTACTCTTTTCCCTTTTCTCTTCTTTTTTCTTTTCTCTTCTTTTCTCGTTTCTCTTCTTTTCTCTTTTCCCTTTTCGTTTCTCTTTTCTCTATTCTCTTCTTTTCTCTTTTCTCTTTTGTATTCTTTTCTCTTCTATTCACTTTTGTCTTTTAACTTTTCTCTTCTTTTCTCTATTCTCTTCTTTTCTCTTTTTTCTCTTCTATTCACTTTTCTCTTTTATCTTTTCTCTTCTTTTCTCTATTCTCTTCTTTTCTCTATTAACTTTTCTCTTCTTTTCTCTATTCTCTTCTTTTCTCTTTTTTCTCTTCTATTCACTTTTCTCCTTTATCTTTTCTCTTCTTTTCTCTATTCTCTTCTTTTCTCTTTTCTCTTCTTTTCTCTTTTCTCTTCTTTTCTCTTCATTTCTCTTTCCTCATTTCTCTATTCTCATCTGTTCTCTTTTCTCTTCTTTGCTCTTTTCTCTTTTCTCTTCTTCTATCTTTTTTATCTTCTTTTCTCTTTTCTCTTTTCTCTATTCTCTTCTGTTCTCTTTTGTCTTCTTTCCACTGTTCCCTTTTCTCGTCTATTCTCTTTTATCTTTTCTCTTCTTTTCTCTTTTCTCTTCTTTTCTCTTTTCTCATTTCCCTTTTCTTTTCTTTTCTCTTTTCTCTTTTCTCTTCTTGTCTCTTTTTTCTTTTCTATTCTTTTCTCTTCTTTTCTCCTTTCACGTTTCTTTTCTCTTTTCTCTTCTTTTCTCATTCCTTTTTTCTCTTTTCTCTTTTCTCTTCTTTTCTCCTTTCTTTTCTCTTGTCTCTTCTTCTCTTCTTTTCTCTTTTCTCTTCTTTTCCCTTCATTTCTCTTTTCTCTTTTGTATTCTTTTATCTTCTATTCACTTTTCTCTTTTATCTTTTCTTTTCTCTTCTTTTCTCTATTCTCTTCTTTTCTCTTTTCTCTTCTTTTCTCTTCATTTCTCTTTCCTCATTTCTCTATTCTCATCTGTTCTCTTTTCTCTTCTTTGCTCTTTTCTCTTTTCTCTTCTTCTATCTTCTTTTATCTTCTTTTCTCTTTTCTCTTTTCTCTATTCTCTTCTGTTCTCTTTTGTCTTCTTTCCTCTGTTCCCTTTTCTCGTCTATTCTCTTTTATCTTTTCTCTTCATTTCTCTTTTCTCTTCTTTTCCATTCTCTCTTCTTTTCTCTTTTCTCATTTCTATTTTCTTTTCTTTTCTCTTTTCTCTTCTCTCTTCTTGTCTCTTTTTTCTCTTCTATTCTTTTCTCTTCTTTTCTCTTTTCCATATTCTCTTGTTTTCTCTTGTCTCTTTTCTCTTTTCACTTCTTGTCTCTTTTTTCTCTTCTATTATTTTCTCTTCTTTTCTCTTTTCTATTTCCTCTTCTTTTCTATTTTATCTCTTCTCTTCTTTTCTCTTTTCCCTTTTCTTTTCTCTTTTCTCTTCTTTTCTCCTTCACTTTTCTTTTCTCTTTTCTGTTCTTTTCTCTTTTCTCATCTTTTCGCCTCTTTACTCTTTTCCCTTTTCTCTTCTTTTTTCTTTTCTCTTCTTTTCTCATTTCTCTTCTTTTCTCTTTTCTCTTATTTTCTCTTTTCACTTTTCTCTTCTTTTCTCTTTTCTCGTCTTTTCTCTTTTCTCGTCATTTCCCTTCATTTCTCTTTTCTCTTTTCTCTTTTGTATTCTTTTCTCTTCTATTCACTTTTCTCTTTTAACTTTTCTCTTGTTTTCTCTATTCTCTTCTTTTCTCTTTTTTCTCTTTTATTCACTTTTCTCTTTTATCATTTCTCTTCTTTTCTCTTTTCTCCTCTTTTCTCTTTTCCCTTTTCTTTTCTCTTTTCTCTTTTCTCTTCGTATCTCTTCTTTTCTCTTTTCTCTTCTTTTCTCTTCTTTTCTCTTTTCCTATATTCTCTTCTTTTCTCTTTTCTCTTTTCTCTTCTTTTCTCTTCTTTATTCTTTAACATTTTCTCTTCTTTTTACTCTTCTTTTCTCTTTTCTCTTCTTTTCATTTCTTTTCTCTGCTTTTCTCTTTTCTCTTCTTTTCTCTTCCTTCCTCTATATATTCTCTTTTCTCTTTTCTCTCATTTTCTCTTATTTTCTCTTTTTCCTATTCTCTTATTTTCTCGATTCTCTTTTTCTCTTTACTCTTCTTTTCTCTTTTCGCTTTTCTCTTCTTACCTCTTCTCCTTTTTCTCATATCTGTTCTTTTCTCTTTTCTCTTTTTTCTTCATTTCTCTTCTTTTCTCTTTTCCCTTTACACCTCTTTTTTCTTTTCTTCTTTTCTCTTTTTACTTTTCTTTTCTCTTTTCTCTTCTTTTCTCTTTTCTCATCTTTTCTCCTCTTTACTCTTTTCCCTTTTCTCTTCTTTTTTCTTTTCTCTTCTTTTCTCGTTTCTCTTCTTTTCTCTTTTCTCTTCTTTTCTCTTTTCCCTTTTCTTTTCTCTTTTCTCTATTCTCTTCTTTTCTCTTTTCTCTTTTGTATTCTTTTCTCTTCTATTCACTTTTCTCTTTTAACTTTTCTCTTCTTTTCTCTATTCTCTTCTTTTCTCTTTTTTCTCTTCTATTCACTTTTCTCTTTTATCTTTTCTCTTCTTTTCTCTATTCTCTTCTTTTCTCTTTTCTCTTCTTTTCTCTTCTTTTCTCTATTCTCTTCTTTTCTCTTTTTTCTCTTCTATTCACTTTTCTCTTTTATCTTTTCTCTTCTTTTCTCTATTCTCTTCTTTTCTCTTTTCTCTTCTTTTCTCTTCTTTTCTCTATTCTCTTCTTTTCTCTTTTTTCTCTTCTATTCACTTTTCTCTTTTATCTTTTCTCTTCTTTTCTCTATTCTCTTCTTTTCTCTTTTCTCTTCTTTTCTCTTCATTTCTCTTTCCTCGTTTCTCTATTCTCATCTGTTCTCTTTTCTCTTCTTTGCTCTTTTCTCTTTTCTCTTCTGTTCTCTTTTGTCTTCTTTCCACTGTTCCCTTTTCTCGTCTATTCTCTTTTATCTTTTCTCTTCTTTTCTCTTTTCTCTTCTTTTCTCTTCTTTTCTCCTTTTACGTTTCTTTTCTCTTTTCTCTTCTTTTATCATTCATTTTCTCTCTTTTCTGTTTTCTCTTCTTTTCTCTTTTCTCTTCTTTTCTCCTTTCTTTTCTCTTTTCTCTTCTTCTCTTCTTTTCTCTTTCTTCTTTTCCCTTCATTTCTCTTTTCTCTTTTGTATTCTTTTATCTTCTATTCACTTTTCTCTTTTATCTTTTCTTTTCTCTTCTTTTCTCTATTCTCTTCTTTTCTCTTTTCTCTTCTTTTCTCTTCATTTCTCTTTCCTCATTTCTCTATTCTCATCTGTTCTCTTTTCTCTTCTTTGCTCTTTTCTCTTTTCTCTTCTTCTATCTTCTTTTATCTTCTTTTCTCTTTTCTCTATTCTCTTCTGTTCTCTTTTGTCTTCTTTCCTCTGTTCCCTTTTCTCGTCTATTCTCTTTTATCTTTTCTCTTCATTTCTCTTTTCTCTTCTTTTCCATTCTCTCTTCTTTTCTCTTTTCTCATTTCTATTTTCTTTTCTTTTCTCTTTTCTCTTCTCTCTTCTTGTCTCTTTTTTCTCTTCTATTCTTTTCTCTTCTTTTCTCTTTTCCATATTCTCTTGTTTTCTCTTGTCTCTTTTCTCTTTTCACTTCTTGTCTCTTTTTTCTCTTCTATTATTTTCTCTTCTTTTCTCTTTTCTATTTCCTCTTCTTTTCTATTTTATCTCTTCTCTTCTTTTCTCTTTTCCCTTTTCTTTTCTCTTTTCTCTTCTTTTCTCCTTCACTTTTCTTTTCTCTTTTCTGTTCTTTTCTCTTTTCTCATCTTTTCGCCTCTTTACTCTTTTCCCTTTTCTCTTCTTTTTTCTTTTCTCTTCTTTTCTCATTTCTCTTCTTTTCTCTTTTCTCTTATTTTCTCTTTTCACTTTTCTCTTCTTTTCTCTTTTCTCGTCTTTTCTCTTTTCTCGTCATTTCCCTTCATTTCTCTTTTCTCTTTTCTCTTTTGTATTCTTTTCTCTTCTATTCACTTTTCTCTTTTAACTTTTCTCTTGTTTTCTCTATTCTCTTCTTTTCTCTTTTTTCTCTTTTATTCACTTTTCTCTTTTATCATTTCTCTTCTTTTCTCTTTTCTCCTCTTTTCTCTTTTCCCTTTTCTTTTCTCTTTTCTCTTTTCTCTTCGTATCTCTTCTTTTCTCTTTTCTCTTCTTTTCTCTTCTTTTCTCTTTTCCTATATTCTCTTCTTTTCTCTTTTCTCTTTTCTCTTCTTTTCTCTTCTTTATTCTTTAACATTTTCTCTTCTTTTTACTCTTCTTTTCTCTTTTCTCTTCTTTTCATTTCTTTTCTCTGCTTTTCTCTTTTCTCTTCTTTTCTCTTCCTTCCTCTATATATTCTCTTTTCTCTTTTCTCTCATTTTCTCTTATTTTCTCTTTTTCCTATTCTCTTATTTTCTCGATTCTCTTTTTCTCTTTACTCTTCTTTTCTCTTTTCGCTTTTCTCTTCTTACCTCTTCTCCTTTTTCTCATATCTGTTCTTTTCTCTTTTCTCTTTTTTCTTCATTTCTCTTCTTTTCTCTTTTCCCTTTACACCTCTTTTTTCTTTTCTTCTTTTCTCTTTTTACTTTTCTTTTCTCTTTTCTCTTCTTTTCTCTTTTCTCATCTTTTCTCCTCTTTACTCTTTTCCCTTTTCTCTTCTTTTTTCTTTTCTCTTCTTTTCTCGTTTCTCTTCTTTTCTCTTTTCTCTTCTTTTCTCTTTTCCCTTTTCTTTTCTCTTTTCTCTATTCTCTTCTTTTCTCTTTTCTCTTTTGTATTCTTTTCTCTTCTATTCACTTTTCTCTTTTAACTTTTCTCTTCTTTTCTCTATTCTCTTCTTTTCTCTTTTTTCTCTTCTATTCACTTTTCTCTTTTATCTTTTCTCTTCTTTTCTCTATTCTCTTCTTTTCTCTTTTCTCTTCTTTTCTCTTCTTTTCTCTATTCTCTTCTTTTCTCTTTTTTCTCTTCTATTCACTTTTCTCTTTTATCTTTTCTCTTCTTTTCTCTATTCTCTTCTTTTCTCTTTTCTCTTCTTTTCTCTTCTTTTCTCTATTCTCTTCTTTTCTCTTTTTTCTCTTCTATTCACTTTTCTCTTTTATCTTTTCTCTTCTTTTCTCTATTCTCTTCTTTTCTCTTTTCTCTTCTTTTCTCTTCATTTCTCTTTCCTCGTTTCTCTATTCTCATCTGTTCTCTTTTCTCTTCTTTGCTCTTTTCTCTTTTCTCTTCTGTTCTCTTTTGTCTTCTTTCCACTGTTCCCTTTTCTCGTCTATTCTCTTTTATCTTTTCTCTTCTTTTCTCTTTTCTCTTCTTTTCTCTTCTTTTCTCCTTTTACGTTTCTTTTCTCTTTTCTCTTCTTTTATCATTCATTTTCTCTCTTTTCTGTTTTCTCTTCTTTTCTCTTTTCTCTTCTTTTCTCCTTTCTTTTCTCTTTTCTCTTCTTCTCTTCTTTTCTCTTTCTTCTTTTCCCTTCATTTCTCTTTTCTCTTTTGTATTCTTTTATCTTCTATTCACTTTTCTCTTTTATCTTTTCTTTTCTCTTCTTTTCTCTATTCTCTTCTTTTCTCTTTTCTCTTCTTTTCTCTTCATTTCTCTTTCCTCATTTCTCTATTCTCATCTGTTCTCTTTTCTCTTCTTTGCTCTTTTCTCTTTTCTCTTCTTCTATCTTCTTTTATCTTCTTTTCTCTTTTCTCTATTCTCTTCTGTTCTCTTTTGTCTTCTTTCCTCTGTTCCCTTTTCTCGTCTATTCTCTTTTATCTTTTCTCTTCATTTCTCTTTTCTCTTCTTTTCCATTCTCTCTTCTTTTCTCTTTTCTCATTTCTCTTTTCTTTTCTCGTTTCTCTTTTCTCTTTTCTCTTTTGTATTCTTTTATCTTCTATTCACTTTTCTCTTTTAACTTTTCTCTTCTTTTCTCTATTCTCTTCTTTTCTCTTTTTTCTCTTCTATTCACTTTTCTCTTTTATCTTTTCTCTTCTTTTCTCTATTCTCTACTTTTCTCTATTATCTTTTCTCTTCTATCTTCTTTTATCTTCTTTTCTCTTTTCTCTTTTCTCTATTCTCTTCTGTTCTCTTTTGTCTTCTTTCCTCTGTTCCCTTTTCTCGTCTATTCTCTTTTATCTTTTCTCTTCATTTCTCTTTTCTCTTCTTTTCCATTCTCTCTTTTCTCTTTTCTCATTTCTCTTTTCTTTTCTCTTTTCTCTTTTCTCTTCTTGTCTCTTTTTTCTTTTCTATTCTTTTCTCTTCTTTTCTCTTTTCCATTTTCTCTTATTTTCTCTTTTCCCTTTTCTCTTCTTTTCTCTATTCCCTTTTTTCTTTACTCTTCTTTTCTCTTTTCGCTTTTCTCTTCTTATCTCTTCTCCTTTTTCTCATATCTGTTCTTTTCTCTTTTCTCTTTTTTCTTCATTTCTCTTCTTTTCTCTTTTCCCTTTACACCTCTTTTTTCTTTTCTTCTTTTCTCTTTTCACTTTTCTTTTCTCTTTTCTCTTCTTTTCTCTTTTCTCATCTTTTCTCCTCTTTACTCTTTTCCCTTTTCTCTTCTTTTTTCTTTTCTCTTCTTTTCTCGTTTCTCTTCTTTTCTCTTTTCCCTTTTCGTTTCTCTTTTCTCTATTCTCTTCTTTTCTCTTTTCTCTTTTGTATTCTTTTCTCTTCTATTCACTTTTCTCTTTTAACTTTTCTCTTCTTTTCTCTATTCTCTTCTTTTCTCTTTTTTCTCTTCTATTCACTTTTCTCTTTTATCTTTTCTCTTCTTTTCTCTATTCTCTTCTTTTCTCTATTAACTTTTCTCTTCTTTTCTCTATTCTCTTCTTTTCTCTTTTTTCTCTTCTATTCACTTTTCTCCTTTATCTTTTCTCTTCTTTTCTCTATTCTCTTCTTTTCTCTTTTCTCTTCTTTTCTCTTCATTTCTCTTTCCTCATTTCACTATTCTCATCTGTTCTCTTTTCTCTTCTTTGCTCTTTTCTCTTTTCTCTTCTTCTATCTTCTTTTATCTTCTTTTCTCTTTTCTCTTTTCTCTATTCTCTTCTGTTCTCTTTTGTCTTCTTTCCTCTGTTCCCTTTTCTCGTCTATTCTCTTTTATCTTTTCTCTTCTTTTCTCTTTTCTCTTCTTTTCCATTCTCTCTTCTTTTCTCTTTTCTCATTTCCCTTTTCTTTTCTTTTCTCTTTTCTCTTTTCTCTTCTTGTCTCTTTTTTCTTTTCTATTCTTTTCTCTTCTTTTCTCCTTTCACGTTTCTTTTCTCTTTTCTCTTCTTTTCTCATTCCTTTTTTCTCTTTTCTCTTTTCTCTTCTTTTCTCCTTTCTTTTCTCTTGTCTCTTCTTCTCTTCTTTTCTCTTTTCTCTTCTTTTCCCTTCATTTCTCTTTTCTCTTTTGTATTCTTTTATCTTCTATTCACTTTTCTCTTTTATCTTTTCTTTTCTCTTCTTTTCTCTATTCTCTTCTTTTCTCTTTTCTCTTCTTTTCTCTTCATTTCTCTTTCCTCATTTCTCTATTCTCATCTGTTCTCTTTTCTCTTCTTTGCTCTTTTCTCTTTTCTCTTCTTCTATCTTCTTTTATCTTCTTTTCTCTTTTCTCTTTTCTCTTTTCTCTATTCTCTTCTG
Organism: Chiloscyllium punctatum; assembly: GCF_047496795.1. NCBI lineage: Eukaryota > Metazoa > Chordata > Chondrichthyes > Orectolobiformes > Hemiscylliidae > Chiloscyllium > Chiloscyllium punctatum. The sequence goes on from NC_092779.1 coordinate 36,910,977, forward strand.
TTCTCTTTTGTCTTCTTTCCTCTGTTCCCTTTTCTCGTCTATTCTCTTTTATCTTTTCTCTTCATTTCTCTTTTCTCTTCTTTTCCATTCTCTCTTCTTTTCTCTTTTCTCATTTCTATTTTCTTTTCTTTTCTCTTTTCTCTTCTCTCTTCTTGTCTCTTTTTTCTCTTCTATTCTTTTCTCTTCTTTTCTCTTTTCCATTTTCTGTTGTTTTCTCTTGTCTCTTTTCTCTTTTCACTTCTTGTCTCTTTTTTCTCTTCTATTATTTTCTCTTCTTTTCTCTTTTCTATTTCCTCTTCTTTTCTATTTTATCTCTTCTCTTCTTTTCTCTTTTCCCTTTTCTTTTCTCTTTTCTCTTCTTTTCTCTTCTTTTCTCCTTCACTTTTCTTTTCTCTTTTCTGTTCTTTTCTCTTTTCTCATCTTTTCGCCTCTTTACTCTTTTCCCTTTTCTCTTCTTTTTTCTTTTCTCTTCTTTTCTCATTTCTCTTCTTTTCTCTTTTCTCTTATTTTCTCTTTTCACTTTTCTCTTCTTTTCTCTTTTCCCTTTTCTCTTGTTTTCTCTTTTCCCTTTTTTCTTCTTTTCTCTATTCTCTTTTTCTCTTTACTCTTCTTTTCTCTTTTCTCTTTTCGCTTCATTTCTCTTCTTTTCTCTTTTCCCTTTACACCTCTTTTTCCTTTTCTTCTTTTCTCTTTTCACTTTTCTTTTCTCTTTTCTCTTTTCTCATCTTTTCTCCTCTTTACTCTTTTCCCTTTTCTCTTCTTTTTTCTTTTCTCTTCTTTTCTCTTTTCTCTTCTTTTCTCTTTTCACTTTTCTTTTCTCTTTTCTCTATTCTCTTCTTTTCTCTTTTCTCGTCTTTTCTCTTTTCTCGTCATTTCCCTTCATTTCTCTTTTCTCTTTTCTCTTTTGTATTCTTTTCTCTTCTATTCACTTTTCTCTTTTAACTTTTCTCTTGTTTTCTCTATTCTCTTCTTTTCTCTTTTTTCTCTTTTATTCACTTTTCTCTTTTATCATTTCTCTTCTTTTCTCTTTTCTCCTCTTTTCTCTTTTCCCTTTTCTTTTCTCTTTTCTCTTTTCTCTTCGTATCTCTTCTTTTCTCTTTTCTCTTCTTTTCTCTTCTTTTCTCTTTTCCTATATTCTCTTCTTTTCTCTTTTCTCTTTTCTCTTCTTTTCTCTTCTTTATTCTGTAACCTTTTCTCTTCTTTTTACTCTTCTTTTCTCTTTTCTCTTCTTTTCATTTCTTTTCTCTTCTTTTCTCTTTTCTCTTCTTTTCTCTTCCTTCCTCTATATATTCTCTTTTCTCTTTTCTCTCATTTTCTCTTATTTTCTCTTTTTCCTATTCTCTTCTTTTCTCTATTCTCTTTTTCTCTTTACTCTTCTTTTCTCTTTTCGCTTTTCTCTTCTTACCTCTTCTCCTTTTTCTCATATCTGTTCTTTTCTCTTTTCTCTTTTTTCTTCATTTCTCTTCTTTTCTCTTTTCCCTTTACACCTCTTTTTTCTTTTCTTCTTTTCTCTTTTTACTTTTCTTTTCTCTTTTCTCTTCTTTTCTCTTTTCTCATCTTTTCTCCTCTCTACTCTTTTCCCTTTTCTCTTCTTTTTTCTTTTCTCTTCTTTTCTCGTTTCTCTTTTCTCTTTTCTCTTTTGTATTCTTTTATCTTCTATTCACTTTTCTCTTTTATCTTTTCTCTTCTTTTCTCTATTCTCTTCTTTTCTCTATTAACTTTTCTCTTCTTTTCTCTATTCTCTTCTTTTCTCTATTTTCTCTTCTATTCACTTTTCTCCTTTATCTTTTCTCTTCTTTTCTCTATTCTCTTCTTTTCTCTTTTCTCTTCTTTTCTCTTTTCCCTTTTCTTTTCTCTTTTCTCTATTCTCTTCTTTTCTCTTTTCTCTTTTGTATTCTTTTCTCTTCTATTCACTTTTCTCTTTTAACTTTTCTCTTCTTTTCTCTATTCTCTTCTTTTCTCTTTTTTCTCTTCTCTTCACTTTTCTCTTTTATCTTTTCTCTTCTTTTCTCTATTCTCTTCTTTTCTCTTTTCTCTTCTTTTCTCTTCTTTTCTCTATTCTCTTCTTTTCTCTTTTTTCTCTTCTATTCACTTTTCTCTTTTATCTTTTCTCTTCTTTTCTCTATTCTCTTCTTTTCTCTTCTTTTCTCTTCATTTCTCTTTCCTCATTTCTCTATTCTCATCTGTTCTCTTTTCTCTTCTTTGCTCTTTTCTCTTTTCTCTTCTTCTATCTTCTTTTATCTTCTTTTCTCTTTTCTCTATTCTCTTCTGTTCTCTTTTGTCTTCTTTCCACTGTTCCCTTTTCTCGTCTATTCTCTTTTATCTTTTCTCTTCTTTTCTCTTTTCTCTTCTTTTCTCTTCTTTTCTCCTTTTACGTTTCTTTTCTCTTTTCTCTTCTTTTATCATTCATTTTCTCTCTTTTCTGTTTTCTCTTCTTTTCTCTTTTCTCTTCTTTTCTCCTTTCTTTTCTCTTTTCTCTTCTTCTCTTCTTTTCTCTATTCTCTTTTTCTCTTTACTCTTCTTTTCTCTTTTCGCTTTTCTCTTCTTATCTCTTCTCCTTTTTCTCATATCTGTTCTTTTCTCTTTTCTCTTTTCTCTTCTTTTCTCTTTTCTCATCGTTTCTCCTCTTTACTCTTTTCCCTTTTCTCTTCTTTTTTCTTTTCTCTTCTTTTTTCTTTTCTCTTCTTTTCTCTTTTCTCTTCTTTTCTCTTTTCCCTTTTCTTTTCTCTTTTCTCTATTCTCTTCTTTTCTCTTTTCTCTTCTTTTCTCTTCTTTTCTCTATTCTCTTCTTTTCTCTTTTTTCTCTTCTATTCACTTTTCTCTTTTATCTTTTCTCTTCTTTTCTCTATTCTCTTCTTTTCTCTTCTTTTCTCTTCATTTCTCTTTCCTCATTTCTCTATTCTCATCTGTTCTCTTTTCTCTTCTTTGCTCTTTTCTCTTTTCTCTTCTTCTATCTTCTTTTATCTTCTTTTCTCTTTTCTCTATTCTCTTCTGTTCTCTTTTGTCTTCTTTCCTCTGTTCCCTTTTCTCGTCTATTCTCTTTTATCTTTTCTCTTCATTTCTCTTTTCTCTTCTTTTCCATTCTCTCTTCTTTTCTCTTTTCTCATTTCTCTTTTCTTTTCTCGTTTCTCTTTTCTCTTTTCTCTTTTGTATTCTTTTATCTTCTATTCACTTTTCTCTTTTAACTTTTCTCTTCTTTTCTCTATTCTCTTCTTTTCTCTTTTTCTCTTCTATTCACTTTTCTCTTTTATCTTTTCTCTTCTTTTCTCTATTCTCTACTTTTCTCTATTATCTTTTCTTTTCTCTATTCTCTTCTTTTCTCTTTTCTCTTCTTTTCTCTTCATTTCTCTTTCCTCATTTCTCTATTCTCATCTGTTCTCTTTTCTCTTCTTTGCTCTTTTCTCTTTTCTCTTCTTCTATCTTCTTTTATCTTCTTTTCTCTTTTCTCTTTTCTCTATTCTCTTCTGTTCTCTTTTGTCTTCTTTCCTCTGTTCCCTTTTCTCGTCTATTCTCTTTTATCTTTTCTCTTCATTTCTCTTTTCTCTTCTTTTCCATTCTCTCTTCTTTTCTCTTTTCTCATTTCTATTTTCTTTTCTTTTCTCTTTTCTCTTCTCTCTTCTTGTCTGTTTTTTCTCTTCTATTCTTTTCTCTTCTTTTCTCTTTTCCATATTCTCTTGTTTTCTCTTGTCTCTTTTCTCTTTTCACTTCTTGTCTCTTTTTTCTCTTCTATTATTTTCTCTTCTTTTCTCTTTTCTATTTCCTCTTCTTTTCTATTTTATCTCTTCTCTTCTTTTCTCTTTTCCCTTTTCTTTTCTCTTTTCTCTTCTTTTCTCCTTCACTTTTCTTTTCTCTTTTCTGTTCTTTTCTCTTTTCTCATCTTTTCGCCTCTTTACTCTTTTCCCTTTTCTCTTCTTTTTTCTTTTCTCTTCTTTTCTCATTTCTCTTCTTTTCTCTTTTCTCTTATTTTCTCTTTTCACTTTTCTCTTCTTTTCTCTTTTCCCTTTTCTCTTGTTTTCTCTTTTCCCTTTTCTCTTCTTTTCTCTATTCTCTTTTTCTCTTTACTCTTCTTTTCTCTTTTCGCTTTTCTCTTCTTATCTCTTCTCCTTTTTCTCATATCTGTTCTTTTCTCTTTTCTCTTTTCTCTTCTTTTCTCTTTTCTCATCTTTTCTCCTCTTTACTCTTTTCCCTTTTCTCTTCTTTTTTCTTTTCTCTTCTTTTTTCTTTTCTCTTCTTTTCTCTTTTCTCTTCTTTTCTCTTTTCCCTTTTCTTTTCTCTTTTCTCTATTCTCTTCTTTTCTCTTTTCTCGTCTTTTCTCTTTTCTCGTCATTTCCCTTCATTTCTCTTTTCTCTTTTCTCTTTTGTATTCTTTTTTCTTCTGTTCACTTTTCTCTTCTATCTTTTCTCTTCTTTTCTCTTTTCTCTTCTTTTCTCTTTTTTCTCTTCTATTCACTTTTCTCTTTTATCTTTTCTCTTCTTTTCTCTATTCTCTTCTTTTCTCTTTTCTCTTCTTTTCTCTTCTTTTCTCTATTCTCTTCTTTTCTCTTTTTTCTCTTCTATTCACTTTTCTCTTTTATCTTTTCTCTTCTTTTCTCTATTCTCTTCTTTTCTCTTTTCTCTTCTTTTCTCTTCTTTTCTCTATTCTCTTCTTTTCTCTTTTTTCTCTTCTATTCACTTTTCTCTTTTATCTTTTCTCTTCTTTTCTCTATTCTCTTCTTTTCTCTTTTCTCTTCTTTTCTCTTCATTTCTCTTTCCTCATTTCTCTATTCTCATCTGTTCTCTTTTCTCTTCTTTGCTCTTTTCTCTTTTCTCTTCTGTTCTCTTTTGTCTTCTTTCCACTGTTCCCTTTTCTCGTCTATTCTCTTTTCTCTTTTCTCTTCTTTTCTCTTTTCTCTTCTTTTCTCCTTTTACGTTTCTTTTCTCTTTTCTCTTCTTTTATCATTCATTTTCTCTCTTTTCTGTTTTCTCTTCTTTTCTCTTTTCTCTTCTTTTCTCCTTTCTTTTCTCTTTTCTCTTCTTCTCTTCTTTTCTCTTTCTTCTTTTCCCTTCATTTCTCTTTTCTCTTTTGTATTCTTTTATCTTCTATTCACTTTTCTCTTTTATCTTTTCTTTTCTCTTCTTTTCTCTATTCTCTTCTTTTCTCTTTTCTCTTCTTTTCTCTTCATTTCTCTTTCCTCATTTCTCTATTCTCATCTGTTCTCTTTTCTCTTCTTTGCTCTTTTCTCTTTTCTCTTCTTCTATCTTCTTTTATCTTCTTTTCTCTTTTCTCTATTCTCTTCTGTTCTCTTTTGTCTTCTTTCCTCTGTTCCCTTTTCTCGTCTATTCTCTTTTATCTTTTCTCTTCATTTCTCTTTTCTCTTCTTTTCCATTCTCTCTTCTTTTCTCTTTTCTCATTTCTCTTTTCTTTTCTCGTTTCTCTTTTCTCTTTTCTCTTTTGTATTCTTTTATCTTCTATTCACTTTTCTCTTTTAACTTTTCTCTTCTTTTCTCTATTCTCTTCTTTTCTCTTTTTTCTCTTCTATTCACTTTTCTCTTTTATCTTTTCTCTTCTTTTCTCTATTCTCTACTTTTCTCTATTATCTTTTCTCTTCTATCTTCTTTTATCTTCTTTTCTCTTTTCTCTTTTCTCTATTCTCTTCTGTTCTCTTTTGTCTTCTTTCCTCTGTTCCCTTTTCTCGTCTATTCTCTTTTATCTTTTCTCTTCATTTCTCTTTTCTCTTCTTTTCCATTCTCTCTTTTCTCTTTTCTCATTTCTCTTTTCTTTTCTCTTTTCTCTTTTCTCTTCTTGTCTCTTTTTTCTTTTCTATTCTTTTCTCTTCTTTTCTCTTTTCCATTTTCTCTTATTTTCTCTTTTCCCTTTTCTCTTCTTTTCTCTATTCTCTTTTTTCTTTACTCTTCTTTTCTCTTTTCGCTTTTCTCTTCTTATCTCTTCTCCTTTTTCTCATATCTGTTCTTTTCTCTTTTCTCTTTTTTCTTCATTTCTCTTCTTTTCTCTTTTCCCTTTACACCTCTTTTTTCTTTTCTTCTTTTCTCTTTTCACTTTTCTTTTCTCTTTTCTCTTCTTTCCTCTTTTCTCATCTTTTCTCCTCTTTACTCTTTTCCCTTTTCTCTTCTTTTTTCTTTTCTCTTCTTTTCTCGTTTCTCTTCTTTTCTCTTTTCCCTTTTCGTTTCTCTTTTCTCTATTCTCTTCTTTTCTCTTTTCTCTTTTGTATTCTTTTCTCTTCTATTCACTTTTCTCTTTTAACTTTTCTCTTCTTTTCTCTATTCTCTTCTTTTCTCTTTTTTCTCTTCTATTCACTTTTCTCTTTTATCTTTTCTCTTCTTTTCTCTATTCTCTTCTTTTCTCTATTAACTTTTCTCTTCTTTTCTCTATTCTCTTCTTTTCTCTTTTTTCTCTTCTATTCACTTTTCTCCTTTATCTTTTCTCTTCTTTTCTCTATTCTCTTCTTTTCTCTTTTCTCTTCTTTTCTCTTCATTTCTCTTTCCTCATTTCACTATTCTCATCTGTTCTCTTTTCTCTTCTTTGCTCTTTTCTCTTTTCTCTTCTTCTATCTTCTTTTATCTTCTTTTCTCTTTTCTCTTTTCTCTATTCTCTTCTGTTCTCTTTTGTCTTCTTTCCTCTGTTCCCTTTTCTCGTCTATTCTCTTTTATCTTTTCTCTTCTTTTCTCTTTTCTCTTCTTTTCCATTCTCTCTTCTTTTCTCTTTTCTCATTTCCCTTTTCTTTTCTTTTCTCTTTTCTCTTTTCTCTTCTTGTCTCTTTTTTCTTTTCTATTCTTTTCTCTTCTTTTCTCCTTTCACGTTTCTTTTCTCTTTTCTCTTCTTTTCTCATTCCTTTTTTCTCGTTTCTCTTTTCTCTTCTTTTCTCCTTTCTTTTCTCTTGTCTCTTCTTCTCTTCTTTTCTCTTTTCTCTTCTTTTCCCTTCATTTCTCTTTTCTCTTTTGTATTCTTTTATCTTCTATTCACTTTTCTCTTTTATCTTTTCTTTTCTCTTCTTTTCTCTATTCTCTTCTTTTCTCTTTTCTCTTCTTTTCTCTTCATTTCTCTTTCCTCATTTCTCTATTCTCATCTGTTCTCTTTTCTCTTCTTTGCTCTTTTCTCTTTTCTCTTCTTCTATCTTCTTTTATCTTCTTTTCTCTTTTCTCTTTTCTCTTTTCTCTATTCTCTTCTGTTCTCTTTTGTCTTCTTTCCTCTGTTCCCTTTTCTCGTCTATTCTCTTTTATCTTTTCTCTTCATTTCTCTTTTCTCTTCTTTTCCATTCTCTCTTCTTTTCTCTTTTCTCATTTCTATTTTCTTTTCTTTTCTCTTTTCTCTTCTCTCTTCTTGTCTCTTTTTTCTCTTCTATTCTTTTCTCTTCTTTTCTCTTTTCCATTTTCTGTTGTTTTCTCTTGTCTCTTTTCTCTTTTCACTTCTTGTCTCTTTTTTCTCTTCTATTATTTTCTCTTCTTTTCTCTTTTCTATTTCCTCTTCTTTTCTATTTTATCTCTTCTCTTCTTTTCTCTTTTCCCTTTTCTTTTCTCTTTTCTCTTCTTTTCTCTTCTTTTCTCCTTCACTTTTCTTTTCTCTTTTCTGTTCTTTTCTCTTTTCTCATCTTTTCGCCTCTTTACTCTTTTCCCTTTTCTCTTCTTTTTTCTTTTCTCTTCTTTTCTCATTTCTCTTCTTTTCTCTTTTCTCTTATTTTCTCTTTTCACTTTTCTCTTCTTTTCTCTTTTCCCTTTTCTCTTGTTTTCTCTTTTCCCTTTTTTCTTCTTTTCTCTATTCTCTTTTTCTCTTTACTCTTCTTTTCTCTTTTCGCTTTTCTCTTCTTATCTCTTCTCCTTTTTCTCATATCTGTTCTTTTCTCTTTTCTCTTTTCGCTTCATTTCTCTTCTTTTCTCTTTTCCCTTTACACCTCTTTTTCCTTTTCTTCTTTTCTCTTTTCACTTTTCTTTTCTCTTTTCTCTTTTCTCATCTTTTCTCCTCTTTACTCTTTTCCCTTTTCTCTTCTTTTTTCTTTTCTCTTCTTTTCTCTTTTCTCTTCTTTTCTCTTTTCACTTTTCTTTTCTCTTTTCTCTATTCTCTTCTTTTCTCTTTTCTCGTCTTTTCTCTTTTCTCGTCATTTCCCTTCATTTCTCTTTTCTCTTTTCTCTTTTGTATTCTTTTCTCTTCTATTCACTTTTCTCTTTTAACTTTTCTCTTGTTTTCTCTATTCTCTTCTTTTCTCTTTTTTCTCTTTTATTCACTTTTCTCTTTTATCATTTCTCTTCTTTTCTCTTTTCTCCTCTTTTCTCTTTTCCCTTTTCTTTTCTCTTTTCTCTTTTCTCTTCGTATCTCTTCTTTTCTCTTTTCTCTTCTTTTCTCTTCTTTTCTCTTTTCCTATATTCTCTTCTTTTCTCTTTTCTCTTTTCTCTTCTTTTCTCTTCTTTATTCTGTAACCTTTTCTCTTCTTTTTACTCTTCTTTTCTCTTTTCTCTTCTTTTCATTTCTTTTCTCTTCTTTTCTCTTTTCTCTTCTTTTCTCTTCCTTCCTCTATATATTCTCTTTTCTCTTTTCTCTCATTTTCTCTTATTTTCTCTTTTTCCTATTCTCTTCTTTTCTCTATTCTCTTTTTCTCTTTACTCTTCTTTTCTCTTTTCGCTTTTCTCTTCTTACCTCTTCTCCTTTTTCTCATATCTGTTCTTTTCTCTTTTCTCTTTTTTCTTCATTTCTCTTCTTTTCTCTTTTCCCTTTACACCTCTTTTTTCTTTTCTTCTTTTCTCTTTTTACTTTTCTTTTCTCTTTTCTCTTCTTTTCTCTTTTCTCATCTTTTCTCCTCTCTACTCTTTTCCCTTTTCTCTTCTTTTTTCTTTTCTCTTCTTTTCTCGTTTCTCTTTTCTCTTTTCTCTTTTGTATTCTTTTATCTTCTATTCACTTTTCTCTTTTATCTTTTCTCTTCTTTTCTCTATTCTCTTCTTTTCTCTATTAACTTTTCTCTTCTTTTCTCTATTCTCTTCTTTTCTCTTTTTTCTCTTCTATTCACTTTTCTCCTTTATCTTTTCTCTTCTTTTCTCTATTCTCTTCTTTTCTCTTTTCTCTTCTTTTCTCTTTTCCCTTTTCTTTTCTCTTTTCTCTATTCTCTTCTTTTCTCTTTTCTCTTTTGTATTCTTTTCTCTTCTATTCACTTTTCTCTTTTAACTTTTCTCTTCTTTTCTCTATTCTCTTCTTTTCTCTTTTTTCTCTTCTCTTCACTTTTCTCTTTTATCTTTTCTCTTCTTTTCTCTATTCTCTTCTTTTCTCTTTTCTCTTCTTTTCTCTTCTTTTCTCTATTCTCTTCTTTTCTCTTTTTTCTCTTCTATTCACTTTTCTCTTTTATCTTTTCTCTTCTTTTCTCTATTCTCTTCTTTTCTCTTCTTTTCTCTTCATTTCTCTTTCCTCATTTCTCTATTCTCATCTGTTCTCTTTTCTCTTCTTTGCTCTTTTCTCTTTTCTCTTCTTCTATCTTCTTTTATCTTCTTTTCTCTTTTCTCTATTCTCTTCTGTTCTCTTTTGTCTTCTTTCCACTGTTCCCTTTTCTCGTCTATTCTCTTTTATCTTTTCTCTTCTTTTCTCTTTTCTCTTCTTTTCTCTTCTTTTCTCCTTTTACGTTTCTTTTCTCTTTTCTCTTCTTTTATCATTCATTTTCTCTCTTTTCTGTTTTCTCTTCTTTTCTCTTTTCTCTTCTTTTCTCCTTTCTTTTCTCTTTTCTCTTCTTCTCTTCTTTTCTCTTTCTTCTTTTCCCTTCATTTCTCTTTTCTCTTTTGTATTCTTTTATCTTCTATTCACTTTTCTCTTTTATCTTTTCTTTTCTCTTCTTTTCTCTATTCTCTTCTTTTCTCTTTTCTCTTCTTTTCTCTTCATTTCTCTTTCCTCATTTCTCTATTCTCATCTGTTCTCTTTTCTCTTCTTTGCTCTTTTCTCTTTTCTCTTCTTCTATCTTCTTTTATCTTCTTTTCTCTTTTCTCTATTCTCTTCTGTTCTCTTTTGTCTTCTTTCCTCTGTTCCCTTTTCTCGTCTATTCTCTTTTATCTTTTCTCTTCATTTCTCTTTTCTCTTCTTTTCCATTCTCTCTTCTTTTCTCTTTTCTCATTTCTCTTTTCTTTTCTCGTTTCTCTTTTCTCTTTTCTCTTTTGTATTCTTTTATCTTCTATTCACTTTTCTCTTTTAACTTTTCTCTTCTTTTCTCTATTCTCTTCTTTTCTCTTTTTCTCTTCTATTCACTTTTCTCTTTTATCTTTTCTCTTCTTTTCTCTATTCTCTACTTTTCTCTATTATCTTTTCTTTTCTCTATTCTCTTCTTTTCTCTTTTCTCTTTTCTCTATTCTCTTCTGTTCTCTTTTGTCTTCTTTCCTCTGTTCCCTTTTCTCGTCTATTCTCTTTTATCTTTTCTCTTCATTTCTCTTTTCTCTTCTTTTCCATTCTCTCTTCTTTTCTCTTTTCTCATTTCTCTTTTCTTTTCTCGTTTCTCTTTTCTCTTTTCTCTTTTGTATTCTTTTATCTTCTATTCACTTTTCTCTTTTAACTTTTCTCTTCTTTTCTCTATTCTCTTCTTTTCTCTTTTTTCTCTTCTATTCACTTTTCTCTTTTATCTTTTCTCTTCTTTTCTCTATTCTCTACTTTTCTCTATTATCTTTTCTCTTCTATCTTCTTTTATCTTCTTTTCTCTTTTCTCTTTTCTCTATTCTCTTCTGTTCTCTTTTGTCTTCTTTCCTCTGTTCCCTTTTCTCGTCTATTCTCTTTTATCTTTTCTCTTCATTTCTCTTTTCTCTTCTTTTCCATTCTCTCTTTTCTCTTTTCTCATTTCTCTTTTCTTTTCTCTTTTCTCTTTTCTCTTCTTGTCTCTTTTTTCTTTTCTATTCTTTTCTCTTCTTTTCTCTTTTCCATTTTCTCTTATTTTCTCTTTTCCCTTTTCTCTTCTTTTCTCTATTCTCTTTTTTCTTTACTCTTCTTTTCTCTTTTCGCTTTTCTCTTCTTATCTCTTCTCCTTTTTCTCATATCTGTTCTTTTCTCTTTTCTCTTTTTTCTTCATTTCTCTTCTTTTCTCTTTTCCCTTTACACCTCTTTTTTCTTTTCTTCTTTTCTCTTTTCACTTTTCTTTTCTCTTTTCTCTTCTTTCCTCTTTTCTCATCTTTTCTCCTCTTTACTCTTTTCCCTTTTCTCTTCTTTTTTCTTTTCTCTTCTTTTCTCGTTTCTCTTCTTTTCTCTTTTCCCTTTTCGTTTCTCTTTTCTCTATTCTCTTCTTTTCTCTTTTCTCTTTTGTATTCTTTTCTCTTCTATTCACTTTTCTCTTTTAACTTTTCTCTTCTTTTCTCTATTCTCTTCTTTTCTCTTTTTTCTCTTCTATTCACTTTTCTCTTTTATCTTTTCTCTTCTTTTCTCTATTCTCTTCTTTTCTCTATTAACTTTTCTCTTCTTTTCTCTATTCTCTTCTTTTCTCTTTTTTCTCTTCTATTCACTTTTCTCCTTTATCTTTTCTCTTCTTTTCTCTATTCTCTTCTTTTCTCTTTTCTCTTCTTTTCTCTTCATTTCTCTTTCCTCATTTCACTATTCTCATCTGTTCTCTTTTCTCTTCTTTGCTCTTTTCTCTTTTCTCTTCTTCTATCTTCTTTTATCTTCTTTTCTCTTTTCTCTTTTCTCTATTCTCTTCTGTTCTCTTTTGTCTTCTTTCCTCTGTTCCCTTTTCTCGTCTATTCTCTTTTATCTTTTCTCTTCTTTTCTCTTTTCTCTTCTTTTCCATTCTCTCTTCTTTTCTCTTTTCTCATTTCCCTTTTCTTTTCTTTTCTCTTTTCTCTTTTCTCTTCTTGTCTCTTTTTTCTTTTCTATTCTTTTCTCTTCTTTTCTCCTTTCACGTTTCTTTTCTCTTTTCTCTTCTTTTCTCATTCCTTTTTTCTCGTTTCTCTTTTCTCTTCTTTTCTCCTTTCTTTTCTCTTGTCTCTTCTTCTCTTCTTTTCTCTTTTCTCTTCTTTTCCCTTCATTTCTCTTTTCTCTTTTGTATTCTTTTATCTTCTATTCACTTTTCTCTTTTATCTTTTCTTTTCTCTTCTTTTCTCTATTCTCTTCTTTTCTCTTTTCTCTTCTTTTCTCTTCATTTCTCTTTCCTCATTTCTCTATTCTCATCTGTTCTCTTTTCTCTTCTTTGCTCTTTTCTCTTTTCTCTTCTTCTATCTTCTTTTATCTTCTTTTCTCTTTTCTCTTTTCTCTTTTCTCTATTCTCTTCTGTTCTCTTTTGTCTTCTTTCCTCTGTTCCCTTTTCTCGTCTATTCTCTTTTATCTTTTCTCTTCATTTCTCTTTTCTCTTCTTTTCCATTCTCTCTTCTTTTCTCTTTTCTCATTTCTATTTTCTTTTCTTTTCTCTTTTCTCTTCTCTCTTCTTGTCTCTTTTTTCTCTTCTATTCTTTTCTCTTCTTTTCTCTTTTCCATTTTCTGTTGTTTTCTCTTGTCTCTTTTCTCTTTTCACTTCTTGTCTCTTTTTTCTCTTCTATTATTTTCTCTTCTTTTCTCTTTTCTATTTCCTCTTCTTTTCTATTTTATCTCTTCTCTTCTTTTCTCTTTTCCCTTTTCTTTTCTCTTTTCTCTTCTTTTCTCTTCTTTTCTCCTTCACTTTTCTTTTCTCTTTTCTGTTCTTTTCTCTTTTCTCATCTTTTCGCCTCTTTACTCTTTTCCCTTTTCTCTTCTTTTTTCTTTTCTCTTCTTTTCTCATTTCTCTTCTTTTCTCTTTTCTCTTATTTTCTCTTTTCACTTTTCTCTTCTTTTCTCTTTTCCCTTTTCTCTTGTTTTCTCTTTTCCCTTTTTTCTTCTTTTCTCTATTCTCTTTTTCTCTTTACTCTTCTTTTCTCTTTTCGCTTTTCTCTTCTTATCTCTTCTCCTTTTTCTCATATCTGTTCTTTTCTCTTTTCTCTTTTCGCTTCATTTCTCTTCTTTTCTCTTTTCCCTTTACACCTCTTTTTCCTTTTCTTCTTTTCTCTTTTCACTTTTCTTTTCTCTTTTCTCTTTTCTCATCTTTTCTCCTCTTTACTCTTTTCCCTTTTCTCTTCTTTTTTCTTTTCTCTTCTTTTCTCTTTTCTCTTCTTTTCTCTTTTCACTTTTCTTTTCTCTTTTCTCTATTCTCTTCTTTTCTCTTTTCTCGTCTTTTCTCTTTTCTCGTCATTTCCCTTCATTTCTCTTTTCTCTTTTCTCTTTTGTATTCTTTTCTCTTCTATTCACTTTTCTCTTTTAACTTTTCTCTTGTTTTCTCTATTCTCTTCTTTTCTCTTTTTTCTCTTTTATTCACTTTTCTCTTTTATCATTTCTCTTCTTTTCTCTTTTCTCCTCTTTTCTCTTTTCCCTTTTCTTTTCTCTTTTCTCTTTTCTCTTCGTATCTCTTCTTTTCTCTTTTCTCTTCTTTTCTCTTCTTTTCTCTTTTCCTATATTCTCTTCTTTTCTCTTTTCTCTTTTCTCTTCTTTTCTCTTCTTTATTCTGTAACCTTTTCTCTTCTTTTTACTCTTCTTTTCTCTTTTCTCTTCTTTTCATTTCTTTTCTCTTCTTTTCTCTTTTCTCTTCTTTTCTCTTCCTTCCTCTATATATTCTCTTTTCTCTTTTCTCTCATTTTCTCTTATTTTCTCTTTTTCCTATTCTCTTCTTTTCTCTATTCTCTTTTTCTCTTTACTCTTCTTTTCTCTTTTCGCTTTTCTCTTCTTACCTCTTCTCCTTTTTCTCATATCTGTTCTTTTCTCTTTTCTCTTTTTTCTTCATTTCTCTTCTTTTCTCTTTTCCCTTTACACCTCTTTTTTCTTTTCTTCTTTTCTCTTTTTACTTTTCTTTTCTCTTTTCTCTTCTTTTCTCTTTTCTCATCTTTTCTCCTCTCTACTCTTTTCCCTTTTCTCTTCTTTTTTCTTTTCTCTTCTTTTCTCGTTTCTCTTTTCTCTTTTCTCTTTTGTATTCTTTTATCTTCTATTCACTTTTCTCTTTTATCTTTTCTCTTCTTTTCTCTATTCTCTTCTTTTCTCTATTAACTTTTCTCTTCTTTTCTCTATTCTCTTCTTTTCTCTTTTTTCTCTTCTATTCACTTTTCTCCTTTATCTTTTCTCTTCTTTTCTCTATTCTCTTCTTTTCTCTTTTCTCTTCTTTTCTCTTTTCCCTTTTCTTTTCTCTTTTCTCTATTCTCTTCTTTTCTCTTTTCTCTTTTGTATTCTTTTCTCTTCTATTCACTTTTCTCTTTTAACTTTTCTCTTCTTTTCTCTATTCTCTTCTTTTCTCTTTTTTCTCTTCTCTTCACTTTTCTCTTTTATCTTTTCTCTTCTTTTCTCTATTCTCTTCTTTTCTCTTTTCTCTTCTTTTCTCTTCTTTTCTCTATTCTCTTCTTTTCTCTTTTTTCTCTTCTATTCACTTTTCTCTTTTATCTTTTCTCTTCTTTTCTCTATTCTCTTCTTTTCTCTTCTTTTCTCTTCATTTCTCTTTCCTCATTTCTCTATTCTCATCTGTTCTCTTTTCTCTTCTTTGCTCTTTTCTCTTTTCTCTTCTTCTATCTTCTTTTATCTTCTTTTCTCTTTTCTCTATTCTCTTCTGTTCTCTTTTGTCTTCTTTCCACTGTTCCCTTTTCTCGTCTATTCTCTTTTATCTTTTCTCTTCTTTTCTCTTTTCTCTTCTTTTCTCTTCTTTTCTCCTTTTACGTTTCTTTTCTCTTTTCTCTTCTTTTATCATTCATTTTCTCTCTTTTCTGTTTTCTCTTCTTTTCTCTTTTCTCTTCTTTTCTCCTTTCTTTTCTCTTTTCTCTTCTTCTCTTCTTTTCTCTTTCTTCTTTTCCCTTCATTTCTCTTTTCTCTTTTGTATTCTTTTATCTTCTATTCACTTTTCTCTTTTATCTTTTCTTTTCTCTTCTTTTCTCTATTCTCTTCTTTTCTCTTTTCTCTTCTTTTCTCTTCATTTCTCTTTCCTCATTTCTCTATTCTCATCTGTTCTCTTTTCTCTTCTTTGCTCTTTTCTCTTTTCTCTTCTTCTATCTTCTTTTATCTTCTTTTCTCTTTTCTCTATTCTCTTCTGTTCTCTTTTGTCTTCTTTCCTCTGTTCCCTTTTCTCGTCTATTCTCTTTTATCTTTTCTCTTCATTTCTCTTTTCTCTTCTTTTCCATTCTCTCTTCTTTTCTCTTTTCTCATTTCTCTTTTCTTTTCTCGTTTCTCTTTTCTCTTTTCTCTTTTGTATTCTTTTATCTTCTATTCACTTTTCTCTTTTAACTTTTCTCTTCTTTTCTCTATTCTCTTCTTTTCTCTTTTTCTCTTCTATTCACTTTTCTCTTTTATCTTTTCTCTTCTTTTCTCTATTCTCTACTTTTCTCTATTATCTTTTCTTTTCTCTATTCTCTTCTTTTCTCTTTTCTCTTCTTTTCTCTTCATTTCTCTTTCCTCATTTCTCTATTCTCATCTGTTCTCTTTTCTCTTCTTTGCTCTTTTCTCTTTTCTCTTCTTCTATCTTCTTTTATCTTCTTTTCTCTTTTCTCTTTTCTCTATTCTCTTCTGTTCTCTTTTGTCTTCTTTCCTCTGTTCCCTTTTCTCGTCTATTCTCTTTTATCTTTTCTCTTCATTTCTCTTTTCTCTTCTTTTCCATTCTCTCTTCTTTTCTCTTTTCTCATTTCTATTTTCTTTTCTTTTCTCTTTTCTCTTCTCTCTTCTTGTCTGTTTTTTCTCTTCTATTCTTTTCTCTTCTTTTCTCTTTTCCATATTCTCTTGTTTTCTCTTGTCTCTTTTCTCTTTTCACTTCTTGTCTCTTTTTTCTCTTCTATTATTTTCTCTTCTTTTCTCTTTTCTATTTCCTCTTCTTTTCTATTTTATCTCTTCTCTTCTTTTCTCTTTTCCCTTTTCTTTTCTCTTTTCTCTTCTTTTCTCCTTCACTTTTCTTTTCTCTTTTCTGTTCTTTTCTCTTTTCTCATCTTTTCGCCTCTTTACTCTTTTCCCTTTTCTCTTCTTTTTTCTTTTCTCTTCTTTTCTCATTTCTCTTCTTTTCTCTTTTCTCTTATTTTCTCTTTTCACTTTTCTCTTCTTTTCTCTTTTCCCTTTTCTCTTGTTTTCTCTTTTCCCTTTTCTCTTCTTTTCTCTATTCTCTTTTTCTCTTTACTCTTCTTTTCTCTTTTCGCTTTTCTCTTCTTATCTCTTCTCCTTTTTCTCATATCTGTTCTTTTCTCTTTTCTCTTTTCTCTTCTTTTCTCTTTTCTCATCTTTTCTCCTCTTTACTCTTTTCCCTTTTCTCTTCTTTTTTCTTTTCTCTTCTTTTTTCTTTTCTCTTCTTTTCTCTTTTCTCTTCTTTTCTCTTTTCCCTTTTCTTTTCTCTTTTCTCTATTCTCTTCTTTTCTCTTTTCTCGTCTTTTCTCTTTTCTCGTCATTTCCCTTCATTTCTCTTTTCTCTTTTCTCTTTTGTATTCTTTTTTCTTCTGTTCACTTTTCTCTTCTATCTTTTCTCTTCTTTTCTCTTTTCTCTTCTTTTCTCTTTTTTCTCTTCTATTCACTTTTCTCTTTTATCTTTTCTCTTCTTTTCTCTATTCTCTTCATTTCTCTTTTCTCTTCTTTTCTCTTCTTTTCTCTATTCTCTTCTTTTCTCTTTTTTCTCTTCTATTCACTTTTCTCTTTTATCTTTTCTCTTCTTTTCTCTATTCTCTTCTTTTCTCTTTTCTCTTCTTTTCTCTTCTTTTCTCTATTCTCTTCTTTTCTCTTTTTTCTCTTCTATTCACTTTTCTCTTTTATCTTTTCTCTTCTTTTCTCTATTCTCTTCTTTTCTCTTTTCTCTTCTTTTCTCTTCATTTCTCTTTCCTCATTTCTCTATTCTCATCTGTTCTCTTTTCTCTTCTTTGCTCTTTTCTCTTTTCTCTTCTGTTCTCTTTTGTCTTCTTTCCACTGTTCCCTTTTCTCGTCTATTCTCTTTTCTCTTTTCTCTTCTTTTCTCTTTTCTCTTCTTTTCTCCTTTTACGTTTCTTTTCTCTTTTCTCTTCTTTTATCATTCATTTTCTCTCTTTTCTGTTTTCTCTTCTTTTCTCTTTTCTCTTCTTTTCTCCTTTCTTTTCTCTTTTCTCTTCTTCTCTTCTTTTCTCTTTCTTCTTTTCCCTTCATTTCTCTTTTCTCTTTTGTATTCTTTTATCTTCTATTCACTTTTCTCTTTTATCTTTTCTTTTCTCTTCTTTTCTCTATTCTCTTCTTTTCTCTTTTCTCTTCTTTTCTCTTCATTTCTCTTTCCTCATTTCTCTATTCTCATCTGTTCTCTTTTCTCTTCTTTACTCTTTTCTCTTTTCTCTTCTTCTATCTTCTTTTATCTTCTTTTCTCTTTTCTCTATTCTCTTCTGTTCTCTTTTGTCTTCTTTCCTCTGTTCCCTTTTCTCGTCTATTCTCTTTTATCTTTTCTCTTCATTTCTCTTTTCTCTTCTTTTCCATTCTCTCTTCTTTTCTCTTTTCTCATTTCTCTTTTCTTTTCTCGTTTCTCTTTTCTCTTTTCTCTTTTGTATTCTTTTATCTTCTATTCACTTTTCTCTTTTAACTTTTCTCTTCTTTTCTCTATTCTCTTCTTTTCTCTTTTTTCTCTTCTATTCACTTTTCTCTTTTATCTTTTCTCTTCTTTTCTCTATTCTCTACTTTTCTCTATTATCTTTTCTCTTCTATCTTCTTTTATCTTCTTTTCTCTTTTCTCTTTTCTCTATTCTCTTCTGTTCTCTTTTGTCTTCTTTCCTCTGTTCCCTTTTCTCGTCTATTCTCTTTTATCTTTTCTCTTCATTTCTCTTTTCTCTTCTTTTCCATTCTCTCTTTTCTCTTTTCTCATTTCTCTTTTCTTTTCTCTTTTCTCTTTTCTCTTCTTGTCTCTTTTTTCTTTTCTATTCTTTTCTCTTCTTTTCTCTTTTCCATTTTCTCTTATTTTCTCTTTTCCCTTTTCTCTTCTTTTCTCTATTCTCTTTTTTCTTTACTCTTCTTTTCTCTTTTCGCTTTTCTCTTCTTATCTCTTCTCCTTTTTCTCATATCTGTTCTTTTCTCTTTTCTCTTTTTTCTTCATTTCTCTTCTTTTCTCTTTTCCCTTTACACCTCTTTTTTCTTTTCTTCTTTTCTCTTTTCACTTTTCTTTTCTCTTTTCTCTTCTTTCCTCTTTTCTCATCTTTTCTCCTCTTTACTCTTTTCCCTTTTCTCTTCTTTTTTCTTTTCTCTTCTTTTCTCGTTTCTCTTCTTTTCTCTTTTCCCTTTTCGTTTCTCTTTTCTCTATTCTCTTCTTTTCTCTTTTCTCTTTTGTATTCTTTTCTCTTCTATTCACTTTTCTCTTTTAACTTTTCTCTTCTTTTCTCTATTCTCTTCTTTTCTCTTTTTTCTCTTCTATTCACTTTTCTCTTTTATCTTTTCTCTTCTTTTCTCTATTCTCTTCTTTTCTCTATTAACTTTTCTCTTCTTTTCTCTATTCTCTTCTTTTCTCTTTTTTCTCTTCTATTCACTTTTCTCCTTTATCTTTTCTCTTCTTTTCTCTATTCTCTTCTTTTCTCTTTTCTCTTCTTTTCTCTTCATTTCTCTTTCCTCATTTCACTATTCTCATCTGTTCTCTTTTCTCTTCTTTGCTCTTTTCTCTTTTCTCTTCTTCTATCTTCTTTTATCTTCTTTTCTCTTTTCTCTTTTCTCTATTCTCTTCTGTTCTCTTTTGTCTTCTTTCCTCTGTTCCCTTTTCTCGTCTATTCTCTTTTATCTTTTCTCTTCTTTTCTCTTTTCTCTTCTTTTCCATTCTCTCTTCTTTTCTCTTTTCTCATTTCCCTTTTCTTTTCTTTTCTCTTTTCTCTTTTCTCTTCTTGTCTCTTTTTTCTTTTCTATTCTTTTCTCTTCTTTTCTCCTTTCACGTTTCTTTTCTCTTTTCTCTTCTTTTCTCATTCCTTTTTTCTCTTTTCTCTTTTCTCTTCTTTTCTCCTTTCTTTTCTCTTGTCTCTTCTTCTCTTCTTTTCTCTTTTCTCTTCTTTTCCCTTCATTTCTCTTTTCTCTTTTGTATTCTTTTCTCTTCTATTCACTTTTCTCTTTTATCTTTTCTTTTCTCTTCTTTTCTCTATTCTCTTCTTTTCTCTTTTCTCTTCTTTTCTCTTCATTTCTCTTTCCTCATTTCTCTATTCTCATCTGTTCTCTTTTCTCTTCTTTGCTCTTTTCTCTTTTCTCTTCTTCTATCTTCTTTTATCTTCTTTTTTCTTTTCTCTTTTCTCTATTCTCTTCTGTTCTCTTTTGTCTTCTTTCCTCTGTTCCCTTTTCTCGTCTATTCTCTTTTATCTTTTCTCTTCATTTCTCTTTTCTCTTCTTTTCCATTCTCTCTTCTTTTCTCTTTTCTCATTTCTATTTTCTTTTCTTTTCTCTTTTCTCTTCTCTCTTCTTGTCTCTTTTTTCTCTTCTATTCTTTTCTCTTCTTTTCTCTTTTCCATTTTCTGTTGTTTTCTCTTGTCTCTTTTCTCTTTTCACTTCTTGTCTCTTTTTTCTCTTCTATTATTTTCTCTTCTTTTCTCTTTTCTATTTCCTCTTCTTTTCTATTTTATCTCTTCTCTTCTTTTCTCTTTTCCCTTTTCTTTTCTCTTTTCTCTTCTTTTCTCCTTCACTTTTCTTTTCTCTTTTCTGTACTTTTCTCTTTTCTCATCTTTTCGCCTCTTTACTCTTTTCCCTTTTCTCTTCTTTTTTCTTTTCTCTTCTTTTCTCATTTCTCTTCTTTTCTCTTTTCTCTTATTTTCTCTTTTCACTTTTCTCTTCTTTTCTCTTTTCCCTTTTCTCTTGTTTTCTCTTTTCCCTTTTTTCTTCTTTTCTCTATTCTCTTTTTCTCTTTACTCTTCTTTTCTCTTTTCGCTTTTCTCTTCTTATCTCTTCTCCTTTTTCTCATATCTGTTCTTTTCTCTTTTCTCTTTTCGCTTCATTTCTCTTCTTTTCTCTTTTCCCTTTACACCTCTTTTTCCTTTTCTTCTTTTCTCTTTTCACTTTTCTTTTCTCTTTTCTCTTTTCTCATCTTTTCTCCTCTTTACTCTTTTCCCTTTTCTCTTCTTTTTTCTTTTCTCTTCTTTTCTCTTTTCTCTTCTTTTCTCTTTTCACTTTTCTTTTCTCTTTTCTCTATTCTCTTCTTTTCTCTTTTCTCGTCTTTTCTCTTTTCTCGTCATTTCCCTTCATTTCTCTTTTCTCTTTTCTCTTTTGTATTCTTTTCTCTTCTATTCACTTTTCTCTTTTAACTTTTCTCTTGTTTTCTCTATTCTCTTCTTTTCTCTTTTTTCTCTTTTATTCACTTTTCTCTTTTATCATTTCTCTTCTTTTCTCTTTTCTCCTCTTTTCTCTTTTCCCTTTTCTTTTCTCTTTTCTCTTTTCTCTTCGTATCTCTTCTTTTCTCTTTTCTCTTCTTTTCTCTTCTTTTCTCTTTTCCTATATTCTCTTCTTTTCTCTTTTCTCTTTTCTCTTCTTTTCTCTTCTTTATTCTGTAACCTTTTCTCTTCTTTTTACTCTTCTTTTCTCTTTTCTCTTCTTTTCATTTCTTTTCTCTTCTTTTCTCTTTTCTCTTCTTTTCTCTTCCTTCCTCTATATATTCTCTTTTCTCTTTTCTCTCATTTTCTCCTATTTTCTCTTTTTCCTATTCTCTTCTTTTCTCTATTCTCTTTTTCTCTTTACTCTTCTTTTCTCTTTTCGCTTTTCTCTTCTTACCTCTTCTCCTTTTTCTCATATCTGTTCTTTTCTCTTTTCTCTTTTTTCTTCATTTCTCTTCTTTTCTCTTTTCCCTTTACACCTCTTTTTTCTTTTCTTCTTTTCTCTTTTTACTTTTCTTTTCTCTTTTCTCTTCTTTTCTCTTTTCTCATCTTTTCTCCTCTTTACTCTTTTCCCTTTTCTCTTCTTTTTTCTTTTCTCTTCTTTTCTCGTTTCTCTTTTCTCTTTTCTCTTTTGTATTCTTTTATCTTCTATTCACTTTTCTCTTTTATCTTTTCTCTTCTTTTCTCTATTCTCTTCTTTTCTCTATTAACTTTTCTCTTCTTTTCTCTATTCTCTTCTTTTCTCTTTTTTCTCTTCTATTCACTTTTCTCCTTTATCTTTTCTCTTCTTTTCTCTATTCTCTTCTTTTCTCTTTTCTCTTCTTTTCTCTTTTCCCTTTTCTTTTCTCTTTTCTCTATTCTCTTCTTTTCTCTTTTCTCTTTTGTATTCTTTTCTCTTCTATTCACTTTTCTCTTTTAACTTTTCTCTTCTTTTCTCTATTCTCTTCTTTTCTCTTTTTTCTCTTCTCTTCACTTTTCTCTTTTATCTTTTCTCTTCTTTTCTCTATTCTCTTCTTTTCTCTTTTCTCTTCTTTTCTCTTCTTTTCTCTATTCTCTTCTTTTCTCTTTTTTCTCTTCTATTCACTTTTCTCTTTTATCTTTTCTCTTCTTTTCTCTATTCTCTTCTTTTCTCTTCTTTTCTCTTCATTTCTCTTTCCTCATTTCTCTATTCTCATCTGTTCTCTTTTCTCTTCTTTGCTCTTTTCTCTTTTCTCTTCTTCTATCTTCTTTTATCTTCTTTTCTCTTTTCTCTATTCTCTTCTGTTCTCTTTTGTCTTCTTTCCACTGTTCCCTTTTCTCGTCTATTCTCTTTTATCTTTTCTCTTCTTTTCTCTTTTCTCTTCTTTTCTCTTCTTTTCTCCTTTTACGTTTCTTTTCTCTTTTCTCTTCTTTTATCATTCATTTTCTCTCTTTTCTGTTTTCTCTTCTTTTCTCTTTTCTCTTCTTTTCTCCTTTCTTTTCTCTTTTCTCTTCTTCTCTTCTTTTCTCTTTCTTCTTTTCCCTTCATTTCTCTTTTCTCTTTTGTATTCTTTTATCTTCTATTCACTTTTCTCTTTTAACTTTTCTCTTCTTTTCTCTTTTTCTCTTCTATTCACTTTTCTCTTTTATCTTTTCTCTTCTTTTCTCTATTCTCTACTTTTCTCTATTATCTTTTCTCTTCTATCTTCTTTTATCTTCTTTTCTCTTTTCTCTTTTCTCTATTCTCTTCTGTTCTCTTTTGTCTTCTTTCCTCTGTTCCCTTTTC
This sequence comes from Chiloscyllium punctatum, assembly GCF_047496795.1. Classification (NCBI taxonomy): domain Eukaryota; kingdom Metazoa; phylum Chordata; class Chondrichthyes; order Orectolobiformes; family Hemiscylliidae; genus Chiloscyllium; species Chiloscyllium punctatum. The sequence goes on from NC_092779.1 coordinate 36,932,947, forward strand.
TCATCTATTCTCTTTTATCTTTTCTCTTCATTTCTCTTTTCTCTTCTTTTCCATTCTCTCTTTTCTCTTTTCTCATTTCTCTTTTCTTTTCTCTTTTCTCTTTTCTCTTCTTGTCTCTTTTTTCTTTTCTAGTCTTTGCTCTTCTTTTCTCTTTTCCATTTTCTCTTATTTTCTCTTTTCCCTTTTCTCTTCTTTTCTCTATTCTCTTTTTTCTTTACTCTTCTTTTCTCTTTTCGCTTTTCTCTTCTTATCTCTTCTCCTTTTTCTCATATCTGTTCTTTTCTCTTTTCTCTTTTTTCTTCATTTCTCTTCTTTTCTCTTTTCCCTTTACACCTCTTTTTTCTTTTCTTCTTTTCTCTTTTCACTTTTCTTTTCTCTTTTCTCTTCTTTTCTCTTTTCTCATCTTTTCTCCTCTTTACTCTTTTCCCTTTTCTCTTCTTTTTTCTTTTCTCTTCTTTTCTCGTTTCTCTTCTTTTCTCTTTTCCCTTTTCGTTTCTCTTTTCTCTATTCTCTTCTTTTCTCTTTTCTCTTTTGTATTCTTTTCTCTTCTATTCACTTTTCTCTTTTAACTTTTCTCTTCTTTTCTCTATTCTCTTCTTTTCTCTTTTTTCTCTTCTATTCACTTTTCTCTTTTATCTTTTCTCTTCTTTTCTCTATTCTCTTCTTTTCTCTATTAACTTTTCTCTTCTTTTCTCTATTCTCTTCTTTTCTCTTTTTTCTCTTCTATTCACTTTTCTCCTTTATCTTTTCTCTTCTTTTCTCTATTCTCTTCTTTTCTCTTTTCTCTTCTTTTCTCTTCATTTCTCTTTCCTCATTTCTCTATTCTCATCTGTTCTCTTTTCTCTTCTTTGCTCTTTTCTCTTTTCTCTTCTTCTATCTTCTTTTATCTTCTTTTCTCTTTTCTCTATTCTCTTCTGTTCTCTTTTGTCTTCTTTCCACTGTTCCCTTTTCTCGTCTATTCTCTTTTATCTTTTCTCTTCTTTTCTCTTTTCACTTTTCTTTTCTCTTTTCTCTTCTTTTCTCTATTCTCATCTTTTCTCCTCTTTACTCTTTTCCCTTTTCTCTTCTTTTTTCTTTTCTCTTCTTTTCTCGTTTCTCTTCTTTTCTCTTTTCCCTTTTCGTTTCTCTTTTCTCTATTCTCTTCTTTTCTCTTTTCTCTTTTGTATTCTTTTCTCTTCTATTCACTTTTCTCTTTTAACTTTTCTCTTCTTTTCTCTATTCTCTTCTTTTCTCTTTTTTCTCTTCTATTCACTTTTCTCTTTTATCTTTTCTCTTCTTTTCTCTATTCTCTTCTTTTCTCTATTAACTTTTCTCTTCTTTTCTCTATTCTCTTCTTTTCTCTTTTTTTTCTTCTATTCACTTTTCTCCTTTATCTTTTCTCTTCTTTTCTCTATTCTCTTCTTTTCTCTTTACTCTTCTTTTCTCTTCATTTCTCTTTCCTCATTTCTCTATTCTCATCTGTTCTCTTTTCTCTTCTTTGCTCTTTTCTCTTTTCTCTTCTTCTATCTTCTTTTATCTTCTTTTCTCTTTTCTCTTTTCTCTATTCTCTTCTGTTCTCTTTTGTCTTCTTTCCACTGTTCCCTTTTCTCGTCTATTCTCTTTTATCTTTTCTCTTCTTTTCTCTTTTCTCTTCTTTTCCATTCTCTCTTCTTTTCTCTTTTCTCATTTCTATTTTCTCTTCTTTTCTCTTTTCTATTTCCTCTTCTTTTCTATTTTATCTCTTCTCTTCTTTTCTCTTTTCCCTTTTCTTTTCTCTTTTCTCTTCTTTTCTCTTCTTTTCTCCTTCACTTTTCTTTTCTCTTTTCTGTTCTTTTCTCTTTTCTCATCTTTTCGCCTCTTTACTCTTTTCCCTTTTCTCTTCTTTTTTCTTTTCTCTTCTTTTCTCATTTCTCTTCTTTTCTCTTTTCTCTTATTTTCTCTTTTCACTTTTCTCTTCTTTTCACTTTTCCCTTTTCTCTTGTTTTCTCTTTTCCCTTTTCTCTTCTTTTCTCTATTCTCTTTTTCTCTTTACTCTTCTTTTCTCTTTTCGCTTTTCTCTTCTTATCTCTTCTCCTTTTTCTCATATCTGTTCTTTTCTCTTTTCTCTTTTCGCTTCATTTCTCTTCTTTTCTCTTTTCCCTTTACACCTCTTTTTCCTTTTCTTCTTTTCTCTTTTCACTTTTCTTTTCTCTTTTCTCTTTTCTCATCTTTTCTCCTCTTTACTCTTTTCCCTTTTCTCTTCTTTTTTCTTTTCTCTTCTTTTCTCTTTTCCCTTTTCTTTTCTCTTTTCTCTATTCTCTTCTTTTCTCTTTTCTCGTCTTTTCTCTTTTCTCGTCATTTCCCTTCATTTCTCTTTTCTCTTTTCTCTTTTGTATTCTTCTCTCTTCTATTCACTTTTCTCTTTTAACTTTTCTCTTGTTTTCTCTATTCTCTTCTTTTCTCTTTTTTCTCTTTTATTCACTTTTCTCTTTTATCATTTCTCTTCTTTTCTCTTTTCTCCTCTTTTCTCTTTTCCCTTTTCTTTTCTCTTTTCTCTTTTCTCTTCGTATCTCTTCTTTTCTCTTCTTTTCTCTTCTTTTCTCTTTTCCTATATTCTCTTCTTTTCTCTTTTCTCTTTTCTCTTCTTTTCTCTTCTTTATTCTTTAACCTTTTCTCTTCTTTTTACTCTTCTTTTCTCTTTTCTCTTCTTTTCATTTCTTTTCTCTTCTTTTCTCTTTTCTCTTCTTTTCTCTTCCTTCCTCTATATATTCTCTTTTCTCTTTTCTCTCATTTTCTCTTATTTTCTCTTTTTCCTATTCTCTTCTTTTCTCTATTCTCTTTTTCTCTTTACTCTTCTTTTCTCTTTTCGCTTTTCTCTTCTTACCTCTTCTCCTTTTTCTCATATCTGTTCTTTTCTCTTTTCTCTTTTTTCTTCATTTCTCTTCTTTTCTCTTTTCCCTTTACACCTCTTTTTTCTTTTCTTCTTTTCTCTTTTTACTTTTCTTTTCTCTTTTCTCTTCTTTTCTCTTTTCTCATCTTTTCTCCTCTCTACTCTTTTCCCTTTTCTCTTCTTTTTTCTTTTCTCTTCTTTTCTCGTTTCTCTTTTCTCTTTTCTCTTTTGTATTCTTTTATCTTCTATTCACTTTTCTCTTTTATCTTTTCTCTTCTTTTCTCTATTCTCTTCTTTTCTCTATTAACTTTTCTCTTCTTTTCTCTATTCTCTTCTTTTCTCTATTTTCTCTTCTATTCACTTTTCTCCTTTATCTTTTCTCTTCTTTTCTCTATTCTCTTCTTTTCTCTTTTCTCTTCTTTTCTCTTTTCCCTTTTCTTTTCTCTTTTCTCTATTCTCTTCTTTTCTCTTTTCTCTTTTGTATTCTTTTCTCTTCTATTCACTTTTCTCTTTTAACTTTTCTCTTCTTTTCTCTATTCTCTTCTTTTCTCTTTTTTCTCTTCTCTTCACTTTTCTCTTTTATCTTTTCTCTTCTTTTCTCTATTCTCTTCTTTTCTCTTTTCTCTTCTTTTCTCTTCTTTTCTCTATTCTCTTCTTTTCTCTTTTTTCTCTTCTATTCACTTTTCTCTTTTATCTTTTCTCTTCTTTTCTCTATTCTCTTCTTTTCTCTTCTTTTCTCTTCATTTCTCTTTCCTCATTTCTCTATTCTCATCTGTTCTCTTTTCTCTTCTTTGCTCTTTTCTCTTTTCTCTTCTTCTATCTTCTTTTATCTTCTTTTCTCTTTTCTCTATTCTCTTCTGTTCTCTTTTGTCTTCTTTCCACTGTTCCCTTTTCTCGTCTATTCTCTTTTATCTTTTCTCTTCTTTTCTCTTTTCTCTTCTTTTCTCTTCTTTTCTCCTTTTACGTTTCTTTTCTCTTTTCTCTTCTTTTATCATTCATTTTCTCTCTTTTCTGTTTTCTCTTCTTTTCTCTTTTCTCTTCTTTTCTCCTTTCTTTTCTCTTTTCTCTTCTTCTCTTCTTTTCTCTATTCTCTTTTTCTCTTTACTCTTCTTTTCTCTTTTCGCTTTTCTCTTCTTATCTCTTCTCCTTTTTCTCATATCTGTTCTTTTCTCTTTTCTCTTTTCTCTTCTTTTCTCTTTTCTCATCTTTTCTCCTCTTTACTCTTTTCCCTTTTCTCTTCTTTTTTCTTTTCTCTTCTTTTTTCTTTTCTCTTCTTTTCTCTTTTCTCTTCTTTTCTCTTTTCCCTTTTCTTTTCTCTTTTCTCTATTCTCTTCTTTTCTCTTTTCTCTTCTTTTCTCTTCTTTTCTCTATTCTCTTCTTTTCTCTTTTTTCTCTTCTATTCACTTTTCTCTTTTATCTTTTCTCTTCTTTTCTCTATTCTCTTCTTTTCTCTTCTTTTCTCTTCATTTCTCTTTCCTCATTTCTCTATTCTCATCTGTTCTCTTTTCTCTTCTTTGCTCTTTTCTCTTTTCTCTTCTTCTATCTTCTTTTATCTTCTTTTCTCTTTTCTCTATTCTCTTCTGTTCTCTTTTGTCTTCTTTCCTCTGTTCCCTTTTCTCGTCTATTCTCTTTTATCTTTTCTCTTCATTTCTCTTTTCTCTTCTTTTCCATTCTCTCTTCTTTTCTCTTTTCTCATTTCTCTTTTCTTTTCTCGTTTCTCTTTTCTCTTTTCTCTTTTGTATTCTTTTATCTTCTATTCACTTTTCTCTTTTAACTTTTCTCTTCTTTTCTCTATTCTCTTCTTTTCTCTTTTTCTCTTCTATTCACTTTTCTCTTTTATCTTTTCTCTTCTTTTCTCTATTCTCTACTTTTCTCTATTATCTTTTCTTTTCTCTATTCTCTTCTTTTCTCTTTTCTCTTCTTTTCTCTTCATTTCTCTTTCCTCATTTCTCTATTCTCATCTGTTCTCTTTTCTCTTCTTTGCTCTTTTCTCTTTTCTCTTCTTCTATCTTCTTTTATCTTCTTTTCTCTTTTCTCTTTTCTCTATTCTCTTCTGTTCTCTTTTGTCTTCTTTCCTCTGTTCCCTTTTCTCGTCTATTCTCTTTTATCTTTTCTCTTCATTTCTCTTTTCTCTTCTTTTCCATTCTCTCTTCTTTTCTCTTTTCTCATTTCTATTTTCTTTTCTTTTCTCTTTTCTCTTCTCTCTTCTTGTCTGTTTTTTCTCTTCTATTCTTTTCTCTTCTTTTCTCTTTTCCATATTCTCTTGTTTTCTCTTGTCTCTTTTCTCTTTTCACTTCTTGTCTCTTTTTTCTCTTCTATTATTTTCTCTTCTTTTCTCTTTTCTATTTCCTCTTCTTTTCTATTTTATCTCTTCTCTTCTTTTCTCTTTTCCCTTTTCTTTTCTCTTTTCTCTTCTTTTCTCCTTCACTTTTCTTTTCTCTTTTCTGTTCTTTTCTCTTTTCTCATCTTTTCGCCTCTTTACTCTTTTCCCTTTTCTCTTCTTTTTTCTTTTCTCTTCTTTTCTCATTTCTCTTCTTTTCTCTTTTCTCTTATTTTCTCTTTTCACTTTTCTCTTCTTTTCTCTTTTCCCTTTTCTCTTGTTTTCTCTTTTCCCTTTTCTCTTCTTTTCTCTATTCTCTTTTTCTCTTTACTCTTCTTTTCTCTTTTCGCTTTTCTCTTCTTATCTCTTCTCCTTTTTCTCATATCTGTTCTTTTCTCTTTTCTCTTTTCTCTTCTTTTCTCTTTTCTCATCTTTTCTCCTCTTTACTCTTTTCCCTTTTCTCTTCTTTTTTCTTTTCTCTTCTTTTTTCTTTTCTCTTCTTTTCTCTTTTCTCTTCTTTTCTCTTTTCCCTTTTCTTTTCTCTTTTCTCTATTCTCTTCTTTTCTCTTTTCTCGTCTTTTCTCTTTTCTCGTCATTTCCCTTCATTTCTCTTTTCTCTTTTCTCTTTTGTATTCTTTTTTCTTCTGTTCACTTTTCTCTTCTATCTTTTCTCTTCTTTTCTCTTTTCTCTTCTTTTCTCTTTTTTCTCTTCTATTCACTTTTCTCTTTTATCTTTTCTCTTCTTTTCTCTATTCTCTTCTTTTCTCTTTTCTCTTCTTTTCTCTTCTTTTCTCTATTCTCTTCTTTTCTCTTTTTTCTCTTCTATTCACTTTTCTCTTTTATCTTTTCTCTTCTTTTCTCTATTCTCTTCTTTTCTCTTTTCTCTTCTTTTCTCTTCTTTTCTCTATTCTCTTCTTTTCTCTTTTTTCTCTTCTATTCACTTTTCTCTTTTATCTTTTCTCTTCTTTTCTCTATTCTCTTCTTTTCTCTTTTCTCTTCTTTTCTCTTCATTTCTCTTTCCTCATTTCTCTATTCTCATCTGTTCTCTTTTCTCTTCTTTGCTCTTTTCTCTTTTCTCTTCTGTTCTCTTTTGTCTTCTTTCCACTGTTCCCTTTTCTCGTCTATTCTCTTTTCTCTTTTCTCTTCTTTTCTCTTTTCTCTTCTTTTCTCCTTTTACGTTTCTTTTCTCTTTTCTCTTCTTTTATCATTCATTTTCTCTCTTTTCTGTTTTCTCTTCTTTTCTCTTTTCTCTTCTTTTCTCCTTTCTTTTCTCTTTTCTCTTCTTCTCTTCTTTTCTCTTTCTTCTTTTCCCTTCATTTCTCTTTTCTCTTTTGTATTCTTTTATCTTCTATTCACTTTTCTCTTTTATCTTTTCTTTTCTCTTCTTTTCTCTATTCTCTTCTTTTCTCTTTTCTCTTCTTTTCTCTTCATTTCTCTTTCCTCATTTCTCTATTCTCATCTGTTCTCTTTTCTCTTCTTTGCTCTTTTCTCTTTTCTCTTCTTCTATCTTCTTTTATCTTCTTTTCTCTTTTCTCTATTCTCTTCTGTTCTCTTTTGTCTTCTTTCCTCTGTTCCCTTTTCTCGTCTATTCTCTTTTATCTTTTCTCTTCATTTCTCTTTTCTCTTCTTTTCCATTCTCTCTTCTTTTCTCTTTTCTCATTTCTCTTTTCTTTTCTCGTTTCTCTTTTCTCTTTTCTCTTTTGTATTCTTTTATCTTCTATTCACTTTTCTCTTTTAACTTTTCTCTTCTTTTCTCTATTCTCTTCTTTTCTCTTTTTTCTCTTCTATTCACTTTTCTCTTTTATCTTTTCTCTTCTTTTCTCTATTCTCTACTTTTCTCTATTATCTTTTCTCTTCTATCTTCTTTTATCTTCTTTTCTCTTTTCTCTTTTCTCTATTCTCTTCTGTTCTCTTTTGTCTTCTTTCCTCTGTTCCCTTTTCTCGTCTATTCTCTTTTATCTTTTCTCTTCATTTCTCTTTTCTCTTCTTTTCCATTCTCTCTTTTCTCTTTTCTCATTTCTCTTTTCTTTTCTCTTTTCTCTTTTCTCTTCTTGTCTCTTTTTTCTTTTCTATTCTTTTCTCTTCTTTTCTCTTTTCCATTTTCTCTTATTTTCTCTTTTCCCTTTTCTCTTCTTTTCTCTATTCTCTTTTTTCTTTACTCTTCTTTTCTCTTTTCGCTTTTCTCTTCTTATCTCTTCTCCTTTTTCTCATATCTGTTCTTTTCTCTTTTCTCTTTTTTCTTCATTTCTCTTCTTTTCTCTTTTCCCTTTACACCTCTTTTTTCTTTTCTTCTTTTCTCTTTTCACTTTTCTTTTCTCTTTTCTCTTCTTTCCTCTTTTCTCATCTTTTCTCCTCTTTACTCTTTTCCCTTTTCTCTTCTTTTTTCTTTTCTCTTCTTTTCTCGTTTCTCTTCTTTTCTCTTTTCCCTTTTCGTTTCTCTTTTCTCTATTCTCTTCTTTTCTCTTTTCTCTTTTGTATTCTTTTCTCTTCTATTCACTTTTCTCTTTTAACTTTTCTCTTCTTTTCTCTATTCTCTTCTTTTCTCTTTTTTCTCTTCTATTCACTTTTCTCTTTTATCTTTTCTCTTCTTTTCTCTATTCTCTTCTTTTCTCTATTAACTTTTCTCTTCTTTTCTCTATTCTCTACTTTTCTCTTTTTTCTCTTCTATTCACTTTTCTCCTTTATCTTTTCTCTTCTTTTCTCTATTCTCTTCTTTTCTCTTTTCTCTTCTTTTCTCTTCATTTCTCTTTCCTCATTTCACTATTCTCATCTGTTCTCTTTTCTCTTCTTTGCTCTTTTCTCTTTTCTCTTCTTCTATCTTCTTTTATCTTCTTTTCTCTTTTCTCTTTTCTCTATTCTCTTCTGTTCTCTTTTGTCTTCTTTCCTCTGTTCCCTTTTCTCGTCTATTCTCTTTTATCTTTTCTCTTCTTTTCTCTTTTCTCTTCTTTTCCATTCTCTCTTCTTTTCTCTTTTCTCATTTCCCTTTTCTTTTCTTTTCTCTTTTCTCTTTTCTCTTCTTGTCTCTTTTTTCTTTTCTATTCTTTTCTCTTCTTTTCTCCTTTCACGTTTCTTTTCTCTTTTCTCTTCTTTTCTCATTCCTTTTTTCTCGTTTCTCTTTTCTCTTCTTTTCTCCTTTCTTTTCTCTTGTCTCTTCTTCTCTTCTTTTCTCTTTTCTCTTCTTTTCCCTTCATTTCTCTTTTCTCTTTTGTATTCTTTTATCTTCTATTCACTTTTCTCTTTTATCTTTTCTTTTCTCTTCTTTTCTCTATTCTCTTCTTTTCTCTTTTCTCTTCTTTTCTCTTCATTTCTCTTTCCTCATTTCTCTATTCTCATCTGTTCTCTTTTCTCTTCTTTGCTCTTTTCTCTTTTCTCTTCTTCTATCTTCTTTTATCTTCTTTTCTCTTTTCTCTTTTCTCTTTTCTCTATTCTCTTCTGTTCTCTTTTGTCTTCTTTCCTCTGTTCCCTTTTCTCGTCTATTCTCTTTTATCTTTTCTCTTCATTTCTCTTTTCTCTTCTTTTCCATTCTCTCTTCTTTTCTCTTTTCTCATTTCTATTTTCTTTTCTTTTCTCTTTTCTCTTCTCTCTTCTTGTCTCTTTTTTCTCTTCTATTCTTTTCTCTTCTTTTCTCTTTTCCATTTTCTGTTGTTTTCTCTTGTCTCTTTTCTCTTTTCACTTCTTGTCTCTTTTTTCTCTTCTATTATTTTCTCTTCTTTTCTCTTTTCTATTTCCTCTTCTTTTCTATTTTATCTCTTCTCTTCTTTTCTCTTTTCCCTTTTCTTTTCTCTTTTCTCTTCTTTTCTCTTCTTTTCTCCTTCACTTTTCTTTTCTCTTTTCTGTTCTTTTCTCTTTTCTCATCTTTTCGCCTCTTTACTCTTTTCCCTTTTCTCTTCTTTTTTCTTTTCTCTTCTTTTCTCATTTCTCTTCTTTTCTCTTTTCTCTTATTTTCTCTTTTCACTTTTCTCTTCTTTTCTCTTTTCCCTTTTCTCTTGTTTTCTCTTTTCCCTTTTTTCTTCTTTTCTCTATTCTCTTTTTCTCTTTACTCTTCTTTTCTCTTTTCGCTTTTCTCTTCTTATCTCTTCTCCTTTTTCTCATATCTGTTCTTTTCTCTTTTCTCTTTTCGCTTCATTTCTCTTCTTTTCTCTTTTCCCTTTACACCTCTTTTTCCTTTTCTTCTTTTCTCTTTTCACTTTTCTTTTCTCTTTTCTCTTTTCTCATCTTTTCTCCTCTTTACTCTTTTCCCTTTTCTCTTCTTTTTTCTTTTCTCTTCTTTTCTCTTTTCTCTTCTTTTCTCTTTTCACTTTTCTTTTCTCTTTTCTCTATTCTCTTCTTTTCTCTTTTCTCGTCTTTTCTCTTTTCTCGTCATTTCCCTTCATTTCTCTTTTCTCTTTTCTCTTTTGTATTCTTTTCTCTTCTATTCACTTTTCTCTTTTAACTTTTCTCTTGTTTTCTCTATTCTCTTCTTTTCTCTTTTTTCTCTTTTATTCACTTTTCTCTTTTATCATTTCTCTTCTTTTCTCTTTTCTCCTCTTTTCTCTTTTCCCTTTTCTTTTCTCTTTTCTCTTTTCTCTTCGTATCTCTTCTTTTCTCTTTTCTCTTCTTTTCTCTTCTTTTCTCTTTTCCTATATTCTCTTCTTTTCTCTTTTCTCTTTTCTCTTCTTTTCTCTTCTTTATTCTGTAACCTTTTCTCTTCTTTTTACTCTTCTTTTCTCTTTTCTCTTCTTTTCATTTCTTTTCTCTTCTTTTCTCTTTTCTCTTCTTTTCTCTTCCTTCCTCTATATATTCTCTTTTCTCTTTTCTCTCATTTTCTCTTATTTTCTCTTTTTCCTATTCTCTTCTTTTCTCTATTCTCTTTTTCTCTTTACTCTTCTTTTCTCTTTTCGCTTTTCTCTTCTTACCTCTTCTCCTTTTTCTCATATCTGTTCTTTTCTCTTTTCTCTTTTTTCTTCATTTCTCTTCTTTTCTCTTTTCCCTTTACACCTCTTTTTTCTTTTCTTCTTTTCTCTTTTTACTTTTCTTTTCTCTTTTCTCTTCTTTTCTCTTTTCTCATCTTTTCTCCTCTCTACTCTTTTCCCTTTTCTCTTCTTTTTTCTTTTCTCTTCTTTTCTCGTTTCTCTTTTCTCTTTTCTCTTTTGTATTCTTTTATCTTCTATTCACTTTTCTCTTTTATCTTTTCTCTTCTTTTCTCTATTCTCTTCTTTTCTCTATTAACTTTTCTCTTCTTTTCTCTATTCTCTTCTTTTCTCTTTTTTCTCTTCTATTCACTTTTCTCCTTTATCTTTTCTCTTCTTTTCTCTATTCTCTTCTTTTCTCTTTTCTCTTCTTTTCTCTTTTCCCTTTTCTTTTCTCTTTTCTCTATTCTCTTCTTTTCTCTTTTCTCTTTTGTATTCTTTTCTCTTCTATTCACTTTTCTCTTTTAACTTTTCTCTTCTTTTCTCTATTCTCTTCTTTTCTCTTTTTTCTCTTCTCTTCACTTTTCTCTTTTATCTTTTCTCTTCTTTTCTCTATTCTCTTCTTTTCTCTTTTCTCTTCTTTTCTCTTCTTTTCTCTATTCTCTTCTTTTCTCTTTTTTCTCTTCTATTCACTTTTCTCTTTTATCTTTTCTCTTCTTTTCTCTATTCTCTTCTTTTCTCTTCTTTTCTCTTCATTTCTCTTTCCTCATTTCTCTATTCTCATCTGTTCTCTTTTCTCTTCTTTGCTCTTTTCTCTTTTCTCTTCTTCTATCTTCTTTTATCTTCTTTTCTCTTTTCTCTATTCTCTTCTGTTCTCTTTTGTCTTCTTTCCACTGTTCCCTTTTCTCGTCTATTCTCTTTTATCTTTTCTCTTCTTTTCTCTTTTCTCTTCTTTTCTCTTCTTTTCTCCTTTTACGTTTCTTTTCTCTTTTCTCTTCTTTTATCATTCATTTTCTCTCTTTTCTGTTTTCTCTTCTTTTCTCTTTTCTCTTCTTTTCTCCTTTCTTTTCTCTTTTCTCTTCTTCTCTTCTTTTCTCTTTCTTCTTTTCCCTTCATTTCTCTTTTCTCTTTTGTATTCTTTTATCTTCTATTCACTTTTCTCTTTTATCTTTTCTTTTCTCTTCTTTTCTCTATTCTCTTCTTTTCTCTTTTCTCTTCTTTTCTCTTCATTTCTCTTTCCTCATTTCTCTATTCTCATCTGTTCTCTTTTCTCTTCTTTGCTCTTTTCTCTTTTCTCTTCTTCTATCTTCTTTTATCTTCTTTTCTCTTTTCTCTATTCTCTTCTGTTCTCTTTTGTCTTCTTTCCTCTGTTCCCTTTTCTCGTCTATTCTCTTTTATCTTTTCTCTTCATTTCTCTTTTCTCTTCTTTTCCATTCTCTCTTCTTTTCTCTTTTCTCATTTCTCTTTTCTTTTCTCGTTTCTCTTTTCTCTTTTCTCTTTTGTATTCTTTTATCTTCTATTCACTTTTCTCTTTTAACTTTTCTCTTCTTTTCTCTATTCTCTTCTTTTCTCTTTTTCTCTTCTATTCACTTTTCTCTTTTATCTTTTCTCTTCTTTTCTCTATTCTCTACTTTTCTCTATTATCTTTTCTTTTCTCTATTCTCTTCTTTTCTCTTTTCTCTTCTTTTCTCTTCATTTCTCTTTCCTCATTTCTCTATTCTCATCTGTTCTCTTTTCTCTTCTTTGCTCTTTTCTCTTTTCTCTTCTTCTATCTTCTTTTATCTTCTTTTCTCTTTTCTCTTTTCTCTATTCTCTTCTGTTCTCTTTTGTCTTCTTTCCTCTGTTCCCTTTTCTCGTCTATTCTCTTTTATCTTTTCTCTTCATTTCTCTTTTCTCTTCTTTTCCATTCTCTCTTCTTTTCTCTTTTCTCATTTCTATTTTCTTTTCTTTTCTCTTTTCTCTTCTCTCTTCTTGTCTGTTTTTTCTCTTCTATTCTTTTCTCTTCTTTTCTCTTTTCCATATTCTCTTGTTTTCTCTTGTCTCTTTTCTCTTTTCACTTCTTGTCTCTTTTTTCTCTTCTATTATTTTCTCTTCTTTTCTCTTTTCTATTTCCTCTTCTTTTCTATTTTATCTCTTCTCTTCTTTTCTCTTTTCCCTTTTCTTTTCTCTTTTCTCTTCTTTTCTCCTTCACTTTTCTTTTCTCTTTTCTGTTCTTTTCTCTTTTCTCATCTTTTCGCCTCTTTACTCTTTTCCCTTTTCTCTTCTTTTTTCTTTTCTCTTCTTTTCTCATTTCTCTTCTTTTCTCTTTTCTCTTATTTTCTCTTTTCACTTTTCTCTTCTTTTCTCTTTTCCCTTTTCTCTTGTTTTCTCTTTTCCCTTTTCTCTTCTTTTCTCTATTCTCTTTTTCTCTTTACTCTTCTTTTCTCTTTTCGCTTTTCTCTTCTTATCTCTTCTCCTTTTTCTCATATCTGTTCTTTTCTCTTTTCTCTTTTCTCTTCTTTTCTCTTTTCTCATCTTTTCTCCTCTTTACTCTTTTCCCTTTTCTCTTCTTTTTTCTTTTCTCTTCTTTTTTCTTTTCTCTTCTTTTCTCTTTTCTCTTCTTTTCTCTTTTCCCTTTTCTTTTCTCTTTTCTCTATTCTCTTCTTTTCTCTTTTCTCGTCTTTTCTCTTTTCTCGTCATTTCCCTTCATTTCTCTTTTCTCTTTTCTCTTTTGTATTCTTTTTTCTTCTGTTCACTTTTCTCTTCTATCTTTTCTCTTCTTTTCTCTTTTCTCTTCTTTTCTCTTTTTTCTCTTCTATTCACTTTTCTCTTTTATCTTTTCTCTTCTTTTCTCTATTCTCTTCTTTTCTCTTTTCTCTTCTTTTCTCTTCTTTTCTCTATTCTCTTCTTTTCTCTTTTTTCTCTTCTATTCACTTTTCTCTTTTATCTTTTCTCTTCTTTTCTCTATTCTCTTCTTTTCTCTTTTCTCTTCTTTTCTCTTCTTTTCTCTATTCTCTTCTTTTCTCTTTTTTCTCTTCTATTCACTTTTCTCTTTTATCTTTTCTCTTCTTTTCTCTATTCTCTTCTTTTCTCTTTTCTCTTCTTTTCTCTTCATTTCTCTTTCCTCATTTCTCTATTCTCATCTGTTCTCTTTTCTCTTCTTTGCTCTTTTCTCTTTTCTCTTCTGTTCTCTTTTGTCTTCTTTCCACTGTTCCCTTTTCTCGTCTATTCTCTTTTCTCTTTTCTCTTCTTTTCTCTTTTCTCTTCTTTTCTCCTTTTACGTTTCTTTTCTCTTTTCTCTTCTTTTATCATTCATTTTCTCTCTTTTCTGTTTTCTCTTCTTTTCTCTTTTCTCTTCTTTTCTCCTTTCTTTTCTCTTTTCTCTTCTTCTCTTCTTTTCTCTTTCTTCTTTTCCCTTCATTTCTCTTTTCTCTTTTGTATTCTTTTATCTTCTATTCACTTTTCTCTTTTATCTTTTCTTTTCTCTTCTTTTCTCTATTCTCTTCTTTTCTCTTTTCTCTTCTTTTCTCTTCATTTCTCTTTCCTCATTTCTCTATTCTCATCTGTTCTCTTTTCTCTTCTTTACTCTTTTCTCTTTTCTCTTCTTCTATCTTCTTTTATCTTCTTTTCTCTTTTCTCTATTCTCTTCTGTTCTCTTTTGTCTTCTTTCCTCTGTTCCCTTTTCTCGTCTATTCTCTTTTATCTTTTCTCTTCATTTCTCTTTTCTCTTCTTTTCCATTCTCTCTTCTTTTCTCTTTTCTCATTTCTCTTTTCTTTTCTCGTTTCTCTTTTCTCTTTTCTCTTTTGTATTCTTTTATCTTCTATTCACTTTTCTCTTTTAACTTTTCTCTTCTTTTCTCTATTCTCTTCTTTTCTCTTTTTTCTCTTCTATTCACTTTTCTCTTTTATCTTTTCTCTTCTTTTCTCTATTCTCTACTTTTCTCTATTATCTTTTCTCTTCTATCTTCTTTTATCTTCTTTTCTCTTTTCTCTTTTCTCTATTCTCTTCTGTTCTCTTTTGTCTTCTTTCCTCTGTTCCCTTTTCTCGTCTATTCTCTTTTATCTTTTCTCTTCATTTCTCTTTTCTCTTCTTTTCCATTCTCTCTTTTCTCTTTTCTCATTTCTCTTTTCTTTTCTCTTTTCTCTTTTCTCTTCTTGTCTCTTTTTTCTTTTCTATTCTTTTCTCTTCTTTTCTCTTTTCCATTTTCTCTTATTTTCTCTTTTCCCTTTTCTCTTCTTTTCTCTATTCTCTTTTTTCTTTACTCTTCTTTTCTCTTTTCGCTTTTCTCTTCTTATCTCTTCTCCTTTTTCTCATATCTGTTCTTTTCTCTTTTCTCTTTTTTCTTCATTTCTCTTCTTTTCTCTTTTCCCTTTACACCTCTTTTTTCTTTTCTTCTTTTCTCTTTTCACTTTTCTTTTCTCTTTTCTCTTCTTTCCTCTTTTCTCATCTTTTCTCCTCTTTACTCTTTTCCCTTTTCTCTTCTTTTTTCTTTTCTCTTCTTTTCTCGTTTCTCTTCTTTTCTCTTTTCCCTTTTCGTTTCTCTTTTCTCTATTCTCTTCTTTTCTCTTTTCTCTTTTGTATTCTTTTCTCTTCTATTCACTTTTCTCTTTTAACTTTTCTCTTCTTTTCTCTATTCTCTTCTTTTCTCTTTTTTCTCTTCTATTCACTTTTCTCTTTTATCTTTTCTCTTCTTTTCTCTATTCTCTTCTTTTCTCTATTAACTTTTCTCTTCTTTTCTCTATTCTCTTCTTTTCTCTTTTTTCTCTTCTATTCACTTTTCTCCTTTATCTTTTCTCTTCTTTTCTCTATTCTCTTCTTTTCTCTTTTCTCTTCTTTTCTCTTCATTTCTCTTTCCTCATTTCACTATTCTCATCTGTTCTCTTTTCTCTTCTTTGCTCTTTTCTCTTTTCTCTTCTTCTATCTTCTTTTATCTTCTTTTCTCTTTTCTCTTTTCTCTATTCTCTTCTGTTCTCTTTTGTCTTCTTTCCTCTGTTCCCTTTTCTCGTCTATTCTCTTTTATCTTTTCTCTTCTTTTCTCTTTTCTCTTCTTTTCCATTCTCTCTTCTTTTCTCTTTTCTCATTTCCCTTTTCTTTTCTTTTCTCTTTTCTCTTTTCTCTTCTTGTCTCTTTTTTCTTTTCTATTCTTTTCTCTTCTTTTCTCCTTTCACGTTTCTTTTCTCTTTTCTCTTCTTTTCTCATTCCTTTTTTCTCTTTTCTCTTTTCTCTTCTTTTCTCCTTTCTTTTCTCTTGTCTCTTCTTCTCTTCTTTTCTCTTTTCTCTTCTTTTCCCTTCATTTCTCTTTTCTCTTTTGTATTCTTTTCTCTTCTATTCACTTTTCTCTTTTATCTTTTCTTTTCTCTTCTTTTCTCTATTCTCTTCTTTTCTCTTTTCTCTTCTTTTCTCTTCATTTCTCTTTCCTCATTTCTCTATTCTCATCTGTTCTCTTTTCTCTTCTTTGCTCTTTTCTCTTTTCTCTTCTTCTATCTTCTTTTATCTTCTTTTTTCTTTTCTCTTTTCTCTATTCTCTTCTGTTCTCTTTTGTCTTCTTTCCTCTGTTCCCTTTTCTCGTCTATTCTCTTTTATCTTTTCTCTTCATTTCTCTTTTCTCTTCTTTTCCATTCTCTCTTCTTTTCTCTTTTCTCATTTCTATTTTCTTTTCTTTTCTCTTTTCTCTTCTCTCTTCTTGTCTCTTTTTTCTCTTCTATTCTTTTCTCTTCTTTTCTCTTTTCCATTTTCTGTTGTTTTCTCTTGTCTCTTTTCTCTTTTCACTTCTTGTCTCTTTTTTCTCTTCTATTATTTTCTCTTCTTTTCTCTTTTCTATTTCCTCTTCTTTTCTATTTTATCTCTTCTCTTCTTTTCTCTTTTCCCTTTTCTTTTCTCTTTTCTCTTCTTTTCTCCTTCACTTTTCTTTTCTCTTTTCTGTACTTTTCTCTTTTCTCATCTTTTCGCCTCTTTACTCTTTTCCCTTTTCTCTTCTTTTTTCTTTTCTCTTCTTTTCTCATTTCTCTTCTTTTCTCTTTTCTCTTATTTTCTCTTTTCACTTTTCTCTTCTTTTCTCTTTTCCCTTTTCTCTTGTTTTCTCTTTTCCCTTTTTTCTTCTTTTCTCTATTCTCTTTTTCTCTTTACTCTTCTTTTCTCTTTTCGCTTTTCTCTTCTTATCTCTTCTCCTTTTTCTCATATCTGTTCTTTTCTCTTTTCTCTTTTCGCTTCATTTCTCTTCTTTTCTCTTTTCCCTTTACACCTCTTTTTCCTTTTCTTCTTTTCTCTTTTCACTTTTCTTTTCTCTTTTCTCTTTTCTCATCTTTTCTCCTCTTTACTCTTTTCCCTTTTCTCTTCTTTTTTCTTTTCTCTTCTTTTCTCTTTTCTCTTCTTTTCTCTTTTCACTTTTCTTTTCTCTTTTCTCTATTCTCTTCTTTTCTCTTTTCTCGTCTTTTCTCTTTTCTCGTCATTTCCCTTCATTTCTCTTTTCTCTTTTCTCTTTTGTATTCTTTTCTCTTCTATTCACTTTTCTCTTTTAACTTTTCTCTTGTTTTCTCTATTCTCTTCTTTTCTCTTTTTTCTCTTTTATTCACTTTTCTCTTTTATCATTTCTCTTCTTTTCTCTTTTCTCCTCTTTTCTCTTTTCCCTTTTCTTTTCTCTTTTCTCTTTTCTCTTCGTATCTCTTCTTTTCTCTTTTCTCTTCTTTTCTCTTCTTTTCTCTTTTCCTATATTCTCTTCTTTTCTCTTTTCTCTTTTCTCTTCTTTTCTCTTCTTTATTCTGTAACCTTTTCTCTTCTTTTTACTCTTCTTTTCTCTTTTCTCTTCTTTTCATTTCTTTTCTCTTCTTTTCTCTTTTCTCTTCTTTTCTCTTCCTTCCTCTATATATTCTCTTTTCTCTTTTCTCTCATTTTCTCCTATTTTCTCTTTTTCCTATTCTCTTCTTTTCTCTATTCTCTTTTTCTCTTTACTCTTCTTTTCTCTTTTCGCTTTTCTCTTCTTACCTCTTCTCCTTTTTCTCATATCTGTTCTTTTCTCTTTTCTCTTTTTTCTTCATTTCTCTTCTTTTCTCTTTTCCCTTTACACCTCTTTTTTCTTTTCTTCTTTTCTCTTTTTACTTTTCTTTTCTCTTTTCTCTTCTTTTCTCTTTTCTCATCTTTTCTCCTCTTTACTCTTTTCCCTTTTCTCTTCTTTTTTCTTTTCTCTTCTTTTCTCGTTTCTCTTTTCTCTTTTCTCTTTTGTATTCTTTTATCTTCTATTCACTTTTCTCTTTTATCTTTTCTCTTCTTTTCTCTATTCTCTTCTTTTCTCTATTAACTTTTCTCTTCTTTTCTCTATTCTCTTCTTTTCTCTTTTTTCTCTTCTATTCACTTTTCTCCTTTATCTTTTCTCTTCTTTTCTCTATTCTCTTCTTTTCTCTTTTCTCTTCTTTTCTCTTTTCCCTTTTCTTTTCTCTTTTCTCTATTCTCTTCTTTTCTCTTTTCTCTTTTGTATTCTTTTCTCTTCTATTCACTTTTCTCTTTTAACTTTTCTCTTCTTTTCTCTATTCTCTTCTTTTCTCTTTTTTCTCTTCTCTTCACTTTTCTCTTTTATCTTTTCTCTTCTTTTCTCTATTCTCTTCTTTTCTCTTTTCTCTTCTTTTCTCTTCTTTTCTCTATTCTCTTCTTTTCTCTTTTTTCTCTTCTATTCACTTTTCTCTTTTATCTTTTCTCTTCTTTTCTCTATTCTCTTCTTTTCTCTTCTTTTCTCTTCATTTCTCTTTCCTCATTTCTCTATTCTCATCTGTTCTCTTTTCTCTTCTTTGCTCTTTTCTCTTTTCTCTTCTTCTATCTTCTTTTATCTTCTTTTCTCTTTTCTCTATTCTCTTCTGTTCTCTTTTGTCTTCTTTCCACTGTTCCCTTTTCTCGTCTATTCTCTTTTATCTTTTCTCTTCTTTTCTCTTTTCTCTTCTTTTCTCTTCTTTTCTCCTTTTACGTTTCTTTTCTCTTTTCTCTTCTTTTATCATTCATTTTCTCTCTTTTCTGTTTTCTCTTCTTTTCTCTTTTCTCTTCTTTTCTCCTTTCTTTTCTCTTTTCTCTTCTTCTCTTCTTTTCTCTTTCTTCTTTTCCCTTCATTTCTCTTTTCTCTTTTGTATTCTTTTATCTTCTATTCACTTTTCTCTTTTAACTTTTCTCTTCTTTTCTCTTTTTCTCTTCTATTCACTTTTCTCTTTTATCTTTTCTCTTCTTTTCTCTATTCTCTACTTTTCTCTATTATCTTTTCTCTTCTATCTTCTTTTATCTTCTTTTCTCTTTTCTCTTTTCTCTATTCTCTTCTGTTCTCTTTTGTCTTCTTTCCTCTGTTCCCTTTTCTCATCTATTCTCTTTTATCTTTTCTCTTCATTTCTCTTTTCTCTTCTTTTCCATTCTCTCTTTTCTCTTTTCTCATTTCTCTTTTCTTTTCTCTTTTCTCTTTTCTCTTCTTGTCTCTTTTTTCTTTTCTAGTCTTTGCTCTTCTTTTCTCTTTTCCATTTTCTCTTATTTTCTCTTTTCCCTTTTCTCTTCTTTTCTCTATTCTCTTTTTTCTTTACTCTTCTTTTCTCTTTTCGCTTTTCTCTTCTTATCTCTTCTCCTTTTTCTCATATCTGTTCTTTTCTCTTTTCTCTTTTTTCTTCATTTCTCTTCTTTTCTCTTTTCCCTTTACACCTCTTTTTTCTTTTCTTCTTTTCTCTTTTCACTTTTCTTTTCTCTTTTCTCTTCTTTTCTCTTTTCTCATCTTTTCTCCTCTTTACTCTTTTCCCTTTTCTCTTCTTTTTTCTTTTCTCTTCTTTTCTCGTTTCTCTTCTTTTCTCTTTTCCCTTTTCGTTTCTCTTTTCTCTATTCTCTTCTTTTCTCTTTTCTCTTTTGTATTCTTTTCTCTTCTATTCACTTTTCTCTTTTAACTTTTCTCTTCTTTTCTCTATTCTCTTCTTTTCTCTTTTTTCTCTTCTATTCACTTTTCTCTTTTATCTTTTCTCTTCTTTTCTCTATTCTCTTCTTTTCTCTATTAACTTTTCTCTTCTTTTCTCTATTCTCTTCTTTTCTCTTTTTTCTCTTCTATTCACTTTTCTCCTTTATCTTTTCTCTTCTTTTCTCTATTCTCTTCTTTTCTCTTTTCTCTTCTTTTCTCTTCATTTCTCTTTCCTCATTTCTCTATTCTCATCTGTTCTCTTTTCTCTTCTTTGCTCTTTTCTCTTTTCTCTTCTTCTATCTTCTTTTATCTTCTTTTCTCTTTTCTCTATTCTCTTCTGTTCTCTTTTGTCTTCTTTCCACTGTTCCCTTTTCTCGTCTATTCTCTTTTATCTTTTCTCTTCTTTTCTCTTTTCACTTTTCTTTTCTCTTTTCTCTTCTTTTCTCTATTCTCATCTTTTCTCCTCTTTACTCTTTTCCCTTTTCTCTTCTTTTTTCTTTTCTCTTCTTTTCTCGTTTCTCTTCTTTTCTCTTTTCCCTTTTCGTTTCTCTTTTCTCTATTCTCTTCTTTTCTCTTTTCTCTTTTGTATTCTTTTCTCTTCTATTCACTTTTCTCTTTTAACTTTTCTCTTCTTTTCTCTATTCTCTTCTTTTCTCTTTTTTCTCTTCTATTCACTTTTCTCTTTTATCTTTTCTCTTCTTTTCTCTATTCTCTTCTTTTCTCTATTAACTTTTCTCTTCTTTTCTCTATTCTCTTCTTTTCTCTTTTTTTTCTTCTATTCACTTTTCTCCTTTATCTTTTCTCTTCTTTTCTCTATTCTCTTCTTTTCTCTTTACTCTTCTTTTCTCTTCATTTCTCTTTCCTCATTTCTCTATTCTCATCTGTTCTCTTTTCTCTTCTTTGCTCTTTTCTCTTTTCTCTTCTTCTATCTTCTTTTATCTTCTTTTCTCTTTTCTCTTTTCTCTATTCTCTTCTGTTCTCTTTTGTCTTCTTTCCACTGTTCCCTTTTCTCGTCTATTCTCTTTTATCTTTTCTCTTCTTTTCTCTTTTCTCTTCTTTTCCATTCTCTCTTCTTTTCTCTTTTCTCATTTCTATTTTCTCTTCTTTTCTCTTTTCTATTTCCTCTTCTTTTCTATTTTATCTCTTCTCTTCTTTTCTCTTTTCCCTTTTCTTTTCTCTTTTCTCTTCTTTTCTCTTCTTTTCTCCTTCACTTTTCTTTTCTCTTTTCTGTTCTTTTCTCTTTTCTCATCTTTTCGCCTCTTTACTCTTTTCCCTTTTCTCTTCTTTTTTCTTTTCTCTTCTTTTCTCATTTCTCTTCTTTTCTCTTTTCTCTTATTTTCTCTTTTCACTTTTCTCTTCTTTTCACTTTTCCCTTTTCTCTTGTTTTCTCTTTTCCCTTTTCTCTTCTTTTCTCTATTCTCTTTTTCTCTTTACTCTTCTTTTCTCTTTTCGCTTTTCTCTTCTTATCTCTTCTCCTTTTTCTCATATCTGTTCTTTTCTCTTTTCTCTTTTCGCTTCATTTCTCTTCTTTTCTCTTTTCCCTTTACACCTCTTTTTCCTTTTCTTCTTTTCTCTTTTCACTTTTCTTTTCTCTTTTCTCTTTTCTCATCTTTTCTCCTCTTTACTCTTTTCCCTTTTCTCTTCTTTTTTCTTTTCTCTTCTTTTCTCTTTTCCCTTTTCTTTTCTCTTTTCTCTATTCTCTTCTTTTCTCTTTTCTCGTCTTTTCTCTTTTCTCGTCATTTCCCTTCATTTCTCTTTTCTCTTTTCTCTTTTGTATTCTTCTCTCTTCTATTCACTTTTCTCTTTTAACTTTTCTCTTGTTTTCTCTATTCTCTTCTTTTCTCTTTTTTCTCTTTTATTCACTTTTCTCTTTTATCATTTCTCTTCTTTTCTCTTTTCTCCTCTTTTCTCTTTTCCCTTTTCTTTTCTCTTTTCTCTTTTCTCTTCGTATCTCTTCTTTTCTCTTCTTTTCTCTTCTTTTCTCTTTTCCTATATTCTCTTCTTTTCTCTTTTCTCTTTTCTCTTCTTTTCTCTTCTTTATTCTTTAACCTTTTCTCTTCTTTTTACTCTTCTTTTCTCTTTTCTCTTCTTTTCATTTCTTTTCTCTTCTTTTCTCTTTTCTCTTCTTTTCTCTTCCTTCCTCTATATATTCTCTTTTCTCTTTTCTCTCATTTTCTCTTATTTTCTCTTTTTCCGATTCTCTTCTTTTCTCTATTCTCTTTTTCTCTTTACTCTTCTTTTCTCTTTTCGCTTTTCTCTTCTTACCTCTTCTCCTTTTTCTCATATCTGTTCTTTTCTCTTTTCTCTTTTTTCTTCATTTCTCTTCTTTTCTCTTTTCCCTTTACACCTCTTTTTTCTTTTCTTCTTTTCTCTTTTTACTTTTCTTTTCTCTTTTCTCTTCTTTTCTCTTTTCTCATCTTTTCTCCTCTTTACTCTTTTCCCTTTTCTCTTCTTTTTTCTTTTCTCTTCTTTTCTCGTTTCTCTTCTTTTCTCTTTTCTCTTCTTTTCTCTTTTCCCTTTTCTTTTCTCTTTTCTCTATTCTCTTCTTTTCTCTTTTCTCTTTTGTATTCTTTTCTCTTCTATTCACTTTTCTCTTTTAACTTTTCTCTTCTTTTCTCTATTCTCTTCTTTTCTCTTTTCCCTTTTCTTTTCTCTTTTCTCTATTCTCTTCTGTTCTCTTTTGTCTTCTTTGCACTGTTCCCTTTTCTCGTCTATTCTCTTTTATCTTTTCTCTTCTTTTCTCTTTTCTCTTCTTTTCCATTCTCTCTTCTTTTCTCTTTTCTCATTTCTATTTTCTCTTCTTTTCTCTTTTCTATTTCCTCTTCTTTTCTATTTTATCTCTTCTCTTCTTTTCTCTTTTCCCTTTTCTTTTCTCTTTTCTCTTCTTTTCTCTTCTTTTCTCCTTCACTTTTCTTTTCTCTTTTCTGTTCTTTTCTCTTTTCTCATCTTTTCGCCTCTTTACTCTTTTCCCTTTTCTCTTCTTTTTTCTTTTCTCTTCTTTTCTCATTTCTCTTCTTTTCTCTTTTCTCTTATTTTCTCTTTTCACTTTTCTCTTCTTTTCACTTTTCCCTTTTCTCTTGTTTTCTCTTTTCCCTTTTCTCTTCTTTTCTCTATTCTCTTTTTCTCTTTACTCTTCTTTTCTCTTTTCGCTTTTCTCTTCTTATCTCTTCTCCTTTTTCTCATATCTGTTCTTTTCTCTTTTCTCTTTTCGCTTCATTTCTCTTCTTTTCTCTTTTCCCTTTACACCTCTTTTTCCTTTTCTTCTTTTCTCTTTTCACTTTTCTTTTCTCTTTTCTCTTTTCTCATCTTTTCTCCTCTTTACTCTTTTCCCTTTTCTCTTCTTTTTTCTTTTCTCTTCTTTTCTCTTTTCTCTTCTTTTCTCTTTTCCCTTTTCTTTTCTCTTTTCTCTATTCTCTTCTTTTCTCTTTTCTCGTCTTTTCTCTTTTCTCGTCATTTCCCTTCATTTCTCTTTTCTCTTTTCTCTTTTGTATTCTTCTCTCTTCTATTCACTTTTCTCTTTTAACTTTTCTCTTGTTTTCTCTATTCTCTTCTTTTCTCTTTTTTCTCTTTTATTCACTTTTCTCTTTTATCATTTCTCTTCTTTTCTCTTTTCTCCTCTTTTCTCTTTTCCCTTTTCTTTTCTCTTTTCTCTTTTCTCTTCGTATCTCTTCTTTTCTCTTCTTTTCTCTTTTCCTATATTCTCTTCTTTTCTCTTTTCTCTTTTCTCTTCTTTTCTCTTCTTTATTCTTTAACCTTTTCTCTTCTTTTTACTCTTCTTTTCTCTTTTCTCTTCTTTTCATTTCTTTTCTCTTCTTTTCTCTTTTCTCTTCTTTTCTCTTCCTTCCTCTATATATTCTCTTTTCTCTTTTCTCTCATTTTCTCTTATTTTCTCTTTTTCCTATTCTCTTCTTTTCTCTATTCTCTTTTTCTCTTTACTCTTCTTTTCTCTTTTCGCTTTTCTCTTCTTACCTCTTCTCCTTTTTCTCATATCTGTTCTTTTCTCTTTTCTCTTTTTTCTTCATTTCTCTTCTTTTCTCTTTTCCCTTTACACCTCTTTTTTCTTTTCTTCTTTTCTCTTTTTACTTTTCTTTTCTCTTTTCTCTTCTTTTCTCTTTTCTCATCTTTTCTCCTCTTTACTCTTTTCCCTTTTCTCTTCTTTTTTCTTTTCTCTTCTTTTCTCGTTTCTCTTCTTTTCTCTTTTCTCTTCTTTTCTCTTTTCCCTTTTCTTTTCTCTTTTCTCTATTCTCTTCTTTTCTCTTTTCTCTTTTGTATTCTTTTCTCTTCTATTCACTTTTCTCTTTTAACTTTTCTCTTCTTTTCTCTATTCTCTTCTTTTCTCTTTTTTCTCTTCTCTTCACTTTTCTCTTTTATCTTTTCTCTTCTTTTCTCTATTCTCTTCTTTTCTCTTTTCTCTTCTTTTCTCTTCTTTTCTCTATTCTCTTCTTTTCTCTTTTTTCTCTTCTATTCACTTTTCTCTTTTATCTTTTCTCTTCTTTTCTCTATTCTCTTCTTTTCTCTTTTCTCTTCTTTTCTCTTCATTTCTCTTTCCTCATTTCTCTATTCTCATCTGTTCTCTTTTCTCTTCTTTGCTCTTTTCTCTTTTCTCTTCTTCTATCTTCTTTTATCTTCTTTTCTCTTTTCTCTATTCTCTTCTGTTCTCTTTTGTCTTCTTTCCACTGTTCCCTTTTCTCGTCTATTCTCTTTTATCTTTTCTCTTCTTTTCTCTTTTCTCTTCTTTTCTCTTCTTTTCTCCTTTTACGTTTCTTTTCTCTTTTCTCTTCTTTTATCATTCATTTTCTCTCTTTTCTGTTTTCTCTTCTTTTCTCTTTTCTCTTCTTTTCTCCTTTCTTTTCTCTTTTCTCTTCTTCTCTTCTTTTCTCTTTCTTCTTTTCCCTTCATTTCTCTTTTCTCTTTTGTATTCTTTTATCTTCTATTCACTTTTCTCTTTTATCTTTTCTTTTCTCTTCTTTTCTCTATTCTCTTCTTTTCTCTTTTCTCTTCTTTTCTCTTCATTTCTCTTTCCTCATTTCTCTATTCTCATCTGTTCTCTTTTCTCTTCTTTGCTCTTTTCTCTTTTCTCTTCTTCTATCTTCTTTTATCTTCTTTTCTCTTTTCTCTATTCTCTTCTGTTCTCTTTTGTCTTCTTTCCTCTGTTCCCTTTTCTCGTCTATTCTCTTTTATCTTTTCTCTTCATTTCTCTTTTCTCTTCTTTTCCATTCTCTCTTCTTTTCTCTTTTCTCATTTCTCTTTTCTTTTCTCGTTTCTCTTTTCTCTTTTCTCTTTTGTATTCTTTTATCTTCTATTCACTTTTCTCTTTTAACTTTTCTCTTCTTTTCTCTATTCTCTTCTTTTCTCTTTTTTCTCTTCTATTCACTTTTCTCTTTTATCTTTTCTCTTCTTTTCTCTATTCTCTACTTTTCTCTATTATCTTTTCTCTTCTATCTTCTTTTATCTTCTTTTCTCTTTTCTCTTTTCTCTATTCTCTTCTGTTCTCTTTTGTCTTCTTTCCTCTGTTCCCTTTTCTCGTCTATTCTCTTTTATCTTTTCTCTTCATTTCTCTTTTCTCTTCTTTTCCATTCTCTCTTTTCTCTTTTCTCATTTCTCTTTTCTTTTCTCTTTTCTCTTTTCTCTTCTTGTCTCTTTTTTCTTTTCTATTCTTTTCTCTTCTTTTCTCTTTTCCATTTTCTCTTATTTTCTCTTTTCCCTTTTCTCTTCTTTTCTCTATTCTCTTTTTTCTTTACTCTTCTTTTCTCTTTTCGCTTTTCTCTTCTTATCTCTTCTCCTTTTTCTCATATCTGTTCTTTTCTCTTTTCTCTTTTTTCTTCATTTCTCTTCTTTTCTCTTTTCCCTTTACACCTCTTTTTTCTTTTCTTCTTTTCTCTTTTCACTTTTCTTTTCTCTTTTCTCTTCTTTTCTCTTTTCTCATCTCTTCTCCTCTTTACTCTTTTCCCTTTTCTCTTCTTTTTTCTTTTCTCTTCTTTTCTCGTTTCTCTTCTTTTCTCTTTTCCCTTTTCGTTTCTCTTTTCTCTATTCTCTTCTTTTCTCTTTTCTCTTTTGTATTCTTTTCTCTTCTATTCACTTTTCTCTTTTAACTTTTCTCTTCTTTTCTCTATTCTCTTCTTTTCTCTTTTTTCTCTTCTGTTCACTTTTCTCTTTTATCTTTTCTCTTCTTTTCTCTATTCTCTTCTTTTCTCTATTAACTTTTCTCTTCTTTTCTCTATTCTCTTCTTTTCTCTTTTTTCTCTTCTATTCACTTTTCTCCTTTATCTTTTCTCTTCTTTTCTCTATTCTCTTCTTTTCTCTTTTCTCTTCTTTTCTCTTCATTTCTCTTTCCTCATTTCACTATTCTCATCTGTTCTCCTTTCTCTTCTTTGCTCTTTTCTCTTTTCTCTTCTTCTATCTTCTTTTATCTTCTTTTCTCTTTTCTCTTTTCTCTATTCTCTTCTGTTCTCTTTTGTCTTCTTTCCACTGTTCCCTTTTCTCGTCTATTCTCTTTTATCTTTTCTCTTCTTTTCTCTTTTCTCTTCTTTTCCATTCTCTCTTCTTTTCTCTTTTCTCATTTCCCTTTTCTTTTCTTTTCTCTTTTCTCTTTTCTCTTCTTGTCTCTTTTTTCTTTTCTATTCTTTTCTTTTCTTTTCTCCTTTCACGTTTCTTTTCTCTTTTCTCTTCTTTTCTCATTCCTTTTTTCTCTTTTCTCTTTTCTCTTCTTTTCTCCTTTCTTTTCTCTTGTCTCTTCTTCTCTTCTTTTCTCTTTTCTCTTCTTTTCCCTTCATTTCTCTTTTCTCTTTTGTATTCTTTTATCTTCTATTCACTTTTCTCTTTTATCTTTTCTTTTCTCTTCTTTTCTCTATTCTCTTCTTTTCTCTTTTCTCTTCTTTTCTCTTCATTTCTCTTTCCTCATTTCTCTATTCTCATCTGTTCTCTTTTCTCTTCTTTGCTCTTTTCTCTTTTCTCTTCTTCTATCTTCTTTTATCTTCTTTTCTCTTTTCTCTATTCTCTTCTGTTCTCTTTTGTATTCTTTCCTCTGTTCCCTTTTCTCGTCTATTCTCTTTTATCTTTTCTCTTCATTTCTCTTTTCTCTTCTTTTCCATTCTCTCTTCTTTTCTCTTTTCTCATTTCTATTTTCTTTTCTTTTCTCTTTTCTCTTCTCTCTTCTTGTCTCTTTTTTCTCTTCTATTCTTTTCTCTTCTTTTCTCTTTTCCATATTCTCTTGTTTTCTCTTGTCTCTTTTCTCTTTTCACTTCTTGTCTCTTTTTTCTCATCTATTATTTTCTCCTCTTTTCTCTTTTCTATTTCCTCTTCTTTTCTATTTTATCTCTTCTCTTCTTTTCTCTTTTCCCTTTTCTTTTCTCGTTTCTCTTCTTTTCTCTTTTCCCTTTTCGTTTCTCTTTTCTCTATTCTCTTCTTTTCTCTTTTCTCTTTTGTATTCTTTTCTCTTCTATTCACTTTTCTCTTTTAACTTTTCTCTTCTTTTCTCTATTCTCTTCTTTTCTCTTTTTTCTCTTCTATTCACTTTTCTCTTTTATCTTTTCTCTTCTTTTCTCTATTCTCTTCTTTTCTCTATTAACTTTTCTCTTCTTTTCTCTATTCTCTTCTTTTCTCTTTTTTCTCTTCTATTCACTTTTCTCCTTTATCTTTTCTCTTCTTTTCTCTATTCTCTTCTTTTCTCTTTTCTCTTCTTTTCTCTTCATTTCTCTTTCCTCATTTCACTATTCTCATCTGTTCTCTTTTCTCTTCTTTGCTCTTTTCTCTTTTCTCTTCTTCTATCTTCTTTTATCTTCTTTTCTCTTTTCTCTTTTCTCTATTCTCTTCTGTTCTCTTTTGTCTTCTTTCCACTGTTCCCTTTTCTCGTCTATTCTCTTTTATCTTTTCTCTTCTTTTCTCTTTTCTCTTCTTTTCCATTCTCTCTTCTTTTCTCTTTTCTCATTTCCCTTTTCTTTTCTTTTCTCTTTTCTCTTTTCTCTTCTTGTCTCTTTTTTCTTTTCTATTCTTTTCTCTTCTTTTCTCCTTTCACGTTTCTTTTCTCTTTTCTCTTCTTTTCTCATTCCTTTTTTCTCTTTTCTCTTTTCTCTTCTTTTCTCCTTTCTTTTCTCTTGTCTCTTCTTCTCTTCTTTTCTCTTTTCTCTTCTTTTCCCTTCATTTCTCTTTTCTCTTTTGTATTCTTTTATCTTCTATTCACTTTTCTCTTTTATCTTTTCTTTTCTCTATTCTCTTCTTTTCTCTTTTCTCTTCTTTTCTCTTCATTTCTCTTTCCTCATTTCTCTATTCTCATCTGTTCTCTTTTCTCTTCTTTGCTCTTTTCTCTTTTCTCTTCTTCTATCTTCTTTTATCTTCTTTTCTCTTTTCTCTTTTCTCTATTCTCTTCTGTTCTCTTTTGTCTTCTTTCCTCTGTTCCCTTTTCTCGTCTATTCTCTTTTATCTTTTCTCTTCATTTCTCTTTTCTCTTCTTTTCCATTCTCTCTTCTTTTCTCCTTTCTCATTTCTATTTTCTTTTCTCTTTTCTCTTCTCTCTTCTTGTCTCTTTTTTCTCTTCTATTCTTTTCTCTTCTTTTCTCTTTTCCATATTCTCTTGTTTTCTCTTGTCTCTTTTCTCTTTTCACTTCTTGTCTCTTTTTTCTCTTCTATTATTTTCTCTTCTTTTCTCTTTTCTATTTCCTCTTCTTTTCTATTTTATCTCTTCTCTTCTTTTCTCTTTTCCCTTTTCTTTTCTCTTTTCTCTTCTTTTCTCCTTCACTTTTCTTTTCTCTTTTCTGTTCTTTTCTCTTTTCTCATCTTTTCGCCTCTTTACTCTTTTCCCTTTTCTCTTCTTTTTTCTTTTCTCTTCTTTTCTCATTTCTCTTCTTTTCTCTTTTCTCTTATTTTCTCTTTTCACTTTTCTCTTCTTTTCTCTTTTCCCTTTTCTCTTGTTTTCTCTTTTCCCTTTTCTCTTCTTTTCTCTATTCTCTTTTTCTCTTTACTCTTCTTTTCTCTTTTCGCTTTTCTCTTCTTATCTCTTCTCCTTTTTCTCATATCTGTTCTTTTCTCTTTTCTCTTTTCTCTTCTTTTCTCTTTTCTCATCTTTTCTCCTCTTTACTCTTTTCCCTTTTCTCTTCTTTTTTCTTTTCTCTTCTTTTTTCTTTTCTCTTCTTTTCTCTTTTCTCTTCTTTTCTCTTTTCCCTTTTCTTTTCTCTTTTCTATTCTCTTCTTTTCTCTTTTCTCGTCTTTTCTCTTTTCTCGTCATTTCCCTTCATTTCTCTTTTCTCTTTTCTCTTTTGTATTCTTTTTTCTTCTGTTCACTTTTCTCTTCTATCTTTTCTCTTCTTTTCTCTTTTCTCCTCTTTTCTTTTTTCCCTTTTCTTTTCTCTTTTCTCTTTTCTCTTTTCTCTTCGTATCTCTTCTTTTCTCTTTTCTCTTCTTTTCTCTTCTTTTCTCTTTTCCCTTTATTCTCTTCTTTTCTCATTTCCTATATTCTCTTCTTTTCTCTTTTCTCTTTTCTCTTCTTTTCTCTTTATTCTTTAAACTTTTCTCTTCTTTTTACTCTTCATTTCTCTTTTCTCTTCTTTTCATTTCTTTTCTCTTCTTTTCTCTTTTCTCTTCTTTTCTCTTCCTTTCTCTATATATTCTCTTTTCTCTTTTCTCTCATTTCCTCTTATTTTCTCTTTTTCCTTTTCTCTTCTTTTCTCTATTCTCTTTTTCTCTTTACTCTTCTTTTCTCTTTTCGCTTTTCTCTTCTTATCTCTTCTCCTTTTTCTCATTTCTGTTCTTTTCTCTTTTCTCTTTTTTCTTCATTTCTCTTCTTTTCTCTTTTCCCTTTACACCTCTTTTTCCTTTTCTTCTTTTCTCTTTTCACTTTTCTTTTCTCTTTTCTCTTCTTTTTTCTTTTCTCTTCTTTTCTCGTTTCTCTTTTCTCTTTTCTCTTTTGTATTCTTTTATCTTCTATTCACTTTTCTCTTTTAACTTTTCTCTTCTTTTCTCTATTCTCTTCTTTTCTCTTTTTCTCTTCTATTCACTTTTCTCTTTTATCTTTTCTCTTCTTTTCTCTATTCTCTACTTTTCTCTATTATCTTTTCTCTTCTATCTTCTTTTATCTTCTTTTCTCTTTTCTCTTTTCTCTATTCTCTTCTGTTCTCTTTTGTCTTCTTTCCTCTGTTCCCTTTTCTCATCTATTCTCTTTTATCTTTTCTCTTCATTTCTCTTTTCTCTTCTTTTCCATTCTCTCTTTTCTCTTTTCTCATTTCTCTTTTCTTTTCTCTTTTCTCTTTTCTCTTCTTGTCTCTTTTTTCTTTTCTATTCTTTTCTCTTCTTTTCTCTTTTCCATTTTCTCTTATTTTCTCTTTTCCCTTTTCTCTTCTTTTCTCTATTCTCTTTTTTCTTTACTCTTCTTTTCTCTTTTCGCTTTTCTCTTCTTATCTCTTCTCCTTTTTCTCATATCTGTTCTTTTCTCTTTTCTCTTTTTTCTTCATTTCTCTTCTTTTCTCTTTTCCCTTTACACCTCTTTTTTCTTTTCTTCTTTTCTCTTTTCACTTTTCTTTTCTCTTTTCTCTTCTTTTCTCTTTTCTCATCTTTTCTCCTCTTTACTCTTTTCCCTTTTCTCTTCTTTTTTCTTTTCTCTTCTTTTCTCGTTTCTCTTCTTTTCTCTTTTCCCTTTTCGTTTCTCTTTTCTCTATTCTCTTCTTTTCTCTTTTCTCTTTTGTATTCTTTTCTCTTCTATTCACTTTTCTCTTTTAACTTTTCTCTTCTTTTCTCTATTCTCTTCTTTTCTCTTTTTTCTCTTCTATTCACTTTTCTCTTTTATCTTTTCTCTTCTTTTCTCTATTCTCTTCTTTTCTCTATTAACTTTTCTCTTCTTTTCTCTATTCTCTTCTTTTCTCTTTTTTCTCTTCTATTCACTTTTCTCCTTTATCTTTTCTCTTCTTTTCTCTATTCTCTTCTTTTCTCTTTTCTCTTCTTTTCTCTTCATTTCTCTTTCCTCATTTCACTATTCTCATCTGTTCTCTTTTCTCTTCTTTGCTCTTTTCTCTTTTCTCTTCTTCTATCTTCTTTTATCTTCTTTTCTCTTTTCTCTTTTCTCTATTCTCTTCTGTTCTCTTTTGTCTTCTTTCCACTGTTCCCTTTTCTTGTCTATTCTCTTTTATCTTTTCTCTTCTTTTCTCTTTGCTCTTCTTTTCCATTCTCTCTTCTTTTCTCTTTTCTCATTTCCCTTTTCTTTTCTTTTCTCTTTTCTCTTTTCTCTTCTTGTCTCTTTTTTCTTTTCTATTCTTTTCTCTTCTTTTCTCCTTTCACGTTTCTTTTCTCTTTTCTCTTCTTTTCTCATTCCTTTTTTCTCTTTTCTCTTTTCTCTTCTTTTCTCCTTTCTTTTCTCTTGTCTCTTCTTCTCTTCTTTTCTCTTTTCTCTTCTTTTCCCTTCATTTCTCTTTTCTCTTTTGTATTCTTTTATCTTCTATTCACTTTTCTCTTTTATCTTTTCTTTTCTCTATTCTCTTCTTTTCTCTTTTCTCTTCTTTTCTCTTCATTTCTCTTTCCTCATTTCTCTATTCTCATCTGTTCTCTTTTCTCTTCTTTGCTCTTTTCTCTTTTCTCTTCTTCTATCTTCTTTTATCTTCTTTTCTCTTTTCTCTTTTCTCTATTCTCTTCTGTTCTCTTTTGTCTTCTTTCCTCTGTACCCTTTTCTCGTCTATTCTCTTTTATCTTTTCTCTTCATTTCTCTTTTCTCTTCTTTTCCATTCTCTCTTCTTTTCTCCTTTCTCATTTCTATTTTCTTTTCTTTTCTCTTTTCTCTTCTCTCTTCTTGTCTCTTTTTTCTCTTCTATTCTTTTCTCTTCTTTTCTCTTTTCCATATTCTCTTGTTTTCTCTTGTCTCTTTTCTCTTTTCACTTCTTGTCTCTTTTTTCTCTTCTATTATTTTCTCTTCTTTTCTCTTTTCTATTTCCTCTTCTTTTCTATTTTATCTCTTCTCTTCTTTTCTCTTTTCCCTTTTCTTTTCTCGTTTCTCTTCTTTTCTCTTTTCCCTTTTCGTTTCTCTTTTCTCTATTCTCTTCTTTTCTCTTTTCTCTTTTGTATTCTTTTCTCTTCTATTCACTTTTCTCTTTTAACTTTTCTCTTCTTTTCTCTATTCTCTTCTTTTCTCTTTTTTCTCTTCTATTCACTTTTCTCTTTTATCTTTTCTCTTCTTTTCTCTATTCTCTTCTTTTCTCTATTAACTTTTCTCTTCTTTTCTCTATTCTCTTCTTTTCTCTTTTTTCTCTTCTATTCACTTTTCTCCTTTATCTTTTCTCTTCTTTTCTCTATTCTCTTCTTTTCTCTTTTCTCTTCTTTTCTCTTCATTTCTCTTTCCTCATTTCACTATTCTCATCTGTTCTCTTTTCTCTTCTTCTATCTTCTTTTATCTTCTTTTCTCTTTTCTCTTTTCTCTATTCTCTTCTGTTCTCTTTTGTCTTCTTTCCACTGTTCCCTTTTCTCGTCTATTCTCTTTTATCTTTTCTCTTCTTTTCTCTTTTCTCTTCTTTTCCATTCTCTCTTCTTTTCTCTTTTCTCATTTCCCTTTTCTTTTCTTTTCTCTTTTCTCTTTTCTCTTCTTGTCTCTTTTTTCTTTTCTATTCTTTTCTCTTCTTTTCTCCTTTCACGTTTCTTTTCTCTTTTCTCTTCTTTTCTCATTCCTTTTTTCTCTTTTCTCTTTTCTCTTCTTTTCTCCTTTCTTTTCTCTTGTCTCTTCTTCTCTTCTTTTCTCTTTTCTCTTCTTTTCCCTTCATTTCTCTTTTCTCTTTTGTATTCTTTTATCTTCTATTCACTTTTCTCTTTTATCTTTTCTTTTCTCTATTCTCTTCTTTTCTCTTTTCTCTTCTTTTCTCTTCATTTCTCTTTCCTCATTTCTCTATTCTCATCTGTTCTCTTTTCTCTTCTTTGCTCTTTTCTCTTTTCTCTTCTTCTATCTTCTTTTATCTTCTTTTCTCTTTTCTCTTTTCTCTATTCTCTTCTGTTCTCTTTTGTCTTCTTTCCTCTGTTCCCTTTTCTCGTCTATTCTCTTTTATCTTTTCTCTTCATTTCTCTTTTCTCTTCTTTTCCATTCTCTCTTCTTTTCTCCTTTCTCATTTCTATTTTCTTTTCTTTTCTCTTTTCTCTTCTCTCTTCTTGTCTCTTTTTTCTCTTCTATTCTTTTCTCTTCTTTTCTCTTTTCCATATTCTCTTGTTTTCTCTTGTCTCTTTTCTCTTTTCACTTCTTGTCTCTTTTTTCTCTTCTATTATTTTCTCTTCTTTTCTCTTTTCTATTTCCTCTTCTTTTCTATTTTATCTCTTCTCTTCTTTTCTCTTTTCCCTTTTCTTTTCTCTTTTCTCTTCTTTTCTCCTTCACTTTTCTTTTCTCTTTTCTGTTCTTTTCTCTTTTCTCATCTTTTCGCCTCTTTACTCTTTTCCCTTTTCTCTTCTTTTTTCTTTTCTCTTCTTTTCTCATTTCTCTTCTTTTCTCTTTTCTCTTATTTTCTCTTTTCACTTTTCTCTTCTTTTCTCTTTTCCCTTTTCTCTTGTTTTCTCTTTTCCCTTTTCTCTTCTTTTCTCTATTCTCTTTTTCTCTTTACTCTTCTTTTCTCTTTTCGCTTTTCTCTTCTTATCTCTTCTCCTTTTTCTCATATCTGTTCTTTTCTCTTTTCTCTTTTCTCTTCTTTTCTCTTTTCTCATCTTTTCTCCTCTTTACTCTTTTCCCTTTTCTCTTCTTTTTTCTTTTCTCTTCTTTTTTCTTTTCTCTTCTTTTCTCTTTTCTCTTCTTTTCTCTTTTCCCTTTTCTTTTCTCTTTTCTCTATTCTCTTCTTTTCTCTTTTCTCGTCTTTTCTCTTTTCTCGTCATTTCCCTTCATTTCTCTTTTCTCTTTTCTCTTTTGTATTCTTTTTTCTTCTGTTCACTTTTCTCTTCTATCTTTTCTCTTCTTTTCTCTTTTCTCCTCTTTTCTTTTTTCCCTTTTCTTTTCTCTTTTCTCTTTTCTCTTTTCTCTTCGTATCTCTTCTTTTCTCTTTTCTCTTCTTTTCTCTTCTTTTCTCTTTTCCCTTTATTCTCTTCTTTTCTCATTTCCTATATTCTCTTCTTTTCTCTTTTCTCTTTTCTCTTCTTTTCTCTTTATTCTTTAAACTTTTCTCTTCTTTTTACTCTTCATTTCTCTTTTCTCTTCTTTTCATTTCTTTTCTCTTCTTTTCTCTTTTCTCTTCTTTTCTCTTCCTTTCTCTATATATTCTCTTTTCTCTTTTCTCTCATTTCCTCTTATTTTCTCTTTTTCCTTTTCTCTTCTTTTCTCTATTCTCTTTTTCTCTTTACTCTTCTTTTCTCTTTTCGCTTTTCTCTTCTTATCTCTTCTCCTTTTTCTCATTTCTGTTCTTTTCTCTTTTCTCTTTTTTCTTCATTTCTCTTCTTTTCTCTTTTCCCTTTACACCTCTTTTTCCTTTTCTTCTTTTCTCTTTTCACTTTTCTTTTCTCTTTTCTCTTCTTTTTTCTTTTCTCTTCTTTTCTCGTTTCTCTTTTCTCTTTTCTCTTTTGTATTCTTTTATCTTCTATTCACTTTTCTCTTTTAACTTTTCTCTTCTTTTCTCTATTCTCTTCTTTTCTCTTTTTCTCTTCTATTCACTTTTCTCTTTTATCTTTTCTCTTCTTTTCTCTATTCTCTACTTTTCTCTATTATCTTTTCTCTTCTATCTTCTTTTATCTTCTTTTCTCTTTTCTCTTTTCTCTATTCTCTTCTGTTCTCTTTTGTCTTCTTTCCTCTGTTCCCTTTTCTCATCTATTCTCTTTTATCTTTTCTCTTCATTTCTCTTTTCTCTTCTTTTCCATTCTCTCTTTTCTCTTTTCTCATTTCTCTTTTCTTTTCTCTTTTCTCTTTTCTCTTCTTGTCTCTTTTTTCTTTTCTATTCTTTTCTCTTCTTTTCTCTTTTCCATTTTCTCTTATTTTCTCTTTTCCCTTTTCTCTTCTTTTCTCTATTCTCTTTTTTCTTTACTCTTCTTTTCTCTTTTCGCTTTTCTCTTCTTATCTCTTCTCCTTTTTCTCATATCTGTTCTTTTCTCTTTTCTCTTTTTTCTTCATTTCTCTTCTTTTCTCTTTTCCCTTTACACCTCTTTTTTCTTTTCTTCTTTTCTCTTTTCACTTTTCTTTTCTCTTTTCTCTTCTTTTCTCTTTTCTCATCTTTTCTCCTCTTTACTCTTTTCCCTTTTCTCTTCTTTTTTCTTTTCTCTTCTTTTCTCGTTTCTCTTCTTTTCTCTTTTCCCTTTTCGTTTCTCTTTTCTCTATTCTCTTCTTTTCTCTTTTCTCTTTTGTATTCTTTTCTCTTCTATTCACTTTTCTCTTTTAACTTTTCTCTTCTTTTCTCTATTCTCTTCTTTTCTCTTTTTTCTCTTCTATTCACTTTTCTCTTTTATCTTTTCTCTTCTTTTCTCTATTCTCTTCTTTTCTCTATTAACTTTTCTCTTCTTTTCTCTATTCTCTTCTTTTCTCTTTTTTTTCTTCTATTCACTTTTCTCCTTTATCTTTTCTCTTCTTTTCTCTATTCTCTTCTTTTCTCTTTTCTCTTCTTTTCTCTTTTCTCATTTCTATTTTCTTTTCTTTTCTCTTTTCTCTTCTCTCTTCTTGTCTCTTTTTTCTCTTCTATTCTTTTCTCTTCTTTTCTCTTTTCCATTTTCTCTTGTTTTCTCTTGTCTCTTTTCTCTTTTCACTTCTTGTCTCTTTTTTCTCTTCTATTATTTTCTCTTCTTTTCTCTTTTCTATTTCCTCTTCTTTTCTATTTTATCTCGTCTCTTCTTTTCTCTTTTCCCTTTTCTTTTCTCTTTTCTCTTCTTTTCTCCTTCACTTTTCTTTTCTCTTTTCTGTTCTTTTCTCTTTTCTCATCTTTTCGCCTCTTTACTCTTTTCCCTTTTCTCTTCTTTTTTCTTTTCTCTTCTTTTCTCATTTCTCTTCTTTTCTCTTTTCTCTTATTTTCTCTTTTCACTTTTCTCTTCTTTTCTCTTTTCCCTTTTCTCTTGTTTTCTCTTTTCCCTTTTCTCTTCTTTTCTCTATTCTCTTTTTCTCTTTACTCTTCTTTTCTCTTTTCGCTTTTCTCTTCTTATCTCTTCTCCTTTTTCTCATATCTGTTCTTTTCTCTTTTCTCTTTTCGCTTCATTTCTCTTCTTTTCTCTTTTCCCTTTACACCTCTTTTTCCTTTTCTTCTTTTCTCTTTTCACTTTTCTTTTCTCTTTTCTCTTTTCTCATCTTTTCTCCTCTTTACTCTTTTCCCTTTTCTCTTCTTTTTTCTTTTCTCTTCTTTTCTCTTTTCTCTTCTTTTCTCTTTTCCCTTTTCTTTTCTCTTTTCTCTAGTCTCTTCTTTTCTCTTTTCTCGCCTTTTCTCTTTTCTCGTCATTTCCCTTCATTTCTCTTTTCTCTTTTCTCTTTTGTATTCTTTTCTCTTCTATTCACTTTTCTCTTTTAACTTTTCTCTTGTTTTCTCTATTCTCTTCTTTTCTCTTTTTTCTCTTTTATTCACTTTTCTCTTTTATCATTTCTCTTCTTTTCTCTTTTCTCCTCTTTTCTCTTTTCCCTTTTCTTTTCTCTTTTCTCTTTTCTCTTCGTATCTCTTCTTTTCTCTTTTCTCTTCTTTTCTCTTCTTTTCTCTTTTCCTATATCCTCTTCTTTTCTCTTTTCTCTTTTCTCTTCTTTTCTCTTCTTTATTCTTTCACCTTTTCTCTTCTTTTTACTCTTCTTTTCTCTTTTCTCTTCTTTTCATTTCTTTTCTCTTCTTTTCTCTTTTCACTTCTTTTCTCTTCCTTCCTCTCTATATTCTCTTTTCTCTTTTCTCTCATTTTCTCTTATTTTCTCTTTTTCCTATTCTCTTCTTTTCTCTATTCTCTTTTTCTCTTTACTCTTCTTTTCTCTTTTCTCTTTTCTCTTCTTTTCCCTTCATTTCTCTTTTCTCTTTTGTATTCTTTTATCTTCTATTCACTTTTCTCTTTTATCTTTTCTTTTCTCTATTCTCTTCTTTTCTCTTTTCTCTTCTTTTCTCTTCATTTCTCTTTCCTCATTTCTCTATTCTCATCTGTTCTCTTTTCTCTTCTTTGCTCTTTTCTCTTTTCTCTTCTTCTATCTTCTTTTATCTTCTTTTCTCTTTTCTCTTTTCTCTATTCTCTTCTGTTCTCTTTTGTCTTCTTTCCTCTGTTCCCTTTTCTCGTCTATTCTCTTTTATCTTTTCTCTTCATTTCTCTTTTCTCTTCTTTTCCATTCTCTCTTCTTTTCTCCTTTCTCATTTCTATTTTCTTTTCTTTTCTCTTTTCTCTTCTCTCTTCTTGTCTCTTTTTTCTCTTCTATTCTTTTCTCTTCTTTTCTCTTTTCCATATTCTCTTGTTTTCTCTTGTCTCTTTTCTCTTTTCACTTCTTGTCTCTTTTTTCTCTTCTATTATTTTCTCTTCTTTTCTCTTTTCTATTTCCTCTTCTTTTCTATTTTATCTCTTCTCTTCTTTTCTCTTTTCCCTTTTCTATTCTCTTTTCTCTTCTTTTCTCCTTCACTTTTCTTTTCTCTTTTCTGTTCTTTTCTCTTTTCTCATCTTTTCGCCTCTTTACTCTTTTCCCTTTTCTCTTCTTTTTTCTTTTCTCTTCTTTTCTCATTTCTCTTCTTTTCTCTTTTCTCTTATTTTCTCTTTTCACTTTTCTCTTCTTTTCTCTTTTCCCTTTTCTCTTGTTTTCTCTTTTCCCTTTTCTCTTCTTTTCTCTATTCTCTTTTTCTCTTTACTCTTCTTTTCTCTTTTCGCTTTTCTCTTCTTATCTCTTCTCCTTTTTCTCATATCTGTTCTTTTCTCTTTTCTCTTTTCTCTTCTTTTCTCTTTTCTCATCTTTTCTCCTCTTTACTCTTTTCCCTTTTCTCTTCTTTTTTCTTTTCTCTTCTTTTTTCTTTTCTCTTCTTTTCTCTTTTCTCTTCTTTTCTCTTTTCCCTTTTCTTTTCTCTTTTCTCTATTCTCTTCTTTTCTCTTTTCTCGTCTTTTCTCTTTTCTCGTCATTTCCCTTCATTTCTCTTTTCTCTTTTCTCTTTTGTATTCTTTTTTCTTCTGTTCACTTTTCTCTTCTATCTTTTCTCTTCTTTTCACTTTTCTCCTCTTTTCTTTTTTCCCTTTTCTTTTCTCTTTTCTCTTTTCTCTTTTCTCTTCTTATCTCTTCTTTTCTCTTTTCTCTTCTTTTCTCTTCTTTTCTCTTTTCCCTTTATTCTCTTCTTTTCTCATTTCCTATATTCTCTTCTTTTCTCTTTTCTCTTTTCTCTTCTTTTCTCTTTATTCTTTAAACTTTTCTCTTCTTTTTACTCTTCATTTCTCTTTTCTCTTCTTTTCATTTCTTTTCTCTTCTTTTCTCTTTTCTCTTCTTTTCTCTTCCTTTCTCTATATATTCTCTTTTCTCTTTTCTCTCATTTCCTCTTATTTTCTCTTTTTCCTTTTCTCTTCGTTTCTCTATTCTCTTTTTCTCTTTACTCTTCTTTTCTCTTTTCGCTTTTCTCTTCTTATCTCTTCTCCTTTTTCTCATTTCTGTTCTTTTCTCTTTTCTCTTTTTTCTTCATTTCTCTTCTTTTCTCTTTTCCCTTTACACCTCTTTTTCCTTTTCTTCTTTTCTCTTTTCACTTTTCTTTTCTCTTTTCTCTTCTTTTTTCTTTTCTCTTCTTTTCTCGTTTCTCTTTTCTCTTTTCTCTTTTGTATTCTTTTATCTTCTATTCACTTTTCTCTTTTAACTTTTCTCTTCTTTTCTCTATTCTCTTCTTTTCTCTTTTTCTCTTCTATTCACTTTTCTCTTTTATCTTTTCTCTTCTTTTCTCTATTCTCTACTTTTCTCTATTATCTTTTCTCTTCTATCTTCTTTTATCTTCTTTTCTCTTTTCTCTTTTCTCTATTCTCTTCTGTTCTCTTTTGTCTTCTTTCCTCTGTTCCCTTTTCTCATCTATTCTCTTTTATCTTTTCTCTTCATTTCTCTTTTCTCTTCTTTTCCATTCTCTCTTTTCTCTTTTCTCATTTCTCTTTTCTTTTCTCTTTTCTCTTTTCTCTTCTTGTCTCTTTTTTCTTTTCTATTCTTTTCTCTTCTTTTCTCTTTTCCATTTTCTCTTATTTTCTCTTTTCCCTTTTCTCTTCTTTTCTCTATTCTCTTTTTTCTTTACTCTTCTTTTCTCTTTTCGCTTTTCTCTTCTTATCTCTTCTCCTTTTTCTCATATCTGTTCTTTTCTCTTTTCTCTTTTTTCTTCATTTCTCTTCTTTTCTCTTTTCCCTTTACACCTCTTTTTTCTTTTCTTCTTTTCTCTTTTCACTTTTCTTTTCTCTTTTCTCTTCTTTTCTCTTTTCTCATCTTTTCTCCTCTTTACTCTTTTCCCTTTTCTCTTCTTTTTTCTTTTCTCTTCTTTTCTCGTTTCTCTTCTTTTCTCTTTTCCCTTTTCGTTTCTCTTTTCTCTATTCTCTTCTTTTCTCTTTTCTCTTTTGTATTCTTTTCTCTTCTATTCACTTTTCTCTTTTAACTTTTCTCTTCTTTTCTCTATTCTCTTCTTTTCTCTTTTTTCTCTTCTATTCACTTTTCTCTTTTATCTTTTCTCTTCTTTTCTCTATTCTCTTCTTTTCTCTATTAACTTTTCTCTTCTTTTCTCTATTCTCTTCTTTTCTCTTTTTTTTCTTCTATTCACTTTTCTCCTTTATCTTTTCTCTTCTTTTCTCTATTCTCTTCTTTTCTCTTTTCTCTTCTTTTCTCTTCATTTCTCTTTCCTCATTTCTCTATTCTCATCTGTTCTCTTTTCTCTTCTTTGCTCTTTTCTCTTTTCTCTTCTTCTATCTTCTTTTATCTTCTTTTCTCTTTTCTCTTTTCTCTATTCTCTTCTGTTCTCTTTTGTCTTCTTTCCACTGTTCCCTTTTCTTGTCTATTCTCTTTTATCTTTTCTCTTCTTTTCTCTTTTCTCTTCTTTTCCATTCTCTCTTCTTTTCTCTTTTCTCATTTCTATTTTCTCTTCTTTTCTCTTTTCTATTTCCTCTTCTTTTCTATTTTATCTCTTCTCTTCTTTTCTCTTTTCCCTTTTCTTTTCTCGTTTCTCTTCTTTTCTCTTTTCCCTTTTCGTTTCTCTTTTCTCTATTCTCTTCTTTTCTCTTTTCTCTTTTGTATTCTTTTCTCTTCTATTCACTTTTCTCTTTTAACTTTTCTCTTCTTTTCTCTATTCTCTTCTTTTCTCTTTTTTCTCTTCTGTTCACTTTTCTCTTTTATCTTTTCTCTTCTTTTCTCTATTCTCTTCTTTTCTCTATTAACTTTTCTCTTCTTTTCTCTATTCTCTTCTTTTCTCTTTTTTCTCTTCTATTCACTTTTCTCCTTTATCTTTTCTCTTCTTTTCTCTATTCTCTTCTTTTCTCTTTTCTCTTCTTTTCTCTTCATTTCTCTTTCCTCATTTCACTATTCTCATCTGTTCTCTTTTCTCTTCTTTGCTCTTTTCTCTTTTCTCTTCTTCTATCTTCTTTTATCTTCTTTTCTCTTTTCTCTTTTCTCTATTCTCTTCTGTTCTCTTTTGTCTTCTTTCCACTGTTCCCTTTTCTCGTCTATTCTCTTTTATCTTTTCTCTTCTTTTCTCTTTTCTCTTCTTTTCCATTCTCTCTTCTTTTCTCTTTTCTCATTTCCCTTTTCTTTTCTTTTCTCTTTTCTCTTTTCTCTTCTTGTCTCTTTTTTCTTTTCTATTCTTTTCTCTTCTTTTCTCCTTTCACGTTTCTTTTCTCTTTTCTCTTCTTTTCTCATTCCTTTTTTCTCTTTTCTCTTTTGTATTCTTTTCTCTTCTATTCACTTTTCTCTTTTAACTTTTCTCTTGTTTTCTCTATTCTCTTCTTTTCTCTTTTTTCTCTTTTATTCACTTTTCTCTTTTATCATTTCTCTTCTTTTCTCTTTTCTCCTCTTTTCTCTTTTCCCTTTTCTTTTCTCTTTTCTCTTTTCTCTTCGTATCTCTTCTTTTCTCTTTTCTCTTCTTTTCTCTTCTTTTCTCTTTTCCTATATCCTCTTCTTTTCTCTTTTCTCTTTTCTCTTCTTTTCTCTTCTTTATTCTTTCACCTTTTCTCTTCTTTTTACTCTTCTTTTCTCTTTTCTCTTCTTTTCATTTCTTTTCTCTTCTTTTCTCTTTTCACTTCTTTTCTCTTCCTTCCTCTCTATATTCTCTTTTCTCTTTTCTCTCATTTTCTCTTATTTTCTCTTTTTCCTATTCTCTTCTTTTCTCTATTCTCTTTTTCTCTTTACTCTTCTTTTCTCTTTTCTCTTTTCTCTTCTTTTCCCTTCATTTCTCTTTTCTCTTTTGTATTCTTTTATCTTCTATTCACTTTTCTCTTTTATCTTTTCTTTTCTCTATTCTCTTCTTTTCTCTTTTCTCTTCTTTTCTCTTCATTTCTCTTTCCTCATTTCTCTATTCTCATCTGTTCTCTTTTCTCTTCTTTGCTCTTTTCTCTTTTCTCTTCTTCTATCTTCTTTTATCTTCTTTTCTCTTTTCTCTTTTCTCTATTCTCTTCTGTTCTCTTTTGTCTTCTTTCCTCTGTTCCCTTTTCTCGTCTATTCTCTTTTATCTTTTCTCTTCATTTCTCTTTTCTCTTCTTTTCCATTCTCTCTTCTTTTCTCCTTTCTCATTTCTATTTTCTTTTCTTTTCTCTTTTCTCTTCTCTCTTCTTGTCTCTTTTTTCTCTTCTATTCTTTTCTCTTCTTTTCTCTTTTCCATATTCTCTTGTTTTCTCTTGTCTCTTTTCTCTTTTCACTTCTTGTCTCTTTTTTCTCTTCTATTATTTTCTCTTCTTTTCTCTTTTCTATTTCCTCTTCTTTTCTATTTTATCTCTTCTCTTCTTTTCTCTTTTCCCTTTTCTTTTCTCTTTTCTCTTCTTTTCTCCTTCACTTTTCTTTTCTCTTTTCTGTTCTTTTCTCTTTTCTCATCTTTTCGCCTCTTTACTCTTTTCCCTTTTCTCTTCTTTTTTCTTTTCTCTTCTTTTCTCATTTCTCTTCTTTTCTCTTTTCTCTTATTTTCTCTTTTCACTTTTCTCTTCTTTTCTCTTTTCCCTTTTCTCTTGTTTTCTCTTTTCCCTTTTCTCTTCTTTTCTCTATTCTCTTTTTCTCTTTACTCTTCTTTTCTCTTTTCGCTTTTCTCTTCTTATCTCTTCTCCTTTTTCTCATATCTGTTCTTTTCTCTTTTCTCTTTTCTCTTCTTTTCTCTTTTCTCAACTTTTCTCCTCTTTACTCTTTTCCCTTTTCTCTTCTTTTTTCTTTTCTCTTCTTTTTTCTTTTCTCTTCTTTTCTCTTTTCTCTTCTTTTCTCTTTTCCCTTTTCTTTTCTCTTTTCTCTATTCTCTTCTTTTCTCTTTTCTCGTCTTTTCTCTTTTCTCGTCATTTCCCTTCATTTCTCTTTTCTCTTTTCTCTTTTGTATTCTTTTTTCTTCTGTTCACTTTTCTCTTCTATCTTTTCTCTTCTTTTCACTTTTCTCCTCTTTTCTTTTTTCCCTTTTCTTTTCTCTTTTCTCTTTTCTCTTCTTATCTCTTCTTTTCTCTTTTCTCTTCTTTTCTCTTCTTTTCTCTTTTCCCTTTATTCTCTTCTTTTCTCATTTCCTATATTCTCTTCTTTTCTCTTTTCTCTTTTCTCTTCTTTTCTCTTTATTCTTTAAACTTTTCTCTTCTTTTTACTCTTCATTTCTCTTTTCTCTTCTTTTCATTTCTTTTCTCTTCTTTTCTCTTTTCTCTTCTTTTCTCTTCCTTTCTCTATATATTCTCTTTTCTCTTTTCTCTCATT
Source organism: Chiloscyllium punctatum (assembly GCF_047496795.1). Lineage (NCBI taxonomy): Eukaryota > Metazoa > Chordata > Chondrichthyes > Orectolobiformes > Hemiscylliidae > Chiloscyllium > Chiloscyllium punctatum. The sequence continues at coordinate 36,974,609 of NC_092779.1, forward strand.
TCCTCTTATTTTCTCTTTTTCCTTTTCTCTTCTTTTCTCTATTCTCTTTTTCTCTTTACTCTTCTTTTCTCTTTTCGCTTTTCTCTTCTTATCTCTTCTCCTTTTTCTCATTTCTGTTCTTTTCTCTTTTCTCTTTTTTCTTCATTTCTCTTCTTTTCTCTTTTCCCTTTACACCTCTTTTTCCTTTTCTTCTTTTCTCTTTTCACTTTTCTTTTCTCTTTTCTCTTCTTTTTTCTTTTCTCTTCTTTTCTCGTTTCTCTTTTCTCTTTTCTCTTTTGTATTCTTTTATCTTCTATTCACTTTTCTCTTTTAACTTTTCTCTTCTTTTCTCTATTCTCTTCTTTTCTCTTTTTCTCTTCTATTCACTTTTCTCTTTTATCTTTTCTCTTCTTTTCTCTATTCTCTACTTTTCTCTATTATCTTTTCTCTTCTATCTTCTTTTATCTTCTTTTCTCTTTTCTCTTTTCTCTATTCTCTTCTGTTCTCTTTTGTCTTCTTTCCTCTGTTCCCTTTTCTCATCTATTCTCTTTTATCTTTTCTCTTCATTTCTCTTTTCTCTTCTTTTCCATTCTCTCTTTTCTCTTTTCTCATTTCTCTTTTCTTTTCTCTTTTCTCTTTTCTCTTCTTGTCTCTTTTTTCTTTTCTATTCTTTTCTCTTCTTTTCTCTTTTCCATTTTCTCTTATTTTCTCTTTTCCCTTTTCTCTTCTTTTCTCTATTCTCTTTTTTCTTTACTCTTCTTTTCTCTTTTCGCTTTTCTCTTCTTATCTCTTCTCCTTTTTCTCATATCTGTTCTTTTCTCTTTTCTCTTTTTTCTTCATTTCTCTTCTTTTCTCTTTTCCCTTTACACCTCTTTTTTCTTTTCTTCTTTTCTCTTTTCACTTTTCTTTTCTCTTTTCTCTTCTTTTCTCTTTTCTCATCTTTTCTCCTCTTTACTCTTTTCCCTTTTCTCTTCTTTTTTCTTTTCTCTTCTTTTCTCGTTTCTCTTCTTTTCTCTTTTCCCTTTTCGTTTCTCTTTTCTCTATTCTCTTCTTTTCTCTTTTCTCTTTTGTATTCTTTTCTCTTCTATTCACTTTTCTCTTTTAACTTTTCTCTTCTTTTCTCTATTCTCTTCTTTTCTCTTTTTTCTCTTCTATTCACTTTTCTCTTTTATCTTTTCTCTTCTTTTCTCTATTCTCTTCTTTTCTCTATTAACTTTTCTCTTCTTTTCTCTATTCTCTTCTTTTCTCTTTTTTTTCTTCTATTCACTTTTCTCCTTTATCTTTTCTCTTCTTTTCTCTATTCTCTTCTTTTCTCTTTTCTCTTCTTTTCTCTTCATTTCTCTTTCCTCATTTCTCTATTCTCATCTGTTCTCTTTTCTCTTCTTTGCTCTTTTCTCTTTTCTCTTCTTCTATCTTCTTTTATCTTCTTTTCTCTTTTCTCTTTTCTCTATTCTCTTCTGTTCTCTTTTGTCTTCTTTCCACTGTTCCCTTTTCTTGTCTATTCTCTTTTATCTTTTCTCTTCTTTTCTCTTTTCTCTTCTTTTCCATTCTCTCTTCTTTTCTCTTTTCTCATTTCTATTTTCTCTTCTTTTCTCTTTTCTATTTCCTCTTCTTTTCTATTTTATCTCTTCTCTTCTTTTCTCTTTTCCCTTTTCTTTTCTCGTTTCTCTTCTTTTCTCTTTTCCCTTTTCGTTTCTCTTTTCTCTATTCTCTTCTTTTCTCTTTTCTCTTTTGTATTCTTTTCTCTTCTATTCACTTTTCTCTTTTAACTTTTCTCTTCTTTTCTCTATTCTCTTCTTTTCTCTTTTTTCTCTTCTGTTCACTTTTCTCTTTTATCTTTTCTCTTCTTTTCTCTATTCTCTTCTTTTCTCTATTAACTTTTCTCTTCTTTTCTCTATTCTCTTCTTTTCTCTTTTTTCTCTTCTATTCACTTTTCTCCTTTATCTTTTCTCTTCTTTTCTCTATTCTCTTCTTTTCTCTTTTCTCTTCTTTTCTCTTCATTTCTCTTTCCTCATTTCACTATTCTCATCTGTTCTCTTTTCTCTTCTTTGCTCTTTTCTCTTTTCTCTTCTTCTATCTTCTTTTATCTTCTTTTCTCTTTTCTCTTTTCTCTATTCTCTTCTGTTCTCTTTTGTCTTCTTTCCACTGTTCCCTTTTCTCGTCTATTCTCTTTTATCTTTTCTCTTCTTTTCTCTTTTCTCTTCTTTTCCATTCTCTCTTCTTTTCTCTTTTCTCATTTCCCTTTTCTTTTCTTTTCTCTTTTCTCTTTTCTCTTCTTGTCTCTTTTTTCTTTTCTATTCTTTTCTCTTCTTTTCTCCTTTCACGTTTCTTTTCTCTTTTCTCTTCTTTTCTCATTCCTTTTTTCTCTTTTCTCTTTTCTCTTCTTTTCTCCTTTCTTTTCTCTTGTCTCTTCTTCTCTTCTTTTCTCTTTTCTCTTCTTTTCCCTTCATTTCTCTTTTCTCTTTTGTATTCTTTTATCTTCTATTCACTTTTCTCTTTTATCTTTTCTTTTCTCTTCTTTTCTCTATTCTCTTCTTTTCTCTTTTCTCTTCTTTTCTCTTCATTTCTCTTTCCTCATTTCTCTATTCTCATCTGTTCTCTTTTCTCTTCTTTGCTCTTTTCTCTTTTCTCTTCTTCTATCTTCTTTTATCTTCTTTTCTCTTTTCTCTTTTCTCTATTCTCTTCTGTTCTCTTTTGTCTTCTTTCCTCTGTTCCCTTTTCTCGTCTATTCTCTTTTATCTTTTCTCTTCATTTCTCTTTTCTCTTCTTTTGCATTCTCTCTTCTTTTCTCTTTTCTCATTTCTATTTTCTTTTCTTTTCTCTTTTCTCTTCTCTCTTCTTGTCTCTTTTTTCTCTTCTATTCTTTTCTCTTCTTTTCTCTTTTCCATTTTCTCTTGTTTTCTCTTGTCTCTTTTCTCTTTTCACTTCTTGTCTCTTTTTTCTCTTCTATTATTTTCTCTTCTTTTCTCTTTTCTATTTCCTCTTCTTTTCTATTTTATCTCGTCTCTTCTTTTCTCTTTTCCCTTTTCTTTTCTCTTTTCTCTTCTTTTCTCCTTCACTTTTCTTTTCTCTTTTCTGTTCTTTTCTCTTTTCTCATCTTTTCGCCTCTTTACTCTTTTCCCTTTTCTCTTCTTTTTTCTTTTCTCTTCTTTTCTCATTTCTCTTCTTTTCTCTTTTCTCTTATTTTCTCTTTTCACTTTTCTCTTCTTTTCTCTTTTCCCTTTTCTCTTGTTTTCTCTTTTCCCTTTTCTCTTCTTTTCTCTATTCTCTTTTTCTCTTTACTCTTCTTTTCTCTTTTCGCTTTTCTCTTCTTATCTCTTCTCCTTTTTCTCATATCTGTTCTTTTCTCTTTTCTCTTTTCGCTTCATTTCTCTTCTTTTCTCTTTTCCCTTTACACCTCTTTTTCCTTTTCTTCTTTTCTCTTTTCACTTTTCTTTTGTCTTTTCTCTTTTCTCATCTTTTCTCCTCTTTACTCTTTTCCCTTTTCTCTTCTTTTTTCTTTTCTCTTCTTTTCTCTTTTCTCTTCTTTTCTCTTTTCCCTTTTCTTTTCTCTTTTCTCTAGTCTCTTCTTTTCTCTTTTCTCGTCTTTTCTCTTTTCTCGTCATTTCCCTTCATTTCTCTTTTCTCTTTTCTCTTTTGTATTCTTTTCTCTTCTATTCACTTTTCTCTTTTAACTTTTCTCTTGTTTTCTCTATTCTCTTCTTTTCTCTTTTTTCTCTTTTATTCACTTTTCTCTTTTATCATTTCTCTTCTTTTCTCTTTTCTCCTCTTTTCTCTTTTCCCTTTTCTTTTCTCTTTTCTCTTTTCTCTTCGTATCTCTTCTTTTCTCTTTTCTCTTCTTTTCTCTTCTTTTCTCTTTTCCTATATCCTCTTCTTTTCTCTTTTCTCTTTTCTCTTCTTTTCTCTTCTTTATTCTTTCACCTTTTCTCTTCTTTTTACTCTTCTTTTCTCTTTTCTCTTCTTTTCATTTCTTTTCTCTTCTTTTCTCTTTTCACTTCTTTTCTCTTCCTTCCTCTCTATATTCTCTTTTCTCTTTTCTCTCATTTTCTCTTATTTTCTCTTTTTCCTATTCTCTTCTTTTCTCTATTCTCTTTTTCTCTTTACTCTTCTTTTCTCTTTTCGCTTTTCTCTTCTTACCTCTTCTCCTTTTTCTCATATCTGTTCTTTTCTCTTTTCTCTTTTTTCTTCATTTCTCTTCTTTTCTCTTTTCCCTTTACACCTCTTTTTTCTTTTCTTCTTTTCTCTTTTTACTTTTCTTATCTCTTTTCTCTTCTTTTCTCTTTTCTCATCTTTTCTCCTCTTTACTCTTTTCCCTTTTCTCTTCTTTTTTCTTTTCACTTCTTTTCTCGTTTCTCTTCTTTTCTCTTTTCTCTTCTTTTCTCTTTTCCCTTTTCTTTTCTCTTTTCTCTATTCTCTTCTTTTCTCTTTTCTCTTTTGTATTCTTTTCTCTTCTATTCACTTTTCTATTTTAACTTTTCTCTTCTTTTCTCTATTCTCTTCTTTTCTCTTTTTTCTCATCTATTCACTTTTCTCTTTTATCTTTTCTCTTCTTTTCACTATTCTCTTCTTTTCTCTTTTCTCTTCTTTTCTCTTCTTTTCTCTATTCTCTTCTTTTCTCTTTTTTCTCTTCTATTCACTTTTCTCTTTTATCTTTTCTCTTCTTTTCTCTATTCTCTTCTTTTCTCTTTTCCCTTCTTTTCTCCTCATTTCTCTTTCCTCATTTCTCTATTCTCATCTGTTCTCTTTTCTCTTCTTTGCTCTTTTCTCTTTTCTCTTCTTCTATCTTCTTTTATCTTCTTTTCTCTTTTCTCTATTCTCTTCTGTTCTCTTTTGTCTTCTTTCCACTGTTCCCTTTTCTCGTCTATTCTCTTTAATCTTTTCTCTTCTTTTCTCTTTTCTCTTCTTTTCTCCTTTTACGTTTCTTTTCTCTTTTCTCTTCTTTTATCATTCATTTTCTCTCTTTTCTGTTTTCTCTTCTTTTCTCTTTTCTCTTCTTTTCTCCTTTCTTTTCCCTTTTCTCTTCTTCTCTTCTTTTCTCTTTCTTCTTTTCCCTTCATTTCTCTTTTCTCTTTTGTATTCTTTTATCTTCTATTCACTTTTCTCTTTTATCTTTTCTTTTCTCTTCTTTTCTCTATTCTCTTCTTTTCTCTTTTCTCTTCTTTTCTCTTCATTTCTCTTTCCTCATTTCTCTATTCTCATCTGTTCTCTTTTCTCTTCTTTGCTCTTTTCTCTTTTCTCTTCTTCTATCTTCTTTTATCTTCTTTTCTCTTTTCTCTATTCTCTTCTGTTCTCTTTTGTCTTCTTTCCTCTGTTCCCTTTTCTCGTCTATTCTCTTTTATCTTTTCTCTTCATTTCTCTTTTCTCTTCTTTTCCATTCTCTCTTCTTTTCTCTTTTCTCATTTCTCTTTTCTCTTTTGTATTCTTTTATCTTCTATTCACTTTTCTCTTTTAACTTTTCTCTTCTTTTCTCTATTCTCTTCTTTTCTCTTTTTTCTCTTCTATTCACTTTTCTCCTTTATCTTTTCTCTTCTTTTCTCTATTCTCTTCTTTTCTCTTTTCTCTTCTTTTCTCTTCATTTCTCTTTCCTCATTTCTCTATTCTCATCTGTTCTCTTTTCTCTTCTTTGCTCTTTTCTCTTTTCTCTTCTTCTATCTTCTTTTATCTTCTTTTCTCTTTTCTCTTTTCTCTATTCTCTTCTGTTTTCTTTTGTCTTCTTTCCACTGTTCCCTTTTCTCGTCTATTCTCTTTTATCTTTTCTCTTCTTTTCTCTTTTCTCTTCTTTTCCATTCTCTCTTCTTTTCTCTTTTCTCATTTCCCTTTTCTTTTCTTTTCTCATTTCTCTTTTCTCTTCTTGTCTCTTTTTTCTTTTCTATTCTTTTCTCTTCTTTTCTCCTTTCACGTTTCTTTTCTCTTTTCTCTTCTTTTCTCATTCCTTTTTTCTCTTTTCTCTTTTCTCTTCTTTTCTCCTTTCTTTTCTCTTGTCTCTTCTTCTCTTCTTTTCTCTTTTCTCTTCTTTTCCCTTCATTTCTCTTTTCTCTTTTGTATTCTTTTATCTTCTATTCACTTTTCTCTTTTATCTTTTCTATTCTCTTCTTTTCTCTATTCTCTTCTTTTCTCTTTTCTCTTCTTTTCTCTTCATTTCTCTTTCCTCATTTCTCTATTCCCATCTGTTCTCTTTTCTCTTCTTTGCTCTTTTCTCTTTTCTCTATTCTCTTCTGTTCTCTTTTGTCTTCTTTCCTCTGTTCCCTTTTCTCATCTATTCTCTTTTATCTTTTCTCTTCATTTCTCTTTTCTCTTCTTTTCCATTCTCTCTTCTTTTCTCTTTTCTCATTTCTATTTTCTTTTCTTTTCTCTTTTCTCTTCTCTCTTCTTGTCTCTTTTTTCTCTTCTATTCTTTTCTCTTCTTTTCTCTTTTCCATTTTCTCTTGTTTTCTCTTGTCTCTTTTCTCTTTTCACTTCTTGTCTCTTTTTTCTCATCTATTATTTCTTTTCTTCTTTTCTCTTTTTACTTTTCTTTTCTCTTTTCTCTTCTTTTCTCTTTTCTCATCTTTTCTCCTCTTTACTCTTTTCCCTTTTCTCTTCTTTTTTCTTTTCTCTTCTTTTCTCGTTTCTCTTCTTTTCTCTTTTCTCTTCTTTTCTCTTTTCCCTTTTCTTTTCTCTTTTCTCTATTCTCTTCTTTTCTCTTTTCTCTTTTGTATTCTTTTCTCTTCTATTCACTTTTCTCTTTTAACTTTTCTCTTCTTTTCTCTATTCTCTTCTTTTCTCTTTTTTCTCTTCTATTCACTTTTCTCTTTTATCTTTTCTCTTCTTTTCTCTATTCTCTTCTTTTCTCTTTTCTCTTCTTTTCTCTTCTTTTCTCTATTCTCTTCTTTTCTCTTTTTTCTCTTCTATTCACTTTTCTCTTTTATCTTTTCTCTTCTTTTCTCTATTCTCTTCTTTTCTCTTTTCTCTTCTTTTCTCTTCATTTCTCTTTCCTCATTTCTCTATTCTCATCTGTTCTCTTTTCTCTTCTTTGCTCTTTTCTCTTTTCTCTTCTTCTATCTTCTTTTGTCTTCTTTTCTCTTTTCTCTTTTCTCTATTCTCTTCTGTTCTCTTTAGTCTTCTTTCCACTGTTCCCTTTTCTCGTCTATTCTCTTTTATCTTTTCTCTTCTTTTCTCTTTTCTCTTCTTTTCTCTTTTCTCTTCTTTTCTCTTCTTTTCTCTATTCTCTTCTTTTCTCTTTTTTCTCTTCTATTCACTTTTCTCTTTTATCTTTTCTCTTCTTTTCTCTATTCTCTTCTTTTCTCTTTTCTCTTCTTTTCTCTTCTTTTCTCTATTCTCTTCTTTTCTCTTTTTTCTCTTCTATTCACTTTTCTCTTTTATCTTTTCTCTTCTTTTCTCTATTCTCTTCTTTTCTCTTTTCTCTTCTTTTCTCTTCATTTCTCTTTCCTCATTTCTCTATTCTCATCTGTTCTCTTTTCTCTTCTTTGCTCTTTTCTCTTTTCTCTTCTTCTATCTTCTTTTGTCTTCTTTTCTCTTTTCTCTATTCTCTTCTGTTCTCTTTAGTCTTCTTTCCACTGTTCCCTTTTCTCGTCTATTCTCTTTTATCTTTTCTCTTCTTTTCTCTTTTCTCTTCTTTTCTCTTCTTTTCTCCTTTTACGTTTCTTTTCTTTTTTCTCTTCTTTTATCATTCATTTTCTCTCTTTTCTGTTTTCTCTTATTTTCTCTTTTCTCTTCTTTTCTCCTTTCTTTTCTCTTTTCTCTTCTTCTCTTCTTTTCTCTTTCTTCTTTTCCCTTCATTTCTCTTTTCTCTTTTGTATTCTTTTATCTTCTATTCACTTTTCTCTTTTATCTTTTCTTTTCTCTTCTTTTCTCTATTCTCTTCTTTTCTCTTTTCTCTTCTTTTCTCTTCATTTCTCTTTCCTCATTTCTCTATTCTCATCTGTTCTCTTTTCTCTTCTTTGCTCTTTTCTCTTTTCTCTTCTTCTATCTTCTTTTATCTTCTTTTCTCTTTTCTCTATTCTCTTCTGTTCTCTTTTCTCTTCTTTCCTCTGTTCCCTTTTCTCGTCTATTCTCTTTTATCTTTTCTCTTCATTTCTCTTTTCTCTTCTTTTCCATTCTCTCTTCTTTTCTCTTTTCTCATTTCTCTTTTCTTTTCTCTTTTCTCTTTTCTATTCTTGTCTCTTTTTTCTTTTCTATTCTTTTCTCTTCTTTTCTCTTTTCCATTTTCTCTTCTTTTCTCTTGTTTTCTCTTTTCTCCTCTTTTCTCTTTTCCCTTTTCTTTTCTCTTTTCTCTTTTCTCTTTTCTCTTCGTATCTCTTCTTTTCTCTTTTCTCTTCTTTTCTCTACTTTTCTCTTTTCCCTTTATTCTCTTCTTTTCTCATTTCCTTTATTCTCTTCTTTTCTCTTTTCTCTTTTCTCTTCTTTTCTCTTCTTTATTCTTTAAACTTTTCTCTTCTTTTTACTCTTCATTTCTCTTTTCTCTTCTTTTCATTTCTTTTCTCTTCTTTTCTCTTTTCTCTTCTTTTCTCTTCCTTTCTCTATATATTCTCTTATCTCTTTTCTCTCATTTTCTCTTATTTTCTCTTTTTCCTTTTCTCTTCTTTTCTCTATTCTCTTTTTCTCTTTACTCTTCTTTTCTCTTTTCGCTTTTCTCTTCTTATCTCTTCTCCTTTTTCTCATTTCTGTTCTTTTCTCTTTTCTCTTTTTTCTTCATTTCTCTTCTTTTCCCTTTTCCCTTTACACCTCTTTTTCCTTTTCTTCTTTTCTCTTTTCACTTTTCTTTTCTCTTTTTTTTTTCTTTTCTCTTCTTATCTCGTTTCTCTTTTCTCTTTTCTCTTTTGTATTCTTTTATCTTCTATTCACTTTTCTCTTTTAACTTTTCTCTTCTTTTCTCTATTCTCTTCTTTTCTCTTTTTTCTCTTCTATTCACTTTTCTCTTTTATCTTTTCTCTTCTTTTCTCTATTCTCTACTTTTCTCTATTATCTTTTCTAATCTATCTTCTTTTATCTTCTTTTCTCTTTTCTCTTTTCTCTATTCTCTTCTGTTCTCTTTTGTCTTCTTTCCTCTGTTCCCTTTTCTCGTCTATTCTCTTTTATCTTTTCTCTTCATTTCTCTTTTTCTCTTCTTTTCCATTCTCTCTTTTCTCTTTTCTCATTTCTCTTTTCTTTTCTCTTTTCTCTTTTCTCTTCTTGTCTCTTTTTTCTTTTCTATTCTTTTCTCTTCTTTTCTCTTTTCCATTTTCTCTTATTTTCTCTTTTCCCTTTTCTCTTCGTTTCTCTATTCTCTTTTTTCTTTACTCTTCTTTTCTCTTTTCGCTTTTCTCTTCTTATCTCTTCTCCTTTTTCTCAATTCTGTTCTTTTCTCTTTTCTCTTTTTTCTTCATTTCTCTTCTTTTCTCTTTTCCCTTTACACCTCTTTTTTCTTTTCTTCTTTTCTCTTTTCACTTTTCTTTTCTCTTTTCTCATCTTTTCTCCTCTTTACTCTTTTCCCTTTTCTCTTCTTTTTTCTTTTCTCTTCTTTTCTCGTTTTTCTTCTTTTCTCTTTTCCCTTTTCGTTTCTCTTTTCTCTATTCTCTTCTTTTCTCTTTTCTCTTTTGTATTCTTTTCTCTTCTATTCACTTTTCTCTTTTAACTTTTCTCTTCTTTTCTCTATTCTCTTCTTTTCTCTTTTTTCTCTTCTATTCACTTTTCTCTTTTATCTTTTCTCTTCTTTTCTCTATTCTCTTCTTTTCTCTATTAACTTTTCTCTTCTTTTCTCTATTCTCTTCTTTTCTCTTTTTTCTCTTCTATTCACTTTTCTCCTTTATCTTTTCTCTTCTTTTCTCTATTCTCTTCTTTTCTCTTTTCTCTTCTTTTCTCTTCATTTCTCTTTCCTCATTTCTCTATTCTCATCTGTTCTCTTTTCTCTTCTTTGCTCTTTTCTCTTTTCTCTTCTTCTATCTTCTTTTATCTTCTTTTCTCTTTTCTCTTTTCTCTATTCTCTTCTGTTCTCTTTTGTCTTCTTTTCACTGTTCCCTTTTCTCGTCTATTCTCTTTTATCTTTTCTCTTCTTTTCTCTTTTCTCTTCTTTTCCATTCTCTCTTCTTTTCTCTTTTCTCATTTCCCTTTTCTTTTCTTTTCTCTTTTCTCTTTTCTCTTCTTGTCTCTTTTTTCTTTTCTATTCTTTTCTCTTCTTTTCTCCTTTCACGTTTCTTTTCTCTTTTCTCTTCTTTTCTCATTCCTTTTTTCTCTTTTCTCTTTTCTCTTCTTTTCTCCTTTCTTTTCTCTTGTCTCTTCTTCTCTTCTTTTCTCTTTTCTCTTCTTTTCCCTTCATTTCTCTTTTCTCTTTTGTATTCTTTTATCTTCTATTCACTTTTCTCTTTTATCTTTTCTTTTCTCTTCTTTTCTCTATTCTCTTCTTTTCTCTTTTCTCTTCTTTTCTCTTCATTTCTCTTTCCTCATTTCTCTATTCTCATCTGTTCTCTTTTCTCTTCTTTGCTCTTTTCTCTTTTCTCTTCTTCTATCTTCTTTTATCTTCTTTTCTCTTTTCTCTTTTCTCTATTCTCTTCTGTTCTCTTTTGTCTTCTTTCCTCTGTTCCCTTTTCTCGTCTATTCTCTTTTATCTTTTCTCTTCATTTCTCTTTTCTCTTCTTTTCCATTCTCTCTTCTTATCTCTTTTCTCATTTCTATTTTCTTTTCTTTTCTCTTTTCTCTTCTCTCTTCTTGTCTCTTTTTTCTCTTCTATTATTTTCTCTTCTTTTCTCTTTTCTATTTCCTCTTCTTTTCTATTTTATCTCTTCTCTTCTTTTCTCTTTTCCCTTTTCTTTTCTCTTTTCTCTTCTTTTCTCTTCTTTTCTCCTTCACTTTTCTTTTCTCTTTTCTGTTCTTTTCTCTTTTCTCATCTTTTCGCCTCTTTTTACTCTTTTCCCTTTTCTCTTCTTTTTTCTTTTCTCTTCTTTTCTCATTTCTCTTCTTTTCTCTTTTCTCTTATTTTCTCTTTTCACTTTTCTCTTCTTTTCTCTTTTCCCTTTTCTCTTGTTTTCTCTTTTCCCTTTTCTCTTCTTTTCTCTATTCTCTTTACTCTTCTTTTCTCTTTTCGCTTTTCTCTTCTTATCTCTTCTCCTTTTTCTCATATCAGTTCTTTTCTCTTTTCTCTTTTCGCTTCATTTCTCTTCTTTTCTCTTTTCCCTTTACACCTCTTTTTCCTTTTCTTCTTTTCTCTTTTCACTTTTCTTTTCTCTTTTCTCTTTTCTCATCTTTTCTCCTCTTTACTCTTTTCCCTTTTCTCTTCTTTTTTCTTTTCTCTTCTTTTCTCTTTTCTCTTCTTTTCTCTTTTCCCTTTTCTTTTCTCTTTTCTCTATTCTCTTCTTTTCTCTTTTCTCGTCTTTTCTCTTTTCTCGTCATTTCCCTTCATTTCTCTTTTCTCTTTTCTCTTTTGTATTCTTTTCTCTTCTATTCACTTTTCCCGTTTAACTTTTCTCTTGTTTTCTCTATTCTCTCTTTTCTCTTTTTTCTCTTTTATTCACTTTTCTCTTTTATCATTTCTCTTCTTTTCTCTTTTCTCCTCTTTTCTCTTTTCCCTTTTCTTTTCTCTTTTCTCTTTTCTCTTCGTATCTCTTCTTTTCTCTTTTCTCTTCTTTTCTCTTCTTTTCTCTTTTCCTATATTCTCTTCTTTTCTCTTTTCTCTTTTCTCTTCTTTTCTCTTCTTTATTCTTTAACCTTTTCTCTTCTTTTTACTCTTCTTTTCTCTTTTCTCTTCTTTTCATTTCTTTTCTCTTCTTTTCTCTTTTCTCTTCTTTTCTCTTCCTTCCTCTATATATTCTCTTTTCTCTTTTCTCTCATTTTCTCTTATTTTCTCTTTTTCCTATTCTCTTATTTTCTCGATTCTCTTTTTCTCTTTACTCTTCTTTTCTCTTTTCGCTTTTCTCTTCTTACCTCTTCTCCTTTTTCTCATATCTGTTCTTTTCTCTTTTCTCTTTTTTCTTCATTTCTCTTCTTTTCTCTTTTCCCTTTACACCTCTTTTTTCTTTTCTTCTTTTCTCTTTTTACTTTTCTTTTCTCTTTTCTCTTCTTTTCTCTTTTCTCATCTTTTCTCCTCTTTACTCTTTTCCCTTTTCTCTTCTTTTTTCTTTTCTCTTCTTTTCTCTTTTCTCTTCTTTTCTCTTTTCCCTTTTCTTTTCTCTTTTCTCTATTCTCTTCTTTTCTCTTTTCTCTTTTGTATTCTTTTCTCTTCTATTCACTTTTCTCTTTTAACTTTTCTCTTCTTTTCTCTATTCTCTTCTTTTCTCTTTTTTCTCTTCTCTTCACTTTTCTCTTTTATCTTTTCTCTTCTTTTCTCTATTCTCTTCTATTCTCTTTTCTCTTCTTTTCTCTTCTTTTCTCTATTCTCTTCTTTTCTCTTTTTTCTCTTCTCTTCACTTTTCTCTTTTATCTTTTCTCTTCTTTTCTCTATTCTCTTCTTTTCTCTTTTCTCTTCTTTTCTCTTCATTTCTCTTTCCTCATTTCTCTATTCTCATCTGTTCTCTTTTCTCTTCTTTGCTCTTTTCTCTTTTCTCTTCTTCTATCTTCTTTTATCTTCTTTTCTCTTTTCTCTATTCTCTTCTGTTCTCTTTTGTCTTCTTTCCACTGTTCCCTTTTCTCGTCTATTCTCTTTTATCTTTTCTCTTCTTTTCTCTTTTCTCTTCTTTTCTCTTCTTTTCTCCTTTTACGTTTCTTTTCTCTTTACTCTTCTTTTATCATTCATTTTCTCTCTTTTCTGTTTTCTCTTCTTTTCTCTTTTCTCTTCTTTTCTCCTTTCTTTTCTCTTTTCTCTTCTTCTCTTCTTTTCTCTTTCTTCTTTTCCCTTCATTTCTCTTTTCTCTTTTGTATTCTTTTATCTTCTATTCACTTTTCTCTTTTATCTTTTCTTTTCTCTTCTTTTCTCTATTCTCTTCTTTTCTCTTTTCTCTTCTTTTCTCTTCATTTCTCTTTCCTCATTTCTCTATTCTCATCTGTTCTCTTTTCTCTTCTTTGCTCTTTTCTCTTTTCTCTTCTTCTATCTTCTTTTATCTTCTTTTCTCTTTTCTCTATTCTCTTCTGTTCTCTTTTGTCTTCTTTCCTCTGTTCCCTTTTCTCGTCTATTCTCTTTTATCTTTTCTCTTCATTTCTCTTTTCTCTTCTTTTCCATTCTCTCTTCTTTTCTCTTTTCTCATTTCTCTTTTCTTTTCTCGTTTCTCTTTTCTCTTTTCTCTTTTGTATTCTTTTATCTTCTATTCACTTTTCTCTTTTAACTTTTCTCTTCTTTTCTCTATTCTCTTCTTTTCTCTTTTTTCTCTTCTATTCACTTTTCTCTTTTATCTTTTCTCTTCTTTTCTCTATTCTCTACTTTTCTCTATTATCTTTTCTCTTCTATCTTCTTTTATCTTCTTTTCTCTTTTCTCTTTTCTCTATTCTCTTCTGTTCTCTTTTGTCTTCTTTCCTCTGTTCCCTTTTCTCGTCTATTCTCTTTTATCTTTTCTCTTCATTTCTCTTTTCTCTTCTTTTCCATTCTCTCTTTTCTCTTTTCTCATTTCTCTTTTCTTTTCTCTTTTCTCTTTTCTCTTCTTGTCTCTTTTTTCTTTTCTATTCTTTTCTCTTCTTTTGTCTTTTCCATTTTCTCTTATTTTCTCTTTTCCCTTTTCTCTTCTTTTCTCTATTCTCTTTTTTCTTTACTCTTCTTTTCTCTTTTCTGTATTCTCTTCTTTTCGCTATTAACTTTTCTCTTCTTTTCTCTATTCTCTTCTTTTCTCTTTTTTCTCTTCTATTCACTTTTCTCCTTTATCTTTTCTCTTCTTTTCTCTATTCTCTTCTTTTCTCTTTTCTCTTCTTTTCTCTTCATTTCTCTTTCCTCATTTCTCTATTCTCATCTGTTCTCTTTTCTCTTCTTTGCTCTTTTCTCTTTTCTCTTCTTCTATCTTCTTTTATCTTCTTTTCTCTTTTCTCTTTTCTCTATTCTCTTCTGTTCTCTTTTGTCTTCTTTTCACTGTTCCCTTTTCTCGTCTATTCTCTTTTATCTTTTCTCTTCTTTTCTCTTTTCTCTTCTTTTCCATTCTCTCTTCTTTTCTCTTTTCTCATTTCCCTTTTCTTTTCTTTTCTCTTTTCTCTTTTCTCTTCTTGTCTCTTTTTTCTTTTCTATTCTTTTCTCTTCTTTTCTCCTTTCACGTTTCTTTTCTCTTTTCTCTTCTTTTCTCATTCCTTTTTTCTCTTTTCTCTTTTCTCTTCTTTTCTCCTTTCTTTTCTCTTGTATCTTCTTCTCTTCTTTTCTCTTTTCTCTTCATTTCCCTTCATTTCTCTTTTCTCTTTTGTATTCTTTTATCTTCTGTTCACTTTTCTCTTTTATCTTTTCTTTTCTCTTCTTTTCTCTATTCTCTTCTTTTCTCTTTTCTCTTCTTTTCTCTTCATTTCTCTTTCCTCATTTCTCTATTCTCATCTGTTCTCTTTTCTCTTCTTTGCTCTTTTCTCTTTTCTCTTCTTCTATCTTCTTTTATCTTCTTTTCTCTTTTCTCTTTTCTCTATTCTCTTCTGTTCTCTTTTGTCTTCTTTCCTCTGTTCCCTTTTCTCGTCTATTCTCTTTTATCTTTTCTCTTCATTTCTCTTTTCTCTTCTTTTCCATTCTCTCTTCTTTTCTCTTTTCTCATTTCTATTTTCTTTTCTTTTCTCTTTTCTCTTCTCTCTTCTTGTCTCTTTTTTCTCTTCTATTCTTTTCTCTTCTTTTCTCGTTTCCATTTTCTCTTGTTTTCTCTTGTCTCTTTTCTCTTTTCACTTCTTGTCTCTTTTTTCTCTTCTATTATTTTCTCTTCTTTTCTCTTTTCTATTTCCTCTTCTTTTCTATTTTATCTCTTCTCTTCTTTTCTCTTTTCCCTTTTCTTTTCTCTTTTCTCTTCTTTTCTCTTCTTTTCTCCTTCACTTTTCTTTTCTCTTTTCTGTTCTTTTCTCTTTTCTCATCTTTTCGCCTCTTTTTACTCTTTTCCCTTTTCTCTTCTTTTTTCTTTTCTCTTCTTTTCTCATTTCTCTTCTTTTCTCTTTTCTCTTATTTTCTCTTTTCACTTTTCTCTTCTTTTCTCTTTTCCCTTTTGTCTTGTTTTCTCTTTTCCCTTTTCTCTTCTTTTCTCTATTCTCTTTTTCTCTTTACTCTTCTTTTCTCTTTTCGCTTTTCTCTTCTTATCTCTTCTCCTTTTTCTCATATCTGTTCTTTTCTCTTTTCTCTTTTCGCTTCATTTCTCTTCTTTTCTCTTTTCCCTTTACACCTCTTTTTCCTTTTCTTCTTTTCTCTTTTCACTTTTCTTTTCTCTTTTCTCTTTTCTCATCTTTTCTCCTCTTTACTCTTTTCCCTTTTCTCTTCTTTTTTCTTTTCTCTTCTTTTCTCTTTTCTCTTCTTTTCTCTTTTCCCTTTTCTTTTCTCTTTTCTCTATTCTCTTCTTTTCTCTTTTCTCGTCTTTTCTCTTTTCTCGTCATTTCCCTTCATTTCTCTTTTCTCTTTTCTCTTTTGTATTCTTTTCTCTTCTATTCACTTTTCTCTTTTAACTTTTCTCTTGTTTTCTCTATTCTCTTCTTTTCTCTTTTTTCTCTTTTATTCACTTTTCTCTTTTATCATTTCTCTTCTTTTCTCTTTTCTCCTCTTTTCTCTTTTCCCTTTTCTTTTCTCTTTTCTCTTTTCTCTTCGTATCTCTTCTTTTCTCTTTTCTCTTCTTTTCTCTTCTTTTCTCTTTTCCTATATTCTCTTCTTTTCTCTTTTCTCTTTTCTCTTCTTTTCTCTTCTTTATTCTTTAACCTTTTCTCTTCTTTTTACTCTTCTTTTCTCTTTTCTCTTCTTTTCATTTCTTTTCTCTTCTTTTCTCTTTTCTCTTCTTTTCTCTTCCTTCCTCTATATATTCTCTTTTCTCTTTTCTCTCATTTTCTCTTATTTTCTCTTTTTCCTATTCTCTTATTTTCTCGATTCTCTTTTTCTCTTTACTCTTCTTTTCTCTTTTCGCTTTTCTCTTCTTACCTCTTCTCCTTTTTCTCATATCTGTTCTTTTCTCTTTTCTCTTTTTTCTTCATTTCTCTTCTTTTCTCTTTTCCCTTTACACCTCTTTTTTCTTTTCTTCTTTTCTCTTTTTACTTTTCTTTTCTCTTTTCTCTTCTTTTCTCTTTTCTCATCTTTTCTCCTCTTTACTCTTTTCCCTTTTCTCTTCTTTTTTCTTTTCTCTTCTTTTCTCTTTTCTCTTCTTTTCTCTTTTCCCTTTTCTTTTCTCTTTTCTCTATTCTCTTCTTTTCTCTTTTCTCTTTTGTATTCTTTTCTCTTCTATTCACTTTTCTCTTTTAACTTTTCTCTTCTTTTCTCTATTCTCTTCTTTTCTCTTTTTTCTCTTCTCTTCACTTTTCTCTTTTATCTTTTCTCTTCTTTTCTCTATTCTCTTCTATTCTCTTTTCTCTTCTTTTCTCTTCTTTTCTCTATTCTCTTCTTTTCTCTTTTTTCTCTTCTCTTCACTTTTCTCTTTTATCTTTTCTCTTCTTTTCTCTATTCTCTTCTTTTCTCTTTTCTCTTCTTTTCTCTTCATTTCTCTTTCCTCATTTCTCTATTCTCATCTGTTCTCTTTTCTCTTCTTTGCTCTTTTCTCTTTTCTCTTCTTCTATCTTCTTTTATCTTCTTTTCTCTTTTCTCTATTCTCTTCTGTTCTCTTTTGTCTTCTTTCCACTGTTCCCTTTTCTCGTCTATTCTCTTTTATCTTTTCTCTTCTTTTCTCTTTTCTCTTCTTTTCTCTTCTTTTCTCCTTTTACGTTTCTTTTCTCTTTACTCTTCTTTTATCATTCATTTTCTCTCTTTTCTGTTTTCTCTTCTTTTCTCTTTTCTCTTCTTTTCTCCTTTCTTTTCTCTTTTCTCTTCTTCTCTTCTTTTCTCTTTCTTCTTTTCCCTTCATTTCTCTTTTCTCTTTTGTATTCTTTTATCTTCTATTCACTTTTCTCTTTTATCTTTTCTTTTCTCTTCTTTTCTCTATTCTCTTCTTTTCTCTTTTCTCTTCTTTTCTCTTCATTTCTCTTTCCTCATTTCTCTATTCTCATCTGTTCTCTTTTCTCTTCTTTGCTCTTTTCTCTTTTCTCTTCTTCTATCTTCTTTTATCTTCTTTTCTCTTTTCTCTATTCTCTTCTGTTCTCTTTTGTCTTCTTTCCTCTGTTCCCTTTTCTCGTCTATTCTCTTTTATCTTTTCTCTTCATTTCTCTTTTCTCTTCTTTTCCATTCTCTCTTCTTTTCTCTTTTCTCATTTCTCTTTTCTTTTCTCGTTTCTCTTTTCTCTTTTCTCTTTTGTATTCTTTTATCTTCTATTCACTTTTCTCTTTTAACTTTTCTCTTCTTTTCTCTATTCTCTTCTTTTCTCTTTTTTCTCTTCTATTCACTTTTCTCTTTTATCTTTTCTCTTCTTTTCTCTATTCTCTACTTTTCTCTATTATCTTTTCTCTTCTATCTTCTTTTATCTTCTTTTCTCTTTTCTCTTTTCTCTATTCTCTTCTGTTCTCTTTTGTCTTCTTTCCTCTGTTCCCTTTTCTCGTCTATTCTCTTTTATCTTTTCTCTTCATTTCTCTTTTCTCTTCTTTTCCATTCTCTCTTTTCTCTTTTCTCATTTCTCTTTTCTTTTCTCTTTTCTCTTTTCTCTTCTTGTCTCTTTTTTCTTTTCTATTCTTTTCTCTTCTTTTGTCTTTTCCATTTTCTCTTATTTTCTCTTTTCCCTTTTCTCTTCTTTTCTCTATTCTCTTTTTTCTTTACTCTTCTTTTCTCTTTTCTGTATTCTCTTCTTTTCGCTATTAACTTTTCTCTTCTTTTCTCTATTCTCTTCTTTTCTCTTTTTTCTCTTCTATTCACTTTTCTCCTTTATCTTTTCTCTTCTTTTCTCTATTCTCTTCTTTTCTCTTTTCTCTTCTTTTCTCTTCATTTCTCTTTCCTCATTTCTCTATTCTCATCTGTTCTCTTTTCTCTTCTTTGCTCTTTTCTCTTTTCTCTTCTTCTATCTTCTTTTATCTTCTTTTCTCTTTTCTCTTTTCTCTATTCTCTTCTGTTCTCTTTTGTCTTCTTTTCACTGTTCCCTTTTCTCGTCTATTCTCTTTTATCTTTTCTCTTCTTTTCTCTTTTCTCTTCTTTTCCATTCTCTCTTCTTTTCTCTTTTCTCATTTCCCTTTTCTTTTCTTTTCTCTTTTCTCTTTTCTCTTCTTGTCTCTTTTTTCTTTTCTATTCTTTTCTCTTCTTTTCTCCTTTCACGTTTCTTTTCTCTTTTCTCTTCTTTTCTCATTCCTTTTTTCTCTTTTCTCTTTTCTCTTCTTTTCTCCTTTCTTTTCTCTTGTATCTTCTTCTCTTCTTTTCTCTTTTCTCTTCATTTCCCTTCATTTCTCTTTTCTCTTTTGTATTCTTTTATCTTCTGTTCACTTTTCTCTTTTATCTTTTCTTTTCTCTTCTTTTCTCTATTCTCTTCTTTTCTCTTTTCTCTTCTTTTCTCTTCATTTCTCTTTCCTCATTTCTCTATTCTCATCTGTTCTCTTTTCTCTTCTTTGCTCTTTTCTCTTTTCTCTTCTTCTATCTTCTTTTATCTTCTTTTCTCTTTTCTCTTTTCTCTATTCTCTTCTGTTCTCTTTTGTCTTCTTTCCTCTGTTCCCTTTTCTCGTCTATTCTCTTTTATCTTTTCTCTTCATTTCTCTTTTCTCTTCTTTTCCATTCTCTCTTCTTTTCTCTTTTCTCATTTCTATTTTCTTTTCTTTTCTCTTTTCTCTTCTCTCTTCTTGTCTCTTTTTTCTCTTCTATTCTTTTCTCTTCTTTTCTCGTTTCCATTTTCTCTTGTTTTCTCTTGTCTCTTTTCTCTTTTCACTTCTTGTCTCTTTTTTCTCTTCTATTATTTTCTCTTCTTTTCTCTTTTCTATTTCCTCTTCTTTTCTATTTTATCTCTTCTCTTCTTTTCTCTTTTCCCTTTTCTTTTCTCTTTTCTCTTCTTTTCTCTTCTTTTCTCCTTCACTTTTCTTTTCTCTTTTCTGTTCTTTTCTCTTTTCTCATCTTTTCGCCTCTTTTTACTCTTTTCCCTTTTCTCTTCTTTTTTCTTTTCTCTTCTTTTCTCATTTCTCTTCTTTTCTCTTTTCTCTTATTTTCTCTTTTCACTTTTCTCTTCTTTTCTCTTTTCCCTTTTGTCTTGTTTTCTCTTTTCCCTTTTCTCTTCTTTTCTCTATTCTCTTTTTCTCTTTACTCTTCTTTTCTCTTTTCGCTTTTCTCTTCTTATCTCTTCTCCTTTTTCTCATATCTGTTCTTTTCTCTTTTCTCTTTTCGCTTCATTTCTCTTCTTTTCTCTTTTCCCTTTACACCTCTTTTTCCTTTTCTTCTTTTCTCTTTTCACTTTTCTTTTCTCTTTTCTCTTTTCTCATCTTTTCTCCTCTTTACTCTTTTCCCTTTTCTCTTCTTTTTTCTTTTCTCTTCTTTTCTCTTTTCTCTTCTTTTCTCTTTTCCCTTTTCTTTTCTCTTTTCTCTATTCTCTTCTTTTCTCTTTTCTCGTCTTTTCTCTTTTCTCGTCATTTCCCTTCATTTCTCTTTTCTCTTTTCTCTTTTGTATTCTTTTCTCTTCTATTCACTTTTCCCGTTTAACTTTTCTCTTGTTTTCTCTATTCTCTCTTTTCTCTTTTTTCTCTTTTATTCACTTTTCTCTTTTATCATTTCTCTTCTTTTCTCTTTTCTCCTCTTTTCTCTTTTCCCTTTTCTTTTCTCTTTTCTCTTTTCTCTTCGTATCTCTTCTTTTCTCTTTTCTCTTCTTTTCTCTTCTTTTCTCTTTTCCTATATTCTCTTCTTTTCTCTTTTCTCTTTTCTCTTCTTTTCTCTTCTTTATTCTTTAACCTTTTCTCTTCTTTTTACTCTTCTTTTCTCTTTTCTCTTCTTTTCATTTCTTTTCTCTTCTTTTCTCTTTTCTCTTCTTTTCTCTTCCTTCCTCTATATATTCTCTTTTCTCTTTTCTCTCATTTTCTCTTATTTTCTCTTTTTCCTATTCTCTTATTTTCTCGATTCTCTTTTTCTCTTTACTCTTCTTTTCTCTTTTCGCTTTTCTCTTCTTACCTCTTCTCCTTTTTCTCATATCTGTTCTTTTCTCTTTTCTCTTTTTTCTTCATTTCTCTTCTTTTCTCTTTTCCCTTTACACCTCTTTTTTCTTTTCTTCTTTTCTCTTTTTACTTTTCTTTTCTCTTTTCTCTTCTTTTCTCTTTTCTCATCTTTTCTCCTCTTTACTCTTTTCCCTTTTCTCTTCTTTTTTCTTTTCTCTTCTTTTCTCTATTCTCTTCTTTTCTCTTTTTTCTCTTCTCTTCACTTTTCTCTTTTATCTTTTCTCTTCTTTTCTCTATTCTCTTCTATTCTCTTTTCTCTTCTTTTCTCTTCTTTTCTCTATTCTCTTCTTTTCTCTTTTTTCTCTTCTCTTCACTTTTCTCTTTTATCTTTTCTCTTCTTTTCTCTATTCTCTTCTTTTCTCTTTTCTCTTCTTTTCTCTTCATTTCTCTTTCCTCATTTCTCTATTCTCATCTGTTCTCTTTTCTCTTCTTTGCTCTTTTCTCTTTTCTCTTCTTCTATCTTCTTTTATCTTCTTTTCTCTTTTCTCTATTCTCTTCTGTTCTCTTTTGTCTTCTTTCCACTGTTCCCTTTTCTCGTCTATTCTCTTTTATCTTTTCTCTTCTTTTCTCTTTTCTCTTCTTTTCTCTTCTTTTCTCCTTTTACGTTTCTTTTCTCTTTACTCTTCTTTTATCATTCATTTTCTCTCTTTTCTGTTTTCTCTTCTTTTCTCTTTTCTCTTCTTTTCTCCTTTCTTTTCTCTTTTCTCTTCTTCTCTTCTTTTCTCTTTCTTCTTTTCCCTTCATTTCTCTTTTCTCTTTTGTATTCTTTTATCTTCTATTCACTTTTCTCTTTTATCTTTTCTTTTCTCTTCTTTTCTCTATTCTCTTCTTTTCTCTTTTCTCTTCTTTTCTCTTCATTTCTCTTTCCTCATTTCTCTATTCTCATCTGTTCTCTTTTCTCTTCTTTGCTCTTTTCTCTTTTCTCTTCTTCTATCTTCTTTTATCTTCTTTTCTCTTTTCTCTATTCTCTTCTGTTCTCTTTTGTCTTCTTTCCTCTGTTCCCTTTTCTCGTCTATTCTCTTTTATCTTTTCTCTTCATTTCTCTTTTCTCTTCTTTTCCATTCTCTCTTCTTTTCTCTTTTCTCATTTCTCTTTTCTTTTCTCGTTTCTCTTTTCTCTTTTCTCTTTTGTATTCTTTTATCTTCTATTCACTTTTCTCTTTTAACTTTTCTCTTCTTTTCTCTATTCTCTTCTTTTCTCTTTTTTCTCTTCTATTCACTTTTCTCTTTTATCTTTTCTCTTCTTTTCTCTATTCTCTACTTTTCTCTATTATCTTTTCTCTTCTATCTTCTTTTATCTTCTTTTCTCTTTTCTCTTTTCTCTATTCTCTTCTGTTCTCTTTTGTCTTCTTTCCTCTGTTCCCTTTTCTCGTCTATTCTCTTTTATCTTTTCTCTTCATTTCTCTTTTCTCTTCTTTTCCATTCTCTCTTTTCTCTTTTCTCATTTCTCTTTTCTTTTCTCTTTTCTCTTTTCTCTTCTTGTCTCTTTTTTCTTTTCTATTCTTTTCTCTTCTTTTGTCTTTTCCATTTTCTCTTATTTTCTCTTTTCCCTTTTCTCTTCTTTTCTCTATTCTCTTTTTTCTTTACTCTTCTTTTCTCTTTTCTGTATTCTCTTCTTTTCGCTATTAACTTTTCTCTTCTTTTCTCTATTCTCTTCTTTTCTCTTTTTTCTCTTCTATTCACTTTTCTCCTTTATCTTTTCTCTTCTTTTCTCTATTCTCTTCTTTTCTCTTTTCTCTTCTTTTCTCTTCATTTCTCTTTCCTCATTTCTCTATTCTCATCTGTTCTCTTTTCTCTTCTTTGCTCTTTTCTCTTTTCTCTTCTTCTATCTTCTTTTATCTTCTTTTCTCTTTTCTCTTTTCTCTATTCTCTTCTGTTCTCTTTTGTCTTCTTTTCACTGTTCCCTTTTCTCGTCTATTCTCTTTTATCTTTTCTCTTCTTTTCTCTTTTCTCTTCTTTTCCATTCTCTCTTCTTTTCTCTTTTCTCATTTCCCTTTTCTTTTCTTTTCTCTTTTCTCTTTTCTCTTCTTGTCTCTTTTTTCTTTTCTATTCTTTTCTCTTCTTTTCTCCTTTCACGTTTCTTTTCTCTTTTCTCTTCTTTTCTCATTCCTTTTTTCTCTTTTCTCTTTTCTCTTCTTTTCTCCTTTCTTTTCTCTTGTATCTTCTTCTCTTCTTTTCTCTTTTCTCTTCATTTCCCTTCATTTCTCTTTTCTCTTTTGTATTCTTTTATCTTCTGTTCACTTTTCTCTTTTATCTTTTCTTTTCTCTTCTTTTCTCTATTCTCTTCTTTTCTCTTTTCTCTTCTTTTCTCTTCATTTCTCTTTCCTCATTTCTCTATTCTCATCTGTTCTCTTTTCTCTTCTTTGCTCTTTTCTCTTTTCTCTTCTTCTATCTTCTTTTATCTTCTTTTCTCTTTTCTCTTTTCTCTATTCTCTTCTGTTCTCTTTTGTCTTCTTTCCTCTGTTCCCTTTTCTCGTCTATTCTCTTTTATCTTTTCTCTTCATTTCTCTTTTCTCTTCTTTTCCATTCTCTCTTCTTTTCTCTTTTCTCATTTCTATTTTCTTTTCTTTTCTCTTTTCTCTTCTCTCTTCTTGTCTCTTTTTTCTCTTCTATTCTTTTCTCTTCTTTTCTCGTTTCCATTTTCTCTTGTTTTCTCTTGTCTCTTTTCTCTTTTCACTTCTTGTCTCTTTTTTCTCTTCTATTATTTTCTCTTCTTTTCTCTTTTCTATTTCCTCTTCTTTTCTATTTTATCTCTTCTCTTCTTTTCTCTTTTCCCTTTTCTTTTCTCTTTTCTCTTCTTTTCTCTTCTTTTCTCCTTCACTTTTCTTTTCTCTTTTCTGTTCTTTTCTCTTTTCTCATCTTTTCGCCTCTTTTTACTCTTTTCCCTTTTCTCTTCTTTTTTCTTTTCTCTTCTTTTCTCATTTCTCTTCTTTTCTCTTTTCTCTTATTTTCTCTTTTCACTTTTCTCTTCTTTTCTCTTTTCCCTTTTGTCTTGTTTTCTCTTTTCCCTTTTCTCTTCTTTTCTCTATTCTCTTTTTCTCTTTACTCTTCTTTTCTCTTTTCGCTTTTCTCTTCTTATCTCTTCTCCTTTTTCTCATATCTGTTCTTTTCTCTTTTCTCTTTTCGCTTCATTTCTCTTCTTTTCTCTTTTCCCTTTACACCTCTTTTTCCTTTTCTTCTTTTCTCTTTTCACTTTTCTTTTCTCTTTTCTCTTTTCTCATCTTTTCTCCTCTTTACTCTTTTCCCTTTTCTCTTCTTTTTTCTTTTCTCTTCTTTTCTCTTTTCTCTTCTTTTCTCTTTTCCCTTTTCTTTTCTCTTTTCTCTATTCTCTTCTTTTCTCTTTTCTCGTCTTTTCTCTTTTCTCGTCATTTCCCTTCATTTCTCTTTTCTCTTTTCTCTTTTGTATTCTTTTCTCTTCTATTCACTTTTCCCGTTTAACTTTTCTCTTGTTTTCTCTATTCTCTCTTTTCTCTTTTTTCTCTTTTATTCACTTTTCTCTTTTATCATTTCTCTTCTTTTCTCTTTTCTCCTCTTTTCTCTTTTCCCTTTTCTTTTCTCTTTTCTCTTTTCTCTTCGTATCTCTTCTTTTCTCTTTTCTCTTCTTTTCTCTTCTTTTCTCTTTTCCTATATTCTCTTCTTTTCTCTTTTCTCTTTTCTCTTCTTTTCTCTTCTTTATTCTTTAACCTTTTCTCTTCTTTTTACTCTTCTTTTCTCTTTTCTCTTCTTTTCATTTCTTTTCTCTTCTTTTCTCTTTTCTCTTCTTTTCTCTTCCTTCCTCTATATATTCTCTTTTCTCTTTTCTCTCATTTTCTCTTATTTTCTCTTTTTCCTATTCTCTTATTTTCTCGATTCTCTTTTTCTCTTTACTCTTCTTTTCTCTTTTCGCTTTTCTCTTCTTACCTCTTCTCCTTTTTCTCATATCTGTTCTTTTCTCTTTTCTCTTTTTTCTTCATTTCTCTTCTTTTCTCTTTTCCCTTTACACCTCTTTTTTCTTTTCTTCTTTTCTCTTTTTACTTTTCTTTTCTCTTTTCTCTTCTTTTCTCTTTTCTCATCTTTTCTCCTCTTTACTCTTTTCCCTTTTCTCTTCTTTTTTCTTTTCTCTTCTTTTCTCTATTCTCTTCTTTTCTCTTTTTTCTCTTCTCTTCACTTTTCTCTTTTATCTTTTCTCTTCTTTTCTCTATTCTCTTCTATTCTCTTTTCTCTTCTTTTCTCTTCTTTTCTCTATTCTCTTCTTTTCTCTTTTTTCTCTTCTCTTCACTTTTCTCTTTTATCTTTTCTCTTCTTTTCTCTATTCTCTTCTTTTCTCTTTTCTCTTCTTTTCTCTTCATTTCTCTTTCCTCATTTCTCTATTCTCATCTGTTCTCTTTTCTCTTCTTTGCTCTTTTCTCTTTTCTCTTCTTCTATCTTCTTTTATCTTCTTTTCTCTTTTCTCTATTCTCTTCTGTTCTCTTTTGTCTTCTTTCCACTGTTCCCTTTTCTCGTCTATTCTCTTTTATCTTTTCTCTTCTTTTCTCTTTTCTCTTCTTTTCTCTTCTTTTCTCCTTTTACGTTTCTTTTCTCTTTACTCTTCTTTTATCATTCATTTTCTCTCTTTTCTGTTTTCTCTTCTTTTCTCTTTTCTCTTCTTTTCTCCTTTCTTTTCTCTTTTCTCTTCTTCTCTTCTTTTCTCTTTCTTCTTTTCCCTTCATTTCTCTTTTCTCTTTTGTATTCTTTTATCTTCTATTCACTTTTCTCTTTTATCTTTTCTTTTCTCTTCTTTTCTCTATTCTCTTCTTTTCTCTTTTCTCTTCTTTTCTCTTCATTTCTCTTTCCTCATTTCTCTATTCTCATCTGTTCTCTTTTCTCTTCTTTGCTCTTTTCTCTTTTCTCTTCTTCTATCTTCTTTTATCTTCTTTTCTCTTTTCTCTATTCTCTTCTGTTCTCTTTTGTCTTCTTTCCTCTGTTCCCTTTTCTCGTCTATTCTCTTTTATCTTTTCTCTTCATTTCTCTTTTCTCTTCTTTTCCATTCTCTCTTCTTTTCTCTTTTCTCATTTCTCTTTTCTTTTCTCGTTTCTCTTTTCTCTTTTCTCTTTTGTATTCTTTTATCTTCTATTCACTTTTCTCTTTTAACTTTTCTCTTCTTTTCTCTATTCTCTTCTTTTCTCTTTTTTCTCTTCTATTCACTTTTCTCTTTTATCTTTTCTCTTCTTTTCTCTATTCTCTACTTTTCTCTATTATCTTTTCTCTTCTATCTTCTTTTATCTTCTTTTCTCTTTTCTCTTTTCTCTATTCTCTTCTGTTCTCTTTTGTCTTCTTTCCTCTGTTCCCTTTTCTCGTCTATTCTCTTTTATCTTTTCTCTTCATTTCTCTTTTCTCTTCTTTTCCATTCTCTCTTTTCTCTTTTCTCATTTCTCTTTTCTTTTCTCTTTTCTCTTTTCTCTTCTTGTCTCTTTTTTCTTTTCTATTCTTTTCTCTTCTTTTGTCTTTTCCATTTTCTCTTATTTTCTCTTTTCCCTTTTCTCTTCTTTTCTCTATTCTCTTTTTTCTTTACTCTTCTTTTCTCTTTTCTGTATTCTCTTCTTTTCGCTATTAACTTTTCTCTTCTTTTCTCTATTCTCTTCTTTTCTCTTTTTTCTCTTCTATTCACTTTTCTCCTTTATCTTTTCTCTTCTTTTCTCTATTCTCTTCTTTTCTCTTTTCTCTTCTTTTCTCTTCATTTCTCTTTCCTCATTTCTCTATTCTCATCTGTTCTCTTTTCTCTTCTTTGCTCTTTTCTCTTTTCTCTTCTTCTATCTTCTTTTATCTTCTTTTCTCTTTTCTCTTTTCTCTATTCTCTTCTGTTCTCTTTTGTCTTCTTTTCACTGTTCCCTTTTCTCGTCTATTCTCTTTTATCTTTTCTCTTCTTTTCTCTTTTCTCTTCTTTTCCATTCTCTCTTCTTTTCTCTTTTCTCATTTCCCTTTTCTTTTCTTTTCTCTTTTCTCTTTTCTCTTCTTGTCTCTTTTTTCTTTTCTATTCTTTTCTCTTCTTTTCTCCTTTCACGTTTCTTTTCTCTTTTCTCTTCTTTTCTCATTCCTTTTTTCTCTTTTCTCTTTTCTCTTCTTTTCTCCTTTCTTTTCTCTTGTATCTTCTTCTCTTCTTTTCTCTTTTCTCTTCATTTCCCTTCATTTCTCTTTTCTCTTTTGTATTCTTTTATCTTCTGTTCACTTTTCTCTTTTATCTTTTCTTTTCTCTTCTTTTCTCTATTCTCTTCTTTTCTCTTTTCTCTTCTTTTCTCTTCATTTCTCTTTCCTCATTTCTCTATTCTCATCTGTTCTCTTTTCTCTTCTTTGCTCTTTTCTCTTTTCTCTTCTTCTATCTTCTTTTATCTTCTTTTCTCTTTTCTCTTTTCTCTATTCTCTTCTGTTCTCTTTTGTCTTCTTTCCTCTGTTCCCTTTTCTCGTCTATTCTCTTTTATCTTTTCTCTTCATTTCTCTTTTCTCTTCTTTTCCATTCTCTCTTCTTTTCTCTTTTCTCATTTCTATTTTCTTTTCTTTTCTCTTTTCTCTTCTCTCTTCTTGTCTCTTTTTTCTCTTCTATTCTTTTCTCTTCTTTTCTCGTTTCCATTTTCTCTTGTTTTCTCTTGTCTCTTTTCTCTTTTCACTTCTTGTCTCTTTTTTCTCTTCTATTATTTTCTCTTCTTTTCTCTTTTCTATTTCCTCTTCTTTTCTATTTTATCTCTTCTCTTCTTTTCTCTTTTCCCTTTTCTTTTCTCTTTTCTCTTCTTTTCTCTTCTTTTCTCCTTCACTTTTCTTTTCTCTTTTCTGTTCTTTTCTCTTTTCTCATCTTTTCGCCTCTTTTTACTCTTTTCCCTTTTCTCTTCTTTTTTCTTTTCTCTTCTTTTCTCATTTCTCTTCTTTTCTCTTTTCTCTTATTTTCTCTTTTCACTTTTCTCTTCTTTTCTCTTTTCCCTTTTGTCTTGTTTTCTCTTTTCCCTTTTCTCTTCTTTTCTCTATTCTCTTTTTCTCTTTACTCTTCTTTTCTCTTTTCGCTTTTCTCTTCTTATCTCTTCTCCTTTTTCTCATATCTGTTCTTTTCTCTTTTCTCTTTTCGCTTCATTTCTCTTCTTTTCTCTTTTCCCTTTACACCTCTTTTTCCTTTTCTTCTTTTCTCTTTTCACTTTTCTTTTCTCTTTTCTCTTTTCTCATCTTTTCTCCTCTTTACTCTTTTCCCTTTTCTCTTCTTTTTTCTTTTCTCTTCTTTTCTCTTTTCTCTTCTTTTCTCTTTTCCCTTTTCTTTTCTCTTTTCTCTATTCTCTTCTTTTCTCTTTTCTCGTCTTTTCTCTTTTCTCGTCATTTCCCTTCATTTCTCTTTTCTCTTTTCTCTTTTGTATTCTTTTCTCTTCTATTCACTTTTCCCTTTTAACTTTTCTCTTGTTTTCTCTATTCTCTTCTTTTCTCTTTTTTCTCTTTTATTCACTTTTCTCTTTTATCATTTCTCTTCTTTTCTCTTTTCTCCTCTTTACTCTTTTCCCTTTTCTTTTCTCTTTTCTCTTCGTATCTCTTCTTTTCTCTTTTCTCTTCTTTTCTCTTCTTTTCTCTTTTCCTATATTCTCTTCTTTTCTCTTTTCTCTTTTCTCTTCTTTTCTCTTCTTTATTCTTTAACCTTTTCTCTTCTTTTTACTCTTCTTTTCTCTTTTCTCTTCTTTTCATTTCTTTTCTCTTCTTTTCTCTTTTCTCTTCTTTTCTCTTCCTTCCTCTATATATTCTCTTTTCTCTTTTCTCTCATTTTCTCTTATTTTCTCTTTTTCCTATTCTCTTCTTTTCTCTATTCTCTTTTTCTCTTTACTCTTCTTTTCTCTTTTCGCTTTTCTCTTCTTACCTCTTCTCCTTTTTCTCATATCTGTTCTTTTCTCTTTTCTCTTTTTTCTTCATTTCTCTTCTTTTCTCTTTTCCCTTTACACCTCTTTTTTCTTTTCTTCTTTTCTCTTTTTACTTTTCTTATCTCTTTTCTCTTCTTTTCTCTTTTCTCATCTTTTCTCCTCTTTACTCTTTTCCCTTTTCTCTTCTTTTTTCTTTTCTCTTCTTTTCTCGTTTCTCTTCTTTTCTCTTTTCTCTTCTTTTCTCTTTTCCCTTTTCTTTTCTCTTTTCTCTATTCTCTTCTTTTCTCTTTTCTCTTTTGTATTCTTTTCTCTTCTATTCACTTTTCTATTTTAACTTTTCTCTTCTTTTCTCTATTCTCTTCTTTTCTCTTTTTTCTCATCTATTCACTTTTCTCTTTTATCTTTTCTCTTCTTTTCACTATTCTCTTCTTTTCTCTTTTCTCTTCTTTTCTCTTCTTTTCTCTATTCTCTTCTTTTCTCTTTTTTCTCTTCTATTCACTTTTCTCTTTTATCTTTTCTCTTCTTTTCTCTATTCTCTTCTTTTCTCTTTTCCCTTCTTTTCTCCTCATTTCTCTTTCCTCATTTCTCTATTCTCATCTGTTCTCTTTTCTCTTCTTTGCTCTTTTCTCTTTTCTCTTCTTCTATCTTCTTTTATCTTCTTTTCTCTTTTCTCTATTCTCTTCTGTTCTCTTTTGTCTTCTTTCCACTGTTCCCTTTTCTCGTCTATTCTCTTTAATCTTTTCTCTTCTTTTCTCTTTTCTCTTCTTTTCTCCTTTTACGTTTCTTTTCTCTTTTCTCTTCTTTTATCATTCATTTTCTCTCTTTTCTGTTTTCTCTTCTTTTCTCTTTTCTCTTCTTTTCTCCTTTCTTTTCCCTTTTCTCTTCTTCTCTTCTTTTCTCTTTCTTCTTTTCCCTTCATTTCTCTTTTCTCTTTTGTATTCTTTTATCTTCTATTCACTTTTCTCTTTTATCTTTTCTTTTCTCTTCTTTTCTCTCTTCTCTTCTTTTCTCTTTTCTCTTCTTTTCTCTTCATTTCTCTTTCCTCATTTCTCTATTCTCATCTGTTCTCTTTTCTCTTCTTTGCTCTTTTCTCTTTTCTCTTCTTCTATCTTCTTTTATCTTCTTTTCTCTTTTCTCTATTCTCTTCTGTTCTCTTTTGTCTTCTTTCCTCTGTTCCCTTTTCTCGTCTATTCTCTTTTATCTTTTCTCTTCATTTCTCTTTTCTCTTCTTTTCCATTCTCTCTTCTTTTCTCTTTTCTCATTTCTCTTTTCTCTTTTGTATTCTTTTATCTTCTATTCACTTTTCTCTTTTAACTTTTCTCTTCTTTTCTCTATTCTCTTCTTTTCTCTTTTTTCTCTTCTATTCACTTTTCTCCTTTATCTTTTCTCTTCTTTTCTCTATTCTCTTCTTTTCTCTTTTCTCTTCTTTTCTCTTCATTTCTCTTTCCTCATTTCTCTATTCTCATCTGTTCTCTTTTCTCTTCTTTGCTCTTTTCTCTTTTCTCTTCTTCTATCTTCTTTTATCTTCTTTTCTCTTTTCTCTTTTCTCTATTCTCTTCTGTTTTCTTTTGTCTTCTTTTCACTGTTCCCTTTTCTCGTCTATTCTCTTTTATCTTTTCTCTTCTTTTCTCTTTTCTCTTCTTTTCCATTCTCTCTTCTTTTCTCTTTTCTCATTTCCCTTTTCTTTTCTTTTCTCTTTTCTCTTTTCTCTTCTTGTCTCTTTTTTCTTTTCTATTCTTTTCTCTTCTTTTCTCCTTTCACGTTTCTTTTCTCTTTTCTCTTCTTTTCTCATTCCTTTTTTCTCTTTTCTCTTTTCTCTTCTTTTCTCCTTTCTTTTCTCTTGTCTCTTCTTCTCTTCTTTTCTCTTTTCTCTTCTTTTCCCTTCATTTCTCTTTTCTCTTTTGTATTCTTTTATCTTCTATTCACTTTTCTCTTTTATCTTTTCTTTTCTCTTCTTTTCTCTATTCTCTTCTTTTCTCTTTTCTCTTCTTTTCTCTTCATTTCTCTTTCCTCATTTCTCTATTCTCATCTGTTCTCTTTTCTCTTCTTTGCTCTTTTCTCTTTTCTCTTCTTCTATCTTCTTTTATCTTCTTTTCTCTTTTCTCTTTTCTCTATTCTCTTCTGTTCTCTTTTGTCTTCTTTCCTCTGTTCCCTTTTCTCGTCTATTCTCTTTTATCTTTTCTCTTCATTTCTCTTTTCTCTTCTTTTCCATTCTCTCTTCTTTTCTCTTTTCTCATTTCTATTTTCTTTTCTTTTCTCTTTTCTCTTCTCTCTTCTTGTCTCTTTTTTCTCTTCTATTATTTTCTCTTCTTTTCTCTTTTCTATTTCCTCTTCTTTTCTATTTTATCTCTTCTCTTCTTTTCTCTTTTCCCTTTTCTTTTCTCTTTTCTCTTCTTTTCTCTTCTTTTCTCCTTCACTTTTCTTTTCTCTTTTCTGTTCTTTTCTCTTTTCTCATCTTTTCGCCTCTTTTTACTCTTTTCCCTTTTCTCTTCTTTTTTCTTTTCTCTTCTTTTCTCATTTCTCTTCTTTTCTCTTTTCTCTTATTTTCTCTTTTCACTTTTCTCTTCTTTTCTCTTTTCCCTTTTCTCTTGTTTTCTCTTTTCCCTTTTCTCTTCTTTTCTCTATTCTCTTTTTCTCTTTACTCTTCTTTTCTCTTTTCGCTTTTCTCTTCTTATCTCTTCTCCTTTTTCTCATATCAGTTCTTTTCTCTTTTCTCTTTTCGCTTCATTTCTCTTCTTTTCTCTTTTCCCTTTACACCTCTTTTTCCTTTTCTTCTTTTCTCTTTTCACTTTTCTTTTCTCTTTTCTCTTTTCTCATCTTTTCTCCTCTTTACTCTTTTCCCTTTTCTCTTCTTTTTTCTTTTCTCTTCTTTTCTCTTTTCTCTTCTTTTCTCTTTTCCCTTTTCTTTTCTCTTTTCTCTATTCTCTTCTTTTCTCTTTTCTCGTCTTTTCTCTTTTCTCGTCATTTCCCTTCATTTCTCTTTTCTCTTTTCTCTTTTGTATTCTTTTCTCTTCTATTCACTTTTCCCGTTTAACTTTTCTCTTGTTTTCTCTATTCTCTCTTTTCTCTTTTTTCTCTTTTATTCACTTTTCTCTTTTATCATTTCTCTTCTTTTCTCTTTTCTCCTCTTTTCTCTTTTCCCTTTTCTTTTCTCTTTTCTCTTTTCTCTTCGTATCTCTTCTTTTCTCTTTTCTCTTCTTTTCTCTTCTTTTCTCTTTTCCTATATTCTCTTCTTTTCTCTTTTCTCTTTTCTCTTCTTTTCTCTTCTTTATTCTTTAACCTTTTCTCTTCTTTTTACTCTTCTTTTCTCTTTTCTCTTCTTTTCATTTCTTTTCTCTTCTTTTCTCTTTTCTCTTCTTTTCTCTTCCTTCCTCTATATATTCTCTTTTCTCTTTTCTCTCATTTTCTCTTATTTTCTCTTTTTCCTATTCTCTTCTTTTCTCTATTCTCTTTTTCTCTTTACTCTTCTTTTCTCTTTTCGCTTTTCTCTTCTTACCTCTTCTCCTTTTTCTCATATCTGTTCTTTTCTCTTTTCTCTTTTTTCTTCATTTCTCTTCTTTTCTCTTTTCCCTTTACACCTCTTTTTTCTTTTCTTCTTTTCTCTTTTTACTTTTCTTTTCTCTTTTCTCTTCTTTTCTCTTTTCTCATCTTTTCTCCTCTTTACTCTTTTCCCTTTTCTCTTCTTTTTTCTTTTCTCTTCTTTTCTCTTTTCTCTTCTTTTCTCTTTTCCCTTTTCTTTTCTCTTTTCTCTATTCTCTTCTTTTCTCTTTTCTCTTTTGTATTCTTTTCTCTTCTATTCACTTTTCTCTTTTAACTTTTCTCTTCTTTTCTCTATTCTCTTCTTTTCTCTTTTTTCTCTTCTCTTCACTTTTCTCTTTTATCTTTTCTCTTCTTTTCTCTATTCTCTTCTATTCTCTTTTCTCTTCTTTTCTCTTCTTTTCTCTATTCTCTTCTTTTCTCTTTTTTCTCTTCTCTTCACTTTTCTCTTTTATCTTTTCTCTTCTTTTCTCTATTCTCTTCTTTTCTCTTTTCTCTTCTTTTCTCTTCATTTCTCTTTCCTCATTTCTCTATTCTCATCTGTTCTCTTTTCTCTTCTTTGCTCTTTTCTCTTTTCTCTTCTTCTATCTTCTTTTATCTTCTTTTCTCTTTTCTCTATTCTCTTCTGTTCTCTTTTGTCTTCTTTCCACTGTTCCCTTTTCTCGTCTATTCTCTTTTATCTTTTCTCTTCTTTTCTCTTTTCTCTTCTTTTCTCTTCTTTTCTCCTTTTACGTTTCTTTTCTCTTTACTCTTCTTTTATCATTCATTTTCTCTCTTTTCTGTTTTCTCTTCTTTTCTCTTTTCTCTTCTTTTCTCCTTTCTTTTCTCTTTTCTCTTCTTCTCTTCTTTTCTCTTTCTTCTTTTCCCTTCATTTCTCTTTTCTCTTTTGTATTCTTTTATCTTCTATTCACTTTTCTCTTTTATCTTTTCTTTTCTCTTCTTTTCTCTATTCTCTTCTTTTCTCTTTTCTCTTCTTTTCTCTTCATTTCTCTTTCCTCATTTCTCTATTCTCATCTGTTCTCTTTTCTCTTCTTTGCTCTTTTCTCTTTTCTCTTCTTCTATCTTCTTTTATCTTCTTTTCTCTTTTCTCTATTCTCTTCTGTTCTCTTTTGTCTTCTTTCCTCTGTTCCCTTTTCTCGTCTATTCTCTTTTATCTTTTCTCTTCATTTCTCTTTTCTCTTCTTTTCCATTCTCTCTTCTTTTCTCTTTTCTCATTTCTCTTTTCTTTTCTCGTTTCTCTTTTCTCTTTTCTCTTTTGTATTCTTTTATCTTCTATTCACTTTTCTCTTTTAACTTTTCTCTTCTTTTCTCTATTCTCTTCTTTTCTCTTTTTTCTCTTCTATTCACTTTTCTCTTTTATCTTTTCTCTTCTTTTCTCTATTCTCTACTTTTCTCTATTATCTTTTCTCTTCTATCTTCTTTTATCTTCTTTTCTCTTTTCTCTTTTCTCTATTCTCTTCTGTTCTCTTTTGTCTTCTTTCCTCTGTTCCCTTTTCTCGTCTATTCTCTTTTATCTTTTCTCTTCATTTCTCTTTTCTCTTCTTTTCCATTCTCTCTTTTCTCTTTTCTCATTTCTCTTTTCTTTTCTCTTTTCTCTTTTCTCTTCTTGTCTCTTTTTTCTTTTCTATTCTTTTCTCTTCTTTTGTCTTTTCCATTTTCTCTTATTTTCTCTTTTCCCTTTTCTCTTCTTTTCTCTATTCTCTTTTTTCTTTACTCTTCTTTTCTCTTTTCTGTATTCTCTTCTTTTCGCTATTAACTTTTCTCTTCTTTTCTCTATTCTCTTCTTTTCTCTTTTTTCTCTTCTATTCACTTTTCTCCTTTATCTTTTCTCTTCTTTTCTCTATTCTCTTCTTTTCTCTTTTCTCTTCTTTTCTCTTCATTTCTCTTTCCTCATTTCTCTATTCTCATCTGTTCTCTTTTCTCTTCTTTGCTCTTTTCTCTTTTCTCTTCTTCTATCTTCTTTTATCTTCTTTTCTCTTTTCTCTTTTCTCTATTCTCTTCTGTTCTCTTTTGTCTTCTTTTCACTGTTCCCTTTTCTCGTCTATTCTCTTTTATCTTTTCTCTTCTTTTCTCTTTTCTCTTCTTTTCCATTCTCTCTTCTTTTCTCTTTTCTCATTTCCCTTTTCTTTTCTTTTCTCTTTTCTCTTTTCTCTTCTTGTCTCTTTTTTCTTTTCTATTCTTTTCTCTTCTTTTCTCCTTTCACGTTTCTTTTCTCTTTTCTCTTCTTTTCTCATTCCTTTTTTCTCTTTTCTCTTTTCTCTTCTTTTCTCCTTTCTTTTCTCTTGTATCTTCTTCTCTTCTTTTCTCTTTTCTCTTCATTTCCCTTCATTTCTCTTTTCTCTTTTGTATTCTTTTATCTTCTGTTCACTTTTCTCTTTTATCTTTTCTTTTCTCTTCTTTTCTCTATTCTCTTCTTTTCTCTTTTCTCTTCTTTTCTCTTCATTTCTCTTTCCTCATTTCTCTATTCTCATCTGTTCTCTTTTCTCTTCTTTGCTCTTTTCTCTTTTCTCTTCTTCTATCTTCTTTTATCTTCTTTTCTCTTTTCTCTTTTCTCTATTCTCTTCTGTTCTCTTTTGTCTTCTTTCCTCTGTTCCCTTTTCTCGTCTATTCTCTTTTATCTTTTCTCTTCATTTCTCTTTTCTCTTCTTTTCCATTCTCTCTTCTTTTCTCTTTTCTCATTTCTATTTTCTTTTCTTTTCTCTTTTCTCTTCTCTCTTCTTGTCTCTTTTTTCTCTTCTATTCTTTTCTCTTCTTTTCTCGTTTCCATTTTCTCTTGTTTTCTCTTGTCTCTTTTCTCTTTTCACTTCTTGTCTCTTTTTTCTCTTCTATTATTTTCTCTTCTTTTCTCTTTTCTATTTCCTCTTCTTTTCTATTTTATCTCTTCTCTTCTTTTCTCTTTTCCCTTTTCTTTTCTCTTTTCTCTTCTTTTCTCTTCTTTTCTCCTTCACTTTTCTTTTCTCTTTTCTGTTCTTTTCTCTTTTCTCATCTTTTCGCCTCTTTTTACTCTTTTCCCTTTTCTCTTCTTTTTTCTTTTCTCTTCTTTTCTCATTTCTCTTCTTTTCTCTTTTCTCTTATTTTCTCTTTTCACTTTTCTCTTCTTTTCTCTTTTCCCTTTTCTCTTGTTTTCTCTTTTCCCTTTTCTCTTCTTTTCTCTATTCTCTTTTTCTCTTTACTCTTCTTTTCTCTTTTCGCTTTTCTCTTCTTATCTCTTCTCCTTTTTCTCATATCTGTTCTTTTCTCTTTTCTCTTTTCGCTTCATTTCTCTTCTTTTCTCTTTTCCCTTTACACCTCTTTTTCCTTTTCTTCTTTTCTCTTTTCACTTTTCTTTTCTCTTTTCTCTTTTCTCATCTTTTCTCCTCTTTACTCTTTTCCCTTTTCTCTTCTTTTTTCTTTTCTCTTCTTTTCTCTTTTCTCTTCTTTTCTCTTTTCCCTTTTCTTTTCTCTTTTCTCTATTCTCTTCTTTTCTCTTTTCTCGTCTTTTCTCTTTTCTCGTCATTTCCCTTCATTTCTCTTTTCTCTTTTCTCTTTTGTATTCTTTTCTCTTCTATTCACTTTTCCCTTTTAACTTTTCTCTTGTTTTCTCTATTCTCTTCTTTTCTCTTTTTTCTCTTTTATTCACTTTTCTCTTTTATCATTTCTCTTCTTTTCTCTTTTCTCCTCTTTACTCTTTTCCCTTTTCTTTTCTCTTTTCTCTTCGTATCTCTTCTTTTCTCTTTTCTCTTCTTTTCTCTTCTTTTCTCTTTTCCTATATTCTCTTCTTTTCTCTTTTCTCTTTTCTCTTCTTTTCTCTTCTTTATTCTTTAACCTTTTCTCTTCTTTTTACTCTTCTTTTCTCTTTTCTCTTCTTTTCATTTCTTTTCTCTTCTTTTCTCTTTTCTCTTCTTTTCTCTTCCTTCCTCTATATATTCTCTTTTCTCTTTTCTCTCATTTTCTCTTATTTTCTCTTTTTCCTATTCTCTTCTTTTCTCTATTCTCTTTTTCTCTTTACTCTTCTTTTCTCTTTTCGCTTTTCTCTTCTTACCTCTTCTCCTTTTTCTCATATCTGTTCTTTTCTCTTTTCTCTTTTTTCTTCATTTCTCTTCTTTTCTCTTTTCCCTTTACACCTCTTTTTTCTTTTCTTCTTTTCTCTTTTTACTTTTCTTATCTCTTTTCTCTTCTTTTCTCTTTTCTCATCTTTTCTCCTCTTTACTCTTTTCCCTTTTCTCTTCTTTTTTCTTTTCTCTTCTTTTCTCGTTTCTCTTCTTTTCTCTTTTCTCTTCTTTTCTCTTTTCCCTTTTCTTTTCTCTTTTCTCTATTCTCTTCTTTTCTCTTTTCTCTTTTGTATTCTTTTCTCTTCTATTCACTTTTCTATTTTAACTTTTCTCTTCTTTTCTCTATTCTCTTCTTTTCTCTTTTTTCTCATCTATTCACTTTTCTCTTTTATCTTTTCTCTTCTTTTCACTATTCTCTTCTTTTCTCTTTTCTCTTCTTTTCTCTTCTTTTCTCTATTCTCTTCTTTTCTCTTTTTTCTCTTCTATTCACTTTTCTCTTTTATCTTTTCTCTTCTTTTCTCTATTCTCTTCTTTTCTCTTTTCCCTTCTTTTCTCCTCATTTCTCTTTCCTCATTTCTCTATTCTCATCTGTTCTCTTTTCTCTTCTTTGCTCTTTTCTCTTTTCTCTTCTTCTATCTTCTTTTATCTTCTTTTCTCTTTTCTCTATTCTCTTCTGTTCTCTTTTGTCTTCTTTCCACTGTTCCCTTTTCTCGTCTATTCTCTTTAATCTTTTCTCTTCTTTTCTCTTTTCTCTTCTTTTCTCCTTTTACGTTTCTTTTCTCTTTTCTCTTCTTTTATCATTCATTTTCTCTCTTTTCTGTTTTCTCTTCTTTTCTCTTTTCTCTTCTTTTCTCCTTTCTTTTCCCTTTTCTCTTCTTCTCTTCTTTTCTCTTTCTTCTTTTCCCTTCATTTCTCTTTTCTCTTTTGTATTCTTTTATCTTCTATTCACTTTTCTCTTTTATCTTTTCTTTTCTCTTCTTTTCTCTATTCTCTTCTTTTCTCTTTTCTCTTCTTTTCTCTTCATTTCTCTTTCCTCATTTCTCTATTCTCATCTGTTCTCTTTTCTCTTCTTTGCTCTTTTCTCTTTTCTCTTCTTCTATCTTCTTTTATCTTCTTTTCTCTTTTCTCTATTCTCTTCTGTTCTCTTTTGTCTTCTTTCCTCTGTTCCCTTTTCTCGTCTATTCTCTTTTATCTTTTCTCTTCATTTCTCTTTTCTCTTCTTTTCCATTCTCTCTTCTTTTCTCTTTTCTCATTTCTCTTTTCTCTTTTGTATTCTTTTATCTTCTATTCACTTTTCTCTTTTAACTTTTCTCTTCTTTTCTCTATTCTCTTCTTTTCTCTTTTTTCTCTTCTATTCACTTTTCTCCTTTATCTTTTCTCTTCTTTTCTCTATTCTCTTCTTTTCTCTTTTCTCTTCTTTTCTCTTCATTTCTCTTTCCTCATTTCTCTATTCTCTTCTGTTCTCTTTTCTCTTCTTTGCTCTTTTCTCTTTTCTCTTCTTCTATCTTCTTTTATCTTCTTTTCTCTTTTCTCTTTTCTCTATTCTCTTCTGTTTTCTTTTGTCTTCTTTCCACTGTTCCCTTTTCTCGTCTATTCTCTTTTATCTTTTCTCTTCTTTTCTCTTTTCTCTTCTTTTCCATTCTCTCTTCTTTTCTCTTTTCTCATTTCCCTTTTCTTTTCTTTTCTCATTTCTCTTTTCTCTTCTTGTCTCTTTTTTCTTTTCTATTCTTTTCTCTTCTTTTCTCCTTTCACGTTTCTTTTCTCTTTTCTCTTCTTTTCTCATTCCTTTTTTCTCTTTTCTCTTTTCTCTTCTTTTCTCCTTTCTTTTCTCTTGTCTCTTCTTCTCTTCTTTTCTCTTTTCTCTTCTTTTCCCTTCATTTCTCTTTTCTCTTTTGTATTCTTTTATCTTCTATTCACTTTTCTCTTTTATCTTTTCTATTCTCTTCTTTTCTCTATTCTCTTCTTTTCTCTTTTCTCTTCTTTTCTCTTCATTTCTCTTTCCTCATTTCTCTATTCCCATCTGTTCTCTTTTCTCTTCTTTGCTCTTTTCTCTTTTCTCTATTCTCTTCTGTTCTCTTTTGTCTTCTTTCCTCTGTTCCCTTTTCTCGTCTATTCTCTTTTATCTTTTCTCTTCATTTCTCTTTTCTCTTCTTTTCCATTCTCTCTTCTTTTCTCTTTTCTCATTTCTATTTTCTTTTCTTTTCTCTTTTCTCTTCTCTCTTCTTGTCTCTTTTTTCTCTTCTATTCTTTTCTCTTCTTTTCTCTTTTCCATTTTCTCTTGTTTTCTCTTGTCTCTTTTCTCTTTTCACTTCTTGTCTCTTTTTTCTCATCTATTATTTCTTTTCTTCTTTTCTCTTTTTACTTTTCTTTTCTCTTTTCTCTTCTTTTCTCTTTTCTCATCTTTTCTCCTCTTTACTCTTTTCCCTTTTCTCTTCTTTTTTCTTTTCTCTTCTTTTCTCGTTTCTCTTCTTTTCTCTTTTCTCTTCTTTTCTCTTTTCCCTTTTCTTTTCTCTTTTCTCTATTCTCTTCTTTTCTCTTTTCTCTTTTGTATTCTTTTCTCTTCTATTCACTTTTCTCTTTTAACTTTTCTCTTCTTTTCTCTATTCTCTTCTTTTCTCTTTTTTCTCTTCTATTCACTTTTCTCTTTTATCTTTTCTCTTCTTTTCTCTATTCTCTTCTTTTCTCTTTTCTCTTCTTTTCTCTTCTTTTCTCTATTCTCTTCTTTTCTCTTTTTTCTC
The DNA here is from genome assembly GCF_047496795.1 of Chiloscyllium punctatum. NCBI lineage: Eukaryota > Metazoa > Chordata > Chondrichthyes > Orectolobiformes > Hemiscylliidae > Chiloscyllium > Chiloscyllium punctatum. The sequence goes on from NC_092779.1 coordinate 37,012,807, forward strand.
TTCTATTCACTTTTCTCTTTTATCTTTTCTCTTCTTTTCTCTATTCTCTTCTTTTCTCTTTTCTCTTCTTTTCTCTTCATTTCTCTTTCCTCATTTCTCTATTCTCATCTGTTCTCTTTTCTCTTCTTTGCTCTTTTCTCTTTTCTCTTCTTCTATCTTCTTTTGTCTTCTTTTCTCTTTTCTCTTTTCTCTATTCTCTTCTGTTCTCTTTAGTCTTCTTTCCACTGTTCCCTTTTCTCGTCTATTCTCTTTTATCTTTTCTCTTCTTTTCTCTTTTCTCTTCTTTTCTCTTTTCTCTTCTTTTCTCTTCTTTTCTCTATTCTCTTCTTTTCTCTTTTTTCTCTTCTATTCACTTTTCTCTTTTATCTTTTCTCTTCTTTTCTCTATTCTCTTCTTTTCTCTTTTCTCTTCTTTTCTCTTCTTTTCTCTATTCTCCTCTTTTCTCTTTTTTCTGTTCTATTCACTTTTCTCTTTTATCTTTTCTCTTCTTTTCTCTATTCTCTTCTTTTCTCTTTTCTCTTCTTTTCTCTTCATTTCTCTTTCCTCATTTCTCTATTCTCATCTGTTCTCTTTTCTCTTCTTTGCTCTTTTCTCTTTTCTCTTCTTCTATCTTCTTTTGTCTTCTTTTCTCTTTTCTCTATTCTCTTCTGTTCTCTTTAGTCTTCTTTCCACTGTTCCCTTTTCTCGTCTATTCTCTTTTATCTTTTCTCTTCTTTTCTCTTTTCTCTTCTTTTCTCTTCTTTTCTCCTTTTACGTTTCTTTTCTTTTTTCTCTTCTTTTATCATTCATTTTCTCTCTTTTCTGTTTTCTCTTATTTTCTCTTTTCTCTTCTTTTCTCCTTTCTTTTCTCTTTTCTCTTCTTCTCTTCTTTTCTCTTTCTTCTTTTCCCTTCATTTCTCTTTTCTCTTTTGTATTCTTTTATCTTCTATTCACTTTTCTCTTTTATCTTTTCTTTTCTCTTCTTTTCTCTATTCTCTTCTTTTCTCTTTTCTCTTCTTTTCTCTTCATTTCTCTTTCCTCATTTCTCTATTCTCATCTGTTCTCTTTTCTCTTCTTTGCTCTTTTCTCTTTTCTCTTCTTCTATCTTCTTTTATCTTCTTTTCTCTTTTCTCTATTCTCTTCTGTTCTCTTTTCTCTTCTTTCCTCTGTTCCCTTTTCTCATCTATTCTCTTTTATCTTTTCTCTTCATTTCTCTTTTCTCTTCTTTTCCATTCTCTCTTCTTTTCTCTTTTCTCATTTCTCTTTTCTTTTCTCTTTTCTCTTTTCTATTCTTGTCTCTTTTTTCTTTTCTATTCTTTTCTCTTCTTTTCTCTTTTCCATTTTCTCTTCTTTTCTCTTGTTTTCTCTTTTCTCCTCTTTTCTCTTTTCCCTTTTCTTTTCTCTTTTCTCTTTTCTCTTCGTATCTCTTCTTTTCTCTTTTCTCTTCTTTTCTCTACTTTTCTCTTTTCCCTTTATTCTCTTCTTTTCTCATTTCCTTTATTCTCTTCTTTTCTCTTTTCTCTTTTCTCTTCTTTTCTCTTCTTTATTCTTTAAACTTTTCTCTTCTTTTTACTCTTCATTTCTCTTTTCTCTTCTTTTCATTTCTTTTCTCTTCTTTTCCCTTTTCTCTTCTTTTTTCTTTTCTCTTCTTTTCTCATTTCTCTTCTTTTCTCTTTTCTCTTATTTTCTCTTTTCACTTTTCTCTTCTTTTCTCTTTTCCCTTTTCTCTTGTTTTCTCTTTTCCCTTTTCTCTTCTTTTCTCTATTCTCTTTTTCTCTTTACTCTTCTTTTCTCTTTTCGCTTTTCTCTTCTTATCTCTTCTCCTTTTTCTCATATCAGTTCTTTTCTCTTTTCTCTTTTCGCTTCATTTCTCTTCTTTTCTCTTTTCCCTTTACACCTCTTTTTCCTTTTCTTCTTTTCTCTTTTCACTTTTCTTTTCTCTTTTCTCTTTTCTCATCTTTTCTCCTCTTTACTCTTTTCCCTTTTCTCTTCTTTTTTCTTTTCTCTTCTTTTCTCTTTTCTCTTCTTTTCTCTTTTCCCTTTTCTTTTCTCTTTTCTCTATTCTCTTCTTTTCTCTTTTCTCGTCTTTTCTCTTTTCTCGTCATTTCCCTTCATTTCTCTTTTCTCTTTTCTCTTTTGTATTCTTTTCTCTTCTATTCACTTTTCCCGTTTAACTTTTCTCTTGTTTTCTCTATTCTCTCTTTTCTCTTTTTTCTCTTTTATTCACTTTTCTCTTTTATCATTTCTCTTCTTTTCTCTTTTCTCCTCTTTTCTCTTTTCCCTTTTCTTTTCTCTTTTCTCTTTTCTCTTCGTATCTCTTCTTTTCTCTTTTCTCTTCTTTTCTCTTCTTTTCTCTTTTCCTATATTCTCTTCTTTTCTCTTTTCTCTTTTCTCTTCTTTTCTCTTCTTTATTCTTTAACCTTTTCTCTTCTTTTTACTCTTCTTTTCTCTTTTCTCTTCTTTTCATTTCTTTTCTCTTCTTTTCTCTTTTCTCTTCTTTTCTCTTCCTTCCTCTATATATTCTCTTTTCTCTTTTCTCTCATTTTCTCTTATTTTCTCTTTTTCCTATTCTCTTCTTTTCTCTATTCTCTTTTTCTCTTTACTCTTCTTTTCTCTTTTCGCTTTTCTCTTCTTACCTCTTCTCCTTTTTCTCATATCTGTTCTTTTCTCTTTTCTCTTTTTTCTTCATTTCTCTTCTTTTCTCTTTTCCCTTTACACCTCTTTTTTCTTTTCTTCTTTTCTCTTTTTACTTTTCTTTTCTCTTTTCTCTTCTTTTCTCTTTTCTCATCTTTTCTCCTCTTTACTCTTTTCCCTTTTCTCTTCTTTTTTCTTTTCTCTTCTTTTCTCTTTTCTCTTCTTTTCTCTTTTCCCTTTTCTTTTCTCTTTTCTCTATTCTCTTCTTTTCTCTTTTCTCTTTTGTATTCTTTTCTCTTCTATTCACTTTTCTCTTTTAACTTTTCTCTTCTTTTCTCTATTCTCTTCTTTTCTCTTTTTTCTCTTCTCTTCACTTTTCTCTTTTATCTTTTCTCTTCTTTTCTCTATTCTCTTCTATTCTCTTTTCTCTTCTTTTCTCTTCTTTTCTCTATTCTCTTCTTTTCTCTTTTTTCTCTTCTCTTCACTTTTCTCTTTTATCTTTTCTCTTCTTTTCTCTATTCTCTTCTTTTCTCTTTTCTCTTCTTTTCTCTTCATTTCTCTTTCCTCATTTCTCTATTCTCATCTGTTCTCTTTTCTCTTCTTTGCTCTTTTCTCTTTTCTCTTCTTCTATCTTCTTTTATCTTCTTTTCTCTTTTCTCTATTCTCTTCTGTTCTCTTTTGTCTTCTTTCCACTGTTCCCTTTTCTCGTCTATTCTCTTTTATCTTTTCTCTTCTTTTCTCTTTTCTCTTCTTTTCTCTTCTTTTCTCCTTTTACGTTTCTTTTCTCTTTACTCTTCTTTTATCATTCATTTTCTCTCTTTTCTGTTTTCTCTTCTTTTCTCTTTTCTCTTCTTTTCTCCTTTCTTTTCTCTTTTCTCTTCTTCTCTTCTTTTCTCTTTCTTCTTTTCCCTTCATTTCTCTTTTCTCTTTTGTATTCTTTTATCTTCTATTCACTTTTCTCTTTTATCTTTTCTTTTCTCTTCTTTTCTCTATTCTCTTCTTTTCTCTTTTCTCTTCTTTTCTCTTCATTTCTCTTTCCTCATTTCTCTATTCTCATCTGTTCTCTTTTCTCTTCTTTGCTCTTTTCTCTTTTCTCTTCTTCTATCTTCTTTTATCTTCTTTTCTCTTTTCTCTATTCTCTTCTGTTCTCTTTTGTCTTCTTTCCTCTGTTCCCTTTTCTCGTCTATTCTCTTTTATCTTTTCTCTTCATTTCTCTTTTCTCTTCTTTTCCATTCTCTCTTCTTTTCTCTTTTCTCATTTCTCTTTTCTTTTCTCGTTTCTCTTTTCTCTTTTCTCTTTTGTATTCTTTTATCTTCTATTCACTTTTCTCTTTTAACTTTTCTCTTCTTTTCTCTATTCTCTTCTTTTCTCTTTTTTCTCTTCTATTCACTTTTCTCTTTTATCTTTTCTCTTCTTTTCTCTATTCTCTACTTTTCTCTATTATCTTTTCTCTTCTATCTTCTTTTATCTTCTTTTCTCTTTTCTCTTTTCTCTATTCTCTTCTGTTCTCTTTTGTCTTCTTTCCTCTGTTCCCTTTTCTCGTCTATTCTCTTTTATCTTTTCTCTTCATTTCTCTTTTCTCTTCTTTTCCATTCTCTCTTTTCTCTTTTCTCATTTCTCTTTTCTTTTCTCTTTTCTCTTTTCTCTTCTTGTCTCTTTTTTCTTTTCTATTCTTTTCTCTTCTTTTGTCTTTTCCATTTTCTCTTATTTTCTCTTTTCCCTTTTCTCTTCTTTTCTCTATTCTCTTTTTTCTTTACTCTTCTTTTCTCTTTTCTGTATTCTCTTCTTTTCGCTATTAACTTTTCTCTTCTTTTCTCTATTCTCTTCTTTTCTCTTTTTTCTCTTCTATTCACTTTTCTCCTTTATCTTTTCTCTTCTTTTCTCTATTCTCTTCTTTTCTCTTTTCTCTTCTTTTCTCTTCATTTCTCTTTCCTCATTTCTCTATTCTCATCTGTTCTCTTTTCTCTTCTTTGCTCTTTTCTCTTTTCTCTTCTTCTATCTTCTTTTATCTTCTTTTCTCTTTTCTCTTTTCTCTATTCTCTTCTGTTCTCTTTTGTCTTCTTTTCACTGTTCCCTTTTCTCGTCTATTCTCTTTTATCTTTTCTCTTCTTTTCTCTTTTCTCTTCTTTTCCATTCTCTCTTCTTTTCTCTTTTCTCATTTCCCTTTTCTTTTCTTTTCTCTTTTCTCTTTTCTCTTCTTGTCTCTTTTTTCTTTTCTATTCTTTTCTCTTCTTTTCTCCTTTCACGTTTCTTTTCTCTTTTCTCTTCTTTTCTCATTCCTTTTTTCTCTTTTCTCTTTTCTCTTCTTTTCTCCTTTCTTTTCTCTTGTATCTTCTTCTCTTCTTTTCTCTTTTCTCTTCATTTCCCTTCATTTCTCTTTTCTCTTTTGTATTCTTTTATCTTCTGTTCACTTTTCTCTTTTATCTTTTCTTTTCTCTTCTTTTCTCTATTCTCTTCTTTTCTCTTTTCTCTTCTTTTCTCTTCATTTCTCTTTCCTCATTTCTCTATTCTCATCTGTTCTCTTTTCTCTTCTTTGCTCTTTTCTCTTTTCTCTTCTTCTATCTTCTTTTATCTTCTTTTCTCTTTTCTCTTTTCTCTATTCTCTTCTGTTCTCTTTTGTCTTCTTTCCTCTGTTCCCTTTTCTCGTCTATTCTCTTTTATCTTTTCTCTTCATTTCTCTTTTCTCTTCTTTTCCATTCTCTCTTCTTTTCTCTTTTCTCATTTCTATTTTCTTTTCTTTTCTCTTTTCTCTTCTCTCTTCTTGTCTCTTTTTTCTCTTCTATTCTTTTCTCTTCTTTTCTCGTTTCCATTTTCTCTTGTTTTCTCTTGTCTCTTTTCTCTTTTCACTTCTTGTCTCTTTTTTCTCTTCTATTATTTTCTCTTCTTTTCTCTTTTCTATTTCCTCTTCTTTTCTATTTTATCTCTTCTCTTCTTTTCTCTTTTCCCTTTTCTTTTCTCTTTTCTCTTATTTTCTCTTCTTTTCTCCTTCACTTTTCTTTTCTCTTTTCTGTTCTTTTCTCTTTTCTCATCTTTTCGCCTCTTTTTACTCTTTTCCCTTTTCTCTTTACTCTTCTTTTCTCTTTTCGCTTTTCTCTTCTTATCTCTTCTCCTTTTTCTCATATCTGTTCTTTTCTCTTTTCTCTTTTCGCTTCATTTCTCTTCTTTTCTCTTTTCCCTTTACACCTCTTTTTCCTTTTCTTCTTTTCTCTTTTCACTTTTCTTTTCTCTTTTCTCTTTTCTCATCTTTTCTCCTCTTTACTCTTTTCCCTTTTCTCTTCTTTTTTCTTTTCTCTTCTTTTCTCTTTTCTCTTCTTTTCTCTTTTCCCTTTTCTTTTCTCTTTTCTCTATTCTCTTCTTTTCTCTTTTCTCGTCTTTTCTCTTTTCTCGTCATTTCCCTTCATTTCTCTTTTCTCTTTTCTCTTTTGTATTCTTTTCTCTTCTATTCACTTTTCCCTTTTAACTTTTCTCTTGTTTTCTCTATTCTCTTCTTTTCTCTTTTTTCTCTTTTATTCACTTTTCTCTTTTATCATTTCTCTTCTTTTCTCTTTTCTCCTCTTTACTCTTTTCCCTTTTCTTTTCTCTTTTCTCTTCGTATCTCTTCTTTTCTCTTTTCTCTTCTTTTCTCTTCTTTTCTCTTTTCCTATATTCTCTTCTTTTCTCTTTTCTCTTTTCTCTTCTTTTCTCTTCTTTATTCTTTAACCTTTTCTCTTCTTTTTACTCTTCTTTTCTCTTTTCTCTTCTTTTCATTTCTTTTCTCTTCTTTTCTCTTTTCTCTTCTTTTCTCTTCCTTCCTCTATATATTCTCTTTTCTCTTTTCTCTCATTTTCTCTTATTTTCTCTTTTTCCTATTCTCTTCTTTTCTCTATTCTCTTTTTCTCTTTACTCTTCTTTTCTCTTTTCGCTTTTCTCTTCTTACCTCTTCTCCTTTTTCTCATATCTGTTCTTTTCTCTTTTCTCTTTTTTCTTCATTTCTCTTCTTTTCTCTTTTCCCTTTACACCTCTTTTTTCTTTTCTTCTTTTCTCTTTTTACTTTTCTTTTCTCTTTTCTCTTCTTTTCTCTTTTCTCATCTTTTCTCCTCTTTACTCTTTTCCCTTTTCTCTTCTTTTTTCTTTTCTCTTCTTTTCTCGTTTCTCTTCTTTTCTCTTTTCTCTTCTTTTCTCTTTTCCCTTTTCTTTTCTCTTTTCTCTATTCTCTTCTTTTCTCTTTTCTCTTTTGTATTCTTTTCTCTTCTATTCACTTTTCTCTTTTAACTTTTCTCTTCTTTTCTCTATTCTCTTCTTTTCTCTTTTTTCTCTTCTCTTCACTTTTCTCTTTTATCTTTTCTCTTCTTTTCTCTATTCTCTTCTTTTCTCTTTTCTCTTCTTTTCTCTTCTTTTCTCTATTCTCTTCTTTTCTCTTTTTTCTCTTCTCTTCACTTTTCTCTTTTATCTTTTCTCTTCTTTTCTCTATTCTCTTCTTTTCTCTTTTCTCTTCTTTTCTCTTCATTTCTCTTTCCTCATTTCTCTATTCTCATCTGTTCTCTTTTCTCTTCTTTGCTCTTTTCTCTTTTCTCTTCTTCTATCTTCTTTTATCTTCTTTTCTCTTTTCTCTATTCTCTTCTGTTCTCTTTTGTCTTCTTTCCACTGTTCCCTTTTCTCGTCTATTCTCTTTTATCTTTTCTCTTCTTTTCTCTTTTCTCTTCTTTTCTCTTCTTTTCTCCTTTTACGTTTCTTTTCTCTTTTCTCTTCTTTTATCATTCATTTTCTCTCTTTTCTGTTTTCTCTTCTTTTCTCTTTTCTCTTCTTTTCTCCTTTCTTTTCTCTTTTCTCTTCTTCTCTTCTTTTCTCTTTCTTCTTTTCCCTTCATTTCTCTTTTCTCTTTTGTATTCTTTTATCTTCTATTCACTTTTCTCTTTTATCTTTTCTTTTCTCTTCTTTTCTCTATTCTCTTCTTTTCTCTTTTCTCTTCTTTTCTCTTCATTTCTCTTTCCTCATTTCTCTATTCTCATCTGTTCTCTTTTCTCTTCTTTGCTCTTTTCTCTTTTCTCTTCTTCTATCTTCTTTTATCTTCTTTTCTCTTTTCTCTTTTCTCTATTCTCTTCTGTTCTCTTTTGTCTTCTTTCCTCTGTTCCCTTTTCTCGTCTATTCTCTTTTATCTTTTCTCTTCATTTCTCTTTTCTCTTCTTTTCCATTCTCTCTTCTTTTCTCTTTTCTCATTTCTCTTTTCTTTTCTCGTTTCTCTTTTCTCTTTTCTCTTTTGTATTCTTTTATCTTCTATTCACTTTTCTCTTTTAACTTTTCTCTTCTTTTCTCTATTCTCTTCTTTTCTCTTTTTTCTCTTCTAATCACTTTTCTCTTTTATCTTTTCTCTTCTTTTCTCTATTCTCTACTTTTCTCTATTATCTTTTCTCTTCTATCTTCTTTTATCTTCTTTTCTCTTTTCTCTTTTCTCTATTCTCTTCTGTTCTCTTTTGTCTTCTTTCCTCTGTTCCCTTTTCTCGTCTATTCTCTTTTATCTTTTCTCTTCATTTCTCTTTTCTCTTCTTTTCCATTCTCTCTTTTCTCTTTTCTCATTTCTCTTTTCTTTTCTCTTTTCTCTTTTCTCTTCTTGTCTCTTTTTTCTTTTCTATTCTTTTCTCTTCTTTTGTCTTTTCCATTTTCTCTTATTTTCTCTTTTCCCTTTTCTCTTCTTTTCTCTATTCTCTTTTTTCTTTACTCTTCTTTTCTCTTTTCTGTATTCTCTTCTTTTCGCTATTAACTTTTCTCTTCTTTTCTCTATTCTCTTCTTTTCTCTTTTTTCTCTTCTATTCACTTTTCTCCTTTATCTTTTCTCTTCTTTTCTCTATTCTCTTCTTTTCTCTTTTCTCTTCTTTTCTCTTCATTTCTCTTTCCTCATTTCTCTATTCTCATCTGTTCTCTTTTCTCTTCTTTGCTCTTTTCTCTTTTCTCTTCTTCTATCTTCTTTTATCTTCTTTTCTCTTTTCTCTTTTCTCTATTCTCTTCTGTTCTCTTTTGTCTTCTTTTCACTGTTCCCTTTTCTCGTCTATTCTCTTTTATCTTTTCTCTTCTTTTCTCTTTTCTCTTCTTTTCCATTCTCTCTTCTTTTCTCTTTTCTCATTTCCCTTTTCTTTTCTTTTCTCTTTTCTCTTTTCTCTTCTTGTCTCTTTTTTCTTTTCTATTCTTTTCTCTTCTTTTCTCCTTTCACGTTTCTTTTCTCTTTTCTCTTCTTTTCTCATTCCTTTTTTCTCTTTTCTCTTTTCTCTTCTTTTCTCCTTTCTTTTCTCTTGTATCTTCTTCTCTTCTTTTCTCTTTTCTCTTCATTTCCCTTCATTTCTCTTTTCTCTTTTGTATTCTTTTATCTTCTGTTCACTTTTCTCTTTTATCTTTTCTTTTCTCTTCTTTTCTCTATTCTCTTCTTTTCTCTTTTCTCTTCTTTTCTCTTCATTTCTCTTTCCTCATTTCTCTATTCTCATCTGTTCTCTTTTCTCTTCTTTGCTCTTTTCTCTTTTCTCTTCTTCTATCTTCTTTTATCTTCTTTTCTCTTTTCTCTTTTCTCTATTCTCTTCTGTTCTCTTTTGTCTTCTTTCCTCTGTTCCCTTTTCTCGTCTATTCTCTTTTATCTTTTCTCTTCATTTCTCTTTTCTCTTCTTTTCCATTCTCTCTTCTTTTCTCTTTTCTCATTTCTATTTTCATTTCTTTTCTCTTTTCTCTTCTCTCTTCTTGTCTCTTTTTTCTCTTCTATTCTTTTCTCTTCTTTTCTCGTTTCCATTTTCTCCTGTTTTCTCTTGTCTCTTTTCTCTTTTCACTTCTTGTCTCTTTTTTCTCTTCTATTATTTTCTCTTCTTTTCTCTTTTCTATTTCCTCTTCTTTTCTATTTTATCTCTTCTCTTCTTTTCTCTTTTCCCTTTTCTTTTCTCTTTTCTCTTCTTTTCTCTTCTTTTCTCCTTCACTTTTCTTTTCTCTTTTCTGTTCTTTTCTCTTTTCTCATCTTTTCGCCTCTTTTTACTCTTTTCCCTTTTCTCTTCTTTTTTCTTTTCTCTTCTTTTCTCATTTCTCTTCTTTTCTCTTTTCTCTTATTTTCTCTTTTCACTTTTCTCTTCTTTTCTCTTTTCCCTTTTCTCTTGTTTTCTCTTTTCCCTTTTCTCTTCTTTTCTCTATTCTCTTTTTCTCTTTACTCTTCTTTTCTCTTTTCGCTTTTCTCTTCTTATCTCTTCTCCTTTTTCTCATATCTGTTCTTTTCTCTTTTCTCTTTTCGCTTCATTTCTCTTCTTTTCTCTTTTCCCTTTACACCTCTTTTTCCTTTTCTTCTTTTCTCTTTTCACTTTTCTTTTCTCTTTTCTCTTTTCTCATCTTTTCTCCTCTTTACTCTTTTCCCTTTTCTCTTCTTTTTTCTTTTCTCTTCTTTTCTCTTTTCTCTTCTTTTCTCTTTTCCCTTTTCTTTTCTCTTTTCTCTATTCTCTTCTTTTCTCTTTTCTCGTCTTTTCTCTTTTCTCGTCATTTCCCTTCATTTCTCTTTTCTCTTTTCTCTTTTGTATTCTTTTCTCTTCTATTCACTTTTCCCTTTTAACTTTTCTCTTGTTTTCTCTATTCTCTTCTTTTCTCTTTTTTCTCTTTTATTCACTTTTCTCTTTTATCATTTCTCTTCTTTTCTCTTTTCTCCTCTTTACTCTTTTCCCTTTTCTTTTCTCTTTTCTCTTCGTATCTCTTCTTTTCTCTTTTCTCTTCTTTTCTCTTCTTTTCTCTTTTCCTATATTCTCTTCTTTTCTCTTTTCTCTTTTCTCTTCTTTTCTCTTCTTTATTCTTTAACCTTTTCTCTTCTTTTTACTCTTCTTTTCTCTTTTCTCTTCTTTTCATTTCTTTTCTCTTCTTTTCTCTTTTCTCTTCTTTTCTCTTCCTTCCTCTATATATTCTCTTTTCTCTTTTCTCTCATTTTCTCTTATTTTCTCTTTTTCCTATTCTCTTCTTTTCTCTATTCTCTTTTTCTCTTTACTCTTCTTTTCTCTTTTCGCTTTTCTCTTCTTACCTCTTCTCCTTTTTCTCATATCTGTTCTTTTCTCTTTTCTCTTTTTTCTTCATTTCTCTTCTTTTCTCTTTTCCCTTTACACCTCTTTTTTCTTTTCTTCTTTTCTCTTTTTACTTTTCTTTTCTCTTTTCTCTTCTTTTCTCTTTTCTCATCTTTTCTCCTCTTTACTCTTTTCCCTTTTCTCTTCTTTTTTCTTTTCTCTTCTTTTCTCGTTTCTCTTCTTTTCTCTTTTCTCTTCTTTTCTCTTTTCCCTTTTCTTTTCTCTTTTCTCTATTCTCTTCTTTTCTCTTTTCTCTTCTTTTCTCTTCATTTCTCTTTCCTCATTTCTCTATTCCCATCTGTTCTCTTTTCTCTTCTTTGCTCTTTTCTCTTTTCTCTATTCTCTTCTGTTCTCTTTTGTCTTCTTTCCTCTGTTCCCTTTTCTCGTCTATTCTCTTTTATCTTTTCTCTTCATTTCTCTTTTCTCTTCTTTTCCATTCTCTCTTCTTTTCTCTTTTCTCATTTCTATTTTCTTTTCTTTTCTCTTTTCTCTTCTCTCTTCTTGTCTCTTTTTTCTCTTCTATTCTTTTCTCTTCTTTTCTCTTTTCCATTTTCTCTTGTTTTCTCTTGTCTCTTTTCTCTTTTCACTTCTTGTCTCTTTTTTCTCATCTATTATTTCTTTTCTTCTTTTCTCTTTTTACTTTTCTTTTCTCTTTTCTCTTCTTTTCTCTTTTCTCATCTTTTCTCCTCTTTACTCTTTTCCCTTTTCTCTTCTTTTTTCTTTTCTCTTCTTTTCTCGTTTCTCTTCTTTTCTCTTTTCTCTTCTTTTCTCTTTTCCCTTTTCTTTTCTCTTTTCTCTATTCTCTTCTTTTCTCTTTTCTCTTTTGTATTCTTTTCTCTTCTATTCACTTTTCTCTTTTAACTTTTCTCTTCTTTTCTCTATTCTCTTCTTTTCTCTTTTTTCTCTTCTATTCACTTTTCTCTTTTATCTTTTCTCTTCTTTTCTCTATTCTCTTCTTTTCTCTTTTCTCTTCTTTTCTCTTCTTTTCTCTATTCTCTTCTTTTCTCTTTTTTCTCTTCTATTCACTTTTCTCTTTTATCTTTTCTCTTCTTTTCTCTATTCTCTTCTTTTCTCTTTTCTCTTCTTTTCTCTTCATTTCTCTTTCCTCATTTCTCTATTCTCATCTGTTCTCTTTTCTCTTCTTTGCTCTTTTCTCTTTTCTCTTCTTCTATCTTCTTTTGTCTTCTTTTCTCTTTTCTCTTTTCTCTATTCTCTTCTGTTCTCTTTAGTCTTCTTTCCACTGTTCCCTTTTCTCGTCTATTCTCTTTTATCTTTTCTCTTCTTTTCTCTTTTCTCTTCTTTTCTCTTTTCTCTTCTTTTCTCTTCTTTTCTCTATTCTCTTCTTTTCTCTTTTTTCTCTTCTATTCACTTTTCTCTTTTATCTTTTCTCTTCTTTTCTCTATTCTCTTCTTTTCTCTTTTCTCTTCTTTTCTCTTCTTTTCTCTATTCTCCTCTTTTCTCTTTTTTCTGTTCTATTCACTTTTCTCTTTTATCTTTTCTCTTCTTTTCTCTATTCTCTTCTTTTCTCTTTTCTCTTCTTTTCTCTTCATTTCTCTTTCCTCATTTCTCTATTCTCATCTGTTCTCTTTTCTCTTCTTTGCTCTTTTCTCTTTTCTCTTCTTCTATCTTCTTTTGTCTTCTTTTCTCTTTTCTCTATTCTCTTCTGTTCTCTTTAGTCTTCTTTCCACTGTTCCCTTTTCTCGTCTATTCTCTTTTATCTTTTCTCTTCTTTTCTCTTTTCTCTTCTTTTCTCTTCTTTTCTCCTTTTACGTTTCTTTTCTTTTTTCTCTTCTTTTATCATTCATTTTCTCTCTTTTCTGTTTTCTCTTATTTTCTCTTTTCTCTTCTTTTCTCCTTTCTTTTCTCTTTTCTCTTCTTCTCTTCTTTTCTCTTTCTTCTTTTCCCTTCATTTCTCTTTTCTCTTTTGTATTCTTTTATCTTCTATTCACTTTTCTCTTTTATCTTTTCTTTTCTCTTCTTTTCTCTATTCTCTTCTTTTCTCTTTTCTCTTCTTTTCTCTTCATTTCTCTTTCCTCATTTCTCTATTCTCATCTGTTCTCTTTTCTCTTCTTTGCTCTTTTCTCTTTTCTCTTCTTCTATCTTCTTTTATCTTCTTTTCTCTTTTCTCTATTCTCTTCTGTTCTCTTTTCTCTTCTTTCCTCTGTTCCCTTTTCTCATCTATTCTCTTTTATCTTTTCTCTTCATTTCTCTTTTCTCTTCTTTTCCATTCTCTCTTCTTTTCTCTTTTCTCATTTCTCTTTTCTTTTCTCTTTTCTCTTTTCTATTCTTGTCTCTTTTTTCTTTTCTATTCTTTTCTCTTCTTTTCTCTTTTCCATTTTCTCTTCTTTTCTCTTGTTTTCTCTTTTCTCCTCTTTTCTCTTTTCCCTTTTCTTTTCTCTTTTCTCTTTTCTCTTCGTATCTCTTCTTTTCTCTTTTCTCTTCTTTTCTCTACTTTTCTCTTTTCCCTTTATTCTCTTCTTTTCTCATTTCCTTTATTCTCTTCTTTTCTCTTTTCTCTTTTCTCTTCTTTTCTCTTCTTTATTCTTTAAACTTTTCTCTTCTTTTTACTCTTCATTTCTCTTTTCTCTTCTTTTCATTTCTTTTCTCTTCTTTTCCCTTTTCTCTTCTTTTTTCTTTTCTCTTCTTTTCTCATTTCTCTTCTTTTCTCTTTTCTCTTATTTTCTCTTTTCACTTTTCTCTTCTTTTCTCTTTTCCCTTTTCTCTTGTTTTCTCTTTTCCCTTTTCTCTTCTTTTCTCTATTCTCTTTTTCTCTTTACTCTTCTTTTCTCTTTTCGCTTTTCTCTTCTTATCTCTTCTCCTTTTTCTCATATCAGTTCTTTTCTCTTTTCTCTTTTCGCTTCATTTCTCTTCTTTTCTCTTTTCCCTTTACACCTCTTTTTCCTTTTCTTCTTTTCTCTTTTCACTTTTCTTTTCTCTTTTCTCTTTTCTCATCTTTTCTCCTCTTTACTCTTTTCCCTTTTCTCTTCTTTTTTCTTTTCTCTTCTTTTCTCTTTTCTCTTCTTTTCTCTTTTCCCTTTTCTTTTCTCTTTTCTCTATTCTCTTCTTTTCTCTTTTCTCGTCTTTTCTCTTTTCTCGTCATTTCCCTTCATTTCTCTTTTCTCTTTTCTCTTTTGTATTCTTTTCTCTTCTATTCACTTTTCCCGTTTAACTTTTCTCTTGTTTTCTCTATTCTCTCTTTTCTCTTTTTTCTCTTTTATTCACTTTTCTCTTTTATCATTTCTCTTCTTTTCTCTTTTCTCCTCTTTTCTCTTTTCCCTTTTCTTTTCTCTTTTCTCTTTTCTCTTCGTATCTCTTCTTTTCTCTTTTCTCTTCTTTTCTCTTCTTTTCTCTTTTCCTATATTCTCTTCTTTTCTCTTTTCTCTTTTCTCTTCTTTTCTCTTCTTTATTCTTTAACCTTTTCTCTTCTTTTTACTCTTCTTTTCTCTTTTCTCTTCTTTTCATTTCTTTTCTCTTCTTTTCTCTTTTCTCTTCTTTTCTCTTCCTTCCTCTATATATTCTCTTTTCTCTTTTCTCTCATTTTCTCTTATTTTCTCTTTTTCCTATTCTCTTCTTTTCTCTATTCTCTTTTTCTCTTTACTCTTCTTTTCTCTTTTCGCTTTTCTCTTCTTACCTCTTCTCCTTTTTCTCATATCTGTTCTTTTCTCTTTTCTCTTTTTTCTTCATTTCTCTTCTTTTCTCTTTTCCCTTTACACCTCTTTTTTCTTTTCTTCTTTTCTCTTTTTACTTTTCTTTTCTCTTTTCTCTTCTTTTCTCTTTTCTCATCTTTTCTCCTCTTTACTCTTTTCCCTTTTCTCTTCTTTTTTCTTTTCTCTTCTTTTCTCTTTTCTCTTCTTTTCTCTTTTCCCTTTTCTTTTCTCTTTTCTCTATTCTCTTCTTTTCTCTTTTCTCTTTTGTATTCTTTTCTCTTCTATTCACTTTTCTCTTTTAACTTTTCTCTTCTTTTCTCTATTCTCTTCTTTTCTCTTTTTTCTCTTCTCTTCACTTTTCTCTTTTATCTTTTCTCTTCTTTTCTCTATTCTCTTCTATTCTCTTTTCTCTTCTTTTCTCTTCTTTTCTCTATTCTCTTCTTTTCTCTTTTTTCTCTTCTCTTCACTTTTCTCTTTTATCTTTTCTCTTCTTTTCTCTATTCTCTTCTTTTCTCTTTTCTCTTCTTTTCTCTTCATTTCTCTTTCCTCATTTCTCTATTCTCATCTGTTCTCTTTTCTCTTCTTTGCTCTTTTCTCTTTTCTCTTCTTCTATCTTCTTTTATCTTCTTTTCTCTTTTCTCTATTCTCTTCTGTTCTCTTTTGTCTTCTTTCCACTGTTCCCTTTTCTCGTCTATTCTCTTTTATCTTTTCTCTTCTTTTCTCTTTTCTCTTCTTTTCTCTTCTTTTCTCCTTTTACGTTTCTTTTCTCTTTACTCTTCTTTTATCATTCATTTTCTCTCTTTTCTGTTTTCTCTTCTTTTCTCTTTTCTCTTCTTTTCTCCTTTCTTTTCTCTTTTCTCTTCTTCTCTTCTTTTCTCTTTCTTCTTTTCCCTTCATTTCTCTTTTCTCTTTTGTATTCTTTTATCTTCTATTCACTTTTCTCTTTTATCTTTTCTTTTCTCTTCTTTTCTCTATTCTCTTCTTTTCTCTTTTCTCTTCTTTTCTCTTCATTTCTCTTTCCTCATTTCTCTATTCTCATCTGTTCTCTTTTCTCTTCTTTGCTCTTTTCTCTTTTCTCTTCTTCTATCTTCTTTTATCTTCTTTTCTCTTTTCTCTATTCTCTTCTGTTCTCTTTTGTCTTCTTTCCTCTGTTCCCTTTTCTCGTCTATTCTCTTTTATCTTTTCTCTTCATTTCTCTTTTCTCTTCTTTTCCATTCTCTCTTCTTTTCTCTTTTCTCATTTCTCTTTTCTTTTCTCGTTTCTCTTTTCTCTTTTCTCTTTTGTATTCTTTTATCTTCTATTCACTTTTCTCTTTTAACTTTTCTCTTCTTTTCTCTATTCTCTTCTTTTCTCTTTTTTCTCTTCTATTCACTTTTCTCTTTTATCTTTTCTCTTCTTTTCTCTATTCTCTACTTTTCTCTATTATCTTTTCTCTTCTATCTTCTTTTATCTTCTTTTCTCTTTTCTCTTTTCTCTATTCTCTTCTGTTCTCTTTTGTCTTCTTTCCTCTGTTCCCTTTTCTCGTCTATTCTCTTTTATCTTTTCTCTTCATTTCTCTTTTCTCTTCTTTTCCATTCTCTCTTTTCTCTTTTCTCATTTCTCTTTTCTTTTCTCTTTTCTCTTTTCTCTTCTTGTCTCTTTTTTCTTTTCTATTCTTTTCTCTTCTTTTGTCTTTTCCATTTTCTCTTATTTTCTCTTTTCCCTTTTCTCTTCTTTTCTCTATTCTCTTTTTTCTTTACTCTTCTTTTCTCTTTTCTGTATTCTCTTCTTTTCGCTATTAACTTTTCTCTTCTTTTCTCTATTCTCTTCTTTTCTCTTTTTTCTCTTCTATTCACTTTTCTCCTTTATCTTTTCTCTTCTTTTCTCTATTCTCTTCTTTTCTCTTTTCTCTTCTTTTCTCTTCATTTCTCTTTCCTCATTTCTCTATTCTCATCTGTTCTCTTTTCTCTTCTTTGCTCTTTTCTCTTTTCTCTTCTTCTATCTTCTTTTATCTTCTTTTCTCTTTTCTCTTTTCTCTATTCTCTTCTGTTCTCTTTTGTCTTCTTTTCACTGTTCCCTTTTCTCGTCTATTCTCTTTTATCTTTTCTCTTCTTTTCTCTTTTCTCTTCTTTTCCATTCTCTCTTCTTTTCTCTTTTCTCATTTCCCTTTTCTTTTCTTTTCTCTTTTCTCTTTTCTCTTCTTGTCTCTTTTTTCTTTTCTATTCTTTTCTCTTCTTTTCTCCTTTCACGTTTCTTTTCTCTTTTCTCTTCTTTTCTCATTCCTTTTTTCTCTTTTCTCTTTTCTCTTCTTTTCTCCTTTCTTTTCTCTTGTATCTTCTTCTCTTCTTTTCTCTTTTCTCTTCATTTCCCTTCATTTCTCTTTTCTCTTTTGTATTCTTTTATCTTCTGTTCACTTTTCTCTTTTATCTTTTCTTTTCTCTTCTTTTCTCTATTCTCTTCTTTTCTCTTTTCTCTTCTTTTCTCTTCATTTCTCTTTCCTCATTTCTCTATTCTCATCTGTTCTCTTTTCTCTTCTTTGCTCTTTTCTCTTTTCTCTTCTTCTATCTTCTTTTATCTTCTTTTCTCTTTTCTCTTTTCTCTATTCTCTTCTGTTCTCTTTTGTCTTCTTTCCTCTGTTCCCTTTTCTCGTCTATTCTCTTTTATCTTTTCTCTTCATTTCTCTTTTCTCTTCTTTTCCATTCTCTCTTCTTTTCTCTTTTCTCATTTCTATTTTCTTTTCTTTTCTCTTTTCTCTTCTCTCTTCTTGTCTCTTTTTTCTCTTCTATTCTTTTCTCTTCTTTTCTCGTTTCCATTTTCTCTTGTTTTCTCTTGTCTCTTTTCTCTTTTCACTTCTTGTCTCTTTTTTCTCTTCTATTATTTTCTCTTCTTTTCTCTTTTCTATTTCCTCTTCTTTTCTATTTTATCTCTTCTCTTCTTTTCTCTTTTCCCTTTTCTTTTCTCTTTTCTCTTCTTTTCTCTTCTTTTCTCCTTCACTTTTCTTTTCTCTTTTCTGTTCTTTTCTCTTTTCTCATCTTTTCGCCTCTTTTTACTCTTTTCCCTTTTCTCTTCTTTTTTCTTTTCTCTTCTTTTCTCATTTCTCTTCTTTTCTCTTTTCTCTTATTTTCTCTTTTCACTTTTCTCTTCTTTTCTCTTTTCCCTTTTCTCTTGTTTTCTCTTTTCCCTTTTCTCTTCTTTTCTCTATTCTCTTTTTCTCTTTACTCTTCTTTTCTCTTTTCGCTTTTCTCTTCTTATCTCTTCTCCTTTTTCTCATATCTGTTCTTTTCTCTTTTCTCTTTTCGCTTCATTTCTCTTCTTTTCTCTTTTCCCTTTACACCTCTTTTTCCTTTTCTTCTTTTCTCTTTTCACTTTTCTTTTCTCTTTTCTCTTTTCTCATCTTTTCTCCTCTTTACTCTTTTCCCTTTTCTCTTCTTTTTTCTTTTCTCTTCTTTTCTCTTTTCTCTTCTTTTCTCTTTTCCCTTTTCTTTTCTCTTTTCTCTATTCTCTTCTTTTCTCTTTTCTCGTCTTTTCTCTTTTCTCGTCATTTCCCTTCATTTCTCTTTTCTCTTTTCTCTTTTGTATTCTTTTCTCTTCTATTCACTTTTCCCTTTTAACTTTTCTCTTGTTTTCTCTATTCTCTTCTTTTCTCTTTTTTCTCTTTTATTCACTTTTCTCTTTTATCATTTCTCTTCTTTTCTCTTTTCTCCTCTTTACTCTTTTCCCTTTTCTTTTCTCTTTTCTCTTCGTATCTCTTCTTTTCTCTTTTCTCTTCTTTTCTCTTCTTTTCTCTTTTCCTATATTCTCTTCTTTTCTCTTTTCTCTTTTCTCTTCTTTTCTCTTCTTTATTCTTTAACCTTTTCTCTTCTTTTTACTCTTCTTTTCTCTTTTCTCTTCTTTTCATTTCTTTTCTCTTCTTTTCTCTTTTCTCTTCTTTTCTCTTCCTTCCTCTATATATTCTCTTTTCTCTTTTCTCTCATTTTCTCTTATTTTCTCTTTTTCCTATTCTCTTCTTTTCTCTATTCTCTTTTTCTCTTTACTCTTCTTTTCTCTTTTCGCTTTTCTCTTCTTACCTCTTCTCCTTTTTCTCATATCTGTTCTTTTCTCTTTTCTCTTTTTTCTTCATTTCTCTTCTTTTCTCTTTTCCCTTTACACCTCTTTTTTCTTTTCTTCTTTTCTCTTTTTACTTTTCTTTTCTCTTTTCTCTTCTTTTCTCTTTTCTCATCTTTTCTCCTCTTTACTCTTTTCCCTTTTCTCTTCTTTTTTCTTTTCTCTTCTTTTCTCGTTTCTCTTCTTTTCTCTTTTCTCTTCTTTTCTCTTTTCCCTTTTCTTTTCTCTTTTCTCTATTCTCTTCTTTTCTCTTTTCTCTTTTGTATTCTTTTCTCTTCTATTCACTTTTCTCTTTTAACTTTTCTCTTCTTTTCTCTATTCTCTTCTTTTCTCTTTTTTCTCTTCTCTTCACTTTTCTCTTTTATCTTTTCTCTTCTTTTCTCTATTCTCTTCTTTTCTCTTTTCTCTTCTTTTCTCTTCTTTTCTCTATTCTCTTCTTTTCTCTTTTTTCTCTTCTCTTCACTTTTCTCTTTTATCTTTTCTCTTCTTTTCTCTATTCTCTTCTTTTCTCTTTTCTCTTCTTTTCTCTTCATTTCTCTTTCCTCATTTCTCTATTCTCATCTGTTCTCTTTTCTCTTCTTTGCTCTTTTCTCTTTTCTCTTCTTCTATCTTCTTTTATCTTCTTTTCTCTTTTCTCTATTCTCTTCTGTTCTCTTTTGTCTTCTTTCCACTGTTCCCTTTTCTCGTCTATTCTCTTTTATCTTTTCTCTTCTTTTCTCTTTTCTCTTCTTTTCTCTTCTTTTCTCCTTTTACGTTTCTTTTCTCTTTACTCTTCTTTTATCATTCATTTTCTCTCTTTTCTGTTTTCTCTTCTTTTCTCTTTTCTCTTCTTTTCTCCTTTCTTTTCTCTTTTCTCTTCTTCTCTTCTTTTCTCTTTCTTCTTTTCCCTTCATTTCTCTTTTCTCTTTTGTATTCTTTTATCTTCTATTCACTTTTCTCTTTTATCTTTTCTTTTCTCTTCTTTTCTCTATTCTCTTCTTTTCTCTTTTCTCTTCTTTTCTCTTCATTTCTCTTTCCTCATTTCTCTATTCTCATCTGTTCTCTTTTCTCTTCTTTGCTCTTTTCTCTTTTCTCTTCTTCTATCTTCTTTTATCTTCTTTTCTCTTTTCTCTTTTCTCTATTCTCTTCTGTTCTCTTTTGTCTTCTTTCCTCTGTTCCCTTTTCTCGTCTATTCTCTTTTATCTTTTCTCTTCATTTCTCTTTTCTCTTCTTTTCCATTCTCTCTTCTTTTCTCTTTTCTCATTTCTCTTTTCTTTTCTCGTTTCTCTTTTCTCTTTTCTCTTTTGTATTCTTTTATCTTCTATTCACTTTTCTCTTTTAACTTTTCTCTTCTTTTCTCTATTCTCTTCTTTTCTCTTTTTTCTCTTCTAATCACTTTTCTCTTTTATCTTTTCTCTTCTTTTCTCTATTCTCTACTTTTCTCTATTATCTTTTCTCTTCTATCTTCTTTTATCTTCTTTTCTCTTTTCTCTTTTCTCTATTCTCTTCTGTTCTCTTTTGTCTTCTTTCCTCTGTTCCCTTTTCTCGTCTATTCTCTTTTATCTTTTCTCTTCATTTCTCTTTTCTCTTCTTTTCCATTCTCTCTTTTCTCTTTTCTCATTTCTCTTTTCTTTTCTCTTTTCTCTTTTCTCTTCTTGTCTCTTTTTTCTTTTCTATTCTTTTCTCTTCTTTTGTCTTTTCCATTTTCTCTTATTTTCTCTTTTCCCTTTTCTCTTCTTTTCTCTATTCTCTTTTTTCTTTACTCTTCTTTTCTCTTTTCTGTATTCTCTTCTTTTCGCTATTAACTTTTCTCTTCTTTTCTCTATTCTCTTCTTTTCTCTTTTTTCTCTTCTATTCACTTTTCTCCTTTATCTTTTCTCTTCTTTTCTCTATTCTCTTCTTTTCTCTTTTCTCTTCTTTTCTCTTCATTTCTCTTTCCTCATTTCTCTATTCTCATCTGTTCTCTTTTCTCTTCTTTGCTCTTTTCTCTTTTCTCTTCTTCTATCTTCTTTTATCTTCTTTTCTCTTTTCTCTTTTCTCTATTCTCTTCTGTTCTCTTTTGTCTTCTTTTCACTGTTCCCTTTTCTCGTCTATTCTCTTTTATCTTTTCTCTTCTTTTCTCTTTTCTCTTCTTTTCCATTCTCTCTTCTTTTCTCTTTTCTCATTTCCCTTTTCTTTTCTTTTCTCTTTTCTCTTTTCTCTTCTTGTCTCTTTTTTCTTTTCTATTCTTTTCTCTTCTTTTCTCCTTTCACGTTTCTTTTCTCTTTTCTCTTCTTTTCTCATTCCTTTTTTCTCTTTTCTCTTTTCTCTTCTTTTCTCCTTTCTTTTCTCTTGTATCTTCTTCTCTTCTTTTCTCTTTTCTCTTCATTTCCCTTCATTTCTCTTTTCTCTTTTGTATTCTTTTATCTTCTGTTCACTTTTCTCTTTTATCTTTTCTTTTCTCTTCTTTTCTCTATTCTCTTCTTTTCTCTTTTCTCTTCTTTTCTCTTCATTTCTCTTTCCTCATTTCTCTATTCTCATCTGTTCTCTTTTCTCTTCTTTGCTCTTTTCTCTTTTCTCTTCTTCTATCTTCTTTTATCTTCTTTTCTCTTTTCTCTTTTCTCTATTCTCTTCTGTTCTCTTTTGTCTTCTTTCCTCTGTTCCCTTTTCTCGTCTATTCTCTTTTATCTTTTCTCTTCATTTCTCTTTTCTCTTCTTTTCCATTCTCTCTTCTTTTCTCTTTTCTCATTTCTCTTTTCTTTTCTCGTTTCTCTTTTCTCTTTTCTCTTTTGTATTCTTTTATCTTCTATTCACTTTTCTCTTTTAACTTTTCTCTTCTTTTCTCTATTCTCTTCTTTTCTCTTTTTTCTCTTCTATTCACTTTTCTCTTTTATCTTTTCTCTTCTTTTCTCTATTCTCTACTTTTCTCTATTATCTTTTCTCTTCTATCTTCTTTTATCTTCTTTTCTCTTTTCTCTTTTCTCTATTCTCTCCTGTTCTCTTTTGTCTTCTTTCCTCTGTTCCCTTTTCTCGTCTATTCTCTTTTATCTTTTCTCTTCATTTCTCTTTTCTCTTCTTTTCCATTCTCACTTTTCTCTTTTCTCATTTCTCTTTTCTTTTCTGTTTTCTCTTTTCTCTTCTTGTCTCTTTTTTCTTTTCTATTCTTTTCTCTTCTTTTGTCTTTTCCATTTTCTCTTATTTTCTCTTTTCCCTTTTCTCTTCTTTTCTCTATTCTCTTTTTTCTTTACTCTTCTTTTCTCTTTTCGCTTTTCTCTTCTTATCTCTTCTCCTTTTTCTCATATCTGTTCTTTTCTCTTTTCTCTTTTTTCTTCATTTCTCTTCTTTTCGCTTTTCCCTTTACACCTCTTTTTTCTTTTCTTCTTTTCTCTTTTCACTTTTCTTTTCTCTTTTCTCTTCTTTTCTCTTTTCTCATCTTTTCTCCTCTTTACTCTTTTCCCTTTTCTCTTCTTTTTTCTTTTCTCTTCTTTTCTCGTTTCTCTTCTTTTCTCTTTTCCCTTTTCGTTTCTCTTTTCTCTATTCTCTTCTTTTCTCTTTTCTCTTTTGTATTCTTTTCTCTTCTATTCACTTTTCTCTTTTAACTTTTCTCTTCTTTTCTCTATTCTCTTCTTTTCTCTTTTTTCTCTTCTATTCACTTTTCTCTTTTATCTTTTCTCTTCTTTTCTCTATTCTCTTCTTTTCTCTATTAACTTTTCTCTTCTTTTCTCTATTCTCTTCTTTTCTCTTTTTTCTCTTCTATTCACTTTTCTCCTTTATCTTTTCTCTTCTTTTCTCTATTCTCTTCTTTTCTCTTTTCTCTTCTTTTCTCTTCATTTCTCTTTCCTCATTTCACTATTCTCATCTGTTCTCTTTTCTCTTCTTTGCTCTTTTCTCTTTTCTCTTCTTCTATCTTCTTTTATCTTCTTTTCTCTTTTCTCTTTTCTCTATTCTCTTCTGTTCTCTTTTGTCTTCTTTCCACTGTTCCCTTTTCTCGTCTATTCTCTTTTATCTTTTCTCTTCTTTTCTCTTTTCACTTTTCTTTTCTCTTTTCTCTTCTTTTCTCTTTTCTCATCTTTTCTCCTCTTTACTCTTTTCCCTTTTCTCTTCTTTTTTCTTTTCTCTTCTTTTCTCGTTTCTCTTCTTTTCTCTTTTCCCTTTTCGTTTCTCTTTTCTCTATTCTCTTCTTTTCTCTTTTCTCTTTTGTATTCTTTTCTCTTCTATTCACTTTTCTCTTTTAACTTTTCTCTTCTTTTCTCTATTCTCTTCTTTTCTCTTTTTTCTCTTCTATTCACTTTTCTCTTTTATCTTTTCTCTTCTTTTCTCTATTCTCTTCTTTTCTCTATTAACTTTTCTCTTCTTTTCTCTATTCTCTTCTTTTCTCTTTTTTCTCTTCTATTCATTTTTCTCCTTTATCTTTTCTCTTCTTTTCTCTATTCTCTTCTTTTCTCTTTTCTCTTCTTTTCTCTTCATTTCTCTTTCCTCATTTCTCTATTCTCATCTGTTCTCTTTTCTCTTCTTTGCTCTTTTCTCTTTTCTCTTCTTCTATCTTCTTTTATCTTCTTTTCTCTTTTCTCTTTTCTCTATTCTCTTCTGTTCTCTTTTGTCTTCTTTCCACTGTTCCCTTTTCCCGTCTATTCTCTTTTATCTTTTCTCTTCTTTTCTCTTTTCTCTTCGTTTCCATTCTCTCTTCTTTTCTCTTTTCTCATTTCCCTTTTCTTTTCTTTTCTCTTTTCTCTTTTCTCTTCTTGTCTCTTTTTTCTTTTCTATTCTTTTCTCTTCTTTTCTCCTTTCACGTTTCTTTTCTCTTTTCTCTTCTTTTCTCATTCCTTTTTTCTCTTTTCTCTTTTCTCTTCTTTTCTCCTTTCTTTTCTCTTGTCTCTTCTTCTCTTCTTTTCTCTTTTCTCTTCTTTTCTCTTTGTTCTCTTCTATTCACTTTTCTCTTTTAACTTTTCTCTTCTTTTCTCTATTCCCTTCTTTTCTCTTTTTTCTCTTCTATTCACTTTTCTCTTTTATCTTTTCTCTTCTTTTCTCTATTCTCTTCTTTTCTCTATTAACTTTTCTCTTCTTTTCTCTATGCTCTTCTTTTCTCTTTTTTCTCTTCTATTCACTTTTCTCCTTTATCTTTTCTCTTCTTTTCTCTATTCTCTTCTTTTCTCTTTTCTCTTCTTTTCTCTTCATTTCTCTTTCCTCATTTCACTATTCTCATCTGTTCTCTTTTCTCTTCTTTGCTCTTTTCTCTTTTCTCTTCTTCTATCTTCTTTTATCTTCTTTTCTCTTTTCTCTTTTCTCTATTCTCTTCTGTTCTCTTTTGTCTTCTTTCCACTGTTCCCTTTTCTCGTCTATTCTCTTTTATCTTTTCTCTTCTTTTCTCTTTTCTCTTCTTTTCCATTCTCTCTTCTTTTCTCTTTTCTCATTTCCCTTTTCTTTTCTTTTCTCTTTTCTCTTTTCTCTTCTTGTCTCTTTTTTCTTTGCTATTCTTTTCTCTTCTTTTCTCATTCCTTTTTTCTCTTTTCTCTTTTCTCTTCTTTTCTCCTTTCTTTTCTCTTGTCTCTTCTTCTCTTCTTTTCTCTTTTCTCTTCTTTTCCCTTCATTTCTCTTTTCTCTTTTGTATTCTTTTATCTTCTATTCACTTTTCTCTTTTATCTTTTCTTTTCTCTTCTTTTCTCTATTCTCTTCTTTTCTCTTTTCTCTTCTTTTCTCTTCATTTCTCTTTCCTCATTTCTCTATTCTCATCTGTTCTCTTTTCTCTTCTTTGCTCTTTTCTCTTTTCTCTTCTTCTATCTTCTTTTATCTTCTTTTCTCTTTTCTCTTTTCTCTATTCTCTTCTGTTCTCTTTTGTCTTCTTTCCTCTGTTCCCTTTTCTCGTCTATTCTCTTTTATCTTTTCTCTTCATTTCTCTTTTCTCTTCTTTTCCATTCTCTCTTCTTTTCTCTTT
This sequence comes from Chiloscyllium punctatum, assembly GCF_047496795.1. NCBI lineage: Eukaryota > Metazoa > Chordata > Chondrichthyes > Orectolobiformes > Hemiscylliidae > Chiloscyllium > Chiloscyllium punctatum. The sequence continues at coordinate 37,037,082 of NC_092779.1, forward strand.
TCTCATTTCTATTTTCTTTTCTTTTCTCTTTTCTCTTCTCTCTTCTTGTCTCTTTTTTCTCTTCTATTCTTTTCTCTTCTTTTCTCTTTTCCATTTTCTCTTGTTTTCTCTTGTCTCTTTTCTCTTTTCACTTCTTGTCTCTTTTTTCTCTTCTATTATTTTCTCTTCTTTTCTCTTTTCTATTTCCTCTTCTTTTCTATTTTATCTCTTCTCTTCTTTTCTCTTTTCCCTTTTCTTTTCTCTTTTCTCTTCTTTTCTCCTTCACTTTTCTTTTCTCTTTTCTGTTCTTTTCTCTTTTCTCATCTTTTCGCCTCTTTACTCTTTTCCCTTTTCTCTTCTTTTCTCTTTTCTCTTCTTTTCTCCTTCACTTTTCTTTTCTCTTTTCTGTTCTTTTCTCTTTTCTCATCTTTTCGCCTCTTTTTACTCTTTTCCCTTTTCTCTTGTTTTTTCTTTTCTCTTCTTTTCTCATTTCTCTTCTTTTCTCTTTTCTCTTATTTTCTCTTTTCACTTTTCTCTTCTTTTCTCTTTTCCCTTTTCTCTTGTTTTCTCTTTTCCCTTTTCTCTTCTTTTCTCTATTCTCTTTTTCTCTTTACTCTTCTTTTCTCTTTTCGCTTTTCTCTTCTTATCTCTTCTCCTTTTTCTCATATCTGTTCTTTTCTCTTTTCTCTTTTCGCTTCATTTCTCTTCTTTTCTCTTTTCCCTTTACACCTCTTTTTCCTTTTCTTCTTTTCTCTTTTCACTTTTCTTTTCTCTTTTCTCTTTTCTCATCTTTTCTCCTCTTTACTCTTTTCCCTTTTCTCTTCTTTTTTCTTTTCTCTTCTTTTCTCTTTTCTCTTCTTTTCTCTTTTCCCTTTTCTTTTCTCTTTTCTCTATTCTCTTCTTTTCTCTTTTCTCGTCTTTTCTCTTTTCTCGTCATTTCCCTTCATTTCTCTTTTCTCTTTTCTCTTTTGTATTCTTTTCTCTTCTATTCACTTTTCTCTTTTAACTTTTCTCTTGTTTTCTCTATTCTCTTCTTTTCTCTTTTTTCTCTTTTATTCACTTTTCTCTTTTATCATTTCTCTTCTTTTCTCTTTTCTCCTCTTTTCTCTTTTCCCTTTTCTTTTCTCTTTTCTCTTTTGTCTTCGTATCTCTTCTTTTCTCTTTTCTCTTCTTTTCTCTTTTCCTATATCCTCTTCTTTTCTCTTTTCTCTTTTCTCTTCTTTTCTCTTCTTTATTCTTTAACCTTTTCTCTTCTTTTTACTCTTCTTTTCTCTTTTCTCTTCTTTTCATTTCTTTTCTCTTCTTTTCTCTTTTCTCTTCTTTTCTCTTCCTTCCTCTCTATATTCTCTTTTCTCTTTTCTCTCATTTTCTCTTATTTTCTCTTTTTCCTATTCTCTTCTTTTCTCTATTCTCTTTTTCTCTTTACTCTTCTTTTCTCTTTTCGCTTTTCTCTTCTTACCTCTTCTCCTTTTTCTCATATCTGTTCTTTTCTCTTTTCTCTTTTTTCTTCATTTCTCTTCTTTTCTCTTTTCCCTTTACACCTCTTTTTTCTTTTCTTCTTTTCTCTTTTCACTTTTCTTTTCTCTTTTCTCTTCTTTTCTCTTTTCTCATCTTTTCTCCTCTTTACTCTTTTCCCTTTTCTCTTCTTTTTTCTTTTCTCTTCTTTTCTCGTTTCTCTTCTTTTCTCTTTTCTCTTCTTTTCTCTTTTCCCTTTTCTTTTCTCTTTTCTCTATTCTCTTCTTTTCTCTTTTCTCTTTTGTATTCTTTTCTCTTCTATTCACTTTTCTCTTTTAACTTTTCTCTTCTTTTCTCTATTCTCTTCTTTTCTCTTTTTTCTCTTCTATTCACTTTTCTCTTTTATCTTTTCTCTTCTTTTCTCTATTCTCTTCTTTTCTTTTTTCTCTTCTTTTCTCTTCTTTTCTCTATTCTCTTCTTTTCTCTTTTTTCTCTTCTATTCACTTTTCTCTTTTATCTTTTCTCTTCTTTTCTCTATTCTCTTCTTTTCTCTTTTCTCTTCTTTTCTCTTCATTTCTCTTTCCTCATTTCTCTATTCTCATCTGTTCTCTTTTCTCTTCTTTGCTCTTTTCTCTTTTCTCTTCTTCTATCTTCTTTTGTCTTCTTTTCTCTTTTCTCTTTTCTCTATTCTCTTCTGTTCTCTTTAGTCTTCTTTCCACTGTTCCCTTTTCTCGTCTATTCTCTTTTATCTTTTCTCTTCTTTTCTCTTTTCTCTTCTTTTCTCTTTTCTCTTCTTTTCTCTTCTTTTCTCTATTCTCTTCTTTTCTCTTTTTTCTCTTCTATTCACTTTTCTCTTTTATCTTTTCTCTTCTTTTCTCTATTCTCTTCTTTTCTCTTTTCTCTTCTTTTCTCTATTCTCTTCTTTTCTCTTTTTTCTCTTCTATTCACTTTTCTCTTTTATCTTTTCTCTTCTTTTCTCTATTCTCTTCTTTTCTCTTTTCTCTTCTTTTCTCTTCATTTCTCTTTCCTCATTTCTCTATTCTCATCTGTTCTCTTTTCTCTTCTTTGCTCTTTTCTCTTTTCTCTTCTTCTATCTTCTTTTGTCTTCTTTTCTCTTTTCTCTTTTCTCTATTCTCTTCTGTTCTCCTTAGTCTTCTTTCCACTGTTCCCTTTTCTCGTCTATTCTCTTTTATCTTTTCTCTTCTTTTCTCTTTTCTCTTCTTTTCTCTTCTTTTCTCCTTTTACGTTTCTTTTCTTTTTTCTCTTCTTTTATCATTCATTTTCTCTCTTTTCTGTTTTCTCTTATTTTCTCTTTTCTCTTCTTTTCTCCTTTCTTTTCTCTTTTCTCTTCTTCTCTTCTTTTCTCTTTCTTCTTTTCCCTTCATTTCTCTTTTCTCTTTTGTATTCTTTTATCTTCTATTCACTTTTCTCTTTTATCTTTTCTTTTCTCTTCTTTTCTCTATTCTCTTCTTTTCTCTTTTCTCTTCTTTTCTCTTCATTTCTCTTTCCTCATTTCTCTATTCTCATCTGTTCTCTTTTCTCTTCTTTGCTCTTTTCTCTTTTCTCTTCTTCTATCTTCTTTTATCTTCTTTTCTCTTTTCTCTATTCTCTTCTGTTCTCTTTTCTCTTCTTTCCTCTGTTCCCTTTTCTCGTCTATTCTCTTTTATCTTTTCTCTTCATTTCTCTTTTCTCTTCTTTTCCATTCTCTCTTCTTTTCTCTTTTCTCATTTCTCTTTTCTTTTCTCTTTTCTCTTTTCTATTCTTGTCTCTTTTTTCTTTTCTATTCTTTTCTCTTCTTTTCTCTTTTCCATTTTCTCTTCTTTTCTCTTGTTTTCTCTTTTCTCCTCTTTTCTCTTTTCCCTTTTCTTTTCTCTTTTCTCTTTTCTCTTTTCTCTTCGTATCTCTTCTTTTCTCTTTTCTCTTCTTTTCTCTACTTTTCTCTTTTCCCTTTATTCTCTTCTTTTCTCATTTCCTTTATTCTCTTCTTTTCTCTTTTCTCTTTTCTCTTCTTTTCTCTTCTTTATTCTTTAAACTTTTCTCTTCTTTTTACTCTTCATTTCTCTTTTCTCTTCTTTTCATTTCTTTTCTCTTCTTTTCTCTTTTCTCTTCTTTTCTCTTCCTTTCTCTATATATTCTCTTTTCTCTTTTCTCTCATTTCCTCTTATTTTCTCTTTTTCCTTTTCTCTTCTTTTCTCTATTCTCTTTTTCTCTTTACTCTTCTTTTCTCTTTTCGCTTTTCTCTTCTTATCTCTTCTCCTTTTTCTCATTTCTGTTCTTTTCTCTTTTCTCTTTTTTCTTCATTTCTCTTCTTTTCCCTTTTCCCTTTACACCTCTTTTTCCTTTTCTTCTTTTCTCTTTTCACTTTTCTTTTCTCTTTTCTCTTCTTTTTTCTTTTCTCTTCTTATCTCGTTTCTCTTTTCTCTTTTCTCTTTTGTATTCTTTTATCTTCTATTCACTTTTCTCTTTTAACTTTTCTCTTCTTTTCTCTATTCTCTTCTTTTCTCTTTTTTCTCTTCTATTCACTTTTCTCTTTTATCTTTTCTCTTCTTTTCTCTATTCTCTACTTTTCTCTATTATCTTTTCTCCTCTATCTTCTTTTATCTTCTTTTCTCTTTTCTCTTTTCTCTATTCTCTTCTGTTCTCTTTTGTCTTCATTCCTCTGTTCCCTTTTCTCGTCTATTCTCTTTTATCTTTTCTCTTCATTTCTCTTTTTCTCTTCTTTTCCATTCTCTCTTTTCTCTTTTCTCATTTCTCTTTTCTTTTCTCTTTTCTCTTTTCTCTTCTTGTCTCTTTTTTCTTTTCTATTCTTTTCTCTTCTTTTCTCTTTTCCATTTTCTCTTATTTTCTCTTTTCCCTTTTCTCTTCTTTTCTCTATTCTCTTTTTTCTTTACTCTTCTTTTCTCTTTTCGCTTTTCTCTTCTTATCTCTTCTCCTTTTTCTCAAATCTGTTCTTTTCTCTTTTCTCTTTTTTCTTCATTTCTCTTCTTTTCTCTTTTCCCTTTACACCTCTTTTTTCTTTTCTTCTTTTCTCTTTTCACTTTTCTTTTCTCTTTTCTCTTCTTTTCTCTTTTCTCATCTTTTCTCCTCTTTACTCTTTTCCCTTTTCTCTTCTTTTTTCTTTTCTCTTCTTTTCTCGTTTTTCTTCTTTTCTCTTTTCCCTTTTCGTTTCTCTTTTCTCTATTCTCTTCTTTTCTCTTTTCTCTTTTGTATTCTTTTCTCTTCTATTCACTTTTCTCTTTTAACTTTTCTCTTCTTTTCTCTATTCTCTTCTTTTCTCTTTTTTCTCATCTATTCACTTTTCTCTTTTATCTTTTCTCTTCTTTTCTCTATTCTCTTCTTTTCTCTATTAACTTTTCTCTTCTTTTCTCTATTCTCTTCTTTTCTCTTTTTTCTCTTCTATTCACTTTTCTCCTTTATCTTTTCTCTTCTTTTCTCTATTCTCTTCTTTTCTCTTTTCTCTTCTTTTCCATTCTCTCTTCTTTTCTCTTTTCTCATTTCTATTTTCTTTTCTTTTCTCTTTTCTCTTTTCTCTTCTTGTCTCTTTTTTCTCTTCTATTCTTTTCTCTTCTTTTCTCTTTTCCATTTTCTCTTGTTTTCTCTTGTCTCTTTTCTCTTTTCACTTCTTGTCTCTTTTTTCTCTTCTATTATTTTCTCTTCTTTTCTCTTTTCTATTTCCTCCTCTTTTCTATTTTATCTCTTCTCTTCTTTTCTCTTTTCCCTTTTCTTTTCTCTTTTCTCTTTTCTCTTCGTATCTCTTCTTTTCTCTTTTCTCTTCTTTTCATTTCTTTTTTCTTCTTTTATCATTTCTCTTCTTTTCTCTTTTCTCCTCTTTTCTCTTTTCCCTTTTCTTTTCTCTTTTCTCTTTTCTCTTCGTATCTCTTCTTTTCTCTTTTCTCTTCTTTTCATTTCTTTTCTCTTCTTTTCTCTTTTCTCTTCTTTTCTCTTCCTTCCTCTATATATTCTCTTTTCTCTTTTCTCTCATTTTCTCTTATTTTCTCTTTTTCCTATTCTCTTCTTTTCTCTATTCTCTTTTTCTCTTTACTCTTCTTTTCTCTTTTCGCTTTTCTCTTCTTACCTCTTCTCCTTTTTCTCATATCTGTTCTTTTCTCTTTTCTCTTTTTTCTTCATTTCTCTTCTTTTCTCTTTTCCCTTTACACCTCTTTTTTCTTTTCTTCTTTTCTCTTTTCACTTTTCTTTTCTCTTTTCTCTTCTTTTCTCTTTTCTCATCTTTTCTCCTCTTTACTCTTTTCCCTTTTCTCTTCTTTTTTCTTTTCTCTTCTTTTCTCGTTTCTCTTCTTTTCTCTTTTCTCTTCTTTTCTCTTTTCCCTTTTCTTTTCTCTTTTCTCTATTCTCTTCTTTTCTCTTTTCTCTTTTGTATTCTTTTCTCTTCTATTCACTTTTCTCTTTTAACTTTTCTCTTCTTTTCTCTATTCTCTTCTTTTCTCTTTTTTCTCTTCTATTCACTTTTCTCTTTTATCTTTTCTCTTCTTTTCTCTATTCTCTTCTTTTCTCTTTTCTCTTCTTTTCTCTTCTTTTCTCTATTCTCTTCTTTTCTCTTTTTTCTCTTCTATTCACTTTTCTCTTTTCTCTTTTCTCTTCTTTTCTCTATTCTCTTCTTTTCTCTTTTCTCTTCTTTTCTCTTCATTTCTCTTTCCTCATTTCTCTATTCTCATCTGTTCTCTTTTCTCTTCTTCTATCTTCTTTTATCTTCTTTTCTCTTTTCTCTATTCTCTTCTGTTCTCTTTTGTCTTCTTTCCACTGTTCCCTTTTCTCGTCTATTCTCTTTTATCTTTTCTCTTCTTTTCTCTTTTCTCTTCTTTTCTCTTCTTTTCTCCTTTTACGTTTCTTTTCTCTTTTCCCTTCTTTTATCATTCATTTTCTCTCTTTTCTGTTTTCTCTTCTTTTCTCTTTTCTCTTCTTTTCTCCTTTCTTTTCTCTTTTCTCTTCTTCTCTTCTTTTCTCTTTCTTCTTTTCCCTTCATTTCTCTTTTCTCTTTTGTATTCTTTTATCTTCTATTCACTTTTCTCTTTTATCTTTTCTTTTCTCTTCTTTTCTCTATTCTCTTCTTTTCTCTTTTCTCTTCTTTTCTCTTCATTTCTCTTTCCTCATTTCTCTATTCTCATCTGTTCTCTTTTCTCTTCTTTGCTCTTTTCTCTTTTCTCTTCTTCTATCTTCTTTTATCTTCTTTTCTCTTTTCTCTATTCTCTTCTGTTCTCTTTTGTCTTCTTTCCTCTGTTCCCTTTTCTCGTCTATTCTCTTTTATCTTTTCTCTTCATTTCTCTTTTCTCTTCTTTTCCATTCTCTCTTCTTTTCTCTTTTCTCATTTCTCTTTTCTTTTCTCGTTTCTCTTTTCTCTTTTCTCTTATGTATTCTTTTATCTTCTATTCACTTTTCTCTTTTAACTTTTCTCTTCTTTTCTCTATTCTCTTCTTTTCTCTTTTTTCTCTTCTATTCACTTTTCTCTTTTATCTTTTCTCTTCTTTTCTCTATTCTCTACTTTTCTCTATTATCTTTTCTCTTCTATCTTCTTTTATCTTCTTTTCTCTTTTCTCTTTTCTCTATTCTCTTCTGTTCTCTTTTGTCTTCTTTCCTCTGTTCCCTTTTCTCGTCTCTTCTCTTTGATCTTTTCTCTTCATTTCTCTTTTCTCTTCTTTTCCATTCTCTCTTTTCTCTTTTCTCATTTCTCTTTTCTTTTCTCTTTTCTCTTTTCTCTTCTTGTCTCTTTTTTCTTTTCTATTCTTTTCTCTTCTTTTCTCTTTTCCATTTTCTCTTATTTTGTCTTTTCCCTTTTCTCTTCTTTTCTCTATTCTCTTTTTTCTTTACTCTTCTTTTCTCTTTTCGCTTTTCTCTTCTTATCTCTTGTCCTTTTTCTCATATCTGTTCTTTTCTCTTTTCTCTTTTTTCTTCATTTCTCTTCTTTTCTCTTTTCCCTTTACACCTCTTTTTTCTTTTCTTCTTTTCTCTTTTCACTTTTCTTTTCTCTTTTCTCTTCTTTTCTCTTTTCTCATCTTTTCTCCTCTTTACTCTTTTCCCTTTTCTCTTCTTTTTTCTTTTCCCTTCTTTTCTCGTTTCTCTTCTTTTCTCTTTTCCCTTTTCGTTTCTCTTTTCTCTATTCTCTTCTTTTCTCTTTTCTCTTTTGTATTCTTTTCTCTTCTATTCACTTTTCTCTTTTAACTTTTCTCTTCTTTTCTCTATTCTCTTCTTTTCTCTTTTTTCTCTTCTATTCACTTTTCTCTTTTATCTTTTCTCTTCTTTTCTCTATTCTCTTCTTTTCTCTTTTTTCTCTTCTATTCACTTTTCTCCTTTATCTTTTCTCTACTTTTCTCTATTCTCTTCTTTTCTCTTTTCTCTTCTTTTCTCTTCATTTCTCTTTCCTCATTTCTCTATTCTCATCTGTTCTCTTTTCTCTTCTTTGCTCTTTTCTCTTTTCTCTTCTTCTATCTTCTTTTATCTTCTTTTCTCTTTTCTCTTTTCTCTATTCTCTTCTGTTCTCTTTTGTCTTCTTTTCACTGTTCCCTTTTCTCGTCTATTCTCTTTTATCTTTTCTCTTCTTTTCTCTTTTCTCTTCTTTTCCATTCTCTCTTCTTTTCTCTTTTCTCATTTCCCTTTTCTTTTCTTTTCTCTTTTCTCTTTTCTCTTCTTGTCTCTTTTTTCTTTTCTATTCTTTTCTCTTCTTTTCTCCTTTCACGTTTCTTTTCTCTTTTCTCTTCTTTTCTCATTCCTTTTTTCTCTTTTCTCTTTTCTCTTCTTTTCTCCTTTCTTTTCTCTTGTCTCTTCTTCTCTTCTTTTCTCTTTTCTCTTCTTTTCCCTTCATTTCTCTTTTCTCTTTTGTATTCTTTTATCTTCTATTCACTTTTCTCTTTTATCTTTTCTTTTCTCTTCTTTTCTCTATTCTCTTCTTTTCTCTTTTCTCTTCTTTTCTCTTCATTTCTCTTTCCTCATTTCTCTATTCTCATCTGTTCTCTTTTCTCTTCTTTGCTCTTTTCTCTTTTCTCTTCTTCTATCTTCTTTTATCTTCTTTTCTCTTTTCTCTTTTCTCTATTCTCTTCTGTTCTCTTTTGTCTTCTTTCCTCTGTTCCCTTTTCTCGTCTATTCTCTTTTATCTTTTCTCTTCATTTCTCTTTTCTCTTCTTTTCCATTCTCTCTTCTTTTCTCTTTTCTCATTTCTATTTTCTTTTCTTTTCTCTTTTCTCTTCTCTCTTCTTGTCTCTTTTTTCTCTTCTATTCTTTTCTCTTCTTTTCTCGTTTCCATTTTCTCTTGTTTTCTCTTGTCTCTTTTCTCTTTTCACTTCTTGTCTCTTTTTTCTCTTCTATTATTTTCTCTTCTTTTCTCTTTTCTATTTCCTCTTCTTTTCTATTTTATCTCTTCTCTTCTTTTCTCTTTTCCCTTTTCTTTTCTCTTTTCTCTTCTTTTCTCCTTCACTTTTCTTTTCTCATTTCTGTTCTTTTCTCTTTTCTCTTTTTTCTTCATTTCTCTTCTTTTCCCTTTTCCCTTTACACCTCTTTTTCCTTTTCTTCTTTTCTCTTTTCACTTTTCTTTTCTCTTTTCTCTTCTTTTTTCTTTTCTCTTCTTATCTCGTTTCTCTTTTCTCTTTTCTCTTTTGTATTCTTTTATCTTCTATTCACTTTTCTCTTTTAACTTTTCTCTTCTTTTCTCTATTCTCTTCTTTTCTCTTTTTTCTCTTCTATTCACTTTTCTCTTTTATCTTTTCTCTTCTTTTCTCTATTCTCTACTTTTCTCTATTATCTTTTCTCTTCTATCTTCTTTTATCTTCTTTTCTCTTTTCTCTTTTCTCTATTCTCTTCTGTTCTCTTTTGTCTTCATTCCTCTGTTCCCTTTTCTCGTCTATTCTCTTTTATCTTTTCTCTTCATTTCTCTTTTTCTCTTCTTTTCCATTCTCTCTTTTCTCTTTTCTCATTTCTCTTTTCTTTTCTCTTTTCTCTTTTCTCTTCTTGTCTCTTTTTTCTTTTCTATTCTTTTCTCTTCTTTTCTCTTTTCCATTTTCTCTTATTTTCTCTTTTCCCTTTTCTCTTCTTTTCTCTATTCTCTTTTTTCTTTACTCTTCTTTTCTCTTTTCGCTTTTCTCTTCTTATCTCTTCTCCTTTTTCTCAAATCTGTTCTTTTCTCTTTTCTCTTTTTTCTTCATTTCTCTTCTTTTCTCTTTTCCCTTTACACCTCTTTTTTCTTTTCTTCTTTTCTCTTTTCACTTTTCTTTTCTCTTTTCTCTTCTTTTCTCTTTTCTCATCTTTTCTCCTCTTTACTCTTTTCCCTTTTCTCTTCTTTTTTCTTTTCTCTTCTTTTCTCGTTTTTCTTCTTTTCTCTTTTCCCTTTTCGTTTCTCTTTTCTCTATTCTCTTCTTTTCTCTTTTCTCTTTTGTATTCTTTTCTCTTCTATTCACTTTTCTCTTTTAACTTTTCTCTTCTTTTCTCTATTCTCTTCTTTTCTCTTTTTTCTCATCTATTCACTTTTCTCTTTTATCTTTTCTCTTCTTTTCTCTATTCTCTTCTTTTCTCTATTAACTTTTCTCTTCTTTTCTCTATTCTCTTCTTTTCTCTTTTTTCTCTTCTATTCACTTTTCTCCTTTATCTTTTCTCTTCTTTTCTCTATTCTCTTCTTTTCTCTTTTCTCTTCTTTTCCATTCTCTCTTCTTTTCTCTTTTCTCATTTCTATTTTCTTTTCTTTTCTCTTTTCTCTTTTCTCTTCTTGTCTCTTTTTTCTCTTCTATTCTTTTCTCTTCTTTTCTCTTTTCCATTTTCTCTTGTTTTCTCTTGTCTCTTTTCTCTTTTCACTTCTTGTCTCTTTTTTCTCTTCTATTATTTTCTCTTCTTTTCTCTTTTCTATTTCCTCTTCTTTTCTATTTTATCTCTTCTCTTCTTTTCTCTTTTCCCTTTTCTTTTCTCTTTTCTCTTTTCTCTTCGTATCTCTTCTTGTCTCTTTTCTCTTCTTTTCATTTCTTTTTTCTTCTTTTATCATTTCTCTTCTTTTCTCTTTTCTCCTCTTTTCTCTTTTCCCTTTTCTTTTCTCTTTTCTCTTTTCTCTTCGTATCTCTTCTTTTCTCTTTTCTCTTCTTTTCATTTCTTTTCTCTTCTTTTCTCTTTTCTCTTCTTTTCTCTTCCTTCCTCTATATATTCTCTTTTCTCTTTTCTCTCATTTTCTCTTTTTCCTATTCTCTTCTTTTCTCTATTCTCTTTTTCTCTTTACTCTTCTTTTCTCTTTTCGCTTTTCTCTTCTTACCTCTTCTCCTTTTTCTCATATCTGTTCTTTTCTCTTTTCTCTTTTTTCTTCATTTCTCTTCTTTTCTCTTTTCCCTTTACACCTCTTTTTTCTTTTCTTCTTTTCTCTTTTCACTTTTCTTTTCTCTTTTCTCTTCTTTTCTCTTTTCTCATCTTTTCTCCTCTTTACTCTTTTCCCTTTTCTCTTCTTTTTTCTTTTCTCTTCTTTTCTCGTTTCTCTTCTTTTCTCTTTTCTCTTCTTTTCTCTTTTCCCTTTTCTTTTCTCTTTTCTCTATTCTCTTCTTTTCTCTTTTCTCTTTTGTATTCTTTTCTCTTCTATTCACTTTTCTCTTTTAACTTTTCTCTTCTTTTCTCTATTCTCTTCTTTTCTCTTTTTTCTCTTCTATTCACTTTTCTCTTTTATCTTTTCTCTTCTTTTCTCTATTCTCTTCTTTTCTCTTTTCTCTTCTTTTCTCTATTCTCTTCTTTTCTCTTTTTTCTCTTCTATTCACTTTTCTCTTTTATCTTTTCTCTTCTTTTCTCTATTCTCTTCTTTTCTCTTTTCTCTTCTTTTCTCTTCATTTCTCTTTCCTCATTTCTCTATTCTCATCTGTTCTCTTTTCTCTTCTTCTATCTTCTTTTATCTTCTTTTCTCTTTTCTCTATTCTCTTCTGTTCTCTTTTGTCTTCTTTCCACTGTTCCCTTTTCTCGTCTATTCTCTTTTATCTTTTCTCTTCTTTTCTCTTTTCTCTTCTTTTCTCTTCTTTTCTCCTTTTACGTTTCTTTTCTCTTTTCTCTTCTTTTATCATTCATTTTCTCTCTTTTCTGTTTTCTCTTCTTTTCTCTTTTCTCTTCTTTTCTCCTTTCTTTTCTCTTTTCTCTTCTTCTCTTCTTTTCTCTTTCTTCTTTTCCCTTCATTTCTCTTTTCTCTTTTGTATTCTTTTATCTTCTATTCACTTTTCTCTTTTATCTTTTCTTTTCTCTTCTTTTCTCTATTCTCTTCTTTTCTCTTTTCTCTTCTTTTCTCTTCATTTCTCTTTCCTCATTTCTCTATTCTCATCTGTTCTCTTTTCTCTTCTTTGCTCTTTTCTCTTTTCTCTTCTTCTATCTTCTTTTATCTTCTTTTCTCTTTTCTCTATTCTCTTCTGTTCTCTTTTGTCTTCTTTCCTCTGTTCCCTTTTCTCGTCTATTCTCTTTTATCTTTTCTCTTCATTTCTCTTTTCTCTTCTTTTCCATTCTCTCTTCTTTTCTCTTTTCTCATTTCTCTTTTCTTTTCTCGTTTCTCTTTTCTCTTTTCTCTTATGTATTCTTTTATCTTCTATTCACTTTTCTCTTTTAACTTTTCTCTTCTTTTCTCTATTCTCTTCTTTTCTCTTTTTTCTCTTCTATTCACTTTTCTCTTTTATCTTTTCTCTTCTTTTCTCTATTCTCTACTTTTCTCTATTATCTTTTCTCTTCTATCTTCTTTTATCTTCTTTTCTCTTTTCTCTTCTTTTCCATTCTCTCTTCTTTTCTCTTTTCTCATTTCTATTTTCTTTTCTTTTCTCTTTTCTCTTTTCTCTTCTTGTCTCTTTTTTCTCTTCTATTCTTTTCTCTTCTTTTCTCTTTTCCATTTTCTCTTGTTTTCTCTTGTCTCTTTTCTCTTTTCACTTCTTGTCTCTTTTTTCTCTTCTATTATTTTCTCTTCTTTTCTCTTTTCTATTTCCTCTTCTTTTCTATTTTATCTCTTCTCTTCTTTTCTCTTTTCCCTTTTCTTTTCTCTTTTCTCTTTTCTCTTCGTATCTCTTCTTTTCTCTTTTCTCTTCTTTTCATTTCTTTTTTCTTCTTTTATCATTTCTCTTCTTTTCTCTTTTCTCCTCTTTTCTCTTTTCCCTTTTCTTTTCTCTTTTCTCTTTTCTCTTCGTATCTCTTCTTTTCTCTTTTCTCTTCTTTTCATTTCTTTTCTCTTCTTTTCTCTTTTCTCTTCTTTTCTCTTCCTTCCTCTATATATTCTCTTTTCTCTTTTCTCTCATTTTCTCTTATTTTCTCTTTTTCCTATTCTCTTCTTTTCTCTATTCTCTTTTTCTCTTTACTCTTCTTTTCTCTTTTCGCTTTTCTCTTCTTACCTCTTCTCCTTTTTCTCATATCTGTTCTTTTCTCTTTTCTCTTTTTTCTTCATTTCTCTTCTTTTCTCTTTTCCCTTTACACCTCTTTTTTCTTTTCTTCTTTTCTCTTTTCACTTTTCTTTTCTCTTTTCTCTTCTTTTCTCTTTTCTCATCTTTTCTCCTCTTTACTCTTTTCCCTTTTCTCTTCTTTTTTCTTTTCTCTTCTTTTCTCGTTTCTCTTCTTTTCTCTTTTCTCTTCTTTTCTCTTTTCCCTTTTCTTTTCTCTTTTCTCTATTCTCTTCTTTTCTCTTTTCTCTTTTGTATTCTTTTCTCTTCTATTCACTTTTCTCTTTTAACTTTTCTCTTCTTTTCTCTATTCTCTTCTTTTCTCTTTTTTCTCTTCTATTCACTTTTCTCTTTTATCTTTTCTCTTCTTTTCTCTATTCTCTTCTTTTCTCTTTTCTCTTCTTTTCTCTTCTTTTCTCTATTCTCTTCTTTTCTCTTTTTTCTCTTCTATTCACTTTTCTCTTTTATCTTTTCTCTTCTTTTCTCTATTCTCTTCTTTTCTCTTTTCTCTTCTTTTCTCTTCATTTCTCTTTCCTCATTTCTCTATTCTCATCTGTTCTCTTTTCTCTTCTTCTATCTTCTTTTATCTTCTTTTCTCTTTTCTCTATTCTCTTCTGTTCTCTTTTGTCTTCTTTCCACTGTTCCCTTTTCTCGTCTATTCTCTTTTATCTTTTCTCTTCTTTTCTCTTTTCTCTTCTTTTCTCTTCTTTTCTCCTTTTACGTTTCTTTTCTCTTTTCTCTTCTTTTATCATTCATTTTCTCTCTTTTCTGTTTTCTCTTCTTTTCTCTTTTCTCTTCTTTTCTCCTTTCTTTTCTCTTTTCTCTTCTTCTCTTCTTTTCTCTTTCTTCTTTTCCCTTCATTTCTCTTTTCTCTTTTGTATTCTTTTATCTTCTATTCACTTTTCTCTTTTATCTTTTCTTTTCTCTTCTTTTCTCTATTCTCTTCTTTTCTCTTTTCTCTTCTTTTCTCTTCATTTCTCTTTCCTCATTTCTCTATTCTAATCTGTTCTCTTTTCTCTTCTTTGCTCTTTTCTCTTTTCTCTTCTTCTATCTTCTTTTATCTTCTTTTCTCTTTTCTCTATTCTCTTCTGTTCTCTTTTGTCTTCTTTCCTCTGTTCCCTTTTCTCGTCTATTCTCTTTTATCTTTTCTCTTCATTTCTCTTTTCTCTTCTTTTCCATTCTCTCTTCTTTTCTCTTTTCTCATTTCTCTTTTCTTTTCTCGTTTCTCTTTTCTCTTTTCTCTTATGTATTCTTTTATCTTCTATTCACTTTTCTCTTTTAACTTTTCTCTTCTTTTCTCTATTCTCTTCTTTTCTCTTTTTTCTCTTCTATTCACTTTTCTCTTTTATCTTTTCTCTTCTTTTCTCTATTCTCTACTTTTCTCTATTATCTTTTCTCTTCTATCTTCTTTTATCTTCTTTTCTCTTTTCTCTTTTCTCTATTCTCTTCTGTTCTCTTTTGTCTTCTTTCCTCTGTTCCCTTTTCTCGTCTCTTCTCTTTGATCTTTTCTCTTCATTTCTCTTTTCTCTTCTTTTCCATTCTCTCTTTTCTCTTTTCTCATTTCTCTTTTCTTTTCTCTTTTCTCTTTTCTCTTCTTGTCTCTTTTTTCTTTTCTATTCTTTTCTCTTCTTTTCTCTTTTCCATTTTCTCTTATTTTCTCTTTTCCCTTTTCTCTTCTTTTCTCTATTCTCTTTTTTCTTTACTCTTCTTTTCTCTTTTCGCTTTTCTCTTCTTATCTCTTCTCCTTTTTCTCATATCTGTTCTTTTCTCTTTTCTCTTTTTTCTTCATTTCTCTTCTTTTCTCTTTTCCCTTTACACCTCTTTTTTCTTTTCTTCTTTTCTCTTTTCACTTTTCTTTTCTCTTTTCTCTTCTTTTCTCTTTTCTCATCTTTTCTCCTCTTTACTCTTTTCCCTTTTCTCTTCTTTTTTCTTTTCCCTTCTTTTCTCGTTTCTCTTCTTTTCTCTTTTCCCTTTTCGTTTCTCTTTTCTCTATTCTCTTCTTTTCTCTTTTCTCTTTTGTATTCTTTTCTCTTCTATTCACTTTTCTCTTTTAACTTTTCTCTTCTTTTCTCTATTCTCTTCTTTTCTCTTTTTTCTCTTCTATTCACTTTTCTCTTTTATCTTTTCTTTTCTTTTCTCTATTCTCTTCTTTTCTCTTTTTTCTCTTCTATTCACTTTTCTCCTTTATCTTTTCTCTTCTTTTCTCTATTCTCTTCTTTTCTCTTTTCTCTTCTTTTCTCTTCATTTCTCTTTCCTCATTTCTCTATTCTCATCTGTTCTCTTTTCTCTTCTTTGCTCTTTTCTCTTTTCTCTTCTTCTATCTTCTTTTATCTTCTTTTCTCTTTTCTCTTTTCTCTATTCTCTTCTGTTCTCTTTTGTCTTCTTTTCACTGTTCCCTTTTCTCGTCTATTCTCTTTTATCTTTTCTCTTCTTTTCCATTCTCTCTTCTTTTCTCTTTTCTCATTTCCCTTTTCTTTTCTTTTCTCTTTTCTCTTTTCTCTTCTTGTCTCTTTTTTCTTTTCTATTCTTTTCTCTTCTTTTCTCCTTTCACGTTTCTTTTCTCTTTTCTCTTCTTTTCTCATTCCTTTTTTCTCTTTTCTCTTTTCTCTTCTTTTCTCCTTTCTTTTCTCTTGTCTCTTCTTCTCTTCTTTTCTCTTTTCTCTTCTTTTCCCTTCATTTCTCTTTTCTCTTTTGTATTCTTTTATCTTCTATTCACTTTTCTCTTTTATCTTTTCTTTTCTCTTCTTTTCTCTATTCTCTTCTTTTCTCTTTTCTCTTCTTTTCTCTTCATTTCTCTTTCCTCATTTCTCTATTCTCATCTGTTCTCTTTTCTCTTCTTTGCTCTTTTCTCTTTTCTCTTCTTCTATCTTCTTTTATCTTCTTTTCTCTTTTCTCTTTTCTCTATTCTCTTCTGTTCTCTTTTGTCTTCTTTCCTCTGTTCCCTTTTCTCGTCTATTCTCTTTTATCTTTTCTCTTCATTTCTCTTTTCTCTTCTTTTCCATTCTCTCTTCTTTTCTCTTTTCTCATTTCTATTTTCTTTTCTTTTCTCTTTTCTCTTCTCTCTTCTTGTCTCTTTTTTCTCTTCTATTCTTTTCTCTTCTTTTCTCGTTTCCATTTTCTCTTGTTTTCTCTTGTCTCTTTTCTCTTTTCACTTCTTGTCTCTTTTTTCTCTTCTATTATTTTCTCTTCTTTTCTCTTTTCTATTTCCTCTTCTTTTCTATTTTATCTCTTCTCTTCTTTTCTCTTTTCCCTTTTCTTTTCTCTTTTCTCTTTTCTCTTCGTATCTCTTCTTTTCTCTTTTCTCTTCTTTTCATTTCTTTTTTCTTCTTTTATCATTTCTCTTCTTTTCTCTTTTCTCCTCTTTTCTCTTTTCCCTTTTCTTTTCTCTTTTCTCTTTTCTCTTCGTATCTCTTCTTTTCTCTTTTCTCTTCTTTTCATTTCTTTTCTCTTCTTTTCTCTTTTCTCTTCTTTTCTCTTCCTTCCTCTATATATTCTCTTTTCTCTTTTCTCTCATTTTCTCTTATTTTCTCTTTTTCCTATTCTCTTCTTTTCTCTATTCTCTTTTTCTCTTTACTCTTCTTTTCTCTTTTCGCTTTTCTCTTCTTACCTCTTCTCCTTTTTCTCATATCTGTTCTTTTCTCTTTTCTCTTTTTTCTTCATTTCTCTTCTTTTCTCTTTTCCCTTTACACCTCTTTTTTCTTTTCTTCTTTTCTCTTTTCTATTTCCTCTTCTTTTCTATTTTATCTCTTCTCTTCTTTTCTCTTTTCCCTTTTCTTTTCTCTTTTCTCTTCTTTTCTCCTTCACTTTTCTTTTCTCTTTTCTGTTCTTTTCTCTTTTCTCATCTTTTCGCCTCTTTTTACTCTTTTCCCTTTTCTCTTCTTTTTTCTTTTCTCTTCTTTTCTCATTTCTCTTCTTTTCTCTTTTCTCTTATTTTCTCTTTTCACTTTTCTCTTCTTTTCTCATTTCCCTTTTCTCTTGTTTCCTCTTTTCCCTTTTCTCTTCTTTTCTCTATTCTCTTTTTCTCTTTACTCTTCTTTTCTCTTTTCGCTTTTCTCTTCTTATCTCTTCTCCTTTTTCTCATATCTGTTCTTTTCTCTTTTCTCTTTTCGCTTCATTTCTCTTATTTTCTCTTTTCCCTTTACACCTCTTTTTCCTTTTCTTCTTTTCTCTTTTCACTTTTCTTTTCTCTTTTCTCTTTTCTCATCTTTTCTCCTCTTTACTCTTTTCCCTTTTCTCTTCTTTTTTCTTTTCTCTTCTTTTCTCTTTTCTCTTCTTTTCTCTTTTCCCTTTTCTTTTCTCTTTTCTCTATTCTCTTCTTTTCTCTTTTCTCGTCTTTTCTCTTTTCTCGTCATTTCCCTTCATTTCTCTTTTCTCTTTTCTCTTTTGTATTCTTTTCTCTTCTATTCACTTTTCCCTTTTAACTTTTCTCTTGTTTTCTCTATTCTCTTCTTTTCTCTTTTTTCTCTTTTATTCACTTTTCTCTTTTATCATTTCTCTTCTTTTCTCTTTTCTCCTCTTTACTCTTTTCCCTTTTCTTTTCTCTTTTCTCTTTTCTCTTCGTATCTCTTCTTTTCTCTTTTCTCTTCTTTTCTCTTTTCCTATATTCTCTTCTTTTCTCTTTTCTCTTTTCTCTTCTTTTCTCTTCTTTATTCTTTAACCTTTTCTCTTCTTTTTACACTTCTTTTCTCTTTTCTCTTCTTTTCATTTCTTTTCTCTTCTTTTCTCTTTTCTCTTCTTTTCTCTTCCTTCCTCTATATATTCTCTTCTCTCTTTTCTCTCATTTTCTCTTATTTTCTCTTTTTCCTATTCTCTTCTTTTCTCTATTCTCTTTTTCTCTTTACTCTTCTTTTCTCTTTTCGCTTTTCTCTTCTTACCTCTTCTCCTTTTTCTCATATCTGTTCTTTTCTCTTTTCTCTTTTTTCTTCATTTCTCTTCTTTTCTCTTTTCCCTTTACACCTCTTTTTTCTTTTCTTCTTTTCTCTTTTTACTTTTCTTTTCTCTTTTCTCTTCTTTTCTCTTTTCTCATCTTTTCTCCTCTTTACTCTTTTCCCTTTTCTCTTCTTTTTTCTTTTCTCTTCTTTTCTCGTTTCTCTTCTTTTCTCTTTTCTCTTCTTTTCTCTTTTCCCTTTTCTTTTCTCTTTTCTCTATTCTCTTCTTTTCTCTTTTCTCTTTTGTATTCTTTTCTCTTCTATTCACTTTTCTCTTTTAACTTTTCTCTTCTTTTCTCTATTCTCTTCTTTTCTCTTTTTTCTCTTCTCTTCACTTTTCTCTTTTATCTTTTCTCTTCTTTTCTCTATTCTCTTCTTTTCTCTTTTCTCTTCTTTTCTCTTCTTTTCTCTATTCTCTTCTTTTCTCTTTTTTCTCTTCTCATCACTTTTCTCTTTTATCTTTTCTCTTCTTTTCTCTATTCTCTTCTTTTCTCTTTTCTCTTCTTTTCTCTTCATTTCTCTTTCCTCATTTCTCTATTCTCATCTGTTCTCTTTTCTGTTCTTTGCTCTTTTCTCTTTTCTCTTCTTCTATCTTCTTTTATCTTCTTTTCTCTTTTCTCTATTCTCTTCTGTTCTCTTTTGTCTTCTTTCCACTGTTCCCTTTTCTCGTCTATTCTCTTTTATCTTCTTTTCTCTTCTTTTCTCCTTTTACGTTTCTTTTCTCTTTTCTCTTCTTTTATCATTCATTTTCTCTCTTTTCTGTTTTCTCTTCTTTTCTCTTTTCTCTTCTTTTCTCCTTTCTTTTCTCTTTTCTCTTCTTCTCTTCTTTTCTCTTTCTTCTTTTCCCTTCATTTCTCTTTTCTCTTTTGTATTCTTTTATCTTCTATTCACTTTTCTCTTTTATCTTTTCTTTTCTCTTCTTTTCTCTATTCTCTTCTTTTCTCTTTTCTCTTCTTTTCTCTTCATTTCTCTTTCCTCATTTCTCTATTCTCATCTGTTCTCTTTTCTCTTCTTTGCTCTTTTCTCTTTTCTCTTCTTCTATCTTCTTTTATCTTCTTTTCTCTTTTCTCTATTCTCTTCTGTTCTCTTTTGTCTTCTTTCCTCTGTTCCCTTTTCTCGTCTATTCTCTTTTATCTTTTCTCTTCATTTCTCTTTTCTCTTCTTTTCCATTCTCTCTTCTTTTCTCTTTTCTCATTTCTCTTTTCTTTTCTCGTTTCTCTTTTCTCTTTTCTCTTTTGTATTCTTTTATCTTCTATTCACTTTTCTCTTTTAACTTTTCTCTTCTTTTCTCTATTCTCTTCTTTTCTCTTTTTTCTCTTCTATTCACTTTTCTCTTTTATCTTTTCTCTTCTTTTCTCTATTCTCTACTTTTCTCTATTATCTTTTCTCTTCTATCTTCTTTTATCTTCTTTTCTCTTTTCTCTTTTCTCTATTCTCTTCTGTTCTCTTTTGTCTTCTTTCCTCTGTTCCCTTTTCTCGTCTATTCTCTTTTATCTTTTCTCTTCATTTCTCTTTTCTCTTCTTTTCCATTCTCTCTTTTCTCTTTTCTCATTTCTCTTTTCTTTTCTCTTTTCTCTTTTCTCTTCTTGTCTCTTTTTTCTTTTCTATTCTTTTCTCTTCTTTTGTCTTTTCCATTTTCTCTTATTTTCTCTTTTCCCTTTTCTCTTCTTTTCTCTATTCTCTTTTTTCTTTACTCTTCTTTTCTCTTTTCGCTTTTCTCTTCTTATCTCTTCTCCTTTTTCTCATATCTGTTCTTTTCTCTTTTCTCTTTTTTCTTCATTTCTCTTCTTTTCTCTTTTTCCTTTACACCTCTTTTTTCTTTTCTTCTTTTCTCTTTTCACTTTTCTTTTCTCTTTTCTCTTCTTTTCTCTTTTCTCATCTTTTCTCCTCTTTACTCTTTTCCCTTTTCTCTTCTTTTTTCTTTTCTCTTCTTTTCTCGTTTCTCTTCTTTTCTCTTTTCCCTTTTCGTTTCTCTTTTCTCTATTCTCTTCTTTTCTCTTTTCTCTTTTGTATTCTTTTCTCTTCTATTCACTTTTCTCTTTTAACTTTTCTCTTCTTTTCTCTATTCTCTTCTTTTCTCTTTTTTCTCTTCTATTCACTTTTCTCTTTTATCTTTTCTCTTCTTTTCTCTATTCTCTTCTTTTCTCTATTAACTTTTCTCTTCTTTTCTCTATTCTCTTCTTTTCTCTTTTTTCTCTTCTATTCACTTTTCTCCTTTATCTTTTCTCTTCTTTTCTCTATTCTCTTCTTTTCTCTTTTCTCTTCTTTTCTCTTCATTTCTCTTTCCTCATTTCACTATTCTCATCTGTTCTCTTTTCTCTTCTTTGCTCTTTTCTCTTTTCTCTTCTTCTATCTTCTTTTATCTTCTTTTCTCTTTTCTCTTTTCTCTATTCTCTTCTGTTCTCTTTTGTCTTCTTTCCACTGTTCCCTTTTCTCGTCTATTCTCTTTTATCTTTTCTCTTCTTTTCTCTTTTCACTTTTCTTTTCTCTTTTCTCTTCTTTTCTCTTTTCTCATCTTTTCTCCTCTTTACTCTTTTCCCTTTTCTCTTCTTTTTTCTTTTCTCTTCTTTTCTCGTTTCTCTTCTTTTCTCTTTTCCCTTTTCGTTTCTCTTTTCTCTATTCTCTTCTTTTCTCTTTTCTCTTTTGTATTCTTTTCTCTTCTATTCACTTTTCTCTTTTAACTTTTCTCTTCTTTTCTCTATTCTCTTCTTTTCTCTTTTTTCTCTTCTATTCACTTTTCTCTTTTATCTTTTCTCTTCTTTTCTCTATTCTCTTCTTTTCTCTATTAACTTTTCTCTTCTTTTCTCTATTCTCTTCTTTTCTCTTTTTTCTCTTCTATTCATTTTTCTCCTTTAACTTTTCTCTTCTTTTCTCTATTCTCTTCTTTTCTCTTTTCTCTTCTTTTCTCTTCATTTCTCTTTCCTCATTTCTCTATTCTCATCTGTTCTCTTTTCTCTTCTTTGCTCTTTTCTCTTTTCTCTTCTTCTATCTTCTTTTATCTTCTTTTCTCTTTTCTCTTTTCTCTATTCTCTTCTGTTCTCTTTTGTCTTCTTTCCTCTGTTCCCTTTTCTCGTCTATTCTCTTTTATCTTTTCTCTTCATTTCTCTTTTCTCTTCTTTTCCATTCTCTCTTCTTTTCTCTTTTCTCATTTCTATTTTCTTTTCTTTTCTCTTTTCTCTTCTCTCTTCTTGTCTCTTTTTTCTCTTCTATTCTTTTCTCTTCTTTTCTCTTTTCCATTTTCTCTTGTTTTCTCTTGTCTCTTTTCTCTTTTCACTTCTTGTCTCTTTTTTCTCTTCTATTATTTTCTCTTCTTTTCTCTTTTCTATTTCCTCTTCTTTTCTATTTTATCTCTTCCCTTCTTTTCTCTTTTCCCTTTTCTTTTCTCTTTTCTCTTCTTTTCTCCTTCACTTTTCTTTTCTCTTTTCTGTTCTTTTCTCTTTTCTCATCTTTTCGCCTCTTTACTCTTTTCCCTTTTCTCTTCTTTTTTCTTTTCTCTTCTTTTCTCATTTCTCTTCTTTTCTCTTTTCTCTTATTTTCTCTTTTCACTTTTCTCTTCTTTTCTCTTTTCCCTTTTCTCTTGTTTTCTCTTTTCCCTTTTCTCTTCTTTTCTCTATTCTCTTTTTCTCTTTACTCTTCTTTTCTCTTTTCGCTTTTCTCTTCTTATCTCTTCTCCTTTTTCTCATATCTGTTCTTTTCTCTTTTCTCTTTTCTCTTCGTATCTCTTCTTTTCTCTTTTCTCTTCTTTTCTCTTCTTTTCTCTTTTCCTATATCTCTTCTTTTCTCTTTTCTCTTTTCTCTTCTTTTCTCTTCTTTATTCTTTAACCTTTTCTCTCCTTTTTACTCTTCTTTTCTCTTTTCTCTTCTTTTCATTTCTTTTCTCTTCTTTTCTCTTTTCTCTTCTTTTCTCTTCCTTCCTCTATATATTCTCTTTTCTCTTTTCTCTCATTTTCTCTTATTTTCTCTTTTTCCTATTCTCTTCTTTTCTCTATTCTCTTTTTCTCTTTACTCTTCTTTTCTCTTTTCGCTTTTCTCTTCTTACCTCTTCTCCTTTTTCTCATATCTGTTCTTTTCTCTTTTCTCTTTTTTCTTCATTTCTCTTCTTTTCTCTTTTCCCTTTACACCTCTTTTTTCTTTTCTTCTTTTCTCTTTTTACTTTTCTTTTCTCTTTTCTCTTCTTTTCTCTTTTCTCATCTTTTCTCCTCTTTACTCTTTTCCCTTTTCTCTTCTTTTTTCTTTTCTCTTCTTTTCTCGTTTCTCTTCTTTTCTCTTTTCTCTTCTTTTCTCTTTTCTCTTTTATCTTTTCTCTTCTTTTCTCTATTCTCTTCTTTTCTCTTTTCTCTTCTTTTCTCTTCTTTTCTCTATTCTCTTCTTTTCTCTTTTTTCTCTTCTATTCACTTTTCTCTTTTATCTTTTCTCTTCTTTTCTCTATTCTCTTCTTTTCTCTTTTCTCTTCTTTTCTCTTCATTTCTCTTTCCTCATTTCTCTATTCTCATCTGTTCTCTTTTCTCTTCTTTGCTCTTTTCTCTTTTCTCTTCTTCTATCTTCTTTTATCTTCTTTTCTCTTTTCTCTATTCTCTTCTGTTCTCTTTTGTCTTCTTTCCACTGTTCCCTTTTCTCGTCTATTCTCTTTTATCTTTTCTCTTCTTTTCTCTTTTCTCTTCTTTTCTCTTCTTTTCTCCTTTTACGTTTCTTTTCTCTTTTCTCTTCTTTTATCATTCATTTTCTCTCTTTTCTGTTTTCTCTTCTTTTCTCTTTTCTCTTCTTTTCTCCTTTCTTTTCTCTTTTCTCTTCTTCTCTTCTTTTCTCTTTCTTCTTTTCCCTTCATTTCTCTTTTCTCTTTTGTATTCTTTTATCTTCGAATCACTTTTCTCTTTTATCTTTTCTTTTCTCTTCTTTTCTCTATTCTCTTCTTTTCTCTTTTCTCTTCTTTTCTCTTCATTTCTCTTTCCTCATTTCTCTATTCTCATCTGTTCTCTTTTCTCTTCTTTGCTCTTTTCTCTTTTCTCTTCTTCTATCTTCTTTTATCTTCTTTTCTCTTTTCTCTATTCTCTTCTGTTCTCTTTTGTCTTCTTTCCTCTGTTCCCTTTTCTCGTCTATTCTCTTTTATCTTTTCTCTTCATTTCTCTTTTCTCTTCTTTTCCATTCTCTCTTTTCTCTTTTCTCATTTCTCTTTTCTTTTCTCTTTTCTCTTTTCTCTTCTTGTCTCTTTTTTCTTTTCTATTCTTTTCTCTTCTTTTCTCTTTTCCATTTTCTCTTATTTTCTCTTTTCCCTTTTCTCTTCTTTTCTCTATTCTCTTTTTTCTTTACTCTTCTTTTCTCTTTTCGCTTTTCTCTTCTTATCTATTCTCCTTTTTCTCATATCTGTTCTTTTCTCTTTTCTCTTTTTTCTTCATTTCTCTTCTTTTCTCTTTTCCCTTTACACCTCTTTTTTCTTTTCTTCTTTTCTCTTTTCACTTTTCTTTTCTCTTTTCTCTTCTTTTCTCTTTTCTCATCTTTTCTCCTCTTTACTCTTTTCCCTTTTCTCTTCTTTTTTCTTTTCTCTTCTTTTCTCGTTTCTCTTCTTTTCTCTTTTCCCTTTTCGTTTCTCTTTTCTCTATTCTCTTCTTTTCTCTTTTCTCTTTTGTATTCTTTTCTCTTCTATTCACTTTTCTCTTTTAACTTTTCTCTTCTTTTCTCTATTCTCTTCTTTTCTCTTTTTTCTCTTCTATTCACTTTTCTCTTTTATCTTTTCTCTTCTTTTCTCTATTCTCTTCTTTTCTCTATTAACTTTTCTCTTCTTTTCTCTATTCTCTTCTTTTCTCTTTTCTCTTCTTTTCACTTCATTTCTCTTTCCTCATTTCACTATTCTCATCTGTTCTCTTTTCTCTTCTTTGCTCTTTTCTCTTTTCTCTTCTTCTATCTTCTTTTATCTTCTTTTCTCTTTTCTCTTTTCTCTATTCTCTTCTGTTCTCTTTTGTCTTCTTTCCACTGTTCCCTTTTCTCGTCTATTCTCTTTTATCTTTTCTCTTCTTTTCTCTTTTCTCTTCTTTTCCATTCTCTCTTCTTTTCTCTTTTCTCATTTCCCTTTTCTTTTCTTTTCTCTTTTCTCTTTTCTCTTCTTGTCTCTTTTTTCTTTTCTATTCTTTTCTCTTCTTTTCTCCTTTCACGTTTCTTTTCTCTTTTCTCTTCTTTTCTCATTCCTTTTTTCTCTTTTCTCTTTTCTCTTCTTTTCTCCTTTCTTTTCTCTTGTCTCTTCTTCTCTTCTTTTCTCTTTTCTCTTCTTTTCCCTTCATTTCTCTTTTCTCTTTTGTATTCTTTTATCTTCTATTCACTTTTCTCTTTTATCTTTTCTTTTCTCTTCTTTTCTCTATTCTCTTCTTTTCTCTTTTCTCTTCTTTTCTCTTCATTTCTCTTTCCTCATTTCTCTATTCTCATCTGTTCTCTTTTCTCTTCTTTGCTCTTTTCTCTTTTCTCTTCTTCTATCTTCTTTTATCTTCTTTTCTCTTTTCTCTTTTCTCTATTCTCTTCTGTTCTCTTTTGTCTTCTTTCCTCTGTTCCCTTTTCTCGTCTATTCTCTTTTATCTTTTCTCTTCATTTCTCTTTTCTCTTCTTTTCCATTCTCTCTTTTCTCTTTTCTCATTTCTCTTTTCTTTTCTCTTTTCTCTTTTCTCTTCTTGTCTCTTTTTTCTTTTCTATTCTTTTCTCTTCTTTTCTCTTTTCCATTTTCTCTTATTTTCTCTTTTCCCTTTTCTCTTCTTTTCTCTATTCTCTTTTTTCTTTACTCTTCTTTTCTCTTTTCGCTTTTCTCTTCTTATCTATTCTCCTTTTTCTCATATCTGTTCTTTTCTCTTTTCTCTTTTTTCTTCATTTCTCTTCTTTTCTCTTTTCCCTTTACACCTCTTTTTTCTTTTCTTCTTTTCTCTTTTCACTTTTCTTTTCTCTTTTCTCTTCTTTTCTCTTTTCTCATCTTTTCTCCTCTTTACTCTTTTCCCTTTTCTCTTCTTTTTTCTTTTCTCTTCTTTTCTCGTTTCTCTTCTTTTCTCTTTTCCCTTTTCGTTTCTCTTTTCTCTATTCTCTTCTTTTCTCTTTTCTCTTTTGTATTCTTTTCTCTTCTATTCACTTTTCTCTTTTAACTTTTCTCTTCTTTTCTCTATTCTCTTCTTTTCTCTTTTTTCTCTTCTATTCACTTTTCTCTTTTATCTTTTCTCTTCTTTTCTCTATTCTCTTCTTTTCTCTATTAACTTTTCTCTTCTTTTCTCTATTCTCTTCTTTTCTCTTTTCTCTTCTTTTCTCTTCATTTCTCTTTCCTCATTTCACTATTCTCATCTGTTCTCTTTTCTCTTCTTTGCTCTTTTCTCTTTTCTCTTCTTCTATCTTCTTTTATCTTCTTTTCTCTTTTCTCTTTTCTCTATTCTCTTCTGTTCTCTTTTGTCTTCTTTCCACTGTTCCCTTTTCTCGTCTATTCTCTTTTATCTTTTCTCTTCTTTTCTCTTTTCTCTTCTTTTCCATTCTCTCTTCTTTTCTCTTTTCTCATTTCCCTTTTCTTTTCTTTTCTCTTTTCTCTTTTCTCTTCTTGTCTCTTTTTTCTTTTCTATTCTTTTCTCTTCTTTTCTCCTTTCACGTTTCTTTTCTCTTTTCTCTTCTTTTCTCATTCCTTTTTTCTCTTTTCTCTTTTCTCTTCTTTTCTCCTTTCTTTTCTCTTGTCTCTTCTTCTCTTCTTTTCTCTTTTCTCTTCTTTTCCCTTCATTTCTCTTTTCTCTTTTGTATTCTTTTATCTTCTATTCACTTTTCTCTTTTATCTTTTCTTTTCTCTTCTTTTCTCTATTCTCTTCTTTTCTCTTTTCTCTTCTTTTCTCTTCATTTCTCTTTCCTCATTTCTCTATTCTCATCTGTTCTCTTTTCTCTTCTTTGCTCTTTTCTCTTTTCTCTTCTTCTATCTTCTTTTATCTTCTTTTCTCTTTTCTCTTTTCTCTATTCTCTTCTGTTCTCTTTTGTCTTCTTTCCTCTGTTCCCTTTTCTCGTCTATTCTCTTTTAACTTTTCTCTTCATTTCTCTTTTCTCTTCTTTTCCATTCTCTCTTCTTTTCTCTTTTCTCATTTCTATTTTCTTTTCTTTTCTCTTTTCTCTTCTCTCTTCTTGTCTCTTTTTTCTCTTCTATTCTTTTCTCTTCTTTTCTCTTTTCCATTTTCTCTTGTTTTCTCTTGTCTCTTTTCTCTTTTCACTTCTTGTCTCTTTTTTCTCTTCTATTATTTTCTCTTCTTTTCTCTTTTCTATTTCCTCTTCTTTTCTATTTTATCTCTTCTCTTCTTTTCTCTTTTCCCTTTTCTTTTCTCTTTTCTCTTCTTTTCTCCTTCACTTTTCTTTTCTCTTTTCTGTTCTTTTCTCTTTTCTCATCTTTTCGCCTCTTTACTCTTTTCCCTTTTCTCTTCTTTTTTCTTTTCTCTTCTTTTCTCATTTCTCTTCTTTTCTCTTTTCTCTTATTTTCTCTTTTCACTTTTCTCTTCTTTTCTCTTTTCCCTTTTCTCTTGTTTTCTCTTTTCCCTTTTCTCTTCTTTTCTCTATTCTCTTTTTCTCTTTACTCTTCTTTTCTCTTTTCGCTTTTCTCTTCTTATCTCTTCTCCTTTTTCTCATATCTGTTCTTTTCTCTTTTCTCTTTTCGCTTCATTTCTCTTCTTTTCTCTTTTCCCTTTACACCTCTTTTTCCTTTTCTTCTTTTCTCTTTTCACTTTTCTTTTCTCTTTTCTCTTTTCTCATCTTTTCTCCTCTTTACTCTTTTCCCTTTTCTCTTCTTTTTTCTTTTCTCTTCTTTTCTCTTTTCTCTTCTTTTCTCTTTTCCCTTTTCTTTTCTCTTTTCTCTATTCTCTTCTTTTCTCTTTTCTCGTCTTTTCTCTTTTCTCGTCATTTCCCTTCATTTCTCTTTTCTCTTTTCTCTTTTGTATTCTTTTCTCTTCTATTCACTTTTCTCTTTTAACTTTTCTCTTGTTTTCTCTATTCTCTTCTTTTCTCTTTTTTCTCTTTTATTCACTTTTCTCTTTTATCATTTCTCTTCTTTTCTCTTTTCTCCTCTTTTCTCTTTTCCCTTTTCTTTTCTCTTTTCTCTTTTCTCTTCGTATCTCTTCTTTTCTCTTTTCTCTTCTTTTCTATTCTTTTCTCTTTTCCTATATCCTCTTCTTTTCTCTTTTCTCTTCTTTTCTCTTCTTTATTCTTTAACCTTTTCTCTTCTTTTTACTCTTCTTTTCTCTTTTCTCTTCTTTTCATTTCTTTTCTCTTCTTTTCTCTTTTCTCTTCTTTTCTCTTCCTTCCTCTCTATATTCTCTTTTCTCTTTTCTCTCATTTTCTCTTATTTTCTCTTTTTCCTATTCTCTTCTTTTCTCTATTCTCTTTTTCTCTTTACTCTTCTTTTCTCTTTTCGCTTTTCTCTTCTTACCTCTTCTCCTTTTTCTCATATCTGTTCTTTTCTCTTTTCTCTTTTTTCTTCATTTCTCTTCTTTTCTCTTTTCCCTTTACACCTCTTTTTTCTTTTCTTCTTTTCTCTTTTTACTTTTCTTATCTCTTTTCTCTTCTTTTCTCTTTTCTCATCTTTTCTCCTCTTTACTCTTTTCCCTTTTCTCTTCTTTTTCCTTTTCTCTTCTTTTCTCTTTTCTCTTCTTTTCTCTTTTCTCTTCTTTTCTCTTTTCCCTTTTCTTTTCTCTTTTCTCTATTCTCTTCTTTTCTCTTTTCTCTTTTGTATTCTTTTCTCTTCTATTCACTTTTCTATTTTAACTTTTCTCTTCTTTTCTCTATTCTCTTCTTTTCTCTTTTTTCTCTTCTATTCACTTTTCTCTTTTATCTTTTCTCTTCTTTTCTCTTCTTTTCTCTATTCTCTTCTTTTCTCTTTTCTCTTCTTTTCTCTATTCTCTTCTTTTCTCTTTATTCTCTTCTATTCACTTTTCTCTTTTATCTTTTCTCTTCTTTTCTCTATTCTCTTCTTTTCTCTTTTCTCTTCTTTTCTCTTCATTTCTCTTTCCTCATTTCTCTATTCTCATCTGTTCTCTTTTCTCTTCTTTGCTCTTTTCTCTTTTCTCTTCTTCTATCTTCTTTTATCTTCTTTTCTCTTTTCTCTATTCTCTTCTGTTCTCTTTTGTCTTCTTTCCACTGTTCCCTTTTCTCGTCTATTCTCTTTTATCTTTTCTCTTCTTTTCTCTTTTCTCTTCTTTTCTCCTTTTACGTTTCTTTTCTCTTTTCTCTTCTTTTATCATTCATTTTCTCTCTTTTCTGTTTTCTCTTCTTTTCTCTTTTCTCTTCTTTTCTCCTTTCTTTTCTCTTTTCTCTTCTTCTCTTCTTTTCTCTTTCTTCTTTTCCCTTCATTTCTCTTTTCTCTTTTGTATTCTTTTATCTTCTATTCACTTTTCTCTTTTATCTTTTCTTTTCTCTTCTTTTCTCTATTCTCTTCTTTTCTCTTTTCTCTTCTTTTCTCTTCATTTCTCTTTCCTCATTTCTCTATTCTCATCTGTTCTCTTTTCTCTTCTTTGCTCTTTTCTCTTTTCTCTTCTTCTATCTTCTTTTATCTTCTTTTCTCTTTTCTCTATTCTCTTCTGTTCTCTTTTGTCTTCTTTCCTCTGTTCCCTTTTCTCGTCTATTCTCTTTTATCTTTTCTCTTCATTTCTCTTTTCTCTTCTTTTCCATTCTCTCTTCTTTTCTCTTTTCTCATTTCTCTTTTCTTTTCTCGTTTCTCTTTTCTCTTTTCTCTTTTGTATTCTTTTATCTTCTATTCACTTTTCTCTTTTATCTTTTCTTTTCTCTTCTTTTCTCTATTCTCTTCTTTTCTCTTTTTTCTCTTCTATTCACTTTTCTCTTTTATCTTTTCTCTTCTTTTCTCTATTCTCTACTTTTCTCTATTATCTTTTCTCTTCTATCTTCTTTTCTCTTTTCTCTTTTCTCTATTCTCTTCTGTTCTCTTTTGTCTTCTTTCCTCTGTTCCCTTTTCTCGTCTATTCTCTTTTATCTTTTCTCTTCATTTCTCTTTTCTCTTCTTTTCCATTCTCTCTTTTCTCTTTTCTCATTTCTCTTTTCTTTTCCCTTTTCTCTTTTCTCTTCTTGTCTCTTTTTTCTTTTCTATTCTTTTCTCTTCTTTTCTCTTTTCCATTTTCTCTTATTTTCTCTTTTCCCTTTTCTCTTCTTTTCTCTATTCTCTTTTTTCTTTACTCTTCTTTTCTCTTTTCGCTTTTCTCTTCTTATCTCTTCTCCTTTTTCTCATATCTGTTCTTTTCTCTTTTCTCTTTTTTCTTCATTTCTCTTCTTTTCTCTTTTCCCTTTACACCTCTTTTTTCTTTTATTCTTTTCTCTTTTCACTTTTCTTTTCTCTTTTCTCTTCTTTTCTCTTTTCTCATCTTTTCTCCTCTTTACTCTTTTCCCTTTTCTCTTCTTTTTTCTTTTCTCTTCTTTTCTCGTTTCTCTTCTTTTCTCTTTTCCCTTTTCGTTTCTCTTTTCTCTATTCTCTTCTTTTCTCTTTTCTCTTTTGTATTCTTTTCTCTTCTATTCACTTTTCTCTTTTAACTTTTCTCTTCTTTTCTCTATTCTCTTCTTTTCTCTTTTTTCTCTTCTATTCACTTTTCTCTTTTATCTTTTCTCTTCTTTTCTCTATTCTCTTCTTTTCTCTATTAACTTTTCTCTTCTTTTCTCTATTCTCTTCTTTTCTCTTTTCTCTTCTTTTCTCTTCATTTCTCTTTCCTCATTTCACTATTCTCATCTGTTCTCTTTTCTCTTCTTTGCTCTTTTCTCTTTTCTCTTCTTCTATCTTCTTTTATCTTCTTTTCTCTTTTCTCTTTTCTCTATTCTCTTCTGTTCTCTTTTGTCTTCTTTCCACTGTTCCCTTTTCTCGTCTATTCTCTTTTATCTTTTCTCTTCTTTTCTCTTTTCTCTTCTTTTCCATTCTCTCTTCTTTTCTCTTTTCTCATTTCCCTTTTCTTTTCTTTTCTCTTTTCTCTTTTCTCTTCTTGTCTCTTTTTTCTTTTCTATTCTTTTCTCTTCTTTTCTCCTTTCACGTTTCTTTTCTCTTTTCTCTTCTTTTCTCATTCCTTTTTTCTCTTTTCTCTTTTCTCTTCTTTTCTCCTTTCTTTTCTCTTGTCTCTTCTTCTCTTCTTTTCTCTTTTCTCTTCTTTTCCCTTCATTTCTCTTTTCTCTTTTGTATTCTTTTATCTTCTATTCACTTTTCTCTTTTATCTTTTCTTTTCTCTTCTTTTCTCTATTCTCTTCTTTTCTCTTTTCTCTTCTTTTCTCTTCATTTCTCTTTCCTCATTTCTCTATTCTCATCTGTTCTCTTTTCTCTTCTTTGCTCTTTTCTCTTTTCTCTTCTTCTATCTTCTTTTATCTTCTTTTCTCTTTTCTCTTTTCTCTATTCTCTTCTGTTCTCTTTTGTCTTCTTTCCTCTGTTCCCTTTTCTCGTCTATTCTCTTTTATCTTTTCTCTTTATTTCTCTTTTCTCTTCTTTTCCATTCTCTCTTCTTTTCTCTTTTCTCATTTCTCTTTTCTTTTCTCGTTTCTCTTTTCTCTTTTCTCTTTTGTATTCTTTTATCTTCTATTCACTTTTCTCTTTTAACTTTTCTCTTCTTTTCTCTATTCTCTTCTTTTCTCTTTTTTCTCTTCTATTCACTTTTCTCTTTTATCTTTTCTCTTCTTTTCTCTTTTTTCTCTTCTATTCTTTTCTCTTCTTTGCTCTTTTCTCTTTTCTCTTCTTCTATCTTCTTTTATCTTCTTTTCTCTTTTCTCTTTTCTCTATTCTCTTCTGTTCTCTTTTGTCTTCTTTCCTCTGTTCCCTTTTCTCGTCTATTCTCTTTTATCTTTTCTCTTTATTTCTCTTTTCTCTTCTTTTCCATTCTCTCTTCTTTTCTCTTTTCTCATTTCTATTTTCTTTTCTTTTCTCTTTTCTCTTCTCTCTTCTTGTCTCTTTTTTCTCTTCTATTCTTTTCTCTTCTTTTCTCTTTTCCATTTTCTCTTGTTTTCTCTTGTCTCTTTTCTCTTTTCACTTCTTGTCTCTTTTTTCTCTTCTATTATTTTCTCTTCTTTTCTCTTTTCTATTTCCTCTTCTTTTCTATTTTATCTCTTCTCTTCTTTTCTCTTTTCCCTTTTCTTTTCTCTTTTCTCTTCTTTTCTCCTTCACTTTTCTTTTCTCTTTTCTGTTCTTTTCTCTTTTCTCATCTTTTCGCCTCTTTACTCTTTTCCCTTTTCTCTTCTGTTTTCTTTTCTCTTCTTTTCTCATTTCTCTTCTTTTCTCTTTTCTCTTATTTTCTCTTTTCACTTTTCTCTTCTTTTCTCTTTTCCCTTTTCTCTTGTTTTCTCTTTTCCCTTTTCTCTTCTTTTCTCTATTCTCTTTTTCTCTTTACTCTTCTTTTCTCTTTTCGCTTTTCTCTTCTTATCTCTTCTCCTTTTTCTCATATCTGTTCTTTTCTCTTTTCTCTTTTCGCTTCATTTCTCTTCTTTTCTCTTTTCCCTTTACACCTCTTTTTCCTTTTCTTCTTTTCTCTTTTCACTTTTCTTTTCTCTTTTCTCTTTTCTCATCTTTTCTCCTCTTTACTCTTTTCCCTTTTCTCTTCTTTTTACTTTTCTCTTCTTTTCTCTTTTCTCTTCTTTTCTCTTTTCCCTTTTCTTTTCTCTTTTCTCTATTCTCTTCTTTTCTCTTTTCTCGTCTTTTCTCTTTTCTCGTCATTTCCCTTCATTTCTCTTTTCTCTTTTCTCTTTTGTATTCTTTTCTCTTCTATTCACTTTTCCCTTTTAACTTTTCTCTTGTTTTCTCTATTCTCTTCTTTTCTCTTTTTTCTCTTTTATTCACTTTTCTCTTTTATCATTTCTCTTCTTTTCTCTTTTCTCCTCTTTTCTCTTTTCCCTTTTCTTTTCTCTTTTCTCTTTTCTCTTCGTATCTCTTCTTTTCTCTTTTCTCTTCTTTTCTCTTCTTTTCTCTTTTCCTATATTCTCTTCTTTTCTCTTTTCTCTTTTCTCTTCTTTTCTCTTCTTTATTCTTTAACCTTTTCTCTCCTTTTTACTCTTCTTTTCTCTTTTCTCTTCTTTTCATTTCTTTTCTCTTCTTTTCTCTTTTCTCTTCTTTTCTCTTCCTTCCTCTATATATTCTCTTTTCTCTTTTCTCTCATTTTCTCTTATTTTCTCTTTTTCCTATTCTCTTCTTTTCTCTATTCTCTTTTTCTCTTTACTCTTCTTTTCTCTTTTCGCTTTTCTCTTCTTACCTCTTCTCCTTTTTCTCATATCTGTTCTTTTCTCTTTTCTCTTTTTTCTTCATTTCTCTTCTTTTCTCTTTTCCCTTTACACCTCTTTTTTCTTTTCTTCTTTTCTCTTTTTACTTTTCTTTTCTCTTTTCTCTTCTTTTCTCTTTTCTCATCTTTTCTCCTCTTTACTCTTTTCCCTTTTCTCTTCTTTTTTCTTTTCTCTTCTTTTCTCGTTTCTCTTTTCTCTTTTCTCTTTTGTATTCTTTTATCTTCTATTCACTTTTCTCTTTTATCTTTTCTCTTCTTTTCTCTATTCTCTTCTTTTCTCTATTAACTTTTCTCTTCTTTTCTCTATTCTCTTCTTTTCTCTTTTTTCTCTTCTATTCACTTTTCTCCTTTATCTTTTCTCTTCTTTTCTCGTTTCTCTTCTTTTCTCTTTTCTCTTTTGTATTCTTTTCTCTTCTATTCACTTTTCTCTTTTAACTTTTCGCTTCTTTTCTCTATTCTCTTCTTTTCTCTTTTTTCTCTTCTCTTCACTTTTCTCTTTTATCTTTTCTCTTCTTTTCTCTATTCTCTTCTTTTCTCTTTTCTCTTCTTTTCTCTTCTTTTCTCTATTCTCTTCTTTTCTCTTTTTTCTCTTCTATTCACTTTTCTCTTTTATCTTTTCTCTTCTTTTCTCTATTCTCTTCTTTTCTCTTTTCTCTTCTTTTCTCTTCATTTCTCTTTCCTCATTTCTCTATTCTCATCTGTTCTCTTTTCTCTTCTTTGCTCTTTTCTCTTTTCTCTTCTTCTATCTTCTTTTATCTTCTTTTCTCTTTTCTCTATTCTCTTCTGTTCTCTTTTGTCTTCTTTCCACTGTTCCCTTTTCTCGTCTATTCTCTTTTATCTTTTCTCTTCTTTTCTCTTTTCTCTTCTTTTCTCTTCTTTTCTCCTTTTACGTTTCTTTTCTCTTTTCTCTTCTTTTATCATTCATTTTCTCTCTTTTCTGTTTTCTCTTCTTTTCTCTTTTCTCCTCTTTTCTCCTTTCTTTTTTCTTTTCTCTTCTTCTCTTCTTTTCTCTTTCTTCTTTTCCCTTCATTTCTCTTTTCTCTTTTGTATTCTTTTATCTTCTATTCACTTTTCTCTTTTATCTTTTCTTTTCTCTTCTTTTCTCTATTCTCTTCTTTTCTCTTTTCTCTTCTTTTCTCTTCATTTCTCTTTCCTCATTTCTCTATTCTCATCTGTTCTCTTTTCTCTTCTTTGCTCTTTTCTCTTTTCTCTTCTTCTATCTTCTTTTATCTTCTTTTCTCTTTTCTCTATTCTCTTCTGTTCTCTTTTGTCTTCTTTCCACTGTTCCCTTTTCTCGTCTATTCTCTTTTATCTTTTCTCTTCTTTTCTCTTTTCTCTTCTTTTCTCTTCTTTTCTCCTTTTACGTTTCTTTTCTCTTTTCTCTTCTTTTATCATTCATTTTCTCTCTTTTCTGTTTTCTCTTCTTTTCTCTTCTTTTCTCTATTCTCTTCTTTTCTCTTTTTTCTCTTCTATTCACTTTTCTCTTTTATCTTTTCTCTTCTTTTCTCTATTCTCTTCTTTTCTCTTTTCTCTTCTTTTCTCTTCATTTCTCTTTCCTCATTTCTCTATTCTCATCTGTTCTCTTTTCTCTTCTTTGCTCTTTTCTCTTTTCTCTTCTTCTATCTTCTTTTATCTTCTTTTCTCTTTTCTCTATTCTCTTCTGTTCTCTTTTGTCTTCTTTCCTCTGTTCCCTTTTCTCGTCTATTCTCTTTTATCTTTTCTCTTCATTTCTCTTTTCTCTTCTTTTCCATTCTCTCTTCTTTTCTCTTTTCTCATTTCTCTTTTCTTTTCTCGTTTCTCTTTTCTCTTTTCTCTTATGTATTCTTTTATCTTCTATTCACTTTTCTCTTTTAACTTTTCTCTTCTTTTCTCTATTCTCTTCTTTTCTCTTTTTTCTCTTCTATTCACTTTTCTCTTTTATCTTTTCTCTTCTTTTCTCTATTCTCTACTTTTCTCTATTATCTTTTCTCTTCTATCTTCTTTTATCTTCTTTTCTCTTTTCTCTTTTCTCTATTCTCTTCTGTTCTCTTTTGTCTTCTTTCCTCTGTTCCCTTTTCTCGTCTCTTCTCTTTGATCTTTTCTCTTCATTTCTCTTTTCTCTTCTTTTCCATTCTCTCTTTTCTCTTTTCTCATTTCTCTTTTCTTTTCTCTTTTCTCTTTTCTCTTCTTGTCTCTTTTTTCTTTTCTATTCTTTTCTCTTCTTTTCTCTTTTCCATTTTCTCTTATTTTCTCTTTTCCCTTTTCTCTTCTTTTCTCTATTCTCTTTTTTCTTTACTCTTCTTTTCTCTTTTCGCTTTTCTCTTCTTATCTCTTCTCCTTTTTCTCAAATCTGTTCTTTTCTCTTTTCTCTTTTTTCTTCATTTCTCTTCTTTTCTCTTTTCCCTTTACACCTCTTTTTTCTTTTCTTCTTTTCTCTTTTCACTTTTCTTTTCTCTTTTCTCTTCTTTTCTCTTTTCTCATCTTTTCTCCTCTTTACTCTTTTCCCTTTTCTCTTCTTTTTTGTTTTCTCTTCTTTTCTCGTTTTTCTTCTTTTCTCTTTTCCCTTTTCGTTTCTCTTTTCTCTATTCTCTTCTTTTCTCTTTTCTCTTTTGTATTCTTTTCTCTTCTATTCACTTTTCTCTTTTAACTTTTCTCTTCTTTTCTCTATTCTCTTCTTTTCTCTTTTTTCTCTTCTATTCACTTTTCTCTTTTATCTTTTCTCTTCTTTTCTCTATTCTCTTCTTTTCTCTATTAACTTTTCTCTTCTTTTCTCTATTCTCTTCTTTTCTCTTTTTTCTCTTCTATTCACTTTTCTCCTTTATCTTTTCTCTTCTTTTCTCTATTCTCTTCTTTTGTCTTTTCTCTTCTTTTCCATTCTCTCTTCTTTTCTCTTTTCTCATTTCTATTTTCTTTTCTTTTCTCTTTTCTCTTTTCTCTTCTTGTCTCTTTTTTCTCTTCTATTCTTTTCTCTTCTTTTCTCTTTTCCATTTTCTCTTGTTTTCTCTTGTCTCTTTTCTCTTTTCACTTCTTGTCTCTTTTTTCTCTTCTATTATTTTCTCTTCTTTTCTCTTTTCTATTTCCTCTTCTTTTCTATTTTATCTCTTCTCTTCTTTTCTCTTTTCCCTTTTCTTTTCTCTTTTCTCTTTTCTCTTCGTATCTCTTCTTTTCTCTTTTCTCTTCTTTTCATTTCTTTTTTCTTCTTTTATCATTTCTCTTCTTTTCTCTTTTCTCCTCTTTTCTCTTTTCCCTTTTCTTTTCTCTTTTCTCTTTTCTCTTCGTATCTCTTCTTTTCTCTTTTCTCTTCTTTTCATTTCTTTTCTCTTCTTTTCTCTTTTCTCTTCTTTTCTCTTCCTTCCTCTATATATTCTCTTTTCTCTTTTCTCTCATTTTCTCTTATTTTCTCTTTTTCCTATTCTCTTCTTTTCTCTATTCTCTTTTTCTCTTTACTCTTCTTTTCTCTTTTCGCTTTTCTCTTCTTACCTCTTCTCCTTTTTCTCATATCTGTTCTTTTCTCTTTTCTCTTTTTTCTTCATTTCTCTTCTTTTCTCTTTTCCCTTTACACCTCTTTTTTCTTTTCTTCTTTTCTCTTTTTACTTTTCTTTTCTCTTTTCTCTTCTTTTCTCTTTTCTCATCTTTTCTCCTCTTTACTCTTTTCCCTTTTCTCTTCTTTTTTCTTTTCTCTTCTTTTCTCGTTTCTCTTCTTTTCTCTTTTCTCTTCTTTTCTCTTTTCCCTTTTCTTTTCTCTTTTCTCTATTCTCTTCTTTTCTCTTTTCTCTTTTGTATTCTTTTCTCTTCTATTCACTTTTCTCTTTTAACTTTTCTCTTCTTTTCTCTATTCTCTTCTTTTCTCTTTTTTCTCTTCTATTCACTTTTCTCTTTTATCTTTTCTCTTCTTTTCTCTATTCTCTTCTTTTCTCTTTTCTCTTCTTTTCTCTTCTTTTCTCTATTCTCTTCTTTTCTCTTTTTTCTCTTCTATTCACTTTTCTCTTTTATCTTTTCTCTTCTTTTCTCTATTCTCTTCTTTTCTCTTTTCTCTTCTTTTCTCTTCATTTCTCTTTCCTCATTTCTCTATTCTCATCTGTTCTCTTTTCTCTTCTTTGCTCTTTTCTCTTTTCTCTTCTTCTATCTTCTTTTATCTTCATTTCTCTTTTCTCTATTCTCTTCTGTTCTCTTTTGTCTTCTTTCCACTGTTCCCTTTTCTCGTCTATTCTCTTTTATCTTTTCTCTTCTTTTCTCTTTTCTCTTCTTTTCTCTTCTTTTCTCCTTTTACGTTTCTTTTCTCTTTTCTCTTCTTTTATCATTCATTTTCTCTCTTTTCTGTTTTCTCTTCTTTTCTCTTTTCTCTTCTTTTCTCTTTTCTTTTCTCTTTTCTCTTCTTCTCTTCTTTTCTCTTTCTTCTTTTCCCTTCATTTCTCTTTTCTCTTTTGTATTCTTTTATCTTCTATTCACTTTTCTCTTTTATCTTTTCTTTTCTCTTCTTTTCTCTATTCTCTTCTTTTCTCTTTTCTCTTCTTTTCTCTTCATTTCTCTTTCCTCATTTCTCTATTCTCATCTGTTCTCTTTTCTCTTCTTTGCTCTTTTCTCTTTTCTCTTCTTCTATCTTCTTTTATCTTCTTTTCTCTTTTCTCTATTCTCTTCTGTTCTCTTTTGTCTTCTTTCCTCTGTTCCCTTTTCTCGTCTATTCTCTTTTATCTTTTCTCTTCATTTCTCTTTTCTCTTCTTTTCCATTCTCTCTTCTTTTCTCTTTTCTCATTTCTCTTTTCTTTTCTCGTTTCTCTTTTCTCTTTTCTCTTATGTATTCTTTTATCTTCTATTCACTTTTCTCTTTTAACTTTTCTCTTCTTTTCTCTATTCTCTTCTTTTCTCTTTTTTCTCTTCTATTCACTTTTCTCTTTTATCTTTTCTCTTCTTTTCTCTATTCTCTACTTTTCTCTCTTATCTTTTCTCTTCTATCTTCTTTTATCTTCTTTTCTCTTTTCTCTTTTCTCTATTCTCTTCTGTTCTCTTTTGTCTTCTTTCCTCTGTTCCCTTTTCTCGTCTCTTCTCTTTGATCTTTTCTCTTCATTTCTCTTTTCTCTTCTTTTCCATTCTCTCTTTTCTCTTTTCTCATTTCTCTTTTCTTTTCTCTTTTCTCTTTTCTCTTCTTGTCTCTTTTTTCTTTTCTATTCTTTTCTCTTCTTTTCTCTTTTCCATTTTCTCTTATTTTCTCTTTTCCCTTTTCTCTTCTTTTCTCATTTCTCTTTTTTCTTTACTCTTCTTTTCTCTTTTCGCTTTTCTCTTGTTATCTCTTCTCCTTTTTCTCATATCTGTTCTTTTCTCTTTTCTCTTTTTTCTTCATTTCTCTTCTTTTCTCTTTTCCCTTTACACCTCTTTTTTCTTTTCTTCTTTTCTCTTTTCACTTTTCTTTTCTCTTTTCTCTTCTTTTCTCTTTTCTCATCTTTTCTCCTCTTTACTCTTTTCCCTTTTCTCTTCTTTTTTCTTTTCCCTTCTTTTCTCGTTTCTCTTCTTTTCTCTTTTCCCTTTTCTCTTCTTTTTTCTTTTCTCTTCTTTTCTCGTTTCTCTTCTTTTCTCTTTTCCCTTTTCGTTTCTCTTTTCTCTATTCTCTTCTTTTCTCTTTTCTCTTTTGTATTCTTTTCTCTTCTATTCACTTTTCTCTTTTAACTTTTCTCTTCTTTTCTCTATTCTCTTCTTTTCTCTTTTTTCTCTTCTATTCACTTTTCTCTTTTATCTTTTCTCTTCTATTCTCTATTCTCTTCTTTTCTCTATTAACATTTCTCTTCTTTTCTCTATTCTCTTCTTTTCTCTTTTTTCTCTTCTATTCACTTTTCTCCTTTATCTTTTCTCTTCTTTTCTCTATTCTCTTCTTTTCTCTTTTCTCTTCTTTTCCATTCTCTCTTCTTTTCTCTTTTCTCATTTCTATTTTCTTTTCTATTCTCTTTTCTCTTTTCTCTTCTTGTCTCTTTTTTCTCTTCTATTCTTTTCTCTTCTTTTCTCTTTTCCATTTTCTCTTGTTTTCTCTTGTCTCTTTTCTCTTTTCACTTCTTGTCTCTTTTTTCTCTTCTATTATTTTCTCTTCTTTTCTCTTTTCTATTTCCTCTTCTTTTCTATTTTATCTCTTCTCTTCTTTTCTCTTTTCCCTTTTCTTTTCTCTTTTCTCTTTTCTCTTCGTATCTCTTCTTTTCTCTTTTCTCTTCTTTTCATTTCTTTTCTCTTCTTTTATCATTTCTCTTCTTTTCTCTTTTCTCCTCTTTTCTCTTTTCCCTTTTCTTTTCTATTTTCTCTTTTCTCTTCGTATCTCTTCTTTTCTCTTTTCTCTTCTTGTCATTTCTTTTCTCTTCTTTTCTCTTTTCTCTTCTTTTCTCTTCCTTCCTTTATATATTCTGTTTTCTCTTTTCTCTCATTTTCTCTTATTTTCTCTTTTTCCTATTCTCTTCTTTTCCCTATTCTCTTTTTCTCTTTACTCTTCTTTTCTCTTTTCGCTTTTCTCTTCTTACCTCTTCTCCTTTTTCTCATATCTGTTCTTTTCTCTTTTCTCTTTTTTCTTCATTTCTCTTCTTTTCTCTTTTCCCTTTACACCTCTTTTTTCTTTTCTTCTTTTCTCTTTTTACTTTTCTTTTCTCTTTTCTCTTTTCTCTTCTTGTCTCTTTTTTCTTTTCTATTCTTTTCTCTTCTTTTCTCCTTTCACGTTTCTTTTCTCTTTTCTCTTCTTTTCTCATTCCTTTTTTCTCTTTTCTCTTTTCTCTTCTTTTCTCCTTTCTTTTCTCTTGTCTCTTCTTCTCTTCTTTTCTCTTTTCTCTTCTTTTCCCTTCATTTCTCTTTTCTCTTTTGTATTCTTTTATCTTCTATTCACTTTTCTCTTTTATCTTTTCTTTTCTCTTCTTTTCTCTATTCTCTTCTTTTCTCTTTTCTCTTCTTTTCTCTTCATTTCTCTTTCCTCATTTCTCTATTCTCATCTGTTCTCTTTTCTCTTCTTTGCTCTTTTCTCTTTTCTCTTCTTCTATCTTCTTTTATCTTCATTTCTCTTTTCTCTATTCTCTTCTGTTCTCTTTTGTCTTCTTTCCACTGTTCCCTTTTCTCGTCTATTCTCTTTTATCTTTTCTCTTCTTTTCTCTTTTCTCTTCTTTTCCATTCTCTCTTCTTTTCTCTTTTCTCATTTCCCTTTTCTTTTCTTTTCTCTTTTCTCTTTTCTCTTCTTGTCTCTTTTTTCTTTTCTATTCTTTTCTCTTCTTTTCTCCTTTCACGTTTCTTTTCTCTTTTCTCTTCTTTTCTCATTCCTTTTTTCTCTTTTCTCTTTTCTCTTCTTTTCTCCTTTCTTTTCTCTTGTCTCTTCTTCTCTTCTTTTCTCTTTTCTCTTCTTTTCCCTTCATTTCTCTTTTCTCTATTGTATTCTTTTATCTTCTATTCACTTTTCTCTTTTATCTTTTCTTTTCTCTTCTTTTCTCTATTCTCTTCTTTTCTCTTTTCTCTTCTTTTCTCTTCATTTCTCTTTCCTCATTTCTCTATTCTCATCTGTTCTCTTTTCTCTTCTTTGCTCTTTTCTCTTTTATCTTCTTCTATCTTCTTTTATCTTCTTTTCTCTTTTCTCTTTTCTCTATTCTCTTCTGTTCCCTTTTGTCTTCTTTCCTCTGTTCCCTTTTCTCGTCTATTCTCTTTTATCTTTTCTCTTCATTTCTCTTTTCTCTTCTTTTCCATTCTCTCTTCTTTTCTCTTTTCTCATTTCTATTTTCTTTTCTTTTCTCTTTTCTCTTCTCTCTTCTTGTCTCTTTTTTCTCTTCTATTCTTTTCTCTTCTTTTCTCTTTTCCATTTTCTCTTGTTTTCTCTTGTCTCTTTTCTCTTTTCACTTCTTGTCTCTTTTTTCTCTTCTATTATTTTCTCTTCTTTTCTCTTTTCTATTTCCTCTTCTTTTCTATTTTATCTCTTCTCTTCTTTTCTCCTTCACTTTTCTTTTCTCTTTTCTGTTCTTTTCTCTTTTCTCATCTTTTCGCCTCTTTTTACTCTTTTCCCTTTTCTCTTCTTTTTTCTTTTCTCTTCTTTTCTCATTTCTCTTCTTTTCTCTTTTCTCTTATTTTCTCTTTTCACTTTTCTCTTCTTTTCTCTTTTCCCTTTTCTCTTGTTTTCTCTTTTCCCTTTTCTCTTCTTTTCTCTATTCTCTTTTTCTCTTTACTCTTCTTTTCTCTTTTCGCTTTTCTCTTCTTATCTCTTCTCCTTTTTCTCATATCTGTTCTTTTCTCTTTTCTCTTTTCGCTTCATTTCTCTTCTTTTCTCTTTTCCCTTTACACCTCTTTTTCCTTTTCTTCTTTTCTCTTTTCACTTTTCTTTTCTCTTTTCTCTTTTCTCATCTTTTCTCCTCTTTACTCTTTTCCCTTTTCTCTTCTTTTTTCTTTTCTCTTCTTTTCTCTTTTCTCTTCTTTTCTCTTTTCCCTTTTCTTTTCTCTTTTCTCTATTCTCTTCTTTTCTCTATTCTCGTCTTTTCTCTTTTCTCGTCATTTCCCTTCATTTCTCTTTTCTCTTTTCTCTTTTGTATTCTTTTCTCTTCTATTCACTTTTCTCTTTTAACTTTTCTCTTCTTTTCTCTATTCTCTTCTTTTCTCTTTTTTCTCTTTTATTCACTTTTCTCTTTTATCATTTCTCTTCTTTTCTCTTTTCTCCTCTTTTCTCTTTTCCCTTTTCTTTTCTCTTTTCTCTTTTCTCTTCGTATCTCTTCTTTTCTCTTTTCTCTTCTTTTCTCTTCTTTTCTCTTTTCCTATATCTCTTCTTTTCTCTTTTCTCTTTTCTCTTCTTTTCTCTTCTTTATTCTTTAACCTTTTCTCTCCTTTTTACTCTTCTTTTCTCTTTTCTCTTCTTTTCATTTCTTTTCTCTTCTTTTCTCTTTTCTCTTCTTTTCTCTTCCTTCCTCTATATATTCTCTTTTCTCTTTTCTCTCATTTTCTCTTATTTTGTCTTTTTCCTATTCTCTTCTTTTCTCTATTCTCTTTTTCTCTTTACTCTTCTTTTCTCTTTTCGCTTTTCTCTTCTTACCTCTTCTCCTTTTTCTCATATCTGTTCTTTTCTCTTTTCTCTTTTTTCTTCATTTCTCTTCTTTTCTCTTTTCCCTTTACACCTCTTTTTTCTTTTCTTCTTTTCTCTTTTTACTTTTCTTTTCTCTTTTCTCTTCTTTTCTCTTTTCTCATCTTTTCTCCTCTTTACTCTTTTCCCTTTTCTCTTCTTTTTTCTTTTCTCTTCTTTTCTCGTTTCTCTTCTTTCTCTTTTCTCTTCTTTTCTCTTTTCCCTTTTCTTTTCTCTTTTCTCTATTCTCTTCTTTTCTCTTTTCTCTTTTGTATTCTTTTCTCTTCTATTCACTTTTGTCTTTTAACTTTTCGCTTCTTTTCTCTATTCTCTTCTTTTCTCTTTTTTCTCTTCTCTTCACTTTTCTCTTTTATCTTTTCTCTTCTTTTCTCTATTCTCTTCTTTTCTCTTTTCTCTTCTTTTCTCTTCTTTTCTCTATTCTCTTCTTTTCTCTTTTTTCTCTTCTATTCACTTTTCTCTTTTATCTTTTCTCTTCTTTTCTCTATTCTCTTCTTTTCTCTTTTCTCTTCTTTTCTCTTCATTTCTCTTTCCTCATTTCTCTATTCTCATCTGTTCTCTTTTCTCTTCTTTGCTCTTTTCTCTTTTCTCTTCTTCTATCTTCTTTTATCTTCTTTTCTCTTTTCTCTTTTCTCTATTCTCTTCTGTTCTCTTTTGTCTTCTTTCCACTGTTCCCTTTTCTCGTCTATTCTCTTTTATCTTTTCTCTTCTTTTCTCTTTTCTCTTCTTTTCTCTTCTTTTCTCCTTTTACGTTTCTTTTCTCTTTTCTCTTCTTTTATCATTGATTTTCTCTCTTTTCTGTTTTCTCTTCTTTTCTCTTTTCTCTTCTTTTCTCCTTTCTTTTCTCTTTTCTCTTCTTCTCTTCTTTTCTCTTTCTTCTTTTCCCTTCATTTCTCTTTTCTCTTTTGTATTCTTTTATCTTCTATTCACTTTTCTCTTTTATCTTTTCTTTTCTCTTCTTTTCTCTATTCTCTTCTTTTCTCTTTTCTCTTCTTTTCTCTTCATTTCTCTTTCCTCATTTCTCTATTCTCATCTGTTCTCTTTTCTCTTCTTTGCTCTTT
The DNA here is from genome assembly GCF_047496795.1 of Chiloscyllium punctatum. Lineage (NCBI taxonomy): Eukaryota > Metazoa > Chordata > Chondrichthyes > Orectolobiformes > Hemiscylliidae > Chiloscyllium > Chiloscyllium punctatum. Next base: position 37,079,133 of record NC_092779.1, read on the forward strand.
TCTCTTTTCTCTTCTTCTATCTTCTTTTATCTTCTTTTCTCTTTTCTCTTTTCTCTATTCTCTTCTGTTCTCTTTTGTCTTCTTTCCTCTGTTCCCTTTTCTCGTCTATTCTCTTTTATCTTTTCTCTTCATTTCTCTTTTCTCTTCTTTTCCATTCTCTCTTCTTTTCTCTTTTCTCATTTCTATTTTCTTTTCTTTTCTCTTTTCTCTTCTCTCTTCTTGTCTCTTTTTTCTCTTCTATTCTTTTCTCTTCTTTTCTCTTTTCCATTTTCTCTTGTTTTCTCTTGTCTCTTTTCTCTTTTCACTTCTTGTCTCTTTTTTCTCTTCTATTATTTTCTCTTCTTTTCTCTTTTCTATTTCCTCTTCTTTTCTATTTTATCTCTTCTCTTCTTTTCTCTTTTCCCTTTTCTTTTCTCTTTTCTCTTCTTTTCTCCTTCACTTTTCTTTTCTCTTTTCTGTTCTTTTCTCTTTTCTCATCTTTTCGCCTCTTTACTCTTTTCCCTTTTCTCTTCTGTTTTCTTTTCTCTTCTTTTCTCATTTCTCTTCTTTTCTCTTTTCTCTTATTTTCTCTTTTCACTTTTCTCTTCTTTTCTCTTTTCCCTTTTCTCTTGTTTTCTCTTTTCCCTTTTCTCTTCTTTTCTCTATTCTCTTTTTCTCTTTACTCTTCTTTTCTCTTTTCGCTTTTCTCTTCTTATCTCTTCTCCTTTTTCTCATATCTGTTCTTTTCTCTTTTCTCTTTTCGCTTCATTTCTCTTCTTTTCTCTTTTCCCTTTACACCTCTTTTTCCTTTTCTTCTTTTCTCTTTTCACTTTTCTTTTCTCTTTTCTCTTTTCTCATCTTTTCTCCTCTTTACTCTTTTCCCTTTTCTCTTCTTTTTACTTTTCTCTTCTTTTCTCTTTTCTCTTCTTTTCTCTTTTCCCTTTTCTTTTCTCTTTTCTCTATTCTCTTCTTTTCTCTTTTCTCGTCTTTTCTCTTTTCTCGTCATTTCCCTTCATTTCTCTTTTCTCTTTTCTCTTTTGTATTCTTTTCTCTTCTATTCACTTTTCCCTTTTAACTTTTCTCTTGTTTTCTCTATTCTCTTCTTTTCTCTTTTTTCTCTTTTATTCACTTTTCTCTTTTATCATTTCTCTTCTTTTCTCTTTTCTCCTCTTTTCTCTTTTCCCTTTTCTTTTCTCTTTTCTCTTTTCTCTTCGTATCTCTTCTTTTCTCTTTTCTCTTCTTTTCTCTTCTTTTCTCTTTTCCTATATTCTCTTCTTTTCTCTTTTCTCTTTTCTCTTCTTTTCTCTTCTTTATTCTTTAACCTTTTCTCTCCTTTTTACTCTTCTTTTCTCTTTTCTCTTCTTTTCATTTCTTTTCTCTTCTTTTCTCTTTTCTCTTCTTTTCTCTTCCTTCCTCTATATATTCTCTTTTCTCTTTTCTCTCATTTTCTCTTATTTTCTCTTTTTCCTATTCTCTTCTTTTCTCTATTCTCTTTTTCTCTTTACTCTTCTTTTCTCTTTTCGCTTTTCTCTTCTTACCTCTTCTCCTTTTTCTCATATCTGTTCTTTTCTCTTTTCTCTTTTTTCTTCATTTCTCTTCTTTTCTCTTTTCCCTTTACACCTCTTTTTTCTTTTCTTCTTTTCTCTTTTTACTTTTCTTTTCTCTTTTCTCTTCTTTTCTCTTTTCTCATCTTTTCTCCTCTTTACTCTTTTCCCTTTTCTCTTCTTTTTTCTTTTCTCTTCTTTTCTCGTTTCTCTTTTCTCTTTTCTCTTTTGTATTCTTTTATCTTCTATTCACTTTTCTCTTTTATCTTTTCTCTTCTTTTCTCTATTCTCTTCTTTTCTCTATTAACTTTTCTCTTCTTTTCTCTATTCTCTTCTTTTCTCTTTTTTCTCTTCTATTCACTTTTCTCCTTTATCTTTTCTCTTCTTTTCTCGTTTCTCTTCTTTTCTCTTTTCTCTTTTGTATTCTTTTCTCTTCTATTCACTTTTCTCTTTTAACTTTTCGCTTCTTTTCTCTATTCTCTTCTTTTCTCTTTTTTCTCTTCTCTTCACTTTTCTCTTTTATCTTTTCTCTTCTTTTCTCTATTCTCTTCTTTTCTCTTTTCTCTTCTTTTCTCTTCTTTTCTCTATTCTCTTCTTTTCTCTTTTTTCGCTTCTATTCACTTTTCTCTTTTATCTTTTCTCTTCTTTTCTCTATTCTCTTCTTTTCTCTTTTCTCTTCTTTTCTCTTCATTTCTCTTTCCTCATTTCTCTATTCTCATCTGTTCTCTTTTCTCTTCTTTGCTCTTTTCTCTTTTCTCTTCTTCTATCTTCTTTTATCTTCTTTTCTCTTTTCTCTATTCTCTTCTGTTCTCTTTTGTCTTCTTTCCACTGTTCCCTTTTCTCGTCTATTCTCTTTTATCTTTTCTCTTCTTTTCTCTTTTCTCTTCTTTTCTCTTCTTTTCTCCTTTTACGTTTCTTTTCTCTTTTCTCTTCTTTTATCATTCATTTTCTCTCTTTTCTGTTTTCTCTTCTTTTCTCTTTTCTCCTCTTTTCTCCTTTCTTTTTTCTTTTCTCTTCTTCTCTTCTTTTCTCTTTCTTCTTTTCCCTTCATTTCTCTTTTCTCTTTTGTATTCTTTTATCTTCTATTCACTTTTCTCTTTTATCTTTTCTTTTCTCTTCTTTTCTCTATTCTCTTCTTTTCTCTTTTCTCTTCTTTTCTCTTCATTTCTCTTTCCTCATTTCTCTATTCTCATCTGTTCTCTTTTCTCTTCTTTGCTCTTTTCTCTTTTCTCTTCTTCTATCTTCTTTTATCTTCTTTTCTCTTTTCTCTATTCTCTTCTGTTCTCTTTTGTCTTCTTTCCACTGTTCCCTTTTCTCGTCTATTCTCTTTTATCTTTTCTCTTCTTTTCTCTTTTCTCTTCTTTTCTCTTCTTTTCTCCTTTTACGTTTCTTTTCTCTTTTCTCTTCTTTTATCATTCATTTTCTCTCTTTTCTGTTTTCTCTTCTTTTCTCTTCTTTTCTCTATTCTCTTCTTTTCTCTTTTTTCTCTTCTATTCACTTTTCTCTTTTATCTTTTCTCTTCTTTTCTCTATTCTCTTCTTTTCTCTTTTCTCTTCTTTTCTCTTCATTTCTCTTTCCTCATTTCTCTATTCTCATCTGTTCTCTTTTCTCTTCTTTGCTCTTTTCTCTTTTCTCTTCTTCTATCTTCTTTTATCTTCTTTTCTCTTTTCTCTATTCTCTTCTGTTCTCTTTTGTCTTCTTTCCTCTGTTCCCTTTTCTCGTCTATTCTCTTTTATCTTTTCTCTTCATTTCTCTTTTCTCTTCTTTTCCATTCTCTCTTCTTTTCTCTTTTCTCATTTCTCTTTTCTTTTCTCGTTTCTCTTTTCTCTTTTCTCTTATGTATTCTTTTATCTTCTATTCACTTTTCTCTTTTAACTTTTCTCTTCTTTTCTCTATTCTCTTCTTTTCTCTTTTTTCTCTTCTATTCACTTTTCTCTTTTATCTTTTCTCTTCTTTTCTCTATTCTCTACTTTTCTCTATTATCTTTTCTCTTCTATCTTCTTTTATCTTCTTTTCTCTTTTCTCTTTTCTCTATTCTCTTCTGTTCTCTTTTGTCTTCTTTCCTCTGTTCCCTTTTCTCGTCTCTTCTCTTTGATCTTTTCTCTTCATTTCTCTTTTCTCTTCTTTTCCATTCTCTCTTTTCTCTTTTCTCATTTCTCTTTTCTTTTCTCTTTTCTCTTTTCTCTTCTTGTCTCTTTTTTCTTTTCTATTCTTTTCTCTTCTTTTCTCTTTTCCATTTTCTCTTATTTTCTCTTTTCCCTTTTCTCTTCTTTTCTCTATTCTCTTTTTTCTTTACTCTTCTTTTCTCTTTTCGCTTTTCTCTTCTTATCTCTTCTCCTTTTTCTCAAATCTGTTCTTTTCTCTTTTCTCTTTTTTCTTCATTTCTCTTCTTTTCTCTTTTCCCTTTACACCTCTTTTTTCTTTTCTTCTTTTCTCTTTTCACTTTTCTTTTCTCTTTTCTCTTCTTTTCTCTTTTCTCATCTTTTCTCCTCTTTACTCTTTTCCCTTTTCTCTTCTTTTTTGTTTTCTCTTCTTTTCTCGTTTTTCTTCTTTTCTCTTTTCCCTTTTCGTTTCTCTTTTCTCTATTCTCTTCTTTTCTCTTTTCTCTTTTGTATTCTTTTCTCTTCTATTCACTTTTCTCTTTTAACTTTTCTCTTCTTTTCTCTATTCTCTTCTTTTCTCTTTTTTCTCTTCTATTCACTTTTCTCTTTTATCTTTTCTCTTCTTTTCTCTATTCTCTTCTTTTCTCTATTAACTTTTCTCTTCTTTTCTCTATTCTCTTCTTTTCTCTTTTTTCTCTTCTATTCACTTTTCTCCTTTATCTTTTCTCTTCTTTTCTCTATTCTCTTCTTTTGTCTTTTCTCTTCTTTTCCATTCTCTCTTCTTTTCTCTTTTCTCATTTCTATTTTCTTTTCTTTTCTCTTTTCTCTTTTCTCTTCTTGTCTCATTTTTCTCTTCTATTCTTTTCTCTTCTTTTCTCTTTTCCATTTTCTCTTGTTTTCTCTTGTCTCTTTTCTCTTTTCACTTCTTGTCTCTTTTTTCTCTTCTATTATTTTCTCTTCTTTTCTCTTTTCTATTTCCTCTTCTTTTCTATTTTATCTCTTCTCTTCTTTTCTCTTTTCCCTTTTCTTTTCTCTTTTCTCTTTTCTCTTCGTATCTCTTCTTTTCTCTTTTCTCTTCTTTTCATTTCTTTTTTCTTCTTTTATCATTTCTCTTCTTTTCTCTTTTCTCCTCTTTTCTCTTTTCCCTTTTCTTTTCTCTTTTCTCTTTTCTCTTCGTATCTCTTCTTTTCTCTTTTCTCTTCTTTTCATTTCTTTTCTCTTCTTTTCTCTTTTCTCTTCTTTTCTCTTCCTTCCTCTATATATTCTCTTTTCTCTTTTCTCTCATTTTCTCTTATTTTCTCTTTTTCCTATTCTCTTCTTTTCTCTATTCTCTTTTTCTCTTTACTCTTCTTTTCTCTTTTCGCTTTTCTCTTCTTACCTCTTCTCCTTTTTCTCATATCTGTTCTTTTCTCTTTTCTCTTTTTTCTTCATTTCTCTTCTTTTCTCTTTTCCCTTTACACCTCTTTTTTCTTTTCTTCTTTTCTCTTTTTACTTTTCTTTTCTCTTTTCTCTTCTTTTCTCTTTTCTCATCTTTTCTCCTCTTTACTCTTTTCCCTTTTCTCTTCTTTTTTCTTTTCTCTTCTTTTCTCGTTTCTCTTCTTTTCTCTTTTCTCTTCTTTTCTCTTTTCCCTTTTCTTTTCTCTTTTCTCTATTCTCTTCTTTTCTCTTTTCTCTTTTGTATTCTTTTCTCTTCTATTCACTTTTCTCTTTTAACTTTTCTCTTCTTTTCTCTATTCTCTTCTTTTCTCTTTTTTCTCTTCTATTCACTTTTCTCTTTTATCTTTTCTCTTCTTTTCTCTATTCTCTTCTTTTCTCTTTTCTCTTCTTTTCTCTTCTTTTCTCTATTCTCTTCTTTTCTCTTTTTTCTCTTCTATTCACTTTTCTCTTTTATCTTTTCTCTTCTTTTCTCTATTCTCTTCTTTTCTCTTTTCTCTTCTTTTCTCTTCATTTCTCTTTCCTCATTTCTCTATTCTCATCTGTTCTCTTTTCTCTTCTTTGCTCTTTTCTCTTTTCTCTTCTTCTATCTTCTTTTATCTTCATTTCTCTTTTCTCTATTCTCTTCTGTTCTCTTTTGTCTTCTTTCCACTGTTCCCTTTTCTCGTCTATTCTCTTTTATCTTTTCTCTTCTTTTCTCTTTTCTCTTCTTTTCTCTTCTTTTCTCCTTTTACGTTTCTTTTCTCTTTTCTCTTCTTTTATCATTCATTTTCTCTCTTTTCTGTTTTCTCTTCTTTTCTCTTTTCTCTTCTTTTCTCCTTTCTTTTCTCTTTTCTCTTCTTCTCTTCTTTTCTCTTTCTTCTTTTCCCTTCATTTCTCTTTTCTCTTTTGTATTCTTTTATCTTCTATTCACTTTTCTCTTTTATCTTTTCTTTTCTCTTCTTTTCTCTATTCTCTTCTTTTCTCTTTTCTCTTCTTTTCTCTTCATTTCTCTTTCCTCATTTCTCTATTCTCATCTGTTCTCTTTTCTCTTCTTTGCTCTTTTCTCTTTTCTCTTCTTCTATCTTCTTTTATCTTCTTTTCTCTTTTCTCTATTCTCTTCTGTTCTCTTTTGTCTTCTTTCCTCTGTTCCCTTTTCTCGTCTATTCTCTTTTATCTTTTCTCTTCATTTCTCTTTTCTCTTCTTTTCCATTCTCTCTTCTTTTCTCTTTTCTCATTTCTCTTTTCTTTTCTCGTTTCTCTTTTCTCTTTTCTCTTATGTATTCTTTTATCTTCTATTCACTTTTCTCTTTTAACTTTTCTCTTCTTTTCTCTATTCTCTTCTTTTCTCTTTTTTCTCTTCTATTCACTTTTCTCTTTTATCTTTTCTCTTCTTTTCTCTATTCTCTACTTTTCTCTCTTATCTTTTCTCTTCTATCTTCTTTTATCTTCTTTTCTCTTTTCTCTTTTCTCTATTCTCTTCTGTTCTCTTTTGTCTTCTTTCCTCTGTTCCCTTTTCTCGTCTCTTCTCTTTGATCTTTTCTCTTCATTTCTCTTTTCTCTTCTTTTCCATTCTCTCTTTTCTCTTTTCTCATTTCTCTTTTCTTTTCTCTTTTCTCTTTTCTCTTCTTGTCTCTTTTTTCTTTTCTATTCTTTTCTCTTCTTTTCTCTTTTCCATTTTCTCTTATTTTCTCTTTTCCCTTTTCTCTTCTTTTCTCATTTCTCTTTTTTCTTTACTCTTCTTTTCTCTTTTCGCTTTTCTCTTGTTATCTCTTCTCCTTTTTCTCATATCTGTTCTTTTCTCTTTTCTCTTTTTTCTTCATTTCTCTTCTTTTCTCTTTTCCCTTTACACCTCTTTTTTCTTTTCTTCTTTTCTCTTTTCACTTTTCTTTTCTCTTTTCTCTTCTTTTCTCTTTTCTCATCTTTTCTCCTCTTTACTCTTTTCCCTTTTCTCTTCTTTTTTCTTTTCCCTTCTTTTCTCGTTTCTCTTCTTTTCTCTTTTCCCTTTTCTCTTCTTTTTTCTTTTCTCTTCTTTTCTCGTTTCTCTTCTTTTCTCTTTTCCCTTTTCGTTTCTCTTTTCTCTATTCTCTTCTTTTCTCTTTTCTCTTTTGTATTCTTTTCTCTTCTATTCACTTTTCTCTTTTAACTTTTCTCTTCTTTTCTCTATTCTCTTCTTTTCTCTTTTTTCTCTTCTATTCACTTTTCTCTTTTATCTTTTCTCTTCTATTCTCTATTCTCTTCTTTTCTCTATTAACATTTCTCTTCTTTTCTCTATTCTCTTCTTTTCTCTTTTTTCTCTTCTATTCACTTTTCTCCTTTATCTTTTCTCTTCTTTTCTCTATTCTCTTCTTTTCTCTTTTCTCTTCTTTTCCATTCTCTCTTCTTTTCTCTTTTCTCATTTCTATTTTCTTTTCTATTCTCTTTTCTCTTTTCTCTTCTTGTCTCTTTTTTCTCTTCTATTCTTTTCTCTTCTTTTCTCTTTTCCATTTTCTCTTGTTTTCTCTTGTCTCTTTTCTCTTTTCACTTCTTGTCTCTTTTTTCTCTTCTATTATTTTCTCTTCTTTTCTCTTTTCTATTTCCTCTTCTTTTCTATTTTATCTCTTCTCTTCTTTTCTCTTTTCCCTTTTCTTTTCTCTTTTCTCTTTTCTCTTCGTATCTCTTCTTTTCTCTTTTCTCTTCTTTTCATTTCTTTTCTCTTCTTTTATCATTTCTCTTCTTTTCTCTTTTCTCCTCTTTTCTCTTTTCCCTTTTCTTTTCTATTTTCTCTTTTCTCTTCGTATCTCTTCTTTTCTCTTTTCTCTTCTTGTCATTTCTTTTCTCTTCTTTTCTCTTTTCTCTTCTTTTCTCTTCCTTCCTTTATATATTCTGTTTTCTCTTTTCTCTCATTTTCTCTTATTTTCTCTTTTTCCTATTCTCTTCTTTTCCCTATTCTCTTTTTCTCTTTACTCTTCTTTTCTCTTTTCGCATTTCTCTTCTTACCTCTTCTCCTTTTTCTCATATCTGTTCTTTTCTCTTTTCTCTTTTTTCTTCATTTCTCTTCTTTTCTCTTTTCCCTTTACACCTCTTTTTTCTTTTCTTCTTTTCTCTTTTTACTTTTCTTTTCTCTTTTCTCTTTTCTCTTCTTGTCTCTTTTTTCTTTTCTATTCTTTTCTCTTCTTTTCTCCTTTCACGTTTCTTTTCTCTTTTCTCTTCTTTTCTCATTCCTTTTTTCTCTTTTCTCTTTTCTCTTCTTTTCTCCTTTCTTTTCTCTTGTCTCTTCTTCTCTTCTTTTCTCTTTTCTCTTCTTTTCCCTTCATTTCTCTTTTCTCTATTGTATTCTTTTATCTTCTATTCACTTTTCTCTTTTATCTTTTCTTTTCTCTTCTTTTCTCTATTCTCTTCTTTTCTCTTTTCTCTTCTTTTCTCTTCATTTCTCTTTCCTCATTTCTCTATTCTCATCTGTTCTCTTTTCTCTTCTTTGCTCTTTTCTCTTTTATCTTCTTCTATCTTCTTTTATCTTCTTTTCTCTTTTCTCTTTTCTCTATTCTCTTCTGTTCCCTTTTGTCTTCTTTCCTCTGTTCCCTTTTCTCGTCTATTCTCTTTTATCTTTTCTCTTCATTTCTCTTTTCTCTTCTTTTCCATTCTCTCTTCTTTTCTCTTTTCTCATTTCTATTTTCTTTTCTTTTCTCTTTTCTCTTCTCTCTTCTTGTCTCTTTTTTCTCTTCTATTCTTTTCTCTTCTTTTCTCTTTTCCATTTTCTCTTGTTTTCTCTTGTCTCTTTTCTCTTTTCACTTCTTGTCTCTTTTTTCTCTTCTATTATTTGCTCTTCTTTTCTCTTTTCTATTTCCTCTTCTTTTCTATTTTATCTCTTCTCTTCTTTTCTCCTTCACTTTTCTTTTCTCTTTTCTGTTCTTTTCTCTTTTCTCATCTTTTCGCCTCTTTTTACTCTTTTCCCTTTTCTCTTCTTTTTTCTTTTCTCTTCTTTTCTCATTTCTCTTCTTTTCTCTTTTCTCTTATTTTCTCTTTTCACTTTTCTCTTCTTTTCTCTTTTCCCTTTTCTCTTGTTTTCTCTTTTCCCTTTTCTCTTCTTTTCTCTATTCTCTTTTTCTCTTTACTCTTCTTTTCTCTTTTCGCTTTTCTCTTCTTATCTCTTCTCCTTTTTCTCATATCTGTTCTTTTCTCTTTTCTCTTTTCGCTTCATTTCTCTTCTTTTCTCTTTTCCCTTTACACCTCTTTTTCCTTTTCTTCTTTTCTCTTTTCACTTTTCTTTTCTCTTTTCTCTTTTCTCATCTTTTCTCCTCTTTACTCTTTTCCCTTTTCTCTTCTTTTTTCTTTTCTCTTCTTTTCTCTTTTCTCTTCTTTTCTCTTTTCCCTTTTCTTTTCTCTTTTCTCTATTCTCTTCTTTTCTCTATTCTCGTCTTTTCTCTTTTCTCGTCATTTCCCTTCATTTCTCTTTTCTCTTTTCTCTTTTGTATTCTTTTCTCTTCTATTCACTTTTCTCTTTTAACTTTTCTCTTCTTTTCTCTATTCTCTTCTTTTCTCTTTTTTCTCTTTTATTCACTTTTCTCTTTTATCATTTCTCTTCTTTTCTCTTTTCTCCTCTTTTCTCTTTTCCCTTTTCTTTTCTCTTTTCTCTTTTCTCTTCGTATCTCTTCTTTTCTCTTTTCTCTTCTTTTCTCTTCTTTTCTCTTTTCCTATATCTCTTCTTTTCTCTTTTCTCTTTTCTCTTCTTTTCTCTTCTTTATTCTTTAACCTTTTCTCTCCTTTTTACTCTTCTTTTCTCTTTTCTCTTCTTTTCATTTCTTTTCTCTTCTTTTCTCTTTTCTCTTCTTTTCTCTTCCTTCCTCTATATATTCTCTTTTCTCTTTTCTCTCATTTTCTCTTATTTTGTCTTTTTCCTATTCTCTTCTTTTCTCTATTCTCTTTTTCTCTTTACTCTTCTTTTCTCTTTTCGCTTTTCTCTTCTTACCTCTTCTCCTTTTTCTCATATCTGTTCTTTTCTCTTTTCTCTTTTTTCTTCATTTCTCTTCTTTTCTCTTTTCCCTTTACACCTCTTTTTTCTTTTCTTCTTTTCTCTTTTTACTTTTCTTTTCTCTTTTCTCTTCTTTTCTCTTTTCTCATCTTTTCTCCTCTTTACTCTTTTCCCTTTTCTCTTCTTTTTTCTTTTCTCTTCTTTTCTCGTTTCTCTTCTTTCTCTTTTCTCTTCTTTTCTCTTTTCCCTTTTCTTTTCTCTTTTCTCTATTCTCTTCTTTTCTCTTTTCTCTTTTGTATTCTTTTCTCTTCTATTCACATTTGTCTTTTAACTTTTCGCTTCTTTTCTCTATTCTCTTCTTTTCTCTTTTTTCTCTTCTCTTCACTTTTCTCTTTTATCTTTTCTCTTCTTTTCTCTTTTCTCTTCTTTTCTCTTTTCTCTTCTTTTCTCTTCTTTTCTCTATTCTCTTCTTTTCTCTTTTTTCTCTTCTATTCACTTTTCTCTTTTATCTTTTCTCTTCTTTTCTCTATTCTCTTCTTTTCTCTTTTCTCTTCTTTTCTCTTCATTTCTCTTTCCTCATTTCTCTATTCTCATCTGTTCTCTTTTCTCTTCTTTGCTCTTTTCTCTTTTCTCTTCTTCTATCTTCTTTTATCTTCTTTTCTCTTTTCTCTTTTCTCTATTCTCTTCTGTTCTCTTTTGTCTTCTTTCCACTGTTCCCTTTTCTCGTCTATTCTCTTTTATCTTTTCTCTTCTTTTCTCTTTTCTCTTCTTTTCTCTTCTTTTCTCCTTTTACGTTTCTTTTCTCTTTTCTCTTCTTTTATCATTCATTTTCTCTCTTTTCTGTTTTCTCTTCTTTTCTCTTTTCTCTTCTTTTCACCTTTCTTTTCTCTTTTCTCTTCTTCTCTTCTTTTCTCTTTCTTCTTTTCCCTTCATTTCTCTTTTCTCTTTTGTATTCTTTTATCTTCTATTCACTTTTCTCTTTTATCTTTTCTTTTCTCTTCTTTTCTCTATTCTCTTCTTTTCTCTTTTCTCTTCTTTTCTCTTCATTTCTCTTTCCTCATTTCTCTATTCTCATCTGTTCTCTTTTCTCTTCTTTGCTCTTTTCTCTTTTCTCTTCTTCTATCTTCTTTTATCTTCTTTTCTCTTTTCTCTTTTCTCTATTCTCTTCTGTTCTCTTTTGTCTTCTTTCCTCTGTTCCCTTTTCTCGTCTATTCTCTTTTATCTTTTCTCTTCATTTCTCTTTTCTCTTCTTTTCCATTCTCTCTTCTTTTCTCTTTTCTCATTTCTATTTTCTTTTCTTTTCTCTTTTCTCTTCTCTCTTCTTGTCTCTTTTTTCTCTTCTATTCTTTTCTCTTCTTTTCTCTTTTCCATTTTCTCTTGTTTTCTCTTGTCTCTTTTCTCTTTTCACTTCTTGTCTCTTTTTTCTCTTCTATTATTTTCTCTTCTTTTCTCTTTTCTATTTCCTCTTCTTTTCTATTTTATCTCTTCTCTTCTTTTCTCTTTTCCCTTTTCTTTTCTCTTTTCTCTTCTTTTCTCCTTCACTTTTCTTTTCTCTTTTCTGTTCTTTTCTCTTTTCTCATCTTTTCGCCTCTTTACTCTTTTCCCTTTTCTCTTCTGTTTTCTTTTCTCTTCTTTTCTCATTTCTCTTCTTTTCTCTTTTCTCTTATTTTCTCTTTTCACTTTTCTCTTCTTTTCTCTTTTCCCTTTTCTCTTGTTTTCTCTTTTCCCTTTTCTCTTCTTTTCTCTATTCTCTTTTTCTCTTTACTCTTCTTTTCTCTTTTCGCTTTTCTCTTCTTATCTCTTCTCCTTTTTCTCATATCTGTTCTTTTCTCTTTTCTCTTTTCGCTTCATTTCTCTTCTTTTCTCTTTTCCCTTTACACCTCTTTTTCCTTTTCTTCTTTTCTCTTTTCACTTTTCTTTTCTCTTTTCTCTTTTCTCATCTTTTCTCCTCTTTACTCTTTTCCCTTTTCTCTTCTTTTTACTTTTCTCTTCTTTTCTCTTTTCTCTTCTTTTCTCTTTTCCCTTTTCTTTTCTCTTTTCTCTATTCTCTTCTTTTCTCTTTTCTCGTCTTTTCTCTTTTCTCGTCATTTCCCTTCATTTCTCTTTTCTCTTTTCTCTTTTGTATTCTTTTCTCTTCTATTCACTTTTCCCTTTTAACTTTTCTCTTGTTTTCTCTATTCTCTTCTTTTCTCTTTTTTCTCTTTTATTCACTTTTCTCTTTTATCATTTCTCTTCTTTTCTCTTTTCTCCTCTTTTCTCTTTTCCCTTTTCTTTTCTCTTTTCTCTTTTCTCTTCGTATCTCTTCTTTTCTCTTTTCTCTTCTTTTCTCTTCTTTTCTCTTTTCCTATATCCTCTTCTTTTCTCTTTTCTCTTTTCTCTTCTTTTCTCTTCTTTATTCTTTAACCTTTTCTCTTCTTTTTACTCTTCTTTTCTCTTTTCTCTTCTTTTCATTTCTTTTCTCTTCTTTTCTCTTTTCTCTTCTTTTCTCTTCCTTCCTCTCTATATTCTCTTTTCTCTTTTCTCTCATTTTCTCTTATTTTCTCTTTTTCCTATTCTCTTCTTTTCTCTATTCTCTTTTTCTCTTTACTCTTCTTTTCTCTTTTCGCTTTTCTCTTCTTACCTCTTCTCCTTTTTCTCATATCTGTTCTTTTCTCTTTTCTCTTTTTTCTTCATTTCTCTTCTTTTCTCTTTTCCCTTTACACCTCTTTTTTCTTTTCTTCTTTTCTCTTTTTACTTTTCTTATCTCTTTTCTCTTCTTTTCTCTTTTCTCATCTTTTCTCCTCTTTACTCTTTTCCCTTTTCTCTTCTTTTTTCTTTTCTCTTCTTTTCTCGTTTCTCTTCTTTTCTCTTTTCTCTTCTTTTCTCTTTTCTCATTTCTCTTTTCTTTTCTCGTTTCTCTTTTCTCTTTTCTCTTTTGTATTCTTTTATCTTCTATTCACTTTTCTCTTTTAACTTTTCTCTTCTTTTCTCTATTCTCTTCTTTTCTCTTTTTTCTCTTCTATTCACTTTTCTCTTTTATCTTTTCTCTTCTTTTCTCTATTCTCTACTTTTCTCTATTATCTTTTCTCTTCTATCTTCTTTTCTCTTTTCTCTTTTCTCTATTCTCTTCTGTTCTCTTTTGTCTTCTTTCCTCTGTTCCCTTTTCTCGTCTATTCTCTTTTATCTTTTCTCTTCATTTCTCTTTTCTCTTCTTTTCCATTCTCTCTTTTCTCTTTTCTCATTTCTCTTTTCTTTTCCCTTTTCTCTTTTCTCTTCTTGTCTCTTTTTTCTTTTCTATTCTTTTCTCTTCTTTTCTCTTTTCCATTATCTCTTATTTTCTCTTTTCCCTTTTCTCTTCTTTTCTCTATTCTCTTTTTTCTTTACTCTTCTTTTCTCTTTTCGCTTTTCTCTTCTTATCTCTTCTCCTTTTTCTCATATCTGTTCTTTTCTCTTTTCTCTTTTTTCTTCATTTCTCTTCTTTTCTCTTTTCCCTTTACACCTCTTTTTTCTTTTCTTCTTTTCTCTTTTCACTTTTCTTTTCTCTTTTCTCTTCTTTTCTCTTTTCTCATCTTTTCTCCTCTTTACTCTTTTCCCTTTTCTCTTCTTTTTTCTTTTCTCTTCTTTTCTCGTTTCTCTTCTTTTCTCTTTTCCCTTTTCGTTTCTCTTTTCTCTATTCTCTTCTTTTCTCTTTTCTCTTTTGTATTCTTTTCTCTTCTATTCACTTTTCTCTTTTAACTTTTCTCTTCTTTTCTCTATTCTCTTCTTTCCTCTATTAACTTTTCTCTTCTTTTCTCTATTCTCTTCTTTTCTCTTTTTTCTCTTCTATTCACTTTTCTCTTTTATCTTTTCTCTTCTTTTCTCTTTTCTCTTCTTTTCCATTCTCTCTTCTTTTCTCTTTTCTCATTTCCCTTTTCTTTTCTTTTCTCATTTCTCTTTTCTCTTCTTGTCTCTTTTTTCTTTTCTATTCTTTTCTCTTCCTTTCTCCTTTCACGTTTCTTTTCTCTTTTCTCTTCTTTTCTCATTCCTTTTTTCTCTTTTCTCTTTTCTCTTCTTTTCTCCTTTCTTTTCTCTTGTCTCTTCTTCTCTTCTTTTCTCTTTTCTCTTCTTTTCCCTTCATTTCTCTTTTCTCTTTTGTATTCTTTTATCTTCTATTCACTTTTCTCTTTTATCTTTTCTTTTCTCTTCTTTTCTCTATTCTCTTCTTTTCTCTTTTCTCTTCTTTTCTCTTCATTTCTCTTTCCTCATTTCTCTATTCTCATCTGTTCTCTTTTCTCTTCTTTGCTCTTTTCTCTTTTCTCTTCTTCTATCTTCTTTTATCTTCTTTTCTCTTTTCTCTTTTCTCTATTCTCTTCTGTTCTCTTTTGTCTTCTTTCCTCTGTTCCCTTTTCTCGTCTATTCTCTTTTATCTTTTCTCTTCATTTCTCTTTTCTCTTCTTTTCCATTCTCTCTTCTTTTCTCTTTTCTCATTTCTATTTTCTTTTCTTTTCTCTTTTCTCTTCTCTCTTCTTGTCTCTTTTTTCTCTTCTATTCTTTTCTATTCTTTTCTCTTTTCCATTTTCTCTTGTTTTCTCTTGTCTCTTTTCTCTTTTCACTTCTTGTCTCTTTTTTCTCATCTATTATTTTCTCTTCTTTTCTCTTTTCCCTTTTCTTTTCTCTTTTCTCTTCTTTTCTCTTCTTTTCTCCTTCACTTTTCTTTTCTCTTTTCTGTTCTTTTCTCTTTTCTCATCTTTTCGCCTCTTTACTCGTTTCCCTTTTCTCTTCTTTTTTCTTTTCTCTTCTTTTCTCATTTCTCTTCTTTTCTCTTTTCTCTTATTTTCTCTTTTCACTTTTCTCTTCTTTTCTCTTTTCCCTTTTCTCTTGTTTTCTCTTTTCCCTTTTCTCTTCTTTTCTCTATTCTCTTTTTCTCTTTACTCTTCTTTTCTCTTTTCGCTTTTCTCTTCTTATCTCTTCTCCTTTTTCTCATATCTGTTCTTTTCTCTTTTCTCTTTTCGCTTCATTTCTCTTCTTTTCTCTTTTCCCTTTACACCTCTTTTTCCTTTTCTTCTTTTCTCTTTTCACTTTTCTTTTCTCTTTTCTCTTTTCTCATCTTTTCTCCTCTTTACTCTTTTCCCTTTTCTCTTCTTTTTTCTTTTCTCTTCTTTTCTCTTTTCTCTTCTTTTCTCTTTTCCCTTTTCTTTTCTCTTTTCTCTATTCTCTTCTTTTCTCTTTTCTCGTCTTTTCTCTTTTCTCGTCATTTCCCTTCATTTCTCTTTTCTCTTTTCTCTTTTGTATTCTTTTCTCTTCTATTCACTTTTCTCTTTTAACTTTTCTCTTCTTTTCTCTATTCTCTTCTTTTCTCTTTTTTCTCTTTTATTCACTTTTCTCTTTTATCATTTCTCTTCTTTTCTCTTTTCTCCTCTTTTCTCTTTTCCCTTTTCTTTTCTCTTTTCTCTTTTCTCTTCGTATCTCTTCTTTTCTCTTTTCTCTTCTTTTCTCTTCTTTTCTCTTTTCCTATATTCTCTTCTTTTCTCTTTTCTCTTTTCTCTTCTTTTCTCTTCTTTATTCTTTAACCTTTTCTCTCCTTTTTACTCTTCTTTTCTCTTTTCTCTTCTTTTCATTTCTTTTCTCTTCTTTTCTCTTTTCTCTTCTTTTCTCTTCCTTCCTCTATATATTCTCTTTTCTCTTTTCTCTCATTTTCTCTTATTTTCTCTTTTTCCTATTCTCTTCTTTTCTCTATTCTCTTTTTCTCTTTACTCTTCTTTTCTCTTTTCGCTTTTCTCTTCTTACCTCTTCTCCTTTTTCTCATATCTGTTCTTTTCTCTTTTCTCTTTTTTCTTCATTTCTCTTCTTTTCTCTTTTCTCATCTTTTCTCCTCTTTACTCTTTTCCCTTTTCTCTTCTTTTCTCGTTTCTCTTCTTTTCTCTTTTCTCTTCTTTTCTCTTTTCTCTTCTTTTCTCTTTTCCCTTTTCTTTTCTCTTTTCTCTATTCTCTTCTTTTCTCTTTTCTCTTTTGTATTCTTTTCTCTTCTATTCACTTTTCTCTTTTAACTTTTCGCTTCTTTTCTCTATTCTCTTCTTTTCTCTTTTTTCTCTTCTCTTCACTTTTCTCTTTTATCTTTTCTCTTCTTTTCTCTATTCTCTTCTTTTCTCTTTTCTCTTCTTTTCTCTTCTTTTCTCTATTCTCTTCTTTTCTCTTTTTTCTCTTCTATTCACTTTTCTCTTTTATCTTTTCTCTTCTTTTCTCTATTCTCTTCTTTTCTCTTTTCTCTTCTTTTCTCTTCATTTCTCTTTCCTCATTTCTCTATTCTCATCTGTTCTCTTTTCTCTTCTTTGCTCTTTTCTCTTTTCTCTTCTTCTATCTTCTTTTATCTTCTTTTCTCTTTTCTCTATTCTCTTCTGTTCTCTTTTGTCTTCTTTCCACTGTTCCCTTTTCTCGTCTATTCTCTTTTATCTTTTCTCTTCTTTTCTCTTTTCTCTTCTTTTCTCTTCTTTTCTCCTTTTACGTTTCTTTTCTCTTTTCTCTTCTTTTATCATTCATTTTCTCTCTTTTCTGTTTTCTCTTCTTTTCTCTTTTCTCCTCTTTTCTCCTTTCTTTTTTCTTTTCTCTTCTTCTCTTCTTTTCTCTTTCTTCTTTTCCCTTCATTTCTCTTTTCTCTTTTGTATTCTTTTATCTTCTATTCACTTTTCTCTTTTATCTTTTCTTTTCTCTTCTTTTCTCTATTCTCTTCTTTTCTCTTTTCTCTTCTTTTCTCTTCATTTCTCTTTCCTCATTTCTCTATTCTCATCTGTTCTCTTTTCTCTTCTTTGCTCTTTTCTCTTTTCTCTTCTTCTATCTTCTTTTATCTTCTTTTCTCTTTTCTCTATTCTCTTCTGTTCTCTTTTGTCTTCTTTCCACTGTTCCCTTTTCTCGTCTATACTCTTTTATCTTTTCTCTTCTTTTCTCTTTTCTCTTCTTTTCTCTTCTTTTCTCCTTTTACGTTTCTTTTCTCTTTTCTCTTCTTTTATCATTCATTTTCTCTCTTTTCTGTTTTCTCTTCTTTTCTCTTCTTTTCTCTATTCTCTTCTTTTCTCTTTTTTCTCTTCTATTCACTTTTCTCTTTTATCTTTTCTCTTCTTTTCTCTATTCTCTTCTTTTCTCTTTTCTCTTCTTTTCTCTTCATTTCTCTTTCCTCATTTCTCTATTCTCATCTGTTCTCTTTTCTCTTCTTTGCTCTTTTCTCTTTTCTCTTCTTCTATCTTCTTTTATCTTCTTTTCTCTTTTCTCTATTCTCTTCTGTTCTCTTTTGTCTTCTTTCCTCTGTTCCCTTTTCTCGTCTATTCTCTTTTATCTTTTCTCTTCATTTCTCTTTTCTCTTCTTTTCCATTCTCTCTTCTTTTCTCTTTTCTCATTTCTCTTTTCTTTTCTCGTTTCTCTTTTCTCTTTTCTCTTATGTATTCTTTTATCTTCTATTCACTTTTCTCTTTTAACTTTTCTCTTCTTTTCTCTATTCTCTTCTTTTCTCTTTTTTCTCTTCTATTCACTTTTCTCTTTTATCTTTTCTCTTCTTTTCTCTATTCTCTACTTTTCTCTATTATCTTTTCTCTTCTATCTTCTTTTATCTTCTTTTCTCTTTTCTCTTTTCTCTATTCTCTTCTGTTCTCTTTTGCCTTCTTTCCTCTGTTCCCTTTTCTCGTCTCTTCTCTTTGATCTTTTCTCTTCATTTCTCTTTTCTCTTCTTTTCCATTCTCTCTTTTCTCTTTTCTCATTTCTCTTTTCTTTTCTCTTTTCTCTTTTCTCTTCTTGTCTCTTTTTTCTTTTCTATTCTTTTCTCTTCTTTTCTCTTTTCCATTTTCTCTTATTTTCTCTTTTCCCTTTTCTCTTCTTTTCTCTATTCTCTTTTTTCTTTACTCTTCTTTTCTCTTTTCGCTTTTCTCTTCTTATCTCTTCTCCTTTTTCTCAAATCTGTTCTTTTCTCTTTTCTCTTTTTTCTTCATTTCTCTTCTTTTCTCTTTTCCCTTTACACCTCTTTTTTCTTTTCTTCTTTTCTCTTTTCACTTTTCTTTTCTCTTTTCTCTTCTTTTCTCTTTTCTCATCTTTTCTCCTCTTTACTCTTTTCCCTTTTCTCTTCTTTTTTGTTTTCTCTTCTTTTCTCGTTTTTCTTCTTTTCTCTTTTCCCTTTTCGTTTCTCTTTTCTCTATTCTCTTCTTTTCTCTTTTCTCTTTTGTATTCTTTTCTCTTCTAATTCACTTTTCTCTTTTAACTTTTCTCTTCTTTTCTCTATTCTCTTCTTTTCTCTTTTTTCTCTTCTATTCACTTTTCTCTTTTATCTTTTCTCTTCTTTTCTCTATTAACTTTTCTCTTCTTTTCTCTATTCTCTTCTTTTCTCTTTTTTCTCTTCTATTCACTTTTCTCCTTTATCTTTTCTCTTCTTTTCTCTATTCTCTTCTTTTGTCTTTTCTCTTCTTTTCCATTCTCTCTTCTTTTCTCTTTTCTCATTTCTATTTTCTTTTCTTTTCTCTTTTCTCTTTTCTCTTCTTGTCTCTTTTTTCTCTTCTATTCTTTTCTCTTCTTTTCTCTTTTCCATTTTCTCTTGTTTTCTCTTGTCTCTTTTCTCTTTTCACTTCTTGTCTCTTTTTTCTCTTCTATTCACTTTTCTCTTTTATCTTTTCTCTTCTTTTCTCTATTCTCTTCTTTTCTCTTTTCTCTTCTTTTCTCTTCTTTTCTCTATTCTCTTCTTTTCTCTTTTTTCTCTTCTATTCACTTTTCTCTTTTATCTTTTCTCTTCTTTTCTCTATTCTCTTCTTTTCTCTTTTCTCTTCTTTTCTCTTCATTTCTCTTTCCTCATTTCTCTATTCTCATCTGTTCTCTTTTCTCTTCTTTGCTCTTTTCTCTTTTCTCTTCTTCTATCTTCTTTTATCTTCATTTCTCTTTTCTCTATTCTCTTCTGTTCTCTTTTGTCTTCTTTCCACTGTTCCCTTTTCTCGTCTATTCTCTTTTATCTTTTCTCTTCTTTTCTCTTTTCTCTTCTTTTCTCCTTTTACGTTTCTTTTCTCTTTTCTCTTCTTTTATCATTCATTTTCTCTCTTTTCTATTTTCTCTTCTTTTCTCTTTTCTCTTCTTTTCTCCTTTCTTTTCTCTTTTCTCTTCTTCTCTTCTTTTCTCTTTCTTCTTTTCCCTTCATTTCTCTTTTCTCTTTTGTATTCTTTTATCTTCTATTCACTTTTCTCTTTTATCTTTTCTTTTCTCTTCTTTTCTCTATTCTCTTCTTTTCTCTTTTCTCTTCTTTTCTCTTCATTTCTCTTTCCTCATTTCTCTATTCTCATCTGTTCTCTTTTCTCTTCTTTGCTCTTTTCTCTTTTCTCTTCTTCTATCTTCTTTTATCTTCTTTTCTCTTTTCTCTATTCTCTTCTGTTCTCTTTTGTCTTCTTTCCTCTGTTCCCTTTTCTCGTCTATTCTCTTTTATCTTTTCTCTTCATTTCTCTTTTCTCTTCTTTTCCATTCTCTCTTCTTTTCTCTTTTCTCATTTCTCTTTTCTTTTCTCGTTTCTCTTTTCTCTTTTCTCTTATGTATTCTTTTATCTTCTATTCACTTTTCTCTTTTAACTTTTCTCTTCTTTTCTCTATTCTCTTCTTTTCTCTTTTTTCTCTTCTATTCACTTTTCTCTTTTATCTTTTCTCTTCTTTTCTCTATTCTCTACTTTTCTCTCTTATCTTTTCTCTTCTATCTTCTTTTATCTTCTTTTCTCTTTTCTCTTTTCTCTATTCTCTTCTGTTCTCTTTTGTCTTCTTTCCTCTGTTCCCTTTTCTCGTCTCTTCTCTTTGATCTTTTCTCTTCATTTCTCTTTTCTCTTCTTTTCCATTCTCTCTTTTCTCTTTTCTCATTTCTCTTTTCTTTTCTCTTTTCTCTTTTCTCTTCTTGTCTCTTTTTTCTTTTCTATTCTTTTCTCTTCTTTTCTCTTTTCCATTTTCTCTTATTTTCTCTTTTCCCTTTTCTCTTCTTTTCTCATTTCTCTTTTTTCTTTACTCTTCTTTTCTCTTTTCGCTTTTCTCTTGTTATCTCTTCTCCTTTTTCTCATATCTGTTCTTTTCTCTTTTCTCTTTTTTCTTCATTTCTCTTCTTTTCTCTTTTCCCTTTACACCTCTTTTTTCTTTTCTTCTTTTCTCTTTTCACTTTTCTTTTCTCTTTTCTCTTCTTTTCTCTTTTCTCATCTTTTCTCCTCTTTACTCTTTTCCCTTTTCTCTTCTTTTTTCTTTTCCCTTCTTTTCTCGTTTCTCTTCTTTTCTCTTTTCCCTTTTCTCTTCTTTTTTCTTTACTCTTCTTTTCTCTTTTCGCTTTTCTCTTCTTATCTCTTCTCCTTTTTCTCATATCTGTTCTTTTCTCTTTTCTCTTTTTTCTTCATTTCTCTTCTTTTCTCTTTTCCCTTTACACCTCTTTTTTCTTTTCTTCTTTTCTCTTTTCACTTTTCTTTTCTCTTTTCTCTTCTTTTCTCTTTTCTCATCTTTTCTCCTCTTTACTCTTTTCCCTTTTCTCTTCTTTTTTCTTTTCCCTTCTTTTCTCGTTTCTCTTCTTTTCTCTTTTCCCTTTTCTCTTCTTTTTTCTTTTCCCTTCTTTTCTCGTTTCTCTTCTTTTCTCTTTTCCCTTTTCGTTTCTCTTTTCTCTATTCTCTTCTTTTCTCTTTTCTCTTTTGTATTCTTTTCTCTTCTATTCACTTTTCTCTTTTAACTTTTCTCTTCTTTTCTCTATTCTCTTCTTTTCTCTTTTTTCTCTTCTATTCACTTTTCTCTTTTATCTTTTCTCTTCTTTTCTCTATTCTCTTCTTTTCTCTATTAACATTTCTCTTCTTTTCTCTATTCTCTTCTTTTCTCTTTTTTCTCTTCTATTCACTTTTCTCCTTTATCTTTTCTCTTCTTTTCTCTATTCTCTTCTTTTCTCTTTTCTCTTCTTTTCCATTCTCTCTTCTTTTCTCTTTTCTCATTTCTATTTTCTTTTCTATTCTCTTTTCTCTTTTCTCTTCTTGTCTCTTTTTTCTCTTCTATTCTTTTCTCTTCTTTTCTCTTTTCCATTTTCTCTTGTTTTCTCTTGTCTCTTTTCTCTTTTCACTTCTTGTCTCTTTTTTCTCTTCTATTATTTTCTCTTCTTTTCTCTTTTCTATTTCCTCTTCTTTTCTATTTTATCTCTTCTCTTCTTTTCTCTTTTCCCTTTTCTTTTCTCTTTTCTCTTTTCTCTTCGTATCTCTTCTTTTCTCTTTTCTCTTCTTTTCATTTCTTTTCTCTTCTTTTATCATTTCTCTTCTTTTCTCTTTTCTCCTCTTTTCTCTTTTCCCTTTTCTTTTCTATTTTCTCTTTTCTCTTCGTATCTCTTCTTTTCTCT
Source organism: Chiloscyllium punctatum (assembly GCF_047496795.1). NCBI lineage: Eukaryota > Metazoa > Chordata > Chondrichthyes > Orectolobiformes > Hemiscylliidae > Chiloscyllium > Chiloscyllium punctatum. The sequence continues at coordinate 37,100,429 of NC_092779.1, forward strand.
TTTCTCTTCTTTTCATTTCTTTTCTCTTCTTTTCTCTTTTCTCTTCTTTTCTCTTCCTTCCTCTATATATTCTGTTTTCTCTTTTCTCTCATTTTCTCTTATTTTCTCTTTTTCCTATTCTCTTCTTTTCCCTATTCTCTTTTTCTCTTTACTCTTCTTTTCTCTTTTCGCTTTTCTCTTCTTACCTCTTCTCCTTTTTCTCATATCTGTTCTTTTCTCTTTTCTCTTTTTTCTTCATTTCTCTTCTTTTCTCTTTTCCCTTTACACCTCTTTTTTCTTTTCTTCTTTTCTCTTTTTACTTTTCTTTTCTCTTTTCTCTTTTCTCTTCTTGTCTCTTTTTTCTTTTCTATTCTTTTCTCTTCTTTTCTCCTTTCACGTTTCTTTTCTCTTTTCTCTTCTTTTCTCATTCCTTTTTTCTCTTTTCTCTTTTCTCTTCTTTTCTCCTTTCTTTTCTCTTGTCTCTTCTTCTCTTCTTTTCTCTTCTTTTCCCTTCATTTCTCTTTTCTCTTTTGTATTCTTTTATCTTCTATTCACTTTTCTCTTTTATCTTTTCTTTTCGCTTCTTTTCTCTATTCTCTTCTTTTCTCTTTTCTCTTCTTTTCTCTTCATTTCTCTTTCCTCATTTCTCTATTCTCATCTGTTCTCTTTTCTCTTCTTTGCTCTTTTCTCTTTTCTCTTCTTCTATCTTCTTTTATCTTCTTTTCTCTTTTCTCTTTTCTCTATTCTCTTCTGTTCCCTTTTGTCTTCTTTCCTCTGTTCCCTTTTCTCGTCTATTCTCTTTTATCTTTTCTCTTCATTTCTCTTTTCTCTTCTTTTCCATTCTCTCTTCTTTTCTCTTTTCTCATTTCTATTTTCTTTTCTTTTCTCTTTTCTCTTCTCTCTTCTTGTCTCTTTTTTCTCTTCTATTCTTTTCTCTTCTTTTCTCTTTTCCATTTTCTCTTGTTTTCTCTTGTCTCTTTTCTCTTTTCACTTCTTGTCTCTTTTTTCTCTTCTATTATTTTCTCTTCTTTTCTCTTTTCTATTTCCTCTTCTTTTCTATTTTATCTCTTCTCTTCTTTTCTCCTTCACTTTTCTTTTCTCTTTTCTGTTCTTTTCTCTTTTCTCATCTTTTCGCCTCTTTTTACTCTTTTCCCTTTTCTCTTCTTTTTTCTTTTCTCTTCTTTTCTCATTTCTCTTCTTTTCTCTTTTCTCTTATTTTCTCTTTTCACTTTTCTCTTCTTTTCTCTTTTCCCTTTTCTCTTGTTTTCTCTTTTCCCTTTTCTCTTCTTTTCTCTATTCTCTTTTTCTCTTTACTCTTCTTTTCTCTTTTCGCTTTTCTCTTCTTATCTCTTCTCCTTTTTCTCATATCTGTTCTTTTCTCTTTTCTCTTTTCGCTTCATTTCTCTTCTTTTCTCTTTTCCCTTTACACCTCTTTTTCCTTTTCTTCTTTTCTCTTTTCACTTTTCTTTTCTCTTTTCTCTTTTCTCATCTTTTCTCCTCTTTACTCTTTTCCCTTTTCTCTTCTTTTTTCTTTTCTCTTCTTTTCTCTTTTCTCTTCTTTTCTCTTTTCCCTTTTCTTTTCTCTTTTCTCTATTCTCTTCTTTTCTCTTTTCTCGTCTTTTCTCTTTTCTCGTCATTTCCCTTCATTTCTCTTTTCTCTTTTCTCTTTTGTATTCTTTTCTCTTCTATTCACTTTTCCCGTTTAACTTTTCTCTTGTTTTCTCTATTCTCTCTTTTCTCTTTTTTCTCTTTTATTCACTTTTCTCTTTTATCATTTCTCTTCTTTTCTCTTTTCTCCTCTTTTCTCTTTTCCCTTTTCTTTTCTCTTTTCTCTTTTCTCTTCGTATCTCTTCTTTTCTCTTTTCTCTTCTTTTCTCTTCTTTTCTCTTTTCCTATATTCTCTTCTTTTCTCTTTTCTCTTTTCTCTTCTTTTCTCTTCTTTATTCTTTAACCTTTTCTCTTCTTTTTACTCTTCTTTTCTCTTTTCTCTTCTTTTCATTTCTTTTCTCTTCTTTTCTCTTTTCTCTTCTTTTCTCTTCCTTCCTCTATATATTCTCTTTTCTCTTTTCTCTCATTTTCTCTTATTTTCTCTTTTTCCTATTCTCTTCTTTTCTCTATTCTCTTTTTCTCTTTACTCTTCTTTTCTCTTTTCGCTTTTCTCTTCTTACCTCTTCTCCTTTTACTCATATCTGTTCTTTTCTCTTTTCTCTTTTCGCTTCATTTCTCTTCTTTTCTCTTTTCCCTTTACACCTCTTTTTTCTTTTCTTCTTTTCTCTTTTTACTTTTCTTTTCTCTTTTCTCTTCTTTTTTCTTTTCCCTTTTCTTTTCTCTTTTCTCTATTCTCTTCTTTTCTCTTTTCTCTTTTGTATTCTTTTCTCTTCTATTCACTTTTCTCTTTTAACTTTTCTCTTCTTTTCTCTATTCTCTTCTTTTCTCTTTTTTCTCTTCTATTCACTTTTCTCTTTTATCTTTTCTCTTCTTTTCTCTATTCTCTTCTTTTCTCTTTTCTCTTCTTTTCTCTTCTTTTCTCTATTCTCTTCTTTTCTCTTTTTTCTCTTCTATTCACTTTTCTCTTTTATCTTTTCTCTTCTTTTCTCTATTCTCTTCTTTTCTCTTTTCTCTTCTTTTCTCTTCATTTCTCTTTCCTCATTTCTCTATTCTCATCTGTTCTCTTTTCTCTTCTTTGCTCTTTTCTCTTTTCTCTTCTTCTATCTTCTTTTATCTTCTTTTCTCTTTTCTCTATTCTCTTCTGTTCTCTTTTGTCTTCTTTCCACTGTTCCCTTTTCTCGTCTATTCTCTTTTATCTTTTCTCTTCTTTTCTCTATTCTCTTCTTTTCTCTTTTCTCTTCTTTTCTCTTCATTTCTCTTTCCTCATTTCTCTATTCTCATCTGTTCTCTTTTCTCTTCTTTGCTCTTTTCTCTTTTCTCTTCTTCTATCTTCTTTTATCTTCATTTCTCTTTTCTCTATTCTCTTCTGTTCTCTTTTGTCTTCTTTCCTCTGTTCCCTTTTCTCGTCTATTCTCTTTTATCTTTTCTCTTCATTTCTCTTTTCTCTTCTTTTCCATTCTCTCTTCTTTTCTCTTTTCTCATTTCTCTTTTCTTTTCTCGTTTCTCTTTTCTCTTTTCTCTTTTGTATTCTTTTATCTTCTATTCACTTTTCTCTTTTAACTTTTCTCTTCTTTTCTCTATTCTCTTCTTTTCTCTTTTTTCTCTTCTATTCACTTTTCTCTTTTATCTTTTCTCTTCTTTTCTCTATTCTCTACTTTTCTCTATTATCTTTTCTCTTCTATCTTCTTTTATCTTCTTTTCTCTTTTCTCTTTTCTCTATTCTCTTCTGTTCTCTTTTGTCTTCTTTTCTCTGTTCCCTTTTCTCGTCTATTCTCTTTTATCTTTTCTCTTCATTTCTCTTTTTCTCTTCTTTTCCATTCTCTCTTTTCTCTTTTCTCATTTCTCTTTTCTTTTCTCTTTTCTCTTTTCTCTTCTTGTCTCTTTTTTCTTTTCTATTCTTTTCTCTTCTTTTCTCTTTTCCATTTTCTCTTATTTTCTCTTTTCCCTTTTCTCTTCTTTTCTCTATTCTCTTTTTTCTTTACTCTTCTTTTCTCTTTTCGCTTTTCTCTTCTTATCTCTTCTCCTTTTTCTCAAATCTGTTCTTTTCTCTTTTCTCTTTTTTCTTCATTTCTCTTCTTTTCTCTTTTCCCTTTACACCTCTTTTTTCTTTTCTTCTTTTCTCTTTTCACTTTTCTTTTCTCTTTTCTCTTCTTTTCTCTTTTCTCATCTTTTCTCCTCTTTACTCTTTTCCCTTTTCTCTTCTTTTTTCTTTTCTCTTCTTTTCTCGTTTTTCTTCTTTTCTCTTTTCCCTTTTCGTTTCTCTTTTCTCTATTCTCTTCTTTTCTCTTTTCTCTTTTGTATTCTTTTCTCTTCTATTCACTTTTCTCTTTTAACTTTTCTCTTCTTTTCTCTATTCTCTTCTTTTCTCTTTTTTCTCTTCTATTCACTTTTCTCTTTTATCTTTTCTCTTCTTTTCTCTATTCTCTTCTTTTCTCTATTAACTTTTCTCTTCTTTTCTCTATTCTCTTCTTTTCTCTTTTTTCTCTTCTATTCACTTTTCTCCTTTATCTTTTCTCTTCTTTTCTCTATTCTCTTCTTTTGTCTTTTCTCTTCTTTTCCATTCTCTCTTCTTTTCTCTTTTCTCATTTCTATTTTCTATTCTTTTCTCTTTTCTCTTTTCTCTTCTTGTCTCTTTTTTCTCTTCTATTCTTTTCTCTTCTTTTCTCTTTTCCATTTTCTCTTGTTTTCTCTTGTCTCTTTTCTCTTTTCACTTCTTGTCTCTTTTTTCTCTTCTATTATTTTCTCTTCTTTTCTCTTTTCTATTTCCTCTTCTTTTCTATTTTATCTCTTCTCTTCTTTTCTCTTTTCCCTTTTCTTTTCTCTTTTCTCTTTTCTCTTCGTATCTCTTCTTTTCTCTTTTCTCTTCTTTTCATTTCTTTTTTCTTCTTTTATCATTTCTCTTCTTTTCTCTTTTCTCCTCTTTTCTCTTTTCCCTTTTCTTTTCTCTTTTCTCTTTTCTCTTCGTATCTCTTCTTTTCTCTTTTCTCTTCTTTTCATTTCTTTTCTCTTCTTTTCTCTTTTCTCTTCTTTTCTCTTCCTTCCTCTATATATTCTCTTTTCTCTTTTCTCTCATTTTCTCTTATTTTCTCTTTTTCCTATTCTCTTCTTTTCTCTATTCTCTTTTTCTCTTTACTCTTCTTTTCTCTTTTCGCTTTTCTCTTCTTACCTCTTCTCCTTTTTCTCATATCTGTTCTTTTCTCTTTTCTCTTTTTTCTTCATTTCTCTTCTTTTCTCTTTTCCCTTTACACCTCTTTTTTCTTTTCTTCTTTTCTCTTTTTACTTTTCTTTTCTCTTTTCTCTTCTTTTCTCTTTTCTCATCTTTTCTCCTCTTTACTCTTTTCCCTTTTCTCTTCTTTTTTCTTTTCTCTTCTTTTCTCGTTTCTCTTCTTTTCTCTTTTCTCTTCTTTTCTCTTTTCCCTTTTCTTTTCTCTTTTCTCTATTCTCTTCTTTTCTCTTTTCTCTTTTGTATTCTTTTCTCTTCTATTCACTTTTCTCTTTTAACTTTTCTCTTCTTTTCTCTATTCTCTTCTTTTCTCTTTTTTCTCTTCTATTCACTTTTCTCTTTTATCTTTTCTCTTCTTTTCTCTATTCTCTTCTTTTCTCTTTTCTCTTCTTTTCTCTTCTTTTCTCTATTCTCTTCTTTTCTCTTTTTTCTCTTCTATTCACTTTTCTCTTTTATCTTTTCTCTTCTTTTCTCTATTCTCTTCTTTTCTCTTTTCTCTTCTTTTCTCTTCATTTCTCTTTCCTCATTTCTCTATTCTCATCTGTTCTCTTTTCTCTTCTTTGCTCTTTTCTCTTTTCTCTTCTTCTATCTTCTTTTATCTTCATTTCTCTTTTCTCTATTCTCTTCTGTTCTCTTTTGTCTTCTTTCCACTGTTCCCTTTTCTCGTCTATTCTCTTTTATCTTTTCTCTTCTTTTCTCTTTTCTCTTCTTTTCTCTTCTTTTCTCCTTTTACGTTTCTTTTCTCTTTTCTCTTCTTTTATCATTCATTTTCTCTCTTTTCTGTTTTCTCTTCTTTTCTCTTTTCTCTTCTTTTCTCCTTTCTTTTCTCTTTTCTCTTCTTCTCTTCTTTTCTCTTTCTTCTTTTCCCTTCATTTCTCTTTTCTCTTTTGTATTCTTTTATCTTCTATTCACTTTTCTCTTTTATCTTTTCTTTTCTCTTCTTTTCTCTATTCTCTTCTTTTCTCTTTTCTCTTCTTTTCTCTTCATTTCTCTTTCCTCATTTCTCTATTCTCATCTGTTCTCTTTTCTCTTCTTTGCTCTTTTCTCTTTTCTCTTCTTCTATCTTCTTTTATCTTCTTTTCTCTTTTCTCTATTCTCTTCTGTTCTCTTTTGTCTTCTTTCCTCTGTTCCCTTTTCTCGTCTATTCTCTTTTATCTTTTCTCTTCATTTCTCTTTTCTCTTCTTTTCCATTCTCTCTTCTTTTCTCTTTTCTCATTTCTCTTTTCTTTTCTCGTTTCTCTTTTCTCTTTTCTCTTATGTATTCTTTTATCTTCTATTCACTTTTCTCTTTTAACTTTTCTCTTCTTTTCTCTATTCTCTTCTTTTCTCTTTTTTCTCTTCTATTCACTTTTCTCTTTTATCTTTTCTCTTCTTTTCTCTATTCTCTACTTTTCTCTCTTATCTTTTCTCTTCTATCTTCTTTTATCTTCTTTTCTCTTTTCTCTTTTCTCTATTCTCTTCTGTTCTCTTTTGTCTTCTTTCCTCTGTTCCCTTTTCTCGTCTCTTCTCTTTGATCTTTTCTCTTCATTTCTCTTTTCTCTTCTTTTCCATTCTCTCTTTTCTCTTTTCTCATTTCTCTTTTCTTTTCTCTTTTCTCTTTTCTCTTCTTGTCTCTTTTTTCTTTTCTATTCTTTTCTCTTCTTTTCTCTTTTCCATTTTCTCTTATTTTCTCTTTTCCCTTTTCTCTTCTTTTCTCATTTCTCTTTTTTCTTTACTCTTCTTTTCTCTTTTCGCTTTTCTCTTGTTATCTCTTCTCCTTTTTCTCATATCTGTTCTTTTCTCTTTTCTCTTTTTTCTTCATTTCTCTTCTTTTCTCTTTTCCCTTTACACCTCTTTTTTCTTTTCTTCTTTTCTCTTTTCACTTTTCTTTTCTCTTTTCTCTTCTTTTCTCTTTTCTCATCTTTTCTCCTCTTTACTCTTTTCCCTTTTCTCTTCTTTTTTCTTTTCCCTTCTTTTCTCGTTTCTCTTCTTTTCTCTTTTCCCTTTTCTCTTCTTTTTTCTTTTCTCTTCTTTTCTCGTTTCTCTTCTTTTCTCTTTTCCCTTTTCGTTTCTCTTTTCTCTATTCTCTTCTTTTCTCTTTTCTCTTTTGTATTCTTTTCTCTTCTATTCACTTTTCTCTTTTAACTTTTCTCTTCTTTTCTCTATTCTCTTCTTTTCTCTTTTTTCTCTTCTATTCACTTTTCTCTTTTATCTTTTCTCTTCTTTTCTCTATTCTCTTCTTTTCTCTATTAACATTTCTCTTCTTTTCTCTAGTCTCTTCTTTTCTCTTTTTTCTCTTCTATTCACTTTTCTCCTTTATCTTTTCTCTTCTTTTCTCTATTCTCTTCTTTTCTCTTTTCTCTTCTTTTCCATTCTCTCTTCTTTTCTCTTTTCTCATTTCTATTTTCTTTTCTATTCTCTTTTCTCTTTTCTCTTCTTGTCTCTTTTTTCTCTTCTATTCTTTTCTCTTCTTTTCTCTTTTCCATTTTCTCTTGTTTTCTCTTGTCTCTTTTCTCTTTTCACTTCTTGTCTCTTTTTTCTCTTCTATTATTTTCTCTTCTTTTCTCTTTTCTATTTCCTCTTCTTTTCTATTTTATCTCTTCTCTTCTTTTCTCTTTTCCCTTTTCTTTTCTCTTTTCTCTTTTCTCTTCGTATCTCTTCTTTTCTCTTTTCTCTTCTTTTCATTTCTTTTCTCTTCTTTTATCATTTCTCTTCTTTTCTCTTTTCTCCTCTTTTCTCGTTTCCCTTTTCTTTTCTATTTTCTCTTTTCTCTTCGTATCTCTTCTTTTCTCTTTTCTCTTCTTTTCATTTCTTTTCTCTTCTTTTCTCTTTTCTCTTCTTTTCTCTTCCTTCCTCTATATATTCTCTTTTCTCTTTTCTCTCATTTTCTCTTATTTTCTCTTTTTCCTATTCTCTTCTTTTCCCTATTCTCTTTTTCTCTTTACTCTTCTTTTCTCTTTTCGCTTTTCTCTTCTTACCTCTTCTCCTTTTTCTCATATCTGTTCTTTTCTTTTTTCTCTTTTTTCTTCATTTCTCTTCTTTTCTCTTTTCCCTTTACACCTCTTTTTTCTTTTCTTCTTTTCTCTTTTTACTTTTCTTTTCTCTTTTCTCTTTTCTCTTCTTGTCTCTTTTTTCTTTTCTATTCTTTTCTCTTCTTTTCTCCTTTCACGTTTCTTTTCTCTTTTCTCTTCTTTTCTCATTCCTTTTTTCTCTTTTCTCTTTTCTCTTCTTTTCTCCTTTCTTTTCTCTTGTCTCTTCTTCTCTTCTTTTCTCTTTTCTCTTCTTTTCCCTTCATTTCTCTTTTCTCTTTTGTGTTCTTTTATCTTCTATTCACTTTTCTCTTTTATCTTTTCTTTTCTCTTCTTTTCTCTATTCTCTTCTTTTCTCTTTTCTCTTCTTTTCTCTTCATTTCTCTTTCCTCATTTCTCTATTCTCATCTGTTCTCTTTTCTCTTCTTTGCTCTTTTCTCTTTTCTCTTCTTCTATCTTCTTTTATCTTCTTTTCTCTTTTCTCTTTTCTCTATTCTCTTCTGTTCCCTTTTGTCTTCTTTCCTCTGTTCCCTTTTCTCGTCTATTCTCTTTTATCTTTTCTCTTCATTTCTCTTTTCTCTTCTTTTCCATTCTCTCTTCTTTTCTCTTTTCTCATTTCTATTTTCTTTTCTTTTCTCTTTTCTCTTCTCTCTTCTTGTCTCTTTTTTCTCTTCTATTCTTTTCTCTTCTTTTCTCTTTTCCATTTTCTCTTGTTTTCTCTTGTCTCTTTTCTCTTTTCACTTCTTGTCTCTTTTTTCTCTTCTATTATTTTCTCTTCTTTTCTCTTTTCTATTTCCTCTACTTTTCTATTTTATCTCTTCTCTTCTTTTCTCCTTCACTTTTCTTTTCTCTTTTCTGTTCTTTTCTCTTTTCTCATCTTTTCGCCTCTTTTTACTCTTTTCCCTTTTCTCTTCTTTTTTCTTTTCTCTTCTTTTCTCATTTCTCTTCTTTTCTCTTTTCTCTTATTTTCTCTTTTCACTTTTCTCTTCTTTTCTCTTTTCCCTTTTCTCTTGTTTTCTCTTTTCCCTTTTCTCTTCTTTTCTCTATTCTCTTTTTCTCTTTACTCTTCTTTTCTCTTTTCGCTTTTCTCTTCTTATCTCTTCTCCTTTTTCTCATATCTGTTCTTTTCTCTTTTCTCTTTTCGCTTCATTTCTCTTCTTTTCTCTTTTCCCTTTACACCTCTTTTTCCTTTTCTTCTTTTCTCTTTTCACTTTTCTTTTCTCTTTTCTCTTTTCTCATCTTTTCTCCTCTTTACTCTTTTCCCTTTTCTCTTCTTTTTTCTTTTCTCTTCTTTTCTCTTTTCTCTTCTTTTCTCTTTTCCCTTTTCTTTTCTCTTTTCTCTATTCTCTTCTTTTCTCTTTTCTCTTTTGTATTCTTTTCTCTTCTATTCACTTTTCTCTTTTAACTTTTCTCTTCTTTTCTCTATTCTCTTCTTTTCTCTTTTTTCTCTTCTATTCACTTTTCTCTTTTATCTTTTCTCTTCTTTTCTCTATTCTCTTCTTTTCTCTTTTCTCTTCTTTTCTCTTCTTTTCTCTATTCTCTTCTTTTCTCTTTTTTCTCTTCTATTCACTTTTCTCTTTTATCTTTTCTCTTCTTTTCTCTATTCTCTTCTTTTCTCTTTTCTCTTCTTTTCTCTTCATTTCTCTTTCCTCATTTCTCTATTCTCATCTGTTCTCTTTTCTCTTCTTTGCTCTTTTCTCTTTTCTCTTCTTCTATCTTCTTTTATCTTCTTTTCTCTTTTCTCTATTCTCTTCTGTTCTCTTTTGTCTTCTTTCCACTGTTCCCTTTTCTCGTCTATTCTCTTTTATCTTTTCTCTTCTTTTCTCTATTCTCTTCTTTTCTCTTTTCTCTTCTTTTCTCTTCATTTCTCTTTCCTCATTTCTCTATTCTCATCTGTTCTCTTTTCTCTTCTTTGCTCTTTTCTCTTTTCTCTTCTTCTATCTTCTTTTATCTTCATTTCTCTTTTCTCTATTCTCTTCTGTTCTCTTTTGTCTTCTTTCCTCTGTTCCCTTTTCTCGTCTATTCTCTTTTATCTTTTCTCTTCATTTCTCTTTTCTCTTCTTTTCCATTCTCTCTTCTTTTCTCTTTTCTCATTTCTCTTTTCTTTTCTCGTTTCTCTTTTCTCTTTTCTCTTTTGTATTCTTTTATCTTCTATTCACTTTTCTCTTTTAACTTTTCTCTTCTTTTCTCTATTCTCTTCTTTTCTCTTTTTTCTCTTCTATTCACTTTTCTCTTTTATCTTTTCTCTTCTTTTCTCTATTCTCTACTTTTCTCTATTATCTTTTCTCTTCTATCTTCTTTTATCTTCTTTTCTCTTTTCTCTTTTCTCAATTCTCTTCTGTTCTCTTTTGTCTTCTTTCCTCTGTTCCCTTTTCTCGTCTATTCTCTTTTATCTTTTCTCTTCATTTCTCTTTTTCTCTTCTTTTCCATTCTCTCTTTTCTCTTTTCTCATTTCTCTTTTCTTTTCTCTTTTCTCTTTTCTCTTCTTGTCTCTTTTTTCTTTTCTATTCTTTTCTCTTCTTTTCTCTTTTCCATTTTCTCTTATTTTCTCTTTTCCCTTTTCTCTTCTTTTCTCTATTCTCTTTTTTCTTTACTCTTCTTTTCTCTTTTCGCTTTTCTCTTCTTATCTCTTCTCCTTTTTCTCAAATCTGTTCTTTTCTCTTTTCTCTTTTTTCTTCATTTCTCTTCTTTTCTCTTTTCCCTTTACACCTCTTTTTTCTTTTCTTCTTTTCTCTTTTCACTTTTCTTTTCTCTTTTCTCTTCTTTTCTCTTTTCTCATCTTTTCTCCTCTTTACTCTTTTCCCTTTTCTCTTCTTTTTTCTTTTCTCTTCTTTTCTCGTTTTTCTTCTTTTCTCTTTTCCCTTTTCGTTTCTCTTTTCTCTATTCTCTTCTTTTCTCTTTTCTCTTTTGTATTCTTTTCTCTTCTATTCACTTTTCTCTTTTAACTTTTCTCTTCTTTTCTCTATTCTCTTCTTTTCTCTTTTTTCTCTTCTATTCACTTTTCTCTTTTATCTTTTCTCTTCTTTTCTCTATTCTCTTCTTTTCTCTATTAACTTTTCTCTTCTTTTCTCTATTCTCTTCTTTTCTCTTTTTTCTCTTCTATTCACTTTTCTCCTTTATCTTTTCTCTTCTTTTCTCTATTCTCTTCTTTTCTCTTTTCTCTTCTTTTCCATTCTCTCTTCTTTTCTCTTTTCTCATTTCTATTTTCTTTTCTTTTCTCTTTTCTCTTTTCTCTTCTTGTCTCTTTTTTCTCTTCTATTCTTTTCTCTTCTTTTCTCTTTTCCATTTTCTCTTGTTTTCTCTTGTCTCTTTTCTCTTTTCACTTCTTGTCTCTTTTTTCTCTTCTATTATTTTCTCTTCTTTTCTCTTTTCTATTTCCTCTTCTTTTCTATTTTATCTCTTCTCTTCTTTTCTCTTTTCCCTTTTCTTTTCTCTTTTCTCTTTTCTCTTCGTATCTCTTCTTTTCTCTTTTCTCTTCTTTTCATTTCTTTTTTCTTCTTTTATCATTTCTCTTCTTTTCTCTTTTCTCCTCTTTTCTCTTTTCCCTTTTCTTTTCTCTTTTCTCTTTTCTCTTCTTTTCTCTTCCTTCCTCTATATATTCTCTTTTCTCTTTTCTCTCATTTTCTCTTATTTTCTCTTTTTCCTATTCTCTTCTTTTCTCTATTCTCTTTTTCTCTTTACTCTTCTTTTCTCTTTTCGCTTTTCTCTTCTTACCTCTTCTCCTTTTTCTCATATCTGTTCTTTTCTCTTTTCTCTTTTTTCTTCATTTCTCTTCTTTTCTCTTTTCCCTTTACACCTCTTTTTTCTTTTCTTCTTTTCTCTTTTTACTTTTATTTTCTCTTTTCTCTTCTTTTCTCTTTTCTCATCTTTTCTCCTCTTTACTCTTTTCCCTTTTCTCTTCTTTTTTCTTTTCTCTTCTTTTCTCGTTTCTCTTCTTTTCTCTTTTCTCTTCTTTTCTCTTTTCCCTTTTCTTTTCTCTTTTCTCTATTCTCTTCTTTTCTCTTTTCTCTTTTGTATTCTTTTCTCTTCTATTCACTTTTCTCTTTTAACTTTTCTCTTCTTTTCTCTATTCTCTTCTTTTCTCTTTTTTCTCTTCTATTCACTTTTCTCTTTTATCTTTTCTCTTCTTTTCTCTATTCTCTTCTTTTCTCTTTTCTCTTCTTTTGTCTTCTTTTCTCTATTCTCTTCTTTTCTCTTTTTTCTCTTCTATTCACTTTTCTCTTTTATCTTTTCTCTTCTTTTCTCTATTCTCTTCTTTTCTCTTTTCTCTTCTTTTCTCTTCTTTTCTCTATTCTCTTCTTTTCTCTTTTTTCTCTTCTATTCACTTTTCTCTTTTATCTTTTCTCTTCTTTTCTCTATTAACTTTTCTCTTCTTTTCTCTATTCTCTTCTTTTCTCTTTTTTCTCTTCTATTCACTTTTCTCCTTTATCTTTTCTCTTCTTTTCTCTATTCTCTTCTTTTGTCTTTTCTCTTCTTTTCCATTCTCTCTTCTTTTCTCTTTTCTCATTTCTATTTTCTTTTCTTTTCTCTTTTCTCTTTTCTCTTCTTGTCTCTTTTTTCTCTTCTATTCTTTTCTCTTCTTTTCTCTTTTCCATTTTCTCTTGTTTTCTCTTGTCTCTTTTCTCTTTTCACTTCTTGTCTCTTTTTTCTCTTCTATTCACTTTTCTCTTTTATCTTTTCTCTTCTTTTCTCTATTCTCTTCTTTTCTCTTTTCTCTTCTTTTCTCTTCTTTTCTCTATTCTCTTCTTTTCTCTTTTTTCTCTTCTATTCACTTTTCTCTTTTATCTTTTCTCTTCTTTTCTCTATTCTCTTCTTTTCTCTTTTCTCTTCTTTTCTCTTCATTTCTCTTTCCTCATTTCTCTATTCTCATCTGTTCTCTTTTCTCTTCTTTGCTCTTTTCTCTTTTCTCTTCTTCTATCTTCTTTTATCTTCATTTCTCTTTTCTCTATTCTCTTCTGTTCTCTTTTGTCTTCTTTCCACTGTTCCCTTTTCTCGTCTATTCTCTTTTATCTTTTCTCTTCTTTTCTCTTTTCTCTTCTTTTCTCCTTTTACGTTTCTTTTCTCTTTTCTCTTCTTTTATCATTCATTTTCTCTCTTTTCTATTTTCTCTTCTTTTCTCTTTTCTCTTCTTTTCTCCTTTCTTTTCTCTTTTCTCTTCTTCTCTTCTTTTCTCTTTCTTCTTTTCCCTTCATTTCTCTTTTCTCTTTTGTATTCTTTTATCTTCTATTCACTTTTCTCTTTTATCTTTTCTTTTCTCTTCTTTTCTCTATTCTCTTCTTTTCTCTTTTCTCTTCTTTTCTCTTCATTTCTCTTTCCTCATTTCTCTATTCTCATCTGTTCTCTTTTCTCTTCTTTGCTCTTTTCTCTTTTCTCTTCTTCTATCTTCTTTTATCTTCTTTTCTCTTTTCTCTATTCTCTTCTGTTCTCTTTTGTCTTCTTTCCTCTGTTCCCTTTTCTCGTCTATTCTCTTTTATCTTTTCTCTTCATTTCTCTTTTCTCTTCTTTTCCATTCTCTCTTCTTTTCTCTTTTCTCATTTCTCTTTTCTTTTCTCGTTTCTCTTTTCTCTTTTCTCTTATGTATTCTTTTATCTTCTATTCACTTTTCTCTTTTAACTTTTCTCTTCTTTTCTCTATTCTCTTCTTTTCTCTTTTTTCTCTTCTATTCACTTTTCTCTTTTATCTTTTCTCTTCTTTTCTCTATTCTCTACTTTTCTCTCTTATCTTTTCTCTTCTATCTTCTTTTATCTTCTTTTCTCTTTTCTCTTTTCTCTATTCTCTTCTGTTCTCTTTTGTCTTCTTTCCTCTGTTCCCTTTTCTCGTCTCTTCTCTTTGATCTTTTCTCTTCATTTCTCTTTTCTCTTCTTTTCCATTCTCTCTTTTCTCTTTTCTCATTTCTCTTTTCTTTTCTCTTTTCTCTTTTCTCTTCTTGTCTCTTTTTTCTTTTCTATTCTTTTCTCTTCTTTTCTCTTTTCCATTTTCTCTTATTTTCTCTTTTCCCTTTTCTCTTCTTTTCTCATTTCTCTTTTTTCTTTACTCTTCTTTTCTCTTTTCGCTTTTCTCTTGTTATCTCTTCTCCTTTTTCTCATATCTGTTCTTTTCTCTTTTCTCTTTTTTCTTCATTTCTCTTCTTTTCTCTTTTCCCTTTACACCTCTTTTTTCTTTTCTTCTTTTCTCTTTTCACTTTTCTTTTCTCTTTTCTCTTCTTTTCTCTTTTCTCATCTTTTCTCCTCTTTACTCTTTTCCCTTTTCTCTTCTTTTTTCTTTTCCCTTCTTTTCTCGTTTCTCTTCTTTTCTCTTTTCCCTTTTCTCTTCTTTTTTCTTTACTCTTCTTTTCTCTTTTCGCTTTTCTCTTCTTATCTCTTCTCCTTTTTCTCATATCTGTTCTTTTCTCTTTTCTCTTTTTTCTTCATTTCTCTTCTTTTCTCTTTTCCCTTTACACCTCTTTTTTCTTTTCTTCTTTTCTCTTTTCACTTTTCTTTTCTCTTTTCTCTTCTTTTCTCTTTTCTCATCTTTTCTCCTCTTTACTCTTTTCCCTTTTCTCTTCTTTTTTCTTTTCCCTTCTTTTCTCGTTTCTCTTCTTTTCTCTTTTCCCTTTTCTCTTCTTTTTTCTTTTCCCTTCTTTTCTCGTTTCTCTTCTTTTCTCTTTTCCCTTTTCGTTTCTCTTTTCTCTATTCTCTTCTTTTCTCTTTTCTCTTTTGTATTCTTTTCTCTTCTATTCACTTTTCTCTTTTAACTTTTCTCTTCTTTTCTCTATTCTCTTCTTTTCTCTTTTTTCTCTTCTATTCACTTTTCTCTTTTATCTTTTCTCTTCTTTTCTCTATTCTCTTCTTTTCTCTATTAACATTTCTCTTCTTTTCTCTATTCTCTTCTTTTCTCTTTTTTCTCTTCTATTCACTTTTCTCCTTTATCTTTTCTCTTCTTTTCTCTATTCTCTTCTTTTCTCTTTTCTCTTCTTTTCCATTCTCTCTTCTTTTCTCTTTTCTCATTTCTATTTTCTTTTCTATTCTCTTTTCTCTTTTCTCTTCTTGTCTCTTTTTTCTCTTCTATTCTTTTCTCTTCTTTTCTCTTTTCCATTTTCTCTTGTTTTCTCTTGTCTCTTTTCTCTTTTCACTTCTTGTCTCTTTTTTCTCTTCTATTATTTTCTCTTCTTTTCTCTTTTCTATTTCCTCTTCTTTTCTATTTTATCTCTTCTCTTCTTTTCTCTTTTCCCTTTTCTTTTCTCTTTTCTCTTTTCTCTTCGTATCTCTTCTTTTCTCTTTTCTCTTCTTTTCATTTCTTTTCTCTTCTTTTATCATTTCTCTTCTTTTCTCTTTTCTCCTCTTTTCTCTTTTCCCTTTTCTTTTCTATTTTCTCTTTTCTCTTCGTATCTCTTCTTTTCTCTTTTCTCTTCTTTTCATTTCTTTTCTCTTCTTTTCTCTTTTCTCTTCTTTTCTCTTCCTTCCTCTATATATTCTGTTTTCTCTTTTCTCTCATTTTCTCTTATTTTCTCTTTTTCCTATTCTCTTCTTTTCCCTATTCTCTTTTTCTCTTTACTCTTCTTTTCTCTTTTCGCTTTTCTCTTCTTACCTCTTCTCCTTTTTCTCATATCTGTTCTTTTCTCTTTTCTCTTTTTTCTTCATTTCTCTTCTTTTCTCTTTTCCCTTTACACCTCTTTTTTCTTTTCTTCTTTTCTCTTTTTACTTTTCTTTTCTCTTTTCTCTTTTCTCTTCTTGTCTCTTTTTTCTTTTCTATTCTTTTCTCTTCTTTTCTCCTTTCACGTTTCTTTTCTCTTTTCTCTTCTTTTCTCATTCCTTTTTTCTCTTTTCTCTTTTCTCTTCTTTTCTCCTTTCTTTTCTCTTGTCTCTTCTTCTCTTCTTTTCTCTTCTTTTCCCTTCATTTCTCTTTTCTCTTTTGTATTCTTTTATCTTCTATTCACTTTTCTCTTTTATCTTTTCTTTTCGCTTCTTTTCTCTATTCTCTTCTTTTCTCTTTTCTCTTCTTTTCTCTTCATTTCTCTTTCCTCATTTCTCTATTCTCATCTGTTCTCTTTTCTCTTCTTTGCTCTTTTCTCTTTTCTCTTCTTCTATCTTCTTTTATCTTCTTTTCTCTTTTCTCTTTTCTCTATTCTCTTCTGTTCCCTTTTGTCTTCTTTCCTCTGTTCCCTTTTCTCGTCTATTCTCTTTTATCTTTTCTCTTCATTTCTCTTTTCTCTTCTTTTCCATTCTCTCTTCTTTTCTCTTTTCTCATTTCTATTTTCTTTTCTTTTCTCTTTTCTCTTCTCTCTTCTTGTCTCTTTTTTCTCTTCTATTCTTTTCTCTTCTTTTCTCTTTTCCATTTTCTCTTGTTTTCTCTTGTCTCTTTTCTCTTTTCACTTCTTGTCTCTTTTTTCTCTTCTATTATTTTCTCTTCTTTTCTCTTTTCTATTTCCTCTTCTTTTCTATTTTATCTCTTCTCTTCTTTTCTCCTTCACTTTTCTTTTCTCTTTTCTGTTCTTTTCTCTTTTCTCATCTTTTCGCCTCTTTTTACTCTTTTCCCTTTTCTCTTCTTTTTTCTTTTCTCTTCTTTTCTCATTTCTCTTCTTTTCTCTTTTCTCTTATTTTCTCTTTTCACTTTTCTCTTCTTTTCTCTTTTCCCTTTTCTCTTGTTTTCTCTTTTCCCTTTTCTCTTCTTTTCTCTATTCTCTTTTTCTCTTTACTCTTCTTTTCTCTTTTCGCTTTTCTCTTCTTATCTCTTCTCCTTTTTCTCATATCTGTTCTTTTCTCTTTTCTCTTTTCGCTTCATTTCTCTTCTTTTCTCTTTTCCCTTTACACCTCTTTTTCCTTTTCTTCTTTTCTCTTTTCACTTTTCTTTTCTCTTTTCTCTTTTCTCATCTTTTCTCCTCTTTACTCTTTTCCCTTTTCTCTTCTTTTTTCTTTTCTCTTCTTTTCTCTTTTCTCTTCTTTTCTCTTTTCCCTTTTCTTTTCTCTTTTCTCTATTCTCTTCTTTTCTCTTTTCTCGTCTTTTCTCTTTTCTCGTCATTTCCCTTCATTTCTCTTTTCTCTTTTCTCTTTTGTATTCTTTTCTCTTCTATTCACTTTTCCCGTTTAACTTTTCTCTTGTTTTCTCTATTCTCTCTTTTCTCTTTTTTCTCTTTTATTCACTTTTCTCTTTTATCATTTCTCTTCTTTTCTCTTTTCTCCTCTTTTCTCTTTTCCCTTTTCTTTTCTCTTTTCTCTTTTCTCTTCGTATCTCTTCTTTTCTCTTTTCTCTTCTTTTCTCTTCTTTTCTCTTTTCCTATATTCTCTTCTTTTCTCTTTTCTCTTTTCTCTTCTTTTCTCTTCTTTATTCTTTAACCTTTTCTCTTCTTTTTACTCTTCTTTTCTCTTTTCTCTTCTTTTCATTTCTTTTCTCTTCTTTTCTCTTTTCTCTTCTTTTCTCTTCCTTCCTCTATATATTCTCTTTTCTCTTTTCTCTCATTTTCTCTTATTTTCTCTTTTTCCTATTCTCTTCTTTTCTCTATTCTCTTTTTCTCTTTACTCTTCTTTTCTCTTTTCGCTTTTCTCTTCTTACCTCTTCTCCTTTTACTCATATCTGTTCTTTTCTCTTTTCTCTTTTCGCTTCATTTCTCTTCTTTTCTCTTTTCCCTTTACACCTCTTTTTTCTTTTCTTCTTTTCTCTTTTTACTTTTCTTTTCTCTTTTCTCTTCTTTTTTCTTTTCCCTTTTCTTTTCTCTTTTCTCTATTCTCTTCTTTTCTCTTTTCTCTTTTGTATTCTTTTCTCTTCTATTCACTTTTCTCTTTTAACTTTTCTCTTCTTTTCTCTATTCTCTTCTTTTCTCTTTTTTCTCTTCTATTCACTTTTCTCTTTTATCTTTTCTCTTCTTTTCTCTATTCTCTTCTTTTCTCTTTTCTCTTCTTTTCTCTTCTTTTCTCTATTCTCTTCTTTTCTCTTTTTTCTCTTCTATTCACTTTTCTCTTTTATCTTTTCTCTTCTTTTCTCTATTCTCTTCTTTTCTCTTTTCTCTTCTTTTCTCTTCATTTCTCTTTCCTCATTTCTCTATTCTCATCTGTTCTCTTTTCTCTTCTTTGCTCTTTTCTCTTTTCTCTTCTTCTATCTTCTTTTATCTTCTTTTCTCTTTTCTCTATTCTCTTCTGTTCTCTTTTGTCTTCTTTCCACTGTTCCCTTTTCTCGTCTATTCTCTTTTATCTTTTCTCTTCTTTTCTCTATTCTCTTCTTTTCTCTTTTCTCTTCTTTTCTCTTCATTTCTCTTTCCTCATTTCTCTATTCTCATCTGTTCTCTTTTCTCTTCTTTGCTCTTTTCTCTTTTCTCTTCTTCTATCTTCTTTTATCTTCATTTCTCTTTTCTCTATTCTCTTCTGTTCTCTTTTGTCTTCTTTCCTCTGTTCCCTTTTCTCGTCTATTCTCTTTTATCTTTTCTCTTCATTTCTCTTTTCTCTTCTTTTCCATTCTCTCTTCTTTTCTCTTTTCTCATTTCTCTTTTCTTTTCTCGTTTCTCTTTTCTCTTTTCTCTTTTGTATTCTTTTATCTTCTATTCACTTTTCTCTTTTAACTTTTCTCTTCTTTTCTCTATTCTCTTCTTTTCTCTTTTTTCTCTTCTATTCACTTTTCTCTTTTATCTTTTCTCTTCTTTTCTCTATTCTCTACTTTTCTCTATTATCTTTTCTCTTCTATCTTCTTTTATCTTCTTTTCTCTTTTCTCTTTTCTCTATTCTCTTCTGTTCTCTTTTGTCTTCTTTTCTCTGTTCCCTTTTCTCGTCTATTCTCTTTTATCTTTTCTCTTCATTTCTCTTTTTCTCTTCTTTTCCATTCTCTCTTTTCTCTTTTCTCATTTCTCTTTTCTTTTCTCTTTTCTCTTTTCTCTTCTTGTCTCTTTTTTCTTTTCTATTCTTTTCTCTTCTTTTCTCTTTTCCATTTTCTCTTATTTTCTCTTTTCCCTTTTCTCTTCTTTTCTCTATTCTCTTTTTTCTTTACTCTTCTTTTCTCTTTTCGCTTTTCTCTTCTTATCTCTTCTCCTTTTTCTCAAATCTGTTCTTTTCTCTTTTCTCTTTTTTCTTCATTTCTCTTCTTTTCTCTTTTCCCTTTACACCTCTTTTTTCTTTTCTTCTTTTCTCTTTTCACTTTTCTTTTCTCTTTTCTCTTCTTTTCTCTTTTCTCATCTTTTCTCCTCTTTACTCTTTTCCCTTTTCTCTTCTTTTTTCTTTTCTCTTCTTTTCTCGTTTTTCTTCTTTTCTCTTTTCCCTTTTCGTTTCTCTTTTCTCTATTCTCTTCTTTTCTCTTTTCTCTTTTGTATTCTTTTCTCTTCTATTCACTTTTCTCTTTTAACTTTTCTCTTCTTTTCTCTATTCTCTTCTTTTCTCTTTTTTCTCTTCTATTCACTTTTCTCTTTTATCTTTTCTCTTCTTTTCTCTATTCTCTTCTTTTCTCTATTAACTTTTCTCTTCTTTTCTCTATTCTCTTCTTTTCTCTTTTTTCTCTTCTATTCACTTTTCTCCTTTATCTTTTCTCTTCTTTTCTCTATTCTCTTCTTTTGTCTTTTCTCTTCTTTTCCATTCTCTCTTCTTTTCTCTTTTCTCATTTCTATTTTCTATTCTTTTCTCTTTTCTCTTTTCTCTTCTTGTCTCTTTTTTCTCTTCTATTCTTTTCTCTTCTTTTCTCTTTTCCATTTTCTCTTGTTTTCTCTTGTCTCTTTTCTCTTTTCACTTCTTGTCTCTTTTTTCTCTTCTATTATTTTCTCTTCTTTTCTCTTTTCTATTTCCTCTTCTTTTCTATTTTATCTCTTCTCTTCTTTTCTCTTTTCCCTTTTCTTTTCTCTTTTCTCTTTTCTCTTCGTATCTCTTCTTTTCTCTTTTCTCTTCTTTTCATTTCTTTTTTCTTCTTTTATCATTTCTCTTCTTTTCTCTTTTCTCCTCTTTTCTCTTTTCCCTTTTCTTTTCTCTTTTCTCTTTTCTCTTCGTATCTCTTCTTTTCTCTTTTCTCTTCTTTTCATTTCTTTTCTCTTCTTTTCTCTTTTCTCTTCTTTTCTCTTCCTTCCTCTATATATTCTCTTTTCTCTTTTCTCTCATTTTCTCTTATTTTCTCTTTTTCCTATTCTCTTCTTTTCTCTATTCTCTTTTTCTCTTTACTCTTCTTTTCTCTTTTCGCTTTTCTCTTCTTACCTCTTCTCCTTTTTCTCATATCTGTTCTTTTCTCTTTTCTCTTTTTTCTTCATTTCTCTTCTTTTCTCTTTTCCCTTTACACCTCTTTTTTCTTTTCTTCTTTTCTCTTTTT
Source organism: Chiloscyllium punctatum (assembly GCF_047496795.1). NCBI lineage: Eukaryota > Metazoa > Chordata > Chondrichthyes > Orectolobiformes > Hemiscylliidae > Chiloscyllium > Chiloscyllium punctatum. Next base: position 37,120,493 of record NC_092779.1, read on the forward strand.
ACTTTTCTTTTCTCTTTTCTCTTCTTTTCTCTTTTCTCATCTTTTCTCCTCTTTACTCTTTTCCCTTTTCTCTTCTTTTTTCTTTTCTCTTCTTTTCTCGTTTCTCTTCTTTTCTCTTTTCTCTTCTTTTCTCTTTTCCCTTTTCTTTTCTCTTTTCTCTATTCTCTTCTTTTCTCTTTTCTCTTTTGTATTCTTTTCTCTTCTATTCACTTTTCTCTTTTAACTTTTCTCTTCTTTTCTCTATTCTCTTCTTTTCTCTTTTTTCTCTTCTATTCACTTTTCTCTTTTATCTTTTCTCTTCTTTTCTCTATTCTCTTCTTTTCTCTTTTCTCTTCTTTTCTCTTCTTTTCTCTATTCTCTTCTTTTCTCTTTTTTCTCTTCTATTCACTTTTCTCTTTTATCTTTTCTCTTCTTTTCTCTATTCTCTTCTTTTCTCTTTTCTCTTCTTTTCTCTTCATTTCTCTTTCCTCATTTCTCTATTCTCATCTGTTCTCTTTTCTCTTCTTTGCTCTTTTCTCTTTTCTCTTCTTCTATCTTCTTTTATCTTCATTTCTCTTTTCTCTATTCTCTTCTGTTCTCTTTTGTCTTCTTTCCACTGTTCCCTTTTCTCGTCTATTCTCTTTTATCTTTTCTCTTCTTTTCTCTTTTCTCTTCTTTTCTCTTCTTTTCTCCTTTTACGTTTCTTTTCTCTTTTCTCTTCTTTTATCATTCATTTTCTCTCTTTTCTGTTTTCTCTTCTTTTCTCTTTTCTCTTCTTTTCTCCTTTCTTTTCTCTTTTCTCTTCTTCTCTTCTTTTCTCTTTCTTCTTTTCCCTTCATTTCTCTTTTCTCTTTTGTATTCTTTTATCTTCTATTCACTTTTCTCTTTTATCTTTTCTTTTCTCTTCTTTTCTCTATTCTCTTCTTTTCTCTTTTCTCTTCTTTTCTCTTCATTTCTCTTTCCTCATTTCTCTATTCTCATCTGTTCTCTTTTCTCTTCTTTGCTCTTTTCTCTTTTCTCTTCTTCTATCTTCTTTTATCTTCTTTTCTCTTTTCTCTATTCTCTTCTGTTCTCTTTTGTCTTCTTTCCTCTGTTCCCTTTTCTCGTCTATTCTCTTTTATCTTTTCTCTTCATTTCTCTTTTCTCTTCTTTTCCATTCTCTCTTCTTTTCTCTTTTCTCATTTCTCTTTTCTTTTCTCGTTTCTCTTTTCTCTTTTCTCTTATGTATTCTTTTATCTTCTATTCACTTTTCTCTTTTAACTTTTCTCTTCTTTTCTCTATTCTCTTCTTTTCTCTTTTTTCTCTTCTATTCACTTTTCTCTTTTATCTTTTCTCTTCTTTTCTCTATTCTCTACTTTTCTCTCTTATCTTTTCTCTTCTATCTTCTTTTATCTTCTTTTCTCTTTTCTCTTTTCTCTATTCTCTTCTGTTCTCTTTTGTCTTCTTTCCTCTGTTCCCTTTTCTCGTCTCTTCTCTTTGATCTTTTCTCTTCATTTCTCTTTTCTCTTCTTTTCCATTCTCTCTTTTCTCTTTTCTCATTTCTCTTTTCTTTTCTCTTTTCTCTTTTCTCTTCTTGTCTCTTTTTTCTTTTCTATTCTTTTCTCTTCTTTTCTCTTTTCCATTTTCTCTTATTTTCTCTTTTCCCTTTTCTCTTCTTTTCTCATTTCTCTTTTTTCTTTACTCTTCTTTTCTCTTTTCGCTTTTCTCTTGTTATCTCTTCTCCTTTTTCTCATATCTGTTCTTTTCTCTTTTCTCTTTTTTCTTCATTTCTCTTCTTTTCTCTTTTCCCTTTACACCTCTTTTTTCTTTTCTTCTTTTCTCTTTTCACTTTTCTTTTCTCTTTTCTCTTCTTTTCTCTTTTCTCATCTTTTCTCCTCTTTACTCTTTTCCCTTTTCTCTTCTTTTTTCTTTTCCCTTCTTTTCTCGTTTCTCTTCTTTTCTCTTTTCCCTTTTCTCTTCTTTTTTCTTTTCTCTTCTTTTCTCGTTTCTCTTCTTTTCTCTTTTCCCTTTTCGTTTCTCTTTTCTCTATTCTCTTCTTTTCTCTTTTCTCTTTTGTATTCTTTTCTCTTCTATTCACTTTTCTCTTTTAACTTTTCTCTTCTTTTCTCTATTCTCTTCTTTTCTCTTTTTTCTCTTCTATTCACTTTTCTCTTTTATCTTTTCTCTTCTTTTCTCTATTCTCTTCTTTTCTCTATTAACATTTCTCTTCTTTTCTCTAGTCTCTTCTTTTCTCTTTTTTCTCTTCTATTCACTTTTCTCCTTTATCTTTTCTCTTCTTTTCTCTATTCTCTTCTTTTCTCTTTTCTCTTCTTTTCCATTCTCTCTTCTTTTCTCTTTTCTCATTTCTATTTTCTTTTCTATTCTCTTTTCTCTTTTCTCTTCTTGTCTCTTTTTTCTCTTCTATTCTTTTCTCTTCTTTTCTCTTTTCCATTTTCTCTTGTTTTCTCTTGTCTCTTTTCTCTTTTCACTTCTTGTCTCTTTTTTCTCTTCTATTATTTTCTCTTCTTTTCTCTTTTCTATTTCCTCTTCTTTTCTATTTTATCTCTTCTCTTCTTTTCTCTTTTCCCTTTTCTTTTCTCTTTTCTCTTTTCTCTTCGTATCTCTTCTTTTCTCTTTTCTCTTCTTTTCATTTCTTTTCTCTTCTTTTATCATTTCTCTTCTTTTCTCTTTTCTCCTCTTTTCTCTTTTCCCTTTTCTTTTCTATTTTCTCTTTTCTCTTCGTATCTCTTCTTTTCTCTTTTCTCTTCTTTTCATTTCTTTTCTCTTCTTTTCTCTTTTCTCTTCTTTTCTCTTCCTTCCTCTATATATTCTCTTTTCTCTTTTCTCTCATTTTCTCTTATTTTCTCTTTTTCCTATTCTCTTCTTTTCCCTATTCTCTTTTTCTCTTTACTCTTCTTTTCTCTTTTCGCTTTTCTCTTCTTACCTCTTCTCCTTTTTCTCATATCTGTTCTTTTCTTTTTTCTCTTTTTTCTTCATTTCTCTTCTTTTCTCTTTTCCCTTTACACCTCTTTTTTCTTTTCTTCTTTTCTCTTTTTACTTTTCTTTTCTCTTTTCTCTTTTCTCTTCTTGTCTCTTTTTTCTTTTCTATTCTTTTCTCTTCTTTTCTCCTTTCACGTTTCTTTTCTCTTTTCTCTTCTTTTCTCATTCCTTTTTTCTCTTTTCTCTTTTCTCTTCTTTTCTCCTTTCTTTTCTCTTGTCTCTTCTTCTCTTCTTTTCTCTTTTCTCTTCTTTTCCCTTCATTTCTCTTTTCTCTTTTGTGTTCTTTTATCTTCTATTCACTTTTCTCTTTTATCTTTTCTTTTCTCTTCTTTTCTCTATTCTCTTCTTTTCTCTTTTCTCTTCTTTTCTCTTCATTTCTCTTTCCTCATTTCTCTATTCTCATCTGTTCTCTTTTCTCTTCTTTGCTCTTTTCTCTTTTCTCTTCTTCTATCTTCTTTTATCTTCTTTTCTCTTTTCTCTTTTCTCTATTCTCTTCTGTTCCCTTTTGTCTTCTTTCCTCTGTTCCCTTTTCTCGTCTATTCTCTTTTATCTTTTCTCTTCATTTCTCTTTTCTCTTCTTTTCCATTCTCTCTTCTTTTCTCTTTTCTCATTTCTATTTTCTTTTCTTTTCTCTTTTCTCTTCTCTCTTCTTGTCTCTTTTTTCTCTTCTATTCTTTTCTCTTCTTTTCTCTTTTCCATTTTCTCTTGTTTTCTCTTGTCTCTTTTCTCTTTTCACTTCTTGTCTCTTTTTTCTCTTCTATTATTTTCTCTTCTTTTCTCTTTTCTATTTCCTCTACTTTTCTATTTTATCTCTTCTCTTCTTTTCTCCTTCACTTTTCTTTTCTCTTTTCTGTTCTTTTCTCTTTTCTCATCTTTTCGCCTCTTTTTACTCTTTTCCCTTTTCTCTTCTTTTTTCTTTTCTCTTCTTTTCTCATTTCTCTTCTTTTCTCTTTTCTCTTATTTTCTCTTTTCACTTTTCTCTTCTTTTCTCTTTTCCCTTTTCTCTTGTTTTCTCTTTTCCCTTTTCTCTTCTTTTCTCTATTCTCTTTTTCTCTTTACTCTTCTTTTCTCTTTTCGCTTTTCTCTTCTTATCTCTTCTCCTTTTTCTCATATCTGTTCTTTTCTCTTTTCTCTTTTCGCTTCATTTCTCTTCTTTTCTCTTTTCCCTTTACACCTCTTTTTCCTTTTCTTCTTTTCTCTTTTCACTTTTCTTTTCTCTTTTCTCTTTTCTCATCTTTTCTCCTCTTTACTCTTTTCCCTTTTCTCTTCTTTTTTCTTTTCTCTTCTTTTCTCTTTTCTCTTCTTTTCTCTTTTCCCTTTTCTTTTCTCTTTTCTCTATTCTCTTCTTTTCTCTTTTCTCTTTTGTATTCTTTTCTCTTCTATTCACTTTTCTCTTTTAACTTTTCTCTTCTTTTCTCTATTCTCTTCTTTTCTCTTTTTTCTCTTCTATTCACTTTTCTCTTTTATCTTTTCTCTTCTTTTCTCTATTCTCTTCTTTTCTCTTTTCTCTTCTTTTCTCTTCTTTTCTCTATTCTCTTCTTTTCTCTTTTTTCTCTTCTATTCACTTTTCTCTTTTATCTTTTCTCTTCTTTTCTCTATTCTCTTCTTTTCTCTTTTCTCTTCTTTTCTCTTCATTTCTCTTTCCTCATTTCTCTATTCTCATCTGTTCTCTTTTCTCTTCTTTGCTCTTTTCTCTTTTCTCTTCTTCTATCTTCTTTTATCTTCTTTTCTCTTTTCTCTATTCTCTTCTGTTCTCTTTTGTCTTCTTTCCACTGTTCCCTTTTCTCGTCTATTCTCTTTTATCTTTTCTCTTCTTTTCTCTATTCTCTTCTTTTCTCTTTTCTCTTCTTTTCTCTTCATTTCTCTTTCCTCATTTCTCTATTCTCATCTGTTCTCTTTTCTCTTCTTTGCTCTTTTCTCTTTTCTCTTCTTCTATCTTCTTTTATCTTCATTTCTCTTTTCTCTATTCTCTTCTGTTCTCTTTTGTCTTCTTTCCTCTGTTCCCTTTTCTCGTCTATTCTCTTTTATCTTTTCTCTTCATTTCTCTTTTCTCTTCTTTTCCATTCTCTCTTCTTTTCTCTTTTCTCATTTCTCTTTTCTTTTCTCGTTTCTCTTTTCTCTTTTCTCTTTTGTATTCTTTTATCTTCTATTCACTTTTCTCTTTTAACTTTTCTCTTCTTTTCTCTATTCTCTTCTTTTCTCTTTTTTCTCTTCTATTCACTTTTCTCTTTTATCTTTTCTCTTCTTTTCTCTATTCTCTACTTTTCTCTATTATCTTTTCTCTTCTATCTTCTTTTATCTTCTTTTCTCTTTTCTCTTTTCTCAATTCTCTTCTGTTCTCTTTTGTCTTCTTTCCTCTGTTCCCTTTTCTCGTCTATTCTCTTTTATCTTTTCTCTTCATTTCTCTTTTTCTCTTCTTTTCCATTCTCTCTTTTCTCTTTTCTCATTTCTCTTTTCTTTTCTCTTTTCTCTTTTCTCTTCTTGTCTCTTTTTTCTTTTCTATTCTTTTCTCTTCTTTTCTCTTTTCCATTTTCTCTTATTTTCTCTTTTCCCTTTTCTCTTCTTTTCTCTATTCTCTTTTTTCTTTACTCTTCTTTTCTCTTTTCGCTTTTCTCTTCTTATCTCTTCTCCTTTTTCTCAAATCTGTTCTTTTCTCTTTTCTCTTTTTTCTTCATTTCTCTTCTTTTCTCTTTTCCCTTTACACCTCTTTTTTCTTTTCTTCTTTTCTCTTTTCACTTTTCTTTTCTCTTTTCTCTTCTTTTCTCTTTTCTCATCTTTTCTCCTCTTTACTCTTTTCCCTTTTCTCTTCTTTTTTCTTTTCTCTTCTTTTCTCGTTTTTCTTCTTTTCTCTTTTCCCTTTTCGTTTCTCTTTTCTCTATTCTCTTCTTTTCTCTTTTCTCTTTTGTATTCTTTTCTCTTCTATTCACTTTTCTCTTTTAACTTTTCTCTTCTTTTCTCTATTCTCTTCTTTTCTCTTTTTTCTCTTCTATTCACTTTTCTCTTTTATCTTTTCTCTTCTTTTCTCTATTCTCTTCTTTTCTCTATTAACTTTTCTCTTCTTTTCTCTATTCTCTTCTTTTCTCTTTTTTCTCTTCTATTCACTTTTCTCCTTTATCTTTTCTCTTCTTTTCTCTATTCTCTTCTTTTCTCTTTTCTCTTCTTTTCCATTCTCTCTTCTTTTCTCTTTTCTCATTTCTATTTTCTTTTCTTTTCTCTTTTCTCTTTTCTCTTCTTGTCTCTTTTTTCTCTTCTATTCTTTTCTCTTCTTTTCTCTTTTCCATTTTCTCTTGTTTTCTCTTGTCTCTTTTCTCTTTTCACTTCTTGTCTCTTTTTTCTCTTCTATTATTTTCTCTTCTTTTCTCTTTTCTATTTCCTCTTCTTTTCTATTTTATCTCTTCTCTTCTTTTCTCTTTTCCCTTTTCTTTTCTCTTTTCTCTTTTCTCTTCGTATCTCTTCTTTTCTCTTTTCTCTTCTTTTCATTTCTTTTTTCTTCTTTTATCATTTCTCTTCTTTTCTCTTTTCTCCTCTTTTCTCTTTTCCCTTTTCTTTTCTCTTTTCTCTTTTCTCTTCTTTTCTCTTCCTTCCTCTATATATTCTCTTTTCTCTTTTCTCTCATTTTCTCTTATTTTCTCTTTTTCCTATTCTCTTCTTTTCTCTATTCTCTTTTTCTCTTTACTCTTCTTTTCTCTTTTCGCTTTTCTCTTCTTACCTCTTCTCCTTTTTCTCATATCTGTTCTTTTCTCTTTTCTCTTTTTTCTTCATTTCTCTTCTTTTCTCTTTTCCCTTTACACCTCTTTTTTCTTTTCTTCTTTTCTCTTTTTACTTTTATTTTCTCTTTTCTCTTCTTTTCTCTTTTCTCATCTTTTCTCCTCTTTACTCTTTTCCCTTTTCTCTTCTTTTTTCTTTTCTCTTCTTTTCTCGTTTCTCTTCTTTTCTCTTTTCTCTTCTTTTCTCTTTTCCCTTTTCTTTTCTCTTTTCTCTATTCTCTTCTTTTCTCTTTTCTCTTTTGTATTCTTTTCTCTTCTATTCACTTTTCTCTTTTAACTTTTCTCTTCTTTTCTCTATTCTCTTCTTTTCTCTTTTTTCTCTTCTATTCACTTTTCTCTTTTATCTTTTCTCTTCTTTTCTCTATTCTCTTCTTTTCTCTTTTCTCTTCTTTTGTCTTCTTTTCTCTATTCTCTTCTTTTCTCTTTTTTCTCTTCTATTCACTTTTCTCTTTTATCTTTTCTCTTCTTTTCTCTATTCTCTTCTTTTCTCTTTTCTCTTCTTTTCTCTTCATTTCTCTTTCCTCATTTCTCTATTCTCATCTGTTCTCTTTTCTCTTCTTTGCTCTTTTCTCTTTTCTCTTCTTCTATCTTCTTTTATCTTCTTTTCTCTTTTCTCTATTCTCTTCTGTTCTCTTTTGTCTTCTTTCCACTGTTCCCTTTTCTCGTCTATTCTCTTTTATCTTTTCTCTTCTTTTCTCTTTTCTCTTCTTTTCTCTTCTTTTCTCCTTTTACGATTCTTTTCTCTTTTCTCTTCTTTTATCATTCATTTTCTCTCTTTTCTGTTTTCTCTTCTTTTCTCTTTTCTCTTCTTTTCTCCTTTCTTTTCTCTTTTCTCTTCTTCTCTTCTTTTCTCTTTCTTCTTTTCCCTTCATTTCTCTTTTCTCTTTTGTATTCTTTTATCTTCTATTCACTTTTCTCTTTTATCTTTTCTTTTCTCTTCTTTTCTCTATTCTCTTCTTTTCTCTTTTGTCTTCTTTTCTCTTCATTTCTCTTTCCTCATTTCTCTATTCTCATCTGTTCTCTTTTCTCTTCTTTGCTCTTTTCTCTTTTCTCTTCTTCTATCTTCTTTTCTCTTTTCTCTATTCTCTTCTGTTCTCTTTTGTCTTCTTTCCTCTGTTCCCTTTTCTCGTCTATTCTCTTTTATCTTTTCTCTTCATTTCTCTTTTCTCTTCTTTTCCATTCTCTCTTCTTTTCTCTTTTCTCATTTCTCTTTTCTTTTCTCGTTTCTCTTTTCTCTTTTCTCTTATGTATTCTTTTATCTTCTATTCACTTTTCTCTTTTAACTTTTCTCTTCTTTTCTCTATTCTCTACTTTTCTCTATTATCTTTTCTCTTCTATCTTCTTTTATCTTCTTTTCTCTTTTCTCTTTTCTCTATTCTCTTCTGTTCTCTTTTGTCTTCTTTCCTCTGTTCCCTTTTCTCGTCTCTTCTCTTTGATCTTTTCTCTTCATTTCTCTTTTCTCTTCTTTTCCATTCTCTCTTTTCTCTTTTCTCATTTCTCTTTTCTTTTCTCTTTTCTCTTTTCTCTTCTTGTCTCTTTTTTCTTTTCTATTCTTTTCTCTTCTTTTCTCTTTTCCATTTTCTCTTATTTTCTCTTTTCCCTTTTCTCTTCTTTTCTCATTTCTCTTTTTTCTTTACTCTTCTTTTCTCTTTTCGCTTTTCTCTTCTTATCTCTTCTCCTTTTTCTCATATCTGTTCTTTTCTCTTTTCTCTTTTTTCTTCATTTCTCTTCTTTTCTCTTTTCCCTTTACACCTCTTTTTTCTTTTCTTCTTTTCTCTTTTCACTTTTCTTTTCTCTTTTCTCTTCTTTTCTCTTTTCTCATCTTTTCTCCTCTTTACTCTTTTCCCTTTTCTCTTCTTTTTTCTTTTCCCTTCTTTTCTCGTTTCTCTTCTTTTCTCTTTTCCCTTTTCTCTTCTTTTTTCTTTTCCCTTCTTTTCTCGTTTCTCTTCTTTTCTCTTTTCCCTTTTCGTTTCTCTTTTCTCTATTCTCTTCTTTTCTCTTTTCTCTTTTGTATTCTTTTCTCTTCTATTCACTTTTCTCTTTTAACTTTTCTCTTCTTTTCTCTATTCTCTTCTTTTCTCTTTTTTCTCTTCTATTCACTTTTCTCTTTTATCTTTTCTCTTCTTTTCTCTATTCTCTTCTTTTCTCTATTAACTCTTCTCTTCTTTTCTCTATTCTCTTCTTTTCTCTTTTTTCTCTTCTATTCACTTTTCTCCTTTATCTTTTCTCTTCTTTTCTCTATTCTCTTCTTTTCTCTTTTCTCTTCTTTTCTCTTCATTTCTCTTTCCTCATTTCTCTATTCTCATCTGTTCTCTTTTCTCTTCTTTGCTCTTTTCTCTTTTCTCTTCTTCTATCTTCTTTTATCTTCTTTTCTCTTTTCTCTTTTCTCTATTCTCTTCTGTTCTCTTTTGTCTTCTTTTCACTGTTCCCTTTTCTCGTCTATTCTCTTTTATCTTTTCTCTTCTTTTCTCTTTTCTCTTCTTTTCCATTCTCTCTTCTTTTCTCTTTTCGCATTTCCCTTTTCTTTTCTTTTCTCTTTTCTCTTTTCTCTTCTTGTCTCTTTTTTCTTTTCTATTCTTTTCTCTTCTTTTCTCCTTTCACGTTTCTTTTCTCTTTTCTCTTCTTTTCTCATTCCTTTTTTCTCTTTTCTCTTTTCTCTTCTTTTCTCCTTTCTTTTCTCTTGTCTCTTCTTCTCTTCTTTTCTCTTTTCTCTTCTTTTCCCTTCATTTCTCTTTTCTCTTTTGTATTCTTTTATCTTCTATTCACTTTTCTCTTTTATCTTTTCTTTTCTCTTCTTTTCTCTATTCTCTTCTTTTCTCTTTTCTCTTCTTTTCTCTTCATTTCTCTTTCCTCATTTCTCTATTCTCATCTGTTCTCTTTTCTCTTCTTTGCTCTATTCTCTTTTCTCTTCTTCTATCTTCTTTTATCTTCTTTTCTCTTTTCTCTTTTCTCTATTCTCTTCTGTTCTCTTTTGTCTTCTTTCCTCTGTTCCCTTTTCTCGTCTATTCTCTTTTATCTTTTCTCTTCATTTCTCTTTTCTCTTCTTTTCCATTCTCTCTTCTTTTCTCTTTTCTCATTTCTCTTTTCTTTTCTCGTTTCTCTTTTCTCTTTTCTCTTATGTATTCTTTTATCTTCTATTCACTTTTCTCTTTTAACTTTTCTCTTCTTTTCTCTATTCTCTACTTTTCTCTATTATCTTTTCTCTTCTATCTTCTTTTATCTTCTTTTCTCTTTTCTCTTTTCTCTATTCTCTTCTGTTCTCTTTTGTCTTCTTTCCTCTGTTCCCTTTTCTCGTCTCTTCTCTTTGATCTTTTCTCTTCATTTCTCTTTTCTCTTCTTTTCCATTCTCTCTTTTCTCTTTTCTCATTTCTCTTTTCTTTTCTCTTTTCTCTTTTCTCTTCTTGTCTCTTTTTTCTTTTCTATTCTTTTCTCTTCTTTTCTCTTTTCCATTTTCTCTTATTTTCTCTTTTCCCTTTTCTCTTCTTTTCTCATTTCTCTTTTTTCTTTACTCTTCTTTTCTCTTTTCGCTTTTCTCTTCTTATCTCTTCTCCTTTTTCTCATATCTGTTCTTTTCTCTTTTCTCTTTTTTCTTCATTTCTCTTCTTTTCTCTTTTCCCTTTACACCTCTTTTTTCTTTTCTTCTTTTCTCTTTTCACTTTTCTTTTCTCTTTTCTCTTCTTTTCTCTTTTCTCATCTTTTCTCCTCTTTACTCTTTTCCCTTTTCTCTTCTTTTTTCTTTTCCCTTCTTTTCTCGTTTCTCTTCTTTTCTCTTTTCCCTTTTCTCTTCTTTTTTCTTTTCCCTTCTTTTCTCGTTTCTCTTCTTTTCTCTTTTCCCTTTTCGTTTCTCTTTTCTCTATTCTCTTCTTTTCTCTTTTCTCTTTTGTATTCTTTTCTCTTCTATTCACTTTTCTCTTTTAACTTTTCTCTTCTTTTCTCTATTCTCTTCTTTTCTCTTTTTTCTCTTCTATTCACTTTTCTCTTTTATCTTTTCTCTTCTTTTCTCTATTCTCTTCTTTTCTCTATTAACTCTTCTCTTCTTTTCTCTATTCTCTTCTTTTCTCTTTTTTCTCTTCTATTCACTTTTCTCCTTTATCTTTTCTCTTCTTTTCTCTATTCTCTTCTTTTCTCTTTTCTCTTCTTTTCTCTTCATTTCTCTTTCCTCATTTCTCTATTCTCATCTGTTCTCTTTTCTCTTCTTTGCTCTTTTCTCTTTTCTCTTCTTCTATCTTCTTTTATCTTCTTTTCTCTTTTCTCTTTTCTCTATTCTCTTCTGTTCTCTTTTGTCTTCTTTTCACTGTTCCCTTTTCTCGTCTATTCTCTTTTATCTTTTCTCTTCTTTTCTCTTTTCTCTTCTTTTCCATTCTCTCTTCTTTTCTCTTTTCGCATTTCCCTTTTCTTTTCTTTTCTCTTTTCTCTTTTCTCTTCTTGTCTCTTTTTTCTTTTCTATTCTTTTCTCTTCTTTTCTCCTTTCACGTTTCTTTTCACTTTTCTCTTCTTTTCTCATTCCTTTTTTCTCTTTTCTCTTTTCTCTTCTTTTCTCCTTTCTTTTCTCTTGTCTCTTCTTCTCTTCTTTTCTCTTTTCTCTTCTTTTCCCTTCATTTCTCTTTTCTCTTTTGTATTCTTTTATCTTCTATTCACTTTTCTCTTTTATCTTTTCTTTTCTCTTCTTTTCTCTATTCTCTTCTTTTCTCTTTTCTCTTCTTTTCTCTTCATTTCTCTTTCCTCATTTCTCTATTCTCATCTGTTCTCTTTTCTCTTCTTTGCTCTTTTCTCTTTTCTCTTCTTCTATCTTCTTTTATCTTCTTTTCTCTTTTCTCTTTTCTCTATTCTCTTCTGTTCTCTTTTGTCTTCTTTCCTCTGTTCCCTTTTCTCGTCTATTCTCTTTTATCTTTTCTCTTCATTTCTCTTTTCTCTTCTTTTCCATTCTCTCTTCTTTTCTCTTTTCTCATTTCTATTTTCTTTTCTTTTCTCTTTTCTCTTCTCTCTTCTTGTCTCTTTTTTCTCTTCTATTCTTTTCTCTTCTTTTCTCTTTTCCATTTTCTCTTGTTTTCTCTTGTCTCTTTTCTCTTTTCACTTCTTGTCTCTTTTTTCTCTTCTATTATTTTCTCTTCTTTTCTCTTTTCTATTTCCTCTTCTTTTCTATTTTATCTCTTCTCTTCTTTTCTCTTTTCCCTTTTCTTTTCTCTTTTCTCTTCTTTTCTCTTCTTTTCTCCTTCACTTTTCTTTTCTCTTTTCTGTTCTTTTCTCTTTTCTCATCTTTTCGCCTCTTTTTACTCTTTTCCCTTTTCTCTTCTTTTTTCGTTTCTCTTCTTTTCTCATTTCTCTTCTTTTCTCTTTTCTCTTATTTTCTCTTTTCACTTTTCTCTTCTTTTCTCTTGTCCCTTTTCTCTTGTTTTCTCTTTTCCCTTTTCTCTTCTTTTCTCTATTCTCTTTTTCTCTTTACTCTTCTTTTCTCTTTTCGCTTTTCTCTTCTTATCTCTTCTCCTTTTTCTCATATCTGTTCTTTTCTCTTTTCTCTTTTCGCTTCATTTCTCTTCTTTTCTCTTTTCCCTTTACACCTCTTTTTCCTTTTCTTCTTTTCTCTTTTCACTTTTCTTTTCTCTTTTCTCTTTTCTCATCTTTTCTCCTCTTTACTCTTTTCCCTTTTCTCTTCTTTTTTCTTTTCTCTTCTTTTCTCTTTTCTCTTCTTTTCTCTTTTCCCTTTTCTTTTCTCTTTTCTCTATTCTCTTCTTTTCTCTTTTCTCGTCTTTTCTCTTTTCTCGTCATTTCCCTTCATTTCTCTTTTCTCTTTTCTCTTTTGTATTCTTTTCTCTTCTATTCACTTTTCCCTTTTAACTTTTCTCTTGTTTTCTCTATTCTCTTCTTTTCTCTTTTTTCTCTTTTATTCACTTTTGTCTTTTATCATTTCTCTTCTTTTCTCTTTTCTCCTCTTTTCTCTTTTCCCTTTTCTTTTCTCTTTTCTCTTTTCTCTTCGTATCTCTTCTTTTCTCTTTTCTCTTCTTTTCTCTTCTTTTCTCTTTTCCTATATTCTCTTCTTTTCTCTTTTCTCTTTTCTCTTCTTTTCTCTTCTTTATTCTTTAACCTTTTCTCTTCTTTTTACTCTTCTTTTCTCTTTTCTCTTCTTTTCATTTCTTTTCTCTTCTTTTCTCTTTTCTCTTCTTTTCTCTTCCTTCCTCTATATATTCTCTTTTCTCTTTTCTCTCATTTTCTCTTATTTTCTCTTTTTCCTATTCTCTTCTTTTCTCTATTCTCTTTTTCTCTTTACTCTTCTTTTCTCTTTTCGCTTTTCTCTTCTTACCTCTTCTCCTTTTTCTCATATCTGTTCTTTTCTCTTTTCTCTTTTTTCTTCATTTCTCTTCTTTTCTCTTTTCCCTTTACACCTCTTTTTTCTTTTCTTCTTTTCTCTTTTTACTTTTCTTTTCTCTTTTCTCTTCTTTTCTCTTTTCTCAACTTTTCTCCTCTTTACTCTTTTCCCTTTTCTCTTCGTTTTTCTTTTCTCTTCTTTTCTCGTTTCTCTTCTTTTCTCTTTTCTCTTCTTTTCTCTTTTCCCTTTTCTTTTCTCTTTTCTCTATTCTCTTCTTTTCTCTTTTCTCTTTTGTATTCTTTTCTCTTCTATTCACTTTTCTCTTTTAACTTTTCTCTTCTTTTCTCTATTCTCTTCATTTCTCTTTTTTCTCTTCTATTCACTTTTCTCTTTTATCTTTTCTCTTCTTTTCTCTATTCTCTTCTTTTCTCTTTTCTCTTCTTTTCTCTTCTTTTCTCTATTCTCTTCTTTTCTCTTTTTTCTCTTCTATTCACTTTTCTCTTTTATCTTTTCTCTTCTTTTCTCTATTCTCTTCTTTTCTCTTTTCTCTTCTTTTCCCTTCATTTCTCTTTTCTCTTTTGTATTCTTTTATCTTCTATTCACTTTTCTCTTTTATCTTTTCTTTTCTCTTCTTTTCTCTATTCTCTTCTTTTCTCTTTTGTCTTCTTTTCTCTTCATTTCTCTTTCCTCATTTCTCTATTCTCATCTGTTCTCTTTTCTCTTCTTTGCTCTTTTCTCTTTTCTCTTCATCTATCTTCTTTTATCTTCTTTTCTCTTTTCTCTATTCTCTTCTGTTCTCTTTTGTCTTCTTTCCTCTGTTCCCTTTTCTCGTCTATTCTCTTTTATCTTTTCTCTTCATTTCTCTTTTCTCTTCTTTTCCATTCTCTCTTCTTTTCTCTTTTCTCATTTCTCTTTTCTTTTCTCGTTTCTCTTTTCTCTTTTCTCTTATGTATTCTTTTATCTTCTATTCACTTTTCTCTTTTAACTTTTCTCTTCTTTTCTCTATTCTCTACTTTTCTCTATTATCTTTTCTCTTCTATCTTCTTTTATCTTCTTTTCTCTTTTCTCTTTTCTCTATTCTCTTCTGTTCTCTTTTGTCTTCTTTCCTCTGTTCCCTTTTCTCGTCTCTTCTCTTTGATCTTTTCTCTTCATTTCTCTTTTCTCTTCTTTTCCATTCTCTCTTTTCTCTTTTCTCATTTCTCTTTTCTTTTCTCTTTTCTCTTTTCTCTTCTTGTCTCTTTTTTCTTTTCTATTCTTTTCTCTTCTTTTCTCTTTTCCATTTTCTCTTATTTTCTCTTTTCCCTTTTCTCTTCTTTTCTCATTTCTCTTTTTTCTTTACTCTTCTTTTCTCTTTTCGCTTTTCTCTTCTTATCTCTTCTCCTTTTTCTCATATCTGTTCTTTTCTCTTTTCTCTTTTTTCTTCATTTCTCTTCTTTTCTCTTTTCCCTTTACACCTCTTTTTTCTTTTCTTCTTTTCTCTTTTCACTTTTCTTTTCTCTTTTCTCTTCTTTTCTCTTTTCTCATCTTTTCTCCTCTTTACTCTTTTCCCTTTTCTCTTCTTTTTTCTTTTCCCTTCTTTTCTCGTTTCTCTTCTTTTCTCTTTTCCCTTTTCTCTTCTTTTTTCTTTTCCCTTCTTTTCTCGTTTCTCTTCTTTTCTCTTTTCCCTTTTCGTTTCTCTTTTCTCTATTCTCTTCTTTTCTCTTTTCTCTTTTGTATTCTTTTCTCTTCTATTCACTTTTCTCTTTTAACTTTTCTCTTCTTTTCTCTATTCTCTTCTTTTCTCTTTTTCTCTTCTATTCACTTTTCTCTTTTATCTTTTCTCTTCTTTTCTCTAGTCTCTTCTTTTCTCTATTAACTCTTCTCTTCTTTTCTCTATTCTCTTCTTTTCTCTTTTTTCTCTTCTATTCACTTTTCTCCTTTATCTTTTCTCTTCTTTTCTCTATTCTCTTCTTTTCTCTTTTCTCTTCTTTTCTCTTCATTTCTCTTTCCTCATTTCTCTATTCTCATCTGTTCTCTTTTCTCTTCTTTGCTCTTTTCTCTTTTCTCTTCTTCTATCTTCTTTTATCTTCTTTTCTCTTTTCTCTATTCTCTTCTGTTCTCTTTTGTCTTCTTTCCTCTGTTCCCTTTTCTCGTCTATTCTCTTTTATCTTTTCTCTTCATTTCTCTTTTCTCTTCTTTTCCATTCTCTCTTCTTTTCTCTTTTCTCATTTCTCTTTTCTTTTCTCGTTTCTCTTTTCTCTTTTCTCTTATGTATTCTTTTATCTTCTATTCACTTTTCTCTTTTAACTTTTCTCTTCTTTTCTCTATTCTCTTCTTTTCTCTTTTTTCTCTTCTATTCACTTTTCTCTTTTATCTTTTCTCTTCTTTTCTCTATTCTCTACTTTTCTCTATTATCTTTTCTCTTCTATCTTCTTTTATCTTCTTTTCTCTTTTCTCTTTTCTCTATTCTCTTCTGTTCTCTTTTCTCTTCTTTGCTCTTTTCTCTTTTCTCTTCTTCTATCTTCTTTTATCTTCTTTTCTCTTTTCTCTATTCTCTTCTGTTCTCTTTTGTCTTCTTTCCACTGTTCCCTTTTCTCGTCTATTCTCTTTTATCTTTTCTCTTCTTTTCTCTTTTCTCTTCTTTTCTCTTCTTTTCTCCTTTTACGTTTCTTTTCTCTTTTCTCTTCTTTTATCATTCATTTTCTCTCTTTTCTGTTTTCTCTTCTTTTCTCTTTTCTCTTCTTTTCTCCTTTCTTTTCTCTTTTCTCTTCTTCTCTTCTTTTCTCTTTCTTCTTTTCCCTTCATTTCTCTTTTCTCTTTTGTATTCTTTTATCTTCTATTCACTTTTCTCTTTTATCTTTTCTTTTCTCTTCTTTTCTCTATTCTCTTCTTTTCTCTTTTCTCTTCTTTTCTCTTCATTTCTCTTTCCTCATTTCTCTATTCTCATCTGTTCTCTTTTCTCTTCTTTGCTCTTTTCTCTTTTCTCTTCTTCTATCTTCTTTTATCTTCTTTTCTCTTTTCTCTTTTCTCTATTCTCTTCTGTTCTCTTTTGTCTTCTTTCCTCTGTTCCCTTTTCTCGTCTATTCTCTTTTATCTTTTCTCTTCATTTCTCTTTTCTCTTCTTTTCCATTCTCTCTTCTTTTCTCTTTTCTCATTTCTATTTTCTTTTCTTTTCTCTTTTCTCTTCTCTCTTCTTGTCTCTTTTTTCTCTTCTATTCTTTTCTCTTCTTTTCTCTTTTCCATTTTCTCTTGTTTTCTCTTGTCTCTTTTCTCTTTTCACTTCTTGTCTCTTTTTTCTCTTCTATTATTTTCTCTTCTTTTCTCTTTTCTATTTCCTCTTCTTTTCTATTTTATCTCTTCTCTTCTTTTCTCTTTTCCCTTTTCTTTTCTCTTTTCTCTTCTTTTCTCTTCTTTTCTCCTTCACTTTTCTTTTCTCTTTTCTGTTCTTTTCTCTTTTCTCATCTTTTCGCCTCTTTTTACTCTTTTCCCTTTTCTCTTCTTTTTTCGTTTCTCTTCTTTTCTCATTTCTCTTCTTTTCTCTTTTCTCTTATTTTCTCTTTTCACTTTTCTCTTCTTTTCTCTTTTCCCTTTTCTCTTGTTTTCTCTTTTCCCTTTTCTCTTCTTTTCTCTATTCTCTTTTTCTCTTTACTCTTCTTTTCTCTTTTCGCTTTTCTCTTCTTATCTCTTCTCCTTTTTCTCATATCTGTTCTTTTCTCTTTTCTCTTTTCGCTTCATTTCTCTTCTTTTCTCTTTTCCCTTTACACCTCTTTTTCCTTTTCTTCTTTTCTCTTTTCACTTTTCTTTTCTCTTTTCTCTTTTCTCATCTTTTCTCCTCTTTACTCTTTTCCCTTTTCTCTTCTTTTTTCTTTTCTCTTCTTTTCTCTTTTCTCTTCTTTTCTCTTTTCCCTTTTCTTTTCTCTTTTCTCTATTCTCTTCTTTTCTCTTTTCTCGTCTTTTCTCTTTTCTCGTCATTTCCCTTCATTTCTCTTTTCTCTTTTCTCTTTTGTATTCTTTTCTCTTCTATTCACTTTTCCCTTTTAACTTTTCTCTTGTTTTCTCTATTCTCTTCTTTTCTCTTTTTTCTCTTTTATTCACTTTTCTCTTTTATCATTTCTCTTCTTTTCTCTTTTCTCCTCTTTTCTCTTTTCCCTTTTCTTTTCTCTTTTCTCTTTTCTCTTCGTATCTCTTCTTTTCTCTTTTCTCTTCTTTTCTCTTCTTTTCTCTTTTCCTATATTCTCTTCTTTTCTCTTTTCTCTTTTCTCTTCTTTTCTCTTCTTTATTCTTTAACCTTTTCTCTTCTTTTTACTCTTCTTTTCTCTTTTCTCTTCTTTTCATTTCTTTTCTCTTCTTTTCTCTTTTCTCTTCTTTTCTCTTCCTTCCTCTATATATTCTCTTTTCTCTTTTCTCTCATTTTCTCTTATTTTCTCTTTTTCCTATTCTCTTCTTTTCTCTATTCTCTTTTTCTCTTTACTCTTCTTTTCTGTTTTCGCTTTTCTCTTCTTACCTCTTCTCCTTTTTCTCATATCTGTTCTTTTCTCTTTTCTCTTTTTTCTTCATTTCTCTTCTTTTCTCTTTTCCCTTTACACCTCTTTTTTCTTTTCTTCTTTTCTCTTTTTACTTTTCTTTTCTCTTTTCTCTTCTTTTCTCTTTTCTCATCTTTTCTCCTCTTTACTCTTTTCCCTTTTCTCTTCTTTTTTCTTTTCTCTTCTTTTCTCGTTTCTCTTCTTTTCTCTTTTCTCTTCTTTTCTCTTTTCCCTTTTCTTTTCTCTTTTCTCTATTCTCTTCTTTTCTCTTTTCTCTTTTGTATTCTTTTCTCTTCTATTCACTTTTCTCTTTTAACTTTTCTCTTCTTTTCTCTATTCTCTTCTTTTCTCTTTTTTCTCTTCTCTTCACTTTTCTCTTTTATCTTTTCTCTTCTTTTCTCTATTCTCTTCTTTTCTCTTTTCTCTTTTTTCTCTTCTCTTCACTTTTCTCTTTTATCTTTTCTCTTCTTTTCTCTATTCTCTTCTTTTCTCTTTTCTCTTCTTTTCTCTTCATTTCTCTTTCCTCATTTCTCTATTCTCATCTGTTCTCTTTTCTCTTCTTTGCTCTTTTCTCTTTTCTCTTCTTCTATCTTCTTTTATCTTCTTTTCTCTTTTCTCTATTCTCTTCTGTTCTCTTTTGTCTTCTTTCCACTGTTCCCTTTTCTCGTCTATTCTCTTTTATCTTTTCTCTTCTTTTCTCTATTCTCTTCTTTTCTCTTTTCTCTTCTTTTCTCTTCATTTCTCTTTCCTCATTTCTCTATTCTCATCTGTTCTCTTTTCTCTTCTTTGCTCTTTTCTCTTTTCTCTTCTTCTATCTTCTTTTATCTTCATTTCTCTTTTCTCTATTCTCTTCTGTTCTCTTTTGTCTTCTTTCCTCTGTTCCCTTTTCTCGTCTATTCTCTTTTATCTTTTCTCTTCATTTCTCTTTTCTCTTCTTTTCCATTCTCTCTTCTTTTCTCTTTTCTCATTTCTCTTTTCTTTTCTCCTTTCTCTTTTCTCTTTTCTCTTTTGTATTCTTTTATCTTCTATTCACTTTTCTCTTTTAACTTTTCTCTTCTTTTCTCTATTCTCTTCTTTTCTCTTTTTTCTCTTCTATTCACTTTTCTCTTTTATCTTTTCTCTTCTTTTCTCTATTCTCTACTTTTCTCTATTATCTTTTCTCTTCTATCTTCTTTTATCTTCTTTTCTCTTTTCTCTTTTCTCTATTCTCTTCTGTTCTCTTTTGTCTTCTTTCCTCTGTTCCCTTTTCTCGTCTATTCTCTTTTATCTTTTCTCTTCATTTCTCTTTTTCTCTTCTTTTCCATTCTCTCTTTTCTCTTTTCTCATTTCTCTTTTCTTTTCTCTTTTCTCTTTTCTCTTCTTGTCTCTTTTTTCTTTTCTATTCTTTTCTCTTCTTTTCTCTTTTCCATTTTCTCTTATTTTCTCTTTTCCCTTTTCTCTTCTTTTCTCTATTCTCTTTTTTCTTTACTCTTCTTTTCTCTTTTCGCTTTTCTCTTCTTATCTCTTCTCCTTTTTCTCAAATCTGTTCTTTTCTCTTTTCTCTTTTTTCTTCATTTCTCTTCTTTTCTCTTTTCCCTTTACACCTCTTTTTACTTTTCTTCTTTTCTCTTTTCACTTTTCTTTTCTCTTTTCTCTTCTTTTCTCTTTTCTCATCTTTTCTCCTCTTTACTCTTTTCCCTTTTCTCTTCTTTTTTCTTTTCTCTTCTTTTCTCGTTTTTCTTCTTTTCTCTTTTCCCTTTTCGTTTCTCTTTTCTCTATTCTCTTCTTTTCTCTTTTCTCTTTTGTTTTCTTTTCTCTTCTATTCACTTTTCTCTTTTAACTTTTCTCTTCTTTTCTCTATTCTCTTCTTTTCTCTTTTTTCTCTTCTATTCTTTTCTCTTCTTTTCTCTTTTCCATTTTCTCTTGTTTTCTCTTGTCTCTTTTCTCTTTTCACTTCTTGTCTCTTTTTTCTCTTCTATTATTTTCTCTTCTTTTCTCTTTTCTATTTCCTCTTCTTTTCTATTTTATCTCTTCTCTTCTTTTCTCTTTTCCCTTTTCTTTTCTCTTTTCTCTTTTCTCTTCGTATCTCTTCTTTTCTCTTTTCTCTTCTTTTCATTTCTTTTTTCTTCTTTTATCATTTCTCTTCTTTTCTCTTTTCTCCTCTTTTCTCTTTTCCCTTTTCTTTTCTCTTTTCTCTTTTCTCTTCGTATCTCTTCTTTTCTCTTTTCTCTTCTTTTCATTTCTTTTCTCTTCTTTTCTCTTTTCTCTTCTTTTCTCTTCCTTCCTCTATATATTCTCTTTTCTCTTTTCTCTCATTTTCTCTTATTTTCTCTTTTTCCTATTCTCTTCTTTTCTCTATTCTCTTTTTCTCTTTACTCTTCTTTTCTCTTTTCGCTTTTCTCTTCTTACCTCTTCTCCTTTTTCTCATATCTGTTCTTTTCTCTTTTCTCTTTTTTCTTCATTTCTCTTCTTTTCTCTTTTCCCTTTACACCTCTTTTTTCTTTTCTTCTTTTCTCTTTTTACTTTTATTTTCTCTTTTCTCTTCTTTTCTCTTTTCTCATCTTTTCTCCTCTTTACTCTTTTCCCTTTTCTCTTCTTTTTTCTTTTCTCTTCTTTTCTCGTTTCTCTTCTTTTCTCTTTTCTCTTCTTTTCTCTTTTCCCTTTTCTTTTCTCTTTTCTCTATTCTCTTCTTTTCTCTTTTCTCTTTTGTATTCTTTTCTCTTCTATTCACTTTTCTCTTTTAACTTTTCTCTTCTTTTCTCTATTCTCTTCTTTTCTCTTTTTTCTCTTCTATTCACTTTTCTCTTTTATCTTTTCTCTTCTTTTCTCTATTCTCTTCTTTTCTCTTTTCTCTTCTTTTCTCTTCTTTTCTCTATTCTCTTCTTTTCTCTTTTTTCTCTTCTATTCACTTTTCTCTTTTATCTTTTCTCTTCTTTTCTCTATTCTCTTCTTTTCTCTTTTCTCTTCTTTTCTCTTCATTTCTCTTTCCTCATTTCTCTATTCTCATCTGTTCTCTTTTCTCTTCTTTGCTCTTTTCTCTTTTCTCTTCTTCTATCTTCTTTTATCTTCTTTTCTCTTTTCTCTATTCTCTTCTGTTCTCTTTAGTCTTCTTTCCACTGTTCCCTTTTCTCGTCTATTCTCTTTTATCTTTTCTCTTCTTTTCTCTTTTCTCTTCTTTTCTCTTCTTTTCTCCTTTTACGTTTCTTGTCACTTTTCTCTTCTTTTATCATTCATTTTCTCTCTTTTCTGTTTTCTCTTCTTTTCTCTTTTCTCTTCTTTTCTCCTTTCTTTTCTCTTTTCTCTTCTTCTCTTCTTTTCTCTTTCTTCTTTTCCCTTCATTTCTCTTTTCTCTTTTGTATTCTTTTATCTTCTATTCACTTTTCTCTTTTATCTTTTCTTTTCTCTTCTTTTCTCTATTCTCTTCTTTTCTCTTTTCTCTTCTTTTCTCTTCATTTCTCTTTCCTCATTTCTCTATTCTCATCTGTTCTCTTTTCTCTTCTTTGCTCTTTTCTCTTTTCTCTTCTTCTATCTTCTTTTATCTTCTTCTCTCTTTTCTCTATTCTCTTCTGTTCTCTTTTCTCTTCTTTCCTCTGTTCCCTTTTCTCGTCTATTCTCTTTTATCTTTTCTCTTCATTTCTCTTTTCTCTTCTTTTCCATTCTCTCTTCTTTTCTCTTTTCTCATTTCTCTTTTCTTTTCTCGTTTCTCTTTTCTCTTTTCTCTTTTGTATTCTTTTATCTTCTATTCACTTTTCTCTTTTAACTTTTCTCTTCTTTTCTCTATTCTCTTCTTTTCTCTTTTTTCTCTTCTATTCACTTTTCTCTTTTATCTTTTCTCTTCTTTTCTCTATTCTCTACTTTTCTCTATTATCTTTTCTCTTCTATCTTCTTTTATCTTCTTTTCTCTTTTCTCTTTTCTCTATTCTCTACTGTTCTCTTTTGTCTTCTTTCCTCTGTTCCCTTTTCTCGTCTATTCTCTTTTATCTTTTCTCTTCATTTCTTTTTTCTCTTCTTTTCCATTCTCTCTTTTCTCTTTTCTCATTTCTCTTTTCTTTTCTCTTTTCTCTTTTCTCTTCTTGTCTCTTTTTTCTTTTCTATTCTTTTCTCTTCTTTTCTCTTTTCCATTTTCTCTTATTTTCTCTTTTCCCTTTTCTCTTCTTTTCTCTATTCTCTTTTTTCTTTACTCTTCTTTTCTCTTTTCGCTTTTCTCTTCTTATCTCTTCTCCTTTTTCTCAAATCTGTTCTTTTCTCTTTTCTCTTTTTTCTTCATTTCTCTTCTTTTCTCTTTTCCCTTTACACCTCTTTTTTCTTTTCTTCTTTTCTCTTTTCACTTTTCTTTTCTCTTTTCTCTTCTTTTCTCTTTTCTCATCTTTTCTCCTCTTTACTCTTTTCCCTTTTCTCTTCTTTTTTCTTTTCTCTTCTTTTCTCGTTTCTCTTCTTTTCTCTTTTCCCTTTTCGTTTCTCTTTTCTCTATTCTCTTCTTTTCTCTTTTCTCTTTTGTATTCTTTTCTCTTCTATTCACTTTTCTCTTTTAACTTTTCTCTTCTTTTCTCTATTCTCTTCTTTTCTCGTTTTTCTCTTTTATTCACTTTTCTCTTTTAACTTTTCTCTTCTTTTCTCTATTCTCTTCTTTTCTCTATTAACTTTTCTCTTCTTTTCTCTATTCTCTTCTTTTCTCTTTTTTCTCTTCTATTCACTTTTCTCCTTTATCTTTTCTCTTCTTTTCTCTTTTCTCTTCTTTTCTCTTCATTTCTCTTTCCTCATTTCACTATTCTCATCTGTTCTCTTTTCTCTTCTTTGCTCTTTTCTCTTTTCTCTTCTTCTATCTTCTTTTATCTTCTTTTCTCTTTTCTCTTTTCTCTATTCTCTTCTGTTCTCTTTTGTCTTCTTTCCACTGTTCCCTTTTCTCGTCTATTCTCTTTTATCTTTTCTCTTCTTTTCTCTTTTCTCTTCTTTTCCATTCTCTCTTGTTTTCTCTTTTCTCATTTCCCTTTTCTTTTCTCTTTTCTCTTTTCTCTTCTTGTCTCTTTTTTCTTTTCTATTCTTTTCTCTTCTTTTCTCCTTTCACGTTTCTTTTCTCTTTTCTCTTCTTTTCTCATTCCTTTTTTCTCTTTTCTCTTTTCTCTTCTTTTCTCCTTTCTTTTCTCTTGTCTCTTCTTCTCTTCTTTTCTCTTTTCTCTTCTTTTCCCTTCATTTCTCTTTTCTCTTTTGTATTCTTTTATCTTCTATTCACTTTTCTCTTTTATCTTTTCTTTTCTCTTCTTTTCTCTATTCTCTTCTTTTCTCTTTTCTCTTCTTTTCTCTTCATTTCTCTTTCCTCATTTCTCTATTCTCATCTGTTCTCTTTTCTCTTCTTTGCTCTTTTCTCTTTTCTCTTCTTCTATCTTCTTTTATCTTCTTTTCTCTTTTCTCTTTTCTCTATTCTCTTCTGTTCTCTTTTGTCTTCTTTCCTCTGTTCCCTTTTCTCGTCTATTCTCTTTTATCTTTTCTCTTCATTTCTCTTTTCTCTTCTTTTCCATTCTCTCTTCTTTTCTCTTTTCTCATTTCTATTTTCTTTAATTTTCTCTTTTCTCTTCTCTCTTCTTGTCTCTTTTTTCTCTTCTATTCTTTTCTCTTCTTTTCTCTTTTCCATTTTCTCTTGTTTTCTCTTGTCTCTTTTCTCTTTTCACTTCTTGTCTCTTTTTTCTCTTCTATTATTTTCTCTTCTTTTCTCTTTTCTATTTCCTCTTCTTTTCTATTTTATCTCTTCTCTTCTTTTCTCTTTTCCCTTTTCTTTTCTCTTTTCTCTTCTTTTCTCTTCTTTTCTCCTTCACTTTTCTTTTCTCTTTTCTGTTCTTTTCTCTTTTCTCATCTTTTCGCCTCTTTACTCTTTTCCCTTTTCTCTTCTTTTTTCTTTTCTCTTCTTTTCTCATTTCTCTTCTTTTCTCTTTTCTCTTATTTTCTCTTTTCACTTTTCTCTTCTTTTCTCTTTTCCCTTTTCTCTTGTTTTCTCTTTTCCCTTTTCTCTTCTTTTCTCTATTCTCTTTTTCTCTTTACTCTTCTTTTCTCTTTTCGCTTTTCTCTTCTTATCTCTTCTCCTTTTTCTCATATCTGTTCTTTTCTCTTTTCTCTTTTCGCTTCATTTCTCTTCTTTTCTCTTTTCCCTTTACACCTCTTTTTCCTTTTCTTCTTTTCTCTTTTCACTTTTCTTTTCTCTTTTCTCTTTTCTCATCTTTTCTCCTCTTTACTCTTTTCCCTTTTCTCTTCTTTTTTCTTTTCTCTTCTTTTCTCTTTTCTCTTCTTTTCTCTTTTCCCTTTTCTTTTCTCTTTTCTCTATTCTCTTCTTTTCTCTTTTCTCGTCTTTTCTCTTTTCTCGTCATTTCCCTTCATTTCTCTTTTCTCTTTTCTCTTTTGTATTCTTTTCTCTTCTATTCACTTTTCTCTTTTAACTTTTCTCTTCTTTTCTCTATTCTCTTCTTTTCTCTTTTTTCTCTTTTATTCACTTTTCTCTTTTATCATTTCTCTTCTTTTCTCTTTTCTCCTCTTTTCTCTTTTCCCTTTTCTTTTCTCTTTTCTCTTTTCTCTTCGTATCTCTTCTTTTCTCTTTTCTCTTCTTTTCTCTTCTTTTCTCTTTTCCTATATTCTCTTCTTTTCTCTTTTCTCTTTTCTCTTCTTTTCTCTTCTTTATTCTTTAACCTTTTCTCTTCTTTTTACTCTTCTTTTCTCTTTTCTCTTCTTTTCATTTCTTTTCTCTTCTTTTCTCTTTTCTCTTCTTTTCTCTTCCTTCCTCTATATATTCTCTTTTCTCTTTTCTCTCATTTTCTCTTATTTTCTCTTTTTCCTATTCTCTTCTTTTCTCTATTCTCTTTTTCTCTTTACTCTTCTTTTCTCTTTTCGCTTTTCTCTTCTTACCTCTTCTCCTTTTTCTCATATCTGTTCTTTTCTCTTTTCTCTTTTTTCTTCATTTCTCTTCTTTTCTCTTTTCCCTTTACACCTCTTTTTTCTTTTCTTCTTTTCTCTTTTCACTTTTCTTTTCTCTTTTCTCTTCTTTTCTCTTTTCTCATCTTTTCTCCTCTTTACTCTTTTCCCTTTTCTCTTCTTTTTTCTTTTCTCTTCTTTTCTCGTTTCTCTTCTTTTCTCTTTTCTCTTCTTTTCTCTTTTCCCTTTTCTTTTCTCTTTTCTCTATTCTCTTCTTTTCTCTTTTCTCTTTTGTATTCTTTTCTCTTCTATTCACTTTTCTCTTTTAACTTTTCTCTTCTTTTCTCTATTCTCTTCTTTTCTCTTTTTTCTCTTCTATTCACTTTTCTCTTTTATCTTTTCTCTTCTTTTCTCTATTCTCTTCTTTTCTCTTTTCTCTTCTTTTCTCTTCTTTTCTCTATTCTCTTCTTTTCTCTTTTTTCTCTTCTATTCACTTTTCTCTTTTATCTTTTCTCTTCTTTTCTCTATTCTCTTCTTTTCTCTTTTCTCTTCTTTTCTCTTCATTTCTCTTTCCTCATTTCTCTATTCTCATCTGTTCTCTTTTCTCTTCTTTGCTCTTTTCTCTTTTCTCTTCTTCTATCTTCTTTTGTCTTCTTTTCTCTTTTCTCTTTTCTCTATTCTCTTCTGTTCTCTTTAGTCTTCTTTCCACTGTTCCCTTTTCTCGTCTATTCTCTTTTATCTTTTCTCTTCTTTTCTCTTTTCTCTTCTTTTCTCTTTTTTTCTCCTTTTACGTTTCTTTTCTTTTTGTCTCTTCTTTTATCATTCATTTTCTCTCTTTTCTGTTTTCTCTTATTTTCTCTTTTCTCTTCTTTTCTCCTTTCTTTTCTCTTTTCTCTTCTTCTCTTCTTTTCTCTTTCTTCTTTTCCCTTCATTTCTCTTTTCTCTTTTGTATTCTTTTATCTTCTATTCACTTTTCTCTTTTATCTTTTCTTTTCTCTTCTTTTCTCTATTCTCTTCTTTTCTCTTTTCTCTTCTTTTCTCTTCATTTCTCTTTCCTCATTTCTCTATTCTCATCTGTTCTCTTTTCTCTTCTTTGCTCTTTTCTCTTTTCTCTTCTTCTATCTTCTTTTATCTTCTTTTCTCTTTTCTCTTTTCTCTATTCTCTTCTGTTCTCTTTTGTCTTCTTTCCTCTGTTCCCTTTTCTCGTCTATTCTCTTTTATCTTTTCTCTTCATTTCTCTTTTCTCTTCTTTTCCATTCTCTCTTCTTTTCTCTTTTCTCATTTCTATTTTCTTTTCTTTTCTCTTTTCTCTTCTCTCTTCTTGTCTCTTTTTTCTCTTCTATTCTTTTCTCTTCTTTTCTCTTTTCCATATTCTCTTGTTTTCTCTTGTCTCTTTTCTCTTTTCACTTCTTGTCTCTTTTTTCTCTTCTATTATTTTCTCTTCTTTTCTCTTTTCTATTTCCTCTTCTTTTCTATTTTATCTCTTCTCTTCTTTTCTCTTTTCCCTTTTCTTTTCTCTTTTCTCTTCTTTTCTCCTTCACTTTTCTTTTCTCTTTTCTGTTCTTTTCTCTTTTCTCATCTTTTCGCCTCTTTACTCTTTTCCCTTTTCTCTTCTTTTTTCTTTTCTCTTCTTTTCTCATTTCTCTTCTTTTCTCTTTTCTCTTATTTTCTCTTTTCACTTTTCTCTTCTTTTCTCTTTTCCCTTTTCTCTTGTTTTCTCTTTTCCCTTTTCTCTTCTTTTCTCTATTCTCTTTTTCTCTTTACTCTTCTTTTCTCTTTTCGCTTTTCTCTTCTTATCTCTTCTCCTTTTTCTCATATCTGTTCTTTTCTCTTTTCTCTTTTCTCTTCTTTTCTCTTTTCTCATCTTTTCTCCTCTTTACTCTTTTCCCTTTTCTCTTCTTTTTTCTTTTCTCTTCTTTTCTCGATTCTCTTCTTTTCTCTTTTCTCTTCTTTTCTCTTTTCCCTTTTCTTTTCTCTTTTCTCTATTCTCTTCTTTTCTCTTTTCTCGTCATTTCCCTTCATTTCTCTTTTCTCTTTTCTCTTTTGTAATCTTATTTCTTCTGTTCACTTTTCTTTTCTATCTTTTCTCTTCTTTTCTCTTTTCTCCTCTTTTCTTTTTTCCCTTTTCTTTTCTCTTTTCTCTTTTCTCTTTTCTCTTCGTATCTCTTCTTTTCTCTTTTCTCTTCTTTTCTCTTTTCCCTTTATTCTCTTCTTTTCTCATTTCCTATATTCTCTTCTTTTCTCTTTTCTCTTTTCTCTTCTTTTCTCTTTATTCTTTAAACTTTTCTCTTCTTTTTACTCTTCATTTCTCTTTTCTCTTCTTTTCATTTCTTTTCTCTTCTTTTCTCTTTTCTCTTCTTTTCTCTTCCTTTCTCTATATATTCTCTTTTCTCTTTTCTCTCATTTCCTCTTATTTTCTCTTTTTCCTTTTCTCTTCTTTTCTCTAATCTCTTTTTCGCTTTACTCTTCTTTTCTCTTTTCGCTTTTCTCTTCTTATCTCTTCTCCTTTTTCTCATTTCTGTTCTTTTCTCTTTTCTCATTTTTCTTCATTTCTCTTCTTTTCCCTTTTCCCTTTACACCTCTTTTTCCTTTTCTTCTTTTCTCTTTTCACTTTTCTTTTCTCTTTTCTCTTCTTTTTTCTTTTCTCTTCTTTTCTCGTTTCTCTTTTCTCTTTTCTCTTTTGTATTCTTTTATCTTCTATTCACTTTTCTCTTTTATCTTTTCTCTTCTTTTCTCTATTCTCTTCTTTTCTCTATTAACTTTTCTCTTCTTTTCTCTATTCTCTTCTTTTCTCTTTTTTCTCTTCTATTCACTTTTCTCCTTTATCTTTTCTCTTCTTTTCTCTATTCTCTTCTTTTCTCTTTTCTCTTCTTTTCTCTTCTCCTTTTTCTCAAATCTGTTCTTTTCTCTTTTCTCTTTTTTCTTCATTTCTCTTCTTTTCTCTTTTCCCTTTACACCTCTTTTTTCTTTTCTTCTTTTCTCTTTTCACTTTTCTTTTCTCTTTTCTCTTCTTTTCTCTTTTCTCATCTTTTCTCCTCTTTACTCTTTTCCCTTTTCTCTTCTTTTTTCTTTTCTCTTCTTTTCTCGTTTCTCTTCTTTTCTCTTTTCCCTTTTCGTTTCTCTTTTCTCTATTCTCTTCTTCTCTCTTTTCTCTTTTGTATTCTTTTCTCTTCTATTCACTTTTCTCTTTTAACTTTTCTCTTCTTTTCTCTATTCTCTTCTTTTCTCTTTTTTCTCTTTTATTCACTTTTCTCTTTTAACTCTTCTCTTCTTTTCTCTATTCTCTTCTTTTCTCTTCATTTCTCTTTCCTCATTTCTCTATTCTCATCTGTTCTCTTTTCTCTTCTTTGCTCTTTTCTCTTTTCTCTTCTTTTCTCCTTTCTTTTCTCTTGTCTCTTCTTCTCTTCTTTTCTCTTTTCTCTTCTTTTCCCTTCATTTCTCTTTTCTCTTTTGTATTCTTTTATCTTCTATTCACTTTTCTCTTTTATCTTTTCTTTTCTCTATTCTCATCTGTTCTCTTTTCTCTTCTTTGCTCTTTTCTCTTTTCTCTTCTTCTATCTTCTTTTATCTTCTTTTCTCTTTTCTCTTTTCTCTATTCTCTTCTGTTCTCTTTTGTCTTCTTTCCTCTGTTCCCTTTTCTCGTCTATTCTCTTTTATCTTTTCTCTTCTTTTCTCTTTTCTCTTCTTTTCCATTCTCTCTTCTTTTCTCTTTTCTCATTTCCCTTTTCTTTTCTTTTCTCTTTTCTCTTTTCTCTTCTTGTCTCTTTTTTCTTTTCTATTCTTTTCTCTTCTTTTCTCCTTTCACGTTTCTTTTCTCTTTTCTCTTCTTTTCTCATTCCTTTTTTCTCTTTTCTCTTTTCTCTTCTTTTCTCCTTTCTTTTCTCTTGTCTCTTCTTCTCTTCTTTTCTCTTTTCTCTTCTTTTCCCTTCATTTCTCTTTTCTCTTTTGTATTCTTTTATCTTCTATTCACTTTTCTCTTTTATCTTTTCTTTTCTCTTCTTTTCTCTATTCTCTTCTTTTCTCTTTTCTCTTCTTTTCTCTTCATTTCTCTTTCCTCATTTCTCTATTCTCATCTGTTCTCTTTTCTCTTCTTTGCTCTTTTCTCTTTTCTCTTCTTCTATCTTCTTTTATCTTCTTTTCTCTTTTCTCTTTTCTCTATTCTCTTCTGTTCTCTTTTGTCTTCTTTCCTCTGTTCCCTTTTCTCGTCTATTCTCTTTTATCTTTTCTCTTCATTTCTCTTTTCTCTTCTTTTCCATTCTCTCTTCTTTTCTCTTTTCTCATTTCTATTTTCTTTTCTTTTCTCTTTTCTCTTCTCTCTTCTTGTCTCTTTTTTCTCTTCTATTCTTTTCTCTTCTTTTCTCTTTTCCATTTTCTCTTGTTTTCTCTTGTCTCTTTTCTCTTTTCACTTCTTGTCTCTTTTTTCTCTTCTATTATTTTCTCTTCTTTTCTCTTTTCTATTTCCTCTTCTTTTCTATTTTATCTCTTCTCTTCTTTTCACTTTTCCCTTTTCTTTTCTCTTTTCTCTTCTTTTCTCTTCTTTTCTCCTTCACTTTTCTTTTCTCTTTTCTGTTCTTTTCTCTTTTCTCATCTTTTCGCCTCTTTACTCTTTTCCCTTTTCTCTTCTTTTTTCTTTTCTCTTCTTTTCTCATTTCTCTTCTTTTCTCTTTTCTCTTATTTTCTCTTTTCACTTTTCTCTTCTTTTCTCTTTTCCCTTTTCTCTTGTTTTCTCTTTTCCCTTTTCTCTTCTTTTCTCTATTCTCTTTTTCTCTTTACTCTTCTTTTCTCTTTTCGCTTTTCTCTTCTTATCTCTTCTCCTTTTTCTCATATCTGTTCTTTTCTCTTTTCTCTTTTCGCTTCATTTCTCTTCTTTTCTCTTTTCCCTTTACACCTCTTTTTCCTTTTCTTCTTTTCTCTTTTCACTTTTCTTTTCTCTTTTCTCTTTTCTCATCTTTTCTCCTCTTTACTCTTTTCCCTTTTCTCTTCTTTTTTCTTTTCTCTTCTTTTCTCTTTTCTCTTCTTTTCTCTTTTCCCTTTTCTTTTCTCTTTTCTCTATTCTCTTCTTTTCTCTTTTCTCGTCTTTTCTCTTTTCTCGTCATTTCCCTTCATTTCTCTTCTCTCTTTTCTCTTTTGTATTCTTTTCTCTTCTATTCACTTTTCTCTTTTAACTTTTCTCTTGTTTTCTCTATTCTCTTCTTTTCTCTTTTTTCTCTTTTATTCACTTTTCTCTTTTATCATTTCTCTTCTTTTCTCTTTTCTCCTCTTTTCTCTTTTCCCTTTTCTTTTCTCTTTTCTCTTTTCTCTTCGTATCTCTTCTTTTCTCTTTTCTCTTCTTTTCTCTTCTTTTCTCTTTTCCTATATTCTCTTCTTTTCTCTTTTCTCTTTTCTCTTCTTTTCTCTTCTTTATTCTTTAACCTTTTCTCTTCTTTTTACTCTTCTTTTCTCATTTCTCTTCTTTTCATTTCTTTTCTCTTCTTTTCTCTTTTCTCTTCTTTTCTCTTCCTTCCTCTATATATTCTCTTTTCTCTTTTCTCTCATTTTCTCTTATTTTCTCTTTTTCCTATTCTCTTCTTTTCTCTATTCTCTTTTTCTCTTTACTCTTCTTTTCTCTTTTCGCTTTTCTCTTCTTACCTCTTCTCCTTTTTCTCATATCTGTTCTTTTCTCTTTTCTCTTTTTTCTTCATTTCTCTTCTTTTCTCTTTTCTCGTCTTTTCTCTTTTCTCGTCATTTCCCTTCATTTCTCTTCTCTCTTTTCTCTTTTGTATTCTTTTCTCTTCTATTCACTTTTCTCTTTTAACTTTTCTCTTGTTTTCTCTATTCTCTTCTTTTCTCTTTTTTCTCTTTTATTCACTTTTCTCTTTTATCATTTCTCTTCTTTTCTCTTTTCTCCTCTTTTCTCTTTTCCCTTTTCTTTTCTCTTTTCTCTTTTCTCTTCGTATCTCTTCTTTTCTCTTTTCTCTTCTTTTCTCTTCTTTTCTCTTTTCCTATATTCTCTTCTTTTCTCTTTTCTCTTTTCTCTTCTTTTCTCTTCTTTATTCTTTAACCTTTTCTCTTCTTTTTACTCTTCTTTTCTCATTTCTCTTCTTTTCATTTCTTTTCTCTTCTTTTCTCTTTTCTCTTCTTTTCTCTTCCTTCCTCTATATATTCTCTTTTCTCTTTTCTCTCATTTTCTCTTATTTTCTCTTTTTCCTATTCTCTTCTTTTCTCTATTCTCTTTTTCTCTTTACTCTTCTTTTCTCTTTTCGCTTTTCTCTTCTTACCTCTTCTCCTTTTTCTCATATCTGTTCTTTTCTCTTTTCTCTTTTTTCTTCATTTCTCTTCTTTTCTCTTTTCCCTTTACACCTCTTTTTTCTTTTCTTCTTTTCTCTTTTTGCTTTTCTTTTCTCTTTTCTCTTCTTTTCTCTTTTCTCATCTTTTCTCCTCTTTACTCTTTTCCCTTTTCTCTTCTTTTTTCTTTTCTCTTCTTTTCTTGTTTCTCTTTTCTCTTTTCTCTTTTGTATTCTTTTATCTTCTATTCACTTTTCTCTTTTATCTTTTCTCTTCTTTTCTCTATTCTCTTCTTTTCTCTATTAACTTTTCTCTTCTTTTCTCTATTCTCTTCTTTTCTCTTTTTTCTCTTCTATTCACTTTTCTCCTTTATCTTTTCTCTTCTTTTCTCTATTCTCTTCTTTTCTCTTTTCTCTTCTTTTCTCTTCATTTCTCTTTCCTCATTTCTCTATTCTCATCTGTTCTCTTTTCTCTTCTTTGCTCTTTTCTCTTTTCTCTTCTTCTATCTTTTTTATCTTCTTTTCTCTTTTCTCTTTGCTCTATTCTCTTCTGTTCTCTTTTGTCTTCTTTCCACTGTTCCCTTTTCTCGTCTATTCTCTTTTATCTTTTCTCTTCTTTTCTCTTTTCTCTTCTTTTCCATTCTCTCTTCTTTTCTCTTTTCTCATTTCCCTTTTCTTTTCTTTTCTCTTTTCTCTTTTCTCTTCTTGTCTCTTTTTTCTTTTCTATTCTTTTCTCTTCTTTTCTCCTTTCACGTTTCTTTTCTCTTTTCTCTTCTTTTCTCATTCCTTTTTTCTCTTTTCTCTTTTCTCTTCTTTTCTCCTTTCTTTTCTCTTGTCTCTTCTTCTCTTCTTTTCTCTTTTCTCTTCTTTTACCTTCATTTCTCTTTTCTCTTTTGTATTCTTTTATCTTCTATTCACTTTTCTCTTTTATCTTTTCTTTTCTCTTCTTTTCTCTATTCTCTTCTTTTCTCTTTTCTCTTCTTTTCTCTTCATTTCTCTTTCCTCATTTCTCTATTCTCATCTGTTCTCTTTTCTCTTCTTTGCTCTTTTCTCTTTTCTCTTCTTCTATCTTCTTTTATCTTCTTTTTTCTTTTCTCTTCTTTTCTCTTTTCTCTTCTTTTCTCTTTTCCCTTTTCTTTACTCTTTTCTCTATTCTCTTATTTTCTCGTCTTTTCTCTTTTCTCGTCATTTCCCTTCATTTCTCTTTTCTCTTTTCTCTTTTGTATTCTTTTCTCTTCTATTCACTTTTCTCTTTTAACTTTTCTCTTGTTTTCTCTATTCTCTTCTTTTCTCTTTTTTCTCTTTTATTCACTTTTCTCTTTTATCATTTCTCTTCTTTTCTCTTTTCTCCTCTTTTCTCTTTTCCCTTTTCTTTTCTCTTTTCTCTTTTCTCTTCGTATCTCTTCTTTTCTCTTTTCTCTTCTTTTCTCTTCTTTTCTCTTTTCTCTTTTCTCTTCTTTTCTCTTCTTTATTCTTTAACCTTTTCTCTTCTTTTTACTCTTCTTTTCTCTTTTCTCTTCTTTTCATTTCTTTTCTCTGCTTTTCTCTTTTCACTTCTTTTCTCTTCCTTCCTCTATATATTCTCTTTTCTCTTTTCTCTCATTTTCTCTTATTTTCTCTTTTTCCTATTCTCTTCTTTTCTCTATTCTCTTTTTCTCTTTACTCTTCTTTTCTCTTTTCGCTTTTCTCTTCTTACCTCTTCTCCTTTTTCTCATATCTGTTCTTTTCTCTTTTCTCTTTTTTCTTCATTTCTCTTCTTTTCTCTTTTCCCTTTACACCTCTTTTTTCTTTTCTTCTTTTCTCTTTTTACTTTTCTTTTCTCTTTTCTCTTCTTTTCTCTTTTCTCATCTTTTCTCCTCTTTACTCTTTTCCCTTTTCTCTTCTTTTTTCTTTTCTCTTCTTTTCTCGTTTCTCTTCTTTTCTCTTTTCTCTTCTTTTCTCTTTTCCCTTTTCTTTTCTCTTTTCTCTATTCTCTTCTTTTCTCTTTTCTCTTTTGTATTCTTTTCTCTTCTATTCACTTTTCTCTTTTAACTTTTCTCTTCTTTTCTCTATTCTCTTCTTTTCTCTTTTTTCTCTTCTATTCACTTTTCTCTTTTATCTTTTCTCTTCTTTTCTCTATTCTCTTCTTTTCTCTTTTCTCTTCTTTTCTCTTCTTTTCTCTATTCTCTTCTTTTCTCTTTTTTCTCTTCTATTCACTTTTCTCTTTTATCTTTTCTCTTCTTTTCTCTATTCTCTTCTTTTCTCTTTTCTCTTCTTTTCTCTTCATTTCTCTTTCCTCATTTCTCTATTCTCATCTGTTCTCTTTTCTCTTCTTTGCTCTTTTCTCTTTTCTCTTCTTCTATCTTCTTTTATCTTCTTTTCTCTTTTCTCTATTCTCTTCTGTTCTCTTTTGTCTTCTTTCCACTGTTCCCTTTTCTCGTCTATTCTCTTTTATCTTTTCTCTTCTTTTCTCTTTTCTCTTCTTTTCTCCTTTTACGTTTCTTTTCTCTTTTCTCTTCTTTTATCATTCATTTTCTCTCTTTTCTGTTTTCTCTTCTTTTCTCTTTTCTCTTCTTTTCTCCTTTCTTTTCTCTTTTCTCTTCTTCTCTTCTTTTCTCTTTCTTCTTTTCCCTTCATTTCTCTTTTCTCTTTTGTATTCTTTTATCTTCTATTCACTTTTCTCTTTTATCTTTTCTTTTCTCTTCTTTTCTCTATTCTCTTCTTTTCTCTTTTCTCTTCTTTTCTCTTCATTTCTCTTTCCTCATTTCTCTATTCTCATCTGTTCTCTTTTCTCTTCTTTGCTCTTTTCTCTTTTCTCTTCTTCTATCTTCTTTTATCTTCTTTTCTCTTTTCTCTATTCTCTTCTGTTCTCTTTTGTCTTCTTTCCTCTGTTCCCTTTTCTCGTCTATTCTCTTTTATCTTTTCTCTTCATTTCTCTTTTCTCTTCTTTTCCATTCTCTCTTCTTTTCTCTTTTCTCATTTCTCTTTTCTTTTCTCGTTTCTCTTTTCTCTTTTCTCTTTTGTATTCTTTTATCTTCTATTCACTTTTCTCTTTTAACTTTTCTCTTCTTTTCTCTATTCTCTTCTTTTCTCTTTTTTCTCTTCTATTCACTTTTCTCTTTTATCTTTTCTCTTCTTTTCTCTATTCTCTACTTTTCTCTATTATCTTTTCTCTTCTATCTTCTTTTATCTTCTTTTCTCTTTTCTCTTTTCTCTATTCTCTTCTGTTCTCTTTTGTCTTCTTTCCTCTGTTCCCTTTTCTCGTCTATTCTCTTTTATCTTTTCTCTTCTTTTCCATTCTCTCTTCTTTTCTCTTTTCTCATTTCCCTTTTCTTTTCTTTTCTCTTTTCTCTTTTCTCTTCTTGTCTCTTTTTTCTTTTCTATTCTTTTCTCTTCTTTTCTCCTTTCACGTTTCTTTTATCTTTTCTCTTCATTTCTCATTCCTTTTTTCTCTTTTCTCTTTTCTCTTCTTTTCTCCTTTCTTTTCTCTTGTCTCTTCTTCTCTTCTTTTCTCTTTTCTCTTCTTTTACCTTCATTTCTCTTTTCTCTTTTGTATTCTTTTATCTTCTATTCACTTTTCTCTTTTATCTTTTCTTTTCTCTTCTTTTCTCTATTCTCTTCTTTTCTCTTTTCTCTTCTTTTCTCTTCATTTCTCTTTCCTCATTTCTCTATTCTCATCTGTTCTCTTTTCTCTTCTTTGCTCTTTTCTCTTTTCTCTTCTTCTATCTTCTTTTATCTTCTTTTTTCTTTTCTCTTCTTTTCTCTTTTCTCTTCTTTTCTCTTTTCCCTTTTCTTTTCTCTTTTCTCTATTCTCTTCTTTTCTCGTCTTTTCTCTTTTCTCGTCATTTCCCTTCATTTCTCTTTTCTCTTTTCTCTTTTGTATTCTTTTCTCTTCTATTCACTTTTCTCTTTTAACTTTTCTCTTGTTTTCTCTATTCTCTTCTTTTCTCTTTTCTCCTCTTTTCTCTTTTCCCTTTTCTTTTCTCTTTTCTCTTTTCTCTTCGTATCTCTTCTTTTCTCTTCTTTTCTCTTCTTTTCTCTTTTCCTATATTCTCTTCTTTTCTCTTTTCTCTTTTCTCTTCTTTTCTCTTCTTTATTCTTTAACCTTTTCTCTTCTTTTTACTCTTCTTTTCTCTTTTCTCTTCTTTTCATTTCTTTTCTCTGCTTTTCTCTTTTCACTTCTTTTCTCTTCCTTCCTCTATATATTCTCTTTTCTCTTTTCTCTCATTTTCTCTTATTTTCTCTTTTTCCTATTCTCTTCTTTTCTCTATTCTCTTTTTCTCTTTACTCTTCTTTTCTCTTTTCGCTTTTCTCTTCTTACCTCTTCTCCTTTTTCTCATATCTGTTCTTTTCTCTTTTCTCTTTTTTCTTCATTTCTCTTCTTTTCTCTTTTCCCTTTACACCTCTTTTTTCTTTTCTTCTTTTCTCTTTTTACTTTTCTTTTCTCTTTTCTCTTCTTTTCTCTTTTCTCATCTTTTCTCCTCTTTACTCTTTTCCCTTTTCTCTTCTTTTTTCTTTTCTCTTCTTTTCTCGTTTCTCTTCTTTTCTCTTTTCTCTTCTTTTCTCTTTTCCCTTTTCTTTTCTCTTTTCTCTATTCTCTTCTTTTCTCTTTTCTCTTTTGTATTCTTTTCTCTTCTATTCACTTTTCTCTTTTAACTTTTCTCTTCTTTTCTCTATTCTCTTCTTTTCTCTTTTTTCTCTTCTATTCACTTTTCTCTTTTATCTTTTCTCTTCTTTTCTCTATTCTCTTCTTTTCTCTTTTCTCTTCTTTTCTCTTCTTTTCTCTATTCTCTTCTTTTCTCTTTTTTCTCTTCTATTCACTTTTCTCTTTTATCTTTTCTCTTCTTTTCTCTATTCTCTTCTTTTCTCTTTTCTCTTCTTTTCTCTTCATTTCTCTTTCCTCATTTCTCTATTCTCATCTGTTCTCTTTTCTCTTCTTTGCTCTTTTCTCTTTTCTCTTCTTCTATCTTCTTTTATCTTCTTTTCTCTTTTCTCTATTCTCTTCTGTTCTCTTTTGTCTTCTTTCCACTGTTCCCTTTTCTCGTCTATTCTCTTTTATCTTTTCTCTTCTTTTCTCTTTTCTCTTCTTTTCTCCTTTTACGTTTCTTTTCTCTTTTCTCTTCTTTTATCATTCATTTTCTCTCTTTTCTGTTTTCTCTTCTTTTCTCTTTTCTCTTCTTTTCTCCTTTCTTTTCTCTTTTCTCTTCTTCTCTTCTTTTCTCTTTCTTCTTTTCCCTTCATTTCTCTTTTCTCTTTTGTATTCTTTTATCTTCTATTCACTTTTCTCTTTTATCTTTTCTTTTCTCTTCTTTTCTCTATTCTCTTCTTTTCTCTTTTCTCTTCTTTTCTCTTCATTTCTCTTTCCTCATTTCTCTATTCTCATCTGTTCTCTTTTCTCTTCTTTGCTCTTTTCTCTTTTCTCTTCTTCTATCTTCTTTTATCTTCTTTTCTCTTTTCTCTATTCTCTTCTGTTCTCTTTTGTCTTCTTTCCTCTGTTCCCTTTTCTCGTCTATTCTCTTTTATCTTTTCTCTTCATTTCTCTTTTCTCTTCTTTTCCATTCTCTCTTCTTTTCTCTTTTCTCATTTCTCTTTTCTTTTCTCGTTTCTCTTTTCTCTTTTCTCTTTTGTATTCTTTTATCTTCTATTCACTTTTCTCTTTTAACTTTTCTCTTCTTTTCTCTATTCTCTTCTTTTCTCTTTTTTCTCTTCTATTCACTTTTCTCTTTTATCTTTTCTCTTCTTTTCTCTATTCTCTACTTTTCTCTATTATCTTTTCTCTTCTATCTTCTTTTATCTTCTTTTCTCTTTTCTCTTTTCTCTATTCTCTTCTGTTCTCTTTTGTCTTCTTTCCTCTGTTCCCTTTTCTCGTCTATTCTCTTTTATCTTTTCTCTTCTTTTCCATTCTCTCTTCTTTTCTCTTTTCTCATTTCCCTTTTCTTTTCTTTTCTCTTTTCTCTTTTCTCTTCTTGTCTCTTTTTTCTTTTCTATTCTTTTCTCTTCTTTTCTCCTTTCACGTTTCTTTTATCTTTTCTCTTCATTTCTCATTCCTTTTTTCTCTTTTCTCTTTTCTCTTCTTTTCTCCTTTCTTTTCTCTTGTCTCTTCTTCTCTTCTTTTCTCTTTTCTCTTCTTTTACCTTCATTTCTCTTTTCTCTTTTGTATTCTTTTATCTTCTATTCACTTTTCTCTTTTATCTTTTCTTTTCTCTTCTTTTCTCTATTCTCTTCTTTTCTCTTTTCTCTTCTTTTCTCTTCATTTCTCTTTCCTCATTTCTCTATTCTCATCTGTTCTCTTTTCTCTTCTTTGCTCTTTTCTCTTTTCTCTTCTTCTATCTTCTTTTATCTTCTTTTTTCTTTTCTCTTCTTTTCTCTTTTCTCTTCTTTTCTCTTTTCCCTTTTCTTTTCTCTTTTCTCTATTCTCTTCTTTTCTCGTCTTTTCTCTTTTCTCGTCATTTCCCTTCATTTCTCTTTTCTCTTTTCTCTTTTGTATTCTTTTCTCTTCTATTCACTTTTCTCTTTTAACTTTTCTCTTGTTTTCTCTATTCTCTTCTTTTCTCTTTTCTCCTCTTTTCTCTTTTCCCTTTTCTTTTCTCTTTTCTCTTTTCTCTTCGTATCTCTTCTTTTCTCTTCTTTTCTCTTCTTTTCTCTTTTCCTATATTCTCTTCTTTTCTCTTTTCTCTTTTCTCTTCTTTTCTCTTCTTTATTCTTTAACCTTTTCTCTTCTTTTTACTCTTCTTTTCTCTTTTCTCTTCTTTTCATTTCTTTTCTCTGCTTTTCTCTTTTCACTTCTTTTCTCTTCCTTCCTCTATATATTCTCTTTTCTCTTTTCTCTCATTTTCTCTTATTTTCTCTTTTTCCTATTCTCTTCTTTTCTCTATTCTCTTTTTCTCTTTACTCTTCTTTTCTCTTTTCGCTTTTCTCTTCTTACCTCTTCTCCTTTTTCTCATATCTGTTCTTTTCTCTTTTCTCTTTTTTCTTCATTTCTCTTCTTTTCTCTTTTCCCTTTACACCTCTTTTTTCTTTTCTTCTTTTCTCTTTTTACTTTTCTTTTCTCTTTTCTCTTCTTTTCTCTTTTCTCATCTTTTCTCCTCTTTACTCTTTTCCCTTTTCTCTTCTTTTTTCTTTTCTCTTCTTTTCTCGTTTCTCTTCTTTTCTCTTTTCTCTTCTTTTCTCTTTTCCCTTTTCTTTTCTCTTTTCTCTATTCTCTTCTTTTCTCTTTTCTCTTTTGTATTCTTTTCTCTTCTATTCACTTTTCTCTTTTAACTTTTCTCTTCTTTTCTCTATTCTCTTCTTTTCTCTTTTTTCTCTTCTATTCACTTTTCTCTTTTATCTTTTCTCTTCTTTTCTCTATTCTCTTCTTTTCTCTTTTCTCTTCTTTTCTCTTCTTTTCTCTATTCTCTTCTTTTCTCTTTTTTCTCTTCTATTCACTTTTCTCTTTTATCTTTTCTCTTCTTTTCTCTATTCTCTTCTTTTCTCTTTTCTCTTCTTTTCTCTTCATTTCTCTTTCCTCATTTCTCTATTCTCATCTGTTCTCTTTTCTCTTCTTTGCTCTTTTCTCTTTTCTCTTCTTCTATCTTCTTTTATCTTCTTTTCTCTTTTCTCTATTCTCTTCTGTTCTCTTTTGTCTTCTTTCCACTGTTCCCTTTTCTCGTCTATTCTCTTTTATCTTTTCTCTTCTTTTCTCTTTTCTCTTCTTTTCTCCTTTTACGTTTCTTTTCTCTTTTCTCTTCTTTTATCATTCATTTTCTCTCTTTTCTGTTTTCTCTTCTTTTCTCT
Source organism: Chiloscyllium punctatum (assembly GCF_047496795.1). Classification (NCBI taxonomy): domain Eukaryota; kingdom Metazoa; phylum Chordata; class Chondrichthyes; order Orectolobiformes; family Hemiscylliidae; genus Chiloscyllium; species Chiloscyllium punctatum. Next base: position 37,158,912 of record NC_092779.1, read on the forward strand.
TTTCTCTTCTTTTCTCCTTTCTTTTCTCTTTTCTCTTCTTCTCTTCTTTTCTCTTTCTTCTTTTCCCTTCATTTCTCTTTTCTCTTTTGTATTCTTTTATCTTCTATTCACTTTTCTCTTTTATCTTTTCTTTTCTCTTCTTTTCTCTATTCTCTTCTTTTCTCTTTTCTCTTCTTTTCTCTTCATTTCTCTTTCCTCATTTCTCTATTCTCATCTGTTCTCTTTTCTCTTCTTTGCTCTTTTCTCTTTTCTCTTCTTCTATCTTCTTTTATCTTCTTTTCTCTTTTCTCTATTCTCTTCTGTTCTCTTTTGTCTTCTTTCCTCTGTTCCCTTTTCTCGTCTATTCTCTTTTATCTTTTCTCTTCATTTCTCTTTTCTCTTCTTTTCCATTCTCTCTTCTTTTCTCTTTTCTCATTTCTCTTTTCTTTTCTCGTTTCTCTTTTCTCTTTTCTCTTTTGTATTCTTTTATCTTCTATTCACTTTTCTCTTTTAACTTTTCTCTTCTTTTCTCTATTCTCTTCTTTTCTCTTTTTTCTCTTCTATTCACTTTTCTCTTTTATCTTTTCTCTTCTTTTCTCTATTCTCTACTTTTCTCTATTATCTTTTCTCTTCTATCTTCTTTTATCTTCTTTTCTCTTTTCTCTTTTCTCTATTCTCTTCTGTTCTCTTTTGTCTTCTTTCCTCTGTTCCCTTTTCTCGTCTATTCTCTTTTATCTTTTCTCTTCTTTTCCATTCTCTCTTCTTTTCTCTTTTCTCATTTCCCTTTTCTTTTCTTTTCTCTTTTCTCTTTTCTCTTCTTGTCTCTTTTTTCTTTTCTATTCTTTTCTCTTCTTTTCTCCTTTCACGTTTCTTTTCTCTTTTCTCTTCTTTTCTCATTCCTTTTTTCTCTTTTCTCTTTTCTCTTCTTTTCTCCTTTCTTTTCTCTTGTCTCTTCTTCTCTTCTTTTCTCTTTTCTCTTCTTTTACCTTCATTTCTCTTTTCTCTTTTGTATTCTTTTATCTTCTATTCACTTTTCTCTTTTATCTTTTCTTTTCTCTTCTTTTCTCTATTCTCTTCTTTTCTCTTTTCTCTTCTTTTCTCTTCATTTCTCTTTCCTCATTTCTCTATTCTCATCTGTTCTCTTTTCTCTTCTTTGCTCTTTTCTCTTTTCTCTTCTTCTATCTTCTTTTATCTTCTTTTTTCTTTTCTCTTCTTTTCTCTTTTCTCTTCTTTTCTCTTTTCCCTTTTCTTTTCTCTTTTCTCTATTCTCTTCTTTTCTCGTCTTTTCTCTTTTCTCGTCATTTCCCTTCATTTCTCTTTTCTCTTTTCTCTTTTGTATTCTTTTCTCTTCTATTCACTTTTCTCTTTTAACTTTTCTCTTGTTTTCTCTATTCTCTTCTTTTCTCTTTTCTCCTCTTTTCTCTTTTCCCTTTTCTTTTCTCTTTTCTCTTTTCTCTTCGTATCTCTTCTTTTCTCTTTTCTCTTCTTTTCTCTTCTTTTCTCTTTTCCTATATTCTCTTCTTTTCTCTTTTCTCTTTTCTCTTCTTTTCTCTTCTTTATTCTTTAACCTTTTCTCTTCTTTTTACTCTTCTTTTCTCTTTTCTCTTCTTTTCATTTCTTTTCTCTGCTTTTCTCTTTTCACTTCTTTTCTCTTCCTTCCTCTATATATTCTCTTTTCTCTTTTCTCTCATTTTCTCTTATTTTCTCTTTTTCCTATTCTCTTCTTTTCTCTATTCTCTTTTTCTCTTTACTCTTCTTTTCTCTTTTCGCTTTTCTCTTCTTACCTCTTCTCCTTTTTCTCATATCTGTTCTTTTCTCTTTTCTCTTTTTTCTTCATTTCTCTTCTTTTCTCTTTTCCCTTTACACCTCTTTTTTCTTTTCTTCTTTTCTCTTTTTACTTTTCTTTTCTCTTTTCTCTTCTTTTCTCTTTTCTCATCTTTTCTCCTCTTTACTCTTTTCCCTTTTCTCTTCTTTTTTCTTTTCTCTTCTTTTCTCGTTTCTCTTCTTTTCTCTTTTCTCTTCTTTTCTCTTTTCCCTTTTCTTTTCTCTTTTCTCTATTCTCTTCTTTTCTCTTTTCTCTTTTGTATTCTTTTCTCTTCTATTCACTTTTCTCTTTTAACTTTTCTCTTCTTTTCTCTATTCTCTTCTTTTCTCTTTTTTCTCTTCTATTCACTTTTCTCTTTTATCTTTTCTCTTCTTTTCTCTATTCTCTTCTTTTCTCTTTTCTCTTCTTTTCTCTTCTTTTCTCTATTCTCTTCTTTTCTCTTTTTTCTCTTCTATTCACTTTTCTCTTTTATCTTTTCTCTTCTTTTCTCTATTCTCTTCTTTTCTCTTTTCTCTTCTTTTCTCTTCTTTTCTCTATTCTCTTCTTTTCTCTTTTTTCTCTTCTATTCACTTTTCTCTTTTATCTTTTCTCTTCTTTTCTCTATTCTCTTCTTTTCTCTTTTCTCTTCTTTTCTCTTCATTTCTCTTTCCTCATTTCTCTATTCTCATCTGTTCTCTTTTCTCTTCTTTGCTCTTTTCTCTTTTCTCTTCTTCTATCTTCTTTTATCTTCTTTTCTCTTTTCTCTATTCTCTTCTGTTCTCTTTTGTCTTCTTTCCACTGTTCCCTTTTCTCGTCTATTCTCTTTTATCTTTTCTCTTCTTTTCTCTTTTCTCTTCTTTTCTCCTTTTACGTTTCTTTTCTCTTTTCTCTTCTTTTATCATTCATTTTCTCTCTTTTCTGTTTTCTCTTCTTTTCTCTTTTCTCTTCTTTTCTCCTTTCTTTTCTCTTTTCTCTTCTTCTCTTCTTTTCTCTTTCTTCTTTTCCCTTCATTTCTCTTTTCTCTTTTGTATTCTTTTATCTTCTATTCACTTTTCTCTTTTATCTTTTCTTTTCTCTTCTTTTCTCTATTCTCTTCTTTTCTCTTTTCTCTTCTTTTCTCTTCATTTCTCTTTCCTCATTTCTCTATTCTCATCTGTTCTCTTTTCTCTTCTTTGCTCTTTTCTCTTTTCTCTTCTTCTATCTTCTTTTATCTTCTTTTCTCTTTTCTCTATTCTCTTCTGTTCTCTTTTGTCTTCTTTCCTCTGTTCCCTTTTCTCGTCTATTCTCTTTTATCTTTTCTCTTCATTTCTCTTTTCTCTTCTTTTCCATTCTCTCTTCTTTTCTCTTTTCTCATTTCTCTTTTCTTTTCTCGTTTCTCTTTTCTCTTTTCTCTTTTGTATTCTTTTATCTTCTATTCACTTTTCTCTTTTAACTTTTCTCTTCTTTTCTCTATTCTCTTCTTTTCTCTTTTTTCTCTTCTATTCACTTTTCTCTTTTATCTTTTCTCTTCTTTTCTCTATTCTCTACTTTTCTCTATTATCTTTTCTCTTCTATCTTCTTTTATCTTCTTTTCTCTTTTCTCTTTTCTCTATTCTCTTCTGTTCTCTTTTGTCTTCTTTCCTCTGTTCCCTTTTCTCGTCTATTCTCTTTTATCTTTTCTCTTCTTTTCCATTCTCTCTTCTTTTCTCTTTTCTCATTTCCCTTTTCTTTTCTTTTCTCTTTTCTCTTTTCTCTTCTTGTCTCTTTTTTCTTTTCTATTCTTTTCTCTTCTTTTCTCCTTTCACGTTTCTTTTATCTTTTCTCTTCATTTCTCATTCCTTTTTTCTCTTTTCTCTTTTCTCTTCTTTTCTCCTTTCTTTTCTCTTGTCTCTTCTTCTCTTCTTTTCTCTTTTCTCTTCTTTTACCTTCATTTCTCTTTTCTCTTTTGTATTCTTTTATCTTCTATTCACTTTTCTCTTTTATCTTTTCTTTTCTCTTCTTTTCTCTATTCTCTTCTTTTCTCTTTTCTCTTCTTTTCTCTTCATTTCTCTTTCCTCATTTCTCTATTCTCATCTGTTCTCTTTTCTCTTCTTTGCTCTTTTCTCTTTTCTCTTCTTCTATCTTCTTTTATCTTCTTTTTTCTTTTCTCTTCTTTTCTCTTTTCTCTTCTTTTCTCTTTTCCCTTTTCTTTTCTCTTTTCTCTATTCTCTTCTTTTCTCGTCTTTTCTCTTTTCTCGTCATTTCCCTTCATTTCTCTTTTCTCTTTTCTCTTTTGTATTCTTTTCTCTTCTATTCACTTTTCTCTTTTAACTTTTCTCTTGTTTTCTCTATTCTCTTCTTTTCTCTTTTCTCCTCTTTTCTCTTTTCCCTTTTCTTTTCTCTTTTCTCTTTTCTCTTCGTATCTCTTCTTTTCTCTTCTTTTCTCTTTTCCTATATTCTCTTCTTTTCTCTTTTCTCTTTTCTCTTCTTTTCTCTTCTTTATTCTTTAACCTTTTCTCTTCTTTTTACTCTTCTTTTCTCTTTTCTCTTCTTTTCATTTCTTTTCTCTGCTTTTCTCTTTTCACTTCTTTTCTCTTCCTTCCTCTATATATTCTCTTTTCTCTTTTCTCTCATTTTCTCTTATTTTCTCTTTTTCCTATTCTCTTCTTTTCTCTATTCTCTTTTTCTCTTTACTCTTCTTTTCTCTTTTCGCTTTTCTCTTCTTACCTCTTCTCCTTTTTCTCATATCTGTTCTTTTCTCTTTTCTCTTTTTTCTTCATTTCTCTTCTTTTCTCTTTTCCCTTTACACCTCTTTTTTCTTTTCTTCTTTTCTCTTTTTACTTTTCTTTTCTCTTTTCTCTTCTTTTCTCTTTTCTCATCTTTTCTCCTCTTTACTCTTTTCCCTTTTCTCTTCTTTTTTCTTTTCTCTTCTTTTCTCGTTTCTCTTCTTTTCTCTTTTCTCTTCTTTTCTCTTTTCCCTTTTCTTTTCTCTTTTCTCTATTCTCTTCTTTTCTCTTTTCTCTTTTGTATTCTTTTCTCTTCTATTCACTTTTCTCTTTTAACTTTTCTCTTCTTTTCTCTATTCTCTTCTTTTCTCTTTTTTCTCTTCTATTCACTTTTCTCTTTTATCTTTTCTCTTCTTTTCTCTATTCTCTTCTTTTCTCTTTTCTCTTCTTTTCTCTTCTTTTCTCTATTCTCTTCTTTTCTCTTTTTTCTCTTCTATTCACTTTTCTCTTTTATCTTTTCTCTTCTTTTCTCTATTCTCTTCTTTTCTCTTTTCTCTTCTTTTCTCTTCATTTCTCTTTCCTCATTTCTCTATTCTCATCTGTTCTCTTTTCTCTTCTTTGCTCTTTTCTCTTTTCTCTTCTTCTATCTTCTTTTATCTTCTTTTCTCTTTTCTCTATTCTCTTCTGTTCTCTTTTGTCTTCTTTCCACTGTTCCCTTTTCTCGTCTATTCTCTTTTATCTTTTCTCTTCTTTTCTCTTTTCTCTTCTTTTCTCCTTTTACGTTTCTTTTCTCTTTTCTCTTCTTTTATCATTCATTTTCTCTCTTTTCTGTTTTCTCTTCTTTTCTCTTTTCTCTTCTTTTCTCCTTTCTTTTCTCTTTTCTCTTCTTCTCTTCTTTTCTCTTTCTTCTTTTCCCTTCATTTCTCTTTTCTCTTTTGTATTCTTTTATCTTCTATTCACTTTTCTCTTTTATCTTTTCTTTTCTCTTCTTTTCTCTATTCTCTTCTTTTCTCTTTTCTCTTCTTTTCTCTTCATTTCTCTTTCCTCATTTCTCTATTCTCATCTGTTCTCTTTTCTCTTCTTTGCTCTTTTCTCTTTTCTCTTCTTCTATCTTCTTTTATCTTCTTTTCTCTTTTCTCTATTCTCTTCTGTTCTCTTTTGTCTTCTTTCCTCTGTTCCCTTTTCTCGTCTATTCTCTTTTATCTTTTCTCTTCATTTCTCTTTTCTCTTCTTTTCCATTCTCTCTTCTTTTCTCTTTTCTCATTTCTCTTTTCTTTTCTCGTTTCTCTTTTCTCTTTTCTCTTTTGTATTCTTTTATCTTCTATTCACTTTTCTCTTTTAACTTTTCTCTTCTTTTCTCTATTCTCTTCTTTTCTCTTTTTTCTCTTCTATTCACTTTTCTCTTTTATCTTTTCTCTTCTTTTCTCTATTCTCTACTTTTCTCTATTATCTTTTCTCTTCTATCTTCTTTTATCTTCTTTTCTCTTTTCTCTTTTCTCTATTCTCTTCTGTTCTCTTTTGTCTTCTTTCCTCTGTTCCCTTTTCTCGTCTATTCTCTTTTATCTTTTCTCTTCTTTTCCATTCTCTCTTCTTTTCTCTTTTCTCATTTCCCTTTTCTTTTCTTTTCTCTTTTCTCTTTTCTCTTCTTGTCTCTTTTTTCTTTTCTATTCTTTTCTCTTCTTTTCTCCTTTCACGTTTCTTTTCTCTTTTCTCTTCTTTTCTCATTCCTTTTTTCTCTTTTCTCTTTTCTCTTCTTTTCTCCTTTCTTTTCTCTTGTCTCTTCTTCTCTTCTTTTCTCTTTTCTCTTCTTTTACCTTCATTTCTCTTTTCTCTTTTGTATTCTTTTATCTTCTATTCACTTTTCTCTTTTATCTTTTCTTTTCTCTTCTTTTCTCTATTCTCTTCTTTTCTCTTTTCTCTTCTTTTCTCTTCATTTCTCTTTCCTCATTTCTCTATTCTCATCTGTTCTCTTTTCTCTTCTTTGCTCTTTTCTCTTTTCTCTTCTTCTATCTTCTTTTATCTTCTTTTTTCTTTTCTCTTCTTTTCTCTTTTCTCTTCTTTTCTCTTTTCCCTTTTCTTTTCTCTTTTCTCTATTCTCTTCTTTTCTCGTCTTTTCTCTTTTCTCGTCATTTCCCTTCATTTCTCTTTTCTCTTTTCTCTTTTGTATTCTTTTCTCTTCTATTCACTTTTCTCTTTTAACTTTTCTCTTGTTTTCTCTATTCTCTTCTTTTCTCTTTTCTCCTCTTTTCTCTTTTCCCTTTTCTTTTCTCTTTTCTCTTTTCTCTTCGTATCTCTTCTTTTCTCTTTTCTCTTCTTTTCTCTTCTTTTCTCTTTTCCTATATTCTCTTCTTTTCTCTTTTCTCTTTTCTCTTCTTTTCTCTTCTTTATTCTTTAACCTTTTCTCTTCTTTTTACTCTTCTTTTCTCTTTTCTCTTCTTTTCATTTCTTTTCTCTGCTTTTCTCTTTTCACTTCTTTTCTCTTCCTTCCTCTATATATTCTCTTTTCTCTTTTCTCTCATTTTCTCTTATTTTCTCTTTTTCCTATTCTCTTCTTTTCTCTATTCTCTTTTTCTCTTTACTCTTCTTTTCTCTTTTCGCTTTTCTCTTCTTACCTCTTCTCCTTTTTCTCATATCTGTTCTTTTCTCTTTTCTCTTTTTTCTTCATTTCTCTTCTTTTCTCTTTTCCCTTTACACCTCTTTTTTCTTTTCTTCTTTTCTCTTTTTACTTTTCTTTTCTCTTTTCTCTTCTTTTCTCTTTTCTCATCTTTTCTCCTCTTTACTCTTTTCCCTTTTCTCTTCTTTTTTCTTTTCTCTTCTTTTCTCGTTTCTCTTCTTTTCTCTTTTCTCTTCTTTTCTCTTTTCCCTTTTCTTTTCTCTTTTCTCTATTCTCTTCTTTTCTCTTTTCTCTTTTGTATTCTTTTCTCTTCTATTCACTTTTCTCTTTTAACTTTTCTCTTCTTTTCTCTATTCTCTTCTTTTCTCTTTTTTCTCTTCTATTCACTTTTCTCTTTTATCTTTTCTCTTCTTTTCTCTATTCTCTTCTTTTCTCTTTTCTCTTCTTTTCTCTTCTTTTCTCTATTCTCTTCTTTTCTCTTTTTTCTCTTCTATTCACTTTTCTCTTTTATCTTTTCTCTTCTTTTCTCTATTCTCTTCTTTTCTCTTTTCTCTTCTTTTCTCTTCATTTCTCTTTCCTCATTTCTCTATTCTCATCTGTTCTCTTTTCTCTTCTTTGCTCTTTTCTCTTTTCTCTTCTTCTATCTTCTTTTATCTTCTTTTCTCTTTTCTCTATTCTCTTCTGTTCTCTTTTGTCTTCTTTCCACTGTTCCCTTTTCTCGTCTATTCTCTTTTATCTTTTCTCTTCTTTTCTCTTTTCTCTTCTTTTCTCCTTTTACGTTTCTTTTCTCTTTTCTCTTCTTTTATCATTCATTTTCTCTCTTTTCTGTTTTCTCTTCTTTTCTCTTTTCTCTTCTTTTCTCCTTTCTTTTCTCTTTTCTCTTCTTCTCTTCTTTTCTCTTTCTTCTTTTCCCTTCATTTCTCTTTTCTCTTTTGTATTCTTTTATCTTCTATTCACTTTTCTCTTTTATCTTTTCTTTTCTCTTCTTTTCTCTATTCTCTTCTTTTCTCTTTTCTCTTCTTTTCTCTTCATTTCTCTTTCCTCATTTCTCTATTCTCATCTGTTCTCTTTTCTCTTCTTTGCTCTTTTCTCTTTTCTCTTCTTCTATCTTCTTTTATCTTCTTTTCTCTTTTCTCTATTCTCTTCTGTTCTCTTTTGTCTTCTTTCCTCTGTTCCCTTTTCTCGTCTATTCTCTTTTATCTTTTCTCTTCATTTCTCTTTTCTCTTCTTTTCCATTCTCTCTTCTTTTCTCTTTTCTCATTTCTCTTTTCTTTTCTCGTTTCTCTTTTCTCTTTTCTCTTTTGTATTCTTTTATCTTCTATTCACTTTTCTCTTTTAACTTTTCTCTTCTTTTCTCTATTCTCTTCTTTTCTCTTTTTTCTCTTCTATTCACTTTTCTCTTTTATCTTTTCTCTTCTTTTCTCTATTCTCTACTTTTCTCTATTATCTTTTCTCTTCTATCTTCTTTTATCTTCTTTTCTCTTTTCTCTTTTCTCTATTCTCTTCTGTTCTCTTTTGTCTTCTTTCCTCTGTTCCCTTTTCTCGTCTATTCTCTTTTATCTTTTCTCTTCTTTTCCATTCTCTCTTCTTTTCTCTTTTCTCATTTCCCTTTTCTTTTCTTTTCTCTTTTCTCTTTTCTCTTCTTGTCTCTTTTTTCTTTTCTATTCTTTTCTCTTCTTTTCTCCTTTCACGTTTCTTTTCTCTTTTCTCTTCTTTTCTCATTCCTTTTTTCTCTTTTCTCTTTTCTCTTCTTTTCTCCTTTCTTTTCTCTTGTCTCTTCTTCTCTTCTTTTCTCTTTTCTCTTCTTTTACCTTCATTTCTCTTTTCTCTTTTGTATTCTTTTATCTTCTATTCACTTTTCTCTTTTATCTTTTCTTTTCTCTTCTTTTCTCTATTCTCTTCTTTTCTCTTTTCTCTTCTTTTCTCTTCATTTCTCTTTCCTCATTTCTCTATTCTCATCTGTTCTCTTTTCTCTTCTTTGCTCTTTTCTCTTTTCTCTTCTTCTATCTTCTTTTATCTTCTTTTTTCTTTTCTCTTCTTTTCTCTTTTCTCTTCTTTTCTCTTTTCCCTTTTCTTTTCTCTTTTCTCTATTCTCTTCTTTTCTCGTCTTTTCTCTTTTCTCGTCATTTCCCTTCATTTCTCTTTTCTCTTTTCTCTTTTGTATTCTTTTCTCTTCTATTCACTTTTCTCTTTTAACTTTTCTCTTGTTTTCTCTATTCTCTTCTTTTCTCTTTTCTCCTCTTTTCTCTTTTCCCTTTTCTTTTCTCTTTTCTCTTTTCTCTTCGTATCTCTTCTTTTCTCTTTTCTCTTCTTTTCTCTTCTTTTCTCTTTTCCTATATTCTCTTCTTTTCTCTTTTCTCTTTTCTCTTCTTTTCTCTTCTTTATTCTTTAACCTTTTCTCTTCTTTTTACTCTTCTTTTCTCTTTTCTCTTCTTTTCATTTCTTTTCTCTGCTTTTCTCTTTTCACTTCTTTTCTCTTCCTTCCTCTATATATTCTCTTTTCTCTTTTCTCTCATTTTCTCTTATTTTCTCTTTTTCCTATTCTCTTCTTTTCTCTATTCTCTTTTTCTCTTTACTCTTCTTTTCTCTTTTCGCTTTTCTCTTCTTACCTCTTCTCCTTTTTCTCATATCTGTTCTTTTCTCTTTTCTCTTTTTTCTTCATTTCTCTTCTTTTCTCTTTTCCCTTTACACCTCTTTTTTCTTTTCTTCTTTTCTCTTTTTACTTTTCTTTTCTCTTTTCTCTTCTTTTCTCTTTTCTCATCTTTTCTCCTCTTTACTCTTTTCCCTTTTCTCTTCTTTTTTCTTTTCTCTTCTTTTCTCGTTTCTCTTCTTTTCTCTTTTCTCTTCTTTTCTCTTTTCCCTTTTCTTTTCTCTTTTCTCTATTCTCTTCTTTTCTCTTTTCTCTTTTGTATTCTTTTCTCTTCTATTCACTTTTCTCTTTTAACTTTTCTCTTCTTTTCTCTATTCTCTTCTTTTCTCTTTTTTCTCTTCTATTCACTTTTCTCTTTTATCTTTTCTCTTCTTTTCTCTATTCTCTTCTTTTCTCTTTTCTCTTCTTTTCTCTTCTTTTCTCTATTCTCTTCTTTTCTCTTTTTTCTCTTCTATTCACTTTTCTCTTTTATCTTTTCTCTTCTTTTCTCTTTTCTCTTCTTTTCTCTTTTCCCTTTTCTTTTCTCTTTTCTCTATTCTCTTCTTTTCTCTTTTCTCTTTTGTATTCTTTTCTCTTCTATTCACTTTTCTCTTTTAACTTTTCTCTTCTTTTCTCTATTCTCTTCTTTTCTCTTTTTTCTCTTCTATTCACTTTTCTCTTTTATCTTTTCTCTTCTTTTCTCTATTCTCTACTTTTCTCTATTATCTTTTCTCTTCTATCTTCTTTTATCTTCTTTTCTCTTTTCTCTTTTCTCTATTCTCTTCTGTTCTCTTTTGTCTTCTTTCCTCTGTTCCCTTTTCTCGTCTATTCTCTTTTATCTTTTCTCTTCATTTCTCTTTTCTCTTCTTTTCCATTCTCTCTTTTCTCTTTTCTCATTTCTCTTTTCTTTTCTCTTTTCTCTTTTCTCTTCTTGTCTCTTTTTTCTTTTCTATTCTTTTCTCTTCTTTTCTCTTTTCCATTTTCTCTTATTTTCTCTTTTCCCTTTTCTCTTCTTTTCTCTATTCTCTTTTTTCTTTACTCTTCTTTTCTCTTTTCGCTTTTCTCTTCTTATCTCTTCTCCTTTTTCTCATATCTGTTCTTTTCTCTTTTCTCTTTTTTCTTCATTTCTCTTCTTTTCTCTTTTCCCTTTACACCTCTTTTTTCTTTTCTTCTTTTCTCTTTTCACTTTTCTTTTCTCTTTTCTCTTCTTTTCTCTTTTCTCATCTTTTCTCCTCTTTACTCTTTTCCCTTTTCTCTTCTTTTTTCTTTTCTCTTCTTTTCTCGTTTCTCTTCTTTTCTCTTTTCCCTTTTCGTTTCTCTTTTCTCTATTCTCTTCTTTTCTCTTTTCTCTTTTGTATTCTTTTCTCTTCTATTCACTTTTCTCTTTTAACTTTTCTCTTCTTTTCTCTATTCTCTTCTTTTCTCTTTTTTCTCTTCTATTCACTTTTCTCTTTTATCTTTTCTCTTCTTTTCTCTATTCTCTACTTTTCTCTATTATCTTTTCTCTTCTATCTTCTTTTATCTTCTTTTCTCTTTTCTCTTTTCTCTATTCTCTTCTGTTCTCTTTTGTCTTCTTTCCTCTGTTCCCTTTTCTCGTCTATTCTCTTTTATCTTTTCTCTTCTTTTCCATTCTCTCTTCTTTTCTCTTTTCTCATTTCCCTTTTCTTTTCTTTTCTCTTTTCTCTTTTCTCTTCTTGTCTCTTTTTTCTTTTCTATTCTTTTCTCTTCTTTTCTCCTTTCACGTTTCTTTTATCTTTTCTCTTCATTTCTCATTCCTTTTTTCTCTTTTCTCTTTTCTCTTCTTTTCTCCTTTCTTTTCTCTTGTCTCTTCTTCTCTTCTTTTCTCTTTTCTCTTCTTTTCCCTTCATTTCTCTTTTCTCTTTTGTATTCTTTTATCTTCTATTCACTTTTCTCTTTTATCTTTTCTTTTCTCTTCTTTTCTCTATTCTCTTCTTTTCTCTTTTCTCTTCTTTTCTCTTCATTTCTCTTTCCTCATTTCTCTATTCTCATCTGTTCTCTTTTCTCTTCTTTGCTCTTTTCTCTTTTCTCTTCTTCTATCTTCTTTTATCTTCTTTTTTCTTTTCTCTTCTTTTCTCTTTTCTCTTCTTTTCTCTTTTCCCTTTTCTTTTCTCTTTTCTCTATTCTCTTCTTTTCTCGTCTTTTCTCTTTTCTCGTCATTTCCCTTCATTTCTCTTTTCTCTTTTCTCTTTTGTATTCTTTTCTCTTCTATTCACTTTTCTCTTTTAACTTTTCTCTTGTTTTCTCTATTCTCTTCTTTTCTCTTTTCTCCTCTTTTCTCTTTTCCCTTTTCTTTTCTCTTTTCTCTTTTCTCTTCGTATCTCTTCTTTTCTCTTCTTTTCTCTTCTTTTCTCTTTTCCTATATTCTCTTCTTTTCTCTTTTCTCTTTTCTCTTCTTTTCTCTTCTTTATTCTTTAACCTTTTCTCTTCTTTTTACTCTTCTTTTCTCTTTTCTCTTCTTTTCATTTCTTTTCTCTGCTTTTCTCTTTTCACTTCTTTTCTCTTCCTTCCTCTATATATTCTCTTTTCTCTTTTCTCTCATTTTCTCTTATTTTCTCTTTTTCCTATTCTCTTCTTTTCTCTATTCTCTTTTTCTCTTTACTCTTCTTTTCTCTTTTCGCTTTTCTCTTCTTACCTCTTCTCCTTTTTCTCATATCTGTTCTTTTCTCTTTTCTCTTTTTTCTTCATTTCTCTTCTTTTCTCTTTTCCCTTTACACCTCTTTTTTCTTTTCTTCTTTTCTCTTTTTACTTTTCTTTTCTCTTTTCTCTTCTTTTCTCTTTTCTCATCTTTTCTCCTCTTTACTCTTTTCCCTTTTCTCTTCTTTTTTCTTTTCTCTTCTTTTCTCGTTTCTCTTCTTTTCTCTTTTCTCTTCTTTTCTCTTTTCCCTTTTCTTTTCTCTTTTCTCTATTCTCTTCTTTTCTCTTTTCTCTTTTGTATTCTTTTCTCTTCTATTCACTTTTCTCTTTTAACTTTTCTCTTCTTTTCTCTATTCTCTTCTTTTCTCTTTTTTCTCTTCTATTCACTTTTCTCTTTTATCTTTTCTCTTCTTTTCTCTATTCTCTTCTTTTCTCTTTTCTCTTCTTTTCTCTTCTTTTCTCTATTCTCTTCTTTTCTCTTTTTTCTCTTCTATTCACTTTTCTCTTTTATCTTTTCTCTTCTTTTCTCTATTCTCTTCTTTTCTCTTTTCTCTTCTTTTCTCTTCATTTCTCTTTCCTCATTTCTCTATTCTCATCTGTTCTCTTTTCTCTTCTTTGCTCTTTTCTCTTTTCTCTTCTTCTATCTTCTTTTATCTTCTTTTCTCTTTTCTCTATTCTCTTCTGTTCTCTTTTGTCTTCTTTCCACTGTTCCCTTTTCTCGTCTATTCTCTTTTATCTTTTCTCTTCTTTTCTCTTTTCTCTTCTTTTCTCCTTTTACGTTTCTTTTCTCTTTTCTCTTCTTTTATCATTCATTTTCTCTCTTTTCTGTTTTCTCTTCTTTTCTCTTTTCTCTTCTTTTCTCCTTTCTTTTCTCTTTTCTCTTCTTCTCTTCTTTTCTCTTTCTTCTTTTCCCTTCATTTCTCTTTTCTCTTTTGTATTCTTTTATCTTCTATTCACTTTTCTCTTTTATCTTTTCTTTTCTCTTCTTTTCTCTATTCTCTTCTTTTCTCTTTTCTCTTCTTTTCTCTTCATTTCTCTTTCCTCATTTCTCTATTCTCATCTGTTCTCTTTTCTCTTCTTTGCTCTTTTCTCTTTTCTCTTCTTCTATCTTCTTTTATCTTCTTTTCTCTTTTCTCTATTCTCTTCTGTTCTCTTTTGTCTTCTTTCCTCTGTTCCCTTTTCTCGTCTATTCTCTTTTATCTTTTCTCTTCATTTCTCTTTTCTCTTCTTTTCCATTCTCTCTTCTTTTCTCTTTTCTCATTTCTCTTTTCTTTTCTCGTTTCTCTTTTCTCTTTTCTCTTTTGTATTCTTTTATCTTCTATTCACTTTTCTCTTTTAACTTTTCTCTTCTTTTCTCTATTCTCTTCTTTTCTCTTTTTTCTCTTCTATTCACTTTTCTCTTTTATCTTTTCTCTTCTTTTCTCTATTCTCTACTTTTCTCTATTATCTTTTCTCTTCTATCTTCTTTTATCTTCTTTTCTCTTTTCTCTTTTCTCTATTCTCTTCTGTTCTCTTTTGTCTTCTTTCCTCTGTTCCCTTTTCTCGTCTATTCTCTTTTATCTTTTCTCTTCTTTTCCATTCTCTCTTCTTTTCTCTTTTCTCATTTCCCTTTTCTTTTCTTTTCTCTTTTCTCTTTTCTCTTCTTGTCTCTTTTTTCTTTTCTATTCTTTTCTCTTCTTTTCTCCTTTCACGTTTCTTTTATCTTTTCTCTTCTTTTCTCATTCCTTTTTTCTCTTTTCTCTTTTCTCTTCTTTTCTCCTTTCTTTTCTCTTGTCTCTTCTTCTCTTCTTTTCTCTTTTCTCTTCTTTTCCCTTCATTTCTCTTTTCTCTTTTGTATTCTTTTATCTTCTATTCACTTTTCTCTTTTATCTTTTCTTTTCTCTTCTTTTCTCTATTCTCTTCTTTTCTCTTTTCTCTTCTTTTCTCTTCATTTCTCTTTCCTCATTTCTCTATTCTCATCTGTTCTCTTTTCTCTTCTTTGCTCTTTTCTCTTTTCTCTTCTTCTATCTTCTTTTATCTTCTTTTTTCTTTTCTCTTCTTTTCTCTTTTCTCTTCTTTTCTCTTTTCCCTTTTCTTTTCTCTTTTCTCTATTCTCTTCTTTTCTCGTCTTTTCTCTTTTCTCGTCATTTCCCTTCATTTCTCTTTTCTCTTTTCTCTTTTGTATTCTTTTCTCTTCTATTCACTTTTCTCTTTTAACTTTTCTCTTGTTTTCTCTATTCTCTTCTTTTCTCTTTTCTCCTCTTTTCTCTTTTCCCTTTTCTTTTCTCTTTTCTCTTTTCTCTTCGTATCTCTTCTTTTCTCTTCTTTTCTCTTCTTTTCTCTTTTCCTATATTCTCTTCTTTTCTCTTTTCTCTTTTCTCTTCTTTTCTCTTCTTTATTCTTTAACCTTTTCTCTTCTTTTTACTCTTCTTTTCTCTTTTCTCTTCTTTTCATTTCTTTTCTCTGCTTTTCTCTTTTCACTTCTTTTCTCTTCCTTCCTCTATATATTCTCTTTTCTCTTTTCTCTCATTTTCTCTTATTTTCTCTTTTTCCTATTCTCTTCTTTTCTCTATTCTCTTTTTCTCTTTACTCTTCTTTTCTCTTTTCGCTTTTCTCTTCTTACCTCTTCTCCTTTTTCTCATATCTGTTCTTTTCTCTTTTCTCTTTTTTCTTCATTTCTCTTCTTTTCTCTTTTCCCTTTACACCTCTTTTTTCTTTTCTTCTTTTCTCTTTTTACTTTTCTTTTCTCTTTTCTCTTCTTTTCTCTTTTCTCATCTTTTCTCCTCTTTACTCTTTTCCCTTTTCTCTTCTTTTCTCTTTTCTCTTCTTTTCTCTTTTCCCTTTTCTTTTCTCTTTTCTCTATTCTCTTCTTTTCTCTTTTCTCTTTTGTATTCTTTTCTCTTCTATTCACTTTTCTCTTTTAACTTTTCTCTTCTTTTCTCTATTCTCTTCTTTTCTCTTTTTTCTCTTCTATTCACTTTTCTCTTTTATCTTTTCTCTTCTTTTCTCTATTCTCTTCTTTTCTCTTTTCTCTTCTTTTCTCTTCTTTTCTCTATTCTCTTCTTTTCTCTTTTTTCTCTTCTATTCACTTTTCTCTTTTATCTTTTCTCTTCTTTTCTCTATTCTCTTCTTTTCTCTTTTCTCTTCTTTTCTCTTCATTTCTCTTTCCTCATTTCTCTATTCTCATCTGTTCTCTTTTCTCTTCTTTGCTCTTTTCTCTTTTCTCTTCTTCTATCTTCTTTTATCTTCTTTTCTCTTTTCTCTATTCTCTTCTGTTCTCTTTTGTCTTCTTTCCACTGTTCCCTTTTCTCGTCTATTCTCTTTTATCTTTTCTCTTCTTTTCTCTTTTCTCTTCTTTTCTCCTTTTACGTTTCTTTTCTCTTTTCTCTTCTTTTATCATTCATTTTCTCTCTTTTCTGTTTTCTCTTCTTTTCTCTTTTCTCTTCTTTTCTCCTTTCTTTTCTCTTTTCTCTTCTTCTCTTCTTTTCTCTTTCTTCTTTTCCCTTCATTTCTCTTTTCTCTTTTGTATTCTTTTATCTTCTATTCACTTTTCTCTTTTATCTTTTCTTTTCTCTTCTTTTCTCTATTCTCTTCTTTTCTCTTTTCTCTTCTTTTCTCTTCATTTCTCTTTCCTCATTTCTCTATTCTCATCTGTTCTCTTTTCTCTTCTTTGCTCTTTTCTCTTTTCTCTTCTTCTATCTTCTTTTATCTTCTTTTCTCTTTTCTCTATTCTCTTCTGTTCTCTTTTGTCTTCTTTCCTCTGTTCCCTTTTCTCGTCTATTCTCTTTTATCTTTTCTCTTCATTTCTCTTTTCTCTTCTTTTCTCTTTTCTCATCTTTTCTCTTTTCTCATTTCTCTTTTCTTTTCTCGTTTCTCTTTTCTCTTTTCTCTTTTGTATTCTTTTATCTTCTATTCACTTTTCTCTTTTAACTTTTCTCTTCTTTTCTCTATTCTCTTCTTTTCTCTTTTTTCTCTTCTATTCACTTTTCTCTTTTATCTTTTCTCTTCTTTTCTCTATTCTCTACTTTTCTCTATTATCTTTTCTCTTCTATCTTCTTTTATCTTCTTTTCTCTTTTCTCTTTTCTCTATTCTCTTCTGTTCTCTTTTGTCTTCTTTCCTCTGTTCCCTTTTCTCGTCTATTCTCTTTTATCTTTTCTCTTCTTTTCCATTCTCTCTTCTTTTCTCTTTTCTCATTTCCCTTTTCTTTTCTTTTCTCTTTTCTCTTTTCTCTTCTTGTCTCTTTTTTCTTTTCTATTCTTTTCTCTTCTTTTCTCCTTTCACGTTTCTTTTCTCTTTTCTCTTCTTTTCTCATTCCTTTTTTCTCTTTTCTCTTTTCTCTTCTTTTCTCCTTTCTTTTCTCTTGTCTCTTCTTCTCTTCTTTTCTCTTTTCTCTTCTTTTACCTTCATTTCTCTTTTCTCTTTTGTATTCTTTTATCTTCTATTCACTTTTCTCTTTTATCTTTTCTTTTCTCTTCTTTTCTCTATTCTCTTCTTTTCTCTTTTCTCTTCTTTTCTCTTCATTTCTCTTTCCTCATTTCTCTATTCTCATCTGTTCTCTTTTCTCTTCTTTGCTCTTTTCTCTTTTCTCTTCTTCTATCTTCTTTTATCTTCTTTTTTCTTTTCTCTTCTTTTCTCTTTTCTCTTCTTTTCTCTTTTCCCTTTTCTTTTCTCTTTTCTCTATTCTCTTCTTTTCTCGTCTTTTCTCTTTTCTCGTCATTTCCCTTCATTTCTCTTTTCTCTTTTCTCTTTTGTATTCTTTTCTCTTCTATTCACTTTTCTCTTTTAACTTTTCTCTTGTTTTCTCTATTCTCTTCTTTTCTCTTTTCTCCTCTTTTCTCTTTTCCCTTTTCTTTTCTCTTTTCTCTTTTCTCTTCGTATCTCTTCTTTTCTCTTTTCTCTTCTTTTCTCTTCTTTTCTCTTTTCTCTTTTCTCTTCTTTTCTCTTCTTTATTCTTTAACCTTTTCTCTTCTTTTTACTCTTCTTTTCTCTTTTCTCTTCTTTTCATTTCTTTTCTCTGCTTTTCTCTTTTCACTTCTTTTCTCTTCCTTCCTCTATATATTCTCTTTTCTCTTTTCTCTCATTTTCTCTTATTTTCTCTTTTTCCTATTCTCTTCTTTTCTCTATTCTCTTTTTCTCTTTACTCTTCTTTTCTCTTTTCGCTTTTCTCTTCTTACCTCTTCTCCTTTTTCTCATATCTGTTCTTTTCTCTTTTCTCTTTTTTCTTCATTTCTCTTCTTTTCTCTTTTCCCTTTACACCTCTTTTTTCTTTTCTTCTTTTCTCTTTTTACTTTTCTTTTCTCTTTTCTCTTCTTTTCTCTTTTCTCATCTTTTCTCCTCTTTACTCTTTTCCCTTTTCTCTTCTTTTTTCTTTTCTCTTCTTTTCTCGTTTCTCTTCTTTTCTCTTTTCTCTTCTTTTCTCTTTTCCCTTTTCTTTTCTCTTTTCTCTATTCTCTTCTTTTCTCTTTTCTCTTTTGTATTCTTTTCTCTTCTATTCACTTTTCTCTTTTAACTTTTCTCTTCTTTTCTCTATTCTCTTCTTTTCTCTTTTTTCTCTTCTATTCACTTTTCTCTTTTATCTTTTCTCTTCTTTTCTCTATTCTCTTCTTTTCTCTATTAACTTTTCTCTTCTTTTCTCTATTCTCTTCTTTTCTCTTTTTTCTCTTCTATTCACTTTTCTCCTTTATCTTTTCTCTTCTTTTCTCTATTCTCTTCTTTTCTCTTTTCTCTTCTTTTCTCTTCATTTCTCTTTCCTCATTTCTCTATTCTCATCTGTTCTCTTTTCTCTTCTTTGCTCTTCTCTCTTTTCTCTTCTTCTATCTTCTTTTATCTTCTTTTCTCTTTTCTCTTTTCTCTATTCTCTTCTGTTCTCTTTTGTCTTCTTTCCACTGTTCCCTTTTCTCGTCTATTCTCTTTTATCTTTTCTCTTCTTTTCTCTTTTCTCTTCTTTTCCATTCTCTCTTCTTTTCTCTTTTCTCATTTCCCTTTTCTTTTCTTTTCTCTTTTCTCTTTTCTCTTCTTGTCTCTTTTTTCTTTTCTATTCTTTTCTCTTCTTTTCTCCTTTCACGTTTCTTTTCTCTTTTCTCTTCTTTTCTCATTCCTTTTTTCTCTTTTCTCTTTTCTCTTCTTTTCTCCTTTCTTTTCTCTTGTCTCTTCTTCTCTTCTTTTCTCTTTTCTCTTCTTTTCCCTTCATTTCTCTTTTCTCTTTTGTATTCTTTTATCTTCTATTCACTTTTCTCTTTTATCTTTTCTTTTCTCTATTCTCTTCTTTTCTCTTTTCTCTTCTTTTCTCTTCATTTCTCTTTCCTCATTTCTCTATTCTCATCTGTTCTCTTTTCTCTTCTTTGCTCTTTTCTCTTTTCTCTTCTTCTATCTTCTTTTATTTTCTCTATTCTCTTCTGTTCTCTTTTGTCTTCTTTCCTCTGTTCCCTTTTCTCGTCTATTCTCTTTTATCTTTTCTCTTCATTTCTCTTTTCTCTTCTTTTCCATTCTCTCTTCTTTTCTCTTTTCTCATTTCTATTTTCTTTTCTTTTCTCTTTTCTCTTCTCTCTTCTTGTCTCTTTTTTCTCTTCTATTCTTTTCTCTTCTTTTCTCTTTTCCATATTCTCTTGTTTTCTCTTGTCTCTTTTCTCTTTTCACTTCTTGTCACTTTTTTCTCTTCTATTATTTTCTCTTCTTTTCTCTTTTCTATTTCCTCTTCTTTTCTATTTTATCTCTTCTCTTCTTTTCTCTTTTCCCTTTTCTTTTCTCTTTTCTCTTCTTTTCTCCTTCACTTTTCTTTTCTCTTTTCTGTTCTTTTCTCTTTTCTCATCTTTTCGCCTCTTTACTCTTTTCCCTTTTCTCTTCTTTTTTCTTTTCTCTTCTTTTCTCTTTTCTCTTCTTTTCTCTTTTCCCTTTTCTTTTCTCTTTTCTCTATTCTCTTCTTTTCTCTTTTCTCGTCTTTTCTCTTTTCTCTTATTTTCTCTTTTCACTTTTCTCTTCTTTTCTCTTTTCCCTTTTCGCTTGTTTTCTCTTTTCCCTTTTCTCTTCTTTTCTCTATTCTCTTTTTCTCTTTACTCTTCTTTTCTCTTTTCGCTTTTCTCTTCTTATCTCTTCTCCTTTTTCTCATATCTGTTCTTTTCTCTTTTCTCTTTTCTCTTCTTTTCTCTTTTCTCATCTTTTCTCCTCTTTACTCTTTTCCCTTTTCTCTTCTTTTTTCTTTTC
The DNA here is from genome assembly GCF_047496795.1 of Chiloscyllium punctatum. Lineage (NCBI taxonomy): Eukaryota > Metazoa > Chordata > Chondrichthyes > Orectolobiformes > Hemiscylliidae > Chiloscyllium > Chiloscyllium punctatum. The sequence continues at coordinate 37,178,457 of NC_092779.1, forward strand.
TCTTCTTTTTTCTTTTCTCTTCTTTTCTCTTTTCTCTTCTTTTCTCTTTTCCCTTTTCTTTTCTCTTTTCTCTATTCTCTTCTTTTCTCTTTTCTCGTCTTTTCTCTTTTCTCGTCATTTCCCTTCATTTCTCTTTTCTCTTTTCTCTTTTGTATTCTTTTTTCTTCTCTTCACTTTTCTCTTCTATCTTTTCTCTTCTTTTCTCTTTTCTCCTCTTTTCTTTTTTCCCTTTTCTTTTCTCTTTTCTCTTTTCTCTTTTCTCTTCGTATCTCTTCTTTTCTCTTTTCTCTTCTTTTCTCTTCTTTTCTCTTTTCCCTTTATTCTCTTCTTTTCTCATTTCCTATATTCTCTTCTTTTCTCTTTTCTCTTTTCTCTTCTTTTCTCTTTATTCTTTAAACTTTTCTCTTCTTTTTACTCTTCATTTCTCTTTTCTCTTCTTTTCATTTCTTTTCTCTTCTTTTCTCTTTTCTCTTCTTTTCTCTTCCTTTCTCTATATATTCTCTTTTCTCTTTTCTCTCATTTCCTCTTATTTTCTCTTTTTCCTTTTCTCTTCTTTTCTCTATTCTCTTTTTCTCTTTACTCTTCTTTTCTCTTTTCGCTTTTCTCTTCTTATCTCTTCTCCTTTTTCTCATTTCTGTTCTTTTCTCTTTTCTCTTTTTTCTTCATTTCTCTTCTTTTCCCTTTTCCCTTTACACCTCTTTTTCCTTTTCTTCTTTTCTCTTTTCACTTTTCTTTTCTCTTTTCTCTTCTTTTTTCTTTTCTCTTCTTTTCTCGTTTCTCTTTTCTCTTTTCTCTTTTGTATTCTTTTATCTTCTATTCACTTTTCTCTTTTAACTTTTCTCTTCTTTTCTCTATTCTCTTCTTTTCTCTTTTTTCTCTTCTATTCACTTTTCTCTTTTATCTTTTCTCTTCTTTTCTCTATTCTCTACTTTTCTCTATTATCTTTTCTCTTCTATCTTCTTTTATCTTCTTTTCTCTTTTCTCTTTTCTCTATTCTCTTCTGTTCTCTTTTGTCTTCTTTCCTCTGTTCCCTTTTCTCATCTATTCTCTTTTATCTTTTCTCTTCATTTCTCTTTTCTCTTCTTTTCCATTCTCTCTTTTCTCTTTTCTCATTTCTCTTTTCTTTTCTCTTTTCTCTTTTCTCTTCTTGTCTCTTTTTTCTTTTCTATTCTTTTCTCTTCTTTTCTCTTTTCCATTTTCTCTTATTTTCTCTTTTCCCTTTTCTCTTCTTTTCTCTATTCTCTTTTTTCTTTACTCTTCTTTTCTCTTTTCGCTTTTCTCTTCTTATCTCTTCTCCTTTTTCTCATATCTGTTCTTTTCTCTTTTCTCTTTTTTCTTCATTTCTCTTCTTTTCTCTTTTCACTTTTCTTTTCTCTTTTCTCTTCTTTTCTCTTTTCTCATCTTTTCTCCTCTTTACTCTTTTCCCTTTTCTCTTCTTTTTTCTTTTCTCTTCTTTTCTCGTTTCTCTTCTTTTCTCTTTTCCCTTTTCGTTTCTCTTTTCTCTATTCTCTTCTTTTCTCTTTTCTCTTTTGTATTCTTTTCTCTTCTATTCACTTTTCTCTTTTAACTTTTCTCTTCTTTTCTCTATTCTCTTCTTTTCTCTTTTTTCTCTTCTATTCACTTTTCTCTTTTATCTTTTCTCTTCTTTTCTCTATTCTCTTCTTTTCTCTATTAACTTTTCTCTTCTTTTCTCTATTCTCTTCTTTTCTCTTTTTTCTCTTCTATTCACTTTTCTCCTTTATCTTTTCTCTTCTTTTCTCTATTCTCTTTTCTCTTCTTTTCTCTTCATTTCTCTTTCCTCATTTCTCTATTCTCATCTGTTCTCTTTTCTCTTCTTTGCTCTTCTCTCTTTTCTCTTCTTCTATCTTCTTTTATCTTCTTTTCTCTTTTCTCTTTTCTCTATTCTCTTCTGTTCTCTTTTGTCTTCTTTCCACTGTTCCCTTTTCTCGTCTATTCTCTTTTATCTTTTCTCTTCTTTTCTCTTTTCTCTTCTTTTCCATTCTCTCTTCTTTTCTCTTTTCTCATTTCCCTTTTCTTTTCTTTTCTCTTTTCTCTTTTCTCTTCTTGTCTCTTTTTTCTTTTCTATTCTTTTCTCTTCTTTTCTCCTTTCACGTTTCTTTTCTCTTTTCTCTTCTTTTCTCATTCCTTTTTTCTCTTTTCTCTTTTCTCTTCTTTTCTCCTTTCTTTTCTCTTGTCTCTTCTTCTCTTCTTTTCTCTTTTCTCTTCTTTTCCCTTCATTTCTCTTTTCTCTTTTGTATTCTTTTATCTTCTATTCACTTTTCTCTTTTATCTTTTCTTTTCTCTATTCTCTTCTTTTCTCTTTTCTCTTCTTTTCTCTTCATTTCTCTTTCCTCATTTCTCTATTCTCATCTGTTCTCTTTTCTCTTCTTTGCTCTTTTCTCTTTTCTCTTCTTCTATCTTCTTTTATTTTCTCTATTCTCTTCTGTTCTCTTTTGTCTTCTTTCCTCTGTTCCCTTTTCTCGTCTATTCTCTTTTATCTTTTCTCTTCATTTCTCTTTTCTCTTCTTTTCCATTCTCTCTTCTTTTCTCTTTTCTCATTTCTATTTTCTTTTCTTTTCTCTTTTCTCTTCTCTCTTCTTGTCTCTTTTTTCTCTTCTATTCTTTTCTCTTCTTTTCTCTTTTCCATATTCTCTTGTTTTCTCTTGTCTCTTTTCTCTTTTCACTTCTTGTCTCTTTTTTCTCTTCTATTATTTTCTCTTCTTTTCTCTTTTCTATTTCCTCTTCTTTTCTATTTTATCTCTTCTCTTCTTTTCTCTTTTCCCTTTTCTTTTCTCTTTTCTCTTCTTTTCTCCTTCACTTTTCTTTTCTCTTTTCTGTTCTTTTCTCTTTTCTCATCTTTTCGCCTCTTTACTCTTTTCCCTTTTCTCTTCTTTTTTCTTTTCTCTTCTTTTCTCATTTCTCTTCTTTTCTCTTTTCTCTTATTTTCTCTTTTCACTTTTCTCTTCTTTTCTCTTTTCCCTTTTCTCTTGTTTTCTCTTTTCCCTTTTCTCTTCTTTTCTCTATTCTCTTTTTCTCTTTACTCTTCTTTTCTCTTTTCGCTTTTCTCTTCTTATCTCTTCTCCTTTTTCTCATATCTGTTCTTTTCTCTTTTCTCTTTTCTCTTCTTTTCTCTTTTCTCATCTTTTCTCCTCTTTACTCTTTTCCCTTTTCTCTTCTTTTTTCTTTTCTCTTCTTTTTTCTTTTCTCTTCTTTTCTCTTTTCTCTTCTTTTCTCTTTTCCCTTTTCTTTTCTCTTTTCTCTATTCTCTTCTTTTCTCTTTTCTCGTCTTTTCTCTTTTCTCGTCATTTCCCTTCATTTCTCTTTTCTCTTTTCTCTTTTGTATTCTTTTTTCTTCTGTTCACTTTTCTCTTCTATCTTTTCTCTTCTTTTCTCTTTTCTCCTCTTTTCTTTTTTCCCTTTTCTTTTCTCTTTTCTCTTTTCTCTTCGTATCTCTTCTTTTCTCTTTTCTCTTCTTTTCTCTTCTTTTCTCTTTTCCCTTTATTCTCTTCTTTTCTCATTTCCTATATTCTCTTCTTTTCTCTTTTCTCTTTTCTCTTCTTTTCTCTTTATTCTTTAAACTTTTCTCTTCTTTTTACTCTTCATTTCTCTTTTCTCTTCTTTTCATTTCTTTTCTCTTCTTTTCTCTTTTCTCTTCTTTTCTCTTCCTTTCTCTATATATTCTCTTTTCTCTTTTCTCTCATTTCCTCTTATTTTCTCTTTTTCCTTTTCTCTTCTTTTCTCTATTCTCTTTTTCTCTTTACTCTTCTTTTCTCTTTTCGCTTTTCTCTTCTTATCTCTTCTCCTTTTTCTCATTTCTGTTCTTTTCTCTTTTCTCTTTTTTCTTCATTTCTCTTCTTTTCCCTTTTCCCTTTACACCTCTTTTTCCTTTTCTTCTTTTCTCTTTTCACTTTTCTTTTCTCTTTTCTCTTCTTTTTTCTTTTCTCTTCTTTTCTCGTTTCTCTTTTCTCTTTTCTCTTTTGTATTCTTTTATCTTCTATTCACTTTTCTCTTTTAACTTTTCTCTTCTTTTCTCTATTCTCTTCTTTTCTCTTTTTTCTCTTCTATTCACTTTTCTCTTTTATCTTTTCTCTTCTTTTCTCTATTCTCTACTTTTCTCTATTATCTTTTCTCTTCTATCTTCTTTTATCTTCTTTTCTCTTTTCTCTTTTCTCTATTCTCTTCTGTTCTCTTTTGTCTTCTTTCCTCTGTTCCCTTTTCTCATCTATTCTCTTTTATCTTTTCTCTTCATTTCTCTTTTCTCTTCTTTTCCATTCTCTCTTTTCACTTTTCTCATTTCTCTTTTCTTTTCTCTTTTCTCTTTTCTCTTCTTGTCTCTTTTTTCTTTTCTATTCTTTTCTCTTCTTTTCTCTTTTCCATTTTCTCTTATTTTCTCTTTTCCCTTTTCTCTTCTTTTCTCTATTCTCTTTTTTCTTTACTCTTCTTTTCTCTTTTCACTTTTCTCTTCTTATCTCTTCTCCTTTTTCTCATATCTGTTCTTTTCTCTTTTCTCTTTTTTCTTCATTTCTCTTCTTTTCTCTTTTTCCTTTACACCTCTTTTTTCTTTTCTTCTTTTCTCTTTTCACTTTTCTTTTCTCTTTTCTCTTCTTTTCTCTTTTCTCATCTTTTCTCCTCTTTACTCTTTTCCTTTTCTCTTCTTTTTTCTTTTCTCTTCTTTTCTCGTTTCTCTTCTTTTCTCTTTTCCCTTTTCGTTTCTCTTTTCTCTATTCTCTTCTTTTCTCTTTTCTCTTTTGTATTCTTTTCTCTTCTATTCACTTTTCTCTTTTAACTTTTCTCTTCTTTTCTCTATTCTCTTCTTTTCTCTTTTTTCTCTTCTATTCACTTTTCTCTTTTATCTTTTCTCTTCTTTTCTCTATTAACTTTTCTCTTCTTTTCTCTATTCTCTTCTTTTCTCTTTTTTCTCTTCTATTCACTTTTCTCCTTTATCTTTTCTCTTCTTTTCTCTATTCTCTTCTTTTCTCTTTCCTCTTCTTTTCTCTTCATTTCTCTTTCCTCATTTCTCTATTCTCATCTGTTCTCTTTTCTCTTCTTTGCTCTTTTCTCTTTTCTCTTCTTCTATCTTCTTTTATCTTCTTTTCTCTTTTCTCTTTTCTCTATTCTCTTCTGTTCTCTTTTGTCTTCTTTCCACTGTTCCCTTTTCTCGTCTATTCTCTTTTATCTTTTCTCTTCTTTTCTCTTTTCACTTTTCTTTTCTCTTTTCTCTTCTTTTCTCTTTTCTCATCTTTTCTCCTCTTTACTCTTTTCCCTTTTCTCTTCTTTTTTCTTTTCTCTTCTTTTCTCGTTTCTCTTCTTTTCTCTTTTCCCTTTTCGTTTCTCTTTTCTCTATTCTCTTCTTTTCTCTTTTCTCTTTTGTATTCTTTTCTCTTCTATTCACTTTTCTCTTTTAACTTTTCTCTTCTTTTCTCTATTCTCTTCTTTTCTCTTTTTTCTCTTCTATTCACTTTTCTCTTTTATCTTTTCTCTTCTTTTCTCTATTCTCTTCTTTTCTCTATTAACTTTTCTCTTCTTTTCTCTATTCTCTTCTTTTCTCTTTTTTCTCTTCTATTCACTTTTCTCCTTTATCTTTTCTCTTCTTTTCTCTATTCTCTTCTTTTCTCTTTTCTCTTCTTTTCTCTTCATTTCTCTTTCCTCATTTCTCTATTCTCATCTGTTCTCTTTTCTCTTCTTTGCTCTTCTCTCTTTTCTCTTCTTCTATCTTCTTTTATCTTCTTTTCTCTTTTCTCTTTTCTCTATTCTCTTCTGTTCTCTTTTGTCTTCTTTCCACTGTTCCCTTTTCTCGTCTATTCTCTTTTATCTTTTCTCTTCTTTTCTCTTTTCTCTTCTTTTCCATTCTCTCTTCTTTTCTCTTTTCTCATTTCCCTTTTCTTTTCTTTTCTCTTTTCTCTTTTCTCTTCTTGTCTCTTTTTTCTTTTCTATTCTTTTCTCTTCTTTTCTCCTTTCACGTTTCTTTTCTCTTTTCTCTTCTTTTCTCATTCCTTTTTTCTCTTTTCTCTTTTCTCTTCTTTTCTCCTTTCTTTTCTCTTGTCTCTTCTTCTCTTCTTTTCTCTTTTCTCTTCTTTTCCCTTCATTTCTCTTTTCTCTTTTGTATTCTTTTATCTTCTATTCACTTTTCTCTTTTATCTTTTCTTTTCTCTATTCTCTTCTTTTCTCTTTTCTCTTCTTTTCTCTTCATTTCTCTTTCCTCATTTCTCTATTCTCATCTGTTCTCTTTTCTCTTCTTTGCTCTTTTCTCTTTTCTCTTCTTCTATCTTCTTTTATTTTCTCTATTCTCTTCTTTTCTCTTTTCTCTTCTTTTCTCTTCATTTCTCTTTCCTCATTTCTCTATTCTCATCTGTTCTCTTTTCTCTTCTTTGCTCTTTTCTCTTTTCTCTTCTTCTATCTTCTTTTATCTTCTTTTCTCTTTTCTCTTTTCTCTATTCTCTTCTGTTCTCTTTTGTCTTCTTTCCACTGTTCCCTTTTCTCGTCTATTCTCTTTTATCTTTTCTCTTCTTTTCTCTTTTCACTTTTCTTTTCTCTTTTCTCTTCTTTTCTCTTTTCTCATCTTTTCTCCTCTTTACTCTTTTCCCTTTTCTCTTCTTTTTTCTTTTCTCTTCTTTTCTCGTTTCTCTTCTTTTCTCTTTTCCCTTTTCGTTTCTCTTTTCTCTATTCTCTTCTTTTCTCTTTTCTCTTTTGTATTCTTTTCTCTTCTATTCACTTTTCTCTTTTAACTTTTCTCTTCTTTTCTCTATTCTCTTCTTTTCTCTTTTTTCTCTTCTATTCACTTTTCTCCTTTATCTTTTCTCTTCTTTTCTCTATTAACTTTTCTCTTCTTTTCTCTATTCTCTTCTTTTCTCTTTTTTCTCTTCTATTCACTTTTCTCCTTTATCTTTTCTCTTCTTTTCTCTATTCTCTTCTTTTCTCTTTCCTCTTCTTTTCTCTTCATTTCTCTTTCCTCATTTCTCTATTCTCATCTGTTCTCTTTTCTCTTCTTTGCTCTTTTCTCTTTTCTCTTCTTCTATCTTCTTTTATCTTCTTTTCTCTTTTCTCTTTTCTCTATTCTCTTCTGTTCTCTTTTGTCTTCTTTCCACTGTTCCCTTTTCTCGTCTATTCTCTTTTATCTTTTCTCTTCTTTTCTCTTTTCACTTTTCTTTTCTCTTTTCTCTTCTTTTCTCTTTTCTCATCTTTTCTCCTCTTTACTCTTTTCCCTTTTCTCTTCTTTTTTCTTTTCTCTTCTTTTCTCGTTTCTCTTCTTTTCTCTTTTCCCTTTTCGTTTCTCTTTTCTCTATTCTCTTCTTTTCTCTTTTCTCTTTTGTATTCTTTTCTCTTCTATTCACTTTTCTCTTTTAACTTTTCTCTTCTTTTCTCTATTCTCTTCTTTTCTCTTTTTTCTCTTCTATTCACTTTTCTCTTTTATCTTTTCTCTTCTTTTCTCTATTCTCTTCTTTTCTCTATTAACTTTTCTCTTCTTTTCTCTATTCTCTTCTTTTCTCTTTTTTCTCTTCTATTCACTTTTCTCCTTTATCTTTTCTCTTCTTTTCTCTATTCTCTTCTTTTCTCTTTTCTCTTCTTTTCTCTTCATTTCTCTTTCCTCATTTCTCTATTCTCATCTGTTCTCTTTTCTCTTCTTTGCTCTTCTCTCTTTTCTCTTCTTCTATCTTCTTTTATCTTCTTTTCTCTTTTCTCTTTTCTCTATTCTCTTCTGTTCTCTTTTGTCTTCTTTCCACTGTTCCCTTTTCTCGTCTATTCTCTTTTATCTTTTCTCTTCTTTTCTCTTTTCACTTTTCTTTTCTCTTTTCTCTTCTTTTCTCTTTTCTCATCTTTTCTCCTCTTTACTCTTTTCCCTTTTCTCTTCTTTTTTCTTTTCTCTTCTTTTCTCGTTTCTCTTCTTTTCTCTTTTCCCTTTTCGTTTCTCTTTTCTCTATTCTCTTCTTTTCTCTTTTCTCTTTTGTATTCTTTTCTCTTCTATTCACTTTTCTCTTTTAACTTTTCTCTTCTTTTCTCTATTCTCTTCTTTTCTCTTTTTTCTCTTCTATTCACTTTTCTCTTTTATCTTTTCTCTTCTTTTCTCTATTCTCTTCTTTTCTCTATTAACTTTTCTCTTCTTTTCTCTATTCTCTTCTTTTCTCTTTTTTCTCTTCTATTCACTTTTCTCCTTTATCTTTTCTCTTCTTTTCTCTATTCTCTTCTTTTCTCTTTTCTCTTCTTTTCTCTTCATTTCTCTTTCCTCATTTCTCTATTCTCATCTGTTCTCTTTTCTCTTCTTTGCTCTTCTCTCTTTTCTCTTCTTCTATCTTCTTTTATCTTCTTTTCTCTTTTCTCTTTTCTCTATTCTCTTCTGTTCTCTTTTGTCTTCTTTCCACTGTTCCCTTTTCTCGTCTATTCTCTTTTATCTTTTCTCTTCTTTTCTCTTTTCTCTTCTTTTCCATTCTCTCTTCTTTTCTCTTTTCTCATTTCCCTTTTCTTTTCTTTTCTCTTTTCTCTTTTCTCTTCTTGTCTCTTTTTTCTTTTCTATTCTTTTCTCTTCTTTTCTCCTTTCACGTTTCTTTTCTCTTTTCTCTTCTTTTCTCATTCCTTTTTTCTCTTTTCTCTTTTCTCTTCTTTTCTCCTTTCTTTTCTCTTGTCTCTTCTTCTCTTCTTTTCTCTTTTCTCTTCTTTTCCCTTCATTTCTCTTTTCTCTTTTGTATTCTTTTATCTTCTATTCACTTTTCTCTTTTATCTTTTCTTTTCTCTATTCTCTTCTTTTCTCTTTTCTCTTCTTTTCTCTTCATTTCTCTTTCCTCATTTCTCTATTCTCATCTGTTCTCTTTTCTCTTCTTTGCTCTTTTCTCTTTTCTCTTCTTCTATCTTCTTTTATTTTCTCTATTCTCTTCTTTTCTCTTTTCTCTTCTTTTCTCTTCATTTCTCTTTCCTCATTTCTCTATTCTCATCTGTTCTCTTTTCTCTTCTTTGCTCTTTTCTCTTTTCTCTTCTTCTATCTTCTTTTATCTTCTTTTCTCTTTTCTCTTTTCTCTATTCTCTTCTGTTCTCTTTTGTCTTCTTTCCACTGTTCCCTTTTCTCGTCTATTCTCTTTTATCTTTTCTCTTCTTTTCTCTTTTCACTTTTCTTTTCTCTTTTCTCTTCTTTTCTCTTTTCTCATCTTTTCTCCTCTTTACTCTTTTCCCTTTTCTCTTCTTTTTTCTTTTCTCTTCTTTTCTCGTTTCTCTTCTTTTCTCTTTTCCCTTTTCGTTTCTCTTTTCTCTATTCTCTTCTTTTCTCTTTTCTCTTTTGTATTCTTTTCTCTTCTATTCACTTTTCTCTTTTAACTTTTCTCTTCTTTTCTCTATTCTCTTCTTTTCTCTTTTTTCTCTTCTATTCACTTTTCTCTTTTATCTTTTCTCTTCTTTTCTCTATTAACTTTTCTCTTCTTTTCTCTATTCTCTTCTTTTCTCTTTTTTCTCTTCTATTCACTTTTCTCCTTTATCTTTTCTCTTCTTTTCTCTATTCTCTTCTTTTCTCTTTCCTCTTCTTTTCTCTTCATTTCTCTTTCCTCATTTCTCTATTCTCATCTGTTCTCTTTTCTCTTCTTTGCTCTTTTCTCTTTTCTCTTCTTCTATCTTCTTTTATCTTCTTTTCTCTTTTCTCTTTTCTCTATTCTCTTCTGTTCTCTTTTGTCTTCTTTCCACTGTTCCCTTTTCTCGTCTATTCTCTTTTATCTTTTCTCTTCTTTTCTCTTTTCACTTTTCTTTTCTCTTTTCTCTTCTTTTCTCTTTTCTCATCTTTTCTCCTCTTTACTCTTTTCCCTTTTCTCTTCTTTTTTCTTTTCTCTTCTTTTCTCGTTTCTCTTCTTTTCTCTTTTCCCTTTTCGTTTCTCTTTTCTCTATTCTCTTCTTTTCTCTTTTCTCTTTTGTATTCTTTTCTCTTCTATTCACTTTTCTCTTTTAACTTTTCTCTTCTTTTCTCTATTCTCTTCTTTTCTCTTTTTTCTCTTCTATTCACTTTTCTCTTTTATCTTTTCTCTTCTTTTCTCTATTCTCTTCTTTTCTCTATTAACTTTTCTCTTCTTTTCTCTATTCTCTTCTTTTCTCTTTTTTCTCTTCTATTCACTTTTCTCCTTTATCTTTTCTCTTCTTTTCTCTATTCTCTTCTTTTCTCTTTTCTCTTCTTTTCTCTTCATTTCTCTTTCCTCATTTCTCTATTCTCATCTGTTCTCTTTTCTCTTCTTTGCTCTTCTCTCTTTTCTCTTCTTCTATCTTCTTTTATCTTCTTTTCTCTTTTCTCTTTTCTCTATTCTCTTCTGTTCTCTTTTGTCTTCTTTCCACTGTTCCCTTTTCTCGTCTATTCTCTTTTATCTTTTCTCTTCTTTTCTCTTTTCTCTTCTTTTCCATTCTCTCTTCTTTTCTCTTTTCTCATTTCCCTTTTCTTTTCTTTTCTCTTTTCTCTTTTCTCTTCTTGTCTCTTTTTTCTTTTCTATTCTTTTCTCTTCTTTTCTCCTTTCACGTTTCTTTTCTCTTTTCTCTTCTTTTCTCATTCCTTTTTTCTCTTTTCTCTTTTCTCTTCTTTTCTCCTTTCTTTTCTCTTGTCTCTTCTTCTCTTCTTTTCTCTTTTCTCTTCTTTTCCCTTCATTTCTCTTTTCTCTTTTGTATTCTTTTATCTTCTATTCACTTTTCTCTTTTATCTTTTCTTTTCTCTATTCTCTTCTTTTCTCTTTTCTCTTCTTTTCTCTTCATTTCTCTTTCCTCATTTCTCTATTCTCATCTGTTCTCTTTTCTCTTCTTTGCTCTTTTCTCTTTTCTCTTCTTCTATCTTCTTTTATTTTCTCTATTCTCTTCTTTTCTCTTTTCTCTTCTTTTCTCTTCATTTCTCTTTCCTCATTTCTCTATTCTCATCTGTTCTCTTTTCTCTTCTTTGCTCTTTTCTCTTTTCTCTTCTTCTATCTTCTTTTATCTTCTTTTCTCTTTTCTCTTTTCTCTATTCTCTTCTGTTCTCTTTTGTCTTCTTTCCACTGTTCCCTTTTCTCGTCTATTCTCTTTTATCTTTTCTCTTCTTTTCTCTTTTCACTTTTCTTTTCTCTTTTCTCTTCTTTTCTCTTTTCTCATCTTTTCTCCTCTTTACTCTTTTCCCTTTTCTCTTCTTTTTTCTTTTCTCTTCTTTTCTCGTTTCTCTTCTTTTCTCTTTTCCCTTTTCGTTTCTCTTTTCTCTATTCTCTTCTTTTCTCTTTTCTCTTTTGTATTCTTTTCTCTTCTATTCACTTTTCTCTTTTAACTTTTCTCTTCTTTTCTCTATTCTCTTCTTTTCTCTTTTTTCTCTTCTATTCACTTTTCTCTTTTATCTTTTCTCTTCTTTTCTCTATTCTCTTCTTTTCTCTATTAACTTTTCTCTTCTTTTCTCTATTCTCTTCTTTTCTCTTTTTTCTCTTCTATTCACTTTTCTCCTTTATCTTTTCTCTTCTTTTCTCTATTCTCTTCTTTTCTCTTTTCTCTTCTTTTCTCTTCATTTCTCTTTCCTCATTTCTCTATTCTCATCTGTTCTCTTTTCTCTTCTTTGCTCTTCTCTCTTTTCTCTTCTTCTATCTTCTTTTATCTTCTTTTCTCTTTTCTCTTTTCTCTATTCTCTTCTGTTCTCTTTTGTCTTCTTTCCACTGTTCCCTTTTCTCGTCTATTCTCTTTTATCTTTTCTCTTCTTTTCTCTTTTCTCTTCTTTTCCATTCTCTCTTCTTTTCTCTTTTCTCATTTCCCTTTTCTTTTCTTTTCTCTTTTCTCTTTTCTCTTCTTGTCTCTTTTTTCTTTTCTATTCTTTTCTCTTCTTTTCTCCTTTCACGTTTCTTTTCTCTTTTCTCTTCTTTTCTCATTCCTTTTTTCTCTTTTCTCTTTTCTCTTCTTTTCTCCTTTCTTTTCTCTTGTCTCTTCTTCTCTTCTTTTCTCTTTTCTCTTCTTTTCCCTTCATTTCTCTTTTCTCTTTTGTATTCTTTTATCTTCTATTCACTTTTCTCTTTTATCTTTTCTTTTCTCTATTCTCTTCTTTTCTCTTTTCTCTTCTTTTCTCTTCATTTCTCTTTCCTCATTTCTCTATTCTCATCTGTTCTCTTTTCTCTTCTTTGCTCTTTTCTCTTTTCTCTTCTTCTATCTTCTTTTATTTTCTCTATTCTCTTCTGTTCTCTTTTGTCTTCTTTCCTCTGTTCCCTTTTCTCGTCTATTCTCTTTTATCTTTTCTCTTCATTTCTCTTTTCTCTTCTTTTCCATTCTCTCTTCTTTTCTCTTTTCTCATTTCTATTTTCTTTTCTTTTCTCTTTTCTCTTCTCTCTTCTTGTCTCTTTTTTCTCTTCTATTCTTTTCTCTTCTTTTCTCTTTTCCATATTCTCTTGTTTTCTCTTGTCTCTTTTCTCTTTTCACTTCTTGTCTCTTTTTTCTCTTCTATTATTTTCTCTTCTTTTCTCTTTTCTATTTCCTCTTCTTTTCTATTTTATCTCTTCTCTTCTTTTCTCTTTTCCCTTTTCTTTTCTCTTTTCTCTTCTTTTCTCCTTCACTTTTCTTTTCTCTTTTCTGTTCTTTTCTCTTTTCTCATCTTTTCGCCTCTTTACTCTTTTCCCTTTTCTCTTCTTTTTTCTTTTCTCTTCTTTTCTCTTTTCTCTTCTTTTCTCTTTTCCCTTTTCTTTTCTCTTTTCTCTATTCTCTTCTTTTCTCTTTTCTCGTCTTTTCTCTTTTCTCTTATTTTCTCTTTTCACTTTTCTCTTCTTTTCTCTTTTCCCTTTTCGCTTGTTTTCTCTTTTCCCTTTTCTCTTCTTTTCTCTATTCTCTTTTTCTCTTTACTCTTCTTTTCTCTTTTCGCTTTTCTCTTCTTATCTCTTCTCCTTTTTCTCATATCTGTTCTTTTCTCTTTTCTCTTTTCTCTTCTTTTCTCTTTTCTCATCTTTTCTCCTCTTTACTCTTTTCCCTTTTCTCTTCTTTTTTCTTTTCTCTTCTTTTTTCTTTTCTCTTCTTTTCTCTTTTCTCTTCTTTTCTCTTTTCCCTTTTCTTTTCTCTTTTCTCTATTCTCTTCTTTTCTCTTTTCTCGTCTTTTCTCTTTTCTCGTCATTTCCCTTCATTTCTCTTTTCTCTTTTCTCTTTTGTATTCTTTTTTCTTCTCTTCACTTTTCTCTTCTATCTTTTCTCTTCTTTTCTCTTTTCTCCTCTTTTCTTTTTTCCCTTTTCTTTTCTCTTTTCTCTTTTCTCTTTTCTCTTCGTATCTCTTCTTTTCTCTTTTCTCTTCTTTTCTCTTCTTTTCTCTTTTCCCTTTATTCTCTTCTTTTCTCATTTCCTATATTCTCTTCTTTTCTCTTTTCTCTTTTCTCTTCTTTTCTCTTTATTCTTTAAACTTTTCTCTTCTTTTTACTCTTCATTTCTCTTTTCTCTTCTTTTCATTTCTTTTCTCTTCTTTTCTCTTTTCTCTTCTTTTCTCTTCCTTTCTCTATATATTCTCTTTTCTCTTTTCTCTCATTTCCTCTTATTTTCTCTTTTTCCTTTTCTCTTCTTTTCTCTATTCTCTTTTTCTCTTTACTCTTCTTTTCTCTTTTCGCTTTTCTCTTCTTATCTCTTCTCCTTTTTCTCATTTCTGTTCTTTTCTCTTTTCTCTTTTTTCTTCATTTCTCTTCTTTTCCCTTTTCCCTTTACACCTCTTTTTCCTTTTCTTCTTTTCTCTTTTCACTTTTCTTTTCTCTTTTCTCTTCTTTTTTCTTTTCTCTTCTTTTCTCGTTTCTCTTTTCTCTTTTCTCTTTTGTATTCTTTTATCTTCTATTCACTTTTCTCTTTTAACTTTTCTCTTCTTTTCTCTATTCTCTTCTTTTCTCTTTTTTCTCTTCTATTCACTTTTCTCTTTTATCTTTTCTCTTCTTTTCTCTATTCTCTACTTTTCTCTATTATCTTTTCTCTTCTATCTTCTTTTATCTTCTTTTCTCTTTTCTCTTTTCTCTATTCTCTTCTGTTCTCTTTTGTCTTCTTTCCTCTGTTCCCTTTTCTCATCTATTCTCTTTTATCTTTTCTCTTCATTTCTCTTTTCTCTTCTTTTCCATTCTCTCTTTTCTCTTTTCTCATTTCTCTTTTCTTTTCTCTTTTCTCTTTTCTCTTCTTGTCTCTTTTTTCTTTTCTATTCTTTTCTCTTCTTTTCTCTTTTCCATTTTCTCTTATTTTCTCTTTTCCCTTTTCTCTTCTTTTCTCTATTCTCTTTTTTCTTTACTCTTCTTTTCTCTTTTCGCTTTTCTCTTCTTATCTCTTCTCCTTTTTCTCATATCTGTTCTTTTCTCTTTTCTCTTTTTTCTTCATTTCTCTTCTTTTCTCTTTTTCCTTTACACCTCTTTTTTCTTTTCTTCTTTTCTCTTTTCACTTTTCTTTTCTCTTTTCTCTTCTTTTCTCTTTTCTCATCTTTTCTCCTCTTTACTCTTTTCCCTTTTCTCTTCTTTTTTCTTTTCTCTTCTTTTCTCGTTTCTCTTCTTTTCTCTTTTCCCTTTTCGTTTCTCTTTTCTCTATTCTCTTCTTTTCTCTTTTCTCTTTTGTATTCTTTTCTCTTCTATTCACTTTTCTCTTTTAACTTTTCTCTTCTTTTCTCTATTCTCTTCTTTTCTCTTTTTTCTCTTCTATTCACTTTTCTCTTTTATCTTTTCTCTTCTTTTCTCTATTCTCTTCTTTTCTCTATTAACTTTTCTCTTCTTTTCTCTATTCTCTTCTTTTCTCTTTTTTCTCTTCTATTCACTTTTCTCCTTTATCTTTTCTCTTCTTTTCTCTATTCTCTTCTTTTCTCTTTTCTCTTCTTTTCTCTTCATTTCTCTTTCCTCATTTCTCTATTCTCATCTGTTCTCTTTTCTCTTCTTTGCTCTTTTCTCTTTTCTCTTCTTCTATCTTCTTTTATCTTCTTTTCTCTTTTCTCTTTTCTCTATTCTCTTCTGTTCTCTTTTGTCTTCTTTCCACTGTTCCCTTTTCTCGTCTATACTCTTTTATCTTTTCTCTTCTTTTCTCTTTTCACTTTTCTTTTCTCTTTTCTCTTCTTTTCTCTTTTCTCATCTTTTCTCCTCTTTACTCTTTTCCCTTTTCTCTTCTTTTTTCTTTTCTCTTCTTTTCTCGTTTCTCTTCTTTTCTCTTTTCCCTTTTCGTTTCTCTTTTCTCTATTCTCTTCTTTTCTCTTTTCTCTTTTGTATTCTTTTCTCTTCTATTCACTTTTCTCTTTTAACTTTTCTCTTCTTTTCTCTATTCTCTTCTTTTCTCTTTTTTCTCTTCTATTCACTTTTCTCTTTTATCTTTTCTCTTCTTTTCTCTATTCTCTTCTTTTCTCTATTAACTTTTCTCTTCTTTTCTCTATTCTCTTCTTTTCTCTTTTTTCTCTTCTATTCACTTTTCTCCTTTATCTTTTCTCTTCTTTTCTCTATTCTCTTCTTTTCTCTTTTCTCTTCTTTTCTCTTCATTTCTCTTTCCTCATTTCTCTATTCTCATCTGTTCTCTTTTCTCTTCTTTGCTCTTCTCTCTTTTCTCTTCTTCTATCTTCTTTTATCTTCTTTTCTCTTTTCTCTTTTCTCTATTCTCTTCTGTTCTCTTTTGTCTTCTTTCCACTGTTCCCTTTTCTCGTCTATTCTCTTTTATCTTTTCTCTTCTTTTCTCTTTTCTCTTCTTTTCCATTCTCTCTTCTTTTCTCTTTTCTCATTTCCCTTTTCTTTTCTTTTCTCTTTTCTCTTTTCTCTTCTTGTCTCTTTTTTCTTTTCTATTCTTTTCTCTTCTTTTCTCCTTTCACGTTTCTTTTCTCTTTTCTCTTCTTTTCTCATTCCTTTTTTCTCTTTTCTCTTTTCTCTTCTTTTCTCCTTTCTTTTCTCTTGTCTCTTCTTCTCTTCTTTTCTCTTTTCTCTTCTTTTCCCTTCATTTCTCTTTTCTCTTTTGTATTCTTTTATCTTCTATTCACTTTTCTCTTTTATCTTTTCTTTTCTCTTCTTTTCTCTATTCTCTTCTTTTCTCTTTTCTCTTCTTTTCTCTTCATTTCTCTTTCCTCATTTCTCTATTCTCATCTGTTCTCTTTTCTCTTCTTTGCTCTTTTCTCTTTTCTCTTCTTCTATCTTCTTTTATCTTCTTTTCTCTTTTCTCTTTTCTCTATTCTCTTCTGTTCTCTTTTGTCTTCTTTCCTCTGTTCCCTTTTCTCGTCTATTCTCTTTTATCTTTTCTCTTCATTTCTCTTTTCTCTTCTTTTCCATTCTCTCTTCTTTTCTCTTTTCTCATTTCTATTTTCTTTTCTTTTCTCTTTTCTCTTCTCTCTTCTTGTCTCTTTTTTCTCTTCTATTCTTTTCTCTTCTTTTCTCTTTTCCATTTTCTCTTGTTTTCTCTTGTCTCTTTTCTCTTTTCACTTCTTGTCTCTTTTTTCTCTTCTATTATTTTCTCTTCTTTTCTCTTTTCTATTTCCTCTTCTTTTCTATTTTATCTCTTCTCTTCTTTTCTCTTTTCCCTTTTCTTTTCTCTTTTCTCTTCTTTTCTCTTCTTTTCTCCTTCACTTTTCTTTTCTCTTTTCTGTTCTTTTCTCTTTTCTCATCTTTTCGCCTCTTTACTCTTTTCCCTTTTCTCTTCTTTTTTCTTTTCTCTTCTTTTCTCATTTCTCTTATTTTCTCTTTTCTCTTATTTTCTCTTTTCACTTTTCTCTTCTTTTCTCTTTTCCCTTTTCTCTTGTTTTCTCTTTTCCCTTTTCTCTTGTTTTCTCTATTCTCTTTTTCTCTTTACTCTTCTTTTCTCTTTTCGCTTTTCTCTTCTTATCTCTTCTCCTTTTTCTCATATCTGTTCTTTTCTCTTTTCTCTTTTCTCTTCTTTTCTCTTTTCTCATCTTTTCTCCTCTTTACTCTTTTCCCTTTTCTCTTCTTTTTTCTTTTCTCTTCTTTTTTCTTTTCTCTTCTTTTCTCTTTTCTCTTCTTTTCTCTTTTCCCTTTTCTTTTCTCTTTTCTCTATTCTCTTCTTTTCTCTTTTCTCGTCTTTTCTCTTTTCTCGTCATTTCCCTTCATTTCTCTTTTCTCTTTTCTCTTTTGTATTCTTTTTTCTTCTGTTCACTTTTCTCTTCTATCTTTTCTCTTCTTTTCTCTTTTCTCCTCTTTTCTTTTTTCCCTTTTCTTTTCTCTTTTCTCTTTTCTCTTTTCTCTTCTTATCTCTTCTTTTCTCTTTTCTCTTCTTTTCTCTTCTTTTCTCTTTTCCCTTTATTCTCTTCTTTTCTCATTTCCTATATTCTCTTCTTTTCTCTTTTCTCTTTTCTCTTCTTTTCTCTTTATTCTTTAAACTTTTCTCTTCTTTTTACTCTTCATTTCTCTTTTCTCTTCTTTTCATTTCTTTTCTCTTCTTTTCTCTTTTCTCTTCTTTTCTCTTCCTTTCTCTATATATTCTCTTTTCTCTTTTCTCTCATTTCCTCTTATTTTCTCTTTTTCCTTTTCTCTTCTTTTCTCTATTCTCTTTTTCTCTTTACTCTTCTTTTCTCTTTTCGCTTTTCTCTTCTTATCTCTTCTCCTTTTTCTCATTTCTGTTCTTTTCTCTTTTCTCTTTTTTCTTCATTTCTCTTCTTTTCCCTTTTCCCTTTACACCTCTTTTTCCTTTTCTTCTTTTCTCTTTTCACTTTTCTTTTCTCTTTTCTCTTCTTTTTTCTTTTCTCTTCTTTTCTCGTTTCTCTTTTCTCTTTTCTCTTTTGTATTCTTTTATCTTCTATTCACTTTTCTCTTTTAACTTTTCTCTTCTTTTCTCTATTCTCTTCTTTTCTCTTTTTTCTCTTCTATTCACTTTTCTCTTTTATCTTTTCTCTTCTTTTCTCTATTCTCTACTTTTCTCTATTATCTTTTCTCTTCTATCTTCTTTTATCTTCTTTTCTCTTTTCTCTTTTCTCTATTCTCTTCTGTTCTCTTTTGTCTTCTTTCCTCTGTTCCCTTTTCTCATCTATTCTCTTTTATCTTTTCTCTTCATTTCTCTTTTCTCTTCTTTTCCATTCTCTCTTTTCTCTTTTCTCATTTCTCTTTTCTTTTCTCTTTTCTCTTTTCTCTTCTTGTCTCTTTTTTCTTTTCTATTCTTTTCTCTTCTTTTCTCTTTTCCATTTTCTCTTATTTTCTCTTTTCCCTTTTCTCTTCTTTTCTCTATTCTCTTTTTTCTTTACTCTTCTTTTCTCTTTTCGCTTTTCTCTTCTTATCTCTTCTCCTTTTTCTCATATCTGTTCTTTTCTCTTTTCTCTTTTTTCTTCATTTCTCTTCTTTTCTCTTTTTCCTTTACACCTCTTTTTTCTTTTCTTCTTTTCTCTTTTCACTTTTCTTTTCTCTTTTCTCTTCTTTTCTCTTTTCTCATCTTTTCTCCTCTTTACTCTTTTCCCTTTTCTCTTCTTTTTTCTTTTCTCTTCTTTTCTCGTTTCTCTTCTTTTCTCTTTTCCCTTTTCGTTTCTCTTTTCTCTATTCTCTTCTTTTCTCTTTTCTCTTTTGTATTCTTTTCTCTTCTATTCACTTTTCTCTTTTAACTTTTCTCTTCTTTTCTCTATTCTCTTCTTTTCTCTTTTTTCTCTTCTATTCACTTTTCTCTTTTATCTTTTCTCTTCTTTTCTCTATTCTCTTCTTTTCTCTATTAACTTTTCTCTTCTTTTCTCTATTCTCTTCTTTTCTCTTTTTTCTCTTCTATTCACTTTTCTCCTTTATCTTTTCTCTTCTTTTCTCTATTCTCTTCTTTTCTCTTTTCTCTTCTTTTCTCTTCATTTCTCTTTCCTCATTTCTCTATTCTCATCTGTTCTCTTTTCTCTTCTTTGCTCTTTTCTCTTTTCTCTTCTTCTATCTTCTTTTATCTTCTTTTCTCTTTTCTCTTTTCTCTATTCTCTTCTGTTCTCTTTTGTCTTCTTTCCACTGTTCCCTTTTCTCGTCTATACTCTTTTATCTTTTCTCTTCTTTTCTCTTTTCACTTTTCTTTTCTCTTTTCTCTTCTTTTCTCTTTTCTCATCTTTTCTCCTCTTTACTCTTTTCCCTTTTCTCTTCTTTTTTCTTTTCTCTTCTTTTCTCGTTTCTCTTCTTTTCTCTTTTCCCTTTTCGTTTCTCTTTTCTCTATTCTCTTCTTTTCTCTTTTCTCTTTTGTATTCTTTTCTCTTCTATTCACTTTTCTCTTTTAACTTTTCTCTTCTTTTCTCTATTCTCTTCTTTTCTCTTTTTTCTCTTCTATTCACTTTTCTCTTTTATCTTTTCTCTTCTTTTCTCTATTCTCTTCTTTTCTCTATTAACTTTTCTCTTCTTTTCTCTATTCTCTTCTTTTCTCTTTTTTCTCTTCTATTCACTTTTCTCCTTTATCTTTTCTCTTCTTTTCTCTATTCTCTTCTTTTCTCTTTTCTCTTCTTTTCTCTTCATTTCTCTTTCCTCATTTCTCTATTCTCATCTGTTCTCTTTTCTCTTCTTTGCTCTTCTCTCTTTTCTCTTCTTCTATCTTCTTTTATCTTCTTTTCTCTTTTCTCTTTTCTCTATTCTCTTCTGTTCTCTTTTGTCTTCTTTCCACTGTTCCCTTTTCTCGTCTATTCTCTTTTATCTTTTCTCTTCTTTTCTCTTTTCTCTTCTTTTCCATTCTCTCTTCTTTTCTCTTTTCTCATTTCCCTTTTCTTTTCTTTTCTCTTTTCTCTTTTCTCTTCTTGTCTCTTTTTTCTTTTCTATTCTTTTCTCTTCTTTTCTCCTTTCACGTTTCTTTTCTCTTTTCTCTTCTTTTCTCATTCCTTTTTTCTCTTTTCTCTTTTCTCTTCTTTTCTCCTTTCTTTTCTCTTGTCTCTTCTTCTCTTCTTTTCTCTTTTCTCTTCTTTTCCCTTCATTTCTCTTTTCTCTTTTGTATTCTTTTATCTTCTATTCACTTTTCTCTTTTATCTTTTCTTTTCTCTTCTTTTCTCTATTCTCTTCTTTTCTCTTTTCTCTTCTTTTCTCTTCATTTCTCTTTCCTCATTTCTCTATTCTCATCTGTTCTCTTTTCTCTTCTTTGCTCTTTTCTCTTTTCTCTTCTTCTATCTTCTTTTATCTTCTTTTCTCTTTTCTCTTTTCTCTATTCTCTTCTGTTCTCTTTTGTCTTCTTTCCTCTGTTCCCTTTTCTCGTCTATTCTCTTTTATCTTTTCTCTTCATTTCTCTTTTCTCTTCTTTTCCATTCTCTCTTCTTTTCTCTTTTCTCATTTCTATTTTCTTTTCTTTTCTCTTTTCTCTTCTCTCTTCTTGTCTCTTTTTTCTCTTCTATTCTTTTCTCTTCTTTTCTCTTTTCCATTTTCTCTTGTTTTCTCTTGTCTCTTTTCTCTTTTCACTTCTTGTCTCTTTTTTCTCTTCTATTATTTTCTCTTCTTTTCTCTTTTCTATTTCCTCTTCTTTTCTATTTTATCTCTTCTCTTCTTTTCTCTTTTCCCTTTTCTTTTCTCTTTTCTCTTCTTTTCTCTTCTTTTCTCCTTCACTTTTCTTTTCTCTTTTCTGTTCTTTTCTCTTTTCTCATCTTTTCGCCTCTTTACTCTTTTCCCTTTTCTCTTCTTTTTTCTTTTCTCTTCTTTTCTCATTTCTCTTATTTTCTCTTTTCTCTTATTTTCTCTTTTCACTTTTCTCTTCTTTTCTCTTTTCCCTTTTCTCTTGTTTTCTCTTTTCCCTTTTCTCTTCTTTTCTCTATTCTCTTTTTCTCTTTACTCTTCTTTTCTCTTTTCGCTTTTCTCTTCTTATCTCTTCTCCTTTTTCTCATATCTGTTCTTTTCTCTTTTCTCTTTTCTCTTCTTTTCTCTTTTCTCATCTTTTCTCCTCTTTACTCTTTTCCCTTTTCTCTTCTTTTTTCTTTTCTCTTCTTTTTTCTTTTCTCTTCTTTTCTCTTTTCTCTTCTTTTCTCTTTTCCCTTTTCTTTTCTCTTTTCTCTATTCTCTTCTTTTCTCTTTTCTCGTCTTTTCTCTTTTCTCGTCATTTCCCTTCATTTCTCTTTTCTCTTTTCTCTTTTGTATTCTTTTTTCTTCTGTTCACTTTTCTCTTCTATCTTTTCTCTTCTTTTCTCTTTTCTCCTCTTTTCTTTTTTCCCTTTTCTTTTCTCTTTTCTCTTTTCTCTTTTCTCTTCTTATCTCTTCTTTTCTCTTTTCTCTTCTTTTCTCTTCTTTTCTCTTTTCCCTTTATTCTCTTCTTTTCTCATTTCCTATATTCTCTTCTTTTCTCTTTTCTCTTTTCTCTTCTTTTCTCTTTATTCTTTAAACTTTTCTCTTCTTTTTACTCTTCATTTCTCTTTTCTCTTCTTTTCATTTCTTTTCTCTTCTTTTCTCTTTTCTCTTCTTTTCTCTTCCTTTCTCTATATATTCTCTTTTCTCTTTTCTCTCATTTCCTCTTATTTTCTCTTTTTCCTTTTCTCTTCTTTTCTCTATTCTCTTTTTCTCTTTACTCTTCTTTTCTCTTTTCGCTTTTCTCTTCTTATCTCTTCTCCTTTTTCTCATTTCTGTTCTTTTCTCTTTTCTCTTTTTTCTTCATTTCTCTTCTTTTCCCTTTTCCCTTTACACCTCTTTTTCCTTTTCTTCTTTTCTCTTTTCACTTTTCTTTTCTCTTTTCTCTTCTTTTTTCTTTTCTCTTCTTTTCTCGTTTCTCTTTTCTCTTTTCTCTTTTGTATTCTTTTATCTTCTATTCACTTTTCTCTTTTAACTTTTCTCTTCTTTTCTCTATTCTCTTCTTTTCTCTTTTTTCTCTTCTATTCACTTTTCTCTTTTATCTTTTCTCTTCTTTTCTCTATTCTCTACTTTTCTCTATTATCTTTTCTCTTCTATCTTCTTTTATCTTCTTTTCTCTTTTCTCTTTTCTCTATTCTCTTCTGTTCTCTTTTGTCTTCTTTCCTCTGTTCCCTTTTCTCATCTATTCTCTTTTATCTTTTCTCTTCATTTCTCTTTTCTCTTCTTTTCCATTCTCTCTTTTCTCTTTTCTCATTTCTCTTTTCTTTTCTCTTTTCTCTTTTCTCTTCTTGTCTCTTTTTTCTTTTCTATTCTTTTCTCTTCTTTTCTCTTTTCCATTTTCTCTTATTTTCTCTTTTCCCTTTTCTCTTCTTTTCTCTATTCTCTTTTTTCTTTACTCTTCTTTTCTCTTTTCGCTTTTCTCTTCTTATCTCTTCTCCTTTTTCTCATATCTGTTCTTTTCTCTTTTCTCTTTTTTCTTCATTTCTCTTCATTTCTCTTTTTCCTTTACACCTCTTTTTTCTTTTCTTCTATTCTCTTTTCACTTTTCTTTTCTCTTTTCTCTTCTTTTCTCTTTTCTCATCTTTTCTCCTCTTTACTCTTTTCCCTTTTCTCTTCTTTTTTCTTTTCTCTTCTTTTCTCGTTTCTCTTCTTTTCTCTTTTCCCTTTTCGTTTCTCTTTTCTCTATTCTCTTCTTTTCTCTTTTGTATTCTTTTCTCTTCTATTCACTTTTCTCTTTTAACTTTTCTCTTCTTTTCTCTATTCTCTTCTTTTCTCTTTTTTCTCTTCTATTCACTTTTCTCTTTTATCTTTTCTCTTCTTTTCTCTATTCTCTTCTTTTCTCTATTAACTTTTCTCTTCTTTTCTCTATTCTCTTCTTTTCTCTTTTTTCTCTTCTATTCACTTTTCTCCTTTATCTTTTCTCTTCTTTTCTCTATTCTCTTCTTTTCTCTTTTCTCTTCTTTTCTCTTCATTTCTCTTTCCTCATTTCTCTATTCTCATCTGTTCTCTTTTCTCTTCTTTGCTCTTTTCTCTTTTCTCTTCTTCTATCTTCTTTTATCTTCTTTTCTCTTTTCTCTTTTCTCTATTCTCTTCTGTTCTCTTTTGTCTTCTTTCCACTGTTCCCTTTTCTCGTCTATACTCTTTTATCTTTTCTCTTCTTTTCTCTTTTCACTTTTCTTTTCTCTTTTCTCTTCTTTTCTCTTTTCTCATCTTTTCTCCTCTTTACTCTTGTCCCTTTTCTCTTCTTTTTTCTTTTCTCTTCTTTTCTCGTTTCTCTTCTTTTCTCTTTTCCCTTTTCGTTTCTCTTTTCTCTATTCTCTTCTTTTCTCTTTTCTCTTTTGTATTCTTTTCTCTTCTATTCACTTTTCTCTTTTAACTTTTCTCTTCTTTTCTCTATTCTCTTCTTTTCTCTTTTTTCTCTTCTATTCACTTTTCTCTTTTATCTTTTCTCTTCTTTTCTCTATTCTCTTCTTTTCTCTATTAACTTTTCTCTTCTTTTCTCTATTCTCTTCTTTTCTCTTTTTTCTCTTCTATTCACTTTTCTCCTTTATCTTTTCTCTTCTTTTCTCTATTCTCTTCTTTTCTCTTTTCTCTTCTTTTCTCTTCATTTCTCTTTCCTCATTTCTCTATTCTCATCTGTTCTCTTTTCTCTTCTTTGCTCTTTTCTCTTTTCTCTTCTTCTATCTTCTTTTATCTTCTTTTCTCTTTTCTCTTTTCTCTATTCTCTTCTGTTCTCTTTTGTCTTCTTTCCACTGTTCCCTTTTCTCGTCTATTCTCTTTTATCTTTTCTCTTCTTTTCTCTTTTCTCTTCTTTTCCATTCTCTCTTCTTTTCTCTTTTCTCATTTCCCTTTTCTTTTCTTTTCTCTTTTCTCTTTTCTCTTCTTGTCTCTTTTTTCTTTTCTATTCTTTTCTCTTCTTTTCTCCTTTCACGTTTCTTTTCTCTTTTCTCTTCTTTTCTCATTCCTTTTTTCTCTTTTCTCTTTTCTCTTCTATTCTCCTTTCTTTTCTCTTGTCTCTTCTTCTCTTCTTTTCTCTTTTCTCTTCTTTTCCCTTCATTTCTCTTTTCTCTTTTGTATTCTTTTATCTTCTATTCACTTTTCTCTTTTATCTTTTCTTTTCTCTTCTTTTCTCTATTCTCTTCTTTTCTCTTTTCTCTTCTTTTCTCTTCATTTCTCTTTCCTCATTTCTCTATTCTCATCTGTTCTCTTTTCTCTTCTTTGCTCTTTTCTCTTTTCTCTTCTTCTATCTTCTTTTATCTTCATTTCTCTTTTCTCTATTCTCTTCTGTTCTCTTTTGTCTTCTTTCCACTGTTCCCTTTTCTCGTCTATTCTCTTTTATCTTTTCTCTTCTTTTCTCTTTTCTCTTCTTTTCCATTCTCTCTTCTTTTCTCTTTTCTCATTTCCCTTTTCTTTTCTTTTCTCTTTTCTCTTTTCTCTTCTTGTCTCTTTTTTCTTTTCTATTCTTTTCTCTTCTTTTCTCCTTTCACGTTTCTTTTCTCTTTTCTCTTCTTTTCTCATTCCTTTTTTCTCTTTTCTCTTTTCTCTTCTTTTCTCCTTTCTTTTCTCTTGTCTCTTCTTCTCTTCTTTTCTCTTTTCTCTTCTTTTCCCTTCATTTCTCTTTTCTCTTTTGTATTCTTTTATCTTCTATTCACTTTTCTCTTTTATCTTTTCTTTTCTCTTCTTTTCTCTATTCGCTTCTTTTCTCTTTTCTCTTCTTTTCTCTTCATTTCTCTTTCCTCATTTCTCTATTCTCATCTGTTCTCTTTTCTCTTCTTTGCTCTTTTCTCTTTTCTCTTCTTCTATCTTCTTTTATCTTCTTTTCTCTTTTCTCTTTTCTCTATTCTCTTCTGTTCTCTTTTGTCTTCTTTCCTCTGTTCCCTTTTCTCGTCTATTCTCTTTTATCTTTTCTCTTCATTTCTCTTTTCTCTTCTTTTCCATTCTCTCTTCTTTTCTCTTTTCTCATTTCTATTTTCTTTTCTTTTCTCTTTTCTCTTCTCTCTTCTTGTCTCTTTTTTCTCTTCTATTCTTTTCTCTTCTTTTCTCTTTTCCATTTTCTCTTGTTTTCTCTTGTCTCTTTTCTCTTTTCACTTCTTGTCTCTTTTTTCTCTTCTATTATTTTCTCTTCTTTTCTCTTTTCTATTTCCTCTTCTTTTCTATTTTATCTCTTCTCTTCTTTTCTCTTTTCCCTTTTCTTTTCTCTTTTCTCTTCTTTTCTCTTCTTTTCTCCTTCACTTTTCTTTTCTCTTTTCTGTTCTTTTCTCTTTTCTCATCTTTTCGCCTCTTTACTCTTTTCCCTTTTCTCTTCTTTTTTCTTTTCTCTTCTTTTCTCATTTCTCTTATTTTCTCTTTTCTCTTATTTTCTCTTTTCACTTTTCTCTTCTTTTCTCTTTTCCCTTTTCTCTTGTTTTCTCTTTTCCCTTTTCTCTTCTTTTCTCTATTCTCTTTTTCTCTTTACCCTTCTTTTCTCTTTTCGCTTTTCTCTTCTTATCTCTTCTCCTTTTTCTCATATCTGTTCTTTTCTCTTTTCTCTTTTCTCTTCTTTTCTCTTTTCTCATCTTTTCTCCTCTTTACTCTTTTCCCTTTTCTCTTCTTTTTTCTTTTCTCTTCTTTTTTCTTTTCTCTTCGTTTCTCTTTTCTCTTCTTTTCTCTTTTCCCTTTTCTTTTCTCTTTTCTCTATTCTCTTCTTTTCTCTTTTCTCGTCTTTTCTCTTTTCTCGTCATTTCCCTTCATTTCTCTTTTCTCTTTTCTCTTTTGTATTCTTTTTTCTTCTGTTCACTTTTCTCTTCTATCTTTTCTCTTCTTTTCTCTTTTCTCCTCTTTTCTTTTTTCCCTTTTCTTTTCTCTTTTCTCTTTTCTCTTTTCTCTTCTTATCTCTTCTTTTCTCTTTTCTCTTCTTTTCTCTTCTTTTCTCTTTTCCCTTTATTCTCTTCTTTTCTCATTTCCTATATTCTCTTCTTTTCTCTTTTCACTTTTCTCTTCTTTTCTCTTTTCCCTTTTCTCTTGTTTTCTCTTTTCCCTTTTCTCTTCTTTTCTCTATTCTCTTTTTCTCTTTACTCTTCTTTTCTCTTTTCGCTTTTCTCTTCTTATCTCTTCTCCTTTTTCTCATATCTGTTCTTTTCTCTTTTCTCTTTTCTCTTCTTTTCTCTTTTCTCATCTTTTCTCCTCTTTACTCTTTTCCCTTTTCTCTTCTTTTTTCTTTTCTCTTCTTTTCTCGTTTCTCTTCTTTTCTCTTTTCCCTTTTCGTTTCTCTTTTCTCTATTCTCTTCTTTTCTCTTTTCTCTTTTGTATTCTTTTCTCTTCTATTCACTTTTCTCTTTTAACTTTTCTCTTCTTTTCTCTATTCTCTTCTTTTCTCTTTTTTCTCTTCTATTCACTTTTCTCTTTTATCTTTTCTCTTCTTTTCTCTATTCTCTTCTTTTCTCTATTAACTTTTCTCTTCTTTTCTCTATTCTCTTCTTTTCTCTTTTTTCTCTTCTATTCACTTTTCTCCATTATCTTTTCTCTTCTTTTCTCTATTCTCTTCTTTTCTCTTTTCTCTTCTTTTCTCTTCATTTCTCTTTCCTCATTTCTCTATTCTCATCTGTTCTCTTTTCTCTTCTTTGCTCTTTTCTCTTTTCTCTTCTTCTATCTTCTTTTATCTTCTTTTCTCTTTTCTCTTTTCTCTATTCTCTTCTGTTCTCTTTTGTCTTCTTTCCACTGTTCCCTTTTCTCGTCTATACTCTTTTATCTTTTCTCTTCTTTTCTCTTTTCACTTTTCTTTTCTCTTTTCTCTTCTTTTCTCTTTTCTCATCTTTTCTCCTCTTTACTCTTTTCCCTTTTCTCTTCTTTTTTCTTTTCTCTTCTTTTCTCGTTTCTCTTCTTTTCTCTTTTCCCTTTTCGTTTCTCTTTTCTCTATTCTCTTCTTTTCTCTTTTCTCTTTTGTATTCTTTTCTCTTCTATTCACTTTTCTCTTTTAACTTTTCTCTTCTTTTCTCTATTCTCTTCTTTTCTCTTTTTTCTCTTCTATTCACTTTTCTCTTTTATCTTTTCTCTTCTTTTCTCTATTCTCTTCTTTTCTCTATTAACTTTTCTCTTCTTTTCTCTATTCTCTTCTTTTCTCTTTTTTCTCTTCTATTCACTTTTCTCCTTTATCTTTTCTCTTCTTTTCTCTATTCTCTTCTTTTCTCTTTTCTCTTCTTTTCTCTTTCCTCATTTCTCTATTCTCATCTGTTCTCTTTTCTCTTCTTTGCTCTTCTCTCTTTTCTCTTCTTCTATCTTCTTTTATCTTCTTTTCTCTTTTCTCTTTTCTCTATTCTCTTCTGTTCTCTTTTGTCTTCTTTCCACTGTTCCCTTTTCTCGTCTATTCTCTTTTATCTTTTCTCTTCTTTTCTCTTTTCTCTTCTTTTCCATTCTCTCTTCTTTTCTCTTTTCTCATTTCCCTTTTCTTTTCTTTTCTCTTTTCTCTTTTCTCTTCTTGTCTCTTTTTTCTTTTCTATTCTTTTCTCTTCTTTTCTCCTTTCACGTTTCTTTTCTCTTTTCTCTTCTTTTCTCATTCCTTTTTTCTCTTTTCTCTTTTCTCTTCTTTTCTCCTTTCTTTTCTCTTGTCTCTTCTTCTCTTCTTTTCTCTTTTCTCTTCTTTTCCCTTCATTTCTCTTTTCTCTTTTGTATTCTTTTATCTTCTATTCACTTTTCTCTTTTATCTTTTCTTTTCTCTTCTTTTCTCTATTCTCTTCTTTTCTCTTTTCTCTTCTTTTCTCTTCATTTCTCTTTCCTCATTTCTCTATTCTCATCTGTTCTCTTTTCTCTTCTTTGCTCTTTTCTCTTTTCTCTTCTTCTATCTTCTTTTATCTTCTTTTCTCTTTTCTCTTTTCTCTATTCTCTTCTGTTCTCTTTTGTCTTCTTTCCTCTGTTCCCTTTTCTCGTCTATTCTCTTTTATCTTTTCTCTTCATTTCTCTTTTCTCTTCTTTTCCATTCTCTCTTCTTTTCTCTTTTCTCATTTCTATTTTCTTTTCTTTTCTCTTTTCTCTTCTCTCTTCTTGTCTCTTTTTTCTCTTCTATTCTTTTCTCTTCTTTTCTCTTTTCCATTTTCTCTTGTTTTCTCTTGTCTCTTTTCTCTTTTCACTTCTTGTCTCTTTTTTCTCTTCTATTATTTTCTCTTCTTTTCTCTTTTCTATTTCCTCTTCTTTTCTATTTTATCTCTTCTCTTCTTTTCTCATTTCCCTTTTCTTTTCTCTTTTCTCTTCTTTTCTCTTTTCTCATCTTTTCGCCTCTTTACTCTTTTCCCTTTTCTCTTCTTTTTTCTTTTCTCTTCTTTTCTCATTTCTCTTATTTTCTCTTTTCTCTTATTTTCTCTTTTCACTTTTCTCTTCTTTTCTCTTTTCCCTTTTCTCTTGTTTTCTCTTTTCCCTTTTCTCTTCTTTTCTCTATTCTCTTTTTCTCTTTACTCTTCTTTTCTCTTTTCGCTTTTCTCTTCTTATCTCTTCTCCTTTTTCTCATATCTGTTCTTTTCTCTTTTCTCTTTTCTCTTCTTTTCTCTTTTCTCATCTTTTCTCCTCTTTACTCTTTTCCCTTTTCTCTTCTTTTTTCTTTTCTCTTCTTTTTTCTTTTCTCTTCTTTTCTCTTTTCTCTTCTTTTCTCTTTTCCCTTTTCTTTTCTCTTTTCTCTATTCTCTTCTTTTCTCTTTTCTCGTCTTTTCTCTTTTCTCGTCATTTCCCTTCATTTCTCTTTTCTCTTTTCTCTTTTGTATTCTTTTTTCTTCTGTTCACTTTTCTCTTCTATCTTTTCTCTTCTTTTCTCTTTTCTCCTCTTTTCTTTTTTCCCTTTTCTTTTCTCTTTTCTCTTTTCTCTTTTCTCTTCTTATCTCTTCTTTTCTCTTTTCTCTTCTTTTCTCTTCTTTTCTCTTTTCCCTTTATTCTCTTCTTTTCTCATTTCCTATATTCTCTTCTTTTCTCTTTTCTCTTTTCTCTTCTTTTCTCTTTATTCTTTAAACTTTTCTCTTCTTTTTACTCTTCATTTCTCTTTTCTCTTCTTTTCATTTCTTTTCTCTTCTTTTCTCTTTTCTCTTCTTTTCTCTTCCTTTCTCTATATATTCTCTTTTCTCTTTTCTCTCATTTCCTCTTATTTTCTCTTTTTCCTTTTCTCTTCTTTTCTCTATTCTCTTTTTCTCTTTACTCTTCTTTTCTCTTTTCGCTTTTCTCTTCTTATCTCTTCTCCTTTTTCTCATTTCTGTTCTTTTCTCTTTTCTCTTTTTTCTTCATTTCTCTTCTTTTCCCTTTTCCCTTTACACCTCTTTTTCCTTTTCTTCTTTTCTCTTTTCACTTTTCTTTTCTCTTTTCTCTTCTTTTTTCTTTTCTCTTCTTTTCTCGTTTCTCTTTTCTCTTTTCTCTTTTGTATTCTTTTATCTTCTATTCACTTTTCTCTTTTAACTTTTCTCTTCTTTTCTCTATTCTCTTCTTTTCTCTTTTTTCTCTTCTATTCACTTTTCTCTTTTATCTTTTCTCTTCTTTTCTCTATTCTCTACTTTTCTCTATTATCTTTTCTCTTCTATCTTCTTTTATCTTCTTTTCTCTTTTCTCTTTTCTCTATTCTCTTCTGTTCTCTTTTGTCTTCTTTCCTCTGTTCCCTTTTCTCATCTATTCTCTTTTATCTTTTCTCTTCATTTCTCTTTTCTCTTCTTTTCCATTCTCTCTTTTCTCTTTTCTCATTTCTCTTTTCTTTTCTCTTTTCTCTTTTCTCTTCTTGTCTCTTTTTTCTTTTCTATTCTTTTCTCTTCTTTTCTCTTTTCCATTTTCTCTTATTTTCTCTTTTCCCTTTTCTCTTCTTTTCTCTATTCTCTTTTTTCTTTACTCTTCTTTTCTCTTTTCGCTTTTCTCTTCTTATCTCTTCTCCTTTTTCTCATATCTGTTCTTTTCTCTTTTCTCTTTTTTCTTCATTTCTCTTCATTTCTCTTTTTCCTTTACACCTCTTTTTTCTTTTCTTCTATTCTCTTTTCACTTTTCTTTTCTCTTTTCTCTTCTTTTCTCTTTTCTCATCTTTTCTCCTCTTTACTCTTTTCCCTTTTCTCTTCTTTTTTCTTTTCTCTTCTTTTCTCGTTTCTCTTCTTTTCTCTTTTCCCTTTTCGTTTCTCTTTTCTCTATTCTCTTCTGTTCTCTTTTGTCTTCTTTCCTCTGTTCCCTTTTCTCGTCTATTCTCTTTTATCTTTTCTCTTCATTTCTCTTTTCTCTTCTTTTCCATTCTCTCTTCTTTTCTCTTTTCTCATTTCTCTTTTCTTTTCTCGTTTCTCTTTTCTCTTTTCTCTTTTGTATTCTTTTCTCTTCTATTCACTTTTCTCTTTTAACTTTTCTCTTCTTTTCTCTATTCTCTTCTTTTCTCTTTTTTCTCTTCTATTCACTTTTCTCTTTTATCTTTTCTCTTCTTTTCTCTATTCTCTTCTTTTCTCTATTAACTTTTCTCTTCTTTTCTCTATTCTCTTCTTTTCTCTTTTTTCTCTTCTATTCACTTTTCTCCTTTATCTTTTCTCTTCTTTTCTCTATTCTCTTCTTTTCTCTTTTCTCTTCTTTTCTCTTCATTTCTCTTTCCTCATTTCTCTATTCTCATCTGTTCTCTTTTCTCTTCTTTGCTCTTTTCTCTTTTCTCTTCTTCTATCTTCTTTTATCTTCTTTTCTCTTTTCTCTTTTCTCTATTCTCTTCTGTTCTCTTTTGTCTTCTTTCCACTGTTCCCTTTTCTCGTCTATACTCTTTTATCTTTTCTCTTCTTTTCTCTTTTCACTTTTCTTTTCTCTTTTCTCTTCTTTTCTCTTTTCTCATCTTTTCTCCTCTTTACTCTTGTCCCTTTTCTCTTCTTTTTTCTTTTCTCTTCTTTTCTCGTTTCTCTTCTTTTCTCTTTTCCCTTTTCGTTTCTCTTTTCTCTATTCTCTTCTTTTCTCTTTTCTCTTTTGTATTCTTTTCTCTTCTATTCACTTTTCTCTTTTAACTTTTCTCTTCTTTTCTCTATTCTCTTCTTTTCTCTTTTTTCTCTTCTATTCACTTTTCTCTTTTATCTTTTCTCTTCTTTTCTCTATTCTCTTCTTTTCTCTATTAACTTTTCTCTTCTTTTCTCTATTCTCTTCTTTTCTCTTTTTTCTCTTCTATTCACTTTTCTCCTTTATCTTTTCTCTTCTTTTCTCTATTCTCTTCTTTTCTCTTTTCTCTTCTTTTCTCTTCATTTCTCTTTCCTCATTTCTCTATTCTCATCTGTTCTCTTTTCTCTTCTTTGCTCTTCTCTCTTTTCTCTTCTTCTATCTTCTTTTATCTTCTTTTCTCTTTTCTCTTTTCTCTATTCTCTTCTGTTCTCTTTTGTCTTCTTTCCACTGTTCCCTTTTCTCGTCTATTCTCTTTTATCTTTTCTCTTCTTTTCTCTTTTCACTTCTTTTCCATTCTCTCTTCTTTTCTCTTTTCTCATTTCCCTTTTCTTTTCTTTTCTCTTTTCTCTTTTCTCTTCTTGTCTCTTTTTTCTTTTCTATTCTTTTCTCTTCTTTTCTCCTTTCACGTTTCTTTTCTCTTTTCTCTTCTTTTCTCATTCCTTTTTTCTCTTTTCTCTTTTCTCTTCTTTTCTCCTTTCTTTTCTCTTGTCTCTTCTTCTCTTCTTTTCTCTTTTCTCTTCTTTTCCCTTCATTTCTCTTTTCTCTTTTGTATTCTTTTATCTTCTATTCACTTTTCTCTTTTATCTTTTCTTTTCTCTTCTTTTCTCTATTCTCTTCTTTTCTCTTTTCTCTTCTTTTCTCTTCATTTCTCTTTCCTCATTTCTCTATTCTCATCTGTTCTCTTTTCTCTTCTTTGCTCTTTTCTCTTTTCTCTTCTTCTATCTTCTTTTATCTTCATTTCTCTTTTCTCTATTCTCTTCTGTTCTCTTTTGTCTTCTTTCCACTGTTCCCTTTTCTCGTCTATTCTCTTTTATCTTTTCTCTTCTTTTCTCTTTTCTCTTCTTTTCCATTCTCTCTTCTTTTCTCTTTTCTCATTTCCCTTTTCTTTTCTTTTCTCTTTTCTCTTTTCTCTTCTTGTCTCTTTTTTCTTTTCTATTCTTTTCTCTTCTTTTCTCCTTTCACGTTTCTTTTCTCTTTTCTCTTCTTTTCTCATTCCTTTTTTCTCTTTTCTCTTTTCTCTTCTTTTCTCCTTTCTTTTCTCTTGTCTCTTCTTCTCTTCTTTTCTCTTTTCTCTTCTTTTCCCTTCATTTCTCTTTTCTCTTTTGTATTCTTTTATCTTCTATTCACTTTTCTCTTTTATCTTTTCTTTTCTCTTCTTTTCTCTATTCTCTTCTTTTCTCTTTTCTCTTCTTTTCTCTTCATTTCTCTTTCCTCATTTCTCTATTCTCATCTGTTCTCTTTTCTCTTCTTTGCTCTTTTCTCTTTTCTCTTCTTCTATCTTCTTTTATCTTCATTTCTCTTTTCTCTATTCTCTTCTGTTCTCTTTTGTCTTCTTTCCACTGTTCCCTTTTCTCGTCTATTCTCTTTTATCTTTTCTCTTCTTTTCTCTTTTCTCTTCTTTTCCATTCTCTCTTCTTTTCTCTTTTCTCATTTCCCTTTTCTTTTCTTTTCTCTTTTCTCTTTTCTCTTCTTGTCTCTTTTTTCTTTTCTATTCTTTTCTCTTCTTTTCTCCTTTCACGTTTCTTTTCTCTTTTCTCTTCTTTTCTCATTCCTTTTTTCTCTTTTCTCTTTTCTCTTCTTTTCTCCTTTCTTTTCTCTTGTCTCTTCTTCTCTTCTTTTCTCTTTTCTCTTCTTTTCCCTTCATTTCTCTTTTCTCTTTTGTATTCTTTTATCTTCTATTCACTTTTCTCTTTTATCTTTTCTTTTCTCTTCTTTTCTCTATTCTCTTCTTTTCTCTTTTCTCTTCTTTTCTCTTCATTTCTCTTTCCTCATTTCTCTATTCTCATCTGTTCTCTTTTCTCTTCTTTGCTCTTTTCTCTTTTCTCTTCTTCTATCTTCTTTTATCTTCTTTTCTCTTTTCTCTTTTCTCTATTCTCTTCTGTTCTCTTTTGTCTTCTTTCCTCTGTTCCCTTTTCTCGTCTATTCTCTTTTATCTTTTCTCTTCATTTCTCTTTTCTCTTCTTTTCCATTCTCTCTTCTTTTCTCTTTTCTCATTTCTATTTTCTTTTCTTTTCTCTTTTCTCTTCTCTCTTCTTGTCTCTTTTTTCTCTTCTATTCTTTTCTCTTCTTTTCTCTTTTCCATTTTCTCTTGTTTTCTCTTGTCTCTTTTCTCTTTTCACTTCTTGTCTCTTTTTTCTCTTCTATTATTTTCTCTTCTTTTCTCTTTTCTATTTCCTCTTCTTTTCTATTTTATCTCTTCTCTTCTTTTCTCATTTCCCTTTTCTTTTCTCTTTTCTCTTCTTTTCTCTTCTTTTCTCCTTCACTTTTCTTTTCTCTTTTCTGTTCTTTTCTCTTTTCTCATCTTTTCGCCTCTTTACTCTTTTCCCTTTTCTCTTCTTTTTTCTTTTCTCTTCTTTTCTCATTTCTCTTATTTTCTCTTTTCTCTTATTTTCTCTTTTCACTTTTCTCTTCTTTTCTCTTTTCCCTTTTCTCTTGTTTTCTCTTTTCCCTTTTCTCTTCTTTTCTCTATTCTCTTTTTCTCTTTACTCTTCTTTTCTCTTTTCGCTTTTCTCTTCTTATCTCTTCTCCTTTTTCTCATATCTGTTCTTTTCTCTTTTCTCTTTTCTCTTCTTTTCTCTTTTCTCATCTTTTCTCCTCTTTACTCTTTTCCCTTTTCTCTTCTTTTTTCTTTTCTCTTCTTTTTTCTTTTCTCTTCTTTTCTCTTTTCTCTTCTTTTCTCTTTTCCCTTTTCTTTTCTCTTTTCTCTATTCTCTTCTTTTCTCTTTTCTCGTCTTTTCTCTTTTCTCGTCATTTCCCTTCATTTCTCTTTTCTCTTTTCTCTTTTGTATTCTTTTTTCTTCTGTTCACTTTTCTCTTCTATCTTTTCTCTTCTTTTCTCTTTTCTCCTCTTTTCTTTTTTCCCTTTTCTTTTCTCTTTTCTCTTTTCTCTTTTCTCTTCTTATCTCTTCTTTTCTCTTTTCTCTTCTTTTCTCTTCTTTTCTCTTTTCCCTTTATTCTCTTCTTTTCTCATTTCCTATATTCTCTTCTTTTCTCTTTTCTCTTTTCTCTTCTTTTCTCTTTATTCTTTAAACTTTTCTCTTCTTTTTACTCTTCATTTCTCTTTTCTCTTCTTTTCATTTCTTTTCTCTTCTTTTCTCTTTTCTCTTCTTTTCTCTTCCTTTCTCTATATATTCTCTTTTCTCTTTTCTCTCATTTCCTCTTATTTTCTCTTTTTCCTTTTCTCTTCTTTTCTCTATTCTCTTTTTCTCTTTACTCTTCTTTTCTCTTTTCGCTTTTCTCTTCTTATCTCTTCTCCTTTTTCTCATTTCTGTTCTTTTCTCTTTTCTCTTTTTTCTTCATTTCTCTTCTTTTCCCTTTTCCCTTTACACCTCTTTTTCCTTTTCTTCTTTTCTCTTTTCACTTTTCTTTTCTCTTTTCTCTTCTTTTTTCTTTTCTCTTCTTTTCTCGTTTCTCTTTTCTCTTTTCTCTTTTGTATTCTTTTATCTTCTATTCACTTTTCTCTTTTAACTTTTCTCTTCTTTTCTCTATTCTCTTCTTTTCTCTTTTTTCTCTTCTATTCACTTTTCTCTTTTATCTTTTCTCTTCTTTTCTCTATTCTCTACTTTTCTCTATTATCTTTTCTCTTCTATCTTCTTTTATCTTCTTTTCTCTTTTCTCTTTTCTCTATTCTCTTCTGTTCTCTTTTGTCTTCTTTCCTCTGTTCCCTTTTCTCATCTATTCTCTTTTATCTTTTCTCTTCATTTCTCTTTTCTCTTCTTTTCCATTCTCTCTTTTCTCTTTTCTCATTTCTCTTTTCTTTTCTCTTTTCTCTTTTCTCTTCTTGTCTCTTTTTTCTTTTCTATTCTTTTCTCTTCTTTTCTCTTTTCCATTTTCTCTTATTTTCTCTTTTCCCTTTTCTCTTCTTTTCTCTATTCTCTTTTTTCTTTACTCTTCTTTTCTCTTTTCGCTTTTCTCTTCTTATCTCTTCTCCTTTTTCTCATATCTGTTCTTTTCTCTTTTCTCTTTTTTCTTCATTTCTCTTCATTTCTCTTTTTCCTTTACACCTCTTTTTTCTTTTCTTCTATTCTCTTTTCACTTTTCTTTTCTCTTTTCTCTTCTTTTCTCTTTTCTCATCTTTTCTCCTCTTTACTCTTTTCCCTTTTCTCTTCTTTTTTCTTTTCTCTTCTTTTCTCGTTTCTCTTCTTTTCTCTTTTCCCTTTTCGTTTCTCTTTTCTCTATTCTCTTCTGTTCTCTTTTGTCTTCTTTCCTCTGTTCCCTTTTCTCGTCTATTCTCTTTTATCTTTTCTCTTCATTTCTCTTTTCTCTTCTTTTCCATTCTCTCTTCTTTTCTCTTTTCTCATTTCTCTTTTCTTTTCTCGTTTCTCTTTTCTCTTTTCTCTTTTGTATTCTTTTCTCTTCTATTCACTTTTCTCTTTTAACTTTTCTCTTCTTTTCTCTATTCTCTTCTTTTCTCTTTTTTCTCTTCTATTCACTTTTCTCTTTTATCTTTTCTCTTCTTTTCTCTATTCTCTTCTTTTCTCTATTAACTTTTCTCTTCTTTTCTCTATTCTCTTCTTTTCTCTTTTTTCTCTTCTATTCACTTTTCTCCTTTATCTTTTCTCTTCTTTTCTCTATTCTCTTCTTTTCTCTTTTCTCTTCTTTTCTCTTCATTTCTCTTTCCTCATTTCTCTATTCTCATCTGTTCTCTTTTCTCTTCTTTGCTCTTTTCTCTTTTCTCTTCTTCTATCTTCTTTTATCTTCTTTTCTCTTTTCTCTTTTCTCTATTCTCTTCTGTTCTCTTTTGTCTTCTTTCCACTGTTCCCTTTTCTCGTCTATACTCTTTTATCTTTTCTCTTCTTTTCTCTTTTCACTTTTCTTTTCTCTTTTCTCTTCTTTTCTCTTTTCTCATCTTTTCTCCTCTTTACTCTTGTCCCTTTTCTCTTCTTTTTTCTTTTCTCTTCTTTTCTCGTTTCTCTTCTTTTCTCTTTTCCCTTTTCGTTTCTCTTTTCTCTATTCTCTTCTTTTCTCTTTTCTCTTTTGTATTCTTTTCTCTTCTATTCACTTTTCTCTTTTAACTTTTCTCTTCTTTTCTCTATTCTCTTCTTTTCTCTTTTTTCTCTTCTATTCACTTTTCTCTTTTATCTTTTCTCTTCTTTTCTCTATTCTCTTCTTTTCTCTATTAACTTTTCTCTTCTTTTCTCTATTCTCTTCTTTTCTCTTTTTTCTCTTCTATTCACTTTTCTCCTTTATCTTTTCTCTTCTTTTCTCTATTCTCTTCTTTTCTCTTTTCTCTTCTTTTCTCTTCATTTCTCTTTCCTCATTTCTCTATTCTCATCTGTTCTCTTTTCTCTTCTTTGCTCTTCTCTCTTTTCTCTTCTTCTATCTTCTTTTATCTTCTTTTCTCTTTTCTCTTTTCTCTATTCTCTTCTGTTCTCTTTTGTCTTCTTTCCACTGTTCCCTTTTCTCGTCTATTCTCTTTTATCTTTTCTCTTCTTTTCTCTTTTCTCTTCTTTTCCATTCTCTCTTCTTTTCTCTTTTCTCATTTCCCTTTTCTTTTCTTTTCTCTTTTCTCTTTTCTCTTCTTGTCTCTTTTTTCTTTTCTATTCTTTTCTCTTCTTTTCTCCTTTCACGTTTCTTTTCTCTTTTCTCTTCTTTTCTCATTCCTTTTTTCTCTTTTCTCTTTTCTCTTCTTTTCTCCTTTCTTTTCTCTTGTCTCTTCTTCTCTTCTTTTCTCTTTTCTCTTCTTTTCCCTTCATTTCTCTTTTCTCTTTTGTATTCTTTTATCTTCTATTC
Organism: Chiloscyllium punctatum; assembly: GCF_047496795.1. NCBI lineage: Eukaryota > Metazoa > Chordata > Chondrichthyes > Orectolobiformes > Hemiscylliidae > Chiloscyllium > Chiloscyllium punctatum. Next base: position 37,214,903 of record NC_092779.1, read on the forward strand.
ACTTTTCTCTTTTATCTTTTCTTTTCTCTTCTTTTCTCTATTCTCTTCTTTTCTCTTTTCTCTTCTTTTCTCTTCATTTCTCTTTCCTCATTTCTCTATTCTCATCTGTTCTCTTTTCTCTTCTTTGCTCTTTTCTCTTTTCTCTTCTTCTATCTTCTTTTATCTTCATTTCTCTTTTCTCTATTCTCTTCTGTTCTCTTTTGTCTTCTTTCCACTGTTCCCTTTTCTCGTCTATTCTCTTTTATCTTTTCTCTTCTTTTCTCTTTTCTCTTCTTTTCCATTCTCTCTTCTTTTCTCTTTTCTCATTTCCCTTTTCTTTTCTTTTCTCTTTTCTCTTTTCTCTTCTTGTCTCTTTTTTCTTTTCTATTCTTTTCTCTTCTTTTCTCCTTTCACGTTTCTTTTCTCTTTTCTCTTCTTTTCTCATTCCTTTTTTCTCTTTTCTCTTTTCTCTTCTTTTCTCCTTTCTTTTCTCTTGTCTCTTCTTCTCTTCTTTTCTCTTTTCTCTTCTTTTCCCTTCATTTCTCTTTTCTCTTTTGTATTCTTTTATCTTCTATTCACTTTTCTCTTTTATCTTTTCTTTTCTCTTCTTTTCTCTATTCTCTTCTTTTCTCTTTTCTCTTCTTTTCTCTTCATTTCTCTTTCCTCATTTCTCTATTCTCATCTGTTCTCTTTTCTCTTCTTTGCTCTTTTCTCTTTTCTCTTCTTCTATCTTCTTTTATCTTCTTTTCTCTTTTCTCTTTTCTCTATTCTCTTCTGTTCTCTTTTGTCTTCTTTCCTCTGTTCCCTTTTCTCGTCTATTCTCTTTTATCTTTTCTCTTCATTTCTCTTTTCTCTTCTTTTCCATTCTCTCTTCTTTTCTCTTTTCTCATTTCTATTTTCTTTTCTTTTCTCTTTTCTCTTCTCTCTTCTTGTCTCTTTTTTCTCTTCTATTCTTTTCTCTTCTTTTCTCTTTTCCATTTTCTCTTGTTTTCTCTTGTCTCTTTTCTCTTTTCACTTCTTGTCTCTTTTTTCTCTTCTATTATTTTCTCTTCTTTTCTCTTTTCTATTTCCTCTTCTTTTCTATTTTATCTCTTCTCTTCTTTTCTCTTTTCCCTTTTCTTTTCTCTTTTCTCTTCTTTTCTCTTCTTTTCTCCTTCACTTTTCTTTTCTCTTTTCTGTTCTTTTCTCTTTTCTCATCTTTTCGCCTCTTTACTCTTTTCCCTTTTCTCTTCTTTTTTCTTTTCTATTCTTTTCTCTTCTTTTCTCTTTTCCATTTTCTCTTATTTTCTCTTTTCCCTTTTCTCTTCTTTTCTCTATTCTCTTTTTTCTTTACTCTTCTTTTCTCTTTTCGCTTTTCTCTTCTTATCTCTTCTCCTTTTTCTCATATCTGTTCTTTTCTCTTTTCTCTTTTTTCTTCATTTCTCTTCTTTTCTCTTTTTCCTTTACACCTCTTTTTTCTTTTCTTCTTTTCTCTTTTCACTTTTCTTTTCTCTTTTCTCTTCTTTTCTCTTTTCTCATCTTTTCTCCTCTTTACTCTTTTCCCTTTTCTCTTCTTTTTTCTTTTCTCTTCTTTTCTCGTTTCTCTTCTTTTCTCTTTTCCCTTTTCGTTTCTCTTTTCTCTATTCTCTTCTTTTCTCTTTTCTCTTTTGTATTCTTTTCTCTTCAATTCACTTTTCTCTTTTAACTTTTCTCTTCTTTTCTCTATTCTCTTCTTTTCTCTTTTTTCTCTTCTATTCACTTTTCTCTTTTATCTTTTCTCTTCTTTTCTCTATTCTCTTCTTTTCTCTATTAACTTTTCTCTTCTTTTCTCTATTCTCTTCTTTTCTCTTTTTTCTCTTCTATTCACTTTTCTCCTTTATCTTTTCTCTTCTTTTCTCTATTCTCTTCTTTTCTCTTTTCTCTTCTTTTCTCTTCATTTCTCTTTCCTCATTTCTCTATTCTCATCTGTTCTCTTTTCTCTTCTTCTATCTTCTTTTATCTTCTTTTCTCTTTTCTCTTTTCTCTATTCTCTTCTGTTCTCTTTTGTCTTCTTTCCACTGTTCCCTTTTCTCGTCTATACTCTTTTATCTTTTCTCTTCTTTTCTCTTTTCACTTTTCTTTTCTCTTTTCTCTTCTTTTCTCTTTTCTCATCTTTTCTCCTCTTTACTCTTTTCCCTTTTCTCTTCTTTTTTCTTTTCTCTTCTTTTCTCGTTTCTCTTCTTTTCTCTTTTCCCTTTTCGTTTCTCTTTTCTCTATTCTCTTCTTTTCTCTTTTCTCTTTTGTATTCTTTTCTCTTCTATTCACTTTTCTCTTTTAACTTTTCTCTTCTTTTCTCTATTCTCTTCTTTTCTCTTTTTTCTCTTCTATTCACTTTTCTCTTTTATCTTTTCTCTTCTTTTCTCTATTCTCTTCTTTTCTCTATTAACTTTTCTCTTCTTTTCTCTATTCTCTTCTTTTCTCTTTTTTCTCTTCTATTCACTTTTCTCCTTTATCTTTTCTCTTCTTTTCTCTATTCTCTTCTTTTCTCTTTTCTCTTCTTTTCTCTTCATTTCTCTTTCCTCATTTCTCTATTCTCATCTGTTCTCTTTTCTCTTCTTTGCTCTTCTCTCTTTTCTCTTCTTCTATCTTCTTTTATCTTCTTTTCTCTTTTCTCTTTTCTCTATTCTCTTCTGTTCTCTTTTGTCTTCTTTCCACTGTTCCCTTTTCTCGTCTATTCTCTTTTATCTTTTCTCTTCTTTTCTCTTTTCTCTTCTTTTCCATTCTCTCTTCTTTTCTCTTTTCTCATTTCCCTTTTCTTTTCTTTTCTCTTTTCTCTTTTCTCTTCTTGTCTCTTTTTTCTTTTCTATTCTTTTCTCTTCTTTTCTCCTTTCACGTTTCTTTTCTCTTTTCTCTTCTTTTCTCATTCCTTTTTTCTCTTTTCTCTTTTCTCTTCTTTTCTCCTTTCTTTTCTCTTGTCTCTTCTTCTCTTCTTTTCTCTTTTCTCTTCTTTTCCCTTCATTTCTCTTTTCTCTTTTGTATTCTTTTATCTTCTATTCACTTTTCTCTTTTATCTTTTCTTTTCTCTTCTTTTCTCTATTCTCTTCTTTTCTCTTTTCTCTTCTTTTCTCTTCATTTCTCTTTCCTCATTTCTCTATTCTCATCTGTTCTCTTTTCTCTTCTTTGCTCTTTTCTCTTTTCTCTTCTTCTATCTTCTTTTATCTTCTTTTCTCTTTTCTCTTTTCTCTATTCTCTTCTGTTCTCTTTTGTCTTCTTTCCTCTGTTCCCTTTTCTCGTCTATTCTCTTTTATCTTTTCTCTTCATTTCTCTTTTCTCTTCTTTTCCATTCTCTCTTCTTTTCTCTTTTCTCATTTCTATTTTCTTTTCTTTTCTCTTTTCTCTTCTCTCTTCTTGTCTCTTTTTTCTCTTCTATTCTTTTCTCTTCTTTTCTCTTTTCCATTTTCTCTTGTTTTCTCTTGTCTCTTTTCTCTTTTCACTTCTTGTCTCTTTTTTCTCTTCTATTATTTTCTCTTCTTTTCTCTTTTCTATTTCCTCTTCTTTTCTATTTTATCTCTTCTCTTCTTTTCTCTTTTCCCTTTTCTTTTCTCTTTTCTCTTCTTTTCTCTTCTTTTCTCCTTCACTTTTCTTTTCTCTTTTCTGTTCTTTTCTCTTTTCTCATCTTTTCGCCTCTTTACTCTTTTCCCTTTTCTCTTCTTTTTTCTTTTCTCTTCTTTTCTCATTTCTCTTCTTTTCTCTTTTCTCTTATTTTCTCTTTTCACTTTTCTCTTCTTTTCTCTTTTCCCTTTTCTCTTGTTTTCTCTTTTCCCTTTTCTCTTCTTTTCTCTATTCTCTTTTTCTCTTTACTCTTCTTTTCTCTTTTCGCTTTTCTCTTCTTATCTCTTCTCCTTTTTCTCATATCTGTTCTTTTCTCTTTTCTCTTTTCTCTTCTTTTCTCTTTTCTCATCTTTTCTCCTCTTTACTCTTTTCCCTTTTCTCTTCTTTTTTCTTTTCTCTTCTTTTTTCTTTTCTCTTCTTTTCTCTTTTCTCTTCTTTTCTCTTTTCCCTTTTCTTTTCTCTTTTCTCTATTCTCTTCTTTTCTCTTTTCTCGTCTTTTCTCTTTTCTCGTCATTTCCCTTCATTTCTCTTTTCTCTTTTCTCTTTTGTATTCTTTTTTATTCTGTTCACTTTTCTCTTCTATCTTTTCTCTTCTTTTCTCTTTTCTCCTCTTTTCTTTTTTCCCTTTTCTTTTCTCTTTTCTCGTTTCTCTTTTCTCTTCGTATCTCTTCTTTTCTCTTTTCTCTTCTTTTCTCTTCTTTTCTCTTTTCCCTTTATTCTCTTCTTTTCTCATTTCCTATATTCTCTTCTTTTCTCTTTTCTCTTTTCTCTTCTTTTCTCTTTATTCTTTAAACTTTTCTCTTCTTTTTACTCTTCATTTCTCTTTTCTCTTCTTTTCCTTTCTTTTCTCTTCTTTTCTCTTTTCTCTTCTTTTCTCTTCCTTTCTCTATATATTCTCTTTTCTCTTTTCTCTCATTTCCTCTTATTTTCTCTTTTTCCTTTTCTCTTCTTTTCTCTATTCTCTTTTTCTCTTTACTCTTCTTTTCTCTTTTCGCTTTTCTCTTCTTATCTCTTCTCCTTTTTCTCATTTCTGTTCTTTTCTCTTTTCTCTTTTTTCTTCATTTCTCTTCTTTTCCCTTTTCCCTTTACACCTCTTTTTCCTTTTCTTCTTTTCTCTTTTCACTTTTCTTTTCTCTTTTCTCTTCTTTTTTCTTTTCTCTTCTTTTCTCGTTTCTCTTTTCTCTTTTCTCTTTTGTATTCTTTTATCTTCTATTCACTTTTCTCTTTTAACTTTTCTCTTCTTTTCTCTATTCTCTTCTTTTCTCTTTTTTCTCTTCTATTCACTTTTCTCTTTTATCTTTTCTCTTCTTTTCTCTATTCTCTACTTTTCTCTATTATCTTTTCTCTTCTATCTTCTTTTATCTTCTTTTCTCTTTTCTCTTTTCTCTATTCTCTTCTGTTCTCTTTTGTCTTCTTTCCTCTGTTCCCTTTTCTCATCTATTCTCTTTTATCTTTTCTCTTCATTTCTCTTTTCTCTTCTTTTCCATTCTCTCTTTTCTCTTTTCTCATTTCTCTTTTCTTTTCTCTTTTCTCTTTTCTCTTCTTGTCTCTTTTTTCTTTTCTATTCTTTTCTCTTCTTTTCTCTTTTCCATTTTCTCTTATTTTCTCTTTTCCCTTTTCTCTTCTTTTCTCTATTCTCTTTTTTCTTTACTCTTCTTTTCTCTTTTCGCTTTTCTCTTCTTATCTCTTCTCCTTTTTCTCATATCTGTTATTTTCTCTTTTCTCTTTTTTCTTCATTTCTCTTCTTTTCTCTTTTTCCTTTACACCTCTTTTTTCTTTTCTTCTTTTCTCTTTTCACTTTTCTTTTCTCTTTTCTCTTCTTTTCTCTTTTCTCATCTTTTCTCCTCTTTACTCTTTTCCCTTTTCTCTTCTTTTTTCTTTTCTCTTCTTTTCTCGTTTCTCTTCTTTTCTCTTTTCCCTTTTCGTTTCTCTTTTCTCTATTCTCTTCTTTTCTCTTTTCTCTTTTGTATTCTTTTCTCTTCAATTCACTTTTCTCTTTTAACTTTTCTCTTCTTTTCTCTATTCTCTTCTTTTCTCTTTTTTCTCTTCTATTCACTTTTCTCTTTTATCTTTTCTCTTCTTTTCTCTATTCTCTTCTTTTCTCTATTAACTTTTCTCTTCTTTTCTCTATTCTCTTCTTTTCTCTTTTTTCTCTTCTATTCACTTTTCTCCTTTATCTTTTCTCTTCTTTTCTCTATTCTCTTCTTTTCTCTTTTCTCTTCTTTTCTCTTCATTTCTCTTTCCTCATTTCTCTATTCTCATCTGTTCTCTTTTCTCTTCTTCTATCTTCTTTTATCTTCTTTTCTCTTTTCTCTTTTCTCTATTCTCTTCTGTTCTCTTTTGTCTTCTTTCCACTGTTCCCTTTTCTCGTCTATACTCTTTTATCTTTTCTCTTCTTTTCTCTTTTCACTTTTCTTTTCTCTTTTCTCTTCTTTTCTCTTTTCTCATCTTTTCTCCTCTTTACTCTTTTCCCTTTTCTCTTCTTTTTTCTTTTCTCTTCTTTTCTCGTTTCTCTTCTTTTCTCTTTTCCCTTTTCGTTTCTCTTTTCTCTATTCTCTTCTTTTCTCTTTTCTCTTTTGTATTCTTTTCTCTTCTATTCACTTTTCTCTTTTAACTTTTCTCTTCTTTTCTCTATTCTCTTCTTTTCTCTTTTTTCTCTTCTATTCACTTTTCTCTTTTATCTTTTCTCTTCTTTTCTCTATTCTCTTCTTTTCTCTATTAACTTTTCTCTTCTTTTCTCTATTCTCTTCTTTTCTCTTTTTTCTCTTCTATTCACTTTTCTCTTTTATCTTTTCTCTTCTTTTCTCTATTCTCTTCTTTTCTCTTTTCTCTTCTTTTCTCTTCATTTCTCTTTCCTCATTTCTCTATTCTCATCTGTTCTCTTTTCTCTTCTTTGCTCTTTTCTCTTTTCTCTTCTTCTAACTTCTTTTATCTTCTTTTCTCTTTTCTCTATTCTCGTCTGTTCTCTTTTGTCTTCTTTCCACTGTTCCCTTTTCTCGTCTATTCTCTTTTATCTTTTCTCATCTTTTCTCTTTTCTCTTCTTTTCTGTTCTTTTCTCCTTTTACGTTTCTTTTCTCTTTTCTCTTCTTTTATCATTCATTTTCTCTCTTTTCTGTTTTCTCTTCTTTTCTCTTTTCTCTTCTTTTCTCCTTTCTTTTCTCTTTTCTCTTCTTCTCTTCTTTTCTCTTTCTTCTTTTCCCTTCATTTCTCTTTTCTCTTTTGTATTCTTTTATCTTCTATTCACTTTTCTCTTTTATCTTTTCTTTTCTCTTCTTTTCTCTATTCTCTTCTTTTCTCTTTTCTCTTCTTTTCTCTTCATTTCTCTTTCCTCATTTCTCTATTCTCATCTGTTCTCTTTTCTCTTCTTTGCTCTTTTCTCTTTTCTCTTCTTCTATCTTCTTTTATCTTCTTTTCTCTTTTCTCTATTCTCTTCTGTTCTCTTTTGTCTTCTTTCCTCTGTTCCCTTTTCTCGTCTATTCTCTTTTATCTTTTCTCTTCATTTCTCTTTTCTCTTCTTTTCCATTCTCTCTTCTTTTCTCTTTTCTCATTTCTCTTTTCTTTTCTCGTTTCTCTTTTCTCTTTTCTCTTTTGTATTCTTTTATCTTCTATTCACTTTTCTCTTTTAACTTTTCTCTTCTTTTCTCTATTCTCTTCTTTTCTCTTTTTTCTCTTCTATTCACTTTTCTCTTTTATCTTTTCTCTTCTTTTCTCTATTCTCTACTTTTCTCTATTATCTTTTCTCTTCTATCTTCTTTTATCTTCTTTTCTCTTTTCTCTTTTCTCTATTCTCTTCTGTTCTCTTTTGTCTTCTTTCCTCTGTTCCCTTTTCTCGTCTATTCTCTTTTATCTTTTCTCTTCATTTCTCTTTTCTCTTCTTTTCCATTCTCTCTTTTCTCTTTTCTCATTTCTCTTTTCTTTTCTCTTTTCTCTTTTCTCTTCTTGTCTCTTTTTTCTTTTCTATTCTTTTCTCTTCTTTTCTCTTTTCCATTTTCTCTTATTTTCTCTTTTCCCTTTTCTCTTCTTTTCTCTATTCTCTTTTTTGTTTACTCTTCTTTTCTCTTTTCGCTTTTCTCTTCTTATCTCTTCTCCTTTTTCTCATATCTGTTCTTTTCTCTTTTCTCTTTTTTCTTCATTTCTCTTCTTTTCTCTTTTCCCTTTACACCTCTTTTTTCTTTTCTTCTTTTCTCTTTTCACTTTTCTTTTCTCTTTTCTCTTCTTTTCTCTTTTCTCATCTTTTCTCCTCTTTACTCTTTTCCCTTTTCTCTTCTTTTTTCTTTTCTCTTCTTTTCTCGTTTCTCTTCTTTTCTCTTTTCCCTTTTCGTTTCTCTTTTCTCTATTCTCTTCTTTTCTCTTTTCTCTTTTGTATTCTTTTCTCTTCTATTCACTTTTCTCTTTTAACTTTTCTCTTCTTTTCTCTATTCTCTTCTTTTCTCTTTTTTCTCTTCTATTCACTTTTCTCTTTTATCTTTTCTCTTCTTTTCTCTATTCTCTTCTTTTCTCTATTAACTTTTCTCTTCTTTTCTCTATTCTCTTCTTTTCTCTGTTTTCTCTTCTATTCACTTTTCTCCTTTATCTTTTCTCTTCTTTTCTCTATTCTCTTCTTTTCTCTTTTCTCTTCTTTTCTCTTCATTTCTCTTTCCTCATTTCTCTATTCTCATTTGTTCTCTTTTCTCTTCTTTGCTCTTTTCTCTTTTCTCTTCTTCTATCTTCTTTTATCTTCTTTTCTCTTTTCTCTTTTCTCTATTCTCTTCTGTTCTCTTTTGTCTTCTTTCCACTGTTCCCTTTTCTCGTCTATTCTCTTTTATCTTTTCTCTTCTTTTCTCTTTTCTCTTCTTTTCCATTCTCTCTTCTTTTCTCTTTTCTCATTTCCCTTTTCTTTTCTTTTCTCTTTTCTCTTTTCTCTTCTTGTCTCTTTTTTCTTTTCTATTCTTTTCTCTTCTTTTCTCCTTTCACGTTTCTTTTCTCTTTTCTCTTCTTTTCTCATTCCTTTTTTCTCTTTTCTCTTTTCTCTTCTTTTCTCCTTTCTTTTCTCTTGTCTCTTCTTCTCTTCTTTTCTCTTTTCTCTTCTTTTCCCTTCATTTCTCTTTTCTCTTTTGTATTCTTTTATCTTCTATTCACTTTTCTCTTTTATCTTTTCTTTTCTCTTCTTTTCTCTATTCTCTTCTTTTCTCTTTTCTCTTCTTTTCTCTTCATTTCTCTTTCCTCATTTCTCTATTCTCATCTGTTCTCTTTTCTCTTCTTTGCTCTTTTCTCTTTTCTCTTCTTCTATCTTCTTTTATCTTCTTTTCTCTTTTCTCTTTTCTCTATTCTCTTCTGTTCTCTTTTGTCTTCTTTCCTCTGTTCCCTTTTCTCGTCTATTCTCTTTTATCTTGTCTCTTCACTTCTCTTTTCTCTTCTTTTCCATTCTCTCTTCTTTTCTCTTTTCTCATTTCTATTTTCTTTTCTTTTCTCTTTTCTCTTCTCTCTTCTTGTCTCTTTTTTCTCTTCTATTCTTTTCTCTTCTTTTCTCTTTTCCATATTCTCTTGTTTTCTCTTGTCTCTTTTCTCTTTTCACTTCTTGTCTCTTTTTTCTCTTCTATTATTTTCTCTTCTTTTCTCTTTTCTATTTCCTCTTCTTTTCTATTTTATCTCTTCTCTTCTTTTCTCTTTTCCCTTTTCTTTTCTCTTTTCTCTTCTTTTCTCCTTCACTTTTCTTTTCTCTTTTCTGTTCTTTTCTCTTTTCTCATCTTTTCGCCTCTTTACTCTTTTCCCTTTTCTCTTCTTTTTTCTTTTCTCTTCTTTTCTCATTTCTCTTCTTTTCTCTTTTCTCTTATTTTCTCTTTTCACTTTTCTCTTCTTTTCTCTTTTCCCTTTTCTCTTGTTTTCTCTTTTCCCTTTTCTCTTCTTTTCTCTATTCTCTTTTTCTCTTTACTCTTCTTTTCTCATTTCGCTTTTCTCTTCTTATCTCTTCTCCTTTTTCTCATATCTGTTCTTTTCTCTTTTCTCTTTTCGCTTCATTTCTCTTCTTTTCTCTTTTCCCTTTACACCTCTTTTTCCTTTTCTTCTTTTCTCTTTTCACTTTTCTTTTCTCTTTTCTCTTTTCTCATCTTTTCTCCTCTTTACTCTTTTCCCTTTTCTCTTCTTTTTTCTTTTCTCTTCTTTTCTCTTTTCTCTTCTTTTCTCTTTTCCCTTTTCTTTTCTCTTTTCTCTATTCTCTTCTTTTCTCTTTTCTCGTCTTTTCTCTTTTCTCGTCATTTCCCTTCATTTCTCTTTTCTCTTTTCTCTTTTGTATTCTTTTCTCTTCTATTCACTTTTCTCTTTTAACTTTTCTCTTCTTTTCTCTATTCTCTTCTTTTCTCTTTTTTCTCTTTTATTCACTTTTCTCTTTTATCATTTCTCTTCTTTTCTCTTTTCTCCTCTTTTCTCTTTTCCCTTTTCTTTTCTCTTTTCTCTTTTCTCTTCGTATCTCTTCTTTTCTCTTTTCTCTTCTTTTCTCTTCTTTTCTCTTTTCCTATATTCTCTTCTTTTCTCTTTTCTCTTTTCTCTTCTTTTCTCTTCTTTATTCTTTAACCTTTTCTCTTCTTTTTACTCTTCTTTTCTCTTTTCTCTTCTTTTCATTTCTTTTCTCTTCTTTTCTCTTTTCTCTTCTTTTCTCTTCCTTCCTCTATATATTCTCTTTTCTCTTTTCTCTCATTTTCTCTTATTTTCTCTTTTTCCTATTCTCTTCTTTTCTCTATTCTCTTTTTCTCTTTACTCTTCTTTTCTCTTTTCGCTTTTCTCTTCTTACCTCTTCTCCTTTTTCTCATATCTGTTCTTTTCTCTTTTCTCTTTTTTCTTCATTTCTCTTCTTTTCTCTTTTCCCTTTACACCTCTTTTTTCTTTTCTTCTTTTCTCTTTTCACTTTTCTTTTCTCTTTTCTCTTCTTTTCTCTTTTCTCATCTTTTCTCCTCTTTTCTCTTTTCCCTTTTCTCTTCTTTTTTCTTTTCTCTTCTTTTCTCGTTTCTCTTCTTTTCTCTTTTCTCTTCTTTTCTCTTTTCCCTTTTCTTTTCTCTTTTCTCTATTCTCTTCTTTTCTCTTTTCTCTTTTGTATTCTTTTCTCTTCTATTCACTTTTCTCTTTTAACTTTTCTCTTCTTTTCTCTATTCTCTTCTTTTCTCTTTTTTCTCTTCTATTCACTTTTCTCTTTTATCTTTTCTCTTCTTTTCTCTATTCTCTTCTTTTCTCTTTTCTCTTCTTTTCTCTTCTTTTCTCTATTCTCTTCTTTTCTCTTTTTTCTCTTCTATTCACTTTTCTCTTTTATCTTTTCACTTCTTTTCTCTATTCTCTTCTTTTCTCTTTTCTCTTCTTTTCTCTTCATTTCTCTTTCCTCATTTCTCTATTCTCATCTGTTCTCTTTTCTCTTCTTTGCTCTTTTCTCTTTTCTCTTCTTCTATCTTCTTTTGTCTTCTTTTCTCTTTTCTCTTTTCTCTATTCTCTTCTGTTCTCTTTAGTCTTCTTTCCACTGTTCCCTTTTCTCGTCTATTCTCTTTTATCTTTTCTCTTCTTTTCTCTTTTCTCTTCTTTTCTCTTCTTTTCTCCTTTTACGTTTCTTTTCTTTTTGTCTCTTCTTTTATCATTCATTTTCTCTCTTTTCTGTTTTCTCTTATTTTCTCTTTTCTCTTCTTTTCTCCTTTCTTTTCTCTTTTCTCTTCTTCTCTTCTTTTCTCTTTCTTCTTTTCCCTTCATTTCTCTTTTCTCTTTTGTATTCTTTTATCTTCTATTCACTTTTCTCTTTTATCTTTTCTTTTCTCTTCTTTTCTCTATTCTCTTCTTTTCTCTTTTCTCTTCTTTTCTCTTCATTTCTCTTTCCTCATTTCTCTATTCTCATCTGTTCTCTTTTCTCTTCTTTGCTCTTTTCTCTTTTCTCTTCTTCTATCTTCTTTTATCTTCTTTTCTCTTTTCTCTATTCTCTTCTGTTCTCTTTTCTCTTCTTTCCTCTGTTCCCTTTTCTCGTCTATTCTCTTTTATCTTTTCTCTTCATTTCTCTTTTCTCTTCTTTTCCATTCTCTCTTCTTTTCTCTTTTCTCATTTCTCTTTTCTTTTCTCTTTTCTCTTTTCTATTCTTGTCTCTTTTTTCTTTTCTATTCTTTTCTCTTCTTTATTCTTTAACCTTTTCTCTTCTTTTTACTCTTCTTTTCTCTTTTCTCTTCTTTTCATTTCTTTTCTCTTCTTTTCTCTTTTCTCTTCTTTTCTCTTCCTTCCTCTATATATTCTCTTTTCTCTTTTCTCTCATTTTCTCTTATTTTCTCTTTTTCCTATTCTCTTCTTTTCTCTATTCTCTTTTTCTCTTTACTCTTCTTTTCTCTTTTCGCTTTTCTCTTCTTACCTCTTCTCCTTTTTCTCATATCTGTTCTTTTCTCTTTTCTCTTTTTTCTTCATTTCTCTTCTTTTCTCTTTTCCCTTTACACCTCTTTTTTCTTTTCTTCTTTTCTCTTTTCACTTTTCTTTTCTCTTTTCTCTTCTTTTCTCTTTTCTCATCTTTTCTCCTCTTTACTCTTTTCCCTTTTCTCTTCTTTTTTCTTTTCTCTTCTTTTCTCGTTTCTCTTCTTTTCTCTTTTCTCTTCTTTTCTCTTTTCCCTTTTCTTTTCTCTTTTCTCTATTCTCTTCTTTTCTCTTTTCTCTTTTGTATTCTTTTCTCTTCTATTCACTTTTCTCTTTTAACTTTTCTCTTCTTTTCTCTATTCTCTTCTTTTCTCTTTTTTCTCTTCTATTCACTTTTCTCTTTTATCTTTTCTCTTCTTTTCTCTATTCTCTTCTTTTCTCTTTTCTCTTCTTTTCTCTTCTTTTCTCTATTCTCTTCTTTTCTCTTTTTTCTCTTCTATTCACTTTTCTCTTTTATCTTTTCACTTCTTTTCTCTATTCTCTTCTTTTCTCTTTTCTCTTCTTTTCTCTTCATTTCTCTTTCCTCATTTCTCTATTCTCATCTGTTCTCTTTTCTCTTCTTTGCTCTTTTCTCTTTTCTCTTCTTCTATCTTCTTTTGTCTTCTTTTCTCTTTTCTCTTTTCTCTATTCTCTTCTGTTCTCTTTAGTCTTCTTTCCACTGTTCCCTTTTCTCGTCTATTCTCTTTTATCTTTTCTCTTCTTTTCTCTTTTCTCTTCTTTTCTCTTCTTTTCTCCTTTTACGTTTCTTTTCTTTTTGTCTCTTCTTTTATCATTCATTTTCTCTCTTTTCTGTTTTCTCTTATTTTCTCTTTTCTCTTCTTTTCTCCTTTCTTTTCTCTTTTCTCTTCTTCTCTTCTTTTCTCTTTCTTCTTTTCCCTTCATTTCTCTTTTCTCTTTTGTATTCTTTTATCTTCTATTCACTTTTCTCTTTTATCTTTTCTTTTCTCTTCTTTTCTCTATTCTCTTCTTTTCTATTTTCTCTTCTTTTCTCTTCATTTCTCTTTCCTCATTTCTCTATTCTCATCTGTTCTCTTTTCTCTTCTTTGCTCTTTTCTCTTTTCTCTTCTTCTATCTTCTTTTATCTTCTTTTCTCTTTTCTCTATTCTCTTCTGTTCTCTTTTCTCTTCTTTCCTCTGTTCCCTTTTCTCGTCTATTCTCTTTTATCTTTTCTCTTCATTTCTCTTTTCTCTTCTTTTCCATTGTCTCTTCTTTTCTCTTTTCTCATTTCTCTTTTCTTTTCTCTTTTCTCTTTTCTATTCTTGTCTCTTTTTTCTTTTCTATTCTTTTCTCTTCTTTTCTCTTTTCCATTTTCTCTTCTTTTCTCTTGTTTTCTCTTTTCTCCTCTTTTCTCTTTTCCCTTTTCTTTTCTCTTTTCTCTTTTCTCTTTTCTCTTCGTATCTCTTCTTTTCTCTTTTCTCTTCTTTTGTCTACTTTTCTCTTTACCCTTTATTCTCTTTTTTCTCATTTCCTTTATTCTCTTCTTTTCTCTTTTCTCTTTTCTCTTCTTTTCTCTTCTTTATTCTTTAAACTTTTCTCTTCTTTTTACTCTTCATTTCTCTTTTCTCTTCTTTTCATTTCTTTTCTCTTCTTTTCTCTTTTCTCTTCTTTTCTCTTCCTTTCTCTATATATTCTCTTTTCTCTTTTCTCTCATTTTCTCTTATTTTCTCTTTTTCCATTTCTCTTCTTTTCTCTATTCTCTTTTTCTCTTTACTCTTCTTTTCTCTTTTCGCTTTTCTCTTCTTATCTCTTCTCCTTTTTCTCATTTCTGTTCTTTTCTCTTTTCTCTTTTTTCTTCATTTCTCTTCTTTTCCCTTTTCCCTTTACACCTCTTTTTCCTTTTCTTCTTTTCTCTTTTCACTTTTCTTTTCTCTTTTCTCTTCTTTTTTCTTTTCTCTTCTTTTCTCGTTTCTCTTTTCTCTTTTCTCTTTTGTATTCTTTTATCTTCTATTCACTTTTCTCTTTTAACTTTTCTCTTCTTTTCTCTATTCTCTTCTTTTCTCTTTTTTCTCTTCTATTCACTTTTCTCTTTTATCTTTTCTCTTCTTTTCTCTATTCTCTACTTTTCTCTATTATCTTTTCTCTTCTATCTTCTTTTATCTTCTTTTCTCTTTTCTCTTTTCTCTATTCTCTTCTGTTCTCTTTTGTCTTCTTTCCTCTGTTCCCTTTTCTCGTCTATTCTCTTTTATCTTTTCTCTTCATTTCTCTTTTCTCTTCTTTTCCATTCTCTCTTTTCTCTTTTCTCATTTCTCTTTTCTTTTCTCTTTTCTCTTTTCTCTTCTTGTCTCTTTTTTCTTTTCTATTCTTTTCTCTTCTTTTCTCTTTTCCATTTTCTCTTATTTTCTCTTTTCCCTTTTCTCTTCTTTTCTCTATTCTCTTTTTTCTTTACTCTTCTTTTCTCTTTTCGCTTTTCTCTTCTTATCTCTTCTCCTTTTTCTCATATCTGTTCTTTTCTCTTTTCTCTTTTTTCTTCATTTCTCTTCTTTTCTCTTTTCCCTTTACACCTCTTTTTTCTTTTCTTCTTTTCTCTTTTCACTTTTCTTTTCTCTTTTCTCTTCTTTTCTCTTTTCTCATCTTTTCTCCTCTTTACTCTTTTCCCTTTTCTCTTCTTTTTTCTTTTCTCTTCTTTTCTCGTTTCTCTTCTTTTCTCTTTTCCCTTTTCGTTTCTCTTTTCTCTATTCTCTTCTTTTCTCTTTTCTCTTTTGTATTCTTTTCTCTTCTATTCACTTTTCTCTTTTAACTTTTCTCTTCTTTTCTCTATTCTCTTCTTTTCTCTTTTTTCTCTTCTATTCACTTTTCTCTTTTATCTTTTCTCTTCTTTTCTCTTTTCTCTTCTTTTCTCTATTAACTTTTCTCTTCTTTTCTCTATTCTCTTCTTTTCTCTTTTTTCTCTTCTATTCACTTTTCTCCTTTATCTTTTCTCTTCTTTTCTCTATTCTCTTCTTTTCTCTTTTCTCTTCTTTTCCATTCTCTCTTCTTTTCTCTTTTCTCATTTCTATTTTCTTTTCTTTTCTCTTTTCTCTTTTCTCTTCTTGTCTCTTTTTTCTCTTCTATTCTTTTCTCTTCTTTTCTCTTTTCCATTTTCTCTTGTTTTCTCTTGTCTCTTTTCTCTTTTCACTTCTTGTCTCTTTTTTCTCTTCTATTATTTTCTCTTCTTTTCTCTTTTCTATTTCCTCTTCTTTTCTATTTTATCTCTTCTCTTCTTTTCTCTTTTCCCTTTTCTTTTCTCTTTTCTCTTTTCTCTTCGTATCTCTTCTTTTCTCTTTTCTCTTCTTTTCATTTCTTTTTTCTTCTTTTATCATTTCTCTTCTTTTCTCTTTTCTCCTCTTTTCTCTTTTCCCTTTTCTTTTCTCTTTTCTCTTTTCTCTTCGTATCTCTTCTTTTCTCTTTTCTCTTCTTTTCATTTCTTTTCTCTTCTTTTCTCTTTTCTCTTCTTTTCTCTTCCTTCCTCTATATATTCTCTTTTCTCTTTTCTCTCATTTTCTCTTATTTTCTCTTTTTCCTATTCTCTTCTTTTCTCTATTCTCTTTTTCTCTTTACTCTTCTTTTCTCTTTTCGCTTTTCTCTTCTTACCTCTTCTCCTTTTTCTCATATCTGTTCTTTTCTCTTTTCTCTTTTTTCTTCATTTCTCTTCTTTTCTCTTTTCCCTTTACACCTCTTTTTTCTTTTCTTCTTTTCTCTTTTCACTTTTCTTTTCTCTTTTCTCTTCTTTTCTCTTTTCTCATCTTTTCTCCTCTTTACTCTTTTCCCTTTTCTCTTCTTTTTTCTTTTCTCTTCTTTTCTCGTTTCTCTTCTTTTCTCTTTTCTCTTCTTTTCTCTTTTCCCTTTTCTTTTCTCTTTTCTCTATTCTCTTCTTTTCTCTTTTCTCTTTTGTATTCTTTTCTCTTCTATTCACTTTTCTCTTTTAACTTTTCTCTTCTTTTCTCTATTCTCTTCTTTTCTCTTTTTTCTCTTCTATTCACTTTTCTCTTTTATCTTTTCTCTTCTTTTCTCTATTCTCTTCTTTTCTCTTTTCTCTTCTTTTCTCTTCTTTTCTCTATTCTCTTCTTTTCTCTTTTTTCTCTTCTATTCACTTTTCTCTTTTATCTTTTCTCTTCTTTTCTCTATTCTCTTCTTTTCTCTTTTCTCTTCTTTTCTCTTCATTTCTCTTTCCTCATTTCTCTATTCTCATCTGTTCTCTTTTCTCTTCTTTGCTCTTTTCTCTTTTCTCTTCTTCTATCTTCTTTTATCTTCTTTTCTCTTTTCTCTATTCTCTTCTGTTCTCTTTAGTCTTCTTTCCACTGTTCCCTTTTCTCGTCTATTCTCTTTTATCTTTTCTCTTCTTTTCACTTTTCTCTTCTTGTCTCTTCTTTTCTCCTTTTACGTTTCTTTTCTCTTTTCTCTTCTTTTATCATTCATTTTCTCTCTTTTCTGTTTTCTCTTCTTTTCTCTTTTCTCTTCTTTTCTCCTTTCTTTTCTCTTTTCTCTTCTTCTCTTCTTTTCTCTTTCTTCTTTTCCCTTCATTTCTCTTTTCTCTTTTGTATTCTTTTATCTTCTATTCACTTTTCTCTTTTATCTTTTCTTTTCTCTTCTTTTCTCTATTCTCTTCTTTTCTCTTTTCTCTTCTTTTCTCTTCATTTCTCTTTCCTCATTTCTCTATTCTCATCTGTTCTCTTTTCTCTTCTTTGCTCTTTTCTCTTTTCTCTTCTTCTATCTTCTTTTATCTTCTTTTCTCTTTTCTCTTATGTATTCTTTTATCTTCTATTCACTTTTCTCTTTTAACTTTTCTCTTCTTTTCTCTTTTTTCTCTTCTATTCACTTTTCTCTTTTATCTTTTCTCTTCTTTTCTCTATTCTCTACTTTTCTCTATTATCTTTTCTCTTCTATCTTCTTTTATCTTCTTTTCTCTTTTCTCTTTTCTCTATTCTCTTCTGTTCTCTTTTGTCTTCTTTCCTCTGTTCCCTTTTCTCGTCTCTTCTCTTTTATCTTTTCTCTTCATTTCTCTTTTCTCTTCTTTTCCATTCTCTCTTTTCTCTTTTCTCATTTCTCTTTTCTTTTCTCTTTTCTCTTTTCTCTTCTTGTCTCTTTTTTCTTTTCTATTCTTTTCTCTTCTTTTCTCTTTTCCATTTTCTCTTATTTTCTCTTTTCCCTTTTCTCTTCTTTTCTCTATTCTCTTTTTTCTTTACTCTTCTTTTCTCTTTTCGCTTTTCTCTTCTTATCTCTTCTCCTTTTTCTCATATCTGTTCTTTTCTCTTTTCTCTTTTTTCTTCATTTCTCTTCTTTTCTCTTTTCCCTTTACACCTCTTTTTTCTTTTCTTCTTTTCTCTTTTCACTTTTCTTTTCTCTTTTCTCTTCTTTTCTCTTTTCTCATCTTTTCTCCTCTTTACTCTTTTCCCTTTTCTCTTCTTTATTCTTTTCCCTTCTTTTCTCGTTTCTCTTCTTTTCTCTTTTCCCTTTTCGTTTCTCTTTTCTCTATTCTCTTCTTTTCTCTTTTCTCTTTTGTATTCTTTTCTCTTCTATTCACTTTTCTCTTTTAACTTTTCTCTTCTTTTCTCTATTCTCTTCTTTTCTCTTTTTTCTCTTCTATTCACTTTTCTCTTTTATCTTTTCTCTTCTTTTCTCTATTCTCTTCTTTTCTCTATTAACTTTTCTCTTCTTTTCTCTATTCTCTTCTTTTCTCTTTTTTCACTTCTATTCACTTTTCTCCTTTATCTTTTCTCTTCTTTTCTCTATTCTCTTCTTTTCTCTTTTCTCTTCTTTTCTCTTCATTTCTCTTTCCTCATTTCTCTATTCTCATCTGTTCTCTTTTCTCTTCTTTGCTCTTTTCTCTTTTCTCTTCTTCTATCTTCTTTTATCTTCTTTTGTCTTTTCTCTTTTCTCTATTCTCTTCTGTTCTCTTTTGTCTTCTTTCCACTGTTCCCTTTTCTCGTCTATTCTCTTTTATCTTTTCTCTTCTTTTCTCTTTTCTCTTCTTTTCCATTCTCTCTTCTTTTCTCTTTTCTCATTTCCCTTTTCTTTTCTTTTCTCTTTTCTCTTTTCTCTTCTTGTCTCTTTTTTCTTTTCTATTCTTTTCTCTTCTTTTCTCCTTTCACGTTTCTTTTCTCTTTTCTCTTCTTTTCTCATTCCTTTTTTCTCTTTTCTCTTTTCTCTTCTTTTCTCCTTTCTTTTCTCTTGTCTCTTCTTCTCTTCTTTTCTCTTCTTTTCCCTTCATTTCTCTTTTCTCTTTTGTATTCTTTTATCTTCTATTCACTTTTCTCTTTTATCTTTTCTTTTCTCTTCTTTTCTCTATTCTCTTCTTTTCTCTTTTCTCTTCTTTTCTCTTCATTTCTCTTTCCTCATTTCTCTATTCTCATCTGTTCTCTTTTCTCTTCTTTGCTCTTTTCTCTTTTCTCTTCTTCTATCTTCTTTTATCTTCTTTTCTCTTTTCTCTTTTCTCTATTCTCTTCTGTTCTCTTTTGTCTTCTTTCCTCTGTTCCCTTTTCTCGTCTATTCTCTTTTATCTTTTCTCTTCATTTCTCTTTTCTCTTCTTTTCCATTCTCTCTTCTTTTCTCTTTTCTCATTTCTATTTTCTTTTCTTTTCTCTTTTCTCTTCTCTCTTCTTGTCTCTTTTTTCTCTTCTATTATTTTCGCTTCTTTTCTCTTTTCTATTTCCTCTTCTTTTCTATTTTATCTCTTCTCTTCTTTTCTCTTTTCCCTTTTCTTTTCTCTTTTCTCTTCTTTTCTCTTCTTTTCTCCTTCACTTTTCTTTTCTCTTTTCTGTTCTTTTCTCTTTTCTCATCTTTTCGCCTCTTTACTCTTTTCCCTTTTCTCTTCTTTTTTCTTTTCTCTTCTTTTCTCATTTCTCTTCTTTTCTCTTTTCTCTTATTTTCTCTTTTCACTTTTCTCTTCTTTTCTCTTTTCCCTTTTCTCTTGTTTTCTCTTTTCCCTTTTCTCTTCTTTTCTCTATTCTCTTTTTCTCTTTACTCTTCTTTTCTCTTTTCGCTTTTCTCTTCTTATCTCTTCTCCTTTTTCTCATATCTGTTCTTTTCTCTTTTCTCTTTTCGCTTCATTTCTCTTCTTTTCTCTTTTCCCTTTACACCTCTTTTTCCTTTTCTTCTTTTCTCTTTTCACTTTTCTTTTCTCTTTTCTCTTTTCTCATCTTTTCTCCTCTTTACTCTTTTCCCTTTTCTCTTCTTTTTTCTTTTCTCTTCTTTTCTCTTTTCTCTTCTTTTCTCTTTTCCCTTTTCTTTTCTCTTTTCTCTATTCTCTTCTTTTCTCTTTTCTCTTTTGTATTCTTTTCTCTTCTATTCACTTTTCTATTTTAACTTTTCTCTTCTTTTCTCTATTCTCTTCTTTTCTCTTTTTTCTCTTCTATTCACTTTTCTCTTTTATCTTTTCTCTTCTTTTCTCTATTCTCTTCTTTTCTCTTTTCTCTTCTTTTCTCTTCTTTTCTCTATTCTCTTCTTTTCTCTTTTTTCTCTTCTATTCACTTTTCTCTTTTATCTTTTCTCTTCTTTTCTCTATTCTCTTCTTTTCTCTTTTCTCTTCTTTTCTCTTCATTTCTCTTTCCTCATTTCTCTATTCTCATCTGTTCTCTTTTCTCTTCTTTGCTCTTTTCTCTTTTCTCTTCTTCTATCTTCTTTTATCTTCTTTTCTCTTTTCTCTATTCTCTTCTGTTCTCTTTTGTCTTCTTTCCACTGTTCCCTTTTCTCGTCTATTCTCTTTTATCTTTTCTCTTCTTTTCTCTTTTCTCTTCTTTTCTCCTTTTACGTTTCTTTTCTCTTTTCTCTTCTTTTATCATTCATTTTCTCTCTTTTCTGTTTTCTCTTCTTTTCTCTTTTCTCTTCTTTTCTCCTTTCTTTTCTCTTTTCTCTTCTTCTCTTCTTTTCTCTTTCTTCTTTTCCCTTCATTTCTCTTTTCTCTTTTGTATTCTTTTATCTTCTATTCACTTTTCTCTTTTATCTTTTCTTTTCTCTTCTTTTCTCTATTCTCTTCTTTTCTCTTTTCTCTTCTTTTCTCTTCATTTCTCTTTCCTCATTTCTCTATTCTCATCTGTTCTCTTTTCTCTTCTTTGCTCTTTTCTCTTTTCTCTTCTTCTATCTTCTTTTATCTTCTTTTCTCTTTTCTCTATTCTCTTCTGTTCTCTTTTGTCTTCTTTCCTCTGTTCCCTTTTCTCGTCTATTCTCTTTTATCTTTTCTCTTCATTTCTCTTTTCTCTTCTTTTCCATTCTCTCTTCTTTTCTCTTTTCTCATTTCTCTTTTCTTTTCTCGTTTCTCTTTTCTCTTTTCTCTTTTGTATTCTTTTATCTTCTATTCACTTTTCTCTTTTAACTTTTCTCTTCTTTTCTCTATTCTCTTCTTTTCTCTTTTTTCTCTTCTATTCACTTTTCTCTTTTATCTTTTCTCTTCTTTTCTCTATTCTCTACTTTTCTCTATTATCTTTTCTCTTCTATCTTCTTTTATCTTTTCTCTTTTCTCTATTCTCTTCTGTTCTCTTTTGTCTTCTTTCCTCTGTTCCCTTTTCTCGTCTATTCTCTTTTATCTTTTCTCTTCATTTCTCTTTTCTCTTCTTTTCCATTCTCTCTTTTCTCTTTTCTCATTTCTCTTTTCTTTTCTCTTTTCTCTTTTCTCTTCTTGTCTCTTTTTTCTTTTCTATTCTTTTCTCTTCTTTTCTCTTTTCCATTTTCTCTTATTTTCTCTTTTCCCTTTTCTCTTCTTTTCTCTATTCTCTTTTTTCTTTACTCTTCTTTTCTCTTTTCGCTTTTCTCTTCTTATCTCTTCTCCTTTTTCTCATATCTGTTCTTTTCTCTTTTCTCTTTTCGCTTCATTTCTCTTCTTTTCTCTTTTCCCTTTACACCTCTTTTTCCTTTTCTTCTTTTCTCTTTTCACTTTTCTTTTCTCTTTTCTCTTTTCTCATCTTTTCTCCTCTTTACTCTTTTCCCTTTTCTCTTCTTTTTTCTTTTCTCTTCTTTTCTCTTTTCTCTTCTTTTCTCTTTTCCCTTTTCTTTTCTCTTTTCTCTATTCTCTTCTTTTCTCTTTTCTCGTCTTTTCTCTTTTCTCGTCATTTCCCTTCATTTCTCTTTTCTCTTTTCCCTTTTCTTTTCTCTTTTCTCTATTCTCTTCTTTTCTCTTTTCTCGTCTTTTCTCTTTTCTCGTCATTTCCCTTCATTTCTCTTTTCTCTTTTCTCTTTTGTATTCTTTTCTCTTCTATTCACTTTTCTCTTTTAACTTTTCTCTTCTTTTCTCTATTCTCTTCTTTTCTCTTTTTTCTCTTTTATTCACTTTTCTCTTTTATCATTTCTCTTCTTTTCTCTTTTCTCCTCTTTTCTCTTTTCCCTTTTCTTTTCTCTTTTCTCTTTTCTCTTCGTATCTCTTCTTTTCTCTTTTCTCTTCTTTTCTCTTCTTTTCTCTTTTCCTATATTCTCTTCTTTTCTCTTTTCTCTTTTCTCTTCTTTTCTCTTCTTTATTCTTTAACCTTTTCTCTTCTTTTTACTCTTCTTTTCTCTTTTCTCTTCTTTTCATTTCTTTTCTCTTCTTTTCTCTTTTCTCTTCTTTTCTCTTCCTTCCTCTATATATTCTCTTTTCTCTTTTCTCTCATTTTCTCTTATTTTCTCTTTTTCCTATTCTCTTCTTTTCTCTATTCTCTTTTTCTCTTTACTCTTCTTTTCTCTTTTCGCTTTTCTCTTCTTACCTCTTCTCCTTTTTCTCATATCTGTTCTTTTCTCTTTTCTCTTTTTTCTTCATTTCTCTTCATTTCTCTTTTCCCTTTACACCTCTTTTTTCTTTTCTTCTTTTCTCTTTTTACTTTTCTTATCTCTTTTCTCATCTTTTCTCCTCTTTACTCTTTTCCCTTTTCTCTTCTTTTTTCTTTTCTCTTCTTTTCTCGTTTCTCTTCTTTTCTCTTTTCTCTTCTTTTCTCTTTTCCCTTTTCTTTTCTCTTTTCTCTATTCTCTTCTTTTCTCTTTTCTCTTTTGTATTCTTTTCTCTTCTATTCACTTTTCTATTTTAACTTTTCTCTTCTTTTCTCTATTCTCTTCTTTTCTCTTTTTTCTCTTCTATTCACTTTTCTCTTTTATCTTTTCTCTTCTTTTCTCTATTCTCTTCTTTTCTCTTTTCTCTTCTTTTCTCTTCTTTTCTCTATTCTCTTCTTTTCTCTTTTTTCTCTTCTATTCACTTTTCTCTTTTATCTTTTCTCTTCTTTTCTCTATTCTCTTCTTTTCTCTTTTCTCTTCTTTTCTCTTCATTTCTCTTTCCTCATTTCTCTATTCTCATCTGTTCTCTTTTCTCTTCTTTGCTCTTTTCTCTTTTCTCTTCTTCTATCTTCTTTTATCTTCTTTTCTCTTTTCTCTATTCTCTTCTGTTCTCTTTTGTCTTCTTTCCACTGTTCCCTTTTCTCGTCTATTCTCTTTTATCTTTTCTCTTCTTTTCTCTTTTCTCTTCTTTTCTCCTTTTACGTTTCTTTTCTCTTTTCTCTTCTTTTATCATTCATTTTCTCTCTTTTCTGTTTTCTCTTCTTTTCTCTTTTCTCTTCTTTTCTCCTTTCTTTTCTCTTTTCTCTTCTTCTCTTCTTTTCTCTTTCTTCTTTTCCCTTCATTTCTCTTTTCTCTTTTGTATTCTTTTATCTTCTATTCACTTTTCTCTTTTATCTTTTCTTTTCTCTTCTTTTCTCTATTCTCTTCTTTTCTCTTTTCTCTTCTTTTCTCTTCATTTCTCTTTCCTCATTTCTCTATTCTCATCTGTTCTCTTTTCTCTTCTTTGCTCTTTTCTCTTTTCTCTTCTTCTATCTTCTTTTATCTTCTTTTCTCTTTTCTCTATTCTCTTCTGTTCTCTTTTGTCTTCTTTCCTCTGTTCCCTTTTCTCGTCTATTCTCTTTTATCTTTTCTCTTCATTTCTCTTTTCTCTTCTTTTCCATTCTCTCTTCTTTTCTCTTTTCTCATTTCTCTTTTCTTTTCTCGTTTCTCTTTTCTCTTTTCTCTTTTGTATTCTTTTATCTTCTATTCACTTTTCTCTTTTAACTTTTCTCTTCTTTTCTCTATTCTCTTCTTTTCTCTTTTTTCTCTTCTATTCACTTTTCTCTTTTATCTTTTCTCTTCTTTTCTCTATTCTCTACTTTTCTCTATTATCTTTTCTCTTCTATCTTCTTTTATCTTTTCTCTTTTCTCTATTCTCTTCTGTTCTCTTTTGTCTTCTTTCCTCTGTTCCCTTTTCTCGTCTATTCTCTTTTATCTTTTCTCTTCATTTCTCTTTTCTCTTCTTTTCCATTCTCTCTTTTCTCTTTTCTCATTTCTCTTTTCTTTTCTCTTTTCTCTTTTCTCTTCTTGTCTCTTTTTTCTTTTCTATTCTTTTCTCTTCTTTTCTCTTTTCCATTTTCTCTTATTTTCTCTTTTCCCTTTTCTCTTCTTTTCTCTATTCTCTTTTTTCTTTACTCTTCTTTTCTCTTTTCGCTTTTCTCTTCTTATCTCTTCTCCTTTTTCTCATATCTGTTCTTTTCTCTTTTCTCTTTTTTCTTCATTTCTCTTCTTTTCTCTTTTCCCTTTACACCTCTTTTTTCTTTTCTTCTTTTCTCTTTTCACTTTTCTTTTCTCTTTTCTCTTCTTTTCTCTTTTCTCATCTTTTCTCCTCTTTACTCTTTTCCCTTTTCTCTTCTTTTTTCTTTTCTCTTCTTTTCTCGTTTCTCATCTTTTCTCTTTTCCCTTTTCGTTTCTCTTTTCTCTATTCTCTTCTTTTCTCTTTTCTCTTTTGTATTCTTTTCTCTTCTATTCACTTTTCTCTTTTAACTTTTCTCTTCTTTTCTCTATTCTCTTCTTTTCTCTTTTTTCTCTTCTATTCACTTTTCTCTTTTATCTTTTCTCTTCTTTTCTCTATTCTCTTCTTTTCTCTATTAACTTTTCTCTTCTTTTCTCTATTCTCTTCTTTTCTCTTTTTTCTCTTCTATTCACTTTTCTCCTTTATCTTTTCTCTTCTTTTCTCTATTCTCTTCTTTTCTCTTTTCTCTTCTTTTCTCTTCATTTCTCTTTCCTCATTTCTCTATTCTCATCTGTTCTCTTTTCTCTTCTTTGCTCTTTTCTCTTTTCTCTTCTTCTATCTTCTTTTATCTTCTTTTCTCTTTTCTCTTTTCTCTATTCTCTTCTGTTTTCTTTTGTCTTCTTTCCACTGTTCCCTTTTCTCGTCTATTCTCTTTTATCTTTTCTCTTCTTTTCCATTCTCTCTTCTTTTCTCTTTTCTCATTTCCCTTTTCTTTTCTTTTCTCATTTCTCTTTTCTCTTCTTGTCTCTTTTTTCTTTTCTATTCTTTTCTCTTCTTTTCTCCTTTCACGTTTCTTTTCTCTTTTCTCTTCTTTTCTCATTCCTTTTTTCTCTTTTCTCTTTTCTCTTCTTTTCTCCTTTCTTTTCTCTTGTCTCTTCTTCTCTTCTTTTCTCTTTTCTCTTCTTTTCCCTTCATTTCTCTTTTCTCTTTTGTATTCTTTTATCTTCTATTCACTTTTCTCTTTTATCTTTTCTTTTCTCTTCTTTTCTCTATTCTCTTCTTTTCTCTTTTCTCTTCTTTTCTCTTCATTTCTCTTTCCTCATTTCTCTATTCTCATCTGTTCTCTTTTCTCTTCTTTGCTCTTTTCTCTTTTCTCTTCTTCTATCTTCTTTTATCTTCTTTTCTCTTTTCTCTTTTCTCTATTCTCTTCTGTTCTCTTTTGTCTTCTTTCCTCTGTTCCCTTTTCTCGTCTATTCTCTTTTATCTTTTCTCTTCATTTCTCTTTTCTCTTCTTTTCCATTCTCTCTTCTTTTCTCTTTTCTCATTTCTATTTTCTTTTCTTTTCTCTTTTCTCTTCTCTCTTCTTGTCTCTTTTTTCTCTTCTATTCTTTTCTCTTCTTTTCTCTTTTCCATTTTCTCTTGTTTTCTCTTGTCTCTTTTCTCTTTTCACTTCTTGTCTCTTTTTTCTCTTCTATTATTTTCTCTTCTTTTCTCTTTTCTATTTCCTCTTCTTTTCTATTTTATCTCTTCTCTTCTTTTCTCTTTTCCCTTTTCTTTTCTCTTTTCTCTTCTTTTCTCTTCTTTTCTCCTTCACTTTTCTTTTCTCTTTTCTGTTCTTTTCTCTTTTCTCATCTTTTCGCCTCTTTACTCTTTTCCCTTTTCTCTTCTTTTTTCTTTTCTCTTCTTTTCTCATTTCTCTTCTTTTCTCTTTTCTCTTATTTTCTCTTTTCACTTTTCTCTTCTTTTCTCTTTTCCCTTTTCTCTTGTTTTCTCTTTTCCCTTTTCTCTTCTTTTCTCTATTCTCTTTTTCTCTTTACTCTTCTTTTCTCATTTCGCTTTTCTCTTCTTATCTCTTCTCCTTTTTCTCATATCTGTTCTTTTCTCTTTTCTCTTTTCGCTTCATTTCTCTTCTTTTCTCTTTTCCCTTTACACCTCTTTTTCCTTTTCTTCTTTTCTCTTTTCACTTTTCTTTTCTCTTTTCTCTTTTCTCATCTTTTCTCCTCTTTACTCTTTTCCCTTTTCTCTTCTTTTTTCTTTTCTCTTCTTTTCTCTTTTCTCTTCTTTTCTCTTTTCCCTTTTCTTTTCTCTTTTCTCTATTCTCTTCTTTTCTCTTTTCTCGTCTTTTCTCTTTTCTCGTCATTTCCCTTCATTTCTCTTTTCTCTTTTCCCTTTTCTTTTCTCTTTTCTCTATTCTCTTCTTTTCTCTTTTCTCGTCTTTTCTCTTTTCTCGTCATTTCCCTTCATTTCTGTTTTCTCTTTTCTCTTTTGTATTCTTTTCTCTTCTATTCACTTTTCTCTTTTAACTTTTCTCTTCTTTTCTCTATTCTCTTCTTTTCTCTTTTTTCTCTTTTATTCACTTTTCTCTTTTATCATTTCTCTTCTTTTCTCTTTTCTCCTCTTTTCTCTTTTCCCTTTTCTTTTCTCTTTTCTCTTTTCTCTTCGTATCTCTTCTTTTCTCTTTTCTCTTCTTTTCTCTTCTTTTCTCTTTTCCTATATTCTCTTCTTTTCTCTTTTCTCTTTTCTCTTCTTTTCTCTTCTTTATTCTTTAACCTTTTCTCTTCTTTTTACTCTTCTTTTCTCTTTTCTCTTCTTTTCATTTCTTTTCTCTTCTTTTCTCTTTTCTCTTCTTTTCTCTTCCTTCCTCTATATATTCTCTTTTCTCTTTTCTCTCATTTTCTCTTATTTTCTCTTTTTCCTATTCTCTTCTTTTCTCTATTCTCTTTTTCTCTTTACTCTTCTTTTCTCTTTTCGCTTTTCTCTTCTTACCTCTTCTCCTTTTTCTCATATCTGTTCTTTTCTCTTTTCTCTTTTTTCTTCATTTCTCTTCATTTCTCTTTTCCCTTTACACCTCTTTTTTCTTTTCTTCTTTTCTCTTTTTACTTTTCTTATCTCTTTTCTCATCTTTTCTCCTCTTTACTCTTTTCCCTTTTCTCTTCTTTTTTCTTTTCTCTTCTTTTCTCGTTTCTCTTCTTTTCTCTTTTCTCTTCTTTTCTCTTTTCCCTTTTCTTTTCTCTTTTCTCTATTCTCTTCTTTTCTCTTTTCTCTTTTGTATTCTTTTCTCTTCTATTCACTTTTCTATTTTAACTTTTCTCTTCTTTTCTCTATTCTCTTCTTTTCTCTTTTTTCTCTTCTATTCACTTTTCTCTTTTATCTTTTCTCTTCTTTTCTCTATTCTCTTCTTTTCTCTTTTCTCTTCTTTTCTCTTCTTTTCTCTATTCTCTTCTTTTCTCTTTTTTCTCTTCTATTCACTTTTCTCTTTTATCTTTTCTCTTCTTTTCTCTATTCTCTTCTTTTCTCTTTTCTCTTCTTTTCTCTTCATTTCTCTTTCCTCATTTCTCTATTCTCATCTGTTCTCTTTTCTCTTCTTTGCTCTTTTCTCTTTTCTCTTCTTCTATCTTCTTTTATCTTCATTTCTCTTTTCTCTATTCTCTTCTGTTCTCTTTTGTCTTCTTTCCACTGTTCCCTTTTCTCGTCTATTCTCTTTTATCTTTTCTCTTCTTTTCTCTTTTCTCTTCTTTTCTCCTTTTACGTTTCTTTTCTCTTTTCTCTTCTTTTATCATTCATTTTCTCTCTTTTCTGTTTTCTCTTCTTTTCTCTTTTCTCTTCTTTTCTCCTTTCTTTTCTCTTTTCTCTTCTTCTCTTCTTTTCTCTTTCTTCTTTTCCCTTCATTTCTCTTTTCTCTTTTGTATTCTTTTATCTTCTATTCACTTTTCTCTTTTATCTTTTCTTTTCTCTTCTTTTCTCTATTCTCTTCTTTTCTCTTTTCTCTTCTTTTCTCTTCATTTCTCTTTCCTCATTTCTCTATTCTCATCTGTTCTCTTTTCTCTTCTTTGCTCTTTTCTCTTTTCTCTTCTTCTATCTTCTTTTATCTTCTTTTCTCTTTTCTCTATTCTCTTCTGTTCTCTTTTGTCTTCTTTCCTCTGTTCCCTTTTCTCGTCTATTCTCTTTTATCTTTTCTCTTCATTTCTCTTTTCTCTTCTTTTCCATTCTCTCTTCTTTTCTCTTTTCTCATTTCACTTTTCTTTTCTCGTTTCTCTTTTCTCTTTTCTCTTTTGTATTCTTTTATCTTCTATTCACTTTTCTCTTTTAACTTTTCTCTTCTTTTCTCTATTCTCTTCTTTTCTCTTTTTTCTCTTCTATTCACTTTTCTCTTTTATCTTTTCTCTTCTTTTCTCTATTCTCTACTTTTCTCTATTATCTTTTCTCTTCTATCTTCTTTTATCTTTTCTCTTTTCTCTATTCTCTTCTGTTCTCTTTTGTCTTCTTTCCTCTGTTCCCTTTTCTCGTCTATTCTCTTTTATCTTTTCTCTTCATTTCTCTTTTCTCTTCTTTTCCATTCTCTCTTTTCTCTTTTCTCATTTCTCTTTTCTTTTCTCTTTTCTCTTTTCTCTTCTTGTCTCTTTTTTCTTTTCTATTCTTTTCTCTTCTTTTCTCTTTTCCATTTTCTCTTATTTTCTCTTTTCCCTTTTCTCTTCTTTTCTCTATTCTCTTTTTTCTTTACTCTTCTTTTCTCTTTTCGCTTTTCTCTTCTTATCTCTTCTCCTTTTTCTCATATCTGTTCTTTTCTCTTTTCTCTTTTTTCTTCATTTCTCTTCTTTTCTCTTTTCCCTTTACACCTCTTTTTTCTTTTCTTCTTTTCTCTTTTCACTTTTCTTTTCTCTTTTCTCTTCTTTTCTCTTTTCTCATCTTTTCTCCTCTTTACTCTTTTCCCTTTTCTCTTCTTTTTTCTTTTCTCTTCTTTTCTCGTTTCTCATCTTTTCTCTTTTCCCTTTTCGTTTCTCTTTTCTCTATTCTCTTCTTTTCTCTTTTCTCTTTTGTATTCTTTTCTCTTCTATTCACTTTTCTCTTTTAACTTTTCTCTTCTTTTCTCTATTCTCTTCTTTTCTCTTTTTTCTCTTCTATTCACTTTTCTCTTTTATCTTTTCTCTTCTTTTCTCTATTCTCTTCTTTTCTCTATTAACTTTTCTCTTCTTTTCTCTATTCTCTTCTTTTCTCTTTTTTCTCTTCTATTCACTTTTCTCCTTTATCTTTTCTCTTCTTTTCTCTATTCTCTTCTTTTCTCTTTTCTCTTCTTTTCTCTTCATTTCTCTTTCCTCATTTCTCTATTCTCATCTGTTCTCTTTTCTCTTCTTTGCTCTTTTCTCTTTTCTCTTCTTCTATCTTCTTTTATCTTCTTTTCTCTTTTCTCTTTTCTCTATTCTCTTCTGTTTTCTTTTGTCTTCTTTCCACTGTTCCCTTTTCTCGTCTATTCTCTTTTATCTTTTCTCTTCTTTTCCATTCTCTCTTCTTTTCTCTTTTCTCATTTCCCTTTTCTTTTCTTTTCTCATTTCTCTTTTCTCTTCTTGTCTCTTTTTTCTTTTCTATTCTTTTCTCTTCTTTTCTCCTTTCACGTTTCTTTTCTCTTTTCTCTTCTTTTCTCATTCCTTTTTTCTCTTTTCTCTTTTCTCTTCTTTTCTCCTTTCTTTTCTCTTGTCTCTTCTTCTCTTCTTTTCTCTTTTCTCTTCTTTTCCCTTCATTTCTCTTTTCTCTTTTGTATTCTTTTATCTTCTATTCACTTTTCTCTTTTATCTTTTCTTTTCTCTTCTTTTCTCTATTCTCTTCTTTTCTCTTTTCTCTTCTTTTCTCTTCATTTCTCTTTCCTCATTTCTCTATTCTCATCTGTTCTCTTTTCTCTTCTTTGCTCTTTTCTCTTTTCTCTTCTTCTATCTTCTTTTATCTTCTTTTCTCTTTTCTCTTTTCTCTATTCTCTTCTGTTCTCTTTTGTCTTCTTTCCTCTGTTCCCTTTTCTCGTCTATTCTCTTTTATCTTTTCTCTTCATTTCTCTTTTCTCTTCTTTTCCATTCTCTCTTCTTTTCTCTTTTCTCATTTCTATTTTCTTTTCTTTTCTCTTTTCTCTTCTCTCTTCTTGTCTCTTTTTTCTCTTCTATTCTTTTCTCTTCTTTTCTCTTTTCCATTTTCTCTTGTTTTCTCTTGTCTCTTTTCTCTTTTCACTTCTTGTCTCTTTTTTCTCTTCTATTATTTTCTCTTCTTTTCTCTTTTCTATTTCCTCTTCTTTTCTATTTTATCTCTTCTCTTCTTTTCTCTTTTCCCTTTTCTTTTCTCTTTTCTCTTCTTTTCTCTTCTTTTCTCCTTCACTTTTCTTTTCTCTTTTCTGTTCTTTTCTCTTTTCTCATCTTTTCGCCTCTTTACTCTTTTCCCTTTTCTCTTCTTTTTTCTTTTCTCTTCTTTTCTCATTTCTCTTCTTTTCTCTTTTCTCTTATTTTCTCTTTTCACTTTTCTCTTCTTTTCTCTTTTCCCTTTTCTCTTGTTTTCTCTTTTCCCTTTTCTCTTCTTTTCTCTATTCTCTTTTTCTCTTTACTCTTCTTTTCTCTTTTCGCTTTTCTCTTCTTATCTCTTCTCCTTTTTCTCATATCTGTTCTTTTCTCTTTTCTCTTTTCGCTTCATTTCTCTTCTTTTCTCTTTTCCCTTTACACCTCTTTTTCCTTTTCTTCTTTTCTCTTTTCACTTTTCTTTTCTCTTTTCTCTTTTCTCATCTTTTCTCCTCTTTACTCTTTTCCCTTTTCTCTTCTTTTTTCTTTTCTCTTCTTTTCTCTTTTCTCTTCTTTTCTCTTTTCCCTTTTCTTTTCTCTTTTCTCTATTCTCTTCTTTTCTCTTTTCTCGTCTTTTCTCTTTTCTCGTCATTTCCCTTCATTTCTCTTTTCTCTTTTCCCTTTTCTTTTCTCTTTTCTCTATTCTCTTCTTTTCTCTTTTCTCGTCTTTTCTCTTTTCTCGTCATTTCCCTTCATTTCTGTTTTCTCTTTTCTCTTTTGTATTCTTTTCTCTTCTATTCACTTTTCTCTTTTAACTTTTCTCTTCTTTTCTCTATTCTCTTCTTTTCTCTTTTTTCTCTTTTATTCACTTTTCTCTTTTATCATTTCTCTTCTTTTCTCTTTTCTCCTCTTTTCTCTTTTCCCTTTTCTTTTCTCTTTTCTCTTTTCTCTTCGTATCTCTTCTTTTCTCTTTTCTCTTCTTTTCTCTTCTTTTCTCTTTTCCTATATTCTCTTCTTTTCTCTTTTCTCTTTTCTCTTCTTTTCTCTTCTTTATTCTTTAACCTTTTCTCTTCTTTTTACTCTTCTTTTCTCTTTTCTCTTCTTTTCATTTCTTTTCTCTTCTTTTCTCTTTTCTCTTCTTTTCTCTTCCTTCCTCTATATATTCTCTTTTCTCTTTTCTCTCATTTTCTCTTATTTTCTCTTTTTCCTATTCTCTTCTTTTCTCTATTCTCTTTTTCTCTTTACTCTTCTTTTCTCTTTTCGCTTTTCTCTTCTTACCTCTTCTCCTTTTTCTCATATCTGTTCTTTTCTCTTTCCTCTTTTTTCTTCATTTCTCTTCATTTCTCTTTTCCCTTTACACCTCTTTTTTCTTTTCTTCTTTTCTCTTTTTACTTTTCTTATCTCTTTTCTCATCTTTTCTCCTCTTTACTCTTTTCCCTTTTCTCTTCTTTTTTCTTTTCTCTTCTTTTCTCGTTTCTCTTCTTTTCTCTTTTCTCTTCTTTTCTCTTTTCCCTTTTCTTTTCTCTTTTCTCTATTCTCTTCTTTTCTCTTTTCTCTTTTGTATTCTTTTCTCTTCTATTCACTTTTCTATTTTAACTTTTCTCTTCTTTTCTCTATTCTCTTCTTTTCTCTTTTTTCTCTTCTATTCACTTTTCTCTTTTATCTTTTCTCTTCTTTTCTCTATTCTCTTCTTTTCTCTTTTCTCTTCTTTTCTCTTCTTTTCTCTATTCTCTTCTTTTCTCTTTTTTCTCTTCTATTCACTTTTCTCTTTTATCTTTTCTCTTCTTTTCTCTATTCTCTTCTTTTCTCTTTTCTCTTCTTTTCTCTTCATTTCTCTTTCCTCATTTCTCTATTCTCATCTGTTCTCTTTTCTCTTCTTTGCTCTTTTCTCTTTTCTCTTCTTCTATCTTCTTTTATCTTCATTTCTCTTTTCTCTATTCTCTTCTGTTCTCTTTTGTCTTCTTTCCACTGTTCCCTTTTCTCGTCTATTCTCTTTTATCTTTTCTCTTCTTTTCTCTTTTCTCTTCTTTTCTCCTTTTACGTTTCTTTTCTCTTTTCTCTTCTTTTATCATTCATTTTCTCTCTTTTCTGTTTTCTCTTCTTTTCTCTTTTCTCTTCTTTTCTCCTTTCTTTTCTCTTTTCTCTTCTTCTCTTCTTTTCTCTTTCTTCTTTTCCCTTCATTTCTCTTTTCTCTTTTGTATTCTTTTATCTTCTATTCACTTTTCTCTTTTATCTTTTCTTTTCTCTTCTTTTCTCTATTCTCTTCTTTTCTCTTTTCTCTTCTTTTCTCTTCATTTCTCTTTCCTCATTTCTCTATTCTCATCTGTTCTCTTTTCTCTTCTTTGCTCTTTTCTCTTTTCTCTTCTTCTATCTTCTTTTATCTTCTTTTCTCTTTTCTCTATTCTCTTCTGTTCTCTTTTGTCTTCTTTCCTCTGTTCCCTTTTCTCGTCTATTCTCTTTTATCTTTTCTCTTCATTTCTCTTTTCTCTTCTTTTCCATTCTCTCTTCTTTTCTCTTTTCTCATTTCACTTTTCTTTTCTCGTTTCTCTTTTCTCTTTTCTCTTTTGTATTCTTTTATCTTCTATTCACTTTTCTCTTTTAACTTTTCTCTTCTTTTCTCTATTCTCTTCTTTTCTCTTTTTTCTCTTCTATTCACTTTTCTCTTTTATCTTTTCTCTTCTTTTCTCTATTCTCTACTTTTCTCTATTATCTTTTCTCTTCTATCTTCTTTTATCTTTTCTCTTTTCTCTATTCTCTTCTGTTCTCTTTTGTCTTCTTTCCTCTGTTCCCTTTTCTCGTCTATTCTCTTTTATCTTTTCTCTTCATTTCTCTTTTCTCTTCTTTTCCATTCTCTCTTTTCTCTTTTCTCATTTCTCTTTTCTTTTCTCTTTTCTCTTTTCTCTTCTTGTCTCTTTTTTCTTTTCTATTCTTTTCTCTTCTTTTCTCTTTTCCATTTTCTCTTATT
Organism: Chiloscyllium punctatum; assembly: GCF_047496795.1. NCBI lineage: Eukaryota > Metazoa > Chordata > Chondrichthyes > Orectolobiformes > Hemiscylliidae > Chiloscyllium > Chiloscyllium punctatum. The sequence continues at coordinate 37,247,269 of NC_092779.1, forward strand.
TTCTCTTTTCCCTTTTCTCTTCTTTTCTCTATTCTCTTTTTTCTTTACTCTTCTTTTCTCTTTTCGCTTTTCTCTTCTTATCTCTTCTCCTTTTTCTCATATCTGTTCTTTTCTCTTTTCTCTTTTTTCTTCATTTCTCTTCTTTTCTCTTTTCCCTTTACACCTCTTTTTTCTTTTCTTCTTTTCTCTTTTCACTTTTCTTTTCTCTTTTCTCTTCTTTTCTCTTTTCTCATCTTTTCTCCTCTTTACTCTTTTCCCTTTTCTCTTCTTTTTTCTTTTCTCTTCTTTTCTCGTTTCTCATCTTTTCTCTTTTCCCTTTTCGTTTCTCTTTTCTCTATTCTCTTCTTTTCTCTTTTCTCTTTTGTATTCTTTTCTCTTCTATTCACTTTTCTCTTTTAACTTTTCTCTTCTTTTCTCTATTCTCTTCTTTTCTCTTTTTTCTCTTCTATTCACTTTTCTCTTTTATCTTTTCTCTTCTTTTCTCTATTCTCTTCTTTTCTCTATTAACTTTTCTCTTCTTTTCTCTATTCTCTTCTTTTCTCTTTTTTCTCTTCTATTCACTTTTCTCCTTTATCTTTTCTCTTCTTTTCTCTATTCTCTTCTTTTCTCTTTTCTCTTCTTTTCTCTTCATTTCTCTTTCCTCATTTCTCTATTCTCATCTGTTCTCTTTTCTCTTCTTTGCTCTTTTCTCTTTTCTCTTCTTCTATCTTCTTTTATCTTCTTTTCTCTTTTCTCTTTTCTCTATTCTCTTCTGTTTTCTTTTGTCTTCTTTCCACTGTTCCCTTTTCTCGTCTATTCTCTTTTATCTTTTCTCTTCTTTTCCATTCTCTCTTCTTTTCTCTTTTCTCATTTCCCTTTTCTTTTCTTTTCTCATTTCTCTTTTCTCTTCTTGTCTCTTTTTTCTTTTCTATTCTTTTCTCTTCTTTTCTCCTTTCACGTTTCTTTTCTCTTTTCTCTTCTTTTCTCATTCCTTTTTTCTCTTTTCTCTTTTCTCTTCTTTTCTCCTTTCTTTTCTCTTGTCTCTTCTTCTCTTCTTTTCTCTTTTCTCTTCTTTTCCCTTCATTTCTCTTTTCTCTTTTGTATTCTTTTATCTTCTATTCACTTTTCTCTTTTATCTTTTCTTTTCTCTTCTTTTCTCTATTCTCTTCTTTTCTCTTTTCTCTTCTTTTCTCTTCATTTCTCTTTCCTCATTTCTCTATTCTCATCTGTTCTCTTTTCTCTTCTTTGCTCTTTTCTCTTTTCTCTTCTTCTATCTTCTTTTATCTTCTTTTCTCTTTTCTCTTTTCTCTATTCTCTTCTGTTCTCTTTTGTCTTCTTTCCTCTGTTCCCTTTTCTCGTCTATTCTCTTTTATCTTTTCTCTTCATTTCTCTTTTCTCTTCTTTTCCATTCTCTCTTCTTTTCTCTTTTCTCATTTCTATTTTCTTTTCTTTTCTCTTTTCTCTTCTCTCTTCTTGTCTCTTTTTTCTCTTCTATTCTTTTCTCTTCTTTTCTCTTTTCCATTTTCTCTTGTTTTCTCTTGTCTCTTTTCTCTTTTCACTTCTTGTCTCTTTTTTCTCTTCTATTATTTTCTCTTCTTTTCTCTTTTCTATTTCCTCTTCTTTTCTATTTTATCTCTTCTCTTCTTTTCTCTTTTCCCTTTTCTTTTCTCTTTTCTCTTCTTTTCTCTTCTTTTCTCCTTCACTTTTCTTTTCTCTTTTCTGTTCTTTTCTCTTTTCTCATCTTTTCGCCTCTTTACTCTTTTCCCTTTTCTCTTCTTTTTTCTTTTCTCTTCTTTTCTCATTTCTCTTCTTTTCTCTTTTCTCTTATTTTCTCTTTTCACTTTTCTCTTCTTTTCTCTTTTCCCTTTTCTCTTGTTTTCTCTTTTCCCTTTTCTCTTCTTTTCTCTATTCTCTTTTTCTCTTTACTCTTCTTTTCTCTTTTCGCTTTTCTCTTCTTATCTCTTCTCCTTTTTCTCATATCTGTTCTTTTCTCTTTTCTCTTTTCGCTTCATTTCTCTTCTTTTCTCTTTTCCCTTTACACCTCTTTTTCCTTTTCTTCTTTTCTCTTTTCACTTTTCTTTTCTCTTTTCTCTTTTCTCATCTTTTCTCCTCTTTACTCTTTTCCCTTTTCTCTTCTTTTTTCTTTTCTCTTCTTTTCTCTTTTCTCTTCTTTTCTCTTTTCCCTTTTCTTTTCTCTTTTCTCTATTCTCTTCTTTTCTCTTTTCTCGTCTTTTCTCTTTTCTCGTCATTTCCCTTCATTTCTCTTTTCTCTTTTCTCTTTTGTATTCTTTTCTCTTCTATTCACTTTTCTCTTTTAACTTTTCTCTTCTTTTCTCTATTCTCTTCTTTTCTCTTTTTTCTCTTTTATTCACTTTTCTCTTTTATCATTTCTCTTCTTTTCTCTTTTCTCCTCTTTTCTCTTTTCCCTTTTCTTTTCTCTTTTCTCTTTTCTCTTCGTATCTCTTCTTTTCTCTTTTCTCTTCTTTTCTCTTCTTTTCTCTTTTCCTATATTCTCTTCTTTTCTCTTTTCTCTTTTCTCTTCTTTTCTCTTCTTTATTCTTTAACCTTTTCTCTTCTTTTTACTCTTCTTTTCTCTTTTCTCTTCTTTTCATTTCTTTTCTCTTCTTTTCTCTTTTCTCTTCTTTTCTCTTCCTTCCTCTATATATTCTCTTTTCTCTTTTCTCTCATTTTCTCTTATTTTCTCTTTTTCCTATTCTCTTCTTTTCTCTATTCTCTTTTTGTCTTTACTCTTCTTTTCTCTTTTCGCTTTTCTCTTCTTACCTCTTCTCCTTTTTCTCATATCTGTTCTTTTCTCTTTTCTCTTTTTTCTTCATTTCTCTTCTTTTCTCTTTTCCCTTTACACCTCTTTTTTCTTTTCTTCTTTTCTCTTTTTACTTTTCTTTTCTCTTTTCTCTTCTTTTCTCTTTTCTCATCTTTTCTCCTCTTTACTCTTTTCCCTTTTCTCTTCTTTTTTCTTTTCTCTTCTTTTCTCGTTTCTCTTCTTTTCTCTTTTCTCTTCTTTTCTCTTTTCCCTTTTCTTTTCTCTTTTCTCTATTCTCTTCTTTTCTCTTTTCTCTTTTGTATTCTTTTCTCTTCTATTCACTTTTCTCTTTTAACTTTTCTCTTCTTTTCTCTATTCTCTTCTTTTCTCTTTTTTCTCTTCTATTCACTTTTCTCTTTTATCTTTTCTCTTCTTTTCTCTATTCTCTTCTTTTCTCTTTTCTCTTCTTTTCTCTTCTTTTCTCTATTCTCTTCTTTTCTCTTTTTTCTCTTCTATTCACTTTTCTCTTTTATCTTTTCTCTTCTTTTCTCTATTCTCTTCTTTTCTCTTTTCTCTTCTTTTCTCTTCATTTCTCTTTCCTCATTTCTCTATTCTCATCTGTTCTCTTTTCTCTTCTTTGCTCTTTTCTCTTTTCTCTTCTTCTATCTTCTTTTGTCTTCTTTTCTCTTTTCTCTTTTCTCTATTCTCTTCTGTTCTCTTTAGTCTTCTTTCCACTGTTCCCTTTTCTCGTCTATTCTCTTTTATCTTTTCTCTTCTTTTCTCTTTTCTCTTCTTTTCTCTTCTTTTCTCCTTTTACGTTTCTTTTCTTTTTTTCTCTTCTTTTATCATTCATTTTCTCTCTTTTCTGTTTTCTCTTATTTTCTCTTTTCTCTTCTTTTCTCCTTTCTTTTCTCTATTCTCTTCTTCTCTTCTTTTCTCTTTCTTCTTTTCCCTTCATTTCTCTTTTCTCTTTTGTATTCTTTTATCTTCTATTCACTTTTCTCTTTTATCTTTTCTTTTCTCTTCTTTTCTCTATTCTCTTCTTTTCTCTTTTCTCTTCTTTTCTCTTCATTTCTCTTTCCTCATTTCTCTATTCTCATCTGTTCTCTTTTCTCTTCTTTGCTCTTTTCTCTTTTCTCTTCTTCTATCTTCTTTTATCTTCTTTTCTCTTTTCTCTATTCTCTTCTGTTCTCTTTTCTCTTCTTTCCTCTGTTCCCTTTTCTCGTCTATTCTCTTTTATCTTTTATCTTCATTTCTCTTTTCTCTTCTTTTCCATTCTCTCTTCTTTTCTCTTTTCTCATTTCTCTTTTCTTTTCTCGTTTCTCTTTTCTCTTTTCTCTTATGTATTCTTTTATCTTCTATTCACTTTTCTCTTTTAACTTTTCTCTTCTTTTCTCTTTTTTCTCTTCTATTCACTTTTCTCTTTTATCTTTTCTCTTCTTTTCTCTATTCTCTACTTTTCTCTATTATCTTTTCTCTTCTATCTTCTTTTATCTTCTTTTCTCTTTTCTCTTTTCTCTATTCTCTTCTGTTCTCTTTTGTCTTCTTTCCTCTGTTCCCTTTTCTCGTCTCTTCTCTTTTATCTTTTCTCTTCATTTCTCTTTTCTCTTCTTTTCCATTCTCTCTTTTCTCTTTTCTCATTTCTCTTTTCTTTTCTCTTTTCTCTTTTCTCTTCTTGTCTCTTTTTTCTTTTCTATTCTTTTCTCTTCTTTTCTCTTTTCCATTTTCTCTTATTTTCTCTTTTCCCTTTTCTCTTCTTTTCTCTATTCTCTTTTTTCTTTACTCTTCTTTTCTCTTTTCGCTTTTCTCTTCTTATCTCTTCTCCTTTTTCTCATATCTGTTCTTTTCTCTTTTCTCTTTTTTCTTCATTTCTCTTATTTTCTCTTTTCCCTTTACTCCTCTTTTTTCTTTTCTTCTTTTCTCTTTTCACTTTTCTTTTCTCTTTTCTCTTCTTTTCTCTTTTCTCATCTTTTCTCCTCTTTACTCTTTTCCCTTTTCTCTTCTTTATTCTTTTCCCTTTTTTTCTCGTTTCTCTTCTTTTCTCTTTTCCCTTTTCGTTTCTCTTTTCTCTATTCTCTTCTTTTCTCTTTTCTCTTTTGTATTCTTTTCTCTTCTATTCACTTTTCTCTTTTAACTTTTCTCTTCTTTTCTCTATTCTCTTCTTTTCTCTTTTTTCTCTTCTATTCACTTTTCTCTTTTATCTTTTCTCTTCTTTTCTCTATTCTCTTCTTTTCTCTATTAACTTTTCTCTTCTTTTCTCTATTCTCTTCTTTTCTCTTTTTTCTCTTCTATTCACTTTTCTCCTTTATCTTTTCTCTTCTTTTCTCTATTCTCTTCTTTTCTCTTTTCCCTTTTCTTTTCTCTTCTTTTCTCTTTTCTCTTCTTTTCTCTTTTCCCTTTTCTCTTTTCTCTATTCTCTTCTTTTCTCTTTTTTCGTCTTTTCTCTTTTCTCGTCATTTCCCTTCATTTCTCTGTTCTCTTTTCTCTTTTGTATTCTTTTCTCTTCTATTCACTTTTCTCTTTTAACTTTTCTCTTCTTTTCTCTATTCTCTTCTTTTCTCTTTTTTCTCTTTTATTCACTTTTCTCTTTTATCATTTCTCTTCTTTTCTCTTTTCTCCTCTTTTCTCTTTTCCCTTTTCTTTTCTCTTTTCTCTTTTCTCTTCGTATCTCTTCTTTTCTCTTTTCTCTTCTTTTCTCTTCTTTTCTCTTTTCCTATATTCTCTTCTTTTCTCTTTTCTCTTTTCTCTTCTTTTCTCTTCTTTATTCTTTAACCTTTTCTCTTCTTTTTACTCTTCTTTTCTCTTTTCTCTTCTTTTCATTTCTTTTCTCTTCTTTTCTCTTTTCTCTTCTTTTCTCTTCCTTCCTCTATATATTCTCTTTTCTCTTTTCTCTCATTTTCTCTTATTTTCTCTTTTTCCTATTCTCTTCTTTTCTCTATTCTCTTTTTCTCTTTACTCTTCTTTTCTCTTTTCGCTTTTCTCTTCTTACCTCTTCTCCTTTTTCTCATATCTGTTCTTTTCTCTTTTCTCTTTTTTCTTCATTTCTCTTCTTTTCTCTTTTCCCTTTACACCTCTTTTTTCTTTTCTTCTTTTCTCTTTTTACTTTTCTTTTCTCTTTTCTCTTCTTTTCTCTTTTCTCATCTTTTCTCCTCTTTACTCTTTTCCCTTTTCTCTTCTTTTTTCTTTTCTCTTCTTTTCTCGTTTCTCTTCTTTTCTCGTTTCTCTTCTTTTCTCTTTTCCCTTTTCGTTTCTCTTTTCTCTATTCTCTTCTTTTCTCTTTTCTCTTTTGTATTCTTTTCTCTTCTATTCACTTTTCTCTTTTAACTTTTCTCTTCTTTTCTCTATTCTCTTCTTTTCTCTTTTTTCTCTTCTATTCACTTTTCTCTTTTATCTTTTCTCTTCTTTTCTCTTTTCTCTTGTTTTCTCTATTAACTTTTCTCTTCTTTTCTCTATTCTCTTCTTTTCTCTTTTTTCTCTTCTATTCACTTTTCTCCTTTATCTTTTCTCTTCTTTTCTCTATTCTCTTCTTTTCTCTTTTCTCTTCTTTTCCATTCTCTCTTCTTTTCTCTTTTCTCATTTCTATTTTCTTTTCTTTTCTCTTTTCTCTTTTCTCTTCTTGTCTCTTTTTTCTCTTCTATTCTTTTCTCTTCTTTTCTCTTTTCCATTTTCTCTTGTTTTCTCTTGTCTCTTTTCTCTTTTCACTTCTTGTCTCTTTTTTCTCTTCTATTATTTTCTCTTCTTTTCTCTTTTCTATTTCCTCTTCTTTTCTATTTTATCTCTTCTCTTCTTTTCTCTTTTCCCTTTTCTTTTCTCTTTTCTCTTTTCTCTTCGTATCTCTTCTTTTCTCTTTTCTCTTCTTTTCATTTCTTTTTTCTTCTTTTATCATTTCTCTTCTTTTCTCTTTTCTCCTCTTTTCTCTTTTCCCTTTTCTTTTCTCTTTTCTCTTTTCTCTTCGTATCTCTTCTTTTCTCTTTTCTCTTCTTTTCATTTCTTTTCTCTTCTTTTCTCTTTTCTCTTCTTTTCTCTTCCTTCCTCTATATATTCTCTTTTCTCTTTTCTCTCATTTTCTCTTATTTTCTCTTTTTCCTATTCTCTTCTTTTCTCTATTCTCTTTTTCTCTTTACTCTTCTTTTCTCTTTTCGCTTTTCTCTTCTTACCTCTTCTCCTTTTTCTCATATCTGTTCTTTTCTCTTTTCTCTTTTTTCTTCATTTCTCTTCTTTTCTCTTTTCCCTTTACACCTCTTTTTTCTTTTCTTCTTTTCTCTTTTTACTTTTCTTATCTCTTTTCTCTTCTTTTCTCTTTTCTCATCTTTTCTCCTCTTTACTCTTTTCCCTTTTCTCTTCTTTTTTCTTTTCTCTTCTTTTCTCGTTTCTCTTCTTTTCTCTTTTCTCTTCTTTTCTCTTTTCCCTTTTCTTTTCTCTTTTCTCTATTCTCTTCTTTTCTCTTTTCTCTTTTGTATTCTTTTCTCTTCTATTCACTTTTCTATTTTAACTTTTCTCTTCTTTTCTCTATTCTCTTCTTTTCTCTTTTTTCTCTTCTATTCACTTTTCTCTTTTATCTTTTCTCTTCTTTTCTCTATTCTCTTCTTTTCTCTTTTCTCTTCTTTTCTCTTCTTTTCTCTATTCTCTTCTTTTCTCTTTTTTCTCTTCTATTCACTTTTCTCTTTTATCTTTTCTCTTCTTTTCTCTATTCTCTTCTTTTCTCTTTTCTCTTCTTTTCTCTTCATTTCTCTTTCCTCATTTCTCTATTCTCATCTGTTCTCTTTTCTCTTCTTTGCTCTTTTCTCTTTTCTCTTCTTCTATCTTCTTTTATCTTCTTTTCTCTTTTCTCTATTCTCTTCTGTTCTCTTTTGTCTTCTTTCCACTGTTCCCTTTTCTCGTCTATTCTCTTTTATCTTTTCTCTTCTTTTCTCTTTTCTCTTCTTTTCTCCTTTTACGTTTCTTTTCTCTTTTCTCTTCTTTTATCATTCATTTTCTCTCTTTTCTGTTTTCTCTTCTTTTCTCTTTTCTCTTCTTTTCTCCTTTCTTTTCTCTTTTCTCTTCTTCTCTTCTTTTCTCTTTCTTCTTTTCCCTTCATTTCTCTTTTCTCTTTTGTATTCTTTTATCTTCTATTCACTTTTCTCTTTTAACTTTTCTCTTCTTTTCTCTATTCTCTTCTTTTCTCTATTAACTTTTCTCTTCTTTTCTCTATTCACTTCTTTTCTCTTTTTTCTCTTCTATTCACTTTTCTCTTTTATCTTTTCTCTTCTTTTCTCGATTCTCTTCTTTTCTCTTTTCTCTTCTTTTCTCTTCATTTCTCTTTCCTCATTTCTCTATTCTCATCTGTTCTCTTTTCTCTTCTTTGCTCTTTTCTCTTTTCTCTTCTTCTATCTTCTTTTATCTTCTTTTCTCTTTTCTCTTTTCTCTATTCTCTTCTGTTCTCTTTTGTCTTCTTTCCTCTGTTCCCTTTTCTCGTCTATTCTCTTTTATCTTTTCTCTTCATTTCTCTTTTCTCTTCTTTTCCATTCTCTCTTCTTTTCTCTTTTCTCATTTCTCTTTTCTTTTCTCGTTTCTCTTTTCTCTTTTCTCTTTTGTATTCTTTTATCTTCTATTCACTTTTCTCTTTTAACTTTTCTCTTCTTTTCTCTCTTCTCTTCTTTTCTCTTTTTTCTCTTCTATTCACTTTTCTCTTTTATCTTTTCTCTTCTTTTCTCTATTCTCTACTTTTCTCTATTATCTTTTCTCTTCTATCTTCTTTTCTCTTTTCTCTTTTCTCTATTCTCTTCTGTTCTCTTTTGTCTTCTTTCCTCTGTTCCCTTTTCTCGTCTATTCTCTTTTATCTTTTCTCTTCATTTCTCTTTTCTCTTCTTTTCCATTCTCTCTTTTCTCTTTTCTCATTTCTCTTTTCTTTTCCCTTTTCTCTTTTCTCTTCTTGTCTCTTTTTTCTTTTCTATTCTTTTCTCTTCTTTTCTCTTTTCCATTTTCTCTTATTTTCTCTTTTCCCTTTTCTCTTCTTTTCTCTATTCTCTTTTTTCTTTACTCTTCTTTTCTCTTTTCGCTTTTCTCTTCTTATCTCTTCTCCTTTTTCTCATATCTGTTCTTTTCTCTTTTCTCTTTTTTCTTCATTTCTCTTCTTTTCTCTTTTCCCTTTACACCTCTTTTTTCTTTTCTTCTTTTCTCTTTTCACTTTTCTTTTCTCTTTTCTCTTCTTTTCTCTTTTCTCATCTTTTCTCCTCTTTACTCTTTTCCCTTTTCTCTTCTTTTTTCTTTTCTCTTCTTTTCTCGTTTCTCTTCTTTTCTCTTTTCCCTTTTCGTTTCTCTTTTCTCTATTCTCTTCTTTTCTTTTTTCTCTTTTGTATTCTTTTCTCTTCTATTCACTTTTCTCTTTTAACTTTTCTCTTCTTTTCTCTATTCTCTTCTTTTCTCTTTTTTCTCTTCTATTCACTTTTCTCTTTTATCTTTTCTCTTCTTTTCTCTATTCTCTTCTTTTCTCTATTAACTTTTCTCTTCTTTTCTCTATTCTCTTCTTTTCTCTTTTTTCTCTTCTATTCACTTTTCTCCTTTATCTTTTCTCTTCTTTTCTCTATTCTCTTCTTTTCTCTTTTCCCTTTTCTTTTCTCTTCTTTTCTCTTTTCTCTTCTTTTCTCTTTTCCCTTTTCTCTTTTCTCTATTCTCTTCTTTTCTCTTTTTTCGTCTTTTCTCTTTTCTCGTCATTTCCCTTCATTTCTCTTTTCTCTTTTCTCTTTTGTATTCTTTTCTCTTCTATTCACTTTTCTCTTTTAACTTTTCTCTTCTTTTCTCTATTCTCTTCTTTTCTCTTTTTTCTCTTTTATTCACTTTTCTCTTTTATCATTTCTCTTCTTTTCTCTTTTCTCCTCTTTTCTCTTTTCCCTTTTCTTTTCTCTTTTCTCTTTTCTCTTCGTATCTCTTCTTTTCTCTTTTCTCTTCTTTTCTCTTCTTTTCTCTTTTCCTATATTCTCTTCTTTTCTCTTTTCTCTTTTCTCTTCTTTTCTCTTCTTTATTCTTTAACCTTTTCTCTTCTTTTTACTCTTCTTTTCTCTTTTCTCTTCTTTTCATTTCTTTTCTCTTCTTTTCTCTTTTCTCTTCTTTTCTCTTCCTTCCTCTATATATTCTCTTTTCTCTTTTCTCTCATTTTCTCTTATTTTCTCTTTTTCCTATTCTCTTCTTTTCTCTATTCTCTTTTTCTCTTTACTCTTCTTTTCTCTTTTCGCTTTTCTCTTCTTACCTCTTCTCCTTTTTCTCATATCTGTTCTTTTCTCTTTTCTCTTTTTTCTTCATTTCTCTTCTTTTCTCTTTTCCCTTTACACCTCTTTTTTCTTTTCTTCTTTTCTCTTTTTACTTTTCTTTTCTCTTTTCTCTTCTTTTCTCTTTTCTCATCTTTTCTCCTCTTTACTCTTTTCCCTTTTCTCTTCTTTTTTCTTTTCTCTTCTTTTCTCGTTTCTCTTCTTTTGTCTTTTCTCTTCTTTTCTCTTTTCCCTTTTCTTTTCTCTTTTCTCTATTCTCTTCTTTTCTCTTTTCTCTTTTGTATTCTTTTCTCTTCTATTCACTTTTCTCTTTTAACTTTTCTCTTCTTTTCTCTATTCTCTTCTTTTCTCTTTTTTCTCTTCTATTCACTTTTCTCTTTTATCTTTTCTCTTCTTTTCTCTATTCTCTTCTTTTCTCTTTTCTCTTCTTTTCTCTTCTTTTCTCTATTCTCTTCTTTTCTCTTTTTTCTCTTCTATTCACTTTTCTCTTTTATCTTTTCTCTTCTTTTCTCTATTCTCTTCTTTTCTCTTTTCTCTTCTTTTCTCTTCATTTCTCTTTCCTCATTTCTCTATTCTCATCTGTTCTCTTTTCTCTTCTTTGCTCTTTTCTCTTTTCTCTTCTTCTATCTTCTTTTGTCTTCTTTTCTCTTTTCTCTATTCTCTTCTGTTCTCTTTAGTCTTCTTTCCACTGTTCCCTTTTCTCGTCTATTCTCTTTTATCTTTTCTCTTCTTTTCTCTTTTCACTTCTTTTCTCTTCTTTTCTCCTTTTACGTTTCTTTTCTTTTTTTCTCTTCTTTTATCATTCATTTTCTCTCTTTTCTGTTTTCTCTTATTTTCTCTTTTCTCTTCTTTTCTCCTTTCTTTTCTCTTTTCTCTTCTTCTCTTCTTTTCTCTTTCTTCTTTTCCCTTCATTTCTCTTTTCTCTTTTGTATTCTTTTATCTTCTATTCACTTTTCTCTTTTATCTTTTCTTTTCTCTTCTTTTCTCTATTCTCTTCTTTTCTCTTTTCTCTTCTTTTCTCTTCATTTCTCTTTCCTCATTTCTCTATTCTCATCTGTTCTCATTTCTCTTTTCTTTTCTCTTTTCTCTTTTCTATTCTTGTCTCTTTTTTCTTTTCTATTCTTTTCTCTTCTTTTCTCTTTTCCATTTTCTCTTCTTTTCTCTTGTTTTCTCTTTTCTCCTCTTTTCTCTTTTCCCTTTTCTTTTCTCTTTTCTCTTTTCTCTTCGTATCTCTTCTTTTCTCTTTTCTCTTCTTTTCTCTACTTTTCTCTTTTCCCTTTATTCTCTTCTTTTCTCATTTCCTTTATTCTCTTCTTTTCTCTTTTCTCTTTTCTCTTCTTTTCTCTTCTTTATTCTTTAAACTTTTCTCTTCTTTTTACTCTTCATTTCTCTTTTCTCTTCTTTTCATTTCTTTTCTCTTCTTTTCTCTTTTCTCTTCTTTTCTCTTCCTTTCTCTATATATTCTCTTTTCTCTTTTCTCTCATTTTCTCTTATTTTCTCTTTTTCCTTTTCTCTTCTTTTCTCTATTCTCTTTTTCTCTTTACTCTTCTTTTCTCTTTTCGCTTTTCTCTTCTTATCTCTTCTCCTTTTTCTCATTTCTGTTCTTTTCTCTTTTCTCTTTTTTCTTCATTTCTCTTCTTTTCCCTTTTCCCTTTACACCTCTTTTTCCTTTTCTTCTTTTCTCTTTTCACTTTTCTTTTCTCTTTTCTCTTCTTTTTTCTTTTCTCTTCTTTTCTCGTTTCTCTTTTCTCTTTTCTCTTTTGTATTCTTTTATCTTCTATTCACTTTTCTCTTTTAACTTTTCTCTTCTTTTCTCTATTCTCTTCTTTTCTCTTTTTTCTCTTCTATTCACTTTTCTCTTTTATCTTTTCTCTTCTTTTCTCTATTCTCTACTTTTCTCTATTATCTTTTCTCTTCTATCTTCTTTTATCTTCTTTTCTCTTTTCTCTTTTCTCTATTCTCTTCTGTTCTCTTTTGTCTTCTTTCCTCTGTTCCCTTTTCTCGTATATTCTCTTTTATCTTTTCTCTTCATTTCTCTTTTTCTCTTCTTTTCCATTCTCTCTTTTCTCTTTTCTCATTTCTCTTTTCTTTTCTCTTTTCTCTTTTCTCTTCTTGTCTCTTTTTTCTTTTCTATTCTTTTCTCTTCTTTTCTCTTTTCCATTTTCTTTTCTCTTTTCTCTTCTTTTCTCTTCTTTTCTCCTTCACTTTTCTTTTCTCTTTTCTGTTCTTTTCTCTTTTCTCATCTTTTCGCCTCTTTACTCTTTTCCCTTTTCTCTTCTTTTTTCTTTTCTCTTCTTTTCTCATTTCTCTTCTTTTCTCTTTTCTCTTATTTTCTCTTTTCACTTTTCTCTTCTTTTCTCTTTTCCCTTTTCTCTTGTTTTCTCTTTTCCCTTTTCTCTTCTTTTCTCTATTCTCTTTTTCTCTTTACTCTTCTTTTCTCTTTTCGCTTTTCTCTTCTTATCTCTTCTCCTTTTTCTCATATCTGTTCTTTTCTCTTTTCTCTTTTCGCTTCATTTCTCTTCTTTTCTCTTTTCCCTTTACACCTCTTTTTCCTTTTCTTCTTTTCTCTTTTCACTTTTCTTTTCTCTTTTCTCTTTTCTCATCTTTTCTCCTCTTTACTCTTTTCCCTTTTCTCTTCTTTTTTCTTTTCTCTTCTTTTCTCTTTTCTCTTCTTTTCTCTTTTCCCTTTTCTTTTCTCTTTTCTCTATTCTCTTCTTTTCTCTTTTCTCGTCTTTTCTCTTTTCTCGTCATTTCCCTTCATTTTTCTTTTCTCTTTTCTCTTTTGTATTCTTTTCTCTTCTATTCACTTTTCCCTTTTAACTTTTCTCTTCTTTTCTCTATTCTCTTCTTTTCTCTTTTTTCTCTTTTATTCACTTTTCTCTTTTATCATTTCTCTTCTTTTCTCTTTTCTCCTCTTTTCTCTTTTCCCTTTTCTTTTCTCTTTTCTCTTTTCTCTTCTTTTCTCTTCTTTTCTCTTTTTTCTTCTTTTCTCTTCTTTTCTCTTTTCCTATATTCTCTTCTTTTCTCTTTTCTCTTTTCTCTTCTTTTCTCTTCTTTATTCTTTAACCTTTTCTCTTCTTTTTACTCTTCTTTTCTCTTTTCTCTTCTTTTCATTTCTTTTCTCTTCTTTTCTCTTTTCTCTTCTTTTCTCTTCCTTCCTCTATATATTCTCTTTTCTCTTTTCTCTCATTTTCTCTTTTTCCTATTCTCTTCTTTTCTCTATTCTCTTTTTCTCTTTACTCTTCTTTTCTCTTTTCGCTTTTCTCTTCTTACCTCTTCTCCTTTTTCTCATATCTGTTCTTTTCTCTTTTCTCTTTTTTCTTCATTTCTCTTCTTTTCTCTTTTCCCTTTACACCTCTTTTTTCTTTTCTTCTTTTCTCTTTTTACTTTTCTTTTCTCTTTTCTCTTCTTTTCTCTTTTCTCATCTTTTCTCCTCTTTACTCTTTTCCCTTTTCTCTTCTTTTTTCTTTTCTCTTCTTTTCTCGTTTCTCTTCTTTTCTCTTTTCTCTTCTTTTCTCTTTTCCCTTTTCTTTTCTCTTTTCTCTATTCTCTTCTTTTCTCTTTTCTCTTTTGTATTCTTTTCTCTTCTATTCACTTTTCTCTTTTAACTTTTCTCTTCTTTTCTCTATTCTCTTCTTTTCTCTTTTTTCTCTTCTATTCACTTTTCTCTTTTATCTTTTCTCTTCTTTTCTCTATTCTCTTCTTTTCTCTTCTTTTCTCTTTTCCCTTTTCTCTTCTTTTTTCTTTTCTCTTCTTTTCTCGTTTCTCTTCTTTTCTCTTTTCTCTTTTCTCTTCTTATCTCTTCTCCTTTTTCTCATATCTGTTCTTTTCTCTTTTCTCTTCATTTCTCTTCTTTTCTCTTTTCCCTTTACACCTCTTTTTTCTTTTCTTCTTTTCTCTTTTCACTTTTCTTTTCTCTTTTCTCTTCTTTTCTCTTTTCACTTTTCTTTTCTCTTTTCTCTTCTTTTCTCTTTTCTCATCTTTTCTCCTCTTTACTCTTTTCCCTTTTCTCTTCTTTTTTCTTTTCTCTTCTTTTCTCGTTTCTCGTTTCTCTTCTTTTCTCTTTTCCCTTTTCTTTTCTCTTTTCTCTATTCTCTTCTTTTCTCTTTTCTCGTCTTTTCATTTTTCTCTTCATTTCCCTTCATTTTTCTTTTCTCTTTTCTCTTTTGTATTCTTTTCTCTTCTATTTACTTTTCTCAATTAACTTTTCTCTTCTTTTCGCTATTCTCTTCTTTTCTCTTTTCTCTTCTTTTCTCTTCATTTCTCTTTCCTCATTTCTCTATTCTCATCTGTTCTCTTTTCTCTTCTTTGCTCTTTTCTCTTTTCTCTTCTTCTATCTTCTTTTATCTTCTTTTCTCTTTTCTCTTTTCTCTATTCTCTTCTGTTCTCTTTTGTCTTCTTTCCTCTGTTCCCTTTTCTCGTCTATTCTCTTTTATCTTTTCTCTTCATTTCTCTTTTCTCTTCTTTTCCATTCTCTCTTCTTTTCTCTTTTCTCATTTCTCTTTTCTTTTCTTTTCTCTTTTCTCTTTTCTCTTCTTGTCTCTTTTTTCTTTTCTATTCTTTTCTCTTCTTTTCTCTTTTCCATTTTCTCTTATTTTCTCTTTTCCCTTTTCTCTTCTTTTCTCTATTCTCTTTTTCTCTTTACTCTTCCTTTCTCTTTTCGCTTTTCTCTTCTTATCTCTTCTCCTTTTTCTCATATCTATTCTTTTCTCTTTTCTCTTTTCTCTTCATTTCTCTTCTTTTTTCCCTTTACACCTCTTTTTTCTTTTCTTCTTTTCTCTTTTCACTTTTCTTTTCTCTTTTCTCTTCTTTTCTCTTTTCTCATCTTTTCTCCTCTTTACTCTTTTCCCTTTTCTCTGCTTTTTTCTTTTCTCTTCTTTTCTCGTTTCTCTTCTTTTCTCTTTTCTCTTCTTTTCTCTTTTCCATTTTCTTTTCTCTTTTCTCTATTCTCTTCTTTTCTCTTTTCTCGTTCTTTCTCTTTTCTCTTCATTTCCCTTCATTTTTCTTTTCACTTTTCTCTTTTGTATTCTTTTCTCTTCTATTCACTTTTCTCTTTTAACTTTTCTCTTCTTTACTCTATTCTCTTCTTTTCCCTTTATTCTCTTCTATTCACTTTTCTCTTTTATGTTTTCTCTTCTTTTCTCTATTCTCTTCTTTTCTCTATTAACTTTTCTCTTCTTTTCTCTATTCTCTTCTTTTCTCTTTTTTCTCTTCTATTCACTTTTCTCCTTTATCTTTTCTCTTCTTTTCTCTATTCTCTTCTTTTCTCTTTTCTCTTCATTTCTCTTTCCACATTTCTCTATTCTCATCTGTTCTCTTTTCTCTTCTTTGCTCTTTTCTCTTTTCTCTTCTTCTATCTTCTTTTATCTTCTTTTCTCTTTTCTCTATTCTCTTCTGTTCTCTTTTGTCTTCTTTCCACTGTTCCCTTTTCTCGTCTATTCTCTTTTATCTTTTCTCTTCTTTTCTCTTTTCTCTTCTTTTCTCTTCTTTTCTCCTTTCACGTTTCTTTTCTCTTTTCTCTTCTTTTTTCATTCATTTTCTCTCTTTTCTGTTTTCTCTTCTTTTCTCTTTTCTCTTCTTTTCTCCTTTCTTTTCTCTTTTCTCTTCTTCTCTTCTTTTCTCTTTTCTCTTCTTTTCCCTTCATTTCTCTTTTCTCTTTTGTATTCTTTTATCTTCTATTCACTTTTCTCTTTTATCTTTTCTTTTCTCTTCTTTTCTCTATTCTCTTCTTTTCTCTTTTCTCTTCTTTTCTCTTCATTTCTCTTTCCTCATTTCTCTATTCTCACCTGTTCTCTTTCTCTTCTTTGCTCTTTTCTCTTCTTTTCTCTTTTCCCTTTTCTCTTCTTTTTTCTTTTCTCTTCTTTTCTCTTTTCTCTTCTTTTCTCCTTTCACTTTTCTTTTCTCTTTTCTCTTCTTTTCTCTTTTCTCATCTTTTCTCCTCTTTACTCTTTTCACTTTTCTCTTCTTTTTTCTTTTGTCTTCTTTTCTCGTTTCTCTTCTTTTCTCTTTTCCCTTTTCTTTTCTCTTTTCTCTATTCTCTTCTTTTCTCTTTTCTCGTCTTTTCACTTTTCTCTTCATTTCCCTTCATTTTTCTTTTCTCTTTTCTCTTTTGTATTCTTTTCTCTTCTATTCACTTTTCTCAATTAACTTTTCTCTTCTTTTCGCTATTCTCTTCTTTTCTCTTTTCTCTTCTTTTCTCTTCATTTCTCTTTCCTCATTTCTCTATTCTCATCTGTTCTCTTTTCTCTTCTTTGCTCTTTTCTCTTTTCTCTTCTTCTATCTTCTTTTATCTTCTTTTCTCTTTTCTCTTTTCTCTATTCTCTTCTGTTCTCTTTTGTCTTCTTTCCTCTGTTCCCTTTTCTCGTCTATTCTCTTTTATCTTTTCTCTTCATTTCTCTTTTCTCTTCTTTTCCATTCTCTCTTCTTTTCTCTTTTCTCATTTCTCTTTTCTTTTCTTTTCTCTTTTCTCTTTTCTCTTCTTGTCTCTTTTTTCTTTTCTATTCTTTTCTCTTCTTTTCTCTTTTCCATTTTCTCTTATTTTCTCTTTTCCCTTTTCTCTTCTTTTCTCTATTCTCTTTTTCTCTTTACTCTTCCTTTCTCTTTTCGCTTTTCTCTTCTTATCTCTTCTCCTTTTTCTCATATCTATTCTTTTCTCTTTTCTCTTTTCTCTTCATTTCTCTTCTTTTTTCCCTTTACACCTTTTTTCTTTTCTTCTTTTCTCTTTTCACTTTTCTTTTCTCTTTTCTCTTCTTTTCTCTTTTCTCATCTTTTCTCCTCTTTACTCTTTTCCCTTTTCTCTGCTTTTTTCTTTTCTCTTCTTTTCTCGTTTCTCTTCTTTTCTCTTTTCCATTTTCTTTTCTCTTTTCTCTATTCTCCTCTTTTCTCTTTTCTCGTTCTTTCTCTTTTCTCTTCATTTCCCTTCATTTTTCTTTTCACTTTTCTCTTTTGTATTCTTTTCTCTTCTATTCACTTTTCTCTTTTAACTTTTCTCTTCTTTTCTCTATTCTCTTCTTTTCCCTTTTTTCTCTTCTATTCACTTTTCTCTTTTATGTTTTCTCTTCTTTTCTCTATTCTCTTCTTTTCTCTATTAACTTTTCTCTTCGTTTCTCTATTCTCTTCTTTTCTCTTTTTTCTCTTCTATTCACTTTTCTCCTTTATCTTTTCTCTTCTTTTCTCTATTCTCTTCTTTTCTCTTTTCTCTTCATTTCTCTTTCCTCATTTCTCTATTCTCATCTGTTCTCTTTTCTCTTCTTTGCTCTTTTCTCTTTTCTCTTCTTCTATCTTCTTTTATCTTCTTTTCTCTTTTCTCTATTCTCTTCTGTTCTCTTTTGTCTTCTTTCCACTGTTCCCTTTTCTCGTCTATTCTCTTTTATCTTTTCTCTTCTTTTCTCTTTTCTCTTCTTTTCTCATTCCTTTTTTCTCTTTTCTCTTTTCTCTTCTTTTCTCCTTTCTTTTCTCTTGTCTCTTCTTCTCTTCTTTTCTCTTTTCTCTTCTTTTCCCTTCATTTCTCTTTTCTCTTTTGTATTCTTTTATCTTCTATTCACTTTTCTCTTTTATCTTTTCTTTTCTCTTCTTTTCTCTATTCTCTTCTTTTCTCTTTTCTCTTCTTTTCTCTTCATTTCTCTTTCCTCATTTCTCTATTCTCATCTGTTCTCTTTTCTCTTCTTTGCTCTTTTCTCTTTTCTCTTCTTCTATCTTCTTTTATCTTTTCTCTTTTCTCTATTCTCTTCTGTTCTCTTTTGTCTTCTTTCCTCTGTTCCCTTTTCTCGTCTATTCTCTTTTATCTTTTCTCTTCATTTCTCTTTTCTCTTCTTTTCCATTCTCTCTTCTTTTCTCTTTTCTCATTTCTATTTTCTTTTCTTTTCTCTTTTCTCTTCTCTCTTCTTGTCTCTTTTTTCTCTTCTATTCTTTTCTCTTCTTTTCTCTTTTCCATTTTCTCTTGTTTTCTCTTGTCTCTTTTCTCTTTTCACTTCTTGTCTCTTTTTTCTCTTCTATTATTTTCTCTTCTTTTCTCTTTTCTATTTCCTCTTCTTTTCTATTTTATCTCTTCTCTTCTTTTCTCTTTTCCCTTTTCTTTTCTCTTTTCTCTTCTTTTCTCTTCTTTTCTCCTTCACTTTTCTTTTCTCTTTTCTGTTCTTTTCTCTTTTCTCATCTTTTCGCCTCTTTACTCTTTTCCCTTTTCTCTTCTTTTTTCTTTTCTCTTCTTTTCTCATTTCTCTTCTTTTCTCTTTTCTCTTATTTTCTCTTTTCACTTTTCTCTTCTTTTCTCTTTTCCCTTTTCTCTTGTTTTCTCTTTTCCCTTTTCTCTTCTTTTCTCTATTCTCTTTTTCTCTTTACTCTTCTTTTCTCTTTTCGCTTTTCTCTTCTTATCTCTTCTCCTTTTTCTCATATCTGTTCTTTTCTCTTTTCTCTTTTCGCTTCATTTCTCTTCTTTTCTCTTTTCCCTTTACACCTCTTTTTCCTTTTCTTCTTTTCTCTTTTCACTTTTCTTTTCTCTTTTCTCTTTTCTCATCTTTTCTCCTCTTTACTCTTTTCCCTTTTCTCTTCTTTTTTCTTTTCTCTTCTTTTCTCTTTTCTCTTCTTTTCTCTTTTCCCTTTTCTTTTCTCTTTTCTCTATTCTCTTCTTTTCTCTTTTCTCGTCTTTTCTCTTTTCTCGTCATTTCCCTTCATTTCTCTTTTCTCTTTTCTCTTTTGTATTCTTTTCTCTTCTATTCACTTTTCTCTTTTAACTTTTCTCTTCTTTTCTCTATTCTCTTCTTTTCTCTTTTTTCTCTTTTATTCACTTTTCTCTTTTATCATTTCTCTTCTTTTCTCTTTTCTCCTCTTTTCTCTTATCCCTTTTCTTTTCTCTTTTCTCTTTTCTCTTCGTATCTCTTCTTTTCTCTTTTCTCTTCTTTTCTCTTCTTTTCTCTTTTCCTATATTCTCTTCTTTTCTCTTTTCTCTTTTCTCTTCTTTTCTCTTCTTTATTCTTTAACCTTTTCTCTTCTTTTTACTCTTCTTTTCTCTTTTCTCTTCTTTTCATTTCTTTTCTCTTCTTTTCTCTTTTCTCTTCTTTTCTCTTCCTTCCTCTATATATTCTCTTTTCTCTTTTCTCTCATTTTCTCTTATTTTCTCTTTTTCCTATTCTCTTCTTTTCTCTATTCTCTTTTTCTCTTTACTCTTCTTTTCTCTTTTCGCTTTTCTCTTCTTACCTCTTCTCCTTTTTCTCATATCTGTTCTTTTCTCTTTTCTCTTTTTTCTTCATTTCTCTTCTTTTCTCTTTTCCCTTTACACCTCTTTTTTCTTTTCTTCTTTTCTCTTTTTACTTTTCTTTTCTCTTTTCTCTTCTTTTCTCTTTTCTCATCTTTTCTCCTCTTTACTCTTTTCCCTTTTCTCTTCTTTTTTCTTTTCTCTTCTTTTCTCGTTTCTCTTCTTTTCTCTTTTCTCTTCTTTTCTCTTTTCCCTTTTCTTTTCTCGTTTCTCTATTCTCTTCTTTTCTCTTTTCTCTTTTGTATTCTTTTCTCTTCTATTCACTTTTCTCTTTTAACTTTTCTCTTCTTTTCTCTATTCTCTTCTTTTCTCTTTTTTCTCTTCTATTCACTTTTCTCTTTTATCTTTTCTCTTCTTTTCTCTATTCTCTTCTTTTCTCTTTTCTCTTCTTTTCTCTTCTTTTCTCTATTCTCTTCTTTTCTCTTTTTTCTCTTCTATTCACTTTTCTCTTTTATCTTTTCTCTTCTTTTCTCTATTCTCTTCTTTTCTCTTTTCTCTTCTTTTCTCTTCATTTCTCTTTCCTCATTTCTCTATTCTCATCTGTTCTCTTTTCTCTTCTTTGCTCTTTTCTCTTTTCTCTTCTTCTATCTTCTTTTGTCTTCTTTTCTCTTTTCTCTTTTCTCTATTCTCTTCTGTTCTCTTTAGTCTTCTTTCCACTGTTCCCTTTTCTCGTCTATTCTCTTTTATCTTTTCTCTTCTTTTCTCTTTTCTCTTCTTTTCTCCTTTTACGTTTCTTTTCTTTTTTTCTCTTCTTTTATCATTCATTTTCTCTCTTTTCTGTTTTCTCTTATTTTCTCTTTTCTCTTCTTTTCTCCTTTCTTTTCTCTTTTCTCTTCTTCTCTTCTTTTCTCTTTCTTCTTTTCCCTTCATTTCTCTTTTCTCTTTTGTATTCTTTTATCTTCTATTCACTTTTCTCTTTTATCTTTTCTTTTCTCTTCTTTTCTCTATTCTCTTCTTTTCTCTTTTCTCTTCTTTTCTCTTCTTTTCTCTATTCTCTTCTTTTCTCTTTTTTCTCTTCTATTCACTTTTCTCTTTTATCTTTTCTCTTCTTTTCTCTATTCTCTTCTTTTCTCTTTTCTCTTCTTTTCTCTTCATTTCTCTTTCCTCATTTCTCTATTCTCATCTGTTCTCTTTTCTCTTCTTTGCTCTTTTCTCTTTTCTCTTCTTCTATCTTCTTTTATCTTCTTTTCTCTTTTCTCTTTTCTCTATTCTCTTCTGTTCTCTTTTGTCTTCTTTCCTCTGTTCCCTTTTCTCGTCTATTCTCTTTTATCTTTTCTCTTCATTTCTCTTTTCTCTTCTTTTCCATTCTCTCTTCTTTTCTCTTCATTTCTCTTTTCTCTTCTTTTCCATTCTCTCTTTTCTCTTTTCTCATTTCTCTTTTCTTTTCTCTTTTCTCTTTTCTCTTCTTGTCTCTTTTTTCTTTTCTATTCTTTTCTCTTTTCCATTTTCTCTTATTTTCTCTTTTCCCTTTTCTCTTCTTTTCTCTATTCTCTTTTTTCTTTACTCTTCTTTTCTCTTTTCGCTTTTCTCTTCTTATCTCTTCTCCTTTTTCTCATATCTGTTCTTTTCTCTTTTCTCTTTTTTCTTCATTTCTCTTATTTTCTCTTTTCCCTTTACTCCTCTTTTTTCTTTTCTTCTTTTCTCTTTTCACTTTTCTTTTCTCTTTTCTCTTCTTTTCTCTTTTCTCATCTTTTCTCCTCTTTACTCTTTTCCCTTTTCTCTTCTTTATTCTTTTCCCTTTTTTTCTCGTTTCTCTTCTTTTCTCTTTTCCCTTTTCGTTTCTCTTTTCTCTATTCTCTTCTTTTCTCTTTTCTCTTTTGTATTCTTTTCTCTTCTATTCACTTTTCTCTTTTAACTTTTCTCTTCTTTTCTCTATTCTCTTCTTTTCTCTTTTTTCTCTTCTATTCACTTTTCTCTTTTATCTTTTCTCTTCTTTTCTCTATTCTCTTCTTTTCTCTATTAACTTTTCTCTTCTTTTCTCTATTCTCTTCTTTTCTCTTTTTTCTCTTCTATTCACTTTTCTCCTTTATCTTTTCTCTTCTTTTCTCTATTCTCTTCTTTTCTCTTTTCCCTTTTCTTTTCTCTTCTTTTCTCTTTTCTCTTCTTTTCTCTTTTCCCTTTTCTCTTTTCTCTATTCTCTTCTTTTCTCTTTTTTCGTCTTTTCTCTTTTCTCGTCATTTCCCTTCATTTCTCTTTTCTCTTTTCTCTTTTGTATTCTTTTCTCTTCTATTCACTTTTCTCTTTTAACTTTTCTCTTCTTTTCTCTATTCTCTTCTTTTCTCTTTTTTCTCTTTTATTCACTTTTCTCTTTTATCATTTCTCTTCTTTTCTCTTTTCTCCTCTTTTCTCTTTTCCCTTTTCTTTTCTCTTTTCTCTTTTCTCTTCGTATCTCTTCTTTTCTCTTTTCTCTTCTTTTCTCTTCTTTTCTCTTTTCCTATATTCTCTTCTTTTCTCTTTTCTCTTTTCTCTTCTTTTCTCTTCTTTATTCTTTAACCTTTTCTCTTCTTTTTACTCTTCTTTTCTCTTTTCTCTTCTTTTCATTTCTTTTCTCTTCTTTTCTCTTTTCTCTTCTTTTCTCTTCCTTCCTCTATATATTCTCTTTTCTCTTTTCTCTCATTTTCTCTTATTTTCTCTTTTTCCTATTCTCTTCTTTTCTCTATTCTCTTTTTCTCTTTACTCTTCTTTTCTCTTTTCGCTTTTCTCTTCTTACCTCTTCTCCTTTTTCTCATATCTGTTCTTTTCTCTTTTCTCTTTTTTCTTCATTTCTCTTCTTTTCTCTTTTCCCTTTACACCTCTTTTTTCTTTTCTTCTTTTCTCTTTTTACTTTTCTTTTCTCTTTTCTCTTCTTTTCTCTTTTCTCATCTTTTCTCCTCTTTACTCTTTTCCCTTTTCTCTTCTTTTTTCTTTTCTCTTCTTTTCTCGTTTCTCTTCTTTTCTCGTTTCTCTTCTTTTCTCTTTTCCCTTTTCGTTTCTCTTTTCTCTATTCTCTTCTTTTCTCTTTTCTCTTTTGTATTCTTTTCTCTTCTATTCACTTTTCTCTTTTAACTTTTCTCTTCTTTTCTCTATTCTCTTCTTTTCTCTTTTTTCTCTTCTATTCACTTTTCTCTTTTATCTTTTCTCTTCTTTTCTCTTTTCTCTTGTTTTCTCTATTAACTTTTCTCTTCTTTTCTCTATTCTCTTCTTTTCTCTTTTTTCTCTTCTATTCACTTTTCTCCTTTATCTTTTCTCTTCTTTTCTCTATTCTCTTCTTTTCTCTTTTCTCTTCTTTTCCATTCTCTCTTCTTTTCTCTTTTCTCATTTCTATTTTCTTTTCTTTTCTCTTTTCTCTTTTCTCTTCTTGTCTCTTTTTTCTCTTCTATTCTTTTCTCTTCTTTTCTCTTTTCCATTTTCTCTTGTTTTCTCTTGTCTCTTTTCTCTTTTCACTTCTTGTCTCTTTTTTCTCTTCTATTATTTTCTCTTCTTTTCTCTTTTCTATTTCCTCTTCTTTTCTATTTTATCTCTTCTCTTCTTTTCTCTTTTCCCTTTTCTTTTCTCTTTTCTCTTTTCTCTTCGTATCTCTTCTTTTCTCTTTTCTCTTCTTTTCATTTCTTTTTTCTTCTTTTATCATTTCTCTTCTTTTCTCTTTTCTCCTCTTTTCTCTTTTCCCATTTCTTTTCTCTTTTCTCTTTTCTCTTCGTATCTCTTCTTTTCTCTTTTCTCTTCTTTTCATTTCTTTTCTCTTCTTTTCTCTTTTCTCTTCTTTTCTCTTCCTTCCTCTATATATTCTCTTTTCTCTTTTCTCTCATTTTCTCTTATTTTCTCTTTTTCCTATTCTCTTCTTTTCTCTATTCTCTTTTTCTCTTTACTCTTCTTTTCTCTTTTCGCTTTTCTCTTCTTACCTCTTCTCCTTTTTCTCATATCTGTTCTTTTCTCTTTTCTCTTTTTTCTTCATTTCTCTTCTTTTCTCTTTTCCCTTTACACCTCTTTTTTCTTTTCTTCTTTTCTCTTTTTACTTTTCTTATCTCTTTTCTCTTCTTTTCTCTTTTCTCATCTTTTCTCCTCTTTACTCTTTTCCCTTTTCTCTTCTTTTTTCTTTTCTCTTCTTTTCTCGTTTCTCTTCTTTTCTCTTTTCTCTTCTTTTCTCTTTTCCCTTTTCTTTTCTCTTTTCTCTATTCTCTTCTTTTCTCTTTTCTCTTTTGTATTCTTTTCTCTTCTATTCACTTTTCTATTTTAACTTTTCTCTTCTTTTCTCTATTCTCTTCTTTTCTCTTTTTTCTCTTCTATTCACTTTTCTCTTTTATCTTTTCTCTTCTTTTCTCTATTCTCTTCTTTTCTCTTTTCTCTTCTTTTCTCTTCTTTTCTCTATTCTCTTCTTTTCTCTTTTTTCTCTTCTATTCACTTTTCTCTTTTATCTTTTCTCTTCTTTTCTCTATTCTCTTCTTTTCTCTTTTCTCTTCTTTTCTCTTCATTTCTCTTTCCTCATTTCTCTATTCTCATCTGTTCTCTTTTCTCTTCTTTGCTCTTTTCTCTTTTCTCTTCTTCTATCTTCTTTTATCTTCTTTTCTCTTTTCTCTATTCTCTTCTGTTCTCTTTTGTCTTCTTTCCACTGTTCCCTTTTCTCGTCTATTCTCTTTTATCTTTTCTCTTCTTTTCTCTTTTCTCTTCTTTTCTCCTTTTACGTTTCTTTTCTCTTTTCTCTTCTTTTATCATTCATTTTCTCTCTTTTCTGTTTTCTCTTCTTTTCTCTTTTCTCTTCTTTTCTCCTTTCTTTTCTCTTTTCTCTTCTTCTCTTCTTTTCTCTTTCTTCTTTTCCCTTCATTTCTCTTTTCTCTTTTGTATTCTTTTATCTTCTATTCACTTTTCTCTTTTAACTTTTCTCTTCTTTTCTCTATTCTCTTCTTTTCTCTATTAACTTTTCTCTTCTTTTCTCTATTCACTTCTTTTCTCTTTTTTCTCTTCTATTCACTTTTCTCTTTTATCTTTTCTCTTCTTTTCTCGATTCTCTTCTTTTCTCTTTTCTCTTCTTTTCTCTTCATTTCTCTTTCCTCATTTCTCTATTCTCATCTGTTCTCTTTTCTCTTCTTTGCTCTTTTCTCTTTTCTCTTCTTCTATCTTCTTTTATCTTCTTTTCTCTTTTCTCTTTTCTCTATTCTCTTCTGTTCTCTTTTGTCTTCTTTCCTCTGTTCCCTTTTCTCGTCTATTCTCTTTTATCTTTTCTCTTCATTTCTCTTTTCTCTTCTTTTCCATTCTCTCTTCTTTTCTCTTTTCTCATTTCTCTTTTCTTTTCTCGTTTCTCTTTTCTCTTTTCTCTTTTGTATTCTTTTATCTTCTATTCACTTTTCTCTTTTAACTTTTCTCTTCTTTTCTCTCTTCTCTTCTTTTCTCTTTTTTCTCTTCTATTCACTTTTCTCTTTTATCTTTTCTCTTCTTTTCTCTATTCTCTACTTTTCTCTATTATCTTTTCTCTTCTATCTTCTTTTCTCTTTTCTCTTTTCTCTATTCTCTTCTGTTCTCTTTTGTCTTCTTTCCTCTGTTCCCTTTTCTCGTCTATTCTCTTTTATCTTTTCTCTTCATTTCTCTTTTCTCTTCTTTTCCATTCTCTCTTTTCTCTTTTCTCATTTCTCTTTTCTTTTCCCTTTTCTCTTTTCTCTTCTTGTCTCTTTTTTCTTTTCTATTCTTTTCTCTTCTTTTCTCTTTTCCATTTTCTCTTATTTTCTCTTTTCCCTTTTCTCTTCTTTTCTCTATTCTCTTTTTTCTTTACTCTTCTTTTCTCTTTTCGCTTTTCTCTTCTTATCTCTTCTCCTTTTTCTCATATCTGTTCTTTTCTCTTTTCTCTTTTTTCTTCATTTCTCTTCTTTTCTCTTTTCCCTTTACACCTCTTTTTTCTTTTCTTCTTTTCTCTTTTCACTTTTCTTTTCTCTTTTCTCTTCTTTTCTCTTTTCTCATCTTTTCTCCTCTTTACTCTTTTCCCTTTTCTCTTCTTTTTTCTTTTCTCTTCTTTTCTCGTTTCTCTTCTTTTCTCTTTTCCCTTTTCGTTTCTCTTTTCTCTATTCTCTTCTTTTCTTTTTTCTCTTTTGTATTCTTTTCTCTTCTATTCACTTTTCTCTTTTAACTTTTCTCTTCTTTTCTCTATTCTCTTCTTTTCTCTTTTTTCTCTTCTATTCACTTTTCTCTTTTATCTTTTCTCTTCTTTTCTCTATTCTCTTCTTTTCTCTATTAACTTTTCTCTTCTTTTCTCTATTCTCTTCTTTTCTCTTTTTTCTCTTCTATTCACTTTTCTCCTTTATCTTTTCTCTTCTTTTCTCTATTCTCTTCTTTTCTCTTTTCCCTTTTCTTTTCTCTTCTTTTCTCTTTTCTCTTCTTTTCTCTTTTCCCTTTTCTCTTTTCTCTATTCTCTTCTTTTCTCTTTTTTCGTCTTTTCTCTTTTCTCGTCATTTCCCTTCATTTCTCTTTTCTCTTTTCTCTTTTGTATTCTTTTCTCTTCTATTCACTTTTCTCTTTTAACTTTTCTCTTCTTTTCTCTATTCTCTTCTTTTCTCTTTTTTCTCTTTTATTCACTTTTCTCTTTTATCATTTCTCTTCTTTTCTCTTTTCTCCTCTTTTCTCTTTTCCCTTTTCTTTTCTCTTTTCTCTTTTCTCTTCGTATCTCTTCTTTTCTCTTTTCTCTTCTTTTCTCTTCTTTTCTCTTTTCCTATATTCTCTTCTTTTCTCTTTTCTCTTTTCTCTTCTTTTCTCTTCTTTATTCTTTAACCTTTTCTCTTCTTTTTACTCTTCTTTTCTCTTTTCTCTTCTTTTCATTTCTTTTCTCTTCTTTTCTCTTTTCTCTTCTTTTCTCTTCCTTCCTCTATATATTCTCTTTTCTCTTTTCTCTCATTTTCTCTTATTTTCTCTTTTTCCTATTCTCTTCTTTTCTCTATTCTCTTTTTCTCTTTACTCTTCTTTTCTCTTTTCGCTTTTCTCTTCTTACCTCTTCTCCTTTTTCTCATATCTGTTCTTTTCTCTTTTCTCTTTTTTCTTCATTTCTCTTCTTTTCTCTTTTCCCTTTACACCTCTTTTTTCTTTTCTTCTTTTCTCTTTTTACTTTTCTTTTCTCTTTTCTCTTCTTTTCTCTTTTCTCATCTTTTCTCCTCTTTACTCTTTTCCCTTTTCTCTTCTTTTTTCTTTTCTCTTCTTTTCTCGTTTCTCTTCTTTTCTCTTTTCTCTTCTTTTCTCTTTTCCCTTTTCTTTTCTCTTTTCTCTATTCTCTTCTTTTCTCTTTTCTCTTTTGTATTCTTTTCTCTTCTATTCACTTTTCTCTTTTAACTTTTCTCTTCTTTTCTCTATTCTCTTCTTTTCTCTTTTTTCTCTTCTATTCACTTTTCTCTTTTATCTTTTCTCTTCTTTTCTCTATTCTCTTCTTTTCTCTTTTCTCTTCTTTTCTCTTCTTTTCTCTATTCTCTTCTTTTCTCTTTTTTCTCTTCTATTCACTTTTCTCTTTTATCTTTTCTCTTCTTTTCTCTATTCTCTTCTTTTCTCTTTTCTCTTCTTTTCTCTTCATTTCTCTTTCCTCATTTCTCTATTCTCATCTGTTCTCTTTTCTCTTCTTTGCTCTTTTCTCTTTTCTCTTCTTCTATCTTCTTTTGTCTTCTTTTCTCTTTTCTCTATTCTCTTCTGTTCTCTTTAGTCTTCTTTCCACTGTTCCCTTTTCTCGTCTATTCTCTTTTATCTTTTCTCTTCTTTTCTCTTTTCACTTCTTTTCTCTTCTTTTCTCCTTTTACGTTTCTTTTCTTTTTTTCTCTTCTTTTATCATTCATTTTCTCTCTTTTCTGTTTTCTCTTATTTTCTCTTTTCTCTTCTTTTCTCCTTTCTTTTCTCTTTTCTCTTCTTCTCTTCTTTTCTCTTTCTTCTTTTCCCTTCATTTCTCTTTTCTCTTTTGTATTCTTTTATCTTCTATTCACTTTTCTCTTTTATCTTTTCTTTTCTCTTCTTTTCTCTATTCTCTTCTTTTCTCTTTTCTCTTCTTTTCTCTTCATTTCTCTTTCCTCATTTCTCTATTCTCATCTGTTCTCATTTCTCTTTTCTTTTCTCTTTTCTCTTTTCTATTCTTGTCTCTTTTTTCTTTTCTATTCTTTTCTCTTCTTTTCTCTTTTCCATTTTCTCTTCTTTTCTCTTGTTTTCTCTTTTCTCCTCTTTTCTCTTTTCCCTTTTCTTTTCTCTTTTCTCTTTTCTCTTCGTATCTCTTCTTTTCTCTTTTCTCTTCTTTTCTCTACTTTTCTCTTTTCCCTTTATTCTCTTCTTTTCTCATTTCCTTTATTCTCTTCTTTTCTCTTTTCTCTTTTCTCTTCTTTTCTCTTCTTTATTCTTTAAACTTTTCTCTTCTTTTTACTCTTCATTTCTCTTTTCTCTTCTTTTCATTTCTTTTCTCTTCTTTTCTCTTTTCTCTTCTTTTCTCTTCCTTTCTCTATATATTCTCTTTTCTCTTTTCTCTCATTTTCTCTTATTTTCTCTTTTTCCTTTTCTCTTCTTTTCTCTATTCTCTTTTTCTCTTTACTCTTCTTTTCTCTTTTCGCATTTCTCTTCTTATCTCTTCTCCTTTTTCTCATTTCTGTTCTTTTCTCTTTTCTCTTTTTTCTTCATTTCTCTTCTTTTCCCTTTTCCCTTTACACCTCTTTTTCCTTTTCTTCTTTTCTCTTTTCACTTTTCTTTTCTCTTTTCTCTTCTTTTTTCTTTTCTCTTCTTTTCTCGTTTCTCTTTTCTCTTTTCTCTTTTGTATTCTTTTATCTTCTATTCACTTTTCTCTTTTAACTTTTCTCTTCTTTTCTCTATTCTCTTCTTTTCTCTTTTTTCTCTTCTATTCACTTTTCTCTTTTATCTTTTCTCTTCTTTTCTCTATTCTCTACTTTTCTCTATTATCTTTTCTCTTCTATCTTCTTTTATCTTCTTTTCTCTTTTCTCTTTTCTCTATTCTCTTCTGTTCTCTTTTGTCTTCTTTCCTCTGTTCCCTTTTCTCGTATATTCTCTTTTATCTTTTCTCTTCATTTCTCTTTTTCTCTTCTTTTCCATTCTCTCTTTTCTCTTTTCTCATTTCTCTTTTCTTTTCTCTTTTCTCTTTTCTCTTCTTGTCTCTTTTTTCTTTTCTATTCTTTTCTCTTCTTTTCTCTTTTCCATTTTCTTTTCTCTTTTCTCTTCTTTTCTCTTCTTTTCTCCTTCACTTTTCTTTTCTCTTTTCTGTTCTTTTCTCTTTTCTCATCTTTTCGCCTCTTTACTCTTTTCCCTTTTCTCTTCTTTTTTCTTTTCTCTTCTTTTCTCATTTCTCTTCTTTTCTCTTTTCTCTTATTTTCTCTTTTCACTTTTCTCTTCTTTTCTCTTTTCCCTTTTCTCTTGTTTTCTCTTTTCCCTTTTCTCTTCTTTTCTCTATTCTCTTTTTCTCTTTACTCTTCTTTTCTCTTTTCGCTTTTCTCTTCTTATCTCTTCTCCTTTTTCTCATATCTGTTCTTTTCTCTTTTCTCTTTTCGCTTCATTTCTCTTCTTTTCTCTTTTCCCTTTACACCTCTTTTTCCTTTTCTTCTTTTCTCTTTTCACTTTTCTTTTCTCTTTTCTCTTTTCTCATCTTTTCTCCTCTTTACTCTTTTCCCTTTTCTCTTCTTTTTTCTTTTCTCTTCTTTTCTCTTTTCTCTTCTTTTCTCTTTTCCCTTTTCTTTTCTCTTTTCTCTATTCTCTTCTTTTCTCTTTTCTCGTCTTTTCTCTTTTCTCGTCATTTCCCTTCATTTCTCTTTTCTCTTTTCTCTTTTGTATTCTTTTCTCTTCTATTCACTTTTCCCTTTTAACTTTTCTCTTCTTTTCTCTATTCTCTTCTTTTCTCTTTTTTCTCTTTTATTCACTTTTCTCTTTTATCATTTCTCTTCTTTTCTCTTTTCTCCTCTTTTCTCTTTTCCCTTTTCTTTTCTCTTTTCTCTTTTCTCTTCGTATCTCTTCTTTTCTCTTTTCTCTTCTTTTCTCTTCTTTTCTCTTTTCCTATATTCTCTTCTTTTCTCTTTTCTCTTTTCTCTTCTTTTCTCTTCTTTATTCTTTAACCTTTTCTCTTCTTTTTACTCTTCTTTTCTCTTTTCTCTTCTTTTCATTTCTTTTCTCTTCTTTTCTCTTTTCTCTTCTTTTCTCTTCCTTCCTCTATATATTCTCTTTTCTCTTTTCTCTCATTTTCTCTTATTTTCTCTTTTTCCTATTCTCTTCTTTTCTCTATTCTCTTTTTCTCTTTACTCTTCTTTTCTCTTTTCGCTTTTCTCTTCTTACCTCTTCTCCTTTTTCTCATATCTGTTCTTTTCTCTTTTCTCTTTTTTCTTCATTTCTCTTCTTTTCTCTTTTCCCTTTACACCTCTTTTTTCTTTTCTTCTTTTCTCTTTTTACTTTTCTTTTCTCTTTTCTCTTCTTTTCTCTTTTCTCATCTTTTCTCCTCTTTACTCTTTTCCCTTTTCTCTTCTTTTTTCTTTTCTCTTCTTTTCTCGTTTCTCTTCTTTTCTCTTTTCTCTTCTTTTCTCTTTTCCCTTTTCTTTTCTCTTTTCTCTATTCTCTTCTTTTCTCTTTTCTCTTTTGTATTCTTTTCTCTTCTATTCACTTTTCTCTTTTAACTTTTCTCTTCTTTTCTCTATTCTCTTCTTTTCTCTTTTTTCTCTTCTATTCACTTTTCTCTTTTATCTTTTCTCTTCTTTTCTCTATTCTCTTCTTTTCTCTTCTTTTCTCTTTTCCCTTTTCTCTTCTTTTTTCTTTTCTCTTCTTTTCTCGTTTCTCTTCTTTTCTCTTTTCTCTTTTCTCTTCTTATCTCTTCTCCTTTTTCTCATATCTGTTCTTTTCTCTTTTCTCTTCATTTCTCTTCTTTTCTCTTTTCCCTTTACACCTCTTTTTTCTTTTCTTCTTTTCTCTTTTCACTTTTCTTTTCTCTTTTCTCTTCTTTTCTCTTTTCACTTTTCTTTTCTCTTTTCTCTTCTTTTCTCTTTTCTCATCTTTTCTCCTCTTTACTCTTTTCCCTTTTCTCTTCTTTTTTCTTTTCTCTTCTTTTCTCGTTTCTCGTTTCTCTTCTTTTCTCTTTTCCCTTTTCTTTTCTCTTTTCTCTATTCTCTTCTTTTCTCTTTTCTCGTCTTTTCATTTTTCTCTTCATTTCCCTTCATTTTTCTTTTCTCTTTTCTCTTTTGTATTCTTTTCTCTTCTATTTACTTTTCTCAATTAACTTTTCTCTTCTTTTCGCTATTCTCTTCTTTTCTCTTTTCTCTTCTTTTCTCTTCATTTCTCTTTCCTCATTTCTCTATTCTCATCTGTTCTCTTTTCTCTTCTTTGCTCTTTTGTTTTTTCTCTTCTTCTATCTTCTTTTATCTTCTTTTCTCTTTTCTCTTTTCTCTATTCTCTTCTGTTCTCTTTTGTCTTCTTTCCTCTGTTCCCTTTTCTCGTCTATTCTCTTTTATCTTTTCTCTTCATTTCTCTTTTCTCTTCTTTTCCATTCTCTCTTCTTTTCTCTTTTCTCATTTCTCTTTTCTTTTCTTTTCTCTTTTCTCTTTTCTCTTCTTGTCTCTTTTTTCTTTTCTATTCTTTTCTCTTCTTTTCTCTTTTCCATTTTCTCTTATTTTCTCTTTTCCCTTTTCTCTTCTTTTCTCTATTCTCTTTTTCTCTTTACTCTTCCTTTCTCTTTTCGCTTTTCTCTTCTTATCTCTTCTCCTTTTTCTCATATCTATTGTTTTCTCTTTTCTCTTTTCTCTTCATTTCTCTTCTTTTTTCCCTTTACACCTCTTTTTTCTTTTCTTCTTTTCTCTTTTCACTTTTCTTTTCTCTTTTCTCTTCTTTTCTCTTTTCCATTTTCTTTTCTCTTTTCTCTATTCTCTTCTTTTCTCTTTTCTCTTCTTTTCTCGTTTCTCTTCTTTTCTCTTTTCCATTTTCTTTTCTCTTTTCTCTATTCTCTTCTTTTCTCTTTTCTCGTTCTTTCTCTTTTCTCTTCATTTCCCTTCATTTTTCTTTTCACTTTTCTCTTTTGTATTCTTTTCTCTTCTATTCACTTTTCTCTTTTAACTTTTCTCTTCTTTACTCTATTCTCTTCTTTTCCCTTTATTCTCTTCTATTCATTTTTCTCTTTTATGTTTTCTCTTCTTTTCTCTATTCTCTTCTTTTCTCTATTAACTTTTCTCTTCTTTTCTCTATTCTCTTCTTTTCTCTTTTTTCTCTTCTATTCACTTTTCTCCTTTATCTTTTCTCTTCTTTTCTCTATTCTCTTCTTTTCTCTTTTCTCTTCATTTCTCTTTCCTCATTTCTCTATTCTCATCTGTTCTCTTTTCTCTTCTTTGCTCTTTTCTCTTTTCTCTTCTTTTCTCTTCTTTTCTCCTTTCACGTTTCTTTTCTCTTTTCTCTTCTTTTATCATTCATTTTCTCTCTTTTCTGTTTTCTCTTCTTTTCTCTTTTCTCTTCTTTTCTCCTTTCTTTTCTCTTTTCTCTTCTTCTCTTCTTTTCTCTTTTCTCTTCTTTTCCCTTCATTTCTCTTTTCTCTTTTGTATTCTTTTATCTTCTATTCACTTTTCTCTTTTATCTTTTCTTTTCTCTTCTTTTCTCTATTCTCTTCTTTTCTCTTTTCTCTTCTTTTCTCTTCATTTCTCTTTCCTCATTTCTCTATTCTCACCTGTTCTCTTTCTCTTCTTTGCTCTTTTCTCTTCTTTTCTCTTTTCCCTTTTCTCTTCTTTTTTCTTTTCTCTTCTTTTCTCTTTTCTCTTCTTTTCTCCTTTCACTTTTCTTTTCTCTTTTCTCTTCTTTTCTCTTTTCTCATCTTTTCTCCTCTTTACTCTTTTCACTTTTCTCTTCTTTTTTCTTTTGTCTTCTTTTCTCGTTTCTCTTCTTTTCTCTTTTCCCTTTTCTTTTCTCTTTTCTCTATTCTCTTCTTTTCTCTTTTCTCGTCTTTTCACTTTTCTCTTCATTTCCCTTCATTTTTCTTTTCTCTTTTCTCTTTTGTATTCTTTTCTCTTCTATTCACTTTTCTCAATTAACTTTTCTCTTCTTTTCGCTATTCTCTTCTTTTCTCTTTTCTCTTCTTTTCTCTTCATTTCTCTTTCCTCATTTCTCTATTCTCATCTGTTCTCTTTTCTCTTCTTTGCTCTTTTCTCTTTTCTCTTCTTCTATCTTCTTTTATCTTCTTTTCTCTTTTCTCTTTTCTCTATTCTCTTCTGTTCTCTTTTGTCTTCTTTCCTCTGTTCCCTTTTCTCGTCTATTCTCTTTTATCTTTTCTCTTCATTTCTCTTTTCTCTTCTTTTCCATTCTCTCTTCTTTTCTCTTTTCTCATTTCTCTTTTCTTTTCTTTTCTCTTTTCTCTTTTCTCTTCTTGTCTCTTTTTTCTTTTCTATTCTTTTCTCTTCTTTTCTCTTTTCCATTTTCTCTTATTTTCTCTTTTCCCTTTTCTCTTCTTTTCTCTATTCTCTTTTTCTCTTTACTCTTCCTTTCTCTTTTCGCTTTTCTCTTCTTATCTCTTCTCCTTTTTCTCATATCTATTCTTTTCTCTTTTCTCTTTTCTCTTCATTTCTCTTCTTTTTTCCCTTTACACCTTTTTTCTTTTCTTCTTTTCTCTTTTCACTTTTCTTTTCTCTTTTCTCTTCTTTTCTCTTTTCTCATCTTTTCTCCTCTTTACTCTTTTCCCTTTTCTCTGCTTTTTTCTTTTCTCTTCTTTTCTCGTTTCTCTTCTTTTCTCTTTTCCATTTTCTTTTCTCTTTTCTCTATTCTCCTCTTTTCTCTTTTCTCGTTCTTTCTCTTTTCTCTTCATTTCCCTTCATTTTTCTTTTCACTTTTCTCTTTTGTATTCTTTTCTCTTCTATTCACTTTTCTCTTTTAACTTTTCTCTTCTTTTCTCTATTCTCTTCTTTTCCCTTTTTTCTCTTCTATTCACTTTTCTCTTTTATGTTTTCTCTTCTTTTCTCTATTCTCTTCTTTTCTCTATTAACTTTTCTCTTCTTTTCTCTATTCTCTTCTTTTCTCTTTTTTCTCTTCTATTCACTTTTCTCCTTTATCTTTTCTCTTCTTTTCTCTATTCTCTTCTTTTCTCTTTTCTCTTCATTTCTCTTTCCTCATTTCTCTATTCTCATCTGTTCTCTTTTCTCTTCTTTGCTCTTTTCTCTTTTCTCTTCTTCTATCTTCTTTTATCTTCTTTTCTCTTTTCTCTATTCTCTTCTGTTCTCTTTTGTCTTCTTTCCACTGTTCCCTTTTCTCGTCTATTCTCTTTTATCTTTTCTCTTCTTTTCTCTTTTCTCTTCTTTTCTCTTCTTTTCTCCTTTCACGTTTCTTTTCTCTTTTCTCTTCTTTTATCATTCATTTTCTCTCTTTTCTGTTTTCTCTTCTTTTCTCTTTTCTCTTCTTTTCTCCTTTCTTTTCTCTTTTCTCTTCTTCTCTTCTTTTCTCTTTTCTCTTCTTTTCCCTTCATTTCTCTTTTCTCTTTTGTATTCTTTTATCTTCTATTCACTTTTCTCTTTTATCTTTTCTTTTCTCTTCTTTTCTCTATTCTCTTCTTTTCTCTTTTCTCTTCTTTTCTCTTCATTTCTCTTTCCTCATTTCTCTATTCTCATCTGTTCTCTTTTCTCTTCTTTTCTCGTTTCTCTTCTTTTCTCTTTTCCCTTTTCTCTTCTTTTTTCTTTTCTCTTCTTTTCTCTTTTCTCTTCTTTTCTCCTTTCACTTTTCTTTTCTCTTTTCTCTTCTTTTCTCTTTTCTCATCTTTTCTCCTCTTTACTCTTTTCCCTTTTCTCTTCTTTTTTCTTTTCTCTTCTTTTCTCGTTTCTCTTCTTTTCTCTTTTCCCTTTTCGTTTCTCTTTTCTCTATTCTCTTCTTTTCTCTTTTCTCTTTTGTATTCTTTTCTCTTCTATTCACTGTTCTCTTTTAACTTTTCTCTTCTTTTCTCTATTCTCTTCTTTTCTC
This sequence comes from Chiloscyllium punctatum, assembly GCF_047496795.1. Taxonomy (NCBI): domain Eukaryota; kingdom Metazoa; phylum Chordata; class Chondrichthyes; order Orectolobiformes; family Hemiscylliidae; genus Chiloscyllium; species Chiloscyllium punctatum. The sequence goes on from NC_092779.1 coordinate 37,281,383, forward strand.
TTTTTTCTCTTCTATTCACTTTTCTCTTTTATCTTTTCTCTTCTTTTCTCTATTCTCTTCTTTTCTCTATTAACTTTTCTCTTCTTTTCTCTATTCTCTTCTTTTCTCTTTTTTCTCTTCTATTCACTTTTCTCCTTTATCTTTTCTCTTCTTTTCTCTATTCTCTTCTTTTCTCTTTTCTCTTCTTTTCTCTTCATTTCTCTTTCCTCATTTCTCTATTCTCATCTGTTCTCTTTTCTCTTCTTTGCTCTTTTCTCTTTTCTCTTCTTCTATCTTCTTTTATCTTCTTTTCTCTTTTCTCTTTTCTCTATTCTCTTCTGTTCTCTTTTGTCTTCTTTCCACTGTTCCCTTTTCTCGTCTATTCTCTTTTATCTTTTCTCTTCTTGTCTCTTTTCTCTTCTTTTCTCTTCTTTTCTCCTTTCACGTTTCTTTTCTCTTTTCTCTTCTTTTCTCATTCCTTTTTTCTCTTTTCTCTTTTCTCTTCTTTTCTCCTTTCTTTTCTCTTGTCTCTTCTTCTCTTCTTTTCTCTTTTCTCTTCTTTTCCCTTCATTTCTCTTTTCTCTTTTGTATTCTTTTATCTTCTATTCACTTTTCTCTTTTATCTTTTCTTTTCTCTTCTTTTCTCTATTCTCTTCTTTTCTCTATTCTCTTCTTTTCTCTTCATTTCTCTTTCCTCATTTCTCTATTCTCATCTGTTCTCTTTTCTCTTCTTTGCTCTTTTCTCTTTTCTCTTCTTCTATCTTCTTTTATCTTCTTTTCTCTTTTCTCTTTTCTCTATTCTCTTCTGTTCTCTTTTGTCTTCTTTCCTCTGTTCCCTTTTCTCGTCTATTCTCTTTTATCTTTTCTCTTCATTTCTCTTTTCTCTTCTTTTCCATTCTCTCTTCTTTTCTCTTTTCTCATTTCTCTTTTCTTTTCTTTTCTCTTTTCTCTTCTCTCTTCTTGTCTCTTTTTTCTCTTCTATTCATTTCTCTTCTTTTCTCTTTTCCATTTTCTCTTGTTTTCTCTTGTCTCTTTTCTCTTTTCACTTCTTGTCTCTTTTTTCTCTTCTATTATTTTCTCTTCTTTTCTCTTTTCTATTTCCTCTTCTTTTCTATTTTATCTCTTCTCTTCTTTTCTCTTTTCCCTTTTCTTTTCTCTTCTTTTCTCTTCTTTTCTCCTTCACTTTTCTTTTCTCTTTTCTGTTCTTTTCTCTTTTCTCATCTTTTCGCCTCTTTACTCTTTTCCCTTTTCTCTTCTTTTTTCTTTTCTCTTCTTTTCTCATTTCTCTTCTTTTCTCTTTTCTCTTATTTTCTCTTTTCACTTTTCTCTTCTTTTCTCTTTTCCCTTTTCTCTTGTTTTCTCTTTTCCCTTTTCTCTTCTTTTCTCTATTCTCTTTTTCTCTTTACTCTTCTTTTCTCTTTTCGCTTTTCTCTTCTTATCTCTTCTCCGTTTTCTCATATCTGTTCTTTTCTCTTTTCTCTTTTCGCTTCATTTCTCTTCTTTTCTCTTTTCCCTTTACACCTCTTTTTCCTTTTCTTCTTTTCTCTTTTCACTTTTCTTTTCTCTTTTCTCTTTTCTCATCTTTTCTCCTCTTTACTCTTTTCCCTTTCCTCTTCTTTTCTCGTTTCTCTTCTTTTCTCGTTTCTCTTCTTTTCTCTTTTCCCTTTTCTTTTCTCTTTTCTCTATTCTCTTCTTTTCTCTTTTCTCGTCTTTTCACTTTTCTCTTCATTTCCCTTAATTTTTTTTTTCTCTTTTCTCTTTTGTATTCTTTCTCTTCTATTCACTTTTCTCAATTAACTTTTCGCTTCTTTTCGCTATTCTCTTCTTTTCTCTTTTCTCTTCTTTTCTCTTCATTTCTCTTTCCTCATTTCTCTATTCTCATCTGTTCTCTTTTCTCTTCTTTGCTCTTTTCTCTTTTCTCTTCTTCTATCTTCTTTTATCTTCTTTTCTCTTTTCTCTTTTCTCTATTCTCTTCTGTTCTCTTTTGTCTTCTTTCCTCTGTTCCCTTTTCTCGTCTATTCTCTTTTATCTTTTCTCTTCATTTCTCTTTTCTCTTCTTTTCCATTCTCTCTTCTTTTCTCTTTTCTCATTTCTCTTTTCTTTTCTTTTCTCTTTTCTCTTTTCTCTTCTTGTCTCTTTTTTCTTTTCTATTCTTTTCTCTTCTTTTCTCTTTTCCATTTTCTCTTATTTTCTCTTTTCCCTTTTCTCTTCTTTTCTCTATTCTCTTTTTCTCTTTACTCTTCCTTTCTCTTTTCGCTTTTCTCTTCTTATCTCTTCTCCTTTTTCTCATATCTATTCTTTTCTCTTTTCTCTTTTCTCTTCATTTCTCTTCTTTTTTCCCTTTACACCTCTTTTTTCTTTTCTTCTTTTCTCTTTTCACTTTTCTTTTCTCTTTTCTCTGCTTTTTTCTTTTCTCTTCTTTTCTCGTTTCTCTTCTTTTCTCTTTTCCATTTTCTTTTCTCTTTTCTCTATTCTCCTCTTTTCTCTTTTCTCGTTCTTTCTCTTTTCTCTTCATTTCCCTTCATTTTTCTTTTCACTTTTCTCTTTTGTATTCTTTTCTCTTCTATTCACTTTTCTCTTTTAACTTTTCTCTTCTTTTCTCTATTCTCTTCTTTTCCCTTTTTTCTCTTCTATTCACTTTTCTCTTTTATGTTTTCTCTTCTTTTCTCTATTCTCTTCTTTTCTCTATTAACTTTTCTCTTCTTTTCTCTATTCTCTTCTTTTCTCTTTTTTCTCTTCTATTGACTTTTCTCCTTTATCTTTTCTCTTCTTTTCTCTATTCTCTTCTTTTCTCTTTTCTCTTCATTTCTCTTTCCTCATTTCTCTATTCTCATCTGTTCTCTTTTCTCTTCTTTGCTCTTTTCTCTTTTCTCTTCTTCTATCTTCTTTTATCTTCTTTTCTCTTTTCTCTATTCTCTTCTGTTCTCTTTTGTCTTCTTTCCACTGTTCCCTTTTCTCGTCTATTCTCTTTTATCTTTTCTCTTCTTTTCTCTTTTCTCTTCTTTTCTCTTCTTTTCTCCTTTCACGTTTCTTTTCTCTTTTCTCTTCTTTTATCATTCATTTTCTCTCTTTTCTGTTTTCTCTTCTTTTCTCTTTTCTCTTCTTTTCTCCTTTCTTTTCTCTTTTCTCTTCTTCTCTTCTTTTCTCTTTTCTCTTCTTTTCCCTTCATTTCTCTTTTCTCTTTTGTATTCTTTTATCTTCTATTCACTTTTCTCTTTTATCTTTTCTTTTCTCTTCTTTTCTCTATTCTCTTCTTTTCTCTTTTCTCTTCATTTCTCTTTCCTCATTTCTCTATTCTCACCTGTTCTCTTTCTCTTCTTTGCTCTTTTCTCTTCTTTTCTCTTTTCCCTTTTCTCTTCTTTTTTCTTTTCTCTTCTTTTCTCTTTTCTCTTCTTTTCTCCTTTCACTTTTCTTTTCTCTTTTCTCTTCTTTTCTCTTTTCTCATCTTTTCTCCTCTTTACTCTTTTCACTTTTCTCTTCTTTTTTCTTTTGTCTTCTTTTCTCGTTTCTCTTCTTTTCTCTTTTCCCTTTTCTTTTCTCTTTTCTCTATTCTCTTCTTTTCTCTTTTCTCGTCTTTTCACTTTTCTCTTCATTTCCCTTCATTTTTCTTTTCTCTTTTCTCTTTTGTATTCTTTTCTCTTCTATTCACTTTTCTCAATTAACTTTTCTCTTCTTTTCGCTATTCTCTTCTTTTCTCTTTTCTCTTCTTTTCTCTTCATTTCTCTTTCCTCATTTCTCTATTCTCATCTGTTCTCTTTTCTCTTCTTTGCTCTTTTCTCTTTTCTCTTCTTCTATCTTCTTTTATCTTCTTTTCTCTTTTCTCTTTTCTCTATTCTCTTCTGTTCTCTTTTGTCTTCTTTCCTCTGTTCCCTTTTCTCGTCTATTCTCTTTTATCTTTTCTCTTCATTTCTCTTTTCTCTTCTTTTCCATTCTCTCTTCTTTTCTCTTTTCTCATTTCTCTTTTCTTTTCTTTTCTCTTTTCTCTTTTCTCTTCTTGTCTCTTTTTTCTTTTCTATTCTTTTCTCTTCTTTTCTCTTTTCCATTTTCTCTTATTTTCTCTTTTCCCTTTTCTCTTCTTTTCTCTATTCTCTTTTTCTCTTTACTCTTCCTTTCTCTTTTCGCTTTTCTCTTCTTATCTCTTCTCCTTTTTCTCATATCTATTCTTTTCTCTTTTCTCTTTTCTCTTCATTTCTCTTCTTTTTTCCCTTTACACCTTTTTTCTTTTCTTCTTTTCTCTTTTCACTTTTCTTTTCTCTTTTCTCTTCTTTTCTCTTTTCTCATCTTTTCTCCTCTTTACTCTTTTCCCTTTTCTCTGCTTTTTTCTTTTCTCTTCTTTTCTCGTTTCTCTTCTTTTCTCTTTTCCATTTTCTTTTCTCTTTTCTCTATTCTCCTCTTTTCTCTTTTCTCGTTCTTTCTCTTTTCTCTTCATTTCCCTTCATTTTTCTTTTCACTTTTCTCTTTTGTATTCTTTTCTCTTCTATTCACTTTTCTCTTTTAACTTTTCTCTTCTTTTCTCTATTCTCTTCTTTTCCCTTTTTTCTCTTCTATTCACTTTTCTCTTTTATGTTTTCTCTTCTTTTCTCTATTCTCTTCTTTTCTCTATTAACTTTTCTCTTCTTTTCTCTATTCTCTTCTTTTCTCTTTTTTCTCTTCTATTCACTTTTCTCCTTTATCTTTTCTCTTCTTTTCTCTATTCTCTTCTTTTCTCTTTTCTCTTCATTTCTCTTTCCTCATTTCTCTATTCTCATCTGTTCTCTTTTCTCTTCTTTGCTCTTTTCTCTTTTCTCTTCTTCTATCTTCTTTTATCTTCTTTTCTCTTTTCTCTATTCTCTTCTGTTCTCTTTTGTCTTCTTTCCACTGTTCCCTTTTCTCGTCTATTCTCTTTTATCTTTTCTCTTCTTTTCTCTTTTCTCTTCTTTTCTCTTCTTTTCTCCTTTCACGTTTCTTTTCTCTTTTCTCTTCTTTTATCATTCATTTTCTCTCTTTTCTGTTTTCTCTTCTTTTCTCTTTTCTCTTCTTTTCTCCTTTCTTTTCTCTTTTCTCTTCTTCTCTTCTTTTCTCTTTTCTCTTCTTTTCCCTTCATTTCTCTTTTCTCTTTTGTATTCTTTTATCTTCTATTCACTTTTCTCTTTTATCTTTTCTTTTCTCTTCTTTTCTCTATTCTCTTCTTTTCTCTTTTCTCTTCTTTTCTCTTCATTTCTCTTTCCTCATTTCTCTATTCTCATCTGTTCTCTTTTCTCTTCTTTTCTCGTTTCTCTTCTTTTCTCTTTTCCCTTTTCTCTTCTTTTTTCTTTTCTCTTCTTTTCTCTTTTCTCTTCTTTTCTCCTTTCACTTTTCTTTTCTCTTTTCTCTTCTTTTCTCTTTTCTCATCTTTTCTCCTCTTTACTCTTTTCCCTTTTCTCTTCTTTTTGCTTTTCTCTTCTTTTCTCGTTTCTCTTCTTTTCTCTTTTCCCTTTTCGTTTCTCTTTTCTCTATTCTCTTCTTTTCTCTTTTCTCTTTTGTATTCTTTTCTCTTCTATTCACTGTTCTCTTTTAACTTTTCTCTTTTTTTCTCTATTCTCTTCTTTTCTCTTTTTTCTCTTCTATTCACTTTTCTCCTTTATCTTTTCTCTTCTTTTCTCTATTCTCTTCTTTTCTCTTTTCTCTTCTTTTCTCTTCATTTCTCTTTCCTCATTTCTCTATTCTCATCTGTTCTCTTTTCTCTTCTTTGCTCTTTTCTCTTTTCTCTTCTTCTATCTTCTTTTATCTTCTTTTCTCTTTTCTCTTTTCTCTATTCTCTTCTGTTCTCTTTTGTCTTCTTTCCACTGTTCCCTTTTCTCGTCTATTCTCTTTTATCTTTTCTCTTCTTGTCTCTTTTCTCTTCTTTTCTCTTCTTTTCTCCTTTCACGTTTCTTTTCTCTTTTCTCTTCTTTTCTCATTCCTTTTTTCTCTTTTCTCTTTTCTCTTCTTTTCTCCTTTCTTTTCTCTTGTCTCTTTTGTATTCTTTTATCTTCTATTCACTTTTCTCTTTTATCTTTTCTTTTCTCTTCTTTTCTCTATTCTCTTCTTTTCTCTATTCTCTTCTTTTCTCTTCATTTCTCTTTCCTCATTTCTCTATTCTCATCTGTTCTCTTTTCTCTTCTTTGCTCTTTTCTCTTTTCTCTTCTTCTATCTTCTTTTATCTTCTTTTCTCTTTTCTCTTTTCTCTATTCTCTTCTGTTCTCTTTTGTCTTCTTTCCTCTGTTCCCTTTTCTCGTCTATTCTCTTTTATCTTTTCTCTTCATTTCTCTTTTCTCTTCTTTTCCATTCTCTCTTCTTTTCTCTTTTCTCATTTCTCTTTTCTTTTCTTTTCTCTTTTCTCTTCTCTCTTCTTGTCTCTTTTTTCTCTTCTATTCTTTTCTCTTCTTTTCTCTTTTCCATTTTCTCTTGTTTTCTCTTGTCTCTTTTCTCTTTTCACTTCTTGTCTCTTTTTTCTCTTCTATTATTTTCTCTTCTTTTCTCTTTTCTATTTCCTCTTCTTTTCTATTTTATCTCTTCTCTTCTTTTCTCTTTTCCCTTTTCTTTTCTCTTCTTTTCTCTTCTTTTCTCCTTCACTTTTCTTTTCTCTTTTCTGTTCTTTTCTCTTTTCTCATCTTTTCGCCTCTTTACTCTTTTCCCTTTTCTCTTCTTTTTTCTTTTCTCTTCTTTTCTCATTTCTCTTCTTTTCTCTTTTCTCTTATTTTCTCTTTTCACTTTTCTCTTCTTTTCTCTTTTCCCTTTTCTCTTGTTTTCTCTTTTCCCTTTTCTCTTCTTTTCTCTATTCTCTTTTTCTCTTTACTCTTCTTTTCTCTTTTCGCTTTTCTCTTCTTATCTCTTCTCCGTTTTCTCATATCTGTTCTTTTCTCTTTTTTCTTTTCGCTTCATTTCTCTTCTTTTCTCTTTTCCCTTTACACCTCTTTTTCCTTTTCTTCTTTTCTCTTTTCACTTTTCTTTTCTCTTTTCTCTTTTCTCATCTTTTCTCCTCTTTACTCTTTTCCCTTTCCTCTTCTTTTCTCGTTTCTCTTCTTTTCTCGTTTCTCTTCTTTTCTCTTTTCCCTTTTCTTTTCTCTTTTCTCTATTCTCTTCTTTTCTCTTTTCTCGTCTTTTCACTTTTCTCTTCATTTCCCTTCATTTTTCTTTTCTCTTTTCTCTTTTGTATTCTTTCTCTTCTATTCACTTTTCTCAATTAACTTTTCTCTTCTTTTCGCTATTCTCTTCTTTTCTCTTTTCTCTTCTTTTCTCTTCATTTCTCTTTCCTCATTTCTCTATTCTCATCTGTTCTCTTTTCTCTTCTTTGCTCTTTTCTCTTTTCTCTTCTTCTATCTTCTTTTATCTTCTTTTCTCTTTTCTCTTTTCTCTATTCTCTTCTGTTCTCTTTTGTCTTCTTTCCTCTGTTCCCTTTTCTCGTCTATTCTCTTTTATCTTTTCTCTTCATTTCTCTTTTCTCTTCTTTTCCATTCTCTCTTCTTTTCTCTTTTCTCATTTCTCTTTTCTTTTCTTTTCTCTTTTCTCTTTTCTCTTCTTGTCTCTTTTTTCTTTTCTATTCTTTTCTCTTCTTTTCTCTTTTCCATTTTCTCTTATTTTCTCTTTTCCCTTTTCTCTTCTTTTCTCTATTCTCTTTTTCTCTTTACTCTTCCTTTCTCTTTTCGCTTTTCTCTTCTTATCTCTTCTCCTTTTTCTCATATCTATTCTTTTCTCTTTTCTCTTTTCTCTTCATTTCTCTTCTTTTTTCCCTTTACACCTCTTTTTTCTTTTCTTCTTTTCTCTTTTCACTTTTCTTTTCTCTTTTCTCTGCTTTTTTCTTTTCTCTTCTTTTCTCGTTTCTCTTCTTTTCTCTTTTCCATTTTCTTTTCTCTTTTCTCTATTCTCCTCTTTTCTCTTTTCTCGTTCTTTCTCTTTTCTCTTCATTTCCCTTCATTTTTCTTTTCACTTTTCTCTTTTGTATTCTTTTCTCTTCTATTCACTTTTCTCTTTTAACTTTTCTCTTCTTTTCTCTATTCTCTTCTTTTCCCTTTTTTCTCTTCTATTCACTTTTCTCTTTTATGTTTTCTCTTCTTTTCTCTATTCTCTTCTTTTCTCTATTAACTTTTCTCTTCTTTTCTCTATTCTCTTCTTTTCTCTTTTTTCTCTTCTATTCACTTTTCTCCTTTATCTTTTCTCTTCTTTTCTCTATTCTCTTCTTTTCTCTTTTCTCTTCATTTCTCTTTCCTCATTTCTCTATTCTCATCTGTTCTCTTTTCTCTTCTTTGCTCTTTTCTCTTTTCTCTTCTTCTATCTTCTTTTATCTTCTTTTCTCTTTTCTCTATTCTCTTCTGTTCTCTTTTGTCTTCTTTCCACTGTTCCCTTTTCTCGTCTATTCTCTTTTATCTTTTCTCTTCTTTTCTCTTTTCTCTTCTTTTCTCTTCTTTTCTCCTTTCACGTTTCTTTTCTCTTTTCTCTTCTTTTATCATTCATTTTCTCTCTTTTCCCTTTTCTCTTCTTTTCTCTATTCTCTTTTTCTCTTTACTCTTCTTTTCTCTTTTAGCTTTTCTCTTCTTATCTCTTCTCCTTTTTCTCATATCTGTTCTTTTCTCTTTTCTCTTTTCGCTTCATTTCTCTTCTTTTCTCTTTTCCCTTTACACCTCTTTTTCCTTTTCTTCTTTTCTCTTTTCACTTTTCTTTTCTCTTTTCTCTTTTCTCATCTTTTCTCCTCTTTACTCTTTTCCCTTTTCTCTTCTTTTTTCTTTTCTCTTCTTTTCTCTTTTCTCTTCTTTTCTCTTTTCCCTTTTCTTTTCTCTTTTCTCTATTCTCTTCTTTTCTCTTTTCTCGTCTTTTCTCTTTTCTCGTCATTTCCCTTCATTTCTCTTTTCTCTTTTCTCTTTTGTATTCTTTTCTCTTCTATTCACTTTTCCCTTTTAACTTTTCTCTTGTTTTCTCTATTCTCTTCTTTTCTCTTTTTTCTCTTTTATTCACTTTTCTCTTTTATCATTTCTCTTCTTTTCTCTTTTCTCCTCTTTTCTCTTTTCCCTTTTCTTTTCTCTTTTCTCTTTTCTCTTCGTATCTCTTCTTTTCTCTTTTCTCTTCTTTTCTCTTCTTTTCTCTTTTCCTATATTCTCTTCTTTTCTCTTTTCTCTTTTCTCTTCTTTTCTCTTTTCTCATCTTTTCTCCTCTTTACTCTTTTCCCTTTTCTCTTCTTTTTTCTTTCCTCTTCGTTTCTCGTTTCTCTTCTTTTCTCTTTTCTCTTCTTTTCTCTTTTCCCTTTTCTTTTCTCTTTTCTCTATTCTCTTCTTTTCTCTTTTCTCGTCTTTTCTCTTTTCTCTTCATTTCCCTTCATTGTTCTTTTCTCTTTTCTCTTTTGTATTCTTTTCTCTTCTATTCACTTTTCTCTATTAACTTTTCTCTTCTTTTCTCTATTCTCTTCTTTTCTCTATTAACTTTTCTCTTCTTTTCTCTATTCTCTTCTTTTCTCTTTTTTCTCTTCTATTCACTTTTCTCTTTTATCATTTCTCTTCTTTTCTCTTTTCTCCTCTTTTCTCTTTTCCCTTTTCTTTTCTCTTTTCTCTTTTCTCTTCGTATCTCTTCTTTTCTCTTTTCTCTTCTTTTCTCTTCTTTTCTCTTTTCCTATATTCTCTTCTTTTCTCTTTTCTCTTTTCTCTTCTTTTCTCTTCTTTATTCTTTAACCTTTTCTCTTCTTTTTACTCTTCTTTTCTCTTTTCTCTTCTTTTCATTTCTTTTCTCTTCTTTTCTCTTTTCTCTTCTTTTCTCTTCCTTCCTCTATATATTCTCTTTTCTCTTTTCTCTCATTTTCTCTTATTTTCTCTTTTTCCTATTCTCTTCTTTTCTCTATTCTCTTTTTCTCTTTACTCTTCTTTTCTCTTTTCGCTTTTCTCTTCTTACCTCTTCTCCTTTTTCTCATATCTGTTCTTTTCTCTTTTCTCTTTTTTCTTCATTTCTCTTCTTTTCTCTTTTCCCTTTACACCTCTTTTTTCTTTTCTTCTTTTCTCTTTTTACTTTTCTTTTCTCTTTTCTCTTCTTTTCTCTTTTCTCATCTTTTCTCCTCTTTACTCTTTTACCTTTTCTCTTCTTTTTTCTTTTCTCTTCTTTTCTCGTTTCTCTTCTTTTCTCTTTTCTCTTCTTTTCTCTTTTCCCTTTTCTTTTCTCTTTTCTCTATTCTCTTCTTTTCTCTTTTCTCTTTTGTATTCTTTTCTCTTCTATTCACTTTTCTCTTTTAACTTTTCTCTTCTTTTCTCTATTCTCTTCTTTTCTCTTTTTTCTCTTCAATTCACTTTTCTCTTTTATCTTTTCTCTTCTTTTCTCTATTCTCTTCTTCTCTCTTTTCTCTTCTTTTCACTTCTTTTCTCTATTCTCTTCTTTTCTCTTTTTTCTCTTCTATTCACTTTTCTCTTTTATCTTTTCTCTTCTTTTCTCTATTCTCTTCTTTTCTCTTTTCTCTTCTTTTCTCTTCATTTCTCTTTCCTCATTTCTCTATTCTCATCTGTTCTCTTTTCTCTTCTTTGCTCTTTTCTCTTTTCTCTTCTTCTATCTTCTTTTATCTTCTTTTCTCTTTTCTCTATTCTCTTCTGTTCTCTTTTGTCTTCTTTCCACTCTTCCCTTTTCTCGTCTATTCTCTTTTATCTTTTCTCTTCTTTTCTCTTTTCTCTTCTTTTCTCTTCTTTTCTCCTTTTACGTTTCTTTTCTCTTTTCTCTTCTTTTATCATTCATTTTCTCTCTTTTCTGTTTTCTCTTCTTTTCTCTTTTCTTTTCTTTTCTCCTTTCTTTTCTCTTTTCTCTTCTTCTCTTCTTTTCTCTTTCTTCTTTTCCCTTCATTTCTCTTTTCTCTTTTGTATTCTTTTTTCTTCTATTCACTTTTCTCTTTTATCTTTTCTTTTCTCTTCTTTTCTCTTTTCTCTTCTTTTCTCTTCATTTCTCTTTCCTCATTTCTCTATTCTCATCTGTTCTCTTTTCTCTTCTTTGCTCTTTTCTCTTTTCTCTTCTTCTATCTTCTTTTATATTCTTTTCTCTTTTCTCTATTCTCTTCTGTTCTCTTTTGTCTTCTTTCCTCTGTTCCCTTTTCTCGTCTATTCTCTTTTATCTTTTCTCTTCATTTCTCTTTTCTCTTCTTTTCCATTCTCTCTTCTTTTCTCTTTTCTCATTTCTCTTTTCTTTTCTTTTCTCTTTTCTCTTTTCTCTTCTTGTCTCTTTTTTCTTTTCTATTCTTTTCTCTTCTTTTCTCTTTTCCATTTTCTCTTATTTTCTCTTTTCCATTCTCTCTTCTTTTCTCTTTTCTCATTTCTCTTTTCTTTTCTTTTCTCTTTTCTCTTTTCTCTTCTTGTCTCTTTTTTCTTTTCTATTCTTTTCTCTTCTTTTCTCTTTTCCATTTTCTCTTATTTTCTCTTTTCCCTTTTCTCTTCTTTTCTCTATTGTCTTTTTCTCTTTACTCTTCTTTTCTCTTTTCGCTTCTCTCTTCTTATCTCTTCTCCTTTTTCTCATATCTGTTCTTTTCTCTTTTCTCTTTTCTCTTCATTTCTCTTCTTTTTTCCCTTTACACCTCTTTTTTCTTTTCTTCTTTTCTCTTTTCACTTTTCTTTTCTCTTTTCTCTTCTTTTCTCTTTTCTCATCTTTTCTCCTCTTTACTCTTTTCCCTTTTCTCTTCTTTTTTCTTTCCTCTTCGTTTCTCGTTTCTCTTCTTTTCTCTTTTCTCTTCTTTTCTCTTTTCCCTTTTCTTTTCTCTTTTCTCTATTCTCTTCTTTTCTCTTTTCTCGTCTTTTCTCTTTTCTCTTCATTTCCCTTCATTGTTCTTTTCTCTTTTCTCTTTTGTATTCTTTTCTCTTCTATTCACTTTTCTCTATTAACTTTTCTCTTCTTTTCTCTATTCTCTTCTTTTCTCTATTAACTTTTCTCTTCTTTTCTCTATTCTCTTCTTTTCTCTTTTTTCTCTTCTATTCACTTTTCTCTTTTATCTTTTCTCTTCTTTTCTCTATTCTCTTCTTTTCTCTTTTCTCTTCTTTTCTCTTCATTTCTCTTTCCTGATTTCTCTATTCTCATCTGTTCTCTTTTCTCTTCTTTGCTCTTTTCTCTTTTCTCTTCTTTTCTCTTCATTTCTCTTTCCTCATTTCTCTATTCTCATCTGTTCTCTTTTCTCTTCTTTGCTCTTTTCTCTTTTCTCTTCTTCTATCTTCTTTAACTTCTTTTCTCTTTTCTCTTTTCTCTATTCTCTTCTGTTCTCTTTTGTCTTCTTTCCACTGTTCCCTTTTCTCTTCTATTCTCTTTTATCTTTTCTCTTCATTTCTCTTTTCTCTTCTTTTCCATTCTCTCTTCTTTTCTCTTTTCTCATTTCTCATTTCTCTTTTCTTTTCTTTTCTCTTTTCTCTTTTCTCTTCTGGTCTCTTTTTTCTCTTCTATTCTTTTCTCTTCTTTTCTCTTTTCCATTTTCTCTTCTTTTCTCTTGTCTCTTTTCTCTTGTCACTTCTTTTCTCTTTTCTCGTTTCTATTTCCTCTTCATTTCTATTTGATCTCTTCTCTTCTTTTCACTTTTCCCTTTTCTTTTCTCTTTTCTCTTCTTTTCTCTTTTCTCTTCTTTTCTCTTCTTTTCTCTTTTCCCTTTTCTCTTCTTTTTTCTTTTCTCTTCTTTTCTCGTTTCTCTTCTTTTCTCTTCTCCTTTTTCTCATATCTGTTCTTTTCTCTTTTCTCTTCATTTCTCTTCTTTTCTCTTTTCCCTTTACACCTCTTTTTTCTTTTCTTCTTTTCTCTTTTCACTTTTCTTTTCTCTTTTCTCTTCTTTTCTCTTTTCACTTTTCTTTTCTCTTTTCTCTTCTTTTCTCTTTTCTCATCTTTTCTCCTCTTTACTCTTTTCCCTTTTCTCTTCTTTTTTCTTTTCTCTTCTTTTCTCGTTTCTCTTCTTTTCTCGTTTCTCTTCTTTTCTCTTTTCCCTTTTCTTTTCTCTTTTCTCTATTCTCTTCTTTTCTCTTTTCTCGTCTTTTCACTTTTCTCTTCATTTCCCTTCATTTTTCTTTTCTCTTTTCTCTTTTGTATTCTTTTCTCTTCTATTCACTTTTCTCAATTAACTTTTCTCTTCTTTTCGCTATTCTCTTCTTTTCTCTTTTCTCTTCTTTTCTCTTTTCCCTTTTCTTTTCTCTTTTCTCTATTCTCTTCTTTTCTCTTTTCTCGTCTTTTCACTTTTCTCTTCATTTCCCTTCATTTTTCTTTTCTCTTTTCTCTTTTGTATTCTTGTCTCTTCTATTCACTTTTCTCAATTAACTTTTCTCTTCTTTTCGCTATTCTCTTCTTTTCTCTTTTCTCTTCTTTTCTCTTCATTTCTCTTTCCTCATTTCTCTATTCTCATCTGTTCTCTTTTCTCTTCTTTGCTCTTTTCTCTTTTCTCTTCTTCTATCTTCTTTTATCTTCTTTTCTCTTTTCTCTTTTCTCTATTCTCTTCTGTTCTCTTTTGTCTTCTTTCCTCTGTTCCCTTTTCTCGTCTATTCTCTTTTATCTTTTCTCTTCATTTCTCTTTTCTCTTCTTTTCCATTCTCTCTTCTTTTCTCTTTTCTCATTTCTCTTTTCTTTTCTTTTCTCTTTTCTCTTTTCTCTTCTTGTCTCTTTTTCTTTTCTATTCTATTCTCTTCTTTTCTCTTTTCCATTTTCTCTTATTTTCTCTTTTCCCTTTTCTCTTCTTTTCTCTATTCTCTTTTTCTCTTTACTCTTCCTTTCTCTTTTCGCTTTTCTCTTCTTATCTCTTCTCATTTTTCTCATATCTATTCTTATCTCTTTTCTCTTTTCTCTTCATTTCTCTTCTTTTTTCCCTTTACACCTCTTTTTTCTTTTCTTCTTTTCTCTTTTCACTTTTCTTTTCTCTTTTCTCTTCTTTTCTCTTTTCTCATCTTTTCTCCTCTTTACTCTTTTCCCTTTTCTCTGCTTTTTTCTTTTCTCTTCTTTTCTCGTTTCTCTTCTTTTCTCTTTTCTCTTCTTTTCTCTTTTCCATTTTCTTTTCTCTTTTCTCTATTCTCTTCTTTTCTCTTTTCTCGTTCTTTCTCTTTTCTCTTCATTTCCCTTCATTTTTCTTTTCACTTTTCTCTTTTGTATTCTTTTCTCTTCTATTCACTTTTCTCTTTTATCTTTTCTCTTCTTTTCTCTATTCTCTTCTTTTCCCTTTTTCTCTTCTATTCACTTTTCTCTTTTATGTTTTCTCTTCTTTTCTCTATTCTCTTCTTTTCTCTATTAACTTTTCTCTTCTTTTCTCTATTCTCTTCTTTTCTCTTTTTTCTCTTCTATTCACTTTTCTCCTTTATCTTTTCTCTTCTTTTCTCTATTCTCTTCTTTTCTCTTTTCTCTTCATTTCTCTTTCCTCATTTCTCTATTCTCATCTGTTCTCTTTTCTCTTCTTTGCTCTTTTCTCTTTTCTCTTCTTCTATCTTCTTTTATCTTCTTTTCTCTTTTCTCTATTCTCTTCTGTTCTCTTTTGTCTTCTTTCCACTGTTCCCTTTTCTCGTCTATTCTCTTTTATCTTTTCTCTTCTTTTCTCTTTTCTCTTCTTTTCTCCTTTCACGTTTCTTTTCTCTTTTCTCTTCTTTTATCATTCATTTTCTCTCTTTTCTGTTTTCTCTTCTTTTCTCTTTTCTCTTCTTTTCTCCTTTCTTTTCTCTTTTCTCTTCTTCTCTTCTTTTCTCTTTTCTCTTCTTTTCCCTTCATTTCTCTTTTCTCTTTTGTATTCTTTTATCTTCTATTCACTTTTCTCTTTTATCTTTTCTTTTCTCTTCTTTTCTCTATTCTCTTCTTTTCTCTTTTCTCTTCTTTTCTCTTCATTTCTCTTTCCTCATTTCTCTATTCTCATCTGTTCTCTTTTCTCTTCTTTTCTCGTTTCTCTTCTTTTCTCTTTTCTCTTTTCTCTTCTTTTCTCTTTTCTCTTCTTTTCTCTTCTTTTCTCTTTTCCCTTTTCTCTTCTTTTTTCTTTTCTCTTCTTTTCTCTTTTCTCTTCTTTTCTCTTTTCACTTTTCTTTTCTCTTTTCTCTTCTTTTCTCTTTTCTCATCTTTTCTCCTCTTTACTCTTTTCCCTTTTCTCTTCTTTTTTCTTTTCTCTTCTTTTCTCGTTTCTCTTCTTTTCTCTTCTCCTTTTTCTCATATCTGTTCTTTTCTCTTTTCTCTTCATTTCTCTTCTTTTCTCTTTTCCCTTTACACCTCTTTTTTCTTTTCTTCTTTTCTCTTTTCACTTTTCTTTTCTCTTTTCTCTTCTTTTCTCTTTTCACTTTTCTTTTCTCTTTTCTCTTCTTTTCTCTTTTCTCATCTTTTCTCCTCTTTACTCTTTTCCCTTTTCTCTTCTTTTTTCTTTTCTCTTCTTTTCTCGTTTCTCTTCTTTTCTCGTTTCTCTTCTTTTCTCTTTTCCCTTTTCTTTTCTCTTTTCTCTATTCTCTTCTTTTCTCTTTTCTCGTCTTTTCACTTTTCTCTTCATTTCCCTTCATTTTTCTTTTCTCTTTTCTCTTTTGTATTCTTTTCTCTTCTATTCACTTTTCTCAATTAACTTTTCTCTTCTTTTCGCTATTCTCTTCTTTTCTCTTTTCTCTTCTTTTCTCTTTTCCCTTTTCTTTTCTCTTTTCTCTATTCTCTTCTTTTCTCTTTTCTCGTCTTTTCACTTTTCTCTTCATTTCCCTTCATTTTTCTTTTCTCTTTTCTCTTTTGTATTCTTGTCTCTTCTATTCACTTTTCTCAATTAACTTTTCTCTTCTTTTCGTTATTCTCTTCTTTTCTCTTTTCTCTTCTTTTCTCTTCATTTCTCTTTCCTCATTTCTCTATTCTCATCTGTTCTCTTTTCTCTTCTTTGCTCTTTTCTCTTTTCTCTTCTTCTATCTTCTTTTATCTTCTTTTCTCTTTTCTCTTTTCTCTATTCTCTTCTGTTCTCTTTTGTCTTCTTTCCTCTGTTCCCTTTTCTCGTCTATTCTCTTTTATCTTTTCTCTTCATTTCTCTTTTCTCTTCTTTTCCATTCTCTCTTCTTTTCTCTTTTCTCATTTCTCTTTTCTTTTCTTTTCTCTTTTCTCTTTTCTCTTCTTGTCTCTTTTTCTTTTCTATTCTATTCTCTTCTTTTCTCTTTTCCATTTTCTCTTATTTTCTCTTTTCCCTTTTCTCTTCTTTTCTCTATTCTCTTTTTCTCTTTACTCTTCCTTTCTCTTTTCGCTTTTCTCTTCTTATCTCTTCTCATTTTTCTCATATCTATTCTTATCTCTTTTCTCTTTTCTCTTCATTTCTCTTCTTTTTTCCCTTTACACCTCTTTTTTCTTTTCTTCTTTTCTCTTTTCACTTTTCTTTTCTCTTTTCTCTTCTTTTCTCTTATCTCATCTTTTCTCCTCTTTACTCTTTTCCCTTTTCTCTGCTTTTTTCTTTTCTCTTCTTTTCTCGTTTCTCTTCTTTTCTCTTTTCTCTTCTTTTCTCTTTTCCATTTTCTTTTCTCTTTTCTCTATTCTCTTCTTTTCTCTTTTCTCGTTCTTTCTCTTTTCTCTTCATTTCCCTTCATTTTTCTTTTCACTTTTCTCTTTTGTATTCTTTTCTCTTCTATTCACTTTTCTCTTTTAACTTTTCTCTTCTTTTCTCTATTCTCTTCTTTTCCCTTTTTCTCTTCTATTCACTTTTCTCTTTTATGTTTTCTCTTCTTTTCTCTATTCTCTTCTTTTCTCTATTAACTTTTCTCTTCTTTTCTCTATTCTCTTCTTTTCTCTTTTTTCTCTTCTATTCACTTTTCTCCTTTATCTTTTCTCTTCTTTTCTCTATTCTCTTCTTTTCTCTTTTCTCTTCATTTCTCTTTCCTCATTTCTCTATTCTCATCTGTTCTCTTTTCTCTTCTTTGCTCTTTTCTCTTTTCTCTTCTTCTATCTTCTTTTATCTTCTTTTCTCTTTTCTCTATTCTCTTCTGTTCTCTTTTGTCTTCTTTCCACTGTTCCCTTTTCTCGTCTATTCTCTTTTATCTTTTCTCTTCTTATCTCTTTTCTCTTCTTTTCTCCTTTCACGTTTCTTTTCTCTTTTCTCTTCTTTTATCATTCATTTTCTCTCTTTTCTGTTTTCTCTTCTTTTCTCTTTTCTCTTCTTTTCTCCTTTCTTTTCTCTTTTCTCTTCTTCTCTTCTTTTCTCTTTTCTCTTCTTTTCCCTTCATTTCTCTTTTCTCTTTTGTATTCTTTTATCTTCTATTCACTTTTCTCTTTTATCTTTTCTTTTCTCTTCTTTTCTCTATTCTCTTCTTTTCTCTTTTCTCTTCTTTTCTCTTCATTTCTCTTTCCTCATTTCTCTATTCTCATCTGTTCTCTTTTCTCTTCTTTTCTCGTTTCTCTTCTTTTCTCTTTTCTCTTTTCTCTTCTTTTCTCTTTTCTCTTCTTTTCTCTTCTTTTCTCTTTTCCCTTTTCTCTTCTTTTTTCTTTTCTCTTCTTTTCTCTTTTCTCTTCTTATCTCTTCTCCTTTTTCTCATATCTGTTCTTTTCTCTTTTCTCTTCATTTCTCTTCTTTTCTCTTTTCCCTTTACACCTCTTTTTTCTTTTCTTCTTTTCTCTTTTCACTTTTCTTTTCTCTTTTCTCTTCTTTTCTCTTTTCACTTTTCTTTTCTCTTTTCTCTTCTTTTCTCTTTTCTCATCTTTTCTCCTCTTTACTCTTTTCCCTTTTCTCTTCTTTTTTCTTTTCTCTTCTTTTCTGGTTTCTCTTCTTTTCTCGTTTCTCTTCTTTTCTCTTTTCCCTTTTCTTTTCTCTTTTCTCGTCTTTTCACTTTTCTCTTCATTTCCCTTCATTTTTCTTTTCTCTTTTCTCTTTTGTATTCTTTTCTCTTCTATTCACTTTTCTCAATTAACTTTTCTCTTCTTTTCGCTATTCTCTTCTTTTCTCTTTTCTCTTCTTTTCTCTTCATTTCTCTTTCCTCATTTCTCTATTCTCATCTGTTCTCTTTTCTCTTCTTTGCTCTTTTCTCTTTTCTCTTCTTCTATCTTCTTTTATCTTCTTTTCTCTTTTCTCTTTTCTCTATTCTCTTCTGTTCTCTTTTGTCTTCTTTCCTCTGTTCCCTTTTCTCGTCTATTCTCTTTTATCTTTTCTCTTCATTTCTCTTTTCTCTTCTTTTCCATTCTCTCTTCTTTTCTCTTTTCTCATTTCTCTTTTCTTTTCTCTTTTCTCTTTTCTCTTCTTGTCTCTTTTTTCTTTTCTATTCTTTTCTCTTCTTCTCTCTTTTCCATTTTCTCTTATTTTCTCTTTTCCCTTTTCTCTTCTTTTCTCTATTCTCTTTTTCTCTTTACTCTTCCTTTCTCTTTTCGCTTTTCTCTTCTTATCTCTTCTCCTTTTTCTCATATCTATTCTTTTCTCTTTTCTCATCTTTTCTCCTCTTTCCTCTTTTCCCTTTTGTCTTCTTTTTTCTTTTCTCTTCTTTTCTCGTTTCTCTTCTTTTCTCTTTTCTCTTCTTTTCTCTTTTCCCTTTTCTTTTCTCTTTTCTCTATTCTCTTCTTTTCTCTTTTCTCTTTTGTATTCTTTTCTCTTCTATTCACTTTTCTCTTTTAACTTTTCTCTTCTTTTCTCTATTCTCTTCTTTTCTCTTTTTTCTCTTCTATTCACTTTTCTCTTTTATCTTTTCTCTTCTTTTCTCTATTCTCTTCTTTTCTCTTTTCTCTTCTTTTCTCTATTCTCTTCTTTTCTCTTTTTTCTCTTCTATTCACTTTTCTCTTTTATCTTTTCTCTTCTTTTCTCTATTCTCTTCTTTTCTCTTTTCTCTTCTTTTCTCTTCATTTCTCTTTCCTCATTTCTCTATTCTTATCTGTTCTCTTTTCTCTTCTTTGCTCTTTTCTCTTTTCTCTTCTTCTATCTTCTTTTATCTTCTTTTCTCTTTTCTCTATTCTCTTCTGTTCTCTTTTGTCTTCTTTCCACTGTTCCCTTTTCTCGTCTATTCTCTTTTATCTTTTCTCTTCTTTTCTCTTTTCTCTTCTTTTCTCTTCTTTTCTCCTTTTACGTTTCTTTTCTCTTTTCTCTTCTTTTATCATTCATTTTCTCTCTTTTCTGTTTTCTCTTCTTTTCTCTTTTCTCTTCTTTTCTCCTTTCTTTTCTCTTTTCTCTTCTTCTCTTCTTTTCTCTTTCTTCTTTTCCCTTCATTTCTCTTTTCTCTTTTGTATTCTTTTATCTTCTATTCACTTTTCTCTTTTATCTTTTCTTTTCTCTTCTTTTCTCTATTCTCTTCTTTTCTCTTTTCTCTTCTCTTCTCTTCATTTCTCTTGCCTCATTTCTCTATTCTCATCTGTTCTCTTTTCTCTTCTTTGCTCTTTTCTCTTTTCTCTTCTTCTATCTTCTTTTATCTTCTTTTCTCTTTTCTCTATTCTCTTCTGTTCTCTTTTGTCTTCTTTCCTCTGTTCCCTTTTCTCGTCTATTCTCTTTTATCTTTTCATTTCTCTTTTCTCTTCTTTTCCATTCTCTCTTCTTTTCTCTTTTCTCATTTCTCTTTTCTTTTCTTTTCTCTTTTCTCTTTTCTCTTCTTGTCTCTTTTTTTTTCTATTCTTTTCTCTTCTTTTCTCTTTTCCATTTTCTCTTATTTTCTCTTTTCCCTTTTCTCTTCTTTTCTCTATTGTCTTTTTCTCTTTACTCTTCTTTTCTCTTTTCGCTTTTCTCTTCTTATCTCTTCTCCTTTTTCTCATATCTGTTCTTTTCTCTTTTCTCTTTTCTCTTCATTTCTCTTCTTTTTTCCCTTTACACCTCTTTTTTCTTTTCTTCTTTTCTCTTTTCACTTTTCTTTTCTCTTTTCTCTTCTTTTCTCTTTTCTCATCTTTTCTCCTCTTTACTCTTTTCCCTTTTCTCTTCTTTTTTCTTTCCTCTTCTTTTCTCGTTTCTCTTCTTTTCTCTTTTCTCTTCTTTTCTCTTTTCCCTTTTCTTTTCTCTTTTCTCTATTCTCTTCTTTTCTCTTTTCTCGTCTTTTCTCTTTTCTCTTCATTTCCCTTCATTGTTCTTTTCTCTTTTCTCTTTTGTATTCTTTTCTCTTCTATTCACTTTTCTCTATTAACTTTTCTCTTCTTTTCTCTATTCTCTTCTTTTCTCTATTAACTTTTCTCTTCTTTTCTCTATTCTCTTCTTTTCTCTTTTTTCTCTTCTATTCACTTTTCTCTTTTATCTTTTCTCTTCTTTTCTCTATTCTCTTCTTTTCTCTTTTCTCTTCTTTTCTCTTCATTTCTCTTTCCTCATTTCTCTATTCTCATCTGTTCTCTTTCTCTTCTTTGCTCTTTTCTCTTTTCTCTTCTTCTATCTTCTTTTATCTTCTTTTCTCTTTTCTCTTTTCTCTATTCTCTTCTGTTCTCTTTTGTCTTCTTTCCACTGTTCCCTTTTCTCGTCTATTCTCTTTTATCTTTTCTCTTCAAATCTCTTTTCTCTTCTTTTCTCCTTTCACGTTTCTTTTCTCTTTTTTCTTCTTTTCTCATTCATTTTTTCTCTTTTCTCTGTTCTCTTCTTTTCTCTTTTCTCTTCTTTTCTCCTTTCTTTTCTGTTTTCTCTTCTTCTCTTCTTTTCTCCTTTCTCTTCTTTTCCCTTCATTTCTCTTTTCTCTTTTGTATTCTTTTATCTTCTATTCACTTTTCTCTTTTGTCTTTTCTTTTCTCTTCTTTTCTCTCTTCTCTTCTTTTCTCTTTTCTCTTCTTTTCTCTTCATTTCTCTTTCCTCATTTCTGTATTCTCATCTGTTCTCTTCTCTCTTCTTTGCTCTTTTCTCTTTTCTCTTCTTCTATCTTCTTTAACTTCTTTTCTCTTTTCTCCTTTCTCTATTCTCTTCTGTTCTCTTTTGTCTTCTTTCCACTGTTCCCTTTTCTCTTCTATTCTCTTTTATCTTTTATCTTCATTTCTCTTTTCTCTTCTTTTCCATTCTCTCTTCTTTTCTCTTTTCTCATTTCTCATTTCTCTTTTCTTTTCTTTTCTCTTTTCTCTTTTCTCTTCTGGTCTCTTTTTTCTCTTCTATTCTTTTCTCTTCTTTTCTCTTTTCCATTTTCTCTTCTTTTCTCTTGTCTCTTTTCTCTTGTCACTTCTTTTCTCTTTTCTCGTTTCTATTTCCTCTTCATTTCTATTTTATCTCTTCTCTTCTTTTCACTTTTCCCTTTTCTTTTCTCTTTTCTCTTCTTTTCTCTTTTCTCTTCTTTTCTCTTCTTTTCTCTTTTCCCTTTTCTCTTCTTTTTTTTTCTCTCTTCTTTTCTCGTTTCTCTTCTATTCACTTTTCTCTATTAACTTTTCTCTTCTTTTCTCTATTCTCTTCTTTTCTCTATTAACTTTTCTCTTCTTTTCTCTATTCTCTTCTTTTCTCTTTTTTCTCTTCTATTCACTTTTCTCTTTTATCTTTTCTCTTCTTTTCTCTATTCTCTTCTTTTCTCTTTTCTCTTCTTTTCTCTTCATTTCTCTTTCCTCATTTCTCTATTCTCATCTGTTCTCTTTCTCTTCTTTGCTCTTTTCTCTTTTCTCTTCTTCTATCTTCTTTTATCTTCTTTTCTCTTTTCTCTTCTTTTCTCTATTCTCTTTTTCTCTTTACTCTTCCTTTCTCTTTTCGCTTTTCTCTTCTTATCTCTTCTCCTTTTTCTCATATCTATTCTTATCTCTTTTCTCTTTTCTCTTCATTTCTCTTCTTTTTTCCCTTTACACCTCTTTTTTCTTTTCTTCTTTTCTCTTTTCACTTTTCTTTTCTCTTTTCTCTTCTTTTCTCTTTTCTCATCTTTTCTCCTCTTTACTCTTTTCCCTTTTCTCTGCTTTTTTCTTTTCTCTTCTTTTCTCGTTTCTCTTCTTTTCTCTTTTCTCTTCTTTTCTCTTTTCCATTTTCTTTTCTCTTTTCTCTATTCTCTTCTTTTCTCTTTTCTCGTTCTTTCTCTTTTCTCTTCATTTCCCTTCATTTTTCTTTTCACTTTTCTCTTTTGTATTCTTTTCTCTTCTATTCACTTTTCTCTTTTAACTTTTCTCTTCTTTTCTCTATTCTCTTCTTTTCCATTTTTCTCTTCTATTCACTTTTCTCTTTTATGTTTTCTCTTCTTTTCTCTATTCTCTTCTTTTCTCTATTAACTTTTCTCTTCTTTTCTCTATTCTCTTCTTTTCTCTTTTTTCTCTTCTATTCACTTTTCTCCTTTATCTTTTCTCTTCTTTTCTCTATTCTCTTCTTTTCTCTTTTCTCTTCATTTCTCTTTCCTCATTTCTCTATTCTCATCTGTTCTCTTTTCTCTTCTTTGCTCTTTTCTCTTTTCTCTTCTTCTATCTTCTTTTATCTTCTTTTCTCTTTTCTCTATTCTCTTCTGTTCTCTTTTGTCTTCTTTCCACTGTTCCCTTTTCTCGTCTATTCTCTTTTATCTTTTCTCTTCTTTTCTCTTTTCTCTTCTTTTCTCCTTTCACTTTTCTTTTCTCTTTTCTCTTCTTTTATCATTCATTTTCTCTCTTTTCTGTTTTCTCTTCTTTTCTCTTTTCTCTTCTTTTCTCCTTTCTTTTCTCTTTTCTCTTCTTCTCTTCTTTTCTCTTTTCTCTTCTTTTCCCTTCATTTCTCTTTTCTCTTTTGTATTCTTTTATCTTCTATTCACTTTTCTCTTTTATCTTTTCTTTTCTCTTCTTTTCTCTATTCTCTTCTTTTCTCTTTTCTCTTCTTTTCTCTTCATTTCTCTTTCCTCATTTCTCTATTCTCATCTGTTCTCTTTTCTCTTCTTTTCTCGTTTCTCTTCTTTTCTCTTTTCTCTTTTCTCTTCTTTTCTCTTTTCTCTTCTTTTCTCTTCTTTTCTCTTTTCCCTTTTCTCTTCTTTTTTCTTTTCTCTTCTTTTCTCGTTTCTCTTCTTTTCTTTTTTCTCTTTTCTCTTCTTATCTCTTCTCCTTTTTCTCATATCTGTCTTTTCTCTTTTCTCTTCATTTCTCTTCTTTTCTCTTTTCCCTTTACACCTCTTTTTTCTTTTCTTCTTTTCTCTTTTTACTTTTCTTTTCTCTTTTCTCTTCTTTTCTCTTTTCACTTTTCTTTTCTCTTTTCTCTTCTTTTCTCTTTTCTCATCTTTTCTCCTCTTTACTCTTTTCCCTTTTCTCTTCTTTTTTCTTTTCTCTTCTTTTCTGGTTTCTCTTCTTTTCTCGTTTCTCTTCTTTTCTCTTTTCCCTTTTCTTTTCTCTTTTCTCTATTCTCTTCTTTTCTCTTTTCTCGTCTTTTCACTTTTCTCTTCATTTCCCTTCATTTTTCTTTTCTCTTTTCTCTTTTGTATTCTTTTCTCTTCTATTCACTTTTCTCAATTAACTTTTCTCTTCTTTTCGCTATTCTCTTCTTTTCTCTTTTCTCTTCTTTTCTCTTCATTTCTCTTTCCTCATTTCTCTATTCTCATCTGTTCTCTTTTCTCTTCTTTGCTCTTTTCTCTTTTCTCTTCTTCTATCTTCTTTTA
The DNA here is from genome assembly GCF_047496795.1 of Chiloscyllium punctatum. NCBI lineage: Eukaryota > Metazoa > Chordata > Chondrichthyes > Orectolobiformes > Hemiscylliidae > Chiloscyllium > Chiloscyllium punctatum. Next base: position 37,304,689 of record NC_092779.1, read on the forward strand.
TCTTCTTTTCTCTTTTCTCTTTTCTCTATTCTCTTCTGTTCTCTTTTGTCTTCTTTCCTCTGTTCCCTTTCCTCGTCTATTCTCTTTTATCTTTTCTCTTCATTTCTCTTTTCTCTTCTTTTCCATTCTCTCTTCTTTTCTCTTTTCTCATTTCTCTTTTCTTTTCTTTTCTCTTTTCTCTTTTCTCTTCTTGTCTCTTTTTTCTTTTCTATTCTTTTCTCTTCTTCTCTCTTTTCCATTTTCTCTTATTTTCTCTTTTCCCTTTTCTCTTCTTTTCTCTATTCTCTTTTTCTCTTTACTCTTCCTTTCTCTTTTCGCTTTTCTCTTCTTATCTCTTCTCCTTTTTCTCATATCTATTCTTTTCTCTTTTCTCATCTTTTCTCCTCTTTCCTCTTTTCCCTTTTGTCTTCTTTTTTCTTTTCTCTTCTTTTCTCGTTTCTCTTCTTTTCTCTTTTCTCTTCTTTTCTCTTTTCCCTTTTCTTTTCTCTTTTCTCTATTCTCTTCTTTTCTCTTTTCTCTTTTGTATTCTTTTCTCTTCTATTCACTTTTCTCTTTTAACTTTTCTCTTCTTTTCTCTATTCTCTTCTTTTCTCTTTTCTCTTTTGTATTCTTTTCTCTTCTATTCACTTTTCTCTTTTATCTTTTCTCTTCTTTTCTCTATTCTCTTCTTTTCTCTTTTCTCTTCTTTTCTCTTCTTTTCTCTATTCTCTTCTTTTCTCTTTTTTCTCTTCTATTCACTTTTCTCTTTTATCTTTTCTCTTCTTTTCTCTATTCTCTTCTTTTCTCTTTTCTCTTCTTTTCTCTTCATTTCTCTTTCCTCATTTCTCTATTCTTATCTGTTCTCTTTTCTCTTCTTTGCTCTTTTCTCTTTTCTCTTCTTCTATCTTCTTTTATCTTCTTTTCTCTTTTCTCTATTCTCTTCTGTTCTCTTTTGTCTTCTTTCCACTGTTCCCTTTTCTCGTCTATTCTCTTTTATCTTTTCTCTTCTTTTCTCTTTTCTCTTCTTTTCTCTTCTTTTCTCCTTTTACGTTTCTTTTCTCTTTTCTCTTCTTTTATCATTCATTTTCTCTCTTTTCTGTTTTCTCTTCTTTTCTCTTTTCTCTTCTTTTCTCCTTTCTTTTCTCTTTTCTCTTCTTCTCTTCTTTTCTCTTTCTTCTTTTCCCTTCATTTCTCTTTTCTCTTTTGTATTCTTTTATCTTCTATTCACTTTTCTCTTTTATCTTTTCTTTTCTCTTCTTTTCTCTATTCTCTTCTTTTCTCTTTTCTCTTCTTTTCTCTTCATTTCTCTTGCCTCATTTCTCTATTCTCATCTGTTCTCTTTTCTCTTCTTTGCTCTTTTCTCTTTTCTCTTCTTCTATCTTCTTTTATCTTCTTTTCTCTTTTCTCTATTCTCTTCTGTTCTCTTTTGTCTTCTTTCCTCTGTTCCCTTTTCTCGTCTATTCTCTTTTATCTTTTCATTTCTCTTTTCTCTTCTTTTCCATTCTCTCTTCTTTTCTCTTTTCTCATTTCTCTTTTCTTTTCTTTTCTCTTTTCTCTTTTCTCTTCTTGTCTCTTTTTTCTTTTCTATTCTTTTCTCTTCTTTTCTCTTTTCCATTTTCTCTTATTTTCTCTTTTCCCTTTTCTCTTCTTTTCTCTATTGTCTTTTTCTCTTTACTCTTCTTTTCTCTTTTCGCTTTTCTCTTCTTATCTCTTCTCCTTTTTCTCATATCTGTTCTTTTCTCTTTTCTCTTTTCTCTTCATTTCTCTTCTTTTTTCCCTTTACACCGCTTTTTTCTTTTCTTCTTTTCTCTTTTCACTTTTCTTTTCTCTTTTCTCTTCTTTTCTCTTTTCTCATCTTTTCTCCTCTTTACTCTTTTCCCTTTTCTCTTCTTTTTTCTTTCCTCTTCTTTTCTCGTTTCTCTTCTTTTCTCTTTTCTCTTCTTTTCTCTTTTCCCTTTTCTTTTCTCTTTTCTCTATTCTCTTCTTTTCTCTTTTCTCGTCTTTTCTCTTTTCTCTTCATTTCCCTTCATTGTTCTTTTCTCTTTTCTCTTTTGTATTCTTTTCTCTTCTATTCACTTTTCTCTATTAACTTTTCTCTTCTTTTCTCTATTCTCTTCTTTTCTCTATTAACTTTTCTCTTCTTTTCTCTATTCTCTTCTTTTCTCTTTTTTCTCTTCTATTCACTTTTCTCTTTTATCTTTTCTCTTCTTTTCTCTATTCTCTTCTTTTCTCTTTTCTCTTCTTTTCTCTTCATTTCTCTTTCCTCATTTCTCTATTCTCATCTGTTCTCTTTCTCTTCTTTGCTCTTTTCTCTTTTCTCTTCTTCTATCTTCTTTTATCTTCTTTTCTCTTTTCTCTTTTCTCTATTCTCTTCTGTTCTCTTTTGTCTTCTTTCCACTGTTCCCTTTTCTCGTCTATTCTCTTTTATCTTTTCTCTTCAAATCTCTTTTCTCTTCTTTTCTCCTTTCACGTTTCTTTTCTCTTTTTTCTTCTTTTCTCATTCATTTTTTCTCTTTTCTCTGTTCTCTTCTTTTCTCTTTTCTCTTCTTTTCTCCTTTCTTTTCTGTTTTCTCTTCTTCTCTTCTTTTCTCCTTTCTCTTCTTTTCCCTTCATTTCTCTTTTCTCTTTTGTATTCTTTTATCTTCTATTCACTTTTCTCTTTTGTCTTTTCTTTTCTCTTCTTTTCTCTCTTCTCTTCTTTTCTCTTTTCTCTTCTTTTCTCTTCATTTCTCTTTCCTCATTTCTGTATTCTCATCTGTTCTCTTTTCTCTTCTTTGCTCTTTTCTCTTTTCTCTTCTTCTATCTTCTTTAACTTCTTTTCTCTTTTCTCCTTTCTCTATTCTCTTCTGTTCTCTTTTGTCTTCTTTCCACTGTTCCCTTTTCTCTTCTATTCTCTTTTATCTTTTATCTTCATTTCTCTTTTCTCTTCTTTTCCATTCTCTCTTCTTTTCTCTTTTCTCATTTCTCATTTCTCTTTTCTTTTCTTTTCTCTTTTCTCTTTTCTCTTCTGGTCTCTTTTTTCTCTTCTATTCTTTTCTCTTCTTTTCTCTTTTCCATTTTCTCTTCTTTTCTCTTGTCTCTTTTCTCTTGTCACTTCTTTTCTCTTTTCTCGTTTCTATTTCCTCTTCATTTCTATTTTATCTCTTCTCTTCTTTTCACTTTTCCCTTTTCTTTTCTCTTTTCTCTTCTTTTCTCTTTTCTCTTCTTTTCTCTTCTTTTCTCTTTTCCCTTTTCTCTTCTTTTTTCTTTTCTCTTCTTTTCTCGTTTCTCTTCTTTTCTCTTTTCTCTTTTCTCTTCTTATCTCTTCTCCTTTTTCTCATATCTGTTCTTTTCTCTTTTCTCTTCATTTCCCTTCATTGTTCTTTTCTCTTTTCTCTTTTGTATTCTTTTCTCTTCTATTCACTTTTCTCTATTAACTTTTCTCTTCTTTTCTCTATTCTCTTCTTTTCTCTTTTTTCTCTTCTATTCACTTTTCTCTTTTATCTTTTCTCTTCTTTTCTCTATTCTCTTCTTTTCTCTTTTCTCTTCTTTTCTCTTCATTTCTCTTTCCTCATTTCTCTATTCTCATCTGTTCTCTTTCTCTTCTTTGCTCTTTTCTCTTTTCTCTTCTTCTATCTTCTTTTATCTTCTTTTCTCTTTTCTCTTTTCTCTATTCTCTTCTGTTCTCTTTTGTCTTCTTTCCACTGTTCCCTTTTCTCGTCTATTCTCTTTTATCTTTTCTCTTCAAATCTCTTTTCTCTTCTTTTCTCCTTTTACGTTTCTTTTCTCTTTTTTCTTCTTTTCTCATTCATTTTTTCTCTTTTCTCTGTTCTCTTCTTTTCTCTTTTCTCTTCTTTTCTCCTTTCTTTTCTGTTTTCTCTTCTTCTCTTCTTTTCTCCTTTCTCTTCTTTTCCCTTCATTTCTCTTTTCTCTTTTGTATTCTTTTATCTTCTATTCACTTTTCTCTTTTGTCTTTTCTTTTCTCTTCTTTTCTCTCTTCTCTTCTTTTCTCTTTTCTCTTCTTTTCTCTTCATTTCTCTTTCCTCATTTCTGTATTCTCATCTGTTCTCTTCTCTCTTCTTTGCTATTTTCTCTTTTCTCTTCTTCTATCTTCTTTAACTTCTTTTCTCTTTTCTCCTTTCTCTATTCTCTTCTGTTCTCTTTTGTCTTCTTTCCACTGTTCCCTTTTCTCTTCTATTCTCTTTTATCTTTTATCTTCATTTCTCTTTTCTCTTCTTTTCCATTCTCTCTTCTTTTCTCTTTTCTCATTTCTCATTTCTCTTTTCTTTTCTTTTCTCTTTTCTCTTTTCTCTTCTGGTCTCTTTTTTCTCTTCTATTCTTTTCTCTTCTTTTCTCTTTTCCATTTTCTCTTCTTTTCTCTTGTCTCTTTTCTCTTGTCACTTCTTTTCTCTTTTCTCGTTTCTATTTCCTCTTCATTTCTATTTTATCTCTTCTCTTCTTTTCACTTTTCCCTTTTCTTTTCTCTTTTCTCTTCTTTTCTCTTTTCTCTTCTTTTCTCTTCTTTTCTCTTTTCCCTTTTCTCTTCTTTTTTCTTTTCTCTTCTTTTCTCGTTTCTCTTCTTTTCTGTTTTCTCTTTTCTCTTCTTATCTCTTCTCCTTTTTCTCATATCTGTTCTTTTCTCTTTTCTCTTCATTTCCCTTCATTGTTCTTTTCTCTTTTCTCTTTTGTATTCTTTTCTCTTCTATTCACTTTTCTCTATTAACTTTTCTCTTCTTTTCTCTATTCTCTTCTTTTCTCTATTAACTTTTCTCTTCTTTTCTCTATTCTCTTCTTTTCTCTTTTTTCTCTTCTATTCACTTTTCTCTTTTATCTTTTCTCTTCTTTTCTCTATTCTCTTCTTTTCTCTTTTCTCTTCTTTTCTCTTCATTTCTCTTTCCTCATTTCTCTATTCTCATCTGTTCTCTTTCTCTTCTTTGCTCTTTTCTCTTTTCTCTTCTTCTATCTTCTTTTATCTTCTTTTCTCTTTTCTCTTTTCTCTATTCTCTTCTGTTCTCTTTTGTCTTCTTTCCACTGTTCCCTTTTCTCTTCTATTCTCTTTTATCTTTTATCTTCATTTCTCTTTTCTCTTCTTTTCCATTCTCTCTTCTTTTCTCTTTTCTCATTTCTCATTTCTCTTTTCATTTCTTTTCTCTTTTCTCTTTTCTCTTCTGGTCTCTTTTTTCTCTTCTATTCTTTTCTCTTCTTTTCTCTTTTCCATTTTCTCTTCTTTTCTCTTGTCTCTTTTCTCTTGTCACTTCTTTTCTCTTTTCTCGTTTCTATTTCCTCTTCATTTCTATTTTATCTCTTCTCTTCTTTTCACTTTTCCCTTTTCTTTTCTCTTTTCTCTTCTTTTCTCTTTTCTCTTCTTTTCTCTTCTTTTCTCTTTTCCCTTTTCTCTTCTTTTTTCTTTTCTCTTCTTTTCTCGTTTCTCTTCTTTTCTCTTTTCTCTTTTCTCTTCTTATCTCTTCTCCTTTTTCTCATATCTGTTCTTTTCTCTTTTCTCTTCATTTCTCTTCTTTTCTCTTTTCCCTTTACACCTCTTTTTTCTTTTCTTCTTTTCTCTTTTCACTTTTCTTTTCTCTTTTCTCTTCTTTTCTCTTTTCACTTTTCTTTTCTCTTTTCTCTTCTTTTCTCTTTTCTCATCTTTTCTCCTCTTTACTCTTTTCCCTTTTCTCTTCTTTTTTCTTTTCTCTTCTTTCCTCGTTTCTCTTCTTTTCTCGTTTCTCTTCTTTTCGCTTTTCCCTTTTCTTTTCTCTTTTCTCTATTCTCTTCTTTTCTCTTTTCTCGTCTTTTCACTTTTCTCTTCATTTCCCTTCATTTTTCTTTTCTCTTTTCTCTTTTGTATTCTTTTCTCTTGTATTCACTTTTCTCAATTAACTTTTCTCTTCTTTTCGCTATTCTCTTCTTTTCTCTTTTCTCTTCTTTTCTCTTCATTTCTCTTTCCTCATTTCTCTATTCTCATCTGTTCTCTTTTCTCTTCTTTGCTCTTTTCTCTTTTCTCTTCTTCTATCTTCTTTTATCTTCTTTTCTCTTTTCTCTTTTCTCTATTCTCTTCTGTTCTCTTTTGTCTTCTTTCCTCTGTTCCCTTTTCTCGTCTATTCTCTTTTATCTTTTCTCTTCATTTCTCTTTTCTCTTCTTTTCCATTCTCTCTTCTTTTCTCTTTTCTCATTTCTCTTTTCTTTTCTTTTCTCTTTTCTCTTTTCTCTTCTTGTCTCTTTTTTCTTTTCTATTCTTTTCTCTTCTTTTCTCTTTTCCATTTTCTCTTATTTTCTCTTTTCCCTTTTCTCTTCTTTTCTCTATTGTCTTTTTCTCTTGACTCTTCTTTTCTCTTTTCGCTTCTCTCTTCTTATCTCTTCTCCTTTTTCTCATATCTGTTCTTTTCTCTTTTCTCTTTTCTCTTCATTTCTCTTCTTTTTTCCCTTTACACCTCTTTTTTCTTTTCTTCTTTTCTCTTTTCACTTTTCTTTTCTCTTTTCTCTTCTTTTCTCTTTTCTCATCTTTTCTCCTCTTTACTCTTTTCCCTTTTCTCTTCTTTTTTTCTTTCCTCTTCTTTTCTCGTTTCTCTTCTTTTCTCTTTTCTCTTCTTTTCTCTTTTCCCTTTTCTTTTCTCTTTTCTCTATTCTCTTCTTTTCTCTTTTCTCGTCTTTTCTCTTTTCTCTTCATTTCCCTTCATTGTTCTTTTCTCTTTTGTATTCTTTTCTCTTCTATTCACTTTTCTCTATTAACTTTTCTCTTCTTTTCTCTATTCTCTTCTTTTCTCTATTAACTTTTCTCTTCTTTTCTCTATTCTCTTCTTTTCTCTTTTTTCTCTTCTATTCACTTTTCTCTTTTATCTTTTCTCTTCTTTTCTCTATTCTCTTCTTTTCTCTTTTCTCTTCTTTTCTCTTCATTTCTCTTTCCTCATTTCTCTATTCTCATCTGTTCTCTTTCTCTTCTTTGCTCTTTTCTCTTTTCTCTTCTTCTATCTTCTTTTATCTTCTTTTCTCTTTTCTCTTTTCTCTATTCTCTTCTGTTCTCTTTTGTCTTCTTTCCACTGTTCCCTTTTCTCGTCTATTCTCTTTTATCTTTTCTCTTCTTTTCTCTTTTCTCTTCTTTTCTCCTTTCACGTTTCTTTTCTCTTTTTTCTTCTTTTCTCATTCATTTTTTCTCTTTTCTCTGTTCTCTTCTTTTCTCTTTTCTCTTCTTTTCTCCTTTCTTTTCTGTTTTCTCTTCTTCTCTTCTTTTCTCCTTTCTCTTCTTTTCCCTTCATTTCTCTTTTCTCTTTTGTATTCTTTTATCTTCTATTCACTTTTCTCTTTTGTCTTTTCTTTTCTCTTCTTTTCTCTCTTCTCTTCTTTTCTCTTTTCTCTTCTTTTCTCTTCTTTTCTCTATTCTCTTCTTTTCTCTTTTCTCTTCTTTTCTCTTCATTTCTCTTTCCTCATTTCTCTATTCTCATCTGTTCTCTTTCTCTTCTTTGCTCTTTTCTCTTTTCTCTTCTTCTATCTTCTTTTATCTTCTTTTCTCTTTTCTCTTTTCTCTATTCTCTTCTGTTCTCTTTTGTCTTCTTTCCACTGTTCCCTTTTCTCGTCTATTCTCTTTTATCTTTTCTCTTCTTTTCTCTTTTCTCTTCTTTTCTCCTTTCACGTTTCTTTTCTCTTTTTTCTTCTTTTCTCATTCATTTTTTCTCTTTTCTCTGTTCTCTTCTTTTCTCTTTTCTCTTCTTTTCTCCTTTCTTTTCTGTTTTCTCTTCTTCTCTTCTTTTCTCCTTTCTCTTCTTTTCCCTTCATTTCTCTTTTCTCTTTTGTATTCTTTTATCTTCTATTCACTTTTCTCTTTTGTCTTTTCTTTTCTCTTCTTTTCTCTCTTCTCTTCTTTTCTCTTTTCTCTTCTTTTCTCTTCATTTCTCTTTCCTCATTTCTGTATTCTCATCTGTTCTCTTTTCTCTTCTTTGCTCTTTTCCCTTTTCTCTTCTTCTATCTTCTTTAACTTCTTTTCTCTTTTCTCCTTTCTCTATTCTCTTCTGTTCTCTTTTGTCTTCTTTCCACTGTTCCCTTTTCTCTTCTATTCTCTTTTATCTTTTATCTTCATTTCTCTTTTCTCTTCTTTTCCATTCTCTCTTCTTTTCTCTTTTCACTTTTCTTTTCTCTTTTCTCTTCTTTTCTCTTTTCTCATCTTTTCTCCTCTTTACTCTTTTCCCTTTTCTCTTCTTTTTTCTTTTCTCTTCTTTTCTCGTTTCTCTTCTTTTCTCGTTTCTCTTCTTTTCTCTTTTCCCTTTTCTTTTCTCTTTTCTCTATTCTCTTCTTTTCTCGTCTTTTCACTTTTCTCTTCATTTCCCTTCATTTTTCTTTTCTCTTTTCTCTTTTGTATTCTTTTCTCTTCTATTCACTTTTCTCAATTAACTTTTCTCTTCTTTTCGCTATTCTCTTCTTTTCTCTTTTCTCTTCTTTTCTCTTTTCCCTTTTCTTTTCTCTTTTCTCTATTCTCTTCTTTTCTCTTTTCTCGTCTTTTCACTTTTCTCTTCATTTCCCTTCATTTTTCTTTTCTCTTTTCTCTTTTGTATTCTTGTCTCTTCTATTCACTTTTCTCAATTAACTTTTCTCTTCTTTTCGCTATTCTCTTCTTTTCTCTTTTCTCTTCTTTTCTCTTCATTTCTCTTTCCTCATTTCTCTATTCTCATCTGTTCTCTTTTCTCTTCTTTGCTCTTTTCTCTTTTCTCTTCTTCTATCTTCTTTTATCTTCTTTTCTCTTTTCTCTTTTCTCTATTCTCTTCTGTTCTCTTTTGTCTTCTTTCCTCTGTTCCCTTTTCTCGTCTATTCTCTTTTATCTTTTCTCTTCATTTCTCTTTTCTCTTCTTTTCCATTCTCTCTTCTTTTCTCTTTTCTCATTTCTCTTTTCTTTTCTTTTCTCTTTTCTCTTTTCTCTTCTTGTCTCTTTTTCTTTTCTATTCTTTTCTCTTCTTTTCTCTTTTCCATTTTCTCTTATTTTCTCTTTTCCCTTTTCTCTTCTTTTCTCTATTCTCTTTTTCTCTTTACTCTTCCTTTCTCTTTTCGCTTTTCTCTTCTTATCTCTTCTCATTTTTCTCATATCTATTCTTATCTCTTTTCTCTTTTCTCTTCATTTCTCTTCTTTTTTCCCTTTACACCTCTTTTTTCTTTTCTTCTTTTCTCTTTTCACTTTTCTTTTCTCTTTTCTCTTCTTTTCTCTTTTCTCATCTTTTCTCCTCTTTACTCTTTTCCCTTTTCTCTGCTTTTTTCTTTTCTCTTCTTTTCTCGTTTCTCTTCTTTTCTCTTTTCTCTTCTTTTCTCTTTTCCATTTTCTTTTCTCTTTTCTCTATTCTCTTCTTTTCTCTTTTCTCGTCTTTTCTCTTTTCTCTTCATTTCCCTTCATTGTTCTTTTCTCTTTTCTCTTTTGTATTCTTTTCTCTTCTATTCACTTTTCTCTATTAACTTTTCTCTTCTTTTCTCTATTCTCTTCTTTTCTCTATTAACTTTTCTCTTCTTTTCTCTATTCTCTTCTTTTCTCTTTTTTCTCTTCTATTCACTTTTCTCTTTTATCTTTTCTCTTCTTTTCTCTATTCTCTTCTTTTCTCTTTTCTCTTCTTTTCTCTTCATTTCTCTTTCCTCATTTCTCTATTCTCATCTGTTCTCTTTCTCTTCTTTGCTCTTTTCTCTTTTCTCTTCTTCTATCTTCTTTTATCTTCTTTTCTCTTTTCTCTTTTCTCTATTCTCTTCTGTTCTCTTTTGTCTTCTTTCCACTGTTCCCTTTTCTCGTCTATTCTCTTTTATCTTTTCTCTTCTTTTCTCTTTTCTCTTCTTTTCTCCTTTCACGTTTCTTTTCTCTTTTTTCTTCTTTTCTCATTCATTTTTTCTCTTTTCTCTGTTCTCTTCTTTTCTCTTTTCTCTTCTTTTCTCCTTTCTTTTCTGTTTTCTCTTCTTCTCTTCTTTTCTCCTTTCTCTTCTTTTCCCTTCATTTCTCTTTTCTCTTTTGTATTCTTTTATCTTCTATTCACTTTTCTCTTTTGTCTTTTCTTTTCTCTTCTTTTCTCTCTTCTCTTCTTTTCTCTTTTCTCTTCTTTTCTCTTCATTTCTCTTTCCTCATTTCTCTATTCTCATCTGTTCTCTTTTCTCTTCTTTGCTCTTTTCTCTTTTCTCTTCTTCTATCTTCTTTAACTTCTTTTCTCTTTTCTCCTTTCTCTATTCTCTTCTGTTCTCTTTTGTCTTCTTTCCACTGTTCCCTTTTCTCTTCTATTCTCTTTTATCTTTTATCTTCATTTCTCTTTTCTCTTCTTTTCCATTCTCTCTTCTTTTCTCTTTTCTCATTTCTCATTTCTCTTTTCTTTTCTTTTCTCTTTTCTCTTTTCTCTTCTGGTCTCTTTTTTCTCTTCTATTCTTTTCTCTTCTTTTCTCTTTTCCATTTTCTCTTCTTTTCTCTTGTCTCTTTTCTCTTGTCACTTCTTTTCTCTTTTCTCGTTTCTATTTCCTCTTCATTTCTATTTTATCTCTTCTCTTCTTTTCACTTTTCCCTTTTCTTTTCTCTTTTCTCTTCTTTTCTCTTTTCTCTTCTTTTCTCTTCTTTTCTCTTTTCCCTTTTCTCTTCTTTTTTCTTTTCTCTTCTTTTCTCGTTTCTCTTCTTTTCTCTTTTCTCTTTTCTCTTCTTATCTCTTCTCCTTTTTCTCATATCTGTTCTTTTCTCTTTTCTCTTCATTTCCCTTCATTGTTCTTTTCTCTTTTCTCTTTTGTATTCTTTTCTCTTCTATTCACTTTTCTCTATTAACTTTTCTCTTCTTTTCTCTATTCTCTTCTTTTCTCTATTAACTTTTCTCTTCTTTTCTCTATTCTCTTCTTTTCTCTTTTTTCTCTTCTATTCACTTTTCTCTTTTATCTTTTCTCTTCTTTTCTCTATTCTCTTCTTTTCTCTTTTCTCTTCTTTTCTCTTCATTTCTCTTTCCTCATTTCTCTATTCTCATCTGTTCTCTTTCTCTTCTTTGCTCTTTTCTCTTTTCTCTTCTTCTATCTTCTTTTATCTTCTTTTCTCTTTTCTCTTTTCTCTATTCTCTTCTGTTCTCTTTTGTCTTCTTTCCACTGTTCCCTTTTCTCGTCTATTCTCTTTTATCTTTTCTCTTCAAATCTCTTTTCTCTTCTTTTCTCCTTTCACGTTTCTTTTCTCTTTTTTCTTCTTTTCTCATTCATTTTTTCTCTTTTCTCTGTTCTCTTCTTTTCTCTTTTCTCTTCTTTTCTCCTTTCTTTTCTGTTTTCTCTTCTTCTCTTCTTTTCTCCTTTCTCTTCTTTTCCCTTCATTTCTCTTTTCTCTTTTGTATTCTTTTATCTTCTATTCACTTTTCTCTTTTGTCTTTTCTTTTCTCTTCTTTTCTCTCTTCTCTTCTTTTCTCTTTTCTCTTCTTTTCTCTTCATTTCTCTTTCCTCATTTCTGTATTCTCATCTGTTCTCTTCTCTCTTCTTTGCTCTTTTCTCTTTTCTCTTCTTCTATCTTCTTTAACTTCTTTTCTCTTTTCTCCTTTCTCTATTCTCTTCTGTTCTCTTTTGTCTTCTTTCCACTGTTCCCTTTTCTCTTCTATTCTCTTTTATCTTTTATCTTCATTTCTCTTTTCTCTTCTTTTCCATTCTCTCTTCTTTTCTCTTTTCTCATTTCTCATTTCTCTTTTCTTTTCTTTTCTCTTTTCTCTTTTCTCTTCTGGTCTCTTTTTTCTCTTCTATTCTTTTCTCTTCTTTTCTCTTTTCCATTTTCTCTTCTTTTCTCTTGTCTCTTTTCTCTTGTCACTTCTTTTCTCTTTTCTCGTTTCTATTTCCTCTTCATTTCTATTTTATCTCTTCTCTTCTTTTCACTTTTCCCTTTTCTTTTCTCTTTTCTCTTCTTTTCTCTTTTCTCTTCTTTTCTCTTTTCCCTTTTCTCTTCTTTTTTCTTTTCTCTTCTTTTCTCGTTTCTCTTCTTTTCTCTTTTCTCTTTTCTCTTCTTATCTCTTCTCCTTTTTCTCATATCTGTTCTTTTCTCTTTTCTCTTCATTTCTCTTCTTTTCTCTTTTCCCTTTACACCTCTTTTTTCTTTTCTTCTTTTCTCTTTTCACTTTTCTTTTCTCTTTTCTCTTCTTTTCTCTTTTCACTTTTCTTTTCTCTTTTCTCTTCTTTTTTCTTTTCTCATCTTTTCTCCTCTTTACTCTTTTCCCTTTTCTCTTCTTTTTTCTTTTCTCTTCTTTACTCGTTTCTCTTCTTTTCTCGTTTCTCTTCTTTTCTCTTTTCCCTTTTCTTTTCTCTTTTCTCTTTTCTCTCATTTTCTCTTATTTTCTCTTTTTCCTTTTCTCTTCTTTTCTCTATTCTCTTTTTCTCTTTACTCTTCTTTTCTCTTTTCGCTTCTCTCTTCTTATCTCTTCTCCTTTTTCTCATATCTGTTCTTTTCTCTTTTCTCTTTTCTCTTCATTTCTCTTCTTTTTTCCCTTTACACCTCTTTTTTCTTTTCTTCTTTTCTCTTTTCACTTTTCTTTTCTCTTTTCTCTTCTTTTCTCTTTTCTCATCTTTTCTCCTCTTTACTCTTTTCCCTTTTCTCTTCTTTTTTCTTTCCTCTTCTTTTCTCGTTTCTCTTCTTTTCTCTTTTCTCTTCTTTTCTCTTTTCCCTTTTCTTTTCTCTTTTCTCTATTCTCTTCTTTTCTCTTTTCTCGTCTTTTCTCTTTTCTCTTCATTTCCCTTCATTGTTCTTTTCTCTTTTCTCTTTTGTATTCTTTTCTCTTCTATTCACTTTTCTCTATTAACTTTTCTCTTCTTTTCTCTATTCTCTTCTTTTCTCTATTAACTTTTCTCTTCTTTTCTCTATTCTCTTCTTTTCTCTTTTTTCTCTTCTATTCACTTTTCTCTTTTATCTTTTCTCTTCTTTTCTCTATTCTCTTCTTTTCTCTTTTCTCTTCTTTTCTCTTCATTTCTCTTTCCTCATTTCTCTATTCTCATCTGTTCTCTTTCTCTTCTTTGCTCTTTTCTCTTTTCTCTTCTTCTATCTTCTTTTATCTTCTTTTCTCTTTTCTCTTTTCTCTATTCTCTTCTGTTCTCTTTTGTCTTCTTTCCACTGTTCCCTTTTCTCTTCTATTCTCTTTTATCTTTTATCTTCATTTCTCTTTTCTCTTCTTTTCCATTCTCTCTTCTTTTCTCTTTTCTCATTTCTCATTTCTCTTTTCATTTCTTTTCTCTTTTCTCTTTTCTCTTCTGGTCTCTTTTTTCTCTTCTATTCTTTTCTCTTCTTTTCTCTTTTCCATTTTCTCTTCTTTTCTCTTGTCTCTTTTCTCTTGTCACTTCTTTTCTCTTTTCTCGTTTCTATTTCCTCTTCATTTCTATTTTATCTCTTCTCTTCTTTTCACTTTTCCCTTTTCTTTTCTCTTTTCTCTTCTTTTCTCTTTTCTCTTCTTTTCTCTTCTTTTCTCTTTTCCCTTTTCTCTTCTTTTTTCTTTTCTCTTCTTTTCTCGTTTCTCTTCTTTTCTCTTTTCTCTTTTCTCTTCTTATCTCTTCTCCTTTTTCTCATATCTGTTCTTTTCTCTTTTCTCTTCATTTCTCTTCTTTTCTCTTTTCCCTTTACACCTCTTTTTTCTTTTCTTCTTTTCTCTTTTCACTTTTCTTTTCTCTTTTCTCTTCTTTTCTCTTTTCACTTTTCTTTTCTCTTTTCTCTTCTTTTCTCTTTTCTCATCTTTTCTCCTCTTTACTCTTTTCCCTTTTCTCTTCTTTTTTCTTTTCTCTTCTTTCCTCGTTTCTCTTCTTTTCTCGTTTCTCTTCTTTTCTCTTTTCCCTTTTCTTTTCTCTTTTCTCTATTCTCTTCTTTTCTCTTTTCTCGTCTTTTCACTTTTCTCTTCATTTCCCTTCATTTTTCTTTTCTCTTTTCTCTTTTGTATTCTTTTCTCTTGTATTCACTTTTCTCAATTAACTTTTCTCTTCTTTTCGCTATTCTCTTCTTTTCTCTTTTCTCTTCTTTTCTCTTCATTTCTCTTTCCTCATTTCTCTATTCTCATCTGTTCTCTTTTCTCTTCTTTGCTCTTTTCTCTTTTCTCTTCTTCTATCTTCTTTTATCTTCTTTTCTCTTTTCTCTTTTCTCTATTCTCTTCTGTTCTCTTTTGTCTTCTTTCCTCTGTTCCCTTTTCTCGTCTATTCTCTTTTATCTTTTCTCTTCATTTCTCTTTTCTCTTCTTTTCCATTCTCTCTTCTTTTCTCTTTTCTCATTTCTCTTTTCTTTTCTTTTCTCTTTTCTCTTTTCTCTTCTTGTCTCTTTTTTCTTTTCTATTCTTTTCTCTTCTTTTCTCTTTTCCATTTTCTCTTATTTTCTCTTTTCCCTTTTCTCTTCTTTTCTCTATTGTCTTTTTCTCTTGACTCTTCTTTTCTCTTTTCGCTTCTCTCTTCTTATCTCTTCTCCTTTTTCTCATATCTGTTCTTTTCTCTTTTCTCTTTTCTCTTCATTTCTCTTCTTTTTTCCCTTTACACCTCTTTTTTCTTTTCTTCTTTTCTCTTTTCACTTTTCTTTTCTCTTTTCTCTTCTTTTCTCTTTTCTCATCTTTTCTCCTCTTTACTCTTTTCCCTTTTCTCTTCTTTTTTTCTTTCCTCTTCTTTTCTCGTTTCTCTTCTTTTCTCTTTTCTCTTCTTTTCTCTTTTCCCTTTTCTTTTCTCTTTTCTCTATTCTCTTCTTTTCTCTTTTCTCGTCTTTTCTCTTTTCTCTTCATTTCCCTTCATTGTTCTTTTCTCTTTTCTCTTTTGTATTCTTTTCTCTTCTATTCACTTTTCTCTATTAACTTTTCTCTTCTTTTCTCTATTCTCTTCTTTTCTCTATTAACTTTTCTCTTCTTTTCTCTATTCTCTTCTTTTCTCTTTTTTCTCTTCTATTCACTTTTCTCTTTTATCTTTTCTCTTCTTTTCTCTATTCTCTTCTTTTCTCTTTTCTCTTCTTTTCTCTTCATTTCTCTTTCCTCATTTCTCTATTCTCATCTGTTCTCTTTCTCTTCTTTGCTCTTTTCTCTTTTCTCTTCTTCTATCTTCTTTTATCTTCTTTTCTCTTTTCTCTTTTCTCTATTCTCTTCTGTTCTCTTTTGTCTTCTTTCCACTGTTCCCTTTTCTCGTCTATTCTCTTTTATCTTTTCTCTTCAAATCTCTTTTCTCTTCTTTTCTCCTTTCACGTTTCTTTTCTCTTTTTTCTTCTTTTCTCATTCATTTTTTCTCTTTTCTCTGTTCTCTTCTTTTCTCTTTTCTCTTCTTTTCTCCTTTCTTTTCTGTTTTCTCTTCTTCTCTTCTTTTCTCCTTTCTCTTCTTTTCCCTTCATTTCTCTTTTCTCTTTTGTATTCTTTTATCTTCTATTCACTTTTCTCTTTTGTCTTTTCTTTTCTCTTCTTTTCTCTCTTCTCTTCTTTTCTCTTTTCTCTTCTTTTCTCTTCTTTTCTCTATTCTCTTCTTTTCTCTTTTCTCTTCTTTTCTCTTCATTTCTCTTTCCTCATTTCTCTATTCTCATCTGTTCTCTTTCTCTTCTTTGCTCTTTTCTCTTTTCTCTTCTTCTATCTTCTTTTATCTTCTTTTCTCTTTTCTCTTTTCTCTATTCTCTTCTGTTCTCTTTTGTCTTCTTTCCACTGTTCCCTTTTCTCGTCTATTCTCTTTTATCTTTTCTCTTCTTTTCTCTTTTCTCTTCTTTTCTCCTTTCACGTTTCTTTTCTCTTTTTTCTTCTTTTCTCATTCATTTTTTCTCTTTTCTCTGTTCTCTTCTTTTCTCTTTTCTCTTCTTTTCTCCTTTCTTTTCTGTTTTCTCTTCTTCTCTTCTTTTCTCCTTTCTCTTCTTTTCCCTTCATTTCTCTTTTCTCTTTTGTATTCTTTTATCTTCTATTCACTTTTCTCTTTTGTCTTTTCTTTTCTCTTCTTTTCTCTCTTCTCTTCTTTTCTCTTTTCTCTTCTTTTCTCTTCATTTCTCTTTCCTCATTTCTGTATTCTCATCTGTTCTCTTTTCTCTTCTTTGCTCTTTTCCCTTTTCTCTTCTTCTATCTTCTTTAACTTCTTTTCTCTTTTCTCCTTTCTCTATTCTCTTCTGTTCTCTTTTGTCTTCTTTCCACTGTTCCCTTTTCTCTTCTATTCTCTTTTATCTTTTATCTTCATTTCTCTTTTCTCTTCTTTTCCATTCTCTCTTCTTTTCTCTTTTCACTTTTCTTTTCTCTTTTCTCTTCTTTTCTCTTTTCACTTTTCTTTTCTCTTTTCTCTTCTTTTCTCTTTTCTCATCTTTTCTCCTCTTTACTCTTTTCCCTTTTCTCTTCTTTTTTCTTTTCTCTTCTTTTCTCGTTTCTCTTCTTTTCTCGTTTCTCTTCTTTTCTCTTTTCCCTTTTCTTTTCTCTTTTCTCTATTCTCTTCTTTTCTCTTTTCTCGTCTTTTCACTTTTCTCTTCATTTCCCTTCATTTTTCTTTTCTCTTTTCTCTTTTGTATTCTTTTCTCTTCTATTCACTTTTCTCAATTAACTTTTCTCTTCTTTTCACTATTCTCTTCTTTTCTCTTTTCTCTTCTTTTCTCTTTTCCCTTTTCTTTTCTCTTTTCTCTATTCTCTTCTTTTCTCTTTTCTCGTCTTTTCACTTTTCTCTTCATTTCCCTTCATTTTTCTTTTCTCTTTTCTCTTTTGTATTCTTGTCTCTTCTATTCACTTTTCTCAATTAACTTTTCTCTTCTTTTCGCTATTCTCTTCTTTTCTCTTTTCTCTTCTTTTCTCTTCATTTCTCTTTCCTCATTTCTCTATTCTCATCTGTTCTCTTTTCTCTTCTTTGCTCTTTTCTCTTTTCTCTTCTTCTATCTTCTTTTATCTTCTTTTCTCTTTTCTCTTTTCTCTATTCTCTTCTGTTCTCTTTTGTCTTCTTTCCTCTGTTCCCTTTTCTCGTCTATTCTCTTTTATCTTTTCTCTTCATTTCTCTTTTCTCTTCTTTTCCATTCTCTCTTCTTTTCTCTTTTCTCATTTCTCTTTTCTTTTCTTTTCTCTTTTCTCTTTTCTCTTCTTGTCTCTTTTTCTTTTCTATTCTTTTCTCTTCTTTTCTCTTTTCCATTTTCTCTTATTTTCTCTTTTCCCTTTTCTCTTCTTTTCTCTATTCTCTTTTTCTCTTTACTCTTCCTTTCTCTTTTCGCTTTTCTCTTCTTATCTCTTCTCATTTTTCTCATATCTATTCTTATCTCTTTTCTCTTTTCTCTTCATTTCTCTTCTTTTTTCCCTTTACACCTCTTTTTTCTTTTCTTCTTTTCTCTTTTCACTTTTCTTTTCTCTTTTCTCTTCTTTTCTCTTTTCTCATCTTTTCTCCTCTTTACTCTTTTCCCTTTTCTCTGCTTTTTTCTTTTCTCTTCTTTTCTCGTTTCTCTTCTTTTCTCTTTTCTCTTCTTTTCTCTTTTCCATTTTCTTTTCTCTTTTCTCTATTCTCTTCTTTTCTCTTTTCTCGTTCTTTCTCTTTTCTCTTCATTTCCCTTCATTTTTCTTTTCACTTTTCTCTTTTGTATTCTTTTCTCTTCTATTCACTTTTCTCTTTTAACTTTTCTCTTCTTTTCTCTATTCTCTTCTTTTCCCTTTTTCTCTTCTATTCACTTTTCTCTTTTATGTTTTCTCTTCTTTTCTCTATTCTCTTCTTTTCTCTATTAACTTTTCTCTTCTTTTCTCTATTCTCTTCTTTTCTCTTTTTTCTCTTCTATTCACTTTTCTCCTTTATCTTTTCTCTTCTTTTCTCTATTCTCTTCTTTTCTCTTTTCTCTTCATTTCTCTTTCCTCATTTCTCTATTCTCATCTGTTCTCTTTTCTCTTCTTTGCTCTTTTCTCTTTTCTCTTCTTCTATCTTCTTTTATCTTCTTTTCTCTTTTCTCTATTCTCTTCTGTTCTCTTTTGTCTTCTTTCCACTGTTCCCTTTTCTCGTCTATTCTCTTTTATCTTTTCTCTTCTTTTCTCTTTTCTCTTCTTTTCTCCTTTCACGTTTCTTTTCTCTTTTCTCTTCTTTTATCATTCATTTTCTCTCTTTTCTGTTTTCTCTTCTTTTCTCTTTTCTCTTCTTTTCTCCTTTCTTTTCTCTTTTCTCTTCTTCTCTTCTTTTCTCTTTTCTCTTCTTTTCCCTTCATTTCTCTTTTCTCTTTTTTATTCTTTTATCTTCTATTCACTTTTCTCTTTTATCTTTTCTTTTCTCTTCTTTTCTCTATTCTCTTCTTTTCTCTTTTCTCTTCTTTTCTCTTCATTTCTCTTTCCTCATTTCTCTATTCTCATCTGTTCTCTTTTCTCTTCTTTTCTCGTTTCTCTTCTTTTCTCTTTTCTCTTTTCTCTTCTTTTCTCTTTTCTCTTCTTTTCTCTTCTTTTCTCTTTTCCCTTTTCTCTTCTTTTTTCTTTTCTCTTCTTTTCTCGTTTCTCTTCTTTTCTCTTTTCTCTTTTCTCTTCTTATCTCTTCTCCTTTTTCTCATATCTGTTCTTTTCTCTTTTCTCTTCATTTCTCTTCTTTTCTCTTTTCCCTTTACACCTCTTTTTTCTTTTCTTCTTTTCTCTTTTCACTTTTCTTTTCTCTTTTCTCTTCTTTTCTCTTTTCACTTTTCTTTTCTCTTTTCTCTTCTTTTCTCTTTTCTCATCTTTTCTCCTCTTTACTCTTTTCCCTTTTCTCTTCTTTTTTCTTTCCTCTTCTTTTCTCGTTTCTCTTCTTTTCTCTTTTCTCTTCTTTTCTCTTTTCCCTTTTCTTTTCTCTTTTCTCTATTCTCTTCTTTTCTCTTTTCTCGTCTTTTCTCTTTTCTCTTCATTTCCCTTCATTGTTCTTTTCTCTTTTCTCTTTTGTATTCTTTTCTCTTCTATTCACTTTTCTCTATTAACTTTTCTCTTCTTTTCTCTATTCTCTTCTTTTCTCTATTAACTTTTCTCTTCTTTTCTCTATTCTCTTCTTTTCTCTTTTTTCTCTTCTATTCACTTTTCTCTTTTATCTTTTCTCTTCTTTTCTCTATTCTCTTCTTTTCTCTTTTCTCTTCTTTTCTCTTCATTTCTCTTTCCTCATTTCTCTATTCTCATCTGTTCTCTTTCTCTTCTTTGCTCTTTTCTCTTTTCTCTTCTTCTATCTTCTTTTATCTTCTTTTCTCTTTTCTCTATTCTCTTCTGTTCTCTTTTGTCTTCTTTCCACTGTTCCCTTTTCTCGTCTATTCTCTTTTATCTTTTCTCTTCAAATCTCTTTTCTCTTCTTTTCTCCTTTCACGTTTCTTTTCTCTTTTTTCTTCTTTTCTCATTCATTTTTCTCTTTTCTCTGTTCTCTTCTTTTCTCTTTTCTCTTCTTTTCTCCTTTCTTTTCTGTTTTCTCTTCTTCTCTTCTTTTCTCCTTTCTCTTCTTTTCCCTTCATTTCTCTTTTCTCTTTTGTATTCTTTTATCTTCTATTCACTTTTCTCTTTTGTCTTTTCTTTTCTCTTCTTTTCTCTCTTCTCTTCTTTTCTCTTTTCTCTTCTTTTCTCTTCATTTCTCTTTCCTCATTTCTGTATTCTCATCTGTTCTCTTTTCTCTTCTTTGCTCTTTTCTCTTTTCTCTTCTTCTATCTTCTTTAACTTCTTTTCTCTTTTCTCCTTTCTTCTGTTCTCTTTTGTCTTCTTTCCACTGTTCCCTTTTCTCTTCTATTCTCTTTTATCTTTTATCTTCATTTCTCTTTTCTCTTCTTTTCCATTCTCTCTTCTTTTCTCTTTTCTCATTTCTCATTTCTCTTTTCTTTTCTTTTCTCTTTTCTCTTTTCTCTTCTGGTCTCTTTTTTCTCTTCTATTCTTTTCTCTTCTTTTCTCTTTTCCATTTTCTCTTCTTTTCTCTTGTCTCTTTTCTCTTGTCACTTCTTTTCTCTTTTCTCGTTTCTATTTCCTCTTCATTTCTATTTTATCTCTTCTCTTCTTTTCACTTTTCCCTTTTCTTTTCTCTTTTCTCTTCTTTTCTCTTTTCTCTTCTTTTCTCTTTTCCCTTTTCTCTTCTTTTTTCTTTTCTCTTCTTTTCTCGTTTCTCTTCTTTTCTCTTTTCTCTTTTCTCTTCTTATCTCTTCTCCTTTTTCTCATATCTGTTCTTTTCTCTTTTCTCTTCATTTCTCTTCTTTTCTCTTTTCCCTTTACACCTCTTTTTTCTTTTCTTCTTTTCTCTTTTCACTTTTCTTTTCTCTTTTCTCTTCTTTTCTCTTTTCACTTTTCTTTTCTCTTTTCTCTTCTTTTTTCTTTTCTCATCTTTTCTCCTCTTTACTCTTTTCCCTTTTCTCTTCTTTTTTCTTTTCTCTTCTTTACTCGTTTCTCTTCTTTTCTCGTTTCTCTTCTTTTCTCTTTTCCCTTTTCTTTTCTCTTTTCTCTTTTCTCTCATTTTCTCTTATTTTCTCTTTTTCCTTTTCTCTTCTTTTCTCTATTCTCTTTTTCTCTTTACTCTTCTTTTCTCTTTTCGCTTCTCTCTTCTTATCTCTTCTCCTTTTTCTCATATCTGTTCTTTTCTCTTTTCTCTTTTCTCTTCATTTCTCTTCTTTTTTCCCTTTACACCTCTTTTTTCTTTTCTTCTTTTCTCTTTTCACTTTTCTTTTCTCTTTTCTCTTCTTTTCTCTTTTCTCATCTTTTCTCCTCTTTACTCTTTTCCCTTTTCTCTTCTTTTTTCTTTCCTCTTCTTTTCTCGTTTCTCTTCTTTTCTCTTTTCTCTTCTTTTCTCTTTTCCCTTTTCTTTTCTCTTTTCTCTATTCTCTTCTTTTCTCTTTTCTCGTCTTTTCTCTTTTCTCTTCATTTCCCTTCATTGTTCTTTTCTCTTTTCTCTTTTGTATTCTTTTCTCTTCTATTCACTTTTCTCTATTAACTTTTCTCTTCTTTTCTCTATTCTCTTCTTTTCTCTATTAACTTTTCTCTTCTTTTCTCTATTCTCTTCTTTTCTCTTTTTTCTCTTCTATTCACTTTTCTCTTTTATCTTTTCTCTTCTTTTCTCTATTCTCTTCTTTTCTCTTTTCTCTTCTTTTCTCTTCATTTCTCTTTCCTCATTTCTCTATTCTCATCTGTTCTCTTTCTCTTCTTTGCTCTTTTCTCTTTTCTCTTCTTCTATCTTCTTTTATCTTCTTTTCTCTTTTCTCTTTTCTCTATTCTCTTCTGTTCTCTTTTGTCTTCTTTCCACTGTTCCCTTTTCTCTTCTATTCTCTTTTATCTTTTATCTTCATTTCTCTTTTCTCTTCTTTTCCATTCTCTCTTCTTTTCTCTTTTCTCATTTCTCATTTCTCTTTTCATTTCTTTTCTCTTTTCTCTTTTCTCTTCTGGTCTCTTTTTTCTCTTCTATTCTTTTCTCTTCTTTTCTCTTTTCCATTTTCTCTTCTTTTCTCTTGTCTCTTTTCTCTTGTCACTTCTTTTCTCTTTTCTCGTTTCTATTTCCTCTTCATTTCTATTTTATCTCTTCTCTTCTTTTCACTTTTCCCTTTTCTTTTCTCTTTTCTCTTCTTTTCTCTTTTCTCTTCTTTTCTCTTCTTTTCTCTTTTCCCTTTTCTCTTCTTTTTTCTTTTCTCTTCTTTTCTCGTTTCTCTTCTTTTCTCTTTTCTCTTTTCTCTTCTTATCTCTTCTCCTTTTTCTCATATCTGTTCTTTTCTCTTTTCTCTTCATTTCTCTTCTTTTCTCTTTTCCCTTTACACCTCTTTTTTCTTTTCTTCTTTTCTCTTTTCACTTTTCTTTTCTCTTTTCTCTTCTTTTCTCTTTTCACTTTTCTTTTCTCTTTTCTCTTCTTTTCTCTTTTCTCATCTTTTCTCCTCTTTACTCTTTTCCCTTTTCTCTTCTTTTTTCTTTTCTCTTCTTTCCTCGTTTCTCTTCTTTTCTCGTTTCTCTTCTTTTCTCTTTTCCCTTTTCTTTTCTCTTTTCTCTATTCTCTTCTTTTCTCTTTTCTCGTCTTTTCACTTTTCTCTTCATTTCCCTTCATTTTTCTTTTCTCTTTTCTCTTTTGTATTCTTTTCTCTTGTATTCACTTTTCTCAATTAACTTTTCTCTTCTTTTCGCTATTCTCTTCTTTTCTCTTTTCTCTTCTTTTCTCTTCATTTCTCTTTCCTCATTTCTCTATTCTCATCTGTTCTCTTTTCTCTTCTTTGCTCTTTTCTCTTTTCTCTTCTTCTATCTTCTTTTATCTTCTTTTCTCTTTTCTCTTTTCTCTATTCTCTTCTGTTCTCTTTTGTCTTCTTTCCTCTGTTCCCTTTTCTCGTCTATTCTCTTTTATCTTTTCTCTTCATTTCTCTTTTCTCTTCTTTTCCATTCTCTCTTCTTTTCTCTTTTCTCATTTCTCTTTTCTTTTCTTTTCTCTTTTCTCTTTTCTCTTCTTGTCTCTTTTTTCTTTTCTATTCTTTTCTCTTCTTTTCTCTTTTCCATTTTCTCTTATTTTCTCTTTTCCCTTTTCTCTTCTTTTCTCTATTGTCTTTTTCTCTTGACTCTTCTTTTCTCTTTTCGCTTCTCTCTTCTTATCTCTTCTCCTTTTTCTCATATCTGTTCTTTTCTCTTTTCTCTTTTCTCTTCATTTCTCTTCTTTTTTCCCTTTACACCTCTTTTTTCTTTTCTTCTTTTCTCTTTTCACTTTTCTTTTCTCTTTTCTCTTCTTTTCTCTTTTCTCATCTTTTCTCCTCTTTACTCTTTTCCCTTTTCTCTTCTTTTTTTCTTTCCTCTTCTTTTCTCGTTTCTCTTCTTTTCTCTTTTCTCTTCTTTTCTCTTTTCCCTTTTCTTTTCTCTTTTCTCTATTCTCTTCTTTTCTCTTTTCTCGTCTTTTCTCTTTTCTCTTCATTTCCCTTCATTGTTCTTTTCTCTTTTCTCTTTTGTATTCTTTTCTCTTCTATTCACTTTTCTCTATTAACTTTTCTCTTCTTTTCTCTATTCTCTTCTTTTCTCTATTAACTTTTCTCTTCTTTTCTCTATTCTCTTCTTTTCTCTTTTTTCTCTTCTATTCACTTTTCTCTTTTATCTTTTCTCTTCTTTTCTCTATTCTCTTCTTTTCTCTTTTCTCTTCTTTTCTCTTCATTTCTCTTTCCTCATTTCTCTATTCTCATCTGTTCTCTTTCTCTTCTTTGCTCTTTTCTCTTTTCTCTTCTTCTATCTTCTTTTATCTTCTTTTCTCTTTTCTCTTTTCTCTATTCTCTTCTGTTCTCTTTTGTCTTCTTTCCACTGTTCCCTTTTCTCGTCTATTCTCTTTTATCTTTTCTCTTCTTTTCTCTTTTCTCTTCTTTTCTCCTTTCACGTTTCTTTTCTCTTTTTTCTTCTTTTCTCATTCATTTTTTCTCTTTTCTCTGTTCTCTTCTTTTCTCTTTTCTCTTCTTTTCTCCTTTCTTTTCTGTTTTCTCTTCTTCTCTTCTTTTCTCCTTTCTCTTCTTTTCCCTTCATTTCTCTTTTCTCTTTTGTATTCTTTTATCTTCTATTCACTTTTCTCTTTTGTCTTTTCTTTTCTCTTCTTTTCTCTCTTCTCTTCTTTTCTCTTTTCTCTTCTTTTCTCTTCTTTTCTCTATTCTCTTCTTTTCTCTTTTCTCTTCTTTTCTCTTCATTTCTCTTTCCTCATTTCTCTATTCTCATCTGTTCTCTTTCTCTTCTTTGCTCTTTTCTCTTTTCTCTTCTTCTATCTTCTTTTATCTTCTTTTCTCTTTTCTCTTTTCTCTATTCTCTTCTGTTCTCTTTTGTCTTCTTTCCACTGTTCCCTTTTCTCGTCTATTCTCTTTTATCTTTTCTCTTCTTTTCTCTTTTCTCTTCTTTTCTCCTTTCACGTTTCTTTTCTCTTTTTTCTTCTTTTCTCATTCATTTTTTCTCTTTTCTCTGTTCTCTTCTTTTCTCTTTTCTCTTCTTTTCTCCTTTCTTTTCTGTTTTCTCTTCTTCTCTTCTTTTCTCCTTTCTCTTCTTTTCCCTTCATTTCTCTTTTCTCTTTTGTATTCTTTTATCTTCTATTCACTTTTCTCTTTTGTCTTTTCTTTTCTCTTCTTTTCTCTCTTCTCTTCTTTTCTCTTTTCTCTTCTTTTCTCTTCATTTCTCTTTCCTCATTTCTGTATTCTCATCTGTTCTCTTTTCTCTTCTTTGCTCTTTTCCCTTTTCTCTTCTTCTATCTTCTTTAACTTCTTTTCTCTTTTCTCCTTTCTCTATTCTCTTCTGTTCTCTTTTGTCTTCTTTCCACTGTTCCCTTTTCTCTTCTATTCTCTTTTATCTTTTATCTTCATTTCTCTTTTCTCTTCTTTTCCATTCTCTCTTCTTTTCTCTTTTCACTTTTCTTTTCTCTTTTCTCTTCTTTTCTCTTTTCACTTTTCTTTTCTCTTTTCTCTTCTTTTCTCTTTTCTCATCTTTTCTCCTCTTTACTCTTTTCCCTTTTCTCTTCTTTTTTCTTTTCTCTTCTTTTCTCGTTTCTCTTCTTTTCTCGTTTCTCTTCTTTTCTCTTTTCCCTTTTCTTTTCTCTTTTCTCTATTCTCTTCTTTTCTCTTTTCTCGTCTTTTCACTTTTCTCTTCATTTCCCTTCATTTTTCTTTTCTCTTTTCTCTTTTGTATTCTTTTCTCTTCTATTCACTTTTCTCAATTAACTTTTCTCTTCTTTTCACTATTCTCTTCTTTTCTCTTTTCTCTTCTTTTCTCTTTTCCCTTTTCTTTTCTCTTTTCTCTATTCTCTTCTTTTCTCTTTTCTCGTCTTTTCACTTTTCTCTTCATTTCCCTTCATTTTTCTTTTCTCTTTTCTCTTTTGTATTCTTGTCTCTTCTATTCACTTTTCTCAATTAACTTTTCTCTTCTTTTCGCTATTCTCTTCTTTTCTCTTTTCTCTTCTTTTCTCTTCATTTCTCTTTCCTCATTTCTCTATTCTCATCTGTTCTCTTTTCTCTTCTTTGCTCTTTTCTCTTTTCTCTTCTTCTATCTTCTTTTATCTTCTTTTCTCTTTTCTCTTTTCTCTATTCTCTTCTGTTCTCTTTTGTCTTCTTTCCTCTGTTCCCTTTTCTCGTCTATTCTCTTTTATCTTTTCTCTTCATTTCTCTTTTCTCTTCTTTTCCATTCTCTCTTCTTTTCTCTTTTCTCATTTCTCTTTTCTTTTCTTTTCTCTTTTCTCTTTTCTCTTCTTGTCTCTTTTTCTTTTCTATTCTTTTCTCTTCTTTTCTCTTTTCCATTTTCTCTTATTTTCTCTTTTCCCTTTTCTCTTCTTTTCTCTATTCTCTTTTTCTCTTTACTCTTCCTTTCTCTTTTCGCTTTTCTCTTCTTATCTCTTCTCATTTTTCTCATATCTATTCTTATCTCTTTTCTCTTTTCTCTTCATTTCTCTTCTTTTTTCCCTTTACACCTCTTTTTTCTTTTCTTCTTTTCTCTTTTCACTTTTCTTTTCTCTTTTCTCTTCTTTTCTCTTTTCTCATCTTTTCTCCTCTTTACTCTTTTCCCTTTTCTCTGCTTTTTTCTTTTCTCTTCTTTTCTCGTTTCTCTTCTTTTCTCTTTTCTCTTCTTTTCTCTTTTCCATTTTCTTTTCTCTTTTCTCTATTCTCTTCTTTTCTCTTTTCTCGTTCTTTCTCTTTTCTCTTCATTTCCCTTCATTTTTCTTTTCACTTTTCTCTTTTGTATTCTTTTCTCTTCTATTCACTTTTCTCTTTTAACTTTTCTCTTCTTTTCTCTATTCTCTTCTTTTCCCTTTTTCTCTTCTATTCACTTTTCTCTTTTATGTTTTCTCTTCTTTTCTCTATTCTCTTCTTTTCTCTATTAACTTTTCTCTTCTTTTCTCTATTCTCTTCTTTTCTCTTTTTTCTCTTCTATTCACTTTTCTCCTTTATCTTTTCTCTTCTTTTCTCTATTCTCTTCTTTTCTCTTTTCTCTTCATTTCTCTTTCCTCATTTCTCTATTCTCATCTGTTCTCTTTTCTCTTCTTTGCTCTTTTCTCTTTTCTCTTCTTCTATCTTCTTTTATCTTCTTTTCTCTTTTCTCTATTCTCTTCTGTTCTCTTTTGTCTTCTTTCCACTGTTCCCTTTTCTCGTCTATTCTCTTTTATCTTTTCTCTTCTTTTCTCTTTTCTCTTCTTTTCTCCTTTCACGTTTCTTTTCTCTTTTCTCTTCTTTTATCATTCATTTTCTCTCTTTTCTGTTTTCTCTTCTTTTCTCTTTTCTCTTCTTTTCTCCTTTCTTTTCTCTTTTCTCTTCTTCTCTTCTTTTCTCTTTTCTCTTCTTTTCCCTTCATTTCTCTTTTCTCTTTTTTATTCTTTTATCTTCTATTCACTTTTCTCTTTTATCTTTTCTTTTCTCTTCTTTTCTCTATTCTCTTCTTTTCTCTTTTCTCTTCTTTTCTCTTCATTTCTCTTTCCTCATTTCTCTATTCTCATCTGTTCTCTTTTCTCTTCTTTTCTCGTTTCTCTTCTTTTCTCTTTTCTCTTTTCTCTTCTTTTCTCTTTTCTCTTCTTTTCTCTTCTTTTCTCTTTTCCCTTTTCTCTTCTTTTTTCTTTTCTCTTCTTTTCTCGTTTCTCTTCTTTTCTCTTTTCTCTTTTCTCTTCTTATCTCTTCTCCTTTTTCTCATATCTGTTCTTTTCTCTTTTCTCTTCATTTCTCTTCTTTTCTCTTTTCCCTTTACACCTCTTTTTTCTTTTCTTCTTTTCTCTTTTCACTTTTCTTTTCTCTTTTCTCTTCTTTTCTCTTTTCACTTTTCTTTTCTCTTTTCTCTTCTTTTCTCTTTTCTCATCTTTTCTCCTCTTTACTCTTTTCCCTTTTCTCTTCTTTTTTCTTTCCTCTTCTTTTCTCGTTTCTCTTCTTTTCTCTTTTCTCTTCTTTTCTCTTTTCCCTTTTCTTTTCTCTTTTCTCTATTCTCTTCTTTTCTCTTTTCTCGTCTTTTCTCTTTTCTCTTCATTTCCCTTCATTGTTCTTTTCTCTTTTCTCTTTTGTATTCTTTTCTCTTCTATTCACTTTTCTCTATTAACTTTTCTCTTCTTTTCTCTATTCTCTTCTTTTCTCTATTAACTTTTCTCTTCTTTTCTCTATTCTCTTCTTTTCTCTTTTTTCTCTTCTATTCACTTTTCTCTTTTATCTTTTCTCTTCTTTTCTCTATTCTCTTCTTTTCTCTTTTCTCTTCTTTTCTCTTCATTTCTCTTTCCTCATTTCTCTATTCTCATCTGTTCTCTTTCTCTTCTTTGCTCTTTTCTCTTTTCTCTTCTTCTATCTTCTTTTATCTTCTTTTCTCTTTTCTCTATTCTCTTCTGTTCTCTTTTGTCTTCTTTCCACTGTTCCCTTTTCTCGTCTATTCTCTTTTATCTTTTCTCTTCAAATCTCTTTTCTCTTCTTTTCTCCTTTCACGTTTCTTTTCTCTTTTTTCTTCTTTTCTCATTCATTTTTCTCTTTTCTCTGTTCTCTTCTTTTCTCTTTTCTCTTCTTTTCTCCTTTCTTTTCTGTTTTCTCTTCTTCTCTTCTTTTCTCCTTTCTCTTCTTTTCCCTTCATTTCTCTTTTCTCTTTTGTATTCTTTTATCTTCTATTCACTTTTCTCTTTTGTCTTTTCTTTTCTCTTCTTTTCTCTCTTCTCTTCTTTTCTCTTTTCTCTTCTTTTCTCTTCATTTCTCTTTCCTCATTTCTGTATTCTCATCTGTTCTCTTTTCTCTTCTTTGCTCTTTTCTCTTTTCTCTTCTTCTATCTTCTTTAACTTCTTTTCTCTTTTCTCCTTTCTTCTGTTCTCTTTTGTCTTCTTTCCACTGTTCCCTTTTCTCTTCTATTCTCTTTTATCTTTTATCTTCATTTCTCTTTTCTCTTCTTTTCCATTCTCTCTTCTTTTCTCTTTTCTCATTTCTCATTTCTCTTTTCTTTTCTTTTCTCTTTTCTCTTTTCTCTTCTGGTCTCTTTTTTCTCTTCTATTCTTTTCTCTTCTTTTCTCTTTTCCATTTTCTCTTCTTTTCTCTTGTCTCTTTTCTCTTGTCACTTCTTTTCTCTTTTCTCGTTTCTATTTCCTCTTCATTTCTATTTTATCTCTTCTCTTCTTTTCACTTTTCCCTTTTCTTTTCTCTTTTCTCTTCTTTTCTCTTTTCTCTTCTTTTCTCTTTTCCCTTTTCTCTTCTTTTTTCTTTTCTCTTCTTTTCTCGTTTCTCTTCTTTTCTCTTTTCTCTTTTCTCTTCTTATCTCTTCTCCTTTTTCTCATATCTGTTCTTTTCTCTTTTCTCTTCATTTCTCTTCTTTTCTCTTTTCCCTTTACACCTCTTTTTTCTTTTCTTCTTTTCTCTTTTCACTTTTCTTTTCTCTTTTCTCTTCTTTTCTCTTTTCACTTTTCTTTTCTCTTTTCTCTTCTTTTCTCTTTTCTCATCTTTTCTCCTCTTTACTCTTTTCCCTTTTCTCTTCTTTTTTCTTTTCTCTTCTTTACTCGTTTCTCTTCTTTTCTCGTTTCTCTTCTTTTCTCTTTTCCCTTTTCTTTTCTCTTTTCTCTTTTCTCTCATTTTCTCTTATTTTCTCTTTTTCCTTTTCTCTTCTTTTCTCTATTCTCTTTTTCTCTTTACTCTTCTTTTCTCTTTTCGCTTCTCTCTTCTTATCTCTTCTCCTTTTTCTCATATCTGTTCTTTTCTCTTTTCTCTTTTCTCTTCATTTCTCTTCTTTTTTCCCTTTACACCTCTTTTTTCTTTTCTTCTTTTCTCTTTTCACTTTTCTTTTCTCTTTTCTCTTCTTTTCTCTTTTCTCATCTTTTCTCCTCTTTACTCTTTTCCCTTTTCTCTTCTTTTTTCTTTCCTCTTCTTTTCTCGTTTCTCTTCTTTTCTCTTTTCTCTTCTTTTCTCTTTTCCCTTTTCTTTTCTCTTTTCTCTATTCTCTTCTTTTCTCTTTTCTCGTCTTTTCTCTTTTCTCTTCATTTCCCTTCATTGTTCTTTTCTCTTTTCTCTTTTGTATTCTTTTCTCTTCTATTCACTTTTCTCTATTAACTTTTCTCTTCTTTTCTCTATTCTCTTCTTTTCTCTATTAACTTTTCTCTTCTTTTCTCTATTCTCTTCTTTTCTCTTTTTTCTCTTCTATTCACTTTTCTCTTTTATCTTTTCTCTTCTTTTCTCTATTCTCTTCTTTTCTCTTTTCTCTTCTTTTCTCTTCATTTCTCTTTCCTCATTTCTCTATTCTCATCTGTTCTCTTTCTCTTCTTTGCTCTTTTCTCTTTTCTCTTCTTCTATCTTCTTTTATCTTCTTTTCTCTTTTCTCTTCTTTTCTCTATTCTCTTTTTCTCTTTACTCTTCCTTTCTCTTTTCGCTTTTCTCTTCTTATCTCTTCTCCTTTTTCTCATATCTATTCTTATCTCTTTTCTCTTTTCTCTTCATTTCTCTTCTTTTTTCCCTTTACACCTCTTTTTTCTTTTCTTCTTTTCTCTTTTCACTTTTCTTTTCTCTTTTCTCTTCTTTTCTCTTTTCTCATCTTTTCTCCTCTTTACTCTTTTCCCTTTTCTCTGCTTTTTTCTTTTCTCTTCTTTTCTCGTTTCTCTTCTTTTCTCTTTTCTCTTCTTTTCTCTTTTCCATTTTCTTTTCTCTTTTCTCTATTCTCTTCTTTTCTCTTTTCTCGTTCTTTCTCTTTTCTCTTCATTTCCCTTCATTTTTCTTTTCACTTTTCTCTTTTGTATTCTTTTCTCTTCTATTCACTTTTCTCTTTTAACTTTTCTCTTCTTTTCTCTATTCTCTTCTTTTCCCTTTTTCTCTTCTATTCACTTTTCTCTTTTATGTTTTCTCTTCTTTTCTCTATTCTCTTCTTTTCTCTATTAACTTTTCTCTTCTTTTCTCTATTCTCTTCTTTTCTCTTTTTTCTCTTCTATTCACTTTTCTCCTTTATCTTTTCTCTTCTTTTCTCTATTCTCTTCTTTTCTCTTTTCTCTTCATTTCTCTTTCCTCATTTCTCTATTCTCATCTGTTCTCTTTTCTCTTCTTTGCTCTTTTCTCTTTTCTCTTCTTCTATCTTCTTTTATCTTCTTTTCTCTTTTCTCTATTCTCTTCTGTTCTCTTTTGTCTTCTTTCCACTGTTCCCTTTTCTCGTCTATTCTCTTTTATCTTTTCTCTTCTTTTCTCTTTTCTCTTCTTTTCTCCTTTCACGTTTCTTTTCTCTTTTCTCTTCTTTTATCATTCATTTTCTCTCTTTTCTGTTTTCTCTTCTTTTCTCTTTTCTCTTCTTTTCTCCTTTCTTTTCTCTTTTCTCTTCTTCTCTTCTTTTCTCTTTTCTCTTCTTTTCCCTTCATTTCTCTTTTCTCTTTTGTATTCTTTTATCTTCTATTCACTTTTCTCTTTTATCTTTTCTTTTCTCTTCTTTTCTCTATTCTCTTCTTTTCTCTTTTCTCTTCTTTTCTCTTCATTTCTCTTTCCTCATTTCTCTATTCTCATCTGTTCTCTTTTCTCTTCTTTTCTCGTTTCTCTTCTTTTCTCTTTTCTCTTTTCTCTTCTTTTCTCTTTTCTCTTCTTTTCTCTTCTTTTCTCTTTTCCCTTTTCTCTTCTTTTTTCTTTTCTCTTCTTTTCTCGTTTCTCTTCTTTTCTCTTTTCTCTTTTCTCTTCTTATCTCTTCTCCTTTTTCTCATATCTGTTCTTTTCTCTTTTCTCTTCATTTCTCTTCTTTTCTCTTTTCCCTTTACACCTCTTTTTTCTTTTCTTCTTTTCTCTTTTCACTTTTCTTTTCTCTTTTCTCTTCTTTTCTCTTTTCACTTTTCTTTTCTCTTTTCTCTTCTTTTCTCTTTTCTCATCTTTTCTCCTCTTTACTCTTTTCCCTTTTCTCTTCTTTTTCTTTTCTCTTCTTTTCTGGTTTCTCTTCTTTTCTCGTTTCTCTTCTTTTCTCTTTTCCCTTTTCTTTTCTCTTTTCTCTATTCTCTTCTTTTCTCTTTTCTCGTCTTTTCACTTTTCTCTTCATTTCCCTTCATTTTTCTTTTCTCTTTTCTCTTTTGTATTCTTTTCTCTTCTATTCACTTTTCTCAATTAACTTTTCTCTTCTTTTCGCTATTCTCTTCTTTTCTCTTTTCTCTTCTTTTCTCTTCATTTCTCTTTCCTCATTTCTCTATTCTCATCTGTTCTCTTTTCTCTTCTTTGCTCTTTTCTCTTTTCTCTTCTTCTATCTTCTTTTATCTTCTTTTCTCTTTTCTCTTTTCTCTATTCTCTTCTGTTCTCTTTTGTCTTCTTTCCTCTGTTCCCTTTTCTCGTCTATTCTCTTTTATCTTTTCTCTTCATTTCTCTTTTCTCTTCTTTTCCATTCTCTCTTCTTTTCTCTTTTCTCATTTCTCTTTTCTTTTCTTTTCTCTTTTCTCTTTTCTCTTCTTGTCTCTTTTTTCTTTTCTATTCTTTTCTCTTCTTCTCTCTTTTCCATTTTCTCTTATTTTCTCTTTTCCCTTTTCTCTTCTTTTCTCTATTCTCTTTTTCTCTTTACTCTTCCTTTCTCTTTTCGCTTTTCTCTTCTTATCTCTTCTCCTTTTTCTCATATCTATTCTTTTCTCTTTTCTCATCTTTTCTCCTCTTTACTCTTTTCCCTTTTGTCTTCTTTTTTCTTTTCTCTTCTTTTCTCGTTTCTCTTCTTTTCTCTTTTCTCTTCTTTTCTCTTTTCCCTTTTCTTTTCTCTTTTCTCTATTCTCTTCTTTTCTCTTTTCTCTTTTGTATTCTTTTCTCTTCTATTCACTTTTCTCTTTTAACTTTTCTCTTCTTTTCTCTATTCTCTTCTTTTCTCTTTTTTCTCTTCTATTCACTTTTCTCTTTTCTCTTCTTTTCTCTATTCTCTTCTTTTCTCTTTTCTCTTCTTTTCTCTTCTTTTCTCTATTCTCTTCTTTTCTCTTTTTTCTCTTCTATTCACTTTTCTCTTTTATCTTTTCTCTTCTTTTCTCTATTCTCTTCTTTTCTCTTTTCTCTTCTTTTCTCTTCATTTCTCTTTCCTCAATTCTCTATTCTTATCTGTTCTCTTTTCTCTTCTTTGCTCTTTTCTCTTTTCTCTTCTTCTATCTTCTTTTATCTTCTTTTCTCTTTTCTCTATTCTCTTCTGTTCTCTTTTGTCTTCTTTCCACTGTTCCCTTTTCTCGTCTATTCTCTTTTATCTTTTCTCTTCTTTTCTCTTTTCTCTTCTTTTCTCCTTTCACGTTTCTTTTCTCTTTTTTCTTCTTTTCTCATTCATTTTTCTCTTTTCTCTGTTCTCTTCTTTTCTCTTTTCTCTTCTTTTCTCCTTTCTTTTCTGTTTTCTCTTCTTCTCTTCTTTTCTCCTTTCTCTTCTTTTCCCTTCATTTCTCTTTTCTCTTTTGTATTCTTTTATCTTCTATTCACTTTTCTCTTTTGTCTTTTCTTTTCTCTTCTTTTCTCTCTTCTCTTCTTTTCTCTTTTCTCTTCTTTTCTCTTCATTTCTCTTTCCTCATTTCTGTATTCTCATCTGTTCTCTTTTCTCTTCTTTGCTCTTTTCTCTTTTCTCTTCTTCTATCTTCTTTAACTTCTTTTCTCTTTTCTCCTTTCTTCTGTTCTCTTTTGTCTTCTTTCCACTGTTCCCTTTTCTCTTCTATTCTCTTTTATCTTTTATCTTCATTTCTCTTTTCTCTTCTTTTCCATTCTCTCTTCTTTTCTCTTTTCTCATTTCTCATTTCTCTTTTCTTTTCTTTTCTCTTTTCTCTTTTCTCTTCTGGTCTCTTTTTTCTCTTCTATTCTTTTCTCTTCTTTTCTCTTTTCCATTTTCTCTTCTTTTCTCTTGTCTCTTTTCTCTTGTCACTTCTTTTCTCTTTTCTCGTTTCTATTTCCTCTTCATTTCTATTTTATCTCTTCTCTTCTTTTCACTTTTCCCTTTTCTTTTCTCTTTTCTCTTCTTTTCTCTTTTCTCTTCTTTTCTCTTTTCCCTTTTCTCTTCTTTTTTCTTTTCTCTTCTTTTCTCGTTTCTCTTCTTTTCTCTTTTCTCTTTTCTCTTCTTATCTCTTCTCCTTTTTCTCATATCTGTTCTTTTCTCTTTTCTCTTCATTTCTCTTCTTTTCTCTTTTCCCTTTACACCTCTTTTTTCTTTTCTTCTTTTCTCTTTTCACTTTTCTTTTCTCTTTTCTCTTCTTTTCTCTTTTCACTTTTCTTTTCTCTTTTCTCTTCTTTTCTCTTTTCTCATCTTTTCTCCTCTTTACTCTTTTCCCTTTTCTCTTCTTTTTTCTTTTCTCTTCTTTACTCGTTTCTCTTCTTTTCTCGTTTCTCTTCTTTTCTCTTTTCCCTTTTCTTTTCTCTTTTCTCTTTTCTCTCATTTTCTCTTATTTTCTCTTTTTCCTTTTCTCTTCTTTTCTCTATTCTCTTTTTCTCTTTACTCTTCTTTTCTCTTTTCGCTTCTCTCTTCTTATCTCTTCTCCTTTTTCTCATATCTGTTCTTTTCTCTTTTCTCTTTTCTCTTCATTTCTCTTCTTTTTTCCCTTTACACCTCTTTTTTCTTTTCTTCTTTTCTCTTTTCACTTTTCTTTTCTCTTTTCTCTTCTTTTCTCTTTTCTCATCTTTTCTCCTCTTTACTCTTTTCCCTTTTCTCTTCTTTTTTCTTTCCTCTTCTTTTCTCGTTTCTCTTCTTTTCTCTTTTCTCTTCTTTTCTCTTTTCCCTTTTCTTTTCTCTTTTCTCTATTCTCTTCTTTTCTCTTTTCTCGTCTTTTCTCTTTTCTCTTCATTTCCCTTCATTGTTCTTTTCTCTTTTCTCTTTTGTATTCTTTTCTCTTCTATTCACTTTTCTCTATTAACTTTTCTCTTCTTTTCTCTATTCTCTTCTTTTCTCTATTAACTTTTCTCTTCTTTTCTCTATTCTCTTCTTTTCTCTTTTTTCTCTTCTATTCACTTTTCTCTTTTATCTTTTCTCTTCTTTTCTCTATTCTCTTCTTTTCTCTTTTCTCTTCTTTTCTCTTCATTTCTCTTTCCTCATTTCTCTATTCTCATCTGTTCTCTTTCTCTTCTTTGCTCTTTTCTCTTTTCTCTTCTTCTATCTTCTTTTATCTTCTTTTCTCTTTTCTCTTCTTTTCTCTATTCTCTTTTTCTCTTTACTCTTCCTTTCTCTTTTCGCTTTTCTCTTCTTATCTCTTCTCCTTTTTCTCATATCTATTCTTATCTCTTTTCTCTTTTCTCTTCATTTCTCTTCTTTTTTCCCTTTACACCTCTTTTTTCTTTTCTTCTTTTCTCTTTTCACTTTTCTTTTCTCTTTTCTCTTCTTTTCTCTTTTCTCATCTTTTCTCCTCTTTACTCTTTTCCCTTTTCTCTGCTTTTTTCTTTTCTCTTCTTTTCTCGTTTCTCTTCTTTTCTCTTTTCTCTTCTTTTCTCTTTTCCATTTTCTTTTCTCTTTTCTCTATTCTCTTCTTTTCTCTTTTCTCGTTCTTTCTCTTTTCTCTTCATTTCCCTTCATTTTTCTTTTCACTTTTCTCTTTTGTATTCTTTTCTCTTCTATTCACTTTTCTCTTTTAACTTTTCTCTTCTTTTCTCTATTCTCTTCTTTTCCCTTTTTCTCTTCTATTCACTTTTCTCTTTTATGTTTTCTCTTCTTTTCTCTATTCTCTTCTTTTCTCTATTAACTTTTCTCTTCTTTTCTCTATTCTCTTCTTTTCTCTTTTTTCTCTTCTATTCACTTTTCTCCTTTATCTTTTCTCTTCTTTTCTCTATTCTCTTCTTTTCTCTTTTCTCTTCATTTCTCTTTCCTCATTTCTCTATTCTCATCTGTTCTCTTTTCTCTTCTTTGCTCTTTTCTCTTTTCTCTGCTTCTATCTTCTTTTATCTTCTTTTCTCTTTTCTCTATTCTCTTCTGTTCTCTTTTGTCTTCTTTCCACTGTTCCCTTTTCTCGTCTATTCTCTTTTATCTTTTCTCTTCTTTTCTCTTTTCTCTTCTTTTCTCCTTTCACGTTTCTTTTCTCTTTTCTCTTCTTTTATCATTCATTTTCTCTCTTTTCTGTTTTCTCTTCTTTTCTCTTTTCTCTTCTTTTCTCCTTTCTTTTCTCTTTTCTCTTCTTCTCTTCTTTTCTCTTTTCTCTTCTTTTCCCTTCATTTCTCTTTTCTCTTTTTTATTCTTTTATCTTCTATTCACTTTTCTCTTTTATCTTTTCTTTTCTCTTCTTTTCTCTATTCTCTTCTTTTCTCTTTTCTCTTCTTTTCTCTTCATTTCTCTTTCCTCATTTCTCTATTCTCATCTGTTCTCTTTTCTCTTCTTTTCTCGTTTCTCTTCTTTTCTCTTTTCTCTTTTCTCTTCTTTTCTCTTTTCTCTTCTTTTCTGTTCTTTTCTCTTTTCCCTTTTCTCTTCTTTTTTCTTTTCTCTTCTTTTCTCGTTTCTCTTCTTTTCTCTTTTCTCTTTTCTCTTCTTATCTCTTCTCCTTTTTCTCATATCTGTTCTTTTCTCTTTTCTCTTCATTTCTCTTCTTTTCTCTTTTCCCTTTACACCTCTTTTTCCTTTTCTTCTTTTCTCTTTTCACTTTTCTTTTCTCTTTTCTCTTCTTTTCTCTTTTCACTTTTCTTTTCTCTTTTCTCTTCTTTTCTCTTTTCTCATCTTTTCTCCTCTTTACTCTTTTCCCTTTTCTCTTCTTTTTTCTTTTCTCTTCTTTTCTGGTTTCTCTTCTTTTCTCGTTTCTCTTCTTTTCTCTTTTCCCTTTTCTTTTCTCTTTTCTCTATTCTCTTCTTTTCTCTTTTCTCGTCTTTTCACTTTTCTCTTCATTTCCCTTCATTTTTCTTTTCTCTTTTCTCTTTTGTATTCTTTTCTCTTCTATTCACTTTTCTCAATTAACTTTTCTCTTCTTTTCGCTATTCTCTTCTTTTCTCTTTTCTCTTCTTTTCTCTTCATTTCTCTTTCCTCATTTCTCTATTCTCATCTGTTCTCTTTTCTCTTCTTTGCTCTTTTCTCTTTTCTCTTCTTCTATCTTCTTTTATCTTCTTTTCTCTTTTCTCTTTTCTCTATTCTCTTCTGTTCTCTTTTGTCTTCTTTCCTCTGTTCCCTTTTCTCGTCTATTCTCTTTTATCTTTTCTCTTCATTTCTCTTTTCTCTTCTTTTCCATTCTCTCTTCTTTTCTCTTTTCTCATTTCTCTTTTCTTTTCTTTTCTCTTTTCTCTTTTCTCTTCTTGTCTCTTTTTTCTTTTCTATTCTTTTCTCTTCTTCTCTCTTTTCCATTTTCTCTTATTTTCTCTTTTCCCTTTTCTCTTCTTTTCTCTATTGTCTTTTTCTCTTGACTCTTCTTTTCTCTTTTCGCTTTTCTCTTCTTATCTCTTCTCCTTTTTCTCATATCTATTCTTTTCTCTTTTCTCATCTTTTCTCCTCTTTACTCTTTTCCCTTTTGTCTTCTTTTTTCTTTTCTCTTCTTTTCTCGTTTCTCTTCTTTTCTCTTTTCTCTTCTTTTCTCTTTTCCCTTTTCTTTTCTCTTTTCTCTATTCTCTTCTTTTCTCTTTTCTCTTTTGTATTCTTTTCTCTTCTATTCACTTTTCTCTTTTAACTTTTCTCTTCTTTTCTCTATTCTCTTCTTTTCTCTTTTTTCTCTTCTATTCACTTTTCTCTTTTATCTTTTCTCTTCTTTTCTCTATTCTCTTCTTTTCTCTTTTCTCTTCTTTTCTCTTCTTTTCTCTATTCTCTTCTTTTCTCTTTTTTCTCTTCTATTCACTTTTCTCTTTTATCTTTTCTCTTCTTTTCTCTATTCTCTTCTTTTCTCTTTTCTCTTCTTTTCTCTTCATTTCTCTTTCCTCAATTCTCTATTCTTATCTGTTCTCTTTTCTCTTCTTTGCTCTTTTCTCTTTTCTCTTCTTCTATCTTCTTTTATCTTCTTTTCTCTTTTCTCTATTCTCTTCTGTTCTCTTTTGTCTTCTTTCCACTGTTCCCTTTTCTCGTCTATTCTCTTTTATCTTTTCTCTTCTTTTCTCTTTTCTCTTCTTTTCTCCTTTCACGTTTCTTTTCTCTTTTTTCTTCTTTTCTCATTCATTTTTCTCTTTTCTCTGTTCTCTTCTTTTCTCTTTTCTCTTCTTTTCTCCTTTCTTTTCTGTTTTCTCTTCTTCTCTTCTTTTCTCCTTTCTCTTCTTTTCCCTTCATTTCTCTTTTCTCTTTTGTATTCTTTTATCTTCTATTCACTTTTCTCTTTTGTCTTTTCTTTTCTCTTCTTTTCTCTCTTCTCTTCTTTTCTCTTTTCTCTTCTTTTCTCTTCATTTCTCTTTCCTCATTTCTGTATTCTCATCTGTTCTCTTTTCTCTTCTTTGCTCTTTTCTCTTTTCTCTTCTTCTATCTTCTTTAACTTCTTTTCTCTTTTCTCCTTTCTTCTGTTCTCTTTTGTCTTCTTTCCACTGTTCCCTTTTCTCTTCTATTCTCTTTTATCTTTTATCTTCATTTCTCTTTTCTCTTCTTTTCCATTCTCTCTTCTTTTCTCTTCTCTCATTTCTCATTTCTCTTTTCTTTTCTCTTTTCTCTTTTCTCTTCTGGTCTCTTTTTTCTCTTCTATTCTTTTCTCTTCTTTTCTCTTTTCCATTTTCTCTTCTTTTCTCTTGTCTCTTTTCTCTTGTCACTTCTTTTCTCTTTTCTCGTTTCTATTTCCTCTTCATTTCTATTTTATCTCTTCTCTTCTTTTCACTTTTCCCTTTTCTTTTCTCTTTTCTCTTCTTTTCTCTTTTCTCTTCTTTTCTCTTTTCCCTTTTCTCTTCTTTTTTCTTTTCTCTTCTTTTCTCGTTTCTCTTCTTTTCTCTTTTCTCTTTTCTCTTCTTATCTCTTCTCCTTTTTCTCATATCTGTTCTTTTCTCTTTTCTCTTCATTTCTCTTCTTTTCTCTTTTCCCTTTACACCTCTTTTTTCTTTTCTTCTTTTCTCTTTTCACTTTTCTTTTCTCTTTTCTCTTCTTTTCTCTTTTCACTTTTCTTTTCTCTTTTCTCTTCTTTTCTCTTTTCTCATCTTTTCTCCTCTTTACTCTTTTCCCTTTTCTCTTCTTTTTTCTTTTCTCTTCTTTACTCGTTTCTCTTCTTTTCTCGTTTCTCTTCTTTTCTCTTTTCCCTTTTCTTTTCTCTTTTCTCTTTTCTCTCATTTTCTCTTATTTTCTCTTTTTCCTTTTCTCTTCTTTTCTCTATTCTCTTTTTCTCTTTACTCTTCTTTTCTCTTTTCGCTTCTCTCTTCTTATCTCTTCTCCTTTTTCTCATATCTGTTCTTTTCTCTTTTCTCTTTTCTCTTCATTTCTCTTCTTTTTTCCCTTTACACCTCTTTTTTCTTTTCTTCCTTTCTCTTTTCACTTTTCTTTTCTCTTTTCTCTTCTTTTCTCTTTTCTCATCTTTTCTCCTCTTTACTCTTTTCCCTTTTCTCTTCTTTTTTCTTTCCTCTTCTTTTCTCGTTTCTCTTCTTTTCTCTTTTCTCTTCTTTTCTCTTTTCCCTTTTCTTTTCTCTTTTCTCTATTCTCTTCTTTTCTCTTTTCTCGTCTTTTCTCTTTTCTCTTCATTTCCCTTCATTGTTCTTTTCTCTTTTCTCTTTTGTATTCTTTTCTCTTCTATTCACTTTTCTCTATTAACTTTTCTCTTCTTTTCTCTATTCTCTTCTTTTCTCTATTAACTTTTCTCTTCTTTTCTCTATTCTCTTCTTTTCTCTTTTTTCTCTTCTATTCACTTTTCTCTTTTATCTTTTCTCTTCTTTTCTCTATTCTCTTCTTTTCTCTTTTCTCTTCTTTTCTCTTCATTTCTCTTTCCTCATTTCTCTATTCTCATCTGTTCTCTTTCTCTTCTTTGCTCTTTTCTCTTTTCTCTTCTTCTATCTTCTTTTATCTTCTTTTCTCTTTTCTCTTCTTTTCTCTATTCTCTTTTTCTCTTTACTCTTCCTTTCTCTTTTCGCTTTTCTCTTCTTATCTCTTCTCCTTTTTCTCATATCTATTCTTATCTCTTTTCTCTTTTCTCTTCATTTCTCTTCTTTTTTCCCTTTACACCTCTTTTTTCTTTTCTTCTTTTCTCTTTTCACTTTTCTTTTCTCTTTTCTCTTCTTTTCTCTTTTCTCATCTTTTCTCCTCTTTACTCTTTTCCCTTTTCTCTGCTTTTTTCTTTTCTCTTCTTTTCTCGTTTCTCTTCTTTTCTCTTTATTCTTCTTTTCTCTTTTCCATTTTCTTTTCTCTTTTCTCTATTCTCTTCTTTTCTCTTTTCTCGTTCTTTCTCTTTTCTCTTCATTTCCCTTCATTTTTCTTTTCACTTTTCTCTTTTGTATTCTTTTCTCTTCTATTCACTTTTCTCTTTTAACTTTTCTCTTCTTTTCTCTATTCTCTTCTTTTCCCTTTTTCTCTTCTATTCACTTTTCTCTTTTATGTTTTCTCTTCTTTTCTCTATTCTCTTCTTTTCTCTATTAACTTTTCTCTTCTTTTCTCTATTCTCTTCTTTTCTCTTTTTTCTCTTCTATTCACTTTTCTCCTTTATCTTTTCTCTTCTTTTCTCTATTCTCTTCTTTTCTCTTTTCTCTTCATTTCTCTTTCCTCATTTCTCTATTCTCATCTGTTCTCTTTTCTCTTCTTTGCTCTTTTCTCTTTTCTCTTCTTCTATCTTCTTTTATCTTCTTTTCTCTTTTCTCTATTCTCTTCTGTTCTCTTTTGTCTTCTTTCCACTGTTCCCTTTTCTCGTCTATTCTCTTTTATCTTTTCTCTTCTTTTCTCTTTTCTCTTCTTTTCTCCTTTCACGTTTCTTTTCTCTTTTCTCTTCTTTTATCATTCATTTTCTCTCTTTTCTGTTTTCTCTTCTTTTCTCTTTTCTCTTCTTTTCTCCTTTCTTTTCTCTTTTCTCTTCTTCTCTTCTTTTCTCTTTTCTCTTCTTTTCCCTTCATTTCTCTTTTCTCTTTTGTCTTCTTTTATCTTCTATTCACTTTTCTCTTTTATCTTTTCTTTTCTCTTCTTTTCTCTATTCTCTTCTTTTCTCTTTTCTCTTCTTTTCTCTTCATTTCTCTTTCCTCATTTCTCTATTCTCATCTGTTCTCTTTTCTCTTCTTTTCTCGTTTCTCTTTTCTCTTTTCTCTTTTCTCTTCTTTTCTCTTTTCTCTTCTTTTCTCTTCTTTTCTCTTTTCCCTTTTCTCTTCTTTTTTCTTTTCTCTTCTTTTCTCGTTTCTCTTCTTTTCTCTTTTCTCTTTTCTCTTCTTATCTCTTCTCCTTTTTCTCATATCTGTTCTTTTCTCTTTTCTCTTCATTTCTCTTCTTTTCTCTTTTCCCTTTACACCTCTTTTTTCTTTTCTTCTTTTCTCTTTTCACTTTTCTTTTCTCTTTTCTCTTCTTTTCTCTTTTCACTTTTCTTTTCTCTTTTCTCTTCTTTTCTCTTTTCTCATCTTTTCTCCTCTTTACTCTTTTCCCTTTTCTCTTCTTTTTTCTTTTCTCTTCTTTTCTGGTTTCTCTTCTTTTCTCGTTTCTCTTCTTTTCTCTTTTCCCTTTTCTTTTCTCTTTTCTCTATTCTCTTCTTTTCTCTTTTCTCGTCTTTTCACTTTTCTCTTCATTTCCCTTCATTTTTCTTTTCTCTTTTCTCTTTTGTATTCTTTTCTCTTCTATTCACTTTTCTCAATTAACTTTTCTCTTCTTTTCGCTATTCTCTTCTTTTCTCTTTTCTCTTCTTTTCTCTTCATTTCTCTTTCCTCATTTCTCTATTCTCATCTGTTCTCTTTTCTCTTCTTTGCTCTTTTCTCTTTTCTCTTCTTCTATCTTCTTTTATCTTCTTTTCTCTTTTCTCTTTTCTCTATTCTCTTCTGTTCTCTTTTGTCTTCTTTCCTCTGTTCCCTTTTCTCGTCTATTCTCTTTTATCTTTTCTCTTCATTTCTCTTTTCTCTTCTTTTCCATTCTCTCTTCTTTTCTCTTTTCTCATTTCTCTTTTCCTTTCTTTTCTCTTTTCTCTTTTCTCTTCTTGTCTCTTTTTTCTTTTCTATTCTTTTCTCTTCTTCTCTCTTTTCCATTTTCTCTTATTTTCTCTTTTCCCTTTTCTCTTCTTTTCTCTATTCTCTTTTTCTCTTTACTCTTCCTTTCTCTTTTCGCTTTTCTCTTCTTATCTCTTCTCCTTTTTCTCATATCTATTCTTTTCTCTTTTCTCATCTTTTCTCCTCTTTACTCTTTTCCCTTTTGTCTTCTTTTTTCTTTTCTCTTCTTTTCTCGTTTCTCTTCTTTTCTCTTTTCTCTTCTTTTCTCTTTTCCCTTTTCTTTTCTCTTTTCTCTATTCTCTTCTTTTCTCTTTTCTCTTTTGTATTCTTTTCTCTTCTATTCACTTTTCTCTTTTAACTTTTCTCTTCTTTTCTCTATTCTCTTCTTTTCTCTTTTTTCTCTTCTATTCACTTTTCTCTTTTATCTTTTCTCTTCTTTTCTCTATTCTCTTCTTTTCTCTTTTCTCTTCTTTTCTCTTCTTTTCTCTATTCTCTTCTTTTCTCTTTTTTCTCTTCTATTCACTTTTCTCTTTTATCTTTTCTCTTCTTTTCTCTATTCTCTTCTTTTCTCTTTTCTCTTCTTTTCTCTTCATTTCTCTTTCCTCAATTCTCTATTCTTATCTGTTCTCTTTTCTCTTCTTTGCTCTTTTCTCTTTTC
The DNA here is from genome assembly GCF_047496795.1 of Chiloscyllium punctatum. Taxonomy (NCBI): domain Eukaryota; kingdom Metazoa; phylum Chordata; class Chondrichthyes; order Orectolobiformes; family Hemiscylliidae; genus Chiloscyllium; species Chiloscyllium punctatum. The sequence goes on from NC_092779.1 coordinate 37,345,950, forward strand.
TCTTCTTCTATCTTCTTTTATCTTCTTTTCTCTTTTCTCTATTCTCTTCTGTTCTCTTTTGTCTTCTTTCCACTGTTCCCTTTTCTCGTCTATTCTCTTTTATCTTTTCTCTTCTTTTCTCTTTTCTCTTCTTTTCTCTTCTTTTCTCCTTTTACGTTTCTTTTCTCTTTTCTCTTCTTTTATCATTCATTTTCTCTCTTTTCTGTTTTCTCTTCTTTTCTCTTTTCTCTTCTTTTCTCCTTTCTTTTCTCTTTTCTCTTCTTCTCTTCTTTTCTCTTTCTTCTTTTCCCTTCATTTCTCTTTTCTCTTTTGTATTCTTTTATCTTCTATTCACTTTTCTCTTTTATCTTTTCTTTTCTCTTCTTTTCTCTATTCTCTTCTTTTCTCTTTTCTCTTCTTTTCTCTTCATTTCTCTTGCCTCATTTCTCTATTCTCATCTGTTCTCTTTTCTCTTCTTTGCTCTTTTCTCTTTTCTCTTCTTCTATCTTCTTTTATCTTCTTTTCTCTTTTCTCTATTCTCTTCTGTTCTCTTTTGTCTTCTTTCCTCTGTTCCCTTTTCTCGTCTATTCTCTTTTATCTTTTCATTTCTCTTTTCTCTTCTTTTCCATTCTCTCTTCTTTTCTCTTTTCTCATTTCTCTTTTCTTTTCTTTTCTCTTTTCTCTTTTCTCTTCTTGTCTCTTTTTTCTTTTCTATTCTTTTCTCTTCTTTTCTCTTTTCCATTTTCTCTTATTTTCTCTTTTCCCTTTTCTCTTCTTTTCTCTATTGTCTTTTTCTCTTTACTCTTCTTTTCTCTTTTCGCTTTTCTCTTCTTATCTCTTCTCCTTTTTCTCATATCTGTTCTTTTCTCTTTTCTCTTTTCTCTTCATTTCCCTTCATTGTTCTTTTCTCTTTTCTCTTTTGTATTCTTTTCTCTTCTATTCACTTTTCTCTATTAACTTTTCTCTTCTTTTCTCTATTCTCTTCTTTTCTCTTTTCCCTTTTCTTTTCTCTTTTCTCTATTCTCTTCTTTTCTCTTTTCTCGTCTTTTCTCTTTTCTCTTCATTTCCCTTCATTGTTCTTTTCTCTTTTCTCTTTTGTATTCTTTTCTCTTCTATTCACTTTTCTCTATTAACTTTTCTCTTCTTTTCTCTATTCTCTTCTTTTCTCTATTAACTTTTCTCTTCTTTTCTCTATTCTCTTCTTTTCTCTTTTTTCTCTTCTATTCACTTTTCTCTTTTATCTTTTCTCTTCTTTTCTCTATTCTCTTCTTTTCTCTTTTCTCTTCTTTTCTCTTCATTTCTCTTTCCTCATTTCTCTATTCTCATCTGTTCTCTTTCTCTTCTTTGCTCTTTTCTCTTTTCTCTTCTTCTATCTTATTTTATCTTCTTTTCTCTTTTCTCTTTTCTCTATTCTCTTCTGTTCTCTTTTGTCTTCTTTCCACTGTTCCCTTTTCTCGTCTATTCTCTTTTCTCTTTTCTCTTCTTTTCTCCTTTCACGTTTCTTTTCTCTTTTTTCTTCTTTTCTCATTCATTTTTTCTCTTTTCTCTGTTCTCTTCTTTTCTCTTTTCTCTTCTTTTCTCCTTTCTTTTCTGTTTTCTCTTCTTCTCTTCTTTTCTCCTTTCTCTTCTTTTCCCTTCATTTCTCTTTTCTCTTTTGTATTCTTTTATCTTCTATTCACTTTTCTCTTTTGTCTTTTCTTTTCTCTTCTTTTCTCTCTTCTCTTCTTTTCTCTTTTCTCTTCTTTTCTCTTCATTTCTCTTTCCTCATTTCTCTATTCTCATCTGTTCTCTTTTCTCTTCTTTGCTCTTTTCTCTTTTCTCTTCTTCTATCTTCTTTAACTTCTTTTCTCTTTTCTCCTTTCTCTATTCTCTTCTGTTCTCTTTTGTCTTCTTTCCACTGTTCCCTTTTCTCTTCTATTCTCTTTTATCTTTTATCTTCATTTCTCTTTTCTCTTCTTTTCCATTCTCTCTTCTTTTCTCTTTTCTCATTTCTCATTTCTCTTTTCTTTTCTTTTCTCTTTTCTCTTTTCTCTTCTGGTCTCTTTTTTCTCTTCTATTCTTTTCTCTTCTTTTCTCTTTTCCATTTTCTCTTTTTTTCTCTTGTCTCTTTTCTCTTGTCACATCTTTTCTCTTTTCTCGTTTCTATTTCCTCTTCATTTCTATTTTATCTCTTCTCTTCTTTTCACTTTTCCCTTTTCTTTACTCTTTTCTCTTCTTTTCTCTTTTCTCTTCTTTTCTCTTCTTTTCTCTTTTCCCTTTTCTCTTCTTTTTTCTTTTCACTTCTTTTCTCGTTTCTCTTCTTTTCTCTTTTCTCTTTTCTCTTCTTATCTCTTCTCCTTTTTCTCATATCTGTTCTTTTCTCTTTTCTCTTCATTTCTCTTCTTTTCTCTTTTCCCTTTACACCTCTTTTTTCTTTTCTTCTTTTCTCTTTTCACTTTTCTTTTCTCTTTTCTCTTCTTTTCTCTTTTCACTTTTCTTTTCTCTTTTCTCTTCTTTTCTCTTTTCTCATCTTTTCTCCTCTTTACTCTTTTCCCTTTTCTCTTCTTTTTTCTTTTCTCTTCTTTCCTCGTTTCTCTTCTTTTCTCGTTTCTCTTCTTTTCTCTTTTCCCTTTTCTTTTCTCTTTTCTCTATTCTCTTCTTTTCTCTTTTCTCGTCTTTTCACTTTTCTCTTCATTTCCCTTCATTTTTCTTTTCTCTTTTCTCTTTTGTATTCTTTTCTCTTGTATTCACTTTTCTCAATTAACTTTTCTCTTCTTTTCGCTATTCTCTTCTTTTCTCTTTTCTCTTCTTTTCTCTTCATTTCTCTTTCCTCATTTCTCTATTCTCATCTGTTCTCTTTTCTCTTCTTTGCTCTTTTCTCTTTTCTCTTCTTCTATCTTCTTTTATCTTCTTTTCTCTTTTCTCTTTTCTCTATTCTCTTCTGTTCTCTTTTGTCTTCTTTCCTCTGTTCCCTTTTCTCGTCTATTCTCTTTTATCTTTTCTCTTCATTTCTCTTTTCTCTTCTTTTCCATTCTCTCTTCTTTTCTCTTTTCTCATTTCTCTTTTCTTTTCTTTTCTCTTTTCTCTTTTCTCTTCTTGTCTCTTTTTTCTTTTCTATTCTTTTCTCTTCTTTTCTCTTTTCCATTTTCTCTTATTTTCTCTTTTCCCTTTTCTCTTCTTTTCTCTATTGTCTTTTTCTCTTGACTCTTCTTTTCTCTTTTCGCTTCTCTCTTCTTATCTCTTCTCCTTTTTCTCATATCTGTTCTTTTCTCTTTTCTCTTTTCTCTTCATTTCTCTTCTTTTTTCCCTTTACACCTCTTTTTTCTTTTCTTCTTTTCTCTTTTCACTTTTCTTTTCTCTTTTCTCTTCTTTTCTCTTTTCTCATCTTTTCTCCTCTTTACTCTTTTCCCTTTTCTCTTCTTTTTTCTTTCCTCTTCTTTTCTCGTTTCTCTTCTTTTCTCTTTTCTCTTCTTTTCTCTTTTCCCTTTTCTTTTCTCTTTTCTCTATTCTCTTCTTTTCTCTTTTCTCGTCTTTTCTCTTTTCTCTTCATTTCCCTTCATTGTTCTTTTCTCTTTTCTCTTTTGTATTCTTTTCTCTTCTATTCACTTTTCTCTATTAACTTTTCTCTTCTTTTCTCTATTCTCTTCTTTTCTCTATTAACTTTTCTCTTCTTTTCTCTATTCTCTTCTTTTCTCTTTTTTCTCTTCTATTCACTTTTCTCTTTTATCTTTTCTCTTCTTTTCTCTATTCTCTTCTTTTCTCTTTTCTCTTCTTTTCTCTTCATTTCTCTTTCCTCATTTCTCTATTCTCATCTGTTCTCTTTCTCTTCTTTGCTCTTTTCTCTTTTCTCTTCTTCTATCTTCTTTTATCTTCTTTTCTATTTTCTCTTTTCTCTATTCTCTTCTGTTCTCTTTTGTCTTCTTTCCACTGTTCCCTTTTCTCGTCTATTCTCTTTTATCTTTTCTCTTCTTTTCTCTTTTCTCTTCTTTTCTCCTTTCACGTTTCTTTTCTCTTTTTTCTTCTTTTCTCATTCATTTTTTCTCTTTTCTCTGTTCTCTTCTTTTCTCTTTTCTCTTCTTTTCTCCTTTCTTTTCTGTTTTCTCTTCTTCTCTTCTTTTCTCCTTTCTCTTCTTTTCCCTTCATTTCTCTTTTCTCTTTTGTATTCTTTTATCTTCTATTCACTTTTCTCTTTTGTCTTTTCTTTTCTCTTCTTTTCTCTCTTCTCTTCTTTTCTCTTTTCTCTTCTTTTCTCTTCATTTCTCTTTCCTCATTTCTCTATTCTCATCTGTTCTCTTTTCTCTTCTTTGCTCTTTTCTCTTTTCTCTTCTTCTATCTTCTTTAACTTCTTTTCTCTTTTCTCCTTTCTCTATTCTCTTCTGTTCTCTTTTGTCTTCTTTCCACTGTTCCCTTTTCTCTTCTATTCTCTTTTATCTTTTCTCTTCATTTCTCTTTTCTCTTCTTTTCTCTTTTCTCATTTCTCATTTCTCTTTTCTTTTCTTTTCTCTTTTCTCTTTTCTCTTCTGGTCTCTTTTTTCTCTTCTATTCTTTTCTCTTCTTTTCTCTTTTCCATTTTCTCTTCTTTTCTCTTGTCTCTTTTCTCTTGTCACTTCTTTTCTCTTTTCTCGTTTCTATTTCCTCTTCATTTCTATTTTATCTCTTCTCTTCTTTTCACTTTTCCCTTTTCTTTTCTCTTTTCTCTTCTTTTCTCTTTTCTCTTCTTTTCTCTTCTTTTCTCTTTTCCCTTTTCTCTTCTTTTTCCTTTTCTCTTCTTTTCTCGTTTCTCTTCATTTCTCTTTTCTCTTTTCTCTTCTTATCTCTTCTCCTTTTTCTCATATCTGTTCTTTTCTCTTTTCTCTTCATTTCTCTTCTTTTCTCTTTTCCCTTTACACCTCTTTTTTCTTTTCTTCTTTTCTCTTTTCACTTTTCTTTTCTCTTTTCTCTTCTTTTGTCTTTTCACTTTTCTTTTCTCTTTTCTCTTCTTTTCTCTTTTCTCATCTTTTCTCCTCTTTACTCTTTTCCCTTTTCTCTTCTTTTTACTTTTCTCTTCTTTTCTCGTTTCTCTTCTTTTCTCGTTTCTCTTCTTTTCTCTTTTCCCTTTTCTTTTCTCTTTTCTCTATTCTCTTCTTTTCTCTTTTCTCGTCTTTTCACTTTTCTCTTCATTTCCCTTCATTTTTCTTTTCTCTTTTCTCTTTTGTATTCTTTTCTCTTCTATTCACTTTTCTCAATTAACTTTTCTCTTCTTTTCGCTATTCTCTTCTTTTCTCTTTTCTCTTCTTTTCTCTTCATTTCTCTTTCCTCATTTCTCTATTCTCATCTGTTCTCTTTTCTCTTCTTTGCTCTTTTCTCTTTTCTCTTCTTCTATCTTCTTTTATCTTCTTTTCTCTTTTCTCTTTTCTCTATTCTCTTCTGTTCTCTTTTGTCTTCTTTCCTCTGTTCCCTTTTCTCGTCTATTCTCTTTTATCTTTTCTCTTCATTTCTCTTTTCTCTTCTTTTCCATTCTCTCTTCTTTTCTCTTTTCTCATTTCTCTTTTCTTTTCTTTTCTCTTTTCTCTTTTCTCTTCTTGTCTCTTTTTTCTTTTCTATTCTTTTCTCTTCTTTTCTCTTTTCCATTTTCTCTTATTTTCTCTTTTCCCTTTTCTCTTCTTTTCTCTATTCTCTTTTTCTCTTTACTCTTCCTTTCTCTTTTCGCTTTTCTCTTCTTATCTCTTCTCCTTTTTCTCATATCTATTCTTTTCTCTTTTCTCTTTTCTCTTCATTTCTCTTCTTTTTTCCCTTTACACCTCTTTTTTCTTTTCTTCTTTTCTCTTTTCACTTTTCTTTTCTCTTTTCTCTTCTTTTCTCTTTTCTCATCTTTTCTCCTCTTTACTCTTTTCCCTTTTCTCTGCTTTTTTCTTTTCTCTTCTTTTCTCGTTTCTCTTCTTTTCTCTTTTCCATTTTCTTTTCTCTTTTCTCTATTCTCCTCTTTTCTCTTTTCTCGTTCTTTCTCTTTTCTCTTCATTTCCCTTCATTTTTCTTTTCACTTTTCTCTTTTGTATTCTTTTCTCTTCTATTCACTTTTCTCTTTTAACTTTTCTCTTCTTTTCTCTATTCTCTTCTTTTCCCTTTTTTCTCTTCTATTCACTTTTCTCTTTTATGTTTTCTCTTCTTTTCTCTATTCTCTTCTTTTCTCTATTAACTTTTCTCTTCTTTTCTCTATTCTCTTCTTTTCTCTTTTTTCTCTTCTATTCACTTTTCTCCTTTATCTTTTCTCTTCTTTTCTCTATTCTCTTCTTTTCTCTTTTCTCTTCATTTCTCTTTCCTCATTTCTCTATTCTCATCTGTTCTCTTTTCTCTTCTTTGCTCTTTTCTCTTTTCTCTTCTTCTATCTTCTTTTATCTTCATTTTTTCTTTTCTCTATTCTCTTCTGTTCTCTTTTGTCTTCTTTCCACTGTTCCCTTTTCTCGTCTATTCTCTTTTATCTTTTCTCTTCTTTTCTCTTTTCTCTTCTTTTCTCTTCTTTTCTCCTTTCACGTTTCTTTTCTCTTTTCTCTTCTTTTATCATTCATTTTCTCTCTTTTCTGTTTTCTCTTCTTTTCTCTTTTCTCTTCTTTTCTCCTTTCTTTTCTCTTTTCTCTTCTTCTCTTCTTTTCTCTTTTCTCTTCTTTTCCCTTCATTTCTCTTTTCTCTTTTGTATTCTTTTATCTTCTATTCACTTTTCTCTTTTATCTTTTCTTTTCTCTTCTTTTCTCTATTCTCTTCTTTTCTCTTTTCTCTTCTTTTCTCTTCATTTCTCTTTCCTCATTTCTCTATTCTCATCTGTTCTCTTTTCTCTTCTTTTCTCGTTTCTCTTCTTTTCTCTGTTCCCTTTTCTCTTCTTTTTTCTTTTCTCTTCTTTTCTCTTTTCTCTTCTTTTCTCCTTTCACTTTTCTTTTCTCTTTTCTCTTCTTTTCTCTTTTCTCATCTTTTCTCCTCTTTACTCTTTTACCTTTTCTCTTCTTTTTTCTTTTCTCTTCTTTTCTCGTTTCTCTTCTTTTCTCTTTTCCCTTTTCGTTTCTCTTTTCTCTATTCTCTTCTTTTCTCTTTTCTCTTTTGTATTCTTTTCTCTTCTATTCACTGTTCTCTTTTAACTTTTCTCTTCTTTTCTCTATTCTCTTCTTTTCTCTTTTTTCTCTTCTATTCACTTTTCTCTTTTATCTTTTCTCTTCTTTTCTCTATTCTCTTCTTTTCTCTATTAACTTTTCTCTTCTTTTCTCTATTCTCTTCTTTTCCCTTCTTTTCTCTTCATTTCTCTTTCCTCATTTCTCTATTCTCATCTGTTCTCTTTTCTCTTCTTTTCTCGTTTCTCTTCTTTTCTCTTTTCCCTTTTCTCTTCTTTTTTCTTTTCTCTTCTTTTCTCTTTTCTCTTCTTTTCTCCTTTCACTTTTCTTTTCTCTTTTCTCTTCTTTTCTCTTTTCTCATCTTTTCTCCTCTTTTCTCTTTTCCCTTTTCTCTTCTTTTTTCTTTTCTCTTCTTTTCTCGTTTCTCTTCTTTTCGCTTTTCCCTTTTCGTTTCTCTTTTCTCTATTCTCTTCTTTTCTCTTTTCTCTTTTGTATTCTTTTCTCTTCTATTCACTGTTCTCTTTTAACTTTTCTCTTCTTTTCTCTATTCTCTTCTTTTCTCTTTTTTCTCTTCTATTCACTTTTCTCTTTTATCTTTTCTCTTCTTTTCTCTATTCTCTTCTTTTCTCTATTAACTTTTCTCTTCTTTTCTCTAATCTCTTCTTTTCTCTTTTTTCTCTTCTATTCACTTTTCTCCTTTATCTTTTCTCTTCTTTTCTCTATTCTCTTCTTTTCTCTTTTCTCTTCTTTTCTCTTCATTTCTCTTTCCTCATTTCTCTATTCTCATCTGTTCTCTTTTCTCTTCTTTGCTCTTTTCTCTTTTCTCTTCTTCTATCTTCTTTTATCTTCTTTTCTCTTTTCTCTTTTCTCTATTCTCTTCTGTTCTCTTTTGTCTTCTTTCCACTGTTCCCTTTTCTCGTCTATTCTCTTTTATCTTTTCTCTTCTTTTCTCTTTTCTCTTCTTTTCTCTTCTTTTCTCCTTTCACGTTTCTTTTCTCTTTTCTCTTCTTTTCTCATTCCTTTTTTCTCTTTTCTCTTTTCTCTTCTTTTCTCCTTTCTTTTCTCTTGTCTCTTCTTCTCTTCTTTTCTCTTTTCTCTTCTTTTCCCTTCATTTCTCTTTTCTCTTTTGTATTCTTTTATCTTCTATTCACTTTTCTCTTTTATCTTTTCTTTTCTCTTCTTTTCTCTATTCTCTTCTTTTCTCTATTCTCTTCTTTTCTCTTCATTTCTCTTTCCTCATTTCTCTATTCTCATCTGTTCTCTTTTCTCTTCTTTGCTCTTTTCTCTTTTCTCTTCTTCTATCTTCTTTTATCTTCTTTTCTCTTTTCTCTTTTCTCTATTCTCTTCTGTTCTCTTTTGTCTTCTTTCCTCTGTTCCCTTTTCTCGTCTATTCTCTTTTATCTTTTCTCTTCATTTCTCTTTTCTCTTCTTTTCCATTCTCTCTTCTTTTCTCTTTTCTCATTTCTCTTTTCTTTTCTTTTCTCTTTTCTCTTCTCTCTTCTTGTCTCTTTTTTCTCTTCTATTCTTTTCTCTTCTTTTCTCTTTTCCATTTTCTCTTGTTTTCTCTTGTCTCTTTTCTCTTTTCACTTCTTGTCTCTTTTTTCTCTTCTATTATTTTCTCTTCTTTTCTCTTTTCTATTTCCTCTTCTTTTCTATTTTATCTCTTCTCTTCTTTTCTCTTTTCCCTTTTCTTTTCTCTTTTCTCTTCTTTTCTCCTTCACTTTTCTTTTTCTTTTCTGTCCTTTTCTCTTTTCTCATCTTTTCGCCTCTTTACTCTTTTCCCTTTTCTCTTCTTTTTTCTTTTCTCTTCTTTTCTCATTTCTCTTCTTTTCTCTTTTCTCTTATTTTCTCTTTTCACTTTTCTCTTCTTTTCTCTTTTCCCTTTTCTCTTGTTTTCTCTTTTCCCTTTTCTCTTCTTTTCTCTATTCTCTTTTTCTCTTTACTCTTCTTTTCTCTTTTCGCTTTTCTCTTCTTATCTCTTCTCCTTTTTCTCATATCTGTTCTTTTCTCTTTTCTCTTTTCGCTTCATTTCTCTTCTTTTCTCTTTTCCCTTTACACCTCTTTTTCCTTTTCTTCTTTTCTCTTTTCACTTTTCTTTTCTCTTTTCTCTTTTCTCATCTTTTCTCCTCTTTACTCTTTTCCCTTTTCTCTTCTTTTTTCTTTTCTCTTCTTTTCTCTTTTCTCTTCTTTTCTCTTCTTTTCTCTTTTCTCTTCTTTTCTCTTTTCCCTTTTCTTTTCTCTTTTCTCTATTCTCTTCTTTTCTCTTTTCTCGTCTTTTCTCTTTTCTCGTCATTTCCCTTCATTTCTCTTTTCTCTTTTCTCTTTTGTATTCTTTTCTCTTCTATTCACTTTTCCCTTTTAACTTTTCTCTTGTTTTCTCTATTCTCTTCTTTTATCTTTTTTCTCTTTTATTCACTTTTCTCTTTTATCATTTCTCTTCTTTTCTCTTTTCTCCTCTTTTCTCTTTTCCCTTTTCTTTTCTCTTTTCTCTTTTCTCTTCGTATCTCTTCTTTTCTCTTTTCTCTTCTTTTCTCTTCTTTTCTCTTTTCCTATATTCTCTTCTTTTCTCTTTTCTCTTTTCTCTTCTTTTCTCTTCTTTATTCTTTAACCTTTTCTCTTCTTTTTACTCTTCTTTTCTCTTTTCTCTTCTTTTCATTTCTTTTCTCTTCTTTTCTCTTTTCTCTTCTTTTCTCTTCCTTCCTCTATATATTCTCTTTTCTCTTTTCTCTCATTTTCTCTTATTTTCTCTTTTTCCTATTCTCTTCTTTTCTCTATTCTCTTTTTCTCTTTACTCTTCTTTTCTCTTTTCGCTTTTCTCTTCTTACCTCTTCTCCTTTTTCTCATATCTGTTCTTTTCTCTTTTCTCTTTTTTCTTCATTTCTCTTCTTTTCTCTTTTCCCTTTACACCTCTTTTTTCTTTTCTTCTTTTCTCTTTTTACTTTTCTTTTCTCTTTTCTCTTCTTTTCTCTTTTCTCATCTTTTCTCCTCTTTACTCTTTTCCCTTTTCTCTTCTTTTTTCTTTTCTCTTCTTTTCTCGTTTCTCTTCTTTTCTCTTTTCTCTTCTTTTCTCTTTTCCCTTTTCTTTTCTCTTTTCTCTATTCTCTTCTTTTCTCTTTTCTCTTTTGTATTCTTTTCTCTTCTATTCACTTTTCTCTTTTAACCTTTCTCTTTTTTTCTCTATTCTCTTCTTTTCTCTTTTTTCTCTTCTATTCACTTTTCTCTTTTATCTTTTCTCTTCTTTTCTCTAGTCTCTTCTTTTCTCTTCTTTTCTCTTTTCCCTTTTCTCTTCTTTTTTCTTTTCTCTTCTTTTCTCGTTTCTCTTCTTTTCTCTTTTCTCTTTTCTCTTCTTATCTCTTCTCCTTTTTCTCATATCTGTTCTTTTCTCTTTTCTCTTCATTTCTCTTCTTTTCTCTTTTCCCTTTACACCTCTTTTTTCTTTTCTTCTTTTCTCTTTTCACTTTTCTTTTCTCTTTTCTCTTCTTTTCTCTTTTCACTTTTCTTTTCTCTTTTCTCTTCTTTTCTCTTTTCTCATCTTTTCTCCTCTTTACTCTTTTCCCTTTTCTCTTCTTTTTTCTTTTCTCTTCTTTTCTCGTTTCTCGTTTCTCTTCTTTTCTCTTTTCCCTTTTCTTTTCTCTTTTCTCTATTCTCTTCTTTTCTCTTTTCTCGTCTTTTCATTTTTCTCTTCATTTCCCTTCATTTTTCTTTTCTCTTTTCTCTTTTGTATTCTTTTCTCTTCTATTTACTTTTCTCAATTAACTTTTCTCTTCTTTTCGCTATTCTCTTCTTTTCTCTTTTCTCTTCTTTTCTCTTCATTTCTCTTTCCTCATTTCTCTATTCTCATCTGTTCTCTTTTCTCTTCTTTGCTCTTTTCTCTTTTCTCTTCTTCTATCTTCTTTTATCTTCTTTTCTCTTTTCTCTTTTCTCTATTCTCTTCTGTTCTCTTTTGTCTTCTTTCCTCTGTTCCCTTTTCTCGTCTATTCTCTTTTATCTTTTCTCTTCATTTCTCTTTTCTCTTCTTTTCCATTCTCTCTTCTTTTCTCTTTTCTCATTTCTCTTTTCTTTTCTTTTCTCTTTTCTCTTTTCTCTTCTTGTCTCTTTTTTCTTTTCTATTCTTTTCTCTTCTTTTCTCTTTTCCATTTTCTCTTATTTTCTCTTTTCCCTTTTCTCTTCTTTTCTCTATTCTCTTTTTCTCTTTACTCTTCCTTTCTCTTTTCGCTTTTCTCTTCTTATCTCTTCTCCTTTTTCTCATATCTATTCTTTTCTCTTTTCTCTTTTCTCTTCATTTCTCTTCTTTTTTCCCTTTACACCTCTTTTTTCTTTTCTTCTTTTCTCTTTTCACTTTTCTTTTCTCTTTTCTCTTCTTTTCTCTTTTCTCATCTTTTCTCCTCTTTACTCTTTTCCCTTTTCTCTGCTTTTTTCTTTTCTCTTCTTTTCTCGTTTCTCTTCTTTTCTCTTTTCTCTTCTTTTCTCTTTTCCATTTTCTTTTCTCTTTTCTCTATTCTCTTCTTTTCTCTTTTCTCGTTCTTTCTCTTTTCTCTTCATTTCCCTTCATTTTTCTTTTCACTTTTCTCTTTTGTATTCTTTTCTCTTCTATTCACTTTTCTCTTTTAACTTTTCTCTTCTTTACTCTATTCTCTTCTTTTCCCTTTATTCTCTTCTATTCACTTTTCTCTTTTATGTTTTCTCTTCTTTTCTCTATTCTCTTCTTTTCTCTATTAACTTTTCTCTTCTTTTCTCTATTCTCTTCTTTTCTCTTTTTTCTCTTCTATTCACTTTTCTCCTTTATCTTTTCTCTTCTTTTCTCTATTCTCTTCTTTTCTCTTTTCTCTTCATTTCTCTTTCCTCATTTCTCTATTCTCATCTGTTCTCTTTTCTCTTCTTTGCTCTTTTCTCTTTTCTCTTCTTCTATCTTCTTTTATCTTCTTTTCTCTTTTCTCTATTCTCTTCTGTTCTCTTTTGTCTTCTTTCCACTGTTCCCTTTTCTCGTCTATTCTCTTTTATCTTTTCTCTTCTTTTCTCTTTTCTCTTCTTTTCTCTTCTTTTCTCCTTTCACGTTTCTTTTCTCTTTTCTCTTCTTTTATCATTCATTTTCTCTCTTTTCTGTTTTCTCTTCTTTTCTCTTTTCTCTTCTTTTCTCCTTTCTTTTCTCTTTTCTCTTCTTCTCTTCTTTTCTCTTTTCTCTTCTTTTCCCTTCATTTCTCTTTTCTCTTTTGTATTCTTTTATCTTCTATTCACTTTTCTCTTTTATCTTTTCTTTTCTCTTCTTTTCTCTATTCTCTTCTTTTCTCTTTTCTCTTCTTTTCTCTTCATTTCTCTTTCCTCATTTCTCTATTCTCACCTGTTCTCTTTCTCTTCTTTGCTCTTTTCTCTTCTTTTCTCTTTTCCCTTTTCTCTTCTTTTTTCTTTTCTCTTCTTTTCTCTTTTCTCTTCTTTTCTCCTTTCACTTTTCTTTTCTCTTTTCTCTTCTTTTCTCTTTTCTCATCTTTTCTCCTCTTTACTCTTTTCCCTTTTCTCTTCTTTTTTCTTTTGTCTTCTTTTCTCGTTTCTCTTCTTTTCTCTTTTCCCTTTTCTTTTCTCTTTTCTCTATTCTCTTCTTTTCTCTTTTCTCGTCTTTTCACTTTTCTCTTCATTTCCCTTCATTTTTCTTTTCTCTTTTCTCTTTTGTATTCTTTTCTCTTCTATTCACTTTTCTCAATTAACTTTTCTCTTCTTTTCGCTATTCTCTTCTTTTCTCTTTTCTCTTCTTTTCTCTTCATTTCTCTTTCCTCATTTCTCTATTCTCATCTGTTCTCTTTTCTCTTCTTTGCTCTTTTCTCTTTTCTCTTCTTCTATCTTCTTTTATCTTCTTTTCTCTTTTCTCTTTTCTCTATTCTCTTCTGTTCTCTTTTGTCTTCTTTCCTCTGTTCCCTTTTCTCGTCTATTCTCTTTTATCTTTTCTCTTCATTTCTCTTTTCTCTTCTTTTCCATTCTCTCTTCTTTTCTCTTTTCTCATTTCTCTTTTCTTTTCTTTTCTCTTTTCTCTTTTCTCTTCTTGTCTCTTTTTTCTTTTCTATTCTTTTCTCTTCTTTTCTCTTTTCCATTTTCTCTTATTTTCTCTTTTCCCTTTTCTCTTCTTTTCTCTATTCTCTTTTTCTCTTTACTCTTCCTTTCTCTTTTCGCTTTTCTCTTCTTATCTCTTCTCCTTTTTCTCATATCTATTCTTTTCTCTTTTCTCTTTTCTCTTCATTTCTCTTCTTTTTTCCCTTTACACCTTTTTTCTTTTCTTCTTTTCTCTTTTCACTTTTCCTTTGTCTTTTCTCTTCTTTTCTCTTTTCTCATCTTTTCTCCTCTTTACTCTTTTCCCTTTTCTCTGCTTTTTTCTTTTCTCTTCTTTTCTCGTTTCTCTTCTTTTCTCTTTTCCATTTTCTTTTCTCTTTTCTCTATTCTCCTCTTTTCTCTTTTCTCGTTCTTTCTCTTTTCTCTTCATTTCCCTTCATTTTTCTTTTCACTTTTCTCTTTTGTATTCTTTTCTCTTCTATTCACTTTTCTCTTTTAACTTTTCTCTTCTTTTCTCTATTCTCTTCTTTTCCCTTTTTTCTCTTCTATTCACTTTTCTCTTTTATGTTTTCTCTTCTTTTCTCTATTCTCTTCTTTTCTCTATTAACTTTTCTCTTCTTTTCTCTATTCTCTTCTTTTCTCTTTTTTCTCTTCTATTCACTTTTCTCCTTTATCTTTTCTCTTCTTTTCTCTATTCTCTTCTTTTCTCTTTTCTCTTCATTTCTCTTTCCTCATTTCTCTATTCTCATCTGTTCTCTTTTCTCTTCTTTGCTCTTTTCTCTTTTCTCTTCTTCTATCTTCTTTTATCTTCTTTTCTCTTTTCTCTATTCTCTTCTGTTCTCTTTTGTCTTCTTTCCACTGTTCCCTTTTCTCGTCTATTCTCTTTTATCTTTTCTCTTCTTTTCTCTTTTCTCTTCTTTTCTCTTCTTTTCTCCTTTCACGTTTCTTTTCTCTTTTCTCTTCTTTTATCATTCATTTTCTCTCTTTTCTGTTTTCTCTTCTTTTCTCTTTTCTCTTCTTTTCTCCTTTCTTTTCTCTTTTCTCTTCTTCTCTTCTTTTCTCTTTTCTCTTCTTTTCCCTTCATTTCTCTTTTCTCTTTTGTATTCTTTTATCTTCTATTCACTTTTCTCTTTTATCTTTTCTTTTCTCTTCTTTTCTCTATTCTCTTCTTTTCTCTTTTCTCTTCTTTTCTCTTCATTTCTCTTTCCTCATTTCTCTATTCTCATCTGTTCTCTTTTCTCTTCTTTTCTCGTTTCTCTTCTTTTCTCTTTTCCCTTTTCTCTTCTTTTTTCTTTTCTCTTCTTTTCTCTTTTCTCTTCTTTTCTCCTTTCACTTTTCTTTTCTCTTTTCTCTTCTTTTCTCTTTTCTCATCTTTTCTCCTCTTTACTCTTTTCCCTTTTCTCTTCTTTTTTCTTTTCTCTTCTTTTCTCGTTTCTCTTCTTTTCTCTTTTCCCTTTTCGTTTCTCTTTTCTCTATTCTCTTCTTTTCTCTTTTCTCTTTTGTATTCTTTTCTCTTCTATTCACTGTTCTCTTTTAACTTTTCTCTTCTTTTCTCTATTCTCTTCTTTTCTCTTTTTTCTCTTCTATTCACTTTTCTCTTTTATCTTTTCTCTTCTTTTCTCTATTCTCTTCTTTTCTCTATTAACTTTTCTCTTCTTTTCTCTTTTCTCTTCTTTTCTCCTTTCACTTTTCTTTTCTCTTTTCTCTTCTTTTCTCTTTTCTCATCTTTTCTCCTCTTTACTCTTTTCCCTTTTCTCTTCTTTTTTCTTTTGTCTTCTTTTCTCGTTTCTCTTCTTTTCTCTTTTCCCTTTTCTTTTCTCTTTTCTCTATTCTCTTCTTTTCTCTTTTCTCGTCTTTTCACTTTTCTCTTCATTTCCCTTCATTTTTCTTTTCTCTTTTCTCTTTTGTATTCTTTTCTCTTCTATTCACTTTTCTCAATTAACTTTTCTCTTCTTTTCGCTATTCTCTTCTTTTCTCTTTTCTCTTCTTTTCTCTTCATTTCTCTTTCCTCATTTCTCTATTCTCATCTGTTCTCTTTTCTCTTCTTTGCTCTTTTCTCTTTTCTCTTCTTCTATCTTCTTTTATCTTCTTTTCTCTTTTCTCTTTTCTCTATTCTCTTCTGTTCTCTTTTGTCTTCTTTCCTCTGTTCCCTTTTCTCGTCTATTCTCTTTTATCTTTTCTCTTCATTTCTCTTTTCTCTTCTTTTCCATTCTCTCTTCTTTTCTCTTTTCTCATTTCTCTTTTCTTTTCTTTTCTCTTTTCTCTTTTCTCTTCTTGTCTCTTTTTTCTTTTCTATTCTTTTCTCTTCTTTTCTCTTTTCCATTTTCTCTTATTTTCTCTTTTCCCTTTTCTCTTCTTTTCTCTATTCTCTTTTTCTCTTTACTCTTCCTTTCTCTTTTCGCTTTTCTCTTCTTATCTCTTCTCCTTTTTCTCATATCTATTCTTTTCTCTTTTCTCTTTTCTCTTCATTTCTCTTCTTTTTTCCCTTTACACCTTTTTTCTTTTCTTCTTTTCTCTTTTCACTTTTCCTTTGTCTTTTCTCTTCTTTTCTCTTTTCTCATCTTTTCTCCTCTTTACTCTTTTCCCTTTTCTCTGCTTTTTTCTTTTCTCTTCTTTTCTCGTTTCTCTTCTTTTCTCTTTTCCATTTTCTTTTCTCTTTTCTCTATTCTCCTCTTTTCTCTTTTCTCGTTCTTTCTCTTTTCTCTTCATTTCCCTTCATTTTTCTTTTCACTTTTCTCTTTTGTATTCTTTTCTCTTCTATTCACTTTTCTCTTTTAACTTTTCTCTTCTTTTCTCTATTCTCTTCTTTTCCCTTTTTTCTCTTCTATTCACTTTTCTCTTTTATGTTTTCTCTTCTTTTCTCTATTCTCTTCTTTTCTCTATTAACTTTTCTCTTCTTTTCTCTATTCTCTTCTTTTCTCTTTTTTCTCTTCTATTCACTTTTCTCCTTTATCTTTTCTCTTCTTTTCTCTATTCTCTTCTTTTCTCTTTTCTCTTCATTTCTCTTTCCTCATTTCTCTATTCTCATCTGTTCTCTTTTCTCTTCTTTGCTCTTTTCTCTTTTCTCTTCTTCTATCTTCTTTTATCTTCTTTTCTCTTTTCTCTATTCTCTTCTGTTCTCTTTTGTCTTCTTTCCACTGTTCCCTTTTCTCGTCTATTCTCTTTTATCTTTTCTCTTCTTTTCTCTTTTCTCTTCTTTTCTCTTCTTTTCTCCTTTCACGTTTCTTTTCTCTTTTCTCTTCTTTTATCATTCATTTTCTCTCTTTTCTGTTTTCTCTTCTTTTCTCTTTTCTCTTCTTTTCTCCTTTCTTTTCTCTTTTCTCTTCTTCTCTTCTTTTCTCTTTTCTCTTCTTTTCCCTTCATTTCTCTTTTCTCTTTTGTATTCTTTTATCTTCTATTCACTTTTCTCTTTTATCTTTTCTTTTCTCTTCTTTTCTCTATTCTCTTCTTTTCTCTTTTCTCTTCTTTTCTCTTCATTTCTCTTTCCTCATTTCTCTATTCTCATCTGTTCTCTTTTCTCTTCTTTTCTCGTTTCTCTTCTTTTCTCTTTTCCCTTTTCTCTTCTTTTTTCTTTTCTCTTCTTTTCTCTTTTCTCTTCTTTTCTCCTTTCACTTTTCTTTTCTCTTTTCTCTTCTTTTCTCTTTTCTCATCTTTTCTCCTCTTTACTCTTTTCCCTTTTCTCTTCTTTTTTCTTTTCTCTTCTTTTCTCGTTTCTCTTCTTTTCTCTTTTCCCTTTTCGTTTCTCTTTTCTCTATTCTCTTCTTTTCTCTTTTCTCTTTTGTATTCTTTTCTCTTCTATTCACTGTTCTCTTTTAACTTTTCTCTTCTTTTCTCTATTCTCTTCTTTTCTCTTTTTTCTCTTCTATTCACTTTTCTCTTTTATCTTTTCTCTTCTTTTCTCTATTCTCTTCTTTTCTCTATTAACTTTTCTCTTCTTTTCTCTATTCTCTTCTTTTCTCTTTTCTCTTCTTTTCTCTTCATTTCTCTTTCCTCATTTCTCTATTCTCATCTGTTCTCTTTTCTCTTCTTTTCTCGTTTCTCTTCTTTTCTCTATTCTCTTTTTTTCTCTTTTCCCTTCATTTCTCTTTCCTCATTTCTCTATTCTCATCTGTTCTCTTTTCTCTTCTTTGCTCTTTTCTCTTTTCTCTTCTTCTATCTTCTTTTATCTTCTTTTCTCTTTTCTCTATTCTCTTCTGTTCTCTTTTGTCTTCTTTCCACTGTTCCCTTTTCTCGTCTATTCTCTTTTATCTTTTCTCTTCTTTTCTCTTTTCTCTTCTTTTCTCCTTTCACGTTTCTTTTCTCTTTTCTCTTCTTTTATCATTCATTTTCTCTCTTTTCTGTTTTCTCTTCTTTTCTCTTTTCTCTTCTTTTCTCCTTTCTTTTCTCTTTTCTCTTCTTCTCTTCTTTTCTCTTTTCTCTTCTTTTCCCTTCATTTCTCTTTTCTCTTTTGTATTCTTTTATCTTCTATTCACTTTTCTCTTTTATCTTTTCTTTTCTCTTCTTTTCTCTATTCTCTTCTTTTCTCTTTTCTCTTCTTTTCTCTTCATTTCTCTTTCCTCATTTCTCTATTCTCATCTGTTCTCTTTTCTCTTCTTTTCTCGTTTCTCTTCTTTTCTGTTTCTCTTTTCTCTTCTTTTCTCTTTTCTCTTCTTTTCTCTTCTTTTCTCTTTTCCCTTTTCTCTTCTTTTTTCTTTTCTCTTCTTTTCTCGTTTCTCTTCTTTTCTCTTTTCTCTTTTCTCTTCTTATCTCTTCTCCTTTTTCTCATATCTGTTCTTTTCTCTTTTCTCTTCATTTCTCTTCTTTTCTCTTTTCCCTTTACACCTCTTTTTTCTTTTCTTCTTTTCTCTTTTCACTTTTCTTTTCTCTTTTCTCTTCTTTTCTCTTTTCACTTTTCTTTTCTCTTTTCTCTTCTTTTCTCTTTTCTCATCTTTTCTCCTCTTTACTCTTTTCCCTTTTCTCTTCTTTTTTCTTTTCTCTTCTTTTCTGGTTTCTCTTCTTTTCTCGTTTCTCTTCTTTTCTCTTTTCCCTTTTCTTTTCTCTTTTCTCTATTCTCTTCTTTTCTCTTTTCTCGTCTTTTCACTTTTCTCTTCATTTCCCTTCATTTTTCTTTTCTCTTTTCTCTTTTGTATTCTTTTCTCTTCTATTCACTTTTCTCAATTAACTTTTCTCTTCTTTTCGCTATTCTCTTCTTTTCTCTTTTCTCTTCTTTTCTCTTCATTTCTCTTTCCTCATTTCTCTATTCTCATCTGTTCTCTTTTCTCTTCTTTGCTCTTTTCTCTTTTCTCTTCTTCTATCTTCTTTTATCTTCTTTTCTCTTTTCTCTTTTCTCTATTCTCTTCTGTTCTCTTTTGTCTTCTTTCCTCTGTTCCCTTTTCTCGTCTATTCTCTTTTATCTTTTCTCTTCATTTCTCTTTTCTCTTCTTTTCCATTCTCTCTTCTTTTCTCTTTTCTCATTTCTCTTTTCTTTTCTTTTCTCTTTTCTCTTTTCTCTTCTTGTCTCTTTTTTCTTTTCTATTCTTTTCTCTTCTTTTCTCTTTTCCATTTTCTCTTATTTTCTCTTTTCCCTTTTCTCTTCTTTTCTCTATTGTCTTTTTCTCTTGACTCTTCTTTTCTCTTTTCGCTTCTCTCTTCTTATCTCTTCTCCTTTTTCTCATATCTGTTCTTTTCTCTTTTCTCTTTTCTCTTCATTTCTCTTCTTTTTTCCCTTTACACCTCTTTTTTCTTTTCTTCTTTTCTCTTTTCACTTTTCTTTTCTCTTTTCTCTTCTTTTCTCTTTTCTCATCTTTTCTCCTCTTTACTCTTTTCCCTTTTCTCTTCTTTTTTCTTTCCTCTTCTTTTCTCGTTTCTCTTCTTTTCTCTTTTCTCTTCTTTTCTCTTTTCCCTTTTCTTTTCTCTTTTCTCTATTCTCTTCTTTTCTCTTTTCTCGTCTTTTCTCTTTTCTCTTCATTTCCCTTCATTGTTCTTTTCTCTTTTCTCTTTTGTATTCTTTTCTCTTCTATTCACTTTTCTCTATTAACTTTTCTCTTCTTTTCTCTATTCTCTTCTTTTCTCTATTAACTTTTCTCTTCTTTTCTCTATTCTCTTCTTTTCTCTTTTTTCTCTTCTATTCACTTTTCTCTTTTATCTTTTCTCTTCTTTTCTCTATTCTCTTCTTTTCTCTTTTCTCTTCTTTTCTCTTCATTTCTCTTTCCTCATTTCTCTATTCTCATCTGTTCTCTTTCTCTTCTTTGCTCTTTTCTCTTTTCTCTTCTTCTATCTTCTTTTATCTTCTTTTCTCTTTTCTCTTTTCTCTATTCTCTTCTGTTCTCTTTTGTCTTCTTTCCACTGTTCCCTTTTCTCGTCTATTCTCTTTTATCTTTTCTCTTCTTTTCTCTTTTCTCTTCTTTTCTCCTTTCACGTTTCTTTTCTCTTTTTTCTTCTTTTCTCATTCATTTTTTCTCTTTTCTCTGTTCTCTTCTTTTCTCTTTTCTCTTCTTTTCTCCTTTCTTTTCTGTTTTCTCTTCTTCTCTTCTTTTCTCCTTTCTCTTCTTTTCCCTTCATTTCTCTTTTCTCTTTTGTATTCTTTTATCTTCTATTCACTTTTCTCTTTTGTCTTTTCTTTTCTCTTCTTTTCTCTCTTCTCTTCTTTTCTCTTTTCTCTTCTTTTCTCTTCATTTCTCTTTCCTCATTTCTCTATTCTCATCTGTTCTCTTTTCTCTTCTTTGCTCTTTTCTCTTTTCTCTTCTTCTATCTTCTTTAACTTCTTTTCTCTTTTCTCCTTTCTCTATTCTCTTCTGTTCTCTTTTGTCTTCTTTCCACTGTTCCCTTTTCTCTTCTATTCTCTTTTATCTTTTCTCTTCATTTCTCTTTTCTCTTCTTTTCCATTCTCTCTTCTTTTCTCTTTTCTCATTTCTCATTTCTCTTTTCTTTTCTTTTCTCTTTTCTCTTTTCTCTTCTGGTCTCTTTTTTCTCTTCTATTCTTTTCTCTTCTTTTCTCTTGTCCATTTTCTCTTCTTTTCTCTTGTCTCTTTTCTCTTGTCACTTCTTTTCTCTTTTCTCGTTTCTATTTCCTCTTCATTTCTATTTTATCTCTTCTCTTCTTTTCACTTTTCCCTTTTCTTTTCTCTTTTCTCTTCTTTTCTCTTTTCTCTTCTTTTCTCTTCTTTTCTCTTTTCCCTTTTCTCTTCTTTTTCCTTTTCTCTTCTTTTCTCGTTTCTCTTCATTTCTCTTTTCTCTTTTCTCTTCTTATCTCTTCTCCTTTTTCTCATATCTGTTCTTTTCTCTTTTCTCTTCATTTCTCTTCTTTTCTCTTTTCCCTTTACACCTCTTTTTTCTTTTCTTCTTTTCTCTTTTCACTTTTCTTTTCTCTTTTCTCTTCTTTTCTCTTTTCACTTTTCTTTTCTCTTTTCTCTTCTTTTCTCTTTTCTCATCTTTTCTCCTCTTTACTCTTTTCCCTTTTCTCTTCTTTTTACTTTTCTCTTCTTTTCTCGTTTCTCTTCTTTTCTCGTTTCTCTTCTTTTCTCTTTTCCCTTTTCTTTTCTCTTTTCTCTATTCTCTTCTTTTCTCTTTTCTCGTCTTTTCACTTTTCTCTTCATTTCCCTTCATTTTTCTTTTCTCTTTTCTCTTTTGTATTCTTTTCTCTTCTATTCACTTTTCTCAATTAACTTTTCTCTTCTTTTCGCTATTCTCTTCTTTTCTCTTTTCTCTTCTTTTCTCTTCATTTCTCTTTCCTCATTTCTCTATTCTCATCTGTTCTCTTTTCTCTTCTTTTCTCGTTTCTCTTCTTTTCTCTATTCTCTTTTTTTCTCTTTTCCCTTCATTTCTCTTTCCTCATTTCTCTATTCTCATCTGTTCTCTTTTCTCTTCTTTGCTCTTTTCTCTTTTCTCTTCTTCTATCTTCTTTTATCTTCTTTTCTCTTTTCTCTATTCTCTTCTGTTCTCTTTTGTCTTCTTTCCACTGTTCCCTTTTCTCGTCTATTCTCTTTTATCTTTTCTCTTCTTTTCTCTTTTCTCTTCTTTTCTCCTTTCACGTTTCTTTTCTCTTTTCTCTTCTTTTATCATTCATTTTCTCTCTTTTCTGTTTTCTCTTCTTTTCTCTTTTCTCTTCTTTTCTCCTTTCTTTTCTCTTTTCTCTTCTTCTCTTCTTTTCTCTTTTCTCTTCTTTTCCCTTCATTTCTCTTTTCTCTTTTGTATTCTTTTATCTTCTATTCACTTTTCTCTTTTATCTTTTCTTTTCTCTTCTTTTCTCTATTCTCTTCTTTTCTCTTTTCTCTTCTTTTCTCTTCATTTCTCTTTCCTCATTTCTCTATTCTCATCTGTTCTCTTTTCTCTTCTTTTCTCGTTTCTCTTCTTTTCTGTTTCTCTTTTCTCTTCTTTTCTCTTTTCTCTTCTTTTCTCTTCTTTTCTCTTTTCCCTTTTCTCTTCTTTTTTCTTTTCTCTTCTTTTCTCGTTTCTCTTCTTTTCTCTTTTCTCTTTTCTCTTCTTATCTCTTCTCCTTTTTCTCATATCTGTTCTTTTCTCTTTTCTCTTCATTTCTCTTCTTTTCTCTTTTCCCTTTACACCTCTTTTTTCTTTTCTTCTTTTCTCTTTTCACTTTTCTTTTCTCTTTTCTCTTCTTTTCTCTTTTCACTTTTCTTTTCTCTTTTCTCTTCTTTTCTCTTTTCTCATCTTTTCTCCTCTTTACTCTTTTCCCTTTTCTCTTCTTTTTTCTTTTCTCTTCTTTTCTGGTTTCTCTTCTTTTCTCGTTTCTCTTCTTTTCTCTTTTCCCTTTTCTTTTCTCTTTTCTCTATTCTCTTCTTTTCTCTTTTCTCGTCTTTTCACTTTTCTCTTCATTTCCCTTCATTTTTCTTTTCTCTTTTCTCTTTTGTATTCTTTTCTCTTCTATTCACTTTTCTCAATTAACTTTTCTCTTCTTTTCGCTATTCTCTTCTTTTCTCTTTTCTCTTCTTTTCTCTTCATTTCTCTTTCCTCATTTCTCTATTCTCATCTGTTCTCTTTTCTCTTCTTTGCTCTTTTCTCTTTTCTCTTCTTCTATCTTCTTTTATCTTCTTTTCTCTTTTCTCTTTTCTCTATTCTCTTCTGTTCTCTTTTGTCTTCTTTCCTCTGTTCCCTTTTCTCGTCTATTCTCTTTTATCTTTTCTCTTCATTTCTCTTTTCTCTTCTTTTCCATTCTCTCTTCTTTTCTCTTTTCTCATTTCTCTTTTCTTTTCTTTTCTCTTTTCTCTTTTCTCTTCTTGTCTCTTTTTTCTTTTCTATTCTTTTCTCTTCTTTTCTCTTTTCCATTTTCTCTTATTTTCTCTTTTCCCTTTTCTCTTCTTTTCTCTGTTGTCTTTTTCTCTTGACTCTTCTTTTCTCTTTTCGCTTCTCTCTTCTTATCTCTTCTCCTTTTTCTCATATCTGTTCTTTTCTCTTTTCTCTTTTCTCTTCATTTCTCTTCTTTTTTCCCTTTACACCTCTTTTTTCTTTTCTTCTTTTCTCTTTTCACTTTTCTTTTCTCTTTTCTCTTCTTTTCTCTTTTCTCATCTTTTCTCCTCTTTACTCTTTTCCCTTTTCTCTTCTTTTTTCTTTCCTCTTCTTTTCTCGTTTCTCTTCTTTTCTCTTTTCTCTTCTTTTCTCTTTTCCCTTTTCTTTTCTCTTTTCTCTTTTCTCTTCTTTTCTCTTTTCTCGTCTTTTCTCTTTTCTCTTCATTTCCCTTCATTGTTCTTTTCTCTTTTCTCTTTTGTATTCTTTTCTCTTCTATTCACTTTTCTCTATTAACTTTTCTCTTCTTTTCTCTATTCTCTTCTTTTCTCTATTAACTTTTCTCTTCTTTTCTCTATTCTCTTCTTTTCTCTTTTTTCTCTTCTATTCACTTTTCTCTTTTATCTTTTCTCTTCTTTTCTCTATTCTCTTCTTTTCTCTTTTCTCTTCTTTTCTCTTCATTTCTCTTTCCTCATTTCTCTATTCTCATCTGTTCTCTTTCTCTTCTTTGCTCTTTTCTCTTTTCTCTTCTTCTATCTTCTTTTATCTTCTTTTCTCTTTTCTCTTTTCTCTATTCTCTTCTGTTCTCTTTTGTCTTCTTTCCACTGTTCCCTTTTCTCGTCTATTCTCTTTTATCTTTTCTCTTCTTTTCTCTTTTCTCTTCTTTTCTCCTTTCACGTTTCTTTTCTCTTTTTTCTTCTTTTCTCATTCATTTTTTCTCTTTTCTCTGTTCTCTTCTTTTCTCTTTTCTCTTCTTTTCTCCTTTCTTTTCTGTTTTCTCTTCTTCTCTTCTTTTCTCCTTTCTCTTCTTTTCCCTTCATTTCTCTTTTCTCTTTTGTATTCTTTTATCTTCTATTCACTTTTCTCTTTTGTCTTTTCTTTTCTCTTCTTTTCTCTCTTCTCTTCTTTTCTCTTTTCTCTTCTTTTCTCTTCATTTCTCTTTCCTCATTTCTCTATTCTCATCTGTTCTCTTTTCTCTTCTTTGCTCTTTTCTCTTTTCTCTTCTTCTATCTTCTTTAACTTCTTTTCTCTTTTCTCCTTTCTCTATTCTCTTCTGTTCTCTTTTGTCTTCTTTCCACTGTTCCCTTTTCTCTTCTATTCTCTTTTATCTTTTCTCTTCATTTCTCTTTTCTCTTCTTTTCCATTCTCTCTTCTTTTCTCTTTTCTCATTTCTCATTTCTCTTTTCTTTTCTTTTCTCTTTTCTCTTTTCTCTTCTGGTCTCTTTTTTCTCTTCTATTCTTTTCTCTTCTTTTCTCTTGTCCATTTTCTCTTCTTTTCTCTTGTCTCTTTTCTCTTGTCACTTCTTTTCTCTTTTCTCGTTTCTATTTCCTCTTCATTTCTATTTTATCTCTTCTCTTCTTTTCACTTTTCCCTTTTCTTTTCTCTTTTCTCTTCTTTTCTCTTTTCTCTTCTTTTCTCTTCTTTTCTCTTTTCCCTTTTCTCTTCTTTTTCCTTTTCTCTTCTTTTCTCGTTTCTCTTCATTTCTCTTTTCTCTTTTCTCTTCTTATCTCTTCTCCTTTTTCTCATATCTGTTCTTTTCTCTTTTCTCTTCATTTCTCTTCTTTTCTCTTTTCCCTTTACACCTCTTTTTTCTTTTCTTCTTTTCTCTTTTCACTTTTCTTTTCTCTTTTCTCTTCTTTTCTCTTTTCACTTTTCTTTTCTCTTTTCTCTTCTTTTCTCTTTTCTCATCTTTTCTCCTCTTTACTCTTTTCCCTTTTCTCTTCTTTTTACTTTTCTCTTCTTTTCTCGTTTCTCTTCTTTTCTCGTTTCTCTTCTTTTCTCTTTTCCCTTTTCTTTTCTCTTTTCTCTATTCTCTTCTTTTCTCTTTTCTCGTCTTTTCACTTTTCTCTTCATTTCCCTTCATTTTTCTTTTCTCTTTTCTCTTTTGTATTCTTTTCTCTTCTATTCACTTTTCTCAATTAACTTTTCTCTTCTTTTCGCTATTCTCTTCTTTTCTCTTTTCTCTTCTTTTCTCTTCATTTCTCTTTCCTCATTTCTCTATTCTCATCTGTTCTCTTTTCTCTTCTTTTCTCGTTTCTCTTCTTTTCTCTATTCTCTTTTTTTCTCTTTTCCCTTCATTTCTCTTTCCTCATTTCTCTATTCTCATCTGTTCTCTTTTCTCTTCTTTGCTCTTTTCTCTTTTCTCTTCTTCTATCTTCTTTTATCTTCTTTTCTCTTTTCTCTATTCTCTTCTGTTCTCTTTTGTCTTCTTTCCACTGTTCCCTTTTCTCGTCTATTCTCTTTTATCTTTTCTCTTCTTTTCTCTTTTCTCTTCTTTTCTCCTTTCACGTTTCTTTTCTCTTTTCTCTTCTTTTATCATTCATTTTCTCTCTTTTCTGTTTTCTCTTCTTTTCTCTTTTCTCTTCTTTTCTCCTTTCTTTTCTCTTTTCTCTTCTTCTCTTCTTTTCTCTTTTCTCTTCTTTTCCCTTCATTTCTCTTTTCTCTTTTGTATTCTTTTATCTTCTATTCACTTTTCTCTTTTATCTTTTCTTTTCTCTTGTTTTCTCTATTCTCTTCTTTTCTCTTTTCTCTTCTTTTCTCTTCATTTCTCTTTCCTCATTTCTCTATTCTCATCTGTTCTCTTTTCTCTTCTTTTCTCGTTTCTCTTCTTTTCTCTTTTCTCTTTTCTCTTCTTTTCTCTTTTCTCTTCTTTTCTCTTCTTTTCTCTTTTCCCTTTTCTCTTCTTTTTTCTTTTCTCTTCTTTTCTCGTTTCTCTTCTTTTCTCTTTTCTCTTTTCTCTTCTTATCTCTTCTCCTTTTTCTCATATCTGTTCTTTTCTCTTTTCTCTTCATTTCTCTTCTTTTCTCTTTTCCCTTTACACCTCTTTTTTCTTTTCTTCTTTTCTCTTTTCACTTTTCTTTTCTCTTTTCTCTTCTTTTCTCTTTTCACTTTTCTTTTCTCTTTTCTCTTCTTTTCTCTTTTCTCATCTTTTCTCCTCTTTACTCTTTTCCCTTTTCTCTTCTTTTTTCTTTTCTCTTCTTTTCTGGTTTCTCTTCTTTTCTCGTTTCTCTTCTTTTCTCTTTTCCCTTTTCTTTTCTCTTTTCTCTATTCTCTTCTTTTCTCTTTTCTCGTCTTTTCACTTTTCTCTTCATTTCCCTTCATTTTTCTTTTCTCTTTTCTCTTTTGTATTCTTTTCTCTTCTATTCACTTTTCTCAATTAACTTTTCTCTTCTTTTCGCTATTCTCTTCTTTTCTCTTTTCTCTTCTTTTCTCTTCATTTCTCTTTCCTCATTTCTCTATTCTCATCTGTTCTCTTTTCTCTTCTTTGCTCTTTTCTCTTTTCTCTTCTTCTATCTTCTTTTATCTTCTTTTCTCTTTTCTCTTTTCTCTATTCTCTTCTGTTCTCTTTTGTCTTCTTTCCTCTGTTCCCTTTTCTCGTCTATTCTCTTTTATCTTTTCTCTTCATTTCTCTTTTCTCTTCTTTTCCATTCTCTCTTCTTTTCTCTTTTCTCATTTCTCTTTTCTTTTCTTTTCTCTTTTCTCTTTTCTCTTCTTGTCTCTTTTTTCTTTTCTATTCTTTTCTCTTCTTTTCTCTTTTCCATTTTCTCTTATTTTCTCTTTTCCCTTTTCTCTTCTTTTCTCTGTTGTCTTTTTCTCTTGACTCTTCTTTTCTCTTTTCGCTTCTCTCTTCTTATCTCTTCTCCTTTTTCTCATATCTGTTCTTTTCTCTTTTCTCTTTTCTCTTCATTTCTCTTCTTTTTTCCCTTTACACCTCTTTTTTCTTTTCTTCTTTTCTCTTTTCACTTTTCTTTTCTCTTTTCTCTTCTTTTCTCTTTTCTCATCTTTTCTCCTCTTTACTCTTTTCCCTTTTCTCTTCTTTTTTCTTTCCTCTTCTTTTCTCGTTTCTCTTCTTTTCTCTTTTCTCTTCTTTTCTCCTTTCCCTTTTCTTTTCTCTTTTCTCTTTTCTCTTCTTTTCTCTTTTCTCGTCTTTTCTCTTTTCTCTTCATTTCCCTTCATTGTTCTTTTCTCTTTTCTCTTTTGTATTCTTTTCTCTTCTATTCACTTTTCTCTATTAACTTTTCTCTTCTTTTCTCTATTCTCTTCTTTTCTCTATTAACTTTTCTCTTCTTTTCTCTATTCTCTTCTTTTCTCTTTTTTCTCTTCTATTCACTTTTCTCTTTTATCTTTTCTCTTCTTTTCTCTATTCTCTTCTTTTCTCTTTTCTCTTCTTTTCTCTTCATTTCTCTTTCCTCATTTCTCTATTCTCATCTGTTCTCTTTCTCTTCTTTGCTCTTTTCTCTTTTCTCTTCTTCTATCTTCTTTTATCTTCTTTTCTCTTTTCTCTTTTCTCTATTCTCTTCTGTTCTCTTTTGTCTTCTTTCCACTGTTCCCTTTTCTCGTCTATTCTCTTTTATCTTTTCTCTTCTTTTCTCTTTTCTCTTCTTTTCTCCTTTCACGTTTCTTTTCTCTTTTTTCTTCTTTTCTCATTCATTTTTTCTCTTTTCTCTGTTCTCTTCTTTTCTCTTTTCTCTTCTTTTCTCCTTTCTTTTCTGTTTTCTCTTCTTCTCTTCTTTTCTCCTTTCTCTTCTTTTCCCTTCATTTCTCTTTTCTCTTTTGTATTCTTTTATCTTCTATTCACTTTTCTCTTTTGTCTTTTCTTTTCTCTTCTTTTCTCTCTTCTCTTCTTTTCTCTTTTCTCTTCTTTTCTCTTCATTTCTCTTTCCTCATTTCTCTATTCTCATCTGTTCTCTTTTCTCTTCTTTGCTCTTTTCTCTTTTCTCTTCTTCTATCTTCTTTAACTTCTTTTCTCTTTTCTCCTTTCTCTATTCTCTTCTGTTCTCTTTTGTCTTCTTTCCACTGTTCCCTTTTCTCTTCTATTCTCTTTTATCTTTTCTCTTCATTTCTCTTTTCTCTTCTTTTCCATTCTCTCTTCTTTTCTCTTCTCTCATTTCTCATTTCTCTTTTCTTTTCTTTTCTCTTTTCTCTTTTCTCTTCTGGTCTCTTTTTTCTCTTCTATTCTTTTCTCTTCTTTTCTCTTTTCCATTTTCTCTTCTTTTCTCTTGTCTCTTTTCTCTTGTCACTTCTTTTCTCTTTTCTCGTTTCTATTTCCTCTTCATTTCTATTTTATCTCTTCTCTTCTTTTCACTTTTCCCTTTTCTTTTCTCTTTTCTCTTCTTTTCTCTTTTCTCTTCTTTTCTCTTCTTTTCTCTTTTCCCTTTTCTCTTCTTTTTCCTTTTCTCTTCTTTTCTCGTTTCTCTTCATTTCTCTTTTCTCTTTTCTCTTCTTATCTCTTCTCCTTTTTCTCATATCTGTTCTTTTCTCTTTTCTCTTCATTTCTCTTCTTTTCTCTTTTCCCTTTACACCTCTTTTTTCTTTTCTTCTTTTCTCTTTTCACTTTTCTTTTCTCTTTTCTCTTCTTTTCTCTTTTCACTTTTCTTTTCTCTTTTCTCTTCTTTTCTCTTTTCTCATCTTTTCTCCTCTTTACTCTTTTCCCTTTTCTCTTCTTTTTACTTTTGTCTTCTTTTCTCGTTTCTCTTCTTTTCTCGTTTCTCTTCTTTTCTCTTTTCCCTTTTCTTTTCTCTTTTCTCTATTCTCTTCTTTTCTCTTTTCTCGTCTTTTCACTTTTCTCTTCATTTCCCTTCATTTTTCTTTTCTCTTTTCTCTTTTGTATTCTTTTCTCTTCTATTCACTTTTCTCAATTAACTTTTCTCTTCTTTTCGCTATTCTCTTCTTTTCTCTTTTCTCTTCTTTTCTCTTCATTTCTCTTTCCTCATTTCTCTATTCTCATCTGTTCTCTTTTCTCTTCTTTGCTCTTTTCTCTTTTCTCTTCTTCTATCTTCTTTTATCTTCTTTTCTCTTTTCTCTTTTCTCTATTCTCTTCTGTTCTCTTTTGTCTTCTTTCCTCTGTTCCCTTTTCTCGTCTATTCTCTTTTATCTTTTCTCTTCATTTCTCTTTTCTCTTCTTTTCCATTCTCTCTTCTTTTCTCTTTTCTCATTTCTCTTTTCTTTTCTTTTCTCTTTTCTCTTTTCTCTTCTTGTCTCTTTTTTCTTTTCTATTCTTTTCTCTTCTTTTCTCTTTTCCATTTTCTCTTATTTTCTCTTTTCCCTTTTCTCTTCTTTTCTCTATTCTCTTTTTCTCTTTACTCTTCCTTTCTCTTTTCGCTTTTCTCTTCTTATCTCTTCTCCTTTTTCTCATATCTATTCTTTTCTCTTTTCTCTTTTCTCTTCATTTCTCTTCTTTTTTCCCTTTACACCTCTTTTTTCTTTTCTTCTTTTCTCTTTTAACTTTTCTTTTCTCTTTTCTCTTCTTTTCTCTTTTCTCATCTTTTCTCCTCTTTACTCTTTTCCCTTTTCTCTGCTTTTTTCTTTTCTCTTCTTTTCTCGTTTCTCTTCTTTTCTCTTTTCCATTTTCTTTTCTCTTTTCTCTATTCTCCTCTTTTCTCTTTTCTCGTTCTTTCTCTTTTCTCTTCATTTCCCTTCATTTTTCTTTTCACTTTTCTCTTTTGTATTCTTTTCTCTTCTATTCACTTTTCTCTTTTAACTTTTCTCTTCTTTTCTCTATTCTCTTCTTTTCCCTTTTTTCTCTTCTATTCACTTTTCTCTTTTATGTTTTCTCTTCTTTTCTCTATTCTCTTCTTTTCTCTATTAACTTTTCTCTTCTTTTCTCTATTCTCTTCTTTTCTCTTTTTTCTCTTCTATTCACTTTTCTCCTTTATCTTTTCTCTTCTTTTCTCTATTCTCTTCTTTTCTCTTTTCTCTTCATTTCTCTTTCCTCATTTCTCTATTCTCATCTGTTCTCTTTTCTCTTCTTTGCTCTTTTCTCTTTTCTCTTCTTCTATCTTCTTTTATCTTCATTTCTCTTTTCTCTATTCTCTTCTGTTCTCTTTTGTCTTCTTTCCACTGTTCCCTTTTCTCGTCTATTCTCTTTTATCTTTTCTCTTCTTTTCTCTTTTCTCTTCTTTTCTCTTCTTTTCTCCTTTCACGTTTCTTTTCTCTTTTCTCTTCTTTTATCATTCATTTTCTCTCTTTTCTGTTTTCTCTTCTTTTCTCTTTTCTCTTCTTTTCTCCTTTCTTTTCTCTTTTCTCTTCTTCTCTTCTTTTCTCTTTTCTCTTCTTTTCCCTTCATTTCTCTTTTCTCTTTTGTATTCTTTTATCTTCTATTCACTTTTCTCTTTTATCTTTTCTTTTCTCTTCTTTTCTCTATTCTCTTCTTTTCTCTTTTCTCTTCTTTTCTCTTCATTTCTCTTTCCTCATTTCTCTATTCTCATCTGTTCTCTTTTCTCTTCTTTTCTCGTTTCTCTTCTTTTCTCTGTTCCCTTTTCTCTTCTTTTTTCTTTTCTCTTCTTTTCTCTTTTCTCTTCTTTTCTCCTTTCACTTTTCTTTTCTCTTTTCTCTTCTTTTCTCTTTTCTCATCTTTTCTCCTCTTTACTCTTTTACCTTTTCTCTTCTTTTTTCTTTTCTCTTCTTTTCTCGTTTCTCTTCTTTTCTCTTTTCCCTTTTCGTTTCTCTTTTCTCTATTCTCTTCTTTTCTCTTTTCTCTTTTGTATTCTTTTCTCTTCTATTCACTGTTCTCTTTTAACTTTTCTCTTCTTTTCTCTATTCTCTTCTTTTCTCTTTTTTCTCTTCTATTCACTTTTCTCTTTTATCTTTTCTCTTCTTTTCTCTATTCTCTTCTTTTCTCTATTAACTTTTCTCTTCTTTTCTCTATTCTCTTCTTTTCCCTTCTTTTCTCTTCATTTCTCTTTCCTCATTTCTCTATTCTCATCTGTTCTCTTTTCTCTTCTTTTCTCGTTTCTCTTCTTTTCTCTTTTCCCTTTTCTCTTCTTTTTTCTTTTCTCTTCTTTTCTCTTTTCTCTTCTTTTCTCCTTTCACTTTTCTTTTCTCTTTTCTCTTCTTTTCTCTTTTCTCATCTTTTCTCCTCTTTTCTCTTTTCCCTTTTCTCTTCTTTTTTCTTTTCTCTTCTTTTCTCGTTTCTCTTCTTTTCGCTTTTCCCTTTTCGTTTCTCTTTTCTCTATTCTCTTCTTTTCTCTTTTCTCTTTTGTATTCTTTTCTCTTCTATTCACTGTTCTCTTTTAACTTTTCTCTTCTTTTCTCTATTCTCTTCTTTTCTCTTTTTTCTCTTCTATTCACTTTTCTCTTTTATCTTTTCTCTTCTTTTCTCTATTCTCTTCTTTTCTCTATTAACTTTTCTCTTCTTTTCTCTATTCTCTTCTTTTCTCTTTTTTCTCTTCTATTCACTTTTCTCCTTTATCTTTTCTCTTCTTTTCTCTATTCTCTTCTTTTCTCTTTTCTCTTCTTTTCTCTTCATTTCTCTTTCCTCATTTCTCTATTCTCATCTGTTCTCTTTTCTCTTCTTTGCTCTTTTCTCTTTTCTCTTCTTCTATCTTCTTTTATCTTCTTTTCTCTTTTCTCTTTTCTCTATTCTCTTCTGTTCTCTTTTGTCTTCTTTCCACTGTTCCCTTTTCTCGTCTATTCTCTTTTATCTTTTCTCTTCTTTTCTCTTTTCTCTTCTTTTCTCTTCTTTTCTCCTTTCACGTTTCTTTTCTCTTTTCTCTTCTTTTCTCATTCCTTTTTTCTCTTTTCTCTTTTCTCTTCTTTTCTCCTTTCTTTTCTCTTGTCTCTTCTTCTCTTCTTTTCTCTTTTCTCTTCTTTTCCCTTCATTTCTCTTTTCTCTTTTGTATTCTTTTATCTTCTATTCACTTTTCTCTTTTATCTTTTCTTTTCTCTTCTTTTCTCTATTCTCTTCTTTTCTCTATTCTCTTCTTTTCTCTTCATTTCTCTTTCCTCATTTCTCTATTCTCATCTGTTCTCTTTTCTCTTCTTTGCTCTTTTCTCTTTTCTCTTCTTCTATCTTCTTTTATCTTCTTTTCTCTTTTCTCTTTTCTCTATTCTCTTCTGTTCTCTTTTGTCTTCTTTCCTCTGTTCCCTTTTCTCGTCTATTCTCTTTTATCTTTTCTCTTCATTTCTCTTTTCTCTTCTTTTCCATTCTCTCTTCTTTTCTCTTTTCTCATTTCTCTTTTCTTTTCTTTTCTCTTTTCTCTTCTCTCTTCTTGTCTCTTTTTTCTCTTCTATTCTTTTCTCTTCTTTTCTCTTTTCCATTTTCTCTTGTTTTCTCTTGTCTCTTTTCTCTTTTCACTTCTTGTCTCTTTTTTCTCTTCTATTATTTTCTCTTCTTTTCTCTTTTCTATTTCCTCTTCTTTTCTATTTTATCTCTTCTCTTCTTTTCTCTTTTCCCTTTTCTTTTCTCTTTTCTCTTCTTTTCTCCTTCACTTTTCTTCTTCTTTTCTGTCCTTTTCTCTTTTCTCATCTTTTCGCCTCTTTACTCTTTTCCCTTTTCTCTTCTTTTTTCTTTTCTCTTCTTTTCTCATTTCTCTTCTTTTCTCTTTTCTCTTATTTTCTCTTTTCACTTTTCTCTTCTTTTCTCTTTTCCCTTTTCTCTTGTTTTCTCTTTTCCCTTTTCTCTTCTTTTCTCTATTCTCTTTTTCTCTTTACTCTTCTTTTCTCTTTTCGCTTTTCTCTTCTTATCTCTTCTCCTTTTTCTCATATCTGTTCTTTTCTCTTTTCTCTTTTCGCTTCATTTCTCTTCTTTTCTCTTTTCCCTTTACACCTCTTTTTCCTTTTCTTCTTTTCTCTTTTCACTTTTCTTTTCTCTTTTCTCTTTTCTCATCTTTTCTCCTCTTTACTCTTTTCCCTTTTCTCTTCTTTTTTCTTTTCTCTTCTTTTCTCTTTTCTCTTCTTTTCTCTTTTCCCTTTTCTTTTCTCTTTTCTCTATTCTCTTCTTTTCTCTTTTCTCGTCTTTTCTCTTTTCTCGTCATTTCCCTTCATTTCTCTTTTCTCTTTTCTCTTTTGTATTCTTTTCTCTTCTATTCACTTTTCCCTTTTAACTTTTCTCTTGTTTTCTCTATTCTCTTCTTTTCTCTTTTTTCTCTTTTATTCACTTTTCTCTTTTATCATTTCTCTTCTTTTCTCTTTTCTCCTCTTTTCTCTTTTCCCTTTTCTTTTCTCTTTTCTCTTTTCTCTTCGTATCTCTTCTTTTCTCTTTTCTCTTCTTTTCTCTTCTTTTCTCTTTTCCTATATTCCCTTCTTTTCTCTTTTCTCTTTTCTCTTCTTTATTCTTTAACCTTTTCTCTTCTTTTTACTCTTCTTTTCTCTTTTCTTTTCTTTTCATTTCTTTTCTCTTCTTTTCTCTTTTCTCTTCTTTTCTCTTCCTTCCTCTATATATTCTCTTTTCTCTTTTCTCTCATTTTCTCTTATTTTCTCTTTTTCCTATTCTCTTCTTTTCTCTATTCTCTTTTTCTCTTTACTCTTCTTTTCTCTTTTCGCTTTTCTCTTCTTACCTCTTCTCCTTTTTCTCATATCTGTTCTTTTCTCTTTTCTCTTTTTTCTTCATTTCTCTTCTTTTCTCTTTTCCCTTTACACCTCTTTTTTCTTTTCTTCTTTTCTCTTTTTACTTTTCTTTTCTCTTTTCTCTTCTTTTCTCTTTTCTCATCTTTTCTCCTCTTTACTCTTTTCCCTTTTCTCTTCTTTTTTCTTTTCTCTTCTTTTCTCGTTTCTCTTCTTTTCTCTTTTCTCTTCTTTTCTCTTTTCCCTTTTCTTTTCTCTTTTCTCTATTCTCTTCTTTTCTCTTTTCTCTTTTGTATTCTTTTCTCTTCTATTCACTTTTCTCTTTTAACTTTTCTCTTCTTTTCTCTATTCTCTTCTTTTCTCTTTTTTCTCTTCTATTCACTTTTCTCTTTTATCTTTTCTCTTCTTTTCTCTATTCTCTTCTTTTCTCTTCTTTTCTCTTTTCCCTTTTCTCTTCTTTTTTCTTTTCTCTTCTTTTCTCGTTTCTCTTCTTTTCTCTTTTCTCTTTTCTCTTCTTATCTCTTCTCCTTTTTCTCATATCTGTTCTTTTCTCTTTTCTCTTCATTTCTCTTCTTTTCTCTTTTCCCTTTACACCTCTTTTTTCTTTTCTTCTTTTCTCTTTTCACTTTTCTTTTCTCTTTTCTCTTCTTTTCTCTTTTCACTTTTCTTTTCTCTTTTCTCTTCTTTTCTCTTTTCTCATCTTTTCTCCTCTTTAC
The DNA here is from genome assembly GCF_047496795.1 of Chiloscyllium punctatum. Taxonomy (NCBI): domain Eukaryota; kingdom Metazoa; phylum Chordata; class Chondrichthyes; order Orectolobiformes; family Hemiscylliidae; genus Chiloscyllium; species Chiloscyllium punctatum. The sequence continues at coordinate 37,379,459 of NC_092779.1, forward strand.
TCCTTTCCCTTTTCTCTTCTTTTTTCTTTTCTCTTCTTTTCTCGTTTCTCGTTTCTCTTCTTTTCTCTTTTCCCTTTTCTTTTCTCTATTCTCTATTCTCTTCTTTTCTCTTTTCTCGTCTTTTCATTTATCTCTTCATTTCCCTTCATTTTTCTTTTCTCTTTTCTCTTTTGTATTCTTTTCTCTTCTATTTACTTTTCTCAATTAACTTTTCTCTTCTTTTCGCTATTCTCTTCTTTTCTCTTTTCTCTTCTTTTCTCTTCATTTCTCTTTCCTCATTTCTCTATTCTCATCTGTTCTCTTTTCTCTTCTTTGCTCTTTTCTCTTTTCTCTTCTTCTATCTTCTTTTATCTTCTTTTCTCTTTTCTCTTTTCTCTATTCTCTTCTGTTCTCTTTTGTCTTCTTTCCTCTGTTCCGTTTTCTCGTCTATTCTCTTTTATCTTTTCTCTTCATTTCTCTTTTCTCTTCTTTTCCATTCTCTCTTCTTTTCTCTTTTCTCATTTCTCTTTTCTTTTCTTTTCTCTTTTCTCTTTTCTCTTCTTGTCTCTTTTTTCTTTTCTATTCTTTTCTCTTCTTTTCTCTTTTCCATTTTCTCTTATTTTCTCTTTTCCCTTTTCTCTTCTTTTCTCTATTCTCTTTTTCTCTTTACTCTTCCTTTCTCTTTTCGCTTTTCTCTTCTTATCTCTTCTCCTTTTTCTCATATCTATTCTTTTCTCTTTTCTCTTTTCTCTTCATTTCTCTTCTTTTTTCCCTTTACACCTCTTTTTTCTTTTCTTCTTTTCTCTTTTCACTTTTCTTTTCTCTTTTCTCTTCTTTTCTCTTTTCTCATCTTTTCTCCTCTTTACTCTTTTCCCTTTTCTCTTCTTTTTTCTTTTCTCTTCTTTTCTCGTTTCTCTTCTTTTCTCTTTTCTCTTCTTTTCTCTTTTCCCTTTTCTTTTCTCTTTTCTCTATTCTCTTCTTTTCTCTTTTCTCTTTTGTATTCTTTTCTCTTCTATTCACTTTTCTCTTTTAACTTTTCTCTTCTTTTCTCTATTCTCTTCTTTTCTCTTTTTTCTCTTCTATTCACTTTTCTCTTTTATCTTTTCTCTTCTTTTCTCTATTCTCTTCTTTTCTCTTCTTTTCTCTTTTCCCTTTTCTCTTCTTTTTTCTTTTCTCTTCTTTTCTCGTTTCTCTTCTTTTCTCTTTTCTCTTTTCTCTTCTTATCTCTTCTCCTTTTTCTCATATCTGTTCTTTTCTCTTTTCTCTTCATTTCTCTTCTTTTCTCTTTTCCCTTTACACCTCTTTTTTCTTTTCTTCTTTTCTCTTTTCACTTTTCTTTTCTCTTTTCTCTTCTTTTCTCTTTTCACTTTTCTTTTCTCTTTTCTCTTCTTTTCTCTTTTCTCATCTTTTCTCCTCTTTACTCCTTTCCCTTTTCTCTTCTTTTTTCTTTTCTCTTCTTTTCTCGTTTCTCGTTTCTCTTCTTTTCTCTTTTCCCTTTTCTTTTCTCTTTTCTCTATTCTCTTCTTTTCTCTTTTCTCGTCTTTTCATTTTTCTCTTCATTTCCCTTCATTTTTCTTTTCTCTTTTCTCTTTTGTATTCTTTTCTCTTCTATTTACTTTTCTCAATTAACTTTTCTCTTCTTTTCGCTATTCTCTTCTTTTCTCTTTTCTCTTCTTTTCTCTTCATTTCTCTTTCCTCATTTCTCTATTCTCATCTGTTCTCTTTTCTCTTCTTTGCTCTTTTCTCTTTTCTCTTCTTCTATCTTCTTTTATCTTCTTTTCTCTTTTCTCTTTTCTCTATTCTCTTCTGTTCTCTTTTGTCTTCTTTCCTCTGTTCCCTTTTCTCGTCTATTCTCTTTTATCTTTTCTCTTCATTTCTCTTTTCTCTTCTTTTCCATTCTCTCTTCTTTTCTCTTTTCTCATTTCTCTTTTCTTTTCTTTTCTCTTTTCTCTTTTCTCTTCTTGTCTCTTTTTTCTTTTCTATTCTTTTCTCTTCTTTTCTCTTTTCCATTTTCTCTTATTTTCTCTTTTCCCTTTTCTCTTCTTTTCTCTATTCTCTTTTTCTCTTTACTCTTCCTTTCTCTTTTCGCTTTTCTCTTCTTATCTCTTCTCCTTTTTCTCATATCTATTCTTTTCTCTTTTCTCTTTTCTCTTCATTTCTCTTCTTTTTTCCCTTTACACCTCTTTTTTCTTTTCTTCTTTTCTCTTTTCACTTTTCTTTTCTCTTTTCTCTTCTTTTCTCTTTTCTCATCTTTTCTCCTCTTTACTCTTTTCCCTTTTCTCTGCTTTTTTCTTTTCTCTTCTTTTCTCGTTTCTCTTCTTTTCTCTTTTCTCTTCTTTTCTCTTTTCCATTTTCTTTTCTCTTTTCTCTATTCTCTTCTTTTCTCTTTTCTCGTTCTTTCTCTTTTCTCTTCATTTCCCTTCATTTTTCTTTTCACTTTTCTCTTTTGTATTCTTTTCTCTTCTATTCACTTTTCTCTTTTAACTTTTCTCTTCTTTACTCTATTCTCTTCTTTTCCCTTTATTCTCTTCTATTCACTTTTCTCTTTTATGTTTTCTCTTCTTTTCTCTATTCTCTTCTTTTCTCTATTAACTTTTCTCTTCTTTTCTCTATTCTCTTCTTTTCCCTTTATTCTCTTCTATTCACTTTTCTCTTTTATGTTTTCTCTTCTTTTCTCTTTTCTCTTCTTCTATCTTCTTTTATCTTCTTTTCTCTTTTCTCTATTCTCTTCTGTTCTCTTTTGTCTTCTTTCCACTGTTCCCTTTTCTCGTCTATTCTCTTTTATCTTTTCTCCTCTTTTCTCTTTTCTCTTCTTTTCTCTTCTTTTCTCCTTTCACGTTTCTTTTCTCTTTTCTCTTCTTTTATCATTCATTTTCTCTCTTTTCTGTTTTCTCTTCTTTTCTCTTTTCTCTTCTTTTCTCCTTTCTTTTCTCTTTTCTCTTCTTCTCTTCTTTTCTCTTTTCTCTTCTTTTCCCTTCATTTCTCTTTTCTCTTTTGTATTCTTTTATCTTCTATTCACTTTTCTCTTTTATCTTTTCTTTTCTCTTCTTTTCTCTATTCTCTTCTTTTCTCTTTTCTCTTCTTTTCTCTTCATTTCTCTTTCCTCATTTCTCTATTCTCACCTGTTCTCTTTCTCTTCTTTGCTCTTTTCTCTTATTTTCTCTTTTCCCTTTTCTCTTCTTTTTTCTTTTCTCTTCTTTTCTCTTTTCTCTTCTTTTCTCCTTTCACTTTTCTTTTCTCTTTTCTCTTCTTTTCTCTTTTCTCATCTTTTCTCCTCTTTACTCTTTTCCCTTTTCTCTTCTTTTTTCTTTTGTCTTCTTTTCTCGTTTCTCTTCTTTTCTCTTTTCCCTTTTCTTTTCTCTTTTCTCTATTCTCTTCTTTTCTCTTTTCTCGTCTTTTCACTTTTCTCTTCATTTCCCTTCATTTTTCTTTTCTCTTTTCTCTTTTGTATTCTTTTCTCTTCTATTCACTTTTCTCAATTAACTTTTCTCTTCTTTTCGCTATTCTCTTCTTTTCTCTTTTCTCTTCTTTTCTCTTCATTTCTCTTTCCTCATTTCTCTATTCTCATCTGTTCTCTTTTCTCTTCTTTGCTCTTTTCTCTTTTCTCTTCTTCTATCTTCTTTCATCTTCTTTTCTCTTTGCTCTTTTCTCTATTCTCTTCTGTTCTCTTTTGTCTTCTTTCCTCTGTTCCCTTTTCTCGTCTATTCTCTTTTATCTTTTCTCTTCATTTCTCTTTTCTCTTCTTTTCCATTCTCTCTTCTTTTCTCTTTTCTCATTTCTCTTTTCTTTTCTTTTCTCTTTTCTCTTTTCTCTTCTTGTCTCTTTTTTCTTTTCTATTCTTTTCTCTTCTTTTCTCTTTTCCATTTTCTCTTATTTTCTCTTTTCTCTTTTCTCTTCTTTTCTCTTTTCTCATCTTTTCTCCTCTTTACTCTTTTCCCTTTTCTCTGCTTTTTTCTTTTCTCTTCTTTTCTCGTTTCTCTTCTTTTCTCTTTTCCATTTTCTTTTCTCTTTTCTCTATTCTCCTCTTTTCTCTTTTCTCGTTCTTTCTCTTTTCTCTTCATTTCCCTTCATTTTTCTTTTCACTTTTCTCTTTTGTATTCTTTTCTCTTCTATTCACTTTTCTCTTCTTTTCTCTATTCTCTTCTTTTCCCTTTTTTCTCTTCTATTCACTTTTCTCTTTTATGTTTTCTCTTCTTTTCTCTATTCTCTTCTTTTCTCTATTAACTTTTCTCTTCTTTTCTCTATTCTCTTCTTTTCTCTTTTTTCTCTTCTATTCACTTTTCTCCTTTATCTTTTCTCTTCTTTTCTCTATTCTCTTCTTTTCTCTTTTCTCTTCATTTCTCTTTCCTCATTTCTCTATTCTCATCTGTTCTCTTTTCTCTTCTTTGCTCTTTTCTCTTTTCTCTTCTTCTATCTTCTTTTATCTTCTTTTCTCTTTTCTCTATTCTCTTCTGTTCTCTTTTGTCTTCTTTCCACTGTTCCCTTTTCTCGTCTATTCTCTTTTATCTTTTCTCTTCTTTTCTCTTTTCTCTTCTTTTCTCTTCTTTTCTCCTTTCACGTTTCTTTTCTCTTTTCTCTTCTTTTATCATTCATTTTCTCTCTTTTCTGTTTTCTCTTCTTTTCTCTTTTCTCTTCTTTTCTCCTTTCTTTTCTCTTTTCTCTTCTTCTCTTCTTTTCTCTTTTCTCTTCTTTTCCCTTCATTTCTCTTTTCTCTTTTGTATTCTTTTATCTTCTATTCACTTTTCTCTTTTATCTTTTCTTTTCTCTTCTTTTCTCTATTCTCTTCTTTTCTCTTTTCTCTTCTTTTCTCTTCATTTCTCTTTCCTCATTTCTCTATTCTCATCTGTTCTCTTTTCTCTTCTTTTCTCGTTTCTCTTCTTTTCTCTTTTCCCTTTTCTCTTCTTTTTTCTTTTCTCTTCTTTTCTCTTTTCTCTTCTTTTCTCCTTTCACTTTTCTTTTCTCTTTTCTCATCTTTTCTCCTCTTTACTCTTTTCCCTTTTCTCTTCTTTTTTCTTTTCTCTTCTTTTCTCGTTTCTCTTCTTTTCTCTTTTCCCTTTTCGTTTCTCTTTTCTCTATTCTCTTCTTTTCTCTTTTCTCTTTTGTATTCTTTTCTCTTCTATTCACTGTTCTCTTTTAACTTTTCTCTTCTTTTCTCTATTCTCTTCTTTTCTCTTTTTTCTCTTCTATTCACTTTTCTCTTTTATCTTTTCTCTTCTTTTCTCTATTCTCTTCTTTTCTCTATTAACTTTTCTCTTCTTTTCTCTATTCTCTTCTTTTCTCTTTTCTCTTCTTTTCTCTTCATTTCTCTTTCCTCATTTCTCTATTCTCATCTGTTCTCTTTTCTCTTCTTTTCTCGTTTCTCTTCTTTTCTCTTTTCCCTTTTCTCTTCTTTTTTCTTTTCTCTTCTTTTCTCTTTTCTCTTCTTTTCTCCTTTCACTTTTCTTTTCTCTTTTCTCTTCTTTTCTCTTTTCTCATCTTTTCTCCTCTTTTCTCTTTTCCCTTTTCTCTTCTTTTTTCTTTTCTCTTCTTTTCTCGTTTCTCTTCTTTTCGCTTTTCCCTTTTCGTTTCTCTTTTCTCTATTCTCTTCTTTTCTCTTTTCTCTTTTGTATTCTTTTCTCTTCTATTCACTGTTCTCTTTTAACTTTTCTCTTCTTTTCTCTATTCTCTTCTTTTCTCTTTTTTCTCTTCTATTCACTTTTCTCTTTTATCTTTTCTCTTCTTTTCTCTATTCTCTTCTTTTCTCTATTAACTTTTCTCTTCTTTTCTCTATTCTCTTCTTTTCTCTTTTTTCTCTTCTATTCACTTTTCTCCTTTATCTTTTCTCTTCTTTTCTCTATTCTCTTCTTTTCTCTTTTCTCTTCTTTTCTCTTCATTTCTCTTTCCTCATTTCTCTATTCTCATCTGTTCTCTTTTCTCTTCTTTGCTCTTTTCTCTTTTCTCTTCTTCTATCTTCTTTTATCTTCTTTTCTCTTTTCTCTTTTCTCTATTCTCTTCTGTTCTCTTTTGTCTTCTTTCCACTGTTCCCTTTTCTCGTCTATTCTCTTTTATCTTTTCTCTTCTTTTCTCTTTTCTCTTCTTTTCTCTTCTCTTCTCCTTTCACGTTTCTTTTCTCTTTTCTCTTCTTTTCTCATTCCTTTTTTCTCTTTTCTCTTTTCTCTTCTTTTCTCCTTTCTTTTCTCTTGTCTCTTCTTCTCTTCTTTTCTCTTTTCTCTTCTTTTCCCTTCATTTCTCTTTTCTCTTTTGTATTCTTTTATCTTCTATTCACTTTTCTCTTTTATCTTTTCTTTTCTCTTCTTTTCTCTATTCTCTTCTTTTCTCTATTCTCTTCTTTTCTCTTCATTTCTCTTTCCTCATTTCTCTATTCTCATCTGTTCTCTTTTCTCTTCTTTGCTCTTTTCTCTTTTCTCTTCTTCTATCTTCTTTTATCTTCTTTTCTCTTTTCTCTTTTCTCTATTCTCTTCTGTTCTCTTTTGTCTTCTTTCCTCTGTTCCCTTTTCTCGTCTATTCTCTTTTATCTTTTCTCTTCATTTCTCTTTTCTCTTCTTTTCCATTCTCTCTTCTTTTCTCTTTTCTCATTTCTCTTTTCTTTTCTTTTCTCTTTTCTCTTCTCTCTTCTTGTCTCTTTTTTCTCTTCTATTCTTTTCTCTTCTTTTCTCTTTTCCATTTTCTCTTGTTTTTTCTTGTCTCTTTTCTCTTTTCACTTCTTGTCTCTTTTTTCTCTTCTATTATTTTCTCTTCTTTTCTCTTTTCTATTTCCTCTTCTTTTCTATTTTATCTCTTCTCTTCTTTTCTCTTTTCCCTTTTCTTTTCTCTTCTTTTCTCTTCTTTTCTCCTTCACTTTTCTTTTCTATTTTCTGTTCTTTTCTCTTTTCTCATCTTTTCGCCTCTTTACTCTTTTCCCTTTTCTCTTCTTTTTTCTTTTCTCTTCTTTTCTCATTTCTCTTCTTTTCTCTTTTCTCTTATTTTCTCTTTTCACTTTTCTCTTCTTTTCTCTTTTCCCTTTTCTCTTGTTTTCTCTTTCCCTTTTCTCTTCTTTTCTCTATTCTCTTTTTCTCTTTACTCTTCTTTTCTCTTTTCACTTTTCTCTTCTTATCTCTTCTCCGTTTTCTCATATCTGTTCTTTTCTCTTTTCTCTTTTCGCTTCATTTCTCTTCTTTTCTCTTTTCCGTTTACACCTCTTTTTCCTTTTCTTCTTTTCTCTTTTCACTTTTCTTTTCTCTTTTCTCTTTTCTCATCTTTTCTCCTCTTTACTCTTTTCCCTTTCCTCTTCTTTTCTCGTTTCTCTTCTTTTCTCGTTTCTCTTCTTTTCTCTTTTCCCTTTTCTTTTCTCTTTTCTCTATTCTCTTCTTTTCTCTTTTCTCGTCTTTTCACTTTTCTCTTCATTTCCCTTCATTTTTCTTTTCTCTTTTCTCTTTTGTATTCTTTCTCTTCTATTCACTTTTCTCAATTAACTTTTCTCTTCTTTTCGCTATTCTCTTCTTTTCTCTTTTCTCTTCTTTTCTCTTCATTTCTCTTTCCTCATTTCTCTATTCTCATCTGTTCTCTTTTCTCTTCTTTGCTCTTTTCTCTTTTCTCTTCTTCTATCTTCTTTTATCTTCTTTTCTCTTTTCTCTTTTCTCTATTCTCTTCTGTTCTCTTTTGTCTTCTTTCCTCTGTTCCCTTTTCTCGTCTATTCTCTTTTATCTTTTCTCTTCATTTCTCTTTTCTCTTCTTTTCCATTCTCTCTTCTTTTCTCTTTTCTCATTTCTCTTTTCTTTTCTTTTCTCTTTTCTCTTTTCTCTTCTTGTCTCTTTTTTCTTTTCTATTCTTTTCTCTTCTTTTCTCTTTTCCATTTTCTCTTATTTTCTCTTTTCCCTTTTCTCTTCTTTTCTCTATTCTCTTTTTCTCTTTACTCTTCCTTTCTCTTTTCGCTTTTCTCTTCTTATCTCTTCTCCTTTTTCTCATATCTATTCTTTTCTCTTTTCTCTTTTCTCTTCATTTCTCTTCTTTTTTCCCTTTACACCTCTTTTTTCTTTTCTTCTTTTCTCTTTTCACTTTTCTTTTCTCTTTTCTCTTCTTTTCTCTTTTCTCATCTTTTCTCCTCTTTACTCTTTTCCCTTTTCTCTTCTTTTTTCTTTTCTCTTCTTTTCTCGTTTCTCTTCTTTTCTCTTTTCTCTTCTTTTCTCTTTTCCCTTTTCTTTTCTCTTTTCTCTATTCTCTTCTTTTCTCTTTTCTCTTTTGTATTCTTTTCTCTTCTATTCACTTTTCTCTTTTAACTTTTCTCTTCTTTTCTCTATTCTCTTCTTTTCTCTTTTTTCTCTTCTATTCACTTTTCTCTTTTATCTTTTCTCTTCTTTTCTCTATTCTCTTCTTTTCTCTTCTTTTCTCTTTTCCCTTTTCTCTTCTTTTTTCTTTTCTCTTCTTTTCTCGTTTCTCTTCTTTTCTCTTTTCTCTTTTCTCTTCTTATCTCTTCTCCTTTTTCTCATATCTGTTCTTTTCTCTTTTCTCTTCATTTCTCTTCTTTTCTCTTTTCCCTTTACACCTCTTTTTTCTTTTCTTCTTTTCTCTTTTCACTTTTCTTTTCTCTTTTCTCTTCTTTTCTCTTTTCACTTTTCTTTTCTCTTTTCTCTTCTTTTCTCTTTTCTCATCTTTTCTCCTCTTTACTCCTTTCCCTTTTCTCTTCTTTTTTCTTTTCTCTTCTTTTCTCGTTTCTCGTTTCTCTTCTTTTCTCTTTTCCCTTTTCTTTTCTCTTTTCTCTATTCTCTTCTTTTCTCTTTTCTCGTCTTTTCATTTTTCTCTTCATTTCCCTTCATTTTTCTTTTCTCTTTTCTCTTTTGTATTCTTTTCTCTTCTATTTACTTTTCTCAATTAACTTTTCTCTTCTTTTCGCTATTCTCTTCTTTTCTCTTTTCTCTTCTTTTCTCTTCATTTCTCTTTCCTCATTTCTCTATTCTCATCTGTTCTCTTTTCTCTTCTTTGCTCTTTTCTCTTTTCTCTTCTTCTATCTTCTTTTATCTTCTTTTCTCTTTTCTCTTTTCTCTATTCTCTTCTGTTCTCTTTTGTCTTCTTTCCTCTGTTCCCTTTTCTCGTCTATTCTCTTTTATCTTTTCTCTTCATTTCTCTTTTCTCTTCTTTTCCATTCTCTCTTCTTTTCTCTTTTCTCATTTCTCTTTTCTTTTCTTTTCTCTTTTCTCTTTTCTCTTCTTGTCTCTTTTTTCTTTTCTATTCTTTTCTCTTCTTTTCTCTTTTCCATTTTCTCTTATTTTCTCTTTTCCCTTTTCTCTTCTTTTCTCTATTCTCTTTTTCTCTTTACTCTTCCTTTCTCTTTTCGCTTTTCTCTTCTTATCTCTTCTCCTTTTTCTCATATCTATTCTTTTCTCTTTTCTCTTTTCTCTTCATTTCTCTTCTTTTTTCCCTTTACACCTCTTTTTTCTTTTCTTCTTTTCTCTTTTCACTTTTCTTTTCTCTTTTCTCTTCTTTTCTCTTTTCTCATCTTTTCTCCTCTTTACTCTTTTCCCTTTTCTCTGCTTTTTTCTTTTCTCTTCTTTTCTCGTTTCTCTTCTTTTCTCTTTTCTCTTCTTTTCTCTTTTCCATTTTCTTTTCTCTTTTCTCTATTCTCTTCTTTTCTCTTTTCTCGTTCTTTCTCTTTTCTCTTCATTTCCCTTCATTTTTCTTTTCACTTTTCTCTTTTGTATTCTTTTCTCTTCTATTCACTTTTCTCTTTTAACTTTTCTCTTCTTTACTCTATTCTCTTCTTTTCCCTTTATTCTCTTCTATTCACTTTTCTCTTTTATGTTTTCTCTTCTTTTCTCTATTCTCTTCTTTTCTCTATTAACTTTTCTCTTCTTTTCTCTATTCTCTTCTTTTCTCTTTTTTCTCTTCTATTCACTTTTCTCCTTTATCTTTTCTCTTCTTTTCTCTATTCTCTTCTTTTCTCTTTTCTCTTCATTTCTCTTTCCTCATTTCTCTATTCTCATCTGTTCTCTTTTCTCTTCTTTGCTCTTTTCTCTTTTCTCTTCTTCTATCTTCTTTTATCTTCTTTTCTCTTTTCTCTATTCTCTTCTGTTCTCTTTTGTCTTCTTTCCACTGTTCCCTTTTCTCGTCTATTCTCTTTTATCTTTTCTCCTCTTTTCTCTTTTCTCTTCTTTTCTCTTCTTTTCTCCTTTCACGTTTCTTTTCTCTTTTCTCTTCTTTTATCATTCATTTTCTCTCTTTTCTGTTTTCTCTTCTTTTCTCTTTTCTCTTCTTTTCTCCTTTCTTTTCTCTTTTCTCTTCTTCTCTTCTTTTCTCTTTTCTCTTCTTTTCCCTTCATTTCTCTTTTCTCTTTTGTATTCTTTTATCTTCTATTCACTTTTCTCTTTTATCTTTTCTTTTCTCTTCTTTTCTCTATTCTCTTCTTTTCTCTTTTCTCTTCTTTTCTCTTCATTTCTCTTTCCTCATTTCTCTATTCTCACCTGTTCTCTTTCTCTTCTTTGCTCTTTTCTCTTCTTTTCTCTTTTCCCTTTTCTCTTCTTTTTTCTTTTCTCTTCTTTTCTCTTTTCTCTTCTTTTCTCCTTTCACTTTTCTTTTCTCTTTTCTCTTCTTTTCTCTTTTCTCATCTTTTCTCCTCTTTACTCTTTTCCCTTTTCTCTTCTTTTTTCTTTTGTCTTCTTTTCTCGTTTCTCTTCTTTTCTCTTTTCCCTTTTCTTTTCTCTTTTCTCTATTCTCTTCTTTTCTCTTTTCTCGTCTTTTCACTTTTCTCTTCATTTCCCTTCATTTTTCTTTTCTCTTTTCTCTTTTGTATTCTTTTCTCTTCTATTCACTTTTCTCAATTAACTTTTCTCTTCTTTTCGCTATTCTCTTCTTTTCTCTTTTCTCTTCTTTTCTCTTCATTTCTCTTTCCTCATTTCTCTATTCTCATCTGTTCTCTTTTCTCTTCTTTGCTCTTTTCTCTTTTCTCTTCTTCTATCTTCTTTCATCTTCTTTTCTCTTTTCTCTTTTCTCTATTCTCTTCTGTTCTCTTTTGTCTTCTTTCCTCTGTTCCCTTTTCTCGTCTATTCTCTTTTATCTTTTCTCTTCATTTCTCTTTTCTCTTCTTTTCCATTCTCTCTTCTTTTCTCTTTTCTCATTTCTCTTTTCTTTTCTTTTCTCTTTTCTCTTTTCTCTTCTTGTCTCTTTTTTCTTTTCTATTCTTTTCTCTTCTTTTCTCTTTTCCATTTTCTCTTATTTTCTCTTTTCTCTTTTCTCTTCTTTTCTCTTTTCTCATCTTTTCTCCTCTTTACTCTTTTCCCTTTTCTCTGCTTTTTTCTTTTCTCTTCTTTTCTCGTTTCTCTTCTTTTCTCTTTTCCATTTTCTTTTCTCTTTTCTCTATTCTCCTCTTTTCTCTTTTCTCGTTCTTTCTCTTTTCTCTTCATTTCCCTTCATTTTTCTTTTCACTTTTCTCTTTTGTATTCTTTTCTCTTCTATTCACTTTTCTCTTCTTTTCTCTATTCTCTTCTTTTCCCTTTTTTCTCTTCTATTCACTTTTCTCTTTTATGTTTTCTCTTCTTTTCTCTATTCTCTTCTTTTCTCTATTAACTTTTCTCTTCTTTTCTCTATTCTCTTCTTTTCTCTTTTTTCTCTTCTATTCACTTTTCTCCTTTATCTTTTCTCTTCTTTTCTCTATTCTCTTCTTTTCTCTTTTCTCTTCATTTCTCTTTCCTCATTTCTCTATTCTCATCTGTTCTCTTTTCTCTTCTTTGCTCTTTTCTCTTTTCTCTTCTTCTATCTTCTTTTATCTTCTTTTCTCTTTTCTCTATTCTCTTCTGTTCTCTTTTGTCTTCTTTCCACTGTTCCCTTTTCTCGTCTATTCTCTTTTATCTTTTCTCTTCTTTTCTCTTTTCTCTTCTTTTCTCTTCTTTTCTCCTTTCACGTTTCTTTTCTCTTTTCTCTTCTTTTATCATTCATTTTCTCTCTTTTCTGTTTTCTCTTCTTTTCTCTTTTCTCTTCTTTTCTCCTTTCTTTTCTCTTTTCTCTTCTTCTCTTCTTTTCTCTTTTCTCTTCTTTTCCCTTCATTTCTCTTTTCTCTTTTGTATTCTTTTATCTTCTATTCACTTTTCTCTTTTATCTTTTCTTTTCTCTTCTTTTCTCTATTCTCTTCTTTTCTCTTTTCTCTTCTTTTCTCTTCATTTCTCTTTCCTCATTTCTCTATTCTCATCTGTTCTCTTTTCTCTTCTTTTCTCGTTTCTCTTCTTTTCTCTTTTCCCTTTTCTCTTCTTTTTTCTTTTCTCTTCTTTTCTCTTTTCTCTTCTTTTCTCCTTTCACTTTTCTTTTCTCTTTTCTCATCTTTTCTCCTCTTTACTCTTTTCCCTTTTCTCTTCTTTTTTCTTTTCTCTTCTTTTCTCGTTTCTCTTCTTTTCTCTTTTCCCTTTTCGTTTCTCTTTTCTCTATTCTCTTCTTTTCTCTTTTCTCTTTTGTATTCTTTTCTCTTCTATTCACTGTTCTCTTTTAACTTTTCTCTTCTTTTCTCTATTCTCTTCTTTTCTCTTTTTTCTCTTCTATTCACTTTTCTCTTTTATCTTTTCTCTTCTTTTCTCTATTCTCTTCTTTTCTCTATTAACTTTTCTCTTCTTTTCTCTATTCTCTTCTTTTCTCTTTTCTCTTCTTTTCTCTTCATTTCTCTTTCCTCATTTCTCTATTCTCATCTGTTCTCTTTTCTCTTCTTTTCTCGTTTCTCTTCTTTTCTCTTTTCCCTTTTCTCTTCTTTTTTCTTTTCTCTTCTTTTCTCTTTTCTCTTCTTTTCTCCTTTCACTTTTCTTTTCTCTTTTCTCTTCTTTTCTCTTTTCTCATCTTTTCTCCTCTTTTCTCTTTTCCCTTTTCTCTTCTTTTTTCTTTTCTCTTCTTTTCTCGTTTCTCTTCTTTTCGCTTTTCCCTTTTCGTTTCTCTTTTCTCTATTCTCTTCTTTTCTCTTTTCTCTTTTGTATTCTTTTCTCTTCTATTCACTGTTCTCTTTTAACTTTTCTCTTCTTTTCTCTATTCTCTTCTTTTCTCTTTTTTCTCTTCTATTCACTTTTCTCTTTTATCTTTTCTCTTCTTTTCTCTATTCTCTTCTTTTCTCTATTAACTTTTCTCTTCTTTTCTCTATTCTCTTCTTTTCTCTTTTTTCTCTTCTATTCACTTTTCTCCTTTATCTTTTCTCTTCTTTTCTCTATTCTCTTCTTTTCTCTTTTCTCTTCTTTTCTCTTCATTTCTCTTTCCTCATTTCTCTATTCTCATCTGTTCTCTTTTCTCTTCTTTGCTCTTTTCTCTTTTCTCTTCTTCTATCTTCTTTTATCTTCTTTTCTCTTTTCTCTTTTCTCTATTCTCTTCTGTTCTCTTTTGTCTTCTTTCCACTGTTCCCTTTTCTCGTCTATTCTCTTTTATCTTTTCTCTTCTTTTCTCTTTTCTCTTCTTTTCTCTTCTCTTCTCCTTTCACGTTTCTTTTCTCTTTTCTCTTCTTTTCTCATTCCTTTTTTCTCTTTTCTCTTTTCTCTTCTTTTCTCCTTTCTTTTCTCTTGTCTCTTCTTCTCTTCTTTTCTCTTTTCTCTTCTTTTCCCTTCATTTCTCTTTTCTCTTTTGTATTCTTTTATCTTCTATTCACTTTTCTCTTTTATCTTTTCTTTTCTCTTCTTTTCTCTATTCTCTTCTTTTCTCTATTCTCTTCTTTTCTCTTCATTTCTCTTTCCTCATTTCTCTATTCTCATCTGTTCTCTTTTCTCTTCTTTGCTCTTTTCTCTTTTCTCTTCTTCTATCTTCTTTTATCTTCTTTTCTCTTTTCTCTTTTCTCTATTCTCTTCTGTTCTCTTTTGTCTTCTTTCCTCTGTTCCCTTTTCTCGTCTATTCTCTTTTATCTTTTCTCTTCATTTCTCTTTTCTCTTCTTTTCCATTCTCTCTTCTTTTCTCTTTTCTCATTTCTCTTTTCTTTTCTTTTCTCTTTTCTCTTCTCTCTTCTTGTCTCTTTTTTCTCTTCTATTCTTTTCTCTTCTTTTCTCTTTTCCATTTTCTCTTGTTTTTTCTTGTCTCTTTTCTCTTTTCACTTCTTGTCTCTTTTTTCTCTTCTATTATTTTCTCTTCTTTTCTCTTTTCTATTTCCTCTTCTTTTCTATTTTATCTCTTCTCTTCTTTTCTCTTTTCCCTTTTCTTTTCTCTTCTTTTCTCTTCTTTTCTCCTTCACTTTTCTTTTCTATTTTCTGTTCTTTTCTCTTTTCTCATCTTTTCGCCTCTTTACTCTTTTCCCTTTTCTCTTCTTTTTTCTTTTCTCTTCTTTTCTCATTTCTCTTCTTTTCTCTTTTCTCTTATTTTCTCTTTTCACTTTTCTCTTCTTTTCTCTTTTCCCTTTTCTCTTGTTTTCTCTTTCCCTTTTCTCTTCTTTTCTCTATTCTCTTTTTCTCTTTACTCTTCTTTTCTCTTTTCACTTTTCTCTTCTTATCTCTTCTCCGTTTTCTCTTATCTGTTCTTTTCTCTTTTCTCTTTTCGCTTCATTTCTCTTCTTTTCTCTTTTCCGTTTACACCTCTTTTTCCTTTTCTTCTTTTCTCTTTTCACTTTTCTTTTCTCTTTTCTCTTTTCTCATCTTTTCTCCTCTTTACTCTTTTCCCTTTCCTCTTCTTTTCTCGTTTCTCTTCTTTTCTCGTTTCTCTTCTTTTCTCTTTTCCCTTTTCTTTTCTCTTTTCTCTATTCTCTTCTTTTCTCTTTTCTCGTCTTTTCACTTTTCTCTTCATTTCCCTTCATTTTTCTTTTCTCTTTTCTCTTTTGTATTCTTTCTCTTCTATTCACTTTTCTCAATTAACTTTTCTCTTCTTTTCGCTATTCTCTTCTTTTCTCTTTTCTCTTCTTTTCTCTTCATTTCTCTTTCCTCATTTCTCTATTCTCATCTGTTCTCTTTTCTCTTCTTTGCTCTTTTCTCTTTTCTCTTCTTCTATCTTCTTTTATCTTCTTTTCTCTTTTCTCTTTTCTCTATTCTCTTCTGTTCTCTTTTGTCTTCTTTCCTCTGTTCCCTTTTCTCGTCTATTCTCTTTTATCTTTTCTCTTCATTTCTCTTTTCTCTTCTTTTCCATTCTCTCTTCTTTTCTCTTTTCTCATTTCTCTTTTCTTTTCTTTTCTCTTTTCTCTTTTCTCTTCTTGTCTCTTTTTTCTTTTCTATTCTTTTCTCTTCTTTTCTCTTTTCCATTTTCTCTTATTTTCTCTTTTCCCTTTTCTCTTCTTTTCTCTATTCTCTTTTTCTCTTTACTCTTCCTTTCTCTTTTCGCTTTTCTCTTCTTATCTCTTCTCCTTTTTCTCATATCTATTCTTTTCTCTTTTCTCTTTTCTCTTCATTTCTCTTCTTTTTTCCCTTTACACCTCTTTTTTCTTTTCTTCTTTTCTCTTTTCACTTTTCTTTTCTCTTTTCTCTGCATTTTTCTTTTCTCTTCTTTTCTCGTTTCTCTTCTTTTCTCTTTTCCATTTTCTTTTCTCTTTTCTCTATTCTCCTCTTTTCTCTTTTCTCGTTCTTTCTCTTTTCTCTTCATTTCCCTTCATTTTTCTTTTCACTTTTCTCTTTTGTATTCTTTTCTCTTCTATTCACTTTTCTCTTTTAACTTTTCTCTTCTTTTCTCTATTCTCTTCTTTTCCCTTTTTTCTCTTCTATTCACTTTTCTCTTTTATGTTTTCTCTTCTTTTCTCTATTCTCTTCTTTTCTCTATTAACTTTTCTCTTCTTTTCTCTATTCTCTTCTTTTCTCTTTTTTCTCTTCTATTCACTTTTCTCCTTTATCTTTTCTCTTCTTTTCTCTATTCTCTTCTTTTCTCTTTTCTCTTCTTTTCTCTTCATTTCTCTTTCCTCATTTCTCTATTCTCATCTGTTCTCTTTTCTCTTCTTTGCTCTTTTCTCTTTTCTCTTCTTCTATCTTCTTTTATCTTCTTTTCTCTTTTCTCTATTCTCTTCTGTTCTCTTTTGTCTTCTTTCCACTGTTCCCTTTTCTCGTCTATTCTCTTTTATCTTTTCTCTTCTTTTCTCTTTTCTCTTCTTTTCTCTTCTTTTCTCCTTTCACGTTTCTTTTCTCTTTTCTCTTCTTTTATCATTCATTTTCTCTCTTTTCTGTTTTCTCTTCTTTTCTCTTTTCTCTTCTTTTCTCCTTTCTTTTCTCTTTTCTCTTCTTCTCTTCTTTTCTCTTTTCTCTTCTTTTCCCTTCATTTCTCTTTTCTCTTTTGTATTCTTTTATCTTCTATTCACTTTTCTCTTTTATCTTTTCTTTTCTCTTCTTTTCTCTATTCTCTTCTTTTCTCTTTTCTCTTCTTTTCTCTTCATTTCTCTTTCCTCATTTCTCTATTCTCATCTGTTCTCTTTTCTCTTCTTTGCTCTTTTCTCTTTTCTCTTCTTCTATCTTCTTTTATCTTCTTTTCTCTTTTCTCTTTTCTCTATTCTCTTCTGTTCTCTTTTGTCTTCTTTCCTCTGTTCCCTTTTCTCGTCTATTCTCTTTTATCTTTTCTCTTCATTTCTCTTTTCTCTTCTTTTCCATTCTCTCTTCTTTTCTCTTTTCTCATTTCTCTTTTCTTTTCTTTTCTCTTTTCTCTTTTCTCTTCTTGTCTCTTTTTTCTTTTCTATTCTTTTCTCTTCTTTTCTCTTTTCCATTTTCTCTTATTTTCTCTTTTCCCTTTTCTCTTCTTTTCTCTATTCTCTTTTTCTCTTTACTCTTCCTTTCTCTTTTCGCTTTTCTCTTCTTATCTCTTCTCCTTTTTCTCATATCTATTCTTTTCTCTTTTCTCTTTTCTCTTCATTTCTCTTCTTTTTTCCCTTTACACCTCTTTTTTCTTTTCTTCTTTTCTCTTTTCACTTTTCTTTTCTCTTTTCTCTTCTTTTCTCTTTTCTCATCTTTTCTCCTCTTTACTCTTTTCCCTTTTCTCTTCTTTTTTCTTTTCTCTTCTTTTCTCGTTTCTCTTCTTTTCTCTTTTCTCTTCTTTTCTCTTTTCCCTTTTCTTTTCTCTTTTCTCTATTCTCTTCTTTTCTCTTTTCTCTTTTGTATTCTTTTCTCTTCTATTCACTTTTCTCTTTTAACTTTTCTCTTCTTTTCTCTATTCTCTTCTTTTCTCTTTTTTCTCTTCTATTCACTTTTCTCTTTTATCTTTTCTCTTCTTTTCTCTATTCTCTTCTTTTCTCTTCTTTTCTCTTTTCCCTTTTCTCTTCTTTTTTCTTTTCTCTTCTTTTCTCGTTTCTCTTCTTTTCTCTTTTCTCTTTTCTCTTCTTATCTCTTCTCCTTTTTCTCATATCTGTTCTTTTCTCTTTTCTCTTCATTTCTCTTCTTTTCTCTTTTCCCTTTACACCTCTTTTTTCTTTTCTTCTTTTCTCTTTTCACTTTTCTTTTCTCTTTTCTCTTCTTTTCTCTTTTCACTTTTCTTTTCTCTTTTCTCTTCTTTTCTCTTTTCTCATCTTTTCTCCTCTTTACTCCTTTCCCTTTTCTCTTCTTTTTTCTTTTCTCTTCTTTTCTCGTTTCTCGTTTCTCTTCTTTTCTCTTTTCCCTTTTCTTTTCTCTTTTCTCTATTCTCTTCTTTTCTCTTTTCTCGTCTTTTCATTTTTCTCTTCATTTCCCTTCATTTTTCTTTTCTCTTTTCTCTTTTGTATTCTTTTCTCTTCTATTTACTTTTCTCAATTAACTTTTCTCTTCTTTTCGCTATTCTCTTCTTTTCTCTTTTCTCTTCTTTTCTCTTCATTTCTCTTTCCTCATTTCTCTATTCTCATCTGTTCTCTTTTCTCTTCTTTGCTCTTTTCTCTTTTCTCTTCTTCTATCTTCTTTTATCTTCTTTTCTCTTTTCTCTTTTCTCTATTCTCTTCTGTTCTCTTTTGTCTTCTTTCCTCTGTTCCCTTTTCTCGTCTATTCTCTTTTATCTTTTCTCTTCATTTCTCTTTTCTCTTCTTTTCCATTCTCTCTTCTTTTCTCTTTTCTCATTTCTCTTTTCTTTTCTTTTCTCTTTTCTCTTTTCTCTTCTTGTCTCTTTTTTCTTTTCTATTCTTTTCTCTTCTTTTCTCTTTTCCATTTTCTCTTATTTTCTCTTTTCCCTTTTCTCTTCTTTTCTCTATTCTCTTTTTCTCTTTACTCTTCCTTTCTCTTTTCGCTTTTCTCTTCTTATCTCTTCTCCTTTTTCTCATATCTATTCTTTTCTCTTTTCTCTTTTCTCTTCATTTCTCTTCTTTTTTCCCTTTACACCTCTTTTTTCTTTTCTTCTTTTCTCTTTTCACTTTTCTTTTCTCTTTTCTCTTCTTTTCTCTTTTCTCATCTTTTCTCCTCTTTACTCTTTTCCCTTTTCTCTGCTTTTTTCTTTTCTCTTCTTTTCTCGTTTCTCTTCTTTTCTCTTTTCTCTTCTTTTCTCTTTTCCATTTTCTTTTCTCTTTTCTCTATTCTCTTCTTTTCTCTTTTCTCGTTCTTTCTCTTTTCTCTTCATTTCCCTTCATTTTTCTTTTCACTTTTCTCTTTTGTATTCTTTTCTCTTCTATTCACTTTTCTCTTTTAACTTTTCTCTTCTTTACTCTATTCTCTTCTTTTCCCTTTATTCTCTTCTATTCACTTTTCTCTTTTATGTTTTCTCTTCTTTTCTCTATTCTCTTCTTTTCTCTATTAACTTTTCTCTTCTTTTCTCTATTCTCTTCTTTTCTCTTTTTTCTCTTCTATTCACTTTTCTCCTTTATCTTTTCTCTTCTTTTCTCTATTCTCTTCTTTTCTCTTTTCTCTTCATTTCTCTTTCCTCATTTCTCTATTCTCATCTGTTCTCTTTTCTCTTCTTTGCTCTTTTCTCTTTTCTCTTCTTCTATCTTCTTTTATCTTCTTTTCTCTTTTCTCTATTCTCTTCTGTTCTCTTTTGTCTTCTTTCCACTGTTCCCTTTTCTCGTCTATTCTCTTTTATCTTTTCTCCTCTTTTCTCTTTTCTCTTCTTTTCTCTTCTTTTCTCCTTTCACGTTTCTTTTCTCTTTTCTCTTCTTTTATCATTCATTTTCTCTCTTTTCTGTTTTCTCTTCTTTTCTCTTTTCTCTTCTTTTCTCCTTTCTTTTCTCTTTTCTCTTCTTCTCTTCTTTTCTCTTTTCTCTTCTTTTCCCTTCATTTCTCTTTTCTCTTTTGTATTCTTTTATCTTCTATTCACTTTTCTCTTTTATCTTTTCTTTTCTCTTCTTTTCTCTATTCTCTTCTTTTCTCTTTTCTCTTCTTTTCTCTTCATTTCTCTTTCCTCATTTCTCTATTCTCACCTGTTCTCTTTCTCTTCTTTGCTCTTTTCTCTTCTTTTCTCTTTTCCCTTTTCTCTTCTTTTTTCTTTTCTCTTCTTTTCTCTTTTCTCTTCTTTTCTCCTTTCACTTTTCTTTTCTCTTTTCTCTTCTTTTCTCTTTTCTCATCTTTTCTCCTCTTTACTCTTTTCCCTTTTCTCTTCTTTTTTCTTTTGTCTTCTTTTCTCGTTTCTCTTCTTTTCTCTTTTCCCTTTTCTTTTCTCTTTTCTCTATTCTCTTCTTTTCTCTTTTCTCGTCTTTTCACTTTTCTCTTCATTTCCCTTCATTTTTCTTTTCTCTTTTCTCTTTTGTATTCTTTTCTCTTCTATTCACTTTTCTCAATTAACTTTTCTCTTCTTTTCGCTATTCTCTTCTTTTCTCTTTTCTCTTCTTTTCTCTTCATTTCTCTTTCCTCATTTCTCTATTCTCATCTGTTCTCTTTTCTCTTCTTTGCTCTTTTCTCTTTTCTCTTCTTCTATCTTCTTTCATCTTCTTTTCTCTTTTCTCTTTTCTCTATTCTCTTCTGTTCTCTTTTGTCTTCTTTCCTCTGTTCCCTTTTCTCGTCTATTCTCTTTTATCTTTTCTCTTCATTTCTCTTTTCTCTTCTTTTCCATTCTCTCTTCTTTTCTCTTTTCTCATTTCTCTTTTCTTTTCTTTTCTCTTTTCTCTTTTCTCTTCTTGTCTCTTTTTTCTTTTCTATTCTTTTCTCTTCTTTTCTCTTTTCCATTTTCTCTTATTTTCTCTTTTCTCTTTTCTCTTCTTTTCTCTTTTCTCATCTTTTCTCCTCTTTACTCTTTTCCCTTTTCTCTGCTTTTTTCTTTTCTCTTCTTTTCTCGTTTCTCTTCTTTTCTCTTTTCCATTTTCTTTTCTCTTTTCTCTATTCTCCTCTTTTCTCTTTTCTCGTTCTTTCTCTTTTCTCTTCATTTCCCTTCATTTTTCTTTTCACTTTTCTCTTTTGTATTCTTTTCTCTTCTATTCACTTTTCTCTTCTTTTCTCTATTCTCTTCTTTTCCCTTTTTTCTCTTCTATTCACTTTTCTCTTTTATGTTTTCTCTTCTTTTCTCTATTCTCTTCTTTTCTCTATTAACTTTTCTCTTCTTTTCTCTATTCTCTTCTTTTCTCTTTTTTCTCTTCTATTCACTTTTCTCCTTTATCTTTTCTCTTCTTTTCTCTATTCTCTTCTTTTCTCTTTTCTCTTCATTTCTCTTTCCTCATTTCTCTATTCTCATCTGTTCTCTTTTCTCTTCTTTGCTCTTTTCTCTTTTCTCTTCTTCTATCTTCTTTTATCTTCTTTTCTCTTTTCTCTATTCTCTTCTGTTCTCTTTTGTCTTCTTTCCACTGTTCCCTTTTCTCGTCTATTCTCTTTTATCTTTTCTCTTCTTTTCTCTTTTCTCTTCTTTTCTCTTCTTTTCTCCTTTCACGTTTCTTTTCTCTTTTCTCTTCTTTTATCATTCATTTTCTCTCTTTTCTGTTTTCTCTTCTTTTCTCTTTTCTCTTCTTTTCTCCTTTCTTTTCTCTTTTCTCTTCTTCTCTTCTTTTCTCTTTTCTCTTCTTTTCCCTTCATTTCTCTTTTCTCTTTTGTATTCTTTTATCTTCTATTCACTTTTCTCTTTTATCTTTTCTTTTCTCTTCTTTTCTCTATTCTCTTCTTTTCTCTTTTCTCTTCTTTTCTCTTCATTTCTCTTTCCTCATTTCTCTATTCTCATCTGTTCTCTTTTCTCTTCTTTTCTCGTTTCTCTTCTTTTCTCTTTTCCCTTTTCTCTTCTTTTTTCTTTTCTCTTCTTTTCTCTTTTCTCTTCTTTTCTCCTTTCACTTTTCTTTTCTCTTTTCTCATCTTTTCTCCTCTTTACTCTTTTCCCTTTTCTCTTCTTTTTTCTTTTCTCTTCTTTTCTCGTTTCTCTTCTTTTCTCTTTTCCCTTTTCGTTTCTCTTTTCTCTATTCTCTTCTTTTCTCTTTTCTCTTTTGTATTCTTTTCTCTTCTATTCACTGTTCTCTTTTAACTTTTCTCTTCTTTTCTCTATTCTCTTCTTTTCTCTTTTTTCTCTTCTATTCACTTTTCTCTTTTATCTTTTCTCTTCTTTTCTCTATTCTCTTCTTTTCTCTATTAACTTTTCTCTTCTTTTCTCTATTCTCTTCTTTTCTCTTTTCTCTTCTTTTCTCTTCATTTCTCTTTCCTCATTTCTCTATTCTCATCTGTTCTCTTTTCTCTTCTTTTCTCGTTTCTCTTCTTTTCTCTTTTCCCTTTTCTCTTCTTTTTTCTTTTCTCTTCTTTTCTCTTTTCTCTTCTTTTCTCCTTTCACTTTTCTTTTCTCTTTTCTCATCTTTTCTCCTCTTTACTCTTTTCCCTTTTCTCTTCTTTTTTCTTTTCTCTTCTTTTCTCGTTTCTCTTCTTTTCGCTTTTCCCTTTTCGTGTCTCTTTTCTCTATTCTCTTCTTTTCTCTTTTCTCTTTTGTATTCTTTTCTCTTCTATTCACTGTTCTCTTTTAACTTTTCTCTTCTTTTCTCTATTCTCTTCTTTTCTCTTTTTTCTCTTCTATTCACTTTTCTCTTTTATCTTTTCTCTTCTTTTCTCTATTCTCTTCTTTTCTCTATTAACTTTTCTCTTCTTTTCTCTATTCTCTTCTTTTCTCTTTTTTCTCTTCTATTCACTTTTCTCCTTTATCTTTTCTCTTCTTTTCTCTATTCTCTTCTTTTCTCTTTTCTCTTCTTTTCTCTTCATTTCTCTTTCCTCATTTCTCTATTCTCATCTGTTCTCTTTTCTCTTCTTTGCTCTTTTCTCTTTTCTCTTCTTCTATCTTCTTTTATCTTCTTTTCTCTTTTCTCTTTTCTCTATTCTCTTCTGTTCTCTTTTGTCTTCTTTCCACTGTTCCCTTTTCTCGTCTATTCTCTTTTATCTTTTCTCTTCTTTTCTCTTTTCTCTTCTTTTCTCTTCTCTTCTCCTTTCACGTTTCTTTTCTCTTTTCTCTTCTTTTCTCATTCCTTTTTTCTCTTTTCTCTTTTCTCTTCTTTTCTCCTTTCTTTTCTCTTGTCTCTTCTTCTCTTCTTTTCTCTTTTCTCTTCTTTTCCCTTCATTTCTCTTTTCTCTTTTGTATTCTTTTATCTTCTATTCACTTTTCTCTTTTATCTTTTCTTTTCTCTTCTTTTCTCTATTCTCTTCTTTTCTCTATTCTCTTCTTTTCTCTTCATTTCTCTTTCCTCATTTCTCTATTCTCATCTGTTCTCTTTTCTCTTCTTTGCTCTTTTCTCTTTTCTCTTCTTCTATCTTCTTTTATCTTCTTTTCTCTTTTCTCTTTTCTCTATTCTCTTCTGTTCTCTTTTGTCTTCTTTCCTCTGTTCCCTTTTCTCGTCTATTCTCTTTTATCTTTTCTCTTCATTTCTCTTTTCTCTTCTTTTCCATTCTCTCTTCTTTTCTCTTTTCTCATTTCTCTTTTCTTTTCTTTTCTCTTTTCTCTACTCTCTTCTTGTCTCTTTTTTCTCTTCTATTCTTTTCTCTTCTTTTCTCTTTTCCATTTTCTCTTGTTTTTTCTTGTCTCTTTTCTCTTTTCACTTCTTGTCTCTTTTTTCTCTTCTATTATTTTCTCTTCTTTTCTCTTTTCTATTTCCTCTTCTTTTCTATTTTATCTCTTCTCTTCTTTTCTCTTTTCCCTTTTCTTTTCTCTTCTTTTCTCTTCTTTTCTCCTTCACTTTTCTTTTCTATTTTCTGTTCTTTTCTCTTTTCTCATCTTTTCGCCTCTTTACTCTTTTCCCTTTTCTCTTCTTTTTTCTTTTCTCTTCTTTTCTCATTTCTCTTCTTTTCTCTTTTCTCTTATTTTCTCTTTTCACTTTTCTCTTCTTTTCTCTTTTCCCTTTTCTCTTGTTTTCTCTTTCCCTTTTCTCTTCTTTTCTCTATTCTCTTTTTCTCTTTACTCTTCTTTTCTCTTTTCGCTTTTCTCTTCTTATCTCTTCTCCGTTTTCTCATATCTGTTCTTTTCTCTTTTCTCTTTTCGCTTCATTTCTCTTCTTTTCTCTTTTCCGTTTACACCTCTTTTTCCTTTTCTTCTTTTCTCTTTTCACTTTTCTTTTCTCTTTTCTCTTTTCTCATCTTTTCTCCTCTTTACTCTTTTCTCTTTCCTCTTCTTTTCTCGTTTCTCTTCTTTTCTCGTTTCTCTTCTTTTCTCTTTTCCCTTTTCTTTTCTCTTTTCTCTATTCTCTTCTTTTCTCTTTTCTCGTCTTTTCACTTTTCTCTTCATTTCCCTTCATTTTTCTTTTCTCTTTTCTCTTTTGTATTCTTTCTCTTCTATTCACTTTTCTCAATTAACTTTTCTCTTCTTTTCGCTATTCTCTTCTTTTCTCTTTTCTCTTCTTTTCTCTTCATTTCTCTTTCCTCATTTCTCTATTCTCATCTGTTCTCTTTTCTCTTCTTTGCTCTTTTCTCTTTTCTCTTCTTCTATCTTCTTTTATCTTCTTTTCTCTTTTCTCTTTTCTCTATTCTCTTCTGTTCTCTTTTGTCTTCTTTCCTCTGTTCCCTTTTCTCGTCTATTCTCTTTTATCTTTTCTCTTCATTTCTCTTTTCTCTTCTTTTCCATTCTCTCTTCTTTTCTCTTTTCTCATTTCTCTTTTCTTTTCTTTTCTCTTTTCTCTTTTCTCTTCTTGTCTCTTTTTTCTTTTCTATTCTTTTCTCTTCTTTTCTCTTTTCCATTTTCTCTTATTTTCTCTTTTCCCTTTTCTCTTCTTTTCTCTATTCTCTTTTTCTCTTTACTCTTCCTTTCTCTTTTCGCTTTTCTCTTCTTATCTCTTCTCCTTTTTCTCATATCTATTCTTTTCTCTTTTCTCTTTTCTCTTCATTTCTCTTCTTTTTTCCCTTTACACCTCTTTTTTCTTTTCTTCTTTTCTCTTTTCACTTTTCTTTTCTCTTTTCTCTGCATTTTTCTTTTCTCTTCTTTTCTCGTTTCTCTTCTTTTCTCTTTTCCATTTTCTTTTCTCTTTTCTCTATTCTCCTCTTTTCTCTTTTCTCGTTCTTTCTCTTTTCTCTTCATTTCCCTTCATTTTTCTTTTCACTTTTCTCTTTTGTATTCTTTTCTCTTCTATTCACTTTTCTCTTTTAACTTTTCTCTTCTTTTCTCTATTCTCTTCTTTTCCCTTTTTTCTCTTCTATTCACTTTTCTCTTTTATGTTTTCTCTTCTTTTCTCTATTCTCTTCTTTTCTCTATTAACTTTTCTCTTCTTTTCTCTATTCTCTTCTTTTCTCTTTTTTCTCTTCTATTCACTTTTCTCCTTTATCTTTTCTCTTCTTTTCTCTATTCTCTTCTTTTCTCTTTTCTCTTCTTTTCTCTTCATTTCTCTTTCCTCATTTCTCTATTCTCATCTGTTCTCTTTTCTCTTCTTTGCTCTTTTCTCTTTTCTCTTCTTCTATCTTCTTTTATCTTCTTTTCTCTTTTCTCTATTCTCTTCTGTTCTCTTTTGTCTTCTTTCCACTGTTCCCTTTTCTCGTCTATTCTCTTTTATCTTTTCTCTTCTTTTCTCTTTTCTCTTCTTTTCTCTTCTTTTCTCCTTTCACGTTTCTTTTCTCTTTTCTCTTCTTTTATCATTCATTTTCTCTCTTTTCTGTTTTCTCTTCTTTTCTCTTTTCTCTTCTTTTCTCCTTTCTTTTCTCTTTTCTCTTCTTCTCTTCTTTTCTCTTTTCTCTTCTTTTCCCTTCATTTCTCTTTTCTCTTTTGTATTCTTTTATCTTCTATTCACTTTTCTCTTTTATCTTTTCTTTTCTCTTCTTTTCTCTATTCTCTTCTTTTCTCTTTTCTCTTCTTTTCTCTTCATTTCTCTTTCCTCATTTCTCTATTCTCATCTGTTCTCTTTTCTCTTCTTTTCTCGTTTCTCTTCTTTTCTCTTTTCCCTTTTCTCTTCTTTTTTCTTTTCTCTTCTTTTCTCCTTTCACTTTTCTTTTCTCTTTTCTCTTCTTTTCTCTTTTCTCATCTTTTCTCCTCTTTACTCTTTTCCCTTTTCTCTTCTTTTTTCTTTTCTCTTCTTTTCTCGTTTCTCTTCTTTTCTCTTTTCCCTTTTCGTTTCTCTTTTCTCTATTCTCTTCTTTTCTCTTTTCTCTTTTGTATTCTTTTCTCTTCTATTCACTGTTCTCTTTTAACTTTTCTCTTCTTTTCTCTATTCTCTTCTTTTCTCTTTTTTCTCTTCTATTCACTTTTCTCTTTTATCTTTTCTCTTCTTTTCTCTATTCTCTTCTTTTCTCTATTAACTTTTCTCTTCTTTTCTCTATTCTCTTCTTTTCTCTTTTCTCTTCTTTTCTCTTCACTTCTCTTTCCTCATTTCTCTATTCTCATCTGTTCTCTTTTCTCTTCTTTTCTCGTTTCTCTTCTTTTCTCTTTTCCCTTTTCTCTTCTTTTTTCTTTTCTCTTCTTTTCTCTTTTCTCTTCTTTTCTCCTTTCACTTTTCTTTTCTCTTTTCTCTTCTTTTCTCTTTTCTCATCTTTTCTCCTCTTTTCTCTTTTCCCTTTTCTCTTCTTTTTTCTTTTCTCTTCTTTTCTCGTTTCTCTTCTTTTCGCTTTTCCCTTTTCGTTTCTCTTTTCTCTATTCTCTTCTTTTCTCTTTTCTCTTTTGTATTCTTTTCTCTTCTATTCACTGTTCTCTTTTAACTTTTCTCTTCTTTTCTCTATTCTCTTCTTTTCTCTTTTTTCTCTTCTATTCACTTTTCTCTTTTATCTTTTCTCTTCTTTTCTCTATTCTCTTCTTTTCTCTATTAACTTTTCTCTTTTTTTCTCTATTCTCTTCTTTTCTCTTTTTTCTCTTCTATTCACTTTTCTCCTTTATCTTTTCTCTTCTTTTCTCTATTCTCTTCTTTTCTCTTTTCTCTTCTTTTCTCTTCATTTCTCTTTCCTCATTTCTCTATTCTCATCTGTTCTCTTTTCTCTTCTTTGCTCTTTTCTCTTTTCTCTTCTTCTATCTTCTTTTATCTTCTTTTCTCTTTTCTCTTTTCTCTATTCTCTTCTGTTCTCTTTTGTCTTCTTTCCACTGTTCCCTTTTCTCGTCTATTCTCTTTTATCTTTTCTCTTCTTTTCTCTTTTCTCTTCTTTTCTCTTCTTTTCTCCTTTCACGTTTCTTTTCTCTTTTCTCTTCTTTTCTCATTCCTTTTTTCTCTTTTCTCTTTTCTCTTCTTTTCTCCTTTCTTTTCTCTTGTCTCTTCTTCTCTTCTTTTCTCTTTTCTCTTCTTTTCCCTTCATTTCTCTTTTCTCTTTTGTATTCTTTTATCTTCTATTCACTTTTCTCTTTTATCTTTTCTTTTCTCTTCTTTTCTCTATTCTCTTCTTTTCTCTATTCTCTTCTTTTCTCTTCATTTCTCTTTCCTCATTTCTCTATTCTCATCTGTTCTCTTTTCTCTTCTTTGCTCTTTTCTCTTTTCTCTTCTTCTATCTTCTTTTATCTTCTTTTCTCTTTTCTCTTTTCTCTATTCTCTTCTGTTCTCTTTTGTCTTCTTTCCTCTGTTCCCTTTTCTCGTCTATTCTCTTTTATCTTTTCTCTTCATTTCTCTTTTCTCTTCTTTTCCATTCTCTCTTCTTTTCTCTTTTCTCATTTCTCTTTTCTTTTCTTTTCTCTTTTCTCTTCTTTCTTCTTGTCTCTTTTTTCTCTTCTATTCTTTTCTCTTCTTTTCTCTTTTCCATTTTCTCTTGTTTTCTCTTGTCTCTTTTCTCTTTTCACTTCTTGTCTCTTTTTTCTCTTCTATTATTTTCCGTTCTTTTCTCTTTTCTATTTCCTCTTCTTTTCTATTTTATCTCTTCTCTTCTTTTCTCTTTTCCCTTTTCTTTTCTCTTCTTTTCTCTTCTTTTCTCCTTCACTTTTCTTTTCTCTTTTCTGTTCTTTTCTCTTTTCTCATCTTTTCGCCTCTTTACTCTTTTCCCTTTTCTCTTCTTTTTTCTTTTCTCTTCTTTTCTCATTTCTCTTCTTTTCTCTTTTCTCTTATTTTCTCTTTTCACTTTTCTCTTCTTTTCTCTTTTCCCTTTTCTCTTGTTTTCTCTTTTCCCTTTTCTCTTCTTTTCTCTATTCTCTTTTTCTCTTTACTCTTCTTTTCTCTTTTCGCTTTTCTCTTCTTATCTCTTCTCCGTTTTCTCATATCTGTTCTTTTCTCTTTTCTCTTTTCGCTTCATTTCTCTTCTTTTCTCTTTTCCCTTTACACCTCTTTTTCCTTTTCTTCTTTTCTCTTTTCACTTTTCTTTTCTCTTTTCTCTTTTCTCATCTTTTCTCCTCTTTACTGTTTTCCCTTTCCTCTTCTTTTCTCGTTTCTCTTCTTTTCTCTTTTCTCTTCTTTTCTCTTTTCCCTTTTCTTTTCTCTTTTCTCTATTCTCTTCTTTTCTCTTTTCTCGTCTTTTCTCTTTTCTCGTCATTTCCCTTCATTTCTCTTTTCTCTTTTGTATTCTTTTCTCTTCTATTCACTTTTCTCTTTTAACTTTTCTCTTGTTTTCTCTATTCTCTTCTTTTCTCTTTTTTCTCTTCTATTCACTTTTCTCTTTTATCATTTCTCTTCTTTTCTCTTTTCTCCTCTTTTCTCTTTTCCCTTTTCTTTTCTCTTTTCTCACTCTCTTCGTATCTCTTCTTTTCTCTTTTCTCTTCTTTTCTCTTCTTTTCTCTTTTCCTATATTCTCTTCTTTTCTCTTTTCTCTTTTCTCTTCTTTTCTCTTCTTTATTCTTTAACCTTTTCTCTTCTTTTTACTCTTCTTTTCTCTTTTCTCTTCTTTTCATTTCTTTTCTCTTCTTTTCTCTTTTCTCTTCTTTTCTCTTCCTTCCTCTATATATTCTCTTTTCTCTTTTCTCTCATTTTCTCTTATTTTCTCTTTTTCCTATTCTCTTCTTTTCTCTATTCTCTTTTTCTCTTTACTCTTCTTTTCTCTTTTCGCTTTTCTCTTCTTACCTCTTCTCCTTTTTCTCATATCTGTTCTTTTCTCTTTTCTCTTTTTTCTTCATTTCTCTTCTTTTCTCTTTTCCCTTTACACCTCTTTTTTCTTTTCTTCTTTTCTCTTTTTACTTTTCTTTTCTCTTTTCTCTTCTTTTCTCTTTTCTCATCTTTTCTCCTCTTTACTCTTTTCCCTTTTCTCTTCTTTTTTCTTTTCTCTTCTTTTCTCGTTTCTCTTCTTTTCTCTTTTCTCTTCTTTTCTCTTTTCCCTTTTCTTTTCTCTTTTCTCTATTCTCTTCTTTTCTCTTTTCTCTTTTGTATTCTTTTCTCTTCTATTCACTTTTCTCTTTTAACTTTTCTCTTCATTTCTCTATTCTCTTCTTTTCTCTTTTTTCTCTTCTATTCACTTTTCTCTTTTATCTTTTCTCTTCTTTTCTCTATTCTCTTCTTTTCTCTTTTCTCTTCTTTTCTTTTCTCTATTCTCTTCTTTTCTCTTTTTTCTCTTCTATTCACTTTTCTCTTTTATCTTTTCTCTTCTTTTCTCTATTCTCTTCTTTTCTCTTTTCTCTTCTTTTCTCTTCATTTATCTTTCCTCATTTCTCTATTCTCATCTGTTCTCTTTTCTCTTCTTTGCTCTTTTCTCTTTTCTCTTCTTCTATCTTCTTTTATCTTCTTTTCTCTTTTCTCTATTCTCTTCTGTTCTCTTTTGTCTTCTTTCCACTGTTCCCTTTTCTCGTCTATTCTCTTTTATCTTTTCTCTTCTTTTCTCTTTTCTCTTCTTTTCTCTTCTTTTCTCCTTTTACGTTTCTTTTCTCTTTTCTCTTCTTTTGTCATTCATTTTCTCTCTTTTCTGTTTTCTCTTCTTTTCTCTTTTCTCTTCTTTTCTCCTTTCTTTTCCCTTCTTCTCTTCTTTTCTCTTTCTTCTTTTCCCTTCATTTCTCTTTTCTCTTTTGTATTCTTTTATCTTCTATTCACTTTTCTCATTTATCTTTTCTTTTCTCTTCTTTTCTCTATTCTCTTCTTTTCTCATTTCTCTTCTTTTCTCTTCATTTCTCTTTCCTCATTTCTCTATTCTCATCTGTTCTCTTTTCTCTTCTTTGCTCTTTTCTCTTTTCTCTTCTTCTATCTTCTTTTCTCTTTTCTCTATTCCCTTCTGTTCTCTTTTGTCTTCTTTCCTCTGTTCCCTTTTCTCGTCTATTCTCTTTTATCTTTTCTCTTCATTTCTCTTTTCTCTTCTTTTCCATTCTCTCTTCTTTTCTCTTTTCAAATTTCTCTTTTCTTTTCTTTTCTCTTTTCTCTTTTCTCTTCTTGTCTCTTTTTTCTTTTCTATTCTTTTCTCTTCTTTTCTCTTTTCTCTTCTTTTTTCAATCCTCTTCTTTTCTCGTTTCTCTTCTTTTCTCTTTTCTCTTCTTTTCTCTTTTCCCTTTTCTTTTCTCTTTTCTCTATTCTCTTCTTTTCTCTTTTCTCGTCTTTTCTCTTTTCTCTTCATTTCCCTTCATTGTTCTTTTCTCTTTTCTCTTTTGTATTCTTTTCTCTTCTATTCACTTTTCTCTATTAACTTTTCTCTTCTTTTCTCTATTCTCTTCTTTTCTCTATTAACTTTTCTCTTCTTTTCTCTATTCTCTTCTTTTCTCTTTTTTCTCTTCTATTCACTTTTCTCTTTTATCTTTTCTCTTCTTTTCTCTATTCTCTTCTTTTCTCTTTTCTCTTCTTTTCTCTTCATTTCTCTTTCCTCATTTCTCTATTCTCATCTGTTCTCTTTCTCTTCTTTGCTCTTTTCTCTTTTCTCTTCTTCTATCTTCTTTTATCTTCTTTTCTCTTTTCTCTTTTCTCTATTCTCTTCTGTTCTCTTTTGTCTTCTTTCCACTGTTCCCTTTTCTCGTCTATTCTCTTTTATCTTTTCTCTTCTTTTCTCTATTCTCTTCTTTTCTCTTCTTTTCTCCTTTCACGTTTCTTTTCTCTTTTTTCTTCTTTTCTCATTCATTTTTTCTCTTTTCTCTTTTCTCTTCTTTTCTCTTTTCTCTTCTTTTCTCCTTTCTTTTCTCTTTTCTCTTCTTCTCTTCTTTTCTCCTTTCTCTTCTTTTCCCTTCATTTCTCTTTTCTCTTTTATATTCTTTTATCTTCTATTCACTTTTCTCTTTTGTCTTTTCTTTTCTCTTCTTTTCTCTCTTCTCTTCTTTTCTCTTTTCTCTTCTTTTCTCTTCATTTCTCTTTCCTCATTTCTCTATTCTCATCTGTTCTCTTTTCTCTTCTTTGCTCTTTTCTCTTTTCTCTTCTTCTATCTTCTTTAACTTCTTTTCTCTTTTCTCTTTTCTCTATTCTCTTCTGTTCTCTTTTGTCTTCTTTCCACTGTTCCCTTTTCTCTTCTATTCTCTTTTATCTTTTCTCTTCATTTCTCTTTTCTCTTCTTTTCCATTCTCTCTTCTTTTCTCTTTTCTCATTTCTCATTTCTCTTTTCTTTTCTTTTCTCTTTTCTCTTTTCTCTTCTGGTCTCTTTTTTCTCTTCTATTCTTTTCTCTTCTTTTCTCTTTTCCATTTTCTCTTCTTTTCTCTTGTCTCTTTTCTCTTTTCACTTCTTTTCTCTTTTCTCTTTTCTATTTCCTCTTCATTTCTATTTTATCTCTTCTCTTCTTTTCACTTTTCCCTTTTCTTTTCTCTTTTCTCTTCTTTTCTCTTTTCTCTTCTTTTCTCTTCTTTTCTCTTTTCCCTTTTCTCTTCTTTTTTCTTTTCTCTTCTTTTCTCGTTTCTCTTCTTTTCTCTTTTCTCTTTTCTCTTCTTATCTCTTCTCCTTTTTCTCATATCTGTTCTTTTCTCTTTTCTCTTCATTTCTCTTCTTTTCTCTTTTCCCTTTACACCTCTTTTTTCTTTTCTTCTTTTCTCTTTTCTCTTTTCTCTTCTTTTCTCTTTTCACTTTTCTTTTCTCTTTTCTCTTCTTTTCTCTTTTCTCATCTTTTCTCCTCTTTACTCTTTTCCCTTTTCTCTTCTTTTTTCTTTTCTCTTCTTTTCTCGTTTCTCTTCTTTTCTCGTTTCTCTTCTTTTCTCTTTTCCCTTTTCTTTTCTCTTTTCTCTATTCTCTTCTTTTCTCTTTTCTCGTCTTTTCACTTTTCTCTTCATTTCCCTTCATTTTTCTTTTCTCTTTTCTCTTTTGTATTCTTTTCTCTTCTATTCACTTTTCTCAATTAACTTTTCTCTTCTTTTCGCTATTCTCTTCTTTTCTCTTTTCTCTTCTTTTCTCTTCATTTCTCTTTCCTCATTTCTCTATTCTCATCTGTTCTCTTTTCTCTTCTTTGCTCTTTTCTCTTTTCTCTTCTTCTATCTTCTTTTATCTTCTTTTCTCTTTTCTCTTTTCTCTATTCTCTTCTGTTCTCTTTTGTCTTCTTTCCTCTGTTCCCTTTTCTCGTCTATTCTCTTTTATCTTTTCTCTTCATTTCTCTTTTCTCTTCTTTTCCATTCTCTCTTCTTTTCTCTTTTCTCATTTCTCTTTTCTTTTCTTTTCTCTTTTCTCTTTTCTCTTCTTGTCTCTTTTTTCTTTTCTATTCTTTTCTCTTCTTTTCTCTTTTCCATTTTCTCTTATTTTCTCTTTTCACTTTTCTCTTCTTTTCTCTATTCTCTTTTTCTCTTTACTCTTCCTTTCTCTTTTCGCTTTTCTCTTCTTATCTCTTCTCCTTTTTCTCATATCTATTCTTTTCTCTTTTCTCATCTTTTCTCCTCTTTACTCTTTTCCCTTTTCTCTTCTTTTTTCTTTTCTCTTCTTTTCTCGTTTCTCTTCTTTTCTCTTTTCTCTTCTTTTCTCTTTTCCCTTTTCTTTTCTCTTTTCTCTATTCTCTTCTTTTCTCTTTTCTCTTTTGTATTCTTTTCTCTTCTATTCACTTTTCTCTTTTAACTTTTCTCTTCTTTTCTCTATTCTCTTCTTTTCTCTTTTTTCTCTTCTATTCACTTTTCTCTCTTTTTTCTCTTCTATTCACTTTTCTCTTTTATCTTTTCTCTTCTTTTCTCTATTCTCTTCTTTTCTCTTTTCTCTTCTTTTCTCTTCTTTTCTCTTTTTTCTCTTCTATTCACTTTTCTCTTTTATCTTTTCTCCTCTTTTCTCTATTCTCTTCTTTTCTCTTTTCTCTTCTTTTGTCTTCATTTCTCTTTCCTCATTTCTCTATTCTCATCTGTTCTCTTTTCTCTTCTTTGCTCTTTTCTCTTTTTTCTTCTTCTATCTTCTTTTATCTTCTTCTCTCTTTTCTCTATTCTCTTCTGTTCTCTTTTGTCTTCTTTCCACTGTTCCCTTTTCTCGTCTATTCTCTTTTATCTTTTCTCTTCTTTTCTCTTTTCTTTTCTTTTCTCTTCTTTTCTCCTTTTACATTTCTTTTCTCTTTTCTCTTCTTTTATCATTCATTTTCTCTCTTTTCTGTTTTCTCTTCTTTTCTCTTTTCTCTTCTTTTCTCCTTTCTTTTCTCTTTTCTCTTCTTCTCTTCTTTTCTCTTTCTTCTTTTCCCTTCATTTCTCTTTTCTCT
Source organism: Chiloscyllium punctatum (assembly GCF_047496795.1). Taxonomy (NCBI): domain Eukaryota; kingdom Metazoa; phylum Chordata; class Chondrichthyes; order Orectolobiformes; family Hemiscylliidae; genus Chiloscyllium; species Chiloscyllium punctatum. The sequence continues at coordinate 37,412,006 of NC_092779.1, forward strand.
TTTGTATTCTTTTATCTTCTATTCACTTTTCTCTTTTATCTTTTCTTTTCTCTTCTTTTCTCTATTCTCTTCTTTTCTCTTTTCTCTTCTTTTCTCTTCATTTCTCTTTCCTCATTTCTCTATTCTCATCTGTTCTCTTTTCTCTTCTTTGCTCTTTTCTCTTTTCTCTTCTTCTATCTTCTTTTATCTTCTTTTCTCTTTTCTCTTCTTTTCTCCTTTCACGTTTTTTTTTCTCTTTTCTCTTCTTTTCTCATTCATTTTTTCTCTTTTCTCTGTTCTCTTCTTTTCTCTTTTCTCTTCTTTTCTCTTCTTTTCTCCTTTCACGTTTCTTTTCTCTTTTTTCTTCTTTTCTCATTCATTTTTTCTCTTTTCTCTTTTCTCTTCTTTTCTCTTTTCTCTTTTTTCTCCTTTCTTTTCTCTTTTCTCTTCTTCTCTTCTTTTCTCCTTTCTCTTCTTTTCCCTTCATTTCTCTTTTCTCTTTTGTATTCTTTTATCTTCTATTCACTTTTCTCTTTTGTCTTTTCTTTTCTCTTCTTTTCTCTCTTCTCTTCTTTTCTCTTTTCTCTTCTTTTCTCTTCATTTCTCTTTCCTCATTTCTCTATTCTCATCTGTTCTCTTTTCTCTTCTTTGCTCTTTTCTCTTTTCTCTTCTTCTATCTTCTTTAACTTCTTTTCTCTTTTCTCCTTTCTCTATTCTCTTCTGTTCTCTTTTGTCTTCTTTCCACTGTTCCCTTTTCTCTTCTATTCTCTTTTATCTTTTCACTTCATTTCTCTTTTCTCTTCTTTTCCATTCTCTCTTCTTTTCTCTTTTCTCATTTCTCATTTCTCTTTTCTTTTCTTTTCTCTTTTCTCTTTTCTCTTCTGGTCTCTTTTTTCTCTTCTATTCTTTTCTCTTCTTTTCTCTTTTCCATTTTCTCTTCTTTTCTCTTGTCTCTTTTCTCTTGTCACTTCTTTTCTCTTTTCTCTTTTCTATTCCCTCTTCATTTCTATTTTATCTCTTCTCTTCTTTTCACTTTTCCCTTTTCTTTTCTCTTTTCTCTTCTTTTCTCTTTTCTCTTCTTTTCTCTTCTTTTCTCTTTTCCCTTTTCTCTTCTTTTTTCTTTTCTCTTCTTTTCTCGTTTCTCTTCTTTTCTCTTTTCTCTTTTCTCTTCTTATCTCTTCTCCTTTTTCTCATATCTGTTCTTTTCTCTTTTCTCTTCATTTCTCTTCTTTTCTCTTTTCCCTTTACACCTCTTTTTTCTTTTCTTCTTTTCTCTTTTCACTTTTCTTTTCTCTTTTCTCTTCTTTTCTCTTTTCACTTTTCTTTTCTCTTTTCTCTTCTTTTCTCTTTTCTCATCTTTTCTCCTCTTTACTCTTTTCCCTTTTCTCTTCTTTTTTCTTTTCTCTTCTTTTCTCGTTTCTCTTCTTTTCTCGTTTCTCTTCTTTTCTCTTTTCCCTTTTCTATTCTCTTTTCTCTATTCTCTTCTTTTCTCTTTTCTCGTCTTTTCACTTTTCTCTTCATTTCCCTTCATTTTTCTTTTCTCTTTTCTCTTTTGTATTCTTTTCTCTTCTATTTACTTTTCTCAATTAACTTTTCTCTTCTTTTCGCTATTCTCTTCTTTTCTCTTTTCTCTTCTTTTCTCTTCATTTCTCTTTCCTCATTTCTCTATTCTCATCTGTTCTCTTTTCTCTTCTTTGCTCTTTTCTCTTTTCTCTTCTTCTATCTTCTTTTATCTTCTTTTCTCTTTTCTCTTTTCTCTATTCTCTTCTGTTCTCTTTTGTCTTCTTTCCTCTGTTCCCTTTTCTCGTCTATTCTCTTTTATCTTTTCTCTTCATTTCTCTTTTCTCTTCTTTTCCATTCTCTCTTCTTTTCTCTTTTCTCATTTCTCTTTTCTTTTCTTTTCTCTTTTCTCTTTTCTCTTCTTGTCTCTTTTTTCTTTTCTATTCTTTTCTCTTCTTCTCTCTTTTCCATTTTCTCTTATTTTCTCTTTTCCCTTTTCTCTTCTTTTCTCTATTCTCTTTTTCTCTTTACTCTTCCTTTCTCTTTTCGCTTTTCTCTTCTTATCTCTTCTCCTTTTTCTCATATCTATTCTTTAATCTTTTCTCATCTTTTCTCCTCTTTACTCTTTTCCCTTTTGTCTTCTTTTTTCTTTTCTCTTCTTTTCTCGTTTCTCTTCTTTTCTCTTTTCTCTTCTTTTCTCTTTTCCCTTTTCTTTTCTCTTTTCTCTATTCTCTTCTTTTCTCTTTTCTCTTTTGTATTCTTTTCTCTTCTATTCACTTGTCTCTTTTAACTTTTCTCTTCTTTTCTCTATTCTCTTCTTTTCTCTTTTTTCTCTTCTATTCACTTTTCTCTTTTATCTTTTCTCTTCTTTTCTCTATTCTCTTCTTTTCTCTTTTCTCTTCTTTTCTCTATTCTCTTCTTTTCTCTTTTTTCTCTTCGATTCACTTTTCTCTTTTATCTTTTCTCTTCTTTTCTCGATTCTCTTCTTTTCTCTTTTCTCTTCTTTTCTCTTCATTTCTCTTTCCTCATTTCTCTATTCTTATCTGTTCTCTTTTCTCTTCTTTGCTCTTTTCTCTTTTCTCTTCTTCTATCTTCTTTTATCTTCTTTTCTCTTTTCTCTATTCTCTTCTGTTCTCTTTTGTCTTCTTTCCACTGTTCCCTTTTCTCGTCTATTCTCTTTTATCTTTTCTCTTCTTTTCTCTTTTCTCTTCTTTTCTCTTCTTTTCTCTTTTCTCTTCTTTTCCCTTCATTTCTCTTTTCTCTTTTGTATTCTTTTATCTTCTATTCACTTTTCTCTTTTATCTTTTCTTTTCTCTTCTTTTCTCTATTCTCTTCTTTTCTCTTTTCTCTTCTTTTCTCTTCATTTCTCTTTCCTCATTTCTCTATTCTCACCTGTTCTCTTTCTCTTCTTTGCTCTTTTCTCTTCTTTTCTCTTCTTTTTTCTTTTCTCTTCTTTTCTCTTTTCTCTTCTTTTCTCCTTTCACTTTTCTTTTCTCTTTTCTCTTCTTTTCTCTTTTCTCATCTTTTCTCCTCTTTACTCTTTTCCCTTTTCTCTTCTTTTTTCTTTTCTCTTCTTTTCTCGTTTCTCTTCTTTTCTCGTTTCTCTTCTTTTCTCTTTTCCCTTTTCTTTTCTCTTTTCTCTATTCTCTTCTTTTCTCTTTTCTCGTCTTTTCACTTTTCTCTTCATTTCCCTTCATTTTTCTTTTCTCTTTTCTCTTTTGTATTCTTTTCTCTTCTATTCACTTTTCTCAATTAACTTTTCTCTTCTTTTCGCTATTCTCTTCTTTTCTCTTTTCTCTTCTTTTCTCTTCATTTCTCTTTCCTCATTTCTCTATTCTCATCTGTTCTCTTTTCTCTTCTTTGCTCTTTTCTCTTTTCTCTTCTTCTATCTTCTTTTATCTTCTTTTCTCTTTTCTCTTTTCTCTATTCTCTTCTGTTCTCTTTTGTCTTCTTTCCTCTGTTCCCTTTTCTCGTCTATTCTCTTTTATCTTTTCTCTTCATTTCTCTTTTCTCTTCTTTTCCATTCTCTCTTCTTTTCTCTTTTCTCATTTCTCTTTTCTTTTCTTTTCTCTTTTCTCTTTTCTCTTCTTGTCTCTTTTTTCTTTTCTATTCTTTTCTCTTCTTTTCTCTTTTCCATTTTCTCTTATTTTCTCTTTTCACTTTTCTCTTCTTTTCTCTATTCTCTTTTTCTCTTTACTCTTCCTTTCTCTTTTCGCTTTTCTCTTCTTATCTCTTCTCCTTTTTCTCATATCTATTCTTTTCTCTTTTCTCATCTTTTCTCCTCTTTACTCTTTTCCCTTTTCTCTTCTTTTTTCTTTTCTCTTCTTTTCTCGTTTTTCTTCTTTTCTCTTTTCTCTTCTTTTCTCTTTTCTCTTCTTTTCTCCTTTCTTTTCTCTTTTCTCTTCTTCTCTTCTTTTCTCTTTCTTCTTTTCCCTTCATTTCTCTTTTCTCTTTTGTATTCTTTTATCTTCTATTCACTTTTCTCTTTTATCTTTTCTTTTCTCTTCTTTTCTCTATTCTCTTCTTTTCTCTTTTCTCTTCTTTTCTCTTCATTTCTCTTTCCTCATTTCTCTATTCTCATCTGTTCTCTTTTCTCTTCTTTGCTCTTTTCTCTTTTCTCTTCTTCTATCTTCTTTTATCTTCTTTTCTCTTTTCTCTTTTCTCTATTCTCTTCTGTTCTCTTTTGTCTTCTTTCCTCTGTTCCCTTTTCTCGTCTATTCTCTTTTATCTTTTCTCTTCTTTTCTCTTTTCTCTTCTTTTCTCCTTTCACGTTTTTTTTTCTCTTTTCTCTTCTTTTCTCATTCATTTTTTCTCTTTTCTCTTTTCTCTTCTTTTCTCTTTTCTCTTCTTTTCTCTTCTTTTCTCCTTTCACGTTTCTTTTCTCTTTTTTCTTCTTTTCTCATTCATTTTTTCTCTTTTCTGTTTTCTCTTCTTTTCTCTTTTCTCTTCTTTTCTCCTTTCTTTTCTCTTTTCTCTTCTTCTCTTCTTTTCTCCTTTCTCTTCTTTTCCCTTCATTTCTCTTTTCTCTTTTGTATTCTTTTATCTTCTATTCACTTTTCTCTTTTGTCTTTTCTTTTCTCTTCTTTTCTCTCTTCTCTTCTTTTCTCTTTTCTCTTCTTTTCTCTTCATTTCTCTTTCCTAATTTCTCTATTCTCATCTGTTCTCTTTTCTCTTCTTTTCTCTTTTCTATTCCCTCTTCATTTCTATTTTATCTCTTCTCTTCTTTTCACTTTTCCCTTTTCTTTTCTCTTTTCTCTTCTTTTCTCTTTTCTCTTCTTTTCTCTTCTTTTCTCTTTTCCCTTTTCTCTTCTTTTTTCTTTTCTCTTCTTTTCTCGTTTCTCTTCTTTTCCCTTTTCTCTTTTCTCTTCTTATCTCTTCTCCTTTTTCTCATATGTGTTCTTTTCTCTTTTCTCTTCATTTCTCTTCTTTTCTCTTTTCCCTTTACACCTCTTTTTTCTTTTCTTCTTTTCTCTTTTCACTTTTCTTTTCTCTTTTCTCTTCTTTTCTCTTTTCACTTTTCTTTTCTCTTTTCTCTTCTTTTCTCTTTTCTCATCTTTTCTCCTCTTTACTCTTTTCCCTTTTCTCTTCTTTTTTCTTTTCTCTTCTTTTCTCGTTTCTCTTCTTTTCTCGTTTCTCTTCTTTTCTCTTTTCCCTTTTCTTTTCTCTTTTCTCTATTCTCTTCTTTTCTCTTTTCTCGTCTTTTCACTTTTCTCTTCATTTCCCTTCATTTTTCTTTTCTCTTTTCTCTTTTGTATTCTTTTCTCTTCTATTCACTTTTCTCAATTAACTTTTCTCTTCTTTTCGCTATTCTCTTCTTTTCTCTTTTCTCTTCTTTTCTCTTCATTTCTCTTTCCTCATTTCTCTATTCTCATCTGTTCTCTTTTATCTTCTTTTCTCTTTTCTCTTTTCTCTATTCTCTTCTGTTCTCTTTTGTCTTCTTTCCTCTGTTCCCTTTTCTCGTCTATTCTCTTTTATCTTTTCTCTTCATTTCTCTTTTCTCTTCTTTTCCATTCTCTCTTCTTTTCTCTTTTCTCATTTCTCTTTTCTTTTCTTTTCTCTTTTCTCTTTTCTCTTCTTGTCTCTTTTTTCTTTTCTATTCTTTTCTCTTCTTTTCTCTTTTCCATTTTCTCTTATTTTCTCTTTTCCCTTTTCTCTTCTTTTCTCTATTCTCTTTTTCTCTTTACTCTTCCTTTCTCTTTTCGCTTTTCTCTTCTTATCTATTCTCCTTTTTCTCATATCTATTCTTTTCTCTTTTCTCATCTTTTCTCCTCTTTACTCTTTTACCTTTTCTCTTCTTTTTTCTTTTCTCTTCTTTTCTCGTTTCTCTTCTTTTCTCTTTTCTCTTCTTTTCTCTTTTCCCCTTTCTTTTCTCTTTTCTCTATTCTCTTCTTTTCTCTTTTCTCTTTTGTATTCTTTTCTCTTCTATTCACTTTTCTCTTTTAACTTTTCTCTTCTTTTCTCTATTCTCTTCTTTTCTCTTTTTTCTCTTCTATTCACTTTTCTCTTTTATCTTTTCTCTTCTTTTCTCTATTCTCTTCTTTTCTCTTTTCTCTTCTTTTCTCTTCTTTTCTCTATTCTCTTCTTTTCTCTTTTTTCACTTCAATTCACTTTTCTCTTTTATCTTTTCTCTTCTTTTCTCTATTCTCTTCTTTTCTCTTTTCTCTTCTTTTCTCTTCATTTCTCTTTCCTCATTTCTCTATTCTCATCTGTTCTCTTTTCTCTTCTTTGCTCTTTTCTCTTCTTCTATCTTCTTTTATCTTCTTTTCTCTTTTCTTTATTCTCTTCTGTTCTCTTTTGTCTTCTTTCCACTGTTCCCTTTTCTCGTCTATTCTCTTTTATCTTTTCTCTTCTTTTCTCTTTTCTCTTCTTTTCTCTTCTTTTCTCCTTTTACGTTTCTTTTCTCTTTTCTCTTCTTTTATCATTCATTTTCTCTCTTTTCTGTTTTCTCTTCTTTTCTCTTTTCTCTTCGTTTCTCCTTTCTTTTCTCTTTTCTCTTCTTCTCTTCTTTTCTCTTTCTTCTTTTCCCTTCATTTCTCTTTTCTCTTTTGTATTCTTTTATCTTCTATTCACTTTTCTCTTTTATCTTTTCTTTTCTCTTCTTTTCTCTATTCTCTTCTTTTCTCTTTTCTCTTCTTTTCTCTTCATTTCTCTTTCCTCATTTCTCTATTCTCATCTGTTCTCTTTTCTCTTCTTTGCTCTTTTCACTTTTCTCTTCTTCTATCTTCTTTTATCTTCTTTTCTCTTTTCTCTTTTCTCTATTCTCTTCTGTTCTCTTTTGTCTTCTTTCCTCTGTTCCCTTTTCTCGTCTATTCTCTTTTATCTTTTCTCTTCATTTCTCTTTTCTCTTCTTTTCCATTCTCTCTTCTTTTCTCTTTTCTCATTTCTCTTTTCTTTTCTTTTCTCTTTTCTCTTTTCTCTTCTTGTCTCTTTTTTCTTTTCTATTCTTTTCTCTTCTTTTCTCTTTTCCATTTTCTCTTATTTTCTCTTTTCCCTTTTCTCTTCTTTTCTCTATTGTCTTTTTCTCTTTACTCTTCTTTTCTCTTCATTTCTCTTTCCTCATTTCTCTATTCTCATCTGTTCTCTTTTCTCTTCTTTGCTCTTTTCTCTTTTCTCTATTCTCTTCTGTTCTCTTTTGTCTTCTTTCCACTGTTCCCTTTTCTCGTCTATTCTCTTTTATCTTATCTCTTCTTTTCTCTTTTCTCTTCCTTTCTCTTCTTTTCTCCTTTCACGTTTCTTTTCTCTTTTTTCTTCTTTTCTCATTCATTTTTTCTCTTTTCTCTTTTCTCTTCTTTTCTCTTTTCTCTTCTTTTCTCCTTTCTTTTCTCTTTTCTCTTCTTCTCTTCTTTTCTCCTTTCTCTTCTTTTCCCTTCATTTCTCTTTTCTCTTTTGTATTCTTTTATCTTCTATTCACTTTTCTCTTTTGTCTTTTCTTTTCTCTTCTTTTCTCTCTTCTCTTCTATTCTCTTTTCTCTTCTTTTCTCTTCATTTCTCTTTCCTCATTTCTCTATTCTCATCTGTTCTCTTTTCTCTTTTCTTTTCTTTTCTCTTTTCTCTTCTGGTCTCTTTTTTCTCTTCTATTCTTTTCTCTTTTCCATTTTCCCTTCTTTTCTCTTGTCTCTTTTCTCTTGTCACTTCTTTTCTCTTTTCTCTTTTCTATTTCCTCTTCATTTCTATTTTATCTCTTCTCTTCTTTTCACTTTTCCCTTTTCTTTTCTCTTTTCTCTTCTTTTCTCTTTTCTCTTCTTTTCTCTTCTTTTCTCTTTTCCCTTTTCTCTTCTTTTTTTTTCTCTCTTCTTTTCTCGTTTCTCTTCTTTTCTCTTTTCTCTTTTCTCTTCTTATCTCTTCTCCTTTTTCTCATATCTGTTCTTTTCTCTTTTCTCTTCATTTCTCTTCTTTTCTCTTTTCCCTTTACACCTCTTTTTTCTTTTCTTCTTTTCTCTTTTCAGTTTTCTTTTCTCTTTTCTCTTCTTTTCTCTTTTCACTTTTCTTTTCTCTTTTCTCTTCTTTTCTCTTTTCTCATCTTTTCTCCTCTTTACTCTTTTCTCTTTTCTCTTCTTTTTTCTTTTCTCTTCTTTTCTCGTTTCTCTTCTTTTCTCGTTTCTCTTCTTTTCTCTTTTCCCTTTTCTTTTCTCTTTTCTCTATTCTCTTCTTTTCTCTTTTCTCGTCTTTTCACTTTTCTCTTCATTTCCCTTCATTTTTCTTTTCTCTTTTCTCTTTTGTATTCTTTTCTCTTCTATTCACTTTTCTCAATTAACTTTTCTCTTCTTTTCGCTATTCTCTTCTTTTCTCTTTTCTCTTCTTTTCTCTTCATTTCTCTTTCCTCATTTCTCTATTCTCATCTGTTCTCTTTTCTCTTCTTTGCTCTTTTCACTTTTCTCTTCTTCTATCTTCTTTTATCTTCTTTTCTCTTTTCTCTTTTCTCTATTCTCTTCTGTTCTCTTTTGTCTTCTTTCCACCGTTCCCTTTTCTCGTCTATTCTATTTTATCTTTTCTCTTCTTTTCTCTTTTCTCTTTTCTATTCCCTCTTCATTTCTATTTTATCTCTTCTCTTCTTTTCACTTTTCCCTTTTCTTTTCTCTTTTCTCTTCTTTTCTCTTTTCTCTTCTTTTCTCTTCTTTTCTCTTTTCCATTTTCTCTTATTTTCTCTTTTCCCTTTTCTCTTCTTTTCTCTATTCTCTTTTTCTCTTTACTCTTCCTTTCTCTTTTCGCTTTTCTCTTCTTATCTATTCTCCTTTTTCTCATATCTATTCTTTTCTCTTTTCTCATCTTTTCTCCTCTTTACTCTTTTACCTTTTCTCTTCTTTTTTCTTTTCTCTTCTTTTCTCGTTTCTCTTCTTTTCTCTTTTCTCTTCTTTTCTCTTTTCCCCTTTCTTTTCCCTTTTCTCTATTCTCTTCTTTTCTCTTTTCTCTTTTGTATTCTTTTCTCTTCTATTCACTTTTCTCTTTTAACTTTTCTCTTCTTTTCTCTATTCTCTTCTTTTCTCTTTTTTCTCTTCTATTCACTTTTCTCTTTTATCTTTTCTCTTCTTTTCTCTATTCTCTTCTTTTCTCTTTTCTCTTCTTTTCTCTTCTTTTCTCTATTCTCTTCTTTTCTCTTTTTTCACTTCAATTCACTTATCTCTTTTATCTTTTCTCTTCTTTTCTCTATTCTCTTCTTTTCTCTTTTCTCTTCTTTTCTCTTCATTTCTCTTTCCTCATTTCTCTATTCTCATCTGTTCTCTTTTCTCTTCTTTGCTCTTTTCTCTTTTCTCTTCTTCTATCTTCTTTTATCTTCTTTTCTCTTTTCTCTATTCTCTTCTGTTCTCTTTTGTCTTCTTTCCACTGTTCCCTTTTCTCATCTATTCTCTTTTATCTTTTCTCTTCTTTTCTCTTTTCTCTTCTTTTCTCTTCTTTTCTCCTTTTACGTTTCTTTTCTCTTTTCTCTTCTTTTATCATTCATTTTCTCTCTTTTCTGTTTTCTCTTCTTTTCTCTTTTCTCTTCGTTTCTCCTTTCTTTTCTCTTTTCTCTTCTTCTCTTCTTTTCTCTTTCTTCTTTTCCCTTCATTTCTCTTTTCTCTTTTGTATTCTTTTATCTTCTGTTCACTTTTCTCTTTTATCTTTTCTTTTCTCTTCTTTTCTCTATTCTCTTCTTTTCTCTTTTCTCTTCTTTTCTCTTCATTTCTCTTTCCTCATTTCTCTATTCTCATCTGTTCTCTTTTCTCTTCTTTGCTTTTTTCTCTTTTCTCTATTCTCTTCTGTTCTCTTTTGTCTTCTTTCCACTGTTCCCTTTTCTCGTCTATTCTCTTTTATCTTTTCTCTTCTTTTCTCTTTTCTCTTCCTTTCTCTTCTTTTCTCCTTTCACGTTTCTTTTCTCTTTTTTCTTCTTTTCTCATTCATTTTTTCTCTTTTCTCTTTTCTCTTCTTTTCTCTTTTCTCTTCTTTTCTCCTTTCTTTTCTCTTTTCTCTTCTTCTCTTCTTTTCTCCTTTCTCTTCTTTTCCCTTCATTTCTCTTTTCTCTTTTGTATTCTTTTATCTTCTATTCACTTTTCTCTTTTGTCTTTTCTTTTCTCTTCTTTTCTCTCTTCTCTTCTATTCTCTTTTCTCTTCTTTTCTCTTCATTTCTCTTTCCTCATTTCTCTATTCTCATCTGTTCTCTTTTCTCTTTTCTTTTCTTTTCTCTTTTCTCTTTTCTCTTCTGGTCTCTTTTTTCTCTTCTATTCTTTTCTCTTTTCCATTTTCCCTTCTTTTCTCTTGTCTCTTTTCTCTTGTCACTTCTTTTCTCTTTTCTCTTTTCTATTTCCTCTTCATTTCTATTTTATCTCTTCTCTTCTTTTCACTTTTCCCTTTTCTTTTCTCTTTTCTCTTCTTTTCTCTTTTCTCTTCTTTTCTCTTCTTTTCTCTTTTCCCTTTTCTCTTCTTTTTTTTTCTCTCTTCTTTTCTCGTTTCTCTTCTTTTCTCTTTTCTCTTTTCTCTGCTTATCTCTTCTCCTTTTTCTCATATCTGTTCATTTCTCTTTTCTCTTCATTTCTCTTCTTTTCTCTTTTCCCTTTACACCTCTTTTTTCTTTTCTTCTTTTCTCTTTTCACTTTTCTTTTCTCTTTTCTCTTCTTTTCTCTTTTCACTTTTCTTTTCTCTTTTCTCTTCTTTTCTCTTTTCTCATCTTTTCTCCTCTTTACTCTTTTCTCTTTTCTCTTCTTTTTTCTTTTCTCTTCTTTTCTCGTTTCTCTTCTTTTCTCGTTTCTCTTCTTTTCTCTTTTCCCTTTTCTTTTCTCTTTTCTCTATTCTCTTCTTTTCTCTTTTCTCGTCTTTTCACTTTTCTCTTCATTTCCCTTCATTTTTCTTTTCTCTTTTCTCTTTTGTATTCTTTTCTCTTCTATTCACTTTTCTCAATTAACTTTTCTCTTCTTTTCGCTATTCTCTTCTTTTCTCTTTTCTCTTCTTTTCTCTTCATTTCTCTTTCCTCATTTCTCTATTCTCATCTGTTCTCTTTTCTCTTCTTTGCTCTTTTCACTTTTCTCTTCTTCTATCTTCTTTTATCTTCTTTTCTCTTTTCTCTATTCTCTTCTGTTCTCTTTTGTCTTCTTTCCTCTGTTCCCTTTTCTCGTCTATTCTCTTTTATCTTTTCTCTTCATTTCTCTTTTCTCTTCTTTTCCATTCTCTCTTCTTTTCTCTTTTCTCATTTCTCTTTTCTTTTCTTTTCACTTTTCTCTTTTCTCTTCTTGTCTCTTTTTTCTTTTCTATTCTTTTCTCTTCTTTTCTCTTTTCCATTTTCTCTTATTTTCTCTTTTCCCTTTTCTCTTCTTTTCTCTATTGTCTTTTTCTCTTTACTCTTCTTTTCTCTTCATTTCTCTTTCCTCATTTCTCTATTCTCATCTGTTCTCTTTTCTCTTCTTTGCTCTTTTCTCTTTTCTCTATTCTCTTCTGTTCTCTTTTGTCTTCTTTCCACTGTTCCCTTTTCTCGTCTATTCTCTTTTATCTTTTCTCTTCTTTTCTCTTTTCTCTTCCTTTCTCTTCTTTTCTCCTTTCACGTTTCTTTTCTCTTTTTTCTTCTTTTATCATTCATTTTCTCTCTTTTCTGTTTTCTCTTCTTTTCTCTTTTCTCTTCTTTTCTCCTTTCTTTTCTCTTTTCTCTTCTTCTCTTCTTTACACCTTTCTCTTCTTTTCCCTTCATTTCTCTTTTCTCTTTTGTATTCTTTTATCTTCTATTCACTTTTCTCTTTTGTCTTTTCTTTTCTCTTCTTTTCTCTCTTCTCTTCTATTCTCTTTTCTCTTCTTTTCTCTTCATTTCTCTTTCCTCATTTCTCTATTCTCATCTGTTCTCTTTTCTCTTTTCTTTTCTTTTCTCTTTTCTCTTTTCTCTTCTGGTCTCTTTTTTCTCTTCTATTCTTTTCTCTTTTCCATTTTCCCTTCTTTTCTCTTGTCTCTTTTCTCTTGTCACTTCTTTTCTCTTTTCTCTTTTCTATTTCCTCTTCATTTCTATTTTATCTCTTCTCTTCTTTTCACTTTTCCCTTTTCTTTTCTCTTTTCTCTTCTTTTCTCTTTTCTCTTCTTTTCTCTTCTTTTCTCTTTTCCCTTTTCTCTTCTTTTTTTTCTCTCTTCTTTTCTCGTTTCTCTTCTTTTCTCTTTTCTCTTTTCTCTTCTTATCTCTTCTCCTTTTTCTCATATCTGTTCTTTTCTCTTTTCTCTTCATTTCTCTTCTTTTCTCTTTTCCCTTTACACCTCTTTTTTCTTTTCTTCTTTTCTCTTTTCACTTTTCTTTTCTCTTTTCTCTTCTTTTCTCTTTTCACTTTTCTTTTCTCTTTTCTCTTCTTTTCTCTTTTCTCATCTTTTCTCCTCTTTACTCTTTTCTCTTTTCTCTTCTTTTTTCTTTTCTCTTCTTTTCTCGTTTCTCTTCTTTTCTCGTTTCTCTTCTTTTCTCTTTTCCCTTTTCTTTTCTCTTTTCTCTATTCTCTTCTTTTCTCTTTTCTCGTCTTTTCACTTTTCTCTTCATTTCCCTTCATTTTTCTTTTCTGTTTTCTCTTTTGTATTCTTTTCTCTTCTATTCACTTTTCTCAATTAACTTTTCTCTTCTTTTCACTATTCTCTTCTTTTCTCTTTTCTCTTCTTTTCTCTTCATTTCTCTTTCCTCATTTCTCTATTCTCATCTGTTCTCTTTTCTCTTCTTTGCTCTTTTCACTTTTCTCTTCTTCTATCTTCTTTTATCTTCTTTTCTCTTTTCTCTTTTCTCTATTCTCTTCTGTTCTCTTTTGTCTTCTTTCCTCTGTTCCCTTTTCTCGTCTATTCTCTTTTATCTTTTCTCTTCATTTCTCTTTTCTCTTCTTTTCCATTCTCTCTTCTTTTCTCTTTTCTCATTTCTCTTTTCTTTTCTTTTCTCTTTTTTCTTTTCTCTTCTTGTCTCTTTTTTCTTTTCTATTCTTTTCTCTTCTTTTCTCTTTTCCATTTTCTCTTATTTTCTCTTTTCCCTTTTCTCTTCTTTTCTCTATTGTCTTTTTCTCTTTACTCTTCTTTTCTCTTTTCGCTTTTCTCTTCTTATCTCTTCTCCTTTTTCTCATATCTGTTCTTTTCTCTTTTCTCTTCATTTCTCTTCTTTTTTCCCTTTACACCTCTTTTTTCTTTTCTTCTTTTCTCTTTTCACTTTTCTTTTCTCTTTTCTCTTCTTTTCTCTTTTCTCATCTTTTCTCCTCTTTACTCTTTTCCCTTTTCTCTTCTTTTTTCTTTCCTCTTCTTTTCTCGTTTCTCTTCTTTTCTCTTTTCTCTTCTTTTCTCTTTTCCCTTTTCTTTTCTCTTTTCTCTATTCTCTTCTTTTCTCTTTTCTCGTCTTTTCTCTTTTCTCTTCATTTCCCTTCATTGTTCTTTTCTCTTTTCTCTTTTGTATTCTTTTCTCTTCTATTCACTTTTCTCTATTAACTTTTCTCTTCTTTTCGCTATTCTCTTCTTTTCTCTTTTCTCTTCTTTTCTCTTCATTTCTCTTTCCTCATTTCTCTATTCTCATCTGTTCTCTTTTCTCTTCTTTGCTCTTTTCTCTTTTCTCTTCTTCTATCTTCTTTTATTTTCTTTTCTCTTTTCTCTTTTCTCTATTCTCTTCTGTTCTCTTTTGTCTTCTTTCCTCTGTTCCCTTTATCGTCTATTCTCTTTTATCTTTTCTCTTCATTTCTCTTTTCTCTTCTTTTCCATTCTCTCTTCTTTTCTCTTTTCTCATTTCTCATTTCTCTTTTCTTTTCTTTTCTCTTTTCTCTTTTCTCTTCTGGTCTCTTTTTTCTCTTCTATTCTTTTCTCTTCTTTTCTCTTTTCCATTTTCTCTTCTTTTCTCTTGTCTCTTTTCTCTTGTCACTTCTTTTCTCTTTTCTCTTTTCTATTCCCTCTTCATTTCTATTTTATCTCTTCTCTTCTTTTCACTTTTCCCTTTTCTTTTCTCTTTTCTCTTCTTTTCTCTTTTCTCTTCTTTTCTCTTCTTTTCTCTTTTCCCTTTTCTCTTCTTTTTTCTTTTCTCTTCTTTTCTCGTTTCTCTTCTTTTCTCTTTTCTCTTTTCTCTTCTTATCTCTTCTCCTTTTTCTCATATCTGTTCTTTTCTCTTTTCTCTTCATTTCTCTTCTTTTCTCTTTTCCCTTTACACCTCTTTTTTCTTTTCTTCTTTTCTCTTTTCACTTTTCTTTTCTCTTTTCTCTTCTTTTCTCGTTTCTCTTCTTTTCTCGTTTCTCTTCTTTTCTCTTTTCCCTTTTCTTTTCTCTTTTCTCTATTCTCTTCTTTTCTCTTTTCTCGTCTTTTCACTTTTCTCTTCATTTCCCTTCATTTTTCTTTTCTCTTTTCTCTTTTGTATTCTTTTCTCTTCTATTCACTTTTCTCAATTAACTTTTCTCTTCTTTTCTCTATTCTCTTCTTTTCCCTTTTTTCTCTTCTATTCACTTTTCTCTTTTATGTTTTCTCTTCTTTTCTCTATTCTCTTCTTTTCTCTATTAACTTTTCTCTTCTTTTCTCTATTCTCTTCGTTTCTCTTTTTTCTCTTCTATTCACTTTTCTCCTTTATCTTTTCTCTTCTTTTCTCTATTCTCTTCTTTTCTCTTTTCTCTTCATTTCTCTTTCCTCATTTCTCTATTCTCATCTGTTCTCTTTTCTCTTCTTTGCTCTTTTCTCTTTTCTCTTCTTCTATCTTCTTTTATCTTCTTTTCTCTTTTCTCTATTCTCTTCTGTTCTCTTTTGTCTTCTTTCCACTGTTCCCTTTTCTCGTCTATTCTCTTTTATCTTTTGTCTTCTTTTCTCTTTTCTCTTCTTTTCTCCTTTCACGTTTTTTTCTCTTTTCTCTTCTTTTATCATTCATTTTCTCTCTTTTCTGTTTTCTCTTCTTTTCTCTTTTCTCTTCTTTTCTCCTTTCTTTTCTCTTTTCTCTTCTTCTCTTCTTTTCTCTTTTCTCTTCTTTTCCCTTCATTTGTCTTTTCTCTTTTGTATTCTTTTATCTTCTATTCACTTTCCTCTTTTATCTTTTCTTTTCTCTTCTTTTCTCTATTCTCTTCTTTTCTCTTTTCTCTTCTTTTCTCTTCATTTCTCTTTCCTCATTTCTCTATTCTCATCTGTTCTCTTTTCTCTTCTTTGCTCTTTTCTCTTTTCTCTTCTTCTATCTTCTTTTATCTTCTTTTCTCTTTTCTCTTTTCTCTATTCTCTTCTGTTCTCTTTTGTCTTCTTTCCTCTGTTCCCTTTTCTCGTCTATTCTCTTTTATCTTTTCTCTTCTTTTCTCTTTTCTCTTCTTTTCTCCTTTCACGTTTATTTTCTCTTTTCTCTTCTTGTCTCATTCATTTTTTCTCTTTTCTCTTTTCTCTTCTTTTCTCTTTTCTCTTATTTTCTCCTTTCTTTTCTCTTTTCTCTTCTTCACGTCTTTTCTCCTTTCTCTTCTTTTCCCTTCATTTCTCTTTTCTCTTTTGTATTCTTTTATCTTCTATTCACTTTTCTCTTTTATCTTTTCTTTTCTCGTCTTTTCTCTGTTCTCTTCTTTTCTCTTTTCTCTTCTTTTCTCTTCCTTTCTCTTTCCTCATTTCTCTATTCTCATCTGTTCTCTTTTCTCTTCTTTGCTCTTTTCTCTTTTCTGTTCTTCTATCTTCTTTTATGTTCTTTTCTCTTTTCTCTTTTCTCTATTCTCTTCTGTTCTCTTTTGTCTTCTTTCCTCTGTTCCCTTTTCTCGTCTATTCTCTTTTATCTTTTCTCTTCATTTCTCTTTTCTCTTCTTTTCCATTCTCTCTTCTTTTCTCTTTTCTCATTTCTCTTTTCTTTTCTTTTCTCTTTTCTCTTTTCTCTTCTTGTCTCTTTTTTCTCTTCTATTCTTTTCTCTTCTTTTCTCTTTTCCATTTTCTCTTCTTTTCTCTTGTCTCTTTTCTCTTTTCACTTCTTGTCTCTTTCTTCTCTTCTATTATTTTCTCTTCTTTTCTTTTTTCTATTTCCTCTTCTTTTCTATTTTATCTCTTCTCTTCTTTTCTCTTTACCCTTTTCTTTTCTCTCTTCTCTTCTTTTCTCTTCTTTTCTCCTTTCACTTTTCTTTTCTCTTTTCTCTTCTTTTCTCATCTTTTCGCCTCTTTATTCTTTTCCCTTTTCTCTTCTTTTTTCTTTTCACTTTTCTCTTCTTTTCTCTTTTCCCTTTTCTCTTCTTTTCTCTATTCTCTTTTTCTCATTTCTCTTCTTTTCTCTTTTCTCTTATTTTCTGTTTTCACTTTTCTCTTCTTTTCTCTTTTCCCTTTTCTCTTCTTTTCTCTATTCTCTTTTTCTCTTTACTCTTCTTTTCTCTTTTCGCTTTTCTCTTCTTATCTCTTCTCCTTTTTCTCATTTCTCTTCTTTTCTCTTTTCCCTTTACACCTCTTTTTCCTTTTCTTCTTTTCTCTTTTCACTTTTCTTTTCTCTTTTCTCTTCTTTTCTCTTTTCTCATCTTTTCTCCTCTTTACTCTTTTCCCTTTTCTCTTCTTTTTTCTTTTCTCTTCTTTTCTCTTTTCTCTTCTTTTCTCTTTTCCCTTTTCTTTTCTCTTTTCTCTATTCTCTTCTTTTCTCTTTTTTCTCTTCTATTCACTTTTCTCTTTTATCTTTTCTCTTCTATTCTCTTTTCTCCTCTTTTCTCTTTTCCCTTTTCTTTTCTCTTTTCTCTTTTCTCTTCTTTTCTCTTCTTTTCTCCTTTTACGTTTCTTTTCTCTTTTCTCTTCTTTTATCATTCATTTTCTCTCTTTTCTGTTTTGTCTTCTTTTCTCTTTTCTCTTCTTTTCTCCTTTCTTTTCTCTTTTCTCTTCTTCTCTTCTTTTCTCTTTCTTCTTTTCCCTTCATTTCTCTTTTCTCTTTTGTATTCTTTTATCTTCTATTCACTTTTCTCTTTTATCTTTTCTTTTCTCTTCTTTTCTCTATTCTCTTCTTTTCTCTTTTCTCTTCTTTTCTCTTCATTTCTCTTTCCTCATTTCTCTATTCTCATCTGTTCTCTTTTCTCTTCTTTTCTCTTTTCTCTTTTCTCTATTCTCTTCTGTTCTCTTTTGTCTTCTTTCCACTGTTCACTTTTCTCGTCTATTCTCTTTTTTCTTTTCTCTTCTTTTCTCTTTTCTCTTCTTTTCTCTTCTTTTCTCCTTTCACGTTTCTTTTCTCTTTTTTCTTCTTTTCTCATTCATTTTTTCTCTTTTCTCTTTTCTCTTCTTTTCTCTTTTCTCTTCTTTTCTCCTTTCTTTTCTCTTTTCTCTTCTTCTCTTCTTTTCTCCTTTCTCTTCTTTTCCCTTCATTTCTCTTTTCTCTTTTGTATTCTTTTATCTTCTATTCACTTTTCTCTTTTGTCTTTTCTTTTCTCTTCTTTTCTCTCTTCTCTTCTTTTCTCTTTTCTCTTCTTTTCTCTTCATTTCTCTTTCCTCATTTCTCTATTCTCATCTGTTCTCTTTTCTCTTCTTTGCTCTTTTCTCTTTTCTCTTCTTCTATCTTCTTTAACTTCTTTTCTCTTTTCTCTTTTCTCTATTCTCTTCTGTTCTCTTTTGTCTTCTTTCCACTGTTCCCTTTTCTCTTCTATTCTCTTTTATCTTTTTTCTTCATTTCTCTTTTCTCTTCTTTTCCATTCTCTCTTCTTTTCTCTTTTCTCTTTTCTCATTTCTCATTTCTCTTTTCTTTTCTCTTTTCTCTTTTCTCTTCTGGTCTCTTTTTTCTCTTCTATTCTTTTCTCTTCTTTTCTCTTTTCCATTTTCTCTTCTTTTCTCTTGTCTCTTTTCTCTTGTCACTTCTTTTCTCTTTTCTCTTTTCTATTCCCTCTTCATTTCCATTTTATCTCTTCTCTTCTTTTCACTTTTCCCTTTTCTTTTCTCTTTTCTCTTCTTTTCTCTTTTCTCTTCTTTTCTCTTCTTTTCTCTTTTCCCTTTTCTCTTCTTTTTTCTTTTCTCTTCTTTTCTCGTTTCTCTTCTTTTCTCTTTTCTCTTTTCTCTTCTTATCTCTTCTCCTTTTTCTCATATCTGTTCTTTTCTCTTTTCTCTTCATTTCTCTTTTCCCTTTACACACCTCTTTTTTCTTTTCTTCTTTTCTCTTTTCACTTTTCTTTTCTCTTTTCTCTTCTTTTCTCTTTTCACTTTTCTTTTCTCTTTTCTCTTCTTTTCTCTTTTCACTTTTCTTTTCTCTTTTCTCTTCTTTTCTCTTTTCTCATCTTTTCTCCTCTTTACTCTTTTCTCTTTTCTCTTCTTTTTTCTTTTCTCTTCTTTTCTCGTTTCTCTTCTTTTCTCGTTTCTCTTCTTTTCTCTTTTCCCTTTTCTTTTCTCTTTTCTCTATTCTCTTCTTTTCTCTTTTCTCGTCTTTTCACTTTTCTCTTCATTTCCCTTCATTTTTCTTTTCTCTTTTCTCTTTTGTATTCTTTTCTCTTCTATTCACTTTTCTCAATTAACTTTTCTCTTCTTTTCACTATTCTCTTCTTTTCTCTTTTCTCTTCTTTTCTCTTCATTTCTCTTTCCTCATTTCTCTATTCTCATCTGTTCTCTTTTCTCTTCTTTGCTCTTTTCACTTTTCTCTTCTTCTATCTTCTTTTATCTTCTTTTCTCTTTTCTCTTTTCTCTATTCTCTTCTGTTCTCTTTTGTCTTCTTTCCTCTGTTCCCTTTTCTCGTCTATTCTCTTTTATCTTTTCTCTTCATTTCTCTTTTCTCTTCTTTTCCATTCTCTCTTCTTTTTTCTTTTCTCATTTCTCTTTTCTTTTCTTTTCTCTTTTTTCTTTTCTCTTATTTTCTCTTTTCCCTTTTCTCTTCTTTTCTCTATTGTCTTTTTCTCTTTACTCTTCTTTTCTCTTTTCGCTTTTCTCTTCTTATCTCTTCTCCTTTTTCTCATATCTGTTCTTTTCTCTTTTCTCTTCATTTCTCTTCTTTTTTCCCTTTACACCTCTTTTTTCTTTTCTTCTTTTCTCTTTTCACTTTTCTTTTCTCTTTTCTCTTCTTTTCTCTTTTCTCATCTTTTCTCCTCTTTACTCTTTTCCCTTTTCTCTTCTTTTTTCTTTCCTCTTCTTTTCTCGTTTCTCTTCTTTTCTCTTTTCTCTTCTTTTCTCTTTTCCCTTTTCTTTTCTCTTTTCTCTATTCTCTTCTTTTCTCTTTTCTCGTCTTTTCTCTTTTCTCTTCATTTCCCTTCATTGTTCTTTTCTCTTTTCTCTTTTGTATTCTTTTCTCTTCTATTCACTTTTCTCTATTAACTTTTCTCTTCTTTTCGCTATTCTCTTCTTTTCTCTTTTCTCTTCTTTTCTCTTCATTTCTCTTTCCTCATTTCTCTATTCTCATCTGTTCTCTTTTCTCTTCTTTGCTCTTTTCTCTTTTCTCTTCTTCTATCTTCTTTTATCTTCTTTTCTCTTTTCTCTTTTCTCTATTCTCTTCTGTTCTCTTTTGTCTTCTTTCCTCTGTTCCCTTTTCTCGTCTATTCTCTTTTATCTTTTCTCTTCATTTCTCTTTTCTCTTC
Source organism: Chiloscyllium punctatum (assembly GCF_047496795.1). NCBI lineage: Eukaryota > Metazoa > Chordata > Chondrichthyes > Orectolobiformes > Hemiscylliidae > Chiloscyllium > Chiloscyllium punctatum. Next base: position 37,431,379 of record NC_092779.1, read on the forward strand.
TTTTCCATTCTCTCTTCTTTTCTCTTTTCTCATTTCTCATTTCTCTTTTCTTTTCTTTTCTCTTTTCTCTTTTCTCTTCTGGTCTCTTTTTTCTCTTCTATTCTTTTCTCTTCTTTTCTCTTTTCCATTTTCTCTTCTTTTCTCTTGTCTCTTTTCTCTTGTCACTTCTTTTCTCTTTTCTCTTTTCTATTCCCTCTTCATTTCTATTTTATCTCTTCTCTTCTTTTCACTTTTCCCTTTTCTTTTCTCTTTTCTCTTCTTTTCTCTTTTCTCTTCTTTTCTCTTTTCCCTTTTCTCTTCTTTTTTCTTTTCTCTTCTTTTCTCGTTTCTCTTCTTTTCTCTTTTCTCTTTTCTCTTCTTATCTCTTCTCCTTTTTCTCATATCTGTTCTTTTCTCTTTTCTCTTCATTTCTCTTCTTTTCTCTTTTCCCTTTACACCTCTTTTTTCTTTTCTTCTTTTCTCTTTTCACTTTTCTTTTCTCTTTTCTCTTCTTTTCTCGTTTCTCTTCTTTTCTCGTTTCTCTTCTTTTCTCTTTTCCCTTTTCTTTTCTCTTTTCTCTATTCTCTTCTTTTCTCTTTTCTCGTCTTTTCACTTTTCTTTTCATTTCCCTTCATTTTTCTTTTCTCTTTTCTCTTTTGTATTCTTTTCTCTTCTATTCACTTTTCTCAATTAACTTTTCTCTTCTTTTCTCTATTCTCTTCTTTTCCCTTTTTTCTCTTCTATTCACTTTTCTCTTTTATGTTTTCTCTTCTTTTCACTATTCTCTTCTTTTCTCTATTAACTTTTCTCTTCTTTTCTCTATTCTCTTCTTTTCTCTTTTTTCTCTTCTATTCACTTTTCTCCTTTATCTTTTCTCTTCTTTTCTCTATTCTCTTCTTTTCTCTTTTCTCTTCATTTCTCTTTCCTCATTTCTCTATTCTCATCTGTTCTCTTTTCTCTTCTTTGCTCTTTTCTCTTTTCTCTTCTTCTATCTTCTTTTATCTTCTTTTCTCTTTTCTCTATTCTCTTCTGTTCTCTTTTGTCTTCTTTCCACTGTTCCCTTTTCTCGTCTATTCTCTTTTATCTTTTGTCTTCTTTTCTCTTTTCTCTTCTTTTCTCTTCTTTTCTCCTTTCACGTTTTTTTTCTCTTTTCTCTTCTTTTATCATTCATTTTCTCTCTTTTCTGTTTTCTCTTCTTTTCTCTTTTCTCTTCTTTTCTCCTTTCTTTTCTCTTGTCTCTTCTTCTCTTCTTTTCTCTTTTCTCTTCTTTTCCCTTCATTTGTCTTTTCTCTTTTGTATTCTTTTATCTTCTATTCACTTTCCTCTTTTATCTTTTCTTTTCTCTTCTTTTCTCTATTCTCTTCTTTTCTCTTTTCTCTTCTTTTCTCTTCATTTCTCTTTCCTCATTTCTCTATTCTCATCTGTTCTCTTTTCTCTTCTTTGCTCTTTTCTCTTTTCTCTTCTTCTATCTTCTTTTATCTTCTTTTCTCTTTTCTCTTTTCTCTATTCTCTTCTGTTCTCTTTTGTCTTCTTTCCTCTGTTCCCTTTTCTCGTCTATTCTCTTTTATCTTTTCTCTTCATTTCTCTTTTCTCTTCTTTTCCATTCTCTCTTCTTTTCTCTTTTCTCATTTCTCTTTTCTTTTCTTTTCTCTTTTCTCTTTTCTCTTCTTGTCTCTTTGTTCTCTTCTATTCTTTTCTCTTCTTTTCTCTTTTCCATTTTCTATTCTTTTCTCTTGTCCCTTTTCTCTTTTCACTTCTTGTCTCTTTCTTCTCTTCTATTATTTTCTCTTCTTTTCTTTTTTCTATTTCCTCTTCTTTTCTATTTTATCTCTTCTCTTCTTTTCTCTTTTCCCTTTTCTTTTCTCTTTTCTCTTCTTTTCTCTTTTCTCTTCTTTTCTCTTCTTTTCTCTTTTCCCTTTTCTCTTCTTTTTTCTTTTCTCTTCTTTTCTCGTTTCTCTTCTTTTCTCTTTTCTCTTTTCTCTTCTTATCTCTTCTCCTTTTTCTCATATCTGTTCTTTTCTCTTTTCTCTTCATTTCTCTTCTTTTCTCTTTTCCCTTTACACCTCTTTTTTCTTTTCTTCTTTTCTCTTTTCACTTTTCTTTTCTCTTTTCTCTTCTTTTCTCTTTTCACTTTTCTTTTCTCTTTTCTCTTCTTTTCTCTTTTCTCATCTTTTCTCCTCTTTACTCTTTTCCCTTTTCTCTTCTTTTTTCTTTTCTCTTCTTTACTCGTTTCTCTTCTTTTCTCGTTTCTCTTCTTTTCTCTTTTCCCTTTTCTTTTCTCTTTTCTCTTTTCTCTCATTTTCTCTTATTTTCTCTTTTTCCTTTTCTCTTCTTTTCTCTATTCTCTTTTTCTCTTTACTCTTCTTTTCTCTTTTCGCTTCTCTCTTCTTATCTCTTCTCCTTTTTCTCATATCTGTTCTTTTCTCTTTTCTCTTTTCTCTTCATTTCTCTTCTTTTTTCCCTTTACACCTCTTTTTTCTTTTCTTCTTTTCTCTTTTCACTTTTCTTTTCTCTTTTCTCTTCTTTTCTCTTTTCTCATCTTTTCTCCTCTTTACTCTTTTCCCTTTTCTCTTCTTTTTTCTTTCCTCTTCTTTTCTCGTTTCTCTTCTTTTCTCGTTTCTCTTCTTTTCTCTTTTCCCTTTTCTTTTCTCTTTTCTCTATTCTCTTCTTTTCTCTTTTCTCGTCTTTTCACTTTTCTCTTCATTTCCCTTCATTTTTCTTTTCTCTTTTCTCTTTTGTATTCTTTTCTCTTCTATTCACTTTTCTCAATTAACTTTTCTCTTCTTTTCGCTATTCTCTTCTTTTCTCTTTTCTCTTCTTTTCTCTTCATTTCTCTTTCCTCATTTCTCTATTCTCATCTGTTCTCTTTTCTCTTCTTTGCTCTTTTCACTTTTCTCTTCTTCTATCTTCTTTTATCTTCTTTTCTCTTTTCTCTATTCTCTTCTGTTCTCTTTTGTCTTCTTTCCTCTGTTCCCTTTTCTCGTCTATTCTCTTTTATCTTTTCTCTTCATTTCTCTTTTCTCTTCTTTTCCATTCTCTCTTCTTTTCTCTTTTCTCATTTCTCTTTTCTTTTCTTTTCACTTTTCTCTTTTCTCTTCTTGTCTCTTTTTTCTTTTCTATTCTTTTCTCTTCTTTTCTCTTTTCCATTTTCTCTTATTTTCTCTTTTCCCTTTTCTCTTCTTTTCTCTATTGTCTTTTTCTCTTTACTCTTCTTTTCTCTTCATTTCTCTTTCCTCATTTCTCTATTCTCATCTGTTCTCTTTTCTCTTCTTTGCTCTTTTCTCTTTTCTCTATTCTCTTCTGTTCTCTTTTGTCTTCTTTCCACTGTTCCCTTTTCTCGTCTATTCTCTTTTATCTTTTCTCTTCTTTTCTCTTTTCTCTTCCTTTCTCTTCTTTTCTCCTTTCACGTTTCTTTTCTCTTTTTTCTTCTTTTATCATTCATTTTCTCTCTTTTCTGTTTTCTCTTCTTTTCTCTTTTCTCTTCTTTTCTCCTTTCTTTTCTCTTTTCTCTTCTTCTCTTCTTTACACCTTTCTCTTCTTTTCCCTTCATTTCTCTTTTCTCTTTTGTATTCTTTTATCTTCTATTCACTTTTCTCTTTTGTCTTTTCTTTTCTCTTCTTTTCTCTCTTCTCTTCTATTCTCTTTTCTCTTCTTTTCTCTTCATTTCTCTTTCCTCATTTCTCTATTCTCATCTGTTCTCTTTTCTCTTTTCTTTTCTTTTCTCTTTTCTCTTTTCTCTTCTGGTCTCTTTTTTCTCTTCTATTCTTTTCTCTTTTCCATTTTCCCTTCTTTTCTCTTGTCTCTTTTCTCTTGTCACTTCTTTTCTCTTTTCTCTTTTCTATTTCCTCTTCATTTCTATTTTATCTCTTCTCTTCTTTTCACTTTTCCCTTTTCTTTTCTCTTTTCTCTTCTTTTCTCTTTTCTCTTCTTTTCTCTTCTTTTCTCTTTTCCCTTTTCTCTTCTTTTTTTTCTCTCTTCTTTTCTCGTTTCTCTTCTTTTCTCTTTTCTCTTTTCTCTTCTTATCTCTTCTCCTTTTTCTCATATCTGTTCTTTTCTCTTTTCTCTTCATTTCTCTTCTTTTCTCTTTTCCCTTTACACCTCTTTTTTCTTTTCTTCTTTTCTCTTTTCACTTTTCTTTTCTCTTTTCTCTTCTTTTCTCTTTTCACTTTTCTTTTCTCTTTTCTCTTCTTTTCTCTTTTCTCATCTTTTCTCCTCTTTACTCTTTTCTCTTTTCTCTTCTTTTTTCTTTTCTCTTCTTTTCTCGTTTCTCTTCTTTTCTCGTTTCTCTTCTTTTCTCTTTTCCCTTTTCTTTTCTCTTTTCTCTATTCTCTTCTTTTCTCTTTTCTCGTCTTTTCACTTTTCTCTTCATTTCCCTTCATTTTTCTTTTCTGTTTTCTCTTTTGTATTCTTTTCTCTTCTATTCACTTTTCTCAATTAACTTTTCTCTTCTTTTCACTATTCTCTTCTTTTCTCTTTTCTCTTCTTTTCTCTTCATTTCTCTTTCCTCATTTCTCTATTCTCATCTGTTCTCTTTTCTCTTCTTTGCTCTTTTCACTTTTCTCTTCTTCTATCTTCTTTTATCTTCTTTTCTCTTTTCTCTTTTCTCTATTCTCTTCTGTTCTCTTTTGTCTTCTTTCCTCTGTTCCCTTTTCTCGTCTATTCTCTTTTATCTTTTCTCTTCATTTCTCTTTTCTCTTCTTTTCCATTCTCTCTTCTTTTCTCTTTTCTCATTTCTCTTTTCTTTTCTTTTCTCTTTTTTCTTTTCTCTTCTTGTCTCTTTTTTCTTTTCTATTCTTTTCTCTTCTTTTCTCTTTTCCATTTTCTCTTATTTTCTCTTTTCCCTTTTCTCTTCTTTTCTCTATTGTCTTTTTCTCTTTACTCTTCTTTTCTCTTTTCGCTTTTCTCTTCTTATCTCTTCTCCTTTTTCTCATATCTGTTCTTTTCTCTTTTCTCTTCATTTCTCTTCTTTTTTCCCTTTACACCTCTTTTTTCTTTTCTTCTTTTCTCCTTTCTTTTCTCTTTTCTCTTCTTCTCTTCTTTTCTCTTTCTTCTTTTCCCTTCATTTCTCTTTTCTCTTTTGTATTCTTTTATCTTCTATTCACTTTTCTCTTTTATCTTTTCTTTTCTCTTCTTTTCTCTATTCTCTTCTTTTCTCTTTTCTCTTCTTTTCTCTTCATTTCTCTTTCCTCATTTCTCTATTCTCATCTGTTCTCTTTTCTCTTCTTTGCTCTTTTCTCTTTTCTCTTCTTCTATCTTCTTTTATCTTCTTTTCTCTTTTCTCTTCTTTTCTCCTTTCACGTTTTTTTTTCTCTTTTCTCTTCTTTTCTCATTCATTTTTTCTCTTTTCTCTGTTCTCTTCTTTTCTCTTTTCTCTTCTTTTCTCTTCTTTTCTCCTTTCACGTTTCTTTTCTCTTTTTTCTTCTTTTCTCATTCATTTTTTCTCTTTTCTCTTTTCTCTTCTTTTCTCTTTTCTCTTTTTTCTCCTTTCTTTTCTCTTTTCTCTTCTTCTCTTCTTTTCTCCTTTCTCTTCTTTTCCCTTCATTTCTCTTTTCTCTTTTGTATTCTTTTATCTTCTATTCACTTTTCTCTTTTGTCTTTTCTTTTCTCTTCTTTTCTCTCTTCTCTTCTTTTCTCTTTTCTCTTCTTTTCTCTTCATTTCTCTTTCCTCATTTCTCTATTCTCATCTGTTCTCTTTTCTCTTCTTTGCTCTTTTCTCTTTTCTCTTCTTCTATCTTCTTTAACTTCTTTTCTCTTTTCTCCTTTCTCTATTCTCTTCTGTTCTCTTTTGTCTTCTTTCCACTGTTCCCTTTTCTCTTCTATTCTCTTTTATCTTTTCACTTCATTTCTCTTTTCTCTTCTTTTCCATTCTCTCTTCTTTTCTCTTTTCTCATTTCTCATTTCTCTTTTCTTTTCTTTTCTCTTTTCTCTTTTCTCTTCTGGTCTCTTTTTTCTCTTCTATTCTTTTCTCTTCTTTTCTCTTTTCCATTTTCTCTTCTTTTCTCTTGTCTCTTTTCTCTTGTCACTTCTTTTCTCTTTTCTCTTTTCTATTCCCTCTTCATTTCTATTTTATCTCTTCTCTTCTTTTCACTTTTCCCTTTTCTTTTCTCTTTTCTCTTCTTTTCTCTTTTCTCTTCTTTTCTCTTCTTTTCTCTTTTCCCTTTTCTCTTCTTTTTTCTTTTCTCTTCTTTTCTCGTTTCTCTTCTTTTCTCTTTTCTCTTTTCTCTTCTTATCTCTTCTCCTTTTTCTCATATCTGTTCTTTTCTCTTTTCTCTTCATTTCTCTTCTTTTCTCTTTTCCCTTTACACCTCTTTTTTCTTTTCTTCTTTTCTCTTTTCACTTTTCTTTTCTCTTTTCTCTTCTTTTCTCTTTTCACTTTTCTTTTCTCTTTTCTCTTCTTTTCTCTTTTCTCATCTTTTCTCCTCTTTACTCTTTTCCCTTTTCTCTTCTTTTTTCTTTTCTCTTCTTTTCTCGTTTCTCTTCTTTTCTCGTTTCTCTTCTTTTCTCTTTTCCCTTTTCTATTCTCTTTTCTCTATTCTCTTCTTTTCTCTTTTCTCGTCTTTTCACTTTTCTCTTCATTTCCCTTCATTTTTCTTTTCTCTTTTCTCTTTTGTATTCTTTTCTCTTCTATTTACTTTTCTCAATTAACTTTTCTCTTCTTTTCGCTATTCTCTTCTTTTCTCTTTTCTCTTCTTTTCTCTTCATTTCTCTTTCCTCATTTCTCTATTCTCATCTGTTCTCTTTTCTCTTCTTTGCTCTTTTCTCTTTTCTCTTCTTCTATCTTCTTTTATCTTCTTTTCTCTTTTCTCTTTTCTCTATTCTCTTCTGTTCTCTTTTGTCTTCTTTCCTCTGTTCCCTTTTCTCGTCTATTCTCTTTTATCTTTTCTCTTCATTTCTCTTTTCTCTTCTTTTCCATTCTCTCTTCTTTTCTCTTTTCTCATTTCTCTTTTCTTTTCTTTTCTCTTTTCTCTTTTCTCTTCTTGTCTCTTTTTTCTTTTCTATTCTTTTCTCTTCTTCTCTCTTTTCCATTTTCTCTTATTTTCTCTTTTCCCTTTTCTCTTCTTTTCTCTATTCTCTTTTTCTCTTTACTCTTCCTTTCTCTTTTCGCTTTTCTCTTCTTATCTCTTCTCCTTTTTCTCATATCTATTCTTTAATCTTTTCTCATCTTTTCTCCTCTTTACTCTTTTCCCTTTTGTCTTCTTTTTTCTTTTCTCTTCTTTTCTCGTTTCTCTTCTTTTCTCTTTTCTCTTCTTTTCTCTTTTCCCTTTTCTTTTCTCTTTTCTCTATTCTCTTCTTTTCTCTTTTCTCTTTTGTATTCTTTTCTCTTCTATTCACTTGTCTCTTTTAACTTTTCTCTTCTTTTCTCTATTCTCTTCTTTTCTCTTTTTTCTCTTCTATTCACTTTTCTCTTTTATCTTTTCTCTTCTTTTCTCTATTCTCTTCTTTTCTCTTTTCTCTTCTTTTCTCTATTCTCTTCTTTTCTCTTTTTTCTCTTCGATTCACTTTTCTCTTTTATCTTTTCTCTTCTTTTCTCGATTCTCTTCTTTTCTCTTTTCTCTTCTTTTCTCTTCATTTCTCTTTCCTCATTTCTCTATTCTTATCTGTTCTCTTTTCTCTTCTTTGCTCTTTTCTCTTTTCTCTTCTTCTATCTTCTTTTATCTTCTTTTCTCTTTTCTCTATTCTCTTCTGTTCTCTTTTGTCTTCTTTCCACTGTTCCCTTTTCTCGTCTATTCTCTTTTATCTTTTCTCTTCTTTTCTCTTTTCTCTTCTTTTCTCTTCTTTTCTCTTTTCTCTTCTTTTCCCTTCATTTCTCTTTTCTCTTTTGTATTCTTTTATCTTCTATTCACTTTTCTCTTTTATCTTTTCTTTTCTCTTCTTTTCTCTATTCTCTTCTTTTCTCTTTTCTCTTCTTTTCTCTTCATTTCTCTTTCCTCATTTCTCTATTCTCACCTGTTCTCTTTCTCTTCTTTGCTCTTTTCTCTTCTTTTCTCTTCTTTTTTCTTTTCTCTTCTTTTCTCTTTTCTCTTCTTTTCTCCTTTCACTTTTCTTTTCTCTTTTCTCTTCTTTTCTCTTTTCTCATCTTTTCTCCTCTTTACTCTTTTCCCTTTTCTCTTCTTTTTTCTTTTCTCTTCTTTTCTCGTTTCTCTTCTTTTCTCGTTTCTCTTCTTTTCTCTTTTCCCTTTTCTTTTCTCTTTTCTCTATTCTCTTCTTTTCTCTTTTCTCGTCTTTTCACTTTTCTCTTCATTTCCCTTCATTTTTCTTTTCTCTTTTCTCTTTTGTATTCTTTTCTCTTCTATTCACTTTTCTCAATTAACTTTTCTCTTCTTTTCGCTATTCTCTTCTTTTCTCTTTTCTCTTCTTTTCTCTTCATTTCTCTTTCCTCATTTCTCTATTCTCATCTGTTCTCTTTTCTCTTCTTTGCTCTTTTCTCTTTTCTCTTCTTCTATCTTCTTTTATCTTCTTTTCTCTTTTCTCTTTTCTCTATTCTCTTCTGTTCTCTTTTGTCTTCTTTCCTCTGTTCCCTTTTCTCGTCTATTCTCTTTTATCTTTTCTCTTCATTTCTCTTTTCTCTTCTTTTCCATTCTCTCTTCTTTTCTCTTTTCTCATTTCTCTTTTCTTTTCTTTTCTCTTTTCTCTTTTCTCTTCTTGTCTCTTTTTTCTTTTCTATTCTTTTCTCTTCTTTTCTCTTTTCCATTTTCTCTTATTTTCTCTTTTCACTTTTCTCTTCTTTTCTCTATTCTCTTTTTCTCTTTACTCTTCCTTTCTCTTTTCGCTTTTCTCTTCTTATCTCTTCTCCTTTTTCTCATATCTATTCTTTTCTCTTTTCTCATCTTTTCTCCTCTTTACTCTTTTCCCTTTTCTCTTCTTTTTTCTTTTCTCTTCTTTTCTCGTTTTTCTTCTTTTCTCTTTTCTCTTCTTTTCTCTTTTCTCTTCTTTTCTCCTTTCTTTTCTCTTTTCTCTTCTTCTCTTCTTTTCTCTTTCTTCTTTTCCCTTCATTTCTCTTTTCTCTTTTGTATTCTTTTATCTTCTATTCACTTTTCTCTTTTATCTTTTCTTTTCTCTTCTTTTCTCTATTCTCTTCTTTTCTCTTTTCTCTTCTTTTCTCTTCATTTCTCTTTCCTCATTTCTCTATTCTCATCTGTTCTCTTTTCTCTTCTTTGCTCTTTTCTCTTTTCTCTTCTTCTATCTTCTTTTATCTTCTTTTCTCTTTTCTCTTTTCTCTATTCTCTTCTGTTCTCTTTTGTCTTCTTTCCTCTGTTCCCTTTTCTCGTCTATTCTCTTTTATCTTTTCTCTTCTTTTCTCTTTTCTCTTCTTTTCTCCTTTCACGTTTTTTTTTCTCTTTTCTCTTCTTTTCTCATTCATTTTTTCTCTTTTCTCTTTTCTCTTCTTTTCTCTTTTCTCTTCTTTTCTCTTCTTTTCTCCTTTCACGTTTCTTTTCTCTTTTTTCTTCTTTTCTCATTCATTTTTTCTCTTTTCTGTTTTCTCTTCTTTTCTCTTTTCTCTTCTTTTCTCCTTTCTTTTCTCTTTTCTCTTCTTCTCTTCTTTTCTCCTTTCTCTTCTTTTCCCTTCATTTCTCTTTTCTCTTTTGTATTCTTTTATCTTCTATTCACTTTTCTCTTTTGTCTTTTCTTTTCTCTTCTTTTCTCTCTTCTCTTCTTTTCTCTTTTCTCTTCTTTTCTCTTCATTTCTCTTTCCTAATTTCTCTATTCTCATCTGTTCTCTTTTCTCTTCTTTTCTCTTTTCTATTCCCTCTTCATTTCTATTTTATCTCTTCTCTTCTTTTCACTTTTCCCTTTTCTTTTCTCTTTTCTCTTCTTTTCTCTTTTCTCTTCTTTTCTCTTCTTTTCTCTTTTCCCTTTTCTCTTCTTTTTTCTTTTCTCTTCTTTTCTCGTTTCTCTTCTTTTCCCTTTTCTCTTTTCTCTTCTTATCTCTTCTCCTTTTTCTCATATGTGTTCTTTTCTCTTTTCTCTTCATTTCTCTTCTTTTCTCTTTTCCCTTTACACCTCTTTTTTCTTTTCTTCTTTTCTCTTTTCACTTTTCTTTTCTCTTTTCTCTTCTTTTCTCTTTTCACTTTTCTTTTCTCTTTTCTCTTCTTTTCTCTTTTCTCATCTTTTCTCCTCTTTACTCTTTTCCCTTTTCTCTTCTTTTTTCTTTTCTCTTCTTTTCTCGTTTCTCTTCTTTTCTCGTTTCTCTTCTTTTCTCTTTTCCCTTTTCTTTTCTCTTTTCTCTATTCTCTTCTTTTCTCTTTTCTCGTCTTTTCACTTTTCTCTTCATTTCCCTTCATTTTTCTTTTCTCTTTTCTCTTTTGTATTCTTTTCTCTTCTATTCACTTTTCTCAATTAACTTTTCTCTTCTTTTCGCTATTCTCTTCTTTTCTCTTTTCTCTTCTTTTCTCTTCATTTCTCTTTCCTCATTTCTCTATTCTCATCTGTTCTCTTTTATCTTCTTTTCTCTTTTCTCTTTTCTCTATTCTCTTCTGTTCTCTTTTGTCTTCTTTCCTCTGTTCCCTTTTCTCGTCTATTCTCTTTTATCTTTTCTCTTCATTTCTCTTTTCTCTTCTTTTCCATTCTCTCTTCTTTTCTCTTTTCTCATTTCTCTTTTCTTTTCTTTTCTCTTTTCTCTTTTCTCTTCTTGTCTCTTTTTTCTTTTCTATTCTTTTCTCTTCTTTTCTCTTTTCCATTTTCTCTTATTTTCTCTTTTCCCTTTTCTCTTCTTTTCTCTATTCTCTTTTTCTCTTTACTCTTCCTTTCTCTTTTCGCTTTTCTCTTCTTATCTATTCTCCTTTTTCTCATATCTATTCTTTTCTCTTTTCTCATCTTTTCTCCTCTTTACTCTTTTACCTTTTCTCTTCTTTTTTCTTTTCTCTTCTTTTCTCGTTTCTCTTCTTTTCTCTTTTCTCTTCTTTTCTCTTTTCCCCTTTCTTTTCTCTTTTCTCTATTCTCTTCTTTTCTCTTTTCTCTTTTGTATTCTTTTCTCTTCTATTCACTTTTCTCTTTTAACTTTTCTCTTCTTTTCTCTATTCTCTTCTTTTCTCTTTTTTCTCTTCTATTCACTTTTCTCTTTTATCTTTTCTCTTCTTTTCTCTATTCTCTTCTTTTCTCTTTTCTCTTCTTTTCTCTTCTTTTCTCTATTCTCTTCTTTTCTCTTTTTTCACTTCAATTCACTTTTCTCTTTTATCTTTTCTCTTCTTTTCTCTATTCTCTTCTTTTCTCTTTTCTCTTCTTTTCTCTTCATTTCTCTTTCCTCATTTCTCTATTCTCATCTGTTCTCTTTTCTCTTCTTTGCTCTTTTCTCTTCTTCTATCTTCTTTTATCTTCTTTTCTCTTTTCTTTATTCTCTTCTGTTCTCTTTTGTCTTCTTTCCACTGTTCCCTTTTCTCGTCTATTCTCTTTTATCTTTTCTCTTCTTTTCTCTTTTCTCTTCTTTTCTCTTCTTTTCTCCTTTTACGTTTCTTTTCTCTTTTCTCTTCTTTTATCATTCATTTTCTCTCTTTTCTGTTTTCTCTTCTTTTCTCTTTTCTCTTCGTTTCTCCTTTCTTTTCTCTTTTCTCTTCTTCTCTTCTTTTCTCTTTCTTCTTTTCCCTTCATTTCTCTTTTCTCTTTTGTATTCTTTTATCTTCTATTCACTTTTCTCTTTTATCTTTTCTTTTCTCTTCTTTTCTCTATTCTCTTCTTTTCTCTTTTCTCTTCTTTTCTCTTCATTTCTCTTTCCTCATTTCTCTATTCTCATCTGTTCTCTTTTCTCTTCTTTGCTCTTTTCACTTTTCTCTTCTTCTATCTTCTTTTATCTTCTTTTCTCTTTTCTCTTTTCTCTATTCTCTTCTGTTCTCTTTTGTCTTCTTTCCTCTGTTCCCTTTTCTCGTCTATTCTCTTTTATCTTTTCTCTTCATTTCTCTTTTCTCTTCTTTTCCATTCTCTCTTCTTTTCTCTTTTCTCATTTCTCTTTTCTTTTCTTTTCTCTTTTCTCTTTTCTCTTCTTGTCTCTTTTTTCTTTTCTATTCTTTTCTCTTCTTTTCTCTTTTCCATTTTCTCTTATTTTCTCTTTTCCCTTTTCTCTTCTTTTCTCTATTGTCTTTTTCTCTTTACTCTTCTTTTCTCTTCATTTCTCTTTCCTCATTTCTCTATTCTCATCTGTTCTCTTTTCTCTTCTTTGCTCTTTTCTCTTTTCTCTATTCTCTTCTGTTCTCTTTTGTCTTCTTTCCACTGTTCCCTTTTCTCGTCTATTCTCTTTTATCTTATCTCTTCTTTTCTCTTTTCTCTTCCTTTCTCTTCTTTTCTCCTTTCACGTTTCTTTTCTCTTTTTTCTTCTTTTCTCATTCATTTTTTCTCTTTTCTCTTTTCTCTTCTTTTCTCTTTTCTCTTCTTTTCTCCTTTCTTTTCTCTTTTCTCTTCTTCTCTTCTTTTCTCCTTTCTCTTCTTTTCCCTTCATTTCTCTTTTCTCTTTTGTATTCTTTTATCTTCTATTCACTTTTCTCTTTTGTCTTTTCTTTTCTCTTCTTTTCTCTCTTCTCTTCTATTCTCTTTTCTCTTCTTTTCTCTTCATTTCTCTTTCCTCATTTCTCTATTCTCATCTGTTCTCTTTTCTCTTTTCTTTTCTTTTCTCTTTTCTCTTCTGGTCTCTTTTTTCTCTTCTATTCTTTTCTCTTTTCCATTTTCCCTTCTTTTCTCTTGTCTCTTTTCTCTTGTCACTTCTTTTCTCTTTTCTCTTTTCTATTTCCTCTTCATTTCTATTTTATCTCTTCTCTTCTTTTCACTTTTCCCTTTTCTTTTCTCTTTTCTCTTCTTTTCTCTTTTCTCTTCTTTTCTCTTCTTTTCTCTTTTCCCTTTTCTCTTCTTTTTTTTTCTCTCTTCTTTTCTCGTTTCTCTTCTTTTCTCTTTTCTCTTTTCTCTTCTTATCTCTTCTCCTTTTTCTCATATCTGTTCTTTTCTCTTTTCTCTTCATTTCTCTTCTTTTCTCTTTTCCCTTTACACCTCTTTTTTCTTTTCTTCTTTTCTCTTTTCAGTTTTCTTTTCTCTTTTCTCTTCTTTTCTCTTTTCACTTTTCTTTTCTCTTTTCTCTTCTTTTCTCTTTTCTCATCTTTTCTCCTCTTTACTCTTTTCTCTTTTCTCTTCTTTTTTCTTTTCTCTTCTTTTCTCGTTTCTCTTCTTTTCTCGTTTCTCTTCTTTTCTCTTTTCCCTTTTCTTTTCTCTTTTCTCTATTCTCTTCTTTTCTCTTTTCTCGTCTTTTCACTTTTCTCTTCATTTCCCTTCATTTTTCTTTTCTCTTTTCTCTTTTGTATTCTTTTCTCTTCTATTCACTTTTCTCAATTAACTTTTCTCTTCTTTTCGCTATTCTCTTCTTTTCTCTTTTCTCTTCTTTTCTCTTCATTTCTCTTTCCTCATTTCTCTATTCTCATCTGTTCTCTTTTCTCTTCTTTGCTCTTTTCACTTTTCTCTTCTTCTATCTTCTTTTATCTTCTTTTCTCTTTTCTCTTTTCTCTATTCTCTTCTGTTCTCTTTTGTCTTCTTTCCACCGTTCCCTTTTCTCGTCTATTCTATTTTATCTTTTCTCTTCTTTTCTCTTTTCTCTTTTCTATTCCCTCTTCATTTCTATTTTATCTCTTCTCTTCTTTTCACTTTTCCCTTTTCTTTTCTCTTTTCTCTTCTTTTCTCTTTTCTCTTCTTTTCTCTTCTTTTCTCTTTTCCATTTTCTCTTATTTTCTCTTTTCCCTTTTCTCTTCTTTTCTCTATTCTCTTTTTCTCTTTACTCTTCCTTTCTCTTTTCGCTTTTCTCTTCTTATCTATTCTCCTTTTTCTCATATCTATTCTTTTCTCTTTTCTCATCTTTTCTCCTCTTTACTCTTTTACCTTTTCTCTTCTTTTTTCTTTTCTCTTCTTTTCTCGTTTCTCTTCTTTTCTCTTTTCTCTTCTTTTCTCTTTTCCCCTTTCTTTTCCCTTTTCTCTATTCTCTTCTTTTCTCTTTTCTCTTTTGTATTCTTTTCTCTTCTATTCACTTTTCTCTTTTAACTTTTCTCTTCTTTTCTCTATTCTCTTCTTTTCTCTTTTTTCTCTTCTATTCACTTTTCTCTTTTATCTTTTCTCTTCTTTTCTCTATTCTCTTCTTTTCTCTTTTCTCTTCTTTTCTCTTCTTTTCTCTATTCTCTTCTTTTCTCTTTTTTCACTTCAATTCACTTATCTCTTTTATCTTTTCTCTTCTTTTCTCTATTCTCTTCTTTTCTCTTTTCTCTTCTTTTCTCTTCATTTCTCTTTCCTCATTTCTCTATTCTCATCTGTTCTCTTTTCTCTTCTTTGCTCTTTTCTCTTTTCTCTTCTTCTATCTTCTTTTATCTTCTTTTCTCTTTTCTCTATTCTCTTCTGTTCTCTTTTGTCTTCTTTCCACTGTTCCCTTTTCTCATCTATTCTCTTTTATCTTTTCTCTTCTTTTCTCTTTTCTCTTCTTTTCTCTTCTTTTCTCCTTTTACGTTTCTTTTCTCTTTTCTCTTCTTTTATCATTCATTTTCTCTCTTTTCTGTTTTCTCTTCTTTTCTCTTTTCTCTTCGTTTCTCCTTTCTTTTCTCTTTTCTCTTCTTCTCTTCTTTTCTCTTTCTTCTTTTCCCTTCATTTCTCTTTTCTCTTTTGTATTCTTTTATCTTCTGTTCACTTTTCTCTTTTATCTTTTCTTTTCTCTTCTTTTCTCTATTCTCTTCTTTTCTCTTTTCTCTTCTTTTCTCTTCATTTCTCTTTCCTCATTTCTCTATTCTCATCTGTTCTCTTTTCTCTTCTTTGCTTTTTTCTCTTTTCTCTATTCTCTTCTGTTCTCTTTTGTCTTCTTTCCACTGTTCCCTTTTCTCGTCTATTCTCTTTTATCTTTTCTCTTCTTTTCTCTTTTCTCTTCCTTTCTCTTCTTTTCTCCTTTCACGTTTCTTTTCTCTTTTTTCTTCTTTTCTCATTCATTTTTTCTCTTTTCTCTTTTCTCTTCTTTTCTCTTTTCTCTTCTTTTCTCCTTTCTTTTCTCTTTTCTCTTCTTCTCTTCTTTTCTCCTTTCTCTTCTTTTCCCTTCATTTCTCTTTTCTCTTTTGTATTCTTTTATCTTCTATTCACTTTTCTCTTTTGTCTTTTCTTTTCTCTTCTTTTCTCTCTTCTCTTCTATTCTCTTTTCTCTTCTTTTCTCTTCATTTCTCTTTCCTCATTTCTCTATTCTCATCTGTTCTCTTTTCTCTTTTCTTTTCTTTTCTCTTTTCTCTTTTCTCTTCTGGTCTCTTTTTTCTCTTCTATTCTTTTCTCTTTTCCATTTTCCCTTCTTTTCTCTTGTCTCTTTTCTCTTGTCACTTCTTTTCTCTTTTCTCTTTTCTATTTCCTCTTCATTTCTATTTTATCTCTTCTCTTCTTTTCACTTTTCCCTTTTCTTTTCTCTTTTCTCTTCTTTTCTCTTTTCTCTTCTTTTCTCTTCTTTTCTCTTTTCCCTTTTCTCTTCTTTTTTTTTCTCTCTTCTTTTCTCGTTTCTCTTCTTTTCTCTTTTCTCTTTTCTCTGCTTATCTCTTCTCCTTTTTCTCATATCTGTTCATTTCTCTTTTCTCTTCATTTCTCTTCTTTTCTCTTTTCCCTTTACACCTCTTTTTTCTTTTCTTCTTTTCTCTTTTCACTTTTCTTTTCTCTTTTCTCTTCTTTTCTCTTTTCACTTTTCTTTTCTCTTTTCTCTTCTTTTCTCTTTTCTCATCTTTTCTCCTCTTTACTCTTTTCTCTTTTCTCTTCTTTTTTCTTTTCTCTTCTTTTCTCGTTTCTCTTCTTTTCTCGTTTCTCTTCTTTTCTCTTTTCCCTTTTCTTTTCTCTTTTCTCTATTCTCTTCTTTTCTCTTTTCTCGTCTTTTCACTTTTCTCTTCATTTCCCTTCATTTTTCTTTTCTCTTTTCTCTTTTGTATTCTTTTCTCTTCTATTCACTTTTCTCAATTAACTTTTCTCTTCTTTTCGCTATTCTCTTCTTTTCTCTTTTCTCTTCTTTTCTCTTCATTTCTCTTTCCTCATTTCTCTATTCTCATCTGTTCTCTTTTCTCTTCTTTGCTCTTTTCACTTTTCTCTTCTTCTATCTTCTTTTATCTTCTTTTCTCTTTTCTCTATTCTCTTCTGTTCTCTTTTGTCTTCTTTCCTCTGTTCCCTTTTCTCGTCTATTCTCTTTTATCTTTTCTCTTCATTTCTCTTTTCTCTTCTTTTCCATTCTCTCTTCTTTTCTCTTTTCTCATTTCTCTTTTCTTTTCTTTTCACTTTTCTCTTTTCTCTTCTTGTCTCTTTTTTCTTTTCTATTCTTTTCTCTTCTTTTCTCTTTTCCATTTTCTCTTATTTTCTCTTTTCCCTTTTCTCTTCTTTTCTCTATTGTCTTTTTCTCTTTACTCTTCTTTTCTCTTCATTTCTCTTTCCTCATTTCTCTATTCTCATCTGTTCTCTTTTCTCTTCTTTGCTCTTTTCTCTTTTCTCTATTCTCTTCTGTTCTCTTTTGTCTTCTTTCCACTGTTCCCTTTTCTCGTCTATTCTCTTTTATCTTTTCTCTTCTTTTCTCTTTTCTCTTCCTTTCTCTTCTTTTCTCCTTTCACGTTTCTTTTCTCTTTTTTCTTCTTTTATCATTCATTTTCTCTCTTTTCTGTTTTCTCTTCTTTTCTCTTTTCTCTTCTTTTCTCCTTTCTTTTCTCTTTTCTCTTCTTCTCTTCTTTACACCTTTCTCTTCTTTTCCCTTCATTTCTCTTTTCTCTTTTGTATTCTTTTATCTTCTATTCACTTTTCTCTTTTGTCTTTTCTTTTCTCTTCTTTTCTCTCTTCTCTTCTATTCTCTTTTCTCTTCTTTTCTCTTCATTTCTCTTTCCTCATTTCTCTATTCTCATCTGTTCTCTTTTCTCTTTTCTTTTCTTTTCTCTTTTCTCTTTTCTCTTCTGGTCTCTTTTTTCTCTTCTATTCTTTTCTCTTTTCCATTTTCCCTTCTTTTCTCTTGTCTCTTTTCTCTTGTCACTTCTTTTCTCTTTTCTCTTTTCTATTTCCTCTTCATTTCTATTTTATCTCTTCTCTTCTTTTCACTTTTCCCTTTTCTTTTCTCTTTTCTCTTCTTTTCTCTTTTCTCTTCTTTTCTCTTCTTTTCTCTTTTCCCTTTTCTCTTCTTTTTTTTCTCTCTTCTTTTCTCGTTTCTCTTCTTTTCTCTTTTCTCTTTTCTCTTCTTATCTCTTCTCCTTTTTCTCATATCTGTTCTTTTCTCTTTTCTCTTCATTTCTCTTCTTTTCTCTTTTCCCTTTACACCTCTTTTTTCTTTTCTTCTTTTCTCTTTTCACTTTTCTTTTCTCTTTTCTCTTCTTTTCTCTTTTCACTTTTCTTTTCTCTTTTCTCTTCTTTTCTCTTTTCTCATCTTTTCTCCTCTTTACTCTTTTCTCTTTTCTCTTCTTTTTTCTTTTCTCTTCTTTTCTCGTTTCTCTTCTTTTCTCGTTTCTCTTCTTTTCTCTTTTCCCTTTTCTTTTCTCTTTTCTCTATTCTCTTCTTTTCTCTTTTCTCGTCTTTTCACTTTTCTCTTCATTTCCCTTCATTTTTCTTTTCTGTTTTCTCTTTTGTATTCTTTTCTCTTCTATTCACTTTTCTCAATTAACTTTTCTCTTCTTTTCACTATTCTCTTCTTTTCTCTTTTCTCTTCTTTTCTCTTCATTTCTCTTTCCTCATTTCTCTATTCTCATCTGTTCTCTTTTCTCTTCTTTGCTCTTTTCACTTTTCTCTTCTTCTATCTTCTTTTATCTTCTTTTCTCTTTTCTCTTTTCTCTATTCTCTTCTGTTCTCTTTTGTCTTCTTTCCTCTGTTCCCTTTTCTCGTCTATTCTCTTTTATCTTTTCTCTTCATTTCTCTTTTCTCTTCTTTTCCATTCTCTCTTCTTTTCTCTTTTCTCATTTCTCTTTTCTTTTCTTTTCTCTTTTTTCTTTTCTCTTCTTGTCTCTTTTTTCTTTTCTATTCTTTTCTCTTCTTTTCTCTTTTCCATTTTCTCTTATTTTCTCTTTTCCCTTTTCTCTTCTTTTCTCTATTGTCTTTTTCTCTTTACTCTTCTTTTCTCTTTTCGCTTTTCTCTTCTTATCTCTTCTCCTTTTTCTCATATCTGTTCTTTTCTCTTTTCTCTTCATTTCTCTTCTTTTTTCCCTTTACACCTCTTTTTTCTTTTCTTCTTTTCTCTTTTCACTTTTCTTTTCTCTTTTCTCTTCTTTTCTCTTTTCTCATCTTTTCTCCTCTTTACTCTTTTCCCTTTTCTCTTCTTTTTTCTTTCCTCTTCTTTTCTCGTTTCTCTTCTTTTCTCTTTTCTCTTCTTTTCTCTTTTCCCTTTTCTTTTCTCTTTTCTCTATTCTCTTCTTTTCTCTTTTCTCGTCTTTTCTCTTTTCTCTTCATTTCCCTTCATTGTTCTTTTCTCTTTTCTCTTTTGTATTCTTTTCTCTTCTATTCACTTTTCTCTATTAACTTTTCTCTTCTTTTCGCTATTCTCTTCTTTTCTCTTTTCTCTTCTTTTCTCTTCATTTCTCTTTCCTCATTTCTCTATTCTCATCTGTTCTCTTTTCTCTTCTTTGCTCTTTTCTCTTTTCTCTTCTTCTATCTTCTTTTATTTTCTTTTCTCTTTTCTCTTTTCTCTATTCTCTTCTGTTCTCTTTTGTCTTCTTTCCTCTGTTCCCTTTATCGTCTATTCTCTTTTATCTTTTCTCTTCATTTCTCTTTTCTCTTCTTTTCCATTCTCTCTTCTTTTCTCTTTTCTCATTTCTCATTTCTCTTTTCTTTTCTTTTCTCTTTTCTCTTTTCTCTTCTGGTCTCTTTTTTCTCTTCTATTCTTTTCTCTTCTTTTCTCTTTTCCATTTTCTCTTCTTTTCTCTTGTCTCTTTTCTCTTGTCACTTCTTTTCTCTTTTCTCTTTTCTATTCCCTCTTCATTTCTATTTTATCTCTTCTCTTCTTTTCACTTTTCCCTTTTCTTTTCTCTTTTCTCTTCTTTTCTCTTTTCTCTTCTTTTCTCTTCTTTTCTCTTTTCCCTTTTCTCTTCTTTTTTCTTTTCTCTTCTTTTCTCGTTTCTCTTCTTTTCTCTTTTCTCTTTTCTCTTCTTATCTCTTCTCCTTTTTCTCATATCTGTTCTTTTCTCTTTTCTCTTCATTTCTCTTCTTTTCTCTTTTCCCTTTACACCTCTTTTTTCTTTTCTTCTTTTCTCTTTTCACTTTTCTTTTCTCTTTTCTCTTCTTTTCTCGTTTCTCTTCTTTTCTCGTTTCTCTTCTTTTCTCTTTTCCCTTTTCTTTTCTCTTTTCTCTATTCTCTTCTTTTCTCTTTTCTCGTCTTTTCACTTTTCTCTTCATTTCCCTTCATTTTTCTTTTCTCTTTTCTCTTTTGTATTCTTTTCTCTTCTATTCACTTTTCTCAATTAACTTTTCTCTTCTTTTCTCTATTCTCTTCTTTTCCCTTTTTTCTCTTCTATTCACTTTTCTCTTTTATGTTTTCTCTTCTTTTCTCTATTCTCTTCTTTTCTCTATTAACTTTTCTCTTCTTTTCTCTATTCTCTTCGTTTCTCTTTTTTCTCTTCTATTCACTTTTCTCCTTTATCTTTTCTCTTCTTTTCTCTATTCTCTTCTTTTCTCTTTTCTCTTCATTTCTCTTTCCTCATTTCTCTATTCTCATCTGTTCTCTTTTCTCTTCTTTGCTCTTTTCTCTTTTCTCTTCTTCTATCTTCTTTTATCTTCTTTTCTCTTTTCTCTATTCTCTTCTGTTCTCTTTTGTCTTCTTTCCACTGTTCCCTTTTCTCGTCTATTCTCTTTTATCTTTTGTCTTCTTTTCTCTTTTCTCTTCTTTTCTCCTTTCACGTTTTTTTCTCTTTTCTCTTCTTTTATCATTCATTTTCTCTCTTTTCTGTTTTCTCTTCTTTTCTCTTTTCTCTTCTTTTCTCCTTTCTTTTCTCTTTTCTCTTCTTCTCTTCTTTTCTCTTTTCTCTTCTTTTCCCTTCATTTGTCTTTTCTCTTTTGTATTCTTTTATCTTCTATTCACTTTCCTCTTTTATCTTTTCTTTTCTCTTCTTTTCTCTATTCTCTTCTTTTCTCTTTTCTCTTCTTTTCTCTTCATTTCTCTTTCCTCATTTCTCTATTCTCATCTGTTCTCTTTTCTCTTCTTTGCTCTTTTCTCTTTTCTCTTCTTCTATCTTCTTTTATCTTCTTTTCTCTTTTCTCTTTTCTCTATTCTCTTCTGTTCTCTTTTGTCTTCTTTCCTCTGTTCCCTTTTCTCGTCTATTCTCTTTTATCTTTTCTCTTCTTTTCTCTTTTCTCTTCTTTTCTCCTTTCACGTTTATTTTCTCTTTTCTCTTCTTGTCTCATTCATTTTTTCTCTTTTCTCTTTTCTCTTCTTTTCTCTTTTCTCTTATTTTCTCCTTTCTTTTCTCTTTTCTCTTCTTCACGTCTTTTCTCCTTTCTCTTCTTTTCCCTTCATTTCTCTTTTCTCTTTTGTATTCTTTTATCTTCTATTCACTTTTCTCTTTTATCTTTTCTTTTCTCGTCTTTTCTCTGTTCTCTTCTTTTCTCTTTTCTCTTCTTTTCTCTTCCTTTCTCTTTCCTCATTTCTCTATTCTCATCTGTTCTCTTTTCTCTTCTTTGCTCTTTTCTCTTTTCTGTTCTTCTATCTTCTTTTATGTTCTTTTCTCTTTTCTCTTTTCTCTATTCTCTTCTGTTCTCTTTTGTCTTCTTTCCTCTGTTCCCTTTTCTCGTCTATTCTCTTTTATCTTTTCTCTTCATTTCTCTTTTCTCTTCTTTTCCATTCTCTCTTCTTTTCTCTTTTCTCATTTCTCTTTTCTTTTCTTTTCTCTTTTCTCTTTTCTCTTCTTGTCTCTTTTTTCTCTTCTATTCTTTTCTCTTCTTTTCTCTTTTCCATTTTCTCTTCTTTTCTCTTGTCTCTTTTCTCTTTTCACTTCTTGTCTCTTTCTTCTCTTCTATTATTTTCTCTTCTTTTCTTTTTTCTATTTCCTCTTCTTTTCTATTTTATCTCTTCTCTTCTTTTCTCTTTACCCTTTTCTTTTCTCTCTTCTCTTCTTTTCTCTTCTTTTCTCCTTTCACTTTTCTTTTCTCTTTTCTCTTCTTTTCTCATCTTTTCGCCTCTTTATTCTTTTCCCTTTTCTCTTCTTTTTTCTTTTCACTTTTCTCTTCTTTTCTCTTTTCCCTTTTCTCTTCTTTTCTCTATTCTCTTTTTCTCATTTCTCTTCTTTTCTCTTTTCTCTTATTTTCTGTTTTCACTTTTCTCTTCTTTTCTCTTTTCCCTTTTCTCTTCTTTTCTCTATTCTCTTTTTCTCTTTACTCTTCTTTTCTCTTTTCGCTTTTCTCTTCTTATCTCTTCTCCTTTTTCTCATTTCTCTTCTTTTCTCTTTTCCCTTTACACCTCTTTTTCCTTTTCTTCTTTTCTCTTTTCACTTTTCTTTTCTCTTTTCTCTTCTTTTCTCTTTTCTCATCTTTTCTCCTCTTTACTCTTTTCCCTTTTCTCTTCTTTTTTCTTTTCTCTTCTTTTCTCTTTTCTCTTCTTTTCTCTTTTCCCTTTTCTTTTCTCTTTTCTCTATTCTCTTCTTTTCTCTTTTTTCTCTTCTATTCACTTTTCTCTTTTATCTTTTCTCTTCTATTCTCTTTTCTCCTCTTTTCTCTTTTCCCTTTTCTTTTCTCTTTTCTCTTTTCTCTTCTTTTCTCTTCTTTTCTCCTTTTACGTTTCTTTTCTCTTTTCTCTTCTTTTATCATTCATTTTCTCTCTTTTCTGTTTTGTCTTCTTTTCTCTTTTCTCTTCTTTTCTCCTTTCTTTTCTCTTTTCTCTTCTTCTCTTCTTTTCTCTTTCTTCTTTTCCCTTCATTTCTCTTTTCTCTTTTGTATTCTTTTATCTTCTATTCACTTTTCTCTTTTATCTTTTCTTTTCTCTTCTTTTCTCTATTCTCTTCTTTTCTCTTTTCTCTTCTTTTCTCTTCATTTCTCTTTCCTCATTTCTCTATTCTCATCTGTTCTCTTTTCTCTTCTTTTCTCTTTTCTCTTTTCTCTATTCTCTTCTGTTCTCTTTTGTCTTCTTTCCACTGTTCACTTTTCTCGTCTATTCTCTTTTTTCTTTTCTCTTCTTTTCTCTTTTCTCTTCTTTTCTCTTCTTTTCTCCTTTCACGTTTCTTTTCTCTTTTTTCTTCTTTTCTCATTCATTTTTTCTCTTTTCTCTTTTCTCTTCTTTTCTCTTTTCTCTTCTTTTCTCCTTTCTTTTCTCTTTTCTCTTCTTCTCTTCTTTTCTCCTTTCTCTTCTTTTCCCTTCATTTCTCTTTTCTCTTTTGTATTCTTTTATCTTCTATTCACTTTTCTCTTTTGTCTTTTCTTTTCTCTTCTTTTCTCTCTTCTCTTCTTTTCTCTTTTCTCTTCTTTTCTCTTCATTTCTCTTTCCTCATTTCTCTATTCTCATCTGTTCTCTTTTCTCTTCTTTGCTCTTTTCTCTTTTCTCTTCTTCTATCTTCTTTAACTTCTTTTCTCTTTTCTCTTTTCTCTATTCTCTTCTGTTCTCTTTTGTCTTCTTTCCACTGTTCCCTTTTCTCTTCTATTCTCTTTTATCTTTTTTCTTCATTTCTCTTTTCTCTTCTTTTCCATTCTCTCTTCTTTTCTCTTTTCTCTTTTCTCATTTCTCATTTCTCTTTTCTTTTCTCTTTTCTCTTTTCTCTTCTGGTCTCTTTTTTCTCTTCTATTCTTTTCTCTTCTTTTCTCTTTTCCATTTTCTCTTCTTTTCTCTTGTCTCTTTTCTCTTGTCACTTCTTTTCTCTTTTCTCTTTTCTATTCCCTCTTCATTTCTATTTTATCTCTTCTCTTCTTTTCACTTTTCCCTTTTCTTTTCTCTTTTCTCTTCTTTTCTCTTTTCTCTTCTTTTCTCTTCTTTTCTCTTTTCCCTTTTCTCTTCTTTTTTCTTTTCTCTTCTTTTCTCGTTTCTCTTCTTTTCTCTTTTCTCTTTTCTCTTCTTATCTCTTCTCCTTTTTCTCATATCTGTTCTTTTCTCTTTTCTCTTCATTTCTCTTTTCCCTTTACACACCTCTTTTTTCTTTTCTTCTTTTCTCTTTTCACTTTTCTTTTCTCTTTTCTCTTCTTTTCTCTTTTCACTTTTCTTTTCTCTTTTCTCTTCTTTTCTCTTTTCACTTTTCTTTTCTCTTTTCTCTTCTTTTCTCTTTTCTCATCTTTTCTCCTCTTTACTCTTTTCTCTTTTCTCTTCTTTTTTCTTTTCTCTTCTTTTCTCGTTTCTCTTCTTTTCTCGTTTCTCTTCTTTTCTCTTTTCCCTTTTCTTTTCTCTTTTCTCTATTCTCTTCTTTTCTCTTTTCTCGTCTTTTCACTTTTCTCTTCATTTCCCTTCATTTTTCTTTTCTCTTTTCTCTTTTGTATTCTTTTCTCTTCTATTCACTTTTCTCAATTAACTTTTCTCTTCTTTTCACTATTCTCTTCTTTTCTCTTTTCTCTTCTTTTCTCTTCATTTCTCTTTCCTCATTTCTCTATTCTCATCTGTTCTCTTTTCTCTTCTTTGCTCTTTTCACTTTTCTCTTCTTCTATCTTCTTTTATCTTCTTTTCTCTTTTCTCTTTTCTCTATTCTCTTCTGTTCTCTTTTGTCTTCTTTCCTCTGTTCCCTTTTCTCGTCTATTCTCTTTTATCTTTTCTCTTCATTTCTCTTTTCTCTTCTTTTCCATTCTCTCTTCTTTTTTCTTTTCTCATTTCTCTTTTCTTTTCTTTTCTCTTTTTTCTTTTCTCTTCTTGTCTCTTTTTTCTTTTCTATTCTTTTCTCTTCTTTTCTCTTTTCCATTTTCTCTTATTTTCTCTTTTCCCTTTTCTCTTCTTTTCTCTATTGTCTTTTTCTCTTTACTCTTCTTTTCTCTTTTCGCTTTTCTCTTCTTATCTCTTCTCCTTTTTCTCATATCTGTTCTTTTCTCTTTTCTCTTCATTTCTCTTCTTTTTTCCCTTTACACCTCTTTTTTCTTTTCTTCTTTTCTCTTTTCACTTTTCTTTTCTCTTTTCTCTTCTTTTCTCTTTTCTCATCTTTTCTCCTCTTTACTCTTTTCCCTTTTCTCTTCTTTTTTCTTTCCTCTTCTTTTCTCGTTTCTCTTCTTTTCTCTTTTCTCTTCTTTTCTCTTTTCCCTTTTCTTTTCTCTTTTCTCTATTCTCTTCTTTTCTCTTTTCTCGTCTTTTCTCTTTTCTCTTCATTTCCCTTCATTGTTCTTTTCTCTTTTCTCTTTTGTATTCTTTTCTCTTCTATTCACTTTTCTCTATTAACTTTTCTCTTCTTTTCGCTATTCTCTTCTTTTCTCTTTTCTCTTCTTTTCTCTTCATTTCTCTTTCCTCATTTCTCTATTCTCATCTGTTCTCTTTTCTCTTCTTTGCTCTTTTCTCTTTTCTCTTCTTCTATCTTCTTTTATCTTCTTTTCTCTTTTCTCTTTTCTCTATTCTCTTCTGTTCTCTTTTGTCTTCTTTCCTCTGTTCCCTTTTCTCGTCTATTCTCTTTTATCTTTTCTCTTCATTTCTCTTTTCTCTTCTGTTCCATTCTCTCTTCTTTTCTCTTTTCTCATTTCTCATTTCTCTTTTCTTTTCTTTTCTCTTTTCTCTTTTCTCTTCTGGTCTCTTTTTTCTCTTCTATTCTTTTCTCTTCTTTTCTCTTTTCCATTTTCTCTTCTTTTCTCTTGTCTCTTTTCTCTTGTCACTTCTTTTCTCTTTTCTCTTTTCTATTCCCTCTTCATTTCTATTTTATCTCTTCTCTTCTTTTCACTTTTCCCTTTTCTTTTCTCTTTTCTCTTCTTTTCTCTTTTCTCTTCTTTTCTCTTTTCCCTTTTCTCTTCTTTTTTCTTTTCTCTTCTTTTCTCGTTTCTCTTCTTTTCTCTTTTCTCTTTTCTCTTCTTATCTCTTCTCCTTTTTCTCATATCTGTTCTTTTCTCTTTTCTCTTCATTTCTCTTCTTTTCTCTTTTCCCTTTACACCTCTTTTTTCTTTTCTTCTTTTCTCTTTTCACTTTTCTTTTCTCTTTTCTCTTCTTTTCTCGTTTCTCTTCTTTTCTCGTTTCTCTTCTTTTCTCTTTTCCCTTTTCTTTTCTCTTTTCTCTATTCTCTTCTTTTCTCTTTTCTCGTCTTTTCACTTTTCTTTTCATTTCCCTTCATTTTTCTTTTCTCTTTTCTCTTTTGTATTCTTTTCTCTTCTATTCACTTTTCTCAATTAACTTTTCTCTTCTTTTCTCTATTCTCTTCTTTTCCCTTTTTTCTCTTCTATTCACTTTTCTCTTTTATGTTTTCTCTTCTTTTCACTATTCTCTTCTTTTCTCTATTAACTTTTCTCTTCTTTTCTCTATTCTCTTCTTTTCTCTTTTTTCTCTTCTATTCACTTTTCTCCTTTATCTTTTCTCTTCTTTTCTCTATTCTCTTCTTTTCTCTTTTCTCTTCATTTCTCTTTCCTCATTTCTCTATTCTCATCTGTTCTCTTTTCTCTTCTTTGCTCTTTTCTCTTTTCTCTTCTTCTATCTTCTTTTATCTTCTTTTCTCTTTTCTCTATTCTCTTCTGTTCTCTTTTGTCTTCTTTCCACTGTTCCCTTTTCTCGTCTATTCTCTTTTATCTTTTGTCTTCTTTTCTCTTTTCTCTTCTTTTCTCTTCTTTTCTCCTTTCACGTTTTTTTTCTCTTTTCTCTTCTTTTATCATTCATTTTCTCTCTTTTCTGTTTTCTCTTCTTTTCTCTTTTCTCTTCTTTTCTCCTTTCTTTTCTCTTGTCTCTTCTTCTCTTCTTTTCTCTTTTCTCTTCTTTTCCCTTCATTTGTCTTTTCTCTTTTGTATTCTTTTATCTTCTATTCACTTTCCTCTTTTATCTTTTCTTTTCTCTTCTTTTCTCTATTCTCTTCTTTTCTCTTTTCTCTTCTTTTCTCTTCATTTCTCTTTCCTCATTTCTCTATTCTCATCTGTTCTCTTTTCTCTTCTTTGCTCTTTTCTCTTTTCTCTTCTTCTATCTTCTTTTATCTTCTTTTCTCTTTTCTCTTTTCTCTATTCTCTTCTGTTCTCTTTTGTCTTCTTTCCTCTGTTCCCTTTTCTCGTCTATTCTCTTTTATCTTTTCTCTTCATTTCTCTTTTCTCTTCTTTTCCATTCTCTCTTCTTTTCTCTTTTCTCATTTCTCTTTTCTTTTCTTTTCTCTTTTCTCTTTTCTCTTCTTGTCTCTTTGTTCTCTTCTATTCTTTTCTCTTCTTTTCTCTTTTCCATTTTCTATTCTTTTCTCTTGTCTCTTTTCTCTTTTCACTTCTTGTCTCTTTCTTCTCTTCTATTATTTTCTCTTCTTTTCTTTTTTCTATTTCCTCTTCTTTTCTATTTTATCTCTTCTCTTCTTTTCTCTTTTCCCTTTTCTTTTCTCTTTTCTCTTCTTTTCTCTTTTCTCTTCTTTTCTCTTCTTTTCTCTTTTCCCTTTTCTCTTCTTTTTTCTTTTCTCTTCTTTTCTCGTTTCTCTTCTTTTCTCTTTTCTCTTTTCTCTTCTTATCTCTTCTCCTTTTTCTCATATCTGTTCTTTTCTCTTTTCTCTTCATTTCTCTTCTTTTCTCTTTTCCCTTTACACCTCTTTTTTCTTTTCTTCTTTTCTCTTTTCACTTTTCTTTTCTCTTTTCTCTTCTTTTCTCGTTTCTCTTCTTTTCTCGTTTCTCTTCTTTTCTCTTTTCCCTTTTCTTTTCTCTTTTCTCTATTCTCTTCTTTTCTCTTTTCTCGTCTTTTCACTTTTCTCTTCATTACCCTTCATTTTTCTTTTCTCTTTTCTCTTTTGTATTCTTTTCTCTTCTATTCACTTTTCTCAATTAACTTTTCTCTTCTTTTCTCTATTCTCTTCTTTTCCCTTTTTTCTCTTCTATTCACTTTTCTCTTTTATGTTTTCTCTTCTTTTCTCTATTCTCTTCTTTTCTCTATTAACTTTTCTCTTCTTTTCTCTATTCTCTTCGTTTCTCTTTTTTCTCTTCTATTCACTTTTCTCCTTTATCTTTTCTCTTCTTTTCTCTATTCTCTTCTTTTCTCTTTTCTCTTCATTTCTCTTTCCTCATTTCTCTATTCTCATCTGTTCTCTTTTCTCTTCTTTGCTCTTTTCTCTTTTCTCTTCTTCTATCTTCTTTTATCTTCTTTTCTCTTTTCTCTATTCTCTTCTGTTCTCTTTTGTCTTCTTTCCACTGTTCCCTTTTCTCGTCTATTCTCTTTTATCTTTTGTCTTCTTTTCTCTTTTCTCTTCTTTTCTCCTTTCACGTTTTTTTTCTCTTTTCTCTTCTTTTATCATTCATTTTCTCTCTTTTCTGTTTTCTCTTCTTTTCTCTTTTCTCTTCTTTTCTCCTTTCTTTTCTCTTTTCTCTTCTTCTCTTCTTTTCTCTTTTCTCTTCTTTTCCCTTCATTTGTCTTTTCTCTTTTGTATTCTTTTATCTTCTATTCACTTTCCTCTTTTATCTTTTCTTTTCTCTTCTTTTCTCTATTCTCTTCTTTTCTCTTTTCTCTTCTTTTCTCTTCATTTCTCTTTCCTCATTTCTCTATTCTCATCTGTTCTCTTTTCTCTTCTTTGCTCTTTTCTCTTTTCTCTTCTTCTATCTTCTTTTATCTTCTTTTCTCTTTTCTCTTTTCTCTATTCTCTTCTGTTCTCTTTTGTCTTCTTTCCTCTGTTCCCTTTTCTCGTCTATTCTCTTTTATCTTTTCTCTTCTTTTCTCTTTTCTCTTCTTTTCTCCTTTCACGTTTATTTTCTCTTTTCTCTTCTTGTCTCATTCATTTTTTCTCTTTTCTCTTTTCTCTTCCTTTCTCTTTTCTCTTATTTTCTCCTTTCTTTTCTCTTTTCTCTTCTTCACGTCTTTTCTCCTTTCTCTTCTTTTCCCTTCATTTCTCTTTTCTCTTTTGTATTCTTTTATCTTCTATTCACTTTTCTCTTTTATCTTTTCTTTTCTCGTCTTTTCTCTGTTCTCTTCTTTTCTCTTTTCTCTTCTTTTCTCTTCCTTTCTCTTTCCTCATTTCTCTATTCTCATCTGTTCTCTTTTCTCTTCTTTGCTCTTTTCTCTTTTCTGTTCTTCTATCTTCTTTTATGTTCTTTTCTCTTTTCTCTTTTCTCTATTCTCTTCTGTTCTCTTTTGTCTTCTTTCCTCTGTTCCCTTTTCTCGTCTATTCTCTTTTATCTTTTCTCTTCATTTCTCTTTTCTCTTCTTTTCCATTCTCTCTTCTTTTCTCTTTTCTCATTTCTCTTTTCTTTTCTTTTCTCTTTTCTCTTTTCTCTTCTTGTCTCTTTTTTCTCTTCTAGTCTTTTCTCTTCTTTTCTCTTTTCCATTTTCTCTTCTTTTCTCTTGTCTCTTTTCTCTTTTCACTTCTTGTCTCTTTCTTCTCTTCTATTATTTTCTCTTCTTTTCTTTTTTCTATTTCCTCTTCTTTTCTATTTTATCTCTTCTCTTCTTTTCTCTTTACCCTTTTCTTTTCTCTCTTCTCTTCTTTTCTCTTCTTTTCTCCTTTCACTTTTCTTTTCTCTTTTCTCTTCTTTTCTCATCTTTTCGCCTCTTTATTCTTTTCCCTTTTCCCTTCTTTTTTCTTTTCACTTTTCTCTTCTTTTCTCTTTTCCCTTTTCTCTTCTTTTCTCTATTCTCTTTTTCTCATTTCTCTTCTTTTCTCTTTTCTCTTATTTTCTGTTTTCACTTTTCTCTTCTTTTCTCTTTTCCCTTTTCTCTTCTTTTCTCTATTCTCTTTTTCTCTTTACTCTTCTTTTCTCTTTTCGCTTTTCTCTTCTTATCTCTTCTCCTTTTTCTCATATCTGTTCTTTTCTCTTTTCTCTTTTCGCTTCATTTCTCTTCTTTTCTCTTTTCCCTTTACACCTCTTTTTCCTTTTCTTCTTTTCTCTTTTCACTTTTCTTTTCTCTTTTCTCTTCTTTTCTCTTTTCTCATCTTTTCTCCTCTTTACTCTTTTCCCTTTTCTCTTCTTTTTTCTTTTCTCTTCTTTTCTCTTTTCTCTTCTTTTCTCTTTTCCCTTTTCTTTTCTCTTTTCTCTATTCTCTTCTTTTCTCTTTTTTCTCTTCTATTCACTTTTCTCTTTTATCTTTTCTCTTCTATTCTCTTTTCTCCTCTTTTCTCTTTTCCCTTTTCTTTTCTCTTTTCTCTTTTCTCTTTTCTCTTCTTTTCTCTTCTTTTCTCCTTTTACGTTTCTTTTCTCTTTTCTCTTCTTTTATCATTCATTTTCTCTCTTTTCTGTTTTGTCTTCTTTTCTCTTTTCTCTTCTTTTCTCCTTTCTTTTCTCTTTTCTCTTCTTCTCTTCTTTTCTCTTTCTTCTTTTCCCTTCATTTCTCTTTTCTCTTTTGTATTCTTTTATCTTCTATTCACTTTTCTCTTTTATCTTTTCTTTTCTCTTCTTTTCTCTATTCTCTTCTTTTCTCTTTTCTCTTCTTTTCTCTTCATTTCTCTTTCCTCATTTCTCTATTCTCATCTGTTCTCTTTTCTCTTCTTTTCTCTTTTCTCTTTTCTCTATTCTCTTCTGTTCTCTTTTGTCTTCTTTCCACTGTTCACTTTTCTCGTCTATTCTCTTTTTTCTTTTCTCTTCTTTTCTCTTTTCTCTTCTTTTCTCTTCTTTTCTCCTTTCACGTTTCTTTTCTCTTTTTTCTTCTTTTCTCATTCATTTTTTCTCTTTTCTCTTTTCTCTTCTTTTCTCTTTTCTCTTCTTTTCTCCTTTCTTTTCTCTTTTCTCTTCTTCTCTTCTTTTCTCCTTTCTCTTCTTTTCCCTTCATTTCTCTTTTCTCTTTTGTATTCTTTTATCTTCTATTCACTTTTCTCTTTTGTCTTTTCTTTTCTCTTCTTTTCTCTCTTCTCTTCTTTTCTCTTTTCTCTTCTTTTCTCTTCATTTCTCTTTCCTCATTTCTCTATTCTCATCTGTTCTCTTTTCTCTTCTTTGCTCTTTTCTCTTTTCTCTTCTTCTATCTTCTTTAACTTCTTTTCTCTTTTCTCTTTTCTCTATTCTCTTCTGTTCTCTTTTGTCTTCTTTCCACTGTTCCCTTTTCTCTTCTATTCTCTTTTATCTTTTTTCTTCATTTCTCTTTTCTCTTCTTTTCCATTCTCTCTTCTTTTCTCTTTTCTCTTTTCTCATTTCTCATTTCTCTTTTCTTTTCTCTTTTCTCTTTTCTCTTCTGATCTCTTTTTTCTCTTCTATTCTTTTCTCTTCTTTTCTCTTTTCCATTTTCTCTTCTTTTCTCTTGTCTCTTTTCTCTTGTCACTTCTTTTCTCTTTTCTCTTTTCTATTCCCTCTTCATTTCTATTTTATCTCTTCTCTTCTTTTCACTTTTCCCTTTTCTTTTCTCTTTTCTCTTCTTTTCTCTTTTCTCTTCTTTTCTCTTCTTTTCTCTTTTCCCTTTTCTCTTCTTTTTTCTTTTCTCTTCTTTTCTCGTTTCTCTTCTTTTCTCTTTTCTCTTTTCTCTTCTTATCTCTTCTCCTTTTTCTCATATCTGTTCTTTTCTCTTTTCTCTTCATTTCTCTTTTCCCTTTACACACCTCTTTTTTCTTTTCTTCTTTTCTCTTTTCACTTTTCTTTTCTCTTTTCTCTTCTTTTCTCTTTTCACTTTTCTTTTCTCTTTTCTCTTCTTTTCTCTTTTCACTTTTCTTTTCTCTTTTCTCTTCTTTTCTCTTTTCTCATCTTTTCTCCTCTTTACTCTTTTCTCTTTTCTCTTCTTTTTTCTTTTCTCTTCTTTTCTCGTTTCTCTTCTTTTCTCGTTTCTCTTCTT
The DNA here is from genome assembly GCF_047496795.1 of Chiloscyllium punctatum. NCBI lineage: Eukaryota > Metazoa > Chordata > Chondrichthyes > Orectolobiformes > Hemiscylliidae > Chiloscyllium > Chiloscyllium punctatum. The sequence continues at coordinate 37,462,055 of NC_092779.1, forward strand.
TTCTCTTTTCCCTTTTCTTTTCTCTTTTCTCTATTCTCTTCTTTTCTCTTTTCTCGTCTTTTCACTTTTCTCTTCATTTCCCTTCATTTTTCTTTTCTCTTTTCTCTTTTGTATTCTTTTCTCTTCTATTCACTTTTCTCAATTAACTTTTCTCTTCTTTTCACTATTCTCTTCTTTTCTCTTTTCTCTTCTTTTCTCTTCATTTCTCTTTCCTCATTTCTCTATTCTCATCTGTTCTCTTTTCTCTTCTTTGCTCTTTTCACTTTTCTCTTCTTCTATCTTCTTTTATCTTCTTTTCTCTTTTCTCTTTTCTCTATTCTCTTCTGTTCTCTTTTGTCTTCTTTCCTCTGTTCCCTTTTCTCGTCTATTCTCTTTTATCTTTTCTCTTCATTTCTCTTTTCTCTTCTTTTCCATTCTCTCTTCTTTTTTCTTTTCTCATTTCTCTTTTCTTTTCTTTTCTCTTTTTTCTTTTCTCTTCTTGTCTCTTTTTTCTTTTCTATTCTTTTCTCTTCTTTTCTCTTTTCCATTTTCTCTTATTTTCTCTTTTCCCTTTTCTCTTCTTTTCTCTATTGTCTTTTTCTCTTTACTCTTCTTTTCTCTTTTCGCTTTTCTCTTCTTATCTCTTCTCCTTTTTCTCATATCTGTTCTTTTCTCTTTTCTCTTCATTTCTCTTCTTTTTTCCCTTTACACCTCTTTTTTCTTTTCTTCTTTTCTCTTTTCACTTTTCTTTTCTCTTTTCTCTTCTTTTATCTTTTCTCATCTTTTCTCCTCTTTACTCTTTTCCCTTTTCTCTTCTTTTTTCTTTCCTCTTCTTTTCTCGTTTCTCTTCTTTTCTCTTTTCTCTTCTTTTCTCTTTTCCCTTTTCTTTTCTCTTTTCTCTATGCTCTTCTTTTCTCTTTTCTCGTCTTTTCTCTTTTCTCTTCATTTCCCTTCATTGTTCTTTTCTCTTTTCTCTTTTGTATTCTTTTCTCTTCTATTCACTTTTCTCTATTAACTTTTCTCTTCTTTTCGCTATTCTCTTCTTTTCTCTTTTCTCTTCTTTTCTCTTCATTTCTCTTTCCTCATTTCTCTATTCTCATCTGTTCTCTTTTCTCTTCTTTGCTCTTTTCTCTTTTCTCTTCTTCTATCTTCTTTTATCTTCTTTTCTCTTTTCTCTTTTCTCTATTCTCTTCTGTTCTCTTTTGTCTTCTTTCCTCTGTTCCCTTTTCTCGTCTATTCTCTTTTATCTTTTCTCTTCATTTCTCTTTTCTCTTCTTTTCCATTCTCTCTTCTTTTCTCTTTTCTCATTTCTCATTTCTCTTTTCTTTTCTTTTCTCTTTTCTCTTTTCTCTTCTGGTCTCTTTTTTCTCTTCTATTCTTTTCTCTTCTTTTCTCTTTTCCATTTTCTCTTCTTTTCTCTTGTCTCTTTTCTCTTGTCACTTCTTTTCTCTTTTCTCTTTTCTATTCCCTCTTCATTTCTATTTTATCTCTTCTCTTCTTTTCACTTTTCCCTTTTCTTTTCTCTTTTCTCTTCTTTTCTCTTTTCTCTTCTTTTCTCTTTTCCCTTTTCTCTTCTTTTTTCTTTTCTCTTCTTTTCTCGTTTCTCTTCTTTTCTCTTTTCTCTTTTCTCTTCTTATCTCTTCTCCTTTTTCTCATATCTGTTCTTTTCTCTTTTCTCTTCATTTCTCTTCTTTTCTCTTTTCCCTTTACACCTCTTTTTTCTTTTCTTCTTTTCTCTTTTCACTTTTCTTTTCTCTTTTCTCTTCTTTTCTCGTTTCTCTTCTTTTCTCGTTTCTCTTCTTTTCTCTTTTCCCTTTTCTTTTCTCTTTTCTCTATTCTCTTCTTTTCTCTTTTCTCGTCTTTTCACTTTTCTTTTCATTTCCCTTCATTTTTCTTTTCTCTTTTCTCTTTTGTATTCTTTTCTCTTCTATTCACTTTTCTCAATTAACTTTTCTCTTCTTTTCTCTATTCTCTTCTTTTCCCTTTTTTCTCTTCTATTCACTTTTCTCTTTTATGTTTTCTCTTCTTTTCACTATTCTCTTCTTTTCTCTATTAACTTTTCTCTTCTTTTCTCTATTCTCTTCTTTTCTCTTTTTTCTCTTCTATTCACTTTTCTCCTTTATCTTTTCTCTTCTTTTCTCTATTCTCTTCTTTTCTCTTTTCTCTTCATTTCTCTTTCCTCATTTCTCTATTCTCATCTGTTCTCTTTTCTCTTCTTTGCTCTTTTCTCTTTTCTCTTCTTCTATCTTCTTTTATCTTCTTTTCTCTTTTCTCTATTCTATTCTGTTCTCTTTTGTCTTCTTTCCACTGTTCCCTTTTCTCGTCTATTCTCTTTTATCTTTTGTCTTCTTTTCTCTTTTCTCTTCTTTTCTCTTCTTTTCTCCTTTCACGTTTTTTTTCTCTTTTCTCTTCTTTTATCATTCATTTTCTCTCTTTTCTGTTTTCTCTTCTTTTCTCTTTTCTCTTCTTTTCTCCTTTCTTTTCTCTTGTCTCTTCTTCTCTTCTTTTCTCTTTTCTCTTCTTTTCCCTTCATTTGTCTTTTCTCTTTTGTATTCTTTTATCTTCTATTCACTTTCCTCTTTTATCTTTTCTTTTCTCTTCTTTTCTCTAATCTCTTCTTTTCTCTTTTCTCTTCTTTTCTCTTCATTTCTCTTTCCTCATTTCTCTATTCTCATCTGTTCTCTTTTCTCTTCTTTGCTCTTTTCTCTTTTCTCTTCTTCTATCTTCTTTTATCTTCTTTTCTCTTTTCTCTTTTCTCTATTCTCTTCTGTTCTCTTTTGTCTTCTTTCCTCTGTTCCCTTTTCTCGTCTATTCTCTTTTATCTTTTCTCTTCATTTCTCTTTTCTCTTCTTTTCCATTCTCTCTTCTTTTCTCTTTTCTCATTTCTCTTTTCTTTTCTTTTCTCTTTTCTCTTTTCTCTTCTTGTCTCTTTGTTCTCTTCTATTCTTTTCTCTTCTTTTCTCTTTTACATTTTCTATTCTTTTCTCTTGTCTCTTTTCTCTTTTCACTTCTTGTCTCTTTCTTCTCTTCTATTATTTTCTCTTCTTTTCTTTTTTCTATTTCCTCTTCTTTTCTATTTTATCTCTTCTCTTCTTTTCTCTTTTCCCTTTTCTTTTCTCTTTTCTCTTCTTTTCTCTTTTCTCTTCTTTTCTCTTCTTTTCTCTTTTCCCTTTTCTCTTCTTTTTTCTTTTCTCTTCTTTTCTCGTTTCTCTTCTTTTCTCTTTTCTCTTTTCTCTTCTTATCTCTTCTCCTTTTTCTCATATCTGTTCTTTTCTCTTTTCTCTTCATTTCTCTTCTTTTCTCTTTTCCCTTTACACCTCTTTTTTCTTTTCTTCTTTTCTCTTTTCACTTTTCTTTTCTCTTTTCTCTTCTTTTCTCGTTTCTCTTCTTTTCTCGTTTCTCTTCTTTTCTCTTTTCCCTTTTCTTTTCTCTTTTCTCTATTCTCTTCTTTTCTCTTTTCTCGTCTTTTCACTTTTCTCTTCATTACCCTTCATTTTTCTTTTCTCTTTTCTCTTTTGTATTCTTTTCTCTTCTATTCACTTTTCTCAATTAACTTTTCTCTTCTTTTCTCTATTCTCTTCTTTTCCCTTTTCTTCTCTTCTATTCACTTTTCTCTTTTATGTTTTCTCTTCTTTTCTCTATTCTCTTCTTTTCTCTATTAACTTTTCTCTTCTTTTCTCTATTCTCTTCGTTTCTCTTTTTTCTCTTCTATTCACTTTTCTCCTTTATCTTTTCTCTTCTTTTCTCTATTCTCTTCTTTTCTCTTTTCTCTTCATTTCTCTTTCCTCATTTCTCTATTCTCATCTGTTCTCTTTTCTCTTCTTTGCTCTTTTCTCTTTTCTCTTCTTCTATCTTCTTTTATCTTCTTTTCTCTTTTCTCTATTCTCTTCTGTTCTCTTTTGTCTTCTTTCCACTGTTCCCTTTTCTCGTCTATTCTCTTTTATCTTTTGTCTTCTTTTCTCTTTTCTCTTCTTTTCTCCTTTCACGTTTTTTTTCTCTTTTCTCTTCTTTTATCATTCATTTTCTCTCTTTTCTGTTTTCTCTTCTTTTCTCTTTTCTCTTCTTTTCTCCTTTCTTTTCTCTTTTCTCTTCTTCTCTTCTTTTCTCTTTTCTCTTCTTTTCCCTTCATTTGTCTTTTCTCTTTTGTATTCTTTTATCTTCTATTCACTTTCCTCTTTTATCTTTTCTTTTCTCTTCTTTTCTCTATTCTCTTCTTTTCTCTTTTCTCTTCTTTTCTCTTCATTTCTCTTTCCTCATTTCTCTATTCTCATCTGTTCTCTTTTCTCTTCTTTGCTCTTTTCTCTTTTCTCTTCTTCTATCTTCTTTTATCTTCTTTTCTCTTTTCTCTTTTCTCTATTCTCTTCTGTTCTCTTTTGTCTTCTTTCCTCTGTTCCCTTTTCTCGTCTATTCTCTTTTATCTTTTCTCTTCTTTTCTCTTTTCTCTTCTTTTCTCCTTTCACGTTTATTTTCTCTTTTCTCTTCTTGTCTCATTCATTTTTTCTCTTTTCTCTTTTCTCTTCTTTTCTCTTTTCTCTTATTTTCTCCTTTCTTTTCTCTTTTCTCTTCTTCACGTCTTTTCTCCTTTCTCTTCTTTTCCCTTCATTTCTCTTTTCTCTTTTGTATTCTTTTATCTTCTATTCACTTTTCTCTTTTATCTTTTCTTTTCTCGTCTTTTCTCTGTTCTCTTCTTTTCTCTTTTCTCTTCTTTTCTCTTCCTTTCTCTTTCCTCATTTCTCTATTCTCATCTGTTCTCTTTTCTCTTCTTTGCTCTTTTCTCTTTTCTGTTCTTCTATCTTCTTTTATGTTCTTTTCTCTTTTCTCTTTTCTCTATTCTCTTCTGTTCTCTTTTGTCTTCTTTCCTCTGTTCCCTTTTCTCGTCTATTCTCTTTTATCTTTTCTCTTCATTTCTCTTTTCTCTTCTTTTCCATTCTCTCTTCTTTTCTCTTTTCTCATTTCTCTTTTCTTTTCTTTTCTCTTTTCTCTTTTCTCTTCTTGTCTCTTTTTTCTCTTCTATTCTTTTCTCTTCTTTTCTCTTTTCCATTTTCTCTTCTTTTCTCTTGTCTCTTTTCTCTTTTCACTTCTTGTCTCTTTCTTCTCTTCTATTATTTTCTCTTCTTTTCTTTTTTCTATTTCCTCTTCTTTTCTATTTTATCTCTTCTCTTCTTTTCTCTTTACCCTTTTCTTTTCTCTCTTCTCTTCTTTTCTCTTCTTTTCTCCTTTCACTTTTCTTTTCTCTTTTCTCTTCTTTTCTCATCTTTTCGCCTCTTTATTCTTTTCCCTTTTCTCTTCTTTTTTCTTTTCACTTTTCTCTTCTTTTCTCTTTTCCCTTTTCTCTTCTTTTCTCTATTCTCTTTTTCTCATTTCTCTTCTTTTCTCTTTTCTCTTATTTTCTGTTTTCACTTTTCTCTTCTTTTCTCTTTTCCCTTTTCTCTTCTTTTCTCTATTCTCTTTTTCTCTTTACTCTTCTTTTCTCTTTTCGCTTTTCTCTTCTTATCTCTTCTCCTTTTTCTCATATCTGTTCTTTTCTCTTTTCTCTTTTCGCTTCATTTCTCTTCTTTTCTCTTTTCCCTTTACACCTCTTTTTCCTTTTCTTCTTTTCTCTTTTCACTTTTCTTTTCTCTTTTCTCTTCTTTTCTCTTTTCTCATCTTTTCTCCTCTTTACTCTTTTCCCTTTTCTCTTCTTTTTTCTTTTCTCTTCTTTTCTCTTTTCTCTTCTTTTCTCTTTTCCCTTTTCTTTTCTCTTTTCTCTATTCTCTTCTTTTCTCTTTTTTCTCTTCTATTCACTTTTCTCTTTTATCTTTTCTCTTCTATTCTCTTTTCTCCTCTTTTCTCTTTTCCCTTTTCTTTTCTCTTTTCTCTTTTCTCTTTTCTCTTCTTTTCTCTTCTTTTCTCCTTTTACGTTTCTTTTCTCATTTCTCTTCTTTTATCATTCATTTTCTCTCTTTTCTGTTTTGTCTTCTTTTCTCTTTTCTCTTCTTTTCTCCTTTCTTTTCTCTTTTCTCTTCTTCTCTTCTTTTCTCTTTCTTCTTTTCCCTTCATTTCTCTTTTCTCTTTTGTATTCTTTTATCTTCTATTCACTTTTCTCTTTTATCTTTTCTTTTCTCTTCTTTTCTCTATTCTCTTCTTTTCTCTTTTCTCTTCTTTTCTCTTCATTTCTCTTTCCTCATTTCTCTATTCTCATCTGTTCTCTTTTCTCTTCTTTTCTCTTTTCTCTTTTCTCTATTCTCTTCTGTTCTCTTTTGTCTTCTTTCCACTGTTCACTTTTCTCGTCTATTCTCTTTTATCTTTTCTCTTCTTTTCTCTTTTCTCTTCTTTTCTCTTCTTTTCTCCTTTCACGTTTCTTTTCTCTTTTTTCTTCTTTTCTCATTCATTTTTTCTCTTTTCTCTTTTCTCTTCTTTTCTCTTTTCTCTTCTTTTCTCCTTTCTTTTCTCTTTTCTCTTCTTCTCTTCTTTTCTCCTTTCTCTTCTTTTCCCTTCATTTCTCTTTTCTCTTTTGTATTCTTTTACCTCCTATTCACTTTTCTCTTTTGTCTTTTCTTTTCTCTTCTTTTCTCTCTTCTCTTCTTTTCTCTTTTCTCTTCTTTTCTCTTCATTTCTCTTTCCTCATTTCTCTATTCTCATCTGTTCTCTTTTCTCTTCTTTGCTCTTTTCTCTTTTCTCTTCTTCTATCTTCTTTTATGTTCTTTTCTCTTTTCTCTTTTCTCTATTCTCTTCTGTTCTCTTTTGTCTTCTTTCCTCTGTTCCCTTTTCTCGTCTATTCTCTTTTATCTTTTCTCTTCTTTTCTCTTTTCTCTTCTTTTCTCCTTTCACGTTTATTTTCTCTTTTCTCTTCTTTTCTCATTCATTTTTTCTCTTTTCTCTTTTCTCTTCTTTTCTCTTTTCTCTTATTTTCTCCTTTCTTTTCTCTTTTCTCTTCTTCTCGTCTTTTCTCCTTTCTCTTCTTTTCCCTTCATTTCTCTTTTCTCTTTTGTATTCTTTTATCTTCTATTCACTTTTCTCTTTTATCTTTTCTTTTCTCGTCTTTTCTCTATTCTCTTCTTTTCTCTTTTCTCTTCTTTTCTCTTCCTTTCTCTTTCCTCATTTCTCTATTCTCATCTGTTCTCTTTTCTCTTCTTTGCTCTTTTCTCTTTTCTCTTCTTCTATCTTCTTTTATCTTCTTTTCTCTTTTCTCTTTTCTATATTCTCTTCTGTTCCCTTTTGTCTTCTTTCCTCTGTTCCCTTTTCTCGTCTATTCTCTTTTATCTTTTCTCTTCATTTCTCTTTTCTCTTCTTTTCCATTCTCTCTTCTTTTCTCTTTTCTCATTTCTCTTTTCTTTTCTTTTCTCTTTTCTCTTTTCTCTTCTTGTCTCTTTTTTCTCTTCTATTCTTTTCTCTTCTTTTCTCTTTTCCATTTTCTCTTCTTTTCTCTTGTCTCTTTTCTCTTTTCACTTCTTGTCTCTTTCTTCTCTTCTATTATTTTCTCTTCTTTTCTTTTTTCTATTTCCTCTTCTTTTCTATTTTATCTCTTCTCTTCTTTTCTCTTTTCCCTTTTCTTTTCTCTTTTCTCTTCTTTTCTCTTCTTTTCTCCTTTCACTTTTCTTTTCTCTTTTCTCTTCTTTTCTCATCTTTTCGCCTCTTTATTCTTTTCCCTTTTCTCTTCTTTTTTCTTTTCACTTTTCTCTTCTTTTCTCTTTTCCCTTTTCTCTTCTTTTCTCTATTCTCTTTTTCTCATTTCTCTTCTTTTCTCTTTTCTCTTATTTTCTGTTTTCACTTTTCTCTTCTTTTCTCTTTTCCCTTTTCTCTTCTTTTCTCTATTCTCTTTTTCTCTTTACTCTTCTTTTCTCTTTTCGCTTTTCACTTCTTATCTCTTCTCCTTTTACTCATACCTGTTCTTTTCTCTTTTCTCTTTTCGCTTCATTTCTCTTCTTTTCTCTTTTCCCTTTACACCTCTTTTTCCTTTTCTTCTTTTCTCTTTTCACTTTTCTTTTCTCTTTTCTCTTCTTTTCTCCTTTCTCATCTTTTCTCCTCTTTACTCTTTTCCCTTTTCTCTTCTTTTTTCTTTTCTCTTCTTTTCTCTTTTCTCTTCTTTTCTCTTTTCCCTTTTCTTTTCTCTTTTCTCTATTCTCTTCTTTTCTCTTTTTTCTCTTCTATTCACTTTTCTCTTTTATCTTTTCTCTTCTATTCTCTTTTCTCCTCTTTTCTCTTTTCCCTTTTCTTTTCTCTTTTCTCTTTTCTCTTTTCTCTTCTTTTCTCTTCTTTTCTCCTTTTACGTTTCTTTTCTCTTTTCTCTTCTTTTATCATTCATTTTCTCTCTTTTCTGTTTTGTCTTCTTTTCTCTTTTCTCTTCTTTTCTCCTTTCTTTTCTCTTTTCTCTTCTTCTCTTCTTTTCTCTTTCTTCTTTTCCCTTCATTTCTCTTTTCTCTTTTGTATTCTTTTATCTTCTATTCACTTTTCTCTTTTATCTTTTCTTTTCTCTTCTTTTCTCTATTCTCTTCTTTTCTCTTTTCTCTTCTTTTCTCTTCATTTCTCTTTCCTCATTTCTCTATTCTCATCTGTTCTCTTTTCTCTTCTTTTCTCTTTTCTCTTTTCTCTATTCTCTTCTGTTCTCTTTTGTCTTCTTTCCACTGTTCACTTTTCTCGTCTATTCTCTTTTATCTTTTCTCTTCTTTTCTCTTTTCTCTTCTTTTCTCTTCTTTTCTCCTTTCACGTTTCTTTTCTCTTTTTTCTTCTTTTCTCATTCATTTTTTCTCTTTTCTCTTTTCTCTTCTTTTCTCTTTTCTCTTCTTTTCTCCTTTCTTTTCTCTTTTCTCTTCTTCTCTTCTTTTCTCCTTTCTCTTCTTTTCCCTTCATTTCTCTTTTCTCTTTTGTATTCTTTTATCTTCTATTCACTTTTCTCTTTTGTCTTTTCTTTTCTCTTCTTTTCTCTCTTCTCTTCTTTTCTCTTTTCTCTTCTTTTCTCTTCATTTCTCTTTCCTCATTTCTCTATTCTCATCTGTTCTCTTTTCTCTTCTTTGCTCTTTTCTCTTTTCTCTTCTTCTATCTTCTTTTATGTTCTTTTCTCTTTTCTCTTTTCTCTATTCTCTTCTGTTCTCTTTTGTCTTCTTTCCTCTGTTCCCTTTTCTCGTCTATTCTCTTTTATCTTTTCTCTTCTTTTCTCTTTTCTCTTCTTTTCTCCTTTCACGTTTATTTTCTCTTTTCTCTTCTTTTCTCATTCATTTTTTCTCTTTTCTCTTTTCTCTTCTTTTCTCTTTTCTCTTATTTTCTCCTTTCTTTTCTCTTTTCTCTTCTTCTCGTCTTTTCTCCTTTCTCTTCTTTTCCCTTCATTTCTCTTTTCTCTTTTGTATTCTTTTATCTTCTATTCACTTTTCTCTTTTATCTTTTCTTTTCTCGTCTTTTCTCTATTCTCTTCTTTTCTCTTTTCTCTTCTTTTCTCTTCCTTTCTCTTTCCTCATTTCTCTATTCTCATCTGTTCTCTTTTCTCTTCTTTGCTCTTTTCTCTTTTCTCTTCTTCTATCTTCTTTTATCTTCTTTTCTCTTTTCTCTTTTCTATATTCTCTTCTGTTCCCTTTTGTCTTCTTTCCTCTGTTCCCTTTTCTCGTCTATTCTCTTTTATCTTTTCTCTTCATTTCTCTTTTCTCTTCTTTTCCATTCTCTCTTCTTTTCTCTTTTCTCATTTCTCTTTTCTTTTCTTTTCTCTTTTCTCTTTTCTCTTCTTGTCTCTTTTTTCTCTTCTATTCTTTTCTCTTCTTTTCTCTTTTCCATTTTCTCTTCTTTTCTCTTGTCTCTTTTCTCTTTTCACTTCTTGTCTCTTTCTTCTCTTCTATTATTTTCTCTTCTTTTCTTTTTTCTATTTCCTCTTCTTTTCTATTTTATCTCTTCTCTTCTTTTCTCTTTTCCCTTTTCTTTTCTCTTTTCTCTTCTTTTCTCTTCTTTTCTCCTTTCACTTTTCTTTTCTCTTTTCTCTTCTTTTCTCATCTTTTCGCCTCTTTATTCTTTTCCCTTTTCTCTTCTTTTTTCTTTTCTCTTTTTCTCTTTACTCTTCTTTTCTCTTTTCGCTTTTCTCTTCTTATCTCTTCTCCTTTTTCTCATATCTGTTCTTTTCTCTTTTCTCTTTTCGCTTCATTTCTCTTCTTTTCTCTTTTCCCTTTACACCTCTTTTTCCTTTTCTTCTTTTCTCTTTTCACTTTTCTTTTCGCTTTTCTCTTCTTTTCTCTTTTCTCATCTTTTCTCCTCTTTACTCTTTTCCCTTTTCTCTTCTTTTTTCTTTTCTCTTCTTTTCTCTTTTCTCTTCTTTTCTCTTTTCCCTTTTCTTTACTCTTTTATCTATTCTCTTCTTTTCTCTTTTTTCTCTTCTATTCACTTTTCTCTTTTATCTTTTCTCTTCTTTTCTCTTTTCTCCTCTTTTCTCTTTTCCCTTTTCTTTTCTCTTTTCTCTTTTCTCTTTTCTCTTCTTTTCTCCTTTTACGTTTCTTTTCTCTTTTCTCTTCTTTTATCATTCATTTTCTCTCTTTTCTGTTTTCTCATCTTTTCTCTTTTCTCTTCTTTTCTCCTTTCTTTTCTCTTTTCTCTTCTTCTCTTCTTTTCTCTTTCTTCTTTTCCCTTCATTTCTCTTTTCTCTTTTGTATTCTTTTATCTTCTATTCACTTTTCTCTTTTATCTTTTCTTTTCTCTTCTTTTCTCTATTCTATTCTTTTCTCTTTTCTCTTCATTTCTCTTTCCTCATTTCTCTATTCTCATCTGTTCTCTTTTCTCTTCTTTGCTCTTTTCTCTTTTCTCTTTTCTCTATTCTCTTCTGTTCTCTTTTGTCTTCTTTCCTCTGTTCCCTTTTCTCGTCTATTCTCTTTTATCTTTTCTCTTCATTTCTCTTTTCTCTTCTTTTCCATTCTCTCTTCTTTTCTCTTTTCTCATTTCTCTTTTCTTTTCTTTTCTCTTTTCTCTTTTCTCTTCTTGTCTCTTTTTTCTTTTCTCTTCATTTCCCTTCATTTCTCTTTTCCATTTTCTCTTATTTTCTCTTTTCCCTTTTCTCTTCTTTTCTCTATTGTCTTTTTCTCTTTTCTCTTCTTTTCTCCTTTCACTTTTCTTTTCTCTTTTCTCTTCTTTTCTCATCTTTTCGCCTCTTTATTCTTTTCCCTTTTCTCTTCTTTTTTCTTTTCTCTTCTTTTCTCATTTCTCTTCTTTTCTCTTTTCTCTTATTTTCTCTTTTCACTTTTCTCTTCTTTTCTCTTTTCCCTTTTCTCTTCTTTTCTCCATTCTCTTTTTCTCTTTACTCTTCTTTTCTCTTTTCGCTTTTCTCTTCTTATCTCTTCTCCTTTTTCTCATATCTGTTCTTTTCTCTTTTCGCTTCATTTCTCTTCTTTACTCTTTTCCCTTTACACCTCTTTTTCCTTTTCTTCTTTTCTCTTTTCACTTTTCTTTTCTCTTTTCTCTTCTTTTCTCTTTTCTCATCTTTTCTCCTCTTTACTCTTTTCCCTTTTCTCTTCTTTTTTCTTTTCTCTTCTTTTCTCTTTTCTCTTCTTCTCTCTTTTCCCTTTTCTTTTCTCTTTTCTCTATTCTCTTCTTTTCTCTTTTTTCTCTTCTATTCACTTTTCTCTTTTATCTTTTCTCTTCTATTCTCTATTCTCTTCTTTTCTATTTTCCCTTTTCTTTTCTTTTCTCTTTTCTCTACTTTTCTCTTTTCTCTTCTTTTCTCCTTTCACGTTTCTTTTCTCTTTTCTCTTCTTTTCTCATTTATTTTTTCTCATTTCTCTTTTCTCTTCTTTTCTCTTTTCTCTTCTTTTCTCCTTTCTTTTCTCTTGTCTCTTCTCTTCTTTTCTCTTTTCTCTTCTTTTCTCTTCATTTCTCTTTTCTCTTTTCTCTTCTTTTATCTTTTCTCATCTTTTCTCCTCTTTACTCTTTTCCCTTTTCTCTTCTTTTTTCTTATCTCTTCTTTTCTGGTTTCTCTTCTTTTCTCGTTTCTCTTCTTTTCTCTTTTCCCTTTTCTTTTCTCTTTTCTCAATTCTCTTCTTTTCTCTTTTTTCTCTTCTATTCACTTTTCACATTTATCTTTTCTCTTCTTTTCTCTATTCTCTTCTTTTCTATTTTCCCTTTTCTTTTCTTTTCTCTTTTCTCTACTTTTCTCTTTTCTCTTCTTTTCTCCTTTCACGTTTCTTTTCTCGTTTCTCTTCTTTTCTCGTTTCTCTTCTTTACTCTTTTCCCTTTTCTTTTCTCTTTTCTCTATTCTCTTCTTTACTCTTTTCTCGTCTTTTCACTTTTCTCTTCATTTCCCTTCATTTTTCTTTTCTCTTTTCTCTTTTGTATTCTTTTCTCTTCTATTCACTTTTCTCAATTAACTTTTCTCTTCTTTTCGCTATTCTCTTCTTTTCTCTTTTCTCTTCTTTTCTCTTCATTTCTCTTTCCTCATTTCTCTATTCTCTTTTCACTTTTCTTTTCTCTTTTCTCTTCTTTTCTCTTTTCTCATCTTTTCTCCTCTTTACTCTTTTCCCTTTTCTCTTCTTTTTTCTTTTCTCTTCTTTTCTCGTTTCTCTTCTTTTCTCGTTTCTCTTCTTTTCTCTTTTCCCTTTTCTTTTCTCTTTTCTCTATTCTCTTCTTTTCTCTTTTCTCGTCTTTTCACTTTTCTCTTCATTTCCCTTCATTTGTCTTTTCTCTTTTCTCTTTTGTATTCTTTTCTCTTCTATTCACTTTTCTCAATTAACTTTTCTCTTCTTTTCTCTATTCTCTTCTTTTCCCTTTTTTCTCTTCTATTCACTTTTCTCTTTTATGTTTTCTCTTCTTTTATCTGTTCTCTTCTTTTCTCTATTAACTTTTCTCTTCTTTTCTCTATTCTCTTCTTTTCTCTTTTTTCTCTTCTATTCACTTTTCTCCTTTATCTTTTCTCTTCTTTTCTCTATTCTCTTCTTTTCTCTTTTCTCTTCATTTCTCTTTCCTCATTTCTCTATTCTCATCTGTTCTCTTTTCTCTTCTTTGCTCTTTTCTCTTTTCTCTTCTTCTATCTTCTTTTATCTTCTTTTCTCTTTTCTCTATTCTCTTCTGTTCTCTTTTGTCTTCTTTCCACTGTTCCCTTTTCTCGTCTATTCTCTTTTATCTTTTCTCTTCTTTTCTCTTTTCTCTTCTTTTCTCTTCTTTTCTCCTTTCACGTTTCTTTTCTCTTTTCTCTTCTTTTATCATTCATTTTCTCTCTTTTCTGTTTTCTCTTCTTTTCTCTTTTCTCTTCTTTTCTCCTTTCTTTTCTCTTTTCTCTTCTTCTCTTCTTTTCTCTTTTCTGTTCTTTTCCCTTCATTTCTCTTTTCTCTTTTGTATTCTTTTATCTTCTATTCACTTTTCTCTTTTATCTTTTCTTTTCTCTTCTTTTCTCTATTCTCTTTTTCTCTTTACTCTTCTTTTCTCTTTTCGCTTTTCTCTTCTTATCTCTTCTCCTTTTTCTCATTTCTCTTCTTTTCTCTTTTCACTTTTCTTTTCTCTTTTCTCTTCTTTTCTCTTTTCTCATCTTTTCTCCTCTTTACTCTTTTCCCTTTTCTCTTCTTTTTTCTTTTCTCTTCTTTTCTCTTTTCTCTTCTTTTCTCTTTTCCCTTTTCTTTTCTCTTTTCTCTATTCTCTTCTTTTCTCTTTTTTCTCTTCTATTCACTTTTCTCTTTTATCTTTTCTCTTCTTTTCTCTTTTCTCCTCTTTTCTCTTTTCCCTTTTCTTTTCTCTTTTCTCTTTTCTCTTTTCTCTTCTTTTCTCTTCTTTTCACTTTTCTCTTTTCTCTTCTTTTATCTTTTCTCATCTTTTCTCCTCTTTACTCTTTTCCCTTTTCTCTTCTTTTTTCTTATCTCTTCTTTTCTCGTTTCTCTTCTTTTCTCGTTTCTCTTCTTTTCTCTTTTCACTTTTCTTTTCTCTTTTCTCTTCTTTTCTCTTTTCTCATCTTTTCTCCTCTTTACTCTTTTCCCTTTTCTCTTCTTTTTTCTTTTCTCTTCTTTTCTCTTTTCTCTTCTTTTCTCTTTTCCCTTTTCTTTTCTCTTTTCTCTATTCTCTTCTTTTCTCTTTTTTCTCTTCTATTCACTTTTCTCTTTTATCTTTTCTCTTCTTTTCTCTTTTCTCCTCTTTTCTCTTTTCCCTTTTCTTTTCTCTTTTCTCTTTTCTCTTTTCTCTTCTTTTCTCTTCTTTTCACTTTTCTCTTTTCTCTTCTTTTCTCTTTTCTCATCTTTTCTCCTCTTTACTCTTTTCCCTTTTCTCTTCTTTTTTCTTATCTCTTCTTTTCTCGTTTCTCTTCTTTTCTCGTTTCTCTTCTTTTCTCTTTTCCCTTTTCTTTTCTCTTTTCTCTATTTTCTTCTTTTCTCTTTTTTCTCTTCTATTCACTTTTCTCTTTTATCTTTTCTCTTCTTTTCTCTATTCTCTTCTTTTCTATTTTCCCTTTTCTTTTCTTTTCTCTTTTCTCTACTTTTCTCTTTTCTCTTCTTTTCTCCTTTCACGTTTCTTTTCTCTTTTCTCTTCTTTTCTCATTCATTTTTTCTCTTTTCTCTTTTCTCTTCTTTTCTCTTCTTTTCTCTTTTCTCTTCTTATCTCCTTTCTTTTCTCTTGTCTCTTCTCTTCTTTTCTCTTTTCTCTTCTTTTCTCTTCATTTCTCTTTTCTCTTTTGTATTCTTTTATCTTCTATTCACATTTCTCTTTTATCTTTTCTCTTCTTTTCTCTATTCTCTTCTTTTCTCTTTTCCCTTTGCTTTTCTTTTCTCTTTTCTCTTCTTTTCTCTTTTCTCTTCTTTTCTCTTCCTTTCTCCATACACGTTTCTTTTCTCTTTTCTCTTCTTTTCTCATTCATTTTTTCTCTTTTCTCTTTTCTCTTCTTTTCTCTTCTTCTATCTTCTTTTATCTTCTTTTCTCTTTTCTCTATTCTCTTCTGTTCTCTTTTGTCTTCTTTCCTCTGTTCCCTTTTCTCGTCTATTCTCTTTTATCTTTTCTCTTCATTTTTCTTTTCTCTTCTTTTCCATTCTCTCTTCTTTTCTCTTTTCTCATTTCTCTTTTCTTTTCTTTTCTCTTTTCTCTTTTCTCTTCTTGTCTCTTTTTTCTTTTCTATTCTTTTCTCTTCTTTTCTCTTTTCCATTTTCTCTTATTTTCTCTTTTCCCTTTTCTCTTCTTTTCTCTATTGTCTTTTTCTCTTTACTCTTCTTTTCTCTTTTCGCTTTTCTCTTCTTATCTCTTCTCCTTTTTCTCATATCTGTTCTTTTCTCTTTTCTCTTTTCTCTTCATTTCTCTTCTTTTTTCCCTTTACACCTCTTTTTTCTTTTCTTCTTTTCTCTTTTCACTTTTCTTTTCTCTTTTCTCTTCTTTTCTCTTTTCTCATCTTTTCTCCTCTTTACTCTTTTTCCTTTTCTCTTCTTTTTTCTTTCCTCTTCTTTTCTCGTTTCTCTTCTTTTCTCTTTTCTTTTCTCTTTTCCCTTTTCTTTTCTCTTTTCTCTATTCTCTTCTTTTCTCTTTTCTCGTCTTTTCTCTTTTCTCTTCATTTCCCTTCATTGTTCTTTTCTCTTTTCTCTTTTGTATTCTTTTCTCTTCTATTCACTTTTCTCTATTAACTTTTCTCTTCTTTTCTCTATTCTCTTCTTTTCTCTATTAACTTTTCTCTTCTTTTCTCTATTCTCTTCTTTTCTCTTTTTTCTCTTCTATTCACTTTTCTCTTTTATCTTTTCTCTTCTTTTCTCTATTCTCTTCTTTTCTCTTTTCTCTTCTTTTCTCTTCATTTCTCTTTCCTCATTTCTCTATTCTCATCTGTTCTCTTTCTCTTCTTTGCTCTTTTCTCTTTTCTCTTCTTCTATCTTCTTTTATCTTCTTTTCTCTTTTCTCTTTTCTCTATTCTCTTCTGTTCTCTTTTGTCTTCTTTCCACTGTTCCCTTTTCTCGTCTATTCTCTTTTATCTTTTCTCTTCTTTTCTCTTTTCTCTTCTTTTCTCTTCTTTTCTCCTTTCACGTTTCTTTTCTCTTTTTTCTTCTTTTCTCATTCATTTTTTCTCTTTTCTCTTTTCTCTTCTTTTCTCTTTTCTCTTCTTTTCTCCTTTCTTTTCTCTTTTCTCTTCTTCTCTTCTTTTCTCCTTTCTCTTCTTTTCCCTTCATTTCTCTTTTCTCTTTTGTATTCTTTTATCTTCTATTCACTTTTCTCTTTTGTCTTTTCTTTTCTCTTCTTTTCTCTCTTCTCTTCTTTTCTCTTTTCTCTTCTTTTCTCTTCATTTCTCTTTCCTCATTTCTCTATTCTCATCTGTTCTCTTTTCTCTTCTTTGCTCTTTTCTCTTTTCTCTTCTTCTATCTTCTTTTATGTTCTTTTCTCTTTTCTCTTTTCTCTATTCTCTTCTGTTCTCTTTTGTCTTCTTTCCTCTGTTCCCTTTTCTCGTCTATTCTCTTTTATCTTTTCTCTTCTTTTCTCTTTTCTCTTCTTTTCTCCTTTCACGTTTATTTTCTCTTTTCTCTTCTTTTCTCATTCATTTTTTCTCTTTTCTCTTTTCTCTTCTTTTCTCTTTTCTCTTATTTTCTCCTTTCTTTTCTCTTTTCTCTTCTTCTCGTCTTTTCTCCTTTCTCTTCTTTTCCCTTCATTTCTCTTTTCTCTTTTGTATTCTTTTATCTTCTATTCACTTTTCTCTTTTATCTTTTCTTTTCTCGTCTTTTCTCTATTCTCTTCTTTTCTCTTTTCTCTTCTTTTCTCTTCCTTTCTCTTTCCTCATTTCTCTATTCTCATCTGTTCTCTTTTCTCTTCTTTGCTCTTTTCTCTTTTCTCTTCTTCTATCTTCTTTTATCTTCTTTTCTCTTTTCTCTTTTCTATATTCTCTTCTGTTCCCTTTTGTCTTCTTTCCTCTGTTCCCTTTTCTCGTCTATTCTCTTTTATCTTTTCTCTTCATTTCTCTTTTCTCTTCTTTTCCATTCTCTCTTCTTTTCTCTTTTCTCATTTCTCTTTTCTTTTCTTTTCTCTTTTCTCTTTTCTCTTCTTGTCTCTTTTTTCTCTTCTATTCTTTTCTCTTCTTTTCTCTTTTCCATTTTCTCTTCTTTTCTCTTGTCTCTTTTCTCTTTTCACTTCTTGTCTCTTTCTTCTCTTCTATTATTTTCTCTTCTTTTCTTTTTTCTATTTCCTCTTCTTTTCTATTTTATCTCTTCTCTTCTTTTCTCTTTTCCCTTTTCTTTTCTCTTTTCTCTTCTTTTCTCTTCTTTTCTCCTTTCACTTTTCTTTTCTCTTTTCTCTTCTTTTCTCATCTTTTCGCCTCTTTATTCTTTTCCCTTTTCTCTTCTTTTTTCTTTTCTCTTTTTCTCTTTACTCTTCTTTTCTCTTTTCGCTTTTCTCTTCTTATCTCTTCTCCTTTTTCTCATATCTGTTCTTTTCTCTTTTCTCTTTTCGCTTCATTTCTCTTCTTTTCTCTTTTCCCTTTACACCTCTTTTTCCTTTTCTTCTTTTCTCTTTTCACTTTTCTTTTCGCTTTTCTCTTCTTTTCTCTTTTCTCATCTTTTCTCCTCTTTACTCTTTTCCCTTTTCTCTTCTTTTTTCTTTTCTCTTCTTTTCTCTTTTCTCTTCTTTTCTCTTTTCCCTTTTCTTTACTCTTTTATCTATTCTCTTCTTTTCTCTTTTTTCTCTTCTATTCACTTTTCTCTTTTATCTTTTCTCTTCTTTTCTCTTTTCTCCTCTTTTCTCTTTTCCCTTTTCTTTTCTCTTTTCTCTTTTCTCTTTTCTCTTCTTTTCTCTTCTTTTCTCCTTTTACGTTTCTTTTCTCTTTTCTCTTCTTTTATCATTCATTTTCTCTCTTTTCTGTTTTCTCATCTTTTCTCTTTTCTCTTCTTTTCTCCTTTCTTTTCTCTTTTCTCTTCTTCTCTTCTTTTCTCTTTCTTCTTTTCCCTTCATTTCTCTTTTCTCTTTTGTATTCTTTTATCTTCTATTCACTTTTCTCTTTTATCTTTTCTTTTCTCTTCTTTTCTCTATTCTATTCTTTTCTCTTTTCTCTTCATTTCTCTTTCCTCATTTCTCTATTCTCATCTGTTCTCTTTTCTCTTCTTTGCTCTTTTCTCTTTTCTCTTTTCTCTATTCTCTTCTGTTCTCTTTTGTCTTCTTTCCTCTGTTCCCTTTTCTCGTCTATTCTCTTTTATCTTTTCTCTTCATTTCTCTTTTCTCTTCTTTTCCATTCTCTCTTCTTTTCTCTTTTCTCATTTCTCTTTTCTTTTCTTTTCTCTTTTCTCTTTTCTCTTCTTGTCTCTTTTTTCTTTTCTCTTCATTTCCCTTCATTTCTCTTTTCCATTTTCTCTTATTTTCTCTTTTCCCTTTTCTCTTCTTTTCTCTATTGTCTTTTTCTCTTTTCTCTTCTTTTCTCCTTTCACTTTTCTTTTCTCTTTTCTCTTCTTTTCTCATCTTTTCGCCTCTTTATTCTTTTCCCTTTTCTCTTCTTTTTTCTTTTCTCTTCTTTTCTCATTTCTCTTCTTTTCTCTTTTCTCTTATTTTCTCTTTTCACTTTTCTCTTCTTTTCTCTTTTCCCTTTTCTCTTCTTTTCTCCATTCTCTTTTTCTCTTTACTCTTCTTTTCTCTTTTCGCTTTTCTCTTCTTATCTCTTCTCCTTTTTCTCATATCTGTTCTTTTCTCTTTTCGCTTCATTTCTCTTCTTTACTCTTTTCCCTTTACACCTCTTTTTCCTTTTCTTCTTTTCTCTTTTCACTTTTCTTTTCTCTTTTCTCTTCTTTTCTCTTTTCTCATCTTTTCTCCTCTTTACTCTTTTCCCTTTTCTCTTCTTTTTTCTTTTCTCTTCTTTTCTCTTTTCTCTTCTTCTCTCTTTTCCCTTTTCTTTTCTCTTTTCTCTATTCTCTTCTTTTCTCTTTTTTCTCTTCTATTCACTTTTCTCTTTTATCTTTTCTCTTCTATTCTCTATTCTCTTCTTTTCTATTTTCCCTTTTCTTTTCTTTTCTCTTTTCTCTACTTTTCTCTTTTCTCTTCTTTTCTCCTTTCACGTTTCTTTTCTCTTTTCTCTTCTTTTCTCATTTATTTTTTCTCATTTCTCTTTTCTCTTCTTTTCTCTTTTCTCTTCTTTTCTCCTTTCTTTTCTCTTGTCTCTTCTCTTCTTTTCTCTTTTCTCTTCTTTTCTCTTCATTTCTCTTTTCTCTTTTCTCTTCTTTTATCTTTTCTCATCTTTTCTCCTCTTTACTCTTTTCCCTTTTCTCTTCTTTTTTCTTATCTCTTCTTTTCTGGTTTCTCTTCTTTTCTCGTTTCTCTTCTTTTCTCTTTTCCCTTTTCTTTTCTCTTTTCTCAATTCTCTTCTTTTCTCTTTTTTCTCTTCTATTCACTTTTCACATTTATCTTTTCTCTTCTATTCTCTATTCTCTTCTTTTCTATTTTCCCTTTTCTTTTCTTTTCTCTTTTCTCTACTTTTCTCTTTTCTCTTCTTTTCTCCTTTCACGTTTCTTTTCTCGTTTCTCTTCTTTTCTCGTTTCTCTTCTTTACTCTTTTCCCTTTTCTTTTCTCTTTTCTCTATTCTCTTCTTTACTCTTTTCTCGTCTTTTCACTTTTCTCTTCATTTCCCTTCATTTTTCTTTTCTCTTTTCTCTTTTGTATTCTTTTCTCTTCTATTCACTTTTCTCAATTAACTTTTCTCTTCTTTTCGCTATTCTCTTCTTTTCTCTTTTCTCTTCTTTTCTCTTCATTTCTCTTTCCTCATTTCTCTATTCTCTTTTCACTTTTCTTTTCTCTTTTCTCTTCTTTTCTCTTTTCTCATCTTTTCTCCTCTTTACTCTTTTCCCTTTTCTCTTCTTTTTTCTTTTCTCTTCTTTTCTCGTTTCTCTTCTTTTCTCGTTTCTCTTCTTTTCTCTTTTCCCTTTTCTTTTCTCTTTTCTCTATTCTCTTCTTTTCTCTTTTCTCGTCTTTTCACTTTTCTCTTCATTTCCCTTCATTTGTCTTTTCTCTTTTCTCTTTTGTATTCTTTTCTCTTCTATTCACTTTTCTCAATTAACTTTTCTCTTCTTTTCTCTATTCTCTTCTTTTCCCTTTTTTCTCTTCTATTCACTTTTCTCTTTTATGTTTTCTCTTCTTTTATCTGTTCTCTTCTTTTCTCTATTAACTTTTCTCTTCTTTTCTCTATTCTCTTCTTTTCTCTTTATTCTCTTCTATTCACTTTTCTCCTTTATCTTTTCTCTTCTTTTCTCTATTCTCTTCTTTTCTCTTTTCTCTTCATTTCTCTTTCCTCATTTCTCTATTCTCATCTGTTCTCTTTTCTCTTCTTTGCTCTTTTCTCTTTTCTCTTCTTCTATCTTCTTTTATCTTCTTTTCTCTTTTCTCTATTCTCTTCTGTTCTCTTTTGTCTTCTTTCCACTGTTCCCTTTTCTCGTCTATTCTCTTTTATCTTTTCTCTTCTTTTCTCTTTTCTCTTCTTTTCTCTTCTTTTCTCCTTTCACGTTTCTTTTCTCTTTTCTCTTCTTTTATCATTCATTTTCTCTCTTTTCTGTTTTCTCTTCTTTTCTCTTTTCTCTTCTTTTCTCCTTTCTTTTCTCTTTTCTCTTCTTCTCTTCTTTTCTCTTTTCTGTTCTTTTCCCTTCATTTCTCTTTTCTCTTTTGTATTCTTTTATCTTCTATTCACTTTTCTCTTTTATCTTTTCTTTTCTCTTCTTTTCTCTATTCTCTTTTTCTCTTTACTCTTCTTTTCTCTTTTCGCTTTTCTCTTCTTATCTCTTCTCCTTTTTCTCATTTCTCTTCTTTTCTCTTTTCACTTTTCTTTTCTCTTTTCTCTTCTTTTCTCTTTTCTCATCTTTTCTCCTCTTTACTCTTTTCCCTTTTCTCTTCTTTTTTCTTTTCTCTTCTTTTCTCTTTTCTCTTCTTTTCTCTTTTCCCTTTTCTTTTCTCTTTTCTCTATTCTCTTCTTTTCTCTTTTTTCTCTTCTATTCACTTTTCTCTTTTATCTTTTCTCTTCTTTTCTCTTTTCTCCTCTTTTCTCTTTTCCCTTTTCTTTTCTCTTTTCTCTTTTCTCTTTTCTCTTCTTTTCTCTTCTTTTCACTTTTCTCTTTTCTCTTCTTTTATCTTTTCTCATCTTTTCTCCTCTTTACTCTTTTCCCTTTTCTCTTCTTTTTTCTTATCTCTTCTTTTCTCGTTTCTCTTCTTTTCTCGTTTCTCTTCTTTTCTCTTTTCACTTTTCTTTTCTCTTTTCTCTTCTTTTCTCTTTTCTCATCTTTTCTCCTCTTTACTCTTTTCCCTTTTCTCTTCTTTTTTCTTTTCTCTTCTTTTCTCTTTTCTCTTCTTTTCTCTTTTCCCTTTTCTTTTCTCTTTTCTCTATTCTCTTCTTTTCTCTTTTTTCTCTTCTATTCACTTTTCTCTTTTATCTTTTCTCTTCTTTTCTCTTTTCTCCTCTTTTCTCTTTTCCCTTTTCTTTTCTCTTTTCTCTTTTCTCTTTTCTCTTCTTTTCTCTTCTTTTCACTTTTCTCTTTTCTCTTCTTTTATCTTTTCTCATCTTTTCTCCTCTTTACTCTTTTCCCTTTTCTCTTCTTTTTTCTTATCTCTTCTTTTCTCGTTTCTCTTCTTTTCTCGTTTCTCTTCTTTTCTCTTTTCCCTTTTCTTTTCTCTTTTCTCTATTTTCTTCTTTTCTCTTTTTTCTCTTCTATTCACTTTTCTCTTTTATCTTTTCTCTTCTTTTCTCTATTCTCTTCTTTTCTATTTTCCCTTTTCTTTTCTTTTCTCTTTTCTCTACTTTTCTCTTTTCTCTTCTTTTCTCCTTTCACGTTTCTTTTCTCTTTTCTCTTCTTTTCTCATTCATTTTTTCTCTTTTCTCTTTTCTCTTCTTTTCTCTTCTTTTCTCTTTTCTCTTCTTATCTCCTTTCTTTTCTCTTGTCTCTTCTCTTCTTTTCTCTTTTCTCTTCTTTTCTCTTCATTTCTCTTTTCTCTTTTGTATTCTTTTATCTTCTATTCACATTTCTCTTTTATCTTTTCTCTTCTTTTCTCTATTCTCTTCTTTTCTCTTTTCCCTTTGCTTTTCTTTTCTCTTTTCTCTTCTTTTCTCTTTTCTCTTCTTTTCTCTTCCTTTCTCCATACACGTTTCTTTTCTCTTTTCTCTTCTTTTCATTCATTTTTTCTCTTTTCTCTTTTCTCTTCTTTTCTCTTCTTCTATCTTCTTTTATCTTCTTTTCTCTTTTCTCTATTCTCTTCTGTTCTCTTTTGTCTTCTTTCCTCTGTTCCCTTTTCTCGTCTATTCTCTTTTATCTTTTCTCTTCATTTTTCTTTTCTCTTCTTTTCCATTCTCTCTTCTTTTCTCTTTTCTCATTTCTCTTTTCTTTTCTTTTCTCTTTTCTCTTTTCTCTTCTTGTCTCTTTTTTCTTTTCTATTCTTTTCTCTTCTTTTCTCTTTTCCATTTTCTCTTATTTTCTCTTTTCCCTTTTCTCTTCTTTTCTCTATTGTCTTTTTCTCTTTACTCTTCTTTTCTCTTTTCGCTTTTCTCTTCTTATCTCTTCTCCTTTTTCTCATATCTGTTCTTTTCTCTTTTCTCTTTTCTCTTCATTTCTCTTCTTTTTTCCCTTTACACCTCTTTTTTCTTTTCTTCTTTTCTCTTTTCACTTTTCTTTTCTCTTTTCTCTTCTTTTCTCTTTTCTCATCTTTTCTCCTCTTTACTCTTTTTCCTTTTCTCTTCTTTTTTCTTTCCTCTTCTTTTCTCGTTTCTCTTCTTTTCTCTTTTCTCTTCTTTTCTCTTTTCCCTTTTCTTTTCTCTTTTCTCTATTCTCTTCTTTTCTCTTTTCTCGTCTTTTCTCTTTTCTCTTCATTTCCCTTCATTGTTCTTTTCTCTTTTCTCTTTTGTATTCTTTTCTCTTCTATTCACTTTTCTCTATTAACTTTTCTCTTCTTTTCTCTATTCTCTTCTTTTCTCTATTAACTTTTCTCTTCTTTTCTCTATTCTCTTCTTTTCTCTTTTTTCTCTTCTATTCACTTTTCTCTTTTATCTTTTCTCTTCTTTTCTCTATTCTCTTCTTTTCTCTTTTCTCTTCTTTTCTCTTCATTTCTCTTTCCTCATTTCTCTATTCTCATCTGTTCTCTTTCTCTTCTTTGCTCTTTTCTCTTTTCTCTTCTTCTATCTTCTTTTATCTTCTTTTCTCTTTTCTCTTTTCTCTATTCTCTTCTGTTCTCTTTTGTCTTCTTTCCACTGTTCCCTTTTCTCGTCTATTCTCTTTTATCTTTTCTCTTCTTTTCTCTTTTCTCTTCTTTTCTCTTCTTTTCTCCTTTCACGTTTCTTTTCTCTTTTTTCTTCTTTTCTCATTCATTTTTTCTCTTTTCTCTTTTCTCTTCTTTTCTCTTTTCTCTTCTTTTCTCCTTTCTTTTCTCTTTTCTCTTCTTCTCTTCTTTTCTCCTTTCTCTTCTTTTCCCTTCATTTCTCTTTTCTCTTTTGTATTCTTTTATCTTCTATTCACTTTTCTCTTTTGTCTTTTCTTTTCTCTTCTTTTCTCTCTTCTCTTCTTTTCTCTTTTCTCTTCTTTTCTCTTCATTTCTCTTTCCTCATTTCTCTATTCTCATCTGTTCTCTTTTCTCTTCTTTGCTCTTTTCTCTTTTCTCTTCTTCTATCTTCTTTTATCTTCTTTTCTCTTTTCTCTTTTCTCTATTCTCTTCTGTTCTCTTTTGTCTTCTTTCCTCTGTTCCCTTTTCTCATCTATTCTCTTTTATCTTTTCTCTTCTTTTCTCTTTTCTCTTCTTTTCTCCTTTCACGTTTATTTTCTCTTTTCTCTTCTTTTCTCATTCATTTTTTCTCTTTTCTCTTTTCTCTTCTTTTCTCTTTTCTCTTATTTTCTCCTTTCTTTTCTCTTTTCTCTTCTTCTCGTCTTTTCTCCTTTCTCTTCTTTTCCCTTCATTTCTCTTTTCTCTTTTGTATTCTTTTATCTTCTTTTCACTTTTCTCTTTTATCTTTTCTCTTCTTTTCTCTTTTCTCCTCTTTTCTCTTTTCCCTTTTCTTTTCTCTTTTCTCTATTCTCTTCTGTTCTCTTTTGTCTTCTTTCCACTGTTCCCTTTTCTCGTCTATTCTCTTTTATCTTTTCTCTTCATTTCTCTTTTCTCTTCTTTTCCATTCTCTCTTCTTTTCTCTTTTCTAATTTCTCATTACTCTTTTCTTTTCTTTTCTCTTTTCTCTTTTCTCTTCTGGTCTCTTTTTTCTCTTCTATTCTTTTCTTTTCTTTTCTCTTTTCCATTTTCTCTTCTTTTCTCTTGTCTCTTTTCTCTTTTCACTTCTTTTCTCTTTTCTCTTTTCTATTTCCTCTTCATTTCTATTTTATCTCTTCTCTTCTTTTCTCTTTTCCCTTTTCTTTTCTCTTTTCTCTTCTTTTCTCTTTTCTCTTCTTTTCTCTTCTTTTCTCTTTTCCCTTTTCTCTTCTTTTTTCTTTTCTCTTCTTTTCTCGTTTCTCTTCTTTTCTCTTTTCTCTTTTCTCTTCTTATCTCTTCTCCTTTTTCTCATATCTGTTCTTTTCTCTTTTCTCTTCATTTCTCTTCTTTTCTCTTTTCCCTTTACACCTCTTTTTTCTTTTCTTCTTTTCTCTTTTCACTTTTCTTTTCTCTTTTCTCTTCTTTTCTCTTTTCACTTTTCTTTTCTCATTTCTCTTCTTTTCTCTTTTCTCAACCTTTCTCCTCTTTACTCTTTTCCCTTTTCTTTTCTCTTTTCTCTATTCTCTTCTTTTCTCTATTAACTTTTCTCTTCTTTCCTCTATTCTCTTCTTTTCTCTTTTTTCTCTTCTATTCACTTTTCTCCTTTATCTTTTCTCTTCTTTTCTCTATTCTCTTCTTTTCTCTTTTCTCTTCATTTCTCTTTCCTCATTTCTCTATTCTCATCTGTTCTCTTTTCTCTTCTTTGCTCTTTTCTCTTTTCTCTTCTTCTATCTTCTTTTATCTTCTTTTCTCTTTTCTCTATTCTCTTCTGTTCTCTTTTGTCTTCTTTCCACTGTTCCCTTTTCTCGTCTATTCTCTTTTATCTTTTCTCTTCTTTTCTCTTTTCTCTTCTTTTCTCTTCTTTTCTCTTTTCACGTTTCTTTTCTCTTTTCTCTTCTTTTATCATTCATTTTCTCTCTTTTCTCTTTTCTCTTCTTTTCTCTTTTCTCTTCTTTTCTCCTTTCTTTTCTCTTTTCTCTTCTTCTCTTCTTTTCTCTTTTCTCTTCTTTTCCCTTCATTTCTCTTTTCTCTTTTGTATTCTTTTATCTTCTATTCACTTTTCTCTTTTATCTTTTCTTTTCTCTTCTTTTCTCTATTCTCTTCTTTTCTCTTTTCTCTTCTTTTCTCTTCATTTCTCTTTCCTCATTTCTCTATTCTCATCTGTTCTCTTTTCTCTTCTTTGCTCTTTTCTCTTTTCTCTATTCTCTTCTGTTCTCTTTTGTCTTCTTTCCTCTGTTCCCTTTTCTTGTCTATTCTCTTTTATCTTTTCTCTTCTTTTCTCTTTTCTCTTCTTTTCTCCTTTCACGTTTATTTTCTCTTTTCTCTTCTTTTCTCATTCATTTTTTCTCTTTTCTCTTTTCTCTTCTTTTCTCTTTTCTCTTATTTTCTCCTTTCTTTTCTCTTTTCTCTTCTCGTCTTTTCTCCTTTCTCTTCTTTTCCCTTCATTTCTCTTTTCTCTTTTGTATTCTTTTATCTTCTATTCACTTTTCTCTTTTATCTTTTCTTTTCTCTTCTTTTCTCTATTCTCTTCTTTTCTCTTTTCTCTTCATTTCTCTTTCCTCATTTCTCTATTCTCATCTGTTCTCTTTTCTCTTCTTTGCTCTTTTCTCTTTTCTCTTCTTCTATCTTCTTTTATCTTCTTTTCTCTTTTCTCTCTTCTCTTCTGTTCTCTTTTGTCTTCTTTCCACTGTTCCCTTTTCTCGTCTATTCTCTTTTATCTTTTCTCTTCTTTTCTCTTCTTTTCTCTTCTTTTCTCTTCTTTTCTCCTTTCACGTTTCTTTTCTCTTTTCTCTTCTTTTATCATTCATTTTCTCTCTTTTCTGTTTTCTCTTCTTTTCTCTTTTCTCTTCTTTTCTCCTTTCTTTTCTCTTTTCTCTTCTTCTCTTCTTTTCTCTTTTCTCTTCTTTTCCCTTCATTTCTCTTTTCTCTTTTGTATTCTTTTATCTTCTATTCACTTTTCTCTTTTATCTTTTCTTTTCTCTTCTTTTCTCTATTCTCTTCTTTTCTCTTTTCTCTTCTTTTCTCTTCATTTCTCTTTCCTCATTTCTCTATTCTCATCTGTTCTCTTTTCTCTTCTTTGCTCTTTTCTCTTTTCTCTTCTTCTATCTTCTTTTATCTTCTTTTCTCTTTTCTCTTTTCTCTATTCTCTTCTGTTCTCTTTTGTCTTCTTTCCTCTGTTCCCTTTTCTCGTCTATTCTCTTTTATCTTTTCTCTTCATTTCTCTTTTCTCTTCTTTTCCATTCTCTCTTCTTTTCTCTTTTCTCATTTCTCATTTCTCTTTTCTCTTCTTTTCTCTATTCTATTCTTTTCTCTTTTTTCTCTTCTATTCACTTTTCTCTTTTATCTTTTCTCTTAGTATCTGTTCTTTTCTCTTTTCTCATCTTTTCTCTACTTTTCTCTTTTCCCTTTATTCTCTTCTTTTCTCTTTTCCTATATTCTCTTCTTTTCTCTTTTCTCTTTTCTCTATTCTCTTCTGTTCTCTTTTGTCTTCTTTACTCTGTTCCCTTTTCTCGTCTATTCTCTTTTATCTTTTCTCTTCATTTCTCTTTTCTCTTCTTTTCCATTCTCTCTTCTTTTCTCTTTTCTCATTTCTCATTTCTCTTTTCTTTTCTCTTTTCTCTTTTCTCTTCTGGTCTCTTTTTTCTCTTCTATTCTTTTCTCTTCTTTTCTCTTTTCCATTTTCTCTTCTTTTCTCTTGTCTCTTTTCTCTTGTCACTTCTTTTCTCTTTTCTCTTTTCTATTTCCTCTTCATTTCTATTTTATCTCTTCTCTTCTTTTCTCTTTTCCCTTTTCTTTTCTCTTTTCTCTTCTTTTCTCTTCCTTTCCCTTTCCTCATTTCTCTATTCTCATCTGTTCTCTTTTCTCTTCTTTGCTCTTTTCTCTTTTCTGTTCTTCTATCTTCTTTTATCTTCTTTTCTCTTTTCTCTTTTCTATATTCTCTTCTGTTCTCTTTTGTCTTCTTTCCTCTGTTCCCTTTTCTCGTCTATTCTCTTTTATCTTTTCTCTTCATTTCTCTTTTCTCTTCTTTTCCATTCTCTCTTCTTTTCTCTTTTCTCATTTCTCTTTTCTTTTCTTTTCTCTTTTCTCTTTTCTCTTCTTGTCTCTTTTTTCTCTTCTATTCTTTTCTCTTCTTTTCTCTTTTCCATTTTCTCTTGTTTTCTCTTGTCTCTTTTCTCTTTTCACTTCTTGTCTCTTTCTTCTCTTCTATTATTTTCTCTTCTTTTCTTTTTTCTATTTCCTCTTCTTTTCTATTTTATCTCTTCTCTTCTTTTCTCTTTTCCCTTTTCTTTTCTCTTTTCTCTTCTTTTCTCTTCTTTTCTCCTTTCACTTTTCTTTTCTCTTTTCTCTTCTTTTCTCATCTTTTCGCCTCTTTATTCTTTTCCCTTTTCTCTTCTTTTTTCTTTTCTCTTCTTTTCTCATTTCTCTTCTTTTCTCTTTTCTCTTCTTTTCTCTTTTCACTTTTCTCTTCTTTTCTCTTTTCCCTTTTCTCTTCTTTTCTCTATTCTCTTTTTCTCTTTACTCTTCTTTTCTCTTTTCGCTTTTCTCTTCTTATCTCTTCTCCTTTTTCTCATATCTGTTCTTTTCTCTTTTCTCTTTTCGCTTCATTTCTCTTCTTTCCTCTTTTCCCTTTACACCTCTTTTTCCTTTTCTTCTTTTCTCTTTTCACTTTTCTTTTCTCTTTTCTCTTCTTTTCTCTTTTCTCATCTTTTCTCCTCTTTACTCTTTTCCCTTTTCTCTTTTTTCTTTTCTCTTCTTTTCTCTTTTCTCTTCTTTTCTCTTTTCCCTTTTCTTTTCTCTTTTCTCTATTCTCTTCTTTTCTCTTTTTTCTCTTCTATTCACTTTTCTCTTTTATCTTTTCTCTTCTTTTCTCTTTTCTCCTCTTTTCTCTTTTCCCTTTTCTTTTCTCTTTTCTCTTTTCTCTTTTCTCTTCTTTTCTCTTCTTTTCTCCTTTTACGTTTCTTTTCTCTTTTCTCTTCTTTTATCATTCATTTTCTCTCTTTTCTGTTTTCTCTTCTTTTCTCTTTTCTCTTCTTTTCTCCTTTCTTTTCTCTTTTCTCTTCTTCTCTTCTTTTCTCTTTCTTCTTTTCCCTTCATTTCTCTTTTCTCTTTTGTATTCTTTTATCTTCTATTCACTTTTCTCTTTTATCTTTTCTTTTCTCTTCTTTTCTCTATTCTCTTCTTTTCTCTTTTCTCTTCTTTTCTCTTCATTTCTCTTTCCTCATTTCTCTATTCTCATCTGTTCTCTTTTCTCTTCTTTGCTCTTTTCTCTTTTCTCTTCTTCTATCTTCTTTTATCTTCTTTTCTCTTTTCTCTATTCTCTTCTGTTCTCTTTTGTCTTCTTTCCTCTGTTCCCTTTTCTCGTCTATTCTCTTTTATCTTTTCTCTTCATTTCTCTTTTCTCTTCCTTTCCATTCTCTCTTCTTTTCTCTTTTCTCATTTCTCTTTTCTTTTCTTTTCTCTTTTCTCTTTTCTCTTCTTGTCTCTTTTTTCTTTTCTATTCTTTTCTCTTCTTTTCTCTTTTCCATTTTCTCTTATTTTCTCTTTTCCCTTTTCTCTTCTTTTCTCTATTCTCTTTTTCTCTTTACTCGTCCTTTCTCTTTTCGCTTTTCTCTTCTTATCTCTTCTCCTTTTTCTCATATCTATTCTTTTCTCTTTTTTCTCTTCATTTCTCTTCTTTTTTCCCTTTACACCTCTTTTTTCTTTTCTTCTTTTCTCTTTTCACTTTTCTTTACTCTTTTCTCTTCTTTTCTCTTTTCTCATTTTTCTCCTCTTTACTCTTTTCCCTTTTCTCTGCTTTTTTCTTTTCTCTTCTTTTCTCGTTTCTCTTCTTTTCTCTTTTCTCTTCTTTTCTCTTTTCCATTTTCTTTTCTCTTTTCTCTATTCTCTTCTTTTCTCTTTTCTCGTCCTTTCTCTTTTCTCTTCATTTCCCTTCATTTTTCTTTTCACTTTTCTCTTTTGTATTCTTTTCTCTTCTATTCACTTTTCTCTTTTAACTTTTCTCTTCTTTTCTCTATTCTCTTCTTTTCCCTTTTTTCTCTTCTATTCACTTTTCTCTTTTATGTTTTCTCTTCTTTTCTCTATTCTCTTCTTTTCTCTATTAACTTTTCTCTTCTTTTCTCTATTCTCTTCTTTTCTCTTTTTTCTCTTCTATTCACTTTTCTCCTTTATCTTTTCTCTTCTTTTCTCTATTCTCTTCTTTTCTCTTTTTTCTCTTCTATTCACTTTTCTACTTTATCTTTTCTCTTCTTTTCTCTATTCTCTTCTTTTCTCTTTTTTCTCTTCTATTCACTTTTCTCCTTTATCTTTTCTCTTCTTTTCTCTATTCTCTTCTTTTCTCTTTTCTCTTATTTTCTCTTCATTTCTCTTTCCTCATTTCTCTATTCTCATCTGTTCTCTTTTCTCTTCTTTGCTCTTTTCTCTTTTCTCTTCTTCTATCTTCTTTTATCTTCTTTTCTCTTTTCTCTTTTCTCTATTCTCTTCTGTTCTCTTTTGTCTTCTTTCCTCTGTTCCCTTTTCTTGTCTATTCTCTTTTATCTTTTCTCTTCTTTTCTCCTTTCACGTTTATTTTCTCTTTTCTCTTCTTTTCTCATTCATTTTTTCTCTTTTCTCTTTTCTCTTCTTTTCTCTTTTCTCTTATTTTCTCCTTTCTTTTCTCTTTTCTCTTCTTCTCGTCTTTTCTCCTTTCTCTTCTTTTCCCTTCATTTCTCTTTTCTCTTTTGTATTCTTTTATCTTCTATTCACTTTTCTCTTTTATCTTTTCTTTTCTCTTCTTTTCTCTATTCTCTTCTTTTCTCTTTTCTCTTCATTTCTCTTTCCTCATTTCTCTATTCTCATCTGTTCTCTTTTCTCTTCTTTGCTCTTTTCTCTTTTCTCTTCTTCTATCTTCTTTTATCTTCTTTTCTCTTTTCTCTATTCTCTTCTGTTCTCTTTTGTCTTCTTTCCACTGTTCCCTTTTCTCGTCTATTCTCTTTTATCTTTTCTCTTCTTTTCTCTTTTCTCTTCTTTTCTCTTCTTTTCTCGTTTCACGTTTCTTTTCTCTTTTCTCTTCTTTTATCATTCATTTTCTCTCTTTTCTGTTTTCTCTTCTTTTCTCTTTTCTCTTCTTTTCTCCTTTCTTTTCTCTTTTCTCTTCTTCTCTTCTTTTCTCTTTTCTCTTCTTTTCCCTTCATTTCTCTTTTCTCTTTTGTATTCTTTTATCTTCTATTCACTTTTCTCTTTTATCTTTTCTTTTCTCTTCTTTTCTCTATTCTCTTCTTTTCTCTTTTCTCTTCTTTTCTCTTCATTTCTCTTTCCTCATTTCTCTATTCTCATCTGTTCTCTTTTCTCTTCTTTGCTCTTTTGTCTTTTCTCTTCTTCTATCTTCTTTTATCTTCTTTTCTCTTTTCTCTTTTCTCTATTCTCTTCTGTTCTCTTTTGTCTTCTTTCCTCTGTTCCCTTTTCTCGTCTATTCTCTTTTATCTTTTCTCTTCATTTCTCTTTTCTCTTCTTTTCCATTCTCTCTTCTTTTCTCTTTTCTCATTTCTCATTTCTCTTTTCTCTTCTTTTCTCTATTCTCTTCTTTTCTCTTTTTTCTCTTCTATTCACTTTTCTCTTTTATCTTTTCTCTTCTTTTCTCTTTTCTCCTCTTTTCTCTTTTCCCTTTTCTTTTCTCTTTTCTCTTTTCTCTTTTCTCTTAGTATCTGTTCTTTTCTCTTTTCTCATCTTTTCTCTACTTTTCTCTTTTCCCTTTATTCTCTTCTTTTCTCTTTTCCTATATTCTCTTCTTTTCTCTTTTCTCTTTTCTCTATTCTCTTCTGTTCTCTTTTGTCTTCTTTACTCTGTTCCCTTTTCTCGTCTATTCTCTTTTATCTTTTCTCTTCATTTCTCTTTTCTCTTCTTTTCCATTCTCTCTTCTTTTCTCTTTTCTCATTTCTCATTTCTCTTTTCTTTTCTCTTTTCTCTTTTCTCTTCTGGTCTCTTTTTTCTCTTCTATTCTTTTCTCTTCTTTTCTCTTTTCCATTTTCTCTTCTTTTCTCTTGTCTCTTTTCTCTTGTCACTTCTTTTCTCTTTTCTCTTTTCTATTTCCTCTTCATTTCTATTTTATCTCTTCTCTTCTTTTCTCTTTTCCCTTTTCTTTTCTCTTTTCTCTTCTTTTCTCTTCCTTTCCCTTTCCTCATTTCTCTATTCTCATCTGTTCTCTTTTCTCTTCTTTGCTCTTTTCTCTTTTCTGTTCTTCTATCTTCTTTTCTCTTCTTTTCTCTTGTCTCTTTTCTCTTGTCACTTCTTTTCTCTTTTCTCTTTTCTATTTCCTCTTCATTTCTATTTTATCTCTTCTCTTCTTTTCTCTTTTCCCTTTTCTTTTCTCTTTTCTCTTCTTTTCTCTTTTCTCTTCTTTTCTCTTCTTTTCTCTTTGCCCTTTTCTCTTCTTTTTTCTTTTCTCTTCTTTTCTCGTTTCTCTTCTTTTCTCTTTTCTCTTTTCTCTTCTTATCTCTTCTCCTTTTTCTCATATCTGTTCTTTTCTCTTTTCTCTTCATTTCTCTTCTTTTCTCTTTTCCCTTTACACCTCTTTTTTCTTTTCTTCTTTTCTCTTTTCACTTTTCTTTTCTCTTTTCTCTTCTTTTCTCTTTTCACTTTTCTTTTCTCTTTTCTCTTCTTTTCTCTTTTCTCATCTTTTCTCCTCTTTACTCTTTTCCCTTTTCTCTTCTTTTTTCTTTTCTCTTCTTTTCTCGTTTCTCTTCTTTTCTCGTTTCTCTTCTTTTCTCTTTTCCCTTTTCTTTTCTCTTTTCTCTATTCTCTTCTTTTCTCTTTTCTCGTCTTTTCACTTTTCTCTTCATTTCCCTTCATTTTTCTTTTCTCTTTTCTCTTTTGTATTCTTTTCTCTTCTATTCACTTTTCTCAATTAACTTTTCTCTTCTTTTCGCTATTCTCTTCTTTTCTCTTTTCTCTTCTTTTCTCTTCATTTCTCTTTCCTCATTTCTCTATTCTCATCTGTTCTCTTTGCTCTTCTTTGCTCTTTTGTCTTTTCTCTTCTTCTATCTTCTTTTATCTTCTTTTCTCTTTTCTCTTTTCTCTATTCTCTTCTGTTCTCTTTTGTCTTCTTTCCTCTGTTCCCTTTTCTCGTCTATTCTCTTTTATCTTTTCTCTTCATTTCTCTTTTCTCTTCTTTTCCATTC
The DNA here is from genome assembly GCF_047496795.1 of Chiloscyllium punctatum. NCBI lineage: Eukaryota > Metazoa > Chordata > Chondrichthyes > Orectolobiformes > Hemiscylliidae > Chiloscyllium > Chiloscyllium punctatum. Next base: position 37,494,244 of record NC_092779.1, read on the forward strand.
TCTCTTCTTTTCTCTTTTCTCATTTCTCTTTTCTTTTCTTTTCTCTTTTCTCTTTTCTCTTCGTGTCTCTTTTTTCTTTTCCATTCTTTTATCTTATTTTCTCTTTTCCATTTCTCTTATTTTCTCTTTTCCCTTTTCTCTTCTTTTCTCTATACTCTTTTTCTCTTTACTCTTCTTTTCTCTTTTCGCTTTTCTCTTCTTATCTCTTCTCCTTTTTCTCATATCTATTCTTTTCTCTTTTCTCTTTTCTCTTCATTTCTCTACTTTTTTCCCTGTACACCTCTTGTTTCTTTTCTTCTTTTCTCTTTTCACTTTTCTTTTCTCTTTTCTCTTCTTTTCTCTTTTCTCATCTTTTCTCCTCTTTACTCTTTTCCCTTTTCTCTGCTTTTTTCTTTTCTCTTCTTTTCTCGTTTCTCTTCTTTTTTCTTTCTCTTCTTTTCTCTTTTCCATTTTCTTTTCTCTTTTCTCTATTCTCTTCTGTTCTCTTTTCTCGTCCTTTCTCTTTTCTCTTCATTTCCCTTCATTTTCTCTTTTGTATTCTTTTCTCTTATATTCACTTTTCTCTTTTAACTTTTCTCTTCTTTTCGCTATTCTCTTCTTTTCTCTTTTCTCTTCTTTTCTCTTCATTTCTCTTTCCTCATTTCTCTATTCTCATCTGTTCTCTTTGCTCTTCTTTGCTCTTTTGTCTTTTCTCTTCTTCTATCTTCTTTTATCTTCTTTTCTCTTTTCTCTTTTCTCTATTCTCTTCTGTTCTCTTTTGTCTTCTTTCCTCTGTTCCCTTTTCTCGTCTATTCTCTTTTATCTTTTCTCTTCATTTCTCTTTTCTCTTCTTTTCCATTCTCTCTTCTTTTCTCTTTTCTCATTTCTCTTTTCTTTTCTTTTCTCTTTTCTCTTTTCTCTTCGTGTCTCTTTTTTCTTTTCCATTCTTTTATCTTATTTTCTCTTTTCCATTTCTCTTATTTTCTCTTTTCCCTTTTCTCTTCTTTTCTCCATACTCTTTTTCTCTTTACTCTTCTTTTCTCTTTTCGCTTTTCTCTTCTTATCTCTTCTCCTTTTTCTCATATCTATTCTTTTCTCTTTTCTCTTTTCTCTTCATTTCTCTACTTTTTTCCCTGTACACCTCTTTTTTCTTTTCTTCTTTTCTCTTTTCACTTTTCTTTTCTCTTTTCTCTTCTTTTCTCTTTTCTCATCTTTTCTCCTCTTTACTCTTTTCCCTTTTCTCTGCTTTTTTCTTTTCTCTTCTTTTCTCGTTTCTCTTCTTTTTTCTTTCTCTTCTTTTCTCTTTTCCATTTTCTTTTCTCTTTTCTCTATTCTCTTCTGTTCTCTTTTCTCGTCCTTTCTCTTTTCTCTTCATTTCCCTTCATTTTCTCTTTTGTATTCTTTTCTCTTATATTCACTTTTCTCTTTTAACTTTTCTCTTCTTTTCTCTGTTCTCTTCTTTTCTCTTTTTTCTCTTCTCTTCACTTTTCTCTTTTATCTTTTCTCTTCTTTTCTCTATTCTCTTCTTTTCTCTATTAACTTTTCTCTTCTTTCCTCTATTCTCTTCTTTTCTCTTTTTTCTCTTCTATTCACTTTTCTCCTTTATCTTTTCTCTTCTTTTCTCTATTCTCTTCTTTTCTCTTTTCTTTTCTCTTTTATCTTCTTCTCTTCTTTTCTCCTTTCTCTTCTTTTCCCTTCATTTCTCTTTTCTCTTTTGTATTCTTTTATCTTCTGTTCACTTTTCTCTTTTATCTTTTCTTTTCTCGTCTTTTCTCTATTCTCTTCTTTTCTCTTTTCTCTTCTTTTCTCTTTTCCCTTTTCTTTTCTCTTTTCTCTATTCTCTTCTTTTCTCTTTTCTCGTCTTTTCTGTTTTCGCGTCATTTCCCTTCATTTCTCTTTTCTCTTTTCTCTTTTGTATTCTTTTCTCTTCTATTCACTTTTCTGTTTTAACTTTTCTCTTCTTTTCTCTATTCTCTTCTTTTCTCTTTTTTCTCTTCTATTCACTTTTCTCTTTTATATTTTCTCTTCTTTTCTCTTTTCTCCTCTTTTCTCTTTTCCCTTTTCTTTTCTCTTTTCTCTTTTCTCTTTTCTCTTCGTATCTCTTCTTTTCTCTTTTCTCTTCTTTTCTCTACTTTTCTCTTTTCCCTTTATTCTCTTCTTTTCTCTTTTCCTATATTCTCATCTTTTCTCTTTTCTCATTTCTCTTCTTTTCTCTTCTTTATTCTTTAACCTTTTCTCTTCTTTTTACTCTTCTTTTCTCTTTTCTCTTCTTTTCATTTCTTTTCTCTTCTTTTCTCTTTTCTCTTCTTTTCTCTTCCTTTCTCTATATATTCTCTTTTCTCTCATTTTCTCTTATTTTCTCTTTTTCCTTTTCTCTTCTTTTCTCTATTCTCTTTTTCTCTTTACTCTTCTTTTCTCTTTTCGCTTTTCTCTTCTTTTCTCTTCTCCTTTTTCTCATATCTGTTCTTTTCTCTTTTCTCTTTTCTCTTCATTTCTCTTCTTTTTTCCCTTTACACCTCTTTTTTCTTTTCTTCTTTTCTCTTTTCACTTTTCTTTTCTCTTTTCTCTTCTTTTCTCTTTTCTCATCTTTTCTCCTCTTTACTCTTTTCCCTTTTCTCTTCTTTTTTCTTTCCTCTTCTTTTCTCGTTTCTCTTCTTTTCTCTTTTCTCTTCTTTTCTCTTTTCCCTTTTCTTTTCTCTTTTCTCTATTCTCTTCTTTTCTCTTTTCTCGTCTTTTCTCTTTTCTCTTCATTTCCCTTCATTGTTCTTTTCTCTTTTCTCTTTTGTATTCTTTTCTCTTCTATTCACTTTTCTCTTTTAAATTTTCTTTTCTTTTCTCTATTCTCTTCTTTTCCCTTTTTTCTCTTCTATTCACTTTTCTCTTTTATGTTTTCTCTTCTTTTCTCTATTCTCTTCTTTTCTCTATTAACTTTTCTCTTCTTTCCTCTATTCTCTTCTTTTCTCTTTTTTCTCTTCTATTCACTTTTCTCCTTTATCTTTTCTCTTCTTTTCTCTATTCTCTTCTTTTCTCTTTTCTCTTCATTTCTCTTTCCTCATTTCTCTATTCTCATCTGTTCTCTTTTCTCTTCTTTGCTCTTTTCTCTTTTCTCTTCTTCTATCTTCTTTTATCTTCTTTTCTCTTTTCTCTATTCTCTTCTGTTCTCTTTTGTCTTCTTTCCACTGTTCCCTTTTCTCGTCTATTCTCTTTTATCTTTTCTCTTCTTTTCTCTTTTCTCTTCTTTTCTCTTCTTTTCTCCTTTCACGTTTCTTTTCTCTTTTCTCTTCATTTATCATTCATTTTCTCTCTTTTCTGTTTTCTCTTCTTTTCTCTTTTCTCTTCTTTTCTCCTTTCTTTTCTCTTTTCTCTTCTTCTCTTCTTTTCTCTTTTCTCTTCTTTTCCCTTCATTTCTCTTTTCTCTTTTGTATTCTTTTATCTTCTATTCACTTTTCTCTTTTATCTTTTCTTTTCTCTTCTTTTCTCTATTCTCTTCTTTTCTCTTTTCTCTTCATTTCTCTTTCCTCATTTCTCTATTCTCATCTGTTCTCTTTTCTCTTCTTTGCTCTTTTCTCTTATCTCTATTCTCTTCTGTTCTCTTTTGTCTTCTTTCCTCTGTTCCCTTTTCTTGTCTATTCTCTTTCATCTTTTCTCTTCTTTTCTCTTTTCTCTTCTTTTCTCCTTTCACGTTTATTTTCTCTTTTCTCTTCTTTTCTCATTCATTTTTTCTCTTTTCTCTTTTCTCTTCTTTTCTCTTTTCTCTTATTTTCTCCTTTCTTTTCTCTTTTCTCTTCTTCTCGTCTTTTCTCCTTTCTCTTCTTTTCCCTTCATTTCTCTTTTCTCTTTTGTATTCTTTTATCTTCTATTCACCTTTCTCTTTTATCTTTTCTTTTCTTGTCTTTTCTCTATTCTCTTCTTTTCTCTTTTCTCTTCTTTTCTCTTCCTTTCCCTTTCCTCATTTCTCTATTCTCATCTGTTCTCTTTTCTCTTCTTTGCTCTTTTCTCTTTTCTGTTCTTCTATCTTCTTTTATCTTCTTTTCTCTTTTCTCTTTTCTATATTCTCTTCTGTTCTCTTTTGTCTTCTTTCCTCTGTTCCCTTTTCTCGTCTATTCTCTTTTATCTTTTCTCTTCATTTCTCTTTTCTCTTCTTTTCCATTCTCTCTTCTTTTCTCTTTTCTCATTTCTCTTTTCTTTTCTTTTCTCTTTTCTCTTTTCTCTTCTTTTCTCTTTTCTCTTCTTTTCTCCTTTCTTTTCTCTTGTCTCTTCTCTTCTTTTCTCTTTTCTCTTCTTTTCTCTTCATTTCTCTTTTCTCTTTTCTCTTCTTTTATCTTTTCTCATCTTTTCTCCTCTTTACTCTTTTCCCTTTTCTCTTCTTTTTTCTTATCTCTTCTTTTCTGGTTTCTCTTCTTTTCTCGTTTCTCTTCTTTTCTCTTTTCCCTTTTCTTTTCTCTTTTCTCAATTCTCTTCTTTTCTCTTTTTTCTCTTCTATTCACTTTTCACATTTATCTTTTCTCTTCTATTCTCTATTCTCTTCTTTTCTATTTTCCCTTTTCTTTTCTTTTCTCTTTTCTCTACTTTTCTCTTTTCTCTTCTTTTCTCCTTTCACGTTTCTTTTCTCGTTTCTCTTCTTTTCTCGTTTCTCTTCTTTACTCTTTTCCCTTTTCTTTTCTCTTTTCTCTATTCTCTTCTTTACTCTTTTCTCGTCTTTTCACTTTTCTCTTCATTTCCCTTCATTTTTCTTTTCTCTTTTCTCTTTTGTATTCTTTTCTCTTCTATTCACTTTTCTCAATTAACTTTTCTCTTCTTTTCGCTATTCTCTTCTTTTCTCTTTTCTCTTCTTTTCTCTTCATTTCTCTTTCCTCATTTCTCTATTCTCTTTTCACTTTTCTTTTCTCTTTTCTCTTCTTTTCTCTTTTCTCATCTTTTCTCCTCTTTACTCTTTTCCCTTTTCTCTTCTTTTTTCTTTTCTCTTCTTTTCTCGTTTCTCTTCTTTTCTCGTTTCTCTTCTTTTCTCTTTTCCCTTTTCTTTTCTCTTTTCTCTATTCTCTTCTTTTCTCTTTTCTCGTCTTTTCACTTTTCTCTTCATTTCCCTTCATTTGTCTTTTCTCTTTTCTCTTTTGTATTCTTTTCTCTTCTATTCACTTTTCTCAATTAACTTTTCTCTTCTTTTCTCTATTCTCTTCTTTTCCCTTTTTTCTCTTCTATTCACTTTTCTCTTTTATGTTTTCTCTTCTTTTATCTGTTCTCTTCTTTTCTCTATTAACTTTTCTCTTCTTTTCTCTATTCTCTTCTTTTCTCTTTTTTCTCTTCTATTCACTTTTCTCCTTTATCTTTTCTCTTCTTTTCTCTATTCTCTTCTTTTCTCTTTTCTCTTCATTTCTCTTTCCTCATTTCTCTATTCTCATCTGTTCTCTTTTCTCTTCTTTGCTCTTTTCTCTTTTCTCTTCTTCTATCTTCTTTTATCTTCTTTTCTCTTTTCTCTATTCTCTTCTGTTCTCTTTTGTCTTCTTTCCACTGTTCCCTTTTCTCGTCTATTCTCTTTTATCTTTTCTCTTCTTTTCTCTTTTCTCTTCTTTTCTCTTCTTTTCTCCTTTCACGTTTCTTTTCTCTTTTCTCTTCTTTTATCATTCATTTTCTCTCTTTTCTGTTTTCTCTTCTTTTCTCTTTTCTCTTCTTTTCTCCTTTCTTTTCTCTTTTCTCTTCTTCTCTTCTTTTCTCTTTTCTGTTCTTTTCCCTTCATTTCTCTTTTCTCTTTTGTATTCTTTTATCTTCTATTCACTTTTCTCTTTTATCTTTTCTTTTCTCTTCTTTTCTCTATTCTCTTTTTCTCTTTACTCTTCTTTTCTCTTTTCGCTTTTCTCTTCTTATCTCTTCTCCTTTTTCTCATTTCTCTTCTTTTCTCTTTTCACTTTTCTTTTCTCTTTTCTCTTCTTTTCTCTTTTCTCATCTTTTCTCCTCTTTACTCTTTTCCCTTTTCTCTTCTTTTTTCTTTTCTCTTCTTTTCTCTTTTCTCTTCTTTTCTCTTTTCCCTTTTCTTTTCTCTTTTCTCTATTCTCTTCTTTTCTCTTTTTTCTCTTCTATTCACTTTTCTCTTTTATCTTTTCTCTTCTTTTCTCTTTTCTCCTCTTTTCTCTTTTCCCTTTTCTTTTCTCTTTTCTCTTTTCTCTTTTCTCTTCTTTTCTCTTCTTTTCACTTTTCTCTTTTCTCTTCTTTTATCTTTTCTCATCTTTTCTCCTCTTTACTCTTTTCCCTTTTCTCTTCTTTTTTCTTATCTCTTCTTTTCTCGTTTCTCTTCTTTTCTCGTTTCTCTTCTTTTCTCTTTTCACTTTTCTTTTCTCTTTTCTCTTCTTTTCTCTTTTCTCATCTTTTCTCCTCTTTACTCTTTTCCCTTTTCTCTTCTTTTTTCTTTTCTCTTCTTTTCTCTTTTCTCTTCTTTTCTCTTTTCCCTTTTCTTTTCTCTTTTCTCTATTCTCTTCTTTTCTCTTTTTTCTCTTCTATTCACTTTTCTCTTTTATCTTTTCTCTTCTTTTCTCTTTTCTCCTCTTTTCTCTTTTCCCTTTTCTTTTCTCTTTTCTCTTTTCTCTTTTCTCTTCTTTTCTCTTCTTTTCACTTTTCTCTTTTCTCTTCTTTTATCTTTTCTCATCTTTTCTCCTCTTTACTCTTTTCCCTTTTCTCTTCTTTTTTCTTATCTCTTCTTTTCTCGTTTCTCTTCTTTTCTCGTTTCTCTTCTTTTCTCTTTTCCCTTTTCTTTTCTCTTTTCTCTATTTTCTTCTTTTCTCTTTTTTCTCTTCTATTCACTTTTCTCTTTTATCTTTTCTCTTCTTTTCTCTATTCTCTTCTTTTCTATTTTCCCTTTTCTTTTCTTTTCTCTTTTCTCTACTTTTCTCTTTTCTCTTCTTTTCTCCTTTCACGTTTCTTTTCTCTTTTCTCTTCTTTTCTCATTCATTTTTTCTCTTTTCTCTTTTCTCTTCTTTTCTCTTCTTTTCTCTTTTCTCTTCTTATCTCCTTTCTTTTCTCTTGTCTCTTCTCTTCTTTTCTCTTTTCTCTTCTTTTCTCTTCATTTCTCTTTTCTCTTTTGTATTCTTTTATCTTCTATTCACATTTCTCTTTTATCTTTTCTCTTCTTTTCTCTATTCTCTTCTTTTCTCTTTTCCCTTTGCTTTTCTTTTCTCTTTTCTCTTCTTTTCTCTTTTCTCTTCTTTTCTCTTCCTTTCTCCATACACGTTTCTTTTCTCTTTTCTCTTCTTTTCTCATTCATTTTTTCTCTTTTCTCTTTTCTCTTCTTTTCTCTTCTTCTATCTTCTTTTATCTTCTTTTCTCTTTTCTCTATTCTCTTCTGTTCTCTTTTGTCTTCTTTCCTCTGTTCCCTTTTCTCGTCTATTCTCTTTTATCTTTTCTCTTCATTTTTCTTTTCTCTTCTTTTCCATTCTCTCTTCTTTTCTCTTTTCTCATTTCTCTTTTCTTTTCTTTTCTCTTTTCTCTTTTCTCTTCTTGTCTCTTTTTTCTTTTCTATTCTTTTCTCTTCTTTTCTCTTTTCCATTTTCTCTTATTTTCTCTTTTCCCTTTTCTCTTCTTTTCTCTATTGTCTTTTTCTCTTTACTCTTCTTTTCTCTTTTCGCTTTTCTCTTCTTATCTCTTCTCCTTTTTCTCATATCTGTTCTTTTCTCTTTTCTCTTTTCTCTTCATTTCTCTTCTTTTTTCCCTTTACACCTCTTTTTTCTTTTCTTCTTTTCTCTTTTCACTTTTCTTTTCTCTTTTCTCTTCTTTTCTCTTTTCTCATCTTTTCTCCTCTTTACTCTTTTTCCTTTTCTCTTCTTTTTTCTTTCCTCTTCTTTTCTCGTTTCTCTTCTTTTCTCTTTTCTCTTCTTTTCTCTTTTCCCTTTTCTTTTCTCTTTTCTCTATTCTCTTCTTTTCTCTTTTCTCGTCTTTTCTCTTTTCTCTTCATTTCCCTTCATTGTTCTTTTCTCTTTTCTCTTTTGTATTCTTTTCTCTTCTATTCACTTTTCTCTATTAACTTTTCTCTTCTTTTCTCTATTCTCTTCTTTTCTCTATTAACTTTTCTCTTCTTTTCTCTATTCTCTTCTTTTCTCTTTTTTCTCTTCTATTCACTTTTCTCTTTTATCTTTTCTCTTCTTTTCTCTATTCTCTTCTTTTCTCTTTTCTCTTCTTTTCTCTTCATTTCTCTTTCCTCATTTCTCTATTCTCATCTGTTCTCTTTCTCTTCTTTGCTCTTTTCTCTTTTCTCTTCTTCTATCTTCTTTTATCTTCTTTTCTCTTTTCTCTTTTCTCTATTCTCTTCTGTTCTCTTTTGTCTTCTTTCCACTGTTCCCTTTTCTCGTCTATTCTCTTTTATCTTTTCTCTTCTTTTCTCTTTTCTCTTCTTTTCTCTTCTTTTCTCCTTTCACGTTTCTTTTCTCTTTTTTCTTCTTTTCTCATTCATTTTTTCTCTTTTCTCTTTTCTCTTCTTTTCTCTTTTCTCTTCTTTTCTCCTTTCTTTTCTCTTTTCTCTTCTTCTCTTCTTTTCTCCTTTCTCTTCTTTTCCCTTCATTTCTCTTTTCTCTTTTGTATTCTTTTATCTTCTATTCACTTTTCTCTTTTGTCTTTTCTTTTCTCTTCTTTTCTCTCTTCTCTTCTTTTCTCTTTTCTCTTCTTTTCTCTTCATTTCTCTTTCCTCATTTCTCTATTCTCATCTGTTCTCTTTTCTCTTCTTTGCTCTTTTCTCTTTTCTCTTCTTCTATCTTCTTTTATCTTCTTTTCTCTTTTCTCTTTTCTCTATTCTCTTCTGTTCTCTTTTGTCTTCTTTCCTCTGTTCCCTTTTCTCATCTATTCTCTTTTATCTTTTCTCTTCTTTTCTCTTTTCTCTTCTTTTCTCCTTTCACGTTTATTTTCTCTTTTCTCTTCTTTTCTCATTCATTTTTTCTCTTTTCTCTTTTCTCTTCTTTTCTCTTTTCTCTTATTTTCTCCTTTCTTTTCTCTTTTCTCTTCTTCTCGTCTTTTCTCCTTTCTCTTCTTTTCCCTTCATTTCTCTTTTCTCTTTTGTATTCTTTTATCTTCTTTGCACTTTTCTCTTTTATCTTTTCTCTTCTTTTCTCTTTTCTCCTCTTTTCTCTTTTCCCTTTTCTTTTCTCTTTTCTCTATTCTCTTCTGTTCTCTTTTGTCTTCTTTCCACTGTTCCCTTTTCTCGTCTATTCTCTTTTATCTTTTCTCTTCATTTCTCTTTTCTCTTCTTTTCCATTCTCTCTTCTTTTCTCTTTTCTAATTTCTCATTACTCTTTTCTTTTCTTTTCTCTTTTCTCTTTTCTCTTCTGGTCTCTTTTTTCTCTTCTATTCTTTTCTTTTCTTTTCTCTTTTCCATTTTCTCTTCTTTTCTCTTGTCTCTTTTCTCTTTTCACTTCTTTTCTCTTTTCTCTTTTCTATTTCCTCTTCATTTCTATTTTATCTCTTCTCTTCTTTTCTCTTTTCCCTTTTCTTTTCTCTTTTCTCTTCTTTTCTCTTTTCTCTTCTTTTCTCTTCTTTTCTCTTTTCCCTTTTCTCTTCTTTTTTCTTTTCTCTTCTTTTCTCGTTTCTCTTCTTTTCTCTTTTCTCTTTTCTCTTCTTATCTCTTCTCCTTTTTCTCATATCTGTTCTTTTCTCTTTTCTCTTCATTTCTCTTCTTTTCTCTTTTCCCTTTACACCTCTTTTTTCTTTTCTTCTTTTCTCTTTTCACTTTTCTTTTCTCTTTTCTCTTCTTTTCTCTTTTCACTTTTCTTTTCTCATTTCTCTTCTTTTCTCTTTTCTCAACCTTTCTCCTCTTTACTCTTTTCCCTTTTCTTTTCTCTTTTCTCTATTCTCTTCTTTTCTCTATTAACTTTTCTCTTCTTTCCTCTATTCTCTTCTTTTCTCTTTTTTCTCTTCTATTCACTTTTCTCCTTTATCTTTTCTCTTCTTTTCTCTATTCTCTTCTTTTCTCTTTTCTCTTCATTTCTCTTTCCTCATTTCTCTATTCTCATCTGTTCTCTTTTCTCTTCTTTGCTCTTTTCTCTTTTCTCTTCTTCTATCTTCTTTTATCTTCTTTTCTCTTTTCTCTATTCTCTTCTGTTCTCTTTTGTCTTCTTTCCACTGTTCCCTTTTCTCGTCTATTCTCTTTTATCTTTTCTCTTCTTTTCTCTTTTCTCTTCTTTTCTCTTCTTTTCTCTTTTCACGTTTCTTTTCTCTTTTCTCTTCTTTTATCATTCATTTTCTCTCTTTTCTCTTTTCTCTTCTTTTCTCTTTTCTCTTCTTTTCTCCTTTCTTTTCTCTTTTCTCTTCTTCTCTTCTTTTCTCTTTTCTCTTCTTTTCCCTTCATTTCTCTTTTCTCTTTTGTATTCTTTTATCTTCTATTCACTTTTCTCTTTTATCTTTTCTTTTCTCTTCTTTTCTCTATTCTCTTCTTTTCTCTTTTCTCTTCTTTTCTCTTCATTTCTCTTTCCTCATTTCTCTATTCTCATCTGTTCTCTTTTCTCTTCTTTGCTCTTTTCTCTTTTCTCTATTCTCTTCTGTTCTCTTTTGTCTTCTTTCCTCTGTTCCCTTTTCTTGTCTATTCTCTTTTATCTTTTCTCTTCTTTTCTCTTTTCTCTTCTTTTCTCCTTTCACGTTTATTTTCTCTTTTCTCTTCTTTTCTCATTCATTTTTTCTCTTTTCTCTTTTCTCTTCTTTTCTCTTTTCTCTTATTTTCTCCTTTCTTTTCTCTTTTCTCTTCTCGTCTTTTCTCCTTTCTCTTCTTTTCCCTTCATTTCTCTTTTCTCTTTTGTATTCTTTTATCTTCTATTCACTTTTCTCTTTTATCTTTTCTTTTCTCTTCTTTTCTCTATTCTCTTCTTTTCTCTTTTCTCTTCATTTCTCTTTCCTCATTTCTCTATTCTCATCTGTTCTCTTTTCTCTTCTTTGCTCTTTTCTCTTTTCTCTTCTTCTATCTTCTTTTATCTTCTTTTCTCTTTTCTCTCTTCTCTTCTGTTCTCTTTTGTCTTCTTTCCACTGTTCCCTTTTCTCGTCTATTCTCTTTTATCTTTTCTCTTCTTTTCTCTTTTCTCTTCTTTTCTCTTCTTTTCTCTTCTTTTCTCCTTTCACGTTTCTTTTCTCTTTTCTCTTCTTTTATCATTCATTTTCTCTCTTTTCTGTTTTCTCTTCTTTTCTCTTTTCTCTTCTTTTCTCCTTTCTTTTCTCTTTTCTCTTCTTCTCTTCTTTTCTCTTTTCTCTTCTTTTCCCTTCATTTCTCTTTTCTCTTTTGTATTCTTTTATCTTCTATTCACTTTTCTCTTTTATCTTTTCTTTTCTCTTCTTTTCTCTATTCTCTTCTTTTCTCTTTTCTCTTCTTTTCTCTTCATTTCTCTTTCCTCATTTCTCTATTCTCATCTGTTCTCTTTTCTCTTCTTTGCTCTTTTCTCTTTTCTCTTCTTCTATCTTCTTTTATCTTCTTTTCTCTTTTCTCTTTTCTCTATTCTCTTCTGTTCTCTTTTGTCTTCTTTCCTCTGTTCCCTTTTCTCGTCTATTCTCTTTTATCTTTTCTCTTCATTTCTCTTTTCTCTTCTTTTCCATTCTCTCTTCTTTTCTCTTTTCTCATTTCTCATTTCTCTTTTCTCTTCTTTTCTCTATTCTATTCTTTTCTCTTTTTTCTCTTCTATTCACTTTTCTCTTTTATCTTTTCTCTTAGTATCTGTTCTTTTCTCTTTTCTCATCTTTTCTCTACTTTTCTCTTTTCCCTTTATTCTCTTCTTTTCTCTTTTCCTATATTCTCTTCTTTTCTCTTTTCTCTTTTCTCTATTCTCTTCTGTTCTCTTTTGTCTTCTTTACTCTGTTCCCTTTTCTCGTCTATTCTCTTTTATCTTTTCTCTTCATTTCTCTTTTCTCTTCTTTTCCATTCTCTCTTCTTTTCTCTTTTCTCATTTCTCATTTCTCTTTTCTTTTCTCTTTTCTCTTTTCTCTTCTGGTCTCTTTTTTCTCTTCTATTCTTTTCTCTTCTTTTCTCTTTTCCATTTTCTCTTCTTTTCTCTTGTCTCTTTTCTCTTGTCACTTCTTTTCTCTTTTCTCTTTTCTATTTCCTCTTCATTTCTATTTTATCTCTTCTCTTCTTTTCTCTTTTCCCTTTTCTTTTCTCTTTTCTCTTCTTTTCTCTTCCTTTCCCTTTCCTCATTTCTCTATTCTCATCTGTTCTCTTTTCTCTTCTTTGCTCTTTTCTCTTTTCTGTTCTTCTATCTTCTTTTATCTTCTTTTCTCTTTTCTCTTTTCTATATTCTCTTCTGTTCTCTTTTGTCTTCTTTCCTCTGTTCCCTTTTCTCGTCTATTCTCTTTTATCTTTTCTCTTCATTTCTCTTTTCTCTTCTTTTCCATTCTCTCTTCTTTTCTCTTTTCTCATTTCTCTTTTCTTTTCTTTTCTCTTTTCTCTTTTCTCTTCTTGTCTCTTTTTTCTCTTCTATTCTTTTCTCTTCTTTTCTCTTTTCCATTTTCTCTTGTTTTCTCTTGTCTCTTTTCTCTTTTCACTTCTTGTCTCTTTCTTCTCTTCTATTATTTTCTCTTCTTTTCTTTTTTCTATTTCCTCTTCTTTTCTATTTTATCTCTTCTCTTCTTTTCTCTTTTCCCTTTTCTTTTCTCTTTTCTCTTCTTTTCTCTTCTTTTCTCCTTTCACTTTTCTTTTCTCTTTTCTCTTCTTTTCTCATCTTTTCGCCTCTTTATTCTTTTCCCTTTTCTCTTCTTTTTTCTTTTCTCTTCTTTTCTCATTTCTCTTCTTTTCTCTTTTCTCTTCTTTTCTCTTTTCACTTTTCTCTTCTTTTCTCTTTTCCCTTTTCTCTTCTTTTCTCTATTCTCTTTTTCTCTTTACTCTTCTTTTCTCTTTTCGCTTTTCTCTTCTTATCTCTTCTCCTTTTTCTCATATCTGTTCTTTTCTCTTTTCTCTTTTCGCTTCATTTCTCTTCTTTCCTCTTTTCCCTTTACACCTCTTTTTCCTTTTCTTCTTTTCTCTTTTCACTTTTCTTTTCTCTTTTCTCTTCTTTTCTCTTTTCTCATCTTTTCTCCTCTTTACTCTTTTCCCTTTTCTCTTTTTTCTTTTCTCTTCTTTTCTCTTTTCTCTTCTTTTCTCTTTTCCCTTTTCTTTTCTCTTTTCTCTATTCTCTTCTTTTCTCTTTTTTCTCTTCTATTCACTTTTCTCTTTTATCTTTTCTCTTCTTTTCTCTTTTCTCCTCTTTTCTCTTTTCCCTTTTCTTTTCTCTTTTCTCTTTTCTCTTTTCTCTTCTTTTCTCTTCTTTTCTCCTTTTACGTTTCTTTTCTCTTTTCTCTTCTTTTATCATTCATTTTCTCTCTTTTCTGTTTTCTCTTCTTTTCTCTTTTCTCTTCTTTTCTCCTTTCTTTTCTCTTTTCTCTTCTTCTCTTCTTTTCTCTTTCTTCTTTTCCCTTCATTTCTCTTTTCTCTTTTGTATTCTTTTATCTTCTATTCACTTTTCTCTTTTATCTTTTCTTTTCTCTTCTTTTCTCTATTCTCTTCTTTTCTCTTTTCTCTTCTTTTCTCTTCATTTCTCTTTCCTCATTTCTCTATTCTCATCTGTTCTCTTTTCTCTTCTTTGCTCTTTTCTCTTTTCTCTTCTTCTATCTTCTTTTATCTTCTTTTCTCTTTTCTCTATTCTCTTCTGTTCTCTTTTGTCTTCTTTCCTCTGTTCCCTTTTCTCGTCTATTCTCTTTTATCTTTTCTCTTCATTTCTCTTTTCTCTTCCTTTCCATTCTCTCTTCTTTTCTCTTTTCTCATTTCTCTTTTCTTTTCTTTTCTCTTTTCTCTTTTCTCTTCTTGTCTCTTTTTTCTTTTCTATTCTTTTCTCTTCTTTTCTCTTTTCCATTTTCTCTTATTTTCTCTTTTCCCTTTTCTCTTCTTTTCTCTATTCTCTTTTTCTCTTTACTCGTCCTTTCTCTTTTCGCTTTTCTCTTCTTATCTCTTCTCCTTTTTCTCATATCTATTCTTTTCTCTTTTTTCTCTTCATTTCTCTTCTTTTTTCCCTTTACACCTCTTTTTTCTTTTCTTCTTTTCTCTTTTCACTTTTCTTTACTCTTTTCTCTTCTTTTCTCTTTTCTCATTTTTCTCCTCTTTACTCTTTTCCCTTTTCTCTGCTTTTTTCTTTTCTCTTCTTTTCTCGTTTCTCTTCTTTTCTCTTTTCTCTTCTTTTCTCTTTTCCATTTTCTTTTCTCTTTTCTCTATTCTCTTCTTTTCTCTTTTCTCGTCCTTTCTCTTTTCTCTTCATTTCCCTTCATTTTTCTTTTCACTTTTCTCTTTTGTATTCTTTTCTCTTCTATTCACTTTTCTCTTTTAACTTTTCTCTTCTTTTCTCTATTCTCTTCTTTTCCCTTTTTTCTCTTCTATTCACTTTTCTCTTTTATGTTTTCTCTTCTTTTCTCTATTCTCTTCTTTTCTCTATTAACTTTTCTCTTCTTTTCTCTATTCTCTTCTTTTCTCTTTTTTCTCTTCTATTCACTTTTCTCCTTTATCTTTTCTCTTCTTTTCTCTATTCTCTTCTTTTCTCTTTTTTCTCTTCTATTCACTTTTCTACTTTATCTTTTCTCTTCTTTTCTCTATTCTCTTCTTTTCTCTTTTTTCTCTTCTATTCACTTTTCTCCTTTATCTTTTCTCTTCTTTTCTCTATTCTCTTCTTTTCTCTTTTCTCTTATTTTCTCTTCATTTCTCTTTCCTCATTTCTCTATTCTCATCTGTTCTCTTTTCTCTTCTTTGCTCTTTTCTCTTTTCTCTTCTTCTATCTTCTTTTATCTTCTTTTCTCTTTTCTCTTTTCTCTATTCTCTTCTGTTCTCTTTTGTCTTCTTTCCTCTGTTCCCTTTTCTTGTCTATTCTCTTTTATCTTTTCTCTTCTTTTCTCCTTTCACGTTTATTTTCTCTTTTCTCTTCTTTTCTCATTCATTTTTTCTCTTTTCTCTTTTCTCTTCTTTTCTCTTTTCTCTTATTTTCTCCTTTCTTTTCTCTTTTCTCTTCTTCTCGTCTTTTCTCCTTTCTCTTCTTTTCCCTTCATTTCTCTTTTCTCTTTTGTATTCTTTTATCTTCTATTCACTTTTCTCTTTTATCTTTTCTTTTCTCTTCTTTTCTCTATTCTCTTCTTTTCTCTTTTCTCTTCATTTCTCTTTCCTCATTTCTCTATTCTCATCTGTTCTCTTTTCTCTTCTTTGCTCTTTTCTCTTTTCTCTTCTTCTATCTTCTTTTATCTTCTTTTCTCTTTTCTCTATTCTCTTCTGTTCTCTTTTGTCTTCTTTCCACTGTTCCCTTTTCTCGTCTATTCTCTTTTATCTTTTCTCTTCTTTTCTCTTTTCTCTTCTTTTCTCTTCTTTTCTCGTTTCACGTTTCTTTTCTCTTTTCTCTTCTTTTATCATTCATTTTCTCTCTTTTCTGTTTTCTCTTCTTTTCTCTTTTCTCTTCTTTTCTCCTTTCTTTTCTCTTTTCTCTTCTTCTCTTCTTTTCTCTTTTCTCTTCTTTTCCCTTCATTTCTCTTTTCTCTTTTGTATTCTTTTATCTTCTATTCACTTTTCTCTTTTATCTTTTCTTTTCTCTTCTTTTCTCTATTCTCTTCTTTTCTCTTTTCTCTTCTTTTCTCTTCATTTCTCTTTCCTCATTTCTCTATTCTCATCTGTTCTCTTTTCTCTTCTTTGCTCTTTTGTCTTTTCTCTTCTTCTATCTTCTTTTATCTTCTTTTCTCTTTTCTCTTTTCTCTATTCTCTTCTGTTCTCTTTTGTCTTCTTTCCTCTGTTCCCTTTTCTCGTCTATTCTCTTTTATCTTTTCTCTTCATTTCTCTTTTCTCTTCTTTTCCATTCTCTCTTCTTTTCTCTTTTCTCATTTCTCATTTCTCTTTTCTCTTCTTTTCTCTATTCTCTTCTTTTCTCTTTTTTCTCTTCTATTCACTTTTCTCTTTTATCTTTTCTCTTCTTTTCTCTTTTCTCCTCTTTTCTCTTTTCCCTTTTCTTTTCTCTTTTCTCTTTTCTCTTTTCTCTTAGTATCTGTTCTTTTCTCTTTTCTCATCTTTTCTCTACTTTTCTCTTTTCCCTTTATTCTCTTCTTTTCTCTTTTCCTATATTCTCTTCTTTTCTCTTTTCTCTTTTCTCTATTCTCTTCTGTTCTCTTTTGTCTTCTTTACTCTGTTCCCTTTTCTCGTCTATTCTCTTTTATCTTTTCTCTTCATTTCTCTTTTCTCTTCTTTTCCATTCTCTCTTCTTTTCTCTTTTCTCATTTCTCATTTCTCTTTTCTTTTCTCTTTTCTCTTTTCTCTTCTGGTCTCTTTTTTCTCTTCTATTCTTTTCTCTTCTTTTCTCTTTTCCATTTTCTCTTCTTTTCTCTTGTCTCTTTTCTCTTGTCACTTCTTTTCTCTTTTCTCTTTTCTATTTCCTCTTCATTTCTATTTTATCTCTTCTCTTCTTTTCTCTTTTCCCTTTTCTTTTCTCTTTTCTCTTCTTTTCTCTTCCTTTCCCTTTCCTCATTTCTCTATTCTCATCTGTTCTCTTTTCTCTTCTTTGCTCTTTTCTCTTTTCTGTTCTTCTATCTTCTTTTCTCTTCTTTTCTCTTGTCTCTTTTCTCTTGTCACTTCTTTTCTCTTTTCTCTTTTCTATTTCCTCTTCATTTCTATTTTATCTCTTCTCTTCTTTTCTCTTTTCCCTTTTCTTTTCTCTTTTCTCTTCTTTTCTCTTTTCTCTTCTTTTCTCTTCTTTTCTCTTTGCCCTTTTCTCTTCTTTTTTCTTTTCTCTTCTTTTCTCGTTTCTCTTCTTTTCTCTTTTCTCTTTTCTCTTCTTATCTCTTCTCCTTTTTCTCATATCTGTTCTTTTCTCTTTTCTCTTCATTTCTCTTCTTTTCTCTTTTCCCTTTACACCTCTTTTTTCTTTTCTTCTTTTCTCTTTTCACTTTTCTTTTCTCTTTTCTCTTCTTTTCTCTTTTCACTTTTCTTTTCTCTTTTCTCTTCTTTTCTCTTTTCTCATCTTTTCTCCTCTTTACTCTTTTCCCTTTTCTCTTCTTTTTTCTTTTCTCTTCTTTTCTCGTTTCTCTTCTTTTCTCGTTTCTCTTCTTTTCTCTTTTCCCTTTTCTTTTCTCTTTTCTCTATTCTCTTCTTTTCTCTTTTCTCGTCTTTTCACTTTTCTCTTCATTTCCCTTCATTTTTCTTTTCTCTTTTCTCTTTTGTATTCTTTTCTCTTCTATTCACTTTTCTCAATTAACTTTTCTCTTCTTTTCGCTATTCTCTTCTTTTCTCTTTTCTCTTCTTTTCTCTTCATTTCTCTTTCCTCATTTCTCTATTCTCATCTGTTCTCTTTGCTCTTCTTTGCTCTTTTGTCTTTTCTCTTCTTCTATCTTCTTTTATCTTCTTTTCTCTTTTCTCTTTTCTCTATTCTCTTCTGTTCTCTTTTGTCTTCTTTCCTCTGTTCCCTTTTCTCGTCTATTCTCTTTTATCTTTTCTCTTCATTTCTCTTTTCTCTTCTTTTCCATTCTCTCTTCTTTTCTCTTTTCTCATTTCTCTTTTCTTTTCTTTTCTCTTTTCTCTTTTCTCTTCGTGTCTCTTTTTTCTTTTCCATTCTTTTATCTTATTTTCTCTTTTCCATTTCTCTTATTTTCTCTTTTCCCTT
Organism: Chiloscyllium punctatum; assembly: GCF_047496795.1. Lineage (NCBI taxonomy): Eukaryota > Metazoa > Chordata > Chondrichthyes > Orectolobiformes > Hemiscylliidae > Chiloscyllium > Chiloscyllium punctatum. The sequence continues at coordinate 37,511,817 of NC_092779.1, forward strand.
TTCTCTTCTTTTCTCTATACTCTTTTTCTCTTTACTCTTCTTTTCTCTTTTCGCTTTTCTCTTCTTATCTCTTCTCCTTTTTCTCATATCTATTCTTTTCTCTTTTCTCTTTTCTCTTCATTTCTCTACTTTTTTCCCTGTACACCTCTTGTTTCTTTTCTTCTTTTCTCTTTTCACTTTTCTTTTCTCTTTTCTCTTCTTTTCTCTTTTCTCATCTTTTCTCCTCTTTACTCTTTTCCCTTTTCTCTGCTTTTTTCTTTTCTCTTCTTTTCTCGTTTCTCTTCTTTTTTCTTTCTCTTCTTTTCTCTTTTCCATTTTCTTTTCTCTTTTCTCTATTCTCTTCTGTTCTCTTTTCTCGTCCTTTCTCTTTTCTCTTCATTTCCCTTCATTTTCTCTTTTGTATTCTTTTCTCTTATATTCACTTTTCTCTTTTAACTTTTCTCTTCTTTTCGCTATTCTCTTCTTTTCTCTTTTCTCTTCTTTTCTCTTCATTTCTCTTTCCTCATTTCTCTATTCTCATCTGTTCTCTTTGCTCTTCTTTGCTCTTTTGTCTTTTCTCTTCTTCTATCTTCTTTTATCTTCTTTTCTCTTTTCTCTTTTCTCTATTCTCTTCTGTTCTCTTTTGTCTTCTTTCCTCTGTTCCCTTTTCTCGTCTATTCTCTTTTATCTTTTCTCTTCATTTCTCTTTTCTCTTCTTTTCCATTCTCTCTTCTTTTCTCTTTTCTCATTTCTCTTTTCTTTTCTTTTCTCTTTTCTCTTTTCTCTTCGTGTCTCTTTTTTCTTTTCCATTCTTTTATCTTATTTTCTCTTTTCCATTTCTCTTATTTTCTCTTTTCCCTTTTCTCTTCTTTTCTCCATACTCTTTTTCTCTTTACTCTTCTTTTCTCTTTTCGCTTTTCTCTTCTTATCTCTTCTCCTTTTTCTCATATCTATTCTTTTCTCTTTTCTCTTTTCTCTTCATTTCTCTACTTTTTTCCCTGTACACCTCTTTTTTCTTTTCTTCTTTTCTCTTTTCACTTTTCTTTTCTCTTTTCTCTTCTTTTCTCTTTTCTCATCTTTTCTCCTCTTTACTCTTTTCCCTTTTCTCTGCTTTTTTCTTTTCTCTTCTTTTCTCGTTTCTCTTCTTTTTTCTTTCTCTTCTTTTCTCTTTTCCATTTTCTTTTCTCTTTTCTCTATTCTCTTCTGTTCTCTTTTCTCGTCCTTTCTCTTTTCTCTTCATTTCCCTTCATTTTCTCTTTTGTATTCTTTTCTCTTATATTCACTTTTCTCTTTTAACTTTTCTCTTCTTTTCTCTGTTCTCTTCTTTTCTCTTTTTTCTCTTCTCTTCACTTTTCTCTTTTATCTTTTCTCTTCTTTTCTCTATTCTCTTCTTTTCTCTATTAACTTTTCTCTTCTTTCCTCTATTCTCTTCTTTTCTCTTTTTTCTCTTCTATTCACTTTTCTCCTTTATCTTTTCTCTTCTTTTCTCTATTCTCTTCTTTTCTCTTTTCTTTTCTCTTTTATCTTCTTCTCTTCTTTTCTCCTTTCTCTTCTTTTCCCTTCATTTCTCTTTTCTCTTTTGTATTCTTTTATCTTCTGTTCACTTTTCTCTTTTATCTTTTCTTTTCTCGTCTTTTCTCTATTCTCTTCTTTTCTCTTTTCTCTTCTTTTCTCTTTTCCCTTTTCTTTTCTCTTTTCTCTATTCTCTTCTTTTCTCTTTTCTCGTCTTTTCTGTTTTCGCGTCATTTCCCTTCATTTCTCTTTTCTCTTTTCTCTTTTGTATTCTTTTCTCTTCTATTCACTTTTCTGTTTTAACTTTTCTCTTCTTTTCTCTATTCTCTTCTTTTCTCTTTTTTCTCTTCTATTCACTTTTCTCTTTTATATTTTCTCTTCTTTTCTCTTTTCTCCTCTTTTCTCTTTTCCCTTTTCTTTTCTCTTTTCTCTTTTCTCTTTTCTCTTCGTATCTCTTCTTTTCTCTTTTCTCTTCTTTTCTCTACTTTTCTCTTTTCCCTTTATTCTCTTCTTTTCTCTTTTCCTATATTCTCATCTTTTCTCTTTTCTCTTTTCTCTTCTTTTCTCTTCTTTATTCTTTAACCTTTTCTCTTCTTTTTACTCTTCTTTTCTCTTTTCTCTTCTTTTCATTTCTTTTCTCTTCTTTTCTCTTTTCTCTTCTTTTCTCTTCCTTTCTCTATATATTCTCTTTTCTCTCATTTTCTCTTATTTTCTCTTTTTCCTTTTCTCTTCTTTTCTCTATTCTCTTTTTCTCTTTACTCTTCTTTTCTCTTTTCGCTTTTCTCTTCTTTTCTCTTCTCCTTTTTCTCATATCTGTTCTTTTCTCTTTTCTCTTTTCTCTTCATTTCTCTTCTTTTTTCCCTTTACACCTCTTTTTTCTTTTCTTCTTTTCTCTTTTCACTTTTCTTTTCTCTTTTCTCTTCTTTTCTCTTTTCTCATCTTTTCTCCTCTTTACTCTTTTCCCTTTTCTCTTCTTTTTTCTTTCCTCTTCTTTTCTCGTTTCTCTTCTTTTCTCTTTTCTCTTCTTTTCTCTTTTCCCTTTTCTTTTCTCTTTTCTCTATTCTCTTCTTTTCTCTTTTCTCGTCTTTTCTCTTTTCTCTTCATTTCCCTTCATTGTTCTTTTCTCTTTTCTCTTTTGTATTCTTTTCTCTTCTATTCACTTTTCTCTTTTAAATTTTCTTTTCTTTTCTCTATTCTCTTCTTTTCCCTTTTTTCTCTTCTATTCACTTTTCTCTTTTATGTTTTCTCTTCTTTTCTCTATTCTCTTCTTTTCTCTATTAACTTTTCTCTTCTTTCCTCTATTCTCTTCTTTTCTCTTTTTTCTCTTCTATTCACTTTTCTCCTTTATCTTTTCTCTTCTTTTCTCTATTCTCTTCTTTTCTCTTTTCTCTTCATTTCTCTTTCCTCATTTCTCTATTCTCATCTGTTCTCTTTTCTCTTCTTTGCTCTTTTCTCTTTTCTCTTCTTCTATCTTCTTTTATCTTCTTTTCTCTTTTCTCTATTCTCTTCTGTTCTCTTTTGTCTTCTTTCCACTGTTCCCTTTTCTCGTCTATTCTCTTTTATCTTTTCTCTTCTTTTCTCTTTTCTCTTCTTTTCTCTTCTTTTCTCCTTTCACGTTTCTTTTCTCTTTTCTCTTCATTTATCATTCATTTTCTCTCTTTTCTGTTTTCTCTTCTTTTCTCTTTTCTCTTCTTTTCTCCTTTCTTTTCTCTTTTCTCTTCTTCTCTTCTTTTCTCTTTTCTCTTCTTTTCCCTTCATTTCTCTTTTCTCTTTTGTATTCTTTTATCTTCTATTCACTTTTCTCTTTTATCTTTTCTTTTCTCTTCTTTTCTCTATTCTCTTCTTTTCTCTTTTCTCTTCATTTCTCTTTCCTCATTTCTCTATTCTCATCTGTTCTCTTTTCTCTTCTTTGCTCTTTTCTCTTATCTCTATTCTCTTCTGTTCTCTTTTGTCTTCTTTCCTCTGTTCCCTTTTCTTGTCTATTCTCTTTCATCTTTTCTCTTCTTTTCTCTTTTCTCTTCTTTTCTCCTTTCACGTTTATTTTCTCTTTTCTCTTCTTTTCTCATTCATTTTTTCTCTTTTCTCTTTTCTCTTCTTTTCTCTTTTCTCTTATTTTCTCCTTTCTTTTCTCTTTTCTCTTCTTCTCGTCTTTTCTCCTTTCTCTTCTTTTCCCTTCATTTCTCTTTTCTCTTTTGTATTCTTTTATCTTCTATTCACCTTTCTCTTTTATCTTTTCTTTTCTTGTCTTTTCTCTATTCTCTTCTTTTCTCTTTTCTCTTCTTTTCTCTTCCTTTCCCTTTCCTCATTTCTCTATTCTCATCTGTTCTCTTTTCTCTTCTTTGCTCTTTTCTCTTTTCTGTTCTTCTATCTTCTTTTATCTTCTTTTCTCTTTTCTCTTTTCTATATTCTCTTCTGTTCTCTTTTGTCTTCTTTCCTCTGTTCCCTTTTCTCGTCTATTCTCTTTTATCTTTTCTCTTCATTTCTCTTTTCTCTTCTTTTCCATTCTCTCTTCTTTTCTCTTTTCTCATTTCTCTTTTCTTTTCTTTTCTCTTTTCTCTTTTCTCTTCTTGTCTCTTTTTTCTCTTCTATTCTTTTCTCTTCTTTTCTCTTTTCCATTTTCTCTTGTTTTCTCTTGTCTCTTTTCTCTTTTCACTTCTTGTCTCTTTCTTCTCTTCTATTATTTTCTCTTCTTTTCTTTTTTCTATTTCCTCTTCTTTTCTATTTTATCTCTTCTCTTCTTTTCTCTTTTCCCTTTTCTTTTCTCTTTTCTCTTCTTTTCTCTTCTTTTCTCCTTTCACTTTTCTTTTCTCTTTTCTCTTCTTTTCTCATCTTTTCGCCTCTTTATTCTTTTCCCTTTTCTCTTCTTTTTTCTTTTCTCTTCTTTTCTCATTTCTCTTCTTTTCTCTTTTCTCTTATTTTCTCTTTTCACTTTTCTCTTCTTTTCTCTTTTCCCTTTTCTCTTCTTTTCTCTATTCTCTTTTTCTCTTTACTCTTCTTTTCTCTTTTCGCTTTTCTCTTCTTATCTCTTCTCCTTTTTCTCATATCTGTTCTTTTCTCTTTTCTCTTTTCGCTTCATTTCTCTTCTTTTCTCTTTTCCCTTTACACCTCTTTTTCCTTTTCTTCTTTTCTCTTTTCACTTTTCTTTTCTCTTTTCTCTTCTTTTCTCTTTTCTCATCTTTTCTCCTCTTTACTCTTTTCCCTTTTCTCTTTTTTCTTTTCTCTTCTTTTCTCTTTTCTCTTCTTTTCTCTTTTCCCTTTTCTTTTCTCTTTTCTCTATTCTCTTCTTTTCTCTTTTTTCTCTTCTATTCACTTTTCTCTTTTTTCTTTTCTCTTCTTTTCTCTTTTCTCCTCTTTTCTCTTTTCCCTTTTCTTTTCTCTTTTCTCTTTTCTCTTTTCTCTTCTTTTCTCTTCTTTTCTCCTTTTACGTTTCTTTTCTCTTTTCTCTTCTTTTATCATTCATTTTCTCTCTTTTCTGTTTTCTCTTCTTTTCTCTTTTCTCTTCTTTTCTCCTTTCTTTTCTCTTTTCTCTTCTTCTCTTCTTTTCTCTTTCTTCTTTTCCCTTCATTTCTCTTTTCTCTTTTGTATTCTTTTATCTTCTATTCACTTTTCTCTTTTATCTTTTCTTTTCTCTTCTTTTCTCTATTCTCTTCTTTTCTCTTTTCTCTTCTTTTCTCTTCATTTCTCTTTCCTCATTTCTCTATTCTCATCTGTTCTCTTTTCTCTTCTTTGCTCTTTTCTCTTTTCTCTTCTTCTATCTTCTTTTATCTTCTTTTCTCTTTTCTCTATTCTCTTCTGTTCTCTTTTGTCTTCTTTCCTCTGTTCCCTTTTCTCGTCTATTCTCTTTTATCTTTTCTCTTCATTTCTCTTTTCTCTTCTTTTCCATTCTCTCTTCTTTTCTCTTTTCTCATTTCTCTTTTCTTTTCTTTTCTCTTTTCTCTTTTCTCTTCTTTTCTCTTTTTTCTTTTCTATTCTTTTCTCTTCTTTTCTCTTTTCCATTTTCTCTTATTTTCTCTTTTCCCTTTTCTCTATTCTCTTTTTCTCTTTACTCGTCCTTTCTCTTTTCGCTTTTCTCTTCTTATCTCTTCTCCTTTTTCTCATATCTATTCTTTTCTCTTTTCTCTTTTCTCTTCATTTCTCTTCTTTTTTCCCTTTACACCTCTTTTTTCTTTTCTTCTTTTCTCTTTTCACTTTTCTTTACTCTTTTCTCTTCTTTTCTCTTTTCTCATTTTTCTCCTCTTTACTCTTTTCCCTTTTCTCTGCTTTTTTCTTTTCTCTTCTTTTCTCGTTTCTCTTCTTTTCTCTTTTCTCTTCTTTTCTCTTTTCCATTTTCTTTTCTCTTTTCTCTATTCTCTTCTTTTCTCTTTTCTCGTCCTTTCTCTTTTCTCTTCATTTCCCTTCATTTTTCTTTTCACTTTTCTCTTTTGTATTCTTTTCTCTTCTATTCACTTTTCTCTTTTAACTTTTCTGTTCTTTTCTCTATTCTCTTCTTTTCCCTTTTTTCTCTTCTATTCACTTTTCTCTTTTATGTTTTCTCTTCTTTTCTCTATTCTCTTCTTTTCTCTATTAACTTTTCTCTTCTTTTCTCTATTCTCTTCTTTTCTCTTTTTTCTCTTCTATTCACTTTTCTCCTTTATCTTTTCTCTTCTTTTCTCTATTCTCTTCTTTTCTCTTTTTTCTCTTCTATTCACTTTTCTCCTTTATCTTTTCTCTTCTTTTCTCTATTCTCTTCTTTTCTCTTTTTTCTCTTCTATTCACTTTTCTCCTTTATCTTTTCTCTTCTTTTCTCTATTCTCTTCTTTTCTCTTTTCTCTTATTTTCTCTTCATTTCTCTTTCCTCATTTCTCTATTCTCATCTGTTCTCTTTTCTCTTCTTTGCTCTTTTCTCTTTTCTCTTCTTCTATCTTCTTTTATCTTCTTTTCTCTTTTCTCTTTTCTCTATTCTCTTCTGTTCTCTTTTGTCTTCTTTCCTCTGTTCCCTTTTCTTGTCTATTCTCTTTTATCTTTTCTCTTCTTTTCTCTTTTCTCTTCTTTTCTCCTTTCACGTTTATTTTCTCTTTTCTCTTCTTTTCTCATTCATTTTTTCTCTTTTCTCTTTTCTCTTCTTTTCTCTTTTCTCTTATTTTCTCCTTTCTTTTCTCTTTTCTCTTCTTCTCGTCTTTTCTCCTTTCTCTTCTTTTCCCTTCATTTCTCTTTTCTCTTTTGTATTCTTTTATCTTCTATTCACTTTTCTCTTTTATCTTTTCTTTTCTCTTCTTTTCTCTATTCTCTTCTTTTCTCTTTTCTCTTCATTTCTCTTTCCTCATTTCTCTATTCTCATCTGTTCTCTTTTCTCTTCTTTGCTCTTTTCTCTTTTCTCTTCTTCTATCTTCTTTTATCTTCTTTTCTCTTTTCTCTATTCTCTTCTGTTCTCTTTTGTCTTCTTTCCACTGTTCCCTTTTCTCGTCTATTCTCTTTTATCTTTTCTCTTCTTTTCTCTTTTCTCTTCTTTTCTCTTTTCTCTTCTTTTCTCCTTTCTTTTCTCTTTTCTCTTCTTCTCTTCTTTTCTCTTTTCTCTTCTTTTCCCTTCATTTCTCTTTTCTCTTTTGTATTCTTTTATCTTCTATTCACTTTTCTCTTTTATCTTTTCTTTTCTCTTCTTTTCTCTATTCTCTTCTTTTCTCTTTTCTCTTCTTTTCTCTTCATTTCTCTTTCCTCATTTCTCTATTCTCATCTGTTCTCTTTTCTCTTCTTTGCTCTTTTCTCTTTTCTCTATTCTCTTCTGTTCTCTTTTGTCTTCTTTCCTCTGTTCCGTTTTCTTGTCTATTCTCTTTTATCTTTTCTCTTCTTTTCTCTTTTCTCTTCTTTTCTCCTTTCACGTTTATTTTCTCTTTTCTCTTCTTTTCTCATTCATTTTTTCTCTTTTCTCTTTTCTCTTCTTTTCTCTTTTCTCTTATTTTCTCCTTTCTTTTCTCTTTTCTCTTCTTCTCGTCTTTTCTCCTTTCTCTTCTTTTCCCTTCATTTCTCTTTTCTCTTTTGTATTCTTTTATCTTCTATTCACTTTTCTCTTTTATCTTTTCTTTTCTCGTCTTTTCTCTATTCTCTTCTTTTCTCTTTTCCATTTTCTCTTGTTTTCTCTTGTCTCTTTTCTCTTTTCACTTCTTGTCTCTTTCTTCTCTTCTATTATTTTCTCTTCTTTTCTTTTTTCTATTTCCTCTTCTTTTCTATTTTATCTCTTCTCTTCTTTTCTCTTTTCCCTTTTCTTTTCTCTTTTCTCTTCTTTTCTCTTCTTTTCTCCTTTCACTTTTCTTTTCTCTTTTCTCTTCTTTTCTCATCTTTTCGCCTCTTTATTCTTTTCCCTTTTCTCTTCTTTTTTCTTTTCTCTTCTTTTCTCATTTCTCTTCTTTTCTCTTTTCTCTTATTTTCTCTTTTCACTTTTCTCTTCTTTTCTCTTTTCCCTTTTCTCTTCTTTTCTCTATTCTCTTTTTCTCTTTACTCTTCTTTTCTCTTTTCGCTTTTCTCTTCTTATCTCTTCTCCTTTTTCTCATATCTGTTCTTTTCTCTTTTCTCTTTTCGCTTCATTTCTCTTCTTTTCTCTTTTCCCTTTACACCTCTTTTTCCTTTTCTTCTTTTCTCTTTTCACTTTTCTTTTCTCTTTTCTCTTCTTTTCTCTTTTCTCATCTTTTCTCCTCTTTACTCTTTTCCCTTTTCTCTTTTTTCTTTTCTCTTCTTTTCTCTTTTCTCTTCTTTTCTCTTTTCCCTTTTCTTTTCTCTTTTCTCTATTCTCTTCTTTTCTCTTTTTTCTCTTCTATTCACTTTTCTCTTTTATCTTTTCTCTTCTTTTCTCTTTTCTCCTCTTTTCTCTTTTCCCTTTTCTTTTCTCTTTTCTCTTTTCTCTTTTCTCTTCTTTTCTCTTCTTTTCTCCTTTTACGTTTCTTTTCTCTTTTCTCTTCTTTTATCATTCATTTTCTCTCTTTTCTGTTTTCTCTTCTTTTCTCTTTTCTCTTCTTTTCTCCTTTCTTTTCTCTTTTCTCTTCTTCTCTTCTTTTCTCTTTCTTCTTTTCCCTTCATTTCTCTTTTCTCTTTTGTATTCTTTTATCTTCCATTCACTTTTCTCTTTTATCTTTTCTTTTCTCTTCTTTTCTCTATTCTCTTCTTTTCTCTTTTCTCTTCTTTTCTCTTCATTTCTCTTTCCTCATTTCTCTATTCTCATCTGTTCTCTTTTCTCTTCTTTGCTCTTTTCTCTTTTCTCTTCTTCTATCTTCTTTTATCTTCTTTTCTCTTTTCTCTATTCTCTTCTGTTCTCTTTTGTCTTCTTTCCTCTGTTCCCTTTTCTCGTCTATTCTCTTTTATCTTTTCTCTTCATTTCTCTTTTCTCTTCTTTTCCATTCTCTCTTCTTTTCTCTTTTCTCATTTCTCTTTTCTTTTCTTTTCTCTTTTCTCTTTTCTCTTCTTGTCTCTTTTTTCTTTTCTATTCTTTTCTCTTCTTTTCTCTTTTCCATTTTCTCTTATTTTCTCTTTTCCCTTTTCTCTTCTTTTCTCTATTCTCTTTTTCTCTTTACTCGTCCTTTCTCTTTTCGCTTTTCTCTTCTTATCTCTTCTCCTTTTTCTCATATCTATTCTTTTCTCTTTTCTCTTTTCTCTTCATTTCTCTTCTTTTTTCCCTTTACACCTCTTTTTTCTTTTCTTCTTTTCTCTTTTCACTTTTCTTTACTCTTTTCTCTTCTTTTCTCTTTTCTCATTTTTCTCCTCTTTACTCTTTTCCCTTTTCTCTGCTTTTTTCTTTTCTCTTCTTTTCTCGTTTCTCTTCTTTTCTCTTTTCTCTTCTTTTCTCTTTTCCATTTTCTTTTCTCTTTTCTCTATTCTCTTCTTTTCTCTTTTCTCGTCCTTTCTCTTTTCTCTTCATTTCCCTTCATTTTTCTTTTCACTTTTCTCTTTTGTATTCTTTTCTCTTCTATTCACTTTTCTCTTTTAACTTTTCTCTTCTTTTCTCTATTCTCTTCTTTTCCCTTTTTTCTCTTCTATTCACTTTTCTCTTTTATGTTTTCTCTTCTTTTCTCTATTCTCTTCTTTTCTCTATTAACTTTTCTCTTCTTTTCTCTATTCTCTTCTTTTCTCTTTTTTCTCTTCTATTCACTTTTCTCCTTTATCTTTTCTCTTCTTTTCTCTATTCTCTTCTTTTCTCTTTTTTCTCTTCTATTCACTTTTCTCCTTTATCTTTTCTCTTCTTTTCTCTATTCTCTTCTTTTCTCTTTTTTCTCTTCTATTCACTTTTCTCCTTTATCTTTTCTCTTCTTTTCTCTATTCTCTTCTTTTCTCTTTTCTCTTATTTTCTCTTCATTTCTCTTTCCTCATTTCTCTATTCTCATCTGTTCTCTTTTCTCTTCTTTGCTCTTTTCTCTTTTCTCTTCTTCTATGTTCTTTTATCTTCTTTTCTCTTTTCTCTTTTCTCTATTCTCTTCTGTTAACTTTTGTCTTCTTTCCTCTGTTCCCTTTTCTCGTCTATTCTCTTTTATCTTTTCTCTTCTTTTCTCTTTTCTCTTCTTTTCTCCTTTCACGTTTATTTTCTCTTTTCTCTTCTTTTCTCATTCATTTTTTCTCTTTTCTCTTCTTCTCGTCTTTTCTCCTTTCTCTTCTTTTCCCTTCATTTCTCTTTTCTCTTTTGTATTCTTTTATCTTCTATTCACTTTTCTCTTTTATCTTTTCTTTTCTCGTCTTTTCTCTATTCTCTTCTTTTCTCTTTTCTCTTCTTTTCTCTTCCTTTCTCTTTCCTCATTTCTCTATTCTCATCTGTTCTCTTTTCTCTTCTTTGCTCTTTTCTCTTTTCTGTTCTTCTATCTTCTTTTATCTTCTTTTCTCTTTTCTCTTTTCTATATTCTCTTCTGTTCTCTTTTGTCTTCTTTCCTCTGTTCCCTTTTCTCGTCTATTCTCTTTTATCTTTTCTCTTCATTTCTCTTTTCTCTTCTTTTCCATTCTCTCTTCTTTTCTCTTTTCTCATTTCTCTTTTCTTTTCTTTTCTCTTTTCTCTTTTCTCTTCTTGTCTCTTTTTTCTCTTCTATTCTTTTCTCTTCTTTTCTCTTTTCCATTTTCTCTTGTTTTCTCTTGTCTCTTTTCTCTTTTCACTTCTTGTCTCTTTCTTCTCTTCTATTATTTTCTCTTCTTTTCTTTTTTCTATTTCCTCTTCTTTTCTATTTTATCTCTTCTCTTCTTTTCTCTTTTCCCTTTTCTTTTCTCTTTTCTCTTCTTTTCTCTTCTTTTCTCCTTTCACTTTTCTTTTCTCTTTTCTCTTCTTTTCTCATCTTTTCGCCTCTTTATTCTTTTCCCTTTTCTCTTCTTTTTTCTTTTCTCTTCTTTTCTCATTTCTCTTCTTTTCTCTTTTCTCTTATTTTCTCTTTTCACTTTTCTCTTCTTTTCTCTTTTCCCTTTTCTCTTCTTTTCTCTATTCTCTTTTTCTCTTTACTCTTCTTTTCTCTTTTCGCTTTTCTCTTCTTATCTCTTCTCCTTTTTCTCATATCTGTTCTTTTCTCTTTTCTCTTTTCGCTTCATTTCTCTTCTTTTCTCTTTTCCCTTTACACCTCTTTTTCCTTTTCTTCTTTTCTCTTTTCACTTTTCTTTTCTCTTTTCTCTTCTTTTCTCTTTTCTCATCTTTTCTCCTCTTTACTCTTTTCCCTTTTCTCTTTTTTCTTTTCTCTTCTTTTCTCTTTTCTCTTCTTTTCTCTTTTCCCTTTTCTTTTCTCTTTTCTCTATTCTCTTCTTTTCTCTTTTTTCTCTTCTATTCACTTTTCTCTTTTATCTTTTCTCTTCTTTTCTCTTTTCTCCTCTTTTCTCTTTTCCCTTTTCTTTTCTCTTTTCTCTTTTCTCTTTTCTCTTCTTTTCTCTTCTTTTCTCCTTTTACGTTTCTTTTCTCTTTTCTCTTCTTTTATCATTCATTTTCTCTCTTTTCTGTTTTCTCTTCTTTTCTCTTTTCTCTTCTTTTCTCCTTTCTTTTCTCTTTTCTCTTCTTCTCTTCTTTTCTCTTTCTTCTTTTCCCTTCATTTCTCTTTTCTCTTTTGTATTCTTTTATCTTCTATTCACTTTTCTCTTTTATCTTTTCTTTTCTCTTCTTTTCTCTATTCTCTTCTTTTCTCTTTTCTCTTCTTTTCTCTTCATTTCTCTTTCCTCATTTCTCTATTCTCATCTGTTCTCTTTTCTCTTCTTTGCTCTTTTCTCTTTTCTCTTCTTCTATCTTCTTTTATCTTCTTTTCTCTTTTCTCTATTCTCTTCTGTTCTCTTTTGTCTTCTTTCCTCTGTTCCCTTTTCTCGTCTATTCTCTTTTATCTTTTCTCTTCATTTCTCTTTTCTCTTCCTTTCCATTCTCTCTTCTTTTCTCTTTTCTCATTTCTCTTTTCTTTTCTTTTCTCTTTTCTCTTTTCTCTTCTTGTCTCTTTTTTCTTTTCTATTCTTTTCTCTTCTTTTCTCTTTTCCATTTTCTCTTATTTTCTCTTTTCCCTTTTCTCTTCTTTTCTCTATTCTCTTTTTCTCTTTACTCGTCCTTTCTCTTTTCGCTTTTCTCTTCTTATCTCTTCTCCTTTTTCTCATATCTATTCTTTTCTCTTTTTTCTCTTCATTTCTCTTCTTTTTTCCCTTTACACCTCTTTTTTCTTTTCTTCTTTTCTCTTTTCACTTTTCTTTACTCTTTTCTCTTCTTTTCTCTTTTCTCATTTTTCTCCTCTTTACTCTTTTCCCTTTTCTCTGCTTTTTTCTTTTCTCTTCTTTTCTCGTTTCTCTTCTTTTCTCTTTTCTCTTCTTTTCTCTTTTCCATTTTCTTTTCTCTTTTCTCTATTCTCTTCTTTTCTCTTTTCTCGTCCTTTCTCTTTTCTCTTCATTTCCCTTCATTTTTCTTTTCACTTTTCTCTTTTGTATTCTTTTCTCTTCTATTCACTTTTCTCTTTTAACTTTTCTCTTCTTTTCTCTATTCTCTTCTTTTCCCTTTTTTCTCTTCTATTCACTTTTCTCTTTTATGTTTTCTCTTCTTTTCTCTATTCTCTTCTTTTCTCTATTAACTTTTCTCTTCTTTTCTCTATTCTCTTCTTTTCTCTTTTTTCTCTTCTATTCACTTTTCTCCTTTATCTTTTCTCTTCTTTTCTCTATTCTCTTCTTTTCTCTTTTTTCTCTTCTATTCACTTTTCTCCTTTATCTTTTCTCTTCTTTTCTCTATTCTCTTCTTTTCTCTTTTTTCTCTTCTATTCACTTTTCTCCTTTATCTTTTCTCTTCTTTTCTCTATTCTCTTCTTTTCTCTTTTCTCTTATTTTCTCTTCATTTCTCTTTCCTCATTTCTCTATTCTCATCTGTTCTCTTTTCTCTTCTTTGCTCTTTTCTCTTTTCTCTTCTTCTATGTTCTTTTATCTTCTTTTCTCTTTTCTCTTTTCTCTATTCTCTTCTGTTAACTTTTGTCTTCTTTCCTCTGTTCCCTTTTCTCGTCTATTCTCTTTTATCTTTTCTCTTCTTTTCTCTTTTCTCTTCTTTTCTCCTTTCACGTTTATTTTCTCTTTTCTCTTCTTTTCTCATTCATTTTTTCTCTTTTCTCTTCTTCTCGTCTTTTCTCCTTTCTCTTCTTTTCCCTTCATTTCTCTTTTCTCTTTTGTATTCTTTTATCTTCTATTCACTTTTCTCTTTTATCTTTTCTTTTCTCGTCTTTTCTCTATTCTCTTCTTTTCTCTTTTCTCTTCTTTTCTCTTCCTTTCTCTTTCCTCATTTCTCTATTCTCATCTGTTCTCTTTTCTCTTCTTTGCTCTTTTCTCTTTTCTGTTCTTCCATCTTCTTTTATCTTCTTTTCTCTTTTCTCTTTTCTATATTCTCTTCTGTTCTCTTTTGTCTTCTTTCCTCTGTTCCCTTTTCTCGTCTATTCTCTTTTATCTTTTCTCTTCATTTCTCTTTTCTCTTCTTTTCCATTCTCTCTTCTTTTCTCTTTTCTCATTTCTCTTTTCTTTTCTTTTCTCTTTTCTCTTTTCTCTTCTTGTCTCTTTTTTCTCTTCTATTCTTTTCTCTTCTTTTCTCTTTTCCATTTTCTCTTGTTTTCTCTTGTCTCTTTTCTCTTTTCACTTCTTGTCTCTTTCTTCTCTTCTATTATTTTCTCTTCTTTTCTTTTTTCTATTTCCTCTTCTTTTCTATTTTATCTCTTCTCTTCTTTTCTCTTTTCCCTTTTCTTTTCTCTTTTCTCTTCTTTTCTCTTCTTTTCTCCTTTCACTTTTCTTTTCTCTTTTCTCTTCTTTTCTCATCTTTTCGCCTCTTTATTCTTTTCCCTTTTCTCTTCTTTTTTCTTTTCTCTTCTTTTCTCATTTCTCTTCTTTTCTCTTTTCTCTTATTTTCTCTTTTCACTTTTCTCTTCTTTTCTCTTTTCCCTTTTCTCTTCTTTTCTCTATTCTCTTTTTCTCTTTACTCTTCTTTTCTCTTTTCGCTTTTCTCTTCTTATCTCTTCTCCTTTTTCTCATATCTGTTCTTTTCTCTTTTCTCTTTTCGCTTCATTTCTCTTCTTTTCTCTTTTCCCTTTACACCTCTTTTTCCTTTTCTTCTTTTCTCTTTTCACTTTTCTTTTCTCTTTTCTCTTCTTTTCTCTTTTCTCATCTTTTCTCCTCTTTACTCTTTTCCCTTTTCTCTTTTTTCTTTTCTCTTCTTTTCTCTTTTCTCTTCTTTTCTCTTTTCCCTTTTCTTTTCTCTTTTCTCTATTCTCTTCTTTTCTCTTTTTTCTCTTCTATTCACTTTTCTCTTTTATCTTTTCTCTTCTTTTCTCTTTTCTCCTCTTTTCTCTTTTCCCTTTTCTTTTCTCTTTTCTCTTTTCTCTTTTCTCTTCTTTTCTCTTCTTTTCTCCTTTTACGTTTCTTTTCTCTTTTCTCTTCTTTTATCATTCATTTTCTCTCTTTTCTGTTTTCTCTTCTTTTCTCTTTTCTCTTCTTTTCTCCTTTCTTTTCTCTTTTCTCTTCTTCTCTTCTTTTCTCTTTCTTCTTTTCCCTTCATTTCTCTTTTCTCTTTTGTATTCTTTTATCTTCTATTCACTTTTCTCTTTTATCTTTTCTTTTCTCTTCTTTTCTCTATTCTCTTCTTTTCTCTTTTCTCTTCTTTTCTCTTCATTTCTCTTTCCTCATTTCTCTATTCTCATCTGTTCTCTTTTCTCTTCTTTGCTCTTTTCTCTTTTCTCTTCTTCTATCTTCTTTTATCTTCTTTTCTCTTTTCTCTATTCTCTTCTGTTCTCTTTTGTCTTCTTTCCTCTGTTCCCTTTTCTCGTCTATTCTCTTTTATCTTTTCTCTTCATTTCTCTTTTCTCTTCTTTTCCATTCTCTCTTCTTTTCTCTTTTCTCATTTCTCTTTTCTTTTCTTTTCTCTTTTCTCTTTTCTCTTCTTTTCTCTTTTTTCTTTTCTATTCTTTTCTCTTCTTTTCTCTTTTCCATTTTCTCTTATTTTCTCTTTTCCCTTTTCTCTATTCTCTTTTTCTCTTTACTCGTCCTTTCTCTTTTCGCTTTTCTCTTCTTATCTCTTCTCCTTTTTCTCATATCTATTCTTTTCTCTTTTCTCTTTTCTCTTCATTTCTCTTCTTTTTTCCCTTAACACCTCTTTTTTCTTTTCTTCTTTTCTCTTTTCACTTTTCTTTACTCTTTTCTCTTCTTTTCTCTTTTCTCATTTTTCTCCTCTTTACTCTTTTCCCTTTTCTCTGCTTTTTTCTTTTCTCTTCTTTTCTCGTTTCTCTTCTTTTCTCTTTTCTCTTCTTTTCTCTTTTCCATTTTCTTTTCTCTTTTCTCTATTCTCTTCTTTTCTCTTTTCTCGTCCTTTCTCTTTTCTCTTCATTTCCCTTCATTTTTCTTTTCACTTTTCTCTTTTGTATTCTTTTCTCTTCTATTCACTTTTCTCTTTTAACTTTTCTCTTCTTTTCTCTATTCTCTTCTTTTCCCTTTTTTCTCTTCTATTCACTTTTCTCTTTTATGTTTTCTCTTCTTTTCTCTATTCTCTTCTTTTCTCTATTAACTTTTCTCTTCTTTTCTCTATTCTCTTCTTTCTCTTTTTTCTCTTCTATTCACTTTTCTCCTTTATCTTTTCTCTTCTTTTCTCTATTCTCTTCTTTTCTCTTTTTTCTCTTCTATTCACTTTTCTCCTTTATCTTTTCTCTTCTTTTCTCTATTCTCTTCTTTTCTCTTTTTTCTCTTCTATTCACTTTTCTCCTTTATCTTTTCTCTTCTTTTCTCTATTCTCTTCTTTTCTCTTTTCTCTTATTTTCTCTTCATTTCTCTTTCCTCATTTCTCTATTCTCATCTGTTCTCTTTTCTCTTCTTTGCTCTTTTCTCTTTTCTCTTCTTCTATGTTCTTTTATCTTCTTTTCTCTTTTCTCTTTTCTCTATTCTCTTCTGTTAACTTTTGTCTTCTTTCCTCTGTTCCCTTTTCTCGTCTATTCTCTTTTATCTTTTCTCTTCTTTTCTCTTTTCTCTTCTTTTCTCCTTTCACGTTTATTTTCTCTTTTCTCTTCTTTTCTCATTCATTTTTTCTCTTTTCTCTTCTTCTCGTCTTTTCTCCTTTCTCTTCTTTTCCCTTCATTTCTCTTTTCTCTTTTGTATTCTTTTATCTTCTATTCACTTTTCTCTTTTATCTTTTCTTTTCTCGTCTTTTCTCTATTCTCTTCTTTTCTCTTTTCTCTTCTTTTCTCTTCCTTTCTCTTTCCTCATTTCTCTATTCTCATCTGTTCTCTTTTCTCTTCTTTGCTCTTTTCTCTTTTCTGTTCTTCCATCTTCTTTTATCTTCTTTTCTCTTTTCTCTTTTCTATATTCTCTTCTGTTCTCTTTTGTCTTCTTTCCTCTGTTCCCTTTTCTCGTCTATTCTCTTTTATCTTTTCTCTTCATTTCTCTTTTCTCTTCTTTTCCATTCTCTCTTCTTTTCTCTTTTCTCATTTCTCTTTTCTTTTCTTTTCTCTTTTCTCTTTTCTCTTCTTGTCTCTTTTTTCTCTTCTATTCTTTTCTCTTCTTTTCTCTTTTCCATTTTCTCTTGTTTTCTCTTGTCTCTTTTCTCTTTTCACTTCTTGTCTCTTTCTTCTCTTCTATTATTTTCTCTTCTTTTCTTTTTTCTATTTCCTCTTCTTTTCTATTTTATCTCTTCTCTTCTTTTCTCTTTTCCCTTTTCTTTTCTCTTTTCTCTTCTTTTCTCTTCTTTTCTCCTTTCACTTTTCTTTTCTCTTTTCTCTTCTTTTCTCATCTTTTCGCCTCTTTATTCTTTTCCCTTTTCTCTTCTTTTTTCTTTTCTCTTCTTTTCTCATTTCTCTTCTTTTCTCTTTTCTCTTATTTTCTCTTTTCACTTTTCTCTTCTTTTCTCTTTTCCCTTTTCTCTTCTTTTCTCTATTCTCTTTTTCTCTTTACTCTTCTTTTCTCTTTTCGCTTTTCTCTTCTTATCTCTTCTCCTTTTTCTCATATCTGTTCTTTTCTCTTTTCTCTTTTCGCTTCATTTCTCTTCTTTTCTCTTTTCCCTTTACACCTCTTTTTCCTTTTCTTCTTTTCTCTTTTCACTTTTCTTTTCTCTTTTCTCTTCTTTTCTCTTTTCTCATCTTTTCTCCTCTTTACTCTTTTCCCTTTTCTCTTTTTTCTTTTCTCTTCTTTTCTCTTTTCTCTTCTTTTCTCTTTTCCCTTTTCTTTTCTCTTTTCTCTATTCTCTTCTTTTCTCTTTTTTCTCTTCTATTCACTTTTCTCTTTTATCTTTTCTCTTCTTTTCTCTTTTCTCCTCTTTTCTCTTTTCCCTTTTCTTTTCTCTTTTCTCTTTTCTCTTTTCTCTTCTTTTCTCTTCTTTTCTCCTTTTACGTTTCTTTTCTCTTTTCTCTTCTTTTATCATTCATTTTCTCTCTTTTCTGTTTTCTCTTCTTTTCTCTTTTCTCTTCTTTTCTCCTTTCTTTTCTCTTTTCTCTTCTTCTCTTCTTTTCTCTTTCTTCTTTTCCCTTCATTTCTCTTTTCTCTTTTGTATTCTTTTATCTTCTATTCACTTTTCTCTTTTATCTTTTCTTTTCTCTTCTTTTCTCTATTCTCTTCTTTTCTCTTTTCTCTTCTTTTCTCTTCATTTCTCTTTCCTCATTTCTCTATTCTCATCTGTTCTCTTTTCTCTTCTTTGCTCTTTTCTCTTTTCTCTTCTTCTATCTTCTTTTATCTTCTTTTCTCTTTTCTCTATTCTCTTCTGTTCTCTTTTGTCTTCTTTCCTCTGTTCCCTTTTCTCGTCTATTCTCTTTTATCTTTTCTCTTCATTTCTCTTTTCTCTTCTTTTCCATTCTCTCTTCTTTTCTCTTTTCTCATTTCTCTTTTCTTTTCTTTTCTCTTTTCTCTTTTCTCTTCTTTTCTCTTTTTTCTTTTCTATTCTTTTCTCTTCTTTTCTCTTTTCCATTTTCTCTTATTTTCTCTTTTCCCTTTTCTCTATTCTCTTTTTCTCTTTACTCGTCCTTTCTCTTTTCGCTTTTCTCTTCTTATCTCTTCTCCTTTTTCTCATATCTATTCTTTTCTCTTTTCTCTTTTCTCTTCATTTCTCTTCTTTTTTTCCCTTTACACCTCTTTTTTCTTTTCTTCTTTTCTCTTTTCACTTTTCTTTACTCTTTTCTCTTCTTTTCTCTTTTCTCATTTTTCTCCTCTTTACTCTTTTCCCTTTTCTCTGCTTTTTTCTTTTCTCTTCTTTTCTCGTTTCTCTTCTTTTCTCTTTTCTCTTCTTTTCTCTTTTCCATTTTCTTTTCTCTTTTCTCTATTCTCTTCTTTTCTCTTTTCTCGTCCTTTCTCTTTTCTCTTCATTTCCCTTCATTTTTCTTTTCACTTTTCTCTTTTGTATTCTTTTCTCTTCTATTCACTTTTCTCTTTTAACTTTTCTGTTCTTTTCTCTATTCTCTTCTTTTCCCTTTTTTCTCTTCTATTCACTTTTCTCTTTTATGTTTTCTCTTCTTTTCTCTATTCTCTTCTTTTCTCTATTAACTTTTCTCTTCTTTTCTCTATTCTCTTCTTTTCTCTTTTTTCTCTTCTATTCACTTTTCTCCTTTATCTTTTCTCTTCTTTTCTCTATTCTCTTCTTTTCTCTTTTTTCTCTTCTATTCACTTTTCTCCTTTATCTTTTCTCTTCTTTTCTCTATTCTCTTCTTTTCTCTTTTTTCTCTTCTATTCACTTTTCTCCTTTATCTTTTCTCTTCTTTTCTCTATTCTCTTCTTTTCTCTTTTCTCTTATTTTCTCTTCATTTCTCTTTCCTCATTTCTCTATTCTCATCTGTTCTCTTTTCTCTTCTTTGCTCTTTTCTCTTTTCTCTTCTTCTATCTTCTTTTATCTTCTTTTCTCTTTTCTCTTTTCTCTATTCTCTTCTGTTCTCTTTTGTCTTCTTTCCTCTGTTCCCTTTTCTTGTCTATTCTCTTTTATCTTTTCTCTTCTTTTCTCTTTTCTCTTCTTTTCTCCTTTCACGTTTATTTTCTCTTTTCTCTTCTTTTCTCATTCATTTTTTCTCTTTTCTCTTTTCTCTTCTTTTCTCTTTTCTCTTATTTTCTCCTTTCTTTTCTCTTTTCTCTTCTTCTCGTCTTTTCTCCTTTCTCTTCTTTTCCCTTCATTTCTCTTTTCTCTTTTGTATTCTTTTATCTTCTATTCTCTTTTCTCTTTTATCTTTTCTTTTCTCTTCTTTTCTCTATTCTCTTCTTTTCTCTTTTCTCTTCATTTCTCTTTCCTCATTTCTCTATTCTCATCTGTTCTCTTTTCTCTTCTTTGCTCTTTTCTCTTTTCTCTTCTTCTATCTTCTTTTATCTTCTTTTCTCTTTTCTCTATTCTCTTCTGTTCTCTTTTGTCTTCTTTCCACTGTTCCCTTTTCTCGTCTATTCTCTTTTATCTTTTCTCTTCTTTTCTCTTTTCTCTTCTTTTCTCTTCTTTTCTCCTTTCACGTTTCTTTTCTCTTTTCTCTTCTTTTATCATTCATGTTCTCTCTTTTCTGTTTTCTCTTCTTTTCTCTTTTCTCTTCTTTTCTCCTTTCTTTTCTCTTTTCTCTTCTTCTCTTCTTTTCTCTTTTCTCTTCTTTTCCCTTCATTTCTCTTTTCTCTTTTGTATTCTTTTATCTTCTATTCACTTTTCTCTTTTATCTTTTCTTTTCTCTTCTTTTCTCTATTCTCTTCTTTTCTCTTTTCTCTTCTTTTCTCTTCATTTCTCTTTCCTCATTTCTCTATTCTCATCTGTTCTCTTTTCTCTTCTTTGCTCTTTTCTCTTTTCTCTATTCTCTTCTGTTCTCTTTTGTCTTCTTTCCTCTGTTCCGTTTTCTTGTCTATTCTCTTTTATCTTTTCTCTTCTTTTCTCTTTTCTCTTCTTTTCTCCTTTCACGTTTATTTTCTCTTTTCTCTTCTTTTTTCATTCATTTTTTCTCTTTTCTCTTTTCTCTTCTTTTCTCTTTTCTCTTATTTTCTCCTTTCTTTTCTCTTTTCTCTTCTTCTCGTCTTTTCTCCTTTCTCTTCTTTTCCCTTCATTTCTCTTTTCTCTTTTGTATTCTTTTATCTTCTATTCACTTTTCTCTTTTATCTTTTCTTTTCTCGTCTTTTCTCTATTCTCTTCTTTTCTCTTTTCTTGTCTCTTTCTTCTCTTCTATTATTTTCTCTTCTTTTCTTTTTTCTATTTCCTCTTCTTTTCTATTTTATCTCTTCTCTTCTTTTCTCTTTTCCCTTTTCTTTTCTCTTTTCTCTTCTTTTCTCTTCTTTTCTCCTTTCACTTTTCTTTTCTCTTTTCTCTTCTTTTCTCATCTTTTCGCCTCTTTATTCTTTTCCCTTTTCTCTTCTTTTTTCTTTTCTCTTCTTTTCTCATTTCTCTTCTTTTCTCTTTTCTCTTATTTTCTCTTTTCACTTTTCTCTTCTTTTCTCTTTTCCCTTTTCTCTTCTTTTCTCTATTCTCTTTTTCTCTTTACTCTTCTTTTCTCTTTTCGCTTTTCTCTTCTTATCTCTTCTCCTTTTTCTCATATCTGTTCTTTTCTCTTTTCTCTTTTCGCTTCATTTCTCTTCTTTTCTCTTTTCCCTTTACACCTCTTTTTCCTTTTCTTCTTTTCTCTTTTCACTTTTCTTTTCTCTTTTCTCTTCTTTTCTCTTTTCTCATCTTTTCTCCTCTTTACTCTTTTCCCTTTTCTCTTTTTTCTTTTCTCTTCTTTTCTCTTTTCTCTTCTTTTCTCTTTTCCCTTTTCTTTTCTCTTTTCTCTATTCTCTTTTTTTCTCTTTTTTCTCTTCTATTCACTTTTCTCTTTTATCTTTTCTCTTCTTTTCTCTTTTCTCCTCTTTTCTCTTTTCCCTTTTCTTTTCTCTTTTCTCTTTTCTCTTTTCTCTTCTTTTCTCCTTTTACGTTTCTTTTCTCTTTTCTCTTCTTTTATCATTCATTTTCTCTCTTTTCTGTTTTCTCTTCTTTTCTCTTTTCTCTTCTTTTCTCCTTTCTTTTCTCTTTTCTCTTCTTCTCTTCTTTTCTCTTTCTTCTTTTCCCTTCATTTCTCTTTTCTCTTTTGTATTCTTTTATCTTCCATTCACTTTTCTCTTTTATCTTTTCTTTTCTCTTCTTTTCTCTATTCTCTTCTTTTCTCTTTTCTCTTCTTTTCTCTTCATTTCTCTTTCCTCATTTCTCTATTCTCATCTGTTCTCTTTTCTCTTCTTTGCTCTTTTCTCTTTTCTCTTCTTCTATCTTCTTTTATCTTCTTTTCTCTTTTCTCTATTCTCTTCTGTTCTCTTTTGTCTTCTTTCCTCTGTTCCCTTTTCTCGTCTATTCTCTTTTATCTTTTCTCTTCATTTCTCTTTTCTCTTCTTTTCCATTCTCTCTTCTTTTCTCTTTTCTCATTTCTCTTTTCTTTTCTTTTCTCTTTTCTCTTTTCTCTTCTTGTCTCTTTTTTCTTTTCTATTCTTTTCTCTTCTTTTCTCTTTTCCATTTTCTCTTATTTTCTCTTTTCCCTTTTCTCTTCTTTTCTCTATTCTCTTTTTCTCTTTACTCGTCCTTTCTCTTTTCGCTTTTCTCTTCTTATCTCTTCTCCTTTTTCTCATATCTATTCTTTTCTCTTTTCTCTTTTCTCTTCATTTCTCTTCTTTTTTCCCTTTACACCTCTTTTTTCTTTTCTTCTTTTCTCTTTTCACTTTTCTTTACTCTTTTCTCTTCTTTTCTCTTTTCTCATTTTTCTCCTCTTTACTCTTTTCCCTTTTCTCTGCTGTTTTCTTTTCTCTTCTTTTCTCGTTTCTCTTCTTTTCTCTTTTCTCTTCTTTTCTCTTTTCCATTTTCTTTTCTCTTTTCTCTATTCTCTTCTTTTCTCTTTTCTCGTCCTTTCTCTTTTCTCTTCATTTCCCTTCATTTTTCTTTTCACTTTTCTCTTTTGTATTCTTTTCTCTTCTATTCACTTTTCTCTTTTAACTTTTCTCTTCTTTTCTCTATTCTCTTCTTTTCCCTTTTTTCTCTTCTATTCACTTTTCTCTTTTATGTTTTCTCTTCTTTTCTCTATTCTCTTCTTTTCTCTATTAACTTTTCTCTTCTTTTCTCTATTCTCTTCTTTTCTCTTTTTTCTCTTCTATTCACTTTTCTCCTTTATCTTTTCTCTTCTTTTCTCTATTCTCTTCTTTTCTCTTTTTTCTCTTCTATTCACTTTTCTCCTTTATCTTTTCTCTTCTTTTCTCTATTCTCTTCTTTTCTCTTTTTTCTCTTCTATTCACTTTTCTCCTTTATCTTTTCTCTTCTTTTCTCTATTCTCTTCTTTTCTCTTTTCTCTTATTTTCTCTTCATTTCTCTTTCCTCATTTCTCTATTCTCATCTGTTCTCTTTTCTCTTCTTTGCTCTTTTCTCTTTTCTCTTCTTCTATCTTCTTTTATCTTCTTTTCTCTTTTCTCTTTTCTCTATTCTCTTCTGTTCTCTTTTGTCTTCTTTCCTCTGTTCCCTTTTCTTGTCTATTCTCTTTTATCTTTTCTCTTCTTTTCTCTTTTCTCTTCTTTTCTCCTTTCACGTTTATTTTCTCTTTTCTCTTCTTTTCTCATGCATTTTTTCTCTTTTCTCTTTTCTCTTCTTTACTCTTTTCTCTTATTTTCTCCTTTCTTTTCTCTTTTCTCTTCTTCTCGTCTTTTCTCCTTTCTCTTCTTTTCCCTTCATTTCTCTTTTCTCTTTTGTATTCTTTTATCTTCTATTCACTTTTCTCTTTTATCTTTTCTTTTCTCTTCTTTTCTCTATTCTCTTCTTTTCTCTTTTCTCTTCATTTCTCTTTCCTCATTTCTCTATTCTCATCTGTTCTCTTTTCTCTTCTTTGCTCTTTTCTCTTTTCTCTTCTTCTATCTTCTTTTATCTTCTTTTCTCTTTTCTCTATTCTCTTCTGTTCTCTTTTGTCTTCTTTCCACTGTTCCCTTTTCTCGTCTATTCTCTTTTATCTTTTCTCTTCTTTTCTCTTTTCTCTTCTTTTCTCTTCTTTTCTCCTTTCACGTTTCTTTTCTCTTTTCTCTTCTTTTATCATTCATTTTCTCTCTTTTCTGTTTTCTCTTCTTTTCTCTTTTCTCTTCTTTTCTCTATTCTCTTCTGTTCTCTTTTGTCTTCTTTCCTCTGTTCCCTTTTCTTGTCTATTCTCTTTTATCTTTTCTATTCTTTTCTCTTTTCTCTTCTTTTCTCCTTTCACGTTTATTTTCTCTTTTCTCTTCTTTTCTCATTCATTTTTTCTCTTTTCTCTTTTCTCTTCTTTTCTCTTTTCTCTTATTTTCTCCTTTCTTTTCTCTTTTCTCTTCTTCTCGTCTTTTCTCCTTTCTCTTCTTTTCCCTTCATTTCTCTTTTCTCTTTTGTATTCTTTTATCTTCTATTCACTTTTCTCTTTTATCTTTTCTTTTCTCGTCTTTTCTCTATTCTCTTCTTTTCTCTTTTCTCTTCTTTTCTCTTCCTTTCCCTATCCTCATTTCTCTATTCTCATCTGTTCTCTTTTCTCTTCTTTGCTCTTTTCTCTTTTCTGTTCTTCTATCTTCTTTTATCTTCTTTTCTCTTTTCTCTTTTCTATATTCTCTTCTGTTCTCTTTTGTCTTCTTTCCTCTGTTCCCTTTTCTCGTCTATTCTCTTTTATCTTTTCTCTTCATTTCTCTTTTCTCTTCTTTTCCATTCTCTCTTCTTTTCTCTTTTCTCATTTCTCTTTTCTTTTCTTTTCTCTTTTCTCTTTTCTCTTCCTGTCTCTTTTTTCTCTTCTATTCTTTTCTCTTCTTTGCTCTTTTCCATTTTCTCTTGTTTTCTCTTGTCTCTTTTCTCTTTTCACTTCTTGTCTCTTTCTTCTCTTCTATTATTTTCTCTTCTTTTCTTTTTTCTATTTCCTCTTCTTTTCTATTTTATCTCTTCTCTTCTTTTCTCTATTTCCTCTTCTTTTCTATTTTATCTCTTCTCTTCTTTTCTCTTTTCCCTTTTCTTTTCTCTTTTCTCTTCTTTTCTCTTCTTTTCTCCTTTCACTTTTCTTTTCTCTTTTTTCTTCTTTTCTCATCTTTTCGCCTCTTTATTCTTTTCCCTTTTCTCTTCTTTTTTTCTTTTCTCTTCTTTTCTCATTTCTCTTCTTTTCTCTTTTCTCTTATTTTCTCTTTTCATTTTTCTCTTCTTTTCTCTTTTCCCTTTTCTCTTCTTTTCTCTATTCTCTTTTTCTCTTTACTCTTCTTTTCTCTTTTCGCTTTTCTCTTCTTATCTCTTCTCCTTTTTCTCATATCTGTTCTTTTCTCTTTTCTCTTTTCGCTTCATTTCTCTTCTTTTCTCTTTTCCCTTTACACCTCTTTTTCCTTTTCTTCTTTTCTCTTTTCACTTTTCTTTTCTCTTTTCTCTTCTTTTCTCTTTTCTCATCTTTTCTCCTCTTTACTCTTTTCCCTTTTCTCTTCTTTTTTCTTTTCTCTTCTTTTCTCTTTTCTCTTCTTTTCTCTTTTCCGTTTTCTTTTCTCTTTTCTCTATTCTCTTCTTTTCTCTTTTCTCTTCTTTTCTCCTTTCTTTTCTCTTTTCTCTTCTTCTCTTCTTTTCTCTTTTCTCTTCTTTTCCCTTCATTTCTCTTTTCTCTTTTGTATTCTTTTATCTTCTATTCACTTTTCTCTTTTATCTTTTCTTTTCTCTTCTTTTCTCTATTCTCTTCTTTTCTCTTTTCTCTTCTTTTCTCTTCATTTCTCTTTCCTCATTTCTCTATTCTCATCTGTTCTCTTTTCTCTTCTTTGCTCTTTTCTCTTTTCTCTTCTTCTATCTTCTTTTATCTTCTTTTCTCTTTTCTCTTTTCTCTATTCTCTTCTGTTCTCTTTTGTCTTCTTTCCTCTGTTCCCTTTTCTCGTCTATTCTCTTTTATCTTTTCTCTTCATTTCTCTTTTCTCTTCTTTTCCATTCTCTCTTCTTTTCTCTTTTCTCATTTCTCATTTCTCTTTTCTCTTCTTTTCTCTATTCTCTTCTTTTCTCTTTTTTCTCTTCTATTCACTTTTCTCTTTTATCTTTTCTCTTCTTTTCTCTTTTCTCCTCTTTTCTCTTTTCCCTTTTCTTTTCTCTTTTCTCTTTTCTCTTTTCTCTTAGTATCTGTTCTTTTCTCTTCTTTTCTCTACTTTTCTCTTTTCCCTTTATTCTCTTCTTTTCTCTTTTCCTATATTCTCTTCTTTTCTCTTTTCTCTTTTCTCTATTCTCTTCTGTTCTCTTTTGTCTTCTTTACTCTGTTCCCTTTTCTCGTCTATTCTCTTTTATCTTTTCTCTTCATTTCTCTTTTCTCTTCTTTTCCATTCTCTCTTCTTTTCTCTTTTCTCATTTCTCATTTCTCTTTTCTTTTCTTTTCTCTTTTCTCTTTTCTCTTCTGGTCTCTTTTTTCTCTTCTATTCTTTTCTCTTCTTTTCTCTTTTCCATTTTCTCTTCTTTTCTCTTGTCTCTTTTCTCTTGTCACTTCTTTTCTCTTTTCTCTTTTCTATTTCCTCTTCATTTCTATTTTATCTCTTCTCTTCTTTTCACTTTTCCCTTTTCTTTTCTCTTTTCTCTTCTTTTCTCTTTTCTCTTCTTTTCTCTTCTTTTCTCTGTTCCCTTTTCTCTTCTTTTTTCTTTTCTCTTCTTTTCTCGTTTCTCTTCTTTTCTCTTTTCTCTTTTCTCTTCTTATCTCTTCTCCTTTTTCTCATATCTGTTCTTTTCTCTTTTCTCTTCATTTCTCTTCTTTTCTCTTTTCCCTTTACACCTCTTTTTTCTTTTCTTCTTTTCTCTTTTCACTTTTCTTTTCTCTTTTCTCTTCTTTTCTCTTTTCACTTTTCTTTTCTCTTTTCTCTTCTTTTCTCTTTTCTCTTCTTTTCTCCTCTTTACTCTTTTCCCTTTTCTCTTCTTTTTTCTTTTCTCTAATATTCTCGTTTCTCTTCTTTTCTCTATTCTCTTCTTTTCTCTTTTCTCGTCTTTTCACTTTTCTCTTCATTTCCCTTCATTTTTCTTTTCTCTTTTCTCTTTTGTATTCTTTTCTCTTCTATTCACTTTTCTCAATTAACTTTTCTCTTCTTTTCGCTATTCTCTTCTTTTCTCTTTTCTCTTCTTTTCTCTTCATTTCTCTTTCCTCATTTCTCTATTCTCATCTGTTCTCTTTGCTCTTCTTTGCTCTTTTGTCTTTTCTCTTCTTCTATCTTCTTTTATCTTCTTTTCTCTTTTCTCTTTTCTCTATTCTCTTCTGTTCTCTTTTGTCTTCTTTCCTCTGTTCCCTTTTCTCGTCTATTCTCTTTTATCTTTTCTCTTCATTTCTCTTTTCTCTTCTTTTCCATTCTCTCTTCTTTTCTCTTTTCTCATTTCTCTTTTCTTTTCTTTTCTCTTTTCTCTTCGTGTCTCTTTTTTCTTTTCTATTCTTTTATCTTATTTTCTCTTTTCCATTTCTCTTATTTTCTCTTTTCCCTTTTCTCTTCTTTTCTCTATACTCTTTTTCTCTTTACTCTTCTTTTCTCTTTTCGCTTTTCTCTTCTTATCTCTTCTCCTTTTTCTCATATCTATTCTTTTCTCTTTTCTCTTTTCTCTTCATTTCTCTACTTTTTTCCCTGTACACCTCTTTTTTCTTTTCTTCTTTTCTCTTTTCACTTTTCTTTTCTCTTTTCTCTTCTTTTCTCTTTTCTCATCTTTTCTCCTCTTTACTCTTTTCCCTTTTCTCTGCTTTTTTCTTTTCTCTTCTTTTCTCGTTTCTCTTCTTTTTTCTTTTCTCTTCTTTTCTCTTTTCCATTTTCTTTTCTCTTTTCTCTATTCTCTTCTGTTCTCTTTTCTCGTCCTTTCTCTTTTCTCTTCATTTCCCTTCATTTTCTCTTTTGTATTCTTTTCTCTTCTATTCACTTTTCTCTTTTAACTTTTCTCTTCTTTTCTGTTTTCTCTTCTTTGCTCTTCTTTTCTCTTTTCTCTTTTGTATTCTTTTATCTTCTATTCTCTTTTCTCTTCTTTTCTCTTCATTTCTCTTTCCTCGTTTCTCTATTCTCATCTGTTCTCTTTTCTCTTCTTTGCTCTTTTCTCTTTTCTCTTCTTCTATCTACTTTTATCTTCTTTTCGCTTTTCTCTTTTCTCTATTCTCTTCTGTTCTCTTTTGTCTTCTTTCCACTGTTCCCTTTTCTCGTCTATTCTCTTTTATCTTTTCTCTTCATTTCTCTTTTCTCTTCTTTTCCATTCTCTCTTCTTTTCTTTTTTCTCATTTCTCTTTTCTTTTCTTTTCTCTTTTCTCTTTTCTCTTCTTGTCTCTTTTTTCTCTTCTATTCTTTTCTCTTCTTTTCTCTTTTCCATTTTCTCTTCTTTTCTCTTGTCTCTTTTCTCTTTTCACTTCTTGTCTCTTTCTTCTCTTCTATTATTTTCTCTTCTTTTCTTTTTTCTATTTCCTCTTCTTTTCTATTTTATCTCTTCTCTTCTTTTCTCTTTTCCCTTTTCTTTTCTCTTTTCTCTTCTTTTCTCCTTTCACTTTTCTTTTCTCTTTTCTCTTCTTTTCTCATCTTTTCGCCTCTTTATTCTTTTCCCTTTTCTCTTCTTTTTTCTTTTCTCTTCTTTTCTCATTTCTCTTCTTTTCTCTTTTCTCTTATTTTCTCTTTTCACTTTTCTCTTCTTTTCTCTTTTCCCTTTTCTCTTCTTTTCTCTATTCTCTTTTTCTCTTTACTCTTCTTTTCTCTTTTCGCTTTTGTCTTCTTATCTCTCCTTTTTCTCATATCTGTTCTTTTCTCTTTTCTCTTTTCGCTTCATTTCTCTTCTTTTCTCTTTTCCCTTTACACCTCTTTTTCCTTTTCTTCTTTTCTCTTTTCACTTTTCTTTTCTCTTTTCTCTTCTTTTCTCTTTTCTCATCTTTTCTCCTCTTTACTCTTTTCCCTTTTCTCTTCTTTTTTCTTTTCTCTTCTTTTCTCTTTTCTCTTCTTTTCTCTTTTCCCTTTTCTTTTCTCTTTTCTCTATTCTCTTCTTTTCTCTTTTTTCTCTTCTATTCACTTTTCTCTTTTATCTTTTCTCTTCTTTTCTCTTTTCTCCTCTTTTCTCTTTTCCCTTTTCTTTTCTCTTTTCTCTTTTCTCTATTCTCTTCTGTTCTCTTTTGTCTTCTTTCCACTGTTCCCTTTTCTCGTCTATTCTCTTTTATCTTTTCTCTTCATTTCTCTTTTCTCTTCTTTTCCATTCTCTCTTCTTTTCTCTTTTCTAATTTCTCATTACTCTTTTCTTTTCTTTTCTCTTTTCTCTTTTCTCTTCTGGTCTCTTTTTTCTCTTCTATTCTTTTCTTTTCTTTTCTCTTTTCCATTTTCTCTTCTTTTCTCTTGTCTCTTTTCTCTTTTCACTTCTTTTCTCTTTTCTCTTTTCTATTTCCTCTTCATTTCTATTTTATCTCTTCTCTTCTTTTCTCTTTTCCCTTTTCTTTTCTCTTTTCTCCTCTTTTCTCTTTTCTCTTCTTTTCTCTTTTCCCTTTTCTCTTCTTTTTTCTTTTCTCTTCTTTTCTCGTTTCTCTTCTTTTCTCTTTTCTCTTTTCTCTTCTTATCTCTTCTCCTTTTTCTCATATCTGTTCTTTTCTCTTTTCTCTTCATTTCTCTTCTTTTCTCTTTTCCCTTTACACCTCTTTTTTCTTTTCTTCTTTTCTCTTTTCACTTTTCTTTTCTCTTTTCTCTTCTTTTCTCTTTTCACTTTTCTTTTCTCTTTTCTCTTCTTTTCTCTTTTCTCATCTTTTCTCCTCTATACTCTTTTCCCTTTTCTCTTCTTTTTTCTTTTCTCTAATATTCTCGTTTCTCTTCTTTTCTCGTTTCTCTTCTTTTCTCTTTTCCCTTTTCTTTTCTCTTTTCTCTATTCTCTTCTTATCTCTTTTCTCGTCTTTTCACTTTTCTCTTCATTTCCCTTCATTTTTCTTTTCTCTTTTCTCTTTTGTATTCTTTTCTCTTCTATTCACTTTTCTCAATTAACTTTTCTCTTCTTTTCGCTATTCTCTTCTTTTCTCTTTTCTCTTCTTTTCTCTTCATTTCTCTTTCCTCATTTCTCTATTCTCATCTGTTCTCTTTGCTCTTCTTTGCTCTTTTGTCTTTTCTCTTCTTCTATCTTCTTTTATCTTCTTTTCTCTTTTCTCTTTTCTCTATTCTCTTCTGTTCTCTTTTGTCTTCTTTCCTCTGTTCCCTTTTCTCGTCTATTCTCTTTTATCTTTTCTCTTCATTTCTCTTTTCTCTTCTTTTCCATTCTCTCTTCTTTTCTCTTTTCTCATTTCTCTTTTCTTTTCTTTTCTCTTTTCTCTTTTCTCTTTTCTCTTCTTGTCTCTTTTTTCTCTTCTATTCTTTTCTCTTCTTTTCTCTTTTCCATTTTCTCTTGTTTTCTCTTGTCTCTTTTCTCTTTTCACTTCTTGTCTCTTTCTTCTCTTGTATTATTTTCTCTTCTTTTCTTTTTTCTATTTCCTCTTCTTTTCTATTTTATCTCTTCTCTTCTTTTCTCTTTTCCCTTTTCTTTTCTCTTTTCTCTTCTTTTCTCCTTTCACTTTTCTTTTCTCTTTTCTCTTCTTTTCTCATCTTTTCGCCTCTTTATTCTTTTCCCTTTTCTCTTCTTTTTTCTTTTCTCTTCTTTTCTCTTTTCTCTTCTTTTCTCTTCATTTCTCTTTCCTCATTTCTCTATTCTCATCTGTTCTCTTTGCTCTTCTTTGCTCTTTTGTCTTTTCTCTTCTTCTATCTTCTTTTATCTTCTTTTCTCTTTTCTCTTTTCTCTATTCTCTTCTGTTAACTTTTGTCTTCTTTCCTCTGTTCCCTTTTCTCGTCTATTCTCTTTTATCTTTTCTCTTCTTTTCTCTTTTCTCTTCTTTTCTCCTTTCACGTTTATTTTCTCTTTTCTCTTCTTTTCTCATTCATTTTTTCTCTTTTCTCTTCTTCTCGTCTTTTCTCCTTTCTCTTCTTTTCCCTTCATTTCTCTTTTCTCTTTTGTATTCTTTTATCTTCTATTCACTTTTCTCTTTTATCTTTTCTTTTCTCGTCTTTTCTCTATTCTCTTCTTTTCTCTTTTCTCTTCTTTTCTCTTCCTTTCTCTTTCCTCATTTCTCTATTCTCATCTGTTCTCTTTTCTCTTCTTTGCTCTTTTCTCTTTTCTGTTCTTCTATCTTCTTTTATCTTCTTTTCTCTTTTCTCTTTTCTATATTCTCTTCTGTTCTCTTTTGTCTTCTTTCCTCTGTTCCCTTTTCTCGTCTATTCTCTTTTATCTTTTCTCTTCATTTCTCTTTTCTCTTCTTTTCCATTCTCTCTTCTTTTCTCTTTTCTCATTTCTCTTTTCTTTTCTTTTCTCTTTTCTCTTCGTGTCTCTTTTTTCTTTTCTATTCTTTTATCTTATTTTCTCTTTTCCATTTCTCTTATTTTCTCTTTTCCCTTTTCTCTTCTTTTCTCTATACTCTTTTTCTCTTTACTCTTCTTTTCTCTTTTCGCTTTTCTCTTCTTATCTCTTCTCCTTTTTCTCATATCTATTCTTTTCTCTTTTCTCTTTTCTCTTCATTTCTCTACTTTTTTCCCTGTACACCTCTTTTTTCTTTTCTTCTTTTCTCTTTTCACTTTTCTTTTCTCTTTTCTCTTCTTTTCTCTTTTCTCATCTTTTCTCCTCTTTACTCTTTTCCCTTTTCTCTGCTTTTTTCTTTTCTCTTCTTTTCTCGTTTCTCTTCTTTTTTCTTTTCTCTTCTTTTCTCTTTTCCATTTTCTTTTCTCTTTTCTCTATTCTCTTCTGTTCTCTTTTCTCGTCCTTTCTCTTTTCTCTTCATTTCCCTTCATTTTCTCTTTTGTATTCTTTTCTCTTCTATTCACTTTTCTCTTTTAACTTTTCTCTTCTTTTCTCTTTTCTCTTCTTTGCTCTTTTCTCTTTTCTCTTCTTCTATCTTCTTTTATCTTCTTTTCTCTTTTCTCTTTTCTCTATTCTCTTCTGTTCTCTTTTGTCTTCTTTCCTCTGTTCCCTTTTCTTGTCTATTCTCTTTTATCTTTTCTCTTCTTTTCTCTTTTCTCTTCTTTTCTCCTTTCACGTTTATTTTCTCTTTTCTCTTCTTTTCTCATTCATTTTTTCTCTTTTCTCTTTTCTCTTCTTTTCTCTTTTCTCTTATTTTCTCCTTTCTTTTCTCTTTTCTCTTCTTCTCGTCTTTTCTCCTTTCTCTTCTTTTCCCTTCATTTCTCTTTTCTCTTTTGTATTCTTTTATCTTATATTTACTTTTCTCTTTTATCTTTTCTTTTCTCGTCTTTTCTCTATTCTCTTCTTTTCTCTTTTCTCTTCTTTTCTCTTCCTTTCTCTTTCCTCATTTCTCTATTCTCATCTGTTCTCTTTTCTCTTCTTTGCACTTTTCTCTTTTCTGTTCTTCTATCTTCTTTTATCTTCTTTTCTCTTTTCTCTTTTCTATATTCTCTTCTGTTCTCTTTTGTCTTCTTTCCTCTGTTCCCTTTTCTCGTCTATTCTCTTTTATCTTTTCTCTTCATTTCTCTTTTCTCTTCTTTTCCATTCTCTCTTCTTTTCTCTTTTCTCATTTCTCTTTTCTTTTCTTTTCTTCTTTTCTCTTTTCTCTTCTTGTCTCTTTTTTCTCTTCTAGTCTTTTCTCTTCTTTTCTCTTTTCCATTTTCTCTTCTTTTCTCTTGTCTCTTTTCTATTTTCACTTCTTGTCTCTTTCTTCTCTTCTATTATTTTCTCTTCTTTTCTTTTTTCTATTTCCTCTTCTTTTCTATTTTATCTCTTCTCTTCATTTCTCTTTTCCCTTTTCTTTTCTCTTTTCTCTTCTTTTCTCTTCTTTTCTCCTTTCACTTTTCTTTTCTCTTTTCTCTTCTTTTCTCATCTTTTCGCCTCTTTATTCTTTTCCCTTTTCTCTTCTTTTTTCTTTTCTCTTCTTTTCTCATTTCTCTTCTTTTCTCTTTTCTCTTATTTTCTCTTTTCACTTTTCTCTTCTTTTCTCTTTTCCCTTTTCTCTTCTTTTCTCTATTCTCTTTTTCTCTTTACTCTTCTTTTCTCTTTTCTCTTCTTATCTCTTCTCCTTTTTCTCATATCTGTTCTTTTCTCTTTTCTCTTCATTTCTCTTCTTTTCTCTTTTCCCTTTACACCTCTTTTTCCTTTTCTTCTTTTCTCTTTTCACTTTTCTTTTCTCTTTTGTCTTCTTTTCTCTTTTCTCATCTTTTCTCCTCTTTACTCTTTTCCCTTTTCTCTTCTTTTTTCTTTTCTCTTCTTTTCTCTTTTCCCTTTTCTTTTCTCTTTTCTCTATTCTCTTCTTTTCTCTTTTTTCTCTTCTATTCACTTTTCTCTTTTATCTTTTCTCTTCTTTTCTCTTTTCTCCTCTTTTCTCTTTTCCCTTTTCTTTTCTCTTTTCTCTTTTCTCTTTTCTCTTCTTTTCTCTTCTTTTCTCTTTTCTCTTTTCTCTTCTTTTATCTTTTCTCATCTTTTCTCCTCTTTACTCTTTTCCCTTTTCTCTTCTTTTTTCTTATCTCTTCTTTTCTCGTTTCACTTCTTTTCTCGTTTCTCTTCTTTTCTCTTTTCCCTTTTCTTTTCTCTTTTCTCTATTCTCTTCTTTTCTCTTTTTTCTCTTCTATTCACTTTTCTCTTTTATCTTTTCTCTTCTTTTCTCTATTCTCTTCTTTTCTATTTTCCCTTTTCTTTTCTCTTTTCTCTACTTTTCTCTTTTCTCTTCTTTTCTCCTTTCACGTTTCTTTTCTCTTTTCTCTTCTTTTCTCATTCATTTTTTCTCTTTTCTCTTTTCTCTTCTTTTCTCTTCTTTTCTCTTTTCTCTTCTTATCTCCTTTCTTTTCTCTTGTCTCTTCTCTTCTTTTCTCTTTTCTCTTCTTTTCTCTTCATTTCTCTTTTCTCTTTTGTATTCTTTTATCTTCTATTCACATTTCTCTTTTATCTTTTCTCTTCTTTTCTCTATTCTCTTCTTTTCTCTTTTCCCTTTTCTTTTCTTTTCTCTTTTCTCTTCTTTTCTCTTTTCTCTTCTTTTCTCTTCCTTTCTCCATACACGTTTCTTTTCTCTTTTCTCTTCTTTTCTCATTCATTTTTTCTCTTTTCTCTTTTCTCTTCTTTTCTCTTCTTTTCTCTTTTCTCTTCTTTTCCCTTCATTTCTCTTTTGTATTCTTTTATCTTCTATTCTCTTTTCTCTTCTTTTCTCTTCATTTCTCTTTCCTCGTTTCTCTATTCTCATCTGTTCTCTTTTCTCTTCTTTGCTCTTTTCTCTTTTCTCTTCTTCTATCTACTTTTATCTTCTTTTCGCTTTTCTCTTTTCTATATTCTCTTCTGTTCTCTTTTGTCTTCTTTCCACTGTTTCCTTTTCTCGTCTATTCTCTTTTATCTTTTCTCTTCATTTCTCTTTTCTCTTCTTTTCCATTCTCTCTTCTTTTCTCTTTTCTCATTTCTCTTTTCTTTTCTTTTCTCTTTTCTCTTTTCTCTTCTTGTCTCTTTTTTCTCTTCTATTCTTTTCTCTTCTTTTCTCTTTTCCATTTTCTCTTCTTTTCTCTTGTCTCTTTTCTCTTTTCACTTCTTGTCTCTTTCTTCTCTTCTATTATTTTCTCTTCTTTTCTTTTTTCTATTTCCTCTTCTTTTCTATTTTATCTCTTCTCTTCTTTTCTCTTTTCCCTTTTCTTTTCTCTTTTCTCTTCTTTTCTCCTTTCACTTTTCTTTTCTCTTTTCTCTTCTTTTCTCATCTTTTCGCCTCTTTATTCTTTTCCCTTTTCTCTTCTTTTTTCTTTTCTCTTCTTTTCTCATTTCTCTTCTTTTCTCTTTTCTCTTATTTTCTCTTTTCACTTTTCTCTTATTTTCTCTTTTCCCTTTTCTCTTCTTTTCTCTATTCTCTTTTTCTCTTTACTCTTCTTTTCTCTTTTCGCTTTTCTCTTCTTATCTCTTCTCCTTTTTCTCATATCTGTTCTTTTCTCTTTTCTCTTTTCGTTTCATTTCTCTTCTTTTCTCTTTTCCCTTTACACCTCTTTTTCCTTTTCTTCTTTTCTCTTTTCACTTTTCTTTTCTCTTTTCTCTTCTTTTCTCTTTTCTCATCTTTTCTCCTCTTTACTCTTTTCCCTTTTCTCTTCTTTTTTCTTTTCTCTTCTTTTCTCTTTTCTCTTCTTTTCTCTTTTCCCTTTTCTTTTCTCTTTTCTCTATTCTCTTCTTTTCTCTTTTTTCTCTTCTATTCACTTTTCTCTTTTATCTTTTCTCTTCTTTTCTCTTTTCTCCTCTTTTCTCTTTTCCCTTTTCTTTTCTCTTTTCTCTTTTCTCTATTCTCTTCTGTTCTCTTTTGTCTTCTTTCCACTGTTCCCTTTTCTCGTCTATTCTCTTTTATCTTTTCTCTTCATTTCTCTTTTCTCTTCTTTTCCATTCTCTCTTCTTTTCTCTTTTCTAATTTCTCATTACTCTTTTCTTTTCTTTTCTCTTTTCTCTTTTCTCTTCTGGTCTCTTTTTTCTCTTCTATTCTTTTCTTTTCTTTTCTCTTTTCCATTTTCTCTTCTTTTCTCTAGTCTCTTTTCTCTTTTCACTTCTTTTCTCTTTTCTCTTTTCTATTTCCTCTTCATTTCTATTTTATCTCTTCTCTTCTTTTCTCTTTTCCCTTTTCTTTTCTCTTTTCTCTTCTTTTCTCTTTTCTCTTCTTTTCTCTTCTTTACTCTTTTCCCTTTTCTCTTCTTTTTTCTTTTCTCTTCTTTTCTCGTTTCTCTTCTTTTCTCTTTTCTCTTTTCTCTTCTTATCTCTTCTCCTTTTTCTCATATCTGTTCTTTTCTCTTTTCTCTTTTCGCTTCATTTCTCTTCTTTTCTCTTTTCCCTTTACACCTCTTTTTTCTTTTCTTCTTTCCTCTTTTCACTTTTCTTTTCTCTTTTCTCTTCTCTTCTCTTTTCACTTTTCTTTTCTCTTTTCTCTTCTTTTCTCTTTTCTCATCTTTTCTCCTCTTTACTCTTTTCCCTTTTCTCTTCTTTTCTCGTTTCTCTTCTTTTCTCGTTTCTCTTCTTTTCTCGTTTCTCTTCTTTTCTCTTTTCCCTTTTCTTTTCTCTTTTCTCTATTCTCTTCTTTTCTCTTTTCTCGTCTTTTCACTTTTCTCTTCATTTCCCTTCATTTTTCTTTTCTCTTTTCTATTTTGTATTCTTTTCTCTTCTATTCACTTTTCTCAATTAACTTTTCTCTTCTTTTCGCTATTCTCTTCTTTTCTCTTTTCTCTTCTTTTCTCTTCATTTCTCTTTCCTCATTTCTCTATTCTCATCTGTTCTCTTTGCTCTTCTTTGCTCTTTTGTCTTTTTTCTTCTTCTATCTTCTTTTATCTTCTTTTCTCTTTTCTCTTTTCTCTATTCTCTTCTGTTCTCTTTTGTCTTCTTTCCTCTGTTCCCTTTTCTCGTCTATTCTCTTTTATCTTTTCTCTTCATTTCTCTTTTCTCTTCTTTTCCATTCTCTCTTCTTTTCTCTTTTCTCATTTCTCTTTTCTTTTCTTTTCTCTTTTCTCTTTTCTCTTCGTGTCTCTTTTTTCTTTTCTATTCTTTTATCTTATTTTCTCTTTTCCATTTCTCTTATTTTCTCTTTTCCCTTTTCTCTTCTTTTCTCTATACTCTTTTTCTCTTTACTCTTCTTTTCTCTTTTCGCTTTTCTCTTCTTATCTCTTCTCCTTTTTCTCATATCTATTCTTTTCTCTTTTCTCTTTTCTCTTCATTTCTCTACTTTTTTCCCTGTACACCTCTTTTTTCTTTTCTTCTTTTCTCTTTTCACTTTTCTTTTCTCTTTTCTCTTCTTTTCTCTTTTCTCATCTTTTCTCCTCTTTTCTCTTTTCCCTTTTCTCTGCTTTTTTCTTTTCTCTTCTTTTCTCGTTTCTCTTCTTTTTTCTTTTCTCTTCTTTTCTCTTTTCCATTTTCTTTTCTCTTTTCTCTGTTCTCTTCTGTTCTCTTTTCTCGTCCTTTCTCTTTTCTCTTCATTTCCCTTCATTTTCTCTTTTGTATTCTTTTCTCTTCTATTCACTTTTCTCTTTTAACTTTTCTCTTCTTTTCTCTGTTCTCTTCTTTTCTCTTTTTTCTCTTCTATTCACTTTTCTCTTTTATCTTTTCTCTTCTTTTCTCTATTCTCTTCTTTTCTCTATTAACTTTTCTCTTCTTTTCTCTATTCTCTTCTTTTCTCTTTTTTCTCTTCTATTCACTTTTCTCCTTTATCTTTTCTCTTCTTTTCTCTATTCTCTTCTTTTCTCTTTTCTTTTCTCTTTTATCTTCTTCTCTTCTTTTCTCCTTTCTCTTCTTTTCCCTTCATTTCTCTTTTCTCTTTTGTATTCTTTTATCTTCTGTTCACTTTTCTCTTTTATCTTTTCTTTTCTCGTCTTTTCTCTATTCTCTTCTTTTCTCTTTTCTCTTCTTTTCTCTTTTCCCTTTTCTTTTCTCTTTTCTCTATTCTCTTCTTTTCTCTTTTCTCGTCTTTTCTGTTTTCGCGTCATTTCCCTTCATTTCTCTTTTCTCTTTTCTCTTTTGTATTCTTTTCTCTTCTATTCACTTTTCTGTTTTAACTTTTCTCTTCTTTTCTCTATTCTCTTCTTTTCTCTTTTTTCTCTTCTATTCACTTTTCTCTTTTATATTTTCTCTTCTTTTCTCTTTTCTCCTCTTTTCTCTTTTCCCTTTTCTTTTCTCTTTTCTCTTTTCTCTTTTCTCTTCGTATCTCTTCTTTTCTCTTTTCTCTTCTTTTCTCTACTTTTCTCTTTTCCCTTTATTCTCTTCTTTTCTCTTTTCCTATATTCTCATCTTTTCTCTTTTCTCTTTTCTCTTCTTTTCTCTTCTTTATTCTTTAACCTTTTCTCTTCTTTTTACTCTTCTTTTCTCTTTTCTCTTCTTTTCATTTCTTTTCTCTTCTTTTCTCTTTTCTCTTCTTTTCTCTTCCTTTCTCTATATATTCTCTTTTCTCTCATTTTCTCTTATTTTCTCTTTTTCCTTTTCTCTTCTTTTCTCTATTCTCTTTTTCTCTTTACTCTTATTTTCTCTTTTCGCTTTTCTCTTCTTATCTCTTCTCCTTTTTCTCATATCTGTTCTTTTCTCTTTTCTCTTTTCTCTTCATTTCTCTTCTTTTTTCCCTTTACACCTCTTTTTTCTTTTCTTCTTTTCTCTTTTCACTTTTCTTTTCTCTTTTCTCTTCTTTTCTCTTTTCTCATCTTTTCTCCTCTTTACTCTTTTCCCTTTTCTCTTCTTTTTTCTTTCCTCTTCTTTTCTCGTTTCTCTTCTTTTCTCTTTTCTCTTCTTTTCTCTTTTCCCTTTTCTTTTCTCTTTTCTCTATTCTCTTCTTTTCTCTTTTCTCGTCTTTTCTCTTTTCTCTTCATTTCCCTTCATTGTTCTTTTCTCTTTTCTCTTTTGTATTCTTTTCTCTTCTATTCACTTTTCTCTTTTAACTTTTCTCTTCTTTTCTCTATTCTCTTCTTTTCCCTTTTTTCTCTTCTATTCACTTTTCTCTTTTATGTTTTCTCTTCTTTTCTCTATTCTCATCTTTTCTCTATTAACTTTTCTCTTCTTTCCTCTATTCTCTTCTTTTCTCTTTTTTCTCTTCTATTCACTTTTCTCCTTTATCTTTTCTCTTCTTTTCTCTATTCTCTTCTTTGCTCTTTTCTCTGCATTTCTCTTTCCTCATTTCTCTATTCTCATCTGTTCTCTTTTCTCTTCTTTGCTCTTTTCTCTTTTCTCTTCTTCTATCTTCTTTTATCTTCTTTTCTCTTTTCTCTGTTCTCTTCTGTTCTCTTTTGTCTTCTTTCCACTGTTCCCTTTTCTCGTCTATTCTCTTTTATCTTTTCTCTTCTTTTCTCTTTTCTCTTCTTTTCTCTTCTTTTCTCATTTCACGTTTCTTTTCTCTTTTCTCTTCTTTTATCATTCATTTTCTCTCTTTTCTGTTTTCTCTTCTTTTCTCTTTTCTCTTCTTTTCTCCTTTCTTTTCTCTTTTCTCTTCTTCTCTTCTTTTCTCTTTTCTCTTCTTTTCCCTTCATTTCTCTTTTCTCTTTTGTATTCTTTTATCTTCTATTCACTTTTCTCTTTTATCTTTTCTTTTCTCTTCTTTTCTCTTTTCTCTTCTTTTCTCTTTTCTCTTCTTTTCTCTTCATTTCTCTTTCCTCATTTCTCTATTCTCATCTGTTCTCTTTTCTCTTCTTTGCTCTTTTCTCTTTTCTCTTCTTCTATCTTCTTTTATCTTCTTTTCTCTTTTCTCTTTTCTCTATTCTCTTCTGTTCTCTTTTGTCTTCTTTCCTCTGTTCCCTTTTCTTGTCTATTCTCTTTTATCTTTTCTCTTCTTTTCTCTTTTCTCTTCTTTTCTCCTTTCACGTTTATTTTCTCTTTTCTCTTCTTTTCTCATTCATTTTTTCTCTTTTCTCTTTTCTCTTCTTTTCTCTTTTCTCTTATTTTCTCCTTTCTTTTCTCTTTTCTCTTCTTCTCGTCTTTTCTCCTTTCTCTTCTTTTCCCTTCATTTCTCTTTTCTCTTTTGTATTCTTTTATCTTCTATTCACTTTTCTCTTTTATCTTTTCTTTTCTCGTCTTTTCTCTATTCTCTTCTTTTCTCTTTTCTCTTCTTTTCTCTTCCTTTCTCTTTCCTCATTTCTCTATTCTCATCTGTTCTCTTTTCTCTTATTTGCTCTTTTCTCTTTTCTGTTCTTCTATCTTCTTTTATCTTCTTTTCTCTTTTCTCTTTTCTATATTCTCTTCTGTTCTCTTTTGTCTTCTTTCCTCTGTTCCCTTTTCTCGTCTATTCTCTTTTATCTTTTCTCTTCATTTCTCTTTTCTCTTCTTTTCCATTCTCTCTTCTTTTCTCTTTTCTCATTTCTCTTTTCTTTTCTTTTCTCTTTTCTCTTTTCTCTTCTTGTCTCTTTTTTCTCTTCTATTCTTTTCTCTTCTTTTCTCTTTTCCATTTTCTCTTGTTTTCTCTTGTCTCTTTTCTCTTTTCACTTCTTGTCTCTTTCTTCTCTTCTATTATTTTCTCTTCTTTTCTTTTTTCTATTTCCTCTTCTTTTCTATTTTATCTCTTCTCTTCTTTTCTCTTTTCCCTTTTCTTTTCTCTTTTCTCTTCTTTTCTCTTCTTTTCTCCTTTCACTTTTCTTTTCTCTTTTCTCTTCTTTTCTCATCTTTTCGCCTCTTTATTCTTTTCCCTTTTCTCTTCTTTTTTTCTTTTCTCTTCTTTTCTCATTTCTCTTCTTTTCTCTTTTCTCTTATTTTCTCTTTTCACTTTTCTCTTCTTTTCTCTTTTCCCTTTTCTCTTCTTTTCTCTATTGTCTTTTTCTCTTTACTCTTCTTTTCTCTTTTCGCTTTTCTCTTCTTATCTCTTCTCCTTTTTCTCATATCTGTTCTTTTCTCTTTTCTCTTTTCGCTTCATTTCTCTTCTTTTCTCTTTTCCCTTTACACCTCTTTTTCCTTTTCTTCTTTTCTCTTTTCACTTTTCTTTTCTCTTTTCTCTTCTTTTCTCTTTTCTCATCTTTTCTCCTCTTTACTCTTTTCCCTTTTCTCTTCTTTTTTCTTTTCTCTTCTTTTCTCTTTTCTCTTCTTTTCTCTTTTCCGTTTTCTTTTCTCTTTTCTCTATTCTCTTCTTTTCTCTTTTCTCTTCTTTTCTCCTTTCTTTTCTCTTTTCTCTTCTTCTCTTCTTTTCTCTTTTCTCTTCTTTTCCCTTCATTTCTCTTTTCTCTTTTGTATTCTTTTATCTTCTATTCACTTTTCTCTTTTATCTTTTCTTTTCTCTTCTTTTCTCTATTCTCTTCTTTTCTCTTTTCTCTTCTTTTCTCTTCATTTCTCTTTCCTCATTTCTCTATTCTCATCTGTTCTCTTTTCTCTTCTTTGCTCTTTTCTCTTTTCTCTTCTTCTATCTTCTTTTATGTTCTTTTCTCTTTTCTCTTTTCTATATTCTCTTCTGTTCTCTTTTGTCTTCTTTCCTCTGTTCCCTTTTCTCGTCTATTCTCTTTTATCTTTTCTCTTCATTTCTCTTTTCTCTTCTTTTCCATTCTCTCTTCTTTTCTCTTTTCTCA
Organism: Chiloscyllium punctatum; assembly: GCF_047496795.1. NCBI lineage: Eukaryota > Metazoa > Chordata > Chondrichthyes > Orectolobiformes > Hemiscylliidae > Chiloscyllium > Chiloscyllium punctatum. Next base: position 37,551,600 of record NC_092779.1, read on the forward strand.
TTTCTCTTTTCTTTTCTTCTTTTCTCTTTTCTCTTCTTGTCTCTTTTTTCTCTTCTAGTCTTTTCTCTTCTTTTCTCTTTTCCATTTTCTCTTCTTTTCTCTTGTCTCTTTTCTCTTTTCACTTCTTGTCTTTTTCTTCTCTTCTATTATTTTCTCTTCTTTTCTTTTTTCTATTTCCTCTTCTTTTCTATTTTATCTCTTCTCTTCTTTTCTCTTTTCCCTTTTCTTTTCTCTTTTCTCTTCTTTTCTCCTTTCACTTTTCTTTTCTCTTTTCTCTTCTTTTCTCATCTTTTCGCCTCTTTATTCTTTTCCCTTTTCTCTTCTTTTTTCTTTTCTCTTCTTTTCTCATTTCTCGTCTTTTCTCTTTTCTCTTATTTTCTCTTTTCACTTTTCTCTTCTTTTCTCTTTTCCCTTTTCTCTTCTTTTCTCTATTCTCTTTTTCTCTTTACTCTTCTTTTCTCTTTTCGCTTTTCTCTTCTTATCTCTTCTCCTTTTTCTCATATCTGTTCTTTTCTCTTTTCTCTTTTCGCTTCATTTCTCTTCTTTTCTCTTTTCCCTTTACACCTCTTTTTCCTTTTCTTCTTTTCTCTTTTCACTTTTCTTTTCTCTTTTCTCTTCTTTTCTCTTTTCTCATCTTTTCTCCTCTTTACTCTTTTCCCTTTTCTCTTCTTTTTTCTTTTCTCTTCTTTTCTCTTTTCTCTTCTTTTCTCTTTTCCCTTTTCTTTTCTCTTTTCTCTATTCTCTTCTTTTCTCTTTTTTCTCTTCTATTCACTTTTCTCTTTTATCTTTTCTCTTCTTTTCTCTTTTCTCCTCTTTTCTCTTTTCCCTTTTCTTTTCTCTTTTCTCTTTTCTCTTTTCTCTTCTTTTCTCTTCTTTTCTCTTTTCTCTTTTCTCTTCTTTTATCTTTTCTCATCTTTTCTCCTCTTTACTCTTTTCCCTTTTCTCTTCTTTTTTCTTATCTCTTCTTTTCTCGTTTCTCTTCTTTTCTCGTTTCTCTTCTTTTCTCTTTTCCCTTTTCTTTTCTCTTTTCTCTATTCTCTTCTTTTCTCTTTTTTCTCTTCTATTCACTTTTCTCTTTTATCTTTTCTCTTCTTTTCTCTATTCTCTTCTTTTCTATTTTCCCTTTTCTTTTCTTTTCTCTTTTCTCTACTTTTCTCTTTTCTCTTCTTTTCTCCTTTCACGTTTCTTTTCTCTTTTCTCTTCTTTTCTCATTCATTTTTTCTCTTTTCTCTTTTCTCTTCTTTTCTCTTCTTTTCTCTTTTCTCTTCTTATCTCCTTTCTTTTCTCTTGTCTCTTCTCTTCTTTTCTCTTTTCTCTTCTTTTCTCTTCATTTCTCTTTTCTCTTTTGTATTCTTTTATCTTCTATTCACATTTCTCTTTTATCTTTTCTTTTCTTTTCTCTATTCTCTTCTTTTCTCTTTTCCCTTTTCTTTTCTTTTCTCTTTTCTCTTCTTTTCTCTTTTCTCTTCTTTTCTCTTCCTTTCTCCATACACGTTTCTTTTCTCCTTTGTATTCTTTTCTCATTCATTTTTTCTCTTTTCTCTTTTCTCTTCTTTTCTCTTCTTTTCTCTTTTCTCTTCTTTTCCCTTCATTTCTCTTTTCTCTTTTGTATTCTTTTATCTTCTATTCTCTTTTCTCTTCTTTTCTCTTCATTTCTCTTTCCTCGTTTCTCTATTCTCATCTGTTCTCTTTTCTCTTCTTTGCTCTTTTCTCTTTTCTCTTCTTCTATCTACTTTTATCTTCTTTTCGCTTTTCTCTTTTCTATATTCTCTTCTGTTCTCTTTTGTCTTCTTTCCACTGTTCCCTTTTCTCGTCTATTCTCTTTTATCTTTTCTCTTCATTTCTCTTTTCTCTTCTTTTCCATTCTCTCTTCTTTTCTCTTTTCTCATTTCTCTTTTCTTTTCTTTTCTCTTTTCTCTTTTCTCTTCTTGTCTCTTTTTTCTCTTCTATTCTTTTCTCTTCTTTTCTCTTTTCCATTTTCTCTTCTTTTCTCTTGTCTCTTTTCTCTTTTCACTTCTTGTCTCTTTCTTTTCTTCTATTATTTTCTCTTCTTTTCTTATTTCTATTTCCTCTTCTTTTCTATTTTATCTCTTCTCTTCTTTTCTCTTTTCCCTTTTCTTTTCTCTTTTCTCTTCTTTTCTCCTTTCACTTTTCTTTTCTCTTTTCTCTTCTTTTCTCATCTTTTCGCCTCTTTATTCTTTTCCCTTTTCTCTTCTTTTTTCTTTTCTCTTCTTTTCTCATTTCTCTTCTTTTCTCTTTTCTCTTATTTTCTCTTTTCACTTTTCTCTTCTTTTCTCTTTTCCCTTTTCTCTTCTTTTCTCTATTCTCTTTTTCTCTATACTCTTCTTTTCTCTTTTCGCTTTTCTCTTCTTATCTCTTCTCCTTTTTCTCATATCTGTTCTTTTCCCTTTTCTCTTTTCGCTTCATTTCTCTTCTTTTCTCTTTTCCCTTTACACCTCTTTTTCCTTTTCTTCTTTTCTCTTTTCACTTTTCTTTTCTCTTTTCTCTTCTTTTCTCTTTTCTCATCTTTTCTCCTCTTTACTCTTTTCCCTTTTCTCTTCTTTTTTCTTTTCTCTTCTTTTCTCTTTTCTCTTCTTTTCTCTTTTCACATTTCTTTTCTCTTTTCTCTATTCTCTTCTTTTCTCTTTTTTCTCTTCTATTCACTTTTCTCTTTTATCTTTTCTCTTCTTTTCTCTTTTCTCCTCTTTTCTCTTTTCCCTTTTCTTTTCTCTTTTCTCTTTTCTCTATTCTCTTCTGTTCTCTTTTCTCTTCTTTTCTCTTCATTTCTCTTACCTCATTTCTCTATTCTCATCTGTTCTCTTTGCTCTTCTTTGCTCTTTTGTCTTTTCTCTTCTTCTATCTTCTTTTATCTTCTTTTCTCTTTTCTCTTTTCTCTATTCTCTTCTGTTCTCTTTTGTCTTCTTTCCTCTGTTCCCTTTTCTCGTCTATTCTCTTTTATCTTTTCTCTTCATTTCTCTTTTCTCTTCTTTTCCATTCTCTCTTCTTTTCTCTTTTCTCATTTCTCTTTTCTTTTCTTTTCTCTTTTCTCTTCGTGTCTCTTTTTTCTTTTCTATTCTTTTATCTTATTTTCTCTTTTCCATTTCTCTTATTTTCTCTTTTCCCTTTTCTCTTCTTTTCTCTATACTCTTTTTCTCTTTACTCTTCTTTTCTCTTTTCGCTTTTCTCTTCTTATCTCTTCTCCTTTTTCTCTTATCTATTCTTTTCTCTTTTCTCTTTTCTCTTCATTTCTCTACTTTTTTCCCTGTACACCTCTTTTTTCTTTTCTTCTTTTCTCTTTTCACTTTTCTTTTCTCTTTTCTCTTCTTTTCTCTTTTCTCATCTTTTCTCCTCTTTACTCTTTTCCCTTTTCTCTGCTTTTTTCTTTTCTCTTCTTTTCTCGTTTCTCTTCTTTTTTCTTTTCTCTTCTTTTCTCTTTTCCATTTTCTTTTCTCTTTTCTCTATTCTCTTCTGTTCTCTTTTCTCGTCCTTTCTCTTTTCTCTTCATTTCCCTTCATTTTCTCTTTTGTATTCTTTTCTCTTCTATTCACTTTTCTCTTTTAACTTTTCTCTTCTTTTCTCGTTTCTCTTCTTTGCTCTTTTCTCTTTTCTCTTCTTCTATCTTCTTTTATCTTCTTTTCTCTTTTCTCTTTTCTCTATTCTCTTCTGTTCTCTTTTGTCTTCTTTCCTCTGTTCCCTTTTCTTGTCTATTCTCTTTTATCTTTTCTCTTCTTTTCTCTTTTCTCTTCTTTTCTCCTTTCACGTTTATTTTCTCTTTTCTCTTCTTTTCTCATTCATTTTTTCTCTTTTCTCTTTTCTCTTCTTTTCTCTTTTCTCTTATTTTCTCCTTTCTTTTCTCTTTTCTCTTCTTCTCGTCTTTTCTCCTTTCTCTTCTTTTCCCTTCATTTCTCTTTTCTCTTTTGTATTCTTTTATCTTCTATTCACTTTTCTCTTTTATCTTTTCTTTTCTCGTCTTTTCTCTATTCTCTTCTTTTATCTTTTCTCTTCTTTTCTCTTCCTTTCTCTTTCCTCATTTCTCTATTCTCATCTGTTCTCTTTTCTCTTCTTTGCACTTTTCTCTTTTCTGTTCTTCTATCTTCTTTTATCTTCTTTTCTCTTTTCTCTTTTCTATATTCTCTTCTGTTCTCTTTTGTCTTCTTTCCTCTGTTCCCTTTTCTCGTCTATTCTCTTTTATCTTTTCTCTTCATTTCTCTTTTCTCTTCTTTTCCATTCTCTCTTCTTTTCTCTTTTCTCATTTCTCTTTTCTTTTCTTTTCTTCTTTTCTCTTTTCTCTTCTTGTCTCTTTTTTCTCTTCTAGTCTTTTCTCTTCTTTTCTCTTTTCCATTTTCTCTTCTTTTCTCTTGTCTCTTTTCTCTTTTCACTTCTTGTCTCTTTCTTCTCTTCTATTATTTTCTTTTCTTTTCTTTTTTCTATTTCCTCTTCTTTTCTATTTTATCTCTTCTCTTCTTTTCACTTTTCTCCTCTTTTCTCTTTTCCCTTTTCTTTTCTCTTTTCTCTTTTCTCTATTCTCTTCTGTTCTCTTTTGTCTTCTTTCCACTGTTCCCTTTTCTCGTCTATTCTCTTTTATCTTTTCTCTTCATTTCTCTTTTCTCTTCTTTTCCATTCTCTCTTCTTTTCTCTTTTCTAATTTCTCATTACTCTTTTCTTTTTTTTCTCTTTTCTCATTTCTCTTCTGGTCTCTTTTTTCTCTTCTATTCTTTTCTTTTCTTTACTCTTTTCCATTTTCTCTTCTTATCTCTTGTCTCTTTTCTCTTTTCACTTCTTTTCTCTTTTCTCTTTTCTATTTCCTCTTCATTTCTATTTTATCTCTTCTCTTCTTTTCTCTTTTCCCTTTTCTTTTCTCTTTTCTCTTCTTTTCTCTTCTTTTCTCTTCTTTTCTCTTTTCCCTTTTCTCTTCTTTTTTCTTTTCTCTTCTTTTCTCGTTTCTCTTCTTTTCTCTTTTCTCTTTTCTCTTCTTATCTCTTCTCCTTTTTCTCATATCTGTTCTTTTCTCTTTTCTCTTCATTTCTCTTCTTTTCTCTTTTCCCTTTACGCCTCTTTTTTCTTTTCTTCTTTTCTCTTTTCACTTTTCTTTTCTCTTTTCTCTTCTTTTCTCTTTTCACTTTTCTTTTCTCTTTTCTCTTCTTTTCTCTTTTCTCATCTTTTCTCCTCTTTACTCTTTTCCCTTTTCTCTTCTTTTTTCTTTTCTCTTCTTTTGTCGTTTCTCTTCTTTTCTCGTTTCTCTTCTTTTCTCTTTTCCCTTTTCTTTTCTCTTTTCTCTATTCTCTTCTTTTCTCTTTTCTCGTCTTTTCACTTTTCTCTTCATTTCCCTTCATTTTTCTTTTCTCTTTTCTCTTTTGTATTCTTTTCTCTTCTATTCACTTTTCTCAATTAACTTTTCTCTTCTTTTCGCTATTCTCTTCTTTTCTCTTTTCTCTTCTTTTCTCTTCATTTCTCTTTCCTCATTTCTCTATTCTCATCTGTTCTCTTTGCTCTTCTTTGCTCTTTTGTCTTTTCTCTTCTTCTATCTTCTTTTATCTTCTTTTCTCTTTTCTCTTTTCTCTATTCTCTTCTGTTCTCTTTTGTCTTCTTTCCTCTGTTCCCTTTTCTCGTCTATTCTCTTTTATCTTTTCTCTTCATTTCTCTTTTCTCTTCTTTTCCATTCTCTCTTCTTTTCTCTTTTCTCATTTCTCTTTTCTTTTCTTTTCTCTTTTCTCTTCGTGTCTCTTTTTTCTTTTCTATTCTTTTATCTTATTTTCTCTTTTCCATTTCTCTTATTTTCTCTTTTCCCTTTTCTCTTCTTTTCTCTATACTCTTTTTCTCTTTACTCTTCTTTTCTCTTTTCGCTTTTCTCTTCTTATCTCTTCTCCTTTTTCTCATATCTATTCTTTTCTCTTTTCTCTTTTCTCTTCATTTCTCTACTTTTTTCCCTGTACACCTCTTTTTTCTTTTCTTCTTTTCTCTTTTCACTTTTCTTTTCTCTTTTCTCTTTTCTCATCTTTTCTCCTCTTTACTCTTTTCCCTTTTCTCTGCTTTTTTCTTTTCTCTTCTTTTCTCGTTTCTCTTCTTTTTTCTTTTCTCTTCTTTTCTCTTTTCCATTTTCTTTTCTCTTTTCTCTATTCTCTTCTGTTCTCTTTTCTCGTCCTTTCTCTTTTCTCTTCATTTCCCTTCATTTTCTCTTTTGTATTCTTTTCTCTTCTATTCACTTTTCTCTTTTAACTTTTCTCTTCTTTTCTCTTTTCTCTTCTTTGCTCTTTTCTCTTTTCTCTTCTTCTATCTTCTTTTATCTTCTTTTCTCTTTTCTCTTTTCTCTATTCTCTTCTGTTCTCTTTTGTCTTCTTTCCTCTGTTCCCTTTTCTTGTCTATTCTCTTTTATCTTTTCTATTCTTTTCTCTTTTCTCTTCTTTTCTCCTTTCACGTTTATTTTCTCTTTTCTCTTCTTTTCTCATTCATTTTTTCTCTTTTCTCTTTTCTCTTCTTTTCTCTTTTCTCTTATTTTCTCCTTTCTTTTCTCTTTTCTCTTCTTCTCGTCTTTTCTCCTTTCTCTTCTTTTCCCTTCATTTCTCTTTTCTCTTTTGTATTCTTTTATCTTCTATTCACTTTTCTCTTTTATCTTTTCTTTTCTCGTCTTTTCTCTATTCTCTTCTTTTCTCTTTTCTCTTCCTTTCTCTTTCCTCATTTCTCTATTCTCATCTGTTCTCTTTTCTCTTCTTTGCACTTTTCTCTTTTCTGTTCTTCTATCTTCTTTTATCTTCTTTTCTCTTTTCTCTTTTCTATATTCTCTTCTGTTCTCTTTTGTCTTCTTTCCTCTGTTCCCTTTTCTCGTCTATTCTCTTTTATCTTTTCTCTTCATTTCTCTTTTCTCTTCTTTTCCATTCTCTCTTCTTTTCTCTTTTCTCATTTCTCTTTTCTTTTCTTTTCTTCTTTTCTCTTTTCTCTTCTTGTCTCTTTTTTTCTCTTCTAGTCTTTTCTCTTCTTTTCTCTTTTCCATTTTCTCTTCTTTTCTCTTGTCTCTTTTCTCTTTTCACTTCTTGTCTCTTTCTTCTCTTCTATTATTTTCTCTTCTTTTCTTTTTTCTATTTCCTCTTCTTTTCTATTTTATCTCTTCTCTTCTTTTCTCTTTTCCCTTTTCTTTTCTCTTTTCTCTTCTTTTCTCTTCTTTTCTCCTTTCACTTTTCTTTTCTCTTTTCTCTTCTTTTCTCATCTTTTCGCCTCTTTATTCTTTTCCCTTTTCTCTTCTTTTTTCTTTTCTCTTCTTTTCTCATTTCTCTTCTTTTCTCTTTTCTCTTCTTTTCTCTTTTCACTTTTCTCTTCTTTTCTCTTTTCCCTTTTCTCTTCTTTTCTCTATTCTCTTTTTCTCTTTACTCTTCTTTTCTCTTTTCGCTTTTCTCTTCTTATCTCTTCTCCTTTTTCTCATATCTGTTCTTTTCTCTTTTCTCTTTTCGCTTCATTTCTCTTCTTTTCTCTTTTCCCTTTACACCTCTTTTTCCTTTTCTTCTTTTCTCTTTTCACTTTTCTTTTCTCTTTTCTCTTCTTTTCTCTTTTCTCATCTTTTCTCCTCTTTACTCTTTTCCCTTTTCTCTTCTTTTTTCTTTTCTCTTCTTTTCTCGTTTCTCTTCTTTTCTCTTTTCCCTTTTCTTTTCTCTTTTCTCTATTCTCTTCTTTTCTCTTTTTTCTCTTCTATTCACTTTTCTCTTTTATCTTTTCTCTTCTTTTCTCTTTTCTCCTCTTTTCTCTTTTCCCTTTTCTTTTCTCTTTTCTCTTTTCTCTTTTCTCTTCTTTTCTCTTCTTTTCACTTTTCTCTTTTCTCTTCTTTTATCTTTTCTCATCTTTTCTCCTCTTTACTCTTTTCCCTTTTCTCTTCTTTTTTGTTATCTCTTCTTTTCTCGTTTCTCTTCTTTTCTCGTTTCTCTTCTTTTCTCTTTTCCCTTTTCTTTTCTCTTTTCTCTATTTTCTTCTTTTCTCTTTTTTCTCTTCTATTCACTTTTCTCTTTTATCTTTTCTCTTCTTTTCTCTATTCTCTTCTTTTCTATTTTCCCTTTTCTTTTCTTTTCTCTTTTCTCTACTTTTCTCTTTTCTCTTCTTTTCTCCTTTCACGTTCCTTTTCTCTTTTCTCTTCTTTTCTCATTCATTTTTTCTCTTTTCTCTTTTCTCTTCTTTTCTCTTCTTTTCTCTATTCTCTTCTTATCTCCTTTCTTTTCTCTTGTCTCTTCTCTTCTTTTCTCTTTTCTCTTCTTTTCTCTTCATTTCTCTTTTCTCTTTTGTATTCTTTTATCTTCTATTCACATTTCTCTTTTATCTTTTCTCTTCTTTTCTCTATTCTCTTCTTTTCTCTTTTCCCTTTGCTTTTCTTTTCTCTTTTCTCTTCTTTTCTCTTTTCTCTTCTTTTCTCTTCCTTTCTCCATACACGTTTCTTTTCTCTTTTCTCTTCTTTTCTCATTCATTTTTTCTCTTTTCTCTTTTCTCTTCTTTTCTCTTCTTTTCTCTTTTCTCTTTTGTATTCTTTTATCTTCTATTCTCTTTTCTCTTCTTTTCTCTTCATTTCTCTTTCCTCGTTTCTCTATTCTCATCTGTTCTCTTTTCTCTTCTTTGCTCTTTTCTCTTTTCTCTTCTTCTATCTACTTTTATCTTCTTTTCGCTTTTCTCTTTTCTCTATTCTCTTCTGTTCTCTTTTGTCTTCTTTCCACTGTTCCCTTTTCTCGTCTATTCTCTTTTATCTTTTCTCTTCATTTCTCTTTTCTCTTCTTTTCCATTCTCTCTTCTTTTCTCTTTTCTCATTTCTCTTTTCTTTTCTTTTCTCTTTTCTCTTTTCTCTTCTTGTCTCTTTTTTCTCTTCTTTTCCATTCTCTCTTCTTTTCTCTTTTCTCATTTCTCTTTTCTCTTCTTTTTTCTTTTCTCTTCTTTTCTCGTTTCTCTTCTTTTCTCTTTTCTCTTTTGTATTCTTTTATCTTCTATTCTCTTTTCTCTTCTTTTCTCTTCATTTCTCTTTCCTCATTTCTCTATTCTCAACTGTTCTCTTTTCTCTTCTTTGCTCTTTTCTCTTTTCTCTTCTTCTATGTTCTTTTATCTTCTTTTCTCTTTTCTCTTTTCTCTATTCTCTTCTGTTCTCTTTTGTCTTCTTTCCTCTGTTCCCTTTTCTCGTCTATTCTCTTTTATCTTTTCTCTTCTTTTCTCTTTTCTCTTCTTTTCTCCTTTCACGTTTATTTTCTCTTTTCTCTTCTTTTCTCATTCATTTTTTCTCTTTTCTCTTTTCTCTTCTTTTCTCTTTTCTCTTATTTTCTCCTTTCTTTTCTCTTTTCTCTTCTTCTCGTCTTTTCTCCTTTCTCTTCTTTTCCCTTCATTTCTCTTTTCTCTTTTGTATTCTTTTATCTTCTATTCACTTTTCTCTTTTATCTTTTCTTTTCTCGTCTTTTCTCTATTCTCTTCTTTTCTCTTTTCTCTTCTTTTCTCTTCCTTTCTCTTTCCTCATTTCTCTATTCTCATCTGTTCTCTTTTCTCTTCTTTACTCTTTTCTCTTTTCTGTTCTTCTATCTTCTTTTATCTTCTTTTCTCTTTTCTCTTTTCTATATTCTCTTCTGTTCTCTTTTGTCTTCTTTCCTCTGTTCCCTTTTCTCGTCTATTCTCTTTTATCTTTTCTCTTCATTTCTCTTTTCTCTTCTTTTCCATTCTCTCTTCTTTTCTCTTTTCTCATTTCTCTTTTCTTTTCTTTTCTCTTTTCTCTTTTCTCTTCTTGTCTCTTTTTTCTCTTCTATTCTTTTCTCTTCTTTTCTCTTTTCCATTTTCTCTTGTTTTCTCTTGTCTCTTTTCTCTTTTCACTTCTTGTCTCTTTCTTCTCTTCTATTATTTTCTCTTCTTTTCTTTTTTCTATTTCCTCTTCTTTTCTATTTTATCTCTTCTCTTCTTTTCTCTTTTCCCTTTTCTTTTCTCTTTTCTCTTCTTTTCTCTTCTTTTCTCCTTTCACTTTTCTTTTCTCTTTTCTCTTCTTTTCTCATCTTTTCGCCTCTTTATTCTTTTCCCTTTTCTCTTCTTTTTTTCTTTTCTCTTCTTTTCTCATTTCTCTTCTTTTCTCATTTCTCTTATTTTCTCTTTTCACTTTTCTCTTCTTTTCTCTTTTCCCTTTTCTCTTCTTTTCTCTATTCTCTTTTTCTCTTTACTCTTCTTTTCTCTTTTCGCTTTTCTCTTCTTATCTCTTCTCCTTTTTCTCATATCTGTTCTTTTCTCTTTTCTCTTTTCGCTTCATTTCTCTTCTTTTCTCTTTTCCCTTTACACCTCTTTTTCCTTTTCTTCTTTTCTCTTTTCACTTTTCTTTTCTCTTTTCTCTTCTTTTCTCTTTTCTCATCTTTTCTCCTCTTTACTCTTTTCCCTTTTCTCTTCTTTTTTCTTTTCTCTTCTTTTCTCTTTTCTCTTCTTTTCTCTTTTCCGTTTTCTTTTCTCTTTTCTCTATTCTCTTCTTTTCTCTTTTCTCTTCTTTTCTCCTTTCTTTTCTCTTTTCTCTTCTTCTCTTCTTTTCTCTTTTCTCTTCTTTTCCCTTCATTTCTCTTTTCTCTTTTGTATTCTTTTATCTTCTATTCACTTTTCTCTTTTATCTTTTCTTTTCTCTTCTTTTCTCTATTCTCTTCTTTTCTCTTTTCTCTTCTTTTCTCTTCATTTCTCTTTCCTCATTTCTCTATTCTCATCTGTTCTCTTTTCTCTTCTTTGCTCTTTTCTCTTTTCTCTTCTTCTATCTTCTTTTATCTTCTTTTCTCTTTTCTCTTTGCTCTATTCTCTTCTGTTCTCTTTTGTCTTCTTTCCTCTGTTCCCTTTTCTCGTCTATTCTCTTTTATCTTTTCTCTTCATTTCTCTTTTCTCTTCTTTTCCATTCTCTCTTCTTTTCTCTTTTCTCATTTCTCTTTTCTTTTCTTTTCTCTTTTCTCTTCTTTTCTCTTTTCTCATCTTTTCTCCTCTTTACTCTTTTCCCTTTTCTCTTCTTTTTTCTTTTCTCTTCTTTTCTCGTTTCTCTTCTTTTCTCTTTTCTCTTTTGTATTCTTTTATCTTCTATTCTCTTTTCTCTTCTTTTCTCTTCATTTCTCTTTCCTCATTTCTCTATTCTCATCTGTTCTCTTTTCTCTTCTTTGCTCTTTTCTCTTTTCTCTTCTTCTATGTTCTTTTATCTTCTTTTCTCTTTTCTCTTTTCTCTATTCTCTTCTGTTCTCTTTTGTCTTCTTTCCTCTGTTCCCTTTTCTCGTCTATTCTCTTTTATCTTTTCTCTTCTTTTCTCTTTTCTCTTCTTTTCTCCTTTCACGTTTATTTTCTCTTTTCTCTTCTTTTCTCATTCATTTTTTCTCTTTTCTCTTTTCTCTTCTTTTCTCTTTTCTCTTATTTTCTCCTTTCTTTTCTCTTTTCTCTTCTTCTCGTCTTTTCTCCTTTCTCTTCTTTTCCCTTCATTTCTCTTTTCTCTTTTGTATTCTTTTATCTTCTATTCACTTTTCTCTTTTATCTTTTCTTTTCTCGTCTTTTCTCTATTCTCTTCTTTTCTCTTTTCTCTTCTTTTCTCTTCCTTTCTCTTTCCTCATTTCTCTATTCTCATCTGTTCTCTTTTCTCTTCTTTGCTCTTTTCTCTTTTCTGTTCTTCTATCTTCTTTTATCTTCTTTTCTCTTTTCTCTTTTCTATATTCTCTTCTGTTCTCTTTTGTCTTCTTTCCTCTGTTCCCTTTTCTCGTCTATTCTCTTTTATCTTTTCTCTTCATTTCTCTTTTCTCTTCTTTTCCATTCTCTCTTCTTTTCTCTTTTCTCATTTCTCTTTTCTTTTCTTTTCTCTTTTCTCTTTTCTCTTCTTGTCTCTTTTTTCTCTTCTATTCTTTTCTCTTCTTTTCTCTTTTCCATTTTCTCTTGTTTTCTCTTGTCTCTTTTCTCTTTTCACTTCTTGTCTCTTTCTTCTCTTCTATTATTTTCTCTTCTTTTCTTTTTTCTATTTCCTCTTCTTTTCTATTTTATCTCTTCTCTTCTTTTCTCTTTTCCCTTTTCTTTTCTCTTTTCTCTTCTTTTCTCTTCTTTTCTCCTTTCACTTTTCTTTTCTCTTTTCTCTTCTTTTCTCATCTTTTCGCCTCTTTATTCTTTTCCCTTTTCTCTTCTTTTTTTCTTTTCTCTTCTTTTCTCATTTCTCTTCTTTTCTCTTTTCTCTTATTTTCTCTTTTCACTTTTCTCTTCTTTTCTCTTTTCCCTTTTCTCTTCTTTTCTCTATTCTCTTTTTCTCTTTACTCTTCTTTTCTCTTTTCGCTTTTCTCTTCTTATCTCTTCTCCTTTTTCTCATATCTGTTCTTTTCTCTTTTCTCTTTTCGCTTCATTTCTCTTCTTTTCTCTTTTCCCTTTACACCTCTTTTTCCTTTTCTTCTTTTCTCTTTTCACTTTTCTTTTCTCTTTTCTCTTCTTTTCTCTTTTCTCATCTTTTCTCCTCTTTACTCTTTTCCCTTTTCTCTTCTTTTTTCTTTTCTCTTCTTTTCTCTTTTCTCTTCTTTTCTCTTTTCCGTTTTCTTTTCTCTTTTCTCTATTCTCTTCTTTTCTCTTTTCTCTTCTTTTCTCCTTTCTTTTCTCTTTTCTCTTCTTCTCTTCTTTTCTCTTTTCTCTTCTTTTCCCTTCATTTCTCTTTTCTCTTTTGTATTCTTTTATCTTCTATTCACTTTTCTCTTTTATCTTTTCTTTTCTCTTCTTTTCTCTATTCTCTTCTTTTCTCTTTTCACTTCTTTTCTCTTCATTTCTCTTTCCTCATTTCTCTATTCTCATCTGTTCTCTTTTCTCTTCTTTGCTCTTTTCTCTTTTCTCTTCTTCTATCTTCTTTTATCTTCTTTTCTCTTTTCTCTTTTCTCTATTCTCTTCTGTTCTCTTTTGTCTTCTTTCCTCTGTTCCCTTTTCTCGTCTATTCTCTTTTATCTTTTCTCTTCATTTCTCTTTTCTCTTCTTTTCCATTCTCTCTTCTTTTCTCTTTTCTCATTTCTCATTTCTCTTTTCTCTTCTTTTCTCTATTCTCTTCTTTTCTCTTTTTTCTCTTCTATTCACTTTTCTCTTTTATCTTTTCTCTTCTTTTCTCTTTTCTCCTCTTTTCTCTTTTCCCTTTTCTTTTCTCTTTTCTCTTTTCTCTTTTCTCTTAGTATCTGTTCTTTTCTCTTTTCTCTTCTTTTCTCTACTTTTCTCTTTTCCCTTTATTCTCTTCTTTTCTCTTTTCCTATATTCTCTTCTTTTCTCTTTTCTCTTTTCTCTATTCTCTTCTGTTCTCTTTTGTCTTCTTTACTCTGTTCCCTTTTCTCGTCTATTCTCTTTTATCTTTTCTCTTCATTTCTCTTTTCTCTTGTTTTCCATTCTCTCTTCTTTTCTCTTTTCTCATTTCTCATTTCTCTTTTCTTTTCTTTTCTCTTTTCTCTTTTCTCTTCTGGTCTCTTTTTTCTCTTCTATTCTTTTCTCTTCTTTTCTCTTTTCCATTTTCTCTTCTTTTCTCTTGTCTCTTTTCTCTTGTCACTTCTTTTCTCTTTTCTCTTTTCTATTTCCTCTTCATTTCTATTTTATCTCTTCTCTTCTTTTCACTTTTCCCTTTTCTTTTCTCTTTTCTCTTCTTTTCTCTTTTCTCTTCTTTTCTCTTCTTTTCTCTGTTCCCTTTTCTCTTCTTTTTTCTTTTCTCTTCTTTTCTCGTTTCTCTTCTTTTCTCTTTTCTCTTTTCTCTTCTTATCTCTTCTCCTTTTTCTCATATCTGTTCTTTTCTCTTTTCTCTTCATTTCTCTTCTTTTCTCTTTTCCCTTTACACCTCTTTTTTCTTTTCTTCTTTTCTCTTTTCACTTTTCTTTTCTCTTTTCTCTTCTTTTCTCTTTTCACTTTTCTTTTCTCTTTTCTCTTCTTTTCTCTTTTCTCATCTTTTCTCCTCTTTACTCTTTTCCCTTTTCTCTTCTTTTTTCTTTTCTCTTCTTTTCTCGTTTCTCTTCTTTTCTCGTTTCTCTTCTTTTCTCTTTTCCCTTTTCTTTTCTCTTTTCTCTATTCTCTTCTTTTCTCTTTTCTCGTCTTTTCACTTTTCTCTTCATTTCCCTTCATTTTTCTTTTCTCTTTTCTCTTTTGTATTCTTTTCTCTTCTATTCACTTTTCTCAATTAACTTTTCTCTTCTTTTCGCTATTCTCTTCTTTTCTCTTTTCTCTTCTTTTCTCTTCATTTCTCTTTCCTCATTTCTCTATTCTCATCTGTTCTCTTTTCTCTTCTTTGCTCTTTTCTCTTTTCTCTTCTTCTATCTTCTTTTATCTTCTTTTCTCTTTTCTCTTTTCTCTATTCTCTTCTGTTCTCTTTTGTCTTCTTTCCTCTGTTCCCTTTTCTCGTCTGTTCTCTTTTATCTTTTCTCTTCATTTCTCTTTTCTCTTCTTTTCCATTCTCTCTTCTTTTCTCTTTTCTCATTTCTCTTTTCTTTTCTTTTCTCTTTTCTCATTTCTCATTTCTCTTTTCTCTTCTTTTCTCTATTCTCTTCTTTTCTCTTTTTTCTCTTCTATTCACTTTTCTCTTTTATCTTTTCTCTTCTTTTCTCTTTTCTCCTCTTTTCTCTTTTCCCTTTTCTTTTCTCTTTTCTCTTTTCTCTTTTCTCTTAGTATCTGTTCTTTTCTCTTTTCTCTTCTTTTCTCTACTTTTCTCTTTTCCCTTTATTCTCTTCTTTTCTCTTTTCCTATATTCTCTTCTTTTCTCTTTTCTCTTTTCTCTATTCTCTTCTGTTCTCTTTTGTCTTCTTTACTCTGTTCCCTTTTCTCGTCTATTCTCTTTTATCTTTTCTCTTCATTTCTCTTTTCTCTTGTTTTCCATTCTCTCTTCTTTTCTCTTTTCTCATTTCTCATTTCTCTTTTCTTTTCTTTTCTCTTTTCTCTTTTCTCTTCTGGTCTCTTTTTTCTCTTCTATTCTTTTCTCTTCTTTTCTCTTTTCCATTTTCTCTTCTTTTCTCTTGTCTCTTTTCTCTTGTCACTTCTTTTCTCTTTTCTCTTTTCTATTTCCTCTTCATTTCTATTTTATCTCTTCTCTTCTTTTCACTTTTCCCTTTTCTTTTCTCTTTTCTCTTCTTTTCTCTTTTCTCTTCTTTTCTCTTCTTTTCTCTGTTCCCTTTTCTCTTCTTTTTTCTTTTCTCTTCTTTTCTCGTTTCTCTTCTTTTCTCTTTTCTCTTTTCTCTTCTTATCTCTTCTCCTTTTTCTCATATCTGTTCTTTTCTCTTTTCTCTTCATTTCTCTTCTTTTCTCTTTTCCCTTTACACCTCTTTTTTCTTTTCTTCTTTTCTCTTTTCACTTTTCTTTTCTCTTTTCTCTTCTTTTCTCTTTTCACTTTTCTTTTCTCTTTTCTCTTCTTTTCTCTTTTCTCATCTTTTCTCCTCTTTACTCTTTTCCCTTTTCTCTTCTTTTTTCTTTTCTCTTCTTTTCTCGTTTCTCTTCTTTTCTCGTTTCTCTTCTTTTCTCTTTTCCCTTTTCTTTTCTCTTTTCTCTATTCTCTTCTTTTCTCTTTTCTCGTCTTTTCACTTTTCTCTTCATTTCCCTTCATTTTTCTTTTCTCTTTTCTCTTTTGTATTCTTTTCTCTTCTATTCACTTTTCTCAATTAACTTTTCTCTTCTTTTCGCTATTCTCTTCTTTTCTCTTTTCTCTTCTTTTCTCTTCATTTCTCTTTCCTCATTTCTCTATTCTCATCTGTTCTCTTTTCTCTTCTTCTATCTTCTTTTATCTTCTTTTCTCTTTTCTCTTTTCTCTATTCTCTTCTGTTCTCTTTTGTCTTCTTTCCTCTGTTCCCTTTTCTCGTCTATTCTCTTTTATCTTTTCTCTTCATTTCTCTTTTCTCTTCTTTTCCATTCTCTCTTCTTTTCTCTTTTCTCATTTCTCTTTTCTTTTCTTTTCTCTTTTCTCTTTTCTCTTCTTTTCTCTTTCTTTCTCCATACACGTTTCTTTTCTCTTTTCTCTTCTTTTCTCATTCATTTTTTCTCTTTTCTCTTTTCTCTTCTTTTCTCTTCTTTTCTCTTTTCTCTTTTGTATTCTTTTATCTTCTATTCTCTTTTCTCTTCTTTTCTCTTCATTTCTCTTTCCTCGTTTCTCTATTCTCATCTGTTCTCTTTTCTCTTCTTTGCTCTTTTCTCTTTTCTCTTCTTCTATCTACTTTTATCTTCTTTTCGCTTTTCTCTTTTCTCTATTCTCTTCTGTTCTCTTTTGTCTTCTTTCCACTGTTCCCTTTTCTCGTCTATTCTCTTTTATCTTTTCTCTTCATTTCTCTTTTCTCTTCTTTTCCATTCTCTCTTCTATTCTCTTTTCTCATTTCTCTTTTCTTTTCTTTTCTCTTTTCTCTTTTCTCTTCTTGTCTCTTTTTTCTCTTCTTTTCCATTCTCTCTTCTTTTCTCTTTTCTCATTTCTCTTTTCTTTTCTTTTCTCTTTTCTCTTCTTTTCTCTTTTCTCATCTTTTCTCCTCTTTACTCTTTTCCCTTTTCTCTTCTTTTTTCTTTTCTCTTCTTTTCTCGTTTCTCTTCTTTTCTCTTTTCTCTTTTGTATTCTTTTATCTTCTATTCTCTTTTCTCTTCTTTTCTCTTCATTTCTCTTTCCTCATTTCTCTATTCTCATCTGTTCTCTTTTCTCTTCTTTGCTCTTTTCTCTTTTCTCTTCTTCTATGTTCTTTTATCTTCTTTTCTCTTTTCTCTTTTCTCTATTCTCTTCTGTTCTCTTTTGTCTTCTTTCCTCTGTTCCCTTTTCTCGTCTATTCTCTTTTATCTTTTCTCTTCTTTTCTCCTTTCACGTTTATTTTCTCTTTTCTCATTCATTTTTTCACTTTTCTCTTTTCTCTTCTTTTCTCTTTTCTCTTATTTTCTCCTTTCTTTTCTCTTTTCTCTTCTTCTCGTCTTTTCTCCTTTCTCTTCTTTTCCCTTCATTTCTCTTTTCTCTTTTGTATTCTTTTATCTTCTATTCACTTTTCTCTTTTATCTTTTCTTTTCTCGTCTTTTCTCTATTCTCTTCTTTTCTCTTTTCTCTTCTTGTCTCTTCCTTTCTCTTTCCTCATTTCTCTATTCTCATCTGTTCTCTTTTCTCTTCTTTGCTCTTTTCTCTTTTCTGTTCTTCTATCTTCTTTTATCTTCTTTTCTCTTTTCTCTTTTCTATATTCTCTTCTGTTCTCTTTTGTCTTCTTTCCTCTGTTCCCTTTTCTCGTCTATTCTCTTTTATCTTTTCTCTTCATTTCTCTTTTCTCTTCTTTTCCATTCTCTCTTCTTTTCTCTTTTCTCATTTCTCTTTTCTTTTCTTTTCTCTTTTCTCTTTTCTCTTCTTGTCTCTTTTTTCTCTTCTATTCTTTTCTCTTCTTTTCTCTTTTCCATTTTCTCTTGTTTTCTCTTGTCTCTTTTCTCTTTTCACTTCTTGTCTCTTTCTTCTCTTCTATTATTTTCTCTTCTTTTCTTTTTTCTATTTCCTCTTCTTTTCTATTTTATCTCTTCTCTTCTTTTCTCTTTTCCCTATTCTTTTCTCTTTTCTCTTCTTTTCTCTTCTTTTCTCCTTTCACTTTTCTTTTCTCTTTTCTCTTCTTTTCTCATCTTTTCGCCTCTTTATTCTTTTCCCTTTTCTCTTCTTTTTTTCTTTTCTCTTCTTTTCTCATTTCTCTTCTTTTCTCTTTTCTCTTCTTTTCTCTTTTCACTTTTCTCTTCTTTTCTCTTTTCCCTTTTCTCTTCTTTTCTCTATTCTCTTTTTCTCTTTACTCTTCTTTTCTCTTTTCGCTTTTCTCTTCTTATCTCTTCTCCTTTTTCTCATTTCTCTTCTTTTCTCTTTTCCCTTTACACCTCTTTTTCCTTTTCTTCTTTTCTCTTTTCACTTTTCTTTTCTCTTTTCTCTTCTTTTCTCTTTTCTCATCTTTTCTCCTCTTTACTCTTTTCCCTTTTCTCTTCTTTTTTCTTTTCTCTTCTTTTCTCTTTTCTCTTCTTTTCTCTTTTCCGTTTTCTTTTCTCTTTTCTCTATTCTCTTCTTTTCTCTTTTCTCTTCTTTTCTCCTTTCTTTTCTCTTTTCTCTTCTTCTCTTCTTTTCTCTTTTCTCTTCTTTTCCCTTCATTTCTCTTTTCTCTTTTGTATTCTTTTATCTTCTATTCACTTTTCTCTTTTATCTTTTCTTTTCTCTTCTTTTCTCTATTCTCTTCTTTTCTCTTTTCTCTTCTTTTCTCTTCATTTCTCTTTCCTCATTTCTCTATTCTCATCTGTTCTCTTTTCTCTTCTTTGCTCTTTTCTCTTTTCTCTTCTTCTATCTTCTTTTATCTTCTTTTCTCTTTTCTCTTTTCTCTATTCTCTTCTGTTCTCTTTTGTCTTCTTTCCTCTGTTCCCTTTTCTCGTCTATTCTCTTTTATCTTTTCTCTTCATTTCTCTTTTCTCTTCTTTTCCATTCTCTCTTCTTTTCTCTTTTCTCATTTCTCATTTCTCTTTTCTCTTCTTTTCTCTATTCTCTTCTTTTCTCTTTTTTCTCTTCTATTCACTTTTCTCTTTTATCTTTTCTCTTCTTTTCTCTTTTCTCCTCTTTTCTCTTTTCCCTTTTCTTTTCTCTTTTCTCTTTTCTCTTTTCTCTTAGTATCTGTTCTTTTCTCTTTTCTCTTCTTTTCTCTACTTTTCTCTTTTCCCTTTATTCTCTTCTTTTCTCTTTTCCTATATTCTCTTCTTTTCTCTTTTCTCTTTTCTCTATTCTCTTCTGTTCTCTATTGTCTTCTTTACTCTGTTCCCTTTTCTCGTCTATTCTCTTTTATCTTTTCTCTTCATTTCTCTTTTCTCTTGTTTTCCATTCTCTCTTCTTTTCTCTTTTCTCATTTCTCATTTCTCTTTTCTTTTCTTTTCTCTTTTCTCTTTTCTCTTCTGGTCTCTTTTTTCTCTTCTATTCTTTTCTCTTCTTTTCTCTTTTCCATTTTCTCTTCTTTTCTCTTGTCTCTTTTCTCTTGTCACTTCTTTTCTCTTTTCTCTTTTCTATTTCCTCTTCATTTCTATTTTATCTCTTCTCTTCTTTTCACTTTTCACTTTTCTTTTCTCTTTTCTCTTCTTTTCTCTTTTCTCTTCTTTTCTCTTCTTTTCTCTGTTCCCTTTTCTCTTCTATTTTCTTTTCTCTTCTTTTCTCGTTTCTCTTCTTTTCTCTTTTCTCTTTTCTCTTCTTATCTCTTCTCCTTTTTCTCATATCTGTTCTTTTCTCTTTTCTCTTCATTTCTCTTCTTTTCTCTTTTCCCTTTACACCTCTTTTTTCTTTTCTTCTTTTCTCTTTTCACTTTTCTTTTCTCTTTTCTCTTCTTTTCTCTTTTCACTTTTCTTTTCTCTTTTCTCTTCTTTTCTCTTTTCTCATCTTTTCTCCTCTTTACTCTTTTCCCTTTTCTCTTCTTTTTTCTTTTCTCTTCTTTTCTCGTTTCTCTTCTTTTCTCGTTTCTCTTCTTTTCTCTTTTCCCTTTTCTTTTCTCTTTTCTCTATTCTCTTCTTTTCTCTTTTCTCGTCTTTTCACTTTTCTCTTCATTTCCCTTCATTTTTCTTTTCTCTTTTCTCTTTTGTATTCTTTTCTCTTCTATTCACTTTTCACAATTAACTTTTCTATTCTTTTCGCTATTCTCTTCTTTTCTCTTTTCTCTTCTTTTCTCTTCATTTCTCTTTCCTCATTTCTCTATTCTCATCTGTTCTCTTTTCTCTTCTTTGCTCTTTTCTCTTTTCTCTTCTTCTATCTTCTTTTATCTTCTTTTCTCTTTTCTCTTTTCTCTATTCTCTTCTGTTCTCTTTTGTCTTCTTTCCTCTGTTCCCTTTTCTCGTCTATTCTCTTTTATCTTTTCTCTTCATTTCTCTTTTCTCTTCTTTTCCATTCTCTCTTCTTTTCTCTTTTCTCATTTCTCTTTTCTTTTCTTTTCTCTTTTCTCTTTTCTCTTCTTGTCTCTTTTTTCTTTTCTATTCTTTTCTCTTCTTTTTTCCCTTTACACCTCTTTTTTCTTTTCTTCTTTTCTCTTTTCACTTTTCTTTTCTCTTTTCTCTTCTTTTCTCTTTTCTCATTTTTTCTCCTCTTTACTCCTTTCCCTTTTCTCTGCTTTTTTCTTTTCTCTTCTTTTCTCGTTTCTCTTCTTTTCTCTTTTCTCTTCTTTTCTCTTTTCCATTTTCTTTTCTCTTTTCTCTATTCTCTTCTTTTCTCTTTTCTCGTCCTTTCTCTTTTCTCTTCATTTCCCTTCATTTTTCTTTTCACTTTTCTCTTTTGTATTCTTTTCTCTTCTATTCACTTTTCTCTTTTAACTTTTCTCTTCTTTTCTCTATTCTCTTCTTTTCCCTTTTTTCTCTTCTATTCACTTTTCTCTTTTATGTTTTCTCTTCTTTTCTCTATTCTCTTCTTTTCTCTATTAACTTTTCTCTTCTTTCCTCTTTTCTCTTCTTTTCTCTTTTTTCTCTTCTATTCACTTTTCTCCTTTATCTTTTCTCTTCTTTTCTCTATTCTCTTCTTTTCTCTTTTCTCTTCATTTCTCTTTCCTCATTTCTCTATTCTCATCTGTTCTCTTTTCTCTTCTTTGCTCTTTTCTCTTTTCTCTTCTTCTATCTTCTTTTATCTTCTTTTCTCTTTTCTCTATTCTCTTCTGTTCTCTTTTGTCTTCTTTCCACTGTTCCCTTTTCTCGTCTATTCTCTTTTATCTTTTCTCTTCTTTTCTCTTTTCTCTTCTTTTCTCTTCTTTTCTCCTTTCACGTTTCTTTTCTCTTTTCTCTTCTTTTATCATTCATTTTCTCTCTTTTCTGTTTTCTCTTCTTTTCTCTTTTCTCTTCTTTTCTCCTTTCACGTTTATTTTCTCTTTTCTCTTCTTTTCTCATTCATTTTTTCTCTTTTCTCTTTTCTCTTCTTTTCTCTTTTCTCTTATTTTCTCCTTTCTTTTCTCTTTTCTCTTCTTCTCGTCTTTTCTCCTTTCTCTTCTTTTCCCTTTATTTCTCTTTTCTCTTTTGTATTCTTTTCTCTTCTATTCACTTTTCTCTTTTATCTTTTCTTTTCTCGTCTTTTCTCTATTCTCTTCTTTTCTCTTTTCTCTTCTTTTCTCTTCCTTTCTCTTTCCTCATTTCTCTATTCTCATCTGTTCTCTTTTCTCTTCTTTGCTCTTTTCTCTTTTCTGTTCTTCTAACTTCTTTTATCTTCTTTTCTCTTTTCTCTTTTCTATATTCTCTTCTGTTCTCTTTTGTCTTCTTTCCTCTGTTCCCTTTTCTCGTCTATTCTCTTTTATCTTTTCTCTTCATTTCTCTTTTCTCTTCTTTTCCATTCTCTCTTCTTTTCTCTTTTCTCATTTCTCTTTTCTTTTCTTTTCTCTTTTCTCTTTTCTCTTCTTGTCTCTTTTTTCACTTCTATTCTTTTCTCTTCTTTTCTCTTTTCCATTTTCTCTTGTTTTCTCTTGTCTCTTTTCTCTTTTCACTTCTTGTCTCTTTCTTCTCTTCTATTATTTTCTCTTCTTTTCTTTTTTCTATTTCCTCTTCTTTTCTATTTTATCTCTTCTCTTCTTTTCTCTTTTCCCTTTTCTTTTCTCTTTTCTCTTCTTTTCTCTTCTTTTCTCCTTTCACTTTTCTTTTCTCTTTTCTCTTCTTTTCTCATCTTTTCGCCTCTTTATTCTTTTCCCTTTTCTCTTCTTTTCTCTTTTCTCTTCTTTTCTCATTTCTCTTCTTTTCTCTTTTCTCTTATTTTCTCTTTTCACTTTTCTCTTCTTTTCTCTTTTCCCTTTTCTCTTCTTTTCTCTATTCTCTTTTTCTCTTTACTCTTCTTTTCTCTTTTCGCTTTTCTCTTCTTATCTCTTCTCCTTTTTCTCATATCTGTTCTTTTCTCTTTTCTCTTTTCGCTTCATTTCTCTTCTTTTCTCTTTTCCCTTTACACCTCTTTTTCCTTTTCTTCTTTTCTCTTTTCACTTTTCTTTTCTCTTTTCTCTTCTTTTCTCTTTTCTCATCTTTTCTCCTCTTTACTCTTTTCCCTTTTCTCTTCTTTTTTCTTTTCTCTTCTTTTCTCTTTTCTCTTCTTTTCTCTTTTCCGTTTTCTTTTCTCTTTTCTCTATTCTCTTCTTTTCTCTTTTTTCTCTTCTATTCACTTTTCTCTTTTATCTTTTCTCTTCTTTTCTCTTTTCTCCTCTTTTCTCTTTTCCCTTTTCTTTTCTCTTTTCTCTTTTCTCTTTTCTCTTCTTTTCTCTTCTTTTCTCTTTTCTCTTTTCTCTTCTTTTATCTTTTCTCATCTTTTCTCCTCTTTACTCTTTTCCCTTTTCTCTTCTTTTTTCTTATCTGTTCTTTTCTCGTTTCTCTTCTTTTCTCGTTTCTCTTCTTTTCTCTTTTCCCTTTTCTTTTCTCTTTTCTCTATTCTCTTCTTTTCTCTTTTTTCTCTTCTATTCACTTTTCTCTTTTATCTTTTCTCTTCTTTTCTCTTTTCTCTTCTTTTCTCTTCCTTTCTCTTTCCTCATTTCTCTATTCTCATCTGTTCTCTTTTCTCTTCTTTGCTCTTTTCTCTTTTCTCTTCTTCTATCTTCTTTTATCTTCTTTTCTCTTTTCTCTTTTCTATATTCTCTTCTGTTCTCTTTTGTCTTCTTTCCTCTGTTCCCTTTTCTCGTCTATTCTCTTTTATCTTTTCTCTTCATTTCTCTTTTCTCTTCTTTTCCATTCTCTCTTCTTTTCTCTTTTCTCATTTCTCTTTTCTTTTCTTTTCTCTTTTCTCTTTTCTCTTTTCTCTTCTTGTCTCTTTTTTCTCTTCTATTCTTTTCTCTTCTTTTCTCTTTTCCATTTTCTCTTCTTTTCTCTTGTCTCTTTTCTCTTTTCACTTCTTGTCTCTTTCTTCTCTTGTATTATTTTCTCTTCTTTTCTTTTTTCTATTTCCTCTTCTTTTCTATTTTATCTCTTCTCTTCTTTTCTCTTTTCCCTTTTCTTTTCTCTTTTCTCTTCTCTTCTCCTTTCACTTTTCTTTTCTCTTTTCTCTTCTTTTCTCATCTTTTCGCCTCTTTATTCTTTTCCCTTTTCTCTTCTTTTTTCTTTTCTCTTCTTTTCTCATTTCTCTTCTTTTCTCTTTTCTCTTATTTTCTCTTTTCACTTTTCTCTTCTTTTCTCTTTTCCCTTTTCCCTTCTTTTCTCTATTCTCTTTTTCTCTTTACTCTTCTTTTCTCTTTTCGCTTTTCTCTTCTTATCTCTTCTCCTTTTTCTCATATCTGTTCTTTTCTCTTTTCTCTTTTCGCTTCATTTCTCTTCTTTTCTCTTTTCCCTTTACACCTCTTTTTCCTTTTCTTCTTTTCTCTTTTCACTTTTCTTTTCACTTTTCTCTTCTTTTCTCTTTTCTCATCTTTTCTCCTCTTTACTCTTTTCCCTTTTCTCTTCTTTTTTCTTTTCTCTTCTTTTCTCTTTTCCCTTTTCTTTTCTCTTTTCTCTATTCTCTTCTTTTCTCTTTTTTCTCTTCTATTCACTTTTCTCTTTTATCTTTTCTCTTCTTTTCTCTTTTCTCCTCTTTTCTCTTTTCCCTTTTCTTTTCTCTTTTCTCTTTTCTCTTTTCTCTTCTTTTCTCTTCTTTTCTCTTTTCTCTTTTCTCTTCTTTTATCTTTTCTCATCTTTTCTCCTCTTTACTCTTTTCCCTTTTCTCTTCTTTTTTCTTATCTCTTCTTTTCTCGTTTCTCTTCTTTTCTCGTTTCTCTTCTTTTCTCTTTTCCCTTTTCTTTTCTCTTTTCTCTATTCTCTTCTTTTCTCTTTTTTCTCTTCTATTCACTTTTCTCTTTTATCTTTTCTCTTCTTTTCTCTATTCTCTTCTTTTCTATTTTCCCTTTTCTTTTCTTTTCTCTTTTCTCTACTTTTCTCTTTTCTCTTCTTTTCTCCTTTTACGTTTCTTTTCTCTTTTCTCTTCTTTTCTCATTCATTTTTTCTCTTTTCTCTTTTCTCTTCTTTTCTCTTCTTTTCTCTTTTCTCTTCTTATCTCCTTTCTTTTCTCTTGTCTCTTCTCTTCTTTTCTCTTTTCTCTTCTTTTCTCTTCATTTCTCTTTTCTCTTTTGTATTCTTTTATCTTCTATTCACATTTTTCTTTTATCTTTTCTCTTCTTTTCTCTATTCTCTTCTTTTCTCTTTTCCCTTTTCTTTTCTTTTCTCTTTTCTCTTCTTTTCTCTTTTCTCTTCTTTTCTCTTCCTTTCTCCATACACGTTTCTTTTCTCTTTTCTCTTCTTTTCTCATTCATTTTTTCTCTTTTCTCTTTTCTCTTCTTTTCTCTTCTTTTCTCTTTTCTCTTCTTTTCTCTTCTTTTCTCTTTTCTCTTTTGTATTCTTTTATCTTCTATTCTCTTTTCTCTTCTTTTCTCTTCATTTCTCTTCCCTCGTTTCTCTATTCTCATCTGTTCTCTTTTCTCTTCTTTGCTCTTTTCTCTTTTCTCTTCTTCTATCTACTTTTATCTTCTTTTCGCTTTTCTCTTTTCTCTATTCTCTTCTGTTCTCTTTTGTCTTCTTTCCACTGTTCCCTTTTCTCGTCTATTCTCTTTTATCTTTTCTCTTCATTTCTGTTTTCTCTTCTTTTCCATTCTCTCTTCTTTTCTCTTTTCTCATTTCTCTTTTCTTTTCTTTTCTCTTTTCTCTTTTCTCTTCTTGTCTCTTTTTTCTCTTCTATTCTTTTCTCTTCTTTTCTCTTTTCCATTTTCTCTTCTTTTCTCTTGTCTCTTTTCTCTTTTCACTTCTTGTCTCTTTCTTCTCTTCTATTATTTTCTCTTCTTTTCTTTTTTCTATTTCCTCTTCTTTTCTATTTTATCTCTTCTCTTCTTTTCTCTTTTCCCTTTTCTTTTCTCTTTTCTCTTCTTTTCTCCTTTCACTTTTCTTTTCTCTTTTCTCTTCTTTTCTCATCTTTTCTCCTCTTTACTCTTTTCCCTTTTCTCTTCTTTTTTCTTATCTCTTCTTTTCTCGTTTCTCTTCTTTTCTCGTTTCTCTTCTTTTCTCTTTTCCCTTTTCTTTTCTCTTTTCTCTATTCTCTTCTTTTCTCTTTTTTCTCTTCTATTCACTTTTCTCTTTTATCTTTTCTCTTCTTTTCTCTATTCTCTTCTTTTCTATTTTCCCTTTTCTTTTCTTTTCTCTTTTCTCTACTTTTCTCTTTTCTCTTCTTTTCTCCTTTTACGTTTCTTTTCTCTTTTCTCTTCTTTTCTCATTCATTTTTTCTCTTTTCTCTTTTCTCTTCTTTTCTCTTCTTTTCTCTTTTCTCTTCTTATCTCCTTTCTTTTCTCTTGTCTCTTCTCTTCTTTTCTCTTTTCTCTTCTTTTCTCTTCATTTCTCTTTTCTCTTTTGTATTCTTTTATCTTCTATTCACATTTTTCTTTTATCTTTTCTCTTCTTTTCTCTATTCTCTTCTTTTCTCTTTTCCCTTTTCTTTTCTTTTCTCTTTTCTCTTCTTTTCTCTTTTCTCTTCTTTTCTCTTCCTTTCTCCATACACGTTTCTTTTCTCTTTTCTCTTCTTTTCTCATTCATTTTTTCTCTTTTCTCTTTTCTCTTCTTTTCTCTTCTTTTCTCTTTTCTCTTCTTTTCTCTTCTTTTCTCTTTTCTCTTTTGTATTCTTTTATCTTCTATTCTCTTTTCTCTTCTTTTCTCTTCATTTCTCTTCCCTCGTTTCTCTATTCTCATCTGTTCTCTTTTCTCTTCTTTGCTCTTTTCTCTTTTCTCTTCTTCTATCTACTTTTATCTTCTTTTCGCTTTTCTCTTTTCTCTATTCTCTTCTGTTCTCTTTTGTCTTCTTTCCACTGTTCCCTTTTCTCGTCTATTCTCTTTTATCTTTTCTCTTCATTTCTCTTTTCTCTTCTTTTCCATTCTCTCTTCTTTTCTCTTTTCTCATTTCTCTTTTCTTTTCTTTTCTCTTTTCTCTTTTCTCTTCTTGTCTCTTTTTTCTCTTCTATTCTTTTCTCTTCTTTTCTCTTTTCCATTTTCTCTTCTTTTCTCTTGTCTCTTTTCTCTTTTCACTTCTTGTCTCTTTCTTCTCTTCTATTATTTTCTCTTCTTTTCTTTTTTCTATTTCCTCTTCTTTTCTATTTTATCTCTTCTCTTCTTTTCTCTTTTCCCTTTTCTTTTCTCTTTTCTCTTCTTTTCTCCTTTCACTTTTCTTTTCTCTTTTCTCTTCTTTTCTCATCTTTTCTCCTCTTTACTCTTTTCCCTTTTCTCTTCTTTTTTCTTATCTCTTCTTTTCTCGTTTCTCTTCTTTTCTCGTTTCTCTTCTTTTCTCTTTTCCCTTTTCTTTTCTCTTTTCTCTATTCTCTTCTTTTCTCTTTTTTCTCTTCTATTCACTTTTCTCTTTTATCTTTTCTCTTCTTTTCTCTATTCTCTTCTTTTCTATTTTCCCTTTTCTTTTCTTTTCTCTTTTCTCTACTTTTCTCTTTTCTCTTCTTTTCTCCTTTTACGTTTCTTTTCTCTTTTCTCTTCTTTTCTCATTCATTTTTTCTCTTTTCTCTTTTCTCTTCTTTTCTCTTCTTTTCTCTTTTCTCTTCTTTTCTCTTCTTTTCTCTTTTCTCTTTTGTATTCTTTTATCTTCTATTCTCTTTTCTCTTCTTTTCTCTTCATTTCTCTTCCCTCGTTTCTCTATTCTCATCTGTTCTCTTTTCTCTTCTTTGCTCTTTTCTCTTTTCTCTTCTTCTATCTACTTTTATCTTCTTTTCGCTTTTCTCTTTTCTCTATTCTCTTCTGTTCTCTTTTGTCTTCTTTCCACTGTTCCCTTTTCTCGTCTATTCTCTTTTATCTTTTCTCTTCATTTCTCTTTTCTCTTCTTTTCCATTCTCTCTTCTTTTCTCTTTTCTCATTTCTCTTTTCTTTTCTTTTCTCTTTTCTCTTTTCTCTTCTTGTCTCTTTTTTCTCTTCTATTCTTTTCTCTTCTTTTCTCTTTTCCATTTTCTCTTCTTTTCTCTTGTCTCTTTTCTCTTTTCACTTCTTGTCTCTTTCTTCTCTTCTATTATTTTCTCTTCTTTTCTTTTTTCTATTTCCTCTTCTTTTCTATTTTATCTCTTCTCTTCTTTTCTCTTTTCCCTTTTCTTTTCTCTTTTCTCTTCTTTTCTCCTTTCACTTTTCTTTTCTCTTTTCTCTTCTTTTCTCATCTTTTCTCCTCTTTACTCTTTTCCCTTTTCTCTTCTTTTTTCTTATCTCTTCTTTTCTCGTTTCTCTTCTTTTCTCGTTTCTCTTCTTTTCTCTTTTCCCTTTTCTTTTCTCTTTTCTCTATTCTCTTCTTTTCTCTTTTTTCTCTTCTATTCACTTTTCTCTTTTATCTTTTCTCTTCTTTTCTCTATTCTCTTCTTTTCTATTTTCCCTTTTCTTTTCTTTTCTCTTTTCTCTACTTTTCTCTTTTCTCTTCTTTTCTCCTTTTACGTTTCTTTTCTCTTTTCTCTTCTTTTCTCATTCATTTTTTCTCTTTTCTCTTTTCTCTTCTTTTCTCTTCTTTTCTCTTTTCTCTTCTTATCTCCTTTCTTTTCTCTTGTCTCTTCTCTTCTTTTCTCTTTTCTCTTCTTTTCTCTTCATTTCTCTTTTCTCTTTTGTATTCTTTTATCTTCTATTCACATTTTTCTTTTATCTTTTCTCTTCTTTTCTCTATTCTCTTCTTTTCTCTTTTCCCTTTTCTTTTCTTTTCTCTTTTCTCTTCTTTTCTCTTTTCTCTTCTTTTCTCTTCCTTTCTCCATACACGTTTCTTTTCTCTTTTCTCTTCTTTTCTCATTCATTTTTTCTCTTTTCTCTTTTCTCTTCTTTTCTCTTCTTTTCTCTTTTCTCTTCTTTTCTCTTCTTTTCTCTTTTCTCTTTTGTATTCTTTTATCTTCTATTCTCTTTTCTCTTCTTTTCTCTTCATTTCTCTTCCCTCGTTTCTCTATTCTCATCTGTTCTCTTTTCTCTTCTTTGCTCTTTTCTCTTTTCTCTTCTTCTATCTACTTTTATCTTCTTTTCGCTTTTCTCTTTTCTCTATTCTCTTCTGTTCTCTTTTGTCTTCTTTCCACTGTTCCCTTTTCTCGTCTATTCTCTTTTATCTTTTCTCTTCATTTCTCTTTTCTCTTCTTTTCCATTCTCTCTTCTTTTCTCTTTTCTCATTTCTCTTTTCTTTTCTTTTCTCTTTTCTCTTTTCTCTTCTTGTCTCTTTTTTCTCTTCTATTCTTTTCTCTTCTTTTCTCTTTTCCATTTTCTCTTCTTTTCTCTTGTCTCTTTTCTCTTTTCACTTCTTGTCTCTTTCTTCTCTTCTATTATTTTCTCTTCTTTTCTTTTTTCTATTTCCTCTTCTTTTCTATTTTATCTCTTCTCTTCTTTTCTCTTTTCCCTTTTCTTTTCTCTTTTCTCTTCTTTTCTCCTTTCACTTTTCTTTTCTCTTTTCTCTTCTTTTCTCATCTTTTCTCCTCTTTACTCTTTTCCCTTTTCTCTTCTTTTTTCTTATCTCTTCTTTTCTCGTTTCTCTTCTTTTCTCGTTTCTCTTCTTTTCTCTTTTCCCTTTTCTTTTCTCTTTTCTCTATTCTCTTCTTTTCTCTTTTTTCTCTTCTATTCACTTTTCTCTTTTATCTTTTCTCTTCTTTTCTCTATTCTCTTCTTTTCTATTTTCCCTTTTCTTTTCTTTTCTCTTTTCTCTACTTTTCTCTTTTCTCTTCTTTTCTCCTTTTACGTTTCTTTTCTCTTTTCTCTTCTTTTCTCATTCATTTTTTCTCTTTTCTCTTTTCTCTTCTTTTCTCTTCTTTTCTCTTTTCTCTTCTTATCTCCTTTCTTTTCTCTTGTCTCTTCTCTTCTTTTCTCTTTTCTCTTCTTTTCTCTTCATTTCTCTTTTCTCTTTTGTATTCTTTTATCTTCTATTCACATTTTTCTTTTATCTTTTCTCTTCTTTTCTCTATTCTCTTCTTTTCTCTTTTCCCTTTTCTTTTCTTTTCTCTTTTCTCTTCTTTTCTCTTTTCTCTTCTTTTCTCTTCCTTTCTCCATACACGTTTCTTTTCTCTTTTCTCTTCTTTTCTCATTCATTTTTTCTCTTTTCTCTTTTCTCTTCTTTTCTCTTCTTTTCTCTTTTCTCTTCTTTTCTCTTCTTTTCTCTTTTCTCTTTTGTATTCTTTTATCTTCTATTCTCTTTTCTCTTCTTTTCTCTTCATTTCTCTTCCCTCGTTTCTCTATTCTCATCTGTTCTCTTTTCTCTTCTTTGCTCTTTTCTCTTTTCTCTTCTTCTATCTACTTTTATCTTCTTTTCGCTTTTCTCTTTTCTCTATTCTCTTCTGTTCTCTTTTGTCTTCTTTCCACTGTTCCCTTTTCTCGTCTATTCTCTTTTATCTTTTCTCTTCATTTCTCTTTTCTCTTCTTTTCCATTCTCTCTTCTTTTCTCTTTTCTCATTTCTCTTTTCTTTTCTTTTCTCTTTTCTCTTTTCTCTTCTTGTCTCTTTTTTCTCTTCTATTCTTTTCTCTTCTTTTCTCTTTTCCATTTTCTCTTCTTTTCTCTTGTCTCTTTTCTCTTTTCACTTCTTGTCTCTTTCTTCTCTTCTATTATTTTCTCTTCTTTTCTTTTTTCTATTTCCTCTTCTTTTCTATTTTATCTCTTCTCTTCTTTTCTCTTTTCCCTTTTCTTTTCTCTTTTCTCTTCTTTTCTCCTTTCACTTTTCTTTTCTCTTTTCTCTTCTTTTCTCATCTTTTCGCCTCTTTATTCTTTTCCCTTTTCTCTTCTTTTTTCTTTTCTCTTCTTTTCTCATTTCTCATTTCTCTTTTCTCTTATTTTCTCTTTTCACTTTTCTCTTCTTTTCTCTTTTCCCTTTTCTCTTCTTTTCTCTATTCTCTTTTTCTCTTTACTCTTCTTTTCTCTTTTCGCTTTTCTCTTCTTATCTCTTCTCCTTTTTCTCATATCTGTTCTTTTCTCTTTTCTCTTTTCGCTTCATTTCTCTTCTTTTCTCTTCTATTCTTTTCTTTTCTTTTCTCTTTTCCATTTTCTCTTCTTTTCTCTTGTCTCTTTTCTCTTTTCACTTCTTTTCTCTTTTCTCTTTTCTATTTCCTCTTCATTTCTATTTTATCTCTTCTCTTCTTTTCTCTTTTCCCTTTTCTTTTCTCTTTTCTCTTCTTTTATCTTTTCTCTTCTTTTCTCTTCTTTTCTCTTTTCCCTTTTCTCTTCTTTTTTCTTTTCTCTTCTTTTCTCGTTTCTCTTCTTTTCTCTTTTCTCTTTTCTCTTCTTATCTCTTCTCCTTTTTCTCATATCTGTTCTTTTCTCTTTTCTCTTCATTTCTCTTCTTTTCTCTTTTCCCTTTACACCTCTGTTTTCTTTTCTTCTTTCCTCTTTTCACTTTTCTTTTCTCTTTTCTCTTCTTTTCTCTTTTCACTTTTCTTTTCTCTTTTCTCTTCTTTTCTCTTTTCTCATCTTTTCTCCTCTTTACTCTTTTCCCTTTTCTCTTCTTTTTTCTTTTCTCTTCTTTTCTCGTTTCTCTTCTTTTCTCGTTTCTCTTCTTTTCTCTTTTCCCTTTTCTTTTCTCTTTTCTCTATTCTCTTCTTTTCTCTTTTCTCGTCTTTTCACTTTTCTCTTCATTTCCCTTCATTTTTCTTTTCTCTTTTCTCTTTTGTATTCTTTTCTCTTCTATTCACTTTTCTCAATTAACTTTTCTCTTCTTTTCGCTATTCTCTTCTTTTCTCTTTTCTCTTCTTTTCTCTTCATTTCTCTTTCCTCATTTCTCTATTCTCATCTGTTCTCTTTGCTCTTCTTTGCTCTTTTGTCTTTTTTCTTCTTCTATCTTCTTTTATCTTCTTTTCTCTTTTCTCTTTTCTCTATTCTCTTCTGTTCTCTTTTGTCTTCTTTCCTCTGTTCCCTTTTCTCGTCTATTCTCTTTTATCTTTTCTCTTCATTTCTCTTTTCTCTTCTTTTCCATTCTCTCTTCTTTTCTCTTTTCTCATTTCTCTTTTCTTTTCTTTTCTCTTTTCTCTTTTCTCTTCGTGTCTCTTTTTTCTTTTCTATTCTTTTATCTTCTTTTCTCTTTTACATTTCTCTTATTTTCTCTTTTCCCTTTTCTCTTCTTTTCTCTATACTCTTTTTCTCTTTACTCTTCTTTTCTCTTTTCGCTTTTCTCTTCTTATCTCTTCTCCTTTTTCTCATATCTATTCTTTTCTCTTTTCTCTTTTCTCTTCATTTCTCTACTTTTTTCCCTGTACACCTCTTTTTTCTTTTCTTCTTTTCTCTTTTCACTTTTCTTTTCTCTTTTCTCTTCTTTTCTCTTTTCTCATCTTTTCTCCTCTTTACTCTTTTCCCTTTTCTCTGCTTTTTTCTTTTCTCTTCTTTTCTCGTTTCTCTTCTTTTTTCTTTTCTCTTCTTTTCTCTTTTCCATTTTCTTTTCTCTTTTCTCTGTTCTCTTCTGTTCTCTTTTCTCGTCCTTTCTCTTTTCTCTTCATTTCCCTTCATTTTCTCTTTTGTATTCTTTTCTCTTCTATTCACTTTTCTCTTTTAACTTTTCTCTTCTTTTCTCTTTTCTCTTCTTTGCTCTTTTCTCTTTTCTCTTCTTCTATCTTCTTTTATCTTCTTTTCTCTTTTCTCTTTTCTCTATTCTCTTCTGTTCTCTTTTGTCTTCTTTCCTCTGTTCACTTTTCTTGTCTATTCTCTTTTATCTTTTCTCTTCTTTTCTCTTTTCTCTTCTTTTCTCCTTTCACGTTTATTTTCTCTTTTCTCTTCTTTTCTCATTCATTTTTTCTCTTTTCTCTTTTCTCTTCTTTTCTCTTTTCTCTTATTTTCTCCTTTCTTTTCTCTTTTCTCTTCTTCTCGTCTTTTCTCCTTTCTCTTCTTTTCCCTTCATTTCTCTTTTCTCTTTTGTATTCTTTTATCTTATATTTACTTTTCTCTTTTATCTTTTCTTTTCTCGTCTTTTCTCTATTCTCTTCTTTTCTCTTTTCTCTTCTTCTCTCTTCCTTTCTCTTTCCTCATTTCTCTATTCTCATCTGTTCTCTTTTCTCTTCTTTGCACTTTTCTCTTTTCTGTTCTTCTATCTTCTTTTATCTTCTTTTCTCTTTTCTCTTTTCTATATTCTCTTCTGTTCTCTTTTGTCTTCTTTCCTCTGTTCCCTTTTCTCGTCTATTCTCTTTTATCTTTTCTCTTCATTTCTCTTTTCTCTTCTTTTCCATTCTCTCTTCTTTTCTCTTTTCTCATTTCTCTTTTCTTTTCTTTTCTTCTTTTCTCTTTTCTCTTCTTGTCTCTTTTTTCTCTTCTAGTCTTTTCTCTTCTTTTCTCTTTTCCATTTTCTCTTCTTTTCTCTTGTCTCTTTTCTCTTTTCACTTCTTGTCTCTTTCTTCTCTTCTATTATTTTCTCTTCTTTTCTTTTTTCTATTTCCTCTTCTTTTCTATTTTATCTCTTCTCTTCTTTTCTCTTTTCCCTTTTCTTTTCTCTTTTCTCTTCTTTTCTCTTCTTTTCTCCTTTCACTTTTCTTTTCTCTTTTCTCTTCTTTTCTCATCTTTTCGCCTCTTTATTCTTTTCCCTTTTCTCTTCTTTTTTCTTTTCTCTTCTTTTCTCATTTCTCTTCTTTTCTCTTTTCTCTTATTTTCTCTTTTCACTTTTCTCTTCTTTTCTCTTTTCCCTTTTCTCTTCTTTTAACTTTTCTCTTTTTCTCTTTACTCTTCTTTTCTCTTTTCGCTTTTCTCTTCTTATCTCTTCTCCTTTTTCTCATATCTGTTCTTTTCTCTTTTCTCTTTTCGCTTCATTTCTCTTCTTTTCTCTTTTCCCTTTACACCTCTTTTTCCTTTTCTTCTTTTCTCTTTTCACTTTTCTTTTCTCTTTTCTCTTCTTTTCTCTTTTCTCATCTTTTCTCCTCTTTACTCTTTTCCCTTTTCTCTTCTTTTTTCTTTTCTCTTCTTTTCTCTTTTCTCTTCTTTTCTCTTTTCCCTTTTCTTTTCTCTTTTCTCTATTCTCTTCTTTTCTCTTTTTTCTCTTCTATTCACTTTTCTCTTTTATCTTTTCTCTTCTTTTCTCTTTTCTCCTCTTTTCTCTTTTCCCTTTTCTTTTCTCTTTTCTCTTTTCTCTTTTCTCTTCTTTTCTCTTCTTTTCACTTTTCTCTTTTCTCTTCTTTTATCTTTTCTCATCTTTTCTCCTCTTTACTCTTTTCCCTTTTCTCTTCTTTTTTCTTATCTCTTCTTTTCTCGTTTCTCTTCTTTTCTCGTTTCTCTTCTTTTCTCTTTTCCCTTTTCTTTTCTCTTTTCTCTATTCTCTTCTTTTCTCTTTTTTCTCTTCTATTCACTTTTCTCTTTTATCTTTTCTCTTCTTTTCTCTATTCTCTTCTTTTCTATTATCCCTTTTCTTTTCTTTTCTCTTTTCTCTACTTTTCTCTTTTCTCTTCTTTTCTCCTTTCACGTTTCTTTTCTCTTTTCTCTTCTTTTCTCATTCATTTTTTCTCTTTTCTCTTTTCTCTTCTTTTCTCTTCTTTTCTCATTTCTCTTCTTATCTCCTTTCTTTTCTCTTGTCTCTTCTCTTCTTTTCTCTTTTCTCTTCTTTTCTCTTCATTTCTCTTTTCTCTTTTGTATTCTTTTATCTTCTATTCACATTTCTCTTTTATCTTTTCTCTTCTTTTCTCTATTCTCTTCTTTTCTCTTTTCCCTTTGCTTTTCTTTTCTCTTTTCTCTTCTTTTCTCTTTTCTCTTCTTTTCTCTTCCTTTCTCCATACACGTTTCTTTTCTCTTTTCTCTTCTTTTCTCATTCATTTTTTCTCTTTTCTCTTTTCTCTTCTTTTCTCTTCTTTTCTCTTTTCTCTTTTGTATTCTTTTATCTTCTATTCTCTTTTCTCTTCTTTTCTCTTCATTTCTCTTCCCTCGTTTCTCTATTCTCATCTGTTCTCTTTTCTCTTCTTTGCTCTTTTCTCTTTTCTCTTCTTCTATCTACTTTTATCTTCTTTTCGCTTTTCTCTTTTCTCTATTCTCTTCTGTTCTCTTTTGTCTTCTTTCCACTGTTCCCTTTTCTCGTCTATTCTCTTTTATCTTTTCTCTTCATTTCTCTTTTCTCTTCTTTTCCATTCTCTCTTCTTTTCTCTTTTCTCATTTCTCTTTTCTTTTCTTTTCTCTTTTCTCTTTTCTCTTCTTGTCTCTTTTTTCTCTTCTATTCTTTTCTCTTCTTTTCTCTTTTCCATTTTCTCTTCTTTTCTCTTGTCTCTTTTCTCTTTTCACTTCTTGTCTCTTTCTTCTCTTCTATTATTTTCTCTTCTTTTCTTTTTTCTATTTCCTCTTCTTTTCTATTTTATCTCTTCTCTTCTTTTCTCTTTTCCCTTTTCTTTTCTCTTTTCTCTTCTTTTCTCCTTTCACTTTTCTTTTCTCTTTTCTCTTCTTTTCTCATCTTTTCGCCTCTTTATTCTTTTCCCTTTTCTCTTCTTTTTTCTTTTCTCTTCTTTTCTCATTTCTCTTCTTTTCTCTTTTCTCTTATTTTCTCTTTTCACTTTTCTCTTTTCTCTTTTCCCTTTTCTCTTCTTTTCTCTATTCTCTTTTTCTCTTTACTCTTCTTTTCTCTTTTCGCTTTTCTCTTCTTATCTCTTCTCCTTTTTCTCATATCTGTTCTTTTCTCTTTTCTCTTTTCGCTTCATTTCTCTTCTTTTCTCTTTTCCCTTTACACCTCTTTTTCCTTTTCTTCTTTTCTCTTTTCACTTTTCTTTTCTCTTTTCTCTTCTTTTCTCTTTTCTCATCTTTTCTCCTCTTTACTCTTTTCCCTTTTCTCTTCTTTTTTCTTTTCTCTTCTTTTCTCTTTTCTCTTCTTTTCTCTTTTCCCTTTTCTTTTCTCTTTTCTCTATTCTCTTCTTTTCTCTTTTTTCTCTTCTATTCACTTTTCTCTTTTATCTTTTCTCTTCTTTTCTCTTTTCTCCTCTTTTCTCTTTTCCCTTTTCTTTTCTCTTTTCTCTTTTCTCTTTTCTCTTCTTTTCTCTTCTTTTCACTTTTCTCTTCTTTTATCTTTTCTCATCTTTTCTCCTCTTTACTCTTTTCCCTTTTCTCTTCTTTTTTCTTATCTCTTCTTTTCTCGTTTCTCTTCTTTTCTCGTTTCTCTTCTTTTCTCTTTTCCCTTTTCTTTTCTCTTTTCTCTATTTTCTTCTTTTCTCTTTTTTCTCTTCTATTCACTTTTCTCTTTTATCTTTTCTCTTCTTTTCTCTATTCTCTTCTTTTCTATTTTCCCTTTTCTTTTCTTTTCTCTTTTCTCTACTTTTCTCTTTTCTCTTCTTTTCTCCTTTCACGTTTCTTTCCTCTTTTCTCTTCTTTTCTCATTCATTTTTTCTCTTTTCTCTTTTCTCTTCTTTTCTCTTCTTTTCTCTTTTCTCTTCTTATCTCCTTTCTTTTCTCTTGTCTCTTCTCTTCTTTTCTCTTTTCTCTTCTTTTCTCTTCATTTCTCTTTTCTCTTTTGTATTCTTTTATCTTCTATTCACATTTCTCTTTTATCTTTTCTCTTCTTTTCTCTATTCTCTTCTTTTCTCTTTTCCCTTTGCTTTTCTTTTCTCTTTTCTCTTCTTTTCTCTTTTCTCTTCTTTTCTCTTCCTTTCTCCATACACGTTTCTTTTCTCTTTTCTCTTCTTTTCTCATTCATTTTTTCTCTTTTCTCTTTTCTCTTCTTTTCTCTTCTTTTCTCTTTTCTCTTTTGTATTCTTTTATCTTCTATTCTCTTTTCTCTTCTTTTCTCTTCATTTCTCTTTCCTCGTTTCTCTATTCTCATCTGTTCTCTTTTCTCTTCTTTGCTCTTTTCTCTTTTCTCTTCTTCTATCTACTTTTATCTTCTTTTCGCTTTTCTCTTTTCTCTATTCTCTTCTGTTCTCTTTTGTCTTCTTTCCACTGTTCCCTTTTCTCGTCTATTCTCTTTTATCTTTTCTCTTCATTTCTCTTTTCTCTTCTTTTCCATTCTCTCTTCTTTTCTCTTTTCTCATTTCTCTTTTCTTTTCTTTTCTCTTTTCTCTTTTCTCTTCTTGTCTCTTTTTTCTCTTCTATTCTTTTCTCTTTTCCATTTTCTCTTCTTTTCTCTTGTCTCTTTTCTCTTTTCACTTCTTGTCTCTTTCTTCTCTTCTATTATTTTCTCTTCTTTTCTTTTTTCTATTTCCTCTTCTTTTCTATTTTATCTCTTCTCTTCTTTTCTCTTTTCCATTTTCTTTTCTCTTTTCTCTTCTTTTCTCCTTTCACTTTTCTTTTCTCTTTTCTCTTCTTTTCTCATCTTTTCGCCTCTTTATTCTTTTCCCTTTTCTCTTCTTTTTTCTTTTCTCTTCTTTTCTCATTTCTCTTTTCTCTTTTCTCTTATTTTCTCTTTTCACTTTTCTCTTCTTTTCTCTTTTCCCTTTTCTCTTCTTTTCTCTATTCTCTTTTTCTCTTTACTCTTCTTTTCTCTTTTCGCTTTTCTCTTCTTATCTCTTCTCCTTTTTCTCATATCTGTTCTTTTCTCTTGTCTCTTTTCTCTTTTCACTTCTTTTCTCTTTTCTCTTTTCTATTTCCTCTTCATTTCTATTTTATCTCTTCTCTTCTTTTCTCTTTTCCCTTTTCTTTTCTCTTTTCTCTTCTTTTATCTTTTCTCTTCTTTTCTCTTCTTTTCTCTTTTCCCTTTTCTCTTCTTTTTTCTTTTCTCTTCTTTTCTCGTTTCTCTTCTTTTCTCTTTTCTCTTTTCTCTTCTTATCTCTTCTCCTTTTTCTCATATCTGTTCTTTTCTCTTTTCTCTTCATTTCTCTTCTTTTCTCTTTTCCCTTTACACCTCTGTTTTCTTTTCTTCTTTCCTCTTTTCACTTTTCTTTTCTCTTTTCTCTTCTTTTCTCTTTTCACTTTTCTTTTCTCTTTTCTCTTCTTTTCTCTTTTCTCATCTTTTCTCCTCTTTACTCTTTTCCCTTTTCTCTTCTTTTTTCTTTTCTCTTCTTTTCTCGTTTCTCTTCTTTTCTCGTTTCTCTTCTTTTCTCTTTTCCCTTTTCTTTTCTCTTTTCTCTATTCTCTTCTTTTCTCTTTTCTCGTCTTTTCACTTTTCTCTTCATTTCCCTTCATTTTTCTTTTCTCTTTTCTCTTTTGTATTCTTTTCTCTTCTATTCACTTTTCTCAATTAACTTTTCTCTTCTTTTCGCTATTCTCTTCTTTTCTCTTTTCTCTTCTTTTCTCTTCATTTCTCTTTCCTCATTTCTCTATTCTCATCTGTTCTCTTTGCTCTTCTTTGCTCTTTTGTCTTTTTTCTTCTTCTATCTTCTTTTATCTTCTTTTCTCTTTTCTCTTTTCTCTATTCTCTTCTGTTCTCTTTTGTCTTCTTTCCTCTGTTCCCTTTTCTCGTCTATTCTCTTTTATCTTTTCTCTTCATTTCTCTTTTCTCTTCTTTTCCATTCTCTCTTCTTTTCTCTTTTCTCATTTCTCTTTTCTTTTCTTTTCTCTTTTCTCTTTTCTCTTCGTGTCTCTTTTTTCTTTTCTATTCTTTTATCTTCTTTTCTCTTTTCCATTTCTCTTATTTTCTCTTTTCCCTTTTCTCTTCTTTTCTCTATACTCTTTTTCTCTTTACTCTTCTTTTCTCTTTTCGCTTTTCTCTTCTTATCTCTTCTCCTTTTTCTCATATCTATTCTTTTCTCTTTTCTCTTTTCTCTTCATTTCTCTACTTTTTTCCCTGTACACCTCTTTTTTCTTTTCTTCTTTTCTCTTTTCACTTTTCTTTTCTCTTTTCTCTTCTTTTCTCTTTTCTCATCTTTTCTCCTCTTTACTCTTTTCCCTTTTCTCTGCTTTTTTCTTTTCTCTTCTTTTCTCGTTTCTCTTCTTTTTTCTTTTCTCTTCTTTTCTCTTTTCCATTTTCTTTTCTCTTTTCTCTGTTCTCTTCTGTTCTCTTTTCTCGTCCTTTCTCTTTTCTCTTCATTTCCCTTCATTTTCTCTTTTGTATTCTTTTCTCTTCTATTCACTTTTCTCTTTTAACTTTTCTCTTCTTTTCTCTTTTCTCTTCTTTGCTCTTTTCTCTTTTCTCTTCTTCTATCTTCTTTTATCTTCTTTTCTCTTTTCTCTTTTCTCTATTCTCTTCTGTTCTCTTTTGTCTTCTTTCCTCTGTTCCCTTTTCTTGTCTATTCTCTTTTATCTTTTCTCTTCTTTTCTCTTTTCTCTTCTTTTCTCCTTTCACGTTTATTTTCTCTTTTCTCTTCTTTTCTCATTCATTTTTTCTCTTTTCTCTTTTCTCTTCTTTTCTCTTTTCTCTTATTTTCTCCTTTCTTTTCTCTTTTCTCTTCTTCTCGTCTTTTCTCCTTTCTCTTCTTTTCCCTTCATTTCTCTTTTCTCTTTTGTATTCTTTTATCTTATATTTACTTTTCTCTTTTATCTTTTCTTTTCTCGTCTTTTCTCTATTCTCTTCTTTTCTCTTTTCTCTTCTTTTCTCTTCCTTTCTCTTTCCTCATTTCTCTATTCTCATCTGTTCTCTTTTCTCTTCTTTGCACTTTTCTCTTTTCTGTTCTTCTATCTTCTTTTATCTTCTTTTCTCTTTTCTCTTTTCTATATTCTCTTCTGTTCTCTTTTGTCTTCTTTCCTCTGTTCCCTTTTCTCGTCTATTCTCTTTTATCTTTTCTCTTCATTTCTCTTTTCTCTTCTTTTCCATTCTCTCTTCTTTTCTCTTTTCTCATTTCTCTTTTCTTTTCTTTTCTTCTTTTCTCTTTTCTCTTCTTGTCTCTTTTTTCTCTTCTAGTCTTTTCTCTTCTTTTCTCTTTTCCATTTTCTCTTCTTTTCTCTTGTCTCTTTTCTCTTTTCACTTCTTGTCTCTTTCTTCTCTTCTATTATTTTCTCTTCTTTTCTTTTTTCTATTTCCTCTTCTTTTCTATTTTATCTCTTCTCTTCTTTTCTCTTTTCCCTTTTCTTTTCTCTTTTCTCTTCTTTTCTCATCTTTTCGCCTCTTTATTCTTTTCCCTTTTCTCTTCTTTTTTCTTTTCTCTTCTTTTCTCATTTCTCTTCTTTTCTCTTTTCTCTTATTTTCTCTTTTCACTTTTCTCTTCTTTTCTCTTTTCCCTTTTCTCTTCTTTTCTCTATTCTCTTTTTCTCTTTACTCTTCTTTTCTCTTTTCGCTTTTCTCTTCTTATCTCTTCTCCTTTTTCTCATATCTGTTCTTTTCTCTTTTCTCTTTTCGCTTCATTTCTCTTCTTTTCTCTTTTCCCTTTACACCTCTTTTTCCTTTTCTTCTTTTCTCTTTTCACTTTTCTTTTCTCTTTTCTCTTCTTTTCTCTTTTCTCATCTTTTCTCCTCTTTACTCTTTTCCCTTTTCTCTTCTTTTTTCTTTTCTCTTCTTTTCTCTTTTCTCTTCTTTTCTCTTTTCCCTTTTCTTTTCTCTTTTCTCTATTCTCTTCTTTTCTCTTTTTTCTCTTCTATTCACTTTTCTCTTTTATCTTTTCTCTTCTTTTCTCTTTTCTCCTCTTTTCTCTTTTCCCTTTTCTTTTCTCTTTTCTCTTTTCTCTTTTCTCTTCTTTTCTCTTCTTTTCACTTTTCTCTTTTCTCTTCTTTTATCTTTTCTCATCTTTTCTCCTCTTTACTCTTTTCCCTTTTCTCTTCTTTTTTCTTATCTCTTCTTTTCTCGTTTCTCTTCTTTTCTCGTTTCTCTTCTTTTCTCTTTTCCCTTTTCTTTTCTCTTTTCTCTATTTTCTTCTTTTCTCTTTTTTCTCTTCTATTCACTTTTCTCTTTTATCTTTTCTCTTCTTTTCTCTATTCTCTTCTTTTCTATTTTCCCTTTTCTTTTCTTTTCTCTTTTCTCTACTTTTCTCTTTTCTCTTCTTTTCTCCTTTCACGTTTCTTTTCTCTTTTCTCTTCTTTTCTCATTCATTTTTTCTCTTTTCTCTTTTCTCTTCTTTTCTCTTCTTTTCTCATTTCTCTTCTTATCTCCTTTCTTTTCTCTTGTCTCTTCTCTTCTTTTCTCTTTTCTCTTCTTTTCTCTTCATTTCTCTTTTCTCTTTTGTATTCTTTTATCTTCTATTCACATTTCTCTTTTATCTTTTCTCTTCTTTTCTCTATTCTCTTCTTTTCTCTTTTCCCTTTGCTTTTCTTTTCTCTTTTCTCTTCTTTTCTCTTTTCTCTTCTTTTCTCTTCCTTTCTCCATACACGTTTCTTTTCTCTTTTCTCTTCTTTTCTCATTCATTTTTTCTCTTTTCTCTTTTCTCTTCTTTTCTCTTCTTTTCTCTTTTCTCTTTTGTATTCTTTTATCTTCTATTCTCTTTTCTCTTCTTTTCTCTTCATTTCTCTTCCCTCGTTTCTCTATTCTCATCTGTTCTCTTTTCTCTTCTTTGCTCTTTTCTCTTTTCTCTTCTTCTATCTACTTTTATCTTCTTTTCGCTTTTCTCTTTTCTCTATTCTCTTCTGTTCTCTTTTGTCTTCTTTCCACTGTTCCCTTTTCTCGTCTATTCTCTTTTATCTTTTCTCTTCATTTCTCTTTTCTCTTCTTTTCCATTCTCTCTTCTTTTCTCTTTTCTCATTTCTCTTTTCTTTTCTTTTCTCTTTTCTCTTTTCTCTTCTTGTCTCTTTTTTCTCTTCTATTCTTTTCTCTTCTTTTCTCTTTTCCATTTTCTCTTCTTTTCTCTTGTCTCTTTTCTCTTTTCACTTCTTGTCTCTTTCTTCTCTTCTATTATTTTCTCTTCTTTTCTTTTTTCTATTTCCTCTTCTTTTCTATTTTATCTCTTCTCTTCTTTTCTCTTTTCCCTTTTCTTTTCTCTTTTCTCTTCTTTTCTCCTTTCACTTTTCTTTTCTCTTTTCTCTTCTTTTCTCATCTTTTCGCCTCTTTATTCTTTTCCCTTTTCTCTTCTTTTTTCTTTTCTCTTCTTTTCTCATTTCTCTTCTTTTCTCTTTTCTCTTATTTTCTCTTTTCACTTTTCTCTTTTCTCTTTTCCCTTTTCTCTTCTTTTCTCTATTCTCTTTTTCTCTTTACTCTTCTTTTCTCTTTTCGCTTTTCTCTTCTTATCTCTTCTCCTTTTTCTCATATCTGTTCTTTTCTCTTTTCTCTTTTCGCTTCATTTCTCTTCTTTTCTCTTTTCCCTTTACACCTCTTTTTCCTTTTCTTCTTTTCTCTTTTCACTTTTCTTTTCTCTTTTCTCTTCTTTTATCTTTTCTCATCTTTTCTCCTCTTTACTCTTTTCCCTTTTCTCTTCTTTTTTCTTATCTCTTCTTTTCTCGTTTCTCTTCTTTTCTCGTTTCTCTTCTTTTCTCTTTTCCCTTTTCTTTTCTCTTTTCTCTATTTTCTTCTTTTCTCTTTTTTCTCTTCTATTCACTTTTCTCTTTTATCTTTTCTCTTCTTTTCTCTATTCTCTTCTTTTCTATTTTCCCTTTTCTTTTCTTTTCTCTTTTCTCTACTTTTCTCTTTTCTCTTCTTTTCTCCTTTCACGTTTCTTTCCTCTTTTCTCTTCTTTTCTCATTCATTTTTTCTCTTTTCTCTTTTCTCTTCTTTTCTCTTCTTTTCTCTTTTCTCTTCTTATCTCCTTTCTTTTCTCTTGTCTCTTCTCTTCTTTTCTCTTTTCTCTTCTTTTCTCTTCATTTCTCTTTTCTCTTTTGTATTCTTTTATCTTCTATTCACATTTCTCTTTTATCTTTTCTCTTCTTTTCTCTATTCTCTTCTTTTCTCTTTTCCCTTTGCTTTTCTTTTCTCTTTTCTCTTCTTTTCTCTTTTCTCTTCTTTTCTCTTCCTTTCTCCATACACGTTTCTTTTCTCTTTTCTCTTCTTTTCTCATTCATTTTTTCTCTTTTCTCTTTTCTCTTCTTTTCTCTTCTTTTCTCTTTTCTCTTTTGTATTCTTTTATCTTCTATTCTCTTTTCTCTTCTTTTCTCTTCATTTCTCTTTCCTCGTTTCTCTATTCTCATCTGTTCTCTTTTCTCTTCTTT
This sequence comes from Chiloscyllium punctatum, assembly GCF_047496795.1. NCBI lineage: Eukaryota > Metazoa > Chordata > Chondrichthyes > Orectolobiformes > Hemiscylliidae > Chiloscyllium > Chiloscyllium punctatum. Next base: position 37,593,268 of record NC_092779.1, read on the forward strand.
GCTCTTTTCTCTTTTCTCTTCTTCTATCTACTTTTATCTTCTTTTCGCTTTTCTCTTTTCTCTATTCTCTTCTGTTCTCTTTTGTCTTCTTTCCACTGTTCCCTTTTCTCGTCTATTCTCTTTTATCTTTTCTCTTCATTTCTCTTTTCTCTTCTTTTCCATTCTCTCTTCTTTTCTCTTTTCTCATTTCTCTTTTCTTTTCTTTTCTCTTTTCTCTTTTCTCTTCTTGTCTCTTTTTTCTCTTCTATTCTTTTCTCTTCTTTTCTCTTTTCCATTTTCTCTTGTTTTCTCTTGTCTCTTTTCTCTTTTCACTTCTTGTCTCTTTCTTCTCTTCTATTATTTTCTCTTCTTTTCTTTTTTCTATTTCCTCTTCTTTTCTATTTTATCTCTTCTCTTCTTTTCTCTTTTCCCTTTTCTTTTCTCTTTTCTCTTCTTTTCTCCTTTCACTTTTCTTTTCTCTTTTCTCTTCTTTTCTCATCTTTTCGCCTCTTTATTCTTTTCCCTTTTCTCTTCTTTTTTCTTTTCTCTTCTTTTCTCATTTCTCTTCTTTTCTCTTTTCTCTTATTTTCTCTTTTCACTTTTCTCTTCTTTTCACTTTTCCCTTTTCTCTTCTTTTCTCTATTCTCTTTTTCTCTTTACTCTTCTTTTCTCTTTTCTCTTTTCTCTTCTTATCTCTCCTTTTTCTCATATCTGTTCTTTTCTCTTTTCTCTTGTCGCTTCATTTCTCTTCTTTTCTCTTTTCCCTTTACACCTCTTTTTCCTTTTCTTCTTTTCTCATTTCACTTTTCTTTTCTCTTTTCTCTTCTTTTCTCTTTTCTCATCTTTTCTCCTCTTTACTCTTTTCCCTTTTCTCTTCTTTTTTCTTTTCTCTTCTTTTCTCTTTTCTCTTCTTTTCTCTTTTCCCTTTTCTTTTCTCTTTTCTCTATTCTCTTCTTTTCTCTTTTTTCTCTTCTATTCACTTTTCTCTTTTATCTTTTCTCTTCTTTTCTCTTTTCTCCTCTTTTCTCTTTTCCCTTTTCTTTTCTCTTTTCTCTTTTCTCTATTCTCTTCTGTTCTCTTTTGTCTTCTTTCCACTGTTCCCTTTTCTCGTCTATTCTCTTTTATCTTTTCTCTTCATTTCTCTTTTCTCTTCTTTTCCATTCTCTCTTCTTTTCTCTTTTCTAATTTCTCATTACTCTTTTCTTTTTTTTTTCTCTTTTCTCATTTCTCTTCTGGTCTCTTTTTTCTCTTCTATTCTTTTCTTTTCTCTTTTCCATTTTCTCTTCTTTTCTCTTGTCTCTTTTCTCTTTTCACTTCTTTTCTCTTTTCTCTTTTCTATTTCCTCTTCATTTCTATTTTATCTCTTCTCTTCTTTTCTCTTTTCCCTTTTGTTTTCTCTTTTCTCTTCTTTTCTCTTTTCTCTTCTTTTCTCTTCTTTTCTCTTTTCCCTTTTCTCTTCTTTTTTCTTTTCTCTTCTTTTCTCGTTTCTCTTCTTTTCTCTTTTCTCTTTTCTCTTCTTATCTCTTCTCCTTTTTCTCATATCTGTTCTTTTCTCTTTTCTCTTCATTTCTCTTCTTTTCTCTTTTCCCTTTACGCCTCTTTTTGCTTTTCTTCTTTTCTCTTTTCACTTTTCTTTTCTTTTTTCTCTTCTTTTCTCTTTTCACTTTTCTTTTCTCTTTTCTCTTCTTTTCTCTTTTCTCATCTTTTCTCCTCTTTACTCTTTTCCCTTTTCTCTTCTTTTTTCTTTTCTCTTCTTTTCTCGTTTCTCTTCTTTTCTCTTTTCCCTTTTCTTTTCTCTTTTCTCTATTCTCTTCTTTTCTCTTTTCTCGTCTTTTCACTTTTCTCTTCATTTCCCTTCATTTTTCTTTTCTCTTTTCTCTTTTGTATTCTTTTCTCTTCTATTCACTTTTCTCAATTAACTTTTCTCTTCTTTTCGCTGTTCTCTTCTTTTCTCTTTTCTCTTCTTTTCTCTTCATTTCTCTTTCCTCATTTCTCTATTCTCATCTGTTCTCTTTGCTCTTCTTTGCTCTTTTGTCTTTTCTCTTCTTCTATCTTCTTTTATCTTCTTTTCTCTTTTCTCTTTTCTCTATTCTCTTCTGTTCTCTTTTGTCTTCTTTCCTCTGTTCCCTTTTCTCGTCTATTCTCTTTTATCTTTTCTCTTCATTTCTCTTTTCTCTTCTTTTCCATTCTCTCTTCTTTTCTCTTTTCTCATTTCTCTTTTCTTTTCTTTTCTCTTTTCTCTTCGTGTCTCTTTTTTCTTTTCTATTCTTTTATCTTATTTTCTCTTTTCCATTTCTCTTATTTTCTCTTTTCCCTTTTCTCTTCTTTTCTCTATACTCTTTTTCTCTTTACTCTTCTTTTCTCTTTTCGCTTTTCTCTTCTTATCTCTTCTCCTTTTTCTCATATCTATTCTTTTCTCTTTTCTCTTTTCTCTTCATTTCTCTACTTTTTTCCCTGTACACCTCTTTTTTCTTTTCTTCTTTTCTCTTTTCACTTTTCTTTTCTCTTTTCTCTTCTTTTCTCTTTTCTCATCTTTTCTCCTCTTTACTCTTTTCCCTTTTCTCTGCTTTTTTCTTTTCTCTTCTTTTCTCGTTTCTCTTCTTTTTTCTTTTCTCTTCTTTTCTCTTTTCCATTTTCTTTTCTCTTTTCTCTATTCTCTTCTGTTCTCTTTTCTCGTCCTTTCTCTTTTCTCTTCATTTCCCTTCATTTTCTCTTTTGTATTCTTTTCTCTTCTATTCACTTTTCTCTTTTAACTTTTCTCTTCTTTTCTCTTTTCTCTTCTTTGCTCTTTTCTCTTTTCTCTTCTTCTATCTTCTTTTATCTTCTTTTCTCTTTTCTCTTTTCTCTATTCTCTTCTGTTCTCTTTTGTCTTCTTTCCTCTGTTCCCTTTTCTTGTCTATTCTCTTTTATCTTTTCTCTTCTTTTCTCTTTTCTCTTCTTTTCTCCTTTCACGTTTATTTTCTCTTTTCTCTTCTTTTCTCATTCATTTTTTCTCTTTTCTCTTTTCTCTTCTTTTCTCTTTTCTCTTATTTTCTCCTTTCTTTTCTCTTTTCTCTTCTTCTCGTCTTTTCTCCTTTCTCTTCTTTTCCCTTCATTTCTCTTTTCTCTTTTGTATTCTTTTATCTTATATTTACTTTTCTCTTTTATCTTTTCTTTTCTCGTCTTTTCTCTATTCTCTTCTTTTCTCTTTTCTCTTCTTTTCTCTTCCTTTCTCTTTCCTCATTTCTCTATTCTCATCTGTTCTCTTTTCTCTTCTTTGCACTTTTCTCTTTTCTGTTCTTCTATCTTCTTTTATCTTCTTTTCTCTTTTCTCTTTTCTATATTCTCTTCTGTTCTCTTTTGTCTTCTTTCCTCTGTTCCCTTTTCTCGTCTATTCTCTTTTATCTTTTCTCTTCATTTCTCTTTTCTCTTCTTTTCCATTCTCTCTTCTTTTCTCTTTTCTCATTTCTCTTTTCTTTTCTTTTCTTCTTTTCTCTTTTCTCTTCTTGTCTCTTTTTTCTCTTCTATTCTTTTCTCTTCTTTTCTCTTTTCCATTTTCTCTTCTTTTCTCTTGTCTCTTTTCTCTTTTCACTTCTTGTCTCTTTCTTCTCTTCTATTATTTTCTCTTCTTTTCTTTTTTCTATTTCCTCTTCTTTTCTATTTTATCTCTTCTCTTCTTTTCTCTTTTCCCTTTTCTTTTCTCTTTTCTCTTCTTTTCTCTTCTTTTCTCCTTTCACTTTTCTTTTCTCTTTTCTCTTCTTTTCTCATCTTTTCGCCTCTTTATTCTTTTCCCTTTTCTCTTCTTTTTTCTTTTCTCTTCTTTTCTCATTTCTCTTCTTTTCTCTTTTCTCTTATTTTCTCTTTTCACTTTTCTCTTCTTTTCTCTTTTCCCTTTTCTCTTCTTTTCTCTATTCTCTTTTTCTCTTTACTCTTCTTTTCTCTTTTCGCTTTTCTCTTCTTATCTCTTCTCCTTTTTCTCATATCTGTTCTTTTCTCTTTTCTCTTTTCGCTTCATTTCTCTTCTTTTCTCTTTTCCCTTTACACCTCTTTTTCCTTTTCTTCTTTTCTCTTTTCACTTTTCTTTTCTCTTTTCTCTTCTTTTCTCTTTTCTCATCTTTTCTCCTCTTTACTCTTTTCCCTTTTCTCTTCTTTTTTCTTTTCTCTTCTTTTCTCTTTTCTCTTCTTTTCTCTTTTCCCTTTTCTTTTCTCTTTTCTCTATTCTCTTCTTTTCTCTTTTTTCTCTTCTATTCACTTTTCTCTTTTATCTTTTCTCTTCTTTTCTCTTTTCTCCTCTTTTCTCTTTTCCCTTTTCTTTTCTCTTTTCTCTTTTCTCTTTTCTCTTCTTTTCTCTTCTTTTCACTTTTCTCTTTTCTCTTCTTTTATCTTTTCTCATCTTTTCTCCTCTTTACTCTTTTCCCTTTTCTCTTCTTTTTTCTTATCTCTTCTTTTCTCGTTTCTCTTCTTTTCTCGTTTCTCTTCTTTTCTCTTTTCCCTTTTCTTTTCTCTTTTCTCTATTTTCTTCTTTTCTCTTTTTTCTCTTCTATTCACTTTTCTCTTTTATCTTTTCTCTTCTTTTCTCTATTCTCTTCTTTTCTATTTTCCCTTTTCTTTTCTTTTCTCTTTTCTCTACTTTTCTCTTTTCTCTTCTTTTCTCCTTTCACGTTTCTTTCCTCTTTTCTCTTCTTTTCTCATTCATTTTTTCTCTTTTCTCTTTTCTCTTCTTTTCTCTTCTTTTCTCTTTTCTCTTCTTATCTCCTTTCTTTTCTCTTGTCTCTTCTCTTCTTTTCTCTTTTCTCTTCTTTTCTCTTCATTTCTCTTTTCTCTTTTGTATTCTTTTATCTTCTATTCACATTTCTCTTTTATCTTTTCTCTTCTTTTCTCTATTCTCTTCTTTTCTCTTTTCCCTTTGCTTTTCTTTTCTCTTTTCTCTTCTTTTCTCTTTTCTCTTCTTTTCTCTTCCTTTCTCCATACACGTTTCTTTTCTCTTTTCTCTTCTTTTCTCATTCATTTTTTCTCTTTTCTCTTTTCTCTTCTTTTCTCTTCTTTTCTCTTTTCTCTTTTGTATTCTTTTATCTTCTATTCTCTTTTCTCTTCTTTTCTCTTCATTTCTCTTCCCTCGTTTCTCTATTCTCATCTGTTCTCTTTTCTCTTCTTTGCTCTTTTCTCTTTTCTCTTCTTCTATCTACTTTTATCTTCTTTTCGCTTTTCTCTTTTCTCTATTCTCTTCTGTTCTCTTTTGTCTTCTTTCCACTGTTCCCTTTTCTCGTCTATTCTCTTTTATCCTTTCTCTTCATTTCTCTTTTCTCTTCTTTTCCATTCTCTCTTCTTTTCTCTTTTCTCATTTCTCTTTTCTTTTCTTTTCTCTTTTCTCTTTTCTCTTCTTGTCTCTTTTTTCTCTTCTATTCTTTTCTCTTCTTTTCTCTTTTCCATTTTCTCTTCTTTTCTCTTGTCTCTTTTCTCTTTTCACTTCTTGTCTCTTTCTTCTCTTCTATTATTTTCTCTTCTTTTCTTTTTTCTATTTCCTCTTCTTTTCTATTTTATCTCTTCTCTTCTTTTCTCTTTTCCCTTTTCTTTTCTCTTTTCTCTTCTTTTCTCCTTTCACTTTTCTTTTCTCTTTTCTCTTCTTTTCTCATCTTTTCGCCTCTTTATTCTTTTCCCTTTTCTCTTCTTTTTTCTTTTCTCATTTCTCTTCTTTTCTCTTTTCTCTTATTTTCTCTTTTCACTTTTCTCTTTTCTCTTTTCCCTTTTCTCTTCTTTTCTCTATTCTCTTTTTCTCTTTACTCTTCTTTTCTCTTTTCGCTTTTCTCTTCTTATCTCTTCTCCTTTTTCTCATATCTGTTCTTTTCTCTTTTCTCTTTTCGCTTCATTTCTCTTCTTTTCTCTTTTCCCTTTACACCTCTTTTTCCTTTTCTTCTTTTCTCGTTTCACTTTTCTTTTCTCTTTTCTCTTCTTTTCTCTTTTCTCATCTTTTCTCCTCTTTACTCTTTTCCCTTTTCTCTTCTTTTTTCTTTTCTCTTCTTTTCTCTTTTCTCTTCTTTTCTCTTTTCCCTTTTCTTTTCTCTTTTCTCTATTCTCTTCTTTTCTCTTTTTTCTCTTCTATTCACTTTTCTCTTTTATCTTTTCTCTTCTTTTCTCTTTTCTCCTCTTTTCTCTTTTCCCTTTTCTTTTCTCTTTTCTCTTTTCTCTTTTCTCTTCTTTTCTCTTCTTTTCACTTTTCTCTTCTTTTATCTTTTCTCATCTTTTCTCCTCTTTACTCTTTTCCCTTTTCTCTTCTTTTTTCTTATCTCTTCTTTTCTCGTTTCTCTTCTTTTCTCGTTTCTCTTCTTTTCTCTTTTCCCTTTTCTTTTCTCTTTTCTCTATTTTCTTCTTTTCTCTTTTTTCTCTTCTATTCACTTTTCTCTTTTATCTTTTCTCTTCTTTTCTCTATTCTCTTCTTTTCTATTTTCCCTTTTCTTTTCTTTTCTCTTTTCTCTACTTTTCTCTTTTCTCTTCTTTTCTCCTTTCACGTTTCTTTCCTCTTTTCTCTTCTTTTCTCATTCATTTTTTCTCTTTTCTCTTTTCTCTTCTTTTCTCTTCTTTTCTCTTTTCTCTTCTTATCTCCTTTCTTTTCTCTTGTCTCTTCTCTTCTTTTCTCTTTTCTCTTCTTTTCTCTTCATTTCTCTTTTCTCTTTTGTATTCTTTTATCTTCTATTCACATTTCTCTTTTATCTTTTCTCTTCTTTTCTCTATTCTCTTCTTTTCTCTTTTCCCTTTGCTTTTCTTTTCTCTTTTCTCTTCTTTTCTCTTTTCTCTTCTTTTCTCTTCCTTTCTCCATACACGTTTCTTTTCTCTTTTCTCTTCTTTTCTCATTCATTTTTTCTCTTTTCTCTTTTCTCTTCTTTTCTCTTCTTTTCTCTTTTCTCTTTTGTATTCTTTTATCTTCTATTCTCTTTTCTCTTCTTTTCTCTTCATTTCTCTTTCCTCGTTTCTCTATTCTCATCTGTTCTCTTTTCTCTTCTTTGCTCTTTTCTCTTTTCTCTTCTTCTATCTACTTTTATCTTCTTTTCGCTTTTCTCTTTTCTCTATTCTCTTCTGTTCTCTTTTGTCTTCTTTCCACTGTTCCCTTTTCTCGTCTATTCTCTTTTATCTTTTCTCTTCATTTCTCTTTTCTCTTCTTTTCCATTCTCTCTTCTTTTCTCTTTTCTCATTTCTCTTTTCTTTTCTTTTCTCTTTTCTCTTTTCTCTTCTTGTCTCTTTTTTCTCTTCTATTCTTTTCTCTTCTTTTCTCTTTTCCATTTTCTCTTCTTTTCTCTTGTCTCTTTTCTCTTTTCACTTCTTGTCTCTTTCTTCTCTTCTATTATTTTCTCTTCTTTTCTTTTTTCTATTTCCTCTTCTTTTCTATTTTATCTCTTCTCTTCTTTTCTCTTTTCCCTTTTCTTTTCTCTTTTCTCTTCTTTTCTCCTTTCACTTTTCTTTTCTCTTTTCTCTTCTTTTCTCATCTTTTCGCCTCTTTATTCTTTTCCCTTTTCTCTTCTTTTTTCTTTTCTCTTCTTTTCTCATTTCTCTTCTTTTCTCTTTTCTCTTATTTTCTCTTTTCACTTTTCTCTTCTTTTCTCTTTTCCCTTTTCTCTTCTTTTCTCTATTCTCTTTTTCTCTTTACTCTTCTTTTCTCTTTTCTCTTTTCTCTTCTTATCTCTCCTTTTTCTCATATCTGTTCTTTTCTCTTTTCTCTTTTCGCTTCATTTCTCTTCTTTTCTCTTTTCCCTTTACACCTCTTTTTCCTTTTCTTCTTTTCTCTTTTCACTTTTCTTTTCTCTTTTCTCTTCTTTTCTCTTTTCTCATCTTTTCTCCTCTTTACTCTTTTCCCTTTTCTCTTCTTTTTTCTTTTCTCTTCTTTTCTCTTTTCTCTTCTTTTCTCTTTTCCCTTTTCTTTTCTCTTTTCTCTATTCTCTTCTTTTCTCTTTTTTCTCTTCTATTCACTTTTCTCTTTTATCTTTTCTCTTCTTTTCTCTTTTCTCCTCTTTTCTCTTTTCCCTTTTCTTTTCTCTTTTCTCTTTTCTCTATTCTCTTCTGTTCTCTTTTGTCTTCTTTCCACTGTTCCCTTTTCTCGTCTATTCTCTTTTATCTTTTCTCTTCATTTCTCTTTTCTCTTCTTTTCCATTCTCTCTTCTTTTCTCTTTTCTAATTTCTCATTACTCTTTTCTTTTTTTTTTCTCTTTTCTCATTTCTCTTCTGGTCTCTTTTTTCTCTTCTATTCTTTTCTTTTCTTTTCTCTTTTCCATTTTCTCTTCTTTTCTCTTGTCTCTTTTCTCTTTTCACTTCTTTTCTCTTTTCTCTTTTCTATTTCCTCTTCATTTCTATTTTATCTCTTCTCTTCTTTTCTCTTTTCCCTTTTGTTTTCTCTTTTCTCTTCTTTTCTCTTTTCTCTTCTTTTCTCTTCTTTTCTCTTTTCCCTTTTCTCTTCTTTTTTCTTTTCTCTTCTTTTCTCGTTTCTCTTCTTTTCTCTTTTCTCTTTTCTCTTCTTATCTCTTCTCCTTTTTCTCATATCTGTTCTTTTCTCTTTTCTCTTCATTTCTCTTCTTTTCTCTTTTCCCTTTACGCCTCTTTTTGCTTTTCTTCTTTTCTCTTTTCACTTTTCTTTTCTTTTTTCTCTTCTTTTCTCTTTTCACTTTTCTTTTCTCTTTTCTCTTCTTTTCTCTTTTCTCATCTTTTCTCCTCTTTACTCTTTTCCCTTTTCTCTTCTTTTTTCTTTTCTCTTCTTTTCTCGTTTCTCTTCTTTTCTCTTTTCCCTTTTCTTTTCTCTTTTCTCTATTCTCTTCTTTTCTCTTTTCTCGTCTTTTCACTTTTCTCTTCATTTCCCTTCATTTTTCTTTTCTCTTTTCTCTTTTGTATTCTTTTCTCTTCTATTCACTTTTCTCAATTAACTTTTCTCTTCTTTTCGCTATTCTCTTCTTTTCTCTTTTCTCTTCTTTTCTCTTCATTTCTCTTTCCTCATTTCTCTATTCTCATCTGTTCTCTTTGCTCTTCTTTGCTCTTTTGTCTTTTCTCTTCTTCTATCTTCTTTTATCTTCTTTTCTCTTTTCTCTTTTCTCTATTCTCTTCTGTTCTCTTTTGTCTTCTTTCCTCTGTTCCCTTTTCTCGTCTATTCTCTTTTATCTTTTCTCTTCATTTCTCTTTTCTCTTCTTTTCCATTCTCTCTTCTTTTCTCTTTTCTCATTTCTCTTTTCTTTTCTTTTCTCTTTTCTCTTCGTGTCTCTTTTTTCTTTTCTATTCTTTTATCTTATTTTCTCTTTTCCATTTCTCTTATTTTCTCTTTTCCCTTTTCTCTTCTTTTCTCTATACTCTTTTTCTCTTTACTCTTCTTTTCTCTTTTCGCTTTTCTCTTCTTATCTCTTCTCCTTTTTCTCATATCTATTCTTTTCTCTTTTCTCTTTTCTCTTCATTTCTCTACTTTTTTCCCTGTACACCTCTTTTTTCTTTTCTTCTTTTCTCTTTTCACTTTTCTTTTCTCTTTTCTCTTCTTTTCTCTTTTCTCATCTTTTCTCCTCTTTACTCTTTTCCCTTTTCTCTGCTTTTTTCTTTTCTCTTCTTTTCTCGTTTCTCTTCTTTTTTCTTTTCTCTTCTTTTCTCTTTTCCATTTTCTTTTCTCTTTTCTCTATTCTCTTCTGTTCTCTTTTCTCGTCCTTTCTCTTTTCTCTTCATTTCCCTTCATTTTCTCTTTTGTATTCTTTTCTCTTCTATTCACTTTTCTCTTTTAACTTTTCTCTTCTTTTCTCTTTTCTCTTCTTTGCTCTTTTCTCTTTTCTCTTCTTCTATCTTCTTTTATCTTCTTTTCTCTTTTCTCTTTTCTCTATTCTCTTCTGTTCTCTTTTGTCTTCTTTCCTCTGTTCCCTTTTCTTGTCTATTCTCTTTTATCTTTTCTCTTCTTTTCTCTTTTCTCTTCTTTTCTCCTTTCACGTTTATTTTCTCTTTTCTCTTCTTTTCTCATTCATTTTTTCTCTTTTCTCTTTTCTCTTCTTTTCTCTTTTCTCTTATTTTCTCCTTTCTTTTCTCTTTTCTCTTCTTCTCGTCTTTTCTCCTTTCTCTTCTTTTCCCTTCATTTCTCTTTTCTCTTTTGTATTCTTTTATCTTATATTTACTTTTCTCTTTTATCTTTTCTTTTCTCGTCTTTTCTCTATTCTCTTCTTTTCTCTTTTCTCTTCTTTTCTCTTCCTTTCTCTTTCCTCATTTCTCTATTCTCATCTGTTCTCTTTTCTCTTCTTTGCACTTTTCTCTTTTCTGTTCTTCTATCTTCTTTTATCTTCTTTTCTCTTTTCTCTTTTCTATATTCTCTTCTGTTCTCTTTTGTCTTCTTTCCTCTGTTCCCTTTTCTCGTCTATTCTCTTTTATCTTTTCTCTTCATTTCTCTTTTCTCTTCTTTTCCATTCTCTCTTCTTTTCTCTTTTCTCATTTCTCTTTTCTTTTCTTTTCTTCTTTTCTCTTTTCTCTTCTTGTCTCTTTTTTCTCTTCTATTCTTTTCTCTTCTTTTCTCTTTTCCATTTTCTCTTCTTTTCTCTTGTCTCTTTTCTCTTTTCACTTCTTGTCTCTTTCTTCTCTTCTATTATTTTCTCTTCTTTTCTTTTTTCTATTTCCTCTTCTTTTCTATTTTATCTCTTCTCTTCTTTTCTCTTTTCCCTTTTCTTTTCTCTTTTCTCTTCTTTTCTCTTCTTTTCTCCTTTCACTTTTCTTTTCTCTTTTCTCTTCTTTTCTCATCTTTTCGCCTCTTTATTCTTTTCCCTTTTCTCTTCTTTTTTCTTTTCTCTTCTTTTCTCATTTCTCTTCTTTTCTCTTTTCTCTTATTTTCTCTTTTCACTTTTCTCTTCTTTTCTCTTTTCCCTTTTCTCTTCTTTTCTCTATTCTCTTTTTCTCTTTACTCTTCTTTTCTCTTTTCGCTTTTCTCTTCTTATCTCTTCTCCTTTTTCTCATATCTGTTCTTTTCTCTTTTCTCTTTTCGCTTCATTTCTCTTCTTTTCTCTTTTCCCTTTACACCTCTTTTTCCTTTTCTTCTTTTCTCTTTTCACTTTTCTTTTCTCTTTTCTCTTCTTTTCTCTTTTCTCATCTTTTCTCCTCTTTACTCTTTTCCCTTTTCTCTTCTTTTTTCTTTTCTCTTCTTTTCTCTTTTCTCTTCTTTTCTCTTTTCCCTTTTCTTTTCTCTTTTCTCTATTCTCTTCTTTTCTCTTTTTTCTCTTCTATTCACTTTTCTCTTTTATCTTTTCTCTTCTTTTCTCTTTTCTCCTCTTTTCTCTTTTCCCTTTTCTTTTCTCTTTTCTCTTTTCTCTTTTCTCTTCTTTTCTCTTCTTTTCACTTTTCTCTTTTCTCTTCTTTTATCTTTTCTCATCTTTTCTCCTCTTTACTCTTTTCCCTTTTCTCTTCTTTTTTCTTATCTCTTCTTTTCTCGTTTCTCTTCTTTTCTCGTTTCTCTTCTTTTCTCTTTTCCCTTTTCTTTTCTCTTTTCTCTATTTTCTTCTTTTCTCTTTTTTCTCTTCTATTCACTTTTCTCTTTTATCTTTTCTCTTCTTTTCTCTATTCTCTTCTTTTCTATTTTCCCTTTTCTTTTCTTTTCTCTTTTCTCTACTTTTCTCTTTTCTCTTCTTTTCTCCTTTCACGTTTCTTTCCTCTTTTCTCTTCTTTTCTCATTCATTTTTTCTCTTTTCTCTTTTCTCTTCTTTTCTCTTCTTTTCTCTTTTCTCTTCTTATCTCCTTTCTTTTCTCTTGTCTCTTCTCTTCTTTTCTCTTTTCTCTTCTTTTCTCTTCATTTCTCTTTTCTCTTTTGTATTCTTTTATCTTCTATTCACATTTCTCTTTTATCTTTTCTCTTCTTTTCTCTATTCTCTTCTTTTCTCTTTTCCCTTTGCTTTTCTTTTCTCTTTTCTCTTCTTTTCTCTTTTCTCTTCTTTTCTCTTCCTTTCTCCATACACGTTTCTTTTCTCTTTTCTCTTCTTTTCTCATTCATTTTTTCTCTTTTCTCTTTTCTCTTCTTTTCTCTTCTTTTCTCTTTTCTCTTTTGTATTCTTTTATCTTCTATTCTCTTTTCTCTTCTTTTCTCTTCATTTCTCTTCCCTCGTTTCTCTATTCTCATCTGTTCTCTTTTCTCTTCTTTGCTCTTTTCTCTTTTCTCTTCTTCTATCTACTTTTATCTTCTTTTCGCTTTTCTCTTTTCTCTATTCTCTTCTGTTCTCTTTTGTCTTCTTTCCACTGTTCCCTTTTCTCGTCTATTCTCTTTTATCCTTTCTCTTCATTTCTCTTTTCTCTTCTTTTCCATTCTCTCTTCTTTTCTCTTTTCTCATTTCTCTTTTCTTTTCTTTTCTCTTTTCTCTTTTCTCTTCTTGTCTCTTTTTTCTCTTCTATTCTTTTCTCTTCTTTTCTCTTTTCCATTTTCTCTTCTTTTCTCTTGTCTCTTTTCTCTTTTCACTTCTTGTCTCTTTCTTCTCTTCTATTATTTTCTCTTCTTTTCTTTTTTCTATTTCCTCTTCTTTTCTATTTTATCTCTTCTCTTCTTTTCTCTTTTCCCTTTTCTTTTCTCTTTTCTCTTCTTTTCTCCTTTCACTTTTCTTTTCTCTTTTCTCTTCTTTTCTCATCTTTTCGCCTCTTTATTCTTTTCCCTTTTCTCTTCTTTTTTCTTTTCTCATTTCTCTTCTTTTCTCTTTTCTCTTATTTTCTCTTTTCACTTTTCTCTTTTCTCTTTTCCCTTTTCTCTTCTTTTCTCTATTCTCTTTTTCTCTTTACTCTTCTTTTCTCTTTTCGCTTTTCTCTTCTTATCTCTTCTCCTTTTTCTCATATCTGTTCTTTTCTCTTTTCTCTTTTCGCTTCATTTCTCTTCTTTTCTCTTTTCCCTTTACACCTCTTTTTCCTTTTCTTCTTTTCTCGTTTCACTTTTCTTTTCTCTTTTCTCTTCTTTTCTCTTTTCTCATCTTTTCTCCTCTTTACTCTTTTCCCTTTTCTCTTCTTTTTTCTTTTCTCTTCTTTTCTCTTTTCTCTTCTTTTCTCTTTTCCCTTTTCTTTTCTCTTTTCTCTATTCTCTTCTTTTCTCTTTTTTCTCTTCTATTCACTTTTCTCTTTTATCTTTTCTCTTCTTTTCTCTTTTCTCCTCTTTTCTCTTTTCCCTTTTCTTTTCTCTTTTCTCTTTTCTCTTTTCTCTTCTTTTCTCTTCTTTTCACTTTTCTCTTCTTTTATCTTTTCTCATCTTTTCTCCTCTTTACTCTTTTCCCTTTTCTCTTCTTTTTTCTTATCTCTTCTTTTCTCGTTTCTCTTCTTTTCTCGTTTCTCTTCTTTTCTCTTTTCCCTTTTCTTTTCTCTTTTCTCTATTTTCTTCTTTTCTCTTTTTTCTCTTCTATTCACTTTTCTCTTTTATCTTTTCTCTTCTTTTCTCTATTCTCTTCTTTTCTATTTTCCCTTTTCTTTTCTTTTCTCTTTTCTCTACTTTTCTCTTTTCTCTTCTTTTCTCCTTTCACGTTTCTTTCCTCTTTTCTCTTCTTTTCTCATTCATTTTTTCTCTTTTCTCTTTTCTCTTCTTTTCTCTTCTTTTCTCTTTTCTCTTCTTATCTCCTTTCTTTTCTCTTGTCTCTTCTCTTCTTTTCTCTTTTCTCTTCTTTTCTCTTCATTTCTCTTTTCTCTTTTGTATTCTTTTATCTTCTATTCACATTTCTCTTTTATCTTTTCTCTTCTTTTCTCTATTCTCTTCTTTTCTCTTTTCCCTTTGCTTTTCTTTTCTCTTTTCTCTTCTTTTCTCTTTTCTCTTCTTTTCTCTTCCTTTCTCCATACACGTTTCTTTTCTCTTTTCTCTTCTTTTCTCATTCATTTTTTCTCTTTTCTCTTTTCTCTTCTTTTCTCTTCTTTTCTCTTTTCTCTTTTGTATTCTTTTATCTTCTATTCTCTTTTCTCTTCTTTTCTCTTCATTTCTCTTTCCTCGTTTCTCTATTCTCATCTGTTCTCTTTTCTCTTCTTTGCTCTTTTCTCTTTTCTCTTCTTCTATCTACTTTTATCTTCTTTTCGCTTTTCTCTTTTCTCTATTCTCTTCTGTTCTCTTTTGTCTTCTTTCCACTGTTCCCTTTTCTCGTCTATTCTCTTTTATCTTTTCTCTTCATTTCTCTTTTCTCTTCTTTTCCATTCTCTCTTCTTTTCTCTTTTCTCATTTCTCTTTTCTTTTCTTTTCTCTTTTCTCTTTTCTCTTCTTGTCTCTTTTTTCTCTTCTATTCTTTTCTCTTCTTTTCTCTTTTCCATTTTCTCTTCTTTTCTCTTGTCTCTTTTCTCTTTTCACTTCTTGTCTCTTTCTTCTCTTCTATTATTTTCTCTTCTTTTCTTTTTTCTATTTCCTCTTCTTTTCTATTTTATCTCTTCTCTTCTTTTCTCTTTTCCCTTTTCTTTTCTCTTTTCTCTTCTTTTCTCCTTTCACTTTTCTTTTCTCTTTTCTCTTCTTTTCTCATCTTTTCGCCTCTTTATTCTTTTCCCTTTTCTCTTCTTTTTTCTTTTCTCTTCTTTTCTCATTTCTCTTCTTTTCTCTTTTCTCTTATTTTCTCTTTTCACTTTTCTCTTCTTTTCTCTTTTCCCTTTTCTCTTCTTTTCTCTATTCTCTTTTTCTCTTTACTCTTCTTTTCTCTTTTCTCTTTTCTCTTCTTATCTCTCCTTTTTCTCATATCTGTTCTTTTCTCTTTTCTCTTTTCGCTTCATTTCTCTTCTTTTCTCTTTTCCCTTTACACCTCTTTTTCCTTTTCTTCTTTTCTCTTTTCACTTTTCTTTTCTCTTTTCTCTTCTTTTCTCTTTTCTCATCTTTTCTCCTCTTTACTCTTTTCCCTTTTCTCTTCTTTTTTCTTTTCTCTTCTTTTCTCTTTTCTCTTCTTTTCTCTTTTCCCTTTTCTTTTCTCTTTTCTCTATTCTCTTCTTTTCTCTTTTTTCTCTTCTATTCACTTTTCTCTTTTATCTTTTCTCTTCTTTTCTCTTTTCTCCTCTTTTCTCTTTTCCCTTTTCTTTTCTCTTTTCTCTTTTCTCTATTCTCTTCTGTTCTCTTTTGTCTTCTTTCCACTGTTCCCTTTTCTCGTCTATTCTCTTTTATCTTTTCTCTTCATTTCTCTTTTCTCTTCTTTTCCATTCTCTCTTCTTTTCTCTTTTCTAATTTCTCATTACTCTTTTCTTTTTTTTTTCTCTTTTCTCATTTCTCTTCTGGTCTCTTTTTTCTCTTCTATTCTTTTCTTTTCTTTTCTCTTTTCCATTTTCTCTTCTTTTCTCTTGTCTCTTTTCTCTTTTCACTTCTTTTCTCTTTTCTCTTTTCTATTTCCTCTTCATTTCTATTTTATCTCTTCTCTTCTTTTCTCTTTTCCCTTTTGTTTTCTCTTTTCTCTTCTTTTCTCTTTTCTCTTCTTTTCTCTTCTTTTCTCTTTTCCCTTTTCTCTTCTTTTTTCTTTTCTCTTCTTTTCTCGTTTCTCTTCTTTTCTCTTTTCTCTTTTCTCTTCTTATCTCTTCTCCTTTTTCTCATATCTGTTCTTTTCTCTTTTCTCTTCATTTCTCTTCTTTTCTCTTTTCCCTTTACGCCTCTTTTTGCTTTTCTTCTTTTCTCTTTTCACTTTTCTTTTCTTTTTTCTCTTCTTTTCTCTTTTCACTTTTCTTTTCTCTTTTCTCTTCTTTTCTCTTTTCTCATCTTTTCTCCTCTTTACTCTTTTCCCTTTTCTCTTCTTTTTTCTTTTCTCTTCTTTTCTCGTTTCTCTTCTTTTCTCTTTTCCCTTTTCTTTTCTCTTTTCTCTATTCTCTTCTTTTCTCTTTTCTCGTCTTTTCACTTTTCTCTTCATTTCCCTTCATTTTTCTTTTCTCTTTTCTCTTTTGTATTCTTTTCTCTTCTATTCACTTTTCTCAATTAACTTTTCTCTTCTTTTCGCTATTCTCTTCTTTTCTCTTTTCTCTTCTTTTCTCTTCATTTCTCTTTCCTCATTTCTCTATTCTCATCTGTTCTCTTTGCTCTTCTTTGCTCTTTTGTCTTTTCTCTTCTTCTATCTTCTTTTATCTTCTTTTCTCTTTTCTCTTTTCTCTATTCTCTTCTGTTCTCTTTTGTCTTCTTTCCTCTGTTCCCTTTTCTCGTCTATTCTCTTTTATCTTTTCTCTTCATTTCTCTTTTCTCTTCTTTTCCATTCTCTCTTCTTTTCTCTTTTCTCATTTCTCTTTTCTTTTCTTTTCTCTTTTCTCTTCGTGTCTCTTTTTTCTTTTCTATTCTTTTATCTTATTTTCTCTTTTCCATTTCTCTTATTTTCTCTTTTCCCTTTTCTCTTCTTTTCTCTATACTCTTTTTCTCTTTACTCTTCTTTTCTCTTTTCGCTTTTCTCTTCTTATCTCTTCTCCTTTTTCTCATATCTATTCTTTTCTCTTTTCTCTTTTCTCTTCATTTCTCTACTTTTTTCCCTGTACACCTCTTTTTTCTTTTCTTCTTTTCTCTTTTCACTTTTCTTTTCTCTTTTCTCTTCTTTTCTCTTTTCTCATCTTTTCTCCTCTTTACTCTTTTCCCTTTTCTCTGCTTTTTTCTTTTCTCTTCTTTTCTCGTTTCTCTTCTTTTTTCTTTTCTCTTCTTTTCTCTTTTCCATTTTCTTTTCTCTTTTCTCTATTCTCTTCTGTTCTCTTTTCTCGTCCTTTCTCTTTTCTCTTCATTTCCCTTCATTTTCTCTTTTGTATTCTTTTCTCTTCTATTCACTTTTCTCTTTTAACTTTTCTCTTCTTTTCTCTTTTCTCTTCTTTGCTCTTTTCTCTTTTCTCTTCTTCTATCTTCTTTTATCTTCTTTTCTCTTTTCTCTTTTCTCTATTCTCTTCTGTTCTCTTTTGTCTTCTTTCCTCTGTTCCCTTTTCTTGTCTATTCTCTTTTATCTTTTCTCTTCTTTTCTCTTTTCTCTTCTTTTCTCCTTTCACGTTTATTTTCTCTTTTCTCTTCTTTTCTCATTCATTTTTTCTCTTTTCTCTTTTCTCTTCTTTTCTCTTTTCTCTTATTTTCTCCTTTCTTTTCTCTTTTCTCTTCTTCTCGTCTTTTCTCCTTTCTCTTCTTTTCCCTTCATTTCTCTTTTCTCTTTTGTATTCTTTTATCTTATATTTACTTTTCTCTTTTATCTTTTCTTTTCTCGTCTTTTCTCTATTCTCTTCTTTTCTCTTTTCTCTTCTTTTCTCTTCCTTTCTCTTTCCTCATTTCTCTATTCTCATCTGTTCTCTTTTCTCTTCTTTGCACTTTTCTCTTTTCTGTTCTTCTATCTTCTTTTATCTTCTTTTCTCTTTTCTCTTTTCTATATTCTCTTCTGTTCTCTTTTGTCTTCTTTCCTCTGTTCCCTTTTCTCGTCTATTCTCTTTTATCTTTTCTCTTCATTTCTCTTTTCTCTTCTTTTCCATTCTCTCTTCTTTTCTCTTTTCTCATTTCTCTTTTCTTTTCTTTTCTTCTTTTCTCTTTTCTCTTCTTGTCTCTTTTTTCTCTTCTATTCTTTTCTCTTCTTTTCTCTTTTCCATTTTCTCTTCTTTTCTCTTGTCTCTTTTCTCTTTTCACTTCTTGTCTCTTTCTTCTCTTCTATTATTTTCTCTTCTTTTCTTTTTTCTATTTCCTCTTCTTTTCTATTTTATCTCTTCTCTTCTTTTCTCTTTTCCCTTTTCTTTTCTCTTTTCTCTTCTTTTCTCTTCTTTTCTCCTTTCACTTTTCTTTTCTCTTTTCTCTTCTTTTCTCATCTTTTCGCCTCTTTATTCTTTTCCCTTTTCTCTTCTTTTTTCTTTTCTCTTCTTTTCTCATTTCTCTTCTTTTCTCTTTTCTCTTATTTTCTCTTTTCACTTTTCTCTTCTTTTCTCTTTTCCCTTTTCTCTTCTTTTCTCTATTCTCTTTTTCTCTTTACTCTTCTTTTCTCTTTTCGCTTTTCTCTTCTTATCTCTTCTCCTTTTTCTCATATCTGTTCTTTTCTCTTTTCTCTTTTCGCTTCATTTCTCTTCTTTTCTCTTTTCCCTTTACACCTCTTTTTCCTTTTCTTCTTTTCTCTTTTCACTTTTCTTTTCTCTTTTCTCTTCTTTTCTCTTTTCTCATCTTTTCTCCTCTTTACTCTTTTCCCTTTTCTCTTCTTTTTTCTTTTCTCTTCTTTTCTCTTTTCTCTTCTTTTCTCTTTTCCCTTTTCTTTTCTCTTTTCTCTATTCTCTTCTTTTCTCTTTTTTCTCTTCTATTCACTTTTCTCTTTTATCTTTTCTCTTCTTTTCTCTTTTCTCCTCTTTTCTCTTTTCCCTTTTCTTTTCTCTTTTCTCTTTTCTCTTTTCTCTTCTTTTCTCTTCTTTTCACTTTTCTCTTTTCTCTTCTTTTATCTTTTCTCATCTTTTCTCCTCTTTACTCTTTTCCCTTTTCTCTTCTTTTTTCTTATCTCTTCTTTTCTCGTTTCTCTTCTTTTCTCGTTTCTCTTCTTTTCTCTTTTCCCTTTTCTTTTCTCTTTTCTCTATTTTCTTCTTTTCTCTTTTTTCTCTTCTATTCACTTTTCTCTTTTATCTTTTCTCTTCTTTTCTCTATTCTCTTCTTTTCTATTTTCCCTTTTCTTTTCTTTTCTCTTTTCTCTACTTTTCTCTTTTCTCTTCTTTTCTCCTTTCACGTTTCTTTTCTCTTTTCTCTTCTTTTCTCATTCATTTTTTCTCTTTTCTCTTTTCTCTTCTTTTCTCTTCTTTTCTCTTTTCTCTTCTTATCTCCTTTCTTTTCTCTTGTCTCTTCTCTTCTTTTCTCTTTTCTCTTCTTTTCTCTTCATTTCTCTTTTCTCTTTTGTATTCTTTTATCTTCTATTCACATTTCTCTTTTATCTTTTCTCTTCTTTTCTCTATTCTCTTCTTTTCTCTTTTCCCTTTGCTTTTCTTTTCTCTTTTCTCTTCTTTTCTCTTTTCTCTTCTTTTCTCTTCCTTTCTCCATACACGTTTCTTTTCTCTTTTCTCTTCTTTTCTCATTCATTTTTTCTCTTTTCTCTTTTCTCTTCTTTTCTCTTCTTTTCTCTTTTCTCTTTTGTATTCTTTTATCTTCTATTCTCTTTTCTCTTCTTTTCTCTTCATTTCTCTTCCCTCGTTTCTCTATTCTCATCTGTTCTCTTTTCTCTTCTTTGCTCTTTTCTCTTTTCTCTTCTTCTATCTACTTTTATCTTCTTTTCGCTTTTCTCTTTTCTCTATTCTCTTCTGTTCTCTTTTGTCTTCTTTCCACTGTTCCCTTTTCTCGTCTATTCTCTTTTATCCTTTCTCTTCATTTCTCTTTTCTCTTCTTTTCCATTCTCTCTTCTTTTCTCTTTTCTCATTTCTCTTTTCTTTTCTTTTCTCTTTTCTCTTTTCTCTTCTTGTCTCTTTTTTCTCTTCTATTCTTTTCTCTTCTTTTCTCTTTTCCATTTTCTCTTCTTTTCTCTTGTCTCTTTTCTCTTTTCACTTCTTGTCTCTTTCTTCTCTTCTATTATTTTCTCTTCTTTTCTTTTTTCTATTTCCTCTTCTTTTCTATTTTATCTCTTCTCTTCTTTTCTCTTTTCCCTTTTCTTTTCTCTTTTCTCTTCTTTTCTCCTTTCACTTTTCTTTTCTCTTTTCTCTTCTTTTCTCATCTTTTCGCCTCTTTATTCTTTTCCCTTTTCTCTTCTTTTTTCTTTTCTCATTTCTCTTCTTTTCTCTTTTCTCTTATTTTCTCTTTTCACTTTTCTCTTTTCTCTTTTCCCTTTTCTCTTCTTTTCTCTATTCTCTTTTTCTCTTTACTCTTCTTTTCTCTTTTCGCTTTTCTCTTCTTATCTCTTCTCCTTTTTCTCATATCTGTTCTTTTCTCTTTTCTCTTTTCGCTTCATTTCTCTTCTTTTCTCTTTTCCCTTTACACCTCTTTTTCCTTTTCTTCTTTTCTCTTTTCACTTTTCTTTTCTCTTTTCTCTTCTTTTCTCTTTTCTCATCTTTTCTCCTCTTTACTCTTTTCCCTTTTCTCTTCTTTTTTCTTTTCTCTTCTTTTCTCTTTTCTCTTCTTTTCTCTTTTCCCTTTTCTTTTCTCTTTTCTCTATTCTCTTCTTTTCTCTTTTTTCTCTTCTATTCACTTTTCTCTTTTATCTTTTCTCTTCTTTTCTCTTTTCTCCTCTTTTCTCTTTTCCCTTTTCTTTTCTCTTTTCTCTTTTCTCTTTTCTCTTCTTTTCTCTTCTTTTCACTTTTCTCTTCTTTTATCTTTTCTCATCTTTTCTCCTCTTTACTCTTTTCCCTTTTCTCTTCTTTTTTCTTAACTCTTCTTTTCTCGTTTCTCTTCTTTTCTCGTTTCTCTTCTTTTCTCTTTTCCCTTTTCTTTTCTCTTTTCTCTATTTTCTTCTTTTCTCTTTTTTCTCTTCTATTCACTTTTCTCTTTTATCTTTTCTCTTCTTTTCTCTATTCTCTTCTTTTCTATTTTCCCTTTTCTTTTCTTTTCTCTTTTCTCTACTTTTCTCTTTTCTCTTCTTTTCTCCTTTCACGTTTCTTTCCTCTTTTCTCTTCTTTTCTCATTCATTTTTTCTCTTTTCTCTTTTCTCTTCTTTTCTCTTCTTTTCTCTTTTCTCTTCTTATCTCCTTTCTTTTCTCTTGTCTCTTCTCTTCTTTTCTCTTTTCTCTTCTTTTCTCTTCATTTCTCTTTTCTCTTTTGTATTCTTTTATCTTCTATTCACATTTCTCTTTTATCTTTTCTCTTCTTTTCTCTATTCTCTTCTTTTCTCTTTTCCCTTTGCTTTTCTTTTCTCTTTTCTCTTCTTTTCTCTTTTCTCTTCTTTTCTCTTCCTTTCTCCATACACGTTTCTTTTCTCTTTTCTCTTCTTTTCTCATTCATTTTTTCTCTTTTCTCTTTTCTCTTCTTTTCTCTTCTTTTCTCTTTTCTCTTTTGTATTCTTTTATCTTCTATTCTCTTTTCTCTTCTTTTCTCTTCATTTCTCTTTCCTCGTTTCTCTATTCTCATCTGTTCTCTTTTCTCTTCTTTGCTCTTTTCTCTTTTCTCTTCTTCTATCTACTTTTATCTTCTTTTCGCTTTTCTCTTTTCTCTATTCTCTTCTGTTCTCTTTTGTCTTCTTTCCACTGTTCCCTTTTCTCGTCTATTCTCTTTTATCTTTTCTCTTCATTTCTCTTTTCTCTTCTTTTCCATTCTCTCTTCTTTTCTCTTTTCTCATTTCTCTTTTCTTTTCTTTTCTCTTTTCTCTTTTCTCTTCTTGTCTCTTTTTTCTCTTCTATTCTTTTCTCTTCTTTTCTCTTTTCCATTTTCTCTTCTTTTCTCTTGTCTCTTTTCTCTTTTCACTTCTTGTCTCTTTCTTCTCTTCTATTATTTTCTCTTCTTTTCTTTTTTCTATTTCCTCTTCTTTTCTATTTTATCTCTTCTCTTCTTTTCTCTTTCCCTTTTCTTTTCTCTTTTCTCTTCTTTTCTCCTTTCACTTTTCTTTTCTCTTTTCTCTTCTTTTCTCATCTTTTCGCCTCTTTATTCTTTTCCCTTTTCTCTTCTTTTTTCTTTTCTCTTCTTTTCTCATTTCTCTTCTTTTCTCTTTTCTCTTATTTTCTCTTTTCACTTTTCTCTTTTCTCTTTTCCCTTTTCTCTTCTTTTCTCTATTCTCTTTTTCTCTTTACTCTTCTTTTCTCTTTTCGCTTTTCTCTTCTTATCTCTTCTCCTTTTTCTCATATCTGTTCTTTTCTCTTTTCTCTTTTCGCTTCATTTCTCTTCTTTTCTCTTTTCCCTTTACACCTCTTTTTCCTTTTCTTCTTTTCTCTTTTCACTTTTCTTTTCTCTTTTCTCTTCTTTTCTCTTTTCTCATCTTTTCTCCTCTTTACTCTTTTCCCTTTTCTCTTCTTTTTTCTTTTCTCTTCTTTTCTCTTTTCTCTTCTTTTCTCTTTTCCCTTTTCTTTTCCCTTTTCTCTATTCTCTTCTTTTCTCTTTTTTCTCTTCTATTCACTTTTCTCTTTTATCTTTTCTCTTCTTTTCTCTTTTCTCCTCTTTTCTCTTTTCCCTTTTCTTTTCTCTTTTCTCTTTTCTCTATTCTCTTCTGTTCTCTTTTGTCTTCTTTCCACTGTTCCCTTTTCTCGTCTATTCTCTTTTATCTTTTCTCTTCATTTCTCTTTTCTCTTCTTTTCCATTCTCTCTTCTTTTCTCTTTTCTAATTTCTCATTACTCTTTTCTTTTCTTTTCTCTTTTCTCTTTTCTCTTCTGGTCTCTTTTTTCTCTTCTATTCTTTTCTTTTCTTTTCTCTTTTCCATTTTCTCTTCTTTTCTCTTGTCTCTTTTCTCTTTTCACTTCTTTTCTCTTTTCTCTTTTCTATTTCCTCTTCATTTCTATTTTATCTCTTCTCTTCTTTTCTCTTTTCCCTTTTCGTTTCTCTTTTCTCCTCTTTTCTCTTTTCTCTTCTTTTCTCTTCTTTTCTCTTTTCCCTTTTCTCTTCTTTTTTCTTTTCTCTTCTTTTCTCGTTTCTCTTCTTTTCTCTTTTCTCTTTTCTCTTCTTATCTCTTCTCCTTTTTCTCATATCTGTTCTTTTCTCTTTTCTCTTCATTTCTCTTCTTTTCTCTTTTCCCTTTACACCTCTTTTTTCTTTTCTTCTTTTCTCTTTTCACTTTTCTTTTCTCTTTTCTCTTCTTTTCTCTTTTCACTTTTCTTTTCTCTTTTCTCTTCTTTTCTCTTTTCTCATCTTTTCTCCTCTTTACTCTTTTCCCTTTTCTCTTCTTTTTTCTTTTCTCTAATATTCTCGTTTCTCTTCTTTTCTCGTTTCTCTTCTTTTCTCTTTTCCCTTTTCTTTTCTCTTTTCTCTATTCTCTTCTTATCTCTTTTCTCGTCTTTTCACTTTTCTCTTCATTTCCCTTCATTTTTCTTTTCTCTTTTCTCTTTTGTATTCTTTTCTCTTCTATTCACTTTTCTCAATTAACTTTTCTCTTCTTTTCGCTATTCTCTTCTTTTCTCTTTTCTCTTCTTTTCTCTTCATTTCTCTTTCCTCATTTCTCTATTCTCATCTGTTCTCTTTGCTCTTCTTTGCTCTTTTGTCTTTTCTCTTCTTCTATCTTCTTTTATCTTCTTTTCTCTTTTCTCTTTTCTCTATTCTCTTCTGTTCTCTTTTGTCTTCTTTCCTCTGTTCCCTTTTCTCGTCTATTCTCTTTTATCTTTTCTCTTCATTTCTCTTTTCTCTTCTTTTCCATTCTCTCTTCTTTTCTCTTTTCTCATTTCTCTTTTCTTTTCTTTTCTCTTTTCTCTTCGTGTCTCTTTTTTCTTTTCTATTCTTTTATCTTATTTTCTCTTTTCCATTTCTCTTATTTTCTCTTTTCCCTTTTCTCTTCTTTTCTCTATACTCTTTTTCTCTTTACTCTTCTTTTCTCTTTTCGCTTTTCTCTTCTTATCTCTTCTCCTTTTTCTCATATCTATTCTTTTCTCTTTTCTCTTTTCTCTTCATTTCTCTACTTTTTTCCCTGTACACCTCTTTTTTCTTTTCTTCTTTTCTCTTTTCACTTTTCTTTTCTCTTTTCTCTTCTTTTCTCTTTTCTCATCTTTTCTCCTCTTTACTCTTTTCCCTTTTCTCTGCTTTTTTCTTTTCTCTTCTTTTCTCGTTTCTCTTCTTTTTTCTTTTCTCTTCTTTTCTCTTTTCCATTTTCTTTTCTCTTTTCTCTATTCTCTTCTGTTCTCTTTTCTCGTCCTTTCTCTTTTCTCTTCATTTCCCTTCATTTTCTCTTTTGTATTCTTTTCTCTTCTATTCACTTTTCTCTTTTAACTTTTCTCTTCTTTTCTCTTTTCTCTTCTTTGCTCTTTTCTCTTTTCTCTTCTTCTATCTTCTTTTATCTTCTTTTCTCTTTTCTCTTTTCTCTATTCTCTTCTGTTCTCTTTTGTCTTCTTTCCTCTGTTCCCTTTTCTTGTCTATTCTCTTTTATCTTTTCTCTTCTTTTCTCTTTTCTCTTCTTTTCTCCTTTCACGTTTATTTTCTCTTTTCTCTTCTTTTCTCATTCATTTTTTCTCTTTTCTCTTTTCTCTTCTTTTCTCTTTTCTCTTATTTTCTCCTTTCTTTTCTCTTTTCTCTTCTTCTCGTCTTTTCTCCTTTCTCTTCTTTTCCCTTCATTTCTCTTTTCTCTTTTGTATTCTTTTATCTTATATTTACTTTTCTCTTATATTTACTTTTCTCTTTTATCTTTTCTTTTCTCGTCTTTTCTCTATTCTCTTCTTTTCTCTTTTCTCTTCTTTTCTCTTCCTTTCTCTTTCCTCATTTCTCTATTCTCATCTGTTCTCTTTTCTCTTCTTTGCACTTTTCTCTTTTCTGTTCTTCTATCTTCTTTTATCTTCTTTTCTCTTTTCTCTTTTCTATATTCTCTTCTGTTCTCTTTTGTCTTCTTTCCTCTGTTCCCTTTTCTCGTCTATTCTCTTTTATCTTTTCTCTTCATTTCTCTTTTCTCTTCTTTTCCATTCTCTCTTCTTTTCTCTTTTCTCATTTCTCTTTTCTTTTCTTTTCTTCTTTTCTCTTTTCTCTTCTTGTCTCTTTTTTCTCTTCTAGTCTTTTCTCTTCTTTTCTCTTTTCCATTTTCTCTTCTTTTCTCTTGTCTCTTTTCTCTTTTCACTTCTTGTCTCTTTCTTCTCTTCTATTATTTTCTCTTCTTTTCTTTTTTCTATTTCCTCTTCTTTTCTATTTTATCTCTTCTCTTCTTTTCTCTTTTCCCTTTTCTTTTCTCTTTTCTCTTCTTTTCTCTTCTTTTCTCCTTTCACTTTTCTTTTCTCTTTTCTCTTCTTTTCTCATCTTTTCGCCTCTTTATTCTTTTCCCTTTTCTCTTCTTTTTTCTTTTCTCTTCTTTTCTCATTTCTCTTCTTTTCTCTTTTCTCTTATTTTCTCTTTTCACTTTTCTCTTCTTTTCTCTTTTCCCTTTTCTCTTCTTTTCTCTATTCTCTTTTTCTCTTTACTCTTCTTTTCTCTTTTTGCTTTTCTCTTCTTATCTCTTCTCCTTTTTCTCATATCTGTTCTTTTCTCTTTTCTCTTTTCGCTTCATTTCTCTTCTTTTCTCTTTTCCCTTTACACCTCTTTTTCCTTTTCTTCTTTTCTCTTTTCACTTTTCTTTTCTCTTTTCTCTTCTTTTCTCTTTTCTCATCTTTTCTCCTCTTTACTCTTTTCCCTTTTCTCTTCTTTTTTCTTTTCTCTTCTTTTCTCTTTTCTCTTCTTTTCTCTTTTCCCTTTTCTTTTCTCTTTTCTCTATTCTCTTCTTTTCTCTTTTTTCTCTTCTATTCACTTTTCTCTTTTATCTTTTCTCTTCTTTTCTCTTTTCTCCTCTTTTCTCTTTTCCCTTTTCTTTTCTCTTTTCTCTTTTCTCTTTTCTCTTCTTTTCTCTTCTTTTCACGTTTCTCTTTTCTCTTCTTTTATCTTTTCTCATCTTTTCTCCTCTTTACTCTTTTCCCTTTTCTCTTCTTTTTTCTTATCTCTTCTTTTCTCGTTTCTCTTCTTTTCTCGTTTCTCTTCTTTTCTCTTTTCCCTTTTCTTTTCTCTTTTCTCTATTTTCTTCTTTTCTCTTTTTTCTCTTCTATTCACTTTTCTCTTTTATCTTTTCTCTTCTTTTCTCTATTCTCTTCTTTTCTATTTTCCCTTTTCTTTTCTTTTCTCTTTTCTCTACTTTTCTCTTTTCTCTTCTTTTCTCCTTTCACGTTTCTTTCCTCTTTTCTCTTCTTTTCTCATTCATTTTTTCTCTTTTCTCTTTTCTCTTCTTTTCTCTTCTTTTCTCTTTTCTCTTCTTATCTCCTTTCTTTTCTCTTGTCTCTTCTCTTCTTTTCTCTTTTCTCTTCTTTTCTCTTCATTTCTCTTTTCTCTTTTGTATTCTTTTATCTTCTATTCACATTTCTCTTTTATCTTTTCTCTTCTTTTCTCTATTCTCTTCTTTTCTCTTTTCCCTTTGCTTTTCTTTTCTCTTTTCTCTTCTTTTCTCTTTTCTCTTCTTTTCTCTTCCTTTCTCCATACACGTTTCTTTTCTCTTTTCTCTTCTTTTCTCATTCATTTTTTCTCTTTTCTCTTTTCTCTTCTTTTCTCTTCTTTTCTCTTTTCTCTTTTGTATTCTTTTATCTTCTATTCTCTTTTCTCTTCTTTTCTCTTCATTTCTCTTTCCTCGTTTCTCTATTCTCATCTGTTCTCTTTTCTCTTCTTTGCTCTTTTCTCTTTTCTCTTCTTCTATCTACTTTTATCTTCTTTTCGCTTTTCTCTTTTCTCTATTCTCTTCTGTTCTCTTTTGTCTTCTTTCCACTGTTCCCTTTTCTCGTCTATTCTCTTTTATCTTTTCTCTTCATTTCTCTTTTCTCTTCTTTTCCATTCTCTCTTCTTTTCTCTTTTCTCATTTCTCTTTTCTTTTCTTTTCTCTTTTCTCTTTTCTCTTCTTGTCTCTTTTTTCTCTTCTATTCTTTTCTCTTCTTTTCTCTTTTCCATTTTCTCTTCTTTTCTCTTGTCTCTTTTCTCTTTTCACTTCTTGTCTCTTTCTTCTCTTCTATTATTTTCTCTTCTTTTCTTTTTTCTATTTCCTCTTCTTTTCTATTTTATCTCTTCTCTTCTTTTCTCTTTCCCTTTTCTTTTCTCTTTTCTCTTCTTTTCTCCTTTCACTTTTCTTTTCTCTTTTCTCTTCTTTTCTCATCTTTTCGCCTCTTTATTCTTTTCCCTTTTCTCTTCTTTTTTCTTTTCTCTTCTTTTCTCATTTCTCTTCTTTTCTCTTTTCTCTTATTTTCTCTTTTCACTTTTCTCTTTTCTCTTTTCCCTTTTCTCTTCTTTTCTCTATTCTCTTTTTCTCTTTACTCTTCTTTTCTCTTTTCGCTTTTCTCTTCTTATCTCTTCTCCTTTTTCTCATATCTGTTCTTTTCTCTTTTCTCTTTTCGCTTCATTTCTCTTCTTTTCTCTTTTCCCTTTACACCTCTTTTTCCTTTTCTTCTTTTCTCTTTTCACTTTTCTTTTCTCTTTTCTCTTCTTTTCTCTTTTCTCATCTTTTCTCCTCTTTACTCTTTTCCCTTTTCTCTTCTTTTTTCTTTTCTCTTCTTTTCTCTTTTCTCTTCTTTTCTCTTTTCCCTTTTCTTTTCTCTTTTCTCTATTCTCTTCTTTTCTCTTTTTTCTCTTCTATTCACTTTTCTCTTTTATCTTTTCTCTTCTTTTCTCTTTTCTCCTCTTTTCTCTTTTCCCTTTTCTTTTCTCTTTTCTCTTTTCTCTTTTCTCTTCTTTTCTCTTCTTTTCACTTTTCTCTTCTTTTATCTTTTCTCATCTTTTCTCCTCTTTACTCTTTTCCCTTTTCTCTTCTTTTTTCTTTTCTCTTCTTTTCTCTTTTCTCTTCTTTTCTCTTTTCCCTTTTCTTTTCTCTTTTCTCTATTCTCTTCTTTTCTCTTTTTTCTCTTCTATTCACTTTTCTCTTTTATCTTTTCTCTTCTTTTCTCTATTCTCTTCTTTTCTATTTTCCCTTTTCTTTTCTTTTCTCTTTTCTCTACTTTTCTCTTTTCTCTTCTTTTCTCCTTTCACGTTTCTTTTCTCTTTTCTCTTCTTTTCTCATTCATTTTTTCTCTTTTCTCTTCTTTTCTCTTCTTTTCTCTTTTCTCTTATCTCCTTTCTTTTCTCTTGTCTCTTCTCTTCTTTTCTCTTTTCTCTTCTTTTCTCTTCATTTCTCTTTTCTCTTTTGTATTCTTTTATCTTCTATTCACATTTCTCTTTTATCTTTTCTCTTCTTTTCTCTATTCTCTTCTTTTCTCTTTTCCCTTTGCTTTTCTTTTCTCTTTTCTCTTCTTTTCTCTTTTCTCTTCTTTTCTCTTCCTTTCTCCATACACGTTTCTT
This sequence comes from Chiloscyllium punctatum, assembly GCF_047496795.1. Taxonomy (NCBI): domain Eukaryota; kingdom Metazoa; phylum Chordata; class Chondrichthyes; order Orectolobiformes; family Hemiscylliidae; genus Chiloscyllium; species Chiloscyllium punctatum. The sequence continues at coordinate 37,620,954 of NC_092779.1, forward strand.
TTCTCTTTTCTCTTCTTTTCTCATTCATTTTTTCTCTTTTCTCTTTTCTCTTCTTTTCTCTTCTTTTCTCTTTTCTCTTTTGTATTCTTTTATCTTCTATTCTCTTTTCTCTTCTTTTCTCTTCATTTCTCTTTCCTCGTTTCTCTATTCTCATCTGTTCTCTTTTCTCTTCTTTGCTCTTTTCTCTTTTCTCTTCTTCTATCTACTTTTATCTTCTTTTCGCTTTTCTCTTTTCTCTATTCTCTTCTGTTCTCTTTTGTCTTCTTTCCACTGTTCCCTTTTCTCGTCTATTCTCTTTTATCTTTTCTCTTCATTTCTCTTTTCTCTTCTTTTCCATTCTCTCTTCTTTTCTCTTTTCTCATTTCTCTTTTCTTTTCTTTTCTCTTTTCTCTTTTCTCTTCTTGTCTCTTTTTTCTCTTCTATTCTTTTCTCTTCTTTTCTCTTTTCCATTTTCTCTTCTTTTCTCTTGTCTCTTTTCTCTTTTCACTTCTTGTCTCTTTCTTCTCTTCTATTATTTTCTCTTCTTTTCTTTTTTCTATTTCCTCTTCTTTTCTATTTTATCTCTTCTCTTCTTTTCTCTTTTCCCTTTTCTTTTCTCTTTTCTCTTCTTTTCTCCTTTCACTTTTCTTTTCTCTTTTCTCTTCTTTTCTCATCTTTTCGCCTCTTTATTCTTTTCCCTTTTCTCTTCTTTTTTCTTTTCTCTTCTTTTCTCATTTCTCTTCTTTTCTCTTTTCTCTTATTTTCTCTTTTCACTTTTCTCTTCTTTTCTCTTTTCCCTTTTCTCTTCTTTTCTCTATTCTCTTTTTCTCTTTACTCTTCTTTTCTCTTTTCGCTTTTCTCTTCTTATCTCTCCTTTTTCTCATATCTGTTCTTTTCTCTTTTCTCTTTTCGCTTCATTTCTCTTCTTTTCTCTTTTCCCTTTACACCTCTTTTTCCTTTTCTTCTTTTCTCTTTTCACTTTTCTTTTCTCTTTTCTCTTCTTTTCTCTTTTCTCATCTTTTCTCCTCTTTACTCTTTTCCCTTTTCTCTTCTTTTTTCTTTTCTCTTCTTTTCTCTTTTCTCTTCTTTTCTCTTTTCCCTTTTCTTTTCTCTTTTCTCTATTCTCTTCTTTTCTCTTTTTTCTCTTCTATTCACTTTTCTCTTTTATCTTTTCTCTTCTTTTCTCTTTTCTCCTCTTTTCTCTTTTCCCTTTTCTTTTCTCTTTTCTCTTTTCTCTATTCTCTTCTGTTCTCTTTTGTCTTCTTTCCACTGTTCCCTTTTCTCGTCTATTCTCTTTTATCTTTTCTCTTCATTTCTCTTTTCTCTTCTTTTCCATTCTCTCTTCTTTTCTCTTTTCTAATTTCTCATTACTCTTTTCTTTTCTTTTCTCTTTTCTCTTTTCTCTTCTGGTCTCTTTTTTCTCTTCTATTCTTTTCTTTTCTTTTCTCTTTTCCATTTTCTCTTCTTTTCTCTTGTCTCTTTTCTCTTTTCACTTCTTTTCTCTTTTCTCTTTTCTATTTCCTCTTCATTTCTATTTTATCTCTTCTCTTCTTTTCTCTTTTCCCTTTTCTTTTCTCTTTTCTCCTCTTTTCTCTTTTCTCTTCTTTTCTCTTTTCCCTTTTCTCTTCTTTTTTCTTTTCTCTTCTTTTCTCGTTTCTCTTCTTTTCTCTTTTCTCTTTTCTCTTCTTATCTCTTCTCCTTTTTCTCATATCTGTTCTTTTCTCTTTTCTCTTCATTTCTCTTCTTTTCTCTTTTCCCTTTACACCTCTTTTTTCTTTTCTTCTTTTCTCTTTTCACTTTTCTTTTCTCTTTTCTCTTCTTTTCTCTTTTCACTTTTCTTTTCTCTTTTCTCTTCTTTTCTCTTTTCTCATCTTTTCTCCTCTTTACTCTTTTCCCTTTTCTCTTCTTTTTTCTTTTCTCTAATATTCTCGTTTCTCTTCTTTTCTCGTTTCTCTTCTTTTCTCTTTTCCCTTTTCTTTTCTCTTTTCTCTATTCTCTTCTTATCTCTTTTCTCGTCTTTTCACTTTTCTCTTCATTTCCCTTCATTTTTCTTTTCTCTTTTCTCTTTTGTATTCTTTTCTCTTCTATTCACTTTTCTCAATTAACTTTTCTCTTCTTTTCGCTATTCTCTTCTTTTCTCTTTTCTCTTCTTTTCTCTTCATTTCTCTTTCCTCATTTCTCTATTCTCATCTGTTCTCTTTGCTCTTCTTTGCTCTTTTGTCTTTTCTCTTCTTCTATCTTCTTTTATCTTCTTTTCTCTTTTCTCTTTTCTCTATTCTCTTCTGTTCTCTTTTGTCTTCTTTCCTCTGTTCCCTTTTCTCGTCTATTCTCTTTTATCTTTTCTCTTCATTTCTCTTTTCTCTTCTTTTCCATTCTCTCTTCTTTTCTCTTTTCTCATTTCTCTTTTCTTTTCTTTTCTCTTTTCTCTTCGTGTCTCTTTTTTCTTTTCTATTCTTTTATCTTATTTTCTCTTTTCCATTTCTCTTATTTTCTCTTTTCCCTTTTCTCTTCTTTTCTCTATACTCTTTTTCTCTTTACTCTTCTTTTCTCTTTTCGCTTTTCTCTTCTTATCTCTTCTCCTTTTTCTCATATCTATTCTTTTCTCTTTTCTCTTTTCTCTTCATTTCTCTACTTTTTTCCCTGTACACCTCTTTTTTCTTTTCTTCTTTTCTCTTTTCACTTTTCTTTTCTCTTTTCTCTTCTTTTCTCTTTTCTCATCTTTTCTCCTCTTTACTCTTTTCCCTTTTCTCTGCTTTTTTCTTTTCTCTTCTTTTCTCGTTTCTCTTCTTTTTTCTTTTCTCTTCTTTTCTCTTTTCCATTTTCTTTTCTCTTTTCTCTATTCTCTTCTGTTCTCTTTTCTCGTCCTTTCTCTTTTCTCTTCATTTCCCTTCATTTTCTCTTTTGTATTCTTTTCTCTTCTATTCACTTTTCTCTTTTAACTTTTCTCTTCTTTTCTCTTTTCTCTTCTTTGCTCTTTTCTCTTTTCTCTTCTTCTATCTTCTTTTATCTTCTTTTCTCTTTTCTCTTTTCTCTATTCTCTTCTGTTCTCTTTTCTCTTCTTTTCTCCTTTCACGTTTCCTCTGTTCCCTTTTCTTGTCTCTTTTCTCTTCTTTTCTCATTCATTTTTTCTCTTTTCTCTTTTCTCTTCTTTTCTCTTTTCTCTTATTTTCTCCTTTCTTTTCTCTTTTCTCTTCTTCTCGTCTTTTCTCCTTTCTCTTCTTTTCCCTTCATTTCTCTTTTCTCTTTTGTATTCTTTTATCTTATATTTACTTTTCTCTTTTATCTTTTCTTTTCTCGTCTTTTCTCTATTCTCTTCTTTTCTCTTTTCTCTTCTTTTCTCTTCCTTTCTCTTTCCTCATTTCTCTATTCTCGTCTGTTCTCTTTTCTCTTCTTTGCACTTTTCTCTTTTCTGTTCTTCTATCTTCTTTTATCTTCTTTTCTCTTTTCTCTTTTCTATATTCTCTTCTGTTCTCTTTTGTCTTCTTTCCTCTGTTCCCTTTTCTCGTCTATTCTCTTTTATCTTTTCTCTTCATTTCTCTTTTCTCTTCTTTTCCATTCTCTCTTCTTTTCTCTTTTCTCATTTCTCTTTTCTTTTCTTTTCTTCTTTTCTCTTTTCTCTTCTTGTCTCTTTTTTCTCTTCTAGTCTTTTCTCTTCTTTTCTCTTTTCCATTTTCTCTTCTTTTCTCTTGTCTCTTTTCTCTTTTCACTTCTTGTCTCTTTCTTCTCTTCTATTATTTTCTCTTCTTTTCTTTTTTCTATTTCCTCTTCTTTTCTATTTTATCTCTTCTCTTCTTTTCTCTTTTCCCTTTTCTTTTCTCTTTTCTCTTCTTTTCTCTTCTTTTCTCCTTTCACTTTTCTTTTCTCTTTTCTCTTCTTTTCTCATCTTTTCGCCTCTTTATTCTTTTCCCTTTTCTCTTCTTTTTTCTTTTCTCTTCTTTTCTCATTTCTCTTCTTTTCTCTTTTCTCTTATTTTCTCTTTTCACTTTTCTCTTCTTTTCTCTTTTCCCTTTTCTCTTCTTTTCTCTATTCTCTTTTTCTCTTTACTCTTCTTTTCTCTTTTCGCTTTTCTCTTCTTATCTCTTCTCCTTTTTCTCATATCTGTTCTTTTCTCTTTTCTCTTTTCGCTTCATTTCTCTTCTTTTCTCTTTTCCCTTTACACCTCTTTTTCCTTTTCTTCTTTTCTCTTTTCACTTTTCTTTTCTCTTTTCTCTTCTTTTCTCTTTTCTCATCTTTTCTCCTCTTTACTCTTTTCCCTTTTCTCTTCTTTTTTCTTTTCTCTTCTTTTCTCTTTTCTCTTCTTTTCTCTTTTCCCTTTTCTTTTCTCTTTTCTCTATTCTCTTCTTTTCTCTTTTTTCTCTTCTATTCACTTTTCTCTTTTATCTTTTCTCTTCTTTTCTCTTTTCTCCTCTTTTCTCTTTTCCCTTTTCTTTTCTCTTTTCTCTTTTCTCTTTTCTCTTCTTTTCTCTTCTTTTCACTTTTCTCTTTTCTCTTCTTTTATCTTTTCTCATCTTTTCTCCTCTTTACTCTTTTCCCTTTTCTCTTCTTTTTTCTTATCTCTTCTTTTCTCGTTTCTCTTCTTTTCTCGTTTCTCTTCTTTTCTCTTTTCCCTTTTCTTTTCTCTTTTCTCTATTTTCTTCTTTTCTCTTTTTTCTCTTCTATTCACTTTTCTCTTTTATCTTTTCTTTTCTTTTCTCTATTCTCTTCTTTTCTATTTTCCCTTTTCTTTTCTTTTCTCTTTTCTCTACTTTTCTCTTTTCTCTTCTTTTCTCCTTTCACGTTTCTTTTCTCTTTTCTCTTCTTTTCTCATTCATTTTTTCTCTTTTCTCTTCTTTTCTCTTCTTTTCTCTTTTCTCTTCTTATCTCCTTTCTTTTCTCTTGTCTCTTCTCTTCTTTTCTCTTTTCTCTTCTTTTCTCTTCATTTCTCTTTTCTCTTTTGTATTCTTTTATCTTCTATTCACATTTCTCTTTTATCTTTTCTCTTCTTTTCTCTATTCTCTTCTTTTCTCTTTTCCCTTTGCTTTTCTTTTCTCTTTTCTCTTCTTTTCTCTTTTCTCTTCTTTTCTCTTCCTTTCTCCATACACGTTTCTTTTCTCTTTTCTCTTCTTTTCTCATTCATTTTTTCTCTTTTCTCTTTTCTCTTCTTTTCTCTTCTTTTCTCTTTTCTCTTCTTTTCCCTTCATTTCTCTTTTCTCTTTTGTATTCTTTTATCTTCTATTCTCTTTTCTCTTCTTTTCTCTTCATTTCTCTTTCCTCGTTTCTCTATTCTCATCTGTTCTCTTTTCTCTTCTTTGCTCTTTTCTCTTTTCTCTTCTTCTATCTACTTTTATCTTCTTTTCGCTTTTCTCTTTTCTATATTCTCTTCTGTTCTCTTTTGTCTTCTTTCCACTGTTCCCTTTTCTCGTCTATTCTCTTTTATCTTTTCTCTTCATTTCTCTTTTCTCTTATTTTCCATTCTCTCTTCTTTTCTCTTTTCTCATTTCTCTTTTCTTTTCTTTTCTCTTTTCTCTTTTCTCTTCTTGTCTCTTTTTTCTCTTCTATTCTTTTCTCTTCTTTTCTCTTTTCCATTTTCTCTTCTTTTCTCTTGTCTCTTTTCTCTTTTCACTTCTTGTCTCTTTCTTCTCTTCTATTATTTTCTCTTCTTTTCTTTTTTCTATTTCCTCTTCTTTTCTATTTTATCTCTTCTCTTCTTTTCTCTTTTCCCTTTTCTTTTCTCTTTTCTCTTCTTTTCTCCTTTCACTTTTCTTTTCTCTTTTCTCTTCTTTTCTCATCTTTTCGCCTCTTTATTCTTTTCCCTTTTCTCTTCTTTTTTCTTTTCTCTTCTTTTCTCATTTCTCTTCTTTTCTCTTTTCTCTTATTTTCTCTTTTCACTTTTCTCTTCTTTTCTCTTTTCCCTTTTCTCTTCTTTTCTCTATTCTCTTTTTCTCTTTACTCTTCTTTTCTCTTTTCGCTTTTCTCTTCTTATCTCTTCTCCTTTTTCTCATATCTGTTATTTTCTCTTTTCTCTTTTCGCTTCATTTCTCTTCTTTTCTCTTTTCCCTTTACACCTCTTTTTCCTTTTCTTCTTTTCTCTTTTCACTTTTCTTTTCTCTTTTCTCTTCTTTTCTCTTTTCTCATCTTTTCTCCTCTTTACTCTTTTCCCTTTTCTCTTCTTTTTTCTTTTCTCTTCTTTTCTCTTTTCTCTTCTTTTCTCTTTTCCCTTTTCTTTTCTCTTTTCTCTATTCTCTTCTTTTCTCTTTTTTCTCTTCTATTCACTTTTCTCTTTTATCTTTTCTCTTCTTTTCTCTTTTCTCCTCTTTTCTCTTTTCCCTTTTCTTTTCTCTTTTCTCTTTTCTCTATTCTCTTCTGTTCTCTTTTGTCTTCTTTCCACTGTTCCCTTTTCTCGTCTATTCTCTTTTATCTTTTCTCTTCATTTCTCTTTTCTCTTCTTTTCCATTCTCTCTTCTTTTCTCTTTTCTAATTTCTCATTACTCTTTTCTTTTCTTTTCTCTTTTCTCTTTTCTCTTCTGGTCTCTTTTTTCTCTTCTATTCTTTTCTTTTCTCTTTTCCATTTTCTCTTCTTTTCTCTTGTCTCTTTTCTCTTTTCACTTCTTTTCTCTTTTCTCTTTTCTATTTCCTCTTCATTTCTATTTTATCTCTTCTCTTCTTTTCTCTTTTCCCTTTTCTTTTCTCTTTTCTCTTCTTTTCTCTTTTCTCTTCTTTTCTCTTCTTTTCTCTTTTCCCTTTTCTCTTCTTTTTTCTTTTCTCTTCTTTTCTCGTTTCTCTTCTTTTCTCTTTTCTCTTTTCTCTTCTTATCTCTTCTCCTTTTTCTCATATCTGTTCTTTTCTCTTTTCTCTTCATTTCTCTTCTTTTCTCTTTTCCCTTTACACCTCTTTTTTCTTTTCTTCTTTTCTCTTTTCACTTTTCTTTTCTCTTTTCTCTTCTTTTCTCTTTTCACTTTTCTTTTCTCTTTTCTCTTCTTTTCTCTTTTCTCTTCTTTTCTCCTCTTTACTCTTTTCCCTTTTCTCTTCTTTTTTCTTTTCTCTAATATTCTCGTTTCTCTTCTTTTCTCTATTCTCTTCTTTTCTCTTTTCTCGTCTTTTCACTTTTCTCTTCATTTCCCTTCATTTTTCTTTTCTCTTTTCTCTTTTGTATTCTTTTCTCTTCTATTCACTTTTCTCAATTAACTTTTCTCTTCTTTTCGCTATTCTCTTCTTTTCTCTTTTCTCTTCTTTTCTCTTCATTTCTCTTTCCTCATTTCTCTATTCTCATCTGTTCTCTTTGCTCTTCTTTGCTCTTTTGTCTTTTCTCTTCTTCTATCTTCTTTTATCTTCTTTTCTCTTTTCTCTTTTCTCTATTCTCTTCTGTTCTCTTTTGTCTTCTTTCCTCTGTTCCCTTTTCTCGTCTATTCTCTTTTATCTTTTCTCTTCATTTCTCTTTTCTCTTCTTTTCCATTCTCTCTTCTTTTCTCTTTTCTCATTTCTCTTTTCTTTTCTTTTCTCTTTTCTCTTCGTGTCTCTTTTTTCTTTTCTATTCTTTTATCTTATTTTCTCTTTTCCATTTCTCTTATTTTCTCTTTTCCCTTTTCTCTTCTTTTCTCTATACTCTTTTTCTCTTTACTCTTCTTTTCTCTTTTCGCTTTTCTCTTCTTATCTCTTCTCCTTTTTCTCATATCTATTCTTTTCTCTTTTCTCTTTTCTCTTCATTTCTCTACTTTTTTCCCTGTACACCTCTTTTTTCTTTTCTTCTTTTCTCTTTTCACTTTTCTTTTCTCTTTTCTCTTCTTTTCTCTTTTCTCATCTTTTCTCCTCTTTACTCTTTTCCCTTTTCTCTGCTTTTTTCTTTTCTCTTCTTTTCTCGTTTCTCTTCTTTTTTCTTTTCTCTTCTTTTCTCTTTTCCATTTTCTTTTCTCTTTTCTCTATTCTCTTCTGTTCTCTTTTCTCGTCCTTTCTCTTTTCTCTTCATTTCCCTTCATTTTCTCTTTTGTTTCTTTTCTCTTCTATTCACTTTTCTCTTTTAACTTTTCTCTTCTTTTCTCTTTTCTCTTCTTTGCTCTTTTCTCTTTTCTCTTCTTCTATCTTCTTTTATCTTCTTTTCTCTTTTCTCTTTTCTCTATTCTCTTCTGTTCTCTTTTGTCTTCTTTCCTCTGTTCCCTTTTCTTGTCTATTCTCTTTTATCTTTTCTCTTCTTTTCTCTTTTCTCTTCTTTTCTCCTTTCACGTTTATTTTCTCTTTTCTCTTCTTTTCTCATTCATTTTTTCTCTTTTCTCTTTTCTCTTCTTTTCTCTTTTCTCTTATTTTCTCCTTTCTTTTCTCTTTTCTCTTCTTCTCGTCTTTTCTCCTTTCTCTTCTTTTCCCTTCATTTCTCTTTTCTCTTTTGTATTCTTTTATCTTATATTTACTTTTCTCTTTTATCTTTTCTTTTCTCGTCTTTTCTCTATTCTCTTCTTTTCTCTTTTCTCTTCTTTTCTCTTCCTTTCTCTTTCCTCATTTCTCTATTCTCATCTGTTCTCTTTTCTCTTCTTTGCACTTTTCTCTTTTCTGTTCTTCTATCTTCTTTTATCTTCTTTTCTCTTTTCTCTTTTCTATATTCTCTTCTGTTCTCTTTTGTCTTCTTTCCTCTGTTCCCTTTTCTCGTCTATTCTCTTTTATCTTTTCTCTTCATTTCTCTTTTCTCTTCTTTTCCATTCTCTCTTCTTTTCTCTTTTCTCATTTCTCTTTTCTTTTCTTTTCTTCTTTTCTCTTTTCTCTTCTTGTCTCTTTTTTCTCTTCTAGTCTTTTCTCTTCTTTTCTCTTTTCCATTTTCTCTTCTTTTCTCTTGTCTCTTTTCTCTTTTCACTTCTTGTCTCTTTCTTCTCTTCTATTATTTTCTCTTCTTTTCTTTTTTCTATTTCCTCTTCTTTTCTATTTTATCTCTTCTCTTCTTTTCTCTTTTCCCTTTTCTTTTCTCTTTTCTCTTCTTTTCTCTTCTTTTCTCCTTTCACTTTTCTTTTCTCTTTTCTCTTCTTTTCTCATCTTTTCGCCTCTTTATTCTTTTCCCTTTTCTCTTCTTTTTTCTTTTCTCTTCTTTTCTCATTTCTCTTCTTTTCTCTTTTCTCTTATTTTCTCTTTTCACTTTTCTCTTCTTTTCTCTTTTCCCTTTTCTCTTCTTTTCTCTATTCTCTTTTTCTCTTTACTCTTCTTTTCTCTTTTCGCTTTTCTCTTCTTATCTCTTCTCCTTTTTCTCATATCTGTTCTTTTCTCTTTTCTCTTTTCGCTTCATTTCTCTTCTTTTCTCTTTTCCCTTTACACCTCTTTTTCCTTTTCTTCTTTTCTCTTTTCACTTTTCTTTTCTCTTTTCTCTTCTTTTCTCTTTTCTCATCTTTTCTCCTCTTTACTCTTTTCCCTTTTCTCTTCTTTTTTCTTTTCTCTTCTTTTCTCTTTTCTCTTCTTTTCTCTTTTCCCTTTTCTTTTCTCTTTTCTCTATTCTCTTCTTTTCTCTTTTTTCTCTTCTATTCACTTTTCTCTTTTATCTTTTCTCTTCTTTTCTCTTTTCTCCTCTTTTCTCTTTTCCCTTTTCTTTTCTCTTTTCTCTTTTCTCTTCTTTTATCTTTTCTCATCTTTTCTCCTCTTTACTCTTTTCCCTTTTCTCTTCTTTTTTCTTATCTCTTCTTTTCTCGTTTCTCTTCTTTTCTCGTTTCTCTTCTTTTCTCTTTTCCCTTTTCTTTTCTCTTTTCTCTATTTTCTTCTTTTCTCTTTTTTCTCTTCTATTCACTTTTCTCTTTTATCTTTTCTCTTCTTTTCTCTATTCTCTTCTTTTCTATTTTCCCTTTTCTTTTCTTTTCTCTTTTCTCTACTTTTCTCTTTTCTCTTCTTTTCTCCTTTCACGTTTCTTTTCTCTTTTCTCTTCTTTTCTCATTCATTTTTTCTCTTTTCTCTTCTTTTCTCTTCTTTTCTCTTTTCTCTTCTTATCTCCTTTCTTTTCTCTTGTCTCTTCTCTTCTTTTCTCTTTTCTCTTCTTTTCTCTTCATTTCTCTTTTCTCTTTTGTATTCTTTTATCTTCTATTCACATTTCTCTTTTATCTTTTCTCTTCTTTTCTCTATTCTCTTCTTTTCTCTTTTCCCTTTGCTTTTCTTTTCTCTTTTCTCTTCTTTTCTCTTTTCTCTTCTTTTCTCTTCCTTTCTCCATACACGTTTCTTTTCTCTTTTCTCTTCTTTTCTCATTCATTTTTTCTCTTTTCTCTTTTCTCTTCTTTTCTCTTCTTTTCTCTTTTCTCTTTTGTATTCTTTTATCTTCTATTCTCATTTCTCTTCTTTTCTCTTCATTTCTCTTTCCTCGTTTCTCTATTCTCATCTGTTCTCTTTTCTCTTCTTTGCTCTTTTCTCTTTTCTCTTCTTCTATCTACTTTTATCTTCTTTTCGCTTTTCTCTTTTCTCTATTCTCTTCTGTTCTCTTTTGTCTTCTTTCCACTGTTCCCTTTTCTCGTCTATTCTCTTTTATCTTTTCTCTTCATTTCTCTTTTCTCTTATTTTCCATTCTCTCTTCTTTTCTCTTTTCTCATTTCTCTTTTCTTTTCTTTTCTCTTTTCTCTTTTCTCTTCTTGTCTCTTTTTTCTCTTCTATTCTTTTCTCTTCTTTTCTCTTTTCCATTTTCTCTTCTTTTCTCTTGTCTCTTTTCTCTTTTCACTTCTTGTCTCTTTCTTCTCTTCTATTATTTTCTCTTCTTTTCTTTTTTCTATTTCCTCTTCTTTTCTATTTTATCTCTTCTCTTCTTTTCTCTTTTCCCTTTTCTTTTCTCTTTTCTCTTCTTTTCTCCTTTCACTTTTCTTTTCTCTTTTCTCTTCTTTTCTCATCTTTTCGCCTCTTTATTCTTTTCCCTTTTCTCTTCTTTTTTCTTTTCTCTTCTTTTCTCATTTCTCTTCTTTTCTCTTTTCTCTTCTTTTCTCTTTTCACTTTTCTCTTCTTTTCTCTTTTCCCTTTTCTCTTCTTTTCTCTATTCTCTTTTTCTCTTTACTCTTCTTTTCTCTTTTCGCTTTTCTCTTCTTATCTCTTCTCCTTTTTCTCATATCTGTTCTTTTCTCTTTTCTCTTTTCGCTTCATTTCTCTTCTTTTCTCTTTTCCCTTTACACCTCTTCTTCCTTTTCTTCTTTTCTCTTTTCACTTTTCTTTTCTCTTTTCTCTTCTTTTCTCTTTTCTCATCTTTTCTCCTCTTTACTCTTTTCCCTTTTCTCTTCTTTTTTCTTTTCTCTTCTTTTCTCTTTTCTCTTCTTTTCTCTTTTCCCTTATCTTTTCTCTTTTCTCTATTCTCTTCTTTTCTCTTTTTTCTCTTCTATTCACTTTTCTCTTTTATCTTTTCTCTTCTTTTCTCTTTTCTCCTCTTTTCTCTTTTCCCTTTTCTTTTCTCTTTACTCTTTTCTCTATTCTCTTCTGTTCTCTTTTGTCTTCTTTCCACTGTTCCCTTTTCTCGTCTATTCTCTTTTATCTTTTCTCTTCATTTCTCTTTTCTCTTCTTTTCCATTCTCTCTTCTTTTCTCTTTTCTAATTTCTCATTACTCTTTTCTTTTCTTTTCTCTTTTCTCTTTTCTCTTCTGGTCTCTTTTTTCTCTTCTATTCTTTTCTTTTCTTTTCTCTTTTCCATTTTCTCTTCTTTTCTCTTGTCTCTTTTCTCTTTTCACTTCTTTTCTCTTTTTTCTTTTCTATTTCCTCTTCATTTTTATTTTATCTCTTCTCTTCTTTTCTCTTTTCCCTTTTCTTTTCTCTTTTCTCTTCTTTCTCTTTTCTCTTCTTTTCTCTTCTTTTCTCTTTTCCCTTTTCTCTTCTTTTTTCTTTTCTCTTCTTTTCTCGTTTCTCTTCTTTTCTCTTTTCTCTTTTCTCTTCTTATCTCTTCTCCTTTTTCTCATATCTGTTCTTTTCTCTTTTCTCTTCATTTCTCTTCTTTTCTCTTTTCCCTTTACACCTCTTTTTTCTTTTCTTCTTTTCTCTTTTCACTTTTCTTTTCTCTTTTCTCTTCTTTTCTCTTTTCACTTTTCTTTTCTCTTTTCTCTTCTTTTCTCTTTTCTCTTCTTTTCTCCTCTTTACTCTTTTCCCTTTTCTCTTCTTTTTTCTTTTCTCTAATATTCTCGTTTCTCTTCTTTTCTCGTTTCTCTTCTTTTCTCTTTTCTCGTCTTTTCACTTTTCTCTTCATTTCCCTTCATTTTTCTTTTCTCTTTTCTCTTTTGTATTCTTTTCTCTTCTATTCACTTTTCTCAATTAACTTTTCTCTTCTTTTCGCTATTCTCTTCTTTTCTCTTTTCTCTTCTTTTCTCTTCATTTCTCTTTCCTCATTTCTCTATTCTCATCTGTTCTCTTTGCTCTTCTTTGCTCTTTTGTCTTTTCTCTTCTTCTATCTTCTTTTATCTTCTTTTCTCTTTTCTCTATTCTCTTCTGTTCTCTTTTGTCTTCTTTCCTCTGTTCCCTTTTCTCGTCTATTCTCTTTTATCTTTTCTCTTCATTTCTCTTTTCTCTTCTTTTCCATTCTCTCTTCTTTTCTCTTTTCTCATTTCTCTTTTCTTTTCTTTTCTCTTTTCTCTTCGTGTCTCTTTTTTCTTTTCTATTCTTTTATCTTATTTTCTCTTTTCCATTTCTCTTATTTTCTCTTTTCCCTTTTCTCTTCTTTTCTCTATACTCTTTTTCTCTTTACTCTTCTTTTCTCTTTTCCCTTTTCTCTTCTTTTCTCTTCTCTTTTTCTCTTTACTCTTCTTTTCTCTTTTCGCTTTTCTCTTCTTATCTCTTCTCCTTTTTCTCATATCTGTTCTTTTCTCTTTTCTCTTTTCGCTTCATTTCTCTTCTTTTCTCTTTTCCCTTTACACCTCTTTTTCCTTTTCTTCTTTTCTCTTTTCACTTTTCTTTTCTCTTTTCTCTTCTTTTCTCTTTTCTCATCTTTTCTCCTCTTTACTCTTTTCCCTTTTCTCTTCTTTTTTTCTTTTCTCTTCTTTTCTCTTTTCTCTTCTTTTCTCTTTTCCCTTTTCTTTTCTCTTTTCTCTATTCTCTTCTTTTCTCTTTTCTCGTCTTTTCTGTTTTCGCGTCATTTCCCTTCATTTCTCTTTTCTCTTTTCTCTTTTGTATTCTTTTCTCTTCTATTCACTTTTCTGTTTTAACTTTTCTCTTCTTTTCTCTATTCTCTTCTTTTCTCTTTTTTCTCTTCTATTCACTTTTCTCTTTTATCTTTTCTCTTCCTTTCTCTTTTCTCCTCTTTTCTCTTTTCCCTTTTCTTTTCTCTTTTCTCTTTTCTCTTTTCTCTTCGTATCTCTTCTTTTCTCTTTTCTCTTCTTTTCTCTACTTTTCTCTTTTCCCTTTATTCTCTTCTTTTCTCTTTTCCTATATTCTCATCTTTTCTCTTTTCTCTTTTCTCTTCTTTTCTCTTCTTTATTCTTTAACCTTTTCTCTTCTTTTTACTCTTCTTTTCTCTTTTCTCTTCTTTTCATTTCTTTTCTCTTCTTTTCTCTTTTCTCTTCCTTTCTCTATATATTCTCTTTTCTCTCATTTTCTCTTATTTTCTCTTTTTCCTTTTCTCTTCTTTTCTCTATTCTCTTTTTCTCTTTACTCTTATTTTCTCTTTTCGCTTTTCTCTTCTTATCTCTTCTCCTTTTTCTCATATCTGTTCTTTTCTCTTTTCTCTTTTCTCTTCATTTCTCTTCTTTTTTCCCTTTACACCTCTTTTTTCTTTTCTTCTTTTCTCTTTTCACTTTTCTTTTCTCTTTTCTCTTCTTTTCTCTTTTCTCATCTTTTCTCCTCTTTACTCTTTTCCCTTTTCTCTTCTTTTTTCTTTCCTCTTCTTTTCTCGTTTCTCTTCTTTTCTCTTTTCCCTTTTCTTTTCTCTTTTCTCTATTCTCTTCTTTTCTCTTTTCTCGTCTTTTCTCTTTTCTCTTCATTTCCCTTCATTGTTCTTTTCTCTTTTCTCTTTTGTATTCTTTTCTCTTCTATTCACTTTTCTCTTTTAACTTTTCTCTTCTTTTCTCTATTCTCTTCTTTTCCCTTTTTTCTCTACTATTCACTTTTCTCTTTTATGTTTTCTCTTCTTTTCTCTATTCTCTTCTTTTCTCTATTAACTTTTCTCTTCTTTCCTCTATTCTCTTCTTTTCTCTTTTTTCTCTTCTATTCACTTTTCTCCTTTATCTTTTCTCTTCTTTTCTCTATTCTCTTCTTTTCTCTTTTCTCTTCATTTCTCTTTCCTCATTTCTCTATTCTCATCTGTTCTCTTTTCTCTTCTTTGCTCTTTTCTCTTTTCTCTTCTTCTATCTTCTTTTATCTTCTTTTCTCTTTTCTCTGTTCTCTTCTGTTCTCTTTTGTCTTCTTTCCACTGTTCCCTTTTCTCGTCTATTCTCTTTTATCTTTTCTCTTCTTTTCTCTTTCCTCTTCTTTTCTCTTCTTTTCTCATTTCACGTTTCTTTTCTCTTTTCTCTTCTTTTATCATTCATTTTCTCTCTTTTCTGTTTTCTCTTCTTTTCTCTTTTCTCTTCTTTTCTCCTTTCTTTTCTCTTTTCTCTTCTTCTCTTCTTTTCTCTTTTCTCTTCTTTTCCCTTCATTTCTCTTTTCTCTTTTGTATTCTTTTATCTTCTATTCACTTTTCTCTTTTATCTTTTCTTTTCTCTTCTTTTCTCTTTTCTCTTCTTTTCTCTTTTCTCTTCTTTTCTCTTCATTTCTCTTTCCTCATTTCTCTATTCTCATCTGTTCTCTTTTCTCTTCTTTGCTCTTTTCTCTTTTCTCTTCTTCTATCTTCTTTTATCTTCTTTTCTCTTTTCTCTTTTCTCTATTCTCTTCTGTTCTCTTTTGTCTTCTTTCCTCTGTTCCCTTTTCTCGTCTATTCTCTTTTATCTTTTCTCTTCTTTTCTCTTTTCTCTTCTTTTCTCTTTTCTCTTCTTTTCTCTTCATTTCTCTTTCCTCATTTCTCTATTCTCATCTGTTCTCTTTTCTCTTCTTTGCTCTTTTCTCTTTTCTCTTCTTCTATCTTCTTTTATCTTCTTTTCTCTTTTCTCTTTTCTCTATTCTCTTCTGTTCTCTTTTGTCTTCTTTCCTCTGTTCCCTTTTCTTGTCTATTCTCTTTTATCTTTTCTCTTCTTTTCTCTTTTCTCTTCTTTTCTCCTTTCACGTTTATTTTCTCTTTTCTCTTCTTTTCTCATTCATTTTTTCTCTTTTCTCTTCTTTTCTCTTCTTTTCTCATTTCTCTTATTTTCTCCTTTCTTTTCTCTTTTCTCTTCTTCTCGTCTTTTCTCCTTTCTCTTCTTTTCCCTTCATTTCTCTTTTCTCTTTTGTATTCTTTTATCTTCTATTCACTTTTCTCTTTTATCTTTTCTTTTCTCGTCTTTTCTCTATTCTCTTCTTTTCTCTTATCTCTTCTTTTCTCTTCCTTTCTCTTTCCTCATTTCTCTATTCTCATCTGTTCTCTTTTCTCTTCTTTGCTCTTTTCTCTTTTCTCTTCTTCTATCTTCTTTTATCTTCTTTTCTCTTTTCTCTTTTCTATATTCTCTTCTGTTCTCTTTTGTCTTCTTTCCTCTGTTCCCTTTTCTCGTCTATTCTCTTTTATCTTTTCTCTTCATTTCTCTTTTCTCTTCTTTTCCATTCTCTCTTCTTTTCTCTTTTCTCATTTCTCTTTTCTTTTCTTTTCTTCTTTTCTCTTTTCTCTTCTTGTCTCTTTTTTCTCTTCTAGTCTTTTCTCTTCTTTTCTCTTTTCCATTTTCTCTTCTTTTCTCTTGTCTCTTTTCTCTTTTCACTTCTTGTCTCTTTCTTCTCTTCTATTATTTTCTCTTCTTTTCTTTTTTCTATTTCCTCTTCTTTTCTATTTTATCTCTTCTCTTCTTTTCTCTTTTCCCTTTTCTTTTCTCTTTTCTCTTCTTTTCTCTTCTTTTCTCCTTTCACTTTTCTTTTCTCTTTTCTCTTCTTTTCTCATCTTTTCGCCTCTTTATTCTTTTCCCTTTTCTCTTCTTTTTTCTTTTCTCTTCTTTTCTCATTTCTCTTCTTTTCTCTTTTCTCTTCTTTTCTCTTTTCACTTTTCTCTTCTTTTCTCTTTTCCCTTTTCTCTTCTTTTCTCTATTCTCTTTTTCTCTTTACTCTTCTTTTCTCTTTTCGCTTTTCTCTTCTTATCTCTTCTCCTTTTTCTCATATCTGTTCTTTTCTCTTTTCTCTTTTCGCTTCATTTCTCTTCTTTTCTCTTTTCCCTTTACACCTCTTTTTCATTTTCTTCTTTTCTCTTTTCACTTTTCTTTTCTCTTTTCTCTTCTTTTCTCTTTCCTCATCTTTTCTCCTCTTTACTCTTTTCCCTTTTCTCTTCTTTTTTCTTTTCTCTTCTTTTCTCTTTTCTCTTCTTTTCTCTTTTCCCTTTTCTTTTCTCTTTTCTCTATTCTCTTCTTTTCTCTTTTTTCTCTTCTATTCACTTTTCTCTTTTATCTTTTCTCTTCTTTTCTCTTTTCTCCTCTTTTCTCTTTTCCCTTTTCTTTTCTCCTTCTCTTTTCTCTTTTCTCTTCTTTTCTCCTTTTACGTTTCTTTTCTCTTTTCTCTTCTTTTATCATTCATTTTCTCTCTTTTCTGTTTTCTCTTCTTTTCTCTTTTCTCTTCTTTTCTCCTTTCTTTTCTCTTTTCTCTTCTTCTCTTCTTTTCTCTATTCTCTTTTTCTCTTTACTCTTCTTTTCTCTTTTCGATTTTCTCTTCTTATCTCTTCTCCTTTTTCTCATATCTATTCTTTTCTCTTTTCTCTTTTCTCTTCATTTCTCTACTTTTTTCCCTTTGCACCTCTTTTTTCTTTTCTTCTTTTCTCTTTTCACTTTTCTTTTCTCTTTTCTCTTCTTTTCTCTTTTCTCATCTTTTCTCCTCTTTACTCTTTTCCCTTTTCTCTTCTTTTTTCTTTCGTCTTCTTTTCTCGTTTCTCTTCTTTTCTCTTTTCTCTTCTTTTCTCTTTTCCCTTTACTTTTCTCTTTTCTCTATTCTCTTCTTTTCTCTTTTCTCGTCTTTTCTCTTTTCTCTTCATTTCCCTTCATTGTTCTTTTCTCTTTTCTCTTTTGTATTCTTTTCTCTTCTATTCACTTTTCTCTTTTAACTTTTCTCTTCTTTTCTCTATTCTCTTCTTTTCCCTTTTTTCTCTACTATTCACTTTTCTCTTTTATGTTTTCTCTTCTTTTCTCTATTCTCTTCTTTTCTCTATTAACTTTTCTCTTCTTTCCTCTATTCTCTTCTTTTCTCTTTTTTCTCTTCTATTCACTTTTCTCCTTTATCTTTTCTCTTCTTTTCTCTATTCTCTTCTTTTCTCTTTTCTCTTCATTTCTCTTTCCTCATTTCTCTATTCTCATCTGTTCTCTTTTCTCTTCTTTGCTCTTTTCTCTTTTCTCTTCTTCTATCTTCTTTTATCTTCTTTTCTCTTTTCTCTGTTCTCTTCTGTTCTCTTTTGTCTTCTTTCCACTGTTCCCTTTTCTCGTCTATTCTCTTTTATCTTTTCTCTTCTTTTCTCTTTTCTCTTCTTTTCTCTTCTTTTCTCATTTCACGTTTCTTTTCTCTTTTCTCTTCTTTTATCATTCATTTTCTCTCTTTTCTGTTTTCTCTTCTTTTCTCTTTTCTCTTCTTTTCTCCTTTCTTTTCTCTTTACTCTTCTTCTCTTCTTTTCTCTATTCTCTTCTTTTCCCTTCATTTCTCTTTTCTCTTTTGTATTCTTTTATCTTCTATTCACTTTTCTCTTTTATCTTTTCTTTTCTCTTCTATTCTCTATTCTCTTCTTTTCTCTTTTCTCTTCTTTTCTCTTCATTTCTCTTTCCTCATTTCTCTATTCTCATCTGTTCTCTTTTCTCTTGTTTGCTCTTTTCTCTTTTCTCTTCTTCTATCTTCTTTTATCTTCTTTTCTCTTTTCTCTTTTCTCTATTCTCTTCTGTTCTCTTTTGTCTTCTTTCCTCTGTTCCCTTTTCTTGTCTATTCTCTTTTATCTTTTCTCTTCTTTTCTCTTTTCTCTTCTTTTCTCCTTTCACGTTTATTTTCTCTTTTCTCTTCTTTTCTCATTCATTTTTTCTCTTTTCTCTTCTTTTCTCTTCTTTTCTCATTTCTCTTATTTTCTCCTTTCTTTTCTCTTTTCTCTTCTTCTCGTCTTTTCTCCTTTCTCTTCTTTTCCCTTCATTTCTCTTTTCTCTTTTGTATTCTTTTATCTTCTATTCACTTTTCTCTTTTATCTTTTCTTTTCTCGTCTTTTCTCTATTCTCTTCTTTTCTCTTTTCTCTTCTTTTCTCTTCCTTTCTCTTTCCTCATTTCTCTATTCTCATCTGTTCTCTTTTCTCTTCTTTGCTCTTTTCTCTTTTCTCTTCTTCTATCTTCTTTTATCTTCTTTTCTCTTTTCTCTTTTCTATATTCTCTTCTGTTCTCTTTTGTCTTCTTTCCTCTGTTCCCTTTTCTCGTCTATTCTCTTTTATCTTTTCTCTTCATTTCTCTTTTCTCTTCTTTTCCATTCTCTCTTCTTTTCTCTTTTCTCATTTCTCTTTTCTTTTCTTTTCTTCTTTTCTCTTTTCTCTTCTTGTCTCTTTTTTCTCTTCTAGTCTTTTCTCTTCTTTTCTCTTTTCCATTTTCTCTTCTTTTCTCTTGTCTCTTTTCTCTTTTCACTTCTTGTCTCTTTCTTCTCTTCTATTATTTTCTCTTCTTTTCTTTTTTCTATTTCCTCTTCTTTTCTATTTTATCTCTTCTCTTCTTTTCTCTTTTCCCTTTTCTTTTCTCTTTTCTCTTCTTTTCTCTTCTTTTCTCTTCTTTTCTCCTTTCACTTTTCTTTTCTCTTTTCTCTTCTTTTCTCATCTTTTCGCCTCTTTATTCTTTTCCCTTTTCTCTTCTTTTTTCTTTTCTCTTCTTTTCTCATTTCTCTTCTTTTCTCTTTTCTCTTCTTTTCTCTTTTCACTTTTCTCTTCTTTTCTCTTTTCCCTTTTCTCTTCTTTTCTCTATTCTCTTTTTCTCTTTACTCTTCTTTTCTCTTTTCGCTTTTCTCTTCTTATCTCTTCTCCTTTTTCTCATATCTGTTATTTTCTCTTTTCTCTTTTCGCTTCATTTCTCTTCTTTTCTCTTTTCCCTTTACACCTCTTTTTCATTTTCTTCTTTTCTCTTTTCACTTTTCTTTTCTCTTTTCTCTTCTTTTCTCTTTTCTCATCTTTTCTCCTCTTTACTCTTTTCCCTTTTCTCTTCTTTTTTCTTTTCTCTTCTTTTCTCTTTTCTCTTCTTTTCTCTTTTCCCTTTTCTTTTCTCTTTTCTCTATTCTCTTCTTTTCT
Organism: Chiloscyllium punctatum; assembly: GCF_047496795.1. Lineage (NCBI taxonomy): Eukaryota > Metazoa > Chordata > Chondrichthyes > Orectolobiformes > Hemiscylliidae > Chiloscyllium > Chiloscyllium punctatum. Next base: position 37,640,144 of record NC_092779.1, read on the forward strand.
CTTTTTTCTCTTCTATTCACTTTTCTCTTTTATCTTTTCTCTTCTTTTCTCTTTTCTCCTCTTTTCTCTTTTCCCTTTTCTTTTCTCCTTCTCTTTTCTCTTTTCTCTTCTTTTCTCCTTTTACGTTTCTTTTCTCTTTTCTCTTCTTTTATCATTCATTTTCTCTCTTTTCTGTTTTCTCTTCTTTTCTCTTTTCTCTTCTTTTCTCCTTTCTTTTCTCTTTTCTCTTCTTCTCTTCTTTTCTCTATTCTCTTTACTCTTCTTTTCTCTTTTCGATTTTCTCTTCTTATCTCTTCTCCTTTTTCTCATATCTATTCTTTTCTCTTTTCTCTTCATTTCTCTACTTTTTTCCCTTTACACCTCTTTTTTCTTTTCTTCTTTTCTCTTTTCACTTTTCTTTTCTCTTTTCTCTTCTTTTCTCTTTTCTCATCTTTTCTCCTCTTTACTCTTTTCCCTTTTCTCTTCTTTTTTCTTTCGTCTTCTTTTCTCGTTTCTCTTCTTTTCTCTTTTCTCTTCTTTTCTCTTTTCCCTTTTCTTTTCTCTTTTCTCTATTCTCTTCTTTTCTCTTTTCTCGTCTTTTCTCTTTTCTCTTCATTTCCCTTCATTGTTCTTTTCTCTTTTCTCTTTTGTATTCTTTTCTCTTCTATTCACTTTTCTCTTTTAACTTTTCTCTTCTTTTCTCTATTCTCTTCTTTTCCCTTTTTTCTCTACTATTCACTTTTCTCTTTTATGTTTTCTCTTCTTTTCTCTATTCTCTTCTTTTCTCTGTTAACTTTTCTCTTCTTTCCTCTATTCTCTTCTTTTCTCTTTTTTCTCTTCTATTCACTTTTCTCCTTTATCTTTTCTCTTCTTTTCTCTATTCTCTTCTTTTCTCTTTTCTCTTCATTTCTCTTTCCTCATTTCTCTTCTTTTCTCTTCTTTTCTCTTTTCTCTTCTTATCTCCTTTCTTTTCTCTTGTCTCTTCTCTTCTTTTCTCTTTTCTCTTCTTTTCTCTTCATTTGTCTTTTCTCTTTTGTATTCTTTTATCTTCTATTCACATTTCTCTTTTATCTTTTCTCTTCTTTTCTCTATTCTCTTCTTTTCTCTTTTCCCTTTTCTTTTCTTTTCTCTTTTCTCTTCTTTTCTCTTTTCTCTTCTTTTCTCTTCCTTTCTCCATACACGTTTCTTTTCTCTTTTCTCTTCTTTTCTCATTCATTTTTTCTCTTTTCTCTTTTCTCTTCTTTTCTCTTCTTTTCTCTTTTCTCTTCTTTTCCCTTCATTTCTCTTTTCTCTTTTGTATTCTTTTATCTTCTATTCTCTTTTCTCTTCTTTTCTCTTCATTTCTCTTTCCTCGTTTCTCTATTCTCATCTGTTCTCTTTTCTCTTCTTCTATCTACTTTTATCTTCTTTTCGCTTTTCTCTTTTCTCTATTCTCTTCTGTTCTCTTTTGTCTTCTTTCCACTGTTCCCTTTTCTCGTCTATTCTCTTTTATCTTTTCTCTTCATTTCTCTTTTCTCTTCTTTTCCATTCTCTCTTCTTTTCTCTTTTCTCATTTCTCTTTTCTTTTCTTTTCTCTTTTCTCTTTTCTCTTCTTCTCTCTTTTTTCTCTTCTATTCTTTTCTCTTCTTTTCTCTTTTCCATTTTCTCTTCTTTTCTCTTGTCTCTTTTCTCTTTTCACTTCTTGTCTCTTTCTTCTCTTCTATTATTTTCTCTTCTTTTCTTTTTTCTATTTCCTCTTCTTTTCTATTTTATCTCTTCTCTTCTTTTCTCTTTTCCCTTTTCTTTTCTCTTTTCTCTTCTTTTCTCTTCTTTTCTCCTTTCACTTTTCTTTTCTCTTTTCTCTTCTTTTCTCATCTTTTCGCCTCTTTATTCTTTTCCCTTTTCTCTTCTTTTTTCTTTTCTCTTCTTTTCTCATTTCTCTTCTTTTCTCTTTTCTCTTCTTTTCTCTTTTCACTTTTCTCTTCTTTTCTCTTTTCCCTTTTCTCTTCTTTTCTCTATTCTCTTTTTCTCTTTACTCTTCTTTTCTCTTTTCGCTTTTCTCTTCTTATCTCTTCTCCTTTTTCTCATATCTGTTCTTTTCTCTTTTCTCTTTTCGCTTCATTTCTCTTCTTTTCTCTTTTGCCTTTACACCTCGTTTTCCTTTTCTTCTTTTCTCTTTTCACTTTTCTTTTCTCTTTTCTCTTCTTTTCTCTTTTCTCATCTTTTCTCCTCTTTACTCTTTTCCCTTTTCTCTTCTTTTTTCTTTTCTCTTCTTTTCTCTTTTCTCTTCTTTTCTCTTTTCCCTTTTCTTTTCTCTTTTCTCTATTCTCTTCTTTTCTCTTTTTTCTCTTCTATTCACTTTTCTGTTTTATCTTTTCTCTTCTTTTCTCTTTTCTCCTCTTTTCTCTTTTCCCTTTTCTTTTCTCTTTTCTCTTTTCTCTTTTCTCTTCTTTTCTCTTCTTTTCACTTTTCTCTTTACTCTTCTTTTATCTTTTCTCATCTTTTCTCCTCTTTACTCTTTTCCCTTTTCTCTTCTTTTTTCTTATCTCTTCTTTTCTCGTTTCTCTTCTTTTCTCGTTTCTCTTCTTTTCTCTTTTCCCTTTTATTTTCTCTTTTCTCTATTTTCTTCTTTTCTCTTTTTTCTCTTCTATTCACTTTTCTCTTTTATCTTTTCTCTTCTTTTCTCTATTCTCTTCTTTTCTATTTTCCCTTTTCTTTTCTTTTCTCTTTTCTCTACTTTTCTCTTTTCTCTTCTTTTCTCCTTTCACGTTTCTTTTCTCTTTTCTCTTCTTTTCTCATTCATTTTTTCTCTTTTCTCTTTTCTCTTCTTTTCTCTTCTTTTCTCTTTTCTCTTCTTATCTCCTTTCTTTTCTCTTGTCTCTTCTCTTCTTTTCTCTTTTCTCTTCTTTTCTCTTCATTTCTCTTTTCTCTTTTGTATTCTTTTATCTTCTATTCACATTTCTCTTTTATCTTTTCTCTTCTTTTCTCTATTCTCTTCTTTTCTCTTTTCCCTTTGCTTTTCTTTTCTCTTTTCTCTTCTTTTCTCTTTTCTCTTCTTTTCTCTTCCTTTCTCCATACACGTTTCTTTTCTCTTTTCTCTTCTTTTCTCATTCATTTTTTCTCTTTTCTCTTTTCTCTTCTTTTCTCTTCTTTTCTCTTTTCTCTTTTGTATTCTTTTATCTTCTATTCTCTTTTCTCTTCTTTTCTCTTCATTTCTCTTTCCTCGTTTCTCTATTCTCATCTGTTCTCTTTTCTCTTCTTTGCTCTTTTCTCTTTTCTCTTCTTCTATCTACTTTTATCTTCTTTTCGCTTTTCTCTTTTCTCTATTCTCTTCTGTTCTCTTTTGTCTTCTTTCCACTGTTCCCTTTTCTCGTCTATTCTCTTTTATCTTTTCTCTTCATTTCTCTTTTCTCTTCTTTTCCATTCTCTCTTCTTTTCTCTTTTCTCATTTCTCTTTTCTTTTCTTTTCTCTTTTCTCTTTTCTCTTCTTGTCTCTTTTTTCTCTTCTATTCTTTTCTCTTCTTTTCTCTTTTCCATTTTCTCTTCTTTTCTCTTGTCTCTTTTCTCTTTTCACTTCTTGTCTCTTTCTTCTCTTCTATTATTTTCTCTTCTTTTCTTTTTTCTATTTCCTCTTCTTTTCTATTTTATCTCTTCTCTTCTTTTCTCTTTTCCCTTTTCTTTTCTCTTTTCTCTTGTTTTCTCCTTTCACTTTTCTTTTCTCTTTTCTCTTCTTTTCTCATCTTTTCGCCTCTTTATTCTTTTCCCTTTTCTCTTCTTTTTTCTTTTCTCTTCTTTTCTCATTTCTCTTCTTTTCTCTTTTCTCTTATTTTCTCTTTTCACTTTTCTCTTCTTTTCTCTTTTCCCTTTTCTCTTCTTTTCTCTATTCTCTTTTTCTCTTTACTCTTCTTTTCTCTTTTCGCTTTTCTCTTCTTATCTCTTCTCCTTTTTCTCATATCTGTTCTTTTCTCTTTTCTCTTTTCGCTTCATTTCTCTTCTTTTCTCTTTTCCCTTTACACCTCTTTTTCCTTTTCTTCTTTTCTCTTTTCACTTTTCTTTTCTCTTTTCTCTTCTTTTCTCTTTTCTCATCTTTTCTCCTCTTTACTCTTTTCCCTTTTCTCTTCTTTTTTCTTTTCTCTTCTTTTCTCTTTTCTCTTCTTTTCTCTTTTCCCTTATCTTTTCTCTTTTCTCTATTCTCTTCTTTTCTCTTTTTTCTCTTCTATTCACTTTTCTATTTTATCTTTTCTCTTCTTTTCTCTTTTCTCCTCTTTTCTCTTTTCCCTTTTCTTTTCTCTTTTCTCTTTTCTCTATTCTCTTCTGTTCTCTTTTGTCTTCTTTCCACTGTTCCCTTTTCTCGTCTATTCTCTTTTATCTTTTCTCTTCATTTCTCTTTTCTCTTCTTTTCCTTTCTCTCTTCTTTTCTCTTTTCTAATTTCTCATTACTCTTTTCTTTTCTTTTCTCTTTTCTCTTTTCTCTTCTGGTCTCTTTTTTCTCTTCTGTTCTTTTCTTTTCTTTTCTCTTTTCCATTTTCTCTTCTTTTCTCTTGTCTCTTTTCTCTTTTCACTTCTTTTCTCTTTTCTCTTTTCTATTTCCTCTTCATTTCTATTTTATCTCTTCTCTTCTTTTCTCTTTTCCCTTTTCTTTTCTCTTTTCTCTTCTTTTCTCTTTTCTCTTCTTTTCTCTTCTTTTCTCTTTTCCCTTTTCTCTTCTTTTTTCTTTTCTCTTCTTTTCTCGTTTCTCTTCTTTTCTCTTTTCTCTTTTCTCTTCTTATCTCTTCTCCTTTTTCTCATATCTGTTCTTTTCTCTTTTCTCTTCATTTCTCTTCTTTTCTCTTTTCCCTTTACACCTCTTTTTTCTTTTCTTCTTTTCTCTTTTCACTTTTCTTTTCTCTTTTCTCTTCTTTTCTCTTTTCACTTTTCTTTTCTCTTTTCTCTTCTTTTCTCTTTTCTCTTCTTTTCTCCTCTTTACTCTTTTCCCTTTTCTCTTTTTTTTCCTTTCTCTAATATTCTCGTTTCTCTTCTTTTCTCGTTTCTCTTCTTTTCTCTTTTCTCGTCTTTTCACTTTTCTCTTCATTTCCCTTCATTTTTCTTTTCTCTTTTCTCTTTTGTATTCTTTTCTCTTCTATTCACTTTTCTCAATTAACTTTTCTCTTCTTTTCGCTATTCTCTTCTTTTCTCTTTTCTCTTCTTTTCTCTTCATTTCTCTTTCCTCATTTCTCTATTCTCATCTGTTCTCTTTGCTCTTCTTTGCTCTTTTGTCTTTTCTCTTCTTCTATCTTCTTTTATCTTCTTTTCTCTTTTCTCTTTTCTCTATTCTCTTCTGTTCTCTTTTGTCTTCTTTCCTCTGTTCCCTTTTCTCGTCTATTCTCTTTTATCTTTTCTCTTCATTTCTCTTTTCTCTTCTTTTCCATTCTCTCTTCTTTTCTCTTTTCTCATTTCTCTTTTCTTTTCTTTTCTCTTTTCTCTTCATGTCTCTTTTTTCTTTTCTATTCTTTTATCTTATTTTCTCTTTTCCATTTCTTTTATTTTCTCTTTTCCCTTTTCTCTTCTTTTCTCTATACTCTTTTTCTCTTTACTCTTCTTTTCTCTTTTCGCTTTTCTCTTCTTATCTCTTCTCCTTTTTCTCATATCTATTCTTTTCTCTTTTCTCTTTTCTCTTCATTTCTCTACTTTTTTCCCTGTACACCTCTTTTTTCTTTTCTTCTTTTCTCTTTTCACTTTTCTTTTCTCTTTTCTCTTCTTTTCTCTTTTCTCATCTTTTCTCCTCTTTACTCTTTTCCCTTTTCTCTGCTTTTTTCTTTTCTCTTCTTTTCTCGTTTCTCTTCTTTTTTCTTTTCTCTTCTTTTCTCTTTTCCATTTTCTTTTCTCTTTTCTCTATTCTCTTCTGTTCTCTTTTCTCGTCCTTTCTCTTTTCTCTTCATTTCCCTTCATTTTCTCTTTTGTATTCTTTTCTCTTCTATTCACTTTTCTCTTTTAACTTTTCTCTTCTTTTCTCTTTTCTCTTCTTTGCTCTTTTCTCTTTTCTCTTCTTCTATCTTCTTTTATCTTCTTTTCTCTTTTCTCTTTTCTCTATTCTGTTCTGTTCTCTTTTGTCTTCTTTCCTCTGTTCCCTTTTCTTGTCTATTCTCTTTTATCTTTTCTCTTCTTTTCTCTTTTCTCTTCTTTTCTCCTTTCACGTTTATTTTCTCTTTTCTCTTCTTTTCTCATTCATTTTTTCTCTTTTCTCTTTTCTCTTCTTTTCTCTTTTCTCTTATTTTCTCCTTTCTTTTCTCTTTTCTCTTCTTCTCGTCTTTTCTCCTTTCTCTTCTTTTCCCTTCATTTCTCTTTTCTCTTTTGTATTCTTTTATCTTATATTTACTTTTCTCTTTTATCTTTTCTTTTCTCGTCTTTTCTCTATTCTCTTCTTTTCTCTTTTCTCTTCTTTTCTCTTCCTTTCTCTTTCCTCATTTCTCTATTCTCATCTGTTCTCTTTTCTCTTCTTTGCACTTTTCTCTTTTCTGTTCTTCTATCTTCTTTTATCTTCTTTTCTCTTTTCTCTTTTCTATATTCTCTTCTGTTCTCTTTTGTCTTCTTTCCTCTGTTCCCTTTTCTCGTCTATTCTCTTTTATCTTTTCTCTTCATTTCTCTTTTCTCTTCTTTTCCATTCTCTCTTCTTTTCTCTTTTCTCATTTCTCTTTTCTTTTCTTTTCTTCTTTTCTCTTTTCTCTTCTTGTCTCTTTTTTCTCTTCTAGTCTTTTCTCTTCTTTTCTCTTTTCCATTTTCTCTTCTTTTCTCTTGTCTCTTTTCTCTTTTCACTTCTTGTCTCTTTCTTCTCTTCTATTATTTTCTCTTCTTTTCTTTTTTCTATTTCCTCTTCTTTTCTATTTTATCTCTTCTCTTCTTTTCTCTTTTCCCTTTTCTTTTCTCTTTTCTCTTCTTTTCTCTTCTTTTCTCCTTTCACTTTTCTTTTCTCTTTTCTCTTCTTTTCTCATCTTTTCTCCTCTTTACTCTTTTCCCTTTTCTCTTCTTTTTTCTTTTCTCTTCTTTTCTCTTTTCTCTTCTTTTCTCTTTTCCCTTTTCTTTTCTCTTTTCTCTATTCTCTTCTTTTCTCTTTTTTCTCTTCTATTCACTTTTCTCTTTTATCTTTTCTCTTCTTTTCTCTTTTCTCCTCTTTTCTCTTTTCCCTTTTCTTTTCTCTTTTCTCTTTTCTCTTTTCTCTTCTTTTCTCTTCTTTTCACTTTTCTCTTTTCTCTTCTTTTATCTTTTCTCATCTTTTCTCCTCTTTACTCTTTTCCCTTTTCTCTTCTTTTTTCTTATCTCTTCTTTTCTCGTTTCTCTTCTTTTCTCGTTTCTCTTCTTTTCTCGTTTCTCTTCTTTTCTCTTTTCCCTTTTCTCTTCTTTTCTCTATACTCTTTTTCTCTTTACTCTTCTTTTCTCTTTTCGCTTTTCTCTTCTTATCTCTTCTCCTTTTTCTCAAATCTATTCTTTTCTCTTTTCTCTTTTCTCTTCATTTCTCTACTTTTTTCCCTGTACACCTCTTTTTTCTTTTCTTCTTTTCTCTTTTCACTTTTCTTTTCTCTTTTCTCTTCTTTTCTCTTTTCTCATCTTTTCTCCTCTTTACTCTTTTCCCTTTTCTCTGCTTTTTTCTTTTCTCTTCTTTTCTCGTTTCTCTTCTTTTTTCTTTTCTCTTCTTTTCTCTTTTCCATTTTCTTTTCTCTTTTCTCTATTCTCTTCTGTTCTCTTTTCTCGTCCTTTCTCTTTTCTCTTCATTTCCCTTCATTTTCTCTTTTGTATTCTTTTCTCTTCTATTCACTTTTCTCTTTTAACTTTTCTCTTCTTTTCTCTTTTCTCTTCTTTGCTCTTTTCTCTTTTCTCTTCTTCTATCTTCTTTTATCTTCTTTTCTCTTTTCTCTTTTCTCTATTCTCTTCTGTTCTCTTTTGTCTTCTTTCCTCTGTTCCCTTTTCTTGTCTATTCTCTTTTATCTTTTCTCTTCTTTTCTCTTTTCTCTTCTTTTCTCCTTTCACGTTTATTTTCTCTTTTCTCTTCTTTTCTCATTCATTTTTTCTCTTTTCTCTTTTCTCTTCTTTTCTCTTTTCTCTTATTTTCTCCTTTCTTTTCTCTTTTCTCTTCTTCTCGTCTTTTCTCCTTTCTCTTCTTTTCCCTTCATTTCTCTTTTCTCTTTTGTATTCTTTTATCTTATATTTACTTTTCTCTTTTATCTTTTCTTTTCTCGTCTTTTCTCTATTCTCTTCTTTTCTCTTTTCTCTTCTTTTCTCTTCCTTTCTCTTTCCTCATTTCTCTATTCTCATCTGTTCTCTTTTCTCTTCTTTGCACTTTTCTCTTTTCTGTTCTTCTATCTTCTTTTATCTTCTTTTCTCTTTTCTCTTTTCTCTTCTTTTCTCTTCTTTTCTCTTTTCTCTTCTTTTCCCTTCATTTCTCTTTTCTCTTTTGTATTCTTTTATCTTCTATTCTCTTTTCTCTTCTTTTCTCTTCATTTCTCTTTCCTCGTTTCTCTATTCTCATCTGTTCTCTTTTCTCTTCTTTGCTCTTTTCTCTTTTCTCTTCTTCTATCTTCTTTTATCTTCTTTTCTCTTTTCTCTTTTCTATATTCTCTTCTGTTCTCTTTTGTCTTCTTTCCTCTGTTCCTTTTTCTCGTCTATTCTCTTTTATCTTTTCTCTTCATTTCTCTTTTCTCTTCTTTTCCATTCTCTCTTCTTTTCTCTTTTCTCATTTCTCTTTTCTTTTCTTTTCTTCTTTTCTCTTTTCTCTTCTTGTCTCTTTTTTCTCTTCTAGTCTTTTCTCTTCTTTTCTCTTTTCCATTTTCTCTTCTTTTCTCTTGTCTCTTTTCTCTTTTCACTTCTTGTCTCTTTCTTCTCTTCTATTATTTTCTCTTCTTTTCTTTTTTCTATTTCCTCTTCTTTTCTATTTTATCTCTTCTCTTCTTTTCTCTTTTCCCTTTTCTTTTCTCTTTTCTCTTCTTTTCTCTTCTTTTCTCCTTTCACTTTTCTTTTCTCTTTTCTCTTCTTTTCTCATCTTTTCGCCTCTTTATTCTTTTCCCTTTTCTCTTCTTTTTTCTTTTCTCTTCTTTTCTCATTTCTCTTCTTTTCTCTTTTCTCTTATTTTCTCTTTTCACTTTTCTCTTCTTTTCTCTTTTCCCTTTTCTCTTCTTTTCTCTATTCTCTTTTTCTCTTTACTCTTCTTTTCTCTTTTCGCTTTTCTCTTCTTATCTCTTCTCCTTTTTCTCATATCTGTTCTTTTCTCTTTTCTCTTTTCGCTTCATTTCTCTTCTTTTCTCTTTTGCCTTTACACCTCGTTTTCCTTTTCTTCTTTTCTCTTTTCACTTTTCTTTTCTCTTTTCTCTTCTTTTCTCTTTTCTCATCTTTTCTCCTCTTTACTCTTTTCCCTTTTCTCTTCTTTTTTCTTTTCTCTTCTTTTCTCTTTTCTCTTCTTTTCTCTTTTCCCTTTTCTTTTCTCTTTTCTCTATTCTCTTCTTTTCTCTTTTTTCTCTTCTATTCACTTTTCTCTTTTATCTTTTCTCTTCTTTTCTCTTTTCTCCTCTTTTCTCTTTTCCCTTTTCTTTTCTCTTTTCTCTTTTCTCTTTTCTCTTCTTTTCTCTTCTTTTCACTTTTCTCTTTACTCTTCTTTTATCTTTTCTCATCTTTTCTCCTCTTTACTCTTTTCCCTTTTCTCTTCTTTTTTCTTATCTCTTCTTTTCTCGTTTCTCTTCTTTTCTCGTTTCTCTTCTTTTCTCTTTTCCCTTTTATTTTCTCTTTTCTCTATTTTCTTCTTTTCTCTTTTTTCTCTTCTATTCACTTTTCTCTTTTATCTTTTCTCTTCTTTTCTCTATTCTCTTCTTTTCTATTTTCCCTTTTCTTTTCTTTTCTCTTTTCTCTACTTTTCTCTTTTCTCTTCTTTTCTCCTTTCACGTTTCTTTTCTCTTTTCTCTTCTTTTCTCATTCATTTTTTCTCTTTTCTCTTTTCTCTTCTTTTCTCTTCTTTTCTCTTTTCTCTTCTTATCTCCTTTCTTTTCTCTTGTCTCTTCTCTTCTTTTCTCTTTTCTCTTCTTTTCTCTTCATTTCTCTTTTCTCTTTTGTATTCTTTTATCTTCTATTCACATTTCTCTTTTATCTTTTCTCTTCTTTTCTCTATTCTCTTCTTTTCTCTTTTCCCTTTGCTTTTCTTTTCTCTTTTCTCTTCTTTTCTCTTTTCTCTTCTTTTCTCTTCCTTTCTCCATACACGTTTCTTTTCTCTTTTCTCTTCTTTTCTCATTCATTTTTTCTCTTTTCTCTTTTCTCTTCTTTTCTCTTCTTTTCTCTTTTCTCTTTTGTATTCTTTTATCTTCTATTCTCTTTTCTCTTCTTTTCTCTTCATTTCTCTTTCCTCGTTTCTCTATTCTCATCTGTTCTCTTTTCTCTTCTTTGCTCTTTTCTCTTTTCTCTTCTTCTATCTACTTTTATCTTCTTTTCGCTTTTCTCTTTTCTCTATTCTCTTCTGTTCTCTTTTGTCTTCTTTCCACTGTTCCCTTTTCTCGTCTATTCTCTTTTATCTTTTCTCTTCATTTCTCTTTTCTCTTCTTTTCCATTCTCTCTTCTTTTCTCTTTTCTCATTTCTCTTTTCTTTTCTTTTCTCTTTTCTCTTTTCTCTTCTTGTCTCTTTTTTCTCTTCTATTCTTTTCTCTTCTTTTCTCTTTTCCATTTTCTCTTCTTTTCTCTTGTCTCTTTTCTCTTTTCACTTCTTGTCTCTTTCTTCTCTTCTATTATTTTCTCTTCTTTTCTTTTTTCTATTTCCTCTTCTTTTCTATTTTATCTCTTCTCTTCTTTTCTCTTTTCCCTTTTCTTTTCTCTTTTCTCTTGTTTTCTCCTTTCACTTTTCTTTTCTCTTTTCTCTTCTTTTCTCATCTTTTCGCCTCTTTATTCTTTTCCCTTTTCTCTTCTTTTTTCTTTTCTCTTCTTTTCTCATTTCTCTTCTTTTCTCTTTTCTCTTATTTTCTCTTTTCACTTTTCTCTTCTTTTCTCTTTTCCCTTTTCTCTTCTTTTCTCTATTCTCTTTTTCTCTTTACTCTTCTTTTCTCTTTTCGCTTTTCTCTTCTTATCTCTTCTCCTTTTTCTCATATCTGTTCTTTTCTCTTTTCTCTTTTCGCTTCATTTCTCTTCTTTTCTCTTTTCCCTTTACACCTCTTTTTCCTTTTCTTCTTTTCTCTTTTCACTTTTCTTTTCTCTTTTCTCTTCTTTTCTCTTTTCTCATCTTTTCTCCTCTTTACTCTTTTCCCTTTTCTCTTCTTTTTTCTTTTCTCTTCTTTTCTCTTTTCTCTTCTTTTCTCTTTTCCCTTATCTTTTCTCTTTTCTCTATTCTCTTCTTTTCTCTTTTTTCTCTTCTATTCACTTTTCTATTTTATCTTTTCTCTTCTTTTCTCTTTTCTCCTCTTTTCTCTTTTCCCTTTTCTTTTCTCTTTTCTCTTTTCTCTATTCTCTTCTGTTCTCTTTTGTCTTCTTTCCACTGTTCCCTTTTCTCGTCTATTCTCTTTTATCTTTTCTCTTCATTTCTCTTTTCTCTTCTTTTCCTTTCTCTCTTCTTTTCTCTTTTCTAATTTCTCATTACTCTTTTCTTTTCTTTTCTCTTTTCTCTTTTCTCTTCTGGTCTCTTTTTTCTCTTCTGTTCTTTTCTTTTCTTTTCTCTTTTCCATTTTCTCTTCTTTTCTCTTGTCTCTTTTCTCTTTTCACTTCTTTTCTCTTTTCTCTTTTCTATTTCCTCTTCATTTCTATTTTATCTCTTCTCTTCTTTTCTCTTTTCCCTTTTCTTTTCTCTTTTCTCTTCTTTTCTCTTTTCTCTTCTTTTCTCTTCTTTTCTCTTTTCCCTTTTCTCTTCTTTTTTCTTTTCTCTTCTTTTCTCGTTTCTCTTCTTTTCTCTTTTCTCTTTTCTCTTCTTATCTCTTCTCCTTTTTCTCATATCTGTTCTTTTCTCTTTTCTCTTCATTTCTCTTCTTTTCTCTTTTCCCTTTACACCTCTTTTTTCTTTTCTTCTTTTCTCTTTTCACTTTTCTTTTCTCTTTTCTCTTCTTTTCTCTTTTCACTTTTCTTTTCTCTTTTCTCTTCTTTTCTCTTTTCTCTTCTTTTCTCCTCTTTACTCTTTTCCCTTTTCTCTTTTTTTTCCTTTCTCTAATATTCTCGTTTCTCTTCTTTTCTCGTTTCTCTTCTTTTCTCTTTTCTCGTCTTTTCACTTTTCTCTTCATTTCCCTTCATTTTTCTTTTCTCTTTTCTCTTTTGTATTCTTTTCTCTTCTATTCACTTTTCTCAATTAACTTTTCTCTTCTTTTCGCTATTCTCTTCTTTTCTCTTTTCTCTTCTTTTCTCTTCATTTCTCTTTCCTCATTTCTCTATTCTCATCTGTTCTCTTTGCTCTTCTTTGCTCTTTTGTCTTTTCTCTTCTTCTATCTTCTTTTATCTTCTTTTCTCTTTTCTCTTTTCTCTATTCTCTTCTGTTCTCTTTTGTCTTCTTTCCTCTGTTCCCTTTTCTCGTCTATTCTCTTTTATCTTTTCTCTTCATTTCTCTTTTCTCTTCTTTTCCATTCTCTCTTCTTTTCTCTTTTCTCATTTCTCTTTTCTTTTCTTTTCTCTTTTCTCTTCATGTCTCTTTTTTCTTTTCTATTCTTTTATCTTATTTTCTCTTTTCCATTTCTTTTATTTTCTCTTTTCCCTTTTCTCTTCTTTTCTCTATACTCTTTTTCTCTTTACTCTTCTTTTCTCTTTTCGCTTTTCTCTTCTTATCTCTTCTCCTTTTTCTCATATCTATTCTTTTCTCTTTTCTCTTTTCTCTTCATTTCTCTACTTTTTTCCCTGTACACCTCTTTTTTCTTTTCTTCTTTTCTCTTTTCACTTTTCTTTTCTCTTTTCTCTTCTTTTCTCTTTTCTCATCTTTTCTCCTCTTTACTCTTTTCCCTTTTCTCTGCTTTTTTCTTTTCTCTTCTTTTCTCGTTTCTCTTCTTTTTTCTTTTCTCTTCTTTTCTCTTTTCCATTTTCTTTTCTCTTTTCTCTATTCTCTTCTGTTCTCTTTTCTCGTCCTTTCTCTTTTCTCTTCATTTCCCTTCATTTTCTCTTTTGTATTCTTTTCTCTTCTATTCACTTTTCTCTTTTAACTTTTCTCTTCTTTTCTCTTTTCTCTTCTTTGCTCTTTTCTCTTTTCTCTTCTTCTATCTTCTTTTATCTTCTTTTCTCTTTTCTCTTTTCTCTATTCTGTTCTGTTCTCTTTTGTCTTCTTTCCTCTGTTCCCTTTTCTTGTCTATTCTCTTTTATCTTTTCTCTTCTTTTCTCTTTTCTCTTCTTTTCTCCTTTCACGTTTATTTTCTCTTTTCTCTTCTTTTCTCATTCATTTTTTCTCTTTTCTCTTTTCTCTTCTTTTCTCTTTTCTCTTATTTTCTCCTTTCTTTTCTCTTTTCTCTTCTTCTCGTCTTTTCTCCTTTCTCTTCTTTTCCCTTCATTTCTCTTTTCTCTTTTGTATTCTTTTATCTTATATTTACTTTTCTCTTTTATCTTTTCTTTTCTCGTCTTTTCTCTATTCTCTTCTTTTCTCTTTTCTCTTCTTTTCTCTTCCTTTCTCTTTCCTCATTTCTCTATTCTCATCTGTTCTCTTTTCTCTTCTTTGCACTTTTCTCTTTTCTGTTCTTCTATCTTCTTTTATCTTCTTTTCTCTTTTCTCTTTTCTATATTCTCTTCTGTTCTCTTTTGTCTTCTTTCCTCTGTTCCCTTTTCTCGTCTATTCTCTTTTATCTTTTCTCTTCATTTCTCTTTTCTCTTCTTTTCCATTCTCTCTTCTTTTCTCTTTTCTCATTTCTCTTTTCTTTTCTTTTCTTCTTTTCTCTTTTCTCTTCTTGTCTCTTTTTTCTCTTCTAGTCTTTTCTCTTCTTTTCTCTTTTCCATTTTCTCTTCTTTTCTCTTGTCTCTTTTCTCTTTTCACTTCTTGTCTCTTTCTTCTCTTCTATTATTTTCTCTTCTTTTCTTTTTTCTATTTCCTCTTCTTTTCTATTTTATCTCTTCTCTTCTTTTCTCTTTTCCCTTTTCTTTTCTCTTTTCTCTTCTTTTCTCTTCTTTTCTCCTTTCACTTTTCTTTTCTCTTTTCTCTTCTTTTCTCATCTTTTCTCCTCTTTACTCTTTTCCCTTTTCTCTTCTTTTTTCTTTTCTCTTCTTTTCTCTTTTCTCTTCTTTTCTCTTTTCCCTTTTCTTTTCTCTTTTCTCTATTCTCTTCTTTTCTCTTTTTTCTCTTCTATTCACTTTTCTCTTTTATCTTTTCTCTTCTTTTCTCTTTTCTCCTCTTTTCTCTTTTCCCTTTTCTTTTCTCTTTTCTCTTTTCTCTTTTCTCTTCTTTTCTCTTCTTTTCACTTTTCTCTTTTCTCTTCTTTTATCTTTTCTCATCTTTTCTCCTCTTTACTCTTTTCCCTTTTCTCTTCTTTTTTCTTATCTCTTCTTTTCTCGTTTCTCTTCTTTTCTCGTTTCTCTTCTTTTCTCGTTTCTCTTCTTTTCTCTTTTCCCTTTTCTCTTCTTTTCTCTATACTCTTTTTCTCTTTACTCTTCTTTTCTCTTTTCGCTTTTCTCTTCTTATCTCTTCTCCTTTTTCTCATATCTATTCTTTTCTCTTTTCTCTTTTCTCTTCATTTCTCTACTTTTTTCCCTGTACACCTCTTTTTTCTTTTCTTCTTTTCTCTTTTCACTTTTCTTTTCTCTTTTCTCTTCTTTTCTCTTTTCTCATCTTTTCTCCTCTTTACTCTTTTCCCTTTTCTCTGCTTTTTTCTTTTCTCTTCTTTTCTCGTTTCTCTTCTTTTTTCTTTTCTCTTCTTTTCTCTTTTCCATTTTCTTTTCTCTTTTCTCTATTCTCTTCTGTTCTCTTTTCTCGTCCTTTCTCTTTTCTCTTCATTTCCCTTCATTTTCTCTTTTGTATTCTTTTCTCTTCTATTCACTTTTCTCTTTTAAGTTTTCTCTTCTTTTCTCTTTTCTCTTCTTTGCTCTTTTCTCTTTTCTCTTCTTCTATCTTCTTTTATCTTCTTTTCTCTTTTCTCTTTTCTCTATTCTCTTCTGTTCTCTTTTGTCTTCTTTCCTCTGTTCCCTTTTCTTGTCTATTCTCTTTTATCTTTTCTCTTCTTTTCTCTTTTCTCTTCTTTTCTCCTTTCACGTTTATTTTCTCTTTTCTCTTCTTTTCTCATTCATTTTTTCTCTTTTCTCTTTTCTCTTCTTTTCTCTTTTCTCTTATTTTCTCCTTTCTTTTCTCTTTTCTCTTCTTCTCGTCTTTTCTCCTTTCTCTTCTTTTCCCTTCATTTCTCTTTTCTCTTTTGTATTCTTTTATCTTATATTTACTTTTCTCTTTTATCTTTTCTTTTCTCGTCTTTTCTCTATTCTCTTCTTTTCTCTTTTCTCTTCTTTTCTCTTCCTTTCTCTTTCCTCATTTCTCTATTCTCATCTGTTCTCTTTTCTCTTCTTTGCACTTTTCTCTTTTCTGTTCTTCTATCTTCTTTTATCTTCTTTTCTCTTTTCTCTTTTCTCTTCTTTTCTCTTCTTTTCTCTTTTCTCTTCTTTTCCCTTCATTTCTCTTTTCTCTTTTGTATTCTTTTATCTTCTATTCTCTTTTCTCTTCTTTTCTCTTCATTTCTCTTTCCTCGTTTCTCTATTCTCATCTGTTCTCTTTTCTCTTCTTTGCTCTTTTCTCTTTTCTCTTCTTCTATCTTCTTTTATCTTCTTTTCTCTTTTCTCTTTTCTATATTCTCTTCTGTTCTCTTTTGTCTTCTTTCCTCTGTTCCCTTTTCTCGTCTATTCTCTTTTATCTTTTCTCTTCATTTCTCTTTTCTCTTCTTTTCCATTCTCTCTTCTTTTCTCTTTTCTCATTTCTCTTTTCTTTTCTTTTCTTCTTTTCTCTTTTCTCTTCTTGTCTCTTTTTTCTCTTCTAGTCTTTTCTCTTCTTTTCTCTTTTCCATTTTCTCTTCTTTTCTCTTGTCTCTTTTCTCTTTTCACTTCTTGTCTCTTTCTTCTCTTCTATTATTTTCTCTTCTTTTCTTTTTTCTATTTCCTCTTCTTTTCTATTTTATCTCTTCTCTTCTTTTCTCTTTTCCCTTTTCTTTTCTCTTTTCTCTTCTTTTCTCTTCTTTTCTCCTTTCACTTTTCTTTTCTCTTTTCTCTTCTTTTCTCATCTTTTCGCCTCTTTATTCTTTTCCCTTTTCTCTTCTTTTTTCTTTTCTCTTCTTTTCTCATTTCTCTTCTTTTCTCTTTTCTCTTATTTTCTCTTTTCACTTTTCTCTTCTTTTCTCTTTTCCCTTTTCTCTTCTTTTCTCTATTCTCTTTTTCTCTTTACTCTTCTTTTCTCTTTTCGCTTTTCTCTTCTTATCTCTTCTCCTTTTTCTCATATCAGTTCTTTTCTCTTTTCTCTTTTCGCTTCATTTCTCTTCTTTTCTCTTTTCCCTTTACACCTCTTTTTCCTTTTCTTCTTTTCTCTTTTCACTTTTCTTTTCTCTTTTCTCTTCTTTTCTCTTTTCTCATCTTTTCTCCTCTTTACTCTTTTCCCTTTTCTCTTCTTTTTTCTTTTCTCTTCTTTTCTCTTTTCTCTTCTTTTCTCTTTTCCCTTTTCTTTTCTCTTTTCTCTATTCTCTTCTTTTCTCTTTTTTCTCTTCTATTCACTTTTCTCTTTTATCTTTTCTCTTCTTTTCTCTTTTCTCCTCTTTTCTCTTTTCCCTTTTCTTTTCTCTTTTCTCTTTTCTCTTTTCTCTTCTTTTCTCTTCTTTTCACTTTTCTCTTTTCTCTTCTTTTATCTTTTCTCATCTTTTCTCCTCTTTACTCTTTTCCCTTTTCTCTTCTTTTTTCTTATCTCTTCTTTTCTCGTTTCTCTTCTTTTCTCGTTTCTCTTCTTTTCTCTTTTCCCTTTTCTTTTCTCTTTTCTCTATTTTCTTCTTTTCTCTTTTTTCTCTTCTATTCACTTTTCTCTTTTATCTTTTCTCTTCTTTTCTCTATTCTCTTCTTTTCTATTTTCCCTTTTCTTTTCTTTTCTCTTTTCTCTACTTTTCTCTTTTCTCTTCTTTTCTCCTTTCACGTTTCTTTTCTCTTTTCTCTTCTTTTCTCATTCATTTTTTCTCTTTTCTCTTTTCTCTTCTTTTCTCTTCTTTTCTCTTTTCTCTTCTTATCTCCTTTCTTTTCTCTTGTCTCTTCTCTTCTTTTCTCTTTTCTCTTCTTTTCTCTTCATTTCTCTTTTCTCTTTTGTATTCTTTTATCTTCTATTCACATTTCTCTTTTATCTTTTCTCTTCTTTTCTCTATTCTCTTCTTTTCTCTTTTCCCTTTGCTTTTCTTTTCTCTTTTCTCTTCTTTTCTCTTTTCTCTTCTTTTCTCTTCCTTTCTCCATACACGTTTCTTTTCTCTTTTCTCTTCTTTTCTCATTCATTTTTTCTCTTTTCTCTTTTCTCTTCTTTTCTCTTCTTTTCTCTTTTCTCTTCTTTTCCCTTCATTTCTCTTTTCTCTTTTGTATTCTTTTATCTTCTATTCTCTTTTCTCTTCTTTTCTCTTCATTTCTCTTTCCTCGTTTCTCTATTCTCATCTGTTCTCTTTTCTCTTCTTTGCTCTTTTCTCTTTTCTCTTCTTCTATCTACTTTTATCTTCTTTTCGCTTTTCTCTTTTCTATATTCTCTTCTGTTCTCTTTTGTCTTCTTTCCACTGTTCCCTTTTCTCGTCTATTCTCTTTTATCTTTTCTCTTCATTTCTCTTTTCTCTTCTTTTCCATTCTCTCTTCTTTTCTCTTTTCTCATTTCTCTTTTCTTTTCTTTTCTCTTTTCTCTTTTCTCTTCTTGTCTCTTTTTTCTCTTCTATTCTTTTCTCTTCTTTTCTCTTTTCCATTTTCTCTTCTTTTCTCTTGTCTCTTTTCTCTTTTCACTTCTTGTCTCTTTCTTCTCTTCTATTATTTTCTCTTCTTTTCTTTTTTCTATTTCCTCTTCTTTTCTATTTTATCTCTTCTCTTCTTTTCTCTTTTCCCTTTTCTTTTCTCTTTTCTCTTCTTTTCTCCTTTCACTTTTCTTTTCTCTTTTCTCTTCTTTTCTCATCTTTTCGCCTCTTTATTCTTTTCCCTTTTCTCTTCTTTTTTCTTTTCTCTTCTTTTCTCATTTCTCTTCTTTTCTCTTTTCTCTTATTTTCCCTTTTCACTTTTCTCTTCTTTTCTCTTTTCCCTTTTCTCTTCTTTTCTCTATTCTCTTTTTCTCTTTACTCTTCTTTTCTCTTTTCGCTTTTCTCTTCTTATCTCTTCTCCTTTTTCTCATATCTGTTCTTTTCTCTTTTCTCTTTTCGCTTCATTTCTCTTCTTTTCTCTTTTCCCTTTACACCTCTTTTTCCTTTTCTTCTTTTCTCTTTTCACTTTTCTTTTCTCTTTTCTCTTCTTTTCTCTTTTCTCATCTTTTCTCCTCTTTACTCTTTTCCCTTTTCTCTTCTTTTTTCTTTTCTCTTCTTTTCTCTTTTCTCTTCTTTTCTCTTTTCCCTTATCTTTTCTCTTTTCTCTATTCTCTTCTTTTCTCTTTTTTCTCTTCTATTCACTTTTCTCTTTTATCTTTTCTCTTCTTTTCTCTTTTCTCCTCTTTTCTCTTTTCCCTTTTCTTTTCTCTTTTCTCTTTTCTCTATTCTCTTCTGTTCTCTTTTGTCTTCTTTCCACTGTTCCCTTTTCTCGTCTATTCTCTTCATTTCTCTTTTCTCTTCTTTTCCATTCTCTCTTCTTTTCTCTTTTCTAATTTCTCATTACTCTTTACTTTCTTTTCTCTTTTCTCTTTTCTCTTCTGGTCTCTTTTTTCTCTTCTATTCTTTTCTTTTCTTTTCTCTTTTCCATTTTCTCTTCTTTTCTCTTGTCTCTTTTCTCTTTTCACTTCTTTTCTCTTTTCTCTTTTCTATTTCCTCTTCATTTCTATTTTATCTCTTCTCTTCTTTTCTCTTTTCCCTTTTCTTTTCTCTTTTCTCTTCTTTTCTCTTTTCTCTTCTTTTCTCTTCTTTTCTCTTTTCCCTTTTCTCTTCTTTTTTCTTTTCTCTTCTTTTCTCGTTTCTCTTCTTTTCTCTTTTCTCTTTTCTCTTCTTATCTCTTCTCCTTTTTCTCATATCTGTTCTTTTCTCTTTTCTCTTCATTTCTCTTCTTTTCTCTTTTCCCTTTACACCTCTTTTTTCTTTTCTTCTTTTCTCTTTTCACTTTTCTTTTCTCTTTTCTCTTCTTTTCTCTTTTCACTTTTCTTTTCTCTTTTCTCTTCTTTTCTCTTTTCTCTTCTTTTCTCCTCTTTACTCTTTTCCCTTTTCTCTTCTTTTTTCTTTTCTCTAATATTCTCGTTTCTCTTCTTTTCTCTATTCTCTTCTTTTCTCTTTTCTCGTCTTTTCACTTTTCTCTTCATTTCCCTTCATTTTTCTTTTCTCTTTTCTCTTTTGTATTCTTTTCTCTTCTATTCACTTTTCTCAATTAACTTTTCTCTTCTTTTCGCTATTCTCTTCTTTTCTCTTTTCTCTTCTTTTCTCTTCATTTCTCTTTCCTCATTTCTCTATTCTCATCTGTTCTCTTTGCTCTTCTTTGCTCTTTTGTCTTTTCTCTTCTTCTATCTTCTTTTATCTTCTTTTCTCTTTTCTCTTTTCTCTATTCTCTTCTGTTCTCTTTTGTCTTCTTTCCTCTGTTCCCTTTTCTCGTCTATTCTCTTTTATCTTTTCTCTTCATTTCTCTTTTCTCTTCTTTTCCATTCTCTCTTCTTTTCTCTTTTCTCATTTCTCTTTTCTTTTCTTTTCTCTTTTCTCTTCGTGTCTCTTTTTTCTTTTCTATTCTTTTATCTTATTTTCTCTTTTCCATTTCTCTTATTTTCTCTTTTCCCTTTTCTCTTCTTTTCTCTATACTCTTTTTCTCTTTACTCTTCTTTTCTCTTTTCGCTTTTCTCTTCTTATCTCTTCTCCTTTTTCTCATATCTGTTCTTTTCTCTTTTCTCTTTTCTCTTCATTTCTCTACTTTTTTCCCTGTACACCTCTTTTTTCTTTTCTTCTTTTCTCTTTTCACTTTTCTTTTCTCTTTTCTCTTCTTTTCTCTTTTCTCATCTTTTCTCCTCTTTACTCTTTTCCCTTTTCTCTGCTTTTTTCTTTTCTCTTCTTTTCTCGTTTCTCTTCTTTTTTCTTTTCTCTTCTTTTCTCTTTTCCATTTTCTTTTCTCTTTTCTCTATTCTCTTCTGTTCTCTTTTCTCGTCCTTTCTCTTTTCTCTTCATTTCCCTTCATTTTCTCTTTTGTATTCTTTTCTCTTCTATTCACTTTTCTCTTTTAACTTTTCTCTTCTTTTCTCTTTTCTCTTCTTTGCTCTTTTCTCTTTTCTCTTCTTCTATCTTCTTTTATCTTCTTTTCTCTTTTCTCTTTTCTCTATTCTGTTCTGTTCTCTTTTGTCTTCTTTCCTCTGTTCCCTTTTCTTGTCTATTCTCTTTTATCTTTTCTCTTCTTTTCTCTTTTCTCTTCTTTTCTCCTTTCACGTTTATTTTCTCTTTTCTCTTCTTTTCTCATTCATTTTTTCTCTTTTCTCTTTTCTCTTCTTTTCTCTTTTCTCTTATTTTCTCCTTTCTTTTCTCTTTTCTCTTCTTCTCGTCTTTTCTCCTTTCTCTTCTTTTCCCTTCATTTCTCTTTTCTCTTTTGTATTCTTTTATCTTATATTTACTTTTCTCTTTTATCTTTTCTTTTCTCGTCTTTTCTCTATTCTCTTCTTTTCTCTTTTCTCTTCTTTTCTCTTCCTTTCTCTTTCCTCATTTCTCTATTCTCATCTGTTCTCTTTTCTCTTCTTTGCACTTTTCTCTTTTCTGTTCTTCTATCTTCTTTTATCTTCTTTTCTCTTTTCTCTTTTCTATATTCTCTTCTGTTCTCTTTTGTCTTCTTTCCTCTGTTCCCTTTTCTCGTCTATTCTCTTTTATCTTTTCTCTTCATTTCTCTTTTCTCTTCTTTTCCATTCTCTCTTCTTTTCTCTTTTCTCATTTCTCTTTTCTTTTCTTTTCTTCTTTTCTCTTTTCTCTTCTTGTCTCTTTTTTCTCTTCTAGTCTTTTCTCTTCTTTTCTCTTTTCCATTTTCTCTTCTTTTCTCTTGTCTCTTTTCTCTTTTCACTTCTTGTCTCTTTCTTCTCTTCTATTATTTTCTCTTCTTTTCTTTTTTCTATTTCCTCTTCTTTTCTATTATATCTCTTCTCTTCTTTTCTCTTTTCTTTTTTCTTTTCTCTTTTCTCTTCTTTTCTCTTCTTTTCTCCTTTCACTTTTCTTTTCTCTTTTCTCTTCTTTTCTCATCTTTTCGCCTCTTTATTCTTTTCCCTTTTCTCTTCTTTTTTCTTTTCTCTTCTTTTCTCATTTCTCTTCTTTTCTCTTTTCTCTTCTTTTCTCTTTTCACTTTTCTCTTCTTTTCTCTTTTCCCTTTTCTCTTCTTTTCTCTATTCTCTTTTTCTCTTTACTCTTCTTTTCTCTTTTCGCTTTTCTCTTCTTATCTCTTCTCCTTTTTCTCATATCTGTTCTTTTCTCTTTTCTCTTTTCGCTTCATTTCTCTTCTTTTCTCTTTTCCCTTTACACCTCTTTTTCCTTTTCTTCTTTTCTCTTTTCACTTTTCTTTTCTCTTTTCTCTTCTTTTCTCTTTTCTCATCTTTTCTCCTCTTTACTCTTTTCCCTTTTCTCTTCTTTTTTCTTTTCTCTTCTTTTCTCTTTTCTCTTCTTTTCTCTTTTCCCTTATCTTTTCTCTTTTCTCTATTCTCTTCTTTTCTCTTTTTTCTCTTCTATTCACTTTTCTCTTTTATCTTTTCTCTTCTTTTCTCTTTTCTCCTCTTTTCTCTTTTCCCTTTTCTTTTCTCTTTTCTCTTTTCTCTATTCTCTTCTGTTCTCTTTTGTCTTCTTTCCACTGTTCCCTTTTCTCGTCTATTCTCTTTTATCTTTTCTCTTCATTTCTCTTTTCTCTTCTTTTCCATTCTCTCTTCTTTTCTCTTTTCTAATTTCTCATTACTCTTTTCTTTTCTTTTCTCTTTTCTCTTTTCTCTTCTGGTCTCTTTTTTCTCTTCTATTCTTTTCTTTTCTTTTCTCTTTTCCATTTTCTCTTCTTTTCTCTTGTCTCTTTTCGCTTTTCACTTCTTTTCTCTTTTTTCTTTTCTATTTCCTCTTCATTTCTATTTTATCTCTTCTCTTCTTTTCTCTTTTCCCTTTTCTTTTCTCTTTTCTCTTCTTTTCTCTTTTCTCTTCTTTTCTCTTCTTTTCTCTTTTCCCTTTTCTCTTCTTTTTTCTTTTCTCTTCTTTTCTCGTTTCTCTTCTTTTCTCTTTTCTCTTTTCTCTTCTTATCTCTTCTCCTTTTTCTCATATCTGTTCTTTTCTCTTTTCTCTTCATTTCTCTTCTTTTCTCTTTTCCCTTTACACCTCTTTTTTCTTTTCTTCTTTTCTCTTTTCACTTTTCTTTTCTCTTTTCTCTTCTTTTCTCTTTTCACTTTTCTTTTCTCTTTTCTCTTCTTTTCTCTTTTCTCTTCTTTTCTCCTCTTTACTCTTTTCCCTTTTCTCTTCTTTTTTCTTTTCTCTAATATTCTCGTTTCTCTTCTTTTCTCGTTTCTCTTCTTTTCTCTTTTCTCGTCTTTTCACTTTTCTCTTCATTTCCCTTCATTTTTCTTTTCTCTTTTCTCTTTTGTATTCTTTTCTCTTCTATTCACTTTTCTCAATTAACTTTTCTCTTCTTTTCGCTATTCTCTTCTTTTCTCTTTTCTCTTCTTTTCTCTTCATTTCTCTTTCCTCATTTCTCTATTCTCATCTGTTCTCTTTGCTCTTCTTTGCTCTTTTGTCTTTTCTCTTCTTCTATCTTCTTTTATCTTCTTTTCTCTTTTCTCTATTCTCTTCTGTTCTCTTTTGTCTTCTTTCCTCTGTTCCCTTTTCTCATCTATTCTCTTTTATCTTTTCTCTTCATTTCTCTTTTCTCTTCTTTTCCATTCTCTCTTCTTTTCTCTTTTCTCATTTCTCTTTTCTTTTCTTTTCTCTTTTCTCTTCGTGTCTCTTTTTTCTTTTCTATTCTTTATCTTATTTTCTCTTTTCCATTTCTCTTATTTTCTCTTTTCCCTTTTCTCTTCTTTTCTCTATACTCTTTTTCTCTTTACTCTTCTTTTCTCTTTTCCCTTTTCTCTTCTTTTCTCTTCTCTTTTTCTCTTTACTCTTCTTTTCTCTTTTCGCTTTTCTCTTCTTATCTCTTCTCCTTTTTCTCATATCTGTTCTTTTCTCTTTTCTCTTTTCGCTTCATTTCTCTTCTTTTCTCTTTTCCCTTTACACCTCTTTTTCCTTTTCTTCTTTTCTCTTTTCACTTTTCTTTTCTCTTTTCTCTTCTTTTCTCTTTTCTCATCTTTTCTCCTCTTTACTCTTTTCCCTTTTCTCTTCTTTTTTTCTTTTCTCTTCTTTTCTCTTTTCTCTTCTTTTCTCTTTTCCCTTTTCTTTTCTCTTTTCTCTATTCTCTTCTTTTCTCTTTTCTCGTCTTTTCTGTTTTCGCGTCATTTCCCTTCATTTCTCTTTTCTCTTTTCTCTTTTGTAATCTTTTCTCTTCTATTCACTTTTCTGTTTTAACTTTTCTCTTCTTTTCTCTATTCTCTTCTTTTCTCTTTTTTCTCTTCTATTCACTTTTCTCTTTTATCTTTTCTCTTCCTTTCTCTTTTCTCCTCTTTTCTCTTTTCCCTTTTCTTTTCTCTTTTCTCTTTTCTCTTTTCTCTTCGTATCTCTTCTTTTCTCTTTTCTCTTCTTTTCTCTACTTTTCTCTTTTCCCTTTATTCTCTTCTTTTCTCTTTTCCTATATTCTCATCTTTTCTCTTTTCTCTTTTCTCTTCTTTTCTCTTCTTTATTCTTTAACCTTTTCTCTTCTTTTTACTCTTCTTTTCTCTTTTCTCTTCTTTTCATTTCTTTTCTCTTCTTTTCTCTTTTCTCTTCTTTTCTCTTCCTTTCTCTATATATTCTCTTTTCTCTCATTTTCTCTTATTTTCTCTTTTTCCTTTTCTCTTCTTTTCTCTATTCTCTTTTTCTCTTTACTCTTATTTTCTCTTTTCGCTTTTCTCTTCTTATCTCTTCTCCTTTTTCTCATATCTGTTCTTTTCTCTTTTCTCTTTTCTCTTCATTTCCCTTCTTTTTTCCCTTTACACCTCTTTTTTCTTTTCTTCTTTTCTCTTTTCACTTTTCTTTTCTCTTTTCTCTTCTTTTCTCTTTTCTCATCTTTTCTCCTCTTTACTCTTTTCCCTTTTCTCTTCTTTTTTCTTTCCTCTTCTTTTCTCGTTTCTCTTCTTTTCTCTTTTCTCTTCTTTTCTCTTTTCCCTTTTCTTTTCTCTTTTCTCTATTCTCTTCTTTTCTCTTTTCTCGTCTTTTCTCTTTTCTCTTCATTTCCCTTCATTGTTCTTTTCTCTTTTCTCTTTTGTATTCTTTTCTCTTCTATTCACTTTTCTCTTTTAACTTTTCTCTTCTTTTCTCTATTCTCTTCTTTTCCCTTTTTTCTCTACTATTCACTTTTCTCTTTTATGTTTTCTCTTCTTTTCTCTATTCTCTTCTTTTCTCTATTAACTTTTCTCTTCTTTCCTCTATTCTCTTCTTTTCTCTTTTTTCTCTTCTATTCACTTTTCTCCTTTATCTTTTCTCTTCTTTTCTCTATTCTCTTCTTTTCTCTTTTCTCTTCATTTCTCTTTCCTCATTTCTCTATTCTCATCTGTTCTCTTTTCTCTTCTTTGCTCTTTTCTCTTTTCTCTTCTTCTATCTTCTTTTATCTTCTTTTCTCTTTTCTCTGTTCTCTTCTGTTCTCTTTTGTCTTCTTTCCACTGTTCCCTTTTCTCGTCTATTCTCTTTTATCTTTTCTCTTCTTTTCTCTTTCCTCTTCTTTTCTCTTCTTTTCTCATTTCACGTTTCTTTTCTCTTTTCTCTTCTTTTATCATTCATTTTCTCTCTTTTCTGTTTTCTCTTCTTTTCTCTTTTCTCTTCTTTTCTCCTTTCTTTTCTCTTTTCTCTTCTTCTCTTCTTTTCTCTTTTCTCTTCTTTTCCCTTCATTTCTCTTTTCTCTTTTGTATTCTTTTATCTTCTATTCACTTTTCTCTTTTATCTTTTCTTTTCTCTTCTTTTCTCTATTCTCTTCTTTTCTCTTTTCTCTTCTTTTCTCTTCATTTCTCTTTCCTCATTTCTCTATTCTCATCTGTTCTCTTTTCTCTTGTTTGCTCTTTTCTCTTTTCTCTTCTTCTATCTTCTTTTATCTTCTTTTCTCTTTTCTCTATTCTCTTCTGTTCTCTTTTGTCTTCTTTCCTCTGTTCCCTTTTCTTGTCTATTCTCTTTTATCTTTTCTCTTCTTTTCTCTTTTCTCTTCTTTTCTCCTTTCACGTTTATTTTCTCTTTTCTCTTCTTTTCTCATTCATTTTTTCTCTTTTCTCTTCTTTTCTCTTCTTTTCTCATTTCTCTTATTTTCTCCTTTCTTTTCTCTTTTCTCTTCTTCTCGTCTTTTCTCCTTTCTCTTCTTTTCCCTTCATTTCTCTTTTCTCTTTTGTATTCTTTTATCTTCTATTCACTTTTCTCTTTTATCTTTTCTTTTCTCGTCTTTTCTCTATTCTCTTCTTTTCTCTTTTCTCTTCTTTTCTCTTCCTTTCTCTTTCCTCATTTCTCTATTCTCATCTGTTCTCTTTTCTCTTCTTTGCTCTTTTCTCTTTTCTCTTCTTCTATCTTCTTTTATCTTCTTTTCTCTTTTCTCTTTTCTATATTCTCTTCTGTTCTCTTTTGTCTTCTTTCCTCTGTTCCCTTTTCTCGTCTATTCTCTTTTATCTTTTCTCTTCATTTCTCTTTTCTCTTCTTTTCCATTCTCTCTTCTTTTCTCTTTTCTCATTTCTCTTTTCTTTTCTTTTCTTCTTTTCTCTTTTCTCTTCTTGTCTCTTTTTTCTCTTCTAGTCTTTTCTCTTCTTTTCTCTTTTCCATTTTCTCTTCTTTTCTCTTGTCTCTTTTCTCTTTTCACTTCTTGTCTCTTTCTTCTCTTCTATTATTTTCTCTTCTTTTCTTTTTTCTATTTCCTCTTCTTTTCTATTTTATCTCTTCTCTTCTTTTCTCTTTTCCCTTTTCTTTTCTCTTTTCTCTTCTTTTCTCTTCTTTTCTCCTTTCACTTTTCTTTTCTCTTTTCTCTTCTTTTCTCATCTTTTCGCCTCTTTATTCTTTTCCCTTTTCTCTTCTTTTTTCTTTTCTCTTCTTTTCTCATTTCTCTTCTTTTCTCTTTTCTCTTCTTTTCTCTTTTCACTTTTCTCTTCTTTTCTCTTTTCCCTTTTCTCTTCTTTTCTCTATTCTCTTTTTCTCTTTACTCTTCTTTTCTCTTTTCGCTTTTC
Source organism: Chiloscyllium punctatum (assembly GCF_047496795.1). Lineage (NCBI taxonomy): Eukaryota > Metazoa > Chordata > Chondrichthyes > Orectolobiformes > Hemiscylliidae > Chiloscyllium > Chiloscyllium punctatum. Next base: position 37,666,398 of record NC_092779.1, read on the forward strand.
TCTTCTTATCTCTTCTCCTTTTTCTCATATCTGTTCTTTTCTCTTTTCTCTTTTCTCTTCTTTTCTCTTTTCCCTTTTCTTTTCTCTTTTCTCTATTCTCTTCTTTTCTCTTTTTTCTCTTCTATTCACTTTTCTCTTTTATCTTTTCTCTTCTTTTCTCTTTTCTCCTCTTTTCTCTTTTCCCTTTTCTTTTCTCCTTCTCTTTTCTCTTTTCTCTTCTTTTCTCCTTTTACGTTTCTTTTCTCTTTTCTCTTCTTTTATCATTCATTTTCTCTCTTTTCTGTTTTCTCTTCTTTTCTCTTTTCTCTTCTTTTCTCCTTTCTTTTCTCTTTTCTCTTCTTCTCTTCTTTTCGCTATTCTCTTTACTCTTCTTTTCTCTTTTCGATTTTCTCTTCTTATCTCTTCTCCTTTTTCTCATATCTATTCTTTTCTCTTTTCTCTTTTCTCTTCATTTCTCTACTTTTTTCCCTTTACACCTCTTTTTTCTTTTCTTCTTTTCTCTTTTCACTTTTCTTTTCTCTTTTCTCTTCTTTTCTCTTTTCTCATCTTTTCTCCTCTTTACTCTTTTCCCTTTTCTCTTCTTTTTTCTTTCGTCTTCTTTTCTCGTTTCTCTTCTTTTCTCTTTTCTCTTCTTTTCTCTTTTCCCTTTTCTTTTCTCTTTTCTCTATTCTCTTCTTTTCTCTTTTCTCGTCTTTTCTCTTTTCTCTTCATTTCCCTTCATTGTTCTTTTCTCTTTTCTCTTTTGTATTCTTTTCTCTTCTATTCACTTTACTCTTTTAACTTTTCTCTTCTTTTCTCTATTCTCTTCTTTTCCCTTTTTTCTCTACTATTCACTTTTCTCTTTTATGTTTTCTCTTCTTTTCTCTATTCTCTTCTTTTCTCTGTTAACTTTTCTCTTCTTTCCTCTATTCTCTTCTTTTCTCTTTTTTCTCTTCTATTCACTTTTCTCCTTTATCTTTTCTCTTCTTTTCTCTATTCTCTTCTTTTCTCTTTTCTCTTCATTTCTCTTTCCTCATTTCTCTTCTTTTCTCTTCTTTTCTCTTTTCTCTTCTTATCTCCTTTCTTTTCTCTTGTCTCTTCTCTTCTTTTCTCTTTTCTCTTCTTTTCTCTTCATTTCTCTTTTCTCTTTTGTATTCTTTTATCTTCTATTCACATTTCTCTTTTATCTTTTCTCTTCTTTTCTCTATTCTCTTCTTTTCTCTTTTCCCTTTTCTTTTCTTTTCTCTTTTCTCTTCTTTTCTCTTTTCTCTTCTTTTCTCTTCCTTTCTCCATACACGTTTCTTTTCTCTTTTCGCTTCTTTTCTCATTCATTTTTTCTCTTTTCTCTTTTCTCTTCTTTTCTCTTCTTTTCTCTTTTCTCTTCTTTTCCCTTCATTTCTCTTTTCTCTTTTGTATTCTTTTATCTTCTATTCTCTTTTCTCTTCTTTTCTCTTCATTTCTCTTTCCTCGTTTCTCTATTCTCATCTGTTCTCTTTTCTCTTCTTTGCTCTTTTCTCTTTTCTCTTCTTCTATCTACTTTTATCTTCTTTTCGCTTTTCTCTTTTCTCTATTCTCTTCTGTTCTCTTTTGTCTTCTTTCCACTGTTCCCTTTTCTCGTCTATTCTCTTTTATCTTTTCTCTTCATTTCTCTTTTCTCTTCTTTTCCATTCTCTCTTCTTTTCTCTTTTCTCATTTCTCTTTTCTTTTCTTTTCTCTTTTCTCTTTTCTCTTCTTGTCTCTTTTTTCTCTTCTATTCTTTTCTCTTCTTTTCTCTTTTCCATTTTCTCTTCTTTTCTCTTGTCTCTTTTCTCTTTTCACTTCTTGTCTCTTTCTTCTCTTCTATTATTTTCTCTTCTTTTCTTTTTTCTATTTCCTCTTCTTTTCTATTTTATCTCTTCTCTTCTTTTCTCTTTTCCCTTTTCTTTTCTCTTTTCTCTTCTTTTCTCTTCTTTTCTCCTTTCACTTTTCTTTTCTCTTTTCTCTTCTTTTCTCATCTTTTCGCCTCTTTATTCTTTTCCCTTTTCTCTTCTTTTTTCTTTTCTCTTCTTTTCTCATTTCTCTTCTTTTCTCTTTTCTCTTATTTTCTCTTTTCACTTTTCTCTTCTTTTCTCTTTTCCCTTTTCTCTTCTTTTCTCTATTCTCTTTTTCTCTTTACTCTTCTTTTCTCTTTTCGCTTTTCTCTTCTTATCTCTTCTCCTTTTTCTCATATCTGTTCTTTTCTCTTTTCTCTTTTCGCTTCATTTCTCTTCTTTTCTCTTTTCCCTTTACACCTCTTTTTCCTTTTCTTCTTTTCTCTTTTCACTTTTCTTTTCTCTTTTCTCTTCTTTTCTCTTTTCTCATCTTTTCTCCTCTTTACTCTTTTCCCTTTTCTCTTCTTTTTTCTTTTCTCTTCTTTTCTCTTTTCTCTTCTTTTCTCTTTTCCCTTTTCTTTTCTCTTTTCTCTATTCTCTTCTTTTCTCTTTTTTCTCTTCTATTCACTTTTCTCTTTTATCTTTTCTCTTCTTTTCTCTTTTCTCCTCTTTTCTCTTTTCCCTTTTCTTTTCTCTTTTCTCTTTTCTCTTTTCTCTTCTATTCTCTTCTTTTCACTTTTCTCTTTTCTCTTCTTTTATCTTTTCTCATCTTTTCTCCTCTTTACTCTTTTCCCTTTTCTCTTCTTTTTTCTTATCTCTTCTTTTCTCGTTTCTCTTCTTTTCTCGTTTCTCTTCTTTTCTCTTTTCCCTTTTCTTTTCTCTTTTCTCTATTTTCTTCTTTTCTCTTTTTTCTCTTCTATTCACTTTTCTCTTTTATCTTTTCTCTTCTTTTCTCTATTCTCTTCTTTTCTATTTTCCCTTTTCTTTTCTTTTCTCTTTTCTCTACTTTTCTCTTTTCTCTTCTTTTCTCCTTTCACGTTTCTTTTCTCTTTTCTCTTCTTTTCTCATTCATTTTTTCTCTTTTCTCTTTTCTGTTCTTTTCTCTTCTTTTCTCTTTTCTCTTCTTATCTCCTTTCTTTTCTCTTGTCTCTTCTCTTCTTTTCTCTTTTCTCTTCTTTTCTCTTCATTTCTCTTTTCTCTTTTGTATTCTTTTATCTTCTATTCACATTTCTCTTTTATCTTTTCTCTTCATTTCTCTATTCTCTTCTTTTCTCTTTTCCCTTTGCTTTTCTTTTCTCTTTTCTCTTCTTTTCTCTTTTCTCTTCTTTTCTCTTCCTTTCTCCATACACGTTTCTTTTCTCTTTTCTCTTCTTTTCTCATTCATTTTTTCTCTTTTCTCTTTTCTCTTCTTTTCTCTTCTTTTCTCTTTTCTCTTTTGTATTCTTTTATCTTCTATTCTCTTTTCTCTTCTTTTCTCTTCATTTCTCTTTCCTCGTTTCTCTATTCTCATCTGTTCTCTTTTCTCTTCTTTGCTCTTTTCTCTTTTCTCTTCTTCTATCTACTTTTATCTTCTTTTCGCTTTTCTCTTTTCTCTATTCTCTTCTGTTCTCTTTTGTCTTCTTTCCACTGTTCCCTTTTCTCGTCTATTCTCTTTTATCTTTTCTCTTCATTTCTCTTTTCTCTTCTTTTCCATTCTCTCTTCTTTTCTCTTTTCTCATTTCTCTTTTCTTTTCTTTTCTCTTTTCTCTTTTCTCTTCTTGTCTCTTTTTTCTCTTCTATTCTTTTCTCTTCTTTTCTCTTTTCCATTTTCTCTTCTTTTCTCTTGTCTCTTTTCTCTTTTCACTTCTTATCTCTTTCTTCTCTTCTATTATTTTCTCTTCTTTTCTTTTTTCTATTTCCTCTTCTTTTCTATTTTATCTCTTCTCTTCTTTTCTCTTTTCCCTTTTCTTTTCTCTTTTCTCTTCTTTTCTCCTTTCACTTTTCTTTTCTCTTTTCTCTTCTTTTCTCATCTTTTCGCCTCTTTATTCTTTTCCCTTTTCTCTTCTTTTTTCTTTTCTCTTCTTTTCTCATTTCTCTTCCTTTCTCTTTTCTCTTATTTTCTCTTTTCACTTTTCTCTTCTTTTCTCTTTTCCCTTTTCTCTTCTTTTCTCTATTCTCTTTTTCTCTTTACTCTTCTTTTCTCTTTTCGCTTTTCTCTTCTTATCTCTCCTTTTTCTCATATCTGTTCTTTTCTCTTTTCTCTTTTCGCTTCATTTCTCTTCTTTTCTCTTTTCCCTTTACACCTCTTTTTCCTTTTCTTCTTTTCTCTTTTCACTTTTCTTTTCTCTTTTCTCTTCTTTTCTCTTTTCTCATCTTTTCTCCTCTTTACTCTTTTCCCTTTTCTCTTCTTTTTTCTTTTCTCTTCTTTTCTCTTTTCTCTTCTTTTCTCTTTTCCCTTTTCTTTTCTCTTTTCTCTATTCTCTTCTTTTCTCTTTTTTCTCTTCTATTCACTTTTCTCTTTTATCTTTTCTCTTCTTTTCTCTTTTCTCCTCTTTTCTCTTTTCCCTTTTCTTTTCTCTTTTCTCTTTTCTCTATTCTCTTCTGTTCTCTTTTGTCTTCTTTCCACTGTTCCCTTTTCTCGTCTATTCTCTTTTATCTTTTCTCTTCATTTCTCTTTTCTCTTCTTTTCCATTCTCTCTTCTTTTCTCTTTTCTAATTTCTCATTACTCTTTTCTTTTCTCTTTTCTCTTTTCTCTTCTGGTCTCTTTTTTCTCTTCTATTCTTTTCTTTTCTTTTCTCTTTTCCATTTTCTCTTCTTTTCTCTTGTCTCTTTTCTCTTTTCACTTCTTTTCTCTTTTCTCTTTTCTATTTCCTCTTCATTTCTATTTTATCTCTTCTCTTCTTTTCTCTTTTCCCTTTTCTTTTCTCTTTTCTCCTCTTTTCTCTTTTCTCTTCTTTTCTCTTCTTTTCTCTTTTCCCTTTTCTCTTCTTTTTTCTTTTCTCTTCTTTTCTCGTTTCTCTTCTTTTCTCTTTTCTCTTTTCTCTTCTTATCTCTTCTCCTTTTTCTCATATCTGTTCTTTTCTCTTTTCTCTTCATTTCTCTTCTTTTCTCTTTTCCCTTTACACCTCTTTTTTCTTTTCTTCTTTTCTCTTTTCACTTTTCTTTTCTCTTTTCTCTTCTTTTCTCTTTTCACTTTTCTTTTCTCTTTTCTCTTCTTTTCTCTTTTCTCATCTTTTCTCCTCTTTACTCTTTTCCCTTTTCTCTTCTTTTTTCTTTTCTCTAATATTCTCGTTTCTTTCTTTTCTCGTTTCTCTTCTTTTCTCTTTTCCCTTTTCTTTTCTCTTTTCTCTATTCTCTTCTTATCTCTTTTCTCGTCTTTTCACTTTTCTCTTCATTTCCCTTCATTTTTCTTTTCTCTTTTCTCTTTTGTATTCTTTTCTCTTCTATTCACTTTTCTCAATTAACTTTTCTCTTCTTTTCCGTATTCTCTTCTTTTCTCTTTTCTCTTCTTTTCTCTTCATTTCTCTTTCCTCATTTCTCTATTCTCATCTGTTCTCTTTGCTCTTCTTTGCTCTTTTGTCTTTTCTCTTCTTCTATCTTCTTTTATCTTCTTTTCTCTTTTCTCTTTTCTCTATTCTCTTCTGTTCTCTTTTGTCTTCTTTCCTCTGTTCCCTTTTCTCGTCTATTCTCTTTTATCTTTTCTCTTCATTTCTCTTTTCTCTTCTTTTCCATTCTCTCTTCTTTTCTCTTTTCTCATTTCTCTTTTCTTTTCTTTTCTCTTTTCTCTTCGTGTCTCTTTTTTCTTTTCTATTCTTTTATCTTATTTTCTCTTTTCCATTTCTCTTATTTTCTCTTTTCCCTTTTCTCTTCTTTTCTCTATACTCTTTTTCTCTTTACTCTTCTTTTCTCTTTTCGCTTTTCTCTTCTTATCTCTTCTCCTTTTTCTCATATCTATTCTTTTCTCTTTTCTCTTTTCTCTTCATTTCTCTACTTTTTTCCCTGTACACCTCTTTTTTCTTTTCTTCTTTTCTCTTTTCACTTTTCTTTTCTCTTTTCTCTTCTTTTCTCTTTTCTCATCTTTTCTCCTCTTTACTCTTTTCCCTTTTCTCTGCTTTTTTCTTTTCTCTTCTTTTCTCGTTTCTCTTCTTTTTTCTTTTCTCTTCTTTTCTCTTTTCCATTTTCTTTTCTCTTTTCTCTATTCTCTTCTGTTCTCTTTTCTCGTCCTTTCTCTTTTCTCTTCATTTCCCTTCATTTTCTCTTTTGTATTCTTTTCTCTTCTATTCACTTTTCTCTTTTAACTTTTCTCTTCTTTTCTCTTTTCTCTTCTTTGCTCTTTTCTCTTTTCTCTTCTTCTATCTTCTTTTATCTTCTTTTCTCTTTTCTCTTTTCTCTATTCTCTTCTGTTCTCTTTTGTCTTCTTTCCTCTGTTCCCTTTTCTTGTCTATTCTCTTTTATCTTTTCTCTTCTTTTCTCTTTTCTCTTCTTTTCTCCTTTCACGTTTATTTTCTCTTTTCTCTTCTTTTCTCATTCATTTTTTCTCTTTTCTCTTTTCTCTTCTTTTCTCTTTTCTCTTATTTTCTCCTTTCTTTTCTCTTTTCTCTTCTTCTCGTCTTTTCTCCTTTCTCTTCTTTTCCCTTCATTTCTCTTTTCTCTTTTGTATTCTTTTATCTTATATTTACTTTTCTCTTTTATCTTTTCTTTTCTCGTCTTTTCTCTATTCTCTTCTTTTCTCTTTTCTCTTCTTTTCTCTTCCTTTCTCTTTCCTCATTTCTCTATTCTCATCTGTTCTCTTTTCTCTTCTTTGCACTTTTCTCTTTTCTGTTCTTCTATCTTCTTTTATCTTCTTTTCTCTTTTCTCTTTTCTATATTCTCTTCTGTTCTCTTTTGTCTTCTTTCCTCTGTTCCCTTTTCTCGTCTATTCTCTTTTATCTTTTCTCTTCATTTCTCTTTTCTCTTCTTTTCCATTCTCTCTTCTTTTCTCTTTTCTCATTTCTCTTTTCTTTTCTTTTCTTCTTTTCTCTTTTCTCTTCTTGTCTCTTTTTTCTCTTCTAGTCTTTTCTCTTCTTTTCTCTTTTCCATTTTCTCTTCTTTTCTCTTGTCTCTTTTCTCTTTTCACTTCTTGTCTCTTTCTTCTCTTCTATTATTTTCTCTTCTTTTCTTTTTTCTATTTCCTCTTCTTTTCTATTTTATCTCTTCTCTTCTTTTCTCTTTTCCCTTTTCTTTTCTCTTTTCTCTTCTTTTCTCTTCTTTTCTCCTTTCACTTTTCTTTTCTCTTTTCTCTTCTTTTCTCATCTTTTCGCCTCTTTATTCTTTTCCCTTTTCTCTTCTTTTTTCTTTTCTCTTCTTTTCTCATTTCTCTTCTTTTCTCTTTTCTCTTATTTTCTCTTTTCACTTTTCTCTTCTTTTCTCTTTTCCCTTTTCTCTTCTTTTCTCTATTCTCTTTTTCTCTTTACTCTTCTTTTCTCTTTTCGCTTTTCTCTTCTTATCTCTTCTCCTTTTTCTCATATCTGTTCTTTTCTCTTTTCTCTTTTCGCTTCATATCTCTTCTTTTCTCTTTTCCCTTTACACCTCTTTTTCCTTTTCTTCTTTTCTCTTTTCACTTTTCTTTTCTCTTTTCTCTTCTTTTCTCTTTTCTCATCTTTTCTCCTCTTTACTCTTTTCCCTTTTCTCTTCTTTTTTCTTTTCTCTTCTTTTCTCTTTTCTCTTCTTTTCTCTTTTCCCTTATCTTTTCTCTTTTCTCTATTCTCTTCTTTTCTCTTTTTTCTCTTCTATTCACTTTTCTCTTTTATCTTTTCTCTTCTTTTCTCTTTTCTCCTCTTTTCTCTTTTCTCTTTTCTCTATTCTCTTCTGTTCTCTTTTGTCTTCTTTCCACTGTTCCCTTTTCTCGTCTATTCTCTTTTATCTTTTCTCTTCATTTCTCTTTTCTCTTCTTTTCCATTCTCTCTTCTTTTCTCTTTTCTAATTTCTCATTACTCTTTTCTTTTCTTTTCTCTTTTCTCTTTTCTCTTCTGGTCTCTTTTTTCTCTTCTATTCTTTTCTTTTCTTTTCTCTTTTCCATTTTCTCTTCTTTTCTCTTGTCTCTTTTCTCTTTTCACTTCTTTTCTCTTTTCTCTTTTCTATTTCCTCTTCATTTCTATTTTATCTCTTCTCTTCTTTTCTCTTTTCCCTTTTCTTTTCTCTTTTCTCCTCTTTTCTCTTTTCTCTTCTTTTCTCTTCTTTTCTCTTTTCCCTTTTCTCTTCTTTTTTCTTTTCTCTTCTTTTCTCGTTTCTCTTCTTTTCTCTTTTCTCTTTTCTCTTCTTATCTCTTCTCCTTTTTCTCATATCTGTTCTTTTCTCTTTTCTCTTCATTTCTCTTCTTTTCTCTTTTCCCTTTACACCTCTTTTTTCTTTTCTTCTTTTCTCTTTTCACTTTTCTTTTCTCTTTTCTCTTCTTTTCTCTTTTCACTTTTCTTTTCTCTTTTCTCTTCTTTTCTCTTTTCTCATCTTTTCTCCTCTTTACTCTTTTCCCTTTTCTCTTCTTTTTTCTTTTCTCTAATATTCTCGTTTCTTTCTTTTCTCGTTTCTCTTCTTTTCTCTTTTCCCTTTTCTTTTCTCTTTTCTCTATTCTCTTCTTATCTCTTTTCTCGTCTTTTCACTTTTCTCTTCATTTCCCTTCATTTTTCTTTTCTCTTTTCTCTTTTGTATTCTTTTCTCTTCTATTCACTTTTCTCAATTAACTTTTCTCTTCTTTTCCGTATTCTCTTCTTTTCTCTTTTCTCTTCTTTTCTCTTCATTTCTCTTTCCTCATTTCTCTATTCTCATCTGTTCTCTTTGCTCTTCTTTGCTCTTTTGTCTTTTCTCTTCTTCTATCTTCTTTTATCTTCTTTTCTCTTTTCTCTTTTCTCTATTCTCTTCTGTTCTCTTTTGTCTTCTTTCCTCTGTTCCCTTTTCTCGTCTATTCTCTTTTATCTTTTCTCTTCATTTCTCTTTTCTCTTCTTTTCCATTCTCTCTTCTTTTCTCTTTTCTCATTTCTCTTTTCTTTTCTTTTCTCTTTTCTCTTCGTGTCTCTTTTTTCTTTTCTATTCTTTTATCTTATTTTCTCTTTTCCATTTCTCTTATTTTCTCTTTTCCCTTTTCTCTTCTTTTCTCTATACTCTTTTTCTCTTTACTCTTCTTTTCTCTTTTCGCTTTTCTCTTCTTATCTCTTCTCCTTTTTCTCATATCTATTCTTTTCTCTTTTCTTTTTTCTCTTCATTTCTCTACTTTTTTCCCTGTACACCTCTTTTTTCTTTTCTTCTTTTCTCTTTTCACTTTTCTTTTCTCTTTTCTCTTCTTTTCTCTTTTCTCATCTTTTCTCCTCTTTACTCTTTTCCCTTTTCTCTGCTTTTTTCTTTTCTCTTCTTTTCTCGTTTCTCTTCTTTTTTCTTTTCTCTTCTTTTCTCTTTTCCATTTTCTTTTCTCTTTTCTCTATTCTCTTCTGTTCTCTTTTCTCGTCCTTTCTCTTTTCTCTTCATTTCCCTTCATTTTCTCTTTTGTATTCTTTTCTCTTCTATTCACTTTTCTCTTTTAACTTTTCTCTTCTTTTCTCTTTTCTCTTCTTTGCTCTTTTCTCTTTTCTCTTCTTCTATCTTCTTTTATCTTCTTTTCTCTTTTCTCTTTTCTCTATTCTCTTCTGTTCTCTTTTGTCTTCTTTCCTCTGTTCCCTTTTCTTGTCTATTCTCTTTTATCTTTTCTCTTCTTTTCTCTTTTCTCTTCTTTTCTCCTTTCACGTTTATTTTCTCTTTTCTCTTCTTTTCTCATTCATTTTTTCTCTTTTCTCTTTTCTCTTCTTTTCTCTTTTCTCTTATTTTCTCCTTTCTTTTCTCTTTTCTCTTCTTCTCGTCTTTTCTCCTTTCTCTTCTTTTCCCTTCATTTCTCTTTTCTCTTTTGTATTCTTTTATCTTATATTTACTTTTCTCTTTTATCTTTTCTTTTCTCGTCTTTTCTCTATTCTCTTCTTTTCTCTTTTCTCTTCTTTTCTCTTCCTTTCTCTTTCCTCATTTCTCTATTCTCATCTGTTCTCTTTTCTCTTCTTTGCACTTTTCTCTTTTCTGTTCTTCTATCTTCTTTTATCTTCTTTTCTCTTTTCTCTTTTCTATATTCTCTTCTGTTCTCTTTTGTCTTCTTTCCTCTGTTCCCTTTTCTCGTCTATTCTCTTTTATCTTTTCTCTTCATTTCTCTTTTCTCTTCTTTTCCATTCTCTCTTCTTTTCTCTTTTCTCATTTCTCTTTTCTTTTCTTTTCTTCTTTTCTCTTTTCTCTTCTTGTCTCTTTTTTCTCTTCTAGTCTTTTCTCTTCTTTTCTCTTTTCCATTTTCTCTTCTTTTCTCTTGTCTCTTTTCTCTTTTCACTTCTTGTCTCTTTCTTCTCTTCTATTATTTTCTCTTCTTTTCTTTTTTCTATTTCCTCTTCTTTTCTATTTTATCTCTTCTCTTCTTTTCTCTTTTCCCTTTTCTTTTCTCTTTTCTCTTCTTTTCTCTTCTTTTCTCCTTTCACTTTTCTTTTCTCTTTTCTCTTCTTTTCTCATCTTTTCGCCTCTTTATTCTTTTCCCTTTTCTCTTCTTTTTTCTTTTCTCTTCTTTTCTCATTTCTCTTCTTTTCTCTTTTCTCTTATTTTCTCTTTTCACTTTTCTCTTCTTTTCTCTTTTCCCTTTTCTCTTCTTTTCTCTATTCTCTTTTTCTCTTTACTCTTCTTTTCTCTTTTCGCTTTTCTCTTCTTATCTCTTCTCCTTTTTCTCATATCTGTTCTTTTCTCTTTTCTCTTTTCGCTTCATATCTCTTCTTTTCTCTTTTCCCTTTACACCTCTTTTTCCTTTTCTTCTTTTCTCTTTTCACTTTTCTTTTCTCTTTTCTCTTCTTTTCTCTTTTCTCATCTTTTCTCCTCTTTACTCTTTTCCCTTTTCTCTTCTTTTTTCTTTTCTCTTCTTTTCTCTTTTCTCTTCTTTTCTCTTTTCCCTTATCTTTTCTCTTTTCTCTATTCTCTTCTTTTCTCTTTTTTCTCTTCTATTCACTTTTCTCTTTTATCTTTTCTCTTCTTTTCTCTTTTCTCCTCTTTTCTCTTTTCTCTTTTCTCTATTCTCTTCTGTTCTCTTTTGTCTTCTTTCCACTGTTCCCTTTTCTCGTCTATTCTCTTTTATCTTTTCTCTTCATTTCTCTTTTCTCTTCTTTTCCATTCTCTCTTCTTTTCTCTTTTCTAATTTCTCATTACTCTTTTCTTTTCTTTTCTCTTTTCTCTTTTCTCTTCTGGTCTCTTTTTTCTCTTCTATTCTTTTCTTTTCTTTTCTCTTTTCCATTTTCTCTTCTTTTCTCTTGTCTCTTTTCTCTTTTCACTTCTTTTCTCTTTTCTCTTTTCTATTTCCTCTTCATTTCTATTTTATCTCTTCTCTTCTTTTCTCTTTTCCCTTTTCTTTTCTCTTTTCTCTTCTTTTCTCTTTTCTCTTCTTTTCTCTTCTTTTCTCTTTTCCCTTTTCTCTTCTTTTTTCTTTTCTCTTCTTTTCTCGTTTCTCTTCTTTTCTCTTTTCTCTTTTCTCTTCTTATCTCTTCTCCTTTTTCTCATATCTGTTCTTTTCTCTTTTCTCTTCATTTCTCTTCTTTTCTTTTTCCCTTTACACCTCTTTTTTCTTTTCTTCTTTTCTCTTTTCACTTTTCTTTTCTCTTTTCTCTTCTTTTCTCTTTTCACTTTTCTTTTCTCTTTTCTCTTCTTTTCTCTTTTCTCTTCTTTTCTCCTCTTTACTCTTTTCCCTTTTCTCTTCTTTTTTCTTTTCTCTAATATTCTCGTTTCTCTTCTTTTCTCGTTTCTCTTCTTTTCTCTTTTCTCGTCTTTTCACTTTTCTCTTCATTTCCCTTCATTTTTCTTTTCTCTTTTCTCTTTTGTATTCTTTTCTCTTCTATTCACTTTTCTCAATTAACTTTTCTCTTCTTTTCTCTTTTCTCTTCTTTGCTCTTTTCTCTTTTCTCTTCTTCTATCTTCTTTTATCTTCTTTTCTCTTTTCTCTTTTCTCTATTCTCTTCTGTTCTCTTTTGTCTTCTTTCCTCTGTTCCCTTTTCTTGTCTATTCTCTTTTATCTTTTCTCTTCTTTTCTCTTTTCTCTTCTTTTCTCCTTTCACGTTTATTTTCTCTTTTCTCTTCTTTTCTCATTCATTTTTTCTCTTTTCTCTTTTCTCTTCTTTTCTCTTTTCTCTTATTTTCTCCTTTCTTTTCTCTTTTCTCTTCTTCTCGTCTTTTCTCCTTTCTCTTCTTTTCCCTTCATTTCTCTTTTCTCTTTTGTATTCTTTTATCTTATATTTACTTTTCTCTTTTATCTTTTCTTTTCTCGTCTTTTCTCTATTCTCTTCTTTTCTCTTTTCTCTTCTTTTGTCTTCCTTTCTCTTTCCTCATTTCTCTATTCTCATCTGTTCTCTTTTCTCTTCTTTGCACTTTTCTCTTTTCTGTTCTTCTATCTTCTTTTATCTTCTTTTCTCTTTTCTCTTTTCTATATTCTCTTCTGTTCTCTTTTGTCTTCTTTCCTCTGTTCCCTTTTCTCGTCTATTCTCTTTTATCTTTTCTCTTCATTTCTCTTTTCTCTTCTTTTCCATTCTCTCTTCTTTTCTCTTTTCTCATTTCTCTTTTCTTTTCTTTTCTTCTTTTCTCTTTTCTCTTCTTGTCTCTTTTTTCTCTTCTAGTCTTTTCTCTTCTTTTCTCTTTTCCATTTTCTCTTCTTTTCTCTTGTCTCTTTTCTCTTTTCACTTCTTGTCTCTTTCTTCTCTTCTATTATTTTCTCTTCTTTTCTTTTTTCTATTTCCTCTTCTTTTCTGTTTTATCTCTTCTCTTCTTTTCTCTTTTCCCTTTTCTTTTCTCTTTTCTCTTCTTTTCTCTTCTTTTCTCCTTTCACTTTTCTTTTCTCTTTTCTCTTCTTTTCTCATCTTTTCGCCTCTTTATTCTTTTCCCTTTTCTCTTCTTTTTTCTTTTCTCTTCTTTTCTCATTTCTCTTCTTTTCTCTTTTCTCTTATTTTCTCTTTTCACTTTTCTCTTCTTTTCTCTTTTCCCTTTTCTCTTCTTTTCTCTATTCTCTTTTTCTCTTTACTCTTCTTTTCTCTTTTCGCTTTTCTCTTCTTATCTCTTCTCCTTTTTCTCATATCTGTTCTTTTCTCTTTTCTCTTTTCGCTTCATTTCTCTTCTTTTCTCTTTTCCCTTTACACCTCTTTTTCCTTTTCTTCTTTTCTCTTTTCACTTTTCTTTTCTCTTTTCTCTTCTTTTCTCTTTTCTCATCTTTTCTCCTCTTTACTCTTTTCCCTTTTCTCTTCTTTTTTCTTTTCTCTTCTTTTCTCTTTTCTCTTCTTTTCTCTTTTCCCTTATCTTTTCTCTTTTCTCTATTCTCTTCTTTTCTCTTTTTTCTCTTCTATTCACTTTTCTCTTTTATCTTTTCTCTTCTTTTCTCTTTTCTCCTCTTTTCTCTTTTCTCTTTTCTCTATTCTCTTCTGTTCTCTTTTGTCTTCTTTCCACTGTTCCCTTTTCTCGTCTATTCTCTTTTATCTTTTCTCTTCATTTCTCTTTTCTCTTCTTTTCCATTCTCTCTTCTTTTCTCTTTTCTAATTTCTCATTACTCTTTTCTTTTCTTTTCTCTTTTCTCTTTTCTCTTCTGGTCTCTTTTTTCTCTTCTATTCTTTTCTTTTCTTTTCTCTTTTCCATTTTCTCTTCTTTTCTCTTGTCTCTTTTCTCTTTTCACTTCTTTTCTCTTTTCTCTTTTCTATTTCCTCTTCATTTCTATTTTATCTCTTCTCTTCTTTTCTCTTTTCCCTTTTCTTTTCTCTTTTCTCTTCTTTTCTCTTTTCTCTTCTTTTCTCTTCTTTTCTCTTTTCCCTTTTCTCTTCTTTTTTCTTTTCTCTTCTTTTCTCGTTTCTCTTCTTTTCTCTTTTCTCTTTTCTCTTCTTATCTCTTCTCCTTTTTCTCATATCTGTTCTTTTCTCTTTTCTCTTCATTTCTCTTCTTTTCTTTTTCCCTTTACACCTCTTTTTTCTTTTCTTCTTTTCTCTTTTCACTTTTCTTTTCTCTTTTCTCTTCTTTTCTCTTTTCACTTTTCTTTTCTCTTTTCTCTTCTTTTCTCTTTTCTCTTCTTTTCTCCTCTTTACTCTTTTCCCTTTTCTCTTCTTTTTTCTTTTCTCTAATATTCTCGTTTCTCTTCTTTTCTCGTTTCTCTTCTTTTCTCTTTTCTCGTCTTTTCACTTTTCTCTTCATTTCCCTTCATTTTTCTTTTCTCTTTTCTCTTTTGTATTCTTTTCTCTTCTATTCACTTTTCTCAATTAACTTTTCTCTTCTTTTCGCTATTCTCTTCTTTTCTCTTTTCTCTTCTTTTCTCTTCATTTCTCTTTCCTCATTTCTCTATTCTCATCTGTTCTCTTTGCTCTTCTTTGCTCTTTTGTCTTTTCTCTTCTTCTATCTTCTTTTATCTTCTTTTCTCTTTTCTCTATTCTCTTCTGTTCTCTTTTGTCTTCTTTCCTCTGTTCCCTTTTCTCGTCTATTCTCTTTTATCTTTTCTCTTCATTTCTCTTTTCTCTTCTTTTCCATTCTCTCTTCTTTTCTCTTTTCTCATTTCTCTTTTCTTTTCTTTTCTCTTTTCTCTTCGTGTCTCTTTTTTCTTTTCTATTCTTTTATCTTATTTTCTCTTTTCCATTTCTCTTATTTTCTCTTTTCCCTTTTCTCTTCTTTTCTCTATACTCTTTTTCTCTTTACTCTTCTTTTCTCTTTTCCCTTTTCTCTTCTTTTCTCTTCTCTTTTTCTCTTTACTCTTCTTTTCTCTTTTCGCTTTTCTCTTCTTATCTCTTCTCCTTTTTCTCATATCTGTTCTTTTCTCTTTTCTCTTTTCGCTTCATTTCTCTTCTTTTCTCTTTTCCCTTTACACCTCTTTTTCCTTTTCTTCTTTTCTCTTTTCACTTTTCTTTTCTCTTTTCTCTTCTTTTCTCTTTTCTCATCTTTTCTCCTCTTTACTCTTTTCCCTTTTCTCTTCTTTTTTCTTTTCTCTTCTTTTCTCTTTTCTCTTCTTTTCTCTTTTCCCTTTTCTTTTCTCTTTTCTCTATTCTCTTCTTTTCTCTTTTCTCGTCTTTTCTGTTTTCGCGTCATTTCCCTTCATTTCTCTTTTCTCTTTTCTCTTTTGTATTCTTTTCTCTTCTATTCACTTTTCTGTTTTAACTTTTCTCTTCTTTTCTCTATTCTCTTCTTTTCTCTTTTTTCTCTTCTATTCACTTTTCTCTTTTATCTTTTCTCTTCCTTTCTCTTTTCTCCTCTTTTCTCTTTTCCCTTTTCTTTTCTCTTTTCTCTTTTCTCTTTTCTCTTCGTATCTCTTCTTTTCTCTTTTCTCTTCTTTTCTCATTCATTTTTTCTCTTTTCTCTTTTCTCTTCTTTTCTCTTCTTTTCTCTTTTCTCTTCTTATCTCCTTTCTTTTCTCTTGTCTCTTCTCTTCTTTTCTCTTTTCTCTTCTTTTCTCTTCATTTCTCTTTTCTCTTTTGTATTCTTTTATCTTCTATTCACATTTCTCTTTTATCTTTTCTCTTCATTTCTCTATTCTCTTCTTTTCTCTTTTCCCTTTGCTTTTCTTTTCTCTTTTCTCTTCTTTTCTCTTTTCTCTTCTTTTCTCTTCCTTTCTCCATACACGTTTCTTTTCTCTTTTCTCTTCTTTTCTCATTCATTTTTTCTCTTTTCTCTTTTCTCTTCTTTTCTCTTCTTTTCTCTTTTCTCTTTTGTATTCTTTTATCTTCTATTCTCTTTTCTCTTCTTTTCTCTTCATTTCTCTTTCCTCGTTTCTCTATTCTCATCTGTTCTCTTTTCTCTTCTTTGCTCTTTTCTCTTTTCTCTTCTTCTATCTACTTTTATCTTCTTTTCGCTTTTCTCTTTTCTCTATTCTCTTCTGTTCTCTTTTGTCTTCTTTCCACTGTTCCCTTTTCTCGTCTATTCTCTTTTATCTTTTCTCTTCATTTCTCTTTTCTCTTCTTTTCCATTCTCTCTTCTTTTCTCTTTTCTAATTTCTCATTACTCTTTTCTTTTCTTTTCTCTTTTCTCTTTTCTCTTCTGGTCTCTTTTTTCTCTTCTATTCTTTTCTTTTCTTTTCTCTTTTCCATTTTCTCTTCTTTTCTCTTGTCTCTTTTCTCTTTTCACTTCTTTTCTCTTTTCTCTTTTCTATTTCCTCTTCATTTCTATTTTATCTCTTCTCTTCTTTTCTCTTTTCCCTTTTCTTTTCTCTTTTCTCTTCTTTTCTCTTTTCTCTTCTTTTCTCTTCTTTTCTCTTTTCCCTTTTCTCTTCTTTTTTCTTTTCTCTTCTTTTCTCGTTTCTCTTCTTTTCTCTTTTCTCTTTTCTCTTCTTATCTCTTCTCCTTTTTCTCATATCTGTTCTTTTCTCTTTTCTCTTCATTTCTCTTCTTTTCTCTTTTCCCTTTACACCTCTTTTTTCTTTTCTTCTTTTCTCTTTTCACTTTTCTTTTCTCTTTTCTCTTCTTTTCTCTTTTCACTTTTCTTTTCTCTTTTCTCTTCTTTTCTCTTTTCTCTTCTTTTCTCCTCTTTACTCTTTTCCCTTTTCTCTTCTTTTTTCTTTTCTCTAATATTCTCGTTTCTCTTCTTTTCTCGTTTCTCTTCTTTTCTCTTTTCTCGTCTTTTCACTTTTCTCTTCATTTCCCTTCATTTTTCTTTTCTCTTTTCTCTTTTGTATTCTTTTCTCTTCTATTCACTTTTCTCAATTAACTTTTCTCTTCTTTTCGCTATTCTCTTCTTTTCTCTTTTCTCTTCTTTTCTCTTCATTTCTCTTTCCTCATTTCTCTATTCTCATCTGTTCTCTTTGCTCTTCTTTGCTCTTTTGTCTTTTCTCTTCTTCTATCTTCTTTTATCTTCTTTTCTCTTTTCTCTATTCTCTTCTGTTCTCTTTTGTCTTCTTTCCTCTGTTCCCTTTTCTCGTCTATTCTCTTTTATCTTTTCTCTTCATTTCTCTTTTCTCTTCTTTTCCATTCTCTCTTCTTTTCTCTTTTCTCATTTCTCTTTTCTTTTCTTTTCTCTTTTCTCTTCGTGTCTCTTTTTTCTTTTCTATTCTTTTATCTTATTTTCTCTTTTCCATTTCTCTTATTTTCTCTTTTCCCTTTTCTCTTCTTTTCTCTATACTCTTTTTCTCTTTACTCTTCTTTTCTCTTTTCCCTTTTCTCTTCTTTTCTCTTCTCTTTT
Source organism: Chiloscyllium punctatum (assembly GCF_047496795.1). Taxonomy (NCBI): domain Eukaryota; kingdom Metazoa; phylum Chordata; class Chondrichthyes; order Orectolobiformes; family Hemiscylliidae; genus Chiloscyllium; species Chiloscyllium punctatum. Next base: position 37,683,402 of record NC_092779.1, read on the forward strand.
TCTCTTTACTCTTCTTTTCTCTTTTCGCTTTTCTCTTCTTATCTCTTCTCCTTTTTCTCATATCTGTTCTTTTCTCTTTTCTCTTTTCGCTTCATTTCTCTTCTTTTCTCTTTTCCCTTTACACCTCTTTTTCCTTTTCTTCTTTTCTCTTTTCACTTTTCTTTTCTCTTTTCTCTTCTTTTCTCTTTTCTCATCTTTTCTCCTCTTTACTCTTTTCCCTTTTCTCTTCTTTTTTCTTTTCTCTTCTTTTCTCTTTTCTCTTCTTTTCTCTTTTCCCTTTTCTTTTCTCTTTTCTCTATTCTCTTCTTTTCTCTTTTCTCGTCTTTTCTGTTTTCGCGTCATTTCCCTTCATTTCTCTTTTCTCTTTTCTCTTTTGTATTCTTTTCTCTTCTATTCACTTTTCTGTTTTAACTTTTCTCTTCTTTTCTCTATTCTCTTCTTTTCTCTTTTTTCTCTTCTATTCACTTTTCTCTTTTATCTTTTCTCTTCCTTTCTCTTTTCTCCTCTTTTCTCTTTTCCCTTTTCTTTTCTCTTTTCTCTTTTCTCTTTTCTCTTCGTATCTCTTCTTTTCTCTTTTCTCTTCTTTTCTCATTCATTTTTTCTCTTTTCTCTTTTCTCTTCTTTTCTCTTCTTTTCTCTTTTCTCTTCTTATCTCCTTTCTTTTCTCTTGTCTCTTCTCTTCTTTTCTCTTTTCTCTTCTTTTCTCTTCATTTCTCTTTTCTCTTTTGTATTCTTTTATCTTCTATTCACATTTCTCTTTTATCTTTTCTCTTCATTTCTCTATTCTCTTCTTTTCTCTTTTCCCTTTGCTTTTCTTTTCTCTTTTCTCTTCTTTTCTCTTTTCTCTTCTTTTCTCCTCTTTACTCTTTTCCCTTTTCTCTTCTTTTTTCTTTTCTCTTCTTTTCTCGTTTCTCTTCTTTTCTCGTTTCTCTTCTTTTCTCTTTTCCCTTTTCTTTTCTCTTTTCTCTATTTTCTTCTTTTCTCTTTTTTCTCTTCTATTCACTTTTCTCTTTTATCTTTTCTCTTCTTTTCTCTATTCTCTTCTTTTCTATTTTCCCTTTTCTTTTCTTTTCTCTTTTCTCTACTTTTCTCTTTTCTCTTCTTTTCTCCTTTCACGTTTCTTTTCTCTTTTCTCTTCTTTTCTCATTCATTTTTTCTCTTTTCTCTTTTCTGTTCTTTTCTCTTCTTTTCTCTTTTCTCTTCTTATCTCCTTTCTTTTCTCTTGTCTCTTCTCTTCTTTTCTCTTTTCTCTTCTTTTCTCTTCATTTCTCTTTTCTCTTTTGTATTCTTTTATCTTCTATTCACATTTCTCTTTATCTTTTCTCTTCTTTTCTCTATTCTCTTCTTTTCTCTTTTCCCTTTGCTTTTCTTTTCTCTTTTCTCTTCTTTTCTCTTTTCTCTTCTTTTCTCTTCCTTTCTCCATACACGTTTCTTTTCTCTTTTCTCTTCTTTTCTCATTCATTTTTTCTCTTTTCTCTTTTCTCTTCTTTTCTCTTCTTTTCTCTTTTCTCTTTTGTATTCTTTTATCTTCTATTCTCTTTTCTCTTCTTTTCTCTTCATTTCTCTTTCCTCGTTTCTCTATTCTCATCTGTTCTCTTTTCTCTTCTTTGCTCTTTTCTCTTTTCTCTTCTTCTATCTACTTTTATCTTCTTTTCGCTTTTCTCTTTTCTCTATTCTCTTCTGTTCTCTTTTGTCTTCTTTCCACTGTTCCCTTTTCTCGTCTATTCTCTTTTATCTTTTCTCTTCATTTCTCTTTTCTCTTCTTTTCCATTCTCTCTTCTTTTCTCTTTTCTCATTTCTCTTTTCTTTTCTTTTCTCTTTTCTCTTTTCTCTTCTTGTCTCTTTTTTCTCTTCTATTCTTTTCTCTTCTTTTCTCTTTTCCATTTTCTCTTCTTTTCTCTTGTCTCTTTTCTCTTTTCACTTCTTATCTCTTTCTTCTCTTCTATTATTTTCTCTTCTTTTCTTTTTTCTATTTCCTCTTCTTTTCTATTTTATCTCTTCTCTTCTTTTCTCTTTTCCCTTTTCTTTTCTCTTTTCTCTTCTTTTCTCCTTTCACTTTTCTTTTCTCTTTTCTCTTCTTTTCTCATCTTTTCGCCTCTTTATTCTTTTCCCTTTTCTCTTCTTTTTTCTTTTCTCTTCTTTTCTCATTTCTCTTCCTTTCTCTTTTCTCTTATTTTCTCTTTTCACTTTTCTCTTCTTTTCTCTTTTCCCTTTTCTCTTCTTTTCTCTATTCTCTTTTTCTCTTTACTCTTCTTTTCTCTTTTCGCTTTTCTCTTCTTATCTCTCCTTTTTCTCATATCTGTTCTTTTCTCTTTTCTCTTTTCGCTTCATTTCTCTTCTTTTCTCTTTTCCCTTTACACCTCTTTTTCCTTTTCTTCTTTTCTCTTTTCACTTTTCTTTTCTCTTTTCTCTTCTTTTCTCTTTTCTCATCTTTTCTCCTCTTTACTCTTTTCCCTTTTCTCTTCTTTTTTCTTTTCTCTTCTTTTCTCTTTTCTCTTCTTTTCTCTTTTCCCTTTTCTTTTCTCTTTTCTCTATTCTCTTCTTTTCTCTTTTTTCTCTTCTATTCACTTTTCTCTTTTATCTTTTCTCTTCTTTTCTCTTTTCTCCTCTTTTCTCTTTTCCCTTTTCTTTTCTCTTTTCTCTTTTCTCTATTCTCTTCTGTTCTCTTTTGTCTTCTTTCCACTGTTCCCTTTTCTCGTCTATTCTCTTTTATCTTTTCTCTTCATTTCTCTTTTCTCTTCTTTTCCATTCTCTCTTCTTTTCTCTTTTCTAATTTCTCATTACTCTTTTCTTTTCTCTTTTCTCTTTTCTCTTCTGGTCTCTTTTTTCTCTTCTATTCTTTTCTTTTCTTTTCTCTTTTCCATTTTCTCTTCTTTTCTCTTGTCTCTTTTCTCTTTTCACTTCTTTTCTCTTTTCTCTTTTCTATTTCCTCTTCATTTCTATTTTATCTCTTCTCTTCTTTTCTCTTTTCCCTTTTCTTTTCTCTTTTCTCCTCTTTTCTCTTTTCTCTTCTTTTCTCTTCTTTTCTCTTTTCCCTTTTCTCTTCTTTTTTCTTTTCTCTTCTTTTCTCGTTTCTCTTCTTTTCTCTTTTCTCTTTTCTCTTCTTATCTCTTCTCCTTTTTCTCATATCTGTTCTTTTCTCTTTTCTCTTCATTTCTCTTCTTTTCTCTTTTCCCTTTACACCTCTTTTTTCTTTTCTTCTTTTCTCTTTTCACTTTTCTTTTCTCTTTTCTCTTCTTTTCTCTTTTCACTTTTCTTTTCTCTTTTCTCTTCTTTTCTCTTTTCTCATCTTTTCTCCTCTTTACTCTTTTCCCTTTTCTCTTCTTTTTTCTTTTCTCTAATATTCTCGTTTCTTTCTTTTCTCGTTTCTCTTCTTTTCTCTTTTCCCTTTTCTTTTCTCTTTTCTCTATTCTCTTCTTATCTCTTTTCTCGTCTTTTCACTTTTCTCTTCATTTCCCTTCATTTTTCTTTTCTCTTTTCTCTTTTGTATTCTTTTCTCTTCTATTCACTTTTCTCAATTAACTTTTCTCTTCTTTTCCGTATTCTCTTCTTTTCTCTTTTCTCTTCTTTTCTCTTCATTTCTCTTTCCTCATTTCTCTATTCTCATCTGTTCTCTTTGCTCTTCTTTGCTCTTTTGTCTTTTCTCTTCTTCTATCTTCTTTTATCTTCTTTTCTCTTTTCTCTTTTCTCTATTCTCTTCTGTTCTCTTTTGTCTTCTTTCCTCTGTTCCCTTTTCTCGTCTATTCTCTTTTATCTTTTCTCTTCATTTCTCTTTTCTCTTCTTTTCCATTCTCTCTTCTTTTCTCTTTTCTCATTTCTCTTTTCTTTTCTTTTCTCTTTTCTCTTCGTGTCTCTTTTTTCTTTTCTATTCTTTTATCTTATTTTCTCTTTTCCATTTCTCTTATTTTCTCTTTTCCCTTTTCTCTTCTTTTCTCTATACTCTTTTTCTCTTTACTCTTCTTTTCTCTTTTCGCTTTTCTCTTCTTATCTCTTCTCCTTTTTCTCATATCTATTCTTTTCTCTTTTCTTTTTTCTCTTCATTTCTCTACTTTTTTCCCTGTACACCTCTTTTTTCTTTTCTTCTTTTCTCTTTTCACTTTTCTTTTCTCTTTTCTCTTCTTTTCTCTTTTCTCATCTTTTCTCCTCTTTACTCTTTTCCCTTTTCTCTGCTTTTTTCTTTTCTCTTCTTTTCTCGTTTCTCTTCTTTTTTCTTTTCTCTTCTTTTCTCTTTTCCATTTTCTTTTCTCTTTTCTCTATTCTCTTCTGTTCTCTTTTCTCGTCCTTTCTCTTTTCTCTTCATTTCCCTTCATTTTCTCTTTTGTATTCTTTTCTCTTCTATTCACTTTTCTCTTTTAACTTTTCTCTTCTTTTCTCTTTTCTCTTCTTTGCTCTTTTCTCTTTTCTCTTCTTCTATCTTCTTTTATCTTCTTTTCTCTTTTCTCTTTTCTCTATTCTCTTCTGTTCTCTTTTGTCTTCTTTCCTCTGTTCCCTTTTCTTGTCTATTCTCTTTTATCTTTTCTCTTCTTTTCTCTTTTCTCTTCTTTTCTCCTTTCACGTTTATTTTCTCTTTTCTCTTCTTTTCTCATTCATTTTTTCTCTTTTCTCTTTTCTCTTCTTTTCTCTTTTCTCTTATTTTCTCCTTTCTTTTCTCTTTTCTCTTCTTCTCGTCTTTTCTCCTTTCTCTTCTTTTCCCTTCATTTCTCTTTTCTCTTTTGTATTCTTTTATCTTATATTTACTTTTCTCTTTTATCTTTTCTTTTCTCGTCTTTTCTCTATTCTCTTCTTTTCTCTTTTCTCTTCTTTTCTCTTCCTTTCTCTTTCCTCATTTCTCTATTCTCATCTGTTCTCTTTTCTCTTCTTTGCACTTTTCTCTTTTCTGTTCTTCTATCTTCTTTTATCTTCTTTTCTCTTTTCTCTTTTCTATATTCTCTTCTGTTCTCTTTTGTCTTCTTTCCTCTGTTCCCTTTTCTCGTCTATTCTCTTTTATCTTTTCTCTTCATTTCTCTTTTCTCTTCTTTTCCATTCTCTCTTCTTTTCTCTTTTCTCATTTCTCTTTTCTTTTCTTTTCTTCTTTTCTCTTTTCTCTTCTTGTCTCTTTTTTCTCTTCTAGTCTTTTCTCTTCTTTTCTCTTTTCCATTTTCTCTTCTTTTCTCTTGTCTCTTTTCTCTTTTCACTTCTTGTCTCTTTCTTCTCTTCTATTATTTTCTCTTCTTTTCTTTTTTCTATTTCCTCTTCTTTTCTATTTTATCTCTTCTCTTCTTTTCTCTTTTCCCTTTTCTTTTCTCTTTTCTCTTCTTTTCTCTTCTTTTCTCCTTTCACTTTTCTTTTCTCTTTTCTCTTCTTTTCTCATCTTTTCGCCTCTTTATTCTTTTCCCTTTTCTCTTCTTTTTTCTTTTCTCTTCTTTTCTCATTTCTCTTCTTTTCTCTTTTCTCTTATTTTCTCTTTTCACTTTTCTCTTCTTTTCTCTTTTCCCTTTTCTCTTCTTTTCTCTATTCTCTTTTTCTCTTTACTCTTCTTTTCTCTTTTCGCTTTTCTCTTCTTATCTCTTCTCCTTTTTCTCATATCTGTTCTTTTCTCTTTTCTCTTTTCGCTTCATTTCTCTTCTTTTCTCTTTTCCCTTTACACCTCTTTTTCCTTTTCTTCTTTTCTCTTTTCACTTTTCTTTTCTCTTTTCTCTTCTTTTCTCTTTTCTCATCTTTTCTCCTCTTTACTCTTTTCCCTTTTCTCTTCTTTTTTCTTTTCTCTTCTTTTCTCTTTTCTCTTCTTTTCTCTTTTCCCTTATCTTTTCTCTTTTCTCTATTCTCTTCTTTTCTCTTTTTTCTCTTCTATTCACTTTTCTCTTTTATCTTTTCTCTTCTTTTCTCTTTTCTCCTCTTTTCTCTTTTCTCTTTTCTCTATTCTCTTCTGTTCTCTTTTGTCTTCTTTCCACTGTTCCCTTTTCTCGTCTATTCTCTTTTATCTTTTCTCTTCATTTCTCTTTTCTCTTCTTTTCCATTCTCTCTTCTTTTCTCTTTTCTAATTTCTCATTACTCTTTTCTTTTCTTTTCTCTTTTCTCTTTTCTCTTCTGGTCTCTTTTTTCTCTTCTATTCTTTTCTTTTCTTTTCTCTTTTCCATTTTCTCTTCTTTTCTCTTGTCTCTTTTCTCTTTTCACTTCTTTTCTCTTTTCTCTTTTCTATTTCCTCTTCATTTCTATTTTATCTCTTCTCTTCTTTTCTCTTTTCCCTTTTCTTTTCTCTTTTCTCTTCTTTTCTCTTTTCTCTTCTTTTCTCTTCTTTTCTCTTTTCCCTTTTCTCTTCTGTTTTCTTTTCTCTTCTTTTCTCGTTTCTCTTCTTTTCTCTTTTCTCTTTTCTCTTCTTATCTCTTCTCCTTTTTCTCATATCTGTTCTTTTCTCTTTTCTCTTCATTTCTCTTCTTTTCTTTTTCCCTTTACACCTCTTTTTTCTTTTCTTCTTTTCTCTTTTCACTTTTCTTTTCTCTTTTCTCTTCTTTTCTCTTTTCACTTTTCTTTTCTCTTTTCTCTTCTTTTCTCTTTTCTCTTCTTTTCTCCTCTTTACTCTTTTCCCTTTTCTCTTCTTTTTTCTTTTCTCTAATATTCTCGTTTCTCTTCTTTTCTCGTTTCTCTTCTTTTCTCTTTTCTCGTCTTTTCACTTTTCTCTTCATTTCCCTTCATTTTTCTTTTCTCTTTTCTCTTTTGTATTCTTTTCTCTTCTATTCACTTTTCTCAATTAACTTTTCTCTTCTTTTCTCTTTTCTCTTCTTTGCTCTTTTCTCTTTTCTCTTCTTCTATCTTCTTTTATCTTCTTTTCTCTTTTCTCTTTTCTCTATTCTCTTCTGTTCTCTTTTGTCTTCTTTCCTCTGTTCCCTTTTCTTGTCTATTCTCTTTTATCTTTTCTCTTCTTTTCTCTTTTCTCTTCTTTTCTCCTTTCACGTTTATTTTCTCTTTTCTCTTCTTTTCTCATTCATTTTTTCTCTTTTCTCTTTTCTCTTCTTTTCTCTTTTCTCTTATTTTCTCCTTTCTTTTCTCTTTTCTCTTCTTCTCGTCTTTTCTCCTTTCTCTTCTTTTCCCTTCATTTCTCTTTTCTCTTTTGTATTCTTTTATCTTATATTTACTTTTCTCTTTTATCTTTTCTTTTCTCGTCTTTTCTCTATTCTCTTCTTTTCTCTTTTCTCTTCTTTTCTCTTCCTTTCTCTTTCCTCATTTCTCTATTCTCATCTGTTCTCTTTTCTCTTCTTTGCACTTTTCTCTTTTCTGTTCTTCTATCTTCTTTTATCTTCTTTTCTCTTTTCTCTTTTCTATATTCTCTTCTGTTCTCTTTTGTCTTCTTTCCTCTGTTCCCTTTTCTCGTCTATTCTCTTTTATCTTTTCTCTTCATTTCTCTTTTCTCTTCTTTTCCATTCTCTCTTCTTTTCTCTTTTCTCATTTCTCTTTTCTTTTCTTTTCTTCTTTTCTCTTTTCTCTTCTTGTCTCTTTTTTCTCTTCTAGTCTTTTCTCTTCTTTTCTCTTTTCCATTTTCTCTTCTTTTCTCTTGTCTCTTTTCTCTTTTCACTTCTTGTCTCTTTCTTCTCTTCTATTATTTTCTCTTCTTTTCTTTTTTCTATTTCCTCTTCTTTTCTATTTTATCTCTTCTCTTCTTTTCTCTTTTCCCTTTTCTTTTCTCTTTTCTCTTCTTTTCTCTTCTTTTCTCCTTTCACTTTTCTTTTCTCTTTTCTCTTCTTTTCTCATCTTTTCGCCTCTTTATTCTTTTCCCTTTTCTCTTCTTTTTTCTTTTCTCTTCTTTTCTCATTTCTCTTCTTTTCTCTTTTCTCTTATTTTCTCTTTTCACTTTTCTCTTCTTTTCTCTTTTCCCTTTTCTCTTCTTTTCTCTATTCTCTTTTTCTCTTTACTCTTCTTTTCTCTTTTCGCTTTTCTCTTCTTATCTCTTCTCCTTTTTCTCATATCTGTTCTTTTCTCTTTTCTCTTTTCGCTTCATTTCTCTTCTTTTCTCTTTTCCCTTTACACCTCTTTTTCCTTTTCTTCTTTTCTCTTTTCACTTTTCTTTTCTCTTTTCTCTTCTTTTCTCTTTTCTCATCTTTTCTCCTCTTTACTCTTTTCCCTTTTCTCTTCTTTTTTCTTTTCTCTTCTTTTCTCTTTTCTCTTCTTTTCTCTTTTCCCTTATCTTTTCTCTTTTCTCTATTCTCTTCTTTTCTCTTTTTTCTCTTCTATTCACTTTTCTCTTTTATCTTTTCTCTTCTTTTCTCTTTTCTCCTCTTTTCTCTTTTCTCTTTTCTCTATTCTCTTCTGTTCTCTTTTGTCTTCTTTCCACTGTTCCCTTTTCTCGTCTATTCTCTTTTATCTTTTCTCTTCATTTCTCTTTTCTCTTCTTTTCCATTCTCTCTTCTTTTCTCTTTTCTAATTTCTCATTACTCTTTTCTTTTCTTTTCTCTTTTCTCTTTTCTCTTCTGGTCTCTTTTTTCTCTTCTATTCTTTTCTTTTCTTTTCTCTTTTCCATTTTCTCTTCTTTTCTCTTGTCTCTTTTCTCTTTTCACTTCTTTTCTCTTTTCTCTTTTCTATTTCCTCTTCATTTCTATTTTATCTCTTCTCTTCTTTTCTCTTTTCCCTTTTCTTTTCTCTTTTCTCTTCTTTTCTCTTTTCTCTTCTTTTCTCTTCTTTTCTCTTTTCCCTTTTCTCTTCTTTTTTCTTTTCTCTTCTTTTCTCGTTTCTCTTCTTTTCTCTTTTCTCTTTTCTCTTCTTATCTCTTCTCCTTTTTCTCATATCTGTTCTTTTCTCTTTTCTCTTCATTTCTCTTCTTTTCTTTTTCCCTTTACACCTCTTTTTTCTTTTCTTCTTTTCTCTTTTCACTTTTCTTTTCTCTTTTCTCTTCTTTTCTCTTTTCACTTTTCTTTTCTCTTTTCTCTTCTTTTCTCTTTTCTCTTCTTTTCTCCTCTTTACTCTTTTCCCTTTTCTCTTCTTTTTTCTTTTCTCTAATATTCTCGTTTCTCTTCTTTTCTCGTTTCTCTTCTTTTCTCTTTTCTCGTCTTTTCACTTTTCTCTTCATTTCCCTTCATTTTTCTTTTCTCTTTTCTCTTTTGTATTCTTTTCTCTTCTATTCACTTTTCTCAATTAACTTTTCTCTTCTTTTCGCTATTCTCTTCTTTTCTCTTTTCTCTTCTTTTCTCTTCATTTCTCTTTCCTCATTTCTCTATTCTCATCTGTTCTCTTTGCTCTTCTTTGCTCTTTTGTCTTTTCTCTTCTTCTATCTTCTTTTATCTTCTTTTCTCTTTTCTCTATTCTCTTCTGTTCTCTTTTGTCTTCTTTCCTCTGTTCCCTTTTCTCGTCTATTCTCTTTTATCTTTTCTCTTCATTTCTCTTTTCTCTTCTTTTCCATTCTCTCTTCTTTTCTCTTTTCTCATTTCTCTTTTCTTTTCTTTTCTCTTTTCTCTTCGTGTCTCTTTTTTCTTTTCTATTCTTTTATCTTATTTTCTCTTTTCCATTTCTCTTATTTTCTCTTTTCCCTTTTCTCTTCTTTTCTCTATACTCTTTTTCTCTTTACTCTTCTTTTCTCTTTTCCCTTTTCTCTTCTTTTCTCTTCTCTTTTTCTCTTTACTCTTCTTTTCTCTTTTCGCTTTTCTCTTCTTATCTCTTCTCCTTTTTCTCATATCTGTTCTTTTCTCTTTTCTCTTTTCGCTTCATTTCTCTTCTTTTCTCTTTTCCCTTTACACCTCTTTTTCCTTTTCTTCTTTTCTCTTTTCACTTTTCTTTTCTCTTTTCTCTTCTTTTCTCTTTTCTCATCTTTTCTCCTCTTTACTCTTTTCCCTTTTCTCTTCTTTTTTCTTTTCTCTTCTTTTCTCTTTTCTCTTCTTTTCTCTTTTCCCTTTTCTTTTCTCTTTTCTCTATTCTCTTCTTTTCTCTTTTCTCGTCTTTTCTGTTTTCGCGTCATTTCCCTTCATTTCTCTTTTCTCTTTTCTCTTTTGTATTCTTTTCTCTTCTATTCACTTTTCTGTTTTAACTTTTCTCTTCTTTTCTCTATTCTCTTCTTTTCTCTTTTTTCTCTTCTATTCACTTTTCTCTTTTATCTTTTCTCTTCCTTTCTCTTTTCTCCTCTTTTCTCTTTTCCCTTTTCTTTTCTCTTTTCTCTTTTCTCTTTTCTCTTCGTATCTCTTCTTTTCTCTTTTCTCTTCTTTTCTCATTCATTTTTTCTCTTTTCTCTTTTCTCTTCTTTTGTCTTCTTTTCTCTTTTCTCTTCTTATCTCCTTTCTTTTCTCTTGTCTCTTCTCTTCTTTTCTCTTTTCTCTTCTTTTCTCTTCATTTCTCTTTTCTCTTTTGTATTCTTTTATCTTCTATTCACATTTCTCTTTTATCTTTTCTCTTCATTTCTCTATTCTCTTCTTTTCTCTTTTCCCTTTGCTTTTCTTTTCTCTTTTCTCTTCTTTTCTCTTTTCTCTTCTTTTCTCTTCCTTTCTCCATACACGTTTCTTTTCTCTTTTCTCTTCTTTTCTCATTCATTTTTTCTCTTTTCTCTTTTCTCTTCTTTTCTCTTCTTTTCTCTTTTCTCTTTTGTATTCTTTTATCTTCTATTCTCTTTTCTCTTCTTTTCTCTTCATTTCTCTTTCCTCGTTTCTCTATTCTCATCTGTTCTCTTTTCTCTTCTTTGCTCTTTTCTCTTTTCTCTTCTTCTATCTACTTTTATCTTCTTTTCGCTTTTCTCTTTTCTCTATTCTCTTCTGTTCTCTTTTGTCTTCTTTCCACTGTTCCCTTTTCTCGTCTATTCTCTTTTATCTTTTCTCTTCATTTCTCTTTTCTCTTCTTTTCCATTCTCTCTTCTTTTCTCTTTTCTAATTTCTCATTACTCTTTTCTTTTCTTTTCTCTTTTCTCTTTTCTCTTCTGGTCTCTTTTTTCTCTTCTATTCTTTTCTTTTCTTTTCTCTTTTCCATTTTCTCTTCTTTTCTCTTGTCTCTTTTCTCTTTTCACTTCTTTTCTCTTTTCTCTTTTCTATTTCCTCTTCATTTCTATTTTATCTCTTCTCTTCTTTTCTCTTTTCCCTTTTCTTTTCTCTTTTCTCTTCTTTTCTCTTTTCTCTTCTTTTCTCTTCTTTTCTCTTTTCCCTTTTCTCTTCTTTTTTCTTTTCTCTTCTTTTCTCGTTTCTCTTCTTTTCTCTTTTCTCTTTTCTCTTCTTATCTCTTCTCCTTTTTCTCATATCTGTTCTTTTCTCTTTTCTCTTCATTTCTCTTCTTTTCTCTTTTCCCTTTACACCTCTTTTTTCTTTTCTTCTTTTCTCTTTTCACTTTTCTTTTCTCTTTTCTCTTCTTTTCTCTTTTCACTTTTCTTTTCTCTTTTCTCTTCTTTTCTCTTTTCTCTTCTTTTCTCCTCTTTACTCTTTTCCCTTTTCTCTTCTTTTTTCTTTTCTCTAATATTCTCGTTTCTCTTCTTTTCTCGTTTCTCTTCTTTTCTCTTTTCTCGTCTTTTCACTTTTCTCTTCATTTCCCTTCATTTTTCTTTTCTCTTTTCTCTTTTGTATTCTTTTCTCTTCTATTCACTTTTCTCAATTAACTTTTCTCTTCTTTTCGCTATTCTCTTCTTTTCTCTTTTCTCTTCTTTTCTCTTCATTTCTCTTTCCTCATTTCTCTATTCTCATCTGTTCTCTTTGCTCTTCTTTGCTCTTTTGTCTTTTCTCTTCTTCTATCTTCTTTTATCTTCTTTTCTCTTTTCTCTATTCTCTTCTGTTCTCTTTTGTCTTCTTTCCTCTGTTCCCTTTTCTCGTCTATTCTCTTTTATCTTTTCTCTTCATTTCTCTTTTCTCTTCTTTTCCATTCTCTCTTCTTTTCTCTTTTCTCATTTCTCTTTTCTTTTCTTTTCTCTTTTCTCTTCGTGTCTCTTTTTTCTTTTCTATTCTTTTATCTTATTTTCTCTTTTCCATTTCTCTTATTTTCTCTTTTCCCTTTTCTCTTCTTTTCTCTATACTCTTTTTCTCTTTACTCTTCTTTTCTCTTTTCCTTTTTCTCTTCTTTTCTCTTCTCTTTTTCTCTTTACTCTTCTTTTCTCTTTTCGCTTTTCTCTTCTTATCTCTTCTCCTTTTTCTCATATCTGTTCTTTTCTCTTTTCTCTTTTCGCTTCATTTCTCTTCTTTTCTCTTTTCCCTTTACACCTCTTTTTCCTTTTCTTCTTTTCTCTTTTCACTTTTCTTTTCTCTTTTCTCTTCTTTTCTCTTTTCTCATCTTTTCTCCTCTTTACTCTTTTCCCTTTTCTCTTCTTTTTTCTTTTCTCTTCTTTTCTCTTTTCTCTTCTTTTCTCTTTTCCCTTTTCTTTTCTCTTTTCTCTATTCTCTTCTTTTCTCTTTTCTCGTCTTTTCTGTTTTCGCGTCATTTCCCTTCATTTCTCTTTTCTCTTTTCTCTTTTGTATTCTTTTCTCTTCTATTCACTTTTCTGTTTTAACTTTTCTCTTCTTTTCTCTATTCTCTTCTTTTCTCTTTTTTCTCTTCTATTCACTTTTCTCTTTTATCTTTTCTCTTCCTTTCTCTTTTCTCCTCTTTTCTCTTTTCCCTTTTCTTTTCTCTTTTCTCTTTTCTCTTTTCTCTTCGTATCTCTTCTTTTCTCTTTTCTCTTCTTTTCTCATTCATTTTTTCTCTTTTCTCTTTTCTCTTCTTTTCTCTTCTTTTCTCTTTTCTCTTCTTATCTCCTTTCTTTTCTCTTGTCTCTTCTCTTCTTTTCTCTTTTCTCTTCTTTTCTCTTCATTTCTCTTTTCTCTTTTGTATTCTTTTATCTTCTATTCACATTTCTCTTTTATCTTTTCTCTTCATTTCTCTATTCTCTTCTTTTCTCTTTTCCCTTTGCTTTTCTTTTCTCTTTTCTCTTCTTTTCTCTTTTCTCTTCTTTTCTCCTCTTTACTCTTTTCCCTTTTCTCTTCTTTTTTCTTTTCTCTTCTTTTCTCGTTTCTCTTCTTTTCTCGTTTCTCTTCTTTTCTCTTTTCCCTTTTCTTTTCTCTTTTCTCTATTTTCTTCTTTTCTCTTTTTTCTCTTCTATTCACTTTTCTCTTTTATCTTTTCTCTTCTTTTCTCTATTCTCTTCTTTTCTATTTTCCCTTTTCTTTTCTTTTCTCTTTTCTCTACTTTTCTCTTTTCTCTTCTTTTCTCCTTTCACGTTTCTTTTCTCTTTTCTCTTCTTTTCTCATTCATTTTTTCTCTTTTCTCTTTTCTGTTCTTTTCTCTTCTTTTCTCTTTTCTCTTCTTATCTCCTTTCTTTTCTCTTGTCTCTTCTCTTCTTTTCTCTTTTCTCTTCTTTTCTCTTCATTTCTCTTTTCTCTTTTGTATTCTTTTATCTTCTATTCACATTTCTCTTTATCTTTTCTCTTCTTTTCTCTATTCTCTTCTTTTCTCTTTTCCCTTTGCTTTTCTTTTCTCTTTTCTCTTCTTTTCTCTTTTCTCTTCTTTTCTCTTCCTTTCTCCATACACGTTTCTTTTCTCTTTTCTCTTCTTTTCTCATTCATTTTTTCTCTTTTCTCTTTTCTCTTCTTTTCTCTTCTTTTCTCTTTTCTCTTTTGTATTCTTTTATCTTCTATTCTCTTTTCTCTTCTTTTCTCTTCATTTCTCTTTCCTCGTTTCTCTATTCTCATCTGTTCTCTTTTCTCTTCTTTGCTCTTTTCTCTTTTCTCTTCTTCTATCTACTTTTATCTTCTTTTCGCTTTTCTCTTTTCTCTATTCTCTTCTGTTCTCTTTTGTCTTCTTTCCACTGTTCCCTTTTCTCGTCTATTCTCTTTTATCTTTTCTCTTCATTTCTCTTTTCTCTTCTTTTCCATTCTCTCTTCTTTTCTCTTTTCTCATTTCTCTTTTCTTTTCTTTTCTCTTTTCTCTTTTCTCTTCTTGTCTCTTTTTTCTCTTCTATTCTTTTCTCTTCTTTTCTCTTTTCCATTTTCTCTTCTTTTCTCTTGTCTCTTTTCTCTTTTCACTTCTTATCTCTTTCTTCTCTTCTATTATTTTCTCTTCTTTTCTTTTTTCTATTTCCTCTTCTTTTCTATTTTATCTCTTCTCTTCTTTTCTCTTTTCCCTTTTCTTTTCTCTTTTCTCTTCTTTTCTCCTTTCACTTTTCTTTTCTCTTTTCTCTTCTTTTCTCATCTTTTCGCCTCTTTATTCTTTTCCCTTTTCTCTTCTTTTTTCTTTTCTCTTCTTTTCTCATTTCTCTTCCTTTCTCTTTTCTCTTATTTTCTCTTTTCACTTTTCTCTTCTTTTCTCTTTTCCCTTTTCTCTTCTTTTCTCTATTCTCTTTTTCTCTTTACTCTTCTTTTCTCTTTTCGCTTTTCTCTTCTTATCTCTCCTTTTTCTCATATCTGTTCTTTTCTCTTTTCTCTTTTCGCTTCATTTCTCTTCTTTTCTCTTTTCCCTTTACACCTCTTTTTCCTTTTCTTCTTTTCTCTTTTCACTTTTCTTTTCTCTTTTCTCTTCTTTTCTCTTTTCTCATCTTTTCTCCTCTTTACTCTTTTCCCTTTTCTCTTCTTTTTTTCTTTTCTCTTCTTTTCTCTTTTCTCTTCTTTCTCTTTTCCCTTTTCTTTTCTCTTTTCTCTATTCTCTTCTTTTCTCTTTTTTCTCTTCTATTCACTTTTCTCTTTTATCTTTTCTCTTCTTTTCTCTTTTCTCCTCTTTTCTCTTTTCCCTTTTCTTTTCTCTTTTCTCTTTTCTCTATTCTCTTCTGTTCTCTTTTGTCTTCTTTCCACTGTTCCCTTTTCTCGTCTATTCTCTTTTATCTTTTCTCTTCATTTCTCTTTTCTCTTCTTTTCCATTCTCTCTTCTTTTCTCTTTTCTAATTTCTCATTACTCTTTTCTTTTCTCTTTTCTCTTTTCTCTTCTGGTCTCTTTTTTCTCTTCTATTCTTTTCTTTTCTTTTCTCTTTTCCATTTTCTCTTCTTTTCTCTTGTCTCTTTTCTCTTTTCACTTCTTTTCTCTTTTCTCTTTTCTATTTCCTCTTCATTTCTATTTTATCTCTTCTCTTCTTTTCTCTTTTCCCTTTTCTTTTCTCTTTTCTCCTCTTTTCTCTTTTCTCTTCTTTTCTCTTCTTTTCTCTTTTCCCTTTTCTCTTCTTTTTTCTTTTCTCTTCTTTTCTCGTTTCTCTTCTTTTCTCTTTTCTCTTTTCTCTTCTTATCTCTTCTCCTTTTTCTCATATCTGTTCTTTTCTCTTTTCTCTTCATTTCTCTTCTTTTCTCTTTTCCCTTTACACCTCTTTTTTCTTTTCTTCTTTTCTCTTTTCACTTTTCTTTTCTCTTTTCTCTTCTTTTCTCTTTTCACTTTTCTTTTCTCTTTTCTCTTCTTTTCTCTTTTCTCATCTTTTCTCCTCTTTACTCTTTTCCCTTTTCTCTTCTTTTTTCTTTTCTCTAATATTCTCGTTTCTTTCTTTTCTCGTTTCTCTTCTTTTCTCTTTTCCCTTTTCTTTTCTCTTTTCTCTATTCTCTTCTTATCTCTTTTCTCGTCTTTTCACTTTTCTCTTCATTTCCCTTCATTTTTCTTTTCTCTTTTCTCTTTTGTATTCTTTTCTCTTCTATTCACTTTTCTCAATTAACTTTTCTCTTCTTTTCCGTATTCTCTTCTTTTCTCTTTTCTCTTCTTTTCTCTTCATTTCTCTTTCCTCATTTCTCTATTCTCATCTGTTCTCTTTGCTCTTCTTTGCTCTTTTGTCTTTTCTCTTCTTCTATCTTCTTTTATCTTCTTTTCTCTTTTCTCTTTTCTCTATTCTCTTCTGTTCTCTTTTGTCTTCTTTCCTCTGTTCCCTTTTCTCGTCTATTCTCTTTTATCTTTTCTCTTCATTTCTCTTTTCTCTTCTTTTCCATTCTCTCTTCTTTTCTCTTTTCTCATTTCTCTTTTCTTTTCTTTTCTCTTTTCTCTTCGTGTCTCTTTTTTCTTTTCTATTCTTTTATCTTATTTTCTCTTTTCCATTTCTCTTATTTTCTCTTTTCCCTTTTCTCTTCTTTTCTCTATACTCTTTTTCTCTTTACTCTTCTTTTCTCTTTTCGCTTTTCTCTTCTTATCTCTTCTCCTTTTTCTCATATCTATTCTTTTCTCTTTTCTTTTTTCTCTTCATTTCTCTACTTTTTTCCCTGTACACCTCTTTTTTCTTTTCTTCTTTTCTCTTTTCACTTTTCTTTTCTCTTTTCTCTTCTTTTCTCTTTTCTCATCTTTTCTCCTCTTTACTCTTTTCCCTTTTCTCTGCTTTTTTCTTTTCTCTTCTTTTCTCGTTTCTCTTCTTTTTTCTTTTCTCTTCTTTTCTCTTTTCCATTTTCTTTTCTCTTTTCTCTATTCTCTTCTGTTCTCTTTTCTCGTCCTTTCTCTTTTCTCTTCATTTCCCTTCATTTTCTCTTTTGTATTCTTTTCTCTTCTATTCACTTTTCTCTTTTAACTTTTCTCTTCTTTTCTCTTTTCTCTTCTTTGCTCTTTTCTCTTTTCTCTTCTTCTATCTTCTTTTATCTTCTTTTCTCTTTTCTCTTTTCTCTATTCTCTTCTGTTCTCTTTTGTCTTCTTTCCTCTGTTCCCTTTTCTTGTCTATTCTCTTTTATCTTTTCTCTTCTTTTCTCTTTTCTCTTCTTTTCTCCTTTCACGTTTATTTTCTCTTTTCTCTTCTTTTCTCATTCATTTTTTCTCTTTTCTCTTTTCTCTTCTTTTCTCTTTTCTCTTATTTTCTCCTTTCTTTTCTCTTTTCTCTTCTTCTCGTCTTTTCTCCTTTCTCTTCTTTTCCCTTCATTTCTCTTTTCTCTTTTGTATTCTTTTATCTTATATTTACTTTTCTCTTTTATCTTTTCTTTTCTCGTCTTTTCTCTATTCTCTTCTTTTCTCTTTTCTCTTCTTTTCTCTTCCTTTCTCTTTCCTCATTTCTCTATTCTCATCTGTTCTCTTTTCTCTTCTTTGCACTTTTCTCTTTTCTGTTCTTCTATCTTCTTTTATCTTCTTTTCTCTTTTCTCTTTTCTATATTCTCTTCTGTTCTCTTTTGTCTTCTTTCCTCTGTTCCCTTTTCTCGTCTATTCTCTTTTATCTTTTCTCTTCATTTCTCTTTTCTCTTCTTTTCCATTCTCTCTTCTTTTCTCTTTTCTCATTTCTCTTTTCTTTTCTTTTCTTCTTTTCTCTTTTCTCTTCTTGTCTCTTTTTTCTCTTCTAGTCTTTTCTCTTCTTTTCTCTTTTCCATTTTCTCTTCTTTTCTCTTGTCTCTTTTCTCTTTTCACTTCTTGTCTCTTTCTTCTCTTCTATTATTTTCTCTTCTTTTCTTTTTTCTATTTCCTCTTCTTTTCTATTTTATCTCTTCTCTTCTTTTCTCTTTTCCCTTTTCTTTTCTCTTTTCTCTTCTTTTCTCTTCTTTTCTCCTTTCACTTTTCTTTTCTCTTTTCTCTTCTTTTCTCATCTTTTCGCCTCTTTATTCTTTTCCCTTTTCTCTTCTTTTTTCTTTTCTCTTCTTTTCTCATTTCTCTTCTTTTCTCTTTTCTCTTATTTTCTCTTTTCACTTTTCTCTTCTTTTCTCTTTTCCCTTTTCTCTTCTTTTCTCTATTCTCTTTTTCTCTTTACTCTTCTTTTCTCTTTTCGCTTTTCTCTTCTTATCTCTTCTCCTTTTTCTCATATCTGTTCTTTTCTCTTTTCTCTTTTCGCTTCATATCTCTTCTTTTCTCTTTTCCCTTTACACCTCTTTTTCCTTTTCTTCTTTTCTCTTTTCACTTTTCTTTTCTCTTTTCTCTTCTTTTCTCTTTTCTCATCTTTTCTCCTCTTTACTCTTTTCCCTTTTCTCTTCTTTTTTCTTTTCTCTTCTTTTCTCTTTTCTCTTCTTTTCTCTTTTCCCTTATCTTTTCTCTTTTCTCTATTCTCTTCTTTTCTCTTTTTTCTCTTCTATTCACTTTTCTCTTTTATCTTTTCTCTTCTTTTCTCTTTTCTCCTCTTTTCTCTTTTCTCTTTTCTCTATTCTCTTCTGTTCTCTTTTGTCTTCTTTCCACTGTTCCCTTTTCTCGTCTATTCTCTTTTATCTTTTCTCTTCATTTCTCTTTTCTCTTCTTTTCCATTCTCTCTTCTTTTCTCTTTTCTAATTTCTCATTACTCTTTTCTTTTCTTTTCTCTTTTCTCTTTTCTCTTCTGGTCTCTTTTTTCTCTTCTATTCTTTTCTTTTCTTTTCTCTTTTCCATTTTCTCTTCTTTTCTCTTGTCTCTTTTCTCTTTTCACTTCTTTTCTCTTTTCTCTTTTCTATTTCCTCTTCATTTCTATTTTATCTCTTCTCTTCTTTTCTCTTTTCCCTTTTCTTTTCTCTTTTCTCTTCTTTTCTCTTTTCTCTTCTTTTCTCTTCTTTTCTCTTTTCCCTTTTCTCTTCTTTTTTCTTTTCTCTTCTTTTCTCGTTTCTCTTCTTTTCTCTTTTCTCTTTTCTCTTCTTATCTCTTCTCCTTTTTCTCATATCTGTTCTTTTCTCTTTTCTCTTCATTTCTCTTCTTTTCTTTTTCCCTTTACACCTCTTTTTTCTTTTCTTCTTTTCTCTTTTCACTTTTCTTTTCTCTTTTCTCTTCTTTTCTCTTTTCACTTTTCTTTTCTCTTTTCTCTTCTTTTCTCTTTTCTCTTCTTTTCTCCTCTTTACTCTTTTCCCTTTTCTCTTCTTTTTTCTTTTCTCTAATATTCTCGTTTCTCTTCTTTTCTCGTTTCTCTTCTTTTCTCTTTTCTCGTCTTTTCACTTTTCTCTTCATTTCCCTTCATTTTTCTTTTCTCTTTTCTCTTTTGTATTCTTTTCTCTTCTATTCACTTTTCTCAATTAACTTTTCTCTTCTTTTCGCTATTCTCTTCTTTTCTCTTTTCTCTTCTTTTCTCTTCATTTCTCTTTCCTCATTTCTCTATTCTCATCTGTTCTCTTTGCTCTTCTTTGCTCTTTTGTCTTTTCTCTTCTTCTATCTTCTTTTATCTTCTTTTCTCTTTTCTCTATTCTCTTCTGTTCTCTTTTGTCTTCTTTCCTCTGTTCCCTTTTCTCGTCTATTCTCTTTTATCTTTTCTCTTCATTTCTCTTTTCTCTTCTTTTCCATTCTCTCTTCTTTTCTCTTTTCTCATTTCTCTTTTCTTTTCTTTTCTCTTTTCTCTTCGTGTCTCTTTTTTCTTTTCTATTCTTTTATCTTATTTTCTCTTTTCCATTTCTCTTATTTTCTCTTTTCCCTTTTCTCTTCTTTTCTCTATACTCTTTTTCTCTTTACTCTTCTTTTCTCTTTTCCCTTTTCTCTTCTTTTCTCTTCTCTTTTTCTCTTTACTCTTCTTTTCTCTTTTCGCTTTTCTCTTCTTATCTCTTCTCCTTTTTCTCATATCTGTTCTTTTCTCTTTTCTCTTTTCGCTTCATTTCTCTTCTTTTCTCTTTTCCCTTTACACCTCTTTTTCCTTTTCTTCTTTTCTCTTTTCACTTTTCTTTTCTCTTTTCTCTTCTTTTCTCTTTTCTCATCTTTTCTCCTCTTTACTCTTTTCCCTTTTCTCTTCTTTTTTCTTTTCTCTTCTTTTCTCTTTTCTCTTCTTTTCTCTTTTCCCTTTTCTTTTCTCTTTTCTCTATTCTCTTCTTTTCTCTTTTCTCGTCTTTTCTGTTTTCGCGTCATTTCCCTTCATTTCTCTTTTCTCTTTTCTCTTTTGTATTCTTTTCTCTTCTATTCACTTTTCTGTTTTAACTTTTCTCTTCTTTTCTCTATTCTCTTCTTTTCTCTTTTTTCTCTTCTATTCACTTTTCTCTTTTATCTTTTCTCTTCCTTTCTCTTTTCTCCTCTTTTCTCTTTTCCCTTTTCGTTTCTCTTTTCTCTTTTCTCTTATCTCTTCGTATCTCTTCTTTTCTCTTTTCTCTTCTTTTCTCATTCATTTTTTCTCTTTTCTCTTTTCTCTTCTTTTCTCTTCTTTTCTCTTTTCTCTTCTTATCTCCTTTCTTTTCTCTTGTCTCTTCTCTTCTTTTCTCTTTTCTCTTCTTTTCTCTTCATTTCTCTTTTCTCTTTTGTATTCTTTTATCTTCTATTCACATTTCTCTTTTATCTTTTCTCTTCATTTCTCTATTCTCTTCTTTTCTCTTTTCCCTTTGCTTTTCTTTTCTCTTTTCTCTTCTTTTCTCTTTTCTCTTCTTTTCTCCTCTTTACTCTTTTCCCTTTTCTCTTCTTTTTTCTTTTCTCTAATATTCTCGTTTCTCTTCTTTTCTCGTTTCTCTTCTTTTCTCTTTTCTCGTCTTTTCACTTTTCTCTTCATTTCCCTTCATTTTTCTTTTCTCTTTTCTCTTTTGTATTCTTTTCTCTTCTATTCACTTTTCTCAATTAACTTTTCTCTTCTTTTCGCTATTCTCTTCTTTTCTCTTTTCTCTTCTTTTCTCTTCATTTCTCTTTCCTCATTTCTCTATTCTCATCTGTTCTCTTTGCTCTTCTTTGCTCTTTTGTCTTTTCTCTTCTTCTATCTTCTTTTATCTTCTTTTCTCTTTTCTCTATTCTCTTCTGTTCTCTTTTGTCTTCTTTCCTCTGTTCCCTTTTCTCGTCTATTCTCTTTTATCTTTTCTCTTCATTTCTCTTTTCTCTTCTTTTCCATTCTCTCTTCTTTTCTCTTTTCTCATTTCTCTTTTCTTTTCTTTTCTCTTTTCTCTTCGTGTCTCTTTTTTCTTTTCTATTCTTTTATCTTATTTTCTCTTTTCCATTTCTCTTATTTTCTCTTTTCCCTTTTCTCTTCTTTTCTCTATACTCTTTTTCTCTTTACTCTTCTTTTCTCTTTTCCCTTTTCTCTTCTTTTCTCTTCTCTTTTTCTCTTTACTCTTCTTTTCTCTTTTCGCTTTTCTCTTCTTATCTCTTCTCCTTTTTCTCATATCTGTTCTTTTCTCTTTTCTCTTTTCGCTTCATTTCTCTTCTTTTCTCTTTTCCCTTTACACCTCTTTTTCCTTTTCTTCTTTTCTCTTTTCTCTTTTCTTTTCTCTTTTCTCTTCTTTTCTCTTTTCTCATCTTTTCTCCTGTTTACTCTTTTCCCTTTTCTCTTCTTTTTTCTTTTCTCTTCTTTTCTCTTTTCTCTTCTTTTCTCTTTTCCCTTTTCTTTTCTCTTTTCTCTATTCTCTTCTTTTCTCTTTTCTCGTCTTTTCTGTTTTCGCGTCATTTCCCTTCATTTCTCTTTTCTCTTTTCTCTTTTGTATTCTTTTCTCTTCTATTCACTTTTCTGTTTTAACTTTTCTCTTCTTTTCTCTATTCTCTTCTTTTCTCTTTTTTCTCTTCTATTCACTTTTCTCTTTTATCTTTTCTCTTCCTTTCTCTTTTCTCCTCTTTTCTCTTTTCCCTTTTCTTTTCTCTTTTCTCTTTTCTCTTTTCTCTTCGTATCTCTTCTTTTCTCTTTTCTCTTCTTTTCTCATTCATTTTTTCTCTTTTCTCTTTTCTCTTCTTTTCTCTTCTTTTCTCTTTTCTCTTCTTATCTCCTTTCTTTTCTCTTGTCTCTTCTCTTCTTTTCTCTTTTCTCTTCTTTTCTCTTCATTTCTCTTTTCTCTTTTGTATTCTTTTATCTTCTATTCACATTTCTCTTTTATCTTTTCTCTTCATTTCTCTATTCTCTTCTTTTCTCTTTTCCCTTTGCTTTTCTTTTCTCTTTTCTCTTCTTTTCTCTTTTCTCTTCTTTTCTCTTCCTTTCTCCATACACGTTTCTTTTCTCTTTTCTCTTCTTTTCTCATTCATTTTTTCTCTTTTCTCTTTTCTCTTCTTTTCTCTTCTTTTCTCTTTTCTCTTTTGTATTCTTTTATCTTCTATTCTCTTTTCTCTTCTTTTCTCTTCATTTCTCTTTCCTCGTTTCTCTATTCTCATCTGTTCTCTTTTCTCTTCTTTGCTCTTTTCTCTTTTCTCTTCTTCTATCTACTTTTATCTTCTTTTCGCTTTTCTCTTTTCTCTATTCTCTTCTGTTCTCTTTTGTCTTCTTTCCACTGTTCCCTTTTCTCGTCTATTCTCTTTTATCTTTTCTCTTCATTTCTCTTTTCTCTATACTCTTTTTCTCTTTACTCTTCTTTTCTCTTTTCGCTTTTCTCTTCTTATCTCTTCTCCTTTTTCTCATATCTATTCTTTTCTCTTTTCTCTTTTCTCTTCATTTCTCTACTTTTTTCCCTTTACACCTCTTTTTTCTTTTCTTCTTTTCTCTTTTCACTTTTCTTTTCTCTTTTCTCTTCTTTTCTCTTTTCTCATCTTTTCTCCTCTTTACTCTTTTCCCTTTTCTCTTCTTTTTTCTTTCGTCTTCTTTTCTCGTTTCTCTACTTTTCTCTTTTCTCTTCTTTTCTCTTTTCCCTTTTCTTTTCTCTTTTCTCTATTCTCTTCTTTTCTCTTTTCTCGTCTTTTCTCTTTTCTCTTCATTTCCCTTCATTGTTCTTTTCTCTTTTCTCTTTTGTATTCTTTTCTCTTCTATTCACTTTTCTCTTTTAACTTTTCTCTATTCTCTTCTTTTCCCTTTTTTCTCTACTATTCACTTTTCTCTTTTATATTTTCTCTTCTTTTCTCTATTCTCTTCTTTTCTCTGTTAACTTTTCTCTTCTTTCCTCTATTCTCTTCTTTTCTCTTTTTTCTCTTCTATTCACTTTTCTCCTTTATCTTTTCTCTTCTTTTCTCTATTCTCTTCTTTTCTCTTTTCTCTTCATTTCTCTTTCCTCATTTCTCTTCTTTTCTCTTCTTTTCTCTTTTCTCTTCTTATCTCCTTTCTTTTCTCTTGTCTCTTCTCTTCTTTTCCCTTTTCTCTTCTTTTCTCTTCATTTCTCTTTTCTCTTTTGTATTCTTTTATCTTCTATTCACATTTCTCTTTTATCTTTTCTCTTCTTTTCTCTATTCTCTTCTTTTCTCTTTTCCCTTTTCTTTTCTCTTTTCTCTTCTTTTCTCTTTTCTCTTCTTTTCTCTTCCTTTCTCCATACACGTTTCTTTTCTCTTTTCTCTTCTTTTCTCATTCATTTTTTCTCTTTTCTCTTTTCTCTTCTTTTCTCTTCTTTTCTCTTTTCTCTTCTTTTCCCTTCATTTCTCTTTTCTCTTTTGTATTCTTTTATCTTCTATTCTCTTTTCTCTTCTTTTCTCTTCATTTCTCTTTCCTCGTTTCTCTATTCTCATCTGTTCTCTTTTCTCTTCTTTGCTCTTTTCTCTTTTCTCTTCTTCTATCTACTTTTATCTTCCTTTCGCTTTTCTCTTTTCTCTATTCTCTTCTGTTCTCTTTTGTCTTCTTTCCACTGTTCCCTTTTCTCGTCTATTCTCTTTTATCTTTTCTCTTCATTTCTCTTTTCTCTTCTTTTCCATTCTCTCTTCTTTTCTCTTTTCTCATTTCTCTTTTCTTTTCTTTTCTCTTTTCTCTTTTCTCTTCTTGTCTCTTTTTTCTCTTCTATTCTTTTCTCTTCTTTTCTCTTTTCCATTTTCTCTTCTTTTCTCTTGTCTCTTTTCTCTTTTCACTTCTTGTCTCTTTCTTCTCTTCTATTATTTTCTCTTCTTTTCTTTTTTCTATTTCCTCTTCTTTTCTATTTTATCTCTTCTCTTCTTTTCTCTTTTCCCTTTTCTTTTCTCTTTTCTCTTCTTTTCTCTTCTTTTCTCCTTTCACTTTTCTTTTCTCCTTTCTCTTCTTTTCTCATCTTTTCGCCTCTTTATTCTTTTCCCTTTTCTCTTCTTTTTTCTTTTCTCTTCTTTTCTCATTTCTCTTCTTTTCTCTTTTCTCTTATTTTCTCTTTTCACTTTTCTCTTCTTTTCTCTTTTCCCTTTTCTCTTCTTTTCTCTATTCTCTTTTTCTCTTTACTCTTCTTTTCTCTTTTCGATTTTCTCTTCTTATCTCTTCTCCTTTTTCTCATATCTGTTCTTTTCTCTTTTCTCTTTTCGCTTCATTTCTCTTCTTTTCTCTTTTCCCTTTACACCTCTTTTTCCTTTTCTTCTTTTCTCTTTTCACTTTTCTTTTCTCTTTTCTCTTCTTTTCTCTTTTCTCATCTTTTCTCCTCTTTACTCTTTTCCCTTTTCTCTTCTTTTTTCTTTTCTCTTCTTTTCTCTTTTCTCTTCTTTTCTCTTTTCCCTTTTCTTTTCTCTTTTCTCTATTCTCTTCTTTTCTCTTTTTTCTCTTCTATTCACTTTTCTCTTTTATCTTTTCTCTTCTTTTCTCTTTTCTCCTCTTTTCTCTTTTCCCTTTTCTTTTCTCTTTTCTCTTTTCTCTTTTCTCTTCTTTTCTCTTCTTTTCACTTTTCTCTTTTCTCTTCTTTTATCTTTTCTCATCTTTTCTCCTCTTTACTCTTTTCCCTTTTCTCTTCTTTTTTCTTATCTCTTCTTTTCTCGTTTCTCTTCTTTTCTCGTTTCTCTTCTTTTCTCTTTTCCCTTTTCTTTTCTCTTTTCTCTATTTTCTTCTTTTCTCTTTTTTCTCTTCTATTCACTTTTCTCTTTTATCTTTTCTCTTCTTTTCTCTAT
Source organism: Chiloscyllium punctatum (assembly GCF_047496795.1). Lineage (NCBI taxonomy): Eukaryota > Metazoa > Chordata > Chondrichthyes > Orectolobiformes > Hemiscylliidae > Chiloscyllium > Chiloscyllium punctatum. Next base: position 37,707,747 of record NC_092779.1, read on the forward strand.
TCTCTTCTTTTCTATTTTCCCTTTTCTTTTCTTTTCTCTTTTCTCTACTTTTCTCTTTTCTCTTCTTTTCTCCTTTCACGTTTCTTTTCTCTTTTCTCTTCTTTTCTCATTCATTTTTTCTCTTTTCTCTTTTCTCTTCTTTTCTCTTCTTTTCTCTTTTCTCTTCTTATCTCCTTTCTTTTCTCTTGTCTCTTCTCTTCTTTTCTCTTTTCTCTTCTTTTCTCTTCATTTCTCTTTTCTCTTTTGTATTCTTTTATCTTCTATTCACATTTCTCTTTTATCTTTTCTCTTCTTTTCTCTTTTCTCTTCTTTTCTCTTTTCCCTTATCTTTTCTCTTTTCTCTATTCTCTTCTTTTCTCTTTTTTCTCTTCTATTCACTTTTCTCTTTTATCTTTTCTCTTCTTTTCTCTTTTCTCCTCTTTTCTCTTTTCCCTTTTCTTTTCTCTTTTCTCTTTTCTCTATTCTCTTCTGTTCTCTTTTGTCTTCTTTCCACTGTTCCCTTTTCTCGTCTATTCTCTTTTATCTTTTCTCTTCATTTCTCTTTTCTCTTCTTTTCCATTCTCTCTTCTTTTCTCTTTTCTAATTTCTCATTACTCTTTTCTTTTCTTTTCTCTTTTCTCTTTTCTCTTCTGGTCTCTTTTTTCTCTTCTATTCTTTTCTTTTCTTTTCTCTTTTCCATTTTCTCTTCTTTTCTCTTGTCTCTTTTCTCTTTTCACTTCTTTTCTCTTTTCTCTTTTCTATTTCCTCTTCATTTCTATTTTATCTCTTCTCTTCTTTTCTCTTTTCCCTTTTCTTTTCTCTTTTCTCTTCTTTTCTCTTTTCTCTTCTTTTCTCTTCTTTTCTCTTTTCCCTTTTCTCTTCTTTTTTCTTTTCTCTTCTTTTCTCGTTTCTCTTCTTTTCTCTTTTCTCTTTTCTCTTCTTATCTCTTCTCCTTTTTCTCATATCTGTTCTTTTCTCTTTTCTCTTCATTTCTCTTCTTTTCTCTTTTCCCTTTACACCTCTTTTTTCTTTTCTTCTTTTCTCTTTTCACTTTTCTTTTCTCTTTTCTCTTCTTTTCTCTTTTCACTTTTCTTTTCTCTTTTCTCTTCTTTTCTCTTTTCTCTTCTTTTCTCCTCTTTACTCTTTTCCCTTTTCTCTTCTTTTTTCTTTTCTCTAATATTCTCGTTTCTCTTCTTTTCTCGTTTCTCTTCTTTTCTCTTTTCTCGTCTTTTCACTTTTCTCTTCATTTCCCTTCATTTTTCTTTTCTCTTTTCTCTTTTGTATTCTTTTCTCTTCTATTCACTTTTCTCAATTAACTTTTCTCTTCTTTTCGCTATTCTCTTCTTTTCTCTTTTCTCTTCTTTTCTCTTCATTTCTCTTTCCTCATTTCTCTATTCTCATCTGTTCTCTTTGCTCTTCTTTGCTCTTTTGTCTTTTCTCTTCTTCTATCTTCTTTTATCTTCTTTTCTCTTTTCTCTATTCTCTTCTGTTCTCTTTTGTCTTCTTTCCTCTGTTCCCTTTTCTCGTCTATTCTCTTTTATCTTTTCTCTTCATTTCTCTTTTCTCTTCTTTTCCATTCTCTCTTCTTTTCTCTTTTCTCATTTCTCTTTTCTTTTCTTTTCTCTTTTCTCTTCGTGTCTCTTTTTTCTTTTCTATTCTTTTATCTTATTTTCTCTTTTCCATTTCTCTTATTTTCTCTTTTCCCTTTTCTCTTCTTTTCTCTATACTCTTTTTCTCTTTACTCTTCTTTTCTCTTTTCCCTTTTCTCTTCTTTTCTCTTCTCTTTTTCTCTTTACTCTTCTTTTCTCTTTTCGCTTTTCTCTTCTTATCTCTTCTCCTTTTTCTCATATCTGTTCTTTTCTCTTTTCTCTTTTCGCTTCATTTCTCTTCTTTTCTCTTTTCCCTTTACACCTCTTTTTCCTTTTCTTCTTTTCTCTTTTCACTTTTCTTTTCTCTTTTCTCTTCTTTTCTCTTTTCTCATCTTTTCTCCTCTTTACTCTTTTCCCTTTTCTCTTCTTTTTTCTTTTCTCTTCTTTTCTCTTTTCTCTTCTTTTCTCTTTTCCCTTTTCTTTTCTCTTTTCTCTATTCTCTTCTTTTCTCTTTTCTCGTCTTTTCTGTTTTCGCGTCATTTCCCTTCATTTCTCTTTTCTCTTTTCTCTTTTGTATTCTTTTCTCTTCTATTCACTTTTCTGTTTTAACTTTTCTCTTCTTTTCTCTATTCTCTTCTTTTCTCTTTTTTCTCTTCTATTCACTTTTCTCTTTTATCTTTTCTCTTCCTTTCTCTTTTCTCCTCTTTTCTCTTTTCCCTTTTCTTTTCTCTTTTCTCTTTTCTCTTTTCTCTTCGTATCTCTTCTTTTCTCTTTTCTCTTCTTTTCTCATTCATTTTTTCTCTTTTCTCTTTTCTCTTCTTTTCTCTTCTTTTCTCTTTTCTCTTCTTATCTCCTTTCTTTTCTCTTGTCTCTTCTCTTCTTTTCTCTTTTCTCTTCTTTTCTCTTCATTTCTCTTTTCTCTTTTGTATTCTTTTATCTTCTATTCACATTTCTCTTTTATCTTTTCTCTTCATTTCTCTATTCTCTTCTTTTCTCTTTTCCCTTTGCTTTTCTTTTCTCTTTTCTCTTCTTTTCTCTTTTCTCTTCTTTTCTCTTCCTTTCTCCATACACGTTTCTTTTCTCTTTTCTCTTCTTTTCTCATTCATTTTTTCTCTTTTCTCTTTTCTCTTCTTTTCTCTTCTTTTCTCTTTTCTCTTTTGTATTCTTTTATCTTCTATTCTCTTTTCTCTTCTTTTCTCTTCATTTCTCTTTCCTCGTTTCTCTATTCTCATCTGTTCTCTTTTCTCTTCTTTGCTCTTTTCTCTTTTCTCTTCTTCTATCTACTTTTATCTTCTTTTCGCTTTTCTCTTTTCTCTATTCTCTTCTGTTCTCTTTTGTCTTCTTTCCACTGTTCCCTTTTCTCGTCTATTCTCTTTTATCTTTTCTCTTCATTTCTCTTTTCTCTTCTTTTCCATTCTCTCTTCTTTTCTCTTTTCTCATTTCTCTTTTCTTTTCTATTCTCTTTTCTCTTTTCTCTTCTTGTCTCTTTTTTCTCTTCTATTCTTTTCTCTTCTTTTCTCTTTTCCATTTTCTCTTCTTTTCTCTTGTCTCTTTTCTCTTTTCACTTCTTGTCTCTTTCTTCTCTTCTATTATTTTCTCTTCTTTTCTTTTTTCTATTTCCTCTTCTTTTCTATTTTATCTCTTCTCTTCTTTTCTCTTTTCCCTTTTCTTTTCTCTTTTCTCTTCTTTTCTCCTTTCACTTTTCTTTTCTCTTTTCTCTTCTTTTCTCATCTTTTCGCCTCTTTATTCTTTTCCCTTTTCTCTTCTTTTTTCTTTTCTCTTCTTTTCTCATTTCTCTTCCTTTCTCTTTTCTCTTATTTTCTCTTTTCACTTTTCTCTTCTTTTCTCTTTTCCCTTTTCTCTTCTTTTCTCTATTCTCTTTTTCTCTTTACTCTTCTTTTCTCTTTTCGCTTTTCTCTTCTTATCTCTCCTTTTTCTCATATCTGTTCTTTTCTCTTTTCTCTTTTCGCTTCATTTCTCTTCTTTTCTCTTTTCCCTTTACACCTCTTTTTCCTTTTCTTCTTTTCTCTTTTCACTTTTCTTTTCTCTTTTCTCTTCTTTTCTCTTTTCTCATCTTTTCTCCTCTTTACTCTTTTCCCTTTTCTCTTCTTTTTTCTTTTCTCTTCTTTTCTCTTTTCTCTTCTTTTCTCTTTTCCCTTTTCTTTTCTCTTTTCTCTATTCTCTTCTTTTCTCTTTTTTCTCTTCTATTCACTTTTCTCTTTTATCTTTTCTCTTCTTTTCTCTTTTCTCCTCTTTTCTCTTTTCCCTTTTCTTTTCTCTTTTCTCTTTTCTCTATTCTCTTCTGTTCTCTTTTGTCTTCTTTCCACTGTTCCCTTTTCTCGTCTATTCTCTTTTATCTTTTCTCTTCATTTCTCTTTTCTCTTCTTTTCCATTCTCTCTTCTTTTCTCTTTTCTAATTTCTCATTACTCTTTTCTTTTCTCTTTTCTCTTTTCTCTTCTGGTCTCTTTTTTCTCTTCTATTCTTTTCTTTTCTTTTCTCTTTTCCATTTTCTCTTCTTTTCTCTTGTCTCTTTTCTCTTTTCACTTCTTTTCTCTTTTCTCTTTTCTATTTCCTCTTCATTTCTATTTTATCTCTTCTCTTCTTTTCTCTTTTCCCTTTTCTTTTCTCTTTTCTCCTCTTTTCTCTTTTCTCTTCTTTTCTCTTCTTTTCTCTTTTCCCTTTTCTCTTCTTTTTTCTTTTCTCTTCTTTTCTCGTTTCTCTTCTTTTCTCTTTTCTCTTTTCTCTTCTTATCTCTTCTCCTTTTTCTCATATCTGTTCTTTTCTCTTTTCTCTTCATTTCTCTTCTTTTCTCTTTTCCCTTTACACCTCTTTTTTCTTTTCTTCTTTTCTCTTTTCACTTTTCTTTTCTCTTTTCTCTTCTTTTCTCTTTTCACTTTTCTTTTCTCTTTTCTCTTCTTTTCTCTTTTCTCATCTTTTCTCCTCTTTACTCTTTTCCCTTTTCTCTTCTTTTTTCTTTTCTCTAATATTCTCGTTTCTTTCTTTTCTCGTTTCTCTTCTTTTCTCTTTTCCCTTTTCTTTTCTCTTTTCTCTATTCTCTTCTTATCTCTTTTCTCGTCTTTTCACTTTTCTCTTCATTTCCCTTCATTTTTCTTTTCTCTTTTCTCTTTTGTATTCTTTTCTCTTCTATTCACTTTTCTCAATTAACTTTTCTCTTCTTTTCGCTATTCTCTTCTTTTCTCTTTTCTCTTCTTTTCTCTTCATTTCTCTTTCCTCATTTCTCTATTCTCATCTGTTCTCTTTGCTCTTCTTTGCTCTTTTGTCTTTTCTCTTCTTCTATCTTCTTTTATCTTCTTTTCTCTTTTCTCTTTTCTCTATTCTCTTCTGTTCTCTTTTGTCTTCTTTCCTCTGTTCCCTTTTCTCGTCTATTCTCTTTTATCTTTTCTCTTCATTTCTCTTTTCTCTTCTTTTCCATTCTCTCTTCTTTTCTCTTTTCTCATTTCTCTTTTCTTTTCTTTTCTCTTTTCTCTTCGTGTCTCTTTTTTCTTTTCTATTCTTTTATCTTATTTTCTCTTTTCCATTTCTCTTATTTTCTCTTTTCCCTTTTCTCTTCTTTTCTCTATACTCTTTTTCTCTTTACTCTTCTTTTCTCTTTTCGCTTTTCTCTTCTCCTTTTTCTCATATCTATTCTTTTCTCTTTTCTCTTTTCTCTTCATTTCTCTACTTTTTTCCCTTTACACCTCTTTTTTCTTTTCTTCTTTTCTCTTTTCACTTTTCTTTTCTCTTTTCTCTTCTTTTCTCTTTTCTCATCTTTTCTCCTCTTTACTCTTTTCCCTTTTCTCTTCTTTTTTCTTTCGTCTTCTTTTCTCGTTTCTCTTCTTTTCTCTTTTCTCTTCTTTTCTCTTTTCCCTTTTCTTTTCTCTTTTCTCTATTCTCTCCTTTTCTCTTTTCTCATCTTTTCTCTTTTCTCTTCATTTCCCTTCATTGTTCTTTTCTCTTTTCTCTTTTGTATTCTTTTCTCTTCTATTCACTTTTCTCTTTTAACTTTTCTCTTCTTTTCTCTATTCTCTTCTTTTCCCTTTTTTCTCTACTATTCACTTTTCTCTTTTATGTTTTCTCTTCTTTTCTCTATTCTCTTCTTTTCTCTGTTAACTTTTCTCTTCTTTCCTCTATTCTCTTCTTTTCTCTTTTTTCTCTTCTATTCACTTTTCTCCTTTATCTTTTCTCTTCTTTTCTCTATTCTCTTCTTTTCTCTTTTCTCTTCATTTCTCTTTCCTCATTTCTCTTCTTTTCTCTTCTTTTCTCTTTTCTCTTCTTATCTCCTTTCTTTTCTCTTGTCTCTTCTCTTCTTTTCCCTTTTCTCTTCTTTTCTCTTCATTTCTCTTTTCTCTTTTGTATTCTTTTATCTTCTATTCACATTTCTCTTTTATCTTTTCTCTTCTTTTCTCTATTCTCTTCTTTTCTCTTTTCCCTTTTCTTTTCTTTTCTCTTTTCTCTTCTTTTCTCTTTTCTCTTCTTTTCTCTTCCTTTCTCCATACACGTTTCTTTTCTCTTTTCTCTTCTTTTCTCATTCATTTTTTCTCTTTTCTCTTTTCTCTTCTTTTCTCTTCTTTTCTCTTTTCTCTTCTTTTCCCTTCATTTCTCTTTTCTCTTTTGTATTCTTTTATCTTCTATTCTCTTTTCTCTTCTTTTCTCTTCATTTCTCTTTCCTCGTTTCTCTATTCTCATCTGTTCTCTTTTCTCTTCTTTGCTCTTTTCTCTTTTCTCTTCTTCTATCTACTTTTATCTTCTTTTCGCTTTTCTCTTTTCTCTATTCTCTTCTGTTCTCTTTTGTCTTCTTTCCACTGTTCCCTTTTCTCGTCTATTCTCTTTTATCTTTTCTCTTCATTTCTCTTTTCTCTTCTTTTCCATTCTCTCTTCTTTTCTCTTTTCTCATTTCTCTTTTCTTTTCTTTTCTCTTTTCTCTTTTCTCTTCTTGTCTCTTTTTTCTCTTCTATTCTTTTCTCTTCTTTTCTCTTTTCCATTTTCTCTTCTTTTCTCTTGTCTCTTTTCTCTTTTCACTTCTTGTCTCTTTCTTCTCTTCTATTATTTTCTCTTCTTTTCTTTTTTCTATTTCCTCTTCTTTTCTATTTTATCTCTTCTCTTCTTTTCTCTTTTCCCTTTTCTTTTCTCTTTTCTCTTCTTTTCTCTTCTTTTCTCCTTTCACTTTTCTTTTCTCTTTTCTCTTCTTTTCTCATCTTTTCGCCTCTTTATTCTTTTCCCTTTTCTCTTCTTTTTTCTTTTCTCTTCTTTTCTCATTTCTCTTCTTTTCTCTTTTCTCTTATTTTCTCTTTTCACTTTTCTCTTCTTTTCTCTTTTCCCTTTTCTCTTCTTTTCTCTATTCTCTTTTTCTCTTTACTCTTCTTTTCTCTTTTTGCTTTTCTCTTCTTATCTCTTCTCCTTTTTCTCATATCTGTTCTTTTCTCTTTTCTCTTTTCGCTTCATTTCTCTTCTTTTCTCTTTTCCCTTTACACCTCTTTTTCATTTTCTTCTTTTCTCTTTTCCCTTTTCTCTTCTTTTTTCTTTTCTCTTCTTTTCTCATTTCTCTTCTTTTCTCTTTTCTCTTATTTTCTCTTTTCACTTTTCTCTTCTTTTCTCTTTTCCCTTTTCTCTTCTTTTCTCTATTCTCTTTTTCTCTTTACTCTTCTTTTCTCTTTTCGCTTTTCTCTTCTTATCTCTTCTCCTTTTTCTCATATCTGTTCTTTTCTCTTTTCTCTTTTCGCTTCATTTCTCTTCTTTTCTCTTTTCCCTTTACACCTCTTTTTCCTTTTCTTCTTTTCTCTTTTCACTTTTCTTTTCTCTTTTCTCTTCTTTTCTCTTTTCTCATCTTTTCTCCTCTTTACTCTTTTCCCTTTTCTCTTCTTTTTTCTTTTCTCTTCTTTTCTCTTTTCTCTTCTTTTCTCTTTTCCCTTTTCTTTTCTCTTTTCTCTATTCTCTTCTTTTCTCTTTTTTCTCTTCTATTCACTTTTCTCTTTTATCTTTTCTCTTCTTTTCTCTTTTCTCCTCTTTTCTCTTTTCCCTTTTCTTTTCTCTTTTCTCTTTTCTCTTTTCTCTTCTTTTCTCTTCTTTTCACTTTTCTCTTTTCTCTTCTTTTATCTTTTCTCATCTTTTCTCCTCTTTACTCTTTTCCCTTTTCTCTTCTTTTTTCTTATCTCTTCTTTTCTCGTTTCTCTTCTTTTCTCGTTTCTCTTCTTTTCTCTTTTCCCTTTTCTTTTCTCTTTTCTCTATTTTCTTCTTTTCTCTTTTTTCTCTTCTATTCACTTTTCTCTTTTATCTTTTCTCTTCTTTTCTCTATTCTCTTCTTTTCTATTTTCCCTTTTCTTTTCTTTTCTCTTTTCTCTACTTTTCTCTTTTCTCTTCTTTTCTCCTTTCACGTTTCTTTTCTCTTTTCTCTTCTTTTCTCATTCATTTTTTCTCTTTTCTCTTTTCTCTTCTTTTCTCTTCTTTTCTCTTTTCTCTTCTTATCTCCTTTCTTTTCTCTTGTCTCTTCTCTTCTTTTCTCTTTTCTCTTCTTTTCTCTTCATTTCTCTTTTCTCTTTTGTATTCTTTTATCTTCTATTCACATTTCTCTTTTATCTTTTCTCTTCATTTCTCTATTCTCTTCTTTTCTCTTTTCCCTTTGCTTTTCTTTTCTCTTTTCTCTTCTTTTCTCTTTTCTCTTCTTTTCTCTTCCTTTCTCCATACACGTTTCTTTTCTCTTTTCTCTTCTTTTCTCATTCATTTTTTCTCTTTTCTCTTTTCTCTTCTTTTCTCTTCTTTTCTCTTTTCTCTTTTGTATTCTTTTATCTTCTATTCTCTTTTCTCTTCTTTTCTCTTCATTTCTCTTTCCTCGTTTCTCTATTCTCATCTGTTCTCTTTTCTCTTCTTTGCTCTTTTCTCTTTTCTCTTCTTCTATCTACTTTTATCTTCTTTTCGCTTTTCTCTTTTCTCTATTCTCTTCTGTTCTCTTTTGTCTTCTTTCCACTGTTCCCTTTTCTCGTCTATTCTCTTTTATCTTTTCTCTTCATTTCTCTTTTCTCTTCTTTTCCATTCTCTCTTCTTTTCTCTTTTCTCATTTCTCTTTTCTTTTCTTTTCTCTTTTCTCTTTTCTCTTCTTGTCTCTTTTTTCTCTTCTATTCTTTTCTCTTCTTTTCTCTTTTCCATTTTCTCTTCTTTTCTCTTGTCTCTTTTCTCTTTTCACTTCTTGTCTCTTTCTTCTCTTCTATTATTTTCTCTTCTTTTCTTTTTTCTATTTCCTCTTCTTTTCTATTTTATCTCTTCTCTTCTTTTCTCTTTTCCCTTTTCTTTTCTCTTTTCTCTTCTTTTCTCCTTTCACTTTTCTTTTCTCTTTTCTCTTCTTTTCTCATCTTTTCGCCTCTTTATTCTTTTCCCTTTTCTCTTCTTTTTTCTTTTCTCTTCTTTTCTCATTTCTCTTCCTTTCTCTTTTCTCTTATTTTCTCTTTTCACTTTTCTCTTCTTTTCTCTTTTCCCTTTTCTCTTCTTTTCTCTATTCTCTTTTTCTCTTTACTCTTCTTTTCTCTTTTCGCTTTTCTCTTCTTATCTCTCCTTTTTCTCATATCTGTTCTTTTCTCTTTTCTCTTTTCGCTTCATTTCTCTTCTTTTCTCTTTTCCCTTTACACCTCTTTTTCCTTTTCTTCTTTTCTCTTTTCACTTTTCTTTTCTCTTTTCTCTTCTTTTCTCTTTTCTCATCTTTTCTCCTCTTTACTCTTTTCCCTTTTCTCTTCTTTTTTCTTTTCTCTTCTTTTCTCTTTTCTCTTCTTTTCTCTTTTCCCTTTTCTTTTCTCTTTTCTCTATTCTCTTCTTTTCTCTTTTTTCTCTTCTATTCACTTTTCTCTTTTATCTTTTCTCTTCTTTTCTCTTTTCTCCTCTTTTCTCTTTTCCCTTTTCTTTTCTCTTTTCTCTTTTCTCTATTCTCTTCTGTTCTCTTTTGTATTCTTTCCACTGTTCCCTTTTCTCGTTTATTCTCTTTTATCTTTTCTCTTCATTTCTCTTTTCTCTTCTTTTCCATTCTCTCTTCTTTTCTCTTTTCTAATTTCTCATTACTCTTTTCTTTTCTCTTTTCTCTTTTCTCTTCTGGTCTCTTTTTTCTCTTCTATTCTTTTCTTTTCTTTTCTCTTTTCCATTTTCTCTTCTTTTCTCTTGTCTCTTTTCTCTTTTCACTTCTTTTCTCTTTTCTCTTTTCTATTTCCTCTTCATTTCTATTTTATCTCTTCTCTTCTTTTCTCTTTTCCCTTTTCTTTTCTCTTTTCTCCTCTTTTCTCTTTTCTCTTCTTTTCTCTTCTTTTCTCTTTTCCCTTTTCTCTTCTTTTTTCTTTTCTCTTCTTTTCTCGTTTCTCTTCTTTTCTCTTTATTCTTTTCTCTTCTTATCTCTTCTCCTTTTTCTCATATCTGTTCTTTTCTCTTTTCTCTTCATTTCTCTTCTTTTCTCTTTTCCCTTTACACCTCTTTTTTCTTTTCTTCTTTTCTCTTTTCACTTTTCTTTTCTCTTTTCTCTTCTTTTCTCTTTTCACTTTTCTTTTCTCTTTTCTCTTCTTTTCTCTTTTCTCATCTTTTCTCCTCTTTACTCTTTTCCCTTTTCTCTTCTTTTTTCTTTTCTCTAATATTCTCGTTTCTTTCTTTTCTCGTTTCTCTTCTTTTCTCTTTTCCCTTTTCTTTTCTCTTTTCTCTATTCTCTTCTTATCTCTTTTCTCGTCTTTTCACTTTTCTCTTCATTTCCCTTCATTTTTCTTTTCTCTTTTCTCTTTTGTATTCTTTTCTCTTCTATTCACTTTTCTCAATTAACTTTTCTCTTCTTTTCGCTATTCTCTTCTTTTCTCTTTTCTCTTCTTTTCTCTTCATTTCTCTTTCCTCATTTCTCTATTCTCATCTGTTCTCTTTGCTCTTCTTTGCTCTTTTGTCTTTTCTCTTCTTCTATCTTCTTTTATCTTCTTTTCTCTTTTCTCTTTTCTCTATTCTCTTCTGTTCTCTTTTGTCTTCTTTCCTCTGTTCCCTTTTCTCGTCTATTCTCTTTTATCTTTTCTCTTCATTTCTCTTTTCTCTTCTTTTCCATTCTCTCTTCTTTTCTCTTTTCTCATTTCTCTTTTCTTTTCTTTTCTCTTTTCTCTTCGTGTCTCTTTTTTCTTTTCTATTCTTTTATCTTATTTTCTCTTTTCCATTTCTCTTATTTTCTCTTTTCCCTTTTCTCTTCTTTTCTCTATACTCTTTTTCTCTTTACTCTTCTTTTCTCTTTTCGCTTTTCTCTTCTTATCTCTTCTCCTTTTTCTCATATCTATTCTTTTCTCTTTTCTCTTTTCTCTTCATTTCTCTACTTTTTTCCCTGTACACCTCTTTTTTCTTTTCTTCTTTTCTCTTTTCACTTTTCTTTTCTCTTTTCTCTTCTTTTCTCTTTTCTCATCTTTTCTCCTCTTTACTCTTTTCCCTTTTCTCTGCTTTTTTCTTTTCTCTTCTTTTCTCGTTTCTCTTCTTTTTTCTTTTCTCTTCTTTTCTCTTTTCCATTTTCTTTTCTCTTTTCTCTATTCTCTTCTGTTCTCTTTTCTCGTCCTTTCTCTTTTCTCTTCATTTCCCTTCATTTTCTCTTTTGTATTCTTTTCTCTTCTATTCACTTTTCTCTTTTAACTTTTCTCTTCTTTTCTCTTTTCTCTTCTTTGCTCTTTTCTCTTTTCTCTTCTTCTATCTTCTTTTATCTTCTTTTCTCTTTTCTCTTTTCTCTATTCTCTTCTGTTCTCTTTTGTCTTCTTTCCTCTGTTCCCTTTTCTTGTCTATTCTCTTTTATCTTTTCTCTTCTTTTCTCTTTTCTCTTCTTTTCTCCTTTCACGTTTATTTTCTCTTTTCTCTTCTTTTCTCATTCATTTTTTCTCTTTTCTCTTTTCTCTTCTTTTCTCTTTTCTCTTATTTTCTCCTTTCTTTTCTCTTTTCTCTTCTTCTCGTCTTTTCTCCTTTCTCTTCTTTTCCCTTCATTTCTCTTTTCTCTTTTGTATTCTTTTATCTTATATTTACTTTTCTCTTTTATCTTTTCTTTTCTCGTCTTTTCTCTATTCTCTTCTTTTCTCTTTTCTCTTCTTTTCTCTTCCTTTCTCTTTCCTCATTTCTCTATTCTCATCTGTTCTCTTTTCTCTTCTTTGCACTTTTCTCTTTTCTGTTCTTCTATCTTCTTTTATCTTCTTTTCTCTTTTCTCTTTTCTATATTCTCTTCTGTTCTCTTTTGTCTTCTTTCCTCTGTTCCCTTTTCTCGTCTATTCTCTTTTATCTTTTCTCTTCATTTCTCTTTTCTCTTCTTTTCCATTCTCTCTTCTTTTCTCTTTTCTCATTTCTCTTTTCTTTTCTTTTCTTCTTTTCTCTTTTCTCTTCTTGTCTCTTTTTTCTCTTCTAGTCTTTTCTCTTCTTTTCTCTTTTCCATTTTCTCTTCTTTTCTCTTGTCTCTTTTCTCTTTTCACTTCTTGTCTCTTTCTTCTCTTCTATTATTTTCTCTTCTTTTCTTTTTTCTATTTCCTCTTCTTTTCTGTTTTATCTCTTCTCTTCTTTTCTCTTTTCCCTTTTCTTTTCTCTTTTCTCTTCTTTTCTCTTCTTTTCTCCTTTCACTTTTCTTTTCTCTTTTCTCTTCTTTTCTCATCTTTTCGCCTCTTTATTCTTTTCCCTTTTCTCTTCTTTTTTCTTTTCTCTTCTTTTCTCATTTCTCTTCTTTTCTCTTTTCTCTTATTTTCTCTTTTCACTTTTCTCTTCTTTTCTCTTTTCCCTTTTCTCTTCTTTTCTCTATTCTCTTTTTCTCTTTACTCTTCTTTTCTCTTTTCGCTTTTCTCTTCTTATCTCTTCTCCTTTTTCTCATATCTGTTCTTTTCTCTTTTCTCTTTTCGCTTCATTTCTCTTCTTTTCTCTTTTCCCTTTACACCTCTTTTTCCTTTTCTTCTTTTCTCTTTTCACTTTTCTTTTCTCTTTTCTCTTCTTTTCTCTTTTCTCATCCTTTCTCCTCTTTACTCTTTTCCCTTTTCTCTTCTTTTTTCTTTTCTCTTCTTTTCTCTTTTCTCTTCTTTTCTCTTTTCCCTTATCTTTTCTCTTTTCTCTATTCTCTTCTTTTCTCTTTTTTCTCTTCTATTCACTTTTCTCTTTTATCTTTTCTCTTCTTTTCTCTTTTCTCCTCTTTTCTCTTTTCCCTTTTCTTTTCTCTTTTCTCTTTTCTCTATTCTCTTCTGTTCTCTTTTGTCTTCTTTCCACTGTTCCCTTTTCTCGTCTATTCTCTTTTATCTTTTCTCTTCATTTCTCTTTTCTCTTCTTTTCCATTCTCTCTTCTTTTCTCTTTTCTAATTTCTCATTACTCTTTTCTTTTCTTTTCTCTTTTCTCTTTTCTCTTCTGGTCTCTTTTTTCTCTTCTATTCTTTTCTTTTCTTTTCTCTTTTCCATTTTCTCTTCTTTTCTCTTGTCTCTTTTCTCTTTTCACTTCTTTTCTCTTTTCTCTTTTCTATTTCCTCTTCATTTCTATTTTATCTCTTCTCTTCTTTTCTCTTTTCCCTTTTCTTTTCTCTTTTCTCTTCTTTTCTCTTTTCTCTTCTGTTCTCTTCTTTTCTCTTTTCCCTTTTCTCTTCTTTTTTCTTTTCTCTTCTTTTCTCGTTTCTCTTCTTTTCTCTTTTCTCTTTTCTCTTCTTATCTCTTCTCCTTTTTCTCATATCTGTTCTTTTCTCTTTTCTCTTCATTTCTCTTCTTTTCTCTTTTCCCTTTACACCTCTTTTTTCTTTTCTTCTTTTCTCTTTTCACTTTTCTTTTCTCTTTTCTCTTCTTTTCTCTTTTCACTTTTCTTTTCTCTTTTCTCTTCTTTTCTCTTTTCTCTTCTTTTCTCCTCTTTACTCTTTTCCCTTTTCTCTTCTTTTTTCTTTTCTCTAATATTCTCGTTTCTCTTCTTTTCTCGTTTCTCTTCTTTTCTCTTTTCTCGTCTTTTCACTTTTCTCTTCATTTCCCTTCATTTTTCTTTTCTCTTTTCTCTTTTGTATTCTTTTCTCTTCTATTCACTTTTCTCAATTAACTTTTCTCTTCTTTTCGCTATTCTCTTCTTTTCTCTTTTCTCTTCTTTTCTCTTCATTTCTCTTTCCTCATTTCTCTATTCTCATCTGTTCTCTTTGCTCTTCTTTGCTCTTTTGTCTTTTCTCTTCTTCTATCTTCTTTGATCTTCTTTTCTCTTTTCTCTATTCTCTTCTGTTCTCTTTTGTCTTCTTTCCTCTGTTCCCTTTTCTCGTCTATTCTCTTTTATCTTTTCTCTTCATTTCTCTTTTCTCTTCTTTTCCATTCTCTCTTCTTTTCTCTTTTCTCATTTCTCTTTCCTTTTCTTTTCTCTTTTCTCTTCGTGTCTCTTTTTTCTTTTCTATTCTTTTATCTTATTTTCTCTTTTCCATTTCTCTTATTTTCTCTTTTCCCTTTTCTCTTCTTTTCTCTATACTCTTTTTCTCTTTACTCTTCTTTTCTCTTTTCCCTTTTCTCTTCTTTTCTCTTCTCTTTTTCTCTTTACTCTTCTTTTCTCTTTTCGCTTTTCTCTTCTTATCTCTTCTCCTTTTTCTCATATCTGTTCTTTTCTCTTTTCTCTTTTCGCTTCATTTCTCTTCTTTTCTCTTTTCCCTTTACACCTCTTTTTCCTTTTCTTCTTTTCTCTTTTCACTTTTCTTTTCTCTTTTCTCTTCTTTTCTCTTTTCTCATCTTTTCTCCTCTTTACTCTTTTCCCTTTTCTCTTCTTTTTTCTTTTCTCTTCTTTTCTCTTTTCTCTTCTTTTCTCTTTTCCCTTTTCTTTTCTCTTTTCTCTATTCTCTTCTTTTCTCTTTTCTCGTCTTTTCTGTTTTCGCGTCATTTCCCTTCATTTCTCTTTTCTCTTTTCTCTTTTGTATTCTTTTCTCTTCTATTCACTTTTCTGTTTTAACTTTTCTCTTCTTTTCTCTATTCTCTTCTTTTCTCTTTTTTCTCTTCTATTCACTTTTCTCTTTTATCTTTTCTCTTCCTTTCTCTTTTCTCCTCTTTTCTCTTTTCCCTTTTCTTTTCTCTTTTCTCTTTTCTCTTTTCTCTTCGTATCTCTTCTTTTCTCTTTTCTCTTCTTTTCTCTACTTTTCTCTTTTCCCTTTATTCTCTTCTTTTCTCTTTTCCTATATTCTCATCTTTTCTCTTTTCTCTTTTCTCTTCTTTTCTCTTCTTTATTCTTTAACCTTTTCTCTTCTTTTTACTCTTCTTTTCTCTTTTCTCTTCTTTTCATTTCTTTTCTCTTCTTTTCTCTTTTCTCTTCTTTTCTCTTCCTTTCTCTATATATTCTCTTTTCTCTCATTTTCTCTTATTTTCTCTTTTTCCTTTTCTCTTCTTTTCTCTATTCTCTTTTTCTCTTTACTCTTATTTTCTCTTTTCGCTTTTCTCTTCTTATCTCTTCTCCTTTTTCTCATATCTGTTCTTTTCTCTTTTCTCTTTTCTCTTCATTTCTCTTCTTTTTTCCCTTTACACCTCTTTTTTCTTTTCTTCTTTTCTCTTTTCACTTTTCTTTTCTCTTTTCTCTTTTCTTTTCTCTTTTCTCTTCTTTTCTCTTTTCTCATCTTTTCTCCTCTTTACTCTTTTCCCTTTTCTCTTCTTTTTTCTTTCCTCTTCTTTTCTCGTTTTTCTTCTTTTCTCTTTTCTCTTCTTTTCTCTTTTCCCTTTTCTTTTCTCTTTTCTCTATTCTCTTCTTTTCTCTTTTCTCGTCTTTTCTCTTTTCTCTTCATTTCCCTTCATTGTTCTTTTCTCTTTTCTCTTTTGTATTCTTTTCTCTTCTATTCACTTTTCTCTTTTAACTTTTCTCTTCTTTTCTCTATTCTCTTCTTTTCCCTTTTTTCTCTACTATTCACTTTTCTCTTTTATGTTTTCTCTTCTTTTCTCTATTCTCTTCTTTTCTCTATTAACTTTTCTCTTCTTTCCTCTATTCTCTTCTTTTCTCTTTTTTCTCTTCTATTCACTTTTCTCCTTTATCTTTTCTCTTCTTTTCTCTATTCTCTTCTTTTCTCTTTTCTCTTCATTTCTCTTTCCTCATTTCTCTATTCTCATCTGTTCTCTTTTCTCTTCTTTGCTCTTTTCTCTTTTCTCTTCTTCTATCTTCTTTTATCTTCTTTTCTCTTTTCTCTGTTCTCTTCTGTTCTCTTTTGTCTTCTTTCCACTGTTCCCTTTTCTCGTCTATTCTCTTTTATCTTTTCTCTTCTTTTCTCTTTTCTCTTCTTTTCTCTTCTTTTCTCATTTCACGTTTCTTTTCTCTTTTCTCTTCTTTTATCATTCATTTTCTCTCTTTTCTCTTTTCTCTTCTTTTCTCTTTTCTCTTCTTTTCTCCTTTCTTTTCTCTTTTCTCTTCTTCTCTTCTTTTCTCTTTTCTCTTCTTTTCCCTTCATTTCTCTTTTCTCTTTTGTATTCTTTTATCTTCTATTCACTTTTCTCTTTTATCTTTTCTTTTCTCTTCTTTTCTCTATTCTCTTCTTTTCTCTTTTCTCTTCTTTTCTCTTCATTTCTCTTTCCTCATTTCTCTATTCTCATCTGTTCTCTTTTCTCTTCTTTGCTCTTTTCTCTTTTCTCTTCTTCTATCTTCTTTTATCTTCTTTTCTCTTTTCTCTTTTCTCTATTCTCTTCTGTTCTCTTTTGTCTTCTTTCCTCTGTTCCCTTTTCTTGTCTATTCTCTTTTATCTTTTCTCTTCTTTTCTCTTTTCTCTTCTTTTCTCCTTTCACGTTTATTTTCTCTTTTCTCTTCTTTTCTCATTCATTTTTTCTCTTTTCTCTTCTTTTCTCTTCTTTTCTCTTTTCTCTTATTTTCTCCTTTCTTTTCTCTTTTCTCTTCTTCTCGTCTTTTCT
This sequence comes from Chiloscyllium punctatum, assembly GCF_047496795.1. Taxonomy (NCBI): domain Eukaryota; kingdom Metazoa; phylum Chordata; class Chondrichthyes; order Orectolobiformes; family Hemiscylliidae; genus Chiloscyllium; species Chiloscyllium punctatum. The sequence goes on from NC_092779.1 coordinate 37,724,133, forward strand.
CCTTTCTCTTCTTTTCCCTTCATTTCTCTTTTCTCTTTTGTATTCTTTTATCTTCTATTCACTTTTCTCTTTTATCTTTTCTTTTCTCGTCTTTTCTCTATTCTCTTCTTTTCTCTTTTCTCTTCTTTTCTCTTCCTTTCTCTTTCCTCATTTCTCTATTCTCATCTGTTCTCTTTTCTCTTCTTTGCTCTTTTCTCTTTTCTCTTCTTCTATCTTCTTTTATCTTCTTTTCTCTTTTCTCTTTTCTATATTCTCTTCTGTTCTCTTTTGTCTTCTTTCCTCTGTTCCCTTTTCTCGTCTATTCTCTTTTATCTTTTCTCTTCATTTCTCTTTTCTCTTCTTTTCCATTCTCTCTTCTTTTCTCTTTTCTCATTTCTCTTTTCTTTTCTTTTCTTCTTTTCTCTTTTCTCTTCTTGTCTCTTTTTTCTCTTCTAGTCTTTTCTCTTCTTTTCTCTTTTCCATTTTCTCTTCTTTTCTCTTGTCTCTTTTCTCTTTTCACTTCTTGTCTCTTTCTTCTCTTCTATTATTTTCTCTTCTTTTCTTTTTTCTATTTCCTCTTCTTTTCTATTTTATCTCTTCTCTTCTTTTCTCTTTTCCCTTTTCTTTTCTCTTTTCTCTTCTTTTCTCTTCTTTTCTCCTTTCACTTTTCTTTTCTCTTTTCTCTTCTTTTCTCATCTTTTCGCCTCTTTATTCTTTTCCCTTTTCTCTTCTTTTTTCTTTTCTCTTCTTTTCTCATTTCTCTTCTTTTCTCTTTTCTCTTATTTTCTCTTTTCACTTTTCTCTTCTTTTCTCTTTTCCCTTTTCTCTTCTTTTCTCTATTCTCTTTTTCTCTTTACTCTTCTTTTCTCTTTTCGCTTTTCTCTTCTTATCTCTTCTCCTTTTTCTCATATCTGTTCTTTTCTCTTTTCTCTTTTCGCTTCATTTCTCTTCTTTTCTCTTTTCCCTTTACACCTCTTTTTCATTTTCTTCTTTTCTCTTTTCACTTTTCTTTTCTCTTTTCTCTTCTTTTCTCTTTTCTCATCTTTTCTCCTCTTTACTCTTTTCCCTTTTCTCTTCTTTTTTCTTTTCTCTTCTTTTCTCTTTTCTCTTCTTTTCTCTTTTCCCTTTTCTTTTCTCTTTTCTCTATTCTCTTCTTTTCTCTTTTTTCTCTTCTATTCACTTTTCTCTTTTATCTTTTCTCTTCTTTTCTCTTTTCTCCTCTTTTCTCTTTTCCCTTTTCTTTTCTCCTTCTCTTTTCTCTTTTCTCTTCTTTTCTCCTTTTACGTTTCTTTTCTCTTTTCTCTTCTTTTATCATTCATTTTCTCTCTTTTCTGTTTTCTCTTCTTTTCTCTTTTCTCTTCTTTTCTCCTTTCTTTTCTCTTTTCTCTTCTTCTCTTCTTTTCTCTATTCTCTTTTTCTCTTTACTCTTCTTTTCTCTTTTCGATTTTCTCTTCTTATCTCTTCTCCTTTTTCTCATATCTATTCTTTTCTCTTTTCTCTTTTCTCTCCATTTCTCTACTTTTTTCCCTTTACACCTCTTTTTTCTTTTCTTCTTTTCTCTTTTCACTTTTCTTTTCTCTTTTCTCTTCTTTTCTCTTTTCTCATCTTTTCTCCTCTTTACTCTTTTCCCTTTTCTCTTCTTTTTTCTTTCGTCTTCTTTTCTCGTTTCTCTTCTTTTCTCTTTTCTCTTCTTTTCTCTTTTCCCTTTTCTTTTCTCTTTTCTCTATTCTCTTCTTTTCTCTTTTCTCGTCGTTTCTCTATTCTCTTCATTTCCCTTCATTGTTCTTTTCTCTTTTCTCTTTTGTATTCTTTTCTCTTCTATTCACTTTTCTCTTTTAACTTTTCTCTTCTTTTCTCTATTCTCTTCTTTTCCCTTTTTTCTCTACTATTCACTTTTCTCTTTTATGTTTTCTCTTCTTTTCTCTATTCTCTTCTTTTCTCTGTTAACTTTTCTCTTCTTTCCTCTATTCTCTTCTTTTCTCTTTTTTCTCTTCTATTCACTTTTCTCCTTTATCTTTTCTCTTCTTTTCTCTATTCTCTTCTTTTCTCTTTTCTCTTCATTTCTCTTTCCTCATTTCTCTTCTTTTCACGTCTTTTCTCTTTTCTCTTCTTATCTCCTTTCTTTTCTCTTGTCTCTTCTCTTCTTTTCTCTTTTCTCTTCTTTTCTCTTCATTTCTCTTTTCTCTTTTGTATTCTTTTATCTTCTATTCACATTTCTCTTTTATCTTTTCTCTTCTTTTCTCTATTCTCTTCTTTTCTCTTTTCCCTTTTCTTTTCTTTTCTCTTTTCTCTTCTTTTCTCTTTTCTCTTCTTTTCTCTTCCTTTCTCCATACACGTTTCTTTTCTCTTTTCTCTTCTTTTCTCATTCATTTTTTCTCTTTTCTCTTCTTTTCTCTTCTTTTCTCTTTTCTCTTCTTTTCCCTTCATTTCTCTTTTCTCTTTTGTATTCTTTTATCTTCTATTCTCTTTTCTCTTCTTTTCTCTTCATTTCTCTTTCCTCGTTTCTCTATTCTCATCTGTTCTCTTTTCTCTTCTTGCTCTTTTCTCTTTTCTCTTCTTCTATCTACTTTTATCTTCTTTTCGCTTTTCTCTTTTCTCTATTCTCTTCTGTTCTCTTTTGTCTTCTTTCCACTGTTCCCTTTTCTCGTCTATTCTCTTTTATCTTTTCTCTTCATTTCTCTTTTCTCTTCTTTTCCATTCTCTCTTCTTTTCTCTTTTCTCATTTCTCTTTTCTTTTCTTTTCTCTTTTCTCTTTTCTCTTCTTGTCTCTTTTTTCTCTTCTATTCTTTTCTCTTCTTTTCTCTTTTCCATTTTCTCTTCTTTTCTCTTGTCTCTTTTCTCTTTTCACTTCTTGTCTCTTTCTTCTCTTCTTTTATTTTCTCTTCTTTTCTTTTTTCTATTTCCTCTTCTTTTCTATTTTATCTCTTCTCTTCTTTTCTCTTTTCCCTTTTCTTTTCTCTTTTCTCTTCTTTTCTCCTTTCACTTTTCTTTTCTCTTTTCTCTTCTTTTCTCATCTTTTCGCCTCTTTATTCTTTTCCCTTTTCTCTTCTTTTTTCTTTTCTCTTCTTTTCTCATTTCTCTTCTTTTCTCTTTTCTCTTATTTTCTCTTTTCACTTTTCTCTTCTTTTCTCTTTTCCCTTTTCTCTTCTTTTAACTTTTCTCTTTTTCTCTTTACTCTTCTTTTCTCTTTTCGCTTTTCTCTTCTTATCTCTTCTCCTTTTTCTCATATCTGTTCTTTTCTCTTTTCTCTTTTCGCTTCATTTCTCTTCTTTTCTCTTTTCCCTTTACACCTCTTTTTCCTTTTCTTCTTTTCTCTTTTCACTTTTCTTTTCTCTTTTCTCTTCTTTTCTCTTTTCTCATCTTTTCTCCTCTTTACTCTTTTCCCTTTTCTCTTCTTTTTTCTTTTCTCTTCTTTTCTCTTTTCTCTTCTTTTCTCTTTTCCCTTTTCTTTTCTCTTTTCTCTATTCTCTTCTTTTCTCTTTTTTCTCTTCTATTCACTTTTCTCTTTTATCTTTTCTCTTCTTTTCTCTTTTCTCCTCTTTTCTCTTTTCCCTTTTCTTTTCTCTTTTCTCTTTTCTCTTTTCTCTTCTTTTCTCTTCTTTTCACTTTTCTCTTTTCTCTTCTTTTATCTTTTCTCATCTTTTCTCCTCTTTACTCTTTTCCCTTTTCTCTTCTTTTTTCTTATCTCTTCTTTTCTCGTTTCTCTTCTTTTCTCGTTTCTCTTCTTTTCTCTTTTCCCTTTTCTTTTCTCTTTTCTCTATTCTCTTCTTTTCTCTTTTTTCTCTTCTATTCACTTTTCTCTTTTATCTTTTCTCTTCTTTTCTCTATTCTCTTCTTTTCTATTTTCCCTTTTCTTTTCTTTTCTCTTTTCTCTACTTTTCTCTTTTCTCTTCTTTTCTCCTTTCACGTTTCTTTTCTCTTTTCTCTTCTTTTCTCATTCATTTTTTCTCTTTTCTCTTTTCTCTTCTTTTCTCTTTTCTCTTCTTATCTCCTTTCTTTTCTCTTGTCTCTTCTCTTCTTTTCTCTTTTCTCTTCTTTTCTCTTCATTTCTCTTTTCTCTTTTGTATTCTTTTATCTTCTATTCACATTTCTCTTTTATCTTTTCTCTTCTTTTCTCTATTCTCTTCTTTTCTCTTTTCCCTTTGCTTTTCTTTTCTCTTTTCTCTTCTTTTCTCTTTTCTCTTCTTTTCTCTTCCTTTCTCCATACACGTTTCTTTTCTCTTTTCTCTTCTTTTCTCATTCATTTTTTCTCTTTTCTCTTTTCTCTTCTTTTCTCTTTTCTCTTCTTTTCCCTTCATTTCTCTTTTCTCTTTTGTATTCTTTTATCTTCTATTCTCTTTTCTCTTCTTTTCTCTTCATTTCTCTTTCCTCGTTTCTCTATTCTCATCTGTTCTCTTTTCTCTTCTTTGCTCTTTTCTCTTTTCTCTTCTTCTATCTACTTTTATCTTCTTTTCGCTTTTCTCTTTTCTATATTCTCTTCTGTTCTCTTTTGTCTTCTTTCCTCTGTTCCCTTTTCTCGTCTATTCTCTTTTATCTTTTCTCTTCATTTCTCTTTTCTCTTCTTTTCCATTCTCTCTTCTTTTCTCTTTTCTCATTTCTCTTTTCTTTTCTTTTCTCTTTTCTCTTTTCTCTTCTTGTCTCTTTTTTCTCTTCTATTCTTTTCTCTTCTTTTCTCTTTTCCATTTTCTCTTCTTTTCTCTTGTCTCTTTTCTCTTTTCACTTCTTGTCTCTTTCTTCTCTTCTATTATTTTCTCTTCTTTTCTTTTTTCTATTTCCTCTTCTTTTCTATTTTATCTCTTCTCTTCTTTTCTCTTTTCCCTTTTCTTTTCTCTTTTCTCTTCTTTTCTCCTTTCACTTTTCTTTTCTCTTTTCTCTTCTTTTCTCATCTTTTCGCCTCTTTATTCTTTTCCCTTTTCTCTTCTTTTTTCTTTTCTCTTCTTTTCTCATTTCTCTTCTTTTCTCTTTTCTCTTATTTTCTCTTTTCACTTTTCTCTTCTTTTCTCTTTTCCCTTTTCTCTTCTTTTCTCTATTCTCTTTTTCTCTTTACTCTTCTTTTCTCTTTTCGCTTTTCTCTTCTTATCTCTTCTCCTTTTTCTCATATCTGTTCTTTTCTCTTTTCTCTTTTCGCTTCATTTCTCTTCTTTTCTCTTTTCCCTTTACACCTCTTTTTCCTTTTCTTCTTTTCTCTTTTCACTTTTCTTTTCTCTTTTCTCTTCTTTTCTCTTTTCTCATCTTTTCTCCTCTTTACTCTTTTCCCTTTTCTCTTCTTTTTTCTTTTCTCTTCTTTTCTCTTTTCTCTTCTTTTCTCTTTTCCCTTATCTTTTCTCTTTTCTCTATTCTCTTCTTTTCTCTTTTTTCTCTTCTATTCACTTTTCTCTTTTATCTTTTCTCTTCTTTTCTCTTTTCTCCTCTTTTCTCTTTTCCCTTTTCTTTTCTCTTTTCTCTTTTCTCTATTCTCTTCTGTTCTCTTTTGTCTTCTTTCCACTGTTCCCTTTTCTCGTCTATTCTCTTTTATCTTTTCTCTTCATTTCTCTTTTCTCTTCTTTTCCATTCTCTCTTCTTTTCTCTTTTCTAATTTCTCATTACTCTTTTCTTTTCTCTTTTCTCTTTTCTCTTCTGGTCTCTTTTTTCTCTTCTATTCTTTTCTTTTCTTTTCTCTTTTCCATTTTCTCTTCTTTTCTCTTATCTCTTTTCTCTTTTCACTTCTTTTCTCTTTTCTCTTTTCTATTTCCTCTTCATTTCTATTTTATCTCTTCTCTTCTTTTCTCTTTTCCCTTTTCTTTTCTCTTTTCTCTTCTTTTCTCTTTTCTCTTCTTTTTTCTTCTTTTCTCTTTTCCCTTTTCTCTTCTTTTTTCTTTTCTCTTCTTTTCTCGTTTCTCTTCTTTTCTCTTTTCTCTTTTCTCTTCTTATCTCTTCTCCTTTTCTCATATCTGTTCTTTTCTCTTTTCTCTTCATTTCATTTCTTTTCTCTTTTCCCTTTACACCTCTTTTTTCTTTTCTTCTTTTCTCTTTTCACTTTTCTTTTCTCTTTTCTCTTCTTTTCTCTTTTCACTTTTCTTTTCTCTTTTCTCTTCTTTTCTCTTTTCTCTTCTTTTCTCCTCTTTACTCTTTTCCCTTTTCTCTTCTTTTTTCTTTTCTCTAATATTCTCGTTTCTCTTCTTTTCTCGTTTCTCTTCTTTTCTCTTTTCTCGTCTTTTCACTTTTCTCTTCATTTCCCTTCATTTTTCTTTTCTCTTTTCTCTTTTGTATTCTTTTCTCTTCTATTCACTTTTCTCAATTAACTTTTCTCTTCTTTTCGCTATTCTCTTCTTTTCTCTTTTCTCTTCTTTTCTCTTCATTTCTCTTTCCTCATTTCTCTATTCTCATCTGTTCTCTTTGCTCTTCTTTGCTCTTTTGTCTTTTCTCTTCTTCTATCTTCTTTTATCTTCTTTTCTCTTTTCTCTTTTCTCTATTCTCTTCTGTTCTCTTTTGTCTTCTTTCCTCTGTTCCCTTTTCTCGTCTATTCTCTTTTATCTTTTCTCTTCATTTCTCTTTTCTCTTCTTTTCCATTCTCTCTTCTTTTCTCTTTCCTCATTTCTCTTTTCTTTTCTTTTCTCTTTTCTCTTCGTGTCTCTTTTTTCTTTTCTATTCTTTTATCTTATTTTCTCTTTTCCATTTCTCTTATTTTCTCTTTTCCCTTTTCTCTTCTTTTCTCTATACTCTTTTTCTCTTTACTCTTCTTTTCTCTTTTCGCTTTTCTCTTCTTATCTCTTCTCCTTTTTCTCATATCTATTCTTTTCTCTTTTCTCTTTTCTCTTCATTTCTCTACTTTTTTCCCTGTACACCTCTTTTTTCTTTTCTTCTTTTCTCTTTTCACTTTTCTTTTCTCTTTTCTCTTCTTTTCTCTTTTCTCATCTTTTCTCCTCTTTACTCTTTTCCCTTTTCTCTGCTTTTTTCTTTTCTCTTCTTTTCTCGTTTCTCTTCTTTTTTCTTTTCTCTTCTTTTCTCTTTTCCATTTTCTTTTCTCTTTTCTCTATTCTCTTCTGTTCTCTTTTCTCGTCCTTTCTCTTTTCTCTTCATTTCCCTTCATTTTCTCTTTTGTATTCTTTTCTCTTCTATTCACTTTTCTCTTTTAACTTTTCTCTTCTTTTCTCTGTTCTCTTCTTTTCTCTTTTTTCTCTTCTATTCACTTTTCTCTTTTATCTTTTCTCTTCTTTTCTCTATTCTCTTCTTTTCTCTATTAACTTTTCTCTTCTTTTCTCTATTCTCTTCTTTTCTCTTTTTTCTCTTCTATTCACTTTTCTCCTTTATCTTTTCTCTTCTTTTCTCTATTCTCTTCTTTTCTCTTTTCTTTTCTCTTTTATCTTCTTCTCTTCTTTTCTCCTTTCTCTTCTTTTCCCTTCATTTCTCTTTTCTCTTTTGTATTCTTTTATCTTCTGTTCACTTTTCTCTTTTATCTTTTCTTTTCTCGTCTTTTCTCTATTCTCTTCTTTTCTCTTTTCTCTTCTTTTCTCTTTTCCCTTTTCTTTTCTCTTTTCTCTATTCTCTTCTTTTCTCTTTTCTCGTCTTTTCTGTTTTCGCGTCATTTCCCTTCATTTCTCTTTTCTCTTTTCTCTTTTGTATTCTTTTCTCTTCTATTCACTTTTCTGTTTTAACTTTTCTCTTCTTTTCTCTATTCTCTTCTTTTCTCTTTTTTCTCTTCTATTCACTTTTCTCTTTTATATTTTCTCTTCTTTTCTCTTTTCTCCTCTTTTCTCTTTTCCCTTTTCTTTTCTCTTTTCTCTTTTCTCTTTTCTCTTCGTATCTCTTCTTTTCTCTTTTCTCTTCTTTTCTCTACTTTTCTCTTTTCCCTTTATTCTCTTCTTTTCTCTTTTCCTATATTCTCATCTTTTCTCTTTTCTCTTTTCTCTTCTTTTCTCTTCTTTATTCTTTAACCTTTTCTCTTCTTTTTACTCTTCTTTTCTCTTTTCTCTTCTTTTCATTTCTTTTCTCTTCTTTTCTCTTTTCTCTTCTTTTCTCTTCCTTTCTCTATATATTCTCTTTTCTCTCATTTTCTCTTATTTTCTCTTTTTCCTTTTCTCTTCTTTTCTCTATTCTCTTTTTCTCTTTACTCTTATTTTCTCTTTTCGCTTTTCTCTTCTTATCTCTTCTCCTTTTTCTCATATCTGTTCTTTTCTCTTTTCTCTTTTCTCTTCATTTCTCTTCTTTTTTCCCTTTACACCTCTTTTTTCTTTTCTTCTTTTCTCTTTTCACTTTTCTTTTCTCTTTTCTCTTCTTTTCTCTTTTCTCATCTTTTCTCCTCTTTACTCTTTTCCCTTTTCTCTTCTTTTTTCTTTTCTCTTCTTTTCTCTTTTCTCCTCTTTTCTCTTTTCCCTTTTCTTTTCTCTTTTCTCTTTTCTCTTTTCTCTTCTTTTCTCTTCTTTTCACTTTTCTCTTTTCTCTTCTTTTATCTTTTCTCATCTTTTCTCCTCTTTACTCTTTTCCCTTTTCTCTTCTTTTTTCTTATCTCTTCTTTTCTCGTTTCTCTACTTTTCTCTTTTCTCTTCTTTTCTCCTTTCACGTTTCTTTTCTCTTTTCTCTTCTTTTCTCATTCATTTTTTCTCTTTACTCTTCTTTTCTCTTTTCGCTTTTCTCTTCTTATCTCTTCTCCTTTTTCTCATATCTGTTCTTTTCTCTTTTCTCTTTTCGCTTCATTTCTCTTCTTTTCTCTTTTCCCTTTACACCTCTTTTTCCTTTTCTTCTCTTCTCTTTTCACTTTTCTTTTCTCTTTTCTCTTCTTTTCTCTTTTCTCATCTTTTCTCCTCTTTACTCTTTTCCCTTTTCTCTTCTTTTTTCTTTTCTCTTCTTTTCTCTTTTCTCTTCTTTTCTCTTTTCCCTTTTCTTTTCTCTTTTCTCTATTCTCTTCTTTTCTCTTTTTTCTCTTCTATTCACTTTTCTCTTTTATCTTTTCTCTTCTTTTCTCTTTTCTCCTCTTTTCTCTTTTCCCTTTTCTTTTCTCCTTCTCTTTTCTCTTTTCTCTTCTTTTCTCCTTTTACGTTTCTTTTCTCTTTTCTCTTCTTTTATCATTCATTTTCTCTCTTTTCTGTTTTCTCTTCTTTTCTCTTTTCTCTTCTTTTCTCCTTTCTTTTCTCTTTTCTCTTCTTCTCTTCTTTTCTCTATTCTCTTTACTCTTCTTTTCTCTTTTCGATTTTCTCTTCTTATCTCTTCTCCTTTTTCTCATATCTATTCTTTTCTCTTTTCTCTTTTCTCTTCATTTCTCTACTTTTTTCCCTTTACACCTCTTTTTTCTTTTCTTCTTTTCTCTTTTCACTTTTCTTTTCTCTTTTCTCTTCTTTTCTCTTTTCTCATCTTTTCTCCTCTTTACTCTTTTCCCTTTTCTCTTCTTTTTTCTTTCGTCTTCTTTTCTCGTTTCTCTTCTTTTCTCTTTTCTCTTCTTTTCTCTTTTCCCTTTTCTTTTCTCTTTTCTCTATTCTCTTCTTTTCTCTTTTCTCGTCTTTTCTCTTTTCTCTTCATTTCCCTTCATTGTTCTTTTCTCTTTTCTCTTTTGTATTCTTTTCTCTTCTATTCACTTTTCTCTTTTAACTTTTCTTTTCTTTTCTCTATTCTCTTCTTTTCCCTTTTTTCTCTACTATTCACTTTTCTCTTTTATGTTTTCTCTTCTTTTCTCTATTCTCTTCTTTTCTCTGTTAACTTTTCTCTTCTTTCCTCTATTCTCTTCTTTTCTCTTTTTTCTCTTCTATTCACTTTCTCCTTTATCTTTTCTCTTCTTTTCTCTATTCTCTTCTTTTCTCTTTTCTCTTCATTTCTCTTTCCTCATTTCTCTTCTTTTCTCTTCTTTTCTCTTTTCTCTTCTTATCTCCTTTCTTTTCTCTTGTCTCTTCTCTTCTTTTCTCTTTTCTCTTCTTTTCTCTTCATTTGTCTTTTCTCTTTTGTATTCTTTTATCTTCTATTCACATTTCTCTTTTATCTTTTCTCTTCTTTTCTCTATTCTCTTCTTTTCTCTTTTCCCTTTTCTTTTCTTTTCTCTTTTCTCTTCTTTTCTCTTTTCTATTCTTTTCTCTTCCTTTCTCCATACACGTTTCTTTTCTCTTTTCTCTTCTTTTCTCATTCATTTTTTCTCTTTTCTCTTTTCTCTTCTTTTCTCTTCTTTTCTCTTTTCTCTTCTTTTCCCTTCATTTCTCTTTTCTCTTTTGTATTCTTTTATCTTCTATTCTCTTTTCTCTTCTTTTCTCTTCATTTCTCTTTCCTCGTTTCTCTATTCTCATCTGTTCTCTTTTCTCTTCTTTGCTCTTTTCTCTTTTCTCTTCTTCTATCTACTTTTATCTTCTTTTCGCTTTTCTCTTTTCTCTATTCTCTTCTGTTCTCTTTTGTCTTCTTTCCACTGTTCCCTTTTCTCGTCTATTCTCTTTTATCTTTTCTCTTCATTTCTCTTTTCTCTTCTTTTCCATTCTCTCTTCTTTTCTCTTTTCTCATTTCTCTTTTCTTTTCTTTTCTCTTTTCTCTTTTCTCTTCTTGTCTCTTTTTTCTCTTCTATTCTTTTCTCTTCTTTTCTCTTTTCCATTTTCTCTTCTTTTCTCTTGTCTCTTTTCTCTTTTCACTTCTTGTCTCTTTCTTCTCTTCTATTATTTTCTCTTCTTTTCTTTTTTCTATTTCCTCTTCTTTTCTATTTTATCTCTTCTCTTCTTTTCTCTTTTCCCTTTTCTTTTCTCTTTTCTCTTCTTTTCTCCTTTCACTTTTCTTTTCTCTTTTCTCTTCTTTTCTCATCTTTTCGCCTCTTTATTCTTTTCCCTTTTCTCTTCTTTTTTCTTTTCTCTTCTTTTCTCATTTCTCTTCTTTTCTCTTTTCTCTTATTTTCTCTTTTCACTTTTCTCTTCTTTTCTCTTTTCCCTTTTCTCTTCTTTTCTCTATTCTCTTTTTCTCTTTACTCTTCTTTTCTCTTTTCGCTTTTCTCTTCTTATCTCTTCTCCTTTTTCTCATATCTGTTCTTTTCTCTTTTCTCTTTTCGCTTATTTTCTCTTCTTTTCTCTTTTCCCTTTACACCTCTTTTTCCTTTTCTTCTTTTCTCTTTTCACTTTTCTTTTCTCTTTTCTCTTCTTTTCTCTTTTCTCATCTTTTCTCCTCTTTACTCTTTTCCCTTTTCTCTTCTTTTTTCTTTTCTCTTCTTTTCTCTTTTCTCTTCTTTTCTCTTTTCCCTTTTCTTTTCTCTTTTCTCTATTCTCTTCTTTTCTCTTTTTTCTCTTCTATTCACTTTTCTCTTTTATCTTTTCTCTTCTTTTCTCTTTTCTCCTCTTTTCTCTTTTCCCTTTTCTTTTCTCTTTTCTCTTTTCTCTATTCTCTTCTGTTCTCTTTTGTCTTCTTTCCACTGTTCCCTTTTCTCGTCTATTCTCTTTTATCTTTTCTCTTCATTTCTCTTTTCTCTTCTTTTCCATTCTCTCTTCTTTTCTCTTTTCTAATTTCTCATTACTCTTTTCTTTTCTTTTCTCTTTTCTCTTTTCTCTTCTGGTCTCTTTTTTCTCTTCTATTCTTTTCTTTTCTTTTCTCTTTTCCATTTTCTCTTCTTTTCTCTTGTCTCTTTTCTCTTTTCTCTTCTTTTCTCTTTTCTCTTCTTTTCTCTTTTCCCTTTTCTCTTCTTTTTTCTTTTCTCTTCTTTTCTCGTTTCTCTTCTTTTCTCTTTTCTCTTTTCTCTTCTTATCTCTTCTCCTTTTTCTCATATCTGTTCTTTTCTCTTTTCTCTTCATTACTCTTCTTTTCTCTTTTCCCTTTACACCTCTTTTTTCTTTTCTTCTTTTCTCTTTTCACTTTTCTTTTCTCTTTTCTCTTCTTTTCTCTTTTCACTTTTCTTTTCTCTTTTCTCTTCTTTTCTCTTTTCTCATCTTTTCTCCTCTTTACTCTTTTCCCTTTTCTCTTCTTTTTTCTTTTCTCTAATATTCTCGTTTCTCTTCTTTTCTAATTTCTCTTCTTTTCTCTTTTCCCTTTTCTTTTCTCTTTTCTCTATTCTCTTCTTTTCTCTTTTCTCGTCTTTTCACTTTTCTCTTCATTTCCCTTCATTTTTCTTTTCTCTTTTCTCTTTTGTATTCTTTTCTCTTCTATTCACTTTTCTCAATTAACTTTTCTCTTCTTTTCGCTATTCTCTTCTTTTCTCTTTTCTCTTCTTTTCTCTTCATTTCTCTTTCCTCATTTCTCTATTCTCATCTGTTCTCTTTTGTCTTCTTTCCTCTGTTCCCTTTTCTCGTCTATTCTCTTTTATCTTTTCTCTTCATTTCTCTTTTCTCTTCTTTTCCATTCTCTCTTCTTTTCTCTTTTCTCATTTCTCTTTTCTTTTCTCTTTTCTCTTCGTGTCTCTTTTTTCTTTTCTATTCTTTTATCTTATTTTCTCTTTTCCATTTCTCTTATTTTCTCTTTTCCCTTTTCTCTTCTTTTCTCTATACTCTTTTTCTCTTTACTCTTCTTTTCTCTTTTCGCTTTTCTCTTCTTATCTCTTCTCCTTTTTCTAATATCTATTCTTTTCTCTTTTCTCTTTTCTCTTCATTTCTCTACTTTTTTCCCTGTACACCTCTTTTTTCTTTTCTTCTTTTCTCTTTTCACTTTTCTTTTCTCTTTTCTCTTCTTTTCTCTTTTCTCATCTTTTCTCCTCTTTACTCTTTTCCCTTTTCTCTGCTTTTTTCTTTTCTCTTCTTTTCTCGTTTCTCTTCTTTTTTCTTTTCTCTTCTTTTCTCTTTTCCATTTTCTTTTCTCTTTTCTCTATTCTCTTCTGTTCTCTTTTCTCGTCCTTTCTCTTTTCTCTTCATTTCCCTTCATTTTCTCTTTTGTATTCTTTTCTCTTCTATTCACTTTTCTCTTTTAACTTTTCTCTTCTTTTCTCTGTTCTCTTCTTTTCTCTTTTTTCTCTTCTATTCACTTTTCTCTTTTATCTTTTCTCTTCTTTTCTCTATTCTCTTCTTTTCTCTATTAACTTTTCTCTTCTTTTCTCTATTCTCTTCTTTTCTCTTTTTTCTCTTCTATTCACTTTTCTCCTTTATCTTTTCTCTTCTTTTCTCTATTCTCTTCTTTTCTCTTTTCTTTTCTCTTTTATCTTCTTCTCTTCTTTTCTCCTTTCTCTTCTTTTCCCTTCATTTCTCTTTTCTCTTTTGTATTCTTTTATCTTCTGTTCACTTTTCTCTTTTATCTTTTCTTTTCTCGTCTTTTCTCTATTCTCTTCTTTTCTCTTTTCTCTTCTTTTCTCTTTTCCCTTTTCTTTTCTCTTTTCTCTATTCTCTTCTTTTCTCTTTTCTCGTCTTTTCTGTTTTCGCGTCATTTCCCTTCATTTCTCTTTTCTCTTTTCTCTTTTGTATTCTTTTCTCTTCTATTCACTTTTCTGTTTTAACTTTTCTCTTCTTTTCTCTATTCTCTTCTTTTCTCTTTTTTCTCTTCTATTCACTTTTCTCTTTTATATTTTCTCTTCTTTTCTCTTTTCTCCTCTTTTCTCTTTTCCCTTTTCTTTTCTCTTTTCTCTTTTCTCTTTTCTCTTCGTATCTCTTCTTTTCTCTTTTCCCTTTATTCTCTTCTTTTCTCTTTTCCTATATTCTCATCTTTTCTCTTTTCTCTTTTCTCTTCTTTTCTCTTCTTTATTCTTTAACCTTTTCTCTTCTTTTTACTCTTCTTTTCTCTTTTCTCTTCTTTTCATTTCTTTTCTCTTCTTTTCTCTTTTCTCTTCTTTTCTCTTCCTTTCTCTATATATTCTCTTTTCTCTCATTTTCTCTTATTTTCTCTTTTTCCTTTTCTCTTCTTTTCTCTATTCTCTTTTTCTCTTTACTCTTATTTTCTCTTTTCGCTTTTCTCTTCTTATCTCTTCTCCTTTTTCTCATATCTGTTCTTTTCTCTTTTCTCTTTTCTCTTCATTTCTCTTCTTTTTTCCCTTTACACCTCTTTTTTCTTTTCTTCTTTTCTCTTTTCACTTTTCTTTTCTCTTTTCTCTTCTTTTCTCTTTTCTCATCTTTTCTCCTCTTTACTCTTTTCCCTTTTCTCTTCTTTTTTCTTTCCTCTTCTTTTCTCGTTTCTCTTCTTTTCTCTTTTCTCTTCTTTTCTCTTTTCCCTTTTCTTTTCTCTTTTCTCTATTCTCTTCTTTTCTCTTTTCTCGTCTTTTCTCTTTTCTCTTCATTTCCCTTCATTGTTCTTTTCTCTTTTCTCTTTTGTATTCTTTTCTCTTCTATTCACTTTTCTCTTTTAACTTTTCTCTTCTTTTCTCTATTCTCTTCTTTTCCCTTTTTTCTCTACTATTCACTTTTCTCTTTTATGTTTTCTCTTCTTTTCTCTATTCTCTTCTTTTCTCTATTAACTTTTCTCTTCTTTCCTCTATTCTCTTCTTTTCTCTTTTTTCTCTTCTATTCACTTTTCTCCTTTATCTTTTCTCTTCTTTTCTCTATTCTCTTCTTTTCTCTTTTCTCTTCATTTCTCTTTCCTCATTTCTCTATTCTCATCTGTTCTCTTTTCTCTTCTTTGCTCTTTTCTCTTTTCTCTTCTTCTATCTTCTTTTATCTTCTTTTCTCTTTTCTCTGTTCTCTTCTGTTCTCTTTTGTCTTCTTTCCACTGTTCCCTTTTCTCGTCTATTCTCTTTTATCTTTTCTCTTCTTTTCTCTTTTCTCTTCTTTTCTCTTCTTTTCTCATTTCACGTTTCTTTTCTCTTTTCTCTTCTTTTATCATTCATTTTCTCTCTTTTCTCTTTTCTCTTCTTTTCTCTTTTCTCTTCTTTTCTCCTTTCTTTTCTCTTTTCTCTTCTTCTCTTCTTTTCTCTTTTCTCTTCTTTTCCCTTCATTTCTCTTTTCTCTTTTGTATTCTTTTATCTTCTATTCACTTTTCTCTTTTATCTTTTCTTTTCTCTTCTTTTCTCTATTCTCTTCTTTTCTCTTTTCTCTTCTTTTCTCTTCATTTCTCTTTCCTCATTTCTCTATTCTCATCTGTTCTCTTTTCTCTTGTTTGCTCTTTTCTCTTTTCTCTTCTTCTATCTTCTTTTATCTTCTTTTCTCTTTTCTCTTTTCTCTATTCTCTTCTGTTCTCTTTTGTCTTCTTTCCTCTGTTCCCTTTTCTTGTCTATTCTCTTTTATCTTTTCTCTTCTTTTCTCTTTTCTCTTCTTTTCTCCTTTCACGTTTATTTTCTCTTTTCTCTTCTTTTCTCATTCATTTTTTCTCTATTCTCTTCTTTTCTCTTCTTTTCTCATTTCTCTTATTTTCTCCTTTCTTTTCTCTTTTCTCTTCTTCTCGTCTTTTCTCCTTTCTCTTCTTTTCCCTTCATTTCTCTTTTCTCTTTTGTATTCTTTTATCTTCTATTCACTTTTCTCTTTTATCTTTTCTTTTCTCGTCTTTTCTCTATTCTCTTCTTTTCTCTTTTCTCTTCTTTTCTCTTCCTTTCTCTTTCCTCATTTCTCTATTCTCATCTGTTCTCTTTTCTCTTCTTTGCTCTTTTCTCTTTTCTGTTCTTCTATCTTCTTTTATCTTCTTTTCTCTTTTCTCTTTTCTCTATTCTCTTCTGTTCTCTTTTGTCTTCTTTCCTCTGTTCCCTTTTCTTGTCTATTCTCTTTTATCTTTTCTCTTCTTTTCTCTTTTCTCTTCTTTTCTCCTTTCACGTTTATTTTCTCTTTTCTCTTCTTTTCTCATTCATTTTTTCTCTTTTCTCTTTTCTCTTCTTTTCTCTTTTCTCTTATTTTCTCCTTTCTTTTCTCTTTTCTCTTCTTCTCGTCTTTTCTCCTTTCTCTTCTTTTCCCTTCATTTCTCTTTTCTCTTTTGTATTCTTTTATCTTATATTTACTTTTCTCTTTTATCTTTTCTTTTCTCGTCTTTTCTCTATTCTCTTCTTTTCTCTTTTCTCTTCTTTTCTCTTCCTTTCTCTTTCCTCATTTCTCTATTCTCATCTGTTCTCTTTTCTCTTCTTTGCACTTTTCTCTTTTCTGTTCTTCTATCTTCTTTTATCTTCTTTTCTCTTTTCTCTTTTCTATATTCTCTTCTGTTCTCTTTTGTCTTCTTTCCTCTGTTCCCTTTTCTCGTCTATTCTCTTTTATCTTTTCTCTTCATTTCTCTTTTCTCTTCTTTTCCATTCTCTCTTCTTTTCTCTTTTCTCATTTCTCTTTTCTTTTCTTTTCTTCTTTTCTCTTTTCTCTTCTTGTCTCTTTTTTCTCTTCTAGTCTTTTCTCTTCTTTTCTCTTTTCCATTTTCTCTTCTTTTCTCTTGTCTCTTTTCTCTTTTCACTTCTTGTCTTTCTTCTCTTCTATTATTTTCTCTTCTTTTCTTTTTTCTATTTCCTCTTCTTTTCTATTTTATCTCTTCTCTTCTTTTCTCTTTTCCCTTTTCTTTTCTCTTTTCTCTTCTTTTCTCTTCGTTTCTCCTTTCACTTTTCTTTTCTCTTCTTTTCTCATCTTTTCGCCTCTTTATTCTTTTCCCTTTTCACTTCTTTTTTCTTTTCTCTTCTTTTCTCATTTCTCTTCTTTTCTCTTTTCTCTTATTTTCTCTTTTCACTTTTCTCTTCTTTTCTCTTTTCCCTTTTCTCTTCTTTTCTCTATTCTCTTTTTCTCTTTACTCTTCTTTTCTCTTTTCGCTTTTCTCTTCTTATCTCTTCTCCTTTTTCTCATATCTGTTCTTTTCTCTTTTCTCTTTTCGCTTCATTTCTCTTCTTTTCTCTTTTCCCTTTACACCTCTTGTTCCTTTTCTTCTTTTCTCTTTTCACTTTTCTTTTCTCTTTTCTCTTCTTTTCTCTTTTCTCATCTTTTCTCCTCTTTACTCTTTTCCCTTTTCTCTTCTTTTTTCTTTTCTCTTCTTTTCTCTTTTCTCTTCTTTTCTCTTTTCCCTTATCTTTTCTCTTTTCTCTATTCTCTTCTTTTCTCTTTTCTCATTTCTCTTTTCTTTTCTTTTCTCTTTTCTCTTTTCTCTTCTTGTCTCTTTTTTCTCTTCTATTCTTTTCTCTTCTTTTCTCTTTTCCATTTTCTCTTCTTTTCTCTTGTCTCTTTTCTCTTTTCACTTCTTGTCTCTTTCTTCTCTTCTATTATTTTCTCTTCTTTTCTTTTTTCTATTTCCTCTTCTTTTCTATTTTATCTCTTCTCTTCTTTTCTCTTTTCCCTTTTCTTTTCTCTTTTCTCTTCTTTTCTCTTTTCTCTTCATTTCTCTTTCCTCATTTCTCTATTCTCATCTGTTCTCTTTTCTCTTCTTTGCTCTTTTCTCTTTTCTCTTCTTCTATCTTCTTTTATCTTCTTTTCTCTTTTCTCTGTTCTCTTCTGTTCTCTTTTGTCTTCTTTCCACTGTTCCCTTTTCTCGTCTATTCTCTTTTATCTTTTCTCTTCTTTTCTCTTTTCTCTTCTTTTCTCTTCTTTTCTCATTTCACGTTTCTTTTCTCTTTTCTCTTCTTTTATCATTCATTTTCTCTCTTTTCTCTTTTCTCTTCTTTTCTCTTTTCTCTTCTTTTCTCCTTTCTTTTCTCTTTTCTCTTCTTCTCTTCTTTTCTCTTTTCTCTTCTTTTCCCTTCATTTCTCTTTTCTCTTTTGTATTCTTTTATCTTCTATTCACTTTTCTCTTTTATCTTTTCTTTTCTCTTCTTTTCTCTATTCTCTTCTTTTCTCTTTTCTCTTCTTTTCTCTTCATTTCTCTTTCCTCATTTCTCTATTCTCATCTGTTCTCTTTTCTCTTGTTTGCTCTTTTCTCTTTTCTCTTCTTCTATCTTCTTTTATCTTCTTTTCTCTTTTCTCTTTTCTCTATTCTCTTCTGTTCTCTTTTGTCTTCTTTCCTCTGTTCCCTTTTCTTGTCTATTCTCTTTTATCTTTTCTCTTCTTTTCTCTTTTCTCTTCTTTTCTCCTTTCACGTTTATTTTCTCTTTTCTCTTCTTTTCTCATTCATTTTTTCTCTTTTCTCTTCTTTTCTCTTCTTTTCTCATTTCTCTTATTTTCTCCTTTCTTTTCTCTTTTCTCTTCTTCTCGTCTTTTCTCCTTTCTCTTCTTTTCCCTTCATTTCTCTTTTCTCTTTTGTATTCTTTTATCTTCTATTCACTTTTCTCTTTTATCTTTTCTTTTCTCGTCTTTTCTCTATTCTCTTCTTTTCTCTTTTCTCTTCTTTTCTCTTCCTTTCTCTTTCCTCATTTCTCTATTCTCATCTGTTCTCTTTTCTCTTCTTTGCTCTTTTCTCTTTTCTGTTCTTCTATCTTCTTTTATCTTCTTTTCTCTTTTCTCTTTTCTATATTCTCTTCTGTTCTCTTTTGTCTTCTTTCCTCTGTTCCCTTTTCTCGTCTATTCTCTTTTATCTTTTCTCTTCATTTCTCTTTTCTCTTCTTTTCCATTCTCTCTTCTTTTCTCTTTTCTCATTTCTCTTTTCTTTTCTTTTCTTCTTTTCTCTTTTCTCTTCTTGTCTCTTTTTTCTCTTCTAGTCTTTTCTCTTCTTTTCTCTTTTCCATTTTCTCTTCTTTTCTCTTGTCTCTTTTCTCTTTTCACTTCTTGTCTCTTTCTTCTCTTCTATTATTTTCTCTTCTTTTCTTTTTTCTATTTCCTCTTCTTTTCTATTTTATCTCTTCTCTTCTTTTCTCTTTTCCCTTTTCTTTTCTCTTTTCTCTTCTTTTCTCTTCTTTTCTCCTTTCACTTTTCTTTTTCTTTTCTCTTCTTTTCTCATCTTTTCGCCTCTTTATTCTTTTCCCTTTTCTCTTCTTTTTTCTTTTCTCTTCTTTTCTCATTTCTCTTCTTTTCTCTTTTCTCTTCTTTTCTCTTTTCACTTTTCTCTTCTTTTCTCTTTTCTCTTTTCTCTTCTTATCTCTTCTCCTTTTTCTCATATCTGTTCTTTTCTCTTTTCTCTTTTCGCTTCATTTCTCTTCTTTTCTCTTTTCCCTTTACACCTCTTTTTCATTTTCTTCTTTTCTCTTTTCACTTTTCTTTTCTCTTTTCTCTTCTTTTCTCTTTTCTCATCTTTTTTCCTCTTTACTCTTTTCCCTTTTCTCTTCTTTTTTCTTTTCTCTTCTTTTCTCTTTTCTCTTCTTTTCTCTTTTCCCTTTTCTTTTCTCTTTTCTCTATTCTCTTCTTTTCTCTTTTTTCTCTTCTATTCACTTTTCTCTTTTATCTTTTCTCTTCTTTTCTCTTTTCTCCTCTTTTCTCTTTTCCCTTTTCTTTTCTCTTTTCTCTTCTTTTCTCTTTTCACTTTTCTCTTCTTTTCTCTTTTCCCTTTTCTCTATTCTCTTTTTCTCTTTACTCTTCTTTTCTCTTTTCGCTTTTCTCTTCTTATCTCTTCTCCTTTTTCTCATATCTGTTCTTTTCTCTTTTCTCTTTTCGCTTCATTTCTCTTCTTTTCTCTTTTCCCTTTACACCTCTTTTTCATTTTCTTCTTTTCTCTTTTCACTTTTCTTTTCTCTTTTCTCTTCTTTTCTCTTTTCTCATCTTTTCTCCTCTTTACTCTTTTCCCTTTTCTCTTCTTTTTTCTTTTCTCTTCTTTTCTCTTTTCTCTTCTTTTCTCTTTTCCCTTTTCTTTTCTCTTTTCTCTATTCTCTTCTTTTCTCTTTTTTCTCTTCTATTCACTTTTCTCTTTTATCTTTTCTCTTCTTTTCTCTTTTCTCCTCTTTTCTCTTTTCCCTTTTCTTTTCTCTTTTCTCTTTTCTCTTTTCTCTTCTTTTCTCTTCTTTTCTCCTTTTACGTTTCTTTTCTCTTTTCTCTTCTTTTATCATTCATTTTCTCTCTTTTCTGTTTTCTCTTCTTTTCTCTTTTCTCTTCTTTTCTCCTTTCTTTTCTCTTTTCTCTTCTTCTCTTCTTTTCTCTTTCTTCTTTTCCCTTCATTTCTCTTTTCTCTTTTGTATTCTTTTATCTTCTATTCACATTTCTCTTTTATCTTTTCTTTTCTCTTCTTTTCTCTATTCTCTTCTTTTCTCTTTTCTCTTCTTTTCTCTTCATTTCTCTTTCCTCATTTCTCTATTCTCATCTGTTCTCTTTTCTCTTCTTTGCTCTTTTCTCTTTTCTCTTCTTCTATCTTCTTTTATCTTCTTTTCTCTTTTCTCTATTCTCTTCTGTTCTCTTTTGTCTTCTTTCCTCTGTTCCCTTTTCTCGTCTATTCTCTTTTATCTTTTCTCTTCATTTCTCTTTTCTCTTTTTTTTTTAGATTAGATTAGATTACTTACAGTATGGAAACAGGCCCTTCAGCCCAACAAGTCCACACCGCCCCGCCGAAGCGTAACCCACCCATACCCCTACCCCTACCCCTACATCTACCCCTTACCTAACACTATGGGCAATTTAGCATGGCCAATTCACCTGACCTGCACATCTTTTTGGACTGTGGGAGGAAACCGGAGCACCCGGAGGAAACCCACGCAGACACGGGGAGAACGTGCAAACTCCACACAGTCAGTCGCCATTCTCTCTTCTTTTCTCTTTTCTCATTTCTCTTTTCTTTTCTTTTCTCTTTTCTCTTTTCTCTTCTTGTCTCATTTTTCTTTTCTATTCTTTTCTCTTCTTTTCTCTTTTCCATTTTCTCTTATTTTCTCTTTTCCCTTTTCTCTTCTTTTCTCTATTCTCTTTTTCTCTTTACTCGTCCTTTCTCTTTTCGCTTTTCTCTTCTTATCTCTTCTCCTTTTTCTAATATCTATTCTTTTCTCTTTTCTCTTTTCTCTTCATTTCTCTTCTTTTTTCCCTTTACACCTCTTTTTTCTTTTCTTCTTTTCTCTTTTCACTTTTCTTTACTCTTTTCTCTTCTTTTCTCTTTTCTCATCTTTTCTCCTCTTTACTCTTTTCCCTTTTCTCTGCTTTTTTCTTTTCTCTTCTTTTCTCGTTTCTCTTCTTTTCTCTTTTCTCTTCTTTTCTCTTTTCCATTTTCTTTTCTCTTTTCTCTATTCTCTTCTTTTCTCTTTTCTCGTCCTTTCTCTTTTCTCTTCATTTCCCTTCATTTTTCATTTCACTTTTCTCTTTTGTATTCTTTTCTCTTCTATTCACTTTTCTCTTTTAACTTTTCTCTTCTTTTCTCTATTCTCTTCTTTTCCCTTTTTTCTCTTCTATTCAATTTTCTCTTTTATGTTTTCTCTTCTTTTCTCTATTCTCTTCTTTTCTCTATTAACTTTTCTCTTCTTTTCTCTATTCTCTTCTTTTCTCTTTTTTCTCTTCTATTCACTTTTCTCCTTTATCTTTTCTCTTCTTTTCTCTATTCTCTTCTTTTCTCTTTTCTCTTCATTTCTCTTTCCTCATTTCTCTATTCTCATCTGTTCTCTTTTCTCTTCTTTGCTCTTTTCTCTTTTCTCTTCTTCTATCTTCTTTTATCTTCTTTTCTCTTTTCTCTATTCTCTTCTGTTCTCTTTTGTCTTCTTTCCACTGTTCCCTTTTCTCGTCTATTCTCTTTTATCTTTTCTCTTCTTTTCTCTTTTCTCTTCTTTTCTCTTCTTTTCTCCTTTCACGTTTCTTTTCTCTTTTCTCTTCTTTTATCATTCATTTTCTCTCTTTTCTGTTTTCTCTTCTTTTCTCTTTTCTCTTCTTTTCTCCTTTCTTTTCTCTTTTCTCTTCTTCTCTTCTTTTCTCTTTTCACTTCTTTTCATTTCATTTCTCTTTTCTCTTTTGTATTCTTTTATCTTCTATTCACTTTTCTCTTTTATCTTTTCTTTTCTCTTCTTTTCTCTATTCTCTTCTTTTCTCTTTTCTCTTCTTTTCTCTTCATTTCTCTTTCCTCATTTCTCTATTCTCATCTGTTCTCTTTTCTCTTCTTTGCTCTTTTCTCTTTTCTCTTCTTCTATCTTCTTTTATCTTCTTTTCTCTTTTCTCTTTTCTCTATTCTCTTCTGTTCTCTTTTGTCTTCTTTCCTCTGTTCCCTTTTCTCGTCTATTCTCTTTTATCTTTTCTCTTCATTTCTCTTTTCTCTTCTTTTGCATTCTCTCTTCTTTTCTCTTTTCTCATTTCTCATTTCTCTTTTCTCTTCTTTTCTCTATTCTCTTCTTTTCTCTTTTTTCTCTTCTATTCACTTTTCTCTTTTATCTTTTCTCTTCTTTTCTCTTTTCTCCTCTTTTCTCTTTTCCCTTTTCTTTTCTCTTTTCTCTTTTCTCTTTACTCTTAGTATCTGTTCTTTTCTCTTTTCTCTTCTTTTCTCTACTTTTCTCTTTTCCCTTTATTCTCTTCTTTTCTCTTTTCCTATATTCTCTTCTTTTCTCTTTTCTCTTTTCTCTATTCTCTTCTGTTCTCTTTTGTCTTCTTTACTCGGTTCCCTTTTCTCGTCTATTCTCTTTTATCTTTTCTCTTCATTTCTCTTTTCTCTTCTTTTCCATTCTCTCTTCTTTTCTCTTTTCCCATTTCTCATTTCTCTTTTCTTTTCTTTTCTCTTTTCTCTTTTCTCTTCTTCTGGTCTCTTTTTTCTCTTCTATTCTTTTCTCTTCTTTTCTCTTTTCCATTTTCTCTTCTTTTCTCTTGTCTCTTTTCTCTTGTCACTTCTTTTCTCTTTTCTCTTTTCTATTTCCTCTTCATTTCTATTTTATCTCTTCTCTTCTTTTCACTTTTCCCTTTTCTTTTCTCTTTTCTCTTCTTTTCTCTTTTCTCTTCTTTTCTCTTCTTTTCTCTTTTCGCTTTTCTCTTCTTTTTTCTTTTCTCTTCTTTTCTCGTTTCTCTTCTTTTCTCTTTTCTCTTTTCTCTTCTTATCTCTTCTCCTTTTTCTCATATCTGTTCTTTTCTCTTTTCTCTTCATTTCTCTTCTTTTCTCTTTTCCCTTTACACCTCTTTTTTCTTTTCTTCTTTTCTCTTTTCACTTTTCTTTTCTCTTTTCTCTTCTTTTCTCTTTTCACTTTTCTTTACTCTTTTCTCTTCTTTTCTCTTTTCTAATCTTTTCTCCTCTTTACTCTTTTCCCTTTTCTCTTCTTTTTTCTTTTCTCTTCTTTTCTCGTTTCTCTTCTTTTCTCGTTTCTCTTCTTTTCTCTTTTCCCTTTTCTTTTCTCTTTTCTCTATTCTCTTCTTTTCTCTTTTCTCGTCTTTTCACTTTTCTCTTCATTTCCCTTCATTTTTCTTTTCTCTTTTCTCTTTTGTATTCTTTTCTCTTCTATTCACTTTTCTCAATTAACTTTTCTCTTCTTTTCGCTATTCTCTTCTTTTCTCTTTTCTCTTCTTTTCTCTTCATTTCTCTTTCCTCATTTCTCTATTCTCATCTGTTCTCTTTGCTCTTCTTTGCTCTTTTGTCTTTTCTCTTCTTCTATCTTCTTTTATCTTCTTTTCTCTTTTCTCTTTTCTCTATTCTCTTCTGTTCTCTTTTGTCTTCTTTCCTCTGTTCCCTTTTCTCGTCTATTCTCTTTTATCTTTTCTCTTCATTTCTCTTTTCTCTTCTTTTCCATTCTCTCTTCTTTTCTCTTTTCTCATTTCTCTTTTCTTTTCTTTTCTCTTTTCTCTTTTCTCTTCGTGTCTCTTTTTTCTTTTCTATTCTTTTATCTTATTTTCTCTTTTCCATTTCTCTTATTTTCTCTTTTCCCTTTTCTCTTCTTTTCTCTATACTCTTTTTCTCTTTACTCTTCTTTTCTCTTTTCGCTTTTCTCTTCTTATCTCTTCTCCTTTTTCTCATATCTATTCTTTTCTCTTTTCTCTTTTCTCTTCATTTCTCTACTTTTTTCCCTGTACACCTCTTTTTTCTTTTCTTCTTTTCTCTTTTCACTTTTCTTTTCTCTTTTCTCTTCTTTTCTCTTTTCTCATCTTTTCTCCTCTTTACTCTTTTCCCTTTTCTCTGCTTTTTTCTTTTCTCTTCTTTTCTCGTTTCTCTTCTTTTTTCTTTTCTCTTCTTTTCTCTTTTCCATTTTCTTTTCTCTTTTCTCTATTCTCTTCTGTTCTCTTTTCTCGTCCTTTCTCTTTTCTCTTCATTTCCCTTCATTTTCTCTTTTGTATTCTTTTCTCTTCTATTCACTTTTCTCTTTTAACTTTTCTCTTCTTTTCTCTGTTCTCTTCTTTTCTCTTTTTTCTCTTCTATTCACTTTTCTCTTTTATCTTTTCTCTTCTTTTCTCTATTCTCTTCTTTTCTCTATTAACTTTTCTCTTCTTTTCTCTATTCTCTTCTTTTCTCTTTTTTCTCTTCTATTCACTTTTCTCCTTTATCTTTTCTCTTCTTTTCTCTATTCTCTTCTTTTCTCTTTTCTTTTCTCTTTTCTCTTCTTCTCTTCTTTTCTCCTTTCTCTTCTTTTCCCTTCATTTCTCTTTTCTCTTTTGTATTCTTTTATCTTCTGTTCACTTTTCTCTTTTATCTTTTCTTTTCTCGTCTTTTCTCTATTCTCTTCTTTTCTCTTTTCTCTTCTTTTCTCTTCCTTTCTCTTTCCTCATTTCTCTATTCTCATCTGTTCTCTTTTCTCTTCTTTGCTCTTTTCTCTTTTCTGTTCTTCTATCTTCTTTTATCTTCTTTTCTCTTTTCTCTTTTCTATATTCTCTTCTGTTCTCTTTTGTCTTCTTTCCTCTGTTCCCTTTTCTCGTCTATTCTCTTTTATCTTTTCTCTTCATTTCTCTTTTCTCTTCTTTTCCATTCTCTCTTCTTTTCTCTTTTCTCATTTCTCTTTTCTTTTCTTTTCTCTTTTCTCTTTTCTCTTCTTGTCTCTTTTTTCTCTTCTATTCTTTTCTCTTCTTTTCTCTTTTCCATTTTCTCTTGTTTTCTCTTGTCTCTTTTCTCTTTTCACTTCTTGTCTCTTTCTTCTCTTCTATTATTTTCTCTTCTTTTCGTTTTTCTATTTCCTCTTCTTTTCTATTTTATCTCTTCTCTTCTTTTCTCTTTTCCCTTTTCTTTTCTCTTTTCTCTTCTTTTCTCCTTTCACTTTTCTTTTCTCTTTTCTCTTCTTTTCTCATCTTTTCGCCTCTTTATTCTTTTCCCTTTTCTCTTCTTTTTTCTTTTCTCTTCTTTTCTCATTTCTCTTCTTTTCTCTTTTCTCTTATTTTCTCTTTTCACTTTTCTCTTCTTTTCTCTTTTCCCTTTTCTCTTCTTTTCTCTATTCTCTTTTTCTCTTTACTCTTCTTTTCTCTTTTCGCTTTTCTCTTCTTATCTCTTCTCCTTTTTCTCATATCTGTTCTTTTCTCTTTTCTCTTTTCGCTTCATTTCTCTTCTTTTCTCTTTTCCCTTTACACCTCTTTTTCCTTTTCTTCTTTTCTCTTTTCACTTTTCTTTTCTCTTTTCTCTTCTTTTCTCTTTTCTCATCTTTTCTCCTCTTTACTCTTTTCCCTTTTCTCTTCTTTTTTCTTTTCTCTTCTTTTCTCTTTTCTCTTCTTTTCTCTTTTCCCTTTTCTTTTCTCTTTTCTCTATTCTCTTCTTTTCTCTTTTTTCTCTTCTATTCACTTTTCTCTTTTATCTTTTCTCTTCTTTTCTCTTTTCTCCTCTTTTCTCTTTTCCCTTTTCTTTTCTCTTTTCTCTTTTCTCTTTTCTCTTCTTTTCTCCTTTTACGTTTCTTTTCTCTTTTCTCTTCTTTTATCATTCATTTTCTCTCTTTTCTGTTTTCTCTTCTTTTCTCTTTTCTCTTCTTTTCTCCTTTCTTTTCTCTTTTCTCTTCTTCTCTTCTTTTCTCTTTCTTCTTTTCCCTTCATTTCTCTTTTCTCTTTTGTATTCTTTTATCTTCTATTCACTGTTCTCTTTTATCTTTTCTTTTCTCTTCTTTTCTCTATTCTCTTCTTTTCTCTTTTCTCTTCTTTTCTCTTCATTTCTCTTTCCTCATTTCTCTATTCTCATCTGTTCTCTTTTCTCTTCTTTGCTCTTTTCTCTTTTCTCTTCTTCTATCTTCTTTTATCTTCTTTTCTCTTTTCTCTATTCTCTTCTGTTCTCTTTTGTCTTCTTTCCTCTGTTCCCTTTTCTCGTCTATTCTCTTTTATCTTTTCTCTTCATTTCTCTTTTCTCTTCTTTTCCATTCTCTCTTCTTTTCTCTTTTCTCATTTCTCTTTTCTTTGCTTTTCTCTTTTCTCTTTTCTCTTCTTGTCTCTTTGTTCTTTTCTATTCTTTTCTCTTCTTTTCTCTTTTCCATTTTCTCTTATTTTCTCTTTTCCCTTTTCTCTTCTTTTCTCTATTCTCTTTTTCTCTTTACTCGTCCTTTCTCTTTTCGCTTTTCTCTTCTTATCTCTTCTCCTTTTTCTCATATCTATTCTTTTCTCTTTTCTCTTCATTTCTCTTCTTTTTTCCCTTTACACCTCTTTTTTCTTTTCTTCTTTTCTCTTTTCACTTTTCATTTCTCTTTTCTCTTCTTTTCTCTTTTCTCATCTTTTCTCCTCTTTACTCTTTTCCCTTTTCTCTGCTTTTTTCTTTTCTCTTCTTTTCTCGTTTCTCTTCTTTTCTCTTTTCTCTTCTTTTCTCTTTTCCATTTTCTTTTCTCTTTTCTCTATTCTCTTCTTTTCTCTTTTCTCGTCCTTTCTCTTTTCTCTTCATTTCCCTTCATTTTTCTTTTCACTTTTCTCTTTTGTATTCTTTTCTCTTCTATTCACTTTTTTCTTTTAACTTTTCTCTTCTTTTCTCTATTCTCTTCTTTTCCCTTTTTTCTCTTCTATTCACTTTTCTCTTTTATGTTTTCTCTTCTTTTCTCTATTCTCTTCTTTTCTCTATTAACTTTTCTCTTCTTTTCTCTATTCTCTTCTTTTCTCTTTTTTCTCTTCTATTCACTTTTCTCCTTTATCTTTTCTCTTCTTTTCTCTATTCTCTTCTTTTCTCTTTTTTCTCTTCTATTCACTTTTCTCCTTTATCTTTTCTCTTCTTTTCTCTATTCTCTTCTTTTCTCTTTTCTCTTATTTTCTCTTCATTTCTCTTTCCTCATTTCTCTATTCTCATCTGTTCTCTTTTCTCTTCTTTGCTCTTTTCTCTTTTCTCTTCTTCTATCTTCTTTTATCTTCTTTTCTCTTTTCTCTATTCTCTTCTGTTCTCTTTTGTCTTCTTTCCTCTGTTCCCTTTTCTTGTCTATTCTCTTTTATCTTTTCTCTTCTTTTCTCTTTTCTCTTCTTTTCTCCTTTCACGTTTATTTTCTCTTTTCTCTTCTTTTCTCATTCATTTTTTCTCTTTTCTCTTTTCTCTTCTTTTCTCTTTTCTCTTATTTTCGTCTTTCTTTTCTCTTTTCTCTTCTTCTCGTCTTTTCTCCTTTCTCTTCTTTTCCCTTCATTTCTCTTTTCTCTTTTGTATTCTTTTATCTTCTATTCACTTTTCTCTTTTATCTTTTCTTTTCTCGTCTTTTCTCTATTCTCTTCTTTTCTCTTTTCTCTTCTTTTCTCTTCCTTTCTCTTTCCTCATTTCTCTATTCTCATCTGTTCTCTTTTCTCTTCTTTGCTCTTTTCTCTTTTCTGTTCTTCTATCTTCTTTTATCTTCTTTTCTCTTTTCTCTTTTCTATATTCTCTTCTGTTCTCTTTTGTCTTCTTTCCTCTGTTCCCTTTTCTCGTCTATTCTCTTTTATCTTTTCTCTTCATTTCTCTTTTCTCTTCTTTTCCATTCTCTCTTCTTTTCTCTTTTCTCATTTCTCTTTTCTTTTCTTTTCTCTTTTCTCTTTTCTCTTCTTGTCTCTTTTTTCTCTTCTATTCTTTTCTCTTCTTTTCTCTTTTCCATTTTCTCTTGTTTTCTCTTGTCTCTTTTCTCTTTTCACTTCTTGTCTCTTTCTTTTCTTCTATTATTTTCTCTTCTTTTCTTTTTTCTATTTCCTCTTCTTTTCTATTTTATCTCTTCTCTTCTTTTCTCTTTTCCCCTTTCTTTTCTCTTTTCTCTTCTTTTCTCTTCTTTTCTCCTTTCACTTTTCTTTTCTCTTTTCTCTTCTTTTCTCATCTTTTCGCCTCTTTATTCTTTTCCCTTTTCTCTTCTTTTTTCTTTTCTCTTCTTTTCTCATTTCTCTTCTTTTCTCTTTTCTCTTATTTTCTCTTTTCACTTTTCTCTTCTTTTCTCTTTTCCCTTTTCTCTTCTTTTCTCTATTCTCTTTTTCTCTTTACTCTTCTTTTCTCTTTTCGCTTTTCTCTTCTTATCTCTTCTCCTTTTTCTCATATCTGTTCTTTTCTCTTTTCTCTTTTCGCTTATTTTCTCTTCTTTTCTCTTTTCCCTTTACACCTCTTTTTCCTTTTCTTCTTTTCTCTTTTCACTTTTCTTTTCTCTTTTCTCTTCTTTTCTCTTTTCTCATCTTTTCTCCTCTTTACTCTTTTCCCTTTTCTCTTCTTTTTTCTTTTCTCTTCTTTTCTCTTTTCTCTTCTTTTCTCTTTTCCCTTTTCTTTTCTCTTTTCTCTATTCTCTTCTTTTCTCTTTTTTCTCTTCTATTCACTTTTCTCTTTTATCTTTTCTCTTCTTTTCTCTTTTCTCCTCTTTTCTCTTTTCCCTTTTCTTTTCTCTTTTCTCTTTTCTCTTTTCTCTTCTTTTCTCTTCTTTTCTCCTTTTACGTTTCTTTTCTCTTTTCTCTTCTTTTATCATTCATTTTCTCTCTTTTCTGTTTTCTCTTCTTTTCTCTTTTCTCTTCTTTTCTCCTTTCTTCTCTCTTTTCTCTTCTTCTCTTCTTTTCTCTTTCTTCTTTTCCCTTCATTTCTCTTTTCTCTTTTGTATTCTTTTATCTTCTATTCACTTTTCTCTTTTATCTTTTCTTTTCTCTTCTTTTCTCTATTCTCTTCTTTTCTCTTTTCTCTTCTTTTCTCCTTTCTTCTCTCTTTTCTCTTCTTCTCTTCTTTTCTCTTTCTTCTTTTCCCTTCATTTCTCTTTTCTCTTTTGTATTCTTTTATCTTCTATTCACTTTTCTCTTTTATCTTTTCTTTTCTCTTCTTTTCTCTATTCTCTTCTTTTCTCTTTTCTCTTCTTTTCTCTTCATTTCTCTTTCCTCATTTCTCTATTCTCATCTGTTCTCTTTTCTCTTCTTTGCTCTTTTCTCTTTTCTCTTCTTCTATCTTCTTTTATCTTCTTTTCTCTTTTCTCTATTCTCTTCTGTTCTCTTTTGTCTTCTTTCCTCTGTTCCCTTTTCTCGTCTATTCTCTTTTATCTTTTCTCTTCATTTCTCTTTTCTCTTCTTTTCCATTCTCTCTTCTTTTCTCTTTTCTCATTTCTCTTTTCTTTTCTTTTCTCTTTTCTCTTTTCTCTTCTTGTCTCTTTTTTCTTTTCTATTCTTTTCTCTTCTTTTCTCTTTTCCATTTTCTCTTATTTTCTCTTTTCCCTTTTCTCTTCTTTTCTCTATTCTCTTTTTCTCTTTACTCGTCCTTTCTCTTTTCGCTTTTCTCTTCTTATCTCTTCTCCTTTTTCTCATATCTATTCTTTTCTCTTTTCTCTTTTCTCTTCATTTCTCTTCTTTTTTCCCTTTACACCTCTTTTTTCTTTTCTTCTTTTCTCTTTTCACTTTTCTTTACTCTTTTCTCTTCTTTTCTCTTTTCTCATCTTTTCTCCTCTTTACTCTTTTCCCTTTTCTCTGCTTTTTTCTTTTCTCTTCTTTTCTCGTTTCTCTTCTTTTCTCTTTTCTCTTCTTTTCTCTTTTCCATTTTCTTTTCTCTTTTCTCTATTCCCTTCTTTTCTCTTTTCTCGTCCTTTCTCTTTTCTCTTCTTTTCCCTTCATTTTTCTTTTCACTTTTCTCTTTTGTATTCTTTTCTCTTCTATTCACTTTTCTCTTTTAACTTTTCTCTTCTTTTCTCTATTCTCTTCTTTTCCCTTTTTTCTCTTCTATTCACTTTTCTCTTTTATGTTTTCTCTTCTTTTCTCTATTCTCTTCTTTTCTCTATTAACTTTTCTCTTCTTTTCTCTATTCTCTTCTTTTCTCTTTTTTCTCTTCTATTCACTTTTCTCCTTTATCTTTTCTCTTCTTTTCTCTATTCTCTTCTTTTCTCTTTTCTCTTCATTTCTCTTTCCTCATTTCTCTATTCTCATCTGTTCTCTTTTCTCTTCTTTGCTCTTTTCTCTTTTCTCTTCTTCTATCTTCATTTATCTTCTTTTCTCTTTTCTCTTTTCTCTTCTTTTCTCTACTTTTCTCTTTTCCCTTTATTCTCTTCTTTTCTCTTTTCCTATATTCTCTTCTTTTCTCTTTTCTCTTTTCTCTATTCTCTTCTGTTCTCTTTTGTCTTCTTTACTCTGTTCCCTTTTCTCGTCTATTCTCTTTTATCTTTTCTCTTCATTTCTCTTTTCTCTTCTTTTCCATTCTCTCTTCTTTTCTCTTTTCTCATTTCTCATTTCTCTTTTCTTTTCTTTTCTCTTTTCTCTTTTCTCTTCTTCTGGTCTCTTTTTTCTCTTCTATTCTTTTCTCTTCTTTTCTCTTTTCCATTTTCTCTTCTTTTCTCTTGTCTCTTTTCTCTTGTCACTTCTTTTCTCTTTTCTCTTTTCTATTTCCTCTTCATTTCTATTTTATCTCTTCTCTTCTTTTCACTTTTCCCTTTTCTTTTCTCTTTTCTCTTCTTTTCTCTTTTCTCTTCTTTTCTCTTCTTTTCTCTTTTCGCTTTTCTCTTCTTTTTTCTTTTCTCTTCTTTTCTCGTTTCTCTTCTTTTCTCTTTTCTCTTTTCTCTTCTTATCTCTTCTCCTTTTTCTCATATCTTTTCTTTTCTCTTTTCTCTTCATTTCTCTTCTTTTCTCTTTTCCCTTTACACCTCTTTTTTCTTTTCTTCTTTTCTCTTTTCACTTTTCTTTTCTCTTTTCTCTTCTTTTCTCTTTTCACTTTTCTTTACTCTTTTCTCTTCTTTTCTCTTTTCTCATCTTTTCTCCTCTTTACTCTTTTCCCTTTTCTCTTCTTTTTTCTTTTCTCTTCTTTTCTCGTTTCTCTTCTTTTCTCGTTTCTCTTCTTTTCTCTTTTCCCTTTTCTTTTCTCTTTTCTCTATTCTCTTCTTTTCTCTTTTCTCGTCTTTTCACTTTTCTCTTCATTTCCCTTCATTTTTCTTTTCTCTTTTCTCTTTTGTATTCTTTTCTCTTCTATTCACTTTTCTCAATTAACTTTTCTCTTCTTTTCGCTATTCTCTTCTTTTCTCTTTTCTCTTCTTTTCTCTTCATTTCTCTTTCCTCATTTCTCTATTCTCATCTGTTCTCTTTGCTCTTCTTTGCTCTTTTGTCTTTTCTCTTCTTCTATCTTCTTTTATCTTCTTTTCTCTTTTCTCTTTTCTCTATTCTCTTCTGTTCTCTTTTGTCTTCTTTCCTCTGTTCCCTTTTCTCGTCTATTCTCTTTTATCTTTTCTCTTCATTTCTCTTTTCTCTTCTTTTCCATTCTCTCTTCTTTTCTCTTTTCTCATTTCTCTTTTCTTTTCTCTTTTCTCTTTTCTCTTCGTGTCTCTTTTTTCTTTTCTATTCTTTTATCTTATTTTCTCTTTTCCATTTCTCTTATTTTCTCTTTTCCCTTTTCTCTTCTTTTCTCTATACTCTTTTTCTCTTTACTCTTCTTTTCTCTTTTCGCTTTTCTCTTCTTATCTCTTCTCCTTTTTCTCATATCTATTCTTTTCTCTTTTCTCTTTTCTCTTCATTTCTCTACTTTTTTCCCTGTACACCTCTTTTTTCTTTTCTTCTTTTCTCTTTTCACTTTTCTTTTCTCTTTTCTCTTCTTTTCTCTTTTCTCATCTTTTCTCCTCTTTACTCTTTTCCCTTTTCTCTGCTTTTTTCTTTTCTCTTCTTTTCTCGTTTCTCTTCTTTTTTCTTTTCTCTTCTTTTCTCTTTTCCATTTTCTTTTCTCTTTTCTCTATTCTCTTCTGTTCTCTTTTCTCGTCCTTTCTCTTTTCTCTTCATTTCCCTTCATTTTCTCTTTTGTATTCTTTTCTCTTCTATTCACTTTTCTCTTTTAACTTTTCTCTTCTTTTCTCTGTTCTCTTCTTTTCTCTTTTTTCTCTTCTATTCACTTTTCTCTTTTATCTTTTCTCTTCTTTTCTCTATTCTCTTCTTTTCTCTATTAACTTTTCTCTTCTTTTCTCTATTCTCTTCTTTTCTCTTTTTTCTCTTCTATTCACTTTTCTCCTTTATCTTTTCTCTTCTTTTCTCTATTCTCTTCTTTTCTCTTTTCTTTTCTCTTTTCTCTTCTTCTCTTCTTTTCTCCTTTCTCTTCTTTTCCCTTCATTTCTCTTTTCTCTTTTGTATTCTTTTATCTTCTGTTCACTTTTCTCTTTTATCTTTTCTTTTCTCGTCTTTTCTCTATTCTCTTCTTTTCTCTTTTCTCTTCTTTTCTCTTTTCCCTTTTCTTTTCTCTTTTCTCTATTCTCTTCTTTTCTCTTTTCTCGTCTTTTCTGTTTTCGCGTCATTTCCCTTCATTTCTCTTTTCTCTTTTCTCTTTTGTATTCTTTTCTCTTCTATTCACTTTTCTGTTTTAACTTTTCTCTTCTTTTCTCTATTCTCTTCTTTTCTCTTTTTTCTCTTCTATTCACTTTTCTCTTTTATATTTTCTCTTCTTTTCTCTTTTCTCCTCTTTTCTCTTTTCCCTTTTCTTTTCTCTTTTCTCTTTTCTCTTTTCTCTTCGTATCTCTTCTTTTCTCTTTTCTCTTCTTTTCTCTACTTTTCTCTTTTCCCTTTATTCTCTTCTTTTCTCTTTTCCTATATTCTCATCTTTTCTCTTTTCTCTTTTCTCTTCTTTTCTCTTCTTTATTCTTTAACCTTTTCTCTTCTTTTTACTCTTCTTTTCTCTTTTCTCTTCTTTTCATTTCTTTTCTCTTCTTTTCTCTTTTCTCTTCTTTTCTCTTCCTTTCTCTATATATTCTCTTTTCTCTCATTTTCTCTTTTTCCTTTTCTCTTCTTTTCTCTATTCTCTTTTTCTCTTTACTCTTATTTCTCTTTTCGCTTTTCTCTTCTTATCTCTTCTCCTTTTTCTCATATCTGTTCTTTTCTCTTTTCTCTTTTCTCTTCATTTCTCTTCTTTTTTCCCTTTACACCTCTTTTTTCTTTTCTTCTTTTCTCTTTTCACTTTTCTTTTCTCTTTTCTCTTCTTTTCTCTTTTCTCATCTTTTCTCCTCTTTACTCTTTTCCCTTTTCTCTTCTTTTTTCTTTCCTCTTCTTTTCTCGTTTCTCTTCTTTTCTCTTTTCTCTTCTTTTCTCTTTTCCCTTTTCTTTTCTCTTTTCTCTATTCTCCTCTTTTCTCTTTTCTCGTCTTTTCTCTTTTCTCTTCATTTCCCTTCATTGTTCTTTTCTCTTTTCTCTTTTGTATTCTTTTCTCTTCTGTTCACTTTTCTCTTTTAACTTTTCTCTTCTTTTCTCTATTCTCTTCTTTTCCCTTTTTTCTCTTCTATTCACTTTTCTCTTTTATGTTTTCTCTTCTTTTCTCTATTCTCTTCTTTTCTCTATTAACTTTTCTCTTCTTTCCTCTATTCTCTTCTTTTCTCTTTTTTCTCTTCTATTCACTTTTCTCCTTTATCTTTTCCCTTCTTTTCTCTATTCTCTTCTTTTCTCTTTTCTCTTCATTTCTCTTTCCTCATTTCTCTATTCTCATCTGTTCTCTTTTCTCTTCTTTGCTCTTTTCTCTTTTCTCTTCTTCTATCTTCTTTTATCTTCTTTTCTCTTTTCTCTATTCTCTTCTGTTCTCTTTTGTCTTCTTTCCACTGTTCCCTTTTCTCGTCTATTCTCTTTTATCTTTTCTCTTCTTTTCTCTTTTCTCTTCTTTTCTCTTCTTTTCTCCTTTCACGTTTCTTTTCTCTTTTCTCTTCTTTTATCATTCATTTTCTCTCTTTTCTCTTTTCTCTTCTTTTCTCTTTTCTCTTATTTTCTCCTTTCTTTTCTCTTTTCTCTTCTTCTCTTCTTTTCTCTTTTCTCTTCTTTTCCCTTCATTTCTCTTTTCTCTTTTGTATTCTTTTATCTTCTATTCACTTTTCTCTTTTATCTTTTCTTTTCTCTTCTTTTCTCTATTCTCTTCTTTTCTCTTTTCTCTTCTTTTCTCTTCATTTCTCTTTCCTCATTTCTCTATTCTCATCTGTTCTCTTTTCTCTTCTTTGCTCTTTTCTCTTTTCTCTTCTTCTATCTTCTTTTATCTTCTTTTCTCTTTTCTCTATTCTCTTCTGTTCTCTTTTGTCTTCTTTCCTCTGTTCCCTTTTCTCGTCTATTCTCTTTTATCTTTTCTCTTCATTTCTCTTTTCTCTTCTTTTCCATTCTCTCTTCTTTTCTCTTTTCTCATTTCTCTTTTCTTTTCTTTTCTCTTTTCTCTTTTCTCTTCTTGTCTCTTTTTTCTTTTCTATTCTTTTCTCTTCTTTTCTCTTTTCCATTTTCTCTTATTTTCTCTTTTCCCTTTTCTCTTCTTTTCTCTATTCTCTTTTTCTCTTTACTCGTCCTTTCTCTTTTCGCTTTTCTCTTCTTATCTCTTCTCCTTTTTCTCATATCTATTCTTTTCTCTTTTCTCTTTTCTCTTCATTTCTCTTCTTTTTTCCCTTTACACCTCTTTATTCTTTTCTTCTTTTCTCTTTTCACTTTTCTTTACTCGTTTCTCTTCTTTTCTCTTTTCTCATCTTTTCTCCTCTTTACTCTTTTCCGTTTTCTCTGCGTTTTTTTTGTCTTCTTTTCTCGTTTCTCTTCTTTTCTCTTTTCTCTTCTTTTCTCTTTTCCATTTTCTTTTCTCTTTTCTCTATTCTCTTCTTTTCTCTTTTCTCGTCCTTTCTCTTTTCTCTTCATTTCCCTTCATTTTTCTTTTCACTTTTCTCTTTTGTATTCTTTTCTCTTCTATTCACTTTTCTCTTTTAACTTTTCTCTTCTTTTCTCTATTCTCTTCTTTTCCCTTTTTTCTCTTCTATTCACTTTTCTCTTTTATGTTTTCTCTTCTTTTCTCTATGCTCTTCTTTTCTCTATTAACTTTTCTCTTCTTTTCTCTATTCTCTTCTTTTCTCTTTTATCTCTTCTATTCACTTTTCTCCTTTATCTTTTCTCTTCTTTTCTCATTCATTTTTTCTCTTTTCTCTTTTCTCTTCTTTTCTCTTTTCTCTTATTTTCTCCTTTCTTTTCTCTTTTCTCTTCTTCTCGTCTTTTCTCCTTTCTCTTCTTTTCCCTTCATTTCTCTTTTCTCTTTTGTATTATTTTATCTTCTATTCACTTTTCTCTTTTATCTTTTCTTTTCTCGTCTTTTCTCTATTCTCTTCTTTTCTCTTTTCTCTTCTTTTCTCTTCCTTTCTCTTTCCTCATTTCTCTATTCTCATCTGTTCCCTTTTCTCTTCTTTGCTCTTTTCTCTTTTCTGTTCTTCTATCTTCTTTTATCTTCTTTTCTCTTTTCTCTTTTCTATATTCTCTTCTGTTCTCTTTTGTCTTCTTTCCTCTGTTCCCTTTTCTCGTCTATTCTCTTTTATCTTTTCTCTTCATTTCTCTTTTCTCTTCTTTTCCATTCTCTCTTCTTTTCTCTTTTCTCATTTCTCTTTTCTTTTCTTTTCTCTTTTCTCTTTTCTCTTCTTGTCTCTTTTTTCTCTTCTATTCTTTTCTCTTCTTTTCTCTTTTCCATTTTCTCTTGTTTTCTCTTGTCTCTTTTCTCTTTTCACTTCTTGTCTCTTTCTTCTCTTCTATTATTTTCTCTTCTTTTCTTTTTTCTATTTCCTCTTCTTTTCTATTTTATCTCTTCTCTTCTTTTCTCTTTTCCCTTTTCTTTTCTCTTTTCTCTTCTTTTCTCTTCTTTTCTCCTTTCACTTTTCTTTTCTCTTTTCTCTTCTTTTCTCATCTTTTCGCCTCTTTATTCTTTTCCCTTTTCTCTTCTTTTTTCTTTTCTCTTCTTTTCTCATTTCTCTTCTTTTCTCTTTTCTCTTATTTTCTCTTTTCACTTTTCTCTTCTTTTCTCTTTTCCCTTTTCTCTTCTTTTCTCTATTCTCTTTTTCTCTTTACTCTTCTTTTCTCTTTTCGCTTTTCTCTTCTTATCTCTTCTCCTTTTTCTCATATCTGTTCTTTTCTCTTTTCTCTTTTCGCTTCATTTCTCTTCTTTTCTCTTTTCCCTTTACACCTCTTTTTCCTTTTCTTCTTTTCTCTTTTCACTTTTCTTTTCTCTTTTCTCTTCTTTTCTCTTTTCTCATCTTTTCTCCTCTTTACTCTTTTCCCTTTTCTCTTCTTTTTTCTTTTCTCTTCTTTTCTCTTTTCTCTTCTTTTCTCTTTTCCCTTTTCTTTTCTCTTTTCTCTATTCTCTTCTTTTCTCTTTTTTCTCTTCTATTCACTTTTCTCTTTTATCTTTTCTCTTCTTTTCTCTTTTCTCCTCTTTTCTCTTTTCCCTTTTCTTTTCTCTTTTCTCTTTTCTCTTTTCTCTTCTTTTCTCCTTTTACGTTTCTTTTCTCTTTTCTCTTCTTTTATCATTCATTTTCTCTCTTTTCTGTTTTCTCTTCTTTTCTCTTTTCTCTTCTTTTCTCCTTTCTTTTCTCTTTTCTCTTCTTCTCTTCTTTTCTCTTTCTTCTTTTCCCTTCATTTCTCTTTTCTCTTTTGTATTCTTTTATCTTCTATTCACTGTTCTCTTTTATCTTTTCTTTTCTCTTCTTTTCTCTATTCTCTTCTTTTCTCTTTTCTCTTCTTTTCTCTTCATTTCTCTTTCCTCATTTCTCTATTCTCATCTGTTCTCTTTTCTCTTCTTTGCTCTTTTCTCTTTTCTCTTCTTCTATCTTCTTTTATCTTCTTTTCTCTTTTCTCTATTCTCTTCTGTTCTCTTTTGTCTTCTTTCCTCTGTTCCCTTTTCTCGTCTATTCTCTTTTATCTTTTCTCTTCATTTCTCTTTTCTCTTCTTTTCCATTCTCTCTTCTTTTCTCTTTTCTCATTTCTCTTTTCTTTTCTTTTCTCTTTTCTCTTTTCTCTTCGTGTCTCTTTTTTCTTTTCTATTCTTTTATCTTATTTTCTCTTTTCCATTTCTCTTATTTTATCTTTTCCCTTTTCTCTTCTTTTCTCTATACTCTTTTTCTCTTTACTCTTCTTTTCTCTTTTCGCTTTTCTCTTCTTATCTCTTCTCCTTTTTCTCATATCTATTCTTTTCTCTTTTCTCTTCATTTCTCTTCTTTTTTCCCTTTACACCTCTTTTTTCTTTTCTTCTTTTCTCTTTTCACTTTTCTTTTCTCTTTTCTCTTCTTTTCTCTTTTCTCATCTTTTCTCCTCTTTACTCTTTTCCCTTTTCTCTGCTTTTTTCTTTTCTCTTCTTTTCTCGTTTCTCTTCTTTTCTCTTTTCTCTTCTTTTCTCTTTTCCATTTTCTTTTCTCTTTTCTCTATTCTCTTCTTTTCTCTTTTCTCGTCCTTTCTCTTTTCTCTTCATTTCCCTTCATTTTTCTTTTCACTTTTCTCTTTTGTATTCTTTTCTCTTCTATTCACTTTTTTCTTTTAACTTTTCTCTTCTTTTCTCTATTCTCTTCTTTTCCCTTTTTTCTCTTCTATTCACTTTTCTCTTTTATGTTTTCTCTTCTTTTCTCTATTCTCTTCTTTTCTCTATTAACTTTTCTCTTCTTTTCTCTATTCTCTTCTTTTCTCTTTTTTCTCTTCTATTCACTTTTCTCCTTTATCTTTTCTCTTCTTTTCTCTATTCTCTTCTTTTCTCTTTTTTCTCTTCTATTCACTTTTCTCCTTTATCTTTTCTCTTCTTTTCTCTATTCTCTTCTTTTCTCTTTTCTCTTATTTTCTCTTCATTTCTCTTTCCTCATTTCTCTATTCTCATCTGTTCTCTTTTCTCTTCTTTGCTCTTTTCTCTTTTCTCTTCTTCTATCTTCTTTTATCTTCTTTTCTCTTTTCTCTATTCTCTTCTGTTCTCTTTTGTCTTCTTTCCTCTGTTCCCTTTTCTTGTCTATTCTCTTTTATCTTTTCTCTTCTTTTCTCTTTTCTCTTCTTTTCTCCTTTCACGTTTATTTTCTCTTTACTCTTCTTTTCTCATTCATTTTTTCTCTTTTCTCTTTTCTCTTCTTTTCTCTTTTCTCTTATTTTCTCCTTTCTTTTCTCTTTTCTCTTCTTCTCGTCTTTTCTCCTTTCTCTTCTTTTCCCTTCATTTCTCTTTTCTCTTTTGTATTCTTTTATCTTCTATTCACTTTTCTCTTTTATCTTTTCTTTTCTCGTCTTTTCTCTATTCTCTTCTTTTCTCTTTTCTCTTCTTTTCTCTTCCTTTCTCTTTCCTCATTTCTCTATTCTCATCTGTTCTCTTTTCTCTTCTTTGCTCTTTTCTCTTTTCTGTTCTTCTATCTTCTTTTATCTTCTTTTCTCTTTTCTCTTTTCTATATTCTCTTCTGTTCTCTTTTGTCTTCTTTCCTCTGTTCCCTTTTCTCGTCTATTCTCTTTTATCTTTTCTCTTCATTTCTCTTTTCTCTTCTTTTCCATTCTCTCTTCTTTTCTCTTTTCTCATTTCTCTTTTCTTTTCTTTTCTCTTTTCTCTTTTCTCTTCTTGTCTCTTTTTTCTCTTCTATTCTTTTCTCTTCTTTTCTCTTTTCCATTTTCTCTTGTTTTCTCTTGTCTCTTTTCTCTTTTCACTTCTTGTCTCTTTCTTTTCTTCTATTATTTTCTCTTCTTTTCTTTTTTCTATTTCCTCTTCTTTTCTATTTTATCTCTTCTCTTCTTTTCTCTTTTCCCCTTTCTTTTCTCTTTTCTCTTCTTTTCTCTTCTTTTCTCCTTTCACTTTTCTTTTCTCTTTTCTCTTCTTTTCTCATCTTTTCGCCTCTTTATTCTTTTCCCTTTTCTCTTCTTTTTTCTTTTCTCTTCTTTTCTCATTTCTCTTCTTTTCTCTTTTCTCTTATTTTCTCTTTTCACTTTTCTCTTCTTTTCTCTTTTCCCTTTTCTCTTCTTTTCTCTATTCTCTTTTTCTCTTTACTCTTCTTTTCTCTTTTCGCTTTTCTCTTCTTATCTCTTCTCCTTTTTCTCATATCTGTTCTTTTCTCTTTTCTCTTTTCGCTTATTTTCTCTTCTTTTCTCTTTTCCCTTTACACCTCTTTTTCCTTTTCTTCTTTTCTCTTTTCACTTTTCTTTTCTCTTTTCTCTTCTTTTCTCTTTTCTCATCTTTTCTCCTCTTTACTCTTTTCCCTTTTCTCTTCTTTTTTCTTTTCTCTTCTTTTCTCTTTTCTCTTCTTTTCTCTTTTCCCTTTTCTTTTCTCTTTTCTCTATTCTCTTCTTTTCTCTTTTTTCTCTTCTATTCACTTTTCTCTTTTATCTTTTCTCTTCTTTTCTCTTTTCTCCTCTTTTCTCTTTTCCCTTTTCTTTTCTCTTTTCTCTTTTCTCTTTTCTGTTCTTTTCTCTTCTTTTCTCCTTTTACGTTTCTTTTCTCTTTTCTCTTCTTTTATCATTCATTTTCTCTCTTTTCTTTTTTCTCTTCTTTTCTCTTTTCTCTTCTTTTCTCCTTTCTTTTCTCTTTTCTCTACTTCTCTTCTTTTCTCTTTCTTCTTTTCCCTTCATTTCTCTTTTCTCTTTTGTATTCTTTTATCTTCTATTCACTTTTCTCTTTTATCTTTTCTTTTCTCTTCTTTTCTCTATTCTCTTCTTTTCTCTTTTCTCTTCTTTTCTCTTCATTTCTCTTTCCTCATTTCTCTATTCTCATCTGTTCTCTTTTCTCTTCTTTGCTCTTTTCTCTTTTCTCTTCTTCTATCTACTTTTATCTTCTTTTCTCTTTTCTCTTTTCTCTATTCTCTTCTGTTCTCTTTTGTCTTCTTTCCTCTGTTCCCTTTTCTTGTCTATTCTCTTTTATCTTTTCTCTTCTTTTCTCTTTTCTCTTCTTTTCTCCTTTCACGTTTATTTTCTCTTTTCTCTTCTTTTCTCATTCATTTTTTCTCTTTTCTCTTCTTTTCTCTTGTTTTCTCATTTCTCTTATTTTCTCCTTTCTTTTCTCTTTTCTCTTCTTTTCTCTTTTCTCTTATTTTCTCCTTTCTTTTCTCTTTTCTCTTCTTCTCGTCTTTTCTCCTTTCTCTTCTTTTCCCTTCATTTCTCTTTTCTCTTTTGTATTCTTTTATCTTCTATTCACTTTTCTCTTTTATCTTTTCTTTTCTCTTCTTTTCTCTATTCTCTTCTTTTCTCTTTTCTCTTCTTTTCTCTTCCTTTCTCTTTCCTCATTTCTCTATTCTCATCTGTTCTCTTTTCTCTTCTTTGCTCTTTTCTCTTTTCTGTTCTTC
Organism: Chiloscyllium punctatum; assembly: GCF_047496795.1. Lineage (NCBI taxonomy): Eukaryota > Metazoa > Chordata > Chondrichthyes > Orectolobiformes > Hemiscylliidae > Chiloscyllium > Chiloscyllium punctatum. The sequence continues at coordinate 37,763,926 of NC_092779.1, forward strand.
TATCTTCTTTTATCTTCTTTTCTCTTTTCTCTTTTCTATATTCTCTTCTGTTCTCTTTTGTCTTCTTTCCTCTGTTCCCTTTTCTCGTCTATTCTCTTTTATCTTTTCTCTTCATTTCTCTTTTCTCTTCTTTTCCATTCTCTCTTCTTTTCTCTTTTCTCATTTCTCTTTTCTTTTCTTTTCTCTTTTCTCTTTTCTCTTCTTGTCTCTTTTTTCTCTTCTATTCTTTTCTCTTCTTTTCTCTTTTCCATTTTCTCTTCTTTTCTCTTGTCTCTTTTCTCTTTTCACTTCTTGTCTCTTTCTTTTCTTCTATTATTTTCTCTTCTTTTCTTTTTTCTATTTCCTCTTCTTTTCTATTTTATCTCTTCTCTTCTTTTCTCTTTTCCCCTTTCTTTTCTCTTTTCTCTTCTTTTCTCTTCTTTTCTCCTTTCACTTTTCATTTCTCTTTTCTCTTCTTTTCTCATCTTTTCGCCTCTTTATTCTTTTCCCTTTTCTCTTCTTTATTCTTTTCTCTTCTTTTCTCATTTCTCTTCTTTTCTCTTTTCTCTTATTTTCTCTTTTCACTTTTCTCTTCTTTTCTCTTTTCCCTTTTCTCTTCTTTTCTCTATTCTCTTTTTCTCGTTACTCTTCTTTTCTCTTTTCGCTTTTCTCTTCTTATCTCTTCTCCTTTTTCTCATATCTGTTCATTTCTCTTTTCTCTTTTCGCTTATTTTCTCTTCTTTTCTCTTTTCCCTTTACACCTCTTTTTCCTTTTCTTCTTTTCTCTTTTCACTTTTCTTTTCTCTTTTCTCTTCTTTTCTCTTTTCTCATCTTTTCTCCTCTTTACTCTTTTCCCTTTTCTCTTCTTTTTTCTTTTCTCTTCTTTTCTCTTTTCTCTTCTTTTCTCTTTTCCCTTTTCTTTTCTCTTTTCTCTATTCTCTTCTTTTCTCTTTTTTCTCTTCTATTCACTTTTCTCTTTTATCTTTTCTCTTCTTTTCTCTTTTCTCCTCTTTTCTCTTTTCCTTTTTCTTTTCTCTTTTCTCTTTTCTCTTTTCTGTTCTTTTCTCTTCTTTTCTCCTTTTACGTTTCTTTTCTCTTTTCTCTTCTTTTATCATTCATTTTCTCTCTTTTCTGTTTTCTCTTCTTTTCTCTTTTCTCTTCTTTTCTCCTTTCTTTTCTCTTTTCTCTTCTTCTCTTCTTTTCTCTTTCTTCTTTTCCCTTCATTTCTCTTTTCTCTTTTGTATTCTTTTATCTTCTATTCACTTTTCTCTTTTATCTTTTCTTTTCTCTTCTTTTCTCTATTCTCTTCTTTTCTCTTTTCTCTTCTTTTCTCTTCATTTCTCTTTCCTCATTTCTCTATTCTCATCTGTTCTCTTTTCTCTTCTTTGCTCTTTTCTCTTTTCTCTTCTTCTATCTTCTTTTATCTTCTTTTCTCTTTTCTCTATTCTCTTCTGTTCTCTTTTGTCTTCTTTCCTCTGTTCCCTTTTCTCGTCTATTCTCTTTTATCTTTTCTCTTCATTTCTCTTTTCTCTTCTTTTCCATTCTCTCTTCTTTTCTCTTTTCTCATTTCTCTTTTCTTTTCTTTTCTCTTTTCTCTTTTCTCTTCTTGTCTCTTTTTTCTTTTCTATTCTTTTCTCTTCTTTTCTCTTTTCCATTTTCTCTTATTTTCTCTTTTCCCTTTTCTCTTCTTTTCTCTATTCTCTTTTTCTCTTTACTCGTCCTTTCTCTTTTCGCTTTTCTCTTCTTATCTCTTCTCCTTTTTCTCATATCTATTCTTTTCTCTTTTCTCTTCATTTCTCTTCTTTTTTCCCTTTACACCTCTTTTTTCTATTCTTCTTTTCTCTTTTCACTTTTCTTTACTCTTTTCTCTTCTTTTCTCTTTTCTCATCTTTTCTCCTCTTTACTCTTTTCCCTTTTCTCTGCTTTTTTCTTTTCTCTTCTTTTCTCGTTTCTCTTCTTTTCTCTTTTCTCTTCTTTTCTCTTTTCCATTTTCTTTTCTCTTTTCTCTATTCCCTTCTTTTCTCTTTTCTCGTCCTTTCTCTTTTCTCTTCATTTCCCTTCATTTTTCTTTTCACTTTTCTCTTTTGTATTCTTTTCTCTTCTATTCACTTTTCTCTTTTAACTTTTCTCTTCTTTTCTCTATTCTCTTCTTTTCCCTTTTTTCTCTTCTATTCACTTTTCTCTTTTATGTTTTCTCTTCTTTTCTCTATTCTCTTCTTTTCTCTATTAACTTTTCTCTTCTTTTCTCTATTCTCTTCTTTTCTCTTTTTTCTCTTCTATTCACTTTTCTCCTTTATCTTTTCTCTTCTTTTCTCTATTCTCTTCTTTTCTCTTTTCTCTTCATTTCTCTTTCCTCATTTCTCTATTCTCATCTGTTCTCTTTTCTCTTCTTTGCTCTTTTCTCTTTTCTCTTCTTCTATCTTCTTTTATCTTCTTTTCTCTTTTCTCTATTCTCTTCTGTTCTCTTTTGTCTTCTTTCCTCTGTTCCCTTTTCTCGTCTATTCTCTTTTATCTTTTCTCTTCTTTTCTCCTTTCACGTTTCTTTTCTCTTTTCTCTTCTTTTATCATTCATTTTCTCTCTTCTCTGTTTTCTCTTCTTTTCTCTTTTCTCTTCTTTTCTCCTTTCTTTTCTCTTTTCTCTTCTTCTCTTCTTTTCTCTTTTCTCTTCTTTTCCCTTCATTTCTCTTTTCTCTTTTGTATTCTTTTATCTTCTATTCACTTTTCTCTTTTATCTTTTCTTTTCTCTTCTTTTCTCTATTCTCTTCTTTTCTCTTTTCTCTTCTTTTCTCTTCATTTCTCTTTCCTCATTTCTCTATTCTCATCTGTTCTCTTTTCTCTTCTTTGCTCTTTTCTCTTTTCTCTTCTTCTATCTTCTTTTATCTCCTTTTCTCTTTTCTCTTTTCACTATTCTCTTCTGTTCTCTTTTGTCTTCTTTCCTCTGTTCCCTTTTCTCGTCTATTCTCTTTTATCTTTTCTCTTCTTTTCTCTTTTCTCTTCTTTTCTCCTTTCACGTTTATTTTCTCTTTTCTCTTCTTTTCTCATTCATTTTTTCTCTTTTCTCTTTTCTCTTCTTTTCTCTTTTCTCTTATTTTCTCCTTTCTTTTCTCTTTTCTCTTCTTCTCGTCTTTTCTCCTTTCTCTTCTTTTCCCTTCATTTCTCTTTTCTCTTTTGTATTCTTTTATCTTCTATTCACTTTTCTCTTTTATCTTTTCTTTTCTCGTCTTTTCTCTATTCTCTTCTTTTCTCTTTTCTCTTCTTTTCTCTTCCTTTCTCTTTCCTCATTTCTCTATTCTCATCTGTTCTCTTTTCTCTTCTTTGCTCTTTTCTCTTTTCTGTTCTTCTATCTTCTTTTATCTTCTTTTCTCTTTTCTCTTTTCTATATTCTCTTCTGTTCTCTTTTGTCTTCTTTCCTCTGTTCCCTTTTCTCGTCTATTCTCTTTTATCTTTTCTCTTCATTTCTCTTTTCTCTTCTTTTCCATTCTCTCTTCTTTTCTCTTTTCTTATTTCTCTTTTCTTTTCTTTTCTCTTTTCTCTTTCCTCTTCTTGTCTCTTTTTTCTCTTCTATTCTTTTCTCTTCTTTTCTCTTTTCCATTTTCTCTTCTTTTCTCTTGTCTCTTTTCTCTTTTCACCTCTTGTCTCTTTCTTCTCTTCTATTATTTTCTCTTCTTTTCTTTTTTCTATTTCCTCTTCTTTTCTATTTTATCTCTTCTCTTCTTTTCTCTTTTCCCTTTTCTTTTCTCTTTTCTCTTCTTTTCTCTTCTTTTCTCCTTTCACTTTTCATTTCTCTTTTCTCTTCTTTTCTCATCTTTTCGCCTCTTTATTCTTTTCCCTTTTCTCTTCTTTATTCTTTTCTCTTCTTTTCTCATTTCTCTTCTTTTCTCTTTTCTCTGATTTTCTCTTTTCACTTTTCTCTTCTTTTCTCTTTTCCCTTTTCTCTTCTTTTCTCTATTCTCTTTTTCTCTTTACTCTTCTTTTCTCTTTTCGCTTTTCTCTTCTTATCTCTTCTCCTTTTTCTCATATCTGTTCTTTTCTCTTTTCTCTTTTCGCTTCATTTCTCTTCTTTTCTCTTTTCCCTTTACACCTCTTTTTCCTTTTCTTCTTTTCTCTTTTCACTTTTCTTTTCTCTTTTCTCTTCTTTTCTCTTTTCTCATCTTTTCTCCTCTTTACTCTTTTCCCTTTTCTCTTCTTTTTTCTTTTCTCTTCTTTTATCGTTTCTCTTCTTTTCTCTTTTCTCTTCTTTTCTCTTTTCCCTTTTCTTTTCTCTTTTCTCTATTCTCTTCTTTTCTCTTTTCTCGTCTTTTCTCTTTTCTCGTCATTTCCCTTCATTTCTCTTTTCTCTTTTGTATTCTTTTCTCTTCTATTCACTTTTCTCTTTTAACTTTTCTCTTCTTTTCTCCATTCTCTTCTTTTCTCTTTTTTCTCTTCTATTCACTTTTCTCTTTTCTCTTCTTTTCTCTTTTCTCTTATTTTCTCCTTTCTTTTCTCTTTTCTCTTCTTCTCTTCTTTTCTCTTTTCTCTTCTTTTCCCTTCATTTCTCTTTTCTCTTTTGTATTCTTTTATCTTCTATTCACTTTTCTCTTTTATCTTTTCTTTTCTCTTCTTTTCTCTATTCTCTTCTTTTCTCTTTTCTCTTCTTTTCTCTTCATTTCTCTTTCCTCATTTCTCTATTCTCATCTGTTCTCTTTTCTCTTCTTTGCTCTTTTCTCTTTTCTCTTCTTCTATTTTCTTTTATCTTCTTTTCTCTTTTCTCTATTCTCTTCTGTTCTCTTTTGTCTTCTTTCCTCTGTTCCCTTTTCTCGTCTATTCTCTTTTATCTTTTCTCTTCATTTCTCTTTTCTCTTCTTTTCCATTCTCTCTTCTTTTCTCTTTTCTCATTTCTCTTTTCTTTTCTTTTCTCTTTTCTCTTTTCTCTTCTTGTCTCTTTTTTCTTTTCTATTCTTTTCTCTTCTTTTCTCTTTTCCATTTTCTCTTATTTTCTCTTTTCCCTTTTCTCTTCTTTTCTCTATTCTCTTTTTCTCTTTACTCGTCCTTTCTCTTTTCGCTTTTCTCTTCTTATCTCTTCTCCTTTTTCTCATATCTATTCTTTTCTCTTTTCTCTTTTCTCTTCATTTCTCTTCTTTTTTCCCTTTACACCTCTTTTTTCTTTTCTTCTTTTCTCTTTTCACTTTTCTTTACTCGTTTCTCTTCTTTTCTCTTTTCTCATCTTTTCTCCTCTTTACTCTTTTCCGTTTTCTCTGCGTTTTTTTTTGTCTTCTTTTCTCGTTTCTCTTCTTTTCTCTTTTCTCTTCTTTTCTCTTTTCCATTTTCTTTTCTCTTTTCTCTATTCTCTTCTTTTCTCTTTTCTCGTCCTTTCTCTTTTCTCTTCATTTCCCTTCATTTTTCTTTTCACTTTTCTCTTTTGTATTCTTTTCTCTTCTATTCACTTTTCTCTTTTAACTTTTCTCTTCTTTTCTCTATTCTCTTCTTTTCCCTTTTTTCTCTTCTATTCACTTTTCTCTTTTATGTTTTCTCTTCTTTTCTCTATTCTCTTCTTTTCTCTATTAACTTTTCTCTTCTTTTCTCTATTCTCTTCTTTTCTCTTTTCTCTTCTTTTCTCTTCATTTCTCTTTCCTCATTTCTCTATTCTCATCTGTTCTCTTTTCTCTTCTTTGCTCTTTTCTCTTTTCTCTTCTTCTATCTTCTTTTATCTTCTTTTCTCTTTTCTCTATTCTCTTCTGTTCTCTTTTGTCTTCTTTCCTCTGTTCCCTTTTCTCGTCTATTCTCTTTTATCTTTTCTCTTCATTTCTCTTTTCTCTTCTTTTCCATTCTCTCTTCTTTTCTCTTTTCTCATTTCTCTTTTCTTTTCTTTTCTCTTTTCTCTTTTCTCTTCTTGTCTCTTTTTTCTTTTCTATTCTTTTCTCTTCTTTTCTCTTTTCCATTTTCTCTTATTTTCTCTTTTCCCTTTTCTCTTCTTTTCTCTATTCTCTTTTTCTCTTTACTCGTCCTTTCTCTTTTCGCTTTTCTCTTCTTATCTCTTCTCCTTTTTCTCATATCTATTCTTTTCTCTTTTCTCTTTTCTCTTCATTTCTCTTCTTTTTTCCCTTTACACCTCTTTTTTCTATTCTTCTTTTCTCTTTTCACTTTTCTTTACTCTTTTCTCTTCTTTTCTCTTTTCTCATCTTTTCTCCTCTTTACTCTTTTCCCTTTTCTCTGCTTTTTTCTTTTCTCTTCTTTTCTCGTTTCTCTTCTTTTCTCTTTTCTCTTCTTTTCTCTTTTCCATTTTCTTTTCTCTTTTCTCTATTCCCTTCTTTTCTCTTTTCTCGTCCTTTCTCTTTTCTCTTCATTTCCCTTCATTTTTCTTTTCACTTTTCTCTTTTGTATTCTTTTCTCTTCTATTCACTTTTCTCTTTTAACTTTTCTCTTCTTTTCTCTATTCTCTTCTTTTCCCTTTTTTCTCTTCTATTCACTTTTCTCTTTTATGTTTTCTCTTCTTTTCTCTATTCTCTTCTTTTCTCTATTAACTTTTCTCTTCTTTTCTCTATTCTCTTCTTTTCTCTTTTTTCTCTTCTATTCACTTTTCTCCTTTATCTTTTCTCTTCTTTTCTCTATTCTCTTCTTTTCTCTTTTCTCTTCATTTCTCTTTCCTCATTTCTCTATTCTCATCTGTTCTCTTTTCTCTTCTTTGCTCTTTTCTCTTTTCTCTTCTTCTATCTTCTTTTATCTTCTTTTCTCTTTTCTCTATTCTCTTCTGTTCTCTTTTGTCTTCTTTCCACTGTTCCCTTTTCTCGTCTATTCTCTTTTATCTTTTCTCTTCTTTTCTCCTTTCACGTTTCTTTTCTCTTTTCTCTTCTTTTATCATTCATTTTCTCTCTTCTCTGTTTTCTCTTCTTTTCTCTTTTCTCTTATTTTCTCCTTTCTTTTCTCTTTTCTCTTCTTCTCTTCTTTTCTCTTTTCTCTTCTTTTCCCTTCATTTCTCTTTTCTCTTTTGTATTCTTTTATCTTCTATTCACTTTTCTCTTTTATCTTTTCTTTTCTCTTCTTTTCTCTATTCTCTTCTTTTCTCTTTTCTCTTCTTTTCTCTTCATTTCTCTTTCCTCATTTCTCTATTCTCATCTGTTCTCTTTTCTCTTCTTTGCTCTTTTCTCTTTTCTCTTCTTCTATCTTCTTTTATCTCCTTTTCTCTTTTCTCTTTTCACTATTCTCTTCTGTTCTCTTTTGTCTTCTTTCCTCTGTTCCCTTTTCTCGTCTATTCTCTTTTATCTTTTCTCTTCTTTTCTCTTTTCTCTTCTTTTCTCCTTTCACGTTTATTTTCTCTTTTCTCTTCTTTTCTCATTCATTTTTTCTCTTTTCTCTTTTCTCTTCTTTTCTCTTTTCTCTTATTTTCTCCTTTCTTTTCTCTTTTCTCTTCTTCTCGTCTTTTCTCCTTTCTCTTCTTTTCCCTTCATTTCTCTTTTCTCTTTTGTATTCTTTTATCTTCTATTCACTTTTCTCTTTTATCTTTTCTTTTCTCGTCTTTTCTCTATTCTCTTCTTTTCTCTTTTCTCTTCTTTTCTCTTCCTTTCTCTTTCCTCATTTCTCTATTCTCATCTGTTCTCTTTTCTCTTCTTTGCTCTTTTCTCTTTTCTGTTCTTCTATCTTCTTTTATCTTCTTTTCTCTTTTCTCTTTTCTATATTCTCTTCTGTTCTCTTTTGTCTTCTTTCCTCTGTTCCCTTTTCTCGTCTATTCTCTTTTATCTTTTCTCTTCATTTCTCTTTTCTCTTCTTTTCCATTCTCTCTTCTTTTCTCTTTTCTTATTTCTCTTTTCTTTTCTTTTCTCTTTTCTCTTTCCTCTTCTTGTCTCTTTTTTCTCTTCTATTCTTTTCTCTTCTTTTCTCTTTTCCATTTTCTCTTCTTTTCTCTTGTCTCTTTTCTCTTTTCACCTCTTGTCTCTTTCTTCTCTTCTATTATTTTCTCTTCTTTTCTTTTTTCTATTTCCTCTTCTTTTCTATTTTATCTCTTCTCTTCTTTTCTCTTTTCCCTTTTCTTTTCTCTTTTCTCTTCTTTTCTCTTCTTTTCTCCTTTCACTTTTCATTTCTCTTTTCTCTTCTTTTCTCATCTTTTCGCCTCTTTATTCTTTTCCCTTTTCTCTTCTTTATTCTTTTCTCTTCTTTTCTCATTTCTCTTCTTTTCTCTTTTCTCTGATTTTCTCTTTTCACTTTTCTCTTCTTTTCTCTTTTCCCTTTTCTCTTCTTTTCTCTATTCTCTTTTTCTCTTTACTCTTCTTTTCTCTTTTCGCTTTTCTCTTCTTATCTCTTCTCCTTTTTCTCATATCTGTTCTTTTCTCTTTTCTCTTTTCGCTTCATTTCTCTTCTTTTCTCTTTTCCCTTTACACCTCTTTTTCCTTTTCTTCTTTTCTCTTTTCACTTTTCTTTTCTCTTTTCTCTTCTTTTCTCTTTTCTCATCTTTTCTCCTCTTTACTCTTTTCCCTTTTCTCTTCTTTTTTCTTTTCTCTTCTTTTATCGTTTCTCTTCTTTTCTCTTTTCTCTTCTTTTCTCTTTTCCCTTTTCTTTTCTCTTTTCTCTATTCTCTTCTTTTCTCTTTTCTCGTCTTTTCTCTTTTCTCGTCATTTCCCTTCATTTCTCTTTTCTCTTTTGTATTCTTTTCTCTTCTATTCACTTTTCTCTTTTAACTTTTCTCTTCTTTTCTCCATTCTCTTCTTTTCTCTTTTTTCTCTTCTATTCACTTTTCTCTTTTCTCTTCTTTTCTCTTTTCTCTTATTTTCTCCTTTCTTTTCTCTTTTCTCTTCTTCTCTTCTTTTCTCTTTTCTCTTCTTTTCCCTTCATTTCTCTTTTCTCTTTTGTATTCTTTTATCTTCTATTCACTTTTCTCTTTTATCTTTTCTTTTCTCTTCTTTTCTCTATTCTCTTCTTTTCTCTTTTCTCTTCTTTTCTCTTCATTTCTCTTTCCTCATTTCTCTATTCTCATCTGTTCTCTTTTCTCTTCTTTGCTCTTTTCTCTTTTCTCTTCTTCTATTTTCTTTTATCTTCTTTTCTCTTTTCTCTATTCTCTTCTGTTCTCTTTTGTCTTCTTTCCTCTGTTCCCTTTTCTCGTCTATTCTCTTTTATCTTTTCTCTTCATTTCTCTTTTCTCTTCTTTTCCATTCTCTCTTCTTTTCTCTTTTCTCATTTCTCTTTTCTTTTCTTTTCTCTTTTCTCTTTTCTCTTCTTGTCTCTTTTTTCTTTTCTATTCTTTTCTCTTCTTTTCTCTTTTCCATTTTCTCTTATTTTCTCTTTTCCCTTTTCTCTTCTTTTCTCTATTCTCTTTTTCTCTTTACTCGTCCTTTCTCTTTTCGCTTTTCTCTTCTTATCTCTTCTCCTTTTTCTCATATCTATTCTTTTCTCTTTTCTCTTTTCTCTTCATTTCTCTTCTTTTTTCCCTTTACACCTCTTTTTTCTTTTCTTCTTTTCTCTTTTCACTTTTCTTTACTCGTTTCTCTTCTTTTCTCTTTTCTCATCTTTTCTCCTCTTTACTCTTTTCCGTTTTCTCTGCGTTTTTTTTTGTCTTCTTTTCTCGTTTCTCTTCTTTTCTCTTTTCTCTTCTTTTCTCTTTTCCATTTTCTTTTCTCTTTTCTCTATTCTCTTCTTTTCTCTTTTCTCGTCCTTTCTCTTTTCTCTTCATTTCCCTTCATTTTTCTTTTCACTTTTCTCTTTTGTATTCTTTTCTCTTCTATTCACTTTTCTCTTTTAACTTTTCTCTTCTTTTCTCTATTCTCTTCTTTTCCCTTTTTTCTCTTCTATTCACTTTTCTCTTTTATGTTTTCTGTTCTTTTCTCTATTCTCTTCTTTTCTCTATTAACTTTTCTCTTCTTTTCTCTATTCTCTTCTTTTCTCTTTTATCTCTTCTATTCACTTTTCTCCTTTATCTTTTCTCTTCTTTTCTCTATTCTCTTCTTTTCTCTTTTCTTTTCTCTTTTCTCTTCTTCTCTTCTTTTCTCCTTTCTCTTCTTTTCCCTTCATTTCTCTTTTCTCTTTTGTATTCTTTTATCTTCTGTTCACTTTTCTCTTTTATCTTTTCTTTTCTCGTCTTTTCTCTATTCTCTTCTTTTCTCTTTTCTCTTCTTTTCTCTTTTCCCTTTTCTTTTCTCTTTTCTCTATTCTCTTCTTTTCTCTTTTCTCGTCTTTTCTGTTTTCGCGTCATTTCCCTTCATTTCTCTTTTCTCTTTTCTCTTTTGTATTCTTTTCTCTTCTATTCACTTTTCTGTTTTAACTTTTCTCTTCTTTTCTCTATTCTCTTCTTTTCTCTTTTTTCTCTTCTATTCACTTTTCTCTTTTATATTTTCTCTTCTTTTCTCTTTTCTCCTCTTTTCTCTTTTCCCTTTTCTTTTCTCTTTTCTCTTTTCTCTTTTCTCTTCGTATCTCTTCTTTTCTCTTTTCTCTTCTTTTCTCTACTTTTCTCTTTTCCCTTTATTCTCTTCTTTTCTCTTTTCCTATATTCTCATCTTTTCTCTTTTCTCTTTTCTCTTCTTTTCTCTTCTTTATTCTTTAACCTTTTCTCTTCTTTTTACTCTTCTTTTCTCTTTTCTCTTCTTTTCATTTCTTTTCTCTTCTTTTCTCTTTTCTCTTCTTTTCTCTTCCTTTCTCTATATATTCTCTTTTCTCTCATTTTCTCTTATTTTCTCTTTTTCCTTTTCTCTTCTTTTCTCTATTCTCTTTTTCTCTTTACTCTTATTTTCTCTTTTCGCTTTTCTCTTCTTATCTCTTCTCCTTTTTCTCATATCTGTTCTTTTCTCTTTTCTCTTTTCTCTTCATTTCTCTTCTTTTTTCCCTTTACACCTCTTTTTTCTTTTCATCTTTTCTCTTTTCACTTTTCTTTTCTCTTTTCTCTTCTTTTCTCTTTTCTCATCTTTTCTCCTCTTTACTCTTTTCCCTTTTCTCTTCTTTTTTCTTTCCTCTTCTTTTCTCGTTTCTCTTCTTTTCTCTTTTCTCTTCTTTTCTCTTTTCCCTTTTCTTTTCTCTTTTCTCTATTCTCTTCTTTTCTCTTTTCTCGTCTTTTCTCTTTTCTCTTCATTTCCCTTCATTGTTCTTTTCTCTTTTCTCTTTTGTATTCTTTTCTCTTCTATTCACTTTTCTCTTTTAACTTTTCTCTTCTTTTCTCTATTCTCTTCTTTTCCCTTTTTTCTCTTCTATTCACTTTTCTCTTTTATGTTTTCTCTTCTTTTCTCTATTCTCTTCTTTTCTCTATTAACTTTTCTCTTCTTTCCTCTATTCTCTTCTTTTCTCTTTTTTCTCTTCTATTCACTTTTCTCCTTTATCTTTTCCCTTCTTTTCTCTATTCTCTTCTTTTCTCTTTTCTCTTCATTTCTCTTTCCTCATTTCTCTATTCTCATCTGTTCTCTTTTCTCTTCTTTGCTCTTTTCTCTTTTCTCTTCTTCTATCTTCTTTTATCTTCTTTTCTCTTTTCTCTATTCTCTTCCGTTCTCTTTTGTCTTCTTTCCACTGTTCCCTTTTCTCGTCTATTCTCTTTTATCTTTTCTCTTCTTTTCTCTTTTCTCTTCATTTCTCTTCTTTTCTCCTTTCACGTTTCTTTTCTCTTTTCTCTTCTTTTATCATTCATTTTCTCTCTTTTCTCTTTTCTCTTCTTTTCTCTTTTCTCTTCTTTTCTCTTCATTTCTCTTTCCTCATTTCTCTATTCTCATCTGTTCTCTTTTCTCTTCTTTGCTCTTTTCTCTCTTCTCTTCTTCTATCTTCTTTTATCTTCTTTTCTCTTTTCTCTATTCTCTTCTGTTCTCTTTTGTCTTCTTTCCTCTGTTCCCTTTTCTCGTCTATTCTCTTTTATCTTTTCTCTTCATTTCTCTTTTCTCTTCTTTTCCATTCTCTCTTCTTTTCTCTTTTCTCATTTCTCTTTTCTTTTCTTTTCTCTTTTCTCTTTTCTCTTCTTGTCTCTTTTTTCTTTTCTATTCTTTTCTCTTCTTTTCTCTTTTCCATTTTCTCTTATTTTCTCTTTTCCCTTTTCTCTTCTTTTCTCTATTCTCTTTTTCTCTTTACTCGTCCTTTCTCTTTCGCTTTTCTCTTCTTATCTCTTCTCCTTTTTCTCATATCTATCTTTTCTCTTTTCTCTTTTCTCTTCATTTCTCTTCTTTTTTCCCTTTACACCTCTTTATTCTTTTCTTCTTTTCTCTTTTCACTTTTCTTTACTCGTTTCTCTTCTTTTCTCTTTTCTCATCTTTTCTCCTCTTTACTCTTTTCCCTTTTCTCTGCGTTTTTTTTTGTCTTCTTTTCTCGTTTCTCTTCTTTTCTCTTTTCTCTTCTTTTCTCTTTTCCATTTTCTTTTCTCTTTTCTCTATTCTCTTCTTTTCTCTTTTCTCGTCCTTTCTCTTTTCTCTTCATTTCCCTTCATTTTTCTTTTCACTTTTCTCTTTTGTATTCTTTTCTCTTCTATTCACTTTTCTCTTTTAACTTTTCTCTTCTTTTCTCTATTCTCTTCTTTTCCCTTTTTTCTCTTCTATTCACTTTTCTCTTTTATGTTTTCTCTTCTTTTCTCTATTCTCTTCTTTTCTCTATTAACTTTTCTCTTCTTTTCTCTATTCTCCTCTTTTCTCTTTTATCTCTTCTATTCACTTTTCTCCTTTATCTTTTCTCTTCTTTTCTCATTCATTTTTTCTCTTTTCTCTTTTCTCTTCTTTTCTCTTTTCTCTTATTTTCTCCTTTCTTTTCTCTTTTCTCTTCTTCTCGTCTTTTCTCCTTTCTCTTCTTTTCCCTTCATTTCTCTTTTCTCTTTTGTATTCTTTTATCTTCTAATCACTTTTCTCTTTTATCTTTTCTTTTCTCGTCTTTTCTCTATTCTCTTCTTTTCTCTTTTCTCTTCTTTTCTCTTCCTTTCTCTTTCCTCATTTCTCTATTCTCATCTGTTCTCTTTTCTCTTCTTTGCTCTTTTCTCTTTTCTGTTCTTCTATCTTCTTTTATCTTCTTTTCTCTTTTCTCTTTTCTATATTCTCTTCTGTTCTCTTTTGTCTTCTTTCCTCTGTTCCCTTTTCTCGTCTATTCTCTTTTATCTTTTCTCTTCATTTCTCTTTTCTCTTCTTTTCCATTCTCTCTTCTTTTCTCTTTTCTCATTTCTCTTTTCTTTTCTTTTCTCTTTTCTCTTTTCTCTTCTTGTCTCTTTTTTCTCTTCTATTCTTTTCTCTTCTTTTCTCTTTTCCATTTTCTCTTGTTTTCTCTTGTCTCTTTTCTCTTTTCACTTCTTGTCTCTTTCTTCTCTTCTATTATTTTCTCTTCTTTTCGTTTTTCTATTTCCTCTTCTTTTCTATTTTATCTCTTCTCTTCTTTTCTCTTTTCCCTTTTCTTTTCTCTTTTCTCTTCTTTTCTCCTTTCACTTTTCTTTTCTCTTTTCTCTTCTTTTCTCATCTTTTCGCCTCTTTATTCTTTTCCCTTTTCTCTTCTTTTTTCTTTTCTCTTCTTTTCTCATTTCTCTTCTTTTCTCTTTTCTCTTATTTTCTCTTTTCACTTTTCTCTTCTTTTCTCTTTTCCCTTTTCTCTTCTTTTCTCTATTCTCTTTTTCTCTTTACTCTTCTTTTCTCTTTTCGCTTTTCTCTTCTTATCTCTTCTCCTTTTTCTCATATCTGTTCTTTTCTCTTTTCTCTTTTCGCTTCATTTCTCTTCTTTTCTCTTTTCCCTTTACACCTCTTTTTCCTTTTCTTCTTTTCTCTTTTCACTTTTCTTTTCTCTTTTCTCTTCTTTTCTCTTTTCTCATCTTTTCTCCTCTTTACTCTTTTCCCTTTTCTCTTCTTTTTTCTTTTCTCTTCTTTTCTCTTTTCTCTTCTTTTCTCTTTTCCCTTTTCTTTTCTCTTTTCTCTATTCTCTTCTTTTCTCTTTTTTCTCTTCTATTCACTTTTCTCTTTTATCTTTTCTCTTCTTTTCTCTTTTCTCCTCTTTTCTCTTTTCCCTTTTCTTTTCTCTTTTCTCTTTTCTCTTTTCTCTTCTTTTCTCCTTTTACGTTTCTTTTCTCTTTTCTCTTCTTTTATCATTCGTTTTCTCTCTTTTCTGTTTTCTCTTCTTTTCTCTTTTCTCTTCTTTTCTCCTTTCTTTTCTCTTCTTCTCTTCTTTTCTCTTTCTTCTTTTCCCTTCATTTCTCTTTTCTCTTTTGTATTCTTTTATCTTCTATTCACTGTTCTCTTTTATCTTTTCTTTTCTCTTCTTTTCTCTATTCTCTTCTTTTCTCTTTTCTCTTCTTTTCTCTTCATTTCTCTTTCCTCATTTCTCTATTCTCATCTGTTCTCTTTTCTCTTCTTTGCTCTTTTCTCTTTTCTCTTCTTCTATCTTCTTTTATCTTCTTTTCTCTTTTCTCTATTCTCTTCTGTTCTCTTTTGTCTTCTTTCCTCTGTTCCCTTTTCTCGTCTATTCTCTTTTATCTTTTCTCTTCATTTCTCTTTTCTCTTCTTATCCATTCTCTCTTCTTTTCTCTTTTCTCATTTCTCTTTTCTTTGCTTTTCTCTTTTCTCTTTTCTCTTCTTGTCTCTTTGTTCTTTTCTATTCTTTTCTCTTCTTTTCTCTTTTCCATTTTCTCTTATTTTCTCTTTTCCCTTTTCTCTTCTTTTCTCTATTCTCTTTTTCTCTTTACTCGTCCTTTCTCTTTTCGCTTTTCTCTTCTTATCTCTTCTCCTTTTTCTCATATCTATTCTTTTCTCTTTTCTCTTCATTTCTCTTCTTTTTTCCCTTTACACCTCTTTTTTCTTTTCTTCTTTTCTCTTTTCACTTTTCATTTCTCTTTTCTCTTCTTTTCTCTTTTCTCATCTTTTCTCCTCTTTACTCTTTTCCCTTTTCTCTGCTTTTTTCTTTTCTCTTCTTTTCTCGTTTCTCTTCTTTTCTCTTTTCTCTTCTTTTCTCTTTTCCATTTTCTTTTCTCTTTTCTCTATTCTCTTCTTTTCTCTTTTCTCGTCCTTTCTCTTTTCTCTTCATTTCCCTTCATTTTTCTTTTCACTTTTCTCTTTTGTATTCTTTTCTCTTCTATTCACTTTTTTCTTTTAACTTTTCTCTTCTTTTCTCTATTCTCTTCTTTTCCCTTTTTTCTCTTCTATTCACTTTTCTCTTTTATGTTTTCTCTTCTTTTCTCTATTCTCTTCTTTTCTCTATTAACTTTTCTCTTCTTTTCTCTATTCTCTTCTTTTCTCTTTTTTCTCTTCTATTCACTTTTCTCCTTTATCTTTTCTCTTCTTTTCTCTATTCTCTTCTTTTCTCTTTTTTCTCTTCTATTCACTTTTCTCCTTTATCTTTTCTCTTCTTTTCTCTATTCTCTTCTTTTCTCTTTTCTCTTATTTTCTCTTCATTTCTCTTTCCTCATTTCTCTATTCTCATCTGTTCTCTTTTCTCTTCTTTGCTCTTTTCTCTTTTCTCTTCTTCTATCTTCTTTTATCTTCTTTTCTCTTTTCTCTTTTCTCTATTCTCTTCTGTTCTCTTTTGTCTTCTTTCCTCTGTTCCCTTTTCTTGTCTATTCTCTTTTATCTTTTCTCTTCTTTTCTCTTTTCTCTTCTTTTCTCCTTTCACGTTTATTTTCTCTTTTCTCTTCTTTTCTCATTCATTTTTTCTCTTTTCTCTTTTCTCTTCTTTTCTCTTTTCTCTTATTTTCGTCTTTCTTTTCTCTTTTCTCTTCTTCTCGTCTTTTCTCCTTTCTCTTCTTTTCCCTTCATTTCTCTTTTCTCTTTTGTATTCTTTTATCTTCTATTCACTTTTCTCTTTTATCTTTTCTTTTCTCGTCTTTTCTCTATTCTCTTCTTTTCTCTTTTCTCTTCTTTTCTCTTCCTTTCTCTTTCCTCATTTCTCTATTCTCATCTGTTCTCTTTTCTCTTCTTTGCTCTTTTCTCTTTTCTGTTCTTCTATCTTCTTTTATCTTCTTTTCTCTTTTCTCTTTTCTATATTCTCTTCTGTTCTCTTTTGTCTTCTTTCCTCTGTTCCCTTTTCTCGTCTATTCTCTTTTATCTTTTCTCTTCATTTCTCTTTTCTCTTCTTTTCCATTCTCTCTTCTTTTCTCTTTTCTCATTTCTCTTTTCTTTTCTTTTCTCTTTTCTCTTTTCTCTTCTTGTCTCTTTTTTCTCTTCTATTCTTTTCTCTTCTTTTCTCTTTTCCATTTTCTCTTGTTTTCTCTTGTCTCTTTTCTCTTTTCACTTCTTGTCTCTTTCTTTTCTTCTATTATTTTCTCTTCTTTTCTTTTTTCTATTTCCTCTTCTTTTCTATTTTATCTCTTCTCTTCTTTTCTCTTTTCCCCTTTCTTTTCTCTTTTCTCTTCTTTTCTCCTTTCACTTTTCTTTTCTCTTTTCTCTTCTTTTCTCATCTTTTCGCCTCTTTATTCTTTTCCCTTTTCTCTTCTTTTTTCTTTTCTCTTCTTTTCTCATTTCTCTTCTTTTCTCTTTTCTCTTATTTTCTCTTTTCACTTTTCTCTTCTTTTCTCTTTTCCCTTTTCTCTTCTTTTCTCTATTCTCTTTTTCTCTTTACTCTTCTTTTCTCTTTTCGCTTTTCTCTTCTTATCTCTTCTCCTTTTTCTCATATCTGTTCTTTTCTCTTTTCTCTTATTTTCTCTTCTTTTCTCTTTTCCCTTTACACCTCTTTTTCCTTTTCTTCTTTTCTCTTTTCACTTTTCTTTTCTCTTTTCTCTTCTTTTCTCTTTTCTCATCTTTTCTCCTCTTTACTCTTTTCCCTTTTCTCTTCTTTTTTCTTTTCTCTTCTTTTCTCTTTTCTCTTCTTTTCTCTTTTCCCTTTTCTTTTCTCTTTTCTCTATTCTCTTCTTTTCTCTTTTTTCTCTTCTATTCACTTTTCTCTTTTATCTTTTCTCTTCTTTTCTCTTTTCTCCTCTTTTCTCTTTTCCCTTTTCTTTTCTCTTTTCTCTTTTCTCTTTTCTCTTCTTTTCTCTTCTTTTCTCCTTTTACGTTTCTTTTCTCTTTTCTCTTCTTTTATCATTCATTTTCTCTCTTTTCTGTTTTCTCTTCTTTTCTCTTTTCTCTTCTTTTCTCCTTTCTTCTCTCTTTTCTCTTCTTCTCTTCTTTTCTCTTTCTTCTTTTCCCTTCATTTCTCTTTTCTCTTTTGTATTCTTTTATCTTCTATTCACTTTTCTCTTTTATCTTTTCTTTTCTCTTCTTTTCTCTATTCTCTTCTTTTCTCTTTTCTCTTCTTTTCTCTTCATTTCTCTTTCCTCATTTCTCTATTCTCATCTGTTCTCTTTTCTCTTCTTTGCTCTTTTCTCTTTTCTCTTCTTCTATCTTCTTTTATCTTCTTTTCTCTTTTCTCTATTCTCTTCTGTTCTCTTTTGTCTTCTTTCCTCTGTTCCCTTTTCTCGTCTATTCTCTTTTATCTTTTCTCTTCATTTCTCTTTTCTCTTCTTTTCCATTCTCTCTTCTTTTCTCTTTTCTCATTTCTCTTTTCTTTTCTCTTTTCTCTTTTCTCTTCTTGTCTCTTTTTTCTTTTCTATTCTTTTCTCTTCTTTTCTCTTTTCCATTTTCTCTTATTTTCTCTTTTCCCTTTTCTCTTCTTTTCCCTATTCTCTTTTTCTCTTTACTCGTCCTTTCTCTTTTCGCTTTTCTCTTCTTATCTCTTCTCCTTTTTCTCATATCTATTCTTTTCTCTTTTCTCTTTTCTCTTCATTTCTCTTCTTTTTTCCCTTTACACCTCTTTTTTCTTTTCTTCTTTTCTCTTTTCACTTTTCTTTACTCTTTTCTCTTCTTTTCTCTTTTCTCATCTTTTCTCCTCTTTACTCTTTTCCCTTTTCTCTGCTTTTTTCTTTTCTCTTCTTTTCTCGTTTCTCTTCTTTTCTCTTTTCTCTTCTTTTCTCTTTTCCATTTTCTTTTCTCTTTTCTCTATTCCCTTCTTTTCTCTTTTCTCGTCCTTTCTCTTTTCTCTTCATTTCCCTTCATTTTTCTTTTCACTTTTCTCTTTTGTATTCTTTTCTCTTCTATTCACTTTTCTCTTTTAACTTTTCTCTTCTTTTCTCTATTCTCTTCTTTTCCCTTTTTTCTCTTCTATTCACTTTTCTCTTTTATGTTTTCTCTTCTTTTCTCTATTCTCTTCTTTTCTCTATTAACTTTTCTCTTCTTTTCTCTATTCTCTTCTTTTCTCTTTTTTCTCTTCTATTCACTTTTCTCCTTTATCTTTTCTCTTCTTTTCTCTATTCTCTTCTTTTCTCTTTTCTCTTCATTTCTCTTTCCTCATTTCTCTATTCTCATCTGTTCTCTTTTCTCTTCTTTGCTCTTTTCTCTTTTCTCTTCTTCTATCTTCATTTATCTTCTTTTCTCTTTTCTCTTTTCTCTTCTTTTCTCTACTTTTCTCTTTTCCCTTTATTCTCTTCTTTTCTCTTTTCCTATATTCTCTTCTTTTCTCTTTTCTCTTTTCTCTATTCTCTTCTGTTCTCTTTTGTCTTCTTTACTCTGTTCCCTTTTCTCGTCTATTCTCTTTTATCTTTTCTCTTCATTTCTCTTTTCTCTTCTTTTCCATTCTCTCTTCTTTTCTCTTTTCTCATTTCTCATTTCTCTTTTCTTTTCTTTTCTCTTTTCTCTTTTCTCTTCTTCTGGTCTCTTTTTTCTCTTCTATTCTTTTCTCTTCTTTTCTCTTTTCCATTTTCTCTTCTTTTCTCTTGTCTCTTTTCTCTTGTCACTTCTTTTCTCTTTTCTCTTTTCTATTTCCTCTTCATTTCTATTTTATCTCTTCTCTTCTTTTCACTTTTCCCTTTTCTTTTCTCTTTTCTCTTCTTTTCTCTTTTCTCTTCTTTTCTCTTCTTTTCTCTTTTCGCTTTTCTCTTCTTTTTTCTTTTCTCTTCTTTTCTCGTTTCTCTTCTTTTCTCTTTTCTCTTTTCTCTTCTTATCTCTTCTCCTTTTTCTCATATCTGTTCTTTTCTCTTTTCTCTTCATTTCTCTTCTTTTCTCTTTTCCCTTTACACCTCTTTTTTCTTTTCTTCTTTTCTCTTTTCACTTTTCTTTTCTCTTTTCTCTTCTTTTCTCTTTTCACTTTTCTTTACTCTTTTCTCTTCTTTTCTCTTTTCTCATCTTTTCTCCTCTTTACTCTTTTCCCTTTTCTCTTCTTTTTTCTTTTCTCTTCTTTTCTCGTTTCTCTTCTTTTCTCGTTTCTCTTCTTTTCTCTTTTCCCTTTTCTTTTCTCTTTTCTCTATTCTCTTCTTTTCTCTTTTCTCGTCTTTTCACTTTTCTCTTCATTTCCCTTCATTTTTCTTTTCTCTTTTCTCTTTTGTATTCTTTTCTCTTCTATTCACTTTTCTCAATTAACTTTTCTCTTCTTTTCGCTATTCTCTTCTTTTCTCTTTTCTCTTCTTTTCTCTTCATTTCTCTTTCCTCATTTCTCTATTCTCATCTGTTCTCTTTGCTCTTCTTTGCTCTTTTGTCTTTTCTCTTCTTCTATCTTCTTTTATCTTCTTTTCTCTTTTCTCTTTTCTCTATTCTCTTCTGTTCTCTTTTGTCTTCTTTCCTCTGTTCCCTTTTCTCGTCTATTCTCTTTTATCTTTTCTCTTCATTTCTCTTTTCTCTTCTTTTCCATTCTCTCTTCTTTTCTCTTTTCTCATTTCTCTTTTCTTTTCTCTTTTCTCTTTTCTCTTCGTGTCTCTTTTTTCTTTTCTATTCTTTTATCTTATTTTCTCTTTTCCATTTCTCTTATTTTCTCTTTTCCCTTTTCTCTTCTTTTCTCTATACTCTTTTTCTCTTTACTCTTCTTTTCTCTTTTCGCTTTTCTCTTCTTATCTCTTCTCCTTTTTCTCATATCTATTCTTTTCTCTTTTCTCTTTTCTCTTCATTTCTCTACTTTTTTCCCTGTACACCTCTTTTTTCTTTTCTTCTTTTCTCTTTTCACTTTTCTTT
Source organism: Chiloscyllium punctatum (assembly GCF_047496795.1). Taxonomy (NCBI): domain Eukaryota; kingdom Metazoa; phylum Chordata; class Chondrichthyes; order Orectolobiformes; family Hemiscylliidae; genus Chiloscyllium; species Chiloscyllium punctatum. The sequence goes on from NC_092779.1 coordinate 37,783,704, forward strand.
TCTCTTTTCTCTTCTTTTCTCTTTTCTCATCTTTTCTCCTCTTTACTCTTTTCCCTTTTCTCTGCTTTTTTCTTTTCTCTTCTTTTCTCGTTTCTCTTCTTTTTTCTTTTCTCTTCTTTTCTCTTTTCCATTTTCTTTTCTCTTTTCTCTATTCTCTTCTGTTCTCTTTTCTCGTCCTTTCTCTTTTCTCTTCATTTCCCTTCATTTTCTCTTTTGTATTCTTTTCTCTTCTATTCACTTTTCTCTTTTAACTTTTCTCTTCTTTTCTCTGTTCTCTTCTTTTCTCTTTTTTCTCTTCTATTCACTTTTCTCTTTTATCTTTTCTCTTCTTTTCTCTATTCTCTTCTTTTCTCTATTAACTTTTCTCTTCTTTTCTCTATTCTCTTCTTTTCTCTTTTTTCTCTTCTATTCACTTTTCTCCTTTATCTTTTCTCTTCTTTTCTCTATTCTCTTCTTTTCTCTTTTCTTTTCTCTTTTATCTTCTTCTCTTCTTTTCTCCTTTCTCTTCTTTTCCCTTCATTTCTCTTTTCTCTTTTGTATTCTTTTATCTTCTGTTCACTTTTCTCTTTTATCTTTTCTTTTCTCGTCTTTTCTCTATTCTCTTCTTTTCTCTTTTCTCTTCTTTTCTCTTTTCCCTTTTCTTTTCTCTTTTCTCTATTCTCTTCTTTTCTCTTTTCTCGTCTTTTCTGTTTTCGCGTCATTTCCCTTCATTTCTCTTTTCTCTTTTCTCTTTTGTATTCTTTTCTCTTCTATTCACTTTTCTGTTTTAACTTTTCTCTTCTTTTCTCTATTCTCTTCTTTTCTCTTTTTTCTCTTCTATTCACTTTTCTCTTTTATATTTTCTCTTCTTTTCTCTTTTCTCCTCTTTTCTCTTTTCCCTTTTCTTTTCTCTTTTCTCTTTTCTCTTTTCTCTTCGTATCTCTTCTTTTCTCTTTTCTCTTCTTTTCTCTACTTTTCTCTTTTCCCTTTATTCTCTTCTTTTCTCTTTTCCTATATTCTCATCTTTTCTCTTTTCTCTTTTCTCTTCTTTTCTCTTCTTTATTCTTTAACCTTTTCTCTTCTTTTTACTCTTCTTTTCTCTTTTCTCTTCTTTTCATTTCTTTTCTCTTCTTTTCTCTTTTCTCTTCTTTTCTCTTCCTTTCTCTATATATTCTCTTTTCTCTCATTTTCTCTTTTTCCTTTTCTCTTCTTTTCTCTATTCTCTTTTTCTCTTTACTCTTATTTTCTCTTTTCGCTTTTCTCTTCTTATCTCTTCTCCTTTTTCTCATATCTGTTCTTTTCTCTTTTCTCTTTTCTCTTCATTTCTCTTCTTTTTTCCCTTTACACCTCTTTTTTCTTTTCTTCTTTTCTCTTTTCACTTTTCTTTTCTCTTTTCTCTTCTTTTCTCTTTTCTCATCTTTTCTCCTCTTTACTCTTTTCCCTTTTCTCTTCTTTTTTCTTTCCTCTTCTTTTCTCGTTTCTCTTCTTTTCTCTTTTCTCTTCTTTTCTCTTTTCCCTTTTCTTTTCTCTTTTCTCTATTCTCCTCTTTTCTCTTTTCTCGTCTTTTCTCTTTTCTCTTCATTTCCCTTCATTGTTCTTTTCTCTTTTCTCTTTTGTATTCTTTTCTCTTCTGTTCACTTTTCTCTTTTAACTTTTCTCTTCTTTTCTCTATTCTCTTCTTTTCCCTTTTTTCTCTTCTATTCACTTTTCTCTTTTATGTTTTCTCTTCTTTTCTCTATTCTCTTCTTTTCTCTATTAACTTTTCTCTTCTTTCCTCTATTCTCTTCTTTTCTCTTTTTTCTCTTCTATTCACTTTTCTCCTTTATCTTTTCCCTTCTTTTCTCTATTCTCTTCTTTTCTCTTTTCTCTTCATTTCTCTTTCCTCATTTCTCTATTCTCATCTGTTCTCTTTTCTCTTCTTTGCTCTTTTCTCTTTTCTCTTCTTCTATCTTCTTTTATCTTCTTTTCTCTTTTCTCTATTCTCTTCTGTTCTCTTTTGTCTTCTTTCCACTGTTCCCTTTTCTCGTCTATTCTCTTTTATCTTTTCTCTTCTTTTCTCTTTTCTCTTCTTTTCTCTTCTTTTCTCCTTTCACGTTTCTTTTCTCTTTTCTCTTCTTTTATCATTCATTTTCTCTCTTTTCTCTTTTCTCTTCTTTTCTCTTTTCTCTTATTTTCTCCTTTCTTTTCTCTTTTCTCTTCTTCTCTTCTTTTCTCTTTTCTCTTCTTTTCCCTTCATTTCTCTTTTCTCTTTTGTATTCTTTTATCTTCTATTCACTTTTCTCTTTTATCTTTTCTTTTCTCTTCTTTTCTCTATTCTCTTCTTTTCTCTTTTCTCTTCTTTTCTCTTCATTTCTCTTTCCTCATTTCTCTATTCTCATCTGTTCTCTTTTCTCTTCTTTGCTCTTTTCTCTTTTCTCTTCTTCTATCTTCTTTTATCTTCTTTTCTCTTTTCTCTATTCTCTTCTGTTCTCTTTTGTCTTCTTTCCTCTGTTCCCTTTTCTCGTCTATTCTCTTTTATCTTTTCTCTTCATTTCTCTTTTCTCTTCTTTTCCATTCTCTCTTCTTTTCTCTTTTCTCATTTCTCTTTTCTTTTCTTTTCTCTTTTCTCTTTTCTCTTCTTGTCTCTTTTTTCTTTTCTATTCTTTTCTCTTCTTTTCTCTTTTCCATTTTCTCTTATTTTCTCTTTTCCCTTTTCTCTTCTTTTCTCTATTCTCTTTTTCTCTTTACTCGTCCTTTCTCTTTTCGCTTTTCTCTTCTTATCTCTTCTCCTTTTTCTCATATCTATTCTTTTCTCTTTTCTCTTTTCTCTTCATTTCTCTTCTTTTTTCCCTTTACACCTCTTTATTCTTTTCTTCTTTTCTCTTTTCACTTTTCTTTACTCGTTTCTCTTCTTTTCTCTTTTCTCATCTTTTCTCCTCTTTACTCTTTTCCGTTTTCTCTGCGTTTTTTTTGTCTTCTTTTCTCGTTTCTCTTCTTTTCTCTTTTCTCTTCTTTTCTCTTTTCCATTTTCTTTTCTCTTTTCTCTATTCTCTTCTTTTCTCTTTTCTCGTCCTTTCTCTTTTCTCTTCATTTCCCTTCATTTTTCTTTTCACTTTTCTCTTTTGTATTCTTTTCTCTTCTATTCACTTTTCTCTTTTAACTTTTCTCTTCTTTTCTCTATTCTCTTCTTTTCCCTTTTTTCTCTTCTATTCACTTTTCTCTTTTATGTTTTCTCTTCTTTTCTCTATTCTCTTCTTTTCTCTATTAACTTTTCTCTTCTTTTCTCTATTCTCTTCTTTTCTCTTTTATCTCTTCTATTCACTTTTCTCCTTTATCTTTTCTCTTCTTTTCTCATTCATTTTTTCTCTTTTCTCTTTTCTCTTCTTTTCTCTTTTCTCTTATTTTCTCCTTTCTTTTCTCTTTTCTCTTCTTCTCGTCTTTTCTCCTTTCTCTTCTTTTCCCTTCATTTCTCTTTTCTCTTTTGTATTATTTTATCTTCTATTCACTTTTCTCTTTTATCTTTTCTTTTCTCGTCTTTTCTCTATTCTCTTCTTTTCTCTTTTCTCTTCTTTTCTCTTCCTTTCTCTTTCCTCATTTCTCTATTCTCATCTGTTCCCTTTTCTCTTCTTTGCTCTTTTCTCTTTTCTGTTCTTCTATCTTCTTTTATCTTCTTTTCTCTTTTCTCTTTTCTATATTCTCTTCTGTTCTCTTTTGTCTTCTTTCCTCTGTTCCCTTTTCTCGTCTATTCTCTTTTATCTTTTCTCTTCATTTCTCTTTTCTCTTCTTTTCCATTCTCTCTTCTTTTCTCTTTTCTCATTTCTCTTTTCTTTTCTTTTCTCTTTTCTCTTTTCTCTTCTTGTCTCTTTTTTCTCTTCTATTCTTTTCTCTTCTTTTCTCTTTTCCATTTTCTCTTGTTTTCTCTTGTCTCTTTTCTCTTTTCACTTCTTGTCTCTTTCTTCTCTTCTATTATTTTCTCTTCTTTTCTTTTTTCTATTTCCTCTTCTTTTCTATTTTATCTCTTCTCTTCTTTTCTCTTTTCCCTTTTCTTTTCTCTTTTCTCTTCTTTTCTCTTCTTTTCTCCTTTCACTTTTCTTTTCTCTTTTCTCTTCTTTTCTCATCTTTTAGCCTCTTTATTCTTTTCCCTTTTCTCTTCTTTTTTCTTTTCTCTTCTTTTCTCATTTCTCTTCTTTTCTCTTTTCTCTTATTTTCTCTTTTCACTTTTCTCTTCTTTTCTCTTTTCCCTTTTCTCTTCTTTTCTCTATTCTCTTTTTCTCTTTACTCTTCTTTTCTCTTTTCGCTTTTCTCTTCTTATCTCTTCTCCTTTTTCTCATATCTGTTCTTTTCTCTTTTCTCTTTTCGCTTCATTTCTCTTCTTTTCTCTTTTCCCTTTACACCTCTTTTTCCTTTTCTTCTTTTCTCTTTTCACTTTTCTTTTCTCTTTTCTCTTCTTTTCTCTTTTCTCATCTTTTCTCCTCTTTACTCTTTTCCCTTTTCTCTTCTTTTTTCTTTTCTCTTCTTTTCTCTTTTCTCTTCTTTTCTCTTTTCCCTTTTCTTTTCTCTTTTCTCTATTCTCTTCTTTTCTCTTTTTTCTCTTCTATTCACTTTTCTCTTTTATCTTTTCTCTTCTTTTCTCTTTTCTCCTCTTTTCTCTTTTCCCTTTTCTTTTCTCTTTTCTCTTTTCTCTTTTCTCTTCTTTTCTCCTTTTACGTTTCTTTTCTCTTTTCTCTTCTTTTATCATTCATTTTCTCTCTTTTCTGTTTTCTCTTCTTTTCTCTTTTCTCTTCTTTTCTCCTTTCTTTTCTCTTTTCTCTTCTTCTCTTCTTTTCTCTTTCTTCTTTTCCCTTCATTTCTCTTTTCTCTTTTGTATTCTTTTATCTTCTATTCACTGTTCTCTTTTATCTTTTCTTTTCTCTTCTTTTCTCTATTCTCTTCTTTTCTCTTTTCTCTTCTTTTCTCTTCATTTCTCTTTCCTCATTTCTCTATTCTCATCTGTTCTCTTTTCTCTTCTTTGCTCTTTTCTCTTTTCTCTTCTTCTATCTTCTTTTATCTTCTTTTCTCTTTTCTCTATTCTCTTCTGTTCTCTTTTGTCTTCTTTCCTCTGTTCCCTTTTCTCGTCTATTCTCTTTTATCTTTTCTCTTCATTTCTCTTTTCTCTTCTTTTCCATTCTCTCTTCTTTTCTCTTTTCTCATTTCTCTTTTCTTTTCTTTTCTCTTTTCTCTTTTCTCTTCGTGTCTCTTTTTTCTTTTCTATTCTTTTATCTTATTTTCTCTTTTCCATTTCTCTTATTTTATCTTTTCCCTTTTCTCTTCTTTTCTCTATACTCTTTTTCTCTTTACTCTTCTTTTCTCTTTTCGCTTTTCTCTTCTTATCTCTTCTCCTTTTTCTCATATCTATTCTTTTCTCTTTTCTCTTCATTTCTCTTCTTTTTTCCCTTTACACCTCTTTTTTCTTTTCTTCTTTTCTCTTTTCACATTTCTTTTCTCTTTTCTCTTCTTTTCTCTTTTCTCATCTTTTCTCCTCTTTACTCTTTTCCCTTTTCTCTGCTTTTTTCTTTTCTCTTCTTTTCTCGTTTCTCTTCTTTTCTCTTTTCTCTTCTTTTCTCTTTTCCATTTTCTTTTCTCTTTTCTCTATTCTCTTCTTTTCTCTTTTCTCGTCCTTTCTCTTTTCTCTTCATTTCCCTTCATTTTTCTTTTCACTTTTCTCTTTTGTATTCTTTTCTCTTCTATTCACTTTTTTCTTTTAACTTTTCTCTTCTTTTCTCTATTCTCTTCTTTTCCCTTTTTTCTCTTCTATTCACTTTTCTCTTTTATGTTTTCTCTTCTTTTCTCTATTCTCTTCTTTTCTCTATTAACTTTTCTCTTCTTTTCTCTATTCTCTTCTTTTCTCTTTTTTCTCTTCTATTCACTTTTCTCCTTTATCTTTTCTCTTCTTTTCTCTATTCTCTTCTTTTCTCTTTTTTCTCTTCTATTCACTTTTCTCCTTTATCTTTTCTCTTCTTTTCTCTATTCTCTTCTTTTCTCTTTTCTCTTATTTTCTCTTCATTTCTCTTTCCTCATTTCTCTATTCTCATCTGTTCTCTTTTCTCTTCTTTGCTCTTTTCTCTTTTCTCTTCTTCTATCTTCTTTTATCTTCTTTTCTCTTTTCTCTATTCTCTTCTGTTCTCTTTTGTCTTCTTTCCTCTGTTCCCTTTTCTTGTCTATTCTCTTTTATCTTTTCTCTTCTTTTCTCTTTTCTCTTCTTTTCTCCTTTCTTTTCTCTTTTCTCTTCTTCTCGTCTTTTCTCCTTTCTCTTCTTTTCCCTTCATTTCTCTTTTCTCTTTTGTATTCTTTTATCTTCTATTCACTTTTCTCTTTTATCTTTTCTTTTCTCGTCTTTTCTCTATTCTCTTCTTTTCTCTTTTCTCTTCTTTTCTCTTCCTTTCTCTTTCCTCATTTCTCTATTCTCATCTGTTCTCTTTTCTCTTCTTTGCTCTTTTCTCTTTTCTGTTCTTCTATCTTCTTTTATCTTCTTTTCTCTTTTCTCTTTTCTATATTCTCTTCTGTTCTCTTTTGTCTTCTTTCCTCTGTTCCCTTTTCTCGTCTATTCTCTTTTATCTTTTCTCTTCATTTCTCTTTTCTCTTCTTTTCCATTCTCTCTTCTTTTCTCTTTTCTCATTTCTCTTTTCTTTTCTTTTCTCTTTTCTCTTTTCTCTTCTTGTCTCTTTTTTCTCTTCTATTCTTTTCTCTTCTTTTCTCTTTTCCATTTTCTCTTGTTTTCTCTTGTCTCTTTTCTCTTTTCACTTCTTGTCTCTTTCTTTTCTTCTATTATTTTCTCTTCTTTTCTTTTTTCTATTTCCTCTTCTTTTCTATTTTATCTCTTCTCTTCTTTTCTCTTTTCCCCTTTCTTTTCTCTTTTCTCTTCTTTTCTCTTCTTTTCTCCTTTCACTTTTCTTTTCTCTTTTCTCTTCTTTTCTCATCTTTTCGCCTCTTTATTCTTTTCCCTTTTCTCTTCTTTTTTCTTTTCTCTTCTTTTCTCATTTCTCTTCTTTTCTCTTTTCTCTCATTTTCTCTTTTCACTTTTCTCTTCTTTTCTCTTTTCCCTTTTCTCTTCTTTTCTCTATTCTCTTTTTCTCTTTACTCTTCTTTTCTCTTTTCGCTTTTCTCTTCTTATCTCTTCTCCTTTTTCTCATATCTGTTCTTTTCTCTTTTCTCTTTTCGCTTATTTTCTCTTCTTTTCTCTTTTCCCTTTACACCTCTTTTTCCTTTTCTTCTTTTCTCTTTTCACTTTTCTTTTCTCTTTTCTCTTCTTTTCTCTTTTCTCATCTTTTCTCCTCTTTACTCTTTTCCCTTTTCTCTTCTTTTTTCTTTTCTCTTCTTTTCTCTTTTCTCTTCTTTTCTCTTTTCCCTTTTCTTTTCTCTTTTCTCTATTCTCTTCTTTTCTCTTTTTTCTCTTCTATTCACTTTTCTCTTTTATCTTTTCTCTTCTTTTCTCTTTTCTCCTCTTTTCTCTTTTCCCTTTTCTTTTCTCTTTTCTCTTTTCTCTTTTCTGTTCTTTTCTCTTCTTTTCTCCTTTTACGTTTCTTTTCTCTTTTCTCTTCTTTTATCATTCATTTTCTCTCTTTTCTTTTTTCTCTTCTTTTCTCTTTTCTCTTCTTTTCTCCTTTCTTTTCTCTTTTCTCTACTTCTCTTCTTTTCTCTTTCTTCTTTTCCCTTCATTTCTCTTTTCTCTTTTGTATTCTTTTATCTTCTATTCACTTTTCTCTTTTATCTTTTCTTTTCTCTTCTTTTCTCTATTCTCTTCTTTTCTCTTTTCTCTTCTTTTCTCTTCATTTCTCTTTCCTCATTTCTCTATTCTCATCTGTTCTCTTTTCTCTTCTTTGCTCTTTTCTCTTTTCTCTTCTTCTATCTACTTTTATCTTCTTTTCTCTTTTCTCTTTTCTCTATTCTCTTCTGTTCTCTTTTGTCTTCTTTCCTCTGTTCCCTTTTCTTGTCTATTCTCTTTTATCTTTTCTCTTCTTTTCTCTTTTCTCTTCTTTTCTCCTTTCACGTTTATTTTCTCTTTTCTCTTCTTTTCTCATTCATTTTTTCTCTTTTCTCTTCTTTTCTCTTGTTTTCTCATTTCTCTTATTTTCTCCTTTCTTTTCTCTTTTCTCTTCTTTTCTCTTTTCTCTTATTTTCTCCTTTCTTTTCTCTTTTCTCTTCTTCTCGTCTTTTCTCCTTTCTCTTCTTTTCCCTTCATTTCTCTTTTCTCTTTTGTATTCTTTTATCTTCTATTCACTTTTCTCTTTTATCTTTTCTTTTCTCTTCTTTTCTCTATTCTCTTCTTTTCTCTTTTCTCTTCTTTTCTCTTCCTTTCTCTTTCCTCATTTCTCTATTCTCATCTGTTCTCTTTTCTCTTCTTTGCTCTTTTCTCTTTTCTGTTCTTCTATCTTCTTTTATCTTCTTTTCTCTTTTCTCTTTTCTATATTCTCTTCTGTTCTCTTTTGTCTTCTTTCCTCTGTTCCCTTTTCTCGTCTATTCTCTTTTATCTTTTCTCTTCATTTCTCTTTTCTCTTCTTTTCCATTCTCTCTTCTTTTCTCTTTTCTCATTTCTCTTTTCTTTTCTTTTCTCTTTTCTCTTTTCTCTTCTTGTCTCTTTTTTCTCTTCTATTCTTTTCTCTTCTTTTCTCTTTTCCATTTTCTCTTCTTTTCTCTTGTCTCTTTTCTCTTTTCACTTCTTGTCTCTTTCTTTTCTTCTATTATTTTCTCTTCTTTTCTTTTTTCTATTTCCTCTTCTTTTCTATTTTATCTCTTCTCTTCTTTTCTCTTTTCCCCTTTCTTTTCTCTTTTCTCTTCTTTTCTCTTCTTTTCTCCTTTCACTTTTCATTTCTCTTTTCTCTTCTTTTCTCATCTTTTCGCCTCTTTATTCTTTTCCCTTTTCTCTTCTTTATTCTTTTCTCTTCTTTTCTCATTTCTCTTCTTTTCTCTTTTCTCTTATTTTCTCTTTTCACTTTTCTCTTCTTTTCTCTTTTCCCTTTTCTCTTCTTTTCTCTATTCTCTTTTTCTCGTTACTCTTCTTTTCTCTTTTCGCTTTTCTCTTCTTATCTCTTCTCCTTTTTCTCATATCTGTTCATTTCTCTTTTCTCTTTTCGCTTATTTTCTCTTCTTTTCTCTTTTCCCTTTACACCTCTTTTTCCTTTTCTTCTTTTCTCTTTTCACTTTTCTTTTCTCTTTTCTCTTCTTTTCTCTTTTCTCATCTTTTCTCCTCTTTACTCTTTTCCCTTTTCTCTTCTTTTTTCTTTTCTCTTCTTTTCTCTTTTCTCTTCTTTTCTCTTTTCCCTTTTCTTTTCTCTTTTCTCTATTCTCTTCTTTTCTCTTTTTTCTCTTCTATTCACTTTTCTCTTTTATCTTTTCTCTTCTTTTCTCTTTTCTCCTCTTTTCTCTTTTCCTTTTTCTTTTCTCTTTTCTCTTTTCTCTTTTCTGTTCTTTTCTCTTCTTTTCTCCTTTTACGTTTCTTTTCTCTTTTCTCTTCTTTTATCATTCATTTTCTCTCTTTTCTGTATTCTCTTCTTTTCTCTTTTCTCTTCTTTTCTCCTTTCTTTTCTCTTTTCTCTTCTTCTCTTCTTTTCTCTTTCTTCTTTTCCCTTCATTTCTCTTTTCTCTTTTGTATTCTTTTATCTTCTATTCACTTTTCTCTTTTATCTTTTCTTTTCTCTTCTTTTCTCTATTCTCTTCTTTTCTCTTTTCTCTTCTTTTCTCTTCATTTCTCTTTCCTCATTTCTCTATTCTCATCTGTTCTCTTTTCTCTTCTTTGCTCTTTTCTCTTTTCTCTTCTTCTATCTTCTTTTATCTTCTTTTCTCTTTTCTCTATTCTCTTCTGTTCTCTTTTGTCTTCTTTCCTCTGTTCCCTTTTCTCGTCTATTCTCTTTTATCTTTTCTCTTCATTTCTCTTTTCTCTTCTTTTCCATTCTCTCTTCTTTTCTCTTTTCTCATTTCTCTTTTCTTTTCTTTTCTCTTTTCTCTTTTCTCTTCTTGTCTCTTTTTTCTTTTCTATTCTTTTCTCTTCTTTTCTCTTTTCCATTTTCTCTTATTTTCTCTTTTCCCTTTTCTCTTCTTTTCTCTATTCTCTTTTTCTCTTTACTCGTCCTTTCTCTTTTCGCTTTTCTCTTCTTATCTCTTCTCCTTTTTCTCATATCTATTCTTTTCTCTTTTCTCTTTTCTCTTCATTTCTCTTCTTTTTTCCCTTTACACCTCTTTTTTCTATTCTTCTTTTCTCTTTTCACTTTTCTTTACTCTTTTCTCTTCTTTTCTCTTTTCTCATCTTTTCTCCTCTTTACTCTTTTCCCTTTTCTCTGCTTTTTTCTTTTCTCTTCTTTTCTCGTTTCTCTTCTTTTCTCTTTTCTCTTCTTTTCTCTTTTCCATTTTCTTTTCTCTTTTCTCTATTCCCTTCTTTTCTCTTTTCTCGTCCTTTCTCTTTTCTCTTCATTTCCCTTCATTTTTCTTTTCACTTTTCTCTTTTGTATTCTTTTCTCTTCTATTCACTTTTCTCTTTTAACTTTTCTCTTCTTTTCTCTATTCTCTTCTTTTCCCTTTTTTCTCTTCTATTCACTTTTCTCTTTTATGTTTTCTCTTCTTTTCTCTATTCTCTTCTTTTCTCTATTAACTTTTCTCTTCTTTTCTCTATTCTCTTCTTTTCTCTTTTTTCTCTTCTATTCACTTTTCTCCTTTATCTTTTCTCTTCTTTTCTCTATTCTCTTCTTTTCTCTTTTCTCTTCATTTCTCTTTCCTCATTTCTCTATTCTCATCTGTTCTCTTTTCTCTTCTTTGCTCTTTTCTCTTTTCTCTTCTTCTATCTTCTTTTATCTTCTTTTCTCTTTTCTCTATTCTCTTCTGTTCTCTTTTGTCTTCTTTCCACTGTTCCCTTTTCTCGTCTATTCTCTTTTATCTTTTCTCTTCTTTTCTCCTTTCACGTTTCTTTTCTCTTTTCTCTTCTTTTATCATTCATTTTCTCTCTTCTCTGTTTTCTCTTCTTTTCTCTTTTCTCTTCTTTTCTCCTTTCTTTTCTCTTTTCTCTTCTTCTCTTCTTTTCTCTTTTCTCTTCTTTTCCCTTCATTTCTCTTTTCTCTTTTGTATTCTTTTATCTTCTATTCACTTTTCTCTTTTATCTTTTCTTTTCTCTTCTTTTCTCTATTCTCTTCTTTTCTCTTTTCTCTTCTTTTCTCTTCATTTCTCTTTCCTCATTTCTCTATTCTCATCTGTTCTCTTTTCTCTTCTTTGCTCTTTTCTCTTTTCTCTTCTTCTATCTTCTTTTATCTCCTTTTCTCTTTTCTCTTTTCACTATTCTCTTCTGTTCTCTTTTGTCTTCTTTCCTCTGTTCCCTTTTCTCGTCTATTCTCTTTTATCTTTTCTCTTCTTTTCTCTTTTCTCTTCTTTTCTCCTTTCACGTTTATTTTCTCTTTTCTCTTCTTTTCTCATTCATTTTTTCTCTTTTCTCTTTTCTCTTCTTTTCTCTTTTCTCTTATTTTCTCCTTTCTTTTCTCTTTTCTCTTCTTCTCGTCTTTTCTCCTTTCTCTTCTTTTCCCTTCATTTCTCTTTTCTCTTTTGTATTCTTTTATCTTCTATTCACTTTTCTCTTTTATCTTTTCTTTTCTCGTCTTTTCTCTATTCTCTTCTTTTCTCTTTTCTCTTCTTTTCTCTTCCTTTCTCTTTCCTCATTTCTCTATTCTCATCTGTTCTCTTTTCTCTTCTTTGCTCTTTTCTCTTTTCTGTTCTTCTATCTTCTTTTATCTTCTTTTCTCTTTTCTCTTTTCTATATTCTCTTCTGTTCTCTTTTGTCTTCTTTCCTCTGTTCCCTTTTCTCGTCTATTCTCTTTTATCTTTTCTCTTCATTTCTCTTTTCTCTTCTTTTCCATTTTCTCTTATTTTCTCTTTTCCCTTTTCTCTTCTTTTCTCTATTCTCTTTTTCTCTTTACTCGTCCTTTCTCTTTTCGCTTTTCTCTTCTTATCTCTTCTCCTTTTTCTCATATCTATTCTTTTCTCTTTTCTCTTTTCTCTTCATTTCTCTTCTTTTTTCCCTTTACACCTCTTTTTTCTTTTCTTCTTTTCTCTTTTCACTTTTCTTTACTCTTTTCTCTTCTTTTCTCTTTTCTCATCTTTTCTCCTCTTTACTCTTTTCCCTTTTCTCTGCTTTTTTCTTTTCTCTTCTTTTCTCGTTTCTCTTCTTTTCTCTTTTCTCTTCTTTTCTCTTTTCCATTTTCTTTTCTCTTTTCTCTATTCCCTTCTTTTCTCTTTTCTCGTCCTTTCTCTTTTCTCTTCATTTCCCTTCATTTTTCTTTTCACTTTTCTCTTTTGTATTCTTTTCTCTTCTATTCACTTTTCTCTTTTAACTTTTCTCTTCTTTTCTCTATTCTCTTCTTTTCCCTTTTTTCTCTTCTATTCACTTTTCTCTTTTATGTTTTCTCTTCTTTTCTCTATTCTCTTCTTTTCTCTATTAACTTTTCTCTTCTTTTCTCTATTCTCTTCTTTTCTCTTTTTTCTCTTCTATTCACTTTTCTCCTTTATCTTTTCTCTTCTTTTCTCTATTCTCTTCTTTTCTCTTTTCTCTTCATTTCTCTTTCCTCATTTCTCTATTCTCATCTGTTCTCTTTTCTCTTCTTTGCTCTTTTCTCTTTTCTCTTCTTCTATCTTCATTTATCTTCTTTTCTCTTTTCTCTTTTCTCTTCTTTTCTCTACTTTTCTCTTTTCCCTTTATTCTCTTCTTTTCTCTTTTCCTATATTCTCTTCTTTTCTCTTTTCTCTTTTCTCTATTCTCTTCTGTTCTCTTTTGTCTTCTTTACTCTGTTCCCTTTTCTCGTCTATTCTCTTTTATCTTTTCTCTTCATTTCTCTTTTCTCTTCTTTTCCATTCTCTCTTCTTTTCTCTTTTCTCATTTCTCATTTCTCTTTTCTTTTCTTTTCTCTTTTCTCTTTTCTCTTCTTCTGGTCTCTTTTTTCTCTTCTATTCTTTTCTCTTCTTTTCTCTTTTCCATTTTCTCTTCTTTTCTCTTGTCTCTTTTCTCTTGTCACTTCTTTTCTCTTTTCTCTTTTCTATTTCCTCTTCATTTCTATTTTATCTCTTCTCTTCTTTTCACTTTTCCCTTTTCTTTTCTCTTTTCTCTTCTTTTCTCTTTTCTCTTCTTTTCTCTTCTTTTCTCTTTTCGCTTTTCTCTTCTTTTTTCTTTTCTCTTCTTTTCTCGTTTCTCTTCTTTTCTCTTTTCTCTTTTCTCTTCTTATCTCTTCTCCTTTTTCTCATATCTGTTCTTTTCTCTTTTCTCTTCATTTCTCTTCTTTTCTCTTTTCCCTTTACACCTCTTTTTTCTTTTCTTCTTTTCTCTTTTCACTTTTCTTTTCTCTTTTCTCTTCTTTTCTCTTTTCACTTTTCTTTACTCTTTTCTCTTCTTTTCTCTTTTCTCATCTTTTCTCCTCTTTACTCTTTTCCCTTTTCTCTTCTTTTTTCTTTTCTCTTCTTTTCTCGTTTCTCTTCTTTTCTCGTTTCTCTTCTTTTCTCTTTTCCCTTTTCTTTTCTCTTTTCTCTATTCTCTTCTTTTCTCTTTTCTCGTCTTTTCACTTTTCTCTTCATTTCCCTTCATTTTTCTTTTCTCTTTTCTCTTTTGTATTCTTTTCTCTTCTATTCACTTTTCTCAATTAACTTTTCTCTTCTTTTCGCTATTCTCTTCTTTTCTCTTTTCTCTTCTTTTCTCTTCATTTCTCTTTCCTCATTTCTCTATTCTCATCTGTTCTCTTTGCTCTTCTTTGCTCTTTTGTCTTTTCTCTTCTTCTATCTTCTTTTATCTTCTTTTCTCTTTTCTCTTTTCTCTATTCTCTTCTGTTCTCTTTTGTCTTCTTTCCTCTGTTCCCTTTTCTCGTCTATTCTCTTTTATCTTTTCTCTTCATTTCTCTTTTCTCTTCTTTTCCATTCTCTCTTCTTTTCTCTTTTCTCATTTCTCTTTTCTTTTCTCTTTTCTCTTTTCTCTTCGTGTCTCTTTTTTCTTTTCTATTCTTTTATCTTATTTTCTCTTTTCCATTTCTCTTATTTTCTCTTTTCCCTTTTCTCTTCTTTTCTCTATACTCTTTTTCTCTTTACTCTTCTTTTCTCTTTTCGCTTTTCTCTTCTTATCTCTTCTCCTTTTTCTCATATCTATTCTTTTCTCTTTTCTCTTTTCTCTTCATTTCTCTACTTTTTTCCCTGTACACCTCTTTTTTCTTTTCTTCTTTTCTCTTTTCACTTTTCTTTTCTCTTTTCTCTTCTTTTCTCTTTTCTCATCTTTTCTCCTCTTTACTCTTTTCCCTTTTCTCTGCTTTTTTCTTTTCTCTTCTTTTCTCGTTTCTCTTCTTTTTTCTTTTCTCTTCTTTTCTCTTTTCCATTTTCTTTTCTCTTTTCTCTATTCTCTTCTGTTCTCTTTTCTCGTCCTTTCTCTTTTCTCTTCATTTCCCTTCATTTTCTCTTTTGTATTCTTTTCTCTTCTATTCACTTTTCTCTTTTAACTTTTCTCTTCTTTTCTCTGTTCTCTTCTTTTCTCTTTTTTCTCTTCTATTCACTTTTCTCTTTTATCTTTTCTCTTCTTTTCTCTATTCTCTTCTTTTCTCTATTAACTTTTCTCTTCTTTTCTCTATTCTCTTCTTTTCTCTTTTTTCTCTTCTATTCACTTTTCTCCTTTATCTTTTCTCTTCTTTTCTCTATTCTCTTCTTTTCTCTTTTCTTTTCTCTTTTATCTTCTTCTCTTCTTTTCTCCTTTCTCTTCTTTTCCCTTCATTTCTCTTTTCTCTTTTGTATTCTTTTATCTTCTGTTCACTTTTCTCTTTTATCTTTTCTTTTCTCGTCTTTTCTCTATTCTCTTCTTTTCTCTTTTCTCTTCTTTTCTCTTTTCCCTTTTCTTTTCTCTTTTCTCTATTCTCTTCTTTTCTCTTTTCTCGTCTTTTCTGTTTTCGCGTCATTTCCCTTCATTTCTCTTTTCTCTTTTCTCTTTTGTATTCTTTTCTCTTCTATTCACTTTTCTGTTTTAACTTTTCTCTTCTTTTCTCTATTCTCTTCTTTTCTCTTTTTTCTCTTCTATTCACTTTTCTCTTTTATATTTTCTCTTCTTTTCTCTTTTCTCCTCTTTTCTCTTTTCCCTTTTCTTTTCTCTTTTCTCTTTTCTCTTTTCTCTTCGTATCTCTTCTTTTCTCTTTTCTCTTCTTTTCTCTACTTTTCTCTTTTCCCTTTATTCTCTTCTTTTCTCTTTTCCTATATTCTCATCTTTTCTCTTTTCTCTTTTCTCTTCTTTTCTCTTCTTTATTCTTTAACCTTTTCTCTTCTTTTTACTCTTCTTTTCTCTTTTCTCTTCTTTTCATTTCTTTTCTCTTCTTTTCTCTTTTCTCTTCTTTTCTCTTCCTTTCTCTATATATTCTCTTTTCTCTCATTTTCTCTTTTTCCTTTTCTCTTCTTTTCTCTATTCTCTTTTTCTCTTTACTCTTATTTTCTCTTTTCGCTTTTCTCTTCTTATCTCTTCTCCTTTTTCTCATATCTGTTCTTTTCTCTTTTCTCTTTTCTCTTCATTTCTCTTCTTTTTTCCCTTTACACCTCTTTTTTCTTTTCTTCTTTTCTCTTTTCACTTTTCTTTTCTCTTTTCTCTTCTTTTCTCTTTTCTCATCTTTTCTCCTCTTTACTCTTTTCCCTTTTCTCTTCTTTTTTCTTTCCTCTTCTTTTCTCGTTTCTCTTCTTTTCTCTTTTCTCTTCTTTTCTCTTTTCCCTTTTCTTTTCTCTTTTCTCTATTCTCCTCTTTTCTCTTTTCTCGTCTTTTCTCTTTTCTCTTCATTTCCCTTCATTGTTCTTTTCTCTTTTCTCTTTTGTATTCTTTTCTCTTCTGTTCACTTTTCTCTTTTAACTTTTCTCTTCTTTTCTCTATTCTCTTCTTTTCCCTTTTTTCTCTTCTATTCACTTTTCTCTTTTATGTTTTCTCTTCTTTTCTCTATTCTCTTCTTTTCTCTATTAACTTTTCTCTTCTTTCCTCTATTCTCTTCTTTTCTCTTTTTTCTCTTCTATTCACTTTTCTCCTTTATCTTTTCCCTTCTTTTCTCTATTCTCTTCTTTTCTCTTTTCTCTTCATTTCTCTTTCCTCATTTCTCTATTCTCATCTGTTCTCTTTTCTCTTCTTTGCTCTTTTCTCTTTTCTCTTCTTCTATCTTCTTTTATCTTCTTTTCTCTTTTCTCTATTCTCTTCTGTTCTCTTTTGTCTTCTTTCCACTGTTCCCTTTTCTCGTCTATTCTCTTTTATCTTTTCTCTTCTTTTCTCTTTTCTCTTCTTTTCTCTTCTTTTCTCCTTTCACGTTTCTTTTCTCTTTTCTCTTCTTTTATCATTCATTTTCTCTCTTTTCTCTTTTCTCTTCTTTTCTCTTTTCTCTTATTTTCTCCTTTCTTTTCTCTTTTCTCTTCTTCTCTTCTTTTCTCTTTTCTCTTCTTTTCCCTTCATTTCTCTTTTCTCTTTTGTATTCTTTTATCTTCTATTCACTTTTCTCTTTTATCTTTTCTTTTCTCTTCTTTTCTCTATTCTCTTCTTTTCTCTTTTCTCTTCTTTTCTCTTCATTTCTCTTTCCTCATTTCTCTATTCTCATCTGTTCTCTTTTCTCTTCTTTGCTCTTTTCTCTTTTCTCTTCTTCTATCTTCTTTTATCTTCTTTTCTCTTTTCTCTATTCTCTTCTGTTCTCTTTTGTCTTCTTTCCTCTGTTCCCTTTTCTCGTCTATTCTCTTTTATCTTTTCTCTTCATTTCTCTTTTCTCTTCTTTTCCATTCTCTCTTCTTTTCTCTTTTCTCATTTCTCTTTTCTTTTCTTTTCTCTTTTCTCTTTTCTCTTCTTGTCTCTTTTTTCTTTTCTATTCTTTTCTCTTCTTTTCTCTTTTCCATTTTCTCTTATTTTCTCTTTTCCCTTTTCTCTTCTTTTCTCTATTCTCTTTTTCTCTTTACTCGTCCTTTCTCTTTTCGCTTTTCTCTTCTTATCTCTTCTCCTTTTTCTCATATCTATTCTTTTCTCTTTTCTCTTTTCTCTTCATTTCTCTTCTTTTTTCCCTTTACACCTCTTTATTCTTTTCTTCTTTTCTCTTTTCACTTTTCTTTACTCGTTTCTCTTCTTTTCTCTTTTCTCATCTTTTCTCCTCTTTACTCTTTTCCGTTTTCTCTGCGTTTTTTTTGTCTTCTTTTCTCGTTTCTCTTCTTTTCTCTTTTCTCTTCTTTTCTCTTTTCCATTTTCTTTTCTCTTTTCTCTATTCTCTTCTTTTCTCTTTTCTCGTCCTTTCTCTTTTCTCTTCATTTCCCTTCATTTTTCTTTTCACTTTTCTCTTTTGTATTCTTTTCTCTTCTATTCACTTTTCTCTTTTAACTTTTCTCTTCTTTTCTCTATTCTCTTCTTTTCCCTTTTTTCTCTTCTATTCACTTTTCTCTTTTATGTTTTCTCTTCTTTTCTCTATTCTCTTCTTTTCTCTATTAACTTTTCTCTTCTTTTCTCTATTCTCTTCTTTTCTCTTTTATCTCTTCTATTCACTTTTCTCCTTTATCTTTTCTCTTCTTTTCTCATTCATTTTTTCTCTTTTCTCTTTTCTCTTCTTTTCTCTTTTCTCTTATTTTCTCCTTTCTTTTCTCTTTTCTCTTCTTCTCGTCTTTTCTCCTTTCTCTTCTTTTCCCTTCATTTCTCTTTTCTCTTTTGTATTATTTTATCTTCTATTCACTTTTCTCTTTTATCTTTTCTTTTCTCGTCTTTTCTCTATTCTCTTCTTTTCTCTTTTCTCTTCTTTTCTCTTCCTTTCTCTTTCCTCATTTCTCTATTCTCATCTGTTCCCTTTTCTCTTCTTTGCTCTTTTCTCTTTTCTGTTCTTCTATCTTCTTTTATCTTCTTTTCTCTTTTCTCTTTTCTATATTCTCTTCTGTTCTCTTTTGTCTTCTTTCCTCTGTTCCCTTTTCTCGTCTATTCTCTTTTATCTTTTCTCTTCATTTCTCTTTTCTCTTCTTTTCCATTCTCTCTTCTTTTCTCTTTTCTCATTTCTCTTTTCTTTTCTTTTCTCTTTTCTCTTTTCTCTTCTTGTCTCTTTTTTCTCTTCTATTCTTTTCTCTTCTTTTCTCTTTTCCATTTTCTCTTGTTTTCTCTTGTCTCTTTTCTCTTTTCACTTCTTGTCTCTTTCTTCTCTTCTATTATTTTCTCTTCTTTTCTTTTTTCTATTTCCTCTTCTTTTCTATTTTATCTCTTCTCTTCTTTTCTCTTTTCCCTTTTCTTTTCTCTTTTCTCTTCTTTTCTCTTCTTTTCTCCTTTCACTTTTCTTTTCTCTTTTCTCTTCTTTTCTCATCTTTTAGCCTCTTTATTCTTTTCCCTTTTCTCTTCTTTTTTCTTTTCTCTTCTTTTCTCATTTCTCTTCTTTTCTCTTTTCTCTTATTTTCTCTTTTCACTTTTCTCTTCTTTTCTCTTTTCCCTTTTCTCTTCTTTTCTCTATTCTCTTTTTCTCTTTACTCTTCTTTTCTCTTTTCGCTTTTCTCTTCTTATCTCTTCTCCTTTTTCTCATATCTGTTCTTTTCTCTTTTCTCTTTTCGCTTCATTTCTCTTCTTTTCTCTTTTCCCTTTACACCTCTTTTTCCTTTTCTTCTTTTCTCTTTTCACTTTTCTTTTCTCTTTTCTCTTCTTTTCTCTTTTCTCATCTTTTCTCCTCTTTACTCTTTTCCCTTTTCTCTTCTTTTTTCTTTTCTCTTCTTTTCTCTTTTCTCTTCTTTTCTCTTTTCCCTTTTCTTTTCTCTTTTCTCTATTCTCTTCTTTTCTCTTTTTTCTCTTCTATTCACTTTTCTCTTTTATCTTTTCTCTTCTTTTCTCTTTTCTCCTCTTTTCTCTTTTCCCTTTTCTTTTCTCTTTTCTCTTTTCTCTTTTCTCTTCTTTTCTCCTTTTACGTTTCTTTTCTCTTTTCTCTTCTTTTATCATTCATTTTCTCTCTTTTCTGTTTTCTCTTCTTTTCTCTTTTCTCTTCTTTTCTCCTTTCTTTTCTCTTTTCTCTTCTTCTCTTCTTTTCTCTTTCTTCTTTTCCCTTCATTTCTCTTTTCTCTTTTGTATTCTTTTATCTTCTATTCACTGTTCTCTTTTATCTTTTCTTTTCTCTTCTTTTCTCTATTCTCTTCTTTTCTCTTTTCTCTTCTTTTCTCTTCATTTCTCTTTCCTCATTTCTCTATTCTCATCTGTTCTCTTTTCTCTTCTTTGCTCTTTTCTCTTTTCTCTTCTTCTATCTTCTTTTATCTTCTTTTCTCTTTTCTCTATTCTCTTCTGTTCTCTTTTGTCTTCTTTCCTCTGTTCCCTTTTCTCGTCTATTCTCTTTTATCTTTTCTCTTCATTTCTCTTTTCTCTTCTTTTCCATTCTCTCTTCTTTTCTCTTTTCTCATTTCTCTTTTCTTTTCTTTTCTCTTTTCTCTTTTCTCTTCGTGTCTCTTTTTTCTTTTCTATTCTTTTATCTTATTTTCTCTTTTCCATTTCTCTTATTTTATCTTTTCCCTTTTCTCTTCTTTTCTCTATACTCTTTTTCTCTTTACTCTTCTTTTCTCTTTTCGCTTTTCTCTTCTTATCTCTTCTCCTTTTTCTCATATCTATTCTTTTCTCTTTTCTCTTCATTTCTCTTCTTTTTTCCCTTTACACCTCTTTTTTCTTTTCTTCTTTTCTCTTTTCACATTTCTTTTCTCTTTTCTCTTCTTTTCTCTTTTCTCATCTTTTCTCCTCTTTACTCTTTTCCCTTTTCTCTGCTTTTTTCTTTTCTCTTCTTTTCTCGTTTCTCTTCTTTTCTCTTTTCTCTTCTTTTCTCTTTTCCATTTTCTTTTCTCTTTTCTCTATTCTCTTCTTTTCTCTTTTCTCGTCCTTTCTCTTTTCTCTTCATTTCCCTTCATTTTTCTTTTCACTTTTCTCTTTTGTATTCTTTTCTCTTCTATTCACTTTTTTCTTTTAACTTTTCTCTTCTTTTCTCTATTCTCTTCTTTTCCCTTTTTTCTCTTCTATTCACTTTTCTCTTTTATGTTTTCTCTTCTTTTCTCTATTCTCTTCTTTTCTCTATTAACTTTTCTCTTCTTTTCTCTATTCTCTTCTTTTCTCTTTTTTCTCTTCTATTCACTTTTCTCCTTTATCTTTTCTCTTCTTTTCTCTATTCTCTTCTTTTCTCTTTTTTCTCTTCTATTCACTTTTCTCCTTTATCTTTTCTCTTCTTTTCTCTATTCTCTTCTTTTCTCTTTTCTCTTATTTTCTCTTCATTTCTCTTTCCTCATTTCTCTATTCTCATCTGTTCTCTTTTCTCTTCTTTGCTCTTTTCTCTTTTCTCTTCTTCTATCTTCTTTTATCTTCTTTTCTCTTTTCTCTATTCTCTTCTGTTCTCTTTTGTCTTCTTTCCTCTGTTCCCTTTTCTTGTCTATTCTCTTTTATCTTTTCTCTTCTTTTCTCTTTTCTCTTCTTTTCTCCTTTCTTTTCTCTTTTCTCTTCTTCTCGTCTTTTCTCCTTTCTCTTCTTTTCCCTTCATTTCTCTTTTCTCTTTTGTATTCTTTTATCTTC
The DNA here is from genome assembly GCF_047496795.1 of Chiloscyllium punctatum. Classification (NCBI taxonomy): domain Eukaryota; kingdom Metazoa; phylum Chordata; class Chondrichthyes; order Orectolobiformes; family Hemiscylliidae; genus Chiloscyllium; species Chiloscyllium punctatum. The sequence continues at coordinate 37,804,186 of NC_092779.1, forward strand.
TATTCACTTTTCTCTTTTATCTTTTCTTTTCTCGTCTTTTCTCTATTCTCTTCTTTTCTCTTTTCTCTTCTTTTCTCTTCCTTTCTCTTTCCTCATTTCTCTATTCTCATCTGTTCTCTTTTCTCTTCTTTGCTCTTTTCTCTTTTCTGTTCTTCTATCTTCTTTTATCTTCTTTTCTCTTTTCTCTTTTCTATATTCTCTTCTGTTCTCTTTTGTCTTCTTTCCTCTGTTCCCTTTTCTCGTCTATTCTCTTTTATCTTTTCTCTTCATTTCTCTTTTCTCTTCTTTTCCATTCTCTCTTCTTTTCTCTTTTCTCATTTCTCTTTTCTTTTCTTTTCTCTTTTCTCTTTTCTCTTCTTGTCTCTTTTTTCTCTTCTATTCTTTTCTCTTCTTTTCTCTTTTCCATTTTCTCTTGTTTTCTCTTGTCTCTTTTCTCTTTTCACTTCTTGTCTCTTTCTTTTCTTCTATTATTTTCTCTTCTTTTCTTTTTTCTATTTCCTCTTCTTTTCTATTTTATCTCTTCTCTTCTTTTCTCTTTTCCCCTTTCTTTTCTCTTTTCTCTTCTTTTCTCTTCTTTTCTCCTTTCACTTTTCTTTTCTCTTTTCTCTTCTTTTCTCATCTTTTCGCCTCTTTATTCTTTTCCCTTTTCTCTTCTTTTTTCTTTTCTCTTCTTTTCTCATTTCTCTTCTTTTCTCTTTTCTCTCATTTTCTCTTTTCACTTTTCTCTTCTTTTCTCTTTTCCCTTTTCTCTTCTTTTCTCTATTCTCTTTTTCTCTTTACTCTTCTTTTCTCTTTTCGCTTTTCTCTTCTTATCTCTTCTCCTTTTTCTCATATCTGTTCTTTTCTCTTTTCTCTTTTCGCTTATTTTCTCTTCTTTTCTCTTTTCCCTTTACACCTCTTTTTCCTTTTCTTCTTTTCTCTTTTCACTTTTCTTTTCTCTTTTCTCTTCTTTTCTCTTTTCTCATCTTTTCTCCTCTTTACTCTTTTCCCTTTTCTCTTCTTTTTTCTTTTCTCTTCTTTTCTCTTTTCTCTTCTTTTCTCTTTTCCCTTTTCTTTTCTCTTTTCTCTATTCTCTTCTTTTCTCTTTTTTCTCTTCTATTCACTTTTCTCTTTTATCTTTTCTCTTCTTTTCTCTTTTCTCCTCTTTTCTCTTTTCCCTTTTCTTTTCTCTTTTCTCTTTTCTCTTTTCTGTTCTTTTCTCTTCTTTTCTCCTTTTACGTTTCTTTTCTCTTTTCTCTTCTTTTATCATTCATTTTCTCTCTTTTCTTTTTTCTCTTCTTTTCTCTTTTCTCTTCTTTTCTCCTTTCTTTTCTCTTTTCTCTACTTCTCTTCTTTTCTCTTTCTTCTTTTCCCTTCATTTCTCTTTTCTCTTTTGTATTCTTTTATCTTCTATTCACTTTTCTCTTTTATCTTTTCTTTTCTCTTCTTTTCTCTATTCTCTTCTTTTCTCTTTTCTCTTCTTTTCTCTTCATTTCTCTTTCCTCATTTCTCTATTCTCATCTGTTCTCTTTTCTCTTCTTTGCTCTTTTCTCTTTTCTCTTCTTCTATCTACTTTTATCTTCTTTTCTCTTTTCTCTTTTCTCTATTCTCTTCTGTTCTCTTTTGTCTTCTTTCCTCTGTTCCCTTTTCTTGTCTATTCTCTTTTATCTTTTCTCTTCTTTTCTCTTTTCTCTTCTTTTCTCCTTTCACGTTTATTTTCTCTTTTCTCTTCTTTTCTCATTCATTTTTTCTCTTTTCTCTTCTTTTCTCTTGTTTTCTCATTTCTCTTATTTTCTCCTTTCTTTTCTCTTTTCTCTTCTTTTCTCTTTTCTCTTATTTTCTCCTTTCTTTTCTCTTTTCTCTTCTTCTCGTCTTTTCTCCTTTCTCTTCTTTTCCCTTCATTTCTCTTTTCTCTTTTGTATTCTTTTATCTTCTATTCACTTTTCTCTTTTATCTTTTCTTTTCTCTTCTTTTCTCTATTCTCTTCTTTTCTCTTTTCTCTTCTTTTCTCTTCCTTTCTCTTTCCTCATTTCTCTATTCTCATCTGTTCTCTTTTCTCTTCTTTGCTCTTTTCTCTTTTCTGTTCTTCTATCTTCTTTTATCTTCTTTTCTCTTTTCTCTTTTCTATATTCTCTTCTGTTCTCTTTTGTCTTCTTTCCTCTGTTCCCTTTTCTCGTCTATTCTCTTTTATCTTTTCTCTTCATTTCTCTTTTCTCTTCTTTTCCATTCTCTCTTCTTTTCTCTTTTCTCATTTCTCTTTTCTTTTCTTTTCTCTTTTCTCTTTTCTCTTCTTGTCTCTTTTTTCTCTTCTATTCTTTTCTCTTCTTTTCTCTTTTCCATTTTCTCTTCTTTTCTCTTGTCTCTTTTCTCTTTTCACTTCTTGTCTCTTTCTTTTCTTCTATTATTTTCTCTTCTTTTCTTTTTTCTATTTCCTCTTCTTTTCTATTTTATCTCTTCTCTTCTTTTCTCTTTTCCCCTTTCTTTTCTCTTTTCTCTTCTTTTCTCTTCTTTTCTCCTTTCACTTTTCATTTCTCTTTTCTCTTCTTTTCTCATCTTTTCGCCTCTTTATTCTTTTCCCTTTTCTCTTCTTTATTCTTTTCTCTTCTTTTCTCATTTCTCTTCTTTTCTCTTTTCTCTTATTTTCTCTTTTCACTTTTCTCTTCTTTTCTCTTTTCCCTTTTCTCTTCTTTTCTCTATTCTCTTTTTCTCGTTACTCTTCTTTTCTCTTTTCGCTTTTCTCTTCTTATCTCTTCTCCTTTTTCTCATATCTGTTCATTTCTCTTTTCTCTTTTCGCTTATTTTCTCTTCTTTTCTCTTTTCCCTTTACACCTCTTTTTCCTTTTCTTCTTTTCTCTTTTCACTTTTCTTTTCTCTTTTCTCTTCTTTTCTCTTTTCTCATCTTTTCTCCTCTTTACTCTTTTCCCTTTTCTCTTCTTTTTTCTTTTCTCTTCTTTTCTCTTTTCTCTTCTTTTCTCTTTTCCCTTTTCTTTTCTCTTTTCTCTATTCTCTTCTTTTCTCTTTTTTCTCTTCTATTCACTTTTCTCTTTTATCTTTTCTCTTCTTTTCTCTTTTCTCCTCTTTTCTCTTTTCCTTTTTCTTTTCTCTTTTCTCTTTTCTCTTTTCTGTTCTTTTCTCTTCTTTTCTCCTTTTACGTTTCTTTTCTCTTTTCTCTTCTTTTATCATTCATTTTCTCTCTTTTCTGTTTTCTCTTCTTTTCTCTTTTCTCTTCTTTTCTCCTTTCTTTTCTCTTTTCTCTTCTTCTCTTCTTTTCTCTTTCTTCTTTTCCCTTCATTTCTCTTTTCTCTTTTGTATTCTTTTATCTTCTATTCACTTTTCTCTTTTATCTTTTCTTTTCTCTTCTTTTCTCTATTCTCTTCTTTTCTCTTTTCTCTTCTTTTCTCTTCATTTCTCTTTCCTCATTTCTCTATTCTCATCTGTTCTCTTTTCTCTTCTTTGCTCTTTTCTCTTTTCTCTTCTTCTATCTTCTTTTATCTCCTTTTCTCTTTTCTCTTTTCACTATTCTCTTCTGTTCTCTTTTGTCTTCTTTCCTCTGTTCCCTTTTCTCGTCTATTCTCTTTTATCTTTTCTCTTCTTTTCTCTTTTCTCTTCTTTTCTCCTTTCACGTTTATTTTCTCTTTTCTCTTCTTTTCTCATTCATTTTTTCTCTTTTCTCTTTTCTCTTCTTTTCTCTTTTCTCTTATTTTCTCCTTTCTTTTCTCTTTTCTCTTCTTCTCGTCTTTTCTCCTTTCTCTTCTTTTCCCTTCATTTCTCTTTTCTCTTTTGTATTCTTTTATCTTCTATTCACTTTTCTCTTTTATCTTTTCTTTTCTCGTCTTTTCTCTATTCTCTTCTTTTCTCTTTTCTCTTCTTTTCTCTTCCTTTCTCTTTCCTCATTTCTCTATTCTCATCTGTTCTCTTTTCTCTTCTTTGCTCTTTTCTCTTTTCTGTTCTTCTATCTTCTTTTATCTTCTTTTCTCTTTTCTCTTTTCTATATTCTCTTCTGTTCTCTTTTGTCTTCTTTCCTCTGTTCCCTTTTCTCGTCTATTCTCTTTTATCTTTTATCTTCATTTCTCTTTTCTCTTCTTTTCCATTCTCTCTTCTTTTCTCTTTTCTTATTTCTCTTTTCTTTTCTTTTCTCTTTTCTCTTTCCTCTTCTTGTCTCTTTTTTCTCTTCTATTCTTTTCTCTTCTTTTCTCTTTTCCATTTTCTCTTCTTTTCTCTTGTCTCTTTTCTCTTTTCACCTCTTGTCTCTTTCTTCTCTTCTATTATTTTCTCTTCTTTTCTTTTTTCTATTTCCTCTTCTTTTCTATTTTATCTCTTCTCTTCTTTTCTCTTTTCCCTTTTCTTTTCTCTTTTCTCTTCTTTTCTCTTCTTTTCTCCTTTCACTTTTCATTTCTCTTTTCTCTTCTTTTCTCATCTTTTCGCCTCTTTATTCTTTTCCCTTTTCTCTTCTTTATTCTTTTCTCTTCTTTTCTCATTTCTCTTCTTTTCTCTTTTCTCTGATTTTCTCTTTTCACTTTTCTCTTCTTTTCTCTTTTCCCTTTTCTCTTCTTTTCTCTATTCTCTTTTTCTCTTTACTCTTCTTTTCTCTTTTCGCTTTTCTCTTCTTATCTCTTCTCCTTTTTCTCATATCTGTTCTTTTCTCTTTTCTCTTTTCGCTTCATTTCTCTTCTTTTCTCTTTTCCCTTTACACCTCTTTTTCCTTTTCTTCTTTTCTCTTTTCACTTTTCTTTTCTCTTTTCTCTTCTTTTCTCTTTTCTCATCTTTTCTCCTCTTTACTCTTTTCCCTTTTCTCTTCTTTTTTCTTTTCTCTTCTTTTATCGTTTCTCTTCTTTTCTCTTTTCTCTTCTTTTCTCTTTTCCCTTTTCTTTTCTCTTTTCTCTATTCTCTTCTTTTCTCTTTTCTCGTCTTTTCTCTTTTCTCGTCATTTCCCTTCATTTCTCTTTTCTCTTTTGTATTCTTTTCTCTTCTATTCACTTTTCTCTTTTAACTTTTCTCTTCTTTTCTCCATTCTCTTCTTTTCTCTTTTTTCTCTTCTATTCACTTTTCTCTTTTCTCTTCTTTTCTCTTTTCTCTTATTTTCTCCTTTCTTTTCTCTTTTCTCTTCTTCTCTTCTTTTCTCTTTTCTCTTCTTTTCCCTTCATTTCTCTTTTCTCTTTTGTATTCTTTTATCTTCTATTCACTTTTCTCTTTTATCTTTTCTTTTCTCTTCTTTTCTCTATTCTCTTCTTTTCTCTTTTCTCTTCTTTTCTCTTCATTTCTCTTTCCTCATTTCTCTATTCTCATCTGTTCTCTTTTCTCTTCTTTGCTCTTTTCTCTTTTCTCTTCTTCTATTTTCTTTTATCTTCTTTTCTCTTTTCTCTATTCTCTTCTGTTCTCTTTTGTCTTCTTTCCTCTGTTCCCTTTTCTCGTCTATTCTCTTTTATCTTTTCTCTTCATTTCTCTTTTCTCTTCTTTTCCATTCTCTCTTCTTTTCTCTTTTCTCATTTCTCTTTTCTTTTCTTTTCTCTTTTCTCTTTTCTCTTCTTGTCTCTTTTTTCTTTTCTATTCTTTTCTCTTCTTTTCTCTTTTCCATTTTCTCTTATTTTCTCTTTTCCCTTTTCTCTTCTTTTCTCTATTCTCTTTTTCTCTTTACTCGTCCTTTCTCTTTTCGCTTTTCTCTTCTTATCTCTTCTCCTTTTTCTCATATCTATTCTTTTCTCTTTTCTCTTTTCTCTTCATTTCTCTTCTTTTTTCCCTTTACACCTCTTTTTTCTTTTCTTCTTTTCTCTTTTCACTTTTCTTTACTCGTTTCTCTTCTTTTCTCTTTTCTCATCTTTTCTCCTCTTTACTCTTTTCCGTTTTCTCTGCGTTTTTTTTTTGTCTTCTTTTCTCGTTTCTCTTCTTTTCTCTTTTCTCTTCTTTTCTCTTTTCCATTTTCTTTTCTCTTTTCTCTATTCTCTTCTTTTCTCTTTTCTCGTCCTTTCTCTTTTCTCTTCATTTCCCTTCATTTTTCTTTTCACTTTTCTCTTTTGTATTCTTTTCTCTTCTATTCACTTTTCTCTTTTAACTTTTCTCTTCTTTTCTCTATTCTCTTCTTTTCCCTTTTTTCTCTTCTATTCACTTTTCTCTTTTATGTTTTCTCTTCTTTTCTCTATTCTCTTCTTTTCTCTATTAACTTTTCTCTTCTTTTCTCTATTCTCTTCTTTTCTCTTTTCTCTTCTTTTCTCTTCATTTCTCTTTCCTCATTTCTCTATTCTCATCTGTTCTCTTTTCTCTTCTTTGCTCTTTTCTCTTTTCTCTTCTTCTATCTTCTTTTATCTTCTTTTCTCTTTTCTCTATTCTCTTCTGTTCTCTTTTGTCTTCTTTCCTCTGTTCCCTTTTCTCGTCTATTCTCTTTTATCTTTTCTCTTCATTTCTCTTTTCTCTTCTTTTCCATTCTCTCTTCTTTTCTCTTTTCTCATTTCTCTTTTCTTTTCTTTTCTCTTTTCTCTTTTCTCTTCTTGTCTCTTTTTTCTTTTCTATTCTTTTCTCTTCTTTTCTCTTTTCCATTTTCTCTTATTTTCTCTTTTCCCTTTTCTCTTCTTTTCTCTATTCTCTTTTTCTCTTTACTCGTCCTTTCTCTTTTCGCTTTTCTCTTCTTATCTCTTCTCCTTTTTCTCATATCTATTCTTTTCTCTTTTCTCTTTTCTCTTCATTTCTCTTCTTTTTTCCCTTTACACCTCTTTTTTCTATTCTTCTTTTCTCTTTTCACTTTTCTTTACTCTTTTCTCTTCTTTTCTCTTTTCTCATCTTTTCTCCTCTTTACTCTTTTCCCTTTTCTCTGCTTTTTTCTTTTCTCTTCTTTTCTCGTTTCTCTTCTTTTCTCTTTTCTCTTCTTTTCTCTTTTCCATTTTCTTTTCTCTTTTCTCTATTCCCTTCTTTTCTCTTTTCTCGTCCTTTCTCTTTTCTCTTCATTTCCCTTCATTTTTCTTTTCACTTTTCTCTTTTGTATTCTTTTCTCTTCTATTCACTTTTCTCTTTTAACTTTTCTCTTCTTTTCTCTATTCTCTTCTTTTCTCTTTTTTCTCTTCTATTCACTTTTCTCCTTTATCTTTTCTCTTCTTTTCTCTATTCTCTTCTTTTCTCTTTTCTCTTCATTTCTCTTTCCTCATTTCTCTATTCTCATCTGTTCTCTTTTCTCTTCTTTGCTCTTTTCTCTTTTCTCTTCTTCTATCTTCTTTTATCTTCTTTTCTCTTTTCTCTATTCTCTTCTGTTCTCTTTTGTCTTCTTTCCACTGTTCCCTTTTCTCGTCTATTCTCTTTTATCTTTTCTCTTCTTTTCTCCTTTCACGTTTCTTTTCTCTTTTCTCTTCTTTTATCATTCATTTTCTCTCTTCTCTGTTTTCTCTTCTTTTCTCTTTTCTCTTCTTTTCTCCTTTCTTTTCTCTTTTCTCTTCTTCTCTTCTTTTCTCTTTTCTCTTCTTTTCCCTTCATTTCTCTTTTCTCTTTTGTATTCTTTTATCTTCTATTCACTTTTCTCTTTTATCTTTTCTTTTCTCTTCTTTTCTCTATTCTCTTCTTTTCTCTTTTCTCTTCTTTTCTCTTCATTTCTCTTTCCTCATTTCTCTATTCTCATCTGTTCTCTTTTCTCTTCTTTGCTCTTTTCTCTTTTCTCTTCTTCTATCTTCTTTTATCTCCTTTTCTCTTTTCTCTTTTCACTATTCTCTTCTGTTCTCTTTTGTCTTCTTTCCTCTGTTCCCTTTTCTCGTCTATTCTCTTTTATCTTTTCTCTTCTTTTCTCTTTTCTCTTCTTTTCTCCTTTCACGTTTATTTTCTCTTTTCTCTTCTTTTCTCATTCATTTTTTCTCTTTTCTCTTTTCTCTTCTTTTCTCTTTTCTCTTATTTTCTCCTTTCTTTTCTCTTTTCTCTTCTTCTCGTCTTTTCTCCTTTCTCTTCTTTTCCCTTCATTTCTCTTTTCTCTTTTGTATTCTTTTATCTTCTATTCACTTTTCTCTTTTATCTTTTCTTTTCTCGTCTTTTCTCTATTCTCTTCTTTTCTCTTTTCTCTTCTTTTCTCTTCCTTTCTCTTTCCTCATTTCTCTATTCTCATCTGTTCTCTTTTCTCTTCTTTGCTCTTTTCTCTTTTCTGTTCTTCTATCTTCTTTTATCTTCTTTTCTCTTTTCTCTTTTCTATATTCTCTTCTGTTCTCTTTTGTCTTCTTTCCTCTGTTCCCTTTTCTCGTCTATTCTCTTTTATCTTTTCTCTTCATTTCTCTTTTCTCTTCTTTTCCATTCTCTCTTCTTTTCTCTTTTCTTATTTCTCTTTTCTTTTCTTTTCTCTTTTCTCTTTCCTCTTCTTGTCTCTTTTTTCTCTTCTATTCTTTTCTCTTCTTTTCTCTTTTCCATTTTCTCTTCTTTTCTCTTGTCTCTTTTCTCTTTTCACCTCTTGTCTCTTTCTTCTCTTCTATTATTTTCTCTTCTTTTCTTTTTTCTATTTCCTCTTCTTTTCTATTTTATCTCTTCTCTTCTTTTCTCTTTTCCCTTTTCTTTTCTCTTTTCTCTTCTTTTCTCTTCTTTTCTCCTTTCACTTTTCATTTCTCTTTTCTCTTCTTTTCTCATCTTTTCGCCTCTTTATTCTTTTCCCTTTTCTCTTCTTTATTCTTTTCTCTTCTTTTCTCATTTCTCTTCTTTTCTCTTTTCTCTGATTTTCTCTTTTCACTTTTCTCTTCTTTTCTCTTTTCCCTTTTCTCTTCTTTTCTCTATTCTCTTTTTCTCTTTACTCTTCTTTTCTCTTTTCGCTTTTCTCTTCTTATCTCTTCTCCTTTTTCTCATATCTGTTCTTTTCTCTTTTCTCTTTTCGCTTCATTTCTCTTCTTTTCTCTTTTCCCTTTACACCTCTTTTTCCTTTTCTTCTTTTCTCTTTTCACTTTTCTTTTCTCTTTTCTCTTCTTTTCTCTTTTCTCATCTTTTCTCCTCTTTACTCTTTTCCCTTTTCTCTTCTTTTTTCTTTTCTCTTCTTTTATCGTTTCTCTTCTTTTCTCTTTTCTCTTCTTTTCTCTTTTCCCTTTTCTTTTCTCTTTTCTCTATTCTCTTCTTTTCTCTTTTCTCGTCTTTTCTCTTTTCTCGTCATTTCCCTTCATTTCTCTTTTCTCTTTTGTATTCTTTTCTCTTCTATTCACTTTTCTCTTTTAACTTTTCTCTTCTTTTCTCCATTCTCTTCTTTTCTCTTTTTTCTCTTCTATTCACTTTTCTCTTTTCTCTTCTTTTCTCTTTTCTCTTATTTTCTCCTTTCTTTTCTCTTTTCTCTTCTTCTCTTCTTTTCTCTTTTCTCTTCTTTTCCCTTCATTTCTCTTTTCTCTTTTGTATTCTTTTATCTTCTATTCACTTTTCTCTTTTATCTTTTCTTTTCTCTTCTTTTCTCTATTCTCTTCTTTTCTCTTTTCTCTTCTTTTCTCTTCATTTCTCTTTCCTCATTTCTCTATTCTCATCTGTTCTCTTTTCTCTTCTTTGCTCTTTTCTCTTTTCTCTTCTTCTATTTTCTTTTATCTTCTTTTCTCTTTTCTCTATTCTCTTCTGTTCTCTTTTGTCTTCTTTCCTCTGTTCCCTTTTCTCGTCTATTCTCTTTTATCTTTTCTCTTCATTTCTCTTTTCTCTTCTTTTCCATTCTCTCTTCTTTTCTCTTTTCTCATTTCTCTTTTCTTTTCTCTTTTCTCTTTTCTCTTCTTGTCTCTTTTTTCTTTTCTATTCTTTTCTCTTCTTTTCTCTTTTCCATTTTCTCTTATTTTCTCTTTTCCCTTTTCTCTTCTTTTCTCTATTCTCTTTTTCTCTTTACTCGTCCTTTCTCTTTTCGCTTTTCTCTTCTTATCTCTTCTCCTTTTTCTCATATCTATTCTTTTCTCTTTTCTCTTTTCTCTTCATTTCTCTTCTTTTTTCCCTTTACACCTCTTTTTTCTTTTCTTCTTTTCTCTTTTCACTTTTCTTTACTCGTTTCTCTTCTTTTCTCTTTTCTCATCTTTTCTCCTCTTTACTCTTTTCCGTTTTCTCTGCGTTTTTTTTTGTCTTCTTTTCTCGTTTCTCTTCTTTTCTCTTTTCTCTTCTTTTCTCTTTTCCATTTTCTTTTCTCTTTTCTCTATTCTCTTCTTTTCTCTTTTCTCGTCCTTTCTCTTTTCTCTTCATTTCCCTTCATTTTTCTTTTCACTTTTCTCTTTTGCATTCTTTTCTCTTCTATTCACTTTTCTCTTTTAACTTTTCTCTTCTTTTCTCTATTCTCTTCTTTTCCCTTTTTTCTCTTCTATTCACTTTTCTCTTTTATGTTTTCTCTTCTTTTCTCTATTCTCTTCTTTTCTCTATTAACTTTTCTCTTCTTTTCTCTATTCTCTTCTTTTCTCTTTTATCTCTTCTATTCACTTTTCTCCTTTATCTTTTCTCTTCTTTTCTCATTCATTTTTTCTCTTTTCTCTTTTCTCTTCTTTTCTCTTTTCTCTTATTTTCTCCTTTCTTTTCTCTTTTCTCTTCTTCTCGTCTTTTCTCCTTTCTCTTCTTTTCCCTTCATTTCTCTTTTCTCTTTTGTATTCTTTTATCTTCTATTCACTTTTCTCTTTTATCTTTTCTTTTCTCGTCTTTTCTCTATTCTCTTCTTTTCTCTTTTCTCTTCTTTTCTCTTCCTTTCTCTTTCCTCATTTCTCTATTCTCATCTGTTCTCTTTTCTCTTCTTTGCTCTTTTCTCTTTTCTGTTCTTCTATCTTCTTTTATCTTCTTTTCTCTTTTCTCTTTTCTATATTCTCTTCTGTTCTCTTTTGTCTTCTTTCCTCTGTTCCCTTTTCTCGTCTATTCTCTTTTATCTTTTCTCTTCATTTCTCTTTTCTCTTCTTTTCCATTCTCTCTTCTTTTCTCTTTTCTCATTTCTCTTTTCTTTTCTTTTCTCTTTTCTCTTTTCTCTTCTTGTCTCTTTTTTCTCTTCTAGTCTTTTCTCTTCTTTTCTCTTTTCCATTTTCTCTTCTTTTCTCTTGTCTCTTTTCTCTTTTCACTTCTTGTCTCTTTCTTCTCTTCTATTATTTTCTCTTCTTTTCTTTTTTCTATTTCCTCTTCTTTTCTATTTTATCTCTTCTCTTCTTTTCTCTTTTCCCTTTTCTTTTCTCTTTTCTCTTCTTTTCTCTTCTTTTCTCCTTTCACTTTTCTTTTCTCTTTTCTCTTCTTTTCTCATCTTTTAGCCTCTTTATTCTTTTCCCTTTTCTCTTCTTTTTTCTTTTCTCTTCTTTTCTCATTTCTCTTCTTTTCTCTTTTCTCTTATTTTCTCTTTTCACTTTTCTCTTCTTTTCTCTTTTCCCTTTTCTCTTCTTTTCTCTATTCTCTTTTTCTCTTTACTCTTCTTTTCTCTTTTCGCTTTTCTCTTCTTATCTCTTCTCCTTTTTCTCATATCTGTTCTTTTCTCTTTTCTCTTTTCGCTTCATTTCTCTTCTTTTCTCTTTTCCCTTTACACCTCTTTTTCCTTTTCTTCTTTTCTCTTTTCACTTTTCTTTTCTCTTTTCTCTTCTTTTCTCTTTTCTCATCTTTTCTCCTCTTTACTCTTTTCCCTTTTCTCTTCTTTTTTCTTTTCTCTTCTTTTCTCTTTTCTCTTCTTTTCTCTTTTCCCTTTTCTTTTCTCTTTTCTCTATTCTCTTCTTTTCTCTTTTTTCTCTTCTATTCACTTTTCTCTTTTATCTTTTCTCTTCTTTTCTCTTTTCTCCTCTTTTCTCTTTTCCCTTTTCTTTTCTCTTTTCTCTTTTCTCTTTTCTGTTCTTTTCTCTTCTTTTCTCCTTTTACGTTTCTTTTCTCTTTTCTCTTCTTTTATCATTCATTTTCTCTCTTTTCTTTTTTCTCTTCTTTTCTCTTTTCTCTTCTTTTCTCCTTTCTTTTCTCTTTTCTCTACTTCTCTTCTTTTCTCTTTCTTCTTTTCCCTTCATTTCTCTTTTCTCTTTTGTATTCTTTTATCTTCTATTCACTTTTCTCTTTTATCTTTTCTTTTCACTTCTTTTCTCTATTCTCTTCTTTTCTCTTTTCTCTTCTTTTCTCTTCATTTCTCTTTCCTCATTTCTCTATTCTCATCTGTTCCCTTTTCTCTTCTTTGCTCTTTTCTCTTTTCTGTTCTTCTATCTTCTTTTATCTTCTTTTCTCTTTTCTCTTTTCTATATTCTCTTCTGTTCTCTTTTGTCTTCTTTCCTCTGTTCCCTTTTCTCGTCTATTCTCTTTTATCTTTTCTCTTCATTTCTCTTTTCTCTTCTTTTCCATTCTCTCTTCTTTTCTCTTTTCTCATTTCTCTTTTCTTTTCTTTTCTCTTTTCTCTTTTCTCTTCTTGTCTCTTTTTTCTCTTCTATTCTTTTCTCTTCTTTTCTCTTTTCCATTTTCTCTTGTTTTCTCTTGTCTCTTTTCTCTTTTCACTTCTTGTCTCTTTCTTCTCTTCTATTATTTTCTCTTCTTTTCTTTTTTCTATTTCCTCTTCTTTTCTATTTTATCTCTTCTCTTCTTTTCTCTTTTCCCTTTTCTTTTCTCTTTTCTCTTCTTTTCTCTTTTCTCTTCTTTTCTCTTCTTTTCTCTTTTCCCTTTTCTCTTCTTTTTTCTTTTCTCTTCTTTTCTCATTTCTCTTCTTTTCTCTTTTCTCTTTTCTCTTCTTATCTCTTCTCCTTTTTCTCATATCTGTTCTTTTCTCTTTTCTCTTTTCGCTTCATTTCTCTTTCCTCATCTCTCTATTCTCATCTGTTCTCTTTTCTCTTCTTTGCTCTTTTCTCTTTTCTCTTCTTCTATCTACTTTTATCTTCTTTTCTCTTTTCTCTTTTCTCTATTCTCTTCTGTTCTCTTTTGTCTTCTTTCCTCTGTTCCCTTTTCTTGTCTATTCTCTTTTATCTTTTCTCTTCTTTTCTCTTTTCTCTTCTTTTCTCCTTTCACGTTTATTTTCTCTTTTCTCTTCTTTTCTCATTCATTTTTTCTCTTTTCTCTTCTTTTCTCTTGTTTTCTCATTTCTCTTATTTTCTCCTTTCTTTTCTCTTTTCTCTTCTTTTCTCTTTTCTCTTATTTTCTCCTTTCTTTTCTCTTTTCTCTTCTTCTCGTCTTTTCTCCTTTCTCTTCTTTTCCCTTCATTTCTCTTTTCTCTTTTGTATTCTTTTATCTTCTATTCACTTTTCTCTTTTATCTTTTCTTTTCTCTTCTTTTCTCTATTCTCTTCTTTTCTCTTTTCTCTTCTTTTCTCTTCCTTTCTCTTTCCTCATTTCTCTATTCTCATCTGTTCTCTTTTCTCTTCTTTGCTCTTTTCTCTTTTCTGTTCTTCTATCTTCTTTTATCTTCTTTTCTCTTTTCTCTTTTCTATATTCTCTTCTGTTCTCTTTTGTCTTCTTTCCTCTGTTCCCTTTTCTCGTCTATTCTCTTTTATCTTTTCTCTTCATTTCTCTTTTCTCTTCTTTTCCATTCTCTCTTCTTTTCTCTTTTCTCATTTCTCTTTTCTTTTCTTTTCTCTTTTCTCTTTTCTCTTCTTGTCTCTTTTTTCTCTTCTATTCTTTTCTCTTCTTTTCTCTTTTCCATTTTCTCTTCTTTTCTCTTGTCTCTTTTCTCTTTTCACTTCTTGTCTCTTTCTTTTCTTCTATTATTTTCTCTTCTTTTCTTTTTTCTATTTCCTCTTCTTTTCTATTTTATCTCTTCTCTTCTTTTCTCTTTTCCCCTTTCTTTTCTCTTTTCTCTTCTTTTCTCTTCTTTTCTCCTTTCACTTTTCATTTCTCTTTTCTCTTCTTTTCTCATCTTTTCGCCTCTTTATTCTTTTCCCTTTTCTCTTCTTTATTCTTTTCTCTTCTTTTCTCATTTCTCTTCTTTTCTCTTTTCTCTTATTTTCTCTTTTCACTTTTCTCTTCTTTTCTCTTTTCCCTTTTCTCTTCTTTTCTCTATTCTCTTTTTCTCTTTACTCTTCTTTTCTCTTTTCGCTTTTCTCTTCTTATCTCTTCTCCTTTTTCTCATATCTGTTCTTTTCTCTTTTCTCTTTTCGCTTATTTTCTCTTCTTTTCTCTTTTCCCTTTACACCTCTTTTTCCTTTTCTTCTTTTCTCTTTTCACTTTTCTTTTCTCTTTTCTCTTCTTTTCTCTTTTCTCATCTTTTCTCCTCTTTACTCTTTTCCCTTTTCTCTTCTTTTTTCTTTTCTCTTCTTTTCTCTTTTCTCTTCTTTTCTCTTTTCCCTTTTCTTTTCTCTTTTCTCTATTCTCTTCTTTTCTCTTTTTTCTCTTCTATTCACTTTTCTCTTTTATCTTTTCTCTTCTTTTCTCTTTTCTCCTCTTTTCTCTTTTCCTTTTTCTTTTCTCTTTTCTCTTTTCTCTTTTCTGTTCTTTTCTCTTCTTTTCTCCTTTTACGTTTCTTTTCTCTTTTCTCTTCTTTTATCATTCATTTTCTCTCTTTTCTGTTTTCTCTTCTTTTCTCTTTTCTCTTCTTTTCTCCTTTCTTTTCTCTTTTCTCTTCTTCTCTTCTTTTCTCTTTCTTCTTTTCCCTTCATTTCTCTTTTCTCTTTTGTATTCTTTTATCTTCTATTCACTTTTCTCTTTTATCTTTTCTTTTCTCTTCTTTTCTCTATTCTCTTCTTTTCTCTTTTCTCTTCTTTTCTCTTCATTTCTCTTTCCTCATTTCTCTATTCTCATCTGTTCTCTTTTCTCTTCTTTGCTCTTTTCTCTTTTCTCTTCTTCTATCTTCTTTTATCTTCTTTTCTCTTTTCTCTATTCTCTTCTGTTCTCTTTTGTCTTCTTTCCTCTATTCCCTTTTCTCGTCTATTCTCTTTTATCTTTTCTCTTCATTTCTCCTTTCTCTTCTTTTCCATTCTCTCTTCTTTTCTCTTTTCTCATTTCTCTTTTCTTTTCTTTTCTCTTTTCTCTTTTCTCTTCTTGTCTCTTTTTTCTTTTCTATTCTTTTCTCTTCTTTTCTCTTTTCCATTTTCTCTTATTTTCTCTTTTCCCTTTTCTCTTCTTTTCTCTATTCTCTTTTTCTCTTTACTCGTCCTTTCTCTTTTCGCTTTTCTCTTCTTATCTCTTCTCCTTTTTCTCATATCTATTCTTTTCTCTTTTCTCTTTTCTCTTCATTTCTCTTCTTTTTTCCCTTTACACCTCTTTTTTCTATTCTTCTTTTCTCTTTTCACTTTTCTTTACTCTTTTCTCTTCTTTTCTCTTTTCTCATCTTTTCTCCTCTTTACTCTTTTCCCTTTTCTCTGCTTTTTTCTTTTCTCTTCTTTTCTCGTTTCTCTTCTTTTCTCTTTTCTCTTCTTTTCTCTTTTCCATTTTCTTTTCTCTTTTCTCTATTCCCTTCTTTTCTCTTTTCTCGTCCTTTCTCTTTTCTCTTCATTTCCCTTCATTTTTCTTTTCACTTTTCTCTTTTGTATTCTTTTCTCTTCTATTCACTTTTTTCTTTTAACTTTTCTCTTCTTTTCTCTATTCTCTTCTTTTCCCTTTTTTCTCTTCTATTCACTTTTCTCTTTTATGTTTTCTCTTCTTTTCTCTATTCTCTTCTTTTCTCTATTAACTTTTCTCTTCTTTTCTCTATTCTCTTCTTTTCTCTTTTTTCTCTTCTATTCACTTTTCTCCTGTATCTTTTCTCTTCTTTTCTCTATTCTCTTCTTTTCTCTTTTCTCTTCATTTCTCTTTCCTCATTTCTCTATTCTCTCTGTTCTCTTTTCTCTTCTTTGCTCTTTTCTCTTTTCTCTTCTTCTATCTTCTTTTATCTTCTTTTCTCTTTTCTCTATTCTCTTCTGTTCTCTTTTGTCTTCTTTCCACTGTTCCCTTTTCTCGTCTATTCTCTTTTATCTTTTCTCTTCTTTTCTCTTTTCTCTTCTTTTCTCTTCTTTTCTCCTTTCACGTTTCTTTTCTCTTTTCTCTTCTTTTATCATTCATTTTCTCTCTTCTCTGTTTTCTCTTCTTTTCTCTTTTCTCTTCTTTTCTCCTTTCTTTTCTCTTTTCTCTTCTTCTCTTCTTTTCACTTTTCTCTTCTTTTCCCTTCATTTCTCTTTTCTCTTTTGTATTCTTTTATCTTCTATTCACTTTTCTCTTTTATCTTTTCTTTTCTCTTCTTTTCTCTATTCTCTTCTTTTCTCTTTTCTCTTCTTTTCTCTTCATTTCTCTTTCCTCATTTCTCTATTCTCATCTGTTCTCTTTTCTCTTCTTTGCTCTTTTCTCTTTTCTCTTCTTCTATCTTCTTTTATCTCCTTTTCTCTTTTCTCTTTTCACTATTCTCTTCTGTTCTCTTTTGTCTTCTTTCCTCTGTTCCCTTTTCTCGTCTATTCTCTTTTATCTTTTCTCTTCTTTTCTCTTTTCTCTTCTTTTCTCCTTTCACGTTTATTTTCTCTTTTCTCTTCTTTTCTCATTCATTTTTTCTCTTTTCTCTTTTCTCTTCTTTTCTCTTTTCTCTTATTTTCTCCTTTCTTTTCTCTTTTCTCTTCTTCTCGTCTTTTCTCCTTTCTCTTCTTTTCCCTTCATTTCTCTTTTCTCTTTTGTATTCTTTTATCTTCTATTCACTTTTCTCTTTTATCTTTTCTTTTCTCGTCTTTTCTCTATTCTCTTCTTTTCTCTTTTCTCTTCTTTTCTCTTCCTTTCTCTTTCCTCATTTCTCTATTCTCATCTGTTCTCTTTTCTCTTCTTTGCTCTTTTCTCTTTTCTGTTCTTCTATCTTCTTTTATCTTCTTTTCTCTTTTCTCTTTTCTATATTCTCTTCTGTTCTCTTTTGTCTTCTTTCCTCTGTTCCCTTTTCTCGTCTATTCTCTTTTATCTTTTATCTTCATTTCTCTTTTCTCTTCTTTTCCATTCTCTCTTCTTTTCTCTTTTCTTATTTCTCTTTTCTTTTCTTTTCTCTTTTCTCTTTCCTCTTCTTGTCTCTTTTTTCTCTTCTATTCTTTTCTCTTCTTTTCTCTTTTCCATTTTCTCTTCTTTTCTCTTGTCTCTTTTCTCTTTTCACCTCTTGTCTCTTTCTTCTCTTCTATTATTTTCTCTTCTTTTCTTTTTTCTATTTCCTCTTCTTTTCTATTTTATCTCTTCTCTTCTTTTCTCTTTTCCCTTTTCTTTTCTCTTTTCTCTTCTTTTCTCTTCTTTTCTCCTTTCACTTTTCATTTCTCTTTTCTCTTCTTTTCTCATCTTTTCGCCTCTTTATTCTTTTCCCTTTTCTCTTCTTTATTCTTTTCTCTTCTTTTCTCATTTCTCTTCTTTTCTCTTTTCTCTGATTTTCTCTTTTCACTTTTCTCTTCTTTTCTCTTTTCCCTTTTCTCTTCTTTTCTCTATTCTCTTTTTCTCTTTACTCTTCTTTTCTCTTTTCGCTTTTCTCTTCTTATCTCTTCTCCTTTTTCTCATATCTGTTCTTTTCTCTTTTCTCTTTTCGCTTCATTTCTCTTCTTTTCTCTTATCCCTTTACACCTCTTTTTCCTTTTCTTCTTTTCTCATTTCACTTTTCTTTTATCTTTTCTCTTCTTTTCTCTTTTCTCATCTTTTCTCCTCTTTACTCTTTTCCCTTTTCTCTTCTTTTTTCTTTTCTCTTCTTTTATCGTTTCTCTTCTTTTCTCTTTTCTCTTCTTTTCTCTTTTCCCTTTTCTTTTCTCTTTTCTCTATTCTCTTCTTTTCTCTTTTCTCGTCTTTTCTCTTTTCTCGTCATTTCCCTTCATTTCTCTTTTCTCTTTTGTATTCTTTTCTCTTCTATTCACTTTTCTCTTTTAACTTTTCTCTTCTTTTCTCCATTCTCTTCTTTTCTCTTTTTTCTCTTCTATTCACTTTTCTCTTTTCTCTTCTTTTCTCTTTTCTCTTATTTTCTCCTTTCTTTTCTCTTTTCTCTTCTTCTCTTCTTTTCTCTTTTCTCTTCTTTTCCCTTCATTTCTCTTTTCTCTTTTGTATTCTTTTATCTTCTATTCACTTTTCTCTTTTATCTTTTCTTTTCTCTTCTTTTCTCTATTCTCTTCTTTTCTCTTTTCTCTTCTTTTCTCTTCATTTCTCTTTCCTCATTTCTCTATTCTCATCTGTTCTCTTTTCTCTTCTTTGCTCTTTTCTCTTTTCTCTTCTTCTATCTTCTTTTATCTTCTTTTCTCTTTTCTCTATTCTCTTCTGTTCTCTTTTGTCTTCTTTCCTCTGTTCCCTTTTCTCGTCTATTCTCTTTTATCTTTTCTCTTCATTTCTCTTTTCTCTTCTTTTCCATTCTCTCTTCTTTTCTCTTTTCTCATTTCTCTTTTCTTTTCTTTTCTCTTTTCTCTTTTCTCTTCTTGTCTCTTTTTTCTTTTCTATTCTTTTCTCTTCTTTTCTCTTTTCCATTTTCTCTTATTTTCTCTTTTCCCTTTTCTCTTCTTTTCTCTATTCTCTTTTTCTCTTTACTCGTCCTTTCTCTTTTCGCTTTTCTCTTCTTATCTCTTCTCCTTTTTCTCATATCTATTCTTTTCTCTTTTCTCTTTTCTCTTCATTTCTCTTCTTTTTTCCCTTTACACCTCTTTTTTCTTTTCTTCTTTTCTCTTTTCACTTTTCTTTACTCGTTTCTCTTCTTTTCTCTTTTCTCATCTTTTCTCCTCTTTACTCTTTTCCGTTTTCTCTGCGTTTTTTTTTGTCTTCTTTTCTCGTTTCTCTTCTTTTCTCTTTTCTCTTCTTTTCTCTTTTCCATTTTCTTTTCTCTTTTCTCTATTCTCTTCTTTTCTCTTTTCTCGTCCTTTCTCTTTTCTCTTCATTTCCCTTCATTTTTCTTTTCACTTTTCTCTTTTGTATTCTTTTCTCTTCTATTCACTTTTCTCTTTTAACTTTTCTCTTCTTTTCTCTATTCTCTTCTTTTCCCTTTTTTCTCTTCTATTCACTTTTCTCTTTTATGTTTTCTCTTCTTTTCTCTATTCTCTTCTTTTCTCTATTAACTTTTCTCTTCTTTTCTCTATTCTCCTCTTTTCTCTTTTATCTCTTCTATTCACTTTTCTCCTTTATCTTTTCTCTTCTTTTCTCATTCATTTTTTCTCTTTTCTCTTTTCTCTTCTTTTCTCTTTTCTCTTATTTTCTCCTTTCTTTTCTCTTTTCTCTTCTTCTCGTCTTTTCTCCTTTCTCTTCTTTTCCCTTCATTTCTCTTTTCTCTTTTGTATTCTTTTATCTTCTAATCACTTTTCTCTTTTATCTTTTCTTTTCTCGTCTTTTCTCTATTCTCTTCTTTTCTCTTTTCTCTTCTTTTCTCTTCCTTTCTCTTTCCTCATTTCTCTATTCTCATCTGTTCTCTTTTCTCTTCTTTGCTCTTTTCTCTTTTCTGTTCTTCTATCTTCTTTTATCTTCTTTTCTCTTTTCTCTTTTCTATATTCTCTTCTGTTCTCTTTTGTCTTCTTTCCTCTGTTCCCTTTTCTCGTCTATTCTCTTTTATCTTTTCTCTTCATTTCTCTTTTCTCTTCTTTTCCATTCTCTCTTCTTTTCTCTTTTCTCATTTCTCTTTTCTTTTCTTTTCTCTTTTCTCTTTTCTCTTCTTGTCTCTTTTTTCTCTTCTATTCTTTTCTCTTCTTCTCTCTTTTCCATTTTCTCTTGTTTTCTCTTGTCTCTTTTCTCTTTTCACTTCTTGTCTCTTTCTTCTCTTCTATTATTTTCTCTTCTTTTCGTTTTTCTATTTCCTCTTCTTTTCTATTTTATCTCTTCTCTTCTTTTCTCTTTTCCCTTTTCTTTTCTCTTTTCTCTTCTTTTCTCTTCTTTTCTCCTTTCACTTTTCTTTTCTCTTTTCTCTTCTTTTCTCATCTTTTCGCCTCTTTATTCTTTTCCCTTTTCTCTTCTTTTTTCTTTTCTCTTCTTTTCTCATTTCTCTTCTTTTCTCTTTTCTCTGATTTTCTCTTTTCACTTTTCTCTTCTTTTCTCTTTTCCCTTTTCTCTTCTTTTCTCTATTCTCTTTTTCTCTTTACTCTTCTTTTCTCTTTTCGCTTTTCTCTTCTTATCTCTTCTCCTTTTTCTCATATCTGTTCTTTTCTCTTTTCTCTTTTCGCTTCATTTCTCTTCTTTTCTCTTTTCCCTTTACACCTCTTTTTCCTTTTCTTCTTTTCTCTTTTCACTTTTCTTTTCTCTTTTCTCTTCTTTTCTCTTTTCTCATCTTTTCTCCTCTTTACTCTTTTCCCTTTTCTCTTCTTTTTTCTTTTCTCTTCTTTTCTCTTTTCTCTTCTTTTCTCTTTTCCCTTTTCTTTTCTCTTTTCTCTATTCTCTTCTTTTCTCTTTTTTCTCTTCTATTCACTTTTCTCTTTTATCTTTTCTCTTCTTTTCTCTTTTCTCCTCTTTTCTCTTTTCCCTTTTCTTTTCTCTTTTCTCTTTTCTCTTTTCTCTTCTTTTCTCCTTTTACGTTTCTTTTCTCTTTTCTCTTCTTTTATCATTCATTTTCTCTCTTTTCTGTTTTCTCTTCTTTTCTCTTTTCTCTTCTTTTCTCCTTTCTTTTCTCTTTTCTCTTCTTCTCTTCTTTTCTCTTTCTTCTTTTCCCTTCATTTCTCTTTTCTCTTTTGTATTCTTTTATCTTCTATTCACTGTTCTCTTTTATCTTTTCTTTTCTCTATTCTCTTCTTTTCTCTTTTCTCTTCTTTTCTCTTCATTTCTCTTTCCTCATTTCTCTATTCTCATCTGTTCTCTTTTCTCTTCTTTGCTCTTTTCTCTTTCCTCTTCTTCTATCTTCTTTTATCTTCTTTTCTCTTTTCTCTATTCTCTTCTGTTCTCTTTTGTCTTCTTTCCTCTGTTCCCTTTTCTCGTCTATTCTCTTTTATCTTTTCTCTTCTTTTCTCTTTTCTCTTCTTTTCTCCTTTCACGTTTATTTTCTCTTTTCTCTTCTTTTCTCATTCATTTTTTCTCTTTTCTCTTTTCTCTTCTTTTCTCTTTTCTCTTATTTTCTCCTTTCTTTTCTCTTTTCTCTTCTTCTCGTCTTTTCTCCTTTCTCTTCTTTTCCCTTCATTTCTCTTTTCTCTTTTGTATTCTTTTATCTTCTATTCACTTTTCTCTTTTATCTTTTCTTTTCTCGTCTTTTCTCTATTCTCTTCTTTTCTCTTTTCTCTTCTTTTCTCTTCCTTTCTCTTTCCTCATTTCTCTATTCTCATCTGTTCTCTTTTCTCTTCTTTGCTCTTTTCTCTTTTCTGTTCTTCTATCTTCTTTTATCTTCTTTTCTCTTTTCTCTTTTCTATATTCTCTTCTGTTCTCTTTTGTCTTCTTTCCTCTGTTCCCTTTTCTCGTCTATTCTCTTTTATCTTTTCTCTTCATTTCTCTTTTCTCTTCTTTTCCATTCTCTCTTCTTTTCTCTTTTCTCATTTCTCTTTTCTTTTCTTTTCTCTTTTCTCTTTTCTCTTCTTGTCTCTTTTTTCTCTTCTATTCTTTTCTCTTCTTTTCTCTTTTCCATTTTCTCTTGTTTTCTCTTGTCTCTTTTCTCTTTTCACTTCTTGTCTCTTTCTTCTCTTCTATTATTTTCTCTTCTTTTCGTTTTTCTATTTCCTCTTCTTTTCTATTTTATCTCTTCTCTTCTTTTCTCTTTTCCCTTTTCTTTTCTCTTTTCTCTTCTTTTCTCTTCTTTTCTCCTTTCACTTTTCTTTTCTCTTTTCTCTTCTTTTCTCATCTTTTCGCCTCTTTATTCTTTTCCCTTTTCTCTTCTTTTTTCTTTTCTCTTCTTTTCTCTTTTCCCTTTTCTTTTCTCTTTTCTCTATTCTCTTCTTTTCTCTTTTCTCGTCTTTTCTCTTTTCTCGTCATTTCCCTTCATTTCTCTTTTCTCTTTTGTATTCTTTTCTCTTCTATTCACTTTTCTCTTTTAACTTTTCTCTTCTTTTCTCCATTCTCTTCTTTTCTCTTTTTTCTCTTCTATTCACTTTTCTCTTTTCTCTTCTTTTCTCTTTTCTCTTATTTTCTCCTTTCTTTTCTCTTTTCTCTTCTTCTCTTCTTTTCTCTTTTCTCTTCTTTTCCCTTCATTTCTCTTTTCTCTTTTGTATTCTTTTATCTTCTATTCACTTTTCTCTTTTATCTTTTCTTTTCTCTTCTTTTCTCTATTCTCTTCTTTTCTCTTTTCTCTTCTTTTCTCTTCATTTCTCTTTCCTCATTTCTCTATTCTCATCTGTTCTCTTTTCTCTTCTTTGCTCTTTTCTCTTTTCTCTTCTTCTATCTTCTTTTATCTTCTTTTCTCTTTTCTCTATTCTCTTCTGTTCTCTTTTGTCTTCTTTCCTCTGTTCCCTTTTCTCGTCTATTCTCTTTTATCTTTTCTCTTCATTTCTCTTTTCTCTTCTTTTCCATTCTCTCTTCTTTTCTCTTTTCTCATTTCTCTTTTCTTTTCTTTTCTCTTTTCTCTTTTCTCTTCTTGTCTCTTTTTTCTTTTCTATTCTTTTCTCTTCTTTTCTCTTTTCCATTTTCTCTTATTTTCTCTTTTCCCTTTTCTCTTCTTTTCTCTATTCTCTTTTTCTCTTTACTCGTCCTTTCTCTTTTCGCTTTTCTCTTCTTATCTCTTCTCCTTTTTCTCATATCTATTCTTTTCTCTTTTCTCTTTTCTCTTCATTTCTCTTCTTTTTTCCCTTTACACCTCTTTTTTCTTTTCTTCTTTTCTCTTTTCACTTTTCTTTACTCGTTTCTCTTCTTTTCTCTTTTCTCATCTTTTCTCCTCTTTACTCTTTTCCGTTTTCTCTGCGTTTTTTTTTGTCTTCTTTTCTCGTTTCTCTTCTTTTCTCTTTTCTCTTCTTTTCTCTTTTCCATTTTCTTTTCTCTTTTCTCTATTCTCTTCTTTTCTCTTTTCTCGTCCTTTCTCTTTTCTCTTCATTTCCCTTCATTTTTCTTTTCACTTTTCTCTTTTGTATTCTTTTCTCTTCTATTCACTTTTCTCTTTTAACTTTTCTCTTCTTTTCTCTATTCTCTTCTTTTCCCTTTTTTCTCTTCTATTCACTTTTCTCTTTTATGTTTTCTCTTCTTTTCTCTATTCTCTTCTTTTCTCTATTAACTTTTCTCTTCTTTTCTCTATTCTCTTCTTTTCTCTTTTATCTCTTCTATTCACTTTTCTCCTTTATCTTTTCTCTTCTTTTCTCATTCATTTTTTCTCTTTTCTCTTTTCTCTTCTTTTCTCTTTTCTCTTATTTTCTCCTTTCTTTTCTCTTTTCTCTTCTTCTCGTCTTTTCTCCTTTCTCTTCTTTTCCCTTCATTTCTCTTTTCTCTTTTGTATTCTTTTATCTTCTATTCACTTTTCTCTTTTATCTTTTCTTTTCTCGTCTTTTCTCTATTCTCTTCTTTTCTCTTTTCTCTTCTTTTCTCTTCCTTTCTCTTTCCTCATTTCTCTATTCTCATCTGTTCTCTTTTCTCTTCTTTGCTCTTTTCTCTTTTCTGTTCTTCTATCTTCTTTTATCTTCTTTTCTCTTTTCTCTTTTCTATATTCTCTTCTGTTCTCTTTTGTCTTCTTTCCTCTGTTCCCTTTTCTCGTCTATTCTCTTTTATCTTTTCTCTTCATTTCTCTTTTGTCTTCTTTTCCATTCTCTCTTCTTTTCTCTTTTCTCATTTCTCTTTTCTTTTCTTTTCTCTTTTCTCTTTTCTCTTCTTGTCTCTTTTTTCTCTTCTAGTCTTTTCTCTTCTTTTCTCTTTTCCATTTTCTCTTCTTTTCTCTTGTCTCTTTTCTCTTTTCACTTCTTGTCTCTTTCTTCTCTTCTATTATTTTCTCTTCTTTTCTTTTTTCTATTTCCTCTTCTTTTCTATTTTATCTCTTCTCTTCTTTTCTCTTTTCCCTTTTCTTTTCTCTTTTCTCTTCTTTTCTCTTCTTTTCTCCTTTCACTTTTCTTTTCTCTTTTCTCTTCTTTTCTCATCTTTTAGCCTCTTTATTCTTTTCCCTTTTCTCTTCTTTTTTCTTTTCTCTTCTTTTCTCATTTCTCTTCTTTTCTCTTTTCTCTTATTTTCTCTTTTCACTTTTCTCTTCTTTTCTCTTTTCCCTTTTCTCTTCTTTTCTCTATTCTCTTTTTCTCTTTACTCTTCTTTTCTCTTTTCGCTTTTCTCTTCTTATCTCTTCTCCTTTTTCTCATATCTGTTCTTTTCTCTTTTCTCTTTTCGCTTCATTTCTCTTCTTTTCTCTTTTCCCTTTACACCTCTTTTTCCTTTTCTTCTTTTCTCTTTTCACTTTTCTTTTCTCTTTTCTCTTCTTTTCTCTTTTCTCATCTTTTCCCCTCTTTACTCTTTTCCCTTTTCTCTTCTCTTTTCTTTTCTCTTCTTTTCTCTTTTCTCTTCTTTTCTCTTTTCCCTTTTCTTTTCTCTTTTCTCTATTCTCTTCTTTTTTCTTTTTTCTCTTCTATTCACTTTTCTCTTTTATCTTTTCTCTTCTTTTCTCTTTTCTCCTCTTTTCTCTTTTCCCTTTTCTTTTCTCTTTTCACTTTTCTCTTTTCTCTTCTTTTCTCCTTTTACGTTTCTTTTCTCTTTTCTCTTCTTTTATCATTCATTTTCTCTCTTTTCTGTTTTCTCTTCTTTTCTCTTTTCTCTTCTTTTCTCCTTTCTTTTCTCTTTTCTCTTCTTCTCTTCTTTTCTCTTTCTTCTTTTCCCTTCATTTCTCTTTTCTCTTTTGTATTCTTTTATCTTCTATTCACTTTTCTCTTTTATCTTTTCTTTTCTCTTCTTTTCTCTATTCTCTTCTTTTCTCTTTTCTCTTCTTTTCTCTTCATTTCTCTTTCCTCATTTCTCTATTCTCATCTGTTCTCTTTTCTCTTCTTTGCTCTTTTCTCTTTTCTCTTCTTCTATCTTCTTTTATCTTCTTTTCTCTTTTCTCTAATCTCTTCTGTTCTCTTTTGTCTTCTTTCCTCTGTTCCCTTTTCTCGTCTATTCTCTTTTATCTTTTCTCTTCATTTCTCTTTTCTCTTCTTTTCCATTCTCTCTTCTTTTCTCTTTTCTCATTTCTCTTTTCTTTTCTTTTCTCTTTTCTCTTTTCTCTTCTTGTCTCTTTTTTCTTTTCTATTCTTTTCTCTTCTTTTCTCTTTTCCATTTTCTCTTATTTTCTCTTTTCCCTTTTCTCTTCTTTTCTCTATTCTCTTTTTCTCTTTACTCGTCCTTTCTCTTTTCGCTTTTCTCTTCTTATCTCTTCTCCTTTTTCTCATATCTATTCTTTTCTCTTTTCTCTTTTCTCTTCATTTCTCTTCTTTTTTCCCTTTACACCTCTTTTTTCTTTTCTTCTTTTCTCTTTTCACTTTTCTTTACTCGTTTCTCTTCTTTTCTCTTTTCTCATCTTTTCTCCTCTTTACTCTTTTCCGTTTTCTCTGCGTTTTTTTTTGTCTTCTTTTCTCGTTTCTCTTCTTTTCTCTTTTCTCTTCTTTTCTCTTTTCCATTTTCTTTTCTCTTTTCTCTATTCTCTTCTTTTCTCTTTTCTCGTCCTTTCTCTTTTCTCTTCATTTCCCTTCATTTTTCTTTTCACTTTTCTCTTTTGTATTCTTTTCTCTTCTATTCACTTTTCTCTTTTAACTTTTCTCTTCTTTTCTCTATTCTCTTCTTTTCCCTTTTTTCTCTTCTATTCACTTTTCTCTTTTATGTTTTCTCTTCTTTTCTCTATTCTCTTCTTTTCTCTATTAACTTTTCTCTTCTTTTCTCTATTCTCCTCTTTTCTCTTTTATCTCTTCTATTCACTTTTCTCCTTT
The DNA here is from genome assembly GCF_047496795.1 of Chiloscyllium punctatum. Classification (NCBI taxonomy): domain Eukaryota; kingdom Metazoa; phylum Chordata; class Chondrichthyes; order Orectolobiformes; family Hemiscylliidae; genus Chiloscyllium; species Chiloscyllium punctatum. Next base: position 37,829,684 of record NC_092779.1, read on the forward strand.
ATCTTTTCTCTTCTTTTCTCATTCATTTTTTCTCTTTTCTCTTCTTTTCTCTTTTCTCTTATTTTCTCCTTTCTTTTCTCTTTTCTCTTCTTCTCGTCTTTTCTCCTTTCTCTTCTTTTCCCTTCATTTCTCTTTTCTCTTTTGTATTCTTTTATCTTCTATTCACTTTTCTCTTTTATCTTTTCTTTTCTCGTCTTTTCTCTATTCTCTTCTTTTCTCTTTTCTCTTCTTTTCTCTTCCTTTCTCTTTCCTCATTTCTCTATTCTCATCTGTTCTCTTTTCTCTTCTTTGCTCTTTTCTCTTTTCTGTTCTTCTATCTTCTTTTATCTTCTTTTCTCTTTTCTCTTTTCTATATTCTCTTCTGTTCTCTTTTGTCTTCTTTCCTCTGTTCCCTTTTCTCGTCTATTCTCTTTTATCTTTTCTCTTCATTTCTCTTTTCTCTTCTTTTCCATTCTCTCTTCTTTTCTCTTTTCTCATTTCTCTTTTCTTTTCTTTTCTCTTTTCTCTTTTCTCTTCTTGTCTCTTTTTTCTGTTCTATTCTTTTCTCTTCTTTTCTCTTTTCCATTTTCTCTTGTTTTCTCTTGTCTCTTTTCTCTTTTCACTTCTTGTCTCTTTCTTCTCTTCTATTATTTTCTCTTCTTTTCTTTTTTCTATTTCCTCTTCTTTTCTATTTTATCTTATTTTCTCTTTTCACTTTTCTCTTCTTTTCTCTTTTCCCTTTTCTCTTCTTTTCTCTATTCTCTTTTTCTCTTTACTCTTCTTTTCTCTTTTCGCTTTTCTCTTCTTATCTCTTCTCCTTTTTCTCATATCTGTTCTTTTCTCTTTTCTCTTTTCGCTTCATTTCTCTTCTTTTCTCTTTTCCCTTTACACCTCTTTTTCCTTTTCTTCTTTTCTCTTTTCACTTTTCTTTTCTCTTTTCTCTTCTTTTCTCTTTTCTCATCTTTTCTCCTCTTTACTCTTTTCCCTTTTCTCTTCTTTTTTCTTTTCTCTTCTTTTCTCTTTTCTCTTCTTTTCTCTTTTCCCTTTTCTTTTCTCTTTTCTCTATTCTCTTCTTTTCTCTTTTTTCTCTTCTATTCACTTTTCTCTTTTATCTTTTCTCTTCTTTTCTCTTTTCTCCTCTTTTCTCTTTTCCCTTTTCTTTTCTCTTTTCTCTTTTCTCTTTTCTCTTCTTTTCTCCTTTTACGTTTCTTTTCTCTTTTCTCTTCTTTTATCATTCATTTTCTCTCTTTTCTGTTTTCTCTTCTTTTCTCTTTTCTCTTCTTTTCTCCTTTCTTTTCTCTTTTCTCTTCTTCTCTTCTTTTCTCTTTCTTCTTTTCCCTTCATTTCTCTTTTCTCTTTTGTATTCTTTTATCTTCTATTCACTGTTCTCTTTTATCTTTTCTTTTCTCTTCTTTTCTCTATTCTCTTCTTTTCTCTTTTCTCTTCTTTTCTCTTCATTTCTCTTTCCTCATTTCTCTATTCTCATCTGTTCTCTTTTCTCTTCTTTGCTCTTTTCTCTTTTCTCTTCTTCTATCTTCTTTTATCTTCTTTTCTCTTTTCTCTATTCTCTTCTGTTCTCTTTTGTCTTCTTTCCTCTGTTCCCTTTTCTCGTCTATTCTCTTTTATCTTTTCTCTTCATTTCTCTTTTCTCTTCTTTTCCATTCTCTCTTCTTTTCTCTTTTCTCATTTCTCTTTTCTTTTCTTTTCTCTTTTCTCTTTTCTCTTCTTGTCTCTTTGTTCTTTTCTATTCTTTTCTCTTCTTTTCTCTTTTCCATTTTCTCTTATTTTCTCTTTTCCCTTTTCTCTTCTTTTCTCTATTCTCTTTTTCTCTTTACTCGTCCTTTCTCTTTTCGCTTTTCTCTTCTTATCTCTTCTCCTTTTTCTCATATCTATTCTTTTCTCTTTTCTCTTCATTTCTCTTCTTTTTTCCCTTTACACCTCTTTTTTCTTTTCTTCTTTTCTCTTTTCACTTTTCTTTTCTCTTTTCTCTTCTTTTCTCTTTTCTCATCTTTTCTCCTCTTTACTCTTTTCCCTTTTCTCTGCTTTTTTCTTTTCTCTTCTTTTCTCGTTTCTCTTCTTTTCTCTTTTCTCTTCTTTTCTCTTTTCCATTTTCTTTTCTCTTTTCTCTATTCTCTTCTTTTCTCTTTTCTCGTCCTTTCTCTTTTCTCTTCATTTCCCTTCATTTTTCTTTTCACTTTTCTCTTTTGTATTCTTTTCTCTTCTATTCACTTTTTTCTTTTAACTTTTCTCTTCTTTTCTCTATTCTCTTCTTTTCCCTTTTTTCTCTTCTATTCACTTTTCTCTTTTATGTTTTCTCTTCTTTTCTCTATTCTCTTCTTTTCTCTATTAACTTTTCTCTTCTTTTCTCTATTCTCTTCTTTTCTCTTTTTTCTCTTCTATTCACTTTTCTCCTTTATCTTTTCTCTTCTTTTCTCTATTCTCTTCTTTTCTCTTTTTTCTCTTCTATTCACTTTTCTCCTTTATCTTTTCTCTTCTTTTCTCTATTCTCTTCTTTTCTCTTTTCTCTTATTTTCTCTTCATTTCTCTTTCCTCATTTCTCTATTCTCATCTGTTCTCTTTTCTCTTTTTTGCTCTTTTCTCTTTTCTCTTCTTCTATCTTCTTTTATCTTCTTTTCTCTTTTCTCTTTTCTCTATTCTCTTCTGTTCTCTTTTGTCTTCTTTCCTCTGTTCCCTTTTCTTGTCTATTCTCTTTTATCTTTTCTCTTCTTTTCTCTTTTCTCTTCTTTTCTCCTTTCACGTTTATTTTCTCTTTTCTCTTCTTTTCTCATTCATTTTTTTTCTTTTCTCTTTTCTCTTCTTTTCTCTTTTCTCTTATTTTCTCCTTTCTTTTCTCTTTTCTCTTCTTCTCGTCTTTTCTCCTTTCTCTTCTTTTCCCTTCATTTCTCTTTTCTCTTTTGTATTCTTTTATCTTCTATTCACTTTTCTCTTTTATCTTTTCTTTTCTCGTCTTTTCTCTATTCTCTTCTTTTCTCTTTTCTCTTCTTTTCTCTTCCTTTCTCTTTCCTCATTTCTCTATTCTCATCTGTTCTCTTTTCTCTTCTTTGCTCTTTTCTCTTTTCTGTTCTTCTATCTTCTTTTATCTTCTTTTCTCTTTTCTCTTTTCTATATTCTCTTCTGTTCTCTTTTGTCTTCTTTCCTCTGTTCCCTTTTCTCGTCTATTCTCTTTTATCTTTTCTCTTCATTTCTCTTTTCTCTTCTTTTCCATTCTCTCTTCTTTTCTCTTTTCTCATTTCTCTTTTCTTTTCTTTTCTCTTTTCTCTTTTCTCTTCTTGTCTCTTTTTTCTGTTCTATTCTTTTCTCTTCTTTTCTCTTTTCCATTTTCTCTTGTTTTCTCTTGTCTCTTTTCTCTTTTCACTTCTTGTCTCTTTCTTCTCTTCTATTATTTTCTCTTCTTTTCTTTTTTCTATTTCCTCTTCTTTTCTATTTTATCTTATTTTCTCTTTTCACTTTTCTCTTCTTTTCTCTTTTCCCTTTTCTCTTCTTTTCTCTATTCTCTTTTTCTCTTTACTCTTCTTTTCTCTTTTCGCTTTTCTCTTCTTATCTCTTCTCCTTTTTCTCATATCTGTTCTTTTCTCTTTTCTCTTTTCGCTTCATTTCTCTTCTTTTCTCTTTTCCCTTTACACCTCTTTTTCCTTTTCTTCTTTTCTCTTTTCACTTTTCTTTTCTCTTTTCTCTTCTTTTCTCTTTTCTCATCTTTTCTCCTCTTTACTCTTTTCCCTTTTCTCTTCTTTTTTCTTTTCTCTTCTTTTCTCTTTTCTCTTCTTTTCTCTTTTCCCTTTTCTTTTCTCTTTTCTCTATTCTCTTCTTTTCTCTTTTTTCTCTTCTATTCACTTTTCTCTTTTATCTTTTCTCTTCTTTTCTCTTTTCTCCTCTTTTCTCTTTTCCCTTTTCTTTTCTCTTTTCTCTTTTCTCTTTTCTCTTCTTTTCTCCTTTTACGTTTCTTTTCTCTTTTCTCTTCTTTTATCATTCATTTTCTCTCTTTTCTGTTTTCTCTTCTTTTCTCTTTTCTCTTCTTTTCTCCTTTCTTTTCTCTTTTCTCTTCTTCTCTTCTTTTCTCTTTCTTCTTTTCCCTTCATTTCTCTTTTCTCTTTTGTATTCTTTTATCTTCTATTCACTGTTCTCTTTTATCTTTTCTTTTCTCTTCTTTTCTCTATTCTCTTCTTTTCTCTTTTCTCTTCTTTTCTCTTCATTTCTCTTTCCTCATTTCTCTATTCTCATCTGTTCTCTTTTCTCTTCTTTGCTCTTTTCTCTTTTCTCTTCTTCTATCTTCTTTTATCTTCTTTTCTCTTTTCTCTATTCTCTTCTGTTCTCTTTTGTCTTCTTTCCTCTGTTCCCTTTTCTCGTCTATTCTCTTTTATCTTTTCTCTTCATTTCTCTTTTCTCTTCTTTTCCATTCTCTCTTCTTTTCTCTTTTCTCATTTCTCTTTTCTTTTCTTTTCTCTTTTCTCTTTTCTCTTCTTGTCTCTTTGTTCTTTTCTATTCTTTTCTCTTCTTTTCTCTTTTCCATTTTCTCTTATTTTCTCTTTTCCCTTTTCTCTTCTTTTCTCTATTCTCTTTTTCTCTTTACTCGTCCTTTCTCTTTTCGCTTTTCTCTTCTTATCTCTTCTCCTTTTTCTCATATCTATTCTTTTCTCTTTTCTCTTCATTTCTCTTCTTTTTTCCCTTTACACCTCTTTTTTCTTTTCTTCTTTTCTCTTTTCACTTTTCTTTTCTCTTTTCTCTTCTTTTCTCTTTTCTCATCTTTTCTCCTCTTTACTCTTTTCCCTTTTCTCTGCTTTTTTCTTTTCTCTTCTTTTCTCGTTTCTCTTCTTTTCTCTTTTCTCTTCTTTTCTCTTTTCCATTTTCTTTTCTCTTTTCTCTATTCTCTTCTTTTCTCTTTTCTCGTCCTTTCTCTTTTCTCTTCATTTCCCTTCATTTTTCTTTTCACTTTTCTCTTTTGTATTCTTTTCTCTTCTATTCACTTTTTTCTTTTAACTTTTCTCTTCTTTTCTCTATTCTCTTCTTTTCCCTTTTTTCTCTTCTATTCACTTTTCTCTTTTATGTTTTCTCTTCTTTTCTCTATTCTCTTCTTTTCTCTATTAACTTTTCTCTTCTTTTCTCTATTCTCTTCTTTTCTCTTTTTTCTCTTCTATTCACTTTTCTCCTTTATCTTTTCTCTTCTTTTCTCTATTCTCTTCTTTTCTCTTTTTTCTCTTCTATTCACTTTTCTCCTTTATCTTTTCTCTTCTTTTCTCTATTCTCTTCTTTTCTCTTTTCTCTTCTTGTCTCTTTTTTCTTTTCTATTCTTTTCTCTTCTTTTCTCTTTTCCATTTTCTCTTATTTTCTCTTTTCCCTTTTCTCTTCTTTTCTCTATTCTCTTTTTCTCTTTACTCGTCCTTTCTCTTTTCGCTTTTCTCTTCTTATCTCTTCTCCTTTTTCTCATATCTATTCTTTTCTCTTTTCTCTTTTCTCTTCATTTCTCTTCTTTTTTCCCTTTACACCTCTTTTTTCTTTTCTTCTTTTCTCTTTTCACTTTTCTTTACTCTTTTCTCTTCTTTTCTCTTTTCTCATCTTTTCTCCTCTTTACTCTTTTCCCTTTTCTCTGCTTTTTTCTTTTCTCTTCTTTTCTCGTTTCTGTTCTTTTCTCTTTTCTCTTCTTTTCTCTTTTCCATTTTCTTTTCTCTTTTCTCTATTCCCTTCTTTTCTCTTTTCTCGTCCTTTCTCTTTTCTCTTCATTTCCCTTCATTTTTCTTTTCACTTTTCTCTTTTGTATTCTTTTCTCTTCTATTCACTTTTCTCTTTTATGTTTTCTCTTCTTTTCTCTATTCTCTTCTTTTCCCTTTTTTCTCTTCTATTCACTTTTCTCTTTTATGTTTTCTCTTCTTTTCTCTATTCTCTTCTTTTCTCTATTAACTTTTCTCTTCTTTTCTCTATTCTCTTCTTTTCTCTTTTTTCTCTTCTATTCACTTTTCTCCTTTATCTTTTCTCTTCTTTTCTCTATTCTCTTCTTTTCTCTTTTCTCTTCATTTCTCTTTCCTCATTTCTCTATTCTCATCTGTTCTCTTTTCTCTTCTTTGCTCTTTTCTCTTTTCTCTTCTTCTATCTTCTTTTATCTTCTTTTCTCTTGTCTCTATTCTCTTCTGTTCTCTTTTGTCTTCTTTCCACTGTTCCCTTTTCTCGTCTAGTCTCTTTTATCTTTTCTCTTCTTTTCTCTTTTCTCTTCTTTTCTCTTCTTTTCTCCTTTCACGTTTCTTTTCTCTTTTCTCTTCTTTTATCATTCATTTTCTCTCTCCGCTGTTTTCTCTTCTTTTCTCTTTTCTCTTCTTTTCTCCTTTCTTTTCTCTTTTCTCTTCTTCTCTTCTTTTCTCTTTTCTCTTCTTTTCCCTTCATTTCTCTTTTCTCTTTTGTATTCTTTTATCTTCTATTCACTTTTCTCTTTTATCTTTTCTTTTCTCTTCTTTTCTCTATTCTCTTCTTTTCTCTTTTCTCTTCTTTTCTCTTCATTTCTCTTTCCTCATTTCTCTATTCTCATCTGTTCTCTTTTCTCTTCTTTGCTCTTTTCTCTTTTCTCTTCTTCTATCTTCTTTTATCTCCTTTTCTCTTTTCTCTTTTCTCTATTCTCTTCTGTTCTCATTTGTCTTCTTTCCTCTGTTCCCTTTTCTCGTCTATTCTCTTTTATCTTTTCTCTTCTTTTCTCTTTTCTCTTCTTTTCTCCTTTCACGTTTATTTTCTCTTTTCTCTTCTTTTCTTATTCATTTTTTCTCTATTCTCTTTTCTCTTCTTTTCTCTTTTCTCTTATTTTCTCCTTTCTTTTCTCTTTTCTCTTCTTCTCGTCTTTTCTCCTTTCTCTTCTTTTCCCTTCATTTCTCTTTTCTCTTTTGTATTCTTTTATCTTGTATTCTCTTTTTTCTTCTTTTCTCTTCATTTCTCTTTCCTCATCTCTCTATTCTCATCTGTTCTCTTTTCTCTTCTTTGCTCTTTTCTCTTTTCTCTTCTTCTATCTACTTTTATCTTCTTTTCTCTTTTCTCTTTTCTCTATTCTCTTCTGTTCTCTTTTGTCTTCTTTCCACTGTTCCCTTTTCTCGTCTATTCTCTTTTATTCTTTTCTCTTCATTTCTCTTTTCTCTTCTTTTCCATTCTCTCTTCTTTTCTCTTTTCTCATTTCTCATTTCTCTTTTCTTTTCTTTTCTCTTTTCTCTTTTCTCTTCTGGTCTCTTTTTTCTCTTCTATTCTTTTCTCTTCTTTTCTCTTTTCCATTTTCTCTTCTTTTCTCTTGTCTCTTTTCTCTTTTCACTTCTTTTCTCTTTTCTCTTTTCTATTTCCTCTTCATTTCTATTTTATCTCTTCTCTTCTTTTCTCTTTTCCCTTTTCTTTTCTCTTTTCTCTTCTTTTCTCTTTTCTCTTCTTTTCTCTTTTCCCTTTTCTCTTCTTTTTTCTTTTCTCTTCTTTTCTCGTTTCTCTTCTTTTCTCTTTTCTCTTTTCTCTTCTTATCTCTTCTTCTTTTTCTCATATCTGTTCTTTTCTCTTTTCTCTTATCTCTTCATTTCTCTTCTTTTCGCTTTTCCCTTTGCACCTCTTTTTTCTTTTCTTCTTTTCTCTTTTCACTTTTCATTTCTCTTTTCTCTTCTTTTCTCTTTTCACTTTTCTTTTCTCTTTTCTCTTCTTTTCTCTTTTCTCATCTTTTCTCCTCTTTACTCTTTTCCCTTTTCTCTTCTTTTCTCGTTTCTCTTCTTTTCTCTTTTCCCTTTTCTTTTCTCTTTGCTCTATTCTCTTCTTTTCTCTTTTCTCGTCTTTTCACTTTTCTCTTCATTTCTCTTTTCTCTTCTTTTCCATTCTCTCTTCTTTTCTCTTTTGTCATTTCTCATTTCTCTTTTCTTTTCTTTTCTCTTTTCTCTTCTTGACTCTTTTTTCTCTTCTGTTCACTTTTCTCTTTTATCTTTTCTCTTCTTTTCTCTATTCTCTTCTTTTCTCTTTTACCTTTTCTTTTCTTTTCTCTTTTCTCTACTTTTCTCTTTTCTTTTCTTTTCTCTTTTCTCTTCTTTTCTCTTCCTTTCTCCATACACGTTTCTTTTCTCTTTTCTCTTCTTTTCTCATTCATTTTTTCTCTTTTCTCTTTTCTCTTCTTTTCTCTTTTCTCTTCTTTTCTCCTTTCTTTTCTCTTTTCTCTTCTTCTCTTCTTTTCTCTTTTCTCTTCTTTTCCCTTCATTTCTCTTTTCTCTTTTGTATTCTTTTATCTTCTATTCTCTTTTCTCTTCTTTTCTCTTCATTTCTCTTTCCTCATTTCTCTATTCTCATCTGTTCTCTTTTCTCTTCTTTGCTCTTTTCTCTTTTATCTTCTTCTATCTACTTTTATCTTCTTTTCTCTTTTCTCATTTCTCTATTCTCTTCTGTTCTCTTTTGTCTTCTTTCCACTGTTCCCTTTTCTCGTCTATTCTCTTTTATCTTTTCTCTTCATTTCTCTTTTCTCTTCTTTTCCATTCTCTCTTCTTTTCTCTTTTCTCATTTCTCATTTCTCTTTTCTTTTCTTTTCTCTTTTCTCTTATGTCTTCTTTTCTCTTTTTTCTCTTCTATTCTTTTCTCTTCTTTTCTCTGTTCCATTTTCTCTTCTTTTCTCTTGTCTCTTTTCTCTTTTCACTTCTATTCTCTTTTCTCTTTTCTATTTCCTCTTCATTTCTATTTTATCTCTTCTCTTCTTTTCTCTTTTCCCTTTTCTTTTCTCTTTTCTCTTCTTTTCTCTTTTCTCTTCTTTTCTCTTCTTTTCTCTTTTCCCTTTTCTCTTCTTTTTTCTTTTCTCTTCTTTTCTCATTTCTCTTCTTTTCTCTTTTCTCTTTTCTCTTCTTATCTCTTCTCCTTTTTCTCATATCTGTTCTTTTCTCTTTTCTATTTTCTCTTCATTTATCTTCTTTTCTCTTTTCCCTTTACCTCTTTTTACTTTTCTTCTTTTCTCTTTTCACTTTTCTTTTCTCTTTTCTCTTCTTTTCTCTTTTCACTTTTCTTTTCTCTTTTCTCTTCTTTTCTCTTTTCTCATCTTTTCTCCTCTTTACTCTTTTCCCTTTTCTCTTCTTTTCTCTTTTCTCTTCTTTTATCGTTTCTCTTCTTTTCCCGTTTCTCTTCTTTTCTCTTTTCCCTTTTCTTTTCTCTTTTCTCTATTCTCTTCTTTTCTCTTTTCTCGTATTTTCACTTTTCTCTTCATTTCCCTTCATTTTTCTTTTCTCTTTTCTCTTTTGAATTCTTTTCTCTTCTATTCACTTTTCTCTATTAACTTTTCTCTTCTTTTCTCTTTTCTCTTCTTTTCTCTATTAACTTTTCTCTTCTTTTCTGTATTCTCTTCTTTTCTCTTTTTTCACTTCTATTCACTTTTCTCTTTTATCTTTTCTCTTCTTTTCTCTATTCTCTTCTTTTCTCTTTTCTCTTCTTTTCTCTTCATTTCTCTTTCCTCATTTCTCTATTCTCATCTGTTCTCTTTCTCTTCTTTGCTCTTTTCTCTTTTCTCTTCTTCTATCTTCTTTTATCTTCTTTCTCTTTTCTCTTTTCTCTTCTTTTCTCTCCTTTTTTCTTTTCTCTTCTTTTCTCGTTTCTCTTCTTTTCTCTTTTCTCCTCTTTTCTCTTTTCCCTTTTCTTTTCTCTTTTCTCTTTTCTCTTTTCTCTTCGTATCTCTTCTTTTCTCTTTTCTCTTCTTTTGGCTACTTTTCTCTTTTCCCTTTATTCTCTTTTCTCTTTTCCTATATTCTCTTCTTTTCTCATTTCTCTTTTCTTTTCTTTTCTCTTTTCTCTTTTCTCTTCTTTTCTCTTCTTTTCTCTTTTCCCTTTTCTCTTCTTTTTTCTTTTCTCTTCTTTTCTCGTTTCTCTTCTTTTCTCTTTTCTCTTTTCTCTTCTTATCTCTTCTCCTTTTTCTCATATCTGTTCTTTTCTCTTTTCTCTTTTCTCGTCATTTCTCTTCTTTTCGCTTTTCCCTTTGCACCTCTTTTTTCTTTTCTTCTTTTCTCTTTTCACTTTTCTTTTCTCATTTCTCTTCTTTTCTCTTTTCACTTTTCTTTTCTCTTTTCTCTTTTCTCATCTTTTCTCCTCTTTACTCTTTTCCCTTTTCTCTTCTTTTTTCTTTTCTCTTCTTTTCTCGTTTCTCTTCTTTTCTCTTTTCCCTTTTGTTTTCTCTTTTCTCTATTCTCTTCTTTTCTCTTTTCTCGTCTTTTCACTTTTCTCTTCATTTCCCTTCATTTTTCTTATCTCTTTTCTCTTTTGTATTCTTTTCTCTTCTCTTCACTTTTCTCTATTAACTTTTCTCTTCTCTTCTCTATTCTCTTCTTTTCTCTATTAACTTTTCTCTTCTTTTCTGTATTCTCTTCTTTTCTCTTTTTTCTCTTCTATTCACTTTTCTCTTTTATCTTTTCTCTTCTTTTCTCTATTCTCTTCTTTTCTCTTTTCTCTTCTTATCTCTTCATTTCTCTTTCCTCATTTCTCTATTCTCATCTGTTCTCTTTCTCTTCTTTGCTCTTTTCTCTTTTCTCTTCTTCTACCTTCTTTTATCTTCTTTTCTCTTTTCTCTTTTCTCTTCTTTTCTCTTCTTTTCTCTTCTTTTTTCTTTTCTCTTCTTTTCTCGTTTCTCTTCTTTTCTCTTTTCTCCTCTTTTCTCTTTTCCCTTTTCTTTTCTCTTTTCTCTTTTCTCTTAGTATCTCTTCTTTTCTCTTTTCTCTTCTTTTCTCTACTTTTCTCTTTTCCCTTTATTCTCTTCTTTTCTCTTTTCCTATATTCTCTTCTTTTCTCTTTTGTCTTATTTACTCTGTTCCCTTTTCTCGTCTATTCTCTTTTATCTTTTCTCTTCATTTCTCTTTTCTCTTCTTTTCCATTCTCTCTTCTTTTCTCTTTTCTCATTTCTCATTTCTCTTTTCTTTTCTTTTCTCTTTTCTCTTCTTTTCTCTTTTCTCTTCTTTTCTCTTCTTTTCTCTTTTCCCTTTTCTCTTCTTTTTTCTTTTCTCTTCTTTTCTCGTTTCTCTTCTTTTCTCTTTTCTCTTTTCTCTTCTTATCTCTTCTCCTTTTTCTCATATCTGTTCTTTTCTCTTTTCTCTTTTCTCGTCATTTCTCTTCTTTTCGCTTTTCCCTTTGCACCTCTTTTTTCTTTTCTTCTTTTCTCTTTTCACTTTTCTTTTCTCTTTTCTCTTCTTTTCTCTTTTCACTTTTCTTTTCTCTTTTCTCTTCTTTTCTCTTTTCTCATCTTTTCTCCTCTTTACTCTTTTCCCTTTTCTCTTCTTTTTTCTTTTCTCTTCTTTTCTCGTTTCTCTTCTTTTCTCTTTTCCATTCTCTCTTCTTTTCTCTTTTCTCATTTCTCATTTCTCTTTTCTTTTCTTTTCACTTTTCTCTTTTCTCTTCTGGTCTCTTTTTTCTCTTCTATTCTTTTCTCTTCTTTTCTCTTTTCCATTTTCTCTTCTTTTCTCTTGTCTCTTTTCTCTTTTCACTTCTTTTCTCTTTTCTCTTTTCTATTTCCTCTTCATTTCTATTTTATCTCTTCTCTTCTTTTCTCTTTTCCCTTTTCTTTTCTCTTTTCTCTTCTTTTCTCTTTTCTCTTCTTTTCTCTTCTTTTCTCTTTTCCCTTTTCTCTTCTTTTTTCTTTTCTCTTCTTTTCTCGTTTCTCTTCTTTTCTCTTTTGTCTTTTCTCTTCTTATCTCTTCTCCTTTTTCTCATATCTGTTCTTTTCTCTTTTCTCTTTTCTCTTCATTTCTCTTCTTTTCGCTTTTCCCTTTGCACCTCTTTTTTCTTTTCTCCTTTTCTCTTTTCACTTTTCTTTTCTCTTTTCTCTTCTTTTCTCTTTTCACTTTTCTTTTCTCTTTTCTCTTCTTTTCTCTTTTCTCATCTTTTCTCCTCTTTACTCTTTTCCCTTTTCTCTTCTTTTTTCTTTTCTCTTCTTTTCTCGTTTCTCTTCTTTTCTCGTTTCTCTTCTATTCTTTTCTCTTCTTTTCTCTTTTCCATTTTCTCTTCTTTTCTCTTGTCTCTTTTCTCTTTTCACTTCTTTTCTCTTTTCTCTTTTCTATTTCCTCTTCATTTCTATTTTATCTCTTCTCTTCTTTTCTCTTTTCCCCTTTCTTTTCTCTTTTCTCTTCTTTTCTCTTTTCTCTTCTTTTCTCTTCTTTTCTCTTTTCCCTTTTCTCTTCTTTTTTCTTTTCTCTTCTTTTCTCTTTACCCTTTTCTCTTCTTTTTTCTTTTCTCTTCTTTTCTCTTTTCTCTTCTTTTCTCCTTTCACTTTTCTTTTCTCTTTTCTCTTCTTTTCTCTTTTCTCATCTTTTCTCCTCTTTACTCTTTTCCCTTTTCTCCTCTTTTTTCTTTTCTCTTCTTTTCTCGTTTCTCTTCTTTTCTCTCTTCTCTATTCTCTTCTTTTCTCTATTAACTTTTCTCTTCTTTTCTGTATTCTCTTCTTTTCTCTTTTTTCTCTTCTATTCACTTTTCTCTTTTATCTTTTCTCTTCTTTTCTCTATTCTCTTCTTTTCTCTTTTCTCTTCTTATCTCTTCATTTCTCTTTCCTCATTTCTCTATTCTCATCTGTTCTCTTTCTCTTCTTTGCTCTTTTCTCTTTTCTTTCTTGTACCTTCTTTTATCTTCTTTTCTCTTTTCTCTTCTTCTCGTCTTTTCTCCTTTCTCTTCTTTTCCCTTCATTTCTCTTTTCTCTTTTGTATTCTTTTATCTTCTATTCACTTTTCTCTTTTATCTTTTCTTTTCTCGTCTTTTCTCTATTCTCTTCTTTTCTCTTTTCTCTTCTTTTCTCTTCCTTTCTCTTTCCTCATTTCTCTATTCTCATCTGTTCTCTTTTCTCTTCTTTGCTCTTTTCTCTTTTCTGTTCTTCTATCTTCTTTTATCTTCTTTTCTCTTTTCTCTTTTCTATATTCTCTTCTGTTCTCTTTTGTCTTCTTTCCTCTGTTCCCTTTTCTCGTCTATTCTCTTTTATCTTTTCTCTTCATTTCTCTTTTCTCTTCTTTTCCATTCTCTCTTCTTTTCTCTTTTCTCATTTCTCTTTTCTTTTCTTTTCTCTTTTCTCTTTTCTCTTCTTGTCTCTTTTTTCTGTTCTATTCTTTTCTCTTCTTTTCTCTTTTCCATTTTCTCTTGTTTTCTCTTGTCTCTTTTCTCTTTTCACTTCTTGTCTCTTTCTTCTCTTCTATTATTTTCTCTTCTTTTCTTTTTTCTATTTCCTCTTCTTTTCTATTTTATCTTATTTTCTCTTTTCACTTTTCTCTTCTTTTCTCTTTTCCCTTTTCTCTTCTTTTCTCTATTCTCTTTTTCTCTTTACTCTTCTTTTCTCTTTTCGCTTTTCTCTTCTTATCTCTTCTCCTTTTTCTCATATCTGTTCTTTTCTCTTTTCTCTTTTCGCTTCATTTCTCTTCTTTTCTCTTTTCCCTTTACACCTCTTTTTCCTTTTCTTCTTTTCTCTTTTCACTTTTCTTTTCTCTTTTCTCTTCTTTTCTCTTTTCTCATCTTTTCTCCTCTTTACTCTTTTCCCTTTTCTCTTCTTTTTTCTTTTCTCTTCTTTTCTCTTTTCTCTTCTTTTCTCTTTTCCCTTTTCTTTTCTCTTTTCTCTATTCTCTTCTTTTCTCTTTTTTCTCTTCTATTCACTTTTCTCTTTTATCTTTTCTCTTCTTTTCTCTTTTCTCCTCTTTTCTCTTTTCCCTTTTCTTTTCTCTTTTCTCTTTTCTCTTTTCTCTTCTTTTCTCCTTTTACGTTTCTTTTCTCTTTTCTCTTCTTTTATCATTCATTTTCTCTCTTTTCTGTTTTCTCTTCTTTTCTCTTTTCTCTTCTTTTCTCCTTTCTTTTCTCTTTTCTCTTCTTCTCTTCTTTTCTCTTTCTTCTTTTCCCTTCATTTCTCTTTTCTCTTTTGTATTCTTTTATCTTCTATTCACTGTTCTCTTTTATCTTTTCTTTTCTCTTCTTTTCTCTATTCTCTTCTTTTCTCTTTTCTCTTCTTTTCTCTTCATTTCTCTTTCCTCATTTCTCTATTCTCATCTGTTCTCTTTTCTCTTCTTTGCTCTTTTCTCTTTTCTCTTCTTCTATCTTCTTTTATCTTCTTTTCTCTTTTCTCTATTCTCTTCTGTTCTCTTTTGTCTTCTTTCCTCTGTTCCCTTTTCTCGTCTATTCTCTTTTATCTTTTCTCTTCATTTCTCTTTTCTCTTCTTTTCCATTCTCTCTTCTTTTCTCTTTTCTCATTTCTCTTTTCTTTTCTTTTCTCTTTTCTCTTTTCTCTTCTTGTCTCTTTGTTCTTTTCTATTCTTTTCTCTTCTTTTCTCTTTTCCATTTTCTCTTATTTTCTCTTTTCCCTTTTCTCTTCTTTTCTCTATTCTCTTTTTCTCTTTACTCGTCCTTTCTCTTTTCGCTTTTCTCTTCTTATCTCTTCTCCTTTTTCTCATATCTATTCTTTTCTCTTTTCTCTTCATTTCTCTTCTTTTTTCCCTTTACACCTCTTTTTTCTTTTCTTCTTTTCTCTTTTCACTTTTCTTTTCTCTTTTCTCTTCTTTTCTCTTTTCTCATCTTTTCTCCTCTTTACTCTTTTCCCTTTTCTCTGCTTTTTTCTTTTCTCTTCTTTTCTCGTTTCTCTTCTTTTCTCTTTTCTCTTCTTTTCTCTTTTCCATTTTCTTTTCTCTTTTCTCTATTCTCTTCTTTTCTCTTTTCTCGTCCTTTCTCTTTTCTCTTCATTTCCCTTCATTTTTCTTTTCACTTTTCTCTTTTGTATTCTTTTCTCTTCTATTCACTTTTTTCTTTTAACTTTTCTCTTCTTTTCTCTATTCTCTTCTTTTCCCTTTTTTCTCTTCTATTCACTTTTCTCTTTTATGTTTTCTCTTCTTTTCTCTATTCTCTTCTTTTCTCTATTAACTTTTCTCTTCTTTTCTCTATTCTCTTCTTTTCTCTTTTTTCTCTTCTATTCACTTTTCTCCTTTATCTTTTCTCTTCTTTTCTCTATTCTCTTCTTTTCTCTTTTTTCTCTTCTATTCACTTTTCTCCTTTATCTTTTCTCTTCTTTTCTCTATTCTCTTCTTTTCTCTTTTCTCTTATTTTCTCTTCATTTCTCTTTCCTCATTTCTCTATTCTCATCTGTTCTCTTTTCTCTTTTTTGCTCTTTTCTCTTTTCTCTTCTTCTATCTTCTTTTATCTTCTTTTCTCTTTTCTCTTTTCTCTATTCTCTTCTGTTCTCTTTTGTCTTCTTTCCTCTGTTCCCTTTTCTTGTCTATTCTCTTTTATCTTTTCTCTTCTTTTCTCTTTTCTCTTCTTTTCTCCTTTCACGTTTATTTTCTCTTTTCTCTTCTTTTCTCATTCATTTTTTTTCTTTTCTCTTTTCTCTTCTTTTCTCTTTTCTCTTATTTTCTCCTTTCTTTTCTCTTTTCTCTTCTTCTCGTCTTTTCTCCTTTCTCTTCTTTTCCCTTCATTTCTCTTTTCTCTTTTGTATTCTTTTATCTTCTATTCACTTTTCTCTTTTATCTTTTCTTTTCTCGTCTTTTCTCTATTCTCTTCTTTTCTCTTTTCTCTTCTTTTCTCTTCCTTTCTCTTTCCTCATTTCTCTATTCTCATCTGTTCTCTTTTCTCTTCTTTGCTCTTTTCTCTTTTCTGTTCTTCTATCTTCTTTTATCTTCTTTTCTCTTTTCTCTTTTCTATATTCTCTTCTGTTCTCTTTTGTCTTCTTTCCTCTGTTCCCTTTTCTCGTCTGTTCTCTTTTATCTTTTCTCTTCATTTCTCTTTTCTCTTCTTTTCCATTCTCTCTTCTTTTCTCTTTTCTCATTTCTCTTTTCTTTTCTTTTCTTCTTTTCTCTTTTCTCTTCTTGTCTCTTTTTTCTCTTCTAGTCTTTTCTCTTCTTTTCTCTTTTCCATTTTCTCTTGTTTTCTCTTGTCTCTTTTCTCTTTTCACTTCTTGTCTCTTTCTTTTCTTCTATTATTTTCTCTTCTTTTCTTTTTTCTATTTCCTCTTCTTTTCTATTTTATCTCTTCTCTTCTTTTCTCTTTTCCCCTTTCTTTTCTCTTTTCTCTTCTTTTCTCTTCTTTTCTCCTTTCACTTTTCTTTTCTCTTTTCTCTTCTTTTCTCATCTTTTCGCCTCTTTATTCTTTTCCCTTTTCTCTTCTTTTTTCTTTTCTCTTCTTTTCTCATTTCTCTTCTTTTCTCTTTTCTCTTATTTTCTCTTTTCACTTTTCTCTTCTTTTCTCTTTTCCCTTTTCTCTTCTTTTCTCTATTCTCTTTTTCTCTTTACTCTTCTTTTCTCTTTTCGCTTTTCTCTTCTTATCTCTTCTCCTTTTTCTCATATCTGTTCTTTTCTCTTTTCTCTTTTCGCTTCATTTCTCTTCTTTTCTCTTTTCCCTTTACACCTCTTTTTCCTTTTCTTCTTTTCTCTTTTCACTTTTCTTTTCTCTTTTCTCTTCTTTTCTCTTTTCTCATCTTTTCTCCTCTTTACTCTTTTCCCTTTTCTCTTCTTTTTTCTTTTCTCTTCTTTTCTCTTTTCTCTTCTTTTCTCTTTTCCCTTTTCTTTTCTCTTTTCTCTATTCTCTTCTTTTCTCTTTTTTCTCTTCTATTCACTTTTCTCTTTTATCTTTTCTCTTCTTTTCTCTTTTCTCCTCTTTTCTCTTTTCCCTTTTCTTTTCTCTTTTCTCTTTTCTCTTTTCTGTTCTTTTCTCCTTTTACGTTTCTTTTCTCTTTTCTCTTCTTTTATCATTCATTTTCTCTCTTTTCTGTTTTCTCTTCTTTTCTCTTTTCTCTTCTTTTCTCCTTTCTTTTCTGTTTTCTCTTCTTCTCTTCTTTTCTCTTTCTTCTTTTCCCTTCATTTCTCTTTTCTCTTTTGTATTCTTTTATCTTCTATTCACTTTTCTCTTTTATCTTTTCTTTTCTCTTCTTTTCTCTATTCTCTTCTTTTCTCTTTTCTCTTCTTTTCTCTTCATTTCTCTTTCCTCATTTCTCTATTCTCATCTGTTCTCTTTTCTCTTCTTTGCTCTTTTCTCTTTTCTCTTCTTCTATCTTCTTTTATCTTCTTTTCTCTTTTCTCTATTCTCTTCTGTTCTCTTTTGTCTTCTTTCCTCTGTTCCCTTTTCTCGTCTATTCTCTTTTATCTTTTCTCTTCATTTCTCTTTTCTCTTCTTTTCCATTCTCTCTTCTTTTCTCTTTTCTCATTTCTCTTTTCTTTTCTTTTCTCTTTTCTCTTTTCTCTTCTTGTCTCTTTTTTCTTTTCTATTCTTTTCTCTTTTCCATTTTCTCTTATTTTCTCTTTTCCCTTTTCTCTTCTTTTCTCTATTCTCTTTTTCTCTTTACTCGTCCTTTCTCTTTTCGCTTTTCTCTTCTTATCTCTTCTCCTTTTTCTCATATCTATTCTTTTCTCTTTTCTCTTTTCTCTTCATTTCTCTTCTTTTTTCCCTTTACACCTCTTTTTTCTTTTCTTCTTTTCTCTTTTCACTTTTCTTTACTCTTTTCTCTTCTTTTCTCTTTTCTCATCTTTTCTCCTCTTTACTCTTTTCCCTTTTCTCTGCTTTTTTCTTTTCTCTTCTTTTCTCGTTTCTGTTCTTTTCTCTTTTCTCTTCTTTTCTCTTTTCCATTTTCTTTTCTCTTTTCTCTATTCCCTTCTTTTCTCTTTTCTCGTCCTTTCTCTTTTCTCTTCATTTCCCTTCATTTTTCTTTTCACTTTTCTCTTTTGTATTCTTTTCTCTTCTATTCACTTTTCTCTTTTATGTTTTCTCTTCTTTTCTCTATTCTCTTCTTTTCCCTTTTTTCTCTTCTATTCACTTTTCTCTTTTATGTTTTCTCTTCTTTTCTCTATTCTCTTCTTTTCTCTATTAACTTTTCTCTTCTTTTCTCTATTCTCTTCTTTTCTCTTTTTTCTCTTCTATTCACTTTTCTCCTTTATCTTTTCTCTTCTTTTCTCTATTCTCTTCTTTTCTCTTTTCTCTTCATTTCTCTTTCCTCATTTCTCTATTCTCATCTGTTCTCTTTTCTCTTCTTTGCTCTTTTCTCTTTTCTCTTCTTCTATCTTCTTTTATCTTCTTTTCTCTTGTCTCTATTCTCTTCTGTTCTCTTTTGTCTTCTTTCCACTGTTCCCTTTTCTCGTCTAGTCTCTTTTATCTTTTCTCTTCTTTTCTCTTTTCTCTTCTTTTCTCTTCTTTTCTCCTTTCACGTTTCTTTTCTCTTTTCTCTTCTTTTATCATTCATTTTCTCTCTCCGCTGTTTTCTCTTCTTTTCTCTTTTCTCTTCTTTTCTCCTTTCTTTTCTCTTTTCTCTTCTTCTCTTCTTTTCTCTTTTCTCTTCTTTTCCCTTCATTTCTCTTTTCTCTTTTGTATTCTTTTATCTTCTATTCACTTTTCTCTTTTATCTTTTCTTTTCTCTTCTTTTCTCTATTCTCTTCTTTTCTCTTTTCTCTTCTTTTCTCTTCATTTCTCTTTCCTCATTTCTCTATTCTCATCTGTTCTCTTTTCTCTTCTTTGCTCTTTTCTCTTTTCTCTTCTTCTATCTTCTTTTATCTCCTTTTCTCTTTTCTCTTTTCTCTATTCTCTTCTGTTCTCATTTGTCTTCTTTCCTCTGTTCCCTTTTCTCGTCTATTCTCTTTTATCTTTTCTCTTCTTTTCTCTTTTCTCTTCTTTTCTCCTTTCACGTTTATTTTCTCTTTTCTCTTCTTTTCTTATTCATTTTTTCTCTATTCTCTTTTCTCTTCTTTTCTCTTTTCTCTTATTTTCTCCTTTCTTTTCTCTTTTCTCTTCTTCTCGTCTTTTCTCCTTTCTCTTCTTTTCCCTTCATTTCTCTTTTCTCTTTTGTATTCTTTTATCTTGTATTCTCTTTTTTCTTCTTTTCTCTTCATTTCTCTTTCCTCATCTCTCTATTCTCATCTGTTCTCTTTTCTCTTCTTTGCTCTTTTCTCTTTTCTCTTCTTCTATCTACTTTTATCTTCTTTTCTCTTTTCTCTTTTCTCTATTCTCTTCTGTTCTCTTTTGTCTTCTTTCCACTGTTCCCTTTTCTCGTCTATTCTCTTTTATTCTTTTCTCTTCATTTCTCTTTTCTCTTCTTTTCCATTCTCTCTTCTTTTCTCTTTTCTCATTTCTCATTTCTCTTTTCTTTTCTTTTCTCTTTTCTCTTTTCTCTTCTGGTCTCTTTTTTCTCTTCTATTCTTTTCTCTTCTTTTCTCTTTTCCATTTTCTCTTCTTTTCTCTTGTCTCTTTTCTCTTTTCACTTCTTTTCTCTTTTCTCTTTTCTATTTCCTCTTCATTTCTATTTTATCTCTTCTCTTCTTTTCTCTTTTCCCTTTTCTTTTCTCTTTTCTCTTCTTTTCTCTTTTCTCTTCTTTTCTCTTTTCCCTTTTCTCTTCTTTTTTCTTTTCTCTTCTTTTCTCGTTTCTCTTCTTTTCTCTTTTCTCTTTTCTCTTCTTATCTCTTCTTCTTTTTCTCATATCTGTTCTTTTCTCTTTTCTCTTATCTCTTCATTTCTCTTCTTTTCGCTTTTCCCTTTGCACCTCTTTTTTCTTTTCTTCTTTTCTCTTTTCACTTTTCATTTCTCTTTTCTCTTCTTTTCTCTTTTCACTTTTCTTTTCTCTTTTCTCTTCTTTTCTCTTTTCTCATCTTTTCTCCTCTTTACTCTTTTCCCTTTTCTCTTCTTTTCTCGTTTCTCTTCTTTTCTCTTTTCCCTTTTCTTTTCTCTTTGCTCTATTCTCTTCTTTTCTCTTTTCTCGTCTTTTCACTTTTCTCTTCATTTCTCTTTTCTCTTCTTTTCCATTCTCTCTTCTTTTCTCTTTTGTCATTTCTCATTTCTCTTTTCTTTTCTTTTCTCTTTTCTCTTCTTGACTCTTTTTTCTCTTCTGTTCACTT
This sequence comes from Chiloscyllium punctatum, assembly GCF_047496795.1. Taxonomy (NCBI): domain Eukaryota; kingdom Metazoa; phylum Chordata; class Chondrichthyes; order Orectolobiformes; family Hemiscylliidae; genus Chiloscyllium; species Chiloscyllium punctatum. The sequence continues at coordinate 37,849,454 of NC_092779.1, forward strand.
TTCTCTTTTATCTTTTCTCTTCTTTTCTCTATTCTCTTCTTTTCTCTTTTACCTTTTCTTTTCTTTTCTCTTTTCTCTACTTTTCTCTTTTCTTTTCTTTTCTCTTTTCTCTTCTTTTCTCTTCCTTTCTCCATACACGTTTCTTTTCTCTTTTCTCTTCTTTTCTCATTCATTTTTTCTCTTTTCTCTTTTCTCTTCTTTTCTCTTTTCTCTTCTTTTCTCCTTTCTTTTCTCTTTTCTCTTCTTCTCTTCTTTTCTCTTTTCTCTTCTTTTCTCTTCATTTCTCTTTCCTCATTTCTCTATTCTCATCTGTTCTCTTTTCTCTTCTTTGCTCTTTTCTCTTTTATCTTCTTCTATCTACTTTTATCTTCTTTTCTCTTTTCTCATTTCTCTATTCTCTTCTGTTCTCTTTTGTCTTCTTTCCACTGTTCCCTTTTCTCGTCTATTCTCTTTTATCTTTTCTCTTCATTTCTCTTTTCTCTTCTTTTCCATTCTCTCTTCTTTTCTCTTTTCTCATTTCTCATTTCTCTTTTCTTTTCTTTTCTCTTTTCTCTTATGTCTTCTTTTCTCTTTTTTCTCTTCTATTCTTTTCTCTTCTTTTCTCTGTTCCATTTTCTCTTCTTTTCTCTTGTCTCTTTTCTCTTTTCACTTCTATTCTCTTTTCTCTTTTCTATTTCCTCTTCATTTCTATTTTATCTCTTCTCTTCTTTTCTCTTTTCCCTTTTCTTTTCTCTTTTCTCTTCTTTTCTCTTTTCTCTTCTTTTCTCTTCTTTTCTCTTTTCCCTTTTCTCTTCTTTTTTCTTTTCTCTTCTTTTCTCATTTCTCTTCTTTTCTCTTTTCTCTTTTCTCTTCTTATCTCTTCTCCTTTTTCTCATATCTGTTCTTTTCTCTTTTCTATTTTCTCTTCATTTATCTTCTTTTCTCTTTTCCCTTTACCTCTTTTTACTTTTCTTCTTTTCTCTTTTCACTTTTCTTTTCTCTTTTCTCTTCTTTTCTCTTTTCACTTTTCTTTTCTCTTTTCTCTTCTTTTCTCTTTTCTCATCTTTTCTCCTCTTTACTCTTTTCCCTTTTCTCTTCTTTTCTCTTTTCTCTTCTTTTATCGTTTCTCTTCTTTTCCCGTTTCTCTTCTTTTCTCTTTTCCCTTTTCTTTTCTCTTTTCTCTATTCTCTTCTTTTCTCTTTTCTCGTATTTTCACTTTTCTCTTCATTTCCCTTCATTTTTCTTTTCTCTTTTCTCTTTTGAATTCTTTTCTCTTCTATTCACTTTTCTCTATTAACTTTTCTCTTCTTTTCTCTTTTCTCTTCTTTTCTCTATTAACTTTTCTCTTCTTTTCTGTATTCTCTTCTTTTCTCTTTTTTCACTTCTATTCACTTTTCTCTTTTATCTTTTCTCTTCTTTTCTCTATTCTCTTCTTTTCTCTTTTCTCTTCTTTTCTCTTCATTTCTCTTTCCTCATTTCTCTATTCTCATCTGTTCTCTTTCTCTTCTTTGCTCTTTTCTCTTTTCTCTTCTTCTATCTTCTTTTATCTTCTTTCTCTTTTCTCTTTTCTCTTCTTTTCTCTCCTTTTTTCTTTTCTCTTCTTTTCTCGTTTCTCTTCTTTTCTCTTTTCTCCTCTTTTCTCTTTTCCCTTTTCTTTTCTCTTTTCTCTTTTCTCTTTTCTCTTCGTATCTCTTCTTTTCTCTTTTCTCTTCTTTTGGCTACTTTTCTCTTTTCCCTTTATTCTCTTTTCTCTTTTCCTATATTCTCTTCTTTTCTCATTTCTCTTTTCTTTTCTTTTCTCTTTTCTCTTTTCTCTTCTTTTCTCTTCTTTTCTCTTTTCCCTTTTCTCTTCTTTTTTCTTTTCTCTTCTTTTCTCGTTTCTCTTCTTTTCTCTTTTCTCTTTTCTCTTCTTATCTCTTCTCCTTTTTCTCATATCTGTTCTTTTCTCTTTTCTCTTTTCTCGTCATTTCTCTTCTTTTCGCTTTTCCCTTTGCACCTCTTTTTTCTTTTCTTCTTTTCTCTTTTCACTTTTCTTTTCTCATTTCTCTTCTTTTCTCTTTTCACTTTTCTTTTCTCTTTTCTCTTTTCTCATCTTTTCTCCTCTTTACTCTTTTCCCTTTTCTCTTCTTTTTTCTTTTCTCTTCTTTTCTCGTTTCTCTTCTTTTCTCTTTTCCCTTTTGTTTTCTCTTTTCTCTATTCTCTTCTTTTCTCTTTTCTCGTCTTTTCACTTTTCTCTTCATTTCCCTTCATTTTTCTTATCTCTTTTCTCTTTTGTATTCTTTTCTCTTCTCTTCACTTTTCTCTATTAACTTTTCTCTTCTCTTCTCTATTCTCTTCTTTTCTCTATTAACTTTTCTCTTCTTTTCTGTATTCTCTTCTTTTCTCTTTTTTCTCTTCTATTCACTTTTCTCTTTTATCTTTTCTCTTCTTTTCTCTATTCTCTTCTTTTCTCTTTTCTCTTCTTATCTCTTCATTTCTCTTTCCTCATTTCTCTATTCTCATCTGTTCTCTTTCTCTTCTTTGCTCTTTTCTCTTTTCTCTTCTTCTACCTTCTTTTATCTTCTTTTCTCTTTTCTCTTTTCTCTTCTTTTCTCTTCTTTTCTCTTCTTTTTTCTTTTCTCTTCTTTTCTCGTTTCTCTTCTTTTCTCTTTTCTCCTCTTTTCTCTTTTCCCTTTTCTTTTCTCTTTTCTCTTTTCTCTTAGTATCTCTTCTTTTCTCTTTTCTCTTCTTTTCTCTACTTTTCTCTTTTCCCTTTATTCTCTTCTTTTCTCTTTTCCTATATTCTCTTCTTTTCTCTTTTGTCTTATTTACTCTGTTCCCTTTTCTCGTCTATTCTCTTTTATCTTTTCTCTTCATTTCTCTTTTCTCTTCTTTTCCATTCTCTCTTCTTTTCTCTTTTCTCATTTCTCATTTCTCTTTTCTTTTCTTTTCTCTTTTCTCTTCTTTTCTCTTTTCTCTTCTTTTCTCTTCTTTTCTCTTTTCCCTTTTCTCTTCTTTTTTCTTTTCTCTTCTTTTCTCGTTTCTCTTCTTTTCTCTTTTCTCTTTTCTCTTCTTATCTCTTCTCCTTTTTCTCATATCTGTTCTTTTCTCTTTTCTCTTTTCTCGTCATTTCTCTTCTTTTCGCTTTTCCCTTTGCACCTCTTTTTTCTTTTCTTCTTTTCTCTTTTCACTTTTCTTTTCTCATTTCTCTTCTTTTCTCTTTTCACTTTTCTTTTCTCTTTTCTCTTTTCTCATCTTTTCTCCTCTTTACTCTTTTCCCTTTTCTCTTCTTTTTTCTTTTCTCTTCTTTTCTCGTTTCTCTTCTTTTCTCTTTTCCCTTTTGTTTTCTCTTTTCTCTATTCTCTTCTTTTCTCTTTTCTCGTCTTTTCACTTTTCTCTTCATTTCCCTTCATTTTTCTTATCTCTTTTCTCTTTTGTATTCTTTTCTCTTCTCTTCACTTTTCTCTATTAACTTTTCTCTTCTCTTCTCTATTCTCTTCTTTTCTCTATTAACTTTTCTCTTCTTTTCTGTATTCTCTTCTTTTCTCTTTTTTCTCTTCTATTCACTTTTCTCTTTTATCTTTTCTCTTCTTTTCTCTATTCTCTTCTTTTCTCTTTTCTCTTCTTATCTCTTCATTTCTCTTTCCTCATTTCTCTATTCTCATCTGTTCTCTTTCTCTTCTTTGCTCTTTTCTCTTTTCTCTTCTTCTACCTTCTTTTATCTTCTTTTCTCTTTTCTCTTTTCTCTTCTTTTCTCTTCTTTTCTCTTCTTTTTTCTTTTCTCTTCTTTTCTCGTTTCTCTTCTTTTCTCTTTTCTCCTCTTTTCTCTTTTCCCTTTTCTTTTCTCTTTTCTCTTTTCTCTTAGTATCTCTTCTTTTCTCTTTTCTCTTCTTTTCTCTACTTTTCTCTTTTCCCTTTATTCTCTTCTTTTCTCTTTTCCTATATTCTCTTCTTTTCTCTTTTGTCTTATTTACTCTGTTCCCTTTTCTCGTCTATTCTCTTTTATCTTTTCTCTTCATTTCTCTTTTCTCTTCTTTTCCATTCTCTCTTCTTTTCTCTTTTCTCATTTCTCATTTCTCTTTTCTTTTCTTTTCTCTTTTCTCTTCTTTTCTCTTTTCTCTTCTTTTCTCTTCTTTTCTCTTTTCCCTTTTCTCTTCTTTTTTCTTTTCTCTTCTTTTCTCGTTTCTCTTCTTTTCTCTTTTCTCTTTTCTCTTCTTATCTCTTCTCCTTTTTCTCATATCTGTTCTTTTCTCTTTTCTCTTTTCTCGTCATTTCTCTTCTTTTCGCTTTTCCCTTTGCACCTCTTTTTTCTTTTCTTCTTTTCTCTTTTCACTTTTCTTTTCTCTTTTCTCTTCTTTTCTCTTTTCACTTTTCTTTTCTCTTTTCTCTTCTTTTCTCTTTTCTCATCTTTTCTCCTCTTTACTCTTTTCCCTTTTCTCTTCTTTTTTCTTTTCTCTTCTTTTCTCGTTTCTCTTCTTTTCTCTTTTCCATTCTCTCTTCTTTTCTCTTTTCTCATTTCTCATTTCTCTTTTCTTTTCTTTTCACTTTTCTCTTTTCTCTTCTGGTCTCTTTTTTCTCTTCTATTCTTTTCTCTTCTTTTCTCTTTTCCATTTTCTCTTCTTTTCTCTTGTCTCTTTTCTCTTTTCACTTCTTTTCTCTTTTCTCTTTTCTATTTCCTCTTCATTTCTATTTTATCTCTTCTCTTCTTTTCTCTTTTCCCTTTTCTTTTCTCTTTTCTCTTCTTTTCTCTTTTCTCTTCTTTTCTCTTCTTTTCTCTTTTCCCTTTTCTCTTCTTTTTTCTTTTCTCTTCTTTTCTCGTTTCTCTTCTTTTCTCTTTTGTCTTTTCTCTTCTTATCTCTTCTCCTTTTTCTCATATCTGTTCTTTTCTCTTTTCTCTTTTCTCTTCATTTCTCTTCTTTTCGCTTTTCCCTTTGCACCTCTTTTTTCTTTTCTTCTTTTCTCTTTTCACTTTTCTTTTCTCTTTTCTCTTCTTTTCTCTTTTCACTTTTCTTTTCTCTTTTCTCTTCTTTTCTCTTTTCTCATCTTTTCTCCTCTTTACTCTTTTCCCTTTTCTCTTCTTTTTTCTTTTCTCTTCTTTTCTCGTTTCTCTTCTTTTCTCGTTTCTCTTCTATTCTTTTCTCTTCTTTTCTCTTTTCCATTTTCTCTTCTTTTCTCTTGTCTCTTTTCTCTTTTCACTTCTTTTCTCTTTTCTCTTTTCTATTTCCTCTTCATTTCTATTTTATCTCTTCTCTTCTTTTCTCTTTTCCCCTTTCTTTTCTCTTTTCTCTTCTTTTCTCTTTTCTCTTCTTTTCTCTTCTTTTCTCTTTTCCCTTTTCTCTTCTTTTTTCTTTTCTCTTCTTTTCTCTTTACCCTTTTCTCTTCTTTTTTCTTTTCTCTTCTTTTCTCTTTTCTCTTCTTTTCTCCTTTCACTTTTCTTTTCTCTTTTCTCTTCTTTTCTCTTTTCTCATCTTTTCTCCTCTTTACTCTTTTCCCTTTTCTCTTCTTTTTTCTTTTCTCTTCTTTTCTCGTTTCTCTTCTTTTCTCTCTTCTCTATTCTCTTCTTTTCTCTATTAACTTTTCTCTTCTTTTCTGTATTCTCTTCTTTTCTCTTTTTTCTCTTCTATTCACTTTTCTCTTTTATCTTTTCTCTTCTTTTCTCTATTCTCTTCTTTTCTCTTTTCTCTTCTTATCTCTTCATTTCTCTTTCCTCATTTCTCTATTCTCATCTGTTCTCTTTCTCTTCTTTGCTCTTTTCTCTTTTCTTTCTTGTACCTTCTTTTATCTTCTTTTCTCTTTTCTCTTTTCTCTTCTTTTCTCTTCTTTTTTCTTTTCTCTTCTTTTCTCGTTTCTCTTCTTTTCTCTTTTCTCCTCTTTTCTCTTTTCCCTTTTCTTTTCTCTTTTCTCTTTTCTCTTTTCTCTTAGTATCTCTTCTTTTCTCTTTTCTCTTCTTTTCTCTACTTTTCTCTTTTCCCTTTATTCTCTTCTTTTCTCTTTTTCTCTTTTCTCTTCTTTTCCCTTTTCTCTTTCCTCTTCTTTTCTCTTCTTTATTCTTTAACCTTTTCTCTTCTTTTTTCTTTTCTCATCTTTTCTCCTCTTTACTCTTTTCCCATTTCTCTTCTCTTTTCTTTTCTCTTCTTTTATCGTTTCTCTTCTTTTCTCTTTTCTCCTCTTTTCTCTTTTCCCTTTATTCTCTTCTTTTCTCTTTTCTTTTCTTTTCTCTTTTCTCTTTTCTCTTCTGGTCTCTTTTTTCTCTTCTTTTCTCTTTTCACTTTTCTTTTCTCTTTTCTCTTCTTTTCACTTTTCTCATCTTTTCTCCTCTTTACTCTTTTCCCTTTTCTCTTCTTTTTTCTTTTCTCTTCTTTTCTCGTTTCTCTTCTTTTCTCGTTTCTCTTCTATTCTTTTCTCTTCTTTTCTCTTTTCCATTTTCTCTTCTTTTCTCTTGTCTCTTTTCTCTTTTCACTTCTTTTCTCTTTTCTCTTTTCTATTTCCTCTTCATTTCTATTTTATCTCTTCTCTTCTTTTCTCTTTTCCCTTTTCTTTTCTCTTTTCTCTTCTTTTCTCTTTTCTCTTCTTTTCTCTCCTTTTCTCTTTTCCCTTTTCTCTTCTTTTTTCTTTTCTCTTCTTTTCTCGTTTCTCTTCTTTTCTCTTTTCCCTTTTCTCTTCTTTTTTCTTTTCTCTTCTTTTCTCTTTTCTCTTCTTTTCTCCTTTCACTTTTCTTTTCTCTTTTCTCTTCTTTTCTCTTTTCTCATCTTTTCTACTCTTTACTCTTTTCCCTTTTCTCTTCTTTTTTCATTTCTCTTCTTTTCTCGTTTCTATTCTTTTCTCTTTTCTCTTTTCTCTTATTTTCTCTTATCACTTTTCTCTTCTCCCTTTTCTCTTTTTTCTCTTTTCCCTTTTCTCTTCTTTTCTCTATTCTCTTTTTCTCTTTACTCTTCTTTTCTCTTTTCACTTTTCTCTTCTTATCTCTTCTCCTTTTTCTCATATCTGTTCTTTTCTCTTCATTTCTCTTCTTTTCTCTTTTCCCTTTACACCTCTTTTTCCTTTTCTTCTTTTCTCTTTTCACTTTTCTTTGCTCTTTTCTCTTCTTTTCTCTTTTCTCATCTTTTCTCCTCTTTACTCTTTTCCCTTTTTTCTTCTTTTTTCTTTTCTCTTCTTTTCTCGTTTCTCTTCTTTTCTCGTTTCTCTTCTTTTCTCTTTTCCCTTTTCTTTTCTCTTTTCTCTATTCTCTTCTTTTCTCTTTTTTCTCTTCTATTCACTTTTCACTTTTATCTTTTCTCTTCTTTTCTCTATTCTCTTCTTTTCTATTTTCCCTTTTCTTTTCTTTTCTCTTTTCTCTACTTTTCTCTTTTCTCTTCTTTTCTCCTTTCACGTTTCTTTTCTCTTTTCTCTTCTTTTCTCATTCATTTTTTCTCTTTTCTCTTTTCTCTTCTTTTCTCTTTTCTCTTCTTTTCTCTTCCTTTTATCTTCTATTCTCGTTTCTCTTCTTTTCTCTTCATTTCTCTTTCCTCATTTCTCTATTCTCATCTGTTCTCTTTTCTCTTCTTTGCTCTTTTCTCTTTTCTCTTCTTCTATCTACATTTATCTTCTTTTCTCTTTTCTCTTTTCTCTATTCTCTTCTGTTCTCTTTTGTCTTCTTTCCACTGTTCCCTTTTCTCGTCTATTCTCTTTTATCTTTTCTCTTCATTTCTCTTTTCTCTTCTTTTCCATTCTCTCTTCTTTTCTCTTTTCTCATTTCTCATTTCTCTTTTCTTTTCTTTTCTCTTTTCTCTTCTTGACTCTTTTTTCTCTTCTGTTCACTTTTATCTTTTATCTTTTCTCTTCTTTTCTCTATTCTCTTCTTTTCTCTTTTCCCTTTTCTTTTCTTTTCTCTTTTCTCTACTTTTCTCTTTTCTTTTCTTTTCTCTTTTCTCTTCTTTTCTCTTCCTTTCTCCATACACGTTTCTTTTCTCTTTTCTCTTCTTTTCTCATTCATTTTTTCTCTTTTCTCTTTTCTCCTCTTTTCTCTTCTTTTCTCTTTTATCTTCTTTTCTCCTTTCTTTTCTCTTTTCTCTTCTCTTCTTTTCTCTTTTCTCTTCTTTTCCCTTCATTTCTCTTTTCTCTTTTGTATTCTTTTATCTTCTATTCTCTTTTCTCTTCTTTTCTCTTCATTTCTCTTTCTTCATTTCTCTATTCTCATCTGTTGTCTTTTCTCTTCTTTGCTCTTTTCTCTTTTATCTTCTTCTATCTACTTTTATCTTCTTTTCTCTTTTCTCTTTTCTCTATTCTCTTCTGTTCTCTTTTGTCTTCTTTCCACTGTTCCCTTTTCTCGTCTATTCTCTTTTATCTTTTCTCTTCATTTCTCTTTTCTCTTCTTTTCCATTCTCTCTTCTTTTCTCTTTTCTCATTTCTCATTTCTCTTTTCTTTTCTTTTCTCTTTTCTCTTATGTGTTCTTTTCTCTTTTTTCTCTTCTATTCTTTTCTCTTCTTTTCTCTGTTCCATTTTCTCTTCTTTTCTCTTGTCTCTTTTCTCTTTTCACTTCTATTCTCTTTTCTCTTTTCTATTTCCTCTTCATTTCTATTTTATCTCTTCTCTTCTTTTCTCTTTTCCCTTTTCTTTTCTCTTTTCTCTTCTTTTCTCTTTTCTCTTCTTTTCTCTTCTTTTCTCTTTTCCCTTTTCTCTTCTTTTTTCTTTTCTCTTCTTTTCTCATTTCTCTTCTTTTCTCTTTTCTCTTTTCTCTTCTTATCTCTTCTCCTTTTTCTCATATCTGTTCTTTTCTCTTTTCTATTTTCTCTTCATTTATCTTCTTTTCTCTTTTCCCTTTACCTCTTTTTACTTTTCTTCTTTTCTCTTTTCACTTTTCTTTTCTCTTTTCTCTTCTTTTCTCTTTTCACTTTTCTTTTCTCTTTTCTCTTCTTTTCTCTTTACTCATCTTTTCTCCTCTTTACTCTATTCCCTTTTCTCTTCTTTTCTCTTTTCTCTTCTTTTATCGTTTCTCTTCTTTTCCCGTTTCTCTTCTTTTCTCTTTTCCCTTTTCTTTTCTCTTTTCTCTATTCTCTTCTTTTCTCTTTTTCGTATTTTCACTTTTCTCTTCATTTCCCTTCATTTTTCTTTTCTCTTTTCTCTTTTGAATTCTTTTCTCTTCTCTTCACTTTTCTCTATTAACTTTTCTCTTCTTTTCTCTTTTCTCTTCTTTTCTCTATTAACTTTTCTCTTCTTTTCTGTATTCTCTTCTTTTCTCTTTTTTCACTTCTATTCACTTTTCTCTTTTATCTTTTCTCTTCTTTTCTCTTTTCTCTTCTTTTCTCCTTTCACTTTTCTTTTCTCTTTTCTCTTCTTTTCTCTTTTCTCATCTTTTCTCCTCTTTACTCTTTTCCCTTTTCTCTTCTTTTTTCTTTTCTCTTCTTTTCTCGTTTCTATTCTTTTCTCTTTTCTCTTTTCTCTTATTTTCTCTTATCACTTTTCTCTTCTTTTCTCTTTTCCCTTTTCTCTTCTTTTCTCTATTCTCTTTTTCTCTTTACTCTTCTTTTCTCTTTTCGCTTTTCTCTTCTTATCTCTTCTCCTTTTTCTCATATCTGTTCTTTTCTCTTTTCTCTTTTCGCTTCATTTCTCTTCTTTTCTCTTTTCCCTTTACACCTCTTTTTCCTTTTCTTCTTTTCTCTTTTCACTTTTCTTTTCTCTTTTCTCTTTTCTCATCTTTTCTCCTCTTTACTCTTTTCCCTTTTCTCTTCTTTTTTCTTTTCTCTTCTTTTCTCTTTTCTCTTCTTTTCTCTTTTCCCTTTTCTTTTCTCTTTTCTCTATTCTCTTCTTTTCTCTTTTCTCGTCTTTTCTCTTTTCTCGTCATTTCCCTTCATTTCTCTTTTCTCTTTTCTCTTTTGTATTCTTTTCTCTTCTATTCACTTTTCTCTTTTAACTTTTCTCTTCTTTTCTCTATTCTCTTCTTTTCTCTTTTTTCTCTTTTATTCACTTTTCTCTTTTCTCATTTCTCTTCTTTTCTCTTTTCACTTTTCTTTTCTCTTTTCTCTTTTCTCATCTTTTCTCCTCTTTACTCTTTTCCCTTTTCTCTTCTTTTTTCTTTTCTCTTCTTTTCTCATTTCTCTTCTTTTCTCTTTTCCCTTTTGTTTTCTCTTTTCTCTATTCTCTTCTTTTCTCTTTTCTCGTCTTTTCACTTTTCTCTTCATTTCCCTTCATTTTTCTTATCTCTTTTCTCTTTTGTATTCTTTTCTCTTCTCTTCACTTTTCTCTATTAACTTTTCTCTTCTCTTCTCTATTCTCTTCTTTTCTCTATTAACTTTTCTCTTCTTTTCTGTATTCTCTTCTTTTCTCTTTTTTCTCTTCTATTCACTTTTCTCTTTTATCTTTTCTCTTCTTTTCTCTATTCTCTTCTTTTCTCTTTTCTCTTCTTATCTCTTCATTTCTCTTTCCTCATTTCTCTATTCTCATCTGTTCTCTTTCTCTTCTTTGCTCTTTTCTCTTTTCTCTTCTTCTACCTTCTTTTATCTTCTTTTCTCTTTTCTCTTTTCTCTTCTTTTCTCTTCTTTTCTCTTCTTTTTTCTTTTCTCTTCTTTTCTCGTTTCTCTTCTTTTCTCTTTTCTCCTCTTTTCTCTTTTCCCTTTTCTTTTCTCTTTTCTCTTTTCTCTTAGTATCTCTTCTTTTCTCTTTTCTCTTCTTTTCTCTACTTTTCTCTTTTCCCTTTATTCTCTTCTTTTCTCTTTTCCTATATTCTCTTCTTTTCTCTTTTGTCTTATTTACTCTGTTCCCTTTTCTCGTCTATTCTCTTTTATCTTTTCTCTTCATTTCTCTTTTCTCTTCTTTTCCATTCTCTCTTCTTTTCTCTTTTCTCATTTCTCATTTCTCTTTTCTTTTCTTTTCTCTTTTCTCTTCTTTTCTCTTTTCTCTTCTTTTCTCTTCTTTTCTCTTTTCCCTTTTCTCTTCTTTTTTCTTTTCTCTTCTTTTCTCGTTTCTCTTCTTTTCTCTTTTCTCTTTTCTCTTCTTATCTCTTCTCCTTTTTCTCATATCTGTTCTTTTCTCTTTTCTCTTTTCTCGTCATTTCTCTTCTTTTCGCTTTTCCCTTTGCACCTCTTTTTTCTTTTCTTCTTTTCTCTTTTCACTTTTCTTTTCTCTTTTCTCTTCTTTTCTCTTTTCACTTTTCTTTTCTCTTTTCTCTTCTTTTCTCTTTTCTCATCTTTTCTCCTCTTTACTCTTTTCCCTTTTCTCTTCTTTTTTCTTTTCTCTTCTTTTCTCGTTTCTCTTCTTTTCTCTTTTCCATTCTCTCTTCTTTTCTCTTTTCTCATTTCTCATTTCTCTTTTCTTTTCTTTTCTCTTTTCTCTTTTCTCTTCTGGTCTCTTTTTTCTCTTCTATTCTTTTCTCTTCTTTTCTCTTTTCCATTTTCTCTTCTTTTCTCTTGTCTCTTTTCTCTTTTCACTTCTTTTCTCTTTTCTCTTTTCTATTTCCTCTTCATTTCTATTTTATCTCTTCTCTTCTTTTCTCTTTTCCCTTTTCTTTTCTCTTTTCTCTTCTTTTCTCTTTTCTCTTCTTTTCTCTTCTTTTCTCTTTTCCCTTTTCTCTTCTTTTTTCTTTTCTCTTCTTTTCTCGTTTCTCTTCTTTTCTCTTTTGTCTTTTCTCTTCTTATCTCTTCTCCTTTTTCTCATATCTGTTCTTTTCTCTTTTCTCTTTTCTCTTCATTTCTCTTCTTTTCGCTTTTCCCTTTGCACCTCTTTTTTCTTTTCTTCTTTTCTCTTTTCACTTTTCTTTTCTCTTTTCTCTTCTTTTCTCTTTTCACTTTTCTTTTCTCTTTTCTCTTCTTTTCTCTTTTCTCATCTTTTCTCCTCTTTACTCTTTTCCCTTTTCTCTTCTTTTTTCTTTTCTCTTCTTTTCTCGTTTCTCTTCTTTTCTCGTTTCTCTTCTATTCTTTTCTCTTCTTTTCTCTTTTCCATTTTCTCTTCTTTTCTCTTGTCTCTTTTCTCTTTTCACTTCTTTTCTCTTTTCTCTTTTCTATTTCCTCTTCATTTCTATTTTATCTCTTCTCTTCTTTTCTCTTTTCCCTTTTCTCTTCTTTTTTCTTTTCTCTTCTTTTCTCTTTACCCTTTTCTCTTCTTTTTTCTTTTCTCTTCTTTTCTCTTTTCTCTTCTTTTCTCCTTTCACTTTTCTTTTCTCTTTTCTCTTCTTTTCTCTTTTCTCATCTTTTCTCCTCTTTACTCTTTTCCCTTTTCTCTTCTTTTTTCTTTTCTCTTCTTTTCTCGTTTCTCTTCTTTTCTCTCTTCTCTATTCTCTTCTTTTCTCTATTAACTTTTCTCTTCTTTTCTGTATTCTCTTCTTTTCTCTTTTTTCTCTTCTATTCACTTTTCTCTTTTATCTTTTCTCTTCTTTTCTCTATTCTCTTCTTTTCTCTTTTCTCTTCTTATCTCTTCATTTCTCTTTCCTCATTTCTCTATTCTCATCTGTTCTCTTTCTCTTCTTTGCTCTTTTCTCTTTTCTTTCTTGTACCTTCTTTTATCTTCTTTTCTCTTTTCTCTTTTCTCTTCTTTTCTCTTCTTTTTTCTTTTCTCTTCTTTTCTCGTTTCTCTTCTTTTCTCTTTTCTCCTCTTTTCTCTTTTCCCTTTTCTTTTCTCTTTTCTCTTTTCTCTTTTCTCTTAGTATCTCTTCTTTTCTCTTTTCTCTTCTTTTCTCTACTTTTCTCTTTTCCCTTTATTCTCTTCTTTTCTCTTTTTCTCTTTTCTCTTCTTTTCCCTTTTCTCTTTCCTCTTCTTTTCTCTTCTTTATTCTTTAACCTTTTCTCTTCTTTTTTCTCTTCTTTTCTCTTTTCTCATCTTTTCTCCTCTTTACTCTTTTCCCATTTCTCTTCTCTTTTCTTTTCTCTTCTTTTATCGTTTCTCTTCTTTTCTCTTTTCTCCTCTTTTCTCTTTTCCCTTTATTCTCTTCTTTTCTCTTTTCTTTTCTTTTCTCTTTTCTCTTTTCTCTTCTGGTCTCTTTTTTCTCTTCTTTTCTCTTTTCACTTTTCTTTTCTCTTTTCTCTTCTTTTCACTTTTCTCATCTTTTCTCCTCTTTACTCTTTTCCCTTTTCTCTTCTTTTTTCTTTTCTCTTCTTTTCTCGTTTCTCTTCTTTTCTCGTTTCTCTTCTATTCTTTTCTCTTCTTTTCTCTTTTCCATTTTCTCTTCTTTTCTCTTGTCTCTTTTCTCTTTTCACTTCTTTTCTCTTTTCTCTTTTCTATTTCCTCTTCATTTCTATTTTATCTCTTCTCTTCTTTTCTCTTTTCCCTTTTCTTTTCTCTTTTCTCTTCTTTTCTCTTTTCTCTTCTTTTCTCTCCTTTTCTCTTTTCCCTTTTCTCTTCTTTTTTCTTTTCTCTTCTTTTCTCGTTTCTCTTCTTTTCTCTTTTCCCTTTTCTCTTCTTTTTTCTTTTCTCTTCTTTTCTCTTTTCTCTTCTTTTCTCCTTTCACTTTTCTTTTCTCTTTTCTCTTCTTTTCTCTTTTCTCATCTTTTCTACTCTTTACTCTTTTCCCTTTTCTCTTCTTTTTTCTTTTCTCTTCTTTTCTCGTTTCTATTCTTTTCTCTTTTCTCTTTTCTCTTATTTTCTCTTATCACTTTTCTCTTCTTTTCTCTTTTCCCTTTTCTCTTTTTTCTCTTTTCCCTTTTCTCTTCTTTTCTCTATTCTCTTTTTCTCTTTACTCTTCTTTTCTCTTTTCACTTTTCTCTTCTTATCTCTTCTCCTTTTTCTCATATCTGTTCTTTTCTCTTCATTTCTCTTCTTTTCTCTTTTCCCTTTACACCTCTTTTTCCTTTTCTTCTTTTCTCTTTTCACTTTTCTTTGCTCTTTTCTCTTCTTTTCTCTTTTCTCATCTTTTCTCCTCTTTACTCTTTTCCCTTTTTTCTTCTTTTTTCTTTTCTCTTCTTTTCTCGTTTCTCTTCTTTTCTCGTTTCTCTTCTTTTCTCTTTTCCCTTTTCTTTTCTCTTTTCTCTATTCTCTTCTTTTCTCTTTTTTCTCTTCTATTCACTTTTCACTTTTATCTTTTCTCTTCTTTTCTCTATTCTCTTCTTTTCTATTTTCCCTTTTCTTTTCTTTTCTCTTTTCTCTACTTTTCTCTTTTCTCTTCTTTTCTCCTTTCACGTTTCTTTTCTCTTTTCTCTTCTTTTCTCATTCATTTTTTCTCTTTTCTCTTTTCTCTTCTTTTCTCTTTTCTCTTCTTTTCTCTTCCTTTTATCTTCTATTCTCGTTTCTCTTCTTTTCTCTTCATTTCTCTTTCCTCATTTCTCTATTCTCATCTGTTCTCTTTTCTCTTCTTTGCTCTTTTCTCTTTTCTCTTCTTCTATCTACATTTATCTTCTTTTCTCTTTTCTCTTTTCTCTATTCTCTTCTGTTCTCTTTTGTCTTCTTTCCACTGTTCCCTTTTCTCGTCTATTCTCTTTTATCTTTTCTCTTCATTTCTCTTTTCTCTTCTTTTCCATTCTCTCTTCTTTTCTCTTTTCTCATTTCTCATTTCTCTTTTCTTTTCTTTTCTCTTTTCTCTTCTTGACTCTTTTTTCTCTTCTGTTCACTTTTATCTTTTATCTTTTCTCTTCTTTTCTCTATTCTCTTCTTTTCTCTTTTCCCTTTTCTTTTCTTTTCTCTTTTCTCTACTTTTCTCTTTTCTTTTCTTTTCTCTTTTCTCTTCTTTTCTCTTCCTTTCTCCATACACGTTTCTTTTCTCTTTTCTCTTCTTTTCTCATTCATTTTTTCTCTTTTCTCTTTTCTCCTCTTTTCTCTTCTTTTCTCTTTTATCTTCTTTTCTCCTTTCTTTTCTCTTTTCTCTTCTCTTCTTTTCTCTTTTCTCTTCTTTTCCCTTCATTTCTCTTTTCTCTTTTGTATTCTTTTATCTTCTATTCTCTTTTCTCTTCTTTTCTCTTCATTTCTCTTTCTTCATTTCTCTATTCTCATCTGTTCTCTTTTCTCTTCTTTGCTCTTTTCTCTTTTATCTTCTTCTATCTACTTTTATCTTCTTTTCTCTTTTCTCTTTTCTCTATTCTCTTCTGTTCTCTTTTGTCTTCTTTCCACTGTTCCCTTTTCTCGTCTATTCTCTTTTATCTTTTCTCTTCATTTCTCTTTTCTCTTCTTTTCCATTCTCTCTTCTTTTCTCTTTTCTCATTTCTCATTTCTCTTTTCTTTTCTTTTCTCTTTTCTCTTATGTGTTCTTTTCTCTTTTTTCTCTTCTATTCTTTTCTCTTCTTTTCTCTGTTCCATTTTCTCTTCTTTTCTCTTGTCTCTTTTCTCTTTTCACTTCTATTCTCTTTTCTCTTTTCTATTTCCTCTTCATTTCTATTTTATCTCTTCTCTTCTTTTCTCTTTTCCCTTTTCTTTTCTCTTTTCTCTTCTTTTCTCTTTTCTCTTCTTTTCTCTTCTTTTCTCTTTTCCCTTTTCTCTTCTTTTTTCTTTTCTCTTCT
Source organism: Chiloscyllium punctatum (assembly GCF_047496795.1). Taxonomy (NCBI): domain Eukaryota; kingdom Metazoa; phylum Chordata; class Chondrichthyes; order Orectolobiformes; family Hemiscylliidae; genus Chiloscyllium; species Chiloscyllium punctatum. Next base: position 37,864,805 of record NC_092779.1, read on the forward strand.
TTTCTCATTTCTCTTCTTTTCTCTTTTCTCTTTTCTCTTCTTATCTCTTCTCCTTTTTCTCATATCTGTTCTTTTCTCTTTTCTATTTTCTCTTCATTTATCTTCTTTTCTCTTTTCCCTTTACCTCTTTTTACTTTTCTTCTTTTCTCTTTTCACTTTTCTTTTCTCTTTTCTCTTCTTTTCTCTTTTCACTTTTCTTTTCTCTTTTCTCTTCTTTTCTCTTTTCTCATCTTTTCTCCTCTTTACTCTATTCCCTTTTCTCTTCTTTTCTCTTTTCTCTTCTTTTATCGTTTCTCTTCTTTTCCCGTTTCTCTTCTTTTCTCTTTTCCCTTTTCTTTTCTCTTTTCTCTATTCTCTTCTTTTCTCTTTTTCGTATTTTCACTTTTCTCTTCATTTCCCTTCATTTTTCTTTTCTCTTTTCTCTTTTGAATTCTTTTCTCTTCTCTTCACTTTTCTCTATTAACTTTTCTCTTCTTTTCTCTTTTCTCTTCTTTTCTCTATTAACTTTTCTCTTCTTTTCTGTATTCTCTTCTTTTCTCTTTTTTCACTTCTATTCACTTTTCTCTTTTATCTTTTCTCTTCTTTTCTCTTTTCTCTTCTTTTCTCCTTTCACTTTTCTTTTCTCTTTTCTCTTCTTTTCTCTTTTCTCATCTTTTCTCCTCTTTACTCTTTTCCCTTTTCTCTTCTTTTTTCTTTTCTCTTCTTTTCTCGTTTCTATTCTTTTCTCTTTTCTCTTTTCTCTTATTTTCTCTTATCACTTTTCTCTTCTTTTCTCTTTTCCCTTTTCTCTTCTTTTCTCTATTCTCTTTTTCTCTTTACTCTTCTTTTCTCTTTTCGCTTTTCTCTTCTTATCTCTTCTCCTTTTTCTCATATCTGTTCTTTTCTCTTTTCTCTTTTCGCTTCATTTCTCTTCTTTTCTCTTTTCCCTTTACACCTCTTTTTCCTTTTCTTCTTTTCTCTTTTCACTTTTCTTTTCTCTTTTCTCTTTTCTCATCTTTTCTCCTCTTTACTCTTTTCCCTTTTCTCTTCTTTTTTCTTTTCTCTTCTTTTCTCTTTTCTCTTCTTTTCTCTTTTCCCTTTTCTTTTCTCTTTTCTCTATTCTCTTCTTTTCTCTTTTCTCGTCTTTTCTCTTTTCTCGTCATTTCCCTTCATTTCTCTTTTCTCTTTTCTCTTTTGTATTCTTTTCTCTTCTATTCACTTTTCTCTTTTAACTTTTCTCTTCTTTTCTCTATTCTCTTCTTTTCTCTTTTTTCTCTTTTATTCACTTTTCTCTTTTCTCATTTCTCTTCTTTTCTCTTTTCACTTTTCTTTTCTCTTTTCTCTTTTCTCATCTTTTCTCCTCTTTACTCTTTTCCCTTTTCTCTTCTTTTTTCTTTTCTCTTCTTTTCTCGTTTCTCTTCTTTTCTCTTTTCCCTTTTGTTTTCTCTTTTCTCTATTCTCTTCTTTTCTCTTTTCTCGTCTTTTCACTTTTCTCTTCATTTCCCTTCATTTTTCTTATCTCTTTTCTCTTTTGTATTCTTTTCTCTTCTCTTCACTTTTCTCTATTAACTTTTCTCTTCTCTTCTCTATTCTCTTCTTTTCTCTATTAACTTTTCTCTTCTTTTCTGTATTCTCTTCTTTTCTCTTTTTTCTCTTCTATTCACTTTTCTCTTTTATCTTTTCTCTTCTTTTCTCTATTCTCTTCTTTTCTCTTTTCTCTTCTTATCTCTTCATTTCTCTTTCCTCATTTCTCTATTCTCATCTGTTCTCTTTCTCTTCTTTGCTCTTTTCTCTTTTCTCTTCTTCTACCTTCTTTTATCTTCTTTTCTCTTTTCTCTTTTCTCTTCTTTTCTCTTCTTTTCTCTTCTTTTTTCTTTTCTCTTCTTTTCTCGTTTCTCTTCTTTTCTCTTTTCTCCTCTTTTCTCTTTTCCCTTTTCTTTTCTCTTTTCTCTTTTCTCTTAGTATCTCTTCTTTTCTCTTTTCTCTTCTTTTCTCTACTTTTCTCTTTTCCCTTTATTCTCTTCTTTTCTCTTTTCCTATATTCTCTTCTTTTCTCTTTTGTCTTATTTACTCTGTTCCCTTTTCTCGTCTATTCTCTTTTATCTTTTCTCTTCATTTCTCTTTTCTCTTCTTTTCCATTCTCTCTTCTTTTCTCTTTTCTCATTTCTCATTTCTCTTTTCTTTTCTTTTCTCTTTTCTCTTCTTTTCTCTTTTCTCTTCTTTTCTCTTCTTTTCTCTTTTCCCTTTTCTCTTCTTTTTTCTTTTCTCTTCTTTTCTCGTTTCTCTTCTTTTCTCTTTTCTCTTTTCTCTTCTTATCTCTTCTCCTTTTTCTCATATCTGTTCTTTTCTCTTTTCTCTTTTCTCGTCATTTCTCTTCTTTTCGCTTTTCCCTTTGCACCTCTTTTTTCTTTTCTTCTTTTCTCTTTTCACTTTTCTTTTCTCTTTTCTCTTCTTTTCTCTTTTCACTTTTCTTTTCTCTTTTCTCTTCTTTTCTCTTTTCTCATCTTTTCTCCTCTTTACTCTTTTCCCTTTTCTCTTCTTTTTTCTTTTCTCTTCTTTTCTCGTTTCTCTTCTTTTCTCTTTTCCATTCTCTCTTCTTTTCTCTTTTCTCATTTCTCATTTCTCTTTTCTTTTCTTTTCTCTTTTCTCTTTTCTCTTCTGGTCTCTTTTTTCTCTTCTATTCTTTTCTCTTCTTTTCTCTTTTCCATTTTCTCTTCTTTTCTCTTGTCTCTTTTCTCTTTTCACTTCTTTTCTCTTTTCTCTTTTCTATTTCCTCTTCATTTCTATTTTATCTCTTCTCTTCTTTTCTCTTTTCCCTTTTCTTTTCTCTTTTCTCTTCTTTTCTCTTTTCTCTTCTTTTCTCTTCTTTTCTCTTTTCCCTTTTCTCTTCTTTTTTCTTTTCTCTTCTTTTCTCGTTTCTCTTCTTTTCTCTTTTGTCTTTTCTCTTCTTATCTCTTCTCCTTTTTCTCATATCTGTTCTTTTCTCTTTTCTCTTTTCTCTTCATTTCTCTTCTTTTCGCTTTTCCCTTTGCACCTCTTTTTTCTTTTCTTCTTTTCTCTTTTCACTTTTCTTTTCTCTTTTCTCTTCTTTTCTCTTTTCACTTTTCTTTTCTCTTTTCTCTTCTTTTCTCTTTTCTCATCTTTTCTCCTCTTTACTCTTTTCCCTTTTCTCTTCTTTTTTCTTTTCTCTTCTTTTCTCGTTTCTCTTCTTTTCTCGTTTCTCTTCTATTCTTTTCTCTTCTTTTCTCTTTTCCATTTTCTCTTCTTTTCTCTTGTCTCTTTTCTCTTTTCACTTCTTTTCTCTTTTCTCTTTTCTATTTCCTCTTCATTTCTATTTTATCTCTTCTCTTCTTTTCTCTTTTCCCCTTTCTTTTCTCTTTTCTCTTCTTTTCTCTTTTCTCTTCTTTTCTCTTCTTTTCTCTTTTCCCTTTTCTCTTCTTTTTTCTTTTCTCTTCTTTTCTCTTTACCCTTTTCTCTTCTTTTTTCTTTTCTCTTCTTTTCTCTTTTCTCTTCTTTTCTCCTTTCACTTTTCTTTTCTCTTTTCTCTTCTTTTCTCTTTTCTCATCTTTTCTCCTCTTTACTCTTTTCCCTTTTCTCTTCTTTTTTCTTTTCTCTTCTTTTCTCGTTTCTCTTCTTTTCTCTCTTCTCTATTCTCTTCTTTTCTCTATTAACTTTTCTCTACTTTTCTGTATTCCCTTCTTTTCTCTTTTTTCTCTTCTATTCACTTTTCTCTTTTATCTTTTCTCTTCTTTTCTCTATTCTCTTCTTTTCTCTTTTCTCTTCTTATCTCTTCATTTCTCTTTCCTCATTTCTCTATTCTCATCTGTTCTCTTTCTCTTCTTTGCTCTTTTCTCTTTTCTTTCTTGTACCTTCTTTTATCTTCTTTTCTCTTTTCTCTTTTCTCTTCTTTTCTCTTCTTTTTTCTTTTCTCTTCTTTTCTCGTTTCTCTTCTTTTCTCTTTTCTCCTCTTTTCTCTTTTCCCTTTTCTTTTCTCTTTTCTCTTTTCTCTTTTCTCTTAGTATCTCTTCTTTTCTCTTTTCTCTTCTTTTCTCTACTTTTCTCTTTTCCCTTTATTCTCTTCTTTTCTCTTTTTCTCTTTTCTCTTCTTTTCCCTTTTCTCTTTCCTCTTCTTTTCTCTTCTTTATTCTTTAACCTTTTCTCTTCTTTTTTCTCTTCTTTTCTCTTTTCTCATCTTTTCTCCTCTTTACTCTTTTCCCATTTCTCTTCTCTTTTCTTTTCTCTTCTTTTATCGTTTCTCTTCTTTTCTCTTTTCTCCTCTTTTCTCTTTTCCCTTTATTCTCTTCTTTTCTCTTTTCTTTTCTTTTCTCTTTTCTCTTTTCTCTTCTGGTCTCTTTTTTCTCTTCTTTTCTCTTTTCACTTTTCTTTTCTCTTTTCTCTTCTTTTCTCTTTTCTCATCTTTTCTCCTCTTTACTCTTTTCCCTTTTCTCTTCTTTTTTCTTTTCTCTTCTTTTCTCGTTTCTCTTCTTTTCTCGTTTCTCTTCTATTCTTTTCTCTTCTTTTCTCTTTTCCATTTTCTCTTCTTTTCTCTTGTCTCTTTTCTCTTTTCACTTCTTTTCTCTTTTCTCTTTTCTATTTCCTCTTCATTTCTATTTTATCTCTTCTCTTCTTTTCTCTTTTCCCTTTTCTTTTCTCTTTTCTCTTCTTTTCTCTTTTCTCTTCTTTTCTCTCCTTTTCTCTTTTCCCTTTTCTCTTCTTTTTTCTTTTCTCTTCTTTTCTCGTTTCTCTTCTTTTCTCTTTTCCCTTTTCTCTTCTTTTTTCTTTTCTCTTCTTTTCTCTTTTCTCTTCTTTTCTCCTTTCACTTTTCTTTTCTCTTTTCTCTTCTTTTCTCTTTTCTCATCTTTTCTCCTCTTTACTCTTTTCCCTTTTCTCTTCTTTTTTCTTTTCTCTTCTTTTCTCGTTTCTATTCTTTTCTCTTTTCTCTTTTCTCTTATTTTCTCTTATCACTTTTCTCTTCTTTTCTCTTTTCCCTTTTCTCTTTTTTCTCTTTTCCCTTTTCTCTTCTTTTCTCTATTCTCTTTTTCTCTTTACTCTTCTTTTCTCTTTTCTCTTTTCTCTTCTTATCTCTTCTCCTTTTTCTCATATCTGTTCTTTTCTCTTCATTTCTCTTCTTTTCTCTTTTCCCTTTACACCTCTTTTTCCTTTTCTTCTTTTCTCTTTTCACTTTTCTTTGCTCTTTTCTCTTCTTTTCTCTTTTCTCATCTTTTCTCCTCTTTACTCTTTTCCCTTTTTTCTTCTTTTTTCTTTTCTCTTCTTTTCTCGTTTCTCTTCTTTTCTCGTTTCTCTTCTTTTCTCTTTTCCCTTTTCTTTTCTCTTTTCTCTATTCTCTTCTTTTCTCTTTTTTCTCTTCTATTCACTTTTCACTTTTATCTTTTCTCTTCTTTTCTCTATTCTCTTCTTTTCTATTTTCCCTTTTCTTTTCTTTTCTCTTTTCTCTACTTTTCTCTTTTCTCTTCTTTTCTCCTTTCACGTTTCTTTTCTCTTTTCTCTTCTTTTCTCATTCATTTTTTCTCTTTTCTCTTTTCTCTTCTTTTCTCTTTTCTCTTCTTTTCTCTTCCTTTTATCTTCTATTCTCTTTTCTCTTCTTTTCTCTTCATTTCTCTTTCCTCATTTCTCTATTCTCATCTGTTCTCTTTTCTCTTCTTTGCTCTTTTCTCTTTTCTCTTCTTCTATCTACATTTATCTTCTTTTCTCTTTTCTCTTTTCTCTATTCTCTTCTGTTCTCTTTTGTCTTCTTTCCACTGTTCCCTTTTCTCGTCTATTCTCTTTTATCTTTTCTCTTCATTTCTCTTTTCTCTTCTTTTCCATTCTCTCTTCTTTTCTCTTTTCTCATTTCTCATTTCTCTTTTCTTTTCTTTTCTCTTTTCTCTTCTTGACTCTTTTTTCTCTTCTGTTCACTTTTATCTTTTATCTTTTCTCTTCTTTTCTCTATTCTCTTCTTTTCTCTTTTCCCTTTTCTTTTCTTTTCTCTTTTCTCTACTTTTCTCTTTTCTTTTCTTTTCTCTTTTCTCTTCTTTTCTCTTCCTTTCTCCATACACGTTTCTTTTCTCTTTTCTCTTCTTTTCTCATTCATTTTTTCTCTTTTCTCTTTTCTCCTCTTTTCTCTTCTTTTCTCTTTTATCTTCTTTTCTCCTTTCTTTTCTCTTTTCTCTTCTCTTCTTTTCTCTTTTCTCTTCTTTTCCCTTCATTTCTCTTTTCTCTTTTGTATTCTTTTATCTTCTATTCTCTTTTCTCTTCTTTTCTCTTCATTTCTCTTTCTTCATTTCTCTATTCTCATCTGTTCTCTTTTCTCTTCTTTGCTCTTTTCTCTTTTATCTTCTTCTATCTACTTTTATCTTCTTTTCTCTTTTCTCTTTTCTCTATTCTCTTCTGTTCTCTTTTGTCTTCTTTCCACTGTTCCCTTTTCTCGTCTATTCTCTTTTATCTTTTCTCTTCATTTCTCTTTTCTCTTCTTTTCCATTCTCTCTTCTTTTCTCTTTTCTCATTTCTCATTTCTCTTTTCTTTTCTTTTCTCTTTTCTCTTATGTGTTCTTTTCTCTTTTTTCTCTTCTATTCTTTTCTCTTCTTTTCTCTGTTCCATTTTCTCTTCTTTTCTCTTGTCTCTTTTCTCTTTTCACTTCTATTCTCTTTTCTCTTTTCTATTTCCTCTTCATTTCTATTTTATCTCTTCTCTTCTTTTCTCTTTTCCCTTTTCTTTTCTCTTTTCTCTTCTTTTCTCTTTTCTCTTCTTTTCTCTTCTTTTCTCTTTTCCCTTTTCTCTTCTTTTTTCTTTTCTCTTCTTTTCTCATTTCTCTTCTTTTCTCTTTTCTCTTTTCTCTTCTTATCTCTTCTCCTTTTTCTCATATCTGTTCTTTTCTCTTTTCTATTTTCTCTTCATTTATCTTCTTTTCTCTTTTCCCTTTACCTCTTTTTACTTTTCTTCTTTTCTCTTTTCACTTTTCTTTTCTCTTTTCTCTTCTTTTCTCTTTTCACTTTTCTTTTCTCTTTTCTCTTCTTTTCTCTTTTCTCATCTTTTCTCCTCTTTACTCTATTCCCTTTTCTCTTCTTTTCTCTTTTCTCTTCTTTTATCGTTTCTCTTCTTTTCCCGTTTCTCTTCTTTTCTCTTTTCCCTTTTCTTTTCTCTTTTCTCTATTCTCTTCTTTTCTCTTTTTCGTATTTTCACTTTTCTCTTCATTTCCCTTCATTTTTCTTTTCTCTTTTCTCTTTTGAATTCTTTTCTCTTCTCTTCACTTTTCTCTATTAACTTTTCTCTTCTTTTCTCTTTTCTCTTCTTTTCTCTATTAACTTTTATCTTCTTTTCTGTATTCTCTTCTTTTCTCTTTTTTCACTTCTATTCACTTTTCTCTTTTATCTTTTCTCTTCTTTTCTCTTTTCTCTTCTTTTCTCCTTTCACTTTTCTTTTCTCTTTTCTCTTCTTTTCTCTTTTCTCATCTTTTCTCCTCTTTACTCTTTTCCCTTTTCTCTTCTTTTTTCTTTTCTCTTCTTTTCTCGTTTCTATTCTTTTCTCTTTTCTCTTTTCTCTTATTTTCTCTTATCACTTTTCTCTTCTTTTCTCTTTTCCCTTTTCTCTTCTTTTCTCTATTCTCTTTTTCTCTTTACTCTTCTTTTCTCTTTTCGCTTTTCTCTTCTTATCTCTTCTCCTTTTTCTCATATCTGTTCTTTTCTCTTTTCTCTTTTCGCTTCATTTCTCTTCTTTTCTCTTTTCCCTTTACACCTCTTTTTCCTTTTCTTCTTTTCTCTTTTCACTTTTCTTTTCTCTTTTCTCTTCTTTTTTCTTTTCTCTTCTTTTCTCTTTTCTCTTCTTTTCTCTTTTCCCTTTTCTTTTCTCTTTTCTCTATTCTCTTCTTTTCTCTTTTCTCGTCTTTTCTGTTTTCGCGTCATTTCCCTTCATTTCTCTTTTCTCTTTTCTCTTTTGTATTCTTTTCTCTTCTATTCACTTTTCTGTTTTAACTTTTCTCTTCTTTTCTCTATTCTCTTCTTTTCTCTTTTTTCTCTTCTATTCACTTTTCTCTTTTATCTTTTCTCTTCTTTTCTCTTTTCTCCTCTTTTCTCTTTTCCCTTTTCTTTTCTCTTTTCTCTTTTCTCTTTTCTCTTCGTATCTCTTCTTTTCTCTTTTCTCTTCTTTTCTCTACTTTTCTCTTTTCCCTTTATTCTCTTTTCTCTTTTCCTATATTCTCTTCTTTTCTCATTTCTCTTTTCTTTTCTTTTCTCTTTTCTCTTTTCTTTTCTCTTTTCTCTTCTTTTCTCTTTTCTCTTCTTTTCTCTTCTTTTCTCTTTTCCCTTTTCTTTTCTCTTTTCTCTTCTTTTCTCGTTTCTCTTCTTTTCTCTTTTCTCTTTTCTCTTCTTATCTCTTCTCCTTTTTCTCATATCTGTTCTTTTCTCTTTTCTCTTTTCTCTTCATTTCTCTTCTTTTCGCTTTTCCCTTTGCACCTCTTTTTTCTTTTCTTCTTTTCTCTTTTCACTTTTCTTTTCTCTTTTCTCTTCTTTTCTCTCTTTTCCTATATTCTCTTCTTTTCTCATTTCTCTTTTCTTTTCTTTTCTCTTTTCTCTTTTCTCTTCTGGTCTCTTTTTTCTCTTCTATTCTTTTCTCTTCTTTTCTCTTTTCCATTTTCTCTTCTTTTCTCTTGTCTCTTTTCTCTTTTCACTTCTTTTCTCTTTTCTCTTTTCTATTTCCTCTTCATTTCTATTTTATCTCTTCTCTTCTTTTCTCTTTTCCCTTTTCTTTTCTCTTTTCTCTTCTTTTCTCTTCTTTTCTCTTTTCCCTTTTCTCTTCTTTTTTCTTTTCTCTTCTTTTCTCGTTTCTCTTCTTTTCTCTTTTCTCTTTTCTCTTCTTATCTCTTCTCCTTTTTCTCATATCTGTTCTTTTCTCTTTTCTCTTTTCTCTTCATTTCTCTTATTTTCGCTTTTCCCTTTGCAACTCTTTTTTCTTTTCTTCTTTTCTCTTTTCACTTTTCTTTTCTCTTTTCTCTTCTTTTCTCTTTTCACTTTTCTTTTCTCTTTTCTCTTCTTTTCTCTTTTCTCATCTTTTCTCCTCTTTACTCTTTTCCCTTTTCTCTTCTTTTTTCTTTTCTCTTCTTTTCTCGTTTCTCTTCTTTTCTCGTTTCTCTTCTTTTCTCTTTTCCCTTTTCTTTTCTCTTTTCTCTATTCTCTTCTTTTCTCTTTTCTCGTCTTTTCACTTTTCTCTTCATTTCCCTTCATTTTTCTTATCTCTTTTCTCTTTTGTATTCTTTTCTCTTCTCTTCACTTTTCTCTATTAACTTTTCTCTTCTCTTCTCTATTCTCTTCTTTTCTCTATTAACTTTTCTCTTCTTTTCTGTATTCTCTTCTTTTCTCTTTTTTCTCTTCTATTCACTTTTCTCTTTTATCTTTTCTCTTCTTTTCTCTATTCTCTTCTTTTCTCTTTTCTCTTCTTATCTCTTCATTTCTCTTTCCTCATTTCTCTATTCTCATCTGTTCTCTTTCTCTTCTTTGCTCTTTTCTCTTTTCTCTTCTTCTACCTTCTTTTATCTTCTTTTCTCTTTTCTCTTTTCTCTTCTTTTCTCTTCTTTTTTCTTTTCTCTTCTTTTCTCGTTTCTCTTCTTTTCTCTTTTCTCCTCTTTTCTCTTTTCCCTTTTCTTTTCTCTTTTCTCTTTTCTCTTTTCTCTTAGTATCTCTTCTTTTCTCTTTTCTCTTCTTTTCTCTACTTTTCTCTTTTCCCTTTATTCTCTTCTTTTCTCTTTTCCTATATTCTCTTCTTTTCTCTTTTCTCTTTTCTCTATTCTCTTCTGTTCTCTTTTGTCTTCTTTACTCTGTTCCCTTTTCTCGTCTATTCTCTTTTATCTTTTCTCTTCATTTCTCTTTTCTCTTCTTTTCCATTCTCTCTTCTTTTCTCTTTTCTCATTTCTCATTTCTCTTTTCTTTTCTTTTCTCTTTTCTCTTTTCTCTTCTGGTCTCTTTTTTCCTTTCAATTCTTTTCTCTTCTTTTCTCTTTTCCATTTTCTCTTCTTTTCTCTTGTCTCTTTTCTCTTTTCACTTCTTTTCTCTTTTCTCTTTTCTATTTCCTCTTCATTTCTATTTTATCTCTTCTCTTCTTTTCTCTTTTCCCTTTTCTTTTCTCTTTTCTCTTCTTTTCTCTTTTCTCTTCTTTTCTCTTCTTTTCTCTTTTCCCTTTTCTCTTCTTTTTTCTTTTCTCTTCTTTTCTCTTTTCTCTTCTTTTCTCTTTACCCTTTTCTCTTCTTTTTTCTTTTCTCTTCTTTTCTCTTTTCTCTTCTTTTCTCCTTTCACTTTTCTTTTCTCGTTTCTCTTCTTTTCTCTTTACCCTTTTCTCTTCTTTTTTCTTTTCTCTTTTCTCTTCTTTTCTCCTTTCACTTTTCTTTTCTCTTTTCTCTTCTTTTCTCTTTTCTCATCTTTTCTCCTCTTTACTCTTTTCCCTTTTCTCTTCTTTTTTCTTTTCTCTTCTTTTCTCGTTTCTCTTCTTTTCTCTCTTCTCTATTCTCTTCTTTTCTCTATTAACTTTTCTCTTCTTTTCTGTATTCTCTTCTTTTCTCTTTTTTCTCTTCTATTCACTTTTCTCTTTTATCTTTTCTCTTCTTTTCTCTATTCTCTTCTTTTCTCTTTTCTCTTCTTATCTCTTCATTTCTCTTTCCTCATTTCTCTATTCTCATCTGTTCTCTTTCTCTTCTTTGCTCTTTTCTCTTTTCTTTCTTGTACCTTCTTTTATCTTCTTTTCTCTTTTCTCTTTTCTCTTCTTTTCTCTTCTTTTTTCTTTTCTCTTCTTTTCTCGTTTCTCTTCTTTTCTCTTTTCTCCTCTTTTCTCTTTTCCCTTTTCTTTTCTCTTTTCTCTTTTCTCTTTTCTCTTAGTATCTCTTCTTTTCTCTTTTCTCTTCTTTTCTCTACTTTTCTCTTTTCCCTTTATTCTCTTCTTTTCTCTTTTCCTATATTCTCTTCTTTTCTCTTTTCTCTTTTCTCTATTCTCTTCTGTTCTCTTTTGTCTTCTTTACTCTGTTCCCTTTTCTCGTCTATTCTCTTTTATCTTTTCTCTTCATTTCTCTTTTCTCTTCTTTTCCATTCTCTCTTCTTTTCTCTTTTCTCATTTCTCATTTCTCTTTTCTTTTCTTTTCTCTTTTCTCTTCTTTTCTCTTTTCTCTTCTTTTCTCTTCTTTTCTCTTTTCCCTTTCTCTTCTTTTTTCTTTTCTCTTCTTTTCTCGTTTCTCTTCTTTTCTCTTTTCTCTTTTCTCTTCTTATCTCTTCTCCTTTTTCTCATATCTGTTCTTTTCTCTTTTCTCTTTTCTCTTCATTTCTCTTCTTTTCGCTTTTCCCTTTGCACCTCTTTTTTCTTTTCTTCTTTTCTCTTTTCACTTTTCTTTTCTCTTTTCTCTTCTTTTCTCTCTTTTCCTATATTCTCTTCTTTTCTCATTTCTCTTTTCTTTTCTTTTCTCTTTTCTCTTCTGGTCTCTTTTTTCTCTTCTATTCTTTTCTCTTCTTTTCTCTTTTCCATTTTCTCTTCTTTTCTCTTGTCTCTTTTCTCTTTTCACTTCTTTTCTCTTTTCTCTTTTCTATTTCCTCTTCATTTCTATTTTATCTCTTCTCTTCTTTTCTCTTTTCCCTTTTCTTTTCTCTTTTCTCTTCTTTTCTCTTCTTTTCTCTTTTCCCTTTTCTCTTCTTTTTTCTTTTCTCTTCTTTTCTCGTTTCACTTCTTTTCTCTTTTCTCTTTTCTCTTCTTATCTCTTCTCCTTTTTCTCATATCTGTTCTTTTCTCTTTTCTCTTTTCTCTTCATTTCTCTTATTTTCGCTTTTCCCTTTGCAACTCTTTTTTCTTTTCTTCTTTTCTCTTTTCACTTTTCTTTTCTCTTTTCTCTTCTTTTCTCTTTTCACTTTTCTTTTCTCTTTTCTCTTCTTTTCTCTTTTCTCATCTTTTCTCCTCTTTACTCTTTTCCCTTTTCTCTTCTTTTTTCTTTTCTCTTCTTTTCTCGTTTCTCTTCTTTTCTCGTTTCTCTTCTTTTCTCTTTTCCCTTTTCTTTTCTCTTTTCTCTATTCTCTTCTTTTCTCTTTTCTCGTCTTTTCACTTTTCTCTTCATTTCCCTTCATTTTTCTTATCTCTTTTCTCTTTTGTATTCTTTTCTCTTCTCTTCACTTTTCTCTATTAACTTTTCTCTTCTCTTCTCTATTCTCTTCTTTTCTCTATTAACTTTTCTCTTCTTTTCTGTATTCTCTTCTTTTCTCTTTTTTCTCTTCTATTCACTTTTCTCTTTTATCTTTTCTCTTCTTTTCTCTATTCTCTTCTTTTCTCTTTTCTCTTCTTATCTCCTCATTTCTCTTTCCTCATTTCTCTATTCTCATCTGTTCTCTTTCTCTTCTTTGCTCTTTTCTCTTTTCTCTTCTTCTACCTTCTTTTATCTTCTTTTCTCTTTTCTCTTTTCTCTTCTTTTCTCTTCTTTTTTCTTTTCTCTTCTTTTCTCGTTTCTCTTCTTTTCTCTTTTCTCCTCTTTTCTCTTTTCCCTTTTCTTTTCTCTTTTCTCTTTTCTCTTTTCTCTTAGTATCTCTTCTTTTCTCTTTTCTCTTCTTTTCTCTACTTTTCTCTTTTCCCTTTATTCTCTTCTTTTCTCTTTTCCTATATTCTCTTCTTTTCTCTTTTCTCTTTTCTCTATTCTCTTCTGTTCTCTTTTGTCTTCTTTACTCTGTTCCCTTTTCTCGTCTATTCTCTTTTATCTTTTCTCTTCATTTCTCTTTTCTCTTCTTTTCCATTCTCTCTTCTTTTCTCTTTTCTCATTTCTCATTTCTCTTTTCTTTTCTTTTCTCTTTTCTCTTTTCTCTTCTGGTCTCTTTTTTCCTTTCAATTCTTTTCTCTTCTTTTCTCTTTTCCATTTTCTCTTCTTTTCTCTTGTCTCTTTTCTCTTTTCACTTCTTTTCTCTTTTCTCTTTTCTATTTCCTCTTCATTTCTATTTTATCTCTACTCTTCTTTTCTCTTTTCCCTTTTCTTTTCTCTTTTCTCTTCTTTTCTCTTTTCTCTTCTTTTCTCTTCTTTTCTCTTTTCCCTTTTCTCTTCTTTTTTCTTTTCTCTTCTTTTCTCGTTTCTCTTCTTTTCTCTTTACCCTTTTCTCTTCTTTTTTCTTTTCTCTTCTTTTCTCTTTTCTCTTCTTTTCTCCTTTCACTTTTCTTTTCTCGTTTCTCTTCTTTTCTCTTTACCCTTTTCTCTTCTTTTTTCTTTTCTCTTCTTTTCTCTTTTCTCTTCTTTTCTCCTTTCACTTTTCTTTTCTCTTTTCTCTTCTTTTCTCTTTTCTCATCTTTTCTCCTCTTTACTCTTTTCCCTTTTCTCTTCTTTTTTCTTTTCTCTTCTTTTCTCGTTTCTCTTCTTTTCTCTCTTCTCTATTCTCTTCTTTTCTCTATTAACTTTTCTCTTCTTTTCTGTATTCTCTTCTTTTCTCTTTTCTCTTCTTATCTCTTCATTTCTCTTTCCTCATTTCTCTATTCTCATGTGTTCTCTTTCTCTTCTTTGCTCTTTTCTCTTTTCTTTCTTGTACCTTCTTTTATCTTCTTTTCTCTTTTCTCTTTTCTCTTCTTTTCTCTTCTTTTTTCTTTTCTCTTCTTTTCTCGTTTCTCTTCTTTTCTCTTTTCTCCTCTTTTCTCTTTTCCCTTTTCTTTTCTCTTTTCTCTTTTCTCTTTTCTCTTAGTATCTCTTCTTTTCTCTTTTCTCTTCTTTTCTCTACTTTTCTCTTTTCCCTTTATTCTCTTCTTTTCTCTTTTCACATCTTTTCTCCTCTTTACTCTTTTCCATTTTCTCTTCTTTTTTCTTTTCTCTTCTTTTCTCGTTTCTCTTCTTTTCTCGTTTCTCTTCTATTCTTTTCTCTTCTTTTCTCTTTTCCATTTTCTCTTCTTTTCTCTTGTCTCTTTTCTCTTTTCACTTCTTTTCTCTTTTCTCTTTTCTAATTCCTCTTCATTTCTATTTTATCTCTTCTCTTCTTTTCTCTTTTCCCTTTTCTTTTCTCTTTTCTCTTCTTTTCTCTTTTCTCTTCTTTTCTCTCCTTTTCTCTTTTCCCTTTTCTCTTCTTTTTTCTTTTCTCTTCTTTTCTCGTTTCTCTTCTTTTCTCTTTTCCCTTTTCTCTTCTTTTTTCTTTTCTCTTCTTTTCTCTTTTCTCTTCTTTTCTCCTTTCACTTTTCTTTTCTCTTTTCTCTTCTTTTCTCTTTTCTCATCTTTTCTCCTCTTTACTCTTTTCCCTTTTCTCTTCTTTTTTCTTTTCTCTTCTTTTCTCGTTTCTATTCTTTTCTCTTTTCTCTTTTCTCTTATTTTCTCTTATCACTTTTCTCTTCTTTTCTCTTTTCCCTTTTCTCTTTTTTCTCTTTTCCCTTTTCTCTTCTTTTCTCTATTCTCTTTTTCTCTTTACTCTTCCTTTCTCTTTTCACTTTTCTTTTCTCTTTTCTCTTCTTTTTTCTTTTCTCTTCTTTTCTCTTTTCTCTTCTTTTCTCTTTTCCCTTTTCTTTTCTCTTTTCTCTATTCTCTTCTTTTCTCTTTTCTCGTCTTTTCTGTTTTCGCGTCATTTCCCTTCATTTCTCTTTTCTCTTTTCTCTTTTGTATTCTTTTCTCTTCTATTCACTTTTCTGTTTTAACTTTTCTCTTCTTTTCTCTATTCTCTTCTTTTCTCTTTTTTCTCTTCTATTCACTTTTCTCTTTTATCTTTTCTCTTCATTTCTCTTTTCTCCTCTTTTCTCTTTTCCCTTTTCTTTTCTCTTTTCTCTTTTCTCTTTTCTCTTCGTATCTCTTCTTTTCTCTTTTCTCTTCTTTTCTCTACTTTTCTCTTTTCCCTTTATTCTCTTTTCTCTTTTCCTATATTCTCTTCTTTTCTCATTTCTCTTTTCTTTTCTTTTCTCTTTTCTCTATTCTTTTCTCTTTTCTCTTCTTTTCTCTTTTCTCTTCTTTTCTCTTCTTTTCTCTTTTCCCTTTTCTTTTCTCTTTTCTCTTCTTTTCTCTTTTCTCTTCTTTTCTCTTCTTTTCTCTTTTCCCTTTTCTCTTCTTTTTTCTTTTCTCTTCTTTTCTCGTTTCTCTTCTTTTCTCTTTTCTCTTTTCTCTTCTTATCTCTTCTCCTTTTTCTCATATCTGTTCTTTTCTCTTTTCTCTTTTCTCTTCATTTCTCTTCTTTTCGCTTTTCCCTTTGCACCTCTTTTTTCTTTTCTTCTTTTCTCTTTTCACTTTTCTTTTCTCTTTTCTCTTCTTTTCTCTCTTTTCCTATATTCTCTTCTTTTCTCATTTCTCTTTTCTTTTCTTTTCTCTTTTCTCTTTTCTCTTCTGGTCTCTTTTTTCTCTTCTATTCTTTTCTCTTCTTTTCTCTTTTCCATTTTCTCTTCTTTTCTCTTGTCTCTTTTCTCTTTTCACTTCTTTTCTCTTTTCTCTTTTCTATTTCCTCTTCATTTCTATTTTATCTCTTCTCTTCTTTTCTCTTTTCCCTTTTCTTTTCTCTTTTCTCTTCTTTTCTCTTCTTTTCTCTTTTCCCTTTTCTCTTCTTTTTTCTTTTCTCTTCTTTTCTCGTTTCTCTTCTTTTCTCTTTTCTCTTTTCTCTTCTTATCTCTTCTCCTTTTTCTCATATCTGTTCTTTTCTCTTTTCTCTTTTCTCTTCATTTCTCTTATTTTCGCTTTTCCCTTTGCAACTCTTTTTTCTTTTCTTCTTTTCTCTTTTCACTTTTCTTTTCTCTTTTCTCTTCTTTTCTCTTTTCACTTTTCTTTTCTCTTTTCTCTTCTTTTCTCTTTTCTCATCTTTTCTCCTCTTTACTCTTTTCCCTTTTCTCTTCTTTTTTCTTTTCTCTTCTTTTCTCGTTTCTCTTCTTTTCTCGTTTCTCTTCTTTTCTCTTTTCCCTTTTCTTTTCTCTTTTCTCTATTCCCTTCTTTTCTCTTTTCTCGTCTTTTCACTTTTCTCTTCATTTCCCTTCATTTTTCTTATCTCTTTTCTCTTTTGTATTCTTTTCTCTTCTCTTCACTTTTCTCTATTAACTTTTCTCTTCTCTTCTCTATTCTCTTCTTTTCTCTATTAACTTTTCTCTTCTTTTCTGTATTCTCTTCTTTTCTCTTTTTTCTCTTCTATTCACTTTTCTCTTTTATCTTTTCTCTTCGTTTCTCTATTCTCTTCTTTTCTCTTTTCTCTTCTTATCTCTTCATTTCTCTTTCCTCATTTCTCTATTCTCATCTGTTCTCTTTCTCTTCTTTGCTCTTTTCTCTTTTCTCTTCTTCTACCTTCTTTTATCTTCTTTTCTCTTTTCTCTTTTCTCTTCTTTTCTCTTCTTTTTTCTTTTCTCTTCTTTTCTCGTTTCTCTTCTTTTCTCTTTTCTCCTCTTTTCTCTTTTCCCTTTTCTTTTCTCTTTTCTCTTTTCTCTTTTCTCTTAGTATCTCTTCTTTTCTCTTTTCTCTTCTTTTCTCTACTTTTCTCTTTTCCCTTTATTCTCTTCTTTTCTCTTTTCCTATATTCTCTTCTTTTCTCTTTTCTCTTTTCTCTATTCTCTTCTGTTCTCTTTTGTCTTCTTTACTCTGTTCCCTTTTCTCGTCTATTCTCTTTTATCTTTTCTCTTCATTTCTCTTTTCTCTTCTTTTCCATTCTCTCTTCTTTTCTCTTTTCTCATTTCTCATTTCTCTTTTCTTTTCTTTTCTCTTTTCTCTTTTCTCTTCTGGTCTCTTTTTTCCTTTCAATTCTTTTCTCTTCTTTTCTCTTTTCCATTTTCTCTTCTTTTCTCTTGTCTCTTTTCTCTTTTCACTTCTTTTCTCTTTTCTCTTTTCTATTTCCTCTTCATTTCTATTTTATCTCTTCTCTTCTTTTCTCTTTTCCCTTTTCTTTTCTCTTTTCTCTTCTTTTCTCTTTTCTCTTCTTTTCTCTTCTTTTCTCTTTTCCCTTTTCTCTTCTTTTTTCTTTTCTCTTCTTTTCTCGTTTCTCTTCTTTTCTCTTTACCCTTTTCTCTTCTTTTTTCTTTTCTCTTCTTTTCTCCTTTCACTTTTCTTTTCTCGTTTCTCTTCTTTTCTCTTTACCCTTTTCTCTTCTTTTTTCTTTTCTCTTCTTTTCTCTTTTCTCTTCTTTTCTCCTTTCACTTTTCTTTTCTCTTTTCTCTTCTTTTCTCTTTTCTCATCTTTTCTCCTCTTTACTCTTTTCCCTTTTCTCTTCTTTTTTCTTTTCTCTTCTTTTCTCGTTTCTCTTCTTTTCTCTCTTCTCTATTCTCTTCTTTTCTCTATTAACTTTTCTCTTCTTTTCTGTATTCTCTTCTTTTCTCTTTTTTCTCTTCTATTCACTTTTCTCTTTTATCTTTTCTCTTCTTTTCTCTATTCTCTTCTTTTCTCTTTTCTCTTCTTATCTCTTCATTTCTCTTTCCTCATTTCTCTATTCTCATCTGTTCTCTTTCTCTTCTTTGCTCTTTTCTCTTTTCTTTCTTGTACCTTCTTTTATCTTCTTTTCTCTTTTCTCTTTTCTCTTCTTTTCTCTTCTTTTTTCTTTTCTCTTCTTTTCTCGTTTCTCTTCTTTTCTCTTTTCTCCTCTTTTCTCTTTTCCCTTTTCTTTTCTCTTTTCTCTTTTCTCTTTTCTCTTAGTATCTCTTCTTTTCTCTTTTCTCTTCTTTTCTCTACTTTTCTCTTTTCCCTTTATTCTCTTCTTTTCTCTTTTCTCATCTTTTCTCCTCTTTACTCTTTTCCCTTTTCTCTTCTTTTTTCTTTTCTCTTCTTTTCTCGTTTCTCTTCTTTTCTCGTTTCTCTTCTATTCTTTTCTCTTCTTTTCTCTTTTCCATTTTCTCTTCTTTTCTCTTGTCTCTTTTCTCTTTTCACTTCTTTTCTCATTTCTCTTTTCTATTTCCTCTTCATTTCTATTTTATCTCTTCTCTTCTTTTCTCTTTTCCCTTTTCTTTTCTCTTTTCTCTTCTTTTCTCTTTTGTCTTCTTTTCTCTCCTTTTCTCTTTTCCCTTTTCTCTTCTTTTTTCTTTTCTCTTCTTTTCTCGTTTCTCTTCTTTTCTCTTTTCCCTTTTCTCTTCTTTTTTCTTTTCTCTTCTTTTCTCTTTTCTCTTCTTTTCTCCTTTCACTTTTCTTTTCTCTTTTCTCTTCTGTTCTCTTTTCTCATCTTTTCTCCTCTTTACTCTTTTCCCTTTTCTCTTCTTTTTTCTTTTCTCTTCTTTTCTCGTTTCTATTCTTTTCTCTTTTCTCTTTTCTCTTATTTTCTCTTATCACTTTTCTCTTGTTTTCTCTTTTCCCTTTTCTCTTTTTTCTCTTTTCCCTTTTCTCTTCTTTTCTCTATTCTCTTTTTCTCTTTACTCTTCTTTTCTCTTTTCACTTTTCTCTTCTTATCTCTTCTCCTTTTTCTCATATCTGTTCTGTTCTCTTCATTTCTCTTCTTTTCTCTTTTCCCTTTACACCTCTTTTTCCTTTTCTTCTTTTCTCTTTTCATTTTTCTTTGCTCTTTTCTCTTCTTTTCTCATCTTTTCTCCTCTTTACTCTTTTCCCTTTTCTCTTCTTTTTTCTTTTCTCTTCTTTTCTCGTTTCTCTTCTTTTCTCGTTTCTCTTCTTTTCTCTTTTCCCTTTTCTTTTCTCTTTTCTCTATTCTCTTCTTTTCTCTTTTTTCTCTTCTATTCACTTTTCACTTTTATCTTTTCTCTTCTTTTCTCTATTCTCTTCTTTTCTATTTTCCCTTTTCTTTTCTTTTCTCTTTTCTCTACTTTTCTCTTTTCTCTTCTTTTCTCCTTTCACGTTTCTTTTCTCTTTTCTCTTCTTTTCTCATTCATTTTTTCTCTTTTCTCTTTTCTCTTCTTTTCTCTTTTCTCTTCTTTTCTCTTCCTTTTATCTTCTATTCTCTTTTCTCTTCTTTTCTCTTCATTTCTCTTTCCTCATTTCTCTATTCTCATCTGTTCTCTTTTCTCTTCTTTGCTCTTTTCTCTTTTCTCTTCTTCTATCTACATTTATCTTCTTTTCTCTTTTCTCTTTTCTCTATTCTCTTCTGTTCTCTTTTGTCTTCTTTCCACTGTTCCCTTTTCTCGTCTATTCTCTTTTATCTTTTCTCTTCATTTATCTTTTCTCTTCTTTTCCATTCTCTCTTCTTTTCTCTTTTCTCATTTCTCATTTCTCTTTTCTTTTCTTTTCTCTTTTCTCTTCTTGACTCTTTTTTCTCTTCTGTTCACTTTTCTCTTTTATCTATTCTCTTCTTTTCTCTATTCTCTTCTTTTCTCTTTTCCCTTTTCTTTTCTTTTCTCTTTTCTCTACTTTTCTCTTTTCTTTTCTTTTCTCTTTTCTCTTCTTTTCTCTTCCTTTCTCCATACACGTTTCTTTTCTCTTTTCTCTTCTTTTCTCATTCATTTTTTCTCTTTTCTCTTTTCTCTTCTTTTATCTTCTATTCTCTTTTCTCTTCTTTTCTCTTCATTTCTCTTTCCTCATTTCTCTATTCTCATCTGTTCTCTTTTCTCTTCTTTGCTCTTTTCTCTTTTCTCTTCTTCTATCTACTTTTATCTTCTTTTCTCTTTTCTCTTTTCTCTATTCTCTTCTGTTCTCTTTTGTCTTCTTTCCACTGTTCCCTTTTCTCGTCTATTCTCTTTTATCTTTTCTCTTCATTTCTCTTTTCTCTTCTTTTCCATTCTCTCTTCTTTTCTCTTTTCTCATTTCTCATTTCTCTTTTCTTTTCTTTTCTCTTTTCTCTTTTCTCTTCTGGTCTCTTTTTTCTCTTCTATTCTTTTCTCTTCTTTTCTCTTTTCCATTTTCTCTTCTTTTCTCTTGTCTCTTTTCTCTTTTCACTTCTTTTCTCTTTTCTCTTTTCTATTTCCTCTTCATTTCTATTTTATCTCTTCTCTTCTTTTCTCTTTTCCCTTTTCTTTTCTCTTTTCTCTTCTTTTCTCTTTTCTCTTCTTTTCTCTTTTCCCTTTTCTCTTCTTTTTTCTTTTCTCTTCTTTTCTCGTTTCTCTTCTTTTCTCTTTTGTCTTTTCTCTTCTTATCTCTTCTCCTTTTTCTCATATCTGTTCTTTTCTCTTTTCTCTTTTCTCTTCATTTCTCTTCTTTTCGCTTTTCCCTTTGCACCTCTTTTTTCTTTTCTTCTTTTCTCTTTTCACTTTTCTTTTCTCTTTTCTCTTCTTTTCTCTTTTCACTTTTCTTTTCTCTTTTCTCTTCTTTTCTCTTTTCTCATCTTTTCTCCTCTTTACTCTTTTCCCTTTTCTCTTCTTTTTTCTTTTCTCTTCTTTTCTCGTTTCTCTTCTTTTCTCGTTTCTCTTCTATTCTTTTCTCTTCTTTTCTCTTTTCCATTTTCTCTTCTTTTCTCTTGTCTCTTTTCTCTTTTCACTTCTTTTCTCTTTTCTCTTTTCTATTTCCTCTTCATTTCTATTTTATCTCTTCTCTTCTTTTCTCTTTTCCCCTTTCTTTTCTCTTTTCTCTTCTTTTCTCTTTTCTCTTCTTTTCTCTTCTTTTCTCTTTTCCTTTTTCTCTTCTTTTTTCTTTTCTCTTCTTTTCTCTTTACCCTTTTCTCTTCTTTTTTCTTTTCTCTTCTTTTCTCTTTTCTCTTCTTTTCTCCTTTCACTTTTCTTTTCTCTTTTCTCTTCTTTTCTCTTTTCTCATCTTTTCTCCTCTTTACTCTTTTCCCTTTTCTCTTCTTTTTTCTTTTCTCTTCTTTTCTCGTTTCTCTTCTTTTCTCTCTTCTCTATTCTCTTCTTTTCTCTATTAACTTTTCTCTTCTTTTCTGTATTCTCTTCTTTTCTCTTTTTTCTCTTCTATTCACTTTTCTCTTTTATCTTTTCTCTTCTTTTCTCTATTCTCTTCTTTTCTCTTTTCTCTTCTTATCTCTTCATTTCTCTTTCCTCATTTCTCTATTCTCATCTGTTCTCTTTCTCTTCTTTGCTCTTTTCTCTTTTCTTTCTTGTACCTTCTTTTATCTTCTTTTCTCTTTTCTCTTTTCTCTATTCTCTTCTTTTTTCTTTTCTCTTCTTTTCTCGTTTCTCTTCTTTTCTCTTTTCTCCTCTTTTCTCTTTTCCCTTTTCTTTTCTCTTTTCTCTTTTCTCTTTTCTCTTAGTATCTCTTCTTTTCTCTTTTCTCTTCTTTTCTCTACTTTTCTCTTTTCCCTTTATTCTCTTCTTTTCTCTTTTCTCATCTTTTCTCCTCTTTACTCTTTTCCCTTTTCTCTTCTTTTTTCTTTTCTCTTCTTTTCTCGTTTCTCTTCTTTTCTCGTTTCTCTTCTATTCTTTTCTCTTCTTTTCTCTTTTCCATTTTCTCTTCTTTTCTCTTGTCTCTTTTCTCTTTTCACTTCTTTTCTCTTTTCTCTTTTCTATTTCCTCTTCATTTCTATGTTATCTCTTCTCTTCTTTTCTCTTTTCCCTTTTCTGTTCTCTTTTCTCTTCTTTTCTCTTTTGTCTTCTTTTCTCTCCTTTTCTCTTTTCCCTTTTCTCTTCTTTTTTCTTTTCTCTTCTTTTCTCGTTTCTCTTCTTTTCTCTTTTCCCTTTTCTCTTATTTTTCTTTTCTCTTCTTTTCTCTTTTCTCTTCTTTTCTCCTTTCACTTTTCTTTTCTCTTTTCTCTTCTTTTCTCTTTTCTCATCTTTTCTCCTCTTTACTCTTTTCCCTTTTCTCTTCTTTTTTCTTTTCTCTTCTTTTCTCGTTTCTATTCTTTTCTCTTTTCTCTTTTCTCTTATTTTCTCTTATCACTTTTCTCTTCTTTTCTCTTTTCCCTTTTCTCTTTTTTCTCTTTTCCCTTTTCTCTTCTTTTCTCTATTCTCTTTTTCTCTTTAATCTTCTTTTCTCTTTTCACTTTTCTCTTCTTATCTCTTCTCCTTTTTCTCATATCTGTTCTTTTCTCTTCATTTCTCTTCTTTTCTCTTTTCCCTTTACACCCCTTTTTCCTTTTCTTCTTTTCTCTTTTCACTTTTCTTTGCTCTTTTCTCTTTTCTCTTCTTTTCTCTTCCTTTCTCCATACACGTTTCTTTTCTCTTTTCTCTTCTTTTCTCATTCATTTTTTCTCTTTTCTCTTTTCTCTTCTTTTCTCTTCTTTTCTCTTTTCTCTTCTTTTCTCCTTTCTTTTCTCTTTTCTCTTCTTCTCTTCTTTTCTCTTTTCTCTTCTTTTCCCTTCATTTCTCTTTTCTCTTTTGTATTCTTTTATCTTCTATTCTCTTTTCTCTTCTTTTCTCTTCATTTCTCTTTCCTCATTTCTCTATTCTCATCTGTTCTCTTTTCTCTTCTTTGCTCTTTTCTCTTTTATCTTCTTCTATCTACTATTATCTTCTTTTCTCTTTTCTCTTTTCTCTATTCTCTTCTGTTCTCTTTTGTCTTCTTTCCACTGTTCCCTTTTCTCGTCTATTCTCTTTTATCTTTTCTCTTCATTTCTCTTTTCTCTTCTTTTCCATTCTCTCTTCTTTTCTCTTTTCTCATTTCTCATTTCTCTTTTCTTTTCTTTTCTCTTTTCTCTTATGTCTTCTTTTCTCTTCTTTTCTCTTTTCTCTTCTTTTCTCTTCTTTTCTCTTTTCCCTTTTCTCTTCTTTTTTCTTTTCTCTTCTTTTCTCATTTCTCTTCTTTTCTCTTTTCTCTTTTCTCTTCTTATCTCTTCTCCTTTTTCTCATATCTGTTCTTTTCTCTTTTCTATTTTCTCTTCATTTATCTTCTTTTCTCTTTTCCCTTTACCTCTTTTTACTTTTCTTCTTTTCTCTTTTCACTTTTCTTTTCTCTGTTCTCTTCTTTTCTCTTTTCACTTTTCTTTTCTCTTTTCTCTTCTTTTCTCTTTTCTCATCTTTTCTCCTCTTTACTCTTTTCCCATTTCTCTTCTCTTTTCTTTTCTCTTCTTTTATCGTTTCTCTTCTTTTCCCGTTTCTCTTCTTTTCTCTTTTCCCTTTTCTTTTCTCTTTTCTCTATTCTCTTCTTTTCTCTTTTCTCGTATTTTCACTTTTCTCTTCATTTCCCTTCACTTTTCGTTTCTCTTTTCTCTTTTGAATTCTTTTCTCTTCTATTCACTTTTCTCTATTAACTTTTCTCTTCTTTTCTCTTTTCTCTTCTTTTCTCTATTAACTTTTCTCTTCTTTTCTGTATTCTCTTCTTTTCTCTTTTTTCACTTCTATTCACTTTTCTCTTTTATCTTTTCTCTTCTTTTCTCTATTCTCTTCTTTTCTCTTTTCTCTTCTTTTCTCTTCATTTCTCTTTCCTCATTTCTCTATTCTCATCTGTTCTCTTTCTCTTCTTTGCTCTTTTCTCTTTTCTCTTCTATCTTCTTTTATCTTCTTTTCTCTTTTCTCTTTTCTCTTCTTTTCTCTCCTTTTTTCTTTTCTCTTCTTTTCTCGTTTCTCTTCTTTTCTCTTTTCTCCTCTTTTCTCTTTTCCCTTTTCTTTTCTCTTTTCTCTTTTCTCTTTTCTCTTCGTATCTCTTCTTTTCTCTTTTCTCTTCTTTTCTCTACTTTTCTCTTTTCCCTTTATTCTCTTTTCTCTTTTCCTATATTCTCTTCTTTTCTCATTTCTCTTTTCTTTTCTTTTCTCTTTTCTCTTTTCTCTTCTGGTCTCTTTTTTCTCTTCTATTCTTTTCTCTTCTTTTCTCTTTTCCATTTTCTCTTCTTTTCTCTTGTCTCTTTTCTCTTTTCACTTCTTTTCTCTTTTCTCTTTTCTCTTTTCTATTTCCTCTTCATTTCTATTTTATCTCTTCTCTTCTTTTCTCTTTTCCCTTTTCTTTTCTCTTTTCTCTTCTTTTCTCTTTTCTCTTCTTTTCTCTTCTTTTCTCTTTTCCCTTTTCTCTTCTTTTTTCTTTTCTCTTCTTTTCTCGTTTCTCTTCTTTTCTCTTTTCTCGTTTCTCTTCTTATCTCTTCTCCTTTTTCTCATATCTGTTCTTTTCTCTTTTCTCTTTTCTCTTCATTTCTCTTCTTTTCGCTTTTCCCTTTGCACCTCTTTTTTCTTTTCTTCTTTTCTCTTTTCACTTTTCTTTTCTCTTTTCTCTTCTTTTCTCTTTTCACTTTTCTTTTCTCTTTTCTCTTCTTTTCTCTTTTCTCATCTTTTCTCCTCTTTACTCTTTTCCCTTTTCTCTTCTTTTTTCTTTTCTCTTCTTTTCTCGTTTCTCTTCTTTTCTCTTTACCCTTTTCTCTTCTTTTTTCTTTTCTCTTCTTTTCTCTTTTCTCTTCTTTTCTCCTTTCACTTTTCTTTTCTCTTTTCTCTTCTTTTCTCTTTTCTCATCTTTTCTCCTCTTTACTCTTTTCCCTTTTCTCTTCTTTTTTCTTTTCTCTTCTTTTCTCGTTTCTCTTCTTTTCTCTCTTCTCTATTCTCTTCTTTTCTCTATTAACTTTTCTCTTCTTTTCTGTATTCTCTTCTTTTCTCTTTTTTCTCTTCTATTCACTTTTCTCTTTTATCTTTTCTCTTCTTTTCTCTATTCTCTTCTTTTCTCTTTTCTCTTCTTATCTCTTCATTTCTCTTTCCTCATTTCTCTATTCTCATCTGTTCTCTTTCTCTTCTTTGCTCTTTTCTCTTTTCTTTCTTGTACCTTCTTTTATCTTCTTTTCTCTTTTCTCTTTTCTCTTCTTTTCTCTTCTTTTTTCTTTTCTCTTCTTTTCTCGTTTCTCTTCTTTTCTCTTTTCTCCTCTTTTCTCTTTTCCCTTTTCTTTTCTCTTTTCTCTTTTCTCTTTTCTCTTAGTATCTCTTCTTTTCTCTTTTCCCTTTATTCTCTTCTTTTCTCTTTTCTTTTCTTTTCTCTTTTCTCTTTTCTCTTCTGGTCTCTTTTTTCTCTTCTTTTCTCTTTTCACTTTTCTTTTCTCTTTTCTCTTCTTTTCTCTTTTCTCATCTTTTCTCCTCTTTACTCTTTTCCCTTTTCTCTTCTTTTTTCTTTTCTCTTCTTTTCTCGTTTCTCTTCTTTTCTCGTTTCTCTTCTATTCTTTTCTCTTCTTTTCTCTTTTCCATTTTCTCTTCTTTTCTCTTGTCTCTTTTCTCTTTTCACTTCTTTTCTCTTTTCTCTTTTCTATTTCCTCTTCATTTCTATTTTATCTCTTCTCTTCTTTTCTCTTTTCCCTTTTCTTTTCTCTTTTCTCTTCTTTTCTCTTTTCTCTTCTTTTCTCTCCTTTTCTCTTTTCCCTTTTCTCTTCTTTTTTCTTTTCTCTTCTTTTCTCGTTTCTCTTCTTTTCTCTTTTCCCTTTTCTCTTCTTTTTTCTTTTCTCTTCTTTTCTCTTTTCTCTTCTTTTCTCCTTTCACTTTTCTTTTCTCTTTTCTCTTCTTTTCTCTTTTCTCATCTTTTCTCCTCTTTACTCTTTTCCCTTTTCTCTTCTTTTTTCTTTTCTCTTCTTTTCTCGTTTCTATTCTTTTCTCTTTTCTCTTTTCTCTTATTTTCTCTTATCACTTTTCTCTTCTTTTCTCTTTTCCCTTTTCTCTTTTTTCTCTTTTCCCTTTTCTCTTCTTTTCTCTATTCTCTTTTTCTCTTTACTCTTCTTTTCTCTTTTCACTTTTCTCTTCTTATCTCTTCTCCTTTTTCTCATATCTGTTCTTTTCTCTTCATTTCTCTTCTTTTCTCTTTTCCCTTTACACCTCTTTTTCCTTTTCTTCTTTTCTCTTTTCACTTTTCTTTGCTCTTTTCTCTTCTTTTCTCTTTTCTCATCTTTTCTCCTCTTTACTCTTTTCCCTTTTTTCTTCTTTTTTCTTTTCTCTTCTTTTCTCGTTTCTCTTCTTTTCTCGTTTCTCTTCTTTTCTCTTTTCCCTTTTCTTTTCTCTTTTCTCTATTCTCTTCTTTTCTCTTTTTTCTCTTCTATTCACTTTTCACTTTTATCTTTTCTCTTCTTTTCTCTATTCTCTTCTTTTCTATTTTCCCTTTTCTTTTCTTTTCTCTTTTCTCTACTTTTCTCTTTTCTCTTCTTTTCTCCTTTCACGTTTCTTTTCTCTTTTCTCTTCTTTTCTCATTCATTTTTTCTCTTTTCTCTTTTCTCTTCTTTTCTCTTTTCTCTTCTTTTCTCTTCCTTTTATCTTCTATTCTCTTTTCTCTTCTTTTCTCTTCATTTCTCTTTCCTCATTTCTCTATTCTCATCTGTTCTCTTTTCTCTTCTTTGCTCTTTTCTCTTTTCTCTTCTTCTATCTACATTTATCTTCTTTTCTCTTTTCTCTTTTCTCTATTCTCTTCTGTTCTCTTTTGTCTTCTTTCCACTGTTCCCTTTTCTCGTCTATTCTCTTTTATCTTTTCTCTTCATTTCTCTTTTCTCTTCTTTTCCATTCTCTCTTCTTTTCTCTTTTCTCATTTCTCATTTCTCTTTTCTTTTCTTTTCTCTTTTCTCTTCTTGACTCTTTTTTCTCTTCTGTTCACTTTTCTCTTTTAACTTTTCTCTTCTTTTCTCTATTCTCTTCTTTTCTCTTTTCCCTTTTCTTTTCTTTTCTCTTTTCTCTACTTTTCTCTTTTCTTTTCTTTTCTCTTTTCTCTTCTTTTCTCTTCCTTTCTCCATACACGTTTCTTTTCTCTTTTCTCTTCTTTTCTCATTCATTTTTTCTCTTTTCTCTTTTCTCCTCTTTTCTCTTCTTTTCTCTTTTCTCTTCTTTTCTCCTTTCTTTTCTCTTTTCTCTTCTCTTCTTTTCTCTTTTCTCTTCTTTTCCCTTCATTTCTCTTTTCTCTTTTGTATTCTTTTATCTTCTATTCTCTTTTCTCTTCTTTTCTCTTCATTTCTCTTTCTTCATTTCTCTATTCTCATCTGTTCTCTTTTCTCTTCTTTGCTCTTTTCTCTTTTATCTTCTTCTATCTACTTTTATCTTCTTTTCTCTTTTCTCTTTTCTCTATTCTCTTCTGTTCTCTTTTGTCTTCTTTCCACTGTTCCCTTTTCTCGTCTATTCTCTTTTATCTTTTCTCTTCATTTCTCTTTTCTCTTCTTTTCCATTCTCTCTTCTTTTCTCTTTTCTCATTTCTCATTTCTCTTTTCTTTTCTTTTCTCTTTTCTCTTATGTGTTCTTTTCTCTTT
Organism: Chiloscyllium punctatum; assembly: GCF_047496795.1. Lineage (NCBI taxonomy): Eukaryota > Metazoa > Chordata > Chondrichthyes > Orectolobiformes > Hemiscylliidae > Chiloscyllium > Chiloscyllium punctatum. The sequence continues at coordinate 37,891,640 of NC_092779.1, forward strand.
TTTCTCTTCTATTCTTTTCTCTTCTTTTCTCTGTTCCATTTTCTCTTCTTTTCTCTTGTCTCTTTTCTCTTTTCACTTCTATTCTCTTTTCTCTTTTCTATTTCCTCTTCATTTCTATTTTATCTCTTCTCTTCTTTTCTCTTTTCCCTTTTCTTTTCTCTTTTCTCTTCTTTTCTCTTTTCTCTTCTTTTCTCTTCTTTTCTCTTTTCCCTTTTCTCTTCTTTTTTCTTTTCTCTTCTTTTCTCATTTCTCTTCTTTTCTCTTTTCTCTTTTCTCTTCTTATCTCTTCTCCTTTTTCTCATATCTGTTCTTTTCTCTTTTCTATTTTCTCTTCATTTATCTTCTTTTCTCTTTTCCCTTTACCTCTTTTCACTTTTCTTTTCTCTTTTCTCTTCTTTTCTCTTTTCTCATCTTTTCTCCTCTTTACTCTTTTCCCTTTTCTCTTCTTTTCTCTTTTCTCTTCTTTTATCGTTTCTCTTCTTTTCCCGTTTCTCTTCTTTTCTCTTTTCCCTTTTCTTTTCTCTTTTCTCTGTTCTCTTCTTTTCTCTTTTCTCGTATTTTCACTTTTCTCTTCATTTCCCTTCATTTTTCGTTTCTCTTTTCTCTTTTGAATTCTTTTCTCTTCTATTCACTTTTCTCTATTAACTTTTCTCTTCTTTTCTCTTTTCTCTTCTTTTCTCTATTAACTTTTCTCTTCTTTTCTGTATTCTCTTCTTTTCTCTTTTTTCACTTCTATTCACTTTTCTCTTTTATCTTTTCTCTTCTTTTCTCTTTTCTCTTCTTTTCTCCTTTCACTTTTCTTTTCTCTTTTCTCTTCTTTTCTCTTTTCTCATCTTTTCTCCTCATTACTCTTTTCCCTTTTCTCTTCTTTTTTCTTTTCTCTTCTTTTCTCGTTTCTATTCTTTTCTCTTTTCTCTTTTCTCTTATTTTCTCTTATCACTTTTCTCTTCTTTTCTCTTTTCCCTTTTCTCTTCTTTTCTCTATTCTCTTTTTCTCTTTACTCTTCTTTTCTCTTTTCGCTTTTCTCTTCTTATCTCTTCTCCTTTTTCTCATATCTGTTCTTTTCTCTTTTCTCTTTTCGCTTCATTTCTCTTCTTTTCTCTTTTCCCTTTACACCTCTTTTTCCTTTTCTTCCTTTCTCTTTTCACTTTTCTTTTCTCTTTTCTCTTCTTTTTTCTTTTCTCTTCTTTTCTCTTTTCTCTTCTTTTCTCTTTTCCCTTTTCTTTTCTCTTTTCTCTATTCTCTTCTTTTCTCTTTTCTCGTCTTTTCTGTTTTCGCGTCATTTCCCTTCATTTCTCTTTTCTCTTTTCTCTTTTGTATTCTTTTCTCTTCTATTCACTTTTCTGTTTTAACTTTTCTCTTCTTTTCTCTATTCTCTTCTTTTCTCTTTTTTCTCTTCTATTCACTTTTCTCTTTTATCTTTTCTCTTCATTTCTCTTTTCTCCTCTTTTCTCTTTTCCCTTTTCTTTTCTCTTTTCTCTTTTCTCTTTTCTCTTCGTATCTCTTCTTTTCTCTTTTCTCTTCTTTTCTCTACTTTTCTCTTTTCCCTTTATTCTCTTTTCTCTTTTCCTATATTCTCTTCTTTTCTCATTTCTCTTTTCTTTTCTTTTCTCTTTTCTCTATTCTTTTCTCTTTTCTCTTCTTTTCTCTTTTCTCTTCTTTTCTCTTCTTTTCTCTTTTCCCTTTTCTTTTCTCTTTTCTCTTCTTTTCTCTTTTCTCTTCTTTTCTCTTCTTTTCTCTTTTCCCTTTTCTCTTCTTTTTTCTTTTCTCTTCTTTTCTCGTTTCTCTTCTTTTCTCTTTTCTCTTTTCTCTTCTTATCTCTTCTCCTTTTTCTCATATCTGTTCTTTTCTCTTTTCTCTTTTCTCTTCATTTCTCTTCTTTTCGCTTTTCCCTTTGCACCTCTTTTTTCTTTTCTTCTTTTCTCTTTTCACTTTTCTTTTCTCTTTTCTCTTCTTTTCTCTCTTTTCCTATATTCTCTTCTTTTCTCATTTCTCTTTTCTTTTCTTTTCTCTTTTCTCTTTTCTCTTCTGGTCTCTTTTTTCTCTTCTATTCTTTTCTCTTCTTTTCTCTTTTCCATTTTCTCTTCTTTTCTCTTGTCTCTTTTCTCTTTTCACTTCTTTTCTCTTTTCTCTTTTCTATTTCCTCTTCATTTCTATTTTATCTCTTCTCTTCTTTTCTCTTTTCCCTTTTCTTTTCTCTTTTCTCTTCTTTTCTCTTCTTTTCTCTTTTCCCTTTTCTCTTCTTTTTTCTTTTCTCTTCTTTTCTCGTTTCTCTTCTTTTCTCTTTTCTCTTTTCTCTTCTTATCTCTTCTCCTTTTTCTCATATCTGTTCTTTTCTCTTTTCTCTTTTCTCTTCATTTCTCTTATTTTCGCTTTTCCCTTTGCAACTCTTTTTTCTTTTCTTCTTTTCTCTTTTCACTTTTCTTTTCTCTTTTCTCTTCTTTTCTCTTTTCACTTTTCTTTTCTCTTTTCTCTTCTTTTCTCTTTTCTCATCTTTTCTCCTCTTTACTCTTTTCCCTTTTCTCTTCTTTTTTCTTTTCTCTTCTTTTCTCGTTTCTCTTCTTTTCTCGTTTCTCTTCTTTTCTCTTTTCCCTTTTCTTTTCTCTTTTCTCTATTCCCTTCTTTTCTCTTTTCTCGTCTTTTCACTTTTCTCTTCATTTCCCTTCATTTTTCTTATCTCTTTTCTCTTTTGTATTCTTTTCTCTTCTCTTCACTTTTCTCTATTAACTTTTCTCTTCTCTTCTCTATTCTCTTCTTTTCTCTATTAACTTTTCTCTTCTTTTCTGTATTCTCTTCTTTTCTCTTTTTTCTCTTCTATTCACTTTTCTCTTTTATCTTTTCTCTTCGTTTCTCTATTCTCTTCTTTTCTCTTTTCTCTTCTTATCTCTTCATTTCTCTTTCCTCATTTCTCTATTCTCATCTGTTCTCTTTCTCTTCTTTGCTCTTTTCTCTTTTCTCTTCTTCTACCTTCTTTTATCTTCTTTTCTCTTTTCTCTTTTCTCTTCTTTTCTCTTCTTTTTTCTTTTCTCTTCTTTTCTCGTTTCTCTTCTTTTCTCTTTTCTCCTCTTTTCTCTTTTCCCTTTTCTTTTCTCTTTTCTCTTTTCTCTTTTCTCTTAGTATCTCTTCTTTTCTCTTTTCTCTTCTTTTCTCTACTTTTCTCTTTTCCCTTTATTCTCTTCTTTTCTCTTTTCCTATATTCTCTTCTTTTCTCTTTTCTCTTTTCTCTATTCTCTTCTGTTCTCTTTTGTCTTCTTTACTCTGTTCCCTTTTCTCGTCTATTCTCTTTTATCTTTTCTCTTCATTTCTCTTTTCTCTTCTTTTCCATTCTCTCTTCTTTTCTCTTTTCTCATTTCTCATTTCTCTTTTCTTTTCTTTTCTCTTTTCTCTTTTCTCTTCTGGTCTCTTTTTTCCTTTCAATTCTTTTCTCTTCTTTTCTCTTTTCCATTTTCTCTTCTTTTCTCTTGTCTCTTTTCTCTTTTCACTTCTTTTCTCTTTTCTCTTTTCTATTTCCTCTTCATTTCTATTTTATCTCTTCTCTTCTTTTCTCTTTTCCCTTTTCTTTTCTCTTTTCTCTTCTTTTCTCTTTTCTCTTCTTTTCTCTTCTTTTCTCTTTTCCCTTTTCTCTTCTTTTTTCTTTTCTCTTCTTTTCTCGTTTCTCTTCTTTTCTCTTTACCCTTTTCTCTTCTTTTTTCTTTTCTCTTCTTTTCTCCTTTCACTTTTCTTTTCTCGTTTCTCTTCTTTTCTCTTTACCCTTTTCTCTTCTTTTTTCTTTTCTCTTCTTTTCTCTTTTCTCTTCTTTTCTCCTTTCACTTTTCTTTTCTCTTTTCTCTTCTTTTCTCTTTTCTCATCTTTTCTCCTCTTTACTCTTTTCCCTTTTCTCTTCTTTTTTCTTTTCTCTTCTTTTCTCGTTTCTCTTCTTTTCTCTCTTCTCTATTCTCTTCTTTTCTCTATTAACTTTTCTCTTCTTTTCTGTATTCTCTTCTTTTCTCTTTTTTCTCTTCTATTCACTTTTCTCTTTTATCTTTTCTCTTCTTTTCTCTATTCTCTTCTTTTCTCTTTTCTCTTCTTATCTCTTCATTTCTCTTTCCTCATTTCTCTATTCTCATCTGTTCTCTTTCTCTTCTTTGCTCTTTTCTCTTTTCTTTCTTGTACCTTCTTTTATCTTCTTTTCTCTTTTCTCTTTTCTCTTCTTTTCTCTTCTTTTTTCTTTTCTCTTCTTTTCTCGTTTCTCTTCTTTTCTCTTTTCTCCTCTTTTCTCTTTTCCCTTTTCTTTTCTCTTTTCTCTTTTCTCTTTTCTCTTAGTATCTCTTCTTTTCTCTTTTCTCTTCTTTTCTCTACTTTTCTCTTTTCCCTTTATTCTCTTCTTTTCTCTTTTCTCATCTTTTCTCCTCTTTACTCTTTTCCCTTTTCTCTTCTTTTTTCTTTTCTCTTCTTTTCTCGTTTCTCTTCTTTTCTCGTTTCTCTTCTATTCTTTTCTCTTCTTTTCTCTTTTCCATTTTCTCTTCTTTTCTCTTGTCTCTTTTCTCTTTTCACTTCTTTTCTCATTTCTCTTTTCTATTTCCTCTTCATTTCTATTTTATCTCTTCTCTTCTTTTCTCTTTTCCCTTTTCTTTTCTCTTTTCTCTTCTTTTCTCTTTTGTCTTCTTTTCTCTCCTTTTCTCTTTTCCCTTTTCTCTTCTTTTTTCTTTTCTCTTCTTTTCTCGTTTCTCTTCTTTTCTCTTTTCCCTTTTCTCTTCTTTTTTCTTTTCTCTTCTTTTCTCTTTTCTCTTCTTTTCTCCTTTCACTTTTCTTTTCTCTTTTCTCTTCTTTTCTCTTTTCTCATCTTTTCTCCTCTTTACTCTTTTCCCTTTTCTCTTCTTTTTTCTTTTCTCTTCTTTTCTCGTTTCTATTCTTTTCTCTTTTCTCTTTTCTCTTATTTTCTCTTATCACTTTTCTCTTGTTTTCTCTTTTCCCTTTTCTCTTTTTTCTCTTTTCCCTTTTCTCTTCTTTTCTCTATTCTCTTTTTCTCTTTACTCTTCTTTTCTCTTTTCACTTTTCTCTTCTTATCTCTTCTCCTTTTTCTCATATCTGTTCTGTTCTCTTCATTTCTCTTCTTTTCTCTTTTCCCTTTACACCTCTTTTTCCTTTTCTTCTTTTCTCTTTTCATTTTTCTTTGCTCTTTTCTCTTCTTTTCTCATCTTTTCTCCTCTTTACTCTTTTCCCTTTTCTCTTCTTTTTTCTTTTCTCTTCTTTTCTCGTTTCTCTTCTTTTCTCGTTTCTCTTCTTTTCTCTTTTCCCTTTTCTTTTCTCTTTTCTCTATTCTCTTCTTTTCTCTTTTTTCTCTTCTATTCACTTTTCACTTTTATCTTTTCTCTTCTTTTCTCTATTCTCTTCTTTTCTATTTTCCCTTTTCTTTTCTTTTCTCTTTTCTCTACTTTTCTCTTTTCTCTTCTTTTCTCCTTTCACGTTTCTTTTCTCTTTTCTCTTCTTTTCTCATTCATTTTTTCTCTTTTCTCTTTTCTCTTCTTTTCTCTTTTCTCTTCTTTTCTCTTCCTTTTATCTTCTATTCTCTTTTCTCTTCTTTTCTCTTCATTTCTCTTTCCTCATTTCTCTATTCTCATCTGTTCTCTTTTCTCTTCTTTGCTCTTTTCTCTTTTCTCTTCTTCTATCTACATTTATCTTCTTTTCTCTTTTCTCTTTTCTCTATTCTCTTCTGTTCTCTTTTGTCTTCTTTCCACTGTTCCCTTTTCTCGTCTATTCTCTTTTATCTTTTCTCTTCATTTATCTTTTCTCTTCTTTTCCATTCTCTCTTCTTTTCTCTTTTCTCATTTCTCATTTCTCTTTTCTTTTCTTTTCTCTTTTCTCTTCTTGACTCTTTTTTCTCTTCTGTTCACTTTTCTCTTTTATCTATTCTCTTCTTTTCTCTATTCTCTTCTTTTCTCTTTTCCCTTTTCTTTTCTTTTCTCTTTTCTCTACTTTTCTCTTTTCTTTTCTTTTCTCTTTTCTCTTCTTTTCTCTTCCTTTCTCCATACACGTTTCTTTTCTCTTTTCTCTTCTTTTCTCATTCATTTTTTCTCTTTTCTCTTTTCTCTTCTTTTCTCTTCTTTTCTCTTTTCTCTTCTTTTCTCCTTTCTTTTCTCTTTTCTCTTCTTCTCTTCTTTTCTCTTTTCTCTTCTTTTCCCTTCATTTCTCTTTTCTCTTTTGTATTCTTTTATCTTCTATTCTCTTTTCTCTTCTTTTCTCTTCATTTCTCTTTCCTCATTTCTCTATTCTCATCTGTTCTCTTTTCTCTTCTTTGCTCTTTTCTCTTTTCTCTTCTTCTATCTACTTTTATCTTCTTTTCTCTTTTCTCTTTTCTCTATTCTCTTCTGTTCTCTTTTGTCTTCTTTCCACTGTTCCCTTTTCTCGTCTATTCTCTTTTATCTTTTCTCTTCATTTCTCTTTTCTCTTCTTTTCCATTCTCTCTTCTTTTCTCTTTTCTCATTTCTCATTTCTCTTTTCTTTTCTTTTCTCTTTTCTCTTATGTCTTCTTTTCTCTTTTTTCTCTTCTATTCTTTTCTCTTCTTTTCTCTTTTCCATTTTCTCTTCTTTTCTCTTGTCTCTTTTCTCTTTTCACTTCTTTTCTCTTTTCTCTTTTCTATTTCCTCTTCATTTCTATTTTATCTCTTCTCTTCTTTTCTCTTTTCCCTTTTCTTTTCTCTTTTCTCTTCTTTTCTCTTTTCTCTTCTTTTCTCTTCTTTTCTCTTTTCCCTTTTCTCTTCTTTTTTCTTTTCTCTTCTTTTCTCGTTTCTCTTCTTTTCTCTTTTCTCTTTTCTCTTCTTATCTCTTCTCCTTTTTCTCATATCTGTTCTTTTCTCTTTTCTCTTTTCTCTTCATTTCTCTTCTTTTCGCTTTTCCCTTTGCACCTCTTTTTTCTTTTCTTCTTTTCTCTTTTCACTTTTCTTTTCTCTTTTCTCTTCTTTTCTCTTTTCACTTTTCTTTTCTCTTTTCTCTTCTTTTCTCTTTTCTCATCTTTTCTCCTCTTTACTCTTTTCCCTTTTCTCTTCTTTTTTCTTTTCTCTTCTTTTCTCGTTTCTCTTCTTTTCTCTTTACCCTTTTCTCTTCTTTTTTCTTTTCTCTTCTTTTCTCTTTTCTCTTCTTTTCTCCTTTCACTTTTCTTTTCTCTTTTCTCTTCTTTTCTCTTTTCTCATCTTTTCTCCTCTTTACTCTTTTCCCTTTTCTCTTCTTTTTTCTTTTCTCTTCTTTTCTCGTTTCTCTTCTTTTCTCTCTTCTCTATTCTCTTCTTTTCTCTATTAACTTTTCTCTTCTTTTCTGTATTCTCTTCTTTTCTCTTTTTTCTCTTCTATTCACTTTTCTCTTTTATCTTTTCTCTTCTTTTCTCTATTCTCTTCTTTTCTCTTTTCTCTTCTTATCTCTTCATTTCTCTTTCCTCATTTCTCTATTCTCATCTGTTCTCTTTCTCTTCTTTGCTCTTTTCTCTTTTCTTTCTTGTACCTTCTTTTATCTTCTTTTCTCTTTTCTCTTTTCTCTTCTTTTCTCTTCTTTTTTCTTTTCTCTTCTTTTCTCGTTTCTCTTCTTTTCTCTTTTCTCCTCTTTTCTCTTTTCCCTTTTCTTTTCTCTTTTCTCTTTTCTCTTTTCTCTTAGTATCTCTTCTTTTCTCTTTTCCCTTTATTCTCTTCTTTTCTCTTTTCTTTTCTTTTCTCTTTTCTCTTTTCTCTTCTGGTCTCTTTTTTCTCTTCTTTTCTCTTTTCACTTTTCTTTTCTCTTTTCTCTTCTTTTCTCTTTTCTCATCTTTTCTCCTCTTTACTCTTTTCCCTTTTCTCTTCTTTTTTCTTTTCTCTTCTTTTCTCGTTTCTCTTCTTTTCTCGTTTCTCTTCTATTCTTTTCTCTTCTTTTCTCTTTTCCATTTTCTCTTCTTTTCTCTTGTCTCTTTTCTCTTTTCACTTCTTTTCTCTTTTCTCTTTTCTATTTCCTCTTCATTTCTATTTTATCTCTTCTCTTCTTTTCTCTTTTCCCTTTTCTTTTCTCTTTTCTCTTCTTTTCTCTTTTCTCTTCTTTTCTCTCCTTTTCTCTTTTCCCTTTTCTCTTCTTTTTTCTTTTCTCTTCTTTTCTCGTTTCTCTTCTTTTCTCTTTTCCCTTTTCTCTTCTTTTTTCTTTTCTCTTCTTTTCTCTTTTCTCTTCTTTTCTCCTTTCACTTTTCTTTTCTCTTTTCTCTTCTTTTCTCTTTTCTCATCTTTTCTCCTCTTTACTCTTTTCCCTTTTCTCTTCTTTTTTCTTTTCTCTTCTTTTCTCGTTTCTATTCTTTTCTCTTTTCTCTTTTCTCTTATTTTCTCTTATCACTTTTCTCTTCTTTTCTCTTTTCCCTTTTCTCTTTTTTCTCTTTTCCCTTTTCTCTTCTTTTCTCTATTCTCTTTTTCTCTTTACTCTTCTTTTCTCTTTTCACTTTTCTCTTCTTATCTCTTCTCCTTTTTCTCATATCTGTTCTTTTCTCTTCATTTCTCTTCTTTTCTCTTTTCCCTTTACACCTCTTTTTCCTTTTCTTCTTTTCTCTTTTCACTTTTCTTTGCTCTTTTCTCTTCTTTTCTCTTTTCTCATCTTTTCTCCTCTTTACTCTTTTCCCTTTTTTCTTCTTTTTTCTTTTCTCTTCTTTTCTCGTTTCTCTTCTTTTCTCGTTTCTCTTCTTTTCTCTTTTCCCTTTTCTTTTCTCTTTTCTCTATTCTCTTCTTTTCTCTTTTTTCTCTTCTATTCACTTTTCACTTTTATCTTTTCTCTTCTTTTCTCTATTCTCTTCTTTTCTATTTTCCCTTTTCTTTTCTTTTCTCTTTTCTCTACTTTTCTCTTTTCTCTTCTTTTCTCCTTTCACGTTTCTTTTCTCTTTTCTCTTCTTTTCTCATTCATTTTTTCTCTTTTCTCTTTTCTCTTCTTTTCTCTTTTCTCTTCTTTTCTCTTCCTTTTATCTTCTATTCTCTTTTCTCTTCTTTTCTCTTCATTTCTCTTTCCTCATTTCTCTATTCTCATCTGTTCTCTTTTCTCTTCTTTGCTCTTTTCTCTTTTCTCTTCTTCTATCTACATTTATCTTCTTTTCTCTTTTCTCTTTTCTCTATTCTCTTCTGTTCTCTTTTGTCTTCTTTCCACTGTTCCCTTTTCTCGTCTATTCTCTTTTATCTTTTCTCTTCATTTCTCTTTTCTCTTCTTTTCCATTCTCTCTTCTTTTCTCTTTTCTCATTTCTCATTTCTCTTTTCTTTTCTTTTCTCTTTTCTCTTCTTGACTCTTTTTTCTCTTCTGTTCACTTTTCTCTTTTAACTTTTCTCTTCTTTTCTCTATTCTCTTCTTTTCTCTTTTCCCTTTTCTTTTCTTTTCTCTTTTCTCTACTTTTCTCTTTTCTTTTCTTTTCTCTTTTCTCTTCTTTTCTCTTCCTTTCTCCATACACGTTTCTTTTCTCTTTTCTCTTCTTTTCTCATTCATTTTTTCTCTTTTCTCTTTTCTCCTCTTTTCTCTTCTTTTCTCTTTTCTCTTCTTTTCTCCTTTCTTTTCTCTTTTCTCTTCTCTTCTTTTCTCTTTTCTCTTCTTTTCCCTTCATTTCTCTTTTCTCTTTTGTATTCTTTTATCTTCTATTCTCTTTTCTCTTCTTTTCTCTTCATTTCTCTTTCTTCATTTCTCTATTCTCATCTGTTCTCTTTTCTCTTCTTTGCTCTTTTCTCTTTTATCTTCTTCTATCTACTTTTATCTTCTTTTCTCTTTTCTCTTTTCTCTATTCTCTTCTGTTCTCTTTTGTCTTCTTTCCACTGTTCCCTTTTCTCGTCTATTCTCTTTTATCTTTTCTCTTCATTTCTCTTTTCTCTTCTTTTCCATTCTCTCTTCTTTTCTCTTTTCTCATTTCTCATTTCTCTTTTCTTTTCTTTTCTCTTTTCTCTTATGTGTTCTTTTCTCTTTTTTCTCTTCTATTCTTTTCTCTTCTTTTCTCTGTTCCATTTTCTCTTCTTTTCTCTTGTCTCTTTTCTCTTTTCACTTCTATTCTCTTTTCTCTTTTCTATTTCCTCTTCATTTCTATTTTATCTCTTCTCTTCTTTTCTCTTTTCCCTTTTCTTTTCTCTTTTCTCTTCTTTTCTCTTTTCTCTTCTTTTCTCTTCTTTTCTCTTTTCCCTTTTCTCTTCTTTTCTCTTTTCTCTTCTTTTCTCTATTAACTTTTCTCTTCTTTTCTGTATTCTCTTCTTTTCTCTTTTTTCACTTCTATTCACTTTTCTCTTTTATCTTTTCTCTTCTTTTCTCTTTTCTCTTCTTTTCTCCTTTCACTTTTCTTTTCTCTTTTCTCTTCTTTTCTCTTTTCTCATCTTTTCTCCTCATTACTCTTTTCCCTTTTCTCTTCTTTTTTCTTTTCTCTTCTTTTCTCGTTTCTATTCTTTTCTCTTTTCTCTTTTCTCTTATTTTCTCTTATCACTTTTCTCTTCTTTTCTCTTTTCCCTTTTCTCTTCTTTTCTCTATTCTCTTTTTCTCTTTACTCTTCTTTTCTCTTTTCGCTTTTCTCTTCTTATCTCTTCTCCTTTTTCTCATATCTGTTCTTTTCTCTTTTCTCTTTTCGCTTCATTTCTCTTCTTTTCTCTTTTCCCTTTACACCTCTTTTTCCTTTTCTTCTTTTCTCTTTTCACTTTTCTTTTCTCTTTTCTCTTCTTTTTTCTTTTCTCTTCTTTTCTCTTTTCTCTTCTTTTCTCTTTTCCCTTTTCTTTTCTCTTTTCTCTATTCTCTTCTTTTCTCTTTTCTCGTCTTTTCTGTTTTCGCGTCATTTCCCTTCATTTCTCTTTTCTCTTTTCTCTTTTGTATTCTTTTCTCTTCTATTCACTTTTCTGTTTTAACTTTTCTCTTCTTTTCTCTATTCTCTTCTTTTCTCTTTTTTCTCTTCTATTCACTTTTCTCTTTTATCTTTTCTCTTCTTTTCTCTTTTCTCCTCTTTTCTCTTTTCCCTTTTCTTTTCTCTTTTCTCTTTTCTCTTTTCTCTTCGTATCTCTTCTTTTCTCTTTTCTCTTCTTTTCTCTACTTTTCTCTTTTCCCTTTATTCTCTTTTCTCTTTTCCTATATTCTCTTCTTTTCTCATTTCTCTTTTCTTTTCTTTTCTCTTTTCTCTATTCTTTTCTCTTTTCTCTTCTTTTCTCTTTTCTCTTCTTTTCTCTTTTCCCTTTTCTTTTCTCTTTTCTCTTCTTTTCTCTTTTCTCTTCTTTTCTCTTCTTTTCTCTTTTCCCTTTTCTCTTCTTTTTTCTTTTCTCTTCTTTTCTCGTTTCTCTTCTTTTCTCTTTTCTCTTTTCTCTTCTTATCTCTTCTCCTTTTTCTCATATCTGTTCTTTTCTCTTTTCTCTTTTCTCTTCATTTCTCTTCTTTTCGCTTTTCCCTTTGCACCTCTTTTTTCTTTTCTTCTTTTCTCTTTTCACTTTTCTTTTCTCTTTTCTCTTCTTTTCTCTCTTTTCCTATATTCTCTTCTTTTCTCATTTCTCTTTTCTTTTCTTTTCTCTTTTCTCTTTTCTCTTCTGGTCTCTTTTTTCTCTTCTATTCTTTTCTCTTCTTTTCTCTTTTCCATTTTCTCTTCTTTTCTCTTGTCTCTTTTCTCTTTTCACTTCTTTTCTCTTTTCTCTTTTCTATTTCCTCTTCATTTCTATTTTATCTCTTCTCTTCTTTTCTCTTTTCCCTTTTCTTTTCTCTTTTCTCTTCTTTTCTCTTCTTTTCTCTTTTCCCTTTTCTCTTCTTTTTTCTTTTCTCTTCTTTTCTCGTTTCTCTTCTTTTCTCTTTTCTCTTTTCTCTTCTTATCTCTTCTCCTTTTTCTCATATCTGTTCTTTTCTCTTTTCTCTTTTCTCTTCATTTCTCTTATTTTCGCTTTTCCCTTTGCAACTCTTTTTTCTTTTCTTCTTTTCTCTTTTCACTTTTCTTTTCTCTTTTCTCTTCTTTTCTCTTTTCACTTTTCTTTTCTCTTTTCTCTTCTTTTCTCTTTTCTCATCTTTTCTCCTCTTTACTCTTTTCCCTTTTCTCTTCTTTTTTCTTTTCTCTTCTTTTCTCGTTTCTCTTCTTTTCTCGTTTCTCTTCTTTTCTCTTTTCCCTTTTCTTTTCTCTTTTCTCTATTCTCTTCTTTTCTCTTTTCTCGTCTTTTCACTTTTCTCTTCATTTCCCTTCATTTTTCTTATCTCTTTTCTCTTTTGTATTCTTTTCTCTTCTCTTCACTTTTCTCTATTAACTTTTCTCTTCTCTTCTCTATTCTCTTCTTTTCTCTATTAACTTTTCTCTTCTTTTCTGTATTCTCTTCTTTTCTCTTTTTTCTCTTCTATTCACTTTTCTCTTTTCTCTTTTCTCTTCGTTTCTCTATTCTCTTCTTTTCTCTTTTCTCTTCTTATCTCTTCATTTCTCTTTCCTCATTTCTCTATTCTCATCTGTTCTCTTTCTCTTCTTTGCTCTTTTCTCTTTTCTCTTCTTCTACCTTCTTTTATCTTCTTTTCTCTTTTCTCTTTTCTCTTCTTTTCTCTTCTTTTTTCTTTTCTCTTCTTTTCTCGTTTCTCTTCTTTTCTCTTTTCTCCTCTTTTCTCTTTTCCCTTTTCTTTTCTCTTTTCTCTTTTCTCTTTTCTCTTAGTATCTCTTCTTTTCTCTTTTCTCTTCTTTTCTCTACTTTTCTCTTTTCCCTTTATTCTCTTCTTTTCTCTTTTCCTATATTCTCTTCTTTTCTCTTTTCTCTTTTCTCTATTCTCTTCTGTTCTCTTTTGTCTTCTTTACTCTGTTCCCTTTTCTCGTCTATTCTCTTTTATCTTTTCTCTTCATTTCTCTTTTCTCTTCTTTTCCATTCTCTCTTCTTTTCTCTTTTCTCATTTCTCATTTCTCTTTTCTTTTCTTTTCTCTTTTCTCTTTTCTCTTCTGGTCTCTTTTTTCCTTTCAATTCTTTTCTCTTCTTTTCTCTTTTCCATTTTCTCTTCTTTTCTCTTGTCTCTTTTCTCTTTTCACTTCTTTTCTCTTTTCTCTTTTCTATTTCCTCTTCATTTCTATTTTATCTCTTCTCTTCTTTTCTCTTTTCCCTTTTCTTTTCTCTTTTCTCTTCTTTTCTCTTTTCTCTTCTTTTCTCTCCTTTTCTCTTTTCCCTTTTCTCTTCTTTTTTCTTTTCTCTTCTTTTCTCGTTTCTCTTCTTTTCTCTTTTCCCTTTTCTCTTCTTTTTTCTTTTCTCTTCTTTTCTCTTTTCTCTTCTTTTCTCCTTTCACTTTTCTTTTCTCTTTTCTCTTCTTTTCTCTTTTCTCATCTTTTCTCCTCTTTACTCTTTTCCCTTTTCTCTTCTTTTTTCTTTTCTCTTCTTTTCTCGTTTCTATTCTTTTCTCTTTTCTCTTTTCTCTTATTTTCTCTTATCACTTTTCTCTTGTTTTCTCTTTTCCCTTTTCTCTTTTTTCTCTTTTCCCTTTTCTCTTCTTTTCTCTATTCTCTTTTTCTCTTTACTCTTCTTTTCTCTTTTCACTTTTCTCTTCTTATCTCTTCTCCTTTTTCTCATATCTGTTCTGTTCTCTTCATTTCTCTTCTTTTCTCTTTTCCCTTTACACCTCTTTTTCCTTTTCTTCTTTTCTCTTTTCATTTTTCTTTGCTCTTTTCTCTTCTTTTCTCATCTTTTCTCCTCTTTACTCTTTTCCCTTTTCTCTTCTTTTTTCTTTTCTCTTCTTTTCTCGTTTCTCTTCTTTTCTCGTTTCTCTTCTTTTCTCTTTTCCCTTTTCTTTTCTCTTTTCTCTATTCTCTTCTTTTCTCTTTTTTCTCTTCTATTCACTTTTCACTTTTATCTTTTCTCTTCTTTTCTCTATTCTCTTCTTTTCTATTTTCCCTTTTCTTTTCTTTTCTCTTTTCTCTACTTTTCTCTTTTCTCTTCTTTTCTCCTTTCACGTTTCTTTTCTCTTTTCTCTTCTTTTCTCATTCATTTTTTCTCTTTTCTCTTTTCTCTTCTTTTCTCTTTTCTCTTCTTTTCTCTTCCTTTTATCTTCTATTCTCTTTTCTCTTCTTTTCTCTTCATTTCTCTTTCCTCATTTCTCTATTCTCATCTGTTCTCTTTTCTCTTCTTTGCTCTTTTCTCTTTTCTCTTCTTCTATCTACATTTATCTTCTTTTCTCTTTTCTCTTTTCTCTATTCTCTTCTGTTCTCTTTTGTCTTCTTTCCACTGTTCCCTTTTCTCGTCTATTCTCTTTTATCTTTTCTCTTCATTTCTCTTTTCTCTTCTTTTCCATTCTCTCTTCTTTTCTCTTTTCTCATTTCTCATTTCTCTTTTCTTTTCTTTTCTCTTTTCTCTTCTTGACTCTTTTTTCTCTTCTGTTCACTTTTCTCTTTTATCTATTCTCTTCTTTTCTCTATTCTCTTCTTTTCTCTTTTCCCTTTTCTTTTCTTTTCTCTTTTCTCTACTTTTCTCTTTTCTTTTCTTTTCTCTTTTCTCTTCTTTTCTCTTCCTTTCTCCATACACGTTTCTTTTCTCTTTTCTCTTCTTTTCTCATTCATTTTTTCTCTTTTCTCTTTTCTCTTCTTTTCTCTTCTTTTCTCTTTTCTCTTCTTTTCTCCTTTCTTTTCTCTTTTCTCTTCTTCTCTTCTTTTCTCTTTTCTCTTCTTTTCCCTTCATTTCTCTTTTCTCTTTTGTATTCTTTTATCTTCTATTCTCTTTTCTCTTCTTTTCTCTTCATTTCTCTATCCTCATTTCTCTATTCTCATCTGTTCTCTTTTCTCTTCTTTGCTCTTTTCTCTTTTCTCTTCTTCTATCTACTTTTATCTTCTTTTCTCTTTTCTCTTTTCTCTATTCTCTTCTGTTCTCTTTTGTCTTCTTTCCACTGTTCCCTTTTCTCGTCTATTCTCTTTTATCTTTTCTCTTCATTTCTCTTTTCTCTTCTTTTCCATTCTCTCTTCTTTTCTCTTTTCTCATTTCTCATTTCTCTTTTCTTTTCTTTTCTCTTTTCTCTTATGTCTTCTTTTCTCTTTTTTCTCTTCTATTCTTTTCTCTTCTTTTCTCTTTTCCATTTTCTCTTCTTTTCTCTTGTCTCTTTTCTCTTTTCACTTCTTTTCTCTTTTCTCTTTTCTATTTCCTCTTCATTTCTATTTTATCTCTTCTCTTCTTTTCTCTTTTCCCTTTTCTTTTCTCTTTTCTCTTCTTTTCTCTTTTCTCTTCTTTTCTCTTCTTTTCTCTTTTCCCTTTTCTCTTCTTTTTTCTTTTCTCTTCTTTTCTCGTTTCTCTTCTTTTCTCTTTTCTCTTTTCTCTTCTTATCTCTTCTCCTTTTTCTCATATCTGTTCTTTTCTCTTTTCTCTTTTCTCTTCATTTCTCTTCTTTTCGCTTTTCCCTTTGCACCTCTTTTTTCTTTTCTTCTTTTCTCTTTTCACTTTTCTTTTCTCTTTTCTCTTCTTTTCTCTTTTCACTTTTCTTTTCTCTTTTCTCTTCTTTTCTCTTTTCTCATCTTTTCTCCTCTTTACTCTTTTCCCTTTTCTCTTCTTTTTTCTTTTCTCTTCTTTTCTCGTTTCTCTTCTTTTCTCTTTACCCTTTTCTCTTCTTTTTTCTTTTCTCTTCTTTTCTCTTTTCTCTTCTTTTCTCCTTTCACTTTTCTTTTCTCTTTTCTCTTCTTTTCTCTTTTCTCATCTTTTCTCCTCTTTACTCTTTTCCCTTTTCTCTTCTTTTTTCTTTTCTCTTCTTTTCTCGTTTCTCTTCTTTTCTCTCTTCTCTATTCTCTTCTTTTCTCTATTAACTTTTCTCTTCTTTTCTGTATTCTCTTCTTTTCTCTTTTTTCTCTTCTATTCACTTTTCTCTTTTATCTTTTCTCTTCTTTTCTCTATTCTCTTCTTTTCTCTTTTCTCTTCTTATCTCTTCATTTCTCTTTCCTCATTTCTCTATTCTCATCTGTTCTCTTTCTCTTCTTTGCTCTTTTCTCTTTTCTTTCTTGTACCTTCTTTTATCTTCTTTTCTCTTTTCTCTTTTCTCTTCTTTTCTCTTCTTTTTTCTTTTCTCTTCTTTTCTCGTTTCTCTTCTTTTCTCTTTTCTCCTCTTTTCTCTTTTCCCTTTTCTTTTCTCTTTTCTCTTTTCTCTTTTCTCTTAGTATCTCTTCTTTTCTCTTTTCCCTTTATTCTCTTCTTTTCTCTTTTCTTTTCTTTTCTCTTTTCTCTTTTCTCTTCTGGTCTCTTTTTTCTCTTCTTTTCTCTTTTCACTTTTCTTTTCTCTTTTCTCTTCATTTCTCTTTTCTCATCTTTTCTCCTCTTTACTCTTTTCCCTTTTCTCTTCTTTTTTCTTTTCTCTTCTTTTCTCGTTTCTCTTCTTTTCTCGTTTCTCTTCTATTCTTTTCTCTTCTTTTCTCTTTTCCATTTTCTCTTCTTTTCTCTTGTCTCTTTTCTCTTTTCACTTCTTTTCTCTTTTCTCTTTTCTATTTCCTCTTCATTTCTATTTTATCTCTTCTCTTCTTTTCTCTTTTCCCTTTATTCTCTTCTTTTCTCTTTTCTTTTCTTTTCTCTTTTCTCTTTTCTCTTCTGGTCTCTTTTTTCTCTTCTTTTCTCTTTTCCCTTTTCTTTTCTCTTTTCTCTTCTTTTCTCTTTTCTCTTCTTTTCTCTCCTTTTCTCTTTTCCCTTTTCTCTTCTTTTTTCTTTTCTCTTCTTTTCTCGTTTCTCTTCTTTTCTCTTTTCCCTTTTCTCTTCTTTTTTCTTTTCTCTTCTTTTCTCTTTTCTCTTCTTTTCTCCTTTCACTTTTCTTTTCTCTTTTCTCTTCTTTTCTCTTTTCTCATCTTTTCTCCTCTTTACTCTTTTCCCTTTTCTCTTCTTTTTTCTTTTCTCTTCTTTTCTCGTTTCTATTCTTTTCTCTTTTCTCTTTTCTCTTATTTTCTCTTATCACTTTTCTCTTCTTTTCTCTTTTCCCTTTTCTCTTTTTTCTCTTTTCCCTTTTCTCTTCTTTTCTCTATTCTCTTTTTCTCTTTACTCTTCTTTTCTCTTTTCACTTTTCTCTTCTTATCTCTTCTCCTTTTTCTCATATCTGTTCTTTTCTCTTCATTTCTCTTCTTTTCTCTTTTCCCTTTACACCTCTTTTTCCTTTTCTTCTTTTCTCTTTTCACTTTTCTTTGCTCTTTTCTCTTCTTTTCTCTTTTCTCATCTTTTCTCCTCTTTACTCTTTTCCCTTTTTTCTTCTTTTTTCTTTTCTCTTCTTTTCTCGTTTCTCTTCTTTTCTCGTTTCTCTTCTTTTCTCTTTTCCCTTTTCTTTTCTCTTTTCTCTATTCTCTTCTTTTCTCTTTTTTCTCTTCTATTCACTTTTCACTTTTATCTTTTCTCTTCTTTTCTCTATTCTCTTCTTTTCTATTTTCCCTTTTCTTTTCTTTTCTCTTTTCTCTACTTTTCTCTTTTCTCTTCTTTTCTCCTTTCACGTTTCTTTTCTCTTTTCTCTTCTTTTCTCATTCATTTTTTCTCTTTTCTCTTTTCTCTTCTTTTCTCTTTTCTCTTCTTTTCTCTTCCTTTTATCTTCTATTCTCTTTTCTCTTCTTTTCTCTTCATTTCTCTTTCCTCATTTCTCTATTCTCATCTGTTCTCTTTTCTCTTCTTTGCTCTTTTCTCTTTTCTCTTCTTCTATCTACATTTATCTTCTTTTCTCTTTTCTCTTTTCTCTATTCTCTTCTGTTCTCTTTTGTCTTCTTTCCACTGTTCCCTTTTCTCGTCTATTCTCTTTTATCTTTTCTCTTCATTTCTCTTTTCTCTTCTTTTCCATTCTCTCTTCTTTTCTCTTTTCTCATTTCTCATTTCTCTTTTCTTTTCTTTTCTCTTTTCTCTTCTTGACTCTTTTTTCTCTTCTGTTCACTTTTCTCTTTTAACTTTTCTCTTCTTTTCTCTATTCTCTTCTTTTCTCTTTTCCCTTTTCTTTTCTTTTCTCTTTTCTCTACTTTTCTCTTTTCTTTTCTTTTCTCTTTTCTCTTCTTTTCTCTTCCTTTCTCCATACACGTTTCTTTTCTCTTTTCTCTTCTTTTCTCATTCATTTTTTCTCTTTTCTCTTTTCTCCTCTTTTCTCTTCTTTTCTCTTTTCTCTTCTTTTCTCCTTTCTTTTCTCTTTTCTCTTCTCTTCTTTTCTCTTTTCTCTTCTTTTCCCTTCATTTCTCTTTTCTCTTTTGTATTCTTTTATCTTCTATTCTCTTTTCTCTTCTTTTCTCTTCATTTCTCTTTCTTCATTTCTCTATTCTCATCTGTTCTCTTTTCTCTTCTTTGCTCTTTTCTCTTTTATCTTCTTCTATCTACTTTTATCTTCTTTTCTCTTTTCTCTTTTCTCTATTCTCTTCTGTTCTCTTTTGTCTTCTTTCCACTGTTCCCTTTTCTCGTCTATTCTCTTTTATCTTTTCTCTTCATTTCTCTTTTCTCTTCTTTTCCATTCTCTCTTCTTTTCTCTTTTCTCATTTCTCATTTCTCTTTTCTTTTCTTTTCTCTTTTCTCTTATGTGTTCTTTTCTCTTTTTTCTCTTCTATTCTTTTCTCTTCTTTTCTCTGTTCCATTTTCTCTTCTTTTCTCTTGTCTCTTTTCTCTTTTCACTTCTATTCTCTTTTCTCTTTTCTATTTCCTCTTCATTTCTATTTTATCTCTTCTCTTCTTTTCTCTTTTCCCTTTTCTTTTCTCTTTTCTCTTCTTTTCTCTTTTCTCTTCTTTTCTCTTCTTTTCTCTTTTCCCTTTTCTCTTCTTTTCTCTTTTCTCTTCTTTTCTCTATTAACTTTTCTCTTCTTTTCTGTATTCTCTTCTTTTCTCTTTTTTCACTTCTATTCACTTTTCTCTTTTATCTTTTCTCTTCTTTTCTCTTTTCTCTTCTTTTCTCCTTTCACTTTTCTTTTCTCTTTTCTCTTCTTTTCTCTTTTCTCATCTTTTCTCCTCATTACTCTTTTCCCTTTTCTCTTCTTTTTTCTTTTCTCTTCTTTTCTCGTTTCTATTCTTTTCTCTTTTCTCTTTTCTCTTATTTTCTCTTATCACTTTTCTCTTCTTTTCTCTTTTCCCTTTTCTCTTCTTTTCTCTATTCTCTTTTTCTCTTTACTCTTCTTTTCTCTTTTCGCTTTTCTCTTCTTATCTCTTCTCCTTTTTCTCATATCTGTTCTTTTCTCTTTTCTCTTTTCGCTTCATTTCTCTTCTTTTCTCTTTTCCCTTTACACCTCTTTTTCCTTTTCTTCTTTTCTCTTTTCACTTTTCTTTTCTCTTTTCTCTTCTTTTTTCTTTTCTCTTCTTTTCTCTTTTCTCTTCTTTTCTCTTTTCCCTTTTCTTTTCTCTTTTCTCTATTCTCTTCTTTTCTCTTTTCTCGTCTTTTCTGTTTTCGCGTCATTTCCCTTCATTTCTCTTTTCTCTTTTCTCTTTTGTATTCTTTTCTCTTCTATTCACTTTTCTGTTTTAACTTTTCTCTTCTTTTCTCTATTCTCTTCTTTTCTCTTTTTTCTCTTCTATTCACTTTTCTCTTTTATCTTTTCTCTTCTTTTCTCTTTTCTCCTCTTTTCTCTTTTCCCTTTTCTTTTCTCTTTTCTCTTTTCTCTTTTCTCTTCGTATCTCTTCTTTTCTCTTTTCTCTTCTTTTCTCTACTTTTCTCTTTTCCCTTTATTCTCTTTTCTCTTTTCCTATATTCTCTTCTTTTCTCATTTCTCTTTTCTTTTCTTTTCTCTTTTCTCTATTCTTTTCTCTTTTCTCTTCTTTTCTCTTTTCTCTTCTTTTCTCTTCTTTTCTCTTTTCCCTTTTCTTTTCTCTTTTCTCTTCTTTTCTCTTTTCTCTTCTTTTCTCTTCTTTTCTCTTTTCCCTTTTCTCTTCTTTTTTCTTTTCTCTTCTTTTCTCGTTTCTCTTCTTTTCTCTTTTCTCTTTTCTCTTCTTATCTCTTCTCCTTTTTCTCATATCTGTTCTTTTCTCTTTTCTCTTTTCTCTTCATTTCTCTTCTTTTCGCTTTTCCCTTTGCACCTCTTTTTTCTTTTCTTCTTTTCTCTTTTCACTTTTCTTTTCTCTTTTCTCTTCTTTTCTCTCTTTTCCTATATTCTCTTCTTTTCTCATTTCTCTTTTCTTTTCTTTTCTCTTTTCTCTTTTCTCTTCTGGTCTCTTTTTTCTCTTCTATTCTTTTCTCTTCTTTTCTCTTTTCCATTTTCTCTTCTTTTCTCTTGTCTCTTTTCTCTTTTCACTTCTTTTCTCTTTTCTCTTTTCTATTTCCTCTTCATTTCTATTTTATCTCTTCTCTTCTTTTCTCTTTTCCCTTTTCTTTTCTCTTTTCTCTTCTTTTCTCTTCTTTTCTCTTTTCCCTTTTCTCTTCTTTTTTCTTTTCTCTTCTTTTCTCGTTTCTCTTCTTTTCTCTTTTCTCTTTTCTCTTCTTATCTCTTCTCCTTTTTCTCATATCTGTTCTTTTCTCTTTTCTCTTTTCTCTTCATTTCTCTTATTTTCGCTTTTCCCTTTGCAACTCTTTTTTCTTTTCTTCTTTTCTCTTTTCACTTTTCTTTTCTCTTTTCTCTTCTTTTCTCTTTTCACTTTTCTTTTCTCTTTTCTCTTCTTTTCTCTTTTCTCATCTTTTCTCCTCTTTACTCTTTTCCCTTTTCTCTTCTTTTTTCTTTTCTCTTCTTTTCTCGTTTCTCTTCTTTTCTCGTTTCTCTTCTTTTCTCTTTTCCCTTTTCTTTTCTCTTTTCTCTATTCTCTTCTTTTCTCTTTTCTCGTCTTTTCACTTTTCTCTTCATTTCCCTTCATTTTTCTTATCTCTTTTCTCTTTTGTATTCTTTTCTCTTCTCTTCACTTTTCTCTATTAACTTTTCTCTTCTCTTCTCTATTCTCTTCTTTTCTCTATTAACTTTTCTCTTCTTTTCTGTATTCTCTTCTTTTCTCTTTTTTCTCTTCTATTCACTTTTCTCTTTTATCTTTTCTCTTCGTTTCTCTATTCTCTTCTTTTCTCTTTTCTCTTCTTATCTCTTCATTTCTCTTTCCTCATTTCTCTATTCTCATCTGTTCTCTTTCTCTTCTTTGCTCTTTTCTCTTTTCTCTTCTTCTACCTTCTTTTATCTTCTTTTCTCTTTTCTCTTTTCTCTTCTTTTCTCTTCTTTTTTCTTTTCTCTTCTTTTCTCGTTTCTCTTCTTTTCTCTTTTCTCCTCTTTTCTCTTTTCCCTTTTCTTTTCTCTTTTCTCTTTTCTCTTTTCTCTTAGTATCTCTTCTTTTCTCTTTTCTCTTCTTTTCTCTACTTTTCTCTTTTCCCTTTATTCTCTTCTTTTCTCTTTTCCTATATTCTCTTCTTTTCTCTTTTCTCTTTTCTCTATTCTCTTCTGTTCTCTTTTGTCTTCTTTACTCTGTTCCCTTTTCTCGTCTATTCTCTTTTATCTTTTCTCTTCATTTCTCTTTTCTCTTCTTTTCCATTCTCTCTTCTTTTCTCTTTTCTCATTTCTCATTTCTCTTTTCTTTTCTTTTCTCTTTTCTCTTTTCTCTTCTGGTCTCTTTTTTCCTTTCAATTCTTTTCTCTTCTTTTCTCTTTTCCATTTTCTCTTCTTTTCTCTTGTCTCTTTTCTCTTTTCACTTCTTTTCTCTTTTCTCTTTTCTATTTCCTCTTCATTTCTATTTTATCTCTTCTCTTCTTTTCTCTTTTCCCTTTTCTTTTCTCTTTTCTCTTCTTTTCTCTTTTCTCTTCTTTTCTCTTCTTTTCTCTTTTCCCTTTTCTCTTCTTTTTTCTTTTCTCTTCTTTTCTCGTTTCTCTTCTTTTCTCTTTACCCTTTTCTCTTCTTTTTTCTTTTCTCTTCTTTTCTCCTTTCACTTTTCTTTTCTCGTTTCTCTTCTTTTCTCTTTACCCTTTTCTCTTCTTTTTTCTGTTCTCTTCTTTTCTCTTTTCTCTTCTTTTCTCCTTTCACTTTTCTTTTCTCTTTTCTCTTCTTTTCTCTTTTCTCATCTTTTCTCCTCTTTACTCTTTTCCCTTTTCTCTTCTTTTTTCTTTTCTCTTCTTTTCTCGATTCTCTTCTTTTCTCTCTTCTCTATTCTCTTCTTTTCTCTATTAACTTTTCTCTTCTTTTCTGTATTCTCTTCTTTTCTCTTTTTTCTCTTCTATTCACTTTTCTCTTTTATCTTTTCTCTTCTTTTCTCTATTCTCTTCTTTTCTCTTTTCTCTTTTCTCTTCTTTTCTCTTCTTTTTTCTTTTCTCTTCTTTTCTCGTTTCTCTTCTTTTCTCTTTTCTCCTCTTTTCTCTTTTCCCTTTTCTTTTCTCTTTTCTCTTTTCTCTTTTCTCTTAGTATCTCTTCTTTTCTCTTTTCTCTTCTTTTCTCTACTTTTCTCTTTTCCCTTTATTCTCTTCTTTTCTCTTTTCTCATCTTTTCTCCTCTTTACTCTTTTCCCTTTTCTCTTCTTTTTTCTTTTCTCTTCTTTTCTCGTTTCTCTTCTTTTCTCGTTTCTCTTCTATTCTTTTCTCTTCTTTTCTCTTTTCCATTTTCTCTTCTTTTCTCTTGTCTCTTTTCTCTTTTCACTTCTTTTCTCTTTTCTCTTTTCTATTTCCTCTTCATTTCTATTTTATCTCTTCTCTTCTTTTCTCTTTTCCCTTTTCTTTTCTCTTTTCTCTTCTTTTCTCTTTTGTCTTCTTTTCTCTCCTTTTCTCTTTTCCCTTTTCTCTTCTTTTTTCTTTTCTCTTCTTTTCTCGTTTCTCTTCTTTTCTCTTTTCCCTTTTCTCTTCTTTTTTCTTTTCTCTTCTTTTCTCTTTTCTCTTCTTTTCTCCTTTCACTTTTCTTTTCTCTTTTCTCTTCTTTTCTCTTTTCTCATCTTTTCTCCTCTTTACTCTTTTCCCTTTTCTCTTCTTTTTTCTTTTCTCTTCTTTTCTCGTTTCTATTCTTTTCTCTTTTCTCTTTTCTCTTATTTTCTCTTATCACTTTTCTCTTGTTTTCTCTTATCACTTTTCTCTTGTTTTCTCTTTTCCCTTTTCTCTTCTTTTCTCTATTCTCTTTTTCTCTTTACTCTTCTTTTCTCTTTTCACTTTTCTCTTCTTATCTCTTCTCCTTTTTCTCATATCTGTTCTGTTCTCTTCATTTCTCTTCTTTTCTCTTTTCCCTTTACACCTCTTTTTCCTTTTCTTCTTTTCTCTTTTCATTTTTCTTTGCTCTTTTCTCTTCTTTTCTCATCTTTTCTCCTCTTTACTCTTTTCCCTTTTCTCTTCTTTTTTCTTTTCTCTTCTTTTCTCGTTTCTCTTCTTTTCTCGTTTCTCTTCTTTTCTCTTTTCCCTTTTCTTTTCTCTTTTCTCTATTCTCTTCTTTTCTCTTTTTTCTCTTCTATTCACTTTTCACTTTTATCTTTTCTCTTCTTTTCTCTATTCTCTTCTTTTCTATTTTCCCTTTTCTTTTCTTTTCTCTTTTCTCTACTTTTCTCTTTTCTCTTCTTTTCTCCTTTCACGTTTCTTTTCTCTTTTCTCTTCTTTTCTCATTCATTTTTTCTCTTTTCTCTTTTCTCTTCTTTTCTCTTTTCTCTTCTTTTCTCTTCCTTTTATCTTCTATTCTCTTTTCTCTTCTTTTCTCTTCATTTCTCTTTCCTCATTTCTCTATTCTCATCTGTTCTCTTTTCTCTTCTTTGCTCTTTTCTCTTTTCTCTTCTTCTATCTACATTTATCTTCTTTTCTCTTTTCTCTTTTCTCTTCTGTTCTCTTTTGTCTTCTTTCCACTGTTCCCTTTTCTCGTCTATTCTCTTTTATCTTTTCTCTTCATTTATCTTTTCTCTTCTTTTCCATTCTCTCTTCTTTTCTCTTTTCTCATT
The DNA here is from genome assembly GCF_047496795.1 of Chiloscyllium punctatum. Lineage (NCBI taxonomy): Eukaryota > Metazoa > Chordata > Chondrichthyes > Orectolobiformes > Hemiscylliidae > Chiloscyllium > Chiloscyllium punctatum. Next base: position 37,915,307 of record NC_092779.1, read on the forward strand.
TCTCATTTCTCTTTTCTTTTCTTTTCTCTTTTCTCTTCTTGACTCTTTTTTCTCTTCTGTTCACTTTTCTCTTTTATCTATTCTCTTCTTTTCTCTATTCTCTTCTTTTCTCTTTTCCCTTTTCTTTTCTTTTCTCTTTTCTCTACTTTTCTCTTTTCTTTTCTTTTCTCTTTTCTCTTCTTTTCTCTTCCTTTCTCCATACACGTTTCTTTTCTCTTTTCTCTTCTTTTCTCATTCATTTTTTCTCTTTTCTCTTTTCTCTTCTTTTCTCTTCTTTTCTCTTTTCTCTTCTTTTCTCCTTTCTTTTCTCTTTTCTCTTCTTCTCTTCTTTTCTCTTTTCTCTTCTTTTCCCTTCATTTCTCTTTTCTCTTTTGTATTCTTTTATCTTCTATTCTCTTTTCTCTTCTTTTCTCTTCATTTCTCTTTCCTCATTTCTCTATTCTCATCTGTTCTCTTTTCTCTTCTTTGCTCTTTTCTCTTTTCTCTTCTTCTATCTACTTTTATCTTCTTTTCTCTTTTCTCTTTTCTCTATTCTCTTCTGTTCTCTTTTGTCTTCTTTCCACTGTTCCCTTTTCTCGTCTATTCTCTTTTATCTTTTCTCTTCATTTCTCTTTTCTCTTCTTTTCCATTCTCTCTTCTTTTCTCTTTTCTCATTTCTCATTTCTCTTTTCTTTTCTTTTCTCTTTTCTCTTATGTCTTCTTTTCTCTTTTTTCTCTTCTATTCTTTTCTCTTCTTTTCTCTTTTCCATTTTCTCTTCTTTTCTCTTGTCTCTTTTCTCTTTTCACTTCTATTCTCTTTTCTCTTTTCTATTTCCTCTTCATTTCTATTTTATCTCTTTTCCCTTTTCTTTTCTCTTTTCTCTTCTTTTCTCTTTTCTCTTCTTTTCTCTTCTTTTCTCTTTTCCCTTTCCTCTTCTTTTTTCTTTTCTCTTCTTTTATCATTTCTCTTCTTTTCTCTTTTCTCTTTTCTCTTCTTATCTCTTCTCCTTTTTCTCATATCTGTTCTTTTCTCTTTTCTATTTTCTCTTCATTTATCTTCTTTTCTCTTTTCCCTTTACCTCTTTTTACTTTTCTTCTTTTCTCTTTTCACTTTTCTTTTCTCTTTTCTCTTCTTTTCTCTTTTCACTTTTCTTTTCTGTTTTCTCTTCTTTTCTATTTTCTCATCTTTTCTCCCCTTTACTCTTTTCCCATTTCTCTTCTCTTTTCTTTTCTCTTCTTTTATCGTTTCTCTTCTTTTCCCGTTTCTCTTCTTTTCTCTTTTCCCTTTTCTTTTCTCTTTTCTCTATTCTCTTCTTTTCTCTTTTCTCGTATTTTCACTTTTCTCTTCATTTCCCTTCATTTTTCGTTTCTCTTTTCTCTTTTGAATTCTTTTCTCTTCTATTCACTTTTCTCTATTAACTTTTCTCTTCTTTTCTCTTTTCTCTTCTTTTCTCTATTAACTTTTCTCTTCTTTTCTGTATTCTCTTCTTTTCTCTTTTTTCACTTCTATTCACTTTTCTCTTTTATCTTTTCTCTTCTTTTCTCTATTCTCTTCTTTTCTCTTTTCTCTTCTTTTCTCTTCATTTCTCTTTCCTCATTTCTCTATTCTCATCTGTTCTCTTTCTCTTCTTTGCTCTTTTCTCTTTTCTCTTCTTCTATCTTCTTTTATCTTCTTTTCTCTTTTCTCTTTTCTCTTCTTTTCTCTCCTTTTTTCTTTTCTCTTCTTTTCTCGTTTCTCTTCTTTTCTCTTTTCTCCTCTTTTCTCTTTTCCCTTTTCTTTTCTCTTTTCTCTTTTCTCTTTTCTCTTCGTATCTCTTCTTTTCTCTTTTCTCTTCTTTACTCTACTTTTCTCTTTTCCCTTTATTCTCTTTTCTCTTTTCCTATATTCTCTTCTTTTCTCATTTGTCTTTTCTTTTCTCTTTTCTCTTTTCTCTTCTGGTCTCTTTTTTCTCTTCTATTCTTTTCTCTTCTTTTCTCTTTTCCATTTTCTCTTCTTTTCTCTTGTCTCTTTTCTCTTTTCACTTCTTTTCTCTTTTCTCTTTTCTATTTCCTCTTCATTTCTATTTTATCTCTTCTCTTCTTTTCTCTTTTCCCTTTTCTTTTCTCTTTTCTCTTCTTTTCTCTTTTCTCTTCTTTTCTCTTCTTTTCTCTTTTCCCTTTTCTCTTCTTTTTTCTTTTCTCTTCTTTTCTCGTTTCTCTTCTTTTCTCTTTTCTCTTTTCTCTTCTTATCTCTTCTCCTTTTTCTCATATCTGTTCTTTTCTCTTTTCTCTTTTCTCTTCATTTCTCTTCTTTTCGCTTTTCCCTTTGCACCTCTTTTTTCTTTTCTTCTTTTCTCTTTTCACTTTTCTTTTCTCTTTTCTCTTCTTTTCTCTTTTCACTTTTCTTTTCTCTTTTCTCTTCTTTTCTCTTTTCTCATCTTTTCTCCTCTTTACTCTTTTCCCTTTTCTCTTCTTTTTTCTTTTCTCTTCTTTTCTCGTTTCTCTTCTTTTCTCGTTTCTCTTCTTTTCTCTTTTCCCTTTTCTTTTCTCTTTTCTCTATTCTCTTCTTTTCTCTTTTCTCGTCTTTTCACTTTTCTCTTCATTTCCCTTCATTTTTCTTATCTCTTTTCTCTTTTGTATTCTTTTCTCTTCTCTTCACTTTTCTCTATTAACTTTTCTCTTCTCTTCTCTATTCTCTTCTTTTCTCTATTAACTTTTCTCTTCTTTTCTGTATTCTCTTCTTTTCTCTTTTTTCTCTTCTATTCACTTTTCTCTTTTATCTTTTCTCTTCTTTTCTCTATTCTCTTCTTTTCTCTTTTCTCTTCTTTTCTCTTCATTTCTCTTTCCTCATTTCTCTATTCTCATCTGTTCTCTTTCTCTTCTTTGCTCTTTTCTCTTTTCTCTTCTTCTATCTTCTTTTATCTTCTTTTCTCTTTTCTCTTTTCTCTTCTTTTCTCTCCTTTTTTCTTTTCTCTTCTTTTCTCGTTTCTCTTCTTTTCTCTTTTCTCCTCTTTTCTCTTTTCCCTTTTCTTTTCTCTTTTCTCTTTTCTCTTTTCTCTTCGTATCTCTTCTTTTCTCTTTTCTCTTCTTTACTCTACTTTTCTCTTTTCCCTTTATTCTCTTTTCTCTTTTCCTATATTCTCTTCTTTTCTCATTTGTCTTTTCTTTTCTCTTTTCTCTTTTCTCTTCTGGTCTCTTTTTTCTCTTCTATTCTTTTCTCTTCTTTTCTCTTTTCCATTTTCTCTTCTTTTCTCTTGTCTCTTTTCTCTTTTCACTTCTTTTCTCTTTTCTCTTTTCTATTTCCTCTTCATTTCTATTTTATCTCTTCTCTTCTTTTCTCTTTTCCCTTTTCTTTTCTCTTTTCTCTTCTTTTCTCTTTTCTCTTCTTTTCTCTTCTTTTCTCTTTTCCCTTTTCTCTTCTTTTTTCTTTTCTCTTCTTTTCTCGTTTCTCTTCTTTTCTCTTTTCTCTTTTCTCTTCTTATCTCTTCTCCTTTTTCTCATATCTGTTCTTTTCTCTTTTCTCTTTTCTCTTCATTTCTCTTCTTTTCGCTTTTCCCTTTGCACCTCTTTTTTCTTTTCTTCTTTTCTCTTTTCACTTTTCTTTTCTCTTTTCTCTTCTTTTCTCTTTTCACTTTTCTTTTCTCTTTTCTCTTCTTTTCTCTTTTCTCATCTTTTCTCCTCTTTACTCTTTTCCCTTTTCTCTTCTTTTTTCTTTTCTCTTCTTTTCTCGTTTCTCTTCTTTTCTCGTTTCTCTTCTTTTCTCTTTTCCCTTTTCTTTTCTCTTTTCTCTATTCTCTTCTTTTCTCTTTTCTCGTCTTTTCACTTTTCTCTTCATTTCCCTTCATTTTTCTTATCTCTTTTCTCTTTTGTATTCTTTTCTCTTCTCTTCACTTTTCTCTATTAACTTTTCTCTTCTCTTCTCTATTCTCTTCTTTTCTCTATTAACTTTTCTCTTCTTTTCTGTATTCTCTTCTTTTCTCTTTTTTCTCTTCTATTCACTTTTCTCTTTTATCTTTTCTCTTCTTTTCTCTATTCTCTTCTTTTCTCTTTTCTCTTCTTATCTCTTCATTTCTCTTTCCTCATTTCTCTATTCTCATCTGTTCTCTTTCTCTTCTTTGCTCTTTTCTCTTTTCTCTTCTTCTACCTTCTTTTATCTTCTTTTCTCTTTTCTCTTTTCTCTTCTTTTCTCTTCTTTTTTCTTTTCTCTTCTTTTCTCGTTTCTCTTCTTTTCTCTTTTCTCCTCTTTTCTCTTTTCCCTTTTCTTTTCTCTTTTCTCTTTTCTCTTTTCTCTTAGTATCTGTTCTTTTCTCTTTTCTCTTCTTTTCTCTACTTTTCTCTTTTCCCTTTATTCTCTTCTTTTCTCTTTTCCTATATTCTCTTCTTTTCTCTTTTCTCTTTTCTCTTCTGGTCTCTTTTTTCTCTTCTATTCTTTTCTCTTCTTTTCTCTTTTCCATTTTCTCTTCTTTTCTCTTGTCTCTTTTCTCTTTTCACTTCTTTTCTCTTTTCTCTTTTCTATTTCCTCTTCATTTCTATTTTATCTCTTCTCTTCTTTTCTCTTTTCCCTTTTCTTTTCTCTTTTCTCTTCTTTTCTCTTCTTTTCTCTTTTCTCTTCTTTTCTCCTTTCTTTTCTCTTTTCTCTTCTTCTCTTCTTTTCTCTTTTCTCTTCTTTTCCCTTCATTTCTCTTTTCTCTTTTGTATTCTTTTATCTTCTATTCTCTTTTCTCTTCTTTTCTCTTCATTTCTCTATCCTCATTTCTCTATTCTCATCTGTTCTCTTTTCTCTTCTTTGCTCTTTTCTCTTTTCTCTTCTTCTATCTACTTTTATCTTCTTTTCTCTTTTCTCTTTTCTCTATTCTCTTCTGTTCTCTTTTGTCTTCTTTCCACTGTTCCCTTTTCTCGTCTATTCTCTTTTATCTTTTCTCTTCATTTCTCTTTTCTCTTCTTTTCCATTCTCTCTTCTTTTCTCTTTTCTCATTTCTCATTTCTCTTTTCTTTTCTTTTCTCTTTTCTCTTATGTCTTCTTTTCTCTTTTTTCTCTTCTATTCTTTTCTCTTCTTTTCTCTTTTCCATTTTCTCTTCTTTTCTCTTGTCTCTTTTCTCTTTTCACTTCTTTTCTCTTTTCTCTTTTCTATTTCCTCTTCATTTCTATTTTATCTCTTCTCTTCTTTTCTCTTTTCCCTTTTCTTTTCTCTTTTCTCTTCTTTTCTCTTTTCTCTTCTTTTCTCTTCTTTTCTCTTTTCCCTTTTCTCTTCTTTTTTCTTTTCTCTTCTTTTCTCGTTTCTCTTCTTTTCTCTTTTCTCTTTTCTCTTCTTATCTCTTCTCCTTTTTCTCATATCTGTTCTTTTCTCTTTTCTCTTTTCTCTTCATTTCTCTTCTTTTCGCTTTTCCCTTTGCACCTCTTTTTTCTTTTCTTCTTTTCTCTTTTCACTTTTCTTTTCTCTTTTCTCTTCTTTTCTCTTTTCACTTTTCTTTTCTCTTTTCTCTTCTTTTCTCTTTTCTCATCTTTTCTCCTCTTTACTCTTTTCCCTTTTCTCTTCTTTTTTCTTTTCTCTTCTTTTCTCGTTTCTCTTCTTTTCTCTTTACCCTTTTCTCTTCTTTTTTCTTTTCTCTTCTTTTCTCTTTTCTCTTCTTTTCTCCTTTCACTTTTCTTTTCTCTTTTCTCTTCTTTTCTCTTTTCTCATCTTTTCTCCTCTTTACTCTTTTCCCTTTTCTCTTCTTTTTTCTTTTCTCTTCTTTTCTCGTTTCTCTTCTTTTCTCTCTTCTCTATTCTCTTCTTTTCTCTATTAACTTTTCTCTTCTTTTCTGTATTCTCTTCTTTTCTCTTTTTTCTCTTCTATTCACTTTTCTCTTTTATCTTTTCTCTTCTTTTCTCTATTCTCTTCTTTTCTCTTTTCTCTTCTTATCTCTTCATTTCTCTTTCCTCATTTCTCTATTCTCATCTGTTCTCTTTCTCTTCTTTGCTCTTTTCTCTTTTCTTTCTTGTACCTTCTTTTATCTTCTTTTCTCTTTTCTCTTTTCTCTTCTTTTCTCTTCTTTTTTCTTTTCTCTTCTTTTCTCGTTTCTCTTCTTTTCTCTTTTCTCCTCTTTTCTCTTTTCCCTTTTCTTTTCTCTTTTCTCTTTTCTCTTTTCTCTTAGTATCTCTTCTTTTCTCTTTTCCCTTTATTCTCTTCTTTTCTCTTTTCTTTTCTTTTCTCTTTTCTCTTTTCTCTTCTGGTCTCTTTTTTCTCTTCTTTTCTCTTTTCACTTTTCTTTTCTCTTTTCTCTTCTTTTCTCTTTTCTCATCTTTTCTCCTCTTTACTCTTTTCCCTTTTCTCTTCTTTTTTCTTTTCTCTTCTTTTCTCGTTTCTCTTCTTTTCTCGTTTCTCTTCTATTCTTTTCTCTTCTTTTCTCTTTTCCATTTTCTCTTCTTTTCTCTTGTCTCTTTTCTCTTTTCACTTCTTTTCTCTTTTCTCTTTTCTATTTCCTCTTCATTTCTATTTTATCTCTTCTCTTCTTTTCTCTTTTCCCTTTATTCTCTTCTTTTCTCTTTTCTTTTCTTTTCTCTTTTCTCTTTTCTCTTCTGGTCTCTTTTTTCTCTTCTTTTCTCTTTTCCCTTTTCTTTTCTCTTTTCTCTTCTTTTCTCTTTTCTCTTCTTTTCTCTCCTTTTCTCTTTTCCCTTTTCTCTTCTTTTTTCTTTTCTCTTCTTTTCTCGTTTCTCTTCTTTTCTCTTTTCCCTTTTCTCTTCTTTTTTCTTTTCTCTTCTTTTCTCTTTTCTCTTCTTTTCTCCTTTCACTTTTCTTTTCTCTTTTCTCTTCTTTTCTCTTTTCTCATCTTTTCTCCTCTTTACTCTTTTCCCTTTTCTCTTCTTTTTTCTTTTCTCTTCTTTTCTCGTTTCTATTCTTTTCTCTTTTCTCTTTTCTCTTATTTTCTCTTATCACTTTTCTCTTCTTTTCTCTTTTCCCTTTTCTCTTTTTTCTCTTTTCCCTTTTCTCTTCTTTTCTCTATTCTCTTTTTCTCTTTACTCTTCTTTTCTCTTTTCACTTTTCTCTTCTTATCTCTTCTCCTTTTTCTCATATCTGTTCTTTTCTCTTCATTTCTCTTCTTTTCTCTTTTCCCTTTACACCTCTTTTTCCTTTTCTTCTTTTCTCTTTTCACTTTTCTTTGCTCTTTTCTCTTCTTTTCTCTTTTCTCATCTTTTCTCCTCTTTACTCTTTTCCCTTTTTTCTTCTTTTTTCTTTTCTCTTCTTTTCTCGTTTCTCTTCTTTTCTCGTTTCTCTTCTTTTCTCTTTTCCCTTTTCTTTTCTCTTTTCTCTATTCTCTTCTTTTCTCTTTTTTCTCTTCTATTCACTTTTCACTTTTATCTTTTCTCTTCTTTTCTCTATTCTCTTCTTTTCTATTTTCCCTTTTCTTTTCTTTTCTCTTTTCTCTACTTTTCTCTTTTCTCTTCTTTTCTCCTTTCACGTTTCTTTTCTCTTTTCTCTTCTTTTCTCATTCATTTTTTCTCTTTTCTCTTTTCTCTTCTTTTCTCTTTTCTCTTCTTTTCTCTTCCTTTTATCTTCTATTCTCTTTTCTCTTCTTTTCTCTTCATTTCTCTTTCCTCATTTCTCTATTCTCATCTGTTCTCTTTTCTCTTCTTTGCTCTTTTCTCTTTTCTCTTCTTCTATCTACATTTATCTTCTTTTCTCTTTTCTCTTTTCTCTATTCTCTTCTGTTCTCTTTTGTCTTCTTTCCACTGTTCCCTTTTCTCGTCTATTCTCTTTTATCTTTTCTCTTCATTTCTCTTTTCTCTTCTTTTCCATTCTCTCTTCTTTTCTCTTTTCTCATTTCTCATTTCTCTTTTCTTTTCTTTTCTCTTTTCTCTTCTTGACTCTTTTTTCTCTTCTGTTCACTTTTCTCTTTTAACTTTTCTCTTCTTTTCTCTATTCTCTTCTTTTCTCTTTTCCCTTTTCTTTTCTTTTCTCTTTTCTCTACTTTTCTCTTTTCTTTTCTTTTCTCTTTTCTCTTCTTTTCTCTTCCTTTCTCCATACACGTTTCTTTTCTCTTTTCTCTTCTTTTCTCATTCATTTTTTCTCTTTTCTCTTTTCTCCTCTTTTCTCTTCTTTTCTCTTTTCTCTTCTTTTCTCCTTTCTTTTCTCTTTTCTCTTCTCTTCTTTTCTCTTTTCTCTTCTTTTCCCTTCATTTCTCTTTTCTCTTTTGTATTCTTTTATCTTCTATTCTCTTTTCTCTTCTTTTCTCTTCATTTCTCTTTCTTCATTTCTCTATTCTCATCTGTTCTCTTTTCTCTTCTTTGCTCTTTTCTCTTTTATCTTCTTCTATCTACTTTTATCTTCTTTTCTCTTTTCTCTTTTCTCTATTCTCTTCTGTTCTCTTTTGTCTTCTTTCCACTGTTCCCTTTTCTCGTCTATTCTCTTTTATCTTTTCTCTTCATTTCTCTTTTCTCTTCTTTTCCATTCTCTCTTCTTTTCTCTTTTCTCATTTCTCATTTCTCTTTTCTTTTCTTTTCTCTTTTCTCTTATGTGTTCTTTTCTCTTTTTTCTCTTCTATTCTTTTCTCTTCTTTTCTCTGTTCCATTTTCTCTTCTTTTCTCTTGTCTCTTTTCTCTTTTCACTTCTATTCTCTTTTCTCTTTTCTATTTCCTCTTCATTTCTATTTTATCTCTTCTCTTCTTTTCTCTTTTCCCTTTTCTTTTCTCTTTTCTCTTCTTTTCTCTTTTCTCTTCTTTTCTCTTCTTTTCTCTTTTCCCTTTTCTCTTCTTTTCTCTTTTCTCTTCTTTTCTCTATTAACTTTTCTCTTCTTTTCTGTATTCTCTTCTTTTCTCTTTTTTCACTTCTATTCACTTTTCTCTTTTATCTTTTCTCTTCTTTTCTCTTTTCTCTTCTTTTCTCCTTTCACTTTTCTTTTCTCTTTTCTCTTCTTTTCTCTTTTCTCATCTTTTCTCCTCATTACTCTTTTCCCTTTTCTCTTCTTTTTTCTTTTCTCTTCTTTTCTCGTTTCTATTCTTTTCTCTTTTCTCTTTTCTCTTATTTTCTCTTATCACTTTTCTCTTCTTTTCTCTTTTCCCTTTTCTCTTCTTTTCTCTATTCTCTTTTTCTCTTTACTCTTCTTTTCTCTTTTCGCTTTTCTCTTCTTATCTCTTCTCCTTTTTCTCATATCTGTTCTTTTCTCTTTTCTCTTTTCGCTTCATTTCTCTTCTTTTCTCTTTTCCCTTTACACCTCTTTTTCCTTTTCTTCTTTTCTCTTTTCACTTTTCTTTTCTCTTTTCTCTTCTTTTTTCTTTTCTCTTCTTTTCTCTTTTCTCTTCTTTTCTCTTTTCCCTTTTCTTTTCTCTTTTCTCTATTCTCTTCTTTTCTCTTTTCTCGTCTTTTCTGTTTTCGCGTCATTTCCCTTCATTTCTCTTTTCTCTTTTCTCTTTTGTATTCTTTTCTCTTCTATTCACTTTTCTGTTTTAACTTTTCTCTTCTTTTCTCTATTCTCTTCTTTTCTCTTTTTTCTCTTCTATTCACTTTTCTCTTTTATCTTTTCTCTTCTTTTCTCTTTTCTCCTCTTTTCTCTTTTCCCTTTTCTTTTCTCTTTTCTCTTTTCTCTTTTCTCTTCGTATCTCTTCTTTTCTCTTTTCTCTTCTTTTCTCTACTTTTCTCTTTTCCCTTTATTCTCTTTTCTCTTTTCCTATATTCTCTTCTTTTCTCATTTCTCTTTTCTTTTCTTTTCTCTTTTCTCTATTCTTTTCTCTTTTCTCTTCTTTTCTCTTTTCTCTTCTTTTCTCTTCTTTTCTCTTTTCCCTTTTCTTTTCTCTTTTCTCTTCTTTTCTCTTTTCTCTTCTTTTCTCTTCTTTTCTCTTTTCCCTTTTCTCTTCTTTTTTCTTTTCTCTTCTTTTCTCGTTTCTCTTCTTTTCTCTTTTCTCTTTTCTCTTCTTATCTCTTCTCCTTTTTCTCATATCTGTTCTTTTCTCTTTTCTCTTTTCTCTTCATTTCTCTTCTTTTCGCTTTTCCCTTTGCACCTCTTTTTTCTTTTCTTCTTTTCTCTTTTCACTTTTCTTTTCTCTTTTCTCTTCTTTTCTCTCTTTTCCTATATTCTCTTCTTTTCTCATTTCTCTTTTCTTTTCTTTTCTCTTTTCTCTTTTCTCTTCTGGTCTCTTTTTTCTCTTCTATTCTTTTCTCTTCTTTTCTCTTTTCCATTTTCTCTTCTTTTCTCTTGTCTCTTTTCTCTTTTCACTTCTTTTCTCTTTTCTCTTTTCTATTTCCTCTTCATTTCTATTTTATCTCTTCTCTTCTTTTCTCTTTTCCCTTTTCTTTTCTCTTTTCTCTTCTTTTCTCTCCTTTTCTCTTTTCCCTTTTCTCTTCTTTTTTCTTTTCTCTTCTTTTCTCGTTTCTCTTCTTTTCTCTTTTCTCTTTTCTCTTCTTATCTCTTCTCCTTTTTCTCATATCTGTTCTTTTCTCTTTTCTCTTTTCTCTTCATTTCTCTTATTTTCGCTTTTCCCTTTGCAACTCTTTTTTCTTTTCTTCTTTTCTCTTTTCACTTTTCTTTTCTCTTTTCTCTTCTTTTCTCTTTTCACTTTTCTTTTCTCTTTTCTCTTCTTTTCTCTTTTCTCATCTTTTCTCCTCTTTACTCTTTTCCCTTTTCTCTTCTTTTTTCTTTTCTCTTCTTTTCTCGTTTCTCTTCTTTTCTCGTTTCTCTTCTTTTCTCTTTTCCCTTTTCTTTTCTCTTTTCTCTATTCTCTTCTTTTCTCTTTTCTCGTCTTTTCACTTTTCTCTTCATTTCCCTTCATTTTTCTTATCTCTTTTCTCTTTTGTATTCTTTTCTCTTCTCTTCACTTTTCTCTATTAACTTTTCTCTTCTCTTCTCTATTCTCTTCTTTTCTCTATTAACTTTTCTCTTCTTTTCTGTATTCTCTTCTTTTCTCTTTTTTCTCTTCTATTCACTTTTCTCTTTTATCTTTTCTCTTCGTTTCTCTATTCTCTTCTTTTCTCTTTTCTCTTCTTATCTCTTCATTTCTCTTTCCTCATTTCTCTATTCTCATCTGTTCTCTTTCTCTTCTTTGCTCTTTTCTCTTTTCTCTTCTTCTACCTTCTTTTATCTTCTTTTCTCTTTTCTCTTTTCTCTTCTTTTCTCTTCTTTTTTCTTTTCTCTTCTTTTCTCGTTTCTCTTCTTTTCTCTTTTCTCCTCTTTTCTCTTTTCCCTTTTCTTTTCTCTTTTCTCTTTTCTCTTTTCTCTTAGTATCTCTTCTTTTCTCTTTTCTCTTCTTTTCTCTACTTTTCTCTTTTCCCTTTATTCTCTTCTTTTCTCTTTTCCTATATTCTCTTCTTTTCTCTTTTCTCTTTTCTCTATTCTCTTCTGTTCTCTTTTGTCTTCTTTACTCTGTTCCCTTTTCTCGTCTATTCTCTTTTATCTTTTCTCTTCATTTCTCTTTTCTCTTCTTTTCCATTCTCTCTTCTTTTCTCTTTTCTCATTTCTCATTTCTCTTTTCTTTTCTTTTCTCTTTTCTCTTTTCTCTTCTGGTCTCTTTTTTCCTTTCAATTCTTTTCTCTTCTTTTCTCTTTTCCATTTTCTCTTCTTTTCTCTTGTCTCTTTTCTCTTTTCACTTCTTTTCTCTTTTCTCTTTTCTATTTCCTCTTCATTTCTATTTTATCTCTTCTCTTCTTTTCTCTTTTCCCTTTTCTTTTCTCTTTTCTCTTCTTTTCTCTTTTCTCTTCTTTTCTCTTCTTTTCTCTTTTCCCTTTTCTCTTCTTTTTTCTTTTCTCTTCTTTTCTCGTTTCTCTTCTTTTCTCTTTACCCTTTTCTCTTCTTTTTTCTTTTCTCTTCTTTTCTCCTTTCACTTTTCTTTTCTCGTTTCTCTTCTTTTCTCTTTACCCTTTTCTCTTCTTTTTTCTTTTCTCTTCTTTTCTCTTTTCTCTTCTTTTCTCCTTTCACTTTTCTTTTCTCTTTTCTCTTCTTTTCTCTTTTCTCATCTTTTCTCCTCTTTACTCTTTTCCCTTTTCTCTTCTTTTTTCTTTTCTCTTCTTTTCTCGTTTCTCTTCTTTTCTCTCTTCTCTATTCTCTTCTTTTCTCTATTAACTTTTCTCTTCTTTTCTGTATTCTCTTCTTTTCTCTTTTTTCTCTTCTATTCACTTTTCTCTTTTATCTTTTCTCTTCTTTTCTCTATTCTCTTCTTTTCTCTTTTCTCTTCTTATCTCTTCATTTCTCTTTCCTCATTTCTCTATTCTCATCTGTTCTCTTTCTCTTCTTTGCTCTTTTCTCTTTTCTTTCTTGTACCTTCTTTTATCTTCTTTTCTCTTTTCTCTTTTCTCTTCTTTTCTCTTCTTTTTTCTTTTCTCTTCTTTTCTCGTTTCTCTTCTTTTCTCTTTTCTCCTCTTTTCTCTTTTCCCTTTTCTTTTCTCTTTTCTCTTTTCTCTTTTCTCTTAGTATCTCTTCTTTTCTCTTTTCTCTTCTTTTCTCTACTTTTCTCTTTTCCCTTTATTCTCTTCTTTTCTCTTTTCTCATCTTTTCTCCTCTTTACTCTTTTCCCTTTTCTCTTCTTTTTTCTTTTCTCTTCTTTTCTCGTTTCTCTTCTTTTCTCGTTTCTCTTCTATTCTTTTCTCTTCTTTTCTCTTTTCCATTTTCTCTTCTTTTCTCTTGTCTCTTTTCTCTTTTCACTTCTTTTCTCTTTTCTCTTTTCTATTTCCTCTTCATTTCTATTTTATCTCTTCTCTTCTTTTCTCTTTTCCCTTTTCTTTTCTCTTTTCTCTTCTTTTCTCTTTTGTCTTCTTTTCTCTCCTTTTCTCTTTTCCCTTTTCTCTTCTTTTTTCTTTTCTCTTCTTTTCTCGTTTCTCTTCTTTTCTCTTTTCCCTTTTCTCTTCTTTTTTCTTTTCTCTTCTTTTCTCTTTTCTCTTCTTTTCTCCTTTCACTTTTCTTTTCTCTTTTCTCTTCTTTTCTCTTTTCTCATCTTTTCTCCTCTTTACTCTTTTCCCTTTTCTCTTCTTTTTTCTTTTCTCTTCTTTTCTCGTTTCTATTCTTTTCTCTTTTCTCTTTTCTCTTATTTTCTCTTATCACTTTTCTCTTGTTTTCTCTTTTCCCTTTTCTCTTTTTTCTCTTTTCCCTTTTCTCTTCTTTTCTCTATTCTCTTTTTCTCTTTACTCTTCTTTTCTCTTTTCACTTTTCTCTTCTTATCTCTTCTCCTTTTTCTCATATCTGTTCTGTTCTCTTCATTTCTCTTCTTTTCTCTTTTCCCTTTACACCTCTTTTTCCTTTTCTTCTTTTCTCTTTTCATTTTTCTTTGCTCTTTTCTCTTCTTTTCTCATCTTTTCTCCTCTTTACTCTTTTCCCTTTTCTCTTCTTTTTTCTTTTCTCTTCTTTTCTCGTTTCTCTTCTTTTCTCGTTTCTCTTCTTTTCTCTTTTCCCTTTTCTTTTCTCTTTTCTCTATTCTCTTCTTTTCTCTGTTTTCTCTTCTATTCACTTTTCACTTTTATCTTTTCTCTTCTTTTCTCTATTCTCTTCTTTTCTATTTTCCCTTTTCTTTTCTTTTCTCTTTTCTCTACTTTTCTCTTTTCTCTTCTTTTCTCCTTTCACGTTTCTTTTCTCTTTTCTCTTCTTTTCTCATTCATTTTTTCTCTTTTCTCTTTTCTCTTCTTTTCTCTTTTCTCTTCTTTTCTCTTCCTTTTATCTTCTATTCTCTTTTCTCTTCTTTTCTCTTCATTTCTCTTTCCTCATTTCTCTATTCTCATCTGTTCTCTTTTCTCTTCTTTGCTCTTTTCTCTTTTCTCTTCTTCTATCTACATTTATCTTCTTTTCTCTTTTCTCTTTTCTCTATTCTCTTCTGTTCTCTTTTGTCTTCTTTCCACTGTTCCCTTTTCTCGTCTATTCTCTTTTATCTTTTCTCTTCATTTATCTTTTCTCTTCTTTTCCATTCTCTCTTCTTTTCTCTTTTCTCATTTCTCATTTCTCTTTTCTTTTCTTTTCTCTTTTCTCTTCTTGACTCTTTTTTCTCTTCTGTTCACTTTTCTCTTTTATCTATTCTCTTCTTTTCTCTATTCTCTTCTTTTCTCTTTTCCCTTTTCTTTTCTTTTCTCTTTTCTCTACTTTTCTCTTTTCTTTTCTTTTCTCTTTTCTCTTCTTTTCTCTTCCTTTCTCCATACACGTTTCTTTTCTCTTTTCTCTTCTTTTCTCATTCATTTTTTCTCTTTTCTCTTTTCTCTTCTTTTCTCTTCTTTTCTCTTTTCTCTTCTTTTCTCCTTTCTTTTCTCTTTTCTCTTCTTCTCTTCTTTTCTCTTTTCTCTTCTTTTCCCTTCATTTCTCTTTTCTCTTTTGTATTCTTTTATCTTCTATTCTCTTTTCTCTTCTTTTCTCTTCATTTCTCTTTCCTCATTTCTCTATTCTCATCTGTTCTCTTTTCTCTTCTTTGCTCTTTTCTCTTTTCTCTTCTTCTATCTACTTTTATCTTCTTTTCTCTTTTCTCTTTTCTCTATTCTCTTCTGTTCTCTTTTGTCTTCTTTCCACTGTTCCCTTTTCTCGTCTATTCTCTTTTATCTTTTCTCTTCATTTCTCTTTTCTCTTCTTTTCCATTCTCTCTTCTTTTCTCTTTTCTCATTTCTCATTTCTCTTTTCTTTTCTTTTCTCTTTTCTCTTATGTCTTCTTTTCTCTTTTTTCTCTTCTATTCTTTTCTCTTCTTTTCTCTTTTCCATTTTCTCTTCTTTTCTCTTGTCTCTTTTCTCTTTTCACTTCTATTCTCTTTTCTCTTTTCTATTTCCTCTTCATTTCTATTTTATCTCTTTTCCCTTTTCTTTTCTCTTTTCTCTTCTTTTCTCTTTTCTCTTCTTTTCTCTTCTTTTCTCTTTTCCCTTTTCTCTTCTTTTTTCTTTTCTCTTCTTTTATCATTTCTCTTCTTTTCTCTTTTCTCTTTTCTCTTCTTATCTCTTCTCCTTTTTCTCATATCTGTTCTTTTCTCTTTTCTATTTTCTCTTCATTTATCTTCTTTTCTCTTTTCCCTTTACCTCTTTTTACTTTTCTTCTTTTCTCTTTTCACTTTTCTTTTCTCTTTTCTCTTCTTTTCTCTTTTCACTTTTCTTTTCTGTTTTCTCTTCTTTTCTATTTTCTCATCTTTTCTCCCCTTTACTCTTTTCCCATTTCTCTTCTCTTTTCTTTTCTCTTCTTTTATCGTTTCTCTTCTTTTCCCGTTTCTCTTCTTTTCTCTTTTCCCTTTTCTTTTCTCTTTTCTCTATTCTCTTCTTTTCTCTTTTCTCGTATTTTCACTTTTCTCTTCATTTCCCTTCATTTTTCGTTTCTCTTTTCTCTTTTGAATTCTTTTCTCTTCTATTCACTTTTCTCTATTAACTTTTCTCTTCTTTTCTCTTTTCTCTTCTTTTCTCTATTAACTTTTCTCTTCTTTTCTGTATTCTCTTCTTTTCTCTTTTTTCACTTCTATTCACTTTTCTCTTTTATCTTTTCTCTTCTTTTCTCTATTCTCTTCTTTTCTCTTTTCTCTTCTTTTCTCTTCATTTCTCTTTCCTCATTTCTCTATTCTCATCTGTTCTCTTTCTCTTCTTTGCTCTTTTCTCTTTTCTCTTCTTCTATCTTCTTTTATCTTCTTTTCTCTTTTCTCTTTTCTCTTCTTTTCTCTCCTTTTTTCTTTTCTCTTCTTTTCTCGTTTCTCTTCTTTTCTCTTTTCTCCTCTTTTCTCTTTTCCCTTTTCTTTTCTCTTTTCTCTTTTCTCTTTTCTCTTCGTATCTCTTCTTTTCTCTTTTCTCTTCTTTACTCTACTTTTCTCTTTTCCCTTTATTCTCTTTTCTCTTTTCCTATATTCTCTTCTTTTTTTTAGATTAGATTAGATTAGATTACTTACAATGTGGAAACAGGCCCTTCGGCCCAACAAGTCCACACCGCCCCGCCGAAGCGTAACCCACCCATACCCCTACATCTACATCTACATCTACCCCTTACCTAACACTACGGGCAATTTAGCATGGCCAATTCACCTGACCTGCACATCTTTGGACTGTGGGAGGAAACCGGAGCACCCGGAGGAAACCCACGCAGACACGGGGAGAACTTGCAAACTCCACACAGTCAGTCGCCTGAGGCGGGAATTGAACCCGGGTCCCCGGCGCTGCGAGGCAGCAGTGCTAACCACTGTGCCACCGTTTCTCATTTGTCTTTTCTTTTCTCTTTTCTCTTTTCTCTTCTGGTCTCTTTTTTCTCTTCTATTCTTTTCTCTTCTTTTCTCTTTTCCATTTTCTCTTCTTTTCTCTTGTCTCTTTTCTCTTTTCACTTCTTTTCTCTTTTCTCTTTTCTATTTCCTCTTCATTTCTATTTTATCTCTTCTCTTCTTTTCTCTTTTCCCTTTTCTTTTCTCTTTTCTCTTCTTTTCTCTTTTCTCTTCTTTTCTCTTCTTTTCTCTTTTCCCTTTTCTCTTCTTTTTTCTTTTCTCTTCTTTTCTCGTTTCTCTTCTTTTCTCTTTTCTCTTTTCTCTTCTTATCTCTTCTCCTTTTTCTCATATCTGTTCTTTTCTCTTTTCTCTTTTCTCTTCATTTCTCTTCTTTTCGCTTTTCCCTTTGCACCTCTTTTTTCTTTTCTTCTTTTCTCTTTTCACTTTTCTTTTCTCTTTTCTCTTCTTTTCTCTTTTCACTTTTCTTTTCTCTTTTCTCTTCTTTTCTCTTTTCTCATCTTTTCTCCTCTTTACTCTTTTCCCTTTTCTCTTCTTTTTTCTTTTCTCTTCTTTTCTCGTTTCTCTTCTTTTCTCGTTTCTCTTCTTTTCTCTTTTCCCTTTTCTTTTCTCTTTTCTCTATTCTCTTCTTTTCTCTTTTCTCGTCTTTTCACTTTTCTCTTCATTTCCCTTCATTTTTCTTATCTCTTTTCTCTTTTGTATTCTTTTCTCTTCTCTTCACTTTTCTCTATTAACTTTTCTTTTCTCTTCTCTATTCTCTTCTTTTCTCTATTAACTTTTCTCTTCTTTTCTGTATTCTCTTCTTTTCTCTTTTTTCTCTTCTATTCACTTTTCTCTTTTATCTTTTCTCTTCTTTTCTCTATTCTCTTCTTTTCTCTTTTCTCTTCTTTTCTCTTCATTTCTCTTTCCTCATTTCTCTATTCTCATCTGTTCTCTTTCTCTTCTTTGCTCTTTTCTCTTTTCTCTTCTTCTATCTTCTTTTATCTTCTTTTCTCTTTTCTCTTTTCTCTTCTTTTCTCTCCTTTTTTCTTTTCTCTTCTTTTCTCGTTTCTCTTCTTTTCTCTTTTCTCCTCTTTTCTCTTTTCCCTTTTCTTTTCTCTTTTCTCTTTTCTCTTTTCTCTTCGTATCTCTTCTTTTCTCTTTTCTCTTCTTTACTCTACTTTTCTCTTTTCCCTTTATTCTCTTTTCTCTTTTCCTATATTCTCTTCTTTTCTCATTTGTCTTTTCTTTTCTCTTTTCTCTTTTCTCTTCTGGTCTCTTTTTTCTCTTCTATTCTTTTCTCTTCTTTTCTCTTTTCCATTTTCTCTTCTTTTCTCTTGTCTCTTTTCTCTTTTCACTTCTTTTCTCTTTTCTCTTTTCTATTTCCTCTTCATTTCTATTTTATCTCTTCTCTTCTTTTCTCTTTTCCCTTTTCTTTTCTCTTTTCTCTTCTTTTCTCTTTTCTCTTTTTTTCTCTTCTTTTCTCTTTTCCCTTTTCTCTTCTTTTTTCTTTTCTCTTCTTTTCTCGTTTCTCTTCTTTTCTCTTTTCTCTTTTCTCTTCTTATCTCTTCTCCTTTTTCTCATATCTGTTCTTTTCTCTTTTCTCTTTTCTCTTCATTTCTCTTATTTTCGCTTTTCCCTTTGCACCTCTTTTTTCTTTTCTTCTTTTCTCTTTTCACTTTTCTTTTCTCTTTTCTCTTCTTTTCTCTTTTCACTTTTCTTTTCTCTTTTCTCTTCTTTTCTCTTTTCTCATCTTTTCTCCTCTTTACTCTTTTCCCTTTTCTCTTCTTTTTTCTTTTCTCTTCTTTTCTCGTTTCTCTTCTTTTCTCGTTTCTCTTCTTTTCTCTTTTCCCTTTTCTTTTCTCTTTTCTCTATTCTCTTCTTTTCTCTTTTCTCGTCTTTTCACTTTTCTCTTCATTTCCCTTCATTTTTCTTATCTCTTTTCTCTTTTGTATTCTTTTCTCTTCTCTTCACTTTTCTCTATTAACTTTTCTCTTCTCTTCTCTATTCTCTTCTTTTCTCTATTAACTTTTCTCTTCTTTTCTGTATTCTCTTCTTTTCTCTTTTTTCTCTTCTATTCACTTTTCTCTTTTATCTTTTCTCTTCTTTTCTCTATTCTCTTCTTTTCTCTTTTCTCTTCTTATCTCTTCATTTCTCTTTCCTCATTTCTCTATTCTCATCTGTTCTCTTTCTCTTCTTTGCTCTTTTCTCTTTTCTCTTCTTCTACCTTCTTTTATCTTCTTTTCTCTTTTCTCTTTTCTCTTCTTTTCTCTTCTTTTTTCTTTTCTCTTCTTTTCTCGTTTCTCTTCTTTTCTCTTTTCTCCTCTTTTCTCTTTTCCCTTTTCTTTTCTCTTTTCTCTTTTCTCTTTTCTCTTAGTATCTGTTCTTTTCTCTTTTCTCTTCTTTTCTCTACTTTTCTCTTTTCCCTTTATTCTCTTCTTTTCTCTTTTCCTATATTCTCTTCTTTTCTCTTTTCTCTTTTCTCTTCTGGTCTCTTTTTTCTCTTCTATTCTTTTCTCTTCTTTTCTCTTTTCCATTTTCTCTTCTTTTCTCTTGTCTCTTTTCTCTTTTCACTTCTTTTCTCTTTTCTCTTTTCTATTTCCTCTTCATTTCTATTTTATCTCTTCTCTTCTTTTCTCTTTTCCCTTTTCTTTTCTCTTTTCTCTTCTTTTCTCTTTTCTCTTCTTTTCTCTTTTCCCTTTTCTCTTCTTATCTCTTCTCCTTTTTCTCATATCTGTTCTTTTCTCTTTTCTCTTTTCTCTTCATTTCTCTTCTTTTCGCTTTTCCCTTTGCACCTCTTTTTTCTTTTCTTCTTTTCTCTTTTCCCTTTTATCTTCTTTTTTCTTTTCTCTTCTTTTCTCGTTTCTCTTCTTTTCTCTTTTCCCTTTTCTCTTCTTTTTTCTTTTCTCTTCTTTTCTCTTTTCTCTTCTTTTCTCCTTTCACTTTTCTTTTCTCTTTTCTCTTCTTTTCTCTTTTCTCATCTTTTCTCCTCTTTACTCTTTTCCCTTTTCTCTTCTTTTTTCTTTTCTCTTCTTTTCTCGTTTCTCTTCTTTTCTCTCTTCTCTATTCTCTTCTTTTCTCTTTTCTCGTCTTTTCACTTTTCTCTTCATTTCCCTTCATTTTTCTTATCTCTTTTCTCTTTTGTATTCTTTTCTCTTCTATTCACTTTTCTCTATTAACTTTTCTCTTCTCTTCTCTATTCTCTTCTTTACTCTATTAACTTTTCTCTTCTTTTCTGTATTCTCTTCTTTTCTCTTTTTTCTCTTCTATTCACTTTTCTCTTTTATCTTTTCTCTTCTTTTCTCTATTCTCTTCTTTTCTCTTTTCTCTTCTTATCTCTTCATTTCTCTTTCCTCATTTCTCTATTCTCATCTGTTCTCTTTCTCTTCTTTGCTCTTTTCTCTTTTCTCTTCTTCTACCTTCTTTTATCTTCTTTTCTCTTTTCTCTTTTCTCTTCTTTTCTCTTCTTTTTTCTTTTCTCTTCTTTTCTCGTTTCTCTTCTTTTCTCTTTTCTCCTCTTTTCTCTTTTCCCTATTCTTTTCTCTTTTCTCTTCTTTTCTCTTTTCTCTTCTTTTCTCTTCTTTTCTCTTTTCCCTTTTCTCTTCTTTTTTCTTTTCTCTTCTTTTCTCTTTTCTCTTCTTTTCTCCTTTCACTTTTCTTTTCTCTTTTCTCTTCTTTTGTCTTTTCTCATCTTTTCTCCTCTTTACTCTTTTCCGTTTTCTCTTCTTTTTTCTTTTCTCTATTCTCTTCTTTTCTCTTTTTTCTCTTCTATTCACTTTTCTCTTTTATCTTTTCTCTTCTTTTCTCTTTTCTCCTCTTTTCTCTTTTCCCTTTTCTTTTCTCTTTTCTCTTTTCTCTTTTCTCTTCGTATCTCTTCTTTTCTCTTTTCTCTTCTTTTCTCTACTTTTCTCTTTTCCCTTTATTCTCTTTTCTCTTTTCCTATATTCTCTTCTTTTCTCATTTCTCTTTTCTTTTCTTTTCTCTTTTCTCTATTCTTTTCTCTTTTCTCTTCTTTTCTCTTTTCTCTTCTTTTCTCTTCTTTTCTCTTTTCCCTTTTCTTTTCTCTTTTCTCTTCTTTTCTCTTTTCTCTTCTTTTCTCTTCTTTTCTCTTTTCCCTTTTCTCTTCTTTTTTCTTTTCTCTTCTTTTCTCGTTTCTCTTCTTTTCTCTTTTCTCTTTTCTCTTCTTATCTCTTCTCCTTTTTCTCATATCTGTTCTTTTCTCTTTTCTCTTTTCTCTTCATTTCTCTTCTTTTCGCTTTTCCCTTTGCACCTCTTTTTTCTTTTCTTCTTTTCTCTTTTCACTTTTCTTTTCTCTTTTCTCTTCTTTTCTCTCTTTTCCTATATTCTCTTCTTTTCTCATTTCTCTTTTCTTTTCTTTTCTCTTTTCTCTTTTCTCTTCTGGTCTCTTTTTTCTCTTCTATTCTTTTCTCTTCTTTTCTCTTTTCCATTTTCTCTTCTTTTCTCTTGTCTCTTTTCTCTTTTCACTTCTTTTCTCTTTTCTCTTTTCTATTTCCTCTTCATTTCTATTTTATCTCTTCTCTTCTTTTCTCTTTTCCCTTTTCTTTTCTCTTTTCTCTTCTTTTCTCTTCTTTTCTCTTTTCCCTTTTCTCTTCTTTTTTCTTTTCTCTTCTTTTCTCGTTTCTCTTCTTTTCTCTTTTCTCTTTTCTCTTCTTATCTCTTCTCCTTTTTCTCATATCTGTTCTTTTCTCTTTTCTCTTTTCTCTTCATTTCTCTTATTTTCGCTTTTCCCTTTGCAACTCTTTTTTCTTTTCTTCTTTTCTCTTTTCACTTTTCTTTTCTCTTTTCTCTTCTTTTCTCTTTTCACTTTTCTTTTCTCTTTTCTCTTCTTTTCTCTTTTCTCATCTTTTCTCCTCTTTACTCTTTTCCCTTTTCTCTTCTTTTTTCTTTTCTCTTCTTTTCTCGTTTCTCTTCTTTTCTCGTTTCTCTTCTTTTCTCTTTTCCCTTTTCTTTTCTCTTTTCTCTATTCTCTTCTTTTCTCTTTTCTCGTCTTTTCACTTTTCTCTTCATTTCCCTTCATTTTTCTTATCTCTTTTCTCTTTTGTATTCTTTTCTCTTCTCTTCACTTTTCTCTATTAACTTTTCTCTTCTCTTCTCTATTCTCTTCTTTTCTCTATTAACTTTTCTCTTCTTTTCTGTATTCTCTTCTTTTCTCTTTTTTCTCTTCTATTCACTTTTCTCTTTTATCTTTTCTCTTCGTTTCTCTATTCTCTTCTTTTCTCTTTTCTCTTCTTATCTCTTCATTTCTCTTTCCTCATTTCTCTATTCTCATCTGTTCTCTTTCTCTTCTTTGTTCTTTTCTCTTTTCTCTTCTTCTACCTTCTTTTATCTTCTTTTCTCTTTTCTCTTTTCTCTTCTTTTCTCTTCTTTTTTCTTTTCTCTTCTTTTCTCGTTTCTCTTCTTTTCTCTTTTCTCCTCTTTTCTCTTTTCCCTTTTCTTTTCTCTTTTCTCTTTTCTCTTTTCTCTTAGTATCTCTTCTTTTCTCTTTTCTCTTCTTTTCTCTACTTTTCTCTTTTCCCTTTATTCTCTTCTTTTCTCTTTTCCTATATTCTCTTCTTTTCTCTTTTCTCTTTTCTCTATTCTCTTCTGTTCTCTTTTGTCTTCTTTACTCTGTTCCCTTTTCTCGTCTATTCTCTTTTATCTTTTCTCTTCATTTCTCTTTTCTCTTCTTTTCCATTCTCTCTTCTTTTCTCTTTTCTCATTTCTCATTTCTCTTTTCTTTTCTTTTCTCTTTTCTCTTTTCTCTTCTGGTCTCTTTTTTCCTTTCAATTCTTTTCTCTTCTTTTCTCTTTTCCATTTTCTCTTCTTTTCTCTTGTCTCTTTTCTCTTTTCACTTCTTTTCTCTTTTCTCTTTTCTATTTCCTCTTCATTTCTATTTTATCTCTTCTCTTCTTTTCTCTTTTCCCTTTTCTTTTCTCTTTTCTCTTCTTTTCTCTTTTCTCTTCTTTTCTCTTCTTTTCTCTTTTCCCTTTTCTCTTCTTTTTTCTTTTCTCTTCTTTTCTCGTTTCTCTTCTTTTCTCTTTACCCTTTTCTCTTCTTTTTTCTTTTCTCTTCTTTTCTCCTTTCACTTTTCTTTTCTCGTTTCTCTTCTTTTCTCTTTACCCTTTTCTCTTCTTTTTTCTGTTCTCTTCTTTTCTCTTTTCTCTTCTTTTCTCCTTTCACTTTTCTTTTCTCTTTTCTCTTCTTTTCTCTTTTCTCATCTTTTCTCCTCTTTACTCTTTTCCCTTTTCTCTTCTTTTTTCTTTTCTCTTCTTTTCTCGATTCTCTTCTTTTCTCTCTTCTCTATTCTCTTCTTTTCTCTATTAACTTTTCTCTTCTTTTCTGTATTCTCTTCTTTTCTCTTTTTTCTCTTCTATTCACTTTTCTCTTTTATCTTTTCTCTTCTTTTCTCTATTCTCTTCTTTTCTCTTTTCTCTTCTTATCTCTTCATTTCTCTTTCCTCATTTCTCTATTCTCATCTGTTCTCTTTCTCTTCTTTGCTCTTTTCTCTTTTCTTTCTTGTACCTTCTTTTATCTTCTTTTCTCTTTTCTCTTTTCTCTTCTTTTCTCTTCTTTTTTCTTTTCTCTTCTTTTCTCGTTTCTCTTCTTTTCTCTTTTCTCCTCTTTTCTCTTTTCCCTTTTCTTTTCTCTTTTCTCTTTTCTCTTTTCTCTTAGTATCTCTTCTTTTCTCTTTTCTCTTCTTTTCTCTACTTTTCTCTTTTCCCTTTATTCTCTTCTTTTCTCTTTTCTCATCTTTTCTCCTCTTTACTCTTTTCCCTTTTCTCTTCTTTTTTCTTTTCTCTTCTTTTCTCGTTTCTCTTCTTTTCTCGTTTCTCTTCTATTCTTTTCTCTTCTTTTCTCTTTTCCATTTTCTCTTCTTTTCTCTTGTCTCTTTTCTCTTTTCACTTCTTTTCTCTTTTCTCTTTTCTATTTCCTCTTCATTTCTATTT
Organism: Chiloscyllium punctatum; assembly: GCF_047496795.1. Taxonomy (NCBI): domain Eukaryota; kingdom Metazoa; phylum Chordata; class Chondrichthyes; order Orectolobiformes; family Hemiscylliidae; genus Chiloscyllium; species Chiloscyllium punctatum. Next base: position 37,938,303 of record NC_092779.1, read on the forward strand.
TATCTCTTCTCTTCTTTTCTCTTTTCCCTTTTCTTTTCTCTTTTCTCTTCTTTTCTCTTTTGTCTTCTTTTCTCTCCTTTTCTCTTTTCCCTTTTCTCTTCTTTTTTCTTTTCTCTTCTTTTCTCGTTTCTCTTCTTTTCTCTTTTCCCTTTTCTCTTCTTTTTTCTTTTCTCTTCTTTTCTCTTTTCTCTTCTTTTCTCCTTTCACTTTTCTTTTCTCTTTTCTCTTCTTTTCTCTTTTCTCATCTTTTCTCCTCTTTACTCTTTTCCCTTTTCTCTTCTTTTTTCTTTTCTCTTCTTTTCTCGTTTCTATTCTTTTCTCTTTTCTCTTTTCTCTTATTTTCTCTTATCACTTTTCTCTTGTTTTCTCTTTTCCCTTTTCTCTTTTTTCTCTTTTCCCTTTTCTCTTCTTTTCTCTATTCTCTTTTTCTCTTTACTCTTCTTTTCTCTTTTCACTTTTCTCTTCTTATCTCTTCTCCTTTTTCTCATATCTGTTCTGTTCTCTTCATTTCTCTTCTTTTCTCTTTTCCCTTTACACCTCTTTTTCCTTTTCTTCTTTTCTCTTTTCATTTTTCTTTGCTCTTTTCTCTTCTTTTCTCATCTTTTCTCCTCTTTACTCTTTTCCCTTTTCTCTTCTTTTTTCTTTTCTCTTCTTTTCTCGTTTCTCTTCTTTTCTCGTTTCTCTTCTTTTCTCTTTTCCCTTTTCTTTTCTCTTTTCTCTATTCTCTTCTTTTCTCTTTTTTCTCTTCTATTCACTTTTCACTTTTATCTTTTCTCTTCTTTTCTCTATTCTCTTCTTTTCTATTTTCCCTTTTCTTTTCTTTTCTCTTTTCTCTACTTTTCTCTTTTCTCTTCTTTTCTCCTTTCACGTTTCTTTTCTCTTTTCTCTTCTTTTCTCATTCATTTTTTCTCTTTTCTCTTTTCTCTTCTTTTCTCTTTTCTCTTCTTTTCTCTTCCTTTTATCTTCTATTCTCTTTTCTCTTCTTTTCTCTTCATTTCTCTTTCCTCATTTCTCTATTCTCATCTGTTCTCTTTTCTCTTCTTTGCTCTTTTCTCTTTTCTCTTCTTCTATCTACATTTATCTTCTTTTCTCTTTTCTCTTTTCTCTTCTGTTCTCTTTTGTCTTCTTTCCACTGTTCCCTTTTCTCGTCTATTCTCTTTTATCTTTTCTCTTCATTTATCTTTTCTCTTCTTTTCCATTCTCTCTTCTTTTCTCTTTTCTCATTTCTCATTTCTCTTTTCTTTTCTTTTCTCTTTTCTCTTCTTGACTCTTTTTTCTCTTCTGTTCACTTTTCTCTTTTATCTATTCTCTTCTTTTCTCTATTCTCTTCTTTTCTCTTTTCCCTTTTCTTTTCTTTTCTCTTTTCTCTACTTTTCTCTTTTCTTTTCTTTTCTCTTTTCTCTTCTTTTCTCTTCCTTTCTCCATACACGTTTCTTTTCTCTTTTCTCTTCTTTTCTCATTCATTTTTTCTCTTTTCTCTTTTCTCTTCTTTTCTCTTCTTTTCTCTTTTCTCTTCTTTTCTCCTTTCTTTTCTCTTTTCTCTTCTTCTCTTCTTTTCTCTTTTCTCTTCTTTTCCCTTCATTTCTCTTTTCTCTTTTGTATTCTTTTATCTTCTATTCTCTTTTCTCTTCTTTTCTCTTCATTTCTCTTTCCTCATTTCTCTATTCTCATCTGTTCTCTTTTCTCTTCTTTGCTCTTTTCTCTTTTCTCTTCTTCTATCTACTTTTATCTTCTTTTCTCTTTTCTCTTTTCTCTATTCTCTTCTGTTCTCTTTTGTCTTCTTTCCACTGTTCCCTTTTCTCGTCTATTCTCTTTTATCTTTTCTCTTCATTTCTCTTTTCTCTTCTTTTCCATTCTCTCTTCTTTTCTCTTTTCTCATTTCTCATTTCTCTTTTCTTTTCTTTTCTCTTTTCTCTTATGTCTTCTTTTCTCTTTTTTCTCTTCTATTCTTTTCTCTTCTTTTCTCTTTTCCATTTTCTCTTCTTTTCTCTTGTCTCTTTTCTCTTTTCACTTCTATTCTCTTTTCTCTTTTCTATTTCCTCTTCATTTCTATTTTATCTCTTTTCCCTTTTCTTTTCTCTTTTCTCTTCTTTTCTCTTTTCTCTTCTTTTCTCTTCTTTTCTCTTTTCCCTTTTCTCTTCTTTTTTCTTTTCTCTTCTTTTATCATTTCTCTTCTTTTCTCTTTTCTCTTTTCTCTTCTTATCTCTTCTCCTTTTTCTCATATCTGTTCTTTTCTCTTTTCTATTTTCTCTTCATTTATCTTCTTTTCTCTTTTCCCTTTACCTCTTTTTACTTTTCTTCTTTTCTCTTTTCACTTTTCTTTTCTCTTTTCTCTTCTTTTCTCTTTTCACTTTTCTTTTCTGTTTTCTCTTCTTTTCTATTTTCTCATCTTTTCTCCCCTTTACTCTTTTCCCATTTCTCTTCTCTTTTCTTTTCTCTTCTTTTATCGTTTCTCTTCTTTTCCCGTTTCTCTTCTTTTCTCTTTTCCCTTTTCTTTTCTCTTTTCTCTATTCTCTTCTTTTCTCTTTTCTCGTATTTTCACTTTTCTCTTCATTTCCCTTCATTTTTCGTTTCTCTTTTCTCTTTTGAATTCTTTTCTCTTCTATTCACTTTTCTCTATTAACTTTTCTCTTCTTTTCTCTTTTCTCTTCTTTTCTCTATTAACTTTTCTCTTCTTTTCTGTATTCTCTTCTTTTCTCTTTTTTCACTTCTATTCACTTTTCTCTTTTATCTTTTCTCTTCTTTTCTCTATTCTCTTCTTTTCTCTTTTCTCTTCTTTTCTCTTCATTTCTCTTTCCTCATTTCTCTATTCTCATCTGTTCTCTTTCTCTTCTTTGCTCTTTTCTCTTTTCTCTTCTTCTATCTTCTTTTATCTTCTTTCCTCTTTTCTCTTTTCTCTTCTTTTCTCTCCTTTTTTCTTTTCTCTTCTTTTCTCGTTTCTCTTCTTTTCTCTTTTCTCCTCTTTTCTCTTTTCCCTTTTCTTTTCTCTTTTCTCTTTTCTCTTTTCTCTTCGTATCTCTTCTTTTCTCTTTTCTCTTCTTTACTCTACTTTTCTCTTTTCCCTTTATTCTCTTTTCTCTTTTCCTATATTCTCTTCTTTTCTCATTTGTCTTTTCTTTTCTCTTTTCTCTTTTCTCTTCTGGTCTCTTTTTTCTCTTCTATTCTTTTCTCTTCTTTTCTCTTTTCCATTTTCTCTTCTTTTCTCTTGTCTCTTTTCTCTTTTCACTTCTTTTCTCTTTTCTCTTTTCTATTTCCTCTTCATTTCTATTTTATCTCTTCTCTTCTTTTCTCTTTTCCCTTTTCTTTTCTCTTTTCTCTTCTTTTCTCTTTTCTCTTCTTTTCTCTTCTTTTCTCTTTTCCCTTTTCTCTTCTTTTTTCTTTTCTCTTCTTTTCTCGTTTCTCTTCTTTTCTCTTTTCTCTTTTCTCTTCTTATCTCTTCTCCTTTTTCTCATATCTGTTCTTTTCTCTTTTCTCTTTTCTCTTCATTTCTCTTCTTTTCGCTTTTCCCTTTGCACCTCTTTTTTCTTTTCTTCTTTTCTCTTTTCACTTTTCTTTTCTCTTTTCTCTTCTTTTCTCTTTTCACTTTTCTTTTCTCTTTTCTCTTCTTTTCTCTTTTCTCATCTTTTCTCCTCTTTACTCTTTTCCCTTTTCTCTTCTTTTTTCTTTTCTCTTCTTTTCTCGTTTCTCTTCTTTTCTCGTTTCTCTTCTTTTCTCTTTTCCCTTTTCTTTTCTCTTTTCTCTATTCTCTTCTTTTCTCTTTTCTCGTCTTTTCACTTTTCTCTTCATTTCCCTTCATTTTTCTTATCTCTTTTCTCTTTTGTATTCTTTTCTCTTCTCTTCACTTTTCTCTATTAACTTTTCTCTTCTCTTCTCTATTCTCTTCTTTTCTCTATTAACTTTTCTCTTCTTTTCTGTATTCTCTTCTTTTCTCTTTTTTCTCTTCTATTCACTTTTCTCTTTTATCTTTTCTCTTCTTTTCTCTATTCTCTTCTTTTCTCTTTTCTCTTCTTTTCTCTTCATTTCTCTTTCCTCATTTCTCTATTCTCATCTGTTCTCTTTCTCTTCTTTGCTCTTTTCTCTTTTCTCTTCTTCTATCTTCTTTTATCTTCTTTTCTCTTTTCTCTTTTCTCTTCTTTTCTCTCCTTTTTTCTTTTCTCTTCTTTTCTCGTTTCTCTTCTTTTCTCTTTTCTCCTCTTTTCTCTTTTCCCTTTTCTTTTCTCTTTTCTCTTTTCTCTTTTCTCTTCGTATCTCTTCTTTTCTCTTTTCTCTTCTTTACTCTACTTTTCTCTTTTCCCTTTATTCTCTTTTCTCTTTTCCTATATTCTCTTCTTTTCTCATTTGTCTTTTCTTTTCTCTTTTCTCTTTTCTCTTCTGGTCTCTTTTTTCTCTTCTATTCTTTTCTCTTCTTTTCTCTTTTCCATTTTCTCTTCTTTTCTCTTGTCTCTTTTCTCTTTTCACTTCTTTTCTCTTTTCTCTTTTCTATTTCCTCTTCATTTCTATTTTATCTCTTCTCTTCTTTTCTCTTTTCGCTTTTCTTTTCTCTTTTCTCTTCTTTTCTCTTTTCTCTTCTTTTCTCTTCTTTTCTCTTTTCCCTTTTCTCTTCTTTTTTCTTTTCTCTTCTTTTCTCGTTTCTCTTCTTTTCTCTTTTCTCTTTTCTCTTCTTATCTCTTCTCCTTTTTCTCATATCTGTTCTTTTCTCTTTTCTCTTTTCTCTTCATTTCTCTTCTTTTCGCTTTTCCCTTTGCACCTCTTTTTTCTTTTCTTCTTTTCTCTTTTCACTTTTCTTTTCTCTTTTCTCTTCTTTTCTCTTTTCACTTTTCTTTTCTCTTTTCTCTTCTTTTCTCTTTTCTCATCTTTTCTCCTCTTTACTCTTTTCCCTTTTCTCTTCTTTTTTCTTTTCTCTTCTTTTCTCGTTTCTCTTCTTTTCTCGTTTCTCTTCTTTTCTCTTTTCCCTTTTCTTTTCTCTTTTCTCTATTCTCTTCTTTTCTCTTTTCTCGTCTTTTCACTTTTCTCTTCATTTCCCTTCATTTTTCTTATCTCTTTTCTCTTTTGTATTCTTTTCTCTTCTCTTCACTTTTCTCTATTAACTTTTCTCTTCTCTTCTCTATTCTCTTCTTTTCTCTATTAACTTTTCTCTTCTTTTCTGTATTCTCTTCTTTTCTCTTTTTTCTCTTCTATTCACTTTTCTCTTTTATCTTTTCTCTTCTTTTCTCTATTCTCTTCTTTTCTCTTTTCTCTTCTTATCTCTTCATTTCTCTTTCCTCATTTCTCTATTCTCATCTGTTCTCTTTCTCTTCTTTGCTCTTTTCTCTTTTCTCTTCTTCTACCTTCTTTTATCTTCTTTTCTCTTTTCTCTTTTCTCTTCTTTTCTCTTCTTTTTTCTTTTCTCTTCTTTTCTCGTTTCTCTTCTTTTCTCTTTTCTCCTCTTTTCTCTTTTCCCTTTTCTTTTCTCTTTTCTCTTTTCTCTTTTCTCTTAGTATCTGTTCTTTTCTCTTTTCTCTTCTTTTCTCTACTTTTCTCTTTTCCCTTTATTCTCTTCTTTTCTCTTTTCCTATATTCTCTTCTTTTCTCTTTTCTCTTTTCTCTTCTGGTCTCTTTTTTCTCTTCTATTCTTTTCTCTTCTTTTCTCTTTTCCATTTTCTCTTCTTTTCTCTTGTCTCTTTTCTCTTTTCACTTCTTTTCTCTTTTCTCTTTTCTATTTCCTCTTCATTTCTATTTTATCTCTTCTCTTCTTTTCTCTTTTCCCTTTTCTTTTCTCTTTTCTCTTCTTTTCTCTTCTTTTCTCTTTTCTCTTCTTTTCTCCTTTCTTTTCTCTTTTCTCTTCTTCTCTTCTTTTCTCTTTTCTCTTCTTTTCCCTTCATTTCTCTTTTCTCTTTTGTATTCTTTTATCTTCTATTCTCTTTTCTCTTCTTTTCTCTTCATTTCTCTATCCTCATTTCTCTATTCTCATCTGTTCTCTTTTCTCTTCTTTGCTCTTTTCTCTTTTCTCTTCTTCTATCTACTTTTATCTTCTTTTCTCTTTTCTCTTTTCTCTATTCTCTTCTGTTCTCTTTTGTCTTCTTTCCACTGTTCCCTTTTCTCGTCTATTCTCTTTTATCTTTTCTCTTCATTTCTCTTTTCTCTTCTTTTCCATTCTCTCTTCTTTTCTCTTTTCTCATTTCTCATTTCTCTTTTCTTTTCTTTTCTCTTTTCTCTTATGTCTTCTTTTCTCTTTTTTCTCTTCTATTCTTTTCTCTTCTTTTCTCTTTTCCATTTTCTCTTCTTTTCTCTTGTCTCTTTTCTCTTTTCACTTCTTTTCTCTTTTCTCTTTTCTATTTCCTCTTCATTTCTATTTTATCTCTTCTCTTCTTTTCTCTTTTCCCTTTTCTTTTCTCTTTTCTCTTCTTTTCTCTTTTCTCTTCTTTTCTCTTCTTTTCTCTTTTCCCTTTTCTCTTCTTTTTTCTTTTCTCTTCTTTTCTCGTTTCTCTTCTTTTCTCTTTTCTCTTTTCTCTTCTTATCTCTTCTCCTTTTTCTCATATCTGTTCTTTTCTCTTTTCTCTTTTCTCTTCATTTCTCTTCTTTTCGCTTTTCCCTTTGCACCTCTTTTTTCTTTTCTTCTTTTCTCTTTTCACTTTTCTTTTCTCTTTTCTCTTCTTTTCTCTTTTCACTTTTCTTTTCTCTTTTCTCTTCTTTTCTCTTTTCTCATCTTTTCTCCTCTTTACTCTTTTCCCTTTTCTCTTCTTTTTTCTTTTCTCTTCTTTTCTCGTTTCTCTTCTTTTCTCTTTACCCTTTTCTCTTCTTTTTTCTTTTCTCTTCTTTTCTCTTTTCTCTTCTTTTCTCCTTTCACTTTTCTTTTCTCTTTTCTCTTCTTTTCTCTTTTCTCATCTTTTCTCCTCTTTACTCTTTTCCCTTTTCTCTTCTTTTTTCTTTTCTCTTCTTTTCTCGTTTCTCTTCTTTTCTCTCTTCTCTATTCTCTTCTTTTCTCTATTAACTTTTCTCTTCTTTTCTGTATTCTCTTCTTTTCTCTTTTTTCTCTTCTATTCACTTTTCTCTTTTATCTTTTCTCTTCTTTTCTCTATTCTCTTCTTTTCTCTTTTCTCTTCTTATCTCTTCATTTCTCTTTCCTCATTTCTCTATTCTCATCTGTTCTCTTTCTCTTCTTTGCTCTTTTCTCTTTTCTTTCTTGTACCTTCTTTTATCTTCTTTTCTCTTTTCTCTTTTCTCTTCTTTTCTCTTCTTTTTTCTTTTCTCTTCTTTTCTCGTTTCTCTTCTTTTCTCTTTTCTCCTCTTTTCTCTTTTCCCTTTTCTTTTCTCTTTTCTCTTTTCTCTTTTCTCTTAGTATCTCTTCTTTTCTCTTTTCCCTTTATTCTCTTCTTTTCTCTTTTCTTTTCTTTTCTCTTTTCTCTTTTCTCTTCTGGTCTCTTTTTTCTCTTCTTTTCTCTTTTCACTTTTCTTTTCTCTTTTCTCTTCTTTTCTCTTTTCTCATCTTTTCTCCTCTTTACTCTTTTCCCTTTTCTCTTCTTTTTTCTTTTCTCTTCTTTTCTCGTTTCTCTTCTTTTCTCGTTTCTCTTCTATTCTTTTCTCTTCTTTTCTCTTTTCCATTTTCTCTTCTTTTCTCTTGTCTCTTTTCTCTTTTCACTTCTTTTCTCTTTTCTCTTTTCTATTTCCTCTTCATTTCTATTTTATCTCTTCTCTTCTTTTCTCTTTTCCCTTTATTCTCTTCTTTTCTCTTTTCTTTTCTTTTCTCTTTTCTCTTTTCTCTTCTGGTCTCTTTTTTCTCTTCTTTTCTCTTTTCCCTTTTCTTTTCTCTTTTCTCTTCTTTTCTCTTTTCTCTTCTTTTCTCTCCTTTTCTCTTTTCCCTTTTCTCTTCTTTTTTCTTTTCTCTTCTTTTCTCGTTTCTCTTCTTTTCTCTTTTCCCTTTTCTCTTCTTTTTTCTTTTCTCTTCTTTTCTCTTTTCTCTTCTTTTCTCCTTTCACTTTTCTTTTCTCTTTTCTCTTCTTTTCTCTTTTCTCATCTTTTCTCCTCTTTACTCTTTTCCCTTTTCTCTTCTTTTTTCTTTTCTCTTCTTTTCTCGTTTCTATTCTTTTCTCTTTTCTCTTTTCTCTTATTTTCTCTTATCACTTTTCTCTTCTTTTCTCTTTTCCCTTTTCTCTTTTTTCTCTTTTCCCTTTTCTCTTCTTTTCTCTATTCTCTTTTTCTCTTTACTCTTCTTTTCTCTTTTCACTTTTCTCTTCTTATCTCTTCTCCTTTTTCTCATATCTGTTCTTTTCTCTTCATTTCTCTTCTTTTCTCTTTTCCCTTTACACCTCTTTTTCCTTTTCTTCTTTTCTCTTTTCACTTTTCTTTGCTCTTTTCTCTTCTTTTCTCTTTTCTCATCTTTTCTCCTCTTTACTCTTTTCCCTTTTTTCTTCTTTTTTCTTTTCTCTTCTTTTCTCGTTTCTCTTCTTTTCTCGTTTCTCTTCTTTTCTCTTTTCCCTTTTCTTTTCTCTTTTCTCTATTCTCTTCTTTTCTCTTTTTTCTCTTCTATTCACTTTTCACTTTTATCTTTTCTCTTCTTTTCTCTATTCTCTTCTTTTCTATTTTCCCTTTTCTTTTCTTTTCTCTTTTCTCTACTTTTCTCTTTTCTCTTCTTTTCTCCTTTCACGTTTCTTTTCTCTTTTCTCTTCTTTTCTCATTCATTTTTTCTCTTTTCTCTTTTCTCTTCTTTTCTCTTTTCTCTTCTTTTCTCTTCCTTTTATCTTCTATTCTCTTTTCTCTTCTTTTCTCTTCATTTCTCTTTCCTCATTTCTCTATTCTCATCTGTTCTCTTTTCTCTTCTTTGCTCTTTTCTCTTTTCTCTTCTTCTATCTACATTTATCTTCTTTTCTCTTTTCTCTTTTCTCTATTCTCTTCTGTTCTCTTTTGTCTTCTTTCCACTGTTCCCTTTTCTCGTCTATTCTCTTTTATCTTTTCTCTTCATTTATCTTTTCTCTTCTTTTCCATTCTCTCTTCTTTTCTCTTTTCTCATTTCTCATTTCTCTTTTCTTTTCTTTTCTCTTTTCTCTTCTTGACTCTTTTTTCTCTTCTGTTCACTTTTCTCTTTTAACTTTTCTCTTCTTTTCTCTATTCTCTTCTTTTCTCTTTTCCCTTTTCTTTTCTTTTCTCTTTTCTCTACTTTTCTCTTTTCTTTTCTTTTCTCTTTTCTCTTCTTTTCTCTTCCTTTCTCCATACACGTTTCTTTTCTCTTTTCTCTTCTTTTCTCATTCATTTTTTCTCTTTTCTCTTTTCTCCTCTTTTCTCTTCTTTTCTCTTTTCTCTTCTTTTCTCCTTTCTTTTCTCTTTTCTCTTCTCTTCTTTTCTCTTTTCTCTTCTTTTCCCTTCATTTCTCTTTTCTCTTTTGTATTCTTTTATCTTCTATTCTCTTTTCTCTTCTTTTCTCTTCATTTCTCTTTCTTCATTTCTCTATTCTCATCTGTTCTCTTTTCTCTTCTTTGCTCTTTTCTCTTTTATCTTCTTCTATCTACTTTTATCTTCTTTTCTCTTTTCTCTTTTCTCTATTCTCTTCTGTTCTCTTTTGTCTTCTTTCCACTGTTCCCTTTTCTCGTCTATTCTCTTTTATCTTTTCTCTTCATTTCTCTTTTCTCTTCTTTTCCATTCTCTCTTCTTTTCTCTTTTCTCATTTCTCATTTCTCTTTTCTTTTCTTTTCTCTTTTCTCTTATGTGTTCTTTTCTCTTTTTTCTCTTCTATTCTTTTCTCTTCTTTTCTCTGTTCCATTTTCTCTTCTTTTCTCTTGTCTCTTTTCTCTTTTCACTTCTATTCTCTTTTCTCTTTTCTATTTCCTCTTCATTTCTATTTTATCTCTTCTCTTCTTTTCTCTTTTCCCTTTTCTTTTCTCTTTTCTCTTCTTTTCTCTTTTCTCTTCTTTTCTCTTCTTTTCTCTTTTCCCTTTTCTCTTCTTTTCTCTTTTCTCTTCTTTTCTCTATTAACTTTTCTCTTCTTTTCTGTATTCTCTTCTTTTCTCTTTTTTCACTTCTATTCACTTTTCTCTTTTATCTTTTCTCTTCTTTTCTCTTTTCTCTTCTTTTCTCCTTTCACTTTTCTTTTCTCTTTTCTCTTCTTTTCTCTTTTCTCATCTTTTCTCCTCATTACTCTTTTCCCTTTTCTCTTCTTTTTTCTTTTCTCTTCTTTTCTCGTTTCTATTCTTTTCTCTTTTCTCTTTTCTCTTATTTTCTCTTATCACTTTTCTCTTCTTTTCTCTTTTCCCTTTTCTCTTCTTTTCTCTATTCTCTTTTTCTCTTTACTCTTCTTTTCTCTTTTCGCTTTTCTCTTCTTATCTCTTCTCCTTTTTCTCATATCTGTTCTTTTCTCTTTTCTCTTTTCGCTTCATTTCTCTTCTTTTCTCTTTTCCCTTTACACCTCTTTTTCCTTTTCTTCTTTTCTCTTTTCACTTTTCTTTTCTCTTTTCTCTTCTTTTTTCTTTTCTCTTCTTTTCTCTTTTCTCTTCTTTTCTCTTTTCCCTTTTCTTTTCTCTTTTCTCTATTCTCTTCTTTTCTCTTTTCTCGTCTTTTCTGTTTTCGCGTCATTTCCCTTCATTTCTCTTTTCTCTTTTCTCTTTTGTATTCTTTTCTCTTCTATTCACTTTTCTGTTTTAACTTTTCTCTTCTTTTCTCTATTCTCTTCTTTTCTCTTTTTTCTCTTCTATTCACTTTTCTCTTTTATCTTTTCTCTTCTTTTCTCTTTTCTCCTCTTTTCTCTTTTCCCTTTTCTTTTCTCTTTTCTCTTTTCTCTTTTCTCTTCGTATCTCTTCTTTTCTCTTTTCTCTTCTTTTCTCTACTTTTCTCTTTTCCCTTTATTCTCTTTTCTCTTTTCCTATATTCTCTTCTTTTCTCATTTCTCTTTTCTTTTCTTTTCTCTTTTCTCTATTCTTTTCTCTTTTCTCTTCTTTTCTCTTTTCTCTTCTTTTCTCTTCTTTTCTCTTTTCCCTTTTCTTTTCTCTTTTCTCTTCTTTTCTCTTTTCTCTTCTTTTCTCTTCTTTTCTCTTTTCCCTTTTCTCTTCTTTTTTCTTTTCTCTTCTTTTCTCGTTTCTCTTCTTTTCTCTTTTCTCTTTTCTCTTCTTATCTCTTCTCCTTTTTCTCATATCTGTTCTTTTCTCTTTTCTCTTTTCTCTTCATTTCTCTTCTTTTCGCTTTTCCCTTTGCACCTCTTTTTTCTTTTCTTCTTTTCTCTTTTCACTTTTCTTTTCTCTTTTCTCTTCTTTTCTCTCTTTTCCTATATTCTCTTCTTTTCTCATTTCTCTTTTCTTTTCTTTTCTCTTTTCTCTTTTCTCTTCTGGTCTCTTTTTTCTCTTCTATTCTTTTCTCTTCTTTTCTCTTTTCCATTTTCTCTTCTTTTCTCTTGTCTCTTTTCTCTTTTCACTTCTTTTCTCTTTTCTCTTTTCTATTTCCTCTTCATTTCTATTTTATCTCTTCTCTTCTTTTCTCTTTTCCCTTTTCTTTTCTCTTTTCTCTTCTTTTCTCTTCTTTTCTCTTTTCCCTTTTCTCTTCTTTTTTCTTTTCTCTTCTTTTCTCGTTTCTCTTCTTTTCTCTTTTCTCTTTTCTCTTCTTATCTCTTCTCCTTTTTCTCATATCTGTTCTTTTCTCTTTTCTCTTTTCTCTTCATTTCTCTTATTTTCGCTTTTCCCTTTGCAACTCTTTTTTCTTTTCTTCTTTTCTCTTTTCACTTTTCTTTTCTCTTTTCTCTTCTTTTCTCTTTTCACTTTTCTTTTCTCTTTTCTCTTCTTTTCTCTTTTCTCATCTTTTCTCCTCTTTACTCTTTTCCCTTTTCTCTTCTTTTTTCTTTTCTCTTCTTTTCTCTATTCTCTTCTTTTCTCGTTTCTCTTCTTTTCTCTTTTCCCTTTTCTTTTCTCTTTTCTCTATTCTCTTCTTTTCTCTTTTCTCGTCTTTTCACTTTTCTCTTCATTTCCCTTCATTTTTCTTATCTCTTTTCTCTTTTGTATTCTTTTCTCTTCTCTTCACTTTTCTCTATTAACTTTTCTCTTCTCTTCTCTATTCTCTTCTTTTCTCTATTAACTTTTCTCTTCTTTTCTGTATTCTCTTCTTTTCTCTTTTTTCTCTTCTATTCACTTTTCTCTTTTATCTTTTCTCTTCGTTTCTCTATTCTCTTCTTTTCTCTTTTCTCTTCTTATCTCTTCATTTCTCTTTCCTCATTTCTCTATTCTCATCTGTTCTCTTTCTCTTCTTTGCTCTTTTCTCTTTTCTCTTCTTCTACCTTCTTTTATCTTCTTTTCTCTTTTCTCTTTTCTCTTCTTTTCTCTTCTTTTTTCTTTTCTCTTCTTTTCTCGTTTCTCTTCTTTTCTCTTTTCTCCTCTTTTCTCTTTTCCCTTTTCTTTTCTCTTTTCTCTTTTCTCTTTTCTCTTAGTATCTCTTCTTTTCTCTTTTCTCTTCTTTTCTCTACTTTTCTCTTTTCCCTTTATTCTCTTCTTTTCTCTTTTCCTATATTCTCTTCTTTTCTCTTTTCTCTTTTCTCTATTCTCTTCTGTTCTCTTTTGTCTTCTTTACTCTGTTCCCTTTTCTCGTCTATTCTCTTTTATCTTTTCTCTTCATTTCTCTTTTCTCTTCTTTTCCATTCTCTCTTCTTTTCTCTTTTCTCATTTCTCATTTCTCTTTTCTTTTCTTTTCTCTTTTCTCTTTTCTCTTCTGGTCTCTTTTTTCCTTTCAATTCTTTTCTCTTCTTTTCTCTTTTCCATTTTCTCTTCTTTTCTCTTGTCTCTTTTCTCTTTTCACTTCTTTTCTCTTTTCTCTTTTCTATTTCCTCTTCATTTCTATTTTATCTCTTCTCTTCTTTTCTCTTTTCCCTTTTCTTTTCTCTTTTCTCTTCTTTTCTCTTTTCTCTTCTTTTCTCTTCTTTTCTCTTTTCCCTTTTCTCTTCTTTTTTCTTTTCTCTTCTTTTCTCGTTTCTCTTATTTTCTCTTTACCCTTTTCTCTTCTTTTTTCTTTTCTCTTCTTTTCTCCTTTCACTTTTCTTTTCTCGTTTCTCTTCTTTTCTCTTTACCCTTTTCTCTTCTTTTTTCTTTTCTCTTCTTTTCTCTTTTCTCTTCTTTTCTCCTTTCACTTTTCTTTTCTCTTTTCTCTTCTTTTCTCTTTTCTCATCTTTTCTCCTCTTTACTCTTTTCCCTTTTCTCTTCTTTTTTCTTTTCTCTTCTTTTCTCGTTTCTCTTCTTTTCTCTCTTCTCTATTCTCTTCTTTTCTCTATTAACTTTTCTCTTCTTTTCTGTATTCTCTTCTTTTCTCTTTTTTCTCTTCTATTCACTTTTCTCTTTTATCTTTTCTCTTCTTTTCTCTATTCTCTTCTTTTCTCTTTTCTCTTCTTATCTCTTCATTTCTCTTTCCTCATTTCTCTATTCTCATCTGTTCTCTTTCTCTTCTTTGCTCTTTTCTCTTTTCTTTCTTGTACCTTCTTTTATCTTCTTTTCTCTTTTCTCTTTTCTCTTCTTTTCTCTTCTTTTTTCTTTTCTCTTCTTTTCTCGTTTCTCTTCTTTTCTCTTTTCTCCTCTTTTCTCTTTTCCCTTTTCTTTTCTCTTTTCTCTTTTCTCTTTTCTCTTAGTATCTCTTCTTTTCTCTTTTCTCTTCTTTTCTCTACTTTTCTCTTTTCCCTTTATTCTCTTCTTTTCTCTTTTCTCATCTTTTCTCCTCTTTACTCTTTTCCCTTTTCTCTTCTTTTTTCTTTTCTCTTCTTTTCTCGTTTCTCTTCTTTTCTCGTTTCTCTTCTATTCTTTTCTCTTCTTTTCTCTTTTCCATTTTCTCTTCTTTTCTCTTGTCTCTTTTCTCTTTTCACTTCTTTTCTCTTTTCTCTTTTCTATTTCCTCTTCATTTCTATTTTATCTCTTCTCTTCTTTTCTCTTTTCCCTTTTCTTTTCTCTTTTCTCTTCTTTTCTCTTTTGTCTTCTTTTCTCTCCTTTTCTCTTTTCCCTTTTCTCTTCTTTTTTCTTTTCTCTTCTTTTCTCGTTTCTCTTCTTTTCTCTTTTCCCTTTTCTCTTCTTTTTTCTTTTCTCTTCTTTTCTCTTTTCTCTTCTTTTCTCCTTTCACTTTTCTTTTCTCTTTTCTCTTCTTTTCTCTTTTCTCATCTTTTCTCCTCTTTACTCTTTTCCCTTTTCTCTTCTTTTTTCTTTTCTCTTCTTTTCTCGTTTCTATTCTTTTCTCTTTTCTCTTTTCTCTTATTTTCTCTTATCACTTTTCTCTTGTTTTCTCTTTTCCCTTTTCTCTTTTTTCTCTTTTCCCTTTTCTCTTCTTTTCTCTATTCTCTTTTTCTCTTTACTCTTCTTTTCTCTTTTCACTTTTCTCTTCTTATCTCTTCTCCTTTTTCTCATATCTGTTCTGTTCTCTTCATTTCTCTTCTTTTCTCTTTTCCCTTTACACCTCTTTTTCCTTTTCTTCTTTTCTCTTTTCATTTTTCTTTGCTCTTTTCTCTTCTTTTCTCATCTTTTCTCCTCTTTACTCTTTTCCCTTTTCTCTTCTTTTTTCTTTTCTCTTCTTTTCTCGTTTCTCTTCTTTTCTCGTTTCTCTTCTTTTCTCTTTTCCCTTTTCTTTTCTCTTTTCTCTATTCTCTTCTTTTCTCTTTTTTCTCTTCTATTCACTTTTCACTTTTATCTTTTCTCTTCTTTTCTCTATTCTCTTCTTTTCTATTTTCCCTTTTCTTTTCTTTTCTCTTTTCTCTACTTTTCTCTTTTCTCTTCTTTTCTCCTTTCACGTTTCTTTTCTCTTTTCTCTTCTTTTCTCATTCATTTTTTCTCTTTTCTCTTTTCTCTTCTTTTCTCTTTTCTCTTCTTTTCTCTTCCTTTTATCTTCTATTCTCTTTTCTCTTCTTTTCTCTTCATTTCTCTTTCCTCATTTCTCTATTCTCATCTGTTCTCTTTTCTCTTCTTTGCTCTTTTCTCTTTTCTCTTCTTCTATCTACATTTATCTTCTTTTCTCTTTTCTCTTTTCTCTATTCTCTTCTGTTCTCTTTTGTCTTCTTTCCACTGTTCCCTTTTCTCGTCTATTCTCTTTTATCTTTTCTCTTCATTTATCTTTTCTCTTCTTTTCCATTCTCTCTTCTTTTCTCTTTTCTCATTTCTCATTTCTCTTTTCTTTTCTTTTCTCTTTTCTCTTCTTGACTCTTTTTTCTCTTCTGTTCACTTTTCTCTTTTATCTATTCTCTTCTTTTCTCTATTCTCTTCTTTTCTCTTTTCCCTTTTCTTTTCTTTTCTCTTTTCTCTACTTTTCTCTTTTCTTTTCTTTTCTCTTTTCTCTTCTTTTCTCTTCCTTTCTCCATACACGTTTCTTTTCTCTTTTCTCTTCTTTTCTCATTCATTTTTTCTCTTTTCTCTTTTCTCTTCTTTTCTCTTCTTTTCTCTTTTCTCTTCTTTTCTCCTTTCTTTTCTCTTTTCTCTTCTTCTCTTCTTTTCTCTTTTCTCTTCTTTTCCCTTCATTTCTCTTTTCTCTTTTGTATTCTTTTATCTTCTATTCTCTTTTCTCTTCTTTTCTCTTCATTTCTCTTTCCTCATTTCTCTATTCTCATCTGTTCTCTTTTCTCTTCTTTGCTCTTTTCTCTTTTCTCTTCTTCTATCTACTTTTATCTTCTTTTCTCTTTTCTCTTTTCTCTATTCTCTTCTGTTCTCTTTTGTCTTCTTTCCACTGTTCCCTTTTCTCGTCTATTCTCTTTTATCTTTTCTCTTCATTTCTCTTTTCTCTTCTTTTCCATTCTCTCTTCTTTTCTCTTTTCTCATTTCTCATTTCTCTTTTCTTTTCTTTTCTCTTTTCTCTTATGTCTTCTTTTCTCTTTTTTCTCTTCTATTCTTTTCTCTTCTTTTCTCTTTTCCATTTTCTCTTCTTTTCTCTTGTCTCTTTTCTCTTTTCACTTCTATTCTCTTTTCTCTTTTCTATTTCCTCTTCATTTCTATTTTATCTCTTTTCCCTTTTCTTTTCTCTTTTCTCTTCTTTTCTCTTTTCTCTTCTTTTCTCTTCTTTTCTCTTTTCCCTTTTCTCTTCTTTTTTCTTTTCTCTTCTTTTATCATTTCTCTTCTTTTCTCTTTTCTCTTTTCTCTTCTTATCTCTTCTCCTTTTTCTCATATCTGTTCTTTTCTCTTTTCTATTTTCTCTTCATTTATCTTCTTTTCTCTTTTCCCTTTACCTCTTTTTACTTTTCTTCTTTTCTCTTTTCACTTTTCTTTTCTCTTTTCTCTTCTTTTCTCTTTTCACTTTTCTTTTCTGTTTTCTCTTCTTTTCTATTTTCTCATCTTTTCTCCCCTTTACTCTTTTCCCATTTCTCTTCTCTTTTCTTTTCTCTTCTTTTATCGTTTCTCTTCTTTTCCCGTTTCTCTTCTTTTCTCTTTTCCCTTTTCTTTTCTCTTTTCTCTATTCTCTTCTTTTCTCTTTTCTCGTATTTTCACTTTTCTCTTCATTTCCCTTCATTTTTCGTTTCTCTTTTCTCTTTTGAATTCTTTTCTCTTCTATTCACTTTTCTCTATTAACTTTTCTCTTCTTTTCTCTTTTCTCTTCTTTTCTCTATTAACTTTTCTCTTCTTTTCTGTATTCTCTTCTTTTCTCTTTTTTCACTTCTATTCACTTTTCTCTTTTATCTTTTCTCTTCTTTTCTCTATTCTCTTCTTTTCTCTTTTCTCTTCTTTTCTCTTCATTTCTCTTTCCTCATTTCTCTATTCTCATCTGTTCTCTTTCTCTTCTTTGCTCTTTTCTCTTTTCTCTTCTTCTATCTTCTTTTATCTTCTTTTCTCTTTTCTCTTTTCTCTTCTTTTCTCTCCTTTTTTCTTTTCTCTTCTTTTCTCGTTTCTCTTCTTTTCTCTTTTCTCCTCTTTTCTCTTTTCCCTTTTCTTTTCTCTTTTCTCTTTTCTCTTTTCTCTTCGTATCTCTTCTTTTCTCTTTTCTCTTCTTTACTCTACTTTTCTCTTTTCCCTTTATTCTCTTTTCTCTTTTCCTATATTCTCTTCTTTTTTTTAGATTAGATTAGATTAGATTACTTACAATGTGGAAACAGGCCCTTCGGCCCAACAAGTCCACACCGCCCCGCCGAAGCGTAACCCACCCATACCCCTACATCTACATCTACATCTACCCCTTACCTAACACTACGGGCAATTTAGCATGGCCAATTCACCTGACCTGCACATCTTTGGACTGTGGGAGGAAACCGGAGCACCCGGAGGAAACCCACGCAGACACGGGGAGAACGTGCAAACTCCACACAGTCAGTCGCCTGAGTCGGGAATTGAACCCGGGTCCCCGGCGCTGCGAGGCAGCAGTGCTAACCACTGTGCCACCGTTTCTCATTTGTCTTTTCTTTTCTCTTTTCTCTTTTCTCTTCTGGTCTCTTTTTTCTCTTCTATTCTTTTCTCTTCTTTTCTCTTTTCCATTTTCTCTTCTTTTCTCTTGTCTCTTTTCTCTTTTCACTTCTTTTCTCTTTTCTCTTTTCTATTTCCTCTTCATTTCTATTTTATCTCTTCTCTTCTTTTCTCTTTTCCCTTTTCTTTTCTCTTTTCTCTTCTTTTCTCTTTTCTCTTCTTTTCTCTTCTTTTCTCTTTTCCCTTTTCTCTTCTTTTTTCTTTTCTCTTCTTTTCTCGTTTCTCTTCTTTTCTCTTTTCTCTTTTCTCTTCTTATCTCTTCTCCTTTTTCTCATATCTGTTCTTTTCTCTTTTCTCTTTTCTCTTCATTTCTCTTCTTTTCGCTTTTCCCTTTGCACCTCTTTTTTCTTTTCTTCTTTTCTCTTTTCACTTTTCTTTTCTCTTTTCTCTTCTTTTCTCTTTTCACTTTTCTTTTCTCTTTTCTCTTCTTTTCTCTTTTCTCATCTTTTCTCCTCTTTACTCTTTTCCCTTTTCTCTTCTTTTTTCTTTTCTCTTCTTTTCTCGTTTCTCTTCTTTTCTCGTTTCTCTTCTTTTCTCTTTTCCCTTTTCTTTTCTCTTTTCTCTATTCTCTTCTTTTCTCTTTTCTCGTCTTTTCACTTTTCTCTTCATTTCCCTTCATTTTTCTTATCTCTTTTCTCTTTTGTATTCTTTTCTCTTCTCTTCACTTTTCTCTATTAACTTTTCTCTTCTCTTCTCTATTCTCTTCTTTTCTCTATTAACTTTTCTCTTCTTTTCTGTATTCTCTTCTTTTCTCTTTTTTCTCTTCTATTCACTTTTCTCTTTTATCTTCTCTCTTCTTTTCTCTATTCTCTTCTTTTCTCTTTTCTCTTCTTTTCTCTTCATTTCTCTTTCCTCATTTCTCTATTCTCATCTGTTCTCTTTCTCTTCTTTGCTCTTTTCTCTTTTCTCTTCTTCTATCTTCTTTTATCTTCTTTTCTCTTTTCTCTTTTCTCTTCTTTTCTCTCCTTTTTTCTTTTCTCTTCTTTTCTCGTTTCTCTTCTTTTCTCTTTTCTCCTCTTTTCTCTTTTCCCTTTTCTTTTCTCTTTTCTCTTTTCTCTTTTCTCTTCGTATCTCTTCTTTTCTCTTTTCTCTTCTTTACTCTACTTTTCTCTTTTCCCTTTATTCTCTTTTCTCTTTTCCTATATTCTCTTCTTTTCTCATTTGTCTTTTCTTTTCTCTTTTCTCTTTTCTCTTCTGGTCTCTTTTTTCTCTTCTATTCTTTTCTCTTCTTTTCTCTTTTCCATTTTCTCTTCTTTTCTCTTGTCTCTTTTCTCTTTTCACTTCTTTTCTCTTTTCTCTTTTCTATTTCCTCTTCATTTCTATTTTATCTCTTCTCTTCTTTTCTCTTTTCCCTTTTCTTTTCTCTTTTCTCTTCTTTTCTCTTTTCTCTTTTTTTCTCTTCTTTTCTCTTTTCCCTTTTCTCTTCTTTTTTCTTTTCTCTTCTTTTCTCGTTTCTCTTCTTTTCTCTTTTCTCTTTTCTCTTCTTATCTCTTCTCCTTTTTCTCATATCTGTTCTTTTCTCTTTTCTCTTTTCTCTTCATTTCTCTTATTTTCGCTTTTCCCTTTGCACCTCTTTTTTCTTTTCTTCTTTTCTCTTTTCACTTTTCTTTTCTCTTTTCTCTTCTTTTCTCTTTTCACTTTTCTTTTCTCTTTTCTCTTCTTTTCTCTTTTCTCATCTTTTCTCCTCTTTACTCTTTTCCCTTTTCTCTTCTTTTTTCTTTTCTCTTCTTTTCTCGTTTCTCTTCTTTTCTCGTTTCTCTTCTTTTCTCTTTTCCCTTTTCTTTTCTCTTTTCTCTATTCTCTTCTTTTCTCTTTTCTCGTATTTTCACTTTTCTCTTCATTTCCCTTCATTTTTCGTTTCTCTTTTCTCTTTTGAATTCTTTTCTCTTCTATTCACTTTTCTCTATTAACTTTTCTCTTCTTTTCTCTTTTCTCTTCTTTTCTCTATTAACTTTTCTCTTCTTTTCTGTATTCTCTTCTTTTCTCTTTTTTCTCTTCTATTCACTTTTCTCTTTTATCTTTTCTCTTCTTTTCTCTATTCTCTTCTTTTCTCTTTTCTCTTCTTATCTCTTCATTTCTCTTTCCTCATTTCTCTATTCTCATCTGTTCTCTTTCTCTTCTTTGCTCTTTTCTCTTTTCTCTTCTTCTACCTTCTTTTATCTTCTTTTCTCTTTTCTCTTTTCTCTTCTTTTCTCTTCTTTTTTCTTTTCTCTTCTTTTCTCGTTTCTCTTCTTTTCTCTTTTCTCCTCTTTTCTCTTTTCCCTTTTCTTTTCTCTTTTCTCTTTTCTCTTTTCTCTTAGTATCTGTTCTTTTCTCTTTTCTCTTCTTTTCTCTACTTTTCTCTTTTCCCTTTATTCTCTTCTTTTCTCTTTTCCTATATTCTCTTCTTTTCTCTTTTCTCTTTTCTCTTCTGGTCTCTTTTTTCTCTTCTATTCTTTTCTCTTCTTTTCTCTTTTCCATTTTCTCTTCTTTTCTCTTGTCTCTTTTCTGTTTTCACTTCTTTTCTCTTTTCTCTTTTCTATTTCCTCTTCATTTCTATTTTATCTCTTCTCTTCTTTTCTCTTTTCCCTTTTCTTTTCTCTTTTCTCTTCTTTTCTCTTTTCTCTTCTTTTCTCTTCTTTTCTCTTTTCCCTTTTCTCTTCTTTTTTCTTTTCTCTTCTTTTCTCGTTTCTCTTCTTTTCTCTTTTCTCTTTTCTCTTCTTATCTCTTCTCCTTTTTCTCATATCTGTTCTTTTCTCTTTTCTCTTTTCTCTTCATTTATCTTCTTTTCTCTTTTCCCTTTACCTCTTTTTACTTTTCTTCTTTTCTCTTTTCACTTTTCTTTTCTCTTTTCTCTTCTTTTCTCTTTTCACTTTTCTTTTCTCTTTTCTCTTCTTTTCTCTTTTCTCATCTTTTCTCCTCTTTACTCTTTTCCCTTTTCTCTTCTTTTTTCTTTTCTCTTCTTTTCTCGTTTCTCTTCTTTTCTCGTTTCTCTTCTTTTCTCTTTTCCCTTTTCTTTTCTCTTTTCTCTATTCTCTTCTTTTCTCTATTCTCTTCTTTTCTCTTTTCTCGTCTTTTCACTTTTCTCTTCATTTCCCTTCATTTTTCTTATCTCTTTTCTCTTTTGTATTCTTTTCTCTTCTCTTCACTTTTCTCTATTAACTTTTCTCTTCTTTTCTCTTTTCTCTTCTTTTCTCTATTAACTTTTCTCTTCTTTTCTGTATTCTCTTCTTTTCTCTTTTTTCTCTTCTATTCACTTTTCTCTTTTATCTTTTCTCTTCTTTTCTCTATTCTCTTCTTTTCTCTTTTCTCTTCTTATCTCTTCATTTCTCTTTCCTCATTTCTCTATTCTCATCTGTTCTCTTTCTCTTCTTTGCTCTTTTCTCTTTTCTCTTCTTCTACCTTCTTTTATCTTCTTTTCTCTTTTCTCTTTTCTCTTCTTTTCTCTTCTTTTTTCTTTTCTCTTCTTTTCTCGTTTCTCTTCTTTTCTCTTTTCTCCTCTTTTCTCTTTTCCCTTTTCTTTTCTCTTTTCTCTTTTCTCTTTTCTCTTAGTATCTGTTCTTTTCTCTTTTCTCTTCTTTTCTCTGCTTTTCTCTTTTCCCTTTATTCTCTTCTTTTCTCTTTTCCTATATTCTCTTCTTTTCTCTTTTCTCTTTTCTCTTCTGGTCTCTTTTTTCTCTTCTATTCTTTTCTCTTCTTTTCTCTTTTCCATTTTCTCTTCTTTTCTCTTGTCTCTTTTCTCTTTTCACTTCTTTTCTCTTTTCTCTTTTCTATTTCCTCTTCATTTCTATTTTATCTCTTCTCTTCTTTTCTCTTTTCCCTTTTCTTTTCTCTTTTCTCTTCTTTTCTCTTTTCTCTTCTTTTCTCTTCTTTTCTCTTTTCCCTTTTCTCTTCTTATCTCTTCTCCTTTTTCTCATATCTGTTCTTTTCTCTTTTCTCTTTTCTCTTCATTTCTCTTCTTTTCGCTTTTCCCTTTGCACCTCTTTTTTCTTTTCTTCTTTTCTCTTTTCACTTTTCTTTTCACTTTTCTCTTCTTTTCTCTTTTCACTTTTCTTTTCTCTTTTCTCTTCTTTTCTCTTTTCTCATCTTTTCTCCTCTTTACTCTTTTCCCTTTTCTCTTCTTTTTTCTTTTCTCTTCTTTTCTTGTTTCTCTTCTTTTCTCGTTTCTCTTCTATTCTTTTCTCTTCTTTTCTCTTTTCCATTTTCTCTTCTTTTCTCTTGTCTCTTTTCTCTTTTCACTTCTTTTCTCTTTTCTCTTTTCTGTTTCCTCTTCATTTCTATTTTATCTCTTCTCTTCTTTTCTCTTTTCCCTTTTCTTTTCTCTTTTCTCTTCTTTTCTCTTTTCTCTTCTTTTCTCTTCTTTTCTCTTTTCCCTTTTCTCTTCTTTTTTCTTTTCTCTTCTTTTCTCGTTTCTCTTCTTTTCTCTTTTCCCTTTTCTCTTCTTTTTTCTTTTCTCTTCTTTTCTCTTTTCTCTTCTTTTCTCCTTTCACTTTTCTTTTCTCTTTTCTCTTCTTTTCTCTTTTCTCATCTTTTCTCCTCTTTACTCTTTTCCCTTTTCTCTTCTTTTTTCTTTTCTCTTCTTTTCTCGTTTCTCTTCTTTTCTCTCTTCTCTATTCTCTTCTTTTCTCTTTTCTCGTCTTTTCACTTTTCTCTTCATTTCCCTTCATTTTTCTTATCTCTTTTCTCTTTTGTATTCTTTTCTCTTCTATTCACTTTTCTCTATTAACTTTTCTCTTCTCTTCTCTATTCTCTTCTTTTCTCTATTAACTTTTCTCTTCTTTTCTGTATTCTCTTCTTTTCTCTTTTTTCTCTTCTATTCACTTTTCTCTTTTATCTTTTCTCTTCTTTTCTCTATTCTCTTCTTTTCTCTTTTCTCTTCTTATCTCTTCATTTCTCTTTCCTCATTTCTCTATTCTCATCTGTTCTCTTTCTCTTCTTTGCTCTTTTCTCTTTTCTCTTCTTCTACCTTCTTTTATCTTCTTTTCTCTTTTGTCTTTTCTCTTCTTTTCTCTTCTTTTTTCTTTTCTCTTCTTTTCTCGTTTCTCTTCTTTTCTCTTTTCTCCTCTTTTCTCTTTTCCCTTTTCTTTTCTCTTTTCTCTTTTCTCTTTTCTCTTAGTATCTCTTCTTTTCTCTTTTCTCTTCTTTTCTCTACTTTTCTCTTTTCCCTTTATTCTCTTCTTTACTCTTTTCCTATATTCTCTTCTTTGCTCTTTTCTCTTTTCTCTATTCTCTTCTGTTCTCTTTTGTCTTCTTTACTCTGTTCCCTTTTCTCGTCTATTCTCTTTTATCTTTTCTCTTCATTTCTCTTTTCTCTTCTTTTCCATTCTCTCTTCTTTTCTCTTTTCTCATTTCTCATTTCTCTTTTCTTTTCTTTTCTCTTTTCTCTTCTTTTCTCTTTTCTCTTCTTATCTCTTCATTTCTCTTTCCTCATTTCTCTATTTTCATCTGTTCTCTTTCTCTTCTTTGCTCTTTTCTCTTTTCTCTTCTTCTACCTTCTTTTATCTTCTTTTCTCTTTTCTCTTTTCTCTTCTTTTCTCTTCTTTTTTCTTTTCTCTTCTTTTCTCGTTTCTCTTCTTTTCTCTTTTCTCCTCTTTTCTCTTTTCCCTTTTCTTTTCTCTTTTCTCTTTTCTCTTAGTATCTGTTCTTTTCTCTTTTCTCTTCTTTTCTCTACTTTTCTCTTTTCCCTTTATTCTCTTCTTTTCTCTTTTCCTATATTCTCTTCTTTTCTCTTTTCTCTTTTCTCTTCTGGTCTCTTTTTTCTCTTCTATTCTTTTCTCTTCTTTTCTCTTTTCCATTTTCTCTTCTTTTCTCTTGTCTCTTTTCTCTTTTCACTTCTTTTCTCTTTTCTCTTTTCTATTTCCTCTTCATTTCTATTTTATCTCTTCTCTTCTTTTCTCTTTTCCCTTTTCTTTTCTCTTTTCTCTTCTTTTCTCTTTTCTCTTCTTTTCTCTTCTTTTCTCTTTTCCCTTTTCTCTTCTTTTTTCTTTTCTCTTCTTTTCTCTTTTCTCTTCTTTTCTCCTTTCACTTTTCTTTTCTCTTTTCTCTTCTTTTGTCTTTTCTCATCTTTTCTCCTCTTTACTCTTTTCCCTTTTCTCTTCTTTTTTCTTTTCTCGTTTCTCTTCTTTTCTTTTTTCTCTTTTCTCTTATTTTCTCTTATCACTTTTCTCTTCTTTTCTCTTTTCCCTTTTCTCTTTTTTCTCTTTTCCCTTTTCTCTTCTTTTCTCTATTCTCTTTTTCTCTTTACTCTTCTTTTCCCTTTTCACTTTTCTCTTCTTATCTCTTCTCCTTTTTCTCATATCTGTTCTTTTCTCTTCATTTCTCTTCTTTTCTCTTTTCCCTTTTCACCTCTTTTTCCTTTTCTTCTTTTCTCTTTTCACTTTTCTTTTCTCTTTTCTCTTCTTTTCTCTTTTCTCATCTTTTCTCCTCTTTACTCTTTTCCCTTTTCTCTTCTTTTTTCTTTTCTCTTCTTTTCTCGTTTCTCTTCTTTTCTCGTTTCTCTTCTTTTCTCTTTTCCCTTTTCTTTTCTCTTTTCTCTATTCTCTTCTTTTCTCTTTTTTCTCTTCTATTCACTTTTCACTTTTATCTTTTCTCTTCTTTTCTCTATTCTCTTCTTTTCTATTTTCCCTTTTCTTTTCTTTTCTATTTTCTCTACTTTTCTCTTTTCTCTTCTTTTCTCCTTTCACGTTTCTTTTCTCTTTTCTCTTCTTTTCTCATTCATTTTTTCTCTTTTCTCTTTTCTCTTCTTTTCTCTTTTCTCTTCTTTTCTCTTCCTTTTATCTTCTATTCTCTTTTCTCTTCTTTTCTCTTCATTTCTCTTTCCTCATTTCTCTATTCTCATCTGTTCTCTTTTCTCTTCTTTGCTCTTTTCTCTTTTCTCTTCTTCTATCTACATTTATCTTCTTTTCTCTTTTCTCTTTTCTCTATTCTCTTCTGTTCTCTTTTGTCTTCTTTCCACTGTTCCCTTTTCTCGTCTATTCTCTTTTATCTTTTCTCTTCATTTCTCTTTTCTCTTCTTTTCCATTCTCTCTTCTTTTCTCTTTTCTAATTTCTCATTACTCTTTTCTTTTCTTTTCTCTTTTCTCTTTTCTCTTCTGGTCTCTTTTTTCTCTTCTATTCTTTTCTTTTCTTTTCTCTTTTCCATTTTCTCTTCTTTTCTCTTGTCTCTTTTCTCTTTTCACTTCTTTTCTCTTTTCTCTTTTCTATTTCCTCTTCATTTCTATTTTATCTCTTCTCTTCTTTTCTCTTTTCCCTTTTCTTTTCTCTTTTCTCTTCTTTTCTCTTTTCTCTTCTTTTCTCTTCTTTTCTCTTTTCCCTTTTCTCTTCTTTTTTCTTTTCTCTTCTTTTCTCGTTTCTCTTCTTTTCTCTTTTCCCTTTTCTCTTCTTTTTTCTTTTCTCTTCTTTTCTCTTTTCTCTTCTTTTCTCCTTTCACTTTTCTTTTCTCTTTTCTCTTCTTTTCTCTTTTCTCATCTTTTCTCCTCTTTACTCTTTTCCCTTTTCTCTTCTTTTTTCTTTTCTCTTCTTTTCTCGTTTCTCTTCTTTTCTCTCTTCTCTATTCTCTTCTTTTCTCTTTTCTCGTCTTTTCACTTTTCTCTTCATTTCCCTTCATTTTTCTTATCTCTTTTCTCTTTTGTATTCTTTTCTCTTCTATTCACTTTTCTCTATTAACTTTTCTCTTCTCTTCTCTATTCTCTTCTTTTCTCTATTAACTTTTCTCTTCTTTTCTGTATTCTCTTCTTTTCTCTTTTTTCTCTTCTATTCACTTTTCTCTTTTATCTTTTCTCTTCTTTTCTCTATTCTCTTCTTTTCTCTTTTCTCTTCTTATCTCTTCATTTCTCTTTCCTCATTTCTCTATTCTCATCTGTTCTCTTTCTCTTCTTTGCTCTTTTCTCTTTTCTCTTCTTCTACCTTCTTTTATCTTCTTTTCTCTTTTCTCTTTTCTCTTCTTTTCTCTTCTTTTTTCTTTTCTCTTCTTTTCTCGTTTCTCTTCTTTTCTCTTTTCTCCTGTTTTCTCTTTTCCCTTTTCTTTTCTCTTTTCTCTTTTCTCTTTTCTCTTAGTATCTCTGCTTTTCTCTTTTCTCTTCTTTTCTCTACTTTTCTCTTTTCCCTTTATTCTCTTCTTTACTCTTTTCCTATATTCTCTTCTTTTCTCTTTTCTCTTTTCTCTATTCTCTTCTGTTCTCTTTTGTCTTCTTTACTCTGTTCCCTTTTCTCGTCTATTCTCTTTTATCTTTTCTCTTCATTTCTCTTTTCTCTTCTTTTCCATTCTCTCTTCTTTTCTCTTTTCTCATTTCTCATTTCTCTTTTCTTTTCTTTTCTCTTTTCTCTTCTTTTCTCTTTTCTCTTCTTATCTCTTCATTTCTCTTTCCTCATTTCTCTATTTTCATCTGTTCTCTTTCTCTTCTTTGCTCTTTTCTCTTTTCTCTTCTTCTACCTTCTTTTATCTTCTTTTCTCTTTTCTCTTTTCTCTTCTTTTCTCTTCCTTTTTCTTTTCTCTTCTTTTCTCGTTTCTCTTCTTTTCTCTTTTCTCCTCTTTTCTCTTTTCCCTTTTCTTTTCTCTTTTCTCTTTTCTCTTTTCTCTTAGTATCTGTTCTTTTCTCTTTTCTCTTCTTTTCTCTACTTTTCTCTTTTCCCTTTATTCTCTTCTTTTCTCTTTTCCTATATTCTCTTCTTTTCTCTTTTCTCTTTTCTCTTCTGGTCTCTTTTTTCTCTTCTATTCTTTTCTCTTCTTTTCTCTTTTCCATTTTCTCTTCTTTTCTCTTGTCTCTTTTCTCTTTTCACTTCTTTTCTCTTTTCTCTTTTCTATTTCCTCTTCATTTCTATTTTATCTCTTCTCTTCTTTTCTCTTTTCCCTTTTCTTTTCTCTTTTCTCTTCTTTTCTCTTTTCTCTTCTTTTCTCTTCTTTTCTCTTTTCCCTTTTCTCTTCTTATCTCTTCTCCTTTTTCTCATATCTGTTCTTTTCTCTTTTCTCTTTTCTCTTCATTTCTCTTCTTTTCGCTTTTCCCTTTGCACCTCTTTTTTCTTTTCTTCTTTTCTCTTTTCACTTTTCTTTTCACTTTTCTCTTCTTTTCTCTTTTCACTTTTCTTTTCTCTTTTCTCTTCTTTTCTCTTTTCTCATCTTTTCTCCTCTTTACTCTTTTCCCTTTTCTCTTCTTTTTTCTTTTCTCTTCTTTTCTCGTTTCTCTTCTTTTCTCGTTTCTCTTCTATTCTTTTCTCTTCTTTTCTCTTTTCCATTTTCTCTTCTTTTCTCTTGTCTCTTTTCTCTTTTCACTTCTTTTCTCTTTTCTCTTTTCTGTTTCCTCTTCATTTCTATTTTATCTCTTCTCTTCTTTTCTCTTTTCTTTTCTCTTTTCTCTTCTTTTCTCTTTTCTCTTCTTTTCTCTTCTTTTCTCTTTTCCCTTTTCTCTTCTTTTTTCTTTTCTCTTCTTTTCTCGTTTCTCTTCTTTTCTCTTTTCCCTTTTCTCTTCTTTTTTCTTTTCTCTTCTTTTCTCTTTTCTCTTCTTTTCTCCTTTCACTTTTCTTTTCTCTTTTCTCTTCTTTTCTCGTTTCTCTTCTTTTCTCGTTTCTCTTCTTTTCTCTTTTCCCTTTTCTTTTCTCTTTTCTCTATTCTCTTCTTTTCTCTTTTTTCTCTTCTATTCACTTTTCACTTTTATCTTTTCTCTTCTTTTCTCTATTCTCTTCTTTTCTATTTTCCCTTTTCTTTTCTTTTCTCTTTTCTCTACTTTTCTCTTTTCTCTTCTTTTCTCCTTTCACGTTTCTTTTCTCTTTTCTCTTCTTTTCTCATTCATTTTTTCTCTTTTCTCTTTTCTCTTCTTTTCTCTTTTCTCTTCTTTTCTCTTCCTTTTATCTTCTATTCTCTTTTCTCTTCTTTTCTCTTCATTTCTCTTTCCTCATTTCTCTATTCTCATCTGTTCTCTTTTCTCTTCTTTGCTCTTTTCTCTTTTCTCTTCTTCTATCTACATTTATCTTCTTTTCTCTTTTCTCTTTTCTCTATTCTCTTCTGTTCTCTTTTGTCTTCTTTCCACTGTTCCCTTTTCTCGTCTATTCTCTTTTATCTTTTCTCTTCATTTCTCTTTTCTCTTCTTTTCCATTCTCTCTTCTTTTCTCTTTTCTAATTTCTCATTACTCTTTTCTTTTCTTTTCTCTTTTCTCTTTTCTCTTCTGGTCTCTTTTTTCTCTTCTATTCTTTTCTTTTCTTTTCTCTTTTCCATTTTCTCTTCTTTTCTCTTGTCTCTTTTCTCTTTTCACTTCTTTTCTCTTTTCTCTTTTCTATTTCCTCTTCATTTCTATTTTATCTCTTCTCTTCTTTTCTCTTTTCCCTTTTCTTTTCTCTTTTCTCTTCTTTTCTCTTTTCTCTTCTTTTCTCTTCTTTTCTCTTTTCCCTTTTCTCTTCTTTTTTCTTTTCTCTTCTTTTCTCGTTTCTCTTCTTTTCTCTTTTCCCTTTTCTCTTCTTTTTTCTTTTCTCTTCTTTTCTCTTTTCTCTTCTTTTCTCCTTTCACTTTTCTTTTCTCTTTTCTCTTCTTTTCTCTTTTCTCATCTTTTCTCCTCTTTACTCTTTTCCCTTTTCTCTTCTTTTTTCTTTTCTCTTCTTTTCTCGTTTCTCTTCTTTTCTCTCTTCTCTATTCTCTTCTTTTCTCTTTTCTCGTCTTTTCACTTTTCTCTTCATTTCCCTTCATTTTTCTTATCTCTTTTCTCTTTTGTATTCTTTTCTCTTCTATTCACTTTTCTCTATTAACTTTTCTCTTCTCTTCTCTATTCTCTTCTTTTCTCTATTAACTTTTCTCTTCTTTTCTGTATTCTCTTCTTTTCTCTTTTTTCTCTTCTATTCACTTTTCTCTTTTATCTTTTCTCTTCTTTTCTCTATTCTCTTCTTTTCTCTTTTCTCTTCTTATCTCTTCATTTCTCTTTCCTCATTTCTCTATTCTCATCTGTTCTCTTTCTCTTCTTTGCTCTTTTCTCTTTTCTCTTCTTCTACCTTCTTTTATCTTCTTTTCTCTTTTCTCTTTTCTCTTCTTTTTTCTTTTCTCTTCTTTTCTCGTTTCTCTTCTTTTCTCTTTTCTCCTGTTTTCTCTTTTCCCTTTTCTTTTCTCTTTTCTCTTTTCTCTTTTCTCTTAGTATCTCTGCTTTTCTCTTTTCTCTTCTTTTCTCTACTTTTCTCTTTTCCCTTTATTCTCTTCTTTACTCTTTTCCTATATTCTCTTCTTTTCTCTTTTCTCTTTTCTCTATTCTCTTCTGTTCTCTTTTGTCTTCTTTACTC
The DNA here is from genome assembly GCF_047496795.1 of Chiloscyllium punctatum. Taxonomy (NCBI): domain Eukaryota; kingdom Metazoa; phylum Chordata; class Chondrichthyes; order Orectolobiformes; family Hemiscylliidae; genus Chiloscyllium; species Chiloscyllium punctatum. The sequence continues at coordinate 37,966,887 of NC_092779.1, forward strand.
TGTTCCCTTTTCTCGTCTATTCTCTTTTATCTTTTCTCTTCATTTCTCTTTTCTCTTCTTTTCCATTCTCTCTTCTTTTCTCTTTTCTCATTTCTCATTTCTCTTTTCTTTTCTTTTCTCTTTTCTCTTCTTTTCTCTTTTCTCTTCTTATCTCTTCATTTCTCTTTCCTCATTTCTCTATTTTCATCTGTTCTCTTTCTCTTCTTTGCTCTTTTCTCTTTTCTCTTCTTCTACCTTCTTTTATCTTCTTTTCTCTTTTCTCTTTTCTCTTCTTTTCTCTTCCTTTTTCTTTTCTCTTCTTTTCTCGTTTCTCTTCTTTTCTCTTTTCTCCTCTTTTCTCTTTTCCCTTTTCTTTTCTCTTTTCTCTTTTCTCTTTTCTCTTAGTATCTGTTCTTTTCTCTTTTCTCTTCTTTTCTCTACTTTTCTCTTTTCCCTTTATTCTCTTCTTTTCTCTTTTCCTATATTCTCTTCTTTTCTCTTTTCTCTTTTCTCTTCTGGTCTCTTTTTTCTCTTCTATTCTTTTCTCTTCTTTTCTCTTTTCCATTTTCTCTTCTTTTCTCTTGTCTCTTTTCTCTTTTCACTTCTTTTCTCTTTTCTCTTTTCTATTTCCTCTTCATTTCTATTTTATCTCTTCTCTTCTTTTCTCTTTTCCCTTTTCTTTTCTCTTTTCTCTTCTTTTCTCTTTTCTCTTCTTTTCTCTTCTTTTCTCTTTTCCCTTTTCTCTTCTTATCTCTTCTCCTTTTTCTCATATCTGTTCTTTTCTCTTTTCTCTTTTCTCTTCATTTCTCTTCTTTTCGCTTTTCCCTTTGCACCTCTTTTTTCTTTTCTTCTTTTCTCTTTTCACTTTTCTTTTCACTTTTCTCTTCTTTTCTCTTTTCACTTTTCTTTTCTCTTTTCTCTTCTTTTCTCTTTTCTCATCTTTTCTCCTCTTTACTCTTTTCCCTTTTCTCTTCTTTTTTCTTTTCTCTTCTTTTCTCGTTTCTCTTCTTTTCTCGTTTCTCTTCTATTCTTTTCTCTTCTTTTCTCTTTTCCATTTTCTCTTCTTTTCTCTTGTCTCTTTTCTCTTTTCACTTCTTTTCTCTTTTCTCTTTTCTGTTTCCTCTTCATTTCTATTTTATCTCTTCTCTTCTTTTCTCTTTTCTTTTCTCTTTTCTCTTCTTTTCTCTTTTCTCTTCTTTTCTCTTCTTTTCTCTTTTCCCTTTTCTCTTCTTTTTTCTTTTCTCTTCTTTTCTCGTTTCTCTTCTTTTCTCTTTTCCCTTTTCTCTTCTTTTTTCTTTTCTCTTCTTTTCTCTTTTCTCTTCTTTTCTCCTTTCACTTTTCTTTTCTCTTTTCTCTTCTTTTCTCTTTTCTCATCTTTTCTCCTCTTTACTCTTTTCCCTTTTCTCTTCTTTTTTCTTTTCTCTTCTTTTCTCGTTTCTCTTCTTTTCTCTCTTCTCTATTCTCTTCTTTTCTCTTTTCTCGTCTTTTCACTTTTCTCTTCATTTCCCTTCATTTTTCTTATCTCTTTTCTCTTTTGTATTCTTTTCTCTTCTATTCACTTTTCTCTATTAACTTTTCTCTTCTCTTCTCTATTCTCTTCTTTTCTCTATTAACTTTTCTCTTCTTTTCTGTATTCTCTTCTTTTCTCTTTTTTCTCTTCTATTCACTTTTCTCTTTTATCTTTTCTCTTCTTTTCTCTATTCTCTTCTTTTCTCTTTTCTCTTCTTATCTCTTCATTTCTCTTTCCTCATTTCTCTATTCTCATCTGTTCTCTTTCTCTTCTTTGCTCTTTTCTCTTTTCTCTTCTTCTACCTTCTTTTATCTTCTTTTCTCTTTTGTCTTTTCTCTTCTTTTCTCTTCTTTTTTCTTTTCTCTTCTTTTCTCGTTTCTCTTCTTTTCTCTTTTCTCCTCTTTTCTCTTTTCCCTTTTCTTTTCTCTTTTCTCTTTTCTCTTTTCTCTTAGTATCTCTTCTTTTCTCTTTTCTCTTCTTTTCTCTACTTTTCTCTTTTCCCTTTATTCTCTTCTTTACTCTTTTCCTATATTCTCTTCTTTGCTCTTTTCTCTTTTCTCTATTCTCTTCTGTTCTCTTTTGTCTTCTTTACTCTGTTCCCTTTTCTCGTCTATTCTCTTTTATCTTTTCTCTTCATTTCTCTTTTCTCTTCTTTTCCATTCTCTCTTCTTTTCTCTTTTCTCATTTCTCATTTCTCTTTTCTTTTCTTTTCTCTTTTCTCTTCTTTTCTCTTTTCTCTTCTTATCTCTTCATTTCTCTTTCCTCATTTCTCTATTTTCATCTGTTCTCTTTCTCTTCTTTGCTCTTTTCTCTTTTCTCTTCTTCTACCTTCTTTTATCTTCTTTTCTCTTTTCTCTTTTCTCTTCTTTTCTCTTCTTTTTTCTTTTCTCTTCTTTTCTCGTTTCTCTTCTTTTCTCTTTTCTCCTCTTTTCTCTTTTCCCTTTTCTTTTCTCTTTTCTCTTTTCTCTTAGTATCTGTTCTTTTCTCTTTTCTCTTCTTTTCTCTACTTTTCTCTTTTCCCTTTATTCTCTTCTTTTCTCTTTTCCTATATTCTCTTCTTTTCTCTTTTCTCTTTTCTCTTCTGGTCTCTTTTTTCTCTTCTATTCTTTTCTCTTCTTTTCTCTTTTCCATTTTCTCTTCTTTTCTCTTGTCTCTTTTCTCTTTTCACTTCTTTTCTCTTTTCTCTTTTCTATTTCCTCTTCATTTCTATTTTATCTCTTCTCTTCTTTTCTCTTTTCCCTTTTCTTTTCTCTTTTCTCTTCTTTTCTCTTTTCTCTTCTTTTCTCTTCTTTTCTCTTTTCCCTTTTCTCTTCTTATCTCTTCTCCTTTTTCTCATATCTGTTCTTTTCTCTTTTCTCTTTTCTCTTCATTTCTCTTCTTTTCGCTTTTCCCTTTGCACCTCTTTTTTCTTTTCTTCTTTTCTCTTTTCACTTTTCTTTTCTCTTTTCTCTTCTTTTCTCTTTTCACTTTTCTTTTCTCTTTTCTCTTCTTTTCTCTTTTCTCATCTTTTCTCCTCTTTACTCTTTTCCCTTTTCTCTTCTTTTTTCTTTTCTCTTCTTTTCTCGTTTCTCTTCTTTTCTCGTTTCTCTTCTATTCTTTTCTCTTCTTTTCTCTTTTCCATTTTCTCTTCTTTTCTCTTGTCTCTTTTCTCTTTTCACTTCTTTTCTCTTTTCTCTTTTCTGTTTCCTCTTCATTTCTATTTTATCTCTTCTCTTCTTTTCTCTTTTCCCTTTTCTTTTCTCTTTTCTCTTCTTTTCTCTTTTCTCTTCTTTTCTCTTCTTTTCTCTTTTCCCTTTTCTCTTCTTTTTAGTTTTCTCTTCTTTTCTCGTTTCTCTTCTTTTCTCTTTTCCCTTTTCTCTTCTTTTTTCTTTTCTCTTCTTTTCTCTTTTCTCTTCTTTTCTCCTTTCACTTTTCTTTTCTCTTTTCTCTTCTTTTCTCTTTTCTCATCTTTTCTCCTCTTTACTCTTTTCCCTTTTCTCTTCTTTTTTCTTTTCTCTTCTTTTCTCGTTTCTCTTCTTTTCTCTCTTCTCTATTCTCTTCTTTTCTCTTTTCTCGTCTTTTCACTTTTCTCTTCATTTCCCTTCATTTTTCTTATCTCTTTTCTCTTTTGTATTCTTTTCTCTTCTATTCACTTTTCTCTATTAACTTTTCTCTTCTCTTCTCTATTCTCTTCTTTTCTCTATTAACTTTTCTCTTCTTTTCTGTATTCTCTTCTTTTCTCTTTTTTCTCTTCTATTCACTTTTCTCTTTTATCTTTTCTCTTCTTTTCTCTATTCTCTTCTTTTCTCTTTTCCCTTCTTATCTCTTCATTTCTCTTTCCTCATTTCTCTATTCTCATCTGTTCTCTTTCTCTTCTTTGCTCTTTTCCCTTTTCTCTTCTTCTACCTTCTTTTATCTTCTTTTCTCTTTTCTCTTTTCTCTTCTTTTCTCTTCTTTTTTCTTTTCTCTTCTTTTCTCGTTTCTCTTCTTTTCTCTTTTCTCCTCTTTTCTCTTTTCCCTTTTCTTTTCTCTTTTCTCTTTTCTCTTTTCTCTTAGTATCTCTTCTTTTCTCTTTTCTCTTCTTTTCTCTACTTTTCTCTTTTCCCTTTATTCTCTTCTTTTCTCTTTTCCTATGTTCTCTTCTTTTCTCTTTTCTCTTTTCTCTATTCTCTTCTGTTCTCTTTTGTCTTCTTTACTCTGTTCCCTTTTCTCGTCTATTCTCTTTTATCTTTTCTCTTCATTTCTCTTTTCTCTTCTTTTCCATTCTCTCTTCTTTTCTCTTTTCTCATTTCTCATTTCTCTTTTCTTTTCTTTTCTCCTTTCTCTTCTTTTCTCTTTTCTCTTCTTTTCTCTTCTTTTCTCTTTTCCCTTTTCTCTTCTTTTTTCTTTTCTCTTCTTTTCTCGTTTCTCTTCTTTTCTCTTTTCTCTTTTCTCTTCTTATCTCTTCTCCTTTTTCTCATATCTGTTCTTTTCTCTTTTCTCTTTTCTCTTCATTTCTCTTCTTTTCGCTTTTCCCTTTGCACCTCTTTTTTCTTTTCTTCTTTTCTCTTTTCACTTTTCTTTTCTCTTTTCTCTTCTTTTCTCTTTTCACTTTTCTTTTCTCTTTTCTCTTCTTTTCTCTTTTCTCATCTTTTCTCCTCTTTACTCTTTTCCCTTTTCTCTTCTTTTTTCTTTTCTCTTCTATTCTCGTTTCTCTTCTTTTCTCTTTTCCATTTTCTCTTCTTTTCTCTTGTCTCTTTTCTCTTTTCACTTCTTTTCTCTTTTCTCTTTTCTGTTTCCTCTTCATTTCTATTTTATCTCTTCTCTTCTTTTCTCTTTTCCCTTTTCTTTTCTCTTTTCTCTTCTTTTCTCTTTTCTCTTCTTTTCTCTTCTTTTCTCTTTTCCCTTTTCTCTTCTTTTTTCTTTTCTCTTCTTTTCTCTTTTCTCTTCTTTTCTCCTTTCACTTTTCTTTTCTCTTTTCTCTTCTTTTGTCTTTTCTCATCTTTTATCCTCTTTACTCTTTTCCCTTTTCTCTTCTTTTTTCTTTTCTCGTTTCTCTTCTTTTCTCTTTTCTCTTTTCTCTTATTTTCTCTTATCACTTTTCTCTTCTTTTCTCTTTTCCCTTTTCTCTTTTTTCTCTTTTCCCTTTTCTCTTCTTTTCTCTATTCTCTTTTTCTCTTTACTCTTCTTTTCTCTTTTCACTTTTCTCTTCTTATCTCTTCTCCTTTTTCTCATATCTGTTCTTTTCTCTTCATTTCTCTTCTTTTCTCTTTTCCCTTTACACCTCTTTTTCCTTTTCTTCTTTTCTCTTTTCACTTTTCTTTGCTCTTTTCTCTTCTTTTCTCTTTTCTCATCTTTTCTCCTCTTTACTCTTTTCCCTTTTCTCTTCTTTTTTCTTTTCTCTTCTTTTCTCGTTTCTCTTCTTTTCTCTTTTCCATTTTCTCTTCTTTTCTCTTGTCTCTTTTCTCTTTTCACTTCTTTTCTCTTTTCTCTTTTCTGTTTCCTCTTCATTTCTATTTTATCTCTTCTCTTCTTTTCTCTTTTCCCTTTTCTTTTCTCTTTTCTCTTCTTTTCTCTTTTCTCTTCTTTTCTCTTCTTTTCTCTTTTCCCTTTTCTCTTCTTTTTTCTTTTCTCTTCTTTTCTCTTTTCTCTTCTTTTCTCCTTTCACTTTTCTTTTCTCTTTTCTCTTCTTTTCTCTTTTCTCATCTTTTCTCCTCTTTACTCTTTTCCCTTTTCTCTTCTTTTTTCTTTTCTCTTCTTTTCTCGTTTCTCTTCTTTTCTCTCTTCTCTATTCTCTTCTTTTCTCTTTTCTCGTCTTTTCACTTTTCTCTTCATTTCCCTTCATTTTTCTTATCTCTTTTCTCTTTTGTATTCTTTTCTCTTCTATTCACTTTTCTCTATTAACTTTTCTCTTCTCTTCTCTATTCTCTTCTTTTCTCTATTAACTTTTCTCTTCTTTTCTGTATTCTCTTCTTTTCTCTTTTTTCTCTTCTATTCACTTTTCTCTTTTATCTTTTCTCTTCTTTTCTCTATTCTCTTCTTTTCTCTTTTCTCTTCTTATCTCTTCATTTCTCTTTCCTCATTTCTCTATTCTCATCTGTTCTCTTTCTCTTCTTTGCTCTTTTCCCTTTTCTCTTCTTCTACCTTCTTTTATCTTCTTTTCTCTTTTCTCTTTTCTCTTCTTTTCTCTTCTTTTTTCTTTTCTCTTCTTTTCTCGTTTCTCTTCTTTTCTCTTTTCTCCTCTTTTCTCTTTTCCCTTTTCTTTTCTCTTTTCTCTTTTCTCTTTTCTCTTAGTATCTCTTCTCTTCTCTTTTCTCTTCTTTTCTCCTTTCTTTTCTCTTTTCTCTTCTTCTCTTCTTTTCTCTTTTCTCTTCTTTTCCCTTCATTTCTCTTTTCTCTTTTGTATTCTTTTATCTTCTATTCACTTTTCTCTTTTATCTTTTCTTTTCTCCTCGTTTCTCTATTCTCTTCTTTTCTGTTTTCTCTTCTTTTCTCTTCATTTCTCTTTCCTCATTTCTCTATTCTCATCTGTTCTCTTTTCTCTTCTTTGCTCTTTTCTCTTTTCTCTTCTTCTAACTTCTTTTATCTTCTTTTCTCTTTTCTCTTTTCTCTATTCTCTGCTCTTCTCTTTTGTCTTCTTTACTCTGTTCCCTTTTCTCGTCTATTCTCTTTTATCTTTTATCTTCATTTCTCTTTTCTCTTCTTTTCCATTCTCTCTTCTTTTCTCTTTTCTCATTTCTCTTTTCTTTTCATTTCTCTTTTCTCTTTTCTCTTCTTGTCTCTTTTTTTCTCTTCTATTCTTTTCTCTTCTTTTCTCGTTTCTCTTCTTTTCTCGTTTCTCTTCTTTTCTCTTTTCCCTTTTCTTTTCTCTTTTCTCTATTCTCTTCTTTTCTCTTTTCTCGTCTTTTCACTTTTCTCTTCGTTTCCCTTCATTTTTCTTTTCTCTTTTCTCTTTTGTATTCTTTTCTCTTCTATTCACTTTTCTCTATTAACTTTTCTCTTCTTTTCTCTATTCTCTTCTTTTCTCTATTAACTTTTCTCTTCTTTTCTGTATTCTCTTCTTTTCTCTTTTTTCTCTTCTATTCACCTTTCTCTTTTATCTTTTCTCTTCTTTTCTCTATTCTCTTCTTTTCTCTTTTCTCTTCTTTTCTCTTCATTTCTCTTTCCTCATTTCTCTATTCTCATCTGTTCTCTTTCTCTTCTTTGCTCTTTTCTCTTTTCTCTTCTTCTATCTTCTTTTATCTTCTTTTCTCTTTTCTCTTTTCTCTTCTTTTCTCTCCTTTTTTCTTTTCTCTTCTTTTCTCGTTTCTCTTCTTTTCTCTTTACTCCTCTTTTCTCTTTTCCCTTTTCTTTTCTCTTTTCTCTTTTCTCTTTTCTCTTCGTATCTCTTCTTTTCTCTATTCTCTTCTTTTCTCTATTAACTTTTCTCTTCTTTTCTCTATTCTCTTCTTTTCTCTTTTTTCTCTTCTATTCACTTTTCTCTTTTATCTTTTCTCTTCTTTTCTCTATTCTCTTCTTTTCTCTTTTCTCTTCATTTCTATTTCCTCATTTCTCTATTCTCATCTGTTCTCTTTTCTCTTCTTTGCTCTTTTCTCTTTTCTCTTCTTCTATCTTCTTTTATCTTCTTTTCTTTTTTCTCTATTCTCTTCTGTTCTCTTTTGTCTTCTTTCCACTGTTCCCTTTTCTCGTCTATTCTCTTTTATCTTTTCTCTTCTTTTCTCTTTTCTCTTCTTTTCTCTTCTTTTCTCCTTTCACGTTTCTTTTCTCTTTTCTCTTCTTTTCTCATTCATTTTTTCTTTTTTCTCTTTTCTCTTCTTTTCTCTTTTCTCTTCTTTTCTCCTTTCTTTTCTCTTTTCTCTTCTTCTCTTCTTTTCTCCTTTCTCTTCTTTTCCCTTCATTTCTCTTTTCTCTTTTGTATTCTCTTATCTTCTATTCACTTTTCTCTTTTATCTTTTCTTTTCTCTTCTTTTCTCTATTCTCTTCTTTTCTCTTTTCTCTTCTTTTCTCTTCATTTCTCTTTCCTCATTTCTCTATTCTCATCTGTTCTCTTTTCTCTTCTTTGCTCTTTTCTCTTTTCTCTTCTTCTATCTTCTTTTATCTTCTTTTCTCTTTTCTCTTTTCTCTATTCTCTTCTGTTCTCTTTTGTCTTCTTTCCTCTGTTCCCTTTTCTCGTCTATTCTCTTTTATCTTTTCTCTTCATTTCTCTTTTCTCGTCTTTTCCATTCTCTCTTCTTTTCTCTTTTCTCATTTCTCTTTTCTTTTCTTTTCTCTTTTCTCTTCTTGTCTCTTTTTTCTCTTCTATTCTTTTCTCTTTTCCATTTTCTCTTCTTTTCTCTTGTCTCTTTTCTGTTTTCACTTCTTGTCTCTTTTTTCTCTTCTATTATTTTCTCTTCTTTTCTCTTTTCTATTTCCTCTTCTTTTCTATTTTATCTCTTCTCTTCTTTTCTCTTTTCCCTTTTCTTTTCTCTTTTCTCTTCTTTTCTCTTTTCTCTTCTTTTCTCTTCTTTTCTCCTTTCACTTTTCTTTTCTCTTTTCTCTTCTTTTCTCGTTTCTCATCTTTTCGCCTCTTTACTCTTTTTTCTTTTCTCTTCTTTTCTCGTTTCTCTTCTTTTCTCTTTTCTCTTTTCTCTTCTTATCTCTTCTCCTTTTTCTCATATCTGTTCTTTTCTCTTTTCTCTTCTTATCTCTTCTCCTTTTTCTCATATCTGTTCTTTTCTCTTTTCTCTTCATTTCTCTTCTTTTCTCTTTTCCCTTTACACCTCTTTTTTCTTTTCTTCTTTTCTCCTTTCACTTTTCTTTTCTCTTTTCTCTTCTTTTCTCTTTTCACTTTTCTTTTCTCTTTTCTCTTCTTTTCTCTTTTCTCATCTTTTCTCCTCTTTACTCTTTTCCCTTTTCTCTTCTTTTTTCTTTTCGCTTCTTTTCTCGTTTCTCTTCTTTTCTCGTTTCTCTTCTTTTCTCTTTTCCCTTTTCTTTTCTCTTTTCTCTGTTCTCTTCTTTTCTCTTTTCTCGTCTTTTCACTTTTCTCTTCATTTCCCTTCATTTTTCTTTTCTCTTTTCTCTTTTGTATTCTTTTCTCTTCTATTCACTTTTCTCTATTAACTTTTCTCTTCTTTTCTCTATTCTCTTCTTTTCTCTATTAACTTTTCTCTTCTTTTCTGTATTCTCTTCTTTTCTCTTTTTTCTCTTCTATTCACTTTTCTCTTTTATCTTTTCTCTTCTTTTCTCTATTCTCTTCTTTTCTCTTTTCTCTTCTTTTCTCTTCATTTCTCTTTCCTCATTTCTCTCTTCTCATCTGTTCTCTTTCTCTTCTTTGCTCTTTTCTCTTTTCTCTTCTTCTATCTTCTTTTCTCTTCCTTTCTCTTCTTTTCTCTTTTCTCTTCTTTTCTCTCCTTTTTTCTTTTCTCTTCTTTTCTCGTTTCTCTTCTTTTCTCTTTTCTCTTTTCTCTTCTTATCTCTTCTCCTTTTTCTCATATCTGTTCTTTTCTCTTTTCTCTTCATTTCTCTTCTTTTCTCTTTTCCCTTTACACCTCTTTTTTCTTTTCTTCTTTTCTCTTTTCACTTTTCTTTTCTCTTTTCTCTTCTTTTCTCTTTTCTCATCTTTTCTCCTCTTTACTCTTTTCCCTTTTCTCTTCTTTTTTCTGTTCTCTTCTTTTCTCGTTTCTCTTTTCTCGTTTCTCTTCTTTTCTCTTTTCCCTTTTCTTTTCTCTTTTCTCTATTCTCTTCTTTTCTCTTTTCTCGTCTTTTCACTTTTCTCTTCATTTCCCTTCATTTTTCTTTTCTCTTTTCTCTTTTGTATTCTTTTCTCTTCTATTCACTTTTCTCTTTTATCTTTTCTCTTCTTTTCTCTATTCTCTTCTTTTCTCTTTTCTCTTCTTTTCTCTTCATTTCTCTTTCCTCATTTCTCTATTCTCATCTGTTCTCTTACTCTTCTTCGCTCTTTTCTCTTTTCTCTTCTTCTATCTTCTTTTATCTTCTTTTCTCTTTTCTCTTTTCTCTTCTTTTCTCTCATTTTTTCTTTTCTCTTCTTTTCTCGTTTCTCTTCTTTTCTCTTTTCTCCTCTTTTCTCTTTTCCCTTTTCTTTTCTCTTTTCTCTTTTCTCGTCGTATCTCTTCTTTTCTCTTTTCTCTTCTTTTCTCTACTTTTCTCTTTTCCCTTTATTCTCTTCTTTTCTCTTTTCCTATATTCTCTTCTTTTCTCTTTTCTCTTTTCTCTTCTTTTCTTTATTCTTTAACCTTTTCTCTTCTTTTTACTCTTCTTTTCTCTTTTCTCTTCTTTTCATTTCTTTTCTCTTTTCTCTCATTTTCTCTTATTTTCTCTTTTTCCGTTTCTCTTCTTTTCTCTATTCTCTTTTTCTCTTTACTCTCCTTTTCTCTTTTCGCTTTTCTCTTCTTATCTCTTCTCCTTTTTCTCATATCTGTTCTTTTCTCTTTTCTCTTTTTTCTTCATTTCTCTTCTTTTCTCTTTTCCCTTTACACCTCTTTTTTCTTTTCTTCTTTTCTCTTTTCACTTTTCTTTTCTCTTTTCTCTTCTTTTCTCTTTTCCCTTTTCTTTTCTCTTTTCTCTATTCTCTTCATTTTTCTTTTCTCTTTTGTATTCTTTTCTCTTCTATTCACTTTTCTCTTTTTTCTTTTTTCTTCTTTTCTCTTTTCTCTTCTTTTCTCCTTTCACGTTTCTTTTCTCTTTTCTCTTCTTTTCTCAGTCATTTTTTTCTCTTTTCTCTTTTCTCTTTTCTCTTCTTCTCTTCTTTTCTCTTTTCTCTTCTTTTCCCTTCATTTCTCTTTTCTCTTTTGTATTCTTTTATCTTCTATTCACTTTTCTCTTTTATCTTTTCTTTTCTCCTCGTTTCTCTATTCTCTTCTTTTCTGTTTTCTCTTCTTTTCTCTTCATTTCTCTTTCCTCATTTCTCTATTCTCATCTGTTCTCTTTTCTCTTCTTTGCTCTTTTCTCTTTTCTCTTCTTCTAACTTCTTTTATCTTCTTTTCTCTTTTCTCTTTTCTCTATTCTCTGCTGTTCTCTTTTGTCTTCTTTACTCTGTTCCCTTTTCTCGTCTATTCTCTTTTATCTTTTATCTTCATTTCTCTTTTCTCTTCTTTTCCATTCTCTCTTCTTTTCTCTTTTCTCATTTCTCTTTTCTTTTCATTTCTCTTTTCTCTTTTCTCTTCTTGTCTCTTTTTTCTCTTCTATTCTTTTCTCTTCTTTTCTCGTTTCTCTTCTTTTCTCGTTTCTCTTCATTTCTCTTTTCCCTTTTCTTTTCTCTTTTCTCTATTCTCTTCTTTTCTCTTTTCTCGTCTTTTCACTTTTCTCTTCGTTTCCCTTCATTTTTCTTTTCTCTTTTCTCTTTTGTATTCTTTTCTCTTCTATTCACTTTTCTCTATTAACTTTTCTCTTCTTTTCTCTATTCTCTTCTTTTCTCTATTAACTTTTCTCTTCTTTTCTGTATTCTCTTCTTTTCTCTTTTTTCTCTTCTATTCACCTTTCTCTTTTATCTTTTCTCTTCTTTTCTCTATTCTCTTCTTTTCTCTTTTCTCTTCTTTTCTCTTCATTTCTCTTTCCTCATTTCTCTATTCTCATCTGTTCTCTTTCTCTTCTTTTTCTTTTCTCTTTTCTCTTCTTCTATCTTCTTTTATCTTCTTTTCTCTTTTCTCTTTTCTCTTCTTTTCTCTCCTTTTTTCTTTTCTCTTCTTTTCTCGTTTCTCTTCTTTTCTCTTTACTCCTCTTTTCTCTTTTCCCTTTTCTTTTCTCTTTTCTCTTTTCTCTTTTCTCTTCGTATCTCTTCTTTTCTCTATTCTCTTCTTTTCTCTATTAACTTTTCTCTTCTTTTCTCTATTCTCTTCTTTTCTCTTTTTTCTCTTCTATTCACTTTTCTCTTTTATCTTTTCTCTTCTTTTCTCTATTCTCTTCTTTTCTCTTTTCTCTTCATTTCTATTTCCTCATTTCTCTATTCTCATCTGTTCTCTTTTCTCTTCTTTGCTCTTTTCTCTTTTCTCTTCTTCTATCTTCTTTTATCTTCTTTTCTTTTTTCTCTATTCTCTTCTGTTCTCTTTTGTCTTCTTTCCACTGTTCCCTTTTCTCGTCTATTCTCTTTTATCTTTTCTCTTCTTTTCCCTTTTCTCTTCTTTTTTCTTTTCTCTTTTTTTCTCGTTTCTCTTCTTTTCTCTTTTCTCTTCTTTTCTCTTTTCCCTTTTCTTTTCTCGTTTCTCTATTCTCTTCTTTTCTCTTTTCTCTTTTGTATTCTTTTCTCTTCTATTCACTTTTCTCTTTTAACTTTTCTCTTCTTTTCTCTATTCTCTTCTTTTCTCTATTAACTTTTCTCTTCTTTTCTCTATTCTCTTCTTTTCTCTTTTTTCTCTTCTATTCACTTTTCTCTTTTAACTTTTCTCTTCTTTTCTCTATTCTCTTCTTTTCTCTATTAACTTTTCTCTTCTTTTCTCTATTCTCTTCTTTTCTTTTTTTTCTCTTCTATTCACTTTTCTCTTTTATCTTTTCTCTTCTTTTCTCTATTCTCTTCTTTTCTCTTTTCTCTTCTTTTCTCTTCATTTCTCTTTCCTCATTTCTCTATTCTCATCTGTTCTCTTTTCTCTTCTTTGCTCTTTTCTCTTTTCTCTTGTTCTATCTTCTTTTATCTTCTTTTCTCTTTTCTGTTTTCTCTAATCTCTTCAGTTCTCTTTTGTCTTCTTTCCACTGTTCCCTTTTCTCGTCTATTCTCTTTTCTCTTTTCTCTTCTTTTCTCTTTTCTCTTCTTTTCCCTTCTTTTCTCCTTTCACGTTTCTTTTCTCTTTTCTCTTCTTTTCTCTTTTCTCTTCTTTTCTCCTTTCTTTTCTCTTTTCTCTTCTTCTCTTCTTTTCTCTTTTCTCTTCTTTTCCCTTCATTTCTCTTTTCTCTTTTGTATTCTTTTATCTTCTATTCACTTTTCTCTTTTATCTTTTCTTTTCTCTTCTTTTCTCTATTCTCTTCTTTTCTCTTTTCCCTTCATTTCTCTTTCCTCATTTCTCTATTCTCATCTGTTCTCTTTTCTCTTCTTTGCTCTTTTCTCTTTTCTCTTCTTCTATCTTCTTTTATCTTCTTTTCTCTTTTCTCTTTTCTCTATTCTCTTCAGTTCTCTTTTGTCTTCTTTCCACTGTTCCCTTTTCTCGTCTATTCTCTTTTATCTTTTCTCTTCTTTTCTCTTTTCTCTTCTTTTCCCTTCTTTTCTCCTTTCACGTTTCTTTTCACTTTTCTCTTCTTTTCTCTTTTCTCTTCTTTTCTCCTTTCTTTTCTCTATTCTCTTCTTCACTTCTTTTCTCTTTTCTCTTCTTTTCCCTTCATTTCTCTTTTCTCTTTTGTATTCTTTTATCTTCTATTCACTTTTCTCTTTTATCTTTTCTTTTCTCTTCTTTTCTCTATTCTCTTCTTTTCTCTTTTCTCTTCTTTTCTCTTTTCTCATCTTTTCTCCTCTTTACTCTTTTCCCTTTTCTCTTCTTTTTTCTTTTCTCTTTTTTTCTCGTTTCTCTTCTTTTCTCTTTTCTCTTCTTTTCTCTTTTCCCTTTTCTTTTCTCTTTTCTCTATTCTCTTCTTTTCTCTTTTCTCTTTTGTATTCTTTTCTCTTCTATTCACTTTTCTCTTTTAACTTTTCTCTTCTTTTCTCTATTCTCTTCTTTTCTCTATTAACTTTTCTCTTCTTTTCTCTATTCTCTTCTTTTCTCTTTTTTCTCTTCTATTCACTATTCTCTTTTATCTTTTCTTTTCTCTTCTTTTCTCTATTCTCTTCTTTTCTCTTTTCTCTTCTTTTCTCTTTTCTCATCTTTTCTCCTCTTTACTCTTTTCCCTTTTCTCTTCTTTTTTCTTTTCTCTTTTTTTCTCGTTTCTCTTCTTTTCTCTTTTCTCTTCTTTTCTCTTTTCCCTTTTCTTTTCTCTTTTCTCTATTCTCTTCTTTTCTCTTTTCTCTTTTGTATTCTTTTCTCTTCTATTCACTTTTCTCTTTTAACTTTTCTCTTCTTTTCTCTATTCTCTTCTTTTCTCTATTAACTTTTCTCTTCTTTTCTCTATTCTCTTCTTTTCTCTTTTTTCTCTTCTATTCACTATTCTCTTTTATCTTTTCTCTTCTTTTCTCTTTTCTCTTCTTTTCTCTTCTTTTCTCCTTTCACGTTTCTTTTCTCTTTTCTCTTCTTTTCTCATTCATTTTTTCTTTTTTCTCTTTTCTCTTCTTTTCTCTTTTCTCTTCTTTTCTCCTTTCTTTTCTCTTTTCTCTTCTTCTCTTCTTTTCTCCTTTCTCTTCTTTTCCCTTCATTTCTCTTTTCTCTTTTGTATTCTCTTATCTTCTATTCACTTTTCTCTTTTATCTTTTCTTTTCTCTTCTTTTCTCTATTCTCTTCTTTTCTCTTTTCTCTTCTTTTCTCTTCATTTCTCTTTCCTCATTTCTCTATTCTCATCTGTTCTCTTTTCTCTTCTTTGCTCTTTTCTCTTTTCTCTTCTTCTATCTTCTTTTATCTTCTTTTCTCTTTTCTCTTTTCTCTATTCTCTTCTGTTCTCTTTTGTCTTCTTTCCTCTGTTCCCTTTTCTCGTCTATTCTCTTTTATCTTTTCTCTTCATTTCTCTTTTCTCGTCTTTTCCATTCTCTCTTCTTTTCTCTTTTCTCATTTCTCTTTTCTTTTCTTTTCTCTTTTCTCTTCTTGTCTCTTTTTTCTCTTCTATTCTTTTCTCTTTTCCATTTTCTCTTCTTTTCTCTTGTCTCTTTTCTGTTTTCACTTCTTGTCTCTTTTTTCTCTTCTATTATTTTCTCTTCTTTTCTCTTTTCTATTTCCTCTTCTTTTCTATTTTATCTCTTCTCTTCTTTTCTCTTTTCCCTTTTCTTTTCTCTTTTCTCTTCTTTTCTCTTTTCTCTTCTTTTCTCTTCTTTTCTCCTTTCACTTTTCTTTTCTCTTTTCTCTTCTTTTCTCGTTTCTCATCTTTTCGCCTCTTTACTCTTTTTTCTTTTCTCTTCTTTTCTCGTTTCTCTTCTTTTCTCTTTTCTCTTTTCTCTTCTTATCTCTTCTCCTTTTTCTCATATCTGTTCTTTTCTCTTTTCTCTTCTTATCTCTTCTCCTTTTTCTCATATCTGTTCTTTTCTCTTTTCTCTTCATTTCTCTTCTTTTCTCTTTTCCCTTTACACCTCTTTTTTCTTTTCTTCTTTTCTCCTTTCACTTTTCTTTTCTCTTTTCTCTTCTTTTCTCTTTTCACTTTTCTTTTCTCTTTTCTCTTCTTTTCTCTTTTCTCATCTTTTCTCCTCTTTACTCTTTTCCCTTTTCTCTTCTTTTTTCTTTTCGCTTCTTTTCTCGTTTCTCTTCTTTTCTCGTTTCTCTTCTTTTCTCTTTTCCCTTTTCTTTTCTCTTTTCTCTGTTCTCTTCTTTTCTCTTTTCTCGTCTTTTCACTTTTCTCTTCATTTCCCTTCATTTTTCTTTTCTCTTTTCTCTTTTGTATTCTTTTCTCTTCTATTCACTTTTCTCTATTAACTTTTCTCTTCTTTTCTCTATTCTCTTCTTTTCTCTATTAACTTTTCTCTTCTTTTCTGTATTCTCTTCTTTTCTCTTTTTTCTCTTCTATTCACTTTTCTCTTTTATCTTTTCTCTTCTTTTCTCTATTCTCTTCTTTTCTCTTTTCTCTTCTTTTCTCTTCATTTCTCTTTCCTCATTTCTCTCTTCTCATCTGTTCTCTTTCTCTTCTTTGCTCTTTTCTCTTTTCTCTTCTTCTATCTTCTTTTCTCTTCCTTTCTCTTCTTTTCTCTTTTCTCTTCTTTTCTCTCCTTTTTTCTTTTCTCTTCTTTTCTCGTTTCTCTTCTTTTCTCTTTTCTCTTTTCTCTTCTTATCTCTTCTCCTTTTTCTCATATCTGTTCTTTTCTCTTTTCTCTTCATTTCTCTTCTTTTCTCTTTTCCCTTTACACCTCTTTTTTCTTTTCTTCTTTTCTCTTTTCACTTTTCTTTTCTCTTTTCTCTTCTTTTCTCTTTTCTCATCTTTTCTCCTCTTTACTCTTTTCCCTTTTCTCTTCTTTTTTCTGTTCTCTTCTTTTCTCGTTTCTCTTTTCTCGTTTCTCTTCTTTTCTCTTTTCCCTTTTCTTTTCTCTTTTCTCTATTCTCTTCTTTTCTCTTTTCTCGTCTTTTCACTTTTCTCTTCATTTCCCTTCATTTTTCTTTTCTCTTTTCTCTTTTGTATTCTTTTCTCTTCTATTCACTTTTCTCTTTTATCTTTTCTCTTCTTTTCTCTATTCTCTTCTTTTCTCTTTTCTCTTCTTTTCTCTTCATTTCTCTTTCCTCATTTCTCTATTCTCATCTGTTCTCTTACTCTTCTTCGCTCTTTTCTCTTTTCTCTTCTTCTATCTTCTTTTATCTTCTTTTCTCTTTTCTCTTTTCTCTTCTTTTCTCTCATTTTTTCTTTTCTCTTCTTTTCTCGTTTCTCTTCTTTTCTCTTTTCTCCTCTTTTCTCTTTTCCCTTTTCTTTTCTCTTTTCTCTTTTCTCGTCGTATCTCTTCTTTTCTCTTTTCTCTTCTTTTCTCTACTTTTCTCTTTTCCCTTTATTCTCTTCTTTTCTCTTTTCCTATATTCTCTTCTTTTCTCTTTTCTCTTTTCTCTTCTTTTCTTTATTCTTTAACCTTTTCTCTTCTTTTTACTCTTCTTTTCTCTTTTCTCTTCTTTTCATTTCTTTTCTCTTTTCTCTCATTTTCTCTTATTTTCTCTTTTTCCGTTTCTCTTCTTTTCTCTATTCTCTTTTTCTCTTTACTCTCCTTTTCTCTTTTCGCTTTTCTCTTCTTATCTCTTCTCCTTTTTCTCATATCTGTTCTTTTCTCTTTTCTCTTTTTTCTTCATTTCTCTTCTTTTCTCTTTTCCCTTTACACCTCTTTTTTCTTTTCTTCTTTTCTCTTTTCACTTTTCTTTTCTCTTTTCTCTTCTTTTCTCTTTTCCCTTTTCTTTTCTCTTTTCTCTATTCTCTTCATTTTTCTTTTCTCTTTTGTATTCTTTTCTCTTCTATTCACTTTTCTCTTTTTTCTTTTTTCTTCTTTTCTCTTTTCTCTTCTTTTCTCCTTTCACGTTTCTTTTCTCTTTTCTCTTCTTTTCTCAGTCATTTTTTTCTCTTTTCTCTTTTCTCTTTTCTCTTCTTCTCTTCTTTTCTCTTTTCTCTTCTTTTCCCTTCATTTCTCTTTTCTCTTTTGTATTCTTTTATCTTCTATTCACTTTTCTCTTTTATCTTTTCTTTTCTCCTCGTTTCTCTATTCTCTTCTTTTCTGTTTTCTCTTCTTTTCTCTTCATTTCTCTTTCCTCATTTCTCTATTCTCATCTGTTCTCTTTTCTCTTCTTTGCTCTTTTCTCTTTTCTCTTCTTCTAACTTCTTTTATCTTCTTTTCTCTTTTCTCTTTTCTCTATTCTCTGCTGTTCTCTTTTGTCTTCTTTACTCTGTTCCCTTTTCTCGTCTATTCTCTTTTATCTTTTATCTTCATTTCTCTTTTCTCTTCTTTTCCATTCTCTCTTCTTTTCTCTTTTCTCATTTCTCTTTTCTTTTCATTTCTCTTTTCTCTTTTCTCTTCTTGTCTCTTTTTTCTCTTCTATTCTTTTCTCTTCTTTTCTCGTTTCTCTTCTTTTCTCGTTTCTCTTCATTTCTCTTTTCCCTTTTCTTTTCTCTTTTCTCTATTCTCTTCTTTTCTCTTTTCTCGTCTTTTCACTTTTCTCTTCGTTTCCCTTCATTTTTCTTTTCTCTTTTCTCTTTTGTATTCTTTTCTCTTCTATTCACTTTTCTCTATTAACTTTTCTCTTCTTTTCTCTATTCTCTTCTTTTCTCTATTAACTTTTCTCTTCTTTTCTGTATTCTCTTCTTTTCTCTTTTTTCTCTTCTATTCACCTTTCTCTTTTATCTTTTCTCTTCTTTTCTCTATTCTCTTCTTTTCTCTTTTCTCTTCTTTTCTCTTCATTTCTCTTTCCTCATTTCTCTATTCTCATCTGTTCTCTTTCTCTTCTTTTTCTTTTCTCTTTTCTCTTCTTCTATCTTCTTTTATCTTCTTTTCTCTTTTCTCTTTTCTCTTCTTTTCTCTCCTTTTTTCTTTTCTCTTCTTTTCTCGTTTCTCTTCTTTTCTCTTTACTCCTCTTTTCTCTTTTCCCTTTTCTTTTCTCTTTTCTCTTTTCTCTTTTCTCTTCGTATCTCTTCTTTTCTCTATTCTCTTCTTTTCTCTATTAACTTTTCTCTTCTTTTCTCTATTCTCTTCTTTTCTCTTTTTTCTCTTCTATTCACTTTTCTCTTTTATCTTTTCTCTTCTTTTCTCTATTCTCTTCTTTTCTCTTTTCTCTTCATTTCTATTTCCTCATTTCTCTATTCTCATCTGTTCTCTTTTCTCTTCTTTGCTCTTTTCTCTTTTCTCTTCTTCTATCTTCTTTTATCTTCTTTTCTTTTTTCTCTATTCTCTTCTGTTCTCTTTTGTCTTCTTTCCACTGTTCCCTTTTCTCGTCTATTCTCTTTTATCTTTTCTCTTCTTTTCCCTTTTCTCTTCTTTTTTCTTTTCTCTTTTTTTCTCGTTTCTCTTCTTTTCTCTTTTCTCTTCTTTTCTCTTTTCCCTTTTCTTTTCTCGTTTCTCTATTCTCTTCTTTTCTCTTTTCTCTTTTGTATTCTTTTCTCTTCTATTCACTTTTCTCTTTTAACTTTTCTCTTCTTTTCTCTATTCTCTTCTTTTCTCTATTAACTTTTCTCTTCTTTTCTCTATTCTCTTCTTTTCTCTTTTTTCTCTTCTATTCACTTTTCTCTTTTAACTTTTCTCTTCTTTTCTCTATTCTCTTCTTTTCTCTATTAACTTTTCTCTTCTTTTCTCTATTCTCTTCTTTTCTTTTTTTTCTCTTCTATTCACTTTTCTCTTTTATCTTTTCTCTTCTTTTCTCTATTCTCTTCTTTTCTCTTTTCTCTTCTTTTCTCTTCATTTCTCTTTCCTCATTTCTCTATTCTCATCTGTTCTCTTTTCTCTTCTTTGCTCTTTTCTCTTTTCTCTTGTTCTATCTTCTTTTATCTTCTTTTCTCTTTTCTGTTTTCTCTAATCTCTTCAGTTCTCTTTTGTCTTCTTTCCACTGTTCCCTTTTCTCGTCTATTCTCTTTTCTCTTTTCTCTTCTTTTCTCTTTTCTCTTCTTTTCCCTTCTTTTCTCCTTTCACGTTTCTTTTCTCTTTTCTCTTCTTTTCTCTTTTCTCTTCTTTTCTCCTTTCTTTTCTCTTTTCTCTTCTTCTCTTCTTTTCTCTTTTCTCTTCTTTTCCCTTCATTTCTCTTTTCTCTTTTGTATTCTTTTATCTTCTATTCACTTTTCTCTTTTATCTTTTCTTTTCTCTTCTTTTCTCTATTCTCTTCTTTTCTCTTTTCCCTTCATTTCTCTTTCCTCATTTCTCTATTCTCATCTGTTCTCTTTTCTCTTCTTTGCTCTTTTCTCTTTTCTCTTCTTCTATCTTCTTTTATCTTCTTTTCTCTTTTCTCTTTTCTCTATTCTCTTCAGTTCTCTTTTGTCTTCTTTCCACTGTTCCCTTTTCTCGTCTATTCTCTTTTATCTTTTCTCTTCTTTTCTCTTTTCTCTTCTTTTCCCTTCTTTTCTCCTTTCACGTTTCTTTTCACTTTTCTCTTCTTTTCTCTTTTCTCTTCTTTTCTCCTTTCTTTTCTCTATTCTCTTCTTCACTTCTTTTCTCTTTTCTCTTCTTTTCCCTTCATTTCTCTTTTCTCTTTTGTATTCTTTTATCTTCTATTCACTTTTCTCTTTTATCTTTTCTTTTCTCTTCTTTTCTCTATTCTCTTCTTTTCTCTTTTCTCTTCTTTTCTCTTTTCTCATCTTTTCTCCTCTTTACTCTTTTCCCTTTTCTCTTCTTTTTTCTTTTCTCTTTTTTTCTCGTTTCTCTTCTTTTCTCTTTTCTCATCTTTTCTCTTTTCCCTTTTCTTTTCTCTTTTCTCTATTCTCTTCTTTTCTCTTTTCTCTTTTGTATTCTTTTCTCTTCTATTCACTTTTCTCTTTTAACTTTTCTCTTCTTTTCTCTATTCTCTTCTTTTCTCTATTAACTTTTCTCTTCTTTTCTCTATTCTCTTCTTTTCTCTTTTTTCTCTTCTATTCACTATTCTCTTTTATCTTTTCTCTTCTTTTCTCTATTCTCTTCTTTTCTCTTTTCTCTTCTTTTCTCTTCATTTCTCTTTCCTCATTTCTCTATTCTCATCTGTTCTCTTTTTTCTTCTTTGCTCTTTTCTCTTTTCTCTTCTTCTATCTTCTTTTATCTTCTTTTCTCTTTTCTGTTTTCTCTATTCTCTTCAGTTCTCTTTTGTCTTCTTTCCACTATTCCCTTTTCTCGTCTATTCTCTTTTATCTTTTCTCTTCTTTTCTCTTTTCTCTTCTTTTCCCTTCTTTTCTCCTTTCACGTTTCTTTTCTCTTTTCTCTTCTTTTCTCTTTTCTCTTCTTTTCTCCTTTCTTTTCTCTTTTCTCTTCTTCTCTTCTTTTCTCTTCATTTCTCTTTTCTCTTTTGTATTCTTTTATCTTCTATTCACTTTTCTCTTTTATCTTTTCTTTTCTCTTCTTTTCTCTATTCTCTTCTTTTCTCTTTTCCCTTCATTTCTCTTTCCTCATTTCTCTATTCTCATCTGTTCTCTTTTCTCTTCTTTGCTCTTTTCTCTTTTCTCTTCTTCTATCTTCTTTTATCTTCTTTTCTCTTTTCTCTTTTCTCTATTCTCTTCAGTTCTCTTTTGTCTTCTTTCCACTGTTCCCTTTTCTCGTCTATTCTCTTTTATCTTTTCTCTTCTTTTCTCTTTTCTCTTCTTTTCCCTTCTTTTCTCCTTTCACGTTTCTTTTCACTTTTCTCTTCTTTTCTCTTTTCTCTTCTTTTCTCCTTTCTTTTCTCTTTTCTCTTCTTCACTTCTTTACTCTTTTCTCTTCTTTTCCCTTCATTTCTCTTTTCTCTTTTGTATTCTTTTATCTTCGATTCACTTTTCTCTTTTATCTTTTCTTTTCTCTTCTTTTCTCTATTCTCTTCTTTTCTCTTTTCTCTTCTTTTCTCTTTTCTCATCTTTTCTCCTCTTTACTCTTTTCCCTTTTCTCTTCTTTTTTCTTTTCTCTTTTTTTCTCGTTTCTCTTCTTTTCTCCTTTCTCTTCTTTTCTCTTTTCCCTTTTCTTTTCTCTTTTCTCTATTCTCTTCTTTTCTCTTTTCTCTTTTGTATTCTTTTCTCTTCTATTCACTTTTCTCTTTTAACTTTTCTCTTCTTTTCTCTATTCTCTTATTTTCTCTATTAACTTTTCTCTTCTTTTGTCTATTCTCTTCTTTTCTCTTTTTTCTCTTCTATTCACTTTTCTCTTTTATCTTTTCTCTTCTTTTCTCTATTCTCTTCTTTTCTCTTTTCTCTTCTTTTCACTTCATTTCTCTTTCCTCATTTCTCTATTCTCATCTGTTCTCTTTTCTCTTCTTTGCTCTTTTCTCTTTTCTCTTCTTCTATCTTCTTTTATCTTCTTTTCTCTTTTCTCTATTCTCTTCTGTTCTCTTTTGTCTTCTTTCCACTGTTCCCTTTTCTCGTCTATTCTCTTTTATCTTTTCTCTTCTTTTCTCTTTTCTCTTCTTTTCTCTTCTTTTCTCCTTTCACGTTTCTTTTCTCTTTTCTCTTCTTTTCTCATTCATTTTTTCTCTTTTCTCTTTTCTCTTTTCTCTTCGTATCTCTTCTTTTCTCTATTCTCTTCTTTTCTCTATTAACTTTTCTCTTCTTTTCTCTATTCTCTTCTTTTCTCTTTTTTCTCTTCTATTCACTTTTCTCTTTTATCTTTTCTCTTCTTTTCTCTATTCTCTTCTTTTCTCTTTTCTCTTCATTTCTATTTCCTCATTTCTCTATTCTCATCTGTTCTCTTTTCTCTTCTTTGCTCTTTTCTCTTTTCTCTTCTTCTATCTTCTTTTATCTTCTTTTCTTTTTTCTCTATTCTCTTCTGTTCTCTTTTGTCTTCTATCCACTGTTCCCTTTTCTCGTCTATTCTCTTTTATCTTTTCTCTTCTTTTCCCTTTTCTCTTCTTTTTTCTTTTCTCTTTTTTTCTCGTTTCTCTTCTTTTCTCTTTTCTCTTCTTTTCTCTTTTCCCTTTTCTTTTCTCTTTTCTCTATTCTCTTCTTTTCTCTTTTCTCTTTTGTATTCTTTTCTCTTCTATTCACTTTTCTCTTTTAACTTTTCTCTTCTTTTCTCTATTCTCTTCTTTTCTCTATTAACTTTTCTCTTCTTTTCTCTATTCTCTTCTTTTCTCTTTTTTCTCTTCTATTCACTTTTCTCTTTTAACTTTTCTCTTCTTTTCTCTATTCTCTTCTTTTCTCTATTAACTTTTCTCTTCTTTTCTCTATTCTCTTCTTTTCTCTTTTTTCTCTTCTATTCACTTTTCTCTTTTATCTTTTCTCTTCTTTTCTGTATTCTCTTCTTTTCTCTTTTCTCTTCTTTTCTCTTCATTTCTCTTTCCTCATTTCTCTATTCTCATCTGTTCTCTTTTCTCTTCTTTGCTCTTTTCTCTTTTCTCTTGTTCTATCTTCTTTTATCTTCTTTTCTCTTTTCTGTTTTCTCTAATCTCTTCAGTTCTCTTTTGTCTTCTTTCCACTGTTCCCTTTTCTCGTCTATTCTCTTTTCTCTTTTCTCTTCTTTTCTCTTTTCTCTTCTTTTCCCTTCTTTTCTCCTTTCACGTTTCTTTTCTCTTTTCTCTTCTTTTCTCTTTTCTCTTCTTTTCTCCTTTCTTTTCTCTTTTCTCGTCTTCTCTTCTTTTCTCTTTTCTCTTCTTTTCCCTTCATTTCTCTTTTCTCTTTTGTATTCTTTTATCTTCTATTCACTTTTCTCTTTTATCTTTTCTTTTCTCTTCTTTTCTCTATTCTCTTTTTTTCTCTTTTCCCTTCATTTCTCTTTCCTCATTTCTCTATTCTCTTCTTTTCTCTTTTCTCTTCTTTGCTCTTTTCTCTTTTCTCTTCTTCTATCTTCTTTTATCTTCTTTTCTCTTTTCTCTTTTCTCTATTCTCTTCAGTTCTCTTTTGTCTTCTTTCCACTGTTCCCTTTTCTCGTCTATTCTCTTTTATCTTTTCTCTTCTTTTCTCTTTTCTCTTCTTTTCCCTTCTTTTCTCCTTTCACGTTTCTTTTCACTTTTCTCTTCTTTTCTCTTTTCTCTTCTTTTCTCCTTTCTTTTCTCTATTCTCTTCTTCACTTCTTTTCTCTTTTCTCTTCTTTTCCCTTCATTTCTCTTTTCTCTTTTGTATTCTTTTATCTTCTATTCACTTTTCTCTTTTATCTTTTCTTTTCTCTACTTTTCTCTATTCTCTTCTTTTCTCTTTTCTCTTCTTTTCTCTTTTCTCATCTTTTCTCCTCTTTACTCTTTTCCCTTTTCTCTTCTTTTTTCTTTTCTCTTTTTTTCTCGTTTCTCTTCTTTTCTCTTTTCTCTTCTTTTCTCTTTTCCCTTTTCTTTTCTCTTTTCTCTATTCTCTTCTTTTCTCTTTTCTCTTTTGTATTCTTTTCTCTTCTATTCACTTTTCTCTTTTAACTTTTCTCTTCTTTTCTCTATTCTCTTCTTTTCTCTATTAACTTTTCTCTTCTTTTCTCTATTCTCTTCTTTTCTCTTTTTTCTCTTCTATTCACTATTCTCTTTTATCTTTTCTCTTCTTTTCTCTATTCTCTTCTTTTCTCTTTTCTCTTCTTTTCTCTTCATTTCTCTTTCCTCATTTCTCTATTCTCATCTGTTCTCTTTTCTCTTCTTTGCTCTTTTCTCTTTTCTCTTCTTCTATCTTCTTTTATCTTCTTTTCTCTTTTCTGTTTTCTCTATTCTCTTCAGTTCTCTTTTGTCTTCTTTCCACTATTCCCTTTTCTCGTCTATTCTCTTTTATCTTTTCTCTTCTTTTCTCTTTTCTCTTCTTTTCCCTTCTTTTCTCCTTTCACGTTTCTTTTCTCTTTTCTCTTCTTTTCTCTTTTCTCTTCTTTTCTCCTTTCTTTTCTCTTTTCTCTTCTTCTCTTCTTTTCTCTTCATTTCTCTTTTCTCTTTTGTATTCTTTTATCTTCTATTCACTTTTCTCTTTTATCTTTTCTTTTCTCTTCTTTTCTCTATTCTCTTCTTTTCTCTTTTCCCTTCATTTCTCTTTCCTCATTTCTCTATTCTCATCTGTTCTCTTTTCTCTTCTTTGCTCTTTTCTCTTTTCTCTTCTTCTATCTTCTTTTATCTTCTTTTCTCTTTTCTCTTTTCTCTATTCTCTTCAGTTCTCTTTTGTCTTCTTTCCACTGTTCCCTTTTCTCGTCTATTCTCTTTTATCTTTTCTCTTCTTTTCTCTTTTCTCTTCTTTTCCCTTCTTTTCTCCTTTCACGTTTCTTTTCACTTTTCTCTTCTTTTCTCTTTTCTCTTCTTTTCTCCTTTCTTTTCTCTTTTCTCTTCTTCACTTCTTTACTCTTTTCTCTTCTTTTCCCTTCATTTCTCTTTTCTCTTTTGTATTCTTTTATCTTCTATTCACTTTTCTCTTTTATCTTTTCTTTTCTCTTCTTTACTCTATTCTCTTCTTTTCTCTTTTCTCTTCTTTTCTCTTTTCTCATCTTTTCTCCTCTTTACTCTTTTCCCTTTTCTCTTCTTTTTTCTTTTCTCTTTTTTTCTCGTTTCTCTTCTTTTCTCTTTTCTCTTCTTTTCTCTTTTCCCTTTTCTTTTCTCTTTTCTCTATTCTCTTCTTTTCTCTTTTCTCTTTTGTATTCTTTTCTCTTCTATTCACTTTTCTCTTTTAACTTTTCTCTTCTTTTCTCTATTCTCTTCTTTTCTCTATTAACTTTTCTCTTCTTTTGTCTATTCTCTTCTTTTCTCTTTTTTCTCTTCTATTCACTTTTCTCTTTTATCTTTTCTCTTCTTTTCTCTATTCTCTTCTTTTCTCTTTTCTCTTCTTTTCACTTCATTTCACTTTCCTCATTTCTCTATTCTCATCTGTTCTCTTTTCTCTTCTTTGCTCTTTTCTCTTTTCTCTTCTTCTATCTTCTTTTATCTTCTTTTCTCTTTTCTCTTTTCTCTATTCTCTTCTGTTCTCTTTTGTCTTCTTTCCACTGTTCCCTTTTCTCGTCTATTCTCTTTTATCTTTTCTCTTCTTTTCTCTTTTCTCTTCTTTTCTCTTCTTTTCTCCTTTCACGTTTCTTTTCTCTTTTCTCTTTTCTCTATTCTCTTCAGTTCTCTTTTGTCTTCTTTCCACTGTTCCCTTTTCTCGTCTATTCTCTTTTATCTTTTCTCTTCTTTTCTCTTTTCTCTTCTTTTCCCTTCTTTTCTCCTTTCACGTTTCTTTTCACTTTTCTCTTCTTTTCTCTTTTCTCTTCTTTTCTCCTTTCTTTTCTCTTTTCTCTTCTTCACTTCTTTTCTCTTTTCTCTTCTTTTCCCTTCATTTCTCTTTTCTCTTTTGTATTCTTTTATCTTCTATTCACTTTTCTCTTTTATCTTTTCTTTTCTCTTCTTTTCTCTATTCTCATCTTTTCTCTTTTCTCTTCTTTTCTCTTCATTTCTCTTTCCTCATTTCTCTGTTCTCATCTGTTCTCTTTTCTCTTCTTTGCTCTTTTCTCTTTTCTCTTCTTCTATCTTCTTTTATCTTCTTTTCTCTTTTCTCTTTTCTCTATTCCCTCCTGTTCTCTTTTGTCTTCTTTCCTCTGTTCCCTTTTCTCATCTATTCTCTTTTATCTTTTCTCTTCATTTCTCTCTTCTCTCCTTTTCCATTCTCTCTTCTTTTCTCTTTTCTCATTTCTCTTTTCTTTTCTTTTCTCTTTTCTCTTTTCTCTTCTTGTCTCTTTTTTCTCTTCTATTCTTTTCTCTTCTTTTCCCTTTTCCATTTTCTCTTTTTTTCTCTTGTCTCTTTTCTCTTTTCACTTCTTTTCTCTTTTCTCTTTTCTATTTCCTCTTCTTTTCTAATTTATCTTTTCTCTTCTTTTCTCATGTTTTCGCTTTTCTATATCCTCATCTTTTCTCTTCTTCTCTCATCTTTTCTCTTTTCTCTTGTCCCCTTTCTCTTCTTTTCTCTTTTCCCTTTTCTCTTCTTTTCTCTATTCTGTTCTTTTCTCTTTCCTTATTTCTCTTTTCTCTTCTTTTCTCTTTTCTCTTCTTTTCTCTTTTCTCTTCTTTTCTCTTCCTTTCTCTACATATTCTCTTTTCTCTTTTCTCTTATTTTCCCTTTTCACTTTCCTCTTCTTTTCTCTTCTTTTCTCTTTTCCCTTTTCTCTTATTTTCTCTTTTCCCTTTTCTCTACTTTTCTCTCTTCTCTTTTTCTCTTTTCTCTTCTTTTCTCTTTTGTCTTCTCCTTTTTCTCATATCTGTTCTTTTCTCTTTTCCCTTTTCTCTTCTTTTCTCTTTTCTCTTCTTGTCTCTTATTTCTCTTCTATTCTTTTCTCTTCTTTTCTCTTTTCCATTTTCTCTTCTTTTCTCTTGTCTCTATTCTCTTTTCACTTCTTTTCTCTTTTCTCTTTTTATTTCCTCTTCTTTTCTATTTTATCTTTTCTCTTCTTTTCTCTTGTTTTCGCTTTTCTATATCCTCTTCTTTTCTCTTCTTCTCTCTTCTTTTCTCTTTTCTCTTGTCCCCTTTCTCTTCTTTTCTCTTTTCCCTTTTCTCTTCTTTTCTCTATTCTGTTCTTTTCTCTTTCCTCATTTCTCTTTTCTCTTCTTTTCTCTTTTCTCTTCGTTTCTCTTTTCTCTTCTTTTCTCTTCCTTTCTCTATATATACTCTTTTCTCTTTTCTCTTATTTTCTCTTTTCTCATCTTTTCTCCTCTTTACTCTTTTCCCTTTTCTGTTCTTTTTTCTTTTCTCTTTTTTTCTCGTTTCTCTTCTTTTCTCTTTTCTCTTCTTTTCTCTTTTCCCTTTTCTTTTCGCTTTTCTCTATTCTCTTCTTTTCTCTTTTCTCTTTTGTATTCTTTTCTCTTCTATTCACTTTTCTCTTTTAACTTTTCTCTTCTTTTCTCTATTCTCTTATTTTCTCTATTAACTTTTCTCTTCTTTTCTCTATTCTCTTCTTTTCTCTTTTTTCTCCTATTCACTTTTCTCTTTTATCTTTTCTCTTCTTTTCTCTATTCTCTTCTTTTCTCTTTTCTCTTCTTTTCTCTTCATTTCTCTTTCCTCATTTCTCTATTCTCATCTGTTCTCTTTTCTCTTCTTTGCTCTTTTCTCTTTTCTCTTCTTCTATCTTCTTTTATCTTCTTTTCTCTTTTCTCTTTTCTCTATTCTCTTCTGTTCTCTTTTGTCTTCATTCCACTGTTCCCTTTTCTCGTCTATTCTCTTTTATCTTTTCTCTTCTTTTCTCTTTTCTCTTCTTTTCTCCTTTCACGTTTCTTTTCTCTTTTCTCTTCTTTTCTCATTCATTTTTCTCTTTTCTCTTCTTTTCTCTTTTCTCTTCTTTTCTCCTTTCTTTTCTCTTTTCTCTTCTTCTCTTCTTTTCTCTTCTTTTCCCTTCATTTCTCTTTTCTCTTTTGTATTCTTTTATCTTCTATTCACTTTTCTCTTTTATCTTTTCTTTTCTCTTCTTTTCTCTATTCTGTTCTTTTCGCTTTCCTTATTTCTCTTTTCTCTTCTTTTCTCTTTTCTCTTCTTTTCTCTTTTCTCTTCTTTTCTCTTTTCTCATCTTTTCTCCTCTTTACTCTTTTCCCTTTTCTCTTCTTTTTTCTTTTCTCTTCTTTTCTCGTTTCTCTTCTTTTCTCTTTTCTCTTCTTTTCTCTTTTCCCTTTTCTTTTCTCTTTTCTCAATTCTCTTCTTTTCTCTTTCTTGTCTTTTCTCTTTTCTCGTCATTTCCCTTCAGTTCTCTTTTATCTTTTCTCTTTTGTATTCTTTTCTCTTCTATTCACTTTTCTCTTTTATCTTTTCTCTTCTTTTCTCTTTTCTCCTCTTTTCTCTTTTCTTTTCTCTTTTCTCTTTTCTCTTTTCTCTTTTCTCTTCGTATCTCTTCGTTTCTCTTTTCTCTTCTTTTCTCTACTTTTCTCTTTTCCCTTTATTCTCTTCTTTTCTCTTTTCCTATATTCTCTTCTTTTCTCTTTTCTCTTTTCTCTTCTTTTCTCTTCTTTATTCATTAAACTTTTCTCTTCTTTTTACTCTTCATTTCTCTTTTCTCTTCTTTTCATTTCTTTTCTCTTCTTTTCTCTTTTCCCTTTACAACTCTGTTATCTTTTCTTCTTTTCTCTTTTCACTTTTCTTTTCTCTTTTCTCTTCTTTTCTCTTTTCTCATCTTTTCTCCTCTTTACTCTTTTCCCTTTTCTCTTCTTTTTTCTTTTCTCTTTTTTTCTCGTTTCTCTTCTTTTCTCTTTTCTCTTCTTTTCTCTTTTCCCTTTTCTTTTCTCTTTTCTCTATTCTCTTCTTTTCTCTTTTCTCTTTTGTATTCTTTTCTCTTCTATTCACTTTTCTCTTTTAACTTTTCTCTTCTTTTCTCTATTCTCTTATTTTCTCTATTAACTTTTCTCTTCTTTTCTCTATTCTCTTCTTTTCTCTTTTTTCTCTTCTATTCACTTTTCTCTTTTATCTTTTCTCTTCTTTTCTCTATTCTCTTCTTTTCTCTTTTCTCTTCTTTTCTCTTCATTTCTCTTTCCTCATTTCTCTATTCTCATCTGTTCTCTTTTCTCTTCTTTGCTCTTTTCTCTTTTCTCTTCTTCTATCTTCTTTTATCTTCTTTTCTCTTTTCTGTTTTCTCTATTCTCTTCAGTTCTCTTTTGTCTTCTTTCCACTGTTCCCTTTTCTCGTCTATTCTCTTTTATCTTTTCTCTTCTTTTCTCTTTTCTCTTTTGTATTCTTTATCTTCTATTCACTTTTCTCTTTTATCTTTTCTTTTCTCTTCTTTTCTCTATTCTATTCTTTTCTCTTTTCTCTTCTTTTCTCTTCATTTCTCTTTCCTCATTTCTCTATTCTCATCTGTTCTCTTTTCTCTTCTTTGCTCTTTTTTCTTTTCTCTTCTTCTATCTTCTTTTATCTTCTTTTCTCTTTTCTCTTTTCTCTATTCTCTTCTGTTCTCTTTTGTCTTCTTTCCTCTGTTCCCTTTTGTCATCTATTCTCTTTTATCTTTTCTCTTCATTTCTCTTTTCTCTTCTTTTCCATTCTCTCTTCTTTTCTCTTTTCTCATTTCTCTTTTCTTTTCTTTTCTCTTTTCTCTTTTCTCTTCTTGTCTCTTTTTTCTTTTCTATTCTTTTCTCTTCTTTTCTCTTTTCCATTTTCTCTTTTTTTCTCTTGTCTCTTTTCTCTTTTCTCTTCTTTTCTCTTTCCTCTTTTCTATTTCCTCTTCTTTTCTAATTTATCTTTTCTCTTCTTTTCTCTTGTTTTCGCTTTTCTATATCCTCTTCTTTTCTCTTCTTCTCTCTTCTTTTCTCTTTTCTCTTGTCCCCTTTCTCTTCTTTTCTCTTTTCCCTTTTCTCTTCTTTTCTCGATTCTGTTCTTTTCTCTTTCCTTATTTCTCTTTTCTCTTCTTTTCTCTTTTCTCTTCTTTTCTCTTTTCTCATCTTTTCTCCTCTTTACTCTTTTCCCTTTTCTCTTCTTTTTTCTTTTCTCTTCTTTTCTCGTTTCTCTTCTTTTCTCTTTTCTCTTCTTTTCTCTTTTCCCTTTTCTTTTCTCTTTTCTCAATTCTCTTCTTTTCTCTTTTCTCGTCTTTTCTCTTTTCTCGTCATTTCCCTTCAGTTCTCTTTTCTCTTTTCTCTTTTGTATTCTTTTCTCTTCTATTCACTTTTCTCTTTTATCTTTTCTCTTCTTTTCTCTTTTCTCCTCTTTTCTCTTTTCTTTTCTCTTTTCTCTTTTCTCTTTTCTCTTCGTATCTCTTCGTTTCTCTTTTCTCTTCTTTTCTCTACTTTTCTCTTTTCCCTTTATTCTCTTCTTTTCTCTTTTCCTATATTCTCTTCTTTTCTCTTTTCTCTTTTCTCTTTTTTTCTCTTCTTTATTCTTTAAACTTTTCTCTTCTTTTTACTCTTCATTTCTCTTTTCTCTTCTTTTCATTTCTTTTCTCTTCTTTTCTCTTTTCCCTTTACACCTCCGTTTTCTTTTCTTCTTTTCTCTTTTCACTTTTCTTTTCTCTTCTTTTCTCTTTTCTCATCTTTTCTCCTCTTTACTCTTTTCCCTTTCTCTTCTTTTTTCTTTTCTCTTTTTTTCTCGTTTCTCTTCTTTTCTCTTTTCTCTTCTTTTCTCTTTTCCCTTTTCTTTTCTCGTTTCTCTATTCTCTTCTTTTCTCTTTTCTCTTTTGTATTCTTTTCTCTTCTATTCACTTTTCTCTTTTCACATTTCTCTTCTTTTCTCTATTCTCTTCTTTTCTCTATTAACTTTTCTCTTCTTTTCTCTATTCTCTTCTTTTCTCTTTTTTCTCTTCTATTCACTTTTCTCTTTAATCTTTTCTCTTCTTTTCTCTATTCTCTTCTTTTCTCTTTTCTCTTCTTTTCTCTTCATTTCTCTTTCCTCATTTCTCTATTCTCATCTGTTCTCTTTTCTCTTCTTTGCTCTTTTCTCTTTTCTCTTCTTCTATCTTCTTTTATCTTCTTTTCTCTTTTCTCTTTTCTCTATTCTCTTCTATTCTCTTTTGTCTTCTTTCCACTGTTCCCTTTTCTCGTCTATTCTCTTTTATCTTTTCTCTTCTTTTCTCTTTTCTCTTCTTTTCTCTTCTTTTCTCCTTTCACGTTTCTTTTCTCTTTTCTCTTCTTTTCTCATTCATTTTTTCTCTTTTCTCTTTTCTCTTCTTTTCTCTTTTCTCTTCTTTTCTCCTTTCTTTTCTCTTTTCTCTTCTTCTCTTCTTTTCTCTTCTTTTCCCTTCATTTCTCTTTTCTCTTTTGTATTCTTTTATCTTCTATTCACTTTTCTCTTTTATCTTTTCTTTTCTCTTCTTTTCTCTTTTCTCTTCTTTTGTCTTTTCTCTTCTTTTCTCTTTTCTCATATTTTCTCCTCTTTCCTCTTTTCCCTTTTCTCTTCTTTTTTCTTTTCCCTTTTCTTTTCTCTTTTCTCTATTCTCTTCTTTTCTCTTTTCTCTTTTGTATTCTTTTCTCTTCTATTCACTTTTCTCTTTTAACTTTTCTCTTCTTTTCTCTATTCTCTTCTTTTCTCTTTTTTCTCTTCTATTCACTTTTCTCTTTTATCATTTCTCTTCTTTTCTCTTTTCTCTTCTTTTCTCTTTTCTCTTCTTTTCTCTTCATTTCTCTTTCCTCATTTCTCTATTCTCATCTGTTCTCTTTTCTCTTCTTTGCTCTTTTCTCTTTTCTCTTCTTCTATCTTCTTTTATCTTCTTTTCTCTTTTCTCTATTCTCTGCTGTTCTCTTTTGTCTTCTTTACTCTGTTCCCTTTTCTCGTCTATTCTCTTTTATCTTTTCTCTTCATTTCTCTTTTCTCTTCTTTTCCATTCTCTCTTCTTTTCTCTTTTCTCATTTCTCTTTTCTTTTCATTTCTCTTTTCTCTTTTCTCTTCTTGTCTCTTTTTTCTCTTCTATTCTTTTCTCTTCTTTTCTCGTTTCTCTTCTTTTCTCGTTTCTCTTCTTTTCTCTTTTCCCTTTTCTTTTCTCTTTTCTCTATTCTCTTCTTTTCTCTTTTCTCGTCTTTTCACTTTTCTCTTCATTTCCCTTCATTTTTCTTTTCTCTTTTCTCTTTTGTATTCTTTTCTCTTCTATTCACTTTTCTCTATTAACTTTTCTCTTCTTTTCTCAATTCTCTTCTTTTCTCTATTAACTTTTCTCTTCTTTTCTGTATTCTCTTCTTTTCTCTTTTTTCTCTTCTATTCACCTTTCTCTTTTATCTTTTCTCTTCTTTTCTCTATTCTCTTCTTTTCTCTTTTCTCTTCTTTTCTCTTCATTTCTCTTTCCTCATTTCTCTATTCTCATCTGTTCTCTTTCTCTTCTTTGCTCTTTTCTCTTTTCTCTTCTTCTATCTTCTTTTATCTTCTTTTCTCTTTTCTCTTTTCTCTATTCTCTTCTGTTCTCTTTTGTCTTCTTTCCTCTGTTCCCTTTTCTCGTCTATTCTCTTTTATCTTTTCTCTTCATTTCTCTTTTCTCGTCTTTTCCATTCTCTCTTCTTTTCTCTTTTCTCATTTCTCTTTTCTTTTCTTTTCTCTTTTCTCTTCTTGTCTCTTTTTTCTCTTCTATTCTTTTCTCTTTTCCATTTTCTCTTCTATTCTCTTGTCTCTTTTCTGTTTTCACTTCTTGTCTCTTTTTTCTCTTCTATTATTTTCTCTTCTTTTCTCTTTTCTATTTCCTCTTCTTTTCTATTTTATCTCTTCTCTTCTTTTCTCTTTTCCCTTTTCTTTTCTCTTTTCTCTTCTTTTCTCTTTTCTCTTCTTTTCTCTTCTTTTCTCCTTTCACTTTTCTTTTCTCTTTTCTCTTCTTTTCTCTTTTCTCATCTTTTCGCCTCTTTACTCTTTTTTCTTTTCTCTTCTTTTCTCGTTTCTCTTCTTTTCTCTTTTCTCTTTTCTCTTCTTATCTCTTCTCCTTTTTCTCATATCTGTTCTTTTCTCTTTTCTCTTCATTTCTCTTCTTTTCTCTTTTCCCTTTACACCTCTTTTTTCTTTTCTTCTTTTCTCTTTTCACTTTTCTTTTCTCTTTTCTCTTCTTTTCTCTTTTCACTTTTGTTTTCTCTTTTCTCTTCTTTTCTCTTTTCTCATCTTTTCTCCTCTTTACTCTTTTCCCTTTTCTCTTCTTTTTTCTTTTCGCTTCTTTTCTCGTTTCTCTTCTTTTCTCGTTTCTCTTCTTTTCTCTTTTCCCTTTTCTTTTCTCTTTTCTCTGTTCTCTTCTTTTCTCTTTTCTCGTCTTTTCACTTTTCTCTTCATTTCCCTTCATTTTTCTTTTCTCTTTTCTCTTTTGTATTCTTTTCTCTTCTATTCACTTTTCTCTATTAACTTTTCTCTTCTTTTCTCTATTCTCTTCTTTTCTCTATTAACTTTTCTCTTCTTTTCTGTATTCTCTTCTTTTCTCTTTTTTCTCTTCTATTCACTTTTCTCTTTAATCTTTTCTCTTCTTTTCTCTTTTCTCATATTTTCTCCTCTTTCCTCTTTTCCCTTTTCTCTTCTTTTTTCTTTTCCCTTTTCTTTTCTCTTTTCTCTATTCTCTTCTTTTCTCTTTTCTCTTTTGTATTCTTTTCTCTTCTATTCACTTTTCTCTTTTAACTTTTCTCTTCTTTTCTCTATTCTCTTCTTTCTCTTTTTTCTCTTCTATTCACTTTTCTCTTTTATCATTTCTCTTCTTTTCTCTTTTCTCTTCTTTTCTCTTTTCTCTTCTTTTCTCTTCATTTCTCTTTCCTCATTTCTCTATTCTCATCTGTTCTCTTTTCTCTTCTTTGCTCTTTTCTCTTTTCTCTTCTTCTATCTTCTTTTATCTTCTTTTCTCTTTTCTCTATTCTCTGCTGTTCTCTTTTGTCTTCTTTACTCTGTTCCCTTTTCTCGTCTATTCTCTTTTATCTTTTCTCTTCATTTCTCTTTTCTCTTCTTTTCCATTCTCTCTTCTTTTCTCTTTTCTCATTTCTCTTTTCTTTTCATTTCTCTTTTCTCTTTTCTCTTCTTGTCTCTTTTTTCTCTTCTATTCTTTTCTCTTCTTTTCTCGTTTCTCTTCTTTTCTCGTTTCTCTTCTTTTCTCTTTTCCCTTTTCTTTTCTCTTTTCTCTATTCTCTTCTTTTCTCTTTTCTCGTCTTTTCACTTTTCTCTTCATTTCCCTTCATTTTTCTTTTCTCTTTTCTCTTTTGTATTCTTTTCTCTTCTATTCACTTTTCTCTATTAACTTTTCTCTTCTTTTCTCAATTCTCTTCTTTTCTCTATTAACTTTTCTCTTCTTTTCTGTATTCTCTTCTTTTCTCTTTTTTCTCTTCTATTCACCTTTCTCTTTTATCTTTTCTCTTCTTTTCTCTATTCTCTTCTTTTCTCTTTTCTCTTCTTTTCTCTTCATTTCTCTTTCCTCATTTCTCTATTCTCATCTGTTCTCTTTCTCTTCTTTGCTCTTTTCTCTTTTCTCTTCTTCTATCTTCTTTTATCTTCTTTTCTCTTTTCTCTTTTCTCTATTCTCTTCTGTTCTCTTTTGTCTTCTTTCCTCTGTTCCCTTTTCTCGTCTATTCTCTTTTATCTTTTCTCTTCATTTCTCTTTTCTCGTCTTTTCCATTCTCTCTTCTTTTCTCTTTTCTCATTTCTCTTTTCTTTTCTTTTCTCTTTTCTCTTCTTGTCTCTTTTTTCTCTTCTATTCTTTTCTCTTTTCCATTTTCTCTTCTATTCTCTTGTCTCTTTTCTGTTTTCACTTCTTGTCTCTTTTTTCTCTTCTATTATTTTCTCTTCTTTTCTCTTTTCTATTTCCTCTTCTTTTCTATTTTATCTCTTCTCTTCTTTTCTCTTTTCCCTTTTCTTTTCTCTTTTCTCTTCTTTTCTCTTTTCTCTTCTTTTCTCTTCTTTTCTCCTTTCACTTTTCTTTTCTCTTTTCTCTTCTTTTCTCTTTTCTCATCTTTTCGCCTCTTTACTCTTTTTTCTTTTCTCTTCTTTTCTCGTTTCTCTTCTTTTCTCTTTTCTCTTTTCTCTTCTTATCTCTTCTCCTTTTTCTCATATCTGTTCTTTTCTCTTTTCTCTTCATTTCTCTTCTTTTCTCTTTTCCCTTTACACCTCTTTTTTCTTTTCTTCTTTTCTCTTTTCACTTTTCTTTTCTCTTTTCTCTTCTTTTCTCTTTTCACTTTTGTTTTCTCTTTTCTCTTCTTTTCTCTTTTCTCATCTTTTCTCCTCTTTACTCTTTTCCCTTTTCTCTTCTTTTTTCTTTTCGCTTCTTTTCTCGTTTCTCTTCTTTTCTCGTTTCTCTTCTTTTCTCTTTTCCCTTTTCTTTTCTCTTTTCTCTGTTCTCTTCTTTTCTCTTTTCTCGTCTTTTCACTTTTCTCTTCATTTCCCTTCATTTTTCTTTTCTCTTTTCTCTTTTGTATTCTTTTCTCTTCTATTCACTTTTCTCTATTAACTTTTCTCTTCTTTTCTCTATTCTCTTCTTTTCTCTATTAACTTTTCTCTTCTTTTCTGTATTCTCTTCTTTTCTCTTTTTTCTCTTCTATTCACCTTTCTCTTTTATCTTTTCTCTTCTTTTCTCTATTCTCTTCTTTTCTCTTTTCTCTTCTTTTCTCTTCATTTCTCTTTCCTCATTTCTCTCTTCTCATCTGAACTCTTTCTCTTCTTTGCTCTTTTCTCTTTTCTCTTCTTCTATCTTCTTTTATCTTCTTTTCTCTTTTCTCTTTTCTCTTCTTTTCTCTCCTTTTTTCTTTTCTCTTCTTTTCTCGTTTCTCTTCTTTTCTCTTTACTCCTCTTTTCTCTTTTCCCTTTTCTTTTCTCTTTTCTCTTTTCTCTTTTCTCTTCGTATCTCTTCTTTTCTCTTTTCTCTTCTTTTCTCTACTTTTCTCTTTTCCCTTTATTCTCTTCTTTTCTCTTTTCCTATATTCTCTTCTTTTCTCTTTTCTCTTTTCTCTTCTTTTCTTTATTCTTTAACCTTTTCTCTTCTTTTTACTCTTCTTTTCTCTTTTCTCTTCTTTTCATTTCTTTTCTCTTTTCTCTCATTTTCTCTTATTTTCTCTTTTTCCTTTTCTCTTCTTTTCTCTATTCTCTTTTTCTCTTTACTCTTCTGTTCTCTTTTCGCTTTTCTCTTCTTATCTCTCTCCTTTTTCTCATATCTGTTCTTTTCTCTTTTCTCTTTTTTCTTCATTTCTCTTCTTTTCTCTTTTCCCTTTACACCTCTTTTTTCTTTTCTTCTTTTCTCTTTTCACTTTTCTTTTCTCTTTTCTCTTCTTTTCTCTTTTCTCATCTTTTCGCCTCTTTACTCTTTTCCCTTTTCTCTTCTTTTTTCTTTTCTCTTCTTTTCTCGTTTCTCTTCTTTTCTCTTTTCTCTTCTTTTCTCTTTTCCCTTTTCTTTTCTCTTTTCTCTATTCTCTTCTTTTCTCTTTTCTCTTTTGTATTCTTTTCTCTTCTATTCACTTTTCTCTTTTTTCTTTTTTCTTCTTTTCTCTTTTCTCTTCTTTTCTCCTTTCACGTTTCTTTTCTCTTTTCTCTTCTTTTCTCATTCATTTGTTCTCTTTTCTCTTTTCTCTTCTTTTCTCTTTTCTCTTCTTTTCTCCTTTCTTTTCTCTTTTCTCTTCTTCTCTTCTTTTCTCTTTTCTCTTCTTTTCTCCTTTCTTTTCTCTTTTCTCTTCTTCTCTTCTTTTCTCTTTTCTCTTCTTTTCCCTTCATTTCTCTTTTCTCTTTTGTATTCTTTTATCTTCTATTCACTTTTCTCTTTTATCTTTTCTTTTCTCCTCGTTTCTCTATTCTCTTCTTTTCTGTTTTCTCTTCTTTTCTCTTCATGTCTCTTTCCTCATTTCTCTATTCTCATCTGTTCTCTTTTCTCTTCTTTGCTCTTTTCTCTTTTCTCTTCTTCTATCTTCTTTTATCTTCTTTTCTCTTTTCTCTTTTCTCTATTCTCTGCTGTTCTCTTTTGTCTTCTTTACTCTGTTCCCGTTTCTCGTCTATTCTCTTTTATCTTTTCTCTTCATTTCTCTTTTCTCTTCTTTTCCATTCTCTCTTCTTTTCTCTTTTCTCATTTCTCATTCCTCTTTTCTTTTCTATTCTCTTTTCTCTTTTCTCTTCTTGTCTCTTTTTTCTCTTCTATTCTTTTCTCTTCTTTTTTATTTTCCATTTTCTCTTCTTTTCTCTTGTCTCTTTTCTCTTTTCACTTCTTTTCTCTTTTATCTTTTCTATTTCCTCTTCTTTTCTATTTTATCTCTTCTCATCTTTTCTCTTTTCCATTTTCTTTTCTCTTTTCTCTTCTTTTCTCTTTTCTCTTCTTTTCTCTTCTTTTCTCCTTTCACTTTTCTTTTCTCTTTTCTCTTCTTTTCTCTTTTCTCATCTTTTCTCCTCTTTACTCTTTTCCCTTTTCTCTTCTTTTTTTCTTTTCTCTTCTTTTCTCGTTTCTCTTCTTTTCTCTTTTCTCTTTTCTCTTATTTTCTCTTATCACTTTTCTCTTCTTTTCTCTTTTCCCTTTTCTCTTTTTTCTCTTTTCCCTTTTCTCTTCTTTTCTCTCTTCTCTTTTTCTCTTTACTCTTCTTTTCTCTTTTCACTTTTCTCTTCTTATCTCTTCTCCTTTTTCTCATATCTGTTCTTTTCTCTTCATTTCTCTTTTCTCTTTTCCCTTTATACCTCTTTTTCCTTTTCTTCTTTTCTCTTTTCCCTTTTCTTTTCTCTTTTCTCTATTCTCTTCTTTTCTCTTTTTTCTCTTCTATTCACTTTTCACTTTTATCTTTTCTCTTCTTTTCTCTATTCTCTTCTTTTCTATTTTCCCTTTTCTTTTCTTTTCTCTTTTCTCTACTTTTCTCTTTTCTCTTCTTTTCTCATATCACGTTTCTTTACTCTTTTCTCTTCTTTTCTCATTCATTTTTTCTCTTTTCTCTTTTCTCTTCTTTTCTCTTCTTTTCTCTTTTCTCTTCTTTTCTCCTTTCTTTTCTCTTGTCTATTTTCTTCTTTTCTCTTTTCTCTTCTTTTCCCTTCATTTCTCTTTTCTCTTTTGTATTCTTTTATCTTCTATTCACTTTTCTCTTTTATCTTTTCTTTTCTCTTCTTTTCTCTATTCTCTTCTTTTCTCTTTTCTCTTCTTTTCTCTTCATTTCTCTTCCCTCATTTCTCTATTCTCATCTGTTCTCTTTTCTCTTCTTTGCTCTTTTCTCTTTTCTCTTCTTCTATCTTCTTTTATCTTCTTTTCTCTTTTCTCTATTCTCTTCTGTTCTCTTTTGTCTTCTTTCCACTGTTCCCTTTTCTCGTCTATTCTCTTTTATCTTTTCTCTTCTTTTCTCTTTTCTCTTCTTTTCTCTTCTTTTCTCCTTTCACGTTTCTTTTCTCTTTTCTCTTCTTTTCTCATTCATTTTTTCTTTTTTCTCTTTTCTCTTCTTTTCTCTTTTCTCTTCTTTTCTCCTTTCTTTTCTCTTTTCTCTTCTTCTCTTCCTTTCTCTTTTCTCTTCTTTTCCCTTCATTTCTCTTTTCTCTTTTGTATTCTTTTATCTTCTATTCACTTTTCTCTTTTATCTTTTCTTTTCTCCTCATTTCTCTATTCTCATCTATTCTCTTTTCTCTTCTTTGCTCTTTTCTCTTTTCTCTTCTTCTATCTTCTTTTATCTTCTTTTCTCTTTTCTCTTTTCTCTATTCTCTTCTGTTCTGTTTTGTCTTCTTTACTCTGTTCCCTTTTCTCGTCTATTCTCTTTTATCTTTTCTCTTCATTTCTCTTTTCTCTTCTTTTCCATTCTCTCTTCTTTTCTCTTTTCTCTTTTCTTTTATTTTCTCTTTTCTCTTCTTGTCTCTTTTTTCTCTTCTGTTCACTTTTCTCTTTTATCTTTTCTCTTCTTTTCTCTATTCTCTTCTTTTCTCTTTTCCCTTTTCTTTTCTTTTCTCTTTTCTCTACTTTTCTCTTTTCTCTTCTTTTCTCTTCTTTTCTCCTTTCACGTTTCTTTTCTCTTTTCTCTTCTTTTCTCATTCATTTTCTCTCTTTTCTCTTTTCTCTTCTTTTCTCTTTTCTCTTCTTTTCTCCTTTCTTTTCTCTTTTCTCTTCTTCTCTTCTTTTCTCCTTTCTCTTCTTTTTCCCTTCATTTCTCTTTTCTCTTTTGTATTCTTTTATCTTCTATTCACTTTTCTCTTTTATCTTTTCTTTTCTCTTCTTTTCTCTATTCTCTTCTTTTCTCTTTTCTCTTCTTTTCTCTTCATTTCTCTTTCCTCATTTCTCTATTCTCATCTGTTCTCTTTTCTCTTCTTTGCTCTTTGCTCTTTTCTTTCTTCTATCTTCTTTTATCTTCTTTTCTCTTTTCTCTCTTCTCTATTCTCTTCTGTTCTCTTTTGTCTTCTTTCCACTGTTCCCTTTTCTCGTCTATTCTCTTTTATCTTTTCTCTTCATTTCTCTTTTCTCTTCTTTTCCATTCTCTCTTCTTTTCTCTTTTCTCATTTCTCTTTTCTTCTCTTTTCTCTTTTCTCTTCTTGTCTCTTTTTTCTCTTCTATTCTTTTCTCTTCTTTTCTCTTTTCCATTTTCTCTTCTTTTCTCTTGTCTCTTTTCTCTTTTCACTTCTTTTCTCTTTTCTCTTTTCTATTTCCTCTTCATTTCTATTTTATCTGTTCTCTTCTTTTCTCTTTTCCCTTTTCTTTTCTCTTTTCTCTTATTTTCTCTTTTCTCTTCCTTTCTCTTCTTTTCTCTTTTCCCTTTTCTCTTCTTTTTTCTTTTCTCTTCTTTTCTCGTTTCTCTTCTTTTCTCTTTTCTCTTTTCTCTTCTTATCTCTTCTCCTTTTTCTCATATCTGTTCTTTTCTCTTTTCTCTTCATTTCTCTTCTTTTCTCTTTTCCCTTTACACCTCTTTTTTCTTTTCTTCTTTTCTCTTTTCACTTTTCTTTTCTCTTTTCTCTTCTTTTCTCTTTTCACTTTTCTTTTCTCTTTTCTCTTCTTTTCTCTTTTCTCATCTTTTCTCCTCTTTACTCTTTTCCCTTTTCTCTTCTTTTTTCTTTTCGCTTCTTTTCTCGTTTCTCTTCTTTTCTCGTTTCTCTTCTTTTCTCTTTTCCCTTTTCTTTTCTCTTTTCTCTGTTCTCTTCTTTTCTCTTTTCTCGTCTTTTCACTTTTCTCTTCATTTCCCTTCATTTTTCTTTTCTCTTTTCTCTTTTGTATTCTTTTCTCTTCTATTCACTTTTCTCTATTAACTTTTCTCTTCTTTTCTCTATTCTCTTCTTTTCTCTATTAACTTTTCTCTTCTTTTCTGTATTCTCTTCTTTTCTCTTTTTTCTCTTCTATTCACTTTTCTCTTTTATCTTTTCTCTTCTTTTCTCTATTCTCTTCTTTTCTCTTTTCTCTTCTTTTCTCTTCATTTCTCTTTCCTCATTTCTCTCTTCTCATCTGTTCTCTTTCTCTTCTTTGCTCTTTTCTCTTTCCTCTTCTTCTATCTTCTTTTCTCTTCCTTTCTCTTCTTTTCTCTTTTCTCTTCTTTTCTCTCCTTTTTTCTTTTCTCTTCTTTTCTCGTTTCTCTTCTTTTCTCTTTTCTCTTTTCTCTTCTTATCTCTTCTCCTTTTTCTCATATCTGTTCTTTTCTCTTTTCTCTTCATTTCTCTTCTTTTCTCTTTTCCCTTTACACCTCTTTTTTCTTTTCTTCTTTTCTCTTTTCACTTTTCTTTTCTCTTTTCTCTTCTTTTCTCTTTTCTCATCTTTTCTCCTCTTTACTCTTTTCCCTTTTCTCTTCTTTTTTCTTTTCTCTTCTTTTCTCGTTTCTCTTCTTTTCTCGTTTCTCTTCTTTTCTCTTTTCCCTTTTCTTTTCTCTTTTCTCTATTCTCTTCTTTTCTCTATTCTCTTCTTTTCTCTTTTTTCTCTTCTATTCACTTTTCTCTTTTATCTTTTCTCTTCTTTTCTCTATTCTCTTCTTTTCTCTTTTCTCTTCTTTTCTCTTCATTTCTCTTCCCTCATTTCTCTATTCTCATCTGTTCTCTTTTCTCTTCTTTGCTCTTTTCTCTTTTCTCTTCTTCTATCTTCTTTTATCTTCTTTTCTCTTTTCTCTATTCTCTTCTGTTCTCTTTTGTCTTCTTTCCACTGTTCCCTTTTCTCGTCTATTCTCTTTTATCTTTTCTCTTCTTTTCTCTTTTCTCTTCTTTTCTCTTCTTTTCTCCTTTCACGTTTCTTTTCTCTTTTCTCTTCTTTTCTCATTCATTTTTTCTTTTTTCTCTTTTCTCTTCTTTTCTCTTTTCTCTTCTTTTCTCCTTTCTTTTCTCTTTTCTCTTCTTCTCTTCTTTTCTCCTTTCTCTTCTTTTCCCTTCATTTCTCTTTTCTCTTTTGTATTCTCTTATCTTCTATTCACTTTTCTCTTTTATCTTTTCTTTTCTTTTCTTTTCTCTATTCTCTTCTTTTCTCTTTTCTCTTCTTTTCTCTTCATTTCTCTTTCCTCATTTCTCTATTCTCATCTGTTCTCTTTTCTCTTCTTTGCTCTTTTCTCTTTTCTCTTCTTCTATCTTCTTTTATCTTCTTTTCTCTTTTCTCTTTTCTCTATTCTCTTCTGTTCTCTTTTGTCTTCTTTCCTCTGTTCCCTTTTCTCGTCTATTCTCTTTTATCTTTTCTCTTCATTTCTCTTTTCTCGTCTTTTCCATTCTCTCTTCTTTTCTCTTTTCTCATTTCTCTTTTCTTTTCTTTTCTCTTTTCTCTTCTTGTCTCTTTTTTCTCTTGTATTCTTTTCTCTTCTTTTCTCTTTTCCATTTTCTCTTCTTTTCTCTTGTCTCTTTTCTGTTTTCACTTCCTGTCTCTTTTTTCTCTTCTATTATTTTCTCTTCTTTTCTCTTTTCTATTTCCTCTTCTTTTCTATTTTATCTCTTCTCTTCTTTTCTCTTTTCCCTTTTCTTTTCTCTTTTCTCTTCTTTTCTCTTTTCTCTTCTTTTCTCTTCTTTTCTCCTTTCACTTTTCTTTTCTTTTTTCTCTTCTTTTCTCTTTTCTCATCTTGTCGCCTCTTTACTCTTTTCGCTTTTCTCTTCTTTTTTCTTTTCTCTTCTTTTCTCGTTTCTCTTCTTTTCTCTTTTCCCTTTATTCTCTTCTTTTCTCTTTTCCTATATTCTCTTCTTTTCTCTTTTCTCTTTTCTCTTCTTTTCTTTATTCTTTAACCTTTTCTCTTCTTTTTACTCTTCTTTTCTCTTTTCTCTTCTTTTCATTTCTTTTCTCTTTTCTCTCATTTTCTCTTATTTTCTCTTTTTCCTTTTCTCTTCTTTTCTCTATTCTCTTTTTCTCTTTACTCTTCTTTTCTCTTTTCGCTTTTCTCTTCTTATCTCTTCTCCTTTTTCTCATATCTGTTCTTTTCTCTTTTCTCTTTTTTCTTCATTTCTCTTCTTTTCTCTTTTCCCTTTACACCTCTTTTTTCTTTTCTTCTTTTCTCTTTTCACTTTTCTTTTCTCTTTTCTCATCTTTTCGCCTCTTTACTCTTTTCCCTTTTCTCTTCTTTTTTCTTTTCTCTTCTTTTCTCGTTTCTCTTCTTTTCTCTTTTCTCTTCTTTTCTCTTTTCCCTTTTCTTTTCTCTTTTCTCTATTCTCTTCTTTTCTCTTTTCTCTTTTGTATTCTTTTCTCTTCTATTCACTTTTCTCTTTTTTCTTTTTTCTTCTTTTCTCTTTTCTCTTGTTTTCTCCTTTCACGTTTCTTTTCTCTTTTCTCTTCTTTTCTCATTCATTTGTTCTCTTTTCTCTTCTTTTCTCTTCTTTTCTCTTTTCTCTTCTTTTCTCCTTTCTTTTCTCTTTTCTCTTCTTCTCTTCTTTTCTCTTTTCTCTTCTTTTCTCCTTTCTTTTCTCTTTTCTCTTCTTTTCTCTTTTCTCTTCTTTTCCCTTCATTTCTCTTTTCTCTTTTGTATTGTTTTATCTTCTATTCACTTTTCTCTTTTATCTTTTCTTTTCTCCTCGTTTCTCTATTCTCTTCTTTTCTGTTTTCTCTTCTTTTCTCTTCATTTCTCTTTCCTCATTTCTCTATTCTCATCTGTTCTCTTTTCTCGTCTTTGCTCTTTTCTCTTTTGTCTTCTTCTATCTTCTTTTATCTTCTTTTCTCTTTTCTCTTTTCTCTATTCTCTGCTGTTCTCTTTTGTCTTCTTTACTCTGTTCCCGTTTCTCGTCTATTCTCTTTTATCTTTTCTCTTCATTTCTCTTTTCTCTTCTTTTCCATTCTCTCTTCTTTTCTCTTTTCTCATTTCTCATTTCTCTTTTCTTTTCTATTCTCTTTTCTCTTTTC
Organism: Chiloscyllium punctatum; assembly: GCF_047496795.1. NCBI lineage: Eukaryota > Metazoa > Chordata > Chondrichthyes > Orectolobiformes > Hemiscylliidae > Chiloscyllium > Chiloscyllium punctatum. Next base: position 38,009,435 of record NC_092779.1, read on the forward strand.
TCTTCTTGTCTCTTTTTTCTCTTCTATTCTTTTCTCTTCTTTTCTCTTTTCCATTTTCTCTTCTTTTCTCTTGTCTCTTTTCTCTTTTCACTTCTTTTCTCTTTTATCTTTTCTATTTCCTCTTCTTTTCTATTTTATCTCTTCTCATCTTTTCTCTTTTCCATTTTCTTTTCTCTTTTCTCTTCTTTTCTCTTTTCACTTCTTTTCTCTTCTTTTCTCCTTTCACTTTTCTTTTCTCTTTTCTCTTCTTTTCTCTTTTCTCATCTTTTCTCCTCTTTACTCTTTTTCCTTTTCTCTTCTTTTTTCTTTTCTCTTCTTTTCTCGTTTCTCTTCTTTTCTCTTTTCTCTTTCCTCTTATTTTCTCTTATCACTTTTCTCTTCTTTTCTCTTTTCCCTTTTCTCTTTTTTCTCTTTTCCCTTTTCTCTTCTTTTCTCTCTTCTCTTTTTCTCTTTACTCGTCTTTTCTCTTTTCACTTTTCTCTTCTTATCTCTTCTCCTTTTTCTCATATCTGTTCTTTTCTCTTCATTTCTCTTCTTTTCTCTTTTCCCTTTATACCTCTTTTTCCTTTTCTTCTTTTCTCTTTTCACTTTTCTTTTCTCTTTTCACTTCTTTTCTCTTTTCTCATCTTTTCTCCTCTTTACTCTTTTCCCTTTTCTCTTCTTTTTTCTTTTCTCGTTTCTCTTCTTTTCTCTTTTCCCTTTTCTTTTCTCTTTTCTCTATTCTCTTCTTTTCTCTTTTTTCTCTTCTATTCACTTTTCACTTTTATCTTTTCTCTTCTTTTCTCTATTCTCTTCTTTTCTATTTTCCCTTTTCTTTTCTTTTCTCTTTTCTCTACTTTTCTCTTTTCTCTTCTTTTCTCCTTTCACGTTTCTTTACTCTTTTCTCTTCTTTTCTCATTCATTTTTTCTCTTTTCTCTTTTCTCTTCTTTTCTCTTCTTTTCTCTTTTCTCTTCTTTTCTCTTTTCTCTTCTCTTCTTTTCTCTTTTCTCTTCTTTTCTCCTTTCACGTTTATTTTCTCTTTTCTCTTCTTTTCTCATTCATTTTTTCTCTTTTCCCTTTTCTTTTCTCTTTTCTCTTCTTTTCCCTTCTTTTCTCCGTTCACGTTTCTTTTCACTTTTCTCTTCTTTTCTCTTTTCTCTTCTTTTCTCCTTTCTTTTCTCTTTTCTCTTCTTCTCTTCCTTTCTCTTTTCTCTTCTTTTCCCTTCATTTCTCTTTTCTCTTTTGTATTCTTTTATCTTCTATTCACTTTTCTCTTTTATCTTTTCTTTTCTCCTCATTTCTCTATTCTCATCTATTCTCTTTTCTCTTCTTTGCTCTTTTCTCTTTTCTCTTCTTCTATCTTCTTTTATCTTCTTTTCTCTTTTCTCTTTTCTCTATTCTCTTCTGTTCTGTTTTGTCTTCTTTACTCTGTTCCCTTTTCTCGTCTATTCTCTTTTATCTTTTCTCTTCATTTCTCTTTTCTCTTCTTTTCCATTCTCTCTTCTTTTCTCTTTTCTCATTTCTCTTTTCTTTTATTTTCTCTTTTCTCTTCTTGTCTCTTTTTTCTCTTCTGTTCACTTTTCTCTTTTATCTTTTCTCTTCTTTTCTCTATTCTCTTCTTTTCTCTTTTCCCTTTTCTTTTCTTTTCTCTTTTCTCTACTTTTCTCTTTTCTCTTCTTTTCTCTTCTTTTCTCCTTTCACGTTTCTTTTCTCTTTTCTCTTCTTTTCTCATTCATTTTTTCTCTTTTCTCTTTTCTCTTCTTTTCTCTTTTCTCTTCTTTTCTCCTTTCATTTCTCTTTTCTCTTCTTCTCTTCTTTACTCTTTTCTCTTCTTTTCCCTTCATTTCTCTTTTCTCTTTTGTATTCTTTTATCTTCTATTCACTTTTCTCTTTTATCTTTTCTTTTCTCTTCTTTTCTCTATTCTCTTCTTTTCTCTTTTCTCTTCTTTTCTCTTCATTTCTCTTCCCTCATTTCTCTATTCTCATCTGTTCTCTTTTCTCTTCTTTGCTCTTTTCTCTTTTCTCTTCTTCTATCTTCTTTTATCTTCTTTTCTCTTTTCTCTATTCTCTTCTGTTCTCTTTTGTCTTCTTTCCACTGTTCCCTTTTCTCGTCTATTCTCTTTTATCTTTTCTCTTCTTTTCTCTTTTCTCTTCTTTTCTCTTCTTTTCTCCTTTCACGTTTCTTTTCTCTTTTCTCTTCTTTTCTCATTCATTTTCTCTCTTTTCTCTTTTCTCTTCTTTTCTCTTTTCTCTTCTTTTCTCCTTTCTTTTCTCTTTTCTCTTCTTCTCTTCTTTTCTCCTTTCTCTTCTTTTTCCCTTCATTTCTCTTTTCTCTTTTGTATTCTTTTATCTTCTATTCACTTTTCTCTTTTATCTTTTCTTTTCTCTTCTTTTCTCTATTCTCTTCTTTTCTCTTTTCTCTTCTTTTCTCTTCATTTCTCTTTCCTCATTTCTCTATTCTCATCTGTTCTCTTTTCTCTTCTTTGCTCTTTTCTCTTTTCTCTTCTTCTATCTTCTTTTATCTTCTTTTCTCTTTTCTCTTTTCTCTATTCTCTTCTGTTCTCTTTTGTCTTCTTTCCACTGTTCCCTTTTCTCGTCTATTCTCTTTTATCTTTTCTCTTCATTTCTCTTTTCTCTTCTTTTCCATTCTCTCTTCTTTTCTCTTTTCACATTTCTCATTTCTCTTTTCTTTTCTTTTCTCTTTTCTCTTTTCTCTTCTGGTCTCTTTTTTCTCTTCTATTCTTTTCTCTTCTTTTCTCTTTTCCATTTTCTCTTCTTTTCTCTTGTCTCTTTTCTCTTTTCACTTCTTTTCTCTTTTCTCTTTTCTATTTCCTCTTCATTTCTATTTTATCTGTTCTCTTCTTTTCTCTTTTCCCTTTTCTTTTCTCTTTTCTCTTATTTTCTCTTTTCTCTTCCTTTCTCTTCTTTTCTCTTTTCCCTTTTCTCTTCTTTTTTCTTTTCTCTTCTTTTCTCGTTTCTCTTCTTTTCTCTTTTCTCTTTTCTCTTCTTATCTCTTCTCCTTTTTCTCATATCTGTTCTTTTCTCTTTTCTCTTCATTTCTCTTCTTTTCTCTTTTCCCTTTACACCTCTTTTTTCTTTTCTTCTTTTCTCTTTTCACTTTTCTTTTCTCTTTTCTCTTCTTTTCTCTTTTCACTTTTCTTTTCTCTTTTCTCTTCTTTTCTCCTTTCACGTTTCTTTTCTCTTTTCTCTTCTTTTCTCATTCATTTTTTCTCTTTTCTCTTTTCTCTTCTTTTCTCTTTTCTCTTCTTTTCTCCTTTCATTTCTCTTTTCTCTTCTTCTCTTCTTTTCTCTTTTCTCTTCTTTTCCCTTCATTTCTCTTTTCTCTTTTGTATTCTTTTATCTTCTATTCACTTTTCTCTTTTATCTTTTCTTTTCTCTTCTTTTCTCTATTCTCTTCTTTTCTCTTTTCTCTTCTTTTCTCTTCATTTCTCTTCCCTCATTTCTCTATTCTCATCTGTTCTCTTTTCTCTTCTTTGCTCTTTTCTCTTTTCTCTTCTTCTATCTTCTTTTATCTTCTTTTCTCTTTTCTCTATTCTCTTCTGTTCTCTTTTGTCTTCTTTCCACTGTTCCCTTTTCTCGTCTATTCTCTTTTATCTTTTCTCTTCTTTTCTCTTTTCTCTTCTTTTCTCTTCTTTTCTCCTTTCACGTTTCTTTTCTCTTTTCTCTTCTTTTCTCATTCATTTTCTCTCTTTTCTCTTTTCTCTTCTTTTCTCTTTTCTCTTCTTTTCTCCTTTCTTTTCTCTTTTCTCTTCTTCTCTTCTTTTCTCCTTTCTCTTCTTTTTCCCTTCATTTCTCTTTTCTCTTTTGTATTCTTTTATCTTCTATTCACTTTTCTCTTTTATCTTTTCTTTTCTCTTCTTTTCTCTATTCTCTTCTTTTCTCTTTGCTCATCTTTTCTCCTCTTTACTCTTTTCCCTTTTCTCTTCTTTTTTCTTTTCGCTTCTTTTCTCGTTTCTCTTCTTTTCTCGTTTCTCTTCTTTTCTCTTTTCCCTTTTCTTTTCTCTTTTCTCTGTTCTCTTCTTTTCTCTTTTCTCGTCTTTTCACTTTTCTCTTCATTTCCCTTCATTTTTCTTTTCTCTTTTCTCTTTTGTATTCTTTTCTCTTCTATTCACTTTTCTCTATTAACTTTTCTCTTCTTTTCTCTATTCTCTTCTTTTCTCTATTAACTTTTCTCTTCTTTTCTGTATTCTCTTCTTTTCTCTTTTTTCTCTTCTATTCACTTTTCTCTTTTATCTTTTCTCTTCTTTTCTCTATTCTCTTCTTTTCTCTTTTCTCTTCTTTTCTCTTCATTTCTCTTTCCTCATTTCTCTCTTCTCATCTGTTCTCTTTCTCTTCTTTGCTCTTTTCTCTTTTCTCTTCTTCTATCTTCTTTTCTCTTCCTTTCTCTTCTTTTCTCTTTTCTCTTCTTTTCTCTCCTTTTTTCTTTTCTCTTCTTTTCTCGTTTCTCTTCTTTTCTCTTTTCTCTTTTCTCTTCTTATCTCTTCTCCTTTTTCTCATATCTATTCTTTTCTCTTTTCTCTTCATTTCTCTTCTTTTCTCTTTTCCCTTTACACCTCTTTTTTCTTTTCTTCTTTTCTCTTTTCACTTTTCTTTTCTCTTTTCTCTTCTTTTCTCTTTTCTCATCTTTTCTCCTCTTTACTCTTTTCCCTTTTCTCTTCTTTTTTCTTTTCTCTTCTTTTCTCGTTTCTCTTCTTTTCTCGTTTCTCTTCTTTTCTCTTTTCCCTTTTCTTTTCTCTTTTCTCTATTCTCTTCTTTTCTCTATTCTCTTCTTTTCTCTTTTTTCTCTTCTATTCACTTTTCTCTTTTATCTTTTCTCTTCTTTTCTCTATTCTCTTCTTTTCTCTTTTCTCTTCTTTTCTCTTCATTTCTCTTCCCTCATTTCTCTATTCTCATCTGTTCTCTTTTCTCTTCTTTGCTCTTTTCTCTTTTCTCTTCTTCTATCTTCTTTTATCTTCTTTTCTCTTTTCTCTATTCTCTTCTGTTCTCTTTTGTCTTTTTTCCACTGTTCCCTTTTCTCGTCTATTCTCTTTTATCTTTTCTCTTCTTTTCTCTTTTCTCTTCTTTTCTCTTCTTTTCTCCTTTCACGTTTCTTTTCTCTTTTCTCTTCTTTTCTCATTCATTTTTTCTTTTTTCTCTTTTCTCTTCTTTTCTCTTTTCTCTTCTTTTCTCCTTTCTTTTCTCTTTTCTCTTCTTCTCTTCTTTTCTCCTTTCTCTTCTTTTCCCTTCATTTCTCTTTTCTCTTTTGTATTCTCTTATCTTCTATTCACTTTTCTCTTTTATCTTTTCTTTTCTCTTCTTTTCTCTATTCTCTTCTTTTCTCTTTTCTCTTCTTTTCTCTTCATTTCTCTTTCCTCATTTCTCTATTCTCATCTGTTCTCTTTTCTCTTCTTTGCTCTTTTCTCTTCTTCTATCTTCTTTTATCTTCTTTTCTCTTTTCTCTTTTCTCTATTCTCTTCTGTTCTCTTTTGTCTTCTTTCCTCTGTTCCCTCTTCTCGTCTATTCTCTTTTATCTTTTCTCTTCATTTCTCTTTTCTCGTCTTTTCCATTCTCTCTTCTTTTCTCTTTTCTCATTTCTCTTTTCTTTTCTTTTCTCTTTTCTCTTCTTGTCTCTTTTTTCTCTTGTATTCTTTTCTCTTCTTTTCTCTTTTCCATTTTCTCTTCTTTTCTCTTGTCTCTTTTCTGTTTTCACTTCCTGTCTCTTTTTTCTCTTCTATTATTTTCTCTTCTTTTCTCTTTTCTATTTCCTCTTCTTTTCTATTTTATCTCTTCTCTTCTTTTCTCTTTTCCCTTTTCTTTTCTCTTTTCTCTTCTTTTCTCTTTTCTCTTCTTTTCTCTTCTTTTCTCCTTTCACTTTTCTTTTCTCTTTTCTCTTCTTTTCTCTTTTCTCATCTTTTCGCCTCTTTACTCTTTTCGCTTTTCTCTTCTTTTTTCTTTTCTCTTCTTTTCTCGTTTCTCTTCTTTTCTCTTTTCCCTTTATTCTCTTCTTTTCTCTTTTCCTATATTCTCTTCTTTTCTCTTTTCTCTTTTCTCTTCTTTTCTTTATTCTTTAACCTTTTCTCTTCTTTTTACTCTTCTTTTCTCTTTTCTCTTCTTTTCATTTCTTTTCTCTTTTCTCTCATTTTCTCTTATTTTCCCTTCATTTCTCTTTTCTCTTTTGTATTCTTTTATCTTCTATTCACTTTTCTCTTTTATCTTTTCTTTTCTCTTCTTTTCTCTATTCTCTTCTTTTCTCTTTTCTCTTCTTTTCTCTTCATTTCTCTTCCCTCATTTCTCTATTCTCATCTGTTCTCTTTTCTCTTCTTTGCTCTTTTCTCTTTTCTCTTCTTCTATCTTCTTTTATCTTCTTTTCTCTTTTCTCTATTCTCTTCTGTTCTCTTTTGTCTTCTTTCCACTGTTCCCTTTTCTCGTCTATTCTCTTTTATCTTTTCTCTTCTTTTCTCTTTTCTCTTCTTTTCTCTTCTTTTCTCCTTTCACGTTTCTTTTCTCTTTTCTCTTCTTTTCTCATTCATTTTCTCTCTTTTCTCTTTTCTCTTCTTTCTCTTTTCTCTTCTTTTCTCCTTTCTTTTCTCTTTTCTCTTCTTCTCTTCTTTTCTCCTTTCTCTTCTTTTTCCCTTCATTTCTCTTTTCTCTTTTGTATTCTTTTATCTTCTATTCACTTTTCTCTTTTATCTTTTCTTTTCTCTTCTTTTCTCTATTCTCTTCTTTTCTCTTTTCTCTTCTTTTCTCTTCATTTCTCTTCCCTCATTTCTCTATTCTCATCTGTTCTCTTTTCTCTTCTTTGCTCTTTTCTCTTTTCTCTTCTTCTATCTTCTTTTATCTTCTTTTCTCTTTTCTCTATTCTCTTCTGTTCTCTTTTGTCTTCTTTCCACTGTTCCCTTTTCTCGTCTATTCTCTTTTATCTTTTCTCTTCTTTTCTCTTTTCTCTTCTTTTCTCTTCTTTTCTCCTTTCACGTTTCTTTTCTCTTTTCTCTTCTTTTCTCATTCATTTTCTCTCTTTTCTCTTTTCTCTTCTTTTCTCTTTTCTCTTCTTTTCTCCTTTCTTTTCTCTATTCTCTTCTTCTCTTCTTTTCTCCTTTCTCTTCTTTTTCCCTTCATTTCTCTTTTCTCTTTTGTATTCTTTTATCTTCTATTCACTTTTCTCTTTTATCTTTTCTTTTCTCTTCTTTTCTCTATTCTCTTCTTTTCTCTTTTCTCATCTTTTCTCCTCTTTACTCTTTTCCCTTTTCTCTTCTTTTTTCTTTTCGCTTCTTTTCTCGTTTCTCTTCTTTTCTCGTTTCTCTTCTTTTCTCTTTTCCCTTTTCTTTTCTCTTTTCTCTGTTCTCTTCTTTTCTCTTTTCTCGTCTTTTCACTTTTCTCTTCATTTCCATTCATTTTTCTTTTCTCTTTTCTCTTTTGTATTCTTTTCTCTTCTATTCACTTTTCTCTATTAACTTTTCTCTTCTTTTCTCTATTCTCTTCTTTTCTCTATTAACTTTTCTCTTCTTTTCTGTATTCTCTTCTTTTCTCTTTTTTCTCTTCTATTCACTTTTCTCTTTTATCTTTTCTCTTCTTTTCTCTATTCTCTTCTTTTCTCTTTCCTCATTTCTCTCTTCTCATCTGTTCTCTTTCTCTTCTTTGCTCTTTTCTCTTTCCTCTTCTTCTATCTTCTTTTCTCTTCCTTTCTCTTCTTTTCTCTTTTCTCTTCTTTTCTCTCCTTTTTTCTTTTCTCTTCTTTTCTCGTTTCTCTTCTTTTCTCTTTTCTCTTTTCTCTTCTTATCTCTTCTCCTTTTTCTCATATCTGTTCTTTTCTCTTTTCTCTTCATTTCTCTTCTTTTCTCTTTTCCCTTTACACCTCTTTTTTCTTTTCTTCTTTTCTCTTTTCACTTTTCTTTTCTCTTTTCTCTTCTTTTCTCTTTTCTCATCTTTTCTCCTCTTTACTCTTTTCCCTTTTCTCTTCTTTTTTCTTTTCTCTTCTTTTCTCGTTTCTCTTCTTTTCTCGTTTCTCTTCTTTTCTCTTTTCCCTTTTCTTTTCTCTTTTCTCTATTCTCTTCTTTTCTCTATTCTCTTCTTTTCTCTTTTTTCTCTTCTATTCACTTTTCTCTTTTATCTTTTCTCTTCTTTTCTCTATTCTCTTCTTTTCTCTTTTCTCTTCTTTTCTCTTCATTTCTCTTCCCTCATTTCTCTATTCTCATCTGTTCTCTTTTCTCTTCTTTGCTCTTTTCTCTTTTCTCTTCTTCTATCTTCTTTTATCTTCTTTTCTCTTTTCTCTATTCTCTTCTGTTCTCTTTTGTCTTCTTTCCACTGTTCCCTTTTCTCGTCTATTCTCTTTTATCTTTTCTCTTCTTTTCTCTTTTCTCTTCTTTTCTCTTCTTTTCTCCTTTCACGTTTCTTTTCTCTTTTCTCTTCTTTTCTCATTCATTTTTTCTTTTTCTCTTTTCTCTTCTTTTCTCTTTTCTCTTCTTTTCTCCTTTCTTTTCTCTTTTCTCTTCTTCTCTTCTTTTCTCCTTTCTCTTCTTTTCCCTTCATTTCTCTTTTCTCTTTTGTATTCTCTTATCTTCTATTCACTTTTCTCTTTTATCTTTTCTTTTCTCTTCTTTTCTCTATTCTCTTCTTTTCTCTTTTCTCTTCTTTTCTCTTCATTTCTCTTTCCTCATTTCTCTATTCTCATCTGTTCTCTTTTCTCTTCTTTTCTCCTTTCACTTTTCTTTTCTCTTTTCTCTTCTTTTCTCTTTTCTCATCTTTTCGCCTCTTTACTCTTTTCGCTTTTCTCTTCTTTTTTCTTTTCTCTTCTTTTCTCGTTTCTCTTCTTTTCTCTTTTCCCTTTATTCTCTTCTTTTCTCTTTTCCTATATTCTCTTCTTTTCTCTTTTCTCTTTTCTCTTCTTTTCTTTATTCTTTAACCTTTTCTCTTCTTTTTACTCTTCTTTTCTCTTTTCTCTTCTTTTCATTTCTTTTCTCTTTTCTCTCATTTTCTCTTATTTTCCCTTCATTTCTCTTTTCTCTTTTGTATTCTTTTATCTTCTATTCACTTTTCTCTTTTATCTTTTCTTTTCTCTTCTTTTCTCTATTCTCTTCTTTTCTCTTTTCTCTTCTTTTCTCTTCATTTCTCTTCCCTCATTTCTCTATTCTCATCTGTTCTCTTTTCTCTTCTTTGCTCTTTTCTCTTTTCTCTTCTTCTATCTTCTTTTATCTTCTTTTCTCTTTTCTCTATTCTCTTCTGTTCTCTTTTGTCTTCTTTCCACTGTTCCCTTTTCTCGTCTATTCTCTTTTATCTTTTCTCTTCTTTTCTCTTTTCTCTTCTTTTCTCTTCTTTTCTCCTTTCACGTTTCTTTTCTCTTTTCTCTTCTTTTCTCATTCATTTTCTCTCTTTTCTCTTTTCTCTTCTTTTCTCTTTTCTCTTCTTTTCTCCTTTCTTTTCTCTTTTCTCTTCTTCTCTTCTTTTCTCCTTTCTCTTCTTTTTCCCTTCATTTCTCTTTTCTCTTTTGTATTCTTTTATCTTCTATTCACTTTTCTCTTTTATCTTTTCTTTTCTCTTCTTTTCTCTATTCTCTTCTTTTCTCTTTTCTCTTCTTTTCTCTTCATTTCTCTTCCCTCATTTCTCTATTCTCATCTGTTCTCTTTTCTCTTCTTTGCTCTTTTCTCTTTTCTCTTCTTCTATCTTCTTTTATCTTCTTTTCTCTTTTCTCTATTCTCTTCTGTTCTCTTTTGTCTTCTTTCCACTGTTCCCTTTTCTCGTCTATTCTCTTTTATCTTTTCTCTTCTTTTCTCTTTTCTCTTCTTTTCTCTTCTTTTCTCCTTTCACGTTTCTTTTCTCTTTTCTCTTCTTTTCTCATTCATTTTCTCTCTTTTCTCTTTTCTCTTCTTTTCTCTTTTCTCTTCTTTTCTCCTTTCTTTTCTCTATTCTCTTCTTCTCTTCTTTTCTCCTTTCTCTTCTTTTTCCCTTCATTTCTCTTTTCTCTTTTGTATTCTTTTATCTTCTATTCACTTTTCTCTTTTATCTTTTCTTTTCTCTTCTTTTCTCTATTCTCTTCTTTTCTCTTTTCTCATCTTTTCTCCTCTTTACTCTTTTCCCTTTTCTCTTCTTTTTTCTTTTCGCTTCTTTTCTCGTTTCTCTTCTTTTCTCGTTTCTCTTCTTTTCTCTTTTCCCTTTTCTTTTCTCTTTTCTCTGTTCTCTTCTTTTCTCTTTTCTCGTCTTTTCACTTTTCTCTTCATTTCCCTTCATTTTTCTTTTCTCTTTTCTCTTTTGTATTCTTTTCTCTTCTATTCACTTTTCTCTATTAACTTTTCTCTTCTTTTCTCTATTCTCTTCTTTTCTCTATTAACTTTTCTCTTCTTTTCTGTATTCTCTTCTTTTCTCTTTTTTCTCTTCTATTCACTTTTCTCTTTTATCTTTTCTCTTCTTTTCTCTATTCTCTTCTTTTCTCTTTCCTCATTTCTCTCTTCTCATCTGTTCTCTTTCTCTTCTTTGCTCTTTTCTCTTTCCTCTTCTTCTATCTTCTTTTCTCTTCCTTTCTCTTCTTTTCTCTTTTCTCTTCTTTTCTCTCCTTTTTTCTTTTCTCTTCTTTTCTCGTTTCTCTTCTTTTCTCTTTTCTCTTTTCTCTTCTTATCTCTTCTCCTTTTTCTCATATCTGTTCTTTTCTCTTTTCTCTTCATTTCTCTTCTTTTCTCTTTTCCCTTTACACCTCTTTTTTCTTTTCTTCTTTTCTCTTTTCACTTTTCTTTTCTCTTTTCTCTTCTTTTCTCTTTTCTCATCTTTTCTCCTCTTTACTCTTTTCCCTTTTCTCTTCTTTTTTCTTTTCTCTTCTTTTCTCGTTTCTCTTCTTTTCTCGTTTCTCTTCTTTTCTCTTTTCCCTTTTCTTTTCTCTTTTCTCTATTCTCTTCTTTTCTCTATTCTCTTCTTTTCTCTTTTTTCTCTTCTATTCACTTTTCTCTTTTATCTTTTCTCTTCTTTTCTCTATTCTCTTCTTTTCTCTTTTCTCTTCTTTTCTCTTCATTTCTCTTCCCTCATTTCTCTATTCTCATCTGTTCTCTTTTCTCTTCTTTGCTCTTTTCTCTTTTCTCTTCTTCTATCTTCTTTTATCTTCTTTTCTCTTTTCTCTATTCTCTTCTGTTCTCTTTTGTCTTCTTTCCACTGTTCCCTTTTCTCGTCTATTCTCTTTTATCGTTTCTCTTCTTTTCTCTTTTCTCTTCTTTTCTCTTCTTTTCTCCTTTCACGTTTCTTTTCTCTTTTCTCTTCTTTTCTCATTCATTTTTTCTTTTTTCTCTTTTCTCTTCTTTTCTCTTTTCTCTTCTTTTCTCCTTTCTTTTCTCTTTTCTCTTCTTCTCTTCTTTTCTCCTTTCTCTTCTTTTCCCTTCATTTCTCTTTTCTCTTTTGTATTCTCTTATCTTCTACTCACTTTTCTCTTTTATCTTTTCTTTTCTCTTCTTTTCTCTATTCTCTTCTTTTCTCTTTTCTCTTCTTTTCTCTTCATTTCTCTTTCCTCATTTCTCTATTCTCATCTGTTCTCTTTTCTCTTCTTTTCTCCTTTCACTTTTCTTTTCTCTTTTCTCTTCTTTTCTCTTTTCTCATCTTTTCGCCTCTTTACTCTTTTCGCTTTTCTCTTCTTTTTTCTTTTCTCTTCTTTTCTCGTTTCTCTTCTTTTCTCTTTTCCCTTTATTCTCTTCTTTTCTCTTTTCCTATATTCTCTTCTTTTCTCTTTTCTCTTTTCTCTTCTTTTCTTTATTCTTTAACCTTTTCTCTTCTTTTTACTCTTCTTTTCTCTTTTCTCTTCTTTTCATTTCTTTTCTCTTTTCTCTCATTTTCTCTGATTTTCCCTTCATTTCTCTTTTCTCTTTTGTATTCTTTTATCTTCTATTCACTTTTCTCTTTTATCTTTTCTTTTCTCTTCTTTTCTCTATTCTCTTCTTTTCTCTTTTCTCTTCTTTTCTCTTCATTTCTCTTCCCTCATTTCTCTATTCTCATCTGTTCTCTTTTCTCTTCTTTGCTCTTTTCTCTTTTCTCTTCTTCTATCTTCTTTTATCTTCTTTTCTCTTTTCTCTATTCTCTTCTGTTCTCTTTTGTCTTCTTTCCACTGTTCCCTTTTCTCGTCTATTCTCTTTTATCTTTTCTCTTCTTTTCTCTTTTCTCTTCTTTTCTCTTCTTTTCTCCTTTCACGTTTCTTTTCTCTTTTCTCTTCTTTTCTCATTCATTTTCTCTCTTTTCTCTTTTCTCTTCTTTTCTCTTTTCTCTTCTTTTCTCCTTTCTTTTCTCTTTTCTCTTCTTCTCTTCTTTTCTCCTTTCTCTTCTTTTTCCCTTCATTTCTCTTTTCTCTTTTGTATTCTTTTATCTTCTATTCACTTTTCTCTTTTATCTTTTCTTTTCTCTTCTTTTCTCTATTCTCTTCTTTTCTCTTTTCTCTTCTTTTCTCTTCATTTCTCTTCCCTCATTTCTCTATTCTCATCTGTTCTCTTTTCTCTTCTTTGCTCTTTTCTCTTTTCTCTTCTTCTATCTTCTTTTATCTTCTTTTCTCTTTTCTCTATTCTCTTCTGTTCTCTTTTGTCTTCTTTCCACTGTTCCCTTTTCTCGTCTATTCTCTTTTATCTTTTCTCTTCTTTTCTCTTTTCTCTTCTTTTCTCTTCTTTTCTCCTTTCACGTTTCTTTTCTCTTTTCTCTTCTTTTCTCATTCATTTTCTCTCTTTTCTCTTTTCTCTTCTTTTCTCTTTTCTCTTCTTTTCTCCTTTCTTTTCTCTATTCTCTTCTTCTCTTCTTTTCTCCTTTCTCTTCTTTTTCCCTTCATTTCTCTTTTCTCTTTTGTATTCTTTTATCTTCTATTCACTTTTCTCTTTTATCTTTTCTTTTCTCTTCTTTTCTCTATTCTCTTCTTTTCTCTTTTCTCATCTTTTCTCCTCTTTACTCTTTTCCCTTTTCTCTTCTTTTTTCTTTTCGCTTCTTTTCTCGTTTCTCTTCTTTTCTCGTTTCTCTTCTTTTCTCTTTTCCCTTTTCTTTTCTCTTTTCTCTGTTCTCTTCTTTTCTCTTTTCTCGTCTTTTCACTTTTCTCTTCATTTCCCTTCATTTTTCTTTTCTCTTTTCTCTTTTGTATTCTTTTCTCTTCTATTCACTTTTCTCTATTAACTTTTCTCTTCTTTTCTCTATTCTCTTCTTTTCTCTATTAACTTTTCTCTTCTTTTCTGTATTCTCTTCTTTTCTCTTTTTTCTCTTCTATTCACTTTTCTCTTTTATCTTTTCTCTTCTTTTCTCTATTCTCTTCTTTTCTCTTTCCTCATTTCTCTCTTCTCATCTGTTCTCTTTCTCTTCTTTGCTCTTTTCTCTTTCCTCTTCTTCTATCTTCTTTTCTCTTCCTTTCTCTTCTTTTCTCTTTTCTCTTCTTTTCTCTCCTTTTTTCTTTTCTCTTCTTTTCTCGTTTCTCTTCTTTTCTCTTTTCTCTTCTTTTCTCTTCTTATCTCTTCTCCTTTTTCTCATATCTGTTCTTTTCTCTTTTCTCTTCATTTCTCTTCTTTTCTCTTTTCCCTTTACACCTCTTTTTTCTTTTCTTCTTTTCTCTTTTCACTTTTCTTTTCTCTTTTCTCTTCTTTTCTCTTTTCTCATCTTTTCTCCTCTTTACTCTTTTCCCTTTTCTCTTCTTTTTTCTTTTCTCTTCTTTTCTCGTTTCTCTTCTTTTCTCGTTTCTCTTCTTTTCTCTTTTCCCTTTTCTTTTCTCTTTTCTCTATTCTCTTCTTTTCTCTATTCTCTTCTTTTCTCTTTTTTCTCTTCTATTCACTTTTCTCTTTTATCTTTTCTCTTCTTTTCTCTATTCTCTTCTTTTCTCTTTTCTCTTCTTTTCTCTTCATTTCTCTTCCCTCATTTCTCTATTCTCATCTGTTCTCTTTTCTCTTCTTTGCTCTTTTCTCTTTTCTCTTCTTCTATCTTCTTTTATCTTCTTTTCTCTTTTCTCTATTCTCTTCTGTTCTCTTTTGTCTTCTTTCCACTGTTCCCTTTTCTCGTCTATTCTCTTTTATCTTTTCTCTTCTTTTCTCTTTTCTCTTCTTTTCTCTTCTTTTCTCCTTTCACGTTTCTTTTCTCTTTTCTCTTCTTTTCTCATTCATTTTTTCTTTTTTCTCTTTTCTCTTCTTTTCTCTTTTCTCTTCTTTTCTCCTTTCTTTTCTCTTTTCTCTTCTTCTCTTCTTTTCTCCTTTCTCTTCTTTTCCCTTCATTTCTCTTTTCTCTTTTGTATTCTCTTATCTTCTATTCACTTTTCTCTTTTATCTTTTCTTTTCTCTTCTTTTCTCTATTCTCTTCTTTTCTCTTTTCTCTTCTTTTCTCTTCATTTCTCTTTCCTCATTTCTCTATTCTCATCTGTTCTCTTTTCTCTTCTTTGCTCTTTTCTCTTTTCTCTTCTTCTATCTTCTTTTATCTTCTTTTCTCTTTTCTCTTTTCTCTATTCTCTTCTGTTCTCTTTTGTCTTCTTTCCTCTGTTCCCTTTTCTCGTCTATTCTCTTTTATCTTTTCTCTTCATTTCTCTTTTCTCGTCTTTTCCATTCTCTCTTCTTTTCTCTTTTCTCATTTCTCTTTTCTTTTCTTTTCTCTTTTCTCTTCTTGTCTCTTTTTTCTCTTCTATTCTTTTCTCTTCTTTTCTCTTTTCCATTTTCTCTTCTTTTCTCTTGTCTCTTTTCTGTTTTCACTTCTTGTCTCTTTTTTCTCTTCTATTATTTTCTCTTCTTTTCTCTTTTCTATTTCCTCTTCTTTTCTATTTTATCTCTTCTCTTCTTTTCTCTTTTCCCTTTTCTTTTCTCTTTTCTCTTCTTTTCTCTTTTCTCTTCTTTTCTCGTTTCTCTTCTTTTCTCTTTTCTCTTATTTTCTCTTTTCACTTTTCTCTTCTTTTCTCTTTTCCCTTTTCTCTTGTTTTCTCTTTTCCCTTTTCTCTTCTTTTCTCTATTCTCTTTTTCTCTTTACTCTTCTTTTCTCTTTTCGCTTTTCTCTTCTTATCTCTTCTCCTTTTTCTCATATCTGTTCTTTTCTCTTTTCTCTTTTCGCTTCATTTCTCTTCTTTTCTCTTTTCCCTTTACACCTCTTTTTCCTTTTCTTCTTTTCTCTTTTCACTTTTCTTTTCTCTTTTCTCTTCTTTTCTCTTTTCTCATCTTTTCTCCTCTTTACTCTTTTCCCTTTTCTCTTCTTTTTTCTTTTCTCTTCTTTTCTCGTTTCTCTTCTTTTCTCTTTTCTCTTCTTTTCTCTTTTCCCTTTTCTTTTCTCTTTTCTCTATTCTCTTCTTTTCTCTTTTCTCGTCTTTTCTCTTTTCTCGTCATTTCCCTTCATTTCTCTTTTCTCTTTTCTCTTTTGTATTCTTTTCTCTTCTATTCACTTTTCTCTTTTAACTTTTCTCTTCTTTTCTCCATTCTCTTCTTTTCTCTTTTTTCTCTTCTATTCACTTTTCTCTTTTATCTTTTCTCTTCTTTTCTCTTTTCTCCTCTTTTCTCTTTTCCCTTTTCTTTTCTCTTTTCTCTTTTCTCTTTTCTCTTCGTATCTCTTCTTTTCTCTTTTCTCTTCTTTTCTCTACTTTTCTCTTTTCCCTTTATTCTCTTCTTTTCTCTTTTCCTATATTCTCTTCTTTTCTCTTTTCTCTTTTCTCTTCTTTTCTCTTCTTTATTCTTTAATCTTTTCTCTTCTTTTTACTCTTCTTTTCTCTTTTCTCTTCTTTTCATTTCTTTTCTCTTCTTTTCTCTTTTCTTTTCATTTCCCTTCATTTCTCTTTTCTCTTTTCTCTTTTGTATTCTTTTCTCTTCTATTCACTTTTCTCTTTTAACTTTTGTCTTCTTTTCTCTATTCTCTTCATTTCTCTTTTTTCTCTTCTATTCACTTTTCTCTTTTATCTTTTCTCTTCTTTTCTCTTTTCTCCTCTTTTCTCTTTTCCCTTCTCTTTTCTCTTTTCTCTTTTCTCTTCGTATCTCTTCTTTTCTCTACTTTTCTCTTTTCCCTTTATTCTCTTCTTTTCTCTTTTCCTATATTCTCTTCTTTTCTCTTTTCTCTTTTCTCTTCTTTTCTCTTCTTTATTCTTTAACCTTTTCTCTTCTTTTTACTCTTCTTTTCTCTTTTCTCTTCTTTTCATTTCTTTTCTCTTCTTTTCTCTTTTCTCTTCTTTTCTCTTCCTTCCTCTATATATTCTCTTTTCTCTTTTCTCTCATTTTCTCTTATTTTCTCTTTTTCCTTTTCTCTTCTTTTCTCTATTCTCTTTTTCTCTTTACTCTTCTTTTCTCTTTTCGCTTTTCTCTTCTTATCTCTTCTCCTTTTTCTCATATCTGTTCTTTTCTCTTTTCTCTTTTCGCGTCATTTCTCTTCTTTTCTCTTTTCCCTTTACACCTCTTTTTTCTTTTCTTCTTTTCTCTTTTCACTTTTTTTTCTCTTTTCTCTTCTTTTCTCTTTTCTCATCTTTTCTCCTCTTTACTCTTTTCCCTTTTCTCTTCTTTTTTCTTTTCTCTTCTTTTCTCGTTTCTCTTCTTTTCTCTTTTCTCTTCTTTTCTCTTTTCCCTTTTCTTTTCTCTTTTCTCTATTCTCTTCTTTTCTCTTTTCTCTTTTGTATTCTTTTCTCTTCTATTCACTTTTCTCTTTTAACTTTTCTCTTCTTTTCTCTATTCTCTTCTTTTCTCTTTTTTCTCTTCTATTCACTTTTCTCTTTTATCTTTTCTCTTCTTTTCTCTATTCTCTTCTTTTCTCTATTAACTTTTCTCTTCTTTTCTCTATTCTCTTCTTTTCTCTTTTTTCTCTTCTATTCACTTTTCTCTTTTATTTTTTCTCTTCTTTTCTCTATTCTCTTCTTTTCTATTTTCCCTTTTCTTTTCTTTTCTCTTTTCTCTACTTTTCTCTTTTCTCTTCTTTTCTCCTTTCACGTTTCTTTTCTCTTTTCTCTTCTTTTCTCATTCATTTTTCTCTTTTCTCTTTTCTCTTCTTTTCTCTTCTTTTCTCTTTTCTCTTCTTTTCTCCTTTCTTTTCTCTTGTCTCTTCTCTTCTTTTCTCTTTTCACTTTTGTATTCTTTTATCTTCTATTCACATTTCTCTTTTACCTTTTCTCTTCTTTTCTCTATTCTCTTCTTTTCTCTTTTCCCTTTTCTTTTCTTTTCTCTTTTCTCTTCTTTTCTCTTTTCTCTTCTTTTCTCTTCCTTTCTCCTTTCACGTTTCTTTTCTCTTTTCTCTTCTTTTCTCATTCATTTTTTCTCTTTTCCCTTTTCTTTTCTCTTTTCTCTTCTTTTCCCTTCTTTTCTCCTTTCACGTTTCTTTTCACTTTTCTCTTCTTTTCTCTTTTCTCTTCTTTTCTCCTTTCTTTTCTCTTTTCTCTTCTTCTCTTCCTTTCTCTTTTCTCTTCTTTTCCCTTCATTTCTCTTTTCTCTTTTGTATTCTTTTATCTTCTATTCACTTTTCTCTTTTATCTTTTCTTTTCTCCTCATTTCTCTATTCTCATCTATTCTCTTTTCTCTTTTCTCTATTCTCTTCTGTTCTGTTTTGTCTTCTTTACTCTGTTCCCTTTTCTCGTCTATTCTCTTTTATCTTTTCTCTTCATTTCTCTTTTCTCTTCTTTTCCATTCTCTCTTCTTTTCTCTTTTCTCATTTCTCTTTTCTTTTATTTTCTCTTTTCTCTTCTTGTCTCTTTTTTCTCTTCTGTTCACTTTTCTCTTTTATCTTTTCTCTTCTTTTCTCTATTCTCTTCTTTTCTCTTTTCCCTTTTCTTTTCTTTTCTCTTTTCTCTACTTTTCTCTTTTCTCTTCTTTTCTCTTCTTTTCTCCTTTCACGTTTCTTTTCTCTTTTCTCTTCTTTTCTCATTCATTTTTTCTCTTTTCTCTTTTCTCTTCTTTTCTCTTTTCTCTTCTTTTCTCCTTTCATTTCTCTTTTCTCTTCTTCTCTTCTTTTCTCTTTTCTCTTCTTTTCCCTTCATTTCTCTTTTCTCTTTTGTATTCTTTTATCTTCTATTCACTTTTCTCTTTTATCTTTTCTTTTCTCTTCTTTTCTCTATTCTCTTCTTTTCTCTTTTCTCTTCTTTTCTCTTCATTTCTCTTCCCTCATTTCTCTATTCTCATCTGTTCTCTTTTCTCTTCTTTGCTCTTTTCTCTTTTCTCTTCTTCTATCTTCTTTTATCTTCTTTTCTCTTTTCTCTATTCTCTTCTGTTCTCTTTTGTCTTCTTTCCACTGTTCCCTTTTCTCGTCTATTCTCTTTTATCTTTTCTCTTCTTTTCTCTTTTCTCTTCTTTTCTCTTCTTTTCTCCTTTCACGTTTCTTTTCTCTTTTCTCTTCTTTTCTCATTCATTTTCTCTCTTTTCTCTTTTCTCTTCTTTTCTCTTTTCTCTTCTTTTCTCCTTTCTTTTCTCTTTTCTCTTCTTCTCTTCTTTTCTCCTTTCTCTTCTTTTTCCCTTCATTTCTCTTTTCTCTTTTGTATTCTTTTATCTTCTATTCACTTTTCTCTTTTATCTTTTCTTTTCTCTTCTTTTCTCTATTCTCTTCTTTTCTCTTTTCTCTTCTTTTCTCTTCATTTCTCTTTCCTCATTTCTCTATTCTCATCTGTTCTCTTTTCTCTTCTTTGCTCTTTTCTCTTTTCTCTTCTTCTATCTTCTTTTATCTTCTTTTCTCTTTTCTCTTTTCTCTATTCTCTTCTGTTCTCTTTTGTCTTCTTTCCACTGTTCCCTTTTCTCGTCTATTCTCTTTTATCTTTTCTCTTCATTTCTCTTTTCTCTTCTTTTCCATTCTCTCTTCTTTTCTCTTTTCACATTTCTCATTTCTCTTTTCTTTTCTTTTCTTTTCTCTTTTCTCTTTTCTCTTCTGGTCTCTTTTTTCTCTTCTATTCTTTTCTCTTCTTTTCTCTTTTCCATTTTCTCTTCTTTTCTCTTGTCTCTTTTCTCTTTTCACTTCTTTTCTCTTTTCTCTTTTCTATTTCCTCTTCATTTCTATTTTATCTGTTCTCTTCTTTTCTCTTTTCCCTTTTCTTTTCTCTTTTCTCTTATTTTCTCTTTTCTCTTCCTTTCTCTTCTTTTCTCTTTTCCCTTTTCTCTTCTTTTTTCTTTTCTCTTCTTTTCTTGTTTCTCTTCTTTTCTCTTTTCTCTTTTCTCTTCTTATCTCTTCTCCTTTTTCTCATATCTGTTCTTTTCTCTTTTCTCTTCATTTCTCTTCTTTTCTCTTTTCCCTTTACACCTCTTTTTCTTTTCTTCTTTTCTCTTTTCACTTTTCTTTTCTCTTTTCTCTTCTTTTCTCTTTTCACTTTTCTTTTCTCTTTTCTCTTCTTTTCTCCTTTCACGTTTCTTTTCTCTTTTCTCTTCTTTTCTCATTCATTTTTTCTCTTTTCTCTTTTCTCTTCTTTTCTCTTTTCTCTTCTTTTCTCCTTTCATTTCTCTTTTCTCTTCTTCTCTTCTTTTCTCTTTTCTCTTCTTTTCCCTTCATTTCTCTTTTCTCTTTTGTATTCTTTTATCTTCTATTCACTTTTCTCTTTTATCTTTTCTTTTCTCTTCTTTTCTCTATTCTCTTCTTTTCTCTTTTCTCTTCTTTTCTCTTCATTTCTCTTCCCTCATTTCTCTATTCTCATCTGTTCTCTTTTCTCTTCTTTGCTCTTTTCTCTTTTCTCTTCTTCTATCTTCTTTTATCTTCTTTTCTCTTTTCTCTATTCTCTTCTGTTCTCTTTTGTCTTCTTTCCACTGTTCCCTTTTCTCGTCTATTCTCTTTTATCTTTTCTCTTCTTTTCTCTTTTCTCTTCTTTTCTCTTCTTTTCTCCTTTCACGTTTCTTTTCTCTTTTCTCTTCTTTTCTCATTCATTTTCTCTCTTTTCTCTTTTCTCTTCTTTTCTCTTTTCTCTTCTTTTCTCCTTTCTTTTCTCTATTCTCTTCTTCTCTTCTTTTCTCCTTTCTCTTCTTTTTCCCTTCATTTCTCTTTTCTCTTTTGTATTCTTTTATCTTCTATTCACTTTTCTCTTTTATCTTTTCTTTTCTCTTCTTTTCTCTATTCTCTTCTTTTCTCTTTTCTCATCTTTTCTCCTCTTTACTCTTTTCCCTTTTCTCTTCTTTTTTCTTTTCGCTTCTTTTCTCGTTTCTCTTCTTTTCTCGTTTCTCTTCTTTTCTCTTTTCCCTTTTCTTTTCTCTTTTCTCTGTTCTCTTCTTTTCTCTTTTCTCGTCTTTTCACTTTTCTCTTCATTTCCCTTCATTTTTCTTTTCTCTTTTCTCTTTTGTATTCTTTTCTCTTCTATTCACTTTTCTCTATTAACTTTTCTCTTCTTTTCTCTATTCTCTTCTTTTCTCTATTAACTTTTCTCTTCTTTTCTGTATTCTCTTCTTGTCTCTTTTTTCTCTTGTATTCTTTTCTCTTATTTTCTCTTTTTCCTTTTCTCTTCTTTTCTCTTTTCTCTTTTTCTCTTTACTCTTCTTTTCTCTTTTCGCTTTTCTCTTCTTATCTCTTCTCCTTTTTCTCATATCTGTTCTTTTCTCTTTTCTCTTTTTTCTTCATTTCTCTTCTTTTCTCTTTTCCCTTTACACCTCTTTTTTCTTTTCTTCTTTTCTCTTTTCACTTTTCTTTTCTCTTTTCTCATCTTTTCGCCTCTTTACTCTTTTCCCTTTTCTCTTCTTTTTTCTTTTCACTTCTTTTCTCGTTTCTCTTCTTTTCTCTTTTCTCTTCTTTTCTCTTTTCCCTTTTCTTTTCTCTTTTCTCTATTCTCTTCTTTTCTCTTTTCTCTTTTGTATTCTTTTCTCTTCTATTCACTTTTCTCTTTTTTCTTTTTTCTTCTTTTCTCTTTTCTCTTCTTTTCTCCTTTCACGTTTCTTTTCTCTTTTCTCTTCTTTTCTCATTCATTTGTTCTCTTTTCTCTTCTTTTCTCTTCTTTTCTCTTTTCTCTTCTTTTCTCCTTTCTTTTCTCTTTTCTCTTCTTCTCTTCTTTTCTCTTTTCTCTTCTTTTCTCCTTTCTTTTCTCTTTTCTCTTCTTTTCTCTTTTCTCTTCTTTTCCCTTCATTTCTCTTTTCTCTTTTGTATTCTTTTATCTTCTATTCACTTTTCTCTTTTATCTTTTCTTTTCTCCTCGTTTCTCTATTCTCTTCTTTTCTGTTTTCTCTTCTTTTCTCTTCATTTCTCTTTCCTCATTTCTCTATTCTCATCTGTTCTCTTTTCTCGTCTTTGCTCTTTTCTCTTTTGTCTTCTTCTATCTTCTTTTATCTTCTTTTCTCTTTTCTCTTTTCTCTATTCTCTGCTGTTCTCTTTTGTCTTCTTTACTCTGTTCCCGTTTCTCGTCTATTCTCTTTTATCTTTTCTCTTCATTTCTCTTTTCTCTTCTTTTCCATTCTCTCTTCTTTTCTCTTTTCTCATTTCTCATTTCTCTTTTCTTTTCTATTCTCTTTTCTCTTTTCTCTTCTTGTCTCTTTTTTCTCTTCTATTCTTTTCTCTTCTTTTCTCTTTTCCATTTTCTCTTCTTTTCTCTTGTCTCTTTTCTCTTTTCACTTCTTTTCTCTTTTATCTTTTCTATTTCCTCTTCTTTTCTATTTTATCTCTTCTCATCTTTTCTCTTTTCCATTTTCTTTTCTCTTTTCTCTTCTTTTCTCTTTTCACTTCTTTTCTCTTCTTTTCTCCTTTCACTTTTCTTTTCTCTTTTCTCTTCTTTTCTCTTTTCTCATCTTTTCTCCTCTTTACTCTTTTTCCTTTTCTCTTCTTTTTTCTTTTCTCTTCTTTTCTCGTTTCTCTTCTTTTCTCTTTTCTCTTTTCTCTTATTTTCTCTTATCACTTTTCTCTTCTTTTCTCTTTTCCCTTTTCTCTTTTTTCTCTTCTATTCACTTTTCTCTTTTATCTTTTCTCTTCTTTTCTCTATTCTCTTCTTTTCTCTATTAACTTTTCTCTTCTTTTCTGTATTCTCTTCTTTTCTCTTTTTTCTCTTCTATTCACTTTTCTCTTTTATCTTTTCTCTTCTTTTCTCTATTCTCTTCTTTTCTCTTTTCTCTTCTTTTCTCTTCATTTCTCTTTCCTCATTTCTCTCTTCTCATCTGTTCTCTTTCTCTTCTTTGCTCTTTTCTCTTTCCTCTTCTTCTATCTTCTTTTCTCTTCCTTTCTCTTCTTTTCTCTTTTCTCTTCTTTTCTCTCCTTTTTTCTTTTCTCTTCTTTTCTCGTTTCTCTTCTTTTCTCTTTTCTCTTTTCTCTTCTTATCTCTTCTCCTTTTTCTCATATCTGTTCTTTTCTCTTTTCGCGTCATTTCTCTTCTTTTCTCTTTTCCCTTTACACCTCTTTTTTCTTTTCTTCTTTTCTCTTTTCACTTTTTTTTCTCTTTTCTCTTCTTTTCTCTTTTCTCATCTTTTCTCCTCTTTACTCTTTTCCCTTTTCTCTTCTTTTTTCTTTTCTCTTCTTTTCTCGTTTCTCTTCTTTTCTCGTTTCTCTTCTTTTCTCTTTTCCCTTTTCTTTTCTCTTTTCTCTATTCTCTTCTTTTCTCTATTCTCTTCTTTTCTCTTTTTTCTCTTCTATTCACTTTTCTCTTTTATCTTTTCTCTTCTTTTCTCTATTCTCTTCTTTTCTCTTTTCTCTTCTTTTCTCTTCATTTCTCTTCCCTCATTTCTCTATTCTCATCTGTTCTCTTTTCTCTTCTTTGCTCTTTTCTCTTTTCTCTTCTTCTATCTTCTTTTATCTTCTTTTCTCTTTTCTCTATTCTCTTCTGTTCTCTTTTGTCTTCTTTCCACTGTTCCCTTTTCTCGTCTATTCTCTTTTATCTTTTCTCTTCTTTTCTCTTTTCTCTTCTTTTCTCTTCTTTTCTCCTTTCACGTTTCTTTTCTCTTTTCTCTTCTTTTCTCATTCATTTTTTCTTTTTTCTCTTTTCTCTTCTTTTCTCTTTTCTCTTCTTTTCTCCTTTCTTTTCTCTTTTCTCTTCTTCTCTTCTTTTCTCCTTTCTCTTCTTTTCCCTTCATTTCTCTTTTCTCTTTTGTATTCTCTTATCTTCTATTCACTTTTCTCTTTTATCTTTTCTTTTCTCTTCTTTTCTCTATTCTCTTCTTTTCTCTTTTCTCTTCTTTTCTCTTCATTTCTCTTTCCTCATTTCTCTATTCTCATCTGTTCTCTTTTCTCTTCTTTGCTCTTTTCTCTTTTCTCTTCTTCTATCTTCTTTTATCTTCTTTTCTCTTTTCTCTTTTCTCTATTCTCTTCTGTTCTCTTTTGTCTTCTTTCCTCTGTTCCCTTTTCTCGTCTATTCTCTTTTATCTTTTCTCTTCATTTCTCTTTTCTCGTCTTTTCCATTCTCTCTTCTTTTCTCTTTTCTCATTTCTCTTTTCTTTTCTTTTCTCTTTTCTCTTCTTGTCTCTTTTTTCTCTTGTATTCTTTTCTCTTCTTTTCTCTTTTCCATTTTCTCTTCTTTTCTCTTGTCTCTTTTCTGTTTTCACTTCCTGTCTCTTTTTTCTCTTCTATTATTTTCTCTTCTTTTCTCTTTTCTATTTCCTCTTCTTTTCTATTTTATCTCTTCTCTTCTTTTCTCTTTTCCCTTTTCTTTTCTCTTTTCTCTTCTTTTCTCTTTTCTCTTCTTTTCTCTTCTTTTCTCCTTTCACTTTTCTTTTCTCTTTTCTCTTCTTTTCTCTATTCTCTTCTTTTCTATTTTCCCTTTTCTTTTCTTTTCTCTTTTCTCTACTTTTCTCTTTTCTCTTCTTTTCTCCTTTCACGTTTCTTTTCTCTTTTCTCTTCTTTTCTCATTCATTTTTTCTCTTTTCTCTTTTCTCTTCTTTTCTCTTCTTTTCTCTTTTCTCTTCTTTTCTCTTTTTTCTCTTCTGTTCACTTTTCTCTTTTATCTTTTCTCTTCTTTTCTCTATTCTCTTCTTTTCTCTTTTCCCTTTTCTTTTCTTTTCTCTTTTGTCTACTTTTCTCTTTTCTCTTCTTTTCTCCTTTCACGTTTCTTTTCTCTTTTCTCTTCTTTTCTCATTCATTTTTTCTCTTTTCTCTTTTATCTTTTCTTTTCTCCTCGTTTCTCTATTCTCTTCTTTTCTGTTTTCTCTTCTTTTCTCTTCATTTCTCTTTCCTCATTTCTCTATTCTCATCTGTTCTCTTTTCTCTTCTTTGCTCTTTTCTCTTTTCTCTTCTTCTATCTTCTTTTATCTTCTTTTCTCTTTTCTCTTTTCTCTATTCTCTTCTGTTCTCTTTTGTCTTCTTTACTCTGTTCCCTTTTCTCGTCTATTCTCTTTTATCTTTTCTCTTCATTTTTCTTTTCTCTTCTTTTCCATTCTCTCTTCTTTTCTCTTTTCTCATTTCTCATTTCTCTTTTCTTTTCTTTTCTCTTTTCTCTTCTTGTCTCTTTTTTCTCTTCTATTCTTTTCTCTTCTTTTCCCTTTTCCATTTTCTCTTCTTTTCTCTTGTCTCTTTTCTCTTTTCACTTCTTTTCTCTTTTCTCTTTTCTATTTCCTCTTCATTTCTATTTTATCTCTTCTCTTCTTTTCTCTTTTCCCTTTTCTTTTCTCTTTTCTCTTCTTTTCTCTTTTCTCTTCTTTTCTCTTTTCCCTTTTCTCTTCTTTTTTCTTTTCTCTTCTTTTCTCGTTTCTCTTCTTTTCTCTTTTCTCTTCTTTTCCCTTCATTTCTCTTTTCTCTTTTGTATTCTTTTATCTTCTATTCACTTTTCTCTTTTATCTTTTCTTTTCTCCTCATTTCTCTATTCTCATCTGTTCTCTTTTCTCTTCTTTGCTCTTTTCTCTTTTCTCTTCTTCTATCTTCTTTTATCTTCTTTTCTCTTTTCTCTTTTCTCTATTCTCTTCTGTTCTGTTTTGTCTTCTTTACTCTGTTCCCTTTTCTCGTCTATTCTCTTTTATCTTTTCTCTTCATTTCTCTTTTCTCGTCTTTTCCATTCTCTCTTCTTTTCTCTTTTCTCATTTCTCTTTTCTTTTCTTTTCTCTTTTCTCTTCTTGTCTCTTTTCTCTTCTTTTCTCCTTTCTTTTCTCTTTTCTCTTCTTCTCTTCTTTTCTCCTTTCTCTTCTTTTCCCTTCATTTCTCTTTTCTCTTTTGTATTCTCTTATCTTCTATTCACTTTTCTCTTTTATCTTTTCTTTTCTCTTCTTTTCTCTATTCTCATCTTTTCTCTTTTCTCTTCTTTTCTCTTCATTTCTCTTTCCTCATTTCTCTGTTCTCATCTGTTCTCTTTTCTCTTCTTTGCTCTTTTCTCTTCTTCTATCTTCTTTTATCTTCTTTTCTCTTTTCTCTTTTCTCTATTCCCTCCTGTTCTCTTTTGTCTTCTTTCCTCTGTTCCCTTTTCTCATCTATTCTCTTTTATCTTTTCTCTTCATTTCTCTCTTCTCTCCTTTTCCATTCTCTCTTCTTTTCTCTTTTCTCATTTCTCTTTTCTTTTCTTTTCTCTTTTCTCTTTTCTCTTCTTGTCTCTTCATTTCTCTTTCCTCATTTCTCTGTTCTCATCTGTTCTCTTTTCTCTTCTTTGCTCTTTTCTCTTTTCTCTTCTTCTATCTTCTTTTATCTTCTTTTCTCTTTTCTCTTTTCTCTATTCTCTTCTGTTCTCTTTTGTCTTCTTTCCACTGTTCCCTTTTCTCGTCTATTCTCTTTTATCTTTTCTCTTCATTTCTCTTTTCTCTTCTTTTCCATTCTCTCTTCTTTTCTCTTTTCACATTTCTCATTTCTCTTTTCTTTTCTTTTCTCTTTTCTCTTTTCTCTTCTGGTCTCTTTTTTCTCTTCTATTCTTTTCTCTTCTTTTCTCTTTTCCATTTTCTCTTCTTTTCTCTTGTCTCTTTTCTCTTTTCACTTCTTTTCTCTTTTCTCTTTTCTATTTCCTCTTCATTTCTATTTTATCTGTTCTCTTCTTTTCTCTTTTCCCTTTTCTTTTCTCTTTTCTCTTATTTTCTCTTTTCTCTTCCTTTCTCTTCTTTTCTCTTTTCCCTTTTCTCTTCTTTTTTCTTTTCTCTTCTTTTCTCGTTTCTCTTCTTTTCTCTTTTCTCTTTTCTCTTCTTATCTCTTCTCCTTTAACTCATATCTGTTCTTTTCTCTTTTCTCTTCATTTCTCTTCTTTTCTCTTTTCCCTTTACACCTCTTTTTCTTTTCTTCTTTTCTCTTTTCACTTTTCTTTTCTCTTTTCTCTTCTTTTCTCTTTTCACTTTTCTTTTCTCTTTTCTCTTCTTTTCTCCTTTCACGTTTCTTTTCTCTTTTCTCTTCTTTTCTCATTCATTTTTTCTCTTTTCTCTTTTCTCTTCTTTTCTCTTTTCTCTTCTTTTCTCCTTTCATTTCTCTTTTCTCTTCTTCTCTTCTTTTCTCTTTTCTCTTCTTTTCCCTTCATTTCTCTTTTCTCTTTTGTATTCTTTTATCTTCTATTCACTTTTCTCTTTTATCTTTTCTTTTCTCTTCTTTTCTCTATTCTCTTCTTTTCTCTTTTCTCTTCTTTTCTCTTCATTTCTCTTCCCTCATTTCTCTATTCTCATCTGTTCTCTTTTCTCTTCTTTGCTCTTTTCTCTTTTCTCTTCTTCTATCTTCTTTTATCTTCTTTTCTCTTTTCTCTATTCTCTTCTGTTCTCTTTTGTCTTCTTTCCACTGTTCCCTTTTCTCGTCTATTCTCTTTTATCTTTTCTCTTCTTTTCTCTTTTCTCTTCTTTTCTCTTCTTTTCTCCTTTCACGTTTCTTTTCTCTTTTCTCTTCTTTTCTCATTCATTTTTTCTTTTTTCTCTTTTCTCTTCTTTTCTCTTTTCTCTTCTTTTCTCCTTTCTTTTCTCTTTTCTCTTCTTCTCTTCTTTTCTCCTTTCTCTTCTTTTCCCTTCATTTCTCTTTTCTCTTTTGTATTCTCTTATCTTCTATTCACTTTTCTCTTTTATCTTTTCTTTTCTCTTCTTTTCTCTATTCTCTTCTTTTCTCTTTTCTCTTCTTTTCTCTTCATTTCTCTTTCCTCATTTCTCCATTCTCATCTGTTCTCTTTTCTCTTCTTTGCTCTTTTCTCTTTTCTCTTCTTCTATCTTCTTTTATCTTCTTTTCTCTTTTCTCTTTTCTCTATTCTCTTCTGTTCTCTTTTGTCTTCTTTCCTCTGTTCCCTTTTCTCGTCTATTCTCTTTTATCTTTTCTCTTCATTTCTCTTTTCTCGTCTTTTCCATTCTCTCTTCTTTTCTCTTTTCTCATTTCTCTTTTCTTTTCTTTTCTCTTTTCTCTTCTTGTCTCTTTTTTCTCTTGTATTCTTTTCTCTTCTTTTCTCTTTTCCATTTTCTCTTCTTTTCTCTTGTCTCTTTTCTGTTTTCACTTCCTGTCTCTTTTTTCTCTTCTATTATTTTCTCTTCTTTTCTCTTTTCTATTTCCTCTTCTTTTCTATTTTATCTCTTCTCTTCTTTTCTCTTTTCCCTTTTCTTTTCTCTTTTCTCTTCTTTTCTCTTTTCTCTTCTTTTCTCTTCTTTTCTCCTTTCACTTTTCTTTTCTCTTTTCTCTTCTTTTCTCTTTTCTCATCTTGTCGCCTCTTTACTCTTTTCGCTTTTCTCTTCTTTTTTCTTTTCTCTTCTTTTCTCGTTTCTCTTCTTTTCTCTTTTCCCTTTATTCTCTTCTTTTCTCTTTTCCTATATTCTCTTCTTTTCTCTTTTCTCTTTTCTCTTCTTTTCTTTATTCTTTAACCTTTTCTCTTCTTTTTACTCTTCTTTTCTCTTTTCTCTTCTTTTCATTTCTTTTCTCTTTTCTCTCATTTTCTCTTATTTTCTCTTTTTCCTTTTCTCTTCTTTTCTCTTTTCTCTTTTTCTCTTTACTCTTCTTTTCTCTTTTCGCTTTTCTCTTCTTATCTCTTCTCCTTTTTCTCATATCTGTTCTTTTCTCTTTTCTCTTTTTTCTTCATTTCTCTTCTTTTCTCTTTTCCCTTTACACCTCTTTTTTCTTTTCTTCTTTTCTCTTTTCACTTTTCTTTTCTCTTTTCTCATCTTTTCGCCTCTTTACTCTTTTCCCTTTTCTCTTCTTTTTTCTTTTCACTTCTTTTCTCGTTTCTCTTCTTTTCTCTTTTCTCTTCTTTTCTCTTTTCCCTTTTCTTTTCTCTTTTCTCTATTCTCTTCTTTTCTCTTTTCTCTTTTGTATACTTTTCTCTTCTATTCACTTTTCTCTTTTTTCTTTTTTCTTCTTTTCTCTTTTCTCTTCTTTTCTCCTTTCACGTTTCTTTTCTCTTTTCTCTTCTTTTCTCATTCATTTGTTCTCTTTTCTCTTCTTTTCTCTTCTTTTCTCTTTTCTCTTCTTTTCTCCTTTCTTTTCTCTTTTCTCTTCTTCTCTTCTTTTCTCTTTTCTCTTCTTTTCTCCTTTCTTTTCTCTTTTCTCTTCTTTTCTCTTTTCTCTTCTTTTCCCTTCATTTCTCTTTTCTCTTTTGTATTCTTTTATCTTCTATTCACTTTTCTCTTTTATCTTTTCTTTTCTCCTCGTTTCTCTATTCTCTTCTTTTCTGTTTTCTCTTCTTTTCTCTTCATTTCTCTTTCCTCATTTCTCTATTCTCATCTGTTCTCTTTTCTCGTCTTTGCTCTTTTCTCTTTTGTCTTCTTCTATCTTCTTTTATCTTCTTTTCTCTTTTCTCTTTTCTCTATTCTCTGCTGTTCTCTTTTGTCTTCTTTACTCTGTTCCCGTTTCTCGTCTATTCTCTTTTATCTTTTCTCTTCATTTCTCTTTTCTCTTCTTTTCCATTCTCTCTTCTTTTCTCTTTTCTCATTTCTCATTTCTCTTTTCTTTTCTATTCTCTTTTCTCTTTTCTCTTCTTGTCTCTTTTTTCTCTTCTATTCTTTTCTCTTCTTTTCCCTTTTCCATTTTCTCTTCTTTTCTCTTGTCTCTTTTCTCTTTTCACTTCTTTTCTCTTTTCTCTTTTCTATTTCCTCTTCATTTCTATTTTATCTCTTCTCTTCTTTTCTCTTTTCCCTTTTCTTTTCTCTTTTCTCTTCTTTTCTCTTTTCTCTTCTTTTCTCTTTTCCCTTTTCTCTTCTTTTTTCTTTTCTCTTCTTTTCTCGTTTCTCTTCTTTTCTCTTTTCTCTTCTTTTCCCTTCATTTCTCTTTTCTCTTTTGTATTCTTTTATCTTCTATTCACTTTTCTCTTTTATCTTTTCTTTTCTCCTCATTTCTCTATTCTCATCTGTTCTCTTTTCTCTTCTTTGCTCTTTTCTCTTTTCTCTTCTTCTATCTTCTTTTATCTTCTTTTCTCTTTTCTCTTTTCTCTATTCTCTTCTGTTCTGTTTTGTCTTCTTTACTCTGTTCCCTTTTCTCGTCTATTCTCTTTTATCTTTTCTCTTCATTTCTCTTTTCTCGTCTTTTCCATTCTCTCTTCTTTTCTCTTTTCTCATTTCTCTTTTCTTTTCTTTTCTCTTTTCTCTTCTTGTCTCTTTTCTCTTCTTTTCTCCTTTCTTTTCTCTTTTCTCTTCTTCTCTTCTTTTCTCCTTTCTCTTCTTTTCCCTTCATTTCTCTTTTCTCTTTTGTATTCTCTTATCTTCTATTCACTTTTCTCTTTTATCTTTTCTTTTCTCTTCTTTTCTCTATTCTCATCTTTTCTCTTTTCTCTTCTTTTCTCTTCATTTCTCTTTCCTCATTTCTCTGTTCTCATCTGTTCTCTTTTCTCTTCTTTGCTCTTTTCTCTTTTCTCTTCTTCTATCTTCTTTTATCTTCTTTTCTCTTTTCTCTTTTCTCTATTCCCTCCTGTTCTCTTTTGTCTTCTTTCCTCTGTTCCCTTTTCTCATCTATTCTCTTTTATCTTTTCTCTTCATTTCTCTCTTCTCTCCTTTTCCATTCTCTCTTCTTTTCTCTTTTCTCATTTCTCTTTTCTTTTCTTTTCTCTTTTCTCTTTTCTCTTCTTGTCTCTTCATTTCTCTTTCCTCATTTCTCTGTTCTCATCTGTTCTCTTTTCTCTTCTTTGCTCTTTTCTCTTTTCTCTTCTTCTATCTTCTTTTATCTTCTTTTCTCTTTTCTCTTTTCTCTATTCTCTTCTGTTCTCTTTTGTCTTCTTTCCACTGTTCCCTTTTCTCGTCTATTCTCTTTTATCTTTTCTCTTCATTTCTCTTTTCTCTTCTTTTCCATTCTCTCTTCTTTTCTCTTTTCACATTTCTCATTTCTCTTTTCTTTTCTTTTCTTTTCTCTTTTCTCTTTTCTCTTCTGGTCTCTTTTTTCTCTTCTATTCTTTTCTCTTCTTTTCTCTTTTCCATTTTCTCTTCTTTTCTCTTGTCTCTTTTCTCTTTTCACTTCTTTTCTCTTTTCTCTTTTCTATTTCCTCTTCATTTCTATTTTATCTGTTCTCTTCTTTTCTCTTTTCCCTTTTCTTTTCTCTTTTCTCTTATTTTCTCTTTTCTCTTCCTTTCTCTTCTTTTCTCTTTTCCCTTTTCTCTTCTTTTTTCTTTTCTCTTCTTTTCTCGTTTCTCTTCTTTTCTCTTTTCTCTTTTCTCTTCTTATCTCTTCTCCTTTAACTCATATCTGTTCTTTTCTCTTTTCTCTTCATTTCTCTTCTTTTCTCTTTTCCCTTTACACCTCTTTTTCTTTTCTTCTTTTCTCTTTTCACTTTTCTTTTCTCTTTTCTCTTCTTTTCTCTTTTCACTTTTCTTTTCTCTTTTCTCTTCTTTTCTCCTTTCACGTTTCTTTTCTCTTTTCTCTTCTTTTCTCATTCATTTTTTCTCTTTTCTCTTTTCTCTTCTTTTCTCTTTTCTCTTCTTTTCTCCTTTCATTTCTCTTTTCTCTTCTTCTCTTCTTTTCTCTTTTCTCTTCTTTTCCCTTCATTTCTCTTTTCTCTTTTGTATTCTTTTATCTTCTATTCACTTTTCTCTTTTATCTTTTCTTTTCTCTTCTTTTCTCTATTCTCTTCTTTTCTCTTTTCTCTTCTTTTCTCTTCATTTCTCTTCCCTCATTTCTCTATTCTCATCTGTTCTCTTTTCTCTTCTTTGCTCTTTTCTCTTTTCTCTTCTTCTATCTTCTTTTATCTTCTTTTCTCTTTTCTCTATTCTCTTCTGTTCTCTTTTGTCTTCTTTCCACTGTTCCCTTTTCTCGTCTATTCTCTTTTATCTTTTCTCTTCTTTTCTCTTTTCTCTTCTTTTCTCTTCTTTTCTCCTTTCACGTTTCTTTTCTCTTTTCTCTTCTTTTCTCATTCATTTTCTCTCTTTTCTCTTTTCTCTTCTTTTCTCTTTTCTCTTCTTTTCTCCTTTCTTTTCTCTATTCTCTTCTTCTCTTCTTTTCTCCTTTCTCTTCTTTTTCCCTTCATTTCTCTTTTCTCTTTTGTATTCTTTTATCTTCTATTCACTTTTCTCTTTTATCTTTTCTTTTCTCTTCTTTTCTCTATTCTCTTCTTTTCTCTTTTCTCATCTTTTCTCCTCTTTACTCTTTTCCCTTTTCTCTTCTTTTTTCTTTTCGCTTCTTTTCTCGTTTCTCTTCTTTTCTCGTTTCTCTTCTTTTCTCTTTTCCCTTTTCTTTTCTCTTTTCTCTGTTCTCTTCTTTTCTCTTTTCTCGTCTTTTCACTTTTCTCTTCATTTCCCTTCATTTTTCTTTTCTCTTTTCTCTTTTGTATTCTTTTCTCTTCTATTCACTTTTCTCTATTAACTTTTCTCTTCTTTTCTCTATTCTCTTCTTTTCTCTATTAACTTTTCTCTTCTTTTCTGTATTCTCTTCTTTTCTCTTTTTTCTCTTCTATTCACTTTTCTCTTTTATCTTTTCTCTTCTTTTCTCTATTCTCTTCTTTTCTCTTTCCTCATTTCTCTCTTCTCATCTGTTCTCTTTCTCTTCTTTGCTCTTTTCTCTTTCCTCTTCTTCTATCTTCTTTTCTCTTCCTTTCTCTTCTTTTCTCTTTTCTCTTCTTTTCTCTCCTTTTTTCTTTTCTCTTCTTTTCTCGTTTCTCTTCTTTTCTCTTTTCTCTTTTCTCTTCTTATCTCTTCTCCTTTTTCTCATATCTGTTCTTTTCTCTTTTCTCTTCATTTCTCTTCTTTTCTCTTTTCCCTTTACACCTCTTTTTTCTTTTCTTCTTTTCTCTTTTCACTTTTCTTTTCTCTTTTCTCTTCTTTTCTCTTTTCTCATCTTTTCTCCTCTTTACTCTTTTCCCTTTTCTCTTCTTTTTTCTTTTCTCTTCTTTTCTCGTTTCTCTTCTTTTCTCGTTTCTCTTCTTTTCTCTTTTCCCTTTTCTTTTCTCTTTTCTCTATTCTCTTCTTTTCTCTATTCTCTTCTTTTCTCTTTTTTCTCTTCTATTCACTTTTCTCTTTTATCTTTTCTCTTCTTTTCTCTATTCTCTTCTTTTCTCTTTTCTCTTCTTTTCTCTTCATTTCTCTTCCCTCATTTCTCTATTCTCATCTGTTCTCTTTTCTCTTCTTTGCTCTTTTCTCTTTTCTCTTCTTCTATCTTCTTTTATCTTCTTTTCTCTTTTCTCTATTCTCTTCTGTTCTCTTTTGTCTTCTTTCCACTGTTCCCTTTTCTCGTCTATTCTCTTTTATCTTTTCTCTTCTTTTCTCTTTTCTCTTCTTTTCTCTTCTTTTCTCCTTTCACGTTTCTTTTCTCTTTTCTCTTCTTTTCTCATTCATTTTTTCTTTTTTCTCTTTTCTCTTCTTTTCTCTTTTCTCTTCTTTTCTCCTTTCTTTTCTCTTTTCTCTTCTTCTCTTCTTTTCTCCTTTCTCTTCTTTTCCCTTCATTTCTCTTTTCTCTTTTGTATTCTCTTATCTTCTATTCACTTTTCTCTTTTATCTTTTCTTTTCTCTTCTTTTCTCTATTCTCTTCTTTTCTCTTTTCTCTTCTTTTCTCTTCATTTCTCTTTCCTCATTTCTCCATTCTCATCTGTTCTCTTTTCTCTTCTTTGCTCTTTTCTCTTTTCTCTTCTTCTATCTTCTTTTATCTTCTTTTCTCTTTTCTCTTTTCTCTATTCTCTTCTGTTCTCTTTTGTCTTCTTTCCTCTGTTCCCTTTTCTCGTCTATTCTCTTTTATCTTTTCTCTTCATTTCTCTTTTCTCGTCTTTTCCATTCTCTCTTCTTTTCTCTTTTCTCATTTCTCTTTTCTTTTCTTTTCTCTTTTCTCTTCTTGTCTCTTTTTTCTCTTGTATTCTTTTCTCTTCTTTTCTCTTTTCCATTTTCTCTTCTTTTCTCTTGTCTCTTTTCTGTTTTCACTTCCTGTCTCTTTTTTCTCTTCTATTATTTTCTCTTCTTTTCTCTTTTCTATTTCCTCTTCTTTTCTATTTTATCTCTTCTCTTCTTTTCTCTTTTCCCTTTTCTTTTCTCTTTTCTCTTCTTTTCTCTTTTCTCTTCTTTTCTCTTCTTTTCTCCTTTCACTTTTCTTTTCTCTTTTCTCTTCTTTTCTCTTTTCTCATCTTGTCGCCTCTTTACTCTTTTCGCTTTTCTCTTCTTTTTTCTTTTCTCTTCTTTTCTCGTTTCTCTTCTTTTCTCTTTTCCCTTTATTCTCTTCTTTTCTCTTTTCCTATATTCTCTTCTTTTCTCTTTTCTCTTTTCTCTTCTTTTCTTTATTCTTTAACCTTTTCTCTTCTTTTTACTCTTCTTTTCTCTTTTCTCTTCTTTTCATTTCTTTTCTCTTTTCTCTCATTTTCTCTTATTTTCTCTTTTTCCTTTTCTCTTCTTTTCTCTTTTCTCTTTTTCTCTTTACTCTTCTTTTCTCTTTTCGCTTTTCTCTTCTTATCTCTTCTCCTTTTTCTCATATCTGTTCTTTTCTCTTTTCTCTTTTTTCTTCATTTCTCTTCTTTTCTCTTTTCCCTTTACACCTCTTTTTTCTTTTCTTCTTTTCTCTTTTCACTTTTCTTTTCTCTTTTCTCATCTTTTCGCCTCTTTACTCTTTTCCCTTTTCTCTTCTTTTTTCTTTTCACTTCTTTTCTCGTTTCTCTTCTTTTCTCTTTTCTCTTCTTTTCTCTTTTCCCTTTTCTTTTCTCTTTTCTCTATTCTCTTCTTTTCTCTTTTCTCTTTTGTATACTTTTCTCTTCTATTCACTTTTCTCTTTTTTCTTTTTTCTTCTTTTCTCTTTTCTCTTCTTTTCTCCTTTCACGTTTCTTTTCTCTTTTCTCTTCTTTTCTCATTCATTTGTTCTCTTTTCTCTTCTTTTCTCTTCTTTTCTCTTTTCTCTTCTTTTCTCCTTTCTTTTCTCTTTTCTCTTCTTCTCTTCTTTTCTCTTTTCTCTTCTTTTCTCCTTTCTTTTCTCTTTTCTCTTCTTTTCTCTTTTCTCTTCTTTTCCCTTCATTTCTCTTTTCTCTTTTGTATTCTTTTATCTTCTATTCACTTTTCTCTTTTATCTTTTCTTTTCTCCTCGTTTCTCTATTCTCTTCTTTTCTGTTTTCTCTTCTTTTCTCTTCATTTCTCTTTCCTCATTTCTCTATTCTCATCTGTTCTCTTTTCTCGTCTTTGCTCTTTTCTCTTTTGTCTTCTTCTATCTTCTTTTATCTTCTTTTCTCTTTTCTCTTTTCTCTATTCTCTGCTGTTCTCTTTTGTCTTCTTTACTCTGTTCCCGTTTCTCGTCTATTCTCTTTTATCTTTTCTCTTCATTTCTCTTTTCTCTTCTTTTCCATTCTCTCTTCTTTTCTCTTTTCTCATTTCTCATTTCTCTTTTCTTTTCTATTCTCTTTTCTCTTTTCTCTTCTTGTCTCTTTTTTCTCTTCTATTCTTTTCTCTTCTTTTCTCTTTTCCATTTTCTCTTCTTTTCTCTTGTCTCTTTTCTCTTTTCACTTCTTTTCTCTTTTATCTTTTCTATTTCCTCTTCTTTTCTATTTTATCTCTTCTCATCTTTTCTCTTTTCCATTTTCTTTTCTCTTTTCTCTTCTTTTCTCTTTTCACTTCTTTTCTCTTCTTTTCTCCTTTCACTTTTCTTTTCTCTTTTCTCTTCTTTTCTCTTTTCTCATCTTTTCTCCTCTTTACTCTTTTTCCTTTTCTCTTCTTTTTTCTTTTCTCTTCTTTTCTCGTTTCTCTTCTTTTCTCTTTTCTCTTTTCTCTTATTTTCTCTTATCACTTTTCTCTTCTTTTCTCTTTTCCCTTTTCTCTTTTTTCTCTTCTATTCACTTTTCTCTTTTATCTTTTCTCTTCTTTTCTCTATTCTCTTCTTTTCTCTATTAACTTTTCTCTTCTTTTCTGTATTCTCTTCTTTTCTCTTTTTTCTCTTCTATTCACTTTTCTCTTTTATCTTTTCTCTTCTTTTCTCTATTCTCTTCTTTTCTCTTTTCTCTTCTTTTCTCTTCATTTCTCTTTCCTCATTTCTCTCTTCTCATCTGTTCTCTTTCTCTTCTTTGCTCTTTTCTCTTTCCTCTTCTTCTATCTTCTTTTCTCTTCCTTTCTCTTCTTTTCTCTTTTCTCTTCTTTTCTCTCCTTTTTTCTTTTCTCTTCTTTTCTCGTTTCTCTTCTTTTCTCTTTTCTCTTTTCTCTTCTTATCTCTTCTCCTTTTTCTCATATCTGTTCTTTTCTCTTTTCGCGTCATTTCTCTTCTTTTCTCTTTTCCCTTTACACCTCTTTTTTCTTTTCTTCTTTTCTCTTTTCACTTTTTTTTCTCTTTTCTCTTCTTTTCTCTTTTCTCATCTTTTCTCCTCTTTACTCTTTTCCCTTTTCTCTTCTTTTTTCTTTTCTCTTCTTTTCTCGTTTCTCTTCTTTTCTCGTTTCTCTTCTTTTCTCTTTTCCCTTTTCTTTTCTCTTTTCTCTATTCTCTTCTTTTCTCTATTCTCTTCTTTTCTCTTTTTTCTCTTCTATTCACTTTTCTCTTTTATCTTTTCTCTTCTTTTCTCTATTCTCTTCTTTTCTCTTTTCTCTTCTTTTCTCTTCATTTCTCTTCCCTCATTTCTCTATTCTCATCTGTTCTCTTTTCTCTTCTTTGCTCTTTTCTCTTTTCTCTTCTTCTATCTTCTTTTATCTTCTTTTCTCTTTTCTCTATTCTCTTCTGTTCTCTTTTGTCTTCTTTCCACTGTTCCCTTTTCTCGTCTATTCTCTTTTATCTTTTCTCTTCTTTTCTCTTTTCTCTTCTTTTCTCTTCTTTTCTCCTTTCACGTTTCTTTTCTCTTTTCTCTTCTTTTCTCATTCATTTTTTCTTTTTTCTCTTTTCTCTTCTTTTCTCTTTTCTCTTCTTTTCTCCTTTCTTTTCTCTTTTCTCTTCTTCTCTTCTTTTCTCCTTTCTCTTCTTTTCCCTTCATTTCTCTTTTCTCTTTTGTATTCTCTTATCTTCTATTCACTTTTCTCTTTTATCTTTTCTTTTCTCTTCTTTTCTCTATTCTCTTCTTTTCTCTTTTCTCTTCTTTTCTCTTCATTTCTCTTTCCTCATTTCTCTATTCTCATCTGTTCTCTTTTCTCTTCTTTGCTCTTTTCTCTTTTCTCTTCTTCTATCTTCTTTTATCTTCTTTTCTCTTTTCTCTTTTCTCTATTCTCTTCTGTTCTCTTTTGTCTTCTTTCCTCTGTTCCCTTTTCTCGTCTATTCTCTTTTATCTTTTCTCTTCATTTCTCTTTTCTCGTCTTTTCCATTCTCTCTTCTTTTCTCTTTTCTCATTTCTCTTTTCTTTTCTTTTCTCTTTTCTCTTCTTGTCTCTTTTTTCTCTTGTATTCTTTTCTCTTCTTTTCTCTTTTCCATTTTCTCTTCTTTTCTCTTGTCTCTTTTCTGTTTTCACTTCCTGTCTCTTTTTTCTCTTCTATTATTTTCTCTTCTTTTCTCTTTTCTATTTCCTCTTCTTTTCTATTTTATCTCTTCTCTTCTTTTCTCTTTTCCCTTTTCTTTTCTCTTTTCTCTTCTTTTCTCTTTTCTCTTCTTTTCTCTTCTTTTCTCCTTTCACTTTTCTTTTCTCTTTTCTCTTCTTTTCTCTATTCTCTTCTTTTCTATTTTCCCTTTTCTTTTCTTTTCTCTTTTCTCTACTTTTCTCTTTTCTCTTCTTTTCTCCTTTCACGTTTCTTTTCTCTTTTCTCTTCTTTTCTCATTCATTTTTTCTCTTTTCTCTTTTCTCTTCTTTTCTCTTCTTTTCTCTTTTCTCTTCTTTTCTCTTTTTTCTCTTCTGTTCACTTTTCTCTTTTATCTTTTCTCTTCTTTTCTCTATTCTCTTCTTTTCTCTTTTCCCTTTTCTTTTCTTTTCTCTTTTGTCTACTTTTCTCTTTTCTCTTCTTTTCTCCTTTCACGTTTCTTTTCTCTTTTCTCTTCTTTTCTCATTCATTTTTTCTCTTTTCTCTTTTATCTTTTCTTTTCTCCTCGTTTCTCTATTCTCTTCTTTTCTGTTTTCTCTTCTTTTCTCTTCATTTCTCTTTCCTCATTTCTCTATTCTCATCTGTTCTCTTTTCTCTTCTTTGCTCTTTTCTCTTTTCTCTTCTTCTATCTTCTTTTATCTTCTTTTCTCTTTTCTCTTTTCTCTATTCTCTTCTGTTCTCTTTTGTCTTCTTTACTCTGTTCCCTTTTCTCGTCTATTCTCTTTTATCTTTTCTCTTCATTTCTCTTTTCTCTTCTTTTCCATTCTCTCTTCTTTTCTCTTTTCTCATTTCTCATTTCTCTTTTCTTTTCTTTTCTCTTTTCTCTTCTTGTCTCTTTTTTCTCTTCTATTCTTTTCTCTTCTTTTCCCTTTTCCATTTTCTCTTCTTTTCTCTTGTCTCTTTTCTCTTTTCACTTCTTTTCTCTTTTCTCTTTTCTATTTCCTCTTCATTTCTATTTTATCTCTTCTCTTCTTTTCTCTTTTCCCTTTTCTTTTCTCTTTTCTCTTCTTTTCTCTTTTCTCTTCTTTTCTCTTTTCCCTTTTCTCTTCTTTTTTCTTTTCTCTTCTTTTCTCGTTTCTCTTCTTTTCTCTTTTCTCTTCTTTTCCCTTCATTTCTCTTTTCTCTTTTGTATTCTTTTATCTTCTATTCACTTTTCTCTTTTATCTTTTCTTTTCTCCTCATTTCTCTATTCTCATCTGTTCTCTTTTCTCTTCTTTGCTCTTTTCTCTTTTCTCTTCTTCTATCTTCTTTTATCTTCTTTTCTCTTTTCTCTTTTCTCTATTCTCTTCTGTTCTGTTTTGTCTTCTTTACTCTGTTCCCTTTTCTCGTCTATTCTCTTTTATCTTTTCTCTTCATTTCTCTTTTCTCGTCTTTTCCATTCTCTCTTCTTTTCTCTTTTCTCATTTCTCTTTTCTTTTCTTTTCTCTTTTCTCTTCTTGTCTCTTTTCTCTTCTTTTCTCCTTTCTTTTCTCTTTTCTCTTCTTCTCTTCTTTTCTCCTTTCTCTTCTTTTCCCTTCATTTCTCTTTTCTCTTTTGTATTCTCTTATCTTCTATTCACTTTTCTCTTTTATCTTTTCTTTTCTCTTCTTTTCTCTATTCTCTTCTTTTCTCTTTTCTCTTCTTTTCTCTTCATTTCTCTTTCCTCATTTCTCTATTCTCATCTGTTCTCTTTTCTCTTCTTTGCTCTTTTCTCTTTTCTCTTCTTCTATCTTCTTTTATCTTCTTTTCTCTTTTCTCTTTTCTCTATTCTCTTCTGTTCTCTTTTGTCTTCTTTCCTCTGTTCCCTTTTCTCGTCTATTCTCTTTTATCTTTTCTCTTCATTTCTCTTTTCTCGTCTTTTCCATTCTCTCTTCTTTTCTCTTTTCTCATTTCTCTTTTCTTTTCTTTTCTCTTTTCTCTTCTTGTCTCTTTTTTCTCTTCTATTCTTTTCTCTTCTTTTCTCTTTTCCATTTTCTCTTCTTTTCTCTTGTCTCTTTTCTGTTTTCACTTCTTGTCTCTTTTTTCTCTTCTATTATTTTCTCTTCTTTTCTCTTTTCTATTTCCTCTTCTTTTCTATTTTATCTCTTCTCTTCTTTTCTCTTTTCCCTTTTCTTTTCTCTTTTCTCTTCTTTTCTCTTTTCTCTTCTTTTCTCTTCTTTTCTCCTTTCACTTTTCTTTTCTCTTTTCTCTTCTTTTCTCTTTTCTCATCTTTTCGCCTCTTTACTCTTTTCGCTTTTCTCTTCTTTTTTCTTTTCTCTTCTTTTCTCGTTTCTCTTCTTTTCTCTTTTCTCTTATTTTCTCTTTTCACCTTTCTCTTCTTTTCTCTTTTCCCTTTTCTCTTGTTTTCTCTTTTCCCTTTTCTCTTCTTTTCTCTATTCTCTTTTTCTCTTTACTCTTCTTTTCTCTTATCGCTTTTCTCTTCTTATCTCTTCTCCTTTTTCTCATATCTGTTCTTTTCTCTTTTCTCTTTTCGCTTCATTTCTCTTCTTTTCTCTTTTCCCTTTACACCTCTTTTTCCTTTTCTTCTTTTCTCTTTTCACTTTTCTTTTCTCTTTTCTCTTCTTTTCTCGTTTCTCATCTTTTCTCCTCTTTACTCTTTTCCCTTTTCTCTTCTTTTTTCTTTTCTCTTCTTTTCTGGTTTCTCTTCTTTTCTCTTTTCTCTTCTTTTCTCTTTTCCCTTTTCTTTTCTCTTTTCTCTATTCTCTTCTTTTCTCTTTTCTCCTCTTTTCTCTTTTCTCGACATTTCCCTTCATTTCTCTTTTCTCTTTTGTATTCTTTTCTCTTCTATTCACTTTTCTCTTTTAACTTTTCTCTTCTTTTCTCCATTCTCTTCTTTTCTCTTTTTTCTCTTCTATTCACTTTTCTCTTTTATCTTTTCTCTTCTTTTCTCTTTTCTCCTCTTTTCTCTTTTCCCTTTTCTTTTCTCTTTTCTCTTTTCTCTTTTCTCTTCGTATCTCTTCTTTTCTCTTTTCTCTTCTCTTCTCTACTTTTCTCTTTTCCCTTTATTCTCTTCTTTTCTCTTTTCCTATATTCTCTTCTTTTCTCTTTTCTCTTTTCTCTTCTTTTCTCTTCTTTATTCTTTAACCTTTTCTCTTCTTTTTACTCTTCTTTTCTCTTTTCTCTTCTTTTCATTTCTTTTCTCTTCTTTTCTATTCTCTCTTCTTTTCTCTTCCTTTCTCTATATATTCTCTTTTCTCTTTTCTCTCATTTTCTCTTATTTTCTCTTTTTCCTTTTCTCTTCTTTTCTCTAGTCTCTTTTTCTCTTTACTCTTCTTATCTCTTTTCGCTTTTCTCTTCTTATCTCTTCTCCTTTTTCTCATATCTGTTCTTTTCTCTTTTCTCTTTTTTCTTCATTTCTCTTCTTTTCTCTTTTCCCTTTACACCTCTTTTTCCTTTTCTTCTTTTCTCTTTTCACTTTTTTTTCTCTTTTCTCTTCTTTTCTCTTTTCTCATCTTTTCTCCTCTTTACTCTTTTCCCTTTTCTCTTCTTTTTTCTTTTCTCTTCTTTTCTCGTTTCTCTTCTTTTCTCTTTTCTCTTCTTTTCTCTTTTCCCTTTTCTTTTCTCTTTTCTCTATTCTCTTCTTTTCCCTTTTCTCGTCTTTTCTCTTTTCTCGTCATTTCCCTTCATTTCTCTTTTCTCTTTTCTCTTTTGTATTCTTTTCTCTTCTATTCACTTTTCTCTTTTAACTTTTCTCTTCTTTTCTCTATTCTCTTCTTTTCTCTTTTTTCTCTTCTATTCACTTTTCTTTTTTATCTTTTCTCTTCTTTTCTCTTTTCTCCTCTTTTCTCTTTTCCCTTTTCTTTTCTCTTTTCTCTTTTCTCTTCATATCTCCTCTTTTCTCTTTTCACTTCTTTTCTCTTTTCTCTTTTCTATTTCCTCTTCTTTTCTATTTTATCTCTTCTCTTCTTTTCTCTTTTCCCTTTTCTTTTCTCTTTTCTCTATTCTCTTCTTTTCTCTTTTCTCGTCTTTTCACTTTTATCTTCATTTCCCTTCATTTTTCTTTTCTCTTTTCTCTTTTGAATTCTTTTCTCTTCTATTCACAATTCTCTATTAACTTTTCTCTTCTTCTCTCTATTCTCTTCTTTTCTCTATTAACTTTTCTCTTCTTTTCTGTATTCTCTTCTTTTCTTTTTTCTCTTCTTTTCTCTTCATTTCTCTTTCCTCATTTCTCTATTCTCATCTGTTCTCTTTCTCTTCTTTGCTCTTTTCTCTTTTCTCTTCTTCTATCTTCTTTTATCTTCTTTCTCTTTTCTCTTCTTTTCTCTCCTTTTTTCTTTTCTCTTCTTTTCTCGTTTCTCTTCTTTTCTCCTTTCTTTTCTCTTTTCTCTTCTTTTTTCTTTTCTCTTCTTTTCTCGTTTCTCTTCTTTTCTCTTTTCTCTTATTTTCTCTTTTCACTTTTCTCTTCTTTTCTCTTTTCCCTTTTCTCGTGTTTTCTCTTTTCCCTTTTCTCTTCTTTTCTCTATTCTCTTTTTCTCTTTACTCTTCTTTTCTCTTTTCGCTTTTCTCTTCTTATCTCTTCTCCTTTTTCTCATATCTGTTCTTTTCTCTTTTCTCTTTTCGCTTCATTTCTCTTCTTTTCTCTTTTCCCTTTACACCTCTTTTTCCTTTTCTTCTTTTCTCTTTTCACTTGTCTCTTCTTCTATCTTCTTTTATCTTCTTTTCTCTTTTCTCTTCTTTTCTCTCCTTTTTTCTTTTCTCTTCTTTTCTCGTTTCTCTTCTTTTCTCCTTTCTTTTCTCTTTTCTCTTCTTTTCTCTTTTCTCATCTTTTCTCCTCTTTACTCTTTTCCCTTTTCTCTTCTTTTTTCTTTTCTCTTCTTTTATCGTTTCTCTTCTTTTCTCTTTTCTCTTCTTTTCTCTTTTCCCTTTTCTTTTCTCTTTTCTCTATTCTCTTCTTTTCTCTTTTCTCGTCTTTTCTCTTTTCTCGTCATTTCCCTTCATTTCTCTTTTCTCTTTTGTATTCTTTTCTCTTCTATTCACTTTTCTCTTTTAACTTTTCTCTTCTTTTCTCCATTCTCTTCTTTTCTCTTTTTTCTCTTCTATTCACTTTTCTCTTTTATCTTTTCTCTTCTTTTCTCTTTTCTCCTCTTTTCTCTTTTCCCTTTTCTTTTCTCTTTTCTCTTTTCTCTTTTCTCTTCTTATCTCTTCTTTTCTCTTTTCTCTTCTCTTCTCTACTTTTCTCTTTTCCCTTTATTCTCTTCTTTTCTCTTTTCCTATATTCTCTTCTTTTCTCTTTTCTCTTTTCTCTTCTTTTCTCTTCTTTATTCTTTAACCTTTTCTCTTCTTTTTACTCTTCTTTTCTCTTTTCTCTTCTTTTCATTTCTTTTCTCTTCTTTTCTATTCTCTCTTCTTTTCTCTTCCTTTCTCTATATATTCTCTTTTCTCTTTTCTCTCATTTTCTCTTATTTTCTCTTTTTCCTTTTCTCTTCTTTTCTCTAGTCTCTTTTTCTCTTTACTCTTCTTTTCTCTTTTCGCTTTTCTCTTCTTATCTCTTCTCCTTTTTCTCATATCTGTTCTTTTCTCTTTTCTCTTTTTTCTTCATTTCTCTTCTTTTCTCTTTTCCCTTTACACCTCTTTTTTCTTTTCTTCTTTTCTCTTTACACTTTTCTTTTCTCTTTTCTCTTCTTTTCCCTTTTCTCATCTTTTCTCCTCTTTACTCTTTTCCCTTTTCTCTTCTTTTTCCTCTTCTCTTCTTTTCACGTTTCTCTTCTTTTCTCTTTTCTCTTCTTTTCTCTTTTCCCTTTTCTTTTCTCTTTTCCCTATTCTCTTCTTTTCTCTTTTCTCTTTTGTATTCTTTTCTCTTCTATTCACTTTTCTCTTTTAACTTTTCTCTTCTTTTCTCTATTCTCTATTTTTCTCTTTTTTCTCTTCTATTCACTTTTCTCTTTTATCTTTTCTCTTCTTTTCTCTATTCTCTTCTTTTCTCTATTAACTTTTCTCTTCTTTTCTCTATTCTCTTCTTTTCTCTTTTTTCTCTTCTATTCACTTTTCTCTTTTATCTTTTCTCTTCTTTTCTCTATTGTCTTCTTTTATCTTTTCTCTTCTTTTCTCTATTCTCTTCTTTTCTCTATTCTCTTCTTTTCTCTTTTTTCTCTTCTATTCACTTTTCTCTTTTATCTTTTCTCTTCTTTTCTCTATTCTCTTCTTTTCTCTATTAACTTTTCTCTTCTTTTCTCTATTCTCTTCTTTTCTCTTTTTTCTCTTCTATTCACTTTTCTCTTTTATCTTTTCTCTTCTTTTCTGTATTCTCTTCTTTTCTCTTTTCTCTTCATTTCTATTTCCTCATTTCTCTATTCTCATCTGTTCTCTTTTCTCATCTTTGCTCTTTTCTCTTTTCTCTTCTTCTATCTTCTTTTATCTTCTTTTCTTTTTTCTCTATTCTCTTCTGTTCTCTTTTGTCTTCTTTCCACTGTTCCCTTTTCTCGTCTATTCTCTTTTATCTTTTCTCTTCTTTTCTCTTTTCTCTTCTTTTCTCTTCTTTTCTCCTTTCACGTTTCTTTTCTCATTTCTCTTCTTTTCTCATTCATTTTTTCTTTTTTCTCTTTTCTCTTCTTTTCTCTTTTCTCTTCTTTTCTCCTTTCTTTTCTCTTTTCTCTTCTTCTCTTCTTTTCTCCTTTCTCTTCTTTTCCCTTCATTTCTCTTTTCTCTTTTGTATTCTCTTATCTTCTATTCACTTTTCTCTTTTATCTTTTCTTTTCTCTTCTTTTCTCTATTCTCTTCTTTTCTCTTTTCTCTTCTTTTCTCTTCATTTCTCTTTCCTCATTTCTCTATTCTCATCTGTTCTCTTTTCTCTTCTTTGCTCTTTTCTCTTTTCTCTTCTTCTATCTTCTTTTATCTTCTTTTCTCTTTTCTCTTTTCTCTATTCTCTTCTGTTCTCTTTTGTCTTCTTTCCTCTTTTCCCTTTTCTCGTCTATTCTCTTTTATCTTTTCTCTTCATTTCTCTTTTCTCGTCTTTTCCATTCTCTCTTCTTTTCTCTTTTCTCATTTCTCTTTTCTTTTCTTTTCTCTTTTCTCTTCTTGTCTCTTTTTTCTCTTGTATTCTTTTCTCTTCTTTTCTCTTTTCCATTTTCTCTTCTTTTCTCTTGTCTCTTTTCTGTTTTCACTTCCTGTCTCTTTTTTCTCTTCTATTATTTTCTCTTCTTTTCTCTTTTCTATTTCCTCTTCTTTTCTATTTTATCTCTTCTCTTCTTTTCTCTTTTCCCTTTTCTTTTCTCTTTTCTCTTCTTTTCTCTTTTCTCTTCTTTTCTCTTCTTTTCTCCTTTCACTTTTCTTTTCTCTTTTCTCTTCTTTTCTCTATTCTCTTCTTTTCTATTTTCCCTTTTCTTTTCTTTTCTCTTTTCTCTACTTTTCTCTTTTCTCTTCTTTTCTCCTTTCACGTTTCTTTTCTCTTTTCTCTTCTTTTCTCATTCATTTTTTCTCTTTTCTCTTTTCTCTTCTTTTCTCTTCTTTTCTCTTTTCTCTTCTTTTCTCTTTTTTCTCTTCTGTTCACTTTTCTCTTTTATCTTTTCTCTTCTTTTCTCTATTCTCTTCTTTTCTCTTTTCCCTTTTCTTTTCTTTTCTCTTTTGTCTACTTTTCTCTTTTCTCTTCTTTTTTCCTTTCACGTTTCTTTTCTCTTTTCTCTTCTTTTCTCATTCATTTTTTCTCTTTTCTCTTTTATCTTTTCTTTTCTCCTCGTTTCTCTATTCTCTTCTTTTCTGTTTTCTCTTCTTTTCTCTTCATTTCTCTTTCCTCATTTCTCTATTCTCATCTGTTCTCTTTTCTCTTCTTTGCTCTTTTCTCTTTTCTCTTCTTCTATCTTCTTTTATCTTCTTTTCTCTTTTCTCTTTT
This sequence comes from Chiloscyllium punctatum, assembly GCF_047496795.1. Classification (NCBI taxonomy): domain Eukaryota; kingdom Metazoa; phylum Chordata; class Chondrichthyes; order Orectolobiformes; family Hemiscylliidae; genus Chiloscyllium; species Chiloscyllium punctatum. Next base: position 38,053,728 of record NC_092779.1, read on the forward strand.
CTCTATTCTCTTCTGTTCTCTTTTGTCTTCTTTACTCTGTTCCCTTTTCTCGTCTATTCTCTTTTATCTTTTCTCTTCATTTCTCTTTTCTCTTCTTTTCCATTCTCTCTTCTTTTCTCTTTTCTCATTTCTCATTTCTCTTTTCTTTTCTTTTCTCTTTTCTCTTCTTGTCTCTTTTTTCTCTTCTATTCTTTTCTCTTCTTTTCCCTTTTCCATTTTCTCTTCTTTTCTCTTGTCTCTTTTCTCTTTTCACTTCTTTTCTCTTTTCTCTTTTCTATTTCCTCTTCATTTCTATTTTATCTCTTCTCTTCTTTTCTCTTTTCCCTTTTCTTTTCTCTTTTCTCTTCTTTTCTCTTTTCTCTTCTTTTCTCTTTTCCCTTTTCTCTTCTTTTTTCTTTTCTCTTCTTTTCTCGTTTCTCTTCTTTTCTCTTTTCTCTTCTTTTCCCTTCATTTCTCTTTTCTCTTTTGTATTCTTTTATCTTCTATTCACTTTTCTCTTTTATCTTTTCTTTTCTCCTCATTTCTCTATTCTCATCTGTTCTCTTTTCTCTTCTTTGCTCTTTTCTCTTTTCTCTTCTTCTATCTTCTTTTATCTTCTTTTCTCTTTTCTCTTTTCTCTATTCTCTTCTGTTCTCTTTTGTCTTCTTTCCTCTGTTCCCTTTTCTCGTCTATTCTCTTTTATCTTTTCTCTTCATTTCTCTTTTCTCGTCTTTTCCATTCTCTCTTCTTTTCTCTTTTCTCATTTCTCTTTTCTTTTCTTTTCTCTTTTCTCTTCTTGTCTCTTTTTTCTCTTCTATTCTTTTCTCTTCTTTTCTCTTTTCCATTTTCTCTTCTTTTCTCTTGTCTCTTTTCTGTTTTCACTTCTTGTCTCTTTTTTCTCTTCTATTATTTTCTCTTCTTTTCTCTTTTCTATTTCCTCTTCTTTTCTATTTTATCTCTTCTCTTCTTTTCTCTTTTCCCTTTTCTTTTCTCTTTTCTCTTCTTTTCTCTTTTCTCTTCTTTTCTCGTTTCTCTTCTTTTCTCTTTTCTCTTATTTTCTCTTTTCACTTTTCTCTTCTTTTCTCTTTTCCCTTTTCTCTTGTTTTCTCTTTTCCCTTTTCTCTTCTTTTCTCTATTCTCTTTTTCTCTTTACTCTTCTTTTCTCTTTTCGCTTTTCTCTTCTTATCTCTTCTCCTTTTTCTCATATCTGTTCTTTTCTCTTTTCTCTTTTCGCTTCATTTCTCTTCTTTTCTCTTTTCCCTTTACACCTCTTTTTCCTTTTCTTCTTTTCTCTTTTCACTTTTCTTTTCTCTTTTCTCTTCTTTTCTCTTTTCTCATCTTTTCTCCTCTTTACTCTTTTCCCTTTTCTCTTCTTTTTTCTTTTCTCTTCTTTTCTCGTTTCTCTTCTTTTCTCTTTTCTCTTCTTTTCTCTTTTCCCTTTTCTTTTCTCTTTTCTCTATTCTCTTCTTTTCTCTTTTCTCGTCTTTTCTCTTTTCTCGTCATTTCCCTTCATTTCTCTTTTCTCTTTTCTCTTTTGTATTCTTTTCTCTTCTATTCACTTTTCTCTTTTAACTTTTCTCTTCTTTTCTCCATTCTCTTCTTTTCTCTTTTTTCTCTTCTATTCACTTTTCTCTTTTATCTTTTCTCTTCTTTTCTCTTTTCTCCTCTTTTCTCTTTTCCCTTTTCTTTTCTCTTTTCTCTTTTCTCTTTTCTCTTCGTATCTCTTCTTTTCTCTTTTCTCTTCTTTTCTCTACTTTTCTCTTTTCCCTTTATTCTCTTCTTTTCTCTTTTCCTATATTCTCTTCTTTTCTCTTTTCTCTTTTCTCTTCTTTTCTCTTCTTTATTCTTTAATCTTTTCTCTTCTTTTTACTCTTCTTTTCTCTTTTCTCTTCTTTTCATTTCTTTTCTCTTCTTTTCCCTTTTCTTTTCATTTCCCTTCATTTCTCTTTTCTCTTTTCTCTTTTGTATTCTTTTCTCTATTCTCTTCTTTTCTCTATTAACTTTTCTCTTCTTTTCTCTATTCTCTTCTTTTCTCTTTTTTCTCTTCTATTCACTTTTCTCTTTTAACTTTTCTCTTCTTTTCTCTATTCACTTCTTTTCTCTATTAACTTTTCTCTTCTTTTCTCTATTCTCTTCTTTTCTCTTTTTTCTCTTCTATTCACTTTTCTCTTTTATCTTTTCTCTTCTTTTCTCTATTCTCTTCTTTTCTCTTTTCTCTTCTTTTCTCTTCATTTCTCTTTCCTCATTTCTCTATTCTCATCTGTTCTCTTTTCTCTTCTTTGCTCTTTTCTCTTTTCTCTTGTTCTATCTTCTTTTATCTTCTTTTCTCTTTTCTGTTTTCTCTAATCTCTTCAGTTCTCTTTTGTCTTCTTTCCACTGTTCCCTTTTCTCGTCTATTCTCTTTTCTCTTTTCTCTTCTTTTCTCTTTTCTCTTCTTTTCCCTTCTTTTCTCCTTTCACGTTTCTTTTCTCTTTTCTCTTCTTTTCTCTTTTCTCTTCTTTTCTCCTTTCTTTTCTCTTTTCTCGTCTTCTCTTCTTTTCTCTTTTCTCTTCTTTTCCCTTCATTTCTCTTTTCTCTTTTGTATTCTTTTATCTTCTATTCACTTTTCTCTTTTATCTTTTCTTTTCTCTTCTTTTCTCTATTCTCTTTTTTTCTCTTTTCCCTTCATTTCTCTTTCCTCATTTCTCTATTCTCATCTGTTCTCTTTTCTCTTCTTTGCTCTTTTCTCTTTTCTCTTCTTCTATCTTCTTTTATCTTCTTTTCTCTTTTCTCTTTTCTCTATTCTCTTCAGTTCTCTTTTGTCTTCTTTCCACTGTTCCCTTTTCTCGTCTATTCTCTTTTATCTTTTCTCTTCTTTTCTCTTTTCTCTTCTTTTCCCTTCTTTTCTCCTTTCACGTTTCTTTTCATTTTCTCTTCTTTTCTCTTTTCTCTTCTTTTCTCCTTTCTTTTCTCTATTCTCTTCTTCACTTCTTTTCTCTTTTCTCTTCTTTTCCCTTCATTTCTCTTTTCTCTTTTGTATTCTTTTATCTTCTATTCACTTTTCTCTTTTATCTTTTCTTTTCTCTTCTTTTCTCTATTCTCTTCTTTTCTCTTTTCTCTTCTTTTCTCTTTTCTCATCTTTTCTCCTCTTTACTCTTTTCCCTTTTCTCTTCTTTTTTCTTTTCTCTTTTTTTCTCGTTTCTCTTCTTTTCTCTTTTCTCTTCTTTTCTCTTTTCCCTTTTCTTTTCTCTTTTCTCTATTCTCTTCTTTTCTCTTTTCTCTTTTGTATTCTTTTCTCTTCTATTCACTTTTCTCTTTTAACTTTTCTCTTCTTTTCTCTATTCTCTTCTTTTCTCTATTAACTTTTCTCTTCTTTTCTCTATTCTCTTCTTTTCTCATTCATTTTTTCTCTTTTCTCTTTTCTCTTCTTTTCTCTTTTCTCTTCTTTTCTCCTTTCTTTTCTCTTTTCTCTTCTTCTCTTCTTTTCTCTTCTTTTCCCTTCATTTCTCTTTTCTTCTTTTGTATTCTTTTATCTTCTATTCACTTTTCTCTTTTATCTTTTCTTTTCTCTTCTTTTCTCTATTCTGTTCTTTTCTCTTTCCTTATTTCTCTTTTCTCTTCTTTTCTCTTTTCTCTTCTTTTCTCTTTTCTCTTCTTTTCTCTTTTCTCATCTTTTCTCCTGTTTACTCTTTTCCCTTTTCTCTTCTTTTTTCTTTTCTCTTCTTTTCTCGTTTCTCTTCTTTTCTCTTTTCTCTTCTTTTCTCTTTCCCCTTTTCTTTTCTCTTTTCTCAATTCTCTTCTTTTCTCTTTTCTCGTCTTTTCTCTTTTCTCGTCATTTCCCTTCAGTTCTCTTTTATCTTTTCTCTTGTGTATTCTTTTCTCTTCTATTCACTTTTCTCTTTTATCTTTTCTCTTCTTTTCTCATTTCTCCTCTTTTCTCTTTTCTTTTCTCTTTTCTCTTTTCTCTTCGTATCTCTTCGTTTCTCTTTTCTCTTCTTTTCTCTACTTTTCTCTTTTCCCTTTATTCTCTTCTTTTCTCTTTTCCTATATTCTCTTCTTTTCTCTTTTCTCTTTTCTCTTCTTTTCTCTTCTTTATTCTTTAAACTTTTCTCTTCTTTTTACTCTTCATTTCTCTTTCCTCTTCTTTTCATTTCTTTTCTCTTCTTTTCTCTTTTCCCTTTACAACTCTGTTTTCTTTTCTTCTTTTCTCTTTTCACTTTTCTTTTCTCTTTTCTCTTCTTTTCTCTTTTCTCATCTTTTCTCCTCTTTACTCTTTTCCCTTTTCTCTTCTTTTTTCTTTTCTCTTTTTTTCTCGTTTCTCTTCTTTTCTCTTTTCTCTTCTTTTCTCTTTTCCCTTTTCTTTTCTCTTTTCTCTATTCTCTTCTTTTCTCTTTTCTCTTTTGTATTCTTTTCTCTTCTATTCACTTTTCTCTTTTAACTTTTCTCTTCTTTTCCCTATTCTCTTCTTTTCTCTATTAACTTTTCTCTTCTTTTCTCTATTCTCTTCTTTTCTCTTTTTTCTCTTCTATTCACTTTTCTCTTTTATCTTTTTTCTTCTTTTCTCTATTCTCTTCTTTTCTCTTTTCTCTTCTTTTCTCTTCATTTCTCTTTCCTCATTTCTCTATTCTCATCTGTTCTCTTTTCTCTTCTTTGCTATTTTCTCTTTTCTCTTCTTCTATCTTCTTTTATCTTCTTTTCTCTTTTCTCTTTTCTCTATTCTCTTCTGTTCTCTTTTGTCTTCTTTCCACTGTTCCCTTTTCTCGTCTATTCTCTTTTATCTTTTCTCTTCTTTTCTCTTTTCTCTTCTTTTCTCTTCTTTTCTCCTTTCACGTTTCTTTTCTCTTTTCTCTTCTTTTCTCATTCATTTTTTCTCTTTTCTCTTTTCTCTTCTTTTCTCTTTTCTCTTCTTTTCTCCTTTCTTTTCTCTTTTCTCTTCTTCTCTTCTTTTCTCTTCTTTTCCCTTCATTTCTCTTTTCTCTTTTGTATTCTTTTATCTTCTATTCACTTTTCTCTTTTATCTTTTCTTTTCTCTTCTTTTCTCTATTCTCTTCTTTTCTCTTTGCTCATCTTTTCTCCTCTTTACTCTTTTCCCTTTTCTCTTCTTTTTTCTTTTCGCTTCTTTTCTCGTTTCTCTTCTTTTCTCGTTTCTCTTCTTTTCTCTTTTCCCTTTTCTTTTCTCTTTTCTCTGTTCTCTTCTTTTCTCTTTTCTCGTCTTTTCACTTTTCTCTTCATTTCCCTTCATTTTTCTTTTCTCTTTTCTCTTTTGTATTCTTTTCTCTTCTATTCACTTTTCTCTATTAACTTTTCTCTTCTTTTCTCTATTCTCTTCTTTTCTCTATTAACTTTTCTCTTCTTTTCTGTATTCTCTTCTTTTCTCTTTTCTCTTTTGTATTCTTTTCTCTTCTATTCACTTTTCTCTTTTCACTTTTCTCTTCTTTTCTCTTTTCCCTTTTCTCTTGTTTTCTCTTTTCCCTTTTCTCTTCTTTTCTCTATTCTCTTTTTCTCTTTACTCTTCTTTTCTCTTATCGCTTTTCTCTTCTTATCTCTTCTCCTTTTTCTCATATCTGTTCTTTTCTCTTTTCTCTTTTCGCTTCATTTCTCTTCTTTTCTCTTTTCCCTTTACACCTCTTTTTCCTTTTCTTCTTTTCTCTTTTCACTTTTCTTTTCTCTTTTCTCTTCTTTTCTCGTTTCTCATCTTTTCTCCTCTTTACTCTTTTCCCTTTTCTCTTCTTTTTTCTTTTCTCTTCTTTTCTGGTTTCTCTTCTTTTCTCTTTTCTCTTCTTTTCTCTTTTCCCTTTTCTTTTCTCTTTTCTCTATTCTCTTCTTTTCTCTTTTCTCCTCTTTTCTCTTTTCTCGACATTTCCCTTCATTTCTCTTTTCTCTTTTGTATTCTTTTCTCTTCTATTCACTTTTCTCTTTTAACTTTTCTCTTCTTTTCTCCATTCTCTTCTTTTCTCTTTTTTCTCTTCTATTCACTTTTCTCTTTTATCTTTTCTCTTCTTTTCTCTTTTCTCCTCTTTTCTCTTTTCCCTTTTCTTTTCTCTTTTCTCTTTTCTCTTTTCTCTTCGTATCTCTTCTTTTCTCTTTTCTCTTCTCTTCTCTACTTTTCTCTTTTCCCTTTATTCTCTTCTTTTCTCTTTTCCTATATTCTCTTCTTTTCTCTTTTCTCTTTTCTCTTCTTTTCTCTTCTTTATTCTTTAACCTTTTCTCTTCTTTTTACTCTTCTTTTCTCTTTTCTCTTCTTTTCATTTCTTTTCTCTTCTTTTCTATTCTCTCTTCTTTTCTCTTCCTTTCTCTATATATTCTCTTTTCTCTTTTCTCTCATTTTCTCTTATTTTCTCTTTTTCCTTTTCTCTTCTTTTCTCTAGTCTCTTTTTCTCTTTACTCTTCTTTTCTCTTTTCGCTTTTCTCTTCTTATCTCTTCTCCTTTTTCTCATATCTGTTCTTTTCTCTTTTCTCTTTTTTCTTCATTTCTCTTCTTTTCTCTTTTCCCTTTACACCTCTTTTTCCTTTTCTTCTTTTCTCTTTTCACTTTTTTTTCTCTTTTCTCTTCTTTTCTCTTTTCTCATCTTTTCTCCTCTTTACTCTTTTCCCTTTTCTCTTCTTTTTTCTTTTCTCTTCTTTTCTCGTTTCTCTTCTTTTCTCTTTTCTCTTCTTTTCTCTTTTCCCTTTTCTTTTCTCTTTTCTCTATTCTCTTCTTTTCCCTTTTCTCGTCTTTTCTCTTTTCTCGTCATTTCCCTTCATTTCTCTTTTCTCTTTTCTCTTTTGTATTCTTTTCTCTTCTATTCACTTTTCTCTTTTAACTTTTCTCTTCTTTTCTCTATTCTCTTCTTTTCTCTTTTTTCTCTTCTATTCACTTTTCTTTTTTATCTTTTCTCTTCTTTTCTCTTTTCTCCTCTTTTCTCTTTTCCCTTTTCTTTTCTCTTTTCTCTTTTCTCTTCATATCTCCTCTTTTCTCTTTTCACTTCTTTTCTCTTTTCTCTTTTCTATTTCCTCTTCTTTTCTATTTTATCTCTTCTCTTCTTTTCTCTTTTCCCTTTTCTTTTCTCTTTTCTCTATTCTCTTCTTTTCTCTTTTCTCGTCTTTTCACTTTTATCTTCATTTCCCTTCATTTTTCTTTTCTCTTTTCTCTTTTGAATTCTTTTCTCTTCTATTCACTTTTCTCTATTAACTTTTCTCTTCTTCTCTCTATTCTCTTCTTTTCTCTATTAACTTTTCTCTTCTTTTCTGTATTCTCTTCTTTTCTTTTTTCTCTTCTTTTCTCTTCATTTCTCTTTCCTCATTTCTCTATTCTCATCTGTTCTCTTTCTCTTCTTTGCTCTTTTCTCTTTTCTCTTCTTCTATCTTCTTTTATCTTCTTTTCTCTTTTCTCTTCTTTTCTCTCCTTTTTTCTTTTCTCTTCTTTTCTCGTTTCTCTTCTTTTCTCCTTTCTTTTCTCTTTTCTCTTCTTCTCTTCTTTTCTCCTTTCTCTTCTTTTCCCTTCATTTCTCTTTTCTCTTTTGTATTCTCTTATCTTCTATTCACTTTTCTCTTTTATCTTTTCTTTTCTCTTCTTTTCTCTATTCTCTTCTTTTCTCTTGTCTCTTTTCTGTTTTCACTTCTTGTCTCTTTTTTCTCTTCTATTATTTTCTCTTCTTTTCTCTTTTCTATTTCCTCTTCTTTTCTATTTTATCTCTTCTCTTCTTTTCTCTTTTCCCTTTTCTTTTCTCTTTTCTCTTCTTTTTTCTTTTCTCTTCTTTTCTCGTTTCTCTTCTTTTCTCTTTTCTCTTATTTTCTCTTTTCACTTTTCTCTTCTTTTCTCTTTTCCCTTTTCTCGTGTTTTCTCTTTTCCCTTTTCTCTTCTTTTCTCTATTCTCTTTTTCTCTTTACTCTTCTTTTCTCTTTTCGCTTTTCTCTTCTTATCTCTTCTCCTTTTTATCATATCTGTTCTTTTCTCTTTTCTCTTTTCGCTTCATTTCTCTTCTTTTCTCTTTTCCCTTTACACCTCTTTTTCCTTTTCTTCTTTTCTCTTTTCACTTGTCTCTTCTTCTATCTTCTTTTATCTTCTTTTCTCTTTTCTCTTCTTTTCTCTCCTTTTTTCTTTTCTCTTCTTTTCTCGTTTCTCTTCTTTTCTCCTTTCTTTTCTCTTTTCTCTTCTTTTCTCTTTTCTCATCTTTTCTCCTCTTTACTCTTTTCCCTTTTCTCTTCTTTTTTCTTTTCTCTTCTTTTATCGTTTCTCTTCTTTTCTCTTTTCTCTTCTTTTCTCTTTTCCCTTTTCTTTTCTCTTTTCTCTATTCTCTTCTTTTCTCTTTTCTCGTCTTTTCTCTTTTCTCGTCATTTCCCTTCATTTCTCTTTTCTCTTTTGTATTCTTTTCTCTTCTATTCACTTTTCTCTTTTAACTTTTCTCTTCTTTTCTCCATTCTCTTCTTTTCTCTTTTTTCTCTTCTATTCACTTTTCTCTTTTATCTTTTCTCTTCTTTTCTCTTTTCTCCTCTTTTCTCTTTTCCCTTTTCTTTTCTCTTTTCTCTTTTCTCTTTTCTCTTCTTATCTCTTCTTTTCTCTTTTCTCTTCTCTTCTCTACTTTTCTCTTTTCCCTTTATTCTCTTCTTTTCTCTTTTCCTATATTCTCTTCTTTTCTCTTTTCTCTTTTCTCTTCTTTTCTCTTCTTTATTCTTTAACCTTTTCTCTTCTTTTTACTCTTCTTTTCTCTTTTCTCTTCTTTTCATTTCTTTTCTCTTCTTTTCTATTCTCTCTTCTTTTCTCTTCCTTTCTCTATATATTCTCTTTTCTCTTTTCTCTCATTTTCTCTTATTTTCTCTTTTTCCTTTTCTCTTCTTTTCTCTAGTCTCTTTTTCTCTTTACTCTTCTTTTCTCTTTTCGCTTTTCTCTTCTTATCTCTTCTCCTTTTTCTCATATCTGTTCTTTTCTCTTTTCTCTTTTTTCTTCATTTCTCTTCTTTTCTCTTTTCCCTTTACACCTCTTTTTTCTTTTCTTCTTTTCTCTTTACACTTTTCTTTTCTCTTTTCTCTTCTTTTCCCTTTTCTCATCTTTTCTCCTCTTTACTCTTTTCCCTTTTCTCTTCTTTTTCCTCTTCTCTTCTTTTCACGTTTCTCTTCTTTTCTCTTTTCTCTTCTTTTCTCTTTTCCCTTTTCTTTTCTCTTTTCTCTATTCTCTTCTTTTCTCTTTTCTCTTTTGTATTCTTTTCTCTTCTATTCACTTTTCTCTTTTAACTTTTCTCTTCTTTTCTCTATTCTCTTCTTTTCTCTTTTTTCTCTTCTATTCACTTTTCTCTTTTATCTTTTCTCTTCTTTTCTCTATTCTCTTCTTTTCTCTATTAACTTTTCTCTTCTTTTCTCTATTCTCTTCTTTTCTCTTTTTTCTCTTCTATTCACTTTTCTCTTTTATCTTTTCTCTTCTTTTCTCTATTGTCTTCTTTTATCTTTTCTCTTCTTTTCTCTATTCTCTTCTTTTCTCTATTCTCTTCTTTTCTCTTTTTTCTCTTCTATTCACTTTTCTCTTTTATCTTTTCTCTTCTTTTCTCTATTCTCTTCTTTTCTCTATTAACTTTTCTCTTCTTTTCTCTATTCTCTTCTTTTCTCTTTTTTCTCTTCTATTCACTTTTCTCTTTTATCTTTTCTCTTCTTTTCTCTATTCTCTTCTTTTCTCTTTTCTCTTCATTTCTATTTCCTCATTTCTCTATTCTCATCTGTTCTCTTTTCTCATCTTTGCTCTTTTCTCTTTTCTCTTCTTCTATCTTCTTTTATCTTCTTTTCTTTTTTCTCTATTCTCTTCTGTTCTCTTTTGTCTTCTTTCCACTGTTCCCTTTTCTCGTCTATTCTCTTTTATCTTTTCTCTTCTTTTCTCTTTTCTCTTCTTTTCTCTTCTTTTCTCCTTTCACGTTTCTTTTCTCTTTTCTCTTCTTTTCTCATTCATTTTTTCTTTTTTCTCTTTTCTCTTCTTTTCTCTTTTCTCTTCTTTTCTCCTTTCTTTTCTCTTTTCTCTTCTTCTCTTCTTTTCTCCTTTCTCTTCTTTTCCCTTCATTTCTCTTTTCTCTTTTGTATTCTCTTATCTTCTATTCACTTTTCTCTTTTATCTTTTCTTTCCTCTTCTTTTCTCTATTCTCTTCTTTTCTCTTTTCTCTTCTTTTCTCTTCATTTCTCTTTCCTCATTTCTCTATTCTCATCTGTTCTCTTTTCTCTTCTTTGCTCTTTTCTCTTTTCTCTTCTTCTATCTTCTTTTATCTTCTTTTCTCTTTTCTCTTTTCTCTATTCTCTTCTGTTCTCTTTTGTCTTCTTTCCTCTTTTCCCTTTTCTCGTCTATTCTCTTTTATCTTTTCTCTTCATTTCTCTTTTCTCGTCTTTTCCATTCTCTCTTCTTTTCTCTTTTCTCATTTCTCTTTTCTTTTCTTTTCTCTTTTCTCTTCTTGTCTCTTTTTTCTCTTGTATTCTTTTCTCTTCTTTTCTCTTTTCCATTTTCTCTTCTTTTCTCTTGTCTCTTTTCTGTTTTCACTTCCTGTCTCTTTTTTCTCTTCTATTATTTTCTCTTCTTTTCTCTTTTCTATTTCCTCTTCTTTTCTATTTTATCTCTTCTCTTCTTTTCTCTTTTCCCTTTTCTTTTCTCTTTTCTCTTCTTTTCTCTTTTCTCTTCTTTTCTCTTCTTTTCTCCTTTCACTTTTCTTTTCTCTTTTCTCTTCTTTTCTCTATTCTCTTCTTTTCTATTTTCCCTTTTCTTTTCTTTTCTCTTTTCTCTACTTTTCTCTTTTCTCTTCTTTTCTCCTTTCACGTTTCTTTTCTCTTTTCTCTTCTTTTCTCATTCATTTTTTCTCTTTTCTCTTTTCTCTTCTTTTCTCTTCTTTTCTCTTTTCTCTTCTTTTCTCTTTTTTCTCTTCTGTTCACTTTTCTCTTTTATCTTTTCTCTTCTTTTCTCTATTCTCTTCTTTTCTCTTTTCCCTTTTCTTTTCTTTTCTCTTTTGTCTACTTTTCTCTTTTCTCTTCTTTTCTCCTTTCACGTTTCTTTTCTCTTTTCTCTTCTTTTCTCATTCATTTTTTCTCTTTTCTCTTTTATCTTTTCTTTTCTCCTCGTTTCTCTATTCTCTTCTTTTCTGTTTTCTCTTCTTTTCTCTTCATTTCTCTTTCCTCATTTCTCTATTCTCATCTGTTCTCTTTTCTCTTCTTTGCTCTTTTCTCTTTTCTCTTCTTCTATCTTCTTTTATCTTCTTTTCTCTTTTCTCTTTTCTCTATTCTCTTCTGTTCTCTTTTGTCTTCTTTACTCTGTTCCCTTTTCTCGTCTATTCTCTTTTATCTTTTCTCTTCATTTCTCTTTTCTCTTCTTTTCCATTCTCTCTTCTTTTCTCTTTTCTCATTTCTCATTTCTCTTTTCTTTTCTTTTCTCTTTTCTCTTCTTGTCTCTTTTTTCTCTTCTATTCTTTTCTCTTCTTTTCCCTTTTCCATTTTCTCTTCTTTTCTCTTGTCTCTTTTCTCTTTTCACTTCTTTTCTCTTTTCTCTTTTCTATTTCCTCTTCATTTCTATTTTATCTCTTCTCTTCTTTTCTCTTTTCCCTTTTCTTTTCTCTTTTCTCTTCTTTTCTCGTTTCTCTTCTTTTCTCTTTTCCCTTTTCTCTTCTTTTTTCTTTTCTCTTCTTTTCTCGTTTCTCTTCTTTTCTCTTTTCTCTTCTTTTCCCTTCATTTCTCTTTTCTCTTTTGTATTCTTTTATCTTCTATTCACTTTTCTCTTTTATCTTTTCTTTTCTCCTCATTTCTCTATTCTCATCTGTTCTCTTTTCTCTTCTTTGCTCTTTTCTCTTTTCTCTTCTTCTATCTTCTTTTATCTTCTTTTCTCTTTTCTCTTTTCTCTATTCTGTTCTGTTCTCTTTTGTCTTCTTTCCTCTGTTCCCTTTTCTCGTCTATTCTCTTTTATCTTTTCTCTTCATTTCTCTTTTCTCGTCTTTTCCTTTCTCTCTTCATTTCTCTTTTCTCATTTCTCTTTTCTTTTCTTTTCTCTTTTCTCTTCTTGTCTCTTTTTTCTCTTCTATTCTTTTCTCTTCTTTTCTCTTTTCCATTTTCTCTTCTTTTCTCTTGTCTCTTTTCTGTTTTCACTTCTTGTCTCTTTTTTCTCTTCTATTATTTTCTCTTCTTTTCTCTTTTCTATTTCCTCTTCTTTTCTATTTTATCTCTTCTCTTCTTTTCTCTTTTCCCTTTTCTTTTCTCTTTTCTCTTCTTTTCTCTTTTCTCTTCTTTTCTCGTTTCTCTTCTTTTCTCTTTTCTCTTATTTTCTCTTTTCACTTTTCTCTTCTTTTCTCTTTTCCCTTTTCTCTTGTTTTCTCTTTTCCCTTTTCTCTTCTTTTCTCTATTCTCTTTTTCTCTTTACTCTTCTTTTCTCTTTTCGCTTTTCTCTTCTTATCTCTTCTCCTTTTTCTCATATCTGTTCTTTTCTCTTTTCTCTTTTCGCTTCATTTCTCTTCTTTTCTCTTTTCCCTTTACACCTCTTTTTCCTTTTCTTCTTTTCTCTTTTCACTTTTCTTTTCTCTTTTCTCTTCTTTTCTCTTTTCTCATCTTTTCTCCTCTTTACTCTTTTCCCTTTTCTCTTCTTTTTTCTTTTCTCTTCTTTTATCGTTTCTCTTCTTTTCTCTTTTCTCTTCTTTTCTCTTTTCCCTTTTCTTTTCTCTTTTCTCTATTCTCTTCTTTTCTCTTTTCTCGTCTTTTCTCTTTTCTCGTCATTTCCCTTCATTTCTCTTTTCTCTTTTCTCTTTTGTATTCTTTTCTCTTCTATTCACTTTTCTCTTTTAACTTTTCTCTTCTTTTCTCCATTCTCTTCTTTTCTCTTTTTTCTCTTCTATTCACTTTTCTCTTTTATCTTTTCTCTTCTTTTCTCTTTTCTCCTCTTTTCTCTTTTCCCTTTTCTTTTCTCTTTTCTCTTTTCTCTTTTCTCTTCGTATCTCTTCTTTTCTCTTTTCTCTTCTTTTCTCTACTTTTCTCTTTTCCCTTTATTCTCTTCTTTTCTCTTTTCCTATATTCTCTTCTTTTCTCTTTTCTCTTTTCTCTTCTTTTCTCTTCTTTATTCTTTAATCTTTTCTCTTCTTTTTACTCTTCTTTTCTCTTTTCTCTTCTTTTCATTTCTTTTCTCTTCTTTTCCCTTTTCTTTTCATTTCCCTTCATTTCTCTTTTCTCTTTTCTCTTTTGTATTCTTTTCTCTATTCTCTTCTTTTCTCTATTAACTTTTCTCTTCTTTTCTCTATTCTCTTCTTTTCTCTTTTTTCTCTTCTATTCACTTTTCTCTTTTAACTTTTCTCTTCTTTTCTCTATTCTCTTCTTTTCTCTATTAACTTTTCTCTTCTTTTCTCTATTCTCTTCTTTTCTCTTTTTTCTCTTCTATTCACTTTTCTCTTTTATCTTTTCTCTTCTTTTCTCTATTCTCTTCTTTTCTCTTTTCTCTTCTTTTCTCTTCATTTCTCTTTCCTCATTTCTCTATTCTCATCTGTTCTCTTTTCTCTTCTTTGCTCTTTTCTCTTTTCTCTTGTTCTATCTTCTTTTATCTTCTTTTCTCTTTTCTGTTTTCTCTAATCTCTTCAGTTCTCTTTTGTCTTCTTTCCACTGTTCCCTTTTCTCGTCTATTCTCTTTTCTCTTTTCTCTTCTTTTCTCTTTTCTCTTCTTTTCCCTTCTTTTCTCCTTTCACGTTTCTTTTCTCTTTTCTCTTCTTTTCTCTTTTCTCTTCTTTTCTCCTTTCTTTTCTCTTTTCTCGTCTTCTCTTCTTTTCTCTTTTCTCTTCTTTTCCCTTCATTTCTCTTTTCTCTTTTGTATTCTTTTATCTTCTATTCACTTTTCTCTTTTATCTTTTCTTTTCTCTTCTTTTCTCTATTCTCTTTTTTTCTCTTTTCCCTTCATTTCTCTTTCCTCATTTCTCTATTCTCATCTGTTCTCTTTTCTCTTCTTTGCTCTTTTCTCTTTTCTCTTCTTCTATCTTCTTTTATCTTCTTTTCTCTTTTCTCTTTTCTCTATTCTCTTCAGTTCTCTTTTGTCTTCTTTCCACTGTTCCCTTTTCTCGTCTATTCTCTTTTATCTTTTCTCTTCTTTTCTCTTTTCTCTTCTTTTCCCTTCTTTTCTCCTTTCACGTTTCTTTTCACTTTTCTCTTCTTTTCTCTTTTCTCTTCTTTTCTCCTTTCTTTTCTCTATTCTCTTCTTCACTTCTTTTCTCTTTTCTCTTCTTTTCCCTTCATTTCTCTTTTCTCTTTTGTATTCTTTTATCTTCTATTCACTTTTCTCTTTTATCTTTTCTTTTCTCTTCTTTTCTCTATTCTCTTCTTTTCTCTTTTCTCTTCTTTTCTCTTTTCTCATCTTTTCTCCTCTTTACTCTTTTCCCTTTTCTCTTCTTTTTTCTTTTCTCTTTTTTTCTCGTTTCTCTTCTTTTCTCTTTTCTCTTCTTTTCTCTTTTCCCTTTTCTTTTCTCTTTTCTCTATTCTCTTCTTTTCTCTTTTCTCTTTTGTATTCTTTTCTCTTCTATTCACTTTTCTCTTTTAACTTTTCTCTTCTTTTCTCTATTCTCTTCTTTTCTCTATTAACTTTTCTCTTCTTTTCTCTATTCTCTTCTTTTCTCATTCATTTTTTCTCTTTTCTCTTTTCTCTTCTTTTCTCTTTTCTCTTCTTTTCTCCTTTCTTTTCTCTTTTCTCTTCTTCTCTTCTTTTCTCTTCTTTTCCCTTCATTTCTCTTTTCTTCTTTTGTATTCTTTTATCTTCTATTCACTTTTCTCTTTTATCTTTTCTTTTCTCTTCTTTTCTCTATTCTGTTCTTTTCTCTTTCCTTATTTCTCTTTTCTCTTCTTTTCTCTTTTCTCTTCTTTTCTCTTTTCTCTTCTTTTCTCTTTTCTCATCTTTTCTCCTGTTTACTCTTTTCCCTTTTCTCTTCTTTTTTCTTTTCTCTTCTTTTCTCGTTTCTCTTCTTTTCTCTTTTCTCTTCTTTTCTCTTTCCCCTTTTCTTTTCTCTTTTCTCAATTCTCTTCTTTTCTCTTTTCTCGTCTTTTCTCTTTTCTCGTCATTTCCCTTCAGTTCTCTTTTATCTTTTCTCTTGTGTATTCTTTTCTCTTCTATTCACTTTTCTCTTTTATCTTTTCTCTTCTTTTCTCATTTCTCCTCTTTTCTCTTTTCTTTTCTCTTTTCTCTTTTCTCTTCGTATCTCTTTGTTTCTCTTTTCTCTTCTTTTCTCTACTTTTCTCTTTTCCCTTTATTCTCTTCTTTTCTCTTTTCCTATATTCTCTTCTTTTCTCTTTTCTCTTTTCTCTTCTTTTCTCTTCTTTATTCTTTAAACTTTTCTCTTCTTTTTACTCTTCATTTCTCTTTCCTCTTCTTTTCATTTCTTTTCTCTTCTTTTCTCTTTTCCCTTTACAACTCTGTTTTCTTTTCTTCTTTTCTCTTTTCACTTTTCTTTTCTCTTTTCTCTTCTTTTCTCTTTTCTCATCTTTTCTCCTCTTTACTCTTTTCCCTTTTCTCTTCTTTTTTCTTTTCTCTTTTTTTCTCGTTTCTCTTCTTTTCTCTTTTCTCTTCTTTTCTCTTTTCCCTTTTCTTTTCTCTTTTCTCTATTCTCTTCTTTTCTCTTTTCTCTTTTGTATTCTTTTCTCTTCTATTCACTTTTCTCTTTTAACTTTTCTCTTCTTTTCCCTATTCTCTTCTTTTCTCTATTAACTTTTCTCTTCTTTTCTCTATTCTCTTCTTTTCTCTTTTTTCTCTTCTATTCACTTTTCTCTTTTATCTTTTCTCTTCTTTTCTCTATTCTCTTCTTTTCTCTTTTCTCTTCTTTTCTCTTCATTTCTCTTTCCTCATTTCTCTATTCTCATCTGTTCTCTTTTCTCTTCTTTGCTATTTTCTCTTTTCTCTTCTTCTATCTTCTTTTATCTTCTTTTCTCTTTTCTCTTTTCTCTATTCTCTTCTGTTCTCTTTTGTCTTCTTTCCACTGTTCCCTTTTCTCGTCTATTCTCTTTTATCTTTTCTCTTCTTTTCTCTTTTCTCTTCTTTTCTCTTCTTTTCTCCTTTCACGTTTCTTTTCTCTTTTCTCTTCTTTTCTCATTCATTTTTTCTCTTTTCTCTTTTCTCTTCTTTTCTCTTTTCTCTTCTTTTCTCCTTTCTTTTCTCTTTTCTCTTCTTCTCTTCTTTTCTCTTCTTTTCCCTTCATTTCTCTTTTCTCTTTTGTATTCTTTTATCTTCTATTCACTTTTCTCTTTTATCTTTTCTTTTCTCTTCTTTTCTCTATTCTCTTCTTTTCTCTTTGCTCATCTTTTCTCCTCTTTACTCTTTTCCCTTTTCTCTTCTTTTTTCTTTTCGCTTCTTTTCTCGTTTCTCTTCTTTTCTCGTTTCTCTTCTTTTCTCTTTTCCCTTTTCTTTTCTCTTTTCTCTGTTCTCTTCTTTTCTCTTTTCTCGTCTTTTCACTTTTCTCTTCATTTCCCTTCATTTTTCTTTTCTCTTTTCTCTTTTGTATTCTTTTCTCTTCTATTCACTTTTCTCTATTAACTTTTCTCTTCTTTTCTCTATTCTCTTCTTTTCTCTATTAACTTTTCTCTTCTTTTCTGTATTCTCTTCTTTTCTCTTTTCTCTTTTGTATTCTTTTCTCTTCTATTCACTTTTCTCTTTTAACTTTTCTCTTCTTTTCTCTATTCTCTTCTTTTCTCTATTAACTTTTCTCTTCTTTTCTCAAAAAACTTCTTTTCTCTTTTTTCTCTTCTATTCACTTTTCTCTTTTATCTTTTCTCTTCTTTTCTCGATTCTCTTCTTTTCTCTTTTCTCTTCTTTTCTCTTCATTTCTCTTTCCTCATTTCTCTATTCTCATCTGTTCTCTTTTCTCTTCTTTGCTCTTTTCTCTTTTCTCTTCTTCTATCTTCTTTTATCTTCTTTTCTCTTTTCTCTTTTCTCTATTCTCTGCTGTTCTCTTTTGTCTTCTTTACTCTGTTCCCTTTTCTCGTCTATTATCTTTTATCTTTTCTCTTCATTTCTCTTTTCTCTTCTTTTCCATTCTCTCTTCTTTTCTCTTTTCTCATTTCTCTTTTCTTTTCATTTCTCTTTTCTCTTTTCTCTTCTTGTCTCTTTTTTCTCTTCTATTCTTTTCTCTTCTTTTCTCGTTTCTCTTCTTTTCTCGTTTCTCTTCTTTTCTCTTTTCCCTTTTCTTTTCTCTTTTCTCTATTCTCTTCTTTTCTCTTTTCTCGTCTTTTCACTTTTCTCTTCGTTTCCCTTCATTTTTCTTTTCTCTTTTCTCTTTTGTATTCTTTTCTCTTCTATTCACTTTTCTCTATTAACTTTTCTCTTCTT
The DNA here is from genome assembly GCF_047496795.1 of Chiloscyllium punctatum. Classification (NCBI taxonomy): domain Eukaryota; kingdom Metazoa; phylum Chordata; class Chondrichthyes; order Orectolobiformes; family Hemiscylliidae; genus Chiloscyllium; species Chiloscyllium punctatum. Next base: position 38,070,952 of record NC_092779.1, read on the forward strand.
TTCTCTATTCTCTTCCTTTCTCTATTAACTTTTCTCTTCTTTTCTGTATTCTCTTCTTTTCTCTTTTTTCTCTTCTATTCACCTTTCTCTTTTATCTTTTCTCTTCTTTTCTCTATTCTCTTCTTTTCTCTTTTCTCTTCTTTTCTCTTCATTTCTCTTTCCTCATTTCTCTATTCTCATCTGTTCTCTTTCTCTTCTTTGCTCTTTTCTCTTTTCTCTTCTTCTATCTTCTTTTATCTTCTTTTCTCTTTTCTCTTTTCTCTTCTTTTCTCTCCTTTTTTCTTTTCTCTTCTTTTCTCGTTTCTCTTCTTTTCTCTTTACTCCTCTTTTCTCTTTTCCCTTTTCTTTTCTCTTTTCTCTTTTCTCTTTTCTCTTCGTATCTCTTCTTTTCTCTATTCTCTTCTTTTCTCTATTAACTTTTCTCTTCTTTTCTCTATTCTCTTCTTTTCTCTTTTTTCTCTTCTATTCACTTTTCTCTTTTATCTTTTCTCTTCTTTTCTCTATTCTCTTCTTTTCTCTTCATTTCTATTTCCTCATTTCTCTATTCTCATCTGTTCTCTTTTCTCATCTTTGCTCTTTTCTCTTTTCTCTTCTTCTATCTTCTTTTATCTTCTTTTCTTTTTTCTCTATTCTCTTCTGTTCTCTTTTGTCTTCTTTCCACTGTTCCCTTTTCTCGTCTATTCTCTTTTATCTTTTCTCTTCTTTTCTCTTTTCTCTTCTTTTCTCTTCTTTTCTCCTTTCACGTTTCTTTTCTCTTTTCTCTTCTTTTCTCATTCATTTTTTCTTTTTTCTCTTTTCTCTTCTTTTCTCTTTTCACTTCTTTTCTCCTTTCTTTTCTCTTTTCTCTTCTTCTCTTCTTTTCTCCTTTCTCTTCTTTTCCCTTCATTTCTCTTTTCTCTTTTGTATTCTCTTATCTTCTATTCACTTTTCTCTTTTATCTTTTCTTTTCTCTTCTTTTCTCTTTTCTCTTCTTTTCTCCTTTCTTTTCTCTTTTCTCTTCTTCTCTTCTTTTCTCCTTTCTCTTCTTTTCCCTTCATTTCTCTTTTCTCTTTTGTATTCTCTTATCTTCTATTCACTTTTCTCTTTTATCTTTTCTTTTCTCTTCTTTTCTCTATTCTCTTCTTTTCTCTTTTCTCTTCTTTTCTCTTCATTTCTCTTTCCTCATTTCTCTATTCTCATCTGTTCTCTTTTCTCTTCTTTGCTCTTTTCTCTTTTCTCTTCTTCTATCTTCTTTTATCTTCTTTTCTCTTTTCTCTTTTCTCTATTCTCTTCTGTTCTCTTTTGTCTTCTTTCCTCTGTTCCCTTTTCTCGTCTATTCTCTTTTATCTTTTCTCTTCATTTCTCTTTTCTCGTCTTTTCCATTCTCTCTTCTTTTCTCTTTTCTCATTTCTCTTTTCTTTTCTTTTCTCTTTTCTCTTCTTGTCTCTTTTTTCTCTTCTATTCTTTTCTCTTTTCCATTTTCTCTTCTATTCTCTTGTCTCTTTTCTGTTTTCACTTCTTGTCTCTTTTTTCTCTTCTATTATTTTCTCTTCTTTTCTCTTTTCTATTTCCTCTTCTTTTCTATTTTATCTCTTCTCTTCTTTTCTCTTTTCCCTTTTCTTTTCTCTTTTCTCTATTCTCTTCTTTTCTCTATTCTCTTCTTTTCTCTTTTTTCTCTTCTATTCACTTTTCTCTTTTATCTTTTCTCTTCTTTTCTCTATTCTCTTCTTTTCTCTTTTCTCTTCTTTTCTCTTCATTTCTCTTCCCTCATTTCTCTATTCTCATCTGTTCTCTTTTCTCTTCTTTGCTCTTTTCTCTTTTCTCTTCTTCTATCTTCTTTTATCTTCTTTTCTCTTTTCTCTATTCTCTTCTGTTCTCTTTTGTCTTCTTTCCACTGTTCCCTTTTCTCGTCTATTCTCTTTTATCTTTTCTCTTCTTTTCTCTTTTCTCTTCTTTTCTCTTCTTTTCTCCTTTCACGTTTCTTTTCTCTTTTCTCTTCTTTTCTCATTCATTTTTTCTTTTTTCTCTTTTCTCTTCTTTTCTCTTTTCTCGTCTTTTCTCCTTTCTTTTCTCTTTTCTCTTCTTCTCTTCTTTTCTCCTTTCTCTTCTTTTCCCTTCATTTCTCTTTTCTCTTTTGTATTCTCTTATCTTCTATTCACTTTTCTCTTTTATCTTTTCTTTTCTCTTCTTTTCTCTATTCTCTTCTTTTCTCTTTTCTCTTCTTTTCTCTTCATTTCTCTTTCCTCATTTCTCTATTCTCATCTGTTCTCTTTTCTCTTCTTTGCTCTTTTCTCTTTTCTCTTCTTCTATCTTCTTTTATCTTCTTTTCTCTTTTCTCTTTTCTCTATTCTCTTCTGTTCTCTTTTGTCTTCTTTCCTCTGTTCCCTTTTCTCGTCTATTCTCTTTTATCTTTTCTCTTCATTTCTCTTTTCTCGTCTTTTCCATTCTCTCTTCTTTTCTCTTTTCTCATTTCTCTTTTCTTTTCTTTTCTCTTTTCTCTTCTTGTCTCTTTTTTCTCTTCTATTCTTTTCTCTTCTTTTCTCTTTTCCATTTTCTCTTCTTTTCTCTTGTCTCTTTTCTGTTTTCACTTCCTGTCTCTTTTTTCTCTTCTATTATTTTCTCTTCTTTTCTCTTTTCTATTTCCTCTTCTTTTCTATTTTATCTCTTCTCTTCTTTTCTCTTTTCCCTTTTCTTTTCTCTTTTCTCTTCTTTTCTCTTTTCTCTTCTTTTCTCTTCTTTTCTCCTTTCACTTTTCTTTTCTCTTTTCTCTTCTTTTCTCTTTTCTCATCTTTTCGCCTCTTTACTCTTTTCGCTTTTCTCTTCTTTTTTCTTTTCTCTTCTTTTCTCGTTTCTCTTCTTTTCTCTTTTCCCTTTATTCTCTTCTTTTCTCTTTTCCTATATTCTCTTCTTTTCTCTTTTCTCTTTTCTCTTCTTTTCTTTATTCTTTAACCTTTTCTCTTCTTTTTACTCTTCTTTTCTCTTTTCTCTTCTTTTCATTTCTTTTCTCTTTTCTCTCATTTTCTCTTATTTTCTCTTTTTCCTTTTCTCTTCTTTTCTCTATTCTCTTTTTCTCTTTACTCTTCTTTTCTCTTTTCGCTTTTCTCTTCTTATCTCTTCTCCTTTTTCTCATATCTGTTCTTTTCTCTTTTCTCTTTTTTCTTCATTTCTCTTCTTTTCTCTTTTCCCTTTACACCTCTTTTTTCTTTTCTTCTTTTCTCTTTTCACTTTTCTTTTCTCTTTTCTCATCTTTTCGCCTCTTTACTCTTTTCCCTTTTCTCTTCTTTTTTCTTTTCTCTTCTTTTCTCGTTTCTCTTCTTTTCTCTTTTCTCTTCTTTTCTCTTTTCCCTTTTCTTTTCTCTTTTCTCTATTCTCTTCTTTTCTCTTTTCTCTTTTGTATTCTTTTCTCTTCTATTCACTTTTCTCTTTTTTCTTTTTTCTTCCTTTCTCTTTTCTCTTCTTTTCTCCTTTCACGTTTCTTTTCTCTTTTCTCTTCTTTTCTCATTCATTTGTTCTCTTTTCTCTTTTCTCTTCTTTTCTCTTCTTTTCTCTTTTCTCTTCTTTTCTCCTTTCTTTTCTCTTTTCTCTTCTTCTCTTCTTTTCTCTTTTCTCTTCTTTTCTCCTTTCTTTTCTCTTTTCTCTTCTTCTCTTCTTTTCTCTTTTCTCTTCTTTTCCCTTCATTTCTCTTTTCTCTTTTGTATTCTTTTATCTTCTATTCACTTTTCTCTTTTATCTTTTCTTTTCTCCTCGTTTCTCTATTCTCTTCTTTTCTGTTTTCTCTTCTTTTCTCTTCATTTCTCTTTCCTCATTTCTCTATTCTCATCTGTTCTCTTTTCTCGTCTTTGCTCTTTTCTCTTTTGTCTTCTTCTATCTTCTTTTATCTTCTTTTCTCTTTTCTCTTTTCTCTATTCTCTGCTGTTCTCTTTTGTCTTCTTTACTCTGTTCCCGTTTCTCGTCTATTCTCTTTTATCTTTTCTCTTCATTTCTCTTTTCTCTTCTTTTCCATTCTCTCTTCTTTTCTCTTTTCTCATTTCTCATTTCTCTTTTCTTTTCTATTCTCTTTTCTCTTTTCTCTTCTTGTCTCTTTTTTCTCTTCTATTCTTTTCTCTTCTTTTCTCTTTTCCATTTTCTCTTCTTTTCTCTTGTCTCTTTTCTCTTTTCACTTCTTTTCTCTTTCATCTTTTCTATTTCCTCTTCTTTTCTATTTTATCCCTTCTCATCTTTTCTCTTTTCCATTTTCTTTTCTCTTTTCTCTTCTTTTCTCTTCTTTTCTCCTTTCACTTTTCTTTTCTCTTTTCTCTTCTTTTCTCTTTTCTCATCTTTTCTCCTCTTTACTCTTTTTCCTTTTCTCTTCATTTCTCTTTTCTCGTCTTTTCCATTCTCTCTTCTTTTCTCTTTTCTCATTTCTCTTTTCTTTTCTTTTCTCTTTTCTCTTCTTGTCTCTTTTTTCTCTTCTATTCTTTTCTCTTTTCCATTTTCTCTTCTATTCTCTTGTCTCTTTTCTGTTTTCACTTCTTGTCTCTTTTTTCTCTTCTATTATTTTCTCTTCTTTTCTCTTTTCTATTTCCTCTTCTTTTCTATTTTATCTCTTCTCTTCTTTTCTCTTTTCCCTTTTCTTTTCTCTTTTCTCTATTCTCTTCTTTTCTCTATTCTCTTCTTTTCTCTTTTTTCTCTTCTATTCACTTTTCTCTTTTATCTTTTCTCTTCTTTTCTCTATTCTCTTCTTTTCTCTTTTCTCTTCTTTTCTCTTCATTTCTCTTCCCTCATTTCTCTATTCTCATCTGTTCTCTTTTCTCTTCTTTGCTCTTTTCTCTTTTCTCTTCTTCTATCTTCTTTTATCTTCTTTTCTCTTTTCTCTATTCTCTTCTGTTCTCTTTTGTCTTCTTTCCACTGTTCCCTTTTCTCGTCTATTCTCTTTTATCTTTTCTCTTCTTTTCTCTTTTCTCTTCTTTTCTCTTCTTTTCTCCTTTCACGTTTCTTTTCTCTTTTCTCTTCTTTTCTCATTCATTTTTTCTTTTTTCTCTTTTCTCTTCTTTTCTCTTTTCTCGTCTTTTCTCCTTTCTTTTCTCTTTTCTCTTCTTCTCTTCTTTTCTCCTTTCTCTTCTTTTCCCTTCATTTCTCTTTTCTCTTTTGTATTCTCTTATCTTCTATTCACTTTTCTCTTTTATCTTTTCTTTTCTCTTCTTTTCTCTATTCTCTTCTTTTCTCTTTTCTCTTCTTTTCTCTTCATTTCTCTTTCCTCATTTCTCTATTCTCATCTGTTCTCTTTTCTCTTCTTTGCTCTTTTCTCTTTTCTCTTCTTCTATCTTCTTTTATCTTCTTTTCTCTTTTCTCTTTTCTCTATTCTCTTCTGTTCTCTTTTGTCTTCTTTCCTCTGTTCCCTTTTCTCGTCTATTCTCTTTTATCTTTTCTCTTCATTTCTCTTTTCTCGTCTTTTCCATTCTCTCTTCTTTTCTCTTTTCTCATTTCTCTTTTCTTTTCTTTTCTCTTTTCTCTTCTTGTCTCTTTTTTCTCTTCTATTCTTTTCTCTTCTTTTCTCTTTTCCATTTTCTCTTCTTTTCTCTTGTCTCTTTTCTGTTTTCACTTCCTGTCTCTTTTTTCTCTTCTATTATTTTCTCTTCTTTTCTCTTTTCTATTTCCTCTTCTTTTCTATTTTATCTCTTCTCTTCTTTTCTCTTTTCCCTTTTCTTTTCTCTTTTCTCTTCTTTTCTCTTTTCTCTTCTTTTCTCTTCTTTTCTCCTTTCACTTTTCTTTTCTCTTTTCTCTTCTTTTCTCTTTTCTCATCTTTTCGCCTCTTTACTCTTTTCGCTTTTCTCTTCTTTTTTCTTTTCTCTTCTTTTCTCGTTTCTCTTCTTTTCTCTTTTCCCTTTATTCTCTTCTTTTCTCTTTTCCTATATTCTCTTCTTTTCTCTTTTCTCTTTTCTCTTCTTTTCTTTATTCTTTAACCTTTTCTCTTCTTTTTACTCTTCTTTTCTCTTTTCTCTTCTTTTCATTTCTTTTCTCTTTTCTCTCATTTTCTCTTATTTTCTCTTTTTCCTTTTCTCTTCTTTTCTCTATTCTCTTTTTCTCTTTACTCTTCTTTTCTCTTTTCGCTTTTCTCTTCTTATCTCTTCTCCTTTTTCTCATATCTGTTCTTTTCTCTTTTCTCTTTTTTCTTCATTTCTCTTCTTTTCTCTTTTCCCTTTACACCTCTTTTTTCTTTTCTTCTTTTCTCTTTTCACTTTTCTTTTCTCTTTTCTCATCTTTTCGCCTCTTTACTCTTTTCCCTTTTCTCTTCTTTTTTCTTTTCTCTTCTTTTCTCGTTTCTCTTCTTTTCTCTTTTCTCTTCTTTTCTCTTTTCCCTTTTCTTTTCTCTTTTCTCTATTCTCTTCTTTTCTCTTTTCTCTTTTGTATTCTTTTCTCTTCTATTCACTTTTCTCTTTTTTCTTTTTTCTTCCTTTCTCTTTTCTCTTCTTTTCTCCTTTCACGTTTCTTTTCTCTTTTCTCTTCTTTTCTCATTCATTTGTTCTCTTTTCTCTTTTCTCTTCTTTTCTCTTCTTTTCTCTTTTCTCTTCTTTTCTCCTTTCTTTTCTCTTTTCTCTTCTTCTCTTCTTTTCTCTTTTCTCTTCTTTTCTCCTTTCTTTTCTCTTTTCTCTTCTTCTCTTCTTTTCTCTTTTCTCTTCTTTTCCCTTCATTTCTCTTTTCTCTTTTGTATTCTTTTATCTTCTATTCACTTTTCTCTTTTATCTTTTCTTTTCTCCTCGTTTCTCTATTCTCTTCTTTTCTGTTTTCTCTTCTTTTCTCTTCATTTCTCTTTCCTCATTTCTCTATTCTCATCTGTTCTCTTTTCTCGTCTTTGCTCTTTTCTCTTTTGTCTTCTTCTATCTTCTTTTATCTTCTTTTCTCTTTTCTCTTTTCTCTATTCTCTGCTGTTCTCTTTTGTCTTCTTTACTCTGTTCCCGTTTCTCGTCTATTCTCTTTTATCTTTTCTCTTCATTTCTCTTTTCTCTTCTTTTCCATTCTCTCTTCTTTTCTCTTTTCTCATTTCTCATTTCTCTTTTCTTTTCTATTCTCTTTTCTCTTTTCTCTTCTTGTCTCTTTTTTCTCTTCTATTCTTTTCTCTTCTTTTCTCTTTTCCATTTTCTCTTCTTTTCTCTTGTCTCTTTTCTCTTTTCACTTCTTTTCTCTTTCATCTTTTCTATTTCCTCTTCTTTTCTATTTTATCTCTTCTCATCTTTTCTCTTTTCCATTTTCTTTTCTCTTTTCTCTTCTTTTCTCTTCTTTTCTCCTTTCACTTTTCTTTTCTCTTTTCTCTTCTTTTCTCTTTTCTCATCTTTTCTCCTCTTTACTCTTTTTCCTTTTCTCTTCTTTTTTCTTTTCTCTTCTTTTCTCGTTTCTCTTCTTTTCTCTTTTCTCTTTTCTCTTATTTTCTCTTATCACTTTTCTCTTCTTTTCTCTTTTCCCTTTTCTCTTTTTTCTCTTTTCCCTTTTCTCTTCTTTTCTCTCTTCTCTTTTTCTCTTTACTCTTCTTTTCTCTTTTCACTTTTCTCTTCTTATCTCTTCTCCTTTTTCTCATATCTGTTCTTTTCTCTTCATTTCTCTTCTTTTCTCTTTTCCCTTTATACCTCTTTTTCCTTTTCTTCTTTTCTCTTTTCACTTTTCTTTTCTCTTTTCACTTCTTTTCTCTTTTCTCATCTTTTCTCCTCTTTACTCTTTTCCCTTTTCTCTTCTTTTTTCTTTTCTCGTTTCTCTTCTTTTCTCGTTTCTCTTCTTTTCTCTTTTCCCTTTTCTTTTCTCTTTTCTCTATTCTCTTCTTTTCTCTTTTTTCTCTTCTATTCACTTTTCACTTTTATCTTTTCTCTTCTTTTCTCTATTCTCTTCTTTTCTATTTTCCCTTTTCTTTTCTTTTCTCTTTTCTCTACTTTTCTCTTTTCTCTTCTTTTCTCCTTTCAAGTTTCTTTACTCTTTTCTCTTCTTTTCTCATTCATTTTTTCTCTTTTCTCTTTTCTCTTCTTTTCTCTTCTTTTCTCTTTTCTCTTCTTTTCTCCTTTCTTTTCTCTTTTCTCTTCTCTTCTTTTCTCTTTTCTCTTCTTTTCTCTTCATTTCTCTTTTCACTTTTGTATTCTTTTATCTTCTATTCACTTTTCTCTTTTATCTTTTCTTTTCTCTTCTTTTTTCTATTCTATTCTTTTCTCTTTTCTCTTCTTTTCTCTTCATTTCTCTTTCCTCATTTCTCTATTCTCATCTGTTCTCTTTTCTCTTCTTTGCTCTTTTCTCTTTTCTCTTCTTCTATCTTCTTTTATCTTCTTTTCTCTTTTCTCTTTTCTCTATTCTCTTCTGTTCTCTTGTGTCTTCTTTCCACTGTTCCCTTTTCTCGTCTATTCTCTTTTATCTTTTCTCTTCTTTTCTCTTTTCTCTTCTTTTCTCTTCTTTTCTCCCTTCACGTTTATTTTCTCTTTTCTCTTCTTTTCTCATTCATTTTTTCTCTTTTCCCTTTTCTTTTCTCTTTTCTCTTCTTTTCTCTTTTCTCTTCTTTTCTCTTCTTTTCTCCTTTCTTTTCTCTTTTCTCTTCTTCTCTTCTTTTCTCTTTTCTCTTCTTTTCCCTTCATTTCTCTTTTCTCTTTTGTATTCTTTTATCTTCTATTCACTTTTCTCTTTTATCTTTTCTTTTCTCCTCATTTCTCTATTCTCATCTGTTCTCTTTTCTCTTCTTTGCTCTTTTCTCTTTTCTCTTCTTCTATCTTCTTTTATCTTCTTTTCTCTTTTCTCTTTTCTCTATTCTCTTCTGTTCTGTTTTGTCTTCTTTACTCTGTTCCCTTTTCTCGTCTATTCTCTTTTATCTTCATTTCTCTTTTCTCTTCTTTTCCATTCTCTCTTCTTTTCTCTTTTCTCATTTCTCTTTTCTTTTCTTTTCTCTTTTCTCTTCTTGTCTCTTTTTTCTCTTCTGTTCACTTTTCTCTTTTATCTTTTCTCTTCTTTTCTCTATTCTCTTCTGTTCTCTTTTGTCTTCTTTCCACTGTTCCCTTTTCTCGTCTATTCTCTTTTATCTTTTCTCTTCTTTTCTCTTTTCTCTTCTTTTCTCTTCTTTTCTCCTTTCACGTTTCTTTTCTCTTTTCTCTTCTTTTCTCATTCATTTTCTCTCTTTTCTCTTTTCTCTTCTTTTCTCCTTTCTTTTCTCTTTTCTCTTCTTCTCTTCTTTTCTCCTTTCTCTTCTTTTCCCTTCATTTCTCTTTTCTCTTTTGTATTCTTTTATCTTCTATTCACTTTTCTCTTTTATCTTTTCTTTTCTCTTCTTTTCTCTATTCTCTTCTTTTCTCTTTTCTCTTCTTGTCTCTTCATTTCTCTTTCCTCATTTCTCTATTCTCATCTGTTCTCTTTTCTCTTCTTTGCTCTTTTCTCTTTTCTCTTCTTCTATCTTCTTTTATCTTCTTTTCTCTTTTCTCTATTCTCTTCTGTTCTCTTTTGTCTTCTTTCCTCTGTTCCCTTTTCTCGTCTATTCTCTTTTATCTTTTCTCTTCATTTCTCTTTTCTCTTCTTTTCCATTCTCTCTTCTTTTCTCTTTTCTCATTTCACTTTTCTTTTCTTTTCTCTTTTCCCTTTTCTCTTCTTGTCTCTTTTTTCTTTTCTATTCTTTTCTCTTCTTTTCTCTTTTCCATTTTCTCTTATTTTCTCTTTTCCCTTTTCTCTTCTTTTCTCTATTCTCTTTTTCTCTTTACTCTTCTTTTCTCTTTTCGCTTTTCTCTTCTTATCTCTTCTCCTTTTACTCATATCTATTCTTTTCTCTTTTCTCTTCATTTCTCTTCTTTTTTCCCTTTACACCTCTTTTTTCTTTTCTTCTTTTCTCTTTTCACTTTTCTTTTCTCTTTTCTCTTCTTTTATCTTTTCTCATCTTTTCTCCTCTTTACTCTTTTCCCTTTTCTCTGCTTTTTTATTTGCTCTTCTTTTCTCGTTTCTCTTCTTTTCTCTTTTCTCTTCTTTTCTCTTTTCTCTTTTGTATTCTTTTATCTTCTATTCACTTTTCACTTTTATCTTTTCTTTTCTCTTCTTTTCTCTATTCTCTTCTTTTCTCTTTTCTCTTCTTTTCTCTTTCCTCATTTCTCTATTCTCATCTGTTCTCTTTTCTCTTCTTTGCTCTTTTCTCTTTTCTCTTCTTCTATCTTCTTTTATCTTCTTTTCTCTTTTCTCTTTTCTCTATTCTCTTCTGTTCTCTTTTGTCTTCTTTCCTCTGTTCCCTTTTCTCGTCTATTCTCTTTTATCTTTTCTCTTCATTTCTCTTTTCTCGTCTTTTCCATTTTCTCTTCTTTTCTCTTTTCTCATTTCTCTTTTCTTTTCTTTTCTCTTTTTTTTTTAGATTAGATTACTTACAGTGTGGAAACAGGCCCTTCGGCCCAACAAGTCCACACCGCTCCGCCGAAGCGCAAACCACCCATACCCCGACATCTACATCTACCCCTTACCTAACATTACGGGCAATTTAGCATGGCCAATTCACCTGACCTGCACATCTTTGGACTGTGGGAGGAAACCGGAGTACCCGGAGGAACCCACGCAGACACGGGGAGAACGTGCAAACTCCACACAGTCAGTCGCCTGAGGCGGGAAATGAACCCGGGTCTCTGGCGCTGTGAGGCAGCAGTGCTAACCACTGTGCCACCGTGCCGCTCTTTTCTCTTTTCTCTTCTTGTCTCTTTTTTCTCTTCTATTCTTTTCTCTTCTCTTTTCCATTTTCTCTTCTTTTCTCTTGTCTCTTTTCTCTTTTCACTTCTTTTCTCTTTTATCTTATCTATTTCCTCTTCTTTTCTATTTTATCTCTTCTCTTCTTTTCTCTTTTCCATTTTCTTTTCTCTTTTCTCTTCTTTTCTCTTTTCTCTTCTTTTCTCTTCTTTTCTCCTTTCACTTTTCTTTTCTCTTTTCTCTTCTTTTCTCTTTTCTCATCTTTTCTCCTCTTTACTCTTTTCCCTTTTCTCTTCTTTTTTCTTTTCTCTTCTTTTCTCGTTTCTCTTCTTTTCTCTTTTCTCTTTTCACTTATTTTCTCTTATCACTTTTCTCTTCTTTTCTCTTTTCCCTTTTCTCTTTTTTCTCTTTTCCCTTTTCTCTTCTTTTCTCTCTTCTCTTTTTCTCTTTACTCTTCTTTTCTCTTTTCACTTTTCTCTTCTTATCTCTTCTCCTTTTTCTCATATCTGTTCTTTTCTCTTCATTTCTCTTCTTTTCTCTTTTCCCTTTATACCTCTTTTTCCTTTTCTTCTTTTCTCTTTTCACTTTTCTTTTCTCTTTTCTCTTCTTTTCTCTTTTCTCATCTTTTCTCCTCTTTACTCTTTTCCCTTTTCTCTTCTTTTTTCTTTTCTCGTTTCTCTTCTTTTCTCGTTTCTCTTCTTTTCTCTTTTCCCTTTTCTTTTCTCTTTTCTCTATTCTCTTCTTTTCTCTTTTTTCTCTTCTATTCACTTTTCACTTTTATCTTTTCTCTTCTTTTCTCTATTCTCTTCTTTTCTATTTTCCCTTTTCTTTTCTTTTCTCTTTTCTCTACTTTTCTCTTTTCTCTTCTTTTCTCCTTTCACGTTTCTTTTCTCTTTTCTCTTCTTTTCTCATTCATTTTTTCTCTTTTCTCTTCTTTTCTCTTGTTTTCTCTTTTCTCTTCTTTTCTCTTTTTTCTCTTCTGTTCACTTTTCTCTTTTATCTTTTCTCTTCTTTTCTCTATTCTCTTCTTTTCTCTTTTCCCTTTTCTTTTCTTTTCTCTTTTGTCTACTTTTCTCTTTTCTCTTCTTTTCTCCTTTCACGTTTCTTTTCTCTTTTCTCTTCTTTTCTCATTCATTTTTTCTCTTTTCTCTTTTATCTTTTCTTTTCTCCTCGTTTCTCTATTCTCTTCTTTTCTGTTTTCTCTTCTTTTCTCTTCATTTCTCTTTCCTCATTTCTCTATTCTCATCTGTTCTCTTTTCTCTTCTTTGCTCTTTTCTCTTTTCTCTTCTTCTATCTTCTTTTATCTTCTTTTCTCTTTTCTCTTTTCTCTGTTCTCTTCTGTTCTCTTTTGTCTTCTTTACTCTGTTCCCTTTTCTCGTCTATTCTCTTTTATCTTTTCTCTTCATTTCTCTTTTCTCTTCTTTTCCATTCTCTCTTCTTTTCTCTTTTCTCATTTCTCATTTCTCTTTTCTTTTCTTTTCTCTTTTCTCTTCTTGTCTCTTTTTTCTCTTCTATTCTTTTCTCTTCTTTTCCCTTTTCCATTTTCTCTTCTTTTCTCTTGTCTCTTTTCTCTTTTCACTTCTTTTCTCTTTTCTCTTTTCTATTTCCTCTTCATTTCTATTTTATCTCTTCTCTTCTTTTCTCTTTTCCCTTTTCTTTTCTCTTTTCTCTTCTTTTCTCTTTTCTCTTCTTTTCTCTTTTCCCTTTTCTCTTCTTTTTTCTTTTCTCTTCTTTTCTCGTTTCTCTTCTTTTCTCTTTTCTCTTCTTTTCCCTTCATTTCTCTTTTCTCTTTTGTATTCTTTTATCTTCTATTCACTTTTCTCTTTTATCTTTTCTTTTCTCCTCATTTCTCTATTCTCATCTGTTCTCTTTTCTCTTCTTTGCTCTTTTCTCTTTTCTCTTCTTCTATCTTCTTTTATCTTCTTTTCTCTTTTCTCTTTTCTCTATTCTCTTCTGTTCTGTTTTGTCTTCTTTACTCTGTTCCCTTTTCTCGTCTATTCTCTTTTATCTTTTCTCTTCATTTCTCTTTTCTCGTCTTTTCCATTCTCACTTCTTTTCTCTTTTCTCATTTCTCTTTTCTTTTCTTTTCTCTTTTCTCTTCTTGTCTCTTTTCTCTTCTTTTCTCCTTTCTTTTCTCTTTTCTCTTCTTCTCTTCTTTTCTCCTTTCTCTTCTTTTCCCTTCATTTCTCTTTTCTCTTTTGTATTCTCTTATCTTCTATTCACTTTTCTCTTTTATCTTTTCTTTTCTCTTCTTTTCTCTATTCTCTTCTTTTCTCTTTTCTCTTCTTTTCTCTTCATTTCTCTTTCCTCATTTCTCTATTCTCATCTGTTCTCTTTTCTCTTCTTTGCTCTTTTCTCTTTTCTCTTCTTCTATCTTCTTTTATCTTCTTTTCTTTTTTCTCTATTCTCTTCTGTTCTCATTTGTCTTCTTTCCACTGTTCCCTTTTCTCGTCTATTCTCTTTTATCTTTTCTCTTCATTTCTCTTTTCTCTTCTTTTCTCTTCTTTTCTCCTTTCACGTTTATTTTCTCTTTTCTCTTCTTTTCTCATTCATTTTTTCTCTTTTCCCTTTTCTTTTCTCTTTTCTCTTCTTTTCTCTTTTCTCTTCTTTTCTCTTCTTTTCTCCTTTCTTTTCTCTTTTCTCTTCTTCTCTTCTTTTCTCTTTTCTCTTCTTTTCCCTTCATTTCTCTTTTCTCTTTTGTATTCTTTTATCTTCTATTCACTTTTCTCTTTTATCTTTTATTTTCTCCTCATTTCTCTATTCTCATCTGTTCTCTTTTCTCTTCTTTGCTCTTTTCTCTTTTCTCTTCTTCTATCTTCTTTTATCTTCTTTTCTCTTTTCTCTTTTCTCTATTCTCTTCTGTTCTCTTTTGTCTTCTTTCCTCTGTTCCCTTTTCTCGTCTATTCTCTTTTATCTTTTCTCTTCATTTCTCTTTTCTCGTCTTTTCCATTCTCTCTTCTTTTCTCTTTTCTCATTTCTCTTTTCTTTTCTTTTCTCTTTTCTCTTCTTGTCTCTTTTTTCTCTTCTATTCTTTTCTCTTCTTTTCTCTTTTCCATTTTCTCTTCTTTTCTCTTGTCTCTTTTCTGTTTTCACTTCTTGTCTCTTTTTTCTCTTCTATTATTTTCTCTTCTTTTCTCTTTTCTATTTCCTCTTCTTTTCTATTTTATCTCTTCTCTTCTTTTCTCTTTTCCCTTTTCTTTTCTCTTTTCTCTTCTTTTCTCTTTTCTCTTCTTTTCTCTTTTCTCTTTTGTATTCTTTTATCTTCTATTCACTTTTCACTTTTATCTTTTCTTTTCTCTTCTTTTCTCTATTCTCTTCTTTTCTCTTTTCTCTTCTTTTCTCTTTCCTCATTTCTCTATTCTCATCTGTTCTCTTTTCTCTTCTTTGCTCTTTTCTCTTTTCTCTTCTTCTATCTTCTTTTATCTTCTTTTCTCTTTTCTCTTTTCTCTATTCTCTTCTGTTCTCTTTTGTCTTCTTTCCTCTGTTCCCTTTTCTCGTCTATTCTCTTTTATCTTTTCTCTTCATTTCTCTTTTCTCGTCTTTTCCATTCTCTCTTCTTTTCTCTTTTCTCATTTCTCTTTTCTTTTCTTTTCTCTTTTTTTTTAGATTAGATTACTTACAGTGTGGAAACAGGCCCTTCGGCCCAACAAGTCCACACCGCTCCGCCGAAGCGCAAACCACCCATACCCCGACATCTACATCTACCCCTTACCTAACATTACGGGCAATTTAGCATGGCCAATTCACCTGACCTGCACATCTTTGGACTGTGGGAGGAAACCGGAGTACCCGGAGGAACCCACGCAGACACGGGGAGAACGTGCAAACTCCACACAGTCAGTCGCCTGAGGCGGGAAATGAACCCGGGTCTCTGGCGCTGTGAGGCAGCAGTGCTAACCACTGTGCCACCGTGCCGCTCTTTTCTCTTTTCTCTTCTTGTCTCTTTTTTCTCTTCTATTCTTTTCTCTTCTCTTTTCCATTTTCTCTTCTTTTCTCTTGTCTCTTTTCTCTTTTCACTTCTTTTCTCTTTTATCTTATCTATTTCCTCTTCTTTTCTATTTTATCTCTTCTCTTCTTTTCTCTTTTCCATTTTCTTTTCTCTTTTCTCTTCTTTTCTCTTTTCTCTTCTTTTCTCTTCTTTTCTCCTTTCACTTTTCTTTTCTCTTTTCTCTTCTTTTCTCTTTTCTCATCTTTTCTCCTCTTTACTCTTTTCCCTTTTCTCTTCTTTTTTCTTTTCTCTTCTTTTCTCGTTTCTCTTCTTTTCTCTTTTCTCTTTTCACTTATTTTCTCTTATCACTTTTCTCTTCTTTTCTCTTTTCCCTTTTCTCTTTTTTCTCTTTTCCCTTTTCTCTTCTTTTCTCTCTTCTCTTTTTCTCTTTACTCTTCTTTTCTCTTTTCACTTTTCTCTTCTTATCTCTTCTCCTTTTTCTCATATCTGTTCTTTTCTCTTCATTTCTCTTCTTTTCTCTTTTCCCTTTATACCTCTTTTTCCTTTTCTTCTTTTCTCTTTTCACTTTTCTTTTCTCTTTTCTCTTCTTTTCTCTTTTCTCATCTTTTCTCCTCTTTACTCTTTTCCCTTTTCTCTTCTTTTTTTCTTTTCTCGTTTCTCTTCTTTTCTCGTTTCTCTTCTTTTCTCTTTTCCCTTTTCTTTTCTCTTTTCTCTATTCTCTTCTTTTCTCTTTTTTCTCTTCTATTCACTTTTCACTTTTATCTTTTCTCTTCTTTTCTCTATTCTCTTCTTTTCTATTTTCCCTTTTCTTTTCTTTTCTCTTTTCTCTTCTTTTCTCTTTTCTCTTCTTTTCTCCTTTCTTTTCTCTTTTCTCGTCTTCTCTTCTTTTCTCTTTTCTCTTCTTTTCCCTTCATTTCTCTTTTCTCTTTTGTATTCTTTTATCTTCTATTCACTTTTCTCTTTTATCTTTTCTTTTCTCTTCTTTTCTCTATTCTCTTTTTTTCTCTTTTCCCTTCATTTCTCTTTCCTCATTTCTCTATTCTCATCTGTTCTCTTTTCTCTTCTTTGCTCTTTTCTCTTTTCTCTTCTTCTATCTTCTTTTATCTTCTTTTCTCTTTTCTCTTTTCTCTATTCTCTTCAGTTCTCTTTTGTCTTCTTTCCACTGTTCCCTTTTCTCGTCTATTCTCTTTTATCTTTTCTCTTCTTTTCTCTTTTCTCTTCTTTTCCCTTCTTTTCTCCTTTCACGTTTCTTTTCACTTTTCTCTTCTTTTCTCTTTTCTCTTCTTTTCTCCTTTCTTTTCTCTATTCTCTTCTTCACTTCTTTTCTCTTTTCTCTTCTTTTCCCTTCATTTCTCTTTTCTCTTTTGTATTCTTTTATCTTCTATTCACTTTTCTCTTTTATCTTTTCTTTTCTCTTCTTTTCTCTATTCTCTTCTTTTCTCTTTTCTCTTCTTTTCTCTTTTCTCATCTTTTCTCCTCTTTACTCTTTTCCCTTTTCTCT
Source organism: Chiloscyllium punctatum (assembly GCF_047496795.1). Taxonomy (NCBI): domain Eukaryota; kingdom Metazoa; phylum Chordata; class Chondrichthyes; order Orectolobiformes; family Hemiscylliidae; genus Chiloscyllium; species Chiloscyllium punctatum. Next base: position 38,087,031 of record NC_092779.1, read on the forward strand.
TCTTTTTTCTTTTCTCTTTTTTTCTCGTTTCTCTTCTTTTCTCTTTTCTCTTCTTTTCTCTTTTCCCTTTTCTTTTCTCTTTTCTCTATTCTCTTCTTTTCTCTTTTCTCTTTTGTATTCTTTTCTCTTCTATTCACTTTTCTCTTTTAACTTTTCTCTTCTTTTCTCTATTCTCTTCTTTTCTCTATTAACTTTTCTCTTCTTTTCTCTATTCTCTTCTTTTCTCATTCATTTTTTCTCTTTTCTCTTTTCTCTTCTTTTCTCTTTTCTCTTCTTTTCTCCTTTCTTTTCTCTTTTCTCTTCTTCTCTTCTTTTCTCTTCTTTTCCCTTCATTTCTCTTTTCTTCTTTTGTATTCTTTTATCTTCTATTCACTTTTCTCTTTTATCTTTTCTTTTCTCTTCTTTTCTCTATTCTGTTCTTTTCTCTTTCCTTATTTCTCTTTTCTCTTCTTTTCTCTTTTCTCTTCTTTTCTCTTTTCTCTTCTTTTCTCTTTTCTCATCTTTTCTCCTGTTTACTCTTTTCCCTTTTCTCTTCTTTTTTCTTTTCTCTTCTTTTCTCGTTTCTCTTCTTTTCTCTTTTCTCTTCTTTTCTCTTTCCCCTTTTCTTTTCTCTTTTCTCAATTCTCTTCTTTTCTCTTTTCTCGTCTTTTCTCTTTTCTCGTCATTTCCCTTCAGTTCTCTTTTATCTTTTCTCTTGTGTATTCTTTTCTCTTCTATTCACTTTTCTCTTTTATCTTTTCTCTTCTTTTCTCATTTCTCCTCTTTTCTCTTTTCTTTTCTCTTTTCTCTTCGTATCTCTTTGTTTCTCTTTTCTCTTCTTTTCTCTACTTTTCTCTTTTCCCTTTATTCTCTTCTTTTCTCTTTTCCTATATTCTCTTCTTTTCTCTTTTCTCTTTTCTCTTCTTTTCTCTTCTTTATTCTTTAAACTTTTCTCTTCTTTTTACTCTTCATTTCTCTTTCCTCTTCTTTTCATTTCTTTTCTCTTCTTTTCTCTTTTCCCTTTACAACTCTGTTTTCTTTTCTTCTTTTCTCTTTTCACTTTTCTTTTCTCTTTTCTCTTCTTTTCTCTTTTCTCATCTTTTCTCCTCTTTACTCTTTTCCCTTTTCTCTTCTTTTTTCTTTTCTCTTTTTTTCTCGTTTCTCTTCTTTTCTCTTTTCTCTTCTTTTCTCTTTTCCCTTTTCTTTTCTCTTTTCTCTATTCTCTTCTTTTCTCTTTTCTCTTTTGTATTCTTTTCTCTTCTATTCACTTTTCTCTTTTAACTTTTCTCTTCTTTTCCCTATTCTCTTCTTTTCTCTATTAACTTTTCTCTTCTTTTCTCTATTCTCTTCTTTTCTCTTTTTTCTCTTCTATTCACTTTTCTCTTTTATCTTTTCTCTTCTTTTCTCTATTCTCTTCTTTTCTCTTTTCTCTTCTTTTCTCTTCATTTCTCTTTCCTCATTTCTCTATTCTCATCTGTTCTCTTTTCTCTTCTTTGCTATTTTCTCTTTTCTCTTCTTCTATCTTCTTTTATCTTCTTTTCTCTTTTCTCTTTTCTCTATTCTCTTCTGTTCTCTTTTGTCTTCTTTCCACTGTTCCCTTTTCTCGTCTATTCTCTTTTATCTTTTCTCTTCTTTTCTCTTTTCTCTTCTTTTCTCTTCTTTTCTCCTTTCACGTTTCTTTTCTCTTTTCTCTTCTTTTCTCATTCATTTTTTCTCTTTTCTCTTTTCTCTTCTTTTCTCTTTTCTCTTCTTTTCTCCTTTCTTTTCTCTTTTCTCTTCTTCTCTTCTTTTCTCTTCTTTTCCCTTCATTTCTCTTTTCTCTTTTGTATTCTTTTATCTTCTATTCACTTTTCTCTTTTATCTTTTCTTTTCTCTTCTTTTCTCTATTCTCTTCTTTTCTCTTTGCTCATCTTTTCTCCTCTTTACTCTTTTCCCTTTTCTCTTCTTTTTTCTTTTCGCTTCTTTTCTCGTTTCTCTTCTTTTCTCGTTTCTCTTCTTTTCTCTTTTCCCTTTTCTTTTCTCTTTTCTCTGTTCTCTTCTTTTCTCTTTTCTCGTCTTTTCACTTTTCTCTTCATTTCCCTTCATTTTTCTTTTCTCTTTTCTCTTTTGTATTCTTTTCTCTTCTATTCACTTTTCTCTATTAACTTTTCTCTTCTTTTCTCTATTCTCTTCTTTTCTCTATTAACTTTTCTCTTCTTTTCTGTATTCTCTTCTTTTCTCTTTTCTCTTTTGTATTCTTTTCTCTTCTATTCACTTTTCTCTTTTAACTTTTCTCTTCTTTTCTCTATTCTCTTCTTTTCTCTATTAACTTTTCTCTTCTTTTCTCAAAAAACTTCTTTTCTCTTTTTTCTCTTCTATTCACTTTTCTCTTTTATCTTTTCTCTTCTTTTCTCGATTCTCTTCTTTTCTCTTTTCTCTTCTTTTCTCTTCATTTCTCTTTCCTCATTTCTCTATTCTCATCTGTTCTCTTTTCTCTTCTTTGCTCTTTTCTCTTTTCTCTTCTTCTATCTTCTTTTATCTTCTTTTCTCTTTTCTCTTTTCTCTATTCTCTGCTGTTCTCTTTTGTCTTCTTTACTCTGTTCCCTTTTCTCGTCTATTATCTTTTATCTTTTCTCTTCATTTCTCTTTTCTCTTCTTTTCCATTCTCTCTTCTTTTCTCTTTTCTCATTTCTCTTTTCTTTTCATTTCTCTTTTCTCTTTTCTCTTCTTGTCTCTTTTTTCTCTTCTATTCTTTTCTCTTCTTTTCTCGTTTCTCTTCTTTTCTCGTTTCTCTTCTTTTCTCTTTTCCCTTTTCTTTTCTCTTTTCTCTATTCTCTTCTTTTCTCTTTTCTCGTCTTTTCACTTTTCTCTTCGTTTCCCTTCATTTTTCTTTTCTCTTTTCTCTTTTGTATTCTTTTCTCTTCTATTCACTTTTCTCTATTAACTTTTCTCTTCTTTTCTCTATTCTCTTCCTTTCTCTATTAACTTTTCTCTTCTTTTCTGTATTCTCTTCTTTTCTCTTTTTTCTCTTCTATTCACCTTTCTCTTTTATCTTTTCTCTTCTTTTCTCTATTCTCTTCTTTTCTCTTTTCTCTTCTTTTCTCTTCATTTCTCTTTCCTCATTTCTCTATTCTCATCTGTTCTCTTTCTCTTCTTTGCTCTTTTCTCTTTTCTCTTCTTCTATCTTCTTTTATCTTCTTTTCTCTTTTCTCTTTTCTCTTCTTTTCTCTCCTTTTTTCTTTTCTCTTCTTTTCTCGTTTCTCTTCTTTTCTCTTTACTCCTCTTTTCTCTTTTCCCTTTTCTTTTCTCTTTTCTCTTTTCTCTTTTCTCTTCGTATCTCTTCTTTTCTCTATTCTCTTCTTTTCTCTATTAACTTTTCTCTTCTTTTCTCTATTCTCTTCTTTTCTCTTTTTTCTCTTCTATTCACTTTTCTCTTTTATCTTTTCTCTTCTTTTCTCTATTCTCTTCTTTTCTCTTCATTTCTATTTCCTCATTTCTCTATTCTCATCTGTTCTCTTTTCTCATCTTTGCTCTTTTCTCTTTTCTCTTCTTCTATCTTCTTTTATCTTCTTTTCTTTTTTCTCTATTCTCTTCTGTTCTCTTTTGTCTTCTTTCCACTGTTCCCTTTTCTCGTCTATTCTCTTTTATCTTTTCTCTTCTTTTCTCTTTTCTCTTCTTTTCTCTTCTTTTCTCCTTTCACGTTTCTTTTCTCTTTTCTCTTCTTTTCTCATTCATTTTTTCTTTTTTCTCTTTTCTCTTCTTTTCTCTTTTCACTTCTTTTCTCCTTTCTTTTCTCTTTTCTCTTCTTCTCTTCTTTTCTCCTTTCTCTTCTTTTCCCTTCATTTCTCTTTTCTCTTTTGTATTCTCTTATCTTCTATTCACTTTTCTCTTTTATCTTTTCTTTTCTCTTCTTTTCTCTTTTCTCTTCTTTTCTCCTTTCTTTTCTCTTTTCTCTTCTTCTCTTCTTTTCTCCTTTCTCTTCTTTTCCCTTCATTTCTCTTTTCTCTTTTGTATTCTCTTATCTTCTATTCACTTTTCTCTTTTATCTTTTCTTTTCTCTTCTTTTCTCTATTCTCTTCTTTTCTCTTTTCTCTTCTTTTCTCTTCATTTCTCTTTCCTCATTTCTCTATTCTCATCTGTTCTCTTTTCTCTTCTTTGCTCTTTTCTCTTTTCTCTTCTTCTATCTTCTTTTATCTTCTTTTCTCTTTTCTCTTTTCTCTATTCTCTTCTGTTCTCTTTTGTCTTCTTTCCTCTGTTCCCTTTTCTCGTCTATTCTCTTTTATCTTTTCTCTTCATTTCTCTTTTCTCGTCTTTTCCATTCTCTCTTCTTTTCTCTTTTCTCATTTCTCTTTTCTTTTCTTTTCTCTTTTCTCTTCTTGTCTCTTTTTTCTCTTCTATTCTTTTCTCTTTTCCATTTTCTCTTCTATTCTCTTGTCTCTTTTCTGTTTTCACTTCTTGTCTCTTTTTTCTCTTCTATTATTTTCTCTTCTTTTCTCTTTTCTATTTCCTCTTCTTTTCTATTTTATCTCTTCTCTTCTTTTCTCTTTTCCCTTTTCTTTTCTCTTTTCTCTATTCTCTTCTTTTCTCTATTCTCTTCTTTTCTCTTTTTTCTCTTCTATTCACTTTTCTCTTTTATCTTTTCTCTTCTTTTCTCTATTCTCTTCTTTTCTCTTTTCTCTTCTTTTCTCTTCATTTCTCTTCCCTCATTTCTCTATTCTCATCTGTTCTCTTTTCTCTTCTTTGCTCTTTTCTCTTTTCTCTTCTTCTATCTTCTTTTATCTTCTTTTCTCTTTTCTCTATTCTCTTCTGTTCTCTTTTGTCTTCTTTCCACTGTTCCCTTTTCTCGTCTATTCTCTTTTATCTTTTCTCTTCTTTTCTCTTTTCTCTTCTTTTCTCTTCTTTTCTCCTTTCACGTTTCTTTTCTCTTTTCTCTTCTTTTCTCATTCATTTTTTCTTTTTTCTCTTTTCTCTTCTTTTCTCTTTTCTCGTCTTTTCTCCTTTCTTTTCTCTTTTCTCTTCTTCTCTTCTTTTCTCCTTTCTCTTCTTTTCCCTTCATTTCTCTTTTCTCTTTTGTATTCTCTTATCTTCTATTCACTTTTCTCTTTTATCTTTTCTTTTCTCTTCTTTTCTCTATTCTCTTCTTTTCTCTTTTCTCTTCTTTTCTCTTCATTTCTCTTTCCTCATTTCTCTATTCTCATCTGTTCTCTTTTCTCTTCTTTGCTCTTTTCTCTTTTCTCTTCTTCTATCTTCTTTTATCTTCTTTTCTCTTTTCTCTTTTCTCTATTCTCTTCTGTTCTCTTTTGTCTTCTTTCCTCTGTTCCCTTTTCTCGTCTATTCTCTTTTATCTTTTCTCTTCATTTCTCTTTTCTCGTCTTTTCCATTCTCTCTTCTTTTCTCTTTTCTCATTTCTCTTTTCTTTTCTTTTCTCTTTTCTCTTCTTGTCTCTTTTTTCTCTTCTATTCTTTTCTCTTCTTTTCTCTTTTCCATTTTCTCTTCTTTTCTCTTGTCTCTTTTCTGTTTTCACTTCCTGTCTCTTTTTTCTCTTCTATTATTTTCTCTTCTTTTCTCTTTTCTATTTCCTCTTCTTTTCTATTTTATCTCTTCTCTTCTTTTCTCTTTTCCCTTTTCTTTTCTCTTTTCTCTTCTTTTCTCTTTTCTCTTCTTTTCTCTTCTTTTCTCCTTTCACTTTTCTTTTCTCTTTTCTCTTCTTTTCTCTTTTCTCATCTTTTCGCCTCTTTACTCTTTTCGCTTTTCTCTTCTTTTTTCTTTTCTCTTCTTTTCTCGTTTCTCTTCTTTTCTCTTTTCCCTTTATTCTCTTCTTTTCTCTTTTCCTATATTCTCTTCTTTTCTCTTTTCTCTTTTCTCTTCTTTTCTTTATTCTTTAACCTTTTCTCTTCTTTTTACTCTTCTTTTCTCTTTTCTCTTCTTTTCATTTCTTTTCTCTTTTCTCTCATTTTCTCTTATTTTCTCTTTTTCCTTTTCTCTTCTTTTCTCTATTCTCTTTTTCTCTTTACTCTTCTTTTCTCTTTTCGCTTTTCTCTTCTTATCTCTTCTCCTTTTTCTCATATCTGTTCTTTTCTCTTTTCTCTTTTTTCTTCATTTCTCTTCTTTTCTCTTTTCCCTTTACACCTCTTTTTTCTTTTCTTCTTTTCTCTTTTCACTTTTCTTTTCTCTTTTCTCATCTTTTCGCCTCTTTACTCTTTTCCCTTTTCTCTTCTTTTTTCTTTTCTCTTCTTTTCTCGTTTCTCTTCTTTTCTCTTTTCTCTTCTTTTCTCTTTTCCCTTTTCTTTTCTCTTTTCTCTATTCTCTTCTTTTCTCTTTTCTCTTTTGTATTCTTTTCTCTTCTATTCACTTTTCTCTTTTTTCTTTTTTCTTCCTTTCTCTTTTCTCTTCTTTTCTCCTTTCACGTTTCTTTTCTCTTTTCTCTTCTTTTCTCATTCATTTGTTCTCTTTTCTCTTTTCTCTTCTTTTCTCTTCTTTTCTCTTTTCTCTTCTTTTCTCCTTTCTTTTCTCTTTTCTCTTCTTCTCTTCTTTTCTCTTTTCTCTTCTTTTCTCCTTTCTTTTCTCTTTTCTCTTCTTCTCTTCTTTTCTCTTTTCTCTTCTTTTCCCTTCATTTCTCTTTTCTCTTTTGTATTCTTTTATCTTCTATTCACTTTTCTCTTTTATCTTTTCTTTTCTCCTCGTTTCTCTATTCTCTTCTTTTCTGTTTTCTCTTCTTTTCTCTTCATTTCTCTTTCCTCATTTCTCTATTCTCATCTGTTCTCTTTTCTCGTCTTTGCTCTTTTCTCTTTTGTCTTCTTCTATCTTCTTTTATCTTCTTTTCTCTTTTCTCTTTTCTCTATTCTCTGCTGTTCTCTTTTGTCTTCTTTACTCTGTTCCCGTTTCTCGTCTATTCTCTTTTATCTTTTCTCTTCATTTCTCTTTTCTCTTCTTTTCCATTCTCTCTTCTTTTCTCTTTTCTCATTTCTCATTTCTCTTTTCTTTTCTATTCTCTTTTCTCTTTTCTCTTCTTGTCTCTTTTTTCTCTTCTATTCTTTTCTCTTCTTTTCTCTTTTCCATTTTCTCTTCTTTTCTCTTGTCTCTTTTCTCTTTTCACTTCTTTTCTCTTTCATCTTTTCTATTTCCTCTTCTTTTCTATTTTATCTCTTCTCATCTTTTCTCTTTTCCATTTTCTTTTCTCTTTTCTCTTCTTTTCTCTTCTTTTCTCCTTTCACTTTTCTTTTCTCTTTTCTCTTCTTTTCTCTTTTCTCATCTTTTCTCCTCTTTACTCTTTTTCCTTTTCTCTTCTTTTTTCTTTTCTCTTCTTTTCTCGTTTCTCTTCTTTTCTCTTTTCTCTTTTCTCTTATTTTCTCTTATCACTTTTCTCTTCTTTTCTCTTTTCCCTTTTCTCTTTTTTCTCTTTTCCCTTTTCTCTTCTTTTCTCTCTTCTCTTTTTCTCTTTACTCTTCTTTTCTCTTTTCACTTTTCTCTTCTTATCTCTTCTCCTTTTTCTCATATCTGTTCTTTTCTCTTCATTTCTCTTCTTTTCTCTTTTCCCTTTATACCTCTTTTTCCTTTTCTTCTTTTCTCTTTTCACTTTTCTTTTCTCTTTTCACTTCTTTTCTCTTTTCTCATCTTTTCTCCTCTTTACTCTTTTCCCTTTTCTCTTCTTTTTTCTTTTCTCGTTTCTCTTCTTTTCTCGTTTCTCTTCTTTTCTCTTTTCCCTTTTCTTTTCTCTTTTCTCTATTCTCTTCTTATCTCTTTTTTCTCTTCTATTCACTTTTCACTTTTATCTTTTCTCTTCTTTTCTCTATTCTCTTCTTTTCTATTTTCCCTTTTCTTTTCTTTTCTCTTTTCTCTACTTTTCTCTTTTCTCTTCTTTTCTCCTTTCAAGTTTCTTTACTCTTTTCTCTTCTTTTCTCATTCATTTTTTCTCTTTTCTCTTTTCTCTTCTTTTCTCTTCTTTTCTCTTTTCTCTTCTTTTCTCCTTTCTTTTCTCTTTTCTCTTCTCTTCTTTTCTCTTTTCTCTTCTTTTCTCTTCATTTCTCTTTTCACTTTTGTATTCTTTTATCTTCTATTCACTTTTCTCTTTTATCTTTTCTTTTCTCTTCTTTTTTCTATTCTATTCTTTTCTCTTTTCTCTTCTTTTCTCTTCATTTCTCTTTCCTCATTTCTCTATTCTCATCTGTTCTCTTTTCTCTTCTTTGCTCTTTTCTCTTTTCTCTTCTTCTATCTTCTTTTATCTTCTTTTCTCTTTTCTCTTTTCTCTATTCTCTTCTGTTCTCTTGTGTCTTCTTTCCACTGTTCCCTTTTCTCGTCTATTCTCTTTTATCTTTTCTCTTCTTTTCTCTTTTCTCTTCTTTTCTCTTCTTTTCTCCCTTCACGTTTATTTTCTCTTTTCTCTTCTTTTCTCATTCATTTTTTCTCTTTTCCCTTTTCTTTTCTCTTTTCTCTTCTTTTCTCTTTTCTCTTCTTTTCTCTTCTTTTCTCCTTTCTTTTCTCTTTTCTCTTCTTCTCTTCTTTTCTCTTTTCTCTTCTTTTCCCTTCATTTCTCTTTTCTCTTTTGTATTCTTTTATCTTCTATTCACTTTTCTCTTTTATCTTTTCTTTTCTCCTCATTTCTCTATTCTCATCTGTTCTCTTTTCTCTTCTTTGCTCTTTTCTCTTTTCTCTTCTTCTATCTTCTTTTATCTTCTTTTCTCTTTTCTCTTTTCTCTATTCTCTTCTGTTCTGTTTTGTCTTCTTTACTCTGTTCCCTTTTCTCGTCTATTCTCTTTTATCTTCATTTCTCTTTTCTCTTCTTTTCCATTCTCTCTTCTTTTCTCTTTTCTCATTTCTCTTTTCTTTTCTTTTCTCTTTTCTCTTCTTGTCTCTTTTTTCTCTTCTGTTCACTTTTCTCTTTTATCTTTTCTCTTCTTTTCTCTATTCTCTTCTGTTCTCTTTTGTCTTTTTTCCACTGTTCCCTTTTCTCGTCTATTCTCTTTTATCTTTTCTCTTCTTTTCTCTTTTCTCTTCTTTTCTCTTCTTTTCTCCTTTCACGTTTCTTTTCTCTTTTCTCTTCTTTTCTCATTCATTTTCTCTCTTTTCTCTTTTCTCTTCTTTTCTCTTTTCTCTTCTTTTCTCCTTTCTTTTCTCTTTTCTCTTCTTCTCTTCTTTTCTCCTTTCTCTTCTTTTCCCTTCATTTCTCTTTTCTCTTTTGTATTCTTTTATCTTCTATTCACTTTTCTCTTTTATCTTTTCTTTTCTCTTCTTTTCTCTATTCTCTTCTTTTCTCTTTTCTCTTCTTGTCTCTTCATTTCTCTTTCCTCATTTCTCTATTCTCATCTGTTCTCTTTTCTCTTCTTTGCTCTTTTCTCTTTTCTCTTCTTCTATCTTCTTTTATCTTCTTTTCTCTTTTCTCTATTCTCTTCTGTTCTCTTTTGTCTTCTTTCCTCTGTTCCCTTTTCTCGTCTATTCTCTTTTATCTTTTCTCTTCATTTCTCTTTTCTCTTCTTTTCCATTCTCTCTTCTTTTCTCTTTTCTCATTTCACTTTTCTTTTCTTTTCTCTTTTCCCTTTTCTCTTCTTGTCTCTTTTTTCTTTTCTATTCTTTTCTCTTCTTTTCTCTTTTCCATTTTCTCTTATTTTCTCTTTTCCCTTTTCTCTTCTTTTCTCTATTCTCTTTTTCTCTTTACTCTTCTTTTCTCTTTTCGCTTTTCTCTTCTTATCTCTTCTCCTTTTACTCATATCTATTCTTTTCTCTTTTCTCTTCATTTCTCTTCTTTTTTCCCTTTACACCTCTTTTTTCTTTTCTTCTTTTCTCTTTTCACTTTTCTTTTCTCTTTTCTCTTCTTTTATCTTTTCTCATCTTTTCTCCTCTTTACTCTTTTCCCTTTTCTCTGCTTTTTTATTTGCTCTTCTTTTCTCGTTTCTCTTCTTTTCTCTTTTCTCTTCTTTTCTCTTTTCTCTTTTGTATTCTTTTATCTTCTATTCACTTTTCACTTTTATCTTTTCTTTTCTCTTCTTTTCTCTATTCTCTTCTTTTCACTTTTCTCTTCTTTTCTCTTTCCTCATTTCTCTATTCTCATCTGTTCTCTTTTCTCTTCTTTGCTCTTTTCTCTTTTCTCTTCTTCTATCTTCTTTTATCTTCTTTTCTCTTTTCTCTTTTCTCTATTCTCTTCTGTTCTCTTTTGTCTTCTTTCCTCTGTTCCCTTTTCTCGTCTATTCTCTTTTATCTTTTCTCTTCATTTCTCTTTTCTCGTCTTTTCCATTTTCTCTTCTTTTCTCTTTTCTCATTTCTCTTTTCTTTTCTTTTCTCTTTTTTTTTTAGATTAGATTACTTACAGTGTGGAAACAGTCCCTTCGGCCCAACAAGTCCACACCGCTCCGCCGAAGCGCAAACCACCCATACCCCGACATCTACATCTACCCCTTACCTAACATTACGGGCAATTTAGCATGGCCAATTCACCTGACCTGCACATCTTTGGACTGTGGGAGGAAACCGGAGTACCCGGAGGAACCCACGCAGACACGGGGAGAACGTGCAAACTCCACACAGTCAGTCGCCTGAGGCGGGAAATGAACCCGGGTCTCTGGCGCTGTGAGGCAGCAGTGCTAACCACTGTGCCACCGTGCCGCTCTTTTCTCTTTTCTCTTCTTGTCTCTTTTTTCTCTTCTATTCTTTTCTCTTCTCTTTTCCATTTTCTCTTCTTTTCTCTTGTCTCTTTTCTCTTTTCACTTCTTTTCTCTTTTATCTTATCTATTTCCTCTTCTTTTCTATTTTATCTCTTCTCTTCTTTTCTCTTTTCCATTTTCTTTTCTCTTTTCTCTTCTTTTCTCTTTTCTCTTCTTTTCTCTTCTTTTCTCCTTTCACTTTTCTTTTCTCTTTTCTCTTCTTTTCTCTTTTCTCATCTTTTCTCCTCTTTACTCTTTTCCCTTTTCTCTTCTTTTTTCTTTTCTCTTCTTTTCTCGTTTCTCTTCTTTTCTCTTTTCTCTTTTCACTTATTTTCTCTTATCACTTTTCTCTTCTTTTCTCTTTTCCCTTTTCTCTTTTTTCTCTTTTCCCTTTTCTCTTCTTTTCTCTCTTCTCTTTTTCTCTTTACTCTTCTTTTCTCTTTTCACTTTTCTCTTCTTATCTCTTCTCCTTTTTCTCATATCTGTTCTTTTCTCTTCATTTCTCTTCTTTTCTCTTTTCCCTTTATACCTCTTTTTCCTTTTCTTCTTTTCTCTTTTCACTTTTCTTTTCTCTTTTCTCTTCTTTTCTCTTTTCTCATCTTTTCTCCTCTTTACTCTTTTCCCTTTTCTCTTCTTTTTTCTTTTCTCGTTTCTCTTCTTTTCTCGTTTCTCTTCTTTTCTCTTTTCCCTTTTCTTTTCTCTTTTCTCTATTCTCTTCTTTTCTCTTTTTTCTCTTCTATTCACTTTTCACTTTTATCTTTTCTCTTCTTTTCTCTATTCTCTTCTTTTCTATTTTCCCTTTTCTTTTCTTTTCTCTTTTCTCTACTTTTCTCTTTTCTCTTCTTTTCTCCTTTCACGTTTCTTTTCTCTTTTCTCTTCTTTTCTCATTCATTTTTTCTCTTTTCTCTTCTTTTCTCTTGTTTTCTCTTTTCTCTTCTTTTCTCTTTTTTCTCTTCTGTTCACTTTTCTCTTTTATCTTTTCTCTTCTTTTCTCTATTCTCTTCTTTTCTCTTTTCCCTTTTCTTTTCTTTTCTCTTTTGTCTACTTTTCTCTTTTCTCTTCTTTTCTCCTTTCACGTTTCTTTTCTCTTTTCTCTTCTTTTCTCATTCATTTTTTCTCTTTTCTCTTTTATCTTTTCTTTTCTCCTCGTTTCTCTATTCTCTTCTTTTCTGTTTTCTCTTCTTTTCTCTTCATTTCTCTTTCCTCATTTCTCTATTCTCATCTGTTCTCTTTTCTCTTCTTTGCTCTTTTCTCTTTTCTCTTCTTCTATCTTCTTTTATCTTCTTTTCTCTTTTCTCTTTTCTCTGTTCTCTTCTGTTCTCTTTTGTCTTCTTTACTCTGTTCCCTTTTCTCGTCTATTCTCTTTTATCTTTTCTCTTCATTTCTCTTTTCTCTTCTTTTCCATTCTCTCTTCTTTTCTCTTTTCTCATTTCTCATTTCTCTTTTCTTTTCTTTTCTCTTTTCTCTTCTTGTCTCTTTTTTCTCTTCTATTCTTTTCTCTTCTTTTCCCTTTTCCATTTTCTCTTCTTTTCTCTTGTCTCTTTTCTCTTTTCACTTCTTTTCTCTTTTCTCTTTTCTATTTCCTCTTCATTTCTATTTTATCTCTTCTCTTCTTTTCTCTTTTCCCTTTTCTTTTCTCTTTTCTCTTCTTTTCTCTTTTCTCTTCTTTTCTCTTTTCCCTTTTCTCTTCTTTTTTCTTTTCTCTTCTTTTCTCGTTTCTCTTCTTTTCTCTTTTCTCTTCTTTTCCCTTCATTTCTCTTTTCTCTTTTGTATTCTTTTATCTTCTATTCACTTTTCTCTTTTATCTTTTCTTTTCTCCTCATTTCTCTATTCTCATCTGTTCTCTTTTCTCTTCTTTGCTCTTTTCTCTTTTCTCTTCTTCTATCTTCTTTTATCTTCTTTTCTCTTTTCTCTTTTCTCTATTCTCTTCTGTTCTGTTTTGTCTTCTTTCCTCTGTTCCCTTTTCTCGTCTATTCTCTTTTATCTTTTCTCTTCATTTCTCTTTTCTCGTCTTTTCCATTCTCACTTCTTTTCTCTTTTCTCATTTCTCTTTTCTTTTCTTTTCTCTTTTCTCTTCTTGTCTCTTTTCTCTTCTTTTCTCCTTTCTTTTCTCTTTTCTCTTCTTCTCTTCTTTTCTCCTTTCTCTTCTTTTCCCTTCATTTCTCTTTTCTCTTTTGTATTCTCTTATCTTCTATTCACTTTTCTCTTTTATCTTTTCTTTTCTCTTCTTTTCTCTATTCTCTTCTTTTCTCTTTTCTCTTCTTTTCTCTTCATTTCTCTTTCCTCATTTCTCTATTCTCATCTGTTCTCTTTTCTCTTCTTTGCTCTTTTCTCTTTTCTCTTCTTCTATCTTCTTTTATCTTCTTTTCTTTTTTCTCTATTCTCTTCTGTTCTCATTTGTCTTCTTTCCACTGTTCCCTTTTCTCGTCTATTCTCTTTTATCTTTTCTCTTCATTTCTCTTTTCTCTTCTTTTCTCTTCTTTTCTCCTTTCACGTTTATTTTCTCTTTTCTCTTCTTTTCTCATTCATTTTTTCTCTTTTCCCTTTTCTTTTCTCTTTTCTCTTCTTTTCTCTTTTCTCTTCTTTTCTCTTCTTTTCTCCTTTCTTTTCTCTTTTCTCTTCTTCTCTTCTTTTCTCTTTTCTCTTCTTTTCCCTTCATTTCTCTTTTCTCTTTTGTATTCTTTTATCTTCTATTCACTTTTCTCTTTTATCTTTTATTTTCTCCTCATTTCTCTATTCTCATCTGTTCTCTTTTCTCTTCTTTGCTCTTTTCTCTTTTCTCTTCTTCTATCTTCTTTTATCTTCTTTTCTCTTTTCTCTTTTCTCTATTCTCTTCTGTTCTCTTTTGTCTTCTTTCCTCTGTTCCCTTTTCTCGTCTATTCTCTTTTATCTTTTCTCTTCATTTCTCTTTTCTCGTCTTTTCCATTCTCTCTTCTTTTCTCTTTTCTCATTTCTCTTTTCTTTTCTTTTCTCTTTTCTCTTCTTGTCTCTTTTTTCTCTTCTATTCTTTTCTCTTCTTTTCTCTTTTCCATTTTCTCTTCTTTTCTCTTGTCTCTTTTCTGTTTTCACTTCTTGTCTCTTTTTTCTCTTCTATTATTTTCTCTTCTTTTCTCTTTTCTATTTCCTCTTCTTTTCTATTTTATCTCTTCTCTTCTTTTCTCTTTTCCCTTTTCTTTTCTCTTTTCTCTTCTTTTCTCTTTTCTCTTCTTTTCTCTTTTCTCTTTTGTATTCTTTTATCTTCTATTCACTTTTCACTTTTATCTTTTCTTTTCTCTTCTTTTCTCTATTCTCTTCTTTTCTCTTTTCTCTTCTTTTCTCTTTCCTCATTTCTCTATTCTCATCTGTTCTCTTTTCTCTTCTTTGCTCTTTTCTCTTTTCTCTTCTTCTATCTTCTTTTATCTTCTTTTCTCTTTTCTCTTTTCTCTATTCTCTTCTGTTCTCTTTTGTCTTCTTTCCTCTGTTCCCTTTTCTCGTCTATTCTCTTTTATCTTTTCTCTTCATTTCTCTTTTCTCGTCTTTTCCATTCTCTCTTCTTTTCTCTTTTCTCATTTCTCTTTTCTTTTCTTTTCTCTTTTTTTTTAGATTAGATTACTTACAGTGTGGAAACAGGCCCTTCGGCCCAACAAGTCCACACCGCTCCGCCGAAGCGCAAACCACCCATACCCCGACATCTACATCTACCCCTTACCTAACATTACGGGCAATTTAGCATGGCCAATTCACCTGACCTGCACATCTTTGGACTGTGGGAGGAAACCGGAGTACCCGGAGGAACCCACGCAGACACGGGGAGAACGTGCAAACTCCACACAGTCAGTCGCCTGAGGCGGGAAATGAACCCGGGTCTCTGGCGCTGTGAGGCAGCAGTGCTAACCACTGTGCCACCGTGCCGCTCTTTTCTCTTTTCTCTTCTTGTCTCTTTTTTCTCTTCTATTCTTTTCTCTTCTCTTTTCCATTTTCTCTTCTTTTCTCTTGTCTCTTTTCTCTTTTCACTTCTTTTCTCTTTTATCTTATCTATTTCCTCTTCTTTTCTATTTTATCTCTTCTCTTCTTTTCTCTTTTCCATTTTCTTTTCTCTTTTCTCTTCTTTTCTCTTTTCTCTTCTTTTCTCTTCTTTTCTCCTTTCACTTTTCTTTTCTCTTTTCTCTTCTTTTCTCTTTTCTCATCTTTTCTCCTCTTTACTCTTTTCCCTTTTCTCTTCTTTTTTCTTTTCTCTTCTTTTCTCGTTTCTCTTCTTTTCTCTTTTCTCTTTTCACTTATTTTCTCTTATCACTTTTCTCTTCTTTTCTCTTTTCCCTTTTCTCTTTTTTCTCTTTTCCCTTTTCTCTTCTTTTCTCTCTTCTCTTTTTCTCTTTACTCTTCTTTTCTCTTTTCACTTTTCTCTTCTTATCTCTTCTCCTTTTTCTCATATCTGTTCTTTTCTCTTCATTTCTCTTCTTTTCTCTTTTCCCTTTATACCTCTTTTTCCTTTTCTTCTTTTCTCTTTTCACTTTTCTTTTCTCTTTTCTCTTCTTTTCTCTTTTCTCATCTTTTCTCCTCTTTACTCTTTTCCCTTTTCTCTTCTTTTTTCTTTTCTCGTTTCTCTTCTTTTCTCGTTTCTCTTCTTTTCTCTTTTCCCTTTTCTTTTCTCTTTTCTCTATTCTCTTCTTTTCTCTTTTTTCTCTTCTATTCACTTTTCACTTTTATCTTTTCTCTTCTTTTCTCTATTCTCTTCTTTTCTATTTTCCCATTTCTTTTCTTTTCTCTTTTCTCTACTTTTCTCTTTTCTCTTCTTTTCTCCTTTCACGTTTCTTTTCTCTTTTCTCTTCTTTTCTCATTCATTTTTTCTCTTTTCTCTTTTCTCTTCTTTTCTCTTCTTTTCTCTTTTCTCTTCTTTTCTCTTTTTTCTCTTCTGTTCACTTTTCTCTTTTATCTTTTCTCTTCTTTTCTCTATTCTCTTCTTTTCTCTTTTCCCTTTTCTTTTCTTTTCTCTTTTGTCTACTTTTCTCTTTTCTCTTCTTTTCTCCTTTCACGTTTCTTTTCTCTTTTCTCTTCTTTTCTCATTCATTTTTTCTCTTTTCTCTTTTATCTTTTCTTTTCTCCTCGTTTCTCTATTCTCTTCTTTTCTGTTTTCTCTTCTTTTCTCTTCATTTCTCTTTCCTCATTTCTCTATTCTCATCTGTTCTCTTTTCTCTTCTTTGCTCTTTTCTCTTTTCTCTTCTTCTATCTTCTTTTATCTTCTTTTCTCTTTTCTCTTTTCTCTATTCTCTTCTGTTCTCTTTTGTCTTCTTTACTCTGTTCCCTTTTCTCGTCTATTCTCTTTTATCTTTTCTCTTCATTTCTCTTTTCTCTTCTTTTCCATTCTCTCTTCTTTTCTCTTTTCTCATTTCTCATTTCTCTTTTCTTTTCTTTTCTCTTTTCTCTTCTTGTCTCTTTTTTCTCTTCTATTCTTTTCTCTTCTTTTCCCTTTTCCATTTTCTCTTCTTTTCTCTTGTCTCTTTTCTCTTTTCACTTCTTTTCTCTTTTCTCTTTTCTATTTCCTCTTCATTTCTATTTTATCTCTTCTCTTCTTTTCTCTTTTCCCTTTTCTTTTCTCTTTTCTCTTCTTTTCTCTTTTCTCTTCTTTTCTCTTTTCCCTTTTCTCTTCTTTTTTCTTTTCTCTTCTTTTCTCGTTTCTCTTCTTTTCTCTTTTCTCTTCTTTTCCCTTCATTTCTCTTTTCTCTTTTGTATTCTTTTATCTTCTATTCACTTTTCTCTTTTATCTTTTCTTTTCTCCTCATTTCTCTATTCTCATCTGTTCTCTTTTCTCTTCTTTGCTCTTTTCTCTTTTCTCTTCTTCTATCTTCTTTTATCTTCTTTTCTCTTTTCTCTTTTCTCTATTCTCTTCTGTTCTGTTTTGTCTTCTTTACTCTGTTCCCTTTTCTCGTCTATTCTCTTTTATCTTTTCTCTTCATTTCTCTTTTCTCGTCTTTTCCATTCTCTCTTCTTTTCTCTTTTCTCATTTCTCTTTTCTTTTCTTTTCTCTTTTCTCTTCTTGTCTCTTTTCTCTTCTTTTCTCCTTTCTTTTCTCTTTTCTCTTCTTCTCTTCTTTTCTCCTTTCTCTTCTTTTCCCTTCATTTCTCTTTTCTCTTTTGTATTCTCTTATCTTCTATTCACTTTTCTCTTTTATCTTTTCTTTTCTCTTCTTTTCTCTATTCTCTTCTTTTCTCTTTTCTCTTCTTTTCTCTTCATTTCTCTTTCCTCATTTCTCTATTCTCATCTGTTCTCTTTTCTCTTCTTTGCTCTTTTCTCTTTTCTCTTCTTCTATCTTCTTTTATCTTCTTTTCTTTTTTCTCTATTCTCTTCTGTTCTCATTTGTCTTCTTTCCACTGTTCCCTTTTCTCGTCTATTCTCTTTTATCTTTTCTCTTCATTTCTCTTTTCTCTTCTTTTCTCTTCTTTTCTCCTTTCACGTTTATTTTCTCTTTTCTCTTCTTTTCTCATTCATTTTTTCTCTTTTCCCTTTTCTTTTCTCTTTTCTCTTCTTTTCTCTTTTCTCTTCTTTTCTCCTTTCTTTTCTCTTTTCTCTTCTTCTCTTCTTTTCTCTTTTCTCTTCTTTTCCCTTCATTTCTCTTTTCTCTTTTGTATTCTTTTATCTTCTATTCACTTTTCTCTTTTATCTTTTATTTTCTCCTCATTTCTCTATTCTCATCTGTTCTCTTTTCTCTTCTTTGCTCTTTTCTCTTTTCTCTTCTTCTATCTTCTTTTATCTTCTTTTCTCTTTTCTCTTTTCTCTATTCTCTTCTGTTCTGTTTTGTCTTCTTTACTCTGTTCCCTTTTCTCGTCTATTCTCTTTTATCTTTTCTCTTCATTTCTCTTTTCTCGTCTTTTCCATTCTCTCTTCTTTTCTCTTTTCTCATTTCTCTTTTCTTTTCTTTTCTCTTTTCTCTTCTTTTCTCTCCTTTTTTCTTTTCTCTTCTTTTCTCGTTTCTCTTCTTTTCTCTTTACTCCTCTTTTCTCTTTTCCCTTTTCTTTTCTCTTTTCTCTTTTCTCTTTTCTCTTCGTATCTCTTCTTTTCTCTATTCTCTTCTTTTCTCTATTAACTTTTCTCTTCTTTTCTCTATTCTCTTCTTTTCTCTTTTTTCTCTTCTATTCACTTTTCTCTTTTATCTTTTCTCTTCTTTTCTCTATTCTCTTCTTTTCTCTTCATTTCTATTTCCTCATTTCTCTATTCTCATCTGTTCTCTTTTCTCATCTTTGCTCTTTTCTCTTTTCTCTTCTTCTATCTTCTTTTATCTTCTTTTCTTTTTTCTCTATTCTCTTCTGTTCTCTTTTGTCTTCTTTCCACTGTTCCCTTTTCTCGTCTATTCTCTTTTATCTTTTCTCTTCTTTTCTCTTTTCTCTTCTTTTCTCTTCTTTTCTCCTTTCACGTTTCTTTTCTCTTTTCTCTTCTTTTCTCATTCATTTTTTCTTTTTTCTCTTTTCTCTTCTTTTCTCTTTTCACTTCTTTTCTCCTTTCTTTTCTCTTTTCTCTTCTTCTCTTCTTTTCTCCTTTCTCTTCTTTTCCCTTCATTTCTCTTTTCTCTTTTGTATTCTCTTATCTTCTATTCACTTTTCTCTTTTATCTTTTCTTTTCTCTTCTTTTCTCTTTTCTCTTCTTTTCTCCTTTCTTTTCTCTTTTCTCTTCTTCTCTTCTTTTCTCCTTTCTCTTCTTTTCCCTTCATTTCTCTTTTCTCTTTTGTATTCTCTTATCTTCTATTCACTTTTCTCTTTTATCTTTTCTTTTCTCTTCTTTTCTCTATTCTCTTCTTTTCTCTTTTCTCTTCTTTTCTCTTCATTTCTCTTTCCTCATTTCTCTATTCTCATCTGTTCTCTTTTCTCTTCTTTGCTCTTTTCTCTTTTCTCTTCTTCTATCTTCTTTTATCTTCTTTTCTCTTTTCTCTTTTCTCTATTCTCTTCTGTTCTCTTTTGTCTTCTTTCCTCTGTTCCCTTTTCTCGTCTATTCTCTTTTATCTTTTCTCTTCATTTCTCTTTTCTCGTCTTTTCCATTCTCTCTTCTTTTCTCTTTTCTCATTTCTCTTTTCTTTTCTTTTCTCTTTTCTCTTCTTGTCTCTTTTTTCTCTTCTATTCTTTTCTCTTTTCCATTTTCTCTTCTATTCTCTTGTCTCTTTTCTGTTTTCACTTCTTGTCTCTTTTTTCTCTTCTATTATTTTCTCTTCTTTTCTCTTTTCTATTTCCTCTTCTTTTCTATTTTATCTCTTCTCTTCTTTTCTCTTTTCCCTTTTCTTTTCTCTTTTCTCTATTCTCTTCTTTTCTCTATTCTCTTCTTTTCTCTTTTTTCTCTTCTATTCACTTTTCTCTTTTATCTTTTCTCTTCTTTTCTCTATTCTCTTCTTTTCTCTTTTCTCTTCTTTTCTCTTCATTTCTCTTCCCTCATTTCTCTATTCTCATCTGTTCTCTTTTCTCTTCTTTGCTCTTTTCTCTTTTCTCTTCTTCTATCTTCTTTTATCTTCTTTTCTCTTTTCTCTATTCTCTTCTGTTCTCTTTTGTCTTCTTTCCACTGTTCCCTTTTCTCGTCTATTCTCTTTTATCTTTTCTCTTCTTTTCTCTTTTCTCTTCTTTTCTCTTCTTTTCTCCTTTCACGTTTCTTTTCTCTTTTCTCTTCTTTTCTCATTCATTTTTTCTTTTTTCTCTTTTCTCTTCTTTTCTCTTTTCTCGTCTTTTCTCCTTTCTTTTCTCTTTTCTCTTCTTCTCTTCTTTTCTCCTTTCTCTTCTTTTCCCTTCATTTCTCTTTTCTCTTTTGTATTCTCTTATCTTCTATTCACTTTTCTCTTTTATCTTTTCTTTTCTCTTCTTTTCTCTATTCTCTTCTTTTCTCTTTTCTCTTCTTTTCTCTTCATTTCTCTTTCCTCATTTCTCTATTCTCATCTGTTCTCTTTTCTCTTCTTTGCTCTTTTCTCTTTTCTCTTCTTCTATCTTCTTTTATCTTCTTTTCTCTTTTCTCTTTTCTCTATTCTCTTCTGTTCTCTTTTGTCTTCTTTCCTCTGTTCCCTTTTCTCGTCTATTCTCTTTTATCTTTTCTCTTCATTTCTCTTTTCTCGTCTTTTCCATTCTCTCTTCTTTTCTCTTTTCTCATTTCTCTTTTCTTTTCTTTTCTCTTTTCTCTTCTTGTCTCTTTTTTCTCTTCTATTCTTTTCTCTTCTTTTCTCTTTTCCATTTTCTCTTCTTTTCTCTTGTCTCTTTTCTGTTTTCACTTCCTGTCTCTTTTTTCTCTTCTATTATTTTCTCTTCTTTTCTCTTTTCTATTTCCTCTTCTTTTCTATTTTATCTCTTCTCTTCTTTTCTCTTTTCCCTTTTCTTTTCTCTTTTCTCTTCTTTTCTCTTTTCTCTTCTTTTCTCTTCTTTTCTCCTTTCACTTTTCTTTTCTCTTTTCTCTTCTTTTCTCTTTTCTCATCTTTTCGCCTCTTTACTCTTTTCGCTTTTCTCTTCTTTTTTCTTTTCTCTTCTTTTCTCGTTTCTCTTCTTTTCTCTTTTCCCTTTATTCTCTTCTTTTCTCTTTTCCTATATTCTCTTCTTTTCTCTTTTCTCTTTTCTCTTCTTTTCTTTATTCTTTAACCTTTTCTCTTCTTTTTACTCATCTTTTCTCTTTTCTCTTCTTTTCATTTCTTTTCTCTTTTCTCTCATTTTCTCTTATTTTCTCTTTTTCCTTTTCTCTTCTTTTCTCTATTCTCTTTTTCTCTTTACTCTTCTTTTCTCTTTTCGCTTTTCTCTTCTTATCTCTTCTCCTTTTTCTCATATCTGTTCTTTTCTCTTTTCTCTTTTTTCTTCATTTCTCTTCTTTTCTCTTTTCCCTTTACACCTCTTTTTTCTTTTCTTCTTTTCTCTTTTCACTTTTCTTTTCTCTTTTCTCATCTTTTCGCCTCTTTACTCTTTTCCCTTTTCTCTTCTTTTTTCTTTTCTCTTCTTTTCTCGTTTCTCTTCTTTTCTCTTTTCTCTTCTTTTCTCTTTTCCCTTTTCTTTTCTCTTTTCTCTATTCTCTTCTTTTCTCTTTTCTCTTTTGTATTCTTTTCTCTTCTATTCACTTTTCTCTTTTTTCTTTTTTCTTCCTTTCTCTTTTCTCTTCTTTTCTCCTTTCACGTTTCTTTTCTCTTTTCTCTTCTTTTCTCATTCATTTGTTCTCTTTTCTCTTTTCTCTTCTTTTCTCTTCTTTTCTCTTTTCTCTTCTTTTCTCCTTTCTTTTCTCTTTTCTCTTCTTCTCTTCTTTTCTCTTTTCTCTTCTTTTCTCCTTTCTTTTCTCTTTTCTCTTCTTCTCTTCTTTTCTCTTTTCTCTTCTTTTCCCTTCATTTCTCTTTTCTCTTTTGTATTCTTTTATCTTCTATTCACTTTTCTCTTTTATCTTTTCTTTTCTCCTCGTTTCTCTATTCTCTTCTTTTCTGTTTTCTCTTCTTTTCTCTTCATTTCTCTTTCCTCATTTCTCTATTCTCATCTGTTCTCTTTTCTCGTCTTTGCTCTTTTCTCTTTTGTCTTCTTCTATCTTCTTTTATCTTCTTTTCTCTTTTCTCTTTTCTCTATTCTCTGCTGTTCTCTTTTGTCTTCTTTACTCTGTTCCCGTTTCTCGTCTATTCTCTTTTATCTTTTCTCTTCATTTCTCTTTTCTCTTCTTTTCCATTCTCTCTTCTTTTCTCTTTTCTCATTTCTCATTTCTCTTTTCTTTTCTATTCTCTTTTCTCTTTTCTCTTCTTGTCTCTTTTTTCTCTTCTATTCTTTTCTCTTCTTTTCTCTTTTCCATTTTCTCTTCTTTTCTCTTGTCTCTTTTCTCTTTTCACTTCTTTTCTCTTTCATCTTTTCTATTTCCTCTTCTTTTCTATTTTATCTCTTCTCATCTTTTCTCTTTTCCATTTTCTTTTCTCTTTTCTCTTCTTTTCTCTTCTTTTCTCCTTTCACTTTTCTTTTCTCTTTTCTCTTCTTTTCTCTTTTCTCATCTTTTCTCCTCTTTACTCTTTTTCCTTTTCTCTTCTTTTTTCTTTTCTCTTCTTTTCTCGTTTCTCTTCTTTTCTCTTTTCTCTTTTCTCTTATTTTCTCTTATCACTTTTCTCTTCTTTTCTCTTTTCCCTTTTCTCTTTTTTCTCTTTTCCCTTTTCTCTTCTTTTCTCTCTTCTCTTTTTCTCTTTACTCTTCTTTTCTCTTTTCACTTTTCTCTTCTTATCTCTTCTCCTTTTTCTCATATCTGTTCTTTTCTCTTCATTTCTCTTCTTTTCTCTTTTCCCTTTATACCTCTTTTTCCTTTTCTTCTTTTCTCTTTTCACTTTTCTTTTCTCTTTTCACTTCTTTTCTCTTTTCTCATCTTTTCTCCTCTTTACTCTTTTCCCTTTTCTCTTCTTTTTTCTTTTCTCGTTTCTCTTCTTTTCTCGTTTCTCTTCTTTTCTCTTTTCCCTTTTCTTTTCTCTTTTCTCTATTCTCTTCTTATCTCTTTTTTCTCTTCTATTCACTTTTCACTTTTATCTTTTCTCTTCTTTTCTCTATTCTCTTCTTTTCTATTTTCCCTTTTCTTTTCTTTTCTCTTTTCTCTACTTTTCTCTTTTCTCTTCTTTTCTCCTTTCAAGTTTCTTTACTCTTTTCTCTTCTTTTCTCATTCATTTTTTCTCTTTTCTCTTTTCTCTTCTTTTCTCTTCTTTTCTCTTTTCTCTTCTTTTCTCCTTTCTTTTCTCTTTTCTCTTCTCTTCTTTTCTCTTTTCTCTTCTTTTCTCTTCATTTCTCTTTTCACTTTTGTATTCTTTTATCTTCTATTCACTTTTCTCTTTTATCTTTTCTTTTCTCTTCTTTTTTCTATTCTATTCTTTTCTCTTTTCTCTTCTTTTCTCTTCATTTCTCTTTCCTCATTTCTCTATTCTCATCTGTTCTCTTTTCTCTTCTTTGCTCTTTTCTCTTTTCTCTTCTTCTATCTTCTTTTATCTTCTTTTCTCTTTTCTCTTTTCTCTATTCTCTTCTGTTCTCTTGTGTCTTCTTTCCACTGTTCCCTTTTCTCGTCTATTCTCTTTTATCTTTTCTCTTCTTTTCTCTTTTCTCTTCTTTTCTCTTCTTTTCTCCCTTCACGTTTATTTTCTCTTTTCTCTTCTTTTCTCATTCATTTTTTCTCTTTTCCCTTTTCTTTTCTCTTTTCTCTTCTTTTCTCTTTTCTCTTCTTTTCTCTTCTTTTCTCCTTTCTTTTCTCTTTTCTCTTCTTCTCTTCTTTTCTCTTTTCTCTTCTTTTCCCTTCATTTCTCTTTTCTCTTTTGTATTCTTTTATCTTCTATTCACTTTTCTCTTTTATCTTTTCTTTTCTCCTCATTTCTCTATTCTCATCTGTTCTCTTTTCTCTTCTTTGCTCTTTTCTCTTTTCTCTTCTTCTATCTTCTTTTATCTTCTTTTCTCTTTTCTCTTTTCTCTATTCTCTTCTGTTCTGTTTTGTCTTCTTTACTCTGTTCCCTTTTCTCGTCTATTCTCTTTTATCTTCATTTCTCTTTTCTCTTCTTTTCCATTCTCTCTTCTTTTCTCTTTTCTCATTTCTCTTTTCTTTTCTTTTCTCTTTTCTCTTCTTGTCTCTTTTTTCTCTTCTGTTCACTTTTCTCTTTTATCTTTTCTCTTCTTTTCTCTATTCTCTTCTGTTCTCTTTTGTCTTCTTTCCACTGTTCCCTTTTCTCGTCTATTCTCTTTTATCTTTTCTCTTCTTTTCTCTTTTCTCTTCTTTTCTCTTCTTTTCTCCTTTCACGTTTCTTTTCTCTTTTCTCTTCTTTTCTCATTCATTTTCTCTCTTTTCTCTTTTCTCTTCTTTTCTCTTTTCTCTTCTTTTCTCCTTTCTTTTCTCTTTTCTCTTCTTCTCTTCTTTTCTCCTTTCTCTTCTTTTCCCTTCATTTCTCTTTTCTCTTTTGTATTCTTTTATCTTCTATTCACTTTTCTCTTTTATCTTTTCTTTTCTCTTCTTTTCTCTATTCTCTTCTTTTCTCTTTTCTCTTCTTGTCTCTTCATTTCTCTTTCCTCATTTCTCTATTCTCATCTGTTCTCTTTTCTCTTCTTTGCTCTTTTCTCTTTTCTCTTCTTCTATCTTCTTTTATCTTCTTTTCTCTTTTCTCTATTCTCTTCTGTTCTCTTTTGTCTTCTTTCCTCTGTTCCCTTTTCTCGTCTATTCTCTTTTATCTTTTCTCTTCATTTCTCTTTTCTCTTCTTTTCCATTCTCTCTTCTTTTCTCTTTTCTCATTTCACTTTTCTTTTCTTTTCTCTTTTCCCTTTTCTCTTCTTGTCTCTTTTTTCTTTTCTATTCTTTTCTCTTCTTTTCTCTTTTCCATTTTCTCTTATTTTCTCTTTTCCCTTTTCTCTTCTTTTCTCTATTCTCTTTTTCTCTTTACTCTTCTTTTCTCTTTTCGCTTTTCTCTTCTTATCTCTTCTCCTTTTACTCATATCTATTCTTTTCTCTTTTCTCTTCATTTCTCTTCTTTTTTCCCTTTACACCTCTTTTTTCTTTTCTTCTTTTCTCTTTTCACTTTTCTTTTCTCTTTTCTCTTCTTTTATCTTTTCTCATCTTTTCTCCTCTTTACTCTTTTCCCTTTTCTCTGCTTTTTTATTTGCTCTTCTTTTCTCGTTTCTCTTCTTTTCTCTTTTCTCTTCTTTTCTCTTTTCTCTTTTGTATTCTTTTATCTTCTATTCACTTTTCACTTTTATCTTTTCTTTTCTCTTCTTTTCTCTATTCTCTTCTTTTCACTTTTCTCTTCTTTTCTCTTTCCTCATTTCTCTATTCTCATCTGTTCTCTTTTCTCTTCTTTGCTCTTTTCTCTTTTCTCTTCTTCTATCTTCTTTTATCTTCTTTTCTCTTTTCTCTTTTCTCTATTCTCTTCTGTTCTCTTTTGTCTTCTTTCCTCTGTTCCCTTTTCTCGTCTATTCTCTTTTATCTTTTCTCTTCATTTCTCTTTTCTCGTCTTTTCCATTTTCTCTTCTTTTCTCTTTTCTCATTTCTCTTTTCTTTTCTTTTCTCTTTTTTTTTTAGATTAGATTACTTACAGTGTGGAAACAGTCCCTTCGGCCCAACAAGTCCACACCGCTCCGCCGAAGCGCAAACCACCCATACCCCGACATCTACATCTACCCCTTACCTAACATTACGGGCAATTTAGCATGGCCAATTCACCTGACCTGCACATCTTTGGACTGTGGGAGGAAACCGGAGTACCCGGAGGAACCCACGCAGACACGGGGAGAACGTGCAAACTCCACACAGTCAGTCGCCTGAGGCGGGAAATGAACCCGGGTCTCTGGCGCTGTGAGGCAGCAGTGCTAACCACTGTGCCACCGTGCCGCTCTTTTCTCTTTTCTCTTCTTGTCTCTTTTTTCTCTTCTATTCTTTTCTCTTCTCTTTTCCATTTTCTCTTCTTTTCTCTTGTCTCTTTTCTCTTTTCACTTCTTTTCTCTTTTATCTTATCTATTTCCTCTTCTTTTCTATTTTATCTCTTCTCTTCTTTTCTCTTTTCCATTTTCTTTTCTCTTTTCTCTTCTTTTCTCTTTTCTCTTCTTTTCTCTTCTTTTCTCCTTTCACTTTTCTTTTCTCTTTTCTCTTCTTTTCTCTTTTCTCATCTTTTCTCCTCTTTACTCTTTTCCCTTTTCTCTTCTTTTTTCTTTTCTCTTCTTTTCTCGTTTCTCTTCTTTTCTCTTTTCTCTTTTCACTTATTTTCTCTTATCACTTTTCTCTTCTTTTCTCTTTTCCCTTTTCTCTTTTTTCTCTTTTCCCTTTTCTCTTCTTTTCTCTCTTCTCTTTTTCTCTTTACTCTTCTTTTCTCTTTTCACTTTTCTCTTCTTATCTCTTCTCCTTTTTCTCATATCTGTTCTTTTCTCTTCATTTCTCTTCTTTTCTCTTTTCCCTTTATACCTCTTTTTCCTTTTCTTCTTTTCTCTTTTCACTTTTCTTTTCTCTTTTCTCTTCTTTTCTCTTTTCTCATCTTTTCTCCTCTTTACTCTTTTCCCTTTTCTCTTCTTTTTTCTTTTCTCGTTTCTCTTCTTTTCTCGTTTCTCTTCTTTTCTCTTTTCCCTTTTCTTTTCTCTTTTCTCTATTCTCTTCTTTTCTCTTTTTTCTCTTCTATTCACTTTTCACTTTTATCTTTTCTCTTCTTTTCTCTATTCTCTTCTTTTCTATTTTCCCTTTTCTTTTCTTTTCTCTTTTCTCTACTTTTCTCTTTTCTCTTCTTTTCTCCTTTCACGTTTCTTTTCTCTTTTCTCTTCTTTTCTCATTCATTTTTTCTCTTTTCTCTTCTTTTCTCTTGTTTTCTCTTTTCTCTTCTTTTCTCTTTTTTCTCTTCTGTTCACTTTTCTCTTTTATCTTTTCTCTTCTTTTCTCTATTCTCTTCTTTTCTCTTTTCCCTTTTCTTTTCTTTTCTCTTTTGTCTACTTTTCTCTTTTCTCTTCTTTTCTCCTTTCACGTTTCTTTTCTCTTTTCTCTTCTTTTCTCATTCATTTTTTCTCTTTTCTCTTTTATCTTTTCTTTTCTCCTCGTTTCTCTATTCTCTTCTTTTCTGTTTTCTCTTCTTTTCTCTTCATTTCTCTTTCCTCATTTCTCTATTCTCATCTGTTCTCTTTTCTCTTCTTTGCTCTTTTCTCTTTTCTCTTCTTCTATCTTCTTTTATCTTCTTTTCTCTTTTCTCTTTTCTCTGTTCTCTTCTGTTCTCTTTTGTCTTCTTTACTCTGTTCCCTTTTCTCGTCTATTCTCTTTTATCTTTTCTCTTCATTTCTCTTTTCTCTTCTTTTCCATTCTCTCTTCTTTTCTCTTTTCTCATTTCTCATTTCTCTTTTCTTTTCTTTTCTCTTTTCTCTTCTTGTCTCTTTTTTCTCTTCTATTCTTTTCTCTTCTTTTCCCTTTTCCATTTTCTCTTCTTTTCTCTTGTCTCTTTTCTCTTTTCACTTCTTTTCTCTTTTCTCTTTTCTATTTCCTCTTCATTTCTATTTTATCTCTTCTCTTCTTTTCTCTTTTCCCTTTTCTTTTCTCTTTTCTCTTCTTTTCTCTTTTCTCTTCTTTTCTCTTTTCCCTTTTCTCTTCTTTTTTCTTTTCTCTTCTTTTCTCGTTTCTCTTCTTTTCTCTTTTCTCTTCTTTTCCCTTCATTTCTCTTTTCTCTTTTGTATTCTTTTATCTTCTATTCACTTTTCTCTTTTATCTTTTCTTTTCTCCTCATTTCTCTATTCTCATCTGTTCTCTTTTCTCTTCTTTGCTCTTTTCTCTTTTCTCTTCTTCTATCTTCTTTTATCTTCTTTTCTCTTTTCTCTTTTCTCTATTCTCTTCTGTTCTGTTTTGTCTTCTTTCCTCTGTTCCCTTTTCTCGTCTATTCTCTTTTATCTTTTCTCTTCATTTCTCTTTTCTCGTCTTTTCCATTCTCACTTCTTTTCTCTTTTCTCATTTCTCTTTTCTTTTCTTTTCTCTTTTCTCTTCTTGTCTCTTTTCTCTTCTTTTCTCCTTTCTTTTCTCTTTTCTCTTCTTCTCTTCTTTTCTCCTTTCTCTTCTTTTCCCTTCATTTCTCTTTTCTCTTTTGTATTCTCTTATCTTCTATTCACTTTTCTCTTTTATCTTTTCTTTTCTCTTCTTTTCTCTATTCTCTTCTTTTCTCTTTTCTCTTCTTTTCTCTTCATTTCTCTTTCCTCATTTCTCTATTCTCATCTGTTCTCTTTTCTCTTCTTTGCTCTTTTCTCTTTTCTCTTCTTCTATCTTCTTTTATCTTCTTTTCTTTTTTCTCTATTCTCTTCTGTTCTCATTTGTCTTCTTTCCACTGTTCCCTTTTCTCGTCTATTCTCTTTTATCTTTTCTCTTCATTTCTCTTTTCTCTTCTTTTCTCTTCTTTTCTCCTTTCACGTTTATTTTCTCTTTTCTCTTCTTTTCTCATTCATTTTTTCTCTTTTCCCTTTTCTTTTCTCTTTTCTCTTCTTTTCTCTTTTCTCTTCTTTTCTCTTCTTTTCTCCTTTCTTTTCTCTTTTCTCTTCTTCTCTTCTTTTCTCTTTTCTCTTCTTTTCCCTTCATTTCTCTTTTCTCTTTTGTATTCTTTTATCTTCTATTCACTTTTCTCTTTTATCTTTTATTTTCTCCTCATTTCTCTATTCTCATCTGTTCTCTTTTCTCTTCTTTGCTCTTTTCTCTTTTCTCTTCTTCTATCTTCTTTTATCTTCTTTTCTCTTTTCTCTTTTCTCTATTCTCTTCTGTTCTCTTTTGTCTTCTTTCCTCTGTTCCCTTTTCTCGTCTATTCTCTTTTATCTTTTCTCTTCATTTCTCTTTTCTCGTCTTTTCCATTCTCTCTTCTTTTCTCTTTTCTCATTTCTCTTTTCTTTTCTTTTCTCTTTTCTCTTCTTGTCTCTTTTTTCTCTTCTATTCTTTTCTCTTCTTTTCTCTTTTCCATTTTCTCTTCTTTTCTCTTGTCTCTTTTCTGTTTTCACTTCTTGTCTCTTTTTTCTCTTCTATTATTTTCTCTTCTTTTCTCTTTTCTATTTCCTCTTCTTTTCTATTTTATCTCTTCTCTTCTTTTCTCTTTTCCCTTTTCTTTTCTCTTTTCTCTTCTTTTCTCTTTTCTCTTCTTTTCTCTTTTCTCTTTTGTATTCTTTTATCTTCTATTCACTTTTCACTTTTATCTTTTCTTTTCTCTTCTTTTCTCTATTCTCTTCTTTTCTCTTTTCTCTTCTTTTCTCTTTCCTCATTTCTCTATTCTCATCTGTTCTCTTTTCTCTTCTTTGCTCTTTTCTCTTTTCTCTTCTTCTATCTTCTTTTATCTTCTTTTCTCTTTTCTCTTTTCTCTATTCTCTTCTGTTCTCTTTTGTCTTCTTTCCTCTGTTCCCTTTTCTCGTCTATTCTCTTTTATCTTTTCTCTTCATTTCTCTTTTCTCGTCTTTTCCATTCTCTCTTCTTTTCTCTTTTCTCATTTCTCTTTTCTTTTCTTTTCTCTTTTTTTTTAGATTAGATTACTTACAGTGTGGAAACAGGCCCTTCGGCCCAACAAGTCCACACCGCTCCGCCGAAGCGCAAACCACCCATACCCCGACATCTACATCTACCCCTTACCTAACATTACGGGCAATTTAGCATGGCCAATTCACCTGACCTGCACATCTTTGGACTGTGGGAGGAAACCGGAGTACCCGGAGGAACCCACGCAGACACGGGGAGAACGTGCAAACTCCACACAGTCAGTCGCCTGAGGCGGGAAATGAACCCGGGTCTCTGGCGCTGTGAGGCAGCAGTGCTAACCACTGTGCCACCGTGCCGCTCTTTTCTCTTTTCTCTTCTTGTCTCTTTTTTCTCTTCTATTCTTTTCTCTTCTCTTTTCCATTTTCTCTTCTTTTCTCTTGTCTCTTTTCTCTTTTCACTTCTTTTCTCTTTTATCTTATCTATTTCCTCTTCTTTTCTATTTTATCTCTTCTCTTCTTTTCTCTTTTCCATTTTCTTTTCTCTTTTCTCTTCTTTTCTCTTTTCTCTTCTTTTCTCTTCTTTTCTCCTTTCACTTTTCTTTTCTCTTTTCTCTTCTTTTCTCTTTTCTCATCTTTTCTCCTCTTTACTCTTTTCCCTTTTCTCTTCTTTTTTCTTTTCTCTTCTTTTCTCGTTTCTCTTCTTTTCTCTTTTCTCTTTTCACTTATTTTCTCTTATCACTTTTCTCTTCTTTTCTCTTTTCCCTTTTCTCTTTTTTCTCTTTTCCCTTTTCTCTTCTTTTCTCTCTTCTCTTTTTCTCTTTACTCTTCTTTTCTCTTTTCACTTTTCTCTTCTTATCTCTTCTCCTTTTTCTCATATCTGTTCTTTTCTCTTCATTTCTCTTCTTTTCTCTTTTCCCTTTATACCTCTTTTTCCTTTTCTTCTTTTCTCTTTTCACTTTTCTTTTCTCTTTTCTCTTCTTTTCTCTTTTCTCATCTTTTCTCCTCTTTACTCTTTTCCCTTTTCTCTTCTTTTTTCTTTTCTCGTTTCTCTTCTTTTCTCGTTTCTCTTCTTTTCTCTTTTCCCTTTTCTTTTCTCTTTTCTCTATTCTCTTCTTTTCTCTTTTTTCTCTTCTATTCACTTTTCACTTTTATCTTTTCTCTTCTTTTCTCTATTCTCTTCTTTTCTATTTTCCCATTTCTTTTCTTTTCTCTTTTCTCTACTTTTCTCTTTTCTCTTCTTTTCTCCTTTCACGTTTCTTTTCTCTTTTCTCTTCTTTTCTCATTCATTTTTTCTCTTTTCTCTTTTCTCTTCTTTTCTCTTCTTTTCTCTTTTCTCTTCTTTTCTCTTTTTTCTCTTCTGTTCACTTTTCTCTTTTATCTTTTCTCTTCTTTTCTCTATTCTCTTCTTTTCTCTTTTCCCTTTTCTTTTCTTTTCTCTTTTGTCTACTTTTCTCTTTTCTCTTCTTTTCTCCTTTCACGTTTCTTTTCTCTTTTCTCTTCTTTTCTCATTCATTTTTTCTCTTTTCTCTTTTATCTTTTCTTTTCTCCTCGTTTCTCTATTCTCTTCTTTTCTGTTTTCTCTTCTTTTCTCTTCATTTCTCTTTCCTCATTTCTCTATTCTCATCTGTTCTCTTTTCTCTTCTTTGCTCTTTTCTCTTTTCTCTTCTTCTATCTTCTTTTATCTTCTTTTCTCTTTTCTCTTTTCTCTATTCTCTTCTGTTCTCTTTTGTCTTCTTTACTCTGTTCCCTTTTCTCGTCTATTCTCTTTTATCTTTTCTCTTCATTTCTCTTTTCTCTTCTTTTCCATTCTCTCTTCTTTTCTCTTTTCTCATTTCTCATTTCTCTTTTCTTTTCTTTTCTCTTTTCTCTTCTTGTCTCTTTTTTCTCTTCTATTCTTTTCTCTTCTTTTCCCTTTTCCATTTTCTCTTCTTTTCTCTTGTCTCTTTTCTCTTTTCACTTCTTTTCTCTTTTCTCTTTTCTATTTCCTCTTCATTTCTATTTTATCTCTTCTCTTCTTTTCTCTTTTCCCTTTTCTTTTCTCTTTTCTCTTCTTTTCTCTTTTCTCTTCTTTTCTCTTTTCCCTTTTCTCTTCTTTTTTCTTTTCTCTTCTTTTCTCGTTTCTCTTCTTTTCTCTTTTCTCTTCTTTTCCCTTCATTTCTCTTTTCTCTTTTGTATTCTTTTATCTTCTATTCACTTTTCTCTTTTATCTTTTCTTTTCTCCTCATTTCTCTATTCTCATCTGTTCTCTTTTCTCTTCTTTGCTCTTTTCTCTTTTCTCTTCTTCTATCTTCTTTTATCTTCTTTTCTCTTTTCTCTTTTCTCTATTCTCTTCTGTTCTGTTTTGTCTTCTTTACTCTGTTCCCTTTTCTCGTCTATTCTCTTTTATCTTTTCTCTTCATTTCTCTTTTCTCGTCTTTTCCATTCT
Source organism: Chiloscyllium punctatum (assembly GCF_047496795.1). Classification (NCBI taxonomy): domain Eukaryota; kingdom Metazoa; phylum Chordata; class Chondrichthyes; order Orectolobiformes; family Hemiscylliidae; genus Chiloscyllium; species Chiloscyllium punctatum. The sequence goes on from NC_092779.1 coordinate 38,117,903, forward strand.
CTCTTCTTTTCTCTTTTCTCATTTCTCTTTTCTTTTCTTTTCTCTTTTCTCTTCTTGTCTCTTTTCTCTTCTTTTCTCCTTTCTTTTCTCTTTTCTCTTCTTCTCTTCTTTTCTCCTTTCTCTTCTTTTCCCTTCATTTCTCTTTTCTCTTTTGTATTCTCTTATCTTCTATTCACTTTTCTCTTTTATCTTTTCTTTTCTCTTCTTTTCTCTATTCTCTTCTTTTCTCTTTTCTCTTCTTTTCTCTTCATTTCTCTTTCCTCATTTCTCTATTCTCATCTGTTCTCTTTTCTCTTCTTTGCTCTTTTCTCTTTTCTCTTCTTCTATCTTCTTTTATCTTCTTTTCTTTTTTCTCTATTCTCTTCTGTTCTCATTTGTCTTCTTTCCACTGTTCCCTTTTCTCGTCTATTCTCTTTTATCTTTTCTCTTCATTTCTCTTTTCTCTTCTTTTCTCTTCTTTTCTCCTTTCACGTTTATTTTCTCTTTTCTCTTCTTTTCTCATTCATTTTTTCTCTTTTCCCTTTTCTTTTCTCTTTTCTCTTCTTTTCTCTTTTCTCTTCTTTTCTCCTTTCTTTTCTCTTTTCTCTTCTTCTCTTCTTTTCTCTTTTCTCTTCTTTTCCCTTCATTTCTCTTTTCTCTTTTGTATTCTTTTATCTTCTATTCACTTTTCTCTTTTATCTTTTATTTTCTCCTCATTTCTCTATTCTCATCTGTTCTCTTTTCTCTTCTTTGCTCTTTTCTCTTTTCTCTTCTTCTATCTTCTTTTATCTTCTTTTCTCTTTTCTCTTTTCTCTATTCTCTTCTGTTCTGTTTTGTCTTCTTTACTCTGTTCCCTTTTCTCGTCTATTCTCTTTTATCTTTTCTCTTCATTTCTCTTTTCTCGTCTTTTCCATTCTCTCTTCTTTTCTCTTTTCTCATTTCTCTTTTCTTTTCTTTTCTCTTTTCTCTTCTTGTCTCTTTTCTCTTCTTTTCTCCTTTCTTTTCTCTTTTCTCTTCTTCTCTTCTTTTCTCCTTTCTCTTCTTTTCCCTTCATTTCTCTTTTCTCTTTTGTATTCTCTTATCTTCTATTCACTTTTCTCTTTTATCTTTTCTTTTCTCTTCTTTTCTCTATTCTCTTCTTTTCTCTTTTCTCTTCTTTTCTCTTCATTTCTCTTTCCTCATTTCTCTATTCTCATCTGTTCTCTTTTCTCTTCTTTGCTCTTTTCTCTTTTCTCTTCTTCTATCTTCTTTTATCTTCTTTTCTCTTTTCTCTTTTCTCTATTCTCTTCTGTTCTCTTTTGTCTTCTTTCCTCTGTTCCCTTTTCTCGTCTATTCTCTTTTATCTTTTCTCTTCATTTCTCTTTTCTCGTCTTTTCCATTCTCTCTTCTTTTCTCTTTTCTCATTTCTCTTTTCTTTTCTTTTCTCTTTTCTCTTCTTGTCTCTTTTTTCTCTTCTATTCTTTTCTCTTCTTTTCTCTTTTCCATTTTCTCTTCTTTTCTCTTGTCTCTTTTCTGTTTTCACTTCTTGTCTCTTTTTTCTCTTCTATTATTTTCTCTTCTTTTCTCTTTTCTATTTCCTCTTCTTTTCTATTTTATCTCTTCTCTTCTTTTCTCTTTTCCCTTTTCTTTTCTCTTTTCTCTTCTTTTCTCTTTTCTCTTCTTTTCTCTTGTCTCTTTTGTATTCTTTTATCTTCTATTCACTTTTCACTTTTATCTTTTCTTTTCTCTTCTTTTCTCTTTTCTCTTCTTTTCTCTTCATTTCTCTTTCCTCATTTCTCTATTCTCATCTGTTCTCTTTTCTCTTCTTTGCTCTTTTCTCTTTTCTCTTCTTCTATCTTCTTTTATCTTCTTTTCTTTTTTCTCTATTCTCTTCTGTTCTCATTTGTCTTCTTTCCACTGTTCCCTTTTCTCGTCTATTCTCTTTTATCTTTTCTCTTCATTTCTCTTTTCTCTTCTTTTCTCTTCTTTTCTCCTTTCACGTTTATTTTCTCTTTTCTCTTCTTTTCTCATTCATTTTTTCTCTTTTCCCTTTTCTTTTCTCTTTTCTCTTCTTTTCTCTTTTCTCTTCTTTTCTCTTCTTTTTTCCTTTCTTTTCTCTTTTCTCTTCTTCTCTTCTTTTCTCTTTTCTCTTCTTTTCCCTTCATTTCTCTTTTCTCTTTTGTATTCTTTTATCTTCTATTCACTTTTCTCTTTTATCTTTTCTTTTCTCCTCATTTCTCTATTCTCATCTGTTCTCTTTTCTCTTCTTTGCTCTTTTCTCTTTTCTCTTCTTCTATCTTCTTTTCTCTTTTCTCTTTTCTCTATTCTCTTCTGTTCTGTTTTGTCTTCTTTACTCTGTTCCCTTTTCTCGTCTATTCTCTTTTATCTTTTCTCTTCATTTCTCTTTTCTCGTCTTTTCCATTCTCTCTTCTTTTCTCTTTTCTCATTTCTCTTTTCTTTTCTTTTCTCTTTTCTCTTCTTGTCTCTTTTCTCTTCTTTTCTCCTTTCTTTTCTCTTTTCTCTTCTTCTCTTCTTTTCTCCTTTCTCTTCTTTTCCCTTCATTTCTCTTTTCTCTTTTGTATTCTCTTATCTTCTATTCACTTTTCTCTTTTATCTTTTCTTTTCTCTTCTTTTCTCTATTCTCTTCTTTTCTCTTTTCTCTTCTTTTCTCTTCATTTCTCTTTCCTCATTTCTCTATTCTCATCTGTTCTCTTTTCTCTTCTTTGCTCTTTTCTCTTTTCTCTTCTTCTATCTTCTTTTATCTTCTTTTCTCTTTTCTCTTTTCTCTATTCTCTTCTGTTCTCTTTTGTCTTCTTTCCTCTGTTCCCTTTTCTCGTCTATTCTCTTTTATCTTTTCTCTTCATTTCTCTTTTCTCGTCTTTTCCATTCTCTCTTCTTTTCTCTTTTCTCATTTCTCTTTTCTTTTCTTTTCTCTTTTCTCTTCTTGTCTCTTTTTTCTCTTCTATTCTTTTCTCTTCTTTTCTCTTTTCCATTTTCTCTTCTTTTCTCTTGTCTCTTTTCTGTTTTCACTTCTTGTCTCTTTTTTCTCTTCTATTATTTTCTCTTCTTTTCTCTTTTCTATTTCCTCTTCTTTTCTATTTTATCTCTTCTCTTCTTTTCTCTTTTCCCTTTTCTTTTCTCTTTTCTCTTCTTTTCTCTTTTCTCTTCTTTTCTCCTTTCACTTTTCTTTTCTCTTTTCTCTTCTTTTCTCTTTTCTCATCTTTTCGCCTCTTTACTCTTTTCGCTTTTCTCTTCTTTTTTCTTTTCTCTTCTTTTCTCGTTTCTCTACTTTTCTCTTTTCTCTTATTTTCTCTTTTCACTTTTCTCTTCTTTTCTCTTTTCCCTTTTCTCTTGTTTTCTCTTTTCCCTTTTCTCTTCTTTTCTCTATTCTCTTTTTCTCTTTACTCTTCTTTTCTCTTTTCGCTTTTCTCTTCTTATCTCTTCTCCTTTTTCTCATATCTGTTCTTTTCTCTTTTCTCTTTTCGCTTCATTTCTCTTCTTTTCTCTTTTCCCTTCACACCTCTTTTTCCTTTTCTTCTTTTCTCTTTTCACTTTTCTTTTCTCTTTTCTCTTCTTTTCTCTTTTCTCATCTTTTCTCCTCTTTACTCTTTTCCCTTTTCTCTTCTTTTTTCTTTTCTCTTCTTTTCTGGTTTCTCTTCTTTTCTCTTTTCTCTTCTTTTCTCTTTTCCCTTTTCTTTTCTCTTTTCTCTATTCTCTTCTTTTCTCTTTTCTCCTCTTTTCTCGACATTTCCCTTCATTTCTCTTTTCTCTTTTGTATTCTTTTCTCTTCTATTCACTTTTCTCTTTTAACTTTTCTCTTCTTTTCTCTATTCTCTTCTTTTCTCTTTTTTCTCTTCTATTCACTTTTCTCTTTTATCTTTTCTCTTCTTTTCTCTTTTCTCCTCTTTTCTCTTTTCCCTTTTCTTTTCTCTTTTCTCTTTTCTCTTTTCTCTTCGTATCTCTTCTTTTCTCTTTTCTCTTCTCTTCTCTACTTTTCTCTTTTCCCTTTATTCTCTTCTTTTCTCTTTTCCTATATTCTCTTCTTTTCTCTTTTCTCTTTTCTCCTCTTTTCTGTTCTTTATTCTTTAACCTTTTCTCTTCTTTTTACTCTTCTTTTCTCTTTTCTCTTCTTTTCATTTCTTTTCTCTTCTTTTCTATTCTCTCTTCTTTTCTCTTCCTTTCTCTATATATTCTCTTTTCTCTTTTCTCTCATTTTCTCTTATTTTCTCTTTTTCCTTTTCTCTTCTTTTCTCTAGTCTCTTTTTCTCTTTACTCTTCTTTTCTCTTTTCGCTTTTCTCTTCTTATCTCTTCTCCTTTTTCTCATATCTGTTCTTTTCTCTTTTCTCTTTTTTCTTCATTTCTCTTCTTTTCTCTTTTCCCTTTACACCTCTTTTTCCTTTTCTTCTTTTCTCTTTTCACTTTTCTTTTCTCTTTTCTCTTCTTTTCTCTTTTCTCAACTTTTCTCCTCTTTACTCTTTTCCCTTTTCTCTTCTTTTTTCTTTTCTCTTCTTTTCTCGTTTCTCTTCTTTTCTCTTTTCTCTTCTTTTCTCTTTTCCCTTTTCTTTTCTCTTTTCTCTATTCTCTTCTTTTCCCTTTTCTCGTCTTTTCTCTTTTCTCGTCATTTCCCTTCATTTCTCTTTTCTCTTTTCTCTTTTGTATTCTTTTCTCTTCTATTCACTTTTCTCTTTTAACTTTTCTCTTCTTTTCTCTATTCTCTTCTTTTCTCTTTTTTCTCTTCTATTCACTTTTCTTTTTTATCTTTTCTCTTCTTTTCTCTTTTCTCCTCTTTTCTCTTTTCCCTTTTCTTTTCTCTTTTCTCTTTTCTCTTCATATCTCCTCTTTTCTCTTTTCACTTCTTTTCTCTTTTCTCTTTTCTATTTCCTCTTCTTTTCTATTTTATCTCTTCTCTTCTTTTCTCTTTTCCCTTTTCTTTTCTCTTTTCTCTATTCTCTTCTTTTCTCTTTTCTCGTCTTTTCACTTTTATCTTCATTTCCCTTCATTTTTCTTTTCTCTTTTCTCTTTTGAATTCTTTTCTCTTCTATTCACTTTTCTCTATTAACTTTTCTCTTCTTTTCTCTATTCTCTTCTTTTCTCTATTAACTTTTCTCTTCTTTTCTGTATTCTCTTCTTTTCTTTTTTCTCTTCTTTTCTCTTCATTTCTCTTTCCTCATTTCTCTATTCTCATCTGTTCTCTTTCTCTTCTTTGCTCTTTTCTCTTTTCTCTTCTTCTATCTTCTTTTATCTTCTTTTCTCTTTTCTCTTCTTTTCTCTCCTTTTTTCTTTTCTCTTCTTTTCTCGTTTCTCTTCTTTTCTCCTTTCTTTTCTCTTTTCTCTTCTTCTCTTCTTTTCTCCTTTCTCTTCTTTTCCCTTCATTTCTCTTTTCTCTTTTGTATTCTCTTATCTTCTATTCACTTTTCTCTTTTATCTTTTCTTTTCTCTTCTTTTCTCTATTCTCTTCTTTTCTCTTGTCTCTTTTCTGTTTTCACTTCTTGTCTTTTTTTTCTCTTCTATTATTTTCTCTTCTTTTCTCTTTTCTATTTCCTCTTCTTTTCTATTTTATCTCTTCTCTTCTTTTCTCTTTTCCCTTTTCTTTTCTCTTTTCTCTTCTTTTTTCTTTTCTCTTCTTTTCTCGTTTCTCTTCTTTTCTCTTTTCTCTTATTTTCTCTTTTCACTTTTCTCTTCTTTTCTCTTTTCCCTTTTCTCGTGTTTTCTCTTTTCCCTTTTCTCTTCTTTTCTCTATTCTCTTTTTCTCTTTACTCTTCTTTTCTCTTTTCGCTTTTCTCTTCTTATCTCTTCTCCTTTTTCTCATATCTGTTCTTTTCTCTTTTCTCTTTTCGCTTCATTTCTCTTCTTTTCTCTTTTCCCTTTACACCTCTTTTTCCTTTTCTTCTTTTCTCTTTTCACTTTTCTTTTCTCTTTTCTCTTCTTTTCTCTTTTCTCATCTTTTCTCCTCTTTACTCTTTTCCCTTTTCTCTTCTTTTTTCTTTTCTCTTCTTTTATCGTTTCTCTTCTTTTCTCTTTTCTCTTCTTTTCTCTTTTCCCTTTTCTTTTCTCTTTTCTCTATTCTCTTCTTTTCTCTTTTCTCGTCTTTTCTCTTTTCTCGTCATTTCCCTTCATTTCTCTTTTCTCTTTTGTATTCTTTTCTCTTCTATTCACTTTTCTCTTTTAACTTTTCTCTTCTTTTCTCCATTCTCTTCTTTTCTCTTTTTTCTCTTCTATTCACTTTTCTCTTTTATCTTTTCTCTTCTTTTCTCTTTTCTCCTCTTTTCTCTTTTCCCTTTTCTTTTCTCTTTTCTCTTTTCTCTTTTCTCTTCTTATCTCTTCTTTTCTCTTTTCTCTTCTCTTCTCTACTTTTCTCTTTTCCCTTTATTCTCTTCTTTTCTCTTTTCCTATATTCTCTTCTTTTCTCTTTTCTCTTTTCTCTTCTTTTCTCTTCTTTATTCTTTAACCTTTTCTCTTCTTTTAACTCTTCTTTTCTCTTTTCTCTTCTTTTCATTTCTTTTCTCTTCTTTTCTATTCTCTCTTCTTTTCTCTTCCTTTCTCTATATATTCTCTTTTCTCTTTTCTCTCATTTTCTCTTATTTTCTCTTTTTCCTTTTCTCTTCTTTTCTCTATTCTCTTTTTCTCTTTACTCTTCTTTTCTCTTTTCGCTTTTCTCTTCTTATCTCTTCTCCTTTTTCTCATATCTGTTCTTTTCTCTTTTCTCATTTTTCTTCATTTCTCTTCTTTTCTCTTTTCCCTTTACACCTCTTTTTTCTTTTCTTCTTTTCTCTTTACACTTTTCTTTTCTCTTTTCTCTTCTTTTCTCTTTTCTCATCTTTTCTCCTCTTTACTCTTTTCCCTTTTCTCTTCTTTTTCCTCTTCTCTTCTTTTCACGTTTCTCTTCTTTTCTCTTTTCTCTTCTTTTCTCTTTTCCCTTTTCTTTTCTCTTTTCTCTATTCTCTTCTTTTCTCTTTTCTCTTTTGTATTCTTTTCTCTTCTATTCACTTTTCTCTTTTAACTTTTCTCTTCTTTTCTCTATTCTCTTCTTTTCTCTTTTTTCTCTTCTATTCACTTTTCTCTTTTATCTTTTCTCTTCTTTTCTCTATTCTCTTCTTTTCTCTATTAACTTTTCTCTTCTTTTCTCTATTCTCTTCTTTTCTCTTTTTTCTCTTCTATTCACTTTTCTCTTTTATCTTTTCTCTTCTTTTCTCTATTGTCTTCTTTTATCTTTTCTCTTCTTTTCTCTATTCTCTTCTTTTCTCTTTTGTCTTCTTTTCTCTTCATTTCTCTTTCCTCATTTCTCTATTCTCATCTGTTCTCTTTTCTCTTCTTTGCTCTCTTCTCTTTTCTCTTCTTCTATCTTCTTTTATCTTCTTTTCTCTTTTCTCTATTCTCTTATGTTCTCTTTTGTCTTCTTTCCACTGTTCCCTTTTCTCGTCTATTCTCTTTTATCTTTTCTCTTCTTTTCTCTTTTCTCTTCTTTTCTCCTTTCACGTTTCTTTTCTCTTTTCTCTTCTTTTCTCATTCATTTTCTCTCTTTTCTCTTTTCTCTTCTTTTCTGTTTTCTCTTCTTCTCTTCTTTTCTCCTTTCTCTTCTTTTCCCTTCATTTCTCTTTTCTCTTTTGTATTCTTTTATCTTCTATTCACTTTTCTCTTTTATCTTTTCTTTTCTCCTCATTTCTCTATTCTCATCTGTTCTCTTTTCTCATCTGTTCTCTTTTCTCTTCTTTGCTCTTTTCTCTTTTCTCTTCTTCTATCTTCTTTTATCTTCTTTTCTCTTTTCTCTTTTCTCTATTCTCTTCTGTTCTCTTTTGTCTTCTTTACTCTGTTCCCGTTTCTCGTCTATTCTCTTTTATCTTTTCTCTTCATTTCTCTTTTCTCTTCTTTTCTCTTCTTTTCTCCTTTCACTTTTCTTTTCTCTTTTCTCTTCTTTTCTCTTTTCTCATCTTTTCTCTTCTTTTCTCTTTTCCCTTTTCTCTTGTTTTCTCTTTTCCCTTTTCTCTTCTTTTCTCTATTCTCTTTTTCTCTTTACTCTTCTTTTCTCTTTTCGCTTTTCTCTTCTTATCTCTTCTCCTTTTTCTCATATCTGTTCTTTTCTCTTTTCTCTTTTCGCTTCATTTCTCTTCTTTTCTCTTTTCCCTTTACACCTCTTTTTCCTTTTCTTCTTTTCTCTTTTCACTTTTCTTTTCTCTTTTCTCTTCTTTTCTCGTTTCTCTTCTTTTCTCTTTTCTCTTCTTTTCTCTTTTCCCTTTTCTTTTCTCTTTTCTCTATTCTCTTCTTTTCTCTTTTCTCGTCTTTTCTCTTTTCTTGTCATTTCCCTTCATTTCTCTTTTCTCTTTTCTCTTCTGTATTCTTTTCTCTTCTATTCACTTTTCTCTTTTAACTTTTGTCTTCTTTTCTCCATTCTCTTCATTTCTCTTTTTTCTCTTCTATTCACTTTTCTCTTTTATCTTTTCTCTTCTTTTCTCTTTTCTCCTCTTTTCTCTTTTCCCTTTTCTTTTCTCTTTTCTCTTTTCTCTTTTCTCTTCGTATCTCTTCTTTTCTCTTTTCTCTTCTTTTCTCTACTTTTCTCTTTTCCCTTTATTCTCTTCTTTTCTCTTTTACTATATTCTCTTCTTTTCTCTTTTCTCTTTTCTCTTCTTTTCTCTTCTTTATTCTTTAATCTTTTCTCTTCTTTTTACTCTTCTTTTCTCTTTTCTCTTCTTTTCATTTCTTTTCTCTTCTTTTCTCTTTTCTCGTCATTTCCCTTCATTTCTCTTTTCTCTTTTCTCTTTTGTATTCTTTTCTCTTCTATTCACTTTTCTCTTTTAACTTTTGTCTTCTTTTCTCTATTCTCTTCATTTCTCTTTTTTCTCTTATATTCACTTTTCTCTTTTATCTTTTCTCTTCTTTTCTCTTTTCTCCTCTTTTCTCTTTTCCCTTCTCTTTTCTCTTTTCTCTTTTCTCTTCGTATCTCTTCTTTTCTCTTTTCTCTTCTTTTCTCTACTTTTCTCTTTTCCCTTTATTCTCTTCTTTTCTCTTTTCCTATATTCTCTTCTTTTCTCTTTTCTCTTTTCTCTTCTTTTCTCTTCTTTATTCTTTAACCTTTTCTCTTCTTTTCATTTCTTTTCTCTTCTTTTCTCTTTTCTCTTCTTTTCTCTTCCTTCCTCTATATATTCTCTTTTCTCTTTTCTCTCATTTTCTCTTATTTTCTCTTTTTCCTTTTCTCTTCTTTTCTCTATTCTCTTTTTCTCTTTACTCTTCTTTTCTCTTTTCGCTTTTCTCTTCTTATCTCTTCTCCTTTTTCTCATATCTGTTCTTTTCTCTTTTCGCGTCATTTCTCTTCTTTTCTCTTTTCCCTTTACACCTCTTTTTTCTTTTCTTCTTTTCTCTTTTCACTTTTTTTTCTCTTTTCTCTTCTTTTCTCTTTTCTCATCTTTTCTCCTCTTTACTCTTTTCCCTTTTCTCTTCTTTTTTCTTTTCTCTTCTTTTCTCGTTTCTCTTCTTTTCTCTTTTCTCTTCTTTTCTCTTTTCCCTTTTCTTTTCTCTTTTCTCTATTCTCTTCTTTTCTCTTTTCTCTTTTGTATTCTTTTCTCTTCTATTCACTTTTCTCTTTTAACTTTTCTCTTCTTTTCTGTATTCTCTTCTTTTCTCTTTTTTCTCTTCTATTCACTTTTCTCTTTTATTTTTTCTCTTCTTTTCTCTATTCTCTTCTTTTCTATTTTCCCTTTTCTCTTCTTTTCTCTTTTCTCTACTTTTCTCTTTTCTCTTCTTTTCTCCTTTCACGTTTCTTTTCTCTTTTCTCTTCTTTTCTCATTCATTTTTTCTCTTTTCTCTTTTCTCTTCTTTTCTCTTCTTTTCTCTTTTCTCTTCTTTTCTCCTTTCTTTTCTCTTGTCTCTTCTCTTCTTTTCTCTTTTCTCTTCTTTTCTCTTCATTTCTCTTTTCACTTTTGTATTCTTTTATCTTCTATTCACATTTCTCTTTTACCTTTTCTCTTCTTTTCTCTATTCTCTTCTTTTCTCTTTTCCCTTTTCTTTTCTTTTCTCTTTTCTCTTCTTTTCTCTTTTCTCTTCTTTTCTCTTCCTTTCTCCTTTCACGTTTCTTTTCTCTTCTTTTCTCATTCATTTTTTCTCTTTTCTCTTTTCTCTTCTTTTCTCTTTTCTCTTCTTTTCTCCTTTCTTTTCTCTTTTCTCTTCTTTTCTCTTCTTTTCTCCTTTCTCTTCTTTTCCCTTCATTTCTCTTTTCTCTTTTGTATTCTTTTATCTTCTATTCACTTTTCTCTTTTATCTTTTCTTTTCTCTTCTTTTCTCTATTCTCTTCTTTTCTCTTTTCTCTTCTTTTCTCTTCATTTCTCTTTCCTCATTTCTCTATTCTCATCTGTTCTCTTTTCTCTTCTTTGCTCTTTTCTCTTTTCTCTTCTTCTATCTTCTTTTATCTTCTTTTCTTTTTTCTCTATTCTCTTCTGTTCTCTTTTGTCTTCTTTCCACTGTTCCCTTTTCTCGTCTATTCTCTTTTATCTTTTCTCTTCATTTCTCTTTTCTCTTCTTTTCTCTTCTTTTCTCCTTTCACGTTTATTTTCTCTTTTCTCTTCTTTTCTCATTCATTTTTTCTCTTTTCCCTTTTCTTTTCTCTTTTCTCTTCTTTTCTCTTTTCTCTTCTTTTCTCTTCTTTTCTCCTTTCTTTTCTCTTTTCTCTTCTTCTCTTCTTTTCTCTTTTCTCTTCTTTTCCCTTCATTTCTCTTTTCTCTTTTGTATTCTTTTATCTTCTATTCACTTTTCTCTTTTATCTTTTCTTTTCTCCTCATTTCTCTATTCTCATCTGTTCTCTTTTCTCTTCTTTGCTCTTTTCTCTTTTCTCTTCTTCTATCTTCTTTTATCTTCTTTTCTCTTTTCTCTTTTCTCTATTCTCTTCTGTTCTTTTTTGTCTTCTTTACTCTGTTCCCTTTTCTCGTCTATTCTCTTTTATCTTTTCTCTTCATTTCTCTTTTCTCGTCTTTTCCATTCTCTCTTCTTTTCTCTTTTCTCATTTCTCTTTTCTTTTCTTTTCTCTTTTCTCTTCTTGTCTCTTTTCTCTTCTTTTCTCCTTTCTTTTCTCTTTTCTCTTCTTCTCTTCTTTTCTCCTTTCTCTTCTTTTCCCTTCATTTCTCTTTTCTCTTTTGTATTCTCTTATCTTCTATTCACTTTTCTCTTTTATCTTTTCTTTTCTCTTCTTTTCTCTATTCTCTTCTTTTCTCTTTTCTCTTCTTTTCTCTTCATTTCTCTTTCCTCATTTCTCTATTCTCATCTGTTCTCTTTTCTCTTCTTTGCTCTTTTCTCTTTTCTCTTCTTCTATCTTCTTTTATCTTCTTTTCTCTTTTCTCTTTTCTCTATTCTCTTCTGTTCTCTTTTGTCTTCTTTCCTCTGTTCCCTTTTCTCGTCTATTCTCTTTTATCTTTTCTCTTCATTTCTCTTTTCTCGTCTTTTCCATTCTCTCTTCTTTTCTCTTTTCTCATTTCTCTTTTCTTTTCTTTTCTCTTTTCTCTTCTTGTCTCTTTTTTCTCTTCTATTCTTTTCTCTTCTTTTCTCTTTTCCATTTTCTCTTCTTTTCTCTTGTCTCTTTTCTGTTTTCACTTCTTGTCTCTTTTTTCTCTTCTATTATTTTCTCTTCTTTTCTCTTTTCTATTTCCTCTTCTTTTCTATTTTATCTCTTCTCTTCTTTTCTCTTTTCCCTTTTCTTTTCTCTTTTCTCTTCTTTTCTCTTTTCTCTTCTTTTCTCTTCTTTTCTCCTTTCACTTTTCTTTTTCTCTTTTCTCTTCTTTTCTCTTTTCTCATCTTTTCGCCTCTTTACTCTTTTCGCTTTTCTCTTCTTTTTTCTTTTCTCTTCTTTTCTCGTTTCTCTTCTTTTCTCTTTTCTCTTATTTTCTCTTTTCACTTTTCTCTTCTTTTCTCTTTTCCCTTTTCTCTTGTTTTCTCTTTTCCCTTTTCTCTTCTTTTCTCTATTCTCTTTTTCTCTTTACTCTTCTTTTCTCTTTTCGCTTTTCTCTTCTTATCTCTTCTCCTTTTTCTCATATCTGTTCTTTTCTCTTTTCTCTTTTCACTTCATTTCTCTTCTTTTCTCTTTTCCCTTTACACCTCTTTTTCCTTTTCTTCTTTTCTCTTTTCACTTTTCTTTTCTCATTTCTCTTCTTTTCTCTTTTCTCATCTTTTCTCCTCTTTACTCTTTTCCCTTTTCTCTTCTTTTTTCTTTTCTCTTCTTTTCTCGTTTCTCTTCTTTTCTCTTTTCTCTTCTTTTCTCTTTTCCCTTTTCTTTTCTCTTTTCTCTATTCTCTTCTTTTCTCTTTTCTCGTCTTTTCTCTTTTCTCGTCATTTCCCTTCATTTCTCTTTTCTCTTTTGTATTCTTTTCTCTTCTATTCACTTTTCTCTTTTAACTTTTCTCTTCTTTTCTCCATTCTCTTCTTTTCTCTTTTTTCTCTTCTATTCACTTTTCTCTTTTATTTTTTCTCTTCTTTTCTCTTTTCTCCTCTTTTCTCTTTTCCCTTTTCTTTTCTCTTTTCTCTTCGTATCTCTTCTTTTCTCTTTTCTCTTCTTTTCTCTACTTTTCTCTTTTCCCTTTATTCTCTTCTTTTCTCTTTTCCTATATTCTCTTCTTTTCTCTTTTCTCTTTTCTCTTCTTTTCTCTTCTTTATTCTTTAATCTTTTCTCTTCTTTTTACTCTTCTTTTCTCTTTTCTCTTCTTTTCATTTCTTTTCTCTTCTGTTCTCTTTTCTCGTCATTTCCCCTCATTTCCCTTTTCTCTTTTCTCTTTTGTATTCTTTTCTCTTCTATTCACTTTTCTCTTTTAACTTTTCTCTTCTTTTCTCTATTCTCTTCTTTTCTCTTTTTTCTCTTCTATTCACTTTTCTCTTTTATCTTTTCTCTTCTTTTCTCTTTTCTCCTCTTTTCTCTTTTCCCTTTTCTTTTCTCTTTTCTCTTTTCTCTTTTCTCTTCGTATCTCTTCTTTTCTCTTTTCTCTTCTCTTCTCTACTTTTCTCTTTTCCCTTTATTCTCTTCTTTTCTCTTTTCCTATATTCTCTTCTTTTCTCTTTTCTCTTTTCTCTTCTTTTCTCTTCTTTATTCTTTAACCTTTTCTCTTCTTTTTACTCTTCTTTTCTCTTTTCTCTTCTTTTCATTTCTTTTCTCTTCTTTTCTATTCTCTCTTCTTTTCTCTTCCTTTCTCTATATATTCTCTTTTCTCTTTTCTCTCATTTTCTCTTATTTTCTCTTTTTCCTTTTCTCTTCTTTTCTCTATTCTCTTTTTCTCTTTACTCTTCTTTTCTCTTTTCGCTTTTCTCTTCTTATCTCTTCTCCTCTTTCTCATATCTGTTCTTTTCTCTTTTCTCTTTTTTCTTCATTTCTCTTCTTTTCTCTTTTCCCTTTACACCTCTTTTTTCTTTTCTTCTTTTCTCTTTACACTTTTCTTTTCTCTTTTCTCTTCTTTTCTCTTTTCTCATCTTTTCTCCTCTTTACTCTTTTCCCTTTTCTCTTCTTTTTCCTCTTCTCTTCTTTTCACGTTTCTCTTCTTTTCTCTTTTCTCTGCTTTTCTCTTTTTTCTCTTCTATTCACTTTTCTCTTTTATCTTTTCTCTTCTTTTCTCTATTCTCTTCTTTTCTCTATTAACTTTTCTCTTCTTTTCTCTATTCTCTTCTTTTCTCTTTTTTCTCTTCTATTCACTTTTCTCTTTTATCTTTTCTCTTCTTTTCTCTATTCTCTTCTTTTCTCTTTTCTCTTCTTTTCTCTTCATTTCTATTTCCTCATTTCTCTATTCTCATCTGTTCTCTTTTCTCTTCTTTGCTCTTTTCTCTTTTCTCTTCTTCTATCTTCTTTTATCTTCTTTTCTTTTTTCTCTATTCTCTTCTGTTCTCTTTTGTCTTCTTTCCACTGTTCCCTTTTCTCGTCTATTCTCTTTTATCTTTTCTCTTCTTTTCTCTTTTCTCTTCTTTTCTCTTCTTTTCTCCTTTCACGTTTATTTTCTCTTTACTCTTCTTTTCTCATTCATTTTTTCTCTTTTCCCTTTTCTTTTCTCTTTTCTCTTCTTCTCTTCTTTTCTCTTTTCTCTTCTTTTCCCTTCATTTCTCTTTTCTCTTTTGTATTCTTTTATCTTCTATTCACTTTTCTCTTTTATCTTTTCTTTTCTCCTCATTTCTCTATTATCATCTGTTCTCTTTTCTCTTCTTTGCTCTTTTCTCTTTTCTCTTCTTCTATCTTCTTTTATCTTCTTTTCTCTTTTCTCTTTTCTCTATTCTCTTCTGTTCTGTTTTGTCTTCTTTACTCTGTTCCCTTTTCTCGTCTATTCTCTTTTATCTTTTCTCTTCATTTCTCTTTTCTCGTCTTTTCCATTCTCTCTTCTTTTCTCTTTTCTCATTTCTCTTTTCTTTTCTTTTCTCTTTTCTCTTCTTGTCTCTTTTCTCTTCTTTTCTCCTTTCTTTTCTCTTTTCTCTTCTTCTCTTCTTTCCTCCTTTCTCTTCTTTTCCCTTCATTTCTCTTTTCTCTTTTGTATTCTCTTATCTTCTATTCACTTTTCTCTTTTGTCTTTTCTTTTCTCTTCTTTTCTCTATTCTCTTCTTTTCTCTTTTCTCTTCTTTTCTCTTCATTTCTCTTTCCTCATTTCTCTATTCTCATCTGTTCTCTTTTCTCTTCTTTGCTCTTTTCTCTTTTCTCTTCTTCTATCTTCTTTTATCTTCTTTTCTCTTTTCTCTTTTCTCTATTCTCTTCTGTTCTCTTTTGTCTTCTTTCCTCTGTTCCCTTTTCTCGTCTATTCTCTTTTATCTTTTCTCTTCATTTCTCTTTTCTCGTCTTTTCCATTCTCTCTTCTTTTCTCTTTTCTCATTTCTCTTTTCTTTTCTTTTCTCTTTTCTCTTCTTGTCTCTTTTTTCTCTTCTATTCTTTTCTCTTCTTTTCTCTTTTCCATTTTCTCTTCTTTTCTCTTGTCTCTTTTCTGTTTTCACTTCTTGTCTCTTTTTTCTCTTCTATTATTTTCTCTTCTTTTCTCTTTTCTATTTCCTCTTCTTTTCTATTTTATCTCTTCTCTTCTTTTCTCTTTTCCCTTTTCTTTTCTCTTTTCTCTTCTTTTCTCTTTTCTCTTCTTTTCTCTTCTTTTCTCCTTTCACTTTTCTTTTCTCTTTTCTCTTCTTTTCTCTTTTCTCATCTTTTCTCCTCTTTACTCTTTTCCCTTTTCTCTTCTTTTTCCTCTTCTCTTCTTTTCACGTTTCTCTTCTTTTCTCTTTTCTCTGCTTTTCTCTTTTTTCTCTTCTATTCACTTTTCTCTTTTATCTTTTCTCTTCTTTTCTCTATTCTCTTCTTTTCTCTATTAACTTTTCTCTTCTTTTCTCTATTCTCTTCTTTTCTCTTTTTTCTCTTCTATTCACTTTTCTCTTTTATCTTTTCTCTTCTTTTCTCTATTCTCTTCTTTTCTCTTTTCTCTTCTTTTCTCTTCATTTCTATTTCCTCATTTCTCTATTCTCATCTGTTCTCTTTTCTCTTCTTTGCTCTTTTCTCTTTTCTCTTCTTCTATCTTCTTTTATCTTCTTTTCTTTTTTCTCTATTCTCTTCTGTTCTCTTTTGTCTTCTTTCCACTGTTCCCTTTTCTCGTCTATTCTCTTTTATCTTTTCTCTTCTTTTCTCTTTTCTCTTCTTTTCTCTTCTTTTCTCCTTCCACGTTTCTTTTCTCTTTTCTCTTCTTTTCTCATTCATTTTCTCTCTTTTCTCTTTTCTCTTCTTTTCTCTTTTCTCTTCTTTTCTCCTTTCTTTTCTCTTTTCTCTTCTTCTCTTCTTTTCTCCTTTCTCTTCTTTTCCCTTCATTTCTCTTTTCTCTTTTGTATTCTTTTATCTTCTATTCACTTTTCTCTTTTATCTTTTCTTTTCTCCTCATTTCTCTATTCTCATCTGTTCTCTTTTCTCTTCTTTGCTCTTTTCTCTTTTCTCTTCTTCTATCTTCTTTTATCTTCTTTTCTCTTTTCTCTTTTCTCTATTCTCTTCTGTTCTCTTTTGTCTTCTTTACTCTGTTCCCGTTTCTCGTCTATTCTCTTTTATCTTTTCTCTTCATTTCTCTTTTCTCTTCTTTTCTCTTCTTTTCTCCTTTCACTTTTCTTTTCTCTTTTCTCTTTTCTCTTCGTATCTCTTCTTTTCTCTTTTCTCTTCTTTTCTCTACTTTTCTCTTTTCCCTTTATTCTCTTCTTTTCTCTTTTCCTATATTCTCTTCTTTTCTCTTTTCTCTTTTCTCTTCTTTTCTCTTCTTTATTCTTTAATCTTTTCTCTTCTTTTTACTCTTCTTTTCTCTTTTCTCTTCTTTTCATTTCTTTTCTCTTCTGTTCTCTTTTCTCGTCATTTCCCCTCATTTCCCTTTTCTCTTTTCTCTTTTGTATTCTTTTCTCTTCTATTCACTTTTCTCTTTTAACTTTTCTCTTCTTTTCTCTATTCTCTTCTTTTCTCTTTTTTCTCTTCTATTCACTCTTCTCTTTTATCTTTTCTCTTCTTTTCTCTTTTCTCCTCTTTTCTCTTTTCCCTTTTTTTTTCTCTTTTCTCTTTTCTCTTTTCTCTTCGTATCTCTTCTTTTCTCTTTTCTCTTCTCTTCTCTACTTTTCTCTTTTCCCTTTATTCTCTTCTTTTCTCTTTTCCTATATTCTCTTCTTTTCTCTTTTCTCTTTTCTCTTCTTTTCTCTTCTTTATTCTTTAACCTTTTCTCTTCTTTTTACTCTTCTTTTCTCTTTTCTCTTCTTTTCATTTCTTTTCTCTTCTTTTCTATTCTCTCTTCTTTTCTCTTCCTTTCTCTATACATTCTCTTTTCTCTTTTCTCTCATTTTCTCTTATTTTCTCTTTTTCCTTTTCTCTTCTTTTCTCTATTCTCTTTTTCTCTTTACTCTTCTTTTCTCTTTTCGCTTTTCTCTTCTTATCTCTTCTCCTTTTTCTCATATCTGTTCTTTTCTCTTTTCTCTTTTTTCTTCATTTCTCTTCTTTTCTCTTTTCCCTTTACACCTCTTTTTTCATTTCTTCTTTTCTCTTTACACTTTTCTTTTCTCTTTTCTCTTCTTTTCTCTTTTCTCATCTTTTCTCCTCTTTACTCTTTTCCCTTTTCTCTTCTTTTTCCTCTTCTCTTCTTTTCACGTTTCTCTTCTTTTCTCTTTTCTCTTCTTTTCTCTTTTCCCTTTTCTTTTCTCTTTTCTCTATTCTCTTCTTTTCTCTTTTCTCTTTTGTATTCTTTTCTCTTCTATTCACTTTTCTCTTTTAACTTTTCTCTTCTTTTCTCTATTCTCTTCTTTTCTCTTCTATTCACTTTTCTCTTTTATCTTTTCTCTTCTTTTCTCTATTCTCTTCTTTTCTCTATTAACTTTTCTCTTCTTTTCATTATTCTCTTCTTTTCTCTTTTTTCTCTTCTATTCACTTTTCTCTTTTATCTTTTCTCTTCTTTTCTCTATTGTCTTCTTTTATCTTTTCTCTTCTTTTCTCTATTCTCTTCTTTTCTCTTTTCTCTTCTTTTCTCTTCATTTCTCTTTCCTCATTTCTCTATTCTCATCTGTTCTCTTTTCTCTTCTTTGCTCTTTTCTCTTCTTCTATCTTCTTTTATCTTCTTTTCTCTTTTCTCTATTCTCTTATGTTCTCTTTTGTCTTCTTTCCACTGTTCCCTTTTCTCGTCTATTCTCTTTTATCTTTTCTCTTCTTTTCTCTTTTCTCTTCTTTTCTCTTCTTTTCTCCTTCCACGTTTCTTTTCTCTTTTCTCTTCTTTTCTCATTCATTTTCTCTCTTTTCTCTTTTCTCTTCTTTTCTCTTTTCTCTTCTTTTCTCCTTTCTTTTCTCTTTTCTCTTCTTCTCTTCTTTTCTCCTTTCTCTTCTTTTCCCTTCATTTCTCTTTTCTCTTTTGTATTCTTTAATCTTCTATTCACTTTTCTCTTTTATCTTTTCTTTTCTCCTCATTTCTCTATTCTCATCTGTTCTCTTTTCTCTTCTTTGCTCTTTTCTCTTTTCTCTTCTTCTATCTTCTTATATCTTCTTTTCTCTTTTCTCTTTTCTCTATTCTCTTCTGTTCTCTTTTGTCTTCTTTACTCTGTTCCCGTTTCTCGTCTATTCTCTTTTATCTTTTCTCTTCATTTCTCTTTTCTCTTCTTTTCTCTTCTTTTCTCCTTTCACTTTTCTTTTCTCTTTTCTCTTCTTTTCTCTTTTCTCATCTTTTCGCCTCTTTACTCTTTTCGCTTTTCTCTGCTTTTTTCTTTTCTCTTCTTTTCTCGTTTCTCTTCTTTTCTCTTTTCTCTTATTTTCTCTTTTCACTTTTCTCTTCTTTTCTCTTTTCCCTTTTCTCTTGTTTTCTCTTTTCCCTTTTCTCTTCTTTTCTCTATTCTCTTTTTCTCTTTACTCTTCTTTTCTCTTTTCGCTTTTCTCTTCTTATCTCTTCTCCTTTTTCTCATATCTGTTCTTTTCTCTTTTTTCTTTTCGCTTCATTTCTCTTCTTTTCTCTTTTCCCTTTACACCTCTTTTTCCTTTTCTTCTTTTCTCTTTTCACTTTTCTTTTCTCTTTTCTCTTCTTTTCTCTTTTCTCATCTTTTCTCCTCTTTACTCTTTTCCCTTTTCTCTTCTTTTTTCTTTTCTCTTCTTTTCTCGTTTCTCTTCTTTTCTCTTTTCTCTTCTTTTCTCTTTTCCCTTTTCTTTTCTCTTTTCTCTATTCTCTTCTTTTCTCTTTTCTCGTCTTTTCTCTTTTCTCGTCATTTCCCTTCATTTCTCTTTTCTCTTTTCTCTTTTGTATTCTTTTCTCTTCTATTCACTTTTCTCTTTTAACTTTTCTCTTCTTTTCTCCATTCTCTTCTTTTCTCTTTTTTCTCTTCTATTCACTATTCTCTTTTATCTTTTCTCTTCTTTTCTCTTTTCTCCTCTTTTCTCTTTTCCCTTTTCTTTTCTCTTTTCTCTTCGTATCTCTTCTTTTCTCTTGTCTCTTCTTTTCTCTACTTTTCTCTTTTCCCTTTATTCTCTTCTTTTCTCTTTTCCTATATTCTCTTCTTTTCTCTTTTCTCTTTTCTCTTCTTTTCTCTTCTTTATTCTTTAATCTTTTCTCTTCTTTTTACTCTTCTTTTCTCTTTTCTCTTCTTTTCATTTCTTTTCTCTTCTTTTCTCTTTTCTCGTCATTTCCCTTCATTTCTCTTTTCTCTTTTCTCTTTTGTATTCTTTTCTCTTCTATTCACTTTTCTCTTTTAACTTTTCTCTTCTTTTCTCTATTCTCTTCATTTCTCTTTTTTCTCTTCTATTCACTTTTCTCTTTTATCTATTCTCTTCTTTTCTCTTTTCTCCTCTTTTCTCTTTTCCCTTCTCTTTTCTCTTTTCTCTTTTCTCTTTTCTCTTCTTTTCTCTACTTTTCTCTTTTCCCTTTATTCTCTTCTTTTCTCTTTTCCTATATTCTCTTCTTTTCTCTTTTCTCTTTTCTCTTCTTTTCTCTTCTTTATTCTTTAACCTTTTCTCTTCTTTTTACTCTTCTTTTCTCTTTTCTCTTCTTTTCATTTCTTTTCTCTTCTTTTCTCTTTTCTCTGCTTTTCTCTTCCTTTCTCTATATATTCTCTTTTCTCTTTTCTCTCATTTTCTCTTATTTTCTCTTTTTCCTTTTCTCTTCTTTTCTCTATTCTCTTTTTCTCTTTACTCTTCTTTTCTCTTTTCGCTTTTCTCTTCTTATCTCTTCTCCTTTTTCTCATATCTGTTCTTTTCTCTTTTCTCTTTTTTCTTCATTTCTCTTCTTTTCTCTTTTCCCTTTACACCTCTTTTTTCTTTTCTTCTTTTCTCTTTTCACTTTTCTTTTCTCTTTTCTCTTCTTTTCTCTTTTCTCATCTTTTCTCCTCTTTACTCTTTTCCCTTTTCTCTTCTTTTTTCTTTTCTCTTCTTTTCTCGTTTCTCTTCTTTTCTCTTTTCTCTTCTTTTCTCTTTTCCCTTTTCTTTTCTCTTTTCTCTATTCTCTTCTTTTCTCTTTTCTCTTTTGTATTCTTTTCTCTTCTATTCACTTTTCTCTTTTAACTTTTCTCTTCTTTTCTCTATTCTCTTCTTTTCTTTTTTTTTCTCTTCTATTCACTTTTCTCTTTTATCTTTTCTCTTCTTTTCTCTATTCTCTTCTTTTCTCTATTAACTTTTCTCTTCTTTTCTCTATTCTCTTCTTTTCTCTTTATTCTCTTCTATTCACTTTTCTCTTTTATTTTTTCTCTTCTTTTCTCTATTCTCTTCTTTTCTATTTTCCCTTTTCTTTTCTTTTCTCTTTTCTCTACTTTTCTCTTTTCTCTTCTTTTCTCCTTTCACGTTTCTTTTCTCTTTCCTCTTCTTTTCTCATTCATTTTTTCTCTTTTCTCTTTTCTCTTCTTTTCTCTTCTTTTCTCTTTTCTCTTCTTTTCTCCTTTCTTTTCTCTTGTCTCTTCTCTTCTTTTCTCTTTTCTCTTCTTTTCTCTTCATTTCTCTTTTCACTTTTGTATTCTTTTATCTTCTATTCACATTTCTCTTTTACCTTTTCTCTTCTTTTCTCTATTCTCTTCTTTTCTCTTTTCCCTTTTCTTTTCTTTTCTCTTTTCTCTTCTTTTCTCTTTTCTCTTCTTTTCTCTTCCTTTCTCCTTTCACGTTTCTTTTCTCTTTTCTCTTCTTTTCTCATTCATTTTTTCTCTTTTCTCTTTTCTCTTCTTTTCTCTTTTCTCTTCTTTTCTCCTTTCTTTTCTCTTTTCTCTTCTTCTCTTCTTTTCTCCTTTCTCTTCTTTTCCCTTCATTTCTCTTTTCTCTTTTGTATTCTTTTATCTTCTATTCACTTTTCTCTTTTATCTTTTCTTTTCTCTTCTTTTCTCTATTCTCTTCTTTTCTCTTTTCTCTTCTTTTCTCTTCATTTCTCTTTCCTCATTTCTCTATTCTCATCTGTTCTCTTTTCTCTTCTTTGCTCTTTTCTCTTTTCTCTTCTTCTATCTTCTTTTATCTTCTTTTCTCTTTTCTCTTTTCTCTATTCTCTTCTGTTCTCTTTTGTCTTCTTTCCTCTGTTCCCTTTTCTCGTCTATTCTCTTTTATCTTTTCTCTTCATTTCTCTTTTCTCGTCTTTTCCATTCTCTCTTCTTTTCTCTTTTCTTTTCTTTTCTCTTTTCTCTACTTGTCTCTTTTTTCTCTTCTGTTCTTTTCTCTTCTTTTCTCTTTTCCATTTTCTCTTCTTTTCTCTTGTCTCTTTTCTGTTTTCACTTCTTGTCTCTTTTTTCTCTTCTATTATTTTCTCTTCTTTTCTCTTTTCTATTTCCTCTTCTTTTCTATTTTATCTCTTCTCTTCTTTTCTCTTTTCCCTTTTCTTTTCTCTTTTCTCTTCTTTTCTCTTTTCTCTTCTTTTCTCTTCTTTTCTCCTTTCACTTTTCTTTTCTCTTTTCTCTTCTTTTCTCTTTTCTCATCTTTTCGCCTCTTTACTCCTTTCCCTTTTCTCTTCTTTTTTCTTTTCTCTTCTTTTCTCGTTTCTCTTCTTTTCTCTTTTCTCTTATTTTCTCTTTTCACTTTTCTCTTCTTTTCTCTTTTCCCTTTTCTCTTGTTTTCTCTTTTCCCTTTTCTCTTTTTCTCTTTACTCTTCTTTTGTCTTTTCGCTTTTCTCTTCTTATCTCTTCTCCTTTTCCTCATATCTGTTCTTTTCTCTTTTCTCTTTTCGCTTCATTTCTCTTCTTTTCTCTTTTCCCTTTACACCTCTTTTTCCTTTTCTTCTTTTCTCTTTTCACTTTTCTTTTCTCTTTTCTCTTCTTTTCTCTTTTCTCATCTTTTCTCCTCTTTACTCTTTTCCCTTTTCTCTTCTTTTTTCTTTTCTCTTCTTTTCTCGTTTCTCTTCTTTTCTCTTTTCTCTTCTTTTCTCTTTTCCCTTTTCTTTTCTCTTTTCTCTATTCTCTTCTTTTCCCTTTTCTCGTCTTTTCTCTTTTCTCGTCATTTCCCTTCATTTCTCTTTTCTCTTTTCTCTTTTGTATTCTTTTCTCTTCTATTCACTTTTCTCTTTTAACTTTTCTCTTCTTTTCTCTATTCTCTTCTTTTCTCTTTTTTCTCTTCTATTCACTTTTCTTTTTTATCTTTTCTCTTCTTTTCTCTTTTCTCCTCTTTTCTCTTTTCCCTTTTCTTTTCTCTTTTCTCTTTTCTCTTCATATCTCCTCTTTTCTCTTTTCACTTCTTTTCTCTTTTCTCTTTTCTATTTCCTCTTCTTTTCTATTTTATCTCTTCTCTTCTTTTCTCTTTTCCCTTTTTTTTCTCTTTTCTCTTCTTTTCTCTTCTTTTCTCCTTTCACTTTTCTTTTCTCTTTTCTCTTCTTTTCCCTTTTCCATTTTCTCTTCTTTTCTCTTGTCTCTTTTCTCTTTTCACTTCTTTTCTCTTTTCTCTTTTCTATTTCCTCTTCTTTTCTATTTTATCTCTTCTCTTCTTTTGTCTTTTCCCTTTTCTTTTCTCTTTTCTCTATTCTCTTCTTTTCTCTTTTCTCGTCTTTTCACTTTTATCTTCATTTCCCTTCATTTTTCGTTTCTCTTTTCTCTTTTGAATTCTTTTCTCTTCTATTCACTTTTCTCTATTAACTTTTCTCTTCTTTTCTCTATTCTCTTCTTTTCTCTATTAACTTTTCTCTTCTTTTCTCTATTCTCTTCTTTTCTTTTTTCTCTTCTTTTCTCTTCATTTCTCTTTCCTCATTTCTCTATTCTCATCTGTTCTCTTTCTCTTCTTTGCTCTTTTCTCTTTTCTCTTCTTCTATCTTCTTTTATCTTCTTTTCTCTTTTCTCTTCTTTTCTCTCCTTTTTTCTTTTCTCTTCTTTTCTCGTTTCTCTTCTTTTCTCTATTCTCTTCTTTTCTCTTTTCTCTTCTTTTCTCTTCATTTCTCTTTCCTCATTTCTCTATTCTCATCTGTTCTCTTTCTCTTCTTTGCTCTTTTCTCTTTTCTCTTCGTCTATCTTCTTTTATCTTCTTTTCTCTTTTCCATTTTCTCTTCTTTTCTCTTGTCTCTTTTCTCTTTTCTCATCTTTTCTCCTCTTTACTCTTTTGCCTTTTCTCTTCTTTTCTCTTTTCTCTTCTTTTCTCGTTTCTCTTCTTTTCTCTTTTCCCTTTTCTTTTCTCTTTTCTCTATTCTCTTCTTTTCTCTTTTCTCGTCTTTTCACTTTTCTCTTCATTTCCCTTCATTTTTCATTTCTCTTTTCTCTTTTGTATTCTTTTCTCTTCTATTCACTTTTCTCTATTAACTTTTCTCTTCTTTTCTCTATTCTCTTCTTTTCTCTATTAACTTTTCTCTTCTTTTCTGTATTCTCTTCTTTTCTCTTTTTTCTCTTCTATTCACTTTTCTCTTTTATCTTTTCTCTTCTTTTCTCTATTCTCTTCTTTTCTCTTTTCTCTTCTTTTCTCTTCATTTCTCTTTCCTCATTTCTCTATTCTCATCTGTTCTCTTTCTCTTCTTTGCTCTTTTCTCTTTTCTCTTCTTATATCTTCTTTTATCTTCTTTTCTCTTTTCTCTTTTCTCTATTCTGTTCTGTTCTCTTTTGTCTTCTTTCCACTGTTCCCTTTTCTCGTCTATTCTCTTTTATCTTTTCTCTTCTTTTCTCTTTTCTCTTCTTTTCTCTTTTCTCTTCTTTTCTCCTTTCACGTTTCTTTTCTCTTTTCTCTTCTTTTCTCATTCATTTTTTCTCTTTTCCCTTTTCTTTTCTCTTTTCTCTTCTTTTCTCTTTTGTCTTCTTTTCTCTTCTTTTCTCCTTTCTTTTCTCTTTTCACTTCTTCTCTTCTTTTCTCTTTTCTCTTCTTTTCCCTTCATTTCTCTTTTCTCGTTTGTATTCTTTTATCTTCTATTCACTTTTCTCTTTTATCTTTTCTTTTCTCCTCATTTCTCTATTCTCATCTGTTCTCTTTTCTCTTCTTTGCTCTTTTCTCTTTTCTCTTCTTCTATCTTCTTTTATCTTCTTTTCTCTTTTCTCTTTTCTCTCTTCTCTTCTGTTCTCTTTTGTCTTCTTTACTCTGTTCCCTTTTCTCGTCTATTCTCTTTTATCTTTTCTCTTCATTTCTCTTTTCTCTTCTTTTCCATTCTCTCTTCTTTTCTCTTTTCTCATTTCTCATTTCTCTTTTCTTTTCTTTTCTCTTTTCTCTTCTTGTCTCTTTTTTCTCTTCTGTTCACTTTTCGCTTTTATCTTTTCTCTTCTTTTCTCTATTCTCTTCTTTTCTCTTTTCCCTTTTCTTTTCTTTTCTCTTTTCTCTACTTTTCTCTTTCCTCTTCTTTTCTCTTCTTTTCTCCTTTCACGTTTCTTTTCTCTTTTCTCTTCTTTTCTCATTCATTTTTTCTCTTTTCTCTTTTCTCTTCTTTTCTCTTTTCTCTTCTTTTCCCCTTTCTTTTCTCTTTTCTCTTCTTCTCTTCTTTTCTCTTTTCTCTTCTTTTCCCTTCATTTCTCTTTTCTCTTTTGTATTCTTTTATCTTCTATTCACTTTTCTCTTTTATCTTTTCTTTTCTCTTCTTTTCTCTATTCTCTTCTTTTCTCTTTTCTCTTCTTTTCTCTTCATTTCTCTTCCCTCATTTCTCTATTCTCATCTGTTCTCTTTTCTCTGCTTTGCTCTTTTCTCTTTTCTCTTCTTCTATCTTCTTTTATCTTCTTTTCTCTTTTCTCTTTTATCTATTCTCTTCTGTTCTCTTTTGTCTTCTTTCCACTGTTCCCTTTTCTCGTCTATTCTCTTTTATCTTTTCTCTTCTTTTCTCTTTTCTCTTCTTTTCTCCTTTCACGTTTCTTTTCCCTTTTCTCTTCTTTTCTCATTCATTTTTTCTCTTTTCTCTTTTCTCTTTTTTTCTCTTTTCTCTTCTTTTCTCCTTTCTTTTCTCTTTTCTCTTTTCTCTTCTTTTCCATTCTCTCTTCTTTTCTCTTTTCTCATTTCTCATTTCTCTTTTCTTTTCATTTCTCTTTTCTCTTTTCTCTTCTTGTCTCTTTTTTCTCTTCTATTCTTTTCTCTTCTTTTCTCGTTTCTCTTCTTTTCTCGTTTCTCTTCTTTTCTCTTTTCCCTTTTCTTTTCTCTTTTCTCTATTCTCTTCTTTTCTCTTTTCTCGTC
Source organism: Chiloscyllium punctatum (assembly GCF_047496795.1). Taxonomy (NCBI): domain Eukaryota; kingdom Metazoa; phylum Chordata; class Chondrichthyes; order Orectolobiformes; family Hemiscylliidae; genus Chiloscyllium; species Chiloscyllium punctatum. The sequence goes on from NC_092779.1 coordinate 38,142,844, forward strand.
TTTTCACTTTTCTCTTCGTTTCCCTTCATTTTTCTTTTCTCTTTTCTCTTTTGTATTCTTTTCTCTTCTATTCACTTTTCTCTATTAACTTTTCTCTTCTTTTCTCTATTCTCTTCTTTTCTCTATTAACTTTTCTCTTCTTTTCTGTATTCTCTTCTTTTCTCTTTTCTCTTCTTTTCTCTTCATTTCTCTTTCCTCATTTCTCTATTCTCATCTGTTCTCTTTCTCTTCTTTGCTCTTTTCTCTTTTCTCTTCTTCTATCTTCTTTTATCTTCTTTTCTCTTTTCTCTTTTCTCTTCTTTTCTCTCCTTTTTTCTTTTCTCTTCTTTTCTCATTTATCTTCTTTTCTCTTTACTCCTCTTTTCTCTTTTCCCTTTTCTTTTCTCTTTTCTCTTTTCTCTTTTCTCTTCGTATCTCTTCTTTTTTCTTTTCTCTTCTTTTCTCGTTTATCTTCTTTTCTCTTTACTCCTCTTTTCTCTTTTCCCTTTTCTTTTCTCTTTTCTCTTTTCTCTTTTCTCTTCGTATCTCTTCTTTTCTCTTTTCTCTTCTTTTCTCTACTTTTCTCTTTTCCCTTTATTCTCTTCTTTTCTCTTTTCCTATATTCTCTTCTTTTCTCTTTTCTCTTTTCTCTTCTTTTCTTTATTCTATAACCTTTTCTCTGCTTTTTACTCTTCTTTTCTCTTTTCTCTTCTTTTCATTTCTTTTGTCTTTTCTCTCATTTTCTCTTATTTTCTCTTTTTCCTTTTCTCTTCTTTTCTCTATTCTCTTTTTCTCTTTACTCTTCTTTTCTCTTTTCGCTTTTCTCTTCTTATCTCTTCTCCTTTTTCTCATATCTGTTCTTTTCTCTTTTCTCTTTTTTCTTCATTTCTCTTCTTTTATCTTTTCCCTTTACACCTCTTTTTTCTTTTCTTCTTTTCTCTTTTCACTTTTCTTTTCTCTTTTCTCTTCTTTTCTCTTTTCCCTTTTCTTTTCTCTTTTCTCTATTCTCTTCTTTTCTCTTTTCACTTTTGTATTCTTTTCTCTTCTATTCACTTTTCTCTTTTTTCTTTTTTCTTCTTTTCTCTTTTCTCTTCTTTTCTCCTTTCACGTTTCTTTTCTCTTTTCTCTTCTTTTCTCATTCATTTGTTCTCTTTTCTCTTCTTTTCTCTTCTTTTCTCTTTTCTCTTCTTTTCTCCTTTCTTTTCTCTTTTCTCTTCTTCTCTTCTTTTCTCTTTTCTCTTCTTTTCCCTTCATTTCTCTTTTCTCTTTTGTATTCTTTTAACTTCTATTCACTTTTCTCTTTTATCTTTTCTTTTCTCCTCGTTTCTCTATTCTCTTCTTTTCTCCTTTCTCTTCTTTTCTCTTCATTTCTCTTTCCTCATTTCTCTATTCTCATCTGTTCTCTTTTCTCTTCTTTGCTCTTTTCTCTTTTCTCTTCTTCTATCTTCTTTTATCTTCTTTTCTCTTTTCTCTTTTCTCTATTCTCTGCTGTTCTCTTTTGTCTTCTTTACTCTGTTCCCTTTTCTCGTCTATTCTCTTTTATCTTTTCTCTTCATTTCTCTTTTCTCTTCTTTTCCATTCTCTCTTCTTTTCTCTTTTCTCATTTCTCATTTCTCTTTTCTTTTCTTTTCTCTTTTCTCTTTTCTCTTCTTGTCTCTTTTTTCTCTTCTATTCTTTTCTCTTCTTTTCTCTTTTCCATTTTCTCTTCTTTTCTCTTGTCTCTTTTCTCTTTTCACTTCTTTTCTCTTTTATCTTTTCTATTTCCTCTTCTTTTCTATTTTATCTCTTCTCTTCTTTTCTCTTTTCCATTTTCTTTTCTCTTTTCTCTTCTTTTCTCTTTTCTCTTCTTTTCTCTTCTTTTCTCCTTTCACTTTTCTTTTCTCTTTTCTCTTCTTTTCTCTTTTCTCATCTTTTCTCCTCTTTACTCTTTTCCCTTTTCTCTTCTTTTTTCTTTTCTCTTCTTTTCTCGTTTCTCTTCTTTTCTCTTTTCTCTTTTCACTTATTTTCTCTTATCACTTTTCTCTTCTTTTCTCTTTTCCCTTTTCTCTTTTTTCTCTTTTCCCTTTTCTCTTCTTTTCTCTCTTCTCTTTTTCTCTTTACTCTTCTTTTCTCTTTTCACTTTTCTCTTCTTATCTCTTCTCCTTTTTCTCATATCTGTTCTTTTCTCTTCATTTCTCTTCTTTTCTCTTTTCCCTTTATACCTCTTTTTCCTTTTCTTCTTTTCTCTTTTCACTTTTCTTTTCTCTTTTCTCTTCTTTTCTCTTTTCTCATCTTTTCTCCTCTTTACTCTTTTCCCTTTTCTCTTCTTTTTTCTTTTCTCGTTTCTCTTCTTTTCTCGTTTCTCTTCTTTTCTCTTTTCCCTTTTCTTTTCTCTTTTCTCTATTCTCTTCTTTTCTCTTTTTTCTCTTCTATTCACTTTTCACTTTTATCTTTTCTCTTCTTTTCTCTATTCTCTTCTTTTCTATTTTCCCTTTTCTTTTCTTTTCTCTTTTCTCTACTTTTCTCTTTTCTCTTCTTTTCTCCTTTCACGTTTCTTTTCTCTTTTCTCTTCTTTTCTCATTCATTTTTTCTCTTTTCTCTTCTTTTCTCTTCTTTTCTCTTTTCTCTTCTTTTCTCTTTTTTCTCTTCTGTTCACTTTTCTCTTTTATCTTTTCTCTTCTTTTCTCTATTCTCTTCTTTTCTCTTTTCCCTTTTCTTTTCTTTTCTCTTTTCTCTACTTTTCTCTTTTCTCTTCTTTTCTCCTTTCACGTTTCTTTTCTCTTTTCTCTTCTTTTCTCATTCATTTTTTCTCTTTTCTCTTTTATCTTTTCTTTTCTCCTCGTTTCTCTATTCTCTTCTTTTCTGTTTTCTCTTCTTTTCTCTTCATTTCTCTTTCCTCATTTCTCTATTCTCATCTGTTCTCTTTTCTCTTCTTTGCTCTTTTCTCTTTTCTCTTCTTCTATCTTCTTTTATCTTCTTTTCTCTTTTCTCTTTTCTCTATTCTCTTCTGTTCTCTTTTGTCTTCTTTACTCTGTTCCCTTTTCTCGTCTATTCTCTTTTATCTTTTCTCTTCATTTCTCTTTTCTCTTCTTTTCCATTCTCTCTTCTTTTCTCTTTTCTCATTTCTCATTTCTCTTTTCTTTTCTTTTCTCTTTTCTCTTCTTGTCTCTTTTTTCTCTTCTATTCTTTTCTCTTCTTTTCCCTTTTCCATTTTCTCTTCTTTTCTCTTGTCTCTTTTCTCTTTTCACTTCTTTTCTATTTTCTCTTTTCTATTTCCTCTTCATTTCTATTTTATCTCTTCTCTTCTTTTCTCTTTTCCCTTTTCTTTTCTCTTTTCTCTTCTTTTCTCTTTTCTCTTCTTTTCTCTTTTCCCTTTTCTCTTCTTTTTTCTTTTCTCTTCTTTTCTCATTTCTCTTCTTTTCTCTTTTCTCTTCTTTTCCCTTCATTTCTCTTTTCTCTTTTGTATTCTTTTATCTTCTATTCACTTTTCTCTTTTATCTTTTCTTTTCTCCTCAATTCTCTATTCTCATCTGTTCTCTTTTCTCTTCTTTGCTCTTTTCTCTTTTCTCTACTTCTATCTTCTTTTATCTTCTTTTCTCTTTTCTCTTTTCTCTATTCTCTTGTGTTCTCTTTTGTCATCTTTACTCTGTTCCCTTTTCTCGTCTATTCTCTTTTATCTTTTCTCTTCATTTCTCTTTTCTCTTCTTTTCCATTCTCTCTTCTTTTCTCTTTTCTCATTTCTCATTTCTCTTTTCTTTTCTTTTCTCTTTTCTCTTCTTGTCTCTTTTTTCTCTTCATTCTTTTCTCTTCTTTTCCCTTTTCCATTTTCTCTTCTTTTCTCTTGTCTCTTTTCTCTTTTCACTTCTTTTCTCTTTTCTCTTTTCTATTTCCTCTTCTTTTCTATTTTATCTCTTCTCTTCTTTTCTCTTTACCCTTTTTTTTCTCTTTTCTCTTCTTTTCTCTTCTTTTCTCCTTTCACTTTTCTTTTCTCTTTTCTCTTTTTTTCCCTTTTCCATTTTCTCTTCTTTTCTCTTGTCTCTTTTCTCTTTTCACTTCTTTTCTCTTTTCTCTTTTCTATTTCCTCTTCTTTTCTATTTTATCTCTTCTCTTCTTTTCTCTTTTCCCCTTTTTTTCTCTTTTCTCTTCTTTTCTCTTCTTTTCTCCTTTCCCTTTTCTTTTCTCTTTTCTCTTCTTTTCTCTTTTCTCATCTTTTCTCCTCTTTACTCTTTTCCCTTTTCTCTTCTTTTTTCTTTTCTCTTCTTTTCTCGTTTCTCTTCTTTTCTCTTTTCTCTTTTCTCTTATTTTCTATTTTCACTTTTCTCTTCTTTTCTCTTTTCCCTTTTCTCTTATTTTCTCTTTTCCCTTTCTCTTCTATGCTCTATTCTCTTTTTTCTTTACTCTTCTTTTCTCTTTTCACTTTTCTCTTCTTATCTCTTCTCCTTTTTCTCATATCTGTTCTTTTCTCTTTTCTCTTTTCTCTTCATTTCTCTTCTTTTCTCTTTTCCCTTTACACCTCTTTTTTCTTTTCTTCTTTTCTCTTTTCACTTTTCTTTTCTCTTTTCTCTTCTTTTCTCTTTTCTCATCTTTTCTCCTCTTTACTCTTTTCCCTTTTCTCTTCTTTTTTCTTTTCTCTTCTTTTCTCGTTTCTCTTCTTTTCTCTTTTCTCTTCTTTTCTCTTTTCCCTTTTCTTTTCTCTTTTCTCTATTCTCTTCTTTTCTCTTTTCTCTTTTGTATTCTTTTCTCTTCTATTCACTTTTCTCTTTTAACTTTCTCTTCTTTTCTCTATTCTCTTCTTTTCTCTTTTTTCTCTTCTATTCACTTTTCTCTTTTATCTTTTCTCTTCTTTTCTCTATTCTCTTCTTTTCTCTATTAACTTTTCTCTTCTTTTCTCTATTCTCTTCTTTCCTCTTTTTTCTCTTCTATTGACTTTTCTCTTTTATCTTTTCTCTTCTTTTCTCTATTCTCTTCTTTTCTCTTTTCTCTTCTTTTCTCTTCATTTCTATTTCCTCATTTCTCTATTCTCATCTGTTCTCTTTTCTCTTCTTTGCTCTTTTCTCTTTTCTCTTCTTCTATCTTCTTTTATCTTCTTTTTTCTTTTCTCTATTCTCTTCTGTTCTCTTTTGTCTTCTTTCCACTGTTCCCTTTTCTCGTCTATTCTCTTTTATCTTTTATCTTCTTTTCTCTTTTCTCTTTCCTATTTTTTCATCATTTCTCTACTTTTCTCTTTTCCCTTTACACCTCTTTTTTCTTTTCTTCTTTTCTCTTTTCACTTTTCTTTTCTCTTTTCTCTTCTTTTCTCTTTTCTCATCTTTTCTCCTCTTTACTCTTTTCCCTTTTCTCTTCTTTTTCCTTTTCTCTTCTTTTCACGTTTCTCTTCTTTTCTCTTTTCTCTTCTTTTCTGTTTTCCCTTTTCTTTTCTCTTTTCTCTATTCTCTTCTTTTCTCTTTTCTCTTTTGTATTCTTTTCTCTTCTATTCACTTTTCTCTTTTAACTTTTCTCTTCTTTTCTCTATTCTCTTCTTTTCTCTTTTTTCTCTTCTATTCACTTTTCTCTTTTATCTTTTCTCTTCTTTTCTCTATTCTCTTCTTTTCTCTATTAACTTTTCTCTTCTTTTCTCTATTCTCTTCTTTTCTCTTTTTTCTCTTCTCTTCACTTTTCTCTTTTATCTTTTCTCTTCTTTTCTCTATTGTCTTCTTTTATCTTTTCTCTTCTTTTCTCTATTCTCTTCTTTTCTCTTTTCTCTTCTTTTCTCTTCATTTCTCTTTCCTCATTTCTCTATTCTCATCTGTTCTCTTTTCTCTTCTTTGCTCTTTTCTCTTTTCTCTTCTTCTATCTTCTTTTATCTTCTTTTCTCTTTTCTCTTTTCTCTATTCTCTTCTGTTCTCTTTTGTCTTCTTTCCTCTGTTCCCTTTTCTCGTCTATTCTCTTTTATCTTTTCTCTTCATTTCTCTTTTCTCGTCTTTTCCATTCTCTCTTCTTTTCTCTTTTCTCATTTCTCTTTTCTTTTCTTTTCTCTTTTCTCTTCTTGTCTCTTTTTTCTCTTCTATTCTTTTCTCTTCTTTTCTCTTTTCCATTTTCTCTTCTTTTCTCTTGTCTCTTTTCTGTTTTCACTTCTTGTCTCTTTTTTCTCTTCTATTATTTTCTCTTCTTTTCTCTTTTCTATTTCCTCTTCTTTTCTATTTTATCTCTTCTCTTCTTTTCTCTTTTCCCTTTTCTTTTCTCTTTTCTCTTTTCTCTTCTTTTCTCTTCTTTTCTCCTTTCACTTTTCTTTTCTCTTTTCTCTACTTTTCTCTTTTCTCATCTTTTCGCCTCTTTACTCTTTTCCCTTTTCTCTTCTTTTTTCTTTTCTCTTCTTTTCTCGTTTCTCTTCTTTTCTCTTTTCTCTTATTTTCTCTTTTCACTTTTCTCTTCTTTTCTCTTTTCCCTTACTCTTGTTTTCTCTTTTCCCTTTTCTCTTCTTATCTCTTCTCCTTTTTCTCATATCTGTTCTTTTCTCTTTTCTCTTTTTTCTTCATTTCTCTTCTTTTCTCTTTTCCTATATTCTCTTCTTTTCTCTTTTCTCTTTTCTCTTCTTTTCTCTTCTTTATTCTTTAATCTTTTCTCTTCTTTTTACTCTTCTTTTCTCTTTTCTCTTCTTTTCATTTCTTTTCTCTTCTTTTCTCTTTTCTCGTAATTTTCCCTCATTTCCCTCTTCTCTTCTCTCTTTTGTATTCTTTTCTCTTCTATTCACTTTTCTCTTTTAACTTTTCTCTTCTTTTCTCTATTCTCTTCTTTTCTCTTTTTTCTCTTCTATTCACTTTTATATTTTATCTTTTCTCTTCTTTTCTCTTTTCTCCTCTTTTCTCTTTTCCCTTTTCTTTTCTCTTTTCTCTTTTCTCTTTTCTCTTCGTATCTCTTCTTTTCTCTTTTCTTTTCTCTTCTCTACTTTTCTCTTTTCCCTTTATTCTCTTCTTTTCTCTTTTCCTATATTCTCTTCTTTTCTCTTTTCTCTTCTTTTCTCTTCTTTATTCTTTAACCTGTTTTTTCTTTTCTTCTTTTCTCTTTTCACTTTTCTTTTCTCTTTTCTCTTCTTTTCTCTTTTCTCATCTTTTCTCCTCTTTACTCTTTTCCCTTTTCTCTTCTTTTTTCTTTTCTCTTCTTTTCTCGTTTCTCTTCTTTTCTCTTTTCTCTTCTTTTCTCTTTTCCCTTTTCTTTTCTCTTTTCTCTATTCTCTTCTTTTCTCTTTTCTCGTCTTTTCTCTTTTCTCGTCATTTCCCTTCATTTCTCTTTTCTCTTTTCTCTTTTGTATTCTTTTCTCTTCTATTCACTTTTCTCTTTTAACTTTTCTCTTCTTTTCTCTATTCTCTGCTTTTCTCTTTTTTCTCTTCTATTCACTTTTCTCTTTTATCTTTTCTCTTCTTTTCTCTTTTCTCCTCTTTTCTCTTTTCCCTTTTCTTTTCTCTTTTCTCTTTTCCCTTTATTCTCTTCTTTTCTCTTTTCCTATATTCTCTTCTTTTCTCTTTTCCCTTTATTCTCTTCTTTTCTCTTTTCCTATATTCTCTTCATTTCTCTTTTCTCTTCTTTTCTCTTCTTTATTCTTTAACCTTTTCTCTTCTTTTTACTCTTCTTTTCTCTTTTCTCTTCTTTTCATTTCTTTTCTCTTCTTTTCTCTTCCTTTCTCTATATATTCTCTTTTCTCTTTTCTCTCATTTTCTCTTATTTTCTCTTTTTCCTTTTCTCTTCTTTTCTCTATTCTCTTTTTCTCTTTACTCTTCTTTTCTCTTTTCGCTTTTCTCTTCTTATCTCTTCTCCTTTTTCTCATATCTGTTCTTTTCTCTTTTCTCTTTTTTCTTCATTTCTCTTCTTTTCTCTTTTCCCTTTACGCCTCATTTTTCTTTTCTTCTTTTCTCTTTTCACTTTTCTTTTCTCTTTTCTCTTCTTTTCTCTTTTCTCCTCTTTTCTCCTCTTTACTCTTTTTCCCTGTTCTCTTCTTTTTTCTTTCTCTTCTTTTCTCGTTTCTCTTCTTTCTCTTTTCTCTTCTTTTCTCGTTTACTTTTCTTTTCTCTTTTCTCTATTATCTTCTTTTCTCTTTTCTCTTTTGTTTTCTTTTCTCTTCTATTCACTTTTCTCTTTTTTCTTTTCTCTTCTTTTCTCTTTTCTCTTCTTTTCTCCTTTCACGTTTGTTTTCTCTTTTCTCTTCTTTTCTCATTCATTTTTTTCTCTTTCTCTTTTCTCTTCTTTTCTCTCTTTTCTCCTTTCTTTTCTCTTTTCTCTTCTTCTCTTCTTTCTCTTTTCTCTTCTTTTCCCTTCATTTCTCTTTTCTCTTTTGTATTCTTTTATCTTCTATTCACTTTTCTCTTTTATCTTTTCTTTTCTCCTCGTTTCCCTATTCTCTTCTTTTCTGTTTTCTCTTCTTTCTCTTCATTTCTCTTTCCTCATTTCTCTATTCTCATCTGTTCTCTTTTCTCTTCTTTGCTCTTTTCTCTTTCTCTTCTTCTATCTTCTTTTATCTTCTTTTCTCTTTTCTCTTTTCTCTATTCTCTTCTGTTCTCTTTTGTCTTCTTTTCTCTGTTCTCTTTTCTCGGTCTATTCTCTTTTATATTTTCTCTTCATTTCTCTTTTCTCTCTTTTCCATTCTCTCTTCTTTTCTCTTTTCTCATTTCTCTTTTCTTTTCTTTTCTCTTTTCTCTTTTCTCTTCTTGTCTCTTTTTTCTCTTCTATTCTTTTCTCTCTTTTCTCTTTTCCTTTTTCTTTTCTCTTTTCTCTTCTTTTCTCTTTTCTCTCTTTCTCTTCTTTTCTCCTTCACTTTTCTTTTCTCGTTTCTCTTCTTTTCTCTTTTCTGTTTTCTCTTATTTTCTTTTATCACTTTTCTCTTCTTTTCTCTTTTCCCTTTTCTCTTTTTTCTCTTTCCCTTTTCTCTTCTTTTCTCTATTCTCTTTTTCTCTTTACTCTTCTTTTCTCTTTCACTTTTCTCTTCTTATCTCTTCTCCTTTTTCTCATATCTGTTCTTTTCTCTTCAATTCTCTTCTTTTCTCTTTTCCCTTTACACCTCTATTTCCTTTTCTACTTTTCTCTTTTCCCTTTTCTTTTCTCTTTTCTCTTCTTTCTCTTTTCTCATCTTTCTCCTCTTTACTCTTTTCCCTTTTCTCTTCTTTTTTCTTTTCTCTTCTTTTCTCGTTTCTCTTCTTTTCTCTTTTCTCTTCTTTTGTCTTTTCCCTTTACTTTTCTCTTTTCTCTATTCTCTTCTTTTCTCTTTTCTCTTTTGTATTCTTTTCTCTTCTATTCACTTTTCTCTTTTAACTTTTCTCTTCTTTTCTCTATTCTCTTCTTTTCTCTTTTTTCTCTTCTATTCACTTTTCTCTTTTATCTTTTCTCTCCTTTTATCTATTCTCTTCTTTCTCTATGAACTTTTCTCTTCTTTTCTCTATTCTCTTCTTTTCTCTTTTTCTCTTCTATTCACTTTTCTCTTTTATCTTTTCTCTTCTTTTTTCTATTCTCTTCTTTCTCTTTTCTCTTCTTTTATCTTCTTTTCTCTTTTCTCTTTTCTCTATTCTCTTTGTTCTCTTTTGTCTTCATTCCACTGTTCCCTTTTCTCGTCTATTCTCTTTTATCTCTTCTCTTCTTTTCTCTTTTCTCTTCTTTTCTCTTCTTTCTCCTTTCACGTTTCTTTTCTCTTTTCTCTTCTTTTCTCATTCATTTTTCTCTTTCTCTCTTTTCTCTTTTCTCTTCTTTTCTCCTTTCTTTCTCTTTTCTCTTCCTCTCTTCTTTTCTCTTCTTTTCCCTTCATTTCTCTTTTCTCTTTTGTATTCTTTTATCTTCTATTCACTTTTCTCTTTTCTTTTCTCTTCTTTTCTCTATTCTCTTCTTTTCTCTTTTCTCTTCTTTTCTCTTCATTTCTCTTTCCTCATTTCTCTATTCTCATCTGTTCTCTTTTCTCTTCTTTGCTCTTTTCTCTTTTCTCTTCTTCTATCTTCTTTTATCTTCTTTTCTCTTTTCTCTTTTCTCTATTCTCTTCTGTTCTCTTTTGTCTTGTTTCCTCTGTTCCCTTTTCTCGTCTATTCTCTTTTATCTTTTCTCTTCATTTCTCTTTTCTCTTCTTTTCCATTCTCTCTTCTTTTCTCTTTTCTCATTTCTCTTTTCTTTTCTTTTCTCTTTTCTCTTTTCTCTTCTTGTCTCTTTTTTCTCTTCTATTCTTTTCTCTTCTTTTCTCTTTTCCATTTTCTCTTCTTTTCTCTTGTCTCTTTTCTCTTTTCACTTCTTGTCTCTTTTTTCTATTCTATGATTTTCTCTTCTTTTCTCTTTTCTATTTCCTCTTCTTTTCTATTTTATCTCTTCTCTTCTTTTCTCTTTTCCCTTTTCTTTTCTCTTTTCTCTTCTTTTCTCTTTTCTCTTCTTTTCTCTTCTTTTCTCCTTTCACTTTTCTTTTCTCTTTTCTCTTCTTTTCTCTTTTCTCATCTTTTCTCCTCTTTACTCTTTTCCCTTTTCTCTTCTTTTTTCTTTTCTCTTCTTTTCTCATTTCTCTTCTTTTCTCTTTTCTCTTTTCTCTTATTTTCTCTGATCACTTTTCTCTTCTTTTCTCTTTTCCCTTTTCTCTTTTTTCTCTTTTCCCTTTTCTCTTCTTTTCTCTATTCTCTTTTTCTCTTTACTCTTCTTTTCTCTTTTCGCTTTTCTCTTCTTATCTCTTCTCCTTTTTCTCATATCTGTTCTTTTCTCTTTTCTCTTTTCTCTTCATTTCTCTTCTTTTCTCATTTCCCTTTACACGTCTTTTTTCTTTTCTTCTTTTCTCTTTTCACTTTTCTTTTTCTCTTCTCATCTTTTCTCCTCTTTACTCTTTTCCCTTTTCTCTTCTTTTTTCTTTTCTCTTCTTTTCTCGTTTCTCTTCTTTTCTCTTTTCTCTTCTTTTCTCTTTTCCCTTTTCTTTTCTCTTTTCTCTATTCTCTTCTTCTCTCTTTTCTCGTCTTTTCTCTTTTCTCGTCATTTCCCTTCATTTCTCTTTTCTCTTTTCTCTTTTGTATTCTTTTCTCTTCTATTCACTTTTCTCTTTTAACTTTTCTCTTCTTTTCTCTATTCTCTTCTTTTCTCTTTTTTGTCTTCTATTCACTTTTCTCTTTTATCTTTTCTCTTCTTTTCTCTTTTCTCCTCTTTTCTCTTTTCCCTTTTCTTTTCTCTTTTCTCTTTTCTCTTTTCTCTTCGTATCTCTTCTTTTCTCTTTTCTCTTCTTTTCTCTACTTTTCTCTTTTCCCTTTATTCTCTTCTTTTCTCTTTTCCTATATTCTCTTCTTTTCTCTTTTCTCTTCTTTTCTCTTCTTTATTCTTTAACCTTTTCTCTTCTTTTTACTCTTCTTTTCTCTTTCCTCTTCTTTTCTCTTTTCGCTTTTCTCTTCTTATCTCTTCTCCTTTTTCTCATATCTGTTCTTTTCTCTTTTCTCTTTTTTCTTCATTTCTCTTCTTTTCTCTTTTCCCTTTACACCTCATTTTTCTTTTCTTCTTTTCTCTTTTCACTTTTCTTTTCTCTTTTCTCTTCTTTTCTCTTTTCTCATCTTTTCTCCTCTTTACCCTTTTCCCTTTTCTCTTCTTTTTTCTTTTCTCTTCTTTTCTCGTTTCTCTTCTTTTCTCTTTTCTCTTCTTTTCTCTTTTCCCTTTTCTTTTCTCTTTTCTCTATTCTCTTCTTTTCTCTTTTCTCTTTTGTATTCTTTTCTCTTCTATTCACTTTTCTCTTTTTTCTTTTCTCTTCTTTTCTCTTTTCTCTTCTTTTCTCCTTTCACGTTTCTTTTCTCTTTTCTGTTCTTTTCTCATTCATTTTTTCTCTTTTCTCTTTTCTCTTCTTTTCTCTTCTTTTCTCCTTTCTTTTCTCTTTTCTCTTCTTCTCTTCTTTTCTCTTTTCTCTTCTTTTCCCTTCATTTCTCTTTTCTCTTTTGTATTCTTTTATCTTCTATTCACTTTTCTCTTTTATCTTTTCTTTTCTCCTCGTTTCCCTATTCTCTTCTTTTCTGTTTTCTCTTCTTTTCTCTTCATTTCTCTTTCCTCATTTCTCTATTCTCATCTGTTCTCTTTTCTCTTCTTTGCTCTTTTCTCTTTTTTCTTCTTCTATCTTCTTTTATCTTCTTTTCTCTTTTCTCTTTTCTCTATTCTCTTCTGTTCTCTTTTGTCTTCTTTTCTCTGTTCTCTTTTCTCGTCTATTCTCTTTTATCCTTTCTCTTCATTTCTCTTTTCTCTTCTTTTCCATTCTCTCTTCTTTTCTCTTTTCTCATTTCTCATTTCTCTTTCCTTTTCTTTTCTCTTTTCTCTTTTCTCTTCTTGTCTCTTTTTTCTCTTCTATTCTTTTCTCTTCTTTTCTCTTTTCCATTTTCTCTTCTTTTCTCTTGTCTCTTTTCTCTTTTCACTTCTTTTCTCTTTTCTCTTTTCTATTTCCTCTTCTTTTCTATTTTAACTCTTCTCTTCTTTTCTCTTTTCCTTTTTCTTTTCTCTTTTCTCTTCTTTTCTCTTTTCTCTTCTTTTCTCCTTTCACTTTTCTTTTCTCGTTTCTCTTCTTTTCTCTTTTCTCTTTTCTCTTATTTTCTTTTATCACTTTTCTCTTCTTTTCTCTTTTCCCTTTTCTCTTTTTTCTCTTTTCCCTTTTCTCTTCTTTTCTCTATTCTCTTTTTCTCTTTACTCTTCTTTTCTCTTTTCACTTTTCTCTTCTTATCTCTTCTCCTTTTTCTCATATCTGTTCTTTTATCTTCATTTCTCTTCTTTTCTCTTTTCCCTTTACACCTCTATTTCCTTTTCTACTTTTCTCTTTTCCCTTTTCTTTTCTCTTTTCTCTTCTTTTCTCTTTTCTCATCTTTTCTCCTCTTTACTCTTTTCCCTTTTCTCTTCTTTTTTCTTTTCTCTTCTTTTCTCGTTTCTCTTCTTTTCTCTTTTCTCTTCTTTTGTCTTTTCCCTTTTCTTTTCTCTTTTCTCTATTCTCTTCTTTTCTCTTTTCTCTTTTGTATTCTTTTCTCTTCTATTCACTTTTCTCTTTTAACTTTTCTCTTCTTTTCTCTATTCTCTTCTTTTCTCTTTTTTCTCTTCTATTCACTTTTCTCTTTTATCTTTTCTCTCCTTTTCTCTATTCTCTTCTTTTCTCTATGAACTTTTCTCTTCTTTTCTCTATTCTCTTCTTTTCTCTTTTTTCTCTTCTATTCACTTTTCTCTTTTATCTTTTCTCTTCTTTTTTCTATTCTCTTCTTTCCTCTTTTCTCTTCTTTTATCTTCTTTTCTCTTTTCTCTTTTCTCTATTCTCTTTTGTTCTCTTTTGTCTTCATTCCACTGTTCCCTTTTCTCGTCTATTCTCTTTTATCTCTTCTCTTCTTTTCTCTTTTCTCTTCTTTTCTCTTCTTTTCTCCTTTCACGTTTCTTTTCTCTTTTCCCTTCTTTTCTCATTCATTTTTTCTCTTTTCTCTTCTTTTCTCTTTTCTCTTCTTTTCTCCTTTCTTTTCTCTTTTCTCTTCCTCTCTTCTTTTCTCTTCTTTTCCCTTCATTTCTCTTTTCTCTTTTGTATTCTTTTATCTTCTATTCACTTTTCTCTTTTATCTTTTCTTTTCTCTTCTTTTCTCTATTCTCTTCTTTGCTATTTTCTCTTCTTTTCTCTTCATTTCTCTTTCCTCATTTCTCTATTCTCATCTGTTCTCTTTTCTCTTCTTTGCGCTTTTCTCTTTTCTCTTCTTCTATCTTCTTTTATCTTCTTTTCTCTTTTCTCTATTCTCTTCTGTTCTCTTTTGTCTTGTTTCCTCTGTTCCCTTTTCTCGTCTATTCTCTTTTATCTTTTCTCTTCATTTCTCTTTTCTCTTCTTTTCCATTCTCTCTTCTTTTCTCTTTTCTCATTTCTCTTTTCTTTTCTTTTCTCTTTTCTCTTTTCTCTTCTTGTCTCTTTTTTCTCTTCTATTCTTTTCTCTTCTTTTCTCTTTTCCATTTTCTCTTCTTTTCTCTTGTCTCTTTTCTCTTTTCACTTCTTGTCTCTTTTTTCTCTTCTATGATTTTCTCTTCTTTTCTCTTTTCTATTTCCTCTTCTTTTCTATTTTATCTCTTCTCTTCTTTTCTCTTTTCCCTTTTCTTTTCTCTTTTCTCTTCTTTTCTCTTTTCTCTTCTTTTCTCTTCTTTTCTCCTTTCACTTTTCTTTTCTCTTTTCTCATCTTTTCTCCTCTTTACTCTTTTCCCTTTTCTCTTCTTTTTTCTTTTCTCTTCTTTTCTCATTTCTCTTCTTTTCTCTTTTCTCTTTTCTCTTATTTTCTCTGATCACTTTTCTCTTCTTTTCTCTTTTCCCTTTTCTCTTTTTTCTCTTTTCCCTTTTCTCTTCTTTTCTCTATTCTCTTTTTCTCTTTACTCTTCTTTTCTCTTTTCACTTTTCTCTTCTTATCTCTTCTCCTTTTTCTCATATCTGTTCTTTTCTCTTTTCTCTTTTCTCTTCATTTCTCTTCTTTTCTCATTTCCCTTTACACGTCTTTTTTCTTTTCTTCTTTTCTCTTTTCACTTTTCTTTTCTCTTTTCTCATCTTTTCTCCTCTTTACTCTTTTCCCTTTTCTCTTCTTTTTTCTTTTCTCTTCTTTTCTCGTTTCTCTTCTTTTCTCTTTTCTCTTCTTTTCTCTTTTCCCTTTTCTTTTCTCTTTTCTCTATTCTCTTCTTCTCTCTTTTCTCGTCTTTTCTCTTTTCTCGTCATTTCCCTTCATTTCTCTTTTCTCTTTTCTCTTTTGTATTCTTTTCTCTTCTATTCACTTTTCTCTTTTAACTTTTCTCTTCTTTTCTCTATTCTCTTCTTTTCTCTTTTTTGTCTTCTATTCACTTTTCTCTTTTATCTTTTCTCTTCTTTTCTCTTTTCTCCTCTTTTCTCTTTTCCCTTTTCTTTTCTCTTTTCTCTTTTCTCTTTTCTCTTCGTATCTCTTCTTTTCTCTTTTCTCTTTATTCTTCTCTTTTCTCTTTATTCTCTTCTTTTCTCTTTTCCTATATTCTCTTCTTTTCTCTTTTCTCTTCTTTTCTCTTCTTTATTCTTTAACCTTTTCTCTTCTTTTTACTCTTCTTTTCTCTTTTCTCTTCTTTTCATTTCTTTTCTCCTCTTTTCTCTTTTCCCTTCTCTTTTCTCTTTTCTCTTTTCTCTTTTCTCTTCGTATCTCTTCTTTTCTCTTTTCTCTTCTTTTCTCTTCTTTTCTCTTTTCTCTTTATTCTCTTCTTTTCTCTTTTCCTATATTCTCTTCTTTTCTCTTTTCTCTTCTTTTCTCTTCTTTATTCTTTAACCTTTTCTCTTCTTTTTACTCTTCTTTTCTCTTTTCTCTTCTTTTCATTTCTTTTCTCTTCTTTTCTCTTTTCTCTTCTTTTCTCTTCCTTTCTCTATATATTCTCTTTTCTCTTTTCTCTCATTTTCTCTTATTTTCTCTTTTTCCTTTTCGCTTCTTTTCTCTATTCTCTTTTTCTCTTTCCTCTTCTTTTCTCTTTTCGCTTTTCTCTTCTTATCTCTTCTCCTTTTTCTCATATCTGTTCTTTTCTCTTTTCTCTTTTTTCTTCATTTCTCTTCTTTTCTCTTTTCCCTTTACACCTCATTTTTCTTTTCTTCTTTTCTCTTTTCACTTTTCTTTTCTCTTTTCTCTTCTTTTCTCTTTTCTCATCTTTTCTCCTCTTTACTCTTTTCCCTTTTCTCTTCTTTTTTCTTTTCTCTTCTTTTCTCGTTTCTCTTCTTTTCTCTTTTCTCTTCTTTTCTCTTTTCCCTTTTCTTTTCTCTTTTCTCTATTCTCTTCTTTTCTCTTTTCTCTTTTGTATTCTTTTCTCTTCTATTCACTTTTCTATTTTTTCTTTTCTCTTTTCTCTTTTCTCTTCTTTTCTCCTTTCACGTTTCTTTTCTCTTTTCTGTTCTTTTCTCATTCATTTTTTCTCTTTTCTCTTTTCTCTTCTTTTCTCTTCTTTTCTCCTTTCTTTTCTCTTTTCTCTTCTTCTCTTCTTTTCTCTTTTCTCTTCTTTTCCCTTCATTTCTCTTTTCTCTTTTGTATTCTTTTATCTTCTATTCACTTTTCTCTTTTATCTTTTCTTTTCTCCTCGTTTCCCTATTCTCTTCTTTTCTGTTTTCTCTTCTTTTCTCTTCATTTCTCTTTCCTCATTTCTCTATTCTCATCTGTTCTCTTTTCTCTTCTTTGCTCTTTTGTCTTTTCTCTTCTTCTATCTTCTTTTATCTTCTTTTCTCTTTTCTCTTTTCTCTATTCTCTTCTGTTCTCTTTTGTCTTCTTTACTCTGTTCTCTTTTCTCGTCTATTCTGTTTTATCTTTTCTCTTCATTTCTCTTTTCTCTTCTTTTCCATTCTCTCTTCTTTTCTCTTTTCTCATTTCTCATTTCTCTTTCCTTTTCTTTTCTCTTTTCTCTTTTCTCTTCTTATCTCTTTTTTCTCTTCTATTCTTTTCTCTTCTTTTCTCTTTTCCATTTTCTCTTCTTTTCTCTTGTCTCTTTTCTCTTTTCACTTCTTTTCTCTTTTCCCTTTTCTATTTCCTCTTCTTTTCTATTTTAACTCTTCTCTTCTATTCTCTTTTCCCTTTTCTTTTCTCTTTTCTCTTCTTTTCTCTTTTCTCTTCTTTTCTCTTCTTTTCTCCTTTCACTTTTCTTTTCTCTTTTCTCTTCTTTTCTCTTTCCTCATCTTTTCGCCTGTTTACTCTTTTCCCTTTTCTCTTCTTTTTTCTTTTCTCTTCTTTTCTCGTTTCTCCTCTTTTCTCTTTTCTCTTTTCTCTTATTTTCTTTTATCACTTTTCTCTTCTTTTCTCTTTTCCCTTTTCTCTTTTTTCTCTTTTCTCTTTTCTCTTCTTTTCATTTCTTTTCTCTTCTTTTCTCTTTTCTCTTCTTTTCATTTCTTTTCTCTTCTTTTCTCTTTTCTCTTCTTTTCTCTTCGTTTCTCTATATATTCTCTTTTCTCTTTTCTCTCATTTTCTCTTTTCACTTTTCTCTTCTTTTCTCTTTTCCCTTTTCTATTATTTTCTCTTTTCCCTTTTCTCTTCTTTTCTCTATTCTCTTTTTCTCTTTACTCTTCTTTTCTCTTTTCGCTTTTCTCTTCGTATCTCTTCTCCTTTTTCTCATATCTGTTCTTTTCTCTTCATTTCTCTTCTTTTCTCTTTTCCCTTTACACCTCTTTTTCCTTTTCTTCTTTTCTCTTTTCCATTTTCTCTTCTTTTCTATTTTATCTCTTCTCTTCTTTTCTCCTTTCACTTTTCTTTTCTCTTTTCTCTTCTTTTCTCTTTTCTCATCTTTTCTCCTCTTTCCTCATTTCCGTTTTCTCTTCTTTTTTCTTTTCTCTTCTTTTCTCGTTTCTCTTCATTTCTCTTTGCTCTTATTTTCTCTTTTCACTTTTCTCTTCTTTTCTCTATTCTCTTTTTCTCTTTACTCTTCATTTCTCTTTTCGCTTTTCTCTTCTTATCTCTTCTCCTTTTTCTCATATCTGTTCTTTTCTCTTTTCTCTCTTCTCTTCATTTCTCTTCTTTTCTCTTTTCCCTTTACACCTCTTTTTTCTTTTCTTCTTTTCTCTTTTCACTTTTCTTTTCTCTTTTCTCTTCTTTTCTGTTTTCACTTTTCTTTTCTCTTTTCTCTTCTTTTCTCTTTTCTCATCTTTTCTCCTCTTTACTCTTTTCCCTTTTCTCTTCTTTTTTCTTTTCTCGTCTTTTCTCCTTTCTCTTCTTTTCTCTTTTCTCATCTTTTCTCCTCTTTACTCTTTTCCCTTTTCTCTTCTTTTTTCTTTTCTCGTCTTTTCTCCTTTCTCTTCTTTTCTCGTTTCTCTTCTTTTCTCTTTTCCCTTTTCTTTTCTCTTTTCTCTATTCTCTTCTTTTCTCTTTTCTCGTCTTTTCTCTTTTCTCTTCATTTCCCTTCATTTCTCTTTTCTCTTTTCTCTTTTGTATTCTTTTCTCTTCTATTCACTTTTCTCTTTTAACTTTTCTCTTCTTTTCTCTATTCTCTTCTTTTCTCTTTTTTCTCTTCTATTCACTTTTCTCTTTTATCTTTTCTCTTCTTTTCTGTATTCTCCTCTTTTCTCTTTTCCCTCGTCTTTTCTGTTTTCTCCTTTCTCTTTTCTCTTCGTATCTCTTCTTTTCTCTTTTCTATTCTTTTCTCTACTTTTCTCTTTTCCCTTTTCTCTTCTTTTCTCTATTCTCTTTTTCTCTTTACTCTTCTTTTCTCTTTTCGCTTTTCTCTTCTTATCTCTTCTCCTTTTTCTCATATCTGTTCTTTTCTCTTCATTTCTCTTCTTTTCTCTTTTCCCTTTACACCTCTTTTTCCTTTTCTTCTTTACTCTTTTCACTTTTCTTTTCTCTTTTCTCTTCTTTTCTCTTTTCTCATCTTTTCTCCTCTTTACTCTTTTCCCTTTTCTCTTCTTTTTTCTTTTCTCTTCTTTTCTCGTTTCTCTTCTTTTCTCTTTTCTCTTCTTTTCTCTTTTCCCTTTTCTTTTCTCTTTTATCTTTTCTCTTCTTTTCTCTATTCTCTTCCTTTCTATTTTCCCTTTTCTTTTCTTTTCTCTTTTCTCTTTTCTCTTCTTTTCTCTTCCTTTCTCCTTTCACGTTTCTTTTCTCTTTTCTCTTCTTTTCTCATTCATTTTTTCTCTTTTCTCTTTTCTCTTCTTTTCTCTTTTCTCTTCTTTTCTCCTTTCTTTTCTCTTTTCTCTTCTTCTCTTCTTTTCTCTTTTCTCTTCTTTTCCCTTCATTTCTCTTTTCTCTTTTGTATTCTTTTATCTTCTATTCTCTTTTCTCTTCTTTTCTCTTCATTTCTTTTTCCTCATTTCTCTATTCTCATCTGTTCTCTTTTCTCTTCTTTGCTCTTTTCTCTTTTCTCTTCTTCTATCTTCTTTTATCTTCTTTTCTCTTTTCTCTATTCTCTTCTGTTCTCATTTGTCTTCTTTCCTCTGTACCCTTTTCTCGTCTATTCTCTTTTATCTTTTCTCTTCAGTTCTCTTTTCTCTTCTTTTCCATTCTCTCTTCTATTCTCTTTTATAATTTCTCATTTCTCTTTTCTTTTCTTTTCTCTTTTCTCTTATGTCTTCTTTTCTCTTTTTTCTCTTCTATTCTTTTCTCTTCTTTTCTCTTTTCCATTTTCTCTTCTTTTCTCTTGTCTCTTTTCTCTTTTCACTTCTTTTCTCTTTTCTCTTTTCTATTTCCTCTTCTTTTCTATTTTATCTCTTCTCTTCTTTTCTCTTTTCCCTTTTCTTTTCTCTTTTCTCTTCTTTTCTCTTTTCTCTTCTTTTCTCCTTTCACTTTTCTTTTCTCTTTTCTCTTCCTTTCTCTTTTCTCATCTTTTCTCCTCTTTACTCTTTTCCGTTTTCTCTTCTTTTTTCTTTTCTCTTCTTTTCTCGTTTCTCTTCTTTTCTCTTTTCTCTTTTCTCTTATTTTCTCTTTTCACTTTTCTCTTATTTTCTCTTTTCCCTTTTCTCTTATTTTCTCTTTTTCCTTTTCTCTAATTTTCTCTATTCTCTTTTTCTCTTTACTCTTCTTTTCTCTTTTCGCTTTTCTCTTCTTATCTCTTCTCCTTTTTCTCATGTATGTTCTTTTCTCTTTTCTCTTTTATCTTCATTTCTCTTCTTTTCTCTTTTCCCTTTACACCTCTTTTTTCTTTTCTTCTTTTCTCTTTTCACTTTTCTTTTCTGTTTTCTCTTCTTTTCTCTATTCTCCTCTTTTCTCTTTTCCCTTTTCTTTTCTCTTTTCTCTTTTCTCTTCGTATCTCTTCTTTTCTCTTTTCTATTCTTTTCTCTACTTTTCTCTTTTCCCTTTCTTCTCTTCTTTTCTCTTTTCCTATATTCTCTTCTTTTGTCTTTTCTCTTTTCTCTTTTTTTCACTTCTTTATTCTTTAACCTTTTCTCTTCTTTTTTCTCTTCTTTTCTCTTTTCTCTTCTTTTCATTTCTTTTCTCTTCTTTTCTCTTTTCTCTTCTTTTCATTTCTTTTCTCTTCTTTTCTCTTTTCTCTTCTTTTCTCTTCCTTTCTCTATATATTCTCTTTTCTCTTTTCTCTCATTTTCTCTTTTCACTTTTCTCTTCTTTTCTCTTTTCCCTTTTCTCTTCTTTTCTCTATTCTCTTTTTCTCTTTACTCTTCTTTTCTCTTTTCACTTTTCTCTTCTTATCTCTTCTCCTTTTTCTCATATCTGTTCTTTTCTCTTTTCTCTTCATTTCTCTTCTTTTCTCTTTTCCCTTTACACCTCTTTTTTCTTTTCTTCTTGTCTCTTTTCACTTTTCTTATCTCTTTTATCTTCTTTTCTCTTTTCTCATCTTTTCTCCTCTTTACTCTTTTCCCTTTTCTCTTCTTTTTTCTTTTCTCTTCTTTTCTCGTTTCTCTTCTTTTCCATTCTCTCTCCTTTTCTATTTTCTCATTTCTCATTTCTCTTTTCTCTTCTTTTCTCTTTTCTCTTTTCTCTTCTTGTCTCTTATTTCTCTTCTATTCTTTTCTCCTCTTTTCTCTTTTCCATTTTCTCTTCTTTTCTCTTGTCTCTTTTCTCTTTCACTTCTTTTCTCTTTTCTCTTTTCTATTTCCTCTTCTTTTCTATTTTATCTGTTCTCTTCTTTTCTCTTTTTTTCGATTTACTATATCCTCTTCTTTTCTCTTCTTCTCTCTTCTTTTCTCTTTTCTCATGTCCCCTTTCTCTTCTTTTCTCTTTTCCCTTTTCTCTTCTTTTCTCTATTCTGTTTTTTTCTCTTTCCTCATTTCTCTTTTCTCTTCTTTTCTCTTTTCTCTTTTCTCTTCTTTTCTCTTCCTTTCTCTATATATTCTCTTTTCTCTTATTTTCTCTTTTCACTTTTCTCTTCTTTTCTCTTCTTTTCTCTTTTCCCTTTTCTCTTATTTTCTCTTTTCCCTTTTCTCTACTTTTCTCTATTCTCTTTTTCTCTTTTCTCTTCTTTTCTCTTTTCTCTTCTCCTTTTTCTCATATCTCTTCTTTTCTCTTTTCTCTTTTCTCTTCTTTTCTCTTTTCCCTTTACACCTCTTTTTTTCTTTTCTTCGTTTCTCTGTTCTCTTCTTTTCATTTCTTTTCTCTTTTCTCCTCTTTTCTCTTTTCCCTTTTCTTTTCTCTTTTCTCTTTTCTCTTCGTACCTCTTCTTTTCTCTTTCCTCTGCTTTTCTGTTCTTTTCTCTTTTCCCTTTATTCTCTTCTTTTCTCTTTTCTCTTTTCTCTTCTTTTCTCTTTTCTCTTCTTTTCTCTTCCTTTCTCTATATATTCTCTTTTCTCTTTTCTCTTTTCTCTTATTTTCTCTTTTCAATTTTCTCTTCTTTTCTCTTCTTTTCTCTTTTTCCTTTTCTCTTACTTTCTCTTTTCCCTTTTCTCTACTTTTCTCTATTCTCTTTTTCTCTTTTCTCTTCTTTTCTCTTTTCTCTTCTCCTTTTTCTCATATCTGTTCTTTTCTCTTTTCTCTTCTTTTCTCTTCTTTTCTCTTTTCCCTTTACACCTCTTTTTTCTTTTCTTTGTTTCTCTGTTCTCTTCTTTTCACTTCTTTTATCTTTTCTCCTCTTTTCTCTTTTCCCTTTTCTTTTCTCTTTTCTCTTTTCTCTTCGTATCTCTTCTTTTCTCTTTTGTCTTCTTTTCTCTTCTTTTCTCTTTTCTCTTTCCTCTTCTTTTCTCTTCTTTATTCTTTAACCTTTTCTCTTCTTTTTTCTCTTCTTTTCTCTTTTCTCTTCTTTTCATTTCTTTTCTCTTCTTTTCTCTTCTCACTTTTCTTTTCTCTTTTCTCTTCCTTTCTCTAATTATTCTCTTTTCTCTTTTCTCTCATTTTCTCTTTTCACTTTTCTCTTCTTTTCTCTTTTCCCTTTTCTCTACTTTTCTCTTTTCCCTTTTCTCTTCTTTTCTCTATTCTCTTTTTCTCTTTACTCTTCTTTTCTCTTTTCGCTTTTCTCTTCTTATCTCTTCTCCTTTTTCTCATATCTGTTCTTTTCTCTTTTCTCTTAATTTCTCTTCTTTTCTCTTTTCCCTTTACACCTCTTTTTTCTTTTCTTCTTTTCTCTTTTCTCTTGTCCCCTTTCTCTTCTTTTCTCTTTTCCCTTTTCTCTTCTTTTCTCAATTCTGTTCTTTTCTCTTTCCTCAGTTCTCTTTTCTCTTCTTTTCTCTTTTCTCTTCTTTTCTCTTTTCTCTTCCTTTCTCTATATATTCTCTTTTCTCTTTTCTCTTTTCTCTTATTTTCTCTTTTCAATTTTCTCTTCTTTTCTCTTTTCCCTTTTCTCTTACTTTCTCTTTTCCCTTTTCTCTACTTTTCTCAATTCTCTTTTTCTCTTTTCTCTTCATTCCTCTTTTCTCTTCTCCTTTTTCTCATATCTGTTCTTTTCTCTTTTCTCTTCTTTTCTCTTCTTTTCTCTTTTCCCTTTACACCTCTTTTTTCTTTTCTTCGTTTCTCTGTTCTCTTCTTTTCACTTCTTTTATCTTTTCTCCTCTTTTCTCTTTTCCCTTTTCTTTTCCCTTTTCTCTTTTCTCTTCGTATCTCTTCTTTTCTCTTTTCTCTTCTTTTCTCTTCTTTTCTCTTTTCTCTTTCCTCTTCTTTTCCCTTCTTTATTCTTTAACCTTTTCTCTTTTTTTCTCTTCTTTTCTCTTTTCTCTTGTTTTCATTTCTTTTCTCTTCTTTTCTCTTTTCACTTTTCTTTTCTCTTTACTCTTCTTTTCTCTTTTCTCATCTTTTCTCCTCTTTACTCTTTTCCCTTTTCTCTTCTTTTTTCTTTTCTCGTTTCTCTTCTTTTCTCTTTTCTCTTCTTTTCTCTTTTCCCTTTTCTTTTCTCTTTTCTCTATTCTCTTCTTTTCTCTTTTCTCTTTTGTATTCTTTTCTCTTCTATTCACTTTTCTCTTTTAACTTTTCTCTTCTTTTCTCTATTCTCTTTTCTCTTCTTGTCTCTTATTTCTCTTCTACTCTTTTCTCTTCTTTTCTCTTTTCCATTTTCTCTTCTTTTCTCTTGTCTCTTTTCTCTTTTCACTTCTTTTCTCTTTTCTCTTTTCTATTTCCTCTTCTTTTCTATTTTATCTTTTCTCTTCTTTTCTCTTGTTTTCGCTTTTCAATATCCTCTTCTTTTCTCTTCTTCTCTCTTCTTTTCTCTTGTTCCCTTTCTCTTCTTTTCTCATTTCCCTTTTCTCTTCTTTTCTCTTTTGTCTTCTTTTCTCTTTCCTCATTTCCATTTTCTCTTTTTTTCTTTTCCCTTTTGTCTTCTTTTCTCTTTCCTCATTTCTCTTTTCTCTTCCTTTCTCTTTTCTCTTCTTTTCAATTCTCTCTCTGTTCTCTTTTCTCATTTTTCATTTCTCTTTTCTCTTCTTGTCTCTTTTTTCTCTTCTATTCTTTTCTCTTCTTTTCTCTTTTCCATATTCTCTCCTTTTTTCTTGTCTCTTTTCTCTTCTTTTCCATTCTCTCTCTTTTCTCTTTTCTCATTTTCATTTCTCTTTTCTCTTCTTGTCTCTTTTTTCTCTTCTATTCTTTTCTCTTCTTTTCTCTTTTCCATATTCTCTCCTTTTTTCTTGTCTATTTTCTCTTCTATTCACTTTTCTCTTTTATCTTTTCTCTTCTTTTCTCTTCTTTTCTCTTTTCCCTTCTTTTTTTTCTTTTCTCTTCTTTCCTCTTGTCCCCTTTCTCTTCTTTTCTCATTTCCCTTTTCTCTTCTTTTCTCCTTTCTCTTCTTATCTCTTTTCCCTTTCTCTTTTCTGTTCTTTTCTCTTTTCTCTTCTTTTTTCTTCTTTTCTCTTCTTTTCTCTTTCCCCTTTTCTCTTTTCGCTTTTCTCTTCTTTTCTCTTTTCTCTTCTTCTCTCTTTTCTTTTTTCTCTTTACTCTTTTCTCTTCTTTTCTCTTTTCTCTTCTTTTCTCTTTTCTCGTCTTTTCATTTCTTTTCTATTCCTTTGTCTTTTCACTTTTCTTTTCTCTTTTCTCTTCTTTTCTCTTCTTTTCTCTTTTATTTTTTCTCTTTACTGTTTTCTTTTCTTTTATCTTTTCTCTATTTTTTTCTTTTCTCTTCTTTTCTCTTTTCACTTTTCTCTTCTTTCCCCTTCATTTCTCTTTTCTCTTTTCTCTTTTGTATTCTTTTCTCTTCTATTCACATTTCTCTTTTATCTTTTCTATTCTTTTCTCTTCTTTTCTCTATTCGCTTCTTATCTCTTCTTTTCTCTTTTCTCTTTTCTCTTCTTTCTCTATTCTCTTCTTTTCTCTTTTCACTTTTGTTTACTTTTCTCTTTTCTCTTCATTTGTCTTCTTTTCTCTTTTCTCTTGTCTCTTCTTTTCTCTTTTCTTTTTTCTCTTCTTTTCTCTTCTTTACTCTTTTCCCTTCTTGTTTTCTTTTCTCTTCTTTTCTCTTTTCTATTCTTTTCTCTTTTCTTTTTTCTCTTTTCTCTTTTCTCTTCTTTTCTCTTCTTTAGTTACTCTTTTCCCTTTCTCTTATTTTTTCTTTTCTCTTCTTTTCTCTTTTCACTTTTCTCTTCTTTTCCCTTCCTTTCTCTTTTCTCTTTTCTCTTTTGTATTCTTTTCTCTTCTATTCACATTTCTCTTTTATCTTTTCTATTCTTTTCTCTTCTTTTCTCTATTCGCTTCTTTTCTCTTCTTTTCTGTTTCCTCATTTCTCTCTTCTCTTTGGTTCTCTTTTCTCTTCTTTGCTCTTTTCTCTTTTCTATTCTTCTATCTTCTTTTCTCCTCTTTTCTCTTTTGTCTTCTTTTCTCTTTCCTCATTTCCATTTTCTCTTTTTTTCTTTTCCCTTTTGTCTTCTTTTCTCTTTCCTCATTTCTCTTTTCTCTTCTTTTCTCTTTTCTCTTCTTTTCAATTCTCTCTCTGTTCTCTTTTCTCATTTTTCATTTCTCTTTTCTCTTCTTGTCTCTTTTTTCTCTTCTATTCTTTTCTCTTCTTTTCTCTTTTCCATATTCTCTCCTTTTTTCTTGTCTCTTTTCTCTTCTATTCACTTTTCTCTTTTATCTTTTCTCTTCTTTTCTCTTCTATTCTCTTTTCCCTTCTTTTTTTTTCTTTTCTCTTCTTTCCTCTTTACTCTTCTTTTCTCTTGTCCCCTTTCACATCTTTTCTCATTTCCCTTTTCTCTTCTTTTCTCTTTTCACTTTTGTCTTCTTGTCTCTTTCCTCATTTCTCTTTTCTCTTCTTTTCCATTCTCTCTCTTTTCTCTTTTCTCATTTTCATTTCTCTTTTCTCTTCTTGTCTCTTTTTTCTCTTCTATTCTTTTCTCTTCTTTTCTCTTTTCCATATTCTCTCCTTTTTTCTTGTCTATTTTCTCTTCTATTCACTTTTCTCTTTTATCTTTTCTCTTCTTTTCTCTTCTTTTCTCTTTTCCCTTCTTTTTTTTCTTTTCTCTTCTTTCCTCTTGTCCCCTTTCTCTTCTTTTCTCATTTCCCTTTTCTCTTCTTTTCTCTTTTCTCTTTTGTCTTCTTTTCTCTTTCCTCATTTCTCTTTTCTCTTCTATTCTTTTTTCTCTTCTTTTCATTTCTTTTCTATTCCTTTCTCTTTTCACTTTTCTTTTCGCTTTTCTCTTTTCTCTTCTTTGCTCTTTTATTTTTTCTCTTTACTCTTTTCTCTTCTTTTCTCTTTTCTCTTCTATTCTCTTTTCTCTTTACTCTTCTTTTCTCTTTTCCCTTCTTTTTTTCTTTTCTCTTCTTTCCTCTTTTCTCTTCTTTTCTCTTTTCTCTTCTTATCTCTTTTCCCTTTCTCTTTTCTGTTCTTTTCTCTTTTCTCTTCTTTTTTCTTCTTTTCTCTTCTTTTCTCTTTCCCCTTTTCTCTTTTCGCTTTTCTCTTCTTTTCTCTTTTCTCTTCTTCTCTCTTTTCTTTTTTCTCTTTACTCTTTTCTCTTCTTTTCTCTTTTCTCGTCTTTTCTCTTTTCTCGTCTTTTCGTTTCTTTTCTATTCCTTTGTCTTTTCACTTTTCTTTTCTCTTTTCTCTTCTTTTCTCTTCTTTTCTCTTTTATTTTTTCTCTTTACTGTTTTCTTTTCTTTTATCTTTTCTCTAATTTTTTCTTTTCTCTTCTTTTCTCTTTTCACTTTTCTCTTCTTTTCCCTTCATTTCTCTTTTCTCTTTTCTCTTTTGTATTCTTTTCTCTTCTATTCACATTTCTCTTTTATCTTTTCTATTCTTTTCTCTTCTTTTCTCTATTCGCTTCTTTTCTCTTCTTTTCTCTTTTCTCTTTTCTCTTCTTTCTCTATTCTCTTCTTTTCTCTTTTCACTTTTGTTTACTTTTCTCTTTTCTCTTCTTTTGTCTTCTTTTCTCTTTTCTCTTTTCTCTTCTTTTCTCTTTTCTTTTTTCTCTTCTTTTCTCTTCTTTACTCTTTTCCCTTCTTGTTTTCTTTTCTCTTCTTTTCTCTTTTCTATTCTTTTCTCTTTTCTTTTTTCTCTTTTCTCTTTTCTCTTCTTTTCTCTTCTTTAGTTACTCTTTTCCCTTTCTCTTATTTTTTCTTTTCTCTTCTTTTCTCTTTTCACTTTTCTCTTCTTTTCCCTTCCTTTCTCTTTTCTCTTTTCTCTTTTGTATTCTTTTCTCTTCTATTCACATTTCTCTTTTATCTTTTCTATTCTTTTCTCTTCTTTTCTCTATTCGCTTCTTTTCTCTTCTTTTCTGTTTCCTCATTTCTCTCTTCTCTTTGGTTCTCTTTTCTCTTCTTTGCTCTTTTCTCTTTTCTATTCTTCTATCTTCTTTTATCTTCTTTTCTCTTTTCTCTTTTCTCGATCTCTTCAGTTCTCTTTTGTCTTCTTTCCTCTGTTCCCTTTTCTCTTCTCTTCGCTTTTATTTTTTCTCTTCAGTTCTCTTTTCTCTTCTTTTCCATTCTCTCTTCTTTTCTCTTTTCTCTTTTCTCATTTCTCTTTTCTCTTCTTTTCTCATTTCTCTTTTGTCTTCTTTTCTCTTTCCTCATTTCTCTTTTCTCTTCTATTCTTTTTTCTCTTCTTTTCATTTCTTTTCTATTCCTTTCTCTTTTCACTTTTCTTTTCGCTTTTCTCTTTTCTCTTCTTTGCTCTTTTATTTTTTCTCTTTACTCTTTTCTCTTCTTTTCTCTTTTCTCTTCTATTCTCTTTTCTCTTTACTCTTCTTTTCTCTTTTCCCTTCTTTTTTTCTTTTCTCTTCTTTCCTCTTTTCTCTTCTTTTCTCTTTTCTCTTCTTATCTCTTTTCCCTTTCTCTTTTCTGTTCTTTTCTCTTTTCTCTTCTTTTTTCTTCTTTTCTCTTCTTTTCTCTTTCCCCTTTTCTCTTTTCGCTTTTCTCTTCTTTTCTCTTTTCTCTTCTTCTCTCTTTTCTTTTATCTCTTTACTCTTTTCTCTTCTTTTCTCTTTTCTCTTCTTTTCTCTTTTCTCGTCTTTTCATTTCTTTTCTATTCCTTTGTCTTTTCACTTTTCTTTTCTCTTTTCTCTTCTTTTCTCTTCTTTTCTCTTTTATTTTTTCTCTTTACTGTTTTCTTTTCTTTTATCTTTTCTCTAATTTTTTCTTTTCTCTTCTTTTCTCTTTTCACTTTTCTCTTCTTTCCCCTTCATTTCTCTTTTCTCTTTTCTCTTTTGTATTCTTTTCTCTTCTATTCACATTTCTCTTTTATCTTTTCTATTCTTTTCTCTATTCGCTTCTTATCTCTTCTTTTCTCTTTTCTCTTCTTTCTCTATTCTCTTCTTTGCTCTTTTATTTTTTCTCGTTACTCTTTTCTCTTCTTTTCTCTTTTCTCTTCTATTCTCTTTTCTCTTTACTCTTCTTTTCTCTTTTCCCTTCTTTTTTTCTTTTCTCTTCTTTCCTCTTTTCTCTTCTTTTCTCTTTTCTCTTCTTATCTCTTTTCCCTTTCTCTTTTCTGTTCTTTTCTCTTTTCTCTTCTTTTTTCTTCTTTTCTCTTCTTTTCTCTTTCCCCTTTTCTCTTTTCGCTTTTCTCTTCTTTTCTCTTTTCTCTTCTTCTCTCTTTTCTTTTTTCTCTTTACTCTTTTCTCTTCTTTTCTCTTTTCTCTTCTTTTCTCTTTTCTCGTCTTTTCATTTCTTTTCTATTCCTTTGTCTTTTCACTTTTCTTTTCTCTTTTCTCTTCTTTTCTCTTCTTTTCTCTTTTATTTTTTCTCTTTACTGTTTTCTTTTCTTTTATCTTTTCTCTATTTTTTTCTTTTCTCTTCTTTTCTCTTTTCACTTTTCTCTTCTTTCCCCTTCATTTCTCTTTTCTCTTTTCTCTTTTGTATTCTTTTCTCTTCTATTCACATTTCTCTTTTATCTTTTCTATTCTTTTCTCTTCTTTTCTCTATTCGCTTCTTATCTCTTCTTTTCTCTTTTCTCTTTTCTCTTCTTTCTCTATTCTCTTCTTTTCTCTTTTCACTTTTGTTTACTTTTCTCTTTTCTCTTCATTTGTCTTCTTTTCTCTTTTCTCTTGTCTCTTCTTTTCTCTTTTCTTTTTTCTCTTCTTTTCTCTTCTTTACTCTTTTCCCTTCTTGTTTTCTTTTCTCTTCTTTTCTCTTTTCTATTCTTTTCTCTTTTCTTTTTTCTCTTTTCTCTTTTCTCTTCTTTTCTCTTCTTTAGTTACTCTTTTCCCTTTCTCTTATTTTTTCTTTTCTCTTCTTTTCTCTTTTCACTTTTCTCTTCTTTTCCCTTCCTTTCTCTTTTCTCTTTTCTCTTTTGTATTCTTTTCTCTTCTATTCACATTTCTCTTTTATCTTTTCTATTCTTTTCTCTTCTTTTCTCTATTCGCTTCTTTTCTCTTCTTTTCTGTTTCCTCATTTCTCTCTTCTCTTTGGTTCTCTTTTCTCTTCTTTGCTCTTTTCTCTTTTCTATTCTTCTATCTTCTTTTATCTTCTTTTCTCTTTTCTCTTTTCTCGATCTCTTCAGTTCTCTTTTCTCTTCTTTTCTCTTTTCCCTTCTTTTTTTTTCTTTTCTCTTCTTTCCTCTTGTCCCCTTTCTCTTCTTTTCTCATTTCCCTTTTCTGTTCTTTTCTCTTTTCTCTTTTGTCTTCTTTTCTCTTTCCTCTTTTCTCTTCTATTCTCTTTTCTCTTCTTTTCATTTCTTTTCTATTCCTTTCTCTTTTCACTTTTCTTTTCGCTTTTCTCTTTTCTCTTCTTTGCTCTTTTATTTTTTCTCGTTACTCTTTTCTCTTCTTTTCTCTTTTCTCTTCTATTCTCTTTTCTCTTTACTCTTCTTTTCTCTTTTCCCTTCTTTTTTTCTTTTCTCTTCTTTCCTCTTTTCTCTTCTTTTCTCTTTTCTCTTCTTATCTCTTTTCCCTTTCTCTTTTCTGTTCTTTTCTCTTTTCTCTTCTTTTTTCTTCTTTTCTCTTTCCCCTTTTCTCTTTTCGCTTTTCTCTTCTTTTCTCTTTTCTTTTTTCTCTTTACTCTTTTCTCTTCTTTTCTCTTTTCTCTTCTTTTCTCTTTTCCTTTTCTCTTCTATTCTCTTTTCTCTTCTTTTCATTTCTTTTCTATTCCTTTCTCTTTTCATTTGTCTTTTCTCTTTTCTCTTTTCTCTTCTTTTCTCTTTTATTTTTTCTCTTTACTGTTTTCTTTTCTTTTCTCTTTTCTCTTCTATTCTCTTTTCTCTTTACTCTTCTTTTCTCTTTTCTTTATTCTCTTCTGTTCTCTTTTGTATTCTTCACTCTGTTCCCTTTTCTCTTCTGTTCTCTTTTATATTTTCTCTTCTTCTCTCTTTTCCGTTCGTTTTCATTCTCTCTCTTTTCTCTTTTCTCATTTCTCATTTCTCTTTTCTCTTCTTGTCTCTTTTTTCTCTTCTATTCTTTTCTCTTCTTTTCTCTTTTCCATTTTCTCTACTTTTCACTGGTCTCTTTTCTCTTCTATTCACTTTTCTCTTTTATCTTTTCTCTTCTTTTCTCTTCTTTTCTCTTTTCTCTTTTCTCTTTTCTTTTTTCCCTTTTCTCTTCTTTTCTCTTCTTTTCTCTTGTCTCTTTACCCTTTTCTCTTTTCACTTCATTTCTCTTTTCTCTTATTTTCTCTTTTCTCTTTTCTCTTCTCTTCTCTTTTCTCTTTTCACTTTTCTATTCTTTTCTCTTCTTTACTCTTTTCCCTTCTTTTTTTCTTTTCTCTTCTTTTCCCTTTTCTCTTTTCTCTTCTTTTCTCTTTTCTCTTCATGTCTATTCTTTTTCCTTTTCACTTCATTTCTCTTCCTTTCTCATCTATTCTCTTTTTCCCTTTTCACTTGTTTTCTCTTTTCTCTTTTCCCTGCTTGTCTTCTTCTCTCTTTTCTCTTCTTTTCCCTTCATTTCTCTTTTCTCTTTTCTCTTTTGTATTCTTTTATTTTTTATCATTTTTTTCTCTTCTTTTCTCTATTCTCTTCTTTTCTCTTTTCTCTTCTTTTCTCTTTCCTCTTTTCTCTATGCTCTTCTGTTCTCTTTTATCTTCTTTTCTCTTTTCTCTATTCTCTTCTGTTCTCTTTTGTCTTCTTTCCTCTGTTCCCTTTTCTCCTCTATTCTCTTTTATCTTTTCTCTTATTTCTCTTTTCTCTTCTTTTCCATTCTCCCTTCTTTTCTCTTTTCTCATTTCTCATTTCTCTTTTCTCTTCGTTTCTCTTTTCTCTTCTTGTCTCTTTTTTCTCTTCTGTTCTTTTCTCTTCTTTTCACTTTTCCATTTTCTCTTCTTTTCTCTTGTCTCTTTTCACTTCCTTTCTCTTTTCTCTTTTCCATTTCCTCTTCTTTTCGATTTTATCTTTTCTCTTCTTTCCTCTTGTTTTCGCTTTTCTATATCCTCTTCTTTTCTCTTCTTCTCTCTTCTTTTCTCTTTTCTTTTGTCACCTTTCTCTTCTTTTCTCTTTGCTCTTTTCTCTTCTTTTCTCTTTTCTCTTCTATTCTCTTTTCTCTTTTCTCTTCTTTTCTCTTTTCCCTTTACACCTCTTTTTTCTTTTCTTCGTTTCTCTGTTCTCTTCTTTTCACTTCTTTTATCTTTTCTCCTCTTTTCTCTTTTCCCTTTTCTTTTCCCTTTTCTCTTTTCTCTTCGTATCTCTTCTTTTCTCTTTTCTCTTCTTTTCTCTTCTTTTCTCTTTTCTCTTTCCTCTTCTTTTCTCTTCTTTATTCTTTAACCTTTTCTCTTTTTTTCTCTTCTTTTCTCTTTTCTCTTGTTTTCATTTCTTTTCTCTTCTTTTCTCTTTTCACTTTTCTTTTCTCTTTACTCTTCTTTTCTCTTTTCTCATCTTTTCTCCTCTTTACTCTTTTCCCTTTTCTCTTCTTTTTTCTTTTCTCGTTTCTCTTCTTTTCTCTTTTCTCTTCTTTTCTCTTTTCCCTTTTCTTTTCTCTTTTCTCTATTCTCTTCTTTTCTCTTTTCTCTTTTGTATTCTTTTCTCTTCTATTCACTTTTCTCTTTTAACTTTTCTCTTCTTTTCTCTATTCTCTTTTCTCTTCTTGTCTCTTATTTCTCTTCTACTCTTTTCTCTTCTTTTCTCTTTTCCATTTTCTCTTCTTTTCTCTTGTCTCTTTTCTCTTTTCACTTCTTTTCTCTTTTCTCTTTTCTATTTCCTCTTCTTTTCTATTTTATCTTTTCTCTTCTTTTCTCTTGTTTTCGCTTTTCAATATCCTCTTCTTTTCTCTTCTTCTCTCTTCTTTTCTCTTGTTCCCTTTCTCTTCTTTTCTCATTTCCCTTTTCTCTTCTTTTCTCTTTTGTCTTCTTTTCTCTTTCCTCATTTCCATTTTCTCTTTTTTTCTTTTCCCTTTTGTCTTCTTTTCTCTTTCCTCATTTCTCTTTTCTCTTCTTTTCTCTTTTCTCTTCTTTTCAATTCTCTCTCTGTTCTCTTTTCTCATTTTTCATTTCTCTTTTCTCTTCTTGTCTCTTTTTTCTCTTCTATTCTTTTCTCTTCTTTTCTCTTTTCCATATTCTCTCCTTTTTTCTTGTCTCTTTTCTCTTCTATTCACTTTTCTCTTTTATCTTTTCTCTTCTTTTCTCTTCTATTCTCTTTTCCCTTCTTTTTTTTTCTTTTCTCTTCTTTCCTCTTTACTCTTCTTTTCTCTTGTCCCCTTTCACATCTTTTCTCATTTCCCTTTTCTCTTCTTTTCTCTTTTCACTTTTGTCTTCTTGTCTCTTTCCTCATTTCTCTTTTCTCTTCTTTTCCATTCTCTCTCTTTTCTCTTTTCTCATTTTCATTTCTCTTTTCTCTTCTTGTCTCTTTTTTCTCTTCTATTCTTTTCTCTTCTTTTCTCTTTTCCATATTCTCTCCTTTTTTCTTGTCTATTTTCTCTTCTATTCACTTTTCTCTTTTATCTTTTCTCTTCTTTTCTCTTCTTTTCTCTTTTCCCTTCTTTTTTTTCTTTTCTCTTCTTTCCTCTTGTCCCCTTTCTCTTCTTTTCTCATTTCCCTTTTCTCTTCTTTTCTCTTTTCTCTTTTGTCTTCTTTTCTCTTTCCTCATTTCTCTTTTCTCTTCTATTCTTTTTTCTCTTCTTTTCATTTCTTTTCTATTCCTTTCTCTTTTCACTTTTCTTTTCGCTTTTCTCTTTTCTCTTCTTTGCTCTTTTATTTTTTCTCTTTACTCTTTTCTCTTCTTTTCTCTTTTCTCTTCTATTCTCTTTTCTCTTTACTCTTCTTTTCTCTTTTCCCTTCTTTTTTTCTTTTCTCTTCTTTCCTCTTTTCTCTTCTTTTCTCTTTTCTCTTCTTATCTCTTTTCCCTTTCTCTTTTCTGTTCTTTTCTCTTTTCTCTTCTTTTTTCTTCTTTTCTCTTCTTTTCTCTTTCCCCTTTTCTCTTTTCGCTTTTCTCTTCTTTTCTCTTTTCTCTTCTTCTCTCTTTTCTTTTTTCTCTTTACTCTTTTCTCTTCTTTTCTCTTTTCTCGTCTTTTCTCTTTTCTCGTCTTTTCGTTTCTTTTCTATTCCTTTGTCTTTTCACTTTTCTTTTCTCTTTTCTCTTCTTTTCTCTTCTTTTCTCTTTTATTTTTTCTCTTTACTGTTTTCTTTTCTTTTATCTTTTCTCTAATTTTTTCTTTTCTCTTCTTTTCTCTTTTCACTTTTCTCTTCTTTTCCCTTCATTTCTCTTTTCTCTTTTCTCTTTTGTATTCTTTTCTCTTCTATTCACATTTCTCTTTTATCTTTTCTATTCTTTTCTCTTCTTTTCTCTATTCGCTTCTTTTCTCTTCTTTTCTCTTTTCTCTTTTCTCTTCTTTCTCTATTCTCTTCTTTTCTCTTTTCACTTTTGTTTACTTTTCTCTTTTCTCTTCTTTTGTCTTCTTTTCTCTTTTCTCTTTTCTCTTCTTTTCTCTTTTCTTTTTTCTCTTCTTTTCTCTTCTTTACTCTTTTCCCTTCTTGTTTTCTTTTCTCTTCTTTTCTCTTTTCTATTCTTTTCTCTTTTCTTTT
This sequence comes from Chiloscyllium punctatum, assembly GCF_047496795.1. NCBI lineage: Eukaryota > Metazoa > Chordata > Chondrichthyes > Orectolobiformes > Hemiscylliidae > Chiloscyllium > Chiloscyllium punctatum. The sequence continues at coordinate 38,175,945 of NC_092779.1, forward strand.
TTCTCTTTTCTCTTTTCTCTTCTTTTCTCTTCTTTAGTTACTCTTTTCCCTTTCTCTTATTTTTTCTTTTCTCTTCTTTTCTCTTTTCACTTTTCTCTTCTTTTCCCTTCCTTTCTCTTTTCTCTTTTCTCTTTTGTATTCTTTTCTCTTCTATTCACATTTCTCTTTTATCTTTTCTATTCTTTTCTCTTCTTTTCTCTATTCGCTTCTTTTCTCTTCTTTTCTGTTTCCTCATTTCTCTCTTCTCTTTGGTTCTCTTTTCTCTTCTTTGCTCTTTTCTCTTTTCTATTCTTCTATCTTCTTTTATCTTCTTTTCTCTTTTCTCTTTTCTCGATCTCTTCAGTTCTCTTTTGTCTTCTTTCCTCTGTTCCCTTTTCTCTTCTCTTCGCTTTTATTTTTTCTCTTCAGTTCTCTTTTCTCTTCTTTTCCATTCTCTCTTCTTTTCTCTTTTCTCTTTTCTCATTTCTCTTTTCTCTTCTTTTCTCATTTCTCTTTTGTCTTCTTTTCTCTTTCCTCATTTCTCTTTTCTCTTCTATTCTTTTTTCTCTTCTTTTCATTTCTTTTCTATTCCTTTCTCTTTTCACTTTTCTTTTCGCTTTTCTCTTTTCTCTTCTTTGCTCTTTTATTTTTTCTCTTTACTCTTTTCTCTTCTTTTCTCTTTTCTCTTCTATTCTCTTTTCTCTTTACTCTTCTTTTCTCTTTTCCCTTCTTTTTTTCTTTTCTCTTCTTTCCTCTTTTCTCTTCTTTTCTCTTTTCTCTTCTTATCTCTTTTCCCTTTCTCTTTTCTGTTCTTTTCTCTTTTCTCTTCTTTTTTCTTCTTTTCTCTTCTTTTCTCTTTCCCCTTTTCTCTTTTCGCTTTTCTCTTCTTTTCTCTTTTCTCTTCTTCTCTCTTTTCTTTTTTCTCTTTACTCTTTTCTCTTCTTTTCTCTTTTCTCTTCTTTTCTCTTTTCTCGTCTTTTCATTTCTTTTCTATTCCTTTGTCTTTTCACTTTTCTTTTCTCTTTTCTCTTCTTTTCTCTTCTTTTCTCTTTTATTTTTTCTCTTTACTGTTTTCTTTTCTTTTATCTTTTCTCTATTTTTTTCTTTTCTCTTCTTTTCTCTTTTCACTTTTCTCTTCTTTCCCCTTCATTTCTCTTTTCTCTTTTCTCTTTTGTATTCTTTTCTCTTCTATTCACATTTCTCTTTTATCTTTTCTATTCTTTTCTCTTCTTTTCTCTATTCGCTTCTTATCTCTTCTTTTCTCTTTTCTCTTTTCTCTTCTTTCTCTATTCTCTTCTTTTCTCTTTTCACTTTTGTTTACTTTTCTCTTTTCTCTTCATTTGTCTTCTTTTCTCTTTTCTCTTGTCTCTTCTTTTCTCTTTTCTTTTTTCTCTTCTTTTCTCTTCTTTACTCTTTTCCCTTCTTGTTTTCTTTTCTCTTCTTTTCTCTTTTCTATTCTTTTCTCTTTTCTTTTTTCTCTTTTCTCTTTTCTCTTCTTTTCTCTTCTTTAGTTACTCTTTTCCCTTTCTCTTATTTTTTCTTTTCTCTTCTTTTCTCTTTTCACTTTTCTCTTCTTTTCCCTTCCTTTCTCTTTTCTCTTTTCTCTTTTGTATTCTTTTCTCTTCTATTCACATTTCTCTTTTATCTTTTCTATTCTTTTCTCTTCTTTTCTCTATTCGCTTCTTTTCTCTTCTTTTCTGTTTCCTCATTTCTCTCTTCTCTTTGGTTCTCTTTTCTCTTCTTTGCTCTTTTCTCTTTTCTATTCTTCTATCTTCTTTTATCTTCTTTTCTCTTTTCTCTTTTCTCGATCTCTTCAGTTCTCTTTTCTCTTCTTTTCTCTTTTCCCTTCTTTTTTTTTCTTTTCTCTTCTTTCCTCTTTACTCTTCTTTTCTCTTGTCCCCTTTCACATCTTTTCTCATTTCCCTTTTCTCTTCTTTACTCTTTTCACTTTTGTCTTCTTGTCTCTTTCCTCATTTCTCTTTTCTCTTCTTTTCCATTCTCTCTCTTTTCTCTTTTCTCATTTTCATTTCTCTTTTCTCTTCTTGTCTCTTTTTTCTCTTCTATTCTTTTCTCTTCTTTTCTCTTTTCCATATTCTCTCCTTTTTTCTTGTCTATTTTCTCTTCTATTCACTTTTCTCTTTTATCTTTTCTCTTCTTTTCTCTTCTTTTCTCTTTTCCCTTCTTTTTTTTCTTTTCTCTTCTTTCCTCTTGTCCCCTTTCTCTTCTTTTCTCATTTCCCTTTTCTCTTCTTTTCTCTTTTCTCTTTTGTCTTCTTTTCTCTTTCCTCATTTCTCTTTTCTCTTCTATTCTTTTTTCTCTTCTTTTCATTTCTTTTCTATTCCTTTCTCTTTTCACTTTTCTTTTCGCTTTTCTCTTTTCTCTTCTTTGCTCTTTTATTTTTTCTCTTTACTCTTTTCTCTTCTTTTCTCTTTTCTCTTCTATTCTCTTTTCTCTTTACTCTTCTTTTCTCTTTTCCCTTCTTTTTTTCTTTTCTCTTCTTTCCTCTTTTCTCTTCTTTTCTCTTCTTATCTCTTTTCCCTTTCTCTTTTCTGTTCTTTTCTCTTTTCTCTTCTTTTTTCTTCTTTTCTCTTCTTTTCTCTTTCCCCTTTTCTCTTTTCGCTTTTCTCTTCTTTTCTCTTTTCTCTTCTTCTCTCTTTTCTTTTTTCTCTTTACTCTTTTCTCTTCTTTTCTCTTTTCTCGTCTTTTCTCTTTTCTCGTCTTTTCATTTCTTTTCTATTCCTTTGTCTTTTCACTTTTCTTTTCTCTTTTCTCTTCTTTTCTCTTCTTTTCTCTTTTATTTTTTCTCTTTACTGTTTTCTTTTCTTTTATCTTTTCTCTAATTTTTTCTTTTCTCTTCTTTTCTCTTTTCACTTTTCTCTTCTTTTCCCTTCATTTCTCTTTTCTCTTTTCTCTTTTGTATTCTTTTCTCTTCTATTCACATTTCTCTTTTATCTTTTCTATTCTTTTCTCTTCTTTTCTCTATTCGCTTCTTTTCTCTTCTTTTCTCTTTTCTCTTTTCTCTTCTTTCTCTATTCTCTTCTTTTCTCTTTTCACTTTTGTTTACTTTTCTCTTTTCTCTTCTTTTGTCTTCTTTTCTCTTTTCTCTTTTCTCTTCTTTTCTCTTTTCTTTTTTCTCTTCTTTTCTCTTCTTTACTCTTTTCCCTTCTTGTTTTCTTTTCTCTTCTTTTCTCTTTTCTATTCTTTTCTCTTTTCTTTTTTCTCTTTTCTCTTTTCTCTTCTTTTCTCTTCTTTAGTTACTCTTTTCCCTTTCTCTTATTTTTTCTTTTCTCTTCTTTTCTCTTTTCACTTTTCTCTTCTTTTCCCTTCCTTTCTCTTTTCTCTTTTCTCTTTTGTATTCTTTTCTCTTCTATTCACATTTCTCTTTTATCTTTTCTATTCTTTTCTCTTCTTTTCTCTATTCGCTTCTTTTCTCTTCTTTTCTGTTTCCTCATTTCTCTCTTCTCTTTGGTTCTCTTTTCTCTTCTTTGCTCTTTTCTCTTTTCTATTCTTCTATCTTCTTTTATCTTCTTTTCTCTTTTCTCTTTTCTCGATCTCTTCAGTTCTCTTTTGTCTTCTTTCCTCTGTTCCCTTTTCTCTTCTCTTCGCTTTTATCTTTTCTCTTCAGTTCTCTTTTCTCTTCTTTTCCATTCTCTCTTCTTTTCTCTTTTCTCATTTCTCATTTCTCTTTTCTCTTCTTTTCTCATTTCTCTTTTGTCTTCTTTTCTCTTTCCTCATTTCTCTTTTCTCTTCTATTCTTTTTTCTCTTCTTTTCATTTCTTTTCTATTCCTTTCTCTTTTCACTTTTCTTTTCGCTTTTCTCTTTTCTCTTCTTTGCTCTTTTATTTTTTCTCTTTACTCTTTTCTCTTCTTTTCTCTTTTCTCTTCTATTCTCTTTTCTCTTTACTCTTCTTTTCTCTTTTCCCTTCTTTTTTTCTTTTCTCTTCTTTCCTCTTTTCTCTTCTTTTCTCTTTTCTCTTCTTATCTCTTTTCCCTTTCTCTTTTCTGTTCTTTTCTCTTTTCTCTTCTTTTTTCTTCTTTTCTCTTCTTTTCTCTTTCCTCTTTTCTCTTTTCGCTTTTCTCTTCTTTTCTCTTTTCTCTTCTTCTCTCTTTTCTTTTTTCTCTTTACTCTTTTCTCTTCTTTTCTCTTTTCTCTTCTCTTCTCTTTTCTCGTCTTTTCATTTCTTTTCTATTCCTTTGTCTTTTCACTTTTCTTTTCTCTTTTCTCTTCTTTTCTCTTCTTTTCTCTTTTATTTTTTCTCTTTACTGTTTTCTTTTCTTTTATCTTTTCTCTAATTTTTTCTTTTCTCTTCTTTTCTCTTTTCACTTTTCTCTTCTTTCCCCTTCATTTCTCTTTTCTCTTTTCTCTTTTGTATTCTTTTCTCTTCTATTCACATTTCTCTTTTATCTTTTCTATTCTTTTCTCTATTCGCTTCTTATCTCTTCTTTTCTCTTTTCTCTTCTTTCTCTATTCTCTTCTTTTCTCTTTTCACTTTTGTTTACTTTTCTCTTTTCTCTTCATTTGTCTTCTTTTCTCTTTTCTCTTGTCTCTTCTTTTCTGTTTTCTTTTTTCTCTTCTTTTCTCTTCTTTACTCTTTTCCCTTCTTGTTTTCTTTTCGCTTCTTTTCTCTTTTCTATTCTTTTCTCTTTTCTTTTTTCTCTTTTCTCTTTTCTCTTCTTTTCTCTTCTTTAGTTACTCTTTTCCCTTTCTCTTATTTTTTCTTTTCTCTTCTTTTCTCTTTTCACTTTTCTCTTCTTTTCCCTTCCTTTCTCTTTTCTCTTTTCTCTTTTGTATTCTTTTCTCTTCTATTCACATTTCTCTTTTATCTTTTCTATTCTTTTCTCTTCTTTTCTCTATTCGCTTCTTTTCTCTTCTTTTCTGTTTCCTCATTTCTCTCTTCTCTTTGGTTCTCTTTTCTCTTCTTTGCTCTTTTCTCTTTTCTATTCTTCTATCTTCTTTTATCTTCTTTTCTCTTTTCTCTTTTCTCGATCTCTTCAGTTCTCTTTTCTCTTCTTTTCTCTTTTCCCTTCTTTTTTTTTCTTTTCTCTTCTTTCCTCTTGTCCCCTTTCTCTTCTTTTCTCATTTCCCTTTTCTGTTCTTTTCTCTTTTCTCTTTTGTCTTCTTTTCTCTTTCCTCTTTTCTCTTCTATTCTCTTTTCTCTTCTTTTCATTTCTTTTCTATTCCTTTCTCTTTTCACTTTTCTTTTCGCTTTTCTCTTTTCTCTTCTTTGCTCTTTTATTTTTTCTCGTTACTCTTTTCTCTTCTTTTCTCTTTTCTCTTCTATTCTCTTTTCTCTTTACTCTTCTTTTCTCTTTTCCCTTCTTTTTTTCTTTTCTCTTCTTTCCTCTTTTCTCTTCTTTTCTCTTTTCTCTTCTTATCTCTTTTCCCTTTCTCTTTTCTGTTCTTTTCTCTTTTCTCTTCTTTTTTCTTCTTTTCTCTTTCCCCTTTTCTCTTTTCGCTTTTCTCTTCTTTTCTCTTTTCTCTTCTTTTCTCTTTTCCTTTTCTCTTCTATTCTCTTTTCTCTTCTTTTCATTTCTTTTCTATTCCTTTCTCTTTTCATTTGTCTTTTCTCTTTTCTCTTTTCTCTTCTTTTCTCTTTTATTTTTTCTCTTTACTGTTTTCTTTTCTTTTCTCTTTTCTCTTCTATTCTCTTTTCTCTTTACTCTTCTTTTCTCTTTTCTTTATTCTCTTCTGTTCTCTTTTGTATTCTTCACTCTGTTCCCTTTTCTCTTTTCACTTCATTTCTCTTTTCTCTTATTTTCTCTTTTCTCTTTTCTCTTCTCTTCTCTTTTCTCTTTTCACTTTTCTATTCTTTTCTCTTCTTTACTCTTTTCCCTTCTTTTTTTCTTTTCTCTTATTTTCCCTTTTCTCTTTTCTCTTCTTTTCTCTTTTCTCTTCATGTCTATTCTTTTTCCTTTTCACTTCATTTCTCTTCTTTTCTCATCTATTCTCTTTTTCCCTTTTCACTTGTTTTCTCTTTTCTCTTTTCCCTGCTTGTCTTCTTCTCTCTTTTCTCTTCTTTTCCCTTCATTTCTCTTTTCTCTTTTCTCTTTTGTATTCTTTTATTTTTTATCATTTTTTTCTCTTCTTTTCTCTATTCTCTTCTTTTCTCTTTTCTCTTCTTTTCTCTTTCCTCTTTTCTCTATGCTCTTCTGTTCTCTTTTATCTTCTTTTCTCTTTTCTCTATTCTCTTCTGTTCTCTTTTGTCTTCTTTCCTCTGTTCCCTTTTCTCCTCTATTCTCTTTTATCTTTTCTCGTATTTCTCTTTTCTCTTCTTTTCCATTCTCCCTTCTTTTCTCTTTTCTCATTTCTCATTTCTCTTTTCTCTTCGTTTCTCTTTTCTCTTCTTGTCTCTTTATTCTCTTCTGTTCTTTTCTCTTCTTTTCACTTTTCCATTTTCTCTTCTTTTCTCTTGTCTCTTTTCTCTTTTCACTTCCTTTCTCTTTTCTCTTTTCCATTTCCTCTTCTTTTCTATTTTATCTTTTCTCTTCTTTCCTCTTGTTTTCGCTTTTCTATATCCTCTTCTTTTCTCTTCTTCTCTCTTCTTTTCTCTTTTCTTTTGTCACCTTTCTCTTCTTTTCTCTTTTCCCTTTTCTCTTCTTTTCTCTTTTCTCTTTTCTCTTCTTTCTCTATTCTCTTCTTTTCTCTTTTCCCTTTTGTTTACTTTTCTCTCTTCTCTTTTCTCTTCTTTTGTCTTCTTTTCTCTTTTCTCTTCTTTTCTCTTTACTTTTTTCTCTTCTTTTCTCTTCTTTACTCTTTTCCCTTCTTGTTTTCTTTTCTCTTCTTTTCTCTTTTCTCTTCTTTTCTCTTTTCTTTTTTCTCTTTTCTCTTTTCTCTTCTTTTCTCTTCTTTATTTACTCTTTTCCCTTTCTCTTATTTTTTCTTTTCTCTTCTTTTCTCTTTTCACTTTTCTCTTCTTTTCCCTTCATTTCTCTCTTCTCTTTTCTCTTTTGTATTCTTTTCTCTTCTATTCACATTTCTCTTTTATCTTTTCTATTCTTTTCTCTTCTTTTCTCTATTCGCTTCTTTTCTCTTCTTTTCTGTTTCCTCATTTCTCTCTTCTCTTTGGTTCTCTTTTCTCTTCTTTGCTCTTTTCTCTTTTCTATTCTTCTATCTTCTTTTATCTTCTTTTCTATTTTCTCTTTTCTCGATACCTTCTGTTCTCTTTTGTCTTCTTTCCTCTGTTCCCTTTTCTCTTCTATTCTCTTTTATCTTTTCTCTTCATTTCTCTTTTCTCTTCTTTTCCATTCTCTCTTCTTTTCTCTTTTCTCATTTCTCATTTCTCTTTTCTCTTCTTTTCTCATTTCTCTTTTCTCTTCTTGTCTCTTTTTTCTCTTCTATTCTTTTCTCTTCTTTTCTCTTTTCCATTTTCTCTTCTTTTCTCTTGACTCTTTTCTCTTTTCTTTTTTCCCTTTTCTCTTCTTTTCTCTTCTTTTCTCTTTTATTTTTTCTCTTTACTGTTTTCTTTTCTTTTCTCTTTTCTCTAATGTTTTCTTTTCTCTTCTTATCTCTTTTCACTTTTCTCTTCTTTTCCCTTAATTTCTCTTTTCTCTTTTCTCTTTTGTATTCTTTTCTCTTCTATTCACATTTCTCTTTTATCTTTTCTATTCTTTTCTCTTCTTTTCTCTATTCGCTTCTTTTCTCTTCTTTTCTCTTTTCTCTTTTGTTTACTTTTCTCTTTTCTCTTTTCTCTTCTTTTGTCTTCTTTTCTCTTTTCTCTTCTTTTCTCTTTTCTTTTTTCTCTTCTTTTCTCTTCTTTACTCTTTTCCCTTCTTGTTTTCTTTTCTCTTCTTTTCTCTTTTCTATTCTTTTCTCTTTTCTTTTTTCTCTTTTCTCTTTTCTCTTCTTTTCTCTTCTTTATTTACTCTTTTCCCTTTCTCTTATTTTTTCCTTTCTCTTCTTTTCTCTTTTCACTTTTCTCTTCTTTTCCCTTCATTTCTCTCTTCTCTTTTCTCTTTTGTATTCTTTTCTCTTCTATTCACATTTCTCTTTTATCTTTTCTATTCTTTTCTCTTCTTTTCTCTATTCGCTTCTTTTCTCTTCTTTTCTGTTTCCTCATTTCTCTCTTCTCTTTGGTTCTCTTTTCTCTTCTTTTCTCTTTTCTCTTTTCTATTCTTCTATCTTCTTTTATCTTCTTTTCTATTTTCTCTTTTCACGATCTCTTCTGTTCTCTTTTGTCTTCTGTCCTCTGTTCCCTTTTCTCTTCTATTCACTTTTATCTGTTCTCTTCATTTCTCTTTTCTCTTCTTTTCCATTCCCTCTTCTTTTCTCTTTTCTCATTTCTCTTTTCTCTTCTTTTCTCATTTCTCTTTTCTCTTCTTGTCTCTTTTTTCTCTTCTATTCTTTTCTCTTCTTTTCTCTTTTCTATGCTTTTCTCTTTTCTTTTTTCTCTTTCCTCTTATTTTTTCTTTTCTCTTCTTTTCTCTTTTCACTTTTCTCTTCTTTTCCCTTCATTTCTCTTTTCTCTTTTGTATTCTTTTCTCTTCTATTCACATTTCTCTTTTATCTTTTCTATTCTTTTCTCTTCTTTTCTCTATTCGCTTCTTTTCTCTTCTTTTCTGTTTCCTCATTTCTCTCTTCTCTTCGGTTCTCTTTTCTCTTCTTTGCTCTTTTCTCTTTTCTCTTCTTCTATCTTCTTTTATCTTCTTTTCTCTTTTCTCTTTTCTCGATCTCTTCTGTTCTCTTTTGTCTTCTTTCCTCTGTTCCCTTTTCTCTTCTATTCTCTTTTATCTTTTCTCTTCATTTCTCTTTTCTCTTCTTTTCCATTCTCTCTTCTTTTCTCTTTTCTCATTTCTCATTTCTCTTTTCTCTTCTTTTCTCATTTCTCTTTTCTCTTCTTGTCTCTTTTTTCTCTTCTATTCTTTTCTCTTCTTTTCTCTTTTCCATTTTCTCTTCTTTTCTCTTGTCTCTTTTCTCTTTTCACTTCCTTTCTCTTTTCTCTTTTCTCTTCTTTTCTCTTCTTTTCTCTTTTCTCTATCCTCTTCTTTTCTCTTCTTCTCTCTTCTTTTCTATTTTCTCTTGTCCCCTTTCTCTTCTTTTCTCATTTCCCTTTTCTCTTCTTTTCTCTTTTCTCTTTTGTCTTCTTTTCTCTTTCCTCATTTCTCTTTTCTCTTCTTTTCTCTTTTCTCTTCTTTTCCATCCTATCTCTTTTCTCTTTTCTCATTTTTCATTTCTCTTTTCTCTTCTTGTCTCTTTTTTCTCTTCTATTCTTTTCTCTTCTTTTCTCTTTTCCATATTCTCTCCTTTTCTCTTGTCTCTTTTCTCTTCTATTTACTTTTCCCTTTTCTCTTTTCTGTTCTTTTCTCTTCTTTTCTCTTCTTTTCTCTTTTCCCTTTACAACTTTTTTTTTCTTTTCTTCGATTCTCTTTTCTCTTCTTTTCTCTTTTCTCTTCTTTCTCTTTTCTTTTATCTCTTTACTCTTTTCTCTTCTTTTCTCTTTTCTCTTCTTTTCTCTTTTCCTTTTCTCTCCTATTCTCTTTTCTCTTCTTTTCATTTTTGGTCTATTCCTTTCTCTTTTCACTTTTCTTTTCTCTTTTCTCTTCTTTTCTCTTTTATTTTTTCTCTTTAATCTTTTCTCTTCTTTTCTCTTTTCTCTTTTCTCTTCTTTCTCTATTCTCTTCTTTTCTCTTTTCCCTTTTGTTTACTTTTCTCTTTTCTCTTTTCTCTTCTTTTGTCTTCTTTATTTACTCTTTTCCCTTTCTCTTATTTTTTCTTTTCTCTTCTTATCTCTTTTTTCTCTTCTATTCTTTTCTCTTCTTTTCTCTTTTCCATATTCTCTCCTTTTCTCTTGTCTCTTTTCTCTTCTATTTACTTTTCCCTTTTCTCTTTTCTGTTCTTTTCTCTTCTTTTCTCTTCTTTTCTCTTTTCCCTTTACAACTTTTTTTTTTCTTTTCTTCGATTCTCTTTTCTCTTCTTTTCTATTTTCTCTTCTTTCTCTTTTCTTTTATCTCTTTACTCTTTTCTCTTCTTTTCTCTTTTCTCTTCTTTTCTCTTTTCCTTTTCTCTCCTATTCTCTTTTCTCTTCTTTTCATTTTTGGTCTATTCCTTTCTCTTTTCACTTTTCTTTTCTCTTTTCTCTTCTTTTCTCTTTTATTTTTTCTCTTTAATCTTTTCTCTTCTTTTCTCTTTTCTCTTTTCTCTTCTTTCTCTATTCTCTTCTTTTCTCTTTTCCCTTTTGTTTACTTTTCTCTTTTCTCTTTTCTCTTCTTTTGTCTTCTTTATTTACTCTTTTCACTTTCTCTTATTTTTTCTTTTCTCTTCTTATCTCTTTTTTCTCTTCTATTCTTTTCTCTTCTTTTCTCTTTTCCATATTCTCTCCTTTTCTCTTGTATCTTTTCTCTTCTATTTACTTTTCCCTTTTCTCTTTTCTGTTCTTTTCTCTTCTTTTCTCTTCTTTTCTCTTTTCCCTTTACAACTTTTTTTTTCTTTTCTTCGATTCTCTTTTCTCTTCTTTTCTATTTTCTCTTCTTTCTCTTTTCTTTTATCTCTTTACTCTTTTCTCTTCTTTTCTCTTTTCTCTTCTTTTCTCTTTTCCTTTTCTCTCCTATTCTCTTTTCTCTTCTTTTCATTTTTGGTCTATTCCTTTCTCTTTTCACTTTTCTTTTCTCTTTTCTCTTCTTTTCTCTTTTATTTTTTCTCTTTAATCTTTTCTCTTCTTTTCTCTTTTCTCTTTTCTCTTCTTTCTCTATTCTCTTCTTTTCTCTTTTCCCTTTTGTTTACTTTTCTCTTTTCTCTTCTTTTGTCTTCTTTATTTACTCTTTTCCCTTTCTCTTATTTTTTCTTTTCTCTTCTTTTCTCTTTTCACTTTTCTCTTCTTTTCCCTTCATTTCTCTCTTCTCTTTCCTCTTTTGTATTCTTTTCTCTTCTATTCACATTTCTCTTTTATCTTTTCTATTCTTTTCTCTTCTTTTCTCTATTCGCTTCTTTTCTCTTCTTTTCTGTTTCCTCAGTTCTCTCTTCTCTTTGGTTCTCTTTTCTCTTCTTTGCTCTTTTCTCTTTTCTATTCTTCTATCTTCTTTTATCTTCTTTTCTATTTTCTCTTTTCTCGATCTCTTCTGTTCTCTTTTGTCTTCTTTCCTCTGTTCCCTTTTCTCTTCTATTCACTTTTATCTTTTCTCTTCATTTCTCTTTTCTCTTCTTTTCCATTCTCTCTTCTTTTCTCATTTCTCATTTCTCTTTTCTCTTCTTTTCTCATTTCTCTTTTCTCTTCTTGTCTCTTTTTTCTCTTCTATTCTTTTCTCTTCTTTTCTCTTTTCTATGCTTTTCTCTTTTCTTTTTTCTCTTTTCTCTAATTTTTTCTTTTCTCTTCTTTTCTCTTTTCACTTTTCTCTTCTTTTCCCTTCATTTCTCTTTTCTCTTTTCTCTTTTGTATTCTTTTCTCTTCTATTCACATTTCTCTTTTATCTTTTCTATTCTTTTCTCTTCTTTTCTCTATTCGCTTCTTTTCTCTTCTTTTCTCTTTTCTCTTCTTTCTCTATTCTCTTCTTTTCTCTTTTCCCTTTTGTTTACTTTTCTCTTTTCTCTTTTCTCTTCTTTTGTCTTCTTTTCTCTTTTCTCTTTTCTCTTCTTTTCTCTTTTCTTTTTTCTCTTCTTTTCTCTTCTTTACTCTTTTCCCTTCTTGTTTTCTTTTCTCTTCTTTTCTCTTTTCTATTCTTTTCTCTTTTCTTTTTTCTCTTTTCTCTTTTTTTCTTCTTTTCTCTTCTTTATTTACTCTTTTCCCTTTCTCTTATTTTTTCTTTTCTCTTCTTTTCTCTTTTCACTTTTCACTTCTTTTCCCTTCATTTCTCTCTTCTCTTTTCTCTTTTGTATTCTTTTCTCTTCTATTCACATTTCTCTTTTATCTTTTCTATTCTTTTCTCTTCTTTTCTGTTTCCTCATTTCTCTCTTCTCTTTGGTTCTCTTTTCTCTTCTTTGCTCTTTTCTCTTTTCTCTTCTTCTATCTTCTTTTATCTTCTTTTCTCTTTTCTCTTTTCTCGATCTCTTCTGTTCTCTTTTGTCTTCTTTCCTCTGTTCCCTTTTCTCTTCTATTCGCTTTTATCTTTTCTCTTCAGTTCTCTTTTCTCTTCTTTTCCATTCTCTCTTCTTTTCTCTTTTCTCATTTCTCATTTCCCTTTTCTCTTCTTTTCTCATTTCTCTTTTCTCTTCTTGTCTCTTTTTTCTCTTCTATTCTTTTCTCTTCTTTTCTCTTTTCCATTTTCTCTTCTTTTCTCTTGACTCTTTTCTCTTTTCACTTCCTTTCTCTTTTCTCTCTTCTATTTCCTCTGCTTTTCTACTTTCTCTTTTCTCTTCTTTTCTCTTGTTTTCTCTTTTCTCTATCTCTTCTTTTCTCTTCTTCTCTCTTCTTTTCTCTTTTCTCTTGTCCCCTTTCTCTTCTTTTCAATTCTCTCTCTTTTCTCTTTTCTCATTTTTCATTTCTCTTTTCTCTTCTTGTCTCTTTTGTCTCTTCTATTCTTTTCTCTTCTTTTCTCTTTTCCATATTCTCTCCCTTTTTCTTGTCTCTTTTCTCTTTTTTTCTCTTTTCCCTTCTTTTTTTTTCTTTTCTCTTCTTTCCTCTTTTCTCTTCTTTCCTCTTGTCCCCTTTCTCTTCTTTTCTCATTTCCCTTTTCTCTTCTTTTCTCTTTTCTCTTTTGTCTTCTTTTCACTTTCCTCATTTCTCTTTTGTCTTCTATTCTCTTTTCTCTTCTTTTCATTTCTTTTCTAATCCTTTCTCTTTTCTCTTCTTATCTCTTTTCCCTTTCTCTTTTCTGTTCTTTTCTCTTTTCTCTTCTTTTTTCTTGTTTTCTCTTCTTTTCTCTTTCCCGTTTTCTCTTTTCGCTTTTCTCTTCTTTTCTCTTTTCTTTTTTCTCTTTACTCTTTTCTCTTCTTTTCTCTTTTCTCTTCTTTTCTCTTTTCCTTTTCTCTTCTATTCTCTTTTCTCTTCTTTTCATTTCTTTTCTATTCCTTTCTCTTTTCACTTTTCTTTTCTCTTTTCTCTTTTCTCTTCTTTTCTCTTGTATATTTTCTCTTTACTCTTTTCTCTTCTTTTCTCTTCTATTCTCTTTTCTCTTTACTCTTCTTTTCTCTTTTCTCTATTCTCTTCTGTTCTCTTTTGTCTTCTTCACTCTGTTCCCTTTTCTCTTCTGTTCTCTTTTATATTTTCTCTTCTTCTCTCTTTTCCGTTCGTTTTCATTCTCTCTCTTTTCTCTTTTCTCATTTCTCATTTCTCTTTTCTCTTCTTGTCTCTTTTTTCTCTTCTATTCTTTTCTCTTCTTTTCTCTTTTCCATTTTCTCTACTTTTCACTGGTCTCTTTTCTCTTCTATTCACTTTTCTCTTTTATCTTTTCTCTTCTTTTCTCTTTTCTATTCTTTTCTCTTCTTTTCTTTTCTCTTTTCCATTTCTCTTCTTTTCTCTTTTCTCTTTTCTCTTTTCTTTTTTCCCTTTTCTCTTCTTTTCTCTTCTTTTCTCTTGTCTCTTTACCCTTTTCTCTTTTCACTTCGTTTCTCTTTTCTCTTATTTTGTCTTTTCTCTTTTCTCTTCTCTTCTCTTTTCTCTTTCCACTTTTCTCTTCTGTTCTCTTCTTTACTCTTTTCCCTTCTTTTTTCTTTTGTCTTCTTTTCCCTTTTCTCTTCTTTTCCCTTTTCTCTTCTTTTTTTCTTTTCTCTTCTTTTCTCATTTCTCTTTTCTCTTCTTTTCTCTTTTCTCTTCATGTCTATTCTTTTTCCTTTTCACTTCATTTCTCTTCTTTTCTCATCTATTGTCTTTTTCCCTTTTCACTTGTTTTCTCTTTTCTCTTTTCCCTGCTTGTCTTCTTTTCTCTTTTCTCTTCTTTTCCCTTCATTTCTCTTTTCTCTTTTCTCTTTTGTATTCTTTTATTTTTTATCATTTTTTTCTCTTCTTTTCTCTATGCTCTTCTGTTCTCTTTTATCTTCTTTTCTCTTTTCTCTATTCTCTTCTGTTCTCTTTTTCTTCTTTCCTCTGTTCCCTTTTCTCCTCTATTCTCTTTTATCTTTTCTCTTCATTTCTCTTTTCTCTTCTTTTCCATTCTCCCTTCTTTTCTCTTTTCTCATATCTCATTTCTGTTTTCTCTTCGTTTCTCTTTTCTCTTCTTGTCTCTTTTTTCTCTTCTGTTCTTTTCTCTTCTTTTCTCTTTTCCATTTTCTCTTCTTTTCTCTTGTCTCTTTTCTCTTTTCACTTCCTTTCTCTTTTCTCTTTTCCATTTCCTCTTCTTTTCTATTTTATCTTTTCTCTTCTTTCCTCTTGTTTTCACTTTTCTATATCCTCTTCTTTTCTCTTCTTCTCTCTTCTTTTCTCTTTTCTTTTGTCCCCTTTCTCTTCTTTTCTCTTTTCACTTTTCTCTTCTTTTCTCTTTTCTCTTTTCTCTTCTTTCTCTATTCTCTTCTTTTCTCTTTTCCCTTTTGTTTACTTTTCTCTTTTCTCTTTTCTCTTCTTTTGTCTTCTTTTCTCTTTTCTCTTTTCTCTTCTTTTCTCTTTTCTTTTTTCTCTTCTTTTCTCTTCTTTACTCTTTTCCCTTCTTGTTTTCTTTTCTCTTCTTTTCTCTTTTCTATTCTTTTCTCTTTTCTTTTTTCTCTTTTCTCTTTTCTCTTCTTTTCTCTTCTTTATTTACTCTTTTCCCTTTCTCTTATTTTTTCTTTTCTCTTCTTTTCTCTTTTCACTTTTCTCTTCTTTTCCCTTCATTTCTCTCTTCTCTTTTCTCTTTTGTATTCTTTTCTCTTCTATTCACATTTCTCTTTTATCTTTTCTATTCTTTTCTCTTCTTTTCTCTATTCGCTTCTTTTCTGTTTCCTCATTTCTCTCTTCTCTTTGGTTCTCTTTTCTCTTCTTTGCTCTTTTCTCTTTTCCAGTCTTCTATCTTCTTTTATCTTCTTTTCTATTTTCTCTTTTCTCGATCTCTTCTGTTCTCTTTTGTCTTCTTTCCTCTGTTCCCTTTTCTCTTCAATTCACTTTTATCTTTTCTCTTCTTTTCCATTCTCTCTTCTTTTCTCATTTCTCATTTCTCTTTTCTCTTCTTTTCTCATTTCTCTTTTCTCTTCTTGTCTCATTTTTCTCTTCTATTCTTTTCTCTTCTTTTCTCTTTTCTATGCTTTTCTCTTTTCTTTTTTCTCTTTCCTCTTATTTTTTCTTTTCTCTTCTTTTCTCTTTTCACTTTTCTCTTCTTTTCCCTTCATTTCTCTTTTCTCTCTTCTCTTTTGTATTCTTTACTCTTCTATTCACATTTCTCTTTTATCTTTTCTATTCTTTTCTCTTCTTTTCTCTATTCGCTTCTTTTCTCTTCTTTTCTGTTTCCTCATTTCTCTCTTCTCTTCGGTTCTCTTTTCTCTTCTTTGCTCTTTTCTCTTTTCTCTTCTTCTATCTTCTTTTATCTTCTTTTCTCTTTTCCCTTCTCTCGATCTCTTCTGTTCTCTTTTGTCTTCTTTCCTCTGTTCCCTTTTCTCTTCTATTCACTTTTATCTTTTCTCTTCATTTCTCTTTTCTCTTCTTTTCCATTCTCTCTTCTTTTCTCTTTTCTCATTTCTCATTTCTCTTTTCTCTTCTTTTCTCATTTCTCTTTTCTCTTCTTGTCTCTTTTTTCTCTTCTATTCTTTTCTCTTCTTTTCTCTTTTCTATGCTTTTCTCTTTTCTTTTTTCTCTTTCCTCTTATTTTTTCTTTTCTCTTCTTTTCTCTTTTCACTTTTCTCTTCTTTTCCCTTCATTTCTCTTTTCTCTTTTCTCTTTTGTATTCTTTACTCTTCTATTCACATTTCTCTTTTATCTTTTCTATTCTTTTCTCTTCTTTTCTCTATTCGCTTCTTTTCTCTTCTTTTCTGTTTCCTCATTTCTCTCTTCTCTTCGGTTCTCTTTTCTCTTCTTTGCTCTTTTCTCTTTTCTCTTCTTCTATCTTCTTTTATCTTCTTTTCTCTTTTCTCTTTTCTTGATCTCTTCTGTTCTCTTTTGTCTTCTTTCCTCTGTTCTCTTTTCTCTTCTATTCTCTTTTATCTTTTCTCTTCATTTCTCTTTTCTCTTCTTTTCCATTCTCTCTTCTTTTCTCTTTTCTCATTTCTCATTTCTCTTTTCTCTTCTTTTCTCATTTCTCTTTTCTCTTCTTGTCTCTTTTTTCTCTTCTATTCTTTTCTCTTCTTTTCTCTTGTCTCTTTTCTCTTTTCACTTCCTTTCTCTTTTCTCTTTTCTATTTCCTCTTCTTTTCTACTGTCTCTTTTCTCTTCTTTTCTCTTGTTTTCTCTTTTCTCTATCCTCTTCTTTTCTCTTCTTCTCCCTTCTTTTCTTTTTTCTCTTGTCCCCTTTCTCTTCTTTTCTCATTTCCCTTTTCTCTTCTTTTCTCTTTTCTCTTTTGTCTTCTTTTCTCTTTCCTCATTTCTCTTCTCTCTTCTTTTCTCTTTTCTCTTCTTTTCCATTCTCCCTCTTTTCTCTTTTCTCATTTTTCATTTCTCTTTTCTCTTCTTGTCTCTTTTTTCTCTTCTATTCTTTTCTCTTCTTTTCTCTTTTCCATATTCTCTCCTTTTCTCTTGTCTCTTTTCTCTTCTATTCACTTTTCTCTTTTATCTTTTCTCTGCTTTTCTCTTCTTTTCTCTTTTCCCTTCTTCTTTCCTTTTCTCTTCTTTCCTCTTTTCTCTTCTTTTCTCTTGTCTCTTTTCTCTTCTTATCTCTTTTCCGTTTCTCTTTTCTGTTCTTTTCTCTTTTCTCTTGTCCCCTTTCTTCTTTTCTCTTCTTTTCTCTTTCCCCTTTTCTCTTTTCGCTTTTCTCTTCTTTTCTCTTTTCTCTTCTTTTCTCTTGTCTCTTTTCTCTTTTCACTTCCTTTCTCTTTTCTCTTTTCTATTTCCTCTTCTTTTCTACTGTCTCTTTTCTCTTCTTTTCTCTTGTTTTCTCTTTTCTCTATCCTCTTCTTTTCTCTTCTTCTCCCTTCTTTTCTTTTTTCTCTTGTCCCCTTTCTCTTCTTTTCTCATTTCCCTTTTCTCTTCTTTTCTCTTTTCTCTTTTGTCTTCTTTTCTCTTTCCTCATTTCTCTTCTCTCTTCTTTTCTCTTTTCTCTTCTTTTCCATTCTCCCTCTTTTCTCTTTTCTCATTTTTCATTTCTCTTTTCTCTTCTTGTCTCTTTTTTCTCTTCTATTCTTTTCTCTTCTTTTCTCTTTTCCATATTCTCTCCTTTTCTCTTGTCTCTTTTCTCTTCTATTCACTTTTCTCTTTTATCTTTTCTCTGCTTTTCTCTTCTTTTCTCTTTTCCCTTCTTCTTTCCTTTTCTCTTCTTTCCTCTTTTCTCTTCTTTTCTCTTGTCTCTTTTCTCTTCTTATCTCTTTTCCGTTTCTCTTTTCTGTTCTTTTCTCTTTTCTCTTGTCCCCTTTCTTCTTTTCTCTTCTTTTCTCTTTCCCCTTTTCTCTTTTCGCTTTTCTCTTCTTTTCTCTTTTCTCTTCTTTTCTCTTTTCTCTTTTCTCTTCTTATCTCTTTTCCCTTTCTCTTTTCTGTTCTTTTCTCTTTTCTCTTCTTTTTTCTTCTCTTCTCTTCTTTTCTCTTTCCCCTTTTCTCTTTTCTCTTTTCTCTTCTTTTCTCTTTTCTCTTCTTTTCTCTTTTCTTTTTTCTCTTTACTCTTCTCTTCTTTTCTCTTTTCTCTTCTTTTCTCTTTTCCTTTTCTCTTCTATTCTCTTTTCTCGACTTTTCATTTCTTTTCTATTCCTTTCTCTTTTCACTTTTCATTTCTCTTCTCTCTTTTCTCTTCTTTTCTCTTTTATTTTTTCTCTTTACTGTTTTCTTTTCTCTTTTCTCTTCTATTCTCTTTTCTCTTTACTCTTCTTTTCTCTTTTTTCTATTCTCTTCTGTTCTCTTTTGTCTTAGGAACCCTTAGGAAGTAGCGACCATAATATGGTAGAGTTCAGTCTGGAGTTTGAAAGGGAGAAGGCGAAATCTGATGTAATGGTGTTACAGTTGAATAAAGGTAATTATGAGGGCATGAGAGAGGAACTGACTAAAATAGACTGGAAGCAGAGGCTAACCGGGAAGACACTAGAGCAAAAATGGCAGGAGTTTGTAGGTATAATTGAGGACACTGTACAGAGGTTCATTCCCAAGAAAAGAAAGATTAACCGGGGAGGGATTAGACAACCTTGGCTGACAAAGGAAGTCAGGAAATGTATTAAAGAAAAAGAGAGATCCTATAAAGTGGCTAAGAACAGTGGGAAATCAGAAGATTGGGAAGGATACAAAAGCCAACAGAGGAT
This sequence comes from Chiloscyllium punctatum, assembly GCF_047496795.1. Classification (NCBI taxonomy): domain Eukaryota; kingdom Metazoa; phylum Chordata; class Chondrichthyes; order Orectolobiformes; family Hemiscylliidae; genus Chiloscyllium; species Chiloscyllium punctatum. The sequence goes on from NC_092779.1 coordinate 38,194,125, forward strand.
AACAAAGAGTGTAATAAGAAATGAGAGGATCAAATATGAAGGTAGGCTAGCCAGTAATATTAGAAATAATAGTAAAAGTTTCTTTCAGTACATAAGAAACAAACGACAGGCAAAAGTAGACATTGGGCCACTTCAAACTGATGCAGGGAGCCTAGTGATGGGAGATAAGGAAATAGCAGGAGAACTTAACAAGTACTTTGCGTCAGTTTTCACAGTGGAAGACAGGAGTAATATCCCAAAAATTAAAGGGTGTCACGGGGCTGAGTTGAGTATGGTTGCCATTACGAAAGAGATAGTGCTAGAAAAGTTAAAAAGTCTTAAAATTGATAAATCTCCTGGCCCCGATGGGATACACCCTAGAGTTCTGAGAGAGGTTGCTGAGGAAATAGCAGAGGCATTGGTTGAGATCTTTCAAGAGTCACTGGAGTCAGGAAAGGTCCCGGACGATTGGAAGATGGCTGTAGTAACCCCCTTGTTCAAGAAAGGATCAAGGCAAAAGATGGAAAATTATAGGCCAATCAGCTTAACCTCGGTTGTTGGTAAAATTCTAGAATCCATCATTAAGGATGAGGTTTCTAAATTCTTGGAAGAGCAGGGTCTGATTAGAACAAGTCAACATGGATTTAGTAAAGGGAGGTCATGCCTGACAAACCTGTTGGAATTTTTTGAAGAGGTAACAAGTAGGTTAGACCAGGGGAACCCAGTGGATGTGGTCTATCTGGACTTTCAAAAGGCCTTTGATAAGGTGCCACACGGGAGACTGCTGAGCAAGGTGAGGGCCCATGGTGTTCGAGGTGAGCTGCTGGGATGGATTGAGGATTGGCTATCTAACAGAAGGCAGAGAGTTGGGATAAAAGGTTTTTTTTCAGAATGGCAGCCGGTGACGAGCGGTGTCCCGCAGGGTTCGGTGCTGGGGCCACAGCTGTTCGCATTATATATTAATGATTTGGATGAGGGAACCGGAGGCATTCTAGCGAAGTTTGCCGATGATACAAAGTTAGGTAGACAGGCAGGTAGTACTGAGGAAGTGGGGAGGCTACAGAAGGATCTAGACAGGTTGGGAGAGTTGTCCAGGAAATGGCTGATGGAATTTAACGTGAGCAAGTGCGAGGTCTTGCACTTTGGCAAAAAGAATATAGGAATGGACTACTTTCTAAATGGTGAGAAACTTAATAAAGCCAAAGCACAAAGGGATCTGGGAGTGCTAGTCGAGGATTCTCTAAAGGTAAACATGCAGGTTGAGTCTGTGATTAAGAAAGCGAATGCAATGTTGTCTCTTATCTCAAGAGGGTTGGAATATAAAAGCAGAGATGTACTACTAAGACTTTATAAAGCTCTGGTTAGGCCCCATTTGGAGTACTGTGTCCAGTTTTGGTCCCCACACCTCAGGAAGGACATACTGGCACTGGAACGTGTCCAGCGGAGATTCACACGGATGATCCCTGGAATGACAGGTCTAGCATATGAGGAACGGCTGAGGATACTGGGATTGTATTCGTTGGAGTTTAGAAGATTAACGGGAGATCTAATAGAGACGTACAAAATAATACATGGCTTTGAAAAGGTGGATGCTAGAAAATTGTTTCTGTTAGGCGAGGAGACTAGGACCCGTGGACACAGCCTTAGAATTAGAGGGGGTCATTTCAGAACGGAAATGCGGAGACATTTCTTCAGCCAGAGAGTGGTGGGCCTGTGGAATTCATTGCCACGGAGTGCAGTGGAAGCCGGGACGCTAAATGTCTTCAAGGCCGAGATTGATAGGTTCTTGTTGTCTAGAGGAATTAAGGGCTACGGGGAGAATGCTGGCAAGTGGAGCTGAAATGCGCATCAGCCATGATTGAATGGCGGAGTGGACTCGATGGGCCGAATGGCCTTACTTCCACTCCTATGTCTTATGGTCTTATGGTCTTATGCTCTTCTTCACTCTGTTCCCTTTTCTCTTCTGTTCTCTTTTATCTTTTCTCTTCTTTTCTCTTCTTTTCTCTTTTCCCTTCTTTTTTTCTTTTCTCTTCTTTCCTCTTTTCTCTTCTTTTCTCTTTTCTTTTTTCTCTTATCTCTTTTCCCTTTCTCTTTTCTGTTCATTTCTCTTTTCTCTTCTTTTTTCTTCTTTTCTCTTCTTTTCTCTTTCCCCTTTTCTCTTTTCGCTTTTCTCTTCTTTTCTCTTTTCTCTTCTTTTCTCTTTTCTTTTTTCTCTTTACTCTTTTCTCTTCTTTTCTCTTTTCTCTTCTTTTCTCTTTTCCTTTTCTCTTCTATTCTCTTTTCTCGTCTTTTCATTTCTTTTCTTTTCCTTTCTCTTTTCACTTTTATTTTCTCTTTTCTCTTTTCTCTTCTTTTCTCTTTTATTTTTTCTCTTTACTCTATTCTCTTCTTTTCTCTTTTCTCTTCTATTCTCTTTTCTCTTTACTCTTCTTTTCTCTTTTCTCTATTCTCTTCTGTTCTCTTTTGTCTTCTTCACTCTGTTCCCTTTTCTCTTCTGTTCTCTTTTATATTTTCTCTTCTTCTCTCTTTTCCGTTCGTTTTCATTCTCTCTCTTTTCTCTTTTCTCATTTCTCATTTCTCTTTTCTCTTCTTGTCTCTTTTTTCTCTTCTATTCTTTTCTCTTCTTTTCTCTTTTCCATTTTCTCTACTTTTCACTGGTCTCTTTTCTCTTCTATTCACTTTTCTCTTTTATCTGTTCTCTTCTTTTCTCTTCTTTTCTCTTTTGCCTTCTTTTTTTCTTTTCTCTTCTTTCCTCTTTTCTCTTCTTTTCTCTTTTCTCTTTTCTCTTCTTATCTCTTTTCCCTTTCTCTTTTCTGTTCTTTTCTCTTTTCTCTTCTTTTTTCTTGTTTTCTCTTCTTTTCTCTTTCCCCTTTTCTCTTTTCGCTTTTCTCTTCTTTTCTCTTTTCTCTTCTTTTCTCTTTTCTCTTCTTTTCTCTTTTCCTTTTCTCTTCTATTCTCTTTTCTCTTCTTTTCATTTATTTTCTATTCCTTTCTCTTTTCACTTTTCTTTTCTCTTTTCTCTTTTCTCTTCTTTTCACTTTTATTTTTTCTCTTTACTCTTTTCTCTTCTTTTCTCTTTTCTCTTCTATTCTCTTTTCTCTTTACTCTTCTTTTCTCTTTTCTCTTTTCTCTTCTTTTCTCTTTTCTTTTTTCTCTTCTTTTCTCTTCTTTACTCTTTTCCCTTCTTGTTTTCTTTTCTCTTCTTTTCTCTTTTCTATTCTTTTCTCTTTTCTTTTTTCTCTTTTCTCTTTTCTCTTCTTTTCTCTTCTTTATTTACTCTTTTCCCTTTCTCTTATTTTTTCTTTTCTCTTCTTTTCTCTTTTCACTTTTCACTTCTTCTCCCTTCCTTTCTCTTTTCTCTTTTCTCTTTTGTATTCTTTACTCTTCTATTCACATTTCTCTTTTATCTTTTCTATTCTTTTCTCTTCTTTTCTCTATTCGCTTCTTTTCTCTTCTTTTCTGTTTCCTCATTTCTCTCTTCTCTTCGGTTCTCTTTTCTCTTCTTTGCTCTTTTCTCTTTTCTCTTCTTCTATCTTCTTTTATCTTCTTTTCTCTTTTCTCTTTTCTCGATCTCTTCTGTTCTCTTTTGTCTTCTTTCCTCTGTTCTCTTTTCTCTTCTATTCTCTTTTATCTTTTCTCTTCATTTCTCTTTTCTCTTCTTTTCCATTCTCTCTTCTTTTCTCTTTTCTCATTTCTCATTTCTCTTTTCTCTTCTTTTCTCATTTCTCTTTTCTCTTCTTGTCTCTTTTTTCTCTTCTATTCTTTTCTCTTCTTTTCTCTTTTCCATTTTCACTTCTTTTCTCTTGACTCTTTTCTCTTTTCACTTCCATTCTCTTTTCTCTTTTCTATTTCCTCTGCTTTTCTACTTTCTCTTTTCTCTTCTTTTCTCTTGTTTTCTCTTTTCTCTATCCTCTTCTTTTCTCTTCTTCTCCCTTCTTTTCTTTTTTCTCTTGTCCCCTTTCTCTTCTTTTCTCATTTCCCTTTTCTCTTCTTTTCTCTTTTCTCTTTTGTCTTCTTTTCTCTTTCCTCATTTCTCTTCTCTCTTCTTTTCTCTTTTCTCTTCTTTTCCATTCTCCCTCTTTTCTCTTTTCTCATTTTTCATTTCTCTTTTCTCTTCTTGTCTCTTTTTTCTCTTCTATTCTTTTCTCTTCTTTTCTCTTTTCCATATTCTCTCCTTTTCTCTTGTCTCTTTTCTCTTCTATTCAATTTTCTCTTTTATCTTTTCTCTGCTTTTCTCTTCTTTTCTCTTTTCCCTTCTTCTTTCCTTTTCTCTTCTTTCCTCTTTTCTCTTCTTTTCTCTTGTCTCTTTTCTCTTCTTATCTCTTTTCCCTTTCTCTTTTCTGTTCTTTTCTCTTTTCTCTTGTCCCCTTTCTTCTTTTCTCTTCTTTTCTCTTTCCCCTTTTCTCTTTTCGCTTTTCTCTTCTTTTCTCTTTCCCCTTTTCTCTTTTCTCTTTTCTCTTCTATTCACTTTTCTCTTTTATCTTTTCTCTTCTTTACTCTTCTTTTCTCTTTTCCCTTCTTTTTTTTCTTTTCTCTTCTTTCCTCTTGTCCCCTTTCTCTTCTTTTCTCATTTCCCTTTTCTCTTCTTTTCTCTTTTCTCTTTTGTCTTCTTTTCTCTTTCCTCATTTCTCTTTTCTCTTCTATTCTCTTTTCTCTTCTTTTCATTTCTTTTCTATTCCTTTCTCTTTTCACATTTCTTTTCGCTTTTCTCTTTTCTCTTCTTTGCTCTTTTATTTTTTCTCTTTACTCTTTTCTCTTCTTTTCTCATTTCTCTTCTATTCTCTTTTCTCTTTACTCTTCTTCACTCTTTTCTCTTCTTTTTTCTTGTTTTCTCTTCTTTTCTCTTTCCCCTTTTCTCTTTTCGCTTTTCTCTTCTTTTCTCTTTTCTCTTCTTTTCTCTTTTCTCTTCTTTTCTCTTTTCCTTTTCTCTTCTATTCTCTTTTCTCTTCTTTTCATTTATTTTCTATTCCTTTCTCTTTTCACTTTTCTTTTCTCTTTTCTCTTTTCTCTTCTTTTCACTTTTATTTTTTCTCTTTACTCTTTTCTCTTCTTTTCTCTTTTCTCTTCTATTCTCTTTTCTCTTTACTCTTCTTTTCTCTTTTCTCTTTTCTCTTCTTTTCTCTTTTCTTTTTTCTCTTCTTTTCTCTTCTTTACTCTTTTCCCTTCTTGTTTTCTTTTCTCTTCTTTTCTCATTTCTATTCTTTTCTCTTTTCTTTTTTCTCTTTTCTCTTTTCTCTTCTTTTCTCTTCTTTATTTACTCTTTTCCCTTTCTCTTATTTTTTCTTTTCTCTTCTTTTCTCTTTTCACTTTTCACTTCTTCTCCCTTCCTTTCTCTTTTCTCTTTTCTCTTTTGTATTCTTTACTCTTCTATTCACATTTCTCTTTTATCTTTTCTATTCTTTTCTCTTCTTTTCTGTTTCCTCATTTCTCTCTTCTCTTTGGTTCTCTTTTCTCTTCTTTGCTCTTTTCTCTTTTCTATTCTTCTATCTTCTTTTATCTTCTTTTCTCTTTTCTCTTTTCTCGATCTCTTCTGTTCTCTTTTGTCTTCTTTCCTCTGTTCCCTTTTCTCTTCTATTCTCTTTTATCTTTTCTCTTCATTTCTCTTTTCTCTTCTTTTCCATTCTCTCTTCTTTTCTCTTTTCTCATTTCTCATTTCTCTTTTCTCTTCTTTTCTCATTTCTCTTTTCTCTTCTTGTCTCTTTTTTCTCTTCTATTCTTTTCTCTTCTTTTCTCTTTTCCATTTTCTCTTCTTTTCTCTTGACTCTTTTCTCTTTTCACTTCCTTTCTCTTTTCTCTTTTCTATTTCTCTTCTTTTCTACTTTCTCTTTTCTCTTCTTTTCTCTTGTTTTCTCTTTTCTCTATCTCTTCTTTTCTCTTCTTCTCTCTTCTTTTCTCTTTTCTCTTGTCCCCTTTCTCTTCTTTGCTCATTTCCCTTTTCTCTTCATTTCTCTTTTCTCTTTTGTCTTCTTTTCTCTTTCCTCATTTCCATTTTCTCTTTTTTCTTTTCACTTTTGTCTTCTTTTCTCTTTCCACATTTCTCTTTTCTCTTCTTTTCTCTTTTCTCTTCTTTTCCATTCTCTCTCTTTTCTCTTTTCTCATTTTTCATTTCTCTTTTCTCTTCTTGTCTCTTTTTTCTCTTCTATTCTTTTCTCTTTTCCATATTCTCTCCTTTTTTCTTGTCTCTTTTCTCTTCTATTCACTTTTCTCTTTTATCTTTTCTCTTCTTTTCTCTTCTTTTCTCTTTTCCCTTCTTTTTTTTCTTTTCTCTTCTTTCCTCTTTTCTCTTCTTTTCTCTTGTCCCCTTTCACATCTTTTCTCATTTCCCTTTTCTCTTCTTTTCTCTTTTCACTTTTGTCTTCTTTTCTCTTTCCTCATTTCTCTTTTCTCTTCTTTTCTCTTTTCTCTTCTTTTCCATTCTCTCTCTTTTCTCTTTTCTCATTTTCATTTCTCTTTTCTCTTCTTGTCTCTTTTTTCTCTTCTATTCTTTTCTCTTCTTTTCTCTTTTCCATATTCTCTCCTTTTTTCTCGTCTCTTTTCTCTTCTATTCACTTTTCTCTTTTATCTTTTCTCTTCTTTACTCTTCTTTTCTCTTTTCCCTTCTTTTTTTTCTTTTCTCTTCTTTCCTCTTGTCCCCTTTCTCTTCTTTTCTCATTTCCCTTTTCTCTTCTTTTCTCTTTTCTCTTTTGTCTTCTTTTCTCTTTCCTCATTTCTCTTTTCTCTTCTATTCTCTTTTCTCTTCTTTTCATTTCTTTTCTATTCCTTTCTCTTTTCACTTTTCTTTTCGCTTTTCTCTTTTCTCTTCTTTGCTCTTTTATTTTTTCTCTTTACTCTTTTCTCTTCTTTTCTCATTTCTCTTCTATTCTCTTTTCTCTTTACTCTTCTTCTCTCTTTTCTCTTCTTTTTCATTCTCTCTCTTTTCTATTTTCTCATTTCTCATTTCTCTTTTCTCTTCTTGTCTCTTTTTTCTCTTCTATTCTTTTCTCTTCTTTTCTCTTTTCCATTTTCTCGGCTTTTCTCTGGTCTCTTTTCTCTTCTATTCACATTTTTCTTTTATCTTTTCTCTTCTTTTCTCTTCTTTCCTCTTTTCTCTTTTCTATTCTTGTCTCTTCTTTTCTCTTTTCCATTTCTCTTCTTTTCTCTTTTCTCTTTTCTCTATTCTCTTCAGTTCTCTTTTGTCTTCTTTACTCTGTTCCCTTTTCTCTTCTATTCTCTTTTATCTTTTCTCTTCATTTCTCTTTTCTCTTCTTTTCCATTCTCTCTTCTTTTCTCTTTTCTCATTTCTCATTTCTCTTTTCTCTTCTTTTCTCATTTCTCTTTTCTCTTCTTGTCTCTTTTTTCTCTTCTATTCTTTTCTCTTCTTTTCTCTTTTCTATTTCTCTTCTTTTCTACTTTCTCTTTTCTCTTCTTTTCTCTTGTTTTCTCTTTTCTCTATCTCTTCTTTTCTCTTCTTCTCTCTTCTTTTCTCTTTTCTCTTGTCCCCTTTCTCTTCTTTGCTCATTTCCCTTTTCTCTTCATTTCTCTTTTCTCTTTTGTCTTCTTTTCTCTTTCCTCATTTCCATTTTCTCTTTTTTCTTTTCACTTTTGTCTTCTTTTCTCTTTCCACATTTCTCTTTTCTCTTCTTTTCTCTTTTCTCTTCTTTTCCATTCTCTCTCTTTTCTCTTTTCTCATTTTTCATTTCTCTTTTCTCTTCTTGTCTCTTTTTTCTCTTCTATTCTTTTCTCTTTTCCATATTCTCTCCTTTTTTCTTGTCTCTTTTCTCTTCTATTCACTTTTCTCTTTTATCTTTTCTCTTCTTTTCTCTTCTTTTCTCTTTTCCCTTCTTTTTTTTCTTTTCTCTTCTTTCCTCTTTTCTCTTCTTTTCTCTTGTCCCCTTTCACATCTTTTCTCATTTCCCTTTTCTCTTCTTTTCTCTTTTCACTTTTGTCTTCTTTTCTCTTTCCTCATTTCTCTTTTCTCTTCTTTTCTCTTTTCTCTTCTTTTCCATTCTCTCTCTTTTCTCTTTTCTCATTTTCATTTCTCTTTTCTCTTCTTGTCTCTTTTTTCTCTTCTATTCTTTTCTCTTCTTTTCTCTTTTCCATATTCTCTCCTTTTTTCTCGTCTCTTTTCTCTTCTATTCACTTTTCTCTTTTATCTTTTCTCTTCTTTACTCTTCTTTTCTCTTTTCCCTTCTTTTTTTTCTTTTCTCTTCTTTCCTCTTGTCCCCTTTCTCTTCTTTTCTCATTTCCCTTTTCTCTTCTTTTCTCTTTTCTCTTTTGTCTTCTTTTCTCTTTCCTCATTTCCATTTTCTCTTTTTTCTTTTCACTTTTGTCTTCTTTTCTCTTTCCACATTTCTCTTTTCTCTTCTTTTCTCTTTTCTCTTCTTTTCCATTCTCTCTCTTTTCTCTTTTCTCATTTTTCATTTCTCTTTTCTCTTCTTGTCTCTTTTTTCTCTTCTATTCTTTTCTCTTCTTTTCTCTTTTCCATATTCTCTCCTTTTTTCTTGTCTCTTTTCTCTTCTATTCACTTTTCTCTTTTATCTTTTCTCTTCTTTTCTCTTCTTTTCACTTTTCTTTTCTCTTTTCTCTTTTCTCTTCTTTCCTCTTTTCTCTTCTTTTCTCTTGTCCCCTTTCACATCTTTTCTCATTTCCCTTTTCTCTTCTTTTCTCTTTTCACTTTTGTCTTCTTTTCTCTTTCCTCATTTCTCTTTTCTCTTCTTTTCTCTTTTCTCTTCTTTTCCATTCTCTCTCTTTTCTCTTTTCTCATTTTCATTTCTCTTTTCTCTTCTTGTCTCTTTTTTCTCTTCTATTCTTTTCTCTTCTTTTCTCTTTTCCATATTCTCTCCTTTTTTCTCGTCTCTTTTCTCTTCTATTCACTTTTCTCTTTTATCTTTTCTCTTCTTTACTCTTCTTTTCTCTTTTCCCTTCTTTTTTTTCTTTTCTCTTCTTTCCTCTTGTCCCCTTTCTCTTCTTTTCTCATTTCCCTTTTCTCTTCTTTTCTCTTTTCTCTTTTGTCTTCTTTTATCTTTCCTCTTTTCTCTTCTATTCTCTTTTCACTTCTTTTCATTTCTTTTCTATTCCTTTCTCTTTTCACTTTTCTTTTCGCTTTTCTCTTTTCTATTCTTTGCTCTTTTATTTTTTCTCTTTACTCTTTTCTCTTCTTTTCTCTTTTCTCTTCTATTCTCTTTTCTCTTTACTCTTCTTTTCTCTTTTCCCTTCTTTTTTTCTTTTCTCTTCTTTCCTCTTTTCTCTTCTTTTCTCTTTTCTCTTCTTATCTCTTTTCCCTTTCTCTTTTCTGTTCTTTTCTCTTTTCTCTTCTTTTTTCTTCTTTTCTCTTCTTTTCTCTTTTCTCTTCTTTTCTCTTTTCTTTTTTCTCTTTACTCTTTTCTCTTTTCTCTTCTTTTCTCTTTTCCTTTTCTCTTCTATTCTCTTTTCTCTTCTTTTCATTTCTTTTCTATTCCTTTCTCTTTTCACTTTTCTTTTCTCTTTTCTCTTTTCTCTTCTTTTCTCTTTTATTTTTTCTATTTACTGTTTTCTGTCTTTTCTCTTTTCTCTTCTATTCTCTTTTCTCTTTACTCTTCTTTTCTCTTTTCTCTATTCTCTTCTGTTCTCTTTTGTCTTCTTCACTCTGTTCCCTTTTCTCTTCTGTTCTCTTTTATATTTTCTCTTCTTCTCTCTTTTCCGTTCGTTTTCATTCTCTCTCTTTTCTCTTTTCTCATTTCTCATTTCTCTTTTCTCTTCTTGTCTCTTTTTTCTCTTCTATTCTTTTCTCTTCTTTTCTCTTTACCATTTTCTCTACTTTTCACTGGTCTCTTTTCTCTTCTATTCACATTTCTCTTTTATCTGTTCTCTTCTTTTCTCTTCTTTTCTCTTTTGCCTTCTTTTTTTCTTTTCTCTTCTTTCCTCTTTTCTCTTCTTTTCTCTTTTCTCTTTTCTCTTCTTATCTCTTTTCCCTTTCTCTTTTCTGTTCTTTTCTCTTTTCTCTTCTTTTCTCTTTTCTTTTTTCTCTTTACTCTTTTCTCTTTTCTCTTCTTTTCTCTTTTCCTTTTCTCTTCTATTCTCTTTTCTCTTCTTTTCATTTCTTTTCTATTCCTTTCTCTTTTCACTTTTCTTTTCTCTTTTCTCTTTTCTCTTCTTTTCTCTTTTATTTTTTCTATTTACTGTTTTCTGTCTTTTCTCTTTTCTCTTCTATTCTCTTTTCTCTTTACTCTTCTTTTCTCTTTTCTCTATTCTCTTCTGTTCTCTTTTGTCTTCTTCACTCTGTTCCCTTTTCTCTTCTGTTCTCTTTTATATTTTCTCTTCTTCTCTCTTTTCCGTTCGTTTTCATTCTCTCTCTTTTCTCTTTTCTCATTTCTCATTTCTCTTTTCTCTTCTTGTCTCTTTTTTCTCTTCTATTCTTTTCTCTTCTTTTCTCTTTACCATTTTCTCTACTTTTCACTGGTCTCTTTTCTCTTCTATTCACATTTCTCTTTTATCTGTTCTCTTCTTTTCTCTTCTTTTCTCTTTTGCCTTCTTTTTTTCTTTTCTCTTCTTTCCTCTTTTCTCTTCTTTTCTCTTTTCTCTTTTCTCTTCTTATCTCTTTTCCCTTTCTCTTTTCTGTTCTTTTCTCTTTTCTCTTCTTTTTTCTTCTTTTCTCTTCTTTTCTCTTTTCTCTTCTTTTCTCTTTTCTTTTTTCTCTTTAATCTTTTCTCTTTTCTCTTCTTTTCTCTTTTCCTTTTCTCTTCTATTCTCTTTTCTCTTCTTTTCATTTCTTTTCTATTCCTTTCTCTTTTCATTTGTCTTTTCTCTTTTCTCTTTTCTCTTCTTTTCTCTTTTATTTTTTCTCTTTACTGTTTTCTTTTCTTTTCTCTTTTCTCTTCTATTCTCTTTTCTCTTTACTCTTCTTTTCTCTTTTCTTTATTCTCTTCTGTTCTCTTTTGTATTCTTCACTCTGTTCCCTTTTCTCTTCTGTTCTCTTTTATATTTTCTCTTCTTCTCTCTTTTCCGTTCGTTTTCATTCTCTCTCTTTTCTCTTTTCTCATTTCTCATTTCTCTTTTCTCTTCTTGTCTCTTTTTTCTCTTCTATTCTTTTCTCTTTTCCATTTTCTCTACTTTTCACTGGTCTCTTTTCTCTTCTATTCACTTTTCTCTTTTATCTTTTCTCTTCTTTTCTCTTCTTTTCTCTTTTCTCTTTTCTATTCTTTTCTCTTCTTTTCTTTTCTCTTTTCCATTTCTCTTCTTTTCTCTTTTCTCTTTTCTCTTTTCTTTTTTCCCTTTTCTCTTCTTTCTCTTCTTTTCTCTTGTCTCTTTACCCTTTTCCCTTTTCACTTCGTTTCTCTTTTCTCTTATTTTCTCTTTTCTCTTTTCTCTTCTCTTCTCTTTTCTCTTTTCACTTTTCTCTTCTTTTCTCTTCATTACTCTTTTCCCTTCTTTTTTTCTTTTCTCTTCTTTTCCATTTTCTCTTCTTTTTTTCTTTTCTCTTCTTTTCTCATTTCTCTTTTCTCTTCTTTTCTCTTTTCTCTTCATGTCTATTCTTTTTCCTTTTCACTTCATTTCTCTTCTTTTCTCATCTATTCTCTTTTTCCCTTTTCACTTGTTTTCTCTTTTCTCTTTTCCCTGCTTGTCTTCTTTTCTCTTTTCTCTTTTCCCTTCATTTCTCTTTTCTCTTTTCTCTGTTGTATTCTTTTATTTTTTATCATTTTTTTCTCTTCTTTTCTCTATTCTCTTCTTTTCTCTTTTCTCTTCTTTTCTCTTTTCTCTTTTCTCTATGCTCTTCTGTTCTCTTTTATCTTCTTTTCTCTTTTCTCTATTCTCTTCTGTTCTCTTTTGTCTTCTTTCCTCTGTTCCCTTTTCTCCTCTATTCTCTTTTATCTTTTCTCTTCATTTCTCTTTTCTCTTCTTTTCCATTCTCCCTTCTTTTCTCTTTTCTCATTTCTCATTTCTCTTCGTTTCTCTTTTCTCTTCTTGTCTCTTTTTTCTCTTCTGTTCTTTTCTCTTCTTTTCTCTTTTCCATTTTCTCTTCTTTTCTCTTGTCTCTTTTCACTTCCTTTCTCTTTTCTCTTTTCCATTTCCTCTTCTTTTCTATTTTATCTTTTCTCTTCTTTCCTCTTGTTTTCGCTTTTCTATATCCTCTTCTTTTCTCTTCTTGTCTCTTCTTTTCTCTTTTCTTTTGTCCCCTTTCTCTTCTTTTCTCTTTTCCCTTTTCTCTTCTTTTCTCTTTTCTCTTTTCTCTTCTTTCTCTATTCTCTTCTTTTCTCTTTTCCCTTTTGTTTACTTTTCTCTTTTCTCTTTTCTCTTCTTTTGTCTTCTTTTCTCTTTTCTCTTTTCTCTACTTTTCTCTTTTCTTTTTTCTCTTCTTTTCTCTTCTTTTCTCTTTTCCCTTCTTGTTTTCTTTTCTCTTCTTTTCTCTTTTCTATTCTTTTCTCTTTTCTTTTTTCTCTTTTCTCTTTTCTCTTCTTTTCTCTTCTTTATTTACTCTTTTCCCTTTCTCTTATTTTTTCTTTTCTCTTCTTTTCTCTTTTCACTTTTCTCTTCTTTTCCCTTCCTTTCTCTTTTCTCTTTTCTCTTTTGTATTCTTTTCTCTTCTATTCACATTTCTCTTTTATCTTTTCTATTCTTTTCTCTTCTTTTCTCCATTCGCTTCTCTTCTCTTCTTTTCTGTTTCCTCATTTCTCTCTTCTCTTTGGTTCTCTTTTCTCTTCTTTGCTCTTTTCTCTTTTCTATTCTTCTATCTTCCTTTATCTTCTTTTCTATTTTCTCTTTTCTCTATTCTCTTCTGTTCTCTTTTGTCTTCTTTCCTCTGTTCCCTTTTCTCCTCTATTCTCTTTTATCTTTTCTCTTCATTTCTCTTTTCTCTTCTTTTCCATTCTCCCTTCTTTTCTCTTTTCTCATTTCTCATTTCTCTTCGTTTCTCTTTTCTCTTCTTGTCTCTTTTTTCTCTTCTGTTCTTTTCTCTTCTTTTCTCTTTTCCATTTTCTCTTCTTTTCTCTTGTCTCTTTTCACTTCCTTTCTCTTTTCTCTTTTCCATTTCCTCTTCTTTTCTATTTTATCTTTTCTCTTCTTTCCTCTTGTTTTCGCTTTTCTATATCCTCTTCTTTTCTCTTCTTGTCTCTTCTTTTCTCTTTTCTTTTGTCCCCTTTCTCTTCTTTTCTCTTTTCCCTTTTCTCTTCTTTTCTCTTTTCTCTTTTCTCTTCTTTCTCTATTCTCTTCTTTTCTCTTTTCCCTTTTGTTTACTTTTCTCTTTTCTCTTTTCTCTTCTTTTGTCTTCTTTTCTCTTTTCTCTTTTCTCTACTTTTCTCTTTTCTTTTTTCTCTTCTTTTCTCTTCTTTTCTCTTTTCCCTTCTTGTTTTCTTTTCTCTTCTTTTCTCTTTTCTATTCTTTTCTCTTTTCTTTTTTCTCTTTTCTCTTTTCTCTTCTTTTCTCTTCTTTATTTACTCTTTTCCCTTTCTCTTATTTTTTCTTTTCTCTTCTTTTCTCTTTTCACTTTTCTCTTCTTTTCCCTTCCTTTCTCTTTTCTCTTTTCTCTTTTGTATTCTTTTCTCTTCTATTCACATTTCTCTTTTATCTTTTCTATTCTTTTCTCTTCTTTTCTCCATTCGCTTCTCTTCTCTTCTTTTCTGTTTCCTCATTTCTCTCTTCTCTTTGGTTCTCTTTTCTCTTCTTTGCTCTTTTCTCTTTTCTATTCTTCTATCTTCCTTTATCTTCTTTTCTATTTTCTCTTTTCTCGATCTCTTCAGTTCTCTTTTGTCTTCTTTCCTCTGTTCCCTTTTCTCTTCTATTCGCTTTTATCTTTTCTCTTCAGTTCTCTTTTCTCTTCTTTTCCATTCTCTCTTCTTTTCTCTTTTCTCATTTCTCATTTCTCTTTTCTCTTCTTTTCTCATTTCTCTTTTCTCTTCTTGTCTCTTTTTTCTCTTCTATTCTTTTCTCTTCTTTTCTCTTTTCCATTTTCTCTTCTTTTCTCTTGACTCTTTTCTCTTTTCACTTCCTTTCTCTTTTCTCTTTTCTATTTCCTCTGCTTTTCTACTTTCTCTTTTCTCTTCTTTTCTCTTGTTTTCTCTTTTCTCTATCTCTTCTTTTCTCTTCTTCTCTCTTCTTTTCTCTTTTCTCTTGTCCTCTTTCTCTTCTTTTCTCATTTCCCTTTTCTCTTCTTTTCTCTTTTCTCTTTTGTCTTCTTTTCTCTTTCCTCATTTCCATTTTCTCTTTTTTCTTTTCTCTTTTGTCTTCTTTTCTCTTTCCTCATTTCTCTTTTCTCTTCTTTTCTCTTTTCTCTTCTTTTCAATTCTCTCTCTTTTCTCTTTTCTCATTTTTCATTTCTCTTTTCTCTTCTTGTCTCTTTTTTCTCTACTATTCTTTTCTCTTCTTTTCTCTTTTCCATATTCTCTCCTTTTTTCTTGTCTCTTTTCTCTTCTATTCACATTTTTCTTTTATCTTTTCTCTTCTTTTCTCTTTTCCCTTCTTTTTTTTCTTTTCTCTTCTTTCCTCTTTTCTCTTCTTTTCTCTTGTCCCCTTTCACATCTTTTCTCATTTCCCTTTTCTCTTCTTTTCTCTTTTCACTTTTGTCTTCTTTTCTCTTTCCTCATTTCTCTTTTCTCTTCTTTTCTCTTTTCTCTTCTTTTCCATTCTCTCTCTTTTCTCTTTTCTCATTTTCATTTCTCTTTTCTCTTCTTGTCTCTTTTTTCTCTTCTATTCTTTTCTCTTCTTTTCTCTTTTCCATATTCTCTCCTTTTTTCTCGTCTCTTTTCTCTTCTATTCACTTTTCTCTTTTATCTTTTCTCTTCTTTACTCTTCTTTTCTCTTTTCCCTTCTTTTTTTTCTTTTCTCTTCTTTCCTCTTGTCCCCTTTCTCTTCTTTTCTCATTTCCCTTTTCTCTTCTTTTCTCTTTTCTCTTTTGTCTTCTTTTCTCTTTCCTCATTTCTCTTTTCTCTTCTATTCTCTTTTCTCTTCTTTTCATTTCTTTTCTATTCCTTTCTCTTTTCACTTTTCTTTTCGCTTTTCTCTTTTCTCTTCTTTGCTCTTTTATTTTTTCTCTTTACTCTTTTCTCTTCTTTTCTCATTTCTCTTCTATTCTCTTTTCTCTTTACTCTTCTTCTCTCTTTTCTCTTCTTTTTCATTCTCTCTCTTTTCTATTTTCTCATTTCTCATTTCTCTTTTCTCTTCTTGTCTCTTTTTTCTCTTCTATTCTTTTCTCTTCTTTTCTCTTTTCCATTTTCTCGACTTTTCTCTGGTCTCTTTTCTCTTCTATTCACATTTTTCTTTTATCTTTTCTCTTCTTTTCTCTTCTTTCCTCTTTTCTCTTTTCTATTCTTGTCTCTTCTTTTCTCTTTTCCATTTCTCTTCTTTTCTCTTTTCCCTTTTCTCTATTCTCTTCAGTTCTCTTTTGTCTTCTTTACTCTGTTCCCTTTTCTCTTCTATTCTCTTTTATATTTTCTCTTCTTCTCTCTTTTCTCTTCTTTTTCATTCTCTCTCTTTTCTCTTTTCTCATTTCTCATTTCTCTTTTCTCTTCTTGTCTCTTTTTTCTCTTCTATTCTTTTCTCTTCTTTTCTCTTTTCCATTTTCTCGACTTTTCTCTGGTCTCTTTTCTCTTCTATTCACATTTTTCTTTTATCTTTTCTCTTCTTTTCTCTTTTCCCTTCTTTTTTTTCTTTTCTCTTCTTTCCTCTTTTCTCTTCTTTTCTCTTGTCCCCTTTCACATCTTTTCTCATTTCCCTTTTCTCTTCTTTTCTCTTTTCACTTTTGTCTTCTTTTCTCTTTCCTCATTTCTCTTTTCTCTTCTTTTCTCTTTTCTCTTCTTTTCCATTCTCTCTCTTTTCTCTTTTCTCATTTTCATTTCTCTTTTCTCTTCTTGTCTCTTTTTTCTCTTCTATTCTTTTCTCTTCTTTTCTCTTTTCCATATTCTCTCCTTTTTTCTCGTCTCTTTTCTCTTCTATTCACTTTTCTCTTTTATCTTTTCTCTTCTTTACTCTTCTTTTCTCTTTTCCCTTCTTTTTTTTCTTTTCTCTTCTTTCCTCTTGTCCCCTTTCTCTTCTTTTCTCATTTCCCTTTTCTCTTCTTTTCTCTTTTCTCTTTTGTCTTCTTTTCTCTTTCCTCATTTCTCTTTTCTCTTCTATTCTCTTTTCTCTTCTTTTCATTTCTTTTCTATTCCTTTCTCTTTTCACTTTTCTTTTCGCTTTTCTCTTTTCTCTTCTTTGCTCTTTTATTTTTTCTCTTTACTCTTTTCTCTTCTTTTCTCATTTCTCTTCTATTCTCTTTTCTCTTTACTCTTCTTCTCTCTTTTCTCTTCTTTTTCATTCTCTCTCTTTTCTATTTTCTCATTTCTCATTTCTCTTTTCTCTTCTTGTCTCTTTTTTCTCTTCTATTCTTTTCTCTTCTTTTCTCTTTTCCATTTTCTCGACTTTTCTCTGGTCTCTTTTCTCTTCTATTCACATTTTTCTTTTATCTTTTCTCTTCTTTTCTCTTCTTTCCTCTTTTCTCTTTTCTATTCTTGTCTCTTCTTTTCTCTTTTCCATTTCTCTTCTTTTCTCTTTTCCCTTTTCTCTATTCTCTTCAGTTCTCTTTTGTCTTCTTTACTCTGTTCCCTTTTCTCTTCTATTCTCTTTTATATTTTCTGTTCTTCTCTCTTTTCTCTTCTTTTTCATTCTCTCTCTTTTCTCTTTTCTCATTTCTCATTTCTCTTTTCTCTTCTTGTCTCTTTTTTCTCTTCTATTCTTTTCTCTTCTTTTCTCTTTTCCATTTTCTCGACTTTTCTCTGGTCTCTTTTCTCTTCTATTCACATTTTTCTTTTATCTTTTCTCTTCTTTTCTCTTTTCCCTTCTTTTTTTTCTTTTCTCTTCTTTCCTCTTTTCTCTTCTTTTCTCTTGTCCCCTTTCACATCTTTTCTCATTTCCCTTTTCTCTTCTTTTCTCTTTTCACTTTTGTCTTCTTTTCTCTTTCCTCATTTCTCTTTTCTCTTCTTTTCTCTTTTCTCTTCTTTTCCATTCTCTCTCTTTTCTCTTTTCTCATTTTCATTTCTCTTTTCTCTTCTTGTCTCTTTTTTCTCTTCTATTCTTTTCTCTTCTTTTCTCTTTTCCATATTCTCTCCTTTTTTCTCGTCTCTTTTCTCTTCTATTCACTTTTCTCTTTTATCTTTTCTCTTCTTTACTCTTCTTTTCTCTTTTCCCTTCTTTTTTTTCTTTTCTCTTCTTTCCTCTTGTCCCCTTTCTCCTCTTTTCTCATTTCCCTTTTCTCTTCTTTTCTCTTTTCTCTTTTGTCTTCTTTTCTCTTTCCTCATTTCTCTTTTCTCTTCTTTTCTCTTTTCTCTTCTTTTCATTTCTTTTCTATTCCTTTCTCTTTTCACTTTTCTTTTCGCTTTTCTCTTTTCTCTTCTTTGCTCTTTTATTTTTTCTCTTTACTCTTTTCTCTTCTTTTCTCATTTCTCTTCTATTCTCTTTTCTCTTTACTCTTCTTCTCTCTTTTCTCTTCTTTTTCATTCTCTCTCTTTTCTATTTTCTCATTTCTCATTTCTCTTTTCTCTTCTTGTCTCTTTTTTCTCTTCTATTCTTTTCTCTTCTTTTCTCTTTTCCATTTTCTCGACTTTTCTCTGGTCTCTTTTCTCTTCTATTCACATTTTTCTTTTATCTTTTCTCTTCTTTTCTCTTCTTTCCTCTTTTCTCTTTTCTATTCTTGTCTCTTCTTTTCTCTTTTCCATTTCTCTTCTTTTCTCTTTTCCCTTTTCTCTATTCTCTTCAGTTCTCTTTTGTCTTCTTTACTCTGTTCCCTTTTCTCTTCTATTCTCTTTTATATTTTCTGTTCTTCTCTCTTTTCTCTTCTTTTTCATTCTCTCTCTTTTCTCTTTTCTCATTTCTCATTTCTCTTTTCTCTTCTTGTCTCTTTTTTCTCTTCTATTCTTTTCTCTTCTTTTCTCTTTTCCATTTTCTCGACTTTTCTCTGGTCTCTTTTCTCTTCTATTCACATTTTTCTTTTATCTTTTCTCTTCTTTTCTCTTTTCCCTTCTTTTTTTTCTTTTCTCTTCTTTCCTCTTTTCTCTTCTTTTCTCTTGTCCCCTTTCACATCTTTTCTCATTTCCCTTTTCTCTTCTTTTCTCTTTTCACTTTTGTCTTCTTTTCTCTTTCCTCATTTCTCTTTTCTCTTCTTTTCTCTTTTCTCTTCTTTTCCATTCTCTCTCTTTTCTCTTTTCTCATTTTCATTTCTCTTTTCTCTTCTTGTCTCTTTTTTCTCTTCTATTCTTTTCTCTTCTTTTCTCTTTTCCATATTCTCTCCTTTTTTCTCGTCTCTTTTCTCTTCTATTCACTTTTCTCTTTTATCTTTTCTCTTCTTTACTCTTCTTTTCTCTTTTCCCTTCTTTTTTTTCTTTTCTCTTCTTTCCTCTTGTCCCCTTTCTCCTCTTTTCTCATTTCCCTTTTCTCTTCTTTTCACTTTTCTCTTTTGTCTTCTTTTCTCTTTCCTCATTTCTCTTTTCTCTTCTTTTCTCTTTTCTCTTCTTTTCATTTCTTTTCTATTCCTTTCTCTTTTCACTTTTCTTTTCGCTTTTCTCTTTTCTCTTCTTTGCTCTTTTATTTTTTCTCTTTACTCTTTTCTCTTCTTTTCTCATTTCTCTTCTATTCTCTTTTCTCTTTACTCTTCTTCTCTCTTTTCTCTTCTTTTTCATTCTCTCTCTTTTCTATTTTCTCATTTCTCATTTCTCTTTTCTCTTCTTGTCTCTTTTTTCTCTTCTATTCTTTTCTCTTCTTTTCTCTTTTCCATTTTCTCGACTTTTCTCTGGTCTCTTTTCTCTTCTATTCACATTTTTCTTTTATCTTTTCTCTTCTTTTCTCTTCTTTCCTCTTTTCTCTTTTCTATTCTTGTCTCTTCTTTTCTCTTTTCCATTTCTCTTCTTTTCTCTTTTCCCTTTTCTCTATTCTCTTCAGTTCTCTTTTGTCTTCTTTACTCTGTTCCCTTTTCTCTTCTATTCTCTTTTATATTTTCTCTTCTTCTCTCTTTTCTCTTCTTTTTCATTCTCTCTCTTTTCTCTTTTCTCATTTCTCATTTCTCTTTTCTCTTCTTGTCTCTTTTTTCTCTTCTATTCTTTTCTCTTTTCCATTTTCTCGACTTTTCTCTGGTCTCTTTTCTCTTCTATTCACATTTTTCTTTTATCTTTTCTCTTCTTTTCTCTTTTCCCTTCTTTTTTTTCTTTTCTCTTCTTTCCTCTTTTCTCTTCTTTTCTCTTGTCCCCTTTCACATCTTTTCTCATTTCCCTTTTCTCTTCTTTTCTCTTTTCACTTTTGTCTTCTTTTCTCTTTCCTCATTTCTCTTTTCTCTTCTTTTCTCTTTTCTCTTCTTTTCCATTCTCTCTCTTTTCTCTTTTCTCATTTTCATTTCTCTTTTCTCTTCTTGTCTCTTTTTTCTCTTCTATTCTTTTCTCTTCTTTTCTCTTTTCCATATTCTCTCCTTTTTTCTCGTCTCTTTTCTCTTCTATTCACTTTTCTCTTTTATCTTTTCTCTTCTTTACTCTTCTTTTCTCTTTTCCCTTCTTTTTTTTCTTTTCTCTTCTTTCCTCTTGTCCCCTTTCTCTTCTTTTCTCATTTCCCTTTTCTCTTCTTTTCTCTTTTCTCTTTTGTCTTCTTTTCTCTTTCCTCATTTCTCTTTTCTCTTCTATTCTCTTTTCTCTTCTTTTCATTTCTTTTCTATTCCTTTCTCTTTTCACTTTTCTTTTCGCTTTTCTCTTTTCTCTTCTTTGCTCTTTTATTTTTTCTCTTTACTCTTTTCTCTTCTTTTCTCATTTCTCTTCTATTCTCTTTTCTCTTTACTCTTCTTCTCTCTTTTCTCTTCTTTTTCATTCTCTCTCTTTTCTATTTTCTCATTTCTCATTTCTCTTTTCTCTTCTTGTCTCTTTTTTCTCTTCTATTCTTTTCTCTTCTTTTCTCTTTTCCATTTTCTCGGCTTTTCTCTGGTCTCTTTTCTCTTCTATTCACATTTTTCTTTTATCTTTTCTCTTCTTTTCTCTTCTTTCCTCTTTTCTCTTTTCTATTCTTGTCTCTTCTTTTCTCTTTTCCATTTCTCTTCTTTTCTCTTTTCTCTTTTCTCTATTCTCTTCAGTTCTCTTTTGTCTTCTTTACTCTGTTCCCTATTCTCTTCTATTCTCTTTTATATTTTCTCTTCTTCTCTCTTTTCTCTTCTTTTTCATTCTCTCTCTTTTCTCTTTTCTCATTTCTCATTTCTCTTTTCTCTTCTTGTCTCTTTTTTCTCTTCTATTCTTTTCTCTTTTCCATTTTCTCTACTTTTCACTGGTCTCTTTTCTCTTCTATTCACTTTTCTCTTTTATCTTTTCTCTTCTTTTCTCTTCTTTTCTCTTTTCTCTTTTCTATTCTTTTCTCTTCTTTTCTTTTCTCTTTTCCATTTCTCTTCTTTTCTCTTTTCTCTTTTCTCTTTTCTTTTTTCCCTTTTCTCTTCTTTTCTCTTCTTTTCTCTTGTCTCTTTACCCTTTTCCCTTTTCACTTCGTTTCTCTTTTCTCTTATTTTCTCTTTTCTCTTTTCTCTTCTCTTCTCTTTTCTCTTTTCACTTTTCTCTTCTTTTCTCTTCATTACTCTTTTCCCTTCTTTTTTTCTTTTCTCTTCTTTTCCATTTTCTCTTCTTTTTTCTTTTCTCTTCTTTTCTCATTTCTCTTTTCTCTTCTTTTCTCTTTTCTCTTCATGTCTATTCTTTTTCCTTTTCACTTCATTTCTCTTCTTTTCTCATCTATTCTCTTTTTCCCTTTTCACTTGTTTTCTCTTTTCTCTTTTCCCTGCTTGTCTTCTTTTCTCTTTTCTCTTTTCCCTTCATTTCTCTTTTCTCTTTTCTCTGTTGTATTCTTTTATTTTTTATCATTTTTTTCTCTTCTTTTCTCTATTCTCTTCTTTTCTCTTTTCTCTTCTTTTCTCTTTTCTCTTTTCTCTATGCTCTTCTGTTCTCTTTTATCTTCTTTTCTCTTTTCTCTATTCTCTTCTGTTCTCTTTTGTCTTCTTTCCTCTGTTCCCTTTTCTCCTCTATTCTCTTTTATCTTTTCTCTTCATTTCTCTTTTCTCTTCTTTTCCATTCTCCCTTCTTTTCTCTTTTCTCATTTCTCATTTCTCTTCGTTTCTCTTTTCTCTTCTTGTCTCTTTTTTCTCTTCTGTTCTTTTCTCTTCTTTTCTCTTTTCCATTTTCTCTTCTTTTCTCTTGTCTCTTTTCACTTCCTTTCTCTTTTCTCTTTTCCATTTCCTCTTCTTTTCTATTTTATCTTTTCTCTTCTTTCCTCTTGTTTTCGCTTTTCTATATCCTCTTCTTTTCTCTTCTTCTCTCATCTTTTCTCTTTTCTTTTGTCCCCTTTCGCTTCTTTTCTCTTTTCCCTTTTCTCTTCTTTTCTCTTTTCTCTTTTCTCTTCTTTCTCTATTCTCTTCTTTTCTCTTTTCCCTTTTGTTTACTTTTCTCTTTTCTCTTTTCTCTTCTTTTGTCTTCTTTTCTCTTTTCTCTTTTCTCTTCTTTTCTCTTTTCCCTTTTCTCTATTCTCTTCAGTTCTCTTTTGTCTTCTTTACTCTGTTCCCTTTTCTCTTCTATTCTCTTTTATATTTTCTCTTCTTCTCTCTTTTCTCTTCTTTTTCATTCTCTCTCTTTTCTCTTTTCTCATTTCTCATTTCTCTTTTCTCTTCTTGTCTCTTTTTTCTCTTCTATTCTTTTCTCTTCTTTTCTCTTTTCCATTTTCTCGACTTTTCTCTGGTCTCTTTTCTCTTCTATTCACATTTTTCTTTTATCTTTTCTCTTCTTTTCTCTTTTCCCTTCTTTTTTTTCTTTTCTCTTCTTTCCTCTTTTCTCTTCTTTTCTCTTGTCCCCTTTCACATCTTTTCTCATTTCCCTTTTCTCTTCTTTTCTCTTTTCACTTTTGTCTTCTTTTCTCTTTCCTCATTTCTCTTTTCTCTTCTTTTCTCTTTTCTCTTCTTTTCCATTCTCTCTCTTTTCTCTTTTCTCATTTTCATTTCTCTTTTCTCTTCTTGTCTCTTTTTTCTCTTCTATTCTTTTCTCTTCTTTTCTCTTTTCCATATTCTCTCCTTTTTTCTCGTCTCTTTTCTCTTCTATTCACTTTTCTCTTTTATCTTTTCTCTTCTTTACTCTTCTTTTCTCTTTTCCCTTCTTTTTTTTCTTTTCTCTTCTTTCCTCTTGTCCCCTTTCTCTTCTTTTCTCATTTCCCTTTTCTCTTCTTTTCTCTTTTCTCTTTTGTCTTCTTTTCTCTTTCCTCATTTCTCTTTTCTCTTCTATTCTCTTTTCTCTTCTTTTCATTTCTTTTCTATTCCTTTCTCTTTTCACTTTTCTTTTCGCTTTTCTCTTTTCTCTTCTTTGCTCTTTTATTTTTTCTCTTTACTCTTTTCTCTTCTTTTCTCATTTCTCTTCTATTCTCTTTTCTCTTTACTCTTCTTCTCTCTTTTCTCTTCTTTTTCATTCTCTCTCTTTTCTATTTTCTCATTTCTCATTTCTCTTTTCTCTTCTTGTCTCTTTTTTCTCTTCTATTCTTTTCTCTTCTTTTCTCTTTTCCATTTTCTCGACTTTTCTCTGGTCTCTTTTCTCTTCTATTCACATTTTTCTTTTATCTTTTCTCTTCTTTTCTCTTCTTTCCTCTTTTCTCTTTTCTATTCTTGTCTCTTCTTTTCTCTTTTCCATTTCTCTTCTTTTCTCTTTTCCCTTTTCTCTATTCTCTTCAGTTCTCTTTTGTCTTCTTTACTCTGTTCCCTTTTCTCTTCTATTCTCTTTTATATTTTCTCTTCTTCTCTCTTTTCTCTTCTTTTTCATTCTCTCTCTTTTCTCTTTTCTCATTTCTCATTTCTCTTTTCTCTTCTTGTCTCTTTTTTCTCTTCTATTCTTTTCTCTTTTCCATTTTCTCGACTTTTCTCTGGTCTCTTTTCTCTTCTATTCACATTTTTCTTTTATCTTTTCTCTTCTTTTCTCTTTTCCCTTCTTTTTTTTCTTTTCTCTTCTTTCCTCTTTTCTCTTCTTTTCTCTTGTCCCCTTTCACATCTTTTCTCATTTCCCTTTTCTCTTCTTTTCTCTTTTCACTTTTGTCTTCTTTTCTCTTTCCTCATTTCTCTTTTCTCTTCTTTTCTCTTTTCTCTTCTTTTCCATTCTCTCTCTTTTCTCTTTTCTCATTTTCATTTCTCTTTTCTCTTCTTGTCTCTTTTTTCTCTTCTATTCTTTTCTCTTCTTTTCTCTTTTCCAAATTCTCTCCTTTTTTCTCGTCTCTTTTCTCTTCTATTCACTTTTCTCTTTTATCTTTTCTCTTCTTTACTCTTCTTCTCTCTTTTCTCTTCTTTTTCATTCTCTCTCTTTTCTATTTTCTCATTTCTCATTTCTCTTTTCTCTTCTTGTCTCTTTTTTCTCTTCTATTCTTTTCTCTTCTTTTCTCTTTTCCATTTTCTCGACTTTTCTCTGGTCTCTTTTCTCTTCTATTCACATTTTTCTTTTATCTTTTCTCTTCTTTTCTCTTCTTTCCTCTTTTCTCTTTTCTATTCTTGTCTCTTCTTTTCTCTTTTCCATTTCTCTTCTTTTCTCTTTTCCCTTTTCTCTATTCTCTTCAGTTCTCTTTTGTCTTCTTTACTCTGTTCCCTTTTCTCTTCTATTCTCTTTTATATTTTCTCTTCTTCTCTCTTTTCTCTTCTTTTTCATTCTCTCTCTTTTCTCTTTTCTCATTTCTCATTTCTCTTTTCTCTTCTTGTCTCTTTTTTCTCTTCTATTCTTTTCTCTTTTCCATTTTCTCGACTTTTCTCTGGTCTCTTTTCTCTTCTATTCACATTTTTCTTTTATCTTTTCTCTTCTTTTCTCTTTTCCCTTCTTTTTTTTCTTTTCTCTTCTTTCCTCTTTTCTCTTCTTTTCTCTTGTCCCCTTTCACATCTTTTCTCATTTCCCTTTTCTCTTCTTTTCTCTTTTCACTTTTGTCTTCTTTTCTCTTTCCTCATTTCTCTTTTCTCTTCTTTTCTCTTTTCTCTTCTTTTCCATTCTCTCTCTTTTCTCTTTTCTCATTTTCATTTCTCTTTTCTCTTCTTGTCTCTTTTTTCTCTTCTATTCTTTTCTCTTCTTTTCTCTTTTCCATATTCTCTCCTTTTTTCTCGTCTCTTTTCTCTTCTATTCACTTTTCTCTTTTATCTTTTCTCTTCTTTACTCTTCTTTTCTCTTTTCCCTTCTTTTTTTTCTTTTCTCTTCTTTCCTCTTGTCCCCTTTCTCTTCTTTTCTCATTTCCCTTTTCTCTTCTTTTCTCTTTTCTCTTTTGTCTTCTTTTCTCTTTCCTCATTTCTCTTTTCTCTTCTATTCTCTTTTCTCTTCTTTTCATTTCTTTTCTATTCCTTTCTCTTTTCACTTTTCTTTTCGCTTTTCTCTTTTCTCTTCTTTGCTCTTTTATTTTTTCTCTTTACTCTTTTCTCTTCTTTTCTCATTTCTCTTCTATTCTCTTTTCTCTTTACTCTTCTTCTCTCTTTTCTCTTCTTTTTCATTCTCTCTCTTTTCTATTTTCTCATTTCTCATTTCTCTTTTCTCTTCTTGTCTCTTTTTTCTCTTCTATTCTTTTCTCTTCTTTTCTCTTTTCCATTTTCTCGACTTTTCTCTGGTCTCTTTTCTCTTCTATTCACATTTTTCTTTTATCTTTTCTCTTCTTTTCTCTTCTTTCCTCTTTTCTCTTTTCTATTCTTGTCTCTTCTTTTCTCTTTTCCATTTCTCTTCTTTTCTCTTTTCTCTTTTCTCTATTCTCTTCAGTTCTCTTTTGTCTTCTTTACTCTGTTCCCTATTCTCTTCTATTCTCTTTTATATTTTCTCTTCTTCTCTCTTTTCTCTTCTTTTTCATTCTCTCTCTTTTCTCTTTTCTCATTTCTCATTTCTCTTTTCTCTTCTTGTCTCTTTTTTCTCTTCTATTCTTTTCTCTTTTCCATTTTCTCTACTTTTCACTGGTCTCTTTTCTCTTCTATTCACTTTTCTCTTTTATCTTTTCTCTTCTTTTCTCTTCTTTTCTCTTTTCTCTTTTGTATTCTTTTCTCTTCTTTTCTTTTCTCTTTTCCATTTCTCTTCTTTTCTCTTTTCTCTTTTCTCTTTTCTTTTTTCCCTTTTCTCTTCTTTTCTCTTCTTTTCTCTTGTCTCTTTACCCTTTTCCCTTTTCACTTCGTTTCTCTTTTCTCTTATTTTCTCTTTTCTCTTTTCTCTTCTCTTCTCTTTTCTCTTTTCACTTTTCTCTTCTTTTCTCTTCATTACTCTTTTCCCTTCTTTTTTTCTTTTCTCTTCTTTTCCATTTTCTCTTCTTTTTTCTTTTCTCTTCTTTTCTCATTTCTCTTTTCTCTTCTTTTCTCTTTTCTCTTCATGTCTATTCTTTTTCCTTTTCACTTCATTTCTCTTCTTTTCTCATCTATTCTCTTTTTCCCTTTTCACTTGTTTTCTCTTTTCTCTTTTCCCTGCTTGTCTTCTTTTCTCTTTTCTCTTTTCCCTTCATTTCTCTTTTCTCTTTTCTCTGTTGTATTCTTTTATTTTTTATCATTTTTTTCTCTTCTTTTCTCTATTCTCTTCTTTTCTCTTTTCTCTTCTTTTCTCTTTTCTCTTTTCTCTATGCTCTTCTGTTCTCTTTTATCTTCTTTTCTCTTTTCTCTATTCTCTTCTGTTCTCTTTTGTCTTCTTTCCTCTGTTCCCTTTTCTCCTCTATTCTCTTTTATCTTTTCTCTTCATTTCTCTTTTCTCTTCTTTTCCATTCTCCCTTCTTTTCTCTTTTCTCATTTCTCATTTCTCTTCGTTTCTCTTTTCTCTTCTTGTCTCTTTTTTCTCTTCTGTTCTTTTCTCTTCTTTTCTCTTTTCCATTTTCTCTTCTTTTCTCTTGTCTCTTTTCACTTCCTTTCTCTTTTCTCTTTTCCATTTCCTCTTCTTTTCTATTTTATCTTTTCTCTTCTTTCCTCTTGTTTTCGCTTTTCTATATCCTCTTCTTTTCTCTTCTTCTCTCATCTTTTCTCTTTTCTTTTGTCCCCTTTCGCTTCTTTTCTCTTTTCCCTTTTCTCTTCTTTTCTCTTTTCTCTTTTCTCTTCTTTCTCTATTCTCTTCTTTTCTCTTTTCCCTTTTGTTTACTTTTCTCTTTTCTCTTTTCTCTTCTTTTGTCTTCTTTTCTCTTTTCTCTTTTCTCTTCTTTTCTCTTTTCCCTTTTCTCTATTCTCTTCAGTTCTCTTTTGTCTTCTTTACTCTGTTCCCTTTTCTCTTCTATTCTCTTTTATATTTTCTCTTCTTCTCTCTTTTCTCTTCTTTTTCATTCTCTCTCTTTTCTCTTTTCTCATTTCTCATTTCTCTTTTCTCTTCTTGTCTCTTTTTTCTCTTCTATTCTTTTCTCTTCTTTTCTCTTTTCCATTTTCTCGACTTTTCTCTGGTCTCTTTTCTCTTCTATTCACATTTTTCTTTTATCTTTTCTCTTCTTTTCTCTTTTCCCTTCTTTTTTTTCTTTTCTCTTCTTTCCTCTTTTCTCTTCTTTTCTCTTGTCCCCTTTCACATCTTTTCTCATTTCCCTTTTCTCTTCTTTTCTCTTTTCACTTTTGTCTTCTTTTCTCTTTCCTCATTTCTCTTTTCTCTTCTTTTCTCTTTTCTCTTCTTTTCCATTCTCTCTCTTTTCTCTTTTCTCATTTTCATTTCTCTTTTCTCTTCTTGTCTCTTTTTTCTCTTCTATTCTTTTCTCTTCTTTTCTCTTTTCCATATTCTCTCCTTTTTTCTCGTCTCTTTTCTCTTCTATTCACTTTTCTCTTTTATCTTTTCTCTTCTTTACTCTTCTTTTCTCTTTTCCCTTCTTTTTTTTCTTTTCTCTTCTTTCCTCTTGTCCCCTTTCTCTTCTTTTCTCATTTCCCTTTTCTCTTCTTTTCTCTTTTCTCTTTTGTCTTCTTTTCTCTTTCCTCATTTCTCTTTTCTCTTCTATTCTCTTTTCTCTTCTTTTCATTTCTTTTCTATTCCTTTCTCTTTTCACTTTTCTTTTCGCTTTTCTCTTTTCTCTTCTTTGCTCTTTTATTTTTTCTCTTTACTCTTTTCTCTTCTTTTCTCATTTCTCTTCTATTCTCTTTTCTCTTTACTCTTCTTCTCTCTTTTCTCTTCTTTTTCATTCTCTCTCTTTTCTATTTTCTCATTTCTCATTTCTCTTTTCTCTTCTTGTCTCTTTTTTCTCTTCTATTCTTTTCTCTTCTTTTCTCTTTTCCATTTTCTCGACTTTTCTCTGGTCTCTTTTCTCTTCTATTCACATTTTTCTTTTATCTTTTCTCTTCTTTTCTCTTCTTTCCTCTTTTCTCTTTTCTTTTCTTGTCTCTTCTTTTCTCTTTTCCATTTCTCTTCTTTTCTCTTTTCCCTTTTCTCTATTCTCTTCAGTTCTCTTTTGTCTTCTTTACTCTGTTCCCTTTTCTCTTCTATTCTCTTTTATATTTTCTCTTCTTCTCTCTTTTCTCTTCTTTTTCATTCTCTCTCTTTTCTCTTTTCTCATTTCTCATTTCTCTTTTCTCTTCTTGTCTCTTTTTTCTCTTCTATTCTTTTCTCTTTTCCATTTTCTCGACTTTTCTCTGGTCTCTTTTCTCTTCTATTCACATTTTTCTTTTATCTTTTCTCTTCTTTTCTCTTTTCCCTTCTTTTTTTTCTTTTCTCTTCTTTCCTCTTTTCTCTTCTTTTCTCTTGTCCCCTTTCACATCTTTTCTCATTTCCCTTTTCTCTTCTTTTCTCTTTTCACTTTTGTCTTCTTTTCTCTTTCCTCATTTCTCTTTTCTCTTCTTTTCTCTTTTCTCTTCTTTTCCATTCTCTCTCTTTTCTCTTTTCTCATTTTCATTTCTCTTTTCTCTTCTTGTCTCTTTTTTCTCTTCTATTCTTTTCTCTTCTTTTCTCATTTCTCTTCTATTCTCTTTTCTCTTTACTCTTCTTCTCTCTTTTCTCTTCTTTTTCATTCTCTCTCTTTTCTATTTTCTCATTTCTCATTTCTCTTTTCTCTTCTTGTCTCTTTTTTCTCTTCTATTCTTTTCTCTTCTTTTCTCTTTTCCATTTTCTCGACTTTTCTCTGGTCTCTTTTCTCTTCTATTCACATTTTTCTTTTATCTTTTCTCTTCTTTTCTCTTCTTTCCTCTTTTCTCTTTTCTATTCTTGTCTCTTCTTTTCTCTTTTCCATTTCTCTTCTTTTCTCTTTTCCCTTTTCTCTATTCTCTTCAGTTCTCTTTTGTCTTCTTTACTCTGTTCCCTTTTCTCTTCTATTCTCTTTTATATTTTCTCTTCTTCTCTCTTTTCTCTTCTTTTTCATTCTCTCTCTTTTCTTTTTTCTCATTTCTCATTTCTGTTTTCTCTTCTTGTCTCTTTTTTCTCTTCTATTCTTTTCTCTTCTTTTCTCTTTTCCATTTTCTCGACTTTTCTCTGGTCTCTTTTCTCTTCTATTCACATTTTTCTTTTATCTTTTCTCTTCTTTTCTCTTTTCCCTTCTTTTTTTTCTTTTCTCTTCTTTCCTCTTTTCTCTTCTTTTCTCTTGTCCCCTTTCACATCTTTTCTCATTTCCCTTTTCTCTTCTTTTCTCTTTTCACTTTTGTCTTCTTTTCTCTTTCCTCATTTCTCTTTTCTCTTCTTTTCTCTTTTCTCTTCTTTTCCATTCTCTCTCTTTTCTCTTTTCTCATTTTCATTTCTCTTTTCTCTTCTTGTCTCTTTTTTCTCTTCTATTCTTTTCTCTTCTTTTCTCTTTTCCATATTCTCTCCTTTTTTCTCGTCTCTTTTCTCTTCTATTCACTTTTCTCTTTTATCTTTTCTCTTCTTTACTCTTCTTTTCTCTTTTCCCTTCTTTTTTTTTCTTTTCTCTTCTTTCCTCTTGTCCCCTTTCTCTTCTTTTCTCATTTCCCTTTTCTCTTCTTTTCTCTTTTCTCTTTTGTCTTCTTTTCTCTTTCCTCATTTCTCTTTTCTCTTCTATTCTCTTTTCTCTTCTTTTCATTTCTTTTCTATTCCTTTCTCTTTTCACTTTTCTTTTCGCTTTTCTCTTTTCTCTTCTTTGCTCTTTTATTTTTTCTCTTTACTCTTTTCTCTTCTTTTCTCATTTCTCTTCTATTCTCTTTTCTCTTTACTCTTCTTCTCTCTTTTCTCTTCTTTTTCATTCTCTCTCTTTTCTATTTTCTCATTTCTCATTTCTCTTTTCTCTTCTTGTCTCTTTTTTCTCTTCTATTCTTTTCTCTTCTTTTCTCTTTTCCATTTTCTCGACTTTTCTCTGGTCTCTTTTCTCTTCTATTCACATTTTTCTTTTATCTTTTCTCTTCTTTTCTCTTCTTTCCTCTTTTCTCTTTTCTATTCTTGTCTCTTCTTTTCTCTTTTCCATTTCTCTTCTTTTCTCTTTTCTCTTTTCTCTATTCTCTTCAGTTCTCTTTTGTCTTCTTTACTCTGTTCCCTTTTCTCTTCTATTCTCTTTTATATTTTCTCTTCTTCTCTCTTTTCTCTTCTTTTTCATTCTCTCTCTTTTCTCTTTTCTCATTTCTCATTTCTCTTTTCTCTTCTTGTCTCTTTTTTCTCTTCTATTCTTTTCTCTTCTTTTCTCTTTTCCATTTTCTCGACTTTTCTCTGGTCTCTTTTCTCTTCTATTCACATTTTTCTTTTATCTTTTCTCTTCTTTTCTCTTTTCCCTTCTTTTTTTTCTTTTCTCTTCTTTCCTCTTTTCTCTTCTTTTCTCTTGTCCCCTTTCACATCTTTTCTCATTTCCCTTTTCTCTTCTTTTCTCTTTTCACTTTTGTCTTCTTTTCTCTTTCCTCATTTCTCTTTTCTCTTCTTTTCTCTTTTCTCTTCTTTTCCATTCTCTCTCTTTTCTCTTTTCTCATTTTTATTTCTCTTTTCTCTTCTTGTCTCTTTTTTCTCTTCTATTCTTTTCTCTTCTTTTCTCTTTTCCATATTCTCTCCTTTTTTCTCGTCTCTTTTCTCTTCTATTCACTTTTCTCTTTTATCTTTTCTCTTCTTTACTCTTCTTTTCTCTTTTACCTTCTTTTTTTTCTTTTCTCTTCTTTCCTCTTGTCCCCTTTCTCTTCTTTTCTCATTTCCCTTTTCTCTTCTTTTCTCTTTTCTCTTTTGTCTTCTTTTCTCTTTCCTCATTTCTCTTTTCTCTTCTATTCTCTTTTCTCTTCTTTTCATTTCTTTTCTATTCCTTTCTCTTTTCACTTTTCTTTTCGCTTTTCTCTTTTCTCTTCTTTGCTCTTTTATTTTTTCTCTTTACTCTTTTTTCTTCTTTTCTCATTTCTCTTCTATTCTCTTTTCTCTTTACTCTTCTTCTCTCTTTTCTCTTCTTTTTCATTCTCTCTCTTTTCTATTTTCTCATTTCTCATTTCTCTTTTCTCTTCTTGTCTCTTTTTTCTCTTCTATTCTTTTCTCTTCTTTTCTCTTTTCCATTTTCTCGACTTTTCTCTGGTCTCTTTTCTCTTCTATTCACATTTTTCTTTTATCTTTTCTCTTCTTTTCTCTTCTTTCCTCTTTTCTCTTTTCTATTCTTGTCTCTTCTTTTCTCTTTTCCATTTCTCTTCTTTTCTCTTTTCCCTTTTCTCTATTCTCTTCAGTTCTCTTTTGTCTTCTTTACTCTGTTCCCTTTTCTCTTCTATTCTCTTTTATATTTTCTCTTCTTCTCTCTTTTCTCTTCTTTTTCATTCTCTCTCTTTTCTCTTTTCTCATTTCTCATTTCTCTTTTCTCTTCTTGTCTCTTTTTTCTCTTCTATTCTTTTCTCTTCTTTTCTCTTTTCCATTTTCTCGACTTTTCTCTGGTCTCTTTTCTCTTCTATTCACATTTTTCTTTTATCTTTTCTCTTCTTTTCTCTTTTCCCTTCTTTTTTTTCTTTTCTCTTCTTTCCTCTTTTCTCTTCTTTTCTCTTGTCCCCTTTCACATCTTTTCTCATTTCCCTTTTCTCTTCTTTTCTCTTTTCACTTTTGTCTTCTTTTCTCTTTCCTCATTTCTCTTTTCTCTTCTTTTCTCTTTTCTCTTCTTTTCCATTCTCTCTCTTTTCTCTTTTCTCATTTTCATTTCTCTTTTCTCTTCTTGTCTCTTTTTTCTCTTCTATTCTTTTCTCTTCTTTTCTCTTTTCCATATTCTCTCCTTTTTTCTCGTCTCTTTTCTCTTCTATTCACTTTTCTCTTTTATCTTTTCTCTTCTTTACTCTTCTTTTCTCTTTTCCCTTCTTTTTTTTCTTTTCTCTTCTTTCCTCTTGTCCCCTTTCTCTTCTTTTCTCATTTCCCTTTTCTCTTCTTTTCTCTTTTCTCTTTTGTCTTCTTTTCTCTTTCCTCATTTCTCTTTTCTCTTCTATTCTCTTTTCTCTTCTTTTCATTTCTTTTCTATTCCTTTCTCTTTTCACTTTTCTTTTCGCTTTTCTCTTTTCTCTTCTTTGCTCTTTTATTTTTTCTCTTTACTCTTTTCTCTTCTTTTCTCATTTCTCTTCTATTCTCTTTTCTCTTTACTCTTCTTCTCTCTTTTCTCTTCTTTTTCATTCTCTCTCTTTTCTATTTTCTCATTTCTCATTTCTCTTTTCTCTTCTTGTCTCTTTTTTCTCTTCTATTCTTTTCTCTTCTTTTCTCTTTTCCATTTTCTCGACTTTTCTCTGGTCTCTTTTCTCTTCTATTCACATTTTTCTTTTATCTTTTCTCTTCTTTTCTCTTCTTTCCTCTTTTCTCTTTTCTATTCTTGTCTCTTCTTTTCTCTTTTCCATTTCTCTTCTTTTCTCTTTTCCCTTTTCTCTATTCTCTTCAGTTCTCTTTTGTCTTCTTTACTCTGTTCCCTTTTCTCTTCTATTCTCTTTTATATTTTCTCTTCTTCTCTCTTTTCTCTTCTTTTTCATTCTCTCTCTTTTCTCTTTTCTCATTTCTCATTTCTCTTTTCTCTTCTTGTCTCTTTTTTCTCTTCTATTCTTTTCTCTTTTCCATTTTCTCGACTTTTCTCTGGTCTCTTTTCTCTTCTATTCACATTTTTCTTTTATCTTTTCTCTTCTTTTCTCTTTTCCCTTCTTTTTTTTCTTTTCTCTTCTTTCCTCTTTTCTCTTCTTTTCTCTTGTCCCCTTTCACATCTTTTCTCATTTCCCTTTTCTCTTCTTTTCTCTTTTCACTTTTGTCTTCTTTTCTCTTTCCTCATTTCTCTTTTCTCTTCTTTTCTCTTTTCTCTTCTTTTCCATTCTCTCTCTTTTCTCTTTTCTCATTTTCATTTCTCTTTTCTCTTCTTGTCTCTTTTTTCTCTTCTATTCTTTTCTCTTCTTTTCTCATTTCTCTTCTATTCTCTTTTCTCTTTACTCTTCTTCTCTCTTTTCTCTTCTTTTTCATTCTCTCTCTTTTCTATTTTCTCATTTCTCATTTCTCTTTTCTCTTCTTGTCTCTTTTTTCTCTTCTATTCTTTTCTCTTCTTTTCTCTTTTCCATTTTCTCGACTTTTCTCTGGTCTCTTTTCTCTTCTATTCACATTTTTCTTTTATCTTTTCTCTTCTTTTCTCTTCTTTCCTCTTTTCTCTTTTCTATTCTTGTCTCTTCTTTTCTCTTTTCCATTTCTCTTCTTTTCTCTTTTCCCTTTTCTCTATTCTCTTCAGTTCTCTTTTGTCTTCTTTACTCTGTTCCCTTTTCTCTTCTATTCTCTTTTATATTTTCTCTTCTTCTCTCTTTTCTCTTCTTTTTCATTCTCTCTCTTTTCTCTTTTCTCATTTCTCATTTCTCTTTTCTCTTCTTGTCTCTTTTTTCTCTTCTATTCTTTTCTCTTTTCCATTTTCTCGACTTTTCTCTGGTCTCTTTTCTCTTCTATTCACATTTTTCTTTTATCTTTTCTCTTCTTTTCTCTTTTCCCTTCTTTTTTTTCTTTTCTCTTCTTTCCTCTTTTCTCTTCTTTTCTCTTGTCCCCTTTCACATCTTTTCTCATTTCCCTTTTCTCTTCTTTTCTCTTTTCACTTTTGTCTTCTTTTCTCTTTCCTCATTTCTCTTTTCTCTTCTTTTCTCTTTTCTCTTCTTTTCCATTCTCTCTCTTTTCTCTTTTCTCATTTTCATTTCTCTTTTCTCTTCTTGTCTCTTTTTTCTCTTCTATTCTTTTCTCTTCTTTTCTCATTTCTCTTCTATTCTCTTTTCTCTTTACTCTTCTTCTCTCTTTTCTCTTCTTTTTCATTCTCTCTCTTTTCTATTTTCTCATTTCTCATTTCTCTTTTCTCTTCTTGTCTCTTTTTTCTCTTCTATTCTTTTCTCTTCTTTTCTCTTTTCCATTTTCTCGACTTTTCTCTGGTCTCTTTTCTCTTCTATTCACATTTTTCTTTTATCTTTTCTCTTCTTTTCTCTTCTTTCCTCTTTTCTCTTTTCTATTCTTGTCTCTTCTTTTCTCTTTTCCATTTCTCTTCTTTTCTCTTTTCCCTTTTCTCTATTCTCTTCAGTTCTCTTTTGTCTTCTTTACTCTGTTCCCTTTTCTCTTCTATTCTCTTTTATATTTTCTCTTCTTCTCTCTTTTCTCTTCTTTTTCATTCTCTCTCTTTTCTCTTTTCTCATTTCTCATTTCTCTTTTCTCTTCTTGTCTCTTTTTTCTCTTCTATTCTTTTCTCTTCTTTTCTCTTTTCCATTTTCTCGACTTTTCTCTGGTCTCTTTTCTCTTCTATTCACATTTTTCTTTTATCTTTTCTCTTCTTTTCTCTTTTCCCTTCTTTTTTTTCTTTTCTCTTCTTTCCTCTTTTCTCTTCTTTTCTCTTGTCCCCTTTCACATCTTTTCTCATTTCCCTTTTCTCTTCTTTTCTCTTTTCACTTTTGTCTTCTTTTCTCTTTCCTCATTTCTCTTTTCTCTTCTTTTCTCTTTTCTCTTCTTTTCCATTCTCTCTCTTTTCTCTTTTCTCATTTTCATTTCTCTTTTCTCTTCTTGTCTCTTTTTTCTCTTCTATTCTTTTCTCTTCTTTTCTCTTTTCCATATTCTCTCCTTTTTTCTCGTCTCTTTTCTCTTCTATTCACTTTTCTCTTTTATCTTTTCTCTTCTTTACTCTTCTTTTCTCTTTTCCCTTCTTTTTTTTTCTTTTCTCTTCTTTCCTCTTGTCCCCTTTCTCTTCTTTTCTCATTTCCCTTTTCTCTTCTTTTCTCTTTTCTCTTTTGTCTTCTTTTCTCTTTCCTCATTTCTCTTTTCTCTTCTATTCTCTTTTCTCTTCTTTTCATTCCTTTTCTATTCCTTTCTCTTTTCACTTTTCTTTTCGCTTTTCTCTTTTCTCTTCTTTGCTCTTTTATTTTTTCTCTTTACTCTTTTCTCTTCTTTTCTCATTTCTCTTCTATTCTCTTTTCTCTTTACTCTTCTTCTCTCTTTTCTCTTCTTTTTCATTCTCTCTCTTTTCTATTTTCTCATTTCTCATTTCTCTTTTCTCTTCTTGTCTCTTTTTTCTCTTCTATTCTTTTCTCTTCTTTTCTCTTTTCCATTTTCTCGACTTTTCTCTGGTCTCTTTTCTCTTCTATTCACATTTTTCTTTTATCTTTTCTCTTCTTTTCTCTTCTTTCCTCTTTTCTCTTTTCTATTCTTGTCTCTTCTTTTCTCTTTTCCATTTCTCTTCTTTTCTCTTTTCTCTTTTCTCTATTCTCTTCAGTTCTCTTTTGTCTTCTTTACTCTCTTCCCTTTTCTCTTCTATTCTCTTTTATATTTTCTCTTCTTCTCTCTTTTCTCTTCTTTTTCATTCTCTCTCTTTTCTCTTTTCTCATTTCTCATTTCTCTTTTCTCTTCTTGTCTCTTTTTTCTCTTCTATTCTTTTCTCTTCTTTTCTCTTTTCCATTTTCTCGACTTTTCTCTGGTCTCTTTTCTCTTCTATTCACATTTTTCTTTTATCTTTTCTCTTCTTTTCTCTTTTCCCTTCTTTTTTTTCTTTTCTCTTCTTTCCTCTTTTCTCTTCTTTTCTCTTGTCCCCTTTCACATCTTTTCTCATTTCCCTTTTCTCTTCTTTTCTCTTTTCACTTTTGTCTTCTTTTCTCTTTCCTCATTTCTCTTTTCTCTTCTTTTCTCTTTTCTCTTCTTTTCCATTCTCTCTCTTTTCTCTTTTCTCATTTTTATTTCTCTTTTCTCTTCTTGTCTCTTTTTTCTCTTCTATTCTTTTCTCTTCTTTTCTCTTTTCCATATTCTCTCCTTTTTTCTCGTCTCTTTTCTCTTCTATTCACTTTTCTCTTTTATCTTTTCTCTTCTTTACTCTTCTTTTCTCTTTTCACTTCTTTTTTTTCTTTTCTCTTCTTTCCTCTTGTCCCCTTTCTCTTCTTTTCTCATTTCCCTTTTCTCTTCTTTTCTCTTTTCTCTTTTGTCTTCTTTTCTCTTTCCTCATTTCTCTTTTCTCTTCTATTCTCTTTTCTCTTCTTTTCATTTCTTTTCTATTCCTTTCTCTTTTCACTTTTCTTTTCGCTTTTCTCTTTTCTCTTCTTTGCTCTTTTATTTTTTCTCTTTACTCTTTTCTCTTCTTTTCTCATTTCTCTTCTATTCTCTTTTCTCTTTACTCTTCTTCTCTCTTTTCTCTTCTTTTTCATTCTCTCTCTTTTCTATTTTCTCATTTCTCATTTCTCTTTTCTCTTCTTGTCTCTTTTTTCTCTTCTATTCTTTTCTCTTCTTTTCTCTTTTCCATTTTCTCGACTTTTCTCTGGTCTCTTTTCTCTTCTATTCACATTTTTCTTTTATCTTTTCTCTTCTTTTCTCTTCTTTCCTCTTTTCTCTTTTCTATTCTTGTCTCTTCTTTTCTCTTTTCCATTTCTCTTCTTTTCTCTTTTCCCTTTTCTCTATTCTCTTCAGTTCTCTTTTGTCTTCTTTACTCTGTTCCCTTTTCTCTTCTATTCTCTTTTATATTTTCTCTTCTTCTCTCTTTTCTCTTCTTTTTCATTCTCTCTCTTTTCTCTTTTCTCATTTCTCATTTCTCTTTTCTCTTCTTGTCTCTTTTTTCTCTTCTATTCTTTTCTCTTCTTTTCTCTTTTCCATTTTCTCGACTTTTCTCTGGTCTCTTTTCTCTTCTATTCACATTTTTCTTTTATCTTTTCTCTTCTTTTCTCTTTTCCCTTCTTTTTTTTCTTTTCTCTTCTTTCCTCTTTTCTCTTCTTTTCTCTTGTCCCCTTTCACATCTTTTCTCATTTCCCTTTTCTCTTCTTTTCTCTTTTCACTTTTGTCTTCTTTTCTCTTTCCTCATTTCTCTTTTCTCTTCTTTTCTCTTTTCTCTTCTTTTCCATTCTCTCTCTTTTCTCTTTTCTCATTTTCATTTCTCTTTTCTCTTCTTGTCTCTTTTTTCTCTTCTATTCTTTTCTCTTCTTTTCTCTTTTCCATATTCTCTCCTTTTTTCTCGTCTCTTTTCTCTTCTATTCACTTTTCTCTTTTATCTTTTCTCTTCTTTACTCTTCTTTTCTCTTTTCCCTTCTTTTTTTTCTTTTCTCTTCTTTCCTCTTGTCCCCTTTCTCTTCTTTTCTCATTTCCCTTTTCTCTTCTTTTCTCTTTTCTCTTTTGTCTTCTTTTCTCTTTCCTCATTTCTCTTTTCTCTTCTATTCTCTTTTCTCTTCTTTTCATTTCTTTTCTATTCCTTTCTCTTTTCACTTTTCTTTTCGCTTTTCTCTTTTCTCTTCTTTGCTCTTTTATTTTTTCTCTTTACTCTTTTCTCTTCTTTTCTCATTTCTCTTCTATTCTCTTTTCTCTTTACTCTTCTTCTCTCTTTTCTCTTCTTTTTCATTCTCTCTCTTTTCTATTTTCTCATTTCTCATTTCTCTTTTCTCTTCTTGTCTCTTTTTTCTCTTCTATTCTTTTCTCTTCTTTTCTCTTTTCCATTTTCTCGACTTTTCTCTGGTCTCTTTTCTCTTCTATTCACATTTTTCTTTTATCTTTTCTCTTCTTTTCTCTTCTTTCCTCTTTTCTCTTTTCTATTCTTGTCTCTTCTTTTCTCTTTTCCATTTCTCTTCTTTTCTCTTTTCCCTTTTCTCTATTCTCTTCAGTTCTCTTTTGTCTTCTTTACTCTGTTCCCTTTTCTCTTCTATTCTCTTTTATATTTTCTCTTCTTCTCTCTTTTCTCTTCTTTTTCATTCTCTCTCTTTTCTCTTTTCTCATTTCTCATTTCTCTTTTCTCTTCTTGTCTCTTTTTTCTCTTCTATTCTTTTCTCTTTTCCATTTTCTCGACTTTTCTCTGGTCTCTTTTCTCTTCTATTCACATTTTTCTTTTATCTTTTCTCTTCTTTTCTCTTTTCCCTTCTTTTTTTTCTTTTCTCTTCTTTCCTCTTTTCTCTTCTTTTCTCTTGTCCCCTTTCACATCTTTTCTCATTTCCCTTTTCTCTTCTTTTCTCTTTTCACTTTTGTCTTCTTTTCTCTTTCCTCATTTCTCTTTTCTCTTCTATTCTCTTTTCTCTTCTTTTCCATTCTCTCTCTTTTCTCTTTTCTCATTTTCATTTCTCTTTTCTCTTCTTGTCTCTTTTTTCTCTTCTATTCTTTTCTCTTCTTTTCTCATTTCTCTTCTATTCTCTTTTCTCTTTACTCTTCTTCTCTCTTTTCTCTTCTTTTTCATTCTCTCTCTTTTCTATTTTCTCATTTCTCATTTCTCTTTTCTCTTCTTGTCTCTTTTTTCTCTTCTATTCTTTTCTCTTCTTTTCTCTTTTCCATTTTCTCGACTTTTCTCTGGTCTCTTTTCTCTTCTATTCACATTTTTCTTTTATCTTTTCTCTTCTTTTCTCTTCTTTCCTCTTTTCTCTTTTCTATTCTTGTCTCTTCTTTTCTCTTTTCCATTTCTCTTCTTTTCTCTTTTCCCTTTTCTCTATTCTCTTCAGTTCTCTTTTGTCTTCTTTACTCTGTTCCCTTTTCTCTTCTATTCTCTTTTATATTTTCTCTTCTTCTCTCTTTTCTCTTCTTTTTCATTCTCTCTCTTTTCTCTTTTCTCATTTCTCATTTCTCTTTTCTCTTCTTGTCTCTTTTTTCTCTTCTATTCTTTTCTCTTCTTTTCTCTTTTCCATTTTCTCGACTTTTCTCTGGTCTCTTTTCTCTTCTATTCACATTTTTCTTTTATCTTTTCTCTTCTTTTCTCTTTTCCCTTCTTTTTTTTCTTTTCTCTTCTTTCCTCTTTTCTCTTCTTTTCTCTTGTCCCCTTTCACATCTTTTCTCATTTCCCTTTTCTCTTCTTTTCTCTTTTCACTTTTGTCTTCTTTTCTCTTTCCTCATTTCTCTTTTCTCTTCTTTTCTCTTTTCTCTTCTTTTCCATTCTCTCTCTTTTCTCTTTTCTCATTTTCATTTCTCTTTTCTCTTCTTGTCTCTTTTTTCTCTTCTATTCTTTTCTCTTCTTTTCTCTTTTCCATATTCTCTCCTTTTTTCTCGTCTCTTTTCTCTTCTATTCACTTTTCTCTTTTATCTTTTCTCTTCTTTACTCTTCTTTTCTCTTTTCCCTTCTTTTTTTTCTTTTCTCTTCTTTCCTCTTGTCCCCTTTCTCTTCTTTTCTCATTTCCCTTTTCTCTTCTTTTCTCTTTTCTCTTTTGTCTTCTTTTCTCTTTCCTCATTTCTCTTTTCTCTTCTATTCTCTTTTCTCTTCTTTTCATTTCTTTTCTATTCCTTTCTCTTTTCACTTTTCTTTTCGCTTTTCTCTTTTCTCTTCTTTGCTCTTTTATTTTTTCTCTTTACTCTTTTCTCTTCTTTTCTCATTTCTCTTCTATTCTCTTTTCTCTTTACTCTTCTTCTCTCTTTTCTCTTCTTTTTCATTCTCTCTCTTTTCTATTTTCTCATTTCTCATTTCTCTTTTCTCTTCTTGTCTCTTTTTTCTCTTCTATTCTTTTCTCTTCTTTTCTCTTTTCCATTTTCTCGACTTTTCTCTGGTCTCTTTTCTCTTCTATTCACATTTTTCTTTTATCTTTTCTCTTCTTTTCTCTTCTTTCCTCTTTTCTCTTTTCTATTCTTGTCTCTTCTTTTCTCTTTTCCATTTCTCTTCTTTTCTCTTTTCCCTTTTCTCTATTCTCTTCAGTTCTCTTTTGTCTTCTTTACTCTGTTCCCTTTTCTCTTCTATTCTCTTTTATATTTTCTCTTCTTCTCTCTTTTCTCTTCTTTTTCATTCTCTCTCTTTTCTCTTTTCTCATTTCTCATTTCTCTTTTCTCTTCTTGTCTCTTTTTTCTCTTCTATTCTTTTCTCTTTTCCATTTTCTCGACTTTTCTCTGGTCTCTTTTCTCTTCTATTCACATTTTTCTTTTATCTTTTCTCTTCTTTTCTCTTTTCCCTTCTTTTTTTTCTTTTCTCTTCTTTCCTCTTTTCTCTTCTTTTCTCTTGTCCCCTTTCACATCTTTTCTCATTTCCCTTTTCTCTTCTTTTCTCTTTTCACTTTTGTCTTCTTTTCTCTTTCCTCATTTCTCTTTTCTCTTCTATTCTCTTTTCTCTTCTTTTCCATTCTCTCTCTTTTCTCTTTTCTCATTTTCATTTCTCTTTTCTCTTCTTGTCTCTTTTTTCTCTTCTATTCTTTTCTCTTCTTTTCTCATTTCTCTTCTATTCTCTTTTCTCTTTACTCTTCTTCTCTCTTTTCTCTTCTTTTTCATTCTCTCTCTTTTCTATTTTCTCATTTCTCATTTCTCTTTTCTCTTCTTGTCTCTTTTTTCTCTTCTATTCTTTTCTCTTCTTTTCTCTTTTCCATTTTCTCGACTTTTCTCTGGTCTCTTTTCTCTTCTATTCACATTTTTCTTTTATCTTTTCTCTTCTTTTCTCTTCTTTCCTCTTTTCTCTTTTCTATTCTTGTCTCTTCTTTTCTCTTTTCCATTTCTCTTCTTTTCTCTTTTCCCTTTTCTCTATTCTCTTCAGTTCTCTTTTGTCTTCTTTACTCTGTTCCCTTTTCTCTTCTATTCTCTTTTATATTTTCTCTTCTTCTCTCTTTTCTCTTCTTTTTCATTCTCTCTCTTTTCTCTTTTCTCATTTCTCATTTCTCTTTTCTCTTCTTGTCTCTTTTTTCTCTTCTATTCTTTTCTCTTCTTTTCTCTTTTCCATTTTCTCGACTTTTCTCTGGTCTCTTTTCTCTTCTATTCACATTTTTCTTTTATCTTTTCTCTTCTTTTCTCTTTTCCCTTCTTTTTTTTCTTTTCTCTTCT
The DNA here is from genome assembly GCF_047496795.1 of Chiloscyllium punctatum. Taxonomy (NCBI): domain Eukaryota; kingdom Metazoa; phylum Chordata; class Chondrichthyes; order Orectolobiformes; family Hemiscylliidae; genus Chiloscyllium; species Chiloscyllium punctatum. Next base: position 38,234,036 of record NC_092779.1, read on the forward strand.
TTCCTCTTTTCTCTTCTTTTCTCTTGTCCCCTTTCACATCTTTTCTCATTTCCCTTTTCTCTTCTTTTCTCTTTTCACTTTTGTCTTCTTTTCTCTTTCCTCATTTCTCTTTTCTCTTCTTTTCTCTTTTCTCTTCTTTTCCATTCTCTCTCTTTTCTCTTTTCTCATTTTCATTTCTCTTTTCTCTTCTTGTCTCTTTTTTCTCTTCTATTCTTTTCTCTTCTTTTCTCTTTTCCATATTCTCTCCTTTTTTCTCGTCTCTTTTCTCTTCTATTCACTTTTCTCTTTTATCTTTTCTCTTCTTTACTCTTCTTTTCTCTTTTCCCTTCTTTTTTTTTCTTTTCTCTTCTTTCCTCTTGTCCCCTTTCTCTTCTTTTCTCATTTCCCTTTTCTCTTCTTTTCTCTTTTCTCTTTTGTCTTCTTTTCTCTTTCCTCATTTCTCTTTTCTCTTCTATTCTCTTTTCTCTTCTTTTCATTTCTTTTCTATTCCTTTCTCTTTTCACTTTTCTTTTCGCTTTTCTCTTTTCTCTTCTTTGCTCTTTTATTTTTTCTCTTTACTCTTTTCTCTTCTTTTCTCATTTCTCTTCTATTCTCTTTTCTCTTTACTCTTCTTCTCTCTTTTCTCTTCTTTTTCATTCTCTCTCTTTTCTATTTTCTCATTTCTCATTTCTCTTTTCTCTTCTTGTCTCTTTTTTCTCTTCTATTCTTTTCTCTTCTTTTCTCTTTTCCATTTTCTCGACTTTTCTCTGGTCTCTTTTCTCTTCTATTCACATTTTTCTTTTATCTTTTCTCTTCTTTTCTCTTCTTTCCTCTTTTCTCTTTTCTATTCTTGTCTCTTCTTTTCTCTTTTCCATTTCTCTTCTTTTCTCTTTTCTCTTTTCTCTATTCTCTTCAGTTCTCTTTTGTCTTCTTTACTCTGTTCCCTTTTCTCTTCTATTCTCTTTTATATTTTCTCTTCTTCTCTCTTTTCTCTTCTTTTTCATTCTCTCTCTTTTCTCTTTTCTCATTTCTCATTTCTCTTTTCTCTTCTTGTCTCTTTTTTCTCTTCTATTCTTTTCTCTTCTTTTCTCTTTTCCATTTTCTCGACTTTTCTCTGGTCTCTTTTCTCTTCTATTCACATTTTTCTTTTATCTTTTCTCTTCTTTTCTCTTTTCCCTTCTTTTTTTTCTTTTCTCTTCTTTCCTCTTTTCTCTTCTTTTCTCTTGTCCCCTTTCACATCTTTTCTCATTTCCCTTTTCTCTTCTTTTCTCTTTTCACTTTTGTCTTCTTTTCTCTTTCCTCATTTCTCTTTTCTCTTCTTTTCTCTTTTCTCTTCTTTTCCATTCTCTCTCTTTTCTCTTTTCTCATTTTTATTTCTCTTTTCTCTTCTTGTCTCTTTTTTCTCTTCTATTCTTTTCTCTTCTTTTCTCTTTTCCATATTCTCTCCTTTTTTCTCGTCTCTTTTCTCTTCTATTCACTTTTCTCTTTTATCTTTTCTCTTCTTTACTCTTCTTTTCTCTTTTCCCTTCTTTTTTTTCTTTTCTCTTCTTTCCTCTTGTCCCCTTTCTCTTCTTTTCTCATTTCCCTTTTCTCTTCTTTTCTCTTTTCTCTTTTGTCTTCTTTTCTCTTTCCTCATTTCTCTTTTCTCTTCTATTCTCTTTTCTCTTCTTTTCATTTCTTTTCTATTCCTTTCTCTTTTCACTTTTCTTTTCGCTTTTCTCTTTTCTCTTCTTTGCTCTTTTATTTTTTCTCTTTACTCTTTTCTCTTCTTTTCTCATTTCTCTTCTATTCTCTTTTCTCTTTACTCTTCTTCTCTCTTTTCTCTTCTTTTTCATTCTCTCTCTTTTCTATTTTCTCATTTCTCATTTCTCTTTTCTCTTCTTGTCTCTTTTTTCTCTTCTATTCTTTTCTCTTCTTTTCTCTTTTCCATTTTCTCGACTTTTCTCTGGTCTCTTTTCTCTTCTATTCACATTTTTCTTTTATCTTTTCTCTTCTTTTCTCTTCTTTCCTCTTTTCTCTTTTCTATTCTTGTCTCTTCTTTTCTCTTTTCCATTTCTCTTCTTTTCTCTTTTCCCTTTTCTCTATTCTCTTCAGTTCTCTTTTGTCTTCTTTACTCTGTTCCCTTTTCTCTTCTATTCTCTTTTATATTTTCTCTTCTTCTCTCTTTTCTCTTCTTTTTCATTCTCTCTCTTTTCTCTTTTCTCATTTCTCATTTCTCTTTTCTCTTCTTGTCTCTTTTTTCTCTTCTATTCTTTTCTCTTCTTTTCTCTTTTCCATTTTCTCGACTTTTCTCTGGTCTCTTTTCTCTTCTATTCACATTTTTCTTTTATCTTTTCTCTTCTTTTCTCTTTTCCCTTCTTTTTTTTCTTTTCTCTTCTTTCCTCTTTTCTCTTCTTTTCTCTTGTCCCCTTTCACATCTTTTCTCATTTCCCTTTTCTCTTCTTTTCTCTTTTCACTTTTGTCTTCTTTTCTCTTTCCTCATTTCTCTTTTCTCTTCTTTTCTCTTTTCTCTTCTTTTCCATTCTCTCTCTTTTCTCTTTTCTCATTTTCATTTCTCTTTTCTCTTCTTGTCTCTTTTTTCTCTTCTATTCTTTTCTCTTCTTTTCTCTTTTCCATATTCTCTCCTTTTTTCTCGTCTCTTTTCTCTTCTATTCACTTTTCTCTTTTATCTTTTCTCTTCTTTACTCTTCTTTTCTCTTTTCCCTTCTTTTTTTTCTTTTCTCTTCTTTCCTCTTGTCCCCTTTCTCTTCTTTTCTCATTTCCCTTTTCTCTTCTTTTCTCTTTTCTCTTTTGTCTTCTTTTCTCTTTCCTCATTTCTCTTTTCTCTTCTATTCTCTTTTCTCTTCTTTTCATTTCTTTTCTATTCCTTTCTCTTTTCACTTTTCTTTTCGCTTTTCTCTTTTCTCTTCTTTGCTCTTTTATTTTTTCTCTTTACTCTTTTCTCTTCTTTTCTCATTTCTCTTCTATTCTCTTTTCTCTTTACTCTTCTTCTCTCTTTTCTCTTCTTTTTCATTCTCTCTCTTTTCTATTTTCTCATTTCTCATTTCTCTTTTCTCTTCTTGTCTCTTTTTTCTCTTCTATTCTTTTCTCTTCTTTTCTCTTTTCCATTTTCTCGACTTTTCTCTGGTCTCTTTTCTCTTCTATTCACATTTTTCTTTTATCTTTTCTCTTCTTTTCTCTTCTTTCCTCTTTTCTCTTTTCTATTCTTGTCTCTTCTTTTCTCTTTTCCATTTCTCTTCTTTTCTCTTTTCCCTTTTCTCTATTCTCTTCAGTTCTCTTTTGTCTTCTTTACTCTGTTCCCTTTTCTCTTCTATTCTCTTTTATATTTTCTCTTCTTCTCTCTTTTCTCTTCTTTTTCATTCTCTCTCTTTTCTCTTTTCTCATTTCTCATTTCTCTTTTCTCTTCTTGTCTCTTTTTTCTCTTCTATTCTTTTCTCTTTTCCATTTTCTCGACTTTTCTCTGGTCTCTTTTCTCTTCTATTCACATTTTTCTTTTATCTTTTCTCTTCTTTTCTCTTTTCCCTTCTTTTTTTTCTTTTCTCTTCTTTCCTCTTTTCTCTTCTTTTCTCTTGTCCCCTTTCACATCTTTTCTCATTTCCCTTTTCTCTTCTTTTCTCTTTTCACTTTTGTCTTCTTTTCTCTTTCCTCATTTCTCTTTTCTCTTCTATTCTCTTTTCTCTTCTTTTCCATTCTCTCTCTTTTCTCTTTTCTCATTTTCATTTCTCTTTTCTCTTCTTGTCTCTTTTTTCTCTTCTATTCTTTTCTCTTCTTTTCTCATTTCTCTTCTATTCTCTTTTCTCTTTACTCTTCTTCTCTCTTTTCTCTTCTTTTTCATTCTCTCTCTTTTCTATTTTCTCATTTCTCATTTCTCTTTTCTCTTCTTGTCTCTTTTTTCTCTTCTATTCTTTTCTCTTCTTTTCTCTTTTCCATTTTCTCGACTTTTCTCTGGTCTCTTTTCTCTTCTATTCACATTTTTCTTTTATCTTTTCTCTTCTTTTCTCTTCTTTCCTCTTTTCTCTTTTCTATTCTTGTCTCTTCTTTTCTCTTTTCCATTTCTCTTCTTTTCTCTTTTCCCTTTTCTCTATTCTCTTCAGTTCTCTTTTCTCTTCTTTGCTCTTTTATTTTTTCTCTTTACTCTTTTCTCTTCTTTTCTCATTTCTCTTCTATTCTCTTTTCTCTTTACTCTTCTTCTCTCTTTTCTCTTCTTTTTCATTCTCTCTCTTTTCTATTTTCTCATTTCTCATTTCTCTTTTCTCTTCTTGTCTCTTTTTTCTCTTCTATTCTTTTCTCTTCTTTTCTCTTTTCCATTTTCTCGACTTTTCTCTGGTCTCTTTTCTCTTCTATTCACATTTTTCTTTTATCTTTTCTCTTCTTTTCTCTTCTTTCCTCTTTTCTCTTTTCTATTCTTGTCTCTTCTTTTCTCTTTTCCATTTCTCTTCTTTTCTCTTTTCCCTTTTCTCTATTCTCTTCAGTTCTCTTTTGTCTTCTTTACTCTGTTCCCTTTTCTCTTCTATTCTCTTTTATATTTTCTCTTCTTCTCTCTTTTCTCTTCTTTTTCATTCTCTCTCTTTTCTCTTTTCTCATTTCTCATTTCTCTTTTCTCTTCTTGTCTCTTTTTTCTCTTCTATTCTTTTCTCTTCTTTTCTCTTTTCCATTTTCTCGACTTTTCTCTGGTCTCTTTTCTCTTCTATTCACATTTTTCTTTTATCTTTTCTCTTCTTTTCTCTTTTCCCTTCTTTTTTTTCTTTTCTCTTCTTTCCTCTTTTCTCTTCTTTTCTCTTGTCCCCTTTCACATCTTTTCTCATTTCCCTTTTCTCTTCTTTTCTCTTTTCACTTTTGTCTTCTTTTCTCTTTCCTCATTTCTCTTTTCTCTTCTTTTCTCTTTTCTCTTCTTTTCCATTCTCTCTCTTTTCTCTTTTCTCATTTTCATTTCTCTTTTCTCTTCTTGTCTCTTTTTTCTCTTCTATTCTTTTCTCTTCTTTTCTCTTTTCCATATTCTCTCCTTTTTTCTCGTCTCTTTTCTCTTCTATTCACTTTTCTCTTTTATCTTTTCTCTTCTTTACTCTTCTTTTCTCTTTTCCCTTCTTTTTTTTCTTTTCTCTTCTTTCCTCTTGTCCCCTTTCTCTTCTTTTCTCATTTCCCTTTTCTCTTCTTTTCTCTTTTCTCTTTTGTCTTCTTTTCTCTTTCCTCATTTCTCTTTTCTCTTCTATTCTCTTTTCTCTTCTTTTCATTTCTTTTCTATTCCTTTCTCTTTTCACTTTTCTTTTCGCTTTTCTCTTTTCTCTTCTTTGCTCTTTTATTTTTTCTCTTTACTCTTTTCTCTTCTTTTCTCATTTCTCTTCTATTCTCTTTTCTCTTTACTCTTCTTCTCTCTTTTCTCTTCTTTTTCATTCTCTCTCTTTTCTATTTTCTCATTTCTCATTTCTCTTTTCTCTTCTTGTCTCTTTTTTCTCTTCTATTCTTTTCTCTTCTTTTCTCTTTTCCATTTTCTCGACTTTTCTCTGGTCTCTTTTCTCTTCTATTCACATTTTTCTTTTATCTTTTCTCTTCTTTTCTCTTCTTTCCTCTTTTCTCTTTTCTATTCTTGTCTCTTCTTTTCTCTTTTCCATTTCTCTTCTTTTCTCTTTTCCCTTTTCTCTATTCTCTTCAGTTCTCTTTTGTCTTCTTTACTCTGTTCCCTTTTCTCTTCTATTCTCTTTTATATTTTCTCTTCTTCTCTCTTTTCTCTTCTTTTTCATTCTCTCTCTTTTCTCTTTTCTCATTTCTCATTTCTCTTTTCTCTTCTTGTCTCTTTTTTCTCTTCTATTCTTTTCTCTTTTCCATTTTCTCGACTTTTCTCTGGTCTCTTTTCTCTTCTATTCACATTTTTCTTTTATCTTTTCTCTTCTTTTCTCTTTTCCCTTCTTTTTTTTCTTTTCTCTTCTTTCCTCTTTTCTCTTCTTTTCTCTTGTCCCCTTTCACATCTTTTCTCATTTCCCTTTTCTCTTCTTTTCTCTTTTCACTTTTGTCTTCTTTTCTCTTTCCTCATTTCTCTTTTCTCTTCTATTCTCTTTTCTCTTCTTTTCCATTCTCTCTCTTTTCTCTTTTCTCATTTTCATTTCTCTTTTCTCTTCTTGTCTCTTTTTTCTCTTCTATTCTTTTCTCTTCTTTTCTCATTTCTCTTCTATTCTCTTTTCTCTTTACTCTTCTTCTCTCTTTTCTCTTCTTTTTCATTCTCTCTCTTTTCTATTTTCTCATTTCTCATTTCTCTTTTCTCTCCTTGTCTCTTTTTTCTCTTCTATTCTTTTCTCTTCTTTTCTCTTTTCCATTTTCTCGACTTTTCTCTGGTCTCTTTTCTCTTCTATTCACATTTTTCTTTTATCTTTTCTCTTCTTTTCTCTTCTTTCCTCTTTTCTCTTTTCTATTCTTGTCTCTTCTTTTCTCTTTTCCATTTCTCTTCTTTTCTCTTTTCCCTTTTCTCTATTCTCTTCAGTTCTCTTTTGTCTTCTTTACTCTGTTCCCTTTTCTCCTCTATTCTCTTTTATATTTTCTCTTCTTCTCTCGTTTCTCTTCTTTTTCATTCTCTCTCTTTTCTCTTTTCTCATTTCTCATTTCTGTTTTCTCTTCTTGTCTCTTTTTTCTCTTCTATTCTTTTCTCTTCTTTTCTCTTTTCCATTTTCTCGACTTTTCTCTGGTCTCTTTTCTCTTCTATTCACATTTTTCTTTTATCTTTTCTCTTCTTTTCTCTTTTCCCTTTTTTTTTTCTTTTCTCTTCTTTCCTCTTTTCTCTTCTTTTCTCTTGTCCCCTTTCACATCTTTTCTCATTTCCCTTTTCTCTTCTTTTCTCTTTTCACTTTTGTCTTCTTTTCTCTTTCCTCATTTCTCTTTTCTCTTCTTTTCTCTTTTCTCTTCTTTTCCATTCTCTCTCTTTTCTCTTTTCTCATTTTCATTTCTCTTTTCTCTTCTTGTCTCTTTTTTCTCTTCTATTCTTTTCTCTTCTTTTCTCTTTTCCATATTCTCTCCTTTTTTCTCGTCTCTTTTCTCTTCTATTCACTTTTCTCTTTTATCTTTTCTCTTCTTTACTCTTCTTTTCTCTTTTCCCTTCTTTTTTTTTCTTTTCTCTTCTTTCCTCTTGTCCCCTTTCTCTTCTTTTCTCATTTCCCTTTTCTCTTCTTTTCTCTTTTCTCTTTTGTCTTCTTTTCTCTTTCCTCATTTCTCTTTTCTCTTCTATTCTCTTTTCTCTTCTTTTCATTTCTTTTCTATTCCTTTCTCTTTTCACTTTTCTTTTCGCTTTTCTCTTTTCTCTTCTTTGCTCTTTTATTTTTTCTCTTTACTCTTTTCTCTTCTTTTCTCATTTCTCTTCTATTCTCTTTTCTCTTTACTCTTCTTCTCTCTTTTCTCTTCTTTTTCATTCTCTCTCTTTTCTATTTTCTCATTTCTCATTTCTCTTTTCTCTTCTTGTCTCTTTTTTCTCTTCTATTCTTTTCTCTTCTTTTCTCTTTTCCATTTTCTCGACTTTTCTCTGGTCTCTTTTCTCTTCTATTCACATTTTTCTTTTATCTTTTCTCTTCTTTTCTCTTCTTTCCTCTTTTCTCTTTTCTATTCTTGTCTCTTCTTTTCTCTTTTCCATTTCTCTTCTTTTCTCTTTTCTCTTTTCTCTATTCTCTTCAGTTCTCTTTTGTCTTCTTTACTCTGTTCCCTTTTCTCTTCTATTCTCTTTTATATTTTCTCTTCTTCTCTCTTTTCTCTTCTTTTTCATTCTCTCTCTTTTCTCTTTTCTCATTTCTCATTTCTCTTTTCTCTTCTTGTCTCTTTTTTCTCTTCTATTCTTTTCTCTTCTTTTCTCTTTTCCATTTTCTCGACTTTTCTCTGGTCTCTTTTCTCTTCTATTCACATTTTTCTTTTATCTTTTCTCTTCTTTTCTCTTTTCCCTTCTTTTTTTTCTTTTCTCTTCTTTCCTCTTTTCTCTTCTTTTCTCTTGTCCCCTTTCACATCTTTTCTCATTTCCCTTTTCTCTTCTTTTCTCTTTTCACTTTTGTCTTCTTTTCTCTTTCCTCATTTCTCTTTTCTCTTCTTTTCTCTTTTCTCTTCTTTTCCATTCTCTCTCTTTTCTCTTTTCTCATTTTTATTTCTCTTTTCTCTTCTTGTCTCTTTTTTCTCTTCTATTCTTTTCTCTTCTTTTCTCTTTTCCATATTCTCTCCTTTTTTCTCGTCTCTTTTCTCTTCTATTCACTTTTCTCTTTTATCTTTTCTCTTCTTTACTCTTCTTTTCTCTTTTCCCTTCTTTTTTTTCTTTTCTCTTCTTTCCTCTTGTCCCCTTTCTCTTCTTTTCTCATTTCCCTTTTCTCTTCTTTTCTCTTTTCTCTTTTGTCTTCTTTTCTCTTTCCTCATTTCTCTTTTCTCTTCTATTCTCTTTTCTCTTCTTTTCATTTCTTTTCTATTCCTTTCTCTTTTCACTTTTCTTTTCGCTTTTCTCTTTTCTCTTCTTTGCTCTTTTATTTTTTCTCTTTACTCTTTTCTCTTCTTTTCTCATTTCTCTTCTATTCTCTTTTCTCTTTACTCTTCTTCTCTCTTTTCTCTTCTTTTTCATTCTCTCTCTTTTCTATTTTCTCATTTCTCATTTCTCTTTTCTCTTCTTGTCTCTTTTTTCTCTTCTATTCTTTTCTCTTCTTTTCTCTTTTCCATTTTCTCGACTTTTCTCTGGTCTCTTTTCTCTTCTATTCACATTTTTCTTTTATCTTTTCTCTTCTTTTCTCTTCTTTCCTCTTTTCTCTTTTCTATTCTTGTCTCTTCTTTTCTCTTTTCCATTTCTCTTCTTTTCTCTTTTCCCTTTTCTCTATTCTCTTCAGTTCTCTTTTGTCTTCTTTACTCTGTTCCCTTTTCTCTTCTATTCTCTTTTATATTTTCTCTTCTTCTCTCTTTTCTCTTCTTTTTCATTCTCTCTCTTTTCTCTTTTCTCATTTCTCATTTCTCTTTTCTCTTCTTGTCTCTTTTTTCTCTTCTATTCTTTTCTCTTCTTTTCTCTTTTCCATTTTCTCGACTTTTCTCTGGTCTCTTTTCTCTTCTATTCACATTTTTCTTTTATCTTTTCTCTTCTTTTCTCTTTTCCCTTCTTTTTTTTCTTTTCTCTTCTTTCCTCTTTTCTCTTCTTTTCTCTTGTCCCCTTTCACATCTTTTCTCATTTCCCTTTTCTCTTCTTTTCTCTTTTCACTTTTGTCTTCTTTTCTCTTTCCTCATTTCTCTTTTCTCTTCTTTTCTCTTTTCTCTTCTTTTCCATTCTCTCTCTTTTCTCTTTTCTCATTTTCATTTCTCTTTTCTCTTCTTGTCTCTTTTTTCTCTTCTATTCTTTTCTCTTCTTTTCTCTTTTCCATATTCTCTCCTTTTTTCTCGTCTCTTTTCTCTTCTATTCACTTTTCTCTTTTATCTTTTCTCTTCTTTACTCTTCTTTTCTCTTTTCCCTTCTTTTTTTTCTTTTCTCTTCTTTCCTCTTGTCCCCTTTCTCTTCTTTTCTCATTTCCCTTTTCTCTTCTTTTCTCTTTTCTCTTTTGTCTTCTTTTCTCTTTCCTCATTTCTCTTTTCTCTTCTATTCTCTTTTCTCTTCTTTTCATTTCTTTTCTATTCCTTTCTCTTTTCACTTTTCTTTTCGCTTTTCTCTTTTCTCTTCTTTGCTCTTTTATTTTTTCTCTTTACTCTTTTCTCTTCTTTTCTCATTTCTCTTCTATTCTCTTTTCTCTTTACTCTTCTTCTCTCTTTTCTCTTCTTTTTCATTCTCTCTCTTTTCTATTTTCTCATTTCTCATTTCTCTTTTCTCTTCTTGTCTCTTTTTTCTCTTCTATTCTTTTCTCTTCTTTTCTCTTTTCCATTTTCTCGACTTTTCTCTGGTCTCTTTTCTCTTCTATTCACATTTTTCTTTTATCTTTTCTCTTCTTTTCTCTTCTTTCCTCTTTTCTCTTTTCTATTCTTGTCTCTTCTTTTCTCTTTTCCATTTCTCTTCTTTTCTCTTTTCCCTTTTCTCTATTCTCTTCAGTTCTCTTTTGTCTTCTTTACTCTGTTCCCTTTTCTCTTCTATTCTCTTTTATATTTTCTCTTCTTCTCTCTTTTCTCTTCTTTTTCATTCTCTCTCTTTTCTCTTTTCTCATTTCTCATTTCTCTTTTCTCTTCTTGTCTCTTTTTTCTCTTCTATTCTTTTCTCTTTTCCATTTTCTCGACTTTTCTCTGGTCTCTTTTCTCTTCTATTCACATTTTTCTTTTATCTTTTCTCTTCTTTTCTCTTTTCCCTTCTTTTTTTTCTTTTCTCTTCTTTCCTCTTTTCTCTTCTTTTCTCTTGTCCCCTTTCACATCTTTTCTCATTTCCCTTTTCTCTTCTTTTCTCTTTTCACTTTTGTCTTCTTTTCTCTTTCCTCATTTCTCTTTTCTCTTCTTTTCTCTTTTCTCTTCTTTTCCATTCTCTCTCTTTTCTCTTTTCTCATTTTCATTTCTCTTTTCTCTTCTTGTCTCTTTTTTCTCTTCTATTCTTTTCTCTTCTTTTCTCATTTCTCTTCTATTCTCTTTTCTCTTTACTCTTCTTCTCTCTTTTCTCTTCTTTTTCATTCTCTCTCTTTTCTATTTTCTCATTTCTCATTTCCCTTTTCTCTTCTTGTCTCTTTTTTCTCTTCTATTCTTTTCTCTTCTTTTCTCTTTTCCATTTTCTCGACTTTTCTCTGGTCTCTTTTCTCTTCTATTCACATTTTTCTTTTATCTTTTCTCTTCTTTTCTCTTCTTTCCTCTTTTCTCTTTTCTATTCTTGTCTCTTCTTTTCTCTTTTCCATTTCTCTTCTTTTCTCTTTTCCCTTTTCTCTATTCTCTTCAGTTCTCTTTTGTCTTCTTTACTCTGTTCCCTTTTCTCTTCTATTCTCTTTTATATTTTCTCTTCTTCTCTCTTTTCTCTTCTTTTTCATTCTCTCTCTTTTCTCTTTTCTCATTTCTCATTTCTGTTTTCTCTTCTTGTCTCTTTTTTCTCTTCTATTCTTTTCTCTTCTTTTCTCTTTTCCATTTTCTCGACTTTTCTCTGGTCTCTTTTCTCTTCTATTCACATTTTTCTTTTATCTTTTCTCTTCTTTTCTCTTTTCCCTTCTTTTTTTTCTTTTCTCTTCTTTCCTCTTTTCTCTTCTTTTCTCTTGTCCCCTTTCACATCTTTTCTCATTTCCCTTTTCTCTTCTTTTCTCTTTTCACTTTTGTCTTCTTTTCTCTTTCCTCATTTCTCTTTTCTCTTCTTTTCTCTTTTCTCTTCTTTTCCATTCTCTCTCTTTTCTCTTTTCTCATTTTCATTTCTCTTTTCTCTTCTTGTCTCTTTTTTCTCTTCTATTCTTTTCTCTTCTTTTCTCTTTTCCATATTCTCTCCTTTTTTCTCGTCTCTTTTCTCTTCTATTCACTTTTCTCTTTTATCTTTTCTCTTCTTTACTCTTCTTTTCTCTTTTCCCTTCTTTTTTTTTCTTTTCTCTTCTTTCCTCTTGTCCCCTTTCTCTTCTTTTCTCATTTCCCTTTTCTCTTCTTTTCTCTTTTCTCTTTTGTCTTCTTTTCTCTTTCCTCATTTCTCTTTTCTCTTCTATTCTCTTTTCTCTTCTTTTCATTTCTTTTCTATTCCTTTCTCTTTTCACTTTTCTTTTCGCTTTTCTCTTTTCTCTTCTTTGCTCTTTTATTTTTTCTCTTTACTCTTTTCTCTTCTTTTCTCATTTCTCTTCTATTCTCTTTTCTCTTTACTCTTCTTCTCTCTTTTCTCTTCTTTTTCATTCTCTCTCTTTTCTATTTTCTCATTTCTCATTTCTCTTTTCTCTTCTTGTCTCTTTTTTCTCTTCTATTCTTTTCTCTTCTTTTCTCTTTTCCATTTTCTCGACTTTTCTCTGGTCTCTTTTCTCTTCTATTCACATTTTTCTTTTATCTTTTCTCTTCTTTTCTCTTCTTTCCTCTTTTCTCTTTTCTATTCTTGTCTCTTCTTTTCTCTTTTCCATTTCTCTTCTTTTCTCTTTTCTCTTTTCTCTATTCTCTTCAGTTCTCTTTTGTCTTCTTTACTCTGTTCCCTTTTCTCTTCTATTCTCTTTTATATTTTCTCTTCTTCTCTCTTTTCTCTTCTTTTTCATTCTCTCTCTTTTCTCTTTTCTCATTTCTCATTTCTCTTTTCTCTTCTTGTCTCTTTTTTCTCTTCTATTCTTTTCTCTTCTTTTCTCTTTTCCATTTTCTCGACTTTTCTCTGGTCTCTTTTCTCTTCTATTCACATTTTTCTTTTATCTTTTCTCTTCTTTTCTCTTTTCCCTTCTTTTTTTTCTTTTCTCTTCTTTCCTCTTTTCTCTTCTTTTCTCTTGTCCCCTTTCACATCTTTTCTCATTTCCCTTTTCTCTTCTTTTCTCTTTTCACTTTTGTCTTCTTTTCTCTTTCCTCATTTCTCTTTTCTCTTCTTTTCTCTTTTCTCTTCTTTTCCATTCTCTCTCTTTTCTCTTTTCTCATTTTTATTTCTCTTTTCTCTTCTTGTCTCTTTTTTCTCTTCTATTCTTTTCTCTTCTTTTCTCTTTTCCATATTCTCTCCTTTTTTCTCGTCTCTTTTCTCTTCTATTCACTTTTCTCTTTTATCTTTTCTCTTCTTTACTCTTCTTTTCTCTTTTCCCTTCTTTTTTTTCTTTTCTCTTCTTTCCTCTTGTCCCCTTTCTCTTCTTTTCTCATTTCCCTTTTCTCTTCTTTTCTCTTTTCTCTTTTGTCTTCTTTTCTCTTTCCTCATTTCTCTTTTCTCTTCTATTCTCTTTTCTCTTCTTTTCATTTCTTTTCTATTCCTTTCTCTTTTCACTTTTCTTTTCGCTTTTCTCTTTTCTCTTCTTTGCTCTTTTATTTTTTCTCTTTACTCTTTTCTCTTGTCTCTTTTTTCTCTTCTATTCTTTTCTCTTCTTTTCTCTTTTCCATTTTCTCGACTTTTCTCTGATCTCTTTTCTCTTCTATTCACATTTTTCTTTTATCTTTTCTCTTCTTTTCTCTTCTTTCCTCTTTTCTCTTTTCTATTCTTGTCTCTTCTTTTCTCTTTTCCATTTCTCTTCTTTTCTCTTTTCTCTTTTCTCTATTCTCTTCAGTTCTCTTTTGTCTTCTTTACTCTGTTCCCTTTTCTCTTCTATTCTCTTTTATATTTTCTCTTCTTCTCTCTTTTCTCTTCTTTTTCATTCTCTCTCTTTTCTCTTTTCTCATTTCTCATTTCTCTTTTCTCTTCTTGTCTCTTTTTTCTCTTCTATTCTTTTCTCTTCTTTTCTCTTTTCCATTTTCTCGACTTTTCTCTGGTCTCTTTTCTCTTCTATTCACATTTTTCTTTTATCTTTTCTCTTCTTTTCTCTTTTCCCTTCTTTTTTTTCTTTTCTCTTCTTTCCTCTTTTCTCTTCTTTTCTCTTGTCCCCTTTCACATCTTTTCTCATTTCCCTTTTCTCTTCTTTTCTCTTTTCACTTTTGTCTTCTTTTCTCTTTCCTCATTTCTCTTTTCTCTTCTTTTCTCTTTTCTCTTCTTTTCCATTCTCTCTCTTTTCTCTTTTCTCATTTTTATTTCTCTTTTCTCTTCTTGTCTCTTTTTTCTCTTCTATTCTTTTCTCTTCTTTTCTCTTTTCCATATTCTCTCCTTTTTTCTCGTCTCTTTTCTCTTCTATTCACTTTTCTCTTTTATCTTTTCTCTTCTTTACTCTTCTTTTCTCTTTTCCCTTCTTTTTTTTCTTTTCTCTTCTTTCCTCTTGTCCCCTTTCTCTTCTTTTCTCATTTCCCTTTTCTCTTCTTTTCTCTTTTCTCTTTTGTCTTCTTTTCTCTTTCCTCATTTCTCTTTTCTCTTCTATTCTCTTTTCTCTTCTTTTCATTTCTTTTCTATTCCTTTCTCTTTTCACTTTTCTTTTCGCTTTTCTCTTTTCTCTTCTTTGCTCTTTTATTTTTTCTCTTTACTCTTTTCTCTTCTTTTCTCATTTCTCTTCTATTCTCTTTTCTCTTTACTCTTCTTCTCTCTTTTCTCTTCTTTTTCATTCTCTCTCTTTTCTATTTTCTCATTTCTCATTTCTCTTTTCTCTTCTTGTCTCTTTTTTCTCTTCTATTCTTTTCTCTTCTTTTCTCTTTTCCATTTTCTCGACTTTTCTCTGGTCTCTTTTCTCTTCTATTCACATTTTTCTTTTATCTTTTCTCTTCTTTTCTCTTCTTTCCTCTTTTCTCTTTTCTATTCTTGTCTCTTCTTTTCTCTTTTCCATTTCTCTTCTTTTCTCTTTTCCCTTTTCTCTATTCTCTTCAGTTCTCTTTTGTCTTCTTTACTCTGTTCCCTTTTCTCTTCTATTCTCTTTTATATTTTCTCTTCTTCTCTCTTTTCTCTTCTTTTTCATTCTCTCTCTTTTCTCTTTTCTCATTTCTCATTTCTCTTTTCTCTTCTTGTCTCTTTTTTCTCTTCTATTCTTTTCTCTTCTTTTCTCTTTTCCATTTTCTCGACTTTTCTCTGGTCTCTTTTCTCTTCTATTCACATTTTTCTTTTATCTTTTCTCTTCTTTTCTCTTTTCCCTTCTTTTTTTTCTTTTCTCTTCTTTCCTCTTTTCTCTTCTTTTCTCTTGTCCCCTTTCACATCTTTTCTCATTTCCCTTTTCTCTTCTTTTCTCTTTTCACTTTTGTCTTCTTTTCTCTTTCCTCATTTCTCTTTTCTCTTCTTTTCTCTTTTCTCTTCTTTTCCATTCTCTCTCTTTTCTCTTTTCTCATTTTCATTTCTCTTTTCTCTTCTTGTCTCTTTTTTCTCTTCTATTCTTTTCTCTTCTTTTCTCTTTTCCATATTCTCTCCTTTTTTCTCGTCTCTTTTCTCTTCTATTCACTTTTCTCTTTTATCTTTTCTCTTCTTTACTCTTCTTTTCTCTTTTCCCTTCTTTTTTTTCTTTTCTCTTCTTTCCTCTTGTCCCCTTTCTCTTCTTTTCTCATTTCCCTTTTCTCTTCTTTTCTCTTTTCTCTTTTGTCTTCTTTTCTCTTTCCTCATTTCTCTTTTCTCTTCTATTCTCTTTTCTCTTCTTTTCATTTCTTTTCTATTCCTTTCTCTTTTCACTTTTCTTTTCGCTTTTCTCTTTTCTCTTCTTTGCTCTTTTATTTTTTCTCTTTACTCTTTTCTCTTCTTTTCTCATTTCTCTTCTATTCTCTTTTCTCTTTACTCTTCTTCTCTCTTTTCTCTTCTTTTTCATTCTCTCTCTTTTCTATTTTCTCATTTCTCATTTCTCTTTTCTCTTCTTGTCTCTTTTTTCTCTTCTATTCTTTTCTCTTCTTTTCTCTTTTCCATTTTCTCGACTTTTCTCTGGTCTCTTTTCTCTTCTATTCACATTTTTCTTTTATCTTTTCTCTTCTTTTCTCTTCTTTCCTCTTTTCTCTTTTCTATTCTTGTCTCTTCTTTTCTCTTTTCCATTTCTCTTCTTTTCTCTTTTCCCTTTTCTCTATTCTCTTCAGTTCTCTTTTGTCTTCTTTACTCTGTTCCCTTTTCTCTTCTATTCTCTTTTATATTTTCTCTTCTTCTCTCTTTTCTCTTCTTTTTCATTCTCTCTCTTTTCTCTTTTCTCATTTCTCATTTCTCTTTTCTCTTCTTGTCTCTTTTTTCTCTTCTATTCTTTTCTCTTTTCCATTTTCTCGACTTTTCTCTGGTCTCTTTTCTCTTCTATTCACATTTTTCTTTTATCTTTTCTCTTCTTTTCTCTTTTCCCTTCTTTTTTTTCTTTTCTCTTCTTTCCTCTTTTCTCTTCTTTTCTCTTGTCCCCTTTCACATCTTTTCTCATTTCCCTTTTCTCTTCTTTTCTCTTTTCACTTTTGTCTTCTTTTCTCTTTCCTCATTTCTCTTTTCTCTTCTATTCTCTTTTCTCTTCTTTTCCATTCTCTCTCTTTTCTCTTTTCTCATTTTCATTTCTCTTTTCTCTTCTTGTCTCTTTTTTCTCTTCTATTCTTTTCTCTTCTTTTCTCATTTCTCTTCTATTCTCTTTTCTCTTTACTCTTCTTCTCTCTTTTCTCTTCTTTTTCATTCTCTCTCTTTTCTATTTTCTCATTTCTCATTTCTCTTTTCTCTTCTTGTCTCTTTTTTCTCTTCTATTCTTTTCTCTTCTTTTCTCTTTTCCATTTTCTCGACTTTTCTCTGGTCTCTTTTCTCTTCTATTCACATTTTTCTTTTATCTTTTCTCTTCTTTTCTCTTCTTTCCTCTTTTCTCTTTTCTATTCTTGTCTCTTCTTTTCTCTTTTCCATTTCTCTTCTTTTCTCTTTTCCCTTTTCTCTATTCTCTTCAGTTCTCTTTTCTCTTCTTTGCTCTTTTATTTTTTCTCTTTACTCTTTTCTCTTCTTTTCTCATTTCTCTTCTATTCTCTTTTCTCTTTACTCTTCTTCTCTCTTTTCTCTTCTTTTTCATTCTCTCTCTTTTCTATTTTCTCATTTCTCATTTCTCTTTTCTCTTCTTGTCTCTTTTTTCTCTTCTATTCTTTTCTCTTCTTTTCTCTTTTCCATTTTCTCGACTTTTCTCTGGTCTCTTTTCTCTTCTATTCACATTTTTCTTTTATCTTTTCTCTTCTTTTCTCTTCTTTCCTCTTTTCTCTTTTCTATTCTTGTCTCTTCTTTTCTCTTTTCCATTTCTCTTCTTTTCTCTTTTCCCTTTTCTCTATTCTCTTCAGTTCTCTTTTGTCTTCTTTACTCTGTTCCCTTTTCTCTTCTATTCTCTTTTATATTTTCTCTTCTTCTCTCTTTTCTCTTCTTTTTCATTCTCTCTCTTTTCTCTTTTCTCATTTCTCATTTCTCTTTTCTCTTCTTGTCTCTTTTTTCTCTTCTATTCTTTTCTCTTCTTTTCTCTTTTCCATTTTCTCGACTTTTCTCTGGTCTCTTTTCTCTTCTATTCACATTTTTCTTTTATCTTTTCTCTTCTTTTCTCTTTTCCCTTCTTTTTTTTCTTTTCTCTTCTTTCCTCTTTTCTCTTCTTTTCTCTTGTCCCCTTTCACATCTTTTCTCATTTCCCTTTTCTCTTCTTTTCTCTTTTCACTTTTGTCTTCTTTTCTCTTTCCTCATTTCTCTTTTCTCTTCTTTTCTCTTTTCTCTTCTTTTCCATTCTCTCTCTTTTCTCTTTTCTCATTTTCATTTCTCTTTTCTCTTCTTGTCTCTTTTTTCTCTTCTATTCTTTTCTCTTCTTTTCTCTTTTCCATATTCTCTCCTTTTTTCTCGTCTCTTTTCTCTTCTATTCACTTTTCTCTTTTATCTTTTCTCTTCTTTACTCTTCTTTTCTCTTTTCCCTTCTTTTTTTTCTTTTCTCTTCTTTCCTCTTGTCCCCTTTCTCTTCTTTTCTCATTTCCCTTTTCTCTTCTTTTCTCTTTTCTCTTTTGTCTTCTTTTCTCTTTCCTCATTTCTCTTTTCTCTTCTATTCTCTTTTCTCTTCTTTTCATTTCTTTTCTATTCCTTTCTCTTTTCACTTTTCTTTTCGCTTTTCTCTTTTCTCTTCTTTGCTCTTTTATTTTTTCTCTTTACTCTTTTCTCTTCTTTTCTCATTTCTCTTCTATTCTCTTTTCTCTTTACTCTTCTTCTCTCTTTTCTCTTCTTTTTCATTCTCTCTCTTTTCTATTTTCTCATTTCTCATTTCTCTTTTCTCTTCTTGTCTCTTTTTTCTCTTCTATTCTTTTCTCTTCTTTTCTCTTTTCCATTTTCTCGACTTTTCTCTGGTCTCTTTTCTCTTCTATTCACATTTTTCTTTTATCTTTTCTCTTCTTTTCTCTTCTTTCCTCTTTTCTCTTTTCTATTCTTGTCTCTTCTTTTCTCTTTTCCATTTCTCTTCTTTTCTCTTTTCCCTTTTCTCTATTCTCTTCAGTTCTCTTTTGTCTTCTTTACTCTGTTCCCTTTTCTCTTCTATTCTCTTTTATATTTTCTCTTCTTCTCTCTTTTCTCTTCTTTTTCATTCTCTCTCTTTTCTCTTTTCTCATTTCTCATTTCTCTTTTCTCTTCTTGTCTCTTTTTTCTCTTCTATTCTTTTCTCTTTTCCATTTTCTCGACTTTTCTCTGGTCTCTTTTCTCTTCTATTCACATTTTTCTTTTATCTTTTCTCTTCTTTTCTCTTTTCCCTTCTTTTTTTTCTTTTCTCTTCTTTCCTCTTTTCTCTTCTTTTCTCTTGTCCCCTTTCACATCTTTTCTCATTTCCCTTTTCTCTTCTTTTCTCTTTTCACTTTTGTCTTCTTTTCTCTTTCCTCATTTCTCTTTTCTCTTCTATTCTCTTTTCTCTTCTTTTCCATTCTCTCTCTTTTCTCTTTTCTCATTTTCATTTCTCTTTTCTCTTCTTGTCTCTTTTTTCTCTTCTATTCTTTTCTCTTCTTTTCTCATTTCTCTTCTATTCTCTTTTCTCTTTACTCTTCTTCTCTCTTTTCTCTTCTTTTTCATTCTCTCTCTTTTCTATTTTCTCATTTCTCATTTCTCTTTTCTCTCCTTGTCTCTTTTTTCTCTTCTATTCTTTTCTCTTCTTTTCTCTTTTCCATTTTCTCGACTTTTCTCTGGTCTCTTTTCTCTTCTATTCACATTTTTCTTTTATCTTTTCTCTTCTTTTCTCTTCTTTCCTCTTTTCTCTTTTCTATTCTTGTCTCTTCTTTTCTCTTTTCCATTTCTCTTCTTTTCTCTTTTCCCTTTTCTCTATTCTCTTCAGTTCTCTTTTGTCTTCTTTACTCTGTTCCCTTTTCTCCTCTATTCTCTTTTATATTTTCTCTTCTTCTCTCGTTTCTCTTCTTTTTCATTCTCTCTCTTTTCTCTTTTCTCATTTCTCATTTCTGTTTTCTCTTCTTGTCTCTTTTTTCTCTTCTATTCTTTTCTCTTCTTTTCTCTTTTCCATTTTCTCGACTTTTCTCTGGTCTCTTTTCTCTTCTATTCACATTTTTCTTTTATCTTTTCTCTTCTTTTCTCTTTTCCCTTTTTTTTTTCTTTTCTCTTCTTTCCTCTTTTCTCTTCTTTTCTCTTGTCCCCTTTCACATCTTTTCTCATTTCCCTTTTCTCTTCTTTTCTCTTTTCACTTTTGTCTTCTTTTCTCTTTCCTCATTTCTCTTTTCTCTTCTTTTCTCTTTTCTCTTCTTTTCCATTCTCTCTCTTTTCTCTTTTCTCATTTTCATTTCTCTTTTCTCTTCTTGTCTCTTTTTTCTCTTCTATTCTTTTCTCTTCTTTTCTCTTTTCCATATTCTCTCCTTTTTTCTCGTCTCTTTTCTCTTCTATTCACTTTTCTCTTTTATCTTTTCTCTTCTTTACTCTTCTTTTCTCTTTTCCCTTCTTTTTTTTTCTTTTCTCTTCTTTCCTCTTGTCCCCTTTCTCTTCTTTTCTCATTTCCCTTTTCTCTTCTTTTCTCTTTTCTCTTTTGTCTTCTTTTCTCTTTCCTCATTTCTCTTTTCTCTTCTATTCTCTTTTCTCTTCTTTTCATTTCTTTTCTATTCCTTTCTCTTTTCACTTTTCTTTTCGCTTTTCTCTTTTCTCTTCTTTGCTCTTTTATTTTTTCTCTTTACTCTTTTCTCTTCTTTTCTCATTTCTCTTCTATTCTCTTTTCTCTTTACTCTTCTTCTCTCTTTTCTCTTCTTTTTCATTCTCTCTCTTTTCTATTTTCTCATTTCTCATTTCTCTTTTCTCTTCTTGTCTCTTTTTTCTCTTCTATTCTTTTCTCTTCTTTTCTCTTTTCCATTTTCTCGACTTTTCTCTGGTCTCTTTTCTCTTCTATTCACATTTTTCTTTTATCTTTTCTCTTCTTTTCTCTTCTTTCCTCTTTTCTCTTTTCTATTCTTGTCTCTTCTTTTCTCTTTTCCATTTCTCTTCTTTTCTCTTTTCTCTTTTCTCTATTCTCTTCAGTTCTCTTTTGTCTTCTTTACTCTGTTCCCTTTTCTCTTCTATTCTCTTTTATATTTTCTCTTCTTCTCTCTTTTCTCTTCTTTTTCATTCTCTCTCTTTTCTCTTTTCTCATTTCTCATTTCTCTTTTCTCTTCTTGTCTCTTTTTTCTCTTCTATTCTTTTCTCTTCTTTTCTCTTTTCCATTTTCTCGACTTTTCTCTGGTCTCTTTTCTCTTCTATTCACATTTTTCTTTTATCTTTTCTCTTCTTTTCTCTTTTCCCTTCTTTTTTTTCTTTTCTCTTCTTTCCTCTTTTCTCTTCTTTTCTCTTGTCCCCTTTCACATCTTTTCTCATTTCCCTTTTCTCTTCTTTTCTCTTTTCACTTTTGTCTTCTTTTCTCTTTCCTCATTTCTCTTTTCTCTTCTTTTCTCTTTTCTCTTCTTTTCCATTCTCTCTCTTTTCTCTTTTCTCATTTTTATTTCTCTTTTCTCTTCTTGTCTCTTTTTTCTCTTCTATTCTTTTCTCTTCTTTTCTCTTTTCCATATTCTCTCCTTTTTTCTCGTCTCTTTTCTCTTCTATTCACTTTTCTCTTTTATCTTTTCTCTTCTTTACTCTTCTTTTCTCTTTTCCCTTCTTTTTTTTCTTTTCTCTTCTTTCCTCTTGTCCCCTTTCTCTTCTTTTCTCATTTCCCTTTTCTCTTCTTTTCTCTTTTCTCTTTTGTCTTCTTTTCTCTTTCCTCATTTCTCTTTTCTCTTCTATTCTCTTTTCTCTTCTTTTCATTTCTTTTCTATTCCTTTCTCTTTTCACTTTTCTTTTCGCTTTTCTCTTTTCTCTTCTTTGCTCTTTTATTTTTTCTCTTTACTCTTTTCTCTTCTTTTCTCATTTCTCTTCTATTCTCTTTTCTCTTTACTCTTCTTCTCTCTTTTCTCTTCTTTTTCATTCTCTCTCTTTTCTATTTTCTCATTTCTCATTTCTCTTTTCTCTTCTTGTCTCTTTTTTCTCTTCTATTCTTTTCTCTTCTTTTCTCTTTTCCATTTTCTCGACTTTTCTCTGGTCTCTTTTCTCTTCTATTCACATTTTTCTTTTATCTTTTCTCTTCTTTTCTCTTCTTTCCTCTTTTCTCTTTTCTATTCTTGTCTCTTCTTTTCTCTTTTCCATTTCTCTTCTTTTCTCTTTTCCCTTTTCTCTATTCTCTTCAGTTCTCTTTTGTCTTCTTTACTCTGTTCCCTTTTCTCTTCTATTCTCTTTTATATTTTCTCTTCTTCTCTCTTTTCTCTTCTTTTTCATTCTCTCTCTTTTCTCTTTTCTCATTTCTCATTTCTCTTTTCTCTTCTTGTCTCTTTTTTCTCTTCTATTCTTTTCTCTTCTTTTCTCTTTTCCATTTTCTCGACTTTTCTCTGGTCTCTTTTCTCTTCTATTCACATTTTTCTTTTATCTTTTCTCTTCTTTTCTCTTTTCCCTTCTTTTTTTTCTTTTCTCTTCTTTCCTCTTTTCTCTTCTTTTCTCTTGTCCCCTTTCACATCTTTTCTCATTTCCCTTTTCTCTTCTTTTCTCTTTTCACTTTTGTCTTCTTTTCTCTTTCCTCATTTCTCTTTTCTCTTCTTTTCTCTTTTCTCTTCTTTTCCATTCTCTCTCTTTTCTCTTTTCTCATTTTCATTTCTCTTTTCTCTTCTTGTCTCTTTTTTCTCTTCTATTCTTTTCTCTTCTTTTCTCTTTTCCATATTCTCTCCTTTTTTCTCGTCTCTTTTCTCTTCTATTCACTTTTCTCTTTTATCTTTTCTCTTCTTTACTCTTCTTTTCTCTTTTCCCTTCTTTTTTTTCTTTTCTCTTCTTTCCTCTTGTCCCCTTTCTCTTCTTTTCTCATTTCCCTTTTCTCTTCTTTTCTCTTTTCTCTTTTGTCTTCTTTTCTCTTTCCTCATTTCTCTTTTCTCTTCTATTCTCTTTTCTCTTCTTTTCATTTCTTTTCTATTCCTTTCTCTTTTCACTTTTCTTTTCGCTTTTCTCTTTTCTCTTCTTTGCTCTTTTATTTTTTCTCTTTACTCTTTTCTCTTCTTTTCTCATTTCTCTTCTATTCTCTTTTCTCTTTACTCTTCTTCTCTCTTTTCTCTTCTTTTTCATTCTCTCTCTTTTCTATTTTCTCATTTCTCATTTCTCTTTTCTCTTCTTGTCTCTTTTTTCTCTTCTATTCTTTTCTCTTCTTTTCTCTTTTCCATTTTCTCGACTTTTCTCTGGTCTCTTTTCTCTTCTATTCACATTTTTCTTTTATCTTTTCTCTTCTTTTCTCTTCTTTCCTCTTTTCTCTTTTCTATTCTTGTCTCTTCTTTTCTCTTTTCCATTTCTCTTCTTTTCTCTTTTCCCTTTTCTCTATTCTCTTCAGTTCTCTTTTGTCTTCTTTACTCTGTTCCCTTTTCTCTTCTATTCTCTTTTATATTTTCTCTTCTTCTCTCTTTTCTCTTCTTTTTCATTCTCTCTCTTTTCTCTTTTCTCATTTCTCATTTCTCTTTTCTCTTCTTGTCTCTTTTTTCTCTTCTATTCTTTTCTCTTTTCCATTTTCTCGACTTTTCTCTGGTCTCTTTTCTCTTCTATTCACATTTTTCTTTTATCTTTTCTCTTCTTTTCTCTTTTCCCTTCTTTTTTTTCTTTTCTCTTCTTTCCTCTTTTCTCTTCTTTTCTCTTGTCCCCTTTCACATCTTTTCTCATTTCCCTTTTCTCTTCTTTTCTCTTTTCACTTTTGTCTTCTTTTCTCTTTCCTCATTTCTCTTTTCTCTTCTTTTCTCTTTTCTCTTCTTTTCCATTCTCTCTCTTTTCTCTTTTCTCATTTTCATTTCTCTTTTCTCTTCTTGTCTCTTTTTTCTCTTCTATTCTTTTCTCTTCTTTTCTCATTTCTCTTCTATTCTCTTTTCTCTTTACTCTTCTTCTCTCTTTTCTCTTCTTTTTCATTCTCTCTCTTTTCTATTTTCTCATTTCTCATTTCCCTTTTCTCTTCTTGTCTCTTTTTTCTCTTCTATTCTTTTCTCTTCTTTTCTCTTTTCCATTTTCTCGACTTTTCTCTGGTCTCTTTTCTCTTCTATTCACATTTTTCTTTTATCTTTTCTCTTCTTTTCTCTTCTTTCCTCTTTTCTCTTTTCTATTCTTGTCTCTTCTTTTCTCTTTTCCATTTCTCTTCTTTTCTCTTTTCCCTTTTCTCTATTCTCTTCAGTTCTCTTTTGTCTTCTTTACTCTGTTCCCTTTTCTCTTCTATTCTCTTTTATATTTTCTCTTCTTCTCTCTTTTCTCTTCTTTTTCATTCTCTCTCTTTTCTCTTTTCTCATTTCTCATTTCTGTTTTCTCTTCTTGTCTCTTTTTTCTCTTCTATTCTTTTCTCTTCTTTTCTCTTTTCCATTTTCTCGACTTTTCTCTGGTCTCTTTTCTCTTCTATTCACATTTTTCTTTTATCTTTTCTCTTCTTTTCTCTTTTCCCTTCTTTTTTTTCTTTTCTCTTCTTTCCTCTTTTCTCTTCTTTTCTCTTGTCCCCTTTCACATCTTTTCTCATTTCCCTTTTCTCTTCTTTTCTCTTTTCACTTTTGTCTTCTTTTCTCTTTCCTCATTTCTCTTTTCTCTTCTTTTCTCTTTTCTCTTCTTTTCCATTCTCTCTCTTTTCTCTTTTCTCATTTTCATTTCTCTTTTCTCTTCTTGTCTCTTTTTTCTCTTCTATTCTTTTCTCTTCTTTTCTCTTTTCCATATTCTCTCCTTTTTTCTCGTCTCTTTTCTCTTCTATTCACTTTTCTCTTTTATCTTTTCTCTTCTTTACTCTTCTTTTCTCTTTTCCCTTCTTTTTTTTTCTTTTCTCTTCTTTCCTCTTGTCCCCTTTCTCTTCTTTTCTCATTTCCCTTTTCTCTTCTTTTCTCTTTTCTCTTTTGTCTTCTTTTCTCTTTCCTCATTTCTCTTTTCTCTTCTATTCTCTTTTCTCTTCTTTTCATTTCTTTTCTATTCCTTTCTCTTTTCACTTTTCTTTTCGCTTTTCTCTTTTCTCTTCTTTGCTCTTTTATTTTTTCTCTTTACTCTTTTCTCTTCTTTTCTCATTTCTCTTCTATTCTCTTTTCTCTTTACTCTTCTTCTCTCTTTTCTCTTCTTTTTCATTCTCTCTCTTTTCTATTTTCTCATTTCTCATTTCTCTTTTCTCTTCTTGTCTCTTTTTTCTCTTCTATTCTTTTCTCTTCTTTTCTCTTTTCCATTTTCTCGACTTTTCTCTGGTCTCTTTTCTCTTCTATTCACATTTTTCTTTTATCTTTTCTCTTCTTTTCTCTTCTTTCCTCTTTTCTCTTTTCTATTCTTGTCTCTTCTTTTCTCTTTTCCATTTCTCTTCTTTTCTCTTTTCTCTTTTCTCTATTCTCTTCAGTTCTCTTTTGTCTTCTTTACTCTGTTCCCTTTTCTCTTCTATTCTCTTTTATATTTTCTCTTCTTCTCTCTTTTCTCTTCTTTTTCATTCTCTCTCTTTTCTCTTTTCTCATTTCTCATTTCTCTTTTCTCTTCTTGTCTCTTTTTTCTCTTCTATTCTTTTCTCTTCTTTTCTCTTTTCCATTTTCTCGACTTTTCTCTGGTCTCTTTTCTCTTCTATTCACATTTTTCTTTTATCTTTTCTCTTCTTTTCTCTTTTCCCTTCTTTTTTTTCTTTTCTCTTCTTTCCTCTTTTCTCTTCTTTTCTCTTGTCCCCTTTCACATCTTTTCTCATTTCCCTTTTCTCTTCTTTTCTCTTTTCACTTTTGTCTTCTTTTCTCTTTCCTCATTTCTCTTTTCTCTTCTTTTCTCTTTTCTCTTCTTTTCCATTCTCTCTCTTTTCTCTTTTCTCATTTTTATTTCTCTTTTCTCTTCTTGTCTCTTTTTTCTCTTCTATTCTTTTCTCTTCTTTTCTCTTTTCCATATTCTCTCCTTTTTTCTCGTCTCTTTTCTCTTCTATTCACTTTTCTCTTTTATCTTTTCTCTTCTTTACTCTTCTTTTCTCTTTTCCCTTCTTTTTTTTCTTTTCTCTTCTTTCCTCTTGTCCCCTTTCTCTTCTTTTCTCATTTCCCTTTTCTCTTCTTTTCTCTTTTCTCTTTTGTCTTCTTTTCTCTTTCCTCATTTCTCTTTTCTCTTCTATTCTCTTTTCTCTTCTTTTCATTTCTTTTCTATTCCTTTCTCTTTTCACTTTTCTTTTCGCTTTTCTCTTTTCTCTTCTTTGCTCTTTTATTTTTTCTCTTTACTCTTTTCTCTTGTCTCTTTTTTCTCTTCTATTCTTTTCTCTTCTTTTCTCTTTTCCATTTTCTCGACTTTTCTCTGGTCTCTTTTCTCTTCTATTCACATTTTTCTTTTATCTTTTCTCTTCTTTTCTCTTCTTTCCTCTTTTCTCTTTTCTATTCTTGTCTCTTCTTTTCTCTTTTCCATTTCTCTTCTTTTCTCTTTTCCCTTTTCTCTATTCTCTTCAGTTCTCTTTTGTCTTCTTTACTCTGTTCCCTTTTCTCTTCTATTCTCTTTTATATTTTCTCTTCTTCTCTCTTTTCTCTTCTTTTTCATTCTCTCTCTTTTCTCTTTTCTCATTTCTCATTTCTGTTTTCTCTTCTTGTCTCTTTTTTCTCTTCTATTCTTTTCTCTTCTTTTCTCTTTTCCATATTCTCTCCTTTTTTCTCGTCTCTTTTCTCTTCTATTCACTTTTCTCTTTTATCTTTTCTCTTCTTTACTCTTCTTTTCTCTTTTCCCTTCTTTTTTTTTCTTTTCTCTTCTTTCCTCTTGTCCCCTTTCTCTTCTTTTCTCATTTCCCTTTTCTCTTCTTTTCTCTTTTCTCTTTTGTCTTCTTTTCTCTTTCCTCATTTCTCTTTTCTCTTCTATTCTCTTTTCTCTTCTTTTCATTTCTTTTCTATTCCTTTCTCTTTTCACTTTTCTTTTCGCTTTTCTCTTTTCTCTTCTTTGCTCTTTTATTTTTTCTCTTTACTCTTTTCTCTTCTTTTCTCATTTCTCTTCTATTCTCTTTTCTCTTTACTCTTCTTCTCTCTTTTCTCTTCTTTTTCATTCTCTCTCTTTTCTATTTTCTCATTTCTCATTTCTCTTTTCTCTTCTTGTCTCTTTTTTCTCTTCTATTCTTTTCTCTTCTTTTCTCTTTTCCATTTTCTCGACTTTTCTCTGGTCTCTTTTCTCTTCTATTCACATTTTTCTTTTATCTTTTCTCTTCTTTTCTCTTCTTTCCTCTTTTCTCTTTTCTATTCTTGTCTCTTCTTTTCTCTTTTCCATTTCTCTTCTTTTCTCTTTTCTCTTTTCTCTATTCTCTTCAGTTCTCTTTTGTCTTCTTTACTCTGTTCCCTTTTCTCTTCTATTCTCTTTTATATTTTCTCTTCTTCTCTCTTTTCTCTTCTTTTTCATTCTCTCTCTTTTCTCTTTTCTCATTTCTCATTTCTCTTTTCTCTTCTTGTCTCTTTTTTCTCTTCTATTCTTTTCTCTTCTTTTCTCTTTTCCATTTTCTCGACTTTTCTCTGGTCTCTTTTCTCTTCTATTCACATTTTTCTTTTATCTTTTCTCTTCTTTTCTCTTTTCCCTTCTTTTTTTTCTTTTCTCTTCTTTCCTCTTTTCTCTTCTTTTCTCTTGTCCCCTTTCACATCTTTTCTCATTTCCCTTTTCTCTTCTTTTCTCTTTTCACTTTTGTCTTCTTTTCTCTTTCCTCATTTCTCTTTTCTCTTCTTTTCTCTTTTCTCTTCTTTTCCATTCTCTCTCTTTTCTCTTTTCTCATTTTTATTTCTCTTTTCTCTTCTTGTCTCTTTTTTCTCTTCTATTCTTTTCTCTTCTTTTCTCTTTTCCATATTCTCTCCTTTTTTCTCGTCTCTTTTCTCTTCTATTCACTTTTCTCTTTTATCTTTTCTCTTCTTTACTCTTCTTTTCTCTTTTCCCTTCTTTTTTTTCTTTTCTCTTCTTTCCTCTTGTCCCCTTTCTCTTCTTTTCTCATTTCCCTTTTCTCTTCTTTTCTCTTTTCTCTTTTGTCTTCTTTTCTCTTTCCTCATTTCTCTTTTCTCTTCTATTCTCTTTTCTCTTCTTTTCATTTCTTTTCTATTCCTTTCTCTTTTCACTTTTCTTTTCGCTTTTCTCTTTTCTCTTCTTTGCTCTTTTATTTTTTCTCTTTACTCTTTTCTCTTCTTTTCTCATTTCTCTTCTATTCTCTTTTCTCTTTACTCTTCTTCTCTCTTTTCTCTTCTTTTTCATTCTCTCTCTTTTCTATTTTCTCATTTCTCATTTCTCTTTTCTCTTCTTGTCTCTTTTTTCTCTTCTATTCTTTTCTCTTCTTTTCTCTTTTCCATTTTCTCGACTTTTCTCTGGTCTCTTTTCTCTTCTATTCACATTTTTCTTTTATCTTTTCTCTTCTTTTCTCTTCTTTCCTCTTTTCTCTTTTCTATTCTTGTCTCTTCTTTTCTCTTTTCCATTTCTCTTCTTTTCTCTTTTCTCTTTTCTCTATTCTCTTCAGTTCTCTTTTGTCTTCTTTACTCTGTTCCCTTTTCTCTTCTATTCTCTTTTATATTTTCTCTTCTTCTCTCTTTTCTCTTCTTTTTCATTCTCTCTCTTTTCTCTTTTCTCATTTCTCATTTCTCTTTTCTCTTCTTGTCTCTTTTTTCTCTTCTATTCTTTTCTCTTCTTTTCTCTTTTCCATTTTCTCGACTTTTCTCTGGTCTCTTTTCTCTTCTATTCACATTTTTCTTTTATCTTTTCTCTTCTTTTCTCTTTTCCCTTCTTTTTTTTCTTTTCTCTTCTTTCCTCTTTTCTCTTCTTTTCTCTTGTCCCCTTTCACATCTTTTCTCATTTCCCTTTTCTCTTCTTTTCTCTTTTCACTTTTGTCTTCTTTTCTCTTTCCTCATTTCTCTTTTCTCTTCTTTTCTCTTTTCTCTTCTTTTCCATTCTCTCTCTTTTCTCTTTTCTCATTTTTATTTCTCTTTTCTCTTCTTGTCTCTTTTTTCTCTTCTATTCTTTTCTCTTCTTTTCTCTTTTCCATATTCTCTCCTTTTTTCTCGTCTCTTTTCTCTTCTATTCACTTTTCTCTTTTATCTTTTCTCTTCTTTACTCTTCTTTTCTCTTTTCCCTTCTTTTTTTTCTTTTCTCTTCTTTCCTCTTGTCCCCTTTCTCTTCTTTTCTCATTTCCCTTTTCTCTTCTTTTCTCTTTTCTCTTTTGTCTTCTTTTCTCTTTCCTCATTTCTCTTTTCTCTTCTATTCTCTTTTCTCTTCTTTTCATTTCTTTTCTATTCCTTTCTCTTTTCACTTTTCTTTTCGCTTTTCTCTTTTCTCTTCTTTGCTCTTTTATTTTTTCTCTTTACTCTTTTCTCTTCTTTTCTCATTTCTCTTCTATTCTCTTTTCTCTTTACTCTTCTTCTCTCTTTTCTCTTCTTTTTCATTCTCTCTCTTTTCTATTTTCTCATTTCTCATTTCTCTTTTCTCTTCTTGTCTCTTTTTTCTCTTCTATTCTTTTCTCTTCTTTTCTCTTTTCCATTTTCTCGACTTTTCTCTGATCTCTTTTCTCTTCTATTCACATTTTTCTTTTATCTTTTCTCTTCTTTTCTCTTCTTTCCTCTTTTCTCTTTTCTATTCTTGTCTCTTCTTTTCTCTTTTCCATTTCTCTTCTTTTCTCTTTTCTCTTTTCTCTATTCTCTTCAGTTCTCTTTTGTCTTCTTTACTCTGTTCCCTTTTCTCTTCTATTCTCTTTTATATTTTCTCTTCTTCTCTCTTTTCTCTTCTTTTTCATTCTCTCTCTTTTCTCTTTTCTCATTTCTCATTTCTCTTTTCTCTTCTTGTCTCTTTTTTCTCTTCTATTCTTTTCTCTTCTTTTCTCTTTTCCATTTTCTCGACTTTTCTCTGGTCTCTTTTCTCTTCTATTCACATTTTTCTTTTATCTTTTCTCTTCTTTTCTCTTTTCCCTTCTTTTTTTTCTTTTCTCTTCTTTCCTCTTTTCTCTTCTTTTCTCTTGTCCCCTTTCACATCTTTTCTCATTTCCCTTTTCTCTTCTTTTCTCTTTTCACTTTTGTCTTCTTTTCTCTTTCCTCATTTCTCTTTTCTCTTCTTTTCTCTTTTCTCTTCTTTTCCATTCTCTCTCTTTTCTCTTTTCTCATTTTTATTTCTCTTTTCTCTTCTTGTCTCTTTTTTCTCTTCTATTCTTTTCTCTTCTTTTCTCTTTTCCATATTCTCTCCTTTTTTCTCGTCTCTTTTCTCTTCTATTCACTTTTCTCTTTTATCTTTTCTCTTCTTTACTCTTCTTTTCTCTTTTCCCTTCTTTTTTTTCTTTTCTCTTCTTTCCTCTTGTCCCCTTTCTCTTCTTTTCTCATTTCCCTTTTCTCTTCTTTTCTCTTTTCTCTTTTGTCTTCTTTTCTCTTTCCTCATTTCTCTTTTCTCTTCTATTCTCTTTTCTCTTCTTTTCATTTCTTTTCTATTCCTTTCTCTTTTCACTTTTCTTTTCGCTTTTCTCTTTTCTCTTCTTTGCTCTTTTATTTTTTCTCTTTACTCTTTTCTCTTCTTTTCTCATTTCTCTTCTATTCTCTTTTCTCTTTACTCTTCTTCTCTCTTTTCTCTTCTTTTTCATTCTCTCTCTTTTCTATTTTCTCATTTCTCATTTCTCTTTTCTCTTCTTGTCTCTTTTTTCTCTTCTATTCTTTTCTCTTCTTTTCTCTTTTCCATTTTCTCGACTTTTCTCTGGTCTCTTTTCTCTTCTATTCACATTTTTCTTTTATCTTTTCTCTTCTTTTCTCTTCTTTCCTCTTTTCTCTTTTCTATTCTTGTCTCTTCTTTTCTCTTTTCCATTTCTCTTCTTTTCTCTTTTCCCTTTTCTCTATTCTCTTCAGTTCTCTTTTGTCTTCTTTACTCTGTTCCCTTTTCTCTTCTATTCTCTTTTATATTTTCTCTTCTTCTCTCTTTTCTCTTCTTTTTCATTCTCTCTCTTTTCTCTTTTCTCATTTCTCATTTCTCTTTTCTCTTCTTGTCTCTTTTTTCTCTTCTATTCTTTTCTCTTCTTTTCTCTTTTCCATTTTCTCGACTTTTCTCTGGTCTCTTTTCTCTTCTATTCACATTTTTCTTTTATCTTTTCTCTTCTTTTCTCTTTTCCCTTCTTTTTTTTCTTTTCTCTTCTTTCCTCTTTTCTCTTCTTTTCTCTTGTCCCCTTTCACATCTTTTCTCATTTCCCTTTTCTCTTCTTTTCTCTTTTCACTTTTGTCTTCTTTTCTCTTTCCTCATTTCTCTTTTCTCTTCTTTTCTCTTTTCTCTTCTTTTCCATTCTCTCTCTTTTCTCTTTTCTCATTTTCATTTCTCTTTTCTCTTCTTGTCTCTTTTTTCTCTTCTATTCTTTTCTCTTCTTTTCTCTTTTCCATATTCTCTCCTTTTTTCTCGTCTCTTTTCTCTTCTATTCACTTTTCTCTTTTATCTTTTCTCTTCTTTACTCTTCTTTTCTCTTTTCCCTTCTTTTTTTTCTTTTCTCTTCTTTCCTCTTGTCCCCTTTCTCTTCTTTTCTCATTTCCCTTTTCTCTTCTTTTCTCTTTTCTCTTTTGTCTTCTTTTCTCTTTCCTCATTTCTCTTTTCTCTTCTATTCTCTTTTCTCTTCTTTTCATTTCTTTTCTATTCCTTTCTCTTTTCACTTTTCTTTTCGCTTTTCTCTTTTCTCTTCTTTGCTCTTTTATTTTTTCTCTTTACTCTTTTCTCTTCTTTTCTCATTTCTCTTCTATTCTCTTTTCTCTTTACTCTTCTTCTCTCTTTTCTCTTCTTTTTCATTCTCTCTCTTTTCTATTTTCTCATTTCTCATTTCTCTTTTCTCTTCTTGTCTCTTTTTTCTCTTCTATTCTTTTCTCTTCTTTTCTCTTTTCCATTTTCTCGACTTTTCTCTGGTCTCTTTTCTCTTCTATTCACATTTTTCTTTTATCTTTTCTCTTCTTTTCTCTTCTTTCCTCTTTTCTCTTTTCTATTCTTGTCTCTTCTTTTCTCTTTTCCATTTCTCTTCTTTTCTCTTTTCCCTTTTCTCTATTCTCTTCAGTTCTCTTTTGTCTTCTTTACTCTGTTCCCTTTTCTCTTCTATTCTCTTTTATATTTTCTCTTCTTCTCTCTTTTCTCTTCTTTTTCATTCTCTCTCTTTTCTCTTTTCTCATTTCTCATTTCTCTTTTCTCTTCTTGTCTCTTTTTTCTCTTCTATTCTTTTCTCTTTTCCATTTTCTCGACTTTTCTCTGGTCTCTTTTCTCTTCTATTCACATTTTTCTTTTATCTTTTCTCTTCTTTTCTCTTTTCCCTTCTTTTTTTTCTTTTCTCTTCTTTCCTCTTTTCTCTTCTTTTCTCTTGTCCCCTTTCACATCTTTTCTCATTTCCCTTTTCTCTTCTTTTCTCTTTTCACTTTTGTCTTCTTTTCTCTTTCCTCATTTCTCTTTTCTCTTCTTTTCTCTTTTCTCTTCTTTTCCATTCTCTCTCTTTTCTCTTTTCTCATTTTCATTTCTCTTTTCTCTTCTTGTCTCTTTTTTCTCTTCTATTCTTTTCTCTTCTTTTCTCATTTCTCTTCTATTCTCTTTTCTCTTTACTCTTCTTCTCTCTTTTCTCTTCTTTTTCATTCTCTCTCTTTTCTATTTTCTCATTTCTCATTTCTCTTTTCTCTTCTTGTCTCTTTTTTCTCTTCTATTCTTTTCTCTTCTTTTCTCTTTTCCATTTTCTCGACTTTTCTCTGGTCTCTTTTCTCTTCTATTCACATTTTTCTTTTATCTTTTCTCTTCTTTTCTCTTCTTTCCTCTTTTCTCTTTTCTATTCTTGTCTCTTCTTTTCTCTTTTCCATTTCTCTTCTTTTCTCTTTTCCCTTTTCTCTATTCTCTTCAGTTCTCTTTTGTCTTCTTTACTCTGTTCCCTTTTCTCTTCTATTCTCTTTTATATTTTCTCTTCTTCTCTCTTTTCTCTTCTTTTTCATTCTCTCTCTTTTCTCTTTTCTCATTTCTCATTTCTGTTTTCTCTTCTTGTCTCTTTTTTCTCTTCTATTCTTTTCTCTTCTTTTCTCTTTTCCATTTTCTCGACTTTTCTCTGGTCTCTTTTCTCTTCTATTCACATTTTTCTTTTATCTTTTCTCTTCTTTTCTCTTTTCCCTTCTTTTTTTTCTTTTCTCTTCTTTCCTCTTTTCTCTTCTTTTCTCTTGTCCCCTTTCACATCTTTTCTCATTTCCCTTTTCTCTTCTTTTCTCTTTTCACTTTTGTCTTCTTTTCTCTTTCCTCATTTCTCTTTTCTCTTCTTTTCTCTTTTCTCTTCTTTTCCATTCTCTCTCTTTTCTCTTTTCTCATTTTCATTTCTCTTTTCTCTTCTTGTCTCTTTTTTCTCTTCTATTCTTTTCTCTTCTTTTCTCTTTTCCATATTCTCTCCTTTTTTCTCGTCTCTTTTCTCTTCTATTCACTTTTCTCTTTTATCTTTTCTCTTCTTTACTCTTCTTTTCTCTTTTCCCTTCTTTTTTTTTCTTTTCTCTTCTTTCCTCTTGTCCCCTTTCTCTTCTTTTCTCATTTCCCTTTTCTCTTCTTTTCTCTTTTCTCTTTTGTCTTCTTTTCTCTTTCCTCATTTCTCTTTTCTCTTCTATTCTCTTTTCTCTTCTTTTCATTTCTTTTCTATTCCTTTCTCTTTTCACTTTTCTTTTCGCTTTTCTCTTTTCTCTTCTTTGCTCTTTTATTTTTTCTCTTTACTCTTTTCTCTTCTTTTCTCATTTCTCTTCTATTCTCTTTTCTCTTTACTCTTCTTCTCTCTTTTCTCTTCTTTTTCATTCTCTCTCTTTTCTATTTTCTCATTTCTCATTTCTCTTTTCTCTTCTTGTCTCTTTTTTCTCTTCTATTCTTTTCTCTTCTTTTCTCTTTTCCATTTTCTCGACTTTTCTCTGGTCTCTTTTCTCTTCTATTCACATTTTTCTTTTATCTTTTCTCTTCTTTTCTCTTCTTTCCTCTTTTCTCTTTTCTATTCTTGTCTCTTCTTTTCTCTTTTCCATTTCTCTTCTTTTCTCTTTTCTCTTTTCTCTATTCTCTTCAGTTCTCTTTTGTCTTCTTTACTCTGTTCCCTTTTCTCTTCTATTCTCTTTTATATTTTCTCTTCTTCTCTCTTTTCTCTTCTTTTTCATTCTCTCTCTTTTCTCTTTTCTCATTTCTCATTTCTCTTTTCTCTTCTTGTCTCTTTTTTCTCTTCTATTCTTTTCTCTTCTTTTCTCTTTTCCATTTTCTCGACTTTTCTCTGGTCTCTTTTCTCTTCTATTCACATTTTTCTTTTATCTTTTCTCTTCTTTTCTCTTTTCCCTTCTTTTTTTTCTTTTCTCTTCTTTCCTCTTTTCTCTTCTTTTCTCTTGTCCCCTTTCACATCTTTTCTCATTTCCCTTTTCTCTTCTTTTCTCTTTTCACTTTTGTCTTCTTTTCTCTTTCCTCATTTCTCTTTTCTCTTCTTTTCTCTTTTCTCTTCTTTTCCATTCTCTCTCTTTTCTCTTTTCTCATTTTTATTTCTCTTTTCTCTTCTTGTCTCTTTTTTCTCTTCTATTCTTTTCTCTTCTTTTCTCTTTTCCATATTCTCTCCTTTTTTCTCGTCTCTTTTCTCTTCTATTCACTTTTCTCTTTTATCTTTTCTCTTCTTTACTCTTCTTTTCTCTTTTCCCTTCTTTTTTTTCTTTTCTCTTCTTTCCTCTTGTCCCCTTTCTCTTCTTTTCTCATTTCCCTTTTCTCTTCTTTTCTCTTTTCTCTTTTGTCTTCTTTTCTCTTTCCTCATTTCTCTTTTCTCTTCTATTCTCTTTTCTCTTCTTTTCATTTCTTTTCTATTCCTTTCTCTTTTCACTTTTCTTTTCGCTTTTCTCTTTTCTCTTCTTTGCTCTTTTATTTTTTCTCTTTACTCTTTTCTCTTCTTTTCTCATTTCTCTTCTATTCTCTTTTCTCTTTACTCTTCTTCTCTCTTTTCTCTTCTTTTTCATTCTCTCTCTTTTCTATTTTCTCATTTCTCATTTCTCTTTTCTCTTCTTGTCTCTTTTTTCTCTTCTATTCTTTTCTCTTCTTTTCTCTTTTCCATTTTCTCGACTTTTCTCTGGTCTCTTTTCTCTTCTATTCACATTTTTCTTTTATCTTTTCTCTTCTTTTCTCTTCTTTCCTCTTTTCTCTTTTCTATTCTTGTCTCTTCTTTTCTCTTTTCCATTTCTCTTCTTTTCTCTTTTCCCTTTTCTCTATTCTCTTCAGTTCTCTTTTGTCTTCTTTACTCTGTTCCCTTTTCTCTTCTATTCTCTTTTATATTTTCTCTTCTTCTCTCTTTTCTCTTCTTTTTCATTCTCTCTCTTTTCTCTTTTCTCATTTCTCATTTCTCTTTTCTCTTCTTGTCTCTTTTTTCTCTTCTATTCTTTTCTCTTCTTTTCTCTTTTCCATTTTCTCGACTTTTCTCTGGTCTCTTTTCTCTTCTATTCACATTTTTCTTTTATCTTTTCTCTTCTTTTCTCTTTTCCCTTCTTTTTTTTCTTTTCTCTTCTTTCCTCTTTTCTCTTCTTTTCTCTTGTCCCCTTTCACATCTTTTCTCATTTCCCTTTTCTCTTCTTTTCTCTTTTCACTTTTGTCTTCTTTTCTCTTTCCTCATTTCTCTTTTCTCTTCTTTTCTCTTTTCTCTTCTTTTCCATTCTCTCTCTTTTCTCTTTTCTCATTTTCATTTCTCTTTTCTCTTCTTGTCTCTTTTTTCTCTTCTATTCTTTTCTCTTCTTTTCTCTTTTCCATATTCTCTCCTTTTTTCTCGTCTCTTTTCTCTTCTATTCACTTTTCTCTTTTATCTTTTCTCTTCTTTACTCTTCTTTTCTCTTTTCCCTTCTTTTTTTTCTTTTCTCTTCTTTCCTCTTGTCCCCTTTCTCTTCTTTTCTCATTTCCCTTTTCTCTTCTTTTCTCTTTTCTCTTTTGTCTTCTTTTCTCTTTCCTCATTTCTCTTTTCTCTTCTATTCTCTTTTCTCTTCTTTTCATTTCTTTTCTATTCCTTTCTCTTTTCACTTTTCTTTTCGCTTTTCTCTTTTCTCTTCTTTGCTCTTTTATTTTTTCTCTTTACTCTTTTCTCTTCTTTTCTCATTTCTCTTCTATTCTCTTTTCTCTTTACTCTTCTTCTCTCTTTTCTCTTCTTTTTCATTCTCTCTCTTTTCTATTTTCTCATTTCTCATTTCTCTTTTCTCTTCTTGTCTCTTTTTTCTCTTCTATTCTTTTCTCTTCTTTTCTCTTTTCCATTTTCTCGACTTTTCTCTGGTCTCTTTTCTCTTCTATTCACATTTTTCTTTTATCTTTTCTCTTCTTTTCTCTTCTTTCCTCTTTTCTCTTTTCTATTCTTGTCTCTTCTTTTCTCTTTTCCATTTCTCTTCTTTTCTCTTTTCTCTTTTCTCTATTCTCTTCAGTTCTCTTTTGTCTTCTTTACTCTGTTCCCTTTTCTCTTCTATTCTCTTTTATATTTTCTCTTCTTCTCTCTTTTCTCTTCTTTTTCATTCTCTCTCTTTTCTCTTTTCTCATTTCTCATTTCTCTTTTCTCTTCTTGTCTCTTTTTTCTCTTCTATTCTTTTCTCTTCTTTTCTCTTTTCCATTTTCTCGACTTTTCTCTGGTCTCTTTTCTCTTCTATTCACATTTTTCTTTTATCTTTTCTCTTCTTTTCTCTTTTCCCTTCTTTTTTTTCTTTTCTCTTCTTTCCTCTTTTCTCTTCTTTTCTCTTGTCCCCTTTCACATCTTTTCTCATTTCCCTTTTCTCTTCTTTTCTCTTTTCACTTTTGTCTTCTTTTCTCTTTCCTCATTTCTCTTTTCTCTTCTTTTCTCTTTTCTCTTCTTTTCCATTCTCTCTCTTTTCTCTTTTCTCATTTTCATTTCTCTTTTCTCTTCTTGTCTCTTTTTTCTCTTCTATTCTTTTCTCTTCTTTTCTCTTTTCCATATTCTCTCCTTTTTTCTCGTCTCTTTTCTCTTCTATTCACTTTTCTCTTTTATCTTTTCTCTTCTTTACTCTTCTTTTCTCTTTTCCCTTCTTTTTTTTCTTTTCTCTTCTTTCCTCTTGTCCCCTTTCTCTTCTTTTCTCATTTCCCTTTTCTCTTCTTTTCTCTTTTCTCTTTTGTCTTCTTTTCTCTTTCCTCATTTCTCTTTTCTCTTCTATTCTCTTTTCTCTTCTTTTCATTTCTTTTCTATTCCTTTCTCTTTTCACTTTTCTTTTCGCTTTTCTCTTTTCTCTTCTTTGCTCTTTTATT
Source organism: Chiloscyllium punctatum (assembly GCF_047496795.1). NCBI lineage: Eukaryota > Metazoa > Chordata > Chondrichthyes > Orectolobiformes > Hemiscylliidae > Chiloscyllium > Chiloscyllium punctatum. Next base: position 38,269,977 of record NC_092779.1, read on the forward strand.
TTTTCTCTTTACTCTTTTCTCTTCTTTTCTCATTTCTCTTCTATTCTCTTTTCTCTTTACTCTTCTTCTCTCTTTTCTCTTCTTTTTCATTCTCTCTCTTTTCTATTTTCTCATTTTCATTTCTCTTTTCTCTTCTTGTCTCTTTTTTCTCTTCTATTCTTTTCTCTTCTTTTCTCTTTTCCATATTCTCTCCTTTTTTCTCGTCTCTTTTCTCTTCTATTCACTTTTCTCTTTTATCTTTTCTCTTCTTTACTCTTCTTTTCTCTTTTCCCTTCTTTTTTTTCTTTTCTCTTCTTTCCTCTTGTCCCCTTTCTCTTCTTTTCTCATTTCCCTTTTCTCTTCTTTTCTCTTTTCTCTTTTGTCTTCTTTTCTCTTTCCTCATTTCTCTTTTCTCTTCTATTCTCTTTTCTCTTCTTTTCATTTCTTTTCTATTCCTTTCTCTTTTCACTTTTCTTTTCGCTTTTCTCTTTTCTCTTCTTTGCTCTTTTATTTTTTCTCTTTACTCTTTTCTCTTCTTTTCTCATTTCTCTTCTATTCTCTTTTCTCTTTACTCTTCTTCTCTCTTTTCTCTTCTTTTTCATTCTCTCTCTTTTCTATTTTCTCATTTCTCATTTCTCTTTTCTCTTCTTGTCTCTTTTTTCTCTTCTATTCTTTTCTCTTCTTTTCTCTTTTCCATTTTCTCGACTTTTCTCTGGTCTCTTTTCTCTTCTATTCACATTTTTCTTTTATCTTTTCTCTTCTTTTCTCTTCTTTCCTCTTTTCTCTTTTCTATTCTTGTCTCTTCTTTTCTCTTTTCCATTTCTCTTCTTTTCTCTTTTCCCTTTTCTCTATTCTCTTCAGTTCTCTTTTGTCTTCTTTACTCTGTTCCCTTTTCTCTTCTATTCTCTTTTATATTTTCTCTTCTTCTCTCTTTTCTCTTCTTTTTCATTCTCTCTCTTTTCTCTTTTCTCATTTCTCATTTCTCTTTTCTCTTCTTGTCTCTTTTTTCTCTTCTATTCTTTTCTCTTCTTTTCTCTTTTCCATTTTCTCGACTTTTCTCTGGTCTCTTTTCTCTTCTATTCACATTTTTCTTTTATCTTTTCTCTTCTTTTCTCTTTTCCCTTCTTTTTTTTCTTTTCTCTTCTTTCCTCTTTTCTCTTCTTTTCTCTTGTCCCCTTTCACATCTTTTCTCATTTCCCTTTTCTCTTCTTTTCTCTTTTCACTTTTGTCTTCTTTTCTCTTTCCTCATTTCTCTTTTCTCTTCTTTTCTCTTTTCTCTTCTTTTCCATTCTCTCTCTTTTCTCTTTTCTCATTTTCATTTCTCTTTTCTCTTCTTGTCTCTTTTTTCTCTTCTATTCTTTTCTCTTCTTTTCTCTTTTCCATATTCTCTCCTTTTTTCTCGTCTCTTTTCTCTTCTATTCACTTTTCTCTTTTATCTTTTCTCTTCTTTACTCTTCTTTTCTCTTTTCCCTTCTTTTTTTTTCTTTTCTCTTCTTTCCTCTTGTCCCCTTTCTCTTCTTTTCTCATTTCCCTTTTCTCTTCTTTTCTCTTTTCTCTTTGTCTTCTTTTCTCTTTCCTCATTTCTCTTTTCTCTTCTATTCTCTTTTCTCTTCTTTTCATTTCTTTTCTATTCCTTTCTCTTTTCACTTTTCTTTTCGCTTTTCTCTTTTCTCTTCTTTGCTCTTTTATTTTTTCTCTTTACTCTTTTCTCTTCTTTTCTCATTTCTCTTCTATTCTCTTTTCTCTTTACTCTTCTTCTCTCTTTTCTCTTCTTTTTCATTCTCTCTCTTTTCTATTTTCTCATTTCTCATTTCTCTTTTCTCTTCTTGTCTCTTTTTTCTCTTCTATTCTTTTCTCTTCTTTTCTCTTTTCCATTTTCTCGACTTTTCTCTGGTCTCTTTTCTCTTCTATTCACATTTTTCTTTTATCTTTTCTCTTCTTTTCTCTTCTTTCCTCTTTTCTCTTTTCTATTCTTGTCTCTTCTTTTCTCTTTTCCATTTCTCTTCTTTTCTCTTTTCCCTTTTCTCTATTCTCTTCAGTTCTCTTTTGTCTTCTTTACTCTGTTCCCTTTTCTCTTCTATTCTCTTTTATATTTTCTCTTCTTCTCTCTTTTCTCTTCTTTTTCATTCTCTCTCTTTTCTCTTTTCTCATTTCTCATTTCTCTTTTCTCTTCTTGTCTCTTTTTTCTCTTCTATTCTTTTCTCTTCTTTTCTCTTTTCCATTTTCTCGACTTTTCTCTGATCTCTTTTCTCTTCTATTCACATTTTTCTTTTATCTTTTCTCTTCTTTTCTCTTCTTTCCTCTTTTCTCTTTTCTATTCTTGTCTCTTCTTTTCTCTTTTCCATTTCTCTTCTTTTCTCTTTTCTCTTTTCTCTATTCTCTTCAGTTCTCTTTTGTCTTCTTTACTCTGTTCCCTTTTCTCTTCTATTCTCTTTTATATTTTCTCTTCTTCTCTCTTTTCTCTTCTTTTTCATTCTCTCTCTTTTCTCTTTTCTCATTTCTCATTTCTCTTTTCTCTTCTTGTCTCTTTTTTCTCTTCTATTCTTTTCTCTTCTTTTCTCTTTTCCATTTTCTCGACTTTTCTCTGGTCTCTTTTCTCTTCTATTCACATTTTTCTTTTATCTTTTCTCTTCTTTTCTCTTTTCCCTTCTTTTTTTTCTTTTCTCTTCTTTCCTCTTTTCTCTTCTTTTCTCTTGTCCCCTTTCACATCTTTTCTCATTTCCCTTTTCTCTTCTTTTCTCTTTTCACTTTTGTCTTCTTTTCTCTTTCCTCATTTCTCTTTTCTCTTCTTTTCTCTTTTCTCTTCTTTTCCATTCTCTCTCTTTTCTCTTTTCTCATTTTTATTTCTCTTTTCTCTTCTTGTCTCTTTTTTCTCTTCTATTCTTTTCTCTTCTTTTCTCTTTTCCATATTCTCTCCTTTTTTCTCGTCTCTTTTCTCTTCTATTCACTTTTCTCTTTTATCTTTTCTCTTCTTTACTCTTCTTTTCTCTTTTCCCTTCTTTTTTTTCTTTTCTCTTCTTTCCTCTTGTCCCCTTTCTCTTCTTTTCTCATTTCCCTTTTCTCTTCTTTTCTCTTTTCTCTTTTGTCTTCTTTTCTCTTTCCTCATTTCTCTTTTCTCTTCTATTCTCTTTTCTCTTCTTTTCATTTCTTTTCTATTCCTTTCTCTTTTCACTTTTCTTTTCGCTTTTCTCTTTTCTCTTCTTTGCTCTTTTATTTTTTCTCTTTACTCTTTTCTCTTCTTTTCTCATTTCTCTTCTATTCTCTTTTCTCTTTACTCTTCTTCTCTCTTTTCTCTTCTTTTTCATTCTCTCTCTTTTCTATTTTCTCATTTCTCATTTCTCTTTTCTCTTCTTGTCTCTTTTTTCTCTTCTATTCTTTTCTCTTCTTTTCTCTTTTCCATTTTCTCGACTTTTCTCTGGTCTCTTTTCTCTTCTATTCACATTTTTCTTTTATCTTTTCTCTTCTTTTCTCTTCTTTCCTCTTTTCTCTTTTCTATTCTTGTCTCTTCTTTTCTCTTTTCCATTTCTCTTCTTTTCTCTTTTCCCTTTTCTCTATTCTCTTCAGTTCTCTTTTGTCTTCTTTACTCTGTTCCCTTTTCTCTTCTATTCTCTTTTATATTTTCTCTTCTTCTCTCTTTTCTCTTCTTTTTCATTCTCTCTCTTTTCTCTTTTCTCATTTCTCATTTCTCTTTTCTCTTCTTGTCTCTTTTTTCTCTTCTATTCTTTTCTCTTCTTTTCTCTTTTCCATTTTCTCGACTTTTCTCTGGTCTCTTTTCTCTTCTATTCACATTTTTCTTTTATCTTTTCTCTTCTTTTCTCTTTTCCCTTCTTTTTTTTCTTTTCTCTTCTTTCCTCTTTTCTCTTCTTTTCTCTTGTCCCCTTTCACATCTTTTCTCATTTCCCTTTTCTCTTCTTTTCTCTTTTCACTTTTGTCTTCTTTTCTCTTTCCTCATTTCTCTTTTCTCTTCTTTTCTCTTTTCTCTTCTTTTCCATTCTCTCTCTTTTCTCTTTTCTCATTTTCATTTCTCTTTTCTCTTCTTGTCTCTTTTTTCTCTTCTATTCTTTTCTCTTCTTTTCTCTTTTCCATATTCTCTCCTTTTTTCTCGTCTCTTTTCTCTTCTATTCACTTTTCTCTTTTATCTTTTCTCTTCTTTACTCTTCTTTTCTCTTTTCCCTTCTTTTTTTTCTTTTCTCTTCTTTCCTCTTGTCCCCTTTCTCTTCTTTTCTCATTTCCCTTTTCTCTTCTTTTCTCTTTTCTCTTTTGTCTTCTTTTCTCTTTCCTCATTTCTCTTTTCTCTTCTATTCTCTTTTCTCTTCTTTTCATTTCTTTTCTATTCCTTTCTCTTTTCACTTTTCTTTTCGCTTTTCTCTTTTCTCTTCTTTGCTCTTTTATTTTTTCTCTTTACTCTTTTCTCTTCTTTTCTCATTTCTCTTCTATTCTCTTTTCTCTTTACTCTTCTTCTCTCTTTTCTCTTCTTTTTCATTCTCTCTCTTTTCTATTTTCTCATTTCTCATTTCTCTTTTCTCTTCTTGTCTCTTTTTTCTCTTCTATTCTTTTCTCTTCTTTTCTCTTTTCCATTTTCTCGACTTTTCTCTGGTCTCTTTTCTCTTCTATTCACATTTTTCTTTTATCTTTTCTCTTCTTTTCTCTTCTTTCCTCTTTTCTCTTTTCTATTCTTGTCTCTTCTTTTCTCTTTTCCATTTCTCTTCTTTTCTCTTTTCCCTTTTCTCTATTCTCTTCAGTTCTCTTTTGTCTTCTTTACTCTGTTCCCTTTTCTCTTCTATTCTCTTTTATATTTTCTCTTCTTCTCTCTTTTCTCTTCTTTTTCATTCTCTCTCTTTTCTCTTTTCTCATTTCTCATTTCTCTTTTCTCTTCTTGTCTCTTTTTTCTCTTCTATTCTTTTCTCTTTTCCATTTTCTCGACTTTTCTCTGGTCTCTTTTCTCTTCTATTCACATTTTTCTTTTATCTTTTCTCTTCTTTTCTCTTTTCCCTTCTTTTTTTTCTTTTCTCTTCTTTCCTCTTTTCTCTTCTTTTCTCTTGTCCCCTTTCACATCTTTTCTCATTTCCCTTTTCTCTTCTTTTCTCTTTTCACTTTTGTCTTCTTTTCTCTTTCCTCATTTCTCTTTTCTCTTCTTTTCTCTTTTCTCTTCTTTTCCATTCTCTCTCTTTTCTCTTTTCTCATTTTCATTTCTCTTTTCTCTTCTTGTCTCTTTTTTCTCTTCTATTCTTTTCTCTTCTTTTCTCATTTCTCTTCTATTCTCTTTTCTCTTTACTCTTCTTCTCTCTTTTCTCTTCTTTTTCATTCTCTCTCTTTTCTATTTTCTCATTTCTCATTTCTCTTTTCTCTTCTTGTCTCTTTTTTCTCTTCTATTCTTTTCTCTTCTTTTCTCTTTTCCATTTTCTCGACTTTTCTCTGGTCTCTTTTCTCTTCTATTCACATTTTTCTTTTATCTTTTCTCTTCTTTTCTCTTCTTTCCTCTTTTCTCTTTTCTATTCTTGTCTCTTCTTTTCTCTTTTCCATTTCTCTTCTTTTCTCTTTTCCCTTTTCTCTATTCTCTTCAGTTCTCTTTTGTCTTCTTTACTCTGTTCCCTTTTCTCTTCTATTCTCTTTTATATTTTCTCTTCTTCTCTCTTTTCTCTTCTTTTTCATTCTCTCTCTTTTCTCTTTTCTCATTTCTCATTTCTGTTTTCTCTTCTTGTCTCTTTTTTCTCTTCTATTCTTTTCTCTTCTTTTCTCTTTTCCATTTTCTCGACTTTTCTCTGGTCTCTTTTCTCTTCTATTCACATTTTTCTTTTATCTTTTCTCTTCTTTTCTCTTTTCCCTTCTTTTTTTTCTTTTCTCTTCTTTCCTCTTTTCTCTTCTTTTCTCTTGTCCCCTTTCACATCTTTTCTCATTTCCCTTTTCTCTTCTTTTCTCTTTTCACTTTTGTCTTCTTTTCTCTTTCCTCATTTCTCTTTTCTCTTCTTTTCTCTTTTCTCTTCTTTTCCATTCTCTCTCTTTTCTCTTTTCTCATTTTCATTTCTCTTTTCTCTTCTTGTCTCTTTTTTCTCTTCTATTCTTTTCTCTTCTTTTCTCTTTTCCATATTCTCTCCTTTTTTCTCGTCTCTTTTCTCTTCTATTCACTTTTCTCTTTTATCTTTTCTCTTCTTTACTCTTCTTTTCTCTTTTCCCTTCTTTTTTTTTCTTTTCTCTTCTTTCCTCTTGTCCCCTTTCTCTTCTTTTCTCATTTCCCTTTTCTCTTCTTTTCTCTTTTCTCTTTTGTCTTCTTTTCTCTTTCCTCATTTCTCTTTTCTCTTCTATTCTCTTTTCTCTTCTTTTCATTTCTTTTCTATTCCTTTCTCTTTTCACTTTTCTTTTCGCTTTTCTCTTTTCTCTTCTTTGCTCTTTTATTTTTTCTCTTTACTCTTTTCTCTTCTTTTCTCATTTCTCTTCTATTCTCTTTTCTCTTTACTCTTCTTCTCTCTTTTCTCTTCTTTTTCATTCTCTCTCTTTTCTATTTTCTCATTTCTCATTTCTCTTTTCTCTTCTTGTCTCTTTTTTCTCTTCTATTCTTTTCTCTTCTTTTCTCTTTTCCATTTTCTCGACTTTTCTCTGGTCTCTTTTCTCTTCTATTCACATTTTTCTTTTATCTTTTCTCTTCTTTTCTCTTCTTTCCTCTTTTCTCTTTTCTATTCTTGTCTCTTCTTTTCTCTTTTCCATTTCTCTTCTTTTCTCTTTTCTCTTTTCTCTATTCTCTTCAGTTCTCTTTTGTCTTCTTTACTCTGTTCCCTTTTCTCTTCTATTCTCTTTTATATTTTCTCTTCTTCTCTCTTTTCTCTTCTTTTTCATTCTCTCTCTTTTCTCTTTTCTCATTTCTCATTTCTCTTTTCTCTTCTTGTCTCTTTTTTCTCTTCTATTCTTTTCTCTTCTTTTCTCTTTTCCATTTTCTCGACTTTTCTCTGGTCTCTTTTCTCTTCTATTCACATTTTTCTTTTATCTTTTCTCTTCTTTTCTCTTTTCCCTTCTTTTTTTTCTTTTCTCTTCTTTCCTCTTTTCTCTTCTTTTCTCTTGTCCCCTTTCACATCTTTTCTCATTTCCCTTTTCTCTTCTTTTCTCTTTTCACTTTTGTCTTCTTTTCTCTTTCCTCATTTCTCTTTTCTCTTCTTTTCTCTTTTCTCTTCTTTTCCATTCTCTCTCTTTTCTCTTTTCTCATTTTTATTTCTCTTTTCTCTTCTTGTCTCTTTTTTCTCTTCTATTCTTTTCTCTTCTTTTCTCTTTTCCATATTCTCTCCTTTTTTCTCGTCTCTTTTCTCTTCTATTCACTTTTCTCTTTTATCTTTTCTCTTCTTTACTCTTCTTTTCTCTTTTCCCTTCTTTTTTTTCTTTTCTCTTCTTTCCTCTTGTCCCCTTTCTCTTCTTTTCTCATTTCCCTTTTCTCTTCTTTTCTCTTTTCTCTTTTGTCTTCTTTTCTCTTTCCTCATTTCTCTTTTCTCTTCTATTCTCTTTTCTCTTCTTTTCATTTCTTTTCTATTCCTTTCTCTTTTCACTTTTCTTTTCGCTTTTCTCTTTTCTCTTCTTTGCTCTTTTATTTTTTCTCTTTACTCTTTTCTCTTCTTTTCTCATTTCTCTTCTATTCTCTTTTCTCTTTACTCTTCTTCTCTCTTTTCTCTTCTTTTTCATTCTCTCTCTTTTCTATTTTCTCATTTCTCATTTCTCTTTTCTCTTCTTGTCTCTTTTTTCTCTTCTATTCTTTTCTCTTCTTTTCTCTTTTCCATTTTCTCGACTTTTCTCTGGTCTCTTTTCTCTTCTATTCACATTTTTCTTTTATCTTTTCTCTTCTTTTCTCTTCTTTCCTCTTTTCTCTTTTCTATTCTTGTCTCTTCTTTTCTCTTTTCCATTTCTCTTCTTTTCTCTTTTCCCTTTTCTCTATTCTCTTCAGTTCTCTTTTGTCTTCTTTACTCTGTTCCCTTTTCTCTTCTATTCTCTTTTATATTTTCTCTTCTTCTCTCTTTTCTCTTCTTTTTCATTCTCTCTCTTTTCTCTTTTCTCATTTCTCATTTCTCTTTTCTCTTCTTGTCTCTTTTTTCTCTTCTATTCTTTTCTCTTCTTTTCTCTTTTCCATTTTCTCGACTTTTCTCTGGTCTCTTTTCTCTTCTATTCACATTTTTCTTTTATCTTTTCTCTTCTTTTCTCTTTTCCCTTCTTTTTTTTCTTTTCTCTTCTTTCCTCTTTTCTCTTCTTTTCTCTTGTCCCCTTTCACATCTTTTCTCATTTCCCTTTTCTCTTCTTTTCTCTTTTCACTTTTGTCTTCTTTTCTCTTTCCTCATTTCTCTTTTCTCTTCTTTTCTCTTTTCTCTTCTTTTCCATTCTCTCTCTTTTCTCTTTTCTCATTTTCATTTCTCTTTTCTCTTCTTGTCTCTTTTTTCTCTTCTATTCTTTTCTCTTCTTTTCTCTTTTCCATATTCTCTCCTTTTTTCTCGTCTCTTTTCTCTTCTATTCACTTTTCTCTTTTATCTTTTCTCTTCTTTACTCTTCTTTTCTCTTTTCCCTTCTTTTTTTTCTTTTCTCTTCTTTCCTCTTGTCCCCTTTCTCTTCTTTTCTCATTTCCCTTTTCTCTTCTTTTCTCTTTTCTCTTTTGTCTTCTTTTCTCTTTCCTCATTTCTCTTTTCTCTTCTATTCTCTTTTCTCTTCTTTTCATTTCTTTTCTATTCCTTTCTCTTTTCACTTTTCTTTTCGCTTTTCTCTTTTCTCTTCTTTGCTCTTTTATTTTTTCTCTTTACTCTTTTCTCTTCTTTTCTCATTTCTCTTCTATTCTCTTTTCTCTTTACTCTTCTTCTCTCTTTTCTCTTCTTTTTCATTCTCTCTCTTTTCTATTTTCTCATTTCTCATTTCTCTTTTCTCTTCTTGTCTCTTTTTTCTCTTCTATTCTTTTCTCTTCTTTTCTCTTTTCCATTTTCTCGACTTTTCTCTGGTCTCTTTTCTCTTCTATTCACATTTTTCTTTTATCTTTTCTCTTCTTTTCTCTTCTTTCCTCTTTTCTCTTTTCTATTCTTGTCTCTTCTTTTCTCTTTTCCATTTCTCTTCTTTTCTCTTTTCTCTTTTCTCTATTCTCTTCAGTTCTCTTTTGTCTTCTTTACTCTGTTCCCTTTTCTCTTCTATTCTCTTTTATATTTTCTCTTCTTCTCTCTTTTCTCTTCTTTTTCATTCTCTCTCTTTTCTCTTTTCTCATTTCTCATTTCTCTTTTCTCTTCTTGTCTCTTTTTTCTCTTCTATTCTTTTCTCTTCTTTTCTCTTTTCCATTTTCTCGACTTTTCTCTGGTCTCTTTTCTCTTCTATTCACATTTTTCTTTTATCTTTTCTCTTCTTTTCTCTTTTCCCTTCTTTTTTTTCTTTTCTCTTCTTTCCTCTTTTCTCTTCTTTTCTCTTGTCCCCTTTCACATCTTTTCTCATTTCCCTTTTCTCTTCTTTTCTCTTTTCACTTTTGTCTTCTTTTCTCTTTCCTCATTTCTCTTTTCTCTTCTTTTCTCTTTTCTCTTCTTTTCCATTCTCTCTCTTTTCTCTTTTCTCATTTTCATTTCTCTTTTCTCTTCTTGTCTCTTTTTTCTCTTCTATTCTTTTCTCTTCTTTTCTCTTTTCCATATTCTCTCCTTTTTTCTCGTCTCTTTTCTCTTCTATTCACTTTTCTCTTTTATCTTTTCTCTTCTTTACTCTTCTTTTCTCTTTTCCCTTCTTTTTTTTCTTTTCTCTTCTTTCCTCTTGTCCCCTTTCTCTTCTTTTCTCATTTCCCTTTTCTCTTCTTTTCTCTTTTCTCTTTTGTCTTCTTTTCTCTTTCCTCATTTCTCTTTTCTCTTCTATTCTCTTTTCTCTTCTTTTCATTTCTTTTCTATTCCTTTCTCTTTTCACTTTTCTTTTCGCTTTTCTCTTTTCTCTTCTTTGCTCTTTTATTTTTTCTCTTTACTCTTTTCTCTTCTTTTCTCATTTCTCTTCTATTCTCTTTTCTCTTTACTCTTCTTCTCTCTTTTCTCTTCTTTTTCATTCTCTCTCTTTTCTATTTTCTCATTTTCATTTCTCTTTTCTCTTCTTGTCTCTTTTTTCTCTTCTATTCTTTTCTCTTCTTTTCTCTTTTCCATATTCTCTCCTTTTTTCTCGTCTCTTTTCTCTTCTATTCACTTTTCTCTTTTATCTTTTCTCTTCTTTACTCTTCTTTTCTCTTTTCCCTTCTTTTTTTTCTTTTCTCTTCTTTCCTCTTGTCCCCTTTCTCTTCTTTTCTCATTTCCCTTTTCTCTTCTTTTCTCTTTTCTCTTTTGTCTTCTTTTCTCTTTCCTCATTTCTCTTTTCTCTTCTATTCTCTTTTCTCTTCTTTTCATTTCTTTTCTATTCCTTTCTCTTTTCACTTTTCTTTTCGCTTTTCTCTTTTCTCTTCTTTGCTCTTTTATTTTTTCTCTTTACTCTTTTCTCTTCTTTTCTCATTTCTCTTCTATTCTCTTTTCTCTTTACTCTTCTTCTCTCTTTTCTCTTCTTTTTCATTCTCTCTCTTTTCTATTTTCTCATTTCTCATTTCTCTTTTCTCTTCTTGTCTCTTTTTTCTCTTCTATTCTTTTCTCTTCTTTTCTCTTTTCCATTTTCTCGACTTTTCTCTGGTCTCTTTTCTCTTCTATTCACATTTTTCTTTTATCTTTTCTCTTCTTTTCTCTTCTTTCCTCTTTTCTCTTTTCTATTCTTGTCTCTTCTTTTCTCTTTTCCATTTCTCTTCTTTTCTCTTTTCCCTTTTCTCTATTCTCTTCAGTTCTCTTTTGTCTTCTTTACTCTGTTCCCTTTTCTCTTCTATTCTCTTTTATATTTTCTCTTCTTCTCTCTTTTCTCTTCTTTTTCATTCTCTCTCTTTTCTCTTTTCTCATTTCTCATTTCTCTTTTCTCTTCTTGTCTCTTTTTTCTCTTCTATTCTTTTCTCTTCTTTTCTCTTTTCCATTTTCTCGACTTTTCTCTGGTCTCTTTTCTCTTCTATTCACATTTTTCTTTTATCTTTTCTCTTCTTTTCTCTTTTCCCTTCTTTTTTTTCTTTTCTCTTCTTTCCTCTTTTCTCTTCTTTTCTCTTGTCCCCTTTCACATCTTTTCTCATTTCCCTTTTCTCTTCTTTTCTCTTTTCACTTTTGTCTTCTTTTCTCTTTCCTCATTTCTCTTTTCTCTTCTTTTCTCTTTTCTCTTCTTTTCCATTCTCTCTCTTTTCTCTTTTCTCATTTTCATTTCTCTTTTCTCTTCTTGTCTCTTTTTTCTCTTCTATTCTTTTCTCTTCTTTTCTCTTTTCCATATTCTCTCCTTTTTTCTCGTCTCTTTTCTCTTCTATTCACTTTTCTCTTTTATCTTTTCTCTTCTTTACTCTTCTTTTCTCTTTTCCCTTCTTTTTTTTTCTTTTCTCTTCTTTCCTCTTGTCCCCTTTCTCTTCTTTTCTCATTTCCCTTTTCTCTTCTTTTCTCTTTTCTCTTTTGTCTTCTTTTCTCTTTCCTCATTTCTCTTTTCTCTTCTATTCTCTTTTCTCTTCTTTTCATTTCTTTTCTATTCCTTTCTCTTTTCACTTTTCTTTTCGCTTTTCTCTTTTCTCTTCTTTGCTCTTTTATTTTTTCTCTTTACTCTTTTCTCTTCTTTTCTCATTTCTCTTCTATTCTCTTTTCTCTTTACTCTTCTTCTCTCTTTTCTCTTCTTTTTCATTCTCTCTCTTTTCTATTTTCTCATTTCTCATTTCTCTTTTCTCTTCTTGTCTCTTTTTTCTCTTCTATTCTTTTCTCTTCTTTTCTCTTTTCCATTTTCTCGACTTTTCTCTGGTCTCTTTTCTCTTCTATTCACATTTTTCTTTTATCTTTTCTCTTCTTTTCTCTTCTTTCCTCTTTTCTCTTTTCTATTCTTGTCTCTTCTTTTCTCTTTTCCATTTCTCTTCTTTTCTCTTTTCCCTTTTCTCTATTCTCTTCAGTTCTCTTTTGTCTTCTTTACTCTGTTCCCTTTTCTCTTCTATTCTCTTTTATATTTTCTCTTCTTCTCTCTTTTCTCTTCTTTTTCATTCTCTCTCTTTTCTCTTTTCTCATTTCTCATTTCTCTTTTCTCTTCTTGTCTCTTTTTTCTCTTCTATTCTTTTCTCTTCTTTTCTCTTTTCCATTTTCTCGACTTTTCTCTGGTCTCTTTTCTCTTCTATTCACATTTTTCTTTTATCTTTTCTCTTCTTTTCTCTTTTCCCTTCTTTTTTTTCTTTTCTCTTCTTTCCTCTTTTCTCTTCTTTTCTCTTGTCCCCTTTCACATCTTTTCTCATTTCCCTTTTCTCTTCTTTTCTCTTTTCACTTTTGTCTTCTTTTCTCTTTCCTCATTTCTCTTTTCTCTTCTTTTCTCTTTTCTCTTCTTTTCCATTCTCTCTCTTTTCTCTTTTCTCATTTTCATTTCTCTTTTCTCTTCTTGTCTCTTTTTTCTCTTCTATTCTTTTCTCTTCTTTTCTCTTTTCCATATTCTCTCCTTTTTTCTCGTCTCTTTTCTCTTCTATTCACTTTTCTCTTTTATCTTTTCTCTTCTTTACTCTTCTTTTCTCTTTTCCCTTCTTTTTTTTTCTTTTCTCTTCTTTCCTCTTGTCCCCTTTCTCTTCTTTTCTCATTTCCCTTTTCTCTTCTTTTCTCTTTTCTCTTTTGTCTTCTTTTCTCTTTCCTCATTTCTCTTTTCTCTTCTATTCTCTTTTCTCTTCTTTTCATTTCTTTTCTATTCCTTTCTCTTTTCACTTTTCTTTTCGCTTTTCTCTTTTCTCTTCTTTGCTCTTTTATTTTTTCTCTTTACTCTTTTCTCTTCTTTTCTCATTTCTCTTCTATTCTCTTTTCTCTTTACTCTTCTTCTCTCTTTTCTCTTCTTTTTCATTCTCTCTCTTTTCTATTTTCTCATTTCTCATTTCTCTTTTCTCTTCTTGTCTCTTTTTTCTCTTCTATTCTTTTCTCTTCTTTTCTCTTTTCCATTTTCTCGACTTTTCTCTGGTCTCTTTTCTCTTCTATTCACATTTTTCTTTTATCTTTTCTCTTCTTTTCTCTTCTTTCCTCTTTTCTCTTTTCTATTCTTGTCTCTTCTTTTCTCTTTTCCATTTCTCTTCTTTTCTCTTTTCTCTTTTCTCTATTCTCTTCAGTTCTCTTTTGTCTTCTTTACTCTGTTCCCTTTTCTCTTCTATTCTCTTTTATATTTTCTCTTCTTCTCTCTTTTCTCTTCTTTTTCATTCTCTCTCTTTTCTCTTTTCTCATTTCTCATTTCTCTTTTCTCTTCTTGTCTCTTTTTTCTCTTCTATTCTTTTCTCTTCTTTTCTCTTTTCCATTTTCTCGACTTTTCTCTGGTCTCTTTTCTCTTCTATTCACATTTTTCTTTTATCTTTTCTCTTCTTTTCTCTTTTCCCTTCTTTTTTTTCTTTTCTCTTCTTTCCTCTTTTCTCTTCTTTTCTCTTGTCCCCTTTCACATCTTTTCTCATTTCCCTTTTCTCTTCTTTTCTCTTTTCACTTTTGTCTTCTTTTCTCTTTCCTCATTTCTCTTTTCTCTTCTTTTCTCTTTTCTCTTCTTTTCCATTCTCTCTCTTTTCTCTTTTCTCATTTTCATTTCTCTTTTCTCTTCTTGTCTCTTTTTTCTCTTCTATTCTTTTCTCTTCTTTTCTCTTTTCCATATTCTCTCCTTTTTTCTCGTCTCTTTTCTCTTCTATTCACTTTTCTCTTTTATCTTTTCTCTTCTTTACTCTTCTTTTCTCTTTTCCCTTCTTTTTTTTCTTTTCTCTTCTTTCCTCTTGTCCCCTTTCTCTTCTTTTCTCATTTCCCTTTTCTCTTCTTTTCTCTTTTCTCTTTTGTCTTCTTTTCTCTTTCCTCATTTCTCTTTTCTCTTCTATTCTCTTTTCTCTTCTTTTCATTTCTTTTCTATTCCTTTCTCTTTTCACTTTTCTTTTCGCTTTTCTCTTTTCTCTTCTTTGCTCTTTTATTTTTTCTCTTTACTCTTTTCTCTTCTTTTCTCATTTCTCTTCTATTCTCTTTTCTCTTTACTCTTCTTCTCTCTTTTCTCTTCTTTTTCATTCTCTCTCTTTTCTATTTTCTCATTTCTCATTTCTCTTTTCTCTTCTTGTCTCTTTTTTCTCTTCTATTCTTTTCTCTTCTTTTCTCTTTTCCATTTTCTCGACTTTTCTCTGGTCTCTTTTCTCTTCTATTCACATTTTTCTTTTATCTTTTCTCTTCTTTTCTCTTCTTTCCTCTTTTCTCTTTTCTATTCTTGTCTCTTCTTTTCTCTTTTCCATTTCTCTTCTTTTCTCTTTTCTCTTTTCTCTATTCTCTTCAGTTCTCTTTTGTCTTCTTTACTCTGTTCCCTTTTCTCTTCTATTCTCTTTTATATTTTCTCTTCTTCTCTCTTTTCTCTTCTTTTTCATTCTCTCTCTTTTCTCTTTTCTCATTTCTCATTTCTCTTTTCTCTTCTTGTCTCTTTTTTCTCTTCTATTCTTTTCTCTTCTTTTCTCTTTTCCATTTTCTCGACTTTTCTCTGGTCTCTTTTCTCTTCTATTCACATTTTTCTTTTATCTTTTCTCTTCTTTTCTCTTTTCCCTTCTTTTTTTTCTTTTCTCTTCTTTCCTCTTTTCTCTTCTTTTCTCTTGTCCCCTTTCACATCTTTTCTCATTTCCCTTTTCTCTTCTTTTCTCTTTTCACTTTTGTCTTCTTTTCTCTTTCCTCATTTCTCTTTTCTCTTCTTTTCTCTTTTCTCTTCTTTTCCATTCTCTCTCTTTTCTCTTTTCTCATTTTTCATTTCTCTTTTCTCTTATTGTCTCTTTTTTCTCTTCTATTCTTTTCTCTTCTTTTCTCTTTTCCATTTTCTCGACTTTTCTCTGGTCTCTTTTCTCTTCTATTCACATTTTTCTTTTATCTTTTCTCTTCTTTTCTCTTCTTTCCTCTTTTCTCTTTTCTATTCTTGTCTCTTCTTTTCTCTTTTCCATTTCTCTTCTTTTCTCTTTTCCCTTTTCTCTATTCTCTTCAGTTCTCTTTTGTCTTCTTTACTCTGTTCCCTTTTCTCTTCTATTCTCTTTTATATTTTCTCTTCTTCTCTCTTTTCTCTTCTTTTTCATTCTCTCTCTTTTCTCTTTTCTCATTTCTCATTTCTCTTTTCTCTTCTTGTCTCTTTTTTCTCTTCTATTCTTTTCTCTTCTTTTCTCTTTTCCATTTTCTCGACTTTTCTCTGGTCTCTTTTCTCTTCTATTCACATTTTTCTTTTATCTTTTCTCTTCTTTTCTCTTTTCCCTTCTTTTTTTTCTTTTCTCTTCTTTCCTCTTTTCTCTTCTTTTCTCTTGTCCCCTTTCACATCTTTTCTCATTTCCCTTTTCTCTTCTTTTCTCTTTTCACTTTTGTCTTCTTTTCTCTTTCCTCATTTCTCTTTTCTCTTCTTTTCTCTTTTCTCTTCTTTTCCATTCTCTCTCTTTTCTCTTTTCTCATTTTTCATTTCTCTTTTCTCTTATTGTCTCTTTTTTCTCTTCTATTCTTTTCTCTTCTTTTCTCTTTTCCATATTCTCTCCTTTTTTCTTGTCTCTTTTCTCTTCTATTCACTTTTCTCTTTTATCTTTTCTCTTCTTTTCTCTTCTTTTCTCTTTTCCCTTCTTTTTTTTCTTTTCTCTTCTTTTCTATTTTCTCTTCTATTCTCTTTTCTCTTTACTCTTCTTTTCTCTTTTCCCTTCTTTTTTTCTTTTCTCTTCTTTCCTCTTTTCTCTTCTTTTCTCTTTTCTCTTCTTATCTCTTTTCCCTTTCTCTTTTCTGTTCTTTTCTCTTTTCTCTTCTTTTTTCTTCTTTTCTCTTCTTTTCTCTTTTCTTTTTTCTCTTTACTCTTTTCTCTTCTTTTCTCTTTTCTCTTCTTTTCTCTTTTCCTTTTCTCTTCTATTCTCTTTTCTCTTCTTTTCATTTCTTTTCTATTCCTTTCTCTTTTCACTTTTCTTTTCTCTTTTCTCTTCTTTTCTCTTTTATTTTTTCTCTTTACTCTTTTCTCTTCTTTTCTCTTTTCTCTTCTATTCTCTTTTCTCTTTACTCTTCTTTTCTCTTTTCTCTATTCTCTTCTGTTCTCTTTTGTCTTCTTCACTCTGTTCCCTTTTCTCTTCTGTTCTCTTTTATATTTTCTCTTCTTCTCTCTTTTCCGTTCGTTTTCATTCTCTCTCTTTTCTCTTTTCTCATTTCTCATTTCTCTTTTCTCTTCTTGTCTCTTTTTTCTCTTCTATTCTTTTCTCTTCTTTTCTCTTTTCCATTTTCTCTACTTTTCACTGGTCTCTTTTCTCTTCTATTCACTTTTCTCTTTTATCTGTTCTCTTCTTTGCTCTTCTTTTCTCTTTTGCCTTCTTTTTTTCTTTTCTCTTCTTTCCTCTTTTCTCTTCTTTTCTCTTTTCTCTTTTCTCTTCTTATCTCTTTTCTGTTCTTTTCTCTTTTCTCTTCTTTTTTCTTGTTTTCTCTTCTTTTCTCTTTCCCCTTTTGTCTTTTCGCTTTTCTCTTCTTTTCTCTTTTCTCTTCTTTTCTCTTTTCTTTTTTCTCTTTACTCTTTTCTCTTCTTTTCTCTTTTCTCTTCTTTTCTCTTTTCCTTTTCTCTTCTATTCTCTTTTCTCTTCTTTTCATTTCTTTTCTATTCCTTTCTCTTTTCACTTTTCTTTTCTCTTTTCTCTTCTTTTCTCTTTTATTTTTTCTCTTTACTCTTTTCTCTTCTTTTCTCTTTTCTCTTCTATTCTCTTTTCTCTTTACTCTTCTTTTCTCTTTTCTCTATTCTCTTCTGTTCTCTTTTGTCTTCTTCACTCTGTTCCCTTTTCTCTTCTGTTCTCTTTTATATTTTCTCTTCTTCTCTCTTTTCCGTTCGTTTTCATTCTCTCTCTTTTCTCTTTTCTCATTTCTCATTTCTCTTTTCTCTTCTTGTCTCTTTTTTCTCTTCTATTCTTTTCTCTTCTTTTCTCTTTTCCATTTTCTCTACTTTTCACTGGTCTCTTTTCTCTTCTATTCACTTTTCTCTTTTATCTGTTCTCTTCTTTGCTCTTCTTTTCTCTTTTGCCTTCTTTTTTTCGTTTCTCTTCTTTCCTCTTTTCTCTTCTTTTCTCTTTTCTCTTTTCTCTTCTTATCTCTTTTCTGTTCTTTTCTCTTTTCTCTTCTTTTTTCTTGTTTTCTCTTCTTTTCTCTTTCCCCTTTTGTCTTTTCGCTTTTCTCTTCTTTTCTCTTTTCTCTTCTTTTCTCTTTTCTTTTTTCTCTTTACTCTTTTCTCTTCTTTTCTCTTTTCTCTTCTTTTCTCTTTTCCTTTTCTCTTCTATTCTCTTTTCTCTTCTTTTCATTTCTTTTCTATTCCTTTCTCTTTTCACTTTTCTTTTCTCTTTTCTCTTCTTTTCTCTTTTATTTTTTCTCTTTACTCTTTTCTCTTCTTTTCTCTTTTCTCTTCTATTCTCTTTTCTCTTTACTCTTCTTTTCTCTTTTCTCTATTCTCTTCTGTTCTCTTTTGTCTTCTTCACTCTGTTCCCTTTTCTCTTCTGTTCTCTTTTATATTTTCTCTTCTTCTCTCTTTTCCGTTCGTTTTCATTCTCTCTCTTTTCTCTTTTCTCATTTCTCATTTCTCTTTTCTCTTCTTGTCTCTTTTTTCTCTTCTATTCTTTTCTCTTTTCCAATTTCTCTACTTTTCACTGGTCTCTTTTCTCTTCTATTCACTTTTCTCTTTTATCTTTTCTCTTCTTTTCTCTTCTTTTCTCTTTTCTCTTTTCTATTCTTTTCTCTTCTTTTCTTTTCTCTTTTCCATTTCTCTTCTTTTCTCTTTTCTCTTTTCTCTTTTCTTTTTTCCCTTTTCTCTTCTTTTCTCTTCTTTTCTCTTGTCTCTTTACCCTTTTCCCTTTTCACTTCGTTTCTCTTTTCTCTTATTTTCTCTTTTCTCTTTTCTCTTCTCTTCTCTTTTCTCTTTTCACTTTTCTCTTCTTTTCTCTTCTTTACTCTTTTCCCTTCTTTTTTTCTTTTCTCTTCTTTTCCATTTTCTCTTCTTTTTTTCTTTTCTCTTCTTTTCTCATTTCTCTTTTCTCTTCTTTTCTCTTTTCTCTTCATGTCTATTCTTTTTCCTTTTCACTTCATTTCTCTTCTTTTCTCATCTATTCTCTTTTTCCCTTTTCACTTGTTTTCTCTTTTCTCTTTTCCCTGCGTGTCTTCTTTTCTCTTTTCACTTTTCTCTTCTTTTCCCTTCATTTCTCTTTTCTCTTTTCTCTTTTGTATTCTTTTCTCTTCTATTCACATTTCTCTTTTATCTTTTCTATTCTTTTCTCTTCTTTTCTCTATTCGCTTCTTTTCTCTTCTTTTCTGTTTCTTTATTTCTCTCTTCTCTTCGGTTCGCTTTTCTCTTCTTTGCCCTTTTCTCTTTTCTCTCCTTCTATCCCGGGTTCAATTCCCGCCTCAGGCGACTGACTGTGTGGAGTTTGCACGTTCTCCCCGTGTCTGCGTGGGTTTCCTCCGGGTGCTCCGGTTTCCTCCCACAGTCCAAAGATGTGCAGGTTAGGTGAATTGGCCATGCTAAATTGCCCGTAGTGTTAGGTAAGGGGTAGATGTAGATGTAGGGGTATGGGTGGGTTACGCTTCGGCGGGGCGGTGTGGACTTGTTGGGCCGGAGGGCCTGTTTCCACACTGTAAGTAATCTAATCTAATCTAATCTTCTTTTATCTTCTTTTCTATTTTCTCTTTTCTCGATCTCTTCTGTTCTCTTTTGTCTTCTTTCCGCTGTTCCCTTTTCTCTTCTATTGTCTTGTATCTTTTCTCTTCATTTCTCTTTTCTCTTCATT
Organism: Chiloscyllium punctatum; assembly: GCF_047496795.1. Taxonomy (NCBI): domain Eukaryota; kingdom Metazoa; phylum Chordata; class Chondrichthyes; order Orectolobiformes; family Hemiscylliidae; genus Chiloscyllium; species Chiloscyllium punctatum. The sequence goes on from NC_092779.1 coordinate 38,288,731, forward strand.
TCCATTCTCTCTTCTTTTCTCTTTTCTCATTTCTCATTTCTCTTTTCTCTTCTTTTCTCATTTCTCTTTTCTCTTCTTGTCTCTTTTTTCTCTTCTATTCTTTTCTCTTCTTTTCTCTTTTCCATTTTCTCTTCTTTTCTCTTTTCCATTTTCTCTTCTTTTCTCTTGTCTCTTTTCTCTTTTCACTTCCTTTCTCTTTTCTCTTTTCTATTTTCTTTTCTTTTCTACTTTCTCTTTTCTCTATCCTCTTCTTTTCTCTTCTTCTCTCTTCTTTTCTCTTTTCTCTTGTCCCCTTTCTCTTCTTTTCTCATTTCCCTTTTCTCTTCATTCTCTTTTCTCTTTTGTCTTCTTTTCTCTTTCCTCTTTTTGTTTTCTCTTCTTTTATCCTCTTTTCCCATTTCTCTTCTTTTCTCTTCTTTTCTCTTTGCTCTTCATTTCTCTTCTTTTCTCATCTTTTCTCTTTTCTCTTCTTTTCTCGTCTTTGCTCTTCTTATCTCTTTTCTTTTTTCTCTTCTTTTCTCTTTTCTATTTCCTCTTCTTTTCTACTTTCTCTTTTCTCTTCTTTTCCCTTGTTTTCTCTTTTCTCTATCCTCTTCTTTTCTCTTCTTCTCTCTTCTTTTCTATTTTCTCTTGTCCCCTTTCTCTTCTTTTCTCATTTCCCTTTTCTCTTCTTTTCTCTTTTCTCTTTTGTCTTCTTTTCTCTTTCCTCATTTCCATTTTCTCTTTTTTCTTTTCTCTTTTGTCTTCTCTTCTCTTTCCTCATTTCTCTTTTCTCTTCTTTTCTCTTTTATCTTCTTTTCAATTCTCTCTCTTTTCTCTTTTCTCATTTTTCATTTCTTTTTTCTCTTCTTGTCTCTTTTTTCTCTTCTATTCTTCTCTCTTCTTTTCTCTTTTCCATATTCTCTCCTTTTTTCTTGTCTCTTTTCTCTTCTATTCACTTTTCTCTTTTATCTTTTCTCTTCTTTTCTCTTCTTTTCTCTTTTCCCTTCTTTTTTTTATTTTCTCTCCTTTCCACTTTTCTCTTCTTTTCTTTTGTCCCCTTTCACATCTTTTCTCATTTCCCTTTTCTCTTCTTTTCTCTTTTGTCTTCTTTTCTCTTTCCTCATTTCTCTTTTCTCTTCTATTCTCTTTTCTCTTCTTTTCATTTCTTTTCTATTCCTTTCTCTTTACACTTTTCTTTTCTCTTTTCTCTTTTCTCCTCTTTGCTCTTTTATTTTTTCTCTTCTTTTCTCTTTTCTCTTCTATTCTCTTTTCTCTTTACTCTTCTTTTCTCTTTTCTCTATTCTCTTCAGTTCTCTTTTGTCTTCTTTACTCTGTTCCCTTTTCTCTTCTGTTCTCTTTTATATTTTCTCTTCTTCTCTCTTTTCTCTTCTTTTTCATTCTCTCTCTTTTCTCTTTTCTCATTTCTCATTTCTCTTTTCTCTTCTTGTCTCTTTTTTCTCTTCTATTCTTTTCTCTTCTTTTCTCTTTTCCATTTTCTCGACTTTTCTCTGGTCACTTTTCTCTTCTATTCACATTTTTCTTTTATCTTTTCTCTTCTTTTCTCTTCTTTCCTCTTTTCTCTTTTCTATTCTTGTCTCTTCTTTTCTCTTTTCCATTTCTCTTCTTTTCTCTTTCCTCTATTCTCTTGAGTTCTCTTTTGTCTTCTTTACTCTGTTCCCTTTTCTCTTCTATTCTCTTTTATATTTTCTCTTCTTCTCTCTTTTCTCTTCTTTTTCATTCTCTCTCTTTTCTCTTTTCTCTTCTTTCTCTATTCTCTCCTTTTCTCTTTTCCCTTTTGTTTACTTTTCTCTTTTCTCTTTTCTCTTCTTTTGTCTTCTTTTCTCTTTTCTCTTTTCTCTTCTTTTCTCTTTTCTTTTTTCTCTTCTTTTCTCTTCTTTACTCTTTTCCCTTCTCGTTTTCTTTTCTCTTCTTTTCTCTTTTCTATTCTTTTCTCTTTTCTTTTTTCTCTTTTCTCTTTTCTCTTCTTTTCTCTTCTTTATTTACTCTTTTCCCTTTCTCTTATTTGTTCTTTTCTCTTCTTTTCTCTTTTCACTTTTCTCTTCTTTTCCCTTCATTTCTCTCTTCTCTTTTCTCTTTTGTATTCTTTTCTCTTCTATTCACATTTCTCTTTTATCTTTTCTATTCTTTTCTCTTCTTTTCTGTTTCCTCATTTCTCTCTTCTCTTTGGTTCTCTTTTCTCTTCTTTGCTCTTTTCTCTTTTCTATTCTTCTATCTTCTTTTATCTTCTTTTCTCTTTTCTCTTTTCTCGATCTCTTCTGTTCTCTTTTGTCTTCTTTCCTCTGTTCCCTTTTCTCTTCTATTCTCTTTTATCTTTTCTCTTCATTTCTCTTTTCTCTTCTTTTCCATTCTCTCTTCTTTTCTCTTTTCTCATTTCTCATTTCTCTTTTCTCTTCTTTTCTCATTTCTCTTTTCTCTTCTTGTCTCTTTTTTCTCTTCTATTCTTTTCTCTTCTTTTCTCTTTTCCATTTTCTCTTCTTTTCTCTTGACTCTTTTCTCTTTTCACTTCCTTTCTCTTTTCTCTTTTCTATTTCTCTTCTTTTCTACTTTCTCTTTTCTCTTCTTTTCTCTTGTTTTCTCTTTTCTCTATCTCTTCTTTTCTCTTCTTCTCTCTTCTTTTCTCTTTTCTCTTGTCCCCTTTCTCTTCTTTTCTCATTTCCCTTTTCTCTTCTTTTCTCTTTTCTCTTTTGTCTTCTTTTCTCTTTCCTCATTTCCATTTTCTCTTTTTTCTTTTCACTTTTGTCTTCTTTTCTCTTTCCACATATCTCTTTTCTCTTCTTTTCTCTTTTCTCTTCTTTTCCATTCTCTCTCTTTTCTCTTTTCTCATTTTCATTTCTCTTTTCTCTTCTTGTCTCTTTTTTCTCTTCTATTCTTTTCTCTTCTTTTCTCTTTTCCATATTCTCTCCTTTTTTCTCGTCTCTTTTCTCTTCTATTCACTTTTCTCTTTTATCTTTTCTCTTCTTTACTCTTCTTTTCTCTTTTCCCTTCTTTTTTTTCTTTTCTCTTCTTTCCTCTTGTCCCCTTTCTCTTCTTTTCTCATTTCCCTTTTCTCTTCTTTTCTCTTTTCTCTTTTGTCTTCTTTTCTCTTTCCTCATTTCTCTTTTCTCTTCTATTCTCTTTTCTCTTCTTTTCATTTCTTTTCTATTCCTTTCTCTTTTCACTTTTCTTTTCGCTTTTCTCTTTTCTCTTCTTTGCTCTTTTATTTTTTCTCTTTACTCTTTTCTCTTCTTTTCTCATTTCTCTTCTATTCTCTTTTCTCTTTACTCTTCTTCTCTCTTTTCTCTTCTTTTTCATTCTCTCTCTTTTCTATTTTCTCATTTCTCATTTCTCTTTTCTCTTCTTGTCTCTTTTTTCTCTTCTATTCTTTTCTCTTCTTTTCTCTTTTCCATTTTCTCGACTTTTCTCTGGTCCCTTTTCTCTTCTATTCACATTTTTCTTTTATCTTTTCTCTTCTTTTCTCTTCTTTTCTCTTTTCACTTTTGTCTTCTTTTCTCTTTCCTCATTTCTCTTTTCTCTTCTTTTCTCTTTTCTCTTCTTTTCCATTCTCTCTGTTTTCTCTTTTCTCATTTTCATTTCTCTTTTCTCTTCTTGTCTCTTTTTTCTCTTCTATTCTTTTCTCTTCTTTTCTCTTTTCCAAATTCTCTCCTTTTTTCTCGTCTCTTTTCTCTTCTATTCACTTTTCTCTTTTATCTTTTCTCTTCTTTACTCTTCTTTTCTCTTTTCCCTTCTTTTTTTTCTTTTCTCTTCTTTCCTCTTGTCCCCTTTCTCTTCTTTTCTCATTTCCCTTTTCTCTTCTTTTCTCTTTTCTCTTTTGTCTTCTTTTCTCTTTCCTCATTTCTCTTTTCTCTTCTATTCTCTTTTCTCTTCTTTTCATTTCTTTTCTATTCCTTTCTCTTTTCACTTTTCTTTTCGCTTTTCTCTTTTCTCTTCTTTGCTCTTTTATTTTTTCTCTTTACTCTTTTCTCTTCTTTTCTCATTTCTCTTCTATTCTCTTTTCTCTTTACTCTTCTTCTCTCTTTTCTCTTCTTTTTCATTCTCTCTCTTTTCTATTTTCTCATTTCTCATTTCTCTTTTCTCTTCTTGTCTCTTTTTTCTCTTCTATTCTTTTCTCTTCTTTTCTCTTTTCCATTTTCTCGACTTTTCTCTGGTCTCTTTTCTCTTCTATTCACATTTTTCTTTTATCTTTTCTCTTCTTTTCTCTTCTTTCCTCTTTTCTCTTTTCTATTCTTGTCTCTTCTTTTCTCTTTTCCATTTCTCTTCTTTTCTCTTTTCTCTTTTCTCTATTCTCTTCAGTTCTCTTTTGTCTTCTTTACTCTGTTCCCTTTTCTCTTCTATTCTCTTTTATATTTTCTCTTCTTCTCTCTTTTCTCTTCTTTTTCATTCTCTCTCTTTTCTCTTTTCTCATTTCTCATTTCTCTTTTCTCTTCTTGTCTCTTTTTTCTCTTCTATTCTTTTCTCTTCTTTTCACTTTTCCATTTTCTCGACTTTTCTCTGGTCTCTTTTCTCTTCTATTCACATTTTTCTTTTATCTTTTCTCTTCTTTTCTCTTTTCCCTTCTTTTTTTTCTTTTCTCTTCTTTCCTCTTTTCTCTTCTTTTCTCTTGTCCCCTTTCACATCTTTTCTCATTTCCCTTTTCTCTTCTTTTCTCTTTTCACTTTTGTCTTCTTTTCTCTTTCTTCATTTCTCTTTTCTCTTCTTTTCTCTTTTCTCTTCTTTTCCATTCTCTCTCTTTTCTCTTTTCTCATTTTCATTTCTCTTTTCTCTTCTTGTCTCTTTTTTCTCTTCTATTCTTTTCTCTTCTTTTCTCTTTTCCATATTCTCTCCTTTTTTCTCGTCACTTTTCTCTTCTATTTACTTTTCTCTTTTATCTTTTCTCTTCTTTACTCTTCTTTTCTCTTTTCCCTTCTTTTTTTTCTTTTCTCTTCTTTCCTCTTGTCCCCTTTCTCTTCTTTTCTCATTTCCCTTTTCTCTTCTTTTCTCTTTTCTCTTTTGTCTTCTTTTCTCTTTCCTCATTTCTCTTTTCTCTTCTATTCTCTTTTCTCTTCTTTTCATTTCTTTTCTATTCCTTTCTCTTTTCACTTTTCTTTTCGCTTTTCTCTTTTCTATTCTTTGCTCTTTTATTTTTTCTCTTTACTCTTTTCTCTTCTTTTCTCTTTTCTCTTCTATTCTCTTTTCTCTTGACTCTTCTTTTCTCTTTTCCTTTCTTTTTTTCTTTTCTCTTCTTTCCTCTTTTCTCTTCTTTTCTCTTTTCTCTTCTTATCTCTTTTCCCTTTCTCTTTTCTGTTCTTTTCTCTTTTCTCTTCTTTTCTCTTTTCTCTTTTGTCTTCTTTTATCTTTCCTCTTTTCTCTTCTATTCTCTTTTCACTTCTTTTCATTTCTTTTCTATTCCTTTCTCTTTTCACTTTTCTTTTCGCTTTTCTCTTTTCTATTCTTTGCTCTTTTATTTTTTCTCTTTACTCTTTTCTCTTCTTTTCTCTTTTCACTTCTATTCTCTTTTCTCTTGACTCTTCTTTTCTCTTTTCCCTTCTTTTTTTCTTTTCTCTTCTTTCCTCTTTTCTCTTCTTTTCTCTTTTCTCTTCTTATCTCTTTTCCCTTTCTCTTTTCTGTTCTTTTCTCTTTTCTCTTCTTTTTTCTTCTTTTCTCTTCTTTTCTCTTTTCTCTTCTTTTCTCTTTTCTTTTTTCTCTTTACTCTTTTCTCTTCTTTTCTCTTTTCTCTTCTTTTCTCTTTTCCTTTTCTCTTCTATTCTCTTTTCTCTTCTTTTCATTTCTTTTCTATTCCTTTCTCTTTTCACTTTTCTTTTCTCTTTTCTCTTTTCTCTTCTTTTCTCTTTTATTTTTTCTATTTACTGTTTTCTTTTCTTTTCTCTTTTCTCTTCTATTCTCTTTTCTCTTTACTCTTCTTTTCTCTTTTCTCTATTCTCTTCTGTTCTCTTTTGTCTTCTTCACTCTGTTCCCTTTTCTCTTCTGTTCTCTTTTATATTTTCTCTTCTTCTCTCTTTTCCGTTCGTTTTCATTCTCTCTCTTTTCTCTTTTCTCATTTCTCATTTCTCTTTTCTCTTCTTGTCTCTTTTTTCTCTTCTATTCTTTTCTCTTCTTTTCTCTTTTCCATTTTCTCTACTTTTCACTGGTCTCTTTTCTCTTCTATTCACTTTTCTCTTTTATCTGTTCTCTTCTTTTCTCTTCTTTTCTCTTTTGCCTTCTTTTTTTCTTTTCTCTTCTTTCCTCTTTTCTCTTCTTTTCTCTTTTCTCTTTTCTCTTCTTATCTCTTTTCCCTTTCTCTTTTCTGTTCTTTTCTCTTTTCTCTTCTTTTTTCTTGTTTTCTCTTCTTTCCTCTTTCCCCTTTTGTCTTTTCGCTTTTCTCTTCTTTTCTCTTTTCTCTTCTTTTCTCTTTTCTTTTTTCTCTTTACTCTTTTCTCTTCTTTTCTCTTTTCTCTTCTTTTCTCTTTTCCTTTTCTCTTCTATTCTCTTTTCTCTTCTTTTCATTTCTTTTCTATTCCTTTCTCTTTTCACTTTTATTTTCTCTTTTCTCTTCTTTTCTCTTTTATTTTTTCTCTTTACTCTATTCTCTTCTTTTCTCTTTTCTCTTGTATTCTCTTTTCTCTTTACTCTTCTTTTCTCTTTTCTCTATTCTCTTCTGTTCTCTTTTGTCTTCTTCACTCTGTTCCCTTTTCTCTTCTGTTCTCTTTTATATTTTCTCTTCTTCTCTCTTTTCCGTTCGTTTTCATTCTCTCTCTTTTCTCTTTTCTCATTTCTCATTTCTCTTTTCTCTTCTTGTCTCTTTTTTCTCTTCTATTCTTTTCTCTTCTTTTCTCTTTTCCATATTCTCTCCTTTTTTCTCGTCTCTTTTGTCTTCTATTCACTTTTCTCTTTTATCTTTTCTCTTCTTTACTCTTCTTTTCTCCTTTCCCTTCTTTTTTTTCTTTTCTCTTCTTTCCTCTTGTCCCCTTTCTCTTCTTTTCTCATTTCCCTTTTCTCTTCTTTTCTCTTTTCTCTTTTGTCTTCTTTTCTCTTTCCTCATTTCTCTTTTCTCTTCTATTCTCTTTTCTCTTCTTTTCATTTCTTTTCTATTCCTTTCTCTTTTCACTTTTCTTTTCTCTTTTCTCTTTTCTCCTCTTTGCTCTTTATTTTTTATCTTTACTCTTTTCTCTTCTTTTCTCTTTTCTCTTCTATTCTCTTTTCTCTTTACTCTTCTTTTCTCTTTTCTCTATTCTCTTCAGTTCTCTTTTGTCTTCTTTACTCTGTTCCCTTTTCTCTTCTATTCTCTTTTATATTTTCTCTTCTTCTCTCTTTTCTCTTCTTTTTCTTTCTCTCTCTTTTCTCTTTTCTCATTTCTCATTTCTCTTTTCTCTTCTTGTCTCTTTTTTCTCTTCTATTCTTTTCTCTTTTCCATTTTCTCTACTTTTCACTGGTCTCTTTTCTCTTCTATTCACTTTTCTCTTTTATCTTTTCTCTTCTTTTCTCTTCTTTTCTCTTTTCTCTTTTCTATTCTTTTCTCTTCTTTTCTTTTCTCTTTTCCATTTCTCTTCTTTTCTCTTTTCTCTTTTCTCTTTTCTTTTTTCCCTTTTCTCTTCTTTTCTCTTCTTTTCTCTTGTCTCTTTACCCTTTTCCCTTTTCACTTCGTTTCTCTTTTCTCTTATTTTCTCTTTTCTCTTTTCTCTTCTCTTCTCTTTTCTCTTTTCACTTTTCTCTTCTTTTCTCTTCTTTACTCTTTTCCCTTCTTTTTTTCTTTTCTCTTCTTTTCCATTTTCTCTTCTTTTTTTCTTTTCTCTTCTTTTCTCATTTCTCTTTTCTCTTCTTTTCTCTTTTCTCTTCATGTCTATTCTTTTTCCTTTTCACTTCATTTCTCTTCTTTTCTCATCTATTCTCTTTTTCCCTTTTCACTTGTTTTCTCTTTTCTCTTTTCCCTGCTTGTCTTCTTTTCTCTTTTCTCTTTTCCCTTCATTTCTCTTTTCTCTTTTCTCTGTTGTATTCTTTTATTTTTTATCATTTTTTTCTCTTCTTTTCTCTATTCTCTTCTTTTCTCTTTTCTCTTCTTTTCTCTTTTCTCTTTTCTCTATGCTCTTCTGTTCTCTTTTATCTTCTTTTCTCTTTTCTCTATTCTCTTCTGTTCTCTTTTGTCTTCTTTCCTCTGTTCCCTTTTCTCCTCTATTCTCTTTTATCTTTTCTCTTCATTTCTCTTTTCTCTTCTTTTCCATTCTCCCTTCTTTTCTCTTTTCTCATTTCTCATTTCTCTTCGTTTCTCTTTTCTCTTCTTGTCTCTTTTTTCTCTTCTGTTCTTTTCTCTTCTTTTCTCTTTTCCATTTTCTCTTCTTTTCTCTTGTCTCTTTTCACTTCCTTTCTCTTTTCTCTTTTCCATTTCCTCTTCTTTTCTATTTTATCTTTTCTCTTCTTTCCTCTTGTTTTCGCTTTTCTATATCCTCTTCTTTTCTCTTCTTCTCGCTTCTTTTCTCTTTTCTTTTGTCCCCTTTCTCTTCTTTTCTCTTTTCCCTTTTCTCTTCTTTTCTCTTTTCTCTTTTCTCTTCTTTCTCTATTCTCTTCTTTTCTCTTTTCCCTTTTGTTTACTTTTCTCTTTTCTCTTTTCTCTTCTTTTGTCTTCTTTTCTCTTTTCTCTTTTCTCTTCTTTTCTCTTTTCTTTTTTCTCTTCTTTTCTCTTCTTTTCTCTTTTCCCTTCTTGTTTTCTTTTCTCTTCTTTTCTCTTTTCTATTCTTTTCTCTTTTCTTTTTTCTCTTTTCTCTTTTCTCTTCTTTTCTCTTCTTTATTTACTCTTTTCCCTTTCTCTTATTTTTTCTTTTCTCTTCTTTTCTCTTTTCACTTTTCTCTTCTTTTCCCTTCCTTTCTCTTTTCTCTTTTCTCTTTTGTATTCTTTTCTCTTCTATTCACATTTCTCTTTTATCTTTTCTATTCTTTTCTCTTCTTTTCTCCATTCGCTTCTCTTCTCTTCTTTTCTGTTTCCTCATTTCTCTCTTCTCTTTGGTTCTCTTTTCTCTTCTTTGCTCTTTTCTCTTTTCTATTCTTCTATCTTCCTTTATCTTCTTTTCTATTTTCTCTTTTCTCGATCTCTTCAGTTCTCTTTTGTCTTCTTTCCTCTGTTCCCTTTTCTCTTCTATTCGCTTTTATCTTTTCTCTTCAGTTCTCTTTTCTCTTCTTTTCCATTCTCTCTTCTTTTCTCTTTTCTCATTTCTCATTTCTCTTTTCTCTTCTTTTCTCATTTCTCTTTTCTCTTCTTGTCTCTTTTTTCTCTTCTATTCTTTTCTCTTCTTTTCTCTTTTCCATTTTCTCTTCTTTTCTCTTGACTCTTTTCTCTTTTCACTTCCTTTCTCTTTTCTCTTTTCTATTTCCTCTGCTTTTCTACTTTCTCTTTTCTCTTCTTTTCTCTTGTTTTCTCTTTTCTCTATCTCTTCTTTTCTCTTCTTCTCTCTTCTTTTCTCTTTTCTCTTGTCCTCTTTCTCTTCTTTTCTCATTTCCCTTTTCTCTTCTTTTCTCTTATCTCTTTTGTCTTCTTTTCTCTTTCCTCATTTCCATTTTCTCTTTTTTCTTTTCTCTTTTGTCTTCTTTTCTCTTTCCTCATTTCTCTTTTCTCTTCTTTTCTCTTTTCTCTTCTTTTCAATTCTCTCTCTTTTCTCTTTTCTTATTTTTCATTTCTCTTTTCTCTTCTTGTCTCTTTTTTCTCTACTATTCTTTTCTCTTCTTTTCTCTTTTCCATATTCTCTCCTTTTTTCTTGTCTCTTTTCTCTTCTATTCACATTTTTCTTTTATCTTTTCTCTTCTTTTCTCTTTTCCCTTCTTTTTTTTCTTTTCTCTTCTTTCCTCTTTTCTCTTCTTTTCTCTTGTCCCCTTTCACATCTTTTCTCATTTCCCTTTTCTCTTCTTTTCTCTTTTCACTTTTGTCTTCTTTTCTCTTTCCTCATTTCTCTTTTCTCTTCTTTTCTCTTTTCTCTTCTTTTCCATTCTCTCTCTTTTCTCTTTTCTCATTTTCATTTCTCTTTTCTCTTCTTGTCTCTTTTTTCTCTTCTATTCTTTTCTCTTCTTTTCTCTTTTCCATATTCTCTCCTTTTTTCTCGTCTCTTTTCTCTTCTATTCACTTTTCTCTTTTATCTTTTCTCTTCTTTACTCTTCTTTTCTCTTTTCCCTTCTTTTTTTTCTTTTCTCTTCTTTCCTCTTGTCCCCTTTCTCTTCTTTTCTCATTTCCCTTTTCTCTTCTTTTCTCTTTTCTCTTTTGTCTTCTTTTCTCTTTCCTCATTTCTCTTTTCTCTTCTATTCTCTTTTCTCTTCTTTTCATTTCTTTTCTATTCCTTTCTCTTTTCACTTTTCTTTTCGCTTTTCTCTTTTCTCTTCTTTGCTCTTTTATTTTTTCTCTTTACTCTTTTCTCTTCTTTTCTCATTTCTCTTCTATTCTCTTTTCTCTTTACTCTTCTTCTCTCTTTTCTCTTCTTTTTCATTCTCTCTCTTTTCTATTTTCTCATTTCTCATTTCTCTTTTCTCTTCTTGTCTCTTTTTTCTCTTCTATTCTTTTCTCTTTTCCATTTTCTCGACTTTTCTCTGGTCACTTTTCTCTTCTATTCACATTTTTCTTTTATCTTTTCTCTTCTTTTCTCTTCTTTCCTCTTTTCTCTTTTCTATTCTTGTCTCTTCTTTTCTCTTTTCCATTTCTCTTCTTTTCTCTTTTCTCTATTCTCTTGAGTTCTCTTTTGTCTTCTTTACTCTGTTCCCTTTTCTCTTCTATTCTCTTTTATATTTTCTCTTCTTCTCTCTTTTCTCTTCTTTTTCATTCTCTCTCTTTTCTCTTTTCTCTTCTTTCTCTATTCTCTCCTTTTCTCTTTTCCCTTTTGTTTACTTTTCTCTTTTCTCTTTTCTCTTCTTTTGTCATCTTTTCTCTTTTCTCTTTTCTCTTCTTTTCTCTTTTCTTTTTTCTCTTCTTTTCTCTTCTTTACTCTTTTCCCTTCTCGTTTTCTTTTCTCTTCTTTTCTCTTTTCTATTCTTTTCTCTTTTCTTTTTTCTCTTTTCTCTTTTCTCTTCTTTTCTCTTCTTTATTTACTCTTTTCCCTTTCTCTTATTTTTTCTTTTCTCTTCTTTTCTCTTTTCACTCTTCTCTTCTTTTCCCTTCATTTCTCTCTTCTCTTTTCTCTTTTGTATTCTTTTCTCTTCTTTTCTGTTTCCTCATTTCTCTCTTCTCTTTGGTTCTCTTTTCTCTTCTTTGCTCTTTTCTCTTTTCTATTCTTCTATCTTCTTTTATCTTCTTTTCTCTTTTCTCTTTTCTCGATCTCTTCTGTTCTCTTTTGTCTTCTTTCCTCTGTTCCCTTTTCTCTTCTATTCTCTTTTATCTTTTCTCTTCATTTCTCTTTTCTCTTCTTTTCTCTTTTCTCATTTCTCATTTCTCTTTTCTCTTCTTTTCTCATTTCTCTTTTCTCTTCTTGTCTCTTTTTTCTCTTCTATTCTTTTCTCTTCTTTTCTCTTTTCCATTTTCTCTTCTTTTCTCTTGACTCTTTTCTCTTTTCACTTCCTTTCTCTTTTCTCTTTTCCATTTCTCTTCTTTTCTACTTTCTCTTTTCTCTTCTTTTCTCTTGTTTTCTCTTTTCTCTATCTCTTCTTTTCTCTTCTTTTCTCTTTTCTCTTGTCCCCTTTCTCTTCTTTTCTCATTTCCCTTTTCTCTTCTTTTCTCTTTTCTCTTTTGTCTTCTTTTCTCTTTCCTCATTTCCATTTTCTCTTTTTTCTTTTCACTTTTGTCTTCTTTTTTCTTTCCACATTTCTCTTTTCTCTTCTTTTCTCTTTTCTCTTCTTTTCCATTCTCTCTCTTTTCTCTTTTCTCATTTTTCATTTCTCTTTTCTCTTCTTGTCTCTTTTTTCTCTTCTATTCTTTTCTCTTCTTTTCTCTTTTCCATATTCTCTCCTTTTTTCTTGTCTCTTTTCTCTTCTATTCACTTTTCTCTTTTATCTTTACTCTTCTTTTCTCTTCTTTTCTCTTTTCCCTTCTTTTTTTTCTTTTCTCTTCTTTCCTCTTGTCCCCTTTCTCTTCTTTTCTCATTTCCCTTTTCTCTTCTTTTCTCTTTTCTCTTTTGTCTTCTTTTATCTTTCCTCTTTTCTCTTCTATTCTCTTTTCACTTCTTTTCATTTCTTTTCTATTCCTTTCTCTTTTCACTTTTCTTTTCGCTTTTCTCTTTTCTATTCTTTGCTCTTTTATTTTTTCTCTTTACTCTTTTCTCTTCTTTTCTCTTTTCTCTTCTATTCTCTTTTCTCTTGACTCTTCTTTTCTCTTTTCCCTTCTTTTTTTCTTTTCTCTTCTTTCCTCTTTTCTCTTCTTTTCTCTTTTCTCTTCTTATCTCTTTTCCCTTTCTCTTTTCTGTTCTTTTCTCTTTTCTCTTCTTTTTTCTTCTTTTCTCTTCTTTTCTCTTTTCTCTTCTTTTCTCTTTTCTTTTTTCTCTTTACTCTTTTCTCTTCTTTTCTCTTTTCTCTTCTTTTCTCTTTTCCTTTTCTCTTCTATTCTCTTTTCTCTTCTTTTCATTTCTTTTCTATTCCTTTCTCTTTTCACTTTTCTTTTCTCTTTTCTCTTTTCTCTTCTTTTCTCTTTTATTTTTTCTATTTACTGTTTTCTTTTCTTTTCTCTTTTCTCTTCTATTCTCTTTTCTCTTTACTCTTCTTTTCTCTTTTCTCTATTCTCTTCTGTTCTCTTTTGTCTTCTTCACTCTGTTCCCTTTTCTCTTCTGTTCTCTTTTATATTTTCTCTTCTTCTCTCTTTTCCGTTCGTTTTCATTCTCTCTCTTTTCTCTTTTCTCATTTCTCATTTCTCTTTTCTCTTCTTGTCTCTTTTTTCTCTTCTATTCTTTTCTCTTCTTTTCTCTTTTCCATTTTCTCTACTTTTCACTGGTCTCTTTTCTCTTCTATTCACTTTTCTCTTTTATCTGTTCTCTTCTTTTCTCTTCTTTTCTCTTTTGCCTTCTTTTTTTCTTTTCTCTTCTTTCCTCTTTTCTCTTCTTTTCTCTTTTCTCTTTTCTCTTCTTATCTCTTTTCCCTTTCTCTTTTCTGTTCTTTTCTCTTTTCTCTTCTTTTTTCTTGTTTTCTCTTCTTTTCTCTTTCCCCTTTTGTCTTTTCGCTTTTCTCTTCTTTTCTCTTTTCTCTTCTTTTCTCTTTTCTTTTTTCTCTTTACTCTTTTCTCTTCTTTTCTCTTTTCTCTTCTTTTCTCTTTTCCTTTTCTCTTCTATTCTCTTTTCTCTTCTTTTCATTTCTTTTCTATTCCTTTCTCTTTTCACTTTTATTTTCTCTTTTCTCTTCTTTTCTCTTTTATTTTTTCTCTTTACTCTATTCTCTTCTTTTCTCTTTTCTCTTCTATTCTCTTTTCTCTTTACTCTTCTTTTCTCTTTTCTCTATTCTCTTCTGTTCTCTTTTGTCTTCTTCACTCTGTTCCCTTTTCTCTTCTGTTCTCTTTTATATTTTCTCTTCTTCTCTCTTTTCCGTTCGTTTTCATTCTCTCTCTTTTCTCTTTTCTTATTTCTCATTTCTCTTTTCTCTTCTTGTCTCTTTTTTCTCTTCTATTCTTTTCTCTTTTCCAATTTCTCTACTTTTCACTGGTCTCTTTTCTCTTCTATTCACTTTTCTCTTTTATCTTTTCTCTTCTTTTCTCTTCTTTTCTCTTTTCTCTTTTCTCTTTTCTTTTTTCCCTTTTCTCTTCTTTTCTCTTCTTTTCTCTTGTCTCTTTACCCTTTTCCCTTTTCACTTCGTTTCTCTTTTCTCTTATTTTCTCTTTTCTCTTTTCTCTTCTCTTCTCTTTTCTCTTTTCACTTTTCTCTTCTTTTCTCTTCTTTACTCTTTTCCCTTCTTTTTTTCTTTTCTCTTCTTTTCCATTTTCTCTTCTTTTTTTCTTTTCTCTTCTTTTCTCATTTCTCTTTTCTCTTCTTTTCTCTTTTCTCTTCATGTCTATTCTTTTTCCTTTTCACTTCATTTCTCTTCTTTTCTCATCTATTCTCTTTTTCCCTTTTCACTTGTTTTCTCTTTTCTCTTTTCCCTGCGTGTCTTCTTTTCTCTTTTCACTTTTCTCTTCTTTTCCCTTCATTTCTCTTTTCTCTTTTCTCTTTTGTATTCTTTTCTCTTCTATTCACATTTCTCTTTTATCTTTTCTATTCTTTTCTCTTCTTTTCTCTATTCGCTTCTTTTCTCTTCTTTTCTGTTTCCTTATTTCTCTCTTCTCTTCGGTTCGCTTTTCTCTTCTTTGCCCTTTTATTTTTTCTCTTTACTCTATTCTCTTCTTTTCTCTTTTCTCTTCTATTCTCTTTTCTCTTTACTCTTCTTTTCTCTTTTCTCTATTCTCTTCTGTTCTCTTTTGTCTTCTTCACTCTGTTCCCTTTTCTCTTCTGTTCTCTTTTATATTTTCTCTTCTTCTCTCTTTTCCGTTCGTTTTCATTCTCTCTCTTTTCTCTTTTCTCGTTTCTCATTTCTCATTTCACTTTTCTCTTCTTGTCTCTTTTTTCTCTTCTATTCTTTTCTCTTCATTTCTCTTTTCCATTTTCTCGACTTTTCTCTGGTCTCTTTTCTCTTCTATTCACATTTTTCTTTTATCTTTTCTCTTCTTTTCTCTTCTTTCCTCTTTTATCTTTTCTCTTCTCTATTCTTGTCTCTTCTTTTCTCTTTTCCATTTCTCTTCTTTTCTCTTTTCTCTTTTCTCTATTCTCTTCAGTTCTCTTTTGTCTTCTTTACTCTGTTCCCTTTTCTCTTCTATTCTCTTTTATATTTTCTCTTCTTCTCTCTTTTCCGTTCGTTTTCATTCTCTCTCTTTTCTCTTTTCTCATTTCTCATTTCTCTTTTCTCTTCTTGTCTCTTTTTTCTCTTCTATTCTTTTCTCTTCTTTTCTCTTTTCTCTTCTATTCTCTTTTCTCTTTACTCTTCTTCTCTCTTTTCTCTTCTTTTTCATTCTCTCTCTTTTCTATTTTCTCATTTCTCATTTCTCTTTTCTCTTCTTTTCTCTTTTCCATTTTCTCTTCTTTTCTCTTGTCTCTTTTCACTTCCTTTCTCTTTTCTCTTTTCCATTTCCTCTTCTTTTCTATTTTATCTTTTCTCTTCTTTCCTCTTGTTTTCGCTTTTCTATATCCTCTTCTTTTCTCTTCTTCTCTCTTCTTTTCTCTTTTCTTTCGTCCCCTTTCTCTTCTTTTCTCTTTTCCCTTTTCTCTTCTTTTCTCTTTTCTCTTTTGTCTTCTTTTCTCTTTCCTCATTTCCATTTTCTCTTTTTTCTTTTCACTTTTGTCTTCTTTTCTCTTTCCTCATTTCTCTTTTCTCTTCTTTTCTCTTTTCTCTTCTTTTCCATTCTCTCTCTTTTCTCTTTTCTCATTTTTCATTTCTCTTTTCTCTTATTGTCTCTTTTTTCTCTACTATTCTTTTCTCTTCTTTTCTCTTTTCCATATTCTCTCCTTTTTTCTTGTCTCTTTTCTCTTCTATTCACTTTTCTCTTTTATCTTTTCTCTTCTTTTCTCTTCTTTTCTCTTTTCCCTTCTTTTTTTTCTTTTCTCTTCTTTTCTCTTTTCTCTTCTATTCTCTTTTCTCTTTACTCTTCTTTTCTCTTTTCCCTTCTTTTTTCTTTTCTCTTCTTTCCTCTTTTCTCTTCTTTTCTCTTTTCTCTTCTTATCTCTTTTCCCTTTCTCTTTTCTGTTCTTTTCTCTTTTCTCTTCTTTTTTCTTCTTTTCTCTTCTTTTCTCTTTTCTCTTCTTTTCTCTTTTCTTTTTTCTCTTTACTCTTTTCTCTTCTTTTCTCTTTTCTCTTCTTTTCTCTTTTCCTTTTCTCTTCTATTCTCTTTTCTCTTCTTTTCATTTCTTTTCTATTCCTTTCTCTTTTCACTTTTCTTTTCTCTTTTCTCTTTTCTCTTCTTTTCTCTTTTATTTTTTCTATTTACTGTTTTCTCTTCTTTCCTCTTTTCTCTTCTTTTCTCTTTTCTCTTTTCTCTTCTTATCTCTTTTCTGTTCTTTTCTCTTTTCTCTTCTTTTTTCTTGTTTTCTCTTCTTTTCTCTTTCCCCTTTTGTCTTTTCGCTTTTCTCTTCTTTTCTCTTTTCTCTTCTTTTCTCTTTTCTTTTTTCTCTTTACTCTTTTCTCTTCTTTTCTCTTTTCTCTTCTTTTCTCTTTTCCTTTTCTCTTCTGTTCTCTTTTCTCTTCTTTTCATTTCTTTTCTATTCCTTTCTCTTTTCACTTTTCTTTTCTCTTTTCTCTTCTTTTCTCTTTTATTTTTTCTCTTTACTCTTTTCTCTTCTTTTCTCTTTTCTCTTCTATTCTCTTTTCTCTTTACTCTTCTTTTCTCTTTTCTCTATTCTCTTCTGTTCTCTTTTGTCTTCTTCACTCTGTTCCCTTTTCTCTTCTGTTCTCTTTTATATTTTCTCTTCTTCTCTCTTTTCCGTTCGTTTTCATTCTCTCTCTTTTCTCTTTTCTCATTTCTCATTTCTCTTTTCTCTTCTTGTCTCTTTTTTCTCTTCTATTCTTTTCTCTTCTTTTCTCTTTTCCATTTTCTCTACTTTTCACTGGTCTCTTTTCTCTTCTATTCACTTTTCTCTTTTATCTGTTCTCTTCTTTTCTCTTCTTTTCTCTTTTGCCTTCTTTTTTTCTTTTCTCTTCTTTCCTCTTTTCTCTTCTTTTTTCTTTTCTCTTTTCTCTTCTTATCTCTTTTCTGTTCTTTTCTCTTTTCTCTTCTTTTTTCTTGTTTTCTCTTCTTTTCTCTTTCCCCTTTTGTCTTTTCGCTTTTCTCTTCTTTTCTCTTTTCTCTTCTTTTCTCTTTTCTTTTTTCTCTTTACTCTTTTCTCTTCTTTTCTCTTTTCTCTTCTTTTCTCTTTTCCTTTTCTCTTCTATTCTCTTTTCTCTTCTTTTCATTTCTTTTCTATTCCTTTCTCTTTTCACTTTTCTTTTCTCTTTTCTCTTCTTTTCTCTTTTATTTTTTCTCTTTACTCTTTTCTCTTCTTTTCTCTTTTCTCTTCTATTCTCTTTTCTCTTTACTCTTCTTTTCTCTTTTCTCTATTCTCTTCTGTTCTCTTTTGTCTTCTTCACTCTGTTCCCTTTTCTCTTCTGTTCTCTTTTATATTTTCTCTTCTTCTCTCTTTTCCGTTCGTTTTCATTCTCTCTCTTTTCTCTTTTCTCATTTCTCATTTCTCTTTTCTCTTCTTGTCTCTTTTTTCTCTTCTATTCTTTTCTCTTTTCCAATTTCTCTACTTTTCACTGGTCTCTTTTCTCTTCTATTCACTTTTCTCTTTTATCTTTTCTCTTCTTTTCTCTTCTTTTCTCTTTTCTCTTTTCTATTCTTTTCTCTTCTTTTCTTTTCTCTTTTCCATTTCTCTTCTTTTCTCTTTTCTCTTTTCTCTTTTCTTTTTTCCCTTTTCTCTTCTTTTCTCTTCTTTTCTCTTGTCTCTTTACCCTTTTCCCTTTTCACTTCGTTTCTCTTTTCTCTTATTTTCTCTTTTCTCTTTTCTCTTCTCTTCTCTTTTCTCTTTTCACTTTTCTCTTCTTTTCTCTTCTTTACTCTTTTCCCTTCTTTTTTTCTTTTCTCTTCTTTTCCATTTTCTCTTCTTTTTTTCTTTTCTCTTCTTTTCTCATTTCTCTTTTCTCTTCTTTTCTCTTTTCTCTTCATGTCTATTCTTTTTCCTTTTCACTTCATTTCTCTTCTTTTCTCATCTATTCTCTTTTTCCCTTTTCACTTGTTTTCTCTTTTCTCTTTTCCCTGCGTGTCTTCTTTTCTCTTTTCACTTTTCTCTTCTTTTCCCTTCATTTCTCTTTTCTCTTTTATCTTTTCTATTCTTTTCTCTTCTTTTCTCTATTCGCTTCTTTTCTCTTCTTTTCTGTTTCCTTATTTCTCTCTTCTCTTCGGTTCGCTTTTCTCTTCTTTGCTCTTTTCTCTTTTCTCTCCTTCTATCCCGGGTTCAATTCCCGCCTCAGGCGACTGACTGTGTGGAGTTTGCACGTTCTCCCCGTGTCTGCGTGGGTTTCCTCCGGGTGCTCCGGTTTCCTCCCACAGTCCAAAGATGTGCAGGTTAGGTGAATTGGCCATGCTAAATTCCCCGTAGTGTTAGGTAAGGGGTAGATGTAGATGTAGGGGTATGGGTGGGTTACGCTTCGGCGGGGCGGTGTGGACTTGTTGGGCCGGAGGGCCTGTTTCCACACTGTAAGTAATCTAATCTAATCTAATCTTCTTTTATCTTCTTTTCTATTTTCTCTTTTCTCGATCTCTTCTGTTCTCTTTTGTCTTCTTTCCTCTGTTCCCTTTTCTCTTCTATTGTCTTGTATCTTTTCTCTTCATTTCTCTTTTCTCTTCATTTCCATTCTCTCTTCTTTTCTCTTTTCTCATTTCTCATTTCTCTTTTCTCTTCTTTTCTCATTTCTCTTTTCTCTTCTTGTCTCTTTTTTCTCTTCTATTCTTTTCTCTTCTTTTCTCTTTTCCATTTTCTCTTCTTTTCTCTTTTCCATTTTCTCTTCTTTTCTCTTGTCTCTTTTCTCTTTTCACTTCCTTTCTCTTTTCTCTTTTCTATTTCCTTTTCTTTTCTACTTTCTCTTTTCTCTATCCTCTTCTTTTCTCTTCTTCTCTCTTCTTTTCTCTTTTCTCTTGTCCCCTTTCTCTTCTTTTCTCATTTCCCTTTTCTCTTCATTCTCTTTTCTCTTTTGTCTTCTTTTCTCTTTCCTCTTTTTGTTTTCTCTTCTTTTAACCTCTTTTCCCATTTCTCTTCTTTTCTCTTCTTTTCTCTTTGCTCTTCATTTCTCTTCTTTTCTCATCTTTTCTCTTTTCTCTTCTTTTCTCGTCTTTGCTCTTCTTATCTCTTTTCTTTTTTCTCTTCTTTTCTCTTTTCTATTTCCTCTTCTTTTCTACTTTCTCTTTTCTCTTCTTTTCTCTTGTTTTCTCTTTTCTCTATCCTCTTCTTTTCTCTTCTTCTCTCTTCTTTTCTATTTTCTCTTGTCCCCTTTCTCTTCTTTTCTCATTTCCCTTTTCTCTTCTTTTCTCTTTTCTCTTTTGTCTTCTTTTCTCTTTCCTCATTTCCATTTTCTCTTTTTTCTTTTCTCTTTTGTCTTCTCTTCTCTTTCCTCATTTCTCTTTTCTCTTCTTTTCTCTTTTATCTTCTTTTCAATTCTCTCTCTTTTCTCTTTTCTCATTTTTCATTTCTCTTTTCTCTTCTTGTCTCTTTTTTCTCTTCTATTCTTCTCTCTTCTTTTCTCTTTTCCATATTCTCTCCTTTTTTCTTGTCTCTTTTCTCTTCTATTCACTTTTCTCTTTTATCTTTTCTCTTCTTTTCTCTTCTTTTCTCTTTTCCCTTCTTTTTTTTTATTTTCTCTCCTTTCCACTTTTCTCTTCTTTTCTTTTGTCCCCTTTCACATCTTTTCTCATTTCCCTTTTCTCTTCTTTTCTCTTTTGTCTTCTTTTCTCTTTCCTCGTTTCTCTTTTCTCTTCTATTCTCATTTCTCTTCTTTTCATTTCTTTTCTATTCCTTTCTCTTTTCACTTTTCTTTTCTCTTTTCTCTTTTCTCCTCTTTGCTCTTTTATTTTTTCTCTTTACTCTTTTCTCTTCTTTTCTCTTTTCTCTTCTATTCTCTTTTCTCTTTACTCTTCTTTTCTCTTTTCTCTATTCTCTTCAGTTCTCTTTTGTCTTCTTTACTCTGTTCCCTTTTCTCTTCTATTCTCTTTTATATTTTCTCTTCTTCTCTCTTTTCTCTTCTTTTTCATTCTCTCTCTTTTCTCTTTTCTCATTTCTCATTTCTCTTTTCTCTTCTTGTCTCTTTTTTCTCTTCTATTCTTTTCTCTTCTTTTCTCTTTTCCATTTTCTCGACTTTTCTCTGGTCACTTTTCTCTTCTATTCACATTTTTCTTTTATCTTTTCTCTTCTTTTCTCTTCTTTCCTCTTTTCTCTTTTCTATTCTTGTCTCTTCTTTTCTCTTTTCCATTTCTCTTCTTTTCTCTTTTCTCTATTCTCTTGAGTTCTCTTTTGTCTTCTTTACTCTGTTCCCTTTTCTCTTCTATTCTCTTTTATATTTTCTCTTCTTCTCTCTTTTCTCTTCTTTTTCATTCTCTCTCTTTTCTCTTTTCTCTTCTTTCTCTATTCTCTCCTTTTCTCTTTTCCCTTTTGTTTACTTTTCTCTTTTCTCTTTTCTCTTCTTTTGTCTTCTTTTCTCTTTTCTCTTTTCTCTTCTTTTCTCTTTTCTTTTTTCTCTTCTTTTCTCTTCTTTACTCTTTTCCCTTCTCGTTTTCTTTTCTCTTCTTTTCTCTTTTCTATTCTTTTCTCTTTTCTTTTTTCTCTTTTCTCTTTTCTCTTCTTTTCTCTTCTTTATTTACTCTTTTCCCTTTCTCTTATTTTTTCTTTTCTCTTCTTTTCTCTTTTCACTTTTCTCTTCTTTTCCCTTCATTTCTCTCTTCTCTTTTCTCTTTTGTATTCTTTTCTCTTCTATTCACATTTCTCTTTTATCTTTTCTATTCTTTTCTCTTCTTTTCTGTTTCCTCATTTCTCTCTTCTCTTTGGTTCTCTTTTCTCTTCTTTGCTCTTTTCTCTTTTCTATTCTTCTATCTTCTTTTATCTTCTTTTCTCTTTTCTCTTTTCTCGATCTCTTCTGTTCTCTTTTGTCTTCTTTCCTCTGTTCCCTTTTCTCTTCTATTCTCTTTTATCTTTTCTCTTCATTTCTCTTTTCTCTTCTTTTCCATTCTCTCTTCTTTTCTCTTTTCTCATTTCTCATTTCTCTTTTCTCTTCTTTTCTCATTTCTCTTTTCTCTTCTTGTCTCTTTTTTCTCTTCTATTCTTTTCTCTTCTTTTCTCTTTTCCATTTTCTCTTCTTTTCTCTTGACTCTTTTCTCTTTTCACTTCCTTTCTCTTTTCTCTTTTCTATTTCTCTTCTTTTCTACTTTCTCTGTTCTCTTCTTTTCTCTTGTTTTCTCTTTTCTCTATCTCTTCTTTTCTCTTCTTCTCTCTTCTTTTCTCTTTTCTCTTGTCCCCTTTCTCTTCTTTTCTCATTTCCCTTTTCTCTTCTTTTCTCTTTTCTCTTTTGTCTTCTTTTCTCTTTCCTCATTTCCATTTTCTCTTTTTTCTTTTCACTTTTGTCTTCTTTTCTCTTTCCACATTTCTCTTTTCTCTTCTTTTCTCTTTTCTCTTCTTTTCCATTCTCTCTCTTTTCTCTTTTCTCATTTTTCATTTCTCTTTTCTCTTCTTGTCTCTTTTTTCTCTTCTATTCTTTTCTCTTCTTTTCTCTTTTCCATATTCTCTCCTTTTTTCTTGTCTCTTTTCTCTTCTATTCACTTTTCTCTTTTATCTTTACTCTTCTTTTCTCTTCTTTTCTCTTTTCCCTTCTTTTTTTTCTTTTCTCTTCTTTCCTCTTTTCTCTTCTTTTCTCTTGTCCCCTTTCACATCTTTTCTCATTTCCCTTTTCTCTTCTTTTCTCTTTTCACTTTTGTCTTCTTTTCTCTTTCCTCATTTCTCTTTTCTCTTCTTTTCTCTTTTCTCTTCTTTTCCATTCTCTCTCTTTTCTCTTTTCTCATTTTCATTTCTCTTTTCTCTTCTTGTCTCTTTTTTCTCTTCTATTCTTTTCTCTTCTTTTCTCTTTTCCATATTCTCTCCTTTTTTCTCGTCTCTTTTCTCTTCTATTCACTTTTCTCTTTTATCTTTTCTCTTCTTTACTCTTCTTTTCTCTTTTCCCTTCTTTTTTTTCTTTTCTCTTCTTTCCTCTTGTCCCCTTTCTCTTCTTTTCTCATTTCCCTTTTCTCTTCTTTTCTCTTTTCTCTTTTGTCTTCTTTTATCTTTCCTCTTTTCTCTTCTATTCTCTTTTCTCTTCTTTTCATTTCTTTTCTATTCCTTTCTCTTTTCACTTTTCTTTTCGCTTTTCTCTTTTCTCTTCTTTGCTCTTTTATTTTTTCTCTTTACTGTTTTCTCTTCTTTTCTCTTTTCTCTTCTATTCTCTTTTCTCTTTACTCTTCTTTTCTCTTTTCCCTTCTTTTTTTCTTTTCTCTTCTTTCCTCTTTTCTCTTCTTTTCTCTTTTCTCTTCTTGTCTCTTTTCCCTTTCTCTTTTGTGTTCTTTTCTCTTTTTTCTTCTATTTTCTTCTTTTCTCTTCTTTTCTCTTTCCTCTTTTCTCTTTTCGCTTTTCTCTTCTTTTCTCTTTTCTCTTCTTTTCTCTTTTCTTTTTTCTCTTTACACTTTTCTCTTCTTTTCTCTTTTCTCTTCTTTTCTCTTTTCCTTTTCTCTTCAATTCTCTTTTCTCGTCTTTTCATTTATTTTCTATTCCTTTCTCTTTTCACATTTCTTTTCTCTTTTCTCTTCTTTTCTCTTCTTTTCTCTTTTATTTTTTCTCTTTACTGTTTTCTTTTCTTTTCTCTTTTCTCTTCTATTCTCTTTTCTCTTTTCTCTTCTTATCTCTTTTCCCATTCTCTTTTCTGTTCTTTTCTCTTTTCTCTTCTTTTTTCTTGTTTTCTCTTCTTTTCTCTTTCCCGTTTTCTCTTTTCGCTTTTCTCTTCTTTTCTCTTTTCTTTTTTCTCTTTACTCTTTTCTCTTCTTTTCTCTTTTCTCTTCTTTTCTCTTTTCCTTTTCTCTTCTATTCTCTTTTCTCTTCTTTTCATTTCTTTTCTATTCCTTTCTCTTTTCACTTTTCTTTTCTCTTTTCTCTTTACTCTTCTTTTCTCTTTTCTCTATTCTCTTCTGTTCTCTTTTGTCTTCTTCACTCTGTTCCCTTTTCTCTTCTGTTCTCTTTTATATTTTCTCTTCTTCTCTCTTTTCCATTCGTTTTCATTCTCTCTCTTTTCTCTTTTCTCATTTCTCATTTCTCTTTTCTCTTCTTGTCTCTTTTTTCTCTTCTATTCTTTTCTCTTCTTTTCTCTTTTCCATTTTCTCTACTTTTCACTGGTCTCTTTTCTCTTCTATTCACTTTTCTCTTTTATCTGTTCTCTTCTTTTCTCTTCTTTTCTCTTTTGCCTTCTTTTTTTCTTTTCTCTTCTTTCCTCTTTTCTCTTCTTTTCTCTTTTCTCTTTTCTCTTCTTATCTCTTTTCCCTTTCTCTTTTCTGTTCTTTTCCCTTTTCTCTTCTTTTTTCTTGTTTTCTCTTCTTTTCTCTTTCCCCTTTTGTCTTTTCGCTTTTCTCTTCTTTTCTCTTTTCTCTTCTTTTCTCTTTTCTTTTTTCTCTTTACTCTTTTCTCTTCTTTTCTCTTTTCTCTTCTTTTCTCTTTTCCTTTTCTCTTCTGTTCTCTTTTCTCTTCTTTTCATTTCTTTTCTATTCCTTTCTCTTTTCACTTTTATTTTCTCTTTTCTCTTCTTTTCTCTTTTATTTTTTCTCTTTACTCTATTCTCTTCTTTTCTCTTTTCTCTTGTATTCTCTTTTCTCTTTACTCTTCTTTTCTCTTTTCTCTATTCTCTTCTGTTCTCTTTTGTCTTCTTCACTCTGTTCCCTTTTCTCTTCTGTTCTCTTTTATATTTTCTCTTCTTCTCTCTTTTCCGTTCGTTTTCATTCTCTCTCTTTTCTCTTTTCTCATTTCTCATTTCTCTTTTCTCTTCTTGTCTCTTTTTTCTCTTCTATTCTTTTCTCTTTTCCATTTTCTCTACTTTTCACTGGTCTCTTTTCTCTTCTATTCACTTTTCTCTTTTATCTTTTCTCTTCTTTTCTCTTCTTTTCTCTTTTCTCTTTTCTATTCTTTTCTCTTCTTTTCTTTTCTCTTTTCCATTTCTCTTCTTTTCTCTTTTCTCTTTTCTCTTTTCTTTTTTCCCTTTTCTCTTCTTTTCTCTTCTTTTCTCTTGTCTCTTTACCCTTTTCCCTTTTCACTTCGTTTCTCTTTTCTCTTATTTTCTCTTTTCTCTTTTCTCTTCTCTTCTCTTTTCTCTTTTCACTTTTCTCTTCTTTTCTCTTCTTTACTCTTTTCCCTTCTTTTTTTCTTTTCTCTTCTTTTCCATTTTCTCTTCTTTTTTTCTTTTCTCTTCTTTTCTCATTTCTCTTTTCTCTTCTTTTCTCTTTTCTCTTCATGTCTATTCTTTTTCCTTTTCACTTCATTTCTCTTCTTTTCTCATCTATTCTCTTTTTCCCTTTTCACTTGTTTTCTCTTTTCTCTTTTCCCTGCTTGTCTTCTTTTCTCTTTTCTCTTTTCCCTTCATTTCTCTTATCTCTTTTCTCTGTTGTATTCTTTTATTTTTTATCATTTTTTTCTCTTCTTTTCTCTATTCTCTTCTTTTCTCTTTTCTCTTCTTTTCTCTTTTCTCTTTTCTCTATGCTCTTCTGTTCTCTTTTATCTTCTTTTCTCTTTTCTCTATTCTCTTCTGTTCTCTTTTGTCTTCTTTCCTCTGTTCCCTTTTCTCCTCTATTCTCTTTTATCTTTTCTCTTCATTTCTCTTTTCTCTTCTTTTCCATTCTCCCTTCTTTTCTCTTTTCTCATTTCTCATTTCTCTTCGTTTCTCTTTTCTCTTCTTGTCTCTTTTTTCTCTTCTGTTCTTTTCTCTTCTTTTCTCTTTTCCAATTTCTCTTCTTTTCTCTTGTCTCTTTTCACTTCCTTTCTCTTTTCTCTTTTCCAATTCCTCTTCTTTTCTATTTTATCTTTTCTCTTCTTTCCTCTTGTTTTCGCTTTTCTATATCCTCTTCTTTTCTCTTCTTCCCGCTTCTTTTCTCTTTTCTTTTGTCCCCTTTCTCTTCTTTTCTCTTTTCCCTTTTCTCTTCTTTTCTCTTTTCTCTTTTCTCTTCTTTCTCTATTCTCTTCTTTTCTCTTTTCCCTTTTGTTTACTTTTCTCTTTTCTCTTTTCTCTTCTTTTGTCTTCTTTTCTCTTTTCTCTTTTCTCTTCTTTTCTCTTTTCTTTTTTCTCTTCTTTTCTCTTCTTTTCTCTTTCCCTTCTTGTTTTCTTTTCTCTTCTTTTCTCTTTTCTATTCTTTTCTCTTTTCTTTTTTCTCTTTTCTCTTTTCTCTTCTTTTCTCTTCTTTATTTACTCTTTTCCCTTTCTCTTATTTTTTCTTTTCTCTTCTTTTCTCTTTTCACTTTTCTCTTCTTTTCCCTTCCTTTCTCTTTTCTCTTTTGTATTCTTTTCTCTTCTATTTACATTTCTCTTTTATCTTTTCTATTCTTTTCTCTTCTTTTCTCCATTCGCTTCTCTTCTCTTCTTTTCTGTTTCCTCATTTCTCTCTTCTCTTTGGTTCTCTTTTCTCTTCTTTGCTCTTTTCTCTTTTCTATTCTTCTATCTTCCTTTATCTTCTTTTCTATTTTCTCTTTTCTCGATCTCTTCAGTTCTCTTTTGTCTTCTTTCCTCTGTTCCCTTTTCTCTTCTATTCGCTTTTATCTTTTCTCTTCAGTTCTCTTTTCTCTTCTTTTCCATTCTCTCTTCTTTTCTCTTTTCTCATTTCTCATTTCTCTTTTCTCTTCTTTTCTCATTTCTCTTTTCTCTTCTTGTCTCTTTTTTCTCTTCTATTCTTTTCTCTTCTTTTCTCTTTTCCATTTTCTCTTCTTTTCTCTTGACTCTTTTCTCTTTTCACTTCCTTTCTCTTTTCTCTTTTCTATTTCCTCTGCTTTTCTACTTTCTCTTTTCTCTTCTTTTCTCTTGTTTTCTCTTTTCTCTATCTCTTCTTTTCTCTTCTTCTCTCTTCTTTTCTCTTTTCTCTTGTCCTCTTTCTCTTCTTTTCTCATTTCCCTTTTCTCTTGTTTTCTCTTTTCTCTTTTGTCTTCTTTTCTCTTTCCTCATTTCCATTTTCTCTTTTTTCTTTTCTCCTTTGTCTTCTTTTCTCTTTCCTCATTTCTCTTTTCTCTTCTTTTCTCTTTTCTCTTCTTTTCAATTCTCTCTCTTTTCTCTTTTCTCATTTCTCATTTCTCTTTTCTCTTCTTGTCTCTTTTTTCTCTTCTATTCTTCTCTCTTCTTTTTTCTTTTCCATATTCTCTCCTTTTTTCTTGTCTCTTTTCTCTTCTATTCACATTTTTCTTTTATCTTTTCTCTTCTTTTCTCTTTTCCCTTCTTTTTTTTCTTTTCTCTTCTTTCCTCTTTTCTCTTCTTTTCTCTTGTCCCCTTTCACATCTTTTCTCATTTCCCTTTTCTCTTCTTTTCTCTTTTCACTTTTGTCTTCTTTTCTCTTTCCTCATTTCTCTTTTCTCTTCTTTTCTCTTTTCTCTTCTTTTCCATTCTCTCTCTTTTCTCTTTTCTCATTTTCATTTCTCTTTTCTCTTCTTGTCTCTTTTTTCTCTTCTATTCTTTTCTCTTCTTTTCTCTTTTCCATATTCTCTCCTTTTTTCTCGTCTCTTTTCTCTTCTATTCACTTTTCTCTTTTATCTTTTCTCTTCTTTACTCTTCTTTTCTCTTTTCCCTTCTTTTTTTTCTTTTCTCTTCTTTCCTCTTGTCCCCTTTCTCTTCTTTTCTCATTTCCCTTTTCTCTTCTTTTCTCTTTTCTCTTTTGTCTTCTTTTCTCTTTCCTCATTTCTCTTTTCTCTTCTATTCTCTTTTCTCTTCTTTTCATTTCTTTTCTATTCCTTTCTCTTTTCACTTTTCTTTTCGCTTTTCTCTTTTCTCTTCTTTGCTCTTTTATTTTTTCTCTTTACCCTTTTCTCTTCTTTTCTCTTCTTTCCTCTTTTCTCTTTTCTATTCTTGTCTCTTCTTTTCTCTTTTCCATTTCTCTTCTTTTCTCTTTTCTCTTTTCTCTATTCTCTTCAGTTCTCTTTTGTCTTCTTTACTCTGTTCCCTTTTCTCTTCTATTCTCTTTTATATTTTCTCTTCTTCTCTCTTTTCTCTTCTTTTTCATTCTCTCTCTTTTCTCTTTTCTCATTTCTCATTTCTCTTTTCTCTTCTTGTCTCTTTTTTCTCTTCTATTCTTTTCTCTTCTTTTCTCTTTTCCATTTTCTCGACTTTTCTCTGGTCTCTTTTCTCTTCTATTCACATTTTTCTTTTATCTTTTCTCTTCTTTTCTCTTTTCCATTTTCTCGACTTTTCTCTGGTCTCTTTTCTCTTCTATTCACATTTTTCTTTTATCTTTTCTCTTCTTTTCTCTTTTCCATATTCTCTCCTTTTTTCTCGTCTCTTTTCTCTTCTATTCACTTTTCTCTTTTATCTTTTCTCTTCTTTACTCTTCTTTTCTCTTTTCCCTTCTTTTTTTTCTTTTCTCTTCTTTCCTCTTGTCCCCTTTCTCTTCTTTTCTCATTTCCCTTTTCTCTTCTTTTCTCTTTTCTCTTTTGTCTTCTTTTCTCTTTCCTCATTTCTCTTTTCTCTTCTATTCTCTTTTCTCTTCTTTTCATTTCTTTTCTATTCCTTTCTCTTTTCACTTTTCTTTTCGCTTTTCTCTTTTCTCTTCTTTGCTCTTTTATTTTTTCTCTTTACTCTTTTCTCTTCTTTTCTCATTTCTCTTCTATTCTCTTTTCTCTTTACTCTTCTTCTCTCTTTTCTCTTCTTTTTCATTCTCTCTCTTTTCTATTTTCTCATTTCTCATTTCTCTTTTCTCTTCTTGTCTCTTTTTTCTCTTCTATTCTTTTCTCTTCTTTTCTCTTTTCCATTTTCTCGACTTTTCTCTGGTCTCTTTTCTCTTCTATTCACATTTTTCTTTTATCTTTTCT
Source organism: Chiloscyllium punctatum (assembly GCF_047496795.1). Taxonomy (NCBI): domain Eukaryota; kingdom Metazoa; phylum Chordata; class Chondrichthyes; order Orectolobiformes; family Hemiscylliidae; genus Chiloscyllium; species Chiloscyllium punctatum. The sequence continues at coordinate 38,316,198 of NC_092779.1, forward strand.
CTTCTTTTCTCTTCTTTCCTCTTTTCTCTTTTCTATTCTTGTCTCTTCTTTTCTCTTTTCCATTTCTCTTCTTTTCTCTTTTCTCTTTTCTCTATTCTCTTCAGTTCTCTTTTGTCTTCTTTACTCTGTTCCCTTTTCTCTTCTATTCTCTTTTATATTTTCTCTTCTTCTCTCTTTTCTCTTCTTTTTCATTCTCTCTCTTTTCTCTTTTCTCATTTCTCATTTCTCTTTTCTCTTCTTGTCTCTTTTTTCTCTTCTATTCTTTTCTCTTCTTTTCTCTTTTCCATTTTCTCTACTTTTCTCTGGTCTCTTTTCTCTTCTATTCACAGTTTTCTTTTATCTTTTCTCTTCTCTATTCTTGTCTCTTCTTTTCTCTTTTCCATTTCTCTTCTTTTCTCTTTTCTCTTTTCTCTTTTCTCTATTCTCTTCAGTTCTCTTTTGTCTTCTTTACTCTGTTCCCTTTTCTCTTCTATTCTATTTTATATTTTCTCTTCTTCTGTCTTTTCTCTTCTTTTTCATTCTCTCTCTTTTCTCTTTTCTCATTTCTCATTTCTCTTTTCTCTTTTCACTTTTCTCTTCTTTTCTCTTCTTTACTCTTTTCCCTTCTTTTTTCTTTTCTCTTCTTTTCCCTTTTCTCTGCTTTTTTCTTTTCTCTTCTTTTCTCTATTCTCTTCTTTTCTCATTTCTCTTTTCTCTTCTTTTCTCTTTTCTCTTCATGTCTATTCTTTTTCCTTTTCACTTCATTTCTCTTCTTTTCTCATCTATTCTCTTTTTCCCTTTTCACTTGTTTTCTCTTTTCCGTTTTCCCTGCTTCTCTTCTTTTCTCTTTTCTCTTCTTTTCCCTTCATTTCTCTTTTCACTTTTCGCTTTTGTATTCTTTTATCTTCTATTCACTTTTCTTTTTTATCATTTTTTTCTCTTCTTTTCTCTATTCTCTTCTCTTCTCTTTTCTCTTCTTTCCTCTTCTTTTCTCTTTCCTCATTTCTCTATTCTCTTCTGTTCTCTTTTATCTTCTTTTCTCTTTTCTCTATTCTCTTCTGTTCTCTTTTGTCTTCTTTCCTCTGTTCCCTTTTCTCCTCTATTCTCTTTTATCTTTTCTCTTCATTTCTCTTTTCTCTTCTTTTCCATTCTCCCTTCTTTTCTCTTTTCTCATTTCTCATTTCTCTTTTCTCTTCGTTTCTCTTTTATCTTCTTGTCTCTTTTTTCTCTTCTGTTCTTTTCCCTACTTTTCTCTTTTCCATTTTCTCTTTTTTGCTCTTGTCTCTTTTCTCTTTTCACTTCCTTTCTCTTTTCTCTTTTCCATTTCCTCTTCTTTTTTATTTTATCTTTTCTCTTCTTTCCTCTTGTTTTCGCTTTTCTATATCCTCTTCTTTTCTCTTCTTCTCTCTTCTTTTCTCTTTTCTTTCGTCCCCTTTCTCTTCTTTTCTCTTTTCCCTTTTCTCTTCTTTTCTCTTTTCTCTTTTCTCTTCTTTCTCTATTCTCTTCTTTTCTCTTTTCCCTTTTGTTTACTTTTCTCTTTTCTCTTTTCTCTTCTTTTGTCTTCTTTTCTCTTTTCTCTTTTCTCTTCTTTTCTCTTTTCTTTTTTCTCTTCTTTTCTCTTCTTTACTCTTTTCCCTTCTTGTTTTCTTTTCTCTTCTTTTCTCTTTTCTATTCTTTTCACTTTTCTTTTTTCTCTTTTCTCTTTTCTCTTCTTTTCTCTTCTTTATTTACTCTTTTCCCTTTCTCTTATTTTTTCTTTTCTCTTCATTTCTCTTTTCACTTTTCTCTTCTTTTCCCTTCATTTCTCTTTTCCCTTTTCTCTTTTGTATTCTTTTCTCTTCTATTCACATTTCTCTTTTATCTTTTCTATTCTTTTCTCTTCTTTTCTCTAATCGCTTCTTTTCTCTTCTTTTCTGTTTCCTTATTTCTCTCTTCTCTTCGGTTCGCTTTTCTCTTCTTTGCTCTTTTCTCTTTTCTCTCCTTCTATCCCGGGTTCAATTCCCGCCTCAGGCGACTGACTGTGTGGAGTTTGCACGTTCTCCCCGTGTCTGCGTGGGTTTCCTCCGGGTGCTCCGGTTTCCTCCCACAGTCCAAAGATGTGCAGGTTAGGTGAATTGGCCATGCTAAATTGCCCGTAGTGTTAGGTAAGGGGTAGATGTAGATGTAGGGGTATGGGTGGGTTACGCTTCGGCGGGGCGGTGTGGACTTGTTGGGCCGGAGGGCCTGTTTCCACACTGTAAGTAATCTAATCTAATCTAATCTTCTTTTATCTTCTTTTCTATTTTCTCTTTTCTCGATCTCTTCTGTTCTCTTTTGTCTTCTTTCCTCTGTTCCCTTTTCTCTTCTATTGTCTTGTATCTTTTCTCTTCATTTCTCTTTTCTCTTCATTTCCATTCTCTCTTCTTTTCTCTTTTCTCATTTCTCATTTCTCTTTTCACTTCTTTTCTCATTTCTCTTTTCTCTTCTTGTCTCTTTTTTCTCTTCTATTCTTTTCTCTTCTTTTCTCTTTTCCATTTTCTCTTCTTTTCTCTTTTCCATTTTCTCTTCTATTCTCTTGTCTCTTTTCTCTTTTCACTTCCTTTCTCTTTTCTCTTTTCTATTTCCTTTTCTTTTCTACTTTCTCTTTTCTCTATCCTCTTCTTTTCTCTTCTTCTCTCTTCTTTTCTCTTTTCTCTTGTCCCCTTTCTCTTCTTTTCTCATTTCCCTTTTCTCTTCTTTTCTCTTTTCTCTTTTGTCTTCTTTTCTCTTTCCTCTTTTTGTTTTCTCTTCTTTTATCCTCTTTTCCCATTTCTCTTCTTTTCTCTTCTTTTCTCTTTGCTCTTCATTTCTCTTCTTTTCTCATCTTTTCTCTTTTCTCTTCTTTTCTCGTCTTTGCTCTTCTTATCTCTTTTCTTTTTTCTCTTCTTTTCTCTTTTCTATTTCCTCTTCTTTTCTACTTTCTCTTTTCTCTTCTTTTCTCTTGTTTTCTCTTTTCTCTATCCTCTTCTTTTCTCTTCTTCTCTCTTCTTTTCTATTTTCTCTTGTCCCCTTTCTCTTCTTTTCTCATTTCCCTTTTCTCTTCTTTTCTCTTTTCTCTTTTGTCTTCTTTTCTCTTTCCTCATTTCCATTTTCTCTTTTTTCTTTTCTCTTTTGTCTTCTTTTCTATTTCCTCATTTCTCTTTTCTCTTCTTTTCTCTTTTCTCTTCTTTTCAATTCTCTCTCTTTTCTCTTTTCTCATTTTTCATTTCTCTTTTCTCTTCTTGTCTCTTTTTTCTCTTCTATTCTTCTCTCTTCTTTTTTCTTTTCCATATTCTCTCCTTTTTTCTTGTCTCTTTTCTCTTCTATTCACTTTTCTCTTTTATCTTTTCTCTTCTTTTCTCTTCTTTTCTCTTTTCCCTTCTTTTTTTTTTTCTTTTCTCTCCTTTCCACTTTTCTCTTCTTTTCTTTTGTCCCCTTTCACATCTTTTCTCATTTCCCTTTTCTCTTCTTTTCTCTTTTGTCTTCTTTTCTCTTTCCTCATTTCTCTTTTCTCTTCTATTCTCTTTTCTCTTCTTTTCATTTCTTTTCTATTCCTTTCTCTTTTCACTTTTCTTTTCTCTTTTCTCTTTTCTCCTCTTTGCTCTTATTTTTTCTCTTTACTCTTTTCTCTTCTTTTCTCTTTTCTCTTCTATTCTCTTTTCTCTTTACTCTTCTTTTCTCTTTTCTCTATTCTCTTCAGTTCTCTTTTGTCTTCTTTACTCTGTTCCCTTTTCTCTTCTATTCTCTTTTATATTTTCTCTTCTTCTCTCTTTTCTCTTCTTTTTCATTCTCTCTCTTTTCTCTTTTCTCATTTCTCATTTCTCTTTTCTCTTCTTTTCTCTTTTTTCTCTTCTATTCTTTTCTCTTCTTTTCTCTTTTCCATTTTCTCGACTTTTTTCTGGTCTATTTTCTCTTCTATTCACATTTTTCTTTTATCTTTTCTCTTCTTTTCTCTTCTTTCCTCTTTTCTCTTTTCTATTCTTGTCTCTTCTTTTCTCTTTTCCATTTCTCTTCTTTTCTCTTTTCTCTATTCTCTTCAGTTCTCTTTTGTCTTCTTTACTCTGTTCCCTTTTCTCTTCTATTCCCTTTTATATTTTCTCTTCTTCTCTCTTTTCTCTTCTTTTTCATTCTCTCTCTTTTCTCTTTTCTCTTCTTTCTCTATTCTCTTCTTTTCTCTTTTCCCTTTTGTTTACTTTTCTCTTTTCTCTTTTCTCTTCTTTTGTCTTCTTTTCTCTTTTCTCTTCTTTTCTCTTTTCTTTTTTCTCTTCTTTTCTCTTCTTTACTCTTTTCCCTTCTTGTTTTCTTTTCTCTTCTTTTCTCTTTTCTTTTTTCTCTTTTCTCTTTTCTCTTCTTTTCTTTTCTTTATTTACTCTTTTCCCTTTCTCTTATTTTTTCTTTTCTCTTCTTTTCTCTTTTCACTTTTCTCTTCTTTTCCCTTCATTTCTCTCTTCTCTTTTCTCTTTTGTATTCTTTTCTCTTCTATTCACATTTCTCTTTTATCTTTTCTATTCTTTTCTCTTCTTTTCTGTTTCCTCATTTCTCTCTTCTCTTTGGTTCTCTTTTCTCTTCTTTGCTCTTTTCTCTTTTCTATTCTTCTATCTTCTTTTATCTTCTTTTCTATTTTCTCTTTTCTCGATCTCTTCTGTTCTCTTTTGTCTTCTTTCCTCTGTTCCCTTTTCTCTTCTATTCTCTTTTATCTTTTCTCTTCATTTCTCTTTTCTCTTCTTTTCCATTCTCTCTTCTTTTCTCTTTTCTCATTTCTCATTTCTCTTTTCTCTTCTTTTCTCATTTCTCTTTTCTCTTCTTGTCTCTTTTTTCTCTTCTATTCTTTTCTCTTCTTTTCTCTTTTATCATTTTCTCTTCTTTCTCTTGACTCTTTTCTCTTTTCACTTCCTTTCTCTTTTTTCTTTTCTATTTCTCTTCTTTTCTCTTCTTCTCTCTTCTTTTCTCTTTTCTCTTGTCCCCTTTCTCTTCTTTTCTCATTTCCCTTTTCTCTTCTTTTCTCTTTTCTCTTTTGTCTTCTTTTCTCTTTCCTCATTTCCATTTTCTCTTTTTCTTTTCACTTTTGTCTTCTTTTCTCTTTCCTCATTTCTCTTTTCTCTTCTTTTCTCTTTTCTCTTCTTTTCCATTCTCTCTCTTTTCTCTTTTCTCATTTTTCATTTCTCTTTTCTCTTCTTGTCTCTTTTTTCTCTTCTATTCTTTTCTCTTCTTTTCTCTTTTCCATATTCTCTCCTTTTTTCTTGTCTCTTTTCTCTTCTATTCACTTTTCTCTTTTATCTTTTCTCTTCTTTTCTCTTCTTTTCTCTTTTCCCTTCTTTTTTTTCTTTTCTCTTCTTTCCTCTTTTCTCTTCTTTTCTCTTGTCCCCTTTCACATCTTTTCTCATTTCCCTTTTCTCTTCTTTTCTCTTTTCACTTTTGTCTTCTTTTCTCTTTCCTCATTTCTCTTTTCTCTTCTTTTCTCTTTTCTCTTCTTTTCCATTTTCTCTCTTTTCTCTTTTCTCATTTTCATTTCTCTTTTCGCTTCTTGTCTCTTTTTTCTCTTCTATTCTTTTCTCTTCTTTTCTCTTTTCCATATTCTCTCCTTTTTTCTCGTCTCTTTTCTCTTCTATTCACTTTTCTCTTTTATCTTTTCTCTTCTTTACTCTTCTTTTCTCTTTTCCCTTCTTTTTTTTCTTTTCTCTTCTTTCCTCTTGTCCCCTTTCTCTTCTTTTCTCATTTACCTTTTCTCTTCTTTTCTCTTTTCTCTTTTGTCTTCTTTTATCTTTCCTCTTTTCTCTTCTATTCTCTTTTCTCTTCTTTTCATTTCTTTTCTATTCCTTTCTCTTTTCACTTTTCTTTTCGCTTTTCTCTTTTCTCTTCTTTGCTCTTTTATTTTTTCTCTTTACTCTTTTCTCTTCTTTTCTCTTTTCTCTTCTATTCTCTTTTCTCTTTACTCATCTTTTCTCTTTTCCCTTCTTTTTTCTTTTCTCTTCTTTCCTCTTTTCTCTTCTTTTCTCTTTTCTCTTCTTATCTCTTTTGCCTTTCTCTTTTCTGTTCGTTTCTCTTTTCTCTTCTTTTTTCTTCTTTTCTCTTCTTTTCTCTTTCCCCTTTTCTCTTTTCGCTTTTCTCTTCTTTTCTCTTTTCTCTTCTTTTCTCTTTTCTCTTCTTTTCTCTTTTCTTTTTTCTCTTTACTCTTTTCTCTTCTTTTTTCTCTTTTCTCTTCTTTTCTCTTTTCCTTTTCTCTTCTATTCTCTTTTCTCTTCTTTTCATTTCTTTTCTATTCCTTTCTCTTTTCACTTTTCTTTTCTCTTTTCTCTTTTCTCTTCTTTTCTCTTTTATTTTTTCTCGTTACTGTTTTCTTTTCTTTTCTCTTTTCTCTTCTATTCTCTTTTCTCTTTACTCTTCTTTTCTCTTTTCTCTATTCTCTTCTGTTCTCTTTTGTCTTCTTCACTCTGTTCCCTTTTCTCTTCTGTTCTCTTTTATATTTTCTCTTCTTCTCTCTTTTCCGTTCGTTTTCATTCTCTCTCTTTTCTCTTTTCTCATTTCTCATTTCTCTTTTCTCTTCTTGTCTCTTTTTTCTCTTCTATTCTTTTCTCTTCTTTTCTCTTTTCCATTTTCTCTACTTTTCACTGGTCTCTTTTCTCTTCAATTCACTTTTCTCTTTTATCTGTTCTCTTCTTTTCTCTTCTTTTCTCTTTTCCCTTCTTTTTTTCTTTTCTCTTCTTTCCTCTTTTCTCTTCTTTTCTCTTTTCTCTTTTCTCATTTCTCTTTTCTCTTCTTGTCTCTTTTTTCTCTTCTATTCTTTTCTCTTCTTTTCTCTTTTCCATTTTCTCGACTTTTCTCTGGTCTCTTTTCTCTTCTATTCATATTTTTCTTTTATCTTTTCTCTTCTTTTCTCTTCTTTCCTCTTTACTCTTTTCTCTTCTTTTCTCTTTTCTCTTCTTTTCTCTTTTCCTTTTCTCTTCTATTCTCTTTTCTCTTCTTTTCATTTCTTTTCTATTCCTTTCTCTTTTCACTTTTCTTTTCTCTTTTCTCTTTTCTCTTCTTTTCTCTTTTATTTTTTCTCTTTACTCTTTTCTCTTCTTTTCTCTTCTATTGTCTTTTCTCTTTACTCTTCTTTTCTCTTTTCTCTATTCTCTTCTGTTCTCTTTTGTCTTCTTCACTCTGTTCCCTTTTCTCTTCTGTTCTCTTTTATATTTTCTCTTCTTCTCTCTTTTCCGTTCGTTTTCATTCTCTCTCTTTTCTCATTTCTCATTTCTCTTTTCTCTTCTTGTCTCTTTTTTCTCTTCTATTCTTTTCTCTTCTTTTCTCTTTTCCATTTTCTCTACTTTTCACTGGTCTCTTTTCTCTTCTATTCACTTTTCTCTTTTATCTTTTCTCTTCTTTTCTCTTCTTTTCTCTTTTCTCTTTTCTATTCTTTTCTCTTCTTTTCTTTTCTCTTTTCCATTTCTCTTCTTTTCTCTTTTCTCTTTTCTCTTTTCTTTTTTCCCTTTTCTCTTCTTTTCTCTTCTTTTCTCTTGTCTCTTTAACCTTTTCTCTTTCCACTTCGTTTCTCTTTTCTCTTATTTTCTCTTTTCTCTTTTCTCTTCTCTTCTCTTTTCTCTTTTCACTTTTCTCTTCTTTTCTCTTCTTTACTCTTTTCCCTTCTTTTTTTCTTTTCTCTTCTTTTCCCTTTTCTCTTCTTTTTTCTTAACTCTTCTTTTCTCATTTCTCTTTTCTCTTCTTTTCTCTTTTCTCTTCATGTCTATTCTTTTTCCTTTTCACTTCATTTCTCTTCTTTTCTCATCTATTCTCTTTTTCCCTTATCACTTGTTTTCTCTTTTCTCTTTTCCCTGCTTGTCTTCTTTTCTCTTTGTTCTTCTTTTCCCTTTATTTCTCTTTTCTCTTTTCTCTTTTGTATTATTTTATTTTTTATAATTTTTTTCTCTTCTTTTCTCTATTCTCTTCTTTTCTCTTTTGTCTTCTTTTCTCTTTCCTCATTTCTCTTTTCTCTTCTATTCTCTTTTCTCTTCTTTTCAATTCTCTCTCTTTTCTCTTTTCTCATTTTTCATTTCTCTTTTCTCTTCTTGTCTCTTTTTTCTCTACTATTCTTTTCTCTTCTTTTCTCTTTTCCATTTTCTCGACTTTTCACTGGTCTCTTTTCTCTTCTATTCACTTTTCTCTTTTATCTTTTCTCTTCTTTTCTCTTCTTTTCTCTTTTCTCTTTTCTATTCTTTTCTCTTCTTTTCTTTTCTCTTTTCCATTTCTCTTCTTTTCTCTTTTCTCTTTTGTCTTCTTTTCTCTTTCCTCTTTTTGTTTTCTCTTCTTTTATCCTCTTTTCCCATTTCTCTTCTTTTCTCTTCTTTTCTCTTTGCTCTTCATTTCTCTTCTTTTCTCATCTTTTCTCTTTTCTCTTCTTTTCTCGTCTTTGCTCTTCTTATCTCTTTTCTTTTTTCTCTTCTTTTCTCTTTTCTATTTCCTCTTCTTTTCTACTTTCTCTTTTCTCTTCTTTTCTCTTGTTTTCTCTTTTCTCTATCCTCTTCTTTTCTCTTCTTCTCTCTTCTTTTCTATTTTCTCTTGTCCCCTTTCTCTTCTTTTCTCATTTCCCTTTTCTCTTCTTTTCTCTTTTCTCTTTTGTCTTCTTTTCTCTTTCCTCATTTCCATTTTCTCTTTTTTCTTTTCTCTTTTGTCTTCTTTTCTATTTCCTCATTTCTCTTTTCTCTTCTTTTCTCTTTTCTCTTCTTTTCAATTCTCTCTCTTTTCTCTTTTCTCATTTTTCATTTCTCTTTTCTCTTCTTGTCTCTTTTTTCTCTACTATTCTTTTCTCTTCTTTTCTCTTTTCCATATTCTCTCCTTTTTTCTTGTCTCTTTTCTCTTCTATTCACATTTTTCTTTTATCTTTTCTCTTCTTTTCTCTTCTTTTCTCTTTTCCCTTCTTTTTTTTCTTTTCTCTTCTTTCCTCTTTTCTCTTCTTTTCTCTTGTCCCCTTTCACATCTTTTCTCATTTCCCTTTTCTCTTCTTTTCTCTTTTCACTTTTGTCTTCTTTTCTCTTTCCTCATTTCTCTTTTCTCTTCTTTTCTCTTTTCTCTTCTTTTCCATTCTCTCTCTTTTCTCTTTTCTCATTTTCATTTCTCTTTTCTCTTCTTGTCTCTTTTTTCGCTTCTATTCTTTTCTCTTCTTTTCTCTTTTCCATATTCTCTCCTTTTTTCTCGTCTCTTTTCTCTTCTATTCACTTTTCTCTTTTATCTTTTCTCTTCTTTACTCTTCTTTTCTCTTTTCCCTTCTTTTTTTTCTTTTCTCTTCTTTCCTCTTGTCCCCTTTCTCTTCTTTTCTCATTTCCCTTTTCTCTTCTTTTCTCTTTTCTCTTTTGTCTTCTTTTCTCTTTCCTCATTTCTCTTTTCTCTTCTATTCTCTTTTCTCTTCTTTTCATTTCTTTTCTATTCCTTTCTCTTTTCACTTTTCTTTTCGCTTTTCTCTTTTCTCTTCTTTGCTCTTTTATTTTTTCTCTTTACTCTTTTCTCTTCTTTTCTCATTTCTCTTCTATTCTCTTTTCTCTTTACTCTTCTTTTCTCTTTGCTCTATTCTCTACAGTTCTCTTTTGTCTTCTTTACTCTGTTCCCTTTTCTCTTCTATTCTCTTTTATATTTTCTCTTCTTCTCTCTTCTTTTCTCTTTGTCTACTTCACTCTTCCATTCTCTGTCCTCTTCTTTTCTTTTTTTTATTTTCTCTTCTTTTCTCTTTTGTCTTTTCTTTTCTCTTTTCTCTTTTCTCTTCTTCTCTTCTTTTCTCTTTTCCTTTTCTCTTCTTTTCTCTTTTCCTTTGTCTCTTCTTTTCTGTTTTCTCTTTTCTCTTCTTTTCTCTTTTCCCATTTCTCGTTTCCCTTTTCTCTTATTTTCACTTTTCTCTTCTTTTCTCTTTTCCCTTTTCTCTTTTCTCTTCTTTTCTCTTTTCTCTTCTTTTCTCTATTCTTTTTTCTCTTTACTCTTTTCCCTTCTTTTTTTCTTTTCTCTTCTTTTCCCTTTTCTCTTCTTTTTTCTTTTCTCTTCTTTTCTCTATTCTCTTCTTTTCTCATTTATCTTTTCTCTTCTTTTCTCTTTTCTCTTCATGTCTATTCTTTTTCCTTTTCACTTCATTTCTCTTCTTTTCTCATCTATTCTCTTTTTCCCTTTGCACTTGTTTTCTCTTTTCTCTTTTCCCTGCTTGTCTTCTTTTCTCTTTTCTCTTCTTTTCCCTTCATTTCTCTTTTCTATTTTCTCTTTTGTATTCTTTTACCTTGTATTCACTTTTCTTTATTATCATTTTTTTCTCTTCTTTTCTTTATTCTCTTTTCTCTTTTCTCTTCTTTTCTCTTCTTTTCTCTTTCCTCATTTCTCTCTTCTCTTCTGTTCTCTTTTATATTCTTTTCTCTTTTCTCTATTCTCTTCTGTTCTCTTTTGTCTTCTTTCCTCTGTTCCCTTTTCTCCTCTCTTCTCTTTTATCTTTTCTCTTCATTTCTCTTTTCTCTTCTTTTCCATTCTCCCTTCTTTTCTCTTTCCTCATTTCTCATTTCTCTTTTCTCTTCTTTCTCTATTCTCTTCTTTTCTCTTTTCCCTTTTGTTTTCTTTCCTCTTTTCTATTTTCTATTCTTTTCTCTTCTTTTGTCTTCTTTTCTCTTTTCTCTTTTCTCTTCTTTTCGCTTTTCTTTTTCTCTTCTTTTCTCTTTTCTTTTTCTCTTCTTTACTCTTTTCCCTTCTTGTTTTCTTTTCTCTTCTTTACTCTTTTCTATTCTTTTCTCTTTTCTTTTTTCTCTTTTCTCTTTTCTCTTCTTTTCTCTTCTTTATTTACTCTTTTCCCTTTCTCTTATTTTTTTCTTTTCTCTTCTTTTCTCTTTTCACTTTTCTCTTCTTTTCCCTTCATTTCTCTTTTCTCTTTTCTCTATTGTATTCTTTTCTCTTCTATTCACATTTCTCTTTTATCTTTTCTATTCTTTTCTCTTCTTTTCTCTATTCGCTTCTTTTCTCTTCTTTTCTGTTTCCTCATTTCTCTCTTCTCTTTGGTTCTCTTTTCTCTTCTTTGCTCTTTTCTCTTTTCTATTCTTCTATCTTCTTTTATCTTCTTTTCTATTTTCTCTTTTCTCGATCTCTTCTGTTCTCTTTTGTCTTCTTTCCTCTGTTCCCTTTTCTCTTCTATTCACTTTTATCTTTTCTCTTCATTTCTCTTTTCTCTTCTTTTCCATTCTCTCTTCTTTTCTCTTTTCTCATTTCTCATTTCTCTTTTCTCTTCTTTTCTCATTTCTCTTTTCTCTTCTTGTCTCTTTTTTCTCTTCGATTCTTTTCTCTTCTTTTCTCTTTTATCATTTTCTCTTCTTTCTCTTGACTCTTTTCTCTTTTCACTCCCTTTCCCTTTTCTCTTTTCTATTTCCTCTTCTTTTTTACTTTCTCTTTTCTCTTCTTTTCTCTTCTTTTCTCTTTTCTCTATCCTCTTCTTTTCTCTTCTTCTCTCTTCTTTTCTCTTTTCTTTTGTCCCCTTTCTCTTCTTTTCTCTTTTACCTTTTCTCTTCTTTTCTCTTTCCTCTTTTGTCTTCTTTTCTCTTTCCTCATTTCCATTTTCTCTTTTTTCTTTTCTCTTTTGTCTTCTCTTCTCTTTCCTCATTTCTCTTTTCTCTTCTTTTCTCTTTTCTCTTCTTTTCAATTCTCTCTCTTTTCTCTTTTCTCATTTTTCATTTCTCTTTTCTCTTCTTGTCTCTTTTTTCTCTTCAATTCTTTTCTCTTCTTTTCTCTTTTCCATATTCTCTCCTTTTTTCTTGTCTCTTTTCTCTTCTATTCACTTTTCTCTTTTCTCTTTTCTCTTCTTTTCTCTTCTTTTCTCTTTTCCCTTCTTTTTTTTTTCTTTTCTCTCCTTTCCACTTTTCTCTTCTTTTCTTTTGTCCCCTTTCACATCTTTTCTCATTTCCCTTTTCTCTTCTTTTCTCTTTTGTCTTCTTTTCTCTTTCCTCATTTCTCTTTTCTCTTCTATTCTCTTTTCTCTTCTTTTCATTTCTTTTCTATTCCTTTCTCTTTTCACTTTTCTTTTCTCTTTTCTCTTTTCTCCTCTTTGCTCTTTATTTTTTATCTTTACTCTTTTCTCTTCTTTTCTCTTTTCTCTTCTATTCTCTTTTCTCTTTACTCTTCTTTTCTCTTTTCTCTATTCTCTTCAGTTCTCTTTTGTCTTCTTTACTCTGTTCCCTTTTCTCTTCTATTCTCTTTTATATTTTCTCTTCTTCTCTCTTTTCTCTTCTTTTTCTTTCTCTCTCTTTTCTCTTTTCTCATTTCTCATTTCTCTTTTCTCTTCTTGTCTCTTTTTTCTCTTCTATTCTTTTCTCTTCATTTCTCTTTTCCATTTTCTCGACTTTTCTCTGGTCTCTTTTCTCTTCTATTCACATTTTTCTTTTATCTTTTCTCTTCTTTTCTCTTCTTACCTCTTTTATCTTTTCTCTTCTCTATTCTTGTCTCTTCTTTTCTCTTTTCCATTTCTCTTCTTTTCTCTTTTCTCTTTTCTCTATTCTCTTCAGTTCTCTTTTGTCTTCTTTACTCTGTTCCCTTTTCTCTTCTATTCTCTTTTATATTTTCTCTTCTTCTCTCTTTTCCGTTCGTTTTCATTCTCTCTCTTTTCTCTTTTCTCATTTCTCATTTCTCTTTTCTCTTCTTGTCTCTTTTTTCTCTTCTATTCTTTTCTCTTCTTTTCTCTTTTCCATTTTCTCGACTTTTCACTGGTCTCTTTTCTCTTCTATTCACTTTTCTCTTTTATCTTTTCTCTTCTTTTCTCTTCTTTTCTCTTTTCTCTTTTCTATTCTTTTCTCTTCTTTTCTTTTCTCTTTTCCATTTCTCTTCTTTTCTTTTTTCCCTTTTCTCTTCTTTTCTCTTGTCTCTTTACCCTTTCCTCTTTTCTCTATGCTCTTCTGTTCTCTTTTATCTTCTTTTCTCTTTTCTCTATTCTCTTCTGTTCTCTTTTGTCTTCTTTCCTCTGTTCCCTTTTCTCCTCTATTCTCTTTTATCTTTTCTCTTCATTTCTCTTTTCTCTTCTTTTCCATTCTCCCTTCTTTTCTCTTTTCTCATTTCTCTTTTCTCTTTTCTCTTCGTTTCTCTTTTCTCTTCTTGTCTCTTTTTTCTGTTCTGTTCTTTTCTCTTCTTTTCTCTTTTCCATTTTCTCTTCTTTTCTCTTTTCACTTCCTTTCTCTTTTCTCTTTTCCATTTCCTCTTCTTTTCTATTTTATCTTTTCTCTTCTTTCCTCTTGTTTTCGCTTTTCTATATCCTCTTCTTTTCTCTTCTTCTCTCTTCTTTTCTCTTTTCTTTTGTCCCCTTTCTCTACTTTTCTCTTTTACCTTTTCTCTTCTTTTCTCTTCATTTCTCTTTTCTCTTTTCTCTTCTTTCTCTATTCTCTTCTTTTCTCTTTTCCCTTTTGTTTACTTTTCTCTTTTCTCTTTTCTCTTCTTTTGTCTTCTTTTCTCTTTTCTCTTTTCTCTTCTTTTCTCTTTTCTTTTTTCTCTTCATTTCTCTTCTTTACTCTTTTCCCTTCTTGTTTTCTTTTCTCTTCTTTTCTCTTTTCTATTCCTTTCTCTTTTCTTTTTTCTCTTTTCTCTTTTCTCTTCTTTTCTCTTCTTTATTTACTCTTTTCCCTTTCTCTTATTTTTTCTTTTCTCTTCTTTTCTCTTTTCACTTTTCTCTTCTTTTCTCTTTTCTATGCTTTTCTCTTTTCTTTTTTCTCTTTTCTCTTATTTTTTCTTTTCTCTTCTTTTCTCTTTTCACTTTTCTCTTCTTTTCACTTCATTTCTCTTTTCTCTTTTCTCTTTTGTATTCTTTTCTGTTCTATTCACGTTTCTCTTTTATCTTTTCTATTCTTTTCTCTTCTTTTCTCTATTCGCTTCTTTTCTCTTCTTTTCTGTTTCCTCATTTCTCTCTTCTCTTTGGTTCTCTTTTCTCTTCTTTGCTCTTTTCTCTTTTCTCTTCTTCTATCTTCTTTTATCTTCTTTTCTCTTTTCTCTTTTCTCGATCTCTTCTGTTCTCTTTTGTCTTCTTTCCTCTGTTCCCTTTTCTCTTCTATTCTCTTTTATCTTTTCTCTTCATTTCTCTTTTCTCTTCTTTTCCATTCTCTCTTCTTTTCTCTTTTCTCATTTCTCATTTCTCTTTTCTCTTCTTTTCTCATTTCTCTTTTCTCTTCTTGTCTCTTTTTTCTCTTCTATTCTTTTCTCTTTTCCATTTTCTCTTCTTTTCTCTTGTATCTTTTCTCTTTTCACTTCCTTTCTCTTTTCTCTTTTCTATTTCCTCTTCTTTTCTACTTTCTCTTTTCTCTTCTTTTCTCTTCTTTTCTCTTTTCTCTATCCTCTTCTTTTCTCTTTTCTCCTGTCCCCTTTCTCTTCTTTTCTCATTTCCCTTTTCTCTTCTTTTCTCTTTTCTCTTTTGTCTTCTTTTCTCTTTCCTCTTTTTGTTTTCTCTTCTTTTATCCTCATTTCCCGTTTCTCTTCTTTTCTCTTTTTTTCTCTTTGCTCTTCATTTCTCTTCTTTTCTCATCTTTTCTCTTTTCTCTTCTTTTCTCGTCTTTGCTCTTCTTATCTCTTTTCTTTTTTCTCTTCTTTTCTATTTTCTCTTCAACTCTCTTTACTCTACCTTTCTCTTTTCTCTTTTCTTTTTTCTCTTCTTTTCTCTTCTTTACTCTTTTCCCTTCTTTTTTTCTTTTCTCTTCTTTTCTCTTTTCTATTCCTTTCTCTTTTCTTTTTTTCTCTTTTCTCTTTTCTCTTCTTTTCTCTTCTTTATTTACTCTTTTCCCTTTCTCTTATTTTTTCTTTTCTCTTCTTTTCTCTTTTCACTTTTCTCTTCTTTTCCCTTCATTTCTCTTTTCTCTTTTCTCTTTTGTATTCTTTTCTCTTCTATTCTGTATTCGCTTCATCTCTCTTTTCTCTTCTTTTCTGTTTCCTCATTTCTCTCTTCTCTTCGGTTCTCTTTTCTCTTCTTTGCTCTTTTCTCTTTTCTCTTCTTCTATCTTCTTTTATCTTCTTTTCTCTTTTCTCGATCTCTTCTGTTCTCTTTTGTCTTCTTTCCTTTGTTCCCTTTTCTCTTCTATTCTCTTTTATCTTTTCTCTTCATTTCTCTTTTCTCTTCTTTTCCATTCTCTCTTCTTTTCTCTTTTCTCATTTCTCATTTCTCTTTTCTCTTCTTTTCTCATTTCTCTTTTCTCTTCTTGTCTCTTTTTTCTCTTCTATTCTTTTCTCTTTTCCATTTTCTCTTCTTTTCTCTTGTATCTTTTCTCTTTTCACTTCCTTTCTCTTTTCTCTTTTCTATTTCCTCTTCTTTTCTACTTTCTCTTTTCTCTTCTTTTCTCTTGTTTTCTCTTTTCTCTATCCTCTTCTTTTCTCTTTTCTCCTGTCCCCTTTCTCTTCTTTTCTCATTTCCCTTTTCTCTTCTTTTCTCTTTTCTCTTTTGTCTTCTTTTCTCTTTCCTCTTTTTGTTTTCTCTTCTTTTATCCTCTTTTCCCGTTTCTCTTCTTTTCTCTTTTTTTCTCTTTGCTCTTCATTTCTCTTCTTTTCTCATCTTTTCTCTTTTCTCTTCTTTTCTCGTCTTTGCTCTTCTTATCTCTTTTCTTTTTTCTCTTCTTTTCTATTTTCTCTTCAACTCTCTTTACTCTACCTTTCTCTTTTCTCTTTTCTCTTTTCTCTTCTTTTCTCTTCTTTACTCTTTTCCCTTCTTTTTTTCTTTTCTCTTCTTTTCTCTTTTCTATTCTTTTCTCTTTTCTTTTTTTCTCTTTTCTCTTCTTTTCTCTTCTTTATTTACTCTTTTCCCTTTCTCTTATTTTTTCTTTTCTCTTCTTTTCTCTTTTCACTTTTCTCTTCTTTTCCCTTCATTTCTCTTTTCTCTTTTCTCTTTTGTATTCTTTTCTCTTCTATTCTGTATTCGCTTCTTCTCTCTTTTCTCTTCTTTTCTGTTTCCTCATTTCTCTCTTCTCTTCGGTTCTCTTTTCTCCTCTTTGCTCTTTTCTCTTTTCTCTTCTTCTATCTTCTTTTATCTTCTTTTCTCTTTTCTCGATCTCTTCTGTTCTCTTTTGTCTTCTTTCCTTTGTTCCCTTTTCTCTTCTATTCTCTTTTATCTTTTCTCTTCATTTCTCTTTTCTCTTCTTTTCCATTCTCTCTTCTTTTCTCTTTTCTCATTTCTCATTTCTCTTTTCTCTTCTTTTCTCATTTCTCTTTTCTCTTCTTGTCTCTTTTTTCTCTTCTATTCTTTTCTCTTTTCCATTTTCTCTTCTTTTCTCTTGTATCTTTTCTCTTTTCACTTCCTTTCTCTTTTCTCTTTTCTATTTCCTCTTCTTTTCTACTTTCTCTTTTCTCTTCTTTTCTCTTGTTTTCTCTTTTCTCTATCCTCTTCTTTTCTCTTTTCTCCTGTCCCCTTTCTCTTCTTTTCTCATTTCCCTTTTCTCTTCTTTTCTCTTTTCTCTTTTGTCTTCTTTTCTCTTTCCTCTTTTTGTTTTCTCTTCTTTTATCCTCTTTTCCCATTTATCTTCTTTTCTCTTTTTTTCTCTTTGCTCTTCATTTCTCTTCTTTTCTCATCTTTTCTCTTTTCTCTTCTTTTCTCGTCTTTGCTCTTCTTATCTCTTTTCATTTTTCTCTTCTTTTCTATTTTCTCTTCAACTCTCTTTACTCTACCTTGCTCTTTTCTCTTTTCTTTTTTCTCTTCTTTTCTATTCTTTTCTCTTTTCTCTTCATTTCTCTTCATTTCTCATCTTTTCTCTTCTCCCATTTCATTTCTTTTCTCTTTTCTCTTTTCTCTTCTTAACTCTTTTCTCTTTTCTCTTCTTTTCTCTTTGTCTTCTTCACTCTTCCATTCCCTTTCCACTTCTTTTCTCTTTTTTATTTTCTCTTCTTTTCTCTTTTGTCTTTTCTTTTCTCTTTTCTCTTTTCTCTTCTTTTCTCTTCTTCTCTTCTTTTCTCTTTTACTTTTCTCTTCTTTTCTCTTTTCCTTTGTCTCTTCTTTTCTCTTTTCGCTTTTCTCTTCTTTTCTCTTGTTTTCTCTTTTCTCATTTCTCATTTCCCTTTTCTCTTATTTTCACTTTTCTCTTCTTTTCTCTTTTCCCTTTTCTCTTTTCTCTTTTCTCTTCTTTTCTCTTTTCTTTTTTCTCTTTACTCTTTTCCCTTCTTTTTTCTTTCCTCTTCTTTTCCCTTTTCTCTTCTTTTTTCATTTCTCTTGTTTTCTCTTTTCTCTTCTTTTCTCTTCTTTTCTCTTTTCTCTTCATGTCTATTCTTTTTCCTTTTCACTTCATTTCTCTTCTTTTCTCATCTATTCTCTCTTTCCCTTTTCACTTGTTTTCTCTTTTCTCTTTACCTGCTTGTCTTCTTTTCTCTTTTCTCTTCTTTTCCCTTCATTTCTCTTTTCTCTTTTCTCTTTTGTATTCTTTTATCTTCTATTCACTTTTCTTTTTTATCGTTTTTTTCACTTCTTTTCTCTATTCTCTTCTTTTCTCTTTTCCCTTTTGTTTTCTTTTCTCTTTTCTCTTTTCTCTTCTTTTCTCTTCTTTTGTCTTCTTTTCTCTTTTCTCTTTTCTCTTCTTTTCCCTTTTCTCTTTTCTCTTTTCTCTTCTTTTCTCTTTTCTCTTCTTTTCTCTTTTCTTTTTTCTCTTTACTCTTTTCCCTTCTTTTTTCTTTCCTCTTCTTTCCCTTTTCTCTTCTTTTTTCATTTCTCTTGTTTTCTCTTTTCTCTTCTTTTCTCTTCTATTCTCTTTTCTCTTTTCTCTTCTTTTCCATTCTCTCTTCTTTTCTCTTTTCTCATTTCTCATTTCTCTTTTCTCTTCTTTTCTCATTTCTCTTTTCTCTTCTTGTCTCTTTTTTCTCTTCTATTCTTTTCTCTTTTCCATTTTCTCTTCTTTTCTCTTGTATCTTTTCTCTTTTCACTTCCTTTCTCTTTTCTCTTTTCTATTTCCTCTTCTTTTCTACTTTCTCTTTTCTCTTCTTTTCTCTTGTTTTCTCTTTTCTCTATCCTCTTCTTTTCTCTTTTCTCCTGTCCCCTTTCTCTTCTTTTCTCATTTCACTTTTCTCTTCTTTTCTCTTTTCTCTTTTGTCTTCTTTTCTCTTTCCTCTTTTTGTTTTCTCTTCTTTTATCCTCTTTTCCCATTTCTCTTCTTTTCTCTTTTTTTCTCTTTGCTCTTCATTTCTCTTCTTTTCTCATCTTTTCTCTTTTCTCTTCTTTTCTCGTCTTTGCTCTTCTTATCTCTTTTCATTTTTCTCTTCTTTTCTATTTTCTCTTCAACTCTCTTTACTCTACCTTGCTCTTTTCTCTTTTCTTTTTTCTCTTCTCCATTTTCTCTTCTTTTCTCTTGTCTCTTTTCTCTTTTCACTTCCTTTCTCATTTCTCTTTTCCATTTCCTCTTCTTTTCTATTTTCTCTTTTCTCTTCTTTTCTCTTGTTTTCGCTTTTCTATACCCTCTTCTTTTCTCTTCTTCTCTCTTCTTTTCTCTTTTCCTTTGTCCCCTTTCTCTTCTTTTCTCTTTTCCCTTTTCTCTTCTTTTATCTTTTCTCTTTTCTCTTTTTTTCTCTATTCTCTTCTTTTCTCTTTTCCCTTTTGTTTTCTTTTCTCTTTTCTTTTTTCTCTTTTCCCTTTTCTCTTCTTTTCTCTATTATCTTCTTATCTCTTTTCCCTTTTCTTTTCTTTCCTCTTTTCTCTTTTCTATTCTTTTCTCTTCTTTTGTTTTCTTTCCTCTTTTCTCTTTTCTATTCTTTTCTCTTCTTTTCTCTTCTTTTCTCTTTTCTCTTCTTTTCTCTTCTTTTCTGTTTCCTCACTTCTCTCTTCTCTTTGGTTCTCTTTTCTCTTCTTTGCTCTTTTCTCTTTTCTATTCTTCTATCTTCTTTTATCTTCTTTTCTATTTTCTCTTTTCTCAATCTCTTCTGTTCTCTTTTGTCTTCTTTCCTCTGTTCCCTTTTCTCTTCTATTCGCTTTTATCTTTTCTCTTCAGTTCTCTTTTCTCTTCTTTTCCATTCTCTCTTCTTTTCTCTTTTCTCATTTCTCATTTCTCTTTTCTCTTCTTTTCTCATTTCTCTTTTCTCTTCTTGTCTCTTTTTTCTCTTCTATTCTTTTCTCTTCTTTTCTCTTTTCCATTTTCTCTTCTTTTCACTTGTCTCTTTTCTCTTTTCACTTCCTTTCTCTTTTCTCTTTTCTATTTCCTCTTCTTTTCTACTTTCTCTTTTCTCTTCTATTCTCTTCTTTTCTCTTTTCTCTATCCTCTTCTTTTCTCTTCTTCTCTCTTCTTTTCTCTTTTCCCTTGTCCCCTTTCTCTTCTTTTCTCATTTCCCTTTTCTCTTCTTTTCTCTTTTCTCTTTTGTCTTCTCTTCTCTTTCCTCATTTCTCTTTTCTCTTCTTTTCTCTTTTCTCTTCTTTTCAATTCTCTCTCTTTTCTCTTTTCTCATTTTTCATTTCTCTTTTCTCTTCTTGTCTCTTTTTTCTCTTCTATTCTTTTCTCTTCTTTTCTCTTTTCCATATTCTCTCCTTTTTTCTTGTCTCTTTTCTCTTCTATTCACTTTTGTTTTTTATCTTTTCTCTTCTTTTCTCTTTTCCCTTCTTTTTTTTTCTTTTCTCTTCTTTCATCTTTTCTCTTCTTTTCTCTTGTCCCCTTTCACATCTTTTCTCATTTCCCTTTTCTCTTCTTTTCTCTTTTCACTTTTGTCTTCTTTTCTCTTTCCTCATTTCTCTTTTCTCTTCTTTTCTCTTTTCTCTTCTTTTCCAATCTCTCTCTTTTCTCTTTTCTCATATTCTTTTCTCTTTTCTCTTCTTGTCTCTTTTTTCTCTTCTATTCTTTTCTCTTCTTTTCTCTTTTCCATATTCTCTCCTTTTTTCTTGTCTCTTTTCACTTCTATTCACTTTTCCCTTTTAACTTTTCTCTTCTTTTCTCTTTTCCCTTTCATTTTTTTCTTTTCTCTTCTTTCCTCTTTTCTCTTCTTTTCTCTTGTCCCCTTTCTCTTCTTTTCTCATTTCCCTTTTCTCTTCTTTTCTCTTTTCTCTTTTGTCTTCTTTTCTCTTTCCTCATTTCTCTTTTCTCTTCTATTCTCTTTTCTCTTATTTTCATTTCTTTTCTATTCCTTTCTTTTTTCACTTTTCTTTTCTCTTTTCTCTTTTGTCTTCTTTGCTCTTTTATTTTTTCTCTTTACTCTTTTCTCTTCTTTTCTCTTTTCTCTTCTATTCTCTTTTCTCTTTACTCTTCTTTTCTCTTTTCTCTATTCTCTTCAGTTCTCTTTTGTCTTCTTTACTCTATTCCCTTTTCTCTTCTATTCTCTTTTATATTTTCTCTTCTTCTCTCTTCTTTTCTCTTTGTCTTCTTCAATCTTCGATTCTCTGTCCTCTTCTTTTCTCTTTTCTCTTTTCTCTTCTTTTCTCTTCTTCTCTTCTTTTATCTTTTCCTTTTTTCTTCTTTTCTCTTTTCCTTTGTCTCTTCTTTTCTCTTTTCTCTTTTCTCTTCTTTTCTCTTGTTTTCTCTTTTCTCATTTCTCGTTTCCCTTTTCTCTTATTTTCACTTTTCTCTTCTTTTCTCTTTTCCCTTTTGTCTTCTTTGCTCTTTTATTTTTTCTCTTTACTCTTTTCTCTTCTTTTCTCTTTTCTCTTCTATTCTCTTTTCTCTTTACTCTTCTTTTCTCTTTTCTCTATTCTCTTCAGTTCTCTTTTGTCTTCTTTACTCTATTCCCTTTTCTCTTCTATTCTCTTTTATATTTTCTCTTCTTCTCTCTTCTTTTCTCTTTGTCTTCTTCAATCTTCGATTCTCTGTCCTCTTCTTTTCTCTTTTCTCTTTTCTCTTCTTTTCTCTTCTTCTCTTCTTTTCTCCTTTACTTTTCTCTTCTTTTCTCTTTTCCTTTGTCTCTTCTTTTCTCTTTTCGCTTTTCTCTTCTTTTCTCTTGTTTTCTCTTTTCTCATTTCTCGTTTCCCTTTTCTCTTATTTTCACTTTTCTCTTCTTTTCTCTTTTCTTTTTTCTCTTTACTCTTTTCTCTTCTTTTTTCTTTTCTCTTGTTTTCTCTTTTCTCTCCTTTTCTCTTCATGTCTATTCTTTTTCCTTTTCACTTCATTTCTCTTCTTTTCTCATCTATTCTCTCTTTCCCTTTTCACTTGTTTTCTCTTTTCTCTTTACCTGCTTGTCTTCTTTTCTCTTTTCTCTTCTTTTCCCTTCATTTCTCTTTTCTCTTTTCTCTTTTGTATTCTTTTATCTTCTATTCACTTTTCTTTTTTATCATTTTTTTCTCTTCTTTTCTCTATTGTCTTCTTTTCCATCCTCTCTCTTTTCTCTTTTCTCATTTTTCATTTCTGTTTTCTCTTCTTGTCTCTTTTTTCTCTTCTATTCTTTTCTCTTCTTTTCTCTTTTCCATATTCTCTCCTTTTCTCTTGTCTCTTTTCTCTTTTCACTTCTTTTCTCTTTTCTCTTTTCTATTTCCTCTTCTTTTCTATTTTATCTCTTCTCTTCTTTTCTCTTTTCCATTTTTTTTCTCTTTTCTCTTCTTTTCTCTTCTTTTCTCCTTTCGCTTTTCTTTTCTCTTTTCTCTTCTTTTCCCTTTTCCATTTTCTCTTCTTTTCTCTTGTCGCTTTTCTCTTTTCACTTCTTTTCTCTTCTTATCTCTTTTCCCTTTTCTCTTTTCTCTTCTTTTCTCTTCTTTTCTCTTCTTTTCTCTTCTTTTCTCTTTTCCCTTTACAACTCTTTTTTTCTTTTCTTCGATTCTCTTTTCTCTTCTTTTCTCTTTTCTCTTCTTTTCTCTTTTCTTTTATCTCTTTACTCTTTTCTCTTCTTTTCTCTTTTCTCTTCTTTTCTCTTTTCCTTTTCTCTCCTATTCTCTTTTCTCTTCTTTTCATTTCTTTTCTATTCCTTTCTCTTTTCACTTTTCTTTTCTCTTTTCTCTTCTTTTCTCTTTTATTTTTTCTCTTTAATCTTTTCTCTTCTTTTCTCTTTTCTCTTCTATTCTCTTTTCTCTTTACTCTTCTTTTCTCTTTTCTCTTTTCTCTTCTGTTCTCTTTTGTCTTCCTTCCTCTGTTCCCTTTTCTCTTCTATTCTCTTTTAGATTTTCTCTTCTTCTCTCTTTTACTTCGTTTTCATTCTCTCTCTTTTCTCTTTTCTCATTTCTCATTTCTCTTTTCTCTTCTTCTCTCTTGTTTCTCTTCTACTCTTTTTCTCTTCTTTTCTCTTTTCCATTTTCTCTACATTTCTCTGGTCTCTTTTCTCTTCTATTCTGTTTTCTCTTTTATCTTTTCTCTTCTTTTCTCTTCTTTTCTCTTCTTCCCTCTTTTCTCTTTTCTATTCTTGTCTCTTCTTTTCTCTTTTCCATTTCTCTTCTTTTCTCTTTTCTCTTTTCTCTATTCTCTTCAGTTCTCTTTTGTCTTCTTTACTCTGTTCCCTTTTCACTTCTATTCTCTTTTATATTTTCTCTTCTTCTCTCTTTTCTCTTCTTTTTCATTCTCTCTCTTTTCTCTTTTCTCATTTCTCATTTCTCTTTTCTCTTCTTGTCTCTTTTTTCTCTTCTATTCTTTTCTCTTCTTTTCTCTTTTCCATTTTCTCGACTTTTCACTGGTCTCTTTTCTCTTCTATTCACTTTTCTCTTTTATCTTTTCTCTTCTTTTCTCTTCTTTTCTCTTTTCTCTTTTCTATTCTTTTCTCTTCTTTTCTTTTCTCTTTTCCATTTCTCTTCTTTTCTCTTTTCTCTTTTCTTTTTTCCCTTTTCTCTTCTTTTCTCTTCTTTTCTCTTCTTTTCTCTTGTCTCTTTGTCCTTTTCTCTTTTCACTTCGTTTCTCTTTTCTCTTATTTTCTCTTTTCTCTTTTCTCTTCTCTTCTCTTTTCTCTTTTCACTTTTCTCTTCTTTTCTCTTCTTTACTCTTTTCCCTTCTTTTTTTCTTTTCTCTTCTTTTCCCTTTTCTCTTCTTTTTTTCTTTTCTCTTCTTTTCTCATTTCTCTTTTCTCTTCTTTTCTCTTTTCTCTTCATGTCTATTCTTTTTCCTTTTCACTTCATTTCTCTTCTTTTCTCATCTATTCTCTTTTTCCCTTTTCACTTGTTTTCTCTTTTCTCTTTTCCCTGCTTGTCTTCTTTTCTCTTTTCTCTTCTTTTCCCTTCATTTCTCTTTTCTCTTTTCTCTTTTGTATTCTTTTATTTTTTATTATTTTTTCTCTTCTTTTCTCTATTCTCTTCTTTTCTCTTTTCTCTTCTTTTCTCTTTCCTCTTTTCTCTATGCTCTTCTGTTCTCTTTTATCTTCTTTTCTCTTTTCTCTATTCTCTTCTGTTCCCTTTTGTCCTCTATTCTCTTTTATCTTTTCTCTTCATTTCTCTTTTCTCTTCTTTTCCATTCTCCCTTCTTTTCTCTTTTCTCATTTCTCATTTCTCTTTTCTCTTCGTTTCTCTTTTCTCTTCTTGTCTCTTTTTTCTCTTCTGTTCTTTTCTCTTCTTTTCTCTTTTCCATTTTCTCTTCTTTTCTCTTTTCACTTCCTTTCTCTTTTCTCTTTTCCATTTCCTCTTCTTTTCTATTTTATCTTTTCTCTTCTTTCCTCTTGTTTTCGCTTTTCTATATCCTCTTCTTTTCTCTTCTTCTCTCTTCTTTTCTCTTTTCTTTTGTCCCCTTTCTCTTCTTTTCTCTTTTACCTTTTCTCTTCTTTTCTCTTTTCTCTTTTCTCTTCTTTCTCTATTCTCTTCTTTTCTCTTTTCCCTTTTGTTTACTTTTCTCTTTTCTCTTTTCTCTTCTTTTGTCTTCTTTTCTCTTTTCTCTTTTCTCTTCTTTTCTCTTTTCTTTTTTCTCTTCTTTACTCTTTTCCCTTCTTGTTTTCTTTTCTCTTCTTTTCTCTTTTCTATTCCTTTCTCTTTTCTTTTTTCTCTTTTCTCTTTTCTCTTCTTTTCTCTTCTTTATTTACTCTTTTCCCTTTCTCTTATTTTTTCTTTTCTCTTCTTTTCTCTTTTCACTTTTCTCTTCTTTTCCCTTCATTTCTCTTTTCTCTTTTCTCTTTTGTATTCTTTTCTCTTCTATTCACATTTCTCTTTTATCTTTTCTATTCTTTTCTCTTCTTTTCTCTATTCGCTTCTTTTCTCTTCTTTTCTGTTTCCTCATTTCTCTCTTCTCTTTGGTTCTCTTTTCTCTTCTTTGCTCTTTTCTCTTTTCTATTCTTCTATCTTCTTTTATCTTCTTTTCTCTTTTCTCTTTTCTCGATCTCTTCTGTTCTCTTTTGTCTTCTTTCCTCTGTTCCCTTTTCTCTTCTATTCTCTTTTATCTTTTCTCTTCATTTCTCTTTTCTCTTCTTTTCCATTCTCTCTTCTTTTCTCTTTTCTCATTTCTCATTTCTCTTTTCTCTTCTTTTCTCATTTCTCTTTTCTCTTCTTGTCTCTTTTTTCTCTTCCATTCTTTTCTGTTTTCCATTTTCTCTTCTTTTCTCTTGTCTCTTTTCTCTTTTCACTTCCTTTCTCTTTTCTCTTTTCTATTTCCTCTTCTTTTCTACTTTCTCTTTTCTCTTCTTTTCTCTTGTTTTCTCTTTTCTCTATCCTCTTCTTTTCTCTTTTCTCCTGTCCCCTTTCTCTTCTTTTCTCATTTCCCTTTTCTCTTCTTTTCTCTTTTCTCTTTTGTCTTCTTTTCTCTTTCCTCTTTTTGTTTTCTCTTCTTTTATCCTCTTTTCCCGTTTCTCTTCTTTTCTCTTTTTTTCTCTTTGCTCTTCATTTCTCTTCTTTTCTCATCTTTTCTCTTTTCTCTTCTTTTCTCGTCTTTGCTCTTCTTATCTCTTTTCTTTTTTCTCTTCTTTTCTATTTTCTCTTCAACTCTCTTTACTCTACCTTTCTCTTTTCTCTTTTCTCTTTTCTCTTCTTTTCTCTTCTTTACTCTTTTCCCTTCTTTTTTTCTTTTCTCTTCTTTTCTCTTTTCTATTCTTTTCTCTTTTCTTTTTTTCTCTTTTCTCTTCTTTTCTCTTCTTTATTTACTCTTTTCCCTTTCTCTTATTTTTTCTTTTCTCTTCTTTTCTCTTTTCACTTTTCTCTTCTTTTCCCTTCATTTCTCTTTTCTCTTTTCTCTTTTGTATTCTTTTCTCTTCTATTCTGTATTCGCTTCTTCTCTCTTTTCTCTTCTTTTCTGTTTCCTCATTTCTCTCTTCTCTTCGGTTCTCTTTTCTCCTCTTTGCTCTTTTCTCTTTTCTCTTCTTCTATCTTCTTTTATCTTCTTTTCTCTTTTCTCGATCTCTTCTGTTCTCTTTTGTCTTCTTTCCTTTGTTCCCTTTTCTCTTCTATTCTCTTTTATCTTTTCTCTTCATTTCTCTTTTCTCTTCTTTTCCATTCTCTCTTCTTTTCTCTTTTCTCATTTCTCATTTCTCTTTTCTCTTCTTTTCTCATTTCTCTTTTCTCTTCTTGTCTCTTTTTTCTCTTCTATTCTTTTCTCTTTTCCATTTTCTCTTCTTTTCTCTTGTATCTTTTCTCTTTTCACTTCCTTTCTCTTTTCTCTTTTCTATTTCCTCTTCTTTTCTACTTTCTCTTTTCTCTTCTTTTCTCTTGTTTTCTCTTTTCTCTATCCTCTTCTTTTCTCTTTTCTCCTGTCCCCTTTCTCTTCTTTTCTCATTTCCCTTTTCTCTTCTTTTCTCTTTTCTCTTTTGTCTTCTTTTCTCTTTCCTCTTTTTGTTTTCTCTTCTTTTATCCTCTTTTCCCATTTATCTTCTTTTCTCTTTTTTTCTCTTTGCTCTTCATTTCTCTTCTTTTCTCATCTTTTCTCTTTTCTCTTCTTTTCTCGTCTTTGCTCTTCTTATCTCTTTTCATTTTTCTCTTCTTTTCTATTTTCTCTTCAACTCTCTTTACTCTACCTTGCTCTTTTCTCTTTTCTTTTTTCTCTTCTTTTCTATTCTTTTCTCTTTTCTCTTCATTTCTCTTCATTTCTCATCTTTTCTCTTCTCCCATTTCATTTCTTTTCTCTTTTCTCTTTTCTCTTCTTAACTCTTTTCTCTTTTCTCTTCTTTTCTCTTTGTCTTCTTCACTCTTCCATTCCCTTTCCACTTCTTTTCTCTTTTTTATTTTCTCTTCTTTTCTCTTTTGTCTTTTCTTTTCTCTTTTCTCTTTTCTCTTCTTTTCTCTTCTTCTCTTCTTTTCTCTTTTACTTTTCTCTTCTTTTCTCTTTTCCTTTGTCTCTTCTTTTCTCTTTTCGCTTTTCTCTTCTTTTCTCTTGTTTTCTCTTTTCTCATTTCTCATTTCCCTTTTCTCTTATTTTCACTTTTCTCTTCTTTTCTCTTTTCCCTTTTCTCTTTTCTCTTTTCTCTTCTTTTCTCTTTTCTTTTTTCTCTTTACTCTTTTCCCTTCTTTTTTCTTTCCTCTTCTTTTCCCTTTTCTCTTCTTTTTTCATTTCTCTTGTTTTCTCTTTTCTCTTCTTTTCTCTTCTTTTCTCTTTTCTCTTCATGTCTATTCTTTTTCCTTTTCACTTCATTTCTCTTCTTTTCTCATCTATTCTCTCTTTCCCTTTTCACTTGTTTTCTCTTTTCTCTTTACCTGCTTGTCTTCTTTTCTCTTTTCTCTTCTTTTCCCTTCATTTCTCTTTTCTCTTTTCTCTTTTGTATTCTTTTATCTTCTATTCACTTTTCTTTTTTATCGTTTTTTTCACTTCTTTTCTCTATTCTCTTCTTTTCTCTTTTCCCTTTTGTTTTCTTTTCTCTTTTCTCTTTTCTCTTCTTTTCTCTTCTTTTGTCTTCTTTTCTCTTTTCTCTTTTCTCTTCTTTTCCCTTTTCTCTTTTCTCTTTTCTCTTCTTTTCTCTTTTCTCTTCTTTTCTCTTTTCTTTTTTCTCTTTACTCTTTTCCCTTCTTTTTTCTTTCCTCTTCTTTCCCTTTTCTCTTCTTTTTTCATTTCTCTTGTTTTCTCTTTTCTCTTCTTTTCTCTTCTATTCTCTTTTCTCTTTTCTCTTCTTTTCCATTCTCTCTTCTTTTCTCTTTTCTCATTTCTCATTTCTCTTTTCTCTTCTTTTCTCATTTCTCTTTTCTCTTCTTGTCTCTTTTTTCTCTTCTATTCTTTTCTCTTTTCCATTTTCTCTTCTTTTCTCTTGTATCTTTTCTCTTTTCACTTCCTTTCTCTTTTCTCTTTTCTATTTCCTCTTCTTTTCTACTTTCTCTTTTCTCTTCTTTTCTCTTGTTTTCTCTTTTCTCTATCCTCTTCTTTTCTCTTTTCTCCTGTCCCCTTTCTCTTCTTTTCTCATTTCACTTTTCTCTTCTTTTCTCTTTTCTCTTTTGTCTTCTTTTCTCTTTCCTCTTTTTGTTTTCTCTTCTTTTATCCTCTTTTCCCATTTCTCTTCTTTTCTCTTTTTTTCTCTTTGCTCTTCATTTCTCTTCTTTTCTCCTCTTTTCTCTTTTCTCTTCTTTTCTCGTCTTTGCTCTTCTTATCTCTTTTCATTTTTCTCTTCTTTTCTATTTTCTCTTCAACTCTCTTTACTCTACCTTGCTCTTTTCTCTTTTCTTTTTTCTCTTCTCCATTTTCTCTTCTTTTCTCTTGTCTCTTTTCTCTTTTCACTTCCTTTCTCATTTCTCTTTTCCATTTCCTCTTCTTTTCTATTTTCTCTTTTCTCTTCTTTTCTCTTGTTTTCGCTTTTCTATACCCTCTTCTTTTCTCTTCTTCTCTCTTCTTTTCTCTTTTCCTTTGTCCCCTTTCTCTTCTTTTCTCTTTTCCCTTTTCTCTTCTTTTATCTTTTCTCTTTTCTCTTTTTTTCTCTATTCTCTTCTTTTCTCTTTTCCCTTTTGTTTTCTTTTCTCTTTTCTTTTTTCTCTTTTCCCTTTTCTCTTCTTTTCTCTATTATCTTCTTATCTCTTTTCCCTTTTCTTTTCTTTCCTCTTTTCTCTTTTCTATTCTTTTCTCTTCTTTTGTTTTCTTTCCTCTTTTCTCTTTTCTATTCTTTTCTCTTCTTTTCTCTTCTTTTCTCTTTTCTCTTCTTTTCTCTTCTTTTCTGTTTCCTCACTTCTCTCTTCTCTTTGGTTCTCTTTTCTCTTCTTTGCTCTTTTCTCTTTTCTATTCTTCTATCTTCTTTTATCTTCTTTTCTATTTTCTCTTTTCTCAATCTCTTCTGTTCTCTTTTGTCTTCTTTCCTCTGTTCCCTTTTCTCTTCTATTCGCTTTTATCTTTTCTCTTCAGTTCTCTTTTCTCTTCTTTTCCATTCTCTCTTCTTTTCTCTTTTCTCATTTCTCATTTCTCTTTTCTCTTCTTTTCTCATTTCTCTTTTCTCTTCTTGTCTCTTTTTTCTCTTCTATTCTTTTCTCTTCTTTTCTCTTTTCCATTTTCTCTTCTTTTCACTTGTCTCTTTTCTCTTTTCACTTCCTTTCTCTTTTCTCTTTTCTATTTCCTCTTCTTTTCTACTTTCTCTTTTCTCTTCTATTCTCTTCTTTTCTCTTTTCTCTATCCTCTTCTTTTCTCTTCTTCTCTCTTCTTTTCTCTTTTCCCTTGTCCCCTTTCTCTTCTTTTCTCATTTCCCTTTTCTCTTCTTTTCTCTTTTCTCTTTTGTCTTCTCTTCTCTTTCCTCATTTCTCTTTTCTCTTCTTTTCTCTTTTCTCTTCTTTTCAATTCTCTCTCTTTTCTCTTTTCTCATTTTTCATTTCTCTTTTCTCTTCTTGTCTCTTTTTTCTCTTCTATTCTTTTCTCTTCTTTTCTCTTTTCCATATTCTCTCCTTTTTTCTTGTCTCTTTTCTCTTCTATTCACTTTTGTTTTTTATCTTTTCTCTTCTTTTCTCTTTTCCCTTCTTTTTTTTTCTTTTCTCTTCTTTCATCTTTTCTCTTCTTTTCTCTTGTCCCCTTTCACATCTTTTCTCATTTCCCTTTTCTCTTCTTTTCTCTTTTCACTTTTGTCTTCTTTTCTCTTTCCTCATTTCTCTTTTCTCTTCTTTTCTCTTTTCTCTTCTTTTCCAATCTCTCTCTTTTCTCTTTTCTCATATTCTTTTCTCTTTTCTCTTCTTGTCTCTTTTTTCTCTTCTATTCTTTTCTCTTCTTTTCTCTTTTCCATATTCTCTCCTTTTTTCTTGTCTCTTTTCACTTCTATTCACTTTTCCCTTTTAACTTTTCTCTTCTTTTCTCTTTTCCCTTTCATTTTTTTCTTTTCTCTTCTTTCCTCTTTTCTCTTCTTTTCTCTTGTCCCCTTTCTCTTCTTTTCTCATTTCCCTTTTCTCTTCTTTTCTCTTTTCTCTTTTGTCTTCTTTTCTCTTTCCTCATTTCTCTTTTCTCTTCTATTCTCTTTTCTCTTATTTTCATTTCTTTTCTATTCCTTTCTTTTTTCACTTTTCTTTTCTCTTTTCTCTTTTGTCTTCTTTGCTCTTTTATTTTTTCTCTTTACTCTTTTCTCTTCTTTTCTCTTTTCTCTTCTATTCTCTTTTCTCTTTACTCTTCTTTTCTCTTTTCTCTATTCTCTTCAGTTCTCTTTTGTCTTCTTTACTCTATTCCCTTTTCTCTTCTATTCTCTTTTATATTTTCTCTTCTTCTCTCTTCTTTTCTCTTTGTCTTCTTCAATCTTCGATTCTCTGTCCTCTTCTTTTCTCTTTTCTCTTTTCTCTTCTTTTCTCTTCTTCTCTTCTTTTATCTTTTCCTTTTTTCTTCTTTTCTCTTTTCCTTTGTCTCTTCTTTTCTCTTTTCTCTTTTCTCTTCTTTTCTCTTGTTTTCTCTTTTCTCATTTCTCGTTTCCCTTTTCTCTTATTTTCACTTTTCTCTTCTTTTCTCTTTTCCCTTTTGTCTTCTTTGCTCTTTTATTTTTTCTCTTTACTCTTTTCTCTTCTTTTCTCTTTTCTCTTCTATTCTCTTTTCTCTTTACTCTTCTTTTCTCTTTTCTCTATTCTCTTCAGTTCTCTTTTGTCTTCTTTACTCTATTCCCTTTTCTCTTCTATTCTCTTTTATATTTTCTCTTCTTCTCTCTTCTTTTCTCTTTGTCTTCTTCAATCTTCGATTCTCTGTCCTCTTCTTTTCTCTTTTCTCTTTTCTCTTCTTTTCTCTTCTTCTCTTCTTTTCTCCTTTACTTTTCTCTTCTTTTCTCTTTTCCTTTGTCTCTTCTTTTCTCTTTTCGCTTTTCTCTTCTTTTCTCTTGTTTTCTCTTTTCTCATTTCTCGTTTCCCTTTTCTCTTATTTTCACTTTTCTCTTCTTTTCTCTTTTCTTTTTTCTCTTTACTCTTTTCTCTTCTTTTTTCTTTTCTCTTGTTTTCTCTTTTCTCTCCTTTTCTCTTCATGTCTATTCTTTTTCCTTTTCACTTCATTTCTCTTCTTTTCTCATCTATTCTCTCTTTCCCTTTTCACTTGTTTTCTCTTTTCTCTTTACCTGCTTGTCTTCTTTTCTCTTTTCTCTTCTTTTCCCTTCATTTCTCTTTTCTCTTTTCTCTTTTGTATTCTTTTATCTTCTATTCACTTTTCTTTTTTATCATTTTTTTCTCTTCTTTTCTCTATTGTCTTCTTTTCCATCCTCTCTCTTTTCTCTTTTCTCATTTTTCATTTCTGTTTTCTCTTCTTGTCTCTTTTTTCTCTTCTATTCTTTTCTCTTCTTTTCTCTTTTCCATATTCTCTCCTTTTCTCTTGTCTCTTTTCTCTTTTCACTTCTTTTCTCTTTTCTCTTTTCTGTTTCCTCTTCTTTTCTATTTTATCTCTTCTCTTCTTTTCCCTTTTCCATTTTTTTTCTCTTTTCTCTTCTTTTCTCTTCTTTTCTCCTTTCGCTTTTCTTTTCTCTTTTCTCTTCTTTTCCCTTTTCCATTTTCTCTTCTTTTCTCTTGTCGCTTTTCTCTTTTCACTTCTTTTCTCTTCTTATCTCTTTTCCCTTTTCTCTTTTCTCTTCTTTTCTCTTCTTTTCTCTTCTTTTCTCTTCTTTTCTCTTTTCCCTTTACAACTCTTTTTTTCTTTTCTTCGATTCTCTTTTCTCTTCTTTTCTCTTTTCTCTTCTTTTCTCTTTTCTTTTATCTCTTTACTCTTTTCTCTTCTTTTCTCTTTTCTCTTCTTTTCTCTTTTCCTTTTCTCTCCTATTCTCTTTTCTCTTCTTTTCATTTCTTTTCTATTCCTTTCTCTTTTCACTTTTCTTTTCTCTTTTCTCTTCTTTTCTCTTTTATTTTTTCTCTTTAATCTTTTCTCTTCTTTTCTCTTTTCTCTTCTATTCTCTTTTCTCTTTACTCTTCTTTTCTCTTTTCTCTTTTCTCTTCTGTTCTCTTTTGTCTTCCTTCCTCTGTTCCCTTTTCTCTTCTATTCTCTTTTAGATTTTCTCTTCTTCTCTCTTTTACTTCGTTTTCATTCTCTCTCTTTTCTCTTTTCTCATTTCTCATTTCTCTTTTCTCTTCTTCTCTCTTGTTTCTCTTCTACTCTTTTTCTCTTCTTTTCTCTTTTCCATTTTCTCTACATTTCTCTGGTCTCTTTTCTCTTCTATTCTGTTTTCTCTTTTATCTTTTCTCTTCTTTTCTCTTCTTTTCTCTTCTTCCCTCTTTTCTCTTTTCTATTCTTGTCTCTTCTTTTCTCTTTTCCATTTCTCTTCTTTTCTCTTTTCTCTTTTCTCTATTCTCTTCAGTTCTCTTTTGTCTTCTTTACTCTGTTCCCTTTTCACTTCTATTCTCTTTTATATTTTCTCTTCTTCTCTCTTTTCTCTTCTTTTTCATTCTCTCTCTTTTCTCTTTTCTCATTTCTCATTTCTCTTTTCTCTTCTTGTCTCTTTTTTCTCTTCTATTCTTTTCTCTTCTTTTCTCTTTTCCATTTTCTCGACTTTTCACTGGTCTCTTTTCTCTTCTATTCACTTTTCTCTTTTATCTTTTCTCTTCTTTTCTCTTCTTTTCTCTTTTCTCTTTTCTATTCTTTTCTCTTCTTTTCTTTTCTCTTTTCCATTTCTCTTCTTTTCTCTTTTCTCTTTTCTTTTTTCCCTTTTCTCTTCTTTTCTCTTCTTTTCTCTTCTTTTCTCTTGTCTCTTTGTCCTTTTCTCTTTTCACTTCGTTTCTCTTTTCTCTTATTTTCTCTTTTCTCTTTTCTCTTCTCTTCTCTTTTCTCTTTTCACTTTTCTCTTCTTTTCTCTTCTTTACTCTTTTCCCTTCTTTTTTTCTTTTCTCTTCTTTTCCCTTTTCTCTTCTTTTTTTCTTTTCTCTTCTTTTCTCATTTCTCTTTTCTCTTCTTTTCTCTTTTCTCTTCATGTCTATTCTTTTTCCTTTTCACTTCATTTCTCTTCTTTTCTCATCTATTCTCTTTTTCCCTTTTCACTTGTTTTCTCTTTTCTCTTTTCCCTGCTTGTCTTCTTTTCTCTTTTCTCTTCTTTTCCCTTCATTTCTCTTTTCTCTTTTCTCTTTTGTATTCTTTTATTTTTTATTATTTTTTCTCTTCTTTTCTCTATTCTCTTCTTTTCTCTTTTCTCTTCTTTTCTCTTTCCTCTTTTCTCTATGCTCTTCTGTTCTCTTTTATCTTCTTTTCTCTTTTCTCTATTCTCTTCTGTTCCCTTTTGTCCTCTATTCTCTTTTATCTTTTCTCTTCATTTCTCTTTTCTCTTCTTTTCCATTCTCCCTTCTTTTCTCTTTTCTCATTTCTCATTTCTCTTTTCTCTTCGTTTCTCTTTTCTCTTCTTGTCTCTTTTTTCTCTTCTGTTCTTTTCTCTTCTTTTCTCTTTTCCATTTTCTCTTCTTTTCTCTTTTCACTTCCTTTCTCTTTTCTCTTTTCCATTTCCTCTTCTTTTCTATTTTATCTTTTCTCTTCTTTCCTCTTGTTTTCGCTTTTCTATATCCTCTTCTTTTCTCTTCTTCTCTCTTCTTTTCTCTTTTCTTTTGTCCCCTTTCTCTTCTTTTCTCTTTTACCTTTTCTCTTCTTTTCTCTTTTCTCTTTTCTCTTCTTTCTCTATTCTCTTCTTTTCTCTTTTCCCTTTTGTTTACTTTTCTCTTTTCTCTTTTCTCTTCTTTTGTCTTCTTTTCTCTTTTCTCTTTTCTCTTCTTTTCTCTTTTCTTTTTTCTCTTCTTTACTCTTTTCCCTTCTTGTTTTCTTTTCTCTTCTTTTCTCTTTTCTATTCCTTTCTCTTTTCTTTTTTCTCTTTTCTCTTTTCTCTTCTTTTCTCTTCTTTATTTACTCTTTTCCCTTTCTCTTATTTTTTCTTTTCTCTTCTTTTCTCTTTTCACTTTTCTCTTCTTTTCCCTTCATTTCTCTTTTCTCTTTTCTCTTTTGTATTCTTTTCTCTTCTATTCACATTTCTCTTTTATCTTTTCTATTCTTTTCTCTTCTTTTCTCTATTCGCTTCTTTTCTCTTCTTTTCTGTTTCCTCATTTCTCTCTTCTCTTTGGTTCTCTTTTCTCTTCTTTGCTCTTTTCTCTTTTCTATTCTTCTATCTTCTTTTATCTTCTTTTCTCTTTTCTCTTTTCTCGATCTCTTCTGTTCTCTTTTGTCTTCTTTCCTCTGTTCCCTTTTCTCTTCTATTCTCTTTTATCTTTTCTCTTCATTTCTCTTTTCTCTTCTTTTCCATTCTCTCTTCTTTTCTCTTTTCTCATTTCTCATTTCTCTTTTCTCTTCTTTTCTCATTTCTCTTTTCTCTTCTTGTCTCTTTTTTCTCTTCCATTCTTTTCTGTTTTCCATTTTCTCTTCTTTTCTCTTGTCTCTTTTCTCTTTTCACTTCCTTTCTCTTTTCTCTTTTCTATTTCCTCTTCTTTTCTACTTTCTCTTTTCTCTTCTTTTCTCTTGTTTTCTCTTTTCTCTATCCTCTTCTTTTCTCATTTCTCTTGTCCCCTTTCTCTTATTTTCGCATTTCCCTTTTCTCTTCTTTTCTCTTTTCTCTTTTGTTTTCTTTTCTCTTTCCTCTTTTTGTTTTCTCTTCTTTTATCCTCTTTTCCCATTTCTCTTCTTTTCTCTTTGCTCTTCATTTCTCTTCTTTTCTCATCTTTTCTCTTTTCTCTTCTTTTCTCGTCTTTGCTCTTCTTATCTCTTTTCTTTTTTCTCTTCTTTTCTATTTTCTCTTCAACTCTCTTTACTCTACCTTTCTCTTTTCTCTTTTCTTTTTTCTCTTCTTTTCTATTCTTTTCTCTTTTCTCTTCATTTCTCTTCATTTCTCATCTTTTCTCTTCTCCCATTTCATTTCTTTTCTCTTTTCTCTTTTCTCTTCTTTTCCCTTCTTAACTCTTTTCTCTTTTCTCTTCTTTTCTCTTTGTCTTCTTCACTCTTCCATTCTCTTTCCTCTTCTTTTCTCTTTCTTATTTTCTCTTCTTTTCTCTTTTGTCTTTTCTTTTCTCTTTTCTCTTTTCTCTTCTTTTCTCTTCTTCTCTTCTTTTCTCCTTTACTTTTCTCTTCTTTTCTCTTTTCCTTTGTCTCTTCTTTTCTCTTTTCGCTTTTCTCTTCTTTTCTCTTGTTTTCTCTTTTCTCATTTCTCGTTTCCCTTTTCTCTTATTTTCACTTTTCTCTTCTTTTCTCTTTTCTTTTTTCTCTTTACTCTTTTCCCTTCTTTTTTTCTTTCCTCTTCTTTTCCCTTTTCTCTTCTTTTTTCTTTTCTCTTGTTTTCTCTTTTCTCTCCTTTTCTCTTCATGTCTATTCTTTTTCCTTTTCACTTCATTTCTCTTCTTTTCTCATCTATTCTCTCTTTCCCTTTTCACTTGTTTTCTCTTTTCTCTTTACCTGCTTGTCTTCTTTTCTCTTTTCTCTTCTTTTCCCTTCATTTCTCTTTTCTCTTTTCTCTTTTGTATTCTTTTATCTTCTATTCACTTTTCTTTTTTATCATTTTTTTCTCTTCTTTTCTCTATTGTCTTCTTTTCCATCCTCTCTCTTTTCTCTTTTCTCATTTTTCATTTCTGTTTTCTCTTCTTGTCTCTTTTTTCTCTTCTATTCTTTTCTCTTCTTTTCTCTTTTCCATATTCTCTCCTTTTCTCTTGTCTCTTTTCTCTTTTCACTTCTTTTCTCTTTTCTCTTTTCTATTTCCTCTTCTTTTCTATTTTATCTCTTCTCTTCTTTTCTCTTTTCCATTTTTTTTCTCTTTTCTCTTCTTTTCTCTTCTTTTCTCCTTTCGCTTTTCTTTTCTCTTTTCTCTTCTTTTCCCTTTTCCATTTTCTCTTCTTTTCTCTTGTCTCTTTTCTCTTTTCACTTCTTTTCTCTTCTTATCTCTTTTCCCTTTTCTCTTTTCTCTTCTTTTCTCTTCTTTTCTCTTCTTTTCTCTTCTTTTCTCTTTTCCCTTTACAACTCTTTTTTTCTTTTCTTCGATTCTCTTTTCTCTTCTTTTCTCTTTTCTCTTCTTTTCTCTTTTCTTTTATCTCTTTACTCTTTTCTCTTCTTTTCTCTTTTCTCTTCTTTTCTCTTTTCCTTTTCTCTCCTATTCTCTTTTCTCTTCTTTTCATTTCTTTTCTATTCCTTTCTCTTTTCACTTTTCTTTTCTCTTTTCTCTTCTTTTCTCTTTTATTTTTTCTCTTTAATCTTTTCTCTTCTTTTCTCTTTTCTCTTCTATTCTCTTTTCTCTTTACTCTTCTTTTCTCTTTTCTCTTTTCTCTTCTGTTCTCTTTTGTCTTCCTTCCTCTGTTCCCTTTTCTCTTCTATTCTCTTTTAGATTTTCTCTTCTTCTCTCTTTTACTTCGTTTTCATTCTCTCTCTTTTCTCTTTTCTCATTTCTCATTTCTCTTTTCTCTTCTTCTCTCTGGTTTCTCTTCTACTCTTTTTCTCTTCTTTTCTCTTTTCCATTTTCTCTACATTTCTCTGGTCTCTTTTCTCTTCTATTCTGTTTTCTCTTTTATCTTTTCTCTTCTTTTCTCTTCTTTTCTCTTCTTCCCTCTTTTCTCTTTTCTATTCTTGTCTCTTCTTTTCTCTTTTCCATTTCTCTTCTTTTCTCTTTTCTCTTTTCTCTATTCTCTTCAGTTCTCTTTTGTCTTCTTTACTCTGTTCCCTTTTCACTTCTATTCTCTTTTATATTTTCTCTTCTTCTCTCTTTTCTCTTCTTTTTCATTCTCTCTCTTTTCTCTTTTCTCATTTCTCATTTCTCTTTTCTCTTCTTGTCTCTTTTTTCTCTTCTATTCTTTTCTCTTCTTTTCTCTTTTCCATTTTCTCGACTTTTCACTGGTCTCTTTTCTCTTCTATTCACTTTTCTCTTTTATCTTTTCTCTTCTTTTCTCTTCTTTTCTCTTTTCTCTTTTCTATTCTTTTCTCTTCTTTTCTTTTCTCTTTTCCATTTCTCTTCTTTTCTCTTTTCTCTTTTCTTTTTTCCCTTTTCTCTTCTTTTCTCTCCTTTTCTCTTCTTTTCTCTTGTCTCTTTGCCCTTTTCTCTTTTCACTTCGTTTCTCTTTTCTCTTATTTTCTCTTTTCTCTTTTCTCTTCTCTTCTCTTTTCTCTTTTCACTTTTCTCTTCTTTTCTCTTCTTTACTCTTTTCCCTTCTTTTTTTCTTTTCTCTTCTTTTCCCTTTTCTCTTCTTTTTTTCTTTTCTCTTCTTTTCTCATTTCTCTTTTCTCTTCTTTTCTCTTTTCTCTTCATGTCTATTCTTTTTCCTTTTCACTTCATTTCTCTTCTTTTCTCATCTATTCTCTTTTTCCCTTTTCACTTGTTTTCTCTTTTCTCTTTTCCCTGCTTGTCTTCTTTTCTCTTTTCTCTTCTTTTCCCTTCATTTCTCTTTTCTCTTTTCTCTTTTGTATTCTTTTATTTTTTATTATTTTTTCTCTTCTTTTCTCTATTCTCTTCTTTTCTCTTTTCTCTTCTTTTCTCTTTCCTCTTTTCTCTATGCTCTTCTGTTCTCTTTTATCTTCTTTTCTCTTTTCTCTATTCTCTTCTGTTCCCTTTTGTCCTCTATTCTCTTTTATCTTTTCTCTTCATTTCTCTTTTCTCTTCTTTTCCATTCTCCCTTCTTTTCTCTTTTCTCATTTCTCATTTCTCTTTTCTCTTCGTTTCTCTTTTCTCTTCTTGTCTCTTTTTTCTCTTCTGTTCTTTTCTCTTCTTTTCTCTTTTCCATTTTCTCTTCTTTTCTCTTTTCACTTCCTTTCTCTTTTCTCTTTTCCATTTCCTCTTCTTTTCTATTTTATCTTTTCTCTTCTTTCCTCTTGTTTTCGCTTTTCTATATCCTCTTCTTTTCTCTTCTTCTCTCTTCTTTTCTCTTTTCTTTTGTCCCCTTTCTCTTCTTTTCTCTTTTACCTTTTCTCTTCTTTTCTCTTTTCTCTTTTCTCTTCTTTCTCTATTCTCTTCTTTTCTCTTTTCCCTTTTGTTTACTTTTCTCTTTTCTCTTTTCTCTTCTTTTGTCTTCTTTTCTCTTTTCTCTTTTCTCTTCTTTTCTCTTTTCTTTTTTCTCTTCTTTACTCTTTTCCCTTCTTGTTTTCTTTTCTCTTCTTTTCTCTTTTCTATTCCTTTCTCTTTTCTTTTTTCTCTTTTCTCTTTTCTCTTCTTTTCTCTTCTTTATTTACTCTTTTCCCTTTCTCTTATTTTTTCTTTTCTCTTCTTTTCTCTTTTCACTTTTCTCTTCTTTTCCCTTCATTTCTCTTTTCTCTTTTCTCTTTTGTATTCTTTTCTCTTCTATTCACATTTCTCTTTTATCTTTTCTATTCTTTTCTCTTCTTTTCTCTATTCGCTTCTTTTCTCTTCTTTTCTGTTTCCTCATTTCTCTCTTCTCTTTGGTTCTCTTTTCTCTTCTTTGTTCTTTTCTCTTTTCTATTCTTCTATCTTCTTTTATCTTCTTTTCTATTTTCTCTTTTCTCGATCTCTTCTGTTCTCTTTTGTCTTCTTTCCTCTGTTCCCTTTTCTCTTCTATTCACTTTTATCTTTTCTCTTCATTTCACTTTTCTCTTCTTTTCCATTCTCTCTTCTTTTCTCTTTTCTCATTTCTCATTTCTCTTTTCTCTTCTTTTCTCATTTCTCTTTTCTCTTCTTGTCTCTTTTTTCTCTTCTATTCTTTTCTCTTCTTTTCTCTTTTCTATGCTTTTCTCTTTTCTTTTTTCTCTTTTCTCTTATTTTTTCTTTTCTCTTCTTTTCTCTTTTCACTTTTCTCTTCTTTTCCCTTCATTTCTCTTTTCTCTTTTCTCTTTTGTATTCTTTTCCCTTCTATTCACATTTCTCTTTTATCTTTTCTATTCTTTTCTCTTCTTTTCTCTATTCGCTTCTTTTCTCTTCTTTTCTGTTTCCTCATTTCTCTCTTCTCTTTGGTTCTCTTTTCTCTTCTTTGCTCTTTTCTCTTTTCTATTCTTCTATCTTCTTTTATCTTCTTTTCTCTTTTCTCTTTTCTCGATGTCTTCTGTTCTCTTTTGTCTTCTTTCCTCTGTTCCCTTTTCTCTTCTATTCTCTTTTATCTTTTCTCTTCATTTCTCTTTTCTCTTCTTTTCCATTCTCTCTTCTTTTCTCTTTTCTCATTTCTCATTTCTCTTTTCTCTTCTTTTCTCATTTCTCTTTTCTCTTCTTGTCTCTTTTTTCTCTTCCATTCTTTTCTGTTTTCCATTTTCTCTTCTTTTCTCTTGTCTCTTTTCTCTTTTCACTTCCTTTCTCTTTTCTCTTTTCTATTTCCTCTTCTTTTCTACTTTCTCTTTTCTCTTCTTTTCTCTTGTTTTCTCTTTTCTCTATCCTCTTCTTTTCTCATTTCTCTTGTCCCCTTTCTCTTATTTTCGCATTTCCCTTTTCTCTTCTTTTCTCTTTTCTCTTTTGTTTTCTTTTCTCTTTCCTCTTTTTGTTTTCTCTTCTTTTATCCTCTTTTCCCATTTCTCTTCTTTTC
Source organism: Chiloscyllium punctatum (assembly GCF_047496795.1). Lineage (NCBI taxonomy): Eukaryota > Metazoa > Chordata > Chondrichthyes > Orectolobiformes > Hemiscylliidae > Chiloscyllium > Chiloscyllium punctatum. Next base: position 38,354,692 of record NC_092779.1, read on the forward strand.
TCTTTGCTCTTCATTTCTCTTCTTTTCTCATCTTTTCTCTTTTCTCTTCTTTTCTCGTCTTTGCTCTTCTTATCTCTTTTCTTTTTTCTCTTCTTTTCTATTTTCTCTTCAACTCTCTTTACTCTACCTTTCTCTTTTCTCTTTTCTTTTTTCTCTTCTTTTCTATTCTTTTCTCTTTTCTCTTCATTTCTCTTCATTTCTCATCTTTTCTCTTCTCCCATTTCATTTCTTTTCTCTTTTCTCTTTTCTCTTCTTTTCCCTTCTTAACTCTTTTCTCTTTTCTCTTCTTTTCTCTTTGTCTTCTTCACTCTTCCATTCTCTTTCCTCTTCTTTTCTCTTTTTTATTTTCTCTTCTTTTCTCTTTTGTCTTTTCTTTTCTCTTTTCTCTTTTCTCTTCTTTTCTCTTCTTCTCTTCTTTTCTCCTTTACTTTTCTCTTCTTTTCTCTTTTCCTTTGTCTCTTCTTTTCTCTTTTCGCTTTTCTCTTCTTTTCTCTTGTTTTCTCTTTTCTCATTTCTCGTTTCCCTTTTCTCTTATTTTCACTTTTCTCTTCTTTTCTCTTTTCTTTTTTCTCTTTACTCTTTTCCCTTCTTTTTTTCTTTCCTCTTCTTTTCCCTTTTCTCTTCTTTTTTCTTTTCTCTTGTTTTCTCTTTTCTCTCCTTTTCTCTTCATGTCTATTCTTTTTCCTTTTCACTTCATTTCTCTTCTTTTCTCATCTATTCTCTCTTTCCCTTTTCACTTGTTTTCTCTTTTCTCTTTACCTGCTTGTCTTCTTTTCTCTTTTCTCTTCTTTTCCCTTCATTTCTCTTTTCTCTTTTCTCTTTTGTATTCTTTTATCTTCTATTCACTTTTCTTTTTTATCATTTTTTTCTCTTCTTTTCTCTATTCTCTTCTTTTCTCTTTTCCCTTTTGTTTTCTTTTCTCCTTTCTCTTTTCTCTTCTTTTCTCTTCTTTTGTCTTCTTTTCTCTTTTCTCTTTTCTCTTCTTTTCTCTTTTCTTTTTTCTCTTCTTTTCTCTTCTTTACTCTTTTCCCTTCTTTTTTCTTTTCTCTTCTTTTCTCTTTCCTATTCTTTTCTCTTCTTTATTTACTCTTTTCCCTTTCTCTTATTTTTTCTTTTCTCTTCTTTTCTCTTTTCACTTTTCTCTTCTTTTCCCTTCATTTGTCTTTTCTCTTTTCTCTTTTGTATTCTTTTCTCTTCTATTCACATTTCTCTTTTATCTTTTCTATTCTTTTCTCTTCTTTTCTCTATTCGCTTCTTTTCTCTTTTCTCTTCTTTTCTCTTCTTTTCTGTTTCTTCATTTCTCCCTTCTCTTCGGTTCTCTTTTCTCTTCTTTGCTCTTTTCTCTTTTCTCTTCTTCTATATTCTTTTATCTTCTTTTCTCTTTTCTCTTTTCTCGATCTCTTCAGTTCTCTTTTGTCTTCTTTCCTCTGTTCCCTTTTCTCTTCTATTCACTTTTATCTTTTCTCTTCAGTTCTCTTTTCTCTTCTTTTCCATTCTCTCTTCTTTTCTCTTTTCTCATTTCTCATTTCTCTTTTCTCTTCTTTTCTCATTTCTCTTTTCTCTTCTTGTCTCTTTTTTCTCTTCTATTCTTTTCTCTTCTTTTCTCTTTTCTATGCTTTTCTCTTTTCTTTTTTCTCTTTTCTCTTATTTTTTCTTTTCTCTTCTTTTCTCTTTTCACTTTTCTCTTGTTTTCCCTTCATTTCTCTTTTCTCTTTTCTCTTTTGTATTCTTTTCTCTTCTATTCACATTTCTCTTTTATCTTTTCTATTCTTTTCTCTTCTTTTCTCTATTCGCTTCTTTTCTCTTCTTTTCTGTTTCCTCATTTCTCTCTTCTCTTTGGTTCTCTTTTCTCTTCTTTGCTCTTTTCTCTTTTGTATTCTTCTATCTTCTTTTATCTTCTTTTCTATTTTCTCTTTTCTCGATCTCTTCTGTTCTCTTTTGTCTTCTTTCCTCTGTTCCCTTTTCTCTTCTATTCACTTTTATCTTTTCTCTTCATTTCACTTTTCTCTTCTTTTCCATTCTCTCTTCTTTTCTCTTTTCTCATTTCTCATTTCTCTTTTCTCTTCTTTTCTCATTTCTCTTTTCTCTTCTTGTCTCTTTTTTCTCTTCTATTCTTTTCTCTTCTTTTCTCTTTTCTATGCTTTTCTCTTTTCTTTTTTCTCTTTTCTCTTATTTTTTCTTTTCTCTTCTTTTCTCTTTTCACTTTTCTCTTCTTTTCCCTTCATTTCTCTTTTCTCTTTTCTCTTTTGTATTCTTTTCTCTTCTATTCACATTTCTCTTTTATCTTTTCTATTCTTTTCTCTTCTTTTCTCTATTCGCTTCTTTTCTCTTCTTTTCTGTTTCCTCATTTCTCTCTTCTCTTTGGTTCTCTTTTCTCTTCTTTGCTCTTTTCTCTTTTCTATTCTTCTATCTTCTTTTATCTTCTTTTCTCTTTTCTCTTTTCTCAATCTCTTCTGTTCTCTTTTGTCTTCTTTCCTCTGTTCCCTTTTCTCTTCTATTCTCTTTTATCTTTTCTCTTCATTTCTCTTTTCTCTTCTTTTCCATTCTCTCTTCTTTTCTCTTTTCTCATTTCTCATTTCTCTTTTCTCTTCTTTTCTCATTTCTCTTTTCTCTTCTTGTCTCTTTTTTCTCTTCCATTCTTTTCTGTTTTCCATTTTCTCTTCTTTTCTCCTGTCTCTTTTCTCTTTTCACTTCCTTTCTCTTTTCTCTTTTCTATTTCCTCTTCTTTTCTACTTTCTCTTTTCTCTTCTTTTCTCTTGTTTTCTCTTTTCTCTATCCTCTTCTTTTCTCTTTTCTCTTGTCCCCTTTCTCTTATTTTCGCATTTCCCTTTTCTCTTCTTTTCTCTTTTCTCTTTTGTCTTCTTTTCTCTTTGCTCTTCATTTCTCTTCTTTTCTCATCTTTTCTCTTTTCTCTTCTTTTCTCGTCTTTGCTCTTCTTATCTCTTTTCTTTTTTCTCTTCTTTTCTATTTTCTCTTCAAGTCTCTTTACTCTACCTTTCTCTTTTCTCTTTTCTTTTTTCTCTTCTTTTCTATTCTTTTCTCTTTTCTCTTCATTTCTCTTCATTTCTCATCTTTTCTCTTCTCCCATTTCATTTCTTATCTCCTTTCTCTTTTCTCTTCTTTTCTCTTCTTTTGTCTTCTTTTCTCTTTTCTCTTTTCTCTTCTTTTCTCTTTTCTTTTTTCTCTTCTTTTCTCTTCTTTACTCTTTTCCCTTCTTTTTTCTTTTCTCTTCTTTTCTCTTTCCTATTCTTTTCTCTTCTTTATTTACTCTTTTCCCTTTCTCTTATTTTTTCTTTTCTCTTCTTTTCTCTTTTCACTTTTCTCTTCTTTTCCCTTCATTTGTCTTTTCTCTTTTCTCTTTTGTATTCTTTTCTCTTCTATTCACATTTCTCTTTTATCTTTTCTATTCTTTTCTCTTCTTTTCTCTATTCGCTTCTTTTCTCTTTTCTCTTCTTTTCTCTTCTTTTCTGTTTCTTCATTTCTCCCTTCTCTTCGGTTCTCTTTTCTCTTCTTTGCTCTTTTCTCTTTTCTCTTCTTCTATATTCTTTAATCTTCTTTTCTCTTTTCTCTTTTCTCGATCTCTTCAGTTCTCTTTTGTCTTCTTTCCTCTTTTCCCTTTTCTCTTCTATTCTCTTTTATCTTTTCTCTTCAGTTCTCTTTTCTCTTCTTTTCCATTCTCACTTCTTTTCTCTTTTCTCATTTCTCATTTCTCTTTTCTCTTCTTTTCTCATTTCTCTTTTCTCTTCTTGTCTCTTTTTTCTCTTCTATTCTTTTCTCTTCTTTTCTCTTTTCTATGCTTTTCTCTTTTCTTTTTTCTCTTTTCTCTTATTTTTTCTTTTCTCTTCTTTTCTCTTTTCACTTTTCTCTTCTTTTCCCTTCATTTCTCTTTTCTCTTTTCTCTTTTGTATTCTTTTCTCTTCTATTCACATTTCTCTTTTATCTTTTCTATTCTTTTCTCTTCTTTTCTCTATTCGCTTCTTTTCTCTTCTTTTCTGTTTCCTCATTTCTCTCTTCTCTTTGGTTCTCTTTTCTCTTCTTTGCTGTTTTCTCTTTTCTATTCTTCTATCTTCTTTTATCTTCTTTTCTATTTTCTCTTTTCTCGATCTCTTCTGTTCTCTTTTGTCTTCTTTCCTCTGTTCCCTTTTCTCTTCTATTCACTTTTATCTTTTCTCTTCAGTTCACTTTTCTCTTCTTTTCCATTCTCTCTTCTTTTCTCTTTTCTCATTTCTCATTTCTCTTTTCTCTTCTTTTCTCACTTCTCTTTTCTCTTCTTGTCTCTTTTTTCTCTTCTATTCTTTTCTCTTCTTTTCTCTTTTCTATGCTTTTCTCTTTTCTTTTTTCTCTTTTCTCTTATTTTTTCTTTTCTCTTCTTTTCTCTTTTCACTTTTCTCTTCTTTTCCCTTCATTTCTCTTTTCTCTTTTCTCTTTTGTATTCTTTTCTCTTCTATTCACATTTCTCTTTTATCTTTTCTATTCTTTTCTCTTCTTTTCTCTATTCGCTTCTTTTCTCTTCTTTTCTGTTTCCTCATTTCTCTCTTCTCTTTGGTTCTCTTTTCTCTTCTTTGCTCTTTTCTCTTTTCTATTCTTCTATCTTCTTTTATCTTCTTTTCTATTTTCTCTTTTCTCGATCTCTTCTGTTCTCTTTTGTCTTCTTTCCTCTGTTCCCTTTTCTCTTCTATTCACTTTTATCTTTTCTCTTCAGTTCACTTTTCTCTTCTTTTCCATTCTCTCTTCTTTTCTCTTTTCTCATTTCTCATTTCTCTTTTCTCTTCTTTTCTCATTTCTCTTTTCTCTTCTTGTCTCTTTTTTCTCTTCTATTCTTTTCTCTTCTTTTCTCTTTTCTATGCTTTTCTCTTTTCTTTTTTCTCTTTTCTCTTATTTTTTCTTTTCTCTTCTTTTCTCTTTTCACTTTTCTCTTCTTTTCCCTTCATTTCTCTTTTCTCTTTTCTCTTTTGTATTCTTTTCTCTTCTATTCACATTTCTCTTTTATCTTTTCTATTCTTTTCTCTTCTTTTCTCTATTCGCTTCTTTTCTCTTCTTTTCTGTTTCCTCATTTCTCTCTTCTCTTTGGTTCTCTTTTCTCTTCTTTGCTCTTTTCTCTTTTCTATTCTTCTATCTTCTTTTATCTTCTTTTCTCTTTTCTCTTTTCTCGATCTCTTCTGTTCTCTTTTGTCTTCTTTCCTCTGTTCCCTTTTCTCTTCTATTCTCTTTTATCTTTTCTCTTCATTTCTCTTTTCTCTTCTTTTCCATTCTCTCTTCTTTTCTCTTTTCTCATTTCTCATTTCTCTTTTCTCTTCTTTTCTCATTTCTCTTTTCTCTTCTTGTCTCTTTTTTCTCTTCCATTCTTTTCTGTTTTCCATTTTCTCTTCTTTTCTCTTGTCTCTTTTCTCTTTTCACTTCCTTTCTCTTTTCTCTTTTCTATTTCCTCTTCTTTTCTACTTTCTCTTTTCTCTTCTTTTCTCTTGTTTTCTCTTTTCTCTATCCTCTTCTTTTCTCTTTTCTCTTGTCCCCTTTCTCTTATTTTCGCATTTCCCTTTTCTCTTCTTTTCTCTTTTCTCTTTTGTCTTCTTTTCTCTTTGCTCTTCATTTCTCTTCTTTTCTCATCTTTTCTCTTTTCTCTTCTTTTCTCGTCTTTGCTCTTCTTATCTCTTTTCTTTTTTCTCTTCTTTTCTATTTTCTCTTCAAGTCTCTTTACTCTACCTTTCTCTTTTCTCTTTTCTTTTTTCTCTTCTTTTCTATTCTTTTCTCTTTTCTCTTCATTTCTCTTCATTTCTCATCTTTTCTCTTCTCCCATTTCATTTCTTTTCTCTTTTCTCTTTTCTCTTCTTTTCTCTTCTTAACTCTTTTCTCTTTTCTCTTCTTTTCTCTTTGTCTTCTTCACTCTTCCATTCTCTTTCCTCTTCTTTTCTCTTTTTTATTTTCTCTTCTTTTCTCTTTTGTCTTTTCTTTTCTCTTTTCTCTTTTCTCTTCTTTTCTCTTCTTCTCTTCTTTTCTCCTTTACTTTTCTCTTCTTTTCTCTTTTCCTTTGTCTCTTCTTTTCTCTTTTCGCTTTTCTCTTCTTTTCTCTTGTTTTCTCTTTTCTCATTTCTCGTTTCCCTTTTCTCTTATTTTCACTTTTCTCTTCTTTTCTCTTTTCTTTTTTCTCTTTACTCTTTTCCCTTCTTTTTTTCTTTCCTCTTCTTTTCCCTTTTCTCTTCTTTTTTCTTTTCTCTTGTTTTCTCTTTTCTCTCCTTTTCTCTTTTCTCTTCATGTCTATTCTTTTTCCTTTTCACTTCATTTCTCTTCTTTTCTCATCTATTCTCTCTTTCCCTTTTCACTTGTTTTCTCTTTTCTCTTTACCTGCTTGTCTTCTTTTCTCTTTTCTCTTCTTTTCCCTTCATTTCTCTTTTCTCTTTTCTCTTTTGTATTCTTTTATCTTCTATTCACTTTTCTTTTTTATCATTTTTTCTCTTCTTTTCTCTATTCTCTTCTTTTCTCTTTTCCCTTTTGTTTTCTTTTCTCCTTTCTCTTTTCTCTTCTTTTCTCTTCTTTTGTCTTCTTTTCTCTTTTCTCTTTTCTCTTCTTTTCTCTTTTCTTTTTTCTCTTCTTTTCTCTTCTTTACTCTTTTCCCTTCTTTTTTCTTTTCTCTTCTTTTCTCTTTCCTATTCTTTTCTCTTCTGTATTTACTCTTTTCCCTTTCTCGTATTTTTTCTTTTCTCTTCTTTTCTCTTTTCACTTTTCTCTTCTTTTCCCTTCATTTGTCTTTTCTCTTTTCTCTTTTGTATTCTTTTCTCGTCTATTCACATTTCTCTTTTATCTTTTCTATTCTTTTCTCTTCTTTTCTCTATTCGCTTCTTTTCTCTTTTCTCTTCTTTTCTGTTTCCTCACTTCTCCCTTCTCTTCGGTTCTCTTTTCTCTTCTTTGCTCTTTTCTCTTTTCTCTTCTTCTATATTCTTTTATCTTCTTTTCTCTTTTCTCTTTTCTCGATCTCTTCAGTTCTCTTTTGTCTTCTTTCCTCTGTTCCCTTTTCTCTTCTATTCGCTTTTATCTTTTCTCTTCAGTTCTCTTTTCTCTTCTTTTCCATTCTCTCTTCTTTTCTCTTTTCTCATTTCTCATTTCTCTTTTCTCTTCTTTTCTCATTTCTCTTTTCTCTTCTTGTCTCTTTTTTCTCTTCTATTCTTTTCTCTTCTTTTCTCTTTTCCATTTTCTCTTCTTTTCTCTTGTCTCTTTTCTCTTTTCACTTCCTTTCTCTTTTCTCTTTTCTATTTCCTCTTCTTTTCTACTTTCTCTTTTCTCTTCTTTTCTCTTGTTTTCTCTTTTCTCTATCCTCTTCTTTTCTCTTCTTCTCTCTTCTTTTCTATTTTCTCTTGTCCCCTTTCTCTTCTTTTCTCATTTCCCTTTTCTCTTCTTTTCTCTTTTCTCTTTTGTCTTCTTTTCTCTTTCCTCATTTCTCTTTTCTCTTCTTTTCTCTTTTCTCTTCTTTTCCATCCTCTCTCTTTTCTCTTTTCTCATTTATCATTTCTCTTTTCTCTTCTTGTCTCTTTTTTCCTTCTATTCTTTTCTCTTCTTTTCTCTTTTCCATATTCTCTCCTTTTCTCTTGTCTCTTTTCTCTTCTATTCACTTTTCTCTTTTATCTTTTCTCTTCTTATCTCTTTTCCCTTTTCTCTTTTCTGTTCTTTTCTCTTCTTTTCTCTTCTTTTCTCTTTTCCCTTTACAACTCTTTTTTTCTTTTCTTCGATTCTCTTTTCTCTTCTTTTCTCTTTTCTCTTCTTTTCTCTTTTCTTTTATCTCTTTACTCTTTTCTCTTCTTTTCTCTTTTCTCTTCTTTTCTCTTTTCCTTTTCTCTCCTATTCTCTTTTCTCTTCTTTTCATTTCTTTTCTATTCCTTTCTCTTTTCACTTTTCTTTTCTCTTTTCTCTTCTTTTCTCTTTTATTTTTTCTCTTTAATCTTATCTCTTCTTTTCTCTTTTCTCTTCTATTCTCTTTTCTCTTTACTCTTCTTTTCTCTTTTCTCTTTTCTCTTCTGTTCTCTTTTGTCTTCTTTCCTCTGTTCCCTTTTCTCTTCTATTCTCTTTTAGATTTTCTCTTCTTCTCACTTTTCCCTTCTTTTTCATTCTCTCTCTTTTCTCTTTTCTCATTTCTCATTTCTCTTTTCTCTTCTTGTCTCTTTTTTCTCTTCTACTCTTTTCTCTTCTTTTCTCTTTTCCATTTTCTCTACATTTCTCTGGTCTCTTTTCTCTTCTATTCTGTTTTCTCTTTTATCTTTTCTCTTCTTTTCTCTTCTTTTCTCTTTTCTCTTTTCTATTCTTTTCTCTTCTTTTCTCTTTTCTCTTTTCCCTTTTCTCTTCTTTTCTCTTCTTTTCTCTTGTCTCTTTTCCCTTTTCTCTTTTCACTTCTTTTCTCTTTTCTCCTATTTTCTCTTTTCTCTTTTCTCTTCTCTTTTCTCTTTTCACTTTTCTCTTCTTTTCTCTTCTTTACTCTTTTCCCTTCTTTTTTCTTTTCTCTTCTTTTCCCTTTTCTCTTCTTTTTTTCTTTTCTCTTCTTTTCTCTATTCTCTTCTTTTCTCATTTCTCTTTTCTCTTCTTTTCTCATTTCTCTTCATGTCTATTCTTTTTCCTTTTCACTTCATTTCTCTTCTTTTCTCATCTATTCTCTTTTTTCCTTTTCACTTGTTTTCTCTTTTCTCTTTTCTATTTCCTCTTCTTTTCTACTTTCTCTTTTCTCTTCTTTTCTCTTGTTTTCTCTTTTCTCTATCCTCTTCTTTTCTCTTCTTCTCTCTTCTTTTCTATTTTCTCTTGTCCCCTTTCTCTTCTTTCCTCATTTCCCTTTTCTCTTCTTTTCTCTTTTCTCTTTTGTCTTCTTTTCTCTTTCCTCATTTCTCTTTTCTCTTCTTTTCTCTATTCGCTTCTTTTCTCTTCTTTTCTGTTTCCTCATTTCTCTCTTCTCTTTGGTTCTCTTTTCTCTTCTTTGCTCTTTTCTCTTTTCTATTCTTCTATCTTCTTTTATCTTCTTTTCTATTTTCTCTTTTCTCGATCTCTTCTGTTCTCTTTTGTCTTCTTTCCTCTGTTCCCTTTTCTCTTCTATTCACTTTTATCTTTTCTCTTCATTTCACTTTTCTCTTCTTTTCCATTCTCTCTTCTTTTCTCTTTTCTCATTTCTCATTTCTCTTTTCTCTTCTTATCTCATTTCTCTTTTCTCTTCTTGTCTCTTTTTTCTCTTCTATTCTTTTCTCTTCTTTTCTCTTTTCTATGCTTTTCTCTTTTCTTTTTTCTCTTTTCTCTTATTTTTTCTTTTCTCTTCTTTTCTCTTTTCACTTTTCTCTTCTTTTCCCTTCATTTCTCTTTTCTCTTTTCTCTTTTGAATTCTTTTCTCTTCTATTCACATTTCTCTTTTATCTTTTCTATTCTTTTCTCTTCTTTTCTCTATTCGCTTCTTTTCTCTTCTTTTCTGTTTCCTCATTTCTCTCTTCTCTTTGGTTCTCTTTTCTCTTCTTTGCTCTTTTCTCTTTTCTATTCTTCTATCTTCTTTTATCTTCTTTTCTCTTTTCTCTTTTCTCAATCTCTTCTGTTCTCTTTTGTCTTCTTTCCTCTGTTCCCTTTTCTCTTCTATTCTCTTTTATCTTTTCTCTTCATTTCTCTTTTCTCTTCTTTTCCATTCTCTCTTCTTTTCTCTTTTCTCATTTCTCATTTCTCTTTTCTCTTCTTTTCTCATTTCTCTTTTCTCTTCTTGTCTCTTTTTTCTCTTCCATTCTTTTCTGTTTTCCATTTTCTCTTCTTTTCTCCTGTCTCTTTTCTCTTTTCACTTCCTTTCACTTTTCTCTTTTCTATTTCCTCTTCTTTTCTACTTTCTCTTTTCTCTTCTTTTCTCTTGTTTTCTCTTTTCTCTATCCTCTTCTTTTCTCTTTTCTCTTGTCCCCTTTCTCTTATTTTCGCATTTCCCTTTTCTCTTCTTTTCTCTTTTCTCTTTTGTCTTCTTTTCTCTTTGCTCTTCATTTCTCTTCTTTTCTCATCTTTTCTCTTTTCTCTTCTTTTCTCGTCTTTGCTCTTCTTATCTCTTTTCTTTTTTCTCTTCTTTTCTATTTTCTCTTCAAGTCTCTTTACTCTACCTTTCTCTTTTCTCTTTTCTTTTTTCTCTTCTTTTCTATTCTTTTCTCTTTTCTCTTCATTTCTCTTCATTTCTCATCTTTTCTCTTCTCCCATTTCATTTCTTATCTCCTTTCTCTTTTCTCTTCTTTTCTCTTCTTTTGTCTTCTTTTCTCTTTTCTCTTTTCTCTTCTTTTCTCTTTTCTTTTTTCTCTTCTTTTCTCTTCTTTACTCTTTTCCCTTCTTTTTTCTTTTCTCTTCTTTTCTCTTTCCTATTCTTTTCTCTTCTTTATTTACTCTTTTCCCTTTCTCTTATTTTTTCTTTTCTCTTCTTTTCTCTTTTCACTTTTCTCTTCTTTTCCCTTCATTTGTCTTTTCTCTTTTCTCTTTTGTATTCTTTTCTCTTCTATTCACATTTCTCTTTTATCTTTTCTATTCTTTTCTCTTCTTTTCTCTATTCGCTTCTTTTCTCTTTTCTCTTCTTTTCTCTTCTTTTCTGTTTCTTCATTTCTCCCTTCTCTTCGGTTCTCTTTTCTCTTCTTTGCTCTTTTCTCTTTTCTCTTCTTCTATATTCTTTTATCTTCTTTTCTCTTTTCTCTTTTCTCGATCTCTTCAGTTCTCTTTTGTCTTCTTTCCTCTGTTCCCTTTTCTCTTCTATTCTCTTTTATCTTTTCTCTTCAGTTCTCTTTTCTCTTCTTTTCCATTCTCACTTCTTTTCTCTTTTCTCATTTCTCATTTCTCTTTTCTCTTCTTTTCTCATTTCTCTTTTCTCTTCTTGTCTCTTTTTTCTCTTCTATTCTTTTCTCTTCTTTTCTCTTTTCTATGCTTTTCTCTTTTCTTTTTTCTCTTTTCTCTTATTTTTTCTTTTCTCTTCTTTTCTCTTTTCACTTTTCTCTTCTTTTCCCTTCATTTCTCTTTTCTCTTTTCTCTTTTGTATTCTTTTCTCTTCTATTCACATTTCTCTTTTATCTTTTCTATTCTTTTCTCTTCTTTTCTCTATTCGCTTCTTTTCTCTTCTTTTCTGTTTCCTCATTTCTCTCTTCTCTTTGGTTCTCTTTCCTCTTCTTTGCTGTTTTCTCTTTTCTATTCTTCTATCTTCTTTTATCTTCTTTTCTATTTTCTCTTTTCTCGATCTCTTCTGTTCTCTTTTGTCTTCTTTCCTCTGTTCCCTTTTCTCTTCTATTCTCTTTTATCTTTTCTCTTCAGTTCACTTTTCTCTTCTTTTCCATTCTCTCTTCTTTTCTCTTTTCTCATTTCTCATTTCTCTTTTCTCTTCTTTTCTCATTTCTCTTTTCTCTTCTTGTCTCTTTTTTCTCTTCTATTCTTTTCTCTTCTTTTCTCTTTTCTATGCTTTTCTCTTTTCTTTTTTCTCTTTTCTCTTATTTTTTCTTTTCTCTTCTTTTCTCTTTTCACTTTTCTCTTCTTTTCCCTTCATTTCTCTTTTCTCTTTTCTCTTTTGTATTCTTTTCTCTTCTATTCACATTTCTCTTTTATCTTTTCTATTCTTTTCTCTTCTTTTCTCTATTCGCTTCTTTTCTCTTCTTTTCTGTTTCCTCATTTCTCTCTTCTCTTTGGTTCTCTTTTCTCTTCTTTGCTCTTTTCTCTTTTCTATTCTTCTATCTTCTTTTATCTTCTTTTCTCTTTTCTCTTTTCTCGATCTCTTCTGTTCTCTTTTGTCTTCTTTCCTCTGTTCCCTTTTCTCTTCTATTCACTTTTATCTTTTCTCTTCAGTTCACTTTTCTCTTCTTTTCCATTCTCTCTTCTTTTCTCTTTTCTCATTTCTCATTTCTCTTTTCTCTTCTTTTCTCATTTCTCTTTTCTCTTCTTGTCTCTTTTTTCTCTTCTATTCTTTTCTCTTCTTTTCTCTTTTCTATGCTTTTCTCTTTTCTTTTTTCTCTTTTCTCTTATTTTTTCTTTTCTCTTCTTTTCTCTTTTCACTTTTCTCTTCTTTTCCCTTCATTTCTCTTTTCTCTTTTCTCTTTTGTATTCTTTTCTCTTCTATTCACATTTCTCTTTTATCTTTTCTATTCTTTTCTCTTCTTTTCTCTATTCGCTTCTTTTCTCTTCTTTTCTGTTTCCTCATTTCTCTCTTCTCTTTGGTTCTCTTTTCTCTTCTTTGCTCTTTTCTCTTTTCTATTCTTCTATCTTCTTTTATCTTCTTTTCTATTTTCTCTTTTCTCGATCTCTTCTGTTCTCTTTTGTCTTCTTTCCTCTGTTCCCTTTTATCTTCTATTCTCTTTTATCTTTTCTCTTCATTTCTCTTTTCTCTTCTTTTCCATTCTCTCTTCTTTTCTCTTTTCTCATTTCTCATTTCTCTTTTCTCTTCTTTTCTCATTTCTCTTTTCTCTTCTTGTCTCTTTTTTCTCTTCCATTCTTTTCTGTTTTCCATTTTCTCTTCTTTTCTCTTGTCTCTTTTCTCTTTTCACTTCCTTTCTCTTTTCTCTTTTCTATTTCCTCTTCTTTTCTACTTTCTCTTTTCTCTTCTTTTCTCTTGTTTTCTCTTTTCTCTATCCTCTTCTTTTCTCTTTTCTCTTGTCCCCTTTCTCTTATTTTCGCATTTCCCTTTTCTCTTCTTTTCTCTTTTCTCTTTTGTCTTCTTTTCTCTTTGCTCTTCATTTCTCTTCTTTTCTCATCTTTTCTCTTTTCTCTTCTTTTCTCGTCTTTGCTCTTCTTATCTCTTTTCTTTTTTCTCTTCTTTTCTATTTTCTCTTCAAGTCTCTTTACTCTACCTTTCTCTTTTCTCTTTTCTTTTTTCTCTTCTTTTCTATTCTTTTCTCTTTTCTCTTCATTTCTCTTCATTTCTCATCTTTTCTCTTCTCCCATTTCATTTCTTTTCTCTTTTCTCTTTTCTCTTCTTTTCTCTTCTTAACTCTTTTCTCTTTTCTCTTCTTTTCTCTTTGTCTTCTTCACTCTTCCATTCTCTTTCCTCTTCTTTTCTCTTTTTTATTTTCTCTTCTTTTCTCTTTTGTCTTTTCTTTTCTCTTTTCTCTTTTCTCTTCTTTTCTCTTCTTCTCTTCTTTTCTCCTTTACTTTTCTCTTCTTTTCTCTTTTCCTTTGTCTCTTCTTTTCTCTTTTCGCTTTTCTCTTCTTTTCTCTTGTTTTCTCTTTTCTCATTTCTCGTTTCCCTTTTCTCTTATTTTCACTTTTCTCTTCTTTTCTCTTTTCTTTTTTCTCTTTACTCTTTTCCCTTCTTTTTTTCTTTCCTCTTCTTTTCCCTTTTCTCTTCTTTTTTCTTTTCTCTTCTTTTCTCTTTTCTCTCCTTTTCTCTTTTCTCTTCATGTCTATTCTTTTTCCTTTTCACTTCATTTCTCTTCTTTTCTCATCTATTCTCTCTTTCCCTTTTCACTTGTTTTCTCTTTTCTCTTTACCTGCTTGTCTTCTTTTCTCTTTTCTCTTCTTTTCCCTTCATTTCTCTTTTCTCTTTTCTCTTTTGTATTCTTTTATCTTCTATTCACTTTTCTTTTTTATCATTTTTTTCTCTTCTTTTCTCTATTCTCTTCTTTTCTCTTTTCCCTTTTGTTTTCTTTTCTCCTTTCTCTTTTCTCTTCTTTTCTCTTCTTTTGTCTTCTTTTCTCTTTTCTCTTTTCTCTTCTTTTCTCTTTTCTTTTTTCTCTTCTTTTCTCTTCTTTACTCTTTTCCCTTCTTTTTTCTTTTCTCTTCTTTTCTCTTTCCTATTCTTTTCTCTTCTGTATTTACTCTTTTCCCTTTCTCGTATTTTTTCTTTTCTCTTCTTTTCTCTTTTCACTTTTCTCTTCTTTTCCCTTCATTTGTCTTTTCTCTTTTCTCTTTTGTATTCTTTTCTCTTCTATTCACATTTCTCTTTTATCTTTTCTATTCTTTTCTCTTCTTTTCTCTATTCGCTTCTTTTCTCTTTTCTCTTCTTTTCTGTTTCTTCATTTCTCCCTTCTCTTCGGTTCTCTTTTCTCTTCTTTGCTCTTTTCTCTTTTCTCTTCTTCTATATTCTTTTATCTTCTTTTCTCTTTTCTCTTTTCTCGATCTCTTCAGTTCTCTTTTGTCTTCTTTCCTCTGTTCCCTTTTCTCTTCTATTCGCTTTTATCTTTTCTCTTCAGTTCTCTTTTCTCTTCTTTTCCATTCTCTCTTCTTTTCTCTTTTCTCATTTCTCATTTCTCTTTTCTCTTCTTTTCTCATTTCTCTTTTCTCTTCTTGTCTCTTTTTTCTCTTCTATTCTTTTCTCTTCTTTTCTCTTTTCCATTTTCTCTTCTTTTCTCTTGTCTCTTTTCTCTTTTCACTTCCTTTCTCTTTTCTCTTTTCTATTTCCTCTTCTTTTCTACTTTCTCTTTTCTCTTCTTTTCTCTTGTTTTCTCTTTTCTCTATCCTCTTCTTTTCTCTTCTTCTCTCTTCTTTTCTATTTTCTCTTGTCCCCTTTCTCTTCTTTTCTCATTTCCCTTTTCTCTTCTTTTCTCTTTTCTCTTTTGTCTTCTTTTCTCTTTCCTCATTTCTCTTTTCTCTTCTTTTCTCTTTTCTCTTCTTTTCCATCCTCTCTCTTTTCTCTTTTCTCATTTTTCATTTCTCTTTTCTCTTCTTGTCTCTTTTTTTCCTTCTATTCTGTTCTCTTCTTTTCTCTTTTCCATATTCTCTCCTTTTCTCTTGTCTCTTTTCTCTTCTATTCACTTTTCTCTTTTATCTTTTCTCTTCTTATCTCTTTTCCCTTTTCTCTTTTCTGTTCTTTTCTCTTCTTTTCTCTTCTTTTCTCTTTTCCCTTTACAACTCTTTTTTTCTTTTCTTCGATTCTCTTTTCTCTTCATTTCTCTTTTCTCTTCTTTTCTCTTTTCTTTTATCTCTTTACTCTTTTCTCTTCTTTTCTCTTTTCTCATTTCTCATTTCTCTTTTCTCTTCTTTTCTCATTTCTCTTTTCTCTTCTTGTCTCTTTTTTCTCTTCTATTCTTTTCTCTTCTTTTCTCTTTTCTATGCTTTTCTCTTTTCTTTTTTCTCTTTTCTCTTATTTTTTCTTTTCTCTTCTTTTCTCTTTTCACTTTTCTCTTCTTTTCCCTTCATTTCTCTTTTCTCTTTTCTCTTTTGTATTCTTTTCCCTTCTATTCACATTTCTCTTTTATCTTTTCTATTCTTTTCTCTTCTTTTCTCTATTCGCTTCTTTTCTCTTCTTTTCTGTTTCCTCATTTCTCTCTTCTCTTTGGTTCTCTTTTCTCTTCTTTGCTCTTTTCTCTTTTCTATTCTTCTATCTTCTTTTATCTTCTTTTCTCTTTTCTCTTTTCTCGATCTCTTCTGTTCTCTTTTGTCTTCTTTCCTCTGTTCCCTTTTCTCTTCTATTCTCTTTTATCTTTTCTCTTCATTTCTCTTTTCTCTTCTTTTCCATTCTCTCTTCTTTTCTCTTTTCTCATTTCTCATTTCTCTTTTCTCTTCTTTTCTCATTTCTCTTTTCTCTTCTTGTCTCTTTTTTCTCTTCCATTCTTTTCTGTTTTCCATTTTCTCTTCTTTTCTCTTGTCTCTTTTCTCTTTTCACTTCCTTTCTCTTTTCTCTTTTCTATTTCCTCTTCTTTTCTACTTTCTCTTTTCTCTTCTTTTCTCTTGTTTTCTCTTTTCTCTATCCTCTTCTTTTCTCTTTTCTCTTGTCCCCTTTCTCTTATTTTCGCATTTCCCTTTTCTCTTCTTTTCTCTTTTCTCTTTTGTCTTCTTTTCTCTTTGCTCTTCATTTCTCTTCTTTTCTCATCTTTTCTCTTTTCTCTTCTTTTCTCGTCTTTGCTCTTCTTATCTCTTTTCTTTTTTCTCTTCTTTTCTATTTTCTCTTCAAGTCTCTTTACTCTACCTTTCTCTTTTCTCTTTTCTTTTTTCTCTTCTTTTCTATTCTTTTCTCTTTTCTCTTCATTTCTCTTCATTTCTCATCTTTTCTCTTCTCCCATTTCATTTCTTTTCTCTTTTCTCTTTTCTCTTCTTTTCTCTTCTTAACTCTTTTCTCTTTTCTCTTCTTTTCTCTTTGTCTTCTTCACTCTTCCATTCTCTTTCCTCTTCTTTTCTCTTTTTTATTTTCTCTTCTTTTCTCTTTTGTCTTTTCTTTTCTCTTTTCTCTTTTCTCTTCTTCTCTTCTTTTCTCCTTTACTTTTCTCTTCTTTTCTCTTTTCCTTTGTCTCTTCTTTTCTCTTTTCGCTTTTCTCTTCTTTTCTCTTGTTTTCTCTTTTCTCATTTCTCGTTTCCCTTTTCTCTTATTTTCACTTTTCTCTTCTTTTCTCTTTTCTTTTTTCTCTTTACTCTTTTCCCTTCTTGTTTTCTTTCCTCTTCTTTTCCCTTTTCTCTTCTTTTTTCTTTTCTCTTGTTTTTTCTTTTCTCTCCTTTTCTCTTTTCTCTTCATGTCTATTCTTTTTCCTTTTCACTTCATTTCTCTTCTTTTCTCATCTATTCTCTCTTTCCCTTTTCACTTGTTTTCTCTTTTCTCTTTACCTGCTTGTCTTCTTTTCTCTTTTCTCTTCTTTTCCCTTCATTTCTCTTTTCTCTTTTCTCTTTTGTATTCTTTTATCTTCTATTCACTTTTCTTTTTTATCATTTTTTTCTCTTCTTTTCTCTATTCTCTTCTTTTCTCTTTTCCCTTTTGTTTTCTTTTCTCCTTTCTCTTTTCTCTTCTTTTCTCTTCTTTTGTCTTCTTTTCTCTTTTCTCTTTTCTCTTCTTTTCTCTTTTCTTTTTTCTCTTCTTTTCTCTTCTTTACTCTTTTCCCTTCTTTTTTCTTTTCTCTTCTTTTCTCTTTCCTATTCTTTTCTCTTCTGTATTTACTCTTTTCCCTTTCTCGTATTTTTTCTTTTCTCTTCTTTTCTCTTTTCACTTTTCTCTTCTTTTCCCTTCATTTGTCTTTTCTCTTTTCTCTTTTGTATTCTTTTCTCTTCTATTCACATTTCTCTTTTATCTTTTCTATTCTTTTCTCTTCTTTTCTCTATTCGCTTCTTTTCTCTTTTCTCTTCTTTTCTGTTTCTTCATTTCTCCCTTCTCTTCGGTTCTCTTTTCTCTTCTTTGCTCTTTTCTCTTTTCTCTTCTTCTATATTCTTTTATCTTCTTTTCTCTTTTCTCTTTTCTCGATCTCTTCAGTTCTCTTTTGTCTTCTTTCCTCTGTTCCCTTTTCTCCTCTATTCGCTTTTATCTTTTCTCTTCAGTTCTCTTTTCTCTTCTTTTCCATTCTCTCTTCTTTTCTCTTTTCTCATTTCTCATTTCTCTTTTCTCTTCTTTTCTCATTTCTCTTTTCTCTTCTTGTCTCTTTTTTCTCTTCTATTCTTTTCTCTTCTTTTCTCTTTTCCATTTTCTCTTCTTTTCTCTTGTCTCTTTTCTCTTTTCACTTCCTTTCTCTTTTCTCTTTTCTATTTCCTCTTCTTTTCTACTTTCTCTTTTCTCTTCTTTTCTCTTGTTTTCTCTTTTCTCTATCCTCTTCTTTTCTCTTCTTCTCTCTTCTTTTCTATTTTCTCTTGTCCCCTTTCTCTTCTTTTCTCATTTCCCTTTTCTCTTCTTTTCTCTTTTCTCTTTTGTCTTCTTTTCTCTTTCCTCATTTCTCTTTTCTCTTCTTTTCTCTTTTCTCTTCTTTTCCATCCTCTCTCTTTTCTCTTTTCTCATTTTTCATTTCTCTTTTCTCTTCTTGTCTCTTTTTTTCCTTCTATTCTTTTCTCTTCTTTTCTCTTTTCCTTTGTCTCTTCCTTTCTCTTTTCTCTTTTCTCTTCTTTTCTCTTTTCTCATTTCTCGTTTCCCTTTTCTCTTATTTTCACTTTTCTCTTCTTTTCTCTTTTCCCTTTTCTATTTCTCTTCTTTTCTCTTCTTTTCTCTTTTCTTTTTTCTCTTTACTCTTTTCCCTTCTTTTTTTCTTTTCTCTTCTTTTCCCTTTTCTCTTCTTTTTTCTTTTCTCTTCTTTTCTCTATTCTCTTCTTTTCTCATTTATCTTTTCTCTTCTTTTCTCTTTTCTCTTCATGTCTATTCTTTTTCCTTTTCACTTCATTTCACTTCTTTTCTCATCTATTCTCTTTTTCCCTTTGCACTTGTTTTCTCTTTTCTCTTTTCCCTGCTTGTCTTCTTTTCTCTTTTCTCTTCTTTTCCCTTCATTTCTCTTTTCTATTTTCTCTTTTGTATTCTTTTACCTTCTATTCACTTTTCTTTATTATCATTTTTTTCTCTTCTTTTCTTTATTCTCTTTTCTCTTTTCTCTTCTTTTCTCTTCTTTTCTCTTTCCTCATTTCTCTCTTCTCTTCTGTTCTCTTTTATATTCTTTTCTCTTTTCTCTATTCTCTTCTGTTCTCTTTTGTCTTCTTTCCTCTCTTCCCTTTTCTCCTCTATTCTCTTTTATCTTTTCTCTTCATTTCTCTTTTCTATTCTTTTCCATTCTCCCTTCTTTTCTCTTTCCTCATTTCTCATTTCTCTTTTCTCTTCTTTCTCTATTCTCTTCTTTTCTCTTTTCCCTTTTGTTTTCTTTCCTCTTTTCTATTTTCTATTCTTTTCTCTTCTTTTGTCTTCTTTTCTCTTTTCTCTTTTCTCTTCTTTTCTCTTTTCTTTTTCTCTTCTTTTCTCTTTTCTTTTTCTCTTCTTTTCTCTTCTTTACTCTTTTCCCTTCTTGTTTTCTTTTCTCTTCTTTACTCTTTTCTATTCTTTTCTCTTTTCTTTTTTCTCTTTTCTCTTTTCTCTTCTTTTCTCTTCTTTATTTACTCTTTTCCCTTTCTCTTATTTTTTTCTTTTCTCTTCTTTTCTCTTTTCACTTTTCTCTTCTTTTCCCTTCATTTCTCTTTTCTCTTTTCTCTATTGTATTCTTTTCTCTTCTATTCACATTTCTCTTTTATCTTTTCTATTCTTTTCTCTTCTTTTCTCTATTCGCTTCTTTTCTCTTCTTTTCTGTTTCCTCATTTCTCTCTTCTCTTTGGTTCTCTTTTCTCTTCTTTGCTCTTTTCTCTTTTCTATTCTTCTATCTTCTTTTATCTTCTTTTCTATTTTCTCTTTTCTCGATCTCTTCGGTTCTCTTTTGTCTTCTTTCCTCTGTTCCCTTTTCTCTTCTATTCTCTTTTATCTTTTCTCTTCATTTCTCTTTTCTCTTCTTTTCCATTCTCTCTTCTTTTCTCTTTTCTCATTTCTCGTTTCTCTTTTCTCTTCTTTTCTCATTTCTCTTTTCACTTCTTGTCTCTTTTTTCTCTTCTATTCTTTTCTCTTCTTTTCTCTTTTCCATTTTCTCTTCTTTTCTCTTGTCTCTTTTCTCTTTTCACTTCCTTTCTCTTTTCTCTTTTCTATTTCCTCTTCTTTTTTACTTTCTCTTTTCTCTTCTTTTCTCTTGTTTTCTCTTTTCTCTATCCTCTTCTTTTCTCTTCTTCTCTCTTCTTTTCTCTTTTCTCTTGTCCCCTTTCTCTTCTTTTCTCATTTCCCTTTTCTCTTCTTTTCTCTTTTCTCTTTTGTCTTCTTTTCTCTCTCCTCATTTCCATTTTCTCTTTTTTCTTTTCTCTTTTGTCTTCTTTTCTCTTTCCTCATTTCTCTTTTCTCTTCTTTTCTCTTTTCTCTTCTTTTCAATTCTCTCTCTTTTCTCTTTTCTCATTTTTCATTTCTCTTTTCTCTTCTTGTCTCTTTTTTCTCTTCTATTCTTTTCTCTTCTTTTCTCTTTTCCATATTCTCTCCTTTTTTCTTGTCTCTTTTCTCTTCTATTCACTTTTGTCTTTTATCTTTTCTCTTCTTTTCTCTTCTTTTCTCTTTTCCCTTCTTTTTTTTTCTTTTCTCTTCTTTCCTCTTTTCTCTTCTTTTCTCTTGTCCCCTTTCACATCTTTTCTCATTTCCCTTTTCTCTTCTTTTCTCTTTTCACTTTTGTCTTCTTTTCTCTTTCCTCATTTCTCTTTTCTCTTCTTTTCTCTTTTCTCTTCTTTTCAATTCTCTCTCTTTTCTCTTTTCTCATTTTCTTTTCTCTTTTCTCTTCTTGTCTCTTTTTTCTCTTCTATTCTTTTCTCTTCTTTTCTCTTTTCCATATTCTCTCCTTTTTTCTTGTCTCTTTTCACTTCTATTCACTTTTCCCTTTTAACTTTTCTCTTCTTTTCTCTTTTCCCTTCTTTTTTCTTTTCTCTTCTTTCCTCTTTTCTCTTCTTTTCTCTTGTCCCCTTTCTCTTCTTTTCTCATTTCCCTTTTCTCTTCTTTTCTCTTTTCTCTTTTGTCTTCTTTTCTCTTTCCTCATTTCTCTTTTCTCTTCTATTCTCTTTTCTCTTCTTTACATTTCTTTTCTATTCCTTTCTTTTTTCACTTTTCTTTTCTCTTTTCTCTTTTGTCTTCTTTGCTCTTTTATTTTTTCTCTTTACTCTTTTCTCTTCTTTTCTCTTTTCTCTTCTATTCTCTTTTCTCTTTACTCTTCTTTTCTCTTTTCTCTATTCTCTTCAGTTCTCTTTTGTCTTCTTTACTCTATTCCCTTTTCTCTTCTATTGTCTTTTATATTTTCTCTTCTTCTCTCTTTTTTTCTCTTTGTCTTCTTCACTCTTTTCTCTTTTCTCTTCTTTTCTCTTCTTCTCTTCTTTTATCTTTTCCTTTTCTCTTCTTTTCTCTTTTCCTTTGTCTCTTCTTTTCTCTTTTCTCTTCTTTTCTCTTCTTCTCTTCTTTTATCTTTTCCTTTTCTCTTCTTTTCTCTTTTCCTTTGTCTCTTCTTTTCTCTTTTCTCTTTTCTCTTCTTTTCTCTTGTTTTCTCTTTTCTCATTTCTCGTTTCCCTTTTCTCTTATTTTCACTTTTCTCTTCTTTTCTCTTTTCCCTTTTCTCTTTTCTCTTTTCTCTTCTCTTCTCTTTTCTCTTCTTTTCTCTTTTCTTTTTGCTCTTTACTCTTTTCCCTTCTTTTTTTCTTTTCTCTTCTTTTCCCTTATCTCTTCTTTTTTTCTTTTCGCTTCTTTTCTCTATTCTCTTCTTGTCTCATTTCTCTTTTCTCTTCTTTTCTCTTTTCTCTTCATGTCTATTCTTTTTCCTTTTCATTTCATTTCTCTTCTTTTCTCATCTATTCTCTTTTTCCCTTTTTACTTGTTTTCTCTTTTCTCTTTTCCCTGCTTGTCTTCTTTTCTCTTTTCTCTTCTTTTCCCTTCATTTCTCTTTTCTCTTTTCTCTTTTGTATTCTTTTACCTTCTATTCACTTTTCTTTTTTATCATTTTTTTCTCTTCTTTTCTCTATTCTCTTCTTTTCTCTTTTCTCTTCTTTTCTCTTTCCTCATTTCTCTATTCTCTTCTGTTCTCTTTTATCTTCTTTTCTCTTTTCTCTATTCTCTTCTGTTCTCTTTTGTCTTCTTTCCTCTGTTCCCTTTTCTCCTCTATTCTCTTTTATCTTTTCTCTTCATTTCTCTTTGTCTTCTTTTCCATTCTCCCTTCTTTTCTCTTTTCTCATTTCTCATTTCTCTTTTCTCTTCGTTTCTCTTTTCTCTTCTTGTCTCTTTTTTCTCTTCGGTTCTTTTCTCTTTTCCATTTTCTCTTCTTTTCTCTTGTCTCTTTTCTCTTTTCACTTCCTTTCTCTTTTCTCTTTTCCATTTCCTCTTCTTTTCTATTTTCTCTTTTCTCTTCTTTTCTCTAGTTTTCGCTTTTCTATACCATCTTCTTTTCTCTTCTTCTCTCTTCTTTTCTCTTTTCCTTTCTCCCCTTTCTCTTCTTTTCTCTTCTTTTGTCTTCTTTTCTCTTTTCTCTTTTCTCTTCTTTTCTCTTTTCTTTTTTCTCTTCTTTTCTCTTCTTTACTCTTTTCCCTTCTTTTTTCTTTTCTCTTCTTTTCTCTTTCCTATTCTTTTCTCTTCTGTATTTACTCTTTTCCCTTTCTCGTATTTTTTCTTTTCTCTTCTTTTCTCTTTTCACTTTTCTCTTCTTTTCCCTTCATTTGTCTTTTCTCTTTTCTCTTTTGTATTCTTTTCTCTTCTATTCACATTTCTCTTTTATCTTTTCTATTCTTTTCTCTTCTTTTCTCTATTCGCTTCTTTTCTCTTTTCTCTTCTTTTCTGTTTCTTCATTTCTCCCTTCTCTTCGGTTCTCTTTTCTCTTCTTTGCTCTTTTCTCTTTTCTCTTCTTCTATATTCTTTTATCTTCTTTTCTCTTTTCTCTTTTCTCGATCTCTTCAGTTCTCTTTTGTCTTCTTTCCTCTGTTCCCTTTTCTCCTCTATTCGCTTTTATCTTTTCTCTTCAGTTCTCTTTTCTCTTCTTTTCCATTCTCTCTTCTTTTCTCTTTTCTCATTTCTCATTTCTCTTTTCTCTTCTTTTCTCATTTCTCTTTTCTCTTCTTGTCTCTTTTTTCTCTTCTATTCTTTTCTCTTCTTTTCTCTTTTCCATTTTCTCTTCTTTTCTCTTGTCTCTTTTCTCTTTTCACTTCCTTTCTCTTTTCTCTTTTCTATTTCCTCTTCTTTTCTACTTTCTCTTTTCTCTTCTTTTCTCTTGTTTTCTCTTTTCTCTATCCTCTTCTTTTCTCTTCTTCTCTCTTCTTTTCTATTTTCTCTTGTCCCCTTTCTCTTCTTTTCTCATTTCCCTTTTCTCTTCTTTTCTCTTTTCTCTTTTGTCTTCTTTTCTCTTTCCTCATTTCTCTTTTCTCTTCTTTTCTCTTTTCTCTTCTTTTCCATCCTCTCTCTTTTCTCTTTTCTCATTTTTCATTTCTCTTTTCTCTTCTTGTCTCTTTTTTTCCTTCTATTCTTTTCTCTTCTTTTCTCTTTTCCTTTGTCTCTTCCTTTCTCTTTTCTCTTTTCTCTTCTTTTCTCTTTTCTCATTTCTCGTTTCCCTTTTCTCTTATTTTCACTTTTCTCTTCTTTTCTCTTTTCCCTTTTCTATTTCTCTTCTTTTCTCTTCTTTTCTCTTTTCTTTTTTCTCTTTACTCTTTTCCCTTCTTTTTTTCTTTTCTCTTCTTTTCCCTTTTCTCTTCTTTTTTCTTTTCTCTTCTTTTCTCTATTCTCTTCTTTTCTCATTTATCTTTTCTCTTCTTTTCTCTTTTCTCTTCATGTCTATTCTTTTTCCTTTTCACTTCATTTCACTTCTTTTCTCATCTATTCTCTTTTTCCCTTTGCACTTGTTTTCTCTTTTCTCTTTTCCCTGCTTGTCTTCTTTTCTCTTTTCTCTTCTTTTCCCTTCATTTCTCTTTTCTATTTTCTCTTTTGTATTCTTTTACCTTCTATTCACTTTTCTTTATTATCATTTTTTTCTCTTCTTTTCTTTATTCTCTTTTCTCTTTTCTCTTCTTTTCTCTTCTTTTCTCTTTCCTCATTTCTCTCTTCTCTTCTGTTCTCTTTTATATTCTTTTCTCTTTTCTCTATTCTCTTCTGTTCTCTTTTGTCTTCTTTCCTCTCTTCCCTTTTCTCCTCTATTCTCTTTTATCTTTTCTCTTCATTTCTCTTTTCTATTCTTTTCCATTCTCCCTTCTTTTCTCTTTCCTCATTTCTCATTTCTCTTTTCTCTTCTTTCTCTATTCTCTTCTTTTCTCTTTTCCCTTTTGTTTTCTTTCCTCTTTTCTATTTTCTATTCTTTTCTCTTCTTTTGTCTTCTTTTCTCTTTTCTCTTTTCTCTTCTTTTCTCTTTTCTTTTTCTCTTCTTTTCTCTTTTCTTTTTCTCTTCTTTTCTCTTCTTTACTCTTTTCCCTTCTTGTTTTCTTTTCTCTTCTTTACTCTTTTCTATTCTTTTCTCTTTTCTTTTTTCTCTTTTCTCTTTTCTCTTCTTTTCTCTTCTTTATTTACTCTTTTCCCTTTCTCTTATTTTTTTCTTTTCTCTTCTTTTCTCTTTTCACTTTTCTCTTCTTTTCCCTTCATTTCTCTTTTCTCTTTTCTCTATTGTATTCTTTTCTCTTCTATTCACATTTCTCTTTTATCTTTTCTATTCTTTTCTCTTCTTTTCTCTATTCGCTTCTTTTCTCTTCTTTTCTGTTTCCTCATTTCTCTCTTCTCTTTGGTTCTCTTTTCTCTTCTTTGCTCTTTTCTCTTTTCTATTCTTCTATCTTCTTTTATCTTCTTTTCTATTTTCTCTTTTCTCGATCTCTTCGGTTCTCTTTTGTCTTCTTTCCTCTGTTCCCTTTTCTCTTCTATTCTCTTTTATCTTTTCTCTTCATTTCTCTTTTCTCTTCTTTTCCATTCTCTCTTCTTTTCTCTTTTCTCATTTCTCGTTTCTCTTTTCTCTTCTTTTCTCATTTCTCTTTTCACTTCTTGTCTCTTTTTTCTCTTCTATTCTTTTCTCTTCTTTTCTCTTTTCCATTTTCTCTTCTTTTCTCTTGTCTCTTTTCTCTTTTCACTTCCTTTCTCTTTTCTCTTTTCTATTTCCTCTTCTTTTTTACTTTCTCTTTTCTCTTCTTTTCTCTTGTTTTCTCTTTTCTCTATCCTCTTCTTTTCTCTTCTTCTCTCTTCTTTTCTCTTTTCTCTTGTCCCCTTTCTCTTCTTTTCTCATTTCCCTTTTCTCTTCTTTTCTCTTTTCTCTTTTGTCTTCTTTTCTCTCTCCTCATTTCCATTTTCTCTTTTTTCTTTTCTCTTTTGTCTTCTTTTCTCTTTCCTCATTTCTCTTTTCTCTTCTTTTCTCTTTTCTCTTCTTTTCAATTCTCTCTCTTTTCTCTTTTCTCATTTTTCATTTCTCTTTTCTCTTCTTGTCTCTTTTTTCTCTTCTATTCTTTTCTCTTCTTTTCTCTTTTCCATATTCTCTCCTTTTTTCTTGTCTCTTTTCTCTTCTATTCACTTTTGTCTTTTATCTTTTCTCTTCTTTTCTCTTCTTTTCTCTTTTCCCTTCTTTTTTTTTCTTTTCTCTTCTTTCCTCTTTTCTCTTCTTTTCTCTTGTCCCCTTTCACATCTTTTCTCATTTCCCTTTTCTCTTCTTTTCTCTTTTCACTTTTGTCTTCTTTTCTCTTTCCTCATTTCTCTTTTCTCTTCTTTTCTCTTTTCTCTTCTTTTCAATTCTCTCTCTTTTCTCTTTTCTCATTTTCTTTTCTCTTTTCTCTTCTTGTCTCTTTTTTCTCTTCTATTCTTTTCTCTTCTTTTCTCTTTTCCATATTCTCTCCTTTTTTCTTGTCTCTTTTCACTTCTATTCACTTTTCCCTTTTAACTTTTCTCTTCTTTTCTCTTTTCCCTTCTTTTTTCTTTTCTCTTCTTTCCTCTTTTCTCTTCTTTTCTCTTGTCCCCTTTCTCTTCTTTTCTCATTTCCCTTTTCTCTTCTTTTCTCTTTTCTCGTTTGTCTTCTTTTCTCTTTCCTCATTTCTCTTTTCTCTTCTATTCTCTTTTCTCTTCTTTACATTTCTTTTCTATTCCTTTCTTTTTTCACTTTTCTTTTCTCTTTTCTCTTTTGTCTTCTTTGCTCTTTTATTTTTTCTCTTTACTCTTTTCTCTTCTTTTCTCTTTTCTCTTCTATTCTCTTTTCTCTTTACTCTTCTTTTCTCTTTTCTCTATTCTCTTCAGTTCTCTTTTGTCTTCTTTACTCTATTCCCTTTTCTCTTCTATTGTCTTTTATATTTTCTCTTCTTCTCTCTTTTTTTCTCTTTGTCTTCTTCACTCTTTTCTCTTTTCTCTTCTTTTCTCTTCTTCTCTTCTTTTATCTTTTCCTTTTCTCTTCTTTTCTCTTTTCCTTTGTCTCTTCTTTTCTCTTTTCTCTTCTTTTCTCTTCTTCTCTTCTTTTATCTTTTCCTTTTCTCTTCTTTTCTCTTTTCCTTTGTCTCTTCTTTTCTCTTTTCTCTTTTCTCTTCTTTTCTCTTGTTTTCTCTTTTCTCATTTCTCGTTTCCCTTTTCTCTTATTTTCACTTTTCTCTTCTTTTCTCTTTTCCCTTTTCTCTTTTCTCTTTTCTCTTCTCTTCTCTTTTCTCTTCTTTTCTCTTTTCTTTTTGCTCTTTACTCTTTTCCCTTCTTTTTTTCTTTTCTCTTCTTTTCCCTTATCTCTTCTTTTTTTCTTTTCGCTTCTTTTCTCTATTCTCTTCTTGTCTCATTTCTCTTTTCTCTTCTTTTCTCTTTTCTCTTCATGTCTATTCTTTTTCCTTTTCATTTCATTTCTCTTCTTTTCTCATCTATTCTCTTTTTCCCTTTTTACTTGTTTTCTCTTTTCTCTTTTCCCTGCTTGTCTTCTTTTCTCTTTTCTCTTCTTTTCCCTTCATTTCTCTTTTCTCTTTTCTCTTTTGTATTCTTTTACCTTCTATTCACTTTTCTTTATTATCATTTTTTTCTCTTCTTTTCTTTATTCTCTTTTCTCTTTTCTCTTCTTTTCTCTTCTTTTCTCTTTCCTCATTTCTCTCTTCTCTTCTGTTCTCTTTTATATTCTTTTCTCTTTTCTCTATTCTCTTCTGTTCTCTTTTGTCTTCTTTCCTCTCTTCCCTTTTCTCCTCTATTCTCTTTTATCTTTTCTCTTCATTTCTCTTTTCTATTCTTTTCCATTCTCCCTTCTTTTCTCTTTCCTCATTTCTCATTTCTCTTTTCTCTTCTTTCTCTATTCTCTTCTTTTCTCTTTTCCCTTTTGTTTTCTTTCCTCTTTTCTATTTTCTATTCTTTTCTCTTCTTTTGTCTTCTTTTCTCTTTTCTCTTTTCTCTTCTTTTCTCTTTTCTTTTTCTCTTCTTTTCTCTTTTCTTTTTCTCTTCTTTTCTCTTCTTTACTCTTTTCCCTTCTTGTTTTCTTTTCTCTTCTTTACTCTTTTCTATTCTTTTCTCTTTTCTTTTTTCTCTTTTCTCTTTTCTCTTCTTTTCTCTTCTTTATTTACTCTTTTCCCTTTCTCTTATTTTTTTCTTTTCTCTTCTTTTCTCTTTTCACTTTTCTCTTCTTTTCCCTTCATTTCTCTTTTCTCTTTTCTCTATTGTATTCTTTTCTCTTCTATTCACATTTCTCTTTTATCTTTTCTATTCTTTTCTCTTCTTTTCTCTATTCGCTTCTTTTCTCTTCTTTTCTGTTTCCTCATTTCTCTCTTCTCTTTGGTTCTCTTTTCTCTTCTTTGCTCTTTTCTCTTTTCTATTCTTCTATCTTCTTTTATCTTCTTTTCTATTTTCTCTTTTCTCGATCTCTTCGGTTCTCTTTTGTCTTCTTTCCTCTGTTCCCTTTTCTCTTCTATTCTCTTTTATCTTTTCTCTTCATTTCTCTTTTCTCTTCTTTTCCATTCTCTCTTCTTTTCTCTTTTCTCATTTCTCGTTTCTCTTTTCTCTTCTTTTCTCATTTCTCTTTTCACTTCTTGTCTCTTTTTTCTCTTCTATTCTTTTCTCTTCTTTTCTCTTTTCCATTTTCTCTTCTTTTCTCTTGTCTCTTTTCTCTTTTCACTTCCTTTCTCTTTTCTCTTTTCTATTTCCTCTTCTTTTTTACTTTCTCTTTTCTCTTCTTTTCTCTTGTTTTCTCTTTTCTCTATCCTCTTCTTTTCTCTTCTTCTCTCTTCTTTTCTCTTTTCTCTTGTCCCCTTTCTCTTCTTTTCTCATTTCCCTTTTCTCTTCTTTTCTCTTTTCTCTTTTGTCTTCTTTTCTCTCTCCTCATTTCCATTTTCTCTTTTTTCTTTTCTCTTTTGTCTTCTTTTCTCTTTCCTCATTTCTCTTTTCTCTTCTTTTCTCTTTTCTCTTCTTTTCAATTCTCTCTCTTTTCTCTTTTCTCATTTTTCATTTCTCTTTTCTCTTCTTGTCTCTTTTTTCTCTTCTATTCTTTTCTCTTCTTTTCTCTTTTCCATATTCTCTCCTTTTTTCTTGTCTCTTTTCTCTTCTATTCACTTTTGTCTTTTATCTTTTCTCTTCTTTTCTCTTCTTTTCTCTTTTCCCTTCTTTTTTTTTCTTTTCTCTTCTTTCCTCTTTTCTCTTCTTTTCTCTTGTCCCCTTTCACATCTTTTCTCATTTCCCTTTTCTCTTCTTTTCTCTTTTCACTTTTGTCTTCTTTTCTCTTTCCTCATTTCTCTTTTCTCTTCTTTTCTCTTTTCTCTTCTTTTCAATTCTCTCTCTTTTCTCTTTTCTCATTTTCTTTTCTCTTTTCTCTTCTTGTCTCTTTTTTCTCTTCTATTCTTTTCTCTTCTTTTCTCTTTTCCATATTCTCTCCTTTTTTCTTGTCTCTTTTCACTTCTATTCACTTTTCCCTTTTAACTTTTCTCTTCTTTTCTCTTTTCCCTTCTTTTTTCTTTTCTCTTCTTTCCTCTTTTCTCTTCTTTTCTCTTGTCCCCTTTCTCTTCTTTTCTCATTTCCCTTTTCTCTTCTTTTCTCTTTTCCCTTTTGTCTTCTTTTCTCTTTCCTCATTTCTCTTTTCTCTTCTATTCTCTTTTCTCTTCTTTACATTTCTTTTCTATTCCTTTCTTTTTTCACTTTTCTTTTCTCTTTTCTCTTTTGTCTTCTTTGCTCTTTTATTTTTTCTCTTTACTCTTTTCTCTTCTTTTCTCTTTTCTCTTCTATTCTCTTTTCTCTTTACTCTTCTTTTCTCTTTTCTCTATTCTCTTCAGTTCTCTTTTGTCTTCTTTACTCTATTCCCTTTTCTCTTCTATTGTCTTTTATATTTTCTCTTCTTCTCTCTTTTTTTCTCTTTGTCTTCTTCACTCTTTTCTCTTTTCTCTTCTTTTCTCTTCTTCTCTTCTTTTATCTTTTCCTTTTCTCTTCTTTTCTCTTTTCCTTTGTCTCTTCTTTTCTCTTTTCTCTTCTTTTCTCTTCTTCTCTTCTTTTATCTTTTCCTTTTCTCTTCTTTTCTCTTTTCCTTTGTCTCTTCTTTTCTCTTTTCTCTTTTCTCTTCTTTTCTCTTGTTTTCTCTTTTCTCATTTCTCGTTTCCCTTTTCTCTTATTTTCACTTTTCTCTTCTTTTCTCTTTTCCCTTTTCTCTTTTCTCTTTTCTCTTCTCTTCTCTTTTCTCTTCTTTTCTCTTTTCTTTTTGCTCTTTACTCTTTTCCCTTCTTTTTTTCTTTTCTCTTCTTTTCCCTTATCTCTTCTTTTTTTCTTTTCGCTTCTTTTCTCTATTCTCTTCTTGTCTCATTTCTCTTTTCTCTTCTTTTCTCTTTTCTCTTCATGTCTATTCTTTTTCCTTTTCATTTCATTTCTCTTCTTTTCTCATCTATTCTCTTTTTCCCTTTTTACTTGTTTTCTCTTTTCTCTTTTCCCTGCTTGTCTTCTTTTCTCTTTTCTCTTCTTTTCCCTTCATTTCTCTTTTCTCTTTTCTCTTTTGTATTCTTTTACCTTCTATTCACTTTTCTTTTTTATCATTTTTTTCTCTTCTTTTCTCTATTCTCTTCTTTTCTCTTTTCTCTTCTTTTCTCTTTCCTCATTTCTCTATTCTCTTCTGTTCTCTTTTATCTTCTTTTCTCTTTTCTCTATTCTCTTCTGTTCTCTTTTGTCTTCTTTCCTCTGTTCCCTTTTCTCCTCTATTCTCTTTTATCTTTTCTCTTCATTTCTCTTTGTCTTCTTTTCCATTCTCCCTTCTTTTCTCTTTTCTCATTTCTCATTTCTCTTTTCTCTTCGTTTCTCTTTTCTCTTCTTGTCTCTTTTTTCTCTTCGGTTCTTTTCTCTTTTCCATTTTCTCTTCTTTTCTCTTGTCTCTTTTCTCTTTTCACTTCCTTTCTCTTTTCTCTTTTCCATTTCCTCTTCTTTTCTATTTTCTCTTTTCTCTTCTTTTCTCTAGTTTTCGCTTTTCTATACCATCTTCTTTTCTCTTCTTCTCTCTTCTTTTCTCTTTTCCTTTCTCCCCTTTCTCTTCTTTTCTCTTTTCCCTTTTCTCTTCTTTTATCTTTTCTCTTTTCTCTTTTTTTCTCTATTCTCTTCTTTTCTCTTTTCCCTTTTGTTTTCTTTTCTCTTCTTTTTTCTCTTTTCCCTTTTCTCTTCTTTTCTCTATTCTCTTCTTATCTCTTTTCCCTTTTGTTTTCTTTCCTCTTTTCTCTTTTCTATTCTTTTCTCTTCTTTTGTTTTCTTTCCTCTTTTCTCTTTTCTATTCTTTTCTCTTCTTTTCTCTTCTTTTCTCTTTTCTCTTCTTTTCTCTTCTTTTCTGTTTCCTCATTCCTCTCTTCTCTTTGGTTCTCTTTTCTCTTCTTTTCTCTTTTCTCTTCTTTTCTCTTCTTTTCTGTTTCCTCATTTCTCTCTTCTCTTTGGTTCTCTTTTCTCTTCTTTGCTCTTTTCGCTTTTCTATTCTTCTATCTTCTTTTATCTTCTTTTCTATTTTCTCTTTTCTCGATCTCTTCTGTTCTCTTTTGTCTTCTTTCCTCTGTTCCCTTTTCTCTTCTATTCTCTTTTATCTTTTCTCTTCATTTCTCTTTTCTCTTCTTTTCCATTCTCTCTTCTTTTCTCTTTTCTCATTTCTCATTTCTCTTTTCTCTTCTTTTCTCATTTCTCTTTTCTCTTCTTGTCTCTTTTTTCTCTTCTATTCTTTTCTCTTCTTTTCTCTTTTCCATTTTCTCTTCTTTTCTCTTGTCTCTTTTCTCTTTTCACTTCCTTTCTCTTTTCTCTTTTCTATTTCCTCTTCTTTTCTACTTTCTCTTTTCTCTTCTTTTCTCTTGTTTTCTCTTTTCTCTATCCTCTTCTTTTCTCTTCTTCTCTCTTCTTTTCTCTTTTCCCTTGTCCCCTTTCTCTTCTTTTCTCATTTCCCTTTTCTCTTCTTTTCTCTTTTCTCTTTTGTCTTCTCTTCTCTTTCCTCATTTCTCTTTTCTCTTCTTTTCTCTTTTCTCTTCTTTTCAATTCTCTCTCTTTTCTCTTTTCTCATTTTTCATTTCTCTTTTCTCTTCTTGTCCCTTTTTTCTCTTCTATTCTTTTCTCTTCTTTTCTCTTTTCCATATTCTCTCCTTTTTTCTTGTCTCTTTTCTCTTCTATTCACTTTTCTCTTTTATCTTTTCTCTTCTTTTCTCTTCTTTTCTATTTTCCCTTCTTTTTTTTTCTTTTCTCTTCTTTCATCTTTTCTCTTCTTTTCTCTTGTCCCCTTTCACATCTTTTCTCATTTCCCTTTTCTCTTCTTTTCTCTTTTCACTTTTGTCTTCTTTTCTCTTTCCTCATTTCTCTTTTCTCTTCTTTTCTCTTTTCTCTTCTTTTCCATTCTCTCTCTTTTCTCTTTTCTCATTTTGATTTCTCTTTTCTCTTTTTGTCTCTTTTTTCTCTTCTATTCTTTTCTCTTCTTTTCTCTTTTCCATATTCTCTCCTTTTTTCTTGGCTCTTTTCACTTCTATTCACTTTTCTCTTTTAACTTTTCTCTTCTTTTCTCTTCTTTTCTCTTTCCCCTTCTTTTTTTCTTTTCTCTTCTTTTCTCTATTCTCTTCTTATCTCTTTTCCCTTTTGTTTTCTTTCCTCTTTTCTCTTTTCTATTCTTTTCTCTTCTTTTGTTTTCTTTCCTCTTTTCTCTTTTCTATTCTTTTCTCTTCTTTTCTCTTCTTTTCTCTTTTCCCTTCTTTTTTTCTTTTCTCTTCTTTCCTCTTTTCTCTTCTTTTCTCTTGTCCCCTTTCTCTTCTTTTCTCATTTCCCTTTTCTCTTCTTTTCTCTTTTCCCTTTTGTCTTCTTTTCTCTTTCCTCATTTCTCTTTTCTCTTCTATTCTCTTTTCTCTTCTTTTCATTTCTTTTCTATTCCTTTCTTTTTTCACTTTTCTTTTCTCTTTTCTCTTTTGTCTTCTTTGCTCTTTTATTTTTTCTCTTTACTCTTTTCTCTTCTTTTCTCTTTTCTCTTCTATTCTCTTTTCTCTTTACTCTTCTTTTCTCTTTTCTCTATTCTCTTCAGTTCTCTTTTGTCTTCTTTACTCTATTCCCTTTTCTCTTCTATTCTCTTTTATATTTTCTCTTCTTCTCTCTTCTTTTCTCTTTGTCTTCTTCACTCTTTTCTCTTGTTTTCTCTTTTCTCATTTCTCGTTTCCCTTTTCTCTTATTTTCACTTTTCTCTTCTTTTCTCTTTTCCCTTTTCTCTTTCCTCTTTTCTCTTCTCTTCTCTTTTCTCTTCTTTTCTCTTTTCTTTTTTCTCTTTACTCTTTTCCCTTCTTTTTTTCTTTTCTCTTCTTTTCCCTTTTCTCTTCTTTTTTCTTTTCTCTTCTTTTCTCTATTCTCTTCTTGTCTCATTTCTCTTTTCTCTTCTTTTCTCTTCATGTCTATTCTTTTTCCTTTTCATTTCATTTCTCTTCTTTTCTGATCTATTCTCTTTCTCCCTTTTTACTTGTTTTCTCTTTTCTCTTTTCCCTGCTTGTCTTCTTTTCTCTTTTCTCTTCTTTTCCCTTCATTTCTCTTTTCTCTTTTGTATTCTTTTACCTTCTATTCACTTTTCTTTTTTATCATTTTTTTCTCTTCTTTTCTCTATTCTCTTCTTTTCTCTTTTCTCTTCTTTTCTCTTCTTTTCTCTTTCCTCATTTCTCTATTCTCTTCTGTTCTCTTTTATCTTCTTTTCTCTTTTCTATATTCTCTTCTGTTCTCTTTTGTCTTCTTTCCTCTGTTCCCTTTTCTCCTCTATTCTCTTTTATCTTTTCTCTTCATTTCTCTTTGTCTTCTTTTCCATTCTCCCTTCTTTTCTCTTTTCTCATTTCTCATTTCTCTTTTCTCTTCGTTTCTCTTTTCTCTTCTTGTCTCTTTTTTCTCTTCGGTTCTTTTCTCTTTTCCATTTTCTCTTCTTTTCTCTTGTCTCTTTTCTCTTTTCACTTCCTTTCTCTTTTCTCTTTTCCATTTCCTCTTCTTTTCTATTTTCTCTTTTCTCTTCTTTTCTCTAGTTTTCGCTTTTCTATACCATCTTCTTTTCTCTTCTTCTCTCTTCTTTTCTCTTTTCCTTTCTCCCCTTTCTCTTCTTTTCTCTTTTCCCTTTTCTCTTCTTTTATCTTTTCTCTTTTCTCTTTTTTTCTCTATTCTCTTCTTTTCTCTTTTCCCTTTTGTTTTCTTTTCTCTTCTTTTTTCTCTTTTCCCTTTTCTCTTCTTTTCTCTATTCTCTTCTTATCTCTTTTCCCTTTTGTTTTCTTTCCTCTTTTCTCTTTTCTATTCTTTTCTCTTCTTTTGTTTTCTTTCCTCTTTTCTCTTTTCTATTCTTTTCTCTTCTTTTCTCTTCTTTTCTCTTTTCTCTTCTTTTCTCTTCTTTTCTGTTTCCTCATTCCTCTCTTCTCTTTGGTTCTCTTTTCTCTTCTTTTCTCTTTTCTCTTCTTTTCTCTTCTTTTCTGTTTCCTCATTTCTCTCTTCTCTTTGGTTCTCTTTTCTCTTCTTTGCTCTTTTCTCTTTTCTATTCTTCTATCTTCTTTTATCTTCTTTTCTATTTTCTCTTTTCTCGATCTCTTCTGTTCTCTTTTGTCTTCTTTCCTCTGTTCCCTTTTCTCTTCTATTCTCTTTTATCTTTTCTCTTCATTTCTCTCTTTTCTTCTTTTCCATTCTCCCTTCTTTTCTCTTTTCTCTTTTCTCATTTCTCTTTTCTCTTCGTTTCTCTTTTCTCTTCTTGTCTCTTTTTTCTCTTCGGTTCTTTTCTCTTCTTGTCTCTTTTCCATTTTCTCTTCTTTTCTCTTGTCTCTTTTCTCTTTTCACTTCTTTTCTCTTTTCCATTTCCTCTTCTTTTCTATTTTCTCTTTTCTCTTCTTTTCTCTTGTTTTCGCTTTTCTGTACCCTCTTCTTTTCTCTTCTTCTCTCTTCTTTTCTGTTTTACTTTGTCCCCTTTCTCTTCTTTTCTCTTTTCCCTTTGCTCTTCTTTTATCTTTTCTCTTTTCTCTTTTTTTCTCAATTCTCTTCTTTTCTCTTTTCCCTTTTGTTTTCTTTTCTCTTTTCTTTTTTCTGTTTTCCCTTTTCTCTTCTTTTCTCTATTCTCTTCTTTTCTCTTTTCCCTTTTGTTTCTTTCCTCTTTTCTCTTTTCTATTCTTTTCTCTTCTTTTGTCTTCTTTTCTCTTTTCTCTTTTCTCTTCTTTTCTCTTGTTTTCGCTTTTCTCTTTTCTCTTCTTTTCTCTTCTTCTCTCTTCTTTTCTCTTTTACTTTGTCCCCTTTCTCTTCTTTTCTCTTTTCCCTTTGCTCTTCTTTTATCTTTTCTCTTTTCTCTTTTTTTCTCTATTCTCTTCTTTTCTCTTTTCCCTTTTGTTTTCTTTTCTCTTTTCTTTTTTCTCTTTTCCCTTTTCTCTTCTTTTCTCTATTCTCTTCTTTTCTCTTTTCCCTTTTGTTTCTTTCCTCTTTTCTCTTTTCTATTCTTTTCTCTTCTTTTGTCTTCTTTTCTCTTTTCTCTTTTCTCTTCTTTTCTCTTTTCTTTTTTCTCTTCTTTTCTCTTCTTTACTCTTTTCCCTTCTTTTTCTTCTTTTCTCTTCTTTTCTCTTTTCTATTCTTTTCTCTTCTTTATTTACTATTTTCCCTTTCTCTTATTTTTTCTTTTCTCTCCTTTTCTATTTTCACTTTTCTCTTCTTTTCCCTTCATTTCTCTTTTCTCTTTTCTCTTTTGTATTCTTTTCTCTTCTATTCGCATTTCTCTTTTATCTTTTCTATTCTTTTCTCTTCTTTTCTCTATTCGCTTCTTCTCTCTTTTCTCTTCTTTTCTCTTCTTTTCTGTTTCCTCATTTCTCTCTTCTCTTCGGTTCTCTTTTCTCTTCTTTGCTCTTTTCTCTTTTCTCTTCTTCTATCTTCTTCTATCTTCTTTTCCCTTTTCTCTTCTTTTCTCTATTCTCTTCTTATCTCTTTTCCCTTTTGTTTTCTTTCCTCTTTTCTCTTCTCTATTCTTTTCTCTTCTTTTGTTTTCTTTCCTCTTTTCTCTTTTCTATTCTTTTCTCTTCTTTTCTCTTCTTTTCTCTTTTCTCTTCTTTTCTCTTGTCCCCTTTCACATCTTTTCTCATTTCCCTTTTCTCTTCTTTTCTCTTTTCACTTTTGTCTTCTTTTCTCATTTTTCATTTCTCTTTTCTCTTCTAGTCTCTTTTCCATATTCTCTCCTTTTTTCTTGTCTCTTTTCACTTGTATTCACTTTTCTCTTTTAACTTTTCTCTTCTTTTCTCTTCTTTTCTCTTTTCCCTTCTTTTTTTCTTTTCTCTTCTTTCCTCTTTTATCTTCTTTTCTCTTGTCCCCTTTCTCTTCTTTTCTCATTTCCGTTTTCTCTTCTTTTCTCTTTTCTCTTTTGTCTTCTTTTCTCTTTCCTCATTTCTCTTTTCTCTTCTATTCTCTTTTCTCGTCTTTTCTCTATTCTCTTTTTCCCGTTTCACTTGTTTTCTCTTTTCTCTTTTCCCTGCTTGTCTTCTTTTCTCTTTTCTCTTCTTTTCCCTTCATTTCTCTTTTCTCTTTTCTCTTTTGTATTCTTTTACCTTCTATTCACTTTTCTTTTTTATCATTTTTTCTCTTCTTTTCTCTTTCCTCATTTCTCTATTCTCTTCTGTTCTCTTTACTCTTCTTTTCTCTTTTCTCTATTCTCTTCTGTTCTCTTTTGTCTTCTTTCCTCTGTTCCCTTTTCTCGTCTATTCTCTTTTATCTTTTCTCTTCATTTCTCTTTTCTCTTCTTTTCCATTCTCTCTTCTATTCTCTTTTCTCATTTCTCATTTCTCTTTTCTCTTCTTTTCTCATTTCTCTTTTCTCTTCTTGTCTCTTTTTTCTCTTCTATTCTTTTCTCTTCTTTTCTCTTTTCCATTTTCTCTTCTTTTCTGTTGTCTCTTTTCTCTTTTCACTTCCTTTCTCTTTTCTCTTTTCTATTTCCTCTTCTTTTCTACTTTCTCTTTTCTCTTCTTTTCTCTTGTTTTCTCTTTTCTCTATCCTCTTCTTTTCTCTTCTTCTCTCTTCTTTTCTCTTTTCTCTTGTCCCCTTTCTCTTCTTTTCTCATTTCCCTTTTCTCTTCTTTTCTCTTTTGTCTTCTTTTCTCTTTCCTCATTTCCATTTTCTCTTTTTTCTTTTGTCTTTTGTCTTCTTTTCTCTTTCCTCATTTCTCTTTTCTCTTCTTTTCTCTTTTCTCTTCTTTTCAATTCTCTCTCTTTTCTCTTTTCTCATTTTTCATTTCTCTTTTCTCTTCTTGTCTCTTTTTTCTCTTCTATTCTTTTCTCTTCTTTTCTCTTTTCCATATTCTCTCCTTTTTTCTTGTCTCTTTTCTCTTCTATTCACTTTTCTCTTTTATCTTTTCTCTTCTTTTCTCTTCTTTTCTATTTTCCCTTCTTTTTTTTTCTTTTCTCTTCTTTCATCTTTTCTCTTCTTTTCTCTTGTCCCCTTTCACATCTTTTCTCATTTCCCTTTTCTCTTCTTTTCTCTTTTCACTTTTGTCTTCTTTTCTCTTTCCTCATTTCTCTTTTCTCTTCTTTTCTCTTTTCTCTTCTTTTCCATTCTCTCTCTTTTCTCTTTTCTCATTTTCATTTCTCTTTTCTCTTTTTGTCTCTTTTTTCTCTTCTATTCTTTTCTCTTCTTTTCTCTTTTCCATATTCTCTCCTTTTTTCTTGGCTCTTTTCACTTCTATTCACTTTTCTCTTTTAACTTTTCTCTTCTTTTCTCTTCTTTTCTCTTTTCCCTTCTTTTTTTCTTTTCTCTTCTTTTCTCTATTCTCTTCTTATCTCTTTTCCCTTTTGTTTTCTTTCCTCTTTTCTCTTTTCTATTCTTTTCTCTTCTTTTGTTTTCTTTCCTCTTTTCTCTTTTCTATTCTTTTCTCTTCTTTTCTCTTCTTTTCTCTTTTCCCTTCTTTTTTTCTTTTCTCTTCTTTCCTCTTTTCTCTTCTTTTCTCTTGTCCCCTTTCTCTTCTTTTCTCATTTCCCTTTTCTCTTCTTTTCTCTTTTCTCTTTTGTCTTCTTTTCTCTTTCCTCATTTCTCTTTTCTCTTCTATTCTCTTTTCTCTTCTTTTCATTTCTTTTCTATTCCTTTCTTTTTTCACTTTTCTTTTCTCTTTTCTCTTTTGTCTTCTTTGCTCTTTTATTTTTTCTCTTTACTCTTTTCTCTTCTTTTCTCTTTTCTCTTCTATTCTCTTTTCTCTTTACTCTTCTTTTCTCTTTTCTCTATTCTCTTCAGTTCTCTTTTGTCTTCTTTACTCTATTCCCTTTTCTCTTCTATTCTCTTTTATATTTTCTCTTCTTCTCTCTTCTTTTCTCTTTGTCTTCTTCATTCTTTTCTCTTGTTTTCTCTTTTCTCATTTCTCGTTTCCCTTTTCTCTTATTTTCACTTTTCTCTTCTTTTCTCTTTTCCCTTTTCTCTTTCCTCTTTTCTCTTCTCTTCTCTTTTCTCTTCTTTTCTCTTTTCTCTTCATGTCTATTCTTTTTCCTTTTCATTTCATTTCTCTTCTTTTCTCATCTATTCTCTTTCTCCCTTTTTACTTGTTTTCTCTTTTCTCTTTTCCCTGCTTGTCTTCTTTTCTCTTTTCTCTTCTTTTCCCTTCATTTCTCTTTTCTCTTTTCTCTTTTGTATTCTTTTACCTTCTATTCACTTTTCTTTTTTATCATTTTTTTCTCTTCTTTTCTCTATTCTCTTCTTTTCTCTTTTCTCTTCTTTTCTCTTCTTTTCTCTTTCCTCATTTCTCTATTCTCTTCTGTTCTCTTTTATATTCTTTTCTCTTTTCTATATTCTCTTCTGTTCTCTTTTGTCTTCTTTCCTCTGTTCCCTTTTCTCCTCTATTCTCTTTTATCTTTTCTCTTCATTTCTCTTTTCTCTTCTTTTCCATTCTCCCTTCTTTTCTCTTTTCTCATTTCTCATTTCTCTTTTCTCTTCGTTTCTCTTTTCTCTTCTTGTCTCTTTTTTCTCTTCTGTTCTTTTCTCTTCTTGTCTCTTTTCCATTTTCTCTTCTTTTCTCTTGTCTCTTTTCTCTTTTCACTTCTTTTCTCTTTTCCATTTCCTCTTCTTTTCTATTTTCTCTTTTCTCTTCTTTTCTCTTGTTTTCGCTTTTCTGTACCCTCTTCTTTTCTCTTCTTCTCTCTTCTTTTCTGTTTTACTTTGTCCCCTTTCTCTTCTTTTCTCTTTTCCCTTTGCTCTTCTTTTATCTTTTCTCTTTTCTCTTTTTTTCTCAATTCTCTTCTTTTCTCTTTTCCCTTTTGTTTTCTTTTCTCTTTTCTTTTTTCTGTTTTCCCTTTTCTCTTCTTTTCTCTATTCTCTTCTTTTCTCTTTTCCCTTTTGTTTCTTTCCTCTTTTCTCTTTTCTATTCTTTTCTCTTCTTTTGTCTTCTTTTCTCTTTTCTCTTTTCTCTTCTTTTCTCTTGTTTTCGCTTTTCTCTTTTCTCTTCTTTTCTCTTCTTCTCTCTTCTTTTCTCTTTTACTTTGTCCCCTTTCTCTTCTTTTCTCTTTTCCCTTTGCTCTTCTTTTATCTTTTCTCTTTTCTCTTTTTTTCTCTATTCTCTTCTTTTCTCTTTTCCCTTTTGTTTTCTTTTCTCTTTTCTTTTTTCTCTTTTCCCTTTTCTCTTCTTTTCTCTATTCTCTTCTTTTCTCTTTTCCCTTTTGTTTCTTTCCTCTTTTCTCTTTTCTATTCTTTTCTCTTCTTTTGTCTTCTTTTCTCTTTTCTCTTTTCTCTTCTTTTCTCTTTTCTTTTTTCTCTTCTTTTCTCTTCTTTACTCTTTTCCCTTCTTTTTCTTCTTTTCTCTTCTTTTCTCTTTTCTATTCTTTTCTCTTCTTTATTTACTATTTTCCCTTTCTCTTATTTTTTCTTTTCTCTCCTTTTCTATTTTCACTTTTCTCTTCTTTTCCCTTCATTTCTCTTTTCTCTTTTCTCTTTTGTATTCTTTTCTCTTCTATTCGCATTTCTCTTTTATCTTTTCTATTCTTTTCTCTTCTTTTCTCTATTCGCTTCTTCTCTCTTTTCTCTTCTTTTCTGTTTCCTCATTTCTCTCTTCTCTTCGGTTCTCTTTTCTCTTCTTTGCTCTTTTCTCTTTTCTCTTCTTCTATCTTCTTCTATCTTCTTTTCCCTTTTCTCTTCTTTTCTCTATTCTCTTCTTATCTCTTTTCCCTTTTGTTTTCTTTCCTCTTTTCTCTTTTCTATTCTTTTCTCTTCTTTTGTTTTCTTTCCTCTTTTCTCTTTTCTATTCTTTTCTCTTCTTTTCTCTTCTTTTCTCTTTTCTCTTCTTTTCTCTTGTCCCCTTTCACATCTTTTCTCATTTCCCTTTTCTCTTCTTTTCTCTTTTCACTTTTGTCTTCTTTTCTCATTTTTCATTTCTCTTTTCTCTTCTTGTCTCTTTTCACTTGTATTCACTTTTCTCTTTTAACTTTTCTCTTCTTTTCTCTTCTTTTCTCTTTTCCCTTCTTTTTTTCTTTTCTCTTCTTTCCTCTTTTATCTTCTTTTCTCTTGTCCCCTTTCTCTTCTTTTCTCATTTCCGTTTTCTCTTCTTTTCTCTTTTCTCTTTTGTCTTCTTTTCTCTTTCCTCATTTCTCTTTTCTCTTCTATTGTCTTTTCTCGTCTTTTCTCTATTCTCTTTTTCCCGTTTCACTTGTTTTCTCTTTTCTCTTTTCCCTGCTTGTCTTCTTTTCTCTTTTCTCTTCTTTTCCCTTCATTTCTCTTTTCTCTTTTCTCTTTTGTATTCTTTTACCTTCTATTCACTTTTCTTTTTTATCATTTTTTCTCTTCTTTTCTCTTTCCTCATTTCTCTATTCTCTTCTGTTCTCTTTACTCTTCTTTTCTCTTTTCTCTATTCTCTTCTGTTCTCTTTTGTCTTCTTTCCTCTGTTCCCTTTTCTCGTCTATTCTCTTTTATCTTTTCTCTTCATTTCTCTTTTCTCTTCTTTTCCATTCTCTCTTCTATTCTCTTTTCTCATTTCTCATTTCTCTTTTCTCTTCTTTTCTCATTTCTCTTTTCTCTTCTTGTCTCTTTTTTCTCTTCTATTCTTTTCTCTTCTTTTCTCTTTTCCATTTTCTCTTCTTTTCTGTTGTCTCTTTTCTCTTTTCACTTCCTTTCTCTTTTCTCTTTTCTATTTCCTCTTCTTTTCTACTTTCTCTTTTCTCTTCTTTTCTCTTGTTTTCTCTTTTCTCTATCCTCTTCTTTTCTCTTCTTCTCTCTTCTTTTCTCTTTTCTCTTGTCCCCTTTCTCTTCTTTTCTCATTTCCCTTTTCTCTTCTTTTCTCTTTTGTCTTCTTTTCTCTTTCCTCATTTCCATTTTCTCTTTTTTCTTTTGTCTTTTGTCTTCTTTTCTCTTTCCTCATTTCTCTTTTCTCTTCTTTTCTCTTTTCTCTTCTTTTCAATTCTCTCTCTTTTCTCTTTTCTCATTTTTCATTTCTCTTTTCTCTTCTTGTCTCTTTTTTCTCTTCTATTCTTTTCTCTTCTTTTCTCTTTTCCATATTCTCTCCTTTTTTCTTGTCTCTTTTCTCTTCTATTCACTTTTCTCTTTTATCTTTTCTCTTCTTTTCTCTTCTTTTCTCTTTTCCCTTCTTTTTTTTTCTTTTCTCTTCTTTCATCTTTTCTCTTCTTTTCTCTTGTTCCCTTTCACATCTTTTCTCTTTTCGCTTTTCTCTTCTTTTCTCTATTCTCTTCTTTTCTCTTTTGCCTTTTGTTTCTTTCCTCTTTTCTCTTTTCTATTCTTTTCTCTTCTTTTGTCTTCTTTTCTCTTTTCTCTTTTCTCTTCTTTTCTCTTGTTTTCGCTTTTCTGTACCCTCTTCTTTTCTCTTCTTCTCTCTTCTTTTCTCTTTTACTTTGTCCCCTTTCTCTTCTTTTCTCTTTTCCCTTTGCTCTTCTTTTATCTTTTCTCTTTTCTCTTTTTTCTCTATTCTCTTCTTTTCTCTTTTCCCTTTTGTTTTCTTTTCTCTTTTCTTTTTTCTCTTTTCCCTTTTCTCTTCTTTTCTCTATTCTCTTCTTTTCTCTTTTCCCTTTTGTTTCTTTCCTCTTTTCTCTTTTCTCTTCTTTTCTCTTCTTTTCTCTTCTTTTCTCTTTTCTCTTTTCTCTTCTTTTCTCTTTTCTTTTTTCTCTTCTTTTCTCTTCTTTACTCTTTTCCCTTCTTTTTCTTCTTTTCTCTTCTTTTCTCTTTTCTATTCTTTTCTCTTCTTTATTTACTATTTTCCCTTTCTCTTATTTTTTCTTTTCTCTCCTTTTCTATTTTCACTTTTCTCTTCTTTTCCCTTCATTTCTCTTTTCTCTTTTGTATTCTTTTCTCTTCTATTCGCATTTCTCTTTTATCTTTTCTATTCTTTTCTCTTCTTTTCTCTATTCGCTTCTTCTCTCTTTTCTCTTCTTTTCTCTTCTTTTCTGTTTCCTCATTTCTCTCTTCTCTTCGGTTCTCTTTTCTCTTCTTTGCTCTTTTCTCTTTTCTCTTCTTCTATCTTCTTTTATCTTCTTTTCCCTTTTCTCTTCTTTTCTCTATTCTCTTCTTATCTCTTTTCCCTTTTGTTTTCTTTCCTCTTTTCTCTTTTCTATTCTTTTCTCTTCTTTTGTTTTCTTTCCTCTTTTCTCTTTTCTATTCTTTTCTCTTCTTTTCTCTTCTTTTCTCTTGTCCCCTTTCACATCTTTTCTCATTTCCCTTTTCTCTTCTTTTCTCTTTTCACTTTTGTCTTCTTTTCTCATTTTTCATTTCTCTTTTCTCTTCTTGTCTCTTTTTTCTCTTCTATTCTTTGCTCTTCTTGTCTCTTTTCCATATTCTCTCCTTTTTTCTTGTCTCTTTTCACTTCTATTCACTTTTCTCTTTTAACTTTTCTCTTCTTTTCTCTTCCTTTCTCTTTTCCCTTCTTTTTTTCTTTTCTTTTCTTTCCTCTTTTATCTTCTTTTCTCTTGTCCCCTTTCTCTTCTTTTCTCATTTCCGTTTTCTCTTCTTTTCTCTTTTCTCTTTTGTCTTCTTTTCTCTTTCCTCATTTCTCTTTTCTCTTCTATTCTCTTTTCTCGTCTTTTCTCTATTCTCTTTTTCCTGTTTCACTTGTTTTCTCTTTTCTCTTTTCCCTGCTTGTCTTCTTTTCTCTTTTCTCTTCTTTTCCCTTCATTTCTCTTTTCTCTTTTCTCTTTTGTATTCTTTTACCTTCTATTCACTTTTCTTTTTTATCATTTTTTCTCTTCTTTTCTCTTTCCTCATTTCTCTATTCTCTTCTGTTCTCTTTACTCTTCTTTTCTCTTTTCTCTATTCTCTTCTGTTCTCTTTTGTCTT
The DNA here is from genome assembly GCF_047496795.1 of Chiloscyllium punctatum. Lineage (NCBI taxonomy): Eukaryota > Metazoa > Chordata > Chondrichthyes > Orectolobiformes > Hemiscylliidae > Chiloscyllium > Chiloscyllium punctatum. The sequence goes on from NC_092779.1 coordinate 38,396,486, forward strand.
CTTTCCTCTGTTCCCTTTTCTCGTCTATTCTCTTTTATCTTTTCTCTTCATTTCTCTTTTCTCTTCTTTTCCATTCTCTCTTCTATTCTCTTTTCTCATTTCTCATTTCTCTTTTCTCTTCTTTTCTCATTTCTCTTTTCTCTTCTTGTCTCTTTTTTCTCTTCTATTCTTTTCTCTTCTTTTCTCTTTTCCATTTTCTCTTCTTTTCTGTTGTCTCTTTTCTCTTTTCACTTCCTTTCTCTTTTCTCTTTTCTATTTCCTCTTCTTTTCTACTTTCTCTTTTCTCTTCTTTTCTCTTGTTTTCTCTTTTCTCTATCCTCTTCTTTTCTCTTCTTCTCTCTTCTTTTCTCTTTTCTATTGTCCCCTTTCTCTTCTTTTCTCATTTCCCTTTTCTCTTCTTTTCTCTTTTGTCTTCTTTTCTCTTTCCTCATTTCCATTTTCTCTTTTTTCTTTTGTCTTTTGTCTTATTTTCTCTTTCCTCATTTCTCTTTTCTCTTCTTTTCTCTTTTCTCTTCTTTTCAATTCTCTCTCTTTTCTCTTTTCTCATTTTTCATTTCTCTTTTCTCTTCTTGTCTCTTTTTTCTCTTCTATTCTTTTCTCTTCTTTTCTCTTTTCCATATTCTCTCCTTTTTTCTTGTCTCTTTTCTCTTCTATTCACTTTTCTCTTTTATCTTTTCTCTTCTTTTCTCTTCTTTTCTCTTTTCCCTTCTTTTTTTTTCTTTTCTCTTCTTTCATCTTTTCTCTTCTTTTCTCTTGTCCCCTTTCACATCTTTTCTCTTTTCCCTTTTCTCTTCTTTTCTCTATTCTCTTCTTTTCTCTTTTCCCTTTTGTTTCTTTCCTCTTTTCTCTTTTCTATTCTTTTCTCTTCTTTTGTCTTCTTTTCTCTTTTCTCTTTTCTCTTCTTTTCTCTTTTTTTCGCTTTTCTGTACCCTCTTCTTTTCTCTTCTTCTCTCTTCTTTTCTCTTTTACTTTGTCCCCTTTCTCTTCTTTTCTCTTTTCCCTTTGCTCTTCTTTTATCTTTTCTCTTTTCTCTTCTTTTCTCTTTTCCCTTTTGTTTTCTTTTCTCTTTTCTTTTTTCTCTTTTCCCTTTTCTCTTCTTTTCTCTATTCTCTTCTTTTCTCTTTTCCCTTTTGTTTCTTTCCTCTTTTCTCTTTTCTATTCTTTTCTCTTCTTTTGTCTTCTTTTCTCTTTTCTCTTTTCTCTTCTTTTCTCTTTTCTTTTTTCTCTTCTTTTCTCTTCTTTACTCTTTTCCCTTCTTTTTCTTCTTTTCTCTTCTTTTCTCTTTTCTATTCTTTTCTCTTCTTTATTTACTATTTTCCCTTTCTCTTATTTTTTCTTTTCTCTCCTTTTCTATTTTCACTTTTCTCTTCTTTTCCCTTCATTTCTCTTTTCTCTTTTCTCTTTTGTATTCTTTTCTCTTCTATTCGCATTTCTCTTTTATCTTTTCTATTCTTTTCTCTTCTTTTCTCTATTCGCTTCTTCTCTCTTTTCTCTTCTTTTCTCTTCTTTTCTGTTTCCTCATTTCTCTCTTCTCTTCGGTTCTCTTTTCTCTTCTTTGCTCTTTTCTCTTTTCTCTTCTTCTATCTTCTTTTATCTTCTTTTCCCTTTTCTCTTCTTTTCTCTATTCTCTTCTTATCTCTTTTCCCTTTTGTTTTCTTTCCTCTTTTCTCTTTTCTATTCTTTTCTCTTCTTTTGTTTTCTTTCCTCTTTTCTCTTTTCTATTCTTTTCTCTTCTTTTCTCTTTTCTCTTCTTTTTTCTTGTCCCCTTTCACATCTTTTCTCATTTCCCTTTTCCCTTCTTTTCTCTTTTCACTTTTGTCTTCTTTTCTCATTTTTCATTTCTCTTTTCTCTTCTTGTCTCTTTTTTCTCTTCTATTCTTTTCTCTTCTTTTCTCTTTTCCATATTCTCTCCCTTTTTCTTGTCTCTTTTCACTTGTATTCACTTTTCTCTTTTAACTTTTCTCTTCTTTTCTCTGCTTTTCTCTTTTCCCTTCTTTTTTTCTTTTCTCTTCTTTCCTCTTTTATCTTCTTTTCTCTTGTCCCCTTTCTCTTCTTTTCTCATTTCCGTTTTCTCTTCTTTTCTCTTTTCTCTTTTGTCTTCTTTTCTCTTTCCTCATTTCTCTTTTCTCTTCTATTCTCTTTTCTCGTCTTTTCTCTATTCTCTTTTTCCTGTTTCACTTGTTTTCTCTTTTCTCTTTTCCCTGCTTGTCTTCTTTTCTCTTTTCTCTTCTTTTCCCTTCATTTCTCTTTTCTCTTTTCTCTTTTGTATTCTTTTACCTTCTATTCACTTTTCTTTTTTATCATTTTTTTCTCTTCTTTTCTCTTTCCTCATTTCTCTATTCTCTTCTGTTCTCTTTACTCTTCTTTTCTCTTTTCTCTATTCTCTTCTGTTCTCTTTTGTCTTCTTTCCTCTGTTCCCTTTTCTCGTCTATTCTCTTTTATCTTTTCTCTTCATTTCTCTTTTCTCTTCTTTTCCATTCTCTCTTCTATTCTCTTTTCTCATTTCTCATTTCTCTTTTCTCTTCTTTTGTCATTTCTCTTTTCTCTTCTTGTCTCTTTTTTCTCTTCTATTCTTTTCTCTTCTTTTCTCTTTTCCATTTTCTCTTCTTTTCTGTTGTCTCTTTTCTCTTTTCACTTCCTTTCTCTTTCCTCTTTTCTATTTCCTCTTCTTTTCTACTTTCTCTTTTCTCTTCTTTTCTCTTGTTTTCTCTTTTCTCTATCCTCTTCTTTTCTCTTCTTCTCTCTTCTTTTCTCTTTTCTCTTGTCCCCTTTCTCTTCTTTTCTCATTTCCCTTTTCTCTTCTTTTCTCTTTTGTCTTCTTTTCTCTTTCCTCATTTCCATTTTCTCTTTTTTCTTTTGTCTTTTGTCTTCTTTTCTCTTTCCTCATTTCTCTTTTCTCTTCTTTTCTCTTTTCTCTTCTTTTCAATTCTCTCTCTTTTCTCTTTTCTCATTTTTCATTTCTCTTTTCTCTTCTTGTCTCTTTTTTCTCTTCTATTCTTTTCTCTTCTTTTCTCTTTTCCATATTCTCTCCTTTTTTCTTGTCTCTTTTCTCTTCTATTCACTTTTCTCTTTTATCTTTTCTCTTCTTTTCTCTTCTTTTTTCTTTTCCCTTCTTTTTTTTTCTTTTCTCTTCTTTCATCTTTTCTCTTCTTTTCTCTTGTCCCCTTTCACATCTTTTCTCTTTTCCCTTTTCTCTTCTTTTCTCTATTCTCTTCTTTTCTCTTTTCCCTTTTGTTTCTTTCCTCTTTTCTCTTTTCTATTCTTTTCTCTTCTTTTCTCTTCTTTTCTCTTTTCTCTTTTCTCTTCTTTTCTCTTGTTTTCGCTTTTCTGTACCCTCTTATTTTCTCTTCTTCTCTCTTCTTTTCTCTTTTACTTTGTCCCCTTTCTCTTCTTTTCTCTTTTCCCTTTGCTCTTCTTTTATCTTTTATCTTTTCTCTTTTTTTCTCTATTCTCTTCTTTTCTCTTTTCCCTTTTGTTTTCTTTTCTCTTTTCCCTTTTGTTTCTTTCCTCTTTTCTCTTTTCTATTCTTTTCTCTTCTTTTGTCTTCTTTTCTCTTTTCTCTTTTCTCTTCTTTTCTCTTGTTTTCGCTTTTCTGTACCCTCTTCTTTTCTCTTCTTCTCTCTTCTTTTCTCTTTTCCCTTTTGTTTCTTTCCTCTTTTCTCTTTTCTATTCTTTTCTCTTCTTTTGTCTTCTTTTATCTTTTCTCTTTTCTCTTCTTTTCTCTTGTTTTCGCTTTTCTGTACCCTCTTCTTTTCTCTTCTTCTCTCTTCTTTTCTCTTTTACTTTGTCCCCTTTCTCTTCTTTTCTCTTTTCCCTTTGCTCTTCTTTTATCTTTTCTCTTTTCTCTTTTTTTCTCTATTCTCTTCTTTTCTCTTTTCCCTTTTGTTTTCTTTTCTCTTTTCTTTTTTCTCTTTTCCCTTTTCTCTTCTTTTCTCTATTCTCTTCTTTTCTCTTTTCCCTTTTGTTTCTTTCCTCTTTTCTCTTTTCTATTCTTTTCTCTTCTTTTGTCTTCTTTTCTCTTTTCTCTTTTCTCTTCTTTTCTCTTGTTTTCGCTTTTCTCTTTTCTCTTCTTTTCTCTTCTTCTATCTTCTTTTCTCTTTTACTTTGTCCCCTTTCTCTTCTTTTCTCTTTTCCCTTTGCTCTTCTTTTATCTTTTCCCTTTTCTCTTTTTTTCTCTATTCTCTTCTTTTCTCTTTTCCCTTTTGTTTTCTTTTCTCTTTTCTTTTTTCTCTTTTCCCTTTTCTCTTCTTTTCTCTATTCTCTTCTTTTCTCTTTTCCCTTTTGTTTCTTTCCTCTTTTCTCTTTTCTATTCTTTTCTCTTCTTTTGTCTTCTTTTCTCTTTTCTCTTTTCTCTTCTTTTCTCTTTTCTTTTTTCTCTTCTTTTCTCTTCTTTACTCTTTTCCCTTCTTTTTCTTCTTTTCTCTTCTTTTCTCTTTTCTATTCTTTTCTCTTCTTTATTTACTATTTTCCCTTTCTCTTATTTTTTCTTTTCTCTCCTTTTCTATTTTCACTTTTCTCTTCTTTTCCCTTCATTTCTCTTTTCTCTTTTCTCTTTTGTATTCTTTTCTCTTCTATTCGCATTTCTCTTTTATCTTTTCTATTCTTTTCTCTTCTTTTCTCTATTCGCTTCTTCTCTCTTTTCTCTTCTTTTCTCTTCTTTTCTGTTTCCTCATTTCTCTCTTCTCTTCGGTTCTCTTTTCTCTTCTTTGCTCTTTTCTCTTTTCTCTTCTTCTATCTTCTTTTATCTTCTTTTCTATTTTCTCTTTTCTCGATCTCTTCTGTTCTCTTTTGTCTTCTTTACTCTGTTCCCTTTTCTCTTCTATTCTATTTTATATTTTCTCTTCTTCTCTCTTTTCCCTTCTTTTTCATTCTCTCTCTTTTCTCTTTTCTCATTTCTCATTTCTCTTTTCTCTTCTTGTCTCTTTTTTCTCTTCTATTCTTTTCCCTTCTTTTCCCTTTTCCATTTTCAATACTTTTCTCTGGTCTCTTTTCTCTTCTATTCACATTTTTCTTTTACCTTTTCTCTTCTTTTCTCTTCTTTTCTCTTTTCTCTTTTCTATTCTTGTCTCTTCTTTTCTCTTTTCCCTTTTCTCTTCTTTTCTCTTCTTTTCTCTTGTCTCTTTTCCCTTTTCTCTTTTCACTTCGTTTCTCTTTTCTCTTATTTTCTCTTTTCTCTTTTCTCTTCTCTTCTCTTTTCTCTTTTCACTTTTCTCTTCTTTTCTCTTCTTTACTCTTTTCCCTTCTTTTTTTTCTTTTCTCTTCTTTTCCCTTTTCTCTTCTTTTTTTCTTTTCTCTTCTTTTCTCTATTCTCTTCTTTTCTCATTTCTCTTTTATCTTCTTTTCTCTTTTCTCTTCATGTCTATTCTTTTTCCTTTTCACTTCATTTCTCTTTTTTTCTCATCTATTCTCTTTTTCCCTTTTCACTTGTTTTCTCTTTTCTCTTTTCCCTGCTTGTCTTCTTTTCTCTTTTCTCTTCTTTTCCCTTCATTTCTCTTTTCTCTTTTCGCTTTTGAATTCTTTTATCTTCTATTCACTTTTCTTTTTTATCATTTTTTTCTCTTCTTTTCTCTATTCTCTTCTGTTCTCTTTTATCTTCTTTTCTCTTTTCTCTATTCTCTTTTGTCTTCTTTCCTCTCTTCCCTTTTCTCCTCTATTCTCTTTTATCTTTTCTCTTCATTTCTCTTTTCTCTTCTTTTCCATTCTCCCTTCTTTTCTCTTTTCTCATTTCTCATTTCTCTTTTCTCTTCGTTTCTCTTTTCTCTTCTTGTCTCTTTTTTCTCTTCTGTTCTTTTCTCTTCTTTTCTCTTTTCCATTTTCTCTTCTTTTATCTTGTCTCTTTTCTCTTTTCACTTCATTTTTCTTTTCTCTTTTCCATTTCCTCTTCTTTTCCATTTTCTCTTTTCTCTTCTTTCCTCTTGTTTTCGCTTTTCTATATCCTCTTCTTTTCTCTTCTTCTCTCTTCTTTTCTCTTCTTTTGTCCCCTTTCTCTTCTTTTCTCTTTTCCCTTTTCTCTTCTTTTCTCTTTTCTCTTTTTTCTGATTTCTCTTCTTTTCTCTTTTCCCTTTTGTTTTCTTTTCTCTTTTCTCTTTTCTCTTCTTTTCTCTTCTTTTGTCTTCTTTTCTCTTTTCTCTTTTCTCTTCTTTTCTCTTTTCTTTTTTCTCTTCTTTTCTCTTCTTTACTCTTTTCCCTTCTTTTTTTCTTTTCTCTTCTTTTCTCTTTTCTATTCTTTTCTCTTTTCTTTTTTTCTCTTTTCTCTTTTCTCTTCTTTTCTCTTCTTTATTTACTCTTTTCCCTTTCTCTTATTTTTTCTTTTGCCTTCTTTTCTCTTTTCACTTTTCTCTTCTTTTCCCTTAATTTCTCTTTTCTCTTTTCTCTTTTGTATTCTTTTCTCTTCTATTCTGTATTCGCTTCTTCTCTCTTTTCTCTTCTTTTCTGTTTCCTCATTTCTCTCTTCTCTTCGGTTCTCTTTTCTCTTCTTTGCTCTTTTCTCTTTTCTCTTCTTCTATCTTCTTTTATCTTCTTTTCTCTTTTCTCGATCTCTTCTGTTCTCTTTTGTCTTCTTTCCTCTGTTCCCTTTTCTCTTCTATTCTCTTTTATCTTTTCTCTTCATTTCTCTTTTCTCTTCTTTTCCATTCTCTCTTCTTTTCTCTTTTCTCATTTCTCATTTCTCTTTTCTCTTCTTTTCTCATTTCTCTTTTCTCTTCTTGTCTCTTTTTTCTCTTCTATTCTTTTCTCTTCTTTTCTCTTTTCGATTTTCTCTTCTTTTCTGTTGTCTCTTTTCTCTTTTCACTTCCTTTCTCTTTTCTCTTTTCTATTTCCTCTTCTTTTCTACTTTCTCTTTTCTCTTCTTTTCTCGTGTTTTCTCTTTTCTCTATCCTCTTCTTTTCTCTTCTTGTCTCTTCTTTTCTCTTTTCTCTTGTCCCCTTTCTCTTTTTTCTCATTTCCCTTTTCTCTTCTTTTCTCTTTTCTCTTCTTTTCAATTCTCTCTCTTTTCTCTTTTCTCATTTTTCATTTCTCTTTTCTCTTCTTGTCTCTTTTTTCTCTTCTATTCTTTTCTCTTCTTTTCTCTTTTCCATATTCTCTCCTTTTTTCTTGTCTCTTTTCTCTTCTATTCACTTTTCTCTTTTATCTTTTCTCTTCTTTTCTCTTCTTTTTTCTTTTCCCTTCTTTTTTTTTCTTTTCTCTTCTTTCATCTTTTCTCTTCTTTTCTCTTGTCCCCTTTCACATCTTTTCTCTTTTCCCTTTTCTCTTCTTTTCTCTATTCTCTTCTTTTCTCTTTTCCCTTTTGTTTCTTTCCTCTTTTCTCTTTTCTATTCTTTTCTCTTCTTTTCTCTTCTTTTCTCTTTTCTCTTTTCTCTTCTTTTCTCTTGTTTTCGCTTTTCTGTACCCTCTTATTTTCTCTTCTTCTCTCTTCTTTTCTCTTTTACTTTGTCCCCTTTCTCTTCTTTTCTCTTTTCCCTTTGCTCTTCTTTTATCTTTTATCTTTTCTCTTTTTTTCTCTATTCTCTTCTTTTCTCTTTTCCCTTTTGTTTTCTTTTCTCTTTTCCCTTTTGTTTCTTTCCTCTTTTCTCTTTTCTATTCTTTTCTCTTCTTTTGTCTTCTTTTCTCTTTTCTCTTTTCTCTTCTTTTCTCTTGTTTTCGCTTTTCTGTACCCTCTTCTTTTCTCTTCTTCTCTCTTCTTTTCTCTTTTCCCTTTTGTTTCTTTCCTCTTTTCTCTTTTCTATTCTTTTCTCTTCTTTTGTCTTCTTTTATCTTTTCTCTTTTCTCTTCTTTTCTCTTGTTTTCGCTTTTCTGTACCCTCTTCTTTTCTCTTCTTCTCTCTTCTTTTCTCTTTTACTTTGTCCCCTTTCTCTTCTTTTCTCTTTTCCCTTTGCTCTTCTTTTATCTTTTCTCTTTTCTCTTTTTTTCTCTATTCTCTTCTTTTCTCTTTTCCCTTTTGTTTTCTTTTCTCTTTTCTTTTTTCTCTTTTCCCTTTTCTCTTCTTTTCTCTATTCTCTTCTTTTCTCTTTTCCCTTTTGTTTCTTTCCTCTTTTCTCTTTTCTATTCTTTTCTCTTCTTTTGTCTTCTTTTCTCTTTTCTCTTTTCTCTTCTTTTCTCTTGTTTTCGCTTTTCTCTTTTCTCTTCTTTTCTCTTCTTCTATCTTCTTTTCTCTTTTACTTTGTCCCCTTTCTCTTCTTTTCTCTTTTCCCTTTGCTCTTCTTTTATCTTTTCCCTTTTCTCTTTTTTTCTCTATTCTCTTCTTTTCTCTTTTCCCTTTTGTTTTCTTTTCTCTTTTCTTTTTTCTCTTTTCCCTTTTCTCTTCTTTTCTCTATTCTCTTCTTTTCTCTTTTCCCTTTTGTTTCTTTCCTCTTTTCTCTTTTCTATTCTTTTCTCTTCTTTTGTCTTCTTTTCTCTTTTCTCTTTTCTCTTCTTTTCTCTTTTCTTTTTTCTCTTCTTTTCTCTTCTTTACTCTTTTCCCTTCTTTTTCTTCTTTTCTCTTCTTTTCTCTTTTCTATTCTTTTCTCTTCTTTATTTACTATTTTCCCTTTCTCTTATTTTTTCTTTTCTCTCCTTTTCTATTTTCACTTTTCTCTTCTTTTCCCTTCATTTCTCTTTTCTCTTTTCTCTTTTGTATTCTTTTCTCTTCTATTCGCATTTCTCTTTTATCTTTTCTATTCTTTTCTCTTCTTTTCTCTATTCGCTTCTTCTCTCTTTTCTCTTCTTTTCTCTTCTTTTCTGTTTCCTCATTTCTCTCTTCTCTTCGGTTCTCTTTTCTCTTCTTTGCTCTTTTCTCTTTTCTCTTCTTCTATCTTCTTTTATCTTCTTTTCTATTTTCTCTTTTCTCGATCTCTTCTGTTCTCTTTTGTCTTCTTTACTCTGTTCCCTTTTCTCTTCTATTCTATTTTATATTTTCTCTTCTTCTCTCTTTTCCCTTCTTTTTCATTCTCTCTCTTTTCTCTTTTCTCATTTCTCATTTCTCTTTTCTCTTCTTGTCTCTTTTTTCTCTTCTATTCTTTTCCCTTCTTTTCCCTTTTCCATTTTCAATACTTTTCTCTGGTCTCTTTTCTCTTCTATTCACATTTTTCTTTTACCTTTTCTCTTCTTTTCTCTTCTTTTCTCTTTTCTCTTTTCTATTCTTGTCTCTTCTTTTCTCTTTTCCCTTTTCTCTTCTTTTCTCTTCTTTTCTCTTGTCTCTTTTCCCTCTTCTCTTTTCACTTCGTTTCTCTTTTCTCTTATTTTCTCTTTTCTCTTTTCTCTTCTCTTCTCTTTTCTCTTTTCACTTTTCTCTTCTTTTCTCTTCTTTACTCTTTTCCCTTCTTTTTTTTCTTTTCTCTTCTTTTCCCTTTTCTCTTCTTTTTTTCTTTTCTCTTCTTTTCTCTATTCTCTTCTTTTCTCATTTCTCTTTTATCTTCTTTTCTCTTTTCTCTTCATGTCTATTCTTTTTCCTTTTCACTTCATTTCTCTTTTTTTCTCATCTATTCTCTTTTTCCCTTTTCACTTGTTTTCTCTTTTCTCTTTTCCCTGCTTGTCTTCTTTTCTCTTTTCTCTTCTTTTCCCTTCATTTCTCTTTTCTCTTTTCGCTTTTGAATTCTTTTATCTTCTATTCACTTTTCTTTTTTATCATTTTTTTCTCTTCTTTTCTCTATTCTCTTCTGTTCTCTTTTATCTTCTTTTCTCTTTTCTCTATTCTCTTCTGTTCTCTTTTGTCTTCTTTCCTCTCTTCCCTTTTCTCCTCTATTCTCTTTTATCTTTTCTCTTCATTTCTCTTTTCTCTTCTTTTCCATTCTCCCTTCTTTTCTCTTTTCTCATTTCTCATTTCTCTTTTCTCTTCGTTTCTCTTTTCTCTTCTTGTCTCTTTTTTCTCTTCTGTTCTTTTCTCTTCTTTTCTCTTTTCCATTTTCTCTTCTTTTATCTTGTCTCTTTTCTCTTTTCACTTCATTTTTCTTTTCTCTTTTCCATTTCCTCTTCTTTTCCATTTTCTCTTTTCTCTTCTTTCCTCTTGTTTTCGCTTTTCTATATCCTCTTCTTTTCTCTTCTTCTCTCTTCTTTTCTCTTCTTTTGTCCCCTTTCTCTTCTTTTCTCTTTTCCCTTTTCTCTTCTTTTCTCTTTTCTCTTTTTTCTGATTTCTCTTCTTTTCTCTTTTCCCTTTTGTTTTCTTTTCTCTTTTCTCTTTTCTCTTCTTTTCTCTTCTTTTGTCTTCTTTTCTCTTTTCTCTTTTCTCTTCTTTTCTCTTTTCTTTTTTCTCTTCTTTTCTCTTCTTTACTCTTTTCCCTTCTTTTTTTCTTTTCTCTTCTTTTCTCTTTTCTATTCTTTTCTCTTTTCTTTTTTTCTCTTTTCTCTTTTCTCTTCTTTTCTCTTCTTTATTTACTCTTTTCCCTTTCTCTTATTTTTTCTTTTGCCTTCTTTTCTCTTTTCACTTTTCTCTTCTTTTCCCTTAATTTCTCTTTTCTCTTTTCTCTTTTGTATTCTTTTCTCTTCTATTCTGTATTCGCTTCTTCTCTCTTTTCTCTTCTTTTCTGTTTCCTCATTTCTCTCTTCTCTTCGGTTCTCTTTTCTCTTCTTTGCTCTTTTCTCTTTTCTCTTCTTCTATCTTCTTTTATCTTCTTTTCTCTTTTCTCGATCTCTTCTGTTCTCTTTTGTCTTCTTTCCTCTGTTCCCTTTTCTCTTCTATTCTCTTTTATCTTTTCTCTTCATTTCTCTTTTCTCTTCTTTTCCATTCTCTCTTCTTTTCTCTTTTCTCATTTCTCATTTCTCTTTTCTCTTCTTTTCTCATTTCTCTTTTCTCTTCTTGTCTCTTTTTTCTCTTCTATTCTTTTCTCTTCTTTTCTCTTTTCGATTTTCTCTTCTTTTCTGTTGTCTCTTTTCTCTTTTCACTTCCTTTCTCTTTTCTCTTTTCTATTTCCTCTTCTTTTCTACTTTCTCTTTTCTCTTCTTTTCTCGTGTTTTCTCTTTTCTCTATCCTCTTCTTTTCTCTTCTTGTCTCTTCTTTTCTCTTTTCTCTTGTCCCCTTTCTCTTTTTTCTCATTTCCCTTTTCTCTTCTTTTCTCTTTTCTCTTTTGTCTTCTTTTCTCTTTCCTCTTTTTGTTTTCTCTTCTTTTATCCTCTTTTCCCATTTGTCTTCTTTTCTCTTCTTTTCTCTTTGCTCTTCATAGAACATAGAACATAGAACAATACAGCACAGAACAGGCCCTTCGGCCCACGATGTTGTGCCGAACTTCTATCCTAGATTAAGCACCCATCCATGTACCTATCCAAATGCCGCTTAAAGGTCGCCAATGAATCTGACTCTACCACTCCCACGGGCAGCGCATTCCATGCCCCCACCACTCTCTGGGTGAAGAACCCACCCCTGACATCTCCCCTATACCTTCCACCCTTCACCTTAAATTTATGTCCCCTTGTAACACTCTGTTGTACCCGGGGAAAAAGTTTCTGACTGTCTACTCTATCTATTCCTCTGATCATCTTATAAACCTCTATCAAGTCACCCCTCATCCTTCGCCGTTCCAACGAGAAAAGGCCGAGAACTCTCAACCTATCCTCGTACGACCTACTCTCCATTCCAGGCAACATCCTGGTAAATCTTCTCTGCACCCTCTCCAAAGCTTCCACATCTTTCCTAAAGTGAGGCGACCAGAACTGCACACAGTACTCCAAATGTGGCCTAACCAAAGTCCTGTACAGCTGCAACATCACCTCACGACTCTTGAATTCAATCCCTCTGCTAATGAACGATAATACTCCATAGGCCTTCTTACAAACTCTATCCACCTGAGTGGCAACCTTCAAAGATCTATGTACATAGACCCCAAGATCCCTCTGTTCCTCCACCTGACCAAGAACCCTACCATTAACCCTGTATTCCGCATTCTTATTTGTTCTTCCAAAATGGACAACTTCACACTTGGCAGGGTTGAACTCCATCTGCCACTCCTCAGCCCAGCTCTGCATCATATCTAAGTCCCTCTGCAGCCGACAACAGCCCTCCTCACTGTCCACAACTCCACCTATCTTTGTATCATCTGCAAATTTACTGACCCACCCTTCGACTCCCTCATCTAAGTCATTAATAAAAATTACAAACAGCAGAGGACCCAGAACTGATCCCTGCGGAACTCCACTTGTAACTGGACTCCATGCTGAATATTTACCATCTACTACCACTCTCTGACTTCGACCGGTTAGCCAGTTTTCTATCCAATTGGCCAAATTTCCCTCTATCCCATGCCTCCTGACTTTCCGCATAAGCCTACCATGGGGAACCTTATCAAATGCCTTACTAAAATCCATGTACACTACATCCACTGCTCTACCCTCATCCACATGCTTGGTCACCTCCTCAAAGAATTCAATAAGACTTGTAAGGCAAGACCTACCCTTCACAAATCCGTGCTGGCTGTCCCTAATCAAGCAGTGCCGTTCCAGATACTCGTAAATCCTATCCCTCAGTACCCTTTCCATTACTTTGCCTACCACAGAAGTAAGACTAACTGGCCTGTAATTCCCGGGGTTATCCCTATTCCCTTTTTTGAACAGGGGCACAACATTCGCTACTCTCCAGTCCCCTGGTACCACCCCCGTTGCCAGTGAAGACGAGAAGATCATTGCCAACGGTACTGCAATTTCCTCTCTTGCTTCCCACATAATCCTAGGATATATCCCGTCAGGCCCAGGGGACTTGTCTATCCTCAAGTTGTTCAAAATGTCCAACACATCTTCCTTCCTAACAGATATCTCTTCTAGCTTATCAGTCCGTTTCACACTCTCCTCTTCAACAATACAGTCCCTCTCGTTCGTAAATACTGAAGAGAAGTACTTGTTCAAGACCTCTCCTATCTCTTCCGACTCAATACACAGTCTCCCACCACTGTCCTTGATCGGACCTACCCTCGTTCTCGTCATTCTCAGGTTTCTCACATACGCATAGAATGCCTTGGGGTTATCCTTGATCCTATCCGCCAGGGATTTTTCATGCCCTCTCTTAGCTCTCCTAATCCCTTTCTTCAGGTCCCTTCTGGCTATCCTGTATCCCTCCACTGCTCTGTCTGAACCTTGTTTCCTCAACCTTATGTAAGCCTCCTTCTTCCTCTTTACTAGACATTCAACCTCCCTCGTCAACCAAGGCTCCCTCACACGACCATTTCTTTCCTGCCTGATCGGTACATACATATCAAGGACACGTCATATCTGCTCCTTGAAAAAGTCCCACATTTCCACCACATCCTTCCCTGACAGCCTATGCTCCCAACGTATGCTCCTCAAATCCTGTCTTACAGCATCGTAATTTCCCTTCCCCCAATTGTAAAAACTTCCTTGTTGTGTGCACCTATCTCTCTCCATAACCAAGGTGAAAGTCACAGAATTGTGGTCGCCATCACCAAAATGTTCACCCACTAACAAGCCCACCACTTGTCCCGGTTCGTTACCGAGTACCAAATCCAATATGGCCTCCCCTCTGGTTGGACAATCTACATACTGCGTTAGAAAAGCTTCCTGGACACACTGCACAAACACCGCCCCATCCAATCTACTTGATCTAAAGAGCTTCCAATCAATATTTGGGAAGTTGAAGTCGCCCATGACTACGACCCTGTGGCTTCTGCACCTTTCCAAAATCTGTTTCCCAATCTGTTTCTCCACATCTCTGCTGCTATTGGGGGGCCTATAATAAACACCCAACAAGGTGACTGCACCTTTCCTATTTCTGACTTCAGCCCATACTACCTCCAGAGGCAGATCTCCCTCAAACTTCCTTTCTGCAGCCGTTATACCATTTCTAATTAGCAATGCCACCCCCCCTCCTTTTTTACCACCCTCCCTAATCTTACTGAAACATCTGTACCCAGGAACCTCCAACAGCCATTCCTGTCCCTCATCTATCCATGTTTCCGTGATGGCTACAACATCGTAGTCCCAGGTACCGATCCATGCCTTAAGTTCACCCACCTTATTTCTGATACTCCTTGCATTGAAGTATACGCACTTGAGCCCATCTCTGTGTCTGTAAGTAGTCCCTGTCAGTGCTACCTTCTCCACAGCCTCCCTACAGTCTTGGACATCCTGACACACAGCTAGCTTACTTGCTGGACTACAAGTCCGGATCCCATCCCCCTGCCAAATTAGTTTAAACCCCCCCGAAGAGTGCTAGCAAACCTACCCCCCAGGATATTGGTGCCCTTCTGGTTCAGGTGCAACCCGTCCTGTTTATACAGGTCCCACCTTCCCCAGAATGCAGTCCAATTGTCCAAATATCTGAAGCCCTCCCTCCTACACCATCCTTGCAGCCACGTGTTCAACTGCACTCTCTCCCTATTCTTTGCCTCTCTGTCACGTGGCACCGGCAACAACCCAGAGATGACGACTCTGTCTGTCCTAGCTTTTAGCTTCCAGCCTAACTCCTTGAGGTCTTGAATGACCTCCCCGCCCCTCTTCCTACCTATGTCGTTGGTGCCAATGTGTACCACGACTTCTGGCTGCACACCCTCCCCCTTAAGGATTCTGAAGACACGGTCCGAGACGTCTCGGACCCTAGCACCCGGGAGGCAACAAACCATCCGAGAGTCTTGCCCATGTCCACAGAACCGCCTGTCCGTCCCTCTAACTAGAGAGTCCCCTATAACTAGCGCTCTCTTCTTCTCCCCCTTTCCCTTCTGAATCTCAGAGCCACAGACCCCTTCACTGCAGCTTACACCTGCAAGGCTGTCCCCCCCAACAGTTTCCAATGCTGCATACTTCTTCATTTCTCTTCTTTTCTCATCTTTTCTCTTTTCTCTTCTTTTCTCTTCTTTGCTCTTCTTATCTCTTTTTTATTTTCTCTTCTTTTCTCTTTTGTCTTTTCTTTTCTCTTTTCTCTTTTCTCTTCTTTTCTCTTCTTCTCTTCTTTCTCTTTTCCTTTTCTCTTCTTTTCTCTTTTCCTTTGTCTCTTCTTTTCTCTTTTCTCTTTTCTCTTCTTTTCTCTTGTTTTCTCTTTTCTCATTTCTCGTTTCCCTTTTCTCTTATTTTCACTTTTCTCTTCTTTTCTCTTTTCCCTTTTCTCTTCTTTTCTCAATATATTCTCGTTTCGCTTTTCACTTTTCTCTTCTTTTCTCTTTTCTCTTCTTTTCTCCTCTTTTCTCTTTTCACTTTTCTCTTCTTTTCTCTTCACACCGCTTTTCTCTTCTTTTCTCTTTTCTCTTCTCATTTCTCTTTTCTCTTTTCTCTTCTTTTCTCTTCTTTTCTCTTTTTCTCTTTTCTCTTTTCTCTTCTTTTCCCTTTTCTCTTCTTTTCTCTTTTCTCTTTTCCCTTCTTTTCTCTGCTTTTCTCTTCATTTCTATTTTCTTGCCTTTTCTCTTTTCTCTTATCTCTTCTTTTCTCTTTTCTTTTTTCCCTTCTTTTCTCTTCTTTTCTCTTCATTTCTATGTTCTTGTCATTTCTCTTTTCTCTTTTCTCTTCTTTTCTCTTCTTTTCCCTTCTTTTCTCTTCTTTTCTTTTTGCTCTTCAGTTCTCTTCTTTTCTCATCTTTTCTCTTTTCCCTTTTCACTTCTTTTCTCTTTTCTCTTCTTTTCTCTTCTTTTCTCTTTGCTCTTCATTTCTCTTCTTTTCTCATCTTTTCTCTATTCCCGTTTCACTTCTTTTCACTCTTTCTTTTCTCTTCTTTTCTCTTCTTAGCTCTTTTCTCTTCTTTTCTCTTTTCCCTTCTATTCTCTTTACTCTTCTTTTCTCTTTTTCTCTTTTCTATTTCCTCTTCTTTTCTATTTTCTCTTTTCTCTTCTTTTCTCTTTTCTGTTTTCTCTTCTTTTCGCTTCTTCTCTCTTCTTTTCTCTTTTCTCTTTTCACTTTTCTCTTCTTTTCTCTTCTTTTCTCTATATATTCTCTTTTGGCTTTTCTCTTTTCTATTCTTTTCTCTTTTCTCTTTTCTCTTCTTTTCTCCTCTTTTCTCATTTCTCTTTTCCCTTTTCACACAAGGGTGTGTGACAGACTTAATTAATTCTTTCTTACATTCATTCAATGCTATGACTTTATCGCATTCAAGTAAAGAAACAGCACACATTCATTCTATGCACGTATTAATTCAATAAATAGAGCTTTTATGATTCATTGAATGTGTCAAGCTAAACTCATTCATTCAATGAAACAAACTGCACGGGTTAATTAAACGATAACCTTTCACATTTCATTAAATGAAACAAACTGACCGCATTCATTCAATGTAACAGACTGTACGTGTTAATTCAATGTAACAGACTGCACGTGTTAATTCAATAATTGGAGCTTTGACCATTCATTCAATGAAACAAACTGCATTGTATCAAACTTAATTCAATGTTTCAAATATTATTCATTGATTCAATGAAACAAACGGACGTGTTATTTCAAAGAAACAAACAACTCATTTATTTTGTGAGTGAAACTGCACTTATTCAAGCAATGAAACACACTGCACGTGTTAATTCATTGAGTAGAGTTTCTCTCATTCACTCAATGTGTCAAGCTTAACGCTTTCATTCAATGAAACAGACTGCATTCATTCAATCATTGAATCAAACTTCAATCATTCATTCAATGAAACAAATGGCATGTGTGAATTCAATGAGTAGCGCTTCTCTAATTCATTCAATGCCACGAGTTTAACGCATGGATTCAATGAAACAACATGCACACATTCATGCAATGAAACAGACTGCACGTGATAAATCTATGAGCAGAGCTATTCACATGTATTCATAACGTTTAACGCTTTCATTAAGTGAAGCAAACTGCTTTCATTCAATGATTGAACCAAACTTCCATTCATTGATTCAATGAATCAAATGTTATTCATTAATTGAATGAAACAAATGTACCTCATTTATACAGTGGATCCGACTGCATTAATTCATTCAATGAATCAAACTGCACTCATTGATTAAATGAAACACACTGCACGTGCTTATACAGTGAGTAAAACCATTGCCATTCATTCAATGAAAAAAACTGCACGCCTGCAAAGGCACAAACTGCAATGACACAGACTGCACGTGTTAATTAAATGAGTAGAACTACTGACATTCATTCCATGTTTCAAGCGTATGTCATTCATTCAATGAAACGAACTGCTCGTGCTTATTCACTGAGCAGAGCATTATTCAATGAATTGAGCTTTACGCTTTTGTTCAATGAAATGAACTGCATTCATTCAATCATTGAATCAAACCCCGAACATTGAGTCAGGCGTTATTCATTGAATCAAACAAGCAAACTTGATTCACTTTTGTAGTGAATCATTCATTCAATGAAACACACGTGCAATGTGCGCAGTTTCTTTCATTCATTCAATGACACAAGTTTAACACATTGATTCAACCAAACAAACAGCACACATTCATTCAATGAAGCAAACTGCACGTGATAATTCAATGAGTTGAGGTTTTCTCATTTATTCAATGTCTCGAGCTTAACTCTTTCTTTCAATGAAACAAACTGTATTCATTCAATTATTGAATCCAACTTCAAGCGTTGATTCAACGAATCAAACGTTATTCATTGGTTCAATGAAACAAACAACTCATTTACTTAGTGAATCAAGCTGCACGCTTTCATTCAATGTCTCTATCGTAATTTATTCCATGTCTCTATCATAACGCTTTCTTTCAGTGAAACAAACTGATTCATTCAGTCATTGAAACAAGCTTCACTCATTGATTCAATGATTCAAAGGTTATTCATTGTTTCAAACAATCAAACTGCGCACATCAATTCAATCAAACAGCGTGCACGTGCTAATTCATTGAATGAGTAGCGCTTCTGTCATTCATTCTATGAAACATACTGCATTCATTCAAATACTGAATCAAACTTCAATCTTTGATTCAATGAATCAAACCTTATTCATTGATGCAGTGAAACAAACTGAAATCATTTACTTCGTGTATCAAACTGCACTCTCAGTTTGATGCATTGATTCAATGAAACCTACTGCGCACCTTTATTCCACGAAACAGACTGCACGTGAGAAGAGCTTCTCTCATTCAGTGTCAAGCTTAACGCTTTCATTCAATGAAACAAACTGCATTCATTGAATCATTGAATCAAACTTCAATCGTTCAATGAATCAAACGTTATTCATTGTTCTAATGAAACAAACGTAACTCACATATTCAGTGAATCAAACTGCACTCGTTCATTCAATGAAACAGAATTCACGTGATAATTCAATGAGTAGAGCTGCTCTCTTTCATTCAATGTCACAAGCTTAATGCATTGATTCGAATCAATGATTGCAGTTCGTTTCAATGATTGAATGAATGCTGTTTGTTTCCTTGAATGAAAGGTTAAGCTCGAAGTGGTTAGCACTGCTGCCTCGCAGCGCCGGAGACCCGGGTTCAATTCCCGCCTCAGGCGACTAACTGTGTGGAGTTTGCACGTTCTCCCCGTGTCTGCGTGGGTTTCCTCCGGGTGCTCCGGTTTCCTCCCACAGTCCAAAGATGTGCAGGTCAGGTGAATTGGCCATGCTAAATTGCCCGTAGTGTTAGGTAAGGGGTAGATGTAGATGTAGATGCAGATGTAGGGGTATGGGTGGGTTACGCTTCGGCGGGGCGGTGTGGACTTGTTGGGCCGAAGGGCCTGTTTCCACACTGTAAGTAATCTAATCTAATCTAATCTAATTGAATTAATGAGAGAAGCTCTGCTCATTGAATTAACACGTGCAATCTGCTTCATTGATTGTATGTGTGCAGCTTGTTTCTTTGAATTAATGTGATAAACTCGTCGCAGTGAATGAATGCGACAAGCTGTACTCATTGAATGAACACGTTCAGTGTCTTTTATTGAATGAATTTGTGCAGTTTCTTTCATTTACTGAAGGTGTTTAACTCGTGGCATTGAATGAATGAGAGAAGCTCTGCTCATTGAATTAACGCATTTGTTTCATTGATGCATGCAGTTGGATTCATTGAATGAATGCGTCTAGCATTGAATGACTGGGAGAAGCTGGACTCGTTGAATTAACACGTGCAGTGTGTTTCATTGGATGAGAGTGCAGTTTGATACACGAAGTAAATGATTTCAGTTTGTTTCAATGCATCAATGAATAAGGTTTGATTCATTGAATCATAGATTGAAGTTTGATTCAGTATTTGAATGAATGCAGTATGTTTCATTGAATGAAAGCGTTTAGCTCCAGGCTTTGAATAAATGAGCGAATCTCTTCTCATTGAATTAACACGAGCTGTCTGCTTCTTTGAAAAAAATGTGTTCAGTTTGCTTCATTGAATCAATGCGTTAAACTCGTGGCATTGAATGAACGAAAAAAGCGTTGAATGAATGAATTAAGTGTGACACATTGAATGAATGAATTCGACAGAAGTTCTACTCATTGAATTAACACGTGCAGTTTGTTTCATAGATTGAATGCATGCAGTTTGTTTCATTGAATGAATGGCAAAAGCTCGATTCATTGGATTAGCATGTGCAGTGTGTTTCATTGAACGAATGTTTGCAGTTTGATTCATTGAATCAATGAATGCTGTTTGATTCTCTAAATAAATGAGTTAAGTTTGTCTCATTGAATTTAAGCGTCAAGCTCGAGGCATTGATTAAATGAGAGAAGCTGCAGTGTGTTTCAATCAATGAATATGTGCAGTTTGTTTCATTGAATCAATGAGTTAAACTCGTGGCATTGAGTGAATGAAAGAAGCTCACTCATTGAATTAATACGTGCTATTTATTTCATTGAGCGAATGAGTTAAGCTTGACACATTGAATGAACGAGAGAAACTCTACTCATTCAATTAACAGGTGCAGTCTGTTTCACTGAATGAATGCTGTTCGTTTTATTCACAATGCGTATAGCTCATGAATGAATGGCAGAAGCTCTAATCTTTGTAATTAGCACGTGCAAGTGTGTTTCATTGAATGAATGAGTACAGTTTGGTTCACTCAGTAAATAAGCTGTTTGCATCATGGAATCAATGAACAAAGTTAGATTCATTGAATCATGAATGGAAAGAAAGCAGTTTGTTTCATTGAATGAAAGCTCCAGTCATTTAAAAAAATGAGAGAGAGGTCTAGTCATTGAATGAACACGTTCAGTCATTTCATTGGTTGAATGTGTGCAGTATGTTTCATTTAATCAATGCGTGGCATTGAGTGAATGAAAGAAGAATTAACACGTCCTGTTTGTTTCATTGGACGAATGATTTAAGCTTGACACATTGAATGGATGAGAGAAGCTCTACTCATTGAATTAACACGTGCAGTCTGTTTGATTGAATGAATGCATGCTGTTATATTCACTCCAAAAATGAGTGAAGATTGTGATTCATTGATTTAGTAAAACATTTGATTCTCTGAATCAATGCTTGATGTTTGATTCAATGAATGAACGATTGCGGTTTGTTTCATTTAATTAAAGCGTTAAGCTCGAGACATCGAATCTTCTGCCATTCTTTCAACGCCACGAGCAGAGCACATTCATTCAATGAAACAAACTGCACACACTCATTCAATGAAACAGACTGCGCCTGTTAAGTCAATGAGTAGAGCTCCTCTCATTCACTCAATGCCACAAGCTTAACGCATTGATTCAATCAAACAAACTGCAGTCGTGCATTCATTGAGAATCAATGCAACTGCTAATCCAATAAATCGAGCTTTAGCCATTCATTCAATGAAAGAAACTGCACGCGCTCATTCGTGGAAAAAAAATGGCATGCAGTCATTCAATGAAACAGACTGCACGTGATAATTCAATAAGTAGAGCTACTCTCATTCATTCACGTTTTAATTCAATGAGAAGAGCTATTCTCGTTGATTCAATGTCTCGAGCTTAACGTTCAATGAATCAAACGTTTCAATGAAACAAACCTATTTAGTGGATCAAACTGCTCCGGTTGATTCCATGAAACAGACTGCACGTGAGAATTCAATGAAAAGAGTTACTCTCATTCATTCAATGTCTTGAGCTTTATACTTTAATTCATTGAAACAAACTGCATTCATTCATTCTTTGAATCAAACTTCAATCATTGAATCAAAGAATCAAATGCCATTCATTGATTAATGAAACAAATTTATGGAATGAGTCTAACTGCATTTATTCAATGAGAAAAACTGCAAGTGCTAATCCAATGAATCGAACTTTTGCCATTAATTCAATGAAATAAACGGCACGCGTTCATTCAATGAAACAGACTGCACGTGTTAATTCAATGAGTAGAGCTTTTCTCGTTTATTCAATGTCTCGAGCTTTACGCTTTCAATACAATGAAACAAACTGCATTCACTGAATCATTGAATCAAGCTTCAATCATTGATTCAATGAATCAAACCTTATTCCTTGTTTCAATGGAGAAAATGTAACTTATTTAGTGAATCCTACTGCACTCAACCATTCAATGAAACAGACTGCACATAATAATTCAATGAATAGAGCTACTCTCATTCATTTAATGCCACAAGCTTAACGCACAAGCAAACAAACTGCACACATTTATTCCATGGAACAAACTGCAAATGTGAATTCAATGAGTAGAGCTTCTCTCATTCATTCAATGTGTCAAGCTAAACGATGTCATTCAATGAAACAAACTGCATTCATTGAATCATTGAATCAAACTTCAATCATTCATAATCAAAGGAATGTTTGCAGTTTAATTCATTGAATTCAATCCACAAATGAGTGAAATTTGTATAATTAAATCAATGAATTATATTTGATTCTTTGAATCAATGATTGAAAAATGAATCAATGAATGAATGAATGCAGGTTGTTTCATTGATTGAAAGTGAAAAGTTCTACTTATAGAATGAACACGTGCAGTTTGTTTCATGGACTGAATGTGTGCAGTTTTTTTGATTGAATCAATGCGTTAATCTTGTGGCATTGAACGAATGGGAGCACCTCTACTCATTGAATTATCATGTGCACTCTGTTTCATTGAATGAACGAGTGCAGTAGGATTCACTAAATAAGTGAGTTACGTTTGTTCCATTGCAACAAGGAATACGGTTTGATTCACTGAATCAATTATTGTAGCTTCATTCAATGATTCAATGAATGCAGTTTGCTTCATTGATTGAAAGCGTTAAGCTTGACACATTGAATGAATGAGAGAAGCTCGACTTATTGAATTAACACGTGCAGTTTGGTTCATGGAGTGAATGTGTGCAGTTTGTTTGACACTGCGTGAAGCCTGTGGCATTGACTGAATAAGAGTAGCTCTACTCATTGAATTGACATGTGCAGCCTCTTTCATTGAATGAACGTGTGCAGTTTGATTCACTAAATAAGTGTGTTAAGTTTCTTTATTTGAAATAATGAATAACATTTGACTCATTGAATGATTGAAGTTTGATTCAATGAATCAATGGATGCAGTTTGTTTCATTGAATTAAAGCGTTGAGCTTGACAAATTGAATGAATGAGAGAAACTCTATGCATTGAATTAAGACCTGCTGTCTGTATCATTGAATGAATGCGTGCAGTGCGTTTCATTGAAAGAATGGGGCCAGTTTGAGTCACCAAACAAATGAGTTAAGTTTGATTGAATCGATTAATACTGTTTGATTCATTGACTCAATCATTGCGGTTTGTTTCAATAATTGAATGAATGCAGTTGGTTTCATTCAATGAAAGTGTTAAGCTTGACACATTGCATAAACGAGATAAGCTGTACTTATTGAATCAACACGTGCAGTTTGTTTCATTGAATGAAAACGTGCTGTTTGCTTCATGGACTAAACGTGTCCAGTTTGCTTGATTGTATCAATGCGTTAAGCTTGTGGCATTGAACGAATGAAAGTACCTCTACTCTTAGAATTATCATGTGCAGTCTATTTCATTGAATGGTCGATTGCATCAGGATTCACTAAATAAGTGAGTTGCGTTTGTTCCAATGAAACAAGGAATAAGATTTGATTCATTGAAGCAATGACTGTAGATTGATCCAATGATTCAATGAATGCATTTTTTTTTATTGAATGAAATCGTTGAGCTTGACACATTGAATGAATGAGAGAAGCTCATTGAATTAACACTTGTGGTTTGGTTCATGGAGTGAATGAGTGCAGTTTGATTGAGACAATGTGTGAAGCTTGTGGCATTGAATGAATGAGAGTAGCTCTACTCATTGAATTGAAAAGTGAGTTAGGTTTGTTTGATTGAAACAAGGAATAAGGTTTGATTCATTGAATCAATGATTGCAGTTTGATTCAATGATTCAATGAATGCAGTTAGTTTCATTAAATGAAAACGGTGAGCTTGACACATTGAATGAATGAGATAAGCTCTACTCATTGCATTAGGACAGGCAGTTTGGTTCATGTAGTGAACTTGTGCAGTTTGATAGAGACAATGCGTGAAACTTGTGCCATTGAATGAATGGGAGTAGCTCTACTCATTGAATTGACAAGTGCAGTCCCTTTCATCGAATGAACGTATGCAGTTTGGGTCACTATATTAGGGAGATAGGTTTGTTCCATTGAAACAAGGAATAAAGTTTGATTCATTGAATCAATGATTGTAGTTTGATTCAATGGTTCAATGAATGCAGTTTGTTTCATTGAATGAAAGCGTTAAGCTTGACACATTGACTGAATGAGAGTCGCTCTACTCATTGAATTGACAAGTGCAGCCTCTTTCATTGAATGAACGTGTGCAGTTTCATTCACTATATAAGAGTTTTAAGTTTCTTTCATTGAATATTTTTCGATTTGAACGATTTGTTCGATTGAAACAAGGAATAAGGTTTCATTCATTGAATCAATGATTGTAATTTAATTCAATGATTCAATGAATGCAGTTTGTTTCATGAAATGAAAATGGTGAACTTGACAGATTGAATTAATGAGAGAAGCTCTACTCATTGAATCAGGACAGGCAGTTTGGTTCATGTAGTAAACGTGTGCAGTTTGATCGAGACAATGCGTGAAACTTGTGCCATTGAATGCATGAGAAAAGCTCTACACTTTGAATAGACAAGTGCAGCCTCGTTCATTGAATGAACGTAAGCAGTTTGGTTCTCGAAATAAGTGAGATAGGTTTGTTCCAATGAAACAATGAATAGGGTTTGATTCATTGAATCAATGACTGTAGTTTGATTGAATGGTTCAATGAATGTAGTTTGTTTCATTGAATGAAAGCGTTAAGCTTGACACATTGACTGAATGAGAGTAGCTCTACACATTGAATTGACAAGTGCAGCCTCTTTTATTGAATGAACGTGTGCAGATTCATTCACTAAATCAGCGTGTTAAGTTTGGTTCATTGAAGTCATTGAAACAAGGAATAAGTTTTGAGTCATTGAATTCAATCATTGAATGATGTTTGAATCATTGAATTCATGGAATGAGTGACTGAACTTTGCTTCATTGAATGAGTGACTTAAGGTCGATGCATTGAATTTATGAATGAAGTTTGATTCATTGAATGGATGAATTCAGTTTGATTACTTGAAGGAATAAGTGAATCTCTTTTCATCATTCAAACAATGAATTAAGTTTGATTCCTTGAATGAATGATTGAAGTCTAGTTCATTGAACAAATAATCCAGATTGATCCATTGAATCAATTGATCCATTGAAGTCGGTGGTTCACATGGTTGCCTCACATCGCCAGGGACCTGGGTTCAATTCCTGCCTCCGGTGTCTGTGTGGAGTTTGCACATCACCTGATCTCTGCATGGGTTTCCTCTGGGTGCTCCGGTTTCCTCCCATATTTCACAGCTGTGCAGGTCAGGTGAATTGGCCGTGCTAAATTTCCCATATTACTAGAGGTAAATGTAGAGGAATAAGTCTGGGCGAGTTACTCTTCGGAGGGATAGTGTGGACTTGTCGAGCTGAAGAACCTGCTTCCATACTGTAGGGAATCCAATCTTAAGTTCTTTGCATTTAATCAATGAATGAAGTTTGATTCTTTGAATGAATGAGTAAAGATTGATTTATTAAGTGAATGAGTTAGGTTCGATTCAATGAATGAATCAGTGAAGTTTGAAACACAGAGTGAATGGATAAAGTTGCTTCATTGAATGAATGAGTGAAGTTTGAATCAATGAATTAATGAATGCAATTCGAATCATTGAATAAATGTTTGAAGTTTGATTCATTGAATGAATGAATACAGTTTGCGTGCGAGTTTGGGTTACGGTTAAGATTAGAGTTATGGTAGGGTTAGGGTTTAGATTGAATGAATGAGTGAATGTCTTTCATTCAATCAATCAATGAAGTTTGATTTATTTAATGTATGAATGAATGACGTTTGATGCATTGAATGAATTAATGCAGTTCGAACCAGTGAAGGTTTGACTTCGTTGTATGAATGAGTAATTGAGTAATTGAATGAATGAATGCTGTTTGTGTCTTTGAATGAATAAGCACAGTTTGACTCACTGAATGACTGAGTACTGTTTCAGTCACTGAATTAATGCAGTTTGATTCAATGAACGACTGCTCTAACATTGATTCTTTGAATGAATGAAGTTTCATTCATTTAGTGAATGATTGATGCTTGAATCATTGAATGAATGAAGTTTCCTTCAGTGAATGAATGAGTGGGGTTTGCCACATCGAAAGAGTGAAGCTCTTTCCATTCAGTCATTGAATGATGTGTGATTCATTCAATGAATGAGTGAAGCTCGAGTCTTTAAATAAATGAGTTGAAAGATGTGTTGCTGGAAAAGCACAGCAGGTCCTGCAGGCAGCATCAAAGGAGCAGAAGAATCAATGTTTCAGGCATAAACCCTTCTTCAGGAATGGGCTGCCTGACCTGCTGCACTTTTCCAGCAACACATTTTTCAGCTCTGATCTCCAGCATCTGCAGTCCTCACTTTTTCCCTCTTTAAATAAATGATTCAAGTTTGTTTCATTGAATTAATAAATGAAGTTTGATTCATTGAATGAATGAATGCACTTTGATTCATAAAACGGCTGAGTGAAGCTTGAGTGAATGAAATAATGAATGCCACTTAATTCATTGAATGAAACAGTAGAGATTGCATTTTGATTCAGTAATAAGAATGAGGAAGGCTCTTTTCATTCAATCATTGAATGAATTTTGATTCATTAAAGGAATGAAGTTTGTTTCATTGAATGAATGGCTGCAGCTCGATTCATTAAATATATAACTGAAGTTTGATTCATTGAATGGACGAATGATATTTGCATTAGAGTTAGGGATTGGTTTAAATTTAGTTTTACGGCTAGGGTTAGGGTTACAGTTTGGGTGATGCTTGGGGTTGAATGAATGACTTTTCATTCAATCAATGTGTGAAGTTTGATTTATTTAATGGCTGAGTGGAGTCTGATTCATTGAATTCATGAATGCAGTTTGATTCGTTGAATGAGTGAGTGCAGCTCGTGTAGTTAAATGAATGAATGAAGTTTCCTTCATTGAATGAATGAGGGAGGTTTGCCTCATTGAATGACTTAGTGAAACTCTTTTCATTCAGTTGTTCAGGCATATTTTGACGAAATTAGGCAAGAACTGTCGAAAGTTAATTGGATGTTCACAGGTAAAGGGATGGCTGGAAAATGGGAAGCCTTCAGGAATGAATAACGAGAATCCAGAAAAAGTATATTCTTGTCAGGGTGAAAGGAAAGGCTGGTAAGTATAGGGAATGATGGATGACTAAAGAAATTAAGGGTTTGGTTAAAAAAAAGAAGGAAGCATATGTAACAGATCGAGTGAACCCTTCGAAGAGTATAATAGAAGAAGGAATATACTTAAGAGGGAAATCAGGAGTTAACTCATTTATTTACTGAACCCAACTGCATTCATTCATTCAATGAATCAAGCTGCACTCATTCATTCAATGAAATACACAGCATGTAGAAAGTCAATGAGTGCCATTCATTCAGTGCCAATAAATGAAACAAACTGCACGGATTCATTCAATGAAACAGACTGCACATGTTAATTCAATGGGTAGAGCTTCTCTAATTCATTCATTGTGTCAAGCTAAACTCATTCAGTCAATGTAACAAACTGCACGTGTAGACGAGTAGAACGTCTCTCATTTATTCATTGCAACGAGTTTAACACATTGATTCAATGAAGCAAACTGCAAACATTAATTCAATGAAACAGACTGCATGTGTTATTTCAATGAGTAGAGCTTCTCCCAGTCATTCACTGTGTCAAGCTTAACTCATTCATTCAAGGAACAAACTGCACGAGTTAATTCAATTCAGCTTTTCTCTTTCATTCAATGCCACGAGTTTAATGTATTCATTCAATGAAACAAACTGCATGCATTCATTCAATGAAATGGACTATACTTGCTAATTCAATAAGTAGAGCTTCTCCCATTTACTCAATGTCTCAAGCTTAACACTTTCATTCAATGAAGCAAACTGCATTCATTCATGGAATCACGCTTCAATCATTGTTTCATTGAATCAAACATTATTCATGAATTCAAAGAAACAAACTGCATTCATTCATTCAATGAAACAAACTGCATTCATTCCCTCATTGAATATAACTTCAATCATTGAATCAAATGTTATTTGTTGATTCAGAAACAAACTTAACTCATTTATTTTGTGAATGCAACTGCATTCATTCATTCAATGAATCAAACTGTGTTCATTCATTCAATGAAACACACTGCACTTGTTAATTCAATGAGTAGAGCATCTCTCATTCATTCAATGAATCAAACTGCACACATTCGTTCAATGAAACATTCTGCACCTGTTAACTCAGTGAATAGAACTTCTCTCATTTATTCAATGTACGGAACTTAATGCTTCTATTCAATGAAATAAACTGCATTCATTCCCTCATTGAATCACACTTCAACGATTGATTAATTGAAACAAATGTTGTTCATTGATTAAATGAAACAAACTGCATTCATTCATTCAATGAAACAAGCTGCCTTCATTCCCTCATTGAATTACACTTCAATCATTGATTCATTGATTCAATGAACCTAACTTAACTCATTTAGTCAGTGAATCCAACTACATTCATTCATTCATTCATTCAATGAATCAAACTGCACACATTTATTCAGTGAAACAATCTGCATACATTCATAAAATGAAACAGACTGCACGTGTTAAGTCAATGAGTAGAACTTCTCTCTTTCATTCATAGAACATAGAACATAGAACAATACAGCACAGAACAGGCCCTTCGGCCCAAGATGTTGTGCCGAACTTCTAACCTAGATTAAGCACCCATCCATGTACCTATCCAAATGCCGCTTAAAGGTCGCCAATGAGTCTGACTCTACCACTCCCACGGGCAGCGCATTCCATGCCCCCACCACTCTCTGGGTAAAGAACCCACCCCTGACATCTCCCCCGTACCTTCCACCCTCCACCTTAAATTTATGTCCCCTTGTAACACTCTGTTGTACCCAGGGAAAAAGTTTCTGACTGTCTACTCTATCTATTCCTCTGATCATCTTATAAACCTCTATCAAGTCACCCCTCATCCTTCGCCGTTCCAATGAGAAAAGGCCGAGAACTCTCAACCTATCCTCGTACGACCTACTCTCCATTCCAGGCAACATCCTGGTAAATCTTCTCTGCACCCTCTCCAAAGCTTCCACATCTTTCCTAAAGTGAGGCGACCAGAACTGCACACAGTACTCCAACTTTGGCCTAACCAAATTCAATGTGTCAAGCTCAACTCATTCATTCAATGAAACAAACTGCACGTGTTAATGCAATGCGTAGAGCTTCTCTCATTCATTCAATGCCACGAGTTTAACACATTGATTCAATGAACCAAACTGCACGTGTTAACTCAATGAGTTGAGTTTCTCTCAATTATTCAATGTATCGAGCTTAATGCTTTCATTCAATGAAACAAACTGAATTCATTCCCTCGTTGAATGAAACTTCAATGATTGATTAATTGAATCAAACATTATTCATTGATTCAACAAAGCAAACTGCATTCATTCATTCAATGAAACAAACTGCACTCACTCATTCAATGAAACAGACTGCACGTGTCAATTCAATGAGTAGAGCAACTCTCATTTATTCAATGTCTCGAGATTTACGCTTTTATTCAACGAAATAAACTGCATTCTTTCCCTCATTGAATTACAATTCAATCATTGATTCATTGAATGAAATGTTATTTATTGATTCAATGAAACAAACTTAACTAATTTATTTTTTGAATCCAAGTGCATTCATTCATTCCATGAAACATACTGCACGTGTTAATTCAATGAGTAGAGCATCTCTCATTCAGTCAGTGAATCAAACAGCACTCATTCATTCAATGAAACAAACTGCACGTGTTCTTTCAATGAGTAGATCTTCTGCCATTCATTGAATGCCATGATTCATTAAATGAATAATTTAAATTCATTTCATTGAACCAATGAATGAAGTTTGATGCATTGAATGAAAGAGAGAAATTTGATTCACTGAATGAATGAGATACGCTCGAGACATTGAATGAAATAGTACAGATTGATTCATTGTATGAATGAGTAAAGTTTGGTTGACTGAATGAATAAGTGAATTTTAAGACCTTGACACAATGACTACAGTTTGGTTCAATGCATGAATGAGTGAAGTTTGCTTCATTCAGTGAAGGATTAAAGGAAGATTCATTGAATGAGTGGATTAAGATTGATTCGTTGAAAAAGAATGTGAACTTTGTTTCACTGAATGAATTAGTAGACTTTGATTCGTTAAATAAATGAGTTGAACTCATTTCAGAGAATCAATGAATGTAGTTTCATTCATTGATTGAATGAGAGAAGTTTTGTTCACTGAATTACTGAGTGAGGTATGTTTCATTCGGTGAATGAGTTCAACTCGTTTTATTGAATCAATGAGTGAAATTTGATTCATTGAATGAATGAGTGAAGTTGGAAACTTTAATTGAATGACTAAAAATTGAGTCATTGAATGAATTAGTGAGGATGCTTCATTCAATGAAGGAGTTCATTGAATTAATGATTTTAAGAGTGTGGTCATTGATTGAATTAGTGAAGCTCGTTTCATTGAATCAATGAATGCTGTTCCATTCATTGAATGAATCACTTAAGCTCGCTTTTGTTTGAATCAATGATATAAGTTTGATTCATTGAATGAATGAGTGATGTTTGGTTCATTGAATTAAAAAATGCAGCTTGAGTCATTTAATGAATGAAATACACACATTTCATTGAATGAATGAATGAAGTTTGATATATTGAATGGATGGGTGAAGTTTGTTTCTCTGAATTAGTGATTGTAGTCTGATTAATTAAATGAATAAGATAAGTTCATTTGATTGAATGGATCATTGAGTTTGTTTCACTGAAATAATGAATGCAGTTTGATTCATTAAACCAATGACATAAGCTCGTTCCATTGAATGAATTAATTAAGTTTGATTCATTGAATGAATGAGTGGTCTGTTTCAGTGAATGAATGAGCAGAGTTTGATTCACTAATTGAATGAGTTAAATTCGTTTCTGTGCATAAATTAATGACGTTGATTTATTGAATGAATGAGTGAAGTTTTGTTCACTAAATAAATGAGTGAGGTATTTTCATTAGATGAATGAGTTCTGCTTGTTTCATTGAATGAATGAGTGAAGTTTGAAACTTTGATTGAATGAGACGCGTTCGACACTTTGAATGAAATAGTGCAGTTTGATTCGTTGCATGCATGAGTAAAGTTTAGTTGACTGAATGAATGAGTAGCGTTTGATTCATTATATGAATGAGTGAAGCTCGTTTCAGTGAATCAATGAATGAAGTTTGATTTATTGAATGAATCAGTGAAGTTTGAAACGTTGATTAAATGAGTTGAGCTCGTGTCAATGGATGATTGAATGAGGTTTGAATGAGGATGCATGTGTGCAATCTCATTCATTGAGTAAATGAGATAAGAGCAAGTCATAGAGTTATAGAGATGTACAGCATGGAAACAGACCCTTTGGTCCAACCTGCCCATGCCGATCAGATATCCCAACCCAATCAAGTCCCACCTGCCAGCACCCAGCCCATAGTGGAGGTCGTGCTTTTTTTAATAAAAGGGAGAATTTTGGTTCACTGAATTAATGAATTCAGTTTTATTCATTTATTTAAAGAGGTAAGCCCGTTTCATTGAATCAGTGAATGAAGTTTGATTAATTGAATGAATGTGTGAAGTTTGAAATTTTGACTGAATAATTTAAGCTTGAGTCAATGAATGAACGAATGAGGTTTGTAACGGTGGATGAATGAGTGCAGTTTGATTCATTGAATGAAAGAGATAAGATGGCGTCATTGATTGAATGAGTGGAGCTCGTTTCGTTGAACCAATGAATGAAGTTTGCTTTGTTGAATGAATGGGAGAGGATTGTTTCACTGTAATAATGAATTCAGTTTGATTTATTTAGTGAATGAGTTAAGCTCGTTTCCTTGAATCAATGAATGAAGTTTGATTCACTGAATGAAAGAGTCAAGTTTGAAATTTTGGTAGAATGAATTAAACTCGAGTCATTGAATGAAAGAGTGCAGTTTGGTTCATTGAATGAATGAGTGAAGTTGGAAACTTTGATTGAGTGAGTTAAACTCAGTCATTGAGTGAATAAGGTTTGCTTCATTGAAAGAATAAGTGCAGTTTAGTTGATTGAACGAAGGAATACAGTGTGACACATTACAAGAATGATGTAAAGTCATTTCATTGAATGAAAGAATGAAATTTGATTTATTGAATTTATTGACTGAGGTTTAGTACATTGATTGAATGAGTGAAGCTCGTTTCATTAAATTAATGAATGCTGTTTCATTCATTGGTTGATTAGATTAGATTAGATTCCCTACATTTAGATATGCTCTGGACATTGAATGAAATAGTGCAGTTTGATTCATTGTATGAATGAGTGAAGTTTGGTTGACTGAATGAATAAGTGAGTTTTAAGACGTTGACCCAATGCTTGATTGAGTGAAATTTAGTTCATTGAATGTATGAGTGAAGTGTCAGTTAGTGAATCAAAGAAGTAAGTTTGATTCATTGAATGAATGAAAGGAGCTCATTTCTTTGAATCAATGAACGTTGTTTGCTTCACTGAATGAGTGCAGCTCGTTTCATTGAATGAAAATATACAGTGAGATTCATTGAGTGACTAAGTGAAGTTTGTTTCACTCAATGAATGACTGAATGTAGTTTGATTTATTAAATGAATGATTTAAGCTAGTTTCATTGAATCAATGAACGTCTGCAACTAAAAAGAAGCTGGTGCGGCCACACTTGGAATATTGCGTACATTTCTGGTCGCCCCATTACAGAAAGGATGTGGAAGCATTGGAAAAGGTGCAGAGGAGCTTTACCAGGATGTTTCCAGGTCTGGAGGGAAGGTCTTATGAAGAAAGGCTGAGAGACTTGGGTCTGTTCTCAGTGGAAAGAAGAAGGCTCGGGGGGATTTGATAGAGTCAAACAAGATGATCAGAGGATTAGATAGGGTAGACAGAGAAATACTTTTTCCTAATATGATGACGTCAGCTCGTACAAGAGGGCATAACTACAAATTGAGGGGTGATAGATTTAAGACAGATGTCATAGGCAAGTTCTTTATGCCGAGAGTGGCAAGGGCTTGAAATGCCCCTAACTGCTAAGGTAGTCACCTCAGCCACATTAGGGAGATTTAAACATAAGCACATGGAAGATTTTGGGATAGTGTAGGAGGACGAGCTGAGAATAGTTCATAGGTCAGTGCAACATCGAGGGCGGAAGGGCCTGTTCTCTGCTGATTTGTTCTATGTTCTATTTTCTATGTTCTAAGTTTGATGCATTGAATGAAAGAGAGAAATTTGATTCACTGAATGAATGCGATATGCTCGAGACATTGAATGAAATAGTGCAGGTCGATTCATTGTATGAATGAGTGATGTTTGGTTGACTGATTAGATAGGTGAATTTTAAGACGTTGACTCAACGAGTCCAGTTTGATTTAATGAATGTATGAGTGAACTTTGATTCATTCAATGAAGAATTAAAGGAATATTCATTGAATGATTGAATTAATATTGATTAATACGTGAACTTTGTTTCACTGGATAAATGGGTAGACTTTGATTCATGAAATAAATGAGTTAAGCTCGTTTCAGAGAATCAATGAATGTGGTTTGATTCATTGATTAAATGAGAGAAGTTTTGTTCATTGAATTAGTGAGTGGCGAATGTTTCATTCGAGTTTAGCTCGTTTTATTGAATCAATGGATGAAATTTGATTCATTGAATGAATGAATGAAGTTGGAAACTTTGACTGAATGATTTAAACTCGAGTCATTGAATGAGTCATACTCGATTCATCGAATGAATGAGTGAAGATGATTCCTTGAATAAATGAGCACAGTTTGGTTCATTGAATGAATGATATAAGAGTGAGTGAATGGGTGAAGCTCGTTTCATTGAATCAATGAATGCTGTTTCATTCATTGAATGAATCACTTAAGCTCATGTCTTTAAAGCAATGATGGAAGTTTGATTCATTGAATGAGTGAGTGAAGTTTGGTTCACTGAGTTAATGGCTGCAGCTTGATTCATTTAATGAATGAAATAAGCTCGTTTCATTGAATGAATGAAGTTTGATTCATTAGATTAATGAGTTAAGTTCGTTTCAGTGAATGAATGATTGAAGTTTGTTTCACTGAAATAATGAAGACAGATTGATTCATTAAATGAATGAGATAAGCTCGTTCCATTGAATGAATGAATGAAGTTTGATTCATTGACTGATTGACTGGTTTGTTTCAATGAATGAATCAGTAGATTGTAATTCATTAAATTAATCAATTAAGCTTGTTTCCATGCATCAGTGAATGACGTTTGATTAATTGACAGAATGAGTGAAGTTTTGTTCATTGAATTAATGAGTGAGGTAAATGAATGACATAAGATCTTTCCATTAAATGAATGAATGAAGTTTGATTCATTGACTGATTGACTGTTCTTTTTTTCAATGACTGAATCAGTAGATTGTGATTTATTAAATGAATCAGTTAAGCTCGTTTCAATGAATCAATGAATGAACGTTTGAAACTTTGATTGAATGAGTTGAGTTCGAGTCATGGAATGAATGAATGAGGTTTACTTAACTGACCCAATGAGTGCACTTTGGTACAGTGAATGGATGAGCGAAGGACGTTTCAGTGTGTCAATGACTGCAGTTTGAATCACTGAACGAATGAGAGAAGTCTGTTTCACTGAATGAATGTGTAGAATTTGATTCATCAAATGAATGAGTGAAGCTTGTTTCATTGAATGAATGAATGACGTTTCATTAAATGACTGAGAGACGTTTGGTTCACTGAATTAATGCATTCAAGTTTGATTCATTCAATGAATGAGTTAAGCTCTTTTCATTGTATCAATGAATGAAGTTCGATTCATTGAATGAATGAGAGAAGTTTGATTCACTGAATTAAAAATTCACTTTGATTCATTCAGTGAATGTGTGAACCTTGATTAAATGAATCAATGAATGAAGTTTGATTCATTGACTGAATGAGCGACGTTTGCAAATTTGATTGAATGGGTTGAACTCGAGTCATGGAATGAATGAATGAGGTTTATGATACTGACTGCTTGAGTGCATTTTGGTAACTTAAATGAATGAGTGAAAGTCGTTTCAGTGAATAGATTTATGCAGTTTGATTCATTGGATGAATGAAACAAGTTTGGTTCACAGAATGAATGAGTACAGTTTGATTCATAAAATTAATATGTTGTGTCGTTTCACTGAATCAATGAATGAACTTTGATCCATTGAATGAACAAGAGAAATTGGTTTCAAATGAATTAAAAAGTTCAGTTTGATACGATTAGTGAATGAGTGCAGATTGTTTGATTGAATCAATGAATGAGTGTTTGATTGATTGAATGAATGAGTGAGGCTTGTAAATTTGATTGAATAAGTTGAACAGAATGAGAGCAGTTTGTTCATTCAATGAATGAGGAAAGAGCAGGTGATTGAATGAATGAGTACAGGTTGATTCTTTAAATGACTATGTTCAGCTCATTTTATTGAATCAACTTGAGAAGGTTGGCTCACTGAATTAAATAATTCAGCTTGATTCATTCAATAAATAAGTTCAGTTTGAATCTTTGATAGAATGAGTTAAGCTCGAGTCAATGTGTGAATTAATGAGGTCTGTAACAGTGTATGGTGAATTACAGTTTGATTCATTGAACGAATGGAGCTCGTCTCATTGACTCAGTGAATGAAGTGTGGTTCATTGAATGGATGACAGAAGTTGGTTCACTGAGTTAATGAATTCAGTTTGATTCATTCAGTGAATGGGTTAACCTTATTTCAGCAAATCAATGAATGAATTAAGTTTGAAACCTTGAGTGAATGCGTTATTCTAGGGTCATTGAATGCATAAAGGCGGCTTGGTATACTGAATGAATGAGTGCAGTTTGTTTCATTGAAGGAATGAGATAAGAGTGAGTCATTGAATGAGCGAAGGGTGTTTCAGTATATCAATGACTGCAGTTTGAATCATTGAATGAATGAGAGAAGTCTGTTTCACTAAATGACTGAGTAGAATTTAATTCATTAAATGAATGAGTGAAGCTAGATTAATTGAGTCAATGAATAAAGTTTGATTCATTGAATGAATGAGTGGAGGTTGTAAATTTGATTGAATGAGTTGATCTCGAGTGAATGATTGAGCTTTATTATACTGACCGAATGAGTGCTGTTTGGTATATTGGATGAATGAGTGAAGGACGTTTCGGTGTACCAATGACTGCAGTTTGAATAATTGAATAAATGAGAGAAGTCTGTTTCACTGAATGAATGAGCGAAGCTTGTTTCATTGAATGAATGAATGAAGTTTGATTCATTGAATGAGTGAGAGGCATTTGGTTCACTGAATTAATGAATTCAGTTTGATTCATTCAGTGAATGAGTTAAGCTCTTTTCATTGAATCAAGGAATGAAGTTCAATTCATTGAATGAATGAGAGAAGTATGATTCACTGAATTAATGAGTTGAGTTTGATTCATTCATTCATAAAGCTCATGTCAGTAAATCAATGAATGAATAAAGTTTGAAAGATTGTTATAATGCGTTTTTGTCGAGTCATTAAATGAACGTGGCTTGGTATACTGAATCAATGAGTGCCGTTTGTTTCATTGAACGAATGAGATAAGAATGAGTCATTCATTGAATGAATGATGGATGTTTCAGCGTATCAATGACAGCAGTTTGAATCATTGTTTGAATGAGAGAAGTCTGTTTCACTGAATGACTGAGTAGAATTTGATTCATTCAATGAATGAGTGAAGCTTGTTTCATTGAATCAATGAATGAAGTTTGTTTCATTGAATGAACGAGAGAAGTTTGATTCACTGAATTAAAGAGTAGAGTTGTTTCATTAATTGAGTGAGTTAAGCTCGTTTTAATGAATCAACGACTGAAGTTTGATTCATTGAGTGAATGAGAGACGATTGATTCACTGAATTAATGAGAGAGTTGGATTCATTAATTGAATGAGTTGAGCTCCTTTTGTTGAATCAATGACTGAAGCTTGATTCATTGAGTGAATGAGAGACGATTGGTTCACTGAATTAATGAATTCTGTTTAATTCATTCAGTGAATGAGTGAAGCTTAACTAATTGAATCAATGAATAAAGCTTGATTCATTTAATGAATGAGTGGAGTTTGTAAATTTGAATGAATGAGTTGATCTTGAGTCATGGAATGAATGAATGAGGTTTACTATACTGACCGAATGAGTGCAGTTTGGTACATTGAATGAAATGAGTAAAGTTCGTTACAGTGAATCAAAGAGGTTTGGTGCACCAAATGAATGAGTGAAGTTTGAATCATAAAATGAATAAGTTATCTAATTTCATTGAATCAATGAGCGAAGTTTGATCCATTCAATGAACATGAGAATTAAGCTTGTAAATTTGATTGAATGAATTGAACTCCGGTCATGTAATGACCGAATGAGTGCATTTTGGTACATTCAATAAATAATGAAAGAACGAGTCATTGAATGAATGAGTGAATCAATTTATGCAGTTTGACTCATTGGATGAGTATCAGATGTTTGGTTCACTGAATGAATGGATACAGCTTAATTCATTAAATGAAAATTAAATAAGCTCGTTTAACTGAATGAAGTTCAATTCATTGAATTAATGGGATAAGATTGGATCACTGAATTAAATGAGTTGAGTTTGATTTATTAATTGGATGTGTAAAGCTCATTTCAGTAAATGAATGAATAAATTAAGTTTGAAACATTGATTGAATGAGTTTTTGTCGAGTAATTGAATGACGGTGAGCTTAGTATACTGAAAGAATGAGTGCAGTTTGTTTCATGGAACGAATGAGGTAAGAGTGAGTCACTGATTGAATGATTGAAGACCGGTTCAGTGTATCAAAGAAATGCAGTTTGAATCATTGAACGAATGAGAGAAGTCTGTTTCACTGAATGAATGAGTAGAATTTGATTCATCAAATGAATGAGTGAAGCTCATGAATGAGTGAAGCAACTGAATGAATTAATGAAGTTTGATTCATTGAATAATTGAGAGACGTTTGATTAATTCAGTGAATGAGTTAAGCTCATTTCAGTAAATCAATGAATGAATTAAGTTGGAAACGTTGTTTGAATATGTTTCTGTCGAGTCATTGAATGAAGGTGGCTTGGTATGCTGAATGAAAGAGTGCACTTTGAATCATTGAATGAATGAGGGAAGTCTTTTTCACTGAATGACTGAGTAGAATTTGATTCATTAAGTGAATGAGTGAAGCTCGTTTCATTGTATCGATGAATAAAGTTCAATTCATTGAATGAATGAGAGACATTTTGGTCACTGTATTAATGAGTTGATTTTGATTCATTACTTGAATGAGTAAAGCTCATTTCAGTAAATCAATGGATAGGTTAAGTTTGAAACATTGAATCCGTTTTTGTCGAGTCATTGAATGAAGGCTGCTTACATTAAAAGAATGAGATAAGAGTGAGTCATTGATTGAATGAGCGAAGGACATTTCAGTGTATCAATGACTGCAGTATGAATTATTGAACAAATGAGAGAAATATGTTTCACTGAATACTGAGTAGAATTTGATACATTAAATGAATGAGTGAAGCTTGTTTCATTGAACCAATGACTGAAGTTTGATTCACTGAATTAATGATTAGAGTTGGATTCATTAATTGAATGAGTTAAGCTCGTTTTATTGTATCAATGACTGAAGCTTGATTCATTGAGTGAATTAGAAGATGAACAGAATTAATGAATTTTGTTTGATTAGATTAGATTACATTACATTACAGTGTGGAAACAGGCCCTTTGGCCCAACAAGTCCACACCGACCCGCCGAAGCGCAACCCACCCATACCCCTACATTTACCCATTACCTAACACTACGGGCAATTTAGCACAGCCAATTCACCTGACCTGCACATCTTTGGATTGTGGGAGGAAACCGGAGCACCCAGAAGAAACCCACGCAGACACGGGGAGAATGTGCAAACTCCACACAGTCAGTCACCTGAGGCGGGAACTGAACCTGGGTTTCAGGTGCTGTGAGGCAGCAGTGCTAACCACTGTGCCACCGTGCTGCCCAAATTTGATTCATTCAGTGAATGAGTTAAGCTCTTTTCATGGAATCAATGAATGAAGTTCGATTCATTGAATGAATGAGAGAAATTTGATCCACTGAATTAATGAGTTGAGTTTGATTCATTCAGTGAATCAACAATGCAGGTTGATTCATTAAATGAATAAGATAAGCTTGTTTACTTGAATCAATGAGCGATGTTAGATTCATTGAATCAACCAGAGAAATGTGGCTCACTGAATTAAAGCAGTCAGCTTGATTCATAAAGTGAATGAGTTAAGTTTGAAACTTTGATTGAATGAGCCAAGTTCGAGTTAATGAGTGAATGAATGAGGTTTGTAACAGTGTATGATGGAGTGCAGTTTGATTCATTGAACGAATGGGCTAAGAGATAGTCAGGAATGGAGCTCGTTTCATTGACTCAGTGAATGATGTTTGCTTTACTGAATGGATGACAAAAGTTTGGTTCACTGAGTTAATGAATTCATTGAGGGAATGAGTCTTATGTCAGTGAATCATTGAATGAATTAAGGTTGAAACATAGATTGAATGAGTCATTAAATGAATGAAAGAGGCTTGGTATACTGAATGCATGAATGCAGTTTGTTTCATGGAACGAATGAGACAAGAGTTTGGTTAACTAAATAAGGGAGATAGGTTTGCTCGATTGAAACAAGGAAAAAGGTTTCATTCAATGATTCAATGAATGCAGTTTGTTACATTGAATGAAAGTGTTAAGCTTGACCCATTGAGAAGCTCTACTCATTGAAATAAGACGTGCAGTCTGTATAATTGAATACAGTTTGCTCCAATGAATGAATGCGTTTTGCTCGTGGCATTGAATGTAAGGCCAGAGCTCTACTCTTTTAATTAAGACATACAGTGCATTTCATTAAATGAATGGGTGAAGTTTGATTCATGAAGTAAATGAGTTAAGTTGGTTTGATTGAATCCACGAATACTGTTTGATTCATTGACTCAATGATTGCAATTTGATTCAATGATTGAATGAATGCAGTTGGTTTCATTGAATGAAAGTGCTAAGCTCCAGATATTGAATAAACAAGAAAAGCTGTACTTATTGAATTAACACGTGCAGTCTGTTTCATTTAATGAATGCATGCAGTTTGTATCATTGAATGAAGGCGTGCAGTCTCTTTCATTGAATGAATGGCAAAAGCTAGATTGATTGGAATAGGACTTGCTGTGTTCCTCATCGAATGAATGTTTGCAGTTTGATTTATTAATTGCATGAATGCAGTTAAATTCACTCCACAAATGAGTGATGTTTGTACAATTAAATCAATGAATTACATTTGTTTCTTTGAATCAATGATTGAACTATGAATCAATGAATGAATGAATGCAGGTTGTTACATTGAATTAAAGCATTAAGCTCGAGGCATTGAATGAAAGAGAAAAGCTCTACTCATTGAATGAACACGTGCTGTTTGTTTCATGGACTCAATGTGTGTAGTTTGTTTGATTGAATCAATGCGTTAAGCTTGTGGCTTTGAACAAATGAGAGAACCTCTACTCATTGAATGATCATGTGAAGTCGGTTAAATCGAATGAATAAGTGCAGTAGGATTCACTATATAAGTGAATTACGTTTGTTCCTTTGAAACAAGGAATAATCGTAGTTAGATTCAATGATTCAATGAATGCAGTTTGTATAATTGAATGCAAGCGTTGACCATGACACATTGAATGAATGAGAGAAGCTCTCTCATTGAATTAACATGTGCAGTTTGGTTCATGGAGTGAATGTGTGCGGTTTGATTGAGACAATGTGTGAAGCATGTGACATTGAGAGAATCAGAGTAGCTGTATTCATTGAATTGACTAATGAATTTGCTTCATGAACTAAATGTGTACTAGTTGTTTCATTGAATCAATGCGTTAAGCTTGAGGCATTGAACGTAAGAGAGTGCCACTACTCTTTGAATTGACAAGTGCAGGCTCTTTCATTGAATGAACGCGTGCTGTTTCATTCACTAAATAAGTGTGTTAAGATTGTTTCATTGAAACATTGAATAACATTTAATTCACTGAATCAATCATTAAAGTTTGATTCAGTGAATCAAGAATGCAGTTTGTTTCATTGAATGCAAGCGTTCAGCATGACACATTGAATGAATGAGAGAAGCTCTACTCATTGAATTAACACGTGCCGTTTGATTCATGTAATGAATGTGTGCAGTTTGATAGAGGCAATGTGTGAAGCTTGTGACATTGAATGAATGAGAAGCTGTATTCATTGAATTGAAAAAATGCAGTTTGCTCCATGAACTAAATGTGTGCAATTTGTTTGATTGAATCAATGCGTTAAGAGGAGGTCTACTCATTGAATTACCATGTGCAGTCTGTTTCATTGAGTGAACGAGTGTAGAAGGATTCACTAAATAAGTGAGTTAGATTTGTTCGATTGAAAAATGGAATAAGGTTTGATTAATTGAATCAACGATTGTAGTTTGATTCAATGAGTTAATGAATGCAGTTTGTTTCATTAAATGAAAACGGTGAGCTTGACACATTGAATGAATGCGAGAAGCTCTACTGATTGAATTAAGACGGGCAATTTGGTTCACGTAGTGAACGTGTGCAGCTTGACAGACACAATGCGTGCATCTTGTGACATTGAATGAATGAGTAACTGTATTCATTGAATTGACAAATGCACTTTGCTTCATGAACTAAATGTGTGCAATTTGTTTGATTGAATCAATGCGTTAAGAGGACCTCTGCTCATTGAATTATCATGTCCAGTCTGTTTTATTGAATGAACGAGTGTAGTAGGATTCACTAAATAAGTGAGTTAGGTTTGTTCGATTGAAACAAGGAATAAGGTTTGATTCGTTGAATCAATGATTGTAGTTTGATTGAATGATTCAATGAATGCAGTTTGTTTCATGAAATGGAAACGGTGAGCTTTTGACACATTGAATGAATGACAGAGCTCTACTGATTGAATTAAGACGGGCAATTTGGTTCATGTAGTGAACGTGTGCAGTTTGATATAGAGACAATGCGTGAAACTTGTGCCATTGAATGAATGGGAGTAGCTCTATTCATTGATTTGGTTTGGTTCATGGAGTGAATGTGTGCAGTTTGATTGAGACAATGTGTGAAGCTTGTGACATTGAATGAATGCATAGCTGTATTCATTGAATTGACAAATGCAGTTTGCTTCATGAACTAAATGTGTGCATGAACTAAATGTGTGCAATTTGTTTGATTGAATCAATGCGTTAAGAGTACCTCTACTGATTGAATGATCATGTGCAGTCTGTTTCATTGAATGAACGAGAATAGTAGAATTCACTAAATAAGTGAGTTAGGTTTGTTCGATTGAAACAAGGAATAAGGTTTGATTCAATGATTCAATGAATGCAGTTTGTTTCATTAAATAGAAACGGTGAGCTTGACACATTGAATGAATGAGAGAAGCTCTACTCATTGAATTAAGATGGGCAGTTTGGTTCATGTAGTGAATGTGTGCAATTTGATAGAGACAAAGCGTGAAACTTGTGCCAATGAATGAATGAGAGTCGCACTACTCATTGAAAATACAAGTGCGGCCTCTTTCATTGAATGAACGTGTGCAGTTTCATTCACTAAATAAGTGTGTTGTTTGTTTCATTGAAACACTGAATAACGTTTAATTCACTGAATCAATCATTAAAGTTTGATTCAATGAATCAAAAATGCAGTTTGTTTCATTGAATGAAAGTGTTAAGCTTGACACATTGAATGAATTAGAGATGCTCTACTCATTAAATTAAGATGGGCAATTTGGTTCATCTAGTGAACATGTGCAGTTTGGGTCACTAAATAAAGGCGATAGGTTTGTTCCATTGAAGCAAGGAATAATGTTTGATTCGTTGATTCAATGATTGTAGTATGATTCAATGATTCAATGAATGCAGTTTGTTTCATTGAATGAAAGCGTTAAGCTTGACCCATTGAATGAATGAGAGAAGCTCTACTCATTGAAATAAGACGCGCAGTCTGTATGATTGAATAAATGAGTGCAGTGTGCTCCATTGAATGAATGCATTTTGCTCGTGGCATTGAATGTATGGCCGGAGCTCTACTCTTTTAATTAAGTCACACAGTGCATTTCATTGAATGAATGGGTGCAGTTTGATTCACGAAGTGAATGAGTTAAGTTTGTTTGATTGAATCCACTAATACTGTTTGATTCATTGACTCAAAGATTGCAGTTTGATTCAACGATAGCATAAATGCAGTTGGTTTCATTGAATGAAAGTGCTAAGCTCGAGATATTGAATAGTCAAGAAAAGCTGTACTTATTGAATTAACACGTTCAGTTCGTTTCATTTAGTGAATGCATGCAGTTTGTATCATTGAATGAAGGCGTGCAGTTTCTATCATTGAAGGAATGGCAAAAGCTAGATTGATTGGAATAGGACTTGTTGTGTTCCTCATCGAATAAATGTTGCAGTTTGATTCATTAATTGCAAGAATGCAGTTAAATTCACTCCACAAATTAGTGATGTTTGTACAATTAAATCAATGAATTACATTTGTTTCTTTGCATCAATGACTGAAATATGAATCAATGAATGAATGAATGCAGGTTGTTTAATTGAATTAAAGTGTTAATTTCAAGGCATTGAATGAAAGCGAAAAGCTCTCCTCAATGAATGAACACGTGCTGTTTGTTTCATGGACTAAATGTGTGCAGTTTGTTAGATTGAATCAATGCCTTAATCTTGTGGCTTTCAACAAATGTGAGAACCTCTACTCATTGAATGATCATGTGCAGTCTGTTTCATTGAATGAATGAGTGCAGCAGGATTCACTAAAGAAGTGAGTTACGTTTGTTCTATTGAAACAAGGAATAGTTGTAGATAGATTCAATTATTCAATGAATGCAGCTTGTATAATTGAATGCAGGCATTGAGCATGACACATTGAATGAATCAGAGAAGCTCTCTCATTGAATTAGCACGTGCAGTTTGGTTCATGCAGTGAATGTGTGCAGTTTGATTGAGACAATGTGTGAAGCTTGTGACATTGAGAGAAGGAGAGTAGATGTATTCATTGAATTGACAAATGCAGTATGCTTCATGTACTAAATGTGTGCAATTTGTTTGATTGAATCAATGCGTTAAGAGTACCTCTACTGATTGAATTATCATGTGCAGCCTGTTTCATTGAATGAACGAGTGTGGTAGGATTCACTAAATAAGTGAGTTAGATTCTTTCGATTGAAACAAGGAATAAGGTTTGATTCATTAAATCAATGAGTGTAGTTTGATTCAATGATTCAATGAATGCAGTTTGTTTCATTAAATGAAAACGGTGAGCTTGACACATTTAATGAATGAGAGAAGCTCTACTCATTGAATTAAGACGGGCAATTTGGTTCATGTAGTGAATGTGTGCAGTTCGATTGAGACAATGCGTGAAACTTGTGCCATTGAATGAATGGAAGTAGCTCTACTCATTGAATTGGTGTGGTTCATGGATTGAATGTGTGCAGTTTGATTGAGACAATGTGTGAAACTTGTGACATTGAATGAATGATAGCTGGATTCATTTAATTGACAAATGCAGTTTGCTTCATGAACTAAATGTGTGCAATTTGTTGATTGAATTCATGCGTTAAGAGTACCTCTACTGATTGAATTATCATGTGACATCTGTTTCATTGAGTGAACGAGTGCAGTATGATTCACTAAATAAGTGAGATAGGTTTGTTCAATTGAAACAACGAATAAGTTTTGATTCATTAAATCAATGATTGCAGTTTGATTCAATGATTCAATGAATGCAGTTTGTTTCATTAAATTAAAACGGTGAGCCTGTCACATTGAATGAATGAGAGAAGCTCTACTCATTGAATAAGGACCGGCAGTTTGGTTCATGTAGTGAACGTGTACAGTTTGATAGAGACAATGCGTGAAACTTGTGCCATTGAGTGAATGAGAGTAGCTCTACTCATCGAATAGACAAGTGCAGCCTCTTTCATTGAATGAACGTGAGCAATTTGGTTCACTAAATAAGGGAGATAGGTTTGTTCCATTGAAACAAGGAATTAGGTTTGATTCATTAAATCAATGATTGTAGTTTGATTCAATGATTCAATGAATGCAGTTTGTCTCATGAAATGAAAACGGTGAGCTTGACACATTGACTGAATGAGAGAAGGTCTACTCATTGAA
Organism: Chiloscyllium punctatum; assembly: GCF_047496795.1. Classification (NCBI taxonomy): domain Eukaryota; kingdom Metazoa; phylum Chordata; class Chondrichthyes; order Orectolobiformes; family Hemiscylliidae; genus Chiloscyllium; species Chiloscyllium punctatum. Next base: position 38,441,158 of record NC_092779.1, read on the forward strand.
TTAGGACAGGCAGTCTGGTTCATAAAGCGAACATGTGCAGTTTGAGAGAGACAGTGCATGAAAGTTGTGCCATTGAATGAATGAGAGTAGCTCTACTCATTGAGTTGACAAGTGCCCCCCCTTTCATTGAATGAACGTATGCAGTTTGCTCCATATATAAGGGAGATAGGTTTGTTCCATTGAAACAAGGAATAAAGTTTGATTCATTGAATCAATGATTGTGCTTTGATTCAATGGTTCAATTAATGCAGTTTGTTTCATTGAATGAAAGCGTTCAGCTTGACACATTGACTGAATGAGAGTCGCTCTACTCATTGAATTGACTAGTGCAACCTCTTTCATTGAATGAACGTGTGCAGTTTCATTCACTAAATAAGCGTGTTAAGTTTGTTTCATTGAAAGATTGAATAACGTTTGATTCATTGAACCAATCATTAAAGTTTGATTCAATGAATCAAGAATGGAGTTTGTTTCATTGAATGAAAGCGTTAAACGTGACACATTGAATGAATGTGAGAAGCTCAACTCATTGAATTCAAATGGGCAATTCGGTTCATGTAGTGAACGTGTGCAGTTTGATAGGGAAAATGCGTGAAACTTGTGCCTTTGAATGAATGAGAATAGCTCTACTGATTGACTTGACAAGTGCAGCCTCTTTCATTGAATGACCGTATGCAGTTTGGTTCATGAAATAAGGGAGATAGGTTTGTTCCAGTGAAACAAGGAAGAAGGTTTGATTCATTGAATCAATGATTGTAGTTTGATTGAATGGTTCAATGAATGCAGTTTGTTTCATTGAATGAAAGCGTTAAGCTTGACACATTGACTGAATGAGAGTCGCTCTACTCATTGAATTGACAAGCGCAGCCTCTTTCGTTGAATGAACATGTGCAGTTTTATTCACTAAATAAGCGTGTTAAGTTTGTTTCATTGAAACATTGAATAACTTTTGATTCACTGAATCAATTATTAAAGTTTGATTCAATGAATAAAGAATGCAGTTTGTTTCATTGAATGAAAGTGTTAAGCTTGACACATTGAATGAATGAGGGAAGCTCTACTCATTGAATTAAGACAGGCAGTTTGGTTCATGTAGTGAATGTGTGCAGTTTGATAGAGACAATGCATGAAACTTGTGCCATTGAATGAATGGGAGAAGCTCTACTCATTGAATTGGTTTGGTTCACGGAGTGAATGTGTGCATTTGGATTGAGACCATGTGTGATGATTGTGACATTGAATGAATGAGTAGCTGTATTCATGGAATTGACAAATGCAGTTTGCTTCATGAAGTAAATGTGTGCCATTTGTTGGATTGGATTAATGCGTTAAGAGTACCTCTACTGATTGAATTATCATGTGCAGTCCGTTTCATTGAATAAACGAGTGTAGTGGGATTCACTAAATAAGTGAGTTAGGTTTGTTTGATTGAAACAAGGAATAAGGTTTGATTCATTGAATCAATGATTGTAGTTTGATTCAATGATTCAACGAATGCAGTTTGTTTCATTAAATGAAAACAATGAGCTTAACACATTGAATAAATGAGAGAAGCTCTCCTCATTGAATTAAGATGAGCAATTTGGTACCAGCAGTGAACGTGTGCAGTTTGAGAGAGACAATGCGTGAAACTTGTTCCATTGTATGAATGGGAGTAGCTCTTCTCATTGAACAGGCAAGTGCATCCTCTTTCATTGAATGAACGTGAGCAGTTTGGTTCACAATATAAGGGAGATAGATCTGTTCCATTGAAACAAGGAATAAGGTTGATTCATTGAATCAATTATTGTAGTTTGATTCAATGATTCAATGAATGCAGTATGTTTCATTAACTGAAAATGGTGAGCTTGACACATTGAATGAATGAGAGAAGCTCTACTCATTGAATTAGGACACGCAGTTTAGTTCATGCAGTCAATGTGTGCAGTTTGATAGAGACAATGCATGAAACATGTGCCATTGAATGAAAGAGAGCAGCTCTTCTCGTTGAATAGACAAGTGCAGCCTCTTTAGTTGAATGAACGTGAGCAGTTTGGTTCACTAAATAAGGGAGATAGGTTTGTTCCATTGAGACAAGGAACAAGGTTTGATTCATTGAATCAATGATTGTAGTTTGATTCAATGATTTAATGAATGCAGTTTGTTTCATAAAATGAAACAGGTGAGCTTAACACATTGATTGAATGAGAGAAGCTCTACTCATTGCATTAGGACAGGCAGTCTGGTTCATGCAGTGAACGTGTGCAGTTTGATAGAGACAATGCGTGAAACGTGTGCCATTGAATTAATGAGAGTAGCTCTACACATTGAATTGACAAGTGCAGCCTCTTTCATTGACTGTACGAATGCAGTTTGCTTCACTAAATAAGGGAGATAGGTTTGTTCCTATGAAACAAGGAATAAGAAAATTCATTAAATCAATGATTGTAGTTTGATTCAATGGTTCAATGAATGCAGTTTGTTTCATGGAATGAATGCGTTAAGCTTGACACATTGTCTGAATGAGAGTCGCTCTACTCATTGAATTGACAAGTGCACCCCCTTTCTTTGAATGAACGTTTGCAGTTTCATTCACTACATCAGCGTGCTAAGTATGTTTCATTGGTACATGGAATAACGTTTGAATAACAGAATCAATCATTAAAGTTTGATTCAATGAATCAAGAATGCAGTTTGTTTCGTTTAATGAAAGCGTTAAGCTTGACACACTGAATGAATGAGAGAAGCTCTACTCATGGAATTAGGAAAGGCAGTCTGGTATTTGCAGTGAAACTGTGCAGTTCGATAGAGACAATGCGTGAAACTTGTGCCATTAAATGAATGGGAGTAGCTCTACTCATTGAATCGGTTTGGTTCATGGAGTGAATGTGTATAGTTTTATTGAGACAATGTGTGAAGCTTGTGACGTTGAATGAATGAGTAGCTGGATTCATTGAATTGACAAACGCAGTTTGCTTCATAAACTATTTGTGTGCAATTTGTTGATTGAATCAATGCTTTATGAGTACCTCTACTGATTGAATTATCATGTGCCGCCTGTTTTTCATTGAGTAAACGAGTGTAGAAGGATTCACTAAATAAGTGAGTTAGGTTTGTTCGATTGAAACATGGAATAAGGTTTGATTCATTAAATCAATGATTGTAGTTTGATTCAATGGTTCAATGAAAACTTTTTGTTTCAAAAATGAAAATGGTGAGCTTGACACATTGAATGAATGAGAGAAGCTCTACTCTTTGAATTAGGACTGGCAGTTTATTTCATGTCGTCAACGTGTGCAGATTGATAGAGACAATGCGTGAAACCTGTGCCATTGAATGAATGAGAGTAGCTCTACTCCTTGAATAGACAAGTGCAGCCTCTTTCATTGAATGAAGGTATGCAGTTTGGTTCACTAAATAAGGGAGATAGGCTTGTTCCAATGAAACAAGGAATAAGGTTTGATAGAATCACTGAATGCAGTTTGTTTCATTGAATGAGAGCGTTATGCTCGACACATTGACTGAATGAGAGTCGCTCTACCCATTGAATTGACAAGTGCAGCCTCTTTCATTGATTGAACGTGCGCAGTTTCATTCACTAAATCAGCGTGTTAACTTTGTTTCTTTGAAACATTGAATAAGGTTTGATTCACTGAATCAATCATTAAAGTTTGATTCAATGAATCAAGAATGGAGTTTGTTTCATTGAATGAAAGCGTTAAGCTTGACACATTGAATGAATGAGAGAGGCTCTACTCATTGAATTAAGACTGGGGTAACTTGGTTATTGAGTTAAAAACAATGACAGCAGATGTTGGAATGCAAAAACTGCATTAGTGGTGCTGGAAGAGGACAGCAGTTGATGAAGGCCTTTTGCCCGAAATGTCGATTTCGCTGCTGGTTGGATGCTGCCTGAACTGCTGTGCTCTTCCAGCACCACTAATCCAGCAATTTGGTTCATGCAGTGAATGTGTGCAGTTTGATAGAGACAATGCGTGAAACTTGTGCCATTGAATGAATGAGAGTAGCTCTACTCATTGAATAGACAAGTGCAGCCTCTTTCATTGAATGAACGTAAGCAGTTCGGTTCACTAAATAAGGGAGATAGGTTTGTTCCATTGAAAGAAGGTATAAGGGTTGATTCATTAATTCAACGTTTGTAGTTTGATTCAATGGTTCAATGAATGCAGTTTGTTTCATTGAATGAAAGCGTTAAGCTTGACCCATTGAATGAATGAGAGAAGCTCTACTCATTGAAATAAGATGCGCAGTCTGCATCATTGAATAAATGAGTGCAGTTTGCTCCATTGAATGAAGGCATTGAATATATGGCTGGAGGTCTACTCTTTTAATTAAGACATACAGTGCATTTCATTGAATGAATAGGTGCAGTTTGATTCACGAAGTAAATGAGTTAAGTTTGTTAAGTCTGTGATAAGCTCCAGACATTGAATAAACAATAAAAGCTCTACTTATTGAATTAACACATGCAGTCTGTTTCACTTAATGAATGCATGCAGTTTGTATCATTGAATGAACGCGTGCAGTTTCTTTCATTGAATGAATCGCAAAAGCTACGTTCATTGGAATACGACTTGCTGTGTTCCTCATTGAATGAATGTTTGCAGTTTGATTCATTAGTTGCATGAATGCAGTTAAATGCACTCCACAACTGAGTGATGTTTGTACAACTAAATCAATGAATTACATTTGTTTCACATTGAGATAATGTGTGAAGCTTGTGACATTGAATAAATGAGTAGCTGTATTCATTGAATTGACAAATGCACTTTGCTTCATTAACTAAATGTGCGCAATTTGTTGATTGTATCAATACGTTAAGAGTACCTCTACTGATTGAATTATCATGTGCAGTCTGTTTCATTGAATGAACGAGTATAGTAGGATTCACTAAATAAGTGAATTAGGTTTGTTTGATTGAAACAAGGAATAAGGTTTGATTCATTGAATCAATGATTGTAGTTTGATTCAATGATTCAATGAATGCAGTTTGTTTCATTAAATGAAAACAGTGAGCTTGACACATTGAATGAATGTGAGAAGCTCTACTCATTGAATTAGGACAGGCAGTTTGCTTCATGTAGTGAACGTGTGCAGTTTGATAGAGACAATGCGTGAAACCTGTGCCATTGAATGAGTGAGAGTAGCTCTACTCATTGAATAGACAAGTGCTGCCTCTTTCATCGAATGAACGAGTCATTGATCGAAGGCCGGTTCAGTGTATCAAAGAAATGCAGTTTAAATCATAATTTGATTCATTCAATGAATGAGTGAAGCTTGTTTCATTGAATCGATGAATGAACTTGGATTCATTGAGTGATTGAGAGACGTTTGATTCACTGAATTAATGAATTCAATTTGATTGAGTATAGCTCCTTTCATTGAGTCAATGAATGAAGTTCGATTCATTGAATGAATGAGTGGATTTTTAAAATTTGATTGAAAGAGTAGCACTCGAGTAATATAATGAATGAATTAGGCTTAAAATACTGACCGAATCAGTGTTGTTTGGTACATTGAATGAATGAGCGAAGGCTGTTTCAGTGTATCAATGACTGAAGTTTGAATCATTGAATGAATGAGAGAAGTCTGTTTCAATGAATGACTGCAGCATTTGATTCATGAAATGAATGAGTAAAGAATGTTTGACTGAATGAATGAATGAACTTGGATTCATTGAGTGATTGAGAGACGTTTGCTTCGCTGACTTAATTAATTCAATGAATCAAACTGAATTAATGAGTGGAGTTTGTAAATTTGATTGAATGACTTGATCTAGAACATAGAACATAGAACAATACAGCACAGAACAGGCCCTTCGGCCCACGATGTTGTGCCGAACTTCTATCCTAGATTAAGCACCCATCCATGTACCTATCCAAATGCCGCTTAAAGGTCGCCAATGAATCTGACTCTACCACTCCCACGGGCAGCGCATTCCATGCCCCCACCACTCTCTGGGTGAAGAACCCACCCCTGACATCTCCCCTATACCTTCCACCCTTCACCTTAAATTTATGTCCCCTTGTAACACTCTGTTGTACCCGGGGAAAAAGTTTCTGACTGTCTACTCTATCTATTCCTCTGATCATCTTATAAACCTCTATCAAGTCACCCCTCATCCTTCGCCGTTCCAACGAGAAAAGGCCGAGAACTCTCAACCTATCCTCGTATGACCTACTCTCCATTCCAGGCAACATCCTGGTAAATCTTCTCTGCACCCTCTCCAAAGCTTCCACATCTTTCCTAAAGTGAGGCGACCAGAACTGCACACAGTACTCCAAATGTGGCCTAACCAAAGTCCTGTACAGCTGCAACATCACCTCACGACTCTTGAATTCAATCCCTCTGCTAATGAACGATAATACTCCATAGGCCTTCTTACAAACTCTATCCACCTGAGTGGCAACCTTCAAAGATCTATGTACATAGACCCCAAGATCCCTCTGTTCCTCCACCTGACCAAGAACCCTACCATTAACCCTGTATTCCGCATTCTTATTTGTTCTTCCAAAATGGACAACTTCACACTTGGCAGGGTTGAACTCCATCTGCCACTCCTCAGCCCAGCTCTGCATCATATCTAAGTCCCTCTGCAGCCGACAACAGCCCTCCTCACTGTCCACAACTCCACCTATCTTTGTATCATCTGCAAATTTACTGACCCACCCTTCGACTCCCTCATCTAAGTCATTAATAAAAATTACAAACAGCAGAGGACCCAGAACTGATCCCTGCGGAACTCCACTTGTAACTGGACTCCATGCTGAATATTTACCATCTACCACCACTCTCTGACTTCGACCGGTTAGCCAGTTTTCTATCCAATTGGCCAAATTTCCCTCTATCCCATGCCTCCTGACTTTCCGCATAAGCCTACCATGGGGAACCTTATCAAATGCCTTACTAAAATCCATGTACACTACATCCACTGCTCTACCCTCATCCACATGCTTGGTCACCTCCTCGAAGAATTCAATAAGACTTGTAAGGCAAGACCTACCCTTCACAAATCCGTGCTGGCTGTCCCTAATCAAGCAGTGCCGTTCCAGATACTCGTAAATCCTATCCCTCAGTACCCTTTCCATTACTTTGCCTACCACAGAAGTAAGACTAACTGGCCTGTAATTCCCGGGGTTATCCCTATTCCCTTTTTTGAACAGGGGCACAACATTCGCTACTCTCCAGTCCCCTGGTACCACCCCCGTTGCCAGTGAAGACGAGAAGATCATTGCCAACGGTACTGCAATTTCCTCTCTTGCTTCCCACATAATCCTAGGATATATCCCGTCAGGCCCGGGGGACTTGTCTATCCTCAAGTTGTTCAAAATGTCCAACACATCTTCCTTCCTAACAGATATCTCTTCTAGCTTATCAGTCCGTTTCACACTCTCCTCTTCAACAATACAGTCCCTCTCGTTCGTAAATACTGAAGAGAAGTACTTGTTCAAGACCTCTCCTATCTCTTCCGACTCAATACACAGTCTCCCACCACTGTCCTTGATCGGACCTACCCTCGTTCTCGTCATTCTCAGGTTTCTCACATACGCATAGAATGCCTTGGGGTTATCCTTGATCCTATCCGCCAGGGATTTTTCATGCCCTCTCTTAGCTCTCCTAATCCCTTTCTTCAGGTCCCTTCTGGCTATCCTGTATCCCTCCACTGCTCTGTCTGAACCTTGTTTCCTCAACCTTATGTAAGCCTCCTTCTTCCTCTTTACTAGACATTCAACCTCCCTCGTCAACCAAGGCTCCCTCACACGACCATTTCTTTCCTGCCTGATCGGTACATACATATCAAGGACACGTCGTATCTGCTCCTTGAAAAAGTCCCACATTTCCACCACATCCTTCCCTGACAGCCTATGCTCCCAACGTATGCTCCTCAAATCCTGTCTTACAGCATCGTAATTTCCCTTCCCCCAATTGTAAAAACTTCCTTGTCATGGAGTCATGGATTGAAGGAATGAATGAGATTTACCGAATGAATGCGCTTGGGTACATTGAATGAATGAGTGAAGTTCGTTTCTGTGAATTAATGTATGCAGTTTGATTCATTGGATGAATCAAAGAAGTTTGGTTCACTGAATGTATGAGTGCAGTTTGAATCATAAAATAAATAAGCTTCAATTTCACTGAATCAATGGGCGAAGTTTGATCCATTGAATGAACAAGAGAATTAAGCTTGTAAATTTGATTCAAAGAGTTGAACCCGAGTCATGGAATGAATGAGGTTTACTATACTGACCGAATGAGTGCTGTTTGGTACATTTATTCAATGAGCGAAGGACGATTCAGTGGACAAATGACTGCAGTTTGAATCATTGAATGAACGAGAGAAGTCTGTTTCACTGAAAGACTGAGTAGAATTTTATTCATCAAATGAATGAGTGAACCTTGTTTCCTTGAATGCATGATTGAAGTTCGATTCATTGCGTGATTGAGAGATGTTTGATTCACTGAATTAATGAATTCAGTTTGATTCATTCAGTGAATGAGTTAAGCTCCTTTTATTGAATCAATGAATAAAGTTCGATTCATTGAATGAATGAGAGAAGCTAGAATCACTGAATTAATGAGTTGAGTTTGATTCATTAATTGAATGAGTAAAGCTGATTTCAGAAAATTAATGAATTAATTAAGCTTAAATCATTGAGTGAATGATCGAAGTCCGGTTCAGTGTATCAAAGAATTGCAATTTGAATAATTGAACGAATGAGAGAAGTCTGTTTCACTGAATGAATGAGTAGAATTTGATTCATTAAATGAATGAGTGAAGCTCATTTCATTGTATCAATGAATGAAGTTCGATTCATAGAATGAATGAGTGACGTTTGGTTCACTGTATTAATGAGTTGATTTTGATTCATTACTTGAATGAGTAAAGCTCATTACAGTAAATCAATGAATGAGTTAAGTTTGAAACACTGAATGCATTTTTGTCGAGCCATTGAATGAAGGCGCTTAAATTTTAAAAATGAGATAAGAGTGAGTCATTGATTGAATGAGCGAAGGATTCAATGACTGCAATATGAATCATTGAATGAGAGAAGTCTGTTTCACTAAATGCTGAGTAGAATTTGATACATTATATGAATGAGTGAAGCTTGTTTCTTTGAACCAATGACTGAAGTTAGATTCACTGAATTAATGATTAGAATTGGATTCATTAATTGAATGAGTTAAGCTCTTTTCACTGAATCAATGAATGAAGTGAGATTCATGGAATGAATTAATCCACTGAATTAATGTGTTAAGTTTGATTCATTCACTCCGGCCATTCATTCAATGCCACGAGCATAACGCATTCATTCAATGGAGCAAACGGCACTCATTTATTCAATGATACAGAATGCACGTCTTAATTCAATGAGTAGAGTTTCTCTCATTCACTCAAAGGGTCAAGCTGAACGCTTTCATTCAATGAAAGAAACTGCATTCAGTGAATCATTGAACCAACTACAATCATTGATTTAATGATTCAAACCTTATTCCTTGTTTCAATCGAACAAATCTACCTCACTTATGTAGTGAATCCTACCACAATCGTTCCTTCAATGAAAGAGGCTGCACTTGTCAATTCAATGAGTAGAGCAACTCTCATTCAGTCAATGTGTCAAGCTTTCATTCAATGAAACAAACTGCATTCATTGAACCATTGAATCAAACTACAATCATTGATTCAATGAATCAAACGTTATTCCTTGTTTCAATCGAACGAACCTAACTCACTTATTTAGTGAATCCTCATACCCTCGTTCATTCAATCAAACAGACTGCACATGATAATTCAATCAGTAGAGGTAATCTTAACGCATTGATTCAATCAAACAAATTGCACACATTTAGTTCATGAAGCAAACTGCATTCGTCAATTCAATGAATACAGCTACTCATTCATTCAATGTCACAATCATCACACATTGTCTCAATCAAACTGCACATATTCACTCCATGAACCGAACCAATTCAATGAATAGACCTCCTCCCATTCATTCAATGGCACATGCTTCACGCATTTTTTCTATCAAATGGCACACTTTCACCACATGAACCAAATTGCCCATCTTAATTCAATGAGTAGAGCTTCTCTCATTCATTCAATGTGTCAAGCTTAACACTTCCATTCAATGAAACAAATTGCATTTTTGATTCATTGAATCAAACTTTAATGATTGATTCAGTGAATCAAGCATTATTCAATGTTTCAATGAAACAAACCTAACAGTCTTGTTTAGTGAATGAAACATTGAATCAAACTACAATCATTTATTCAATGAATCAAACGTTATTCCTTGTTTCAATGGAACAAAACTATCTCCCTTATTTAGTGAACCAAACTGCACACGTTCATTCAATGAAAGGGGAAGCACTTGACAATTAAATGAGTAGGGTATTCTCATTCATTCAATGGCACAAGTTTAACACACTGTCTCTGTCAAACTGCACACGTTCACTATATCAACCAAACTGCCTGTGCTAATTCAAAGGGTAGAGCTTCTCTCATTCATTCAATTTGTCAAGCTCATGTTTTCATTTAATGAAACAAACTGCATTCATTGAATCATTGAATCAAACTACAATCAGTGATTTAATGAATCAAACCTTATTGCTTGCTTCAATCGAACGAACCTAACTCACTTATTTAGTGAATTCTACTACACTCGTTCATTCAATGAAACAGACTGCACATGATAATTCAATCAGTGGAGGTATTCTTAATTCAATCAAAGAAATTGCGCACATTTAGTTCATGAAGCAAACTGCATTCGTCAATTCAATGAATACAGCTACTCATTCATTCAATGTCACAATCATCTCAATCAAACTGCACACATTCACTCCATGAACCAAACCAATTCAATGGATAGACATCCTCCCATTCATTCAATGGCATATGTTTCACGCATAGTCTGTATCAAATTGCACACTTTCACCACATGAACCAAATTGCCCGTCTTAATTCAATGAGTAGAGCTTCTCTCATTCATTGTGTCAAGCTTAACGCTTTCATTCAATGAAAAAAAATGCATTTTTGATTCATTGAATCAAACTTTAATGATTGATTTAGTGAATCACACGTTATTCAATGTTTCAATGAAATAAACCTAATAGTCTTATTAATGAATGAAACTGGAAACATTCATTCAATGAAAGAGGCTGCACTTGTCAATTCAATGAGTAGAGCGACTCTCATTGAGTCAAGGTGTCAAGCTTTCATTCAATGAAACAAACTGCATTCATTGAATCATTGAATCAAACCTCAATGATTGGTTCAATGAATCAAACGTTATTCAATCTTTCAATGAAACAAAGTTAATACGCTTATTTAGTGAAAGAAACTGCACACGTTCATTCAATGAAAGGGGCTGCACTTGTCAATTCAATGAGTAGAGCGACTATCATTCATTCAATGGCACAAGTTTCACGATTGTCTCTATCAAACTGCACACGCTCACGACATGAAACATACTGCCTGTCCTAATTCAAAGAGTAGAGCTTCTCACATTCATTCAATGTCTCAAGGTCACCGATTTCATTTAATGAAACAAACTGCATTGATTGAATTATTGAATCAAACTGCAATCATTGACTTAATGAATCAAACCTTGTTCCTTGTTTCAATTGAACAAACCTAACTCACTTATTTAGTAAATCCTACTACACTCGTTCATTCAATGAAACAGAGGGCACATGATAATTCAATCAGTAGAGGTACTCTTAACACATTGATTCTATGAACAAATTGTACACATTTAGTTTATGAAGCAAACTGCATTTGTCAATTGAATGAATCCAGCTACTCATTCATTCAATGTCTCAAGCTTCACACATTGTCTCAATCAAACTACACACATTCACTTCATGAACCAAACCAATTCAATGAGTAGAACTACTCCCTTTAATTCAATGGAACAAGTTTCACGCATTGTCTCTGTCAAACTGCACACTTTCACTACATGAACCAAATTGACCATCTTCATTAAATGAGTAGAGCCTCTCTCATTCATTCAATGTGTCGCTTTCATTCAATGAAACAAACTGCATTCATTGAACCATTGAATCAAACTACAATCATTGATTTAATGAATCAAACCTTATTCCTTGTTTCAATCAAACAAACCTAACTCACTTATTTAGTGAATCCTACTACAAACGTTGATTCAATGAAACAGACTGCACATTATAATTCAATCAGTAGAGGTACCCTTAACACATTGATTCAATTAAACAAATTGCACACATTTAGTTCATGAAGCAAACTGCATTCGTCAATTCAATCAATACAGCTACTCATTCATTCAATGTTACAATCATCACACATTGTCTCAATCAAACTTCACATATTCACTCCATGAAACAAACCACTTCAATGAGTAGAGCTACTCCCATTCATTCAATGGCACAATTTTCACGCATTGTCTCTATCAAACTGCACACGTTCACTGCATGAACCAAACTGCCTGTCTTAATTCAATGAGTAGAGCTTCCCTCATTCATTCAATGTGTCAAGCTTAACACTTTCATTCAATGAAACAAACTGCATTCTTTATTCATTGAATCAAACTTTAATAATTGATTCAGTGAATCAAAAGTTATTCAATGTTTCAATGAAACAAACTTAACACGCTTATTTAGTGAATAAAACTGCACATGTTCATTCAACGAAAGAGGCTGCGCTTGTCAATTCAATGAGTAGAGCGACTCTCATTCAGTCAATGTGTCAAGCTTAACGCTTTCATTCAATGAAACAAACTGCATTCATTGAACCATTCAATCAAACTACAATCATTGATTCAATGAATCAAACCTTCTTCCTTGTTTCACTGGAACAAACCTATCTCCCCTATTTCATGAACCAAACTGCATACGGTCATTCAATGAAAGAGGCTGCACTTGTCAAGTCAATCAGTAGAGCTATTCTCATTCATTCAAAGGCACAAGTTTCACGCATTGTCTCTATCAAACTGCACACGTTCACTGCATGAACCAAAGTGCCCGTCTTAATTCAATGAGAAGAGCTTCTCTCATTCATTCAATGTGTCAAGCTTAACGCTTTCATTCAATGAAAGAAAAAAGCATTCTTGATCCATTGAATCGAACTTTAATGATTGATTCAGTGAATCAAACGTTATTCAATGTTTCAATGAAACAAACTTAACACGCTTATTTAGTGAATGAAACTGCAAACGTACATTCAATGAAAGCGGCTGCACTTGTCAATTCAATGAGTAGAGCGACTCTCATTCAGTCAATGTGTCATGCTTAACTCTTTCGTTCAATTAAACAAACTGCATTCATTGAACCTTTGAATCAAACTACAATCATTGATTCAAAGAATCAAACCTGATTCCTTGTTTCAATGGAACAAAACTATCTCCCTAATATCGTGAACCAAACTGCATACGTTCAATCAATGAAAGCGGCTGCACTTGTCAATTCAATGAGTAGGGCGACTCTCATTCAGTCAATGTGTCAAGCTTAACGCTTTCATTCAATGAAACAAACTGCATTCATTGCCCATTGAATCAAACTACAATCATTGATTCGACGAATCAAACCTTATTTCTTGTTTCAATGGAACAAACCTATCTCCCTAATATAGTGAACCATACTGCATACGTTCATTCAATGAAAGGGATTGCACTTGTCAAATCAATGAGTAGAGCGACTCTCATTCATTCAATGGCACAAGTTTCACGCATTGTCTCTATCAAACTGCACACGTTCACTGCATGAACCAAACTGACTGTCTCAATCCAATGAGTAGAGCTTCTCTCATTCATTCAATGTGTCAAGCCTAACACTTTCATTCAATGAAACAAACTGCATTCATGATTCATTGAATCAAACGTTAATGATTGATTCAGTGAATCAAACGTTATTCAATGTATCAATGAAACAAACAACACGCTGATTTAGTGAATGAAACTGCACACGTTCATTCAATAAAAGAGGCTGCACTTGTCAATTCAATGAGTAGGGCGACTCCCATTCAGTCAATGTGTGAAGCTTAACGCTTTCATTCAATGAAACAAACTGCATTCATTGAACCATTGAATCAAACTACAATTGCATTCGTTCATTCAAAGAATCAAACTTCATTCATTCAATTAATTAAACAGCATTCATTATTTCAGTCACTCAAGCTTTACTCATTCATTTAATGAATCAGAGTGCTATTATTCAATAAATCAAACTTCACTCATTCAATCAATGAAGCAACCTTTACTTAATCATTCAAAGACTAGAACTTCACTCATTCATTCAATGAATCAGACATTATACAATGACTGATTGATAAGAGCTTCAATCAATGGGTCAAACTTCACTCATTCATTCAATGAAGGACACTTCATTCATTCATTCAATGATTCGAGCTTCACTTGTTCATTCAATGAATCAAACTTCATTCATTCATTCAAATGCTCGAGCTTCAGTCGTTCATTCATTGATTCAAACTGCATTCAGTAATTCAGTGACTGAAACTTTACTCAGGCATTCCTTCAATGAAGTGAATAACATTCCTTTATTCAATGATTCCAGCTTCGTTCCTTCATACAATAGAATCAAACTTCATTCATTAATTCAACAAGACGATCATCACTCACTCATTCAATGAATTCACTAAATTAATCAATCTTCATTCATTGATTGAATGAAAAGGGCTTGACCCATTCATTCAACCTAAACCTAACACAAATCATAATCCTAACCCTAAATCTAACTTTAACCTTAACCCAACGCAAACAGGTTTTGTTCATTCAATGGATCAGATGTCATTCAGTCATTCAATTAATCGAACTACATTAATTAATTCATTGACTCAAACGTTATTCATTCATTCAATGAAGCAACTTCGTGCATTCACCTGTCTGTCGAACTTCACTGATTTATTCAATGAATCAAACTTAACTCGTTCACTTCGTTTTTCAGTTTTCACTCATTCATTCAATGAATCAAACTAAATTTGCCCATTCATCGAATCGAACTTCATTCCTGTACTGCATTTTGTCTTTCATTCCTTCCTTCCTTCCCTCATTCTTCCCTCGTTCCTTCCTTTCTTCATTCACTCTTTTCTTCATTGAATCCTTCCTTGCTTCATTCCTTCTTGCATTACTTCCCTCCTTCATTGCTTCATTCCTGTACTCGATTTCATACCTCCTTCCTTCCTGCATTCCCTCCCTCCTTCCTTCTTTGCTGCCTTCATTCCTTCCTTCCTTCCTTCTTCTCTTCCTTTATACCTTCTATCATTACAGCCTTCCTTCTTTCCTTCATTCTTCCATTCTATGAAACCTCTCTTCCACCATTCCTTGCTTAATTTCTTCTTTTGCTCCTTCCTTCATTCTTTTCTTCATTGCTTTCTTCAATCCTTCATTCCTCTATTCGTTCTACCCTTCCTTCCTTCATCCTTTGATTCCTTCCTTCGTTCATTCCTCCTCCTTTCTATCCTTGATTCATTCCGTCCTTCCCTCCTTCATTCTTTCTTTCTTTCATTCCTTTATTCATTCCTTCATTCTTTCTGTCAGATCATCCTTCATTCCTTCCTTCCTTTCTTCCTTCCTTCATTCCATCGTTTCTTCTGAAGAACAAAGGATATTTACTGTCCAGGTGGTATATGCTCCACTGGCTTTCAGCCCTCCAAGCCCGAGCTGATCCAAGTCCACTTTCTAAACTTATCACCCAATTCCTAAGCATCTGTATCGCTCTGCTCCCCACCTACTCATGCACCTGTGCAGATGCATCTTAAATGTATCTAACATGCCTACCTCTCCTACCCCTGCTGGCAACATGTTCCAGTTACCTACCATCCTCTGTGGAAAGTGCTTGCTGCGTAGATTCCCTTTCCCTCCTTCCTTCATTCCTTCCTTCAATGCTTCCTTCTGTCAATGTTCAATTCGTTCCTTCACTCACTCCTTCATTTATTCATTTTTACCTTCCATCATTCCTTCCTTCCTACTTTACTTCCTTCCTTCCCTCTTTCCTTCATTCCTTCCTTTGATCCTTCCTTCCATCATTCCTTCATTTCTTCATTCCTCCATTCCCTTCAGTTCTTCATTACTTTATTCCATATTTCCTTCACTCCTTCATGCCTTCCAACATCCTTCATTCATTCTGTCTTCTTTCCTTCATTCCTTCACTCCTTACTTCCTTCATTCATTTATTCCTTTCTTTGATTACTCCCACCTTCATTCTTTATTGCCTTCATTCTTACCTTCCTTCACTCCTTCGTTCCTTCATTCCTTCCGGGATTCCTTCATTCCTATCTTCCTTCATTCTTTCATTTCTTCCTTCCTTCATTCATTCCTTCATTCCTTTATTCCATCATTTCTTCCTTCATTCATTCCTTTATTTGTTCCTTCCTGCAATCCTTCCTTCATTCCTTTCTCCATTCTTCCCATCCTTCCTTCTTTCCTTCCCTCCTTCATTCCTGCCTTCATTCCTTCATTCTTTCCTTCATTCCTTCACTCATTCTTCCCTTCTTCCTTCCTTCCCTCATTCCATAATTTCTTCCCAAGAACAGCGCCAGAGACCTGGGTTCAATTCCTGCCTCAGGCGGCTGACTGTGTGGAGTTTGCACGTTCTCCCTGTGTCTGCGTGGGTTTCCTCCGGGTGCTCTGGTTTCCTCCCACAGTCCAAAGATGTGCAGGCCAGGTGAATTGGCCATGCTAAATTGCCCGTAGTGTTAGGTAAGGGGTAAATGTAGGGGTATGGGTGGGTTGCACTTCGGCGGGGTGGTGTGGACTTGTTGGGCCAGAGGGCCTGTTTCCACACTGTAAGTAATCTAATCTAATCTAAATGTAAGTAATCTAAACAAAGAAAACTTACCACCAAGAAACAGGACTTTCTGCCCTCCAAGCCTGAGCTGATCCAAGTCCACTTGTTTAAACCTACACCCTAATTCCTAAGGGTCTGTATCCCTCTACTACCCACCTGTTGATGAATCTGTGATGGCACACCTAAAATGAATCTACCGTGCCTGCCTCTACTACCTCTGCTGGCAACACATTCCAGGCACATACCACCCTCTGTGCAAAGTACTTGCGGCATATATTCCCTATCCTTTCTTCCTTCATTCCTTCAATGCTTCCTTCTTCATTCCTCTCTTCTCTCCTTCCTTCCTTCATTTCTTACTTCCTTAATTTCTTTATTCGTTTCTTCCCTCCTTTCTTCATTCCTTCCTTCAATCCTATATTCCTCTCTTCTTTGATCCTTCCTCCTTTCACCCTTTCCTTCCTTCCTTCGTTCTATCCTCCATTCCTTCATTCATTTCTTTCCACATTCCTTCCTTCATTCCTTCCAATCTTCATTCCTTCATTACTTCCTTCCTTCCTTCTTTCATTCCTTTATTCATTCCTTCCTTAATTTCTTCATTTCTTCCATTGTTCATTCCATCATTTCTTCCCGCGAACAAAGAGAGTTTACCACCCAGATACAGGACTTTCACCCCTCCAAGCCTGAGCCGATCAAAGTCCACTGTCTAATCCCATCTGCCAATTCCTAAGCACCTGCATCCATCTGCTCCCCACCTATTCATGCATACGTGCAGGCACACCTTGAATGAATCTACTGTGCCTGCCTCTACCAGCACTGCTGGCAAGGCATTCCAGGCATCTACCACCCTCTGTGTAAAGTAATCCTACATATTGTCCTCTTCCTTTTATCCTTCATTCCTTCCTTCAATGCTTCCTTCTGACAATGTTCCATCACTCCCTCCTTAATTTATTCTTTTTTTCTTCCATCATTCATTCCTTCCTATCTTACTTCCTTCATTCATTCCACGGTTCCTTCCTGCATTCCTTCATTCGTTCCTTCCTTCCATCATTCCTTCATTCTTTCATTTCTTCATTCCTTCTTTTCCTTCATTTCTTCATTACCTCATTCCATCATTCTATCCTTCCTTCATTACTTCATACCTTCTGACATCCTTCCTTACTTCCTTCATGATCCTCTTCCCACCTTCCTTCATTCCTTACTTCCTTAATTCCATTATTCCTTCCTTCATTTACTCCTACCTTTATTCCTTCCTTCATTGCTTCCTTCCTTACTTCATTAATTCCTGCCTTCCTTCCTTCATGCCTTCCTTCATTCATTTGTTCATTCATTCCATCATTCCTTCTTCCATTCCATGATTCATTCATTCCTTCATTTCTTCTTTCATTCCTTTCCTCCTTTCCACCTTCCATCCTTCATTAATCTATCCTTCCTTCATTCATTCCTTCCTTTCTTTCTTCCTTATTTCCTTCATCCATTCCTCCATTCCTTTCCTATTCCTTTGTTTCCTTCGTTCTTCCTTAATTCCTTCTTCATTCTTTCCCACCTTCATTTATTCCTTCATTCCTTAGTTCTTTCCTTGATTACTAGCTTCATTCTTTCCTTCATTCCTTTCGCCCTCCCTTCCTTCATTTCCTCATTTTTTTCTGTCATTCATTTGTTCTTTCATTCATTTGTACCTTCACTCCTTTATTCCTTCATTCATTGCATCATTAATCTTTCCTTCCTTCCATCGTCCGTTCTGTCCTTTATTTCCTTCCTTCATTCATTCCTTCTTTCCTTCCTTCATTCTTGTAATTGTTCCTTCTGACATTCCTTCCTTCATTTCTTCCTTCCTTAATTTCTTCTTTCATTCCGTCATTCCATCCTTCCTTCCTCCAGTCCTTCTTTCCTATCTTCCTTCATTCCAATACATTTTAATTTTGTTGTTCCTTCCTTCCTTCATTCCTTCGTACCTTCATTCCTTCATTACCTCATTTCTTCCTTCATTCCTTCCTTCATTCCTTTCTTTCTTAATTCCTTCCTTCACTTATTCCTTCCTTCATTCCTTCCTTGACTCATTAATACCTTCATTTCATAATTCCTTCCTTTTTTCATTCCATCCGTCATTCATTCAGTCCTTTCATCATTCATTCCTTCCTTCCTTCATTTCTTCCTTCATTCCTACTTTCATTCCTCCCTTCGTTCCTTCCTTCCTTCTTTCCTTCATTCCAACATTCATTCCTCCCTTGTCCCTTCCTTCATTCCTTCAATCATTCCTTCAGTCCTTCTTTCATTCTTTGCTTCATTCCTTCCTTCATTCCTTCTTCCATTCTTTCCCTTCATCTTTCTTGCCTTCCTTAATTCATTTCTGCATTCACTTTGTCCATCAATCATTCCTTCATAAGTTCCTTCCTTCCATCATTCATTCCTTTGTTCCTTCCTGCATTCCTTCTGCCATTCCTTTCTTTATTCTTTCTGTCCTTCCTTCTTTCCTTCAATCCTTCATTGCTTCCTTCAGTCCTTCCTTCATTCCTTCCTTCATTTCTTCTTTCATTCCGTCATTCCATCTTTCCTTCCTCCATTCCTTCTTTCCAATCTTCCTTCATTTCTCTACATATTAATTTTGTCATTCCTTCCTTCCTTCATTCCTTCGTACCTTTATTCCTTCATTACTTCATTCCTACCTTTCTAAATTCCTTGCTTCACTTATTCCTTCCTTCAATCCTTGCTTGATTCATTATTCCTCCATTCATTCATTCAGTCCTTTCTTCATTTCTTCCTTCCTTCATTCCTTCTTTCATTCATCCCTTCGTTCCTTTCTTCCTTCTTTCCTTCATTCATTCCTTCATTCTTTTCCTAGTTGCATCCCTAATTTCTTCCTTCCATCCTTTAATCATTCCATCAGTCCTTCCTTCACTCCTTCCTTCATTCTTCCCTTGTCCCTTCCTTCATTCCTTCAATCATTCCTTCATTCCTTCCGTGATTCCTTCCTTCATTCCCTTCTTCATTCCTTCAGTCCTTCCTTCATTCTTTGCTTAATTCCTTCATTCATCCATTCATTCAGACCTCCGTTCATTTCTTCCTTCATTCATTCTTCCCTTCATTCCTTCCTTACTGCATCCCTTCCTTCCTTCATTCTCGCCCTCCTTCTTTCTTCCCTTAATTTCTCCCATCATTCCCTCCGTCCTTCGTTTCTTCCTTCCTTCATTGCTTCCATTCTTCATTCCTTCAGTCCTTCCTTCATTTCTTCTTCCTTTATTCCTTCTGTCATCCATCATTCATTCCTCCCTTGTTCCTTCCTTTATTCCTTCATTGTTTCATCCTTTCATTCCCTCCTCCACTCCTTCAGTCATTTCTTCATTCCTTCCTTCCCTTCATTCCTTTCTTCCTTCATTCATTCTTCATCCTTCCCTCATTCTTTCCACTACTGCTTCCTTCCTTCATTTATTCCATCATTTCTTCCTCCCTTACTTCATTACTTCCTCCATTCCTTCCTTTTTTATTGCACCCTTCATTCCTTCATTTGTTCCTTCCCTCATTCTTTCAGTCCTCCCTATATTCCCTCCTTCATTTCTCCCTTCATACCTTCATTTCTTCATGCATTTCTTCATCTGTTCCTTCATCCCTTCCTTCATTCCTCCCTTCATTACTTCCTTCCATCACTCCTTCCTTCCTTCCTTTATTCCTTACTCCATTCCTCCCTTCATCCCTTCTTTCATTCCGTCCGTCATTCCTTAACAGTTTGGGCATGTCGGGGCTGCATGCAATGAATGAGAGGCTAATTTGTCATTAGTCGCGAGGGGCGTGCCTGCAGAGGATTCCCGAACCTCCTTAAAGCGAATGAGAAAATCAGGGAAGAACTCATCAGATTTCTGCAGACAGCGGGTGACTTCACGAAATCTGCCTGCTGTCGCGCTGAATGGATTGAATGGATTGAATGGATTAAGCCAGTCTGGCCGCGCTCCCCCATTGGCCCACATCTCTGCAGGGAATACCAGAGATCACTTGACAGATGCCTAGCGAGCCGCGTACGCCAAACGCAGCAAAGTGTTAACATCCTGTGGCAGACAGTTGTAAATATCGCACAACTGAATGAGCCAACCATTGAAGGAAGCGGGACACTTAATTGGATCGGGGGCATCCTGGAGCATAGCACGGACCAATCATGATACGGGGAGTCTGGGTGGAGTACTTCACCGCGTTCTGTGAGTGGAGAGTCATACCGAAGTGGCTACTCTGCCCAGGAGCCTCAGTGGAAGAGGAGACAGTAGCCCCTGAGCTGGAATCAGGGACAGGCGCATCAGAACCAGCAGGCCGAGCACTAGGACCCTGCGAAGCAAGTGAAGTATCGGGCTGGTGTGAAAGGGCAGCAGCTCCAGCATCCCGACCGTGCAGCAATTTCATCAACCTGAGAGTCGGAGTCTGAGGTAGGGATGGCAGTTTTGGGGTACTGGGTGGAATAAGTTGGAGGGAGGGGATAGGGGGTATTCCCCTATAGGAGCGGAAGGGACGGCAGCTTCACTAGAACGCTGAGAGCAGTTTTTGGTCTTGGGGGGCTGATGGCCTTTAGCAACTTCCTTAAACTTTTCCAGATATCCGAGTGGCCCAGGAGAGATCCCCGTAACCACCCTCAATGTTCGCATGCCATTAATCAATCTTATCCAACCGAAAAGAGCCCCCATAAGGCTAATCGCCATGGGACCATCCGTACAGATCGAAGGTGAAAGGGACGGTGTCAGCCGGCGAACCCGGGGGAATGAGAGGGTCTCCTACCTTCCTCTTGCATCGAACATATTTACCATTGCACTTCACGATAGCCCCTGAGGGGGGCAAAAGGACAGGGTCCGGCCTGCACAGCGGAACAGGGTTGACCTATCTCGGGGGCCAGCGCTTCAATCGGTCCCGTAAATACTCGCGAACCCATCACCCCGACCCGGAATCGCAAACAATCACCTGTGAACAAAGAAACAAAGCAACCTAAACACACAAAGACAAACGGCATAACAGCAGTAATAGCAGCACCACAAACACTCCTCAAGGTCCTTACAGAAGCAATGTTCTGGGCCACAGTCCGTCTTCCGTCTCGCTCCGGGGATCAGCCCGCGAGATCAGCTCAGGTTAAACCAAAAATAAATTTAATACGATCTTTCCCTTATGCCGTCTTGCCCTCAGCAAGGCTCAGGTCAGGATCACGTGCGTGACCAATAAAAGTAATTTCGAGTGACCCTTCACACTCTAACAGCCAACTAAACACAAAGTGAAAGCTGTATCTCTTAGAAGACAAACCCCACAGTAAATAAAACAGAGGCCGAGCCGACTACACCAATTGTTGAAGAAAACTCTCGAGACTCGGACCTTGGGAACTGATTACTTTATTACATGATATATCATGGGAAATTCACCGTCCTAACTGTGGCTAGGTACATGAGGATACTGCAGGATTATATAGAGAACACAGATAGGAGCTGATCGTTAATTACACAGTTTGGCATGCTTACATGTTGGTGCTAAATTAAAGGTTAGTCATTAAGTTCAAAACTAAAGCAGTATTATGCATTCCACAAGTGGACAGAACAAATGGTATCACCATCTTTTCTAGTTACACAGATTGCTAACACTAGGCAGAGATATCCCTAATTAGCTGAATGACTCGTGGCAATAACTCGTGGAAGAAGTGGGACTAATTGGCAAGTCTATGTCAGCTCGCTACAGCCTGCGCTGATCATTCGGCAAAGGGAGGACACACTGTCTTGACACCTTAGGAAGATACGGCTGACCTTTTACGTTACCTCATAGTAAGGAATGCACAGCCAGCCAAGTTCTGGCTGGGGACACAAAATGGTTTCTCAGCCGGATTAGGAAAATGGCTTCCAGGCAAATAATGTAAACTTTTCCGAAACACATTCATTGATTCATTCAATGAATCAGATGTAGCATCTGTTGATTCATTCATTTTATGTATCAAACGTTGTATTCATTCCTTCATTCATAGAATGAACCAAACTTTTTATGCACGCATTCTTTCCTTACTTCAGTGAATTCACTCATTGAATCAAAATTTGTATTCATTCATTGACTCGTTCAATGAATCAGATATAGCATCCGTTGATTCATTCATTTTATGTTTCCAATGTTGTTTTCATCCGCTCATTCATTCAATGCACCAAACATTGTATTCAGTCATTCTTGCATTAAATGAAATAAATGTAGTAGTCATTTGATCATTTACTCAATGAAGCAAACATAATCATTCATTCGGTCATTCAATGAATCAAAAGTTGCATTCATTCAATCATTTATTCATTCGTTCAATTAATCAATTCATGGAATCGATTATTGTTCTCATTCATTTACTCATTCATTGAAGGATTAGATGTTCCTAATCATTCATTCATTTTTTGAATCGATCTTCATAATCATTCATTCATAGTTCAATCAATTAAAGGAGTCCATCTTGTTTACCATTTATTAAATCATTAATTTAAAGTATCCATCATTCGAATCATCCATTCAGTGACTCATTGTTCAAGGAATCCAAGTTTTGTAATCATTCGTTCATGCATTAATTCATTAATTCATTCATTCATTCATTCGTTCCTTCATTCATTTATTCATTCATTAAAGATATAGATCTTTGTTATCATTCATGCATTCATTGATTCAGTTGGCTAGCCATTCGTTCATTCATTCAATGATTAGCAACATCTAATCCTTCAATGAATGAGTAATTGCGTGAATTGTTTGATTAATTTAATTGATCAACCTTGGTATTCATTTTATATAATCAAACTTTGCATTCATTCATTCATTCATTCGTTCAATTTTTTTATTCATTCAATGAGTCAAACGTTGCATTCATTCATTCAATGAATCAAACGTTGCATTTATTTATATTTTCTGGAATTAATCAGACAAATCAAATGAATGGATGAGTTATGAATACAACGTTTGATTCATTGAATGAATGAATGAATGAATACAACGTATGATCCTTTGGATACCTTAATCAATGGTCACCGTATTTCATTGGATTAATGGATACAACATTTGATTCATTCAATGAATGAATGCAACACTCTTTTCATTGAGCTTCCATAAATATATGAATGACAAAATACAACGTTCGATTCTCTGAAAGAACGAATGACTGAACGCAACGTTTGATTCATTGAATGAATGAATACAACGTCTGATCAATTGAATGAATGTTTGAATCCTTCAATGAATGAATGCAATGTTTGTTTAATTGAAAGAATGAATGCATGAGTACAGACAATGCATGAATTAGTAATTGAGTTAAACAAAGTTTATTTCATTGAATGAATTAATGAATTAGTACGTTTGATGTATATAATAAATGAATGCAACTTTTGATTCATTGAAGGAATAAATGATGATAAATATCATTTCCTTGAAGGAATGAATGAAAGTTTGCAAAGATGTATGCCTTGATTGAATAAATGCATGAATGAATGAATGATTGCCAAGTTCAATTCCTTAAATGTATGAGTGAAGATATTAATGTTGAGAAAGATCAATTCCTTGAATGAATGATTGAATGGTTGCAAAGGTCAATTCCATGAAGGAATGGATGAATGAACGAATGAAAGAATAAAAGAATGAATGAATTAATGTATAATTACAATGATCTATTCCTTGAATGAATGAATGAAAATCAATTCCTTGAGTGAATGACTGAATGACTGATTACACACGATCTACTCGTATAAATGATGGAATGGTTGCAAAAATAAATGACTTTCACGAATGAATGAATGAGTGATTATAAAGATGGATTCCCTGAATGAACTAAAGAATAAGATTGCTAAGGTTGATTCCTTGAATGAATGACTAATTGAATGGTTAAAAATATTGATCATTGAATAAACAAATGAATGCATGAACAAATGATTGATTCCTT
Source organism: Chiloscyllium punctatum (assembly GCF_047496795.1). Lineage (NCBI taxonomy): Eukaryota > Metazoa > Chordata > Chondrichthyes > Orectolobiformes > Hemiscylliidae > Chiloscyllium > Chiloscyllium punctatum. The sequence continues at coordinate 38,465,837 of NC_092779.1, forward strand.
GAAAGAATTAACTAATGAATATATGCTTGCAAAGATCGATTTCTTCAATGAATGAATAGCGACAATGATGAATACTGTGAATGATTGAATGAATGAATGATTACAAAGATCAATTACTTGAACAATTACTAATTTCAATTCCTTGCATGAAACATTTAATGAATTGATTGATGTTTGCATAAATGTATTCCTAGAATGAATGAATGATTACAAAGATTGACTCATTGAATTAATGAATGATAACAAAGGTCGATTCTTTGAATGATTGAATGAATGGTCAAATTCATTCCTTGAATGAATGAATGAATGAATGAATGATTACAAAGATTGAGTCCCTGAATTAATCAATTAATAAATGAATATTGTGTCCAGTTCTGGTTGCCCCACTATAGGAAAGATACAGAGGCTTTGGAGAGGGTGCAAGGTTTACCAGGATGGTACCTTGTCTGGAGGGCTTGCCTTATGAAGAATGGTTGAATACGCTTTGGAGAGAAGGAGGAAGAGAGGAGACCTGATCGAGGAATACAAGATAATGAGTGGAATAAATAGAGTCAATAGCCAGAGACTTTACCCCAGATTGACTGGTATGAGGAGTCATAGTTTGAAAATATTAGGAAGTAGATATAAAGGATACGTCAGAGGTAGATTCTTTATGCAGAGAATTGTGAATGCATGGAATGCATTGTGAGCTGTGGTGGTGGAAGCAGAGTCATTAGGGACATTTAAGTGACTCATGGACATGCGCATGGATGTGAGTTGAGAGTGCGTAGGTTAAGCTATTATATTTTACATTAGAATTTAACCTCGGCACAACATCATGGGCCAAAGGGCCTGTTCTGTGCTGTACTTCTCTATGTTTATGTTCTAATGAAGGAATGCTTACAACAATTGATTCCTTGAATGAGTAGATGAATGCTGACACAGATCGATTCCTTGAATGAATGTTTGACTGTAATCAATGACTGCAACATCTGATTAATTGAATAAATGAATGAATACAACATTTGATTTACTGAATCGATCAATGACTACCACATTTGCTTCATTAAATGAATGAATGAGTACGTTTGATTCATTAAATGAATCATTCATTCATTGAAGGAATACAATGTTTGATTTACTGAAGGAATGAACTAATGACCACGTTGATTGATTGAATGAATGAATGAATGAATACAATGTTTAATTCATTGAATGAATCAGTGAATGAATGATGATCGGATGACGGGATGATTGAATGAATGAATACAATGTTTGATTCATTGAATGGTTTAGTGAATCACTTCAACATGTGATACATTGAATGTATGAATGAATGGATACAAAGTTTGATCCGTTGAATGAATTAATGAATACAACGTCTGATTGATTGAATGTATGAAGCCAAGAAGACAATGTTTGATTCATTGAATGAATGTTTGAATTAATATTCTTTGATGCATTGAATAATGAATGAATGAACGAATGCATCATTTGATACATTGAGTGCATGAATGACTGGAAACAACGTTTGATTCATTGAATGAATGAATTCAATGTTTGATTCATTGAATGAATGAATTCACTGTTTCATTCATTGAATGGATGAATGAATGAATAAAGATAACATTTGATTCATTGAAAAAATGAATGAGTGAATGAATGCATTTGATTAATTGAATGACTTTTGATGTGTACAACTTTTGATTCATTGGATGTACGAAGCTTTAATTCTATGAATGAATGAACACAATGTTTGATTCATTCAATGACTGAATGAATGAATGAGCACAATGTTTAATTCTTTGAATGAATGAATGCAATGTTTGATGCATTTCAATGAATGTATGAACGAATGCAATATTTGATTCATTTAATGAATTAATGAGAACCACATGTTATGCATTGAATGAATGAGTGAATTAATTAATGCAATGTTTGTTTAATTTAATGAATGAAGACAATGTTTGATTTATTGTTTGAATGAATGATTGAATACAACTTTTGATTAATTGAATGACCAAGTTGGTGACTGAATGTAATCTAATCCAGGTCAATACCTGGATTACTCCTGGTGCTTCAAGCTAATGCAGTAGAAATGGGTGGTTGAGGAGCTGGTGCAGGGCAGAAGTGTTCACATTTTAAACAGGGTGGCACAGTGGCTCAGTGGTCAACACTGCTGCCTCACAGCACCAGGGACCGAGGTTCAACACCATTATCCCCTTGAAACTGATAACTAAACTTAGAGATCTTGGACGAAGCCCCACTCTCCGCAACTGGATCCTCTGTTTCCTGACCCACAATCAGTGAAGATTGGGGACAATATTTCATCCTCAACACTGGAGTTTCCTAGGGGTGTGTACTCAGCCTCCTACTACACTCACTGTATATCCATGACTGCATCACCAAATGGCAGGCTAATGTCATTTACAACTTTGCTGATGACACCACCATAGTTGGTCAAATCTCAGATGGCGATGAAACAGACCTGGAATAACTGTGTACTGAGAACAACTTAGCTCTCAATGCCAGCAAAACCAAGGAACTCATTATCGACTTTTGGTGGCGCATCCCGCCACCCCACCCCCGCCTAACCCACAACCCCCGCCCCCCTCCACACACACACATACAATGGTAGAACGAACGCAGAGTGTCAAGCTCCTGGGGGAGTGGCCATCCACAACAAGCTTTCTTGGACTCTTCATGTGGACGCACTGGTTATGAAGGCCCAACAACAATTCATCTTCTTCAGGCAGCTGAGGAAATTTGGCATGATGGTAAATATTTATAGGTGTGACATTGAGAGCATTCTTTCTAGATCTATCAGTAGCTGGTATGGCAACTGTACAATTCAAGATTGGTGATGGTTATAAAGAGTCATGAACTTGGCTGGGACATTACAAAGGCCAACTTCCCATCTATAGTATCAATCTACCAGGCCCATTGTCAAGGAAAGGCCACCATCATTCTTAAAGATCCATCCAACGCTCAAAATATTTTTCTACAACCTTTACCATTGGGGAGAAGGTACTGAATGGACTCACAAACACTTAACATTTGCCTGTACCTGTGTTTTTGTTTTTTGCTGATGTTTACTTGTTATTTACTATCTATATTACTTAACTATGTGATCACAGATCTGCCTGTACTGCTCGCAAGACAAAGTTTTTTACTGTGCCTCGGTACATGTTACAATAAATTCAATTCAATTTCATTCAATTCTAGCCTCAGGCGACTGTGTGTGTACATTCTCCCTGTGTCGGTGTGATTTTCTCCCAAGTGTTCTGGTTTCTGCCCACAATCCAAAGATGTGCAGGTCAGATGAATTGGTCATGCTAAATTGTCCCATAGTGCTACATGCATTAGTCAGGTGTAAACGTAAGGGTATGTGTGGGTTACTCTTTGGAGATCAGTGTGGACTTGTGGGCCAAATGGCCTGTTTCCACGCTGCAGGTAATCTAATATAACGTTTGATTCATTATTTGAATAATGAATATTCATTATTAGTGGGCAGCACGGTGGCACAGTGGTTAGCACTGCTGCCTCACAGCGCCTGAGACCCGGGTTCAATTCCCACCTCAGGCGACTGACTGTGTGGAGTTTGCACATTCTCCACGTGTCTGCGTGGGTTTCCTCCGGGTGCTCCGGTTTCCTCCCACAATCCAAAGATGTGCAGGTCAGGTGAATTGGCCATGCTAAATTGCCCGTAGTGTTAGGTAATGGGTAAATGTAGGGGTATAGGTGGGTTGCGCTTCATCGGGTTGGTGTGGACTTGTTGAGCCGAAGGGCCTGTTTCCACATTGTCATGTAATGTAATCTAATCTAATCTAAATGAATGAAAACAACATTTACATAATTGAACCAATGAATTAATTAATACAATGTTTGATTTAAATGCTTTAAGGAATTAATGGATGATTAGAATGGTCAATTCATCGAATGACTGAATGCAATGTTGGAATCATTGAATGAATGAATGAATACAAAGTTTGATTCATTAAATGTTTGAATGAATAAATAAACTTGGTATTCATTGAATGAATTAATCAATCAATTCAATGCTTGGTTCATTGAATGTATGAATGAGTGACACAACGTTTGATGCATTGAATGAATGAGTTAATGAATGAACACAACAATTGATTCCTTGAACAAATGAATGAATCACGTTATTGGTGAAATGAATGAATCCATGAAGACAAAGCTTGATTCAATGAACCAATGAATCAATGAATGAACACTTTGTTTGGTTTATTGAATGACGAATGAATGAATACAACGTTTGATGCATTGAATGAATGAATAAATGATTGCAGCATTTGATCCATTGAATGAATCAGTGAATGAATACAATGCTTGATTCATTGACTGAGTGAATCAATGAATGCAATTCATTGATTGAATGAACGAATCATTCAGTTTAGCGTCTGATTCACTGAATGAATGATTGAATACAACGTTTGTTTCATTGAATGAATGAAAATAGTGTTAATTCTTTGAATGATTGAATACAACGTTTGTTTCATTGAATGAATGAAGTGTTAACTTTTTGAATGAATGATTTTTTTTTCATTGAATGAATGAAGACAGCATTTGTTGAGTACCAGTGCAGAGAAGTTGGCAACCAGAAAGGGACGATATGTGAATCCAAGCACAGTGAACCTGATAAATGAAAACGGTGTGGTTGCAAATCCCAACCTTAAGAGCAAAAAAAAACAGAAAGGAAAGGACTTTATACAGCGCAGAGAGTATAAGACCTATAAAGGAAAGAGTTGCAAATCCCAGTGCAGACAATGCAAAAACCAGGAACGGATGGGTTATGAAACCCAGCGCAGATACTGTGATAATTAGAAATGCAATGATAGCGAACGCCTGCACAGAGAGGTGAAAGCTAGTAAAGGAATCCCAATGCAGAGGGAGTGAAAACCAGAATTCCACTGCAGAGACCGTTAAAACTAGAAACAAAGGGGATGTGAATGCCAGCGCACAGAACATGCAAACTGGAAACAAAAGGATTGCAAATCCCCAATGAAGAGAAAACCAAAACTAGAACGGGAAGCATTGCAAATCCCAGTGTGGAGACAGCGAAAATCAGAAAGGGAATTGTTGTGAATACCAGTACAGACAGCAAGAAAACTAAAAAGGGAAAGTTTGTAAATTCCAGTGAACATTCCACGAAAACTAGAAAGGTTTGAATCCCAGTTAAGAGAGCACAAAAATGAAAAAGGCAAGGATTGTAAATTTCAGCACAGAGACAGCGAGAAGAAGAAATGTAAGCAAAGTAAATCCCAGCATAGAGACAGCGAAAACTAGAAAGGGGATGTTTGCCAACCCCAATGCAAAAAGCTAGAAAGGGAAGAATGGCAAATCCCACCGCAGAGATAACAAAAATAGAAAGGAAAAGGTTGCAAATCCCAGCACAGTGACAGCAAAAATGAGAAAGGGGATAGTTGTGAATCCCAGACAGAAAGTATGAAAACTAGAAAGGGAAAGTTCACAAATCCCAGTGCTGAGAGCACGTGAACTATAAAGGGAAGTTTGCAAATCCTAGTGCAAACAGCACAAAAACTACAAAGGGATGGGTTATGTTTCCCAGCGCACAGACAACGAAAACTAGAAAGGGTTGTGCATCCCAGTGCAGTAGACGGCAAAATATAGAAAGGGGATGGCAGTGAATCCCAGTGCATGGAAAGTGAAATCTACAGAGGGAAAGGCTGCGAATGCCAGCATAAAGAGCAGGATAACTGGAAAGGGAAAGATTGCAAACCTCACCGCAGAGACCATAAAAACTAGAAAGGGAGAGGTTGCGACTCACAGTGTAGAGAGCATGAAAAACTGTGTGAATCCCAGCCCAGAGAGAATGAAACTGGAAAGGAAAGGTTTGTGAATCCCAGCGCGGAGAGCATAGGAGCTATAAAGGGAAATGTTGTAAGGACCAGTACAGACAGCGCGAAAACTAGAAAGGGGTGGGTTATGAATCCCAGTGCTGTAACAGCAAAACCTAGAAAAGGGATGGCAGTAAATACCAGAGCAGGGAATCTACAAAGGGAGAGGTCGTGAATGCTAGAGTAGGAGCACGAAAACTAAGAAGGGAAGGATTGCAAATCCCACGGCAGAACCTATGAAAGCTAGAAAAGGAAGGGTTGCAAATCGCAGAACGGAGACAGAGAAGACTAGAAAGTGGGTGGTTGTGAATCCCAGCGCAACAGCGTGAAAACTAGAAAGGGAAGGATGTGAATCACAGCGCAGAGACTGCAAAAATTGGTAACAAGAAGAGTTGCGAACTCCTGCGCAGAGAGCATGAGAACTAGAAAATGAAGTGTTGCAAATCACAGCGCAGGGACAGTGAAAACGAGACTGAGATGGCAGTGAATCCCAGCACAGGGACTGTGAAATCTACAAAGGGAAAGGTTGCGAATGCCAGCGTAGAGAGCACGAAAACTGGAAAGGGAAGGTCGCAAATACCAGCATGGAGACAGAGAAAACTAGAAAGTGGATAGTTGTGAATCCCAGTGCAGACAAAGGAATCCCAGTGCAGACATGCGAATCATGCCGCAGAGACCATGAAAACTAGTAAGGGAAGGGTTGCAAATCCCAGTGTGGAGACAGCGAAAATGAGAAACGGGATGGTTGTGAATCCCAGCGCACAGACTGCGAAAATTAGAAAGGGAAAGTTTACGTGCTGAAAGCATGTAATCTAGAAAGGGAGTGGTGTGAACAACAGTGCAGAGTGCATGAGATCTATAAAGGAAAGGGTTGCAAATCCCAGCAGAGAGACAGCAAAACCTAAAAAGGGGATTGCGGTGAATCCCAGCGTAGAGGGCATGAAAACTAGAAAAGGAAGGGTTGCAAATTCCAGTAAAGAGACTTGAAATCTAGAAAGGGATGTGCTGCAAACCCGAGCGCAGAGGCAGCGAAAATTAGAAAGTAGATGGTTGAGAATCCCAGCGCAGAGAGCGTGAAAACTGGAAAAGGAAGACATGCAAATCATAGTGCTGAGAGTGTGAAAACTATAAAGGGTAGGATTGCAATTCCCAAAAGCATAAGCTAGAAAGAGGAATGCCAGCGCATTCCATTAAGAGCTGAGAGAGCATAGAGTCATAGAGATGTACAGCATGGAAACAGACCCTTTGGCCCAACCCGTCCATGCCGACCAGATATCCCAACCCAATCTAGTTCCACCTGCCAGCACCCGGCCCATATCCCTCCAAACTCTTCCTATACATATACCCATCCAAAAGCCTCTTAAATGTTGTATTGAACCAGCCTCCACCACATCCTCTGGCAGCTCAATCCATACGTACCACCCTCTGCGTGAAAAGGTTAGTCCTTAGGTCTCTTTTATATCTTTTGCCTCTCACCCTAAACCTATGCCCTCTAGTTCTGGACTCCCCGACCCCAGGGAAAAGACTTTGTGTATTTATCCTATCTATGCCCCTCATAATTTTGTAAACCACTATAAGGTCACCCCTCAGCCTCCGACGCTCCTGGGAAAACAGCCCCAGCCTGTTCAGCCTCTCCCAGTAGCTCAGATCCTCCAACCCTGGCAACATCCTTGTAAATCGTTTCTGAACCCTTTCAAGTTTCACAACATCTTTCCGATAGGAAAGAGACCAGAATTGCACGCAATATTCCAACAGTGGCCTAACCAATGTCCTGTAGGTTGCAAATTCCAGTGCAGAGAACATGAAATGTAGACAAGGAAGGGTTGCAAATCTGAGCACAGAGGCGCGCAGAGAGCTTGAAAACCCGAAAGGGCAGTACAGAGACATTGACAACTGGAAAGGGAAGGGTTGTGAATCCCAGCATAGAGACCATGAAAACTAAAATGGGACAGATGTGAATCCCAGTGTAGAGAGTATAAGAAATATAAATGTAAGTTTTGCAAATCCTAGTCCAGACAGCGCGAAAACTGGAAAGAGATGGGTTATGGATGCCGGTGCAGAGACTGCGAAAACTGGAAAGGACAGCATTGAGAATATGACAATGAGAAAGGGGAGGATTGTGAATGTCAGCACAGAAAGCGCGAAAACTGGAAGAGGTAGGCTCGCGAATTTCGAAGAAAGTGGAAATGTGAAAGGGAACAGTTACGAATCCGAGCGCACACAGTGCGAAAACTAACAAGGAAGGGTTGCAAATCCCAGCGCAAAGAACGTGACAACTAGAAGAGGAAGGCTTGAGAAACCTGCTGCTGACAGTGTGAACACTGGAAAGGAAAGAGTTGCGAATCCCAGCACAGACAGCGCGAAAACTAAAAAAGGAAGGATTTCAAATCCCAACGCAGAGGGCGTGATGACATGAATTCCCGCCGCCCCCCAACTGGACAGACTTGGTGAGGTAATATTAGCAGTTATTGGAGCACACATCTTTTTGAAAATGTATTTGTAAATGGAGACATTCTACTCAGCTGAAGTTAACATCAGTTAATAGAATAACAGCACATTCTGCTCGTCTGGTGTTTTTTCTCTCTCTTATCGCTCCCTCATGCAGAATTTAAGGGGCCTCAATTAATAGGACCTACAAATAAGAGGAACAAACCCTCAACTCCAGGACAGTAACCGAAATTATGTTGCGTGTAAACATGTTGTGCAATTGTGTGGCCTAATTAAGTATATTGTTGAGTCCTTTGTGAGCCTCTCTCAATTTTGACCCCATTAAGAGCTGACAGGTACAAAGGACAGGATATTCAAAGAGCTCTATCCCTCTGAGAACTATTCATTTTAATGTGTTGGAAGTGTTAGAATGGCCACTAGGGTTTACATAGCTAGTAAATATATCGCAACGAACAGTGTATGGACATGAATAATACCTGAGTTAAGAGGGAATCCGCCGGATCCAGCTTTTCTACTTGTAAGAGTTTGGACCAACCCCATTATGATATCTCTCATAGCTCATCATTTGTTACCATTACTATTTATCAAAGATAGATCTATATTTGTTTTGCTTGTTCCAAGAAGAGAATGTGCCCTGCAGGTCAGTGTCGCTGCACTCAGTATTTTAATATCACTTGGGCTATATCTAAACTTACCTTTACTCATCTAATGTCAGCCAAAACATTTAATAACATCTGGCATTCTGACTATTTAACTATATTATTCATGTGCATCCACCTTTTGTATGGGTGCAGAGCCACGCCTGGCTACCAACTTCATGGACAGTTTGATGTTACTTAAGTTATGTGGTACTTAATGTACATCATATGCTATCCCTCCTGAAGAGATCACGCAAACTACATAAATGTGCCAATATAGAAAAGGAAAGGTTTTTTCCCATCTTCTTACCCTGGTACAGTGTAACCAAGCTAACTAGGGAATCTACTAATATGACAGGTACCTTAGAACAGGTAGCAAATGATACCTCTCAGGCTCTTGTTAAGATGGTGACCATGTGAACCACAATATTACAGGATGGGATGACACTCGATTGGCTACTAGCAGAAAAGGGTACTGGTTGGCAAGTGTCACGAAGCCAGTTTCTTTCCTTTTCTAAAAGCTGTTGCTAGGCTCAAGGATACTCTGCCCTGGATTTTTTTTTCTCAGAAGGGTAATAAACCAGGCCAGGGTCCAATCAGTCAGGTTTTGGTACCTAGATGAAAAGGGTTTAGTTTATGTGTAAACAGATGAACCTTCAGGCCAAAGTGGCCATGTTTTAGAAGTTACCTGTATAATGAAAGTGGAGTGGTCAGCTGTCTAGCTGAGCAGATTTAGTTCAATCTTGAACTGGTTGGAAATTCAACAGGGAGTTGTGTGGAAACTTCCAGTCTCTCTTTTCTGCCCTTCTACTTCAACCTGTAAGCATGTGTTCCATTTATACTGGTTTTTAAAGGGAGTTTGCTTATTGGGACTGTTGTGTATATTCAGGACAGCATTATTAAGTCTAGTTGGATAGGCTGAGTTCTGTAGGAGTTCTTTATTCTGTTCTTTGCGTTTCATTGTGTTATTTTATGAATAAAATTTTGTCTGTTTTAAAATCTAGTAGTCAACTTAGCTAACTTAAACCAGGTAATTTTCACTGTACACTCACCAAAACAAATTACAAAGTTATGATCTGAGCTGTCTGCTTAGACAAAACATTCATTTTGAGTGGTCTGACTTAGTCCATAACACAAGAAGTATTGCACCTACAACCCAGACAATTCTGAGAAAATTACTGATTTGGCTGATCATATACATTATGAAATAGTCAAATTCAAGCAACCCCAATCATTGACCCTCTTGATTTGGGTGATGGGATGGCTGGGATCCCTGTTGCAATTGCCTGTTTTGTAAGAGACAAAATGGCTGGAATTTAAAAAGCCTGCTTTATTCAACAAAATGGCTGGACTACTAAAAAAACTTACTTCAGCAAATATAAAACACAATGAACTTTTAAAAAGCAATTATTTAAAAGCAAAAGACAGCATTATCTGTGTGTCAAGATTCCAAAGAATGCAAATACAGTGATCAAAGAAGATCTTAAAGAGCATTTGGAAGATTGTAACAAATGAAACTATACAAAACCTTTGGAATTGCGACAATGAGTAATTTAATTCTAGTCTCATTAAAGATGTGTTCAGCCATAAAACAACAGCTGAGATTATCTTGCAGAAATTATCTGTCTCTTTGAAACTATTTGCAATATTAATAAGTTCTAATGAAATATTTTTTAAAATAATCAAGTGCCTGACATATGTTGTCTGATTAACTAAAAAAAATTCTAAAATTGTAACTATTATTAGTTATGAATTTTTATAATAAAAACATTTTTAAGATGCAATGGAATGATGTAATGGAGCTGGTACAATGGCCAAATAAATTGAAGCAGTGCTAAGAGATAAACATTGAGGGACATAACCAAACAACAACAGCCAGTAACTTTCAAATGCAACATAGAAAGATATTGAGGCCGAGAGAGTACAATCATTGATCAGGTATTTTACAAGATTCGTCCTACAGAAGGGAAAGGGAGGATACAGTAGCCATATTGTGTTTATTAAAACACAAAGTGTATGAAAATACTGCTCTTTACTGTATGATCAATGTGCCATGGATCTATCTTCCCATTTGAGCTAAAGATTAAGGGATAAACTGCTTTTTCACATCCAGGCCAGATTCAAGGAAGATCCTTTGGCCCCCTCTCTGTTAAATAAACCTTTACTACCTGTATTCTGCCTGCCAACTGAGTCTTTGTCTCTTGGGGTAATTTTGCTCCTACACACGCACAACAGCATTTCTGGTCTTCTGGTAAGTTAAAGCAATAACTTGATCCATGACATTTTCCTTGTGAGCTCCTATTTTTGGATGCTTTAGTGAAACCTAATTAGTAAAAAAAAAGTCACATGCACTTTATTTATTGTTGATGTACTTGCCTCTTTGTGGGACATAAATTTGCAGATTTAACTTTGATGCATTGTCTGAGAGCATAATGGGGTGATTTGAAAAGCAGGTGAACACAAAAGTGCTATAAGGACTCAACAACTTATGACTTAGAGCTCAACAACTTATGACTTATACAAACTTGGACAGCATTGATGCACCCTTTAGGGCCTTTGTCTTCTAACCTTGAAGTACTGTTCTAACTCCCCTTCTCCAAACAACATCCAGGATTTGAGGCCTTCCTACTTCCTTCATCCATTGAACTAACCACATCTTCTATCCTCCTCTGATTCCTTTGCCCCTCCTGCAGTCTTTTCACTCCATTGTATATTTCCCTTCCCCTGCTACAGTCTTGCCAGTTATATGCGTACACGTGAGCTACTATTTACCTGTTTCTTTCCTTGTGCTGTCGAGCTGAATAGAGAAAACTGCAGATGTCATATACAGTTGGATAATGCTGACTGGTGCATGCAGTTTTAAACAACTATGAAGTAGGTACTAATAGAGATTCTCATAGAACATAGAACAATACAGCGCAGAACAGGCCTTTAATGTTGCACTGACCTGTGAAGTATTCTCAGCTCATCCCCCTACACTATCCCAAAATCATCCATGTGTTTATCTAAGGATTGTTTAAATCTCCCCAATGTGGCTGAGGTGACTACCTTAGCAGCTAGGGCATTCCATGCCCTTAACGACTCTCTGCGTAAAGAACCTGCCTATGACATCTGTCTTAAATCCCCTCAGCTTGTAGTTGTGCCCTCTCGTATAAGCTGACGTCATTATCCTAGGAAAAGGTTTTTCTCTGTCTACCCTATCTAATCCTCTGATCATCTTGCATGCCTCTATCAAATCCCCCCTTAAGCCTTCTTCTTTCTAATGACAACAGACCCAAGTCTCTCAGCCTTTCCTCATAAGACCTTCCCTCCAGACCAGGCAGCATCCTGGTAAATCTCCTCTGCACCTTTTCCAATGCTTTCACATCCTTTCTGTAATGGGGGTGACCAGAACCGTACACAAATTCATGTTCCACTGAATTTATTTTAAAGGTGGGGTTTAATTCTTAAATACAGTTTTATGCTAATGGTTAAATATATCATATTCTAAATGTGAACCTCCCACAAAATGGCATGAGACTTAACAAATATGCTGCTGACTTTTTATCTGTACCTTAAGTTTTACATTTCAGGAAAAAACATAACACAGTTGTAAGCAGTTTTAGATCTCAAGAACACCACAAGTCAAGCAATTTGGACGTACAAAATCAGAAGCCTCTTCAAAATTGTTGAAAATGCGTGAAAGCATTTGCATCTCACGAACAAGCATAACACAGCAATAAGACCAAGTACGAAAGAGAAAAGCAAAACATTCCACAAAATTGCAGAAAATGTGTGAATATCTTTGTAATCAGTTGTAGATCTCAAGAACATGCACAACTATGCCAGAGATGGAACTTTGAAGCATGAAATCAGAACCTTCTACGAAATTGTGGAAAAAGCTGGAAAATGCTTGAAAGCACTTGCAAATGTCAAATAAAACTCTATGTTAGCATGTTTTAAGCAGAGGATCAAAACCTTCTGCAAGATTGCTGAAATGTTGAAATGTCCTTGTAGGCATTGGAGATCGCAGCAAAACAAGCAAATCTGACATGAAAGATCAGTAGTTATAAAAAAAGGTGCAAATTGACAAAAGATGTCACTTGCAAATGTCAGGATTATGGTATTAAGTTGGGCAACTATGAAAGATCTCCAGCATCTGCAGTCCTCACTTTCTCCTCGAATTCCTGAAGAAGGGCTTATGCCCGAAACATCGATTCTCCTGTTCCTTGGATGCTGCCTGACCTGCTGCGCTTTTCCAGCAACACATTTGCACCCTGATCCCCAGTATCTGCAGTCCTCACTTTCTCCTCAAATATAAAAGAGACAATCAAAAGATTCCACAAAATTGCTGAAAATTTGGGATGGTCTTTCAAACCCAGTGGTAGATCTTAAGGGCATGCAGAAGAAGAACTCAGCAAGAGAAGCAATTTTGAAATACAAAATCAGAATGCTGGTTGATGCTTCAAAGCAGTTTGAAATGACAAAACCATGCAACATAAGCAATTTTCAAGCATAGAAACAAGACTTTGGCAAAATTGCGGAAAATGCTGAAATGTTCCTCATCAGATGTAGATCTCAAGAACACGAATTAAACAGCAACATAAAAAAACTACACAAGAGAAAAGCAAAACTTTCTCCATCATACCAGAAAATGCTGGAATGTCATTAAAACCAGTTATATATCTCATGAACAGACATAACAATTAAGGAACACTAAAGCAGAAAATCATAACTTTGAGTAAAACAATTGACAATGCTGGAAGAAACTTAACACCAGCTGTAGGTCTCAAGCACATTCTTAACACAGCCAGAGAAGCAATTTTGAAACAAAAAATCAGAATCTTCTGCAAAATTGTAACAAATGTTGGAAGATGCTTGAAAGCAGTTGCAAATGTCAATAACAGGCATGCAAAGATATGCAACTTTGAAACACAAAAACCAAATCTTCCACAAAATAATAAGAAACAATGGGAGATGCTTGAAAGCAGTTGCAAATATCACATACATGGTTAAAATACCAAGGTAATCTTGAAAGAATAATTAATTACTTAATCTTTAATCATGAAAGAGGAAAGCAAAAATTCTGAAATATTGCAGAAAATACTGGAATGTCCTTGAAATCAGTTATAGATCTCAAAAACATGCATAACACAGCAAGATAAGCAAATCTGAAACGCAAAATCAGAATCTTTTGGAGCGGCACGGCGGCTTGGTGTTTAGCACTGCTGCTTCACAGCACCAGGGACCTGGGTTCAGTTCCAGCCTTGGGCAACTGTCTTTGTGGAGTTTGAACATTCTCACTGCATCTGCATGGGTTTCCTCCAGGTCCAATTTCCTCTCACAATCCAAAGATGTGCAGGTTAGGTGAATAGGCCAAGGTAAGTTACCCATGGTGTTCAGGGATGTGTAGATCAGGTGCATTAATCAGAGGTAAATGTAAGGGAATGGTTCTGGGTTGGTTACTGTTCAGAGGGTCAGTGTAGACTTGTTGGGCTAAAGGATCTGTCTCCATACTGTAGGGATCCTTTGAGAAAGATTCTTCTTTTATAAAACTTTCAGCAAAATTGTGGAAAATGCTTGAAAACAGTTGTATTTCTCAAGAGCACATGTAAAACAGCAGGATAAGCAACTGTGAAAGAAATGAATAAATCTTTCTGCAAAATTGCAAAAATGCAGAAATGTACTTGAAATCAGTTGTACATCTTGAGAACATCTATAACAAAAAAAAATTCAGAACCTTATGCAAAAGTGCAGAAAATAGACCCCCAAAATGAGCGATGAGGTTGTCAATATGTGAAACCACAGGAGATGATCATTTAGGGCCACAAGACTAGACAGTGACTTTATTTAAGAAAACCTGTAAGAAGAGTCTGACAACTACAGATTGATGAATCTGACATCAGTGGTGGATGTTGGATTCATTGTTGGAGGGTATTCTGAGAAATAGGGGCTACATGCACTTGAAGAGCAAAGGACTGATTAGGGATCATCAAAATGGCTATGAATGTAGAAAATCATATCTTAGAAACTTGACTGAGATTCGAGGACATAACGAAGAAGACAGATGAGGACAGAACAGTGGATGTTGCCTACTTTGACTTTAGCACTATCTTCACCAAGACTTTGCAAGTTAGATCACATAGGATTCAGGGAGAGATTGCCAACTGGATACAATATTGACTTGATGGTAAGAGACAGAGAGTGGTGGTGGAGTGTTGATTTTTGCACCGGACGCCTGTGACCAGCAGTGATCCGGAAGGATCAATGCTGCGCCCACTTTTGTTTGTCATTCAACTGATTGAGAATTTAGGAATAATAGTTAGTAAGTTTGCAGATGACAGCAAAATTCATAGTATAGTGGACAGTGAGAAAAGTTATCTAAGGTCAGAAAGGATCCAAAGGGATGAGGATTGGCATATGGAGTTTAATTTGTATAAATGCAAGTTTTTGCAATTTGGTAAAATGAACAAGGGCAGGACTTATACAGTTAATGGTAGGGTCCTTGGTAGTATTGTTGAATAGAGAGAACCAGGGGTTCAGATAAATAATTCTTTGAAAGTGGCATATTTTTAAGGTAAGAACACAAAGATTATAAAGGGACCTGAGGGAAAACATTTTCATACAGATTTTAAAAGGACCTGAGGGAAAGCATTTTCATACAGATGGTGGTTTAGAAGTGGAATGAACAACCAGAGGTTGCTCTAGAGATACAGTTACAATATTCAAAAGATGTCTGGACAGTGTAGGAAACGCTCACAGGGATATGGGCCTACAAACAGGCAAGTGGGACTTGTTTAGTTTGGGAAATTTGGTTGGCATGGACAGGTCATCAGAAAGGTCTGTTTCCATGCTCTATTTTGCATAAAACACCATGAGTTAGGTACCATAGATACAAGATGCACAACTGATAGGGCAAACTGTGGAGAATAGTGTGACAAAGCTCACTGGAGCTGTAGAACACATGAAACTCTCCAAGTCAGTCACTTTGCTGATTTTGGTAAAATTGATGGGAGATTATAAAATAGCTTTTTTTTTACACTTTATCGTCCCTTGTCTCTTCATTCTGTTTCTGAATCTAATATTTCTTTTCCCCTTTTATTTCCTTGCTAACTGACGCTGAATTCACTCATTCTAAATGACATGATTGTGTCAGTCTTTGTTCCTTTGAGCTGTTTATATTGAAATATTTATATTTGCTGGGCTCAGGAGCTAAAATATCATACAGATGCCACTCCTCAAAGTTCTCAGCTTGCACTTTTAGTCACTTTGCAAGCAAAAATTTAATGACAGTTGTGCATGGCACATCTGATTAGTACCAGATATGTTTCTACGCTTTGCTACCATTGTACCCTGGTCAGTAGTAACCAACAGGAAGGTCCTTTAAATCTTTTTTTTGCCTTCTTAGTATGCAGATTTTCAAAGATAACAACAAAAATTATTTTAATTTCAAAACAGTTATTTTGAAGGGAGGAGACTTTTAAGACTAAATTTGACTTATTGCATTGTGTTTTATATTTGATGGACTACAATAATGTGGCATATGAAGTGCATGGACATATCATCACGATTCAGTTAAAAACACTCCTTATACTGCTCAGTATTTTTAACTTCAGGTTGATAGATCTGTGCATAACCATCTTTATTGTTCTGGTCTAATGCACTGATTACAGTTTTAATTACAAGTTTCCTTAAAATTACAATGTTTTACAAATAAATTCAAAATACTACACTGGTGAAAAACCATGTATTAAAATCCGAAAACAAATCACCAAAAGTAGACAAATAGACCAGAAGTTAAATAGTTATCGGCTGAGAAACTCATTTATTTGATAAAGCAACTTTGTAAATTTTTCTTCAGACATATAAAAATGAACAATGAACATTTGGAAAAATGGTCCATCATTAATTTTGAGGTATATACTTAACACAGGTATCATGGCGACACAGCTTTAGTCAGGTTTCTTTTTCACATGACTACAACTAAGGAAATCTGTGTTCGATGAGAAAATTGTTTCCTGGCAAAAAGGATTGACAAGAACCATTCCAGTGTCTACATAATCACCATTCAGAGGGGATTGAAGTTCAGAAAGATGGTCCTAAAACATAAGAACAAACATTTCTAAATTAGATATCCCGATGCATCATTCCAAATTATGCAGTATTTAATACTGTGATATACTGTCAATTAAAAATCTAGCCTACGGGTGAGCATGTAACCATTGTTGATTTTCATTTTTTTAAAAATGGTTCACTAATTCTTATCTGCTCTGATTTATATTTGACCTCAGATCCAGAGCATTGTTGTTGTCTGTAAATATTTTGCATCAGTGTTTACTGTGGAAAAGGACATGGAAGATATAGAATGTAGGGAAATAGATGGTGACATCTTGAAATAATGTCCACATTACAGAGGACAAAGTGCTGAATGTCTTGAACTGCATAAAAGTGGATAAATCCCCAGGACCTGATCAGGTGTACTCTAGAACGCTGTGGGAAGCTAGGAAAGTTAATGCTGACCCTCTTGCTGAGATATTTATATCATCGATAGACATAGGTGAGGTGTCAGAAGAGTGGAGGTTGGCTATGTGGTGCCACTATATAAGAAAGGTGCTAAGGACAATCCAGGAAACTAAGGACAAGACCAGTCAGCCTGACATTGGTGGTGGGCAAGTTGTTGGAGGGAATCCTGAGGGGCAGGATGTACATGTATTTGGAAAGGCAAGGACTGATAGTCAACATGGCTTTGTGCGTGAGAAATCATGTCTCACAAACTTGATTGAGATTTTTGAAGTAGTAACAGAGAGGATTGATGAGGGCAGAGCGGTAGATGTGGTCTATATGGACTTCATTAAGCGTTCAACAAGGTTCTCGATGGGAGATTGGTTAGCAAGGCTAGATCTCGAAGCGGCATGGTGGTTCAGTGGTTAGCACTGCTGCCTTACAGCTCCAGGGTCGCAGGTTCAATTCCAGCCTGAGGTGACTGTCTGTGTGGAGTTTGCACATTCTCCCTGTGTCTGTGTGGGTTTCCTCTAGGTGGTCTGGTTTCCTCCCATACTCCAAAGATGTGCAGGTTAGGTGAATTGGCCATGCTAAATTGCCCATAGTGTTAGGTACATTAGTCAGAGGGAAATGGGTCGTGGTGCGTTACTCTTCGGAGGGTCAGTGTGGACTTGTTGGGCTGAAGGGCCTGTTTCCACACTAATCTAATCAAATCTTATGAAATACAGGGAGAACTAGCCATTGGGATACAGAACTGGCAGAGAGTGTTGGTGGAGGGTTGTTTTTCAGACTGGAGGCCTGTGACCAGTGGAATGCTACAAGGATTGGTGCTGGATCCACTACTTTTATCATTTATATAAATGATTTGGATGTGAGCATAAGAGATATAGTTAGTAAGTTTGCAGATGACACCAAAATTGGAGGTGTAGTGGACCGCGAAGAAAGTTACCTCGGGTTACAATGGGATCTTGATCAGATGAGACAATGGGCAGAGGAGTGTCAAATGGAGTTTAATTTAGATTGATGCGAGGTGCTGCATTGTGGGAAAGCAAATCTTAGCAGAACTTTATACACTTAATGGTAAGGTTAAGGGAGTGTTGCTGAACAAAAAGACTTTGGAGTGTAGGTTCATAGCTCCTTGAAAGTGGAGTTGCAGGTAGATAGGATAGTGAAGAATGCGTTTGGCATGCTTTCCTTTATCGGTCAGAGTATTGAGTACAGGAGTTGGGACGTTATGTTGTGACTGTACCGGACATTGGAATATTGCGTGCAATTCTGGTCTCCTTCCTATCGGAAAGATGTTGTGAAACTTTAAAGGGTTCAGAAAAGATTTACAAGGATATTGTCAGGTTTGGAGGATTTGAGCTATAGGGAGAGGCCGGACAGGCTGGTGCTGTTTTCCCTGGAGTGTCGAAGGCTGAGGGGTGACCTTATAGAGATTTGCAAAATTATGAGGGGCATGGATAGGATAAATAGACAAAGTCTTTTCCCTGGGGTGGGAGAGTCCAGAACTAGAGGGCATAGATTTAGGGTGAGAGGCAAAAGAAATAAAAGAGACATACGGTAGAATCATAGAAGACGTACAGTGTGGAAACAGGCCCTCTGGTCCAACGAGCCCACACTGCCCCTTCAAAGAGTGACCCACCCAGACCTATTCCCTTACTACTGTAAATTGACCCCAGGCTAATGAACCTAACCTACACATCCCTGAAAACTATGTGCAATTCACCTTGGCCAATTCACCTAACCTGCACATCTTTAGATTGTGAGAGGAAACCGGAGCACCTGGAGGAAACCCATGCAGACATGGGAAAAATGTGCAAACTCCACACAGACAGTTGCCTAAGGCGGGAATTGAAACTGGGATCTTGGCGGTGAGGGAGCAGTCCTAACGACTGAGCCATTGTGCCACTATCTGATACTGGCTTCAAATAAAAAAGAAGCTCCATAAATAATCTCAAAGTTAATCATTAAAGCTGCTCATAAACACAGACGAAAACTCATATACCATGAGTTCAATATTGTTATGTTCAGACCAAATCCTCTTAAAATATTTTAAGAAGGTAGCCCACACCCTATTGTTTTCTTATTTTAAAGGCAAATGTAAAATGCTGTGTTCCAGATGCAATATGACTTGTGAAACTATTTGACATTAAACAAAACACAATTTCATTAAGGTACAACAAAAGAAAGCAACTTGCAATAATTTAACACTACTGGAAGACTTAACAGAATAAAAGATAGAGTAATTATTATTAATTAACTGTTCCAATATGGTAACATCCCATAAACATGCCTCTTGACAGAAAGGCAACTTCAGAAAACAGATTTTGTCTCATATGCAATCTAGCAGCTTATGATCAGAATCCCCAGCTTCGGCTGTAATCGAGAGAGGAAAAATAGCTTTCACTTGCTCAAACCCACAATGGCAACTGCTTAAAACTGAAACTAAAAATAAAATAAAATCTAGAAATCCTGGTCTTTGAGAGCTGGCCACGCCATCCAGGGTGCTTCTATTGTTCCAACTTAAAGAAAACCAAGGCCTCACAAGCTGTTTATTCTATAGGATTTTGTAGACTGCTTGACACCTCTGCCTTAAAACCTCTCTTAAAAAAATTAACCTTCTAAACACCATGGCCTCATCTCACCAATGCCCCCTTAAAACAAACCATCAATATATGAAGATGCCTCCTTCATCACGTAGTTGTGCGTTCTGAAAGCTAGTGCTTCCAATTAAACCTGTTGGACTATAATCTGGTGTTGTGTGATTTTTAACTTTATACACCCCAGTCCAACACTGGCATCTCCAAATCATTTTACAGATGCAGCATTGAAAGCATAATGAAGGCATAAATCAACAAATAATAGCTGCATGTAAAAGGAACACAGCAACAATTATGGTTGACTTTAATCTTCATTTTGCGTGGGTTAATAAAATTGGAAAGGGTAGCTCTCACAAAAAAATTTATAGGGTGCATTAGAGTAGTTTTTAGAGCAATAGGTTAAGGAGACATCGGGAGTCAGGCTACCTTGGATGTAGTAATAAGGCAAGTTGAATAAATGACTACCAAGTGTACTACCAAGTGTATCTACAAGGAAGAAATGATCATAACATGAAATATAGTGTTCAGTTCTAGTCACCTCATTATAGGAAGGATATGAGAGGGTGCAGAGGTTTATCAGGATGCTGCCTGAAAAGTTGAGGGGGCTAGGGATTTTCTCATTGGAGCAAAGAAGGACAAGAGGTGACTTATAAGAGGTGTACAAGATGATGACAGGCATAATTTTAAGGTGATTAGAGGAAGGTTTGGGGACATGTCAAAGGTAGGTTCTTTACACAGTATGGTGGGTGCATGGAATTCACTGCCAGAAGTGGTAGTAGAGTCAGATACATTAGGGACATTTAAGCAACTCTTGGATACACACATGGATGATTGTAAAATGTAGCATAAGTAGGTTAGTTTGATGTCAGAGTAGGAGAAAAGGTCAGCACAACATTGAGGGCTGAAGGGCCTCTATTGTATTGTACTGTTCTATGTTCAACGAAATAATTTAATATTCAGTTTAAGTGTGAGAATCCTAGATCAGAAACTATTGGGTTGAACTAAAATGAAGGGAATTACAATGAAATGATGATAGAGATAGCTGAAGTGAACTGGGCAGATAGATTAACAGAAATGACAGAAAGTAAGCAGTGACAAAAATTTGAGAGGTCATTATCCTTCAGAAAGGAGGAAAGATTCTAAGTTATATTCGATTTGAAATGTTAACTTTGTTTCACTTTCAAAAAATGCTGCCTCACTTGTTGAGTTCCTCCAGCACTCTCTACATTTGTTTCTAACATTTTATTTGCACTGCAACTGCAGGTTAGCCTTCAGTGACTTATTGACATGGACACCAAAGCTCTTGGTACGTCTGCAAACACCAACCTTATATCATTTAAGGAATACTCTGCATATGTTTTCCTCCTACCAAAGTGAATATCCCCATTTTATAATAGTATATTCCATCTGTCATGCTTTTGCCTGTCATACAATTTTCTAAATCGAAAAATTACCTGTGGATGGCACTCCAAAATTTTGACTATCTAATAAATATAAATTGTGAAGTAAAGTTTAAAGAGATTGGACAACTGCAAGTGTGATAAATGATGAACATTATACATTCCCACTGGCTATAAAATCTGGAGTGGCTACAAAATCTGCAGCTTGACATTTTGATTCAGTGATTGAAAACACCACAATTTAACCAAACTGGCTGCAGTGATTGCAACAAAGGTCAGCCAAGTGAACCTCAAAGAAAATTAGTTCTCTGTTTGGGGCTGGTCCATTGAGGGAGCCCTGGCTGATATATATAAGAAGGGGTCTCAAAGATTTTGTTCACTCTGACAACTGGCTCTGAGGAAGCTGCATCAGCATCAAGGACATTCATGTATAAATAAAAGGTGACTTGGTGAGTTATTTCATTGACATTTTGAGGAAAAGTGCTGGGCTCTGAATAAACAGG
Source organism: Chiloscyllium punctatum (assembly GCF_047496795.1). NCBI lineage: Eukaryota > Metazoa > Chordata > Chondrichthyes > Orectolobiformes > Hemiscylliidae > Chiloscyllium > Chiloscyllium punctatum. Next base: position 38,487,774 of record NC_092779.1, read on the forward strand.
TGATCAAAAACAACAAATAATGATTTTTTAAAATTTCAAGTTTTGCACTCTGAAGACACGGCAGGGTTTCAAAAAAATCTCCTTTATTTGCCAAATTTACATACTTCTTTCAAAGATATTTCGTAAAAACTAGACAGGAAAGATTTAAAACAGCATATTGTCTAAATGATGAGAGGTTACAGAGCGGTGAGATAAATAGAGATCTGAGTGTCCTAGTGCATGAATCATAATCATGCACATCAGCAAGTAATCAGGAAAGCTAATAAAATATTATGATTTATTGCAATTGGCACTGAATGCAAGAGTATGGAGGTTATTCTAGAGTTATGCAAAGCTTTGGTGCTGCCATATCTGAAGTACTGTGTGTGGAAGTAGTAAGAACTTGGCATACTGCCACATGATGGGATACTTGACTAAGGTAAAATCTTGGCTCTCAGGCTCACAGCTGTAGTGGAAAAATACTGATAAAGATAAAGACTGAGGTTGTGTAATTATAGTTTTTTGAAACACAGGGAGTGTATGTAAACCTCTTTAGTTTCTCTGTCCTTGAGCAACACTGGGAACAAAAGGAGTAACTGCTCCGTGCTTATCTTTATTTTGAATCACTGTATGGGTGCAGAATGAAATCAAAGTTGTTCTGCTTGAGAGAGTGTTGGGAGACAGTGAAGACTATAGCAGCCTCACCTTGAATTCATGAAAAATAAAACTTCTTGAAACAAGTCTTGAAGTCTCAGACTTCCACGACACTGTGTTACAATACAGGTGATCATACTTCTGGATGTATGTTAATGCTTTGGAAGCAGTTCAGAAAAGGTTTACCAGACTAACACCTAGAATAAGTAGATTGACGAAGGGTAGACAGACTAGAAATGTATCCTCAAAAGATTAGAAGAGTCAGAGGTAACTTAATTAAAACATTGATCCTGAGGAGATTTGACTGCGTGGGTACTGAAAACATATTTCTTTTTGCGGAGGAATCTGGAACTAGAATTCATAGGTTAAACATATGGCGGGGATCAATAAAAACATAGATGAGGAAACGCTTTTTTCCCTCAGAGGTTTGTTAGTCTTTGGAATTTCCTTCCCCAAAAAGGCAGTGGATACAGAACCTTTAAGTATTCCTAAGGCACACATAGATAGATTCATGTTTACCAGAGGATAAAAGATCATTGGGAATGTTCAGGAATGTCGAGTTGAGATTAAAATCATATCCACTATGATCTTATTGAATGGCAAGCAGGCTGAAACAGCCGACTGGTCTACTCTTGTTCCTCCTTCGTATATTAGATCAGGACAAAATTGAATTTATTAATCTTGTTCATTAGCTAATGAGAAGGAATGATTCCTGATGAAGAGCTCCTGCTCTTTGGATGCTGCCTGACATGCTGTGCTTTTCCAGCAACACACTCTCAACTTTGATCGCCAGCATCTGCAGACCTCACTGTCTCCTACTTATATTAAGTATCTACTTAACATATAACAATCTTCACTGATTTAGAAAAAAGTACCTCTGATGTTTCAAAAGACTGGATTTCTCTTGGGAGTTCCACAGCATGCCTGTTGAAGTAATCCATAGTGATTGTGTTGTTCCAATAACTTAAATTGGTTTCAGGGTTTGATGGTTTCCTTTTTTTTTGCATACAGCATACTGTAAGTAAAACTGCTGTCAACAGAAAGGAGAAGTTAATTTTACATGAGATGTTTGAGAAGATATGGGAATTTTCATTGATCGATTTGAATGAGTTATGTTAGTTATCACGTTTTAAAACATCTTAACTGTAAGAAACAAATCAAAGAAAACATTGATTAAACATAATCTGGTGGGCAATTAATTCTCTAGTGTACAGGAATGCTAATCCTGTTAAGGTTTCAACACAACCAATAATTCTACACGATGCATTTATTATAACACTTTCAGAAACAGGCCATGGTTGCTTCATGTTTCCAATCTGTTCACATCTTTCTATTTCACCAAGTCCTAAAATTGAGTGACTATTGAAAAGCACTTCCCACTGTCTTTGAAGAATTTCCATATAGTCTATTTTTACTCCAAAGAATGATGATATTGTGGATTTTAAAGTACGAATAATTTAAAGGTGCATATTTGCTTTGAAGCTTTTAACTTAGTTTAAAAGCATTTTTCAAAATGGAGGCATGCAGTTATCCTGGCACCTTTCTGTGTTTTGTTCAAATAATGTCAGGCTCTGCTACCTCCAGAGCTGGTTACAAAGTGTCAATAAAATAGAAAGACCAGAGGATGTTTAACGTTTGAAGACGTCAACTGCTTTAGTCAGGGTAGCAGAAAGATATTTCTCTGGCCGAAGACATTACAGAATGGAGTGTTGCGTCCCTGTCCCTGGTGCCAGAGTCTTGATGAAACGTTATGCCCAAAATGTCAACTCTCTTGCTCCTCAGATGCTGCCTGACCTGGTATGCTTTTTCCAGCGTCACACTTTTATCGAGAGTCAGGGATGTTACTGTATTGTTGTAAGGCATTCTGAAAGGGCTGGATGATAATTTAGAGGTCACATTACGTGTTAGTACCAATGATATCAGCAAAGTGAGGAATGAGATCTCATGACAAGAACCATAGATTAAAAAGCAGGTCCTCATTGATGATAATCTCTGGATTATTCCCAATGCCATGTGTGAGTTCGGAAATAGGAAAATAAAACAAATGAATGTGTCGCTCAAGAGTTGGTGCAAGTGGGAGGGGTTTAAAATCCTGGATTTCTGGGGCTATTTTTGGGGAAGGTGGGACATTTACAAATGGGATAGTCTGCATCTGAACCACATTGGGCAAACATCCTTGGAGGTAGGTTTGTTAGTGCTGTAGGGAGGAGTTTAAACTAGTCTGGCAGGGACAGGGGACGCAGAATACTGATGAAATAGAGGTAAGTCACACAATGGAAAAGGATTCAGTGACGTGTCAAGAGAGTAATGCAAGGCTGGATGGTCATTACTTTAATGCTCAGAGTGTAATGAGTAAGAATGACAAGTTAAAGGCATACATGGAAGTGTGATATTGTTGCCATTACAGAAATGCAGTTGAGGGAAGGTCAACTCAACATTCCAGGATATAGGATCTTTACGCGATATGGAGGAGAGTATAAAAGAAGTGGTGGAATCAACTAAAAAGCACTATTAATTAAGGAGTCAATTACTGGAATAAGAAAAGATGATATTGGAAGGGTCTTCAAACAAGGCTCTGTGGGAATGCATAACTTGGAACGTTAATCGGGCATTCACATTACTGGGAGTAGGCCCCCCCAAAGAGTTAGGGGAAAATAGAAGAGCAAATATGTAGACATTTCACAGAGATGTGTAGCACTAATAATTGGGTAATTATATAAGGATATTTCAACTTTCTTAACGTATGTTGGGGTAGCCCTAGTGTTAAGGATTTAAAGGGGATGAATTTCTTGAAAGGTATCCAGGGGCTTTTTTGGTATTAACATGCAGAAGGCCCAGCAAGTGATGGTGAAGTACAGGATCTATTTCTGGGGACCAAAGCTGGACAAGTGTTCAATGTGCCAGTAGGGGAACAGTTCAGCTATAGTGATAAAACATAATATGGTTCAAATCTCTAATGGACAAGGAGAAAGACGATCTGCAAAAGATGGCTCTGAATTGGGGGAAGGCGGGCTTTATTGATATAAAGCAGGGTCTGGCCAAAGTTGATTGGAAACTGCTCCTTGCGGGTAAGTATAAGGCAGAGCAGTGGAGAGCATTCAAAAAGGACCTGGGGAGAATACAAGTATAACAAGTACTCTTTGGGGGAAATATAGGAGCAATAGGTTCAGGGAACCTTGGATGTCTAGGACAATTCAGGACTGGATGAAGAAGAATAGAAATGCTTCCAGCAAGTCCAAAGGTAGCCATTAAGCTGGGGCCCTAGAGGAGTATTAGAAGTGCAAGAGGGAACTTAAGAATGAAATTACGAGTGCAAAAAGAGTGCATGAAAAAGGACTTGTGAACAGGATTAGAAAGAATCCGAAGCTGTCTTATAAATACATTAAAGTGAAGAGGTTAACCAGGGAAAGAGTTGGTCCCATTAGGGACCAAGGGGGCAAACCATGCAAAGCCACAGGATTTTGAAGAGGTGTTAAATGAATGCTGTTCTTCAATCTTAACTCTGTAAGCTGGGAATGTGGGCCGAGAAATGGAAAATGGAATTTAATTTAGATAAATAGACAGGCAACTGTCTGTGTGGAGTTTGCACGTTCTCCCTGTGACTGCGTGAGTTTCCTCCGGGTGCTTTGGTTTCCTCCCACAGTCCAAAAATGTGCAGGTTAGGTGAATTGGCCATGCTAAATTGCCCGTAGTGTTAGGTGAGGGGGTAAATGTAGGGGAATGAGTCTGGGTGGGTTGCTCTTTGGAGGGTCAGTGTGGGCTTGTTGGGCTGAATGGCCTGTTTCCACACTGTAAGTAATCTAATCTAATCTAATCTAAATTTGAGGTTTGGCATTTTGGAAAGTCAAATCAAGGTAGGAGTTTCATAGTGAATAGTGGGGCCTTAAGGATTGCAGTAGAACAGAAGGACCTTGGAGTTCAGGTGCACAGTTCTCTGAAAGTGGAGTCACAGGTAGACTGGGCAGTGAAGGAGGCTTTTGGCATCATCAGTCAGGCCACTGAATATCAAAGTTGGGAAGTTATGTTGCAGTTGTACAGGACGTTGGTGAGGCTGTACTTGATGTATTGTGTTCAGTTTTGGTCACCTTGCTATAGGAAAGATGTTACTAAACTGGAAAGATTGCAGAAGAAATTTAGAAGTATGTTGCCAGGACTCAATGGTCTGAGTTAAAGGGAGACATTTTTTTCTTTAGCGTGTAAGAGACTGAGGGGGGGAACCTATGAAAGTGTATAAGATCATACGAGACATGGATACGTGAATGCATTCAGTCTTTTTTCCAGGGTTGGAGAATCGTGGATGAGAGGGCATCAGTTTAAGGTAATTAGAGAAACAGTAAAAGGAAGCCTGAAGAGCAACCTTTTTACATAGAGGGTGGTAAACCTATGGAATATGCTGCCAACAGAAGTTATTGAGGTAGGTATATTAACAACATTTAAAAGGCATTTGGACAGATACATGGATATGAAAGGTTTAGAATGATATCCAAGTCCAAGTCCAAGGAAATGGTGTCAGTGTAGGTGACATTTTGGTCAGCATGGACCAGTTTGGGGCTCTATAAATCTATGATTTTATAACAGTGGTAGGGATATTATTAGAAAAAAAATATCTGAAGCAAAGAATTAATGTCCATTGGAAAAAGCATGGGTTACATGGCTGTGTCAAAGGGAAGTTCAATTGATGTAGTTTAATTGGATTTTAATAAAAGTTTTGACAAGGTACCACATGGAAGACTGATTCAGAAGGTTAAAGCCCATGGGATTGAGGAAAATCTGAACGGAAGGATCAGAAATTGGCTTACGTACTGGTGGAAAATTTTTTGAGTGAATGGAAGCTGGTGTCCAGCTGTGTGGTACAAAGGGAAGTATATACATAAATGTTTTAGATGAACATATAGGGGAAACCTTAAACAAGTTTGTAAATGACACCAAGATCAGTTGGATGGTTAACAGTGAAGAACATGGTTGAAAGATACAGGAAGACACAGATGGGTTGGTCAAATGGTCAGAACAGTGGCAGATAGTATTGATACCTGGTAAGTGCAAGGTGATGCACTTTGGAAGAAGAAACACGATTAGGAACATTTAATTAATGACAGAACACTGGATATCTCAGAGGAATAGAGGGATCTAGGGAAAACAAAAACAGAAATTGGAAAATCTCAGAATGTCTTGCAGCATCTGTGGAGATAAATCAGAGTTAACATTTATGGTCTCATGAGCTTTATTCAGAACAGAGGGGATTTGAGAAAAGATGCCTTTTCACTCAGAGGGTGGTAGAAATCTGGAATGAAATGTCTGGGAAGGTAATGGAGGCTAGAAACCTTATCACCTTTAAAAAAATTTGGATGAACACTTGAAATATCATAACATTGAAGGATATGGGGCAAATGTAGGAAATTGGAATTAGCATCCCTTTAGTAGTAGTTATTGTTGGCGCAGACTCAATGGACCAAAGGGCTCCTTATCTGAGGAAGGAAGCTCTGACTGTGGGTGTGTGCAAAGAAGATTCCTGGGAGGGAAGAGAGACTGGATTGGTTAGGACTATATTCCATGGAGTTCAGAAAAATGAGGCGGGGATGTTATGGATCTCCCTATAAAATTCGAAAAGTACTAGACAGAGTAAATGCAGGAATTAGATTACTTACAGTGTGGAAACATGCCCTTTAGCCCAACAAATCCACACCGACGCTTCAAAGACCAACCCACCCAGACCCATTCCCCTACATTTGCCCCTTCACCTAATACTGCAGCAATTTAGCATGGCCAATTCATCTAACCTGCACATTTTTGGACTGTGGGAGGAAAGCAGTGCATCCAAAGAAAACCCACGGAGACAAGGGGAGAATGTGCAAACTCCACACAGTCACCCGAGGCTGGAATTGAACCCCTGCCCCTGGCGCTGTGAGGCACTGAGTTACTATGCTGCCACAATACAACAGACTGTTTTATATTGAATTCAAAGTTTACCACTTGCCATAGTGGGGGATTTGAACTCATACCCCCAGAATATTAGCTGAGATCTCTGGTTTACTGGTCCAGTGACATTAACACTATTCAATCAACCCCATCCTTCTTTCGGGCTAAGTGACAACAGGTTACTGATTTGGATGATCACCTATGATCATACTGAATGGCAGAGCAACACAGAAGTCTGAATAGTGTTATGACAGGGGTAAACCCTCCTGCTTAATTTAAACCAGCAGCACTTATCCCATGCAGTAATCTGTGAAAATTCGAGAGGCCTAGAACTATTTGCTAGTTGCTAGCTATGAAGAAAGTAGTTTAGGTTTATTTTCATTAGAAAAAAGGAGATTGAGGGGGGACCTGATTGAGGTTTATAAAATCATGAAGGGTATAGACAGAGTGGATAGAGACAAGCTTTTCCCCAGGGTGAAGGATTCAATAATGAGAGGTCATGCTTTCAAGGTGAGAGGTGGAAAGTTTAAGGGGGATACAGCGGCAAGTACTTGACATAGAGGGTGGTGGGTGTTTGGAACGCATTGCCAGCAGAGGTGGTAGAGTCAGGCACAGTAGTTTCATTTAAGATGTGTCTGGAGCAGAGGGATACAGATGCTTAGGAATTAACCGACAGGTTTAGACATTACATTTTGATCAGCTCAGGCTTAGAGGGCTGAAGGGCCTGTTCCTGGGCTGTAAACTTTCTTTGTTCTTTGTATTAAAAGTAAAGATTAACAGCTTTATTTCTTAAAGTAAATCAGAGAATAATTAACTAACAACTACTTACAACGCCTTCCTCTAACCTATCTTATGCCTTCCCTTCTATAATACTAGTCTGATAAACACCCCCCAGATTAAGATTTACTTCAAAATTTAAGTTTTCAAATCCACCCAGCTGTCGAATATTCTATTTGAAACTTCCTGTGTCTTCTTTTCTTCTTCTTAGGGATTATGCTTCACAGGTCACTGATCGATAAAGGTACATTTAAGAGAGCTATTCTCCAGGCAGTCTGCAGATATCATTGGCTTGGCAGTTCTCCTCCCAACTGTTCAATTTTCCCTGGTCTTATACCCCCAAAGCGTTGTATTGTGTCATTGGCTTTTAAAATTATCAATATACTGATTCAAAGTGGATTGGGGTTTGGTATTTTTCAGGATATAATTTAAACTGATTGTCCTAATTCAAATCTGTTTTGTCAATTCCAGGCAACCAAGCTAATCTAGCTTTCGACCAACTGTTGCATTGTTACCTTATTCTGAATAAGGTAGTTCTGGCAGCTTTTAACACTCTTAAAGGTACAGTACACCCACATCTTCATAACACCGCCCCCTTAAGAAAAATGAACCATCATAATGAAAAGATGACTTTTTAAATTTTTTTTTTAAATACATTACCTTAACATACAGATAACTTTAATCTAGGTTCACCTTAACTTCTTCCCATATAACATTAAATAAAGACAAATCTCATCTAAACTATCAGTTAAATCCGTGATAACGCATCTGCGATTACATTCGTACAAGCAGCAACATGTACGATTTTAAAATTAAAAGTCTGTAACATAAGAATCCAACGAAATAGTCTTATTCTTGTCTTTAAAGTGTTCTAAGAATGTAAGTGGATTGTGATCCATGTGCACAACTGTCTACGACACATTGTTCGTGACATGCACATTAAAATGTTGTAAGGCCAGTACCAAACTCAATAGTTCTTTTCCAATTGTGGAGTATTTCTTCTGATGGATGTTGATCTTCTTCAAAAAGTAACCAACTGGCAGTTCAATTCCATCCTCATCAATTTGTAGGAGTACAGCTCCAACTCCAATGTCACTGGTGGAGTTTGATGGTGACTTTAAAAGCTTTTGAAATGTTTGGTGTAGTTAAAACTGGTTTGGTGGTTAATATCAATTTCAAATGGCCGAATGCCTCCTGGCATGGCTCCGTGCATCAAAACTTTGTGTTTTTCTTCAGCAAATCAGTAAACAGTGTCACTACACTACTGAAGTTTGGAACAGACTTCCGATAGAATCTGCTGAGTCCTAAGAATTGAAGCACGTGTTTCTTTGAGGTTGTTCATGGAAATTCCTCGATGGATTTCTTCTTTGCATTCCATGGGGTCAACCTTCCATGACCAATGTTATGTCCCAAGAATACCACCTCTGCTTTCTCGAATTCTGTTTTATTTATCACCAGTTTTGTTTCTCATAGTCATTCAAACAGCTCTGCCAATTGTACTATGCGATCTTTCCAGGACTTAACTAAAGATCACTACACCATCCAAATAGACTGCAGAGTTTGTTAACCCAGCCACAAATCTGTTCATGAGTCTTTGGAATGTGGCGGTTGTGTGCTTCATTCCAAAGGGCAACACTTTAAACTGATATAGCCCATTCGGGGTCACAAACACAGAAATTTCTTTTGTCGCCTCTGATAAAGGTACCTGCCAGTAACCATACATAATGTCTAACTTGGTGATGTAACTAGCTTGTCCGACTCTCTCAACACAGTCCTCCAATTGGATATGAGTTTGATTCTGTAACGCCATTGACTTTCCAATAATCCATGCAGAGTCGTTGAGTCCCATCTGGTTTGGGAACTAAGATTTGGCGAACTTCACTCGGTCTGGCTTGATTCGATGATGTCCTCGTTGAGCATGGCCTCCACTTCCATCTGGACCTGTCTAGCTTTGAAAGGATTAAGCCGATAGGGGTGTTGTTTTATCAGAGCAGTATTCCCTACATCTACTTCATGTACAAGAGCATTAGTCTTCCTGTCTGATTCTTACATATGTCCACATGCTATGGTAATAATTCTTTCAACTGCGTTCTATGCTCTGACTAACCTATCCCACTTCTCAAGAAAGTCTTCATTTTTTCAATCTATTTTGAGGTATATCAAAAGCCACAATATCTAGATTTGATTGCTCATTCTGTGGGGCAGTGACTCTCACATTTCTCCAGTTCTTTCTCTCTAGTATAATACAGTTTAAATATGTTCACATGACATACCCAATACCCTATGTTCCTATCTGGCAACTGGATATGTGGGTGCATTGCTCCCACCTCTCCACTGGAGGCTGTCATCAGGTTTGAGGTGATCTTGTTGTTGCTCTTTATGGTGCAAGTCTGGCCCATTTCCTGAGGCTGTGCTGTAGCAGTCACCTCGCTATCTTCTATTTCATTTGGAGATCAAAGATGGATCAAGTCCACAAGGACATCATGCACTAATTTCTGAATGGAGATGGGTGAGGGGCAGAACATTTCCAGGAAGGCCCTCATCCTGATGGCTGCTTTCATGTGCAGCTGCATCTAGCTGTGATTAGACTTTTGGTCTGCAAGCACCAAGTGTCACTAATGCTCAGGTTTACCTGTCCCATTGTTACAGAGGATGGTTCTAGTAATGTTGCTGCAGAATGTAGACAATGAAACTAGGAGCAGGGGTAAGACACTCAGCCCTTCACACCTGCTCCACCATTCACTATGATCATGGCTGATCCTCATCCTAAATGTCATACTCTCACTTTCTCCTATACCCCTTGATGCCTTTTATACCTAAAACTTTATCAGTCCCTTTCATTAATATACTCAGTGTCATGACTTCCATAGCCTTCTCTGGAAGTTAATTCCAAAGGGTGACCACTGGAAATTTCTTTATCTTAGTCCTAAAAGGTCCATCTCATTTCCTAAGATTGGAATTCTTGACTTTAAACTCTCAAACTAGATAAATGTTCATCTTACATCAAATTTGTCTAGCCCTGTTAGTGTTTTGCATATTTCAATCAGATCCTCTCTCAGTCTTCTAAATTCTCATGAATAGAGATCCAGTCGAGCCACGTTCTCTTCATGGAACAGTCCTGCCATTCCAAATAATATTCTAGTGAACCTCTGTTGCATTCCCTCTTTGGTCGGGAGACTAATATTGCATGCAATATTCCAGCTGTAGTATAAAGGCCCTTTATAATTTCAGTAAGACACGCTCTTTCTGAACTTAAATCTTCGTGCAACAAAGGCGAACATTGCATTTTCTTGCTTGACATACATGTTTACTTTTATTGAGTAGTATACAAGGACATCCAGATCCCTTTGTACATCAATGTTTTCAAATATATTACCATTTAAAAACTTTCCCTTTATGCTTTTCACATTTATAACTTCATATTTGTCCAATTATATGGCATGTAATATGCATTTGCCCACACACAACTATTCTAGATCACACTGAAGCCTCCTGGCATCCTCTTCACAACTCACAATTCGATCTAGCTTTGTAGGGTCAGCAAAATTGGAAATATTGCATTTGATTCCCTTATTCAATATATATATATAGTGAGTAGATCCTGATGGTACCCCATTAATAGATGTCTGCTGCCTAAAAAGAGACCCATTTATTCCTACTCTCTGTTTTGCTGAAAATAGGTGGACTAAACTGGACTAAACTGGAAAGGTTTGTGCAGGAAATTACCTTTGATTCACAAATCTAGTAGACACTCTTAATGTCCTCAAGGCACTGAAGGAAAAGTAAGAGGTCAATCCATCAGACAGTTCCCTGAGCACACTGTCAAAATAATTTGGCAGAATGTCTCATTGTCAGAAGTATCCAAAAAGTTGCTTCACCTGGACTCACAGTGCTACTGTACACTGCCCTCATGATGGCTGTGGTGATGAAGAGACTTTGCTTCTAGAAAAAGATGCAATGGCTTTTGTCAAAGTTAATCCCCAGCAACTCTGTCACATAAAACTGTACTCTATGGGTTGTTGCCTGTAATGGCAACAAGATCTAGAAGAGGGCCCTGTGATCAGCAAGTCTGCAGATGACACAAAGATTGGTGGAGTGGCAGAAAGCATAAAGGGCTGTCAGAGAATACAGGAGGATATACATAGGCTGGGGAGTTAGGTGGAAAAGTGGCAGATGGCTTTCAATCCAGACAAATGTGAGGTGATGCATTTAGGCAACATTTAGGTCTAATTTGAGAGCGAATTATACAATGAATGGAAGAGCTTTGGGAAAAGTTGATGGGCAGAGAGATCTGGGAGTGCAGGTCCATTGTACCCTGAAGGTTGCTGCACAGGTGGATAGAGTGGTCAAGAAGGCAGATAGTATGCTTGCCTTCATTGGATGGGGTATTGGGTATAAGAGCTGGCAAGTCATGTTAAAATTGTACAAGACATTGGTTCAGCTGCATTGAGAATACTGTGTACAGTTCTGGTCGCCACATTACCATGCTTTAGAGTGGGTGCAGAGAAGGTTTACGAGGATGTTGCCTGGTATGGAAGGTGCTAGCTATGAAGAGAGGTTGAGTAGGTTAGGTCTATTTTCACTAGAAAAAACGAGATTGAGGGGGGACCTGATTGAGGTTTTCAAAATCATGAAGGGTATAGACAGGGTGGATAGAAACAAGCTTTTTCCCGGGGTGAAGGATTCAATAATGGAGAGGTCATGCTTTCAAGGTGAGAGGTGGAAAGTTTAAGTGGGATACACGCGGTAAGTACTTCACACAGAGGGTGATGGGCATTTGGAACGCATTGCCAGCAGAGGTGGTCGAGGCAGGCATGGTAGATTCACTTGAGATGCATCTGGACAGATGCATGAGTAGGTGGGGAACAGAGGGATACAGATGTTGAGGAAATAACCAACAGGTTTAGACAGTACATTTGGATTGGCTCAGGCTTGGAGGGCCAAAGAGCCTGTTCCTGGGCTGTAAATTTTCTTTGTTCTTTGTTCTAAGACAAACATGAACTGAGCATCGAGGACCATCGATTTGGTGAACTATTGGAACCTGTTGGCCTTCTACTGCAAAGAATTGCCTTCGACCAAGTGATGATAAATTGGCAAATTCCAAGGTCCAAGACTGCATTCTTATGGACGAAGAAATGTTTTGGCTACCACCATCAAGACGTAGGAGGGAAATGTCATGGAAGGTCCTTCTGCTATAATGTATCAAGGGACTGTTAATTCAGAGAACCACTTGTAAGTAGCCTGAAGTTAGAATGGTAACATCATTTCAGCCTGATATTTTGAGGATAAGGAAATCCGGTTATGCACGACTATATGGCCTGAAGCCTACAGGCAGAGTGGCATTCCAGTTGCTACCTCCGAATGAACTGAGTAAGATCCCTGAGTCCTTTAAGCAAAGTAAAACTCCCAAAAATGAAGGTTGAGTTGTGTTTAGTTCTTAAGCAGTAGAACGCCCATTTCCTTGTGGCTGACGTGCTCAGTTTTCTCAGCAGGTACACGCAGCTGGATGGCAGCAGCACTGAGGTGGATCCAATCAGAATTTAGACCAGTAAATGACAGGTCAAGGTCACTTTGAAGGTGGACACCAATGGGGCCAGTCTCCATCCACCTTCCAGTTTTGCCATTTCAGGAAGTTAAGGATGCTAACGCGTTCTGGAGTTGGAGAATCTTTCTTTCATAACATGTTCAGTAAGGTGGTCACATCGCAGATGAACACAGGCAGAAACAGCATGGAAGATCATAGAGTAGAGGAAACGCAGGAGTCCCCTGTAGCCCCTTTCAAACAGATATGCTGTTTTGGATACTGTTAGAAATTAATTGAACAGTGCTGTTTTTGGACGTCCAGAGGCATTTGACAGGGTACTTTACAAGAGGGTTAAGCATAAGAGCCCGTGGTGTTGAATGTAATCTATTGGTCATGATTCGGAGATGCCGGTGTTGGACTGGGGTGTACAAAGTTAAAAATCACACAACAGGTTATAGTCCAACAGGTTTAATTGGAAGCGCACTAGCTTTCGGAGCGATGCTCCTTCGGAGTGACAATCACCTGATGAAGGGGCGTCCCTCCGAAAGCTAGTGTGCTTCCAATTAAACCTGTTGGACTATAACCTGGTGTTGTGTGATTTTTAACGTTGTAATATATTGGTGTAGTTTTCAAGCTGACAGCCTCCAACCAGATCAAAATTCCTCTCAGTTGCTGGGATTGCAGCGGATTACAATGTATTTTAATGACTTGGATGAAGGAAGTAGCCAAATTTGCGGATGACAGGCATGTTAGAACACAAATACAGAATTAGATTAAGTAAGTGGGCAAAAATTGCAAAAAAATTGCAAATGCATAGAAAGTGGGAAATGTGAAGTTGTTAATGCTAAAAAGAATAAAAGAATATGAGCTGAATGGAGAAAAACTGCAGAAAAACAAAACACAAAGGGACTTGAGGGTATATTACATAAAAAAGGAAGGTAGCAGCAGGTATTCAGGAAACCTAATAGAATGTTGGATTATATCAAGTGGGTTGAATTTTAAGAGTAGCAACGCCTAATAAAATTATACAAGGTGCTGGTGAGACCATATCTGGAGTAATGTGAGCCCTTATTTAAGAAAATACATTATTTCATTGGAGACAGTCAGAAAAGGTTCACTTAGAAGGGTGACTGGACCTGAAACTTTAACTCTGATTTCTCTTTACAAATTCTACCAGACCTGCTGAAGTTAATATTTTTCTTTACTAGGATGATCCCTGCTATGGAAAGATTGTGTTATGTACAAAGGCTACACAGTTTAGGAATCTACTCACTAGAATTAGAAGGACGATAGGTGATGTAATTGAAACATATAGGATTCTGAAGATACTTGACAGGGAATATGCTGAGAGGATGTTTCTCCTCATGGCAGAGTCTAGGACCAGACGGCAGTGTCTCAGAATAATAGGGCACAAATTTAAGACGGAGATAAGGAGGAGTTTCTTTTCTCGGAGGATTGCCAGTCTTTGTGGCAAGGAGTTGGGGCAGGGTACTATTAAGAGTGAAATAGACAGATTCTTGATCAGTATGGTTACAGAAAAAAGCAAGGTAGGTGGACATGAGGATTGTCAGATCAGCCATGATCCTACTGAATTGTGGAGCAGACTCAGGAGCCAATTGGCCTAGCTCTGTTCCTAATTGTTATGTTCTTATGGAAATGCAGCAGAGGCCAACTTCATGGCATCATATGTTTGTCTGCTGCACAAGACAGGAGGAAGAAAAATAGCATTGCTTTAATGGTAGGGAATTCAATTGTAATGGGAACAAATAGGCATTTCTACGGCTGCAAAAGAGAGTCCAGACATTGTAGTAGATATTGGCAAAACTAGAAATAACATAGTTGGAGAAAGGTCCTGCAAGCAGAACTTAGCAAGATAGAAAACTGACGAAAGAACAAGACCCAAAAGATAACAATCTCTGCATTATTTCCAATGTCACGTATGACTGAGTACTGAATAGAAGGTTAGTCCTGCTGTCCTGATGAACATGTAGCTGGCCAGATAGTGCAGGAGAGGGGGATTTTGGGTAGTTGGACCTGTCAATATTGACAGGATGAACCTTACCTGGAATGGAACCAGTGTCCTTGTGGGAACGTTTGCCAGTCCATTTCGGGAAGGTTTCACCATTCTGCCAGACGGGCCGGATCCGGAAAGGAAATTCATAGTGGGAGATGTACAACAAAATTTAGAAGAGACAGCAAAGGAGTCGTGGAGCCATAGTTAAGGCCAATTAAGGCACGAGGGAGTTTGGCAAGGTTGGATGGCCTTTGATTTTATAGAAGGAGTCAGACAAATCAAGGCAAATAAGTTGCGGGCACAAATTAAAACATACGTATGTGATGTTATCCTATCAGATGGTTGAGAGAGAGAGAGGATTGGCAGTTAAATATTCCAGAATATTCCAGTTCTTCATGTGACACAGGGAAGACGGTAAAAAAAAGGGGATGTTGCAATACTGGGTTTGCAATTACAGCAGTAAGGAGAGGTGACATCTTTGAAGGCTATTCAAATACGTAGATCTTACAAACCAACAAGGAGCAATTACATTGCTGTGGGGGTATTATAGACCTCTGAACAGGTGCAGAGAAATAGAAAGCAGATATGCAGCCAAATGTTTGGAGAAGTGTAAAAGCGAGACAGTAGTGAGAGTAGGAGATTTCAAATTCCCCAGCACAGTGGCTCTGTGGTTATCACTGCTGCCTCACAGCGTCAGGGACCCATGTTTGATTCCCGATTGGGCGACTGTCTGTGTGGAGTTTGCACATTCTCCCCATGTCTGCGTGGGTTTCCACTGGGTGCTCCGGTTTCTTCCCACAATCCAAAACGATGTGCAGGTCAGGTGAATTGGCCATGCTAAATTGCCTATAGTGTTAGGTGCATTAGTCAGGGGCAAATATAGGGTGGGGGAATGGGTCTGGGTGGGTTACTCTTCGGAGGGTCAGTGTCAACTTGTTGGGCCAAAGGATCTGTTTCAATACTGTAGGGAATCTAATCTAATTAGTTGGGGTAGTCATACTGTGAAGAGTTTAGAGGAAGTGGAATTCTTATAATGCATTGTTATGGACCAGGCCAAGCCCCCTCAAAACATTTCAGGATAGTGGCCCAGTTCCCAACTTTGCGAGTTGTTTTAAGCAGATGTAACACGGATATTTCAGGAGGGATGCAGTTGGTCAAAACACATAGTTTTAAATAGAAGAGTTTATTTACAAAATTACTGAATGAAACACGAACAAAAAAGAACAGATTGCCAAATAACTTAACCTATCTAAAAACCCAACACGTCATCCCAACTTAATGCTTCTGTTTCAAATACTTGTATCAATCCCCATAAACACCCTTTGGCACTAAAGGTAAGAGCAACACAGTGTCTTTCAGGAGAGATATTGGAGAGAGAGTACCTGCATGGACCTGTTTTTTTGAGTTCAGCAGTTTCAGTACACTACTGTGCTAAAACCAAACCAAACCAAACCACAGAACTGGCCACTCCTCTTTCACTGCACAAGTCTTTTTTAAAACTTGAAAGTCTTTTGCCTGAGGCAAATTTTTATATGTTAGCCATAATTAAACTGGCCCTAAAAACCTTCAACTTAGACTCGTTGGAGTCTATGTCTTTTACTAACTCCCTGAAAAAAAAACCAAGGACAACATAACCTTGTTAAAGGAGCAGCATCGTCACACCTCTCCCATGATAAAAAAAATCTAAAGCTGGCTTCATTTTAAATCGCTTAATCTTAAACTGTTAGTACACTACATCATACATACACATTACATAAGCTATAAACATGCAAACATGCACAATTACATTCTGTTTCAGACATTTTACTCCTGCCACCAAGCACACTACTTGCCTCCCTCTCCTCACTTTCCTGGAGGTAACCCATCCACCTGACTGTATCTGCAGTTTTTCTACCTTCCTATAACCACCACACCCCCTCACTGCTGTAAATTCCTCATTGCCTCTAACTGCTGCTCCATCCGATCCATGCAATCTGAGAGGTTTCACAACCAAACATAGATATTGCAGACATAATCATCAATAATATGGAAACTCTCCCCAATCTCCCATATTCAACAGGAAGAGCATACCACTGGACTAAACACCATCTTTGCATCTTAATAATCGACAGACCCAGAAAATAGCAGTCTTACTGCTCTAAGAATCACTGCTACAGGCTTACCTAGTACTTATGTTTTATATTTCTAAATTCTAATCAAGACACAGATGTCTATAAAACATATCATCAAAAAAAACACACTATTGTAGATTTACAAAAAAAAAATGCAGCAAAGTTACACTTAAAAACTTACCTGGTCCCATGTTATGAGCTCACCCACATAGTTTCCTCCAAGGTCAGCTGTGATTTTTGCTGTTTGATAATTTTTCTTAGTTGCACTCTGATGTCCAGAAATATTTGATAATTACAGAAGAGATTCTCCAGGTTGTTGCTTGTGCTGGAACAATTCAACTATGAGGAGATACTGGGCAGACTGGGATTGTTCTTCTTAGAGCAAAGAAGATGAAGGGGATATATGATTGAGATGTAAAAAGTCCTGAGGGGTATTTACAGGTCAGATAGGGAGAAATCTTTCTTATCAGCTGTTATAAAATAGTGATTGATCACCCTTCTGAAAACTAAAACAAGAACATCAAAGAGGAGCACCTTGCCCTGTAAAAGAGTGTGGAAATCCCTGACACTCATCTTCAAATTAACAAGCAATAATTTATCTAATTCTAACAGTGAACAAATTAACTAAAATATTAATAAAACAACTTCTAACTACTAACTATTCCCAAATAGAACAAGATTCTAATGGTATATTGTTCCAATAAGTATAACTCAAACTCATATAACACAAAACAGAATTTAGTGTATCGAAATTATTGCCAGGTTGTGTGTCTTCCAGAATGTTCTGTGTCTTCTCAATCGATCCTTCTGTCAGGAGTACCTTCTGCATTGATTCTTCTGTCAGGAATGCTTTCTCTCTTGATTCTTCTGTAAGGAATGTCTTCTCTGTTGTCGATACCCTTGTTATTTAAATGGTGCTTTCTCTGTGACATAGATGAGTCTCTGTGAGATATAGCGATGATCGCTTGAGAGCTGAGGGCCATCTGCTCTAGTGGATAGCGGACAGCTCTGGGGTCTTTGTCCAAATGTCCCCTTCTTCTATAACCGTGATGACATAACAATATTTCTTACAATAGTATTGGTCCTATGTTGTCAAAACTATCAGGTTTAAATTTAATAGGTAGTTGGCATCGAAGTACCTGACTCAAATTGATTGGCTAAATTCAGAAGCCTGTTATCTTAGGCAAAATTGCTACTTGGCCTGCTAACTATATGGCCTTCTGGTACAAATGTTTCAATTTGGGTGCTCTCTGTGCATCTGCAAACTTGCAAGGTGCTGCTCACAGACATCCATGTTAAATTTCTACACACAGGAAAAAAAAGCATATGATCATTTAAAAGGACCATATAATTCTTTCTCCCCATCACTTCACAAACACCAACTTCTAACTTCCTGCCTTCCAATCTACAAGTACTCTATCCAACTTCACAACACATCTCCCCTTATGACAAAAAATGAACCATCATTATGAAAAGATGGTTTCAGTATTTTTCTTGAAAACCTTAACTCGATTGTATAACTAGATCCACAGCTTATTAAATTTCACATTTTATATAAATTCTTTTTGTATACAACATTGAACATTACTGATACTATCTCATATTAGCATTTTTCTTTCAAATTTGTGATACAGCATCTGTGATATTTTTGCAACCCGCAACATGTACAATTCATAAATTAAATGCTTGTAACATAAGACTCAAATGAAATAATCTGGTGTTCTTGTCCTTAAATGCTTCCAGAAATGCCAAAAGATAGTGATCAGTACACACAATTGTCCCTAATGCATTGATTGCAAAGTAAGCATTAAAATCTTTTAAGTCCATTACCAAACTCTTAACTCTTTTTCAATGGCTGAATATTGCTTTTTGGTGGATACCTTTTTTTTTGAAAAATAACTGATTGGCCTTTCAATTCAACAATCATCCTCCTATAACAAAACAGCTCTAAAACCTGTGTTGATAATGTCTTTGAAGGATTTCAAAAAATTTGGCACGGCTAAAACTGGTAATGTGTTTAATACTGCTTTTAAATTCTCGAATACCTCCTGGCATTACTCTAACAAAATTTCATGTTCTTTTTAAACAAATCCATCAACAGTGCCACTACTCTCTCCGACAAAGGTACTTGCCAGTAACCATGAAGTAAATTTGACTTGGTAATGGCTTGTGCAACTTCTTTCACACAATCCTTAAGCCTTGGAATTGGGTATGAGTCAGATCTGGTCATAGTATTGATCATTTGATAATCCACACAGAATCACTGAGTACCATCCATAGAACAATACAGCACAGAACAGGCCCTTCGGCCCACGATGTTTTGCCGAACTTCTATCCTAGATTAAGCACCCATCCATGTACCAATCCAAATGCCGCTTAAAGGTCGCCAATGATTCTGACTCTACCACTCCCATGGGCAGCGCATTCCATGCCCCCACCACTCTCTGGGTAAAGAACCCACCCCTGACATCTCCCCTATACCTTCCACCCTTCACCTTAAATTTATGTCCCCTTGTAACACTCTGTTGTACCCGGGGAAAAAGTTTCTGACTGTCTACTCTATCTATTCCCCTGATCATCTTATAAACCTCTATCAAGTCACCCCTCATCCTTCGCCGTTCCAATGAGAAAAGGCCGAGCACTCTCAACCTATCCTCATACGACCTATTCTCCATTCCAGGCAACATCCTGGTAAATCTTCTCTGCACCCTCTCCAAAGCTTCCACATCTTTCCTAAAGTGATGCGACCAGAACTGCACACAGTACTCCAAATGTGCCCTAACCAAAGCTGCAACATCACTTCACGACTCTTGAATTCAATCCCTCTGCTAATGAACGATAATACACCATAGGCCTTCTTACAAACTCTATCCACCTGAGTGGCAACTTTCAAAGATCTATGTACATAGACCCCAAGATCCCTCTGTTCCTCCACCTGACTAAGAACCCTACCATTAACCCTGTATTCCGCATTCTTATTTGTTCTTCCAAAATGGACAACCTCACACTTGACAGGGTTGAACTCCATCTGCCACTCCTCAGCCCAGCTCTGCATCATATCTAAGTCCCTTTGCAAATGACAAATGCCCTCCTCACTGTCCATAACTCCACCTATCTTCGTATCATCTGCAAATTTACTGACCCACCCTTCAACTCCCTCATCCAAGTCATTAATAAAAATTACAAACTGCAGAGGACCCAAACTGATCCCTGCCAAACTCCACTTGTAACTGGGCTCCAGGCTGAATATTTACCATCTACCACCACTCTCTGACTTCGACCGGTTCGCCAGTTTTCTATCCAATTGGCCAAATTTCCCTCGATCCCATGCCTCCTGACTTTCCGCATAAGCCTACCATGGGGAACCTTATCAATTGCCTTACTAAAATCCATGTACACTACATCCATTGCTCTACCCTCATCCACATGCTTGGTCACCTCCTCAAAGAATTCAATAAGACTTGTAAGGCAAGACCTACCCTTCACAAATCCTTGCTGGCTGTCCCTAATCAAGCAGTGTCTTTCCAGATACTCATAAATCCTATCCCTCAGTACCCTTTCCATTACTTTGCCTACCACAGAAGTAAGACTAACTGGCCTGTAATTCCCGGGGTTATCCCTATTCCCTTTTTTGAACAGGGGCACAACATTCGCAACTCTCCAGTC
The DNA here is from genome assembly GCF_047496795.1 of Chiloscyllium punctatum. Taxonomy (NCBI): domain Eukaryota; kingdom Metazoa; phylum Chordata; class Chondrichthyes; order Orectolobiformes; family Hemiscylliidae; genus Chiloscyllium; species Chiloscyllium punctatum. The sequence goes on from NC_092779.1 coordinate 38,508,415, forward strand.
CCCTGGTGCTACCCCCATTGACAGTGAAGACGAGAAGATCATTGCCAACGGTACTGCAATTTCCTCTCTTGCTTCCCACATAATCCTAGGATATATCCCGTCAGGCCCGGGGGACTTGTCTATCCTCAAGTTGTTCAAAATTTCCAACACATCTTCCTTCCTAACAAGTATCTCTTCTTGCTTACCAGTCCGTTTCACACTCTCCTCTTCAACAATACGGTCCCTCTCGTTCGTAAATACTGAAGAGAAGTACTTATTCAAGACCTCTCCTATCTCTTCCGACTCAATACACAATCTCCCACTACTGTCCTTGATCGGACCTACCCTCGTTCTCGTCATTCTCAGGTTTCTCACATACACATAAAATGCCTTGGGGTTATCCTTGATCCTATCCGCCAAGGATTTTTCATGCCCTCTCTTTGCTCTCCTAATCCCTTTCTTCAGGTCCCTTCTGGCTATCCTGTATCCCTCCACTGCTCTGTCTGAACCCTGTTTCCTCAACCTTATGTAAGCCTCCTTCTTCCTCTTTACTAGACATTCAACCTCCCTCGTCAACCAAGGCTCCCTCACACGACCATTTCTTTCCTGCCTGATAGGTACATATATATCAAGGACACGTCGTATCTGCTCCTTGAAAAAGCTCCACATTTCCACCACATCCTTCCCTGACAGCCTATGCTCCCAACCTATGCTCTTCAAATCCTGTCTTACAACATCGTAATTTCCCTTCCCCCAATTGTAAAATCTACCTTGGTGTGCGCACCTATCTCTCTCCATAACCAAGGTGAAAGTCACAGAATTGTGGTCGCCATCACCAAAATGTTCACCCACTAACAAGCCCATCACTTGTCCCGGTTCATTACCGAGTACCAAATCCAATATGGCCTCCCCTCTGGTTGGACAATCTACATACTGAGTTAGAAAAGCTTCCTGGACACACTGCACAAACACTGCCCCATCCAATCTACTTGATCTAAAGAGCTTCCAATCAATATTTGGGAAGTTGAAGTCGCCCATGACTACGACCCTGTGGCTTCTGCACCTTTCCAAAATCTGTTTCCCAATCTGTTTCTCCACATCTCTACTGCTATTGGGGGGCCTATAGTAAACACCCAACAAGGTGACTGCACCTTTCCTATTTCTAACTTCAGCCCATACTACCTCCAAAGGCAGATCCCCCTCAAACTTCCTTTCTGCAGCCGTTATACCATTTCTAATTAGCAATGCCACCCCCCCTAATCTTACTGAGACATCTGTAACCAGGAACCTCCAACAGCCATTCCTGTCCCTCATCTATCCACGTTTCCTTGATGGCCACAACATCGTAGTCCCAGGTACTGATCCACGCCTTAAGTTCACCCACCTTATTTCTGATACTCCTTGCGTTGAAGTATATGCAGTTGAGCCCATCTCTGTGCCCGCAAGTATTCCCTGTCAGTGCTACCTTCTCCACAGCCTCCCTACAGTCTTGGACATCCTGACACACAGATAGCTTACTTGCTGGACTACAAGTCCGGATCCCATCCCCCTGCCAAATTAGTTTAAACCCCCCCGAAGAGTGCTAGCAAACCTACCCCCCAGGATATTGGTGCCCTTCTGGTTCAGGTGCAACCCGTCCTGTTTGTACAGGTCCCACCTTCCCCAGAATGCAGTCCAATTGTCCAAATACCTGAAGCCCTCCCTCCTACACCATCCTTGCAGCCACGTGTTCAACTGCACTCTCTCCCTATTCCTTGCCTCACCGTCACGTGGCACCGGCAACAACCCAGAGATGACGACTCTGTCTGTCCTAGCTTTTAGCTTCCAGCCTAACTCCCTGAGCTCTTGAATGACCTCCCCACCCCTCTTCCTACCTATGTCGTTGGTGCCAATGTGTACCACGACTTCTGGCTGCACACCCTCCCCCTTAAGGATTCTGAAGACACGGTCCGAGACGTCTCGGACCCTGGCACCCGGGAGGCAACAAACCATCCGAGAGTCTCGCCCATGTCCACAGAACCGCCTGTCCGTCCCTCGAACTAGAGAGTCACCTATAACTAGCGCTCTCCTCCTCTCCCCCTTTCCCTTCTGAGTCTCAGAGCCAGACCTCACGCCACAGACCCCTTCACTGCAGCTTACATCTGCAAGGCTGTCCCCCCCAACAGTTTCCAAAGCTGTATACTTTCTTTTCAGGGGAACGACCACAGGGGAACCCTGCACTGCCTGCTTCTTCCCCTTCCCACCTCTAACTGTTACCCAGCTACCTCTGTTCTCCGGCGTAACTACTATCAATCTATCAATCACCCTCTCAGCCTCTCGAATAATCCTCAGTTCATCCAACTCCAGTTCCAGTTCCCTAACTCGTTCGGTGAGGAGCAGGATCTGACTGCATTTTCTGCAGACGCACCCACTCAAATACTAATCACTTACCTTCCTGACCAGCTCTGCGCTCCAACCTCATTTCCGCCCAGCTCGCGCCGCTCTCTGCGGTGAAAAGTCTCCCGGGTTCGCTTTTACTCGGCCTCCAGCTTGGGAACAAACATGATTGGGAACTCCACTCACTTTGATTCATCTCTATAATGTCTTCTTGGAGCATTGCTTGCACTTCCTTCTGAACCTGCTCTGCTTTGAGAGGATTAAGTCTCTAGGGATGTTGTTTTAATGGAACAGCATTCCCTATAGCAACCGCATGTACTTTGTCATTAGCCCCCACCCCCCACCATTCTATTTCTATATAGGTCCTCATAGCACGTAACAAGTCTTTTAGTGCAGTTCTCTGTTCCTGGGACAGATAGCTCACTACTTCCAAATTATTCTGAGGCACATTAAAATCCCATTCATCATGATTTGATTCCTCACTCTGAGTGGTAGTAAGTAATATTTATTTCTCTGATTCCCTTTCCCTCTCAAATAATGTTTGTCATGTTCACATGACATGCCTGTTTTTTTTTCCTATCTGGCATTTTTACCAGATAAATCACCTGACAATTTTTTCTCAATCTGATAGGGACATCTAAACCTTGCTTCAAAGGGATCTACCACTGGTAACAGCACCAACACTTTATCCCCATGGACAAACGTACAAATTTTAGATTTATCTACTTCTTACTTCATTAGATGTTGTGCCATCTTCAAATGTTGTCTCGCTAATTCACCTATTCTATTTAACATTTCTCTCACCTCAGATCCAATTCAACTGTGACTTCAGACCTATCAACTTTTCCTTAATTAATTTAAAAGGTCATCTTACTTCATGTCTGAGTATAAATTCAAATGGAAAGAAAAACTGAATTGATTCATTTGAAGCAATAATAGCAATAATATAAATGAGATACCTTTATCCCAATCATTTGTGTAATCTTGGCAATAAGCCCTCAACATGGACTTTCAGGTCTAACGTCACTTTTCCATTGCTCCTTGGGATTGAGGATGATACTCACTTGATGCCTAAGTGTTTGATGCCTAAACTCTTCATGACCTCCTTAAATAATGTGGCAGTAAAACTGTACCCTTGGTCTGACTGAATCCCCTTGGGTAATCCATAACTTACAAAGAAAACAACCGTTTCTGCCTTGACATTCCGTAATGGAATTGGAAGACACATCCACTGTGATAAGCAAATACTGGTTCCCACTTTGGTTTTAGGGAGGGAGCTTACACAGGTTACCTCAGATTACAACAGGATTTTGATCAGATGGGTCAATGGGCTGAGAAGTGGCAGATGGAGTTTAATTCAGATTAATGCGAGGTGCTGCATTTTGGGAAAGCAAATCTTAGCAGGACTTATGCACTTAATGGTAAATTCCTAGGGAGTGTTGCTGAACAAAGAGACCTTGGAGTGTAGGTTCATACTGGAGTCGCAGGTAGATAGGATAGTGAAGAAAGTGTAGAATATGCTTTCCTTTATTGGTCAGAGTATTGAGTTCAGGAGTTGGGACGTTATATTGAGGCTGTAGAGAACATTGGTTAGGCCACTGTTGGAATATTGCGTGCAATTCTGGTCTCCTTCCTATTGGAAAGATGTTGCAAAACTTGAAAGGGTTCAGAAAAGATTTACAAGGATATTGCCAGGGTTGGAGGATTTGTGCTATAGGGAGAGGCTGAACAGGTTGGGGCTGTTTTCACTGGAGACTGATGGGTGACCTTATAGAGATTTACAAAATTATAAAGGGCATGGATAGGAAAAATAGACAAAGTCTTTTCCCTGGGGTGCTGTAGTTCAGAACTTGAAGGCATAGGTTTAGGGTGAGAGGGGAAAGGTATAAAAGAGACCCAAGGGACAACTTTTTCACACAGAGGGTGGTACATGCATGGAATGAGCTGCAATAGGAAGTGGTGAAGGCTGGTACAACTGCAACATTTAAAAGGCATTAGATGGGTATATAAAAAGGAAGGGTTTGGAGGGATATGTGCCGGGTGCTGGCAGGTGGGACTAGATTGGGTCTGGTCAGCATGGACGGGTTGGACCGAAGGGTATGTTTCCATGTTGTACATCTCTATGAATCTATGTTAAAGGTTCTTCAAATATGGGAATTTGCATCAAAGGTACTGGTTTTATCACTGCCTGTGGCTTTCCTACCATTTGGCATGTATGACAGTACTGCAAAATTCAAACACATCTTTATGTTATTCAGGCCAATAAAAATTCTTATCTTACTTAATGTTCCTCACTTTTAGATGACCTCTACGGGTATTTCAAGTGCTACCCACACATACTTGCTTCCTACATTCTAGCCACAACATAATCTGTTGAATTTCCTTACCGCCTTAGACATGGGGACAATGTGCACACGCCACACAGTCAGCCGAGGCTTGAACTGAATCCGGATCCCTGGCGCTATGAGGTAGCAGTGCTAACCACTGAGCCATCATGCTGCCCCGACTTAGGTTTCTCAAACAGAGTGCCAGCAAACTGAACTCAACTCCTTCATCTTCCTCTTTTGTTCTCCCTCCTTGTTTTAACTTACAGTTGTGGGATCTTGTCACCATACAGTCTGGAAAAATGCCAGCGTATTTTTCTTTTAACTCCTCAGTTCCCTAGTTTCTTTTGGTACTTCCATTACAACGGGCATCACTCTCACCTATGATCCAGTTTCCAAGAATAAACTGCATTCCTGGAATAGCCAATTATTCCATCATTCCCATTATCACTTCGTCAGTGTTGATTGACATTCTGGTCTTACCTTACACAGGGGAACATTACTCCACCTCTCCATTTATTCCACAGATTACCACTCTCTCGCATAATGTTACAGAAGGAATGCAAATATGTTCATCTCTTACTATTAGAGACAGATTAGTTCCCGTATCTCTCAGTATTACAACATCTTCACCCACTCCTCCCGTTCTACCTGAGTAAATCATAGGCAAGTAAAGTCTGTGAAAACATCAGGCGTGATCTTACTATCCAGCCCGTGCGTAGGCTCTGCACTGTCCTGTAGCTCCTCGACTTTCCTTGGGATATTCTTCACTTCTATAACTAATCTCAATGTCTTAACCTCCTTTACCATGTCTTTATTTCCCAGCAAGTTTCTTAAACCACCAGCACTGTGACTATGTACATCGCACCTTATTGCAGTGAAAATAACTGAGGTATTTCACTTCTTTTCTACCTACTTGAGTTTCTTTTTTCACACATGGTAAACTGTTTCCAGTGTGTTCCACTTATTGTTTTTCACTGAAGGATCTCCATCTTTTCCGATTTCTATACATCACAGAATGAAATTGTTGTCGGAAGCGAGATTTCAATTTATGCACTAATGTGTATTTATCACCATCTCTGCACCTCTTCTCACTGTTTTAACCCTCCATTCCTCAACATGAATTCTTATCACTTCTGGAAATTCTTATCACTTTTAAACTCCTCCAGCAGAATAATATGTCTAACAGCCTAATTTTCTCTGTTATGTTTGTTGCTCGCATCCATTTACCAAAGTTGCTCTGTATAATTCTTTCTAATTCAATACTGAGGAACCTTAATTATCCGAGCAAGATGGGCGGGCACTACATTGTTCGGATAATTGATTATTCGGCTAACTGATTCAATGCCTCTCCTCTGGGTCTCGGAGTTTTCAGAAGTTTCCTTTTTCCTCCCTCTGCCTACCTTGCTCCCTCTCGCTGTCTCAGGGTTTGTTTCTGAACAGAGACACACACACTAGTGTGCAATGGAACTGCAAAATTGCTGGAGCCTCCTGCCCTCACACCCATCAATTCAATGGGATTGACACAGTGAGCATTTGGTAAGTCCACTCCCCATTCAGGAGACTAAGTAGCAGCAGACTGCACGTGAGACCACTCCCACAAACGTATTCAACCCTACCCCTGCCCACTCCACACCTGCCCCCAATCTGCCCCGCCAACCCAGTCCACCCCCTACCATCTGCCTCCCAAACCTGTCCAACATCGTCCCCCCGTCTGCCCCTGCCTCCCCCATTTCACTTTACCCCAACACAACCCCAAACCCCATCTAACCCTGCCCCCAGCCTTCACCACGCCCCCAAACCCGCACAGTGTCCGCCCCCTCTGAAACCCATCCATCCCACCTCCCCCCCACCCAACTGGGCAGCCAGACTGGACACTAACAGTAAAACTGCTGCTGCATTTGGGGGTCTCTCAAAAGAGCACACACACACACAGTTATAACTGCAACTTTTTGACAAGTTCCACCTTTGCCCTGTACAAGACAATATTGGAGAGATTATCTGGGGAAGTGGAGTGCAGGGTACACCTCTGTGCCTCTTGGAAAAGTGTGGGGGAGAGAGAGACAGAGAGAGGGCAGGTGGTCAGTCATTTGGAGGCAGTGCCTGGGCTCCCATTGATGTCCAGGACTGTTCTCGGCAGCATTTCTATAAGTCTGGTTCATTTTTAATCACTGCAAACAAAAGACGCGATCAGTTTTGAAACACCTCTTTGATATAGTGTTTCTATTGGGTCCTTGAAATCTTCTACGGATAATCCAAAATTCGGATACTTGCGGTTCCACTATTTTAGGTTGATGCAGTTTCTTTCACAGATTTCTGAACTGTTGTCTATTATGCTTCTGGTATCAATGTGTAGGCACTCAACATAGCCTTTTTGTCTTCATAGTCTCCTGACACCTCATTGTTTTTGTTAGAGAGAAGATTGAGAGGCAACTTAATTGTGATAATCAGAGGGTTACATAGTTTGGACAGTGAGAACCTTTTTCCTCAGATGGTGATGGCTAGCACGAGGGGACATAGCTTTAAATTGAGGGGTGATAGATATCGGACAGATGTCAGAGATAGATTCTTTACTCAGTGAGTAGTAGATGTGTGGAACACACTGCCTGCAACAGTAGTAGACTCGCCAGCTTTAAGAGCAATTAAATGGTCATTGGACGAGAATGGAATAGCGTAGGTTAGATGGGCTTCAAATTGGTTCCATAGGTCGGCGCAACATCATGGGCCGAAGGGCCTGTACTATGCTGCAATGTTCTGTGCTCTCACCTGCCAACACTGCTAACATTCACTCGGTCTACTGACCAACTTTGTTTGGATCAACAAAACCAGTTCTGTGTAGTCAATTGCTCAAAGAAAATGAAAAAAGGCTTCTACATTTTTTCATCAAATTTTGGTGATATTTGGATATATTTATATATATCTTGTAGGGGTAGCCCATACCTGCTCATACCAAAAGTATGCACATCTGCTTACACAAAATGGCAGACAAGTGTTAGACAGACTGAAAAAGTCTGCTCCAGAATTAAGACACAAATGGCTGATAAAAATACGCAAAACTACACAGCCTGCTTACAGTGAAACATAGCAGAACCTTTGAACAGGCTTATTCCAAGGTCAGCAAGGGGGGGCCTATGAGAAATGACCCCCAAGACAGTTTTGGTAAGAGTACGCCTAAAGACAGACAAGTGATTGATCTCAGTGTTGAGAGTGTGTTGCTGGAAAAACACAGCAAGTCAGGCAGCATCCAAGGAGGAGAATCGATGTTTCGGTCCAGAGCCCTTCATCAGGAATGAAGCTGGAAACCTCGAGGGTGGAGAGATAAATTGGAGAGGGGTGGGACTAGGGAGAAGGTAGCTAAAAGTGCAATAGGTAGATGCAGGTGGGGGTAAAGGTGATAGGTTGGAGAGGAGGGTCCAGTATCTGCAGACCTCACTTTCTCCTCATTGATTTCAACCTGACAGTGAAGCGTCTTCCAAGGATGCCTACCGTGAAGAAGTTTACTCCTCTCTCTATAAAGATCTCAGTGAGTCCCTCTCTCACCGTACTCCCCAAGTCTTCTTCCCTGCCCTGAAGTTCTTCAGCCACGTCCTCAAGCAGACTCACTACCACAGCCGCATCTTATTCCTCAATGCCTGCCTCTGGAACCAACTGATCCCACATGAACTCCGGACCACATTCAGACCAACCCAGTTTGGACCTGAACAGGATACTCAGTATATTCTACAAATCCGAAACCTTCATCAACAATTCTCTTTCTGGATCGTCTGCTCCATACTATCAGCCATGTGCCACCATCAACTCTACCTACAGTCAATCCTGCCCCAGATCAGAGCCTCACTTTCCCAGACCTGCAACAGACCTCCGTATTTTTACATCCTGAGAAGGATACATGCTCTCAACAAACGGTATTTATCCACTGCATTGGACATAAAAAAATGTAAGCTAAACAAACTTTCATGTATTTCTCTCCATATACAGGCTTCCTTGAACTTTCCAGAATCTTCTCCTGGCCTCTGCAACTGCCCAGACGCCATTAGCCACATTGCTGCTCCTTCCATGACCGCCAGGGCACTCGATGACGTCACTTCTTCCCCGATGCCACTCTGCAGCCCACAGCCATTGTCGACCACACCACCCCCGAGATCAGTGTCCACCCAAACACCTCCATGACTGCAGAGAAGACTATCCACCACAGAATACACCAGTGCTGCTGAATTCACTATTAAAAACGTGATACCTACTTTGAACGTCACTTCCGCCCCGCTGGTACGGCTCATCGGTGTCATCACTTCCACTTCCACCGCAGCCAAATACCCAACAGTAACATTGCTCTTCCTGCCCGTGATGTCACTCTGCTCCCTTTAACTCCACCATCAGCACCACTTTCACCCCCTTTGAAAGCGTCACCTCCTTTGGGGATGTCACTACTGACCCCATAACCACGCCCATTCAAACCACTGTCTCCGCCCCCACCTCGAACTCCAGCCCCACTCCAAGTCCTAGCTTCCATCCCACCTCGAACTCCAGCCCCATTCCAGGTCCTAGCCCCCAGCCCACCTTGAACTCCAGCCCCATTCCAGGTCCCAGCTCCCACCATTCCACAAGACCTTCCCCTCACTGAGGACCAATGTTTAGTTCTCAGTAAAGGCCTCAGCTTTATCTCTCTATGGTCCCAGATTAATGAGTTTGACACGTCCTGCGACCTTGAATGATCCTTCCACCATCTCTGCCTCTGTGCCTTCTTTTTTAACCAAAATACCTGCCCACCCACCAAAGACCCCATTCTCCCACCTCCAACACACTCCATCTACGTGCTGGCCTGATATCTGCCCTCGACCTCTTCATTTCAAACTGCCGCCATGATATTGTCCGCCTCAACTTGTGCAACCGCCTCACCCACTCCAACCTCCCGCCCTCACAATGCGCATCCCTCCAATCCCCCCACTCCAACTTTAACCTCACCATAAAACTAGCAGATAAAGTGGATGCAGTGGTAGTTTGGCGCACTGACCTCTACATTGCTGAAGCCAGGCACCAATTCGAAGACACCTCCTCTTACTGCCCCCTCAACCATGACCTCACCATCCCCCCATCACCAAATCAACACCTCCAATATCATACACAACCTCATCGCTACAGGGAATCTCCCGCAGACAGCTTCCAACCTCATAGTTCGGGAACCCCACACCACCCAATTCTATCACCTACCCAAGAGCCACAAGCCTGACAACCTGGCCGACATATTATCTCAGCCTGCTCCTGCTCCACCGATCTTATCACCACCTACCTCAGTACTGTCCTATTCCCCTGGTTCAGGAACTCCCTACATACGTTCAGGACACCACCCACACCGTCCACCTCCTCTAAAACTTCCATTTCCCCAACTTCCAATGCCTCATCTTCACCATGGACATCCAGTCCCTCTACACTCTATCTGCCATGACCAGGGCCTCTGTTTCTTCCTCTCCTGACGTCCCCACGCACCACCCTCTATGTGAAAAAGTTGCGCGTTAAGTCCATTTTATGTCTTTTCCCTGTCACCCTAGAGGGATATGGGCCAACAGCTGGCAAGTGGGACTAGATTAGATTAGGGTATTTGGTCGGCATGGATGAGATGGACCGAAGGGTCTGTTTCCATGAATCTAAATAACAGACACAGTCAGAAGGGCCTCTGGGACAAAAGCATAATAATACTGGGTAAAGAACCACTGGGGTCTGAACCAGTTGATTCTGCAGACAGTGTTTAAAAAAACCCAGCAAGACTGCAGTGTTAAGAAGTAAGAAACAGAGGAGGAAGACTAGTTCATTGATCTTGTAGAAGGGTCTTTGTGGTCTGGGTTGAATGTACCTTTGGCTATTCATTGCTAAAAGTTGTCTTGTATAATTTGTTTGTTTTTGTTCCCTGTGTAATGCTAATAGATTAAATAGAAATATCTCTCTGGACACTAATGTAATAGTAAAGGGTTAAACTACACTGAGTTAACATTCTGGAAGTGAGTGGGGACGACAGTCAGGCAAGAATGCGAATAACCCCCACTTCAATTAGATAGTCATTTGCTACTGCTCCCCCTACTATTATCATTCCATCTCTTCCATTCAGAAATGCTTTCTAACCATCTCCTGAACCTACGTATGTCACACCTGCATTATCGTGTGGAATCACTGAGTCTGGAAATCGTTTACATAACGATTCCCCAGGATTAGAACATTATCTCTGAGCATGATCGTATCCTATCACTGCACCTGGGTTAACATGTGACTAAGGAGAGTATCTGTAAACATGGCTAACTGGGATGTGTGCCTTATTCTTTTGACTTGACCACACATGCCTGTGAGGAGGGTCAAAGGGGTCACCTCGCTTGTACAAGCTCGAATAAGCTTTAACTGTTTGCAGAAGTTGGTGTGCGCGAATTGCATTTCGTGTGTGAAACCTCGGGAAAAGAACCTAACACCTGGAGGTCAAGATCTAGGTACGCTTTGAAGTTAGTTTGCATTTTGGGAACATGTGGTGACTTAAAAGTGTGGCGAGCCTGTGTAAATATGGCACAAGTATGGGACAGGTATGGTTAATGTAATGTCTGAGAATCTATAAGTGATTGTGCAAAGCAGAGCTCTGCAGCAGAATGTTGATTTAAAAACTTGGTTTGTAAAGCTTGATAAAAATTATGTTTTAAAAAGGTAAATTTAACAAAGGAGGTGGCTTGTTTTCTCTTGAAGTGTAACATTTACTTCCTTGCAGGAAGAGTGACAGGTGATATAATTATGTGCAGGAGTTTATACCCCAGCCTTTTGAATCCTAAGTAGATCAATACCAATTTACAACTTCTGCTTGAAGTGGAACCGATGGAGACATCCTTAGAAATTTTGAGATTTTGAGTCCATGTATGACGATAATTTACTGCTACTGGGTGAAATAATCTGTGGATAGAGAACTGGAGGATTAAAAAAAAACACAAATTAAGGAGTACTCAATTGGCCGATGAAGGTAGAAAATAACCAAAGGAATATTAAGAAATTAGCAACAGTTGTTTCAGGGAACAGACACAGACAGGGAGCCTGCCCAAAACAGTTAGAGAGTGTCTTTCATTTGCAATAAGGGAGAGCATTTTGCCAAAAAACTGTCCCAATAAGATTATTAAATGTGGGAACTGTGGAAAAAGAGGACTACTGGTCCCCCTGGGAAAGGCAGGCATGGAGAGAGAACAAGACAGAATCTGGGAAATCCCCAGTCGCTTTCCAGTGGCAATAGATCGTAATGCAAGGCAGCCATAGCATTTCACCAGAAAGAATACAGTTACTGTTAAAGACAAATATAAGGACTATTTAATTATTATAAGAACTTTTCAAAAAATTACAGCAGCCTAGCCAGACCCCTGCAAATGAGTGGAAATAGCTCAGAAAAAAAATTGTGTGCCTGAGCAAGAGGCAGACTTTGTCAAGATCAAACAGACACTAGCCTCTGCACCAGCACTTTTGCAGGTCTTCCTGATCTGAAAAAGCCCTTTCACCTCCTTTGCAGTGAAAGCAACGACAATCCATTTGTGGCATGAAGGCAAGCTCTGCCCTGTGGGATATTACTCAGGTAAAATGAAACCAGTCATGATGGGACAACACTCATGTTCGAGCTACCCACTGTGCTACCTGGGCACTAACAACACTCTCCCCCCCTTGACACAATAAGAGAAGGTGATATTACACTCCCCACATAGTATAGGCCAGCTATTGGAAGCTGACAAACTGAGAGGTGTTACAGACAGTCGGCAAGCCAATTGGGAAGCGAAACTGTTGCCAGGAGATAAGCAAGTGGAAGTGGTTAAAGATAATAGTGAGAACCCAGCAAGCAATGTGAATCAGGAAAAAGAGACACAAGACTGCATGCCCCACATGGACCAGGAAGAAGAGAGACATGGTCGAGTAAGGAAGACCCATTAGTGGGGCCAGATGTGAAGTGAATGTTTGTAAAAGTATTATGATGATGAGGCCAGGATATGGTGGGTTGTAGTTATTTTGAAAGGGAAGCTTTTTGAATGAGGAAGGATATAAGGATGTTATTCTGCCCATGTAGGTGAACTAAATACTACCTATGAACAACTCTGATTCCTACATGGATGTTGAAGGAATCAATCACTACCACCCTGTGTCAGATACAGACCATAACAACCCAAGAGACACAGAAGCAGTCATATAAATCACTCTCAAGATGATCCGGGTTATGATTACGGATGCACACAACAGACTACATATGTATAGACAGGAAATTGCATGCTAAAAATCGTTCATGTCAAAAACAACCAATCAGAAGTGGACCTTGACAATCAAACAGTCCATCATCATGAGACAGAACAGAACCAAATACAGAAAGAGAATGTCATTACAAGACAAAATGACTAAGATGACCAAATGCTCCATACAATCATCACAGGAATTCCTACACAAATCACGAGCATAAACATAGACAAGGATGAAGCAATGATCTCACTTGATATAATGGCACCATTCACTTCAATTGACAAAACTGTGGCCAGACAGACAGTTGCCAACCTCATGGACAACACAACAGACAACACGACAGGGAACCTATCATTAAGGACTGCATGCTCAAACTACTAGACCTGTGTTTTACGACACTTCACATTCAAAAACCAAATATATGGGCTCGTACATCTCTGGGCTCAAAGCAGAAGCACTGATGCAAAGACTGGAAGAAAGAGCCCTCCCACAAATCTAACGCAAATTCTGGATCAGATACATGGACGACATTTCTGTCATCATTAAGAGAACAGAAATTGAGAAATCCCACCAGATTTTCAACACAATGTTCACAAGGATCAGATTTACAAGAGAGGAGGAAACAAACAATCAACTCCCATTCCTAGATGTGATGGTAGAAAGAACAGAGAACAGTGAATGCACCATAAAATTGTACAGGAAAGCCACACATATCAAACAGGGTCCTGAACTACAACAGCAACAACCCAAACACACACAAGAGAAGCTGCATTAGGACCCTATTTAAAAAGGCAAAAACACCCTGCCATACTCCAGATCTAAAAGGGAGGAAGAAGAAGACCTTGACAGAGTAATTCACTAAGAATGGATATCCCCGCAACTTCAACTGCAGATGCTTAACAGACAAACAATGTGTATGGCTACTAGAGATAGCTGGTTGTGGCGTTTAGTGGTTAGTTGGTGTTCATGGATGCAGATTGCTAGTTGTCTGCCTGTTTGCCCTATATAGTGTGTGTAGTCTTTGCATGGAATCTTGTAAATTACGTATGTCTTGCACGTAACAGACAAACAATGCCACGTCATGCCACGACCTAACTCACTGGCCACGCTACCTTACACAAAAAATATCTCAGAAATGACAGCCAGACTTGCCCAACCACTGGGATTCACTACAGCTCGTTCAGAAAACAACTCACCAGGACAAACAACATGCAAGACATATGTAATTTACAAGATTCCATGCAAAGACTACACGTTACACTATATAGGGCAAACAGGCAGATGACTAACAATCTGCATCCATGAGCACCAACTAACCACTAAACATCACAACCAGCTAACTCTAGTAGCCATCCACACAGATGACAAGTACCACAAATTTGACTGGGGCAATACAATGATCATAGGAGAAGCCAAACAGAGGACAGCCAAAGAATTTTAAGAAGTATGGTACTCATCCACAGGCTCCATCAATAAACACATAGACCTAGACCAAATATACTGACCAAGCCAACAAACTACCAGAACCGGCAACCAGAAGCAACAAGAATGAAACCAAATAAATTGCAGAATACACAGGAGGCTCCAAAGTACTGAAGATGTCACCTGGACAGGAGTCAAAATATCTGCAGATCAACTTCCCAGATCATCGAACATCCCCACAACTACGATAACTGGCACCTGGGCTACAAATCGTTATGCAAACCTTACACGTCTATGGGGAAAACGCGCTAAGACAAGCAAGGAAATAGGAATCCTGTGGAGAAAGTGAGGACTGCAGATGCTGGAGATCAGAGCTGAAAATGTGTTGCTGGAAAAGCGCAGCAGGTCAGGCAGCATCCAAGGAGCAGGAGAATCGACGTTTCGGGCATAAGCATGAAGAAGGGCCTATGACCAACTCCAATTCCTACATGAATGTTGAATGAATCAAATATTACCACCCTGTGTGAGATACAGACCACTAATCAACAACCAACAAGCCAGAGAAACAGTCAGACAAAATGCTCTGAGGATGATCCAGGTTATGATTATGGATGTACACAACAGACTACGAAGGCACAGACAAGAAATTGCATGCCAATGATCATTAATTTCAAAAAACAGCCAATCAGAAGTGGACCACGACAATCGAATAGGCCGTCACCACATGATAGCACAGAACCACATAAAGATAGAGAACATCACTACAAGACAAAATTACTAAGCTAACCAACAGCAGAGGATAAAACACAACAGACATCTGGCTAAGAAACCTTTCCAATAGGCAGGTTACAGACTCAGAAAAAGCCGTACTAGCCAAAGGACTAAACTATAACCACAGGAACGCAAATACAACAAATTTTCTAGCTGCACTAGAATGTAGGCTCAGAATTAACAGGCTAACCGAAGAGATACAACAAGCTGTCAGACAAACCATTGTACCCTTACTAACAAAGACAAATGAACAACCTAAACATCAAAGACAGCGAAGCCTAAACGCACTCAAAAATGACAAGAATATAATCATTGTACCAGCATACCAGCAGAATGATGGTTATCATGTACAAGACTGAATGTATTCAGAAACTACTACTACGGAACCTACAAAAAAATGGACTAATAACCAGGACTGACCTACAAAGGATGAAACTAGAAAGGAATAACACCTCAGCACGGTGGCTCAAAGCACCAGGGTCTCAGGTTCAATTCCAGCCTCGGGCGACTGTCTGTGTGGAGTTTGCACATTCTCCCTGTGTCTGCGTGGATTTCCTCCAGTGCTCCCGTTTCCTTCCACAGTCCAAAGATGTGAATTGGCCATGCTAAATTGCCCATAGTATTAGGTGCATAAGTCAGAAGGAAATGGGTCTGGGTGGGTTACTCTTCAGAGGGTCGGTGTGGACTGGTTGGGCCAAAGGGCATGTTTCCACACTGTAGGGAATCTAATCTAATCATCTCAAGAGTTTATGGATTACCCAAAGTAGGCAAACCAAATATACCACTCAGACCCATTGTGACACTCCTTGGAACTCCACTGCATAAACCGGCAAAGGAACTTACAAAAACGGAAACATCAGCGGATTCAAACACTCTTTCCAATCATCATAGGAATTCTTGGACAACATCAAGATAAGGAAAACAGAATGGTCTCATTGCACTGTTCACTTCAATTGACAAAACTCTAGCCAGACAGACAATAGCCAAACTCCTGGACAAAGCAGAACAGACCACATGAAGGGGAACCAAACAACTTACTCAAACTATTAGGTCTGTGCTTGATGACACACATCACATTCAACAACCACATGTATAAACAGATCAGTGGAATGCCAACAGGCTCACGCATTGTAGCAGAAGTAGTGATGCAAAGATTGGACCAAAGAGCTCTCCTACAAATCCAACCCAGATTCTGAATCAGATACATGGACGACACTTTTATTATCATTAAGAGAACAGAAATTGAGAACACACACCAGATTGTCTACATCATATTCACGGGCATCAGATTTATGAGAGAACGGGAAACCAACAATCAACTCCCACTCCTAGACATGATGGTAGAAAGAACACAATGGTGAATGCACCATAAAAGTGTACAGGGAAGCCACACACATCCACCAGGTCTGAAACTACAACAGCAAGCACCTGAACACACAAGGGAAGCTACAATAGGATCCTGTTCAAAAATACTATAACACACTGCGGCATTACTGACCCATGAATGGAAGAAGAAGACCTTTACAGAGTATGGATATCCCAGCAAATTCATCCACAGATGCCTAACAAACAATGTGACGATGACGTTCCATGACCTAACTCACTTGCCACACTACCTTTATATAAAAAAGTCTCATAACTGACAGCCAGACTTCTCTGACCAATGGGATCTATGACAGCCCATAGACCAACAGCCATGCTCAGACAGCGACTCAACAGGATAAAAGACTCTCTATCCATCATGTGCAAGACAAACATAACTTACAAGATTTCCATGCAAAGATTGCAAGCAACATTGTATAGGACAAAAAGGCAGACAACTGGCAATCCGCATTCATGAACATCAATGAGCCACTAAATGCCACAACCAGCTGGCTCTAGTAGGCACACACATGACAAGGACTACAGATTCGACTGGGACAACACAACAATCATAGGACTAGCCAGGAAGAGGACAGCTTGAAAATTTCTAGAAGCATGGCACTCATCCACGGGCTTCATCAACAAACACATAGACCTAGACCCAATATACTGGCCACTACAATGAACTACCGGAACTGACAACTGGAAGCAGCAGGAACAAAACCAAATAAATTCCAGAACGCACAGTACTGCAGTGATTCACAGAAGGCTCCAAAGCTCTGATGTCACCTAACAAGGGATGAAATGTCCAGAAATCAACTTCCCAGTTTGACTACGACAACCAGAACCCGAGCTACAAATCTTTACATAAATTTTGAACTAAAAGCACTTAGTGCTACCCTGCAGTTAGGGACAGGGCAAAGGGTTAACATCTAAACAGACAGTAGGTATGCTTTTAGTGTAGTCCATGACTACATGATGGCATGGAGTGGTAGCATAATTCATCATGAGTGGTAGCGTAATTCATCATGGGACTCTGGTCAAGGATTGAGTAGCTGCAGCGAATGAACTGAAGGTTGCAGCAGTAATTACAGTAAGATTCAGACAGCAGAGCAGAAAGAAAATGTTTGAATAGGCAGTGATTATGATGGCAGCTGTAAAACAGCAAGAAACTAAAGATGATGAATGGAACATTTAAAATCTACAATCAGCATCTCACTCAGTGGAAAAAGCAGGGTGGATTAAAGATGGAGCAGCAATAGGAACAGTTGATATTTGGAGAAAGGAAGGTAAAGTGGTAGCTCTCACATTCTGTCAACAGACTCTATGCAGTGTTTATCTTGGATTTGCACACATAGGGAGGGATAAAATGATACAGCTAATAGCTAACTGTTGGTGGTGGAAAGACATAGCTATATTTTGCCAGAGGTGTACTGCATGTGCAGAGACAGAATCAGGATGAGAAATTAAAATTAAAATTAACCATCACCCCTGCCCACTGGAACCATGGGAACATATTCAAATGGACTTCATAGGACCACTCCACAAAGTCAGAATAAGAAATTCTGTCTGGCCATGGTCGACCAGTTTACCAAATGGGTAGAATCATAGGGGGAGCAGAACTGATTAACAGCAAGGGACAAATCTGGGATGACATGAAACCCTTCTAAGTATTTACACATACTTCACCGACATGCATGATACAAGCAGCTTGTCAAAGACTAGGAGTCTGAGAGACCCTCCAGGACAAACTGAAATGCCAGCCCCAGGATAAAAGGTGCTGGGAAAATAATCTCAAGCGAGGGAGCTTTGTCCCCCCGATGGGATGGACCTGATGTAATATTAACAGGTATCAGGAGTGCACTTATTAATGAAAACAGAATTAGTAAATGGAGACATCCTATCCAGCTAAAAGAAATATAGGGGTTTAATATTATAACAGTCAGGCCTACTAGTCTGGTATGCTCTCTCTCTCTCTCCCTCTCTCTCGTCTCTCCCTCTTGCAGGTTTTAAAGGGGCCTCACCATGTACAAGCAGCAGAACAGAATCCTCAAACCCCAGTTGGCAGCCAGAATAGGTTATGGTTGAATGTAAATATATGGGTCATGTTTGCGCGTTGGAGACGTAATTAAAAATTAATGTTGATCTCATCAGAGGCTGATAAGCAGGTGAAGAGGAGAAGGTTGGATGTGAACACATTTTTGTACATACCAGATGTGCATGTGAGAACACACAATGTCTCTCATTGTTGGATCTGCACAAACATCTCTATACATTCTAGAGGGGGACACCCGTGCAACCGATCACCTTTAGTGCCAGGAAATTAGCTGAATGGGTATTGTGGCAGAATAGCTCAAGGCAGTCTACCAAGGGTGGGAGGCACCTAGTAAATACTGACCAGGATAAAGCACAATAGAAATCATGAGGGACAACCTGACTGCCTTTGCGGGATGGGACCAGCCTAACTACAAGACCTCCAACAGCCTACCTTTGTCATTCTGAGTACCACTTCAGGAACAGGGAAGTCTACCAGTATGATTCAGCTCAGAAAGAATGAATCCCAGAGGAGGAATCATAGAGGACTGAAAGTGGGAATTAGTAACTGTCATCCAATGTCACCCTCCACTTGTCGTTAATTCAGCAATGGTGCCTTTGGACATCGCACAAGTGAGGGAACATTCCAACAACACTGGCATTCCGTGTTTATAAACCATTTCACTCCATACTGATTTTGTGTGCGGACACAGAGCCTAAACCTGGCTCCCACCATCCTGGGCTATATGGTATCGTTCATGCGGTATGCGGTATACCATATGTCGTCCTTTCTGAAGGAGGTACCAAGACAGCAGAAACATGCAATCTCAGAAACAGAAAAGTCCTTTTCCATATTAATTCCTGGATATGGTGCAGCCAAGCCAGGATTTAGCAATGGGCTTGGGATCTCTAGGACATTCTGGATTAGTGGTGCTGGAAGAGCACAGCAGTTCAGGCAGCATCCAAGTAGCTTCAAAATCGACGTTTCGGGCAAAGGCTTTCAAAGCTACTTGGATGCTGCCTAAACTGCTGTGCTCTTCCAGCACCACTAATCCAGAATCTGGTTTCCAGCATCTGCAGTCATTGTTTTTATCTTGAGGACATTCATTGTCCAGGGATTAGTACTTTTTATTGCCATATTATGTTTACATTCTCTCATGTTTTGTCTCATGAAATGTGCTGCCTCCACAATAATGGAGAAGATGACTGCAGGAGAGCCACGGACCAAGGCATTAGTATGCACCACTAAGCCAATGACTACTAGTGGAACGAGGAAAGAAAATGACCAGCCTATCAAACAATGAAGACTACTCTTGAACTTTGATTTGGATTCTTGATTTTTTTTTTGGATTCATGAATTCTGTTATGGACTGTTTATTAATAATGGCCATAGGGATTTCCCATATCTACTCATATCAAAATTGCCCATGCTTGCTTATATAAAATGACCGGCAAGGGTTAGATAGACTGAAACAGCCTGCTCTAGCATTAAGATACAAATGGCCAACAAAAAAATAAGCAAAACCTGCTTACACATTGAAACATAATGGTACTTTTGACAGGACAATTCCAAGTTCAGCAAGGGGGCCCTACAAGAAACCATCCTAAGACAGTTTTGAAAAGAGAATGCCTAAAGACAGACAAGTGATTGATCCCATTCTCTTTATGAAAGGATGATTGTCCTAGTAAATAAATAATACCAGCTCATGAACCAGCCAGATTGACTCCCTAAGCAACTGCATAAACCAGCAAAGTTATTTTGGTGTAAACAGCTGTTTCTTTAAAGCTATGCGCAATATTAAGAAATAGGTTATAGCTAAAGTGTAGAAATACATATAACCAAAGGAGAACACAAGCATTAGAAACAAAACACTTAAACATTGATGTGAAAGTTAATTAGTCTCAAGAAATGCCTTCCCTTATGCCCTGAACAAAATAGATTGTTCATAGCCCATTAATTACAATGTGCTAGAGTTACAGAGTCACAGAGATGTACAGCATGGAAACAGACCCTTCGGTCCAACCTGTCTATGCCGACCAGACATCCCAACCCAATCTAGTCCTACCAGCCAGCACTTGGCCCATATCCCTCCAAACCCTTCCTTTTCATATATCTAATCAAATGCCTTTTAAATGTTGTAATTGTACCAGCCTCGACCACTTCCTCTGGCAGCTCATTCCATACACGTACCACCCTCTGTGTGAAAATGTTGCCCCTTAGGTCTCTTTTATATCTTTCCCCTCTCACCCTAAACCCATGCCCTCTAGTTCTGGACTCCCCCACCCCAGGAAAAAGACTTTGATTATTTATCCTATCCATGCCCCTCATAATTTTGTAAACCTCTATAAGGTCACCCATCAGTCTCTGACGCTCCAGGGAAAACAGCCGCAGCATGTTCAGCCTCTCCCTCTAGCTCAAATCCTCCAACCCTGGCAACATCCTTGTAAATCTTTTCGGAACCCTTTCAAGTTTCACAACATCTTCCCAATAGGAAGGAGACCAGAACTGCACGCAATATTCCAACAGTAGCCTAATCAATGTCCTGTACAGCCTCAACATGACCTTCCAACTCCTGTACTTAATACTCTGACCAATAAAAGAAAGCATACCAAACACCTTCATCATTATCCTATCTACCTATGACTCCACTTTCAAGGAGTTATGAACCTGCACTCCAAGGTCTCTTTGTTCAGCAACACTTCCTAGGACCGCTGTATAACTTTACACTTGATAACTAACTTTTTAACAGAAATCAATATTAGAAATCTTTTAGCAAGTAGTTAAAACTGTCATTTTTTTATAGGACAGTGGAAATATAATGAATAACAGAACTCTGTTAGTGTCCATGTACACAGATCTCTGAAAGTTGCCACCCAGGTAAATAGTGCAGTGAAGAAGGCATATGGCGTACTGGCTTTTATTGGTAGAGGAATTGAGTTCCGGAGTCCTGAGGTCATGCTGCAGTTGTATAAGACTCTGGTGCGGCCGCATCTGGAATATTGTGTGCAGTTTTGGTCGCCATACTATAGGAAGGATGTGGAGGCACTGGAACGGGTGCAGAGGAAGTTTACCAGGATGTTGCCTGGTATGGTAGGAAGATCCTATGAGGAAAGGCTGAGGCACTTGGGGTTGTTTTCTTTGGAGAAAAGAAGGTTTAGGGGTGATTTGATAGAGGTGTACAAGATGATTAGGGGGTTAGATAGGGTTGACAGTGAGAACCTTTTTCCACGTATGGAGTCAGCTATTACAAGGGGGCATAGCTTTAAATTAAGGGGGGGTAGATATAGGACTGATGTTAGGGGTAGGTTCTTCACTCAGCGAGTCGTAAGATCATGGAATGCCCTGCCAGTAGCAGTAGTGGACTCTCCCTCTTTATGGGTATTTAAGCGGGCATTGGATAGGTATATGGAGGATAGTGGGTTAGTGTAGGTTAGGTGGGCTTTGATCGGCGCAACATCGAGGGCCGAAGGGCCTGTACTGCGCTGTATTGTTCTATGTTCTATGTTCTATGTTCTATGTAACTTAAACTGTCCTTAGAGATAAGCAAGCCTGAGACAGATCAAAGGAGTACAGCTAGTAACTTTGGAATGTGAATGAATAGGATGCATTGGAAAATTAGGAGAAAGTGAGGACTGCAGATGCTGGAGATAAGAGCTGAAAAATGTGTTGCTGGAAAAGCGCAGCAGGTCAGGCAGCATCCAAGGAGCAGGAGAATCGACGTAAACCTATCGAACTTTCCTGTACCTGAGGTGTGACTACCTCTTTGTAACTCCTAGGAGAAAGTGAGGACTGCCAATGCTGGAGACCATTCCTGATGTAGGACTTATGCTTGAAACATAGATTCTCCTGCTCCTCCTGCTGCCTGACCTGCTGTGTTTTTCCAGCAACACACTATCTGTAACTCCGCCCAGTTATTCGCTCAGCCTCGTGAATGGTTTGAAATTA
Source organism: Chiloscyllium punctatum (assembly GCF_047496795.1). Lineage (NCBI taxonomy): Eukaryota > Metazoa > Chordata > Chondrichthyes > Orectolobiformes > Hemiscylliidae > Chiloscyllium > Chiloscyllium punctatum. The sequence goes on from NC_092779.1 coordinate 38,530,858, forward strand.
ATCCACCTCTGCTTTATAACAGATTTGGGGCTCAAGTCTGAGATTTGGACAGATTAAAATAGATTTGGACAAGATTTGGACTGACTTAGGATATGGACTGCCCTCACAGATTTAAACAGACTTGGAGCATAGTAGTTCCAGATGTTGAATTAAAATTTAATTGAGAAGTGGAAAATCTGTTTAATTTTAGTTGTTTGTTGTTGGTTAAATCAAAAGTGGGGAAATGACTAAAGTGGTTCTGGAGGTTGAGGATGCTTCCCAAATTTATCAAGAAAGTTTAAAAAGATAGAAACAGGTGTCACTTTTAGAAGTGGCAAACAGGCTGAAGTTGAGATTAACTAGGAATAATAAGAAAGCTGAAATTGTAACTAAATTAGCCAAGCATTTATGTATACCAGGGAAACAGTCAATCATAAAATCCCAACAGTGTGGAAACAGGCCATTAGGCCCAACAAGTCGATTCCAACTCTCAGAAGAGTAACCCACCCAGACCAATTCCCTTATTAGTGGGGCAGCATGGTGGCTCAGTGGTTAGCACTGCTGCCACACAGTGCCACACAGTGCCAGTTCCTGCCCCGGCAACTGTCTGAGTGGAGTTTGCACATTCTCCCTGTGTCTGTGTGGGTTTCCTCCCTCTGTCCGAAAAATGGGCAGGTTAGGTGAATTGGCCATGCTAAATTGCCCGTAGTGTTAGGTGCAGGGATAAGTGCAGGGGAATGTGTCTGGGTGGGTATGCTTCGGCGGGTGGGTATGGACTTTTTGGGCCGAAGGGCCTGTTTCCACACTGTAAATTATCTAATCTAATCTAATCTAATTTAGCACGGCCTAATATACACATCTTCAGATTGAAGGAGGAAACCAGAACAGCCAGAAGAAACCCACGCAGACATGGGGAGAATGTGCATACTCCACACAGATAGTTGCCCGCGGCAGTAATTGAACCCGGATCCCTGGCGCTGTGAGGCAATACTGCTAACCACTTAGTCACCGTAACGCACTGTGGAGTTTAGTTGGAAAAAAATAATTTGCCAATGAGACAATTGGAGTTAGAAAGTGAAATTAAAAGGCCAGAGTTATAAAATAGAGACAAGGAATGGAACGCTATGGCAGGACAAAGGTGTCAAAAAGAAAGGGAACTGAAACAGTTCGCATTCCAGTTAAAAACACGGGAAAAAGATAAAGGTATAGAGAAAAAATATTCGAGTTGGAAAAGATGAAGTTGGAACTTGAAGCAAAAAGAATTCAACTGACAGAGGTAAAAGGATAGAAGTGATAATAAGCAAACTCATCATAGCCACCAGTGTGGAAGGGATATGTATGAGTATAGCCCATTACTGGGGATGAAGACTCAGGAGGCAGACAAGTTGCAGACAAGTGGCAGGCTTCTATTCAAGCAGAAACGCATCAGTGAAGGAAGAGTGCCAAAGGATGTTTCTGAAATCTGGCCTCGATGTGAGAAAGCGATCTTTCCCTTAATCTTTAGCTCAGCTTAGAAGAGAGATCATTGACATACTCTGATTTTTACAGTAAAATGCAGCATTTTTATGCATTTTGTGTCACAATAGTTGCACACAACATGATTACTATGTCCTTCCCTATGAGGAAGCTGGAGAAATCTGCATTCATCCCTTGTGGTTGGAGGGTTCCTAGGCAGGAGATGAGGCGCCCTTCCTCCAGGCGTCGTGTTGCCATGGCCTGGCGATAGAGGAGGCCAAGGACCTGCATGTCCTTGGTGGAGTAGGAGGGGGAGTTAAAGTGTTCAGCCACAGGGCGGTTGGGTTGGTTGGTGCGGGTGTCCCAGAGGTGTTCTCTGAAACGTTGCGCAAGTAGGCGGCCTGTCTCCCCAATGTAGAGGAGGCCACATCGGGTGCAGCGGATGCAGTAAATGATGTTTGTGAAGGTGCAGGTGAATTTGTGACAGATATGGAATGATCCCTTGGGGCCTTTGACGGAAGTGAGGGGGGAGGTGTGGGCGCAGGTTTTGCATTTCATGTGGTTGCAGGGGAAGGTGCCGGGAGTGGAGATTGGGTTGGTGGGGGGGTGTGGACCTGACGAGGGAGTCACGGAGGGAGTGGTCTTTCCAGAACGCTGATAGGGGAGGGGAGCGAAATATATCCTTGGTGGTGGGGTCTGTTTGGAGGTGGCGGAAATGACAAAGGATGATACGATGTATCTGGAGGTTGGTGGGGTGTTAGGTGAGGACCAGTGGGGTTCTGTCCTGGTGGCGATTGGAGGTTCAAGGGCGGAACAGCGGGAAGTGGAGGAGATGAGGTGGAGAGCATCGTCAAACACGTCTGAGGGGAAATTGCGGTCTTTGAAGAAAGAGGCCGTCTGGGTTGTTCGGTATTGGAATTGGTCCTCCTGGGAGCAAATACGGCGGAGGTGAAGGAATTGGGAATATGGGATGGCGTTTTTACAGGGGCAGGGTGGGAGCAGGTGTAATCTCGGTAGCTGTGGGAGTCAGTCGGTTTATAGTAAATGTCCGTGTTGAGTCGGTCGCCCGAGATAGAAATGGAGCGGTCTAGGAAGGGGAGGGATGAGTCTGAGACGATCCAGGTAAATTTGATGTTGGGGTGGAAGGTGTTAGTAAAGTGGATGAACTGTTCAACCTCCTCGTGCAGATTTCTCCAGCTTCGTCATTTCCCTTCCCACCACCTTATCTCAGTCCCACCCTTGGACTCAGCACCGCCCTCTTGGCTTGCAATCTTCTTCCCGACCTCTCCACCCCCACCCACTCTCCGGCCTATTACCCTCACCTTAACCTCCTTTCACCTATCGCATTCCCCCCAAGTCCCTCCTCCCTACCTTTTATCTTAGCCTGCTTGGCACACCCTCCTCATTCCTGAAGAAGGGCTTATGCCCAAAACATCGATTCTCCTGCTCCTGACCTGCTGCGCTTTTCCAGCAACACATTTTTCAGCTCTGATCTCCAGCATCTGCAGTCCTCACTTTCTCCTAGTTGATTTTAACCTACTGCGAATCCCCTTGCAAGGATGCCTTCCTTGAAAAAACTCTCTTCCTCCTTCTACAAGGATTTCAGTGAGTCTCTCTCTCACCGCACCCCCCAGGTTATCTCCTCTGCCCTGAAGCTCTTCAGGCACGTTCTCAAACAGACTCGCTACCACAGTCACATCTCCTTCCTCAGCATCTGTCTACGGAATCGATTGATCCTGCATGGACTCTTAAGACTTATAGGTATGTGAAAGGCAAAAAAATGGTTAAGACCAAAATTGGGCCCTTGAAGACAGAAACAGGGGAATATATTACGGGGAACAAAGAAATGGCAGAAGAATTGAATTGGTAGTTCAGATCTGTGTTCACTGGGGAAGACACAATCTCCCTGAGGTAACAGTGGCTGAAGGACCTGAACTTAAGGGAATTTATATTTGCCAGGAATTGGTGTTGGAGAGGCTGTTAGGTCTGAAGGTTGATAAGCCCCCAGGGCCTGATGGTCTACATCCCAGGGTACTGAAGGAGGTGGCTCGATAAATCGTGGATACGTTGGTGATTATTTTCCAGAGTTCGATAGATTTGGGATCAGTTCCTGTGGATTGGAGGGTGGCTAATGTTGTACCACTTTTTAAGAAAGGTGGGAGAGAGAAAGCAGGAAATTATAGACCAGTTAGTCTGACCTCAGTGGTGGGAAAGATGCTGTAGTCAATTATAAAGGATGAAATTACAACACATCTGGATAGTAGTAACAGGATAAGTCAAGGTCAGCATGGATTTATGGAGGGGAAATCATGCTTGATTAATCTTCTGGAATTTTTTGAGGATGTAACTCTGAAGATGGACGAGGGAGATCCAGTAGATGTAGTGTACCTGGACTTACAGAAAGCTTTTGATAAAGTCCCACATAGGAGGTTAGTGAGCAAAATTAGGGCACATGGTACTGGGGACAAAGTACTAACTTGGATTGAAAGTTGGTTGCCTGACAGGAAACGAAGAGTAGTGATAAACGGCTCCACTTCGGAATGGCAGGCAGTGACCAGTGGGGTACCGCAGGGACCAGTGGTGGAACCGCAGCTTTTTACAAAATATATTAATGATATAGAAGATGGTATTATTAATAACATTAGCAAATTTGCTGATGATACTAAGCTGGGTGGCAGGGTGAAATGTGAGGAGGATGTTAGGAGATTACAGGGTGACCTGGACAGGTTAGGTGAGCGGTCAGATGCATGGCAGAAGCAGTTTAATGTGGATAAATGTATGGTTATCCACTTTGGTGGCAAGAACAGGAAGGCAGATTACTACCTAAATGGAATCAATTTAGGTAAAGGGGCAGCATAGAGAGATCTGGGTGTTCTTGTGCACTAGTCAATGAAGATAAGCATGCAGGTACAGCAGGTAGTGAAGAAGATAAAAACAATGACTGCAGATGCTAGAAACCAGATTCTGGATTAGTGGTGCAGTAAAATCGACATTTCGGGCAAAAGCCCTTCATCAGGAATAAAGGCAGAGAGCCTGAAGGGTGGAGCGATAAGCTAGAGGAGGGTGGGGGTGGGGAGAAAGTAGCATAGAGTACAATAGGTGAGTGGGGGAGGGGATGAAGGTGATAGGTCAGGGAGGAGGGTGGAGTGGATAGGTGGAAAAGAAGATAGGCAGGTAGGACAAGTCATGGGGACAGTGCTGAGCTGGAAGTTTGGAACCAGGGTGAGGTGGGGGAAGGGGAAATGAGGAAACTGTTGAAGTCCACATTGATGCCCTGGGGTTGAAGTGTTCTGAGGTGGAAGATGAGGAATTCTTCCTCCAGGTGTCTGGTGGTGAGGGAGCGGCAGTGAAGGAGGCCCAGGACCTCCATGTCCTCGGCACAGTGGGAGGGGGAGTTGAAATGCTGGGCCACAGGGCGGTGTGGTTGATTGGTGGTAGTGTCCCGGAGATGTTCCCTAAAGTGCTCTGCTAGGAGGCGTCCAGTCTCCCCAATGTAGAGGAGACTGCATTGGGAGCAACGGATACAATAAATGATATAGGTGGATGTGCAGGTAAAACTTTTATGGATGTGGAAGGCTCCTTTAGGGCCTTGGATGGAGGTGAAGGAGGAGGTGTGGGTGCAGGTTTTGCAATTCCAGCAGTGGCAGGGGAAGGTGCCAGGATGGGAGGGTGGGTTGTAGGGCAGCATGGACCTGACGAGGTAGTCACAGAGGGAACGGTCTTTGCGGAAGGCAGAAAGGGGTGGGGAGGGAATTATATCCCTGGTGGTGGAGTCTTTTTGGAGGTGGCGGAAATGTTGGCGGATGATTTGGTTTATGCGAAGGTTGGTAGGGTGGAAGGTGAGCACCAGGGGCGTTCTGTCCTTGTTACGGTTGGAGGGGTGGGGTCTGAGGCGGAGGTGCGGGATGTGGACAAAATGCGTTGGAGGGTATCTTTAACCACGTGGGAAGGGAAATTGCGGCCTCTAAAGAAGGAGGCCATCTGGTATGTTCTGTGGTAGAAAGGTCCTCCGGGAGCAGATACGGCGGAGTCGGAGGAATTGAGAATACGGGATGGCATTTTTGCAAGAGGTAGGGTGGGAAGAGGTGTAATCCAGGTAGCTGTGGGAGTCGGTGGGTATGTAAAAAATGTCAGTGTCAAGTCAGTCGTCATTAATGGAAATGGAGATGTCCAGGAAGGGGAGGGAGGTGTCAGAGATGGTCCAGGTAAATTTAAGGTCAGGGTGGAATGTGTTGGTGAAGTTGATGAATTGCTCAACCTCTTCGCAGGAGCACGAAGTGGCGCCAATGCAATCATCAATGTAGCGGAGGAAGAGGTGGGGAGTGGTGCCGGTGTAATTACGGAAGATCGATTGTTCTACGTAGCCAACAAAGAGACAGGCATAGCTGGGGCCCATACGTGTGCCCACGGCTACCCCTTTGGTCTGGAAGAAGTGGGAGGATTCGAAGGAGAAATTGTTAAGGGTGAGGACCAGTTCGGCCAAACGAATGAGAGTGGAAGGGTACTGTTGGGGATATCGGGAGAGGAAAAAACGGAGGGCCTGGAGGCCCTGGTCATGGCAGATGGAGGTGTAGAGGGTTGGATATCCATGGTGAAGATGAGGCGTTGGGGGCCGGGGAAACGGAAGTCTTGGAGGAGGTGGAAGGCATGGGTGGGGTCTCGAACATATGTGGGGAGTTCCTGGACTAGGGGGGATAGGACAGTGTCGAGGTAGGTAAAAATGAGTTCAGTGGAGCAGGAGCATGCTGAAACAATGGGTCGACCAGGTAGTGAAGAATTTGAGGAAAGACATTCTGGCTATTGAGGGAGTGCAGCATAGGTTCACGAGGTCAATTCCTAGAATGACAGGACTACCTTACGCTGAAAGGCTGGAGCGACTGGTATTGTATAACCTTGAGTTTAAAAGACTGAGAGGGGAACTGATTGAGACATATAAGATTATAGGAGAAAATGAGGACTGCAGATGCTGGAGATCCAGCAATCTCTTTCCAATCCTCCCACTTCCTCCAAACCAAAGGAGTAGCCATGGGCACCCGCATGGGCCCCAGCTATGCCTGTGTCTTCGTAGGATATGTTGAACAGAACATCTTCCGCAGCTACACTGGCACCACCCCCACCTTTTCCTCCGCTACTTCGATGACTGTATCGGCGCTGCCTCGTGCTCCCATGAGGAGGTTGAACAGTTCACCCACTTTACCAACACCTTCCACCCCAACCTCAAATTTAGCTGGACCGTCTCAGACTCCTCCCTCCCCTTTTTAGACCTCTCGGGCGACCGAATCAACACGGACATTTACTATAAACCGACCAACTCCCACAGCTACATAGACTACACCTCCTCCCAGCCTGCCCCTCTAAAAATGCCATCCCATATTCCCAATTCCTTCGTCTCTGCCGCATCTGCTCCCAGGAGGACCCGTTCCAATATCGAACAACCCAGATGGCCTCCTTCTTCAAAGACTGCAACTTCCCCCCCAGACGTGATCGATGATGCTCTCCACCGCATCTCCTCCACTTCCCGCCCCTCCAATCGCCACCAGGACAGAACCCCACTGGTCCTCACCTAACACCCCACCAACCTCCATATACATCATATCATCTGTCGTCATTTCCGTCACCTCCAAATGGACCCCACCACCAGGGATATATTTCCCTCCCCTCTCCTATCAGTATTTCGAAAAGACCACTCCCTCCGTGACTCCCTCGTCAGGTCCACACCCCCCACCAACCCAACCTCCACTCCTGGCACCTTCCCTGCAACCGCAAGAAATGCAAAACTTGCGCCAGCACTTCCTCCCTTATTTCCCTCAAAGGCCCCAAGGGATCCTACCATATCCGCCAAAAATTCACCTGCACCTCCACACACATCATTTACTGCATCCGCTGCATCCAATGTGGCCTCCTTCATATTGGGGAAACAGGCTGCCTACTTGCGGAACATTTCAGAGAACACCTCTGGGACACCCAGACCAACCAACCCAACCACCCCGTGGCTCAACACTTCAACTCCCCCTCCCACTCCACCAAGGACATACAGGTCCTTGGACTCCTCCATTGCCAGACCATAGAAACACGACGGCTGGAGGAAGAGCACCTCAGCTTCTGCCTAGGAACCCTCCAACCACAAGGGATGAACTCAGATTTCTCCAGTTTCGTCATTTCCTCTCCCCCCACCTTGTCTCAGTCCCAACCCTTGAACTCAGCACCATCTTCCTAACCTGCAATCTTCTTCCTGACCTCTCCACCCCCACCCCCACTCCGGCCTATCACCCTCACCTTAACCTCCTTCCACCTATCGCATTTCCAACGCCCCTCCCCCAAGTCCCTCCTCCCTACCTTTTATCTTCTGCTTGGCACACTTTCCTCATTCCTGAAGAAGGGTTCATGCCCGAAACATCGATTCTCCTGCTCCTTGGATGCTGCCTGACCTGCTGCGCTTTTCCAGCAACACATTTTCAGCACATATAAGATTATTAAGGATTGGACACTCTGGAGGCAGGAAACATGTTTCTGCTGATGGGTGAGTGCCGAACCAGAGGACACAGCTTAAAAATATGGGGTAGACCATTTAGGACAGAGATGAGGAGAAACCTCTTCAGCGAGAGAGTGTTGGCTGTGTGGAATGCTCTGCACCAGAGGGCAGTGGAGGCCCAGTCTCTGGATTAATTTAAGAAAGAGTTGGATAGAGCTCTTAAGGATAGTGGAATCAAGGGTTATGGAGATAAGGCAGGACACTGATTAAGGATGATCAGCCATGATCATTTTGAATGGTGGTGCAGGTTTGAAGGGCAGAATGGCCTACTCCTGCACCTATTGAGTCCGGACTACGTTCAGATCAACAAGATTTGGACCCAAGCAGGGCAACCACTACCTACAACAAATCTGAAGCTTCCAGCAACAGACCCCCCTCTGGATCCTCCACTCCATGCTTACAGCCATGCGCCGCTACCTACATTCCCTGCAGTCAGCCCTACCCCAGCTCAGGACAACACTCTCACAGACCTGCAAAGGACCTCTACTGTTCTTCATCTACAGAAGAATCCATACCCTAGCCATATTGGAAATTAAAGACAGTAAGTACCAAAAACTTTCATGTACTTACCCCCACACTCCGGATTCCTCAACCATTCCAGTATCTTCCATCGGCCTCCGGAATCACTCGGGCGTCATTACCCATGTGGCCGCTGCAGCAACCGCCGCTGCGAACCATGACGTCACTTCCGCGCCCACCTACCATGCAGCCTCCGCGATTGCCGCCCAGACAACCGCCTCCACGATCGCCAGGAAGACCATCGCAGACAGATTTGTGGCCTCTGCGGGGTCCACAGCCACCGGGAACAACACCGTTTCTGTCGTCACCGCATCCACTTCTGCCCTCAGTGATGTCACTCACCTGCACAACGACCACGCCGCATGCGTCTCCGCCCCCACGCTGATCTCCGCCCCCACGCTGATCTCCGTCCCCATGCTGATCTCCGCCCCCACGCCTAACTCCGCCGATTTCCGCCCCCACTCCCAGCTCCAGCCACACACCAGGACTTAGCTCCCAGCCCTGCCATATTTTCACCATCCCTCCAGACCTCCCCCTCTCTGAGGATGAAAGATCAGTCCTCAGCAGAGGCCTCACCTTCATCCCCTTACGTTCCCAGATTAACGAGTTCAACACGCAGCAAGACATCGAACAATTCTTCCGTCGCCTTCACCTCCGTGCCTACTTCTTCAACCAGGATTCTCACCCACCCTCTGACGACCCCTTCTCCCGCCTCCAACACACCCCATCCACCTGGACACCGGGTGCTGGCCTCTTACCCGCCCTCGATCTCTTCATAGCCAACTGCCGCCACGACATTAACCGCCTCAACCTGTCCACCCCTCTTACCCACTCCAACTTCTCACCCTCACAACGTACAGCCCTCCCTCCCTCCGCTCCAACCCCAACCTCACTATCAAACCGGCAGACAAGGGAGGCGCAGTGGTAGTTTGGAGCACTGATCTTTACATTGCTGAGGGTAAACGCCAGTTTGCGGACACCTCCTCCAACTGCCTCTTGACCATGACCCCACCTCCCACCACCAAACCATCATCTCCCAGACCATCCATAACATCATCATCTCAGGGGGTCTCCCATCCACCACGTCCAACCTCATCGTCCCACAACCCCGCACAGCCCGTTTCTACCTCCTGCCCAAAATCCACAAATTTGACTGCCCCGGCCGACCAATTGTGTCAGCCTGCTCCTGCCCCACACAACTCATCTCTGCATACCTCGACACGGTCCTGTCCAAGAACTCCCCACCTATGTTCAGGACACTACCCATGCCCTCCACCTCCCGCATGATTTTCGCTTCCACGGCCCCCAACGCCTTATCTTCACCATGGACATCCAGTCCCTATACACCTCCATCCGCCATCACGAAGGCCTCAAAGCCCTCCGCCTCTTCCTTTCCCGCCGACCCAACCAGTACCTTTCCACTGACACCCTCCTTCGACTGACTGAACTGGTCCTCACTCTGAACAACTTCTATTTCCAATCCTCCCACTTCCTCCAAACCAAAGGAGTAGCCATGGACACCCACATGGGCCCCAGCTATCCCTGCCTCTTCATTGGATATGTGGAACAGTCCATCTTCTGCAGCTACACTGGCACCACTGCCCCCCTTTATTCTGCTACATCGAAGACTGTATTGGCACTACCTCGTACTCCCACGAGAAGGTTGAACAGTTCATCCACTTTACTAATACCTTCCACCCCAACATCAAATTTACCAGACTGTCTCAGACTCCTCCCTCTCCTTCCTAGACCTCTCCATTTCTACCTCAGACGACCGACTCAACACGGACATTTACTATAAACCGACCGACTCCCACAGCTACCTAGATTACACCTGCTCCCAACCTGCCCCCTGTAAAAACGCCATCCCATATTCCCAATTCCTTCAACTCCGGCGCATCTGCTTCCAGGAGGACCAATTCCAATACTGAACAACCCAGATGGCGTCCTTCTTCAAACACCGCAATTTCCCCTCGGACATGGTTGACGATGCTCTCCACCGCAACTCCTCCACTTCCCGCTCCTCCGCCCGTGAACCCCGCCCCTCCAATCACCACCAGGATAGAACCCCACTGGTCCTCACCTAACACCACATCAACTTCCAGATACATTGTATCATCCTTCGTCATTTCCGCCACTTCCAAACAGACCCCACCACCAAGGATATATTTGCCTCCCCTCCCCAATCAGCATTCCAGAAAGACCACTCCCTCCGCGACTCCCTCATCAGGTCCACACCCCCCACCAACCCAACCTCCACTCTCGGCACCTTCCTCTGCAACCGCAAGAAATGCAAAGCTTGCGCCCACACCTCCCCCCTCACTTCCCTCCAAGGTCCTAAGTGATCCTTCCATATCCGTCACAAATTCACCTGCACCTATACACACATCATTCACTGCATCCGCTGCACCCGATGTGGCCTCCTCTACATTCAGGAGACAGGCAGCCTACTTGCGGAACATTTCAGAGAACCCCTCTGGGACACCCGCACCAACCAACCCAACTGCCCTGTGCCTGAACACTTTAACTCCCCCTCCCACTCCGCCAAGGACATGCAGGTCCTTGGCCTCCTCCATCGCCAGACCATGGCAACACAACGCCTAGAGGAAGTGTGCCTCAACTCCCGCCTAGGAACCCTCCAACCACAAGGGATGAATGCAGATTTCTCCAGCTTCCTCATTTCCCCTCCCCCACCTTATGTCAAACGCAACCCTAGGACTCAGCACCGCCTTCTTAACCTGCAATCTTCTTCCCGACCTCTCCTCCCCCACCCCCTCTCCGGCCAATCACTCTCACGTTAACCTCCTTCCACCTACCGCATTCCCAATGCCCCTCCCCCAAGTCCCTCCTCCCTACCTTTTATCTTAGCATGCTTGGCACACCCTCCTCATTCCTGAGGAAGGGCTTATGCCCGAAATGTCGATTCTCCTGCTCCTTGGATGCTGCCTGACCTGCATTGGAAAATTGCCAGGCGTAGAGATTATAGTGTCTGGTAAACACCATAATTTCCTGGGAAACTGGGGCTGTCCATAGGAATGCCCATCATTGATTAGACGTCTCTTAGGATTGGGTCAACAGAGTAAGAGGGAAGGACATAGTAATTATGGTGCAATCAACTATTGTAACACAAAATGCATAAAAATGCTGTATTTTACTGTAAAAATCAGAGTATGTCAATGATCTCTGTTTTAAGCTAAGCCAAAGATTAAGGGAAAAATTGCTTTCTCACATCGAGGCCAGATTTCAGAAAGATCCTTTGGCCCTCTTCCATCACTGATGACTTTCTGTTTGAATAGAAGCCTGCCACTTGCCTGAAACTTGTCTGCCTCCTGAGTCTTCATCCCCAGTAATGGGCTATACTCATACATATCCCTACCACACTGGTGGCCACGATGAGTTTGCTTATTATCACTTCTATCCTTTTACCTCTGTCAGTTGAATTCTTTTTGCTTCAAGTTCCAACTTCATCTTTTCCAACTCGAATATTTTTTCTCTATATCTTTATCTTTTTCCCGTGTTTTTAACTGGAATGCGAACTGTTTCAGTTCCCTTTCTTTTTGACACCTTTGTCCTGCCATAGCATTCCTTTCCTTGTCTCTATTTTATAACTCTGGCCTTTTAATTTCACTTTCTAACTCCAATTGTCTCATTGGCAAATTATTTTTTTCCAACTAAACTCTATAGTGCGTTACGGTGACTAAGTGGTTAGCAGTATTGCCTCACAGCGCCAGGGATCCGGGTTCAATTACTGCCGCGGGCAACTGTCTGTGTGGAGTATGCACATTCTCCCCATGTCTGTGTGGGTTTCCTCTGGCTGTTCTGGTTTCCTCCTTCAATCTGAAGATGTGTATATTAGGCCGTGCTAAATTAGATTAGATTAGATTAGATAATTTACAGTGTGGAAACAGGCCCTTCGGCCCAAAATGTCCACACCGACCCCCTGAAGCGTACCCACCCAGACACATTCCTCTACAGTTACCCCTGCACCTAACACTACGGGCAATTTAGCATGGCCAATTCACCAAATCTGCACATTTTTTGGACAGAGGGAGGAAACCCACACAAACACAGGGAGAATGTGCAAACTCCACTCAGACAGTTGCTGGGGCGGGAATTGACCCCGGGTCCCTGGCACTGTGTGGTAGCATTGCTAACCACTGAGCCACCATGCTGCCCCATTAATAAGGGAATTGGTCTGGGTGGGTTACTCTTCTGAGAGTTGGAATGGACTTGTTGGGCCTAATAGCCTGTTTCCACAATGTTGGAATTTTATGATTAACTGTTTCTCTGGTATACATAAATGCTTGGCTAATTTAGTTACAATTTCAGCTTTCTTATTATTCCTAGTTAATCTCAACTTTAGCCTGTTTGCTAATTCTAAAAGTGACACCTGTTTCTATCTTTTTAAACTTTCTTGATAAATTTGGGAAGCATCCTCAACCTCCAGAACCACTTTAGTCATTTCCCCACTTTTGATTTAACCAACAACAAACAACTAAAATTAAACAGATTTTCCACTTCTCAATTAAATTTTAATTCAACATCTGGAACTACTATGCTCCAAGTCTGTTTAGATCTGTGAGGGCAGTCCATATCCTAAGTCAGTCCAAATCTGTCCAAATCTCAGACTTGAGCCCCAAATCTGTTATAAAGCAGAGGTGGATTAATTTCAAACCATTCACAAGGTGAGCGAATAACTGGGAGGAGTTACAGAGAGTGTGTTGCTGGAAAAACAGAGCAGGTCAGGCAGCAAGAGGAGCAGGAGAATCTATGTTTCAAGCATAAGCCCTACATCAGGAATGGTCTCCAGCATTGGCAGTCCTCACTTTCTCCTAGGAGTTACAAAGAGGTAGTCACAACTCAGGTACAGGAAAGTTTGATAGGTTCACGGTCAGGGGACAGAAAGAGAACCAGCAGACATTGGGAACCAACAGCAGTGCTCCTCAGTGATCCTCCCTCAACAGGAAGTATACCATTTTGGATACTGCTGGGGGAGATGACTTACCTGGTAAACCACAGAGTACAGATCTCTGTCCTTTTTGCTCAGGAGGGAAGAGGAGAGAGGAGTAGAGCATTAGTCATTGGGGACTCCACAGTTAGGGGGACAGATAGGAGATTCTGTGGAAATGAGCGAGACTCATGGTTGGTATGTTGTCTCCCAGGTACCAGGTTTCATGATGTATCTGATCATGTTTTCAATATCCTTAAGGGGGAGGAGAAGCAACCCCAAGTCATGGTCCACAGAGGCACCAATGATATAGGTAGGAAAAGGGATAGGGATGGAAGGCAGTAATTCAGGCAGCTAGGATGGAAGCTTAGAGCTGGAATAAACAAAGTTGTTATCTCTGGTTTGTTACCCATGCCATGTACTAGCAAGGCAAGAAATGCGGAGAGAGAGCAGTTGAACATGTGGCTACAGGAATGGTACAGGAGAGAGGGATTCAAATGCCTGGATAATTGGGGCTCATTCTGTAGTAGAGGGGACTTTTACAAATGGGACGGTCCAAACGTGAACCAGAGGGGTTCCAATATCCTTCAGGGAAATTAGCTAATGCTCTTCAGGAGGGTTTATACAATTCAGTAGGGAGATGGGGACCTGAATTATAGCTTCAAGAGATTGAGAGTAGTGAGGTCATAAGTAAGGCTTCAAGGTCACTGGAGCATACTGGCAGGCAGGAATGTGGCTTGAAGTGTGTCTACTTTAATGCCAGGAGTATCCGGAATAAGGTAGGTGAACTTGCAGCATGGGTTGGTACCTGGGGCTTCGATGTTGTGGCCAACTCAGAGACATGGATAGAGTAGAGTCAGGAATGGTTATTGGAGGTTCCGGTGTTTAGGTGTTTCAGTAAGAACAGAGAAGGTAGTAAAAGGGGGAGAGGTGTGGCATTGTTAGTCAAGGACAGTATTATGATGGTAGAAAGATGTTTGATGAGGACATGTCTACTGAGGTAATATGGGCTGAGGTTAGGAACAGGAAAGGAGCGGTCACCTTGTTGGGAGTTTTGAAGGTAAATCCACCTTTGATATGTGGAAGGCATTTCAAGAGAGATTGATTAGAGTGAAAATGAGGGATAGAAATGGCAAGATTAGGAAACCATGGATACTATGGAAAATAGGTGAAATTGTAAGATGACCTAAGAGGTAAAAGGAAAGATACATAAGGTCTAGGCAACTGAAGACAGAATTGGAAGAACATTGGGAATGTAGGACCAATCTGAAATGAGGATTTAACAGGGCTAAAAGAGGTCACGACATATCTTTAGCAAACAGGGTTAAGGAAGCACCGAAAGCCATTTATTCATCTATAATATGGGTGGCATGGTAGCACAGTGGTTAGTACTGCTGCCTCACAATGCCAGAGACCTAGGTTCAATTTCCGTCTCAGGCAACGCTCTGTATGGAGTTTGTACATTCTCCCCATGTCTGCGTGGTTTCCTCTGGGTGCTCCGGTTTCCTCCCACAGTCCAAAAAATGTGCAGGTTAGGTGAATTAGCCATGCTAAATTGCCCGTAGTGTTAGGTGAAGGGGTAAATGTAGGGGAATGGGTCTGGTTGGATTGCTTTTTGGAGGGTCAGTGTGGACTTGCTGGGCTGAAGGGCCTGTATCTGTAAATAATCTAATCTAATCTAATCTATAAGGAGCAAGAAGGTAACTAGAGAAAGATAAAGGAGGGAAGTTATGCATGGAGTCAAAGAAAATGGGTGAGATTCTTAATGAGTACCTTGCATCGGTATTCACCAAGGAGCAGAACGTGTTCGTTGTTTAGATTAGGGATAAATGTTTAATTTTTCTAAGTCAAATTGGCATAAGGAGAGAGGAAGTGTTTGGTTTTCTAAAAGGCATTAAGGTGGACAAGACCCCAGGTCCAGATGGGATTTATCCCAGGTTAGTGAGGGAAGAGAGAGAGGAAATACTTGGGTCCTTAACAAATTTCTTTGCAGCATTCTTGAACCCAGGTGAGGCCCCAGAATTGTTAATGCTGTCCCCTTGTTTAAGAAGGGTAACAGGGATAATCCAGGTAATTATAGACTGGGGAGCCTGACGTCAGTGCCAGGAAAGCTGCGGGAAAAAATACTGAGAGATAGGATCAACTCCCATTTGGAAGACAATGGGCTTATCAGTGATAGGCAACATGGTTTTGTGCTGGGAAGATCATGTCTTACAAACCTAATAGAATTCGTTGAGAAAGTGACAAAGTTGACTGATGGATGTCATACACATGGACTTTAGTACGGCGTTTGATAAGGTTCCACATGGTAGGCTGATGAGTGAAGTCACATGGAATCCAGGGTTTACTAGCTAGGTGGATAGAGAGCTGGCTGGGCAACAGGAGACGGTGAGTAGTAGTGGAAGGGAGTTTGTCAAAATGGAGAACTGTGACCGGTGGTGTTCCACAGGGATCCATGCTGGGACCATTGTTGTTTGTGATATACATAAATGATTTGGAGGAAGGTATAGGTAGTCTGATTAGCAAATTTACAGATGACACTAAGATTGGTGGAGTAGCAGATACTGAAGGGGGCTGTCAAAGAATACAGCAGAATATAGATAGGTTGGAGAGTTAGGCAAAGAAGTGGCAGATGGAGTTCAATCCCGGCAAATGCAAGGTGATGCATTTTGGAAGATCAAATTCAAGAGTGAAATATACAGTAAATGGAAAAGTCCTGGGGAAAATTGATGTATAGAGAGATTTGGGTGTTCAGGTCCATTGTTCCCTGGGTGGCATGGTGGCTCAGTGGTTAGCGCTGCTGCCTCACAGCACCAAGGACCTGGCTTCGATTCCTGTCTGTGTGGAGTTTGCACATTCTCCCATGCTGTGTGGGTTTCCTCCGGGTGCTCCAGTTTCATCCCACAATCCAAAGATGTGCAGATCAGGTGGATTGGCCATGGTAAAATGGGCCATAGTGTTAGGTGCATTAGTCAGGGGTAAATGTAGGGAGAGTGGGTTACTCTTTGGAGAGTCTGTGTGGACTTGTTGGACAATGCAGGTCAAGAAGGCACACGGCTTGCTTTCCTTCATCAGATGGGGCACTGAGTAGAAGAGTTGGCAGGTCATGTTACAGTAATGTAATACTTTGATTCAGCCATGTTTGGCATACTGCGTACAGTTCTGGTCGCCACATTACCAAAAAGATGTGGATGCTTTGAAACTGGTGCAGAGGAGGTTCACTAGTATGTTGTCTGGTATGGAGGGTGCTAGCTATGAAGATAGGTTGAGTAGATTAGGATTACTTTCAGTAGAAAGATAAAGGTTGAGGGGGGACCTGTTTGAGATCTACAAAGCCTCCGACGCTCCAGGGAAAACAGCCCCAGCCTGTTTAGCCTCTCCCTACAGGTCAAATCCTCCAACTCTGGCAACATCCCTGTAAATCTTTTCTGAACTCTTTCAAGTTTCACAACATCTTTTCGATAGGAAGGAGACCAGAATGGCACACAATATTCCAACAGTGGCCTAACCAATGTCCTGCACAGCCGCAACATGACCTCCCAACTCCTGTACTCAATACTCTGACCAATAAAGGGAAGCATACCAAACGCCTTCTTCACTATCCTACCGACCTGTGACTCCACTTTCATGGACCTATGAACCTGCACTTCAAGCTATCTTTGTTCAGCAACACTCCCTAGGGCCTTACCATTAAGTGTATAAGTCCTGCTAAGGTTTGCTTTCCCAAAATGCAGCATCTCACATTTATCTGAATTAAACTCCATCAGCCACTTCTCAGCCCATTGGCCCATCTGGTCAAGATCCCACTGTAATCTGAGGTAACCCTCTTTGCTGTCCACTACACCTCCAATTTTGGTGTCATAGAGTCATAGAGAGGTACAGCATGGAAATAGACCCTTCAGTCCAACCCATCCATGCCGACCAGGTACCCCAACCCAATCTAGTCCACCTGTCAGCACCTGGCCCATATCCCTCCATACCCTTCCTATTCATATACCCATCCAAATGCCTATTAAATGTTGCAATTGTACCAGCCTCCACCATATCCTCTGGCAGCTCATTCCATACACGTACCACGCTTTATGTGAAAAAGTTGCCCCTTAGGTCTCTTTTATATCTTTCCCCTCTCACCCTAAACCCATGCCCTCTAGTTTTGGACTCCCCAACCCCAGGGAAAAGACTTTGCCTATTTATCCTATCCATGCCCCTCATAATTTTGTAAACCTCTATAAGGTCACCCCTCAGCCTCCGACGCTCCAGGGAAACAGCCCCAGCCTGTTCAGCCTCTCCCTGTAGCTCAGATCCTCCAACCCTGGCAAAATCCTTGTAAATCTTTTCTGAACCCTTTCAAGTTTCACAACATCTTTCCGATAGGAAGGAGATCAGAATTGCACGCAATATTTCAACAGTGGCCTAACCAATGTCCTGTATAGCCGCAACATGACCTCCCAACTCCTGTACTCAATACTCTGACCAATAAAGGAAAGCATACTTCACTATCCTATCTACCTGCGACTCCACTTTCTAGGAGCTATAAACCTGCACTCCAAGGTCTCTTGGTTCAGCAACACTCCCTAGGACCTTACCATTAAGTGTATAAGTCCTGCTAAGATTTGCTTTCTCAAAACGCAGCGCCTCGCACTTATCTGAATTAAACTCCATCTGCCACTTCTCAGCCCATTGGCCCATCTGGTCAAGATCCTGTTGTAATCTGAGGTAACCCTCTTTGCTGTCCACTACACCTCGAATTTTGGTGTCATCTGCAAACTTACTAACTGTACCTCTTATGCTCACATCCAAATCATTTATGTAAATGACAAAAAGTAGAGGGCCCAGCACCGATCCTTGTGGCACCCCACTGGTCATAGGCCTCCAGTCTGAAAAACAACCCTCCATCGAAGTCTTCTACTTTTGAGCCAGTTCTGTATCCAAATGGCTAGTTCTCCCTGTATTCCATGAGATCTAACCTTGCCATTCAGTCTCCCATGGGGGACCTCGTTGAACGCCTTACTGAAGTCCAGATAGATCACATCTACTGCTCTGCCCTCATCAATCCTCTTTGTTACTTCCTCAAAAAACTCAATCAAGTTTGTGAGACATGATTTCCCATGCACAAAATCATGTTGACTATCCCTAATCAGTCCTTGCCTTTCCAATTACATGTACATCCTGTCCCTAAGGATTCCCTCCAACAACTTGCCCACCACCAAGGTCAGGCTCACTGGTCTATAGTTCCCTTGCTTGTCTTTACCTCCCTTCTTAAACAGTGGCACCACGTTTGCCAAACTCCAGTCTTCCAGCACCTCACCTGTGACTATCGATGATACAAATATCTCAGTAAGAGGCCCAGCAATCATTTCTCTAGTTTCCCACAGAATTCTTGGGTACATCTGATCAGGTCCTGGGGATTTATCCACCTTTACCCGTTTCAAGACATCCAGCACTTCCTCCTCTGTAAACTGGACATTTTGCAAGATGTCACCATCTATTTCCTTACAGTCTATATCTTCCATATCCTTTTTCACAGTAAACACTGATGCAAAAGACTCATTTATTGTCTCCCCCGACTCCTGTGGCTCCATGCATAGGTTGTCTTGCTGATCTTTGAGGGATCCTATTCTCTCCCTCGTTACCCTTTTGTCCGTTATGTATTTATAAAAACTTTTTGCATTCTCCTTAACCCTATTTGCCAAAGTTATGTCACGTCCCCTTTATGCTCTTCTGATTTCCCATGCTCTTACTGCCATTATACTCTAAGGATCCTCTTAATCTCTTCTGTCTATACCTGACATAGCTTCCTTCTTTTTCTTAAACAAAACCTCAATTTCTCTCTTCATCCAGCATCCTCTATACCTACCATTCCATTCACCCTAACTGGAATATACTTTCTCTGGATTCTTTTTATCTCATTTCTGAAGGCTTCCCATTTTTAGGCTGTCCCTTTACCTGCGAACATTTAACCCCAATCAGCTTTTGAAAGTTCTTGCCTAAAAACATCAAATTTAGCCTTCCTCCAATTTAGAACTCAACTTTTAGATCCGGTCTATTCTTCTCCATCACTATTTTAAAACCAACAGAATTATGGTTGCTGGTCCCAAAGTGCTCCCCCACTGACACCTCATGTATTTATTTCCTAAGAGCAGGTCAAGTTTTGCAACTTCTCTAGTAGGTACATCCACATACTGAATCGGAAAAGTTTCTTGTACATGCTTTCATTCCTCTCCATCTAAACCCTTAACACTATGGCAGTCCCAGTCTATGTTTGGAAAGTTAATATCCCTTACTATAACCACTCTATTATTCTTACAGATAACTGAAATCTCTTTACAAATTTGTTTTTCAATTTCCCGCTGACTATTCGACAGTCTATAATACAACCCCAAGACGGTGATTGTCCCTTTCTTATTTCTCAGTTCCACCCAATAACTTCTCTGGATGTATTCCCAGGAATATCCTCCCTAAATTTAATCAAGAGATGGATTTCAATAAAAAATTTAATCAAGAAAGACCCACTCTGCTCACTACTGTAAACTTAGAGCAAGGTTACACATGGAAAACTATGCACTTATCTGTTCCTGTTCTGTGGGCTTTCCCTCACCGCTTCCCCCAAGACGAGTGTGAGTTTCATTATTTGTTAAGTTTTCCTAGATGCATTCCAATGGCCAGAGATACATGAATTTAAACAGCAAAGGTTGTCTTGCTGATTCACTGCTGTGTCAGTTAGCAGTGTGGGTTTCTTTCTCTCTCCCCTTCACTGGCCTTTTGTCTGTCCTTCTCCCTTAATTCTGGATGTAAATCTTACTAGGAAGGTTGCTCCATACCAAATGCAGCATTCAGTTCATTTTCTACTATGACTTGGTTAAGTATTCCCTCTGTCAGCAGAAATAAAACTTTCAGCCAGCGTATTCCTAACTTCTCAAACCCTATTAATCCCAGGTTATAGTCCAACGGGTTTAACTGGAAGCACTAGCTTTCGGAGCGCTGCTCCTTCATCAGGTGGTTTTAATCCCATTAGCCTGAGACATTTCTCCCTGCCTTCTAAAAGAACTTCATACCTTGCCTCTGCCACAAACCTTCTTCAACACCAGGAATTTAAAGAAAACATAAAAGGTTGGAGATCAAAACAAAACTTGAAAAACAATTCAGGTCAGTATCAGATGGAAAAATTATCCACAGGCCAGAATCCACTTGCAGAACTCAAAGCAACATTACCGTTTTCTTGTATAGGTGCTAATATTTCCATGATCATGTTTTTATTCACAACTACCATGTCTAATTCTCTTTGGGTTAAACCACATAGGTAGCCTTGATGTGCACAAGATCTCGAAGATATTACAAACTGACTGTCATAAAAGAAATAACTAAAAGTTCCACACAGCAAACCAATTATCAAAGATGCAGTCATTTCTAACTTTATAGCAAGATCTTTATCAAGTAAATATTTCTCAGCTGACATGCACTGAAAAAAGCACTCACCGTGATTGATTACCAGAAGAGGAGTGTCGATTACAGGGGCAGGCTTCAACCAATTGAATCTTTCTTGCATTGATTTGTCATTTCATATCAGGGTATGATCCTGATTCAATGACTCCTTCATTCATATGCTGCATATGAGCTTTTGATAAGGTTCCCCATGGTAGGCTCATTCATAAAGTCAGGAAATATGGGATACAGGGAGATTTGGCTATCTGGATTCAGAATTGGCTAGCTGACAGAAGGCAGAGAATGGTTGTAGATGGAAAGTATTCTGCCTGGAGGTCAGTGTTGAGTGGGGTCCTGCAGGGCTCTGTTCTTGGGCCTCTGCTCTTTGCAGTTTTTATAAATGACTTGGATGAGGAGGTTGAGTTGTGGGTTAGTAAATTTGCAGATGACACAAAGGTTGGAGGGGTCGTTGATAGTATAGAGGGCTACTGCAGGCTGCAGTGTAACAGGATGCAGAGCTGGGCTGAGAAGTGGCAGATGGAGTTCAACCTGGATAAATGTGAAGTGATGCATTTTGGAAGGTCGAACGCGAATGCTGAATATAGGATTAAAGACAGGATTCTTGGCAGTGTGGAGGAACAGAGGGATCTGGGTGTGCAAGTGAACAGATCCCTCAAAGTTGCCACCCAAGTGGATAGGGTTGTTCGGAAAGCATATGGTGTTTTAGCTTTCATTAACAGAGGTATTGAGTTTAAGAGCTGCGAGGTTTTACTACAGCTCTACAAGTCCCTGGTGAGACCACACTTGGAATATTTTGTCCAGTTCTGGTCGTCCTATTATGGGAAAGATACAGAAGCTTTGGAGACGGTGCAAAGAAGGTTTACCAGGATGCTGCCTGGACTGGAGGGCTTGCCTTATGAAGAAAGGTTGAATAAGCTCAGACGTTTCTCTCTGGAGAGAAGGAGGAAGAGAGGAGACCTGATCGAGGTATCCAAGGTAGTGAGTGGAATGGATAGAGTCAATAGCCAGAGACTTTTCCTCAGGGCAGGTTTGACTGGTACGAGGAGTCACTGTTTGAAGATATTTGCAGGAAGGTATAAAGGAGACGTCAGAGGTAGGTTCTTTACGCAGAGAGTTGTGAATGCATGGAATGCGTTGCCAGCTGTGCTGGTGGAAGCAGAGTCATTGGGAACACTTAAATGACTGTTGGACATGCACTCGGATAGCAATGAGTTGAGGCGTGCGTAGGTTAAGTTACTGTATTTCACATTAGGATTAAATCTCGGCACAACATCGTGGGCCAAAGGGCCTGTTCTGTACTCTATTTTGCTATGTTCTATGTTCTATCTGCATAGGTCACTTCTCCTGCTTGTTTCATGAAATCTTTTAGGTCTTGCCTGAATTTGTGGAATTCACTATCCCAGTGTGCTGTATGATGTAATTTAAGGAGAAGATAGATATACTTTTGATTAATAGTGTTGAACAATATCAAGAGCTGGCAGGAAAGTGACTTTGAGGCGAAGATGAGTTCAGCCATGATCCTATCAAATGGTGATGCAGGCTCGAGGGACTGAATTGTTTCTACATGCTTTTATTTCTTATGTCCTTATTTAATTGAATTCAATGTCCAGTAGCTGTTATGATGGAATTTGAAACCATATCCTCCAATATTACACTGGGCTTCTGGAATACAAATTCCAGTTCCATTATCATAATGCACAGTCTCCCCTACCCTCTTAAGCACATCAATACCAGTCCCTTTACAATCAGCTAATCAGACAACTTTTTCTTTGTTGACCATATCTAAACTGGTCACAAACTAGTGCAGCTATCCTCTCAATTTCCTTTACTCTAAGGCTCTTCTCAAAAAAATTTCCTCAATCCCTAGAATGTGCTAAACTGCTGGCAAATATCATAAAACATAGAATATAAAACAATAAAGTGCATAACAGGCCCTTCAGCCCTTGAAGGGCCTGTTATGCTGAGCCAATCTGTGAACTAATCTAAGCCCATCCACCTACAATTTCCCATTATCATCCATGAGCTTCTCCAAGCTGAGGTAGCTACATTGGCAGGCAGGGCATTCCACGCTCTTACCACTCTCTGAGTAATGAACTTGCCTCTGACATCTATCTTAAATCTAACACCCCTTTATTTACAGCTATTCCCCCTCGTAAAAGCTGATGTCATCATCCTAGGAAAAAGACTCTCACTGTCCACCCTATCTAATCCTCTGACCATCTTGTATGTCTCTATTAAATCCCCTCTTCGCCGTCTTCTCTCCAATGAGAACTGACTCAAGTCCCTCAGTCTTTCCTCATAAGACCTTCCCTCAACACCAGGCAACATCCTGGTAAACCTCCTCTGCATCTTTTCCAATGCTTCCACGTCCTCCCTGTAATGGGGTGGCCAGAACTGTACGCAATATTCCAAGTGAGGCCGCACTAGCGTTTTGTACAGTTGCAGCATGATATTGCAGCACCGGAACTCAATCCCCCTACCAATAAAACCAAACACACCATATGCCTTCTTAACAGCACTATCAACCTGGGTGGCAGCTTTCAGGAATCTATGTACGTGGACACCAAATCCCTCTGCATATCCACACTACCAAGGATCTTTCCACTGACCCAGTATTCTGCCTGATGAAGGGTTTTTGCCTGAAACATCAATATCTCCTGCTCCTCGGATGCTGCTTGACTTTCTGTGCATTTCCAGCATCACTCTAATCCTGAAACCAATCCCCAGCATCTGCAGTACCCACTTCTGCCCAGCATTCTGCCTTCTTGTTATTCTTCCCAAAGTGAATCACCTCACATTTATCTACATTGAATTCCATTTGCCACCTCTCAGCCCAATTCTGCAGATTATCTAAGTTCCCCTGCAACCTGCAACACTCTTCCACACAGTCCATCACTCCATTGACTTTAGTGTCATCTGCAAACTTACTATGCCTGCGTCCAAGTCCTCTGTGCTCTGTGCAGCACGGTGGCTCAGCGGTTAGCACTGCTACCTCACGGTGCCAGGGATCGAGGATCGATTCCAAACTCAGGTGACTGTCTGTGTGGAGTTTGCATGTTCTCCCCATGTCTGCGTGGGTTTCCTCCAGGTGCTCCAGTTTCTTCCCACAGTCCGAAGATGTGCCGGTTGGGTGAATTGGCCAAGCTAAATTGCCATTAGTGTTCAGGTGCATTAGTCAGGGGTAAATGTAGAGTGATAGGTTAGGGGAATTGTCTTATATAGGTTATTGTTCAGAGGGTAGGTATGGACTTGTTGAATGTAAAGGCCAGTTTCCATACTGCCGGGATTTTATGATTCTCAGAACATTCATATTGCCCTTGAAACTTTCTCACAGAAACTGGAGGTACAACAATTTAGTTGTGGTCTAGCCAATGTTTGACAAAGTTTCGTTACATTCTTGCTTCATACTCACAACAATTTAAGAAATAGGAGCAAGTGCTCCATAGAATCATACAGAATTTTCGATGAGGACTCATCTACTGAGATAGCGTGGGCTGAGGTTAGAAACAGGAGAGGAGAGGTCACACTGCTTGGAGGTTTTTATAGGCCTCCGCAGAGTTCCAGGGAGGTGGAAGAGAGGATTAACAAAATTATTGTTGGTAGGAGTGAAAGGAACAGGGTGGTTATTATGGGGGGACTTCAACTTCCCCAACATTGACTGGAAATGCTGACTCTAGTATGTCAGATGGATCAGTTTTTGTCCAATGTGTACAGGAGAGTTTTCTGACACAGTATGTCGAAGGGCCAACAGGAGGGGAGGCCACACGGATCTGGTGCTTGGTAATGAACCAGGCCAGGTGTTTGATTTAGTTGTAGGTGAGCACTTTGGAGAGAGTGACCATAATTCAGTTACGTCTAATTTGGTGATGGAAAGGGATAGGTACATGCCACACATCAAGAGTTATCGATGCGGCAAGGGCAATTATAAGGTGATTAGGCAAGAATTAAGATGCATAGAATGGGGTAGCAAAATACAGGGGATGCAGACAATGGAAATGTGGAGCTGGTTTAAGGAACGGATATTGTGTGTCCCTGTCACACAGGGAGGAAGTGATAAGGGAAGGGAACCATGGTTTACTTCAGAAATTGCATCTCTTGTTAAGAAGAAGAAGGAGGCGTCTGTGTTGATGGGGCAAGATGGTTCAGACGAGGCGATGAAGAGTTACAGATCAGCTAGGAAGGATTTAAAGAGAGAATTAAGAAGAGCATGGAGAGGACATGAGCAGTCTTTAGCAAATAGAATAAAGGAGAACCCTAAAACTTTCTACAGGTATGTGAGGAATAAAAGGATGATTAGGGTAGGAATAGGGCCAGTCAAAGACAGAAGTGGGAAGTTGAGTGTGGACCCTGTGGAGATCGGAGAGGTGCTAAATGAACATTTCTCGTCGGTTTTCATTCAGGAAAAGGAGAACATTGTAGAGGAGAATAGTAAGGTACAAGATATTAGACTAGTAAGGATCGAGGTTAGTTACAAACAGGTGTTAGCAATTCTAGAAGGAGTGAAAGTAGACAAGTCCCCTGGGCCGGATGGGATATTTCTGAGGATTCTCTGGGAAGCTAGGGAGGAGATAGCAGAGCCTTTAGTTTTGATATTTGAGTCATCTTTGTCTCCAAGTTTAGTACCTGAGGACTGGAGGATTGCAAATGTTGTGCCATTGTTCAAGAAGGGCATCAGAGATGACCCAGGTAATTATAGACCAGTGAGCCTCACTTTTGTTGTAGGAAAGGTTTTGGAAAGAATTATAAGAGATAAGATTTGTAATCATCTAGCTAGCAACAATTTGATTTCAGATAGTCAACATGGTTTCGTCAAGGGTAGGTCGTGTCTCACAAACCTCATTGAGTTTTTTGAGAAGGTGATCAAGCGTGTAGATGAGAGTAGGGCGGTTGATGTGGTATACATGCCTTTGATAAGGTTCCACATAGTAGGCTGTTGGAGAAAATGCAAAGGCATGGAATTGAGGGTGATTTAGCAGTTTGGATTAGAAACTAGTTCTCTGAAAATATTCAGCATAGGTGGATGGATTAGTAAATTTGCAGACGACACTAAAGTCTGTGGAGTAGTGGACAGTTTGGAAGAATGTTGCAGGTTGCAGGGGGACTTGGATAAACTGCAGAATTGGGCTGAGTGGTGGCAAGTGGAGTTCAATGCAGCTAAATGTGAGGTGAAGGCAGAGTACTGGGTCAATGGAAAGATTCTTGGTAGTGTGAATGTGCAGAGGGATCTTGGAGTCCATGTGCATAGACCCAGGTGGATAGTGCTGTTAAGAAGGCATATAGTATGTTAGGTTTCACTCGTAGAGGGATTGAGTTCCGGAGCCACAATATGATGCTGCAACTATACAAAACACTAGTGTGGCCACACTTGGAATATTGCGTACAGTTCTGGTCCCCATATTTCGGGAAGGATGTGGAAGCATTGGAAAAGGTGCAGAGGAGATTTACCAGGATGTTGCCTGGTCTGGAGGGAAGTCTTCTGAGGAAAGGCTGAGAGACTTGGGTCTGTTCTCATTGCAAAGAAGAAGACTAAGAGGGGATTTGATAGAGATTAGATAAGGTAGACAGTGAAAGTCTTTTTCCTAGGATGATGATGTCAGCTTGTACGAAGGGGCATAACTACAAATTGAGGGATAATAGATTTAAGACAGATGTCAGAGGCAGGTTCTTTACACAGAGTGTGGTAAGGGCGTGGAATGCCCTACCTGCTAATGTAGTCAACTCAGCCACATTAGGGAAATTTAACCAATCCTTCAATAAACACATGGATGACTTTGGGATAGTGTAGTGGGACGAGCTGAGAATAGTTCACACGTCGGCACAACATCGAGGGCCTGTTTTGCTCTATATTGTTCTATGTTCTATGTTTTCTTAAAATCCATTCCCTTCATCAAGCATTTTTTTCACCAAAATTAGAATAGTGAAGCCTTTTACATATCAAAACCAGCTCTTCAAAATTACCTAACATTTTCCAGTTTCCTGCTTATCTTTTCCACTGATGTATTGCTTATAAAACCTTATTCACGACAGTTATTAAACCAATAAGCCTACAACTAATAAGAATAACCTTAAAACTTTTCTTGTATCAGGCTTTCCATTCTGATGGCACCTCCCCTATATCTAGTGAAACTTCAAACCTTCTGGCAAGCTGTTCTGCTATCCCTACCCCAACTTACTTGGTAAATCATCCAAAGCAGATAATCTAATGCATTCGAAATATTGCCAGCCTTTCCATGACCTCCCTCATCTCAATTTCTTACTGCTATAATCTTTACTTCTTCTGAAATATTGTCAGCATTCCCTTCCTTAGTAAACTCCAATTAAAGTACTCCTTTTCTAATGATCTTGGTTAGAGCTGTTATTACACCCTTCTGAAGCAAGTCTGGAGACAAGGATACTACCTCCACATTACTACCATACCAAAAGTGTTGGGAGTGTGATGCTGGAAAAGCACTGCAAATCAGGCAGTATCCAAGGAGCAGGAGAGTCAATGTTTCAGGCAAAAGCCCTTCATCAGGAATCGGTCTTCATCGCGCTTTTGCCCAAACCATCGATTCTCCTGTTCCTCAGATGCTGCCTGACCTGCTGTGCTATTCCAGCACCACACTCTCGACTCTAATCTCCAGCATCTGCAGTCTTCACTTTCAACATGCCAAACATGCCCTCTGCCTTAGATATTCTAGAGTTGCCTTGAAATTGATATCATCATTTTATCAAAGTTTTCATGATATTCAGTAGAATAGATAGTAAATACTTGAAATTTTTAGGGGTGGCATGGTGAGTCAGTGGCTAGTACTGCTGCCTCACAGCACCAGTTAATAAGGAACCAGGGACCCAGGTTCAATTCCAGCCTTGGGTGACTGTCTGTGTGGAGTTTGCACCGGTTTCATCCCACAGTCCAAAGATGTGCAAGTCAGATGAGCTGGCCATGCTAAATTGCCCATAGAGTTAGGTGCATTAATCAGAGGGAAATGGGTCTGCGTGGGTTAATCTTCGAAGGGCCTATTTCCACACTGTAGGCAATCTAATCTAATCTAATACCGGGAATTACTTGCACTTTGGGGAAGACTGGGGCCAGCAGGTATAGATTAAAAATCAGAGCCAGATTTTTCAGGAGTGATATTAGGGACATTCTATGCAGAAATGATGGTGAAAGTTTAGAACTCTTGTGTTAGATTAATTAGAAATTTAAATTTGAGATTGATAGTTTATTGTTATCCAACCATGTTAAGGGATATGGGCCAATGTCCATATGGAGTTACATCACAGATCAGGCACTATCATAAAGAATGGCAGAACAGACTCAAGCAACTTAATGTCCTACTCCTATTCCTAAATGCATTGTTCAAGTTTTGTTTTAAACTGTGCACTGATTGAAAACACAAAATAGTGTTATAGTAATTGCCTGGGGTGGCAGAAATGCATCATTCTTCCGCAAAGACTATGTTAATACAGGTACATATCCGTTTATCCAAGCATCCAAAAACCAAAAAGCTCTGAAAACCGAAGGTTCTCATGGAGCTTGCAGCATCAGTCATGTCTGCGTAACATCACAGGGTTTTCTTGGCGGGCAAGGGTCGCAACCACTCGACCCACATGGCTTGTGGCCCAGCACTCGGAGGCATCAGTTGTGTATTGTATTTATTGTGGCAAAAGTGATGACTGCAGATGCTGGAAACCAAAGTTTAGATCAGAGTGGTGCTGGAAAAGAATACCTCTATTCCTGAAAAAGGGCTTTTGCCCGAAACGTCGATTTTCCTGCTCTGCAGATGCTGTCTGACCTGCTGTGCTTTTCCAGCACCACTCTGATCTAAACTATTGCATTTACTGTGCTAAACTATTTAACTTTAGAGTGAAAATGTCAAAAAGAGGTGCAGGTACATCTATGGCTAACAATAACATAAAGAAAAGGAAGCATCTGTCATTATCAATAATGCAGAAAGTACTTATTGCAGAAGCTTGATCGTGGTGTGGCTGTGCGGCATCTTACTGAAGAATATGATGTCGGAACTACCACTGACTATGATTTGAAGAAACAGAAAGACAAGTTACTGAAATTTTATGGTGACAGTGATGACCATCGACTAACAAAAATAGGAAAACACTGCAGAGGGCAAAAAAATGAAGATCTTAATTGTGTGTTGATGGTCTGGATTATCCAACGAAGTGTGAACGTATGCCACTGACTGTCTGAAGGTCATGAAACAAGCTAGAAAATATCATAAAGAATTGAACATTAAAGGCGAATGACAATATTCAGAAGGTTGGCTGCAGAAATTCAAGAAGTGTAATGGTGTGAAGTACCTGAAAATCTGTGGTGAAAAGATTTCTGCTGACCATGAAGCAGCTGAAAATTACGTTGGTAAATTTGCCAAGCTGATATCTGACAAAAGCCTTGGTCGTGAACAAATTTACAATGCCAATGAAACAGCTCTCTACTGATGCTATATCCTCAGAAAAACATTAGCAACGGCTAATGAGAGAGCGCCACAGGTTTTAAGGAAACTAAGGACAGATTGGGTCAAGGTAAAAACAATGACTGCAGATGCTGGAAACCAGATTCTGGATTAATGGTGCTGGAAGAGCACAGCAGTTCAGGCAGCATCCGAGGAGCAGTAAAATCGATGTTTCGGGCAAAAGCCCTTCATCAGGAATAAGGGTGGAGAGATAAGTGAGAGGAGGGTGGGGGTGGGGAGAAAGTAGCATAGAGTACAATAGATGAGTGGGGGAGGGGATGAAGCTGATAGGTTGAGGGGGGAGGGTGGAGTGGATAGGTGGAAGAGAAGATAGGCAGTTAGGACAAGTCATGGGGGCAGTGCTGAGCTGGAAGTTTGGAACTGCAATGAGGTGCCGGAAGGGGAAATGAGGAAACTGTTGAAGTCTACATTGATGCCCTGGGGTTGAAGTGTTCCGAGGCGGAAGATGAGGCGTTCTTCCTCCAGGCGTCTGGTGGTGAGGGAGCGGCGGTGAAGGAGGCCCAGGACCTCCATGTCCTTGGCAGAGCGGGAGGGAGAGTTGAAATGTTGGGCCACAGGGTTGATTGGTGCAGGAGTCCCGGAGATGTTCCCTAAAGCACTCTGCTAGGAAGCGTCCAGTCTCCCCAATGTAGAGGAGACCACATCGGGAGCAACGGATACAATAAATGATATTGGTGGATGTGCAGGTAAAACTTTGATGGATGTGGAAGGCTCCTTTAGGGCCTTGGATGGAGGTGAGGGAGGAGGTGTGGGCGCAGGTTTTGCAATTCCTGCGGCGGCAGGGGAAGGTGCCAGGATGGGAGGGTGGGTTGTAGGGCAGCGTGGACCTGACCAGATAGTCACGGAGGGAACGGTCTTTGCGGGAAAGCAGAAAGGGGTGGAGTGGCAGGGTCTGTTTGGAGGTGGTGGAAATGTCAGTGGATGATTTGCTTTATGCGAAGGTTGGTAGGGTGGAAGGTGAGCACCAGGGGCGTTCTGTCCTTGTTACGGTTGGAGGGGTGGGGTCTGAGGCGGAGGTGCGGGATGTGGACGAGATGCGTTGGAGGGCATCTTTAACCATGTGGGAAGGGAAATTGCAGTCTCTAAAGAAGGAGGCCATCTCGTGTGTTCTGTGGTGGAACTTGTCCTCCTGGGAGCAGATACGGCAGAGTCGGAGGAATTGGGAATACGGGATGGCATTTTTGCAGGAGATAGGGTGGGAAGAGGTGTAATCCAGGTAGCTGTGGGAGTCGGTGGGTTTGTAAAAAATGTCGGTATCAAGTCGTCGTCATTAATGGAGATGGAGAGGTCTAGGAAGGGGTGGGAGGTATCAGAGATGGTCCAGGTAAGTTTAAGGTGAGGGTGGAATGTGTTTTTTTTTAAACAGTATGGAATGTGTTGAAGTTGATGAATTGCTGAACCTCCTCGCGAGATGCAGTCATCAATGTAGCGGAAGAAGAGATGGGGAGTGGTGCCGGTGTAATTACGGAAGATCGATTGTTCTACGTAGCCAACAAAGAGACAGGCATAGCTGGGGCCCATACAGGTGCCCATGGCTACCCCTTTGGTCTGGAGGAAGTGGGAGAATTCGAAGGAGAAATTAAGGGTGAGGACCAGTTCAGCCAAACGAATGAGAGTGTCGGTGGAAGGGTACTGTTGGGGACGTCGGGAGAGGAAGAAATGGAGGGTTTGGAGGCCCTGATCATGGCGGATGGAGGTGTAGAGGGATTGGATATCCATGGTGAAGATGAGGCGTTGGGGGCCGGGGAAACGGAAGTCTTGGAAGAGGTGGAGGGCGTAAGTGGTGTCTCGAACGTATGTGGTGAGTTCCTGGACTAGGGGGCATAAGACAGTGTCAAGGTAGGTAGAGATGAGTTCAGTGGGGCAGGAGCATGCTGAGACAATGGGTCGGCCAGGGTGGTCAGGCTTGTGGATCTTGGGAAGGAGGTAGAAACGGGCAGTGCAGGGTTCCCGGACTATGAGGTTGGAAGCTGTGGGTGGGA
Source organism: Chiloscyllium punctatum (assembly GCF_047496795.1). Lineage (NCBI taxonomy): Eukaryota > Metazoa > Chordata > Chondrichthyes > Orectolobiformes > Hemiscylliidae > Chiloscyllium > Chiloscyllium punctatum. Next base: position 38,562,190 of record NC_092779.1, read on the forward strand.
GATCTTCTGAGGTGATGAGGTTCTGTATGGTCTGGGAAATGATGGTTTGATGATGGGGGGGGTGGGGTCATGGTTGAGGGGGTGGTAGGAAGAGGTGTCCTCGAGTTGGCGTTTGGCTTCAGCAGTGTAGAGGTCAGTGTGTCAGTCTACCACTGCGCCCCCTTAATCTGCTGGCTTGATGGTGAGGTCGGGATTGGAGCAAAGGGATTGGGGGTCTGCGCGTTGTGAGTGTGAGAGGTTGGAGTGGGGGAGGGGGATAGACAGGTTGAGGCAGTTAATGTCCCAGCGGCAGTTGGAAATGAAGAGTTCGAGGGCAGGTAATAAGCCAGTGCGGGGTGCCCAGGTGGATGCAGTGTGTCGGAGGCGGGCGAAGGGGTCCTCGGAAAATGGGTGGGAGTCCTGATTGTGAAAGTAAGCTCGGAGGCGGAGGCAGTGGAAGAAGTGTTTGACGTCACGGCGTGTATTAAATTCATTGATGCGTGGACGGAGGGGGATGAAGGTGAGTCCTTTGCTGAGGACTGATCATTCGTCCTCAGTAAGTGGAAGGTCTGGAGGGATGGTGAAAACTCGGCAGGGCTGGCAGCTGGGATCTGGTGTGGATGTGGAGCTGGGAGTGGGGGTGGAGCCTGGAACTGGAGTGGGTGTGGTGGTGGGGGCAATGGGGGTGGAGTCATGAGTAGGGGTGGTGTTCCCCTCAGGGTTCTGAGGGGCAGGGATGATGACAGTGGAGTCTGTGGGAGGTGTGTCAGCAGAATGCAGGTGAGTGGCGTTGGTGGGGGTGGAAGTGGTGGCAAACACAGCAATGGGGGGAGCGGAAGTCACTGAGTGAGGGGTGGAAGTGATGTCACGTGTGGTGCATGAGGAATTGTGAGGGGTGGCAGCTGCACCAGCCGCATGGCTAATGGCGTCCGAGCAGTTTCAGAGGAATCTACTGGAATGTTTGAGGAGCGCTGGTTATGGAGGTGGGTAGATAAAAGTTTGTTGTACTTACAGTTTTTGATGTTTGAGATGGAGTTGAAATATGGTTTGTTGAGAGTATGAATTCTCCTGAGGATGTAGTAAAGAGTAGGTCCTTTGCAGTTCTGAGAGAGTGTGACCCTCAGCTGAGCCAGGGCTGACTGTAGAGAGGTTAGGTGCCGGCGCATTGCTGCGAGTGTGGAGCGGAGGATCTTGAAGGAGAACCCTAAATCTTGGGTGTGTCAATGCTGCAGGCACACACAAGGTGAAATTGGCAGTGATTGAGAAAAGCAAACATCCGAGATGTCTTAAAGGTGTACGCAATTTGCCTGTGCATTATTTTGCAAACAAGAAAGCATGGGTAACCAGCAAAATCTTTTCCAACTGGTTCAATAAGCACTTCATACCAGCAGCATGAGCTCATTGCAGACAAGTTGGACTGGAAGAAAAGTGCAACATTTTGTTGTTCCAGGGCAACTGTTCTGTACATCCCCCTTCTGAACAGCTTGTGAAAAGTAATGTTTTTGGCATTTACTTGCCCTTGAATGTGACATCAGTATTATAGCCTTGTGACCAAGGAATTTTATGCTCCATGAAGAGTAAGTATAAAGACTATTTTTTAAACAGTATGCTTGCTGCAGTCAACAGAGAGGTAGAAATTCAAGACTTCCTGAAAGAGTTTAGTCTTAAGGATGCCATTTATGCAGTTGCTAATGCTTGGAATAACGTTGTTCAAGCAACATTAACAAATGCTTGGCACAGACTCTGGCCTACAATGATATTTCTGGTAAATGAACCTGCAGATGAAGAGTTTGAAGGATTTCATGTCACTGCAGAGAAAAAGATGATAGCAAGCCTTGTTACTTACACACAACATTTATCAGACGAAAGTGTAAATCAATTACATGAAGCTGACATCGAAGAAATGCTGAACATTGACAATGATGTCCCTGTCGTGTATTCCTTGAGCGTTGGGAACATTGCTAATGGTTTTAAATACAGGTTCCTGTACAGATAAGTGTGAGGATAGTAGTGCTGATGAGTTAGTGAACACAGTTGAAAAAGTCCCCATTGACGATATATTGAAAATGTGTGATCAGTTAATTGCTGGCCTTGAACAATGTTCATTTATCAGTGAGCAAGAGATTATGGCAACTTACTCAATTAAAGAGAGATTGCTTAGACAGAAACCTATGTTAATGAGACAGATGACACTTGAAGAAGCCTTTAAAACCGCCGCCTGCCATAGTGCTGAAGCTGTGTATATTTGAGTTTTACCGAATGTTTTTCTTGTAATGTTTTTGTACATTTGTACGTTTAAGTTTTCCAGAATATTTTTCTTGCAATGTTCTTTATGGAAATAAAATGTTGTTGAATATTTAGAGTCGATGTATTCCATGAACTTGTATATATTACTCTATAAATAAGCTTTGTACGTTTATGTTTTCCAGAATATTTTTCTGGTAGATTTTTAATGGAAATAAAATGTTATTAAATATTTGTGGTCGATGTATTTCATTTATAGAGTACACTACTCTATAAATAAAGTGTGGTAGTACTTCTAGTCTTCATTTACCCCGCTTAGTGTCAGTATTCATACGTTTTTGCTGCAGTACAGTATTTATGTTTGATTATGGGTTGCTGCCCTGCACCCTACAGGGGACACTACACTAATTCTGAAAACTGCAAAATTCCAATTTCCGCAAAGCAACTGGTCCCGAGTACTTCGGATAAAGGGATACGTACCTGTAGTTAGATACATCAAGAACACCAGTCAGATCATTTGCTTTCCTGTGGTGTATTTGAAATTAAGGACATTTATCTTCTAATGGCCATGTGTTAACTTAGGATTTTTGACCATATTTTGTACAATAGTTGTATCTTCATATTGCTGTTAGCTTTCTCAATCTAGTAATGCCTTGATTAAAAGCAGCATTTATTTAATTTCAGAGCAGTTATATATCTTATTTCCTTATTGATGATGGTAACATATTCCAGCACAATATTTGCAAAATCGGGGATATCACGGTTAGATTAGGTAAAAGTGCCCAGCCTTCTTTTTCTGAACATGCTTAGAGTAAATCTGAAGTAATGGTTTCAGTTGTAAAACTGAGGTATGTTATAAATTTACTTTTCTAGATGTTCCTCATTATGTAGATTTCTGAGGCTTTAGTTGCACCGGACATTGAACTTTGTAGTGAATCAGTAATAACTATTGTCGTCACATGCAGTATCAATACCTAAGTATTAGTCTATCTATACTATTTATAACTGTGAAATTAAATCCTTACTTACAGCATGATGAAACAGGCACACTGATAGCTAGAATAATCCAGGCTATGTCAATTCTACTGAGGCAGATAGTTGCTTTTTCTTGAGGCTCTTCTACTTCAGTTACTTGGGAAATGTTGCTGGCTATTTCAGGGCCCCTAGTTTCTGCATGAATTATTGTATTCGGGAAGTTTCCTGCTGCGGTTGTGTCACATTCGGAGAAGATTGAAGAGATCCCAGGTGTAGACACAGTTGACAGAATGACAGAATTAGATAAAAGATCACTTTCCATCGTGTTGAACGATGTCATGGAGATTGAAGTGTGAGATTCAATCATAGCTGACAGGTTTTGATCACCAACTTTCAATAAATCTTTAAGTCTATCCATAAATGGGGGATATTCACTCGTTGTTACAACATATAATTCCAGGTTAAGATGTGGCTGCGATTTAAATGACACGTCATGAAGAGAAGTAACCTGTGACTCAGAAGCAATGATCAGATTAAGTGGTGAGCCAGGAAGAAGTGATCTCTGTGAAACCCTTTCTTCTGTGATGTTTGATTCCTCAGTGTACCAGAGATTCTGAAGGATGTGCAAGTAGTTGGTCTCTTTTAGTGTGCCTGCATCAGTTGAAGATTTCAACATCATGATATTATGGATGTCAGAAGTTCTTGAAACCATCTCAGTTTGATGATTACTAGACGAAGACATTGTTTCAAAATCTCTGTGGTATATTCTTGTAGTAAATGAGGAATGCAGTATTACATTACCAAGAAGGTGTCCAGGAGACACTAACTCATTTTTATGAAGCCGAGACTGTCTTTCCTTTAATTGTGTTTGCTCTGAATACAAAGTATTTTGATTATACGTGGAAACTATGACCTCCTTTGCTGTATGGTAATTGTTGGCAATATCCAGTGGTGATACTGACAATGGTAACTGAGTGACAGTAGGTGTGGGTTCAATTAAGCTGGTATCTCTCAGCTTGATGTCATGGACTATCTGAAGATATTTCAAGATATTTCCATCTGTATCTGAGATCCTATGCAAGTTAATATGATCCATTACTTTGGAGTTAGCACTAGGTTTGAGGAGCACTGTGTTTACTGTTGTGAAGTCTATTGGATGATTTTGAGATCTTGAGTTAGGAGACAATTCTTGTGCAGTGGATTTTCGTTCTTCTGACAATGCCAGGATCATTAGAACAACTAAATGCAAATAAAAATACAATGTTACTTGAAATCAACAGCAAGGTATAGTAATACAAGCATACAATAAATCAAGAACACAGCAGAGGAAGACATTCATCCCATTATTTCTATAATAGCTCATTCAATTCCCCACAGTCTTACCAAACAGTGCTCTTTAAGTATTTACTCAATTGCCTTTTGAATATTGTCATTACATATTTATTTGGCATCCTTTCAGGCACTACATTCCAGATCACAAAATTTTTTTGTGTAACAAAAGCTTCTTCTAATCTCCTCTAATTTTTTACTGCCAACCTGTATCTTCTGTTTATCAGCCTTTCTTGCACAAGAAGCAGTTTGTCCTTGTTTACTTTATCAAAACTATGTCTGGTTAAAACCCCACTGAATCTCTGTGCTTAAAAGAGCACAGTTTCTCCCAGTCTTTCCACATACCATTCCTGAGACCACCTTTTGCACCTCAGTACTGTGTTGTCATCTTCCTAATGTATCATGCCGAACATGATACAATACCATATAAGACCATAAGAGCATAAGACATAGGAGTGGAAGTAAGGCCATTCGGCCCATCAAGTCCACTCCGCCAAACTCCACTTACACGCATTCTCCCCGTAGCCCTTAATTCCTTGTGAAATCAAGAATTTATCAATCTCTGCCTTGAAGACATTTAGCGTCCCGGCCTCCACTGCACTCCGCGGCAATGACTTACACAGGCCCACCACTCTCTGGCTGAAGAAATGTCTCCGCATTTCTGTTCTGAATTGACCCCCTCTAATTTTAAGGCTGTGCCCACGGGTCCTAGTCTCCCCACCTAACGGAAACAATTTCTTAGCGTCCACCCTTTCGAAGCCATGTATTATCTTGTAAGTTTCTATTAGAACATAGAACATAGAACATAGAAGAATACAGCGCAGTACAGGCCCTTCGGCCCTCGATGTTGCGCCGATCCAAGCCCACCTAACCTACACTAACCCACTATCCTCCATATACCTATCCAATGCCCGCTTAAATATCCATAAAGAGGGAGAGTCCACCACTGCTACTTGCAGGGCATTCCATGAACTTACGACTCGCTGAGTGAAGAACCTACCCCTAACATCAGTCCTATATCTACCCCCCCTTAATTTAAAGCTATGCCCCCTTGTAATAGCTGACTCCATACGTGGAAAAAGGTTCTCACTGTCAACCCTATCTAACCCCCTAATCTCCCCTTAACTTTCTAAACTCCAATGAGTACAATCCCAGGATCCTCAGCCGTTCCTCGTATGTTAGACCTACCATTCCAGGGATCATCTGTGTGGATCTCCGCTGGACACGCTCCAGTGCCAATATGTCCCTCCTGAGGTGTGGGGCCCAAAACTGGACACAGTACTCCAAATGGGGCCTAACCAGAGCTTTATAAAGTCTCAGTAGCACATCGCTGCTTTTATATTCCAACCCTCTTGAGATAAATGACAACATTAATCACAGATTCAACCTGCATGTTTACCTTTAGAGAATTCTCGACTAGCACTCCCAGATCCCTTTGTACTTTGGCTTTATGAATTTTCTCACCGTTTAGAAAGTAGTCCATGCTTGTATTCTTTTTTCCAAAGTGCAAGACCTCGCATTTGCTCACATTGAACTTCATCACCCATTTCCTGGACCACTCTCCCAAACTGTCGAGATCCTTCTGCAGCCTCCCCACTTCCTCAGTACTACCTGCCTGTCCACCTATCTTCATATCATCGGCAAACTTCGCTAGAATGCCCCCAGTCCCTTCATCCAGATCATTAATATATAACGTGAACAGCTGCGGCCCAAACACTGAACCCTGTGGAACACCGCTTGTCACCGGCTGCCATTCCGAAAAAGAACATCATATCCCAACTGTCAGACAGCCAATTCCCAATCCATGTCAGTAGCTCACCTCGAACACCATGGGCCCTCACCTTACTCAGCAGCCTCCCGTGTGGCATCTTATCAAAGGCCTTTTGGAAATCTAGATAGACCACATCCACTGGGTTTCCCTGGTCTAACCTACTTGTCACCTCTTCAAAGAATTCTAACAGGTTTGTCAGGCACGACCTCCCCTTACTAAATCCATGTTGACTTGTTGACTGCCCTTCCAAGAATTTAGAAACCTCATCCTTAACAATGGATTGTAGCATTTTACCAACAACCGAGGTTAGGTTAATTGGCCTATAATTTTCCATCTTTTGGCTTGATCCTTTCTTGAACAATGGGGTTACAACAGAGGTCTTCCAATCATCCGGGACTTTCCCTGACTCCAGTGACTTTTGAAAGATCTCAACCAACGCCTCCGCTATTTCTTCAGCCACCTCCCTCAGAACTCTAGGATGTAGCCCATCGGGGTCTGGAGATTTGTCAATTTTAAGACCTTTTAGCTTTTCTAGCACTATCTCTTTTGTAATGGCAACCATACTCAACTCAGCCCCCTGACTCCCTTTAATTGTTGGGATGTTACTCATGTCTTCCACTGTGAAAACTGACGCAAAGTACTTATTAAGTTCTCCAGCTATTTCCTTATCTCCCATCACTAGCCTTCCAGCATCAGTTTGAAGTGGCCCAATGTCTACTTTTGCCTGTCGTTTGTTTCTTATGTATTGAAAGAAACTTTTACTATCATTTCTAATATTACTGGCTAGCCTACCTTCATGTTTGATCTTCTCCTTCCTTATGTCTCTGTTATCCTCTGTTTGTTTTTGTAGCCTTCCCAATCTTCTCATTTCCCACTGCTCTTGGCCACTTTATAGGATCTCTCCTTTTCTTTGATACATTTCCTGACTTCCTTTGTCAGCCATGGCTGTCTAATTCCTCCCCGCATAATCATTCTTTTCTTGGGAATGAACCTCTGTACTGTGTCCTCATTTATACCCACAAACCCCTGCCATTTTTGCTCTACTGTCTTCCCTGCTAGGCTCTGCTTCCAGTCGATTTTCATCAGTTCCTCTCTCATGCCCTCATAATTACCTTTATTTAACTGTAACACCATTACATCCGATTTTGCCTTCTCTCTTTCAAACTGCTGACTGAACTCTACCATATTGTGATCGCTGCTTTCTAAGTGTTTAAGATCTTTTATAAAGTCTGGTTCATTACATAGCACTAGGTCCAAAATAGCCTGCTCCCTTGTGGGCTCCATAACAAGCTGTTCCAAAAAGCCATCCTGTAAGCATTCCAAGAATTCCCTTTCTTTGGATCCACTGGCGACATTATTTACCCAGTCCACCTGTATATTGAAGTCCCCCATGATCTCCATGACCTTGCCTTTCTGACATGCCTTTTCTATTTCCCGGTACATGTTCCGCCTCTGGTCCTGACCACTGTTAGGAGGTCTGTACATAACTCCCATTATGGTTTTTTTGCCTTTGTGGTTCCTCAATTCCACCCACACAGACCCTATGTCATTCAGTGCCATAGATTTAACTTTGTTCTTAACTAACAAGGCCACCCCGCTCCCTCTGCCCACCTCCCTGTCTTTTCGATAAGTTGTAAATGCTTGGATCCTGAATCCCCTGCAACCATGTCTCTGTGACGCCTACCACATCACAATCATTCACAATGATCTTTGCCGTTAGTTCATCTACTTTGTTACGAACGCTTCGAGCATTCAGGTAAAGTGCCTTAATGCTAACGTTCTTATCATTAGAGATAATTAGAAGTTATAAGATGTCCTAAGTTATCCTTCCTTTTTGTTGCACTCCTAGTCCGCCTCAAGGTTAAATCCACCTGCATACATGCTATCCTCCTGCTTATCTTTCTATTTAACTCCATACTCCCTGTCGCTTTCACTTTCCCTTCCCCCCAACTCAGAAGTTTAAACCTAACCAGTTGCTCTTTTCATTGAGCATATTTTCTTCCTGTTCTACACAATGTTGGACAGCCTTCCAGAGAGTCAACATGTAATGAAAACAAGGATGGGAAGTAGACAGCACTGCCAAAGAAAACAGAAAGCAATGACTGAGGGACATGCAACTTGGGTTGCTGGGGGCAGTGGTAGTTAATCTCAATATATTATGCAAGGAAATGTGTTGGGTGAGTTGGGCTAGAATGAAGCCACAGAATGAGGAGACAGTCCACCTGCCATTAGCCTAATTCAGAATAGTTGTCATGGCTACAATCAGAAAAAGAATGCAGAATAAGGTCGATTTGGATGCCAACCGAGAACAGAGTAGCAGGAAGGCTAGCCACCAGATAGGCAGCCTGGAGAAAATCTGATTTTAAGGGGTTAAAATATAACTGAGAAAAGCCAAATGGGCTTTTAATATGGAAAAAAATCAATGGCATGGAACAATAATAAAAACAAAGCACAGAAAAAACGTTCTGCTAAATGAAAAGAACAAATTAAACATTAGTGAGACTCCACATATCAATGAAGGTTTAGGAGAAAGGTTTAAGAGGCTTATATAGTAAGTACAGATAATAGAGGACTCCACAATGAGAGAGAACATGAAGGAATAGGGAAAGAAGCTTAAACATTTGAAAAGCAATGCTGAACAATGAAATTAACTTAACAAGAAACAGTAAAGTCAGATATCTTACAGTCACTTCATTTAGAGGTTGTGATAGAAATAGGATAATTGCAATACAAATTGGATAATATGGCAGGCAATATTCAAAAGAGGGCAGAAATATTACAGAAAAAGTTTGCTTTTATATTTACTGAGGAGATAGGACAGCTGACCACAACGTTGATGTTGAGATCAGCAATGAGGAAAGCACACTTAATTAACAAGTGGGACTAAAACTTACAGTTTTTGGCTAATTGCAAGTTGTGTTGAATTTGTTGGAAGGATCTAGCTGCAAAGCGAAATGGGATTCTCACCAAATCTTACCAAACTCACCGGATTAATTGTTGTTCCAAACTATGTACCACATCCAATTTACTGACACCCACTTGTTGATATATGAACTAGTGGAACTACTCTGTCAAAATTGTTCACACTTCAAAAGGTAACCTCTTAATCTTCTCTGCTCCAAGGAGGATAAGCCCGATTTCTCTATTTTTCTCCTTGTATTTAAAAGTCCTCTTTCCTGATATAACTCTAGTGATTCAACTTATTTTTCCCTCCGAGGCTTTAACATTCTTCCTTCAATAAGGTGCCCACAACTAAACACAATACTCCAAATGTGGTCTGACCAATGATTTGTAGAGGTGCAGCATCGCTTCCTTGTTTTTATAACATATGCCACTATTTATAAACTGAAGGATCCTATTAATCTTCTGAACAGGTGTATCAACTTGCCTGACCACCTTTACAGAATTAGTCACTTTAAGCCAGGGTCCTGTACTCCAATTCTCCCTCAAAGTTGTACTTTTAACCTGTATTGTCTTTCCATGTTTCTTCTACCAAAATGCATTTCCTTACATTTCTCTGCACTGAAATTCACCTGGCAGGTATCTGCCCATTTCACAAACCCTGTCAATGTCCCTTTGAAGTTGCTCAGCATCAAGCTTACAATTCACTATTCTCCCAAGCTTAGTATCATTTGCAAATTTAGACATTTTGCCCTCAACAACAATCTCTAAATTGTTTTTATAAATCAGAAAAAACAAGGGTCTCAACACTGATCACTGGGGGCTACCACTTTCAACTCATTTCCAATCTGAGAAATGAGAATCAGATTTTCTGATGAAGGGCTTTTGCCCGAAACGGTCGATTTTCCTGCTTCTCTGATGTTGCCTGATCTGCTGCGCTTTTCCGGCACCACACTCTCGACTCTAGTCTCCAGCATCTGTAGTACTCACTTTCATCCAATCTGAGAAATGCCTATCTATACCTATCCTCTGTTTCCCATGTTTTGTTTTCCCAGGTCATCCCAATGCTGGTTGCCCTGTCAGTCAGAAGATAGGTAGGCTGCCCTGAGCACTGTGGTCCTTAGGGAGGTGCAAGACATGTTGTCCTCGAGGTAGCCGGAAGGTTTGTCAGGGCAGACCAAGAGCCAGATGGTGCATAGGGGTGATCTGAGGGCTGGAAGGTGGGTATGCTACCCTCAGCGCTGTTGTCTCAAGAAGGTATAGGGACAGGCTGTCTTAGAGGTGGCATGGAGGGGCAACCAGGAAAGCCAGAAGGTGGTCCTGATCGCCATTGTCATGGATTGGGGGGGGGGGTGGGGGGGTGGAGGGAGGTGAGAACAGGACAGGCTGCCCTTGAGAATGCCGGAAGTTGTGTAAGAGCTGACCAAAAACCAGAAGGGGCATAAAGCAAAACAAAAAATGGATGGAGCATAGGGGCAGGCTACCTTGTGGCTGGAAGGTGGGAGGAATGGATCGTTTGCTGATTGCAGGGTGTATTTTGCACTGTTTTATTGTTTATTTGATTGGACTGTTTCGTATTTGCATATGATTGTGTCTATTATTCCTTTTTTGGTGAGATAAAGTGGGATTTGGGATTTGTTCTCATTTCCCTGTGAACTGGCTATATGGTGGGGTTTGGAGTCTGGCCTTGCTGCTCCTTTCCCCTGTAAATTGTTGTTCCTTGTAAGCTGCTGCTTATTGCTAAATATTGACTGTTTGTTTGTGTTTTGTACAGTTTGATAAAATTTAAAAAATTAAAATAGAAACTCCTCAGTTGAGGAATGACTCAGAGCTGGAGAAAAAACAACCATGAGATTCAGAATCTCATCAGTTGAGGACTAATTCTGAGCTGGTTGGCCTCAGTGACTGTACCTTGGGTTGCTGGTTCTTGAACTAGCTGGCCATAGCCAGTGTATTGGAGATTTTGTTTTTATTGTTTGTCGGAAGCTGGTTCTTAAACTGGCTAGCCATAGCCAGTGTACCTTGGGTCCTTGAGCTGGTGGCTACAGTCAGTGCTTCCTGGACCCCTAACTCTTGAACTGGCTGGCCTTTGGGCTGACTGGCCATAGCCAATGTACTCTGGGTTCCTGCCTCTTGAGCTGGCTGGCCACAGCCAGTGGTATTGTTGGGTTTATTTGCCTTTATTTTAGTGGGGAACTGGCTCTTGAACTGCTTGGCCACAGCCAGTATGGCCTGGGTTCATAGCTCTTGAGCTGACTGGTCATAGCCAGTATGCCTTGGTTTGGTGACTGTTGAACTGTCTGGCCACAGCCAATGAACTGGGGATTTCTTTTCTCTTTTTTTTGGTGATCTAGCTCTTGAGCTGGCTAGCCACAGCCAGTGGCATGATGGGGCCTTTTTTCTTTTGATGAGCTGTTTTTTATTCCCTTTTTGACTTTAGGCTGGTTGGCTAGTGCCAGAAGCACTGCTGGCTTCATTCCTTTTCCTTGCAATCAGTGGTACTGATATTTTGGATTATATTGGGAGTGGAAGAGACAATTTGGTGGTGGGACTTTTTATTTGTTACACGGTCAGCTGTTTGGACTGAATGTCTTACCTGCCCTGCCTCGATTCCTGTGCATCAACTAAACCTCCATAATGGGCCCAACCTCACTTAGTAGAATGACTCGTTGTCTGGGCGCTAGGCCTCCTGGAGCAGTTGTGGCAGTGTGAGTGGACCAGACCTCATGGGGAGCCAGGTCTTCGTGAGTAGTATGTGCACCCTGCTGACAGAAGAAGGCCCTGCCATCAGAAACGAACCCTGCTGTCAGAGCCAGGTTCCCATTTTGCGAAGTGGATTCTGGGTCGGATGGTGAACTCTGGGAGTGGCCTCTATGTCAGGGGTGGCCCCCGTTTTGTGAGTGGATACTGGATACTGAACTCTGCCCCTCGCGGTTTCCACTGTTCCCTTATGTATTTATCATGTTTGCACTGTACTTTATCATGTAGGTTGTGATTTAATTATGATTCCATATATGTATTGCATTTTGTGTAGGTCTCAGGAGAGTTAATTTTGCAGGCAGTGTACGCATGTGAGTTTTCCTTTTATGCACTGCTTTTTAGTTTAGATTAGATTACTTACAGTGTGGAAACAGGCCCTTCGGCCCAACAAGTCCACACCGCCCCGCCAAAGCGTACCCACCCATACCCCTACATCTACATCTACCCCTTACCTAACACTACGGGCAATTTAGCATGGCCAATTCACCTGACCTGCACATCTTTGGACTGTGGGAGGAAACCGGAGCACCCGGAGGAAACCCACGCAGACACGGGGAGAACATGCAAACTCCACACAGTCAGTCGCCTGAGGCAGGAATTGAACCCGGGTCTCCAGCGCTGTGAGGCAGCAGTGCTAACCACTGTGCCACCGTGCCGCCCAAATAGTTGTTCACTATTTGTTTTATTTGGAGGATTGTGATGTGCTTTACTTTGTTGGTTCTATGCATTGTTTTTCCTGTTAGTTATAGGAGGACTTGGGGCGTTTGTTTCCGAGACCCCGTTCCTTTGTATTTTTTTATTTGACTGTTAGTGTAGTATGTGTATTGTCAATTTATATAACGTTGAAGATAAAAAAAAGCCAGGAGATTTAGAATCTCTTCAGTCGAGGACTGGCTCAGAGCTGACTGGATTCAGCCAGTGTACTGTGCATTTGTAAATAAAGGGTAGTTTGGTGACGGGATTTCGACCTCCATGAAATTATTTTATTAAGTTGTGAATTATTATTACTGCTGCATATAAAAAAAATTAGGATCTCCTCAGTTGACTTTAAGCTGGCTGGCCACAACGAGTGCACTGGTATTGGTTTTTTTTGGTAACTGATTTCTGAATTAGCTGATCTATGCACCCAGTTTCTTACTGTTATTCCTATTTGACGACTAATTTCTGAGCTTAGAGTGTTACTGTTGTATTTCCATTCTCACCAGGGAACTGTTGTGTTACTGACTGGTTGCAACCTGCATGTTACTCTTTTTGCTTTTTGGGCAAGGACAATGGTGATTTTGAGGCAAGCCGCAGCACTTGCACCATGGTTTTTAGTGTTTGCACTTTCTTTTTTGCCAAAAAAGTGTAACCAAGAGATTAGAATCTCCTCAGTTGAGTACTGACTCCAAGCTGGTTGGAGAAGATATTGCCTTCCTTTTTTTTTGTTTTGCTTCTTTGGTCTGTGTTCAACTGCATTAGCAACCACTAAGACTACCACTGTTGCTCCTGCTGCTGACGAGGCACCACCTTTGTTGCTGCTACTGCCTGGGCCAGCCTTCACTACTACTGCCTAAACCTGCTTCCACTGCTGTTTCCTGGGCCCCTCCAACACTAGCAACCACCATCACTACTGCTGTTACTCCTGCTGATTCCTGGGCCCCATCAGCACCTAGGAGTATTGCTGCCTGGGTCTGCATCCCTCCACTGTTGTTGACTAAATCCACCAACACCTGGGATTGTTGCTGTTGCTGCTACCAGTGCCGCCTGGGCTTGCCTCCACTGCTGCTGCCTATACTCGCCTCCACTGCTGCTTCCTAGGCCATTAGCAATCACAAATCACTATTGCTGCTGCTCTTGCTGCTGCCTGGGCCTACCTACTGCTGCTGCCTAGGGCTCACCTTTGATCTGCTGCAACTGCTGTTGAGCGGGTCTATCTTTGCTGCTGCCTGAACCCTCCCTGGATCTGCTTCCTGGGCTTGCCTCCAGCGCTGCAGCCTGGGCCCCTACACCAGCTGAAACTGCTGCTGCTGTCTCGGCCCCAATAGGGATTGGGCCTAACTCCACTGTTGCTGCCTGGGCCCTTACAATAACTGGGACTATTGCACCGGGACTGTTAATGCTGCTGCGTAGGCCTGCCTCCGCCACTACTGTCTGGGCCCCTGCGATAAATGGGACTGTTGCTGCTATTGCCTGGGCCTGCCAAAATCAGGATCAAGATTGTTGCCTGAGGCCTGCGCAGAAGAAGACCACTTGGGGCAGTCTAGCAGTATATCATGGCTAGCCCTACAGCAGCAGGCCCAAGCCGCACCTACACCAATGTAGCTACTGCCTTAGGCTCGGCTACTTCAGCCCCAGCTGTGACCGTCCACCTTTAAGCTCCTCATTAAAGGCCTGGCATGAAGACCTATCTCCACTCCTACATGACCACTGAGCCCTGCAGTAAGGCCACGGCTAGTCACAGCCCAACGGGCCATGATCTCCAACATTCTCCCCCTTCATTGGCATTGAGCACCTTCACGTCCATTTCCACACTCTGGGGGAAATCCGGTCAAGTGTCCAACTGCTCCTGCTCAGTCTGAAGGATTCTGCCCTCAAACATGTCTATTCCTTCTATTGGCAGATATTCATTTGCTTGGCCCAGGAGGAGGTGACGGAGGGCTCCTTTACGATCCTGCGTGACGGCACTGTGCCTTCTGGCAGGCGGGCAGGATGTGGTGCCATCTGTCTCTCAAGATGTGGCATATTGCGAAGAACTGACAAACCCAAAAGGCTGACCTGGCTCCTCCAGTAGTCACAAGTGGCACTGCTGCCCCACCCCCACCAGTGCCCTCATGGTGACACTAAGAGCCCTGCATGCAGGGCCCCAGCAACTATTGTGGCCCAGCTGGAAAGAAGGCTTGGGGAGAGCTAAGGCCCTGGAGGCTGGCCCCATGGTTGCTCCTATTGTCCTGCTCCTAACTTGTTTTCCACCTTATCCTTCCCAGGGTCGAGACCTCGGCCCGTCCTACCCAGTCTGAAGATACCGACACGGCTGCACCAGTGTCGTCTTGGTATGGGAACCCTGAACCTCACCCATCCTGTTTCCATTTCCAGGCCCAGTCCTGATGTAGTAACCCTTGGAGCTTCCAAGCCTGGCCCTGGCCCCAAAACACTGGACCTCAGGATCACTGAGCCTGAATCATGCCCACTTTTTTGAACCCTTACCCCGACTTCAGGGGCTCCATTGCTGGCCTCCATCCTGGATGGCCCAGACCAGGAATTCTGGGCTGGAAATTGGGACCCTATCCTGCTTACCATCACCTGATAAGCAGGGGGCAGGGCAGGAAGTGATTGTACTGCTTTCTCCGCCCTCTCCACACCCTTAGTCAATCGTCTTCCTCAGACAGCTGGGAGGTGTGGGGTGAATAAAGCTGGTACAATCACTTCTTGTGCCCCCATATTTATTAGGTGTTGGGGGAGATGTGAAACCTCATGACCGCCAGGGTAGGCAGGTGGGAGGCCATTTTCATAGCCACCAGGAAGAGGTGCTGCTCACAGCAAGAGGAAGAGCAGGAGCGTACTACCAAAGGCTGCTTAGGTGTTCATAAAGTGAATTACCGAGCCCCCCAGCCACACCATCAGGTGAAACAAACACCTGGCACAAGCTGACCCTCACGATTTCCGGCTGAAAATGGGCCAACAAGATCTGCGGGTGTGGTGACTCATGTGGACACCCCAGGGGTGAGTCTACGGTGCCTCTTGCCTTTCCTGGGCCACGGCATGACCAATCTGGGGCCATAAGGGTTGCTCCAGACTCTCTTGCTTCTGCAGCTCCGCTGGCCTCCTAGGATGAACCAGAGCCCACTGCAAGCCACGGTACAAGTACCGCTATGGTAAGTTTAAATCCTGCTTGCTCACTGAACGTTGGAGAGGAGGAAGGTATCTTCCTCACTCCTCCCTCCCAGATTGTTTTCCTGGGCACCCTCGCCCTGTGGGACAACCTCTTCCCCAAGGGGCCAACAACCCAATAACGGGACCCTGAGCCTCTGCCATTCGATAACCCAGGCCCAGAACATACCTCAGAGTGCACTAAGGACATTCCTGCCAGTCACCCTGGGGTGGTGCCACTGGGCAACAGAGACAGCCGGCGGTGGTGCCAGATCTGCCTCCACTCTCACCATGGGGAAGGGACTGGTGATCGAGGATAACCACCCAGAGGAAGGCCAGGATTTTGTGAAGGAGACCCACAATTGCCCGGACAGAGTCAGCAGGCTCTTGAGTGCTGGAGAATTTGAGTTATTTTTCTGGTCCACCCAAGCATTCACCACGTACTGGGGCTGAACATCAGCTATAGGAAGTGGTTCAGAAACTTCCTTGGTGCACTCTGGGTGAGAGCAAGGGAACTTTATGGCTCTCTCTTATCCTCCCAGTAATTGCTTTTTAACTGTTGATGGTGATGGTTGTGCACTACTATTGACAAAGGAGACTACCAAAGCCAGCCTCAATATCAATGACAGCAGGGAATCACAATGCAGATTCCAGGCCTTCTCTATCCTTCGAGATGGGAAGTATGCGGTGTGCATCCTGCAAGTAACCTACACTACCCCAGGAGACGAGGCTACTTGGCTCTTGGAGTGGCAAGGGGGTGTCCACATGAGTCACCCCACCTGGAGATCTTGTTGGCCCATTTTCAGCCGAAATCTTGAAGGTCAAAGAGCTTGAGCCAGGTGTTTGTTTCACCTGACAGTGTGGCTGGAGGGCTCAGAGCTTCACATTATGAACACTGAAGATCCCTTTGGGAGCATTGTCCTTGGGGTGGAGGGGAGTCCAACGAGGATTGGGACCACAGAGTCTGGTTTGTCATTGGCGAGGAGGTTGGGGGACTTGGTCAAGTCCTTTGACCTAGTGGACATCTGGCAGAATCTCCATCCTAATTCCATCGTTTCATCTTCGTGAGGCTTGAAGTCGGAGCATCCAGAATCGACTGCCTGTACGTTTCACTAGTGTACACCTCCTGCTTTCCAGCAGCTTCCATGCGGCAGATGCTGTGCATGGACCATCACCTGGTGTGGGCGGAGCTCCTTCTGCTTGGTGCCCGGCTTGAGTCTGTGTACAGCACTTTAACAACCTGTTGCTGAAGGATGAGCAGTTCCGGGACTTATTTTGTCGGTTCTGGGCTAGCTGGAGAAGGAAGCAGGGAAGCTTCCCCTCCCTGAAGCTATGGTGGGACATGGGCAAGGCTCAGGTCCGTGCTTTCTGATGGGAGTATGTGAAGGGGTCGACAAAGAGATGGAAATTCAGGATCAAGGAGTTAGAGAAGGCATTTGATCTGGAGTCATGTCTCAGTCAGACTGATGTTGACCCAGCCCTGCGGGGAGTGTGTGAAGAGGAGAAGGCCGCGCTCTGGGACCTGGAGCTCGTCGGGTCCCAGGGCACGTACGTGAGGTCACAGATCCAGTTCCTCCAGGACCTGGACTGCAGCTTCTTCTTTTCTCTACTCGCTGGAAAAAAATTGCAGCACCCATCAGCAGCTCCTTGTGCTGCTAGCCAATGACGGGTCCCTTGTCTCAGATCCAGTGGGCATCAGGGCCCAGATTCACACCTTTTACACCACCCTGTTCTCTCTGAATCCTTCCAGCGAGGATACTTGCAGAGGTCTGTGGGAGGACCTGGTGCAGCTCAGCCTACAAGACGCCGGAAGGCTCGACGCTCCCGTCACTCTTGAGCAGCTGAATGGCACCCTTGACCGGCTCTCAAGAGGCAAGTCCCCTGATGGCCTGACTGTGGAGATCTTCACAGCATTCTGGGACATCCTGGGGAGGGACTATGTGAAGGCCCTTGGGGAGGGTCTTACTGCCGGAAAGCTGTCCCTGTCTTAGCACAGGACGGTCATTGTCCTACTGCTGAAGAAGGGCACCTTTAGTCCTTGAGGTACTAGTATCCAGTTTCCCTCTCCTTGGTAGAGATTACAAAATTTTCATGAGCGAGTTGGCTTGTTTCCTGGCTTCCATGCTGGCCCACATGATGCACGCTGACCAGTCCAACACAGTCCTGGGCCAGAGGATTCTCAACAATGTCCTTCTGGTCCAGCATGTGACTCATTTCTACAGATGGACTAGTCTGTCCGGCGCTTTCCTGTCTCTCAATCAGGAGAAGGCATTCGACAGGGTCGGTCACGAGTATCTGCATATGATTTTGTGGGCATTTGGGTTTGGAATGCAGTTTGTCACCCACACCTGACTTGCGTACGCCGCCGCAGGGTGTCTGGTTAAAGTTAAAGGGTCCCTGACGACACCCCTTCGCTTTGGGAGAGAGTGTGTCAAGGCTGCCCTCTGCCCCGCCAGCTGTATTCCCTGTACGTGGAGCCTTTCCTGCACCTCTTGGTGAGAAGATTGTCGGGGCTGGTTCAGTGTGACGTGGGTGGGGGAGGTGTGGTCCTCACAGTTTACACCAATGACACCACTTTCATTGACCCAGCTGACCTGAGAAGGATGCGTGTGTGCCGGAGGTGTACTAAGCGGTGTCTTCCATCAGGATCAACTGCGTCAAATATTCCAGACTACTCTTCAGTCAGTGGCAGGTGGACTCTCTGCCGGAGGAGTTACAGGAGTTCATTTGGAGTAACACCCATCTCCTTGAAATGGGGGCATACCTCATCCCAGCTGAGGAACCCTGGCTGGTGAATTGGCAGGAGCTGGAGGCCAAAACCTCGGCTCGCCTTGGCCACTCGTCAGGACTGCGCCAAGTGCTGTCTTACAGGAGTCCAGTGGTGGTCATAAACCAGTTGGTGGCCGCCAAGCCTTGGTACCAGCTGGTCCCTTTGGTCCATCCTCCTGGGTTTGTTGTTGACAAACTTTGGTTCACTTCTTCTGGGACAAAAAGATGCATTGGGCTGTGGCACAGGTTCTGAGTTATAGCTGTGGCACAGCTATTGAGGAGGTCAGTCAGTTGCTGGTGTGCATCTGCACCCAAGTGGAGTTTTTCCATCTTCACGCCTTGCAGCAATACCTTTACGTTGAGCCTTCTCCTAGTTGGTGATCACGTTTATTGACCATGATGGTTTAGAGGTTGCTCTCAGAACGCTGCCTGTCTTTTACCAGGACCTGATCACTGTCTGAAATATGGTAGAATCACATCATGCCTACCCTCTGGCAGGAGTAGCGGCAGTCCCTACTCACAGGTTCCAGTGGCTGTCAGAGGGGAAGGCCATGATGGCAAAGGTGACCAGGGTCGGGGACGTGCTGGATGTTGGGGGTCTGGGCTGGACACTGCCACAAGATATCATGAGCAGGGCGGCGCTAGACATCCAGTTTGCAACCATAGCCATTCGATGCCTTAAAACGGTGATGCTCGGACCCAACATAGTGCACCAGTTGGAGGATGCTCAGGTGTGTGGTGGAACCACGTCTGCACATAACCCCGCTCAGAGAGGATTTCACATTGGCCCCAGAGTCCTGGACCTCACATGGGAGCCTGTGCCCCACAACCTGAGCTCCCTTTTAGGGACATAAACAGCGGGCCCTGTACAGACTGTTGCAGCACACTGTCCACCTCTTCTCCCTCATCCACCGTCTGGACAGGCCTTGGGCATGACCATTTGCCACCAGGTGGGCCCTCTAAATGGGAGTCCTCCCCCCTTTCTCCTAGGTATGTGGGGTGGAGGGTGTTGCACACAGAAGTTCCTTACAACTCCAGATTATGGTAGTTCATGGACTCCCAGGCCAACTGCTTGTTCTGTGGTGCTATGGAGTCTGTCTACCATGTATATATTGGGAGTGGGTATTTGCTGACTCTAGTTTCCAAAAAACCTTCCCCTCTGCTTTTGGTTGCACTTCAGCTCCACACTGCTGAGGGGGGAGGGGAAGTCAGAGGACCTCCTTGTGGGTCTGCTCCTGGGCCTGGCCAAGCTGGCCATAAACAGGCTGAGGCAGCGGGCCATGGAGGGAGTTGTTATGGCCAATCGCCTGCCCCTCTTCTGCGGTTATGTCACGGCCTGGGTGACCTGGACAAGGAGAATGTGGTGTCTACCAACACCCTCGAGGTTTTCTGGGAGAGGTGGGTACTGCAGGGTGTTTCCCCCTCTGACTTTAGATTTAGTCCCTGTCCCCCCCATCCCCTCCACATGGTGGCGACTTTCCATCTTCAGACTTTACAGCAATACCTTTACGTTGAACCTCCCCTCTGTGCCAAGTGGCCAGGCTGGCCATTAACAGATGTTGGTACACCTTGGCGATGTTTTCTCTGTCAGGTGCATAACCTCAACTATAACACGCAGCTCCTATTTATCAACCGTGATGGTTTGGAGGTCACCCTCAGGATGCTGCCTGTCTTTTACCAGGACCTGATCACTGTCTAGACCATGGTTGATTCGCGTTGCACCTACCCTCCATCAGGAGTAGCAGCTGTTGTCAGGGAGCCATTGCACAGGAATCTGGACCCCCACAATCACCTTCATATATAAGGGATATGGGCATCTGTACTCCCTTTTCAGCTTTCTTAAAGATCTTTTATGTTTTTGGTTACACTTCAGCCCCATTCTACTGACCATTGGGCACTCGGCACAGAGGGGAGTGGACAGGAAAGAAGATCTCCTAGTGGGTCTGCTCCTGGGTTTGGCCAGGCTGGCCATTAACAGATCCAGGCAACGGACCATGGTTATGGTTATGGCCGACTGCCTTCCCCTCTTCCGTGATTACGTGTGAACCTGGGTATCCCTGGATAAAGAGCAAACAGTGTCTACCAATACTCACAAGAACTTCAAGCAAAGATGAGTACTGTGGGATGTGGAGTGCTTTGTTTCCCCTGCCAACTCAATTTTTATTTAACCCCTGCCCATCGCACCCCCCCCCCCCCCCCCCCCCCACATACATTTTCATTCACACAGGCTTTGTGCTCAAGGAACAAAATTGCTTGGCACTGGCCACTCCGGTATTTTTTTCCTGATGGTGGAATGCGAATAAGGTTTTCTGCATTCAATGTTTCTTCACTGTGCCCCACATCTACATACACATGACATGGGTGATGGGGAGAAATAAGCACGAAAGAAAATGTATAAACATGAGATTTTGAATTTCTTCGTTTGAGGACTGACTCTGAGCTAACTAGCTACAACAAGTGTACTACGGTCAAGTTTCTTTTTTTTTGGAAATGATTCCGGAATTGGCTGATTTACACAGTCAGTTTATTACTGTTATTCTTATTTGAGGACTGATTTCTGAACTGACTGACCTTACCATCAGTGTATTATTGTTAAAAATTACACAACACCAGGTTATAGTCCAACAGGTTTAATTGGAAGCACACTAGCTTTCGGAGCGACGCTCCTTCATCAGATGATTCTGGAGGGCTCGATTGTAACACAGAATTTATAGCAAAAATTTGCAGTGTGATGTAACTGAAATTGTACATTGAAAAATTGATTTTCTGTTAAGCCTTTCATCTGTTAGAATACAGTGATAGTTTCACTTCTTTCACTGAAACTATCACTGTATTCTAACAGATGAAAGGCTTCCAATTAAACCTGTTGGACTATAACTTGTGTTGTGTAATTTTTAACTTTGTACACTCCAGTCCAACACCGGCATCTCCAAATCAGTGTATTATTGTTGTAGTTCAATTTTCACTAGGGAACTGTTGTTTCACTGGCTGGTTGCAGTCTGTGTTACGCTTTTTGTTTTTGGGCAAAGACAATACTGATTTTATGGCAGGGCTCAACCCTTGCACTATGTTGTTTTTTAATAGTGTCCGTACCTTTGCTTTTGCATTTTAAAAAAAGTATAATGAGGACAGGATGTACACGTATTTGGAAAGGCAAGGACTGATTAGGGATAGTCAACATGGCTTTGTATGTGGGAAATCATGTCTCACAAACTTGATTGAGTTTTTTGAAGAAGTAACAAAGAAGATTGATGAGGGCAGAGCAGTAGATGTGATCCATATGGACTTCAGTAAGGCATTCGACAAGGTTCCCCATGGGAGACTGATTAGCAAGGTTAGATCTCATGGAATACAGGGAGAACTAGCCATTTGGATGCAGAACTGGCTCAAAGGTGGTGGAGGGTTGCTTTTCAGACTAGAGGCCTGTGACCAGTGGAGTGCCACAAGGTCATTTACATAAATGATTTGGATGTGAGCATAAGAGGTGAGCATAGTAAATTTGCAGATGACACCAAAATTGGAGGTGTAGTGGACAGAGAAGGAGGTTACCTCAGATTACAACAGGATCTGGACCAGATGGGCCAATGGGCTGAGAAGTGGCAGATGGAGTTTAATTCAGATAAATGGGAGGTGCTGCATTTTGGGAAAGCAGGACATATACACTTAATGGTAAGGTCCTAGGGAGTGTTGCTGAACAAAGAGACCTTGGAGTGCAGGTTCATAGCTCCTTGAAAATGGAGTTGCAGGTAGATAGGATACTGAAGAAGGTGTTTGGTATGCTTTCCTTTATTGGTCAGAGTATTGAGTACAGGAGTTGGGGAGGTCATTGGAATGAACTGCCAGAGAATGTGGAGGAGGCTGGTCCAGTTGCAACATTTAAGAGGCATTTGGATGGGTACATGAATAGGGAGGGTTTGGTGGGATATGGGCTGGGTGCTGGCAGGTGGGACTAGATTGGGTTGGGATATCTGGTCGGCATGGACGGGTTGGACCGAAGGGTCTGTTTCCATACTGTACATCTCTATGACTCTATGACATTAGAATCTCCTTGGCTGAAGACTGACTCCAAGCTGGCTGGCCATAGCCATTGTGTTACTGCTGCTACTTCTTTTGTTCACTGATTTCATGAACTGGATGATCTACACAGACATTCTGCGACTGTTATTCCTCTTTGAGGACTGGTTTCTTAGCTTGCTGATCTACACAGACAGCGTATACTGTCGTATTTCAGTTCTCACTTGGGAACTGTTGATCCATTATTTCACTGGTTGGTTTCAGCCTGTGTGTTACTCCTTTATTTTGAGCAAGGACAATGCTGATTTTGTGGCAGGGCTTAACCCTTGTACCATGGTTTTTAGTGTTTGCATTTTATTTTTTTTAGATAAAAAAGTATAACCAGGAGATTAGAATCTCCTCAGTTGAGGAGTGACTCTGAGCTGGCTAGCTATGGCCGGTGCACTGTGTACAAGTAAATAAAGGATGACTTGGTTGCAGGATACAAAAAGCCCAGGAGATTAGAATCCCCTCAGTTGAGAAAAAAAAACCCAGTAGATTAGAATCTCCTCAGTTGAAAACTAAAACAAAAATATATAGAAGACTAGAATCTGAGCTGGCTGGTCACAGCCAGTGTGTTACTCTTGTATGCTTTGAGATCTGATTCTCAACTCGGCTGGTTACACAGCCCGTTTGTTACTGTTATTCCCTTTTGGGGACTGATTTTCTGAGTGTAACAGTGTATACTGTTATATTATTGCGCTCATTAGGGAACTGCTGTTTTGTTATTTCATTGGCTCGTTGCAGCCAGTGTGTTATTCTTGTTTTTTTTTTGAGCAAGAGTAATGGTAATTTTGTGGCAGGGCTTAGCCCTTGCACTCTGGTCTTTTAGTGCTTGAACTGAGCCCCTGTGGATCAACTGCACCTTTACAAATGAACTCCACCTCTGTGAATGGACTTGGGCCACTGTGGATGGACCGGGCTCTGTGGAGGTTCAGTACCTGTGTATGTGCTGTGAGGGGTGTATTTGCTACATTCTGGAGTGGAGTCTGGATTCGGAAGTAGAATCTGTGTTGGTAATGGACTCAGCCTTTTTAATAGCTGAAAATGTGTTGCTGGAAAAGCGCAGCAGGTCAGGCAGCATCCAAGGAACAGGAGAATCGACGTTTAGGGCATAAGCCCTTCTTCAGGAATCCTGGAAGTAGCTGTCAGTCCGTCAGGGCAGGCCAAGAACCACAAGGTGCATAGGGGCGGGCTGAGGGCTGGAAGGCCTCCTGGGTAGGTATAGGGAAGGGCTGTCCTAAAGGTGGCTAGAAAATGCGTCAGGGTGGTCCATGGGCCAGATGGAGTGTCGGGTTGGATAAGAGCTGGATGTGCGTAGAGGAGGACCAAGAGCTGGAAGGCTGGTTGGCCGTACCGAGAGCCGTAAAGTGGGTAGGCCGTCCTAAGCACTGCCATCCCAGGAAGGTACCAGATGGGCAGTCATAGAGATGGCCATGATGCACATAGTGCATACCAAGAACCAGATGGTGTGTACGGGCAGTCCGCGAGACTGGAAGGTGGGAAGGCCATCCAGATTGCTGTTGTCCCAGGTTAGTAATGGGTCAGGCTGTCCTAGAGATGGCTGGAAGAAGTGTTAGGGCAACCTCATGGGGCAAACCAAAAAACAAAAGGGGCGAGGGGCAGACTGAGAGCTGGAAAGAGTGTAGAGACAGGCTGCCTAACAGTGGCCAGAAGGTGGAAGGAGAGGTCTGTTGCTGTATTACCAAGGGTGTCTGTGTTATTATTCAGTTGCTTGAACTGGTTTGTATGTTTTTGGGTCTACTCTTTCCTCTTTGATTAGTTAAGGTGGGGTTAGGGTCTATCTGCACTTCCCTATGAATTGGTTATACAGTAGGGTTTGGAGTTTGGCTTTGCTGACCCTTTTTCCCTGTAAATTGCTGTTTATAGTAAACTGCTGTTTATTATTCATTGTTGACTTTGTATTTTGTACAGTTGGATAAAATAAAACAGAACCGCAATTAAAATAAATTAATAAATATAAACAGGAGATTTTCCTACACCTACACACACACAACATAGGTGCTGGGGAGGAATAAGCACTACTGCTGTTTGCTAGTAATGTGGAGGTTTAAAAAAAAACTGGAGGTTAGACTCCCCTCAGTTGAGAGAGAAAAAAACTGGAAGATTAGAATTTCCTCAGTTTAGAACTGACTCTGAGCTAGCTGGCTACAGCTAGAGTGCTGTGTGCTACTAAATAAAGGTTGACAGGATAAATATAATACAACCAAAAGATTAGAATACCCTCAGCCGAGAAAAAAAATGACCAGGAGATTAAAATCTCCTCAGTTGAGGAATAATAAAAATATAACCAGGAGATTAGACTCTGAGCTGGCTGGCCACAGCCAGTATGTTCCTGTTGTATTTTTGTGACCTGATTCTCAACAAGCTGATTACACAGCCAGTTTGTTACTGTTATTCCTTTTTGGAAACTGATTTCTGAGCTGGCTGGCCACTGTTATAGTCGAAGAGTGTGGTACTGGAAAAGCACAGCCAGTCAGGCAGCATCGGAGAAGCAGCAGAATCAATGTTTCGAGCATAAGCTCTTCATCAGGAATGAGGGGGTGGCCCAAAGGGGCTCAGAGAGAAATGGGAGATGGGTGGGGCTGGGAAGGAAGGTAGCTGAGAATGCAGTAGATAGATGAAGTTGGGGTGAAGGTGATAGGTGGAAAGATTGAAAGTGGGCCAGCTCAAGAGGGTAAGTGGTAAGTGCAAAGGTGGAAGGTTGGATCTGGGTTGGGGGGGGGGGGCGGAGGTGATGGAGGAAATTAGGAAACTGGTGAAATCTACATTGATCCTGTGTGGTTGGAGGGTTCCCAGGTGGAAAATGAGGCGTTCTTCCTCCAGCGGTCATGTGGTAAAGGTTTGGCAATGCAGGTGGTCCAGGACTTGCATGTCCTTAGCGGAGTGGGAGGGGGAGATCCAGTGTTTGGCCACAGGGTGGTGGGGTTGTTTGATGCATGTGTCTTGGAGATGTTCTCTGAAGCATTCTGCAAGTTGGTGCCCTGTCTCCCCCATGTAGAGGAGACAACATTGGGAGCAAGGATACAGTAAACAATGTGTGAAAGTGTAAGTAAATCTCTTTAGGATGTGGAACTCTCCTTTGGGGCCTTGAATGGAGGTAAGGGAGGAGGTGTGGGCACAGGTTTGCAACTCTTGCGTTGGCAGGGAAAGGTGCTGGGAGGTGTGGGCCGGTTGGTGGGGGGTGTGAACCTAACAAGGGAGTTGCGGAAGGATTGGTCTTTATGGAACACAGATGGGATGTGTCAGAGAAATTTGCCCAATAAGTTTAGCGATCACAAAGCACAGTTCAAAGTGAAATTGACAAACAGTCTATTACAAACGATATCGCTGGAAGAGAAACTGACTAGGCTGACACAGAACTGACAGTCTGTACATGTAGATCAGAATTTCTCTTCCCAGAGCTGAGGCTGAGACCAGTTTTATAATAATGCTGTACAGTAAGGCTAATTAAAAATGGGGAAAATACAATGTACCTGGAAATGGAATAATCTAGTTACAAGGATGCTAATTGGAAAACAGTTATCGGATGAATGTCCTGTTCCTTCCTGACAGTATCGATGGTTCCATTCCTCTTCACAGGTGGGTGTTTCCTCTGAAGTGATGAGGTGCTTCCATTGTCTTGTCCTGGGAGTAGTACTCTTGCTGGTGCCTTTCTGTCTGACCTGCCTTTGTGTGGCTTTGGTATTGCTGGGCTGTGAAACTGCCCTCATGGCTTTGGGATATCTGTGGTGCTCTGTCATTGTTATTGGCAGCTTGAAGTGTATTCTCTTGTCTGGGTGTGCTGTCTGGTTTGGCTTGTCAGCCTGCTTGATTCCTGCTGAGGTATTCTGGGTGTTTTTTGGTACAGTTGGCTAATTTTGCTTTTGTGGGCCTATCGTGGGTTGGCAGGGTAGCAGATCTTTTCCCGCAGGATGATAAGGGAAATATATTCCTGGTGGTGGAGTATGTTTGTAGTTGATGGAAGTGGTGAAGGAAGATGCAATGTATCTGGAGGTTGGTGGGGAGGAAGATGAGGACCTGTTGCATTCTCAGCTACCTTCCCTCCCAGCCTCACCCACCTTCCATTTATCTCTCAGCCCCTTTGGGCCATTCCCTCTTCCTGATGAAGAGCTTATACTCAAAAAATCGATTCTCCTGCTCCTCCGATACTGCCTGACCAGCTGTGCTTTTCCAGCACCACACTCTTTGATTCTGATCTCCAGCATCTGCAGTCCTCACTTTCTCCTAGTATATTGTTATATTTTAGTCCTCATTCGAGAACTGTTGTTTTGCTGTTTACTGGCTAGTTGCAGCTTGTGTGTTACATTTTTTGTTTTTTTTAAGCAAGACAATGGTGATTTTTTTGGCAGGATTTAGCCGTTGTACAAAGGACTTTTGGTGTCTGCACTTTCCATTTTGCATGTGCTTTCATGTTTTGGTGTTTGGACTGAGCCCGTGAGTCACTGCACCAGGCCTCTGTAGAAACTGAACTGTGCTGTGAGGTGTGTATTCGCTGCATTCTGGAGTGGACAGTGCCTTCAGGTATGGACTCTATACTGATGTGGATTCTGTCTTCAGGTGTGAACTTTGTTTTGGTAATAGATTTTTGATGATCAGTTTTATCACATAGAACATAGAACAATACAGCACAGAACAGGCCCTTCGGCCCACGATGTTGAGCCGAACATTTGTCCTAGCTTAAGCACCCATCCATGTACCTATCCAACTGCCGCTTAAAGGTCGCCAATGATTCGGACTCTGCCACTCCCACAGGCAGCGCATTCCATGCCCCCACCACTCTCTGGGTAAAGAACCTACCCCTATACCTTCCACCCTTCACCTTAAATTTATGTCCCCTTGTAACACTCTGTTTTACCCAGGGAAAAAGTTTCTGACTGTCTACTCTATCTATTCCTCTGATCATCTTATAAACCTCTATCAGGTCACCCCTCATCCTTCGCCGTTCCAATGAGAAAAGGCCTAGCACTCTCAACCTATCCTCGTACGACCTATTCTCCATTCCAGGCAACATCCTGGTAAATCTCCTCTGCACCCTCTCCAAAGCTTCCACATCTTTCCTAAAGTGATGCGACCAGAACTGCACACAGTACTCCAAATGTGGCCCTACCAAGGTCCTGTACAGCTGCAACATCACTTCACGACTCTTGAATTCAATCCCTCTGCTAATGAACGATAATACTCCATAGGCCTTCTTACAAGCTCTATCCACCTGAGTGGCAACTTTCAAAGATCTATGAACATAGACCCCAAGATCCCTCTGCTCCTCCACCTTACTAAGAACCCTACCGTTAACCCTGTATTTTGAATTCTTATTTGTCCTTCCAAAATGGACAACCTCACACTTGGCAGGGTTGAACTCCATCTGCCACTCCTCAGCCCAGCTCTGCATCATATTTAAGTCCCTTTGCAGCCAACAACAGCCCTCCTCACTATCCACAGTTCCACCAATCTTCATATCGTCTGCAAATTTACTGACCCACCCTTCGACTCCCTCTTCCAAGTCATTAATAAAAATTACAAACAGCAGAGGACCCAGAACTGATCCCTGCGGAACTCCACTTGTAACTGGGCTCCAGGCTGAATATTTACCATCTATCACCACTCTCTGACTTCGACCGGTTAGCCAGTTCTCTATCCAACTGGCCAAATTTCTCTCTATTCCATGCCTCCTGACTTTCCACATAAGCCTACCATGGGGAACCTTATCAAATGCCTTACTAAAATCCATGTACACTACATCCACTGCTCTACCCTCATCCACATGCTTGGTCACCTCCTCGAAGAATTCAATAAGACTTGTAAGGCAAGACCTACCCTTCACAAATCCGTGCTGGCTGTCCCTAATCAAGCAGGGTCTTTCCAGATACTCATAAATCCTATCCCTCAGTACCCTTTCCATTACTTTGCTTACCACTGAAGTAAGACTAACTGGCCTGTAATTCCCGGGGTTATCTCTTTTCCCTTTTTTGAACAGGGGCACAACATTTGCCACTCTCCAGTCCCCTGGTACCACCCCCGTTGACAGTGAACATCACCTGCACAATGTCTTGTGTGTTCCGGGTCTGGCAGGCCTTACCGTGGGTAGGTTGTTCCGAAAGTCAGTAGGCTCGTGGGTCGTCCCAAAAGTTGTCACCCTGAGAGCCGGAGGTTGGGTCGGCATCCCATAAACCGGACAGTGACAGTAGGCAGTCCCGAGAGACGGAAGCTGGGTAGGCTATCCTGATGCTGGATGCCTGAGAGCTGGAAGGTGGATAAGCTGTCCTGAGTATCATCATTCCGAGGCAGGAACAGGACGGGATGTTCTAGAGGTGGCTGGAAGGTGCATTAGGGTGGGCTGAGGTCCAGATGGTGCGTTGGGCAGGCGAGACTGGATGATGCGTCGGGGTGGGTTGAGGGCTGGAAGGCACGTAGGCCGTCCTTAGCACTGATATCCCAAGAAGGTACTGTGATGGGCTAGCCTTGAGGAAAGCGCGTGGGTGGATCGAGAACTGGATGGCGTGTTGGTTCAGTCCTGGTTGAGGCCAACCCGTGGGGGCAGCAGGACAGGCCGTCTGAGAGGTTGCCAGAAGGTGTACCATGGTGGACTGAGAACCAAAAGGTTCATAGGGACAGACCGAGAGTTAGAGGGGGCATAGAAGCAGACAGCCTTTGAGTGATTGGAAGGTGGGGTGTGTGTGCGCGCGCGCATGTGTGAGCCATTTGTTGGTCTACCAGGCGTGAGTGTAATATGTACTATTTAGTTATTTGATTCATTGGACTCTTTTGCATGTGTTTGTGTCTACTGTTTCCTCTTTGGTAAGTTAAGGTGTATTTGGGGTTTGCCTGGATTTCCATGTGAATTGTTGTATATGGGGGTTTGGCCTTGCCATCCCCTTCCCCCGAAAATAGCTGTTTATTGTAAACTACTATTGAATGTTGACTGCTGTTTGTATATTTGTACAGTTTCACAATAAAAATATTTCACCAGGAGATTAGAATCTCCTCAGTTGAGGACTGAAAAAAAACAGGAGATTAAATTCTGAGCTGGCTGGCCACACAGCCAGTTTATTAAGGTTGTTTTTCTTTGGTAATTGATTCCTGATCTGGCTGGTCACTGTTCCACTTTAGTTCTCATTTAGCAACTTTTATTTTAACTTCTCTGGCTGGTTGCAGTCTGTGTCTTACTCTTTTTGTTTTTCGGGCGAGGACTCTGATGATTTTGTTAAAGACAAAAAAACTACAGATGTAGACAAAGGTAGACAAGCAGGAGGCCAGAAGAACACAGCAAGCCAGGCAGTATCAAGAGGTGGAGAAGTCAAAGTTTTGTGTCTGACCCTTCTTCACGACCTGGGAGTTGGTGTGGGGGGAACTGCAGATAAAGGGGGTAGGAGGATAGGGTGGTGAGGTGGGAATAGGTGATCACAGGTTGGGGCATGACCTGGTTGGTCAATGGGAGGAATGAATCCGGTTGGTGGCTAGAAGGATGCGTTGATGAGAGGAATGGAAGGGAGGGGGCTGACTTGGAAAGTAGTCGGGTGGTGGAAATTGACCAAACGCAAACCAAGAGAACATTTCGCTAAGCATCTCAGTCTGGTTCACAGGGGCTGACCTGACTTCTCAAGTCACCACCCATTTTAATTCCCCTTCACATTTCCTTCCTGACATGACCATTCTTGACTTCCTCCATTGCCACAACGAACCAGACAGCAAATTGGAAGAACAACACTTCATCTGCAATCTGACAGCCTACAGACCAGCGGACCCAACACTGAGTACTCCATTTCAAATAACCTCACTTCCCATCACCCAACTCCCTTCATGGCCCCTCCCTCTCTTATCGACCTTTCCTTCTGGCCACCAACCGGCTTCATTTCTCCCATCGATCAACCAAGCTGTACCCTCTACCTGTGTTCACCTACCCCACCTCACTCCCCCCCCACCCCACCGCCACCCTTTGTATCTGCAGCTCCTGTACACCCACCCCAAGTCCTCAGAAGGATCACACCTGAAAAGTTGACTACTCCACCTCCTGATGATGCCTGGCTTGCTGTTCTCTTCCAGCCTCCTGCTTGTCTATGATGATTTTGTGGAAGGGCTTTTCCCTCGCGATATGGATTTTTAGTGTTAGCAGTTTTTTTTTCCAGTTGTTTTCAGCTTTTTGTGTTTGGACTGAGCCCCTGTGAGTCAACTGCACTTTTACAAATGAATTTTATCTCTGAGAGTCGGCCTGATCCTTTGGGGGAACCAGGCCTCTGTCAAGATGAAACACCTGTGTGTGTGCTGTGAAGTGAGCTTTCGCTGCATTCTGGAGTAGACTCTACCTTTGTGTATGGATGCTGTTTTCGGGTGTGGATTTTGTTTTGGTAATGAACTTAGCTTTATTGATGGCCATTTTAATCGCCTGTAATGTGTCTTGAGTGACTCTGGGTCTGGCAAGCCTTACGGTGAGTAGTTTGTTTTGAAAGCCAGAAGGTTCTAAAAGTGGTTGCCAAAGCTGTCACCCCGAGGGCTGGACGTGAGTAGGCCGTCCCAAGTACCAGACAGTGAGTAGGCTGTCCAGAGAGCTGGAAAGTGGTAGGCAGTCCCAATGATGGCTGCTCTGAGATCCGGATGGTGGGTAGGCCGTTCTAAGTGCCACCATCCCAAGGAAGGAATGGGATGGGCTATCTCAGAGGTGGCCTGAAGGTGTGTCAGGGCTGACTGAGATCAGAAAGGTACATAAAGGCAGACAGGTGGGTAGGCTACCTCAACAGCTGCAAAGTAGATAGCGTTTAGGACAACCTGTTGTCCCAGGAAAATTCTGGGATGGAATGTCCCAGAGGTGGCCGGAAGGAAGGGAGGATGGACCGAGAACTAGATGGCATGTAGGGACGGTCCTAGATGGTTAGGCTGTCCTGGTCACCGTCAACTCATAGTGGCAGCAGGACAGGCTGTCCTAGAGGTGGCCAGAAGGTATATCATCATGGACCAAGAGTTGGAAGAGGCAAGGAGTTGAGTGAGAGCAATAAAGGGGTTAGGGGCAGGCTGCCTTTGAGTGGTTGGAAGGTGGCATGGGTTTGCTAGCTTACCAGGGTGTCTGTATAATATGCACTGTTTTATTATTCATTTGATTAGACTGTTTTGTGTGTGCTTGTGTCTACTGTTTCCTCTTTGGTAAGTTATGGTAGGATTTGGGGTTCATCTGTATTTCCCTGTGAACTGGTTCCATGGTGGGGTTTGACCTTGCCGCCCCGTTCCCCTATGAATTGCTGTTTATTGTAAACAGCTGTTTATTGTTGACTGACCTTATATTTTTGTACAGTTTAATAAAACAATATAACCAGGAATGAAAGAATTAAACAGGAGATTCGGAATCTCCTCAATTCTGCAGAAAAAAAATACAACCAGGAGACTAGAGTAAAAAAAACAGGATATTTAATATCTCCTCAGTTCAGTGGACTAACTCCAAGCTGGCTGGCCACAACCATGATGTACTATTGTTTTTGGTAACTGATTTCTGAGCTGAGTGGCTACATAGTCAGTATATGCTGTTATTGTTTTTTGAGAACTGATTTCTCAGCTGGCCAGCTACAGCCAGTGTGTACTGTTATTCTTTTTTACTTTGAGAACTGATTTCTGTGCTAGCTGGCCCTACAGCCATTGTGCACTGCTGGATTTTAGCTCTCATTAGGGAACTGTCATTTTGTTACTTCACTGGCTGGTTGCAGTCTGTGTGTTAACCTTTTATGTTTTAGACACAAAGACGATGATAACTTTGTGGCAGACCTGACCCTTGCACCAACATTTTTGCATGTTTTCACCTTTCTGTGTTTGCACTGAACCCCCATGAATCAGCTGCACCTTTACAATTGGACTGTATCTCCATGAGCAGGCCTGGGCCTCTGTAGAAACTGAACATGTGTATGTGTGTCGCAAAGTGTGCATTCTCTGCCTTCAGGCATAGACTCTGTTTTGAAAATGGACTCCGCCTTTTTAATGGTCGGTTTTTTCTCCTGCACTATGTCTTGCGTGTCCCTGGGTCTGGCAGGCCTTATTGGGAGCCAGCCAGCAAGAGGATGTTCCGAAAGCTGGAAGGTTTGTAGATTATCCTGAAAATCGTCACCGAGAGCCAGAAGGCAAGCAGGCCGTACTGAGATCCAGAAGGTGGTTAGGCCATTCTGAGAGCTGGAAGGCGGGTAGGATGTCCCGAGAGCCAGAATGCACATAGGGAGCAGTCCGAGAGCCAGATAGTGTATGGGGGTGGACAGAGAAATTGGAACGTGCATATTAGCAGACTACCTTTCATGGTCAAAAGGGGAGTAGGGACAGGCCGTTTGCTAGTTTACCAGGGGTGTCTATGTTATATGTACTACTTTTATTATTTGGTTGATTGGATTTGTTTTGTATGTATTTACATCTACTGTTTTTTCTTAGGTAAATTATGGTAGGATTTAGGATTTGTCCACATTTCCCTGAAAATCGGTTGCATAGTGAAGTTTGGAGTCTGGTTTTGCCACCCCGTTTCCCTGTGAATTGTTGCTTATTGTTATCTGTGAATTATTTTGTATTTTTGTACAGTTTTAATACAATAACCAGAGGAATAAAAATATAACCAAGCAATTAGAATCTCCTCCGTTGAGAAACATTATATATATATCAGGAGATTTAGTATCTCCTCAGTTCAGAGGACTGAGTTCGACCTGGCTAGCCACAGCCAGTGTACTGTGCACAACTAAATAAAGAGGGATTTCATGGTGGGATATCAGTCTCTGTGCAGTTACTTCACACATGAACAGGCTTTTCGGCCCTCCAAGCCTGCACCAACATGTTTTACCCTTCCACACTAATACTGTCTTTGCTTTTATGATACGTATCCCTCTATTCTCATCCTATTCATGTATTCGTCCAGGTTCTTCTTGAGTGCTGCTATTACATCTGCTTCCAAAAACCACCTCTGACACTCAAGACACTCACCACCCTTTGTGTGAAAAACTTGCCTCGCATATCTCTTTTAAACTTCCCCCTCCACCCCACCCCTCACCATGAACTAGAGTCTCCTAATAATTGACCTCTCCACTTTGGGAAAAAGCTTTATACTTTACACTCTATCCAAGCCAGTCACAATCTTATAAACATCAACAGGTCATTGCTCAACCTCTTGCGTTCCAGTGAAAACAAACAGTCTGTCCAAACTTTCTTCTTAGTTAAAATCCTGGATACCAGGCAACATCCTGGTACATCTTTTCTGTACCCTCTCCAAAGCATCCACATCCTTCTGGTGGTGTGGTGACCAAAACTATATGCAATATTCCAAGTATAGCCTAAGTAAAATTCTATAAAGCATAATTTGTCTATCCTTCCAATGAAGGCAAGCATGCCAGTGGCCTTTTTTTTCCCACTACCTTCTCTACCTGCACTGGCGCCTTCAGTGATTTGTGAGCCTGCACACCCACATCTCTCTGCATACCAATACTTCTAAGGGTTCTGCCATTCACTGTATAATTTCCACCTGTACTTGACCTTCCAAAATGCATCCTCATATTTGTCTGGATTGAACTCAATTTGCCATTTTTCTGCCCATGCCTCCAACTCATTCATATCCTACTGTATCCTCTAACAATCATCCATGCAATCTGTACCATCAGCAATCTTTGTATCATCCTTTAACTTATGAATTGTACCAGCCAAATTTTCCTCCAAATCATTTTGTATACCACTAACAGCAGAGTCCCAGCACTAATCCCTGTAGAGCAAAATTTGCCACAACCCTCCATTCCAAAAATCATCTTTTCACCTCTATCCTCTGTCTCCT
This sequence comes from Chiloscyllium punctatum, assembly GCF_047496795.1. NCBI lineage: Eukaryota > Metazoa > Chordata > Chondrichthyes > Orectolobiformes > Hemiscylliidae > Chiloscyllium > Chiloscyllium punctatum. The sequence continues at coordinate 38,596,614 of NC_092779.1, forward strand.
ATAATAAGTCCAGTTCTGTATCCATCTTGCCAACTCATCCTGATATTATATGACTTCACCTTTTGGACCAGTCTGCCATGAGGGACCACGTCAAAGGCTTTGCTGAAGTCCATGTGGACAACATCAACGCTTTTTCCTCATCAATCATCTTAGTCATCTCAAAATACTCGATCAACTCCCCTGCACAAAACCATGCTATCCATCATTAATAAGTCCATTTGCTTCCAAATAAGTCCATTTGATTCCAAATAATCTTGGTCCTGAAAATCCTTCCAATAATTGTCCCACCACCGAAATGAGCTCATAGACATGTAATTTCCTAAATAATCCCTCTTACCCTCTTAAATAATGGGATAAACAGTAGCTGTTCTCCAGTTCTCTGGGACCTCACCAGTGGACAAAGAGGATAGAAAGATGTCTGTCAATGCTCCAACAATTTGTTCTCTCTCAATCTTTTGAGATAGATCCCATCAGGACCCAGGGACATATCAACCTTAATATTTTTTAAGATCCATAACACCACTTCGTTTTTAATAGCAACTTAGCTGTGATCACTACTTTTCAAATGGTCTCTCACTCTGACTTTCTCTGCTTGACCTCTTTCATTTCCTATGCCTGGATCCAGCACAGCTCCTTCCCCAGTAGGACTGGAAATTCCTTGTTCGAGAAACTTCTCCTACAAACATTGCACGATTTCCTTTTTCACTCTTTTTTTAAAAGTCTACCCTAGGATAATTGAAATCACCAACTATCACAGCCCTATTTATCCTGCAGAATTCCATACTCTGCCTAGAAATACTCTCTTCTATTTTCTCCCAACTATTTTGAGGTCTTAATAAATACCAATAAGTATTTAAGTGGGTAGATATATAAGCTCCTTTCCTGTTTCTCATCTCCAATCATTTGAACTCAATTTCAAGAACTACATCTCTTTTCACAGGCTGCGATAATACCTTTAACGAAGATTGCTACACATCCGTTTTATCCACCAATTCTAGGAAAATTCTTAACATCCTAGGTGTTCTTCAGAGAGAGATAGAGTGGTCAATTCCAAACCAATAGAGTAAATATGTTTTGGATGTTGGAACAATAGAAGCAGCATGAAGGGTATGGTCAAGCTCCCAGAAAACCAGGATCTTAATTTTAACACTCAGTAGCCATTGGGGTTGGAAAGTGCTATACATCGCTTCCTGCTACAGCAGGACGTTTGAGTTCTCTCTTTCTTGGAATTCTACCTTGAGGTTCTTTCCTCCTTGACTGGAGAATTACATGTGAGACAATCTTTTTTACTGAATTTGTCTTTGTCAAGATTGCATTTATGGGATATGACTTTTTTTTTCAGGAATCACATCTCAAAAACTAAACCAACAGTATGTGTTGCCAGTCAGCTTGGAGTCAATCCCCTGAACTGAGGAGATTCTGATCTCCTTCATCAGGAATGAAGAAGGGCTTATGCCCGAAACATCGACATTCCTGCTCCTCAGATGCTGTCTGACCTGATGTGCTTTTCCAGTGCCACATCTTTCAAATCTGACTTTCCAGCATCTCAAGTCTTTACTTTCTCCTAGTCACTATTCTGGTTTGAGCCATGTTTCTGTCAATGCTACAGTGTCATACCCACATGGCAATTTCTACTTGCAGTTCCCCAATTCTTTACAATACACATTGTGAATTTAACTTAACCCTGCCTTTACCTCTCTCTCTTGCCCATTAAACTTACAAACTGAAATTCAACCCAACTGTAATATTTACTATCTCAACCAGGAGATAAGTTCCATTCCTGCTCAAGTAAATCCCACCTCTTCTGAACAGCTTTCTTTTCCCAAAAATGATATGAATGTCCCAAAAATCTAAACCCTTCTCTTTTATATTAATCCACAAGTTACACATTTACTTCCTTGATCAGTCTTTGCCTAAATACTGAAGCTGATGGCACAGACAGTATTTCTGAGATTACTACTCTGGAGGTCCTGCATTTCAATCTCCTCCCCAACTCTTGAAAAGGATCCTGCAAGACCTTCAAGCTGTCCCTCCCGGTGTCATTCATTCCCATATAAACCACAGCTACTGACTGTTCACCATCCTTTCCAGATGGTTATCGATGGTTTCCATTATATTCTGAACCTTGCACCCAAAAGGCATCAGACCACATGACCTATCTTTTCCTTGAAGTATTAAATCACCCACTACAATTGTCTTTTTGATATGCCTAACAGCCTCATTCTCTTTTTCCAGAGTAGCCTTGGGCATCATGGCACGACAGTTTTCCTTTGTGTCAGTAACCCCAATGGAGTCAATGGATGAAGGCTGCTTTGCATGATCGACTGGGCTATATTCACAACCCTCTGTAGTTTCTTGCCATCTTGCGAAAAGCAGTTGCCACACCAGGCTATGATGCATCTAGCTAGGACACTTTCTCTGGTACTTCTATAAATATGCTGAATTCCCTGGCTTCCTGCGGAAGTAGAGGCATTGTTAGGTTTTCTTGACCATCACATTGACATTGGTGGACCAGAACAGATTGTTGGTGATCAGCACTCCCAGGAACGTGATGCTCTCAAGCTGCAGACAGCAGAATAATCTCCACTCAACTTCCAGAAGTTAAAGGCTAGCTCCAATGTTTTGCTGATGTTGATTGTTATCTTTACACAATACTCTTAAGGATCAATCTCTTTCCTGTAATCTGTCTTTTGGTTCACCTTTACCTGACAAAGGAGCAGTGTTCTGAAAGCTTGTGATATCAACTAGATCTGTTGCACCTGTTATGAAGTTGAAGGCATGGACCCTACCTTTAGGGGAGTGTGAATGCTGTTCGGAACTGAGAACTTGAAAATATGTAACATTTGGCTGTAACATGGATGAGTCAAATCATTGCTGTTTTGACAATTCAAATTTAACCAGTTTTGTCAATTCAAATTTAACCAGTTTAAACTAAGCCTCAGGATACCAAACCCCAATCAAGTCCAAATTTATTGTTTTGCAAACATCAAATTCAATGTTGGGGATTTTAAAAAGGCAGGCATTTTGAAAATCAGACAGAGCGACTGCCATCAGCATGGAGCCAAGATATTAGGAAACACTCTCTATCAAAAGTACCTTTTCATTGGAAACATATTCGCAATAAAAGGCAACCAAGGGAGATTTTCAGGCAGAAGACGACAGACACCGAAACAAGGCCATTGTATGGTTTAGAAATTAAGTTGATGTAATTTTCCTTAGTGTTTAGTTGGAACAGTATACTGTTATAGCGTTAGAGGGAGATCTTAAGCAGTTAAGAAAAAGGGGTGCTTAGAGTTGTGAATAGTTGTTGTTTAATGTTCATAGAGTCATAGAGATGTACAGGGAGGAGAAAGTGAGGACTGCAGATGCTGGAGATCAGAGCTTAAAAATGTGTTGCTGGAAAAGCGCAGCAGGTCAGGCAGCATCAAAGGAACAGGAAAATCAATGTTTCAGGAAAAAGCCCTTCATCAGGAATGGCTGATGAAGGCCTTTGCCCAAAACATTGATTTTCCTGCTCCTCGAATGCTAACTAACCTGCTGTGCTTTTCTAGCACCACTCTAATTTTAAAGCAGTGTTAACCACTGTGCCAGTTTTAGCTACATCAAATATTTTCAAACCCCTCAAAGTTGCTATGATGCTAACGATATAGTAGTTGGAGCTGAACTGCTACAGGAAGATGATAATGAAATTGAATGGCCAATTGGCTACTTTTCAAAGAAACACAACACCCACCAGAGAAAATATTGTACCACCGCAAAAGAAACAGAGTTTGGTACTGGCCTTACAACATTTTATGTCGGAGACAGTTGTGTGCACAGACCACAATTCTCTTACATTCTTGGAATGATTTAAACACAAAAATATGAGACTACTTCATTGGAGGCTTATATTACAGACTTTTAATTTACATGTTGTTGCAGGTCATAAAACTGTGATAGCAGATGTATTGAAAATATGCACCATTTGACTGCAAAATAGATGCCTTAGTTGGTTGCTGTTTTGACAACAATTCAAATTTAACCATTTAAATTATGCCCAGGCTACTAAAACCAATCAAGGTTGAATGCATTGTTTTGCGAACATCAAATCAGATGTTGGGGATTTTAAAAAGGCAGGCATTTTGAAAATCAAACAGAGCAACTGCCATCAACACAGACCCAAGAAATTAGGAAACACGGTCTCTCAAAAGATACCTTTTCATGTGAAATATATTCACAATAAAAAGAAAGATGACAACCCTGGAAGATCTTTAGCCAGAAAACGACAGACACCAAGGACAGCCGCTGTATGGTTTTGAAATTAAGTTGATGTAATCTTCCCAACTGTTTTGATGGAATAATTTATTGTTATAGCGTGGCAGATAATAAGCAGTTAAGAAAAAGGGGGAGGCATAGAGTTGTGAATAGTTGTTTTATAATGTTCACTTTGAGAGTTTAAAAGATAAATTGATGTTATTCTCTTTAAATAGTGGAATTTGGGCAATTCTGTGTCACTCAGTTTAACAGATTATGAGCGGAGCTTTTCTGGGTGTTTGGTTTAATTAACAGAAGGGTTCACTGCCATGTCGTAACAAACCATAACCTGGTGTCGTGTAACTTCTGACTTTGTCCATTCCAGTCCAACACTGGAACTCCCACATTATGTCTTGCAATTGTTTGATATCCAACCTACAATAGTGGTGTCGTCAAAAGACTTGAAAACAGAGTTGGACTTGAATCTGGAGAAAGCGAGGACTGCAGATTCTGGAGATCAGAGTCGAAGAGTGTGGCACAAGAAAAGCAGAGTCGATCAGGCAGCATCCTAGGTGCAGCAGAATCTTCATTTCAAGCATAAGCCGTTCATCAGGGTGAAGTGCTTCTGCTCAAAATGTCAACACTTCTGCTCCTTGGATATTGCCTGACTAGCTGCGCTTTTCCTGCACCACACGATTTGACTTGAGGTAGGATTTGACCATATAGTGCAGGGCACTGGTGTTGAGGATGATGGTGGAAGAGGTGTTGTTGTCTTTTCTTACTGATTACAGTCCATGTGTCAGGAAGTTAAGGATCTAATTACAGAGGGGGAGCCAAGTTCTAGGTCTCGAAGTTTGGAATTCATAAGACATTGGCACCAGTACTGGAGAAGGTGGGAGTTGTTTTGTTGGGATTGGATCAACCTGAAATGTGTTGGGCTCAGAGTCCTTACGAATTGTATACCATTGTATACGACACAATGACAATCACTAGAGTAGATGTAGCAGAGAAATTGATTGACTAAATGCTGATGGGTCCCCGGGCCTGACGGATTGAATCCTGGGACGTTAACACAAGGATCTATAGAGATTATAAATATCGTAATCTATCATTAATCATTAGATTCTGGAAATGTCCCAGGAGGTTTCAAAAACTGCCAATGGAACACCTTTATTCAAGGTGGTATGTAGTCAGAAAATAAGAGAATTGGCTAATTGACTTTTGATTATCATCTTTTCTGACTATTTATCTTCTTGAATCAAGGTGTTCCATTGGCAGTTTTTGAAACCGCTGGGACATTTCTAGAATCTAATAATTCAATATAGGTTACAATCAGCGTATTTTCAATCCCTATAGATCCTTTTGTTAATGCCCCAGAATGAAATCCATCATAATTTCAAGGGGAAATCATACCTGACAAATATTATAATTCTTTGAAGACATAACTGAAATAACTCCACAGAGGTCTATATTCCGTCATCAATTAACTCTTTATTTAAGCGTGGAGAGTCCTTGACACTAATCCAGCTCCATTATAGCCAGCTCTCCCAGTAAACAGGAAGTTTGTTCTTATCTGTCCCTGACTGGACCAGATTAACAGCCCCAGTCAGTCAGAGAACTCATATCCTGTGAGGTCCACCTGGCTGACCGCATGTCAGTCCTTATGTCCCTCCTCCTCTGAGTCCAAGGGCTTGGGCCAGTTCTTGTTCTAGTCGCTCCTCCTGGGATTTCTCCTGTGCTGCCTCTGTTACAAGTGGCCTCTTGTGCCTGGAACATCTGGGAAGAAATTCATTCTCTTCTTCAGGCTGCACGGTGGCTCAGTGGTGAGCATTGCTGCCTCACAGCGCCAGGGATCTGGGTTCGATTCCTACCTCAGGCGACTGTGTGGCATTTGCACATTCTCCCTGTGTTTGCATGGGTTTCCTCCGGGTGCTCCACTTTCCTCCCACAATCTAAAAGATGAATGGTCCATGCTAAAAAGGTGAATTGAACATGCTAAATTGCCCATAGCGTTAGGTGGATTAGTCAGGGGTAAATGTAGGGTAGGGGAATGGGTCTGGGTGGGTTACTCTTCAGAGGATCGGTGTGAACTTGTTGAGCCAAAGGGCCTGTTTCCATAGTGTAGGGAATCTAACTTAAAAAACAAATGTGCTGAGGTGGTGAAATCTGCTGTGTCCATTTCAGATTCATAGAGTCATAGAGTTGTACAACCCATCCATGCCGACCAGATATCCCAACCTAATTTAGTCCCACCTAACAGCACCCAGCCCATATCCCTCCAAACCCTTCTTAATCATATACCTATCCAAATGCCTTGTAAATATTGCAATTATACCAGCCTCCACCACTTCCTCTGGCAGCTCATTCCAAACACGTAACACTCTGTAAAAACATTGCCCGTAGGTCTCTTTTATAATCTTTCCCCTCTCACCCTAAACATATGCCCTCTAGTTCTGGACTCCCTGACCCCAGGGAAAAGACTTTGTCTATATACCCTATCCATGCCCTTCATAATTTTGCAAACCTCTATATGGTCACTCCTCAGCCTCCGACACTCCAGGGAAAACAGCCCCAGCCTGTTCAGCCTCTCCCTATAGCTCAAACCCTCCAACCCTGGCAACATCTTTGCAAATCTTTTCTGAACCCTTTCAGATTTCACAACATCTTTCCGTTAGGGAGGAGACCAGAATTGCACACAATATTCCAACAGTGGCCTAACGAATGTCCTGTACAGCCGCAACAACACCTCCCAACTCCTGTACTCAATACTCTGACCAAGGAAAGCATACTAAACACCTTCTTCACTATCCTACCTACCTGCAACTCCACTTTCAAGGAGCTATGAACCTGCACTCCAAGGTCTCTTTGTTCAGCAACACTCCCTTGGACCTTACCATCCTAGGTATTTTCAATGGTTGATGGAGAGGGGGAACCCATGGCTTCTAGAACAGTCAGAAAGGCTGCAGAAGAGTCAGGCATGTTTTGCTCTTAGATTGTTCGTAAGTTTGCAGCTTTCATATGGTTTACCTGCTTGTTCAGGACCATCACACCTACCCAAACTTTACACATCACTGGATCTGACCTCATGTTGACCATGCCTCTTACCCATGTAGGACTATTCGCATGGTTCCTACATTAAATGTAATGTAAACAGAGTCTTATGTCCAGCATTGGCGTTCCTGGTGCCATTTCACCCTCAGGACTGGGAAGATCAGATTTAACCTGGTGCAGTATTCTCTCTGTTGGAGCTTTACATGAGGTGTAGTCCTACAATCAAATAGGAACCAGATAGCTTGCTATCTAGTGAAGGTGTAGGCTGTTTCTTTAAATATGCCTTCAAAGTTTGAACTGCTCTTCCTCCCAGACCACTGGATGGATGGATGGTACGGAGCTGTCCTTGTGTTGATTACCATATGACTTTAAGAAATACTCAAATTCCCTGCTGGTAAACAATGGCCTGTTATCTATGACCAAAACTCCAGGAGTCTTTATATTGCAAAAGATGCGCATAGTTTTTTATTGCCGTCCCTGTGTTTGACAAACGAACTCTTATGTGCATGTCCAGCCACTTTGAGTCAGCATCCACAATGACTAATAACATTGAGCCCATGAAAGAACAAGCACAGTTGATGTGTAACTGAGTACAGGGTTTACGTGGCCATTCCCACAAATGCAGGGTAGCTGCTGGCAATAATTTTTGACCTAGCTGGAATTCTGGACATTGCCCCACCTACATGGCCAAATCTAAATCCAATAGACATGACATCTTGCCAGTATCTTTATTTTGCAAATCCCTGGTGGAATTCAGCTAGTATCTTTCCTCAGGACAAACACACTTGCTTCCCATAATAAATGCCATTCTCTACTGTGATTTGGTTTGTCTGGGTCGAAAATGGCTTCAAATCTCATTGTAATGGGCTTACTCCACCATCACCAGCTGTTTTACCAGGACTGGATCTTTGTGTGCCCAAAGTCTGATATTGTCAGCTGTGACAGGAAGTGTGTCCAAAAAAATGTAAAACCATTATGGATTCTTCTAGAGGCAGTACCATGAGTAGTGTACCTACCAGTGGTAGGCACCTCAATGTATCCACATTTGATATTTGACCTCACAGATGGTGTTACAACCTGTAACTCTACACACTTCGAATTAAAAGAGCCTTACCATCATTATATTCCTTAATTAAATATGTCACCACTTGAAAGTTTTTAACATCTGGTGCCTCAGGGAAAGTTAGGCTTTTAATAACCGAATACAAGCTGCTGGTCCAGAAATTGTCAGGAGACATACCCATTGCTTTTCATCTACCTATATGTCATTTTCCTGCAAAAATGAAATACTCTTTCTATGTATTGGGCCCCATTTTCAATGGCAGGATCAAATGAGCTTCCCAAATCAAAACAAGCTTCCCAAATCATAGTATAATACTAGAAATGCTTATCCCACTGTTGTATCCACTGAAACAACTCCACAGAAGCCAGCATCCCATCACCAAGTTACTCTTTATTTACATGCAGAGAATCCTGTCACTGATCGCTCAGAGTCAGCTCTCAAGAGTGAACAAGATGTCTGACACTCCTGTTCATTTTTAATTTATTTTTTCCCATTTTTCTCACTGCACCCATGTTGAGTACGCATAAGTGCAGAGGTCAGTAAAAACATAATAGGCAAGATAAATTCATTCAATATTTCCACCACCAGGAAAAACACCCATGTGGCGAGGAAACCCAGGAACAGGCAAAGCTCAGAATGAGCAATGCTTATGTGAAAAAAAGAGCAAAAGGAATGGTAGGGAAGGCACTCCTGTAATTATCTGTCATCTAGGGCTCTCTGTTTGGACCAGGTTAACAGCCCCAGTCAGGGAGCTCATTTTATGAGGACCATCTAGCCGACCTTGTTACAATCACTACAGTAACAAGCAGGTTTGATAAATAGGAATAAGTTGGCATAATAAGTTGGAGGATCCCAACACAGAAGATGAGGCGTTTTCCTCCAGGTGTCAGGTGGCTAGAGTTTGGTGGTTGAAGCGGCCCAGGACTTGCATATCCTTGGCGGAGTGGGAGGGGGAGTTAGTGTTCATCCACAGTTGTTTAGTGCATGTGTCCCAGAGATGTTCTCTGAAATGTTCCCCAAGTTGCCGTCCTGTTTCCCCAATGTAGAGGAGACCACATCGAGTGCAATGGACACAATAGAAGACCTGTGGAATTCCAAGTAAATTTCTCTCAGCTCCCTTGGACCACCCCTCAACTACTGATGAAGAACTCATGCTCAAAACATTGACCCACTTGCTCCTCCGATGCTGTTTGACCAACTGTGCTTTTCCAGTACCACATTGTTCAACAATTGTTCAGTCCTACCTGGTACAAAAAACATTAACAGGAAAAGTGGCCCGACTAAAGTTAACAAAGGAAATTAGGTTTGGTATTAGATCTAAGGAAGGGGCATAAAGTTTGGCCATGAGGAGTAGCAGACCTGAGAACTGGGAGAAGTTTAGATTTCAGTAAAGGAGGACAGAGTGGTCTTATTGTTGAAAGCGTTTTTCTGACTGGAAGTCTGTTATCCAGTGATGTCTGACAGGGGACAGTTTTGGGGCCCTTGTTGTTTATCGTTTATCTATATGATTTTAACTTGAATGATGGAGAGTTGATCAGTAAGTTTGCAGATGCACAAAAAATTGGTGGGGCAGGAAATAGTGAGGGGGATCTTAGATTACAGGAAGATTGATAGGTTGATCAATGGCAAATATAATTTAACCCAAATAAAGGTGAGGCATTTGGGCATTTAAGGAAGAAGGGAAGGGAATACATAATCAACAGTCAGACACTTGGAAGGATCAAGGATCTGTGGGACCTTGATGTGCATGTACACTTGTTCCCTTATATAGAACAGTGGACAATGTGATTAAGAAGGCATACATATAGAGATCAACAGCATAGAAAAAAAATCCTTCAGCCCATTACACTCGCACCAAAAGCAAACCCAACTATTGAAATCCCATTTTCCAGCACTTGGCCCATAGCCTTGAATGCCACATCGGAATACTTCCAAAATGTTATGAGGTTTTACAGGCAGTAATTTTAAGATTTATACCATCTACTGGATAAATTAGTTTTTCCTCGCATCTCCTCAAAATATTCTGTGCCTCACCTTAAATCTACATGCCCTGGTCACTGATTTCTCCATCAAGGAGTGAAGTTTCTTCCACCTAACCTATCTATGCTCTTCATAATTTTATACATTCAATCGTGCCCCTTCTCAATCAAATCTCTCTTCATAACTGAAATTCTTCAGCCTACATAATATCCTGGTAAGTGTCCTCTGTATCCTTTCAAGTGTTATCACATGCTTCTTATAATTTACCTTCCAGAACCTGGCTGTATTTTTCCACCATAACCTCCCTGCTCTTAAAGTTTATAACTTGGCTAATAAAGGTAAATGCCTTCTTTAACCACTTTATCCACCTGTTGTGATACCTTAAGACCAGTAAACATGCACATGAAAGTGCCACCAATCCTTGGTGCTTCCAATGGTCCTTCTGCTAATCATGTATCCTCTTGCCTTGTTTGTCCTGTCCTGAAGCATCACCTCACATTAATCTGGACTGAATTCCATTTGTCATTGCTCACCCATCTGTATCCTCTTGTCTTCTAAGGCGATCCTTTTCATTATTTACCACCAATTTGTGTATTGTCCACCTCCTTCATTCAAGTCTAAATCATTTATAAAAGCCCAAAGGCATAAACACTCACCCTGATGGGATTCCACTGGACAAAGATTTTCCTTGAATTCCATAGGCTCTTACCCTTGCTTTCAGTTTCCTCTATGAAACCTTATCAAAAGCCTTGCTGAAGTCCAAGTAGACTACATCAAAAGCATTACCCATCTACTCACCTGGTCACATCTTTGAAAAATTCAATCCTGTTGGTCACACAAGATCTCAGAGAAACAGAGTTCTCCAATAAGAGAAATGCCCTTCAGGCCACCACATCTATGCTGACTGACAAAGACAAAACTACACTAATCCAATTTACCTGCACTTGATCGATTGCTTAACATGAATCTATGCAATTCATTGCCACAGAAGGCTGCAGAGAGAGAAAAAAAAACTGCAGATGCTGGAATCCAAAATCGCCAGGCAGGAAGCTCGAAGAACACAACAAGCCAGGCTGCACCAGGAGGTGGAGAAGTCAATGTTTCACTTGTAACCCTACTTCAGGACTCGCAGTGGGTATAGGGGGAGCTGCAGACAAAGGGGATGCCAGGCGCAGGGTGGTGAAGGAGGGATAGGTGAAGTCAGGTAGAGAATTATGAAATAGATGTGAATACATTTGCTGGGCTTTAGATTAGATTTTAGATTAGATTACATTACATTAGTGTGGAAACAGCCCCTTCGGCCCAACAAGTCCACACCGACCCGCCGAAGCATAACCAACCCATACCCCTACATTTACCCCTTACCTAACACTATGGGCAATTTAGCACGGCCAATTCACCTGACCTGCACATCTTTTGGACTGTGGGAGGAAACCGGAGCACCCGGAGGAAACCCATGCAGACACGGGGAGAATGTGCAAACTCCACACAGTCAGTCGCCTGAGTCGGAGAATTGAACCCGGGTCCCTGGCGCTGTGAGGCAGCAGTGCTAACCACTGGGCCAACGTGCCGCCCTAAGACTGTTCTCACATGTTTTAATACCTTGAACTGTAATGATTTCAATTCTGAGCATATTCAGCAACTGAATTTCCACAGCCCATTGGGGCAGACACTTCCAAAGAATCACCCCTCTCTGAAAGAAGAAATTTCTACTTTTCTCTATTCTAAATGGCATGTCCTCTATTCCGAGACACAATCCTGCGAATTTAGATTACCTTGGTGGATGAAACATCCCTCCTGCATCTGTCTTTTGATGCCAACAATACCTTTGAATGAAATTACCTCTTAATCTTCTAAATCGTGGGCGGCATGGTGCGTGGGTTTCCTCCGGGTGCTCCGGTTTCCTCCCACAGTCCAAAGATGTGCAGGTCAGATGAATTGGCCATGCTAAATTGCCCGTAGTGTTAGGTAAAGGGGTAAATGTAGGGGAATGGGTGGGTTGCGCTTCGGCGGGTCGGTGTGGACTTGTTGGGCCGAAGGGCCTGTTTCCACACTGTAAGTAATCTAATCTAATAAAAAATGGTGCTGAAGTAGAAGATCAGAGTGGGCTCGAAGGGCTAAATGCACAAACTTGATTGAGTTTTTTGAGGAAATATCAAAGAGGATTGATGAGGATAGAGTGGTGGATGTGCTCTATATGGACTTGAGTAAGGCATTCGACAAGGTTCTTCATGGGACACTGGTTAGCAAGGTTAGATCCCTTGGATACTGCGGCAAGTAATTCACCTCTTGATACCCCATTATATTTGATTCCCTACAGTGTGGAAACAGGCCCTTCACAGCCCAACAAGTCCACACCGACCCTCCAAAGAGTAACTCCCAGACCCATTTCCCTCTGACTAATACACCAAACACTATGGGCAATTTAGCATGGCTAATTCACCTAACCGGCACATCATTGGATTGTGGGAGGAAACCAGAGCACCCGGAGGAAACCCACGCAGACACAGGGATAATGTGCAAACTCCACACAGACAGTCGCCTGAGGCTGGAATCAAACCTGGGTCCCTGGTGCTGTGAGGCAGTAGTGCTAACCACTGTGCCACAAGTCATTGGGTAAAAATCCTCAAATGCTCTCCCTACAGGCATTGAGAGTCAACCCTCAGCAAGTGGACTGCGGCAATTCAAGAATGCAGCTCACCACCGCCTTCTCAAAGAACAAAGAAAATTTACAGCCCAGGAACAGGACCTTCAGCCCTCTAAGCCCGAGCCAATCCAAATCCACTGTCTGAACCTGTTGCACAATTCCTAAGCATCTGTATCTCTCTGCTCTCCACCTACTCATGCATCTGTCCAGTCACATCTTCAACGAATCTGCTGACAACCCGTTCCAGGCACCTACTGCCCTCTGCGAAAAGTATTTGCTACGTGCCCTTAAACTTTTCATCTCTCACCTTGAAAGTGTTGATCTCTCATTATTGAATCCTTCACCCTGGAAACGAGCTTATCTCTATATACCCAGTCTATACCCTTCATGATTTTATAGACCTCAATCAGGTCCCCTCTCCATCTCCTTTTTTCTAATGAAAACAATCGTAACCTACTCAACTTCTCTTCATAGCTAATTCTCAAGGGCAAATAGGGATGGACTATCTGTGCTGACCAGCCAGGGACAGCCAAGTCCCACAAATTAATTTTTAAAAAAATGATATCCTGACTCTTATACTCAATTTCCTGACCAATAAGGGCTCAGTGGTTAGCACAACTGCCTCACAGCTCCAGGTTCGATTCCAGCCTCGGGTGACTGTGTGTGTGGAGTTTGCACATTCTCCCAGTGTCTGCATGGGTTTCCTTTGGGTGCTCTGCTTTCCTCTCACAAGTCCAAAGGTGTGCAGGTCAGGTGAATTGGCCATGCTAAATTGCCCAAAAAGTTAGGTGCATTAGCTAGAGGGAAATGAGACTGGGTGGGTTACTCTTTAGAGGGTCAATATGGATTTGATGGGCGGAAGGGCCTGTTTCCACACTGTAGAGAATCTAAAGGCAAGGATGCCATACTATTTCTTTACCACCCAATCTACACGCATCACCACTTTCAAGGAGCTATGGATTAGAAACCCTGTACACCAATGCTGTTCAGAGTCCTGCCATTAACTGCGTACTTGTCACAGAACATAGGACATGGAAAAGTACAGCACAGAACAGGCGCTTCGGCCCTCAATGCTGTGCCGAGGATTAATCTTAGTCTAAAATAAAATAACCTAACCTAACCTACGCAGCCCTCAATTCACTGCTGTCCACCTGCATGTCCAGAAGTCTTTTAAACATTCCGAATGACTCTGCTTCCACCACCACCGCTGGCAATGCATTCCATGCATTCACAACTCTCTGCATAAAGAACCTATCTCTGACATCTTCTCTATACCTTTTTCCTACCACCTTAAAACTATGACCCCTTGTGCCAGTCAATCCTGCTCTAGGGAAGTCTCTGGCTATCAACTCTATCCATATTTCTCATTACCTTGTACACCTCAATCAGGTCACCTCTCTTCCTCCTCCTCTCTAGAGAGAGAAGTCCAAGCTTAGTCAACCTCTCTTCATAATGCAAGCCCTCCAGTCCAGGCAGCATCCTTGGAAACCTTCTTTGCACCCTCTCCAAAGGCTCCCCATCTTTCCTATAGTAGGGTGATCAGAATTGGACACAATAGTCCAAATATGGTCTCACCAGGGTTTTGTAGAGCTGCAGCAAAACCTTGCGGCCCTTAAACTCAATCCCCCTGTTAATGAAAGCCAAAACGCCATGTACTTTCTTAACAACCCTATCCACTTGAGTGGCAACTTTGAGGGATCTATGAACGTGAACATCAAGATCCCTCTGTTCCTCCACACTGCCAACAATCCTGTCTTTAATCCTATATTCAGCATTCAAGTTCGACCTTCCATAATGCATAAACTTCGCATTTATCAAATTGAACTCTATCTGCCATTTCTCAGCCCAGCTCTGCATCTTGACAATGTCACGTTGCAGCCTGCAACAGTCCTCGATACTATCGACGGCACCTCCAACCTTTGTGCCATTGGCAAATTTACTAACCCATCCTTCCACTTCTTCATCCAAGTCATTTATAAAAGCTACAAAGAGCAGAGGCCCAAAAACAGAGCCCCACTCACTACTGACCACCAGGTAGAATACTTTCCATCTTCTCTCTGCCTTCTGTCAGCCAACCAATTCTGAATCCAGGCAGCTAAATCTCCCTTATCCAATACCTCCTGACTTTATGAATGAGCCTACCATGGGGAATCTTGCCAAATGCCTTGCTGGGAAGTCCACATACACCACATCCACTGCTCAATCTTCGTTGACCTGTCTCGTCACCTCCTCAAAGAACTCAATAAGATTTGTGACGCATGACCTGCTCCTCACAATGCCATGCTGAATGCTTTTAATCACGCCATACTTTTCCAAATCGTCATAAATCCTATCTCTCAGAATTCTTTCTAAAAGCTTGCTGACCACAGATGCAAGACTGACTGGTCTGTAATTGCCAGGTGTTTTCCTTAATATTTGATCTGCTAAAGTGCAGCACTTATCCGGATTAAACTCCATCTGCCATTTCTCTGCCATTATCTGCAACTGATCGATATCTTGCTGTATTCTTTGACAACCTTCCACACAATCCACAACTGCACTGATCTTGGTATCATCTGCAAGCTTACAAACCCACCTGTCCACATTTTCATCCAAGTTATTTACATATATCATGAACAGCAGAGATCCTAGTACGGATCACCGTGAAACACCACTAGTCACAGACCTCCAGCCTGAAAAATACACATTCACCACTACCCTGTATCTTCTATGGGCAAGCCAATTCTGAATCCACATAGCCAAATCACTATGGGTCACATGCACCTTAATCTTCTGGTCCCTCCTCTATCATGAGGGATCTTGTTGAAAGCCTTACTAAAATCCACGCAAACAACATTTACTGCTCTACCCTGATTGATCACCTTCATCACCTTCTCAAAAAATTCAATCAAGTTAGTAAGACATGACCTGCCCTACAGAATGCCATGCTGGCTGACCTCAATTAGGCCATGCTTTTCCAAATGCCCATAAATCCTCTCTCTAAGAATTCTTTCCGGTAGCTTCCCAAACACTGATGTGAGACTCACTGATTTATAGTTTTCTGAATTATCCCTATTTCCATCTTGAACAGAGAAATAAGATTAGGGACTCAATAGTCAGAGGCTCCGATAGAAGGTTTGTTGGGAGCGAACGAGACTCACAGTTGGTGTGTTGTCTCCCACGTGTCAGGGTCCGTGATGTCTCGGATCATATCTTTGGGGTCCTGAAGGGAGAGGGCGACCAGCCTCAAGTCGTTGTCCATGTAGGTACCAACCACATAGGTAGACAGAAGGATAGGGATGTAAGGCAGGATTTCAGGGAGCTAGGGTGGAAACGGACAGCTAGAACAAACAGGGTTGTTATCTCTGGATTATTACCCATTCCACGTGATAGCGAGGCAAGGAATAGGCAGAGATATTAGCTGAACACGTGGCTGCAAGGATGGTGCAGGAGGGAGGGTTTCAGGTCTTTGGATAATTGGGGCTCATTCTGGGGAAGGTGGGACTTGTACACACTGGACGGTCTTCACTTGAACCAGAGGAGCACTAATATCCTGGGTGGGAAATTTGCTGGTGCTATTCAGGTGGGTTTAAACTAGCTCAGCAGGGGGATGGGAACCGGAGGTGTAGTTGCAGTGCACAGGAGGATGAGAGTAGGAAGGACAGGGACAGGATTTCAGGGTCACAGGAATGTGCTGGCAGACAGCAAACTGGTTCAAAGTGATTCTACTTCAACGGCAGAAGTATCCAAAATAAAGTAGGTGAGCTTGCAGCATGGATAGGTACCTGGGACTTCAATGGTGTGGCTATTTCAGAGACATGGATAGAGCAGGGTGAGGAATGGATGTTGCATGTTCCAGGGTTTAGATCTTTCATGAAAAACAGGCAAGGCGGTAAATGAGGGGGAGGCGTGGCCTTGTTAGTCAAAGATAGTATAACGGTGGCTAAAAGAACAGTTGATGAGGACTCATCTACTGAGGTAGTATGGGCTGAGGTTAGAAACAGGAGGGGAGAGGTCACACTGCTTGGAGTTTATTTTTGTAGGCCTCCGCAGAGTTCCAGGGAGGTGGAAGAGAGGATTAGCAAAATTATTCTAAGTAGGTGTGAAAGGAACAGGGTGGTCATTATGGGGGACTTTAACTTCCCCAACATTGACTGGAAATGTTATAGCTCTAGTATGTCGGATGGATCAGTTTTGGTCCAATGTGTGCAGGAGGGTTTCCTGACACAGTATGTCGAAGGGCCAACAAGAGGGGAGGCCACACTGGATCTGGTGCTTGGTAATGAATCAGGCCAGGTGTTTGATTTAGTTGTAGGTGAGCACTTTGGAGAGAGTGACCATAATTCAGTTACGTTCAATTTAGCAATGGAAAGGGATAGATATATGCCACAGGTCAAGAGTTATCGATGGGGCAAGGGCAATTATATTGCAATTAGGCAAGAATTAGGAAACATGGAATAGGGTAGCAAATCGCAGGGGATGCAGACAATCAAAATGTGGAGCTGGTTTAAGGAATAGATATTGCGTGTCCTTGGTAGGTATGTCCCTGTTAGGCAGGGAGGAAGTGATAAGGTAAAGGAACCATGGTTTACTACAGAAATTTCATCTCGTTAAGAAGAAGAAGGAGGCTTATGTGTTGATGAGGCAAGATGGTTCAGACGAGGCGATGGAGAGTTACAAATCAGCTAGGAAGGATTTAAAGACAGAGTTAAGAAGGGCAAAGAAAGCACACGAGCGGTCTTTAGGAAATAGAATAAAGGAAAACCCTAAAGGTATGTGAGGAATAAAAGGATGATTAGAGTAGGAATAGGGCCAGTCAAAGTATTTTGAGTGCGAGCAGCAGCTGAGTTTAAACGAACCCGGAAGGCTACAGCTAAGGTAAGACAGTTTGTTTTAAAATTACTTTCCGGTAGCGGGCAATGGTGTTTTTTTTCTCTTCACAGAAAGAGCAGGAGCAGCAGGGGGAAGTGACGACGACCAGAGGGGCAGCTGGGACCCGAAAGCTGGTGTAGCACAAGCTTACCTGGGTAGGTTTTCTCCCCCTATAAAAGCGCGCAGGAGAGGAACCCGAGGCACTACGGAGGTAGTGCCTCGCACCCGCCCTCCTCCTCTAACCTGTGGTAAGACCCGTTGTGGTAAGTAGGTAAGTGCTGCATTTTGCTTGTTCTATTGTTTAGACCTAGTTTTTTTTTAAAAGGTTACTTTTAGAGGGATGGCAGTGAAGGCAGTGCAATGTTCTTCTTGCCCAACATGTTTGAGGTGAGGGATGCCATGGTCGTCCCTGCTGATTACACTTGCAGGAAGTGCACCCATCGCCAGCTCCTCTAAGACCGTGTTAGGGAACTGGAGCTGGAGTTGGATGAACTTAGGATCATTTGGGAGGCAGAGGGGGGTCATAGAACGGAGCTTTAGGGAAGTAGTAACTCAAAAGATTGCAGACAGATGGGTGACAGGGAGGGGGACTGGGAGGAAGCAGCCAGTGCAGGGACCCCCTGCGGCCGTTCCCCTCAAGAACAAGTTTTGGATACTTGTGGGGGGGACGACTTACCAGGGGTAAGCAATGGGGTTCAGGCCTCTGGCACGAGGCCTGTCCCCGTTGCTCAGAAGGGAAGGGTGGAGAAGAGCAGAGCAATAGTTATTGGGGACTTGATAGTTCGGGGCACAGATAGGCGGTTTTGTGGAGGCGAGAGAGACTCACGTTTGGTATGTTGCCTCCCAGGTGCAAGGGTATGTGACGTCTCTGATCGTGTTTTCCGGGTCCTTAAGGGGGAGGGGGAGCAGCCCGAAGTCGTGGTCCACGTTGGCACCAACGACATAGGTAGAAGGAGGGCTGAGGATGTTAGGCAGGCTTTCAAGGAGCTAGGTTGGAAGCTCAGAGTTAGAACAAACCAAGTTGTTGTCTCTGGTTTGTTACCCGTGCCACGTGATAGAGAGTTGAGGAATAGGGAGAAAGAACAGTTAAATGCGAGGCTACAGGGATGGTGCAGGGAGGGAGGGATTCCGGGATCTGGATAACTGGGGTTCTTTCTGGGGAAGGTGGGACCTCTAAACAGGATGGTCTACACCTGAACCTGAGGGTCTCCAGTATCCTTGGGGGGAGGTTTGCTAGTGCTCTTGGGGGGGGGGGGGGGGGGGGTTGTTAAACTAACTCTGCAGGGGCATGAGAACCTAGACTGTAGCTTTAGGGTGCAGGACCTCGAGCATAGGGAGGTTAGGAACATGGCATCGATCTCAAAGGAGGGTGCCTGTAAACAGGAAGGTGGCTTGAAGTGTGTATACTTCAATGCGAGAAGTATACGAAATAAGGTAGGTGAACTTGCAGCGTGGGTTGGTACCTGGGATTTCGATGTTGTGGCTATTACGGAGACATGGGTAGAACAGGGACAGGATTGGCTGTTGCAGGTTCCAGGGTTTAAATGTTTTAGTAGGGTCAAAGGGGGGGGATAAAAGAGGGGAAGGTATGGCATTGCTTGTCAAAGATAGTATTACAGCGGTGGAAAGGACGATGGATGAAGACTCGCCATCTAAGGTAGTTTGGACTGAGGTTAGGAATAGGAAAGGTGAGGTGAGGTCACCCTGTTAGGAGTTTTCTACAGGCCTCCTAATAGTCCTAGAGACGTAGTAGAAAGGATTGCGAGGATGATTCAGGAGAAGAGTGAAAGTAATAGGGTGGTTGTTATGGGGGACTTTAACTTTCCTGATATTGACTGGGAAAGCTATAGCTCAAGTTCGTTAGATGGGTCGGTGTTTGTCGAATGTGTGCAGGAGGGTTTCCTGACACAATATGTAGACAGGCCAACAAGAGGTGAGGCCATACTGGATTTGGTTCTGGGTAACGAACCAGGCCAGGTGTTAGAATTGGAGGTAGGTGAGCACTTTGCGGACAGTGACCACAATTCGGTGACTTTTACTCTAGTGATGGAGAGGGATGTGTACATTGCAGGGCAACAGTTATAGCTGGGGGCAGGGAAATTATGATGCGGTGAGGCACAACTTAGGATGCGTGGCTTGGAAAAGTAGGCTTCAAGGCAAGGGCACAATTGATATGTGGAGCTTGTCCAAGGAGCAACTGTTGAGTGTCCTTGATAAGTATGTACCTGTCAGGCAGGGAGGAAAAGGGTCGTGTGAGGGAGCCGTGGTTTAATAAGGAATTGGAATCCCTTGTTAAAGGGAAGAGGGCGGCCTATGTAAAGATGAGGCGTGAAGGTTCAATTGGGGCGATTGAGAGTTATAAGGTAGCCAGGAAGGATCTGAAGAGAGAGCTAAGAGCAGCAAGAAGGGGACATGAAAAGTCCTTAGTTGGTAGGATTAGGGAAAACCCAAAGGCTTTCTATAGGTATGTCAGGAATAAAAGAATGACTAGGGTAGGAATAGGTCCAGTCAAGGATAGTAGTGGGAAGTTGCTTGTGGAGGCAGGGGAGATTGGGGAGACACTGAATGAATACTTTTCATCAGTATTCACTCAGGAACAGGACATTGTTGCCGATGTGAATATTGAGTCACAATTAATTAGAATGGATGGCTTTGAGGTATGAAGGGAAGAGGTGTTGGAAATTCTGGAAGGGGTGAAAATAGATAAGTCCCTGGACCTGATGGCATTTATCCTCGGATTCTCTGGGAAGCAAGGGAGGAGATTGCAGAGCCATTGGCCTTGATCTTTGTGTCCTCATTGTCTACAGGAATAGTGCCAGAAGACTGGAGGATAGCAAACGTGGTTCCCTTGTTCAAGAAGGGGAGTAGGGATAACCCTAGTAACTATAGGCCGGTGAGTCTCACTTCTGTTGTGGGCAAAGTCTTGGAGAGAATTGTAAGGGATAGGATTTATAAACATTTGGATAGGAATAATGTGATCAAGGATAGTCAGCATGGTTTTGTGAAGGGCAGGTCGTGCCTCACAAATCTTATTGAATTCTTTGAGAAGGTGACTAAGGAGGTGGACGAGGGTAAAGCGGTAGATGTGGTGTATATGGATTTTAGTAAGGCGTTTGATAAGGTTCCCCATGGTAGGCTACTGCAAAAAGTACAGAGGTATGGCATTGAGGGTGAGTTGGAGGTTTGGATTAGGAATTGGCTGGCTGAAGAAGACGGAGGGTAGTAGTTGATGGTAAAGGTTCATTTTGGAGTGCAGTTACTAGCGGTGTTCCGCAAGGATCAGTTTTGGGATCACTGCTGTTTGTCATTTTTATAAATGACCTGGAGGAAGGGTTAGAAGGTTGGGTGAGCAAGTTTGCGGATGATACGAAAGTCGGTGGAGTTGTTGACAGTGAGGAAGGATGTGGCAGGTTACAGCGGGATATAGATAAGCTGCAGAGCTGGGCAGAAAGGTGGCAAATGGAGTTCAATGTGGGTAAGTGTGAGGTGATTCACTTTGGTGTGAGTAACAAAAAGATGGGGTACTGGGCTAATGGTCGGATACTTGGTAGTGTGGATGAGCAGAGGGATCTTGGTGTCCATGTACACAGATCTCTGAAAGTTACCACCCAGGTAAATAGTGCGGTGAAGAAGGCATATGGCGTACTGGCTTTTATTGGTAGAGGAATTGAGTTCCGGAGTCTTGAGGTCATGTTGCAGTTGTATAAGACTCTGGTGCGGCCGCATCTGGAGTACTGTGTGCAGTTTTGGTCACCATACTATAGGAAGGATGTGGAGGCACTGGAACGGGTGCAGAGGAGGTTTACCAGGATGTTGCCTGGTATGGTAGGAAGATCGTATGAGGAAAGGCTGAGGCACTTGGGGTTGTTTTCATTGGAGAAAAGAAGGTTTAGGGGTGACGTGTTAGAGGTGTAACAAGATGATTAGGGATTTAGATAGGGTTGACCATGAGAACCTTTTTCCACGTATGGAGTCAGCTATTACGAGGGGGCATAGCTTTAAATTAAGGGGTGGTAGGTATAGGACAGATGTAAGGGGTAGATTCTTTACTCAGTGAGTCGTGAGTTCATGGAATGCCCTGCCAGTAGCAGTGGTGGACTCTCCCTCTTTATGGGCATTTAAACGGGCATTGGATAGGCATATGGAGGATAGTGGGCTAGTGTAGGTTAGGTGGGCTTGGATCGGCGCAACATCGAGGGCCAAAGGGCCTGTACTGCGCTGTATTTTTCTATGTCCTATGTTCTAAAGCGAGAAGTGGGAAGTTGAGTGTGGACCCTGTAGAGATTGGAGAGGTGCTAAATGAACATTTCTCATCGGTGTTCACTCAGGAAAAGAATATTGTAGAGGCGAAGAATGAGGTACGAGATATTAGACTAGAAAGGATCAAGGATGGTTACGAACAGGTGTTATCAATTCTAGAAGGAGTGAAAGTAGACAAGTCCCCTGGGCCGGATGGGATTTATCCGAGGATTCTCTGGAAAGCTAGGGAGGAGATAGCAGAACCTTTAGCTTTGATATTTGAGTCATCATTGTCTACAGGTTTGGTACCAGAGGACTGGAGGATTGCAAATGTTGTGCCATTGTTCAAGAAGGGCATCAGAGATGACCCAGGTAATTTTTGACCAGTGAGCCTTACTTCTGTTGTAGGGAATGTTTTGGAAAGGATTATAAGAGATAAGATTTATAATAATCTAGCAAGCAACAATTTGATTTCAGATAGTCAACATGGTTTTGTCAAGGGCAGGTCGTGTCTCACAAACCCCCTCATTGAGTTTTTTTAAGAAGGTGACCAAGCATGTAGATGAGGTTGGGCAGTTGACGTGATATACACTGACTTCTTTAAAGCCTTTGATAAGGCTCCACATGGTAGGCTGATGGAGAAAATGCAGAGGCATGGAATTGAGGATGATTTAGCAGTTTAGATTAGAAACTGGCTTTCTGGAAGAAGGCAGCGAGTGGTGGTTGATGGAAAATATTTATTCTGGAGTCCAGTTACTAGTTGTTTGCCACAGGGATCGGTTTTGGGACCAGTGCTGTTTGTCATTTTTGTAAATGACTTAAGACGCAGGCACAGATAGATGGATTAATAAATTTGCAGACGATACTAAAGTCGGTGGAGTAGTAGACAGTGTGGAAGAATGTTACAGGTTGCAGGGGGACTTGGATAAACTGCAGAATTGGGCTGAGAGGTGGCAAATGGAGTTCAACGCAGCTAAATGTGAGGTGAAGCACTTTGGGAAGAATAACAGGATGGCAGAGTACTGGGTCAATGGAAACATTCTTGGTAGTGTAGATGTGCAGAGGGATCTTGGAGTCCATGTGCATAGATCCCTGAAAGTTGCCACCTATGTGGATAGTGCTGTGACGAAGACATACGGTGTGTTAGGTTTCATTGGTAGAGGGATTGAGTTCCGGAACCGCAATATCATGCTGCGACTATACAAAACGCTAGTGCGGCCACACCTGGAATATTGTGTACAGTTCTGGTCGCCCCATTACAGGAAGGATGTGGAAGCATTGGAAAAGGTGCAGAGGAGATTTACCAGGATGTTGCCTGGTCTGGAGGAAAGGTCTTATGAGGAAAGGCTGAGAGACTTGGGTCTCTTCTCATTGCAAAGAAGGCAGCTAAGGGAGCATTTGAAAGAGACATACAAGATGATCCGAGGATTAGATAGGGTAGACAGTGAAAGTCTTTTTCCTAGGATGATGACGTCAGCTTGTACAAGACGGCATAGCTACATATTAAGGGGTGATAGATTTAAGACAGATGTCAGAGGCAGGTTCTTTACACAGAGTCGTAAGGGCGTGGAATGCCCTACCTGCTAAGGTAGTCAACTCAGCCACATTAGGGAGATTTAAACAATCCTTAGATAAGCACGTGGATGACTTTGGGATAGTGTAACGGAAAGAGCTGAGAATACTTCACAGGTCAGCGCAACATCGAGGGCCGAAGGGCCTGTTCTGTATTGTTCTGTGTTCCATGTTCCATGTTCAACTCGTCAGTGCTCCAGGAGGATACAAAGATCTTGGTCAAGGCCCCAGCAATCTCTTCTCTTGCCTTTCTCAATAACCTGGAGTAAATACTATCGGACTCTGGGGATTTATCCACCTTAATGCTGTTCAAGTGACCCAACACTACTTCTTTCTTGATTTCAAAATGCCCTAGAATTACTCCACACTAATTCCACTACCCTCTATGTCCTTCTCCTGGATAAGCACTGACGCAAAGTACTCATTTAGGATTTTGATCATATCCACTGTCTCCAAGCACAAGTTCTCTCCTTTATCCTTGTATGGTCCTACATTCTCCCCAGTTATCCTTTTGTTTTTAACCTATGTCAAGGATGCCTCTTTAACCCTACTTGCTAAGGTCATTTCATGGCGCCTCCTTGTTCTCCTAATTTCTTGCTTGAGTTCTTTCTGGCTTTCTTTATATTCCTTGTCTGGCCCTGTCAGATTTCAGCTTCCTGAACCTTACATATGCTTTTTACCTCTTGACTAAATTTGCAACGTCCCTCGTTATCCCAGTGTCCCTTACTCCTTACTTGTCCTTTCTCCTTACTGCAACACGCCAGTCATGAACTCTCGTCAGCAGGTCTTTAAACAATTTCAAAATGTCTAAAGTGGACTTGTCTGATAACAGCTCCTCCCAATTCATACTCCCTAGCTGTAGGAATTAGAGACTAGTTAGCCTAACTTCCATAGTGAGGAAGATGCGTCAGTCTATTGTCAAGGAAGAAATAGCAAGGCATTGAACTTAGAACATTACAGCACAGTACAGACTCTTCGACCCTTGATGCTGTGCTGACCTGTGAAAACAATCTGAAGCCCATCTAACCTACAGTAATCCATTATCATCCATATGTCTATCCAATTACCATTTAAATACCCTCAAAATTGGTGATTCTACTACTGTTGCAGGCAGGGTGTTCCACACTCTTACTTATCTTGGAGTAAAGAAACTCTCTCTGACATGGGCAACACGGTGGCTCAGTGGTTAGCACTGCTGCCTCACAGCGCCAGAGACCTGGGTTCAATTCCCGCCTCAGGCGACCGTCTGTGTGGAGTTTGCACATTCTCCCAGTGTCTGCGTGGGTTTCCTCCCACAAAAATGTGCAGGTTAGGTGAATTGGCCATGCAAAAATGCCCATAGTGTTAGGTGAAGGGGAATGGGTCTGGGTCTGGGTGCATTGTGCTTTGGTGGGTCGGTGTGGACTTGTTGGGCCAAAGGGCCAACTTTCCATACCGTAAGTAATCTAATCTGTCCTATATCTATCACCCTCAACTTAAAGTTATGTCCCTTCATCACCATCCAAGGAAAAAGTCTCTGTCCGCCCTATCTAATCTATTAGATTAGAGTCCCTACAGTGTGGAAACAGACCCTTCGGCCCAACAAATCCAATCCTCTGATCATCTTACTTGTCTCTTTCAAGTCACCTCTCAACCTTCTTCTTTGGAACAAAAACAGCCTCAAGTCACTCAGCCTTTCCTCACAAGACCTTCCCTCCATACACGCAACATCCTGGTAAATCTCCTCTGCACCCTTTCAATGCTTCCACATCCTTCTGATAATGCAGCGAGCAGAACTGTACGCAATACGCAAAGTGCAGCCGCACCACAATTTTGAACAACAGCAATATGACCTCATGACTCCAAAACTCAATCCCTCTACCAAGAAAAGCTAACACACCGTATGCCTTCTTAACAACCCTATCAACCTGGGTGTCAACTTTCAGGGATCTAGGTAAAAACTAAGCAGTTGGGCAGATGCAGCATGGGTTCATGAAGGGCAGGTCATCTTTTGGAATTCTATGAAAACATTATGAATACACTGAACAACACTGAGTCAGTAGGTGTGGTGGACTAGATTTCCAAAAGGCCTTTGACAAGGTGCCACACAACAGTCTGCTACATAAGATAAAGATGCATGGCATTACAGGTAAAGCATCAGCATGGATAGAGGATGGGTTAACTAACAGGAAGCAAACAGTGGGGTTAAATGAGTGCTGTTCTGGTTGGCAGTCACTAACTAACAGCGTGCTTCAGGGATCAGTGTTCTGACTGCAATTACACATAATTTACATAGATGATTTGGAGTTGGAGACCACATGTAGTGTGTCAAATTTTACAGATGACACTAAGATAAGTGACAGAGCAAAGTGCATCGAGGACTGTGAAATGTTGCAGAACATATATATTAAGCGAGTGGAAAAAGATCTGGCAGCTGGAATACAATGTTAATAAATGTGAAGTCATCCATTTGATTAGGAATATCAGTGAAAAGGGCTATTACATGAATGGCAAAAAAAATTGCAGCATGCTGCTGTGCAGTGAGACCTGAATGTCCTTGTGCATGAATCACAGAAGGCTGGTTTGCAGGTCCAACAGGTCATTAAGGCAGCAAATGGAATTTTGTCCTTTATTGCTAAAAAGTGATGGAATTTAAAAGCAGAAAGGTTATATTGCAGCTGTACAGGGTGCTAGTGAGGTCACATCTGGGGTACTAAGTGCAGTTTTAGTCTCCTTACTTGAGAAAAGATTTACTGGCACTGGAGGAGGATCACTTGGTTGATTTCGGAGTTGAGGGGGTTAGCTTATGAGGAGAGGTTGACTAGACTAGGATAATATTCATTGGAATTTAGAAAAATAAAGGGGTATCATGCAGAACTATAAACAATTATGAAGGGAATAAGACAAGATAGAATTAGAGAGGACGTTTCTACTAACAGGTGAAATTGGGACAAGGCGGTCTAGTGAAGTAGTTGACGCTACTTCAATAAATGTTTTGAAAGCTAAAATAGATCTTTTTTCAACAATAAAGGTTTTGGTGAGAAAGTGAGCTGAGGCCATGAAAAGATCAGCCATGATCTTATTGAATGACAGAGCAGGCTCGAAGGTCCAGATGGCCTACTCCTTCTCCTAGTTCTTTGGTTTGTTCTTGTTTAGTGCTGATGTAATTTGGCCTCCATTAATTTAGTACCTTCCTGCAAGGCTCTGACTTATCCTTATTGATAGCTACCTTAAATGTTAGAGTTGTGCACACTGTTTCTCCAACTGAAAGATAAATCACTTGGCCAGGCTCATTGGCCAATACAAAATCCAGAATTACCCCTCCTCTAGTTGGACTGTGTACATACTGTTTCAAGAAATCTTCTTGGATGCACTTAAAATATTCTGCCCCATCTAAGCCTCTTGCTGGAAGGGAGTCCCAGACAATAACAGGAATGTTAAAATCACCGAGTATGACAACTCTTTTTATTGCATTTTTCCATAACCTACCTACATATTTGTTCCTCAAGGCATAATCAGTGTGTTTGCATCCACCTTATTTTTGAGCTCTACCTATATTGCCTGAGTGGATGAGCCCTCCAGAATGTCCTTAGAATGCAAATATAAGATTCTCTCAGAATAATAATGAAACTTCTCCACCTCTTTTACCTTTCTCTCTATCTTATCTAAAAAAACTAAACCCTGGAACGTTGAGCAGCCAGACCTGTCCCTTTCCGAACCAAAAGGCTACAACATCATAGTCCCATATACTGATCCAGGCTCGAAGCTCATCTGCCTTACCTATGATAGTTTGTGTTGAAATAAACACACTTAGTAGTACAATCATGTTAATTTACCTGTCTCTGCATGTCCTCTCTTTCTGATTTTTCTGATCCTAACATCTACCAACCCCTCTATCCCTCCTAACAATCCAAGATCCTGATACACTGTCCCCTGCACCAGCTCCTTGGGCACACATTCATCTGTCTGATCTTCGTACTCCTTACCTCACCAGCACGTGGCACAAGTAGCAACTCAAAAGATTATTACCTTCAAGGTCCTGCTTTTTAGTCTCTTTCCTAACTCCCCTGTACTCACTCCACAGGACCTCATTGCCCTTTCTACCTGTGTGCACAGCCACCTCTGGCTGCTCACCCTCCCCTTTCAGAATTTTGTGCAACCGCTCAGAGACATCCTTGACATTGACACCAGGGAGGCCACACACTATCCTGGAGTCTCGAATGCAGCCACAGAAACACCTGTCTGTGCTCCTAACTAGTGAGTCTCCCACCACTGTTGTTTGCTTGGATCTTGCTGGACCCTGCTTTATTGCAGGGCCAGTTGTGGTGCTACAGACGTGGCTGCTGCTGTTATACTCCCCTGAGAGGCTATCCCCCAACAGTATACCTACTAGAGAGGGGAATAGACTCCTGGACTGCCTGCCTCCCCTGGCAGTTACCCATTTACCTGACTGAATCTGCTGTGTGGCCATCTGCCTGTTAGTAGTATCTATCACACTCTGTGTCCAACTGCACTCCAACCAAACGAAGCAGTCTGTGAGGAGCTGCAGCCAGTCACACTTCTTGCAGAGAGTCATCAGGGCCACTAGACTTCTTGCTGATCTCCCACATCTGGCAGGAGGAGTACACCACTGCCCTAACTGCTACCTCTACCCCCTTACACTAAAGAAAGATAAAATAATCTTACCTCGTCTTGACCTTGCTCACCTCCTACTGTGCGGTTTGTGCTGATGGAGAGAGGAGAAAGTTCTGAACATAGGGCTGAGCAGAGTCGCAGACATGTTGGATGATGCCAGTGTAGTTGGATGAGAGTGTGTCGGTTGTCATCTGGTTCACCACCTGTGCATCCCCAGCCTGACAGACAAGGTGCTCAGTCCTGACACCTCAGGGAAATGGAGCTGGCACAGGCATGCAGTGGGTTTCCAGATGACCTGACCCCTGTCCGTCTGGAACTCCAGCAGGATATTCTTAAAGGGAAGGGCAAACAGACAGAGACTGTGGTACATATGGTACCAATGACATCAGGATGAAGTCCTGAAAGCAGAATTGAGGGAGCTATCAATTAGATAAAAGAACAAGACCCAAAAGACAGACATATCTGGGTTACTTACTCTGGCACATATGAGTAAGTCAAGCAACCGTCGGCTCAAACTTGGACAGTCTAAATTGATCCACAGCTGCAGAAATCAGGCCTGATAGAAAGTTGGTTAAAGTTAACTAAATGGCAGCCAGCAGCTAAGTGCTACAGACAACAAGGTCAAAGGGGTCACAAAGGTTTAGGAGGAACCAATTCTAACCAGCCCATGGTAATATATTGGAGAAGCATCAATCAGACCTTCAGGCACGTTGACCATGTGCACATTACACCTCCCTGGCCTGGAAGTAGTGAAGAATATTGGCTCAATCCCATTGAATGCTTTGAACCCACTCATGGCCTGACTGATCAAAGGGAAACATTTGGGAAGATCTGGGGTAAGGAGGAGGGACAAAAACACAGACCTACCCCTTCA
Source organism: Chiloscyllium punctatum (assembly GCF_047496795.1). Lineage (NCBI taxonomy): Eukaryota > Metazoa > Chordata > Chondrichthyes > Orectolobiformes > Hemiscylliidae > Chiloscyllium > Chiloscyllium punctatum. Next base: position 38,625,738 of record NC_092779.1, read on the forward strand.
TTGAAGAGTGCCAGCAAGACTAGTAAAAGGAGGACAGTGCAGCAACCCAAGATGACCCAGGAGAAGATCCACCCTTTACTTGCATGTCCCACCTTCATGAAAGTGAGCCAGCCCTATATCGGACAGGAAGGAGATTCCAACAGCCGAGCTCACACTGAACTGTTGCAGATAAGATCTTTTCTCAGATTGATAGAGCTAGATAGAGAGTGAATATTATGGGAATTTGGAAAATGGTATTTTTAGTAAGGAATATTTTGTGAAGAAAATAGAATTGAATAAGACCATAAGACATAGGAGCAGAGTTCAGGCTATTCATCGAATCTGCTCCACCATTCAATCATGGCAGATAAGTGTCTCAAATCCATTCTCTTGCTTTCTCCCCATAACCCTTGATCCCTTCGACAATCAAGAACATATCTATCTCTGTCTTAAATATTCTCAATGATCTGGCCCCCACAGCCTTCCGTGGCAATGAATTCCATAGATTCACCACTCTCTGGCTGAAGAAGTTTCTCCTTACTTCCCTTTTCAAGGGTCTTCTCTTCATTCTAAGGCTGTGCTCTCAGGTCCTAGTCTCTCCTACCAATGGAAACATCTTCCCACCCAACCCATCCAGATCATGCTCTAGGATCTCTGCATCCTCATCATATTTCATCCTCACATCCAAGTTGGTATCATCTGCAAACTTTGAGATGTTACATTAATATATTTGAAAATATATTGTGATTAGTTGGGACTCTAGCACCAATCCTTGTGGCACACCACGAGTCATTGCCTGCTAATTTGAAAAGGACCCATTAATTCCTCATCTTTGTTTCCTCTCTGTCAACCAGTTTCCTATCCAACTTAATACATTTCCCCAGTCCCATTTGTTTTAACCTTGCACAATAATCTCTTATGTAGTACTTTGACAAACACTTTCTGAAAATCCAAATTACCACATTGTCTGCCTCTCCTTCGTCAACTCTACTAGATACCTGTTCATAGAATTCCAACAGATTTTTTTAAGCATGATTTCCCCTTAATAAATCCATGCTGACTCTAACAGATCCTGCCACTGCTTTGTAAATGCTCTGCTACAAAGTCTTTGTTAATGGATTTGAGAATATTCCCCACCACCGATGTTAGGCTTACTGGTCTATAATTCCCTGGTTCCTCTCAACCTGATTTTTTAAATACTGAAATGACATTAGCTACTCTCCAATCTGCAAGGATTCTTCCAGAGTCTATAGAGTCTTGGAAGACAACCAATGCATCCACTATTTCTACATCCACTTCCTTAAGTACTCTGGAATGCAGATTATCAAGTTTTAGAGATCAATCCACCGTCAATCCCCTCAAATTTTCCCAGCACCATTTCTCTAATAATATTGATCTCCCTCGGTTCTTTCCTCTAAATCTTGCATTCTCCAACAGTTTTTGTACCTGACTTGTATCCTCTTTTGTGAAGACGGAACCAAAGTATGCATGCAGGTGCTCAGCCATTTCTTTGTCCCCTGTTATACATTCTTCCATTTCAGATTATAGGGGACTTATATTTGTCTTCACCAATCTCTTTCTCTTCACATACCTGTAGAAGCTCTTAGTGTCAATCTGTGCACCCTGCAAGCTTACTTTTGTACAGTATTTTCACCATCTTAATCAATCCCTTGGTCCTTCTTTGCTGAATTCTAAACTGCTCCCAAACCTCAGACTTTTTTTTGGCCAATCTGTGCTTTTTCCTTGGATGGAATACTCCCTCTAATTTCCTCTGTAAACCATGGATTGGTCTTATGACCCTTTTTGTCTTTGAGCCAAACAGGAATAAACTGTTGTTGCAGATCTCCCATGCATTCCTTGAATATTTGCCACTGCCTATCCACTGTTGTCCCTTTAAGTAACTCTCCACAATTTATCAAGGTCAACTCATGTCTCATAGTTTCCTTCAGCACCCCAGTCTCGGGATCAACTATCTCACTCTCCAACTTGATAAAAAAAAATTGTGTCATGTCATGGCCACTCATCTCCGAGAGGTCTTGCATAGGCAGATTGCTAATGATTCCCTTCTCATCACTCAGTACCCAGTCTAAGATGGCCTGCTCTCTAATTGGTTCTCCCACATACTGGTCAAGAAAATCATCCCATATACCCTCCAGGAATTTCTCCATGGCATTGTGGCTAACTTGATCTGCTCAATCTATGTGCAGATTAAAATCACACATGATCACCGATATTCCCTTATTACATGCATCACTAATTTCCTGTTCAATGCCATTTCTGACATCACCACTGCAGTCTGGGTGTCTGTATATGACACCCACTAATGTTCTTTGCCCCTGGGTATTTCTCAATTCTACCCATACAGACTCTTTATTGTCAGAGCTAATATCTTTTCTCACTATTGTTGATCTTTAACCAGCAGTGCCACCCCACCACCTTTTCCATTTTGCCTGTCCTTCCTAAATACAGAATACCCTGGGACACTCAGTTCCCATCCCTGGACACCTTGCAATCATGTCTCCATAATCCCAATTATATCATACCCGCTTACATCTGTGTCAACTGTTCATTCACTTTATTGTAAATGCTCCACACATTAAGGCACAAAGCCTTTAAGCTTGTCTTTTTAACGCTGTTTGCTTTGCTTCCAATATTTTTCTCAATAGCCCTGTTCTAAAATTGTCCTTCGTTTCTCTGCCTGTCACTTTTCTTATTCCATTTACTACCCATTGTTTTTGCCCTGATCCCTCCTTCTCTGACTCCTTACATCAGTTCCCACCCCCAGCATACTAGTTTAAACCCTACCCAACCGCTCTAGCAAACATTCATTCATCATAATTTTCTAACAGTTTATTGAGAGGAAACAGTTATTAATTAATTAGGTAAAGAAAGCAAATATAAAGACCAGCAACAGACTAGTTGATCAGTATGATCAGTATCAACAGTCATTGTTCCTCCGTCAGGCTGCTGTAGGGAACCTCCCCAAGGAGGTGGTGTGGCCCATCTCCTTTGATGGCCATGGTTTTTATCTCTCTTCCTGTACTTTATTATTCCTCTGCTCATGTATTTTATTTTGGGACATTTTTAGAAGTCATTTAGACATAGGTGGCTGGATTAGTAAATTTGCAGGCGACACTAAAGTCGGTGGAGTAGTGGACAGTTTGGAAGAATATTACAGGTAGCAGGAGGACTTGGATAAACTGCAGAATTGGACTGAGAGGTGGCAAATGGAGTTCAATGCAGCTAAATGTGAGGAGATGCACGTTGGGAAGAATAACAGGAAGGCAGAGTACTGGGTCAATGGAAAGATTCTTGGTAGTGTGGATGTGCAGAGGGATCTTGGAGTCCATCCAGATCTGAATGCTGCCACCCAGGTTGATATTGCTGTTAAGGCGGCATACGGTGTGTTAGGTTTCATTCGTAGAGGGATTGAGTTCTGGAGCCGCAATATCATGATGCAACTATACAAAACGCTAGTGCGGCTACACTTAGAATATTGTGTACAGTTCTAGTCGCCATATTCCAGGAAGGATGTGGAAGCGTTGGAAAAGGTGCAGAGGAGATTTAACAGGATGTTGCCTGGTCTGGAGGGAAGGTCACATGAAGAAAGACTGAGACACTTGGGTCTGTTCTCATTGCAAATAAGAAGGCTAAGAGGGGATTTGATAGAGACATGCAAGATGATCAGAGGGTAGACAGTGAAAGTCTTTTTCCTAGGATGATGACTTCAGCTTATACGAGGGAGCATAACTACAAATTGAGAGGTGATAGATTTAAGACAGATGTCAGAGGCAGGTTCTTTACTCAGAGAGTGTTTAAAGGGCGTGGAATGTCCTACCTGCCAATGTGGTTGAGTCAACTACATTAGGGAGATTTAAACAGTCCTTGGATAAGCACATGGATGATGATGGGAGAGCGAAGGAGGACGAGCTGAAAATAGTTCACAGGTCGGTGCAACATCAAGGGCCGAAGGGCCTGTTCTGTGCTGTATTGTTCTATGTATGTCATCAAACAAAATGACTGAGGAGGAGTCAGAGAGGAAGATCAGACAGAGAGGTTCCTCAAAAAGGCAGGACTGGCGTTCTACGATGCATTTTTTTCAAATGCAAAGAGTACGACAGGTAAGGCAAATGTACTCAAAGTTTGGATTAACACACATAATTCTGACGTTGTAGCTATTACAAATACTTGACTGAGACAGGGAAAAAACTGTCAGCTTAACATTCCAGGATTTAAATGTTTCAGGTGAGAGAGGGATGTAAAAAAGGTGTGAGAGATGTACTACTGATAAGGGAGAATATCATAACTACACTGAGGGAGTACAGTATACCTTACAGAGCTGCTCCAGTGAGGCAATATGGATAGGGGTCAGAAATAGCAAGTGTACAATTACTTTAATAGGATTGTACTACAGGCAAGATGACTTAAAAGAACTTCTAGAATTTACATATTGATGAACCAAAATCTGCAACCCATTCTAAGAGCTGAAAAAATTAACAACAATCCAGGTTTATTCAATATATCATTTCAGTTGCACGACACTGTAATCTTTTGCTTTAAATTCTGTGTCTTATGATCTTATTCTCCACACCCACCGCTCTGGAGCTTCCAAATAAACCTGTTGTGTGATTTTTCTTTTAAACTTTGCCCACCCTAGTCCAAGACCAGCTCCTCCACATCATGGCTTCCACAAAACTAGACAGGAACTGGTAAACACAGATTGGGATGGCTGTTTGAGGGTAATCCACATCTGGCATATGGGAATTTTTAAAAGGCCAATTGATGACAGATCATGACCAGCATGTTCCAGTGAAAATGAAAGGTGAAAGTGGCAATATTCAGGAACAACAAGAAATTGAGTTTTGTCAAAAAGGAAAAGGGAGGCATATGTAAGATTTAGGAAACTGAATATAGTCCTTAAAGATCATAGGAAACAATCCAAATAAGGAACTAGGAGGGCTAAAAGGGGCCATGAAATGTCTGGCAAACAGGAATAAGGAAAATACCAAGACATTTATATATGTACAAGCAGCAACAGGCAGTTAGGGAAAGGACTCAAAAGAACCAGAGGGAATTTATGTATGGACCAGAAGGAGGTGAGGTCCCACTTTGCATCAGTCTTTACAAAAGAGGAGACATGAAAAATGGTAAGGGGCTGTTGATACCCTAGGGCATATAAATATTTAAATATTTAAAGGTGGTGTTGTTGGATGTTTTGAAAAGCACAAACGTAGAAAAGTCCCCAAACTTAGAGTCATAGAGATGTACAGTAGAGAAACAGACCCTTAAGTTCAACTCATCCAAGCAAACCAGATATCCCAACCCAATCTAGTCCCACCTGCCAGCATCCGGCCCATATCCCTCCAAATCCTTACTATTCATATACCCATCCAAATGACTTTTTAAATGTTGCAGTTGTACCAGCCTCCACCATTTCCTTTAGCAGCTCATTCCATACACGTACCACCCTCTACAAGAAAAAGTTGCCCCTTATGTCTCTTTTATATCTTTCCCCTCTCACTCTAAACCTATGCCCTCTAGCTCTGGACTCCCCCATCCCAGGGAAAAGACCTTGTCTATTTACCATATCCATGCCCCTCATTATTTTGCAAATCTCTCTAAGGTCACCCCTCAGCCTCTGACGTTCCACGGAAAACAGCCCCAGCCTGTCCAATCTCTCCCGACAGCTCAAATCCTCCAACCCTGGCAACATCCTTGTAAATCTTTTCTGAACCCTTTCAAGTTTCACAACATCCTTCCCATGGGAAGGAGACTAGAATTGCACACAATATTCCAACAGTGGCCTAATCAATATCCTGCACAGCTGCAACATGACCTCCCAACTCCTGTACTCAATACTCTGACCAATAAAGGAAAGCATACCAAACGTCTTCTTCACTGTCCTATCTACCTGCGACTCCACTTTCAAGGAGCTATGAACCTGCACTCCAAGGTCTCTTTGTTCAGCAACACTCTCTAGGACCTTACCATTAAGTATAGAAGTCCTGCTAGGATTTACTTTCCCAAAATGCAGCACCTTACATTTATCTAAATTAAACTCCACCTGCCACTCCTCAGCCAATTGGCTCATCTGATCTGGATCGCATTATAATCTGAGATAACCTTCTTTACTGTCCACTACACCTCCAATTTTGGTGTCATCTGCAAACTTACTAGTTACACCTCTCAAGATCATATGAAAAGTAGTGGACCGACCATCAATCCTTGTGGCACAGGCCTCCAATCTGAAAAACAATCCTGCACCACCATCCTCTGTCTTCTACCTTTGAGCCAGTTCTGTATCCAAATGGCAAGTTCCCCCTGTATTCAATGACATCTAACCTTGCTAACCAATCTCCCACGTTGAACCTTGTCAAACGCTTTACTGACATCCATATAGATCACGTCTACAGCTCTGCCCTCATCAATCCTCTCTGTTACTTCTTCAAAAAACTCAATCAAGTTTGTGAGACATGATTTCCCATGCACAAAGCCAGGTTGACTATCCCTAATCAGATCTTGCCTTTCCAAATACACGTATATATCCTGTCTGTCAGGATTCACTCCAACAACTTGCCCACCACTGACATCAGGCTCGCCGGTCTATAGTTCCCTGGCTTGTCCTTACCACTTTTCTTAAATCATGGCACCACCTTAGCCAACCTCTAGTACCTTACCTGTGACTATCAATGATACAAATATCTCAGCAAGAGGCCCAGCAATCACTTCCCTAGCTTCCCACAGAGTTCTAAGGTACACCTGATCAGGTCCTGGGAATTTATCCATTTTTTATTCTTTTCAAGACATCCAGCACTTCCTCCTCTGTAATATGGACATTTTCCAAGATGTCACCATCTGTTTCCCTACATTCTATATCTTTCATTTCAGTAAACACTGATGCAAAATACTTGTTTAGTATCTCTCCCATCTGCTGTAGCGCCTTGCTGATCTTTGAGGGGCCCTATTCTCTCCCTATCTACCTTTTTGCCCTTTATGTATTTGTAAAAATCCTTTGGATTCTCCTTAACTCTATTTGCCAAAGCTATATCATGTCCTCTTTTTGCCTCCTGATTTCCCTCTTAAGTGTACTTCTACTGCCTATACACTTTTCTAAGGATTCGCTTGATCTACGCTGTCCAAACCTGACATATGCTTCATTCTTTTTCTTAACCAAACCCTCAATTTCTTTAGTCAGGATTACAGTGGTGGTAGAAAAGCACAGCAGGTCAGGCAGCATCTGAGGAGCAGGAAAATGGACATTTCGGGCAAAAGCCCTTCATCAGGAATGATGAAGGGCTTTTGCCCAAAACGTCCATTTTCCTGCTCCTCGGATGCTGCCTGACCTGCTGTGCTTTTCCAGCACTACTCTAATCTTGACTCTGATCTCCAGCATCTGCAGTCCTCACTTTCGCCTCAATTTCTTTAGTCATCCTGCATTCTCCATACCTACCTGCCTATCCTTTTATCCTAAACAGGAATACACTGTCTCTGCACTCTTGTTATGTCATTTCTGAAGGCTTCCCATTTTTCAGCCGTCCCTTTCCCTACAAACATCTGTCCCCAACCTGCTTTTGAAAGTTCTTGCCAAATACTGTCAAAATTGGCCTTTCTCCAATTTAGAACTTCAGCTTTTAGATCTGGTCTTTTTTTTCCATCACAATTTTAAAACTAATAGAATTAGGGTTGCAGGCTCCAAAGCATTCCCCCACTGACACCTCAGTCACCTGCCCTGTCTTATTTCCCAAGAGTTGGTCAAGTTTTGCACCTTCTCTAGCAGGTACATCTATGTGCATGCTTAACAAAATTTTCTTGTGCATGCTTAACAAATTCCTCTCCACTTAAACACGTGACACTATGGTCGTCCCAGTCTATGTTTGGAAAGTTACAAATCTCCTACCATAACCACCCTATTTTTGTTACAAATAACTGAAATATCCTTAGAAATTTGTTTCTCAATTTCCCTCTCACTGTTAGGGGTCTATAATACAATTCCAAGAAGGTGATCACCCCTTTCTTATTTCTCAGTTCCACCCAAATAACTTCCCTGGATGTATTTCTGGGAATCTCCTCCCTCAGTGTAGCTGTAATGCTATCCATTATCAAAAATGCCACTGCCCCTCCCCTCTTGCCTCCCCTTCTGTCCTTCCTGTAGCATTTGTATCCTGGAACATTAAGTGCCAGTCCTGTCCATCCCTGAGCCATGTTTCTGTAATTGCGACTATATCCCACTCCCATGTTCCTAACCATGCCCTGAATTCATCTGCCTTCCCTGTTTGGCCCCTTGCATTGAAATAAATGCTGTTCAATTTATCAGTCCTATCTTGTTCTCTGCTTTGTCCCTGCTTGCTCTGTTTGGCTCGCTTCTTTTCTCAACTGTACCAGTCTCAGATTGATCGCTTTCCTCACTATCTCCCTGGGTCCCACCCCCCACCTTACCAGTTTAAATCCTCCTGAGCAGCTCTAGCAAATCTCCCCGCCAGTTTATTTGTCCCCTTCCAATTTAGGTGCAATCCGTCCTTCTTGTACAGAAGAGGTTCCAATGATCCAAAAATGTGAAACCTTCTTCCATACACCAGCTCCTCAGCCATGCATTCATCTGCTCTTTTCTCCTACTCCAACACACCATTCTGATTTTTCGCTGCTGTTGGGATCTATCCCAGAATGCTGAGAGAGATAGATGAGGATATTGCTGGAGCTTTATATGAAATCTTTGTATCCTCTAATCACAGAGGACTGGAGAATAACCAGTATTGTTCCTTGTTTAAGAAGGGCAACAAGGATAACCTGGGAAATTTCAGGCCAGTCAGCCTTATTTTAGCAATAAGAAAATTGAAGATTCTCAGTAATAAGATTTACTCACATTTGGAAAAAATATGGACTTCTTAGCAACAGTTAGCATAGCTTTGTGCTGGGATTGTTGTGTCTCACAAACTTGATTGAGTTTTTTGAGAAGAGTCAAAGATGATTGATAGGGGCAGGGTGGTAAATGTCATCTTTATGGACTTCAGCAAGGCCTTTGACAAGGTCCCTCATGGCAGGCTGATATAAAAGGTGAAGTCACATGGCATTAATTTTGTAGATGATATGAAATTGATGAAGCTGCAGACAGTGAGGAGGATTGCCAAAGGATACAGTTAGGCTGGAGAGGAACGGTCGATGGAGTTCCACCTGGACAAATGCCGGGTGACACATTTTGGGAGATCCAATGCAGGATACAGTACATGGCAGAATCCTTAGTAGCACCAACATACAAAGGAATGTAGGTGTGCAAACCTACAGTTCCCTGAAAGTGGCAAAACAAGTGGATAAGGCAGTCAAGGCAGCATTTGGCGCACTTACCTTCACGGATGTAGAGTCTTTGGAGAGGGCACAGAAACAATTTACCAAGATACTGCCTGTTTTGGAGGGTATTAGCTTTGAGGAGAGATTGGACAAACTTGTTTTGTTTTCACTTGAGCTAAGAATGAGCAGCAATCTGATAGAAGTTAACAAAATTATGACAGGCACGGATAGTTTGGATCGTCAAAGTCTTTTTCCCTGGGTAGAAATGTCAATACTAGGGAACATTGATTTAAAGGAAAAAAGATATCAGTTTAAAAAAATAGGAGCCGCAGGTTTCTTTTCTTCTTAAAAGAAGAGAGGGTGGTAAGTGACTGGAATGCACTACCAGAAGTGGAGGAGGAGACAGTTACAATAGCAATGCTTAAATGGTAAGTTGACAACATACAAACAGGCAAGGAATAGAGGCATACAGATAGCATAGAGACAAAAGGTTTTTAGTTCATAAACACATGTGTCACCACAGTTTTGGTGGGCTAAAGGACCCATTCTTATGCTGTACTCTTCCTTGTTCTTTGGTGCAGGAGGCTACTGGAATAACAGCAGCAAAATCCACAATAGCCAGAGATAGCTGCAGACCCTCCAGAAGCAAGATGCAGACAACCAGAGACCATGGCAAGCATTGGCCCAAAACTGAGTACATATTCAAATGGACAAGATAAATTGAGGAAGCATGTTAGCATGTCCCATGATATGGTTGCCTCCATTTGTCAGTTGCTGAATAAGGGCATGTTTTGGGAGACAATCCCATGCTGGTGGCATTGACAACAGCTGAGGCCTTAAACTTCTTTTCCCAGCTCATATCCCCAGGGCTCTATTGGGCAGCTCTGCAAGTTTATGATTTACCTGCTTCTGAAAGGTCACATAAATGCTTTCCTCTGAAATGCTATGTATTTGTAAAATTATGTTTACCGTCAAGGCATTGGGATGTCCGTATCCACCAGGATTCTCATAGGTGCAGGGCAGTACAATCTGTATACAAGCTACCTTTAGAGCTCCCTAGGTTTAGCCTGTTTTCATCAACAGGAAAGGTTTTCACTCCTTGAATGCTCAATTGATATGCAAATCACACTAAAAACACTAAAAATTTTTGTTTGCAATAATGATGCCTGCATTCTCAACTACTGAAAATGGTAGAAGTCTTTGATACATTGCTTGATGGTAAAGCTGGCAGCTGGGAGATGAGATACCCCTCATAAGTCTTAGCTGAAGACACCAGTGAGGAATCCTCAGACTGTCACTTTGGAAAGATGAGATCTATTGAATGATGGCCCTTGCAGACAATATATAATAAAGACATAATGCTGTCCTTATTCAGCAGCTAACAAATGAAGGTAATCATATCATGGGACATCCTAAAGTGCTTCCTCTATTTATGTCATCCATTTGAAAGAGGTTCAGACATTTTCCTTTAATTTATTCTTTCATAGGACGTGGGCTAACATTTGTTAGACTATTTTCGGAAAGAGTCAAACACATTGCTGTGTCTGGGTATTCATCATCTAGGAAAAATTGGTTTGGAATGACAGATTTCCTTCACATTAGTGAACCAGATGTTTTGTTTTAATTGATGATGTGAGCTGTGAGAAGTTAGCATTAAAAACTATCCATCCTCCTAACCAGAAAGCTATCCACTCCTTTGTCTTCCAAATACTTTGGAGCTCTTTGGGCTCTACCTCCAACTATCATTTACTCCTTACCACCTTCCCTGACCCATCTTCTGCAATATAAACAAACGTTTTCCTAGTTACAATCAGTTCTGAGGAAGAGACACTGAACCAGACATATCGATTCTGATTTCTTTACACAGATGCAGTCAGACATTTTGATCCTTAATCTCTTCTTCTGAAGAGATGTTCTACATGTGCTGATTGAATCTGCGCATAGTATAGCATATCTCAATGATGCAGGTAGCCAATGGCTCTTCCCTGAAACCTTGAAGGGAAGAGACACATGAAGGGAGCTGGAGGTGCTTTCTCACCTTTCATTAAGCATTCTGTTGAGTATAAATCTTAAAAGCTTTCCACAGGCACAGTAAAGCACATCCATGCTGCAGTTGTGCCATCAGACAGAACTTTGACAGTTTCCCAATCTTCTGTTCTAGTCTACAGGAGGGGGAAAGAGAGGGAGGGAGGTGGATAGGCACAGAAAGAGGGAGGGACAGACCACATGAGAGAGGTAGAGACACAGGGAGGGAGAAAACTTCCTGCCTTCCTATGCCACATGTCCTGTGAGTTCTGCTCCATCATGCAAAGTTATTAAAATTCTGCTTTTATTTGATTGCCAGCATCTGCAGTTAGAAATGCTCATCAGATCTGGGAGCTTCTGGGGAGACAGAAAGAGCATTAACATGTCAGGGTATGTTATCTTTCATAAGATCAAAAGAAAGAAGGCCATTCAAAAGAGTAGGCCATTCAAAAGAGTAGGCCATTCAACAACCTGAGCCTGCTCTGGCATTCAATACAATTGTGGCTGATCCAAAATTCCTCACGTCTACTTCTCCCCTTTCTTCATAACCCTCAATTCCCCTACTCATCGAGAATCTTTCTCAGCCTTATATATACACACAAGGACACTGCTCCCACAGCTTCTGTGGCAAGGAGTCCCAAAGACCTTCAACCCTCAGAAGTAATCCCTCCTCATCTAGTCTTAAATTGGCACCCTTAATTCTGATCCTAGACTCTCCCATGCTATCCTCTCAGCATTTACCCTGTCAACCTCTTTAGAATCCTGTCTGTTTCAATGAGATCACGTTTCATTGTCCAGCAAGAGGGAATGAAACTCCAGCAAACAGAGGCCCAAGCTACTTAGTCCTTGCTCATACAACAATACTGAAGATCCACACATGAACTGCCTCCAATAAAACATCTTTCCTTAAATAAAAACACTAAAGCAGTTCACAGTACTCCAGATGTGGTCTCATCAGCACCTTATACAGTTCCAGGAAGACACTGTTATTCTTGTACTCCAACCCTCATGAAAAGGGCCAACATGCCATTAGCCTTTCTGATTATCTGCTGCATCTGTACTCTAGCTTTGTGACTCATGCACAAGTCATCCCAAGTGTCTTTATGTTCTACATTTCTATCGTTTTAAATCTTCCGTTCTCTCTACCAAAATAAACAACTTCATGTTTTCCTACATTATACTCCATTTGCCAACATTTCACTCATTTAACCTAATATTTTTGATCTGTTCACATCCCTCTCACAACTAGCATTTCCACCTATTTTTGTCATCTGCACATCTGGCTACAGTACATCGGTTTCCTTCTTCTAAGTCATTAATTTATATTGTTAACAGTTGCAGTCCCAGCATGATCCCTGAGGAACCTGAAAAAAACACGTTACCCCAACATGTTGTATCCTGCTCATTAGCCAATTCTCCAAACCAAAGGAGTAGCCATGGGCACCCTCATGGGCCCCAGCTATGCCTGCCTCTTCGTTGGATATGTGGAACAGTCCATCTTCCGCAGCTACACTGGCACCACCCCCCTGTTCCTCCGCTACATCGATGACTGTATCGGCACTACCTCTTGCTCCCATGAGGAGGTTGAACAGATCATCCACTTTACTAACACCTTCCACCCCAACCTCAAATTTACCTGGACCATCTCAGACTCCTCCATCCCCTTCCTAGATCTCTCCATTTCTATCTTGGGCGACCGACTCAACACGGACATTTACTATAAAACAACCGACTCCCGCAGCTACCTAGAATACAGCTCCTCCCACCCTGCCCCTTGTAAAAACGCCATCCCATATTCTCAATTCTTTCACCTCCATCGCATCTGCTCCCAGGAGGACCAATTCCAATACCGAACAACCCAGATGGCCTCCTTCTTCAAAGGCCGCAATTTCCCCTCAGACGTGGTCGACGACGCCCTCCACCGCATTTCCTCCACTTCCCGCTCCTCCGCCCTTGAACCCCGCCCCTCCAATCACCACCAGGACAGAACCCCACTGGTCCTTACCTAACACCCCACCAACTTCCAGATACATTGTATCATCCTTCGTCATTTCTGCTATGTCCAAACAGACCCCACCACCAAGGATATATTTCCCTCCCCTCCCCTATCAGCATTCCAGAAAGACCACTCCCTCCGCGACTCCCTCGTCAGGTCCACATCCCCCACCAACCCAACCTCCACTCCCGGCACCTTCCCCTGCAACCGCAAGAAATGCAAAACTTGCACCCACACCTCCCCCCCTCACTTCCCTCAAAGGCCCCAAGGGATCCTTCCATATCCGTCGCAAATTCACCCGCACCTCCACACACATCATTTACTGCATCCGCTGCACCCGATGTGGCCTCCTCTACATTGGGGAGACAGGCCGCCTACTTGTGGAACGTTTCAGAGGACACCTTTGGGATACCTGCACCAACCAACACAACCACCCCGTGGCTGAACACTTTAGCTCCCCCTCCCACTCCGCCAAGGACATGCAGGTCCTTGGCCTCCTCCATCACCAGACAATGGCAACACGACGCCTGGAGGAAGAGCGCCTCATCTTCCGCCTAGGAACCCTCCAATCACAAGGGATGAATGTAGATTTCTCCAGCTTCCTCATTTCCCCTCCCACCACCTTATCTCAGTCCCAACCCTCGGACTCAGCACCGCCTTCTTGACCTGCAATCTTTTTCCCGACCTCTCCGTCCCCACCCCCTCTCCGGCCTATCACCCTCACCTTAACCTCCTTCCATCTATCACATTCCCAACGTTCCTCCCCCCTACCTTTTATCTCATCCCGCTTGGCACACCTTCCTCATTCCTGAAGAAGGGCTTATGCCCAAAACGTCCATTTGCCTGTTCCTTGGATGCTGCCTGACCTGCTGCGCTTTTCCAGCAACACATTTTTCAGCTCTGATCTCCAGCATCTGCAGTCCTCACTTTCTCCTAATTCTCCATCTATGCCAACATACTACCTCCAACACCATAGGATCTTATCTTATGGTATTACCTTGTGTAATGAATATTGTCAAAACATCTTCTGGTAGTCAAATGCAACACATGCACTGGTTCATTTCTTTTCACTCTTGTTGAGACTTTCCCCAAAAAAACTCTAATCAATTAGTCAGACAATATTTCCCTTCCATGAAGTTATGCTGATCCTACTCAAATATGACTTGAAGTAGTTCTGGGATTTACATATCAAAGAACAGAAAGCAGCATTTCACATTCTAAAAGATGGAAGTTTTAATCTAAAGTTGTTTAATGTATCACATCTCCATGACACTGCACTACTTTGGCTATAAATTCTCTGATCATGATCTTGACCTCCACAAGCACCTAATGAAGGAGGAGCACTCCGAAAGTTAGTGCTTCCGAATAAACCTGTTGGACTATAACCCAGTGTTGCGCAACACTATTCAAATAGATTATGATTTCCTAAATGCGCTGCTATTATTTCCTTAATAATTAATTCTAACATTTTTCCTACAATACATGTTAGGCTATTGACCTATAGCTTGGGGCAGCACAGTGGCTCAGAGGTTAACACTGCTGCCTCACAGCGCCAGGGACCCGGATTCGATTCCAACCGCGGGTGACTGTCTGTGTGGAGTTTGCACATTCTCCCTGTGCCTGCGTGGATTTACTCCGGGTGCTCTGGTTTCTTCCCACAATCCAAAGGTGTGCAGGTCAGTGTGCAGGCCATGCTAAATTGCCCATAGTGTTCGGGGATGTGTAGGTAATAGTCAGGGGTAAACATAGGATAGAGGAATAAGTCTGGGTGGGTTACTCTTCACAGGGTCGGTGTGGACTGTTTCCAGATTGTCGGGATTCTATGACGCTTGTCTCGTGATATTGATAGTACTTAATTCCTTCCTGTATTCTTTAGTACTAATGGGACGCACAGTGTGTTTTTCACCATAAAAACGGATGCAAAATATCTCCAACTGTTATTTTCTTGTACAGCATAAATCTCCCAAGATTCTTTCTTTTTTATTTCCCTCTTCCTTTCTGTGCATTGAAAGAAGCTTTTATTGTCAGTGTTTATATTCCTCGCTAGCTTGCCCTTAAGGTTTATTTTGTCTCTATCTTTTTAGTCATCCTTTGTTTGATTCTGAATTTATCCTAGTTTTCATGTCTGTCAGTGACATTTGCCTCCTTTATGTGTGTCTTTTCTCCCCCCAACTTGATACTCTCAACTCCCTTGGTTAGTTTATCCCTCCCAGTACCTTTCCTCCTTACTGGGATATATTTTTGTTTAGAGTCAAGAATTAATTCCTTAAATGTCTGCCACTGGTAATCTATCCACCCAGTCTACTTTAGCTAACTCTATCCTAATTTCATTGTAATTGTCTTTAAAATAAAATGCTTGTTTCTGACCTAATTTTCTCAAACAAACCAAACATTAAATTCTATCATGTTATGATCACGGCTTGCTCAGGAATCTTTTACTCTTCGGTCATTTATTAAACCTGCTTTATCACCCATTACCAAATCCAGGACAGCTTGCTCCCTGGGTTGGTCCGTGACAAATTGGTCTAGGAAATGATCTCTAATATACCCCATGAATCATGGGTCTTTTCTTTCGGACGTGTTGGTGTCCCCAGCAGCTAATACAGCTCCGAAACGAGAGGTTCCAGGAGTTGCAGCTGAAGACACTTCTTTCCTTGACCTCATTAAGACAAAGTATTGACTTAAACTATAAACTGCAAAATAAAGACTTTACAAATTTCTCTAGGGAGCAGTGATCAAACATAATGAATTTAACGTTTCGTTCGATTGTGAGAAATTTGGGTGAAAAAAAAAACAAGCAAGAGGACAAATACTCACCAAATTATTGGCTTCCACTTGCCCCATGTTACTTTTGAATCAAGACCGATTGAAGATAAAGTTAGGCTGCTCCTTGTCAAATTAGTTCTCTCTCCAACCTTAGTATTCTGTACTGCTACATTTCCTTAAGGGTGCTCTTTCTCCTTATGTCCCAAATTCCTCAAAGAGCTTCCTTTTATATTAAAGAACAGGAGCTTTCACCAAAGAGAGAACAAAGGGACGAATCACCTCCTCTCTTTATCAGGAAACTCAAATTACACTCTAAAGCAGCACTCCATTGCAGACAAAGCCCCTAATCCATCTTGCTTTATTACCAATGTTTTAAACTTTCAGAGTGAACTAATGCATTCTGGGGACTCCTTTTTCATTTTTGCACAGGGATTTCAGGATACTATACCTTGGTATTTTCTCTTGAATTTGGATTCTACATACTATTCCCAACTTACAATGGAAAACTGAGATCAAATGCAAAATCAATAAAACTCCAGTTGCTGGAAATCAGAAACAAAAATAAAATGCTGGAAAAGCTCAACAGGTCTGGCAGCAATCTGCAGAAAGAATCAGAGTTTGGGTCCAGTTACCCTTCTTCAGAACTTGATGACACCTAAGAAAAAAATTGTTTTTTGATGCAGAAGATAAGGTGGGGAAAGGGGGGTAAGGAGTAGATGATAGGTGGAGGTAGAGTCAAAGTAAGAGACTAACAGCTGGACAGACAAAGGAATGGACAATGATCAGCCTAGTTGAATGAATAACTGCCAAATATTAGTTAATCCTTACCTGCTCGCAATAACCTAACAGCTTCAAAGTTTGTGAAAAGATTTGTAGCTCGGGTGCTCGTTGTTGTGGTTCTGTTCGCTGAGCTGGGAATTTGTGTTGCAGACGTTTTGTCCCCTGTCTACGTGACATCCTCAGTGCTTGGGAGCCTCCTGTGAAGCGCTTCTGGGATCTCTCCTCCAGCATTTGTAGTGGTTTGAATCTGCTGCTTCCGGTTGTCGGTTCCAGCTGTCCGTTGCAGTGGTCGGTATATTGGGTCCAGAACGATGTGCTTATTGATTGAAACTGTGGATGAGTGCCATGCCTCTAGGAATTCCCTGGCTGTTCTCTGTTTGGCTTGTCCTATAATAGTAGTGTTGTCCCAGTCGAATTCATGTTGCTTGTCATCTGCGTGTGTGGCTACTAAGGATAGCTGGTCGTGTTGTTTCGTGGCTAGTTGGTGTTCATGGATGCAGTCTTCCTGTTTGCCCTATGTAGTGTTTTGCACAGTCCTTGTATGGAATTTTATACACTACATTGGTTTTGCTCATGCTGGGTATCGGGTCCTTCGTTCTGGTGAGTTGTTGTCTGAGCATGGCTGTTGGTTTGTGTGCTGTTATGAGTCATAGTGGTCGCAGTAGTCTGGCTGTCAGATCGGAAATGCTCTTGATGTATTGTAGTGTGGCTAGTCCTTTGGGTTGTGGCATGTCCTCGTTCTGTTGTCTTTCCCTTAGGCAGCTGTTGATGAAACTGCGGGGGTAGCAGTTTTTGGCAAATACATTGTATAGGTGTTCTTCTTCCTCTTTTTGCAGTTCTGGGTGTACTGCAGTGTGTTGTGGCTCTTTTGAATAGTGTCTTGTGTGCGTGTTAGGGAGGTTGCTTTTGTAGTTTAGGACTTGGTCTGTGTGTGTGGCTTTCCTGTAAACCTTTTGTGGTGAATTCTCCGTTCGGTGTTCTCTGTACCATCACGTCTAGGAATGGGAGTTGGTTGTCCTTTTCTTCCTCTCTAGTGAATCGGATTCCTGCGAGTGTGGCGTTGATGATCTGGTGTGTGTTCTCTATTTCTGTGTTTTTAATTATTACAAAGGTATCATCCACATATCTGACCCAGAGTTTGGGTTGAATTTGCGGTAAGACTGTTTGTTCTAATCTTTGCATTACCGCTTCTGCTATGAGTCCAGAGATGGGTGAGCCCATGGGTGTGCCGTTGATTTGTTCATATGTGAAGTGTGTTGTGAGGCACAGGTCCAGTAGTTTAAGTATGCTGTCTTTGTTGATAGGTTCACCGTCCTGTTGTCTGTTCTGTATGTCCAGCAGGTTGGCTATTATTTCTCTGGCTAGGGTTTTGTCGATAGAGGTGAACAGTGCCATTACGTCGAATGAGACCATGGTTTCTTCCTTGTCTATGTGTATATTTCTGATGATGTCCAAGAGTTCCTGTGTTGATTGTATAGAGTGTCTGGATCCACTGGTCAGGTGTTTCAGTTTCTGCTGCAGTTCTTTGACCAGGTTGTGTGATGGTGTCCCTGGTAGTGATACTATGGGTCTGAATGGGATGTCTGGTTTGTGCACTTTAGGTAGTCCATAGAATTACAGACTTTGTTTACAGATTACATTACAGTGTGGAAACTGGCCCTTCGGCCCAACAAGTTCACACCAACCCGCCGAAGCGCAACCCACCCATACCCCTAACTTAACACTACGGGCAATTTAGCATGGCCAATTCACCTGACCTGCACATCTTTGGACTGTGGGAGGAAACCCACGCAGACACGGGGAGAACGTGCAAACTCCACACAGTCAGTCGCCTGAGGCGGGAATTGAACCCGGGTCTCTGGCGCTGTGAGGCAGCAGTGCTAACCACTGTGCCACCGCGCCGCCCACCAATCTGGGGGTGTTGTTGCTTTCAGGTTTCACTCTTTGTAGGTCAAACCTGGTTATCTGTCTGTTTTTTTGTAGGTTCCTCAGTGTGTTATTTATCCTATTGGTGAGCTGTGGGGTGGGGTCAAACTCCCTCTTTTGGTAGGTGTTGGTATCTGCAAGTAGTTGTTGCGCTTTTTGGATGTAATCTGCTTTGTCCAGGATGACCATCATTCTGCCTTTGTCTGCTGATAGTATGAGTATGTTCTTATCGTTTTTTAGTGATTTTAGTGCTTCCCGTTCCTTGGT
Organism: Chiloscyllium punctatum; assembly: GCF_047496795.1. Taxonomy (NCBI): domain Eukaryota; kingdom Metazoa; phylum Chordata; class Chondrichthyes; order Orectolobiformes; family Hemiscylliidae; genus Chiloscyllium; species Chiloscyllium punctatum. Next base: position 38,644,759 of record NC_092779.1, read on the forward strand.
ATTGAGGTTGTGTGTTTGTCTTTTCCTTGTTATCAGAGGTATAATACTTTGTCTCACTGTTTGTTGTGTCTCTTCTGTCAGTCCATTGTTCCTGAGTCTGCATTCTAGTACTGCTAGGAAGTTTGCTGTCTTGGCGTCCCTGTGGTTGTAGTTGAGTCCCTTGGCCAGTATTGGCCCACTCAGACCCATAGTATCACTACCAGGGACACCATAACACAAACTGGTTAAAGAACTACAGCAGAAACTGAAACACCTGATCAGCAGGAATTCTTGGACAACATCAGAAATATACACAGACAAGGAAGAATCTATGGTCTCATTCAATGTAACGGCACTGTTCACCTCTATCAACAAAACCCTAGCCGGAGAAACAATAGCTAACCTGCTGGACATACAGAACAGACAACAGGACTGTGAACCTATCAGCAAAGACAGCATACTCAAACTACTGGACCTGTGCCTCACAACACACTTCACATTCAACAACCAAATATATGAACAAATCAACGGCACACCCATGGGCTCACCCATCTCTGGACTCATAGCAGAAGCAGTAATGCAAAGATTAGAATAAACAGTCTTACCGCAAATTCAACCCAAACTCTGGGTCAGATATGTGGATGACACCTTTGTAATAATTAAAAGCGCAGAAATAGAAAACACACATCGGATAATCAACGCCACACTCACAGGAATCCAATTCACTAGAGAGGAAGAAAAGGACAACCAACTCCCATTCCGAGACGTGATGGTACAGAGAACACCTAACGGAGAATTCACCACAAAGGTATACAGGAAAGCCACACACACAGACCAAGTCCTAAACTACGAAAGCAACCACCCCAACACACACAAAAGAAGTTGCATCAAGAGCCACAACACACTGCAGTACACCAGAACTGCAAAAAGAGGAAGAAGAACACAATGAATTCGCCAAAAACGGATACCCCCGCAATTTCATCAACAGATGCCTAAGGGAAAGGCAACAGAACGAGGACATGCCACAACCCAAAGGACTAGCCACACTACCATACATCAAGAGCATTTCTGAACTGACAGCCAGACTACTGCGACCACTATGACTCATAACAGCACACAAACCAACAGCCACTCTCAGACAACAACTCACCAGGACGAAGGACCCGATACCCAGCATGAGCAAAACCAATGTAGTGTATAAAATTCCATACAAGGACTGTACAAAACACTACACAGGACAAACAGAAAGACAGCTAACGATCCGCATCCATGAACACCAACTAGCCACGAAACGACATGACCAGCTATCCTTAGTAGCCACACACGCAGATGACAAGCAACAGGAGTTCGACTGGGACAACACTACTATTATAGGACAAGCCAACCAGAGAACAGCCAGGGAATTCCTAGAGGCATGGCACTCATCCACAGATTCAATCAATAAGCACATCGATCTGGACCCAATATACTGACCACTGCAGCGGACAGCTGGAACCGACAACCGGAAGCGGCAGATTCAAACCACTACAAATGCCAGAGGATAGATCACAGAAGTGCTTCACAGGAGGCTCCCAAGCACTGAGGATGTCACCTAGACAGGGGACGAAACGTCTGCAACACAAATTCCCAGCTCAGCGAACAGAACCACAACAGCTAACACCTTCCTAGGTACCATCAGTTCTGAAGGAGGATAACTGGACCCAAAACATTAACTCTGATTTCTCTCCATACATGCAGACCTGCTGACTGGTTCCCCGCAATTTGTTTTTGTTTGAGGTCAAATGCATCCCAATTTCCAACTAATGGCCAAGACATTCAAACCAGAGTTGGAAACCATGCTCTGTATTTTCCAATGCCAGACAGTCATTTCTGAAATGTGGAGGTAGGTTCATAATTCCTTAAAAGAGGAGTCTCAGATAGATAGGATAGTTAAGGAGGTGGTTAGTATGCCTTCTTTTATTGGTCAGTGCATTGAGTATAGAGTTGGGAGATCATGTTGCAGCTGTACAGGACATTGGTTAGGCCACTTTTGGAATAATGTGTGCAATTCTGGTCTCCCTCCTATAGGAAGGATGTTGTGAAACTTGAAAGGATTCAAAAAAGATTTACAAGGATATTCCCAAGGTTAGAGGATTTGAACTATTGAAATAGTCTGAATAGGCTGGAGTTATTTTCCAGCGGTAGAGGCTGAGGAGTGACTGTACAGGTTTATAAAATCATGAGGGGCATGGATAGGGTAAATAGACAAAGGTTTTCTCCCTGGGGTGGGAGTGCCCAGAAGTGGAGAACAAAAGTTTAGGGTGAGAGGAGAAAGATACAAAAAGGGACCTAAGAGGCAACTTTCTCACGCATTGGGTGGCGCATGCGTGGAATGAGCTGCCAGAGGAAAAAGTGGAAGCCGATACATTTAAAAGGCATCTGGATGGGTACATGAATAGGGAGGATTTATAGGGATATGGGCCAAGTGCTAACAAATGGGACTAGATTAATTTAGGAATCGGGTCAGCATGGACGAGTTGGACGGAAGGGTCTGTTTCTGTGCTGTACATCTCTTATGATTCTATAACAAGAGTTGCACATGGAGACATTACAGAATTCCCACTTTAGTACATTCCGATGGAATTATCTAGAATGTTAAAGATTTCTCTGTGCTTGGAATTCTCCAAATTCAGAATATTCCACTTATTTTGAGTAACTATTGACCTGACCCTCCAAAATTACCTCACGCACACCCAAAAACACCTCCCCCGATCCCCGATCCCCCATACCCCACAGACCTTGAAGATATCCCCTGTTAGGACAAAAACGAAATAAAAACTGAAGAATAAATTTAAATAAGCAGTCTCATTTTTAAAGTTTACAACAGCCACTTTACATTCCTCCCAGACATAAATATTTCCTTTATAACGGAAACTCTTGTGCTTCTCTTCCTTTTTTAAGTGTCAGGGCCACCATGATTCTAAGTAAATGGTTGTTTTTGGTTTTCAACTGACATAAACTGGCCAAAGATTATTAGTTAAAGCAGTGATTTCCAGTCAGAATTGTGGCCTTCATATTCATAACAATCTGGTAAGTTCTCAAAAAAAATTCAAAGAATAGGATCTTATTAAGAAGCCAAAAAAAAATGTAACCATTGCTTAAAGCATAGTTAGTTTTGATCAGGGACACCTTTGAAGCACTGACAGAAGTCCCTCTTGCAAGCTAATTCAAAGTTTGTTCTTTAAAATGGGATAGAAAGGGAAAAGATAGACTCATTTTAGTTAAGATTGTTTTGGTGATTGTAATCACATATACGCGTACATCTAATGGAATTTAAATGTAACAGACATTAGGAGATTTAACTGAATTCCCGTGGACAAACTGCCTTAAACTGTAAGAAGCACTTTGCCTGTGGGAAAGTAGGACCGAAAAACAGATGCAGATGTCAGCAGTATTGGAATATGGTTGAAGATGATGCATTGCGAATGCCCAAGGATAGGTGATAAAGATGTCTTTAAGATGTAAACGTCATGAGATCATGGGAAGAACTAAAACTACTGGAAGCCTATTCACAGATCACGCAGTCACTGATTGATTACATACACATCCAATCAATAACATGATTGATTTGTAAATGCTAAAGTGGGCTAAAAATAAATGTATAAAAGTTTGTGTCTTTGTTCTGTGCAAAAGCCTTGGGACACTCCCCACCCCACTGAGATTTTTGTGGCCCCGATGTAACACTAATAAATTCTTTGATACTGCAAGTAGATTCTTGCGGTGAGTGATTCATTTAGTCATTCTGTTTCAACATCCTGTCTCACTTCAGGATCCACTTCTCCTGTTCCAAACCCAAACCACTTCCCTACCCTCAGGTCTAACCTCCACCCCATCTCTGAATCTAATACCTCAGCTCCATTGCCAGATTTGACCCCACATCCCCTGTGCTGAACCTGACTCCCTACCTCTTCTATGCCTGTTTCAAGGCTCCAGTATCCCAACCCGGCTGCCAGCTTCAAAACCTCCAAGTCTAGAACTACAATCTCCCACGAATCTCAATCTACCCTAAAATTTCCATCACTTACATGGCCACTTTGAATTCCAGCATCCTACCTACCTTACCTTTTACCCACATGCCACCATACCCAACCAACAGCCCACTAATGTTACATCTTCATTTTGTGACAACAGCTATCAAAGCGGTTGAGGTTATGGGCCTTTAAAATTTCAAAATATGGCAGCTAATTGCTGTGAAAAACGAGCATAGCTTGCCTTCCCAGATAGTTTTGCAAATTCAGGGAACTGTCAGAATGGATGTTTGGATCCATATTTCAGAAGGAGTGCTGATCAGAATCTCCTGTTGAAATGTGGAGCTCTTCTGAGACGTTAGAGATAAAGGAGCAGGAATTCCCTTCTTGGGGAATCCAGCCCCATATTTTTGATGTTAAAAAATGTCATGTATACTGGATGTTCACAAATAGTGTGTGGGCCTCCTGATACAATATCGTCCAGGAATCCACAAATCCAGAATCACAGAAGATCCTGTAGAAATCATGTTTTTTGAATCATTCAGTACGGTGTTCTTTAAAAGTCCAGCAGCACAGCCAGCCACTTTGGAAACTCCTGTGAAAGAGTAAGAATGTACTAAGTGTTAAGATGACATTCTGTTGTATATGTTAAGTGCCAGGTGAGCGAGAAGTATGCTGTGCCAGATAGATGAGGTGGGTTGTGTGCCAAAATTTGTGAGGGGTCAGGTGGATAGAGTGGTTAGAATATCAAATAAGTGGGATAACAGCTGGACAAGGTGAATTGGATGTCAGGGTGCCAGATAAATGAATGAGTGCTTAATGTAGGGCCAAGAGAACATCCGGTCTTGTACATAGAACATAGAACAATGCAGCACAGAACAGGCCCTTTGGCCCACGATGTTGTGCCGAACATTTGGGTGGCACGGTGGCACAGTGGTTAGCACTGCTGCCTCACAGCGCCAGAGACCCGGGTTCAATTCCCGCATCAGGCGACTGACTGTGTGGAGTTTGCACATTCTCCCCGTGTCTGCGTGGGTTTCCTCCGGGTGCACCTGTTTCCTCCCACAGTCCAAAGATGTGCAGGGCAGGTGAATTGGCCATGCTAGATTGTCCGTAGCATTAGGTAAAGGGTAGATGTAGGGGTATGGGTGGGTTGCGCTTCGGCGGGGCGGTGTGGACTTGTTGGGCCGAAGGGCCTGTTTCCACACTGTAAGTAATCTAATCTAATCTAATCTAATTTGTCCTAGCTTAAGCACCTATCCACGTACCTATCCAATTGCCGCTTTAAGGTCACCAATGATTCTGACTCTGCCACTCCCACAGGCAGCGCATTCCATGCCCCCACCACTCTCTGGGTAAAGAACCTACCCCTGACATTCCCCCCTAGAACTTTTACCCTTCACCTTAAATTTATATAACACTCTGTTGTACCCAGGGAAAAAGTCTATCTATTCCCCTGATCATCTTATAAACCTCTATCATGTCTTCCCTCATCCTTCGCCGTTCCAATGAGAAAAGGCCTAGCACTCAACCTATCCTCTTACGACCTATTCTCCATTCCAGGCAACATCCTGGTAAATCTCCTCTGCACCCTCTCCAAAGCTTTCACATCTTTCCTAAAGTGAGGCGACCAGAACTGCACACAGTACTCCAAATGTGGCCCTACCAAGGTCCTGTACAGCTGCAACATCACCTCACGACTCTTGAATTCAATCCCTCTGCTAATGAACGCTAATACACTATAGGCCTTCTTACAAGCTCTATCCACCTGAGTGGCAACTTTCAAAGATCTATGTACATAGACCCCAAGATCCCTCTGCTCCTCCACCTTACTAAGAACCCTACCGTTAACCCTGTATTCCACATTCTTATTTGTTCTTCCAAAATGGACAACCTCACACTTGACAGGGTTGAACTCCATCTGCCACTCCTCCGCCCAGCTCTGCATCATATCTAAGTCCCTTTGCAGCCAACAACAGCCCTCTTCACTATCCACAACTCCACCAATCTTCGTATGTCTGCAAATTTACTCACCCACCCTTCGACTCCCTCTTCCAAGTCATTAATAAAAATTACAAACAGCAGAGGACCCAGAACTGATCCCTGCGGAACTCCACTTGTAACTGGGCTCCAGGCTGAATATTTGCCATCTACCACCACTCTCTGCCTTTGACCGGTTAGCCAGTTCTCTATACAACTGGCCAAATTTCCCACCATCCCATGCCTCCTGACTTTCCACATAAGTGTTGGTATGAGAGGTTTGGAGGAGTAGGGAACTGTCCGCTCTTTTCTTTGGTCCAAACTTGCATATGTAAAGTACCATCTGCAAATTCTAAAGTCAGTGTTTTGAAATGATGGTTTGAATGAAGGTCAGGATACCAGTCGACGGGGTTATATTGGATATTGAATGGAGTTGGGACTGGGAATGGGTTCAGGTTATAGTGGTTGGATTTCAGAGGTTTGGGAATTGGGGAGGTAGAGCAGGAGATGTCAGTTTAATTGTCATTCAGGAGATACAGAAAGTTTTTAAATCCTCCAACTTCTCCTGGGTAACTATTAAACCACATCGAGTTAGATCCTCCAGTTTCCAACTTGAAAGGGATTTTTTCAGAGGGCTCCAGAGGGAGGGGAATTTTTCATTTGAAGTTGCGCTTGCCCATGCAATTTCCACTAAGTCAGTAGAATCAGTGATTCCATATTGACCTGAAGTCCATTAAGATCTGAAGACCTAAAATTTGGTAGAGAGGTAAAGGATAACAAAAGCTTTAAATGATGCCACAACTTAACTTGGGTGAGAGCGTGCTTGATAGCTACCACAAAGATGCGTAAAATCCCAATTTAACCACGAAGATGATCGATTTACCTCACCGACAGCCGTATAGGACAAAAGCACCAGATTTTTTCATAAACAGGAATATTAATTATAATGCACTTTATGTGAAAAGAAAGGATTGCAAATTCATTATGCAACAAACTATGCTCCTTTAAAAACCCCCAAATACATGCACACTTTTTCTCAATTAAGGTCGGAAAAATACAGTTTGGCATAGATATTGAGTGGAAAATATATAGACAGGGAACAAAATTCTGAATATCAAAAGCCCAGATTTCAAGGGTGGATTAAATTGCCTCAGTTTATTTTGAGTTCAGTAATGATCACATGCTGTTTTCTGCAAAGTGATGATTTTTTACTTTTCAACAGTTGACACGGATCTTTTCTTGTTCGAGTTCCTTTAAGTTTTCTTGGGTTTTTTTCCAGCTTCAAGGAAAGAGGGGGTAAAAAAAATAGATGTTTGCAGGCTCTGGATGTTCCTGGCTGCCATTCACAGCTTTGTAACTCAACCAATTGGACGGCTATCATTTGGCAGTTTTTCTTTAGCTCAAGCAATTTGAGTACTAGTCTTCCACAAAATAATCATCTAACAGCTTCATAAAGTAGAAATGTGCTAAAGATGCGCACAACTTGATTTTTCTAAGTAGCAAATCTCTCTCAGTATTTCAACTTATAGAAGCTGTCCAACACCCATTCCAGCTTATCGTCCAAAAGAGAAAAGTGTGGTCCCTGACAATATAATTAACAAGGGCTTGGCGTGCCATCAGCTGACCATACCAGGAAAAGGGGATACAGATTTAAAGCTTTAGACAAGAAATTCAGATGAAGTAAGGATATTTTTAGAAACATAGAATTCAATACCATGTGGAAATAATTTTGCAAGGAGAGTTAGTGGCTGAATTGCACTGCAGCATGCTGACAAATTGGTTGGTCTCAATCTTAGATGTAATAACTCTATGACTCTACATCAGAATAGTGACTACACTTCAGAAATACCTCATTGGCTTAAAAGCACTTTGGAGCATGGCAAAATCATGCAATGTGCTATAAAACACTTTTGTTTTAACAATTTGTTTTCCTTGTCTGTCCTTCTCTTTAATTCTCAGTCTTCAGCCTGTTTATGGCAACATGCTATTGATCCTGTCATTTCACCAAGATCTCAGAAAGCCTTTGGTAATGGTCCTGTTTTCCATATTTATAGTTCCACAAGATACACATTTTGTTTCTTCACTTGTCCTAGTTTCATTTCTTTTTGACCTGAACTATCATTTCCTTTTGTCATGTAATCTCTCTTGCTTTGTACCCTGAACCTTTTGTTTATTTCTTTCTCTTGCTTTGCTGAAAAGCCATTGTATCTAAAATGACTAAATCTGATGAAGGGATACTGAAATGTTAACATTTTCTCTTTTCTCAACAGAATGCTGAAGTATTTTTCACTCTTAGCTCGCACTTCCAGCAACTTTGTAAGCAAACAGCTTTTCAGCCAGAGCTCAGAGGATCAACTAATGATTCTAAGCCAGTGTATGAACAACCGGCTATATTGGTTATGGCTTTGTCAGTTATATAGTGGAAAACCTAAGATGTAAATTCTACACTACACACTATAGTGGACCACTAACCAACAGCAAAAATACAGAAAACAATGAAGGCAAATACTGACAACCACTACAAAAGGAAGACAGTGGAGTAGTTAGAATGCTCTTAGACTAAATCTAAAGGCTGGGACATAGGTTGAAGTTCTACATGGATGGTAGAATTTAAATTCAATTAATTAGCTTTGAAGGAAACTGGAAATGAAAACTAGATTCAGTAATGGCGAACCTATGAAACTACCATCAGGTTCACTGGGGCCCTTTAAGGGATAGATTAAAAAAGAATTGCCTTGCCAGACACCCATACCCCATGGTCAAACAAAATACAGAATACACAAAAGATAAACATTCTAAAGGAAACAGAATGTGAAGACACACCTATTAAAACTTTCTAAATGCAACAAATTCCAAGCACTCTTGCCACATTTTCTTCATGTCCCAATGTCTACTTTATCTGGTCGTTAAATCAGGAGACTAGAAAATCTAACAAATTAGTCACACACAATCTCAGCCCTAAGTTAGTTATGCCTATTTAATCAAAATAAAGTCATACTGTAATGAAGATCATAACTGACAATGAAAGACCAAGTTACATGAAGAGGAAGGACTCGGGTGATTTTATTCACTCCCCCCTCCCCAACTATGTTACATAAGGTAACTGGTATTCAAATAGTTTAAACAATATTTATTTGAATTACCAAAATCCAGACAATTGTATAGCTAAGGCACTCAACAGTTAAACTACTCATTTGTTATCATACCAATCAACAGAATTACCAAACAGTAATTTCACAGGAGAGACTATGAGGAAGCCACAACAAACATTGATCAGACCTCAGTGCCTGAAATTATGGCCACTCAAGGAAAACAAATGGTGTTGCAAAACTATCACATCCAATTTAAAATAGGAATAGGAGTAGGTCACTCAGCTCCTTGAGCCTGTTCCGTGAGATTATGCCTAATCTGTGGTTTAACTCCATATACCCAGCTCTGGTCCATATCCCTTAATGCCTTTGAATATTAAGTAGATAAATATTAAGCAATCGGATCACCACTTAACCTTTTAAATTCGACTGAAAACAGACTTAATTTGCATTAATCTCTCCTCATAATGTAACCCCCAAAGTCTAGGATTAACTCGTGTAAACCTAAGATATACTCTCTCCAAGATATCCTTCCTGAGGTGTGGTGTTCAGATCTACTTACAGTACTCTAATTTACAGTAATGGAGATAAAATAATTTTCCTGTCAAGATATCTTGGCATAGTGAAGGGAGGACAACTAAATTTATCTTCATGTCTATATCTCTCTCACAACACTAGTTTAAACTGAATTTTCTGCTCTTCGGTTCTCCTTTAAGCACATTCTTAACTAAAAAGGTTTTTATTCCATTTCCGACAATTAATCACCAAAATTTCAGTATGCTATGAAAATCAGCCATGTTGCAAAGGATTCCTTTGCATCCTGATTTTAAAAAATGAAAAACATTGCATAAGTTCTTACTCTGTAGTTGGTGATAGAGGATCCGTGAGCTTGTCTTCATGGTATTATCTGCTCAAGCTTGTCCACCACTTTATTCATGATTCACTCTAGAAATTAAAATGAGACACATCAAACAGTATGCAGGAATGAAACAATCAAGCTCTATCAGACTTCCAAAATCTTCACCATGTAGGTATTAACATCTATTTCAACCCCTTGGCGATCACAATCCCAAAGAATGTCACAAGTTTTGAAGGGAAATTTAGTGGATATAATGCAAAGTATCTATCAAGGTAATTCTCATTCTGGCGTTAAGTCTTTCATGCCTTTTCCAATTCTCAATTTATAATCTCATCTAACCTCATTTTTTCCCCAGATTCCAGCACTTCTTCAGTTCTGCCATCTAGTGCATCCTCAAATTCCTTTGCTCCACTAATGTCAGTAGTTATGCTTTCGGTTTCCAAGGCACTAAGATGTGGAATTTCTTCTTTAAACCTCATGACTGTCTACTTTTCTCAGGATTTTATTTTAATCTACCACTTTGACCAATAATCTCATGTGGCTTTGAGCCGAATTATATTTGATAATGCTGCTATGAAGCTATGATACATTATGTTAAACAGTTCTATACAAACATAAGATTTTTTAAAAACTATGGCGATGAGCAATGCTTTGACAAGCTCTTTAAAGTTGAAAGTGACAAATTAAAAGTGACAAAACAATGAGATCGAGAAAGGAAGCAAACATTTCAAAGGTGTTATGAAGTTGAAAGCATGTATGGTCCCATTAAGGTGAGATATTAAAAGAGTTAATTTGCTCTGCTGACCTGCAAGAAATTGAATGCCCAGAGGGTAGGGTGGGATGTCTGTTGTACAGGTAGAATGTAAGGAAATTCCCTTGCCATTCAGAGCCATTTGCATCATCACCACCTATTCAGAAGTCAGTTGGAACATTGCAGTTCAAATTCTGACTGCACCCTATAGTTACAAAAAAATACAATTCACACCAGATTTGGCCATTAAGGATATTTTTTTAAAATTACTTATAGCATGGAAACAGGCCCTTCGGCCCAACAAATCCACACCGACTCGCTGAAGCGCAACCCACCCATACCCATTCCCTACATTTACCCCTTCACCTGACACTATGGGCAATTTAGCATGGCCAATTCACCTGACCTGCACATTTTTTGAATTGTGGGAGGAAACTGGAGCACCCGGAAGAAACCCACGCAGACACAGAGAGAATGTGCAAACTCCACACAGAGAGTCGCCTGAGGCGGGAATTGAACCCGGGTCTCTGGTGCTATGAGGCAGCAGTGCTAACCACCATGCAAATGTAATTTGCATTACATTGTTTCTGAAGATGTGATCACTGCATTGTGCCTCGAGTGGCATGTGACTATGAGGGAGTGGTTGGGGTTTGTCTTGAGTGGCATTATTGACTGTGATGTGAAGATTTTGTATAAAGGAAGAACTATTTCCTTTGTTCAAAGAGACCTCTCGACACGCTTCGCAAGCATGGTGAAGTGCGTTAACAGTTTCTACACAGCTTGTACTGTATTTGTTTAATAAAAATTGGTTGTTGTTCACAGAAGTTGGCATATTGAGTTGCATCAAGTGTGTAAAAATCTCAGGAAAATTAACCTAACAAAAGAGACAGAGAGTGCTTTTCTGAGCTGAGAGATTTTGACGGCATGTATCTATGACAGATTCACAAACAGTACTTAGAATTGAAAGTATGTAACAATTGGTGATTGGATTATTAACATTAGCTTGGATTGGGTTGTTTTTTGAAATTAAGGCAACCAGATTTGTATTTAACCAATTAATTTAAAATATGCCCAGGATACCAAAAACAAATTGAATGTAAATTTGATTGTATTGACAACACCAGACCAATGAGATGGCAGGAGTGAGGTTGATAAAGAAGGGCATTTTGAAAATTGCTCAGAGCTAAATTGTTCATGCAACATGAAAAACTCTCAAAACAAAAATCGCTAAGAAGGCACCATCTATTTAACGGGTACCAAGGCATTTGTTAGCTAAAAATACTCACAATAAAAAGCAAAACAATGACCTGTGGGAAGACAGCAGTTGTCAGGAAAAACAGAAAGGGAAGCTGAAGGAAGAGAATACCATCTGTGGGAACTTAAAAAGATTAAGTGTTAATTTACCATTACTATTAACGGGGTTATTAAATAGCATATTAATAGAGTTGTGATCAACTAAGGGTTAGTGATTAGAGGAAAGTGGTTAGTTTTGTTAGTGTTCACTCTAAGGTTTAAATAGTTACTTTTTTACTTATACAGTGGAAGTCAGGGATCCTCTTTCATTCGCATATTTTTAACAGATTACAAAGCGAGGCGATCTTCTTTGGGTGTTTTAGTTTAATCAGCAGCGGTACACAACTTCTGCATCGTAATAGGTAACAAAGGGATAAATCACTCTTGATCATTCACATTCCTCCCCTCACTCTTCTCGGGCATCTTTCCACACAACTGCAGAGAATGCCCTCATGCTGAAGTTTAGGGGTTCAAGACACAAGATGTAGAAGTGAGAAATCAGTGTTTTTATGTGTACATAGAATATCTCATTACAGAAGGAGGCTATTAAGCCCTTTGTGTCTGGATTCATGCTTCATCCTAAATCTGTGCACATTGTCCATAACCCTGTAAGTCCCTTATCTTCAAATAAATCATCTTTTGGGAGTTCAGAACATGAGCATTGTTTAGAAAAGACAAATTCTCTAGAAAGCTAGTACTGCCAAATAAACCTGTTGGACTAGAATCTGGTGTTGAGATTTTTAACTTTGTTCACCACAGTTCAACATTGGCTTCCCCAAATCAATCAGTAAAGTGTCATCAACAGCGCTATCACACAGCATTTTCTTGGTAACAGCCTGCAGGCCAATGTCCAGTTTGAGTTCCATGAGGGTCACTTGGTCAAAACACAGACAAAAAAGAATGACAATTCTAGAGGTGAGAATATGACTGCCCTCGACTTCAAAACTACACCTAACCAAATGAGGCATCAAGGAGACCTAACAAAACTGAACTAACTGAGAATGCGGGGGGGGGGAGAAGGAGGAGCTCTCCACTGGTTGGAGACATCTGGCCTTGACATAGATTGTTCTGGTTGTAGGGCATACATTTCAGTTACCCTGCATTTCTGCAGGCGTTCTTCAGAGTGGTATCCTGGGTCCAACCTTCAGCTATTTCTTCAATGACCTTCACTCCATCATAAAAATCAGCAGTGAGGATTTTTGCTGATATTGAGCAATGATCAATCGCACATTTCTTTTAAACATTTCCCCTCTCATTTTAAACTATGCCACTTAGTATTTGACAGCTCCATCCTGCAAAAAAAGACTAATTATCCACCTTATCTAATGCCTCTCAATTTTATATACTTCAATTCAGGTCGCCGCTCAGAAATGGACGGCACGATGGCTCAGAGGTTAGCACTGTTGCCTCCCAGCACCAGTAAACTGGGCTCAATTTCACCCTCAAGCACCCTCAAGAAATTTGTACATTCTCTATGTATGTGTGGGTTTTCTACAGGTGCTTCAGTTTCCTCCCACAGTTCAAAGATACACAGATTGGGTGGATTAGCCGTGGTAAATTACCCATTGTGTCCAGACATGTACAAGATATGTGGATTAGCCATGGGACTAAAATCACAGTGTGCATCAGTCTCAACCTTTGCAACTGTTCCACAGATTTTATTTCGCTTGAATGGGTGAGAGTAAGACCAGCAGGATGAGGAGGAAACAAACTACAGCATCATTAAAGTGGATTAGCAGAAAGGAATGAAGTGAGAGTAGTGAATAGTATCGAGAGGGAGAGACTGACATGGTCTTCTGCAGAAAAGAGTTGAAAAGGCGGTGTTGCCTGTCCAGTGCCTGTTCCGATGAAGAGCTTATGCTTGAAATGTCAGTTCTCCTACTCCTCAATTGCTATCTGACCTGCTGTGCATTTCCAGCATCACACTTTAAGAAATCTGCTCGGGTTTGAAGGGGATTTCAGTGAGTGGAAAGGAGATCAGTGCATCAGTCTCAACCTTTGCAACTGTTCAACAGATTTTATTTTGCTTGAATGGGTGAGAGTAAGACCAGCAGGATGAGGAGGAAACAAACTACAGCATCATTAAAGTGGATTAGCAGAAAGGAATGGTCCATGTGGGTACCAATGACAGTAGTATAACAAAAGAGGTTCAGCACACGAGCATGAACAGCTAGATGTAAAATTAAGCACAATCTCAAAGAGAATAGCCCTTGAAACTACTACCTTAGCCACACGTAAATTGGCATACATGACTCAAATATTGATCAGGCACTGACCTGGGGCAAATCTGGCGGTACTAAATAGAATAGAATACAACCCGACATACGGAAACAGGCGATTCAGCCCGTCAAGTCCAAACTCACCCTCTGAAGTGTGTTATCAATAAAAAGGTGTACTGTACTTTTAAGAAAGTTATTAGCTAGAAGAACTGACAGCACCAAGTATTCTGAAAAAAAAATTAATGTAACATTTGGTCAAACAACTCAATTAGCTGGCTGCCTGGAGATAAAAACAAATTAGAATTCAACCAGTTTAAATTTTACCCCAAAATACCAGCCTCCAATCAAGATTGAATTGAGTATATTAATCTTAAAAGCCAATGACACAATCCAATGCTTTGGGGGGAAAAGACCAGAGAAAATTGAATAGGAGAACGGTCACACCACCAGCATATACAGACTGCCTGAAAAATAGCTCTCTTAAAAGGTACTTATATTGATGAGTAACCTGTGAAGCAGAATTCCTAAGAAGAAGAAAACAGGAATACACAGAGAAGAACCAAAAGCTGCCTAATTTTGGAAATAAGTAGTTTTGTATTGTAAACTTCAATCAGGATTTTTACCAGACCAATATTGTAGAGGGAAAAGTAAAAGATAGGTTAGAGGAAGGAGTTGTAAATTGTTATTAGTTAATTATTCTCTGTTATACATTAAGAAATGAAGTCGTTAATTTTTACTTTAAATACTTCTTGGCTTCTTGAATTTTCACAGATTACTGCAGGGGATAAATCTTTTCTGTGTAACTGGTTCAAATTAAGCAGGAAGATTTACCCCCTGTTGTAACAGTTTTGTGGCTCGTTGTTAGGAATTTGAACTGGTTTAGATAGCTTTGAATAGATTTGGGGGCACAAAAAAATCCCAGATTTAAACACCTGCAGGTTAGTGCCCTAGATCTTTAAATAAAATGTAGGTGAGGCAGTTTATTTACTTTTGGTTGATTTAATTAAAAATGAGAGAAATGGCTCTAAAAATTGCTAAAGAATTTCTTGGGTTTGTAGATTATTCTTAAATTTACCAAGAAGGTTTAGAAGGAAAGAAAAAGGCCGTACTTTTAGAATTAGTAAATAAGTTAGATTTGCATTTAACCAAGGACAAAAGTTAAGTTGAAATTGTAAGGGAGTTACTCAAATACTTAAGTGTATCAGAGAAACTGACAAATGCAGTAGAGGTAGAACAACTTAAATTTCAATGGAGGAAAATGGAGTTAGAAGATAAACAAAGAGAGAGAGAAAGGAAAAAGGGAGCTCTTAGCTGAGCAAAGAGAAAGAGAAGAATGGGAGAAACAAAAAGAGAGAGAATTTGAACTTGAGAAGTTGAAACTTAAGTCAGCAAAGTCAAATTAACAGGATGGAGATTAAAAGAGAATGTCAAAACTCTGCCACATTTTGATAAGAAAGATGTGGAAGCCTTCTTTATTTCATTTAAAAAATTGGCTCAGCAAATAGAGTGGTCCAAGGATTTAAGAGTAATGCTAGTTCAGCCTGAACTGGTGGGCAGAACTCATGAGGTATTTGCCGCACTGTCAAGAGGAGGGTTCAGGAGATTATGAAGAGATTAAACAGGCTATTTGAATTGCTTATGAATTGGTACCAGAAGTATATAGACAGCGGTTCAGAAACAAAAAGAAGGAACCAGGTCAGAGTTTGTTTAATTCTGTCAAATTCAACATTAGTCATTTTGATCGATAGGTAAGTGCTTTGAAAATAGGACATTTGAAGCTCTCAGAGAGATTATTCTGTTAGAGTAGTTTAAAAACTCACTTCCAGAGATGGTAAGAATTCACTTGGAGGAACAGAAAGTTTAGGATGTGAGAAGGGCAGCAGAATTAGCAGATTAGTACATGTTGGTACATAAGAAAAGCTTACAGCCACAATTTCTTCCTGTAAGGGATAGGAGTTGGGAGAACGAGAGATCGTACACTATGAAATAAAGAGTAGACAGCACTGGTAAGAATTTACCACAGGACAAAAAAAAGAAGCCCAAGCGGGTGGAAAGGAGCTAAAAGGCCTCGGGTGTTTCCACTGTGGTAAAGTGGGACACAAAGACAAAGTGCTGACTGTTAAAGAAAGGCACTATGGGGAAAAAGATGGGAAAAAAGAAGCTAAGCCAGTGGCATTACTGAAGATAGTAGATGAGATCCAAGAAGAGCCAAGGAACTGCAGGAGAGTGTACAGCCTATGCAGGGGCTGGGTATGGAGTTAGTACCTGATCTCTACAAAAAAAATTGCCTCTGTGGGTAAAGTTTACTCAGAAAGAACAGGGGGAGATGGACAATAAGTTAGAATTTTGAGATACAGGATCTAACCAATCACTGATAGTAAGAGACGAGCAAATATGCACTCTTTCGGATCTGTTACCCAAGTGTGTGGTAATTTGTGGGATACATGGACAGAAATTTAGCATTCCCCTATGTAAGATCAGGTTGGAGTGCCAACTTAAGAGTGAGGAAGTAACAGTGGGAATGATTGACAGAATGTCAATTCCAGGAATTCAATTTGTTCTTGGGAATTATTTGGCAGGGTCCAAGGTGGGAGTGACACCTTTTGTTGTGGAGAAACCCAAGGAAGGTCAAGAAACTGAGGAGTTAAAACAGAAATATCCTGGTATTTTCCCAGACTGTGTAGTAAGCAGAGTTGGAAACTGTGGTGCTGGAAAAACACAGCAGGCCAGGCAGCATCCGAGGAGCAGGAGAATCGACGTTTTGAGCATAAGCCCTTCTTCAGGAATGAGGAAGTGTGCCAAGGGGGCTGAGATAAAAAGGTAGGGGGAGGGAATTTGGGGGAGGGGTGCTGGGAATACAATAGGTGGAAGGAGGTGAGGGTGAGGGTGATAGGCCGGAGAGGTCTGGAAGAAGATTGCAGGTCAAGAGGGCGGTGCTGAATCCGAGGGCTGGGACTGAGATAAGGTGGGGGGAAGGGAAATGAGGAAGCTGGAGAAATCTACATTCATCCCGTGTGGTTGGAGGTTTCATAGGCGGAAGATGAGGCACTCTTCCTTCAGGCATCGTATGGCCAGGGTCTGGCGATGGAGGAGGCCAAGGACCAGCGATGGAGGTGGCCAAGGAACGGCATGTCATTGGCGGAGTGGGAGGGGAGCTAAAGTGTTCAGCCATGGGGCGGTTGGGTTGGTTGGTGCGAGTGTCCCAGAAGTGTTCCCTGAAACGTTTCGCAAGTAGGCGACCTGTCTTCCCAATGTAGAAGAGACCACATCGGGTGCAGCGGATAAAATAAATGATGTGTGTGGAGGTGCAGGTGAACTTGCAACGGATATAGAAGGATCCATTGGAGTCTTGGAGAGAGGTGAAGGGGGACATGTGGGCGCAAGTTTTGCACTTCTTGCGGTTGCAGGGGAAGGTGCCGGGAGTGGAGGTTGGGTTGGTGGGTGGTGTGGACCTGACGAGGGAGTCGCGGAGGGAGTGGTCTCTCCTGAATGCTGATAGGGGTGGAGGGGGAAATATATCCCTGGTGGTAGGGTCTGTCTGGAGGTGGCAGAAACGATGGTGGATGATACGATGTATCCGGAGGTTGGTGGGGTGGAAGGTGAGGACCATGGGGTTCTGTCCTGGTGGCGATTGGAGGGGCGGGGTCCAAGGACGGAGTTGCGGGAAGTGGAGGAGATGTGGTGGAGAGCATCGTCGACCACGTCGGAGGGGAGATTGCGGTCTTTGAAGAAGGAGGCCATTTGAGTTGTTTAGTAGTGGAATTGGTCCTCCTGGGAGCAGATGCGGTGGAGGCAGAAGAATTGGGAATATGGGATGGCATTTTTACAGGGGTAGGGTGGGAGGAGGTGTAATCTAGGTAGCTGTGGGAGTCGGTCGGTTTGTAGTAAATGTCGGTGTTGAGTCGGTTGCCCGAGATAGAAATGGAGAGGTCTAGGAAGGGGAGGGAGGAGTCTGAGACGGTCCAGGTAAATTTGAGGTCAGGGTGGAAGGTGTTAGTAAAGTGGATGAACTGTTCAACCTCCTCGTGGGAGCACGAGGTAGTGCCAATACAATCATTGATGTAGCGGAGGAAAAGGTAGTGCCAGTGTAGCTGCAAAGATGGACTGTTCCACATATCCGACGAAGAGGCAGGCATCTTCAAAGACCGCAATTTCCCCTCCAACATGGTCACGACGCTCTCCACCACATCTCCTCCACTTCCCGCACCTCTGCCCTTGTACCCCGCCCCTCCAATCACCACCAGGACAGAACCCCATGGTCCTCACCTTCCACCCCACCAACCTCCGGATACATCGTATCATCGTCCGTCATTTCCGCCATCTCCAGACAGACCTCACCACCAGGGATATATTTCCCTCTCCACCCCTATCAGCATTCAGGAGAGACCACTCCCTCCACGACTCCCTCGTC
Source organism: Chiloscyllium punctatum (assembly GCF_047496795.1). Classification (NCBI taxonomy): domain Eukaryota; kingdom Metazoa; phylum Chordata; class Chondrichthyes; order Orectolobiformes; family Hemiscylliidae; genus Chiloscyllium; species Chiloscyllium punctatum. The sequence goes on from NC_092779.1 coordinate 38,663,347, forward strand.
AGGTCCACACCCCCCACCAACCCAACCTCCACTCCCAGCACTTTCCCCTGCAACCGCAAGAAGTGCAAAACTTGCACCCACACCTACCCCCTCACCTCCCTCCAAGGCCCCAATGGATCCTTCTATATAGAATATCGAAAAATACAGCACAGCACAGGCCCTTTGACCCTCGGTGTTGCGCCGATCCAAGCCCACCTAACCTACACTAGCCCACTATCCTCCATATGCCTAACCAATGCCTGTTTATATCTGTCGCAAATTCACCTGCACCTCCACACACATCATTTACTGTATCCGCTGCACCCGATGTGGTCTCCTCTACATTGGGAAGACAGGCCGCCTACTTGCGGAACGTTTCAGGGAACACTTCTGGGACACCCGCACCAACCAACCCAACAGCCCCGTGGCTGAACACTTTAGCTCCCCCTCCCAGTCCGCCAATGACATGCAGGTCCTTGGCCTCCTCCATCGCCAGACCCTGGCCACACGATGCCTGGAGGAAGAGCGCCTCATCTTCCGCCTAGGAAGCCTCCAACCACAAGGGATGAATGTAGATTTTCCAGCTTCCTCATTTCCCCTCCCCCCACCTTATCTCAGTCCCAACCCTCGGATTCAGCACCGCCCTCTTGACCTGCAATCTTCTTCCTGACCTCTCCACCCCCACCCCATCTCCGGCCTATTACCCTCACCTCCTTCCACCTCTTGTATTCACAGCATCCCTCCCCCAAATTCCCTCCCCCCTACCTTTTATCTCAGCCCGCTTGGCACACCTTCCTCATTCCTGAAGAAGGACTTATGCCCGAAATGTCGATTCTCCTGCTCCTCAGATGCTGCCTGGCCAGCTGTGATTTTCCAGCACCACATTTTTCAACTCTGGTCTCCAGCGTCTGCAGTCCTCACTTTCTCCTGTGTGGTAACCAGATCCCACTATCATAAGGCACTGCACAAAGTGAAATGTAAAAGAGAAAGATGACAGAGTTGAGTTTCAGTTAGTAGATACCCTGCTTGATGTAATGGTGCAGGAAAAACCTGGCCAGGCAGAGGGTCAGACAGAAGTTTTTAGTTCTGAAAGACTAAGAGACTTGCAACAGCAAGTCGAGACGATAAAAGATATATGTGGATGCGTACTCCAAAAAGGAGGAAGAGAATATTCTGGAGGGTTACTATCTGAAAGATAGAATCCTAAGATGGAAATGAAGACCACTGCAGGTTAGTGCAGAAGAGAAATGGCCAAAAGTGCACACCATGTTGCCAGTAGAATACAGAAAGGAGGTGTTACAGGTAGAACATGAACCACCTGTAGGAGGTCACCTCTGGGTACGAAAGATTCAGGTTAAGGTACAAAAACATTTTTATTGGCCTGGAATGCAAAAGGATGTGGTTAACTTTTGCCTATGTGTCATACATGCTCAATGGTTGGTAAGCCACAGGCGATAATAAAACCAGCACCTTTGTTGCCAACCTCCGCATCTGAAGATCATTTCATGAGGTTTATAACTGATTGTATAAATCCCCTCCCGAGAACAAAAAGTGGGAACCAATACTTGTTAACCATAATGGATGCATCCACCATATTTTGGAGACAAGTCTGAAACCTGAATACAGGCGGAGGTAACTAAGTTGTTGTCAGGAACAACCACTTAATACATATTCTTATTAACTTAGGTGGAAATAAAATGACTTCTTAATGCAAATAGCATAACAAAATCACTTCTCGGCATAGCATAGAAATAACTAGACTAGATAAGATACTACTGGCCATTCTAAGTGACCTTCAAGTACAAGTGCAAAAACTCGGTTCATGAGGTAAGAATGGCTTAAGCTTTGGAAAACAAAGTTGGTTCCCAGGAAATACCATTGGGTTGAGTTGCTGTCAATAAAACCATTCTGTTAATTAATTGGTAATTATGTACAATTATGGCCTATACCCCTCTTTCAGAAAAGTATAAAAATGTTTTTGTTTTAAGCCCTGTGCACAGTTCCTCTGAGGAACGGAAGTGTTTAACCTCTGTTTCTGGAAGGTCTGTGCCCGGCCATATTAAATAAAGTGTGAAATCTTGAAGGACCAGACTGATTGTGAGTGCTTCTTGACCAATCACGGACCAAAGTCAGAGATCTCACATTTAGATTATGTATCAGAGGTGAGGGAGAGATTAAATAGAGGTGAGTTAGCTAAACAGCACCTAAAGAACGCAGTGTAGAATGAAGCTGGTGACAGATAAAGCCTCTGAGACTCGGACATTTTCCCAAGGGGCGACGTGTTAGTACTGTTACCTTTGTTCCCTTCAAAGTCAGGTTTATTTGTCTCTATCAGATTGAGAAAAAGTTGAGTCAGGTGAACTATATAGTAAAGAGGCAAGGGACAGGGACAACAATGTTTAAAATACAGAAAAAGTTCTCCCACTCATTTCAAGTGAAATGAAAATTCCCCTCACACTGATCCCCATCAAGTGCATCTGGGATAGGAACAGTACAGAGTTAAAATAAAAGTCCCTTTGGCTCTTCTGGGCACCAAACCAAAACAAATACAAACTCAAAGTGCAAAATAGAAACTTGTAATTCAGAAACAATTAATTAAATCAGAACATCATTATCCAGGGTAATAATGCACTCCAGTCCCCAGTAGTCTTGAAAGGCCACAACAGTCATAGTAAGAACTGCATGCTCCCTCTCCAGGTATACCTGACCACAAACGTGATCACGAAACAAGGGCAGACAGAGATGATGATTCCCTCTTCAGTCTCACGATTGGACCTGTTAATGGCCATTTTGGACAGGTCCAGGAGCAAAGACAATGCGAAGGCCCATAGACGTGTACCCTTTACTCGCACTGGGTGCCTGCAGATCAGAAGTGCCTGATCCACTCTTCTTTCAGTCCAAACACAGCCCTAGAGCACTTTCCTCTGCAACCACAGAAGGTATAACACCTGCCCTTTCCCCCAACCCCATAATCACACACATAGCAAGTAGTGCTCACTTTTAGACACAACACAGGTGCTGTGAGGAATTGCAAGGAGTAAAGAAGACACCGTGTGTAAAAGACTTTATTCAATATTTCCACCACCAGGAAAATCCCCGTGCTGGCCAGGGAACAGTAACAAGCAAAGCCCTACAAAGGAAGTGCTGCTGTGAAAAAAGGATTTAGAATCTGTGCAATTACAGGGGGAAAAAAAAGGGGAAAAAAAACCATTTACTTCCTCCCTCCTCAGTATCCAAGGTGAAGGAGCCCTTTATCTGTAGTTCACTCAATTTACTCTACTGCATTCACTGCTCACATTATGGTCTCCTCTATAATGGGGAAAGCAAAGACTACACTGGGTAGCCGCTTCGCACAACACCTGCATTCTATCTGTAAAAAAGACCCTGAGCTTCTAGTTGCCTGCCACCTTGTTCCGTGGCCAACAACTGTCTCAGGCTTGCTGCAGTTCTTCCAGTTTGTGCTGAGCTTCACAAAAGCACAGCAGGAAAAAGTGAGGACTGCAGATGCTGGAGATCAGAGCTGAAAATGTGTTGCTAGAAAAGCGCAGCAGGTCAGGCAGCATCCAAGGAGCAGGAGAATTGACGTTTCAGGCATAAGCCCTTCTTCAGGAATGAGGAAAGTGTGTCCAGCAGGCTAAGATAAAAGGTAGGGAGGAAGGACTTGGGGGCCTGGGAGGGAGGGTTTATAGTAAATGTTAATTTCCTGGTTGGGTCCAAATTGTGTTGGAAATGCGTTAGGTGGAAGGAGGTCAAGGGGAGGGTGATAGGCTGGAGTGGGGGTGGGGACGGAGAGGTCAGGAAGAAGATTGCAGGTTAGGATGGCGGTGCTGAGATCGAGGGATTTGACTGAGACAAGGTGGGGGGGAAGGGAAATGAGGAAACTGGAGAAATCTGAGTTCATCCCTTGTGGTTGGAGGGGTCCTATGCGGAAGATGAGGCGTTCTTCCTCCAACCGTCGTGTTGCTATGGTCTGGCAATGGAGGAGTCCAAGGACCTGCATGTCCTTGATGGAGTGGGAGGGCGAGTTGAAGTGTTGAGCCACAGGGTGGTTGGGTTGGTTGGTCCAGGTGTCCCAGAGGTGTTCTCTGAAACGTTCCGCAAGTAGGCAGCCTGTCTCCCCAATATAGAGGAGGCCACATCGAGTGCAGCGGATGCAATAAGTGATGTGTGTGGAGGTGCAGGTGAATTTGTAGCGGATATGGAAGGATCCCTTGGGGCCTGGGAGGGAAGTAAGGGGCGGAGGATTGGGCGCAAGTTTTACATTTCTTGCTGTTGCAGGGGAAAGTGCCGGGAATGGAGGTTGGGTTGGTGGGGGGTGTGGACCTGACGAGGGAGTCACGGAGGGAGTGGTCTTTTCGGAACGCTGGTAGGGGAGGGGAGGGAAATAGATCCCTGGTGGTGGGGTCCGTTTGGAGGTGGCAGAAGTGACGGCGGATGATACGCTGTATATGGAGGTTGGTGGGGTGGTAGGTGAGGACCAGTGGGGACCGTCCTGGTGGCGGTTGGAGGGGCGGGGCTCAAGGGCAGAGGAGCGGGAAGTGGAGGAGATGCGGTGGAGGGCATCATCGATCACGTCTGGGGGGAAATTCCCGTCTTTGAAGAAGGAGGCCATCTGGGTTGTACTGTATTGGAACTGGTCCTCCTGGGAGCAGATGCGGTGGAGACGAAGGAACTGGGAATATGGGATGGCGTTTTACAGGGGGCAGGGTGGGAGGAGGTGTAGTCTAGGTAGCTGTGGGAGTCGGTTGGTTTATAGTAAATGTTAATTTCCTGGTTGGGTCCAAATTTTGTTGGTCTGAACGTAGTCTGGAGTCCATGCGGGGTCAGTCGGTTCCGTAGACAGGTGTTGAGGAAGGAGATGTGGCTGTGGTAGCAAGTCTGTTTGAGAACATGGCCCTAATTTTCCACTTGGGAACTCCCCAGCCTTCTGGACTCAATATAAAATTCAACAGTTTTAAGACTTGAGGCACCTTCTCCCATATTCTCACCCCAATCTTCACATATCAGGTTTTGTTATCACATGATCTGCTATTACACACAACCCATTATTAGCCACTATTAATAGCCATACATTCTCATAGGCTAACCGTTATCCATTCTTTTCTTTGTCCTACTGTTGTTCTGTCTGTTGGGGCTCTATCGCCACCTATTGTTTACTCCTTGCCTCCTCTGTGGCATCCTATCTTCTGCTTTAAAAAACCCTTTCTCAGCTATCATCCTGATGAAGATGGGTTGCTACACCCGAAATGTGAACTCTGATTTCATTCCACAGATGCTGCCAGACTTGCTGAGATTTTCCAGCAATTTCTGTTTTTGTTTCTGATTTCTAGCATTCACAGTTCTTTGTATTTTTTTTTACATAGCAATTATATTGTAGGTTATAGAAAGAGATAGATGGTCAGATGAACAGGCCAGTGGCAGATATATTTAACCCTGATAAGTGCAAGGGGATGCACTTACATGGAAAAAAACAAGATGAGGAAGTATTTAATGAATGGCAGGACATTGAGGAGATCAGAGGAACAGACAGATCTTGGGGTAATTAGTCAAAGATCCCTTAGTTGACAGAGCATGTCATAGAGTCATAGAGATGTACAGCATGGAAACAGACCCTTTGGTCCATCCTGTCCATGCCAAGCGGATATGCCAACCCAATCTAGTCCCACCACCCAGCTCCCGGCTCGCATCCCTCCAAACCTTTCCTATTCATATACCCATCCAAATGCCTTTCAAATGTCACAGTTGTACTAGTCTCCACCACTTCCTCTGGCAGCTCATTCCATATACATACCGCCCTCTATATGAAAAAGTTGCCCCTTAGGTCTCTTTTGTATCTTTCCTTCTCACCCCAAACCTATGCCTCTAGTTCTGAACTCCCCCACCCCAGAGAAAAGACTTTGTTTATCCTATCTATGCCCCTCATGATTTTATAAACCTCTATGAGGTCACCCCTCAGCCAAGCTCCAGAGAAAACAGCCCTCGCCTATTCAACCTCTCCCTATAGCTCAAATCCTCCAACACCAACAAATTCCTTATCAAGCTTTTCTGAACCCTTTCAAGTTTCACAGTATCCTTCCAATAGGTAGGAGACCAAAATTGCACATAATATCCCAAAAGTAGCCTAACCAATGTCCTGTGCAACCACAACATGACCTTCCAACTCCTTTCACAATACTCCTACCAATAAAGGAAAGCATTCCAAACGTCTTCGTCACTGTCCTTTCTACCTGCAACTCTACTTTCAGGGAGCTATGAACCCGCAATCCAAGGTGTCTTTTTGTTCAGCAACATTCCCTAGGACCTTACATAGTTAAGGTGGTACATTGGATACGTGCTTTCACCAGTCGTGGCATAGTATACAAGAGAAAGGTGGTAATGTTGGAGTTGTACAGTTCGTTGGTCTGGCCACAACTGCAGTACTGTGTGCAGTTCTAGTCACCTCACTACAGAAAGGATGTGATAGCACTAAAGGGGATACACAGGAGGTTCACCAGAATGTTGCCTGGAATGGAGCAACAAGGAGAGATTAAGGGTTGGATTGTTTGTCTCGAGCAGAGAAGATTGACGGGGGACATGAACGAGATGTATAAGATTATGAGGGATATGAACAGCAGCTGTTCCCATTGGTTGAAGGGTCAGTCATGAGAAGACATCGTTTTAGGGCAAGGGGCAGCAAATTCAAAGGGGATTTGGGAAAAAAAACCTTTTCACTCAGCAGGTGTGGGAATTTGGAATGTACTGCCTGGGAAGGTAGTGCAGGCCAAAAACTTTTCAACCTTTAAAAAAGTATTTGGATGAGTACTTTACATATCGTAACATTCAAGGATATCGGACAAGATTAGATTAGATTAGATTAAATTACTTACAGTGTGGAAACAGGCCCTTCGGCCCAACAAGTCCACACCGCCCCGCCGAAGCGCAACCCACCCATACCCCTACATTTACCACTTACCTAACACTACGGGCAATTTAGCATGGCCAATTCACCTGACCTGCACATCTTTGGACTGTGGGAGGAAACCGGAGCACCCGGAGGAAACCCACGCAGACACGGGGAGTCACCTGAGGCGGGAATTGAACCCGGATCTCTGGCGCTGTGAGGCAGCAGTGCTAACCACTGTGCCACCGTGCCGCCCACAAGTGCAGGAGACTGGAATTAGAATGCCTGTTGGGGTAGTTATGTTGGTGCAGACTCAATGGGCTGACGGGCCTTTTCTGTCCTGTATGAATCTATAAATAGTGAGGGAAGTGACAAAATCTTGGTGGATGTAATAAATCAAAGTGTAAGGACAAGGCAAGAAAGAACGGTATTTATATGAGAAACAGACTGTGTAGGAAAGAGCCAGACAGTATGAATTTAAGAATAAATCAATCAACAGAAAAAATCTAGAAATTACAAATTTAAAACTAAAGGTTCTACATCCAAATGCACAAAATGTGAAGCAAAAAAAAATGAACTGACAGCTAAAAAAAATAAGGATGATCAGATTGTTTTCACAAAGACAAACTCCAAGCCAATTTAACACAGTACATTTAAAAAACATGGTTCACCCAGGGACAAAGGGTTATCATGCTGCATAAGGTAGAATTCCTCGTTCCTATTAAGCATGCTATATCACATATTCTCTGCTTATGCTGAAAATGCTTTATAATATCTAGCTTATCTTGCAGCATTACAGCCTGTGTTCACCACAAGCAATTTGATCACCAGGATGCTTCTAGATAACATTCTTGTCCCTATGTCCCTCCATTTTTTACAGGAAGCTGCTCAATGTATCTCTCTCAGAAAGCTGCTTTCTGTCAGCAACTGACATACACTCAGTGTACAACACAGAAACAGACCCTTCCATCCAGCTCGTCCACGCCTACCAGATATCCCAACCTCATCTTGTCCCATTTGCCAGCATTTGGCCCATATCCCTCTAAAACTTTCCTATTCACATACCCATCCAGATGCCTTTTATCCTCTGGCAGCTCATTCCATACACGCATCACACTCTGCATGAAAAAGTTGCCCGAGGTCCCTTTTATTGGTGCATGTACAGAATGGAACGAAGACTGGCACTAACATGGACACACGCACAGAACAAACTGCACAAAACAATCACACTATTATCAACAGAGGTAAGCATTCTCAAAACTCCAGTTACTTAATCTCTCAGCGACATTATAAGTAAATTGCGCAGCTGGAACACGCATTATATAATAACTATCTGCAGATGGATAGAGTGGTAATCAGTTGTTTTGGATTTGCCCTACAGGATGTGACCAGAACATATCTGGATGGCTTTACGTAATATCGTACTCTTTGAACTATGGTTGATTCCCCCGATTGATGGGAATGGTGGGTCATTTTAATTTTGTAGTCATTCTTTTCCTTTTATTTTCTATCCAATATCCTGATCTCTCATCCTTGTTTGAGTAGTTGTACACTTCTTTTAAGCTTTAACATTTTTGGTAGGTCCATTCCTTGGAAATTTTATTTCTCATTTTAATGTTCAATCCTACATGTTCTGATGAATCCACTTAAATGTCTGCCACTGTGACTGTGATGATCTGTTTCTTGACAGAATTTGCTGGTTTACTCTCATGCCCTCACAATTGCTAGAGTAGTGTGCCCTCTTGTTGGCTCCAGATTGTTCTGTTCAAACAAGCTAACCAAAGAACATATCTTTGCCCACTTGATATTTTTCCCCAGTTAATACGTGGATGAAAAACACCATGATTATGCCCCACCTCTCGGACAAGCTATCAGGGGGCCTATAAACCATTCCCACAATGGATATTGTTTCTCATCTCTACCAAAAACATTTCTATCTCTTGGTTTTGTGAACATAAGTCATTCTTCTCTGTGCTAATACCATCAGTCTGTGAATAGCTTACCCTGTCCTGAAGAAGAGTTACATCAGAAATGTTGACTTCTGCACCTCATGATGCTGCCTGGTTTGCTGTGTTCTTCCAGCCTCCTGCCTGACTACTTCGGGTAAAACTGTGGCTCCCAAATAGAGCCTCCCTCTACTTTTAGAAAAGTTTCCTCTCCTTCCTAAATACTATGTATTCTTGAACATTCAGACCTTAATCTTGGCCATCTTGCCAAGATTGCTTTTGTTTTGTTAATAAAGTGATTAATACCTTTGTTCAGGCTGTGCTGTGCTTTGTGTTACATTTTTGGGTGATTTTTGAGTGATCATAAGCGATTTTCTTTTGCTGGTCTGCCTCTAACCCCACTTTTCCCATAGGCCCTATTATTTATATTAAGCGGTTTTCTGTTAAGTGAGGTTTTGCTTAAACGCAATTACAGCTTTTTGGAGAACTACCTGTAGTCATAGATATTGGCGAAGTGATAGACGGTGCTATCAAACAGTACTGGCACAGCAAAGACTTGCTCACCAATTTTCAGTTTGGGCTCCTCAGAAAGATTCAGCTCGTTACAGCCTTTAACCAAAAATTATGAACAAAAGAGCTGACTGCCCTCGTCACCAAAGCAGTATTTCATCAGCGTGGCATCAAGGATCCCTAACAAAACTGGAGTCAAAAGGGAATTGAGAGAAAGAGTTTGAAGTCACACAGAGCAGGAACAAAGATGGTTGTGGATGTGATGTCAGTCATTTCAGTCCCAAAAACCACACAGAGAATTCCCAGTGTAGTACCCTAAGCCAAACTCCTTAAATGAACTTCCTCCACCTTAATAAAAGCTTTGACAAAGGGTCGGTTAGACTCGAAATGTCAGCTCTTTTCTCTCCTTACAGATGCTGCCAGACCTGCTGAGATTTTCCAGCATTTTCTCTTTTGGTTCCTCCATCTTAAGCTCAGAAGTGGGAATCTTTGCTGATGTTTACACAACATTCAGTAGCATTCACAATTCTTCAGATGCTGACCAAGCAGCATGGCTCGAGCTCAAATGGCAAGTAACACAAGGCACTGAGCTAGTAGTCCACACACACGGCCTGGGTTGGAATCCTACAACGACAAATAGTGGAATCAAAACTCAAATGGAGACCATTCTCAAGTGTCACAAAAACCCATCTGCTTTGCAAAACCTTTCGGAAAAGAAATCTAGTGTCCTTACTTAGTCTGGCTCATGTGGTACCAGACCTTAATTGCCCTCTGAAATGGGCAAATAAGCAGTCTCATTGTAATCAATTGCTTACAAACCGCAAAAAAAAATGCAAAAACCAGGCAAATCATCTAGGAGAGCTAGGCACTGGAAACAAGAGCAGCAAACTCTTGTTGACCTTGCAAAGTCCTCCTCATCAACACCTGGGTCAGAGTGACAAAACTGAAAGAACTGTCTCGCAGATTAGGAAAGGAACAACCAAATACAGCCATAGTCACAGAATCATCCCCAACATTTGACTCCAGGCCCCACAAAATCTCTGAATGTCAAAAATGGGCAAGGAAAGATTTTGCTAATGACCCTACACTGCCCTCCCACATCATAAGAGCATTTCAATTTTACCCAAATCAAAACAGTCCACTTAACTGACATGCCACTCCCCATTCGTTCCCTTTAATTCTAATATATGTTGCTGTACTTTGCTGTCAATTCCAAAAGAATTGCTGCAACTCACTACAGCTCCTTCATAGCACCTCCCAAACCACCAACCTCTAGCATCTGTCAGGACAAGGGCTGCAGATGCATCAGAGCATGACTATTTGCAAGTTCCCCTCCAAACCACAAACCATTCTGACTGGAACCATGCTACCATTTCTTCATTGTCACTAGATCAATATCCTAGTACTCTTTTCTTAACAGCTCCTAGTTTAAATATACACCACAGATTTCAATAGTTCAAAAAAAAAACAACTTTAGGGTAATTAAGGTTGGCCAATAAATGCTGGCTGAGCCAACAGTACCATCTAAGAATAGTAAAAAAATTTTTTAAAACACATTTACAGTATCAGTACATGTAATTCAACAAGTCTGTACTGCAAGTGGAAAATGGTCAAAGATCATATCCCTGAATTTTTAAGGTGTGCTACAAATGAGATTCTACAGTCCCCACTCCTCCAAGGCTAAAACGTAGGGCACAAAATTAATTACCAAAGGTTTGAATCCTATCTGTCACCATTTCTGCAATGCAGATGGGGTGAACTGAAGAGAGAACAGCTGGATAACAGAATACATTTTATCAGAATTTGAATTCAAAAACATAATCTTGCCTATAAAAATCAATGTACATTACATTCTTTGGAAATAAAAATAGTTTCCACTAGAAAGGGTATAGTCAGATTACTTCTTATGGAAAGAAACAATTTGCTTCATTTAACATTTCAAACAGAATCTTGTAAAATCTCAGCGATATTGAAAGTAGAGATTTTCATAGGAGCATCTTTGAGAAATTTGACTATACACATCAGTCATTATTCTCTTCACAGCTGAAATAATAACTGGTGAACACGAAAATTAAGAGGCTAGACATGAAATCCTAATCATGACGTAGGATACGTAGAATGTCTGAAATGTGCATCCTCACAGGTCACCAGTTTGCAACGTAATATTTTCTTTTCATTAACAATATGCAATAGATTTAAATCGAAACATAGAGGAGCACCCTTCGATCAGCTCATGTTTCACCAACATCAATGTTAAATGTATGTATAGATGGACACAGTCGAAGAAAAAACGACAGATCTTCCCAAAACATAGTAATAGATACAGGTTTGAAGATGCGATGCTCAAAACGAATTCGCTTAGGGATGATAGCGCATCGGGCAATAATTTCTATCAAAGTTAATGATTCCCTTTCATATTTTATGCGAATATTCCCTTTTTTTTGTAAAATATACCAAAATCATAAAGGATAAGAGGCAGACTACCATGAAGATTGCGTCTCACTCTCTTGAGAATAAATTATTGAGATTCTCTGGAACAGAATTTAAAATGAAAAATGCTTATCGAATGTTATATGCTGCTTAATAGAACACTGAAAGCTTACCTCACTGGAGAGGCATAATATTTCTCGAAATTGTCCCTGAACAATGCTTTAACCTTCGTTGGTGCAACTCCAGATTATTCTGCACCAAACAAATCAACGACACATGTGGTCTTGCGTTGGTCACATGACAGCAATGACCAATCGCCAAAATCTCTTCCGCAGTGGAATACTCCAGGGTAAAGCTTTAAAATAGTTCCGAGTGGTTGAAGGAGAATGGGAATTTCTAGTTTTTTCTGCTGCTGAAATCTAACCTTAAAAATAAACAAATTTGGCTTGTTTCTGTTATAGCTGATTGGTCGCCGAATTCAAGTGATTTGGGGAGGTGGAAGTATCGTCCAGGATGTGTAGAGTTTGACAAGATGTTGGACGAAGAGATTTACTGGTCTTGCTACAGAATGCAAATAAACATTTTCTGTCGCAATAAGAATTAAATTGATAAGTGTTTGAGGAGAATATTGAATACGCTCTCATTTCTTGATGCACGCGTCCTCCTGTTTATATTCTGCCGTAAAACTGAAGTAGAAGTTGCATAATTCAGAAGGATGACGACATAAGGTGTCTAGTCATATTTACATTGTAATGGTTTGTATCAAACACAAGATTTGTGATCGTTCAGAGATTTTGAGTTCAGAAAAACAATCAAACCTGACTACTTATTTAAACTGTTTAGATCTAAACATTCCAGAGAAAAGATAAAGTTGAAACAACACTATCAAAGTCAAATGTGATTGTGCCATTGTATCCCTAGTCTCTCTCGATTTATGGATTTTGATTATTGCTAGTTACATGAACCGCTTCGCGTTCCCGACGTTGCCCAATCGAAGAATTGCACGTATGTGATTTCATCCTTACAATTGAAGAAAGGTTACACTCGAAACGTCAACTTCTACACCATCTAATGTTGCCTGGCTTACTGTGTTCTTCCAGCCTCCTGCCTGTCTCCTTCATCCTGACAACTTACATTTTGTCACAGAAATTTAAGAGTGCATACATGAGGATCAATGGTCGGCACAACATCGTGGGCTGAAGGGTCTGTTCTGTGCTGTACTGTTCTATGTTCTCTGTAGTGCCTTTGCTAAGTAAAACACAACATAGGAACATGATGAAATAAGATTTTACACTGGCAGACACAAGGGCAGTGACCAAAACTTTGATCAACGTAAGGAAGGTTGAAAAGGAGGAAACATAAGAAATACTTAAAGAAGGAATTCCAGAGTTAGGAGGGTGAATGCACACCACCAATTATAGATTAGATTAGGTTCCCTACAGTATGGAAACAGGCCCTTCTGAAGGTCCACACTGACCCTCCAAAGAGTAACCCACTAAGACCTGTTTCCCCAACCCTATATTTATCCCTGACTAATGCACCCAACACTATGGGCAATTAAATATGGTCAATTTAGCTGGCCTGCACATCTTTGTATTGTGGCAAGAAGCCAGAGAACCCAGAGGAAAGCCACGCAGACATGGGGAGAATGTCCAAACTCCACACAGACAGTCACCTGAGGCAATGGTCGAACCTCGGTCCCTAGCACTGTGAGGCTGTAGTGTTAACCACTGAGCCACCATGTCACTCATAATTAGGAATAAACATAGAACAGTACAGGCCCTTCAGCCCTCAGTGTTGTGCTGCCTTTCAACCTACTCTAAGATTGGTCTAATTTACATACCCTTCATTGTACTATCTTTCATGTGCCTATCAAAGAGTCACTTAAATGTCCCTAATGTATCTGACTCTACTACTATTGCTGGCCACTCCATGCGCCCACTACTCTCTGTGTGCAGAACTTACCTCTGACATCTCCCCTAAACATTCCTCCAATTAGCTTAAAATCATGCCCCCTCATGCTAGACATTTCAGCCATGGGAAAAAAGTCTCTGGTCATCCAATTTATCTATGTCTCTCAACATCTTGTACAGCTCTCATCTTCCGTTCCAGTGAGAAAAGCCTTAGCTCTCTCAACTTCGTAAGACATGCCCTCCACTCCAGGCAGCATCCTGGTAAATCTCCTCTGCACCCTCTCTGAAGTTTCCACATCTTTCCTGTAATGAGGCGACCAGAACTGAACATAATGTTCCAAGTATGGTCTATCCAGGGCTCTGTACAGCTGCAGCATTACTCGCAGCTCTTAAACTCAATCTTCTTACTAATGAAAGCCAACACACCATACAATTGTCTTACAATTGTGTACTCCACAACTACCTGATGAAGGAACACTGCTCCAAAAGCTAGTGCTTTCAATTAAACCTGTTGGACTAAAACCTGGTGTTGTGTGATTTTTAACTTTGTTCACACCAGCCCAACACCAGCATCTCCAAATCATACGCCTTCTTAACAACCCTATCAATTTGGGTGGCAACTTTGAGGGACCTATGAACTTGGACCCCAAGATCCCACTGTCCCTCCACACTGCCAAGAATCCTACCTTTCACCCCGTATTCTGCATTCAAATTCAACCTTCTAAAATTAATCAATTCACCCTTTTCCGGGTTGAACTCCATTTGCCACTTATCAGCCAGTTCTGCAATCTGTCAATGTCCAATTGCAAACTACAACAGCCCTCCACACTATCCATAACTCCACCAACCTTTGTGTCATCAGCAAACTTACTAACCCACACTTCCACTTCCACATCCAAGTTATTTATAAAATTCACAAAGAGCAGAAGTCTCATAATTTATCCTTGTGGAACACCCCTGGTCACCAAGCTCCAGACTGAATACTTTCCATCTACCAGCACCCTCTGTTTTCTATGAGCCAACCAATTCTGTATCCAGACATCCAGGTTTACCTGTATCCCATGCCTCCTCACTTTCTGAAAGCCTACCATGGGGAACCTTATCAAATACCTTCCTAAATTCATACACACCACATCCACTACTCTCCCTTCATCAATGTATTTTGTCACATCCTAAAGGAATTCAACAAGATTTGTGAGGCATGACCTGCTGACTGTCTGTAATAAAACTATGGTTTTCCAAGTAATTATAAATCATCTCTCTCAGAATCCTCTCCAGTACTTTGCGCACCACTGACATAAGACTGACTGGTCTGTAATTCCCACGATTCCCTTTCTTGAACAAGTGAATAACACTTCACATCCTCCAATTATCTGGCACTACTCCAGTGGACAGTGAGGACGCAAAGATCATCAGCAGTGACACAGCAATCTCTTCCCTCACTACCTGTAGTAACCTAGGGTATATCCCATCTGGCCTAGGGTATTTATCTATCTTTACATTTTCCAACATTTTCAGCACATCCTCCTTCCTAACATCAACCTGTTTTAGCATATCAATCTGTTTCAACTGTCCTCAGAAATGTCAAGGTCCCTCTCAGTAGTGAATGCTGAAGCAAAATGTTCCGTAAGGACCTCCCCACTTCCTCTGACTCCAGCCTCCAGTTCCCTCCACTATCCATGATCAGTCCTACCCTCACTCTGGCCATCCTCTTGTTCCTCACATAAGTGTAGAATGCCTTAGGATTTTCCTTAATCCTACCCATTAAAGGTTTCTCATGCCCCATTCCAGCTTTCCTAAGTCCATTCTTCAGTTTATTCCTGGCTATCTTGTAACCGTCTAAAGCCTTGTCTGATCCTTGCCTCCTCAACCTTAAGTAAGCTTCCTTCTTCCTTTTGACTAGATGTTCCACAAGGGTGGAAAGACCATCAAAGATGATGGTCTTTCAATCCATCATCCCTTCCTTGCCTCAGTGGAACAAGCCTGTCCAGTACTATCAGCAAGTGCTTCCTTAACAACCTCCACATTTCTATTGTGCGTTTCCCTGAGAACATCTGTTCTCAATTTAGGTGCCCCAGTTCCTGCTTAATAGCGTTGTAACTCTCCCTCCCCCAATTAAATTCATTCCAATACTGTCTGCTCCTATCCCTCTCCATGAGTATAGTAAACATCAGGGACTTGTGATCACTATCACCAAAATGCTCTCCCACTGAGAGATCTGACACCTTCCCTGGTTCATTGCCAAGCACAAAATCCAATATGGCCTCCCCTCTCATCAGCCTATCTACATAATGCACCAGGAACCTTTTCTGGACACACCTGACAAAAACAAAAATAGGATATTCTTCTTTAATTTGATTTAATTCACCAAGAAGTACATGTTTCCTTACTCAAGACTTTATTTTGTAAAGAGGTTGCTCAAATAGTACCAACGAATGTAGAATTTAATTGTTTGACTATATATAGCAGATATTTTTATTACACTGACATTTTTACTCATTTTTGCTTCATAGTTTTTTTTACAGTTAACTTTTACAATCCCCAAGGTCACCATGTGGTTTGCTTAAGCTACAAAAGTCAATAGGGTTTTTTTGCTATAGGGGAAGAGAGCATGCACCCATCTTGAGGTGTTTCTGCTGGGAAGAGGAGGGGTTGGTGGGGAGGTTTTCCATTTGGGGGATACTGCTATGTGGGGTGGTGGAGTTTATTTTGTTCTGATGGGGATGGGGGGTGGCACATACCTCACTTTTTCAAGGTTTGCATTTGTTTACCGATTATTGGAGAAAAGGAGGAGGAGAGGGGTCCTAATTAAGGTATACAAGATAATGAGAGGCATAGATAGAGTCGATAGCCTTCGGCCCAACAAGTCCACACCGCCCCGCCGCCCCCACCCATACCCCTACCTTTACCCCTTACCTAACACTACGGGCAATTTAGCATGGCCAATTCACCTGACATGCACATCTTTGGACTGTGGGAGGAAACCGGAGCACCCGGAGGAAACCCACGCAGACACGGGGAGAACGTGCAAACTCCACACAGTTAGTCGCCTGAGGCGGGAATTGAACCCGGATCTCTGGTGCTGTGAGGCAGCAGTGCTAACCACTGTGCCACCGTGCCGCCCCTTACAAATGATGTTTAAATGTCACAATACAGTACTGAGCTTTTACTTCACTCTAGGTCTAAATTTTGTGAACAAGGAGATAGAACTAGTAAATTGTTGGCACATCAGTTGCACCAAATCATCTGAATTAATTCCACAAATTAAAGCTAATTCAGATGTCATGTCAGACCCATTAGAAATCAACAAGACTTTTAAGGAATTTTACATTTCACTTTATTCATCTGGACGTTCTTCTGCTACAGCAGATTTTGATATTTATTGATAAGAATAACATACCTACTATTGATGAAAATGTGGCAAAGGAATCAGAACAACCAATCATAGCAACAGAACTTGAGGCTACAGCTATATCACTACAAAGTGGTAAAAGTCCTGGACCCGATAGTTTTCTGGCCGAGTTTTATAAAACATTTTGGAGAAAGCTGACTCCACTTTTGGTAGATGTGTTTGTTGAAGCATTTAATTCTGGCTCTCTTTTTCAATCTTTTACTCAGGCATAAATTTCTTTGCTTTTAAAGAAAGACAAAGACTGTGTGGTTCATATCACCCCATAAGTCTGCTAAATTTTGATTGTAAATTATTGTCAAAAACTATTGGCCTGATGTTTGCAAACCATCCTTCCATCTATTATATTCTTGGATCTAACAGGATTTATTCACAACAGGCACTCCTTTTTTTTAATCTTAGGCAGGTATTTAATGTTATTTACAATTATTCCCCATCCACTCTCCCTGATGCTTTGATATCTTTAGATGCTAAAAAAGCCTTTGATAGAGTGGAATGGAATTATCTTTTTCTTGGACAAATTTGGCTTTGGGGAAAGTTTTATTTCTTGGATCAAACGACTCAATGCATCACCGTAGGCCTCTGTTAGGACCAATAACATGAATTCTGATTATTTCTACCTTAATCATTCCAATAGACAAGGTTATCCTTTGAGTCCACTGTGGTTTGCAGTTTTAATTGAACCTCTATCTATTGTTCTATTACGCATACTGATTTCTCTGGCATTATTAGAAATGGTATGGAGTTGAAGATTACCCTCGATGCAGATAACCTTTTGCTATTTTTCTCAAACTTATCTCTCTCCATTTCCAACACACTTTCAGTTTTAGAATCTTTCAGTAAGATTTCTGGATATCAATTGAATTTTAGCAAAAATGAGATTTGTGCCATCAATAAGCCTGCCAGGGAATACCCATTAGATAATTTACCATTTAATATTGCCAACTCTGGTTTTGTTTATCTTGGTTTACAAATGGCAGAAACACTAGACAATTTGTACAGGAAAAGATTTGAACCACTACTGATACAAATTAAATGAGACTTCGAATTAAGTCTCTCCTTAATTTGTCTGTTGCTGCTAGAATTAATTCCAGTAAAATGAATATTTTTCCATAATTTTCTTATTTATTTCAAAGCATACCAATTTTTCGCCCTCTTTCCTTTTTCTGTAAAGTAGGTAGACTCATTCATGAATTTATTTAGAATAAAAAACCTCCTAGGTTATGAAAACAGTTGCTACAGTGACCTAAGGTACTAGGAAGAATGGCACTGCCAAATATTTTGTTTTATTATTGGGTAGCAAACATTAGAAATTTGGACTATTGGCTCCAATATGAGAACCTTGATGCTCTCCCAGTTTGATTAGACTCCCTACAGTGTGGAAACAGACCCTTTAGCCCAACAAGTTCCACACTGACCTTCCAAAGAATAACCCATCTCTCTCTAACTAATGCACCTAACACTACTGGCAAGTTAGCATGGCCAATTTACCTGGCCAATTTACGCAGACAATCACCTGAGGCTAGAATCAAACCTGGGTCCCTGGTGCAGTGAGGGCAGCAATGCTAACCACTGAGCCACCATGTGCCACTATTGAGGCAAATTCCATCT
The DNA here is from genome assembly GCF_047496795.1 of Chiloscyllium punctatum. Taxonomy (NCBI): domain Eukaryota; kingdom Metazoa; phylum Chordata; class Chondrichthyes; order Orectolobiformes; family Hemiscylliidae; genus Chiloscyllium; species Chiloscyllium punctatum. The sequence continues at coordinate 38,682,025 of NC_092779.1, forward strand.
ATCTGGTAACATTGAAGGTTTTATTGCATTCTCCTCTCCTTTCCCCAACCTCTATTTGCATGAACAATATAATTGTTTTATTCTATCTTAAAATTTGGTTTCAATTTAGATGCCACTTTGGCTTTCAGTCATTTTCTACAAAGGTGCCGTTAGTGGCAAATCATATTTTCCTTCCATCTTTAGTGGACAGTGCTTTTTCTGGTTGGGCTAAGTTAGGAATACAAACTGTGAAAGGTGTATATATTGATGGTGTCTTTGCATCTTTATAACAATTAGTTGATAATTTTCACTTCCTAAAAACCATTTCTTTAGATACCTCCAAGTTTGCAATTTTGTCTATAGTTCATTTCAGGTTTTCCTGCCCTTCCTAATGATTCTGATTTTGAAATCTTTCTAGAACCACTTTCTTCATTAAAGGGGGTTATTTCAGCTATTTATTCAAACATTCATAAAGTATGATCAGATTTTCTTAATTCTATTTAAAGCCACCTGGGAGGCAGATCTGGAAGAAATAATTCTGGGTGATGTGTGGGTTGTATTTGTTCTATTTGTGCAAAACAGTTTTATTCAGTGCATGATTCTACACTGCACCCACTACACCAAAATTTGCCTTGCAAACATATTTGAGAATGTGCCTCCATCCTGCGATCGGCATCAACAAAACCCAGAAAATTATATGCACATGTCATGGCTCTGCCTTTCTTTAAGTAGATATTGGACTGATATCTTTTATACCTTATCTCAGGTATCCGGTGAAAATCTTACTCCTAATGCTATTACTGCTTTGCTTGCGATGTCACCCTCTCTACCTAATCTTTCTTCCCCTGAAAAAGACATGATAGCATTCACTACCCTATCGGTCAGAAGATTGATATTGTTAAAATGGAAGCCCTTAATTCCACCTACTCATATACACTGGGTTAGAAACGATTAGGTTATCCATATCTGGTTCCTCTAACAAATATACAAAAATCTGGAACCCTTTTCTTTCATATTTTTCTTTCAACAGTCTTTTTAATTGTTACAGACTGAGGAATCTTTTGTTGTGCCAGTTTTTTTTTCTGTTTTTTCTTTTTTTTCCTTTTGCTAATGCAGTTATCTTATCACTGGTCTAATCTAATATGGTTTTGTGCTTTGTATATGTTTATATTTATTAGTGTTATTCATTTTTTTTGTATCTTGGGGGATGGAAATGCCATGGAGAGGGTGGTCGGGATTTTGTTTACAGTTGTTTATTGCTTGTGATTGCATCTTGTCCTGCTGTCATTTTTGGAAAAAAAGCAATAAAATAATTTTTAAAAAATCCTGTACACTCAATACAAGACGTCCCTGATCCGGGCATCTGGGAAGCAGCATACCATCTGAGAGGATCACTCGTGACCATAAAATCTCCTGGTTGTTTCTCTCACGATTGAATCTCCTATCATGATCATTCTCCTACTCACCCACTCCTCTTCTGAGCCAGAGCAGCCTAAGTGTCAGAAACCTGGCCACTGAGGCTTTCCCCTGGTAGGTCACCCCCCCACCGCCACCAACAACCCCACCACCCCCCAACAACGTCCCCCGTCCCCCGTCCCCCATCCCCCACACCCAAACAGTATCCAAAATGGTATACTTATTATTGAGGGGAACAGCCACAGGGAATCCCTGCACTGTCTGCCTATGCCCCTTCCCTCTCCTGACAGTCACCCAGCTACCTTTACCCTGTAACATAGGTGTGAGTACCTCCCTATAACTCCACTGTATCACCTCTTCAGCTTCCTGAATGATCTGAAGTTCATTCAGCTCCAGCTCGAGTTCCCTAAAACGGTCTGTGAGGAGCAGGAGTGGGGTGTACTTCTTGCAGGTAAAGTCAGCAGACACCAATAGTGGCCCTTACCTGCAATTGCCTCTATCCCCTCTGCTCTATATTGCCAAGAGAGATTGAATAAATGGAAAAATAATCCTTATCTTACCTATCCTCCCCACACGGTCTTTTATTTTTGGTTAGGAATGCTCAGGAGATCAGAATTAGCTCAGCACCGATATCTCGAGATATTAGAGTCGATCATTGGTGAAGTAATGAACTTGAAAATAAGGTACAATAATTTTGACTGGTGCCACTGTTTAAGAAAGGTAGTAAGGACAAGCCAGAGAACTACAGACCAGTGAGGAGAAAGTGAGGACTGCAGATGCTGGAGATCAGAGCTTAAAAATGTGTTGCTGGAAAAGCGCAGCAGGTCAGGCAGCGTCAAAGAAGCAGGAGAATCGACGAGAATCGAGACATATATCCTTGGTGGTGTGGTCTGTTTGGAGGTGGCGGAAATGACAATGTATCTGGAAGTTGGTGGAATGGTAGGTGAGGACCAGTGGGGTTCTGTCCTGGTGGCGATTGGAGGGGCGGGGTTCAAGGGCGGAGGAGCGGGAAGTGAGCCTGGTGGGCAAGTTGTTGGAGGGAATCCTGAGGGACAGGATTTAGAAAGGCAACGACTGATTAGGAATAGTCAACATGGCTTTGTGTGTGGGAAATCATGTTTCACAAACTTGATTGAGTTTTTTGAAGAAGTAACACCAAGGATTGATGAGGGTAGAGTGGTAGAAGTGATCTATATGGACTTCAGTAAGTCGATCAACAAGGTTCCCCTTGGGAGACTGGTTATCAAGGTTAGATCTCACGGAATACAGGGAGAAATAGCCATTTGGATACAGAACTGGCTCATAGGTGTCAGAAACCTGGCCACTGTGGCTTTCCCCTGGTAGGTCACCGCCCCCCCCCACCTCCACCAACACCCCCCCACCCTCACCCCCATCCCCACCCCCAAACAGTATCCAAAATAGAACACTTATTATTGAGGGGAACAGCCACAGGGAATCCCTGTACTGTCTGCCTATTCTATTCTGGCACAGAGGGTGATGATGGACAGTTGTTTTTCAGACTGGAGGCCTATGACCAGCAGAGTGCCACAAGGATTGGCACTGGGTCCACTACTTTTCATCATTTATATAAATGATTTGGATGTGAGCATAAGTGGTACAGTTAGTAAGTTTGCAGATGACACCAAAATTGGAGGTGTAGTGGACCGCGAAGAAGGTTACCTCAGATTACAATGGGATCTTGATCATATGGGCCAATGGGCTGAGAAGTGACAGGTGCAGTTTAGATTAGATTACTTACAGTGTGGAAACAGGCCCTTCGGCCCAACAAGTCCACACCGCCCCGCCGAAGCGTAACCCACCCAAACCCCTACATCTACATTTTACCCCTTACCTAACACTATGGGCAATTTAGCATAGCCAATGCACCTGGCCTGCACATCTTTGGACTGTGGGAGGAAACCGGAGCACCCGGAGGAAACCCATGCAGACACGGGGAGAACGTGCAAACTCCACACAGTCAGTCGCCTGAGGCGGGAATTGAACCCAGGTCTCAGGCGCTGTGAGGCAGCAGTGCTAACCACTGTGCCACCGTACCGCCCACAAATTTAATTCAGATAAATGTGAGGTGCTACATTTTGGGAAAGTAAATCTTAGCAGGACTTATACACTTAACGGTAAGGTCCTAGGGAGTGTTGCTAAACAAAACGTGCAGGTTTATAGCTCCTTGAAAGTGGAGTCACAGGTAGATAGGATAGTGAAGAAGGCGTTGGGTATGCTTTCCTTCATTGATCAGAGTATTGACTATATGACTTGGGAGGTCATATTGCAGCTATATAGGACATTGGTTAGACCACTATTGGAATATTATGTACAATTCTGGTTTACTAAGATGTTGTGAAACCTGAAAGGGTTCAGAAAAGATTTACAAGGATGTTGCCAGGGTTGGAGGATTTGAGCTATAGGGAGAGGCTGAACAGGCTGGGGCTGTTTTCCCTGGAGCATCGGAGGCTGAGGGGTTACCTTATATAAAGCAGTGAGGGGCTTGATAGGTAAATAGACAAAGTAATTTCCCCAGGATGGGGGTAATCAAAACTTAGAGGGCTTGGGTTTAAGGTTAGAGGGGTATGATTAAAAAGTGAGTGAAATGCAATGTTTTCACACAGAACATGTTGCATGTATAGAATGAGCTGCCAGAAGAAGTGGTGGCGGCTGATACAATTAAAACATTTAAAAGGCATCTGGGTGGGTATATAAATAAGAAGGGTATAGATGAATATGGACCAAATGCTGGCAAATGGGACGGGATATATTCATCCTAGCCAACCAGGAGTCTGTTTCCATGCTGTGTATCTCTAAGACTGTGTAACACTGAGGTATTTAGGTGGGATTTCATTGTTAAATTAACTTGTTCAATTGACATCAAAGTAAAAGGAAAAATTTCTAGAATATGTTCTGAAGAATTTCCTTGGCTGGTGTATCTCTATCCAACTAGAAAGATGGGCTGGATATGGTACTAGGAATAAAGAGGGTTAAGTTTCTGTCACTTGGAACATTTGGGTAAGAGTAATTATTGCAGCAAGGTTTAAATGAGTCCTGGAGAAGAGCAAGAAACAATACAAAGTAGAATTTCTAAACTGAAAGTAAACTCACTTCAATGGGATTAAAAGAGATCTGACAAAGTAAAATGGAATTTAAGTTCAAAGGATAACAATAACAGGAAAAAGAGTGATTGTCAGCTGGATACATTCCGATAAGGGCGAAAGGCAGGAGAACCAAAACCGGAGTTCCTGGCATCTGAAGGAAATGTGTGTATGATTTATTTCAAGCTTTTTCAAGGAAGAACCAGGCCAAACATAATTACAGGTCTTATAAAGCATGTTTTGGTAGCACAATTTGGCTATAATGTTACTGAAGAATTAGGACACGGCATTTTCACAAACACTTAACTCTGTTCGCAGTGACATGATTCCTGCAACGATCGTTTTGCACCTTTCATTCTGCGCCTATGTCAACACCGAAGTGTCTGCGCCGTTCTGTGTCTGAGATGATGTCAGCTGCTGCCAGAGCATGTGAGAGGTACAGAACTATATATTGAGCAACTTCATCTCAAAAATTAAACTAATAAATGTTCATTGCTCTCCCCCGAGACAAGAATATTCTTGTATAATTCGTATATAAGTCCTGTATAAGTCCTGCTGCAAGACTGCATTATCCTTATACATACCATTTGCCATTCTTATTTGCTCTGGTACCTGCATATTTCACAATCTACTTCCAGATTATTTTTTTTTGCAAAAAGAATGTTAGCAAGAAGTGTCCTGATGATAAAATTGCAGGTGGTGAATGCAAAAGAAAATCTATAACACTGGAAGAGAAGCTAGATGTTATGAAGTGTTTTTAGCGTTAGAAGAGAACATGTGATACAGCTTGCTTAACAGGAATAAGGGAATTGGTCTTACGCACCATTAGAGGCAACGCTGAAAAGATTAAAGCAAGCTGTAATGCTGGAACAAGTCTGAGTGCCAGCAAATCTGTGATGTCATAGTCAAAGGAACTTGAGGAGATGGAGAGGCTTCTAAGTGTTTGGATAGAAGATCAGACAAAAAAAGTGACCTGGGACAATGTTTCTTATTATAAAAGAGAAAGTTTTTTCCGTTAATGAAGAGCTGAACAAAAAAACTCAAAATCCTGCAGATGTGCCTGCCTTTAGTGCTACCAGTGGGTGGTTTGCTGATTGTAAGTACTGCAATACATTCCATAATGTAAAGTTAATTGGTGAATCTACCTGCGCTGATGAAGAGCAGGCACTGGCCTTTTATCCCTTGGTAAAAAAAAAATGATGAAGAACACTACACCCTAGACAAAATCTTAAATTTGGATTAGACAGATTTATATTGGATGTGAATGCCAGCAAAAACCTACATTTCTAAGAATGAAACACATGCTCCAGACTTTGCAATGGCAATGGATCATATGACTGCTGGTTGCAAATGCCACTGGATGCTTAAAGCTTAAGCCTGTGCTGGTATACCACTCTACCAATCCATGAGACTTGAAGGGTTACCTTAAGTCTACTCTGGGTATCTACTTCAGATCAAGCAAAAAAGATTGGATGATAGGGCAATTTTTTCTGACCTTATTGTTGATATTTTGAATGATGCTTTTAGACAGTACTGTAGGCAAACAAATTTGGATATCACGGCTCTCCACATCCTGAATAATGCACCAATCCATCCTGCCAAGATCGGTGAACTTTCTGAAAATATCAGCGTGCTATTTCTACCTCCAAACACAACTTCTCTCATTCAACCTAAGGCCAAGGTGCAATTTCAGCTTTTAAAGCTTATTATTTAAGATGCATATTCAAGAGGCTGATTGCAGCTACCGATGGAGATAATGAGGATGGTGTTCTTCAATTCTGGATGAGCTTTAACATCAAGAATGCTACTGACATTATTGTGAAGGCCTGGGGTAATGTCAGTAAGGACTGCCTCCATGCAGTTTGGCAGCAGTTTCTCCTGCATTTTTTCAAGATTTTAAAGGATGTGAACCACCAGAAGAGGTCCCAAAAATCAAAGAGCAGTGTTTTGCCCTTGCAAAGCTGGTTGGTTTCGAAGAAGTGGCAAATGAGGATATTGAACAGCTGCTTGATTCCCATTGTGAAGACCTCTCTACAACAGCTTATCACTGAGGGGTAAGTGGAAGCTGGAGGTGAAAAGAATGAAGTCCAGGATGCAGCACCACGAGAGTTTTCGGGTGACCATCCTCAAAGGCAGACTTCAGGACAGACAGCAGAGCAGAGAAAAGTGGCCGAAGAGAGGCACTCCTATACACACACATACACACAGACACACGTATATACAGACACGCACACAGACACTCACACACACTCCTACAGATACACACACTCCCACCTTCACACATGCATCCTTTCACAGACCTAAACACTTTACACTCACACACACACATATACACTCTCTCTCACAGACACTCACAACCCCCCGCCCCAGACACACACACACTCCTACACACACACACACACACATGCATCCTCTCACAGACGTAGACCCGTCTACACTCACACACTCACATATATACACTGTCTCTCACACCCACAACTCCCCACCCCAGACAGACAGGCAGACACACAAAAACCCATATGAACACATATATGTTTGTGGGGTGAATTTGTACTTGCAGCATTGTACTTACATTGTACATTGCTCAAAAACTGCATGAATCCATATAAGAATCTGTTAACTCACATTTTAGATTAGAATGAGTCTAAAAGTTATGGCACAGACAGGGAACACAGGGTGCTAACACCGTCAACATCTTACCTGGCTGACGCCAATTGTTACAGTTAACCTGAGAATGTAACTTTTAAAGAAGGTTTTGTGGTTTACATATGAAAGAAATGAAACTATCATGGATATTCCAATAGGTGAGATATTCAACAAACAATCAAGATATTTTTCAATGTATAATTTCAGTTACATCACACTGTAAACTTTTGCTATAAATTCTGTGCCTTACAATTGTGTCCTCCACAACCATCTGATGAAGGAGCTGCGCTCCGAAAGCTAGTGCTTCCAATTAAACCTGTTGGACTATAACCTGGTGTTGTGTGATTTTTAACTTTGTACACCCCAGTCCAACACCGGCATCTCCAAATTATTTCCATTTCTCTTTTGCCTTCTATCCTGAGGGAAACTGAGAGACCGTTGCAGATCTTAGAGGACGACAATTAAAATGCAGAACGCAGCAGAGTAGCAATTTACTCAAAATTACATCAACTGGCACCCTATGAACAATTTCTTCAAGACTGAAGAAAAAGGGGAAAGCAGCAAAAACTGGAATGCCTTTTTTAAACCAACCCCCCAAGAAAGAGTCAGAAGATAATCAACCACAGCCATCAACTTCTGTAACCACAACTGCACCTGACGGGGTTTATGATAATGACCCTCTGTCCCTGAATTAACAATATGTTTTTCAATGTAATGTGTTAAATTTATTTTTGTTTCTTTAATAAATATGATGAATACTTTCATTCACGCAGTGCTAGAATTTGTGTTAGGCAAAAGTGAGGAGTGCAGATGCTGGAAACCATAGTTTAGATTAGAGTGGTGCCGGAAAAGCACAGCAGGTCAGGCAGCATCTGAGGAGCAGGAAAATCAACATTTCGGGCAAAAGCCCTTCATCAGGAATAGAGCATATAATCTGTGTTAGGCTGTTGGGTGATGTTTGAACGATTGTGAGTGATATTGTTTGCTGGTCCGTCCCTAACGTCACTTTTCCCATAGGTCCTATTATTTCTATTAAACGATTTTCTAATTAAGCGAGGTTTTGCTGGAATGCAACTACGGCATTACAGAACTACTTGCAGTTGAGAAATGCAGTCAAGGTAGAGTCATAGAGTCGTAGAGATGTACAGCATGGAAACAGACCCTTCGGTCCAACCCGTCCATGCCGACCAGATCTCCCAACCCAATCTAGTCCCACCTGCGAGCACCTGGCCCATATCCCTCCAAACCCTTCCTATTCATATATCCATCCAAATGACTCTTAAATGTTGCAATTGTACCAGCCTCACCACATCTTCTGGCAGCTCATTCCATACACATACCACCCTCTGTGTGAAAAAGTTGCCCCATAGGTCTCTTTTATATCTTTCTCCTCTCACCCTAAACCTATGCCCCCTAGTTCTGGATTCCCTGACCACAAGGAAAAACCTTTGCCTATTTATCCTATCCATGCCCTTCATAATTTTGTAAACCTCTATAAGGTCACCCCTCAGCCTCCGATGCTCCAGGGAAAACAGCCCCAGCCTGTTCAGCCTCTCCCTATAGCTCACATCCTCCAACCCTGGCAACCTCCTTGTAAATCTTTTCTGAACCCTTTCAAGTTTCACAACACCTTTCTGATAGGAAGGAGACCAGAATTGCACGCAATATTCCAACATGACCTAACCAATGTCCTGTACAGCCACAACATAACCTCCCAACTCCCGTATTCAATACTCTAACCAATAAAGGAAAGCATGCCAAACGCCTTCTTCACTATCCTATCTACCTGCGACTCCACTTTCAAGGAGCTATGAACCTGCACTCCAAGGTCTCTTTGTTCAACAACACTCCCTAGGACCACTCCCGAGGTTGTCTGAAAAACAACCCTCCACCACCACCCTCTGTCTTCTCCCTTTGAGCTAGTTCTGTCTCCAAATGGCTAGTTCTCCCTGTATTCCATGAGATCTAACCTTGCTAATCAGTCTTCCACATTGAACCTTGTCGAACGCTTTACTGAAGTCCATATAGATCACTGGATTAGTGGTGCTGGAAGAGCACAGCAGTTCAGGCAGCATCCAACGAGCAGCGAAATCAACGTTTCGGGCAAAAGCCCTTCATCAGGAATAAAGGCAGTGAGCCTGAAGCATGGAGAGATAAGCTAGAGGAGGGTGGAGGTGGGGAGAGAGTAGCATAGAGTATAATGGCTGAGTGGGGGAGGAGATGAAGGTGATAGGTCAAGGAGGAGAGGGTGGAGTGGATAGGTGGAAAAGAAGATAGGCAGGTCGGACAAGTCCGGTAAAGTCATGGAGACAGTTACTGAGCTGGAAGTTTGAAACTAGGATGAGGTGGGGGAAGGGGAAATGAGGAAGCTGTTGAAGTCCACATTGATGCCCTGGGGTTGAAGTGTTCCGAGGCGGAAGATGAGGCGTTCTTCCTCCAGGCGTTTGGTGGTGAGGGAGTGGTGGTGAAGGAGGCCCAGGACCTCCATGTCCTCGGCAGAGTGGGAGGGGAGTTGAAATGTTGGGCCACGGGGCGGTTTGGTTGATTGGTGCGGGTGTTTCGGAGATGTTCCCTAAAGCGCACTGCTAGGAGGCGTCCAGTCTCCCCAATGTAGAGGAGACCACATCAGGAGCAACGGATACAATAAATGATATTAGTGGATGTGCAGGTGAAACTTTGATGAATGTGGAAGGCTCCTTTAGGGCCTTGGATAGAGGTGAGGGAGGAGGTGTGGGCACAGGTTTTACAGTTCCTGCAGTGGCAGGGGAAAGTGCCAGGATTGGAGGGTGGGTCGTAGTGGGGTGTGGACCTGACCAGGTGGTCACGGAGGGAACGGTCTTTGCGGAAGGCGGAAAGGGGTGGGGAGGGAAATATATCCCTGGTGGTGGGGTCTTTTTGGAGGTGGCGGAAATGTCGGCGGATGATTTGGTTGATGCAAAGGTTTGTAGGGTGGAAGGTGAGCACCAGGGGCGTTCTGTCCTTGTTACGGTTGGAGGGGTGGGGTCTGAGGGCGGAGGTGCGGGATGTGGACGAGATGCGTTGGAGGGCATCTTTAACCAATCCCGCACCTCCGCCCTCAGACCCCACCCCTCCAACCGTAACAAGGACAGAACGCCCCTGGTGCTCACCTTCTACCCTACAAACCTTCGCATCAACCAAATCATCCGCCGACATTTCCGCCACCTCCAAAAAGACCCCACCACCAGGGATATATTTCCCTCCCCACCCCTTTCCGCCTTCCGCAAAGACCGTTCCCTCTGTGACTACCTGGTCAGGTCCACACCCCCCTACGACCCACCCTCCAATCCTGGCACTTTCCCCTGCCACCGCAGGAACTGTAAAACCTGTGCCCACACCTCCTCCCTCACCTCTATCCAAGGCCCTAAAGGAGCCTTCCACATTCATCAAAGTTTCACCTGCACATCCACTAATATCATTTATTGTATCCGTTGCTCCCGATGTGGTCTCCTCTACATTGGGGAGACTGGGCGCCTCCTAGCAGAGCGCATTAGGGAACATCTCCGAGACACCCGCACCAATCAACCAAACCGCCCCGTGGCCCAACATTTCAACTCCCCCTCCCACTCTGCCAAGGACATGGAGGTCCTGGGCCTCCTTCACTGCCGCTCCCTCACCACCAGACGCCTGGAGGAAGAACGCCTCATCTTCCACCTCGGAACACTTCAACCCCAGGGCATCAATGTGGACTTCAACAGCTTCCTCATTTCCCCTTCCCCCACCTCATCCTAGTTTCAAACTTCCAGCTCAGTAACTGTCTCCATGACTTGTCCGGACTTGTCCGACCTGCCTATCTTCTTTTCCACCTATCCACTCCACCCTCTCCTCCTTGACCTATCACCTTCATCTCCTCCCCCACTCACCCATTGTACTCTATGCTACTCTCTCCCCACCCCCACCCTCCTCTAGCTTATCTCTCCATGCTTCAGGCTCACTGCCTTTATTCCTGATGAAGGGCTTTTGTCCGAAACGTTGATTTCGCTGCTCGTTGGATGCTGCCTGAACTGCTGTGCTCTTCCAGCACCACTAATCCAGTATTTGGTTTTCAGCATCTGCAGTCATTGTTTTTACCTTCCATATAGATCACGTCTATCGCTCTGCGCTCATCAATCCTCTTTGTTACTTCTTCAAAAAACTCAATCAAGTTTGTGAGACATGATTTTCCACGCACAAAGCCATGTTGTCTATCCCTAATCAGTCCTTGCCTTTCCAAATACATGTACATCCTGTCCCTCAGGACTCCCTCCAACAACTTGCTCATCACTGATATCAGGCTCACTGATCTATAGTTTCCTGGCTTGTCCTTACTGCCCTTCTTAAAGAATGGCATCACGTTAGCCAACCTCCAGTCTTCCGGCACCTCATCTGTGACTATCGATGATACAAATATCTCAGCAAGAGGCCCAGCAATCACTTCTCTAGCTTCCCACAGACCTCTAGGGTACACCTGATGAGGTCCTGGGCATTTATCCACCTTTACCCGGTTCAAGACATCCAGCACTTCCTCCTCTGTAATCTGAACATTTTGCAAGATGTCACCATCTATTTCCTTACAGTCTATATCTTCCATGTCCTTTTCCACAGTAAATATGGATGCAAAATACTAATTTAGTATCTCCTTCATTTTCTGCGGCTCCACACAAAGGCCGCCTTGCTGAACTTTGAGGGGTCCAATTCTCTCACTGTTACCCTTTTGTCCTTTATGTATTTGTAAAAACTCTTTGGATTCTCCTTAATTCTATTTGTCAAAGCAATCTCATGTCCCCTTTTTGCCCTCCTGATTTCCCTCTTAAGTATACTCCTACTTCCTTCCTACTCTTCTAAGGATTCACTCGATCTATCCTGTCTGTACCTTACATATGCTTCCTTCTTTTTCTTAACCAAACCCTCAACCTCTTTAGTCATCCAGCATTCCCTATACCTACCAGCCTTTCTTTTCACCCTAATAGGAATATACTTTCTTTGGATTCTTGTTATCTCATTTCTGAAGGCTTCCCAATTTCCAGCCGTCCCTTTACCTGCGAACATCTGCCTCCAATCAGCTTTCGAAAGTTCTTCCCTAAGACCGTCAAAATTGGCCTTTCTCCAATGTAGAACTTCAACTTTTAGATCTGGTCTATCCTTTTCTATCATTATTTTAAATCTAATAGAATTATGGGTCTCTGGCCCCAAAGCGTTCTCCCACTGACATCTCAGTCACCTGCCCTGCCTTATTTCCCAAGAGTAGGTCAAGTTTTGCACCTTCTGTAGTAGGTACATCCACATACTGAGTCAGAAAATTGTCTTGTACACACTTAACATATTCGTCTCGATCTAAATCTTTAACACTATGGCAGGCCAGTCTATGTTTGGAAAGTTAAAATCCCCTACCATAACCACCCTATTATTCATACAGAAAGCTGAGATCTCCTTACAAATTTGTTTCTCAATTTCCCTCTGACTATTAGGGGGTCTATAATACAATCCCAATAAAGTTATCATCCCTTTCTTATTTCTCAGTTCCACCCAAATAACTTCCTGGATATATTTCCGGGAATATCCTCCTTTAGCTATGTAATGCTATCCCTTATCAAAAATATCAAAGATGATGATAAAATGAGCAAAGAGAGAACAGAGTGTATTACTGACATCAAGTACTGTGAAGTACTTCACTTGCGGAGCTTGTTTCATAAATGTGGCTAGACTGGTAGCTACTGTTGGTGCAAAATGAGGGGGGTGTTGTACTTGCCAGGCAGTGTGTTTAAATTCTTATATTCAACTAAAGAACTGTGAGTCAACTCCTATAAAGAATAATATTCGTTTACTAAACACAATTAATATTATAAGAATAAAGTATACTATAAACTAATGATAAATACTACAAACTATTTTATGCTTTAACTTAACATTGTGTGATTCTTTTGGCGGTCTAGGAGTACTCATACTTCTGGACTGATCAGAGTCTACCGACCTGGCCGTATCAAAGAATAAACAATTGTTTGTGTGATTGACAAAGAGTCGTTTACAGGTGTGTTTATTGACCGATCATGGAACCAAGAGACCCTCCCGGGGTCCAGAGCTTCATCTGATGCCGTGACTCGCTTCAGTATGGATGGATGGATTGTGGACAGCAGTGTAAGAGCTTTGAGTCCTCCGCTCTTGAATGTAGAAGAATCAGCTGGCCAGATATGAGTATTTTTTTCCATTCAGGTCGTGTCTGACTTGACCCCTTGCTGTTCATCGTCAAAGTCTAGCCCTAAAAGGATTGGTCTTGGTAAGAGTTGGCTGTAAGTGATTTTTAAAAAGGAGTCGGGGACTCTCCTTACAGGTCCAAAAGGGATGGTCAAGTGTGTCATTTGAGAAAGGGAATTTGTAGCTGTTAAAAGAGAAAAAGAGGTTTTGATCTCTGGGGCAGAAGTTTGCTTTAAAGACCTTAGAATATATCAAATAGGTGGTTCGGGTTCTGAAACGGAATACATTGGGACCCTGACTCTGTGATAAATTGAGACTATAGAATAGGTAGTTCAGGTTCCAAAATGGATGCCTAATGGGACACTGGTCGGTGGTTTAGGTTCTGAAACGGAATGCTGGGAGGAGACTGACTCTGTAATCAATTGGTCAAAAAGGAAATGATTGAGAAGTTGTGAATTTGTTCATTTACGGCAGATTGCTGAAAGAAAACATTGTAGGAACTGAGTTAAGTGGACTAATGGGAATATAAGGTAACAGTAGGTCCCGAGAATATAAGTATGTATTTGAAGAAAAAAGTGATTATAAATTTGGGAAGAAAATCTTGTGTTTGAGGATAGAGTTAAGATAAATTCCAATTGTACATTTTCCTGCGTCACAGGCTATTGAAACGCAGACTTATAACTTGTCCTGGATTAAATAGTGAAAGAGGAAAAATTTAGAGAATGCACATGTGTCTGTGTGTGTGAAAGAGAGAATGAGAGAGATGTGCTGTTGGTAGAAAATTTAACTCATTGTCTGGTTTGAATGCACATTTGTTTGTTAGTGTTTGAATGTTTGTGTCTTGTTCTCTGGAGCTGCAAACATAAAATGATGGTCTTGATTAAAGAGATTGTGATTTAGACATTTTAATTTGATTTGAAAATTGTATTTTAAAGATTTAAATTCACTTTAAAAAGTGTTTTAATATTGTGTTGTCATATCTGTTGAAATGTTCATGTTTTAAATTGTTTTGAAAATAAGAAATAATGGGAAATTATATAGATTTGACCATTGAGAAAGATCATTTGACCATTGCAGATGTTATGTGAAAAATATTCAGAAAAAGCCCAAAGTTTTAGACAGTTGTCTGTTGAACAAAATGAAAAATTGGGCAATGAATTCGGGCATTGGGAGGTCTGAAGAATTTAGACAAGGTAAAGTCAGCTCAACAGCAAACTTGGTGTAAAAATATGGGCTCGAAAACTAAAGAACTAATTGGACTTTGGCATTAATATTTCACAAACTTCAAGATAATTCTTTACTAGCCTCTTGGCATGAAAATGCCACTAAATTGAGCATCAAATTGACCGAAGAGGGGATTCTTAAACTAGTCGAAGTTCTTAAAAACGAATGTGCAGATGAGAAAAGATTACAGTCTGAGTGATCTCTACGTAAATATAATGACAATACTAAAGAACTGCATAGTTGGCCTTAAATTAATGAGGGAGACTTCGAAGATATGGACCTTAATAATTGGACATCGATACTTCCAAGGGGGAAATGTAACTCAGTGGGGATGCTGTTAACAGTCAATGAGGACTCACTGCTAAAGTGACACCATATTTATAGATATAACTAAGGGGTAGAATCTGGCCAGGAAACAAAACAGTCAAGTCAGCAACTGACAAAGTTGTAATGCACAGCAGTTTCTGTGACAAATCACAGAACAAGAGGTAGAGGTGCAAGTAAACAACCTCTAATAGAAAGGATGTGAAACTGAGACTTCAGTTCCAATAAGCACGAAGATAAAAGCTGCAGCCTGACAGTAGATGATGGCTGGATTAGTGGTGCTGGAAGAGCACAGCAGTTCAGGCAGCATCCAAGTAGCTTCGAAATTGACGTTTCCGGCAAAAGCCCTTCATCAGGAATAAAGGCAGTGAGCCTGAAGCGTGGAGAGATAAGCTAGAGGAGGGTGGGGGTGGGGAGAAAGTAGCATAGAGTACAATGGGTGAGTGGGCGAGGGGATGAAGGTGATAGGTCAAGGAGGAGAGAGTGGAGTGGATAGGTGGAAAAGGAGATAGGCAGGTAGGACAAGTCCGGACAAGTCATGGGGACAGTTACTGAGCTGGAAGTTTAGAACTAGGGTGAGGTGGGGGAAGGGGAAATGAGGAAACTGTTGAAGTCCTGGAGTTTCCTCATTTCCCCTTCCCCCACCTCACCTTAGTTCTAAACTTCCAGCTCAGTAACTGTCCCCATAACTTGTCCGGACTTGTCCTACCTGCCTATCTTCTTTTCCACCTATCCACTCCACCCTCTCCTCCTTGACCTATCACCTTCATCCCCTCGCCCACTCACCCATTGTATTCTATGCTACTTTCTCCCCAGCCCCACCCTCCTCTAGCTTATCTCTCCATGTTTCAGGCTCACTGCCTTTATTCCTGATGAAGGGCTTTTGCCCAAAATGTCAATTTCGAAGCTACTTGGATGCTGCCTGAACTGCTGTGCTCTTCCAGCACCACTAATCCAGAATCTGGTTTCCAGCATCTGCAGTCATTGTTTTTACCTAGTAGATGATGGCTTAAAATTTCCAAAGTGTGATTTGAAGAAATTCGGGGTCACTGACCACTGGATTTTGGAATATTCTTGCTGTATAGAGAGAATGGATGAGTCAGAAGGCTTTGGGAAGCCACAGAGTTGCACATCAGCTAACATGGGAAACATTAGGGAATTGTCTGTAAAGTTAGAATGGGGTTCAAGGAGCAGAGGGTGAATCCAATCCAATGAATCCAATAGTAACAGATTTGATGACATTATAGATCAAATGATTAAACACATGGCAAAGAATATTCAATGGCAGATGTGTGAAAGGATGCAAATTGGAATTCAGATTGAGGAGGAGCAAAATAGAATGTTACAAAATAAAAAGGGAAAAGAAAGACAAATCAAGATGTTCTCATAAACAAATTTTACACCTGATAAATGTATTAAATGTACTGCCCATTGTAATAGCAAAGGGTAGTTGATATTGGCAACCATTTGGCAGATGCAGCAGCAAAAACAGCCTCAAAGGGGATCTTATGATTGTGCCCAGAATGATGAGGCAGCCTACAAATTCTAACAAGAACCATTTTACTTCGATGAATTAATGCCAAACAGCTATATTGTTAACTTCAGGGGACACTGATAAGCAATTATGGTCCAAGTTGGGCCGTTTGTATGACCCTGACGCTCAACTCTGGACTACTCCCGTGGGTCAAACTTGTATGTCTGATGATCTTGTTTAAGACCATAAGACCATAAGACATAGGAGTGGAAGTAAGGCCATTCGGCCCATCGAGTCCACTCCGCCATTCAATCATGGCTGATGCGCATTTCAGCTCCACTTGCCAGCGTTCTCCCCGTAGCCCTTAATTCCTCTAGACAACAAGAACCTATCAATCTCGGCCTTGAAGACATTTAGCGTCCCGGCTTCCACTGCACTCCGTGGCAATGAATTCCACAGGCCCACCACTCTCTGGCTGAAGAAATGTCTCCGCATTTCCGTTCTGAAATGACCCCCTCTAATTCTAAGGCTGTGTCCACGGGTCCTAGTCTCCTCGCCTAACAGAAACAATTTTCTAGCATCCACCTTTTCAAAGCCATGTATTATTTTGTACGTCTCTATTAGATCTCCCCTTAATCTTCTAAACTCCAACGAATACAATCCCAGTATCCTCAGCCGTTCCTCATATGCTAGACCTGTCATTCCAGGGATCATCCGTGTGAATCTCCGCTGGACACGTTCCAGTGCCAGTATGTCCTTCCTGAGGTGTGGGGACCAAAACTGGACACAGTACTCCAAATGGGGCCTAACCAGAGCTTTATAAAGTCTTAGTAGTACATCTCTGCTTTTATATTCCAACCCTGGGTTATTGAATGTGTTCATTGCGCAGAGCATTGTGGTGCCAAAGTGATTAGTGGCTTACTTCTGAACAACTTGCGGCATCCCGACCTGCAGTTTGTTGGCTCAGAGGGTTAATGACTGCTGCTAGATCTGTCAGGAGCATAACCCGGCAAGGGCATTCCCTGTGATCAGGGGAAGATAACCCTTCACCTGGCAGCCCTTTTGAGATACTCCAACTGGACTACTTTGAGTTGAGTAAATGCCAATGTTATAAATCAGTTTTGGTTATTGTTGTTGTCTTTTCTAAGTGGGTTGAAGCCTACCCTTCTACTAACACAACTGCTGAGATTATGGTGAAGAATTTGCTGAAGGAAATTATTCCCTGCTTCGGTATACCTGTGTGCATTAGCTTAGACACTGGACTGCACTTTGTGGGTTATATTAATGAAGAACTCTGTTCCCAGCTATTCATCAGCAACTGCATTGTGCTTATCATCCTCAGACTGCCAGCCTTGTTGAACGTTTTAACCAGACTCTAAAGACGACACTTGCCAAAGTTATGGCTGACACTGGTCTTTCCTGGATTAAGCTACTCCCTGTGGCCTTATTCCAGATTTGATTCACGCCTGTGGGCAAGACACGACTGTCTCCAGCTGAGATTCTCTACGGTCGCCTGCTCCATACTCCTTGGAACGATTCGACTCCCTCCTCAGACTGCTTCTACCACGTGTCCGAAGAAATGATTGTTTATGTTCTTGCTCTAACTAACGTTATGCGTGCCTTTCACACCCAGGTGTGCTCGGGCTACAGCGATGTTGCCTCCCTTTCAGCCTCTTCATGGGTGGAGACTGGTTCGTTTGTGCTCGTCAAGTACTGGACTCACAAGGGTCTCCAACCTTGTTGAGTTGGGCCCCTTCTAGGTTTTACTTATCCCCCCGACAGTAGCAAATTCACTGGTGGCTCAGCTTGGGTCCACCTGCATCATTGTAAATTGATTGGCTGTGCCAATCAAAAGGGGAGAGAGGAGGAGACAATACTGGAATCCGAGAAAACCGAGGGCATCCTGTCCATTTGGGTTTTTGAATTTTGCTGTTGTTTTAATGCTATTCTTATTACAGATACTTGAACTAAGAGGACAGACATGTGGTGCATTGCTGACCGACTGACCTGTTTGATCACACATGACATCCTGTTTGGGAAAGCCACTAAGTATTGATGTGATCCAGAACGATCCGAGACTATCCATCACCTATGCCAAGGAGATATCGTCCAGTGCACCAGACCAGACACCTTCGATGTTTGAAATGTGACAAAGATTGATTATTGCAATGGACTATTACATCAGAAAGACCGTACGGTCCATCTGAACAGTAGAAATCAATGGAAATTATCATGTTGGTACTGAACCTGTTTTTTTGATTTTACCTGCAGACGTAAGCTTAATGAGGATAGAAATTATTAATCCCATTACTATGGTAAATGTTTTAAGCAGGTCCAGGAGCACTATCTCTTTTTGCAGGATGGGCTACTCGAGAAAAGAGTGGCCTGATAAGGGGAAACTCCTCAGTCCACGAACAACTTATTTATACAGGCCCACAGAATGCTCTTCACCCCAGAGTCAGTAGTATCTTACTCCTCTATATCAGTAGATGACTTACTTGTCCCGTCCTCAGTCCCCGATCCCAATCTATTCATCAGGCTCCCTACTGCCGACCCTCCAAAGAGAAATATCACTTTCCAAAACCGTATTAGCCCTCCTGCCACGTGTTTGCTGATGACTTTGAACTCTACTGCAGGGTTTTATGAGAATTGCTTTAATGGAACCAGTTATGGGTGTGCAATTGTTCATGTTCCACATAACATCTCCTGCCTATTTGAGACGTTTCATCCACTCATGTAAGACAAAGAGGCCTTATACCTCCTGCCCAAAGTATATATTGGACAGCATGGTGGCACAGTGGTTAGCACTGCTCCCTCACAGCGCCAGAGACCTGGGTTCAATTCCCGACTCAGGCGACTGACTGTGTGGAGTTTGCACATTCTCCCTGTGTCTGTGTGGGTTTGCTCCAGTTTCCTCCCACAGTCCAAAAATGTGCACGTCAGGTGAATTGGCCATACTAAATTGCCTGTAGTGTTAGGTAAAAGGGGTAAATGTACGGGAATGGGAGGGTTGCGGGTCGGTGTGGACTTGTTGGGCCTAAGGGCCTGTTTCCACACTGTAAGTAATCTAATCTAATAAAATTTTAAAAAAACAGCTTGCATTCCACTGGCTGGGGGACAACACATCTTATGTGGCTTAAGTAACTGTACCCATCTCCATGTATGGACCCAGAACGGAACTCTTCCCTTGTGCATTTATAGATCTTTTCTTTTTCAGAATCTGATACTGTCACCAAGATCATGTGCAATAGAGCTAAGGGAGGGCCTAATAGGAATAGGATTCTGCAGCGCTCAACGGTCAGGAGTAGGTGAATGGGTCTGGGTGGGTTACTCTTCGGAGGGTCAGTGTGGACCTGTTTCTGCACTGTAGGGAATCTAATATAATCTAATCTTTATCCATTTCTTATGGTGCTCAAGCGGAACCTCTTACAAAATGTCAGCTTTTTACTCCTGTAGACCTGACCAGAACCCTGCTGTAACATTTAAGTAACCTATTTTAATAAATCCTTCATCGTATACACCAAGCCACGCTATTATTTCTTCAGCCAAGGTAAAGCTACCAATTTCCTTGTCCTTGTTGGCAAAGATGGTCACCATAAGGTCAGTATTGGAACCCTTTTTTCCCACAACAGTACCTTGTCCTGGCTAGTGGACAAGTTGTTGGAACCTTCATCTGAGGAGGACGTAGCGGTCGGTCTCAGCCGACCTTTGCTCGAAATGGAAGGATCGCAAGGGACTGGGTGACAGAGCGGTAGATGTAATCTATATGGACTTCAGTAAGGCATACGACAAGGTTCCCCATGGGAGACAGATTAGCAATCTGTCTCCCATGGGGAATACAGGTAGAACTCACCATTTGGAGACAGAACTGGCTCAAAGGTAGAAGCCAGAGGGTGGTGGTGGAGGGTTGTTTTTCAGACTGGAGGCCTGTGACCAGTGGAATGCTATAAGGATCAGTGCTGGGCCCTCTACGTTTTGTCATTTACATAAATGATTTGAATGCGGGTATAAGAGGTACAGTTAGTAAGTTTGCAGATGACACCAAAATTGGAGGTATAGTGGACAGCAAAGAAGGTTACCTCAGTTTACAACAGGAACTTGACCAGATGGGCCAATTGGCTGAGAAGTGGCAGATGGAGTTTAATTCAGATAAATGCGAGGTGCTGCATTTTGGGAAAGCAAATCTTAGCAGGACTTATACACTTTATGGTAAGGTCCTAGAGAGTGTTGCTGAACAAAAAAACCTTGGAATGCAGGTTCATAGCTCCATGAAAGTGGATTTGCAGGCAGATAGGATAGTGAAGAAGGTGTTTGGTATGCTTTCCTTTATTGAGTACAGGAGTTGGGAGGTTATGTTGTGGCTGTACAGGACATTGGTTAGGCCACTGTTGGAATATTGCGTGCAATTCTGGTCTCCTTCCTATTGGAAAGATGTTGTGAAACTTGAAAGGGTTCAGAAAAGATTTACAAGGATGTTGCCAGGGTTGGAGGGTCTGAGCTACAGGGAGAGGCTGAACAGGCTGGGACTGTTTTCCCTGGAGCGTCGGAAGCTGAGGAACCTTATAAAGGTTTACAAAATTATGAGGGGCATGGATAGGATAACTAGGCAAAGACTTTTCCCTAGGGTCAGGGAATCCAGAACTCGAGGGCATAGGTTTAGAGTGAGAGGAGAAAGATATAAAAGAGACCTGTGGGGCAACTTTTTCACGCAGAGGGTGGTATGTGTATGCAATGAGCTGCCAGAAGAAGTGGTGGAGGCTGGTACAATTGCAACATTTAAAAAGGCATTTGAATATGAATAGGAAGGGTTTGGAGGGATATGGGCCAGGTGCTAACAGGTGGGACTAGATTGAGTTGGGATATCTAGTCGACATGGACGGGTTGGACCGAAGGGTCTGTTTCCATGCTGAACATCTCTATGACTCTATGACAATACAGGTCACTCAATAGGCTGGAGAATCCTGAGTACCCTGAGTTTGGGAGGATTGGCAGGGATAATAAGTCAAAAGAACCACAATTACCTCATCTCCATCCTGGCCATTCTAGGAAATAAGACCAAAGAGACTCTGGAACAGATTAATCTGCGATTGTCAGATCTGTATCTTTACTCTATGCAGAATCAGTACTCCTTAGACTATATACTAGCCCGGGAAGGTGGGGTCTATACAATCGTCTAAGATAAATGCATTATGAGCATTCCCGATTACACTGGCAATATTGCTAAGATACAAGAGGAGATCCAGGTGTTCCTTGATGGAATGACTGAAAGGACCAGTTGGGGAAACTGGGGATCGGGCTTATCAATTTACATATGTATATTGGAATTATTCTCCTCTGTCTGTTTGTGGGCATTGCTATTATTAAGTGTTTAATTGCTAAGCTTTTGAGCTCCATTAGTGATAGGTTCACCCCAGAAGATGCTCCTTTTGCGATCTGATGGTTTACCCGCATGTGTTGATGGTATTGATAAATGTGACCGGGTGAGCGGCGAAGATGGTGTTGCCACACTAGAGGATATTGATCGCTGGAATGCCTTGAAAGACATTCATTTGGATGAGCCTTCCCTTTTAGTGATCGCAGTGCGATCAAAGGGAGAATATGGGAGGTAGGACAAAATGGCTGAAGTAGCTGCATAAAATGGCTTCTGCATTTCTAAATTAAGATCGCACTGAACCAGACAGAGACTAGAAACCATAGACTGATGTAAATCCGGTGAAGAATTGTAAATGCAGACATAACAATATGACCCTAACCATTAATTGTATAAGTAATGGTTTACCCCTAATCACAGGGAAGGACAAATACAATTCTAAGAAATCGTGATAGGCTAAGGCAAAAGTGCATGAGGACCTCATGTGATCTGATTGATTGTTACTATGTGATCCTGTTCCATGTCTGAGTATGAACTATGTACATAAACTCTATAAATCGTCAGGTTAGATTACCTACAGAGTGGAAACAGGCGCTTCAGCCCAACAAGTCCACACCGACCCTCCAAAGAGCAGCCCACCAAACCCATTAATGCACCTAACACTACAGGCAGTTTAGCATGACCAATTCACCTGACCTGCACATCTTTGGACTGTGGGACGAAACCAGAGCACCTGGAGGAAACCCACACAGACACGGGGAGGACGTGCAAACTCCACACAGACAGTTGCCCAAGGCAGGAATTGAACCCAGGTCCCTGGTGCTGTGAGGCAGCAGTGCTAATCACTAAGCCACCATGCCACCCCTAAGATTCTTTTGGTGGTCTGGGAGTACTCATACTTCTGGGCTGAACAGAGTCTACTGACACGGCCGTATCAAAGAATAAATGATTACTGGTGTGATTGACAAAGAGTCGTTTACAGGTGCATTTCTTGACCGATCGTGGAACCAAGAGACATGCCTGGGGGTCCAGATCAACACCTTCTCCTTCAGTGCTTATTCTTGAGTTACTGCACAGAGTGGGGTTTTGCGGCGATTCTTATCCTTCTGAGTCTTCATGCCCTCTTCGGAGGGTCTCAAGGATCTGCCCATGAATTGATCAGGTTTGATTACCGTGATCAACCAGATTCAACCAGGTGTTGGCACATTAATGGCAGGGTGGCCTTAAGTGTTTAATATAGTAGGCAGTGGGTGCATGTAGCCTCCTCTAAATAAGGGTGCTAGGCATCTTCGTGTCTGGTGAATGACTTGATGCTCTTGACTGTTCTGAGGTTAATATTCCTTTGCTCCCTTTAAGTCCAACTTCAGGTGTGTATTGCAGGGTTTGCAGCTGTCAGGTTTTATTTGCAAACTCTCTGTGGGCAGCTGCATCTTGTCTGGATTCTGCAGCATGGGAATTGACACTGTCACTTTGGTCAAGGCTGGCTTCCATTTCCCAACATCTTTAATTTTTGATCACTTTATCAAAGTTCGTCATAAATCATTTATTTTGGGCCATGGGGTGACTTTATTAAGTTCCCAATAATTGATGGTTAAATGCCATGATCCATCTGTTTCCTGACTGGCTAAATTAGAGCATTATTAGTGGAAGCTGCAGGACACAACACCCCTCATTTTAACAGACTGTCAAGCTCCTTGGCCACCTCCTTCTCTGCCTGTCTGGGAAACCATATTCTCTTTGCAGTTTCAGATCGGGCCCTTCAATTATCACCTTTCCCAGGTGCCCTCAGTCATGTTGATTCTGTGCAAATACTGCTATGTATTTACAAATACCTCTTTCATAGCCAGATCCTTGGTCAAACCAAAATTCTCCTATTGTGCTCATTCGATTAGCTTAACTGCCTGCTGAAATGATTAGATTCCCTACAGTACGGAAACAGGCCCCTCAGCCCAACAAGTCTACACCGACCCTTCGAAGATTAACCCACCCAGTCCCATTCCCCTACCCTATATTTACCCTGACAAATGCACCCAACACTACGGGCAGTATAGCATGGCCAATTCACCTGATATTTGGCCTGTGGGAGGAAACAGGAGCACCTGGAGGAAACCCATGCAGACATGGGGAGAATGTGCAAATTCCACACAGACAGTCGCCCGAGGTGGGAAATGATGAGTGGAAACAGTTGCCATATGCAGGAATCTACTGGATCAAAAGTACACTTGCACCAAGTCATGTAATCAACACCAAAATGTATTCCGCGCCTGGAGGAAAGGTTGACTAAAATACCGTATATACTCATGTATAGGTCAATCTTGTGTACAAAGTGACCCCTTATATTGGCCCAATAATTATAAACCTCATGTATAAGTCGACCTCAGTTTTCAGGAGTCCCTACCTGACCATATATGTAACCTTAAAGGGCATGATTTGCATATTTTTGATTTAAATGCAATACCTGCATCACCACAAATATCTACAGTACCTTATGGCATCCTTTGACCTTGTCTTCTCGCTGTTGCCTCAGTTGCTTAGAAGTTGGTGACGCGTACAGTTGTGCTTCAAACCTATTATAAAACTTCCCCCAACTTTTCCCGACAAAATGGCACCACAAGACATAAGTACACAGCACAGTTTAAACTAAAAGCTGCTGAAGTTGCACAGAAGACCAACAATAGCATAGCTGCAAGGGAGTTCTATGTTTCTAAAAAACTTGTTGAAGATTGGAGGAAAAGAGCCACACAGTTAAAGGTTATGTCAAAACAGAAGTGTCCTCATTGAGGAAAGCTGAACAAGTGGCCACAACCAGAGGAAAACATTGCTAATCAGTGCCACCTGAATGGAAGCATAGGGGCTCAAAAATGTATAAGAATTCACACCAAAAACAAAGCAAAAAAAGGTGGATTCAGTCATTTCAAAGCCAGTGCTGGTTGGTGCAGTAGGTTTACGAAAAGGTATGATTTCGTCCTTAGACAGAAAACCAAGTTTGTCCAACGTCTACCTGCAGAACTTAATGACAAGTTAATTGGGTTCGATCCATTGGGTTTTGCTGTATCAGTTTTTTGATGTAAAATGTTTATTTGTTATTAACTGTTTCATGCGGTCTTTATAAATAAAATAGTACCAGTCTATTTTTTTTAATGCTCCTTGATTTTATTTAATGAATTGTGTGTTGTTGGTATGCCTATTAACTTTTGTATATACTAGTATATGTGGACCCACATGCTCTTTATGGTATTACCATAGCAGGCAGAATGGAGACAGGTATTTTCCAGATAAATATTTAATAATGGCCATAATTCTTTTTCCTTTTGTTGTTTATGATTTTTATGTAGAGATCTGTCTCTTGTTTGTCCATTTTTTGACTCATGCCAAGCATGATTTTCAACCCTTCAAAAACTACACCTCATGTATAAGTCATTCCCCCTAATTTCAGCTCAAAAAAAGTCTTCAAGAGTTGACCTATACAAGAGTATATACAGTAGCAGGATGCTGCCATGCAATATTGCCCAGTTTAAATACTATCGGTTCCGTTATGTATCCTTCCTGCACATGGCCAGTAAACACACTTAAAACATTAATCTCTGTGGTCCATAAGGTTTGATTATTAAATCGAGGGGTGTTCAAGGTTGTGCGGGAACCTCCAGTATCCCAAAGAAATTCTACAGGATGGCCTTCTACCTCACAATTGACTAGTGGTCTACCTACACTATCCCATTTCATGTTGCAGAACAATAGTGGGGAGGCAGAAGCCTGGCACCGTCATGCTGATGCCTCATAGTTTGGGAGTGGGAGGTACATGTCCATGGCATGGATTGGACCCTGCATAAATTGGGCCATCTAACAGGTGTTGGTAACTCCCTCTATCACCCCTTGGTCCTGCTGCGGTTTGGTTGTCCATGTGGCTGTGAGTGTGGCTGCTCATGGGCTCTACATTCTTATGCATATTGTCCTGTGCGCTTGCAGTACAAGCACCATGCTGGCTGCCTGGTGTCCCCTTGCTGTGTCCCTCAATCTCTCCCTGCATGTGGCTGCGTTGGGTGGAACTGGATTCCTTTGGTGAGTGTTTCTCTGTCTTCCTTCATTCCTCCACACTGGACACAGGTTGGAAGTTCAGAAAGAAGCATTTTTCCTCCTTTTACTGCTTTGCTTTTATTCAATTCATGGGCTTCTCTCCCCCACACCTAGGACATTCTCCTGAGCACCCATACCTCATTGTGGCTTGGCTAAGTGGGATCATAATTTCCACAGACCTTCTTGTTCTCTTTGGTGATATGAAAAACCCACTTAGCCTCAGACAACTGACCCCTGTTTTAAGCCTCCGTAGACTCCTGTAAAGTGTATCCATAAATGACTGGCAAATGCAATTGGATGATCCCCTTCTTTTGTCTGCACTTGTTCACAACAGCCAATTGCTGGTAGGATTGCCTTTTTCATGCCAGTGAGGGTTCTGTCTCCTACACTTAGTGTGTTGGGATTATGGACTGCATTGGCTGGCTTAAACATATTGCAATGAGTTTTACTTCCTCTCTGGTCAAGCCCATATAAAACCTTCTGCTGAGTGACCCTTTCAATGAACAGATCAGCTGATTGTTCGAATTCAGGAATTTTGTTCACAATCACCACTATAATTGTGCCACCGTATGTGATTGCTGGGGCTTTAGCATCCCCAACCCATCTTTCGGCAGTGATTGGACTCATCGCAACAGGGGGTGGCCCCAGGGATGCTGAAGGAGTTGACTCCTTTGGGAAGGATGGGGGTGAATCCCAATTAGCTGTGCACATGGCATACTGCTGTGTGCCTTACCTGAGCAAATCCTAGTCAATCTCTTGTTCTTCTCCTTCCTCCCTAACTTCTCCATGTGCACAAAATATCCCATTGTGGATTGAGAGCTACGTTTTTAATTTCTCAATCTCCTGCAGGCACTTTGTGTGGTCTGCTGCAACCTGCTTCTTTTCTCTGTATGCCTGATGCAGGATGCTGATTGCTGCTTGCAAATCTGTACATTTGTTTCTCAACTGCCTCATTTCCTTCTAAGTGGCCTCTTTGGCTGACACTGCATGCTGGGTGTCTTGGTATACTCCTTCACACTGGGTTTGTAATTGCCCCATGTGTAATGTGTTTGCCTGATTTTTCTGGGCTATGTGTTTCAATTTTAACTCTGTAATTTCCCTTTTTGCATCCTCTAGTTCCTTACAGATGGTTTTTAATTCCTGCTCTGTTCTTAATAGTTGTCCCAGACAGCGCATTAACATTGTGACCTTCTCAAATTTGGAAGACACTTCACTTGAGTTCATCTAAAATCCTCCTCATATTTCTGCCCTAGGGATCCTGGTCCCATTTCATTGTTGCAACAAAATTCTGCCCATATGGGCCACTAATTGATATACTGCCTCAGTTTTGTTTCCAATACAGGACAATCCTCTACTTCAGTGTCTTTCTCTGCCATTTCAATTAAACTATGGGGTACAGGGGGTGGATCAGACTGAGGGTACAGTTTTCACTATGTTCCAGCTTTAACCCCACCGGGTCTCTACCAACATTTGATGTTTTACCTTACCTATCCACGCACACACACAAAACCAGTGATTTGCTGGATCAGGAGAAAACAACTATTGCCTTTATTTTTTAAAGAACAGTTCAGTTTCTATTCCCTTCAATTTACTTGAATTCCTTGCCTTTGCATGGGACAGCTGTCCTCTTATCAACCGGCTCAGGAAAAATCTCAAGGAATATGAGGTTCCACAGGATTCTATCTCAGAGCAACAAAGTCACTTCTTATTGAGGTCCCATCTGGAATCCCAATTTGTTGTGCCTGCCACACAATGTATTTTACTCTTAAGTCTAGCAAAAGAACTGTGAACCGACTCTTCTTAATAATAAAAACAATAATATTTATTTAACATATTTAATACTATAACAACAAAATACACTATAAACTAACAAGTTACTCCACAAATCTCCACAACTTAACTCTGGATGATCACACTAGAACTTGACCTTGCTCCATATGGTGATGTCATCTGGTCTTCTCCCGAGGATCTCAGGGGTGTCTTCTCTTCTTGATGGTTATTCTCAAGTTACTGCTCTCTCGTTATCACTCAAGTTACCACTCCTGAGGGTAGTGTTGCTGTGATTCTTATACTCCAAAGTTTTGCACCCTTATGGAGAATCCTGAGTGTCCTCCAATAGATCCTTAGGCCTCCATTCCTGGAGATGCTGGGGCCACATAGCCTCCTTCAAATAAAGGTGTGAGGCACCTCCATGTGTCATATACACCTCGATGTTTCCAATCACTCTAATGATGATGTCCATTGTCTCCATTCAAACCCAATTTTGTGTCTGTATTTTAGGGTCTGCAAGCTACCAGGTTCGTTGCAAACTATCTGCAGCCTGTCTGGATACTGCACAGTCACTTTAATCAAGGCTGGGTTCCATTTCCCAGTATGCTTTAATTATTGTCCATCTTTTGTAACTCCATGATAAGTTCATCATTCTCCATCAAAAGTTCATTATTTTGAGCAGCCAGTCTGGCCTCAACATCAAGAAGGACAGTGTAGCTGTCAAACCCATCAATACAGTCATGGACAGATACATCTGTCACAGGTGGATTAGTGAGGATGAGGTCGTGAGTTTTTCCTCATTGTAGTCCCCTCACCACCTGCGGTAAGGCCAATTTATTTTTAAGTATAGTTTGAACCAATGAAGGAGTAGCGCAAAATAGGCAGATTACTGTAATGCATTTTCTGGCCAATACTCATTGAAGCCAACATGCCAAATTAATGATGCCTCTGGCGGCATGAAATGAGGCCGGTTCCTTCCTGGCTGCAAGATGATTATAATTGCAGGATTGATTTGTAAATCATGTTGCTAGTTTCAGAAGATATGTGAAGATGGTAATTTGATGCATTACTGTCATTTTCTTTAAGGCCTATCCTGGAAGCCTGTCTGTGATGCCTTGGTGCATTCTTCACCTAGCAATGTTCCCCACCAGCCTGCATACCTTAGGAAGCTCCATTCTCTGTGGCTTCTTGTGATCAAACACTGTGGTACAATAGAAACAGTGTGCATTAGCCAGGTATTTAAAGCATCACAATGCACCTGCTCATCCATTAGTTGTCAACTTTCCTTAAAGGAGATTGCAGCATACCTGTTCTAATCTTGCTTGGTAGCCACTGAATTACATTCTTGACTCCAAGGAAATAACATACTGCCCTGGATTCATGTCCAAGGCCACAGTTACATGTTTTCTCTTACCATTAAATTGTGAATCATTATTGATTTTTTTTCTACTCCCCTCCTTTATGACTGAGCCTTCAGAGGTGCCTCTCAGTCAATTCCAAGTAATTGCAATGATACGTGTAGCTGCTGTTTCTGGAGGGTGAACAACCAGCAGATGGTGTCCATATTGGTACTAATGTCGAAAGTAAAAAAAAAGAGACAGGTTGGGAAGGCAAGGTTTAGGGAGCTCAGAAAGAAACTAGCAAATGGGACATCAAAGATTTCAGGCATGTAGGACACATCTCTGGAGCCATTTATGTTGCACCTGAAGAGAGCTGAAACTAGTGCCGTGTTGGGGATTTGATAGTGCTATTAGGCAAAGTTTATATTTATTTGGCTGGGAGAGGACCAGAAAGCAATATCAAAGAGAAAAGCCCAAGATGCACGGATAATTTGGAAAGTCCAAGAGTAGGAAATAATAAGGAATTAAATGAGCTCTGAGAAAGATGGAATGTAATAAAGTCTAAGCTGTATTTACTGTACATTTGTATGAATGCATGGAATTTGGCAAATAGGGTCGATGAACCCCAAGCACAAATATCTACATTAAAATATGGTAATAATAAGAGTAAGAGAAAGTGAAGATTGCAGATGCTGGACACTAGAGTCAAAAAGTGTAGTGCTAGAAAAGCACAGCCAGTCAGGCAGCATCCGAGGAGCAGGAGAATCAATGTTTCAAGCATAAGCCCTTCATCAGGAAACTGATGAAGAGAGAGTCGAAACATCGACTCTCCTGCTCCTCAGATGCTGCCTGACTGGCTGTGCTTTTCCAGCACCACATTTTTTTTGACACTGATAATAACAGTAATCTGGCTCAAAAGAAGGGCAAGACTGGATATTAAATATACCTGGATAAAAAGGTTTTCAATAAAGGCAAAAGAGGAAGTATTAAGTAAAACATTACAATGTCAGAGCAAGAGAGAGGAAGGATGTCCTAGAAAGTTCAAGGATAGAATCAATTTAGTTGCAGTTAATTACATTGCTGTAAGCACTTTAAATGCCAACAAAAATATGGAAAAATACAGAGGAATAAATTTGCAAAGGAATTACAGAGAGGTGCAAGGGATAGTTATAATGGATGACATGGGTTAGTAACAGTGGTAAGGGAAGAAAACAGCAAGAATTTCTAGACAGTATTCATCAGCATTTTCTACAGAATATGTTGCAGAATTGTAGCAATATAGAAGGAAGCAATTTGGCACATAGTCTGCACTGGCTTTTCAAATGGATATTACCAGCTCGCTCTAATCTCTTGCTTTTTCCCCACACCTCCATCCAGGGCCCTAAACTGTCCTTCCAGGTGAGGCAGAGGTACACCTGCCTCTCTTCCAACTGACTTTACTGCATCAGACCAGAATTGCATGCAATATTCCAAAAGTGGCCTAACCAATGTCCTGTACAGCTACAACATGACCTCCCAACTCATTTACTCAATGCTCTGACCAATAAAGGAAAGCATACCAAAAGCCTTCCTCACTATCAAGGAACTATGAACCTGCACTCTAAGGTCTCTTGGTTCAGCAACACTCCCTAGGACCTTAAGTGTCTACGTCCTGCTCTGATTTGTTTTTCCAAAATGCAACACTGCACATTTTTCTAAATTAAACTCCATCTGCCACTCCTCACCCCATTGGCCCAACTGATCAAGATCCCGTTGTATTCAGAGGTAACTTTCTTCGCTGCCCACTACATCCCCAATGTTGGTGTCATCTGCAAGATTACTAACTATACCTCCTATTTCACATCCAAATCATTTATATAAATGACAAACAGTACCAATCCTTATGGCACTCCACTGGTCACAGGCCTCTAGTCTGAAAAGCAACTTTCCACCACCACCCTCTGTCTTCTACCTTCGAGCCAGTTCTGTATCCAAATGGCTAATTCTCCCCGTATTCCATGAGGTCTAACCTTGCTAACCAGTCTCACATTGGGAACTTTGTTGAACACCTTACTGAAGTCCATATAGATAACGTCCACTACTCTGCCCTCATCAATCCTCTTTGTTACTTCTTCAAAAAACTCAGTCGAATGATGAGAAATAATTTTCCACGCACAAAACCATGCTGACAATTCTTAATCAGTCCTTGCCTTTCCAAATAAAATGTAAATCCTGTCCTGCAGTATTACCTCCAAAAACTTGCCCACCACCGATGTCAGGTTCACTGGTCTATAATTCCCTGGCTTTTCCTTACCACCTTTCTTAAATATTGTCACCATGTCAGCCAACCTCCAGTCTTGCAGCACCTCTGACTATCAATGATATAAATATCTCAGCAAAGGGCCCAGCAATCACCTCCCTACCTCCCACAGAGTTCTATGGTACACCTGATCAGGTCCTGGGGGTTTATTCACTTTTATGCGTTTCAAGACATCCAACACCTCCTCCTCTAGAATACAGATATTTTACAAGCTGTCACCATCTCTTTGCCCGCATTCTGTATCTTCCATGTCCTCCTCCACAGTAAATACTGATGCAAATTATGTGTTTACTATCCCACCCCCATCTCCTGTGGCTTCACATTTAGGCTGCCTTGCTGATCTTTGAGGGGCCCTATTCTCTCCCTAGTTACCCTTTTGCCTTTAATGTATTGGGGACTCCTTAACCCTATTTGCTAAAGCTATCTCATGTACCCTTTTTGCCCTCCTGATTTCCCTCAAGTCAAAACACTGTTTTGCGAAGAGTAGGTCATGCCTCACAAACCCTATTATGTTCTTTGAGAAGGTGACTAAACAGGGGGATGATGGTAAAGCGATTGATGTGGTGATGCGGTGTATATGAATTTCAGTGAGGCACATCATAAGGCTCCCCACGATAGACTATTGCACAAAATACGGAAGCATGGGATAGAGGGTGATTTACTGGCTTAGATAAACCGCTAGCTAAAGGACCACAGAAGGTGGTAGTTGATGGGAAATGTTCATCCTGTAGTTCAGTTCCGAGTGGTGTACTGCAAGGATCTGTTTTGGGTCCACTGCTGTTTGTCGTTTTCATAAATGACCCGGATGAGGGTGTAGAAGGATGGGTTAGTAAATTTGTGGGATGACACTAAGGTCAGTAGAGTTGTGGATAGTGTCAGACGATATTGTAGGTTACAAAGAGACATAGATAAGCTTGCAGAGCTGGGCTGATAGGTGGCAAATGGAGTTTAATGTGGAAAAGTGTGAGGTGATTCACTTTGGAAGGAGTAACAGGAATAAAGAGTACTGGGTTAATGGTGAGGTTCTTCATCGTGTTGATGAACAGAGAGATCTTGGTGTACATAGACCCCTGAAAGTTGCCACCCAGGTTGATATGGTTGTTAAGAAGGCATATGGTGTGTTAGCTTTTGTTACTAGAGAGGTTGACTTTTGGAACCATGAGGTCATGTTGCAGCTGTACAAAACTCTGTTGCAGTTGGAGTATTGTGTACAGTTATGGCCACTCTATTATTGAAAGGATGTGGAAGCTTTGGAAAGAGCTCAGAGGAGATTTACCAGGATGTTGCCTGGTATAGAGGGAAGGTTTACAAGACTGAGGGACTTGAAGCTGTTTTTGTTAGAGAGAAGGAGGTTTGGAGGTGACATAATTGAGACATTTCAGATAACCAGAGGTTAGTTCGGATGGACAGCGAGGGCTTTTTCCCTTGGATGGTGATGGCTGGCACGAGGGGACATAGGAGTGATAGATATAGGACAAATGTCAGAGGTAGTTTCTTTACTCAGAGTAGTAGGGGCGTGGAACAGCCTATCTGCAACAGTAGTAGACTCGCTAAGTTTAAGCGTGTTTAAATAGTCATTGGATATACATATTGGTGAAAATGGAACAGTGTAGGTTAGATGGGCTTCAGATTGGTTTCACAGGTCGCTGCAACATTGAGGGCTAAAGGGCCTGTACTGCGCTGTAATGTTCTAGTTCTAAGTATACTCCTACTGCCTTTAGACTGTAAAGGATGCTCTCGCTTGCTCCTGTCTATACCTACCATATTCTTCCTTCTTTTTCTTACCCAAAACCTCAATTTCTCTAGTCGTCCAGCATTCCCTACACCCACTAGCCTTTCCTTTCACCGTAATAGAAATACATTGTTGCTGAACTCTCATTATCTCATTTCTGAAGGCTGCCCATTTTTCAGCCGTCCCTTTACCTGTGAAAATCTGCCCTCAATCATTTTTTGAAAGTTCTTGCCTAATACCATCAAAATTAGCTTTCCTCTAATTTAAAACTTCAAGTTTTAGATCTGGTCTATCCTTTTCCATCATTATTTAAAAACTAATAGAATTATGGTCGCTGGCTCCAAAATGCACCCCCACTGACACCTCAGCCACCTTCTTATTTCCTGCCTTATTTCCCAAGAATAGATCAAGTTTTACACCTTCTCTACTAGATACATCGACATACTGAATTAGAAAATTTTCTTGTACATACTTAATAAATTCCTCTCCATCTAAATCCTAACACTATCTGTAAAAACACAATACCTCATATTCTCTTCCTCACAGAGACACAAATGTACACATATAAGTGCGTGTACGGGTGTGAGTGTTTTGGTGGAGCGAAAGTCATTGAAAGCAGTTCAATGGTTCCTGTTTGCAGGATCTGCTGAGGTGATTTTTGTGCGGATCATATTGCTGCTTCTTAGTCTTCCTTCTCTGGAGGTTTTCACTAGTGTGCATGGGGCAAAGGGACTGATTCACATTTAATTAAGATGTCAAAGACCGGTTATAAAAGCTTATAGCAAACAGCTGAAAGATAAACTGCTTTTTTTTCAGGCTTCAAGTGGCTTTTACTGCAGTGAATACAGACAGTGCCTGAGCTGTTCAAGATCTGAGCCTTCTATCATGTTCACAGTCCCAAATTGTTCAGACACCTGTTGAACTAGCTGATATCTTAATCAATGTGGTCACGACTCCACAGATGAATCAGCTTCTTGTTTCCAGCCAAAACTCCACTTGTACACAAGCCTTTGGCTCCAGCTCATCTAGCAGCTACACTTCAATTATTGTTTGAAGCAGTAACTGTGAAAATGATGCTTGCAGTGAGTGTAAGGTTACTTGCTTTTAAAATCATGCAGTAATCCTCCAGTAATCCCTGGTTTGAAAACAATTATTTTCTTATTCAAGTCCAAAATTACATATTCAGGGAAATAAAACAACAGGGTCTTTACAAATCTCCATACTTAAGAAAATTGAAACACCATCAACCATTAACAATGCTGTTTTATTGGTCCCAACACTCCAACATTCTGGCTTATGGCTGTAAGAGCTGCTCCCTTTTTTGAAATACTTTAGATGTTGGAGGTGATTTCCTCAAATTCCAGGAGGAGCAATTACTGTTTTACAAGCTGTTGCATTGTTTAGGAGCTTTGAGGGAAAAACAACAGCACTTTAGAAAGGAGGAAGACTGACAAAGGCAGCAACCACATCATCAGAGAAAGAAATCTAAACTACTGTCTAACACAGCGGCAAATCTGCACAGTTACTGCCTTTGCTGTTTGAGTTCAAGTAGTGCTGGACAGAGTGCATCTAGGAATAATGAACAAATAGCGAAATTCACAGCTGACCATACAGAACCTGTGAGAGAGAGCTCACAGCACAGGAGGAGCCAAGTGCATGCTGTTGAAGTGTAACCATGCTATAAACTTACACCAGTGAGTGGAGTGGGTTCTTTTTTGATTACATTTTATTAAGATCTGTCTCTTGATTAAAAATATAAAACATAGGTACTGAGTTAGCCTGGAGCAGTGTTGTTAGAGCTGTAAGACTGGGCTACTTTCTGGGGCCGTAGTTTGCTAAGGAGCAAAGGTGGCCTTTCGCAGCATGATGTGCTCTTCTTCTCGGATGTGGGAGATTAGGAAGAATTTCCGTATTACTGATGATTATGTCTGCAGGAAGTGCGTTTAGTTGTGAATCCTATCAGATCACATAGATCAGTTGGAGTGGCAATTAGAGGCAATGAGGAAATTACAGGATGGTAGTGGTAGGAATTAGGAGGGAGGCAGGTAATGCATGAGTCTCCTGTAGCAACCCCCTCTCAAACAAGTATGGTGTTTTGGAAAACATAGGGGGTGATGGACTCTCAGGAGAACATAGTACAAACAGCCAAGTTTCTGGTACGGAGAATGGCTCAAATGTAACAACTGGTATATCGGCTTCCAAGCAATTGTTTGTGTGACCAGCCGTAAGAAATCAGAATGGTATGTTGTCACTAGTGCCAGGATTAATGATATCTTGGAGAGGGTGTAGAATGTTCTCAAAGGGGAGCACCACATTCTTTGACTCCTTCCGACAGGGTACTGACCAGAACTGACAGTATTGCAGCTGCAGTCTAACCGACATTTTATAAAGTTACATACAAGACTTCCCTACTCCTGTGTTCTATGCCCCAACTAATTAAGGCAAGCATCCATATGCCACCTTCACCATATCTATCATTACTAACACCTTCATCAGGGAACTGTAGAAATGCATGCAAAAGGTCCCTTTGTTGTGCAGCACCAATGGGGATCCACCATTTATTACAAAAATTCTTGCCAATTAAACATCCCAAAATTTAATCCATACTTATGAGGATTAAATTCAGTTTGCCATTACTGTGCCCAATGTTTCAGCTGAACCACAGCAGACTGCAGTTGGAGACCACTCTCCTCATTATCCATATCACCAATTTTCATGTCATCTGTAAACGTACTAATTATATACATTCACTATTCCTGTCCAAATTGTCCATGTACATAAACAGCAAGCATCCCAGCATCAACCCCTGTTGCACACTACTGCTCACAGGGTTCCAATCACAAAAACATCCTGCCATCATTCTTTGCCTTCTATTTGAAAACTAACATTGGACCTCGTTTGCCAACTTGTCTTAGATCCCATGGGCTCTTACCTTCTGGACAAACTTTCCATGTGGTGCCTTGTTAAAAGGCCTTATTGGAGTCCAGGAAAACCACACTAACCTCATCAATTTATAGTTTTTTTTTAAAAAGACAGTTCTAATTATTATGCAGTATGTCCATTTAATAAATCTCTGCTAACTACCCCCAGATCATTCCCTGCATCTCCAAATGTGATTGATCCCATCCTGAATTTTTCTCCCCAACAATTTCCCTAATATTGATGCCAGACTAACTGATCTGTGATGAACTCCCCTATCCTTGCTGCCCCGTTTGAACAAAGGAACCATATTAATATCCACCACTCATCTATCATTTCACTTTTGGCCAGTAATAGCTGCCTGGGATACCTCATAACCTTATGCCTGCTTAAAAAAAAAATTAAAATTAACAAGGCATATTAGTGCGTTTTAGAACCTTACCATCCCAAATGAAATCCCCACCTACAATCTCTTTCTCTCGTGTATACAGATGAAAAGTAGTTATTGAATACTGGACCCACATCCGCAGGCTCCACTCTCAGGTTGCCCCTTTGGTCTCTAATGGGTCTCACTCTTTGTTGGTAATCCTTTTGTTCTTAAAATGTACTTTTGAAATGCCTTGGAGTTTTTGATCCTACCTGCCAAAAGATATTTTACGGTCTTGTTAAAGTACAGACCAGGTTGCTATACCTTAATAATTTTGGTTTAAGTAACAAAACTCAAGGTATAGGTAAACAATATTGGGGCAGCACGGTGGTACAGTGGTTAGCACTGCTGCCTCACAGTGCCAGAGACCTGGGTTCAATTCCCACCTCAGGCAACTGTGTGTGGAGTTTACACATTCTCCCAGTATCTGGGTGGGTTTCCTCCAGGTGCTCCTGTTTCCTCCCACAGTCCAAAAAAAAAAGTGCAGGTTAGGTGAATTGGCTATGCTAAATTACCTGAAGCATTAGGTGAAAGGGTAAATGTAAGGGAATGGTCTGGGTGGGTTGCTCTTCAAAGGGTGGACTTGTTGGGCTGAAGGGCCTTGAATCAAATCGCTCATCATTTGCCAGTGGTTATAAAACTCCAAACCCTTGAACACCTCCATAACATATTTTATAGATGTATTATGACCAAAGGGGAAGATTAGAAAGTTTACAGGACCTACTGAGAAGATTTGTGCTATAGTGACTATGCTTCTTTTGTTCGGAGCCTTTAACTGGAGGTTTCTCACTTCTTCTGTTTCTTTACTTCAATTTCTGTAATCATCCTTCAAGCCTAAAAGTTGGTTTTACTGGCAAGTGTGGAGAGCTGATGGCTTCTTTCTAACTTGTTCAGTGTTCTGAAGAGAGTCACTATATCCAAAACATAACATTTTTCTCTCCATGGAGACTGCCAGAGCTCCTGCGATTTTCCAGCAATTTCAGATTGCCAGCATCTGCAGTTCTTTTGTGGCAGCTGCTTGAAAAAGCAGCAATGTAAGCTATGACTAATGATGGTCAGTTTACTTGGTTTGAAACATGCAACAGTCCTTCAAGTGATTTTTTTTTAAAAAAAACTAAATTTTCATTTTAACTGGTTCACAATCAAAAAATGAATAAACCACAGCCTTTACAATTAAAAAAGGACTATTGAGTATAGTATGGAACCATTCTCTATAGATAGAATAGAAGGTTTCATTTCTTCTGATAGATGTTTGCAGCAAAAAAAAACTTTAGACTTTTTCCTCAAAGCACATTTTGCCATTCGTTTTATGTTCAAACTGGAATGACATTTTTAAAAAAAAAACAGGAAGTAAATACATGTACATTGGAAATAGATTTCGTAGGACATGTCAAGATTTAAAAAACGATTAAATTTTACTGCAGTTTATTTTCAATATACTTTGTAAGACACAAGGTCTATCTGCTCAACATACAGAAATTGAAATAGCATTTCTCAATTACTTCATACTGCAGTGGGAATCTCTGATGTGATTGTATCCAGGGGTTGCCAGTGACAATTCATTAAAGAGTCATATAGTTCTTCACTTTGTTCCATGAATTGTTTGTTAACTTCATCAATATCCAACTTGGGATCTGGATCTTGAGAAAAGAAAAGGGATCGTCATTTCAGTTTTTTTTTGTATAACTGAATTTTCATACCACAAATTTACAGACTTGCACTGAAGATTCTAATGTCAACTCATGTTCTGCAATGAAAACAGACTGCTACCAAAGGTTTAGCATTAATCATTTCAGCTAATGCATGAATTTCTATTTGTTTTGTCTAAACAATAATTGGGATGTCAGTTTCTCTGCCAATTTGAATGGTTGGTACTCCAACACTTTCTGGTTACTAGAAACTTTCATGGCAGGACAATAGCCACTTGTTGCCCATCCTTAATAGCTCCTGAATGGTGGCAGACAGCTGTCAACCTTGAAATATTGCAGTGCAGGCAAGTTCCAGGGTTTTGATCAAATAATAGTAAAGGAACAGAGACTTCGTTCTAACTTAGGGTAGCATGGGGTTTGGAGAACTTTAGGCGGTGTCCCCAAGAACCTACCCTCATCCTTCTATGTGGTAGTAGAATTTCTTCTATTTAAAAAAATTACTATTTAAAAAGCCTTAGTAAACTTACTACAAAGCATCTTGTAGATATAGTCATGCTGATGCATTTTTGGGGGAATAGAAAGCAAGAGCATATATAATGTCAAAAGTGGTGGAGCAGTGCCAATTAAGTGGCCCGTTTTATTCAGACAGGTGTTCACATTTAGGTATTTTGGTATTCCATTTCACTCCCAATGTCCATTTCCAACACAGAAGGTGGGAGGAGAGTAGAATTAATCTACAGATTTTTTAGCTAATCAATCAGTCTTAGTTTTTTTAAAAATTGCTTCAGTAGCCAAAATAGCTGGCTCAGTTGGGCTTCTAGTCAATTGTAATCTCCCACCAACAGCAAGTTGGTGAATTCAGCAATAGTAATGCCATTGGCAAAGGATATGTTTCTCTCAGCCTAGCTGTGCTCCAATAATGACAAGGGTTAATGACACAGGATGGGTAATCAACAGGCCCAAAGATGAGAGAGCAGTTAATAAATTGCAGCTGGTACACTGGATTAAAAAAAAGACTTGACAAAAAAAGTCTGGAATTAACAATTAGCTTCAGTAATGGTGACCATAAAAACTAGTTTGTTGTTGTGTAAACTCATGTGTTTCACTAATGGCCTTAGGCAAAAACAAAATCTGCCTGGTATCCATTCTTCGTTTGGCTTACATATGACTTCAGACAAATAGCAATGTCGTTGAGCCTCAAAACACCCTACCAAACCAATAAAGGTTGGTATTACCACAAAAAATTTTTTTTAAAAATGAAACAACTTTCAGTCCATCCAACATCAATTTAGGCATCACATTCATGCATCTAGTGGTTCATTTTACCCAAACAATTATCATTCCCTGTCATCTTGCAAGCACTACCTTCATTTTATACCCCTTATCCATCATATTAAAAACTTTTTCTCTCTCCATCCAAGGGTGCTATGAGAAACAGCAGATGAGGATTCTGGGAGAAATTAGCTCAGTTCCCACAACTGAGAAGGGATAATGGACAGCACTCGTGCTCAACAGGAAGAGCATCCAGGAGGGCAGTAGTGAGAAGATATGGAGGAAGACTTTGGAAGATTTCTTCCTACTAGCAGGATGCAAAAAAAAAGCAAGATCTAGTGGGAATAGCCATTTTGGAGAGGGGCAATGAGTTTGAGGCACTGCTTTTGAAGTCAAAGTGCAGGCTTTAAGTGTCTGACTTCACTGAGGAAGGACAGCAGAGTTATGCCACAGGTGAGGTTTTTTTTTTAAAAATCCAACAGTTACTAGAGGTTGTAGTAATGGCAAATCATGAGTGGTGTACTGAGACGTGGGAGATCAGGGAGAAGTCAAGTGCCCTGACAATATCTGCAGGAAATGTGTCAGTGTCCAGCTTTGTTCACACCTCATGGATCAGTTAGACTCACTGAGAAGCATGAAAAGGAACTAAAGATCCATTGAAATGATACAACACAGAAGGAAGCAATTCATCCCAACTTATCCACACTAACCCAAAGACATTTTGACAACCTCAAATTCAATCTCACTTTACATTGCAGTTTATAGCATGAGGTGCTGATCCAGGTACTTATTCAAAGTATTTATGGTCTGCTTCAACTCAGGCAGTAAAGTGCATACACATCACTAAAAAAATGCAGTCCCTTTTAAATCCTCTGCTACAATCTGACTTTTGGTTTTTGAACTGTCAAGGGAAACAGGTTCTTGTCTACTTAGAGATATTCACACCTCAATTATGTTCTGTTTCAAGGAAAACAACCCCAATCTCTCCTCAAAGCTGCAATTCTCCAGTCTTGGCAACATTCTAGTAAATCTTCTCTCCACAGCAATTATGTCCTTCCTATAATATGGTGACCAAAACTGCACACAATACTCCAGTTGTAGCCTCACCCCCAGTGTCTTATGTAGTTTTATCATTATACACCCACTTTTGTATTCTGCACCTTTGCCACAGGAGTATTCAAATCCCCCTTTATAGCTTTGTTTACCCATACCACTACTTATGCACTTGCATACCAAGACTCACTTCTTGCACTAGTGAGGTCAGAAATCAGGTAATGTTCAGTCCTGCAGTCAACTATATTAAGTGTAGGAGAGAGATTCAGATGTCTGGATTGTTGTGATCAAGTCATGTTACAGGGTGGTTTGTTAGTACCACTTAAAGTGAAACTAGTGTGGTGGTGGTGGGGAAAGAGAAGAAAGAAAAGAATCCAAAGCAGTCAGTCAATCAGCATTTGAAGGTTAAGTCAAACAATTCTAATACCCACTAAGAACAGGCAGGGTCAGGTCAGTTTCCTGCCCACACCGCTTTCTCCTCACTATGGATGTGCAGTTCTTCTACACATCTATATCCATATCCATATCCCTCAAGAATGGCCTCCAGGCTCTTCACTTCCTGTGGAATAGTCCCATCCAGTCCCCCTCCACCAATAACCTCCACCTTGCTGAACTGGCCCTCACCCTCAACTTTTTCTTTAAATTTCAGTCTTCAGTACCTACACAGGCACTGTACCCAAACTCTTGTGCCATTACATAAGAGTAACTGGGGCAGCTCATCGACTTCGCTCACAACTTCCATCCAGTCCTCAAATTCACTTGGTCAATCTTGGATACCTCCCTCCCCTTTCTCAACCTCAAACATTTCACTGGTGAGCATCCCACATGCCCACCTATTATGACAATGCACCTTTCCTTCCTCAGTCATCCAGACAACCCTCTGCTGTACCACCTACATTCCCTGTTCCACCATTCTATACCAAGGAGGGCAGAGTGCCCCTTGTCCTCACCTTCCACACCACCCTGGTCTCCACATCCAACGTCATCCTCAATACACTTTCATTAACTCCAATACAGTTCCCTCCAGCAGTCCTTGGTTCACATTAAACTCCCAGGTACCTTCCCCTACAAAAAGCAAAACCTGCCAGTACACCGTCCCCCTCACCTCCATCCAGGGCCCCAAACAGTCCTTCCAGGTGCGACAGCAGTTCATGCTCTAACCTAGTTTACTGCAACAAGTGCTCTTCTCTACATCAGGGAGACCAAATGTAACCTTAGGGAACAGCTCACCAAACATTGCAGCTGGGTCCACAGGGGCCTACTGGACCCCCCAGTCAATGCCCATTTCAATTCCCCCAATCACTTCCTTTCTGACATGACCATCTTTGGCATCCTCCATTGCCAAAACAAACCTCAAACGCCTATTGCAAGATCACCACCTTATCTTCCACATGGGCACCCTCAGCTCAGAGTTCTCAGATTTCAAATAACCGGGTTGTACCCTTTACTGGTCTTCAATTATTCCCACTTGATCACCCTGCCCCCACCTCTATCTGCAGCTCCCCCACACCCACCCCAGTCCTGAAGGGTTACACCTGAAAAGTCAGCTTCTGCACCTACTGATGCTACCTGGCTTGCTGTGTTCTTCCAGCCTCCTGCCAGGTCAATGAAGATAGCTGGATTGGTGGTCTTAAGTGTATTTATTTTAGTGCAAGGTGTAAGTGGGTAAGGCAAATGAGCTGAATGCTTGGATCAGTACATGGAACTGATATTTTAGATTACAGGAACCTGGTTGAGAAAGGCAAGGCTAGCAATATATCAGGCATGGAGGAATGCAAAATGGATGGGGGAGTTGTGTCAGTGATTAAGGATAATGTCACAGCTACACCATGATATCATGGATGACACATTCAGGAATAAGAAAAGGTCCACAGTGTTACAGTAACAGGCTTCTGAATGGGCCGTAGGAATAGAGGAACAGATATGTCGGCAGATCACAGGAGCATGCAGGAGAACAAACGTTCTTTACAGCTTTCTAACTACCCCATAATGTCTGGGACTCCTTAGTATCAAGGGTGTGGTGCTGGAAAAGCACAACAGGTCAAGCAGCATCGACAGTTTGGGCATAAGCCCTTCATCCAGAATGCAACTTGTGGACTGTGAGGCTGAGATATAAAATGGGAGGGGGAAGGTAGCCGAAAATGCAATAGGTAGATGAATATGGGGGAAGGGTATAGATAGGCAGGTGGGAAGACAATGGACAATGCCGAGTTAGAGGTTTGGACTGTGATAAGGTGAGGTGCCACCCCCCCCCCAGGTGGGAGGGGAGGCATTCTTCCTCCAGACTTTGGGTGGTCAGGGTTTGGTGATAAGGTGGCCCAGGATCTGCATGTCCTTTGGAGGAGGAATTGAAGTGTTCAGTCATTGGGCAGTTGGGATGGTTGGTGTGGGTGTCCCACAGATGTTCTCTGAAACAATCTGCAAGTTGCCATACTGTCCCCTCAATATAGAGGCCACCACAATGGAATTTTTGT
Organism: Chiloscyllium punctatum; assembly: GCF_047496795.1. NCBI lineage: Eukaryota > Metazoa > Chordata > Chondrichthyes > Orectolobiformes > Hemiscylliidae > Chiloscyllium > Chiloscyllium punctatum. Next base: position 38,724,758 of record NC_092779.1, read on the forward strand.
GTTTCAACAGTAGGAAGAGCAAGTATATCAACCAGTGGCTGAACAGGAGAGTCAGATTTTTAAAAAAAGTGTAATCATGATTAGGCAGAGTGCATGTTGAGCATGAGCAAACACAGGACTGCTAAGTAATATATTTGGACTGTTAGTTACTCAAAACACTACTTAGGTAGTGTCTCATACCTATTCTACCCAAATTAGAAAAAACCCCCAAACAATTTGGAGCTGGATTGGTAAGGTAACCAGTTTTTAAAAAATCCCCCCCCAACCTTAGTCGCTGTGGGAATTTAGAATAGTGGGAATGGCAGTTGAATGATCCTCCTGCAAAATGTTGGAGGTAAGTGTAAACACTGGAGTCCCTGCTGACTGCATCTACAGGAGGTGCACCAACTCCAGCTCAAAAACCACTTTGGGGAATTGGAGCAGGATGAACTTCAGATCATTGAGGCTCAGGAGGTTATTGAGAGGAGATACAGGGAAGTAGTCACACCTCAGGTAAAAGGCAGTGGAGATGGGTTACAGTTAGTACAGGCAACCCTTGAGGCCATTCCCCACAACAAGTACATGGTTTTGGATACAGTTAGGAAATGACTTACCAAGGGTGAGCCATGGGTTACAGGTCTCTGGCACAGACTCTTCCCGTGGGGGGCGGTGGTGTTGAAGAGAGGCGTAAAATGATGAGCAGACCATTAAAATCACTAGGGACACCATAATTCAAGGGACAGATAGGAGGTTCTGTGGTAATGAGACAGTCATGGTTGGTATTACCTCCCAGGTGCTGAAGTTCACAATATCTCGGATTGTCTTTTCCAGATTTTGGGGGAGGGGGGGGGGGGGGGGGAGGGAGGAAGTGGGTGGTGCAGCCCCAAGTTGTGGCCCACATATTTTAGTTAGTGCCTAGGTAAGAAAAGGGATGGGAGATTTAAAGTGGAAATTCAGGCAGCTAGGATGGAAGCTTAGTGCTAGAACAAATAGTTGCTATCTCTCTGGTTTGTTGCCCGTGCTACGTGCTAGCGAGGAGAGGAATAGGGAGGAGTTGAACACATGGCTACAGAGATGGTGCAAGGAGGGTAGGTTTTGGGCACCTGGATAATAGGAGCTCATTCTGGGGTTGGAGGGACCTCTACAACAGGCTGGTTTACACCTGAACTAAGAGTACCAATATCCTGGGAAGGGGATTTGCTAATGCTCTTCATGAGTTTGAACTAATTCAGTAGGGGAATGGGAACCTAAAATTGTAGTTTCCATGTCCAGGAGGTTGAGTGGAGGGGTCAGAAATAAGGTTTCAAGGTTACAGGAGTTCACTGGAAAGTGGTTTGAAGTGCATCTACTTCAACATCAGGAGCATCCAGAATAAGGTGGGCGAACTTGGGTTGGTACCTGGGACTTTGATGTGGTGGCCATTTCAGCAACATGGATAGAGCAGGAACGGCGATGGTTGTTGCAGGTTCTGAGATTTAGATGTTTCAGTAAGAACAGGGAAGATGGTAAAAGAGGGAGAGGTGTGGCATTGTTAGTCAAAGCATAGTCTTATGGCAGCAGAAAAGACATCTGAGGACTCCTCCACTATAGATAGTATGGACCTAGGTTCGAAACAAGATGTCACCATGTTGGGAGTTTTCTATAAACCTCCAAATAGTTGGAGATGTAAAAGAAAGGATAGCAAAGATGATTCTGGATTGGAGCGAGTGTAACAGTAACCTTTAACTTTCCAAATATTGATTGGAAAAACTAAAGTTTGAATACTTTAGATGGGTCAATTTTTGTCAAATGCGTGCAGAATTGTTTCCTTACACAGCATGTAGACAAGGCAAGAGGGGAAGCCACATGGGATTTGGTACTGGGTAACAAATCTAGCCAGATGTTAAATTTTTGAGGTAGGTGAGCACTTTGAAGATAGTGGCCACAATTTGGAGATGTGACTTTAGCAATGGAAAGGGATAGGCATATACTGCAAGACAGGAGTTAGTGCTGGGGGAAGGTAATGATGATGCAATTAGGCAAGATTTAGGATGGGGAAAGAAACTGGAGGGGATAGGTACAACTGACGTGTGCAGGTCAGTCAAGGAACAGCTATTGCATGTCCTTGATAGGTATGTACCTGTCAGGTAGGAAGTGGTCAAGTGAGAGCGCCTTTGTTTACTAAAGAAGTTGTCAAGACTAAGAAGGAGTCTTATTTGGATAAGACTTGAAGGCTCAGTTAGGATGCTTGAGAGTTACAAGTTAGCCAGGAATGACCTAAGAGAGAGCTAAGAGGAGCCAGGAGGGGACATGAGAAGTCCTTGGAAAATCAGATCAAGAAAAATCCTACAGCTTTCTATCAGGAATAAAAAGAATGGCTCTAAATTATTCTCGAGTCAATCGAGGGCAGTGGTAAGAAGTGGTGTGTGGAGTCAGAGGAGATAGGGAAAGTGTGAAAGTGAATTTTGAGAGAGTATTCACGCTGAGAAAAAAAAAGATAATGTTGTCGAGGAGCATGAGATACAGGCTACCAGAGTAGACAGGATTGAGGTTCACAAGGTGGTAGTGTTAGCAATTCTGTAAGTGTGAAAATAGATATGTCCCCAGGGCCGGATTGGATTTATATTAGGATTCTCTGGGAAGCTAGGGAGGAGATTGCAGAGCCTCTGGCTTTGATCTTTATCTTGTCTACAGTAATAATGCCAGAAGACTGGAGGATAGCAAGTTTTGTCCCCTTATTCAAGGAGGGGAGTAGAGACAACCCAGTAATTACAGGCCAGTAAGCCTTACTTGGTTGTGGGTAAAGTGTTGGAAAAGGTTATAAGAGATAGGAATTAATTATCTAGAGAGGAATAAATTGATTAGGGCATAGTCAACACTTTTGTGAAAGGTAGGTTATGCCTTACAAACCTAATGGAGTTCTTGGAGAGGGTGACCAAACAGGTGAATGAGGATAAAACAGTTGGTGTATAAAGGTTTTCAGTAAGGCATTTGATAAGGTTCCCCACAGTAGGCTATTGTAGAAAATACAGAGGCATGAGATTGAGCGGTTTGGATCAGAAGTTGGCTCTTTCAAAGATGACAGAGGGTGATGGTTGATGGGAAATGTTCATCCCAGTGTTCAGCTACTAGTAGTGTACTCGAAGATCTGTTTTGCGGCCACTGGACCTGGACAAATGTGTGGAAGGATGGGTTAGTAAGACTGCAGAGAACAAGGTTGGTGGAGTTGTGGATTGTGCTGAAGGATTACAGAGAGACATAGATAAGCTGCAGAGTTGGGCTGAGAGGTGGCAAATGGAGATTAAATGCAAAAGGGAGGTGATTCACCTTGGGAAGAGCAACAGAAATGCAGAGTACTGGACTAATGGTAAGATTCTTGGTAGTGTAGATGAGCAGAGAGATCTTGGCATCAATGGACCCCCTGAAAGTTGCCACCCAGGTTGATAGGGTTGCTTAGGAGGCATACGATGTGTAGGCAGACACACAGGCAGACCTTGAGCAATGAGATCATGCTGCATGGGTACAAAACTCTGGTGCGGCCACATTTGGAGCACTACATACAGTTCTGGTCACTGCATTATTGGAAAGATGTGGAAGCTTTGGAAAGGATTCACAGGAGATTTACTAGGATGCTGCCTGGTATGGAGGGAAGGTTTTACAAGGAAAGGCAGAGGGATTGGAAACTGTTTTCATTAGAGAGTTAAAGGTTGAGAGGTGACTTAATTGAGACAGGTAAGACAGTGGGTGAGATAGGATGGACAGTGAGCCTTTTCCCTCAGATGGTGGTGATGGCCAGCACAAGGGGACATAGCTTTAAACTGAGGAGAGTTGAGACAGGACAGATATCAGAAGTAGTTTCTTAGATAGTAGGGCGTGGAATGCACTGCCTGCAATAGTAGAGACTCTCAAAAGGTTAAGGGCATTAAAATGGTCACTAGATAAGCAGATGGATGAAGATGGAATAGAGTAGAATAGATAGGCTTCAGACTGGTTCCACAGGCTGGCACACTGAAGGGGCAAAGGGCCTGTACTGCTCCATGTTTAGTAGATGATATTTATGGAGGTACAAGTACATTTCTTGAAGATATGGAAGGATCCTTGGATCTTTTGGGGCTTTGGACAAGGGGAAGGGTGGGGGTAGAAAATGTGTGGGTGCAGGTTTTGCACTCGGCAAATGGAAGGTGCCATGGAGTGGGGTGTGGATCTGACAAGGGAGTCAGAGAGGGAAGAGTCTCCAAAACACTAATAGGGGTGGGGAGGGAAATATTATTCCTCATGGTGGGACCTGTTTGTAGGTGATGGAGAATGGGGAGATGTATATGGAGGTTGGTGGGGTGGAGGGTGAGAACCTGGGGTGTGGTCTTTGTTCTTGGAAACGATCCCTCCCAATGCAACATATCTGGGACAACTGCACCAACCAACCCCACCATCCAGTGGCTGAACATTTCAACTCCAAGGACATGCAGGTCCTGAGTCTCCTCCATCACCAAACCCTAACCATCTGATGCCTAGAGGAAGAATGCCTCATCTTCTGCCTTGGGATCCTGCAAACACATGATTAATGTGGATTTCATCTCAGTTACCTCATTTCCCTGCCTCCCCACCTTATCCTAGTCCTAAGCCTCCAAAGCAACACTGCCTTGTTGACCTGTCCATCGTTGTTCCCATCTATCCACTCCACCCCTCTCCCAACCTATCATCGTCATCTACCTATTGCATTCTCAGCTACTTTCCCCCCCTCCCCAAATTTATCGCTCAGCCCCCAGCCCACAAGCCTCATTCTGGATGAAGGGCTCATGCCCAAAATGACGATTCTCCTGTTCCTCGGCTGCTGCCTGACCTGCTGTGCTTTTCCAACATCACACTCTACTCTGATCTCAGTCCTCACTTACTCCCTTTTTGCCCCCCATCTTAGCCCTGGGCACAAGGACTTCAGAGGTACTTTTGATAAATATGTAGACAGTCCGACTAGGGGAAGGGGGCATATAGACCTGGTATTGGAGAATGAACCTGGCTAGGCTGAACAAAGTTTCAGTGAGGTAGCATTTTGGGAACGGTTATCATAATTCCCAAGTTTTAAATGGTTGTAAAGGGTAAAGACCGGCCCTCAGGTTAAAGTGCTAAATTGGAGGAAGCCAATTATAATATTAGGCAGGAACTGATGGTTGGTAGTTTGACAGTAAATCCACAGGACATGTCGATTTAATCAGAGTTCAGGACCAGCAGGTTCCTGTGAAAAGTGAAGGATGAAGGTTGCAAGATTCAAGAACCCTGAACAGAAACTGAATGTTCAGTTAAAAAGAAAAAAATGTCAGAATCAAATAAAGACCTTAAGGAATGTAAAAGGAAGCAGGAAGAGGTTTTAAAAAAAAGGAATTTGGAGGGTTTTAAAAAAAGGGGCCTTGAAATAACTTTGGCAAGTAGAATTAAAAAGGAGAATCCCATGGCATTTTAATGTACGTATATAGGTACAGGATGGTAACTAGAGAAAGGACAGGTCAGTTTGCACAAAGCCAGAGGGAGCGGAGGCCCTTAAACAAGTATTCAAAAGAGGAGAACATGGGTGAGGGCAAGATTAAGAAGGGAATGTCAATATTAAAGATGTGTTGTAGGCCTTGAAAAACATGTCAATAAGCCTCCAGGACCTGATGTGATCTATTCCAGTATCCTGTTGTTGGATAGAGATTGCTGGAACCTTGATAAAGATCTTTGTATCCTCTAGTCACAGGTAAGGTACCAGAGAACTTGAGAACCGGCAACACCAATAATCCAGGAAATTTTAGGCCAGTGAGCCTTACATGAGCGATGTGGAAATTGGAGGAGTTTCATAGGAAAGAATTTACTTGCTATTGGGAAAAGAATAGCTGACTATTTAGGGATAGTCAGCATGGCTTTTGAGTTCTTGCCTCAAATTTGATTGAGCTTGGAGGAAGAGATGATAAATGCTTAGGGTAAGGCAGTAGATATTTCTTGCATGGACTTCACTAAAGCCTCAGAATAGGCTGGTCTAGAAGACTAAGCAACATGGCATGGCGACTTGGCAAATTGGTATAAAAACTTTAATCAAAAGGAGACAGAGGGTAGTTGTGAAGGGGCGTTTTTCAGACTGAAGATCTGTGCTCAGTTGTCAGACCGTTGATTTATATACATTCTAAATCAGACCAGCACACAACTGTGTAAGTTTGCAGATGACAAATTCATGGAGTTGTAGATAGTGAGAAAGATAGTCAAAGAATGTAGCAGGATATAGAACTGGAAAACTAGGCAGAGAAACAACTAAGGTTTAAACTGAGCACGTGGTGCAATGCATTTTGGAAGGTCAAATGCAAGAGAGAAGCCTACTGGATGTCTGGGCAGATGGGTGTACAGAGAGATCTTTGAAAGCTTAGATTTGCACCCTAAATGGTAACCTGAGTGGATAAGATGGTAAAAGGCAGCATCCAACCAATGAAGGCAAGTGTGTTGTATCGGAGTGTAAAAATCAGCCAGCCAGTCATGTTGCAGATGTATCAAAACCTGTAAGGCATATTTGGCATATCATGTGCCATTCTGATCACCACACCAGGATGGATGTTAAAGGTGTTGGAGAGGATGCAGAACAGATTGACCAGGATGTTCCCTGGATTGGAAGATAGTAGCTGAAGACAAACCTTGGATTGTTTTCACTACAGCAAAGGCCAAGGGGTGAGTTGATAGAAGTACATAAACTTGAGAGAGTGACAATATGTACTCCCCTGCATCCCCCCACCACCCCAGGCTGTAAAGATTTTAAATAAGGGGGCGCAAGTTTAAATGAGAGGGGAAGTTTAAGGAAAGTGTACCAGGCAAACTTAAATTAAAAAAAACACAAAGGGCTGTAGGTGCCTGCAACATACTGCTGGGGAAGTGGTAGAAGCAGATACAATGAAAGAGTTTCAGAGGCATTTAGACAAACACAAACAGGCAGGGAATAGAAGGATATGGACCATATGTAGATGGATAGAATTATTTTAGAATGGCATAATGGTTGTTGCTGACATGGTGATCCGAAAGGCCTATTCTTGAGCTGTATGTTCTGTGGATGGCAAATAAAAAGGGTGGTCAGGCAACTGGATGATAAAATTGTTAGAATATATGTGTGTTGACTCCCTGGCACCCTGGACAACCCATGTATGCCAGTCATTTACGGGTAAAACTAACAGTGTGGGCCAAGTGACAGTGAAGACCTTTTATCAAAGATCAACAACCAAATGTTAGTACAAGGCTGGTATACATGAGGGCTAGTTAGTGGAGGGAGTCAGGAAATGCCCTGGGCAACAAAACTGGCTGAATGCACAAAGGGGCAGAATTTAAATTCTATGAATGGAAGGAAGTGAAAATCCAGGAAGATTTTGTGGTAAACTCTGAATGAGCCCAAAATTTGAACTTGCTTAAGGAAACCAGTCGAGAACTTATGAAAAAGCAGTCTGGTGGCAGAAGTGCCTGGTAGGCTAAACACTTAGTTGGCATGGGGGGGGGGGGGGGGGGGTGGGAAGGTGTGGTTGGTCATAATTTATGAACAGCAAGGAAGAGAAAACAGGTAAGAGTAGCAAAAAAAAAAAAAGGTATGAGGAAGCATTATGGTAGTTTATATGGATACCAGCAATATAGATTCTAAAAATTTGTGAAGGAAGTAAAACAAAAACAATATATAAATTGGAAAGTTTGATTCTTAGAGGAAGGCATCAGATAAAAAGAGAATTAGCATTGTCCCACAGGTGGATATGCACAAATTATTTCCCAAATGTTACAAAAAAAAAGCAGCCAAGACCAGACTTGTAGTGATGGCATTTGCACAACAACTGAATGACCAGGAAGAGAGCTTGGACAAAATGTCAAGAGAGTGGGGAAGGTGCTGGATATCTTTAAAATGCACTAAAGTGGATAATTCTCAGGACCTGATCACGTGTACCCAGAATTCTCTGGGAAGTGATTGCTTGGCCTCTTGCTCAGGTATTTGTATCATTGATAGTCAGAGGAGAGTGCCAGAAGACTGGATGTTGGCAAAGATGGTACCATTAAAAAAGGTAAAGAAAAGGTGGTAAGGACAAGCCAGAGACCTATGGACTGGTGAGCTAGATGCAAGTGGTGGGCAAGTTGGAGGGAATCCTGAGGGACAGGATTTACATGTATTTGGAAAAGGTAAAGGACTGATTAGGGATAGTCAGCATGATTCATGCAGAGGAAAAACTGAGTTTTTTTGACAAGTAAAAAAAGGAGGATTGATGAGGGCAGAGCGGTGGACATGATTTGAGGACTTGATTAAGTGTTTGATAAGGTTTCCCTCATGAAACTGGTTAGCAAGGTTGGATCTCATGAAATAAAAGTGAGATCTAGCCATTTGGATAGAGAACTTGCTCAAAAAAGGTAGAAGACAGAGGGTAGTGGTGGAGGGTTGCTTTTCAGCTGGATGCTTGAAATCAGTGGTGTACCACAAGGATTGGTGCTGGATCTGTTATGATTAGTCATTTATAGAATGACCTGGATGTGAGCATAAGAGATACAGCTGGTAAGCTTGCAGATGACAGTAAAATTGGAAGTGTATATGGACAGCAAAGGTGGTTATCTCAGTGTAAAATGGGATCTTGATCAGATAGGCCCTTGAGCTGAGGAGTGGGCAGATGGAGTTTAATTCAGGTAAATGGGAGGTCCTGCATTTTGCAAAAACAAAATCAGAGCATGACTTACACACTTAAATGTTAAGATCCTTGTGAGTATTGCTGAACAAAAGATGTTGCAGTGCAGATTCTAGTTCCTTCAACGTAGAGTTGCAGGTTGATAGGATAGTGAAGGAGGAGTTTGGTACGCTTTCCATTCTTGGTCAGAGTATTGATTACAGGAGTTGGGAGGTCAGGTTACGGTTGTACACAGTTAGGCCACTGTTGGAATATTTGTGCAATTCTGGTGCCCTATCAGAAGGATGTTGAAAGGGTTCAGAAAAGGTTTACAAGGATGTTGCCAGGGTTGGAGCTAAAGGGAGAGGCTGATTAGGCTAGGGCTGTTTTCCCTGGAGCATTGGAGGCAGAGGTTACCTTAGAAGTTTACAAAAATCATAAAGGGGCATGAATAGGATAAATAGACAAGTATTGTTTCAAGGGTGGAGGAGCTGAGGACTAGAGAGCATAAGTTTAGGGCGAGAGGGGAAGATATTTTAAAAAAGGGACCTAAGGGGCAATTTCTTCCTCAGAGGGTGGTGAACGTATGGAATGAGCTACCAGGGGAGGTGTTGGATGCTGGTGCAATTGCAGTATTTAAAGAGGCATCTGGATGGGTACATGAATAGTTTAGAAGGATATGGGCTAAGTGCTGACAAATGGGACTAGATTAGGATATCTAGTTGGCATTGACAAGTTTGACCAAAGGGCCTGTTTCCGTGCTGAACATGACGCAACAACTGGAAGACAGACAGTTTGAAGTTGTTCCTCTTGCCCTTGAGCAAGGATGTCCAAGTAGGACATTTGCAAGGGCACATAAAAAGGCCTTTTTAAAAAGCTGCCAAAGACTCAAGATTTTAAGCAGAGACATTATGGAGTTAACCTAGTGGAATCAATGGGCTAAATGATACCTCCAGATCACTTCCACCTCAAGTTACGAAAGGAAACGTGGAGGAGATTGCCTTAATTGTCAAAATATCTAAGTAACAATAGGTGCCAGAGAATTGGTAGATGGACCATTATATGCAGGTAAGCATAATGACTACAGGCTAGTTTATCCTTAAGTGAGGAAGGATAGAAAATAATAACCAGGGTTTTAAAAAACAAATTTTAATTCAAACTTTTCTAAAAAAAGCCACAATTTGCATGAGTGTTTACCTTTTGTACATAATTTTCTGAAGTAAAGTTGATGAACTAAGTCAGGTAGGTAACTAGAGAGCATTCAACAAGGTTACATTCCATCTTACCTCCTCGGATGCTGCCTGACCTGCTGTGCATTTCCAGCACTACTAATCTCCAGCATCTGCAGTCCTCACTTTCGTCCTGTTCGCTATACTTCTCTACAGCCCTTGTCCTTCACCACTTTGGTATTAAACTTGGGTACCTTACACTTGGCATCCCAATCAAAACACATTTTAAAATCATTGTATAAATGGTCAAGGCCCAAGCAGTGATCCTAGCAGAATACTATTAATTTGGAGAGTCAGGCTTACCAGCACAGGAGGTGGTCTTTTGGCTCTTCATGTCCACGCTGGTTATTGAACTTATGTAAAAGTCACAACTGTAGCCCTGATGATTTATTTTAGAATAGTTAGGAGGACCAAAAGCGTGCAATTTTGAGCTAGATTATAGCAACCTCAGTAACTTAAGGGTACTTGTTTACTTGAGAATTTTCAGAATTCACAAAGTAGAGAATCGAAAACGCCTGCTCCCAGAAAGCAAGTGGAGAATTGAAAAAGCTGTACTTAAAATTTCTGGAATCAGGTGTACGTATGAATGAATTAATAATAAAAAGCAAACACCCATATCTCAGGAGGAATGTGTTGCTTTGGAGCAGAGCAGTTCTGTGAAATACCTGACTGCAGATGCATATATACTTCAGTGCTCCTGAGAAAGGGAAAGTATACAGTGTAACTACATTACCTTAAAGAAAGGAGTGAGGGTTAATCCAAGACTGGACAGTTGGGATAAAACTCTGAAGAGGACTTGAAGGGAAGTTTAGACTCAATTGAGAAATAACCTAATAGGGCACCATGACGACAATTTTGAAATTTCAAAGACATATTGCACAGAGAAGAACACATCATATGCATTCACTGTAAACAGCCATTACATTTTCAGAGAATCACAGAATCCTTATGGTGTGGAAACAGGCCTTTTGGCCCAAGTCCACACAAACCTTCTGAAGAGTAACCCACCCAGACCTATTTCCCTACATTTACTGATGCACCTGACCTACACATCCCTGAACACTATGGACAACTTGGTCATGCTAAGTCAGTGGATCTGCACATCTTTAGATTGTGGAAGGAAACCAGAGAACCTGGAGAAATCCAGATGACACAGGGAGAATGCACACAGACACAGTCACCACGAGGCTGGAATTGAACACAGGTCCCTAGAGCGGAGAGGTAGCAGCATTGAACACAGACACCATGCTACCCCCTTTTTTTTGGGATGCAAGTAAAATAAAGGGACAGAATGCAAGATAACAAAATGCTCAGTCACTATAAGATTCCATCTCTCCATTTAGTCCAAAGTAGTACAAGGGCCTGTTTTCCCCAGAAAATACAATAACTGAAATTAGCACAGAGGCACTGATACTAGACGAGGGTGGACAAGGTCAAAAAGTAGCATGACATCAGGACATAGTTCAAACAGGTTTATTTGAGATCACAAGCTTTTGACCTACTGTCCCTCAGACAGGTTCACCCCTGATGAAGGGGCAGTGCTCTGAAAGCATGTGATTTCAAATAAAGCTGGTCACTATAATCTAGTGTCAGGTTACTTATGACTTTGAAACTTTAAAAAAGTTGGATTGTACATTTGCTTTCACTTAAAATGAAAGTCCAAAATCAGCACAGTAAAGTAATAAAGAATGGCTTATTTCTGCATGTACATTACATTCCATTTCCATTAGCTAAGCTACGGATTCTCGATGGTCAAACTTCCAAGTTTGACCATGTAATAGTTGGGGCACTCTGACAGATTGATTTGTCTTTAAAGATCTTGACTCAGTTAGCTCTACATGTGGATTCTGTGAAACCAGCAGTTTTGAACTGAAGGAAAGAAAGTGAGCGATTTCTCATGCGCCCTTTTCAACATATTTCCACCCTCAATGATTTATATTTCTTCAATTTTCATCACTTTACAAACAACTAAACATAATTCTATGCAGAGGGATCACTGTATTAACCATGTTTTGAAAAACCTCATTGAATGTGGTTGTCACTGGATGAATTAGCATTTATTGCCCATCACCTTTGAGAAAATATTGTGGTGACCTGACTTCTTGAAAGTCTGGAATTTATTTGGTGTAAATACAATTGCAACATTGTTATGGAGGGAGTTCCAGCATTTTGACAGTGACAGTTTAAGAATGTGGTGCCACTGTTTAAGAAAGGTGGGAAGGACAAGCCAGGGAACTATAGACCAGTGAGCCTGATGTTGGTGGTGGGCAAGTTGTAGGGTGGAAAGGCAAGGACCGATTAGGGATAATCAACATGGCTTTGTGCTTGGGAAATCACATCTCACAAACTTGATTGAATTCTTTGAAGTAACAAAGAGGATTGGTGAGGGAAGAGTGTAGATGTGATCCAAATGGACTTCAGTAAGGCGTTTGACAAAGTTGGATTAGTGGTGCTGGAAGAGCACAGCAGTTCAGGCAGCATCGATTTCACTGCTCGTTGGATGCTGCCTGAACTGCTGTGCTCTTCCAGCACCACTAATCCAGTATTTGGTTTTCAGCATCTGCAGTCATTGTTTTTACCGTTTGACAAAGTTCCCCATGGAAGACTAGTTAGCAAGGTTAGATCTCATGGAGAGAACTATCCATTTTGATATAGAACTGGCTCAAAAGGTAGAAGACAGAGGGTGGTGGTGGAGGGTTGTTTTTCAGACTGGAGGCCTGTGACCAGTGGAGTGCCACAAGGATCAGTGCTGGGTCTGTTACTTTTCATCATTTACATAAATGATTTGGATGTGAGCATAGAGGTACAGTTAGTAAGTTTGCAGATGTCACCAAAATTGGAGGTGTAGTGGGCAGCGAAGAGGGATACCTCAGATTACAACAGGATCTTAATCAAATGGGCCAATGGGCTGAGGGGTGGCAGATGGAGTTTAATTCAGATAAATGAGAGGTGCTGCATTTTGGGAAAGCAAATCTTAGCAGGACTTATACACTTAATGGTAAGGTCCTAGGGAGTGTTGCTGAACAAAGAGACCTTGGAGTGCAGGTTCATAGCTCCTTGAAAGTAGAGTCACAGGTAGATAGGATAGTGAAGGTGGCGTTTGGTATGCTTTCCTTTATTGGTCAGAGTACTGAGTGTAGGAGTTGAGAGGTCATGTTGCAGCCGTACAGGACATTGGTTAGGCCACTGTTGGAATATTGCGTGCAATTCTGGTCTCCTTCCTATCAGAAAAGATGTTATAAAACGTGAAAGGGTTCAGAAAAGAATTACAAGGATGTTGCCAGAGTTGGAAGATTTGAGCAATAGGGAGAAGCTGAACAGGCTTGGGCTGTTTTCCCTGGAGCAGAGGAGGTTGAGGGGTGACCTTATAGAAGTTTACAATCATAAGGGGCATATAGGGTAAATAGACAGTCTTTTTCCTGGGGTCAGGGAATCCAGAATTTGAAAGCATAGGTTTATGGGGAGAGGGGAAACTTTTTCCACACAGAGGGTGGCATGTATATGGAATGAGCTGCCAGAGGAAGTGGTGGAGGCTGGTACAACTGCGACATTTAAAAAAAAAGCATTTTGATGGGTATATGAATAGGAAGGGGTCGGAGGGATATGGGCCGGGTGCTGGCAGGTAGGACTAGATTGGGTTGGGATATCTTGTCGGCATGGATGGGTCTGTTTCTATGCTGCACATCTGTGACTCTATAAACAGCAATATATGTCAAAGTCAGGCTGTGTGGGGCTTGGAGGAGAATCTGCTTGCTCTCGTCCTTCTAGGTAGGAGTGGTTCTTAGAATTCTTACAGTGTGTAAACAGACCCTTCAGCCCAACAAGTCCACACCAACAGTCCAGAGTTTCCCATCCAAACCCATTACGCTACATTTACCTCTGATTAATGCACCTAATCTATACATCCCTGAACATTATGGGCAATTTAGTATGGCCAATTCACCTAACCTGCACAGTTTTGGATTGTGGGAGGAAATTCTTGCAAACATGGGGAGAATGTCTGTGTGGAGTTTGTACACAGTCACCAGAGGCTGGAATCAAATCTGGGTCCCTGGCGCTGTGTGAGACAGCAACGCTAACCACTGAGCCACTATGGTTGCTGTTTGGAAAGTGCCATCTAAGGACTCTTGGTGAATTTCTGCAGTATATCTTGTTAAGAAGATGTCGAGGCACTGTACCTTAGAGTTGAAAAGCTAGCAAGGACTGCCTGACAACAGTGTTCTGAACAATGTAACTTGGTTGAAACCAATAGTACAGCGGTGTTGCTATGGAACACAGACAAATTCAAATTCTGCCAACTTAAATTATACCCCAAGATACCAGAATCCAATCAAATTGGAATTTAGTCTTTTGATAAATATTAAAACCAAATGAAATGATCTGATGTTCTAGAGTATAAAACCAGACATTTTGAACACTTGGGGAGAGCATGGCCAATCCACCAACAAGTACAGACTGCCAGCAGAACAGCTCTCAGAAAGAGGTAATGTCTAAGAAGTTTGCACAGAACATCAAGAGGGGAAAATCTACAGCTGACTAGTTTTGCAAGTTGAAGTTTTTTGTAAATCTTAAGAGTTGGGACATTTTAAAAAAAAACTAGTATTGTAGAATGGGAGGTAAAACATAGGATGAAGAGAAACGAGTTGTAAATAGTTGGTTTTAATATTCTCGGTTGGACTCAAAAAAAGATTTAATTTTTAAACTTGATTATTAACCTCTGGGATGGTTTGTTGCCTCCAATTTTAGTAGATTAGAGCACGAGGTGAATCTTTTTGTGCGGCTGGTTTAAATTAGCAAAGGGGTTTCTCTCATGTCATAACAGCACACACTAGTGCAACTGACTGGTGCTGACGCGGACTGGTTTTGGTGCCACATAAATGAACTCCTTTATCCTAGATGGTGTCAAGTATTGTTGAAGCTGCAGTCAATTACACTCCTTTGACTTCGACCTTTTGAGTTTGTGGGCAGGCTTTGGGAAGAGGGGTGGTTGACAGTTTGTAGTATCTGATCTAACCTTGTAACCACAGTTCTTAAAATGACCGGTCCAATTAATTCTCTGGTCACATGTTAGCCCCCCCGGGGGGGGTTCAGTGATGGTGATGCCATTAATGCAAGGGGCAATGATTTGTTTTTCTGAGATGATGTGCCTCAGGAGGTCAGTGCTGGGTCCATCGTTGTTGGTTATCCAGATCAATGGTTTGGAGGAGAATGTATGAGACATGATTAGTATTTTGCAGATGATACTAAAACAAATAGTATGGTGGACACAGTGAAGAAGAAGGTGATCAGAAATTACAGAACCTTGATCAGCCGTGGAAATGGGCCGAGAAATGGAGTTTAGTATAGATGAGGGCGAGGTCTTGCATTTTGCAAAGACTCAAGAGACTGAGTTCTAAGGAAAGGTTGGACAAACTGGGAGACAGAGGTGGGAAGAGAATCTTATAGATATGTATGAAATCATGAAAGGCATCAATTGGCAAATACACTCAGTCTTTTCCCCAGGGTTGGAGGAGGAGAGGACAAGGAGGTAAGAGGGGAAAGAATAAAAAACTGAGGGGCATTTTTTAAACCCCCAAAACAGACATTTGTACATGTATGGAATGAGCTGCCAGCAGAAGTGGTTGAGGCATGTACATTAACATTTCAAAGGTGTTTGGACAAATGCAAAGATAGGAAAGGTTTAGAGGATATGGGTCAAACACAGAAATGGGGTCAGCAAGGATGGACATTTTGGTTGACATGGACCAGTTTGGGCCCAAGGGCCTGTCTCCATGCTATATGGCTCTGACTCTTGTCTAGTGCAAGAGTCAGTCCAAACATTGTCCAGGGTTTGCTGCTTTTGAGCACAGACTGCTTCAGTCACTTTAATTGCATAATGTTCAGCTTCATTCAAACATTGCTTCATCAAAAGGTCAAATAGCAAAGGACATTGAAACAACTGAAGACAGCTGGATCTTTTCAAATGTACCATACAATCTGAACTGGTTTGTAGTTGCAAATTGGTGCAGGAATAAACCATTAGTCTGCTTTGCCATTCAAGAGATTTTTAAAAAAATCATATGGTACTGGGTTATAGTCCAGATTTATTTGAAACTGCAAGCTTTCAAAGCACACGCTCCTTCCTCAGGTAGTCTCTCACAAACTGCCTGAAGGAGCAGATGCTCAGTTTCAAATAAACCTGTTGGACTCCTGACACTGGGTTCTATTGGTATTTGACTTTGTCCACCCAGTCTTAACACTGACATTGCCACTGCCACATCATTCCACCTACCCATACTAATCTTTAAAATTCATATGCTTATCAAGGATCTTTGCAGAGGGGATGATTGCAGAGCCACATGGAACTGGACCAGGTAGGGATAGATTTCTTTCCCTGGAAGTACATTGGGGAAGCAGATCATTACATAGTCACTTTAGATTTGATGAAATTCAAATTCTAATTGAACACCAGTCTATCATTTAGAATGGTTGGAGTTGAACCCACATCACCAGAACATTAGTCTGGATTACTAAAGTGTTACACCGCCTCCCCTTATATGCCTGTCAAGATGCCTCACAATTAATAGGTCTCAAAATCAACTTACTCATTCTCCTAAACTCCAGTCAAAGTCTGACTGACACACACACACACACACACTATTCCACTTCTGCCTCATTAAATATCCAGTATAACTGAAGCAGGATCTCTTGAAGATGATTTTTTCCCTTTGCAAAAGCATTTACTTTTCCTAATTTCCTGCACAGTATCTTTTTGTGATTCACACACAAACACTCCAGCCACTTTGCAATCCCACACCAGTTACACTTATGTTTCTCCTGCCAAAGCAAACAATTTTATATTTTACCACTTAATACTCCATTTGGAAGATCTTTGCCCACTCACCTATTCCTTTGCTGCTTCCATTAGGTCTTCCTCAAACTTACTTTCCTACTCATTTTTGTATCTTCAGGCATTGGATGCATTTGGTATCATTGCCTAAGTTAGTTATAAAAAATTGTAAACTGCAGAACTCCCGTAGCATCTGTTGTGTACCACCAATTACATCTAGCCAGTTAAAAAAGGTGACCCATTCATGGCTAACAGGAAAATTAGCTTACTTTCTTCATGGACATGTTTGGAATGTCCTATGATTATTTATACTCCACCTTTCATGTTGTCCCTTTCGTGCCTGTTAGTGCTCTGGCATTAGCAGTCATAATCAAAAGTGCAATAACATTCACCACTTATATCCACATCATGACATATTTACTCAAATCACATACTAGGATTCACCTTGGAAATGGTGTTTCTTTGTTTTTTTTAAAAAAAAGTTAAAGTTATTGCATGAGCTGTAAATAAATGCAATCTATAACCTACATTTAAAGTCAATTGTTATCAATGAGAAATATTTTCAACTTCATGGAAGACCCTATAATGTTGATACAAATAAATAATTTGTTTTAAAAAAAAAATCATTTTTACCTTCCACTGGCTCCTCTTCAGTTTCATCAGGAATTATGGAATTCTGCTGAAACTGAAAATCATTTTCCAGTGAAATGAAGTAACATACAATAAATACATGTCAAAATTCAAAGAAAGGAGAGCGAGAGCGCAAATGTACAAACTCAGGCACGGACTTTACCTCAGACAGTTGTGTCATTTCTGTGATCAGGGAAGAGGTTACCGGTGGTGTTTCAGTGCTGCTATATTGTGGGTACCCATAGCTGTAGCTGCCATAGGGATCGTAACCCCATTGAGAGTAATATTGCTGATAGTACTGTGTATAGTTGTAAGTGGCAGTTGATTGGTATTCTGGCTTGGTCTTCACACTGAAATTACACATTATATCCAAGTGAACTCCTCTCCTTCAATTGTAATCCAGGGAAGTAACAAAAGGAACAGTCACCTCTCAATCATTGACTTTACAGCATATGACCACAAGTTTCCAAAAATTAGATTAGGATTTCAGTCATGTACTTCAACAAGATAAAGTTAGAAACATTAATCTGGAAAAGAAACAACATTCACACACCATCCTTTGGAACAAACATTCAAATATTGAAATATTGAAATTCAAGTTTATTATTCTATTTGTAACTCACCTTTGCCAGTACCAGTACATATTGTGAGCAGTTTCTACATATTCTGCTTGATCACTACAAAAAGCCATGTTTAACTCTCCAAGTAATGAGACACAGATTCACTAGTTAAATAGGAAAAAAAACTGATCAGCTGTAAAGCCTTATCTTTGATTAAGTCTTGATCAATTTACTGACAGCCACTTTTATCAATTACACCTGTGAATTATTTCTAATTTGGGAGTTGTAATAAACTAATCAAAATAGCCAGAACTGTTTAAAAGGACTATTTACACAATTCCAAAGTTAATGAAGATCCCTGGATATTAAGAGGTTATCAAAATCAGGATAAAATATTTTGCAAACATTTTTCTTAAGAATACAAACTTTATTGCATCAAAAAAATTATTTAATTTTTAGGTATCAAATTATTGTGCTGTCGTGATCCTTTTTCCTCCAATGAAAGGTTACATACATTAATTTGTAAATTCAAGAAAACCAATTTCTATAAAACTATTCACAATATGATTTGGATGAGGGAATTGAATGAAATATTTCCAATTTTGACAGAAAAATAAGTGGAACGTGAGAAGGGTGTGAAGAAGCTTCAAGGCAATTTAGAAATTTTGATTGAGTGGGAAGATACATGGCAGACAGAGTATTGCATAAAGAAGTGCAAAGTTGTCCAGTACAGTAGGAAAAATAGAATGGCAGTGTATTACTTATTATTATTGATAATAATAATAATAATAATGTGATAGATTGAGAAATATTGATGCACAATGGGATCTGGGCATTTTTGTACACAAATTACTGAAAGTAAGCATCCATGTGCAGCAAAGTTAATAATGCTAATGTTATTTTGGCCTTTATTGCAAGAAGATTTGAGTACAAGAGCAGGAAAGTTTATTGCAGCTGTAGAAGGCATGGTGAGGACTATATCTATAGTTTTGGTCTCCTTACCTAAGAAAGGATATACTTAATACAGAACGAGGGCAGGCAAAGTTCACACGACTAATTCCTAGGATGGCGGAATTATAGTATGAGAGATTGGATTGATTAGTGCCAAAAGAGTCACTGGACTCAAAACATTAATTTTCTTTCCCTTCACAGATGCTCTAAATATCTCCAGTTTTTCCAGCAATTTGTTTTTGTTTCAGATTTCCAGCATCTGAAGTTCTTTGCTTTATCTGGGTTATCTAGGCCTGTATTCATGAGTTTCAAAGAATGATGGGGCAATCTCACTTAAATACATAAAATTTTGGAAGGTCTGAAATGGTTGCTTAAAGGGATTATGTTTTCCCTGTCTAGAACAAGGGGCCATGGTGTCAGAATACTGAACAAAAGTTTCTTCACTCGGTGGATGGTGAATCTTTGGAAATCTCTTTAGATATCTGGCCGCTATTCTATCTCAATGTCATATTCTTATTCTCTCCCTATACCCCTTTATAAAGGAAGATAGGATTACTTTCATGCCACTAATGTTTAACTTAATTTTTAAACGTATACTGGGGTCAAGATAAAGATGGTGATATTTGCTTTTTAATTAGTAACTCATTAAATCTTTATTTATAAGAAACATTGATTTGGACTTTGTGCTGGTAAAGATGCCAGTCAGCATTTACCATCATTATTCCACCAAAACTGACAATGAGTCTGAACTTGATCTTCACTGTTTAAAAAGCTATTTTGAAAATAAACAGAATTAAATACCTTTTTCATCCCAATTCGTGTGAATACTTCTATTTGATTGGTTGCCTCCCAATCTGTTGCCATCACAGCTGCAGCACCTCAAACATTTGATGTCAGATTTAAACTAAATTCGGGAAAATCCCTGCCTCAGCCTGCGAGATACTTGCAGACAACTTTCTTCGAGATCAGTAGCAACCATCCTTACTTTGTTGTTAAATGCTAAATCCTGGTTATTATATTGATCACAGAGTAGCTAGAATTATGAAGTGGAAAGTTTTTAAAACTATAATACTTTATTCTCCAAACACTTAAATGGGTTTGCAAAATATATCTAGTTCAGTTACAAAATTGCTCATCTTTCATTGCAAATTGGTATTAAGTGATTTATCCCATTAAGAAGAAAATTCTTGCTGAAATGAAATTTCTCATCTGTCTGATTTGGATACGCATAGAAAGTGAGGACTGCAGGTGTTGGAGATCCGAGTTGAGTGTGTATTGCTGGAAAAGCACAGCAGGTCAGGCAGCATCCGAGGAGCAGAAGAATCCATGTTTAAGTTCATGATTCTTGATGAAGGGCTTATGCCTGAAACGCCGAATTCTCCTGCTCCTCAGATGCTGCCTGCCCTGCTGTGCCTTTCCAGCACCACACTCTTGACTCTGTCTTGGATACCCCTCTGGAACAGTCCTCAAGGCTACTGTGCTATTTAATTACATTTTTTAAAAAAGGCCATTGGAGGTTATGAGTTATATGGAGAGACTAGAAAAACTCAGCTTAATTGCAGAAAGTGCTCAAGAAACCCAGCAAGTCTGGTAGCATCTGTGGGGAGATAAACAGTTTTGAATCTGATATGACTCTGAAGAAATATTAATTCTGCTTCTTTCTCCAAAGTTGCTGCCAGACCTGCTGAATTTCTCTAACATTTCTCTTAAAAACTTCTGTTTTTATTCCAGATTTTGAGTATGCATGTACTTTTATTTGTACTTCTTTTCCACCTACTTAACTTTGCTCAATATCCCTTGGCAAATACTTCAAGGATTTATAAAGGCTAGATTAGATTAGATTAGATTAGATTACTTACAGTGTGGAAACAGGCCCTTCGGCCCAACAAGTCCACACCGACCTGCCGAAGCGCAACCCACCCATACCCCTACATTTACCCCTTACCTAACACTATGGGCAATTTAGCATAGCCAATTCACCTGACCCACACATCTTTGGACTGTGGGAGGAAACCAGAGCACCCGGAGGAAACCCATGCAGACACGGGGAGAACGTGCAAACTTCACATAGTCAGTCGCCTGAGGCGGGAATTGACCCCGGGTCTCTGGCACTATGAGCGCAGGCAGTAGTGCTAACCACTGTGCCACCCACATACCTAGGTCATACCTAAAAGAAACCTCATGGAACTTACTGAAGAATTGACTGAAGTTGGGGATAGGGGGATGTCTATGACTGTTATTTAAATGGACTATATGAAATTCCTCCTAAGAAGAAGTTAGCAAAAGTTGAACTCCATGGAATTGCTGGCAATATAAAGCCACATATCAACATTGAGAGGGAACTTCTTCACTCAGACTTATGGTATTCCCTGACCAGTGAAGTGGTTGAGGCTTCCTCAGTAAATGTTTTTAAAGTGGAGATAATTTTTTGAACAGGAAAGGAATTAAGGATTATGGTGAGAGGGTGGATAAGTAGAGCTGAGGCCACAAGAAGATCAGCCATGATCTTACTGAATGGTGGATCAGGCTCCAAGTGCCAGATGGCCTATTCCTGTTCCTAGTTCTTATGTTCTTATTTGATGATGATACAAAGACGAGTTATATTGTACGTACTGTGAATGAAATAATGAAATTTTGATAGATTAGGTGAATTGACAAATGAATTTTAAAGTAATTGTAAGGGTATCCAAGTTGGACTTAAGCAGAGTTAAAAGGGCATAGTAAGAAAGCTACAATCTGTGGATGTACAAAGGAGACTGGTAGTTTAGATACATATCTCATTAAAAAGTCATGACATGGTCAAAAAAGTTAATGGAATACTTGCCTTTATATCTAGAAAAATATAAAAAACATTGAACTATACAGCACAGGAACAGCACACAAACCAACAGCCACTCTCAGACAACAATTCCTGGAATGGCGGGATTACCTTACACTGAAAGACTGAAGCGACTGGGTTTGTATACCCTTGAGTTTAGAAGACTGAGAGGGGGATCTGATTGAGACATATAAGATTATGAAAGGATTGAACACTCTGGCAGCAGGAAACATGTTTCCGCTGATTGGTGAGTGCTGAACCAGAGGGCACAGCTTAAAAATATGGGGTAGACCATTTAGAACAGAGATGAGGAGAAACTTCTTCACCCAGAGAGTGGTGGCTGTGTGGAATGCTCTGCCCCAGAAAGCAGTGGAGGCCCAGTCTCTGGATTAATTTAAGAAAGAGTTGGATAGAGCTCTCAAAGATAGTGGAATCAAGGGTTATGGAGATAAGGCAGGAAGAGGATACTGATTAGGAATGATCAGCCATGATCATTTTGAATGGCGGTGCAGGCTCGAAGGGCTGAATGGCCTACTCCTGCACCTATTGTCTATTAACTCACCAGGATGAAGGAACCAATACCCAGCATGAGCAAAACCAATGTAGTGTACAAATTCCCATGCAAGGACTGCACCAAACACTACATAGAACAAACAGGAAGACAGCTAACGATCCGCATCCATGAACACCAACTAGCCACGAAACGACATGACCAGCTATCCTTAGTAGCCACACACTCAGATGACAAGCAACAGGAGTTCGACTGGGACAACACTACTATTATAGGACAAGCCAAACAGAGAACAGACAGGGAATCCCTAGAGGCATGGCACTCATCCACAGATTCAATCAATAAGCACATCGACCTGGACCCAATATACCGGCCACTGCAGCGGACAGCTGGAACTGACAACCAGAAGCGGCAGATACAAATCACTATAAATGCCGGAGGAAACGTCACAGAAGCGCATCACAAAAGGCTCTCAAGCACTGAGGATGTCACCTAGACAGGGGACGAAACGTCTGCAACACAAATTCCCAGCTCGGCGAACAGAACCACAACAATAATGAGAAAGTTAACTGGATGGACATAGCTGGGCAATTTTCCATTTTGTCAGTTAATGTTGTAATTATAATGGAGCACCTTCGGTAAATGTGTGAGCAGTTCCAACAAACAGATCTTCAGCTTTCAATGAAGTGGTTTGTAAGAACCATGGCCTTTATTGTGTTTCGTGCCCTCAGCTGGGCCTTAATGTCTTTCAGGCAGAATCAAAATAGTGAAGATTGACATCCATGATGTGAATCTCAGAAGGAGGTCAAAATAGATCAACCAATCAATCAGCACCTCTGCTGAAGAGTATGCAAATTATATATCTTGTCCGTTTGCTCCTGTACTGGACTCTGCCATTACTACAAATGAGTATGTTCATGGAGCTTTGTACTTCCACTGTTTAATTCACCATGACCATTCATCATGGTAGAACCGCAGAGTTTTTATTTGATCCATTAGTTGTGGAATCACAATTCCATCTATAGCAATGTAGTTCCGCCACGTTGATTTTTAAGCTCATTTTTACGTGAACTTTTAAGATTCTGTTCTTGATTTGCTTTCTTACACTCCTCAATGAACCAAGATTGGTCACCTTGCTTGATGGGAATGGTAGAATGAGGAAGATGATGGGAGTATGTGGTTAAATATTGAGGTGGAACATAATTCTGGTGTTGGTAGAACCACTGAAACAACAGTAGATCATTTTGCATCTCGACTTTGTTCCACTTGTTGAAATCAAGACAATCTGCAACCTTTATATTCATTTACCTTCGTCTCAAATCCCTTTACACATTTGGATAAAAATCTAACAATCTCAAATTTAAAACCTAAATTTGATTTAGCATCAGTTACTATTTACAAAGAGTTTCTCAACTTCTACTATCCTTTGGGTAATATTTTATGCCTACCCTTAGCAGGTTTGGAGGTAACACATTTAACTGGGGGATGGGGCAGGATTTCAATACTTTCTCACCTCCACTACCACTAAGTTTGTGATTAAATTCTTTCACCATAACTTCCCTCAGGTCGGAGTCATTTAACAATCTTGTCTGTGTCTCCTATGGGTGCATTTCCAGCAGTACGTTCTGCATTCCCAGCTGTACAGCTGAACTGATGGTCTGGCCAGCAACTCCTGATCCCATGGAAGGCTTACAGATGATCTGTAATTGTCTGACTGTGCTTTCTCCAAAGGAGGCGATCATATTTCACTGATCTCCTGCTGACAGCCAAAGTCCCTATTATGTCCAGAAAAGCCTCACCTTATAAATCTGGAAATATTTTCTAGTTTTATTCTGAAAAGGTGTGGATTCAGACCATGCCTTCTCATCCTAGACTGTCAATACACAAAAATACTTCCTCCACATCAATTCTATCCGTTTTCCTGAATATCCTGCAAATTGCCTTTTCTGCTGCTTTCAAGGATCAATGGACATGCACACCAAGATTCCTTTTATCATCTGTATTTCATAAGGTCGTACCATTCAACATGTACTCTCTCCTCTCAATAGTTCTTTCAAAATGCGTTATCATACATTTTTTAGGACTAAATTCAACTTGCTATGTTCAGTCTATTTGACCAGCCAGTCTGTACTGACCTATAGTCCAAGGCATTCCTCTTTGCTATTTTTACTACACTATCAATTTTCATGTCGTCTGCAAATTTACTGATCAGGCCTCCTTACATTCATGTCTAGAGCATGAATATACATAACAATATAGACAACAGCAAGAGACCCAGCATCAAACATGGTACACCACCGGATATAGGCTGCCAGAGAAAAAATATCCTTCCACCCTCACCTGCTGCTTCTACCACTAAGCCAACTTCGGATCCAATTTGCCAAACTTCCCTGGAACCCATTGGCTTTTAGCTTCTTAACCAGGCTGCCATGAGACCTAATCAAAAGACACACTGAAATCCATGTGGACCACATCAACTGTACTGCACTCATCTTACACATCTAGCCACTTATTCAAATAAAATTCAACCAACTTTGTTAGACGCAATCTCCTACTGATAAAGCAATGGGATTATCCTCGATCATCCTTTGTCTTTTCATATGGAGATTAATTCTATCCTTCAGAACTTTTTCCAATAATTTCCCTGATGTTAGACTCACTGGCCTACAGTTTCCTGGGTTATCCCTGCCTCTCTTTTTGAATAATAAATACCACTGTCCTGCTGTCCTCTGGCACTCTTTCTGTGGCCAAAGAGTATTTGAAAATTAAACTCAGTAACTGCACAGTAGTCTGGAACACATCTCTTCTGGGCCCACTCCTTCAAGCCCACTAAGACGAATAATCCTTCCTCCCTCTCAATGCTAATTTAAGGCCCCACATGGCAGTCTGGTCAAAAACGTAAAAGCACATGGATTCAGGATAATGTGTCGAATTGGATCCAAAATTGGTTTATGAACAGGAAAAAAGGGAAAAACAGGAAATAAAGCTGTTTCAAGTGGTGTTCCACAAGCCTCGATGTTGAAATCCATGCTATTTGCTTTACATGTTAATGATTTGAGCTTGACCTTGGGGTGCACAATTGGGAAATTAGCAGACAACACAAAAATTAGCCATGTACAGGATAGCTGTACGTGCCAAATGATATAGAGGAGTTGGTGGAGTGGGTAAGAAAGAGACAGATGCAGTTCAATTCAGTGAGGTAATGCATTCAGGGAAGTCAAACAGTAAAATGGAATATACAAAAAAAAATTTTATGTCTCAGCCCCCTTCCCCCTCCACATTCCTGATGAAGGGCATAAGATCGAAACATCAACTCTCCTGCTCCTCAGATGCTATCAAACCTGCTGTGCTTTTCCAGGACACACTTTTTGACATATATGAAGATGGGTAGATGAAGTGAAAGATCTTGGTGTGAAGGAGGAGAAGTGGAATGCTCTCCTTTCATTGGCAGAGGTTTAGGAATACAATAATAGGGATATTATGATGAATCTGTATAATGATGAGGAGATGCCACTGTTGGACAGGGGTACACAAAGTTAGAAGTGAGACAACACTAGGTTACAGTCCAACAAGTTTATTTAAAATCACAAACTTTTGGAGCGCTACTCCTTCGTCAGGTGATTTCTGACTTTGCAACTGTATAAGACGCTGTCGAAGCCACAACTGGAGTACTGTGTGCAGTTCAGGTTACCACATTCCAGGAACGACCTATTGCTCAGACAGTTCAAAATAACAAGATTTAAGTGGCAGAGGGATTAGAGGGGATGTGATGAAAACTTTTTCTATACACCGTGGTGAGGATCTGGAATTCAATGCATGCATACTGGCAGAGAATCTCACCTGGTCCCTCAACACCAGCTGCATAGCCAAGAAAGCGCAGCAGCGTCTCTACTTTCTGCGTAGGCAGAGGAAAGTTCACCTCCCAACCCCATCCTCACCACATTCCACAGAGGGTTCATTGACAGTAACCCGAGCTGCTGCCATCACTGCTTGGTCGTGAATTGCACCGTCTCAGATCGTAAAATCCGACAATGGATAGTGAGGACAGCTGAGAGGATCATTGGGGTCTCTCTTTCCTCCATTACATACATTAACACAACACATTGCATCTGAAAGGTTATGAGCATTGTGGAAGACCCCACACACCCCTCACTCAAATTCTTTTCCCTCCTGCCATCTGGCAGAAGATACTGGAGCATTCTGTCTCTTACGGCCAGACTGTGCAACAGTTTCTTCTCCCGAACCATCAGGCTCCTTAACACTGTACATTCAGACTCTATTCCATCTGAAACTCATTGCATGACTTCGAATTGCTGCTAGAAACAATGTTTTATTAATTATCATTCTCTTATTACACTGTAATCTGCCTATTGTCTTGACGTGTCGGGAATCACTGTGCTGTCTTGCATGTTTTGCACTTCATGCCACCATTTGTATGATTGTGTAGTTTGTGCTGTCCATGTAGCACTTTGGACCAGGAAGAATGCTGTCTCGCTTTTATTATTGTATCAATTGCATATGGTAAAAATGACAAATATATCTACTGCTGACTCTTGTGTTGTGAAAACTCTTGTCAAAAGTACCTGAATCTGCACCTTAAATGCTGTCAGCTGCAGGACTATGGTCTATGGACAGAAAGGTGAATTAGAAACGGCATCTGTGTCTCAAGTTGGCCTGGGACAAGATGAGCTGCAAGAGTACAGAAGAGGCCCAAGCATTTCTGTGGTTCCATGGTTCTAAAACCTCCTAAAACCATATACAGATTGCCAACTTGGGTCCTAATGTGCCCTCGAGGAGAAAGTGCAGATGCTGGAGATCAGAGCTGAAAATGTGTTGCTGGAAACGCACAGCAGGTCAGGCAGCATCCAAGGAACAGGAGAGTCGACGTTTCGGGAATAATCCCTTCTTCAGGAATTCCTGAAGAAGGACTTATGCCCGAAACGTCGATTCTCCTGCTCCTTGGATGCTGCCTGACCTGCTGCACTTTCCAGCAACACATTTTCAGTCCTAATGTGCCCTACTTTGTCCCTAGTTGTTCTCTTGCCCATTTTACACTTATAAAATGTCTTTGGACTTTCTTTAACATTATCCATCAGTATTTTTTCGTGTCCCCTTTTCCCATTTCTTTTTTAAGTAACTGGCTGCACTCACTATACTCAAAGGCATCCTGTTTTGAGCACTCACTCTCTGCCTTAAGCTTCCGTTTTTGCCTTATCCAATACCACATATGCCATTGATATCCAGAGTACTCTGCATTTATTAGGCCTACCCTTCACCTTCATAGAAACGTTCTGGTGCTATACGCTCACTATATCATCCTTTTGATTGATTGCTTGGATGTGGATTTTCCTGCAAGTAGTTGCTCCCAGTGCACTTTGGTCAGATCCAGCCTTATCATGTTGAAATCAGCCTTCACCCAGTTCAGAACCTTTATTTCTGACCCAACTTTATCCTTGGCTTTATCAACAATGACTGTAAGTCTTTCTGAATGTTGGTCTTTATCACTGCTGTGCTTTCCACTGACTGATTTATCAATGCCATCTTTGTTCCCTAAAATTAGGCCAGCATCATTCTCTCTTTTTATATGATGGCTTAAAAAGAAACTCTTCTGGACACATTTTAAGAATTCTAACCCCCCTGCCTTTCACGCTTTGTCCACCCCAGTAAATATTGGGAAAGCTGAAATCCCTTACAATTATGATCCTACTATTTCTACACTTTTGAGATTTGCCTAGGAAACTGTATTTCTCTTCCTGTCTGGGAGTCCTGTTACAAGAGATCAGTTACATTTTTAGTTCTGCAGCTTCTTGTGCTTTTCTTCCCCAAGTGAAACTTTCAGTTTAATGCTCCTTTCATTTCTGTGACTTGCATGGAAGGATATGATAAGATTTCTCATTGAAAAGTTTAATTGGAGTTGGTTTCTGCCAATCAGTTTAGGTTAAGAGTTCAAGATTATTCTGGTTGTCCATGATACAGGTGCATTCCTAATAATCGGAATCCCATTTATTGACTGAAATCTGGTTAGTTCCTCCTTCAAATCCTGAGACTTTGTTATTCCACTTCCCATAGCAGGACGGTATAGCTTACCTTTTAGGTACTGCTATGCTTATTCGGATTGGCTTTCCTCCTAATCCTTTGCTGTTCTGACATTCTTCCAAAGCTTTTTTCTGTTCTGCTTCATCAGAAAACCTGACAAACCCAAAACCTCTAACAAAAGAAGAACAGATAACTGTTTACATTGCAGCCATCTTATGGAATGAACTGGCTTGAATCAACAGATTGTAAATGGTTTGAACCACATAATATTAGAGTTATTACTTTACATCTGAGGTACCATCAGTCCAAGTATTTGGGATCCTTGTTAATCCTAGCTGGGATAGAAAGAACGTTCTTATTCAATGTATGGCATGTTTTTCATTAGCCACTGTGGTTTATTAAAAAAAGGGCTGTTGCATAACAATGATTATTAAGTTGCGATTTAACATAAGTTATAACTAAATTTCACATTACTTATAACAAAGACATATAAATTACATTGATAACTGCAGTTTGCTGAGAAGTCTTTCTAAGGTGTCTGTGGAAGTATAAGCTCGAAGCATTGACACAAAACAATTATAATACCTTGAGTTTCCAGATGTGTCTGTCACCACTTTTCCACCTCTACAAGATGGATATTTTTTCACAAAGTAATCATAGAGGTGAAAATCATCAACTTCAGGAGAGAGATCGCCCACAAATATGGAATATTCCTGGCTGTTGAACAAGACGTATTGCATGAAAATGTAGTTGGAGCCAAATGTACCTGAAGCACTGCCTTCTGTATTCTAACTTAAGGATAATAGACATTGGAAGTATTTCTATAAAGTCCAACAAAAAGCACATTTGACAAAATACAGTAATATGCTCATGTTGTCTGCAAAGGTTCAAACTGATATGCATATAAAACCTTGATCAGAACAACTAGGAGTATGCAATTCAGCCCTGTGAGCCTGCTCAGCACTTGATACAATCAAGACTGCTCTCCTCTCAGCATCAACTCAATTCCATTAGATTATATCTCTTCTCATTCTTCTAACCTCCACATTATTTGTTTTCTGTTTTTTTACCTTTAGAAAACTATTAGTAGTGAACAAAGCAAAGTTTAAGGCCTGGTGTGGATATCTCGAGGTCTCTCCTGCCCTAAGCAGAAGTATTCGTCCAATGGGATCTTGATCAGAAGGACCAATGGGCTGAGGAGTGGCAGATGCAGTTTAATTTAGATTAATGTGAGCTGCGGCATTTTGGAAAGGCAAATCAGTGCAGGGCTTATACACTTAATGCTAAGGCCTTGGGAAGTGTTGCTGAACAAAGAGACCTTGGAATGCGGGTTCATAGTCCCTTGAAAGTGGAGTTGCAAGGAGCTAGGATAGTGAAGGCATTTGGAACGCTTGCCTTTATTAATCAGAGCATTGAGTGTAGGAGTTGGGAGGTCATGTTGTGGCAGTACAGGAGTCATTGGTTAAGCCACTTTCCGAATACTCCATTAAATTCTGGTCTCCCTGCTACAGGAAGGATAGTGTTAAATTTTAAAGGTTTGGGAAAAGATTAACAAGGAAATTACAAGGGTTGGAGGGTTGAGCTATAGGGAGAGGTTGAATAAGCTGGGGCTATTTTCTTGTGTGTCGGAAGCTGACCTTATGTTTATAAAATCATGAGGGGCATGGACAGGGTGAACAGCCAAGGTTTAGGATTTAGGATTAGTGACCATAAGATTTAGGTTGGCTATGGAAAAGAGTAAAGGACTATCTGGAATAAGAAAAATTCACTAGGGGAAAGCCAACTTTAATGGGAAAAGAATGAATGTGGCCCAGATAAATAGACATCAAAGAGTAACATGCAAAACTGTAACTGAACACTGAATACCCTCTAAAGGTATAGTTTAAGTAGATTTAAGGTATATTCACATAAAGGAGAAAAATTAGGCAAACAAATCCAGAGCTCACCGGATCATGAAAGAGATAGAGATAAAGATGAAGCAGAAGAAGTGATCCTACAGACAGTTGCCAGATGGATCAAATAATTGAGAACTAAGCTAAACATAGGAGGTACAGAGGGAAATTGAGAAAAAAAGAAAAACAACAGAGGGTATGCAAATAGACTGGCAGCTAACACAACAGGGAACCCGGATGTGTTCTATATGCATACAAGTAGTAAATGGATGGTGAGAAGGGAGAGTTAGGGGACCACAATGGGAACTTACACATGGATGCAAGGGACATGGTGAAGGAATGAAATGAATACTTTGCTTTCATTTTTCGAAGATGCTGCTGCATAGATCATGTTGAAAGAGGAGGTAGTTCATCACTTGAAGGGTTAAAAATTGATTTGGAATCAGCATTAGATAGGCTGTGCTTAATGTTGATAAAGGACCAGGACCGGATGAGAAGGATCCAAGGATGCTGATGGAATTGTGAATGGAAGTTGGAAGGGAACTGGCCACAATTTTCCAATCTTCCTTAGACTCAGAGATGATGCCAGGAAAGTGGAGAATTTTAAATATTATGACGTTATTCAAAAAAGGTGAGCCCAGTTACTACAAATCAAGTAATTTAACTTCCGATGGGGAAGTTTTTAGAAATGATAGCTCAGGACAAAATTGATAGTTACTTAATGAATGCAAATCTTCTCCTTGGAGATGAGAATTTAAAAGATTTGACAGAGATATTCAAAATCATGAGGGATCAGCACAGATTAGTTTAGGGAGAAAACTGTTCCCACAGGTGGAAGGAGCAAGAATCAAGATTTAAGAGTACTGACAAAAGAAGTAAAACTGATATAAGGGAAAAAAAATCATGCAATGAATGGTTAAGGTTTGATATTGTATGGCCTCATGTATGGTAGAGTGGAGTTGAGACTTTCAAAAGGGAATCGGACAATTACCTGAAAAGCAAAATTTTCAAGGTAATGAGGAAAAGGCAGGAGAGTGTCACTAGGTGAATTGCTCATTCCAGGAGGCAGCACAGGCACAAAAGTATGAATGGCTTTCATATTTTCTGCCACAACTCGATGGTTCTAGACCATCAAAACCTAAATCTGATTCCCTCTCCCCAATTCCTGCCTTGCATGTATATTTCAAGGATTTTCGTTAGTTATAAATATAAGTTTATTTGGAATGGAGCCTGCAAGAATTTTCCATAACACATATTCTTGAGAATGAAACATGATTTGAAGACTTCAACTGCTGTGTAGTTGAAAATGCTTTCAACAAAGTATGTGAAGGATCTGTTTTGTGTTAAATGTCTTATGCTGGAAAAGAATGAGATCAAAAGTCAATTTTTTAAACTCAGTTTCAGATTTATTCACAAACTAAGATATTACAAATGTATACCTTCAAACTCTGCAACCCACTGTGCCCATCAGAGATAAATCTCTTTAAACCTCTCTTTGGCACCAATAAATCAATTAAGTGCCCTGCGTGAAATAGCAATAAAATCCAATGTGATGAAAACAAAAGTGTTTACATAAAGTTTTAAGATTTAATCAAACCATAATTCCTGGTGTCAATGATGCACTCCAGCCTCACCTACCCCAGTGTCTATCAGTTATGGTAGGCGTCAAGTGTATCAGTGGACACCCTCCCTCTCCAGGGAGGCCCTGTATTGGATGCAATCACAGGAAGCAGTAAGTCAGGCCAAACAACCCAAGTATCTTTTTATGTGAACAAGTAACTATCCAGTCAGTGCCTCTACCTGTATAAAACACAGTCTTCATTTATAAGACTTATATGAGACTGATTTAGTTTTCATTCCACTCCCGTACTAATAGAATGTTTAGATGGGATCACAATCCCAATGTCACTGACAGTCAAAAAACTGAACAAGCATGTTCTATTCCACCACAGAAAACGGTTTAAATAATTGCATTATGTGCAGTAGTATATAGTATAGTGTGATGTTAGTTTTTATAGCATCAGTTTACAAAATGAAAATAATAAATTACTTCTGTAAATTTTAGTCTCCAGTTTATAAAGTGACCAGACTGGTTTATAATTGAGTGTTTTAAGTGTTTTCAAATTTGGCAGTTTTGTCATTTTATAATTACTTGAATTAGAACTTTCTTGATTCCTTTATTACAATTGATTTTTCTCATGAAAGAATGCTGTTTCCAATAATTCTCTTACACCCAATGAAAATTTGTATAAATGGAAAATAATATAATACAGAGGGTAAAAAAGTTAAAATGGACAAAAATACATACCCTACATCTGCTTTTTTTCCATAGGTTGCATAATTCAACTTGAATTTTTTGGGCTGTACATATAAAACAAGGAAAATTAGGATTTTATCAGTATCCGTTTCAAATACAATAAAAGCAAAGACATGCATTTATCTACTTTTCATAATCACAGGGTACCTCAAAATATTTTAACATTCAATTAAGACATTCTGAAGTCTTGTGACTTTTGTAATGTAGGAAATGCAGCAGCCAATTTACAAACAGTGACTTCATATAAATTACATGGTAAGAATCAAAACAATTATTTGTGATGTTGATTAAGGGATATACTGACTTGGATGCCAGGGATCATCTTTGCTCTTCTTTGAAATAGTATCATCAGATATTTATGTACACCAAAGAGAACTGATAAGGCCTCTCATCAGAAACACTGCACTTACAACAATGCAGCATTTCCTCAGTACCACACTTGAGGACCAACCTTGATTTTATACTTAAGTTTTGGAGTGGTAGATAAATCCAAACATCTGAAGTTGAGACAATGACAGCCATTCAGTGAAGAGATTTACCGGATTTGAACCTGGCAAAGGCTTCCCATTTAGTTTATGAAGACAACGATCAGCTGCAGTTTGGTCAGCTAATTCCACAAAGCAATATCCTGCGAGTGTTCTGAAATTAAACCAGACATCAATGTGCAGAAAACCAATGTGCAGGATCACAGAGAATAATGCCATAAGACCATAAGACATAGGAGTGGAAGTAAGGCCATTCGGCCCATCGAGTCCACTCCGCCATTCAATCATGGCTGATGGGCATTTCAACTCCATTTACCCGCATTCTCCCCGTAGCCCTTAATTCCTCGAGACAACAAGAATCTATCAATCTCTGCCTTGAAGACATTTAGCGTCCCGGCCTCCACTGCACTCCGCGGCAATGAATTCCACAGGCCCACCACTCTCTAGCTGAAGAAATGTCTCCGCATTTCTGTACTGAATTTACCCCCTCTATTTCTAAGGCTGTGTCCACGGGTCCTAGTCTCCTCACCTAATGGAAACAATTTCCTAGCGTTCACCAAGCCATGTATTATCTTGTACGTCTCTATTAAGTCTCCCCTTAATCTTCTAAACTCCAATGAATACAATCCCAGGATCCTCAGCTGTTCCTCATATGTTAGACCTATCATTCCAGGGATCATCCGTGTGAATCTCCTCTGGACATGTTCCAGTGCCAGTATGTCCTTCCTGAGGTATGGGGACCAAAACTGGACACAGTACTCCAAATGGGGCCTAACCAGAGCTTTATAAAGTCTCAGTAGCACAACAGTACTTTTATATTCCAACCCTCTTGAGATAAGTGACAACATTATCTCAATCACGGACTCAACCTGCATGTTGACCTTTAGAGAATCCTCAACTAGCACTCCCAGATCTCTTTGTACTTTGGCTTTACGAATTTTCTCACCGTTTAGAAAGTAGTCTGTGCTTTTATTCTTTTTGCCAAAGTGCAAGACCTTGCATTTGTTCACGTTGAATTCCATCAGCCATTTCCTGGACCACTCTCCCAAACTGTCTAGATCCTTCTGCAGCCTCCCCACTTCCTCAGTACTACCTGCCTGTCCACCTAACTTCGTATCATCTGCAAACTTCGCTAGAATGCCCCCAGTCCCTTCATCCAGATCATTAA
The DNA here is from genome assembly GCF_047496795.1 of Chiloscyllium punctatum. Taxonomy (NCBI): domain Eukaryota; kingdom Metazoa; phylum Chordata; class Chondrichthyes; order Orectolobiformes; family Hemiscylliidae; genus Chiloscyllium; species Chiloscyllium punctatum. The sequence continues at coordinate 38,758,775 of NC_092779.1, forward strand.
TATATAATGCGAACAGCTGTGGCCCCAACACTGAACCCTGCAGGACACCGCTCGTCGCCGGCTGCCATTCTGAAAAAGAACCTTTTATCCCAACTCTCTGCCTTCGGTCAGACAGCCAATCCTCAATCCATCCCAGTAGCTCACCTCGAACACCATGGGCCCTCACCTTGCTCAGCAGCCTCCCATGTGGCACCTTATCAAAGGCCTTTTGGAAGTCTAGATAGACCACATCCACTGGGTTTCCCTGGTCTAACCTACTTGTCACCTCTTCAAAGAATACCAACAGGTTTGTCAGGCATGACCTCCTCTTACTAAATCCATGTTGACTTGTTCTAATCAGACTCTGCTCTTCCAAGAATTTAGAAACCTCATCCTTAATGATGGATTCTAAAATTTTACCAACAACCGAGGTTAGGCTAATTGGCCTATAATTCTCCATCTTTTGTCTTGTTCCTTTCTTGAACAATGGGGTTACAACAGCGATCTTCCAATCATCTGGGACTTTCCCTGACTTCAGTGACTCTTGAAAGATCTCAACCAATGCCTCTGCTATTTCCTCAGCCACCTCTCTCAGAACTCTAGGATGTATCCCATCAGGGCCAGGAGATTTATCAATTTTAAGACTTTTTAGCTTTTCTAGCACTATCTCTTTTATAATGGCAACTATACTCAACTCAGCCCCCTGACTCCCTTTAATTGTTGGGATATTACTCATGTCTTCCACTGTGAAAACTGACGCAAAGTACTTATTAAGTTCTCCAGCTATTTCCTTATCTCCCATCACTAGGCTTCCAGCATCAGTTTGAAGTGGCCCAATGTCTACTTTTGCCTGTCGTTTGTTTCTTATGTATTGAAAGAAACTTTTACTATCATTTCTAATATTACTGGCTCGCCTACCTTCATATTTGATCCTCTCCTTTCTTATTACTCTCTTTGTTATCCTCTGTTTGTTTTTGTAGCCTTCCCAATCTTCTGATTTCCCACTGCTCTTGGCCACTTTATAGGATCTCTCTTTTTCTTTAATACATTTCCTGACTTCCTTTGTCAGCCATGGCTGTCTAATCCCTCCCTGGATAATCTTTCTTTTCTTGGGGATGAACCTCTGTACAGTGTCCTCAATTATACCCACAAACTCCTGCCATTTTTGCTCTACTGTCTTCCCTGCAAGCCTCTGCTTCCAGTCTATTTTTGTCAGTTCCTTTCTCATGCCCTCATAATTACCTTTATTTAACTGTAACACCATTACATCCGATTTTGCCTTCTCTCTTTCAAACTCCAGACTGAACTCTACCATATTATGATCGCTGCTTCCTAAGGGTTCCCTTACTTTAAGATCTTTTATAAAGTCTGGTTCATTGCAAAGCACTAGGTCCAGAATAGCCTGCTCCCTTGTGGGTTCCATGGCAAGCTGTTCCAAAAAGCCATCCTGTAAGCATTCCATGAATTCCCTTTCTTTGGATCCACTGGCAACATTTACCCAGTCCACCTGCATATTGAAGTCTCCCATGATCACAGTGACCTTGCCTTTCTGACATGCCTTCTCTATTTCCCGGTACATGTTGCGTCCCTGGTCCTGACCACTGTTAGGAGGTCTGTATACAACTCCAATTATGGTTTTTTTTGCCTTTGTGGTTCCTCAATTTCACCCACACAGACTCCACATCATCTGACGCTATGTCATTCAGTGCCATAGATTTAATTTTGTTCTTAACTAACAAGGCAACCCCACCCCCTCTGCCGACCTCCCTGTCTTTTCGATAAGTTGAAAATCCTTGGAGGTTTAACTACCAGTCCTGACCCCCCTGTAACCAAGTCTCTGTGATGCCTACCACATCATAATCATTCACTATGATCTGTGTCATTAGTTCATCTGCTTTGTTATGAATGCTACGAGCATTCAGCTAAAGTGCCTTAATGCTAACTTTCTTATCATTAGAGATATTGGAAGTCATATGATGTCCTAAGTTATCCTTGCTTTTTTCTGCATTCCCAGTCTGCCTCAATTTTAAATCCACCTGGACACATGCTATCCTCCTGCTTATCTTTCCATTTAACGCCATACTCCCTGTCGCTTTCACTTTCCCTTCCCCCACTTCAGAAGTTTAAAGTCCTACTGACCACCCTATTTATCCTCTTCGCTAGAACATTGGTACCTGATCGGTTCAGGTGGAGACCATCCCAACGGTACAGATCCCCCCTGTTCCAAAACTGATGCCAATGCCCCATGAAGTGGAATCCCTCTTTCCCACACCAATCCCTTAGCCACGTGTTTACTTGCCTAATTTTCTTGTCCCTATGCCAACTGGCACGTGGCTCGGGCAGTAATCCAGAGATTATGGCCCTTGAGGACCTGTGCTTCAATTTCCTGCCTAGTGCTTTGTAATCCCCAAACAGGTTCTCCACCCTAGTCTTGCTTATGTTGTTAGTACCAATGTGGACCACAACAACTGGATCCTCCCCCTCCCGCTCCAATATCCTTTCAAGCCGGTCGGAGATGTCCTGCACCCTGGCACCGGGCAGGCAACACACCATGCGAGACTCCCGATCCGGCTTGCATGGATACTATCTGTCCCCCTAATTATAGAATCCCCTATAACCACTACTTGTCTATTAACTCCCCCCTCTTGAATGACCTTCTGCACCATGGCGCCTTGGTCAGTTGGCTCATCCTGTCCAGAGCCCTTTTCCTCATCCGAACAGGGAGCAATCACATTTTACTCACAAAAGGCTTCAAAGCTGAATTTTATGTAAGCTATGCAAAAGATTTCATTTTATGTTTTGCAATAGTTTTGATTGCAGTATGCAACAAAGTCTTTCCACGTTAAATATGTAAGTAGTATTTTGTAAGTGTACCATTTTGCTGAAGCCAGCCACATGCTACTAACTTAGTCAATTTGTTTCATGAGTGTTGACAGAACACTTAAATGAAACCAATATATGTCTTGAAAATTAACATTGTTTCTCCCCAGAGACTTTCTGATCTCCACCATTTTCTGCTTTTGTTTCCAGGCAGGATGATCATGATACATTTGACACCCATATGCACACACTGTCCAGCAATGTCCAACAATATTCCATATTTAAGCATAAAATGCACTGACATATTTCATTATTAATAGGGACAGAGCAGTAGTGAGGAATTCAGATCTGTTTATTTATAATTCCCTATCAGTACTTACCTGTACCCTCATCAGTGCAACATCTCATAGCTAAAAGGCATATCATCTCTTCTAGCTCAACTAACTACAGTGAATTGCAAAGGGATATGTGTACAATTGTACCTCCTGCTTCAGAAACAACGTGGGATCATTCATTGTAAGGCTCAAAGAGCACAGCATATCCCTGACGTCTAAATTTGAAGTTTTAGCAAAGCCTCCAGTTGCTAAAGATAGCACACTTAGGAAAAATGATAAAACATATGGTACTATAGATTTACCATGCAAACTAGTGGCCGACATGTCAGTCATTGAAAATGAAAGGATAGGCCTTCCTGGCACTAGACAGCAGCAGGAAACCCAACTGTCCTACTCTTGTCCAGGGCAAGGTTATTAACCAACTTCTAGACCACCAAGATAGAGCCTAATCAATAGCAGAGTCATATTCTGAGTGTAGGAGTATGAAATTTAAGTACTTTTGCAAGATTTTAGGTAGAAAATGCCTGACTACTGATGGAGATCAGCAATCAGAAAATCTTAGCTGCCTCACATTTACAGGCCTTGCCAAACAGTTGACAGGTATATGGACAGGTACATGGAGGAACATCTTAAAATCCTGCTTCAATCAATGCTTTCACCAATGGAACACTCATCAAGTATTACTTCAGAAAAACAAAGTGACATGTTGTAAATGCCCCTCCCGCCTCATTACCATTAACTGGGTACCAAAACTGCAGCAGCATTCTACTGCCTCATTGAAAATTGGATAAAGCAGATTTTAACCCTTTTCCCTGTTCTTTTCTTCCCTGGTAACGTAAATAGAGATGAGAGTGGGCAAACATCAGGAACATCATCAGCTTTGAAATTGCTGTAGACTGCACAGAAGAAAAAGGTTAGAGATATCGATTGGGACTTCATTGAGAGTATTTTGGGACTTTAACTCATCACACATCTGAAGTAATTAATGCATTCAATAACTGTAAGCTTACTGTTTATTAAAACATCTGTAATAAGAAATTTACTTTCACAGGTCCTGAGTCTAAGTTGTCAGACAAAATCATAACAGGAAAAATAATCAAAGAAATTTGACCTCTATTATATGTGTGTTGACTGATAAAGAGCCAATCCCAGTTTCCATCTTTTGATCCCTTGCCGCCTTTGAAACCTTGTACTTCTTTAAATAGAGGGTTTCTCTTTTGAAATAAAAACTCTTGACCAAAATCTATGCCTCTAATGCTAGATGTATTAATTGGATAGATCTTTCTTCCACTCTATATAGACACCCATCCCTTAAGTTTACCCAATTTGATTAGGTCTCCTCTCAGCCTCTTCTGAAACAAAGAAAATAAAACAAGCCTGTCCAATATTCACATAAACTTTAATCCATTTCGTATTTTAATAAAGGATGATGAAAATATCAACAGTGATTGTGCTGATGTTACACCTCCGGAACTCTGAGCTCCAAATAATTCAATGCAATTTTATAGTTGTTTCTTACCCAGTCATTCTGTTGCTAATGATTTTCACATTAACAGTTGGCTCACCCATTGCAGTAAAGGCTTGCTTGATAAAAGTCTCGTCCATATACTGTTCCAACTAAAAAGGAAGGGAAAAAATGTATAATACTTTCCTTGTATCCAGTTGATTTTGAGGTATACAACAGTAAGTTCTTTAAAGTACCATTTTAAAAACTTGCCAAGTTCTAAAAATCAATACATGTGGTATACTTAACCAACGGATGGAAGGAAAGTCACTTTAAAAGTTGTTTAGACAAAAGTTAATGCATAATAACCTAAATTTCCCATATACCAGTAGAAACTCAGGTTTGTGTAAACAGTTTAACTCATTCATAGACAGCATATAACAGCAATAACATACATTTTTATGGAACCCTTCAGAGAGAGTAGCACTTAAATCATTTCACAAGGAACACATAGTATCAACTGCAATCTATGCCAGTGAGGCATGGAAGGCAAAGGTTGGACATATTCCACCAGCTATGCCTGTTTAAGAGCCTGGACTTCACTTGGAGAAATAAAATCACCAATGAAGAAGTGCTACACAAGTCAGAAGCACCTACAGGATGTCATGATAGAGAGACGTGCAAAAATAGTATTTTACCTTCTGGATGTACACTTGTAGCCAAAAAATGGTGGTCAGTTATTTTCTCCCTTTCTTGAAGGCCTCCCATTACTCTTATAGTTGCTTACTTTCAACTAACTGATTCGAGATCACTTTTGCCAAATCATATTTTAGCTAAGTAAAATTAGCCTTCTTCATTAAGTTCTTCGCCCTTTCTCAACATTCTAAATCACATGAATAATGATTACTACCACAAACATATTCTCCCACTGTTCTCTTTTTATCTGTCCAGCTTTATTCCCTAAAACAAAGTCCAGAACGATCTCTATACTTTTGGGCCTTGCCATATCCTGGCTAAAAAAGTTATAAATGCACTTTAAGAATTCATAGAATCACACAGTACAGAAGAGGCCCTTTGCCCCAACAAATCTGCACTGACAAAAAAAACTAAGTCTATGCAAGCTCAACCTTCCAGCACTAGACCCATAGCCATAGCCTTGAATGTAATGTCACTTCAAATGCTCACCCAAGTACTTTTTGAAGGTTGTGAGGTTTCCCACCTCAACCTCCCTCCCAAATAGTGCATTCCAAATTCCCATCACCCTTTGATAAAACATTTTTCATCAAATCCCTTTAAACCTCTCACTTTTCATCTTAAAATTATGCCCCATTATTGACCCTTCACCTGTGGGAATAGCTGCTTTATATCCATCCTGACCATGCCCCTCATAATCTTAAACACTTCCATCAGGTCTCCCTTCATCCTTCTATGTTGCAGAGTAAATAAGCTGAAAAATGTGTTGCTGGAAAAGCGCAGGTCAGGCAGCATCCGAGGAGCAGGAGAATCGACTTTTCGGGCATAAGCCCTTCTTCAGGAATGAGGGAGGTGTGCCAAGCAGGCTAAAAGGACTTGGGGGAGGGGCGATGGGAATGCAATAGGTGGGAGGTGGTTAAGGTGACGGTGATAGGCTGGAGAGGGGGTGGGGGTGGAGAGGTCGGGAAGAAGATTGCAGGTTAAGAAGGCGGTGCTGAGTCCGAGGGTTGGGACTGAGATAAGGTGGGGGGGAGGGGAAATGAGGAAACTGGAGAAATCTGCATTCATTCTTTGTGGTTGGAGGGTTCCTAGGTGGACGATGAGGCACTCTTCCTCCAGCCGTCGTGTTGCCATGGTCTGGCGATGGAGGAGGCCAAGGACCTGCATGTCCTTGGCAGAGTGGGAGGGGGAGTTAAAGTGTTCAGCCACGGGGCGGTTGGGTTGGTTGGTGCGGGTGTCCCAGAGGTGTTCTGTGAAACGTTCCGCAAGTAGGCGACCTGTCTCCCCAATGTAGAGGAGGCCACATCGGGTGCAGCGGATGCAGAAAATGATGTGTGTGGAGGTGCAGGTGAATTTGTGACAAATATGGAAGGATCACTTGGGGCCTTGGAGGGAAGGGAGGGGGGAGGTGTGGGCGCAAGGTTTGCATTTCTTGCGGTTGCAGGGGAAGGTGCCGGGAGTGGAGGTTGGGTTGGTGGGGGTTGTGGACCTGACGAGGGAGTTGCGGAGGGAGTGGTCTTTCCAGAACACTGATAGGGGAGGGGAGGGAAATATATCCTTGCTGGTGGGGTCTGTTTGGAGGTGGTGGAAATGACAAAGGATGATACGATGTATCTGGAGGTTGGTGGGATGGTAGGGGAGGACCCGTGGGGTTGTGTCCTGGTGGCGATTGGAGGGGCGGGAAGTGGAGGAGATGCAGTGGAGAACATTGTCAACCATGTCAGAGGGGAAATTGCGGTCTTTGAATGAGGCCATCTGGGATGTTTGGTATTGGAGTTGGTCTTTCTGGTAGCAGATGTGGCGGAGGTGAAGGAATTGGGAATATGGGATGGCGTTTTTACAGGGGGCAGGGTGGGAGGAGGTGTGGAAGTTGGTCGGTTTATAGTAAATGTCCGTGTTGAGTCGGTCGCCCAAGATAGAAATAGAGAGGTCTAGGAAGGGGAGGGAGGAGTCTGAGACGGTCCAGGTAAATTTGAGGTCAGGGTGGAAGGTGTTAGTAAAGTGGATGAACTGTTCAACCTCCTCGTGGGAGCACGAGGTAGCGCCGATACAGTCATTTATGTAGCGGAGGAAAAGATGAGGGGTGGTGCCAGTGTAGCTGTGGAAGATGGACTATTCCACATATCCGACGAAGAGGCAAGCATAGCTGGGGCCCTTGCAGGTGCCCATAGCTACTCCTTTGGTTTGGAGGTAGTGGGAGGATTGGAAAGAGAAGTTGTTCAGAGTGAGGACCAGTTCAGTCAGTCGAAGGAGGGTGTCAGTGGAAAGGTACTGGTTGGGTCGGCAGGAAAGGAAGAAGCGGAGGACTTTGAGGCCTTCGTGATGGCGGATGGGGGTGTACAGGGACTGGATGTCCATGGTGAAGATAAGGCGTTGGGGACCGGGGAAGTGAAAATCATGGAGGAGGTGGAGGGCGTGGGTGGTGTCCCGAACGTAGGTAGGGAGTTCTTGGACTAAGGGGGACAGGACCGTGTCGAGGTATGCAGAGATGAGTTCGGTGGGGCAGGAGCAGGCTGAGACAATGGGTCGGCCAGGGCAGTCAGGTTTGTGCATTTTGGGCAGGAGGTAGAAACGGGCGATGCGGGGTTGTGGGACTATGAGATTGGAGGCGGTGGATGGGAGATTCCCTGACTGAGGTGATGAGGTTATGGATGGTCTGGGAGATGATGGTTTGGTGGTGGGAGGTGGGGTCATGGTCAAAGGGGCAGTAGGAGGAGGCGACCGCGAGCTGGCGTTTAGCCTCAGCGATGTAAAGATTGGTGCGCCAAACTACCACCGTGCCTCCCTTGTCTGCCGGTTTAATAGTGAGGTTGGGGTTGGAGTGGAGGGCTGCACGTTGCGAGGGTGAGAGGTTGGAGTGGGTAAGAGGGGTGGACAGGTTCCCTCCCTTCCCCTATCATCGTTCCAGAAAAACCACTCCCTCCGCGACTCCCTCGTCAGGTCCACACCCCCCACCAACACAACCTCCACTCCCGGCACTTTCCCCTGCAACCGCAAGAAATGCAAAACTTGTGCCCACACCACCCCCCTCACTTCCCTCCAAGGTCCCAAGGAACGTTTCACAGAACACCTCTGGGACACCTGCACCAACCAACCCAACCGCCCCGTGGCTGAACACTTTAACTCCCCCTCCCACTCTGCCAAGGACATGCAGGTCCTTGGCCTCCTCCATCGCCAGACCATGGCAACACGACAGCTGGAGGAAGAGTGCCTCATCTTCCGCCTAGGAACCTTCCAACCACAAAGGATGAATGCAGATTTCTCCAGCTTCCTCATTTCCCCTCCCCCCACCTTATCTCAATCCCAATCCTCGGACTCAGCACCGCCTTCTTGACCTGTAATCTTCTTGCTGACCTCTCCGCACCCACCCCCTCTCCGGCCTATCACCCTCACCTTGACCTTCTTCCACCTATCGCATTCCCAACCCCCATCCCTACCTTTTATCTTAACCTGCTTGGCACACCTCCCTCATTCCTGAAGAAGGGCTTGTGCCTGAAACATCGATTGTCCTGCTCCTTGGATGCTGCCTGACCTGCTGCGCTTTTCCAGCAACACATTTTTCAGCTCTGATCTCCATCATTTGCAGTGCTTACTTTCTCCAGAGTCAATAATCCAATCCTTTCTAGTATTTCTTCATAGCTAAATTGCTCCATCCCAAGCAACATCACATTGAACCTCCCCTTCCCCACTCCCTCCAGTGGAATCACATCCTTCCTATAATGTGGACCAGAACTACACACCGTACTCCAGCTGACGCCAAAACTCTGTACAGCTTTGGCACATTCTCCCTGTTATTATCTATGCCACAACTACGATTGGGCCATAACGGAGATGTGGGTTTCACAGGGACAGCGACGGTTGCTTGATGTTCCAGGATTTAGAACATTTAAAAAGGGTGTAAAAAGAGGAGGGGATGTCGCATTGATAATCAGAGAGTGCATCGCAGCTACAGAAACAAACGTTGTTGAGGAAGGTTTGCCTACTGGGTGAAAGTTAGGAACAGCAAGGGAACAGCCACCGCATTGGGGTTTTCTACAGATCACCTAATAGCAGTGGAGAGATTGAAGATCTCATAGGCAGGCAGACTTTGAACAAATACAAGAGTAGCAAGGTTGTTGTTATGACTGATTTCAACTTTCCCAATATCAACTGGAACCTCCTAAGTGCAGATGGTTTGGATGGAGCCAATTTTGTCAGGTGTTCAGGAGGGTTTCCTTACTCAGTATGCAGACAAGGGGAGAGGCCATTTTGAATTTGGTGCTTGGCAACGAGCCAGGACAGGTGTCAGATCTCGCGGTGGGCGAGCACTTTGGTGAAAGTGATCACAAATGTCTCACATTTAGCATAGCCTTGGAGAGTGAAAGGTGCAGTTACTGAAGGAAGATATTTAATTGGGGAAAAGGAAATTATGACGCTGTTAGACAGGAGTTGGGAATACAGACTGGGAGCAACAGAAAGGACACAGCAGACATGTGGAGATTATTTAAGGAGCAGTTGTTGCGAGTGATGCACAAATTTGTTCCTCTGAGACAGGTAAGAAGGGGTAAGATTAAGGAACCTTGGATGACGAGAACAGAGAAGCTTCTCGACAAAAGGAAGAAGGCAGCTTACGTAAGGTGGAGGAAACAAGGATCTAGCACAGCTTTAGAGGATTACAGGCTTGCTAGAAATGAGCTCCAAAATGGACTGAGGAGAGCCAGGATGGGGCACGAGAAAGACTTGGCAAGAAGGATTAGGGAGAACCCAAAGGCATTTTACTCATAAGTGAGGAATAAGAGAATGATCAGGGAGAAGGTAGGGCCGATCAGGGATAGCGGAGGGAACTTGTGTGTGGAGTCTGAGCAGAAAGGGGAAGCCCTAAATAAGTTATTTGCTTCGGTTTTCACCAAGGAAAGGAACCTTGTTGTAAATGAAAACTTAGAGGAGCTGGGATATAGTCTTGACCAGATCAAGATTGATGAAGATGATGCACTAGAAATTTTGGAAAACATTAAGATTGGGCCAGACCAGATTTATCATAGGCTGCTCCGAGAAGCAAGAAAGGAGCTGGCAAGGATATTTGCCTCCTCACTCTACAGGAGTCGTACCGGAGGATTGGAAGGAGGCAAATGTTGTTCCACTTTCCAAGAAGGGTAATAGGGAAATCGCTGGCAATTACAGACCAGTCAGTCTTACGTCTGTGGTCAGCAAAATTGTGGAAAGAATTCTGAGGGATACGATTTATGACCACAGTAGCGCCTCAACTTACGAACTTAATCCGTTCCGGGACCCGGTTCGCGAACCGAAAAGTTCACGAACTGAATCAATTTTTCCCATTGTTCAGATAGCGTAAGAATGCTTGGAAATAGCAATGAACGCTGTTCACTGTGCACGCACCGAAGACGAACTGAATGAGATCACCCGGGGCCCGAGAGCTTTTGTGTCCAATAAACGCGTAGCAAAGCAGTACAATGAAACCACGTGGTCACACATTGGCTTTTTGCGTTCTTACCTTTCTTCGTACCTTGAATTTCGTACGTATGTTGAAGCAAAATTTTACGTACAATCCTGTTCCGTAAACCGATTTGTTCGAGAATGGGGTTGTTCGAATGTCGAGGCGCTACTGTATTTGGCAACGCATAGTGTGATTAAAGGCAGTCAGCATGGCTTTGTGAGGGGCAGGTCTGGCCTCACAAACCTTATTGAGTTCTTTGAGGAGGTGTCAAGACAGGTCGACGATGGTGGATGTGGTGTGTATGGATTTCAGCAAGGCATTTGATAGGGTTCCCCATGGTAGGCTCATTCATAAAGTCAGGAAGTATGGGATACAGGGAGGTTTGGCTATCTGCATTCAGAATGAAAGTGTTCTGCCTGGAAGACAGTATTGAGTGGGGTCCTGCAGGGCTGTGTTCTTGGGCCTCTGTTCTTTGTAGTTTTTATAAATGACTTAGATGAGGAGGTTGAGGGGTGGGTTAGTAAATTTGCAAATGACATGAAGGTTGGAGGTGTCATCGATCGTATAGATGGCTCCTGTAGGCTGCAGCGTGACATAGACAGGATGCAGAGCTGGGCTGAGAAATGGCAGATAGAGTTCAACCTGGATAAATGCGAAGTGATGCATTTGGAAGGTTGAACTCAAATGTTGAATATAGGATTAAAGACAGGATACTTGGGAGTGTGGAGGAATAGAGGGATCTGGGTGTGCAAGTTCATAGATCCCTCAAAGTTGCCACCCAAGTGGATACGGTTGTTCATAAAGCATATGGTGTTTTTGGCTTTCATTAACAGAGGGATCAAGTTTAAGAGCCTCAAGGTTTTGCTGAAGCTCTACAAGTCCCTGATGAGACCACACTTGCAATATTTTGTCCAGTTCTGGTCACCCTACTATAGGAAAGATACAGAGGCTTTGGAGAGAGTGCAAAGAAGGTTTACCCAGGATGCTGCCTGGACTGGAGGGCTTGCCTTATGAAGAAAGGTTGAATAAGCTCAGACTTTTCTCTCTGGCGAGAAGGAGGTAGAGAGGAGACCTGATCGAGGTGTACAAAATAATGAGTGGAATAGATAGAGTCAATAGCCGGAGACTTTTCCCCAGGGCAGGATTGACTGGTACGAGTAGTCATAGTTTGAAGATATTAGGTACAAAGGAGTGATCAGAGGTAGGTTCGTTATGCAGAGAGTTGTGAATGCTTGGAATGTGTTGCCAGCTGAGGTGATGGAAGCGAAATCATTGGGGACATTTAAGTGACTGCTGGACTTGCACATGGATAGCAGTGAGTTGAGGGGTGCGTAGGTTAAGTTACTATATTTTACATTAGGATTAAGTCTCGGCACAATATCGTGGGCCTAAGGGCCTGTTCTGTACTGTACTTCTCTATGTTCTATGAAACTTACCACCCCAGCAAACGCCTGGTCCTGGTTCTGGAACATTCCATATAATATGTTCAGACTGCAATAAACAGAGGGTAACAAACCCTGGAAGATAATTCTGCGGATACTGCGGTCGCCCTGTATTTCTTAGCCCAAACTTGGATGTTGTCCAGGACTTGTATCATTAGATACGAAGTGATTCAGCACCTGAGTCATCACAAATGCTGTGATTCACTGTAAAATCATCAGCGAATGATCCACTTCTAACTGTATGCAAGGGCAATTCCTTGATACTGCAAGTGAAGATTCATCCCACCTTTCCAAAATCCCAAATATAGGATGGATCGAATTCTACATGAACAGTAACTCAACTTGCATTCCACTGTAAAATAGAAAGACTTTATACATTGCTTCATAACATTAGAAGTAGGAGCTGAAATAGGCTATTTAGACTATCAAGCCTGATCGACCATTCAATCAGATCTTAGATGATCTGTTTATGACTCCAAATCCACTTTCCTGTCTGTTTCTCATTGACTCCCTTGTCACTCAAAAATCTGTCCAACTCTGCCTTGGATTTATTCAATGACCCACCCTCTACTTACTGGCTGGAGAAGATATTTCTAAAGACAAATGACCCAATGAGAGAAAAAAATCCTTTTTATCTCTATCTTAAATTGGAAAAGCCCTTACTTTCAAACTATACTCTAATTTTAGATTCTCATGAGAAGAATCACACTTTTAACATTTATTCTGTCACACTTGCTCAGAATGTTATGTTTTAATAAGGTCATCTTTTGTTCTTCTAATCTCCAATCAGTACAGGCTCATCTAGCTCAGCTTATCCTAAGATAAATCCTTCATCTCAGGAATCAGTGAACCTTCTTTAAGTTGCTTCCAATTTCAACATGGGCCTCCAAAAGAAAGACAACTAAAATGCCACAGTATCAAACTGTATTGTCACCAATGTGCAAGACTTCCCCTGCTTTTCTGCTTCCTTCCCCTTACAGTGGAGATTAACATCCTGTTTGCCTTCCAAATTTCCTTGTTTTATTTGAATGTGATATATTATGGTTCAAGGACACTCCGATCCCTTTGCAATGCCGTGTTCTACAGATTCCCTCAAATAATGTTCGCCAGTTCTATTCATTCTACCTAATTGAACAAACCCCATCTACCAATTTATTTTCAGTCCACTTTTTAAAAAGATATTCAGCTATAGTACAAGGGCGTTGCTGGTTGGGCTAATATTATTGCCCATCTATAATTATCCAGAATGCAATTAAGAGTCGGCTACTTTGCTGTAGGTCGAGAGTCACATGTAGGCCAGTTGGGGTATTCCTGACAAACAACAATGATTTCATCATTGTTGTTGGACTCTTAACTTTAAACCTTTACTGAATTCAAATTCACCAACTGCCATGGCAAGATTTGAACCCAGGCCACTGGATTAATAGTCCAGTGATAGTACCACTGGGTCATCACTCAACCCCCAGCTATAAGTTATCTGTACTCCTTTTCAGACTTCTTCTCTCAGCTTATATTTTTACAAAAAGGGGTATGCCATGGTCTAGTGGTATTAGCGTTAGAAACTCAGCTAATGGTTTGGGGAACTGGGTTTGAATCCCACCACAGTAAATGGTGGAACTTGAATTCAATAGAAAGGAATCTGGAATTAAGAATCTAATGATCACATCAAATCAATCATTGTCAATTGTCAGAAAAACCCATCTGGTTCACTAATGTCGTTCAGAGAAAAAAAAAAATCTACCATCCTCACCTGGACTGGCCGATATGTAACTCCAGACCCACAGCAATGTGGTTGACTCTCAATTGCCCACTGAATGGAGGAGAAAGTGAGGACTGCAGATGCTGGAGATCAGCTGAAAATGTGTTGCTGGAAAAGCGCAGCAGGTCAGGCAGCATCCAAGGAGGAGAATTGACGTTTCAGGCATGAGCCCTTCTTCAGGAATGAGGAAAGTGTGTCCAGCAGGCTAAGATAAAAGGTAGGGAGGAGGGACTTAGGGGAGGGGCGTGGGAAATGCGATAGGTGGAAGGAGGTTAAGGTGAGGGTGATAGGCCGGAGTGGGGGTAGGGGCGTAGAAGTCAGGAAGAAGATTGCAGGTTAGGAAGGCGGTGCTGAGTTCCCTCCGTGACTCCCTCGTCAGGTCCACACCCTCGCACCAACCCAAACTGCACTCCCAGCACCTTCCCCTGCAACTGCAAGAAATACAAAACTTGCGCCCACACCTCCCCCCTCACTTCCCTCAAAAGGCCCCAAGGGATCCTTCCATACAGGCCACACATTCACCTGCACCTCCACACACATCATTTGTTGCATCCGCTGCACCCGATGTGGCCTCCTCTACATTGGGGAGACAGGCCGCCTACTTGCGCAACGTTTCAGAGAACACCTCTGGGACACCCGGACCAACCAACCCAACCACCCAGTGGCTCAACACGTCAACTCCCCCTCCCACTCCACCAAGGACATGCAGGTCCTTGGACGCCTGCATCGCCAGACCATGGCAACGCGACGGTTGGAGGAAGAATGCCTCATCTTCCGCCTAGGAACCCTCCAACCACAAGGGATGAACTCAGATTTCTCCAGTTTCCTCATTTCCCCTCCCCCCACCCTGTCTCAGTCAAATCCCTCGAACTCAGCACTGCCTTCCTCACCTGCAATCTTCTTTGTGACTTCTCCACCCCCACCCCCACTCCGGCCTATCACCCTCACCTTGATCTCCTTCCACCTATCGCATTTCAAACGCCCCTCCCCCAAGTCCCTCCTCCCTACCTTTTATCTTAGCCTGCTGGACACACTTTCCTCATTCCTGAAAAAGGGCTCATGCCCGAAACGTCGATTCTCCTGCTCCTTGGATGCTGCCTGACCTGCTGTGCTTTTCCAGCAACACATTTTCAGCGCTGCCCACTGAAATGGTCTAGCAAGCTGTTCAGTTGTACCAATCACCACAAAGTCTCAAAGAAATGAAACTGGACAGATCACTTGGTATTTACCTAACAGCAGAAACAGTCCTGTTGACCCTGCAAAGTCCAACCCACTAATATTTGGGAGCTGATGCCAAAATTGGAAGAATTGCCTCACAGATTAGTTAAGCAATAGCCTGACATAGTCATACTTATGAAATCGTACCTTACAGACAATGTCCCAGACACCACCATCACTATTCCTGGAAATGTCCTGTCTCACCAGCAGGACAGACCCAGTAGAAGTGGTGGCATTGTGGCATACAGTTGGGAGGGAGCTGCTCTGGGAGGCCTCAACATTGACTCCAGACCCCAGGAAGTCTCTCGCACTAAATGGACAGGCTTTGATCACATCTAGCAACTCAAGACTGGGCATCCATGTTGGCCATCAACAGCAGCAAAATTGTACTCCAGCACAATTTATAACCTCTTGGCGTGACATATTGCCCCACTCAACCATTACCTTCAAGCCAGCGGATTAATCCTTGTTCAATAGAGTGCACGAGGAGCAGCACCAGACATACCTGAAGATGAGGTGTCAACCTTGTGAAGCAACCAAACAGGACTACTTGCATAAGTGATAGACAGAGCTAAGTGATCCCACAACCAACAGATTGGATCTAAGCTGTGTAGTCCTGCTACATCCAGTCATGAATGGTGGTGGACAATTAAACAACTCAATGGAGGAGAAGGCTCCACAAATATCTCCATCCTCAATGAAAGAAGAGCTCAGTACATCGGTGCAAAAGAGAACACTGAAGCTTTCATAACAATCTTTAGCCAGAAGTGCTAAATGAATAATCCATCTCAGCCTCTTCCAGTGGTGCCCAGCATTAGCTAATTCTGTTCACTCCATGTGACAAAGAAATGGTTGGCGACACTGGATACTGCAAAGGCTACAGGCCTTGACAACATTCCAGCAATTGTATTGAAGACTTGTGCTCCAAAACTTGCTGTTCCCCTAGCCAAGCTGTTCCAGTACAGTTACAACACCGGTATCGACCCAACAATGTGGAAAATTGCCCAAGTACGTCCTGTACATAAAAAGCAGGACAAATCCAACCAGGCCAATTACTGCTTCATCAGTCTACTTTCAATCATCAGTAATGTTATGAAGTTGAAGGTATGTACTGTACCTTTGAGAGAGTGGCAGCTGAAAAGCTGGCAAGCATTGGTCATTTGACAGACCAGCAGACACAGTGTACTGGACTATTTGAAAATGTAACATGTGGGCTGTAACCTAGATACATGAGTTGTTTTCACAGCAGTTTGAATTTAACCAGTTTAAATTATATCTCAAAATACTAAATACCAAACTATTTTGAAGTTTACTGTTTTGACAACATCGAACCAATGAGACAATCCGATGTCTGGGGTACAAAAAGCCAACATTTTGGACAGTTAGGCAGAGAAAGAGCACAGTCTACCATTGTTAGATTGACTGCCCAAAAACTCTGTCGAAGGTGCCTTTTCATATGAAAAATCTGTGAAGACCAAAGATGACTCAGGGAGATGTACAAATAGATGAAGATCAACACTGGTTTTGAAACTTGAGTTACTGTAAATTTAATAGGGGCTTTATCGGATCAGTATAAAGTGGTCGACAACAAAGCTTTAAGAGAAAGGAAGCTTAGTGCTGTAAATAGTTGTTGTTTAATGTTCACTTTTGGAGTTAAAGAGTAAAATTGTTATTTTTTTCTTTACATAGTGAAATTTGGGGTAGTTCCCTGTAACACATATTTTAACAGATTATGAGGCAAGGTGAACTTTTCTGTGTTTGGTTTAATTCGCAGAAGGGTTTACCACTGTGTCCTAAGATCAAAATGATGGAAGGTGTTATCAAGTATTATCAAGCAGCACCTGCACAGCAATAGATGCCCAGTTTGGGTTGTGCCAGGGCCACTCAGCTCCACAGCTCATTACAGCCTTGGTCCAAACACGGATAAAACAGCTGAATTTTAGAGGTGAGGCGTGAGTAACAACCCTTGATATTGAGGCTGCATTCGACTAAATGCCATGATTTGGAGATGCCGGTGTTGAACTGGGGTGTACAAAGTTAAAAATCGCTCAACACCGGGTTATAGTCCAACAAGTTTAATTGGAAGCACGAGCTTTCAGAGTGCTGCTCCTTCATCAGGTCATTGTGGAGTACACGATTGTAAGACACAGAATTTATAGCAAAAGTTTACAGTGGGATGCAATGGAAATTTTACATTGAAAAATACCTTGATTGTTTGTCAAGTCTCTCATCTGTTAGAATGACCATGATAGTTTCACTTCTTTCATATGTGAACAAAGTTTTGTGATTTATTAAAAAGTTACATTCTCAGGTTAACTGTGACAATTGGTGTCAGCGCAGATAAGATGTTAAAGGTGTTAGCCCCTGTGTTCCCTGTCTGTGCCATAATGTTTAAACTGATTCTTATCTAAAAAGTGAGTTAACAGATTCTTACATGGATTCATGCAGTTTTTGAGCAATGTACAATGTAACTCTGCAAGTACAAATTCACCCCACAAACGTATATGTGTATGTGTGCATGTGAGTTTTTGTGTGTGTGTGTCTGGTGTGGGGGGTTGTGAGTGTCTGTGAGGCAGAGTGTATATGTGCGTCTGTTAGTGTAAAGTGGCCTAAGCCTATGACACACACGCATGCACACACATACTCCTACAGGCACACACTCACACATGCACCGTCTCCCAGACTTAGACCACTTTACACTCACAGACACACAGATACACTTACTCTCACAGACACTCACAAACACCCACCCCAGACTGACAGCGCACACACATGCACACATACACATATACGTTTGTGAGGTGAATTTGTACTTGCAGAGTTACATTGTACTTTGCTCAAAAACTGCATGAATCCATGTAGGACTCTGTTAACTCACTTTTTAGATTGGAATCGGTCTAAACATTATGGCACAGATAGGGAACACAGGGCTAACAACTTCAACATCTCAACATCTTATCTGCGCTGACACAAATTGTTACAGTTAACCTGAGAATGTAGCTTTTTTTACATATGAAAGAAGTGAAACTATCATGGTCATTCTAACAGATGAGAGACTTAACAAACAATCAAGGTATTTTTCAATGTATAATTTCACTTACATCACACTGTAAACATTTGCTATAAATTCTGTGTCTTACAATTGCGTCCTCCACAATGACCTGATGAAGGAGCGGCGCTCCGAAAACTAGTGCTTCCAGGTAAACCTGTTGGACTATAACCTGGTGTTGTGTGATTTTTTAACTTTGTACACAATATCCAGGCTTGGACTGCCAAGTGGCAAGTAACATTCGTACCACACAAATGCCAGGCTTTGACCATCACCAACAAGAAGAAAGTGAGGACTGCAGATGCTGGAGATCAGAGCTGAAAAATGTGTTGCTGGAAAAGCGCAGCAGGTCAGGCAGCATCAAGAAGGGCTTATGCCCGAAACATCAATTCTCCTGCTCCTTGGATGCTGCCTGACCTGCTGCGCTTTTCCAGCAACACATTTTTCATCATCAGCAAGAGACAATTTAACCACCACCCTTTCACATTCAATGGTGTTGCCATCACTGAATCTCCACTATCAACATCCTAGGGATCATCATTGACCTAAACTCAATTGGACTCAACACATAAACACAGTGGCTTATAACTGCAGATCAGAGGCTAGGAATACTGCAACGACTAACTCACTTCCAGGCTCCACAAAGCCTACCTACCAACTACAAGGCATACGTCAGGAGTGTCATAAAATATTCCCCACTTGCCTGGATGAGTGCAGCCCCAACAACACTCAAAAAGCTTTGCACTATCCAGGACAAAGCAGCCTGGTTGATTGGCACTATATCCACAAGTATCTACTCCCTCCATTACCAATGCTCAGGAGCAGAAGTGTGTACTATATAAAAGATGCACTGCAGAAATTCACCAAAGACCCTCAGACAGCACCTTCCAAACCCACAAGCACTTCCAAGTAAAAGGTTAAGGGCAGCAGATATACGGGAACAGCACCACCTTCAATTTCCCCTCCAAGCCACTCACCATCCTGACTTGGAAATATAACTGGCATTCCTTCACTGTCAAAATTCTGGAATTCCCTCCCTAATGGCATTGTGAGTCAACCCACAGCAGGTGGATTGCAGCAGTTCAAGGCGGCAGCTCACCACCACCTTCACAAGAGCAAATGAGGACAGGCAAAAAATGTTACCCAGCCAGCGATGCCCACATCCCATAAATGAAATTTTAAAAAATTATCTTTTATCCCCAAATTTGCTGAAAATACACAGTGATGACCCCTTCATCAAAGCCATTAATAAAATCATAAGTAATTGTGGTCCCAACACTGATCTATGGGGTTTGTATGTGGAGTGGTAGTGGTAGATGCAGGTATAGATACATCATTTGAAAGATATATGGATAGGTACATGAATAGGAAAGGTTCAGAGGGATATGGGCCAAATGCAGGTGAGTAGGACCATTTGGGAACTTGATCAGTATGGACAAGTTGGATCAAAGAGTCTATTTTTGTGCTACGATTCTGACTCTAGTTAGTTTTTAAAAAATTTACAAGAATAAACGTGGAAACATCCAATTGTAACACTTTCTACAATCTAAATGTACCAAAGCTGATAAGGCAGCACCTTCCAAACCCATGCTCACTATTACCTAGCTAAGGACAAGGACAGCAAGTACAATGGAATGTGTGAGTTCCAACTCGCCATTCCTAACTTGGAAGTATATCACCTTTCTTTCAGTGTCGCTGGGTCAAATACTAGAACTTCCTCCCTAATAGCTTTGTGGGTGGACCACACCACATGGATTGCAGTAGATTAAGACGACAGCTCATTTCTACTTTCTCACGAGCAATTATGGATCGGCAATAAACGTTCTTCTAGCCAGCGACGTACACATCCCATGTAGAAATATAACACATGAATGAGATAAAGATGGAGGCTATGCTGTCCTCGAATCTGCTTTCATAAGAACATTTCTGATCTGATGATTACTCCATATGCCTGCTTATCCACAACATTTCCCCTTCTTGCTAATCAAGAATCCATCTACCTTTCAAAGACTATTCAAAGACTTTGCATGTATCACTTTTGTGGAAGACAGGATTCTAAAGACCCTTCCCAGATGGTGCACATATTTTTTTCAGCTGAGTGGGCAACCTCAACTACGACTCAAAGCTCCTGTTTATTGACCGCGAGGGTCTGCAAGTCACTCTTAGAATGCTGCCTGTCTTCTATCAAGACCTGATCAACATCTGGAACGTGACTGACTCACGCTGGGACTTCCTCCCATCAGAACTAGCAGCTATTGTCACGGAGACATTGCTCAGGAATCTGCACCTTCACCATCGCTGCTTCGAGTTGCTGGCAGAGGGGTGGGCTGTGGCCATGGGGGCGACCTAAGTTGGGTGGCGGAGGCTTGAGCTGAATGTTGTTGCAAGAATTTGAAAGCAGAGCAGCAGTGGACATCCAACTCACAGCCAATGCCATCTAACATCTGAAAATGCCAGTGACTAGACCTGACATTATGCTCTGTTTAGAGGATGCTCAAGTGAGCAGTGGAATCTTGTCTATGCATGCCCCCGTTCAGACAGAATTTCACAATGGCTCAAAAGTCCTGAACCTCCCTCAGGAGCCTGCACCCTACAACCTGAGCCACCTCCTTAGTATGTGTTGCATGTCATTTGGGCAGTTCTTGTACAGCTGCTGCTGCACACCATCGACCTTGGCTCTTACATCCGCTATCCAAATAAGCCTTAGCATACTTACTTGTCAGTGGGCAGTTGGGATCCCCAATGGAGTGAGTGAGTGAGTCCTCCCTCTTTCCATCAGGGACCTGGCTGGATGCGTTGCACACAGAAGTCCCTTATAACCACAGATTGTGGATTCACAGACTCCCAATTCACCTTTTTATTTTATGGTACTGTGGTGCTCAAGGACCACGTATGTATTGGTTGAGAGCGTTTGCACTGTCTTTTTAGTTTTTTATGAAAAACTTTGTTGTTTTTTTGGTTGCACATCAGCCCCAAGCTCTTGAGCTTTGGGCACTTGGTGCAGAAGGGAGCGGACTGTTAAGACTCCTGGGCCTGGTCAGGCTGGCAATAAACAGATCCAGGCAGCAAGCCGTGGATGGGGGTCATCTCTGTTGACTGCCTGCCCCTCTTCCCCGGTTACGTTCATGCCCAGGTGTTCGTGGAGAAGGAGCATTCCGTGACCACCAATGCTCTCAAGGCCTTTAGGGAGAGGCAGGCACTGCGGGGTTAGAATGTTTGTATTTCTCCCTCCAACTCCATTTGAGTTAGTCGCCTCTTTCTCTCCCTAATTGCTCCGGATGTTAAAAAGGGGAATGTTAATCTTGTTAATCTTCAATTGGCCACATGGGTATTTTCCTGGTGGTGGAAGAAAGTGAATCATAAAGTATGCATACAATAGTGTGTTTTTACTGTGTCACTTTTGTTTTAGAAAGGCAATAACACTCACGTCGCCCATCCACAGGGTGGCCATGCCCCCATGCGCCTGTTCCCGAAGTCTCTTCAATCCCGCCGCACATCCGATCAAAGGAATCGTCCACGTTCGTTATTCTGTCCTCTCCAAACGCCGGAGCGAAGCCCGATTTTTACTTCCTCATAATCAACTCGGAGGAGAAGTATCTTTGCTTATCACGCCTTGTGCCCGACGTTGACAGCAGGCCGAGCAGTTGCACAACCAAGAACATTTTAAATAATTTCCATCAGGATCAGCAAAGTGGGATTGGGCATCCATTGACGTAATCCGACTGCGCCGAAGAAACGTTGTAGGACCTTTCCCACGAGCTGCGAGAAAGGGCGAGAGATGGATGTGGAGACTGGGACTGATTCTGAGTTGGTCTTGATTGGTGGTTGCTACGAGCAGATTATTTTCGGTTATCGGATAAAAAAGGCTGGACAGGTAAGAATGGATCTGTCGCTTATGCAGAGGCGGACTCTGTGGCTAAGAACAGTGTTAGGGTTTACCTGAGGATTGTTGGGTGGTTCTGTCCCGCAAGACACCTATCATGTAGTTCAGCTTCTGAAGCCGATCGTCTTGGATGCCTTTTGGAGAGAGAGGGAGCAACCCCTTAGGTCTATGCAGAGAAACATGGATTTATTCCTGAATCATTCTTCTAAATTAACGGCATTTTGTTAATTCTAAAAGGCCATATTTTCAAAGTCCAGTAGTAGATTCAAATGATTTGAGAAACATGCTTGGTCTATTAAATGGGCGGCACGTGGCTCAGTGATTCCAGCCCTGGGTGCCTGTCTGTTTGGAGTTTGCACATTCTCCCAGTGTCTGCGTGGGTTTCCTCCGAGTATTCCAGTTTCCTTCCACTATCCAAAGATGAGCAGGTCAGGTGAATTGGCCATGCTAAGTTGTTCATAGTGTGAGGTACATTAGTCAGGAGTAAAGGTAGGGGAATGGGTCTGGGTAGGTTACTCCTCAGAGTGTTGGTGTAGACTTGTGTCAGAGGGTCTGTTTCCACACAGTAGGGAATCTCATCTATTTGGATGGTCATTTAAAATTAACCATGCTGTGGAGGTGTGGGTGTTAGACTGGGGTAGATAAAGCCCAACAGATTTATTTGGAAGTACTAACTTTCAGAGCACTGCTCTTTCATCAGGTGACTAGTGGGGCAGGATCATATTGCAAAAGATCAGTGTCATGCAATGAAAATGAAATATTGAACTAACTTAAATTGCTGTTGAAGTCTTTCATCTTTTAGAATGGGTTGCAGGTTTTGTTTCATTAGTGTGTAAATCCCAAAACTACTTTTAAGTTATATTCTTGATAACTTAAGGTTTTAGAACATAGAACATAGAAAAGTACAACACAGGGCAGGCAAAGCGCAGGTAAAGGTAGGGGAATGGGTCTCGGTAGGTTACTCCTCAGAGTGTTGGTGTAGACTTGTGTCAAAGGGTCTGTTTCCACACATGGCCCACCATGTTGTGTTGAGGATTAATCTCTGCTCTATCTGTTGGTTCCCTTTCCTCCCTCTGACTGTAACCCAGCTGTCCTTATCCTGCATCTGAGGAATGACCTGGCAGCCATCGTTTCTCTCCACCCTCTCTCCTTGCCGCTCTGTTTAAAAAAGATGTTTTTTGCTCCTCTTCCCTGCAGTCCTCTACTCCTCCCTTGCATCTGTCGACAAATGGAGGCCCCGATGCCTGAGGTAAGTATTTTAAACTGTTATACTCACCTTCCCAGCAGTCCTCCGCTCCTCCCTTGCAATTTTTGGCAAATAAGAAAAGAGCAAGTTTGCGGATGATACGAAAGTCGGAGGAGTTGTAGACAGTGAGGAAGGATATGGCAGGTTACAGCGGGATATAGAGAAGCTGCAGAGCTGGGCAGAAAGGTGGCAAATGGAGTTCAATGTAGCTAAGTGTGAAGTGATTCACTTTGGTAAGAGTAATAAAAAGATGGATTACTGGTCTAATGGTAGACTACTTGGTAGTGTGGAAGAGCAGAGGGATCTTGGTGTCCATGTACACAGATCTCTGAAAGTTGCCACCCAGGTAAATAGTGCAGTGAAGAAGGCATATGGCGTACTGGCTTTTATTGGTAGAGGAATTGAGTTCCGGAGTCCTGAGGTCATGCTGCAGTTGTATAAGACTCTGGTGCGGCCGCATCTGGATTATTGTGTGCAGTTTTGGTCGCCATACTATAGGAAGGATGTGGAGGCACTGGAACGGGTGCAGAGGAAGTTTACCAGGATGTTGCCTGGTATGGTAGGAAAATCCTATGAGGAAAGGCTGAGGCACTTGGGGTTGTTTTCATTGGAGAAAAGAAGGTTTAGGGGTGATTTGATAGAGGTGTACAAGATGATTAGGGGGTTAGATCGGGTTGACAGTGAGAACCTTTTTCCACGTATGGAGTCAGCTATTACAAGGGGGCATAGCTTTAAATTAAGGGGGGGTAGATATAGGACTGATGTTAGGGGTAGGTTCTTCACTCAGCGAGTTGTAAGTTCATGGAATGCCCTGCCAGTAGCAGTAGTGGACTCTCCCTCTTTATGGGTATTTAAGCGGGCATTGGATAGGTATATGCAGGATAGTGGCTTAGTGTAGGTTAGGGGTGCTTTGATCGGCGCAACATCGAGGGCCGAAGGGCCTGTACTGCGCTGTAATGTTCTATGTTCTATGTTCTATGACATCTTAGCTCAGACAGGGATCTTGGATTCATGTCACATTACAGGTGACCCTGCTGCACCACAGAGAGAGAGAGAGAGAGACGTGCGCACACACACACACATGCGCACACACACACACACACGCACACACACACACTCTCACACCCTCTCACAGGCTTATACACCTGCGCATTCACGCACACACTCTACCACACGCATATGCAAAAATGCACTCTTTCACACGCACACACTCTCACACTCTCTCTCATCTCCCCCTCCCCCGCATGCACGTGTGTATATCTAACACACCACGCATGTCTATGGGGTGAATTTGCAATTGCAGAATTGAATTTGCAGATATATTCTATTTTTGCTCAAAAAGCACCCAATCTTCAAGCAGTCACTCTATAGAACATTTTATAAATTCCTACTTTGGAAACAGAACCAGTCTGCCTCAAGATTGGGATACAGACAGACTCTAACCTTTAATACATTTTCTTTAATTCACTTTTTCTTATAAAACCTTAAGTTATCTCGAGAATGTAACTCGGGTTTATATATTAATGAATAGAAACTTGTAACCTATTCTAAAAAGACAAAAGACTTAACAGCAATCTAAGTGGGCGGCACGGTGGCACAGTGGTTAGCACTGCTGCCTCACAGCGCTAGAGACCCGGGTTCAATTCCCGCCTCAGGCGACTGACTGTGTGGAGTTTGCACATTCTCCCCATGTCTGCGTGGGTTTCCTCCGGGTGCTCCGTTTTCCTCCCACAGTCCAAAGATGTGCAGGTCAGGTGAATTGGCCATGCTAAATTGCCCGTAGTGTTAGGTAAGGGGTAGATGTAGGGGTATGGGTGGGTTGCGCTTCGGCGGGGCGGTGTGGACTTGTTGGGCCGAAGGGCCTGTTTCCACACTGTAAGTAACCTAATCTAATCTAATCTAAAATTTGTTCAATATATTGTTTTAATTGAATGGCACTGTGATCTTTTGCGATAAATCCTGTGTCTTATAATCCTGCCCCAGTACTTAGCTGATTAAGGAGCAGCACTCTGAAAGCTAGTACTTCCAAACAAATCTGTTGGACTAAAACCTGATGTTGTGTGACTTTTAACATTAAAGATAACAAATGGACCATTGCTTGGGAATCTGGACTGTCGGTCGGATTCTGCGTATCCATCTTAGGACAAACCAAACAGAGACGCACGAGAATTCCTAGAAGCATTATATTCCAACCGGAACTGTATCAACAAACATATCGAGTTGGACCCCATCTACCACCCCCTGAGAGGGGGGGAAAAAACAGGAAATTACATTACCACAGGAAATGACAACACCAACCTGAAGAAACCCAAACATATAAATAGAAAGCAGGAATCATATGCAGTGCTTTGCCTGAGGCCCACTGAAGATATTACCTAGTATGGTGACGAAACATCTGGAAATGAACCTTCCAGCTCAGTGAGCAAACCTACATCCAGAACCTCAATCTGAGCTACAAATCTTCTCAAAACTCGCTAAGTGCTCCGAAAGCTAGTGCTTCCCAATAAAAGTGTTGGACTATAACCTGGTGTTTGAGTTTTAACTTAGCAAGAAAGAAGTAAATGTTTCAAAGTAGCTAGAACATAGAAAAGTACCGCACACAACAGGCCCTTTGACCCATGATGTTGTGCCGAGATTTAATCTTAATGTAAAATATAGTAATTTAACCTATGCACCCCTCAACTCACTGCTATCCATGTGCATGTCCAGCAGTCGCTTAAATGTCCCCACTGACTTTGCTTCCAGCACCACAGCTGGCAACGCATTCTATGCATTCACAGCTCTTTGCGTAAAGAATCCACCTCTGACGTCTCCTTTATACCTTCCTCCTAATATCTTCAAACTATGACTTCTTGTACCAGTCAATCCTGCCCTGGGGAAAAGTCTCTGGCTATTGACTCTATCTATTCCTCTTATTATTTTGTACACCTCGATCAGGTCTCCTCTCTTCCTCCTTCTCTCCAACGAGGCAAGTCTGAGCTTATTCAACCTTTCTTCATAAGGCAAGCCCTCCACTCCAGGCAGCATCCTGGTAAATCTTCTTTGCACCCTCTCCAAAGCCTCTCTATCTTTCCTATAGTAGGGCGACCAGAACTGGACACAATATTCCAAGTGTGGTCACACCAGGGACTTGTATAGCTGCAGCAAAACCTCGGGGCTCTTAAACTCGATCCCCCTGTTAATGAAAGCCAAAACACCATATGCTTTCTGAACAACCGTATCCACTTGGGTGGCAACTTTGAGGGATCTATGACCTTGCACACCCAGATCTCTCTGTTCCTCCACACTGCCAAGAATCCTGTCTTTAATCCTATATTCAGCATTTGAGTTCGACCTTCCAAAATGCATCGCTTCGCATTTATCCAGGTTGAGCTCCATCTGCCATTTCTTAGCCCAGCTTTGTATCCTGTCTGTCGCGCTGCAGTCTGCAGAAGCCCTCTATACTATCGACGACACCTCCAACCTTTATGTAATCAGTTTGTTTCAGTTTCAGTACAGGTTCAATTTCAAATCGGATATAATAAAAACAAATTAAGCCTGTCAAGAAATATTGGATTAAGAAAGAGATGAAACATGCAAAGAATTGTTCAAGTAGTGTGTTTAATTTTTCTTAACCTTAATATTAACCTTAACCTTAATAGTACTTTAATATTTTTTCCTTGTTTCTTTTATCTTCCTTCTTCAAGTCAATAAAATTTCATTTTATTTACTCACCAATTAAAATCTGAAAGAATGGGTCTGTGCCTACTAACGCATTCACTGTCAGGTAGGTTGTTTAGGAGTAATGAAGACTGGTAAAAGGGTACTTACTCTGGATCAGACAAATCCTAACTAATCTACTGAGTTTAGCATGTATATACAGTGAATGCAACAACGCCACACTACTGTATTCCGTTTGTTTCTTGCTATTTGACACATTACTAAAACAATGATCATCACAGCTTCTGGAGGAGGGAAATGGTTTACTAATTTGCATATTTAACCGTTAACAGTCGTGAGCACTGTTTGTACTATATTTAAATTACCACAACAGCTGAATTAACAACAAAGTAACAGGCTGAAGTAGGTAACCTCTTTTGATCGAGTCTCTACTTAAATTACGTTTTAGATTGATGCATAAATAACATTCATCGAAAAAAATAGGCACAGGATCACAAACCTCATCAGTTTACTGCTTGCTTTTTGTTTTAATATTGCGGCATTTTTCTTCCAACTGGTTTATATATGTGTTGATTTAGCTTATAGTGCGCCATCTCTTTTGAGTGGCTCATAGAATCTTACAGTACAGAAGGGGCCCTTTGTCCCATCAAGTCTGTACTTCAAAAGATTCACTACTGCCTATATCACATGCATTTTCCTGCACCAGACCCATAACTCTTCAAGAGCATATTTAAGTACTTCATTAGAGGCTGTGCAATTTCCCATCTCAACTAACATTCCAGACTTCCTCCAACTATGGGTGAAAAGGTTTTTCCTCCAATCTCCTCCATACCTTCAACATTAGAACCCCTTATTATTGAACTTTCAACAAAAATTAACAACTGCTTTCTATTCAACTGTCAATGCTCCTCATCATTTTATACACCTCTATCAACCTTCTCTCCTCCCAAGCAAACAACTAGAGCTTAATTAGCCATTTTTCATTGCTGAAATGCTCCATCTCATGCAATATCCTGTTGAATTTTCTTTGCGCCCCTTCCAGTGCAGCGACATCCTTCCTATAGTGGGCGCAGTGTTTCAACTGTAGCCAATAAAGTCCTATCCAGCTCCACTGTGATCTCCTGTTCTTATAATCTATGCCAAGACTGACAAAAGCAAGCAAGCCATATGCTGCCTGAACTACCCTATTAACCTGTCCTGCCACATTTAAGAATTTGTGAATAAGCACTCCAAGTATCCTGAGTTTCCTCGTATCTTTACATTCATTGAATAGTCTCTTTTCTTGTTCCTTTATCCAAAGTGCATCACTCACATTTGTCAGGGTTAACTTCTATCTGCCCGTCTGACCAATCTATCTTTATCCTCCAGTATCCTTACTGCTGGCAATCCAGGCCAATCTTTTTGTCATCTACAAATTTAGTTTTCATCCGTCCTGCATTCTCATCTACATCATATATGAATATCACAAACAATGAGTGACTGAACACTGATCCCTGTGGAATGCCACTGCACAATGGATGCAATAACATAAACACCGTTTCTCTGTCTCTCTCTCACACACACTCACTCACTCACTCACACATCCCTCCATCTTGCCAAGTTGCCCTGGATCCCATGAGCTTTTACCATCTGTATTTGTTTCCCATTGTAGGACCTGTTAAGACCTTTCCGAAATCCATTTGTCTCACAACTGTGCTGTTTCTCCTCAGCCTTGCACTTTTCACCCATTCAATGCCCTGTTTCAAGGTTCTATTGTACTTTTTGAGGCAGTGTATTCCAGATCATAATAATTTTGTAAAATGTATCACAACCAAGGTACAAAATTTTAAATGCTGTGTGTGGATCATTTTGTCAGTTTGTTTTTGGTTTCCTGAATCCATTACTATCCTACTCATTGATTACTGTTGTTTCCAGTTATGCATTATCTGAAAGCTTTCAAATTGTTCCTTATATTCCTTGTACCTGGCCAGTACAGGTCATTCTGCTATAACGTGAGTTTCATTAATACAAATTCGCTAGAATGCAAAAGACAAATTGGGGGCATGGTGACTAAAATGTGAACTTTTAAAGTGTGTAGTGGTTATTAATGCGATTCCTGCCCCATTAGTTTAAATGGTTTTCTATTACATGATTTTCTTCTCACACATGGTTACACAAGAATGGCACTACCGTGTTGGAGCAGAATTGCCTGTTATGTATATTAAAACTTTCTAATACTACTTACTCTATCATACTCCATCTCATGTCTCAGTCATTCGCCAGCACTCTCAACTCTTTGTGCATTAGTCAATTTTGTTTCCAAACTGCCACTATCCTTCAGCTGATGTGCTTCAATTTTGCTAACGTCTATTATGTATAACTTTATCTGGTTACTTTATCTGGATCAAGAGGCACTTGGCCTTTGGAAGACCATTTGCACAATATGAGTGTGAATATACATGTTAAATAACTCGAATTTTCATCTGAAAGTGTCCCATGCAATTGAAAATTAATAAATACAGTTACAAATGCCATCTAAAATTGTGTTGTTTGCACTTTCTAGAACTGGAATCCAGAACCTGACTTTACTCATCATGCTCATACAGCCTCTTTAACCACTGTGGCTATAAATGATTGCTACGTGGCAACAGGCAGTAAAGATGAAACTATTCAGCTATACAACATGAAAAAGAAAATCGATCAAGGATCGTTATTGTACCATGATGGTGAGTAAAAATGTGCCTTCACATTTTGATATTGATCCTTTTGTGGGCAACCCAAGGTAACTCAAAGAATTGGTTACTAAGATTATTGCCGGTGCGGTGTAGAAAGCAGAAGACTTATGGTGCAGAAATTTCTGATTTATTGAGAATTATTACTGGGATCCTGGAGTGTACTTCTGTTAAAAACCTGTACTGTAGTCTTGGAGTAGAAAATAATGATTGTCTTTGGATCTTAATTTCTGATGAAATATCAGAATTTCACATGATAATGCCAATGTGAGATTCTTCAAGACCGAGTTTATTAGATAAAGCTAAAATCAAAAAACACCAGAGGCACTTGGCCCTTAACATGGTCACATTTTAGCGTTTAGTTTAATAATGAGAACCTTGGGCTAGAAACAATATACTAAATCTGTTTTAGGAAAATTACAAAGGAGTGAGTGCAGATTTGGCTGGAATGAACTGAGAAAAGGAGTTGTGCAGAAAAGTTGTTGAAGGAACAAGGGCAGACTTTTAGAGAATAAGTCATGATTCTCAAGATTAATATATTCCCGTAAGAAAGTTTCTAGAAAGGGGATAAACCATCCATGGTTGACCAAGGAAGTTAAGGATAGCACCAGTCTAAAAGAAAAAAAGTATTGAATATTAGTGGTTAGCCAGAGTTTTAAGAAAATGTTTAAAACCAGCAAAAGATGCCCAAAAAAGAGGGAAACAAAATTGAGGCTAAACTGGCAAGTAATATCAAAACAGAAATTTAAAGATATATAGTTAAAAAGGAAGAGAAAGGCCAAAGTGAAAATGTGGCCCTTGAAGAATGAGAATGGGAAAATAATATGCGAACTGAGAAATAGCAAAGGTGTTGAATAAATATTTTGCAGCAATCTATTCATTGACTACAGTTCAGCCTTCGACACTATTATCCCCTTGAGACTGATTACTAAACTTAGTGATCTCGGACTAAGCCCCACTCTCTGCAACTGGATCCTCAATTTCCAGGCCACAATCAGTGAAGATTGGGGACGATATTTCATCGTCACTAACACTCAACATTGAAGCCCCCCCACAGGGTTACTTACGCAGCCTCCTACTGTACTCGCTGTTTACCCATGACTGCGTAGCCAAATACCAGACTAATGCCATTTACAAGTTCGCTGTTGACACCACCAAATTCAGTCGAATCTCAGATGGCGATGAATCAGACTACAGACAGGAGATGGTAGGCGTGTAAAGATGGTGCACTGAGAACAACCTTGCTCTCAATGCCAGCAAAACCAAGGAACTCATTATTGACTTTCAGCGGGATGTTACTCAAGCCTCCTACCATTAACAGAACAGAGGTGGAACAAGTGGAGAGTATCAGGCTCCTGGGAGTGGTCATCCACAACATGTTTTCCTGGACAATTCATGTGGATGCACTAGTTAGAAAGGTCCAACAATGTCTCTTCTTCCTCAGGCAGCTGAGGAAATGTGGCATGACGGCAAATACACATGCCAACTTATAAAGGTGTGACATTGAGAGCATTCTGTCTGGATGTATCACTAGCTGGTACCATTCAAGATCAGAAACGGTTACGGAGAGTGGTGAACTTGGCCCGGACGATCACAAAGGCCAACTTCCTATCTATAGAATCTGTCTACCAGACCCGCTGTCAAGGAAAGGCCGCCAGCATTCTTAAAGATCCATCCCACCCTGGCAATGTTTTTCTACAACCTCTACCATTGAGGAGAAGGTACAGAAGCCTGAACACAAGCACAAGCCGGTTTTGCAACAGTTTCTACCCTATTGTTGTTAGAATACTGACTGGACTCTCAAACTCTCAACATTTGCCTGTACCTGTATTTTTGATTTTGCCGCTGCTTACCTATATTATTTACTGTCTATGCTACTTAACTATGTGATTTGCCTGTGTTGATTGCAAGACAAAGCTTTTCACTGTGTCTCAGTACATGTGGCAATAAATTCAATTCAATTCATCTTCATGGGAGAATCATCAATAATATTTCAAAAATGCTAAATAATCAAAGGGCAAAACTTGGTGAGGAAATAAATAATAATCACTAGAAAAAAAAATGCTTCGGATAGAGGAGTCCAAAACTTGAGGGCATAGGTTTGAGGTGAAAGGGGGAAGATTTAAAAGGAGCCTAAGGAGCAATTTTATGCAGAGGGTGGGGCATGTGTAACAAGCTGCCAGAGAAGATGGTGGAGGCAGGAACAGTTACAACATTTAAAAGGCATTTGGATTGGTACATGAATCAGAAGGGTTTAGAGGAATATGAGCCAAATACTGGCAAATAGAACTAGATCTGTTTAGGAAATCTGGTTGAACTGAAGGGTCTATTTCCATGTCATATAACTTTATGTCTATAACTATAACTGTAAATGAATTGGCCTAAAAGCTGATAGGTTCTCTAAACCAGGTATCCCAAGCTGTTATAGAAAGAAACCATGATGTGGAAACATTGGTGTTGGACTGGGGTGGACAAAGTCAGAAGTCACATGATACCAGGTTATAATCCAACAGGTTTATTTGAAATGACAAGTGACTTCACCTGATGAAAGAGTAGTGCTTTGAAAGCTTGTGATTTCAAATACTGTAAAACTATTAAAGAAAGTGGCTACAGAGGTAGTGGGCATACCTTAGAATAACTCTTAGATTCTGGAATGTCCCAGAGGATTGCAAGACGACAGTATGCAAAGAGAATGAGTCACAAAACACATCATACAGGCCAATCAACTTAACATCTGTCACTGGGAAAATTTTAGAATCTATTAGAAAGGATTTATAGAGATTATTTAGAAATGCATAATACAATTAAGCAGAGTCAGCATGGCTTCATGAAGGGGAAATCATGCCTAATAAATTTATTAGACCTCTTGGAAGAGGTAATATACAGGAAAGATGAAGGGGAATTAGCAGGTGTAATGTCTTTGGATTTCCCAAAGGTATATTTCAAAAGATGCATCATATAAGGCTACTTAAATGATAAGAGTATATTACCGTATTAACTGTTGAACATACATGCTCGACTGTGACTTATGTACATTGAACACCAAGTTCCACTGTTCTGCAGTCTTTCTTCATTTAACAAATATTCAGCTCCTCAATTCTTCCTGCCAAAGTGCATAAATATACATTTTGCCACAAGATATTACAAGTTTTTGCCCACTTGCTTAACCTCTGTCTGTGTCCCTCTGCCAACTTTTTGTGTCATCCTCAGCACTCGCCTTCCCACCTACTTTTGTGTCATCCTCAAACTTGGTGACATTACCTTATCCAAAGTGCCCCCAGCATTGATGCCTCCACTCCATAGCACTCCAGTAGTTACAGGAGTTCAGGTTGCAGTCCTGAAATTGCCCCATCACGCCAATTCTGTGTTCAATTGGTTAACCAATCCTCTATCCATGCTATGTCATCTTAGATGCCATCCAGGCTGTCATCTTAATAAATGCCTAACATGTGGTACATCGTCAAACACCTTCAGAAAATCCAAATTTATTAAGTGCACTGCTGCTTGCCCTTTTATCTAGCTCACTTGATTGCTTGTTTCACTCCATGGTGCAAACCCATCAACCAATGTGAATTCAGTTCCTACGCTGGCTCAGGATACCCTGAAGGATTCTCCTTTTTAACGTCTCCCCTTCACCTGACTTACGGTGACTGTTGGATCAGCCCGTCATCAGAGTTGGAACAATGTGGCTGTCTGCTGGCATAAACGTGGCGGAAAGTTTCAGCTGCAATAACAGAATTAGCTTGCCTGGTCAAGCATTAAAATGAAATCATAAGTTAGCACAATGGTAGCTTTGAGGAGGAGATAAATCTAAGGTAACGGGTTCTATTTTGAACAAGGGATCTGACAAATTAATGTACAGGGAATTCTGTACAAACCACAGCTGCCGATGTCTATAAGAGATGTCTGGAAATCGACAGCCCGAAGTTCGTAATTCAGCAAGAACTAAAAGCAAAGTATGATCCCACAATAGCAGAGACAAATGATAAATTAAAAGAAAGATGAGATTATGTCTTAAAACCCTGGGAGTTCAAACAAGTTTATTGAACTGTAAAAGTGATTGAGTTTCAGTTTAGTTAATGGAATAGATATGGTCATATCGGTAAAAGAGCAACTGTAGGAATATTTAGAGTAGGGCCAGTAAATTTCATCTTAAAAGACAGCAGGTGATTTGGATGAGTTATTACTTGCAGCTGAAAGATAGGGGTCATTGTTTACCTGACCTTCCAAGGTTCGGTGAGACAGAAATTGCTCACAGCCTGGTGGTTAATGTATAATAGCTAACTTTTTATTAGAATTTTTATTATGAATTTTATCGCAATTAGTATGAATTAGCATTTATTTTGTATTTCCTGTGATTAGGACAGCAGGAAACATGAAGCTGAGTAACAGAATTTGATAAGGATAGCAATGAAAAACAGAATTCAAGCGTCCTTAGCGATGAGCAAGTCAGGGAAGTGTCTGAAAAAGGGTATAACTATTAACATTGGAATGTAGATTAATGGAGTACATTTTAAGGTCCCATGGCCTGATGATGATGATGCCTATTGATGAGGTGTTTCACAAGTTTGGATATATAGATTGGGGAAGTTGTTGGAAGGAATAATGACATCAATGTTGCATGTTTTTTATTGTGAAGGAAAATGTATAAAAATGCGATATACAGTTGGGCAAACCATTGTCATTGACCTCTCTGAGCCACAATTAGGAGGGTAGCTGGACCCAACGTGAAAGCTCTCGCTAGCCTCTCCTGCATGTATGGTAAAAGAGCTCTGTTGAACACAGACCTCAAGACTCCTCTCCCCAGCAGTGACCTTCAGGTTAATCCACCAACAGTCATCTCTCTCATGAAAGAGCAGCCCTATGGTCCTCTGGGACCATGAAGACTTTATCTAGCTGCTTGTTATTTCCTCAAAGAATTCAAATAAATGTAAGGCATGATTTCTGCATTCTGATCCATCTCTGTTCCCTCCTGAGATGTCCAGTCTCAGATGCTAGTCCTCCACCAATTCTATTCATTCACATGATATCAAGAAATGACTAAAGGCAATGGATCTCTGACCTCTGTTTGTGCCTCACTTCTAGTCAAGCTTTTGTAGTACACCTACAACATTGGCGTACACCTGGCAATGCATAGAATTACCCAGGTATGTCCTGTCTGTAAAATGGACAAATCCAGCGTGACCAATGATGAATAGGTTGTTGATAGTGCTTTCTGTTAGTGAAAAGTCTTCAGGACTCTTGAGTAACATGTGGTGATGTCACTGAGTTGTGTATCATTAAGCATAAATAGCAGTGTGGGCAGAGTTAGAACACACTAGAAGGAACAATCTAGACTAGGGTGAGACTCTCTTGAAGAAACACAAAGATAATTATTTTTCTCTAATGCATATGATCAGCGCCATGTACATCTATGATTGCCTATGGATTATGAAGAAGAATCATACTGGACTCAAAACGTTAACTCTGTTTTTCACTCCATCCATACGGTCAGACCTGCTGAGTTTCTTCAACATACCCTTTTGTTTGTTTCAGATTTACAGCATCTACAGTATTTTATGTTTATCTTGGTATATCAAAGAGGCTTGGGAGCCTCCTGTGAAACGCTTCTGTGATGTTTCCTCCGGCATTTATAGTGATTTGTACCTGTCGCTTCCAGTTGTCAATTCCAGCTGTCCGCTGCAGTGGCCGGTATATTGGGTCCAGGTCGATGAGCTTATTGATTGAATCTGTAGATGAGTGCCATGCCTCTAGGAATTCCCTGGCTGTTCTCTGTTTGGCTTGCCCTATAATAGTGTTGTCCCAGTCGAACTCCTGTTGCTTGTCATCTGAGTGTGTGGCTACTAAGGATAGCTGGTCATGTCGTTTCGTGGCTAGTTGGTGTTCATGGATGCGGATCGTTAGCTGTCTTCCTGTTTGTCCTATGTAGTGTTTTGTGTAGTCCTTGTATGGGAGTTTGTACACTACATTGATTTTGCTCATGCTGGGTATCGGGTCCTTCATCCTGGTGAGTTGTTGTCTGAGAGTGGCTGTTGGTTTGTGTGCTGTTATGAGTCCTAGTGGTCGCAGTAGTCTGGCTGTCAGTTCAGAAATGTTTTTGATGTATGGTAGTGTGGCTAGTCCTTTGGGTTGTGGCATGTCCTCATTCCGTTGTCTTTCCCTTAGTAATCTGTTGATGAAATTGAGGGGGTATCCATTTTTGGCGAATACATTGTATAGGTGTTCTTTTTCCTCTTTTTGCAGTTCCGCTGTACTGCAGTGTGTTGTGGCCCTTTTGAACAATGTCTTGATGCAACTTCTTTTGTGTGTGCTGGGGTGGTTGCTTTCGTAGTTTAGGACTTGGTCTGTGTGTGTGGCTTTCCTGTATATTTTTGTGGTGAATTCTCCGTTAGGTGTTCTCTGTACCATCACGTCTAGGAATGGGAGTTGGTTGTCCTTTTCTTCCTCTGTGTAGTGAATCGGATTCCTGTGAGTGTGGCATTGATGATCCGGTGTGTGTTCTCTATTTCTGTGTTTTTAATTATTACAAAGGTGTCATCCACATATCTGACCCAGAGTTTGGGTTGAATTTGCAGTAAGACTGTTTGTTCTAATCTTTGCATTACCGCTTCTGCTATGAGTCCAGAGATGGGTGAGCCCATGGGTGTGCCGTTATTTGTTCATGTATTTGGTTGTTGAATGTGAAGTGTGTTGTGAGGCACAGGTCCAGTATTTTGAGTATGCAGTCTTTGTTGATAGGTTCCCTGTCCTGTTGTCTGTTCTGTATGTCCAGCAGGTTGGCTATCTCTGAATTTTTGATTAAATGGATTTATTAAGAGCAGAGGAATGGATTTTGACATCTTCTTGGTGAAGATGCATGCTGTACATTTAAACACTTCTTTTTATTTTATAAGCAAAGGATTTGGGGGGAAATTAAAACCTCTTCTTCCTGACAACTCTCTTAAACCTCTACATGTGACCAAGTAACCGTGCACAAGCTAGGGATTTTACAGAATCTACAGAATTCAGCTCCACAGTTGGCAGAGAACTAAGATTGCATGGGGTATTATAAATGTGTTTGGAAAGTATTGAGAGTAATGACATGCAATCATTGCTGTTGATATTGAATATCGTATATACTTGTGTAAAAGTTGAATGTTTTAGACTATTCCTGAAAGTTAAATTTATGGGGTTGACTATTGCACAGATACTAGTTTTGAGAATAAATTACTGGTAGTAACTTTTATTTATACATACTGGTACAAAAATTAGTTCTGGTCTGAACGAATGAATGAATGAATTGAAATGTGCTATAGTAAACCAAGTGCTGTAAGTAGAGTTATGAATGAATAGAGAAGAGATATAGAAAACAAAGAGCAATAACTAGAGTGTGAATGAATGAATGTGATTTTAAGTGGGTTAAGGGAAACGTGGTTTTCTTTGTAAGTGGTTTGTACTGCAATATAGTAGGGTCAACTTTTACACGATATATATGGAAATACAAAGTTTTTGGCCAAAATAGAGGGTCGACTTTTACATGAAATCAACTTTTACATGCGTATACACACTATCTGCTTTTAATAAGTGATCTCTGGTTTGTATATGGCTTTTTTATTGTTAATCTAATCTTGACCTACATTTTCTGAAGGTACAATAACCTGCCTTGAATTCTATGGAAAGACACACTTGCTCAGTGGAGCAGAAGATGGACTCATCTGTGTGTGGGACATTAAAAGATGGGACTGCCTGAAGACTATTCGAGCTCATAAGTAAGAACCATTCATGCAATTTGGCGCTAGTGAATTTTCTTAAAATGCATGTGACTGGAAGTGATATTCATCAAATTTCAAATTATAGTGAAGTATGACCAGTAGATATCAAAATACAAGCTCAAGTAACAGTCCAATTCCAGTATTTTAAAGATTTCCAGTATTCTGGTGCAATCAAAGTGCATTTCTCATTTGGAAAAGTAATGAAAAACAAAAGCAGAGCCCCAAAACTGGATAACAAAATTAAAAGGTTAGAGACAAAAACCTGCTGATTTTGGAATCCAAAGTAGGCAGAGGCTGAAAGAACACGGCCAACCAGCCAGCTTCAGGAAGTGTAGAAGTTGATGTTTTGGATGTAATCCTTCTTCAGGACACAGTCTGGCTTGCTGTGATCTTCCAGCTTCCTGCCTGTCTACTAACAAAATTAAAAGGCTGAATATGCAAATGCAGAGGACAAGTGAAAAAGGCACATTAGATTATAAAACAAGAGAAAAAAAGAGATTAGTGACTTAAATTTAAAGAAAGTCCAGGGTTAGACTCTGGATGAGTATGAGGCAACAGAACTAACTAGGTACAAAAATGGAGATCAGTTCGTGAAGGTAGAAGGTACGGTAGAGGTACCAAATGAATATTTTATTATGTGTTCTTCAAGGAAGAGAATCTTGCAAAGTTGTGATGAAAAAAGCCAGAATGCTGGGTGTGATCTTAAAAATTAAAGTGCAAGGAAGGTGAGCAGTTTTCCAAGACTTAATGCACATTGACGTGGCTGCTTCAATGTCTGAAGTGGGAAAGAATAGATGAAACAGTTCAGGATGGTTTAACCTCTGGCATGGACCCTGAGGAACATTTGCAGTTATACCCCAGTTCACATTTGATTGATCTCTAAGCTTCAATTACATTCCTTTGTAATAGATTTGACTCCAATCAGTGGGTCACGTTTTGCTAGAGTTCCATGACTCCATATGAGCTCCAATGTTGCTTTGATGTCAAGGGCTAACTTGCCTGTAACAACTGTGTCATTTATAAATGGTAGTAGAAGTTTATTTGTCCTTTAGTCATCTGGAACCACCTTTGTCACTATGGAGGATTGGAAAATGATGGTTAGAGCCTAAACTACTTCTCTAGCATCCCTTAACAGCCTACATTTTTTATTGCCCTTTTAAAATCATTAATACTTGCCTTCTCGCTGTTGAATGAATCTAATTTCACACTTCTCCCCAATTGTATTGTGTAAATTATTGTTTCTTTTTTTGTGTGAAAATGATAATGATTAATTAAGCACCATACCTGCATTGTATGCCTCCTCTTGTGCTCCTGGTAAGGCCTAATCTTTCTTCTGCCTTCAGGATCTTACTGATATTTCTCTATTATTGGCAATATAGACCATGATCTCTGACTGTTCTTCTAACCAGTCATATCCTTGATCCTGACATAAGTAAGGCAATACAATGTGCTGGAGCTACCCTTGCGATCACAGATACAATTTTCTTTCCAGGGTTCCCGCACCAACCTCCCAGCCCCCATTCTCAAAAAATCCCACTGTAACATGCTTTCTGTTCCACCCCACTCCATGCAGCTGTGCAATCCATGTGGCACAGAATTTGTATTCAGAGGTTGGGGTTCTACCGTACCTTCTTTTCTCGCATCTTAATTAGATATACTCGCTCGTTATTCACCAATCAATTCTCTTCTTGGTTGAAACAGCATTATAGTGGAATTCCATATGGTGCTTTAGTTCGTGATTTTGCTAAAGGTTCTCCCCTAACTTCATTGCTTTGCTCACCGTGCTCAGTCTTCACCCAGATCTGCAACAGTTGCTGCTGTAAGTCAATCACTGATATGCCTGCACCACATTTTAGTTCTCGGATCTAGCTATCTTCTGTTCTTTCACGCAGTCAACATTTTTTTTAAATTAAAGATCTAAATAGCACCTAGTCCCTTGTGATCAAATTCCCTGGATTAAGTATTCTTTCACAGCAGTGCTGTTTCAAACTGGACTTCACACAGCACTGTAGATTCTTATTGAGCAATGATAACTAGTGGGAAAGTAGAGATAAAAGGAGTTGAAATGCAGAACAGTCATGTTCTTATGACTTGGTAGTGAAATAGATTCATGAAGCAGAATAATCTAATCCAATTCCTACGTTCTTATGGATTTATATGCAGCATCTGAGTGTGATTCAGAAGGAAACACTTCAATTCAATATATTTATAAAATGTTCAGACTTACTTTCTAGTTGTATTGGGGTAGCAATTAATTCCCTGAGATGACTTGAAAGTAGATTATATATTGTGTAGACATTTGCTACTGATGCTAAACTAGGTTTACTATTATCATAATTATTATTAAAACCACAGATGGGGACTAATTACTTTTGCATTGAAGAAAGTGTCAGTTAATATTCTTTCAATCATTCAAAATCAGCTGTATTGACTTCGTGGTTAGGAATGGAGAATCTGCAGAAGTATAAAATCATACCTTATTAGAGTCCAAGATCTGACTTTATGTGTACAGTATCTGGGAATAAGCCGTTGTCCAGTGTTCAAATAGAACATGCTTGTTATTCTAATTAATTAATTGAAATGAAGAATTGTGTCTGTCTTCATATAAATAAAAAACCCGATTTGCACAATGTATCATAAAGCTGGTTTGTTAAAGCAAAAAAAAGTCTTTCTAACTTCTCATCGTCCTCTAGTAAGAGTACAACACCAACTGGCATCGATAGCCATCTTGAATGGCTTTGCATAATTAGGTATGGCTAACACTGCAGCAGTGGTTAACATAGGTTTCAAGTTATCAAATGTTTTCTGACATCCATCGATTGACATTTTCTGCATTTCTTCAACAAGTCAATCAATGGAGCAACCACACTGCTAAAATTCAATACAAGCTGAGTCCCAGGAATCATAGTACTTCCCTCTTCCTCAATGATATAGGAAACTCCCCAATCACGTTTATTTTCGCATCCCGTGTCGCCATCTTTCCAAGTCCAATGACATGGCCCAAGAAAGTGCCATGTGCTTTTGTGAACTCACTCTTAGGTTAATCAACAAGCCTGCTTTCCATAGTCAGTCGAAAGTTACAATAGATACTCCAAACATTCCTTCCAGATGTGACTAAATATCAACAAATGGCATGATTTTAAACTCAGCCAGTCCATTCAGCATCACCAAAAGCCAAAGTTTTTTTGCTGTCACTTAGTTAAAGATACCTGTCAGAATCCTTTGAACAAGTCAAACTTAGAAATATAAGTTGGTTGTCTCAATACAGTCTTCCAAACATGGAATCGGAGATGATTTTGATTTTGTAACTGCATTGACTTTGCAATAGTCCACATGTAATTGTTGGATTCCATCTGATTTTAGCACCATTACAATTGGTGAGCTCCATTTGCTGCAACTCACTTTGACTGCATGCTCCAAAACTATAGAATCAATCTTTTTTTGAACCTATGACACTTGAGAGTTAAGTCTCTAAGATAGTTTATTTGGAACAACATTTCCTTTAATTGCATCATGCATACTTAGATCTGTACTTCCAAGCTTATCTCCCATGTGATTGAAGTAACTCTTTCAGGTCATTTCAGTTTTGTTCTGGAAGGTATCTCAATAATTTGTACCAAATTTTGAGAAGTTCCTTATTGTCCATTTTAGTTTGAGGAATGTCCAATTCAGAATCATCTAGATTTGGTTATTCACTTTGTGGTCTACCCAGTACCACATTCTTCTTTTGCTTTCCTTCCCTATCAAAATACCTTTGAGCATAACTACATGACACTCCGAGATTTCTTTCGATCTGGCATTCTTATCAAATAATTTACCCTACTCCATTCTCCTTTCGATTTTGTGTGGTCCACTAAACCTTGCCTTCAAAGGCTCAATTACCATTGGGAGTAACACTAACACTTTATCCCCTGAAGCAAAATTATGTGTTTTTGATTTATTTTTGCCTGCTTCCTGTTTCATCACATGCTGTGCTACTTTTACATGCTGACTAGCCAACTTACCCACTCTATTCAATCTTTCCCTAAAATTTGACACTTAATTCAAATGTGTGGTCTCTGAACCCTGACTAACCAATTTCTCTGTAATTAATTTGAGTGAACCTCCCACCACCTGTCCAAAGACTTAATTGAAATTGACTGAACTTAGATGATTTGTGAGATGCATCCCTAATTGCAAAAAGCATAAGTGAAATTCCTTTATCCTAAGCCTTTCTGTAATTCACCAGTAATGCAATTTGATGAGCATCTGCCTGAATATATATGTGATGGTTTCTATTTCCTCGTCATGGAGCCATTTTTAAGATAGTAACATTTTGGGATACACGCAGGTTCTACTTCTGCGTATGGTTTATGAAGCAATTGCTTTAGCTTTTCATCTTTTTGTTGTGATTTGGCTAATTTCTCTGAACTAAAAATGTCCACTTCACCTTGCACATGTTCTTGTTTCTTGTCGACCATTTGATCAAACATAGTTTATTATCATTGAACTTCAGCTTCCTGTTGATTTCTTGCTCTGTTTAAAGCCCAGGATACTGTTCCTCTAACACTTCAGTTTTTGCCTGCGTAGATTTTTTTCAATCTCTCGGGCATCACTCCCAACTGTGGTCCAGCTATATCATTACCAAGGATAAACTGTAATGCTGGCACAGAGAGTTTCTTCATTACATCTACCACCAGTTTTCATCAGACTTTTCAACCTCACTTTATATAACAGAACACTGCTCTTCTCACCATGAATTCCACATATTACCAACTTTTCTGGCAATGCTCCTCCTCAATTGCACATCTCCTCATTTCAAAGATTGACTTTGCTCCTGTATCTGTTAAAATCTTAATTTGTTTGCCTGCTGCTCCTGGCATATATGAGTAAACCTTACCCATGCAAGTAAATTCTTTCAAGAGATCTGGCACTTTCTTTCCAACCAATCCCTGACCAGTTTATATATTCTTTTGCAGCTTTTTAGCTTCCAATGTGCTTTCCTTTACCACTTGAACAAAACACACTGGCTTATCCTGTTTTCACACATCTGTTTTTCCAGTGTTATCTAAATCACCAACACTGTGACACCAACACTACTTTAATACAGTGAAAACATTTGAACTTTTTTTTTAACTTCTGTTTCCCTCTCTTGGGTTTCCTTTTTGCCCTGTGATAAACGATTTTTGCTATCTTCAGTGAGATCTCCTTTTCTCTTATCACCTGAGCATTTCTCTTATCCCCAGTGTCTATCCGTCATAGATTGAAATTGATGTCAGAAGCCAAATCTTGAGTAATGAACCAACTCATAATCACCTGCCATTTCTGCTGTCATGCAGTCTTAACTTTGTGCTGTTCCACATGAGTTCTCACTGCTTCAGGAAGTGAATTTTTGAACTCCTCCAAAATAACAGTCTCTCTAAGAGAGTTGTATGTCTGATCTATTTTCAATGTCCTTATCCACCTATCAAAATTACTTTGTTTGATCCTTTCAAACTCCGTGTACATTTGACTAGGTTCCCTCCTTCGATTCCTGACATGTTGTCTGTAAGCCTTTGGTACTAACTCATATGCACTTAAGATGGCATTTTTCACCTCGTTATGCTCTCCAGATACTTCCTCTGATAGTGATGCAAATTCTCACAAGCTCTAACTACCGACTTTGTTTGGATCAGCAATACCCACGTGGTCTCCGGCCACTTCATTTATTTAGCCACATTCTCAAATGAAATTAAAAAGCTTTCTACATTACTCCTGTTGAACCTAGGCAATGCTTGGGCATATTTAAATAGATCCCCACCAGACGTTTGACTATGATGGGATTGCTCTACATCACTGTCCTCATCACTACTCCTATATTTCACCTCTACCTAAGTATTTTACGTCAACTTTGAGTTTTCAGTTCCCACTCTGAAGTTCAAAAACACTCTCTTTCTCCCTTTCTTCTACTTTTAATTGCAATTCAAACTGTTTCATTTCATTTTGGTGTTAAAACTGCTTTATTTTCAATTGAATTTTAGCCATTTTCAAATATGGCATTCCTGGCAATTGTAAATGCGAAATGATTGCAAAATTATCTTCCCTTCCCTAACAGACACAAGCAACTCCAGTCTAGTTTGTTTGCCAATTCCAAAAGCTTGCCTTGCTCACTTCCTGTAAGACTCCCAAAGTGACTTCTTCTGTCCCCAGGAAACTCTTTGTGACAGTATGAGCCATTATTAAACAAGGCACACCCTGTTTAAACCAACCAAATACAACATCTGAAATAAGAAGAACACCAATACTCATCACTCACTGCCTTTGCGTCCAACAATCC
Organism: Chiloscyllium punctatum; assembly: GCF_047496795.1. NCBI lineage: Eukaryota > Metazoa > Chordata > Chondrichthyes > Orectolobiformes > Hemiscylliidae > Chiloscyllium > Chiloscyllium punctatum. The sequence continues at coordinate 38,802,494 of NC_092779.1, forward strand.
TAAACCTAACCTAGAATTAGAGATTTTGATCCTGACAAAAAAAATCCCATTTTTATAGAATGTGGAAACAGACCATTTAGCCCAACAAGTTCACAACGACCCTCCAAAAAGTAACCCACCCAGACTCATTCCCCGACTCCATTACTCTGCATTTCCCATAACCAAATAACTAATCTATACACCCCTGAGCATAAAGGGCAATTTAGCATGGCTAATTCACCTAACCTGTGCATATTTGCACTGTGGGAGGACACCAGAGCACCCCGGAGGAAATCCATTCAGACACTGGGCGAATGTGCAAACTTCATACAAACAGTTGCCTGAGGCTGCAATCAAAGCTGGGCCTATGGCATGTGAGGCAGCAGTGCTAACAACTGGGCCACTGTGCTGCCTCAGTTTGTTAAGCACCAGACCAAGCCCCCTCAAAAACACAAAGCCACTTTTAAAAGGGAGAAGGACAGACAATAGGCAGCATGTGGTCAGTGAAGGAGAAGTGGGGAGAGAGAACTGTCAGCAATGCATCTGCACAGTTACTGCTGTTGTTGTTTGAATTCATGTGTCTCTGGAACATCAGAGTGCATCTAGGAAACCTTAACAAACAGCAAAATTCACTACTGATTTTGGAGAAATGTATGTGGGAGAGCTCACAGCACAGGAACAGATAAGTGCATAGTTTTTAACTGTAGCCTTGCTGTTGTTCTACAATAGTGAGTAGAGTGGGTTCTTTCTTGATTATATGTTTTATTGATATCTATCTCTTCATTACATTTTAAAAATATAAGCCATGTATATTAAGTTAGCCGGGGCAGTGTTTCCATTTAGAGCAATAAAACCTCCTGTAAGACTCCCAAAGTGACTAAATTGGAGAAAGGCCAATTTTGACGGTATTAGGCAAGAACTTTCGAAAGCTGATATTCACAGGTAAAGGGATGGTTGGAAAATGGGAAGCCTTCAGAAATGAGATAACAATGAGACAATATATTCCTGTTAGGGTGAAAGGAAAGGCTGGTTTGTGTCGGGAATGCTGGATGACTAGAGCAATTGAAGGTTTGGTTAAGAAAAAGAAGGAAACATATGTCAGGTATAGGCAGGAGAGATCGAGTGAGACCTCCAGAGTATAAAGGCAGTCAGAATATACCTAAGAGGGAAATCAGGAGGGCAAAAAGAGGACGTCAAATAGCTTTGGCAAATAGGGTTAAGGAGAATCCAAAGGGTTTTTATGAACACATTAAGGACAAAAAGGTAACTGGGGAGAGAATAGCACCCCTCAGAGATCAGCAAGGCAGCCATGTGTGGAGCCTCAGGAGATGGGGAAGATACTAAACGAGTATTTTGCATCAGTATTTACTATGGAGATGGGCATGGAAGAAGTGGAATGTGGGGAAATAGGTGGTAACATCTTGAAAAATGTTCATATTACAGAGGAGGTGGTGCTGGATGTCTTGAAATGGATGAAAGTGGAGAAATCCCCAGGACCTGATCAGGTGTGTCCTCAAACTCTGTGGAAAGCTAGGGAAGTGATTGCTGGGCCCCTTGCTGAGATATTTGTATCATCAATAGTCACAGGTTGACTGTCAGAAGACTGGAGGTTGGCTAACGTGGTCCTGCTATTTAAGAAAGATGGTAGGGAGAAGTTAGGGAACTATAGACTGATGAGCCTGACATCGGTAGTGGGCAAGTTGTTGGAAGGAATGCTGAGGGACTGGATTTACATGTATTTGGAAAGGCAAGGACTGATAGACTGAAAGGATAGTCAGCATGAGAAAGTATATAGGATATGAGTAGGTAGGGAAAGAATTAAGTTTTGAGTTTTGTGAAACAAGAGGCTCAGCTGAGAATGACTCCGTTCAGATAAGAACCTACAGTTAAGATTGGGGTGCTGGAGGCAAGGGTAATGGGTGAACAAGGTGGAAAAGCATTCATTATGTCAAGCCATTTAACAATATTGGAAGCAACTGTAAGGTCAGTTTAACAAGGCGAAAAGTATTCATTATGTGAGGCCAGTTAAGGTTAAGAACATTCATTGCGTAACAGCAGATGAAGATCAAGATCTTGTTGTAGTCTGAGGTAACTTTACTACTGACATTCGCTGATTGTAACGGTCACCCAATCAATATGTATGTTGCCTTAACTAGATGCTCCTCCCTGTAAATTGACTATATAATTCATTAAGAAACTGCTGTTCCAGAGAGAAGACCAAGAATTCATGTCTCTGTGCACATGGGTGATCGTTCTCTCTCCCTCCAGGGCCCGAAATAAAGATGGAGGAGGTAAAACTATACTGTGTCTCTGAGCCTTTTGCTTTGACTGAGGGGGTATGCAGGATGACCATAGGCATGGCTTCATGCATGGAAAATCGTGTCTCACGAACTTGATTGAGTTTTTTTGAAGAAGTAGTAAAGAGGATTGATGAGTGCAGAGTGGTGGACGTGATCTATGTTGACTTCAATAAGGCATTTGACAAGGTTCCCCATGGGAGATTGGTTAACAAAGTGAGATCTCCTGGAATACAGGGAGAACTAGGCATCTGGATACAGAACTGGCTCAAAGGTATAAGGTGGTGGTAGATGGTTGTTTTTCAGACTGGAGGCCTGTGATCAGTGGAGTGCCACAAGGATTGGTGTTAGGTCCACTACTTTTCGTCATTTATATAAATGATTTGGCTGTGAAAACAGGAACTATAGTTAGTAAGTTTGCAAATGACACCAAAATTGGGAGTGTAGTGGAGTGAAGAACATTACCTCAGACTACAACAAGATCTTGATCAGATGGGCCAGTGGGCTGAGGAGTAGTAGATGGAATTTAATTTAGACAACTGTGATGTGCTGTGTTTTGAAAAAGTAAATGTTAGCAGGATGTATGCACTTGTGATGAGGTCCTAGACAGTGTTGATGAACAAAGAGACCTTGGATTGCATGTTCGTAGTTCCTTCAAAGTAGAGCCGCAGGTAGATAGGATAGTTAAGAAAACTTTTGGTATGCTTTTCTTTATTGGTCAGAGTATTGAATATAGGAATTGGGAGGTCACGTTGTGGCTCACAGGGTGTTGGTTAGGCCACTTCTGGAATATTGCTTGCAATTCTGGTCTCCTTCCTATCAGAAGGATATTGTGAACCTTGAAAGGGTTCAGAAAAGATTGACAAGAATATTGCCAGGATTGGAGGATTTGAGCTATAAGGAGAGGCTGAATAGACTGGGGTTGATTTTCCTTTGAGCGTTGGAGGCTGAGGGGTTACCTTAGAGGTTTATAGAACCATGAGAGGTATGGATAGGATAAATAGACAAAATCTTTTTCCTGAGGTTGGGGAGTTCAGAACAAGAGAGCTTAGGTTTATGGCAAGCGGGGAAAAATATAAAAGAGACCATTTTCACGCAGAGGGTAGTGCATGAATGGAATGAGCTGCCAGAAGAAGTGGTGGAGGCTGGTACAATTGCAGCATTTAAAAGGCATCTGAATGAATATATAAATAGGAAGGTTTTAGAGGGATATGGGCCAAGTGATGGCAAATTGGATGAGATTACGTTTGGATATCTGGTCGGCATGGATGAGTTGGACCGAAGAATTTGTTTCCGTGCTGTACATCTCTATGACTCTGACTCTAAGTAAGCCTAGACCCTTTTTTAAAATATTTTAAAGGCATGTTCCAGGCAATGTGTTCAGGATACAATTCAATTGGTCAAATGACCAGTCTTGAAGCAAAACACACTTTATTCATATACTATCATTATAATACAATAAAAAGAAGAAACTGGAATAACTTAACTGTATTGGAAAACCTAAAAGAATAATAGATTCTTTTACTACTAAATGGTAACTGATCCAATATTGTGACATCCCATAAACACACCCCTTGGCAAGGCAAATTCAATAAAATAGATTGTCTCGCATGCAATTCTCCAGTCCAGAAGGAACAAACGTCAAGACAAAAATGTATGTGTGTGTGAGAGAGAAAGATGTACTGCAGCTTTCAAACTCCGCTTCAAGATCCTAGCAACAATTGCTATTGAAAAACTAAAACTAAGAAGTCCTATCCTGTGGTAGCTTGACCCTATCCATTCAGGCTGCATCTATTGTCCAACTTTGGAGTAGACTGCCCAGTACCCCTGTCACAACCTTTCTTCCTTTCAAAAAAAAATGACCATGACAAAATATTCTTGTTAAAGCCACACTATTGTCACAGAGGAGATCATGGAGTTGTATGATTGCTGTGGTACATCCTATAGATCTTAAATGTACGGTCACAGTATGCCTATGGTGCAGGCCTAGAATATTTAAGTCAATAATTCTGTTGGTTAAGGATATTTGTAGGTAAATTGTAACGCTATTTTAAATTAGCTGCTTTGTTTAAACAGGGGCCATGTGTCATCACTCTCAGTGCATCCATCTGGAAAGCTTGCCTTATCAGTAGGAACAGACAAAACTTTAAGGTATGTGGTTACTACTTGGACAAATCAGGTCTGATTACAGATATGATTATAGGCTATAGTTATCTGATGAAGGAGCAGCACTCCAAAAGCTATTCCTTCTAAATAGACTTGTTGGTGCTATGTGATTTTTAACTTTGTCCACCCCAGTCCATCACTGGCACCTCCACATTACAGGTATGCAAACAGCAACGTCAGCACAAAGATGCAATTGTGATGTAACCAAGTTCCTATAATGTTCCATTTTTTCCTGATAAAGATGTGCAGGTTAGGTGGATTGGCCATGCTAATTTGCCCATTGTGCTAGGTGCATTAGTCAAGGGTAAATGTAGGGAAATGAGTTTGGGTGGGTTACTCTTCGGAGGGTCAGTGTGGACTTGTTGGGCCAAAAGGCCTGTTTCCACACTGTAGGGAATCTAATCTAATCTAATAAAAGCAATTTCAACAGTAATTGTTAAATCATTTTGGGATTTTATGATGTGACTCCTCTTTCAATATAAGTAATTCTGAAATTTGATTGCAACAATTCATTGTGATGGAGTGCTGCCAAGGGAGTAATCTTCTTCTGCTATAGCATTCCCAATAGAAGTGTATGGCTTGTAAATTGGGCCTACATGCACACAATCACGCATAAAAACACAAACACACACACACCTTGCTTTCTGATACATAGGGGGCTGTGCACTTTGACACAGTGAGCATTTAGTTATAAAGCCATAGAGATTTTTAAGTTGTTCTGATGATGCACGTGTAGCCCTTCCTAGGTTGTCTTTTTATTTCTACAGAACATGGAATCTGATTGATGGAAAATCTGCATTCATCAAAAATATAAATCGGAGTAAGTTTAGTCTGCAATTTATTTAAAAACATGAAACTGAATTAGAATGCCTGTTTAGAGTTTATATTCAGTATTGCACTGTTCCAACTGTGATATAAGTTTAGCATGTATAAACATTTTTGAATTTGATTTTGTTTTTGTTCTATGTCTTCTACAAGGTAGGTGATTCCTATCCACAAGAATAATTTCCTGTGAGCACAATATATGTGGTCGTACTTTTGCAAATGGATGCTCTAAGAGTTCCCATTCAATTTTGTTAAATCATTTTCGTAATGTAGCTCTCGTCTCCTGTAGCCAGGTGGTTCTCTGGTGATTCAGCTTTCGAAATCCCTTCTTTAAGTGTTGTATCTTGTATGTTTAAAAAAAACCTGCATTAATTGGTTACATTGGACAAGTATTTATGGTTATGCGGTGGTGCTTTGTTAATCATTAATAGCAAAGGAACACCGTCGCAGCAGTGTAAAATGCATCGTTTTCTCATATCATCCATTCTCATGTGTTTTTTGGAAAGAGAGAGAAAAAGGAGAGCAGGAATTTGTTTACCTGCAAGGTCGGTAAGGCTTCCTTGTTTGTATTGATATGAAAGAAGAGTACAGTGTGGACTGCTCAGGGGATGGCTGCTGATGCTTTCTACCCTCACTAAATTGATGTAGTCATGATTTGGAGATGTAGTTTGCTTAGCACACTTACATAGGAACAGGCATATGCCATTCATCCCTTTGAGTCTCTTCCACCATTCAATAAGATTGTGACTGATCTGTAACCTAACTTCATATGCCTACCCATATCCCTTGATGCCCTTAATAGTTTTGCTTATCCCAAATCTGAATTGAACAATTGAGTTGGTATTGACCACAGTATGAGGAAGAGAGTTCCAAACTTCCACCATACTTTGTGTTCAGAAGTGCTTTCTGACATCTCTCCTGATTGACCTGGCCTCATTCTTCAACAGTGCCTCCTGGTTCTAGAATCTTCAATCAGTGGAAACAGTTTATCCACCCTGTCTTGCCCTGTTAAGATATTGAAGGCAAGATGAACACGTGGCTTTAGGGATGGTGTAGAAGGGAGGGGTTCAGATTTGTTGGACGTTGGGACTGGTTCTAGAGAAGGTGGAACTATTACAAATTGGATGGTCTACATGTGAACCAGACTGGAACTAACATCCTTGGGGAGTTTTTGCTACTGCTATTGGGGAGATTTTAAACTATTGTGGCAGGGGGCTGGGAACCAGAAGAGAAGACAAGTAGACAGCGAGGTGGAAACTGGAGACTATAAGAATCATGAAGTTAGGATTAATAAAGGGGAGAGTAGGCAGAGAGCAGATGAACGCAAAAGCCTGAAGTGCATATACTTTAATGCAAGGAGTATAGTGGGTAAGGCAGATGAACTTAGGGCATGGATTTGTGCCTGGGAGCATGAAGTTATTGCAGTCACAGAGACTTGGTTGAAGGAAGGCCATGATTGGCAACTAAATGTTCCAGGACCAGACAGGACAGGGAGGGAAGTAAAAGTGACAGGGAGGAGTTGCATTGCTGATCAGGGATGATATCACGGCTGTGCTAAAGGAGGACACTATGGAGGGCTTGAGTAGTAAGGCATTATGGGTGGAGCTGAGAAATAAGAAGGGTGCAGTGACATTGTTGGGGCTGTATTACAGATCTCCCAAAAATGAGCTTGAGGTAGAAGAACAGATTATTGAAAGATGTAGGGGCAATAGGGTGGTGGTGATGGGAGATTTTAATTTTCCCAACATTGACTGGGATGCACTTAGTGTCAGAGGTCTGGATGGGGCAGAATTTGTAAGAAGCATCCAGGAGAGTTTTATAGAGCAGTATGTCAATAGTCCGACGAGGGAAGGGGGCATATTGGACCTGGTACTGGGGAATGGGCCAGGACAGGTGGTAGACGTTACGGTGAGGGATTTCTTTAGGAACAATGACCACAATTATGTAAGTTTTAGAATACTCGTAGACAAAGGTGAGAGTGGTCCAAAGGGAAGAGTACTAAACTGGGCCAAGGCCAATTATATCAAAATTCGGCAGGAGCTGGGAAATTGTGGATTGGACGCAGCTGTTTGAAAGGAAGTTCACATTTGATATGTAGGAGGTTTTCAAAGATGGGTTGAAGATAGGCATGTCCCGGTGAAAGCACAGCATAGATAAGCCAAGGTTCATGAATCATGATGACAGGAGAAATCGTACGACTAGCCAAGAGGAAAAGGGAAGCGTACATAAGGTCCAGGCAGCTAAGAATAGAACGCACATTGGGAGAGTAGGACCAGTCTTAAACAAGGAATCAAGCAGACTAAAAGGGGTCATGAAATAGCTTTAGTGAGCAGAATTAAGGATCCCAAAGCCTTTTATTCTTTGATAAAAGCAAGCGGGTAACTGGAGAAAGGATTTGTCCACTAAAGGGTGAGGAAGTAAGGCTGTGTATCGAACCTGAGAAAATGGGTGAGATTCTGAATGGTTACTTTGCATCAGTGTTCACTGAGGAGAGGTACTTGATGAATGCTTAGATTAGAGATAGAAGTTTGATAACTCTGGATCATGTTCACATAAGTAGGGAAGGTGTGTTGGGTAGGCTAGAGATTATTAAGGTGGACAAATCCCCAGGACCGGATGTGATCTATCCCAGGTTGCTGAGGGAGGCAAGAGAGGAAATAGCTGGGGCCCTGACAGATATTTTTGCAACAGGTGAGGTGTCAGAGGACTGGAAGTTTGCTCATATTGTCCCCCTGCACAAGAAGGGTAGTAGGGATATTCTGGGTAACTACAGACCAATGAGCCTGATGTCAGTGGTGGGAAAGTTGCTAGAGAAGATACCGAGGGATAAAATCTATTTATATTTAGAAAAGAATGGGCTTATCAGTGGTTTTCTGCGGGGGAGATCGTGTCTTACCAATTTAATAGAGTTCTTTGAGGAAGTGGCCAAGTTGATAGATGAAGGAAGGGCTGTAAATGTCATATAAGGTGTTTGATAAGGTTCACCATGGTAGCCTAACGGAGAAAGTAAAGTCACATGGTGTGCAGGGTGCTCTAGCTAGGTGGATAAAGAACTAGTTGAACAACAGGAGACAGAGAGTAGTAGTTGAAGGGAGTTTCTCGAAGTGGAGAAAAGTGACCAGTGGTGTTCCACAGGGATCAGTGTTGGGGCCACTATTGTTTGTAATATACATAAATGATCTGGAAGAGGGCACTGTTGATATGATCAAGTTTGCAGATGACATGAAGATTTGTGGAGTACCAGAGAGCATAGACGACTGTCAGAGAATGTAGATAGAATGGAGAGTTGGGTGGAGAAGTGGCAGATGGAGTTCAATCTAGACAAATATGAGGTGAGGCATTTTGGGAAGTCTAATTCTAGAGCGAATTATACAGTAAATGGAAGAGCTTTGGGAAAAATTGATGAGCAGAGAGGTCTGGAAGTGCAAATCCATTGTACCCTGAAGGTTGCTGCACAGATGGATAGAGTGGTCAAGAAGGCACATGGTATACTTGCCTTCATTGGACGGGGTATTGAGTATATGAGCTGGCAGGTCAGGTTAAAATTGTACAAGACTTTGGTTTGGCCACATTTAGAATACTGTGTACAGTTCTGGTCGCTATATTACCAAAAGGATGTGGACGCTTTGGAGAGGGTGCAGAGAAGGTTTGCGGGGATGTTGCCTGGTATGGAAGGTGCTAGCTAGAGGTTGAGTAGGTTAGGTTTGTTTTCATTAGAAAAAAAGAGATGGAGGGGGACCTGATTGAGGTTTACAAAATCATGAAGGGTGTAGACAGGGTAGATAGAGATAAGCTTTTTCCCAGGGTGAAGGATTCAATAACAAGAGGTCATGCTTTCAAGGTGAGAGGTGAAAAGTTTAAAGGGGATACATGCGGCAAGTACTTACACAGAGGGTGGTATTGCCAGCAGAGGTAGTGCAGGCAGGCACGGTAGATTCACTTAAGATGTGTCTGGACTGATGCATGAGTAGGTAGGGAGCAGAGGCATGCAGATGCTTAGGAATTGGGTGGTAGGTTTAGACAGTGGATTTGGATCGGCTAAGGCTTGTTCCTGGCCTGTAAAGTTTCTTTGTTCTAATTAGATCATCCCTTAACCTAAATTCTAGACAATCAAGGCCTAATTTGTCTAATCTCTCCTCAGTACTTAATCCCTGAAGTCCAGGGAGCAACCTAGTAAACCTGCATTGCATCCCTCTTGGGTCGAAATATCCTATCGAGGATGTAATCTCCAGATCTGTTCACGGTATTCTGAGTGGGGTTTAACTAGCTTGTGAAGAAGGGTTACCAGACCTGAAACATTAACTCTGATTTCTCCTCACAAGTGCTGCCAGACCTGCTGAGCTTTTCCAGCAACTTGCTTTTGTTTATAACTAGGTTTTTGTATGATTGCATCCTTGTAGTCCAGCCCTAATGGGAAGTAATCTCTTCCCTCCATGATATTTTCACTAAATCTGCTCCGCTAAATTCCAATCCATTTTATGTTGTGAATTTAGGAGCCAGTGATTGCCTATATTTCATTTGGTTCCTTTTATGATCAGTGTTCATTACTTTTGCATCTTTCTTAGGCTTTCCTGAATTAAGGTGTCATTTAAAGGAATTCCTTGATATGTTAACATAGTAATTTTTCATATCAGAAACAATTGTTCAATTTCTGCATCGGACTCACTCTTCAATCTGTGTTTGCCTTTTGGTCAGTCCAGTTCTATAAATCCATTCAACATTACTCAGTCTCTCTTTCTGAGTCTCCATTTTTGTGTAGCTGTGTTTCTCCATCTATTGTTGTCATTCTTTGGTTTCATAGAATCATAGAATCTCTGCAGTGTAAAAACAGGCCTTTCGGCCTAACAAATCCACACCGACCCTTTGAAGAGTAAACCGCCCATATCCATTCTCCTATATTTACCCCTGACACCTAACCTACACATTCCTAAACACTATGGACAATTTAGCATGGCCAATTCACGTAACCTTGCATATCTTTGGATTTTGGGAGGAAACCGGAGCACCCAGAAGAAACCCACACAGACGCGGGGAGAATGTGCAAACTCTGCACAGATAGTTGCCCGAGGCTGGAATCAAACCCAGGTCCATGGTGCTTGTTTGTTTTGAAATGTATGGTACCATTATTATCACGTGACATGGCCTTTCAAATAATACGCACTGAGAACCTGGACCTTGTTTGAATTTCCACTTGTTTAAAAGCCAATTACTTGGACTGATTGTAGTACCCCTACTGTTGCCCACCTGACATTATTATGCTCAGCACAGACCATAAGACAAATCTGTGGCCTTCTGTATCACAGCAGAAGAATGGAGAGGAGGGAGAGATGGCACGGTGGCACAGTGGTTAGCACCGCTGCCTCACAGCACCAGAGATGCGGGTTCAATTCCTGCCTCAGGCAACTGTCTGTATGGAGTTTGCACATTCTCCCCGTGTCTATGTGGGTTCCCTCCGGGTGCTCCGGTTTCCTCCGACAGTCCAAAAATGTGCAGGTTCGGTGAATTGGCCATGCTAAATTGTCCGTAGTGTTAGGTGAAGGGTAAATGTAGGAGAATGGGTCTGGGTGGGTTGCTCTTCGGAGGGTCGGTGTAGACTTGTTGGGCCGAAGGGCCTGTTTTCACACTATAAGTAATCTAATCTAATCTTCACATTTGGACAACTGAAGGAAGAGACTGTATTAAATCTAAGTGCAAGCAAGCAAAAGTGAAGTATGTACTTGGGTGATTTAAAGAGAAAAAGCCGTATGCATGGTCTTATTTGGAGACATATATGCAGACAAGAGGAAGACCGATACTCAGTGGTTGAAGAGAGGAAATGCAGGTGGAGAGTGCACACTGATTGGAAGCAAGAAATTTTCATACTACCATTCTGGAAAATTTCAAACCAGTACTTCACATCTGAAATTATGTACTTAGACACTACATGATCCAAAAGCCCTACCCCCATATTCCACTGCTAGAAGTTATTAATTATGTAAAGAAATGCAGTTAGAACTCATATTTCTGACTCTGCATCAATATTATGACATTGCACAACATTTTTGGTAACACATGTTTCTGATGAAAATGCCAATGGGTCAGTGTTCATGCACTTCTAAAATTTTGTTTTCTTAGATGCTCACATTGTTCAGTGGTCCCCAGCTGGAGACAATTATATCGTTGTTTCAAATAACGAGCTGGATGTATATAATCTGGTGACTGCTTCCATCCATGGAACCATTGTATGTAAGACGAGGATCTCATCGGTGAAATTTATAATGGTATGTTATGTTAATTTTCAGTCTTCCATGACTTGCATTTGATATTTGAAACTTCTGTATCAAATCAAAATTTGTTTTGAAAACAGTTTATTTAATTGTTCATTTTAGCTCCATTTAATTAAAGAAATTATTGATGTGGATAAGGGGGCAGAGTGTAATCTATCCAAGTTTGCAGATAATACAAAATTGGGTGGGAAAGTGAGCCATGAGGAAGATATAAAGTTTATATGGGCAGGTTAAGTGAAATTAAAAGCAGAATACTGTGAATGCTGAAAATTTGAAATAAGCCAGAAAATGTTCCGAAATCTCAGCAGGTCTGGCAGCATCTTTAGAGTGAGTGAACATTTCCAGTCTAACATGGTAGCTCTTAACAATGTAATGTCTATCGCTGCAAACTACAAGGCTGAAACATGTGCAGTAATCTTCAGCTAGAAATGATCCGTTGTGGCCTCCTCTAGAGGTCTCCAGAATCTCAAATTCTAGTCTTAGCCAATTCAATGAACTCCACGTCATTATCAAGAAATGATTGGAGGCTTGGGATATTGTAAAAGCTGTGGGCCCTGACCACATTCTAGCAGTAATACTGAAGACCTGTGCACCTAGAACGTTTCACACCCCTATCTAAGCTGTTCCAGTACAGCTACAACACTGGCATCTATCCGACCAAATTGAAAATTGCTAAGTTAAATCCTGTACACGCAAAGCAGGCCAAATCCAACCCTGCAATAAACTTCCTATCCTAGTAAAGGAATGAAAGGTGTCATCCACAGTGGTATCAAGTAGCACATGCTAAGCAATAACCTGCTCACTGACACTCAGTTGATGTTCTGCCACTCAGCTTCTAACCTTAATACATCCTTTGCAAAAACACATACGAACAATCTGAATTCCAACAGTGAAATGAGGATGATCAACCTAATCACCAAAGCTGCATTTGATTACGTGTGGCATCCAGGAGCTTTAGCAAAACTGCAATTATGAGAACTGGGGGAAACCTGTGCTGGTTGGAGTCATACTTGACACAAAGCAAGATGGTTGTGGTGGTTGGGCATAAGTCGTTTCAGCTCCAGGGCATCTCTTCAGGATTTCCTCAGAATGGTGCCCTTGGCCCAACCATCTGCTGCTTCATCAATAATCTTCCCTTCATCACGAGGTTAGAAATAGGCATGTTCGCTGATGACTGTACAATGTTCAGTTCCATTCAAAATTCCTCATATACTGCAGCATTACATCCCAAATTCAACAAAATCTGACAATATCCAGGACTTGGCTGACCAGTGACATTTGCACCCCACAGACGCCGGATAATGACCATTTCCAAAAGAGCGAATCTAACATTTTGGGAAAGAGATCATAATTCCTTAAGTCTTAAGATGGTTATGGATAAGGATATGACTAGTCCTTAGGTGAAAGTGCTAAATTAGTCGGGGAGGCTAATTATGATGGTATTAGGCAGGAACTGGAGAAATTAAATTGGGAGCAGCTGTTTGAAGGTTAATTCACATCTGAAATATGGGAGTCTTTTAAAAGCCAGTTGATCAGAGTTCAGGAGCATCAGATTCCTGTGACATTGAGAGGTAAGCATAGCAAGATTCAGGAACCCTAGATGACCAAAGAAATTGAAAGATTAGTCAAAAAGAAGTGTATATATAAGGTTTATTAAACTGAAATCACATAAGACCCTTGAGGAATATAAAAGAAGCATGAAAGAAATTATATAGGGAATTAGAGCTAAAAGGGGCCATGAAATATCCTTCGCAAGTATGAGTAAGGAGATTCCCAAGGCATTTAATATTTACATTAGGAGCAAGAGGGTACTTGGGTAGGTCCACTCAAGGATAAAAGAGGGAATTTAGGCATGGAGTTACAGGAAATTGATGAAGTCTTTAATGAGTTCTTTGCATCAATATTCACCACAGAGAAGGCCATGGATGATAAGATGAGGGAGGAGTATGTTGATATTCTGGGCATGTTGATATTAAGAAGGAGGAGGTCTTACCTTTCTTGAAAAACATAAGGTTGATAAGTCTCCAGCGCCTGATGGGATATATTTCAAGGGAGGCAAGGGAGAAGATTGCTGGGTTCTTTACAGATTTTTGTATACACTTTAGCTACAGGCGAGGTCCCAGAAAACTGGAGAATAGCCAGTGTTGTTCCTTTACTTAAGAAGAGCAACAGGAAGAATCCAAGAAATTACAGGCCATTGAGCCTTGTTTTGGAACTTTGGGGGGAAAACAGATCAAGATAATGGCACTTTAATAAGGAGAGAGACAGACAAAGGCAGAGACCACATGGTCAGAGAAAGAAACCTACCCTGTTGTCTGACACAACAGTGAATCTGCACAGTTACTGCCTTTGCTGTTTGAGTTCAAGTATCTCTGGACTTCAGAGTGCATTTAGGCAAAATTAACAAACAGCAAAATTCGCAGCTGATCTTGGAGGAACCTGTGTGGGAGAACTCACAGCACAGGAGTAGATAAGTGCATGCTTTTTAAGTGTAACTTTGCTGTAAGTCTACAACAGTGGGTTCTTCCTTGATTATGTTCTGTTGCGTGCCTTCATTAAATTTTAAGAATATAAGCCTTAAGTACTGAATTAGCCTGGAGTAGTGTTTTTAGAGATGAAAGACTGGGCTATTTACTGGATCTGTATTGTGAAGGAGTAAAGATGGCCTTTTATAGAGTGACGTGCTCTTCCTGTTGGATGTGGGTGGTTAGGGTGATTTTCCATGTTACTGATGATTACGTCTGCAAGGAGTATGTTTGATTGTGAATCCTATCAGATCGCGTGGATCTGTTGGAGTGTTAGTTAAAGGCAATAAAGAATTTACAGGAGCTAGGGGATGGCAGTTATAAGAAGAGAGACAACCTGCAGTGCCAAGAGTGTGGTGCTGGAAAAGCACAGTAGGTCAGGAAGCATCCGAGGAGCAGGAAAATCAATATTTTGGGCATAAGCCATGCATCAAGAATAAGGCTTGTGAGCCATGGGAGCTGAGAGATAAAGGAGATTGGGGTAATGCTTGAGTGGGGTGTTAGCTGGAAATGTGATAGGTAAATGAAGGTGGGGGGTTTTTGATAGGTTGGAGAGGATGGTGAAGCAGATAGGTGGGAAGGAAGATGGACAGATCAAGAGGTTGGTGCTGCGTTAGAGGCTTGGGACTGGGATAAGGTGGGGGGAGGGGAAATGAGGAAACTGGTGAAATCCACACTAATCACGTATGGTTGCAGGGTCCCAAGGCAACTTCTTCCATGCATTGGATGGTTAGGGTTTAGCGATGGAGGACCAGGATCTGCATGTCTTTGGTGGAGAGGGAGGGGGAGTTAAAGTATTCGGCCATGGGGCGGTGGGGTTGGTTGGTGCGGGTATCCCAGAGATATTCTCTGAAATGATCTGTAAGTTGACGTCCTATCTCCCCAATGTAGAGGAGACCACATCGGGAGCAACGGATACAGTAGATTAAGTGTGGGGTAATACAGGTAAATTTCTGTCGGATGTGGAAGGATTCTTTGGAGCCTTGGACAGAGGTGAAGGAGAACAGGTGTGGGTGCAGGTTTTGCACTTGTTGCGATTGGAGGGGAAGGTGCTGGTGCGGGGGAGGGGGGAGCGTGGATCTGACAAGGGAGTTGCAGAGGGAATGGTCTCTCCAAACGTGGGACCATCACCAAACCACCAAGGTATTTGGTCAGAGTATTGAGTACAGGAGTTGGGAGGTCATGTTGCAGCTGTAGAGGACAATGGTTAGGTCACTTTTGGAATATTGCATGCAATTCTGGTCTCCTTCCTATCAGAAAGGTGTGAAACTTGAAAGGGTTCAGAAAAGATTTACAAGGATGTTGCGAGGTTTGGAGGATTTGAGCTATAGGGAGAGGTTGAATAGGCTGGAGCTGTTTTCCGTGGAGCATCGGAGGCTGAGGAACCTTATAGAAGTTTACAAAATCATAAGGAGTATGGATAGGATAAATAGACAAAGTGTTTTCCCTGGGTTGGAGGAGTCCAGAACTAGAGGGCATAGGTTTAGGGTGAGAGGGGAAAGATTTAAATGAGACCTAAGGGGCAATTTGTTTTTACTCTGAGGGTGGTACGTCTATGGAATGAGCTGCCAGAGGAAGTGGTGGAGGCTAGTACAGTTGCAATATTTAAAAGGCATCTGGATGGGTATATGAATAGGAAGGTTTGGAGGGATATGGGCCGGGTGCTGGCAGTTGGGATATATGGTCGGCATGGACGGGTTGGACCGAAGAGTCTGTTTCCGTGCTGTACGTCTCTATGACATGTAGGTCCTGGGCCTCCTCCATCACCATATGCTAACCATCCAACGCCTGGAGGAAGAAAACCTCATCTTCTGCCTTGAGACTCTACAACTCCTGAGATTAATGTGGATTTCACCAGTTTCCTCATTTCCCTTCTGCCCCGCCCCTCCCCACCTACCTCAGTCCCAAGCCTCCAACCCGGCACCATCCTCTTGACCTATCTATCTTCCTTTTCACCTATCCGCTCCACCCTCCCCTCTGACCTTTCACGCCCCGTCCCACCTTCATCTACCTATCACATTCCCAGCTACCTCCCCTTCCCCCAGCAACATCCCCCTCCCACTTATCTCTCAGACCCCAAAACCCATAAGCCTCATCCTGATGACGGGCTTATGCCCAAAATTCTCCTGGTCCTCGGATGCTGCCTGATCTGCTGTGCTTTTTGAGCATCACGCTCTCAACTCTGACCTCCAACATCTGCAGTCCTCATTTTCTCATAGAAAAGTTGCAGATGCAGTCAGGTAGATGGTTTGACTCCAGGAAAGGTAGGAGAAGGAGACATGTGATGTGGGAGTCTCCTGTGGCTATCCACATCTCAAACAGGTATGCTGTTTTGGAAAACGTTAATGGACTTTCAGGGGAATATAGTACCAACAGCCAAGTTTCTGGTACCACGAATGGCTATAATGTAATCAGGGGTATATCAGATTCCAGGCGATCGATTGTGATAAGGGACTCTCTAGTCAGAGGCACAGACAGATGTTTCTGCGCCAGCAGCAAGAAATCAGAATGGTGTGTTGCTTCCCTTCTGCCAGGATCAAGGATAGCTCAGAGTGCAGAATGTTCTCAAAGGGGAGAGAACCCATTGGAACTAACAACATAGGAAGGGAAAAGGATGACATTCTGAAGGAAGAATATAGGAAGTTAGGCAGACATTTAGAAAGGAGGTCCTCAAGGTAGTGCATAGAACATTACAGCACAGTACAAGCCCTTTGGCTTTCGATGTTACACCAACGTGTGGAACCAATGTGATGCCTATCTATCCGACACTATTCCATTTTCGTCCATATGTTTATCCAGTGACCATTTAAATGCCCTTAATGTTGGCGAGTCTACTACTGTTGTGGGCAGGGTGTTCGAAGCCCCTACTACTCTGAGTGAAAAAACAACCTCTGACATCTGTCCTATATCTATCACTCCTCAATTTCATGCTATGTTCCCTTGTGCTAGCATCACCATCGTGCGGATCGTGCTGTGCTGTGCTGTGCTTTACCATCATACATCTGTTTGGTCACCTTCTCAAAGAACTCAGTAAGGTTTGTGAGGTACAATGTACCCTTTACAAGACCGCATTGACCATCCCTAATCAACTTATTCATTTCAAGATGATTATAAATCCTATCTCTTATAACCTTTTCTAACACTTTACCCACAACCGAAGTAAGGCTCACTGGTCTATAATTACTCGGGTTGTCTCTATTCCCCTTCTTGAACAAGAGGGCAACATTTGTTATCCTCCAATCTTCTGGCACTATACCTGTGGACAATGATGACATAAAGATTGAAGCCAAAGGCTTGGCAGTCTCTTTTCTGGCTTCCCAGAGAATCCTAGGAAAATTCCCTTCTGGCCCTGAGGACTTAACTATTTTCACACTTTGCAGAATTGTAACACCTCCTCCTTGTGAACAGTCTAGTTGCCTGTATCTCCGTATTCTCGACAACATTGTCTTTTTCCAGTGTGGATACTAACGAAAAATATTTATTTAGTGCTTCCTCTATCTCCTCGGACTCCATGCACAATTTCCCACTACTGTCCTTGATTGGCCGTTATCTTACTCCAGTCATTGTTTTATTCCTGATATAACTATAGAAAGCTTTAGGATTTTCTTTGATCCTATCTGCCAATGACTTCTCATATCCCCTCCTGGCTCTTCTGAGTTCTCTCTTTAGGTCTTTCATCATCAACTTATAACTCTCAAGTGTCCTAACTGAGCCTTCATGTCTCATTCTGACATAAGCCTTCATCTTCCTCTTGACAAGCGATTCAACTTCTTTAGTAAACCATAGCTCCTTCGCTTGACCACTTCCTCCCTGCCTGACAGGTGTATACTTAACAAGGACACGCAGTAGCTGTTTCTTGAATAAGCTCCACATTTCAGTTGTGTCCATCCTCTGCAGTTTCCTACCCTATCCTGTACATTCAAAATATTGCCTAATCACATCCCGTTACATCACTAAAGTGAACATAACTATCACCAAAGTGCTCACCTACTTCCAAATCTAACACCTGGCCGGATTCATGACCCAGTACCAAATCCAACGTAGCCTCGCCCCCTTGTTAGATTGTCTACATACTGTATCAGGAATCCCTCCTCCACACATTGGACAAAAACTGACCCATCTAAAATGCTTGAACTATAGTGTTTCCAGTCAATATTTGGAAACTTAAAAGCCCCCATAACAACTACCCTGGTACTTTTGGTCCTATCCAGAATCATCTTTGCAATCCTTACCTCGACGTCTCGGGAACTATTCTGAGCTCTATAGAAAACTCCCAACAGAGTGACCTCTCCTTTCCCATTTCAGCCCATACTAGCTCAGTAGGCGAGTCCTCAAACATCCTTATGCCATTGTAATAGTGTCCTTGACTAACAATGCCACACCTCCCCCTCTTTTACCATCATCTTTGTTCTTACTGAAACATCTAAATCCTGGAACCTGCGGCAACTATTCTTGGCCCTGCTCCATTCATGTCTCCAAAATGGCCACAACATTGAAGTCCCAGGTATTAATCCCCATGCTGCAAGTTCATCCACTTTATTCCGGATGCTCCTGGCATTGAAGTAGCCACACTTCAAACCACCTTCCTGCTTGCCACTGCACTCTTACGACCTTGAAACCACATTTCTGACCTCATTACTCTCAATCTCCTGGACACAGGAACTATAATTTAGGTTCCCAACCCCCTGCTGAATTTGTTTAAATGCTCCCAAAGAGCATCAGCAAATATCCGCCCCAGGATATTGGCATCTCTCTGGTTCAGGGAGTAGACCATTCTGCATGTAGAGGTCTCACCTACCCCAGAATGAGTTCCAATTATCCAGGTATCCGAAACCCTCCCTCCTGCACCATCCCTGTAGCCCCAGGTTTAACTCCTCTCTCTCCCTAGTCCTCACCGCACTAGCACATGGCATTTGGCACGGGTAACAAACCAGAGATAACAACTCTGTTTGTTCTAGCTCTAAGCTTCCACCCAAGCATCCAGAATTTCTGCCTTAAATCCCCATCTCTCCTCCTACCTATGTTGTTAGTGCCTATGTGGACCAAAACTCCCTCTCACCCTCAAAGATCCCAACACACAATCCGAGACATCATGAACCCTGGCACTTGAGAGACAGCACACCAACCGTGAGTCTCTTTCATTCCCACAGAATCTCCTATTTGTCTCCCAACTATGGAGTCCCCAATGGTCTGCTCCTCTCCCCATTTGCCTTCTGAGTAACGGGCAGACTCTGTGCCAGAGACCTGTACCCCATGGCTTACCCCGATAAGCTGTCATCCCACCACCAGTATCCAAAATGGTATACTTGTTGAGGGGAACGGCCACAAGGGATCCCTGCACTGTCTACCGGTTCCTTATCTATCCCATGACTGTAACACATTTATCTTTTTCTTGTACCTGAGGTGTGGCTACCTCCATGTAACTCCTTTCAATAACCCCCTTCGTCTCCCGAATGCTGCAAAGTTCATCCAGCTCCAGTTGGTTTTCGAGGAGCTGGAGTTAGGTGCACCTCTTATAGATGACATTAGCAGGGATGCTAATGGTGACCATTATGTCCCATATTCTGTAGGTGGAACATTCAACTGTCCTAACCACCATTCCCACTATTCTGAATTCCCCTTGAGACTATTGAAAAGTAAAGAATAAAAAAAACTAGTAACCTTACCAATCCAGAACTCTCTTTTTTGGCTAGAGGAGGAGGCTGGGTGGGAGACACTACCTAAGTAGTATTTCAGATAACGCAACCATCCAAATATATTGCTTCACTTCACATGTCCTGCTCAGCGTGCACTCCGCCTATTCACGAGGTGAGTTTTTAAAGCACTCACTTACCTTCCCAGCAGCCCATGGTCGTCACTTTTGTCCTCCCTACCGCTAAACAAAAAGGCCTGACCCTCGAGGTAAGTCCCTTTTAAGTGGGAACTTACCTGCTGGCAGCCCCTGCTGTTCTCTCCCTCTCTCCTCACTGCTCCTGAAAAATGGAGGCCTACTCCTGAATTACTCTCAGTCTTATGAGCTAATGAGGCTGGGATAGAAGGATAGAGCAGATGAAAAGTTGCTGAGGAGTTGGTGCACGGGAGAAGTGTTTACATTTTTGGATCATTGGAATCTCCTCTGGGGTAGGAGTAATCTGTACAAGAAAGACAGATTGGACCTGAATTGGGAGGGAGATTTGCAAGGGCACTCGCGAGGATTTAAACTAGTAAGGTGGGTAGGCAGGGGGTACTCAGGGAGTTCGTGAGGAAAGAGGTCTATCTGAGACTGGCATCATTGGGAAAAGGAGTGAGTCAAACAACCAGGGCAGGCGGAAACAAAGCAACAAACATTGGTGATGGGAAAGTTGTTGTAGAGAATCCTAAGGGTCAGGATTTGGAAAGGTAAGTACTGATTAGGGATAGTCAACATGGCTTTGTGCGGAGGAAATTATGTCTCATGAACTTGATTGAGTTTTTTTTGAAGAAGTAACAAAAAGGATTGATGAGGGCAGACATGATCTATATGGATTTTGGTAAGGTGTTCGATAAGGCTCCCCATGGTCAACTGGTTAGCAAGGTAAAATCTCATGGAATACAGGGTGAACTAGCTGTTTGGATACAGAACTGGCTCAAAGGTAGAAGACAGATGGTGGTGGTGGAGGGTTACTTTTCAGACTGGCAGCCTGTGACCAGTGATGTGCTACAAGTTCAGGTGCTGGGTCCACTGCTTTTCATTATTTTTATAAATGACTTGGATGTGAACATGGGAAGTATAGTTAATTAGTTTGTAGGTGACACCGACATTAGAGGGTAGTGGATGGCAAAGAAGGTTACCTCAGAATACAACAGGATGGTCAGATGGGCCAATGGGCTGAGGAGTTGTAGCTGGAGCTTAGAACATAGACAATAGAACAGCATTCAGCCTTCGATGTTGCGCCAACCTGTGAACTAATCTAAGCCCATCCCCCTACACTGTCTCATGAACATCCATGTGCTTATCCAAGGATTGTTTAAAGCTCCCTAATGAAACTGAGTTAACTACATTGGCAGGTAGTGCATTCCATGCCCTTACTACTCTCTGAGTAAAGAACCTGCCTCTGACATTTGTCTTAAATCTATCACCCATCAATTTGTAGCCATGCCCCCTCGTACAAGCTGATGTCATCATCCTAGGAAAAAGACTTTCACTGTCTACCCTATCTAATCCTCTGATCACCTTGTATATATTTATCAAATCCCCTCTTGGCCTTCTTCTTTCCAATGAGAACAGACCCATGTCTCTCAGCCTTTCCTCATAAGACCTTCCCTCCAAATCAGGCAACATCCTGGTAAATCTCCTCTGCACCTTTTCCAATGCTTCCACATCCTTCCTGTAGCATTTTGTATAGTTACAGCATGACATTGCGGCTCTGGAACTCAATCCCTCTACCAATAAAACCGAACACACCATTTGCCTTCTTAACAGCACTATCAACGTGGTGGCAACTTCCAGGGATCTATGTACATGGACTCCAAGATCCTTCTGCACATCCACACTACCAAGAATCTTACCATTGACCCAGTATTCTGCCTTCCTGTTATTCTTCCCAAAGTGAATCACCTTTCAGCTCAATTCTGCAATTCATCCAAGTCCCCTTGCAGCCTGCAACATTCTTCCACACTATCTGCTACTCCACCAACTTTAGTGTCATCTGCAAACTTACTAACCCATTTTATAACAAACAGCAGTGGTCCCAAAGCAGATCCTTGTGGCACACCAGTAGTAACCGGACTCCAGGCTGAATATTTTCTATCAACCACCACTATCTGCCTTCTTACAAGAAAGCCAGTTTCTAATCCAAAGTTTAATTTAGATAAGTGTGACGTGCTGCATTTTAGAAAGGCAAATCAGGGCAGGACATATACACTTAGTGGTAAGGTCCTGGTGAGTGTTGCTGAACAAAGAGACCTTGGAGTGCAGCTTCATAGTTCCTTGAAAGAGTCACAGAAGGC
The DNA here is from genome assembly GCF_047496795.1 of Chiloscyllium punctatum. Classification (NCBI taxonomy): domain Eukaryota; kingdom Metazoa; phylum Chordata; class Chondrichthyes; order Orectolobiformes; family Hemiscylliidae; genus Chiloscyllium; species Chiloscyllium punctatum. Next base: position 38,824,520 of record NC_092779.1, read on the forward strand.
ATTTGGTATACTTTCCTGTATTATTCAGAGCACTGGGTATATGAGTTGGGAGGTCATGTTGCACCTATACAGGACATTGGTTCGGCCACTTTTGGAATTCTGAGCTCCCTCCTATCGAAAGGATGTTGTGAAACTTCTAAATCTTTTCTGAATTCTTTCAAGGATTGGAGGATTTGAGCTGTAGCAAGAGGCTGAATAAGCTGGGGTTGTTTTCCCTGGAGCATCGGAGGCTGAGGGGTGACGTTATAGAGGTTTATAAAACCTGAGGGGCATGAATAGGATAAACAGGCAAGGTTTTTTTTCCTCTGGTGTGGGTGTCCAGAACTAGAGGGCATAGATTTGGGGTAAAAGGTGAAAGATACAAAAGGGACCTAAGGGGCATCTTGTTCATGCAGAGGGTCGTGCATGTATGGAATGAGCTGCCAGAAGAAATGGTGGAGGCTGGTTCAGTTACAGCATTTAAAAGACATCTGGATGGGTATATGAGTAGGAAGCGTTTCGAGTAATAGGGGCTAAGTACTGGCAGTGGCAAAAAATTAGGTTAAGTATCTGGTCGGCATGGACAAGTTGGTCCAAAAGGGTCTGTAGAGATAGAGAGGGTGTTGTGGAGGGATGTCTTTCTGAATGGTGTTCTATGACCAGTAGTGTTCCACAGGAATCAATGCTAGGACCTGTATTGTTTGTAACATATATATAAATTATTTGGTTGAAAATGCTGGTTGTCTGAATAGTAAGTTAGTAGATGGCACAAAAATTGGTGAAGTTTTGGATAGTGAGGAAAGTTGTCCAAGGACGCAGCAGGATCTGTTTAAAAGTTGGGCAGAGAAATGACAGATGCAGTTTAATCCTGACAAGTATGAGGGGATGCACTTTGGTCAAATACAAGAAGGAAGTCTCCTGTAAGTGGACCCTTGGAGCATTGATACAGAGGGATCTTGGGGTGCAAGTCTACAGCTCCCTGGAAGTGGCAACACAAGTGTATAAGGAAGATGCATGGCATGCTTGCCATCATAGCTCAGGACGTTGAATTTAACACTTTAATTCGGGCACATTTGGAGTATTGTGTGCCGTTCTGGTCACCACACTGTAGAAAGAATGTAGTTGCTTTGGAGAGGTGCAAAAGAGAGTCTACCAGGATTAGAGTGCAGTAGCTATAAGAGATTGGACTAACTTAGATTGTTTTTGCTAGGATTTCGGGGACTGAGGGGAAACCTAAATGGAAGTATGTAAAGTTATGAGAGGCATGGATCAAGTGGACAGTTGGTGTCTTTTTCTCAGGGTAGAACTGTCAAATATAAGTGGGCGTAGGTTTACAGTAAGAGAGGAAAAGTTTAAAGTAGATGTTTGAGGTAAGTATTTTTTTTACATAGAAGATGTTGATGCCTGGAAAATGCTGCTAGCGGAGGTAGTAGAGCAATGTTGAAGACAGACATGTGACAAGGCAGGAAATAGAGGCATAAGGACTAATTTAGAATGACATTAACACAGACATGGTGGGCCAAAGGGGCTGTTCCAGTGCTATACTGCTCAATGATGTGTGTTCTGAAGTCCCCAGGGAGTGGTATAATATGGGTTCTAGGACTTTGTCTTGACTTCAAGGATTCTGTTTTTAAAAAAATCACTTGCTCCGAGCACAAACACAGTAGTTGACTATCCTGTGGACTACAGCATAATAGGGAGAATGAGGAGAGGTGAAATAGAGCAGAACAAAATTGCTGAAGAGGGAGGAATGGTATGGATTGAGAGAAGTTGTTAGAAAGTGGCTAGAGTACAGTCCATGGAAAGTCATTTCACTGAAATCTCAAGACCTGCCACAATCGCAATGTCAAAGCAGAGTGAAGAAAACATTTCTAGTGACTGCAAACATTGTGTTAGGTTCCTACCAGCTTGAAGCAGACTGTATTTCCAATATCTCTTAATTTGCCGTCCACTTTTGCATAAAGTAGGTGAAATAACTGCGCAGAGGTCAGTACCTCATCACCAAGTTATCTCTTATTTACATGTGCAAAGTTGGGTTCAGATCAGCCAGCTCAGAGCCAGTCCCTAGAGCGAGGAGACTCTCTGAATCTCCTGTTTTTTATTTGTCAGTCAGGGCTCTCTGGCCCAGGTTAACAATCCCAATCAAGAATCTCCTCGTTAATAAGATCCATCTGACTCTCGTTCCAAACATTACAGTAGGAAACCAGGACAGTTAAATTCATTTTATTCTGATTTATTGGACAGAAGCATGTGCAGTGAGCACATGGCTTTGCAAATATGATAATGTTTAAAAGACCTGGAAAGTGCCGTCCAAGAAGGTTGTAGAAACAGACAGCAATGTTGAAGACAGACACATGAACGAGCAGGGAAGAGAGGAATATGGGCCATGTGCAGGCAGATGCAATTAGTTTAGAATGACATCATGGTTGCCACAGATGGGCTAAAGGCTGGTTCTGTGCTGTACTGTTCTAAGTTCTTTCATTCCCATGCCCTTTAAAATCCACCGTCACTAAATTCCCCACTAGCAATGACGTAGAGAATTACCATGGACTGAAACTGAACTGGACTGGACTGGTTATATAAGTACTGTGGCTACAAGGGCAGACCAGAGACTGAGAATCTTGCAATGAATAACTCACCACCTGACTCTCCAAAGGCTGTTCACCATTTACAAGGCACAAGCAAAGAACATGACGGAATGCTCCCTACTTAGCTGGATGAGTGTAGCTCCAACAACACTCAATAAACTAGACAACTTCCAGAACAAAGCAGTCTGCTTGATTGGCATCTCATCTGCAAACATTCATTCCCTCCACCACTGATACTCATTAGCAATAGTTTGCACCATCTACAAGGTGAAAGTGAGGACTGCAGATGCTGGAGATCAGAGCTGAAAATGTGTTGCTGGAAAAGCCCTGAAGGGCTCATGCCCAAAACGTCGATTCTCCTGCCCCTTGGATGCTGCCTGACCTGCTGCGCTTTTCCAGCAACACATTTTCACCATCTACAAGGTGCACTGCAGAAATTCACCAAGGTTCCTTAGACAGCATCTTCCAAATTCTCAACCACTCCTACTTAGAAGGACAAGGGCAGCATACAGATTGGGACATCACTATCTGCACATTCCCTTCCAAGTCACTCATCATCCTGACTTAGAAATGTGTCACTATTTCTTCAGCCTCACGAGGTCAAAATCCTGCAATTCCCTCCCTAATAGAATTATGGGATTACTTGCAACAAGTGGACTGCAGTAGTTCAAGAAGTCAGCACAACATTACCTTCTGTTGGGGCAACGAGGGGAATAGGGAATGTATTCTGGCCCAGCCAGCAAAATATCCCACAAGAGAATTAAAAATAAAACAATGGTTTAGAGAACAATTTCACTTAAAAGCTTGCAAAACTTATGTCCAGTTTTCATTGAAATGAGTGGTGGACACCATTGCTTTGCTACTGTCCCACGACAACATAATTGTGCCATTTGAATATTAATGAATGTAAGTGGTGTTAGTAAGTGTAACTGCTTAAGGCAAATAAAAATTTCACATATACTGGAGACAAATAACTTCATGCAATTCCAATAAATTATTGCCAGAGGAGCTTCATCAGAAAATTGCAGTGTTAGCAGTGTTCAATTTATTGTCAAAGTAAATGGTTTATTTTATAAGCTCATGGTTAGTGACCATTATTTTAAAGCCCTGGGATTGAAATGCAAGCAGATTTCCGTATTTAAAATTAAATATATTTTATTTGTCTTTTAGGAGTCTATCGTTGCTATAGCTGGGGATGAAGAATATGTCAGATTGTACAATACAAACACAAAAACATGTCTTTCTGAGTTCAAGGCTCATGACACCAGGTACAATGTAAATTCTTTTGCACTTAACGTTCATTGGTCTTTAAATTACTTCTGTTTGAGCAAAACATACCCATTGACTTGCTTAACATTTGTTGGTCAAATCAGTTTTCCCCAACCATGGTCGCCTGGTTTCAAATTTGAAGTCTGGTGAAATTTAATCATTCATCAATATACTTACCGGATCATCCTAAACAATGTTAACTAATGTTACATCTCCCTCTGAAGTTTGAGCCAACTCTGACTTCTTGATGTTAAACTACCACCTTTTTAACTCACATCCTCTACTTTCCAGCAACTTGAGAAATAAATATATTCTGTGGACTCTTACTTAAATTTTAGAGTACTATCCTTTGTCAGATTGCAAACGAGTCATTAACTTTGGGCACTGCTGCTAGGAAACTTCTTTTAGTAGTAAGGAACTGCTCTTATAGAGTGTATTTATGTTCTCTGAACATCCTGAAGGTTTCATCGCAAGTAGCACCCTTTTGAGTCATTGTTGCTTTTTAGATAGAAGTAGCAGCCAATCTTTATGTATAGCAAGATAAAAGAGCAACTGCAATCAATGATCAGTCATTTGTTTAAAATTATGTTGCTGATTGAGGGAACACCAGGACTGCTCCCTGCTTTTCTTCAAATATGGCCTAAGATCTATGATCTCTACCTGAATGAAGAGGTCTTCAGTTTAATAAAACACAGAGTGGCACTCCTTCCATGCTACAATAATATATCGTCTCCATTATATACTAATGTTCTAGACTGAGACTTGAACTCTCAACTTTCTGATTCAGATGGAACAGTATCACTTACAGACTAAAGCTGGCAAGGAAAAGTTTCAATCCAGTACCAAGCAGGAAGTATACCTGCTCTTCTGCATATATTATGACTTTACAAACATTGGCAGGTAAATAGGAATCAACTTTGTAAAGGAGGAGTCTATTTATAAACTTCTGTCCTGTTTGAACAGCTTCAGAAATGTTTATTCTTTCCACAGGGACCTCTGCAGGTATTCAGTTATTATGCGTGAGTCTTGCATTTCCAAATTTCTAAGTTCTAAATCTTTAAACTTTTTTAGGGTGAAAGTGATGCACTTTTTCTCAGTTGCACAGAGTCATGTTCTTGCCACAGCATCCAGCGATGGTTACATTAAGCTATGGCAAATAGACATTAAAAAGGTAGGCAATCAATATTTTTGTGAATGTTTTAATGTGTAACCGGGAATGAAGTTTAGATAACTAAAGGATGAGACATGTATGTCCTAAAAACATAAAACAATAGTTTAACTTGAAAGTGTTTTTATACATTTAAGGGGTATGGGCATCACTGACTAGCCCAGTATTTATTGCTCACCCTGAACTCCCCTTGAAAAGGCTGTGGTGAGGTGCCACAATTGTTGCTGTTGAGGAGAAACTTCTGGGATTTTTGATATCTCCAAGTCTGGATGGTGAGTCGTGTGGAGGGAACTTGTGGGTGATGATATTCCTATATATTGGCTGCCTTTGTCTTAATAGGTGGTAGAATTTATAGGTGCAGTCAAAGGCACCTTTGATGAGTTACCGCAGTGATGAGTGACAGTTACATGGGATGTTTTTTCCTGGATGCCGTTGAGTTTCTCAAGTAGTTTTGGAACTAGTCCCATTCAGGCAAATGAAGACTATTCTATTATTCCTGACTTGAAAGCCTATTCACTGTTTACAATGACCAAGAGGTGAACTGCTCACCACTGCGTTCCTAGCCCCTGACTCACTCTTGCATCCACAGTATGTTTATCACTGGTCCAGGTCAGTTTCTCGTCAATGGTAAGGTCTATAATATTGATACTCTGGAGTTCAGTCATGGAGATGCCACAGAAGCAATGGTTAGATTCTCCCTCTTGTTAGATGTAGTCAGTCACTTGGGACCCAATGGTCATTTCCCCTTGTCAGCTCTAGCTTTAGTTTAGATTAGATTCTCTACAGTGTGGAAACAGGCCCTTCAGCACACCGACCCTCTGAAGAGTAACCCACCCAGACCCATTACCCTCCTACCAATGCACTTAACATTGTGGGCAATTTAGCGTCACCAATCCACCTGACCTGCACATCTTTGGATTGTGGGAGGAAACCTGAGCACCCGGATGAAATTGACACAGACATTGGGAGAATTTGCAAACCCCACATAGACAGTTGCCCGAGGCTGGAATCGAACTTAAGTCCCTGGCACTGTGAGACTGCAGTGCCAGCCACCTTGCCGCCCCTTGAATTATTGAAGTTGTTTCAGCTTTAGTTTTAGGCTTTTCCATCATTGAGAGCGGGGATATTTATGGACCTTCACTTAATGCAAGTGGCTTAATTGTACACCATCATTCTCAGCTGGACATGACAAAATTGCAGAGCTGGGAGCCATTCCAAGCTGTGGAATCAGAGACCTCTTTCTATTACTGGTTTCTTTTGTGTTTTGGCATTCAAGTCGAATTGTGCATGACTTCATCAGGTTGATACAGTTTTTTTACACATGCCTGGTGCTGTTCTGGTGTTCCCTTCTGCACTTTTCTTTTGAGTGGTGATCTCTTGTCTTGATGGTAACAGAATGGGGCATATGCTAGGGCATGAGGTTGCAGATTGTGTACTGTTGCTGATGCACCAAAGTGCCTCATGAATGCTCAGTTTTGATTTGCTAGATCTTTTTGAAATCAATCCTATTTCGTATCATGGTAGATGGAGAATATCACTGGTGTGAATAGGGGACTTCGTCTCCACGAGGACTGTATGTGGCCATCATTGCTAATTAATACTGTCATGAATAAGGGCATCTGTGGCAGGCAGGTTAGTAAGAATGAGGCCAAGTATCTTTTTTTTGGTTATGGTTTGTTCACTACCACTGCAGACACAGTATAGCAACCATTCCCTACAAGATCAGTCATTAATGCTGCTGTCAAAGCCACTCTTGATGGACATTGGAAGTTCCCACCCACAGTACATTTGACAACCTTTGTCATCCTCAACATTTCCTCAAGTTGTATTTAATATTAAGTAGTACTGATGAATCATTTCACCAGCTGAGGGCAGCTTTGTATAGTTATCAGTAGGATAACTATTAGGATTAGTGACTGTTTAATCTGATACCTTGAGATTTAAGGAGTCCAGAGTCAATCTTCTGGATACCCTCCTGGACCGTGTGCAACTCTGCCACCACCTTTGCTGTCCTTTCAGTGGGACAGGACATACTAATGGATAGTTTTGATGTTGCCTGGGTCATTGACTGTGAAGTACAATCCCGAGTATGACTATGCCAGACTGTTGAAAAACTAGTCTGTGAAAGAGCTCTCTCAATTTTGACACTGGTCCCCAGATGTTGATGAAGATTTTTGCCAGGTTGATGGGGCTGAGTTTTCAATTGTCATCACTGGTGACTATGCCAATGCCACATGGTCTGTCCAGTTTCATTCTACTTTTGACAATTTACGGCAGTTTGGCACAACTGAGTGGCTTGGTAATCCATCTCTGATTCAGCCACATTGTTTTGTTTTGTTGTGGGGCTGTAATCTCATGTCAGCTAGATCAGGTAAGGATACCGATGTCCTTACCTAAAGGACATTAATTAGCAAGATGGTTTTTGCAACATTTAACAGTTGTTTAACGGCTATCATTTAGATTTTTAATTCCAGATTCTTTTTTCTAATTCAAATTCACCATCTTTCCTTGTAGAATTCAACTTCTGGATTATTAGTCTAGAGACAATACCACTAATTCATCATCTCCCCACGTCCTTCCTATCAAATTTCAGCCCATCCGTTATGTCAACCATCTCTGCTTCCACTGATATGTTATCAGCTTCCTCTTCCTGAATAAACCTATAAATCAGCTGATACAAATAATCTAGTTTTTCCATGTTCCCCGGTCACCATGTACTGGGCCCCATCTTGTCTATTATTATCCTGGTTCTTGCATGAGGCATCATGCAGTTTTATTGGGGGATTTATGTTTTCTACATCCTTAACCATCCAAGGACTTCTGGATTTGGTTTATATGCCTTTTTTCCTTATTGGAACATGCCTGGCCTGTAACGATCACACACTCCACTGTAACTAATTTCCCTGTCAAATGCTTGACTTCATTTTAGTTTGGCTAGATGTTTCCCTCATTCCATTCAAATTAGCTTTCTTCCAATGTAGAAGTCTTACTTTAAACCTATTATATAGTATATATATAGAATACAGTAGAGCATAGGAATGGGCCATTTGGCCCACAATGTTGTGCCGAACCTGACGCCAAATTTAAACTAATCCCTTCTGCCTGCCCTTGGTTAATATCCCTCCATTTCTTGCTTATTCATGTGCTTATCTAAAGGTCCTTTAAATGCCCCTTAAATGCCCCTATCATGTCTGACTCCACCACTACCCCTGGTAATGCATTCCAGGCTCCTACCTGTGTGTAAAACAATTTGTCCCTCATATCTCCTTTGAACTTGCCCCCATCACCTTAAATGCATACCACCTAGTATTAGATATTTCAATTCAGGGGTGGGGTAATGATTCTGACCAACTCCATCTATGCATCTCATAATTTTATAGACTTCTATGAGGTCTCCCTTCAGCTTCCACCGCTCCAGAGAAAACAACCAACGTTTTTCTAGATTCTCCTTCTAGCTTATATTTTTTGAATTCAGGCAACTGCCTGGTAAACCTCTTCTGCGCATTCTCCAAAACCTCCACATCCTTCCTGAAATGCGGTGAGCAGAATTGAATGCAGTACTTTATAAGTGTGGCCTAACAAAAGTCTTTTAAAGCTGCAACATGGCAACCTGACTTTTGTACTCCATTCCCGTACCAAAAAAGGGAAGCATGCCATGTGCCTTCTTTACCACCCTATCTACTTGTGTGGCCACTTGCAGGGAGCTACAGATTTGAACCCCAAGGTCCCTCTGTCCATCAGTGCTGTTCGGGGTCCTGCCATTAACTGTATACTTTTCTTTAACATTTGATTAAAGTGTAGCACCTTATACTTAAACTTATACATGACCTGCCCCACACAAAGCCTTGCTGACTGTCCCTAATTATGATGTGGAGGGGCCGATGTTGGACTGGGGTGGACAAAGTCAGAAATCACACAACACCAGGTGAGAGTCCAACAGGTTTATTTGAAATCACAAGCTTTCGGAATGTAGCCCCTTCATCAGAATAAAGCTATGCTACGCTCCAAAAGCTTGTGATTTCAAATAAACCTGTTGGACTATAACCTGGTGTCAAGTGATTTCTGACCTTGTTCCCAATTAGGCCATGCTTTTCCAAATGCATGAGAATCCTATCCCTAATTAGCTATCTCCAATAGCTTCCCAACCACTGATGTGAGCTCACCGATCTATAGTTCCCTGGATTATCCCTATTTCCATTCTTGAACAGTGGAACAACATTAGTTACTTGCCAGTCCTCCGGGACCTTTCCAGTGGTTAGCGAGGATGCAAGGATCTTGGTCTAAGTCCAGCAATCTCCTGTCTTGCCTCTCTCCAAAACCTGGGGTAGATACCATCAGGCCCTGGGGGCTTGTCTACTTTAATGCTGTTCAAGAGACCCAAACCGCTTCTTTCCTGATCTCAAAATGTGCTAGCATGTTAGCATGCTTCACAGAAATCCTCCACACCCTTCTCCTGAATGAGTACAAATGCAAAGTACACATTTAAGATTTGCCCACATCGTCTGCCTCCAAGCACAAGTTCTCTCCTTTATCCTTGAGTGGTCTTACCTTCTCCCTAGTTATTCTATTGTTTTTAATGTATGTATAAAATTGGGATTCTCGTTAGCCCTACTTGCCAAGGTCATTTCACGACCCCATCTTGCTCTCGTAATTCCCTGCTTGAGTTCTTTACTGCTTTCTTTATATTCCTCATGGGCCCTATCCAAATTAAACTTCCTAAACCTTGCATATGCTTCTTTTTCCCTTTTGACTAAATTCACAACCTCCCTCATTATCCAAGGGTCCCGTATCTGGTCATCCTTGTCCTTTTATCGTCTGGTCAGTGCTCCTCCTTTTTCCACATTCTAGTTGTTACACTCAAGACACATGGCTCGCCACTCACCAACCATATTCACCATACCTTTTTTGCAAATATATCAATGCATTTTAAAGCTGTCCTTTCATTCCTCATCATTTGCTAATTAATATTTTCCAATTTCAAAGTCATTGAATCATAAAGATCTACAGAATGGAGAAAGTGAGGACTGCAGATGTTGGAGATCAGAGCTGAAAAATGTGTTGCTGGAAAAGCACAGCAGGTCAGGCAGCATCCAAGGAGCAGGAGAATCGACATTTTGGGCATAAGGCCTTCTTCTTCCTGAAGAAGGGCTTATGCCCGAAACGTCGATTCTCCTGTTCCTTGGATGCTGCCTGACCTGCTGTGCTTTTCCAGATCTACAGAATACCTATCATAGAACGTAGAACATTACAGCACAAAAACGGACCCTTCAGTCTGCAATGTTTCTGCCAACTGTGATGTCATTTGAACAAATTCCATCCATTTTACATGGTCTATATTACTCCATTCTTGCCTGTTCATGTATCTGTCTAACTGCCTCTTAAAGTTTCTAACATATCTGCATCTATCACTTCCCTGGCAGTGCATTTCAGTCATTTAAAATAAGACTTTTCTCTCACATCTCCCTAAATCTTTTCCCTCCTCATTTTAAACCCATGCCCCCAGTACTTGACATGTCAACCCTGCGAAAAAGAGTCCAACTACCCATGCCTCTCATAGTTTTAAATACCACTATCAGGTTGTTGCCGGCCTCCGATGAACTAGTGAAAACAATGCAACATCTTCTTAGAGCTAATATACTCCATACTTCAATCCAGCCAGTATCCTGGTAGATGTCTTTTGCGGCCACTCTAAAGTCTCCACATGCCTTCTATACTCTCGGTACTGGAACCGCTTGCAACATTCCAAACATGCCCCAACTAAATTCTTAAACAGCTGGAACCTGACTTGCAAATTATTACATTCAGTGCCCCAATTGATGAAGTAAAACAAGCCATGTGTCTTCTTTACCACCTTATCCACTTACTTTGCTACTTTTTCAGAGAACTATGGATTCAGACCCCAAGATTCTTTTGTATAACAATGCTCCTAACGGTCTTGCTATTTCCAGTATTTCCTCTTGTATCTGACCTTCTAAAAGATCACATCACACTTGTGTGGATTAATCTCCGTCTGCCATTTCTCTTTCCATCATTTGAACTGATATATATCCTGCAGTATCCTTTGATAACTGTCCTCATTATCCATAACTGCTACAATTTTTGTGACTGCAAACTTGGTAATGAGATGACCTACATTTTCATCCAAATCATACATACTAGTCCCAGCACTGACCTTTGTGGTCATAAGACCTCAGTCAGAAAAACACCCCTTCGCAACCAGCCTCTCTCCTATGACCAAGCCAATTTTGTATCCAGTTTATCATGGATCCTATGTGACTCAATCTTATGGCCCAACCTAATATGTCAAATGCATTAGTAAAATCCACAGCTCTCCTGCATCAATCATCTATATCAATTCCTTAAAAAACCTCTGCTGCATGAAGTCATGCTGACTATCCCTAATAAGTCCTATTTTTTTTTCTAAATTTAAGTAAATCCTTCCGCTAAGAACTTTTTCCAATAATTTCTCTACCAGTGCTGCAAGGCTCACCTTTCTATAGTTTCCTGGATTATCTCTGTTTCCTCTTTTAATCAAATAAGGAACTTTGGCTATTCTCCAGTTTCCAAGACCTCACCTATGGCTAGAGGGAATCCTAGATTTCTATCATGTCCCTTTCTCTTGCCTTCTTCAGTATCCTGGGAACGATCCTATCAGGCCCTGGGGACTTACCTACCTTAATGTTTTTCAAGGCATCCACTCCCTCCTCTCTCTTGATATCAACTTACCCCAGAATATCAACATACCCTTTCCTACTCTTACCATCATCAGTATTGTTCTCCTCGGTGAATACTGATGCAAAGTATCATTTATGACCACACTCACTTCCTGTGGCTCCACGCATAAATTCCCTCATTTGTCCTTGAGTGGACCTACCTGTTCCCTTTGCCCTTTTGCTGCTAATATATGCCTTGGGATTCTCCTTAACCCAATATCCAAGGACATTTCTCGACCTCTTCTAGTCCTCCTAATATATTTTTAAAGTTTTTTGTTTTGTTTCCTTTTACACTGCACAAGGGCCTTGTTTGACTTCTTTTATATGCTTCCTTTTTCTTTTTTTAACTAAACTGTCTTTATCATCCAAGGTTCCTGAAACTTGCCACCTTTCTCCTTCATCCTCACAAGATCATACTGGTACTGAACTCTGATTAATGGGCTTTAGAAAGAAACGCACATGTCACATGTGGATTTACCTTCAAATAACTGCCACCAATCTAATTTCTCCAGTTCCTGTTAATATTGTTGCAATTAGTCTCCTCCCAATGTAGCACTTTCACCCAATGACCAGCCTTATCAAAGACCATATCTAATTTAAAACTTACTGAATTATGATCAAAACTCCCCACTGAAAATTTGATTACTTCATTTCAATACAATGTCTGGTATGGCCCTTCCAAAGTTGGGCTATCTACGTATTATTTCAAGAAATCCTCCTGGATGCACCCACCAAATTCTGCTCCAACTAAGCCCCTGCTACTAATGGAGTACCAGTCAATATCAGGGAAGTTCAAACCAGCCACTACAACAACCATGTTTTTTTACATCTTTTCCTGATCTGCTTACACACCTGTTTCTCTATCTACCACTGGCTATTGGAAATCCTAGAGTATAACTCTATCAAAGCGATTTGTATTTTCTTATTTTTCAGTTCTGCATTTATGGCCATTGCGTCCGTGTTGGTCAAAAACATCCACCTAATTATTCTAATCTTATTTTACAGCACTTGGCCCACAGCCTTGTATGCCTTGGCTTTGCAGGTGCACATCTAAATATTCCTTAAATATAACGAGAGTTTCTGCTTCTACCACCTTTTAAACATGATGTGGAGGAGCTAGTGTTGGACTGGGGTGGACAAAGTTAAAAATCACATAACACCAGGTTGTAGTCCAACAGATTTAACATTCGGAGCATAGCTCCTTCATCAGGTACCTTTTGAAGAGGATCGTAAGATAAAGAATTTATAGTAAACGATTACAGTGTCACACAACTGAAATAATATATTGAACAAACCTAGATTGCTGTTAAGTCTTTCATCTTTTAGAATGGGTTGCAGGTTTTGACTCATGAATATATAAACCCCATAAGTTCTGGGACTTACCTATTAATAAATCAAAACCTGCAACCCATTTTAAAAGATGAAAGATTTAAAAGCAATCTAGGTTTAGATTAGATTACTTAGTGTGGAAACAGGCCCTTTGGCCCAACAAGTCCACACCGACCCGCCAAAGCACACCCACCCAGACCCATTCCCCTACATTTACCCCTGCACCTAACACGACAGGCAATTTAGCGTGGCCAATTCACCTAACCTGCACGTTTTTGGACTGTGGGAGGAAACCGGAGCATCCGGAGGAAACCCACACAAACACGGGGAGAATGTGCAAACTCCACAGTCAGTCGCCTGAGGCGGGAATTGAACCCAGGTCTTTGGCGCTGTGAGGCAGCAGTGCTAACCACTGTGCCGCCCATATTTGTTCAATATATTATTTCAGTTGTGTTACACTGTAATCTTTTACAATAAGTTCTATGTCTTCAGATCCTCTCCCAAAGCTACCTGATGAAGGAGCAGTGCTATGAAAGTTAGTGCTTCCAAATAAACCTGTTAGACTGTAACCTGGTGTTGTGATTTTTAACTTTGTCCACCCTTAAGCAGGCAGTGAATTCTAGATTCCCACAACCCTCTGGGTGAAAACGATTTTCCTCACATCTCCTCTGAACTTTCTGTCTCTTAACTTGTATCTCGAAGTCCAAATAGATAATGTCAAAGCATTGGCCTCATTTACACACCTGGTCACCTCTTCAAAAAATAAATCATACTGGTCAGACAAGACGTTCCCTTAACAAAACCACACTGACTCTTCTTGATCAATCCCTGACTGTTTAAATGCAGATTAATTCTGTCTCTCAGGTTGCTTCCAATAGTTTCTCCCTCACCAAGGTTATTCTGACTGGTCTTTAATAATTTCTTCTTTAAATAGTTGTATAGAACATTAGAACAATACAGCGCAGAACAGGCCCTTCGGCCCTCGATGTTGCGCCGACCTGTGAACTATTCTCAGCTCATACCCCTACACTATCCCATCATCATCCATGTGCTTATCTAAGGATTGTGTAAATCTCCCTAATGTGGCTGAGTTGACTACCTTAGCAGGTAGGGCATTCCACGCCTTTACCACTCTCTGCCTAAAGAAATTGCCTCTGACATCTGTCTTAAATCTATCACCGCTCAAGTTGTAGTTGTGCCCTCTCGTACAAGCTGACGTCATCATCCTAGGAAAAAGTCTTTCACTATCTACCCTAACTAATCCTCTGATCATCTTGTATGTTTCTATCAAATCCCCTCTTCGCCTTCATCTTGCCAATGAGAACAGACCCAAGTGTCTCAGCCTTTCCTCACAAGACCTTCCCTCTAGACCAGGCAACATCCTGGTAAATCTACTCTGCACCTTTTCCAATGCTTCCACATTCTTTCTGTAATGGGGTGACCAGAACTGTACACAATATTCCAAGTGTGGCCGCACCAGCATTTTGTATAGCTGCAGCATGAAATTGCGGTTCCAGAACTCAATCCCTCTACCAATGAAACCTAACACACCGTATGCCTTCTTAACAGCACTATCCACCTGGGTGGCAACTTTCAGGGATCTATGCACATGGACTCCAAGATCCCTCTGCGCATCCACACTACCAAGAATCTTTCCATTGACCAAGTACTCTGTCATCCTGTTATTCTTCCCAAAGTGCATCACTTGACATTTAGCTGCATTGAACTACATTTGCCACCTCTCAGCCCAATTCTGCAGTTTATCCAAGTCCCCCGCAACCTGTAACATTCTTCCAAACTGTCCACTTCTCCACCGACTTTAGTGTCGTCTGCAAATTTACTAACCCATCCACCTATGCCTGCGTCTAAGTCATTTGTAAAAATGACAAACAGCAGTGGTCCCAAAACAGAACCTTGTGGCACACCACTAGTAACCGGACTCCAGGCTGCCTTCTTCCAGAAAGCCAGTTTCTAATCCAAACTGCTAAATCACCCTCAATCCCATGCCTCTGCATTTTCTCCAACAGTTTACCATGTGGAACCTTATCAAAGGCTTGACTGAAGTCCATGTATACCACATCAATTGCCCTACCCTCATCTACATGCTTGGTCACCTTCTCAAAAAATTCAATGAGGTTTGTGAGACCCGACCTGCCCTTGACGAAACCATGTTGACTATCTGAAATCAAATTATTGCTTGCTAGATGATTATAAACCTTATCTCTCCTAATCCTTTCCAAAACATTCCCTACAGCAGAAGTAAGGCTCACTGGTCTATAATTACCTGGGTCATCTCTGCTGCCCTTCTTGAACAAGGGCACAACATTTGCAATCGTCCAGTCCTCAGGTACTAAACCTGTAGACAATGACGACTCAAATATCAAAGCCAAAGGCTCTGCTATCTCCTCCCTAGCTTCCCAGAGAATCCTCGAATAAATCCCATCCGGACCAGGGTACTTGTCTACTTTCACTACTTCTAGAATTGATAACACCTGTGCGTAACCAACCTCGATCCTTTCTAGTCTAATATCATATTGACTATCCTTCAGTATTCCGGCTCCTCTCCTGGGGCCTCCTGTTGTTTTCTCCAATACTATCCCATGCTCACTCTATTAGGTTATATTTTACTTTTGACCATCAGTACAACCTGGTCGCGAAGAAATCTAATGGAGAATTAAAAAGCAACTACTTTCTCCAAAGGTTAGTTTAGTGAAGTGAATAACATGGATATAGTTTAAGGGGAAGCTAGTAAAGGATATGGGGAAGTAGGGAATTGAGTGAGAATCTGGAATTCACTGCCTGCTTTAGGATGGTAGAAGCAGAAGCTCTCAAAATTTATAACAGAGAAGAATACAGCATAGACCAGGCCCTTCGGCCCTCGCTGTTGCGCCAACCTGTGAACTATTCTCAGTATGTCCCTCTACACTATCCCATCATCATCTATGTGTTTATCCAAGGACTGTTTAAATCTCCCTAATGTGGCTGAGTTAACTACATTGGCAGGTAGGGCATTCCATTCCCTTACTACTCTCTGCGTAAAGAACCTGCCTCTGACATCTGTCGTAAATCTATAGCCCCTCAATTTGTAGTTTTTCCCCCTCGTACAAGCTGACACCATCATCCGAGGAAAAAGACTTTCACTATCTACTCGATCTAATCCTTTGATCATCTTGTACGTCTCTATCAAATCCCTTCTTAGCCGCCTTCTTTCCAATGAGTACAGACCCAAGTCTGTCAGCCTTTCCACATAAGACCTTCCCTCCAGACCAGGCAGCATCCTGGTAAGTCTCCTCTGCACCTTTTCCAATGCTTTCACATCCTTCCCGAAATATGGCAACCAGAACTGTACACAATGTTCCATGTGTGGCCGCACTAGTGTTTTGTATAGTTGCAGCATAATATTGTGGCTCCAGAACGTAATCCCTCTACAAGTGAAACCTAACACACCGTATGCCTTCTTAACAGCACTATCAACCTGGGTGACAACTTTCAGGGATCTATGTACCAGGACTGCAAGATCCCTCTGCACATCCACACTACCAAAAATCTTTCCATTGACCCAGTGCTCTGCTTTCTTGTTATTCTTCCCAAAGTGCATCACCTCATATTTAGCTGCATTGAAATCCATTTTCCACCTCTCAGCCCAATTATGCAGTTTATCTAAGTCCCCCTGCAATCTGTAACACTCTTCCAAACTGTCCACTATTCCACCGACTTTAGTGTCATAGGAGCATTTCTATGAGGAAAGATGCAAGGAGGCTTAATGAGACAAATACCATTGTGGAAGTGTTGGATTAAATAACCTGCTTCTGTGCAGCATTTTCTATGTGATTGCATGTGCTAGTCCTCCTAACCACACTCATGGAACTCCCTACAAAGGTAATGCTCCCAACTGTCCTTAATGAATGCCTGAATTGCTCCAGAAGTGGTTCAGCACTGCGAAACTCTTGCACAAAATGGGATTAGAATAATTAGGTGGTTGTTTTTCACTAATGTGGATGGAATATGTTTGGAACTGAAGAAAAAGAAAGTATAAGTCGTGATGCTAAAATTATACTATCGGCCTTACAATAGTCAGCAGGAGAAAGAGGAATAGGCATGTAAGAAGGTCAGGGAAAGATCTGAAAACAATGGAGTTCTTGGAGTGGGTGATTTTATCTTCTCTAACATTGACTGGACCCCCTTAGAACCAGGTGCTTTCATGAAAGAGCACTAAAAGGAATCCAGAGATTTTGATCTTCGAGGTCCTATTTTATAAGGGCTGTATTTGCTGACATTGGTATATGCGCATGATGCACCATTTTAAATGCAGCTTGGAACCCAGGAGAAGAACAGGTGAGACAGGATCAGAACAGCTTGGGGGGTGAAGGATTGGGAGTTGGCAGCCAATGTTATAGGGAATTCAGAAGAGAATGTTTTACTGAAAGACTGATGAGAATGCAAAACCTGCTACCACAGGGTGTGGTTAAATTGAATATTACAGTGAACTTTTTCTGTCACACCATTCTTGAATTTGAAGAAACAGAAAGTTGAAGTAATTGATGTCTGGGTTGACATGCAAGAATACCGATGTAAAGACCTTTCATCTGTCACTGAAATTGATATCCGTCTCTGTATTTCAGATTCAGAGTTGTCCTGTGTTGCTGAGTAAAGTAAATACTTCTGCCCGCCTGACCTGTCTAGCTGTGTGGCTGTCAATTCCTCAAAGCATTGCACAAAGGACTGAAGAGCAAGTAACACAGTGTGAAGGTATGTGGGGAGTCCACTGCATTTAAATTTTGATTAACAGTTTGAATTTATACTTGGGATAGTGAACTCTGAGTCTCGAGTCATAGATTACTTTAAAAAAAACATCTGTCAGGAATGTATCATCTAATCTTCCTTGGAGTGCACAGCTGATTTGTTTAACCACATAGTACCTTTTACTTTTTCCTTCACTGCCATTCGCATGCACTGTTGAAAAAGGTTCATCAAGTGCACAGATTGAGCAGCTTAAATAAAATGTTGATTTTTTTTTCTTTTAAATATTCTGTTTGCAATTAGGAAAAGCTGTGCTTGTTCACAGCATGACGTATTAGTTCAGTTTGAATGGATCAAGAAGTCCAGTGAGGCAAATCTCTATTGGGAGCATCTCGTTCCATCTTTTATATTTTTGACAAGTGGAATAATGAGTTTCTGACTATGAAGAATTGATTGTTGCTTGTTGAATGCCTTGTTAATGGCCCAATGCACCTCAGTAATCTTGAGAAAATTCGACCACAAGAAATAAGAACCGGAATAGGCCATTTCATCCCTGGAGCCTGCTCTGCCATTCAATTGAATCATGGCTGATCTGACATTAATCACATCCACTTTCCTGCATATTCCCCATAACCCTTGATTTCCTTACTGATCAAGAATCTATCTCAGTCTTAAATATACACAAGGACTCTTGCCCCACAGCTCTCTATGACAACAAGTTCCAAAAAACACTCAACTGTCAGAGAGGAAAAACCTCCTCATTTCAGTCTTAAATTGGTGCCCCCTTATTCTATGACTGTGCCCTCTGATCCAAGTCTTTCACAAGAGGAAACATCCTCAGTGTTTACCCTGTCAAGCACCTTAAAAATCTTGTTTCAATGAGATCATCTAACATTCTTCTAAGTTCCAGTGAGCAGAATCCCAGCCTGTTCAACCTTTCCTCATAAGAAAATTCCTCCATACTGGGGATCCATTCTCTGACTACCTCCAATGAAATGATATCTGTCTTTTAATAAGGGGACCAAAATTGCTCTCTGTATTTCAGATGTGGGCCCACCAGCACCTTGTACTGTTACAGTGAGACTTCTTTTATTCTTACACTTCATTCCCTTGAAGTAAAGGTCACCTTTCCATTACTGAAAAATGTGTTGCTGGAAAAGCACAGGAGGTCAGGCAGCATCCAAGGAGCAGGAGAATCCGCGTTTTGGGCATAAGCCCTTCTTCAGGAATCTGAAGAAGGGCTTATGCCTGAAACGTCGATTCTCCTGCTCCTTGGATGATGCCTGACCTGCTACGCTTTTCCAGCAACACATTTTTCAGCTCTGATCTCCAGATCTGCAGTCCTCACTTTCACCTTTCCATGAACCTTCCCAATTATCTGCTTTACCTGTGTGCTAACTTCCTATTTTCCTGCACAAGTATCCCCAAGTCCCTTTATGTTGCAGCTTCCTGAAGTTTTTTCCCCTTTAAATAATACTGTTCTTTTAATCACCCTTCCAAAATGAACAGCTTCACATTTTCCCACATTTATACTCCATTTGCTAACTTGTTGCCCACTCACTTAACTTATCAATATCTCTCTAGACAATTTGTAGCCCTCTTGCAACTTGCCTTTCCACCTGTCTTTGCATTGTTTGCAAATCTGGTTGTAGTACATTTGTTTCTTTCTTCCAAGTTAGTAATAAATGTCATAAATAGTTGCAGTGCAGCACTGATCCCCGAGGAAACCCACTGGTTACATAATGCCAACCTGAAAATGATCCCCTTATCCCCACTCTTCTTGACCATTAGTAGATCCTCATTCACGACATGGAAATCAGAGTGGCTACTTAGTGAGTACAGCTTGCCACTTGATCCAAAGGACTTCTATGTTGGCCATAAGGCACCAACATTTCAAGACGTGCTCCATGGGCACCAACCACATGCATACCATGGCCACAGGCACTGGTATCTGACGTGTGCCAGCCTCTAAAAGCCCTCCTGGTACACTTCTAGTATACTTCTACACTTCAGTGCTGTAATTCAGGCTGCATCAGCAATTATCATTGTAACATTGCAAAAAGGACATTACACTTAGGGCCACAGCTCATGGTCTGAACCAGAATACATTATAGAGTCATAGAGTCCTAAAGATGTACAGCACGGAAATAGACCCTTTGGTCCAACTCATCCATGAGGACCAGATATCCCAACCCAATCTAGTCCCACCTGCCAGCACCTGGCCCATATGCCTCCAAACCCTTCCTGTTCATATACCCATCCAGATGCCTCTTAAATGTTACAATTGCACTAGCCTCCACCACTTCCTCTGGCAGCTCATTCCATACACATACCACCCTCTACGTGAAAAGGTTGCCCCTTAGGTCTTTTTTATATCTTCCCCTCTCACCTATGCCCTCTAGTTCTGAACTCCCCCACCCTGGGGAAAAGACTTTGTCTATTTATTATATTCATGCCCCTCATGATTTTATAAACCTGTGTACGGTCACCCCTCAACCTTTGACGCTCCAGGGAAAACAGTCCTAGCCTATTCAACCTTTCCCTACAGCTCACATCCTCCAACCTTGGCAACATCTTTTGTAAATCTTTTCTAAACCCTTTCAAGTTTCACAGTACAGGTGAGGTGCTGGAGGACTGGAGGGTTGTTCATGTTGTCCCCCTGTACAAGAAGGGTAGGGGGGATATTCAGCGTAATTACACACCAGTAAGCCTGACGTCAATGGTGGGAAAGTTGCTGGAGAAGGTACTGAGGGATAAAATCTATTTTATATTTAGAAAAGAATGGGCTTATCTGTGATAGGCAACATGGTTTTGTGCGGAGGAGATCATGCCTTACCAACCTAGTAGAGTTCTTCGAGGAAGTGACCAAGTTGTTAGATGAAGGAAGGGCAGTTGATACCATATACATGAACTTTAGTAAGGTGTTTGATAAGGTTCCCCATGGTAGACTAATTGAAAAAGTGAAGTTGCATTGTGTGCAGGGTGTTCTAGTTAGGTGAATAAAGAACTGGTTGAGCAACAGGAGACAGAGAGTAGTAGTTGAAGGGAGTTTCTCAAAATGGTGAAAGGTGACCAGTAGTGTTCCACAAGGGTCAGTGTTGGGGGCCACTATTGTTTGTAATATACATAAACGATCTGGAAGAGGGCACTGTTGGTATGATCAAGTTTCAGAAGACATGAAGATTGGTGGAGTAGCAGAAAGCATAAGGGACTGTCAGAGAATACAAGAGGATATAGATAGACTGGAAAGTTGGGCGGAAAAGTGACAGATGGTTTTCAATCCAGACAAATGTGGGGTGATGCATTTTGGCAAGACTAATTCTAGAGCAAATTATACAATGAATGGAAGAGCCTTGGGAAAAATTGGGCAGAGAGATCTGAGAGTGCAGGTCCATTTTACCCTGAAGTTTACTGCACAGGTGGATAGAGTGGTCAAGAAGGCATATAGTATGCTTGCTTTCATTGGACGGGGTATTGAGTATAAGAGCTGACAAGTCTTGTTAAAATTGTACAAGACTTTTGGTTCAGCTGCATTTAGAACACTGTGTACACTTCTGGTCGCCACATTACCAAAAGGATGTGGACACTTTGGAGAGGGTGCAAAGAAGGTTTACGAGGATGTTGCCTGGTATGGAAGGTGCTAGCTATGAAGAGAGGTTGAGTAGTTTGGGTTTATTTTCATTAGAAAAAAGGAGATTGAGGGGGGACCTGATTGAGTTTACAAAATCATGAAGGGTGTAGACAGGGTGGATAGAGACAACGTTTTCCCAGGGTGAAGGATTCAATAATGAGAGGTCACGCTTTCAAGGTGAGAGTTGGAAAATTTAAGGGAGATACACGTGGCAAGTACTTCACACAGAGGGTGGTGGGCGTTTGGAACGCGTTGCCAGAAGAAGTGGTAGAGGCAGGCATGGTAAATTCATTTAAGATGCGTCTGGATAGATGCATGAGTAGGTGGGGAGCAGAGGGATACAGGTGCTTAGGAATTGACTGACAGGTTTAACAGTACATTTGGATTGGCTCGGGCTTGGAGGGCTGAAGGGCCTGTTCCTGGGCTATAATTTTCTATGTTCTTTATAACATCTTTCCGATATGAAGGAGACCAGATTTGCATACAATAGTCCAACAGTGACCTAATCAATTTCCTGTACAGCCGCAACATGACCTCACAACTCCTGATCTCAATACTCTGACTCAATACTCAATACACTATACTCAATACTCAATAAAGGAAAGCATAACAAATGCCTTTTTCACTATCCTATCTACCTGTGTCTCTATGTTCAAAGAGCTATGAACTTGCACTCCAAGGTCGCTTTGTTCAGCAACACTCCCTGGAACCTTACCATTAAGTGTATAAGTCCTGCTAAGATTTGCTTTCCCAAATTGCAACACCTCACATTTATCTAGATTAAACTCCATCTGCTATTTCTCAGGCCATTGACCCATCTGATCAACATCCCGTTGTAATCTAAGGTGACCTTCTTCACTGTCCACTACACCTCAATTTTGGTGTCATCTGCAAACTTACTAACTATACCTCTTATGCTGACATCCAAGTCATTTATATAAATAATGAAAAGTCGTGGATCCAGCACTGATCCTTGTGGCATTCCACTGGTCACAGGCCACCAGTCTGAAAAACAACTCTTCACCACTGCTCTCTGTCTTCTACCTTTGAGCCAGTTCCGTATCCAAATGGCTAGTTCTCCCTGTAGTCCATGAGATCTGACCTTGCTCACTAGTCTCCCATGGGGACCCTTGTCAAAGGCCTCACTGAAGTCCACATCTACTGCTCTGCCCTCATCAATCCTCCTTGTTGCTTCAAAAAACTCAGTCAAGTTTGTGAGACATGATTTCCCATGACATGACTATCCCTAATCAGTCCTTGCCTTTCCAAATATATGTACATTCTGTCCCTCAGGACTTCCACCTGCAACTTGCCCACCACCGACGTCAGGCTCACTGACTTGTTCTTACCACCCTTCTTAAACAGTGGCACCACGTTCACCAACCTCCAGTTTTCCGGCACCTCACCTGTGACAATCAAGAATCCCAATATCTCAGTAAGAGGTCCAGTAATCACTTCCCTAGCTTCACACAAAGTTCTAGGGTACACCTGATCAGGAGCTGGGGATTTATCCACTTTTATGCATTTCATGACATCCTCTCTGTAATAGGGACATTTTTCAAGATGTCACCATCTATTTCCCTACATTCTATATCTTCCATGTCCTTTTCCACAGTAAATACTGATGCAAAATACTCATTTAGTATCTGCCCCATCTCCTGTGGCTCCACACAAAGGCCACCTTGCTGATCTTTGAGGGGTTCTATTCTTTCTCTAGTTACCCTTTTGTCCTTAATGTATTTATAAAAACCCTTTGTTCTATCCTGTCTATACCTGACATATGCTTCCTTCTTTTTCTTAACCAAACCCTGAATTTCTTTAGTCATCCAGCATTCCCTATACCTACCAGACTTTCCTTTCACCCTAACAGGAATATACTTTTTCTGGACTCTCATTATCTCATTTCTGAAGGCTTCCCATTTTCCAGCCGACCCTTTCCCTGCAAACATCTGCACCCAATCAGCTTTTGTAAGTTCTTGCCTAAAACCATCAAAATTGGCCTTCCTCCAATTTAGATTGGATTCCCTACAGTATGGAAACAGGCCATTCGGCCCAACAAGTCCACACCGGCCCTGCGAAGAGTAACCCATCCAGACCCATTCCCCCTATTTACCCCTGACTAATGCACCTAATACTATGGGCATTTTAGCATGGCCAATTCACCTAATCTACACATCTTCGGATTGTGGGAGGAAACCAGAGCACCCGGAGGAAATCCATGCAGACACGGGGAGAATGTGCAAACTACACACAGACAGTCGCCTGAGGCTGGAATTGAACCCGGGTCCCTTGTGCTGTGAGGCTAACCTCTGAGCCATAGAACTTCAACTTTTAGATCTGGTCTACCCTTTTCTATCACTATTTTAAAACTTATAGAATTATGGTCGCTGGCCCCAAAGTGCTCCCCCACTGACACCTCAGTCACCTGTCCTGCCTTATTTCCGAAGAGTAGGTAAGTTTTGCAACTTCTGTAGTAGGTACATCAACATACTGAATCAGAAAATTTTCTTGTACGCACTTAACAATTTCCTGTCCATCTAAGCCCTTAACACTATGGCAGTCCCAGTCTATGTTTGGAAATTTAAAATCCCCGACCATATCCACCCTATTATAGAACATAGAACATTACAGCGCAGAGCAGGCCCTTCGACCCTCAATGTTACACTGACCTGTGAACTATTCTCAGCTCGTCCCCTACACTATCCTAAACGGTGGTGCAGCCACACTTGGAGTATTGTGCACAGTTCTGGTCCCCATATTTCGGGAATGATATGGAAGCATTGGAAAAGGTGCAGAGGAGATTTACCAGGATATTGCCCAGTCTGGAGGGACGGTCTTATGAGGAAAGACTGAGAGACTTGAACCTGTTCTCATTGGCAAGATGAAGGCGAAGAAAGGATTTGATAGAGACATACAAGATGATCAGAGGATTAGATAGGGTAGACAGTGAAAGTCTTTTTCCTAGGATGATGATGTCAGCATGTATGAGGGGGCATAACTACAAATTGAGGGTGATCGATTTAAGACAGATGTCAGAGGCAGGTTCTTTACTCAGAGAGTGTTAATAAAGAACGTGGAATGCCCTACCTGCCAATGTAGTTGACTCAGCCACATTAGGGAGATTTAAACAATTTTTAGATAAGCACATGGATGATTTTGGGAGAGTGTACGGGGACAAGCTGAGAATAGTTCACAAGTCGGCGCAACATCAAGGGCCGAAGGGCCTGTTCTGCGCTGTATTGTTCTGTGTTCTATCTCCTTACAAATTTGTTTTTCAATTTCCCTCTGACTATTTAGGGGTCCATAATGCAATCCCAATAAGATGATCATTCCTTTCTTATTTCTCAGTTACACCTAAATAACTTCCCTGGATGTTTTTTGGGGAAAATCCTCCCTCAGCACAGCTATAATACTATCCCTTATCAAAAATCCCTTATCCCCCTCCTCTCTTGCCTCCCTTGTTTCTGCAATTGCTATGATATCCCAGTCCCATCTTCCTAACCATGCCTTGAGTACATCTGCCTTCCCTGTTAGGCCTCTTGTATCAAAATAAATGCATTTAATTTATCAGTTCTACCTTGTTCTCTGCTTTGTCCCTGCCTGCCCTGACTGTTTGACTCAGCTTTTTTTCTCAACTGTACCAGTCTCAGATTGAAATCTTTCCTCACTATCTCTCTGTGCCCCATCTCCCTCACCTTACTAGTTTAAATCTTCCCGAGCAGCTCTAGCAAATCTCCCTGCCAGTATATTAGCCCCCTTCCAATTTAGGTGCATACCGTCTTACTTGAACAGGTCACTTCCCCCAAAACGGCTTCCAATGATCCAGAAATGTGCATCCTTCTCCCATACACCAGCTCCTCATCCATACATTCATCTGCTCTATCCTCTTATTCCTGCCCTCACTACCTCATAGCACCGGGTGTAATCCAGATATTATGAGGCTGATCACTTGCTGTCATAATTTTCATTCATTCTAAGCTAACCTGGATGCTCATGGTACTCCTGCCTTGCCTTTTTGCATTTTGTCCCCTTACTTCTGACGTCCCCATTACTTCTGACGTGCTTTGCTATTTAGTGCAGCGGATGCTTGTCGTGGTTGTCACCGCGCTTCAGTGAAATCAAGGGAATTTGTCTTTAATCAAAGGATTCCAGCACAGTAAGTTATCTTCTGGTTCCAGTTCAGGGGCTTGGAAATGGTCAGCAGCTTGAGTGGCCTGATGAATGATGTTCACAACATTTGGGGTGAGGAGCTGAATGTTAGACAGTGAATGACCCCTCTTGACTCTTTCTGCCCTAATAGAAACTGGTTTTCTCCTGGAACGAGAGAGAAAGATAGATGTTCAGTAAGGTGAAAGTGGGTAGCAATGTTGCATTTGTTGAAGATGAGGATGTGTCCTGAGAGTGTGACCAGGTAGTGCTGTAGGGTTGCATTTGCTGAGTGAGTGAGCTAAGATGTTGCAGGAATGAGAGTGATAAAGTATGAATCTTGGTGGGAGGTGGGTGCAATTGCAAAGATGGAATGAGTGTGATGTATCAGAGAGAAGGTGGTGGCACCTAAGCTGGTGGAATGGAGGTGGGCATTGAACTCCTTACAATGCAGTACATTCCTGCAAATAGATAAGATTGGTTTAACCTGAGTAGCAACCACTGATCATGGCCTCCATTCCTGAGGAAGAGGAAGTCCCAACTTTGCACCGTCCTGTCCAGCAGAACTTGCAGGCCCCTGTCCGCAAATCATTTGTTGAATTCCAAGGCATGTGTCAAGAACCGTGCAGGGCAGCTCCAGATGATGGTGTTTCTCCGAATTCACAATGGATTTTTAAAGCTGGTCTGAGCTTGGGGAATGTCAATAAGTGCTGGGACACTTGCTGAGTGGCAGGTTGTTGCAGGAACAGCATATGGTAAGATGGAACCAGAATATGATGTGATAAAAGCTATAGCAGTAGGATAAGTAGTTAATGAGGCAGATTTGGTATGATACAGTGAGAAAACTAGATATTGTGGCAGAAATCCCTCTTAAACTGTCACAACGGTCTTGGTCAAAAAAAATAAGATTCAGGCCATTGTTCTACAATCCTTCAAACTAGGATTGATTTATACACTAAATGTCTGAAAACTGAAAGATTTTTGGCCAAGGGACAGGTACATAAGATTAACTGTTACTCTAGTATATATGGTGTTTATGCATTTTTATTACCACCTTTGAGTAGTACATTTTACCCCTAAATTTTGTTAACAAAAATAATTTCCAAATGAAACTAATTCCTTGTAGCATTTCTCATAAGATTTATTACTACCACAACCATAGAAAAATGTTGAGTGTTTTTAAAAAATATTGTGGTATATGAAACATATGAATTCAGAATGTTAATCTATGCTTATTGTAATCTCATCATCAACATTATACCTACAATTTCAAAGCCTTACAGTAAATGATGCATAGGCTGCTACTGTCACTGAATATTTGATATTTCATGACTGTTTGCTGTGCATTTCTAATTATTTCCCTATATTTTTGTTGCAGGAGACAAATCCAGCATTAAACTTTCTAAACAGAAGAAGGTTAGATTAAAAGAAGCTACTTTGGATGGTGGGAAACAACCACAAAAGAGAAAGCGAGAAATTCTGTACAAGAGCGAAAAGGCTGTTGAAACAAAAGAGAAGAGAAAGAAAAGGCTTCAAATGAACACTTCTCAGTAGTGTAATTATATATAATCAGGTGTTGTATGTGGATGATCACATGACATTTCATGCTTTTGTCTTTGTAAAGTGAGATTGTGGATGTCAGTGAAATGTTGACATTATCTGAATAGACTGCTTTCTCAGGGTGCATCTCATAGCACAAATCCAGGATTTTAAAATGTTAACTGTCTAGATTCCTAGAAGCTTACAGTCAATTTGAAATGCGAAATGAAATTGTCAAATTTGTAGCTTTAACAGATTTCATGATAGTGAAGTGTAAAATTGTAAAATCTGATAGTTCTGCAATTCATTTTTCTATGAAGACCAAAGCATCTGTGATGACATTTCTCGATGTGGAAGAATTATTGTCTTTTATGTTTCAGTTGTCACCTTTTTGCTAAGAGAGTTGCTGTGTACTGGAAAGAAAAACAATCAGAAGTGGTTTTCCGCATCAAATCAATCAACTATGGTTTTGTGAATTACATTGTGTTAACTTTCACTGTGTCAGGTTACAAATGTAAAATAGTTAGTTGCAAGTAAGGAGGTGCAGTAGAAAAACAGAAAATTAAACAAGAAATTCAATTATACTTGACAACAGCTCTTATTTGAAGTGTGACAGATTTTATTCATTCTGATTTTATCAAGTTAGTTTTATTCACTGATCTATTCAAATTTTAAATTGAATGGGAAAGAAAAAGAATACAGGGTAGTTGCTTTTTGACTTTATTACTATGCACAAAATGGTAACTGAAAATGAATGAGAAACCAGCAAAAGGAGAGAATGCAGAGCAGCACATCTTCGGACTGTGGGAGGAAACCGGAGCAAACCCACACAGACACAGTGAGAATGTGCAAACTCTTCCAGCCTTGCGCGACTGTCTGTGTATCGAACCCGGTTCCCTGGTACTGTGAGGCAGCAGTGCTAACCAATGAGCCACTGTGTCACCTTACTTCCACCAACATACCACTAGCAAAAGAAACACTCATACCAGTACTGGAAGAACTGGAAACACAGACACCCAAAAACACCACCAGCAAGGCCAATACGCTCACAGTACGAGACTTCACTTTGACTTACACAGTCAAGTATTTAAATAACCCATATCAGGATTCATAGCAGAAGCAGTCATGCAAAGACTGGAACGCACAGCCCTCCCCCTGATCCAACCAAAGCTATGGATCAGATTTGTGGACAACACATTTGTCATCATCAAATGCATTAACTTGGAGGAAACACACTATCTCATCAACAACATATTCACCAGGACCAAATTCATGAGAGAAAAGGAGAACAACAATCAACTCCCATTCCTAGACATCATAGGAGAATGTGGGACCAACGGTGAATTCCTAACCAAACTATATACGCAGGTGACCCACAAAGACCAAATCCTTAACTACAATAGCAATCACCCCAACGTCCACAAACACAGCTGTGTCAGAACATTATTTAAATGAGCTATAACACACCAGAACTACACAAAATTGAGGAACAACGCCCTACACAAGATCTTCAGAAAAATTGGATACCCCACCCCAATGCCTAGTGGACAGACAATGCCAAGCGATCACTGTATGCCCTGATTCATTGGCCACCCTATCTGTATCAAGAACATATTAGAAATGACAACCAGACCCCTACGACTACTGTGAGTTGTAGTAGCACACCATCCCCACAGCTACACTACATCAACAACTCACAAGGACAACAACCCCATACCCACAACATGCAGGACTAACATAATATACAAAATCCCTTGCCATAAACACTGCATCAGACAGACCAGCAGGAAACTAACAATCCGGAAACATGAATACCAGCTAGCAACAAAACTGCACAACCAACTCTCCCTCGTCTCAATAAATGGAGACAAGGAGAGCCATCAATTAGACAGGGACAATATAACCATCGTAGGACAAGCTAAAGAGATGCATGCAAGGGAATTCAACCTGAATGCCATCAACAAGCATGTGGAAACAGACCCCAGAGCAAAGCCGGAAATGACAAAGCCAGATCATATCAATATCAAGCAGAGTAGAACAACAACACTTCACAGAAGTCTCACTGATTATGTTTCCGAGCATGGGGACAAAATGTCCTCATGACAACCCACCAGCCCCACTAGCAAACCAACAACCGCATCCACAACCTGAGCTGCAAATCTTTGCTAAAACCTTAAAAGTTAAGTGCTCTTGCCTTAAACAAAAATGTGTGTTTACTGTGCCTCATTGCAGTTGTAATGTTAACTTTCGCATTTTTATTTAAAATCCAGTCTAATAAAGATAATATTTTCTTACTGTTATAGCATGTGAAGTGTGTACAAGTTCTAACTTAGAGACTTACAGCACAGAGTTGGGGGCACAAACAAAATTGACCTTAAAAGCAGCAAAGACTGGGGGCATCAATCAAAAACAAGTGCTCAACTACTGCAATTCCATTTGCATCATTTGACCCATAGCTCTGTGTGCCTTGGCATCACAAATGCACATTTAGATTAGATTAGTTCCCTACAGTGTGGAAACAGGCCCTTTGGCCCAGCAAGTCCACATTGACCTTCGGAAGGGTAACCCACACACACCCATTTCCCTCTGACTAATGCACCTAACACTATGGACAATCTAGCATAGCCAATTCACCTAACCTGCACATCTTTGGACTGAGAGAGGAAACCGGAGCACCTGAAGGAAACCCACACATACTGGGAGAATGTGCAAACTCCACACAGACAGTTGTCCGAGGCTGGAATTAAGCCTGGGACCCTGGTGCTGTGAGGCACTGAGCCACCGTGCCGCCCCTACATCTAAGTAATTCCTAAGTATTCTGAGGGTTTCCATCTCTACCAACCCTACAGGCAGTGAGTTCGAGAGTCCCAACATTCTCCAGGAGAAAAAACCTTTCATCGCATCCCTTCTGATCCTTATATTTTAAATCTATGCCCCCTAGTTCATTGATGCTTCTACCAAGAACAAATATTCCCTCCTATCCATCTCAATGCCCATCATAATTTTAAACACATCAATAATGTCAGCCTCTCTGTCTCTATTCTTCGAGGAAAATATCTTGGTATATCTCCTATACACACAATATTCAAGCCATGGCCTAACCAATGTTTGCCACAGCAAAGAAAATTAAGTTTCACATGTGTCTTTCATTATGACGCAGAGTCAATGTATTCGCAAAGCTTCAAAGATGCTCAAAATTGACACCAACGGTAATGATCCAGCCTTTTGAAGAACCATCCCATTAATTCCAGATACCAGTTTGTATCCTAAAAGACTTAGTAATTTTTAACAGCGTAGTCACTTTGTTGTTTAATTTTGGTCTACTAATCTAATTGGTCTGTGCTGTGAACTTCAAAATCCTTTGTTTTCACCCCTATTCATACAAAAGACAGCTGAACAAGTAAAAGAAAATAACAAAACTGGCCAGATTACTGGATGGGTTTGCAGGATGTCTTGTTTCACCAACATTGATACTGTTCCTTGAGTTTTTTGTTTATGTTGATAAGGGTCATCAGTTCAGTCAGGTAAAGCCAGTAGTATTGAGCTTTCAAGAGCTGCTAATATGAGATTAGGCAGGGAACTTACAAATCTTCATGCTGTACGATCAACAGCCAGATTCCTTTTTCACAGAAAATGGTCCAAAACCCAATTCAAACACTGACAGATGCTCCCTATTCTGTTATGCACACCTGCACCATCACACTCCCTGGCCAAGCACAAGTTATGCCTTTCCCTGCTCAATCTCTCGGACCCACTCCCTCTGTTCCATTTTGTCTGCATTTGCTTGTGGTTTCTGTTCCATTTTGCCTGTCCACCTGGGGTCTCTGTTTCTTGTCTACGCTTTCTTTCTGCTCCCACTGCCTGTGCACACACTCTTGCCTTGCATGTACCTTATGCTGTCTTCCATACATTTCTCTGCACAATCTTGTTCACACGCACATGCTCTCTCTGCTCTTACCCACCCATCCACTTGCTCTCTCTGCTCAATATTGGCTGGTACATTCTATCTCTGCTCTGCTTGCACACCCATGCCCTCTCTGAATCTTTTTGCCTGCCCATTTCTTCTGTTCTGTTCACCTGGCATGGTCTCTCTTTCTCTGCTCCCTCTCAGCTGCTCATACTGTCCTTGCTCCCACTTGTCCGCATGCACGCTTTTTGCTGCTGCATCTCGCCTGCACACACTCTCTCTATTACCTCTTGCGTGTCTACACTCTCAGTTTCCCTTTGCCCATAGTTCTCTCTGATCCATCTCGCCCACTTGTCTGTACTCCCATGCACTCTCTTTGCTGTCTCTGACTCAAGCCCATCTCTCTGTTTCCTCATATGACTGCCCCCATATCCCCCGACTCACACCCACAATCTGCACTCCCTTCTTTAGTTCCTCTTATGCATGATCACTCTTAGCTCCCTCTCTCCCCACATGCTCTCACTTTGCATCCACCCATGTGCATGATCTTTTTGTATCCCCATGCAACTCTCTGATTGCTCTGGCTGGCCCTCCCACTTCTGCAGCTATTCTCAGATTTCATAAATTGGCTGGGTGACAGTTTCACTCACTGAAGAGCATGCAGGATGCAGAAAGTGTTTATAGATAGGCGTTT
Source organism: Chiloscyllium punctatum (assembly GCF_047496795.1). NCBI lineage: Eukaryota > Metazoa > Chordata > Chondrichthyes > Orectolobiformes > Hemiscylliidae > Chiloscyllium > Chiloscyllium punctatum. The sequence continues at coordinate 38,856,223 of NC_092779.1, forward strand.
CAGGGATGTGGTCACACCAAAGGTTCAGTAAGGTAGATGGGCAACCACCAGGAGGGACGAGAAGGCAGTGGGGATGTGGTCACACTGTTCGGGTGTGTGACCTCTCAGAGGAAAGCAACAGCAGCAGCCCGATCAGAGGCACCATGATTGGCTTTGTATAATACAATGGATCTAATTGTAGGTGAGTAGTAATGATAGGGGACTCTATAGTCAGAGGGACAGACAGGTGTTTCTGTGGCCGCAAGAGTTTCCAGGATCAAATTTAGCCTCCCCGGTGCCAGGATCAAGGATGTCTCTGAATGGCATGACATTCGAAAAGGTGAGGGTTACGTTGTGGTCCATGTTGATACTAATGACACAGGCAGGAAAGCAGATGAGGTCCTTGAAAGGGAATTTAGGGAGTTAGGTAGGAAGCTAGAAAGTAGGATCACTCGGGCTATAATCTTAGGATTATTTCCTGTACCACTTGTTAGGGAGGACAAAAGTAGAAAGGTGATACAGTTGAATGTGTGGCTAAATAGGTTGCTTTAGAAGGGAGGGCTTCAGATATCTGGATTTCTTCCAGGGCTGGAGGAACCTGTCCAAGAAAGACTAGTGGTGTTGGGAATGAGTGCAGTAGGTCAGCATGTGGCATGATCGCGGAGAAGGTAGAGATTGAGTCAACGGAGTCTAATAGGAAAAATAAACAAGACCAACTTAATGAACACCGGGACTGGCCGTACGACGTAATGTATTTTATTACAAGGAGTACAGCAGGAAAGGCAAATGAGCTTAAAGCTTCAATTTTGTTTAGTGTGCTTGTCTTTATTAGTGCATCGTTTATAGGAGTTGGGAAGTCATGTTGAGGTTGTACAGGACATTGGTTCAGCCACTTTTGGAATATTGTGTTCAATTCTGATCTCCCTGCTAACAAACAGAATGATGTTGTGAAACTTGAAAGGGTTCAGAAAATATTTACAAGGGTGTTGCCAGGGTTGGTGGGTTTGAGCTACAGGGAGAAGCTGAACAAGCTGAATGTATTTTACTTGGAGGCTGAGGAGTGGCCTTATAGAAGTTTCTAAAATTATGAGTGGCATGGATAGGATAAATAAATACATTTTTTTTCCCCAGGGTAGCTGAGCCTAAACATAGAGGACATAGATTTAAGGTGAGAGAGGAAAGACTTAAAAGTGAGCTAAGGGATAACTTTTTCACACAGTATGGTGTGTGTCTGGAATGAGCTGCCAGAGGAAGTGGTGGAGGCTGTTACAATTACAACATTTAAAAGGCATCTGGATGGATATATGAATAGGATATAAGCCAAGTGCTAGCAAATGGGACTAGATTATTTTAGGATATCTGGTCAGTATGGATGACTTGGACTGAAGGGTTTGGTTCTGTGCTGTACAGCTCTATGATGTTAATTAATAGATGGGCCTACAATGTTGTAGCCATTACAGAAACTTGGTTGAGAGAAGGGTAGGAGTAGTAGTTCAATATTCCAGGGTTTTGATCTTACAGGCATGATGAGGATATAAAAGGGGTGGGGAAGTTGCATTAATAATTAAGGAGTATGTCACAGCTATACTAAGAAAAGACAACTCATCCAGCAAGGTAATATGCAAAGAAGTCAAATAAGAAATAGGAACAGATATTGAGTCTGCTATGACTTACAGGTTTTTCAACCCAATTTTCCTGCTTTTGCCCTTTAACCTTTGACCCTTTGGCAATCAAGAACTTATCTATCTTTTTTTAAAAAATACTCAATGACCTGGTCCCCAGAGCCTTCTGTGGCAATGAATTGCACAGATTCAAACTCTCTGGCTAAAGAGCTTTCTCTTCATCTTTTGTTCTAAACGGTCTTCCTTTACTCTAAGGCTGTGCCCTCTGGTCTTTGCCTCTCCTGTGAATGGAAACATTTTCCCGACGTCCATTCTGTCCAGGCTGTTCAGTATTCTGTAAGTTTCAATCAGATCCCACTCATCCTTCTCAACTCAATTGAGTATAATCCCAGAATCTTCAAACATTCCTCATATGTTCAGCCTTTCATTCCTGGGAACTGTTATGGACCAGGCCAGACCCCCTCAAACTATTTACTTTTTTTAAAGGCAGATGAAAGTGGATACTGGAGTGATGTAGCTGGTCAAACCACTTGGCTTTAAGCAAAACAATTTATTTGCACACTACAGTTGAAACATAAACAAAAGAAAACAGAATTTAGAATAACTTAAGGTCATAGCTAACCAGCTCATGTGAAAGCTGAAGCACAAGGACTTGCAATCATCTTGGTAATTAAAGCTGGAGTTTTAGTAACTGCTCGCGGAGGCAGTGGAATTGTATTGAGTCGCCTGGCAGATGGAAGAAGGTCTGCTCCTTCAGCAATAGGCATTGCTGGACTTGGTGGGAGTTTTGAGATTGGAATTGAGATATCTGATTTGGTGATGTTAGCGCGGATGAAATGATCTCAGTCCGAGCCCAGAGTGCAGTTCGACAATCGGTAATTTACTAAATTGTTTAACGCCGGCGGAGACCAACCGAGGTCCGAATCTCGATCGCTCTCTCGTTCCCCGCGCGATGTTACAAGTTATATACTTCATGAGTCAGGATGTAGGAGATTGGGTATGAATGAGTGTGAATGGTGGCAATCATGGCTGGAGTATGTGTGAATGTCAAGCTTCCTGCCGTCCTCGGAGAGTCGGCAGCATACACAAAAGGTGTGCTGTTTATCTTTACGTGAATGGGTCCAGGTGCTATCTGCTTGTCTCTCCGTGAGGACTGGAGGCTAGCACCCCCCTTTGTTACTTCCAAAGTGTCTGTTAGATTCATCTTGTTCGTTTGGTGTTTGCCTTTTGTGTAGGACTGTTTTGCATGATCAGGTTATGGGTGTGTGTCAGTTGGAACCTTGACGAGATTATAAGGTGGGTTTCGATCTGTGAGTCATGACCATTGTCTGGAGTCCTGACTAGTGTCTGGTCTGGTGTGTATTCGGATCTGTCTTTGGGCCCCCTTTTCCCGATCATGTGGTCGGGCTGGCAGCTGCTGTTTTAGAATGAATACTGTTTGCTTTAAAATGGATACTGCTGGCTCTCCCAATGTGGGCCTTGCTCCATGGTAAACACGGGGCGGTTTATCACCCCCCTTCAGTGATAATCCTGAAACAGAAGCTTGCAGTTGATGCATTTGCAAAAGGGGAAGTCTCACATTACGTGGAAATTTTACAACTGTAATTGAGCCCATTGGCAGAAACTTAGAGGGAGATGTTGCTGTTAGAAGTTCACCTGCTGTCCACACCTACTGCAAGTCATGTCGGTTGTTTGCTGGAATATATTTAGAAGGATCTTCTTTGATTGAAAGAAAAGAAAGCAATCACAAGTTTTACTGCGAAGACATCCGAGCATGTGTAATTTTGTATGGTGATGTTGAGCCTCCAGCTGTTGCCCATGAGTTTTATGACATACTGGGTACATTTAATGAGCAGTACCAGAAGGAAGAACAATGTGGAAATAAGAAAAAAGTAATAAGACCACAAGCAAAGGCCAAAGAATCACAAAATTCCTCACCCAGACCATAACATATATAACCATCTGCGAATGGAGGATTAAGAGAAAATCTGTGGGAAGTGCCTTCAATTGTGACAGCGATGCTCTCGTTTGAGGGACAAGCACCGGGTGACCTGAGCTTCTGCGCAGGTGATAAAATCACTGTAACATCCCGAACTAATTCTCAGTTTGACTCAGGTAGGAAGGAAAACTTCGTGGAAATGTTGGCATTTTCCCAGCTAACTATGTGTCTGTTTCTCAAGACAACTGATTGTTAATCACACATTTAGCATTGCCAAATGTTGTACTTTGATTTGTTGCCTGTTTCCCTATTGTAGGGAATCTACTCTTAACTATTTGAAAACCTAACTGACTCGAAATCACAACTTCACGAATCTGTTCCAATTCCCACAACATCCCAATAATATATCTCTTGGCAAATGGTAAATTCAAACGCAGGTTCTTTCAGGCAGAAGAGATTTCAGAGAGAAAGTTCAGGCAAGACTTCTGTTCAAGCATGGAACATCTTTTCACAGTAGCCACTTCTTTGCTGCCAGCAGCTTCTGATTTCCAATGAAAAACTAAACAGAACTGGAAAAAACCTGAACTGGGACAACTGGACACTCCCCTTTCATTATAACTACTTAAAAAAAACTTTAAAGCCCTCTTATGATTATTGACTTAGGCTGTGTCTATTAGCCATTTTGGCACCTCATATTTTACAAACCCTCTAGAAAAAAAACAAGGACAACATAACCTTGTTAAAGAAACAGAATCATCACAGATCATTCTCGTGAACATCCTTTGGATGCACTCCAGGGCCAATACATCCTTTCTGAGGTATGAGGCCCAAACAGTTGCTCACAATATCCTAAATGTGGCCTGATCAGAGCCTAATAAAACCTGAGAAGTGAATACCGCTTTTCAATTCCAGTCCTCTCTAGTTGAATGACAACATTTTGTTTGCCTTCCTATCTACTGACTCAATGTACTAGTTTACCTTAAGAGAAATCTGAACTGTGACTCCCAAGTCTCTTTGCGCTTCAGGTTTCCGAATTTTCTCCCCATTTAGAAAATAGTCCCTGCCTCTATTCTACCTCCTAAAGTGCATGACCTCACACTTTTCTATGTTGTATTTTATCAGCCACTTCTTTGCTCACTCTCTGAACAGACTGAATCTTTATGCAGCCTCCCCACCTCCTCAATACTACCTGCCCCTCCACCTATCTTTGTATCACCTGCAAACTTAGCCAGAATGCCCTTAGCTCCTTCATTCAGATCATTAATGCATAAAGTGACAAGTTGTGGTCCAAGCACTGACCCTTGCGGAACACCACTTGTCACTGGCTTCTATTCTGAGAAGGACTCTTTTATCCCCACTCTCTGCCTTTTGCCAGACAGCCAATCTTCTATCCAATCTCATACCTTACCTCTAATACCATAGGCTCTTATCTTACTCAGCAGCACCTTACTGTGCAGCACCTTATCAAATATCTTATGGAAGTACATCCATTGGCTCTATTTGGTCTAACCTGCTCATTACCTCCTTAAAGATTTATTTTTAGAATCCCTACAGTATGGAAACAGGCCCTTTAGCCCAACAAGTTCATACCTACCCTCCGAAGAGTAACCTACCCAGGCTCATTCACCTACAGAATTCCAACGCATTTGTCAGACATGACCTCTCCTTGATGAAACCATGCTGACTTTGCCTATTTTACCATGCACCTCTAAGCATTCAGAAATCTCATCAAGGAATGAAATGGCCTAGTGGTATTATCGCTTGACTATTAATCCAGAAACCCAGAATAATGTTCTGAAGACCTGGGTTTGAATCCTGTCATGGCAGATGGATTAGATTTATTTTTTTTAATCTGGAATTAGGAGTTGACTGATGATTATGAAACCATTGTCAATTGTCAGAAAAGTCCATCCATTAGGGAAGAAAATCTGTCATCCTTACGTGATCCGCCCTACATGTGACTGCAGAGCAACAGCAGTGTGGTTGACTCTCAATTGCCCTCTGAAATGGCCTAGCAAGTCACTCAGTTGTATCAATTGCGAGAAAGTGACAACAAGGAACAGGACAGGCCACCTGGCAACAACCTTGGAACCTGAAAAGACAGTGGCAAAAATGCAAACAGCCCTGTCTACCATGCAAAGTCCTCCTTACCAACATGTGGGAGCTAGTGCCGAAGTCAGGAGAGCTGTCTCACTGCCTTGTCAAGCAACAGCCTGAAAGAATCATTCTTACGGAATGTTACCTTACGGATAAGACCCCAGATTACCATCCCTGGATATGTCCTGTCCCACCAGCAGGACAGACCCAGCAGCGGTGGTGGCACAGTGGTATACAGTTGGGAGGGAGATGTCCTGGGAGTCCTTGACATTGACTCCAGACCCCATGAAGTCTCATGGCTTTAGGTTAAACATGATCAAGGAAATCTCTTACTGGTTACCGCATACTGTGCTCCTTTGGCTGATGACTCAGTACTCCTCCATGTTGAAATACCCTTGGAGGAAGCACTGAGGGTGGCAAGGGCGCCACATGTATTCTCTGTGGGAGATTTCAATGCACACCTGTGGAATTGTGCGGGAACAGTTAAGATTGCATGATGGGAAAAAAATGGCCAACTCTTTGAGTTTATAAACCAATAAGTTAAAAAGACTGTGGCAAAAAGTCAGCAACAGCATTCATGACACAGACTGAATGTAAACAAATTTTCTAACCTTGGTAAAACTTCAGTAATCTCCTTAATGGCTCCTTGTATATTTTAGCTGAAACAAAATGTGTATATACAGAAACAAAGTTATCGAATGACATGCGTAATTTGATGTTGTGGAAAACTAAAAAAGCAAAACAGGTCACAGTTCATTGTAACGAATGATGAACATCTAATAATAATAATCTGAGACTTGTCAGCATATCTTAAAGTATTTAAATGTTATCCTTTCCTCTGTAAAAATGTGGAGAGCTTAAGATACTTTTGTGTCTCTCCTCTCTTACATTTTTTTAGCCAAAAAACTGCACGCAGTGTTTTTTTAGTAAAGGTCGAACATTTTTCAGTTCAAGGCTGTTTTTGAATCTTTCTCTAATGTGATGATTTAGCTCTCACAGATCCCTGCTAATTAAAATTTGATTCAATACACCACCAAGAGTGGCTGTGCAGCAGCATTACTGATCAAGCTGGTCGGGTCCTAAAGGATATAACTGCTAGACTGGGTCTGCGGCAGGTGATGAAGGAAACAACAAGAGAAAAAACAGTATTGACCTCATCCTTACTAATCTGTCAGCTGCCGAAGCATCTGGTCATGACAGTATAGGTAAAAGTGACCACCACACTGTCCTTGTGGAGACGAAGTCCCACCTTCAAATTGAGAATAACCTCCATCGTGTTGTGTGGCTCCATCACCGTGTCAAATGAAACAGACTTCGAATCGATCTAGCAGCTCAAAACTGGGCATCCATGAGGCACTGTGGACCATCGACAGCAGCAGAACTGTACTCCAGCACAATCTTCAACCTCATGGCCTGGTATATCCCCCACTCAACCATTAGCATCAAGCCAAGGGATCAAAGTTAAAGAGTGTGGTGCTGGAAAAGCACAGTCAGTCAGGCAGCATTCAAGAAACAGGAGAATCAAAGTTTCTGGTTATACGTCCTTCATCAGGAAGCCCTGATGGAGGGCTTATGCCAGCAACATCGATTCTCCTGATCCTCAGATACTGCCTGACCGGCTGTGCTTTTCCAGAACCACACTCTTCGACTCTGATCTCCAGCATTTGCGGATCTCACTTTCTCTTTGCCTGGTTCAATGGAGAGTGCAGGAGGGCAAGCCAGAAGCAGCATCAGGCATACCTAAAAATGAGGTGTCAACCTGGTGAAGCTAGAAAACAAGATTATCTGCATGCCAAACGGCATAAACAGCAAGTGATAGACAGAGCTAAGCAAACCCACAATCAATAGATGAGATCCAATCTCTTAAAATTCTTCCACATCCAATCGTGAATGTTGGTGGACAATTACCTCACTGGATGAGGAGGAGGCTCCACAAATATCCCCACCTTGATGAGAAAAGTAAGCTTGGAGGCGGCAGAAGACGTGTTTTACGTCACAATATGTATTGAATTTGTTGATGCGCGAACGGAAGGGGATGAAGGTAATACCTTTGCTGAGAACTGATCATTCATCCTCAGTGAGAGGGAAGTCTGTGGGGATAATGAAAACTTGGCAGGGCTGGGTGCTAGGACCTGGTATAGGGCTGGAGCTGGGAGTGGGGGCGGAGACTGTAATGAGTGGGCATATGGGGTGACATCATTTGCAGAAGTGATGCTCACCTTGGGGTTTGGGGGGGGGTGGGGATGGTGACAGGAGGATCTGTGAAGGGGGGGGGCGTGTCAGTAGTGTGCAGGTGAATGGCGTCAGCGGAAGTGGTAGCAATGACAGCAGCTGCGGGGGCGAAAGTTGTGGAACACGTGGCATCAGTGATAACGTAGGGAGTGGAAGTGACAAAACGCATACAATGGGTGAACTCGTAGGGGGCAGAAATTGTGGAACACGTGGCATGGGTGATGTCAGAGGGGGCAGAAATGGCTTCAGCAGTGGCAATGGGGATGGGGGTAGCGGCAGAAATGTGTTTTCTGTTGGACTTAGGGTTGGTCCCAGAGGTGGCGGATCTGGTGATGATTATGGCTGTGGTTGATTATCCGGCAGTTTTAGTGGCTGGCGGTTGCTGAGTCGGCATGAGCAGCCGTGGCTTCAAGCTGCTGGAAATGACGTCGTCGGTCACTGCAGTGATGGTGGCTGGTACGGCCTCATGGCTGATGGCGGCTGAGCAGTTCCAGAGGCTGGGGAAAGCTTTTGGAATGTTCGAGGAATGCTGACTATTGAGGTGGGTATATAAAAGTTTGTTGTACTTACAATTTTTGATGTTTGAAATGGTGTAGAAATATTGTTTGTTGAGAGTATGAATTCATCTGAGGATATAATACAGTAGTGATCCTTTGCAGTTCTGAGAGAGTGTGGTCTTCAGTTGAGGTATAGCTGACTGTGGAGAGGTTAGGTGGTGGCGCATGGCTGCAAGTGTGGTGCAGAGGATCCAGAAGGAGCACTATTGATGGAGATTTTGAATTTATAGTCTGTATTGGTTATCCTGTTCAGATCCAAACTGTGTTGGTCTGAATGTGGTTCGGAGTCCATATGGTTCCGGAGGCAGGCACTGAGGAAAGGGATGTGGCTGTTGTAGCGAGTCTGTTTCAGGACGTGGCTAAAGAGCTTCAAGGCAGAGGAGATGGCCTGGGGGTTGCAGTGAGAGAGAGAGCGAGAGAGACTGACTGAGATCCTTGTAGAGAGAACTTCTTCAAGGTAGGCTTCCGTGGAAGAAGATTCGCAAAAAGGTTAAGATCATCTAGGCAGAAGTGGGTACTGCAGATGCTGGAGATTAGAGTCAAGGTTAGAGTGGTACTGGAACAGCCCAGCAGGTCAGGCAGCATCCAAGGAGCAGGAAAATCAATGTTTCAGGTAAAAGCCCTTCATCTATCATTCCTGATGAAGGGCTTTTGCCCGAAACATCAATTTTCCTGCTCCTCAGATGCTGCCTGACCCACTGTGCTTTTCCAGCACCACTCTAATCTTGACTCTAATCTCCAGCATCTGCAGTACCCATTTCAGCCTACATCCAGAACCTCAACCTAAGCTACAAATCTTCTCAAAACTCGCTAATAGGAATTTATAAAATGTCACATTGACTGACTGCATACAGATTGTATGTTTTTTAAACAAAATAGACTGTATCTGCAAATACAAATCTGCAAATGCAAATTCACCCCATAGAGTTAGGGGTGTGTGTATGTGAGTGTGTGTGTGTGTGTGTGTGTGTGTGTGAGAGAGAGAGAGAGAGACAGTGAAATTGTGTGTGTATGTGTGGGAGATCGAGCGAGTGTGCGAATGTGTGTGTGTGTATGCTTGATAGAGTATGTGCCCTAGTGTAATGGAGTATATGCCTGTGAGATGATGTGCTAGTGAGCATGTGTGAGAGAGAGCATAGATAGGTGAAGACAGAGGCAACAATGTTCAGGTTTAATTGGACATTTAAAGTGTATTATTGAATTTGACAGATTTGAAATCATGACAGCCAATTAAAGTGAATGGGACAGCTTGTTTAAGGAATATTTAAATAAGAATTTGCTGAAGTGTTGGGAAACTTGTCATTTTATAAGTGTTGGATTGTTTGTGAGAGTCAGTTAGGAAGTCCGTGAGAAATCACACACCCAAAGAGGATAGGCTGATGGGAATTTGTTGTTTATTTGCAGCAACTTGGTGTGTGAGTATACACTAAAACAGAGAAATGCTGCGTTAAGTGAGTTGAAGTGAGAAAATGATGAATTACAATTAGAAAATGAAGTGCTAAAATTTCAACTTGATACCCTAGAGGTTGTCAGTCAGGAAAGGGCAGTTTTCCATCAGAAAACACAATTAGAGAAGATAGAGAAGATGGTTTATCTGTCAAATGATCAAAGTCAATTTGAACCAGTGAACAGAAATATAAGAAGGCACAGAGGCAGGTTTAGGGGTCAGAAATTAAGACTCAGGAAGTGAAAAGTAAATATAATGATCTCCAGGCAGCACTTAAAGTACTGAATCAAGGACAGCATGAGCAACAAGTGCAGAATGCCGATCATTCTAAATGTCAACAAGAAACTGCTGTCTTGTAGTCACAGCTTTCCAGCCAGAGACGGGTTCTCTCTGCTTTCGGACATATAAAAAAATCAAGAGATAGGAGGGATGGCTCTGACTAGAAATCAGTTGAGGATGAAACTCCATGGTGTACAGTTTGGGGCTGGGAATATGATTATAATCCCAACTCTGGCGTTGTTCCACCATACTTAGAGAAAGGTATCTTCTATTCACCTATCCAGTCTGATACAAGCCCAACATAAAGATAAAGATTGAATGGAAATTCAACAACACAAATGAGAATCCAGGCATTCGAACAGCAATTGGGCCATAAACCAGATGTTTTGAAAAGTGAGACAAACAAACAGCAGAATTTGAAGCTTGGTTAGTTAAGGGTCGACAAAGTTAAAAATCTCACAACACCAGGTTATAGGCCAACAGGTTTATTTGGAAGCACTAGCTTTCAGAGTGCTGCTCCTTCATCGTGTGGTTGTGGAGTGCAAGATTATAAGACACAGAGTTTATAGCAGGTGGCATGGTGGCTCAGTGGATAGTACTGCTGCCTCACAGTGCCTTGGTTTGATTCCAGCCTCGGGCGACTGTGTGGAGTTTGTACATTCTCCCTGTGTCTGCATAGGTTTCCTAATCCAAAGATGTGCAGGTTAGGTGAATTGGCCGTGTTCCTTTGCCCATAGTGTTCGGGGATGTGTAAGTCAGGGTGCAAATGTAGTGTGATCGGGGATACTCTTTGGAGAGTTGGTGTGGACTTGCTGGCCAAATGGCCTATTTCCATACTGTGGGGTTTCTAATTACAGTATGATGCCACTAAAATGATATATTGAAAAAAACTGGATTGTTGGTAAGTCTTTCAGTCTGTTATGGACGAGGCCAGGCCACTGAAAACATTCTTAAGCAGACAGCCCAGACAGTAACTTTGCTACTTGTTTTAAATAGTGTGCAGTGAAAATTACCCAGAGTAAGTTAGCTAGGTTGACTACCAAGTTTTAAAACAGACATAAATTTATTTATAAAATTACAGAATGAAACACAAAGAACCGAATATAGAATACCCACAGGACTCGGTCTATCCAAACTAGACATAATTATGCTGTTCTGAAAATACACAACAGTCCCAATAAACAAATCCCGTAAACACAAAGTAAAAATGAGATAAAGGCTTACAGGTCAAAGTTAGAAAGGCAGAAGGAGAGAGAGTTCAGCAGCCCATTTCCACATATCTCCTGTTGCAACTGACTAAAACAAGACTTCAGCTTCTAGGATTGACCATTTCCCTTTCATTATACAGGTCACTTCTAAAACATGGACACTTTGACCTAAAGTCTCATTTGTTTATTATAAACAAAAAGCTCTCAGTATACCAAACCATCATTTCAGAGCCCTCTGAAAAGAACCAAAGACGCAGTAGCCTTGAGAAAATGAATAGCTTTTAGAAAAAAGGACCAGCTTTGTGACAATCTTAAAGAATGACAACGACAGTTTCGGTTCTTTTACATGTAAATCCCGGAACATTTTTAAAGTTACATTCTCAAGTTAGCTTTAATAATAGGTGCCATCTCAGCTCAGATACTGCATTTAAAGTGTGAGGTTAAAGTATGCCTGTGTCCAAATGTTCAGACTGATTTTATCTCTAAAATGGGATTAACAGAATCTTAATGGATTTATGCAGTTTTTGAGCAAAATAAAATGTAATTCTGCAAGTACAAATTCACCCTACAAACTATATGTGTGTATGTGCAGGGGAGACAGAGTGAATGTGAGCATGTGGGTATGTGGCTGTGAGAGAATGTATGTATGTGTATGTGTGTGAATGTAATGGGGTATAAGTCTGTGAGAGTGTGTGTGTGTGTGTGTGTGTGTGTGTGTGTGTCAGTCTGTGAGAGAGAACACTTGTGTTCATGTGTGAGAGAGAATGTGTAGTGTAGTGGGTCACCTGAACCCAAGGTCCCGGTTGAGGCCATTCCCATGGGTACCAAACCTGGCTATTAGCCTCAGCTTGGCCACTTTGCGTTGTTGCCGGTCCTGAAGTCCGCATTGGAGGATGGTCATCCGAAGGTCCAAGGCCAAATGTCCCTGAATGGGAGGGAACACTCCTGTATGGTGATTGTTGTGCAGTGTCAATTCATCCATTGCCATAGCCTCTGCTCAGTCTCACCAATGTACCATGCCTCAGGGCATCCTTGCCTGCAGCGTATGAGATACTGTCTCCAAATCATGCGTATGAGACAGACAACACTGGCCGAGTCATGTGAGATTCAAGCCATATGCGGTTTTGAATCCCGTGGGAATGAAATAGTTAACTCTTCTCTCGAAAATTCGATTAATCTCGAGGCAACACATTCAGATTTGGATTTGCAAGAGAAGGATCCTATCTTTAAAAGAATATCATTATCATAATCTGCCTGTCCCTTTCTGATTCAACATTTTTCACTAACCCTTAAATGCCCATATGCATAGGAACGATGGAATTGGTTAACATCAGATGGAGAAAATTTGTAACTTTTGACATGGTGGGTAGTGTCCACGCGTGTAATGATGGTGTCTGTGTCGACACTCTGACACGTCTGATGAGCCAGGGACTTCAAATCAAATCTCTATCTGTGAGTTAAGGAGATTAATAAAAGTAGGGACTAATAAACAGTGCAAAATATTGGAGTGATTCAAAATGCCGTTTGCTGGGTGGCACGGTGGCACAGTAGTTAGCACTGCCACTTCACAATGCCAGAGACCTGGATTCAATTCCTGCCTCGGGCAACTGTCTGTGTGGAGTTTGCACATTGTCCCCGTGTCTGCGTGGGTTTCCTCCGGTTGTTCCGGTTTCTTCCCACAGTCAAAAATGTCCAGGTTATGTGAATTGGCCATGCTAAATTGCCCATTGTGTTCAGTGTAAGTGAATGGGTGTGGGTGGGTTGCTCTTCGGAAGGTCGGTGTGGATTCGTATGGCCGAAGGGCCTGTTTCCATACTGTAAGTAATCTAATAAGAGTTAAGAACGTTTTACCTAATGGAGCAAAATAATGGGGGGAGACTTTTAAGGACAGCACTTAAGAAATGCCAAAAAGTTTGATAAAACTATTGTTTGTCTCCAACCTACTTATAAAACTGGGCAAGCCATATGCGGTTTTGAATCCCGTGGGAATGAAATAGTTAACTCTTCTCTCGAAAATTCGATTAATCTCGAGGCAACACATTCAGATTTGGATTTGCAAGAGAAGGATCCTATCTTTAAAAGAATATCATTATCATAATCTGCCTGTCCCTTTCTGATTCAACATTTTTCACTAACCCTTAAATGCCCATATGCATAGGAACGATGGAATTGGTTAACATCAGATGGAGAAAATTTGTAACTTTTGACATGACTGACTCAGCTGGAAAAATAGTTATGGCTTTTGACAAAAATAGAGCTCCATTCTGCAGTGTCAAGGCAGAAATAAAAGGGATTTTGAGAAAGGCACACAGGTTAAGTGTTAAGGTTCAGTGGAATAGTCAAACTATCAAGACAGATATTAAAACATTAAGGAACATTCTTGGTGGGATGACATCTGGAATTGGGGAAGTAATATACAATTGGACACATGGGTTTGTGTTATTTCACATCTTGTTGCAGTTCTGTTAAGACATGACACAAGCTGCAATGGGTCAATCATGTTTATTATTCTATTTCCATTTTGTACATTTTTATTACTCTTTTGTTGCTTTGTGATTTATTACTGACATTAATCTGTAACTCATTTATTGATTATTGGTTTGCAATTATCTGTACTGCAAAATGAAATGGTACATTTTCAAATTATGCATCGTGTAGCAACTCAACTTGGATATGACCAATTATGCTTGGGTGTTTGTTCATCATATAAAAAATAATAAATGAAGAGGAGAGACTGTGACTTCAGAAACTTCATAACCGCTTTTTGCAGCTGGATAAATACCAATCACTTGCATAGAAGACTTATCTGCAAAGCTGGCAGGGCGTGTAATCCTTGATGAAGCTGGACATGAGCCATACGTACCTGCGATTGTGATTAGATGAGGATTCCTAGAAGTATGCTACAATTAATACCCATTTTAGCAACATATGGACTGCCTTTTGGGTTATTAGTCTGTGCTATTTTCCAGCGGATGATGGAGAACATTTTACAAGCTCTACAATACTGTCTATAAGACTGACCACAGCAACATGGTACAGGGATTTATTCAAGTTGGGGGGAGAGGAGAGAAATGTCTTTGTAATTGGGGATAGTATGGTTCGGAGCATAGACACTGATCTCTGTGACCAGGATCGAGAGGCTGAAGGTTGTGTTGCCTACCTGGCGCTCAGGTTCGGGATATCTCACCTGGGCTGTTGAAGAACTTGGAGAGGGAGGGCAAAGACGCAGTAGTCGTGGTCCATATAGGTACCAACAATATAGATAAAACTAGGGCAGAGGTTCTGCTAAGGGAGTATGAACAGCTAGGAGCTAAATTAGAAAGCAGAACCAAAAAGGTAATAATCTCTGGATTAGCCACGAGCTAACTTGCACAAGGTCAATAAAAATAAGCAGGTAAATGTGTGGTTCAAAGACTGATGTAGGAGAAATGGGTTTGAATTCATGGGACATTGGCACCAGTACCGGGGAAGAAGGGACCTTTTCCAATGGGACTGTCTTCATCGGAACCTTTCTGATACCAAAGTCCTAGTGAATCACATTACTACAGCTGTAGATAGTACTTTAAATTTGGTGGGTGTGGGGGGAGGGGTTCAGTTACAGGGGAAATTAGAAAAACCAACTTAAAGGAGAACGTAAGAGTACAGGTTAGCAAGGTGGCGGTTGGTTACCAGACAATAAATGTGAGGGACAGAACAGGTGAATATTTTTATGTTTGAAGGAATTATAAACTACTCATGAATTTTAAGAGTGGAACATATTTAAAAACCTTTATATATTGAACAGACTGATGCAAATTCCTGGATAGGAGTAAGGAACAAAGCTTTAGCAAATAGAATATGGTTTAGAGTTTCCTTTTTGTTACTCAAAAGGGAAAAGTTATAGGAGGCTAGCTCAGCTTTCACACTTGCTCAGCTGCATGCTTTGTACTTACTGCAATTCTACCTTGCCTAGATGTTGAGCTGCATATTTTAATGCCCCTACTCCTACAGCTTGGGCAAATTACTTTTATATGAATAATAGGAAAGGAATTTCGAGAGTGGATGAAAAACAACCATAGAGAAGCAGAAAGACAGCCATAGGTAACAAAATCAACATGCAACAGCACTGCATAGAACAAGGCCTTGTTAGTTAAGAACAAAATTAAATCTATGGTATTGAATGACATAGCGTCGGATGATGTGGAGTCTGTGTGGGTGGAATTGAGGAACCACAAAGGCAAAAAAACCATAATTGGAGTTGTGTACAGACCTCCTAACAGTGGTCAGGACCAGGGACGCAACATGTACCGGGAAATAGAGAAGGCATGTCAGAAAGGCAAGGTTACATTGATCATGGGTGACTTCAATATGCAGGTGGACTGGGTAAATAATGTTGCTAGTGGATCTAAAGAAAGGGAATTCATGGAATGCTTACAGGATGGCTTTTTGGAACAGCTTGTCATGGAGCCCACAAGAGAGCAGGCTATTCTGGACCTAGTGCTTTGCAATGAACCAGACTCTATAAAAGATCTTAAAGTAAGGGAACCCTTTGGAAGTAGCGACCATAATATGGTAGAGTTCAGTCTGGAGTTTGAAAGGGAGAAGGCGAAATCTGATGTAATGGTGTTACAGTTGAATAAAGGTAATTATGAGGGCATGAGAGAGGAACTGACTAAAATAGACTGGAAGCAGAGGCTAACCGGGAAGACACTAGAGCAAAAATGGCAGGAGTTTGTAGGTATAATTGAGGACACTGTACAGAGGTTCATTCCCAAGAAAAGAAAGATTAACCGGGGAGGGATTAGACAACCTTGGCTGACAAAGGAAGTCAGGAAATGTATTAAAGAAAAAGAGAGATCCTATAAAGTGGCTAAGAACAGTGGGAAATCAGAAGATTGGGAAGGATACAAAAGCAAACAGAGGATAACAAAGAGTGTAATAAGAAATGAGAGGATCAAATATGAAGGTAGGCTAGCCAGTAATATTAGAAATAATAGTAAAAGTTTCTTTCAGTACATAAGAAACAAACGACAGGCAAAAGTAGACATTGGGCCACTTCAAACTGATGCAGGGAGCCTAGTGATGGGAGATAAGGAAATAGCAGGAGAACTTAACAAGTACTTTGCGTCAGTTTTCACAGTGGAAGACATGAGTAATATCCCAAAAATTAAAGGGTGTCACGGGGCTGAGTTGAGTATGGTTGCCATTACGAAAGAGATAGTGCTAGAAAAGTTAAAAAGTCTTAAAATTGATAAATCTCCTGGCCCCGATGGGATACACCCTAGAGTTCTGAGAGAGGTTGCTGAGGAAATAGCAGAGGCATTGGTTGAGATCTTTCAAGAGTCACTGGAGTCAGGAAAGGTCCCGGATGATTGGAAGATGGCTGTAGTAACCCCCTTGTTCAAGAAAGGATCAAGGCAAAAGATGGAAAATTATAGGCCAATCAGCTTAACCTCGGTTGTTGGTAAAATTCTAGAATCCATCATTAAGGATGAGGTTTCTAAATTCTTGGAAGAGCAGAGTCTGATTAGAACAAGTCAACATGGATTTAGTAAAGGGAGGTCATGCCTGACAAACCTGTTGGAATTTTTTGAAGAGGTAACAAGTAGGTTAGACCAGGGGAACCCAGTGGATGTGGTCTATCTGGACTTTCAAAAGGCCTTTGATAAGGTGCCACACGGGAGACTGCTGAGCAAGGTGAGGGCCCATGGTGTTCGAGGTGAGCTGCTGGGATGGATTGAGGATTGGCTATCTAACAGAAGGCAGAGAGTTGGGATAAAAGGTTCTTTTTCAGTATGGCAGCCGGTGACGAGCGGTGTCCCGCAGGGTTCGGTGCTGGGGCCACAGCTGTTCGCATTATATATTAATGATTTGGATGAGGGAACCGGGGGCATTCTAGCGAAGTTTGCCGATGATACAAAGTTAGGTAGACAGGCAGGTAGTACTGAGGAAGTGGGGAGGCTACAGAAGGATCTAGACAGGTTGGGAGAGTGGTCCAGGAAATGGCTGATGGAATTTAACGTGAGCAAGTGCGAGGTCTTGCACTTTGGCAAAAAGAATATAGGAATGGACTACTTTCTAAATGGTGAGAAACTTAATAAAGCCAAAGCACAAAGGGATCTGGGAGTGCTAGTCAAGGATTCTCTAAAGGTAAACATGCAGGTTGAGTCTGTGATTAAGAAAGCGAATGCAATGTTGTCTCTTATCTCAAGAGGGTTGGAATATAAAAGCAGAGATGTACTACTAAGACTTTATAAAGCTCTGGTTAGGCCCCATTTGGAGTACTGTGTCCAGTTTTGGTCCCCACACCTCAGGAAGGACATACTGGCACTGGAACGTGTCCAGCGGAGATTCACACGGATGATCCCTGGAATGACAGGTCTAGCATATGAGGAACGGCTGAGGATACTGGGATTGTATTCGTTGGAGTTTAGAGGATTAAGGGGAGATCTAATAGAGACGTACAAAATAATACATGGCTTTGAAAAGGTGGATGCTAGAAAATTGTTTCTGTTAGGCGAGGAGACTAGGACCCGTGGACACAGCCTTAGAATTAGAGGGGGTCATTTCAGAACGGAAATGCGGAGACATTTCTTCAGCCAGAGAGTGGTGGGCCTGTGGAATTCATTGCCACGGAGTGCAGTGGAAGCCGGGACGCTAAATGTCTTCAAGGCCGAGATTGATAGGTTCTTGTTGTCTAGAGGAATTAAGGGCTACGGGGAGAACGCTGGCAAGTGGAGCTGAAATGCGCATCAGCCATGATTGAATGGCGGAGTGGACTCGATGGGCCGAATGGCCTTACTTCCACTCCTATGTCTTATGGTCTAAGGCCACACAACACAGATAAGGAGTACCAGAGCAAGACCACATGGCATGACACAGGGGTTAATCATCCAAAACCAATATGTGATACAAAAGTCAAAAACAAGCAAGGATAGAAGTAGACACATAGCTGTTAGTACGACACAGGCAAGTAGGCTAGCTTAGAATGGTAGATGGGGAGGGGAGAGCAAGAATCAATGTGATTTTGGACCACCAGTAAAGATGCATTAATGTGATTGGATTCAAAAGGACAAAGAAGTGAGGAATAGTATAAAAGATCAGGGAATGTCTGGTCAAATTAGAGAACTCCTGACTTTCCTGCGTGACTGTGTCAAGTTCTTTCCCTGCTGTAATCGATTGCCGCTTAAATAAAGAGTTGTCTGGCTGATGAAAATTGGTGCTCTCTCGGGTCAAGGTTGCTCCTACATATATAAATGCACAAAGCATTAGAAACAAAATTAATGAGTTAATAGCACAAATTGAAACAAAATGGCATGATTTGGAAGTGATTACTAAGACATGGTTACACTGAGACCAGGTCTGGGAATTTAATATCCAAAGGTGCTCAGCATTTCGGAAAGACAGACTGAAACGAAAAGGAGGTGGTGTGGCCGTGCTGGTGAGTGAAGAGATCAGTGCTGTCATGACAAATAGCATAGGCAAAGGAGATCAAGATGTAGAATCAGTCTGGGTAGAAATAAGAAATGGCATAGGGCAGAAGTACTTGGTAGGAATAATCTATAGGTCCTGAAACAGTGAGGCACAATATAAACCAGGAAATATTAGAGTATAGAACATAGAACATTACAGCGCAGTACAGGTCCTTTAGCCCTCAATGTTGCACCGACCTGTGAAACCAATCCGAAGCCCATCTAACCTACACTATTCCATTCTCATCCATATGCCTATCCAATGATTACTTAAATGTCCTTAAAGTTGGCGAGTCTACAACTGTTACAGGTAGTGTGTTCCACGCCCCTACTACTCTCTGAATATAGAAACTACCTCTGATATCTGTCCTATATCTACCACCCCTCAATTTAAAGTTATGTCCTCTCATGTTAGCCATCACCAATCAGGAGAAAGGGTCTCACTGTCCACCCTATCTAACCCTCTGATTATCTTGTATGTCTCAATTAAGTCACCTTGGAACCTTCTTCTCTCTAACGAAAACAGCCTCAGGTCCTTCAGCCTTTCCTCATAAGACATTTCTTCCATACCAGGCAACATCCTAGCAAATCTCCTCTGAACCCCTTCCAAAGCTTCCACATCCTTCCTATAATGCGGTGACCAGAACTGCATGCCATGCTCCAAGTGCAGCCGCACCAGAGTTTTGTACCACTGCAGCAAGACCTCATGGTTCCAAAACTCTACTAATAAGAAGCTATGCCTTCTTAACAGCCCTATCAACCTGGGTGGCAACTTACATGGACATGAAGATCTCTCTGCTCATCCACACTACCAAGAATCTTATCATTTGCCCAGTACTCTGCATTCCTGTTACTCCTTCCAAAGTGAACCACCTCACACATTTATGTATTAAACTCCATTTGCCACCTCTCAGCCCAGCTCTGCAGCTTAGTTATGTTCCTCTGTAGCCTATAACATCCTTTGGCACTACCCACAACTCACTGACCTTAGTGCCATCCGCAAATTTACTGAACCATCTTCTACACCCTCATCCAGGTCATTTATAAAAATGACAAACAGTAGTGGACCCAAAACAGATCCTTGCAGTACACCACTACTAACTGAACTCCAGGATGAGTATTTCCCATCAACCACCACCCTCTGTCTTCTTTCAACTAGCCAATTTCTGATCCAAGCCACTAAATCACACTCAATCCCATGCCTCTGTATTTTGTACAGTGGCCTACCATGGAGAACCCTATCAAACGCTTACTGAAATCCACATACACCAAATCAACGGCTTTACCGTCATCCAGCTGTTTGGTCACCTTCTTAAAGAACTCAACAAGGTTTGTGAGGCATGACCTACTCTTCACAAAACCATGTTGACTATCCCTAATCAACTTATTCCTGTCGAGATGATTATAAATCCTATCTCTTGTAACCTTTTCCAACCCTTTACCCACAACCAAAGTAAGACTCACTGGTCTATAATTACCAGGATTGCCTGCACTCCCCTTCTTGAACAAGGGAACAACATTTGCTATCCTCCAGTCTTCTGGTATTATTCCTGTAGACAATGACAACATAAATCAAAGTCAAAGGCTCGGCAATCTCCTCACTGGCTTTCCAGAGAATCCTAGGATATATCCCATCCGGTCTAGGGCATTTATCTATTTTCACACTTACCAGAATTTCTAACACCTCCTCCTTGTGAACCTCACTCCCATCTAGTCTCGTAGCCTGTTTCTCAGTATTATCTTTTTCCAGTGTGAATACTAACGAAAAATATTCATTTAGCGCTTCCATTATCTCCTCTGAATCCACTCACAACATCCCACTACTGTCCCTGATTAGCCTTAATCTAACTCTAAGCATTCTTTTATACCTTATATACCTATAGAAAGCTTTATGGTTTTCCCTGATCCTATCCGCCAACAACTTCTCATCTCATCTTAGTTCCCTCTTTAGATAAAAATCACACAACACCAGGTTATAGTCCAACAGGTTTAATTGGAAGCACTAGCTTTTGAAGTGCTGCTCCTTCATCAGGTGGTTGTGGAGTACACAATTGTAAGACACAGAATTATTAGCAAAAGTTTATAGTGTGGTGGAACTAAAATTATACATTGAAAAATACCTTGATTTTTTGTTAAGTCTTTCATCTGTTAGAAAGACCATGATAGTTTCACTTATTTCATATGTAAATCACAAAATGTTTTTTAAAAGTTACATTCTCTAGACCATTGGGATACCTTCTGGGGAAGGTGGGACCTGTACATGAAGGACAGGGTGCACCTGAACAGGAGGGGTACAAATGTCCTGGATGGGAGATTTGCTCGTGTGATTCGGGAGGGTTTAAACTAATTTGGCAGGGGGGTAGGAATCAGAGCCACATGTCTGAGAGGGGTCAGTTGCAGACGTGACAGTGACAGGATATATTGAATCTAAAAGGAAGTTTTCTCACACGATGAAACAAAGGGATCGGTTAAAGTGTGTCTGCTTTAATGCAAGGAGTATGCGGAATAAGAATGATGAACTTAAGAGTATGGATCAGTACTTGGGACTACGATGTCGTGGCCATAATGGAGACGTGGGTTTCCCAGGGGCAAGAATGGTTGCTTGATGTTCCAGGGTTTAGAATGTTTAAGAAGAACAGGGAGGGTGGAAAAAGAGGAGGGGGTGTAGCATTGCTAATCAGAGAGTGCATCACAGCTACAGAAACAAAGGTTGTTGAGGAAGTTTGGCTACTGAGTCAGTGTAGGTGGAAGTTAGGAACAGCAAGGGAACAGCCACCACATTGGGGGTTTTCTACAGACCACCTAATAGCAGCAGGGAGATTCTGGGCAGATTCTGGAGAAATGCAAAAGTAGCAGGGTTGTTGTTATGGTTGATTTCAACTTTCCCAATATTGACTAGAACCCCCTAAGTGTAGATGTTTTGGATGGAGCCAATTTTGTCAGGTGTGTTCAGGAGAGTTTCCTTACTCAGTATATCGACAGACCGACGGGGGGAGAGGCCATTTTGGATTTGGTGCTCGGCAACGAGCCAAGGACAGGTGTCAGATCTCGCGATGGGAGAGCACTTTGGCGACAGTGATCACAGCTGCCTCACATTTAGCATAGCCTTGGAGAGTGAAAGGAGCAATTACCGAGAGAAGATATTTAATTGGGGAAAAAGAAATTATGACGCTATCAGACAGTAGTTGGGAAGTACAGACTGGGAGCAATTGTTCCACAGAAAGGGCACAGCAGACATGTGGAGACTATTTAAGGAGCAGTTGTTGCGAGTGATGCACAAATTTGTTCCTCTGAGGCAAGTAAGAAGTGGTAAGATTAAGGAACCTTGGATGACGAGAACTTAGGAACTTCTCATCAAAAGGAATAAGGCAGCTTAAGTAAGGTGGAGGAAGCAAGGATCTAGCACAGCTTTAGAGGATTACAGGCTTGCTAGAAAGGAGCTCTAAAATGGACTGTGGAGAGCCAGGAGGGGGCATGAAAAAGGCTTGGCAAGAAGGATTAGGGAGAACCCAAAGGCTTTTTATTCATATGTGAGGAATAAGAGAATGATCAGGGAGAAGGTAGGGCTGATCAGGGATAGCGGAGGGAACTTGTGCATGGTGTCTGAGCAGATAGGGGAAGCCTTACATGAGTTTTTTGCTTTGGTTTTCACCAAGGAAAGGGAACTTGTTAAAATTAAAACTTAGACGAGCTGGGATATAGTCTTGACCAGATCAAAATTGATGAAGTTGATGTGCTAGAAAGTTTGGAAACATTAAGATCGATAAGTCCCCAGGGCCAGACCAGATTTATCTGAGGCTACTCCGGGAAGATAGAAAGGAGGTTGCTAAGCCGCTGGCGAGGATATTTGACTCCTCACTCTCCACAGGAGTCATACCGGAGGATTGGAAGGAGGTGAATGTTGTTCCACTTTTCAAGGAGGGTAACAGGGAAATCGCTGGCAATTACAGACCAGTCAGTCTTATGTCTGTGGTCAGCAAAGAATTCTGAGAGATAGGATTTATGACTATTAGGCAAAGCATAGTGTGATTAAAGGCTGTCAGCATGGCTTTGTGAGGGGCAGGTCATGCCTCACAAATCTTATTGAGTTCATTGAGGAGGTGTCAAGACAGGTCGATGATGGTCGAGCAGTGGATGTGGTGTATATAGATTTCAGCAAGGCATTTGATAGGGTTCCCCATGGTAGGCTCATTCATAAAGTCAGGAAGTATGGGATACAGGGAGATTTGGCTAGCTGGATTCAGAATTGGCTGGCTGACAGAAGGCAGCAGATGGAAAGTATTCTGCCTAGAGGTCAGTGTTGAGTGGGGTCTCTCAGGGCTCTGTTCTTGGGCCTCTGCTCTTTGTAGTTTTTATAAATGACTTGGATGAGGAGGTTGAGGGGTGGGTTAGTAAATTTGCAGATGACACAAAGGTTGGGAGGTGTCGCCGATAGTGTAGAGGGCTACTGCAGGCTGTAGCGCGACATAGACAGGATGGAGAGCTGGGCTGAGAAATGGCAGATGGAGTTCAACCTGGATAAATATGAAGTGATGCATTTTGGAACTCGAATTCTGAATATAGGATTAAAGACAGGATTCTTGACACTGTGGAGGAATAGAGGGATCTTGGTGTTCAAGTACAACACCTCAAAGTTGCCACCCAAGTGGATAGGGTTGTTAAGAAAGCATATGGTGTTTTGGCTTTCATTAACAGGGGAATAGAGTTTAAGAGGTTTTGCTGCAGCCCTACAAGTCCCTGGTGAGGCAACACTTGAAATATTGTGTCCAGTTCTGGTCGCCCTACTAGAGGAAAGATACAGAGGCTTTGGAGAGGGTGCAAAGAAGGTTTACCAGGATGCTGCCTGGACTGGAGGGCTTGCCTTATGAAGAAACGTTGAATAGACTCGGACTTTTCTCTCTGGAGAGAAGGAGGAAGAGAGGAGACCTGATCGAGGTGTACAAAATAATGAGAGGAATAGATAGAGTCAATAGCCAGAGACTTTTCCCCAGGGCAGGATTGACTGGTACGAGAAGTCATAGTTTGAAGATATTAGGAGGAAGGTATAAAGGAGATGTCAAAGATAGGGGTTTTACACAGAGAGTTGTGAATGCATGGAATGCGTTACCAGCGGTGGTGGTGGAAGAAGAGTTATTGGGGACATTTAAGCGATTGTTGGATATGCACATGGATAACAATGTGTTGAGGGGTGTGTAGGTTAAGTTATTATATTTTACATTAGGATTAAATCTCGGTACAACATCGTGGGCCAAAAGGCCTGTTCTGTGCTGTACTTTTCTATGTTCTATGTCCTATGTTCTATTCTCAGGTTAACTGTAACAATTGGTGTCAGCCCAGATAAGATGTTAAGATGTTGAAGGTGTTAGCCCCCTGTGTTCTGTTGTCTGTGCCATAATGTTTAGACTGATTCTAATCTAAAAAGTGAGTTAACGGAGTCAGTGCTCAGTCTACAGCGGGCGTACAGAGTGGGGAGCCGGAAGGTAAGCGGAGACCAGTTTAAATTAATGTTTTTCTTTTCGCAGTCTGTGTTTTTTATCAACTAGGAGCAGGAACCCGGAAGTCATCAACAGAGGCTTCTGGGAAGGTAAGAAGTTTGAGTGGAGAACGAACCCGAGACACTACACATGTAGTGGGAAATGGCTCGAAGTCAATTGCAGATGAGGCAGTTTGAACACAAAAAAGAATTGAAACAGTTTGAATTATGATTAAAAGCAGACAAAAGAGAAAAAGGAACACCCTGGTAGAACAAAATGAAAAGTAGAGGAAGGTAGAAGAAAGGGAAAATGAGAGCGAGGAAAGAGAGAAACAGAGAAAGTTTGAACTTCAGAAATTGGCACTTAGAAAGGAAAATCAGCTTAAAAGAATGAAGGTAAATGTGAGCTTAATGAGGAAGATAGCGAGGATGAGCAAACCCATCATAGCCAAAAGCTTGGTAGGGAACTGTTTAAATATATCCAAGCATTGTTTAAATTTGATGAGAAGGAAATAAGAGCCTCTTTTATTTCATTGGAAAAAGTGGCTAAACAAATGCAGTGCTCAGTGACCATATAGGTTTGATTGATCCATAAAAGATGGCAGGGTAGACCTTGTGAGGTATTTGCATCACAATCAGTAGAGGTATCTGGGTAGTATGAGGAGGTGAAGAAAGCAATTTCAAGTGCATACGAGATTGTGCCAGGAGCCAACAATGTTTCAGGAATCTAAGAAGGGATCCTGGTTAAACATGCATTGTGGACAAAGTGAGGACTGCAGATGCTGGAGATTGGAGTCAAGAGTGTGGTGCTGGAAAAGCACAGCAGGTCAGACAGCAACCAAGGAGCAGGAGAATCAACGTTTCAGGCATAAGTCCTTCATCAGGAAAGTTTGAAAGGATCAAGCAGAGCAATTTTGATAGGTGGATAAAGGCATTAAAAATAAAGCAACATAATGCTCTTAGAGAGATGATTGTTTTGGAACAGTTCAAAAATTAACTTCCTGAGATAGTGAGAACTTATGTAGAAGCGTAGAGAGTTAAAATGATAAGATTAGCGGTTGAAATGGCTGATGATTATGAGTTGGTTAAGAAATTAAACTTTGGCTTCCAACGTCAATATCAATCTGGGATGGATAGAAATTGGGGAAAGGAGAAATTCTCATGTGGTAATGAAAAAAAAAGATCTCGGTAAAGGTCACAAAAATAAGTTACCACATGGTAAAAAGGAAACTCATGAAGGGGTAAGAGAAGTTTTAAAAAGCTCCAGTGTTTTCACTGCAATAAAGTAGGCCATATGAAGTCACAGTGTTGGTGAATTAGAAAAAGCTCTGGGAAGACAAAGGATAAGGCAGTGAATTTTGATAGTGGTAAAGGAAACCACTGTGGAGGCTAAAAAGATACACCAGAATGTACAACCTGGTTGGAGCTTGTTTGAGGAGAAAGTGCCACATCTTCTTAAACCACTTACTTGCGAAGGTAAAGTTTACTTGCATTGGCCAGGAGCAGTAGGTAAAGAAGTTACAGTATTAAGAGATCTAGGATCAAGTCAATCTTTGATGTTGAGAGATGAAGAGATTTGTAATTCAGAAGGATTATAGCTAGAAAAAGTGCAAGTGCATAAAATTCATGGTGAGAAAGAAGAGTTCCGTTATGTAGAGTGAGGTTAGAGGGTCCAGTGAAATAGTGGACAAGTGGGGGTAGGAATATTGGAAAAAACTCTCAGCTCCAGCAATACAATTTGTCCTTGGTAACGATGCAACTGGGTCAAAGGTAGGAGTGCTGTCTACTGTGGTTGAAAAGCCAGTGGAAAATCAGGCAACTGAGGTAGTAAAGAAAGTATACGTTAGGACTTTTCTTGACAATGTGGTCACAAGGTCACAAAGCAACCAGCTGAAAAACAAGAGAAATCAAAGAATAAAGACAAGGTAGTTGAAGTAGAATGATCAGAAACCATGTTTAATGGAATGATTGTGACAGGTAGAGTACAAAGTGGATGTTCTTAGCTCAGAAATTAACTGAATTACAACAGAAAAATGAAAAACTGAAGCAACTGTATCAAAACACATACACGGAAGAGAAATCTGAGTGTATCCCTGAATGCTACTAACTTAAAAATGAGGTCTTGACGAGGAAATGGAAACCATCATGTATTCAGGCAGAAATTCGTCAAATTGTATAGTCAGTAAGGAAGTGTTGCGGGTAGTGAATGAATACCAGTAGGAGATCATTTAAGGGTAATGAAACCTCAAGCCAGAGTCAGAGAGATGTAACATATGGAGACAAACCCTTCAGTCCATGCCGATCAGATATCCTAAACTAATCTAATCTCATTTTTTTTAAGATTAGATTCCCTACAGTTTAGAAACAGGCCCTTCAGCCCAACTAGTCCACACCAACCCTCCGAAGAGCAATCCATCCCCCTCCAACTAATACACCTAACAGTAGGGCAATTTAGCATGGCCAATTCACCTGACCCGCACGGCTTTGGACTGTGGGAGGAAACCGGAGGAAACCCATGCAGACACGGGGAGAATGTGCAAACTCCACACAGACTGAGGTTGGAATCGAACCTGGGACCCTGCTGCTGTGAGACAGCAGTGCTAACCACTGAGCCACCGTGCCACCCCATTTGCTAGCACTTGGCCCCAAATCCTTCTAAAGTCTTCATATTCATATATCCATCCAGATGCCTTTTAAATGCTGCATTTGTACAAGCCTCCACCACTTCCTCTGGTAGCTCATTCCATACACGCATCACTCTCTGCATGAAAAGGCTGCCCCTTAGGTCCCTATCCCCTCTCACCCTCTAGTTCTGGACTCTCCCACGCCAGGGAAAAGACTTTGTCTATTTATCCTATACATACCCCTCATGATTTTATAAACCTCTATATGAGTCACCTCTCAGCCTCAGACCCTCCAGGGAAAAGAGCCCCAGTCTTTTTTTTGAGAAGATTTGTAACTCAGGTTGAGGTTCTGGATGTAAGTTTGCTCGCTGAGCTGGAAGATTTGTTTTCAGATGTTGCATCACCATGGTGACAAATCATCGGAAAACGAATCATCCTGCTCAGCGAGCAAACCTACATCTAGAGCCCTGGCCTATTCAACCTCTCCTGAAATCTCAAATTCTTCAACTCTGGCAATGTCATTGTTAATCTTTTCTGAACCTTTTCAAGTTTCACAACTCCTTTCCAATAGGAAGGACATCAGAATTGCAGGCAATGTTCCAAAAGTGGCCGAAGCAATGTCCTATACAGCCACAACATGACCTCCCAGCTCCTATACTCAATACTCTGACCAATAAAAGAAAGCATACCAAAGGCCTTCTTCAGTATCCTATCTACCTGCAACTTGACTTTCGAGGAACTATGTATCTGCACTCCAAGGTCTATTTGTTCAGTAACACTCCCTAGGACCTTATCATTAAGTATATAAGTCCTGCTCTGATTTGCTTTTCCAAAATACAGCACTTCACATTTATCTGAATTAAACTCCATCTGCCATTCCTCAGTCTATTGCCCATCTGGTCAAGATCTGTTGTAATCTGAGGTAACCTTCTTCGCTGTCCACCACACCTCCAATTTTGGTATCATCTGCAAACTTACTAATTATACCTCCTATGTTCACATCCACATCATTTACATAAATGACAAAAAGTAGTGCACCCAGCACTGGCACCCCACTGGTCATAGGCCTCCTGTCTGAAAAGCAACCATCCACCACCACTTTCTGTCTTCTACCTTTGAGCCAGTTCTGTATCCAAATGGCTAGTTATCCCTGTATTCCATGAGATCTAACCTTGTGTCACAAAGCTGATCCCTTTTGTCTAAAAGCTGGTCCTTTTCTCAAGGACAAAGTGTCCTTGGTTTTTATCAGAGGGATCATAAACCAGCTCCCAGCTCTGAGGAGACTAGTTTGGTACAGAGGTTAAAGGATTAAAGGGTATTGAGAGGCCCTTTGTAAACAGATGAGACTTCAGTCCAAAGATGTCATGTTTTAGAAGTGACCTGTATAATGAAAGGAAAGTGGTCAGCTCTGGAGCTGAGCAGTTCAGTCCAGAATTAGTTGGGACTTCAATAGTAAACGGTGTGGAAACATGCTCTCTCTCTCTCTCTCCTTCTGCCCTTCTAACTTCAACCTGTAAGCATTTGTTTCATTTCTTTTTACTTTGTTTTAAGGAGGTTTGCTTATTGGGACTGTTGTGTATATCTGGAACAGCATAACTAAGTTTGTATAGACTGAGTTCTGTAGGGGTTCTTTATTCTGTTCTTTATATTGTGTTGTGTAATTTTGTGAATAAATTTTTGTCTGTTTTCAAACCTGATAGTCAACCTCGCTAACTTACTCCAGGTAATTTTCACTGCACACTTACCAAAACATATTGCTAAGTTACGGTCTGGGCTGCCTGCTTAAGAATATTTTGAGTGGTCTGGCCTTTTGAGTGCGGGATTTTAAACAGTGAGTGGTAGGTGCTTGTACCTTTTTTTTCGGCTATTGGTTTGATTGGGTAAAGAAGCTTTCAGTTGCTAAAAATTTTCTTGAAGTGGATGCGATGACTTTGGAAGTTTTGCAAAAGGTGAATAGGACCAAGCTGCAGGCATTGGCAGATAAGCTGGAATTGGAACTGCCTGCTTCTGTGAGGAAAGGAGAGATAATTACAGCAGTAGCTCAGCATTTAAGTTTGCTGGAGAAACCATCAGAATCTATAGAGATGGCAAGAGTTCAATTACAAATGAAGCAGCTTGACTTAGAGGTGAGAGATAAGGAAAAGGCAGCAGGAATGAAACAGTCTGAGTTACGATTAAAAGCAGAAGAAAGGGAAAAAGAGAGAGCAGCAGAACAGAGACAAAAAGAGCTTTTGAACTTCAAAAACTGACACATAAAAAGGAACGTCAGCTTAAAAGATTAGAGATAAAGGCTGAAGGTAGGCTTAGTGAGGAAGAGAGTGAGGATTAGCATGCCCCTGGTCGTCAGAAACCTAGTGAGAAACTGTTTAAGTAAGTTCAAGCACTGCCTAAATTTGATGAGAAGGATGTGGAAGCCTTTTTCATCTCATTTGAAAAGGTGGCTAAACATATACCGTGGCCAGTGGCAACGTGGGTTTTGTTGATCCAAATGAAACTTGTAGGTAGGGCTACTGAGGTATTCACATCACTATCAGAGGAGGTATCTGGGGACTATAAGAAGGTGAAAAAAGCCATTTTATGTGCATATGAGCTTGTACCAGAAGCTGATAGACAACATTTCAGGAATCTAAGGAGGGACCCAGGTCAACCCTACATTGAGTTTGAAAAGATCAAACAGAGTAATTTCAATATAAGGGTTTTAAAAATTGAGCAAACATATGATGCCCTTAGAGACATAATTATTTTGGAGGAATTCAAAAATTCACTGCCTGAAGTACATAGAACATAGAACATAGAACATAGAAGAATACAGCGCAGTACAGGCCCTTCAGCCCTCGATGTTGCACCGATCAAAGCCCACCTAACCTACACTAACCCACTATCCTCCATATACCTATCCAATGCCCGCTTAAATACCCATAAAGAGGGAGAGTCCACTACTGCTACTGGCAGGGCATTCCATGAACTTACGACTCGCTGAGTGAAGAATCTACCCCTAACATCAGTCCTATATCTACCCCCCCTTAATTTAAAGCTATGCCCCCTTGTAATAGCTGACTCCATACGTGGAAAAAGGTTCTCACTGTCAACCCGATCTAACCCCCTAATCATCTTGTACACCTCTATCAAATCACCCCTAAACCTTCTTTTCTCCAATGAAAACAACCCCAAGTGCCTCAGCCTTTCCTCATAGGATTTTCCTACCATACCAGGCAACATCCTGGTAAACTTCCTCTGCACCCGTTCCAGTGCCTCCACATCCTTCCTATAGTATGGCGACCAAAACTGCACACAATATTCCAGATGCGGCCGCACCTCATGTGGAAGAGCAGAGAGTTAAAATGACAAGGCTAGCAGCTGAAGTGACTGATGATAATGTGTTGGTTCATAAAACACAGTTTGGCTTCCAGAAACAATTTCAGTTCATGAGGGATAGAAATTGGGGCAAAGGGAAATCCTCACATGGAAAGGGAAAGGTAGATCTCAGTGAAGATCATACCACAGGGTAAAAAAGAAACCCTTGAGGGGGACAAAGAAATTTAAAAACTCCAGTGTTTTCATTGTAATAAATTGGGCCACACGAAATCACAGTGTTGGTTGGCTAGGAGAAAGCCAGAGGTTAGAAAAATGGACGAGCCTGGGAATTTTGTTGGACTAGTAACAAAAAGCACAAGGGATGTTAGGCAACAGTCTCAGAGTGTACACGGTGATCACAGGTTGATTAAGGAGGAATGCCAGATCTGCTTAAAAAATATGCATGAAAGGGTACAGTTTATTCACATAGACCAGGAGTAGCAGGTAAGGAGGTTACAATATTAAGGGACACAGGATCCTCTCCATCTGTAATGCTGAAGGATGAGGAGATATGTACTCCTGAGGGACTATTGCCAGAAAAGGTACTGGTAACAGGAATTCATGGTGAGACAAAAAGTGCTCAGTTATGTAAAGTTATGTCCAGGGAAGAGTGGAGAATTTGTGGTAGGAGTACTGGACAAACTCTCAGGAATACAATTTGTCCTTGCCAATGATATAGCTGATTCACCAGTTGGTGTGCTGCCTACCCTAGTTGAAAAACCAGTGGAGACACAGGCAACTGAAGAAATGAAGGATGTTTATCTAGGAATTTTCCTGGATTGTGTGGTCACAAGATCACAGGGGCACAAGCTGAAGCAGGAGAGATCAAAAGGCACAGATAAGGAAGCTGACATAGCTTTATCCGAGACTTTCTTTTGACCATCTAAGTGGGAAGAGCAGGAGCAACTAGGTAAGAATGCCAGTATCTTTAGCTCTGCTATGCTTACTGAGTTACAGCAGAAAGATGAGAATGTAAAACAGTTGTATCAAAAGGCATTTACAGAGAAGGAGTGCAAATGCGTCCCTGTGTGTTGTTACTTAACAAATGATGTCTTAATGAGGAAATGGAGACCATCACACATTAAAGCAGATGAGGTGCTGCGAGTGGCACATGAGCCACCTTGGAGATCATTTAGGGGTGAGGAAAACACAGGCTAAAATACGAAGACATTTTTACAGGACTGGACTGCACAAGCATGCAGTTGAAGTTTGCCTGACATATCATACATGTCAGCTAATCGGAAAACCACAGACAGTAATAAAACCTGCACCTTTAATACCTATTGCAGCATTTGAGGAACCTTTCACAAGAGTCTTGATTGATTGAGTAGGTCCCCCACCTCAAACAAAAAATTAGAATAAATATTTATTAACAATAATGGGTGTGTCGACTAGATTTCCAGAGGTTATCCCATTATGCAACATCACCAGCTAAAAGGGTTGTAGAAAAATTACTTAAATATTTTACTAGATATGGACTACCAATAGAGATCCAGTCAGATCAAAGATCAAACTTCACTTCCAAACTATTCAAGGAGGTTATGGATAACTTGGGAATAAAGCAATTCAAATCTACAGTATACCATCCAAACCGCAGGGAGTGCTATAGAGATGACATCAAAGACGAAAAACCATGTTGAGGGCTTATGGTTAGGAGGTTCCAGATGGTTGGGATAAGGGAGTTTTGAATGAATTAACCATATTCAGTCCATTTGAATTAACTTTTGGGCATGAAGTAAGAGGACTGTTAAAATTGATTAAGGAGAAATTAATAAGTCAGAATTCAGAGACCACCCATTTGGATTATGTGTCACATTTTAGAGAACAATTAAATCGAGCTGGAAAGTTGGCTAGACAACATTTAAAAATATCACAGCATACAATGAAACAGGAAGCGGATAGGAAATCACAAGCTCGCAGTTTTGCAATTGGGGATAAGGTATTGGTGTTACTTCCAGTAACAGGTTAGCCTTTAAAAGCAAGATTTAGTGGAGAGGAAATTGAGTGAAGTGAACTACTTGATAAGGATTCCAGACAGTACAAAATCTCACAAAATATGTCATGTGAACATGCTCAAGAAGTATTATGATAGGGACGGAAAGCAAGAGGAGAAGTTGTTAATGATTATAGCATAGAAGGAAGAACTAAGCTCAGAGGATTCTAAATTGGACATTCCTCAAAACAAATTGGACAATGAGGAAGGTGTCAAAAATTGGGATAAATTATTGAATTACCTTCCACAAGAAAATTGAAATGACCTGAAAGCATTATTACTATCACATAGGGAGATACGCCAAAATAAACTGGCAGGTACTAACCTAATTGTGCATGATGTAGATATAGGAGATGCTGTTCCAATTAAACAACATCCTTCTCGGCAAAGCCCTCTAAAGGTTCAGAAGGAGATAGAGCACAT
Source organism: Chiloscyllium punctatum (assembly GCF_047496795.1). Classification (NCBI taxonomy): domain Eukaryota; kingdom Metazoa; phylum Chordata; class Chondrichthyes; order Orectolobiformes; family Hemiscylliidae; genus Chiloscyllium; species Chiloscyllium punctatum. Next base: position 38,888,901 of record NC_092779.1, read on the forward strand.
GGTCCAAGATGGCATAATCAAATTGAGTTACAGTGACTGGAGCTCACCCATAGTCATGGTGCCAAAGCCAGATTGTAACTGACGGTTATGTGTGGACTATTGCAAAGTCAACACTGTTACAAAGATTGATGCATATCCAATTCCACAGTTGGAGGACCGTGTCAAAAAAGTGGGACAAGCAACTTACATTTCCAAGTTGGACTCTCTCAGAGGCTACTGGCAAATACCTCTGTCAGAGAGAGCAAAGGGAATTTTAGCTTTCATAACGCCAAATGGACTATACCAGTTCAAAGTCATGCTATTTTGGTATGAAAAACGCTCCAGCCATATTTCAGAGACTGACTAATAAGGTAATTGCTGGGTTACCCAATTGTGCTATTTACATTGATAACCTGGTGATTTATAGTCATTCATGAAAGGAACATTTACAGCATTTATTGGATTTGTTCGATCAACTTCAGAAGGCAGGTTTGGTGATAAACCTGGCTAAAAGTGAATTTGCCAAAGCCCAAGTCACCTTCCTGGGCCATGTTATTGGACATGGACAAATGGCCCTGCAGGATGTGAAAATGAAAGTAATTGGGGTATTTCCCACATCACTGATGAGAAAAGCAGTACTATGGTTCCTGGGATTGAGTGGATTTTACCAATAGTTTGGGATGAACTTTAGCAGTGTGGCTGCTCCACTCACCGAATTATTAAAAAAGAGCAAGAAGTTTCAGTGGACAGTGGATTGTCAAAAGGCATTTGACAGCCTCAAAACAGTGTTAACCACTGCCCCAGTGTTAGTCACACTGGATTACAGAAAGCCTTTCAAGGTGGCTATCGATGTCAGTGATGTGGGTGTCAGTGCAGTGCTCATGCAGACGGATGACAAGGGAATAGAAAGACCCATCGGGTATTTTTCCAGGAAATTGAACATTCATCAACTGAAATATTCAACGGTGGAGAAAGAAACTTTAAGATTGATGTTGGCTTTACAACATTTCAGTGTCTATATGCATCTCAGACAATCGTATACGCTGATCATAACCCATTGACATTTGTTTCAAAATTTAAGGACAAAAATGCCAGCTTGTTTAGATGGAGCTTGTTGTTGCAGCCATTCAAATTGACAATTGTACATGCGGCAGGTCGAAAAAATGTGATTACCAATGCATTATCGAGACTCGAATGAGGTATGGAGGTATTCAGTGGTGGGTGTGCCACGGCTTGAATTTGCATGTAGTCGTGAATGTTTGCGTGTGTGTAGTCATTATAGTGTATATGTGTGTTTTAGACTACTAACCAATTTGTTTTTGAAGGGTTTTAAAAATGAAGCCATCTTTTGGAATTGGTGGTTCATTTTTTTAAAGAGGGGAGGTGTCACAAAACTGGTCCCTTTTTTCTGAAAGCTGTTCCTTTTCTCAAGGAGACTGTGTCCTCGGTTTTTCAGAGGGATCATAAACCAGCTCCTGGCTCCAAGGTGACTAACTTGGTACAGAGATTAAAGGGTATGGAGAAGCCTTTTTGTTCATATGGAAACAGATGATATTTCAGGCCAAAGTAGTTATGTTTTAGAACTGACCCGGAAAATGAAAGGGGAGTGGTCAGCTCTCCAGCTGAGCAGTTCAGTTCAGAACTAGTTGGGAGTTCAAAAGTGAGCTGTGTGGAATCAGGCTCTCTCTCTCCCCTACTGCCTTTCTAGAACATAGAACATAGAACATAGACAAAGAACAGTACAGCACAACAGGCCCTTCAGCCCACGATGTTGTGCCAACCATCGATCCTCAGGTATGCACCCTCAGATTTCTGTGACCATATGCATGTTCAGCAGTCTCTTAAATATCCCCAATGACCTTGCTTCCACAACTGCTGCTGGCAACACATTCCATGCTCTCACAACTCTCTGTGTAAAGAACCTGCCTCTGACATCCCCTCTATACTTTCCTCCATTGTTGTGGTTCTGTTCGCCGAGCTGGGAATTTGTCTTGCAAACGTTTCGTCCTCTGTCTAGGTGACATCCTCAGTGCTTGGGAGCCTCCTGTGAAGTGCTTCTGTGTTGTTTCCTCTGTCATTTATAGTGGCCTGTCTCTGCCGCTTCCAGAACCACAACAACGAGCACCCGAGCTACAAATCTTCCCTCAAACTTTGAATACTTTCCTCCAACCAGCTTAAGACTATGACCCCTCGTATTAGCCATTTCTGCCCTGGGAAATAGTCTCTGGCTATCGACTCTATCTATGCTTCTTATTATCTTGTATACCTCAATTAGGTCCCCTCTCCTCCTCCTTTTCTCCAATGAAAAAAGTCTGAGCTCAGTCAACCTCTCTTCATAAGATAAGCCCTCCAGTCCAGGCAGCATCCTGGTAAACCTCCTCTGAACCCTCTCCAAAGCATCCACATCTATCCTATAATAGGGCGACCAGAACTGGACGCAGTATTCCAAGTGCGGTCTAATCAAAATTTTATAGAGTTGCAGCAAGATCTCATGACTCTTAAACTCAATCCCCCTGTTAATGAAAGCCAAAACACCATATGCTTTCTTAACTCTGTCCACTTGGGTGGCAATTTTAAGGGGTCTATGTACCTGCACACCAAGATCCCTCTGTTCCTCCACACTGCCAAGAATCCTATCGTTAATCCTGTACTCAGCTTTCAAATTCGACCTTCCAAAATGCATCACCTCGCATTTATCCAGGTTGAACTCCATCTGCCACTTCTCAGCCCATCTCTGTATCCTGTCAATGTCCCGCTGCAGCTTACAACAGCCCTCTATACTGTCAACGACACCTCCAACCTTTGTGTTGTCTGCAAACTTACTGACCCATCCTTCAAAACCCTCATCCAAGTCATTAATAAAAATTACAAACAGTAGAGGCCCAAGGACAGAGCCCTGTGGAATACCACTCACCACAAATTTCCAGGCAGAATATTTTCCTTCTACTACTACTCGCTGTCTTCTGTTGGCCAGCCAATTCTGTATCCAGACAGCTAAGTTCCCCTGTATCTCATTCCTCCTAACCTTCTGAATGAGCCTACCATGGGGAACCTTATCTAACTTGAACCTGTAAGCATTTGTTCCTTTTTTCTAACTGTGTTTTATGGAGGTTTGCTTATTGGGACTGTTGAGTATGTTTGGAACAGCATTATTAAGTCTGGTTTGGATAGACTGAGTTCTGTAGGGGTTCTTTATTCTGGTCTTTATGTTTCATTCTGACATTTTGTGAATAAATTTTGTCTGTTTTAAAACCTGGTAGTCAACCTCACTAATTTACTCCAGGTAATTTTCACTGTAAACGTACCGAAACAAATTGCAAAGCTATGGTCTGGGCTGCCTGCTTAAGAATGTTTTGAGTGGTCTGATCTAGTCCATAACACTTGCTAAACAGTCTCCTATGGGAACTTTGTCGAACGCCTTACGTTCATATAGGTCATGTCCACCTCTCTGCCCTCATCATTGTTACTTCTTCAAAAAATGCAAACAAGCTCGTCTGACATGATTTCCCACGCACAAAGCCTTTCTGACTATTCTTAATCAGTCCTAGCCTTTCCAAATACATGTAACTCCTGTCCCTCAAGATTCCCTCCAACAACTTGCCCACCATCAATGTCAAGCTCACTGGTCTACAGTTCCCTGGCTTGTTCTTACCACCTTTCTTAAATAGTGGCACCATGTTAGCCAACCTCCAGTTTTCCAGCACCTCATCTATCTCTAATGATGATCCAAATATCTCAGCAAGGGGCCCAACTTCCCACAGAATACTATAGTACACCTGATCAGAAGCTAAAATACAAAAACTTTTACTGGCCTGGACTGCAGAAGGATGTAGTTGAATTTTGCCAGACAAGTCATACATGTCACATCATTGGAAAACTGCAGGCAATAATAAAACCCACACCTTTAATACCCATTCTTGCAGTTCTGCTTTTGAAAGCGTCTTAATACCTAAAATAAAAAGTGGGAATCAGTATTTGTTAACAACAATGGATGCCCACTAGATTTCTGGAAGCCATCCATTATGCATTATCACAGCTAAAAAGATTGTAGAAGAGTTACTCAAACTTTTCACTAGATATGGACTGTCCACAGAGATACCATCCAATCAAGGGTCAACTTTACATCAAAGTTATTCAGGGAAGTTATGGACAGCTTAGGATATAACAATTCAAATGCACTGTGTACCATCCAGTAGGAGGCATGGTGGCACAGTGGTTAGCACTGCTGCCTCACAGTGCCAGAGACCTGGGTTCAATTCCCATCTCGGGTAACTGTCTGTGTGGAGTTTGCACATTCTCCCCGTGTCTGCGTGGGTTTCCTCCAGGTGCTCTGGATTTCTCCCACAGTCCAAAAATGTGCAGGTTAGGTGAATTGGCCATGCTAAATTGCCCATAGTATTAGGTGAAGGGTAAATGTAGGGGTATTGGTGGGTCAGTGTGGATTTGTTGGGCCGAAGGGCCTGTTTCCACACTGTAAGTAATCTACTCTAAAAGAAAATCACAGAAAGTGCTAGAAAGGTGGCATCAGACATTAAAGACCATGTTAAGGGCTTATCATCGATACTATCCAGATCATTGGAATAAAGGAATTCCATTGTACTTTTGCCTTGAGAGATGCACCAAATATATTGAGCAAATTCAATCCATTTGAATTAGTTCTTTTTGGCATGAGGTGCAAGGACCACTGAAATTAATAAAGGAGAAATCGGTGAGTCAGAATTCAGAGATCACATACTTGGACTATGTGTCAAGTTTAGGGAATGGTTAAACAGAGAGGGGGAGTTGGCTAGACAGCATTTTAAAATACATGATGAATAGGAGGCTGACAAGAAATCAAAAACTCACAATTTTACTAATAGAGTCAAAGTGTTAGTGTTAATTCCTGTGATAGGTTAACCTTCAAAAGCAAGGTTAACTGGACCTCATCAAGTTACAAGGAGAGTGAATGAGATGAGCTACTTGATAAGGAGTCCAGATAGAAAGAAATCTCAGTATGCATCATGTGAATATGCCCACAAGGTATTTTGATAGGAAAGGAAAGCAAAAGGAAAATGTGTTACTGTTTTCAACACAAAGTGAAGAACCAAGGTCGGAGGATTCTGAGTTGGCCATTCCTCAAATTAAACTGGTCAGTAAGGAAGTTGTCAAAAATTGGGGTAAATTATTGAGTTACCTTCCAGAGAAAAACTGAGATAAACTGAAAGCGTTATTGCTATCTCATGGGGAGATATGTGGAAATAAACTTGGGAGTACTAATCTAATTATGTATTGTATAGATATAGGAAATGCTGCTCCAATTAAGCAACATTCTTATGGACTTAACTCTCTAAAGTTGGCACAGGTTCAATAAAGAGATTGAATGTCTACTCCAAGACAACATAATCAAAGTAACTGCAGCTCACCCATAGTAATGGTGCCAAAACCAGATAATATCTGGTGGCTATGTGTAGACTAACGCAAAGTCAATGCACTTACAAAGTCTGATTCATATCCAGTTCCATGTTTGGAAGACTGTATTGAGAACATGGCACAAGTAACTTATATTTCCAAGTTGGACTTATGCAAAGGATACTGGCAGGTACATTTATCTGAAAAAGCACAATTTTGGCTTTCATGACACTGAATAGACTGTGTCAATTTAAAGTCATGCCATTTGGTATGAAAAATGCACCAGCCACATTTTTAAAACTAACCAGGTTACCCAATTATATGATATACATTGATAACCTGGTGACGTTCAGTCACACATAGAACATAGAACATAGAAAAGTACAGCACAGAACAGGCCCTTTAGCCCACGATGTTGTGCTGAGGTTTAATCCTAACGTAAAATAAAATAACTTAACCTATGCACCCCTCAATTCACTGCAATCCATGTGCATGTCCAGCAGTCGCTTAAATGTCCCTAATGGCTCTGCTTCCACCACCAACACTGGCAACGCATTCCATGCATTCACAACACTGCGTAAAGAACCTTCCTCTACACTTTTCTCCTAATATCTTAAAACTATGACCCCTCGTGCCAGTCAATCCTGCCCTGGGGAAAAGTCTCTGGCTATTGACTCTATCTATTCCACTCATTACCTTGTATACCTCGATCAGGTCACCTCTCTTCCTCCTTCTCTCCGGAAAGACAAGTCCAAGCTTAGTCAATCTCTCTTCATAAGGCAAGCCCTCCAATCCAGGCAGCATCCTGGTAAACCTTCTTTACATCCACTCCAAAGCCTCTGTATATTTCTGATAATATGGCGACCAGAACTGGACACAGTATTCCAACTGTGGTCTCACCAGGGATTTGTAGAGCTGCAGCAAAACCTCGCAGCTGTTAAACTCGAACCCCCTGTTAATGAAAGCCAAAACACCATATGCTTTATTAATAACCCTATCCATTTGGGTGGCAACTTTGAGGGATCTGTGAACTTGAACACCAAGATCTCTCTGTTCCTCCACACTGCCAAGAATCCTGTCTTTAATCCTATATTCAGCATTCGAGTTCCAAAATGCATCACTTCGCATTTATCCAGGTTGAACTCCATCTGCCATTTCTCAGCCCAGCTCTGCATCCTGTCTATGATGTGCTGCAGCCTGCAATAATCCCGGACAATATCAACAGTAACTCCAGCCTTTGTGTCATTTGCAAATTTACTAACCCACCCCTCAACTTCCTCATCCAAGTTATTTATAAAAACTACAAAGAGCAGAGGCCCAAGAACAGAGCCCTGCGGGACTCCACTCAACACTAACCTCCAGGCAGAATACTTTCCATCTACAACCACTCTCTGCCTTCTGTCAGCCAACCAATTCTGAATCTAGATAGCCAAATCTCCCTGTATCCCATACCTCCTGACTTTATGAATGAGCTTATCGTGGGGAACCTTATCAAATGCCTTGCTGAAGTCCATAAAGTCCAGGGAAGGGCAGCATTTGTCTGAATTATTCAATTGACTTTGGGAGGCAGGTTTGGTGATAAACCTCATTAAGAGGGAATTTGCCAAAGCCTAACTCATGTTCCTGGGCTATTTTATTGGACATGGACTGATGGCCCTACAGAATGTGAAAACTATAGTTATCAGGGAGTTTCCATTATCATCGATGAGGCAAGCAGTACTATGATTCTTGGGATTGAATGGGATATATTGGAAACTTGTACTGAATTTTAGCAGTGTTCCCACTCCACTCCCTGAATTACTGAAGAAATGCAGGAAGGTTCAATGGACAGCAGAACGTCAGAAGGCATTTGATATCTTGGAAGCTGTGTTATCCACGGCCCCAGTATTAGCCACACGTAAGTACACAAAGCCGTTCAAGGTGGCTATCAATGCAAGTGATGTGGGTGTCAGTGCTGTACTACCAGAAGAAGATGATGAGAAGTAGAAAGACCTATTGGATATTTCTCCAGGAAATTGAACATTCGTCAACAAAAATATTCAACAGTTGGGGTGGCTCAGTGGTTAGCACTGCTACCTCAAAGTGCCAGGGACCTGAGTTTGATTCTAGCCTCAGTCTGTGTGGAGTTTGCACATACTCCTGTGTCGGCATGGGTTTCCGCTGGGTGATCCAGTTTCCTTCCACAATCACAAAGATGTGTATGTCAGGGAATGGGCCTCTTTGGAGGGTTGGTGTGGCCTTGTTGGGCCAAATGGACTGTTTCCACACTGTATGATTTCTGACACCTTCAGTTTGGTGTGACAACATTTCAAATTTTATGTTACCAGTAATTCCTGAAGAAGGGCTCATGCCCGAAACATTGATTCTCCTGCTCCTTGGATTCTGCCTGACCTGCTGCGCTTTTCCAGCAACACATTTTCAGTCAGTAATGTGTCTGAGACAATCATTTATACTGATCATCGCCAAATAAAGATTTTGGAGAAATTTAATGATAAAAACTCCAGACTGGTTAGGTGGAGCTTATTACTGCAGCCATTCAATTTGAAAATTATGCATGTGACAGGATGAGGAAAGCATAATTGCTGATGAGTTGTTGAAACTTGAATGAAGAAAGAAGGAGGCATTCAGTAGCAGGAGTAAACAGACTGAAATAGAATGTACCATTGCATTGTATATATATTGCAATGTACTAACAGAATAAGACTAAGGGGTTTAAAATGAAGCCATCTTTGTTATTGATAGTGCTTTTCTTTTTAAGGAGGAGATGTGATGATGCTGTCACTTTAAGAAAGTTATTTTGACCTTTTTTGACCTTTTTGACCTTTTTTATGGAGTGAGATCATTAAGGCAGAGGTGCTATTTAGTTTAACAATGGCAAGGGAGTGACCAGTTCTCTCAGTTCAGGTTTTTTTCTGGTTTGGTTTAGTCGTAGCGGTCACAAGGTCCAGAAAGGTTCCAAACTTCAGCAGAAGGTTCCTTACTGACTTTCCTGTCCGAAATCTCTTTGGAAGTTCTCCCCCTTGCCTGTAAGAATTTGTGTTTTAATCTATCTTTATGCCAAGGGGTATGTTTATGAAATGTTATTGGATTGGAACAGCTCCTTAGTTAAGTTGCTCTATTGGGTCAGTTAAGTTTTCCAATAGTTAAGTTATTCTAAATCCCATTTTTTATTTTGTTTGTGTTTCAACTGTTGTGGTTAAATTGTTTTGCTTAAAGCCGAGTGGTTTGACCAGCTGCATCATACATAGAATATTCACTGCACATCTGCCTTTAAAATCAGAAAAGTTGGGGACTAGGCTACCTTCTTAAAATATTTTGAAGAGATCTGACCTGGTCCATAACCATGTAAGTAAAAGGTGACATGGTGATGGGATACTGGCCTTTGGGGAGTTATTTCACCCTCCGCCTTTATTATTACTTATTTGGCTTATCTTCTGCCTTGGCCTTCTGTCCATAAACTCCTCATTTACCTACCACTTCCATCTCACTCTGTCCCTCTCTCTTTGCCCCATCTTCACCTATCTGCTCACCTCTCCCTTCCCCAAACTTCAGCATAAATAGCAGTTTCTCGTAGCTGAATTCAGTTCGGACGAAAAGTTATCAGACTCAAAACATTGACACTGCTTTCTTCCAACTACTGAACTTTTTGAATGTTGGTCCTTTGGAAAATGTGACTGGAGAGTTAATAATGGGGGATACAGAAGTGGCAGTTACAAAATCAATGTTCTGCTTCAGTTTTCATGGTGAAAGACATTAGGACTACCCAATAGAAACAAGTAATGCAAAGGTTATAAAAAAGGAGGAACTTAAAATAATCATCACTAGGAAAAAGGTACTGAACAAATTATTGGGAATGAAAGTAGACAAGTCCCTGTGGCCTGATGGCCAGGACCTGAGGGTCTTAAAAGAAGTGAGAGCAAAGAGTGTGGATCCTTTAGTTATAATATTCCAAAGTTCCTAAGATGCAGAGAAGGTTCCACAGGATTGGAGGAATGAGAGGGAGGCAGAAAGTGAGAATCTGTAGACCAGTTATTTAACCTGTTGTTAGGAAATTGATAGAAGCAATATCTGGACATTTAGAAAGTCAAAACATAATCCATCAGAGTCAGCATAGTTATATAAAAGATAGATTGTATTTTATGAATTTGCTAGAGTTATTTGATTAAGTAACAGACAAAGTGGATGATGGAGATCCTGCAGATACAGTATATCTGGACTTTCAGAAATGTTTGAGAAGGAACTGAAAAAAAAATTAATTTGAAGGTAAAAGATCACATGGGGTTAGGGATAATTTACTGGTTTGGAAAATGGATTGACTTACCACTAGAAGGCAGAGAGTAAGGAAAAATGGTTCTTTCATAAGATTCAGTCCTTAGGCCTTAGCAATTAATATAGATTATAAATTGTTTCGATGCGGGAGTAGAAAGTACTGCAGCCAAATTTGCAGATGATACTAAAATAGTTAGGAAAGTTCCATTGAAGAAATCAGAAACTTGTAAACATATGTGGATGAAGTTTAACATGGTTAAGTGTGAGGTTATCCATTTTGATTGGAGGAATAGAAAGACAATTTATTATCTAAATAGAAAGAAACTTCAGAGTGCTTTGGTGCAGAGGAATTTGGTTTCCTCATATGTGAATTGCAGAAAACTAATATTGTGGTACAGCAGATAATAAGGAAGGTAAATGGATTTTTGCCACTTATTGCTGAAGGAATAGAATATAGTAGTAGGGAAGTGTTGTTGCAACTGTAGAAGGTATTAGTGAGACTGCCTCTGGAGCATTGCATACAATTTTGGACTCCTTATTTGAGGAGGAATGTGGTTGTATTGGAGACAGTTCAGAAGAAGTTCACAAGATTGATGACAGAGATGAGGCATTTGTCTTCTTGTCTTCTTTAGATTAATTCCCCAATATACTCAACTTGACTAATGAGAACCTCTTGCCATTGAAGTTGTAGCACTGCTTGCACACCAGTCTCACGCTCTAAGTGGATCAGAACAGCATCCATATGACATCTAATTCTATTCAGTCAGGCAAGAAGAACTGACATATAATGCAGGAGTCACCAGAGGTCCTCCTCATACAGGTAATTGGTTTTCCATTCTGGATGCTGACGAGAGTGGTGGTTTCTCAAAAGAGTGATAAATGCAAACAGGAGGGAAGGAAAAAGAGAAGGGTGGTAAGGGTAAGGGTTCTTCTGTTAGAGAATCATACAGATATTTCTGTGTGTGTTAGGTTCATGGATGCTGTAGAATAGCTGCAGGATATTCTTATGGGTAAGAATCAGATTGTGGTCCACACCAGTACTAATGATATAGGCAGGAGGAGAAATGTGGTCCTGCAAACAGAATTTTGAAAGCTTGCTAGGTAATTAGCAATCAAAAGTAATAACGCCTGGGTTGGAACTCAGAAGGCAGTACCTAGAAGGAGGGATTAAGGTTCCTAGGTTATTGAACCTGGCTCTGGGAGAGATGGCAGCCTTACAAGCCTGATGCTTTGCACCTGAATAAAGCAAAACTGAGTTCCTTGTTTCAAACCCTCTAGGGCATTTTATTAATGCAGTTGGGAAAGTTTTAAACTGACACAGCAGGGCTTTGTAAACAAGGAGACAATTTAAAGTGTAAAACTGAGATGCACTAGCATATACTACATTTAAGAGGTGAAGTTGGAGTAAAGGAGAAAGTAACAAAGTCTAGATTAGAGTTACACTCCAGGATTGTCATCTAGAGTTAAGATTTTGTGCTGAAATAATGGGACAGAGGCTTGTACCCCATCACCAAGTCACCCTTTATTTACATGAGTGCATTCCATAGATTCTGACCAGCTTGCTCAGTGCCAATCCCTAAAATGAGATGACTCTGAGACTCTTTACAGCCAGGACTCCCTGATTTGGGGGCTGTTAACCAGGATCAATCAGGGATCTTATATTCTGAGAGCCTTTCTTGTTATTCTTGATGGAACTTTCTCACACCAAAGATGACTGCCAAACCTTCCTTCTTTATCTTGGCACATTTGCACTCGGCATCAGCTAAAGTCTCGGAAGCAAATGCTATCAAGTGTTCCTCTCCGCTGGGCCACCAGCGAGCCATCACTACCATCACTACTGTACAAGGAGGCATCGCATGTCAGCACTACATCTTGCTTAGGATCATAGTGGGCCCCAACATCTTAGATGCTGATAGCTGTTTTTTCACTTCCCTATAGGATACTTCTTGGCTACAAGACAATTTGCAAGGCTGTCCCTTTTTCAATAATAGATTCAAGGGTGCCAAGATGTTACATATAAATTATCTGTAGTAAATCACCATACCAAGGAGAGATCTAAACTCTAGTACAGACATGTGAGCTGGGGCACCTTTGATTACCCTCACTATCTTCCATGGGTGTATCCCACTCTTGTCGCCACTGAAGTAACTGCATCAAGGCTGGTATCCCGTCACGAAGTCACCCTTTATTTACACGTGTACAGTACATGGGCTTTGACTAGCTATCTCAGAGCTAGTCCTGGAAGTGACAACACGCTGTGACTCTCCTGTTTATACCTATCTCAGCCACAGCTTGCTGAAAGCCTCAGGTTAACAGCCCCAGTCAGGGATCTCATATTCAATGTGATCCACCTGGCCAATCATGTTCTAATTATGACAATGGCGATAACGGATAACTGTCTCAAGGAATGGCAGGACCTCATGTCAAATTGTCCAGGTTACAATATGTTCAGAAAACATAGGAAATAAGGAAAATAGAGCAAGGATGGTGTTTTTGGTTAAGGATACCGCTGTTGTGCTGAAAAGGGAAATCAGGAGGGCAAAAAGGGGACATGGGATAGCTTTGGAAAACAGAATTAAGGAGAATGCAAAGAGTTTTTACAAATATATTAAGGACAAAGGGTAACTAAGGAGGGGGCATTGCTTTAAATTAAGGGGGGATAGATATAGGACTGATGTTAGGGGGAGGTTCTTCACTCAGCGAGTCGTAAGTTCATGGAATGCCCTGCCAGTAGCAGTGGTGGACTCTCCCTCTTTATGGGTATTTAAGCGGGCATTGGATAGGTATATGGAGGATAGTGGGTTAGTGTAGGTTAGGTGGGCTTTGATCGGCGCAACATCGAGGGCCGAAGGGCCTGTACTGCGCTGTATTCTTCTATGTTCTATGTTCTATGTTCTAGAATAGTGCCCCTCAAAGATTAGCAAGGCGGCCTTTGCGTGGAGCTGCAGCAAATGGGGGATATACTAAATGAATATTTTGCATTAGTATTTACTGTGGAAAAGGATATGGAAGATATAGACCGTAGGGAAATAGATGGTGACATTTTGCAAAATGTCCATATTCCAGAAGAGGAAGTGTTGGATTTCTTGAAACAGGTAAAGGTGGATAAATCCCCAGGACCTGATCAGGTGTACGCGAGAACTCTGTGGGAAGCTAGAGAAATGATTGCTGGGCCTCTTGCTGAGATATTTGTATCATCGATAGTCACAGGTGAGGTACCGGAAGACTGGAGGTTGGCTAACATGGTGCCACTGTTTAAGAAGGGTGGTAAGGACAAGCCAGGGAACTATAGACCAGTGAGCCTGATGTCGGTGGTGGGCAAGTTGTTGGAAAGAATCCTGAGGGACAGGATGTGCATATATGTGGAAAGGCAAGGACTGATTAGGGATAGTCAACATGGCTTTGTGCGTGGGAAATCATGTCTCTCAAACTTGATTGTTACTTCCTCAAAAAAACTCAAAGAGGATTGATGAGGACAGAGCGGTAGATGTGGTCTATATGGACTTCAGTAAGGCGTTCGACAAGGTTCCCCATGGGAGACTGATTAGCAAGGTTAGATCTCATGGAATACAGGGAGAACTAGCCATTTGGATACAGAACTGGCTCAAAGGTCTAAGTCAGAGGGTGGTGGTGGAGGGTTGTATTTTCAGATTGGAGGCCTGTGACTAGTGGAGTGCCACAAGTGTCGGTACTGGGCCCTCTACGTTTTGTCATTCACGTAAATGATTTGGATGTGGGTATCAGAGGTACAGTTAGTAAGTTTGTAGGTGACACCAAAATTGGAGGTGTAGTGGACAGCGAAGAGAGTTACCTCAGATTACAACAGGATCTGGACCAGATGGGCCAATGGGCTGAGAAGTGGCAGATGGAGTTTAATTCAGATAAATGCGAGGTGCCACATTTCGGGAAAGCAAATCTTAGCAGGACTTATAAACTTAATGGTAAGGTCCTAGGGAGTGTTGCTGAACAAAGAGACCTTGGAGTGCAGGTTCATAGCTCCTTGAAAGTGGAGTCGCAGGTAGATAGGATAGTGAAGAAGGCGTTTGGTATGCTTTCCTTTATTGGTCAGAGTATTGAGTACAGGAGTTGGGAGGTCATGTTGTGGCTGTACAGGACATTGGTTAGGCCATTGTTGGAATATTGCATGCAATTCTGGTCTCCTTCCTATTGGAAAGATGTTGTGAAACTTGAAAGAGTTCAGAAAAGATTTACAAGGATGTTGCCAAGGGTGGAGGATTTGAGCTATAGGGAGTAGCTGAACAGGCTGGGGCTGTTTTCCCTGGAGCGTTGGAGGCTGATGGGTGACCTTATAGAAGTTTACAAAATTATGAGGGGCATGGATAGGATAAATAGGCAAAGTCTTTTCCCTGTGGTCGGGGAATCCAGAACTGGAGGGCATAGGTTTAGGGTGAGAGGGGAAAGATATAAAAGGGACCTACAGGGCAACTTTTTCACACAGAGGGGGATACGTGTATGGAATGCGCTGCCAGAGAAAGTGGTGGAGGCTGGTACAATTGCAACATTTAAGAGGCATTTGGATGGGTATATGAATAGGAAGGGTTTGAAGCGATATGGGCCAGGTGCTGGCCGGTAGGACTAGATTGGGTTGGGATAACTGGTCGGCATGGACGGGTTGGACCAAAGGGTCTGTTTCCATGCTGTACATCTCTATGACACTCTGAGAGAGCTCCAGAGAGGTCATGGTAGACAAGCAGGAAGCTGGAAGAACATAGCATGCCAGTCAACATTGAGAAGTGGAGAAGTCAATGTTTCAGGTGTATCCCTTCTTCCGGACTGGGAATCAGAGTAAGGGGAGTTGCAGACTAAAGGGTGGGGTGGGGTGGGGAGAGTTTTTGGTGGTGTGCGGAGAGTGGCGAAGTGGTGACATAGTGATAGGTGAACACTGGTGGAGGGTACAGCCTGGTGGAGGGTACAGCCTGGTTGGTCAATCGGGGGATCGAATCTGGTTGGTAGCTGGAAGGAAGGGTTGGTCAGAAGAATAAAAGGGAGGCCAAGGAGGGACTGGAAAGGGAGCTGGGATATGGGAAGGGAAGCTTTTTGAAGTTGGAGAACTCCGTGTTGAGTCACAAAATTGATTTGACTGGAGCTAAGGAACAAAAAGAATGCAATTAAATTGCTTTTTAAGTAGTAGGAAGAATGTCCAGTAAAAATCTGCCAGTACATTATAAATAGATGCAAATGTTTTTGAGTAAATAAGGTCACCATTACATAGTTAAACAATGTAGACTGGGATAGTTGTAATATAAAGGGCAGTAGGAGGCGAGCATTCCCAGGTTGTGCAAAGAGAATTTCCAATAATAGTATTTGTTCATTCCAAAAGAAAAGGGCCAAGTTGATCAAATTTCAATCGGGGAATATAATGGGGAGAGTGATCATTGTATCATAGATTCAGGATGTTGGTGGAAAAGGACACCTAACAATCTAAAGTAAGGATAATCAAATGGCGGACAGCTGACTAGCTTTGTATCTTTTGTGATTTTTTTTGTGTGTATATCATTCATGTTGTCTTGGCACTAACACACTGAGTTGCCTCAAGGGGGGGGCTGGAGACAGACACTCCCCAGAATCCTTAGCGAACTGAGTTCCCTCTGCGAGTGGCAGTTGTGCGCAGGTGCAGGAATATTCGGACAGGCGGCGCAAGATGGCGGTGGACTGGGTTGGTTTTGGTTATGCGGCGTTGGTGGCTTCAGGAGGTGTGATCGGTTATATTAAAGCGGGTAAGAACTAATGACCAAATGTGTAACGGGGCTTGACCCTGCACTGACATTGGTGCATTTTTATGAAGCCGCAATGTTTGGGAATTTCTCGGGTTTTTCTTAGCCGGAGAACGAGTGTCCTCCCGCCTTAACGATGTTATTTTTTTCTGAGTGAGGGGTTAGCAGAAGAGGTTGGTAAGAAATATTTCATGCAAATGTAAAACAAGTAACGAGGTAGAGAGTATAGATGGAATGTTGAGTTGATATTGTTCCTATGTCTTCAGAGGAGGAGGGTCAATCATGTGAGCGCGGAGATAGAAATAGCAGAGGCATTGTCGTGAACTAGCCAAATACTAGGATTCAAGCCAGAGGATTGGCGATCGTCTTTCTTGAATAATGGCAATGAGAATTTAGTTTGTTTTGTGGCGCTGGAGTAATATTCCACCCTTTAAAAGTCTGCTTCAAATCCCACCTGATTCGGAGGCGTGTCGTTAACATCCGAAAAGTCATAGAGATGTACAGCATGGAAATAGACCCTTCGATCCAACCCGTCCATGCCGATCAGATATCCCAACCCAATCTAGTCCCATTTGCCAGCACCTGGCCCATATCCCTCCAAGCTCTTCCTATTCATATACCCATCCAGATACCTTTTAAATAATTGTATCAGCCTCCACCACTTTCTCTGGCAGCTAATTCCACGCATGCACCATTCTGTGTGGAAAAAGATGCCCATTAGGTCTCTTTCATATCTTGCCCCTCTCACCCTAAGCCTGTGCCCTCCAGTTCAGGAGTCCCTCCACCCCAGGGAAAAGACCTTGTCTGTTTATCCTATCCATGCCCTTCATGATTTTATAAACCTTTATAAGGTCACCCCTCAGCCTCTGATGCTTCAGGGAAAACAGCCCCAACCTATTCGACTTCTCCCTATAACTCAAACCCTGGCAACATCCTTGTAAATCTTTTATGAACCATTTCAAGTTCCACACCATCCTTGCAATAGGAAGGAGACCAGAATTGCACGCAATATTCCAAAAGTGGCCTCACCAGCATCCTGTATAGCTGCAACATGACCTCCCAACTCTCATACTCAATAAGGCAGAAGTGGGTATTGCAGATGCTGGAGACTAGAGTCTCAGGGAGTTAGGATAGTGAAGGCGGTGTTTGGTATGCTTTCCTTTCTTGGTCAGAGTGTTGAGTATAGGAGTCAAGATTAGAGTGGTGCTGGAAAAGCACAGCAGGTCAGGCAGCACCCGAGGAGTAGGAAAATTGACTTTTTGGACAAAAGCCCTTCATCATGCTTTTCCAGCATCACTCTAATCTTGACTCCTATACTCAATACTCTGACCAAAAAAGGAGAGCATACCAAACACCGCCTTCATGATCCTAACTCCCTGCGGCAGTGTTCAAGAAGCTCTGAACCTGCATTCCAAGATCTCTTTGTTCAGCAACACTCCTTTGGACCAAATAACCAAATCAGGAAGTTGTAGGCAGTTGGGCTTAGCTGTATTAGTCACGATAAAGTTGTCAGAATCTGTGATAAAGACTACTTGGTATAGGCCAGTCAGATCATCCAGTTTGCTCCGCCGTCCAGAGATACATCTTCAATTAACTTTCCTGCCTTTTCCCCATAATGTTGATTTCCTTACTGATTAAAAATCTGTCTATCTTTGTCTTGAATAAACTTAACAACCCAGCTTCAGAGCCCTTTGTGGTATAGAATTCCACAAATAGAGCAGATGAATGCATGGCTGAGGAGCTGGTGTATGGGAGAAGGATTCACATTTTTGGATCATTGGAACCTCTTTTGGGGCAGAAGTGACATGTACAAGAAGGACGGATTGCACCTAAATTGGAAGAGGACTAATGTACTGGCAGGGACATTTGCTGGAACTGCTTGGGAGGATTTAAACTAGTAAGGTGGGGGGGTGGGACCCAGGGAGATAGTGAGGAAAGAGATCGATCTGAGACGGGTACAGCTGAGAGCGGAAGTGAGTCAAACAGTTAGGGCAGGCAGGGATAAGGTAGAACTAATAAATTAAACTGCATTTATTTCAATGCAAGGGGCCTAACAGGGAAGGCAGATGAACTCAGGGCATGGTTAGGAACATGGGACTGGGATATCATAGCAATTACGGAGACATGGCTCAGGGATAGGCAGGATTGGCAGCTTAATGTTCCAGGATACAAATGCTACAGGAAGAATAGAAAGGGAGGCAAGAGAGGAGGGGGAGCGGCCTTTTTGATAAGGGACAGCATTACAGCTGTGCTGAGGGAGGATATTCCCAGAAATACATCCAGGGAAGTTATTTGGGTGGAACTGAGAAATAAGAAAGGGATGATCACCTTATTGGGATTGTATTATAGACCCCCCAATAGTCAGAGGGAAATTGAGAAACAAACTTGGAAGGAGATCTCAGCTATCTGTAAGAATAATAGGGTAGTTATGTTCGGGGATTTTAACTTTCCAAAGATCGACTGGGACTGCCATAGTGTTAAAGGTTTAGATGGAGAGGAATTTCTTCAGTGTGTACAAGACAATTTTTTGACTCCGTATGTGGATGTACCTACTAGAGAAGGTGCAAAACTTGACCTACTCTTGGGAAATAAGGCAGGGCAAGTGACTGAGGTGTCAGTGGGGGAGCACTTTGGGGCCAGCGACCATAATTCTATTCGTTTTAAAATCATGATGGAAAAGGATAGACCAGATCTAAAAGTTGAAGTCCTAAATTGGAGAAAGGCCAATTTTGACAGTATTAGGCAAGAACTTTCGAAGGTAAAAACAATGACTGCAGATGCTGGAAACCAGATTCTGGATTTGTGGTGCTTGGATGCTGCCTGAACTGCTGTGCTCTTCCAGCACCACTAAGCCAGAACTTTCGAAAGCTGACTGGGGGCAGATGTTCGCAGATAAAGGGATGGCTGGAAAATGGGAAGCCTTCAGAAATGAGATAAAAAGAATCCAGAGAAAGTATATTCCTGTCAGGGTGAAAAGGAAGGCTGTTAGGTATAGGGAATGCTGGATGAATAAAGAAATTGAGGGTTTGGTTAAGAAAAAGAAGGAAGCATATGTCAGGTATAAACAGGAAAGATCGAGTGAATCCTTTGAGTATAAAGAAAGTAGGAGTATACTCATGAGGGAAATCAGGAGGGCAAAACAGGGACATAATTCTTTGGCAAATAGAATTAAGGAGAGTCCAAAGGGTTTTTACAAATTTATGAAGAACAAAAGGGTAACTAGGGAGAGAATAGGGCTCCTCAAAGATCAGCAAGACGGCCTTTGTGTGGAGCCACAGAAAATGGGGGAATACTAAATGAATATTTTGCATCAGTATTTACTGTGGAAAAGGATATGGAAGATATAGACTGTAGGGAAATAGGTGGTGACATCTTGCAAAATGTCCAGATTACAGAGGAGGAAGTGCTGGATGTCTTGAAACGGTTAAAAGTGGATAAATCCCCAGCACCTGATCACGTGTACCCGAGAACTCTGGGAAGCTAGAGAAGTGATTGGGCCTCCTGCTGAGATGTTTGTATCATCGATGGTCACAGGTGAGGTGCGGGAAGATTGGAGGTTGGCAAATGTGGTGCCACAGTTTAAGAAGGGACAAGCCAGGGAACTATAGACCAGTGAGCCTGACCTCGGTGGTGGGCAAGTTGTTGGAGGGAGTCCTGAGGGACAGGATCTAAATGTATTTAGAAAGGCAAGGACTGATTAGGGATAGTCAACATGGCTTTGTGCGTGGGAAATCATGTTTCACAAACTTAATTGAGTTTTTTGAAGAAGTAACAAAGAAGATTGAGGGTAGAGCAGTAGATGTGATCTATATGGACTTCAGTAAGGCGTTTGACAAGGTTCCCCATGGGAGACTGATAAGCAAGGTTAGGTCTCACGGAATACAGGGAAGACTAACCATTTGGATACAGAACTGGCTCAAAGGTAGAAGACAGGGTGGTGGTGGAGGGTTGTTTTTCAGACTGGAGGCCTGTGACCAGTGGAGTGCCACAAGAATCGGTGTTGGGCCCTCTACTTTTTGTCATTTACATAGTTTGTATGCGAGCATAAGAGGTACAGTTAATAAGTTTGTAGATGACACAAAAATTGGAGGTGTTAGTGGACAGCGAAGGGGGTTACCTCAGATTGTCCGAAAAAGTTGCCCCTTTTTCACACAGAGGGTGATACATGTATGGTATGCGCTGCCAGAGAAAGTGGTGGAGGCTGGTACAATTGCAACATTTCAGAGACATTTGGATGAGTATATGAATAGGAAGGGTTTGGAGGGATATGAGCTGGGTGCTGGAAGGTGGGACTATATTGGGATGGGATAACTGGTCAGCATGGACGGGTTGGACCGAAGTGTCTGATCCATGCTGTACATCTCTATGACTCTAAGTTCCTCTTAGTCATAGTCATCTAGCATGGAAAGAGTCCCTTTGATTCAACTTGTCTATGTTCAGCAGGCATCACAATCTGACACAGTCCCAATTGCCTGCATTTCATTCATATCCCTCTTCCTTTCCCATTCATATAACCATTTGGATATATTTTAAATGTTGTAATTGTACCTGCCTCCACCAGTTTCACTGGCAGCTCACTTCCATACACGCACTGCCCTCTGCGTGAGAATGTTGCCCTTTATGCCCTTTATAAATCTTTCCACTCTCACCTTAAGCCTATGCCTCTAGTTTTGGATGCCCCACCCTCGGGAAAAGACCTTGGCTATTCAGCCTATCCTAACCCCTCATAATTTATCCAACTGAGGTCACCTCTTACTCTCCAGGAGAAAAAAGCCCCAACCTATTCAGTCTCTCATTTTAATTCAATCCTTCAGTCCTAGCAACATCCCTGTAAGTCTTGTCTGCATCTTTTTAAGTTTTACAATATCCTTTGTATCTGTTTTAAATGTGTAAAGCAATCCCAATTTTTGTTCTCTGAGATAAATGGCCCAAAACTGTTGACAACTATGCTCTGATTAGGACTTTCTATAGTTTTAGCAAAACTTTCCTCCTTTTGTATAACCCACTGAACTTGGATCCTAACTTTATATTCACAAGAACTCCCAAATTCTTTTGTTCTTTAGCTTTCTGAATTTAAATAATATTTAAATTTAGTGTTTGCAAATCAAAACTCAAGGAGGTTAGGAGAGCTAAAAGGGGACATGAAAGGATACCAACAGGTAAAATAAAGGAAAATTCTTTGGTGTTTTGCAGGTGCATTAAGGGTAAAAGAATGAGAGAAAATGTAGAGCATGTTAAGAGAAATAAGGTAAGTTGTGCGTAGAGCCAAAGGATGAAGGTAGGACTCTAAATAAATACTTTGTGTCATAGTAGTGGCGAGAGAGGTGGCATGGATGTAGAAATCAGGGAGTCAGTCTGTAATACAGTTAAAGAAATTAGCAGAGATAGGAGGTTCTGAGTGGTCTGACAGTCTTATAAGTTGATAAATCTCCAGGATGGAATGAAATGTATCCCAGGGATAGGAAGGAAGGAAATAGCAGTGAGTGTTTGCAGAAATATTTATTTTGTCTCTGGCCACAGGGGAGTTGCTGGATGACAACTATTGTGGTACCATTATTTAAGAAGGGAGTAAGAGATATACTAGGAAACTAGAGACTAGTCAGTCTAGCCTCTGATGGAGAAACTGTTGGAAGCAAGAACAGAGGGGCTTCTTGTCAAAACGAAGAAGGCAGCTTACGTAAGATGGAGGAAGCAAGCACAGCTTCAGAGGAATACAGGTTTACGATAAAGGAGGTCAGAAATTCACTGAGGAGAGCTAGGAGGGGGCACGAAAAAGGCTTGCTGGAAGGATTAGGGAGTACCCAAAGGCATTTTACTCATAGGTGAGGAATAAAAGAATGATCAAGAAGAAGGTAGGGCCGGTCAGGGATAGCATAGGGAACTTGTGCGTGGAGCCTGAGCAGATAGGGGAAGCCCTAAATGGGTTTCTTGCTTTGGTTTCACTAAGGAAAGGGACCTTATTGTGAATGAGAACTTTGAGGAGCTGGGAAAAAGGCTTGAACAGATCAAGATTGATGAAGTTGATGTGCTGGAAATTTTGGCAAACATCTGAAATGGGCGGCACGGTGGCACAGTGGTTAGCACTGCTGCCTCACAGTGCCTGAGACCTGGGTTCAATTCCCGTTTCAGGCGACTGACTATGTGGAGTTTGCACATTCTCCCTGTGTCTGTGTGGGTTTCCTCCGGGTGGTCTGGTTTCCTCCCATAGTCCAAAGATATGCAGGTCAGGTGAATTGGCCATGCTAAATTGCCCGTAGTGTTAGGTAAGGGGTAAATGTAGGGGTATGGGTGGGTTGCGTTCGGCGGGTCAGTGTGGACTTGTTGGGCCAAAGGGCCTGTTTCCACACTGTAATGTAATGTAATCTAATCTAATCAAAAATTGGTATTTCCCCAGGGCTAGGCCAGATTTATCCTAAGTTGCTCCAGGAAGAGAGAAAGGAGGTTGCTAAGCCGCTGGCGAAGATCTTTGCCTCCTCACTCTCCACGGGAGTCGTATGGGAGGATTGGAGGGAGATGAATATTGTTCCTCTTTCCAAGAAGAAGAATAGGGAAGTCCCTGGCCATTACAGACCAGTCAGACCTAGGTCTGTGGTCAACAAGGTTTTGGAAAAAATTGAGGAATAGGATTTATGACTATTTGGAAAAGCATAGGGTGATAAAAGACAGTCAGCATGGCTTTGTGAGGGGCAAGTCATGTCTCACAAATCGTACTGAGGCATTTGAGGAGGTGACGAGACAGGTTGTTGAAGGTTGAGCAGTGGATGTAGTGTATATGGACTTCAGCAAGGCATTTGATAAGGTTTCCCATGGTAGGCTCGCTCATAAAGTCAGGAGGTATGGGATACAGGGAGAATTGGCTGGCTGACAGAAGACAGAGAGTGGTTGTAGATGGAAGGTATTCTGCCTGGAGGTCACTGTTGAGTGGGGTCCCGCAGGGCTCTGTTCTTGGGCTTCTGCTCTTTGTAGTTTTCATAAATGATTTGGATGAGGAGGTTGAGGGGTGGGTTAGTAAACTTGCCGATGAAGCAAAGGTTGGAGATGCTGTTGATCGTATCGAGGGCTATTGCAGGCTGCAGCGCTACATATACGGGATGCAGAGCTGGGCTGAAAAATGGCAGATGGAGTTCAACCTGGATAAATGTGAAGTGATGCATTTTGGAAGGTCGAACTGGATGTGGAGGAACAGAGAGATCTTGGTGTTCAAGTACATAGGTCCCTCAAAGTTGCCACCCAAGTGGATAGGGTTGTTGAGAAAGCATATGATGTTTTGGCTTTCATTAACAAGGGGATCAAGGTTAAGAGCTGAGAGGTTTTGCTGTAGCTCTACAAGACCCTGGTAAGACCACACTTGGGATATTGTGTCCAGTTATGGTTGCCCTATTATAGGAAAGATATGGAGGCTTTGGTGAGGTTGCAACAAAGGTTTACCAGGCTGCTGCCTGAACTGGAGAGCTTGCCTTATGGAGAGAGGTTGACCAAGCTTGGACATTCCCCTCTGGAGAGGAGGAGGAAGAGAGGAGACTTGGTCAAGGTATACAAGGTAATGAGAGGCTTGGATAGAGTCAATAGCCAGAGACTTTTCCCTGGGACAGGATTGACTGGCACGAGGGGTCGTAGTTTTAAGATATTAGGAGGAAGGTATTGAGGTAGGTTTTTTTACGCAGAGAGTTGTGAATGCATTGCCAGCGGTGGTGGTAGAAACAGAGCCATTAGGGACACTTAAGTGACTGCTGGACATGCACATGGACAGCAGTGAATTGAGGTGTGCATAGGTTAGGTTATTTTAGATTATGAATAATCTTAGGCACAATATGGTGGGCCGAAGGCCCTGTTCTGTGCTGTGCTTTTTTATGTTCTATGTGATCGGACCACGGGTAACTGAAACTGCTGAAAACTGTGGATACGGTGGTCGCCCTGTACTTCACATTGGTATTCACAAAGGAGACGGACGTGGTGAATAGATTCAGGTATATTAATATTCTAGGTAATGTCAATATAAAAAAGAAGTGGTGTTTGGGTCCTTTGAAAAAATAGACAGCTCCCTAGCACTTGATGGGATTGATCCCAAAATGCTGAGAGATGGCAGGTAAGGAAATTGCTGCAGCCTTGTATGATATCTTTACCTACTCCTTAGTCACAGGAGAGGTCCCAGTGGAATAGAGAGTAGCCTTTGTTTAAGAAGGGCAACAGGAATAATCTGGGAAATTACAAGCTGGTGAGAGCTATGTTAGTGGTAGGTAAATTATGAGAGAAGATTTTTAGAGAACAATTTACTCACATTTGGAATGATATGGATGTATTAGTAATAGTTAGCATGGCTTTGTGTGTGGAAGGTCACGTCTCACAAACTTGATTGCATTTTTGAGGAAGTTACAAAGTTGATTGAAGACAAGGTAGTGGATGTTATCTATATGGACTTGAACTGAGAAATAAGAAAGGGATGATCAAATTGTTGCAATTATTCTGTAATTCCCCCCAGTAGTCAGCAGGAAATAGAGAAACAAATTTATATGGAGATCTGTTGTCTCTAAGAACACCAGGGTAATAATGGCAGGTGATTTTAACTTTCCAAATATAGCTTTGGCAAATAGGTTTAAGATGAATCCAATTGGAGTTTGTAAATATATTAAGGACAAAAGGGTAACTCAGGAGAGAATTGGACACCTCCAAGATCAGCAAGGCAGCCTATGTGAGGATTCGCAAGAGATGAGGTCGTAAACCAGTATTTTGCTTCAGAGCTTTCTGTGGAGAACAACATGGAAGATATAGAACGTGAAGAAATAGATGGTGACATCTTGAAAAATGTCCATATTACAGAGGAGGAGGTGCTGCATGTCTTAAAATGCATAAAGGTGGATAAATCTGGTGTATGCTAGAAGTCTCTGGGATCTAGGGAATTGATTATTGGGCTACTTATTGAAATATATGGGTCAAGGATATTCACAGGTAAGGTGCCAGAGGACTGGATGTTGGCTAACGTGATGCCACTATTTAAGAAAAGTAGTAAGGAAAAGCTAGAGAACTATAGACTGGTGAGCCTGACATCGGTGATGGGCAAGTTGTTGGAGAGAATCCTGAGGGTAAGGATTTACATGTATTTGGATAGGCAAAGACTGATTGAGGATAGTCAATGTGGCTTTGTGCATGGGAAATCACATCTGTCTGACTTGAAGAAGGAACAAAGAGGATTGATGAGGGCAGAGTGATGAATGTGATTTATATAGACTTCACTAAGGTGTGGAAACATATTGCAGGTTACAGAGGTACATATCATGGGTGGCACGGTGGCACAGTGGTTAGCACTGCTGCCTCACTGCGCCAGAGACCTGGGTTCAATTCTCGCCTCAGGCAACTGACTGCTTGAAGTTTGCATGTTCTCCCCATGTCTGCGTGGGTTTGCTCCGGTTTCCTCCCACAATCCAAAAATGTGCAGGTTAGGTGAATTGGCCATGCTAAATTGCCTGTAGTGTTAGGTGAAGGGGTAAGTATAGGGGAATGGGTCTGTGTGGGTTGTGCTTCGGCGGGTCGGTGTGGAGTGGTTGGGCCGAAGGGCCTGTTTCCACACTAAGTAATCCAATCTAATAGATAAGACTTAGTATCCCTACAGTGTGGAAAAAGACCCTTCAGCCTAACAAGTCCACACCAACCCTCTGAAGAGTAACCCACCAGACCCACTCCCCTACCCAATATTTACTCATGACTAATGCACCTAATCTACACATCCCTGAACACAATAGGCAATTTAGCATGGCCAATTCACCTAACCTGCATACCTTTGGACTGTGGGAGGAAACCAAAACAACTGGCGGAAACCCAAACAGACACTAAAGCATAACCACTGACCCAACTCGAGGCACTCAATCAATTTGTTTTAAGATTACAAGTTTGATAGTTTTAAAAAGGACATAATGTTATCTAATTTCAATATAAAAACAAAACCTGCCCAATCTCTCAGCCCACAGAACAGTAAATTGAGATATTGATTCAAACAAGGCAAAACAGTTAGTTAAAAGGATTTTCTGAACTGATATTTTAACAAACCAACATTTTTAAACATCAAACACTCAGCATGACACAATTTACATTACAACTGCCTTTTTCAACCCAAGTATTACTTCAACCTTAATTTCAGCGTTTCTCATTTTTTATTTCATCCTCTCACGAAAATTACATTTCTAAAAAGAGAAGACCCTCGCAGCGGACCACATAGCGCTGCAATCCAAGCCACTGTATTCACCCAAAACAAAGACTCAGTCTCAAATTTCACCACTAGGGGACTTTAACCCCTTTCTCACTTTACTCCTCACAGGGGCTCAAACTTCACTGAAACTCAGAAGACCCAAATCCCAGTTTCTCAGCGCACTGGGGACTTCACTGGCTTTACATAATGAATACTTTTTACCTTGTTAAACTGACCTTACATACTGAATTCTTCCAATATTGTTAAATGGCTCTACATAATGAATGTTTTTCCACCTTGTTAATCCATTACCCTTTCCTCCAGCACACTTATTAACTGCAAGTTCTTATCTGATCTGAGTCATGCTCAGCTGAGCCTCTTGTTTCACAAAACTGAAAACTTACTCTTTCCCGACCTGCTCATACCCCATACACTTTCTCACTGGAGCCCCTATTGTTTGTTTTATGTTGAATTAGATCGGAAGTTGTCTTAGTAACAGGCAAGAAAGGGTAATGGTCTGACCTTGCAGATGGAAAGCTATTTCAAGTGGTGTACTACAGGGCTTGGTGTTGGGACCTGTTTGCTTTACACATGAATGATTTTGTCACCACAAAATTGGCCATTTGGTGGATAATGCAAAAAATAGCTATAAATTATATAGGTGAGTTTGAGGAGTGGGCAGTAAAATGGCAGATGGAGTTCAAATTGTCAGTATGTGGTAATGCATTTAAGGAGGTCAAACAGTAAAAAGAATACATAACAAACATGTCTACACAGACGAAACTGAGGACTGCAGACACTGGAGATCAGAGTGTGGTGCTGGAAAAGCACAGCTCGTCAGTTGGCATCTGAGGAGCAAAATAATTGACATTTCGAGCATAAGCCCTTCATCAGGAATGAGGGGTGGCCGAAGGGGCTGAGAGATAAATGGAAGGGGGGGGTGGTGGGGCTGGGGAGAAGATAGCTGAGAATAGCGATAAGTAGATGAAGGTGGGCATGAAGCTGATAGGTTGGAGAGGAGGGTGAAGTGGAAAGGAAGATGGACAAGTAGGACAATTCAAGAGGGCGGTGTCGAGTTGGAAGGTTGGATCTGGGATAAGGTTGGGGTGGGGGACGGGGAAATTAGGAAACCGGTCAAATCTACTTGGGACTCTCCAACCACACCTGACCAAAGGTGAGGTGCTCTTCCTCAGGCATCTGGTGGTTAGAGTTTTGCAGTGGAAGAGGTGCAGGATCTGCATGTCCTTGTGGGAGTTAAATGTTCAGCCACAGTGTGGTAGGGTTGTTCAGTGTGTGTCCCAGAGTATACACAGAGGTAGATGAAGTGAGAGGTTTTGGCATGCAAGTGTACATGTCCCTAAAGATTTCAGTGCAGGTTGTAAAGAAAGCATTTGGAATGCTTTGCTGCATTGGCAGTAGAATACAAAAGTAGGGATATAATTATGAAAATGTATAACACCCTGGTGAAGTCACAAATGGAGTATTGTATGCAATTCTGATCACCACATTATAGAAATGACATAATTCCTCTGGAGAAAGTGCAGAGATGATTTACTACAATGTTGCCAGACAGGAGAATTGTCACTATGAGGCCAGATTGGATTGGTTGGGAGTGTTTTTCTTGAAACAAAAGATTGAGGTGCACAAAATTGTAAGGAGTAGAGCTAGATAGACAGGGGTAATCTGTTTCCCTTGGAAGTTCAAAAACTAGAGGCCAAGATTCAAATGGTAGATAGAATAGGTTGGTGGGTGTCTGGAATTTACTGCCCCTTTTGGTAGTAGAGGCAGAGACTCCAAACTCTTCCAGTGTGTACATGGACCTGCACCTTAAGTGCTGTAAACTGCAGGCTATGTGCAGGAAGATGGGATTTGAAGGGTGTCTGACAGTCTTTGAGTCAGCATGAGCAAGGTGGCCTGAATGGCTCCCTTCTGTGATGTAGCATTTTATATTCCATGGAAAATATCACTGGTCTGATTAGTAAGTTAGTAGATAACGTGAACATAGGTGGTCCTGTGGATAGTGAGGATCAAAGGATGTAACAGGATATAGATCAGCTGGAAAGTTGGTTGAAGAAATGGACAAGAATGAGGTAATGCATTTTGGAAGGTCTGTTACAAGAAACCATACTGTAATTGGCCAGACCCTTAGGAGCATTTACAGGGATCTTGAGCTCCAAGATCTTAGCTTTCTGAAAGTAGCAACACAAGTGGACAAACATTAAAGAAAGCGTACAACATGCTTGCCTTCATCAGTCGTGGAATTGAATGCGTAAGTTGGCAAGTCATTCTGCAACTTTCTAAGACTTTGGTCAGGCTACATTTGGAGCACTATGCACAGTTCTGGTTGCCACCTACAGGAAGGATGTGGAGGCTTTGGACAGGGTGCGGAAGAGCTTTACCAGGATGTTGCATGGATTGGACTGTCTTGGCTATAAGCAGAGGTTAGATAAACTTGGATTGTTTTTGTTATAGAAGTATATAAAATAATGAGGTGTAGATAGGATAGATAGTCAGAGTTTCTTTCCCATGGTGAAAATGTCAAATACAATGGGATGTAGGTTTAAGGTGAGAGAGGAAAAGTTTAACGGAGATGTGCAGTGAGAGGTTTTTTTTAAATGAGTGCTTGGAATGTCCAGACAGAAGCAGATATGATAGTAAACTTTAAGAGCCATTCAGACAGACACATAAACAGAGGGATATGTACTGTGTGCAGACAGATGGGATTAATTTAGAATAATATCATGATTGGCACTTACATTGTGCAGAATGTCCTGTTCTGTGCTAATTGTCCTATGTTCTAGTTGATCTTCTGGACTAGACTATCACAGGGGATCTTGTTGAATGCTTCAGCAAAGTCCAAAGAGACAACATCCTTTGCCTTAGGAAGAGGAGAATCAAACATACTCTTCACTTCATCAAAAAACTCAAGCTAGTGAGACAAGACCTCCTCCACACAAAGCTATCCCAAATTGTCCATTCTTCTTCAAACCCAAGTAAATCCTGTCCCTAAGAATGTTCTCCAATAATTTCCCTTCTGCTGATGGATGCATGCCTCATCAACCTATAATTTCCTGGATTATCCCTGTTCCCCTTCTTGAACAAAGGAACAACTTTGGCCATTCTCCAGTCTCCTGAGACTATGCCTGTGGCCTAAAAGAATACAAAGAAATCTGTATCCAGGCCATAGCAATTACTTCCTTTCCTCCTTCAGTCTCCTGTGATAAATCCCTTGTATCTAATGTTTTTCAAGACAGCCAACATCACCTTAATTTTGACATGTCCTAGAATATGAACAAACCCCTTTCCCTAGTTAGCTTCTTGCTCCTAATATATGTATAAAATGACTTATGATTCTCCTTAATCCTCCTTGTCAAGGACATTACATGGCTCCTTTCTTGCCCTCCTAATACCTTTATGTTCTTTTCTGTTCCCTTTATCCTCAAGGGTCTTGTTTGATTTCACTTTGCTAATCCTTACATATGCTTCCTTTTTCCTTTTAACGAAACTTGCAACGTAGCTTCACCCAAAGTTCCCAAAACCTGCCATCCTTACCTTTCATTCTCACAGGAAAATGCTAATCCTGAACTCTGGTCAACCAGCTTTTAAAAGACTCCCACATGCCAGATGTGGGTTTTATCTTCAAACATCTGCCCGTGATCTATTATTTCCAATTTGTGCCTAATACCATTGTAATAGTCTTCTCCCAATTTAGCATGTTTCATAGTCATACAGCACAGAAACAGACACTTCAGTCCAACCAGCTCACGTCGATCATAATCCCAAACTAAACTAGTCCTGCCTGCCTGCACTTTGGTCTGTATCCTTCCAAACATTTCGTAGTCATGAGCTTTTCAAATGTCTTTTAAACATAAGTTTACACATATCCACCACTTCCTCTGGAAGTTCTTTCCACACATAAATGACTCTCTCTGCAGATGGTTGAAGGCACAGCAGTGAAGAGTGTACAGCGTCAGTCTGTATACAGATAACACCTCCACATCATCTGAAAGGATCCCTTAGACTGCTCAGATTGGGTTAGTAACTTGTAAATACAACCTATTTTTAGTTGTAATAAAAACAAAAGTTGCTGGAAAAGCTTAGCAGGTCTGGCAGCAATTGTAAAGAGAAATCAATGTTAAAGTTTTGGGTCCAGTGACCTTTACTCTGAATTGATGTTATTGGGGAAAATGTCATTTTATATGCTGAGGATAGGGTGGGAGGAGGGGCTAAGGAGTAAATGATAGGTGGAGATAGAAGCCAAAGGGAGAGAATAGCAGTTGCTCAGACAAGTGTTGAAAACAATCTGGCTGGAAGGAGACTGTTGGTGACTTAAAAATAACTAGTGTATAGTGGCAGACTATGTGGTAACAAGGCCTGGTGTGTGTGGTAGGGGGCTAAGATATGGGGGAGTTCAGGTTCTAAAATTATTGAACTTGATAGAGTCTGGAGGGCTGCAGCATCCCCAAGCAGGAAATGAGATGTTGTTCTGCCAGCTTATGCTGAGCTTCACTGGACCACTGCAGCAAGCCTGAGACATGTTGCCCAGGGAACAGGGTGCTGTGTTATAGTGACAGGCAGCTGGAAGCTAAGGGTCTCTTTTGCAGGCAGAACGTGGTTGTTCTGCAAAGTGGTCACCCAGTCTACACTTTGTTTTCTCAATGTTGAGGAGACCGCATTGTGAACAGTGAATGCAGTAGAATAAATTGTGAGAAGTGCAAGTAAAGTGCTTCTTCACCTTAGTTGTATTGTGCTGTGTGTGTGTGTGTGTGTGTGTGTGTGTGTGTGTGTGTGTGTGTGTGTGTATTATCTCACTAGGATGGTTACTGCAAAATTTAGCATGTTTAAGGTTCGTGTCATTTTTTTGTACCACTCATTTAAGAGCAGTTTTTTAGATTTCTAGGAAGAGTTTTTGCATGAGGGTGTGTAAATGTTGATTTCTGTTAGCCGTTGCTTTCTGTTATCCATTGAGTTCAGAACTATAATTACTTATCGAAGCATAAGAATTTGCAACATTGTGTATCATCAGTGGGTTGTTGAAAGGCTGTTAAACTGAAGATAGCAGAGCTGAGGCAGATGTGCCAAGATAGGAAATGCATGTCTGTTTCTCCAATCCTAAATATATTTAACAATTACTGAAATGAAATAAATCAATACAGGTAAGCAAACCATACGTTTGATTGTTAATGCTTATTTCAAGGATTTCAGTGTAAATACATTTATTTTTATGTTGCAAGAGTGGTAACATAAACTGAACAGCTGGTCCAGTTACAATGAAAGGTACAAGATCTGTTTTCTCAATGATAGGTTTAGTTTTGGAGATTCTTTTGATAGCTGGTTGAACTTCTGTGAGGGGCCACTTTTCAATTTTTCTCAAAGCATCGATGGGCAAATTTTGGAATTCCAAGGTTTGGTACAGAATTAAACATGGATTTCACAAGACAAAAGGTGTGAAGAAAGCAAACAGTTGGTTCAGCCAAACAAAAACTCAAAGCAGTAAATTGAATTTTCTTTTTAAAAATGAGTAACTAATAAAGATGACTATGTAAAAGAGCTAAATACTAAAGCTAACTAAAAACCATTTTTGCCTTTTTACTTCAGAAGTAGAGTGAGTGAACGATAAGAGAAACACAGACTAAGCCTCATGTCCAGTTGCCAGGAAAGGAAATCAATGGTCAAGCTAGGGGTGATTTAGGGGCTTGGATCAGAAATTGGCTAGCTGAAAGAAGACAGAGGGTGGTGGTTGATGGGAAATGTTTATCCTGGAGTTCAGTTACTAGGAGGGTACTGCAAGGATCTATTTTGGGTCCGCTGTTATTTGTCATTTTTATAAATGACCTGGATGAGGCAATAAGAAGGATGTTAGTAAATTTGCAGATTACACTAAGATCGGTTGAGTTGTGGATAGTGCCAGAGGATGTTGTAGGTTACAGAGAGACGTAGAGAAGCTGCAGAGCTGGACTGAGAGGTGGCAAATGGAGTTTAATGCGGAAAAGTGTGAGGTGGTTCACTTTGGAAGGAGTAACAGGAATAAAAAGTACTGGGCTAATGGTAAGATTCTTGGTAGTGTAGATAAGCAGAGAGATCTCGGTGTTCAGGTACATAGAACGTAGACGAATACAGCGCAGTACAGGCCCTTTGGCCCTCGATGTTGCGCCGATCCAAGCCCACCTAACCAACACTAGCCCACTATCCTCCATATGCCTATCCAATGCCCGTTTAAATGCCCATAAAGAGGGAGAGTCCACCACTGCTACTGGCAGGGCATTCCATGAACTCACGACTCGCTGAGTAAAGAATCTACCCCTAACATCTGTCCTATACCTACCACCCCTTAATTTAAAGCTATGCCCCCTCGTAATAGCTGACTCCATACGTGGAAAAAGGTTCTCATGGTCAACCCTATCTAAACCCCTAATCATCTTGTACACCTCTATCAAGTCACCCCAAACCTTCTTTTCTCCAATGAAAACAGCCCCAAGTGCCTCAGCCTTTCCTCATACGATCTTCCTACCATACCAGGCAACATCCTGGTAAACCTCCTCTGCACCCGTTCCAGTGCCTCCACATCCTTCCTATAGTATGGCGACCAAAACTGCATACAATACTCCAGATGCGGCCGTACCAGAGTCTTATACAACTGCAACATGACCTCAGGACTCCGGAACTCAATTCCTCTACCAATAAAAGCCAGTACGCCATATGCCTTCTTCACAGCACTATTTACCTGGGTGGCAACTTTCAGAGATCTGTGTACATGAACACCAAGATCCCTCTGCTCATCCACACTACCAAGTATCTGACCATTAGCCCAGTACCCCATCTTTTTGTTACTCATACCAAAGTGAATCACCTCTAACTTACCCACATTGAACTCCATTTGCACCTTTCTGCCCAGCTCTGCAGCTTATCTGTATCCCACTGTAACCTGCCACATCCTTCCTCACTGTCAACAACTCCACCGACTTTCGTATCATCCGCAAACTTGCTCACCCAACCTTCTAGCCCATCCTCTAGGTCATTTATAAAAATGACAAACAGCAATGGTCCCAAAACAGATCCTTGCGGAACACCGCTAGTAACTGCACTCCAAGATGAACCTTTACCATCAACTACTACTCTCTGTCTTCTTCCAGCCAGCCAATTCCTAATCCAAACCCCCAACTCACCCTCAATGCCATACCTCCGTATATTTTGCAGTAGCCTACCATGGGGAACCTTATCAAATGCCTTACTAAAATCCATATACACCACATCTACCACTTTACCCTCATCCACCTCCTTAGTCACCTTCTCAAAGAATTCAATAAGGTTTGTGAGGCATGATCTGCCCTTCACAAAACCATGCTGACTATCCTTGATCACATTATTTCTATCCAGATGTTCATAAATCCTATTCCTTACAATTCTCTCTAAGACTTTGCCCACAACAGAAGTGAGACTCACTGGCCTATAGTTACTAGGGTTATCCCTACTCCCCTTCTTGAATAAGCGAGTTCCGGAGTCCTGAGGTCATGTTGCAGTTGTATAAGACTCTGGTGCGGCCGCATCTGGAGTATTGTGTGCAGTTTTGGTCGCCATACTATAGGAAGGATGTGGAGGCACTGGAACGGGTGCAGAGGAGGTTTACCAGGATGTTGCCTGGTATGGTAGATCATTGAAAGTTGCCACCCACGTTGGTAGGGTTGTTTAGAAGGCATATGGTGTGTTAGCTTTTACTGGTAGAGGGATTGAGTTTCAGAACCGTGAGCTCTTAAAACTCAGCTCTACAAAACTCTGGTGCGGCCACAATTGGAGTATTGCTTACAGTTCTGGTCACCACATTATAGGAAGATTGTGGAAACTTTGGGAAGAGTTCAGACGAGATTTACTAGATGTTGCCTGCTATAGAGGGAAGGACTTGTGAGGAAAGGCTGAGGGACTTGAGGCTGTTTTTGTTAGAGAAAAGGTTGAGAGGTGACTTAATTGAGACATAAGGTAATCAGACGGTTAGATAGGTTGGACAGTGAGAGCTCTTTTCCTCGGATGGTGATAGCTAGCACAAGGAGACATAGCTTTAAATTGAGGGGTGATAGAGATAGGACATATGTTAGAGGTAGTTTCTTTACTCAGTTGTGGGGGCATGGAACGCGCTGCCTGCAACAGTAGTAATCCCAGCAACTTTAAGGGTGTTGAAATGTTCATTGGATAGGCATACGGACAAGAATGGAATATTGTAGGTTAACTGGGCTTCAGATGGGTTCTACAGGTTGGCGCAACATTGAGGGCCAAAGGGCCTGTACTGAGCTGTAATGTTCTGCATTCTAAGGAGCTGTGTTTAGTTAACACTGACCTTGACATTGCTGGCCTTGGCACTCATAAGAGTGTGGGGTTTGGAAGCAGATGGTGTTGCTTCACCTCCTGCCAAATGTGTGGTTTTGAGGGAAAGAATAGCAAGTCTATATGAGTATAGAACTCATTGCCAGTTTTGGGGATCGTAATCACTTTTTTGCTTGTTCACTCACACACAGACTCACTCCTATACACGCAGGTCTTCAACATTTCTTTCTCTGTCGCCCTCCTCTCTCTCATTCCTCCTCTTTCTCTGCGCCTCTGTCGGCCTCTCTATCTCTCTCTCTCTCTCTCTCTCCTGTGTGTCTGTCTCTCCGTGTCTCCGTCTCTGTCTCTCTATCTCTGATGGTATGTCTGGTTGTCTCTCCATGTGTCTCTCTGTGTCTATCTCTCTCTCTCTCTCTTTGTGTATGTCTATTTCTCTGTGTGTGTCTCTCTGCGTGTCTCTCTCCCTCTCTGCGTGTGTGTGGCTCTCTCTCTCTCTCTCTCTCTCTCTTTCTCCCTCTCTCCCTCTCTATCTGTCTCCCATTCTCTCCCTGTGTGTCCGTGTCTCTCTCTTTGCGTGTCTGTCTTTCTCTGTGTCTCTCTTTTTCTGTCTCTCTGTCTCTGTCTCTGTCTCTGTCTCTGTCTGTCTCTCTCTCTCTCTCTGGGTCTCTCTCCCCCTCTCTCCTGTGTGTCTGTTTCTTTGTCTCTCTCTCTATCTCTGTCTCTCTCTCCCTGTGTGCGTGACTCTCGCACAGTCTGTCTGCCTCTCTCTCTGTCTCCGTGTGTGTGTGTCTGGCTCGCTCTCTCTTCCCCTCTCCCCTCTCTGCCTGGGTCTCTCGCGCTCTCCCTCATAGGGTCATAGAGCTGTACAGCATGGAAACACACCCTTTGGTCCAACCCGACCAGCTATCCCAACCCAATCTAGTCCCACCTGCCAGCACCCGGCCCATATCCCTCCAAGCCCTTTCTATTCATATACCCATCCAAATGCCTCTTAAATGTTGCAATAGTACCAGCCTCCACCACATCCTCTGGCAGCTCATTCCATACACGTACCACCCTCTGTGTGAAAACGTTGCCCCTTAGGTCTCTTTTATATCTTTCTCCTCTCACCCTAAACCTATGCCCTCTAGTTCGGGACTCCCCCACCCCAGGGAAAAGATTTTGTCTATTTTATCCTATCCATGCCCCTCATAATTTTGTGAACCTCTTTCCCTCAGCCTCCGTTTCAGGGAAAACAGCCCCAGCCTGTTCAGCCTCTCCCTGTAGCTCTCCCTCCAACTCTGGCAACACCCTTGTAAATCTTTTCTGAACCCTTTCAAGTTTCACAACATCTTTCCGATAGGAAGGAGACCAGAATTGCATGCAATATTCCAACAATGGCCTAACCAATGTCCTGTACAGCCACAACATGACCTCCCAACTCCTGTACTCAATACTCTGACCAATAAAGGAAAGCACACCAAACACCTTCACTATCCTATCTACCTGCGACTTCACTTTCAAGGAGCTATGAACCTGCACTCCAAAGTCTCTTTGTTCAGCAACACTCCCTAGGACCTTACCATTAAGTGTATAAGTCCTGCTAAGATTTGCTTTCCCAAAATGCAGCACCTCACATTTATCTGAATTAAACTCCATCTGCCACTTCTCAGCCCATTGGCCCATCTGTTCCAGATCCTGTTGTAATCTGAGGTAACCCTCTTCGCTGTCCACTACACCTCCAATTTTGGTGTCATCTGCAAACTTACTAACTGTACCTCTTATGCTCACATCCAAATTATGTAAATGACAAAAAGTAGAGGACCCGGCACCAATCACTCCACTGGTCACAGGCCTCCAATCTGAAAAACCCTCCACCACCACTCTCTGTCTTCTCCCTTTGAGCCAGTTCTGTATCCAAATGGCTAGTTCTCCCTGTATTCCATGAGATCTAACCTTGCTAATCAGTTTCTCATGGGCAACCTTGTTGAACACCTTACTGAAGTCCATATAGATCACCTCTACTGCTCTGCCGTCATCAATCGTCTTTGTTACTTCAAAAAACTCAGTCAAGTTTGTGAGACATGATTTCCCACGCACAAAGCCATGTTGACTATCCCGAATCAGTCCTTGCCTTTCCAAATTCATGTACATCCTGTCCCTCAGGGCTCCCACTACCAAGGTCAGGCTCACCGATCTATAGTTCCCTGGCTTGTCTTTACTGCCCTCTTACAGTGTCACCACGTTTGCCAACCTCCAGTCTTCTGGCACCTCACCTGTGACTATCAATGATACAAACTTCTCAGCAAGAGGCCCAGCAATCGCTTCTCAGAGTTCTCAGGTACAGCTGATCATATCCTGGCGATTTATCCACCTTTAACTGTTTCAAGGCATCCAGCACTTCCTCCTCTGTAATCTGGATATTTTGCAAGATGTCACCATCTATTTCCCTACAGTCTATATCTTCCATGTCCTTCTCCACAGTAAATACTGATGCAAAATATTCATTTAGTATCTCCTTCATTTTCTGTGGCTCCACACGAAGGTCGCCTTGCTGATCTTTGAAGGACCCTATTCTCTCCCTAGTTACCCTTTTGTCCTTAATATATTTGTAAAAACCCTTTGGATTCTCAATTCTATTTGCCAATGCTATCTCATGTCCCTGTTTTGCTGTCCTGATTTCCCTCCTAAGTATACTCCTACTTTCTTTATACTCTTCTAAGGATTCACTCGATCTATCCTGTCTATACCTGACATATGCTTCCTTCTTTTTCTTAACCAAACCCTCAATTTCTTTAGTCATCCAGCATTCCCTATACCTACCAGCCTTCCCTTTCACCCTGACAGGAATATACTTTCTCTGGATTCTTTTTATCTCATTTCTGAAGGCTTCCCATTTTCCAGCCGTCCCTTTACCTGCGCACATCTGCCTCCAATCAGCTTTCGGAAGTTCTTGCCTAATACCGTCAAAATATTGGCCTTTCTCCAATTTGGAATTTCAACTTTTAGATCTGGTCTAACCTTTTCCATCATTATTTTAAAATGAATAGAATTATGGTTGCTGGCCCCAAAGTGCTCCCCCACTGACACCACAGTCACTTGCCCTGCTTTATATCCCAAGAGTTGGTCAAATTTTGCACCTTCTCCAGTAGGTACATCCACTTACTGAATCAGAAAATTGTCTTGTACGCACTTAACAAATTCCTCTCCATCTAAACCTTTCACACTATGGCAGTCCCAGTCGATCTTTGGAAAGTTAAAATCCCCAACCATAGCTACCCTATTATTCTTACAGATAGCTGAGGTCTCCTTCCAAGTTTGTTTCTCAATTTCGCTCTGACTATTGGGGGGTCTATAATACAATCCCAATAAGGTGATCATCCCTTTCTTATTTCTCAGTTCCACCCAAATAACTTCCCTGGATGTATTTCTGGGAATATCCTCCCTCAGCACAGCTGTAATGCTATCCCTTATCAAAAAGGCCACTCCCCCTCCTCTCTTTCTATCCTTTCTGTAGCATTTGTATCCTGGAACATTAAGCTGCCAGTCCTGCCCATCCCTGAGCCATATTTCCGTAATTGCTATGATATCCCATTCCGATGTTCCTAACCATGCCCTGAGTTCATCTGCCTTCCCTGATAGGCCCTTTGCATTGAAATAAATGCAGTTTAATTTATTCGTCCTACCTTGTCCCTGCCTGCCCTGACTTTTAGACTCACTTCTGTTCTCAGCTGTACCCGTCTCAGATCGATCTCTTTCCTCACTATCTCCCTGGGTCCCACCCCCCCACCTTACTAGTTTAAATCCTCCCAAGCAGTTCCAGCAAATGTCCCTGCCGGTATATTAGTCCCCTACCAATTTAAGTGCAATTCGTCCTTCTTGTACAGGTCAATTCTACCCCAAACGAGGTTCCAATGATCCAAAAATGTGAATCCTTCTCCCATACACCAGCTCCTCAGCCATGCATTCATCTGCTCTATCCTCCCATTCCTGCCCTCACTAGCTCGTAGCACTGGGAGTAATCCCGATATTACTACCCTTGAGGACCTCCTTTTTAAATTTCTGCCTAACTCTCTGTAATCTCCCTTCAAAGTCTCCCTCTCTCTCTTTCTCTCTCTCTCTGTTTCTCTCTCTCTCTCTCTCTCTCTCTCTCTCTCTCTCTCTCTCTCTCTGTGTTTGTCTCCCTCTCTCTCTCTCTCTGTTTGTCTCTCTCTCTCTCTCTCGCTCTGTTTGTCTTGCCCTCTCTCTCTCTCTCTCTCTCGCTCCCCCCCCATCCCCCTCTGTCTCTGTGTGTCTGTGCATTTTATTCTGTGTCTCTCACTCTCTGTGCGTGCCTCTCTCTGCGAGCGCGCCTCTGCCTCGCTCTCTCCTTCTCTCTGTTTTTTTCTCTCTCTCTCTCTCTCTCTGATGGAGTTTATCCCGTTGGTACAGCTATTTCACCAAACTGTGATGCAATCAGCAAGTTCACAGGATGGCTGGTTGCCTGAGATTGCAGGAAGAACCACCCTCATCAACAACTTTTACTTTGCATTTTAAGAATTTGGTGATCCCATGTGGCATGGTTCAGTGATTCTGTGAAATAAATATTAAATAAATTGTGTTGTTGAGTTCAAACTTCTCTGTTAGCCTTATTTCAAGAATAAGTAAAAGCGTTTGCATGTTTATTGTGTACCTTCTCAAGATATACCAAAGTACTTCCCAATTAGAGTTTTTGGAAATAGATGGACTATGGTCTTACAGGCTGCACAAGATATAATGTTTGCAGAGAATTCTTCTGTTGACTTGATGGTTGCTTGTGATTAATAAAAGTTTCTTGTGCATTCAGGTAGTGTGCCTTCTCTAGCAGCTGGCCTGTTATTTGGGAGCGCAGCTGGACTTGGGGCCTATCAGATTACTCAAGACCCCAAGAACATATGGATGTCTCTGAGTGAGTAATCTGATCACGTTTCCAATGAGTTTGTTAGTATATTCTATGTTGTCCTTTCTACTGTTTTGTAGGCACAATGTGTGCAGTTGTAATACGCAAGTTTAAAAGAATAACTTCTGTCTTTGTACGTTTTTTTTCCTAAAAATCTACCTTTTTCATAAAGTATAAGTAGATAACAAAACAGTTCAAATTGGATGTACCAGAAAATGTTACAAAATATCTCATTTTGCAGTTGAGCATTCACACTTTTAACACCTCATTCCAAATGCAAATTTGGGACATTTACAAAATTTGACTAGAACAGCTGCTGTGAGCTTTAGTGCACCCTTCAGCATGTAGTCCCAGACCTTGGAAAGCGCCAGTGTGCAACAGAAAAGTTGCATGTCAGAAAGGCAAGGTCATGGTGATCTTGGGGGACTTCAATATGCAGGTGGACTGGGTAAATAATGTTGCCAGTGGATCCAAAGAAAGGGAATTCTTGGAATGCTTACAGGATGGCTTTTTGGAACAGCTTGTCATGGAGCCCATAAGGGAGCAGGTTATTTTGGACCTAGTGCTATGTAATGAACCAGACTTTATAAAAGGTCTTAAAGTAAGGGAACACTTAGGAAGCAGCGATCATAATTTGGTAGAGTTCAGTCTGCAGTTTGAAAGAGAGAAGGCAAAATCGGATGTAATGGTGTTACAGTTAAACAAAGGTAATTATGAGGGCATGAGAGAGGAACTAACGAAAGTCGACTGGAAGCAGAGCCTAGCAGGGAAGACAGTAGAGCAAAAATGGCAGGAGTTTTGTGGGTATTATTGAGGACACAGTACAGAGGTTCATCCCCAAGAAAAGAGAGATTATCCGGGGAGGGATTAGACAGCCATGGCTGACAAAGGAAGTCAGGAAAAAGAAAAAGAGAGATCCTATAAAGTGGCCAAGAGCAGTGGGATATCAGAAGAT
Organism: Chiloscyllium punctatum; assembly: GCF_047496795.1. Taxonomy (NCBI): domain Eukaryota; kingdom Metazoa; phylum Chordata; class Chondrichthyes; order Orectolobiformes; family Hemiscylliidae; genus Chiloscyllium; species Chiloscyllium punctatum. The sequence continues at coordinate 38,928,620 of NC_092779.1, forward strand.
TGGGAAGGCTACTAAAACAAACAGAGGATAACAGAGAAATAAGGAAGGAGAGGATCAAACATGAAGGTAGGCTAACCAGTAATATTAGAAATGATAGTAAAAGTTTCTTTCAATACATAAGAAACAAACGGCAGGCAAAAGTAGACATTGGGCCACTTCAGACTGATGCTGGAAGGCTAGTGATGGGAGATAAGGAAATAGCTAGAGAACTTAATAAGTACTTTGCGTCAGTCTTCACAGTGGAAGACATGAGTAATATCCCAACAATTAAAGGGAGTCAGGGAGCTGAGTTGAGTATAGTTGCCATTACAAAAGAGATAGTGCTAGAAAAGCTAAAAGGTCTTAAAATTGACAAATCTCCTGGCCCCGATGGGCTACATCCTAGAGTTCTGAGGGAGGTGGCTGAGGAAATAGCGGAGGCGTTGGTTGAGATCTTTCAAAAGTCACTGGAGTCAGGGAAAGTCCCGGATGATTAGAAGACCGCTGTTGTAACCCCATTGTTCAAGAAAGGATCAAACCAAAAGATGGAAAATTATAGGCCAATTAGCCTAACCTCGGTTGTTGGTAAAATTCTAGAATCCATGGTTAAGGATGAGGTTTCTAAATTCTTGGAAGAGCAGGGTCGGATTAGAACAAGTCAACATGGATTTAGTAAGGGGAGGTCGTGCCTGACAAACCTGTTGGTATTCTTTGAAGAGGTGACAAGTAGGTTAGACCAGGGAAACCCAGTGGATGTGGTCTATCCAGACTTCCAAAAGGCCTTTGATAAGGTGCCACACGGGAGGCTGCTGAGTAAGGTGAGGGCCCATGGTGTTCAAGTTGAGCTACTGGCATGGATTGAGGATGGGCTGTCTGACAGAAGGCAGAGTGTTGGGATACGAAGTTCTTTTTCGGAATGGCGGCCGGTGACAAGCGGTGTTCCACAGGGTTCAGTGTTGGGGCCGCAGCTGTTCACGTTATATATTAATGATCTGGATGAAGGGACTGGGGGCATTCTAGCGAAGTTTGCCGATGATGCGAAGATAGGTCGATAGGCAGATAGTACTGAGGAGGTGGGGAGGCTGCAGAAGGATCCAGACAGTTTGGGAGAGTGGTCCAAGAAATGGCTGATGAAGTTCAATGTGAGCAAATGCGAGGTCTTGCACTTTGGATCAAAGAATACAAGCATGGACTACTTTCTAAATGGTGAGAAAATTCATAAAGCCAAAGTACAAAGGGATCTGGGAGTGCTAGTCGAGGATTATCTAAAGGTAAACATGCAGGTTGAATCCGTGATTAAGAAAGTGAATGCAATGTTGTCATTTATCTCGAGGGTTGGAATATAAAAGCAGCGATGTGCTGCTGAGACTTTATAAAGCTCTGGTTCGGCCCCATTTGGAGTACTGTGTCCAGTTTTGGTCCCCACACCTCAGGAGGGACATATTGGCACTGGAGCATGTCCAGCAGAGATTCACACAGATGATCCCTGGAATGGTAGGTCTAACATACGAGGAACGGCTGAGGATCCTGGGATTGTATTCATTGGAGTTTAGAAGGTTAAGGGGAGATCTAATAGTAACTTACAAGATAATACATGGCTTGGAAAGGGTGGACGCTAAGAAATTGTTTCCGTTAGGTGAGGAGACTAGGACCCGTGAGCACAGCCTTAGAATTAGAGGGGGTCAATTCAGAACAGAAATGCGGAGACATTTCTTCAGCCAGAGAGTGGTGGGCCTGTGGAATTCATTGCCGCGGAGTGCAGTGGATGCCGGGACGCTAAATGTCTTCAAGGCAGAGATTGATAAATTCTTGATGTCACAAGGAATTAAGGGCTACGGGGAGAATGTGGGTAAGTGGAGTTGAAATGCCCATCAGCCATGATTAAATGGTGGAGTGGACTTGATGGGCCGAATGGCCTTACTTCCACTCCTATGTCTTATGGTCTTTATGGTCTTACACTCAACAGAGGACAACTCTTTGCACTGGACGGCCAACAGGTTTTGGGTAGACCAAAAAGCATCTGACTGAATTGATGTAACTGTGAAGGGAATGCATTATGAATGGTACAAGACTGAGAAGCTCTGAGGATCAGAGGGATTGTATACCAGTCTCGTAAGCTATGAGGACAGCAGGTTAAAGTGGTTAAAGCTACCTTGACTCTCCGAGCTGAGGAGTAGAGTTTAAGAGCAGGGTGGTACTGCTGGAAATGTATAAAACACTAGTTAGGCTGCAGCTAAAATATTGTGTGCAGTTCTGAAATCTGCATTATAAGGAGGAATGTGATAACACTGGAGAGGGTGCAGAGGAGTTTCATCAGGATATTGCCTGGGCTGGAGAGTTTGCTATGAAGAGAGATTATACAGACTGGGGTTGTTTTCCTCAGAAGAGATTGAGAGGGTACATGATTCAGATGAATAAAATTGAGGGCGATAGCCAGTGTAGACAGGAAGAAACCTTTCTCAAAAATAATAGAAAAACTGTTGGTGCTGGAAATCAGAAACAACAAAAGAAATTGCTGAGGAAACTCAGTAGGTCTGTGAAGAGAAAGCAAAGTTAAAGTTTTGAGTCCAGTGACATTTCTGAAACCTGATTAAGGGGCAGAAGGTTCAGAGATGTGAGAAAAATCTTCTTCATCCAGGGGGTGGTGTGAACTTGGAAATCACTGCCTGTAAGTGTGATGGTGGCGGAAACACTCATAACATGCAGAATTATTTACATATGCAATTGTGACTCAAGGCTATGGACCAAGTATTGGAAGATTAGAATAGTTAGATAGTTATTTTTGGCTGGCATAGATGTGATGGGCCAATGGGCCCTTCTCTGTGCTGTAGATCTCTATTATGATGATGATTGAAACTATGCCTCCATGCTTGTTAGAAAGATCTAGTGACAAGGCATTCATGCCTCCTCCTTCTGACAGTCTGTTCAGTGAGCCATCCAACAGAATCAAACCTGTCCTTTAACCACAGGACATCAAGGATGTGATGTGCTAAACACTGCCTGATGGACTTTGGTTAGTCTGCACAAACCTTTTGCAAGGAGGCGGTGATATGGTATGGTCCAACTGCTGGAGTGTTCCACACTTACGCTGCAAATTGCATTGGTACAACAACAGTGATGTCAGGAAAGGAGTTCCCTGGTTTTGATCCAGTGACAGTGAAGGAACAGTGGTAAACTTCCAAATTAGGGTTGTTTATGCAATGAGATGTGTATGAATACCACATGAAATGGTGCAAACCAAGCATGTATAATCTACATTCATAGGGTCTTACTGTTTGACTTGGTTTTAATTTGGAAAAGCCTGTTCTGAGTTCTGTTTTCTCATTGGTGGTTAGATCTTCAATCATCAGGTTAATTGCAGCAGCTTAAGATTCATAGAAATTAATGACAAAATAGATAAAATAGACAAAATAACTTCATAGTTAAGAATTTTCAAAAATATAAGAAATTTTAAAAATTGAACATTGCAGTATATGGAAATTTTCACTTTGCCAAGTTTACTGTTTTTAAATCCCACAGTATCAGTACTGGAGCTGTAACTTTATAGACATTTTTAATCAACCTGTTCATGGCTGAGGCAGGTTAGACTTAAACCCCCAGGCCTTCTGGTTCAGAGGTAGGGACTGCCGCACTGGTCAACATTGCAGCAACTCACCAAGGCTCCTTCAATAACAGCTTCCAAACCTGCCAGCTAAGCTGCCTAGAATGACAAGGCCAACAGATGCATGCAAAGAGAACAGCACCTGCAGACTCCCCTCCAGGCCACAAAAGATCCTAATTTGGAAATATATCACTGTTCCTTCATTGTCACTGGATTAAAACCCTGGAATACCTTTGTTGGCATTACTGTTGTTCTACCAATGCAACTTACAGTGCAGTATTAAGGAAGACAGTTCATCACAAAATTCTTGAAGGCAGTTAAGATTGGGCATTAACCAATGCAGTATATGTCCCACAAAATAATTATTTAAAAATCAACCGAATAATTAAAAAGGCTCAAGTGCAGAGTCCTGCACAATCAGAATTGGATACAGCACTCTAGTTGTTGCTTAACCACAGCTTTATAAAAGTTAAGCAGGACTTCCTTGCTTTTTGTTTGCAAAATATCTACTTATGTTTTTTTCACCACTCTCAATATACTTTACCACCTTCAAAGAGTGTTGCTTATTCCTGCATAATCTTTAGAACTGAACAATTAAGATTTGTATACACCTCCCTGTCTGTTATCATTGGACAAAGTTAAAAATCGCAACAGGATATAGTCTAACAGGTTTACAGAGGAACCTCCATTATCTGGCATTCAATTATCCGAGCAAGGTTGCAATGGCTTGGCTAAACTGTTACTTGACATTTTATTATCTGAACAAAATTGTCCCTGCTCTTGTCATTTGGATAATTGAAGTTCCTCTGTATTTGGATGTACTAGCTTTTGGAGCACTGCTCCTCCTTCAGGTGGTTGTGCAGCATAAGGCACACAACTTATAGCAAAAGATGTATGCATGACACTGTAATTTTTTGTTATAAATTCTGTGTCTTATGATCTTATGCTCCACAACAATCTGATGAAGGAGCAGTGCTCTGAAAGTTAGTGCTTCCAAATAAACCTGTTGGACTATAACCTGGTGTTGTGATTTTTAACTTTGTCCACTCCAATCTAACACCGGCTCTTCCACATCATGGTATCATTGGAAAAATTTTTAAAATGTAACCATCTGTACTACAATTGTTATAACTATGCACATATATCAGAATAGTACTAATTTCTGGGGAACACCATTGTTCACCATCTGTAAGACTGAAAAACAACAGTTTACCATGACTCACGGTTTTCTGGTTTTAAGTCTTCTATATTTATTATCCCGGCATTGAACGAAAAATAAAGAATTGTGGATAGAACGTAGAACATAGAACAGTACAGCACAGAACAGGCCCTTTAGCCCACGATGTTGTGCCAACCACTGATCCTCATGTATGCACCTCAAATTTCTGTGACCATATGCATGTCCAATAGTCTCTTAGATGTCCCCAATGACCTTGCTTCCACAACTGCTGCTGGCAACGCATTCCATACTCTCAACTCTGTAAAGAACCCGCCTCTGACATCCCACTATACTTTCCTCCAACCAGCTTAAAAATTATGACCCCTCGTGTTAGTCGTTTCTGCCCTGGGAAATAGTCTCTGGCTATCGACTCTACCTATGCCTCTCATTATCTTGTATACCTCAATTAGGTCCCCTCTCCTCCTCCTTTTCTCCAATGAAAAAAGTCCGAGCTCAGTCAACCTCTCTTCATAAGATAAGCCCTCCAGTCCAGGCAGCATCCAGGTAAACCTCCTCTGAACCCTCTCCAGCACATCCACATCTATCCTATAATAGGGCGACCAGAACTGGACGCAGTATTCCAAGTGCGGTCTAACCAAAGTTTTATAGAGCTGCAACAAGATCTCACTACTCTTAAACTCAATCCCCCTGTTAATGAAAGCTAGAACACCATATGCTTTCTTAACAACCCTGTCCATTGGGTGGCCATCTTAAGGGATCATGTACCTGCACACCAAGATCCCTCTGTTCCTCCACACTGCCAAGAATCCTATCGTTAATCCTGTACTCAGCTTTCAAATTCGACCTTCCAAAATGCATTACCTCGCATTAATCCAGGTTGAACTCTATCTGCCACCTCTCAGCCCATCTCTGTATTCTGTCAATGTCCTGCTGCAGCCTACAACAGCCCTCTATACTGTCAACGACACCTCCAACCTTTGTGTCATCCACAAACTTGCTGACCCATCCTTCAATCCCCTCATCCAAGTCATTAATAAAAATTACAAACAGTAGAGGCCCAAGGACAGAGCCCTGTGGAACACCGTTCACTTCCAGGCAGAATATTTTCCTTCTACTACCACTCGCTGTCTTCTGTTGGCCAGCCAATTCTGTATCCAAACAGCTAGGTTCCCCTGTATCCCATTCCTCCTGACCTTCTGAATGAGCCTACCATGGGGAACCTTATCAAACGCCTTGCTGAAGTCCATATCCACCACATCCACAGCTCGACCCTCATCAACTTTTCTAGTCACATCCTCAAAGAACTCGCGAAGGTTTGTGAGTTGTGACCTGCCCCCCCCCCCCCCCAAAGCCATGTTGACTGCATTTAATCAAGCCATGGTGGTCATAAATCCAGATGGTCATAGATCCTATCCCTCAGAATCCTTTCTAACACCTTGTGGACGACAGACGTGAGACTTACTGGTCTGTAATTTCCAGGGATTTCCCTATTTCCTTTCTTGAAGAGAGGAATTACATTTGCGCCTCTCCGGTCCTGAGGTACGACTCCAGTGGAGAGTGAGGATGCAAAGATCTTCGCAAGTGGCGAAGCAATTGCATTTCTCGTTTCCCAAAGCAGCCGAGGACAAATCTGGTCCGGGCCTGGCGACTTGTCAATCTTAATATTTGACTAAATTTTCAGCACATCAGCTTCCTCTATCTCTATCCATTTCAGCATGCACACCTGCTCTTCAAAGGTTTCAGTCACTACAAAGTTTGTTTCTTTCGTAAAGACAGAAGCAAAAAAACTCATTTAGGGCTTCCCCTACCTCCTCAGACTTCACACACAAATTCCCTATGCTATCCCTAATCAGCCCTACTCTTTCTTTGACCATTCTCTTATTCCTCACGTAAGTGTAAAGTGCCTTTGTGTTCTCCCTAATCCTTTCTGCCAAGCCTTTATCGTGCCCCCACCTGGCTCTCCTCAGACCATTTTTGAGTCTTTCCTCGCCTGCCTGTAATCCTCTAGACCTGAGCTTGCCCCTAGCTTCCTCCACCTTATGTAAGCTACCTTTTTCCTTTTGATGAGAAGCTCCACCGCTCTCGTGATCTAAGGTTCCTTTATTTTACCACTTCTTGCCTGTCTCAGAGGGACATATTTATTTACCACTTGCAACAACTGTTCCTTAAACAGTCTCTACATGTCTATAGTGCCTTTACCATGGGACAATTGCTCCTAATCCATGTTTGTGTGGCTGATATTGGAAATCAGCCACACAAACAGAAATTGCTGGATAAAACTAAGCAGATGTTGCAGCATCTTGTAAAGAAAAAGCAGAATTAACATTTCAGGTCCAGTGGCTCCTCTTCAGAACTGGCATTGACTCTCCTGTTTCATGAGTCCCCATTGTTAACCAGCATTTCATATAATACTTCGTCAAATGTTATCTTAAAATCCTTATGGAAAACACCTATTGTTTTCTGTACATTAGGCTTCTTACTTAGAATCATAGAATCCCCACAGTGTGGAAGCAGGCCATACTAAATCTCTGAGGGGCATCTCACCCAAACTCCCACAGCCCCCCACCCTATTTCTGTAACTCTGCATTTCCCTTGGATAATTCATCTAGTCTGCACATCTCTGGACACTATGGGCAATTTTAGTATGGACAATCCACTTAACCTGCACATTTTGGGCTGTGGGAAGAAACCAGAACACTGGGAGGAAAACCACACATACGTAGAATGATCAAACTGGATGAAATAATGGATCTTATTATTCGAAAGGTATGCTGGAATATGAACTCAAAAACCTTCTGACTCAACGTTCAGACTTGATTCAATACAACTTAGCTCAAAAGTGAGAGTGCATGCAACATTTCCCGCCTCAGGTGACACTGTGTGGAGTTTGCACATTCTCCCCGTGTCTGTGTGGGTTTCCTCCGGGTGCTCCGGTTTCCTCCCACAATCCAAAAATGTGCAGGTTAGGTGAATTGGCCTTGCTAAATTGCCCGTAGTGTTAGGTGAAGGGGTAAATGTAGGAGAATGGGTCTGGGTGGGTTACGCTTTGGCAGGTCAGTTTGGACTTGTTGGGCCGAAGGGCCTGTTTCCACACACTAAGTAATCTAATCTAACCTGTGAATAATACATCGGCATTTAACTAAACCCATGAGAAATGATGAGACCTTGCTTCTGGGCAACAGTGGAGGTTTCTGTCAGACAATGTGAACAGGTTGCAGTCACTGAATTCAGGCTAGTAGCTGCAATACAATACAATCCCTGATTATCCGCACCAGTGTTAGAATGTCACATACATAAGAATTATGAGCAAGAATAGGCCATTTGGCCCTCAAGCCTGCTCCATTATTTTTAGAAGTCATTACTGATTTGGTTATGGCTTGAACTGCACATTCCTGCTAATTCCTCAAATGAATTTACTTCCGCTAAAATTTTTTTTCGGTAATTCAATTCAATTAATGAAACACAATGTGCATTTTACAAATCTGTGTTGTTGTTCTTAATTAAAATCTTTCCAAGCACCTGTAGATTTCTTTTTTCCCTCTCTGATCATTGCTTCTAAAATCTTAACTATACTGATGTTAAACTTTCTGCTGAGTAATGTTTGTGTCTTTGTACTTTAAAGTTGCTTCAGGAGCACTGACTGGAATAATGGGAATGAGATTCTACAATTCAGGAAAATTCATGCCGGCAGGGTTAGTCGCTGGAGCAAGGTAATGATATAGACCATCTTGTCACCCAACGAAGAAATTTTGTATTGCTGAAAACGTTAATTAAGTCGAGCCAAAATATGTTTGATTAAAACAAAATTCCAAAATCCTGCCCCTTTTAGATCAATGAACTGCAGTGACTTTTTTTTTTAGATTACTTACAGTGTGGAAACAGGCCCTTCGGCCCAACAAGTCCACACCGCCCCGCCGAAGCGCAACCCACCCATACCCCTACATTTACCCCTTACCTAACACTATGGGCAATTTAGCATGGCCAATTCACCTGACCTGCACATCTTTGTGACTGTGGGAGGAAACCGGAGCACCCGGAGGAAACCCACGCAGACACGGGGAGAATGTGCAAACTCCACACAGTCAGTCGCCTGAGGCGGGAATTGAACCCGGGTCTCTGGCGCTGTGAGGCAGCAGTGCTAACCACTGTGCCACCGTGCCGCCCAAAATGTGAATCATCTTAGTTTCAAGAAACTGGTCTATTGTCTTATGGTAAAACTCTTATCGGCTTCCCTTGTTACATATTCCACAACTTGATTGTACTCGTGTTAAAAATGGCAAGTTTTTGCTGACATGGGCAAATGCGGGCATCTGCGCATGCACGCTGATCTGGAACCGCAAATGTGCATATGTGCAGACCATCTATATCATCCTGCCTTCCTTTTCTCATCTCCCTCCTCCCACCTGGGCTAATTTCCTCTAGGCGTCTTGCATACTCACTTACCTCTGCTATACCTCATTTGAATGTTGCACCTTTTCTCTGCGTATGCTCCTTGTATCTTTTGCGCATGATGTCTGTGGCAAGGTGGTGAAGAAACCAACAAGAGGGAAAAAAAACTACCCTCATAATCACTAATCTGCCTGCCAGAGCTGTATCTATCTGATGAGAATGACCACTGCTGTTCTTGTGGAGATGAATCATAGAGTCATAGAATCCCTACAGTGTGGAAGCAGAGTATTTAGCCCATCGAGTTCACACTGACCCTCAAAGAGGATCCCACCCAGTTCCCATGGCTAATTCATCTAAACTGCACATCCCTGAACGTTATGGGCAATTTGGCATAGGTAATCCACTTAACCTACTCACCTTTTGGACTGCGGGAGGAAACTGAAGCACCCGGAAGAAACCCGCACATACACAGGAAGAATATGCAAACTCCACAGAGACAGTCACCTGAGGGTGGAATCGAATCAGAGTCCTTGGTGGTATGAGGTAGTGCTAAACACAAGCTATTGTTCTGCCCTAAGTATGGTCTTTGTATAATGGATACCCTCCATTATGTTGTGTGACACTATCATTGTGCTAAATGGAGTTCAGACTGGGCATCCAAGAAATGCTGTGTGCCATCAGCAGCAGAATTGTGCTGGAACACAATCTTTAGCCTTTAGCCTTTGGCCTGGCATAGCTGCCAACTGTGTTATTACCATCAGGTGAAGCAATCAACCCTCGTTCGATTAAAGAGTGCAAGAGGCCATGCTAAGAGCAGCACCAGGCATGTCAAAAAAATGAGGTGTCAATCTGATGCTACAAAACAGGGCGAATTGTGTGCCAAAGACATAAGCAGTAAATAATAGGCTTAAGTGATTTCACAACCAGTGAATTGGATTTGAGTTCTGCAGTCCTGCAATATCCAGCCATGAATAGTAGATGGTAACCAGATAACTCGCTGGAGGAGAAGGATCTGCAAATCCTTCATGATCCTGATGAAAGCCTTTGCCCGAAACCTCGATTTTCCTGTCCTCGGATGCTGCCTGACCTGTGCTTTTCCAGCACCACACTAATATTGACTTGGATCCACAAATATCCCTATCTTCTATAATAGAAGCAAGCAGCATGGCAGTGCAAAAGATAAGGAACATTTGTAACAATTTTCAGCCAGACGTATTGAATAGATGATCCATCTCCGCTTCCTCTAGAGAGGTCCCCAGCATAATCGGTACCAACCAATGCTATGCACTCCATGTGATATCAGGAAGTGGCTGCAGGCACTGGTGCTATAAAGGCCTTAATAACATTCTGGCACTTTCTTAGAGTTAACCTGCTCAGTAGCGCTCGGTTTGTGTTCTGCCAGCACCAACTTGTTCCTAACCTCAAATACAGCCTTGGTTATACATAGGCAAAAGAACTGAACTCCAGAAATGTGTGAAAGTAACTGTGTCCAAATGATGTAGGGGCAGAAATTAAGCCATTCAGCCTATTGAGTCTGCTCCACTGTTCAATTATGGCTGATATGTTTCTCAACCCTCTCTCCATAACCCTCGATCCCCTTCACAGTCTCAGTCTTAAATATACTCAATAACGTGGCCTCCACAGCCTCCTCTGGCAGTGAATTCCATAGATTCACTATTCTCTGCCTGAAAAAGTTTCTCCTCTTTTTTTTTCTAAAAGGCCTTCCCTTTACTCTAAGGCTATGTCTTCAGACCCTAGTCTCTCCTACCCATGTTCCCAACATCCACTCTGTCCAAGCCGTTTAATATTCTGTAAGTTTCAATTAGATGCCCCCTCATCCTTCTAAATTCCATCGCGTATAGACCCAGAGTCCTGAAACATGCCTTGTAAATTGAGCTTTCCATTTCTGGGACTATTCTCGTGAACCTCTCAACATGTTCCAGAGCCAATACGTTCTTTCTGAAAAGGATGGAGCCCAAAACTGCACAAAATACACTAATTGTGGTCTGATCAGAGCTTTATAGAGCCTCAGAAGTACATCTCTCCAAAATAAATGCCAGCATTGCATTTGTATTCCTAACTACTGACTCAACCTGCAAATTTACATTGAGAGAATCCTGGACTAGAACTCCCAAGTCTTTTTGCAATTCAGACTTCTGAATTTTCTCCCTGTTTAGAAAATAGTCCTTGCCTCTCTTTTTCCTATTAACATGCATGACCTTATACTTTCCCACGTTCTATTTCATCTTCCACTTCTTTACCCATTTCTCCTAACGTGTCCAAATCCTTCTGCAGCCTCCCCGCCGCCTCAATATTAGCTGCAGCTCTGTCTAGCTTTGTATCATCTGTAAACTTAGCCAGAATGCCCTCAGTTCCTTTATGATTGGATTCCCAACAGTGTGGAAACAGGTCCTTTGGCCCAACCAGTCCACATTGACCCTCTGAAGAGTAACCCACCCAGACCCATTTCCCTCTGACTAATGCACCTAACACTATGGGCAATTTAGCATGGCCAATTCACCTGACCTGCACATCTTTAGATTGTGTGGGAGGAAACCGGAGGAAACCCACGCAGACGTAGGCTGGAATCGAACCTGGGACCCTGGTACTGTGAGGCAGCAGTGCTAACCACTGAGTCCCTAGGTCATTATTGTAGTGAAAAGCTGTGGTCTCACTAAAACCACATCTGAGTGTAGCATCAAGAAGCCCAAGCAAATAGAGTCAGTGGTTATCCGAGGGAAATCTCTGTTGGTTGAAGTTTTGCCTGGCACATTGGATGATGATTGTTGGACGTTAGTCATCTCTGGTCCACAACATCTCTGCAGGAGTTAACAAAAATTAGGAGTAGGAGTAGGCCATTCAGTGCTTCACACCTGCTCCACCATTCATTTGATCATGGCTGATCCTCAATAACATTGCTGCTTTCTCCCCATCTCCCTCTAACTCTTGCTTGAATGCATTCTGTGCCTTGGCCTCCTCAGCTTTGTATGATAGAAAGTTCAATAATTTCTCATGTCAGTCCTAAATGGCGTATCCCATAGCATGAGACTGTGACTCCTATTTCAGAAATCCTCAGCTATGGAACACCTCCTTTGTGCATATGCTCTGCCAAATCATGTCAGAAGTTTGTACGTTTCAATCAGATCCCCTCTCATCCTTCTGAACTCTAATGAATACAGGCCAAGGTGAAACCATCTCTTCTCATAGGAGAGTTGAGTCATGCACAGTATCGGCTTAGTGAACCTCTTAGGCAAGTATATTGTTTGTTAGGTACAAAGAACAAAGAAAATTTACAGCCCAGGAACAGGCCGTTCGGCCCTCCAAGCCTGAGCCGATCCAAATGTACTGTCTAAACCCGTTGGTCAATTGCTAAGCATTTGTATCTGTCTGCTCCCCACCTACTCATGCATCTGTCCAGACGCATCTACTGTACCTGCCTCTACTACCTCTGTTGGCAATGCGTTCCAAACGCCCACCAAGTGTGTGAAGTACTTGCCACGTGTATCCCCCTTAAACTTTCCACCTCTCATCTTGAAAGCATGACCTCTCATTATTGAATCCTTCACCCTGGGAAAAAGCTTGTCTCTATCCACTCTGTCTATACCCTTCATGATTTTATAAACCTCAATCAGGTCCCCCCTCAATCTCCTTTTTTCTAGTGAAAATAAACCTAACCTATTCAACCTCTCTTCAGAGCTAGCACCTTCCATACCAGGCAACATCCTCGTAAACCTTCTCTGCACCCTCTCCAAAGTGTCCACATCCTTTTAGTAATGTGGCGACCAGAACTGTACACAGTACTCTAAATGTGGTCAAACCAATGTCTTGTACAGCTCTTATACTCAATACCCCGTCCAATGAAGGCAAGCATACCATATGCCTTCTTGACCACACTATCCATCTGTGCAGCAATCTTCAGGGTACAATGGACCTGCGCTCCCAGATCTCTCTGCCCATCAACTTTTCTCAAGGCTCTTCCATTCATTGTATAATTCGCTCTAGAATTAGTCTTGCCTAAATGCATCACCTCACATTTGTCTGGTATAAAATCCATCAGCCACTTTTACGCCCAACTCTCCAGTCTATCTATATCATCCTGTATTCTTTGACAGTCCCTTTATGCTTTCCACTGCTCCACCAATCTTCGTGTCATCTGCAAACTTGCTGATCATTTCAACAGTGCCCTCTTCCAGATCATTTATGTATATTACAAACAACAGTGGCCCCAACACTGATCCCTGTGGAACACCACTGGTCACCTTTCTCCGTTTCAAGAACCTCCCTTCAACTACTACTCTCTGTCTCCTGTTGCTCAACCAGTTCTTTATCCACCTAGCTAGAACACACTGCACACCATGTGACTTCAATTTCTCCATTAGTCTACAATGGGGAACCTTATCAAATGCCTTACTAAAGTCCATGTGTATGACATCAATAGCCCTTCCTTCATCTAACAACTTGGTCACTTCCTCGAAGAACTCTATTAAGTTGGTAAGGCATGGTCTCCCCCGCAGAGAACCATGTTGTCTCTCACTGATAAGCTCATTTTTTTTCTAAATATAAGTAGATCCTATCTCTCTCTGTACCCTCTCCAGCAACTTCACCACCACCGATGTCAGGCTCACTGGTCTGTAATTACCTGGAATATCCCCACTACCCTCCTTGTACAGGGGGACAACATGAGCAACCTTCCAGTCCTTCGGCACCTCGCCTGTGTTAAAGGATGTCAGAAAGATATCTGTCAGGGCCTCAGCTATTTCCTCTCTCTCCTCCCTCAGCAACCTGGGATAGATCCCATTCGTTCCTGGGGATTTGTCCACCTGAATAACCTCGAGCATACCCAACACATCTTCCCTACTTATGCCAACGTGTTCCAGATTAATCAAACTTCTTTCTCTAATCTCTAGATTCATGTTCCTCTCCTCAGTGAACATTGATGCAAAGTATTCATTCAGAATCTTATCCATTCTCTCAGGTTCGGCACACAGCCTTCCTTCATTATCTTTTAGTGGACCGATCATTTCTCTAGAATAAAATGCTTTGGGATTTTCCTTAATTCTGCTCGCTAAAGCTATTTCATGACCCCTTTTAGCCTGCTTGATTCCTTGTTTAAGACGTGTCCTACTCTTCTGATATTCTTAGCTGCCTAGACCTTATGTAAGCTTCCCTTTTCCTCTTGGATCGTCGTACAATTTCTCTTGTCATCCACGGTTCACGAATCTTGCCTTTCCTATCCTTTTCCTTCAATGGGACATGCCTATCTTGCACTATCTTTAACTTATCTTTGAAAGCCTCCCACAACTCCAATGTGGACTTCCCTTCAAATAGCTGTGTCCAGTCCACATTTCCCAGCTCCTGCCTAATTTTGATATAATTGGCCTCGGCCCAGTTTAGTATTCTTCCCTTAGGACCACTCTTTTTTTTTATCTACGAGTATTCTACAACTTACAGAATTGTGGTCACTGTTCCCAAAGAAATCCCCCACCGCAACTTTTACTACTTGTCCTGGCTCGTTCCCCATTACCAGGTCCAATATGGCCCTTCCCTCGTCGGACTATTGACATCTTGTTCTATAAAACTCTCCTGGACACTTCGTACAAATTCTACTCCATCCAGACCTCTGACGCTAAGTCTATGTTGGGAAAATTAAAATCTCCCATTACCACTACCCTATTGCCTCTACATCTATTCATAATCTGTTTACTATTTGTTCTTCTACCTTACGCTCACTGTTGGGAGGTCTCATCTCTACCCATAATGCCTCACTACCCAAGACCGCCATAGTGTCCTCCTTTAGCACAGCCGTGATATCATCCCTGACCAGCAATACAACTCCACCCCCTCTTTTACTTCCCTCTCTGTCCTGTCTGAAGCGTCTATCTCCTGGAACATTTAGTTGCCAATCATCATGCCCTTCCTTCAACCAAGTCTCTGTGATGGCAATAATGTTATACTTCTAGGCCCTAAATTCATCTGCCTTATACACTATACTCCTTGCATTAAAGTAGATGCATTTCAGGCCACCAGTTCTTTTGCGCTCACACGCTGTCTGCCTTTCTTCCCTTTATTAATGTTTTCTTCATAATTCTTACAGTCTCCAGTCTCCACCTCACTGCCTACTTCTCTTCTGGTTCCCAGTCCCCTGCCACATTAGTTTAAAACCTTCCAACAGCAGTAGCAAAAACTCTCCCAAGGACATTGGTTCCGGTCTGATTCAGATGTAGACCGTCCCTTTTGTAATAGTCCCACCTTCCCCAGAACCGGTCCCAATGTCCAACAAATCTGAACCCCTCCCTCCTACACCATCTCTTAAGCCACGTGTTCATCCTGCCTATTTTTTCATTTCTGTGCTGGCTAGCACGTGGCACTGGTAGTAATCCCAAGATTACTATCTCTGAGGTCCTCCCCTTTAACTTCTCTCCTAGCTCCCTGAATTCTTCTTTCAGGACCTCATCTAGCTTTCAACTTATATCGTTGGTGCCTGTATGCACCAACACAACTGGTTGTTCACCCTCCCCTTTTAGAATGCTCTACAGCTGATCAGTGACATCCCTGACCCAAGCATCATGGGAGTGAAAAAAAACCATCTGGGAGTCCCGTTTTCAGCCACATCTACTCCCCTCACAATAGAATCCCCTATGACTATGGCCCTAGGAGTCTTTTCTTTTTCCCGCCCTTCTGAACAGCAGTGCCCACCACGGTGCCATGATCTTGACAACTGCTGCCTCCCCTGGTAAGCCATCTCCCACAACCGTATCCAAAAGGTATACCTGTTTTGGAGGGAGATGACTGCAGGGGACACCTGCACTGCCTTCCAGCTCTTTTTCTGCCTTTTGGTCACCCATTCACTGTCTCCCTCAGCAATCCTAACCTGCGGTGTGACCAGTTCACTTAACGTGCTATCCACGACCCCCTCAGCATCGCAGATGCTCCTCATCTGCAGCTCCAGAGCCGCCGTGCGGTCAAACAACAGCTGCAGCTGGACACACTTCTTGCAAGTGTAAGAGTCAGGAACGTCAGGCACATTCCTAAGCTCCCACATCAAGCCAGAGTCACATGTCACGGATCTGAGGTCCCCTACCATTGTAAGCTTAGCTTTATATGAACTAACTAAAACTAAACCATGCACTTAAATGAAAAAGAAAGATAAGAAAAATGTTTGCGCATAGCTGGGCGGGAAGGTAAGTGATTAGTATTTGAGTGGGTGTGTTCTAGACCCCAGGTCCTACTTTCGTAGGGCCTCCCTCCCACCACCCTCCTCTAACCTAACTTTAAAGTCCACAGGTAAGTGACTCAGTGTTATTGACTCAGTGTTCTTGTTTTTGGAGACAAAGTGTACAGTTATGGCAGCGCAGGCAGTGGAATGTTCCTCCTGCAGGATGTTTGAGGTAGGGGTGACCACCGATACTCCTGCCGACTTCGTCTGCAGGAAATGCAGTCAGATCCTGATCCTCACCGAACGAGTTAGGGAACTGGAACTGGAGTTGGACGAACTGAGGATTATTCGAGAGGCTGAGAAGGTGATTGATAGAACCTACAGGGACATAGTTACGCCGGAGAACAGAGGTAGCTGGGTAACAGTTAGAGGTGGGAAGGGGAAGAAGCAGGCAGTGCAGGGTTCCCCCGTGGTCGTTCCCCTAAAAAATAAGTATACAGCTTTGGAAACTGTTGGGGGGGACAGCCTTGCAGGTGTAAGCTGCAGTGAAGGGGTCTGTGGCTCTGAGACTCAGAAGGAAAAGGGGGAGAAGAGGAGAGCGCTAGTTATAGGGGACTCTCTAGTTAGAGGGACGGACAGGCGGTTCTGTGGACATGGGCGAGACTCTCGGATGGTTTGTTGCCTCCCGGGTGCTAGGGTCCGAGACGTCTCGGACCGTGTCTTCAGAATCCTTAAGGGGGAGGGTGTGCAGCCAGAAGTCGTGGTACACATTGGCACCAACGACATAGGTAGGAAGAGGGGTGGAGAGGTCATTCAAGAGCTCAAGGAGTTAGGCTGGAAGCTAAAAGCTAGGACAGACAGAGTCGTCATCTCTGGGTTGTTGCCGGTGCCACGTGACAGTGAGGCAAAGAATAGGGAGAGAGTGCAGTTGAACACGTGGCTGCAAGGATGGTGTAGGAGGGAGGGCTTCAGATATTTGGACAATTGGACTGCATTCTGGGGAAGGTGGGACCTGTATAAACAGGACGGGTTGCACCTGAACCAGAAGGGCACCAATATCCTGGGGGGTAGGTTTGCTAGCACTCTTCGGGGGGGGGGGGGTGTTTAAACTATTTTGGCAGGGGGATGGGATCCGGACTTGTAGTCCAGCAAGTAAGCTAGCTGTGTGTCAGGATGCCCAAGACTGTAGGGAGGCTGTGGAGAAGGTAGCACTGACAGGGACTACTTGCGGACACAGAGATGGGCTCAAGTGCGTATACTTCAACGCAAGGAGTATCAGAAATAAGGTGGGTGAACTTAAGGCGTGGATCGGTACCTGGTACTACGATGTTGTGGCCATCACGGAAACATGGATAGATGAGGGACAGGAATGGCTGTTGGAGGTTCCTGGTTACAGATGTTTCAGTAAGATTAGGGGGGGTGGCATTGCTAATTAGAAATGGTATAACGACTGCAGAAAGGAAGTTTGAGGGGGATCTGCCTCTGGAGGTAGTATGGGCTGAAGTCAGAAATAGGAAAGGTGCAGTCACCTTGTTGGGTGTTTATTATAGGCTCCCCAATAGCAGCAGAGATGTGGAGAAACAGATTGGGAAACAGATTTTGGAAAGGTGCAGAAGCCACAGGGTCGTAGTCATGGGCGACTTCAACTTCCCAAATATTGATTGGAAGCTCTTTAGATCAAGTAGATTGGATGGGGCGGTGTTTGTGCAGTGTGTCCAGGAAGCTTTTCTAACGCAGTATGTAGAGTGTCCAACCAGAGGGGAGGCCATATTGGATTTGGTACTCGGTAATGAACCGGGACAAGTGGTGGGCTTGTTAGTGGGTGAACATTTTGGTGATGGTGACCACAATTCTGTGACTTTCACCTTGGTTATGGAGAGAGATAGGTGCGCACAACAAGGTAGATTTTACAATTGGGGGAAGGGAAATTACGATGCTGTAAGACAGGATTTGAGGAGCATACGTTGGGAGCACAGGCTGTCAGGGAAGGATGTGGTGGAAATGTGGAACTTTTTCAAGGAGCAGATACGACGTGTCCTTGATATGTATGTACCTATCAGGCAGGAAAGAAATGGTCGTGTGAGGGAGCCTTGGTTGACGAGGGAGGTTGAATGTCTAGTAAAGAGGAAGAAGGAGGCTTACATAAGGTTGAGGAAACAGGGTTCAGACAGAGCAGTGGAGGGATACAGGATAGCCAGAAGGGACCTGAAGAAAGGGATTAGGAGAGCTAAGAGAGGGCATGAAAAATCTTTGGCGGATAGGATCAAGGATAACCCCAAGGCATTTTATGCGTATGTGAGAAACCTGAGAATGACGAGAACGAGGGTAGGTCCGATCAAGGACAGTAGTGGGAGACTGTGTATTGAGTCGGAAGAGATAGGAGAGGTCTTGAACAAGTACTTCTCTTCAGTATTTACGAACGAGAGGGACCGTATTGTTGAAGAGGAGAGTGTGGAACGGACTGTTAAGCTAGAAGAGATACCTGTTAGGAAGGAAGATGTGTTGGACATTTTGAACAACTTGAGGATAGACAAGTCCCCCGGGCCTGACGGGATATATCCTAGGATTATGTGGGAAGCAAGAGAGGAAATTGCAGTACCGTTGGCATTGATCTTCTCGTCTTCACTGGCAACGGGGGTGGTACCAGGGGACTGGAGAGTAGCGAATGTTGTGCCCCTGTTCAAAAAAGGGAATAGGGATAACCCCGGGAATTACAGGCCAGTTAGTCTTACTTCTGTGGTAGGCAAAGTAATGGAAAGGGTACTGAGGGATAGGATTTATGAGTATCTGGAAAGACACTGCTTGATTAGGGACAGCCAGCATGGATTTGTGAAGGGTAGGTCTTGCCTTACAAGTCTTATTGAATTCTTCGAGGAGGTGACCAAGCATGTGGATGAGGGTAGAGCAGTGGATGTAGTGTACATGGATTTTAGTAAGGCATTTGATAAGGTTCCCCATGGTAGGCTTATGCGGAAAGTCAGGAGGCATGGGATAGAGGGAAATTTGGCCAATTGGATAGAAAACTGGCTAACCGGTCGAAGGCAGAGAGTGGTGGTAGATGGTAAATATTCAGCCTGGAGCCCAGTTACAAGTGGAGTTCTGCAGGGATCCGTTCTGGGTCCTCTGCTGTTTGTAATTTTTATTAATGACTTAGATGAGGGAGTCGAAGGGTGGGTCAGTAAATTTGCAGATGATACGAAGATAGGTGGAGTTGTGGACAGTGAGGAGGGCATTTGTCGGATGCAGAGGGACTTAGATATGATGCAGAGCTGGGCTGAGGAGTGGCAGATGGAGTTCAACCCTGCCAAGTGTGAGGTTGTCTATTTCGGAAGAACAAATAAGAATGCGGAATACAGGGTTAATGGTAGAGTTCTTAGTCAGGTGGAGGAACAGAGGGATCTTGGGGTCTATGTACATAGATCTTTGAAGGTTGCCACTCAGGTGGATAGAGTTTGTAAGAAGGCCTATGGAGTATTATCATTCATTAGCAGAGGGATTGAATTCAAGAGTCGTGAAGTGATGTTGCAGCTGTTCAGGACTTTGGTTAGGCCACAGTTGGAGTACTGTGTGCAGTTCTGGTCGCCTCACTTTAGGAAAGATGTGGAAGCTTTGGAGAGGGTGCAGAGAAGATTTACCAGGATGTTGCCTGGAATGGAGAGTAGGTCGTACGAGGATAGGTTGAGAGTTCTCGGCCTTTTCTCGTTGGAACGGCGAAGGATGAGGGGTGACTTGATAGAGGTTTATAAGATAATCAGGGGAATAGATAGAGTAGACAGTCAGAAACTTTTTCCCCGGGTACAACAGAGTGTTACAAGGGGACATAAATTTAAGGTGAAGGGTGGAAGGTATAGGGGAGATGTCAGGGGTGGGTTCTTTACCCAGAGAGTGGTGGGGGCATAGAATGTGCTGCCCGTGGGAGTGGTAGAGTCAGAATCATTGGTGACCTTTCAGAGGCATTTGGATAGGTACATGGATGGGTGCTTAATCTAGGTTAGAAGTTTGGCACAACATCGTGGGCCGAAGGGCCTGTTCTGTGCTGTATTGTTCTATGTTCTATGTTCTAAGAAATAAAAGCCTTACCTTACAGGGTCTTTTTCTTCCCGTTAGTGGAGGGGGGTGCGGAAGGTAGATACTATACGTGTAGTATCTCTGGTTTAGCCACTGCCCAAATATAAATTTAAGCCCTTACCTTCCCGGCAGCCCTCACTTCACTCCTCCTTCTCTCCTCTCTTCTGGCAGAATGCTGGCCTGACTCCTGAGGTAAGTCTCTTTTTATGCGGGAAAACTTATCCTTCCCGGCAGCCCTCGCTTCACTCCTGCTCTCCTTGCCGCTCTGGCAAAATGTAAGATCAAAACTACATGCAATCCACCACTAAGACAGTAATACCATTAAGAGATCCCCGCCTTTGAACACCCATCCTTTTGTAATAAAGGCCAATATACTATTTGCCTTCCTAAGTACTTTCTGCACTTGCCTGTTTACTTTAGTTGACTTGTGTGTGAGGACTGCTACTTTATGTAACGTCATTTCCCAATTTATCATCATTTAAATAATACTGTCTCTTTCTGATTTTCACAACAAAGTGTGTACTACATTTAGTCACGTAGTATTGCTTCTGCCACATGCTTGCCTTCTCACTTACCTTCTGTAAACTACCTTGAAGCCTGTCTGCATCCTCTTCACAGCTTACAATCCCTTCCAGTTTTGTGGCTTCAGCAAACTTGGAAATGTCACATTTGGTTCCCTCATCCTAGTCAGTTATGTATATATTTTGAATAGCTGGAGCCTAAGTACTGATCCTTGCAGTGCCCTGCGGGTCACTGTACCCAGAAAAGTGCCTATTTATTCCCACTCTGTTACCTGTCCTTCAACAAATTCTCAATATTTGCAAATATTATCCTCTATCCCATTATGGTTATGGGATAAGGCAGGAACAGGATACTGATTGAGGATGATCAGCCATGATCATAATGAATGGTGGTGCTCGATCAAAGGGCAAAATGGCCTCCTCCCGCACCTATTGTCTATTCTTTAATTTGGGACCTTATCAAAAGTCTTCTGAAAATCCAAATGCACCACATCTGCTGGTTCTCTTTGCTAAGTATGATTTGCCTTTTATAAACCCATGTTAGCTTTAACCAATCCCATTTATGCTCTCCAAGTGTTTTGTTATCATGTGTTTTGTAGTACATACCAGCATTTTCCCTATTATGAATATTAGGCTAACTGGTCTGTAATTGGTTTTCTCTCCCTCCCTCTTTTTTTTTTAAACAGTGAGGTTACATTTGTTACCCTCCAGTCTGTAGAAATTTCTCCAGTATTTATAAGAGTTTGGAAAATGACCAACAATCCATCCAACGTTTCTAAGGCCACTTCCTGGGCTGTCGATTATCAAGCCCTGGATAGTTTCCTTGACCAGGGTAATGTCTTTGGTCTAATCAAATTCAACTGCTTTGTCAATGATCTTCCCTACATCATAAGCTCAGAAGTGGGAGTGCTTGCTGATAATTGCACAATTTTCACCACCATTCAGAACTGCTCTGATACTGAAGCAGTCCATGTCCAAATGCAGTCAGACATGGACAATATCTGGGTAACATTTGTGCCACACAAGCACCAAGCAGTGACCACCTCCCAACTAGTGAAAATCTAATTATGATTTTTTTGACATTTAGTGGTAGCTCTAGCCATATAAATATAGTGGCTACAGGAGCAGGTCAAAAGCTGAGTATTGCAGTGAATAATTCATTTACTAGCTCCCCATAACCTGTCTGCTGTATATAAGGTATAAGTCAGGAGTGTGATGGGAAGCTAGATGAGTGCAGTTCTAACAACACTCAAGTTTGACATCATTTCTCTTAGGTCTCCAAGCTTTGAGGAACAGACGTGAAGGCAGATTATGGGAAGATGTAACAAAAACAGATTTGACATTCTGGGTGACTTTAACTTCCCCGATATTGACTTGTACTCCCTTACAGCAAGAGGCTTAGATGGGGCAGAATTTATTAAGTGCATCCAAGAGGGTTTCTTGAAACTGTGTAGAGCCCAACCAGAGGAGGGGACATATTGGACCTTGTATTGGCTAATGAACCTGGCCAGGTGACTGACATTTCAGTGGGAGAGCATTTTGAAACAGTGATTACAACTCCATAAGTTTTTAAGATGGCTTTGAATAAGGATAAGTCAGGACCTTGTGGGGATGGAATATTACATCCATGTTAGATCGGAGCTAGCGGGTGTTAATTGGGAAGAGGTGTTATCAGGCAAATCCACATTTAACATATGAGAGTTGTTTAAAGACTACTGATCAGAGTTTAGAACCGACATGTTCCAGTAAAGAGGGAGGACAAGAATGGCAAGGTAAGGGATCCTTGAATAACAAGAGAGGTTGTGGACTTAGTCATAAAGAACAAAGAAGCATATGTAAGGTTTAGGAAGCTAATAAAAGGCCCATGCAGAATACAGAACAACTTCGATTATCCAAGCGTCAGTTATCTGAGCAAGTTCTCAAGGTTCCATAAAAATGCTATTTGTTATCCGAACAATCCATTACCCGAGCACTTATCTGAACAAAATAGTCCCAGCCTGTCTTTTTTGGATAATTGAGGTGGTTCTGTATAAGGAAAGCAGGAAAAAACTCAAGGAGGGAGTTAGGAGAGCAAGAAGGAGCCATGAAATGACCTCAGCAAATAAGGGTAAAGAGAATCCAGAGGCATTCTCTGCATATATTAAAAACAAGACGATAAATCCGGAGAAGGCAAAGGAAGGAACTAGTGCTTGGAGGCAGAGAATGTTAGCATGATCCTAAATGTGTACTTTGTTTCAGTATTCATCGAGGAGAAAGGTATGTAGGATTAGTGTGGAGCATGCTAGTATGCTAGGGCATTTTGAGATCAAGAAAGAAGTGGTGTTGGGTCTCTTGAGCAGCATTAGATTAATAAATCCTGAGGGCCCAAATGGTATCTACCCTAGGTTATTGTGAGGGGCAAGATTGGAGATTACTGGAGCCTTGACCAAGATCTTTGTGTACTCACTAGCGACTGGAGAGGTCCCAAAGGACTGGTGAGTAGCTAATGTTGTTCCTTTGTTCAAGAAGGAAGAAGGGATAATCCAGGAAATTATAGACCAGTGAGTCTCTCATTGGTGGTTGGGAAGCTGTTGGAGAGAATTATTAAGGATAGGATTTACACATTTTGAAAAAAGTCAACATGGTGGGGTGGGGCAGGTCATGTCTTAATAATCTTTTTGAATTTTTAGAGGAGGTGATGAAGGTGATCAATGAGTAGCAGATGTCGTCTACGTGGATTTTAGTAGGGCTTTCAACAACATTCCTCATGGCTTAGGCAAAAGCTTAAGATGCATGGGCTCCATGGTGACTTGGCCACTTAGATTCAAAACTGGCTTGCCCATAAAAGGTAGTCATGCAAGGTTGTTTTTCTGTCTGGAGATCCATGACAAATGGTGTTCCACAGGGATCCATACTGATCCTTTAGCATCCTGTGCTGCACTGTTCTATATTCTGTCATCCCAACAAAACACTTGATAGGTATCATACAAACATTCACTTCCTCCACCACTGCTGCTCAGTAACATTAATGTGTATCGTTTGCACATGACCTGCAGAAATTTACCAAAGGTCCTTAGATTTCTCCTTTCAAACTCATGATATGACCATTTAGAACGACAAGGGCAGTAAGACAATGGGACTCCATCACTTGCAAGTTCCCCTGTAGGCCACCCATCTTGATATGGAAATATTTAGCTGTTCTTTAAGTATTTCTGGGTCAAAAAGCTGGAGCTCCCTTCCTAACAGCCTTGTGAGTGTATCGATACCACTTGACAGCAGCTGTGCAAGAAGACAACTCAATGCCATCTTCAAGGGAACATGGGATGGGCAGTAAATGCTGGCTAAGCCAGTAACACCCATATCCCATAAATGTATTTAAAACAAGAACTGATCATAGCCATTTTTTCCCCAATTGTTGATTAAAGTGATTCTGTCCTTACTCCCTCTAGGGCGTCCTCACTTTTGTCTTGTCCTCACTAATCAGTACTATTATCCAACTTCTATTTTTCCTATCTATATCATCTAATCTAATCTAATCTTTCTGAATCCTTTATATTCTTTTCATCAAGTAGCGAATCCTCACCACTTGTAAGACTTATTTCCATTCTTGCCACTCCATCATTTTCTTACTGTTATGGACCAGGCCAGACCCTCTCAAAACATTTCAAGGAAGTAGCCCAGACCCTAACTTTGCTAGTTGTGTTAAGCAGGTGGAGAGTGGATATTTCAGGAGTGATGGAGATGGCCCATTCATCACTGAATGAAACACTAAAGAGAACAGAATATGGAATAGTTTAACCACAAACCCAACAGATCATCCCAACTTAATGTTGCTGTTCCAAATTCCAGTAATAATTCCCGTAAACATCCCTTGGTAACAAAGGTAAAATCAACACAGGGCCTTGCATGAAAGAGAGAGAGAGAGAGAGATAGCAAAGTGATTCATCATGGAACACCTCCTTCCATGTAGCCATTTCTTGGACCAGCAGCCTCAAAACTGACAGACTGCTCTTGGTGAACAACCAGACTGCTAAAAACCAAACCAGAGCAAAGCTGAGCTGGAAGAACTGGCTACTCCCTTTTCATTGTATGTGTTTAAAAAAAACTTGAGAGTCTTTTGCCTGAAGCTGTATCTGTTAGCTATAATCAAATTGGCCTAAAACTCTTCAGCCATACATTTTGGAATTGCTGCTTTTATGACCTCTCCCAAAAAAAGCCAAGCACACTGTAACCTTATTAAAGGAGCAGCATCATCATACTATACTACAGCATTGAGTTAGTCCCTCAATAACTTTATTTGTCATTGTGCCTTTGCAGGTCTGAACTGTAATTTGTCTTTGTAGCCTTTCTTAAACTGTTCATATCTATTTTGGCACTACTCACTTCTTTGTACTGTCTAACTCTGTAACTTTGTGCACTTTATTTCTCTTATATATCTGTACGCTGGTGTCCATCTCCCTGTAATGATTTTAGATATGTTTGAATAGCATGTTTCAATAAGTTTTGCGCATTTTCCTAATCATTGTCTTGTTTGTTCCTCCCACAGCCTTCTGATGCTTGGAAGACTTGGTCTAAAAATGTTTGAGAAACCCCACAAATCATGAACCAGTTTCTTTTCAGAAAGAAAATTTTGTATACATGCCTTTTGAATCATTGGTTTAATTTTTATCATTTGAACTTAGAATGAATCTTGAACTGAATCTGAACAGAATTAAATTTAATAAATCTCTTGATTCAAAGATTCTTTGATAGCTCATGAGCTTTGTTTTTAAAAAATATTCTACTGGTCCAATAGGAAATAATCCTTTTCACAACAATAATGAAATAAATCTATTGTGCTTGGAAATAACAGCATGTGCTGTTCGAGGTTTCTTTTGAAAAACAGATCTCTGTTGAATTGTGAAAGAGCGTTTTATGGGCCAGAAGACAATGCTCTACTAAGGAAGTACGGAATCGAGTAGTTATGCATTTGAGCACAGAGCATTGGAACAAAAGGATGTACAATTGAGAAAATGTGGAAACAAGTTCACAATTGCTATAGTGGACGATCATAAAAAAAAATAAGGTGGGCCAGTTTGATGTGTGCTCTATAACATTAATGGCTGTCATTGGTTTCTGTACTCCAAAAAAATACTTCATTGTTACAGAGTACTTAAGGCACCATCTTGAGAGTGTGGGAAGGAAGATTGAGTCTTTTTCTTTGAGAAAGAGCCACTTTCTGAAGGCGGGCACAATCACTAGATAGTACCACCTCATGGTCAGTGAACGGAAGGTAAACAGAGCTTATGTTTTAATTGGTGTTAATTTTAAGTTAAAGAAAATCCCTAATCAAGTTTAAAAGTTTAAAAATATTTTGTTATAAGTTATGCTTTAATGTTCCTCAAGGATAAAAATATTAAAATTATTTTTAAATTATCCATATCATAGAAGCAAATACCAATATGCCAAAATAATACTTATAAGAAGAAAGTCCCAAAAAGCTTTTATGGCATACCATTGGGGTCAGTTGCTTGAGTTCCTTGGTGCTGTAGTTTCTTTGTGTCCAGAGTTGAAATTGGATTTAGCAGTTGTCATGGCTGGTGTAGTTGAATAATGGTGTTTTCTGGTACAAGAGAGGACAGCTCCTCCTCTGGTTCTGTAGTTTTTCATGCTTTCAGGTTAACATTTGTTGTCTGCGTGTATACCTTTTTCTCTTTGTTCTCCCTTAGTCAGACTCTGGAGGTGTTCCCAAAGCTGTTTTGTTTGGTTGTTCATAGCTACTAGTGGCTACAATGGTGGCTCAGTGGTTAGCACTGCTGCCTCACAGCGCCAGGAACCTGGGTTCGATTCCAACCTTCCCCATGTCTGCGTGGGTTTTGTCTGGGTGCTCTAGTTTCTTCCCAAAGTCCAAAGATCTGCAGGTCAGGTGAATTGGCCATGCTAAATTGCCCACAGTGTTCAGAGATGTGTAGACTAGGTTCATTTGTCAAGGGAAATGTAGAATAATTAGGGTAGAGGAATAGGTGTAGTGGGAGGGGGAGTTAAAGTATTCAGCCACGGACGCAGTCCTATGTGGTCCTGAGCCGGAGGATAGAACATAGAACAATACAGGCAGAACGGGCCCATCGACCCTTGATATTGCGCCAACCTGTGAACTATTCTCAGCTCGACCCCCTACACTATCCCAAAATCATCTATGTGCTCATCTAAGGGTTGTTTAAATCTCCCTTATGTGGCTGAGTTGACTACATGAGCAGGTAGGGCATTCCACGCCCTTGCCACTTTCTGAGTAAAGAACCAGCCTCTGACATCTGTCTTAACTACAAATTGAGGGGTGATAGGTTTATGCCCTCTCGTACAAGCTGACCTCATCATCCTAGGGAAAAGACTTTCACTGTCAACTCTAACTAATCCTCTGATCATCTTGTATGTCTCTATCAAATCCCCCCCTTAGCTGCCGCCTTTCCAATGAGAAGAGACCCAACTCTCTCAGCCTTTCTTCATAAGACCTTCCCTCCAGACCAGGCAACATCCTGGTAAATCTTCTCTGCACCTTTTCCAATACTTCCACATCTTCCCAAAATATGGGGACCAGAACTGTACACAATATTCCAAGTGTGGCTGCACCAGCATTTTGTATAGTAGCAGCATGATATTGCGGCTCCGGAACTCCATCCCTCTACAAATGACACCTAACACACAATATGCTTTCTTATCAGCACTATCCACCTGGGTGGCAACTTTCAGGGATCTGTGTATATGGACTCCATGATCCCTCTGCACATCCACACTATCAAGAATCTTTCCACTGACCCAGTACTCTGCCATCCTGTTATTCTTCCCAAAGTGTAGCAACTCACATTTAGCTCTATTGAACTCCATTTGTCACCTCTCAGCCCAGTTCTGCCGTTTATCCAAGTCCCCCTGCAACCTGTAACATTCTTCCACACTGTCCACTACTCCACCGACTTTAGTGTCATCTGCAAGTTTACTAACCCATCCACCTATGCCTGTGTCTAAGTCATTTACAAAAATGACAAACAGTAGTGGTCCTAAAACAGATCCTTGTGGCACACCACTAGTAACTGGAATCCAGGCTGAATATTTTCCATCAACCACCACTCGCTGCCTTCTTTCAGAAAGCCAGTTTCTAATCCAAACTGCTAAATCGCCCTCAATTCCATGTCTCTGCATTTTCTCCAACAGCTTACCATGTGGAACCTTATCAAAGGCTTTACTGAAGTCCAAGTATACCACATCAACTACCCTACCCTCATCTACAAGCTTGGTCACCTTCTCAAAAAACTCAATGACGTTAGTGAGACACAACCTGCCCATGACAAAACCATGTTGACTATCTGAAATCAAATTGTTGCTGCGAGATGATTATAAATCTTATCTCTATAATCCTTTCTTACAACAAAAGTAAGGCTCACTGGTCTATAATTACCTGGGTCATCTCTACTGCTCTTCTTGAACAAAGGCACAACATTTGCAATCCTTAAGTCCTCTGTCTACAAGTTTGGTACCAATGATGACTCAAATATCAAAGCCAAAGGCTCTGCTATCTCCTCCCTAACTTCCCAGAGTATCCTCAGATATATCCCATCTGGCCCAGGGGACTTGTCTCCTTTCACTCCTTCTAGAATTGATAACTCCTCTTTGTAATTAACCTCGATCCTTTCTAGTCTAATATCTCTTACCTCATTCTTCTCTTCTACAATATTCTCCTTTTCCTGAGTGAAAACCAATGAGAAATATGTGTTTTAGCACCTCTTCAATCTCCACAGAGTCCACACTCAGTTTCCCACTTCTGTCTTTGATTGACTCTATTCCTACCCTAATCATCCTTTTATTCCTCACATACCTATAGAAGGCTTTAGAGTTCTCCTTTATTCAAATTGCTAAAGACTGCTTGTGTCCTCTCTTTGCTCTTCTTAATTCTCTCTTTAAATCCTTCCTAGCTGATCTGTAACTCTCCATCTCCTCATCTGAACCATCTTGCCTCATCAACACATAAGCCTCCTTCTTCTTTGTAACAAGAGATGCAATTTCTGTTGTGAACCATGGTTCCCTTCCCTTATCACTTCCTCTCTGCCTAACAGGGACATACCTATCAAGGACACGCAATATCTATTCCTTAAACCAGCTCCACATTTAGATTGTCTGCATCCCCAGCGTTTTGCTACCCTATTCTATGCACCCTAATTCTTGCCTAATTGCATTATAATTGCTCTTGCCCCATCGATAACTCTTGACCTGTGCCATGTACCTATCCCTTTCCATCGCTAAACTGAACGTAACTGAATTATGGTCACTCTCTCCAAAGTGCTCACCGACAACTAAATCAAACGTTACCAAGGTTCATTACCAAGCACCAGATCCAGTGTGGCCTCCCCTCTTGTCGGCCCTTCGACATACTGTGTCAGGAAACCCTCCTGTACACATTGATTGGAAATGTGGATGGATCAGTTTTTGTTGGGGAAGTTAAAGTCCCCCATAATGACTACCCTGGTCTTTTCATTCCTACCCAGAATACTTTTGCTAATCCTCTCTTCCACCTCCCTGGAACTCTGCGGAGGCCTATTTAAAAAAAACTCCAAGCAGTTTGACCTCTCCTTTCCTGCTTCTAACCTCAGCCCACACTACCTCAGTAGACGAGTCCTCATCAAAAGTTCTCTCAGCCACCATTATACCATCCTTGACTAACAAGGCCACACCTCCCCCTCTTTTACTGCCTTGCCTGTTCTTAATGAAAGAACTAAACCCTGGAACCTGCAACATCCATTCCTCACCCTGCTCTATCCATGTCTCTGAAATGGCCACAACATCGAAGTCCCAGGTACTTATCCATGTTGCAAGCTCACCTACCTTATTTCGGATACTTCTGGCATTGAAGTAAACACACTTCAAACCACTTTGCTGTCTGCCAGCACATTCCTGTGACCCTGAAATCCTGTCCCTGTCCTTCCTACTCTCATCCTCCTGTGCACTGCAACTACACCTCCGGTTCCCATCCCCCTGCTGAGCTAGTTCAAACCCACCCGAATAGCACCAGCAAATTTCCCACCCAGGATATTAGTACTCCTCTGGTTCAAGTGAAGACTGTCCTGTTTGTACAAGTCCCACCTTCCCCAGAATGAGCCCCAATTATCCAAGAACCTGAAACCCTCCCTCCTGCACCATCCTTGCAGCCACGTGTTCAGCTGATATCTCTCCCTATTCCTTGCCTTGCTATCACGTGGAATGGATAATAATCCAGAGATAACAACCCTGTTTGTTCTAGCTCTCAGCTTCCACCCTAGCTCCCTGAAATCCTGCCTGACATCCATAATCCCTCTTTCTACCTATGTTGTTGGTACCTACATGGACAACGATTTGAGGTTGGTCACCCTCTCCCTTCAGAACCCCAAAGAGATGATCTGAGACATCATGGAACCTGGCACCTGGGAGGCAACACACCAAGCGTGAGTCTTGTTGGCTCCCAACAAATCTATCTGAGCCTCTAACTATTGAGTCCACAATGACTAACACTCTCATCCTTTCCCTCCTTCCCTTCTCTGCAACAGGGACAGGCTCTGTGCCAGAGACCTAGGCCCCACTGCATACCCCTGGTAAGTCGTTCCCCCTCAACAGTATCCAAAACAGTATCCTTGTTTTTCAGGGAAACGACCACAGGGGATGCCTCCACTGACTTTTTTTCCCCCCTTCGGACAGTCACCTAGCTTTCTTTGTGCCTAGGAGTAACTACTTCCCTATAACTCCTGAATGATCTGAAGTTCAACCAGTTCCTGCTCCAGTTCCCTGACACTGTCTTGGAGGAGTGAGAGTTGGATGCACTTCCTGCAGAAGTACTTGGTTGGGACACGAATGGCGTCCCTCACCTCAAACATCATGCAGGAGGAACATTGCTCTCCCTGCACTGCCATCCCTGCTAGTCCCCTTACCATAAAGTAAAAAAGAAGTAACGCTTATATGTCCCTGGTCTTTAAGGTTAGTGGAGGTGGTTGGGTGGGAGGCCCTACAAAGGTCTCTGGTTTAGAAAACACTGACTTATATAGCTGGACGGAAATAAGAATAAGAAGTCCCTCCTTTCCCAGAAACCTCTGCACTCTGACTTCAAATTTAAAAGCACAAATCAGTGACTCACTGCTCCCGGTAGGCCCTTGGTGTAAGCACCCGCCCTTTGATTTGCCGCTGCCACTGAAAAACAGAAATGGATACACAACAACGTCCATCTGGTCTAGGACTTGATCTATTCCTGTCGACGGGTTGGTCTGCCGAGCGCCTTCCTGTGTTTTGACCAGGAGTAGCATTTGACAGGGTCGATCACGAGTATCTGCTCGAGACTCTGCGGGCATTTGGGTTCGGGACGCAGTTCATTGCCCAGATCTGACTTTTGTACATTGCCACAGTGTCTGGTTTAAGTTAACGAGTCCCTGACGGCGCCCCTTCGCTTTGGGAGAGGAGTACATCAAGGCTGCCCCCTGTCCGGCCAACTGTATTCCCTGTGCATGGAGCCTTTCCTGTGCCTCTTGCGGAGGAGGTTGTCGGGGCTGATTCTGTGCGGCGCGGGCACGGGCGTGGTCCTCTGGGCCTACGCCGACGACGTGCTCCTCACTTTCACTGACCAGGCTGTGCACTCGGCAGCAGCATCTGCTAGAATCAACTGGGCCAAATGTTCCGGACTACTGGTTGGTCCGTGGTGGGTGGACTCTCTGTCGGAGGACTACCACCCATCTCCTCTACCTGAGGGTCTACCTCAGCCTGGCTGAGGAATCCTGGCTGGCAAACTGGCAGAGGCTGGAGGCCAAAGTCTCGGCTTGCCTAGGCTGCTGGACAGGAATGCTCCGAGGTGCTATCTTACAGAAATCGAGTGCTGGTCATAAACCAGCTTGTGGCTGCTATGCTGTGGTATTGACTGGTCCCTTTGGTCCCTCCTCCTGGAAATCCAGAGAGCATTGGTTGACTTCTTCTGCGATAGAAAGACTCACTGGGTTGCTGCGCAGCTCCTGAGTTTCCTTATTTAGGAGGGCAGTCAGTCGCTGGTGTGCATCTGCTCCCAGGTGGTGACTTTCCACCTTCAGGCCTTGCTGCGATATCTTTATGTTGAGCCTCTTCCTAGGTGGTGTGCCCTGGCCATGTATTTCTTCCGCCAGGTGTGTGATCTCAACTACGACATGCAGCTCCTGTTCATTGACTGTAACGGTCTGGAGGTCGCCCTCAGGACACTGCCTGTCTTTCACCAGGACCTGATCAATGTCTCAACCATATTTGAAT
This sequence comes from Chiloscyllium punctatum, assembly GCF_047496795.1. Lineage (NCBI taxonomy): Eukaryota > Metazoa > Chordata > Chondrichthyes > Orectolobiformes > Hemiscylliidae > Chiloscyllium > Chiloscyllium punctatum. The sequence goes on from NC_092779.1 coordinate 38,960,752, forward strand.
CGCATCAATTTTACCACCCGGCAGGAATAGTGGCTGTAGTAAGGGAGCCGTTGCTCAGGAATCCGCACCTCCGTACTCGTGCGTTTGAGTGGCTGTCGGAGGGGAGGGCCGTGGCTGTGATGGTGACCAGGGTCGGGGACGTGCTGGGTAGCAGGGGTCTGGGTTGAGTGCTGCCGCAGGACATAGTGAGCAGGGTAGGGGTAAATGTCCGGTTCGTGGCCACTGCCATTAGACGCTTTAAAACCTACCTTTGTAGGGCCTCCCACCCAATGACCACCTCTAACCTTATTGGGTGTGGGCGCTTGTCACTGGCCACTTGGCTGTTTCTTTAAAGAAAAAAATCCAAAAAGAAAAGAGAAGGGCACTGCTTGTCACTGACCACTTGGGTGTTTCCTTTCTTCCTGGTGGTAGAAATTGAATAAAGATTTGCATACATGTTGTCTTTCACTGTGTCCCACATCTACACACACGCATACAGAATGGGTGCTGGGGAAAATATAAGCCCTACCATAGTTAGGTGGTAGTGTGGGGATTTAAAAAAAAAGTTCTGAAGTAATCTGCAAGTTGGCATCCTGTATCCCTGATGTAGATGGGTGCAATGCATCCAGTAGATGACATTTGTGGGAGTACAGGTAAATTTCTGTTGGATGTGGATGTGGATGTAGTGTAAGTGCAACTCATCCATGGTTAACCAGGTTTCCAAGCTAACCAATTCCCATTTGCCTGCGTTTGGCCCAAATTCTCCAAGTATTTCCTATTCATGTTCTAGTGTTTCTTAAATGTTGTAACTGTACCTGCATTTACCAATTTCTCTCGCAGTTCATATCACATCCAAGCCACCTGTGTGTGAAAAAGTTGCCCCCAGGTCCCTTTTTAACTGTTCCCCCCCCCCCCCCCCCCCGACCTTCAAATTATGCCCTCTCGTTTTGAACTCTCCTCTCCAAGGGAAAATAGCTTTCGCTATTCACATTATACCCCTCATGATTTTATAAACCTCTATAAGGTCACCTCTCAACTTCCAACACTCCAGTGAAAATGTCCCAGCCTCTCATAACTCAAACCTCCAGATTATTTCTTTGCAAGCTTGATAGTATTATCAATGATCCTTTTCGATGTGTACTGATGATGATTTGAGAGTAGATCGATGGGGTGATCATTGGTAAGATTTGATTTATCCTGCTTTTACTGGGCAATTTCCACAGTAGCTGACTGTTGAGTCATCAGAAGCGGTGTGCAAGGGGGCGGAGGTTTGGTCAGCATGCAGGGGTCCGTGCTAGGCTATAAACAAACCCAAGGTGGCCAGCTCTCCCATCCATTCTGCTGTCCAATATTTGCTCCCTGGACAACAAAGTGGACTGCATCCAACTGCACAAGTTCCTCAGTGTGAGTTCAGATAATGCTTTGTCCTTGTTTTCACAGAAACATGGCTCAGTGGCAAGAGTCCCAAACACTGCCATCCAGCTAGACAGATTGTTTCGTGCTGACAGAAGTGCAGCTCTGTGCGGAAAGGCTCATGGTGGGGGTCTGTGTGTCTACATCAACTAAGACTCCATGCTAGTCTCCAGATACTGCTCATCACTGGTGGAGTTCGTGACTGTTAGATGCAGATTGTTTTATTTGCCACAGGAATTCACTGCTGTCCTTATAGTTTCTTCTAGTGTTAATGCTAAGGAAGCACTTTGTGAACTGTGTGGGGCTATTAGTGGACTGCAGAACGCACATTCTGATGGTTCATCTGATCAAGTCAATGTTGATGGGCCAATTGGCCTGTTTCCAAACTATAGGGATTCTGTGAAATTCAATAAAGCTGCACTTTGAAAATGGCTGCTTTTTGTACTTGTTGCTGCTACATCTACAATGTATTTGCATACAACAAAAATGGATTGTATGCTTTCACCAAAAATTGATTCACCACCCCCTCAGCCCCCCGTGCCTCTAAAGTTTATCTCCCTGCCCAATCCTGTGCTGAAGAGAGACAGACAAACTCTCAGGACTGTATTAACCCCAGATGTGTGACCGACTTTGATAAACAGTCCTGGACATAACTGTCAACACCTATGACTGCTGTGTTTGCAACTGTCTGCCTGACTGTTGTGCTGGCCCTATAGCACTGATGGCTGAATATTTGCTTGCATTGTTCAGGGTTAGATTCCCTGACCTTGAGTTTCTCAAGTGGATGAGTGACTGTAAGAAAGCCTTTGGACAATGTGCGAACTGTGTTCATGCTGGCTGATACCTGTATCCTGATCAACAATCCCCTCCCCCTGCCCCACCACAGAGGGTGTGTGCCCACCAATTTCTGACTGCCATTTGGTGAATGAATAGGCAATGAGTTTGCCATGCAGACAACTGGCACATGCTGTGGACATTAGATTGATGTCTCAGTGAGCAATTTATCAAGATGTTTCCTCCTTCACCCCCAGCAGCTAGCCTCCGTAATGTGCTAAATAGTACTTCAAAACAGCAATAGTGACAGGTTTTGGGTGTGCCAGAGGGACAATGCATGAACATGCATGGAAAGTCAAGGTATGGATGGTGCAAGCACTCAGTTGCTGAGTGAATGAACACCAAAATGGCTACAATGCATCATGTTCCCATTCTTGAGCTGGGTATCTGCCGCTGCTTTTCCATTTAATTGCTGGTTCACCCTGTTCATTCTCACCGGGCTGCTAGTGTATTCTAGAGGCCCCCTGAGGGGTTGTCAGATGTCAAAATCTGAATGAATAATATGTGAAACTGGTGCCTTTCGACAATAGCCTGAGCTGTAGTTTGGTTGTCCACCACATGGAGGTCAATGGAAGCAGTGAGCTGAATCTGCAAGGTACACACTCTGGCTTCTCTGGACTCATTCTGGTCTTGTTCAAAAAAGTTGTTAGGATAAACCCAACCATTGCAGACTAGTTGCTTTTCACAAAATCCCAATGCTGTAGAAACAAGCCATTCAGCCTAACAAGTCCTCACCAACTCTCTGAGGAGCATCCCACCCAGACTCACCCCTACCCTACCCTTGCATTTCCCATTGTGAATCGACCTAAATTACACATTCCTGGACACTATGGCCTATCCACTTAACTTGCACATCTTTGGACAGTGGGAGGAAACCCACGCAGACATGGGGAGAATGTGCAAGCTTCATCCAGACAGTTGCTCCAGATTGGAATTGAACCAAGGTACCTGGTGCTGTGAGGTGCCACATCAATGGTGGGGAAGCTTCTAGAAACAACTATTTGTGATAGAATCATCAATCACATGGATAAAGGTGGGTTGGATAGGAAGAGTTGGCATGGGTTTATGAAGTGACAATCATCCAGAGGCCCTGCAGAGTAAATATGAGGAGTTGGGCAGGAGATTAAAAAAAAGGATAGTAATGCCTGGATTAATTACTGTGTCATGTGCTAGTGAGAGTAGGAATAGGAGGATAGGGTAGATAAATTTGTGGCTGAGGAGCTAGTGGCAGGGATTCAGATTTTAGGTTCATTGGGATCTTTTCTGGGGCAACTGCTTTCCTGGATAGGGAATTGCATAGATTCATAACTGTTTAAGAGAAGAAGTTCCTCCTCAACTGAGTTCTAAGTCTACTCTCCCTTATTTTGAGGCTATATCGGGCTATATCTCCTAATTCTAGTTTCATTCACCCTCTCGGCTTCTATTCCCTTCATAATTTTATATTTTTCGATAATATCCCTCCTCATTCTTCTAAATTGCAATGAGTATCATCTCAGTCTACTCAATCTCTCCTCATAAGCCAACCTTCTCAACTCTGGAATCAACCCAGTGAACCTCCCCTCTGTCCCCTCCAAGTGACAGTGCATCCTTTCTCAAGTAAGGAGACCAAAACAATACACAATACTCCAGGTACGGCCTGACCAGCACCCTATACAGCTGCAATATTAACACTTTTGCTTTGAAACTCCATTACTCTAACAATGAAAAGCAATATTCTATTTGCCTTCTTAATTTCTGTTGTTGTACCTGCAAATCAACTTTCAGTGATTCATGCACAAGGACACAAGGTCTCTGTACAGCAGCGTGCTGTAAATCTTCACTACTTAAATAATAATCAGTTTTCCTGTTAATCCTGCCAAAATGGATGACCACACATTTACCAACATTATACTCCACCTGCCGCACCCTTACCTATTCACTTAATTTATCAATAAGCCTCTGTAGACTCTCAGCATCCTCTGCACACTTGGCTCTCCCACTCATCTTAGTATCATCTGCAAACATTGACACACCACACTTGATCCCCAACTCAAAATCATCTATGTAAATTGTAGGGTCACAACACTGATCCCTGAGGTCCGACACTAAACATTTGGCTCCAATCAGAATAAAACATCTATTTATCCCCACTCTTTGCTTTCTGTTCATTAACCAATTCTCTACCCATGCTAATACTTAACCCATAATGCCATTATCTTATGCAACAGCTTTTTGTGCACACCTTGTTGAATGTCTTCTGGAAATCCACATCCATTGGTTTCCCAATAGTCCACTGTGCTCGTAATGTCCTCAATAAATTTCAGCAAACTAGTTAAATCTGCCTTTTATGAATCCACGCTGCATCTGCCTGATGGGATCATTTCTATCCAGGTGTCTCACTATAGATTCAAGCAAATCCACCCTATAGCAAATAAACTAACAGACCTATTGTTACCCACCTTTTATATACTTCCTCTTTTAAACAATCGTGACACGTTTGCTGTTTTCCAATCTGCCAGTACTGCCCCAGAATCCAGCAAATTTTGGTAAATTACCATGAGCGCATTTGTTATTTTCCCCACCATCTCCTTTAAAGCCTGGGATGCATTCCATCTGGCCCAGTAGACTTGTCTACCTTTAGCCCCATTAGCTTGCCAACACTACCTCTTTCGTGTTAAAGATCATTTCTAGGTCCTCACCTGCCATAGCCTCCTTGCTATCAATTATTGGCATGTCATTTGAGTCTTCCACTGTGAAATATCTGTTCAACAACTTGGCCATTTCCTCGTTTCCCATTATTAAATTCCCCTTCTCATCCTCTAAAAGACCAGCGTTTCCCTGAGCCACTCATTTTCATTTTATATATTTATAGAAACCATTGCTATATGTTTTTATATTCTGAGCTAATTTACTCTCATGATCTATCTTAACACTTCTTTATCAACACAAACAGAAGTTTCTGGAAAAGCTCGGCAGCAGCTCTAGTAGCATCTGTGAAGAGACATCTGAATTAATGTTTCCAGTCCAGTCACCCTTCCCCAGAACTGATGGGAGCTAGGAAGATGTTGGTTTATATGCAGACAATAGGATGGGAGGAGAGGCTCAGGAGTAAACAATAGGTGGGGACAGAGCCCAAAGAGAGAGAGAACAGCAGTTGGACAGACAAAGGAGTGGATAACAATCTGGCTAGGAGGATGAATAGCTGTTAATGGAGACTGTTAGTGACTAACAATGGGTAGTGTGTAATGCTTTTGCCCGGAACGTCAGTTTTACTGCTCCTGATGAAGGGCTTTTGCTCAAAACATCGATTTTACTGCTCCTCGGATGCTGCCTGACCTGCTGTGCTCTTCCAGCACCACTAATCCAGCTTCAGGCACTCTGCCTGTATTCCTGATGAAGGGCTTTTGCCCGAAATGTCGATTTTACTGCTCCTCGGATGCTGCCTGAATTGCTGTGCTCTTCCAGCACCACTAATCCAGAATCTGGTTTCCAGCATCTGCAGTCATTGTTTTTACCTATGTGATAGCAAGACCTAGTGTGTTTGGTTGTGGGTGAGGGGGTGAGAGAGTTCAGGCTGTAAAATTAATGAACTCGATATTGAGTCCGGAGGGCTGCAGTGACCCCAAACAGAAAATGAGGTGGTGTTCTTCCAGCTTGTGCTCTGCTTTGCTGGAGCACTGCAGCAAGCCTGAGACGGAGATGTTGACAAGGGAACAGGGTGGTGTGTTAAAGCGGCAGGCAACTGAAAGCTCTGGGTCATTATTGCAGGGAGAATCTTCTGTACAGCAGTCACCAAGTCTATGCTCATTTCCTTAATCTAAAGGAGACCCCATTGTGAGCAGTGAATGCAGTAGACAAGATTGAGTGAAGTGCAGGTAAAGTGCTGTTTCACGTGGAAGCTATGTTTGGACCCTTGGATACTGAGGAGGGAGGAAATAAATGGGCAGGTGTTACACTTCTAATGGTTGCAGGAAAGGTGCTGTAGGGGTGTGGGTGGGTGTTGGGAGTGAAGGAAGAGTGGACCAGGGTATTCCAGAGGGAACAGTCCCTATGGAAAGTGGACACGAGAGGGGAGGGGAATATGTGTCTGGTGGTGGCCTCTTGCTGGTAGCTGATGATCTTCTTGATGTGGATGCTGGTGGGATGGTAGGTGAGGATTGCTGTTGAGGGAGGGATTAGAGGGGATGAGGGCGGAAGTGCAGGAGATGGGTCAGAACCAGTTGAGGGCCCTGTCAACAACGGTGCTAGGGAATCAGCTGTTGAGGATGAATATGGACATGTTAGGACGCTCATCAAAACACATGTTTCAGAGACAGAGGAACTAGGAGAATGGAATGGAGCCTTTGCAGGAAGTGGGGTGCGAGAATGTCTCGTTCAAGTCGCTACAATTCGGTGCATTTATTGTGAATATTAGTTTCATAGTTTTATGGTAATCAAAGCAAGAGTAGGCCATTTGGCCCATTGAGCCTGCTCCACCATTCATTAAGATCATGGCAAAGCTATCCATCATCTCAGCTCCTTCTATCCCCATAACCCATAATTCCCCTGCCATACAAAAACCCATCCAACTATGTCTTGAATATATTTAATGAATCTGCCTCTACTGCTTCCTTGGCAAAGAATTTCATAGATTCACTACTCTCTGGGAAAAGCAGTTCCTCCTCATCTCTGTCCTAAATCTACTCCCCCTAATCTTGAGGCCATGTCCTCTAGTCCTAGTCTCACCCACCAGCAGAAACAATTTGCCCATCTCTATCTTATTTATCTCTTTCAAAGTTTTAAATGATTCCACAAGATCTCCTCTCATTCTTCTGAATTTTCGTGAGTACAGTCCCAGGTGGCTCAACCCCTCCTCATACGGTAACTCCCTCACCTCTGGAATCAACCTGGTGAACCTCCTGTGCACTGCCTCCAAAGGCAGTTTATACTTCCTCAAATAAGGAACAGAACTGTGCACAATACTCCAGGTGCAGCTTCACCAGTACCTTGTACAATGACAGCAACGCTTCCCTTCTCTTAAATTCAATCCCATTAGCAATGAAAGCCAATATTCCATTTGCTTTCCTTACTACTTGTTGCACTTGCAAATCAACTTTTAGCACTCCTAAATCCTCTGCACAACAGCATGCTGCAATCTTTCACCATTTAAATAATACTCTGATTTACTATTTTTACTTCCAAAGTAGATAACCTCACATTTACCAATATTATACTCCACCTGCCAGACCACTGCCCACTCATTTAACCTATTTAAATGTCTCTGCACAGTTTGCCTTTCCACTCAACTTTGTGGCACCAGCAAACCTGGATACATTACACTGGGTCTCCTCTTCCAAATCATTTATATATATATATAATGAAAATTTATAGGCACAACACCGACCCCTGCTTTTATTCCTGATGACGGGCTTTTGCCCGAAACGTTGATTTCGCTGCTCGTTGGATGCTGCCTGAACTGCTGTGCTCTTCCAGCACCACTAATCCAGTATTTGATTTTCAGCATCTGCAGTCATTGTTTTTACCGACCCCTGCTCACCACTGATCTCCAGCCAGAGAAACACCTATTTCCCAGCTTTCTATTGGTTAATCACTCCTCTATCCATGCTAGTACATTCCCCATGGTGCCATGGTTTCTTGTGGATGAGTCTTTTATGCGGCATCTAATCAAACTCTGGAAATTAAAAATATACAACATTCACCTGTTCCCTTCCATCCACCATGCTTGTTACATCCTCAAAGAACTCCAGTTAGCTTGTCAAACAGAACCTTCTATTCCTGAACCCATGCTGCATCTGCCTGGTGGAATCTTTTCCATCCAAATGTTCTCGCTATTTATTCTCTAATGATAGCCTCCAGCATTTTCCCAACTACAGATGTTAAGCTAACTGGCCTATCTGCCATTTGCCTGCACCCTTTTTTATTAGCGGCCAGCCAATCCTCAGGAATGGAAACAGAGATGTCGATGAAGGAAGGAGTCAGAGATGGACTAGGTGAAAGTGACGGGATGGGGTTGGGGCGGGGGGGGGGGAAGTGTAAATTGGAAGCAAAATTGATGAACCTTTTCAATTCTGACAAGAGAGGAGAACAGCACTGTTGATAACATCAATATATAAGATAGTCAATATGGTTTCAGATAGTCAACATGGTTTTGTCAAGGGAGGTTGTGTCTCACAAACCTCATTGAGTTTTTTGAGAAGGTGACCAAGCATGTAGATGAGGGTAGGGCAGTTGACGTGGTATACTTGGACTTCAGTAAAGCCTTTGATAAGGTTCCACATGGTAGGCTGATGGAGAAAATGCAGAGGCATGATTTAGCAGTTTGGATTAGAAACTGGCTTTCTGGAAGAAGGTTGATGGAAAATATTCAGCCTGGATTCCAGTTACTAGTGGTACGTTCCACAAGGGTCTGTTTTGGGACCACTGCTGTTTGTCATTTTTATAAATGACTTAGACGCAGGCATAGGTGGATGGGTTAGTAAATTTGCAGATGACACTAAAGTCGGTGGAGTAGTGAACAGTTTGGAAGAATGTTACAGGTTGCAGGGGACTTGGATAAACTGCAGGATTGGGCTGAGAGGTGGCAAATGTAGTTCAATAGAGCTAAATGTGAGGTGATGCACTTTGGGAAGAATAACAGGATGGCAGAGTACTTGGTCAATGGAAAGATTCTTGGTAGTGTGGATGTGCAGAGGGATCTTGGAGTCTTGTGCATAGATCCCTGAAAGTTGCCACCCAGGTGGATAGTGCTGTTAAGAAAGCGTACAGTGTGTTAGGTTTCATTGGTAGAGGGATTGAGTTCCAGAGACACAATATCGTGCTGCAGCTATACAAAATGCTGCACTTGGAATATTGTGTACAGTTCTGATCGCCCCATTACAGAATGGATGTGGAAGCATTGGAAAAGGTGCAGAGGAGATTTATCAGGATGTTGCCTGGTCTGGAGGGAAGGTCTTATGAGGAAAGGCCGAGAGACTTGGGTCTGTTCTCATTGCAAAGAAGGCAGCTAAGGGGGGATTTGATAGAGACGTACAAGATGATCAGAGGATTAGATAGGGTAGACAGTGAAAGTCTTTTCCCTAGGATGATGATGTCAGCTTGTACGAGAAGGCATATTGATGGGTAATAGGTTTAAGATAGATGTCAGAGGCAAGTTCTTTGTGCAGAGAGTGGTAAGGGCGTGGAATGCCCTACCTTACATTACATTGCATTACATTACAGTGCAGAAACAGGCCCTTTGGCCCAACAAGTCCACACCGACCCACCGAAGCGCAACCCACCCATACCCCTACATTTACCCATTACCTAACACTACAGGCAATTTAACATGGCCAATTCACCTGACCTGCACATCTTTGGATTGTGGGAGGAAACCGGAGCACCCGGAGGAAACCCACGCAGACACAGGGAGAATGTGCAAACTCCACACAGTCAGTCGCCTGAGGCGAGAATTGAACTCGGGTCTCTGGTGCTGTGAGGCAGCAGTGCTAACCACTGTGCCACCGTACCTGCTCATGTCGTCAACTCAGCCACATTAGGGAGATTTAAACAATCCTTAGTTAAGCACATGGATGATTTTGGGATAGTGTAGGGGGACGAGCTGAGAATAGTTCACAAGTCGGCGCAACATCAAGGGCCGAAGGGCCTGTTCTGCGCTATATTGTTCTATGTTCTATCAGAGAAAGAGTTGTGGGTGGGGGCCGGAATAGGACTGGAGCAAGGAATGTTTCATATACCCCACAAACAGACAGGCATAACTGGGTCCCATGAGGGTACCAATGGCCACCCCGTAACCTGAACGAAATGAGAGGGTGAGGATGAGCTCAGCCAAGTGGAGGAGGGTAGTATTGGTTGAGGACAGTTCAGGCCTTTGCCCGAGGGAGAAGCGGAGACCCACTACACTATCCTAGTTGAGGGGTGAATGTGTGAAGGGACTATATTTCCATGGTAAAGAGGAGACTCTGCAAACTTGAAATGCCAAATTTGGTGTAAAACGTCAGAGGAATTGTGGATGTATGTGGGCAGGGACTGGACTGGGGAGAGAAGACTGAATCAAGGTAAGTAGAGATGAGTTCTGTGGGGCAGGACCAAGCTGAAACAATGGGTCTGCCCAGGCAGTCCTGGGTGTGGGTTTTCAGAAGGAGGTAGAAGCGAGCTGTGCGGGGCTGGGAGACTATCAGCTTGGAAACAGTAAGGGTGGAGATTGCCAGATAAAATGGGGTCAGTGACTATAGTTGGTACAATTCCCATGGTGGGGTCTCATGTTCCAGAGGAAGCTATGAGGAAGTATTTGAGAGTTGGTGCTCAACCTCTGCAATGTGCCAGATTACAAGAGCATCACCCTTATCAGCAGGTTTAATTACGAAGTCAGGGTTGGATCTCGGTAAACGGAGTGCAGACAGTGCAGTCAGTTGCATTGAGTGAAGGAAGTAGAGAAATTGAGGCGATCAATGGCATGTCAACAGTTCTCAATGAACAGATAAAGTGCAGGTAAAAGGTCAGAGGGAGGGATCCAGGTGGAAGGAAAATGTTCAATTGGTAAAGGGGCCTGTAGGACGTGGAGAGGACTGTTGTCCAAAGAAAGACAAATGGCACTGAGCACATGGTCAGTGAGGGAGACAGAGAAAGAAACCCACAATGCTAACTGATACAGCAGTGACTCTGCACAGTTACTGCCTTTGCTATTTGATTTCATGTATCCCTGGACATTGGAGTGTAACTAGGAAAAATGAACAAACAGCGAAATTCACAGCTGACCTTGGAGGAACCTGTGTGGGAGAGATCACAGCACAGGAACAGGGAGAAGAAAGGGAGGACTGCAGATGCTGGAGATCAGAGTCAAGTGTGTATTGTTGGAAAAGTGCAGCAGGTCAGGCAGCATCCCAGGAGCAGGAGAATCAACAATTCGGGAATAAGCCCTTCATTAGGAAAAGCTGATGAATGGCTTATGCCTGAAACATCGATTTTCCTGCTCCTCAGATGCTGCCTGACCTGCTGTGCTTTTCCAGCTCCACACTCTCAACACAGCATAGAAACAGACAAATGCATAGTTTCTAACATGTAATCTTTCTGTAAATCTGCAGTAGTGAATAGAGTGGGTTCTTTTTTGATTATATGCTTTTTTGAAATCTGTCTCTTGATTAAATTTTAAAAATATAAACCGTAAGTAGTAAGTTAGCCTGGAGCACTGTCTTTTAGGGCAAAAAGACGGTGCTATTTTCTGACACTATAGATTGTGAAGGGGAAAAGGTGGCTTTTTATAAAGTGATATGCTATTCCTGTCAGATGTGGGAGTTCAGGGAGAGTTTCAATGTTACTGGCGATTATGACTGCAGTAAATGTGTTTGGTTATGAATGCTATCGGATTGCATGGATTGGTTGGAGTGACAGAGGCAATGAGGAATTTACAAGAACAAGGGGGTGAAAGGATGGCAGTTACAGGAAGTGGAGAAAAGCTGTAGATACAGTCAGGTAGATGGGTTAACTCCAGGAAAGGTAGGAAAGATAGGCAGGTAGTGCGGTTATCCCTACTTCAAACATGGAAAATGTAGGGAGTGATGGACTCTCATGGGCATGTAGCAGCATGAACAGTCAGGTTACTGGTATTGAGACTGGCTCTAAAGTAATGAGGTTTATGTCGGGTTCCAAATGATCAATTGTGATAGGGGACTATATAGTCAGAGGCACAGACAGACATTTCTGTGCTAGCAGCGAACAATCAGAATGGTGTGTTGCTTCCCTAGTGCCAGGATCAAGGATTCCTCAGAGAGGGTGTACAATATTTTCAAAGGGAAGAGGGACCATGAGGAGGTCATTGTACAGATTGGAACCAATGACATAGGGTAAAGGATGAGATTTTGAAGGGAGAATAGAGAACGTTTGGCAGGAATTTAAAAAGGAGGTCCTTGAGGGCAGTAATATTTGGATTACACCTAGTGCTCCAAGCCAGTAAGGGCAGGAATAGAAGAATAGAGCAGAGGAGCTGGTGCAGAGGGGGTGAAGGGTTCACATTTTTGGATCATTGAAAGCTTTCTGGGGTAGAAGTGACCTGAACAAGAAGGATGGATTGCACCTGAATTGGAAGGGGACTAATATACTGGCAGGGAGATTTGCTAGAGCTGCTTGGAAGGATTTAAATAATAAGATTGTGGGTGGGGGAGGATCCAGGGAGATAGTGAGGAAAGAGATCCCTGAGACTGGTACAATTGGGAAAGGGAGAAAGTCAAACAGTAAGGGCAGGCAGGGACAAAGCAGAGAACAAGGTAGGACTGATAAATTAAACTGCATTTATTTCAATGCAAAAGGCCTAACAGGGAAGGCAGATGAACTTAGCGCATGGTTAGGAACATGGGACTGGGATCTCATAGCATTTTCAAAAACTTGGCTCCAGGATGGATAGGACTGGCAGCTTAATGTTCCAGGATACAAATGCTATAGAAAGGATAGAAAGGGAGGCAAGAGAGGAGGGGGAGTGGCATTTTTGATTAGGAATACTATTACTGCTGTTCTTAGGGAGATGTTCCTGGGAATACATCGAGGGAAGTTGTTTGGATGAAACTGAGAAATAAGAAAGGAATGATCACCTTATTGGGATTGTATTATAGACCATCTAGTAGTCAGCAGGAAATTGAGAATCAAATTTGTAAGGAGATTTCAATTATCTGTAAGAATAATAGGGTAGTTATGATGGGGAATATTAGCTTTTCAAACACAGACTGGGAATGCCATAGTGTTAAGGGTTTAGAATGGAAACGAGTTTGCTAAGTGTGTACAAGAAAATTTGCTGATTCAGTATGTGGATGTTCTTACTAGCGAAGTTGCAAAACCTTGGGAAATAAGGCAGGGCAGGTGACTGAAGTGTCAGTGGGGGAGCACTTTGGGGCCAATGACCAAAATTCAATTAGTTTAAAATAGAACATAGAACATAGAAAAATACAGCGCAGTACAGGCCCTTTGGCCCTCAATGTTGCGCCGATCCAAGCCCACCTAACCTACACGAGCCCACTATCCTCCATATGCCTATCCAATGCCCGTTTAAATGCCCATAAAGAGGGAGAGTCCACCACTGCTACTGGCAGGGCATTCCATGAACTCACGACTCGCTGAGTAAAGAATCTACCCCTAACATCTGTCCTATACCTACCACCCCTTAATTTAAAGCTATGCCCCCTCATAATAGCTGACTCCATACGTGGAAAAAGGTTCTCATGGTCAACCCTATCAAAATCCCTAATCATCTTGTACACCTCTATCAAGTCACCCCTAAAACTTCTTTTCTCCAATGAAAACAACCCCAAGTGCCTCAGCCTTTCCTCATACGATCTTCCTACCATACCAGGCAAGATCCTGGTAAACCTCCTCTGTACACGTTCCAGTGCCTCCACATCCTTCCTATAGTATGGCGACCAAAACTGCACACAATACTCCAGATGCAGCCGCACCAGAGTCTTATACAACTGCAACATGACCTCAGGACTCCGGAACTCAATTCCTCTACCAATAAAAGCCAGTACGCCATATGCCTTCTTCACAGCACTATTTACCTGGGTGGCAACTTTCAGAGATCTGTGTACATGGACACCAAGATTCCTCTGCTCATCCACACTACCAAGTATCCGACCATTAGCCCAGTACCCCATCTTTTTGTTACTCTTACCAAAGTGAATCACTTCACACTTACCTACATTGAACTCCATTTGCCACCTTTCTGCCCAGCTCTGCAGCTTATCTATATCCCGCTGTAACCTGCCACATCCTTCCTCACTGTCAACAACTCCACTGACTTTCATATCATCCGCAAACTTGCTCACCCAACCTTCTAACCCCTCCTCCAGGTCATTTACAAAAATGACAAACAGCAGTGGTCCCAAAACAGATCCTTGCGGAACACCGCTAGTAACTGCACTCCAAGATGAATCTTTACCATCAACTACTACCCTCTGTCTTCTTCCAGCCAGCCAATTCCTAATCCAAACCTTCAATGCACCCTCAATGCCATACCTCCATATTTTTTGCAGTAGCCTACCATGGGGAACCTTATCAAACGCCTTACTAAAATCCATATACACCACATCTACCGCTTTACCCTCGTCCACCTCCTTAGTCACCTTCTCAAAGAATTCATTAAGGTTTGTGAGGCACGACCTGCCCTTCACAAAACCATGCTGACTATCCTTGATCACATTATTCCTATCCAGATGTTCATAAATCCTATCCCTTACAATTCTCTCTAAGACTTTGCCCACAACAGAAGTGAGGCTCACTGGCCTATAGTTACGAGGGTTATCCCTACTCCCCTTCTTGAACAGGGGAACCACATTTTCTATCCTCCAGTCTTCTGGCACTATTCCTGTAGACAACGAGGACATAAAAATCAAGGCCAATGGCTCTGCAATCTCCTCCCTTGCTTCCCAGAGAATCCTAAGATAAATGCCATCAGTCCCAGGGGACTTATCTATTTTCACCCTTTCCAGAATTTCCAACACCTCTTCCCTACATACCTCAAAGCCATCCATTCTCATTAATTGTGACTTAGTATTCACATCGGCAACAATGTCCTGTTCCTGAGTGAATACTGACGATAAGTATTCATTCAGTGTCTCCCCAATCTCTTCGGCCTCCACACGCAACTTCCCACTACTATCCTTGACTGGACCTATTCGTACCCTGGTCATTCTTTTATTCCTGACACACCTATAGAAAGCCTTTGGGTTTTCCCTAATCCTACCAACTAAGGACTTTTCATGTCCCCTCCTTGCTGCTCTTAGCTCTCTCTTCAGATCCTTCCTGGCTACCTTATAACTCTCAATCGCCCCAATTGAACCTTCACGCCTCATCTTTACATAGGCCGCCCTCTTCCCTTTAACAAGGGATTCCAATTCCTTATTAAACCACGGCTCCCTCACACAACCCTTTTCCTCCCTGCCTGACAGGTACATACTTATCAAGGACACTCAATAGTTGCTCCTTGAACAAGCTCCACATATCGATTGCGCCCTGCCCTTGAAGCCTACTTTTCCAAGCCACACATCCTAAGTCATGCCTCACTGCATCATAATTTCCCTGCCCCCAGCTCTAACTCTTGCCCTGCAGTGCACACTTATCCCTCTCCATCCCTAGAGTAAAAGTCACAGAGTTGTGGTCACTGTCCCCAAAGTGCTCACCTACCTCCAATTCTAACACCTGGCCTGGTTCGTTACCCAGAACCAAATCCAGTATGGCCTCACCTCTTGTTGGCCTGTCTACATATTGTGTCAGGAAACCCTCCTGCACACATTGGACAAACACCGATCCATCTAACGTACTTGAGCTATAGCTTTCCCAGTCAATATCTGGAAAGTTAAAGTCCCCCATAACAACCACCCTATTACTTTCACTCTTCTCCTGAATCAGTGTGGGGCAGCATGGTGGCACAGTTGTTAGCACTGCTGCCTCACAGCGCCAGAGACCCGGGTTCAATTCCCACTTCAGGCGACTGACTGTGTGGAGTTTGCATGTTCTCCCTGTGTCTGCGTGGGTTTCCTCCCACAGTCCAAAAATGTGCAGGTCAGGTGAATTGGCCATGCTAAATTGCCCATAGTGTTAGGTAAAGGGTAAATGTAGGGGTATGGGTGGGTTACGCTTTGGCAGGTCAGTGTGGACTTGTTGGGCCAAAGGGCCTGTTTCCACACTGTAATCTAATCTAATCATCCTCGCAATCCTTTCTTCTACATCTCTAGGACTATTAGGAGGCCTGTAAAAAACTCCTAACAGGGTGTCCTCACCTTTCCTATTCCTAACCTCAGCCCAAACTACCTCAGATGGCGAGTCTTCATCCATCGTCCTTTCCACTGCTGTAATACTATCTTTGAGAAGCAATGCCACACCTCCCCCTCTTTTACCCACACCTCTGACCCTACTAAAACATTTATACCCTGGAACCTGCAACAGCCAATTCTGTCCCTGTTCTACCCATGATTCCAGAATAGCCACAACATCGAAATCCCAGGTACCAACCCACGCTGCAAGTTCACCTACCTTATTTCGTATACTTCTCCCATTGAAGTATACACACTTCAAGCCACTTTCCTGTTTACAGGCACCCTCCTTCGAGATTGATGCCATGTTCCTAACTTCCCTACACTCCAGGTCCCACCCCCTAAAGCTACAGTCTAGGTTCCCATGCCCCTGCAGGGTTAGTTTAAACAAATAGTGATGGAAAAGGATGGACCAGTATAAAAGTTGAAGTTCTAAATTGGAGGAAGGCTAATTTTGACAATATTTAGCAAAAACTTTCAAAGAACAAAGAACAAAGAAAATTTACATCCCAGGAACAGGCCCTTCGGCCCTACAAGCCTGAGCCGATCCAAATCCACTGTCTAAACCAATTCCTAAGCATCCGTATCCCTCTGCTCCCCACCTACTCATACATCTGTACAGACGCACCTTAAATGAATCTACCGTGCCTGCCTCTAGTCCCTCTGCAGGCAAAGCATTGCAGGCACATTCCACACCCTGTGTAAAGTACTTTCCACATGTATCCCCTTAAACTTTTCTCCTCTCAACTTGAACATGTGACCTCTCGTTCTTGAATCCCTCACCCTGGGAAAAAGGTCTTTCCACCCTTTCTATACCTTTCATGATTTTGTAGACCTCAGTCAGGTCCCCCCTTAATCTCCTTTTTCCTGATGAAAACAATCCTAACCTATGCAACCTCTCTTCATAGCTCGCACCTTCCATACCAGGCAACATCCTCATAAACCTTCTCTGCATCCTCTCCAAGGTGTCCACATCCTTTTGGTAATGTGGTGACCAGAACTGTACACAATATTCTAAATGCAGCCAACCAAATTCTTGTACAATTTTAACCTGACCTGCCAGCTCCTATACTCAATAGCCTGTCTGATGAAGGCAAGCATACCATATGCCTTCTTGACCACTCTATCCATGTGTGCAGCAACCTTCAGGGTACAATGGACCTGAACTTGCAGATCTCTCTGCTCATCAACTTTACCCAGGTCTCTTCTGTTTACAGTAAATTGGCTCTAGAATTAGACTTCCCAAAATTCATCACCTCACATTTGCCTGGATTGAACTCTACCTGCCACTTCTCTGCCCAATTCTCCAGTCCATCTCTATCCTCCTGTATTCTTTGACAGTCACCTATGCTTTCTGCTACTTCTACCAATCTTTGTGTCATCTGCAAACTTACTGATCAGACCAAGAATTCCCTCTTACAGATCATTTATGTATAATACAAATAACAGTGACCCCAGCACTGATCCCTGTGGTCACCTTTCTCCAGTTCAAGAAACTCCCTTCAACTACTACTCTGTGTCTCCTGTTGCTCAACCAGTTCTTTATCCACCTAGCTATAACACCCTGCACACCATGTGACTTCACTTTCTCCATTAGTTTACCATGGGGAACCTTATCAAATGCCTTACAAAAGTCCATGTATATGACATCAATCGCCCTTCCTTCATTTATCAATTTGGTCACTTCCTCAAAGAACTCAATTAGATTAGATTAGATTAGATTCCCTACAGTGTGGAAACAGGGCCTTCGGCCCAACCAGTCCACACCAACCCTCTGAAGAGTAACCCATTTCTCTCTAACTAATGCACCTAACACTATGGGCAATTTAGCGTGGCCAATTCACCTGACCTGCACATCTTTGGACTGTGGGAGGAAACCGGAGCACCTGGAGGAAACCCACGCAGACACAGGGAGAACGTGCAAACTCCACACAAAAAGTAACCCAAGGCTAGGATTGAACCTGGGACCCTGGTGCTGTGAGGCAGCAGTGCTAACCACTGAGTCACTGTGAAGACACAATCTACCCTGCACAAAACCATGTTGCCTATCACTGATATGAATATTCTTTTCCAAATATGAATAGATTTTATCCCTCAGTACCTTCTCCAGCAACTTTCCCACCACTGACATGAGGCTCACTGGTCTGTAGTTACCTGGAATATGCCTACTACCCTTTTTGTACAAGGGGACAACATTAGCAAAATTCCAGTCCTCCAGCACTCCACCTGTGTTTAAGGATGCCACAAAGATATCTGTTCGGGACCCAGCTATTTCCTCTCTCTCCTCCCTCAGCAACCTGGGATAGATCCCATCCGGTCCTGGGGATTTGTCTATCTTAATATCCTTTAGCCTACCCAACACATCTTCCCTCCTTATGTCAACATGATCAAGAATAAACAAACTTCTATCTCTAATCTGAACATTCATCATGTCCCTCTCCTCAGTGAACACTGATGCAAAGTAATCATTGAGAATCTCACCCATTTTCTCAGATTCAACACACAACCTTCCTTCCTTAACCTTTAGTGGATGAGCCCTTTCTCTAATTACCCTCTTGTTTCTTATATAAGAATAAAAGACTTTGGGATTCTCCTTAATTCTGCTCGCTAAAGTTATTTCATGACCCCTTTCAGCCCATTTGATTCCTCGCTTAAGATTGGTCTTACTCTCCCGATATTCCTCTAGAGCCCGTTCTGTTCTTAGCTGCCTGAACCTTATGTACGCTTCCCTTTTCCTCTTGGCTAGTCGCACAATTTATCCTGTCATCCACGGTTCACGAATCTTGCTTTTCCTATCCCTTGTTTTCAAGGGGACATACCTGTCCTGCAGTATCTTCAACCTGTCTTTGAAAGCCTCCCACATATCAAATATGGACTTCCCTTCAAATAGCTGCTCCCAATCCACATTTCCCAGCTCCTGCTAAATTTTGATATGATTGACCTTGGCCCAGTTTAAGTACTCTTCCCTTAGGACCACTCTCATCTTAATTGCGAGTATTCTAAAACTTACAGAATTGTGGTTACTATTTCCAAAGAAATCGCCCACCACAACTTCTACCACCTGGCATGGCTCACTCCTCAACACCAGGTCTGATATGGCCTCTTCCCTCGTCAGACTATCAACATACTGCTCTAGAAAACATTCCTCGAAGCTCAGTACAGATTCTGCCCCATCCAGACCTCTGACACTAAGTGTATCCCAGTCAATGTTGGGAAAATTACAATCTCCCATGACCACCACCCTGTTGTCTCTACATCTTTCCATAATCTGTTTACCTATTTCTTCTACCTCACAATCACTGTTGGGAGACCTGTAATACAGCCCCAACAACGTAATTGCACCCTTCTTATTTCTCAGCTCTACCCATACTGCCTCTCTGCTCAAGCCCTCCATAGTGTCCTCCTTTAGCACAGCCGTGATGTCATCCCTGACCAGCAATGAAACTCCTCCATTCCTTTTACTTCCCTCCCTGTCCTGTCTGAAGCATCTATGTCCTGGAACACTTAGTTGCCAATCATGCCCTTCCTCTGTGATCGCAATAACATCATACTCCCAGGCACCAATCCAAGCCCTAAGTTCATCTGGCTTGCATTAAAACATATGCACTTCAGGTCGCCAGTTATTTTGCTTTCACCTGCTCTCTGCCTATTCTTCTCCTTGGGTAATGCTAACTTCATGTTCCTTACAGTATCTAGTTTCCACCTCACTGCCAAATAGTCTTCTCCTCTGTCTTCAAAAGCTGATTAGGGTAGATGCTCACAGGAAACTGGGAAGCCTTCAAAAATGAGATAACTAGAGTCCAGAGACACTATATTCCTATTAGGGTGAAAGGAAAGGATAGTAGGTGTAAGGAATGCTGGATGACTAGAGACATTGAGGCTTTTGTTAAGAAATGAAGGAAGCATATGTCAGGTAGAAACAGAAGTGATTGGGTGAGTCATCAGAGTATAAAGATAGTAGGAGTGTACTTAAGGGGGAAATCAGGAGGGCCAAAAGGGGACATGAGATAGCTTTGGCAAATAGGGTTAAGGAGAATCCAAAGGAGTTTTATAAATACATTAAGGACAAAAGGGTAACTGGAGAGAGAAGATCAGCAAAGCAGCCTATGTATGGAGTCGCATGAGATGGAGGAGATACTAAACAAATATTTTGCATCCGTGTTTACTGTGGAGGAGGACATAGAAAATATAGAATGTGGGGAACTAGATGGTCACATCTTGAAGAATGTCCATATTATAGAGGAGGAGATGTTGGATGTCTTCAAATGCATACAAGTGGATAAATCCCCAGGACCTGATCAGGTGTACCCTAGACCTCGATGGGAAGCTAGAAAAGTGATTGCTGGGCTCCTTGCTAAGATATTTACATCATCGATAGTCACAGGTGAGGCGTCGGAAGACTGGACACAGTGCCACTATTAAAGAAAAGTGGTAAGATAAAGCCAGGGAACTATAGACTATTGACCTTGACATCAGTGGTGGCCATGTTGTTGGAGGGAATCCTGAGGGACAGGATTTACATGTATTTGGAAAGGCAAGGACTGATGAAGGATAGTCAGCATGGCTTTATATGTGGGAAATCATGCATCACAAACTTGACTGAGTTTTTTGAAGAAGTGACAAAGAGCAGTGGATGTGATCTATACGGAGTTCAGTAGGGCAGGACAAGGTTTGACAAGATTCCTCATGGGAGATTGGTAAGCAAGGTTAGATCTCATTGAGTACAGAGAGAACTAGCCATTTGGATACAGAACTGGCTCGAGGGTAGAAGACAGAGGGTGGTGGTGCAATGTTGCTTTTCAGACTGGAGGCCTGTGACCAACGGCATGCCACAAGGATCCGTGCTGGGTCCACTACTGTTCATCATTTATATAAACTATTTAGATGTGACCATAAGAGGTATAGTTAGTAAGTTTGCAGATGACACCAAAATTGGAGGTGTAGTGGACAGCGAAGAAGGATACCTCTGATTACAATGGGATCTTGATCAGATGTACCAACAGGCTGAGGAGTGGCAGGTGGAGTTTAATTTAGATAAATATGAGGTGTTGCATTTTGGAAAAGCAAATCAGAGCTGGACTTATATACTTAATGGTAAGGTTCTAGGGAATGTTGCTTAACAAAGAGACCTTGGGCTGCAGGATCATAGTTGCTTGAAAGTAGGGTTGCAGTGAAGATAGTGAAGAAGGCATTTGGTATGCTTTCCTTCAATGATCAGAGAATTGAGTATAGGAGTTGGGAGGTTAAGTTATATAGTCATAGAGATGTACAGCATGGAAACAGACTCTTCGGTCTAACCCGTCCATGCCGACCAGATATCCCAACCCAATCTAGTCCCACCTGCCAGCACCCAGCCCATATCCCTCCAAACCTTTCCTACTCATATACCCATCCAAATGCCTTTTAAATGTTGCAATTGTACCAGCCTCCACCACTTTCTCTAGCAGCTCTTTCTATACATGTACCACACTCTGTGTGAAAACATTGCCCCTTAGGTTCCTTTTATATCCTTCCCCTCTCACCCTAAACCTATTCCCTTTAGGTCTGGACTCCCCAACCCTAGGGAAAAGACTTTGTCTATTTATCCTATTCATACCCCTCATAATTTTGTAAACCTCTCTAAAGTCATCCCCTCAGCCTCTAATGCTCCAGCCTGTTCAGCCTCTCCCTGTAGCTCAGATCCTCCAACCCTGGCAATATCCTTGTAAATCTTTTCTGAACCCTTTCAAGTTTCACAATATCTTTGCGATAAGAAGGAGACCAGAATTGCACACAATATTCCAACAATGGCCTAAACAATGTCCCATACAGCCACAATGTGACCTCCCAACTCCTGTACTCAATACTCTGACCAATAAAGGAAATCATACCAAACGCATTCTTCACTATCCTATCTACCTGCGATTCCACTCTCAAGGAGCTATGAACCTGCACTCCAAGGTCTCTTTGTTCAGCAACACTCCCTAGGACCTTACCATTAAGTGTATAAATCCTGCTAAGATTTGCTTTCCCAAATGCAGCACCTTGCATTTATCTGAATTAAACTCCATCTGCCACTTCTCAGCCCATTGGCCCATCTGGTCAAGATCCCGTTGTAATCTGAGGTAACCTTCTTCACTGTCCACCACACCTCCAATTCTGCAAACTTACTAACTGTACCCAAATCATTTATGTGAATGACAAAAAGTAGAAGACCCAGCACCAATCCTTGTGGCACTCCACTGGTCACAGGCTTCCTGTCTGAAAAACAACCCTTCACCACCACTCTCTGTCTTCTACCTTTGCGCCAATTCTGTATCCAAATGGCTAGTTCTCCCTATATTCCGTGAGAGCTAACCTTACTAACCAGTCTCCCATGGGGAACCTTGTTGAACACCTTACTGAAGTCCGTATAGATCACATCTACTGCTCTGCCCTTTTCAATCTCTTTGATACTTCTTCAAAAAACTCAATCAAATTTGTGAGACATGATTTCTCATGCACAAAGCCAAGTTATGGCTGTACAGGACGTTGTTTAGGCCACTTTTGGAATACTGCATGCAATTCTGGTGTTCTTCCTATCAGAAGGGTGTTGTCAAACTTGGAAGGGTTCAGAAAAAATTTACAAGGATGTTGCCAGAGTTGGAGGATTTGACCTAAAGGGAGAGGCTGAATAGGCTGGGGCTATTTTACCTGGAGCATTGAAGGCTGAGGGGTGACCTTTTGAGGTTTATAAAATCATGAGGGGCATGGATAGGATAAACAGGCAAGATATTTTCCCTGGGTGGGGGAGTCCAGAACTAGAGGCATCAGTTCAGGGTGAGAGGGGAAAGATATAAAAGAGATCTAAGAGACAACGTTTTCACGCAGAGGGTGGGGCATGTCTGGAATGAGCTGCCTGAGGAAATCATACCAAACGCAATGTTTTACTTCCCTAGCCAGATTGTTATCCACTCCTTTGTCTGTCCAACTGCTCTTCTCCCTCTATGAGCTCTATTGCTATTGTTTACTCCTTGCCTCCTCACTCTATCTTCTGCATAACTGACATTTTCCTAGTTACCATCAGATCTGAGGAAGGGTCACTGGACGGGAAACGTTAATTCTGATTACTCTGCACAGATGCTACTAGACCTGCTGACTTTTTCCAGAAACTTGTGTTTTTGTTTTTCATTTACAGCATCCACTGTTTTCTCAGTTTTTATTTACTTTTCTTTGTAGCTTTTTTGTGGTTTTCAATTGTCGTTTAAAGATTACAGGCCAAAGGGCCTGTACTGCGCTGTATTTTTCTATGTTCTATGTTCTATGTTCTATTTCCCAATCCCCCAGATTCCTATGAATGTTTGCCACTTCAAGGGCAATTGAGTTTGGGAGCTAGAACATTATGTTGAGGTTTTACGGAACATTGGTGAGGCTTTTGTGGAATACTGTGTCTGGTTCTGGTTGTCCATTTACAGGAAGGATATTATCTAGCTGGAGAGGATTCAGAAGAGTTTTATCAGGATGTTGTTGGATATGGTGCTGGAAAAGCACAGCAGGTTGGGCAGCATCCAATGTGCAGGAGAAATGACATTTCAGGCATAAGCCCAATGAAGGGTTTATGCCCAAAATGTTGATTCTCCTGCTCCCCGGATGCTTTTCCAGCACAACGGTCTCAACTCTGATCTCCAGTATCTGAAGTCCTCACTTTCTCCCTGTTGTTGGGTATGTGAGGTTTGAGTGAGAAGGAAAGGCTGGGTAGCTGGTGCTTTGTTTCACTAGAGCGTAGAAGGTTGACAGGTGACCTGATAGAAATTTATAAAACAATGACAGGTGTAGAGATAGTTGTTCATAATTGTCTTTTCCCCAAGGTGGGAATTTTCAAGATTGGGGGCACATTTTTAAGGTGAGACGGAAGAGATTTTTAAAAAATACATAAGAGGCAAATGATTCGTGTGTGGAATGAACTTCCTGAGGATGTGGTGGATGCAGATACAGTTACAACATTTGACAGACATTTGCATGGATGCACGAATAGGAAAGGTTTGAAAGGATATAGGCCAAGAGCAGGCAGGTGGCACTAGTTTAGTTTGGGATTATGTTTGGCATGGGCTGAAGGATCTATTTCTGTGCTGTATGACTCGATGACTCTATTAGCTTTCAATTTGACATCCTCCTTTACTTCCTTAGTAATCCATGACTCATTTCCTACAGTCCTTCGTTTTCACTTCGTATATACTTCTGCTGAGCACTATGAAAAATCTCTTTCAAAGTTCATCGCTGTTCCTGTTCCTCAATTGACCGACCATATAGTCTTTGCTTCCAGTCCACCTGAGCCAATTTCTCCTTTATCCATTCTGGTCTTGTTTGTTTAAGGACATAGCTATAGGTCTTTTCCCCAGGGTAAAACTAGAGAACCTACATTTAAAGTGAGAGAGAAAAGATTTAAAAGGAACCTGAGGGGCAACTTTTCACACAAGAGAGTGATGTGTTTGTGGAAGGAGTGATAGAGATGGGCACAATTACAACATTTCAAAGATGTTCCAAAAGGTACATGGATAGGATAGATTTAGAAGGATATGGAGACAGTGAGGTCTGCAGATGTTGGAGATCAGAGTTAAGAGTGTGTTACTGGAAAAGCACAGCTGGTCAGGCAGCATTTGAGGAGCAGGAAAATAGATGTTTCGGGCGGGAGCCTTTCATCAGAAAATCGGCCTGAAATGTCAATTTTCCTGCTCCTCAGATGCTGCCTGACCTGCTGTGCTTTTCCAGCAACACACTCTCAATTTTGAAGGATATGAGCCCAAAGGCAGGGAATAATCCAGGTTAGGAAGAGATGGGCAGAAGGGCCTGTCTCTGTGCTGTATGACTCTAAGACTCTGTGACTGTACTCTATGATTCTGTGATTCTAGACCTTAGTGTGTAGGAGACAATTACAAAGTTTACAGCTGAGACAAATCTTGGAAGAATTCTTAACTGTGAGGAGGACAGTGGAGAACTCCAAAAGGACAGAGACAAATTAATGGATTTAGTGAATAAGTGGCAGATGAGGTTCAATGCAGGGAAGCATGGGGATATGTATTTTCATGGGAAAACCATTAGAAAACAATACTAAATAGGGGATACAAGTTTTCAAGTCCAAAGGAGTGCGCAAATGGACAGACTTGGATGCATGGATGTGCATAGATAATTAAAGGTGACAGGGCAGATGGAGGGAGGTGTTAATAAAGCATACAACATCCTTGGCTTTATAAATAAAGGCATACAGTACAAGAGCAAGGTGGTACTGTTTAACTTGTATGTGCACTTGTTTGATCTCAGCTGGAACAGTCTGACAGCGCCAGGGATTCAAGTTCGACTCCAGCCTCAGCCGACTGTCCTAGTGGAGTTTGCACATTCTCCCCTTGACTGGGTTTCCTCTGGGTGCTCTGGTTTCCTCCCACAGTCCAAAGATGTGCAGGTCAGGTGAATTGGTTGTGCTAAATTGCCCATAGTGTTCAAGGCTGTGTAGGTTAGATGTGTTAGTCAGGAGAAATGTAGAGTAATACGTTAAGGGCATGGGTCTGGGTAGGTTACTCATCCGAGGGTCAGTGTGGACTTGTGGGGCAGAAAGGCCTGTTTCCACATTGTAGGGATTGTATAATTCTATGATTCTATGATTGTGTACAGCTCTGAGTGCCTCTGTATAGCAGGGAACAATTTATAAGAATGGTTCCAGGTATGAAGGACTTCTGTTATGAGGATAGATTGAAGAATTTGGGACTGTACTCATTTGGAAAGAACAAAACTCAAATGCCATCTGATAGAGACTTTTAAGATCATGACTGGGCTGGATAGAGTGGATAGAGAAAAGTTGATCCTACACATAGAAGGAACAAGAGCGAGGAAGCATAGATTTAAAGTGATTTGCAAAACAAAAGAATGTGATGCGAAAAAAACATTTTGCACACAGTAGACCATAAGACATAGGAGCAGAAATTAGGCCATTCAGCCCATCAGTCTGTTCTGCCATTCAATCATGGCTGATAAGTTTCTCAAACCCATTCTTCCACTTTCTCCCCATAACCCTTGATCCCTTGATACTCAGAAGACAATACAGTCTTAAGTATGCTGAATGACCTGATGTCCACAGCCTTCTGTGGCAATGAATTCCATAGATTCACTATTCTCTGGCCCAAGAAGTTTCTCCTTACCTCCATTCTAAAGTGTCTTCCCTTCATGTTGAAGCTGTGCCCTTGAGTCCTATGGAAACACCTTCTCAATGTCCAGTCTGTCCAGACCATTCAGTATTCTGTATGTTTCAGTTTGACCCCGCTCATCCTTCTAAACTCCATTGAATGTAGACCCCGAGTTCTCTAAGATTCTTCATATGTTAAGTTTTTCGTTCCTGGAACCATTCTCATGAACCTCCTCTGGACATGCTCCAAAGCCAGCACTTCTTCCTGAGATATAGAGCCCAAAACTCCACACAATACTCCAAATGCATTGTGACCACAGCATTATAGGACCTCAGAAGTACATCCCTGTTTTTACATTCAAGTCCTCTCAAAATAAAAGCTGTCAAGCTCACTACCTACTCAACCTGCAAATATTCCTGGAGAGAATCCTGGAGTTGAATTCCCAAGTCTCTCTGCACTTCAGACTTTTGAATTTTCTTCCCATTTAGAAAACAGTCCATGTTTTTCCTTTTCCTACCAAAGTGCATGACCTCACACGTTCCCATGTTGTACCCTATCTGCCACTTTTTGGCCACTACCCCTGAGGGACCCCTGCAGAAATGTCCTGGAGCTGAGATGACTGACCTTCCACAACCACAACCTTTTTTGCCAGGTATGACTCTAACCAGCGGAGTGTTTGCCCCTTGATACCCATTCATTCCAGTTTTGCCAGGACTCTTTGATGCCATACTTTATCAAATGTAGCCTTGATGTCACCTCACCTCACCTCTGGAATTCAACTCTTTTGTCCATGTTTGAACCAATCCTGGAATGAAATCAATTTACCTGCTTAATCTTAACCAGTAGTTGTTTAGGGTATTTAACACTGCTTGGATGTGTGGTGGAGGCAACTGCACTTGAGACATTCAAGAAGGCTTTAGACAATTATTTTGTTTGAAATAATGTACAAGGAAAAAAGTATGAGATTGGTCTCAGATAATTCTGCTCATTTGAGAAATCAGTGCACACACAATGGACCAAATGGACTCTTTTTGTGTTTTACCACTTATATGATACTGGATTATATAATTTGTTGAATTGGATAACTCATATCAATAAAATGAGACATTCAATAATTACAGTCCAATTAATGTTGTGCATTAAGCTATTAACATTGCAGCAAAACAGACATAGTGACAGTCAGAAGCTGCCTACAATAAAAAGTTGTTTCATGCATAATTTAGAACATAGGGCTTAGAACAATACAACTCAGAACAGGCCCTTCAGCCCTCAATGTTGCGCATACCTGTGAACTAATCTAAGTCCATCCCCTTACATTATCCCATCATCATCCATGTGCTTATCCAAGGATTTTTAAAATCTCCCTAATGTGGCTGAGTTAACTGAACTGAATTTAACATTATTATAGCACTCAGTGAGGGAGGCAAATAGACACTGTTTCAAAATTAAGCAAAAGATAGAACCCAGCAGAAGCTTAAATCCAGGCTTGGCTTTTATGTGACTGAGTGGAAGTCCATTCCGGAAGTGCATAAATTGCCATTTCTCACCCACCACCTTTGAAAGTAGCTTGATAATGCATCCTGTCGTCAATTAATGATTGCCCACAGGGATGCTGACCAACAGCAGAGAGGAATAGTGTATTTCCCACCCAATCATGAATGGAAAGACAGGATGTCTAGGGCAGAATTCTAAGTTGGTAACAACTACCTGTTTAAAAACATCCCTATCATGAAACCATGGCAACTACATCAGAAATCACTGTTTAGTGACTGGAGTTGTCAGAAGTCTGTTAATCCTGTTGAACTATCTCAGTACCTACAAGTTGAAGATTTGTTGAGGTGTTGATGACTACGGTAACACTAGACAATCTTTCAGCATTCATGGTAGGGAGAAAACAGCTCTTGAATTCAGCTGACCCAGTGCCCTAAATAAATAACAAATGTCTAGGAAAGGACTCAATTGAAACTCTTTAATTGTCTATGTCTCAAAGATGGAGGAGCAAAGAGATCCAGCATTAGGCCCAGATGAAAGACTGCCCCTTCATTGGATAATGTTTGTTTGTCATCTTCCTTCAGATTGTGAATGACATCAGACATGTAGAGGCAACTACCTAGTCAGACAAAGGCTTTTGGGTAGAAATCACAACGGAGTGTGGAGTCAACTCAAGAACCTGGCTGCTATGCTATAAAAGGTTCATTTATCTCTTCACAGCTGCCAGGATGAATGCATAAACCTTTTGGCAATAGAACGATATGGAATGGTGTGATTGTGTGAAGTGGCTCAAATGTAGGATTGCCTACTCAACTAGCAAGTATAGGAAATGGAATGGCACAAGTATTCCACTCTGCATAGCAATGGGCTGCTTGAGGTGGGTGGCTAATAGATCTATAGCACGCATTTCTTGGCAAGGAGTCTAAAGAAATGCTGATACGCAGCAAAGTACAATTTGGACACAAATTTGAAGGTGCGAAGAAAGCATAGCATATTCATTACAATGTCCCTTTACATTTTCATGAAAAAAGGAGGCAAAATGCCTGGAAAAGGATCTGTACTGGAGGTGCCCTCCATTTTTACAGAGCAGCGAGGAGAGAAGGTGAAGTGAAGCGAAGACTGCCAGGGAGAGTAAGTTTTCCCATTTTTTCCTGTCTGGGAGCAGTGGGAGACACAGCAGAGATGGAAGCCAGGAGAGTGCCTGGAAGGTAAGGACTTAATATATATATATTTGGGCAGCGGCGAAACCCTAGATACTACACGTGAAGTATCTCCCTCCCGGCCCGCTCCTCTGACCGGAAGAAAAAGACTCTGTAAGGTAAGGCTTTTATTTTTTGTTTACCTTTCTTTCTCACATACTTAAGTGCATTGTTTAGTTTTAGTTACTTGATATAAAGCTAAGCTTACAATGGCAAAAGACCTCAGACCCGTGGCATGTGCCTCTTGCTTGATGTGGGAGCTCAGAAATGTGGCTGACATTCCTGACTCTTACACTTGCAAGAAGTGTGTCCAGCCGCAGCTGTTGTTGGAGCTGCAGATGGACTCACTGTGGAGCATCCGCGATGCTGAGGAGGTCGTGGATAGCATGTTTAGTGAACTGGTCACACTGCAGGTTAGGATTGTTGAGAGAGACAGTGAATGAGTGACCAAAAGGTAGAGAAAGAGTAGGAAGGCAGTGCAGGTGTCCCCTGAGGTCATCACCTTCCAAAACAAGGAAACCGTTTTGGATACTGTTGGGGGAGATGGCTCACCAGGAGAGGGCAGCAGTTGCCAAGATCATGGCACCTTGGAAGGCACTGCTGTTCAGAAAAGCCATAGTCATAGGGGAGTCTATTGTAAGGGGAGTAGATAGGCGGTTCTGTGGCCGAAAATGTTAGGTTGCCTCCCAGGTGCTCAGGTCAGGGATGTCACCAATCGGCTGCAGAGCCTTCTAAAAGGGGAGGGTGAACAGCCAGTTGTCTTGGTGCGTATAGGTAAAATAATGAGATGAGGTCCTGAAAGAAGAATTTAGGGAGGCTAGGAGAGAAGGGGAGGACCTCAAAGGTAGTGATCTCGGGATTACTACCAGTGCCACGTGCTAGCCAGCGTAGAAATGAAAAAATAGGCAGGATGAACACGTGGCTTGAGGGATGGTGTAGGAGGGAGGGGTTCAGATTTGTTGGCTATTGGGACAGGGTTCTGGGGAAGGCAGGGCTATTACAAATTGGCTGGTCTACATCTGAACCAGACTGGAACCAATGTTCTTGAGGGAGTTTTTGCTACTGCTGTTGGGGAGGTTTTAAACTAATGTGGCAGGGGACTGGGAACCAGAAGACAAAACAACTAGACAGCAAGGTGGAAACTGGAGACTGTAAGAGTCATGCCCATAGCATTAATAAGGGGAAGAGTAGGCAGAGAGCAGATGAACATAAAAGAACTGGTGGCCTGAAATGCATCTACTTAAATGCAAGGACTATAGTGTGTAAGGCAGATGAACTTAGGGTTTAGATTGTTGCCTAGGAGTATGATGTTATTGCAATCACAGAGACTTGATTGAAGGAAGGCCATGATTGGCAACTAAATGTTCCAAGATATATTCGCTTCAGACAGGACAGGGAGGAAGAAAAAGAGGGGGTGGAGGAGTTGCATTGCTGATCAGGGATGATATCATTGCTGAGCTAAAGGAGGACACTATAGAGGGCTTGGGTAGTGAGGCATTATGGGTAGAGCTGAGAAATAAGAAGGGTGCAGTTACATTGGTGGGGCTTTATTACAGGCCCCCCCAACAGTGAGCATGAGGTAGAAAAACAAATAGGTAAACAGATTATGGAAAGATGTATAGGCAATAGGGTAGTGGTGATGGGAGATTTTAATTTTCCCAACAATGACTGGGATACACTTAGCGTCAGAGGTCTGGATGGGGTAGAATTTGTAAGATGCATCCAGGAGAGTTTTCTGGAGCAGTATGTCAATAGTCCGACAAGGGAAGGGACCATATTGGACCTGGTATTGGGGAATGAGCCAGGGCAGTTGGTAAATTTGCGGTGAGGGATTCCTTTGGGAACAGTGACCACAATTCTGTAAGTTTTAGAATACTCGTAGACAAAGATGAGAGTGGTCCTAAGGGAAGAGTATTAAGCTGGGCCAAGACCAATTATATCAAAATTAGGCAGGAGCTGGGAAATGTGAATTGGACACAGCTATTTGAAGGGAAGTCCATATTTGATATGTGGGAGGTAGGTTAAAGATAGTGCACAATAGGCATGCCCCGTTGAAGACAAACGGTAGGAAAGGGAAGATTTATGAACCGTGGTTGACAGGAGAAATTGTGTGACTAGCCAAGAGGAAAAGGGAAGCGTACATAAGGTCTAGGTGAGGATATGGGCCTCTAGGAGGTAGGACAAAACGGATAAAGGAGCTGCACAAAATGGCTTCTGCATTGCTAAATTAGATTGCTCTGAACCAGATAGAAACAAGAAACCGCAGACTGACGTTTCCCCATGTTTACCTGACTACCTATAATAAAGCTATGAAGTAGTAGATGGATAAGATGAGGAAACACTAAACCACACTTTGCAAGTTGTGAATCTTTGAAAAGGTGACATAAGCCATTACAATTTAATCAATATTATTGGTTCAAGTTACTACCCATGAAGTGATGATAATTATTGATTGGTTGTTACTATGCGATCATGCTCCATGTCTGATGATGATTAATGTATATAAACCTTATGCAAACTCTGTAAGGCTGTTGGATTATTTTGATTGTCAAGAAGTTTAACCTATTCTGGGTGAATCAGAGTCTGCCAATCCAGTGCTGTAACATACAACAAATGATTGTTTGCATGCTGGACAAAGAGTCGTTTACAGGTTTGTTCATTGACCGATCGTGGAACCAAGTGACTCATAGATCATCATTGGCAGCTAAGAACAGAATGGGCCTTGGAGAAATATTGGAAGAGTAGGACCAGTCTTAAATGAGGAATCAAGCGGGCTAAAAGGGGTCATGAAATAGTTCTATTAAGCAGAATTAAGGAGAATCCCAAAGCCTTTTATTCTTATATAAGAAGAAAGCGGGTAACTAGAGAAAGGATTGGTCCACTAAAGGATAATGAAGGAAGGCTGTGTGTCAAACCTGAGAGAATGAGTGAGATTCCGAATGATTATTTTGCATCAGTGTACGCTGAGGAGAGGAACATGATGAATATTGAGATTAGAGATAGAAGTTCGATTAGTCTGGATCACATTTACATAAAAAGGGAAGATGTGTTGGGTAGGCTAGAGGTTATTAAAGTGGACAAATCCCCAGGACCAGATGAGATCTATCCCAGGTTGCTGAGGGAGGTGAGAGAGGAAATAGCTGGGGCCCTGACAGATATCTTTGTGGCATCCTTAAATACAGGTGAGGTGCCTGAGGACTGGAAGGTTGCTCATGTTGTTCCCCTGTACAAGAAGGGTAGTAGGGATATTCTGGGTAACTGCAGACCACTGAGCCTGACGTCAGTGGTGGGAAAGTTGCTGGAGAAGGTACTGAGGGATAGAATCTATTTATATTTAGAAAAGAATGGGCTTATCCGTGATAGGCAACATGGTTTTGTGCGGAGGAGATTGTGCTTTACCAACTTAATTGAGTTCTTTGAGGAAGTGACCAAGTTGATAGATGAAGGAAGGGCTATAGATGTCATATACATGGACTTTAGTAAGATGTTTGATAAGGTTCTCCATGGTAAACTAATAGAGAAAGTGAAGTCATATGCTGTGCAGGGTGTTCTAGCTAGGTGGATAAAGAACTGGTTGAGCAACAGGATACAGAGAGTAGTAGTTGAAGGGAGTTTTTCGAAATGGAGAAAGGTGACCAGTGATGTTCCACAGGGATTAGTGTTGGGGTTACTGTTGTTTGTAATATACATAAATGATCTGGAAGAGGGCACTGTTGATATGATCAGCAAGTTTGCAGATGACATGAAGATTGGTGGAATAGCAGAAAGCATAGGGGATTGTCAAAGAATACAGGAGAATAGAGATAGACTGGAGAGTTGGGCATAAAAGTGGAGATGGAGTTCAATCCAGACAAATGTGAGTTGGTGCATTGAGGCAAGAATAATTCTAAAGCAAATTATACAATGAATGGAAGAGCCTTGAGAAAAGTTGATGGGCAGAGAGATCTGGGAGTGCAGGTCCATTGTACCCTGAAGGTTGCTAGTGTGGTCAAGAAGGCATATGGTATGCTTGCCTTCATTGGACGGGGTACTGAGTATAAGAGCTGGCAAGTCATGTTAAAATTGTACAAAACTTTGGTTCGGCCACATTTAGAATATTGTGTACAGTTCTGGTCGCCACATTACCAAAAGGATGTGGATGCTTTGGAGAGGGTGCAGAGAAGGTTTATGAGGATGTTGCCTGGTATGGAAGGTGCTAGCTATGAAGTGAGGTTGAGTAGGTTAGGTTTGTTTTCATTAGAAAAAAGGAGATTGAGGGGGTCCTGATTGAGGTTTACAAAATCATGAAGGATATAGGCGGTGAATAGAGATAAGTTTTATCCCAGGGTGAAGGATTCAATAACGAGAGGTCACGTGTTCAAGGTGAGAGGTGAAACGTTTTGCAGGATACACGCGGCAAGTACTTCATACAGAGGGTGGTGGGTGTCTTGAACGCGTTGCCAGCAGAGGTGGTAGAGGCAGGCACGGTAGATTCATTTAAGATACGTCTGGACAGATGCATGAGTAGGTGGGGAGCAGAGGGATACAGATGGTTAGGAATTGGGCGGCAGGTTTAGACAGTAGATTTGGATCAGCTCAGGCTTGGAGGGCCGAAGGGCCTGTTCCTGGGCTGTAAATTTTCTTTGTTCTTTGTTCTTTGAAAGTTCTTGCTGAATATTGTCAAATTGTCAAAGGTTGGAGAAGGGGTCATCAGAGGGTGGGTGGGAGTCCTGGTTGGCTGAAGAGCTTCAGGGCAGATGAGATGACCTGGGGGGTGCAGTGAGAGAGGGACTCACTGAGATCCTTGTAGAGGGAGGAGGAGAGCTTCTTCACTTCCTCACTTTCTCCTAGTTGATTTTAAACTACTGCGAATTCTCTTGCAAGGATGCCTTCCTTGAAGAAGCTCTCCTCCTCCCTCTACAAGGATCTCAGTGAGTCCCTCTCTCACTGCACCCCCCAGGTCATCTCATCTGCCCTGAAGCTCTTCAGCCAATTAGGACTCCCGCCCACCCTCTGACAACCCCTTCAACCAACCTCCAACACACCCCATCCACCTGGACACCCCATGCTGGCCTCTTACCCGCCCTTGATCTCTTCATAGACAACTGCCGCCAGCTTCCTAATTTCCCCTCCCCCCACCTTTTCTCAGTCCCAACCCTCAGACTCAGCACCACCTTCTTGACCTGCAATCTTCTTCCTGACCTCTCCGCCCTCACCCCCTCTCCGACCTATCACCCTCACCTTAACCTCCTTCCACCTATTGCATTCCCAACGCCCCTCCCCCAAGTCCCTCCTCCCTACCTTTTATCTTAGCCCGCTTGGCACACCCTCCTCATTCCTGAAGAAGGCCTTATGTTCGAAACGTCGATTCTCCTTCTCCTTTGATGCTGCCTGATCTGCTGCACTTTTTCAGCAACACATTTTTATACTAAATGTGAGGCAGTTGTGATCACTTTCACCAAAGTGCTCTCCCATCGCGAGATCTGACACCTATCCTGGCTCGTTGCCAAGCACCAAATCCAAAATGGCCTCTCCCCTCGTTGGCCTGTCTACATACTGAGTAAGGAAACCCTCCTGAACACACCTGACAAAAATGGCTCCCTCCAAACCATCTGCACTTAGGAGGTTCCAGTCAATATTGGGAAAGTTGAACTCACCCATAACAACAACACTGCTACTTTTGCATTTTTCCAGAATCTGCCCACCTATGCGATCTGCAATCTCTCTACTGCTATTAGGTAGAAAACCCCCAATGCGGTGACTGTTCCCTTGCTGTTCCTAACTTCCACCCATACTGACTCAGCAGACAGACCTTCCTCAACAACCTTCGTTTCTGTAGCTGTGATGCACTCTCTGATTAGCAATGCGACACCCCCTCCTCTTTTTCCACCCTCCCTGTTCTTTTTAAACATTCTAAACCCTGGTAACCATTCCTACCCCTGGGAAACCCACATCTCTGTTATGGCCACAACATCATAGCCCCATATACTGATCCATGCTCTAAGCTCGTCACTCTTATTTTGAATTCTCCTTGCATTAAAGCAGACACACTTTAACCGATCCCTTTGTTTCATCGCATGAGAAACCTTCCTAATAGATTCGCTACATCCTGTCACTGTCCTGCCTGCAACTGACCCCCTCTCAGACATGTGGCTCTGATTCCTACCCCCCTGCCAAACTAGTTTAAACCCTCCTGAATTACACGAGCAAATCTCCCACGCAGGACATTTGTGCCCCTCCAGTTCAGGTGCAACCCATCCTTCATGTACAGGTCCCACCTTCCCAAGAAGGTATCGCAATGGTCTAGGTATCTGCAGCCCTCCCTCCTGCACCAGCCTCACATCCATGTGTTAAGCTGCATTCGTTGACTGTTCCTCACCTCACTATCTCGTGGCACCGGTAGCAAACCTGAGATCACGACTCTACTCGTCCTGCTCTTCAGTTTCTAACCTAACTCTCTGTAGTCACCTTTCAGATCCTCAATCATTTTCCTGGCTATATCATTGGTGCCAAAATGTACCACAATTTCTGGCTGCTCCCCCTCCACCTCCAGAGTCCTGTAAACTCGATTGGCGACATCCCGGACCCTGGCACCAGGGAGGCAACATACCTTCCGGGAGTCCCGTTCCTGACCACAAAATCTCCTGTCAATCCGTCTAACTATTGAGCCCCCTACTACTAGCACTTTTCTATTTTTCCCCCTTCCCTTCTGAGCCACAGTGCCAGGCTCAGTGCCAGAGACCTGACAACTATGACTTTTCCCGGTCGGCCGTCCCCACCAGCAGTATCCAAAACGGTATACTTATTGCTGAGGGAAACGGCCACAGGGGATCCCTGCTCTGACTGTCGGTTCCCTTTCCTCCCTCTGACAGTAACCCAGCTGTCCTTATCCTGTGTCTGGGGAGTGACCACTTCCCTGTACACCCTCTCAATTTCCCCCTCAGTATCCCAAATGATCCGTAGTTCATCCAGCTCCAGCTGCGGTTCCCTAACTCGGTTTTCGAGGAGCTGGAGTTGGGTGCATTTCCCGCAGATGTAGTCAGCAGAGAGATGTGAAGTGTCTCTTACCTGCCACATTCTGCAGGTGGAACATGCAACTGCCCAATCAGCCATATCCCGCTACTCTGAAAGCCCACACAGAACTAAACAAAGGAAGAGAAGGGAAAAAAGATACCTGAAAACTTACCTAGTTTACAGACTCTTAGTAAGGTTAGAACATAGAGCATAGAACAATACAGAGCAGAATAGGCCCTTTGGCCCTCAATGTTGTGCCGACCTGTGAACTATTCTTAGCTTGTCCCCCTACACTATCCCAGTAGAGGAGGTGGGTGGGAGGGAGGCCCTAAGATGTAGAGTCTTGGGTTTAGATTAGATTACTTACAGTGTGGAAACAGGCCCTTCGGCCCAACAAGTCCACACCGACCCGCCGAAGCGCAACCCACCCATACCCCTACATCTACCCCTTACCTAACACTACGGGCAATTTAGCATGGCCAATTCACCTGACCTGCACATCTTTGGACTGTGGGAGGAAACCGGAGCACCCGGAGGAAACCCACACAGACACGGGGGAGAATGTGCAAACTCCACACAGTCAGTAGCCTGAGGCAGGAATCGAACCCAGGTCTCTGGCGCTGTGAGGCAGCAGTGCTAACCACTGTGCCACCGTGCTGCCCACGTTTAGATCTCACCCCCTTAAAAACTCCCCAGAAATCCTTCGCTCCTCCCTCGTACCACTCGGCAAATGGAGGCCCCGACGCCTGAAGTAAGTCTTTTAAACAGTTAGACTCACCTTCCCAGAAGTCCTTCGCTCCTCCCTCGCACCTCTTGGCAAATAGCAAAACATATTTTGTTATTCCTTACAACATTATCTGGATTAACGGCCTGAATATAAAATGTAAAATGGATTGTTCTGAAGAAAAGTCAGATCAGACTCAAGACTCAAGTGACTCTGTTTCTCTCTCAATAAATGTTGCCAGACCTCCTGGGTTTCTCTAGCAATCTCTACATCGATGTCTTCTTCCTGTTGGATGTGGGAGATTAGGGAAAATTTCAATGTTCCTGATGATTATGTCTGCAGGAAGTGTGTTTGGTTGTAAATCCTATGCGATTGCATGGATCATTTGAAGAGGCTGTTAGAGACAATGAGGAATTTGCATGAACCAGAGATGTGATGGATAGCAGTTTCAGGAAGATAAGTAAATCACAGATATGGTTGGGTAGATGGGTTACCTATAGGCAAGGTAGGAGAGGGAGGGGAGGAGAATTTCACCTAAAATTCCACATTTAGTGTAACCGTTGCTCCTGATGTAGTCTCCTCTACATTGGGAGACAGGATGCCTACTTGCAGAGCGCTTCAGAGAACATCTCCGGGACACCCGCACCAAACAACCCCACCGCTCCGTGGCCGAACACTTCAACTCCCCCTTCCACTCCCTCTCCGCCAAGGACATGCAGGACCTGGGCCTCCTCCGTTGGCACTTCCCTATCACCCGACACCTGGAGGAAGAATGCCTCATCTTCTATCTCGGGACCCTTCAACCCTAGGGTATCAATGTGGATTTCACCAGGTTCCTCATTTCCCCTGCCTCCACCTTACCCCAGTTCCAAACTTCCAGCTCAGCACCAACCTCATGACCTATCCCACCTGTCCATCTTCCTTCCCACCCATCTGGTCCACCCTCCTCTCCAACCTATCACCTTTACCCCCACCTCCATCCACCTATTGCACTCTCAGCTACCTTCGCTTCAGTTCCACGGCCCCTTCCATTTATCTCTCCACCCCCGAGGCTCCCAGTCTCATTCCTGATGAAGGGCTTTTGCCTGAAAGGTTGATTTTCCTGCTCCTCGGATGCTGTCTGACCTGCTCTGCTTTAACAGCACCACTTCTCGACTCTAACCTCCAGCATCTGCAGTACTCACTTCTGCCTAGTTGATCTTAACCTTACTGCGAATTCTTTTCCAAGGATGCCTACCTTGAAGAAGTTCTCCTCTCTCAACAAGGATTGCAGTGAGTCTCTCTGTCTCTCACTGAAATCCCCAGGTCATCTCCTTTGCCCTTCAGCCATGTCATGAAACAGATTCGCTACCACAGCCACATCTCCTTCCTCAGTGCCTGCCTCTGGAACCAACTGATCCCACATGGACTCCGGACCACATTCAGACCAACATAATTTGGATCTGAACAGGACAGCCAGTACAGACTACAAATTCAAACTCTCCAGCAACCAACTTCCCCAGTCGACCCATTGTCTCAGCCTGCTCCTATCCCACTGAACCCATCTCTGCCTACCTTGACATCATCCTGTCCCCCTTAGTCCAGGAACTCCCCACCTATATTGGGGACACCACCCACACCCCTCACCTCCTCCAAGACATTAGTTTCTCCGGCCACCTATGCCTTATCTTTCACCACAGACATCCAGCCCCTGTACACATCCATCCGCCATGACGAAGGCTCCCAAACCCTCCGTTTCTTCCTCTCATGCCGTCCCGACCAGTACCCTTCCACTGACACCCTCATCAGCCTGGCTGAATTGGCCCTCACCCTTAACAACTTCTCCTTCCAATCCTCCCACTTCCTCCAAACCAAAGGGGTAGCATGGGCACCTACATGGGTCCCAGCTATGCCTGCCTCTTTGTGGGGTACGTGGAACAGTCCATCTTCTGCAGCTACACTGGCATCATTCCCCACCTTTTCCTACGCTATATCGATGACTGTATTGGCACCACCTCAATCTCCCAAGAGGAGGTTGAACAGTTCATCAACTTCATTAACACATTTCAACCCGACCTCAAATTCACCTGGGCCATTTCAGACATCTCTCTCCCCTTCGTGGATCTCTCCATTTCCATCTCCAGTGACTGACTAACCATGGACATCTCCTATAAACCCACTGACTCCCACAGCTACCAAGACATACACTTCCTCCCACCCTGCCTCCTGTAAACATGCCATTCCTTATTCCCAATTCCTCCATCTCTGCTACATCTGTTCCCAGGAGGACCATTTGCACCACAGAAAATCCCAGATGACCTCCTTCTTCAAAGACCGCAATTTCCTCTCTCACGTGGTTGACGATGCCCTCCAGTGCATCTCCTCCATTTCCTGCACATCTGCCCTTGAACCCCTCCCCTCCCAATACAACAAGGACAGAACACCCCGGTCCTCACCTTCCACCCCACCAACCTCCGTGTACATTGCATCATCCTCCACCATTTCCGCCACCTACAAAGAGACCCCACCACTAGGGATACATTTCCCTCCCTAATCCTATCAGCGTTTCAGAGAGACCATACCCTCCACGACTCCATTGTCAGATCCATGTACCCCACCAGCCCACACTCCACTCCCGGCACCTTCTCCTACCATCACAAGAAGTGCAAAACCTGCGCCCATACTCCCCCCCTCACCTCCGTCCAAGGCCCCAGAAGATCCTTCTACATCCAACAGAATTTCACCTGTACTTCCAGAAATGTCACACCAATGTGGTCTCTATATCAGGGAGATAGGATGCCAACTTGCAGATTGTTTCAAGAATATTGCTGGGGCACCCGCATTAACCAACCCCACCGCCCCATGGCTGAACACTTCAACTCCCTCTCCCACTCCACCAAGGACATGCAGGTCCTGGGCTTCCTACATCGCCAAACCCTAATCACCCGACAGCTGGAGGAAGAAAGCCTTATCTTCTGCCTTGGGTCTCTGCAACCACACGGGATTAATGTGATTTTACTAGTTCCCTCATTTCCCCTCCCCCCACCTTATCCCAGTCCCACCCCTCCAACTTGGCACTGCCCTCTTGACCTGTCCATCGTCTTTCCCATCTATCCGCCCTACCCTCCTGTCTGACCTGTCACCTTCTCCCCCATCTTTATCTACCTATTGCATGTTAAGATACCTTTCTCCACCAGCTTCACCCCCCCTCCCATTTATCTCCCAACTCCCCCAGCCTACAAGCCTCATGCCCAAAACGAGAATTCTCCTGCTCCTCGGATGCTGACCTGGTGTGCATTTCCAGCATCACACTCTTGACATATATTTCTTTAGACAAGGAGCCCAAAACTGTTCACAATATAGCAGCTGTGGTCTAATTAGTGCCTTGTGTAGTTTTAGCAAGTTTGTATTCTCCATTTCCCTTTAAATAAAGGGTAACATTTCATTACCCTTCCCTATTACCTACTGAAGTTGGATGCCAACCTTTTGTGATTCATAGATGAGAACTCTCAAATTCTTCTTCTGGGGTGGCATGGAAGCACAATGGTTAG
Source organism: Chiloscyllium punctatum (assembly GCF_047496795.1). Taxonomy (NCBI): domain Eukaryota; kingdom Metazoa; phylum Chordata; class Chondrichthyes; order Orectolobiformes; family Hemiscylliidae; genus Chiloscyllium; species Chiloscyllium punctatum. The sequence goes on from NC_092779.1 coordinate 39,000,820, forward strand.
CTGCCTCATAGTTCCAGGACCTGGGTTCAATTTCAACCTTGGGTGATTGTCTGTATGGAGTTTGAATGGGATGCTTTGGTTTCCTCCAAAGTGGAGGAAAGTGGTAAATGTGGGGTCATGGGAGAGTCAGTGCAGACTTGGTGGGCTGAATGGCCTCTTTCCTCACTGTAGGGACTCGATAACATTAGTCCTAACATAGCTCAAGTGAAGTCCTTCCCACCAGAACAGATCCCTTCTATCTCATTACTGGTCCCAGTGCCCCATGAACTGAAAGACATACCAGTCACACCTATCCTTGAACCATGAATTTAACTCCTTGACTATAGTTACCCCTTGACAGTTTGCCTATTGGTTAGGTAGTAATACATAGATTATTATCTTTAAAGGTTCTGCCTTTTAATTTAGCTCCTGACTGTTGAAATTTCTTCCCAAATAGTCTGATCACTGTTTTTGGAAACAATCTGGATGACATGAACTGGATCCCTCTCCTCCCACCCCAAGTTCATCTCCAGACTCGGGGGAGGTTGAATGTCTAGTAAAGAGGAAGAAGGAGGCTTACATAAGGTTGAGGAAACAAGGTTCAGACAGAGCAGTGGAGGGATACAGGATAGCCAGGAGGGAGCTGAAGAAAGGGATTAGGAGAGCTAAAAGAGGGCATGAAAAATCTTTGGCGGGTAGGATCAAGGATAACCCCAAGGCCTTTTATGCGTATGTGAGAAACATGAGAATGATGAGAACGAGGGTAGGTCCGATCAAGGACAGTAGTGGGAGACTGTGTATTGAGTCGGAAGAGATAGGAGAGGTCTTGAATGAGTACTTTTCTTCAGTATTTACAAATGAGAGGGACCGTATTGTTGAAGAGGAGAGTATGAAATGGACTGGTAAGCTAGAGGAGATACTTGTTAGGAAGAAAGATGTGTTGGGCATTTTGAAAAACTTGAGGATAGACAAGTCCCCCGGGCCTGACGGGATATATCCTAGGATTATGTGGGAAGCAAGAGAGGAAATTGCAGAGCCGTTGGCAATGATCTTTTCGTCTTCACTGTCAACGAGGGGACTGGAGAGTGGCAAATGTTGTGCCCCTGTTCAAAAAAGGGAATAGGGATAACCCCGGGAATTACAGGCCAGTTAGTCTTACTTCTGTGGTAGGCAAAGTAATGGAAAGGGTACTGAGGGATAGGATTTATGAGTATCTGGAAAGACACTGCTTGATTAGGGACAGCCAGCACAGATTTGTGAGGGGTAGGTCTTGCCTTACAAGTCTTATTGAATTCTTTGAGGAGGTGACCAAGCATGTGGATGAGGGTAGAGCAGTGGATGTAGTGTACATGGATTTTAGTAATACTGGATTAGTGGTGCTGGAAGAGCACAGCAGTTCAGGCAGCATTCAACGAGCAGTAAAATCGACATTTCGGATGAAGGGCTTTTGCCCGAAACGTCGATTTTGCTGCTCGTTGGATGCTGCCTGAACTGCTGTGCTCTTCCAGCACCACTAATCCAGTATTTGGTTTTCAGCATCTGCAGTCATTGTTTTTACCTTATGGATTTTAGTAAGGCATTTGATAAGGTTCCCCATGGTAGGCTTATGCGGAAAGTCAGGAGGCATGGGATTGTGGGAAATTTGGCCAGTTGGATAGAGAACTGGTGAACCGGTCAAAGTCAGAGAGTGGTGACAGATGGTAAATATTCAGCCTGGAGCCCAGTTACAAGTGGAGTTCCGCAGGGATCAGTTCTGGGTCTTCTGCTGTTTGTAATTTTTATTAATGACTTGGAAGAGGGAGTCGAAAGGTGGGTCAGTAAATTTGCAGACGATACGAAGATTGGTGGAGTTGTGGATAGTGAGGAGGGCTGTTGTTGGCTGCAAAGGGACTTAGATATGATGCAGAGCTGGGCTGAAGAGTGGCAGATGGAGTTCAACCCTGTCAAGTGTGAGGTTGTCAATTTTGGAAGAACAAATAAGAATGCAGAATACACGGTTAACGGTAGGGTTCTTAGTCAGGTGGAGGAGCAGAGGGATCTTGGGGTCTATGTTCATAGATCTTTGAAAGTTGCCACTCAGGTGGATAGAGCTTGTAAGAAGGCCTATGGTGTATTAGCATTCATTAGCAGAGGGATTGAATTCAAGAGTCATGAGGTGATGTTGCAGCTGTACAGGACCTTGGTAAGGCCACATTTGGAGTACTGTGTGCAGTTCTGGTCGCCTCACTTTAGGAAAGATGTGGAAGCTTTGGAGAGGGTGCAGAGGAGATTTACCAGGATGTTGCCTGGAATGGAGAATAGGTCGTACGAGGATAGGTTGAGAGTGCTAGGCCTTTTCTCATTGGAATGGCGAAGGATGAGGGGTGACTTGATAGAGGTTTATAAGATGATCAGGGGAATAGATAGAGTAGACAGTCAGAGACTTTTTTTCCCGGGTACAACAGGGTGTTACAAGGGGACATAAATTTAAGGTGAAGGGTGGAAGGTTTAGGGGAGATGTCAGGGGTAGGTTCTTTACCCAGAGAGTGGTGGGGGCATGGAATGCGCTGCCTGTGGGAGTGGCAGAGTCAGAATCATTGGTGACCTTTAAGCGGCAATTGGATAGGTACGTGGATAGGTGCTTAAGCTAGGACAAATGTTCCGCACAACATCGAGGGCCAAAGGGCCTGTTCTGTGCTGTATTGTTCTATGCTCTATGTTCTAAGGGTATGTCCTTAACCCTGGCACCAGACATTAAACACAGCCTCTGCCTGCAGGGCATAGTATCTACCACCCTCATTATAATGTGCCCTACCATTACTAAATTCCTATTTCATTTCCCCATATGAAGAAGTACCATGGTGCTCTGGTCAATTTGCTCATCTTCCTTCCAATGCCCACACTTGTCCACATAGCTTACAAGAATGTCATAACTATTGGACAATTGCAGTGACCAGTCCCGACAAATTGAATCCCCTTGGGCCCCATGCCTGCAGTCACACCCTCCTGTCCCTGATCACAGGCCAAATTTGAATTATTATTTTCCCTTTCCCTGAGGTTCAATGTCTGCAGCTCAGATTCCAGCTCCTCATTTCAGATCTGAAGTTCCTTAGACTGCAAACTCCTCCTACAAATGTACTTGCTGTAGATCACTTTGGTGGCCAGCAGCATGCACATGCTTCTTCGGCAACCTATCACCCATCCTGCTATCAGTATCGGATTGATTTAATTTAGAAATTAGTTGCCCTAGTTTCTCTGCTGTTTAAACTGTACAGTAATGATATTTTAGTAAAGGAGCAGATGATGGATTGTTCAGCTTTAATCATACTTATGATGCAATTAATTACATGGGACTTCTGGTATGCGCTATTGAACAAAATAACCCAGGACCTGTTCATGGAGAGAGTAGGCTACAAACCTAGCTAAGTGAACTGTCAATCGATAATTGACATTGCAGTTATCCCTAATAGAAGTTACCTTCAATCATTTCTTGCTCCATCTATCCGGACTCATGACATCCCGGTTCTGTTTCATGTTATCTGTTTTCTAGAAACTCAGGAACACAAGAACAGGAGTGTGCCATTTAGCCTGTTGAGCCTGTCCCACCATTCAATGTGATCATGGCTGATCAACCTTTTAGTCATCCCATCCCCACAATGCTGTATGCCACCGGTAATCAGAACTGTATCAAATTCTACCTTAAACATACTCAAAGACTGAGCATCCACATGCTCTCTGGTATAGAATTCCAAAGGTTCACAACCCTCCCAGTTCAAATAATTTCTCATCTCTGACCTTAGTGACACCCTCTCTTATTTTCAAACTGTGATCCCTGGTTTTAGACTTTCCAATCAGAGAAAACAAATTGCCTACATCTATACTCTATCTTTTCCTTTACGTATTCTGTAGGTTTCAATGAAATCATTCTTTAAAACCCTACAAAATACAAACCAAATGTGCATAATCTCTTTTCATAGGACAGTCCCACCATCCCAGGAACAGACCTGATGGACTTTTGTTGCACTCCCTCTATGAGAAGAATATATTTCCTGATAAAACAAATCCAGACTGCACACAGTGCTCCAGGTTCCATCCAATCAAGCTCATCAACAATTGAAGCTAGTCTTCACTACTTATCTACTTCAATCTTCCTGCGATAAAGACTAACTTTCTATTAACCTTCATCTTAATAGCTTGCTACACCTACAGATTAGCCTTGAGTGACATGTCGTCAAGGGCACTTAGGTCCCTTTGTACTCTATACATTTTAATCATTACTCTGTACATTTCCTACCAAAGTAGATAATCTTATATTTCAGTATTATCACTAGACTATTAATCAAGAAACTCAAGTAATGTTCTGGAACCTGGTCTGGTAGATGGTGGAATTTGAGTTCAATAAAAATTTGCAATTAGAAGTCTAATTATGACCATGGAACTGCTCTTGATTTGTCAAGGGGAAAGCCCATCTGGTTCATTAATGTCTATGATGGAAGGAAACTGTCCTTACCTTGTCTGAACTACATGTAACTCCAATTCCACTGCAATATGGATGACTCGTAATTGCTTTATGGGCAATCACCTGACCAGTAACACCTACATTCTGTGAATGAATTTTTTAAAAAGTTCACATTATAATTCATTCGCCATGTTCTTGCAGTCTGTTCAAGCCTGCCTGAAGCCACTTTGCATCTTTCTCACAATACACATTTCTACTTAGTTTTGTATCATCCACAAACTTGGAAATACTGCACTTGATCCCCAGTTTCAAGTTATTGATGGTTGTTGTGAACAGCTGCAGGCTGAGTACTGACCTTACAATAAGTCAGTAGCATAGCCTGACAATGTGAGAAGACTCATTTATTCCTACTGGGAGACAGTGAGGACTCACTTATACCTACTCTCTGTTTACTGTCAATTAGCCAATCCTTAGTCCATGCCACTACATTACCTATTGTCCCATGTGCTTTCATCTTTCTAACCAGCTTCTTGTGGTAGACTTTATCAGCCCAATTAATTTTTCAATGACAATCCTCTTACTAATGCTAATTTTGTTCAATACCTCATTCTCCCTACCCAATTGGATCTCTCCATTTTGGGAGATTTCATGCATCTTTCTCAATCAGACAAAGGGTAATCATTTCACATCTTTGCCATTTTTTGATTTCCCATTATAAATTCTTTTGATTCTGTCTTCAATGGAGCACATTTGTTGTAGCCAAATGATTCCTCTTTATATATTGACAGAGGTTTTTACAGTCCATTTGTATATTTTTTGCTAATTTGCATTCATACTCTATTGTCCCTTTCATAATCAGTTTTTTTGGTTTGGATTAGCTTTCAATTTAGAAACCTTATCAGAGTTAGAGAGCACAATTCCCTTCCTTGTGCTGATGATGTTCTCACCTCAGGGTCATAAGGTTGTGCAATTTAAGTTCTGTTGTTGGATTGACTTTGAGGGAGTATTTTGTTGTCAGTGATGACACATTTCAGACGAAACTTCAAATGGAAGCTCTGCCTACATCACAAGTGTGTTACAACTGGGGTCTGAGAGGTGAACTGACTTTTTTCTCATCCCATTCCTCCACAGGACGACCAGTCTGTATCAAGTAATAATATGCTTGAGGTAAATCTCATAGACTTCTCAGCAGCACTTTCTTTCAGCACATCCCAAAATGTTAGTAACACCGTGAGTCACCGAATCTCCTTAAAATTTCTCAAAAGAATCCAATTGTTCATATTTTCTGGCCTTGAAACTCCTTTAAAAGCTGCTCTGTCTTGGTGCTGATGGTGTTGGGGATAATATATTAACATGAATATAGAATTGATGAATCAACAAAAAGAGGAGTCAGGATAAATTGATAATTTTCAAGTTGGTGAAGTGTAACAATTGGAGTGTTATTGTTTATATATATATATATGTATATATAGATGACTTTGATGAAGGACAATACCACATTTACTGACAATACAGTGGAAAAGCAAGCTGTGAGAAGGATACGTTGCATGGAATATTGTAGGGCTCAAGTGATATTGGCATCCTGAAGAAGAGTTAAATTGAATTCCACAGATACTGCCTGAATTTCCCAGCATTTACTGTGGTTGCTTCAGATTTCCAGCATCTGCAGTATTTTGCTTTTATTTTAGATCATCTACAGTTGCTGTTTACGTAGGTAACAGTATTGAAGGAAATCTCTCCAACCTCGCTTGCATGAGATCCAAGAAAAAGGTGTGTGTGTCTTTAGCAGAGAATTGCTCTGCATTGATTATGCTGCCCTATGATTCCATGCTAAACAACACCTTCAGCAGCAAGCTAACAGATTATTTTATTCTTGTAAAGTGTTTGATTTGCCCATCAGCATCAGGGAATCAAATATCATCATCCAGGATATTGCCATATCACCATCTCGCTGCAGTGACAATGTGACACTATAGATTGTTCATAGCTTCACATTTCTCGTCTCTACAATCACCAGTAAATTGACATTGAAATCAACACACATCACAAAAGCTGCAACTGTTATGACACAACTGAGTAAGATATTATGAAACAACAGCAACTTGTCTGAGAACACTAAAATGTGAGTTTATCAAGCCTGTGTCCTCAGCATACTCACCTACAGCATCAAGACCCACATATGGTGTTCTAGGCAGGATGAAATGCAGAACAGATTTCACCTTTTCTTTCTCTGACATATCCACAGCATCTCTTGCCAGGACAAAACCCTCCAACTCTGAGACACTGGAGCATATTAATTCCATCAGCACACACTCATTTCTAAACCAATGATGTCCACCGATAATGGCTGGATGCTCAAAGACCTTCCATAATTAAACTGGCCACTGTTTAGTTCATGAGATCCTGAATATATCTCCACTAGAAGGACATTTGCAAATGAGATATAAAGTTATTCAACGTTGACATTGACAATTGGCAGACTCTTTGATGGCTATGTTCTATAAAGGCTAATGTTTAATATGACTTTGAAAGAGGTGAGCAGAGACACCAATCTCAGCTGCCAACTAGGAAGACCCAGATAAAAACAGGAGTCAATGAATTGTGCACATTTTCAGCCCTCAGTCTTCCTTTTCAGAAACATGGCAAAGAATGCCATGCCAAAGTGAATCTATTGAGTCACATCTGATGCTTAACACAGAGTTGATTGGGACGAGGACAATCACAATCACGGGAACTGGACATCTACCAAGGGTGAAAGCAAGAATTAGCTTGGAATTTCCTAATTCAGCTCCAAATATTGGTAGCAATAGCTCCAATTTGCCAATCATCAAATCCCTTCAGGAAAAAGGCCATTCAGCCCAACAGGTCTATACCAATTGTGAGGCAGCAGTGCTAACCACTTAACCACCATGCCACAGGCTTTTGGATGAAAGACTATTTCATTTATTTTGACTGTTCATTCACTATTTCAATATATGAATCTTGGCTTATTGGTGGTATTCCTGCCTCTGTGATAGTGTAAACTTCAGAACTTTAATAACTGTGCATAGATTGAAAGAAACAGCAATAACTCTCTGGAATAAACGATTAAGGAACAAGATCAAACTTATACAGGAATTAAAACAATTAGCCATTGTCTGTGAGGAGAAGGGGCATAGGTTCCATAAATAAAACTTTTTAACAACTGCTTGATAAATGGGTGCCTTATACCACAAGGACAAATTATTACATAGGGAGAAGAATTTAGAAAAGCTGTGTCATCAACAGACAACCAATACTGAATGTAACAAGGAACAGAAGAACTACGCCTGATAAGGCAAGATACGGACTTAATGGTTCCAGGGAAGTAGTCAATATTGTGAAAGAAAGAATCGGAAAGTTAATTAATAATGTCACACCATAAACTTGAAAGATGGAATACTGTATAAGAATTCAACTCCAGGATTCCTCAGGGGCAGAATGTTGAAGAAAAATACAGGGGTAGCATGGTGGCTTAGTAGTTAGCACTGCTGCTTTGCAACACCAGGGATCTTAGTTTGATTCCACCCTTGGGCTACTGTCTGTGAGGCATTTGCACATTCACCGTGTCTGTGTAGGGTTTTTCCAGGTGCTCTGGTTTCCTCCCATAGCCCAAACTGGGCCATGCTTAGTTGCTCATCGTGTCCAGGGGTGTATTGGCTTGGTGAATTATCCAGGGTAACTGCAGGGATAGAGTGGATCTGGTGGGATGCTTTTCAGAGGATCAGTGTGGACTCGCTGGGCCCAATGGCCTAGGGATTCTATGATTCTATGAACAAGGATCATACCCTGGCCATCCGGAGACACAGTGTTGGTTGGAAGTATAACTAAATACCTGTATTAATTGGGTAATAGCCAAATTGTGTTGTGTTACTTAATATAGGCGAAGGTGAAGACTGCAGATGCAGAGTCAAGAGTGTAGTGCTGGAAAAGCACAGTAGGTGAGACAGCATCCGAGGTGCAGGAGAACCGACGTTTCAGGCAAATGCCCTTCTTCAGGAATGAGGCTGTGATCCAAGGAGTGGTGACATAAATGGGAGGTGGGGTTGGGGGAAAGGTAGCTGATAGTGCAATAGGTAGATGGAAGTAGGGGGTAATGGTGATAGGTCAGGGATGAGGGTGGAGCAGATGGTTGGGAAGGAAGATGGACAGGTAAGACAAGTCATGACGGAGGTGCCAAGTTGGAATGTTGAATCTGGGATAAGGTGGGGGATGGGAAATCCACATTGATGCCATAGGATTGGAGGGTCCCAAGGCGGAAGATGAGTTGTTCTTCCTTCAGGTGTCAGGTGGTTAGGGAGTGGCGATGGAGGAGGCCCAGGACCTACATGTTCTTGGCAGATTGGGAGGGGGAGTTGAAGTGTTCAGCCACAGGTGGTGAGGTTGGTTGGTTCAGATGTCCCAGAGATGCTCTCTGAAGTGCTCTGCAAGTAGGTGTCCTGTCACCCCAATGTAGAGGAGACCACATCGGGAGCAATGGATACAGTATATGTCATATGTGGAAGTGCAGGTAAAACTCTGATGGATGTGGAAGTCTCCTTTGGGGCCTTAGATGGAGGTGAGGGGGGAGGTATGGGCGCAGGTTTTGCAATTCCTGCAGTGGCAGGGGGAAGGTGCCAGGAGCGGAGGGTGAGTTATTGGGGGGGTTGTGGGCCTGACGAGGGAGTCACAGAGAGAATGATCTTTACAGAAAGTGGATAGGGATGGGGAGGGAAATATATCTCTGGTGATGGGGTTTGTTTGTAGGTGGTGGAAGATGTTGCGATGTATATTGAGGTTGTTGGGGTGGAAGGTGAGAGCCGGGGAGTTCTGTCCTTGTTAAGATTGGAGCGGTGGGGTTTGAGGTCAGAGGTACAGAAAGTGGATGAGATCTGCTGGATGGCATCATCTACCATGTGGGAAGGGAAATTGCAGTCTTTAAAGAAGGAGGCTATCTGGTGTGTTCTGTGGTAGTCTTCCTGGGAGCAGATGTAGTGAAGGCAGAGGAATTGGGAATAAGGGATAGAATTTTTACGGGAGACAGGGTGGAAGAAGGTGTCCAGATAGCTTTGCGAGTCGGTGAGTTTGTAGAAGATGTCAGTGTTGAGTTGGTCATCATTGATGGAGATGGAGAGGTCCAGAAAAGGGAGAGAGTGTCTGAGATGGTCCAGGTGAACTTAAGGTTGGAATGGAATGTGTTGGTGAAATTGATGAACTGTTTGACCTTCTAATGGGAGCACGAGGGGCGCCGGTACAGTCATCAATGTAGAGGAGGAAAAGGTGGAGAATGGTGCCAGTGTAACTGTGGAAGATGGACTTCCATGCAACCGACAAACAGACACGCATAGCGGGGCCCATGTGGATGCCCATGGCTACCTCTTTCATCTGGAGGTAATGGGAAGATTCAAAGAAGAAATTATTGAGGGTAAGGACCAGTTCAACCATATGAATGAGAGTGTCAGGAGAGGAAGAAACGGAGGGCTTGGAGGCCCACGTCATGGCGGATGGAGATATATAGGGACTGGATGTCCATGGTGAAGATCTTAAAATGCTTACTTCAAGGATCTTACTTTGGTTGCTACATGTGGGAAAGTGCAAATAATTGTTTCAGTGCTTGATTGTTTGTGAGATTTCTTAATGAGTAGCTGAATTAAATGTAGCCTGTGGTAATTTATACACAACATCTCTAACACAGATTTATCGGTTGAAGTACTAGTTTTGGATTTTAACACTTCCATTTATTCAATACCTCAGTTCAGTGCTAAAGCAGTTTTGCATTACATGGACAAATTACTTCACACACTGTCTTGTAGCTGAGACATTAAACTGAATTCCCATCTGCACAATTTAATTAACAGCCAAGTATTTTCTTGGTGCAATGTCCAATGTGCACCCATTGCAAAACCAGCACCAAATGTCGGATTATCAGTCCTTTCATCTTATTTGTTGTTTGTAGAATCTTAATATGTGCAGCTCAGTTACTATATTTATCAAAATAACAATAATGACAACACTTCAAAAGTGGATTTGTTCTGCTGATTCTTAAGGAATATAAAATCGAAGAAAGAAATTACAATTTGCTGGTTTTTGCAATGATGAAAGAGTATCTGTCAACTGTCATGCTATTTGGTTTATCAGTTGTACAACTTAAAACTTTTATGACCCTAACACTACACATATTCTGGATTCAAACTTACAGCATATTTTTTTAAAAATTAAAATGATAATTATTGCACTTGCTTATATTCCTCAAATGAAAACCTGAATAAAACGTATCTCGATTATCTCAGTAAGACATTAAAACTGTAGTATTAGAAATCACATTACAATATTTTCCAAACATGTATTTTAGCATTTTGCCATTTTTGTCAGCTTTAATGGATTAGACAAAAATGATTTGCTAATTATCTGTGCACCTCTTGTTTGCCAAATGCTATTGTGGACCTAGAGTTCAGCCTAACTGTTAAGTGGAGGATAGGAGGAAGACACCCTCTTGAGTTTTAAAAGTTATTAAATTTACACCAGTGTTTTGTATCTTTCATATATTGAGTACTTTAAAACTTAACTGGTTCCACAATTTTAAATTCTTTAAAATATAAATTGTTATTTTTATTTCTCTTAGCATTGCAGTTTCTTCATTTCCATTAATTACATTCCCTGATTATCTGAAGCCACCATTAAATTAATTTTTACTTGCTTATCTGACATGAAACTATGCTGTTTACTTGTAGGTGGCAATAAAAGTCAAGTTAAATGTGTCCCATATTTTAGTTACATACATTTAATGATTAAAGACTGATTAAGAAATTAATTTACTAGCCCTCAACTGAAGCATTCCGTGAAATACAACACAGTGAATTTGTAAATATACAAAAAACAGGCAAATGTGTAATACTTTAAAAGTATGACAATTATCACTACTTATTATTGCAGATATATCATTTTTAATAAATAGAAATAGAAATAATATTTTCAAAATATTCTCTACAAAATATTTTCTGCAAAAGTACTAATATTGAAAATCGATCCAATGCAATTCACTCATTATTTGTAGTAAAATGGATAACAGTTGTCTCATTTAGTGTTAGTTATTCACATACATTAAGATATTACAAAATATAGCTAAGTGTATTTCAAATGAATATGTTTACTTACAAACATTTAATTCAATTCAGAAATCAAGGAGGTAATGCACTCAACAACAATTTGAAAACATTCACATAATCTTTTTTGTTTTGCCATTTTACTAACAAGTGCATATAAATGCAATTATGGATATTGAGATCATTTGCCAGACAATGGTCTCTGTTACTCAATATGCCTCAACAAACATTCTAGAGAAATTAGTAAAATGAATAGAAAAACATAAGGAATCTATTTTTAAAAAAAATATAGCTGAGGTGAGCCTTAAGACTGGTACATGTAAACTAGTGAAATCATGAAAGTTCAGTTTCATGATAACAGCTACCCAGATCAAATTCTCATGCTCTGTGTCTCACATGACATCACATAAGGCCTAAGCCTACCACCTCTGATATTGAAAGTTGCCAAGTCTCTCTCAGATTATCTTGTAAGGGAAGGCGTCTCAAAAATTTAAGAAAAAGTGAAGCCACACACTGTCACTTTGCAATAATTACATGAATTGCATTCTTTACTAATATTATGCTGCTTTCAAGATAATAACATGAGCTGTGTATCATAGAAAAGGATAATGTAGTGCATGAGTCTCAGTGCCCAGGTGTGGTTCTATACCTTTCAATGAACGGTGTGGTGTGTCAAAGAACATTTTCCTTTATGTCAAAGAACACAGTGGGTAGCACGTTAACCACGCTTGCGTAGCCTGTGCTTGAAAAACTCAATACAGTGACCAAAACAAAAATTCATGTGATTTTGCGATTAGAATTCAATTGATTAGAAAATAATCAGTTTGCTTGTAGTGTGATTTATTTGCATGTGCTGGATTCAACATTTAGAGCACAGAGTATTATGTAGAACTTGAAAAGGACAAATACAGGACTTGGTGAAATGGATAGACAAGTAGCAGATGAAATTTAATGCCGAGAAGTGTAAAGTGATTTATTTTGGAGGAAGGGGATAGAGCTAGAATATAAAATAAAGGGTACAATCTTAAAGTGCCAGGAGCCAAGGAACTTAGGTAGTATCCTGGGCTTTATCAATAGGGGCAAAGAGTACTAGAACAAGATAGTTATTACTGAAAACAGTTGTTTTTGTTGAAGCTTTTTAACTTGTATACATCATGCTATTCATAAGAATACCAGTGTAAAGGGGATGTGTATACAGTACACAGCAGATGATAATAACTATCCTGATTAGATCATCTTTTTGTCACACATTGCACAAACTCATGAATTGGCCTAAGATCCTGAGAAGTGTCCAGTCTTCCTCTGTCATACTTGAAGCATAGATTTGAGCAACAAGTAAAGCTAGCTGTTTCACTGGTTCAATGAAGGAGCAACATGAGTAGTATTTGCCACTAACAGGATGCTGCCATCAAGCCAAAAAAGTGAGCTGCCTGCCAGACAGATATGTGGTATATGAATTTCAGTGCTAATGTGATGTTGGGTTCATAGGCTGCTGGGTTGCAATTACTGGAAGATCTTATCAAATAAAAAATCCTTTGGGTCTTTATAATAGGCAAGGTCCTGACCATATGTAACTATCACGTGCTTGCAAAATGTAAAATTCAGTAACCGGCATGACATAGAATTCTGGAATCCAGCAGCATTTCCTAAATAATCTTGGGTATCGTAATTACATGGACCACCAATTTAAGGTTGTTAATCAGGTTATATATAATTGTACATGCATATGTATTGGAAACTACTTTCATTAATACAGAATACCCTGTTCCTTATAGACAGAAAGTACAAAGGTTGGCAGTTGGCTGTAGGTTCTTATCAAATTCCTATATTCTTGAAGGCAACAGAAATTTCCTTGCCAACCAATCAGCACATTCTACTCTTGCAGTACAAAAATGTTGTTTCTCTTTACATTGATATATGAAAAGCTTTGACTAAATGTATCCGTTTCAACAATTTACGCTGTTGTTAAATTCCTTTTGTTTGACTAATTTAAGTATCTATGGTTTCTCAGAAGATATATTGTGCCGATTTTGTTTTATGTTAGAATGTTTCATATGACTGTGTTCTCTTGTTGTACTGATGTTTATAACATAAAGTATCAATAAAATTGTTTCTGGCTTTTTAGCAATTTACTTATGATATTTAATAAAATAAAAGCACATAAATTTATAACATTTCCATTAATGCTGGTTGGATATTTGTGAACTGAAAATATGTTGCTGGAAAAGCGCAGCAGGTCAGGCAGCATCCAAGAAGCAGGAGAATCGACGTTTCAGGCATGAGCCCTTCTTCAGGAAGGGCTCTGACCTCCAGCATCTGCAGCCCTCACTTTCTCCTTGGATATTAGTGAAGGCAAGGTGAAGCAGTTGGGTAGGAGTGGTAGGCAGTTCACAGAGTTTGAGGCTTGCTTAAGCAGTCTGTTGACAAATCTTCTGAGGGTCGCTTGTTAGTAGACATTTGTTTTTTTTAACAGATCTTGGAACTCATTTTCTAATAGAGCTGAGGTGTATTTACACCACAGGGACTAAAGCAGTTCAAGAAGATGTTTCACCATTTTTGAAGGGTAATTGGATGGACAACAAATGCTTGCTGAGCCAGCAAAGCTCACATCCTGTGAATGAAAGCAGATATCATTTGGTTATCTGAAATGAGCTAATAACAGTGACTACATTATTTTGGTGTTAAAGCACTGTGAATGAAAAACAGTTGATGAGAAAACTATGGCCATTTAAATTGACATTATGTTTACAGGGGTGCTATTACAAATTAGTAGGAACTGCACAATGAGTAGCGTTAACATTCTGATAAAAATCTATTGGAAATGTATGCTGTCATTTGATATTTACGTTCCAAGTTTTTAATATGTTTAATGTCTGAAAATGTGTTCGATAATTGGCACCCGTAACAAAATACACTAGTTAAGCTCCCTTTGCAGAAGTGAATGTTTGAATTCATCTATATGGAAAGACACAATGGTCTTGAATGTTGGGAAAGCCAAAGTCTGACAATTTGCTGTCCCTTTTTGTGGGCGGGTTTTTCTTGGTTGTATCTGTGTGTATGTCTCATTGTACAGGGGGTGTGGGCGGGATCTCCTGCTCCAGATTGGTTCCAGCGCTGCATCTGATTCCTTTTCATTGTGTTTTTGTTGGTGTACAGGCAGAGGTGGTATCAGGGTCTGGGCTGTTTCAGGTTCGAGTGAGTAGTGCAGGTGCCGCCGCTGTCGCCGGCCGATCGTCTCATCGCGACTGCTACATTAATGGCGGCCTCTTCAGGGGAGCAAGCAGACCGTCGGCCCATTCGCAGAGTAAGGTCCAAGAGCGATACGCCCTATCTCACTGAAGCAAGAATATCCCTCAACGTGGAGACAGGTATTGATTGAAACAATGCACCGATAATAATAGGCGATAAATTGAATGATGATGAGCAAGAGGAGCCGTCTTTGTGCGGAAATGAGGGAATTATGACAGGCTTCTCAAATTAGGAATAGAAGCAGTGACTGTCTCAGAGAGAATGAATTGAAAGCAGTCCTTGGCGAACACTGATGCTTTATGTTTTATTCTGACTATTGTCTTTCAATGTTGTGACATTTTATGTTGCATGGCGGAAGGACACGACTTGAATTTCTCCCAAGGTTGTTTCTCCGTTCGCTTGTACTTGAAAAAAGCTGCCTGCAGCGTCGATATGAAAGGGTGGAGGTTATATATTTATTTGCTCCATTGTAATAATTTAGGTGCTGTAACTCCAAAAGCGAGATAAAGTTTGCCATGAGCTGGACCATTGGCTGCCTGGGTTGCAGCTGCATTTGGACACCTGCCTGCCCCGGCGTGTCTGTACGAACATCAGCATCCAACAGCAGCCTCTCGGTACCACCAGAGTGTTGCTGTTTGTCGAGTCCCCACCACGACCGTTAACTCACTCACTCACTCACTCATTCAATAGGGATGAGGCTGTTAGGCGATCCCGATTGGTAGTCTGGTGTGCCGCATCCCATTTTTTTTTGTGAAGAGTCTCGTTTCATTTTAAAACTGTTACGTTTTGTGTTGTTGAAACTTGGCGTTTCGATCATTTTGAACTTCGCAGATAGGCGTTATTTTACTGCGATAACAAGTGCACATTATAGTCTGTGATGGGAATAAGTGAAATATATAGCAGTTCTGCTCTGTCTCGGATCTAAACTAATTTTTTTGCTGTATTTCCCGACTGGAAATATAAGTCAGAAACTGAAATGATAACATTAAATCAGATATTTTAACGTTTCTTTCGTTAAGAAGTACTTAGTGCTTTCCCTTATGTAAACGATTTAGTATAAATGCAATTTTGGCATAAGTGTTGCCATGATTTCTCTGTAAGGAAACGCGACCATTTGGGAACTGTGGTTGTCCGTCAGATTTTGAATTTCTTCTGCATATTATGTTCAAGCTGTAATAAAATCCACTGTTTTTTTAATGTGTGGGGAACTGTTGCAGTTGTACATTGAATACGTGCATTGATATTAACTGGTACACCAAAACTATGGAAATGAAACCAGTCCTAATTGAATAAAATGTTTACAGTACTCTGACATAAAAGGGAATTAAGAAAAAAAGGACGTTCTTGATTTTTATACTTCACTTTATTTTTAAAACCTTAACTTCAAATATTATTATTCAGCTTGCACAGAATGAGTGTTGACTTTGTGTAGATGTGGTTGAGCTATTTTATAAAGGTTTGGAATATTTTCAGTCTTCCAAGATTTGAAATGGCTTGGGAAGGATTTTCTTTTTGATATCATCATTTAATTTGCATTTAGCTTAGTGCTGATACAATTGAGATTTTTTTTAGTTTCCTGCAGTTAGTTTACTTACAACATAGAGACAGATAGGTGAAATAAATCAGTCTCTATTTGGAACACAATAAAGTTTAAACCCTTCGAAGACCCTCAACAGTTACCACATTGTTCCTAATCAGACTTCTGAATAACGAACCCCAGATGTTATGAATAAATAATTCCAGGCACTGGTTTTGTAGGTTATATAAAAGAGTTTTGTATATTTGTAAAATTTGTTTAAAACTTTATCAGAGAAAAAAATCCACAATAAATTAATCAATTCATGGGCTATAAAACTGAAACTTTTGTTTTCAACATCCCATTCACACAAACATGGTTAAGTGATATATGAAAGAAAATAACAACTAGCCAGTTACTTAAATGGTTTTCACAATACCTTGTTTCACAATGATAGGTGTGGACTGCTTGGTTGGTTTTCTGGAAACATCAGAGTCATCTTTTCAGTTCAACTAGGTAGGAATACTTCCAAATCAGTTTTCTTCTCTTGGGCTTCCAAGGGAGATTAGGCAAGTTTTCAAATATTCATTCTATATCATCCCCAGAAAACACTGTTTAACAAAACAAATTCAACTGTAGTCCTGCCCTGAGAGATCCAGTTTCCAAGATGGTGGCGGAGTACTGCAGTTGAGCCTGGATCTCATCACTCCCATCAGCTTTCTTTTTCATTTTTTTTCTTTCTTTTTTATTTGGTTTCTTTTCTTTTAAAGTCTAGAGAGTGGCGGGTGGAGGAGGAGGCCTTTGGTGACAGCAGCAGCAACTCCTGGACGAGCCGACATGGCTCCACCCCACCCTAGGGTCTCCTGTCAAGTGAAGAGCAGGTCCTGAGCTGATGCCCCTGGCCTGGACCAGTAAGCTTCACTGAGGCTCCAGGTCTGCAGCTAGGCCTGGTTGCTTAAAGGAACGGTAGTGTCAGTGAAAGGGATGGATGGCGCATCAGTGACAGTGTCCGAAGGAGCATCAAATGGGGAACAGAAGCCTTCTGCCAGGCCAGCAAGGAAGTAACTTTCAGTGATCCAGTATGGCGGTTGTCTTTGGTGGAGACTTCCGGCCCGGTGTAGCAGTCTTGCCCTGGTTGCGTCTTCAGGGTATTCCATTGCTCCTGAATCAACTTCTCCTAAGCCTCAGAGCTATTAACTGAACTATAATGAACTTTATCTTAATTTTACCATTTTTTGATTATGGACCATTTCAGTCATTAACATAGGCACCGTGGTGTGGCGACTTAAGGCTTTTCACTGGATTTTTCATGTGAAGTAACAAAAAAGTTTCCATTCTGTTCTAACTTCTGCTATCTGTTTAAATACTGTGCTCCTCTGAGTGTATGTAGGAATCCTTTTAATGAAGAATCAACTTGCAATTAACCTCCAGGCCTGTCCTGGCCTCACAGTCAAGCAAATGTTTTTGAGGCCAGGCCAGGCCTGAAGGTTAATTATTAAAATTTGTTGGGGCAGTTCTTTTCCTTTTACCACAAAGTTGTTTGCCAATGTCCACAAGTCATCTTCAGCTCATAATTTCCCATTCATAGCTCCAAACCAAAATTGACAAAAGAATAAAAATAATGAAACATCAACAAGGGTTCTAACAGTTTCATGTGGCCCAGAATTTGTCCAGTGGAGAACAGGTTAATTTTGACTTTCTTCCTCTCAAACTTCTTTTATTCATAAATAGAAGTTTAGAGTAGAATGGAAGGGATGGATTTTTGGAGTGAGTATTGTTATTAATGTAACCTGAGTAGATGTAAAACCTGAAAGACAACAACATAATGATAGGAATGAAAGAGATTGAGAGAACTGAAAATAAATAAGGTGACAAATGGCAAAAGTATCGAGCACTAAGAAACAACTGCTAGGTTAGTAGGACAAACCATTTTTCTTGGTTTAATCAAATGAATATTGTTTTCATCAACTTTGGTCATTCAGTGTTTTAATAATTCCTACGTGGAAAAATTGTTTTTTTACTTAATTTTTCCTTTTTGCAAGTTGACAGATCTTCCATTTTTAAGATTCCCAACATGGTTGTAGTAGCATTCACTCATTGCTTGTTGTAGTGAAAATAATAAATAGCACTAACTATATTAATATGCATGGAATAGAACCCATTGTTCAAAATGTTTTACAGAATTAATATTTTGAACAATGCTTAAAGTACTTTGGAACCTTTTTCCTATCTTACTGATGACAATTTTACACTGGCTAATTTAGTTCCTATAGAGTCATAAAAGTATGCTTTAGGACCTCTCCTCTATATCTAGAGGACTGGAGAATAGCCAGTGTCTTTCCTTTGTTTAAGAAAGAAACAGAGATAATCCTGGTAAATTACAGGCTGGTGAGTCTTCTGTTCGTGGTAGAGAAATTATTAGAAAAGATTCTTAGGGATAGGATTACTCACATTCCGAGAAATACGGACCTAATAGCTTTAGGTGGTATGACTTTGTGTGGGGGAGGTTGTCTCTCTCAAAATTGATTGAGGTGTTTTCTTGCACACATGACAAAGATGATTGGTGAGGGCAGTCTGTATGGGCTGTTGACAAAGTCCCTCACAAAAGGTGAAATCACATGGTATCTGCAGTGAGCTGGTAAGATGGATGCAAAATTGGCTTGGTCACAGATGAGAATAGCTCTGGAAGGGTTCTGCAGGGATCAGTACGAGGACTTCTTTTGTCTTGTAATATATCTAAATGATTTGGAGGACAAAGTAGGTGGCCTGATTAGTAAGTTTCCAGATGACAAAGACTGGGGAGTTGCAGATAGTGAGGAGGATTGCCAGACAATATTGATAGTCTCCAGACTATGTTAAGAAATGGCAGATTGCGTTTAGATTAGATTACTTACAGTGTGGAAACAGGCCTTTCGGCCCAACAAGTCCACACCGACCCTCCGAACAGCAACCCACACAGACCCATTATCCTACATTTACCAAATACTACGGGCAATTTAGCGTGGCCAATTCACCTGACCTGTATGTCTTTGGACTGTGGGAGGAAACCAGAGTACCCGGAGGAAACCCACACAGACAAGGGGAGAATGTGCAAACTCCACACAGACAGTTGCTCGAGGTGGGAATTGTACCTGGGTCTCTGGTGCTGTGAGGCAGCAGTGCTAACCACTGTGCCACCGTACAAATGAGGTGATGCATTGTTGAAGGTCTAATGTAGGAGGAAAGTATACAATAAATGGCAGAACACTTTTTAATAGTGTTAACATGCAGAGGGATCTAGATAAACAGGTCCATAGTTCAGTGAAATGACTGGTGGATAATGTGGTAAAGAAGGCTTTGGCATACTTGCCTTCAATAGTCAGGCCATAGAGATATAAAAATTGGGAAGTCATGTTGTAACTGTAGAGAACTTTAGATAGGCCACATTTGGAATATTGTGTCTGGGATGCCGCATTACCAGAAGGGTGTGGAGGCTTTGGTGAGGCTACAGAAACAGTTTTTCTAGATGTTGCCTGGTTTGGACGGTATTAACTATGAGGAGAGATTGGACAAACTTGGTTTGTTTTCATTTGAACACTGAAGGGTGAGGGTTTGCAAATAAACTTTTGCAAAGTTATAAGAGGCATGGATAGTCGGAGTCTTTTATTTTCCCAGGTCAGAAATACCAGTTACTAGGGGGCATAGGTTAAGGTAAAGGAGGATAAGTTTTTAAAGGAGATGTGAGAGACATGTGTTTGACACAGAGGGTGTTGACAGTCTGGAATGTGTCACCAGAGGTAATGGAGGCAGAAATAATGGAAATATTTAAGAGGCATTTTAACAGATTCATGAATAGATTGGGAGTGGAGGGATACTGACCTCTGACCCAAATATGTTTTAGTTTTCTTAGTGTCAGTGCAGTCTTGATAGGGCCTGTTTTTGAGCTGTACTGTTCTTTGTTCTTTGTACCACACAGGAAAAGGCAGTTCAACCTGTCATATCTGTCAAAAACAACCTACCTATTCTGGTCCCATTTTCCAGCATTTGGCTCAAATGGCTGTTTGCCTTGGCATCACAAGTGTTACATCTAAATACCTGTCAACTATTAGGAGGGTTTCTGCCTCTACCATACTAATAGGAATGAGTCCCAGATTCCTGCCATCCTTTTTGGTGACACAATTTCTCCTCACATCTCTTCTAAACCGTCTTCCTCTTACCTTAAATTTATGGTCCTTGGTCATTGATCTCTCCACCAAGGGCTAAATTCCTTCCTCATCAACTCTATCTATGCCCCTCTATTTTATATACCTCAATCATGTCTTCTCTCAATCTCCTCTACACCAAGCAAAACGACCCCAGTCTACTCAATCTCTTCATAACTGAGACTCTCCAGCCCACCCCTGGTAAAACTCCTCTGCATCCTTTTCAATGCTAATGCATCCCTCTGATTAATATGGTTCCAGATCTGCAAACAATTCTGTGGTATGGAAATGTTACTTGCATAATGTGCCCTCAGAGGTAGACAATAAACATTTGCAATTTCTTCAAAAGTACTGATAATGTTACTGTTTAAGTGAAGACATGCAAAATAAAATGCTCCTGTGGTCTGCATGTACATATCAGAACACATAATTACAAAGACCATAAGAACTAGGAACAGGAGTAGGCCATTCATTCTCTTGAGCCTGCTCCACCATAGCTGATCTTAAATGTCCATCACAGATTTTAAATTTTGCATTAGTTTTCACATGTACAATTTTTATTTTCACAAGTCTGGGATTTCTCATAAAATATTAATAATCTTAGACCAAACTAAACTTTAAAAACTGCTGTCTCTTAACACCTACAGGTGAAATGTTAATTGGAAGTTTCTTCTAATTTCTGCAGTTTCTCATGGAGCAGGGAGCATGTACAACTTAGGAAGATATTTTATATTGATGCTAAATGCAAAAAATGAAGCAACGATGAACCTTTCACCATTTGTTCCTGTTTCTTGATTTCTCTGAAATTTACCTTTTTTTATTGAGTGATATGTATTTTACGAATGTCCTGTTAAACATGGTCTCTTTTGTCCCATTCTGTGGCTCTTCACTTGTTTTTCAAACTGTTTTCCTTCCTTTGAAAGTGAGATATCCTCCATTGTCAAACTGGTCAAACTAGTACAAATACATTTAGTACCTTTTTTGAGTTGTTTGTCCATTCTGATCTTTTCTTTTAGAAAGTGACATCCACAAATCATCCCCTCATTTTGGATAGTGTTAGATTTTACTGCCTTCTACTTCCTCTATCAGTGAAAGAAAAGCGACAAGCTTGAAGGCCTATAATTTTTAATTGACTAACATCTCTTTTGTTTTTGATATCGTTTATTTACAAGAGTTAAAAACTCTATCTCTAAAATGTTGAGTCTCTATTACTAACTTTGTGCACACTTAACATCTTAAAACTGTTCTATAGTTAGCCAGTACAGCTACCACATTCAAAACCTTAATGACTATTGCAATAATGCTGTAGCCAAAATAATTTTCTGGCTACTATTCCCTGTGAAGATGGAAAGACCAGCCTCAAACAGAAGGGAGCCATTATGAACTTCAATCTAATGCTGATGTGCCTTCTGAGATGCAATCCAGCAGTTATTACATGACATAAAGAAAATAATGGAATATCTGATTAATTCTTTGAAAAGAATAATTACATATGGGGAGAAAAGTTTTAAATTGTATGTGTTTCCTTTATGTAAAACATCTAAATTTATGCTTGAATTTCTAGGTGCCATTCTAAGTTAATTAGCACTTTTTTAGAAATTTAATGTATTCATTTGTTGCACCCCGTTTTGCCATAATGCTCTTAATTTTGCATTTGACACCAATATTAACGCAGTTGACATAAATTGTTTTATAGTTTTTTGTTCAAATCTGTATTGAAAATACCGATAATTCAAATGAAAACAGGTTCAACATATCAGTATTGGTGTTTCCTTCCACTTGAGCAGTAATCCTAATTCATTGTGCCACGTCGCCCTTACTCCATCTTCCTTTAATCAATGTGCTGACATGTTCCTAAATTGACACAATTTCAGTTTAAATTACTGCTTTGTGTAGTGCAGGTAACTTGATTGATCACCTTTTGAATTTTTTGAGAAGGTGACAATGGGGGTAGAGAAATGAATGTTGCCTACATGGATTTTAATAAGGCTTTCAGCAAGTCCCTCATGGTAGACTCATTCAGAAGATTTAAGATGCAATGGCTCTATGGTTACTTGGCCTCATGGATTCAGAATCGGCTTGCCTATAGAAGGCAAGGTAGTGATGGAAGGGTGTTTTTCAGTCCGGTGGTCTGTGATTAGAGATCTTCAGCAAAGATCCATTCTGGGACCTCTGCTATTTATGATGTATGTCAATGACTTGGATGAAATCTTAGATGGATGAGTCAGTAAATTTGTAGACAATACAAAGATCGGTGGAGTTGTGGTTGGTGTAGAAGGTTGTCAAAAGATAGAGCGGGGTACAGATTAGTTGCAGATATAGGCAGCAAAATAGCAGATGGAATTTAATCCATAAAAGTATGAGATCAAATGATGAATAAAAGTATATAGTTAATGACAGGACCCAGAACAGAGGGAGTTGGTGATCACACACTTAGGGTGGCGAAGGCGGCGTATGGCATGTTTGCCTTTATTGGTGAAGGAATTGAGTACAAGACTAAGGATGTCATCTTGCAGCTTTATAAGACTTTTGATAGGCTACACATAGAGTATTGCATTCAGTTCTGGTTGTCACATTACTGGATGGATATGGAGGCTTTGGAGAGGGTGCAGAAGAAGTTTACTGGATTCTGCCTGATTAGAGGATGTGAACTATAAGGAGAGGCTAGAAAAACTTTTTTTTTCTCAAGAGCAGAGGAGGCTGAGGGTAGACTTGATAGAGGTCTATAAAGTTATGAGATACATGGATGAGGTTAACGGTCAGAACCTTTTCCCCAGAGTTGAAGTGTCTCAAAGTAGTGGGTATGCATTTACGGTGAGAGGTGGAAAGTTCAAAAGAGATGTGAGGGGCAAGTGTTTTTTTACAGGCAGTAGCAGGAGTGTGGAACATTCTGCCAGGGGTGCTGGTGGAGGCAAATGTGATGGGGCATTTAAGGGACTTCTAATTAAGCATGAATATGCAAGGAATGGAGGGTTATGGACCAAGGCAGGCAGAGGGATTAGTTAAAATTGGCATCATGTTTGGCGTAATATCTTGGGCTGAGGGGCCTGTTCTTGTGTTTTACAGGTTTTTTTTTTAATGTTCTATGTGTTGAGTGGAGCACTTACTAATTCTAGGTTTTCAAATGTCTGTGTAAAAGAGAAGAACTTAAAAAAGATGTCCTGTCCTAATTTCTCAGATTTAATCTTCAAGTCATTGTTATTATGGCAAAGATGAAAATAATTTTTGATCCATTTAATCCATGCATCCCTGTGGAAAAGTCCAGCCAGGCCCATTATCCACTCGACCCCTGTATCCCCTGTCATTATGTAACTTCCCGATAGTTCAAAACATTCTGCTTCCATTTACTTTGTCCCAAATTTATAAACAAGAGCCTCATTTCAAATTATTCCATAATCTCACCTCTTCTGTTGATGTCAAGCTCAATTTTTGAAGTATTTGCATTTTTGTATCTGAGTTCACAATAAATAAATCTACTATCCCTTCTATTGCTTAATCTAATCTAAATCAGAAATTAGTATGTCGGAAACTACATTCAATTCATATAAAGCTGCAAATGAACCCCAATGTGAATCTACAGTTTCAATGCCGTGTTATCAATAAGGCTGAGTTATACGGAGTAAGCCATAAGATACAAAGCATAACTAACAAAATAAATGTTTTAAAGCAGTGTGGCAATTATATGATGCCCTTTTAAGAGAAGGTTTACAAAGCCTGTAGAACACCAACGGAATTTTTATATCACTGTCTATAACAAATAGACATTAAATGCGCACATTCAAATAGTTTGGAAACACATAAGAATTTAAATTTTTAATGTCATCAGTTGGCCACAAATGCATTTATGCTGAGGGTATTAAAGCAAATTAAATCTCTTGTGCATTATTTACAGGCTGGAACACAAAACATTTCTTGTTCACATGCAACATCTGCGTCTGGTATCATTTAATTGTTCAGTATCAAAAACAAAATATCCAATTAAAGAATCTGTCACTTGTACAGTTGAAATTCTACCTGTTGCAGTTTGAATGTATAAATTACATTTTTGTATTTTGTTTTGAACAAATAATAAGGATTTGTAATAAAGGTTATTTCTTACTGTCTTTATTTTGTGAATATTTAGACTTAAACAATGGCAAAATTTATTGGGAATAGGGTTCAAACAAGATATGTATCAGTGAGAGTTTTGGATTTTTTAAAATTGCAAAAATGTACTTTTATTCATAAAAAAATCTTCTCCACATACATAGTCACTGGAGCAGTTTGGTTCTGTGCAGTCTTTACAAATGGCGAACAAACAAACCCAAGGCACTTCTTTCTTTTATACAAGTCTGTATTTACTTTAGGGGCACCAGGAGGATCCAATGACTGAATGGACCTCTGTTAAACTTTGGCAGAAAAGACCTTAGATGGTGGTCTTTTCTCCC
Organism: Chiloscyllium punctatum; assembly: GCF_047496795.1. NCBI lineage: Eukaryota > Metazoa > Chordata > Chondrichthyes > Orectolobiformes > Hemiscylliidae > Chiloscyllium > Chiloscyllium punctatum. The sequence continues at coordinate 39,025,710 of NC_092779.1, forward strand.
TCCCCTCCCCACCCCACCCCCCAACATCCTGGTATCCCTTCATCCCTTAAATTGAACAATTTGCATGGTAACTCTAGTAGTAAAGAATGGCAGAGAGAATGGACAAACACTCAACCTTACCATGACATGGAGTGAATTGAATTAGCTAAAAAATGACATTTGAGATAGTGGGCATCTAGGAGGGAGGCTGGTATGAATCATCCATCCGCTTGGTACCTCTGTTGAAGAGGGTTGTATACATTCCGTCTTGGCTTTTGTAGTTGTTATAACAATGTGAGGAGATAGTGGCTCCTTTTTTAAATACCCTATTAGTTGCTTACAACAAATATTTTAATTTTCTCTCTTAGCACAGTCATCACATTTCAATTAAAGCTTAGTTAACTAGATCAAAGTGAAGGAGCCAGTTCCAAGGGTTTCTCGAAAGAAATGGAACTTTACTGCCCATACTGCCCCACCCCCAAAAGGTAATATCTAAGTAATATCTTGTACGAAGAAAAACAAAGTAGTTTTGAAGGGTCTTTGAGTTGTGAGTGAAACCTGAGTCCATGATTGTTTCGGCTTTTCTTTCCTTTTTTAATTTGTGGAATTCTCTGTTCTTAGTGCATTGTTATTTTCCCAAGTTACCTTTACATCAAATGCTGCTTTTGAGAAGTGAAGCATGGGGAATGTTGGAGAACAAGTCTTCCTGACTGTCATTATGAATTCATGTTCTTCTGCCTACTTTGTTTTTCAAAATTTAGCTGCCAGAATAGCGTCCATTTGCATGCTAGTCAAAAGATGTGGCACTTGAAAAGCACAGCAGGTCAGGCAGCATTCGAGGAGAGGAGCGCTAATGTTTCTGGCATAAGCCCTTCATTTGTATGTTCTAGAGTCTACATTCATTATTTTTCCAAGTATGTGACAGCCAACCTTTCATCTCCAACTAGGTTAACTTATCATGCAAGTGTGAATTCAGAGATGCAAATTTCTAGACATTGACGTAGTTTTCTGGTTTCACTGTCTTTGGATGAAATGGTAGTTTAAGTGCAATACACTAATTTTAGTACATTCCATACTTGTTTCCTGAATTTGCCTCCGTTTCTGTTCAGTTTATTATAGCAGCCATTTTTGTTCAATATCTGTCCTATTTTAAAAAAAAATCACTTGCCCTCATATTTGCCATTTATTTCTTGACTGATAGGCGATATTAAAATTTTATGGTGGAAATTTAATACCTACTTCACATTTACCACAGTGGCTCAGTGGTTAGCACTGCTGCTCACAGCACCAGGGTCCCAGGTTTGATTCCAGCCTCGGGCAGTCTGTGTGGAGTTTGCACATTCTCCCCGTGTCTGCGTGGGTTTCCTCCGGGTGCTCCGGTTTCCTCTCACAGTCCAAAGATGTCCAGGCCAGGTGAATTGGCCATGCTAAATTGCCCATAGTGTGTTAGGTGCATTAGTCAGAGGGAAATGGGCCTGGGTGGGTTACTCTTCGGAGGGTCGGTGTGGACTGATTGGGCCGAAGGGCCTGTTTCCGCACTGTAGGGAATCTAATATGATCAAGTGCTAGGCTCCACCATCATTGAAGATAGAAATGTTCATGTGAACCACTACCATGTATAACATAATGCTCCTACTAGGGAAAGGAGGGCAGATGTGAGTTAGTCAGTCATCATATCTAAACAAAATGTCTGAGGCCAACAGTCTAACATTATTTAACTCACAGAATATCAGGAAATGCATGGGCCAACTTCTTGGAGTCTTGGGAAGCAATCAGAATCATGAGAATAGCTGGTGAAATGGTTACATCCATAAAGAGACTAAGATGTTACACTAACAGTCAAGAAATAAGTAACAACGGTACAATTAACATTTTGAGCATAGGCTATTTCTGTTCTTAAGTTTCTATCAAGCCTGCCCCACATTACAGATCACGGCTGAACATCTCCTCAATGACATTTTCTTGCATTACCCGTGTATCACGTAACGTCTTCAAAGAATCTTAGAGCCATACAGCATGGAAACACACTCTTCAGTCCAACTTGTCTATGCTGACCAGGTTTTCTAGTTCCATTTGATTCTGTTTGGTCTATATTCCTCTAAACTTTTCCCATTTGTGTATGTGTCAAAATGTCTTTTAAATGCTGTAATTATACCTGCCTCTATCACTTCTTCTGGCAACCCAATCCATACACACATCACCTTTCTGTATGAAAATGTTGCTCCTCAGTTCCCTTTTAAATCTTGCCCCCAACCTTAAGCCTATGCCATCTATTTTGGATTCACTACCCTGGTGAAGATATCTTCGCTATTCACCTTTATAGAGATTTACAAATTCATGAGATGAATAAATATGGTCAATCCTCAGCCTCCTGCGGTCCAAGGAATAAAGTCCCAGGCAATCCAGCCTCTCCTTATAACGCAAACCCTCCAGTCCCAGCAGCAACATTGTAAATTTGTTTGTACCATTTCCAGTTGAACAACATTCTTCCAATTACCAGGGTGACCACAATTGTACACAGTATTCTAAAAGTGGACTCTCTAATGTCTTGTTCAGCCACAACATGATGTCCCAAATCCTTTACAGAGTGCTCTGATCAATGAAGGTAAGTGTGCTAAACACTGCCTTCACTACCTTGTCCACTTGTGATGCCACTTTCAAGGAACTATGAACCTGCACGCCTAGGTCCCTCTTTTCAACAACACTCCCCAGGGTCCTTCCATTAATTGTGTAAGTCCTATCCTAGTTTGCCTTACATCCTCGAATTTCTCTAAATTAAACTCCATCTGTCACTTCTGTGCCCATTGATCCATCTCTTCAAGATTTCGTACATTTAGATAACCTTCACAGTTCACTCCATGACCAATTTTAGTGTCAATTGCAAAATTACTCGCCATACCTCCCTATATTCTCACTCAAATCCTTTTAAAAAATGGCAAACAACAATGGACCCAGAACCGATCCTTGTGGCACACTGTTGGTCACAGTCCGAAAAACAACCCTCTACCATCATCCTCTATCTTCTACCATTAAGACAATTTTGTATCCAATTGGCTATCTCTCCTTGGATCCCATGTGAGCCAACTTTATTAAACAGTCTACCAGCTGGGACCCTGTCAAAGGCCTTGCTAAAGTCTATGCCGACAATATCTACTGCCTTGCCTTCATCTATTATCTTGATAACCTCTTCAATCTAGAAATCTGTGGATTTTTTGTGTTTAATCTCCTCAATAATTTTGCTACCTCAGCCCTCGAAGATACAGAATTTCAAAGATTCACCACCTTCTGAAGAAGAAATTCCTCATTTCAGTGAAGAATAGAGTGAAGCCTAAAGCTTAGTAAACTGGTCACTGAGGCAAAGTACATGACAGAGGTACAAACTGAATATTTTGTTTCTATCTTTATCAAATTAGTAGATGGTGTAAATGGCCTCGTTGAAAATGAGGGTGCTGAAGGACTGAACAATATAGTGATAAGTAAACTGTTCTTGACGACCACAGGTGCAAGAAGTGTGTCCAGCTGCAGCTACTGGCTAATTGCTTTTTAGAGCTGGAGCTGCAAGTGGACTTACTGTGAAGCAACAGCAACACTGAAAATGTCATGGATAGCATGTTTAGCGAGGTGATCACAGAGTAGGTGAGGATTACACAGTCAGAAAGGGAATTGGTAACCATCACAAAGTAAAATGCTCTGGAATGAAGTCATGGATCGTACATTTAAAGGAGGCATGATGGCTCAGTGATTAGCACTGCTGCCTCACAGCGCCAGGGAGCAGTGTTTGAATCGACCCTCGGGCGACTGATTGTGTGGAGTTTGCACCTTCTCCCCATATCTGCATGGGTTACCTCCAAGTGCTCCAGTTTCCTCCCATAGTCCAAAAATATGCAGGTTAGGTGAATTGGCAATGCTAAATTGCCTACAGTGTTCAAAGATGTGTAGATTAGATGCACTAGTCATGGGAAATGTACAGTACTAGGTTAAAGGAATGGGTCTGGGTGGGATACTGTTTGGGGTGTTAGTGTGCACTTATTGGGCCAAATGGCCTGTTTCCATACTATAGGGGTTCTATGATGATTCTATGGTTCAGCACAGAAACAATCCCTTCAGTTCAACTCATCCACGTCAAGCGGACATCCCAATCTGACCTAGTCACATTTGCCAATATTTGACCCATACCTCTTTATACCCTTCATGTTCATAAACCCGTTCAGATGCCTTTTAATGAACCCAGCTACACTACTTCTTCTGCTGGCAGCTCGTTCCATACAAGCACCAGCCTTTACGTAAAAAATGTTACCCCTCAGGTTCATTTTAAATCTTTCCCCCTCACCTTAAATTTGTGATCTGTTTTTGGACTGCCCATCCCTAGGAAAAAGACCTTGGCTGTTCACCCTATCCATGCCCTTCATGATTGTATAAACCTCTGTAAGGTCACCCCTCAGCCTCCAATATTCTAGGGAAAATAGCCCCAGCCTGCATAGTTGCTCCCTATAACTCAAACCCTCTAGTACTGGCAATATCGATTTAAACCTTTTCTGCACTTTCTCAAGTTTAGCTACATTCTAAAGAATTGTATGCAGTTTTTTAAAAGTGGCCTCATCAATGTCCTGTACAGCCGTGACATGACATCCACACTCCTGTACTCAGTGTTAAAGAACAAAGAAAATTTACAGCCCAGGAACAGGTCCTTTGGCCCTACAAGCCTGAGCCGAACCCAATCTACTGACTAAACCTGTCGGTCTACTCCTAAGCATCTGTATGCCTTTGCTCCCCACTTACTCTTGCATCTGTCCAGATGCATCTTAAATGAATCTACTGTGCCTGCCGCTACCACCTCTGCTGGCAACGCGTTCCAAACGCCCACCACCCTCAGTGTGAAGTACCTGCTGCATATATTCTCCTTAAACTTTCCACCTCTCACCTTGAAAGCATGACCTCTCATTATGGAATCCTTCACCCTGGGAAAAAGCTTGTCTCTATACCCTTCATGATTTTGTAAATCTCAATCAGGTCCCCCTTCAATCTCCTTTTTTCTAATGAAAATAAACCTAACCTATTCAACCTCTCTTCATAGCTAGCACCTTCCATACTAAGCAGGATCCTCGTAAACTGTCTCTGCACCCTCTCCAAAGCATCCACATCCTTTTGGTAATGTGGCGACCAGAACTGTACACAGTACTCTAAATGTGGCCGAACCAATGTCTTGTACAGCTCTTATACTCGATACCCCGTCCAATGAAGGCAATCATACTATATGACTTCTTGGCCACTCTATCCACCTGTGCAGCAATCTTCGGGGTACAATGGACCTGCGCTCCCAGATCTCTCTGCCCATCAACTTTTCTCAAGGCTCTTCCATTCATTGTATAATTCGCTCTAGAATTAGTCTTGCCTAAATGCATCACCTCACATTTGTCTGGTATAAAATCCATCAGCCACTTTTACGCCCAACTCTCCAGTCTATCTATATCATCCTGTATTCTTTGACAGTCCCTTTATGCTTTTTGCTACTACACCAATCTTCGTGTTATCTGCAAACTTGCTGATCATATCAACAGTGCCCTCTTCCAGATCATTTATGTATATTACAAACAACAGTGGCTCCAACACTGACCCCTGTGGAACACCACTGGTCACCTTTCTCCATTTCAAGAAACTCCCTTCAACTACTACTCTGTATCCTGTTGCTCAACCAGTTCTTTATCCACCTAGCTATAACACCCTGCACACCATGTGACTTCACTTTCTCCATTAGTCTTTCATGGGGAACCTTATCAAACGCCTTACTAAAGTTCATGTATATGACATCAACAGCCCTTCCTTCATCTATCAATGTGGTCACTTCCTCGAAGAACTCTATCAAGTTGGTAAGGCACAATCTCCCCCACACAAAACCATGTTGCCTATCACTGATAAGCCCATTCTTTTCTAAATATAAATAGGGATACTGAGGGTACCCCTCAGTACCCTCTCCAGCAACTTTCCCACCACCGATGTCAGGCTCACTGGCCTGTAGTTACCCAGAATATTCCTACAACCCTTTTTGTACAGGGAGACAACATAAGCTACCCTCCAGTCCTCCGGCACCTCCCTTGTATTTAAGGATGCCAGAAAGATATCTGTCAGGGCCCCAGCTATTTCCTCTCTTGACTCCCTCAGCAACGGGAATAGATCCCATCCGGTCCTGGGGATTTGTCCACCATAATAACCTCTAGCATACCCAACACATCTTCCTGACTTATGACTAACGAAGCATGCCAAATGTCACCTTCAGCACCCTGTCGACCTGCAATTCACTTTCAAGTGCACCTGCATCACTCAGTCTCTTTTGTTCACCAATACTCCCTGGGCCCAACCATTAATTGTATATACCCTGCTATGGTTTGTCTTACCAAAATACGATAACTCATTTATCTATATTATTGGCCCATCTGATTAAGGTCCCATTATAATCTTTTTCACTGTCCACTATATCACCTATTTTGGTGAAATCTGCAAACTTGCTAATCATATCTCCTATATTCTCATCCAAATCATTTATATAAATGATGAAAAAATGACAACTGCAGGAATCCCCTGTGATCATCTCCTCCTCAAACAAATATATTGCTTTGAAGACTGTTGGGGATATGATTGCTCAAGGGAAATAAGCATCAGTGATGTTGCAGAGAAGGGGAGGAAAATGAGTCACAGGGCTAGAGTGATAGGGGAATTCAATAGTAAGGAGTATAGACAGATGCATCTATGGCTGCAGAATGGTATGCGCCTCCCTGGTGCCAGGGTCAGGGATGTAACAGAGTGGCTGCGGGACATTTTATAGCAGGAGGATGAATGGCCAGTGGTTGTGGTACACCTAGATACCAATGACACAGGTAGATAAAGGGAATAAGGACCTGGAAGCTGAATATAGGAAGTTAAGAGAAATTAAAATGCAGGACCTCAAATGTAGTAATTTCTCATTTTAGCAAGAACAGTAATAAATTGAAAGATCAGATGAATGCATGGCTGGAGAAATGGTGTACCAGGAATGGGTTTAGGTTCTTGAGGCATTAGGACTGTTTCTGGGGAAGGTGGGACCTTTACAAGCCTGAAGGTTGCACTGAGCAATGATGGTATAAATATCCTTTTGCTAGTTCCATTGGTGAGACTTTAAACTAGTATGATGGGAACCAAAAAGTAGGGTAAATGGGTCAGATTCCGATTAGGAACAGGAGGCAAAACATTTGTAATGTAGTCAGCTATTTGGAAAGACAACAGAAATAAGGATTAAAAATCATCCGGAAAGGGAAATTGATAGGGTTGAACTGTTCACACTTCTTCAAGGTAGGGAGTATTACAAACAAGGCAGATGAACTGAGGGCACAGATAGACACATGGCAGCATGATGACACTGCTACAACAGAAACCTGCCTTAAGGAGGGACAAAATTGGCAGCTCAGTATCCCTGGATACTGAGATATAGATATAGATACAGTGAGTGAAAAAAAAATGAGGGTTGGGGGAGCATAGCAGTATTAGTTAACGACTCAGTTACACTTGTGAGAAGGGATGATATACCAAATTTGTTACCAAATGAGGTTTTATGGATTGCATTTAGGAATTTAAAACTTGGAGTGTACTACAAACCCACAAACAGTGGGAGGGTATTAGGAGAACATCTACGTGGACAGATTTCTGCCTGTAGGAATAAGAAGTTAACAATAGTTGAGACTTTAACTATCCCAAGATCAACTGGGTTTCAAATAGGCTTTGAAGATAAAAATTTGTGTACTGTGTCCAAGAAAAAAAATCTTTAAGCAATACGTGACAAGACCAATGAGAGGAGAGAGAATTCTGGATTTGGCTTTGGAAAATGAAGATACGCAAGTGGATAAAGTGACCGTGGGTAACCATATCAGGGATAGCAACCACAATTTGATCAGATTTAATGTTATTGTGGAAAAGGACATAAATAAATTTAGGAGTAAAAGTTTTAAACTGGGCAAGACAAATTTGACAACACTGAAAAGTGATTTGGTTCAGGTGACTAGATAGGGCTGCTAAAGGGTAAAACAGTGTTAAACCACTGGGAGATACTAAAAGTCAGATCCTTAGGGCATAAAAAAAATTCCCCTTGAAATAAGAATAGTACCACTAAGTCTAGACCCCCAGGATTGTGTAAGTATGGGATCAAGTTTAAAAAAAAGAGATAAGAAAGAGAGAGCATGAAAAAACATAAGCAAACGAGATGGAGGATAACCCAAAGATATTTTACTTGTATGTAAAGAACAAAAGGATAGTTAAGGAAAAAGTGGGATTGATTAGAGATGAAGAAGGGAACTTGTGTGAAGATGTAGTGTGAAGATGGGAAGATGCAGTGTGAAGATGTCTCCATATTCATAAAGGAAAGAGATAATGTTGATGTAGTCGTCCAAGAGGAGCAGTGTGAAATATTGGACACAATAATCCCAGTGAGAGAGAGGGAGTGTTAGATGAGCTGGAATCCTTGAAAGTGGATAAGTCACCAGGGCCTGATAGATTGTTCCCTAGGATGTTGAAGGAGGTCAGGAAGGAAATAGCAGGTGCTCTGAGAATTATTTTCCAATCTTCACGAGATACAGGTCAGGTGCTGGAGGACTGGAGGAATGCAATCTGCCTTTTAAAAAGTTTACACTGAAAATGCCAAACGGTTATAAACCATTAGTCTTACTTCAACAGTGATCAAATTATTAGAATCATTCCTGATGATGGGATAAACCGTCAGTTCAAAAGACAAGAACTAAACTAGGATAGTCAGCATGGCTTTGTTAAGGGAAGGTCATGCCTTACAAATTTGGCTGAACTCTTTGAGCAGGTGCCAAAAAGGATCGATGAGGGTAGAGCAGTTGATGTTGTCTACCAGAATTGTAGTAAGGCTTTGACAAGGTTGCACATGCTAGGCTCCTCAAAAATTAAACAACATGGGATACAGGGTAATGTGTCAAATTCAATTCAAAGTAGGCTTAGCAATGGGAAATTAAGGGTAATGATCAATGGTTGCTGTTGCGAATGGAAAATTATTTCAAGCAATGTTCCGCAGGCCTCAGTGTTGGGAACTCCTGCTATTTAATATATACTTTAATGATTTAGACTTGAACACTGGGGGCAAAATTTAGAAATTTGCATATGGCACTAAATTTGGCCCCAAAGTGCATAGTGTAGATGATAGCTGTAAGCTCCAAAATGATATTGATGTGTTGGTGGAGTGGGTAGGAATGTCACAGAGGGGGTTCCACTATGATAACTGTGAGGTAATGCATTTAAGGAGGTCTCACTGTAAAACTGCGTAATAATACTGAGAGGGTAGATGAAGTGAAAGATCCTGGAATGCAGAAGTACAGATCCTTAAAGACAGTAGGTAAATAATGTTGTAAAAGAAGGCATTTTGAACACTTTGCTTTGTTAGCATAGGTATAGAATACAAAAGTAGGGATACAATATGAAAATGTATAAGACACTGGTGAGGGCCACAATTAGAGTATTATGTGCAGTTCTGGTCACATTGCAATAGACAATAGGTGCAGGAGTAGGCCATTCTGCCCTTCAAGCCTGCACTTCAATATGATCATGGCTGATCATCCTTAATCAGTATCCTGTTCCTGCCTTACCTCCATAACCCTTGATTCCACTATCCTTGAGAGCTGTGTCCAACTCTTTTTTTAAATGAATCCAGAGACTGGGCCTCCACTGCCCTCTGGGACAGAGCATTCAACACAGCCACCACTCTCTGGGTGAAGAAGTTTCTCCTCATCTCTGTCCTAAATGGTCTACCCCGTATTTTTAGGTTGTGTCCTCTGGTTCGGCACTCACCCATCAGCGGAAACATGTTTCCTGTCTCCAGAGTGACCAATCCTTTAATAATCTTATATGTCTCAATCAGATCCCCTCTCAGTCTTGTAAACTCAAGGGTATACAAGCCCAGTCGCGTCAGTCTTTCAGCATAAGGTAGTCCCGCCATTCCAAGAATTGACCTCATTACGCTGCACTCCCTCAATAGCCAGAATTTTTTTCCTCAAATTTGGAGACCAGAACTGCACACAATACTCCAGGTGTGGCCTCACCAGGGCCCTGTACAGTTGCAGAAGAACCTCTTTGCTTCTATACTCAATCTCTCTTGTTATGAAGGCCAGCATGCTATTAGCCTTCTTCACTACCTGCTGTACCTGCATGCTTGCCTTCATTGACTGGTGTACAAGAGCACCTAGATCTCTTCGTACTGCCCCTTTACCTAAATTGATTCCATTTTGGTAGTAATCTGCCTTCCTGTTCTTGCCACCAAAATGGATAACCATACATTTATCCACATTAAACTGCATCTGACCACTCACCTAACCTGTCCAGGTCACCCTGTAATCTCCTAACATCCTCCTCACATTTCACCCTGCCACCCAGCTTAGTATCATCAGCAAATTTGCTATTGTTATTACTAATACCATCTTCTATATCATTAATATATATTGTAAAAAGGTGCGGCCCCAGCACTGACCCCTGCGGTACCCCACCGGTCACTGCCTGCCATTCCGAAATGGAGCAGTTTATCACTACTCTTTGCTTCCTGTCCGCCAACCAACTTTCAGTCCAAGTTAGTACTTTGCCCCCAATACCATGCACCCTAATTTTGCTCACTAACCTCCTATGTGGAACTTTATCAAAAGCTTTCTGAAAGTCCAGGTACACTACATCTACTGGATCTCCATCGCCAATCTTCAGAGTTACATCCTCAAAAAAATTCCAGAAGATTAGTCAAGCATGACTTCCCCTTCATAAATCCATGCTGACCCTGACCTATCCTGTTACTACTATCCAGATGTGTCGTAATTTCATCCTTTATAACAGAGTAATGGTAGGTCAGTCAGTAACAGGAAAACAGCTCCCTTTGGGAGGTCAGTCAGTAACAGGAAAACAGCTCCCTTTGGTAGGTCAGTCAGTAACAGGAAAACAGCTCCCTTTGGTAGGTCAGTCAGTAACAGGAAAACAGCTAGCATGTTAATTTAGCCAGTCTAACTCATCAGGACTCCTCCTTACACCTCCTCACAAACTACATAGCCATTCAGTTTGGTGTTATCAGTAAATTTTAAAATGTTATAGTTGATCTCCGCATCATAAAGAAAAAAGAACAAAAAAAATTTACAGCCCAGGAGCAGGCCCTTTGGCCCTCCAAGCCTGAGCCGAACCAAATCCACTGTCTAAACCTATCACCCAATTCCTAAGCATCTGTATACCTCCTCATGCATCTGTCCAGATGCACCTTAAATGGATCTACCATGCCAGCCTCTACTACCTCTGCTGGCAACGCATTCCAGACACCTACCACCGTCTGTGTAAAGTACTTGCTACATATATCCCCTTTAAACTTTTCACCTATCCATGTAAATATTGCAACTGTCATAGACCTGGCATTCTTACTTGTGGTACCACACTGGTAAGAACTTGCCATCCTGTGAATAATCGGTTTTTTCCAACTCTCTGCATTCTATTAACCAATCCTCAATCCTTACAAGTCTATTTCCTCCCAATTCCACACATACTAATTTTATTTACTAACATTCTGTGTAGGACTCTTATCAAAAACCTTCTGAAAATCCAAATACAGTAGATCCAGTAGTTCTCCTTTTGACTGTGCTACAAATAACATACTCGAAAAGCTCCAACAAATTTCTCAAAATTGTCCTTTTTCATAAATCCTTGTTGATTGCCCAATTTTGCCATTCTTTTCATTTATCATAGCTGCCTTTTCCAGCTTGATTGTCATTGCTGTATTGTCTTTTTATACGTTGTAGGAAAGATTATAAATCAATTTTTAAAAATGTGGCTATTATTCAAGCATCTATACACTACTCATCGTAGAACAAATCCCTTCAGTGGGTGGGTGGGTGGGTGGGGGCGTCTTCTCTCAGTGGAGGTAGGCATAGATGATGAAATTCACAATTGCCTCTACTGTGCCATCTTGACCTTTTGGCTGACTAAGGAAAAGATTATTTAAGGACCAGAATCTCAAACCTGAGCTGTAAAGCCAGTGTGACAGGCTGGCTGACAGTACCTGGGATCCTTTTATTCTTCAGAGCCCTGGAGCAGTACCACTGGGGGTGCCTTCATACAGTCCTCTAAACTTAGTGGGAAGGAAGGTACTTCAACTACAGTGTTCTATTTCAAACCAACTTGCCCTGCATTGAGGCACAAATCGCTCACAACCAGCACCACTGCACACGACATCTAGTTTGTATGGCTAATAGCAGACTTTTGAATAACTGCTCTACTCTGAACTTGGCTGTGGCAGACTTCCGAGTGGACAGTAGAAATGTTTTTGGGATGTCCTCAAAGTATCCTGAAGATATCAAATATTTCTGCTGATTCATAGGAATCTTGGGCTTGTGACCACCTAAATTGAAGAAGGCTCATCTCAAAAGGCACCAGATACAGAGGAATTTCAAAAATCACTAATAGAGGAACCCTGATTATCCAGCATTCGATTAAACTAATTTCAGATAATCTGAGCATGATCGCAAGGTGCTGATGCGTGGCTAATTATACGTTATCTGGCATCGATTATCTGGCATTCGATTAACCAAACAAAATACTCCCTGCCCATGTCCTTCAGATAATCAAGGTTCCTCTGTACATTGAGAGTCTTCGTTGAACATTTGCAAAGCTAAAGTTGAGGTATAGATGGCAGAGCACAAATATTCATCAAGTTGTTTCCCTGCCTCTTCAAGCACCATTTTTGCTTGAGTTTGCACATTCAGTTTTGAGCTTGTCAGCCTTATCAGAACTTATTGAATCACAATGAAAGCAACTCTTCCTTGAACCTGAGACAGTGTCAAAGAAGGAAAGCAGATAATCCTTGGAGGTTTGAAGAATGTGAGGTGATTTTATTGAAATATGTGAGGAGGCATGATGGGTTGGATACTAAGATGTTTTCTCTCATGAGAAATTTAGAACCACTTTTAAAATAATTGGGTCCAGATGGAGATGAGAAGCAGGATGTTTTTTGGGGGTCATTAATTTTGTGAATTCTGTACCTAAAGAGTAGTGCAGTTTGGATCATGGAACATCATCTTCAAAGCTTAGTAAGATTTTTGATCTCCAAGGGTATCAATAATTAAGAGAGGTAGGCATGAAAGTGGAGTTGAGGCCTGGACTAAATTTTATTATGTGACAACCACAGGCTGAAGGGGCTAAATGGTGCTGAACCTCTTGCTATTTCTTATGTTCTTCTTGAATGTAGATGTTGCCAGGACACAGAAATAATGAGAAAGTATGAGAAAGGCTGGCAACACTTCAACTAGATTAGCCACTTTTTCTGATGTAATACATTTTAGTTTGTTGAGGGAAACGCGACGAGAAGTCAAAAAACATTAGTTCCCGTCTTCTAATATTCTTTGGGTGTGGAGCTGCTGGCAAAGAACTAGAGAACTGGAAATATTAGACTCTTGTTTAAAAAAGACAGAAGAATAAAATTTGATTCTTGTTGGTCAGTCAACGTTAGTGGGGAAACTTTTAAAAATGATCTGGAAAAATCAAATAAACCATGAAAATCAGAGTGTATGAGGTTGTGCTCATTTGTTGTGATGTAGGAAGCATGCAAATTTTATGCCGCCTGCTAAATTTGAAAGATAGCACAGTACAGACTAGTACAAAATGTACTGCAGAGTGGCAGCACTGTTTAGCAGGTGTTCCATGTTTGTGTGAGATTTTTAGCACTTATACCTAGCCTGTTCTACTGAAAGCCAGCCTGTACCTCTTTAAGGGCAAGGGCATTTTGATGGTAGCAGGTTCTGGAAATAGATTAGATTCTGTTCAATGGCTAACACAAAGAATGAATGTGATTCAACAAGGGAGGAAATGTGCTCCAAGATTCTTTGATGCAACACTGATAAGAGTTGGATAAGAAGAGAAAGGATTTGTAACCATAGAGGTGCATTAAACCCTCCAGACAGTTACTAAGAAATCAATGGAAGCAAACAGCTGTAGTGGTCAATGTCAACAGATGGATCACCCACAAGTTGGGACAGTCACGAATATGCAAGATAATATAAAGAGGCAATATGAGAACCAATGTCCTTCAGTTTACTTATAACTAATCCACTGTCTTACTCCCCACACAGCCCTGCCCCTTAAATACTCTCTCCTGATATAGACCACATAAAAGATTGGTTAACAAAACTAAGGCTCACTGAATAAAAGGATACATACATCTCCATGACACTATGACTCTGTGTTGGAAATAAAACTGACTCAAGCTCAGTTAAAAACAAGTTGTACTAAATAGTTGATGGCCAGACTAGAGAGCGGTGAAGGCATTCGGAGTCATGGTGCTCTAAGCACAGAAAAAGGTGTTTTGGCCCATTGAATCTAGCCAGTCAAAAACAACCACCTAACTATTCTAATCTAATTTTCTAACATTTTGCCCCTTGCCTTGTATGTCTTAACATTGCAAGAGGGCATCTAAACACTTCTTAAATGTTATGAAGATTTCTGCCTCTACCACCCTTAGCAGGAACTGGTTTCCTGATTCCTACCACCCTCTTGGGGGAAAAAGATTTTCCTCACATCCCCTCAAAACCTCCTGCCTCTACTTTAAATCTATATCATATGGCCATTGATCCTTCCATCCAAGGGGAAAAGCTCCTTTTTGACGACCTTGTCTATCCTCCTCATGTTTTTATATATCTCAATCATGTTCCCCCTCCTCCATTCCAAGGAAAACAACCCCAATCTGTCCAATCTCTCTTTATAACTAAAACACTCCAGCCCAGACAATATCCTGAGAAATCTGCTCTGTACCTCTCAAATGCAATCACATCCCTCCTATAATGTGGATTCCAGAACTGCACACAATTCTTTAGTTGTATCCTAGCAAATGTTTTATACAGTTCTGGTATAACTCCTGTACTTTTACCTTTATTTGCCCAGGCATAAAGTTTAAGCATCCCGTATGTCGTCTATACCATTTTATCCAGTTGCCCAGATGTATTAGCAGTCTGCACAACTGGGCACAGGCTTCTAGTTACAAAGCCTTTTGATCATTTGTCTCTGCTTCCTGTTTCCTTGGATCCCATAGGCTGTTACTTTTACTATTAATCTCCAATGCTGGACATTACCAAAAAACAAGCTGAACTCTAAGTCGACTGCATGAAATGTTCTCAGTTGTGCAGGAACATAGGGACCTATAGATTCATGTGCATGGATGGAAGATCTAGTTGAGAAGCGAAGTATGTGACTTCCTTTGAATACCTTAGAACCCCTATTGCGTGGAAACAGGCCATTCGGCCCAACAAGTCCACACCAACCCTCCAAAGAGGATCTCACCCAGATGCTATCCCTATAATCCTGCATTTTTCTCATGGCTAATGCACCTAATCTATATATCTCTGAATGCTATGGGCAATTTACCTTGGCCAATCCACCAAGCATGCACATCTTTGGACACTGGAAGGAAACCGGAGCAGCCGATGCAAACTCGCATGGACCCAGGGAGAACTCCACACAGACAGTCATTCAAGGTTAGAATTGAATCTGGCTCCCTGGTGTTGTGAGGCAGCAGTACTATCCACTGAGCCACTGTACCACCCACAGTACCTGTACCTTTGGTATAGGTATTGAGTGTAAAAGCACAAAGATAGTGCTGATTCTTGTAAAGCTCTGGTTAGGTTGTAACTCACCACACTTTGGGAACAAAGGAAGGATCAAAATAAGTGCAGAGGCATTTTATCTGATTGATTCAGGGCTGAGGAAATTTAGGTACAAGGATAATTTGGAGAAACTTTTTTTCTCTTTGTATCAAAGGAAATTGAAGGGAGAGTTGATTAAAGGTGCAAATATTATGTCAAGGTTACACAAGAAAGGCAAGGAAAAGCTGAATATCAGAGGACGAGGGGACAATGATTTAAGGTTTTTCGGCAACAGTTCAGGAAGGGATGCAAGAAAGAATGCTTTCATGTGGTGAGCACCATGTACTCTTTGTCTCACTTCCACCACATTCATCAGCAATCACTGATTTCCAGAGGAAATTGGAAAGGATTGTGAAGGGAATGGAGTGGGAAAATAGGACTGACTAAGCATACGTTATCTCACTGCAGAATGATCCGGTCAGTCAAATGGCCTTAATTTGTGATGCAGTAAATGATTCTAGGAGGATGTGGAGGTGCCGATGTTGGACTGGGGTGAACAAGGTTTAAAATCACAAAATACAAGGTTATAGTACAACAGGTTTATTTGGAGGTACAAGTTTTAGGAGTGCTGCTCCTTCGTCAGGTAACTAGTGGCTTTTGGCCGAACATGGAATCCCCAACCGTATTCTCCGAATGTATTGTGGATGAGTTTAGAATCATAGAAACTCAGTATCGTTGATGTTCAGAGGAATCTTCAAGTCTGTAGTTACCTGAAATGGCCATGCAAGTAGATAGGGTGGTAAAAAGGCATATATCATATAGTTGGGGAGTTGAGTACAAGAATCAGGATGTCATGTTGCAGCATTATTAGACTTTGGTTAGGCTGCACTTGGACTATTACTAGTTGCCACATTACTGGAAAGATTTGGAGGCTTTGGAAAGGGTGCAGAAGGGAGTTACCGGATTAGAGGATATGAGCTGTAAGGAGAGGCTAGAAAAACTCTTGCTGTTTTCCCTGGAGTGTGGAGGCTGAGGGGAGACTTGATAGAAATCCATAAAATTATGTGATGGATAGATCGAATTGATGAGCAGAATCCTTTTTCCCAGAGTTGAAATGTCTAATATTAGGATTGTGCATTTAGGGTGAGAGGGAGAAAAGTTCAAAGAAGATATGAAGGGCAAGTCATTTTTTTACACAGAGTGGTAGAGTCTGGACCACGCTGCCAGTGTGGTGGTGAAGGCAGGTATGATAGGGCCATTTAAGCTTCCAGTTGCCTGCCACTTCAACACACCACCCTGTTCCCTGGCAACATACCCTTTTTTGTGAAGGGTCAGTCGTGCCTCACAAACCTTATTACATTCTTTTGAGAAGGTGACCAAACAGGTGGATGAGGGTAAAGCGGTTGGTTTGGTGTATATAAATTTCAGCAAAGTGTTTGATAAGTTTCTGCATGGTGGGCTATTGTAGAAAATATAGAGGTATGGGATTAAGGATGATTTAGCGGTTTGGATCAGAAATTGGCTAGCTAAAAGAAGGCAGAGGGTGGTGGTTGATGGGAAATGTTCATCCTGGAGTGCACTTGCTCGTGGTGTACTGCAAGGGTCTGTTTTGGGGCCACTGCTGTTTGTCATTTTTATAAATGACTTCGATGAGGGAATAGAAGGATGGATTTGTAAATTTGCAGGTGACATGAAGGTTGGTAGAGTTGTGGATAGTGCCGAAGGATGTTGAAGGTTACAGAGGGACATAGATAAGCTGCAGAGGTGTGCTCAGAGGTGACAAGTGGAGTTTAATATAGAAAAGTGTAAAGTGATTCATTTTGGAAGGAGTAACAGGAATGCAGAGTACTGGGCTAATGGTAAGATTCTTGGTCATGTGGATGAGCAGAGAGATCTCTGTGTTCATGTACACATTTCCCTGAAAGTTGCCACCCAGGTTGTTAGGGTTGTGAAGAAGGGATACCATGTGTTAGCTTTTATTGATAGAGGGATTGAGTTTTGGAGCTGTGAGGTTATGTTGCAACTGTACAAAACACTGGTGCGGCCGCACTTGGGGTATTGTGTGCAGTTCTAGTCATTGCATTGTAGGAAGAATGTGGAAGCATTGGAAAGGGTGCAGTGAAGACTTACCAGGATGTTGCCTGGTATGGAGAGAAGGTCTTATGAGGAAAGGCTGAGGGACTTGAGGTTGTTTTCGTTAGAGAGAAGAAGGTTGAGAGGTGACTTAATAGAGACATACAAGATGATCAGAGGATGAGATAGGGTAGACAGTGAGAGTCTTTTTCCTTTGATGGTGATGGCTAGCATGAGGGGACATAGTTTTAAATTGAGGGGTGATGGATATAGGTAGGTTCTTTACTCGAAGAGTAGTAAGGGGGTGGATGTCCTGCCTGCAACAGTAGTACACTTGCAGCTTTAAGGGCATTTAAATGGCCATTGAGTAAGCATGTGGATGATAATGGAATAGTGGAGGTTAGATGGGCTTCATATGGGTTTCACAGGTCAGTGCAACAGGTCAGGGCCTGGACTGTGCTGTAATGTTCTATGTTCTAACGCCTGCTGGAAGTTCAGCACCTCATTTTCTGCTTGGGAACTCTAAAGTCTTCTAGACTCCACATCAAATCTAACAGATTTAGGACATGAGGCACCTTCTCCCAAGTACTTACCCCAATCCCCTACAGACCAGGCCTTGTTATCACATGCTCTTCTACTATACAGCAATTGTGCTCATCAGAATTTCTGCCAGTAAGAATGAAAACTGAAGCCTTTGTTTTCTCTCATTACACAATCAACTAATTGCTACCGATGTTTGTTTGATTTTCATAAAGAAGAAACTGTTCTTTTTCGCTCTGAGATTTGATAGTGCTGTGTGATTGCTATTAGCTGGATGTAATCTTTTTTTTTAGGTGACCAGAAGTCTCTTACCTAAGTTATAATCTCCTCCACTTTGTGAGCATTGTTAATTTTTTCTAAGGTGGTATACAGCTGTAGGGACTCTGTAGTTTTGGATCTCTGCTTCTTCACTTCAGAAAATTTGAGTACTTCCATGACTCAGGACTGACTTCAGCTGATGTGTATGCAAATGTAAAGTCTTTGAATGTTCAATGTTATCTTAGGAATCACCTTTTTCCCTGAATAGCTTCTCACTATCCAACAGTAAAAAATGAAGGCACAAGAGTGACTTTCTTCTGTGATTGATCAAGAGCTGCAAGGGCCTAATAATCATTGAAATAGTAATGTCAGTTTGTCACAGGCTGCTTGACTGCAGCATCCCTGTACAGGATAGAACTTTTGGAGGAGATGTACACTTCTAATTTATATGTGTACCTGTGAATCGCAGTTATGTAGTTGGTTACTGTATATTTGCTATTCAGTCAATATATTTCTCAGTTTTCTGTGCCTCCTGCTGTGAGCTATTATCTCTCTCATGTCTTTGTCAACTGCCTCCAAAGCTTGCCATGTTGCTGCATTCTGTCCTATTCACTCATCTATCTGATTGACTGACTGATTCTAATATTGTGTTATGCTCTGGACTGACAGAGTCTGGACCTTCTGTCCCTTCTCCCTGCGAAGAGGTCTTTCTCTGTCTGACCGCCTCCGGTGTGCTGTCTCTGAATCTGTTGCAAAGTTTTCTTTTCCTGCCTCTTTTCAATTGGAGGCCTCCTATGAAGTTCTTGTATTTTTCCTTCTCAAATTGGAGCTTCTCAAGGCTTGGAAATGGGATGGAGGCACCTCCAGTCCTTCATGAATGTTCTGGGGAAACATGGGTTCAAAGTCCCACCACGGCAGATGGAGAATTTGAATTCAGTGAAAATCTGGATTTAAGAGTCAATCAATGAATGTGAATCCATTGTTGGAAAAACCCAGCTGACTCACCAGTGTCCTTTAGGTAAAGAAACTGCCATCATTACCTCGTCTGGCCTACATGTGACACCAGACTCTCAGCAATGTGATTGACTCTTAATGGTCCTCTGACCAATTAGGGATGGGCAATAAATGCTGGCCTAGCAAGCGACACCCCCCTCCTGTGAATGAATTAAGCAAAAGTCATAAACCTTAAAAAGAATATTACATTAAAATTGTCGAATTTTGATCTCAAAGGTTCGACATTGTACAAAATTAAGTTTTCAGGCCCAAAGATGTTAGTTGGCATAATATTTATGAATTTGAACATCGCTAAAAATCCAATTGCACTTCATTAAGAATAGGTAACTTTTTGTGGGATATCAGTTACCAGAAATATTACAGTGTCAAAAGGTAAAGTCTTAACTTGGAGATTTCAAAGGATTACTATGTGTGGGGACGGTATTGCCATAGTCTTACCAGACCATTGGTGCTGCTGTCTCATTAAAGAGAGAAGTGACTGGTGGTGATTTAACCTGAGGGCCACACACATGTGACAATAATGAATCAAGTCAAATCAAATAAGGCTCTGAAAAGGTTAATGCTGAGGAATACCTTAAGCACTACCTACTGTGATGATGTCATATAGACTTAGTGAGGTCAACTGCTTAGGATCTCAAATGAATAAAACCTCCCATTCAAACCCCATCAAACATTGTGACAGCGGTTATCATACCAGTGTAATTAATTATTAACATGCAGTAAACTACACCTTGTTCACCATAAGAGCCTTGTCTTGTTAGACTAGCAATCAGTATTCCTCTACCACAGCAGACCAAGTGAGCCCTATAGATTGCTATCCTAAAAGGGGATGGTGACAGTAAACCTGTCACTGGTAAGTAATAGAATTGATAGCCTCATATGACATGGCAGTCAGCAATGAGAATCATTCATACACCCAATTGCCATTCCCACATCTAAAGTCCTCATACTCAATTCTTCTTTGCGCCCTGATTTCCATTATAGTTCAAGTACAAAACTTTTGACATCTACCTTAACCTAATTTCCCAGTTTGCATTTCTGCATTATGCTTTTAAATTTGTCTTGACTTGAAGTTTAAAACACAGGGCCCCTGTCTCCTCTCCCTGAAACTGAAAGTGAAACTAAATCGTGTTGTTTTCAATGACGGTCTGTGTGGGAACCTGCATCATGGGGTAATTAATTAATCCTGTCTCACCAAGGGGCTGAAAACATTGGTGGGGATCATCTATGGGCATCTGTACAGTATCTGAGATGTTAGCTAAAACATTAAACGATAGATTAGAGATGTATGCAGAAATGCTAAAACTTTAAATATGGCAGACTTTAACCTACATATAGATTGGACACACCAAACTACCTGTATCACTCGGAGGAGGATTTCCTGGAGTGTATGCATAATAGTTTTTCAGACCAAAATGATGTGGAATTAATCAAAGACCTAGACTAGGTACTGGGTGATAAGAAAAGATAAATTAATGATCATATTATTGTGTACAGTTGTGGAAGCATTATGTATAGGTTGTAGTTGCCACATTTTGCGAAAATGAATACGCATTAGACAGAATGCAGAATTGCCAGAATGGTTCTAGGTATAAAAAAACTTTAGCGAAAATGATTTGAAAAGTTGGGTGAAGGAGGCTGCAAGATCAAATTGAATTTTCAAAATAATGCACTGTTGTGTGGAGTAAGTGACTTTAAAATGTTAGAGTAGTTCATTGAGATGGAGAGTGAAAAAGTTGAATCTGAAATTATGATCCTGAATGTAAATAAAGGGAATTGTGAGAATATGAGACACCGGTTGGATGTGGGAACTTTAAAGGGTTGGTAGTCAATAGGCAATAGTTAATACTGAAGGAAAATATGAATGAATTACTATAATTATTCATTTCTATCTGATGCAAACACAAAATGGTGAAAGTAGCTCAACCAAAGCTTACAAAATAAATTATGGTTAGTATTAAATCCAAACAGGAGATATATAAAATTGTTAGAAGCAACAAGAAGATGGGAGAACTGAGTGCAGTAAGAAAACTACTAAAAGATTTTTAGACAGGAAAGTATGAGAGTAAATTTTGCAGGGCGCATAAATACTTCATATCAAAGTTTCTTTCAATATGTCAAAAGAAAAGGTTAACAAAGACACCTTACAGTGAGAAATGGGTGATATGATAATGGTGATGAAGAAATAGCAGAAGAACTGAACACACACTTTAGGTGTGGGAAAAGTTGACAAATTCCCAGAGTGATCTGCATCCCCATAGGAAGGGAAGTCGTCCTAGAAATATTGGATGCATTGGAGATCATCTTCCAAAATTTTAGAAACTTTGAAAGTAGTGTCTATAGATCAGAGGGTTGCACACTACCTTGCTATTTTAAAAGAAGAATTGAGAGAAAAATCAGACTTCCAGACCAGTTAGCATAACCTCACAAGTGGAGAAAAGCTAGAATATATTATAAAAGAGATGATAACCAAATACATTAATGGGATTAGACAAGTCAGCATAGGAATATGAAAGGAAAACCATGCTAAACTACTCTACTTGAGTTTTTTTGAGGATGTAACTAATATAATAGATAATGGAAAACTTGTGTTGGTATTTGGGTTTTGAGAAATTTACATACAAGAAACTATTGAACAAAATTTAAGGCATGTAAGATTGAATTACTATACCGGTATGGATTGAGAATGAGTTGACCAGAAATAGAGACAGTCAGAATACATGGGTGTTTTTCCAGGCAGCAGGCAGTAATGTACTGCAGGGATGAGTACTTGGACCCGAGCTATTTGTGATCTTGGATGGGGGTACTAACTACATTATTTCCAGTTTCGCTGCTGACACTAAACTAGGTGGGACTGTACAAAGTGAGGAGGGTGGAAGGAAGTTTCATAGTGACCTCAAGTTGTCTACGGACAAACACATGGCAGATGCAGTGTAATATGGATAAATGTGAAGTTATATATTTTGGTGTGAAAAACAAAGGCAGAATATTATTTGAATGGTGATATCTTGGGAGATGTGAATGTACAAAAGGATCTGGGTGTCCTTCTAGATCAGTCAATGAAAATAAACCAGCAGATGCAGCAAGCAATGAGGAAATTAAATGGTTTGTTGGCTTTTAATGTAAGAGAGTTTAAGTTCAGAAGTAGGGATGTTTTACTGTATTTATACATTGGTGAGACTACAGCCTTGAGTGTTATGTGCATTTATGGTCTTCCTACTTAAGATGTACTTGCCAAAGGAGGTTGGATGCGAAGGTTCATGAGATTGATACGGGACTGTTGTATGAAGAGAGATTAATTTAATTGGGTCCGTATTCTCCAAAGTTCAGAAAAATAAGAGGGGATCCGACTGAAAGCTGCAGGAAAGATGTTTTCCTCAGATGGGAAGTCCAGAAGCACAGCTCACAAGGGTGGAGAACCTGTGGAATTTAATACCATTGGAGGCTGGTCATTGAGTATATTCAAGAACAAGATTGATATGTTTAATAACTAAACATTTATCAAGGGGTATTGAGAGAAAGCAGAAATTTAGCATTGAGATAGAACAGCCAGAGCATATGGAATGATGGACTAGTCTTGAAGGGCCTAATGGCCTATTGCTGCTTCTGTTTTTTGTCATCCATTCCAGGTCAAGAATATTTATCATTGGCTCCAGAAACCAACTTGGAGGCACTCCATGAACACTCCTTTCAGCTATCTCTGCTAATCTGCTTTGACCATTTTGAATGTCTGTTAAAATCGTGCATAATTATTAGAGTAGTCTTCCTACAAGCCCCTATTATTTCTTCCTTTATAACTCATTCTCCAGTATAGTTGTTGTAAAGGGATTCCACATATTGACCTTTAGAACTAAGATAGTTTCCCACTATTGCGCTAATATCATCGTAAATTAATCAAGCTACAGCATCACCTTTTTTGAGATTCCAGTCCTTCCAAAATGTCATGGACCTTTTTGAATGGTCAGGTCCCAACCTTAATCATCTTATGTCATGTCTCTATAATGACTGTCAGATCACAGATATTTATGTCTTCTATTTTAACTGACAACTCGTTTGTTTTACAATGAATGCTATGCAGATTTCAGATACAGAGCCTTTTTAATTTTTTTACTATTATTTTGCAATCTGTTGCATCTTAAATTTTGATTAGATTAGCTTCAGTATGGAAACAGGCCCTTCGGCCCAACAAGTCCACACTGACCCTCTGAAGAGTAACCCACCCTGATCCTACATTTATCACTGATAATAAACCTAACACTATGGGCGACTTAGCATTGTCAATTCACCCAACTTGCACATCTTTGGATTGTGGAAGGAAACCCATGCAGACACTGGGAGAACGTGCAAACTCAACACAGACAGTCGTCTGAGGCCAGAACCGAACCTGGGTCCCTGGTGCTGTGAGGCAGTAGTGCTAACCACTGAGCCACCATGCCGCCCAGTTTGTATGTATTGTTCTTTCTGCCACACTAATCCTAGTTTCCATTCCCCAGTACTGGTACCAATGCACCATGAATTCAAACCAAATTTTCCTAGACTACCTTTGTGCCATGCATTCAATTTTCTTATTTGTTGTGCACAGCTTAGGTAATAAAACTGTTGATGTTACTCTTTTGAGGTACTGCTTTTTAATTTGGGTTTGCTGCTCACACGGTTAAAAAGACCTTTTTCCTAGTCCTACCTATGCTGTTGGTACAATTGCCTTCCCTGCCAGATCCTGTTATTCAAATTGCCAGTTTGTCAAGGAAGGGCAATGAAAATACTACAAAGACACCTTGCAGCTCTTTTTGAAGGGCAGCAACATTGACATTAATTACTGGAAAAACTGGTTACGAATTGAGGGGTATAGATAGAGTTAATGGTTCCCTAGGTTGGGGGATTTCAAGACTAAGGGACACATTTTTGAGGTGAGAGAGATTTTAAAAAAGACATGAGGGGCAAATTTTTTTTCCCAGAAGGTGGTTTGTATGTGTAATGAATTTCCTGAGGAAGTGGATACAATTACAATATTTTCAAAGACATTTGGAGAAGTCCATGAATTGGAAGGGTTTGGAGGGATATGGGCCAGGAACAGGCAGGTGGGGCTAGTTTAGTTTGGGATTATGTTTGGCATGGACTGATTGCACCTGCACTGTATGACTCAAGATGGTTTCTCCACTCTGCTTGTGCAGATACTACAAACTCCTGTATCATGGGAGTGTGCAACACTTATTAGTATTGTAAACGTTTCATCTGATAGAATCATTCATGTTTCAAACATTTCTTTAAATATTAAACTGTATTAATTTTTCATTATATTATTGTTGCTTTTACGTGTTACTTTGACCTCAGATATGTGGTTTATTATAGCTTCATTTGTTGTATAAGTGTTGTATAACACAGAGGAATTATTTTTCCCTGAATGAGTTGATTTGCCACCTGCTGTTAGATTATATTTTTCACAAAACAAGTCTCTTGTACTTTTTTGTATCAATATCTGCAATTAGAACCTTTCAGAAAAGATCCAGTTGAAAGGAACAGTTTACCCTACAGCACATCAGGATGTTGTAAAGTGTTTCATTGTCAGTCAGTTTTTTAAAAAATGTAATCAGTGATGTTCATCAGAAAATACAGTACACAAATTGTGCACAGTAGAGTCACAATGCAGCTGAATGACATGCTCAGATGTTTTATTTTTGTTGAAGGAGGAATGTTGATCAGGAATGCCATTAAAAGTCTAGGACTCCTAATCAGAAAAAGTGGGAGATGGTTTTTGTGTTCTGCCTAAGAATTGACGAAAGCTTGGATTTAATGTTGCTTCTGAAAGGCTGTCTTTGTCTTAGTACTGCACTATAGTGTTGGCCTAGACCGTATACTCCAATGTAAGAAAATGAAACACAAAGAACTGCAGATGCTGGAAATCTGAAACAAAAAACATGGAGAAACTCAGTACCCCTAGCATCATGGGTGGAGAGAAATTAGAGTTAATGTTTCAGGCCTAGTGATCCTACTTCACCACTGATAATAGCTGGGAAAAGATGAGATGTATGCGGAAGACAAGGGGTGGCTGGAAGGGAGGGAAAGGACTATGTGAGAAATGGAGATGGAGTCTAGAAAGTAAGAGCAACAGCTTGTCAGACAAAGGGATGGACGATGGTGAGCCAGAGGGAAAGAAAAGATGATAATAGGGACTATTAGTAGGTGAAAATGGGTTGGCTTTAATGACCAAAACATTAATTCTCCTGCTCCTCAGATGTTGCCTGGCCTGCTGAGCTTTTCTAGTGCAACATTTTCGACTGTAATGACAGAGCCAAGGGTGTGGGGGCGGATATGGATATGGATACCTCAACACCTTCCATGTCCTTTCTAGAATTTGTTTTTGTTCAAACGTAAGGGTAAACTCTGAATTATTAACTAGAATATGTGGGCAGCACGGTGGCACAGTGGTTAGCACTGCTGCCTCACAGCGCCAGAGACCTGGGTTCAATTCCCGCCTCAGGTGACTCTCTGTGGAGTTTGCACATTCTCCCCATGTCTGTGTGGGTTTCCTCTGGGTGCTCTGGTTTCCTCCCACAATCCAAAAATGTGTGGGTCAGGTGAATTGGCCGTGCTAAATTGCCTGTAGTGCTAGGTGAAGGGGTAAATGTAGGGGAATGGGTCTCGGTGGATTGCGCTTTGGCAGGTTGGTGTGGACTTGTTGGGCTGAAGAACCTGTTTCCACACTGTAAGTAATCTAAATATTCTCAGCTGAATCAAGCTAACTCTATGTTGATTTTTTTTCCTAATGTAATAGCACCCTCTTACAGCTGCCAGTTATGTAAACAGGGTTACAACCAAAAGGTCAACTACTCCACCTCCTGATGCTGCCTGGTTTGCTGTGCTCTTCCAGTCTCCTGCCTGTCTACTTTGTCACTTAAATTCTGCCTGAAATGAAACCTGTTGAAACAAACTGGCTTTTAGATTTGCAGTGCTGGCTAGTTCCCCTCAAGAAATGGGCCAAATGAGATGCTTTTGATCCTATGCAGTCTGTTCTGTTCATCAATAATAACCAAACTAATGAACATTGGGTCTAGCTGTCTGATGTGGGTTTATCTTAGTGCAAAGTTAAAAATTACACAGCACCAGGTTATAATCCAACAGGTTTACTTGGAAGCATTATCTTTTGGAATGCTGCTCCTTCAGGTAGCTGTGGAAGAGGATCATAAGACAATTTATAGCAAAAGATTTCAGTGTCACACAACTGAATTGATATATTGAACTAACCTAGATTGCTGTTAAGTCTTGCAGGTTTTAGTTCATTAATCTATAAACCCCAGAACTACTTCTAAGTCACATTCTCGAGCTAACTTAGGGTTTTATTTTAAAAAAAAGGTGCCATTTCAGCTCAGACAATGCCTTAAAGGTATGAGGTTAGAGTCTGTCTGCATCCCAGTCTTGAGTCAGACTGGTTCTATTTCCAAAGTAGGAATTTATGAAATGGATTAACTGCCTGCATTGACTGCCTGCAGATTGTGCGCTTTTTGAGCAAAATAATCTGCAGGCAGTCAATGCAGGCAGTTAATCTATGTAATATTTTATAAACTCTTACTTTGGAAATAGAACCAGTCTGACTCAAAATTGGGATACAGACAGACTCTTACCTCACACCTTTTAAGGCAGTGTCAGAGCTGAAATGTCACTGAGATGTCACCTGCAACCTATTGTAAAAGTTGAAAAACTTAACAGCAATCTAAGTTTGTTCAATATATCATTTCAGTTACACTAATCTTTTGTTATAAATTCTATGTCTTATGACCTTCTTCCAAAGCTACCCGATGAAGGAACAGCGATTTCTAACTTTGTCCACCCCAGTCCAACACCGGCACCTCCACTTCATGTCTTTGTGCAAGAGATATAACAGGTAATGTAGATTAGAGCCACGATTAGTACATGGGACTATTATATTGTAGCCATAACTGAAACTTGGTTGAGAGAAGGCAGGTTAAAAACATTAAGCTGTTTGCTCAAAGTTCCAGGATTTAGATCTTGCAGGTGTAGGAGAGGGATGTAAAAGGCTTGAAAGAGTTGCATTACTGATTGAGCAGAATGTCGCAGATGTACTAATAGAGGACATATGGCTAGAACTCAGGAATGAGAAAGGTACAATTGCTATGAGAAGTTATACTAAAGACCTCCAAATAGCCAGCAGAAGACAGAAGAACAGGTACATAAGCAGACCATGGAAAAATCTAAAAATAGTAGGGTTGTTGTAGTGTGTAATTTTAAGTTGCCCAATATTGACTGGGATTACCTTCATGCCAGGGGCTTAGATGGGACAGAATTTGGGAGATGCATCCAGGAAGGTTTCTTGAAACAGCAAATAGATAGTCCGATGAGGGAAGGGTATGTACTGTGGGCCTTGTGTAGGGGAACAAGCCTGTTAAGTTGATCATATTTTCAATGGGGTGTATTTTGGGAACATAATCCTGTAAGTTTCTTGATAGCCATGGATAAGAATAAAACTGGTCCTTCAGTGTAAGTGTTAAACTGGGGAATGGCTGATCACAACAGTATTATGCGGGAACTGCAGAATTTAGATAGGGTATGGCCATTTGAGGGTAAATCCACATCTGATATGTCAAAGTGTTTTAAAGGCGAGTTGATAAGAATTCAAGACAAGCATATCCCTGTGAGGCTGAAAAATAAGGGTGGCAACATTCTTAGATGAGAAAAGATATTGAAAAGTTAGTTAAAAAGGAAGTGTATGTAAGGTTTAGAAAACTGAAATCAAACAAGGATCTGTAGAAGTATAAAGGAAGCTGAAAAGAACTTAAAAGCTATTAAGAGGGCTATAAAGGGCCATGAAATACCCATAACATGTAGGGTTAAGGAGAATTGAAAAATGTGGTGCTGGAAAAATCCAGCAGGCCAGGCAGCATCCGAGGAGCAGGACAATCGACGTTTCTGGCATATTCCCTTCTTCAGGAATGAGGCTGGTGTGCCAAGCAGGCTGAGATAAAAGGTAGAGGGGAGGGGCAGTGGGAATACGATAGGTGGAAGGAGGTGAGGGTGATAGGCCGGAGAGTGGGTGGGGGCGGAGAGGTCAGGAAGAAGATTGCAAGTCAAGAGGGCGGTGCTGAATCCGAGGGTTGGGACTGAGATAAGGTGGGGGGAGGGGAAATGAGGAAGCTGGAGAAATCTACATTCATCCTATATGGTTGGAGGGTTCCTAGGCGGAAGATGAGGCGCTCTTCCTCCAGGCGTCGTGTGGCCAGGGTCTGGCGATGGAGGAGGCCAAGGACCTGCATGTCCTTGGCGGAGTGGGAGGGGGAGGTAAAGTGTTCAGCCACGGGGCAGTTGGGTTGGTTGGTGCAGGTGTCCCAGAGGTGTTCCCTGAAACGTTCCACAAGTAGGCGGCCTGTCTCCCCAATGTAGAGGAGACCACATCGGGTGCAGCGGATGCAGTAAATGATGTGTGTGGAGGTGCAGGTGAATTTGTGACGGATATAGAAGGATCCATTGGGGCCTTGGGGGGGGGGGGGGGGCGGTAGGGGCATACTTACCCTTTGTTGTCTTCATGGCAATGTCTGAGCCAATAAGTTTCAATCCACTAACCAATCAGTGTCCTTTTCTCCTGTGGTATACATTTACTGTGATTATTTGGTATTTGTTGTATTTGTCCTGATGAGTGCAAAGTGCAAAGCTTTGACAAAATGGATGAATGTGATGTAATGGAGAGGGTGCAGAGGAGTTTTACCAGGATGTTGCTTGGGCTAGAGAATTTTAGATGTGAAGAGTGTTCAGACAGATTGGGATTGTCTTCCTTGGAGCAGAGGAGATTGAGATGGAACATGATTGAGATGCATAAGATTATGAGTGGCATAGATAAGGTAGACAAGGAGAAATTTTTCACCTTTTTATGCAGGAATCATTGACTAGGGTGTATAGATTTAAGGTGAAGAGGAAAACGTTTAGAGGATATATGAGGAAAATCGTTTTCACCCAGAGGGTGGTGAGAATCTGGAACTCATTGTCTGTAAGGTTGGATAGGAAGAATCCTTATAACATTTTAAAACTTATTTAGCTGTGCACTTGTGATGCCACGGTATAAAAGGATAGGGTCAAGTATTGGAAAATGGGATGTGAATAGTTAGGTGGTGGTTTTTGACCAGTGTGGATATGATGGGCTGTACAGCCCTTTTCTGTGCTGTAGATCTCAATGATTTTGTGACTATGACCCATTATTCAGCAATACCAATTTTAAAATGGCAGGGTGTGCGTCTGCATGGCCCATTTTGTCCTTAGGCCTGACCCTAAGGCCCCTAATTGTCCTTCATGGAGTGTGAGCTACAGAGAGTAGGAATGCTGAGAGTTGGGCTAAGTGTGAAAGTTTAGGGAGGTGGAAGAGGCAGGCCATTTTGCAGTGATTTTTGAGAGGGGCTGCATTGTGGTTGAAAGCTGCTGGTAGGTCCAAATGCAGACCTAGGTGAGGCTTTATTGAGGTGAGTGAACAGCAACAAGGTAAGGGCAAGGTAAGATTTTGTTTATTCTTCTTAAACACAGACTGTTGTTAAGGGGGCAGAGATGGCAGTCAGTGGGGTGTCAAATATGGGAGTTCAGGGAGCAGTCAAATGTCCCTCATGACTATGTCTGCAGGAGGTGTGTTCAGCTGCAGCTCCTGTCTGATCAGATGGATGAATGGAGCAGCAGTTGGATACATTCAGGACATACAAAAGGCAGAGGGAGTGGTAACAGATGGTCACAGGTACCATGGGTGAGTGCTCGAGAGAGTTATGTAGATAGTTTAGGAGTCTCCTATGGCTATCCCCTTCACAAACAAGTATAATGTTTTGGATACTGTTGGGAGGCATTGCTTCTAAGGGGAAAATAGCTGCAGCCAGATGTTTGGCATCATGATTGGCTCTGCTGAAAAGCAGGGTATGATAAAATTAAAGTGAACAATTAAGATGGGAACTCTAATCAGGGACACAAAAAAGCATTTCTGCAGCAGTGAAACCCTTTGTCAGGACTGGGAAGGGGATGGGAGAGGGGTGTCTCGAAGTAAATAGAGGGGGAGGTGTGAGGCTGGGGGAGGGGCATGTGGGATGGTGATAGGTGGATGCGGGTAGGGGGTGATGGTGATTTAGTGAGTGAAAAGTGTGGAACAGACAGGTGAGGAGGAAGATGGATAGGTTAGAACAGGTCAGGGAGGTGAGGAGGAGGAGTGGGGCTGGACATGAGATAAAGCTGGGGAAGGAGGGAATTTAAACCTGGTGAAGTCGATGTTGAGGCCATTGGGCAGTAAACTTCCCAAGTAAAATATAAGGTGGTGTTCCTCCAGTTGCCATTTGGCCTAACTGTGACAGTGGAGAAGGCCAAGGATGGACATGTCACCAGGGGAGTGATGGGAGGGGGAATTCAAGTTGATGGCAACTGAAAGATCGGGTTGGTTAGTGCATGTGGAGCACAGATGCTCTGCAAACTGGTCCCCGAGTTTGTGTTTGGTCTTTCCGAGACAGACAGGACTACATCTGGAGCAATGGATGCAATAGATAGATGGGATGAAGTGCAGGTGAATCTTTGTTGAATGCAGGTGCTTGTTACGGTTGGACAGAGGTGATGGGAAGGTGTGGTAGCAGGTGTTGCACCTTATGCAGTTGCAGGGAAATGTACTGGCTGCGGTGGAGAAGTTGTGGAGAGTGTAGAGTTGACGAGGGAGTTGCGCACTGAGCGATCCCTGCAGAAAGTGGACAGGGTGTGGAAAGAATTATCTTTTTGGTGATGGGGTCTGATTGTAGCTGGCGGAAATCTTGGTGGATGATGCATTGGATTAGGAAATGGGTGTGGTGGTGTGTAAGGACTAAGGGGACTCAATACTTATTGTTGCTGGGAGTGAGGGGTTTGAGGGCAGAAGTGCTGGAGATGGAAGAGATGCATTTGAGAGAATCCTTAAATACTTTGGAGGGGAAACAATGGTTCCTGAAGTAGGAGGATATCTGGGATGTCCTGGAGTGGAACACCACATCCTAGGAGCAGATGCAGCAGAGGTGGAGGAAGTGGGAGTGTGGGATAGCATCTTTGTAGGAGGGTGGGTGAGAGGAGGTATGGTCAAGGTAGTTGTGGGAGTCATTGCGGTTGAAATGGATATCAGTTGGTTATGATTCGGTTTCTAGAGATGGAGATGGAGAGGTCCAGAAAGAGGACAGAGGTGTCAGAAATGGTCCAGGTGAATTTGAGGGCAGGGTGGAACGTGTTAGCGAAGTTGATGAACCATTTCAGCACCTCTCGGGAGCATGAGGCAGCATGCAGTCGTTGCTATAGTGGAGGAAGAGGTGAGGGATTGTTCCATAATTCCTACAAAGAGGCAGGCATCGCTTGGGCCTAAGCAGGTGCCCATGGCTACTCCTTTTGGTTTGTAGGAAGTGGAAGGAAACAAATGAAAAATTGTTGAGGGTGAGGAAGACCAGTTCTGCCAAGTGAAGGAGGGGGACTGGTTGGGCCTATGGGAGAAGAACCGGCGGAGGGCTTTTAGGCCCTACATGTGGGGAATA
Source organism: Chiloscyllium punctatum (assembly GCF_047496795.1). Classification (NCBI taxonomy): domain Eukaryota; kingdom Metazoa; phylum Chordata; class Chondrichthyes; order Orectolobiformes; family Hemiscylliidae; genus Chiloscyllium; species Chiloscyllium punctatum. The sequence continues at coordinate 39,057,712 of NC_092779.1, forward strand.
TAGATGTAAAAAGCCTATATGTCCATGGTGAAAATGAGATGTTGGGGGCCAGGGAATTGAAAGTTTTGGAAGAGGTGGAGGACATATGTTGTGCCTCAGATGAAGATGAGGAGTTTCTAGACCAAAGAGGAAAGAACAGCATTGAGTTAGGAGGAGATTCGTATGGTGGGGTAGCAGCAGGCAGAGACAATGGATTGACTGGGGCAGTCAGGTTTATGGATTTTGAGTAGGAGATAGGAACAAGCAGTGGGGAGTTTGGGAGCTATCAGGTTAGAGCCTGTAGGTGGGAGGTCTTCCAAAGTGATGAAGTCATTGATGATTTGGGAGGTGCTGACTTGGTCATCAAAGTTGGGATCATGGTTGAGGTGATGGAACGAGGTGTCTGGCCTCAGCATGTAGAGGTCAGTTCACCGTTAAAACCATCATGAACCTCCTATTTTTGGGTTTAATAGTAAGGTTGGGGTTGGAGCATAGGCAATGGAGGGCTGCGTGTTCCCTCCGTTGCCTTTCAAGTGCTTGATGTCACTGTGTCAGGTCAAGGGAGGGTGGGAAGCCTGGGGGTGCATGGGAGTGGTGGGGGGACAGACAGGAGTGTTTAGGAGGATGAAGTTTACTGGAGGCAGGAGTAAGGATCATTGGAGGGGGGATTGGATTCCCATTCAGAAAAATAGTCATGGAGGTGGCAGAAGAGCTCCACACTGTGATGTGTGCAGCCTCATCATTTTGGGAGATCTTCCATCTACAACCTCCAGCCTATTGGCTCCCCAAACCCACACCACCTGTTTCTGTCTCCTACTCAAAATTCATAAACGTGACTGCTGTGTTTAACCCATTGTCTCTGCCTGCTTCTGTCCCATCGAGCTCATCTCCTCCTACCTCCATTCCATTCTTTCCCTTTTGATCCAGAAGCTCTTATCTACATTCCAGGTGCAACCTACACTCTCCGCCTCTTCCAAACGTTTCAATTCCCTGGCCCCTAGCATCTGATCTTCACTATGGATGTACACCTTTACACCTGTATCCCTCACACTAGAGGCCTAAAAGCCCTCTGCTTCTTCCTCTCCCATAGGCCTAACCAGTCTGGTCTTCCTCATTCTCAACAATTTTTTAGTTGATTCTTCCCACTTCCTACAAAACCAAAAGACCAGCCATGGACACCAGCATGTTATGCCTGCCTCTTTGAAGGATTTGTGGAATAGTCTGTCTTTTGCAAATACACCACCACCATCCCTCACCTCTTCCTCCCCTATATTGATGATTGCATCGGTGTTGCCTTGTGCTTCTGTGAGGAGTTCAAACAGTTCATTAATTTCACCAGCACGTTCCACCCTGCCCTCAAATTCACCTGGACCACTTCTGACCCCTCCGTCCCCTTCCTGGACCTCTCCATCTCCATCTCCAGAAACCGAATCATAACCAACTGATATCCATTTCAAATGCAATGACTCCCACAACTACCTTGACCACACCTCCTCTCACCCACCCTCCTACAAAGGTGCTATCCCATACTCTCGATTCCTCCACCTCTGCCGCATCTGCTCCTAGGATGTGGTGTTCCACTCCAGGACATCCCAGATATCTTACTACTTCAGGGACCATTGTTTCCCCTCCAATGTATTTAAGGATTCTCTCAAATGCATCTCTTCCATCTCTAGCACTTCTGCCCTCAAACCCCTCACTCCCAGCAACAATAAGTATTGAGTCCCCTTAGTCCCTACATACCACCACACCAATTTCCTAATCCAATGTGTCATCCATCGAGATTTCCGCCACCTACAATCAGACCCCATCACCAAAAAGATATTTCTTTCCCCATCCCTGTTCAATGTCCACAGGGACAGTGCGCGACTCCCTCGTCAACTCTACACTCCCCACCAACCTCTCCACCACAGCCGGTACACTTCCCTGCAACTGCAAAAGGTGCAACATCTGCCGCCACACTACCCCTCTCTCACCTCCACCCAGGTCTCGAGATATTCCTTCCAGATCTGACAAGGTTCACCTACACATCATCCTGACCTATTGCATCAGTTGCTCTTAATGTGGTCCCTTCTGTATTGGGAGACCAAACACGGACTCAGGGACCAGTATGCAGAGCATCTGCACTCTGCACGCACTAACCAGCCTGACCTTCCAGTTGCCATCCACTTGAATGCTCTCTCCCACTCCCCTGGTGACATGTCCATCCTTGGCCTCCTCCACTGTCAGAGTTAGGCCAAATGGCAACCAGAGGAACAACAATTTGTATTTTGCCTGTGAAGCTTACAGTCCAATGTCTCAACATCGACTTCGCTGGCTTCCAAGTCCCTCCTCCCACAGACTATCCCATATCTAGCCCCATATCTCCTCCCCACTTCCCTGACCTGTTCTAACCTATCCATCTTCCTACTCACCTGGCTGTTCCACCCTTCCAACTGATGAATCACCATAATCCCCTACCTCCATCCACCTATGACCATCCCATATACCCTCCCCCAAGGCCACTCTCCTCCCTCTACTTAGTTCTGAGCACCCCTCCTCCTCCGCAGTCCTGATGAAGGGTTTTTGGCCCAAAACTTTGACTTTTGTGCTCCTCGGATGCTGTCTGCCCTGCTGTGCTCTTTCAGCTTCACATCTATTGACTCTAGCTTTAAGCATCTGCAGTCCTTACTGTTTTGAGGAAAGTATGCTGCCTCCCTGGTGCCAGGGTCATGGATGTCTTGAAGCAGTTGTAGAAAATTCTAACAGAGGAGTGTGAGCCTCTAGAGGTCATTGCACACATGGGTACTAATGACATAAGTATAAAAAGGGATGAGGTCCTGTAGAGTGAACATAGGGAGTTAAGGCATTCTTGAACTATCGGGTAAATCTGATAGTATCTCAGAATTAGATGAGGCTTCGGATCATAATATTCCTTATTTAAATCTGTCAGTTCTTGAAAGGTTGCAGTGTCTGCTGCCTCTGGGAAAATTAGGCTCTTAATCACCGAAAAAAAAAAGCTGTGGATCCACATGCTGACAGGAGAATTACTTGTTGCTTTTCATCTGCCCCAGTGTCATTTGCCTGGAAAAAAATGACACATTCTTTCCACATACTGGGCCTAGTAAATAGTGACATGATGCCAGAAATTCTTACTCCAATTCAAAGACAAATGTTGCGAATGAATCTTTTCAGCGGCGTGTTTTTCTTTTATCACCACTAAAATAGCTCAATAAAGGTAGTTACCCTGTCCCCCCCATCAGTCACCCTTTAGTTACATGTGCATGGTACATGATCCTGACCCAGCTAGCACAGGGTGGTTCTTCGATCAAGCACAATCCCTGACAATCCTGTTTATTTACTTTTTTTTTTCTTTTTTCTTATGGATGGGGATTCACATGTACCAGAGATGGGGTGTGAAACCACTACGCGGAGGCCGGTATCCTGTCACCAGGTCACCTTTTACTTTCATGTGGAGAGCCCTTGACACCGATCCAGCTCCCTCAGAATCAGCTCTGAGTGAGCAGAACTTGATAGTCCTGTTTATTTTACACTCCTGTTTCTTTTTCTTTTTTAAAATTTTTCTTTTTTTTCCTTTTTTTAACCCCCACACTACCGCCTAACTGCGGTAGTGCTTATTTTTTTAACCCCCACACTGCCTAACTGCGGTAGTGCTTATTTTTTCCCCAGCACCCATGGTGTGTGTGTGTGTAGGTGTGAGACACAGTGAGGTACACAAGGTGCACGAACCTTCATTCAACTTCCACCACCAGGAAGATAGGAAATACCCGAGTGGCCAGTGACAAGCACTGCCCTTCACAAAAGGCAATGCTGTCTGATCAAACAGTGAAGGGGAGGGCAGGGATTAAATCAAAATAGAGTTGGAGGGGGAAACAATCCTGTTTATGTTTATCAGCCAGGACTCCCTGATTGGACCAGTTGAAAAACTCCAATTAGGTAACTCATACTCTAATAGATCTACCCAGCTGACTTCATTCTCATTACTGTACCTTCTTTACTGAATAACACTGGGAGCTCTATTTTTCATAAGTCATCTGGCCCATTGAGTCTGCAGCAACCCTCTGAAGAATATTCCACCCAGATCTACCCCATCTCCACAGCCCCAAATTTACCATTGCTAATCCACCCACCCTGCGCATCCCTGGACACTAAAGGATAATATGGCATAGCCAATCCACTAACCTGTACACTTTTCGACTGTAGGAGGAAACTGGAGCACCTGGGGAAACCCACAGAGATGTGGGGAGAACACGCAAACTCCACACAAGAGAGTTGCATGAGGCTGGAGTCAAACTCTGGACCTTGGCACTCAAAGTGCCCACCACTCTGCCATCCTGACACCCAGGATGTAAGAATATAGAGTTTTAATGGTGTACGAGAATATAGTTTATGCATTTGTTACTAGCATAAGAACCATAAGCAATACGAGTTGTCAGAGAATATTGTTATAAATACTTGTGACAAAGCTTTTTCATGATATTTATGTTGTTTTGTAATTTAAATGTAACAACACTTAAAATTGGACTCAAATAAAAAGTCATTGTATGAAATTGCTTGGCAGCAAAAGTTTAACGCAAGTGCATGTGTCTTTGGTATTGCAGTAATGTTAATAAATGCATCTGGCTCTGTCATCACATATAGTCATTCAGCAATTTTAACACAGCTTCTGAGTTTTGCTATTCTGTACAGTCGTGAAAACAAACAGGATTTGCAATGCTCCTCCACCATTTAATTGCAATGAATGACTGTATTGGTTCTTTTACCTGCAGTGCTATCGATCTTCCTGCTGGTTATAACTTGCATCATCACATTCCTTTAATGAACCTTCTGGTTGCAGGTTTTGTTTTCATTGTGAATACTTTTCAGAAGGTATGTTTGATTTCATAAATCTATGGTTGCCTTACTCCCCATTGAGGTTTTGCAATGACTGACCGGTTTGTCATTTTCTATTTATTTTTAGGCATACTTTGTATAATTTATTAGAAAGCAGCAGTGTTTGTTTTTTGAAGCTTGTTAGTTTTGGCTAATCATGACAAAATTATAATAGCAATGTCTGTTTGTTTACAGTTTTGAGTTCTGTAATTTCAAAATGTCAGTTTAATCCCTTCGTCTTTCAGAAACCAGTTTATAATAAACTCTTATTCATTGAGGTTTAAAGAGGAAGGTTGAACTGCAAATTTTGTAATTAAATTTAAATGTATTTTTAAGTGTGTAGTTATAGCACCTAATAATATAAACAATATGAACTTTGATAATTGTACACTTAACATTTGGTGTTACTACTTTTTAAAAAAAATTATTTGCTGGAATACTTTTAGTGATAGTCAATGCAAAAAGTGTTAACAGTTAGCTGTTTCAGAGTTATTATCTTCAAGCTTTTATTTCCATCCTGATTGCCTAAATTGCCCAATCTCATCCAGGAAGAGACTTGTGCCTGACTCCATATTTGTTGCAGTTTTCCAATAACTTTCTCAAATAGTCATTCTTAATTGTGAGCCTTAATGTGCAAGCTGTGATAGGTTATTCGCACACAATGACACTCACTCATTCCTAGCTGACATTTTTTCTTCCTTCATTCTCTCTGACACTGGATGCTGGATCTCAACTAATGCAGTTGAGAACAAAACTTAACATAGGTAATTTTAGCATCTTGCTGATCTAGAACTGATTAAAAGGATAGATTTGGGTAGTTTCCAGATGGTATGAAATTAAATACAATGGATGTCCAAAGAGACGAGGGAGTTCAGATACATAGATCTTAAAAATGTCATGAATAGCTCCAGAAAATAATCGAGAAGGCAAGTGGAATGCTGGCTGTTAGATTTAAGGCCTGGAGTACTAGGCTGAAGAAATTGTACTGCAGTTATATTAAACCCAGTTTAGACCTCACTTGGAGTACTGTAAGCAGATCGAGCAGCATAAATGGAAAATTTATGGAAAAAAACTTAAAGCGGCGAGGAGAGGGAAGGCTGATCAGAGGTTAGTAAGGCCTTCCAGAGCAAATTAAATGGCAGAGTATGGAAAGAATCAGGAATCTAACTTCGGGTACAGCAGATAAGAACTATTTTGGATGTAGGTTTGTTCGCTGAGCAGAAAGGTTCATTTCCAGACGTTTCGTCACCTTACTAGGTAACATCTTCAGTGGGCCTCATGTGAAGCAATGCTGAAAATTCCTGCTTTCTATTTATATGGTGGGTTTCTTTGGGTTGGGGATGTCATTTCCTGTGGTGATGTTATTTCCTGTGGTGAAGTTACTTCCCATTCCTTTTCTCAGGGGGTGGTAAATGGGGTCTAACTCAATGTGTTTGTTGATAGAGTTCCAGTTGGAATGCCATGTTTCTAGGAACTCTTATGCGTGTCTTTGTTTGGCTTGTCCTAGGATGGATGTGTTGTCCCAGTCGAAGTGGTGTCCTTCCTCATCTGTATGTCAGGAGACTAGTGAGAGAGGGTTATGTTGTCTTGTGGCTAGTTGGTTTTCATGTATCCTGATGGCTAGTTTTCTGCCTGTTTGTCCAATGTAGTGTTTGTTACAGTCCTTTGTAAATGACATTAGTTTTGCTTGTTGTCTGTGTAGGGTCTTTCAAGTTCATTAGTAGCTGTTTTAGTGTGTTAGTGGGTTTGTGGGCTACCATGATGCCAAGGGGTCTGAGTAGTCTGGCAGTCATTTATGAGATGTCTTTGATGTAGGGGAGAGTGACTAGGGTTTCTGTACGTGTTTTGTCTGTTTGTTTGGGTTTGTTGCTGAGAAGTTGGTGGACTGTTCATTGGGTACCCATTTTTTTTAATACACATGTATTTTCACCATTGCTTTGCTTGAGGCCCACTGAAGATGTTACCTCGTAAGGTAATGAAATGTCTGGAACTGAACCTTTCAGCTCAGCAAGCAAACCTACATCCAAAACCTCAACCTGAGCTACAAATCTTCTCAAAACTTGATCACTTTGAAAAGAGGGGCAGTTAACTCAGGTCTGGGATTGACCATGTAAGTGCACACAGTATACCAAAGAAGGTAAATGAGCTTGTTGCACAGATTTGAATTGGCATGAAGAAGTGGCTGCTAGGGGGTCAGGAGTAGGAACTAAATATTCTTAGATACTTGTCTACTGAAGAGTGAGGCAGGGTTGTCTTGTTTGTAAGATATAAAATGAAATTTGATAGCAAAGAGTGATTTAGAGTAAGCAGGCATAGAATCCGTGTGGGTAGAATTGAGGAACCACAAAGGAAGAAAGGCCTTGATGAGAGTTGTATTCAGGGTGTGACAAGGGGACATAAATTTAAGGTGAAGGGTGGAAGGTATGGGGGGATGTCAGGGGTAGGTTCTTTACCCAGAGAGTGGTGGGGGCATGGAATGCGCTGCCTGTGGGAGTGGCAGAGTCAGAATCATTGGTGACCTTTTAAGCGGCAATTGAATAGGCACATGGATAGGTGCTTAAGCTAGGACAAATGTTCGGCACAACATCGTGGACCGAAGGGCCTGTTCTATGTTCTATGGCTCACTAGCAGTAGTCAGTATTAAATTAAATTAGAGTGCCTAAAGTATGGAAACAGGCCCTTTGGCCCAACAAGTCCACACTGACCCTCCGAAGAGCAACCCACCCAGACCCATTCCCCTACATTTACCCCTGACTAATGCACCTTAACACTACAAGCAATTCAGCATGGCCATTTCACCTAGCCTGCATATCTTTGGACTGTGGAAGGAAACTGGAGTACCTGGAGGAAGCCAACCCAGACACTGGGAGAATGTGCAAACTCCACACGGACAGTCACCTGAAGCTGGAATCAAGCCCGGGACCCTGGTGCTGTGAGGCAGCAGTGCTAACCACTGAGCCACAGTGCCGACCATGCGCAGGATGAGAGTAAGAAAATAAGTTGGAAGTTAGGAAAGGTACGTAAGAAAGGCACTATTACAAAAATGGGGGATGTTCAACATGCAGGTGGACTGAGAAAATCAGGTTGATATCGGATCTCAAGAAAAGGAATTTGTGGAGTGTCTGAGATTTTTATTTGCAGTAGCAGCTTGTGATCGATTCCATTTGAGAACAGACAATTGTGGATTTGAGAACAGACAATAGTGATGTGTAAAGAGGCAGATTTGATTAGACTGTTTAAGGTGGAGCAGCCCTCCAGGATCAGTGGCCATAATATGATATAATTCAGGAGAAGTTGGAATCCAATCTAATAGTATTACAATTCAGTAAATGTTACGACAAATTATGTGAGGGAGGAAGTGGACAGGGCTGTTTGGTAGGGGAGCCAAGCAGGGAAGAGGGTAGAGCAGTCATGGCAGGAGTTTCTGGAGGTAATTTGGGAGGCACAAGAAAGAAGAAACACATACTAAGGGGAGGATGAAACAACCATGGGAAGTCAGGAACAGCAGAAATGCAAAAGGAAAAGCATACGATATGGTGCAAATTAGTGGTAAGCCAAATGTTTAGGAAGCCTTGGAAAGTCAGCAGGTAATAACTGAAAAAGCAATAAGTGGGAGAAGATGAATAAGCTAGCTAGTAATATAAGACAGTTGCAAGTTTTTTTTAGGATATCAAAGGTCAGAAAGAGGCAAGAGTGGACATTGCACCACTGGTAAATGAGGCTGGAAAAGTAGTAATGGGGAAAAAGAAATGGTGGATGAACTGAAAAAGGTACTTTACATCAGTCTTTAAAATAGAAGATAGTGCTGGAAGTTCAAGACAGTCGGTTGTAGAGGTGTGTGTGGAGGTGAGGCCACCACGAGAATAAAGGTGCTGGGGAAGCTGAAAGGTCTGAAGATAGATAAATCACCTGGGTTTGAGGAAATATACAATAGTTCCCCCCCCCCCCCCCCCCGTACTCGCAGGGAATACGTTCCAAGGCCTACCGCGGAAACCCGAAATCATGGGAAGGAGCGAACCTATTCATTTAAATGGGAGGAAACCGGAGCACCCAGAGGAAACCCATGTAGACAGTGGGAGAATGTGCAAACTCCATACAGACAGTTGCCTGAGGCTGGAATTGAACCTGGGTCCCTGGTGCTGTGAGGCAGCAGTGCTAACCACTGAGCCACTGTGCCGCCCATAAAGAAGGCAGCTCAAGTGAGGTGGGGGAAGCAAGGATCTAGCACAGCTTTAGAGGATTACAGGCTTGCTAGAAAGGAGCTCAGAAATTGACTCACTGAGGAGAGCCAGTAGGGGACATGAAAAAGGCTTGGCAAATAGGATTAGGGAGAACCCAAAGGCATTTTACTCACATGTGAGGAATAAGAGAATGATCAGGAAGATCAAGGATAGTGGAGGGAACTTGTGTGTGGAGTCCGAGCAGATAGGGGAAGCCCTAAATGAGTATTTTGCTTCAGTTTTCTCTAAGGAAAGGAACCTTGTTGTGAATGAGAACTTTGAGGAGCTGGGATACAGGCTTGACCAGATCAAGATTGATGAAGTTGACGTGCTGGAAATTTTGGCAAACATTAAGATTGATAAGTTCCCAGGGCCAGACCAGATTTATCCTCCGGGAAGCGAGAAAGGGGGTTGCTAAGCTGCTGGCGAAGATCTTTGCCGTCCCCACTCTCCATGGGTGTCGTACCGAAGGATTGAAAGGAGGCGAACGTTGTTCTGCTCTTCAAAGGACAATAGGGAAATCTCTGGCAATTACAGACCAGTCAGTCTTATGTCTGTGGTCAGCAAAGTTATGGAAAGAATTCTGAGGGATAGGATCTGTGACTATTTGGCAAAGCATAGTGTGATTAAAGGCAGTCAGCATGGCTTTGTGAGGGGCAGGTCATGCCTCACAAATCTTATTGAGTTCTTTGAGGAGGTGTCAAGACAGGTTGATGAAGGTCGAGCAGTGGATGTGGTGTATTTGGCCTTCAGCAAGGCATTTGATAGGCTTCCCCATGGTAGGCCTATTCATAAAGTCAGGAAGTATGGGATACAGGGAGATTTGGCTACCTGGATTCAGAGTTGTTTGGCTGACAGAAGGCAGAGAGTGGTTGTAGATGGAAAGTATTCTGCCTGGAGGTCAGTGTTGCGTGGGGTCCCACAGGGCTCTCTTCTTGGGTCTCTGCTGTTTGTAGTTTCCATAAATGAGTTGGATAAGGAGATTGAGGGGTGGGTTAGTAAATTTGCAGATGACACAAAGGTTGGAGGTGTCATTGATAGTATCGAGGGCTATTGCAGGCTGCAGCGTGACATATACAGGATGCAGAGCTGGGCTGAGAAATGGCAGATGAGTTCAACTTGGATAAATGCAAAGCGATGCATTTTGGAAAGTCAAACTCTAATGCTGAATATAGGATTAAAGACAGGATTCTTGGCAGCGCGGAGGAATAGAGGGATCTGGGTGTGCAAGTACATAGATCCCTCAAAGTTGCCATCAAAGTGGATAGGATTGTTAAAGCATATGGTGTTTTGGCTTTCATTTACAGGTGTATTGAGTTTAAGAGCCACGAGGTTTTGCTGCAGCTCTACAAGTCCCTGATGAGATCACACTTGGAATATTGTGTCTAGTTCTGGTCGCCCTACTATAGGAAAGATACAGAGACTTTTCCCCAGGGCAGGATTGACTGGTACGAGGGTCAAGATATTAGGGGAAAGGTATAGAGGAGACGTCAGAGGTAGGCTCTTTACGCAGAGGGTTGTGAATGCATGGAATGCATTGCCAGCGGTGGTGGTAGAAGCAGAGTCATTAGGGACATTTAAGCGACTGCTGGACAGGCACATGGAGAGCAGTGAGTTGAGGGGAGTGTAGGTTAAGTTACTATATTTTACATTAGGATTAAACCTTGGCACAACATCGTGGGCCAAAGGGCCTGTTCTGTGCTGTACTTTTCTATGTTCGATACCCTTTTAATCTCGGTACCAAATAAGTCTAATCGACACTAAGATTGGTTTATTACCCCTCTGAAAAAAAGACCAAGTTCGTAGTATCCTTGACAAAAAGAACAGCTTTTAGAAAAAAAGCTTTTTGAGACCTTCCCGCTGCCCCGCCTAAAAAAAAATCCATCAATACCAAAAGGTAGTATTGCTATCAAACCTTCAAAAACCTGGTTAGTAGTCTAAACGCACATATATACACTATACTAAACATGCACAACCACATGCAAAGTTAAAAATCACACAGCACTAGGTTATAGTCCAATAGGGTTAATTGGAAGCACACTATCTTTCGGAGCGCTGCTCCTTCATCAGGTGATTGTGCATCTCCAAATCATAACCACATGCAAATTCACTTTGCATAATTGAGTGCTTTTGGTGTCACCATGAATTCCTGTTACCTGTACATTTTTCTGGCAATAGCCCCTCAGGAGTACATCTCTCCTCATCCTTCAGCGTTATAGATTGAGAGGATCCTATGTCCCTTAATATTGTAACCTTTTTACCTGCTACTCATGGCCTATGTAAATAAACTGTACCCTTGATTGTATATTTTTTAAGCAGATCTGGCACTTCCTCCTTAATCAATCTCTGTACACTCTGAGGCAGGTGTCTAACTTACCTTGAGCTTCTTGTTACTAGTCCAACAAAACTTCCAGGTGGGTCCGGTTTTCCTACCTCTGACTTTCTCCGAGCCTACCAACACTGATTTTGTGTGGCCCACTCTATTACAATGAAAACACTGGAGCTTTTTGACTTCTTTGTTTCCCCTCTGGTTTCTTTTTTACCCTGTGGTAAATTATCTTTATGATCTTTACTGAGATCACACTTTCACTTTCTACGTGAGGAATTCTCTTTGCCCCAATTTCTATCTCTCATGGACTGAAATTGATTCTGGAAAACAGAGCTTTATGCACCAACACATCAGCTATTTCATAATCATCTGCTAACCTTGCTGTTTTAACTCTCTGTCTTCCCACATGAGTTCACACTACTTCCTCGCTATGGTTACCTTTAGCCTTTTATCTCCACCCTTGTAAGCTGACTTTCCTTTTTAGTTGTCAGTTTTTGAAATTCAAAAGTTCTCTCTTTTTCTTTCTGTTCTTCTGTTCTCTTTTTCACTCTCTTCTGCTTTTAATTGTGACTCAAACTGTTTCATTTCTGCTGCCCTTTCCTTATCTCTCACTTCTAAAATGAAGCAGCTTGAGTTAGTTGAACTCTTGCTATCTCTATAGATTCCGATGGTTTCTCAGCAAGTTTAAATGCTGAGCTTCTGCTGTAATTATCTCTCCTCACAGAAGAAGGCAGTTCCAATCCCAGCTTATCTGCTAATGCCTGCAGCTTGATTGTATTTCACCTTTTGCAAGATTTCCAAAGTTACCACATCCACTTCCAGAAAACTTTTCTGACGTCTGAAAGAGCCATTACTGTCCCAAGCTTTGTCTACCCAACCAAACCAACACCTGAAATGAAGAGACTGGCACCTACCACTCGCTGTCTAAAATCCCCCAAGGAGCCCCCAATCTGTTATGGACTGGTCCAGACCAGTGAAAACATTTCTTAAGCAGGCAGCCCAGACCATAACTTTGCAACTTGTACACTTACCGAAACAGTGAAAATTACCCGGAGTAAGTTAGCGATGTTTACTACCAGGTTTTAAAACAGACAAAAACTTATTCACAAAATTATACAATGAAACACAAAGAACAGAATAAAGAACCCCTACAGAACTCGGTCTATCCAAACTAGACTTAATTATGCTATTCCGAATATGTACAACAGTCCCAATAACCAACGTGTACAAATGGAACACATGCTTACAGGTTGAAGTTAGAAGGGCAGAGAGGGGGAGAGAGAGAGAGAGAGAGAGAGAGAGAGAGAGAGAGAGAGATTGTTTCCACACAGCTCACTGTTGAACTCCCAACTAGTTCTGGACTGAACTAAACTGCACAGTTAGAGAGCTGACCTATTCGTTATACAGGTCACTTCTAAAACATGACCACTTTGGCCTGAGGTCTCATCTGTTTACATATGAACAAAAATGTCTCTCAATATCCTTTAATCTCTGTACCAAACCAGCCTAGTTGGCACCAAGAGCAGTTTATTACATCTCTGAAGAAAAACCAAGGACATAGTAGCCTTGAGAAAACGAACAGCTTTTAGAAAAACGAAACTAGCTTTGTGACAATAGGGTGCAGAGAGTTTATGAAGAAGGATCGATAGTTGATGGGCAAAGTTGTAGTCATTGTTGTTATGGGTTGAAGTGTGTATATTTTAACACAAGAAGTGTCACGAGTAAGAGTGATGAACTTAGAGCATGGATAAGTACTTGGAGCTACAATGTTGTAGCTATTACGGAGTCTTGGATATCACAGGGTAGAAATGGTTGTTGGATGTTTGGGTTTTCGATGTTTCAAAAGGAATAGGGAGGGAGGTAAATGAGGTGGGGAGTGGCATTGCTAATCAGAAATACTATAATAGCTGCAGAAAGGGAGGTTGTTGAGGAGGGTTTGTCAGTATTGGTGGAAGTTGGAAACAAGAAAGGAGCAGTCATTTTATTAGGAGTTTTCCTCAGACCCCTCATGTAGCAACATAGACATGGAAACACAGATTGGGAGACAGTTTTGCAAAGGCGCAGAAGTAACAGGGTTGTTGTCATGGGTGATTTCAACTTCCCTAATATTGATTGTACCCTCTTTCGTGCAAATAGTTTTATTGGAGCAGATTTTGTCAGGTGTTTCCAGGAAGGATTCCTTACTCAACATATAGGCTGACTAGAGGGGAGGCCATATTAGATTTGGTGCATGGCAACAAACCAGGTCAGGTGTCAGATCGCTTGGTGGCTTAGCATTTTGGTGGTAGTGATCACAATTCCCTGACCTTTACGATAGTCATGGAGAGGGATAGGAGAGAGAGCAGATATATTTGGGGAAATGCACAACAGAAATATGGAGGTTGTTTAGAAAGCACTTGTTTCAACTGTTCAATAGGTTTGTCCAGTTTAATAGGTTTGAACTGGGGCCAGGTGGTGAGTTTCATCACCCTCTGGGCAGTGATGGGTGATCACCCTGAAGAATCACCCCAGTTCAATAGGTTTGTCCCACTGAGGCAAGGAAGGGATGGTAGGGTGAAGGAAACTTGGATGACGAGATGTGGAACATCTAGTCTGGAGGAAGAAGGAAGCTTACTTAAGGTTGAGGAAGCAAGGATCAGACAGGGCTGTAGAGGGTTACATGGTAACAAGGAAGGAACTAAAGAATGGACTTAAGAGAGCAAGAAGGGGGCATGAAAAAGCCTTGGCAGGTAGGATTAAAGAAAACCCCAAAGCATTCTACATTTATGTGAGAAACAAGAGGGTGGCCAGAGTGAGGATAGGGCCAATCAAAGATAGTGGAGGGAACTTGTGTCTGGAGTTGGAAGAAGTAGGGGAGGTCCTTCGTGAAATATTTACTTCAGTATTCATGAATGAGAGGGACCTTGTCGTTTGTGAGAACAGCATGAAACAGGCTGATACACTCAAACAGGTTGATGTTACGAAGGAGGGTGTGCTGAACATGTTCAAAAACACAAGGATAGATAAGTCCCCTGGGTCATATGGGATTAGATTTAGATTACTTACAGTGTGGAAACAGGCCCTTCGGCCCAACAAGTCCACACCACCCCGCCGAAGCGCAACCCACCTATACCGCTGCATATACCCCTTACCGAACACTAGGGGCAATTTAGCATGGCCAATTCACCTGACCTGCACATCTTTGGAGTGTGGGAGGAAACCGGAGCACCCGGAGGAAACCCACGCAGACACGGGGAGAATGTGCAAACTCCACACAGTCAGTCACCTGAAGCGGGAATTGAACCCGGGTCTCTGGCGCTGTGAGGCAGCAGTGCTAACCACTGTGCCACCGTGCCGCCAAAGGATATACCTAAGGTTGCTACAGGAAGCAAGGGAAGAGATTGCTGCGCCTTTAGTGATGATATTTGCAGCCTCACTGTCCACTGGAGTAGTACCAGATGATTGGACGGTGGCAAATGTTATTCCTTTGTTCAAGAAAAGGAATAGGGATAATCATGGGAAGTGCAGACCAGTTTTCCGTCAGTGGTAGGCAAATTATTGGAGAGGATTCTGATAGACAGGATTTATGATTATTTGGAAAAGCATAGCTTGATTCGAGATAGTCAGCATGGCTTTGTGAGGGGTAAGTCATATCTCACAAATATTATTGAATTCTTTGAGGATATGACAAAACACATTGATGATGGAGTGTTCCATGTGGTGTATATGGATTTTAGCAAGATTCCCCATGGAAGGCTCATTCAGAAAGTAAGGAGGCATGGGGTACAGAGAAATTTGGTGGTCTGGATTCAGAATTGGCTGGCCTATTGAAGATAGAGGGTGGTAATAGATGGAATGTTTTCAACCTGGAGCTCAGTGATCAGTGGTGTTCTGCCAGCATCTGTTCTAGTACCTCTATTCTGGTACCTCCTGTTCTTTGTGACTTTTTATCAATGACTTGGATGAGGAAATGGGAGGATGGGTTAGTAAGTTTGCTGATGACACGAAGGTTGGTGGTGTGGATAGTTTGGAGGGCTGTTGTAGATTGCAGCGGGACTTTGGGGGCGGCACGTTGGCACAGTGGTTAGCACTGCTGCCTCACAGCGCCAGAGACCCGGGTTCAATTCCCGCCTCAGGCAACTGACTGTGTGGAGTTTGCATGTTCTCCCCATGTCTGTGTGGGTTTCCTCCGGGTGCTCCGGTTTCCTCCCACAGTCCAAAGATGTGCAGGTCAGGTGAATTGGCCATGCTAAATTGCCTGTAGTGTTAGGTAATGGGTAAATGTAGGAGTATGGGTGGGTTGTGGACTTGTTGGGCCGAAGGGCCTGTTTCCACACTGTAAGTAATCTAATCTAATCTAATTCTTTGAAACATTGACAAGGTGAAGAGCTGGGCGACGAAGTGGTAGATGGAGTTCAACCTGGAAAAATGTGAAGTGATTGATTTTGGAAGGTCAAATTTGAATGCAAAATACAGTGTTAAGGGCAGGAATATTTGGCGGTGTGGAGGAACAGAGGGATCTTGGGGTCCATATCCATAGATCCCTCAAAGTTCCACCTAAGTTCATAAGGTTATTAAGAAGGCATATGGTGTGTTGGCTTTCATTAGCACAGGATTGAGTTTAAAAGCCACAAGGTTATGCTGAAGCTGTATAAAGCGCTGGTTAGACTACACTTGGAATATTGTGTTCAGTTCTGGTCACCTCGTTATAGGAAGGATATGGAAGCTTGAGAAGGGGTGCAGAGCAGACTTACCAGGATGCTGTCTGGACTGGAGGGCATGTCTTATGATGAAAGCTTGAGGGAGCTGGAGATTTTCATTGGAGTGAAGAAGGATGAGAGTTGACTTGATAGAGGTGTATAAGATGTTGAGAGACGTAGACAGAGTGGATAGCCAGAGACAATTTCCCATGGTGGAAGTGACTATCATGAGGAGGCATAATTTTAAGGTTATTGGAGGAAGTTTTAAGGAAGATGTCAGAGCTAGGTTTTTTCACACAGCGTGGAGAGTGTGTGGAATGCACTGCCAGAGTGGTGGTAGTGTCAGATACATTAGGGTCATTTAAGTGACTCTTGAATAGGCAGATGGATGACAGTGAAATGAAGGATAGTTTGATCTTAGAATAGGATTAAAGGTTGACAAAATGCTGAAACTGTGGTGTACTGTTCTATGTTCTATATACTATAGTCTGGCTAGCCCAACCTCACTTGTTAAGATTTTATAATCAATTATTAAGGATGACATTAAAGGGTGCTTGGAACTACATGGTAAAATAGGGCTGAGTCAGCATGACTTTATCAAGAGATCAACAGATCTGTTAGAATTCCTTGAGGGTATAATGAGCAAGTTAGACAAAGGACAGCCAATTTGGATTTCCAAAAGCCTTTGACAAAGTGCCGCACAGGAGGCTGCTATATAAGATAAGAGCCTAAGGTTAGGGGCAAGCCACTGGCATGGATAGAGGATTGACTGACTGGCAGGAGGCAGAGAATGGAGATGAACTGGTCTTTTTGGGATGGCAACCAGTAACTAGTGAAGTTCTGCGGGGAACCGTGTTGGGACCACAACTACTTATCTTACATATACATGATGTAGATGAAGGATTTGAGGGTATTGTTGCTAAGTTTTCAGCTGAGACAAAGGTGGTGGAGCAGGTAATGTGGAGGAAATGGAGTGGCTACAGATAAACTTGGACAGACCAGCTGTGTGGGCAAAGAAATGGCAGATGGATTACCATGTAGGAAAATGTGAGGTTATGCATGAAAAATTGAGACATAGCAGCCTTTACCCAGTTGAAAAATAAGCTAAAATCTGAAGCATAAGAAGCCTGCAAACAAACTACGCCAATTGATCCCTACTGGCCCCTGTCTAATAACATCAAAATTCACCTTGCCCCAATTTAGAATTTGAACCTGTGAACCTGTTAATTTTTAAAAAATTAACAGAACTATGGTCACTGGTCCCAAAGTGCTCCCCCACTGTCACCTCAGTCACCTGTACCTGCCCTGTTTCCCCAGAGCAACCCCAGTAGGACCCTCTACATACTGCTTGAGGAAACTTTCCTGAACATGCTTAACAAATTCCACCCCATCTAAGCTCTATGACAGTATCAGGCCATGTTAGGAAAAATTAATATCCCTTATTATGACAACCCTATTGTTCCTGCAAGTCTCACCAATCTCCCTACATAAGATAAGAATCAGATTTAATATCGGTTGACTGTTTGGATGTGTAAAATACAACACCAATAATGCCAGATTAAGGGGGATTGATGTAAGATTAAGGAACCCCATATTCCAATGGCTTAGTTTTAGTGTAAAATAAACTATTTTATGACTTTGTCTTTGTAATGATATTTCCTCTTATGGGAGAACGTAGAAGTAGTGTCTCAGTTTACAAATAAGTGATCGTCCATTTAAAGCAGAGTTGAAGAAATTTTCTTTTCTGAGGGTTGAGATTCTTTGGAATTTCTTTCCTCAAAAGGCAGTGAGTGCAAAATCTTTAAACATTTTTACAGCTGACATTGATAAATTTTTGATTATGAAGAGAATGAAAGATTTGTGGCTAAAAGGCTGTGGTGAAGTAATGGTTCATGTTGTCGACAAAGCGTTTATTACACACAATAATCAAACTGTTGATATTATTTTTGATTAATTTTGCATAATTACCAGAGCTGAGATTCTGAGTAGCCGACAGAAGTTAAAAAAAAACTTTTAACTTGTATTTGTGAGGAAAGTTGTGTGGAACAGAGCACAGTGGATCAGGAATATTCCTGATGAAAATGAAATTCTCGAAACTTCGACTTTCTTGTTCCTAGGATGCTGCCTGACCTGCTGTGCTTTTCCAGCAACACACTCTTCGACTCTGATCTCCAGCATCTTCAGTCCTCACTTTCTCCAAGGTGAACCTTTTAAAGTCAAGTGTAGTGGTCCTTATCAAATCAAAAAGAAACTGATTGAGATAAATTATTTGATAAGAATGCCAGATATAAGGAAAATTCAGAGTGCATCATATGAATATGTTCAAATAATATTTTGATATGGAAGGAAAGCAAAAGTAGAATATGTTATTGGTTACGACACAAAGTGTAGAACCAAATTCAGATGTTTCTGAATTTGACATTCCTCAATTTAAATTAGACAGTGAAGAAGTTCTCAAAAACTGGGTATAAATTACTGAATCACCTTCCAGAGGAAAATCAATATAAATTGAAAGAATTATTATAATCACGTGGGGAGATATGTGAGAATAAGCTGGGAAGTAGTAAATGGATTATGCATAATATAGACATAGGACATGCTGTTCCAGATAAACAACATTCTTACAGGCTTAACCCTCTTAAAATTAACATTTGTTCAAAACAAGATTGAATGCATGCTCAGAGATGACAAAATTGATGTGAGTTGCAGTAAATGGAGCTTACCCATAAGCAACGGCGCTGAAACCAGATGGTCCCCAACTATGATGTGTGGATTCATCACAAATTCTTTGCAGTTGAAAAAAAAAAGATTCCTATCCTATTCAATGTTTGGAAAGCTATATTGAGCAGATGGGACGAACAACTTCTATTTTAGACTTACTCAGAGAATATTGACAGGTATGAGGGGGACAGAGCTTTAAACTGAGGGGTGACAGATATAGGACAGATGTCAGAGATAGGTTCTTACTCAGAGAGTAGTAAGGGCATGGAACACCTTGCCTGCAATGGTAGTAGAGTTGTCAACATTAAGGGCATTTAAATGATCATTGGATAAAAGTATGGATGATAATGGAATAGTGTAGGTTAGATTGGCTTCAGATTGGTTTCACAGGTTTCTGGCTGTATGTTCTATGTTCTACATAGGTAATTTTATTCAAAAGAGTTGAAGGAAACTTTGTCTTTGGTGACACCAAATGGACTATACCAGTTTAAAGTCATGCCATTTGGTATGAAGAATGCACTAGCTGCATTTCAAAGACTAATTGATATGGTAATTTTGGGACTGCCCAATTGTGTGGTGGTCTGGTGCTTTTTTTTTGTCTCACATGGAAGGAACATTTGGAGAATCAATCGGAATTGTTTGATCGATTTCAGAAGGCGGGCTTGGTGATAAACCCACTTAGGAATGAGTTTGCAGAAGCCAAAATCATGAGGCCATATCATTGGATATGAAAAGATCACCCCATGGGATATGAAAACAAAGGTTATTGGAGAGTTTCGCAAGCATTTGGGACTGAATGATTTTTATGGAAAATTTGAACACAATTTTGCACCACTGATTTCACTTTTGAAGAAGTGCAGAAAATTTCAGTGGACACTGGAGTGCCAGAAAGCATTTGACAGTCTGAAAACTGTGTTGACCGCTGCTCTGGTGTTAGCAACACCTAACGACACAAAGCCATTCAAGGTGGCTATTGATGAAAGTAGTGTGTGAGTCAGTGCTGCACACTTTCAAGAAGATGACGAGAGAATAGAAAGACCTGTTGGGTATTTCTCCAGCAAGTTGAATATGCATTAAAAGAAACATTCCGCCATTGAGAAAGAGGCCTTGAGTTTGGTGTTGGCATTGCAACATTTCAACATTTATGTTGTCAATATATTCAGGTCATAACTGCTTAACGTGTTTGAAAAATAAGCTAAAATACCAGACAGTTTAGATGGAGTTTATTGTTCTAGTCAATCAATTTGAAAATTATAAACATGGAGCCTGTTAACCGATATGTTGACATGACTTTGATGCAGAAAGATGGAGGAGTTCAGTGGTGGTGGCTGAAGCGGACTATGCTATCGACTGTTTGGTTTAATGGAATCTGTATATGTGTATGTGCATATGTATATAATGCAGTATATGAATGCTGTGAGACTGTAGGTTTTGAAAATGAATCTATCTTTGCATATTGATGCAAGGTGGGGGGGTAGGTGTGACAAGATGTGCCTTTAAGAGGGATTTATTCTGTGGTGCTTCCTTTTGAATGGGGTTGTTGTAAATCTGATGTTGGAGTGTTTGCTCCATGGAAAGCAGAGTAAATCGCTTTGTTTGTTTTTTAAAAGTGGGCAAAAGAACCTTGCATGGGTAGAGTCAGGCTCATACAAACCAAGTTTTAGTTTTGCTTTCAGTTGTTGAAGCTGCTAGATAATGTTCACTGCCTCTCTCTCTTTCTCTGCTGCTGCAAAAGCTTAAGTTCTGTCTCTGCTGCTCGACCCCTCTTTTTTGGTTTCTCCTTTTTCTTGGGCTGGAGATAACAACATGTGAGTAAATCTGTTTTGCTGCATTTGCCTTTGCGAAGTGTGTGTTAATGGGCTGGTGCTGTATTGGAACAGTCAATCAGTCATAGTTTAAAATACGAATTATTTTGTTAACAATTTCAATAGAGTTAAACAAAAAAAACTAACATCACTTTATCCTTTAATTGCTGTGTAGGAATAGTGTGTTTTACTTAAAGCTGAGTAATTTGGCCAATCAAATCCCATCCAGAATGCAGCACCTCATGCTTGCCTTTAACCTAAAAGTTAGATTTGAGGCTGTCTTCTTGATATATTTTGAAGGGATGTGGCTTGGCCTATAACACTTTGAATAAAGCAGGTGCTAAGTATTTAGGTATATCATTATCTGACTCATTTCATTCCATGTTTGAGAAGATTGGAGAAGGGCATGTGAAAAGGCTACACGAAAGTGATAGGTTGAGACCTGGGGCGTGCATGCCAAGGAATTATATTCAGTTCAAGTTACTGATAAATACTTTTGTTACGCAACTAAGTTAACTTACTGCTGAGTTAGCTATTACTCAGCATGCTACTTTGTAAAATGATTTGAGAATCATGAAAATAACAGAACTGGAGCTGCTATTTCTGACAGAGTAGCTAATTCAGATTTCAAATATGAAATATCTAAATATTTAGCAACCTTATAACTGATTTTATTTTGACATTTTTTGAATTCTATTGTCAGCTTGAAAAATTCATCTTTCTAATAGGATAAAATACATTCTTTTAATAAAGCAGACCAGTTTAATGAAACCAAGAACTGTGGACGCTAGAAATCTGAAACATGAACAGAAATTGCTGGAGAAACTCGGCAGGTCTGGCAGCATCTATGAAGAAAAAGCAGAGTTAATATAATCAAGTCCCGCTCTCAAAATGTGTAATTGGACTTGAAACATTTACTTTGCTTTCTCTCCATAAGCCAGTTTTGATGTTATTTTGCATGTTAATACCCTGACCTTTTGGTAATGCGTCATAAAATTTTGATAAATTCCATTTCTTAGCATGTCATGTTCTCGAATAAATTAAGTTGAAACTGCTTCTCTTTCTTAATCAACTTTGAATTATCCATTATCATACTTACAATAATATTACACGTTTCTGAAAGGACAATCAATTAGGTATTTCCACAGAATTTATCCAGATATATTACCGAAAATTGATAACTTGATAGGTTCTTTCTAGCCCACATAAAGCTCTATTTTAACAACTGTCACTATATTCATCTAATGAGTCATTTAATTATACAATACTTTAAGTAAAAGTACTCCTCATCAGTCCATAATGTATACTGTCCCTGAGGGAAGGTATTTTGACTCATAATAATTTTTCTTTATCTCTTTAATCTCTTTTTGTTTACTCTTTTTTGAAAATAAGTTCCTTCACTTTTTAATTCACCCAGATTTGATATTTTCTTCATCTTCCTCCTCTTCCTTGAAATCTTCCCTCCAATAAAGTCTCTGAATTTTGTTTCTTCTTAAGTTGTGCCCTGCCCAGATTCACTACTTCCAAGTATGTTCAGCATTTTTTATTGTTCATTTTTCACAGTACTTCTTCTGTATCTTTTGGGGTCCAACTGATTCTCTTTTCTTTTTCCACTGAACCCACAATTTAGCAAGTTGGTCTCCTTTTTTCACAAGACCCACATCTAACATCCGTATAAAACAATACTCTAAATCAAGCCCTTTCGAAGTTCCACCTTGAGTTGTTTAACTTTACAGTTAGTGAAGCCACTTCATACCTTGTTTTTATTGCTATCCTTGTTCTTACTTCTTGGCTGCATCTTCCATCTCCAGATATTATGCGATATATTATTTGAATTTTAGATCTCTGTTTTATAAATGCATAAATATTTCTTGATGATTTTTGAGATATGCATGCATCGCTTTGGAGCTTGTCAGTGTTCCCTTGCATTCCAAGGTTCATGCTTGCTGTCACTCATCTGTCCACTGACTCTTAAAATGCTTATTCAGTACTTGGGTCAAGTGCTTTGTCTTCTGCAAATCTAACTGATATTCGCGTTAATCTCCCAGTTGTAACACTAGAATCTATTTTTAAGTGCAGCTTTGCTATTATTGATTCTGCACAGACATTGGAGAAGGTTGCTCTAATGTACAGATTTCTTGAATCATCTAACTATCCAGCCAACTCCAATGTCTTTCAACACTGCTAAGTGTTTAATCTAGTTAATCCAATCAAATGTCTTTTCCTTTTACTTATGTTATTTAGCAATATTTTGCAGAAATCCAAAGCCAGTTGCTAAATAATTAAAGAATCTAAGCTAAGATTTCTATCGTTAAATATCATTTGTGGTGCTGATATACATTAAGGGGATATATTACTATGACATAGGGCAGAAGACTATGTCTACAAATGTTTGCTGTGTTTCTAGGGAGAAGGATGAGCCTTTTTTGACATGTACTATGAGTTAGAATATCACCGGCTCAAACCTTATTCATGCCACAGGAAATGGCTATCTCCAATATGAGGCAATCTAACAACTCCCATTGATATTCAGTCATGTTACCATCACTGATTCCTCCACTATCAACATCCTGGCGGTTACCATTGACCTGAAGCTCAACTGGGCTTGCCACATGAATGTGGTGACTGTAAGAGCAGGTCAGAGGCTAGGAATACTACAGCGAGAAACTTAACTCCTGACTCTCCAAAGCCGTTTCACCATCTGCAGAGCACAAGTCATGAGTGTGGTGGAGTACTTCCCAGATGCCTGGATTGGTGCAGCTGCAACAACCCTCAAGAAGCTTGGGGCTATCCAGGACAAAACATCCTGCTGATTGGCACCATGTCCATAAGCATCAACTCCTCACACCGCTAGTGTTCAGTAACAGCAGTGTGTACTATCTACCGGATGCAGTGCAGAAATTCAAAAAGCTCCTTTGAAATCCACAAACACTTACATCTGGAAAAATAAGGGCAGAAGGTATGTGAAAACATCACCACCTGCAAGTTACCTTCCAAGCCATACACCATCCTGTCTTGGAAATATATTGCTGTTCCTTCATTGTTAGTGGCAACAATTCTGGAATTCTCTGCCTTAGGCCATTGTGGATCAACCTACAACACTTGGGCGGCAGTGGTTCAAGGAGGCAGCTTCCCATCACCTTCTCAAGGGCAATGATGCTGACCTAACTAGTGACTCCAACATCCCATGACTGAATTTTAAAAAGACACAAGCTGTATAACTTCATTTAAGTTGGTGCCAGTGCATTACTGAGAACATGCTTCTTTCTCAAAAGTCTTGTCTGTTTATTTGACCTTAGTCTATAATTTATATAGTTCTATAGCCTATTTGAATATATTTTAACAAATTCTACTGGCGTTCCGGCTGGACTTTTCCTCATGTAACTCTATCAAAGAGGATTAACTGACCATATGTTTAGTTTGTTTCTTTGTAGGATTTTGTTGTATGCATGCAGGGTCATAAAAAGTTACAGAAGAAGGCCCTTTGGTCCATGATGGTTACACCATTCAAGAATAATTATTTAACTATTCTAATCCCATTTTCCAGCACTTGGCCTATAGCCTTACGGGCCTTGGCATTGCCAGTGTACATCTAAATATTTAAGTGTTATGAGGATTTCTATCTCAATCACCCATGCAGGTAGTGGGTTCGAGGTTCGCTCCAACCTCTGGGAGAAAAAGGTTTTCCTTATATCTCCTCTAAACCTCCCTTCCCTTCAATCTGTACTCCCTGCTGAATGATCCCTTCATCAAGAGAACCCTTCTTTATGTCTACTTTCTGTATGCCCATACAGCCCAAGGAATATCCTGGTAAATCACCTCAGCACCCTCTCTATTGGTATCGTATCCCTCCTACAATGTGGATTGCAGAACTGCATGCAGTACCCTAACCTAACCAATGGTTCTAGCATAACCATCCTGCTTTTAACATCTATGCCTTGGCTAATAGATGCAAGTACATCTTCTTCAACACCTTATTCACTTTAAGGGACCAGCATACTTGCACATCAGAGTCCATCTATCTTTGGTACTTCCCAGGGTCCTACCATTCATCATGCATTCTCTTGCCTTGGTTATCCTGACCAAATGCATCACCTCACATTTCTTTGAACTGAATTTCATTTACCACTGATCTGCTAACCTGACCAGCCTATCTATATCCACCAATTTTTATATCATCTGTAAACTTACTGATCAATCCTCCTACATTTAAAAAAAAAATGAATAATTTATATACACCACAAACAGCAAGGGCCCCAACACTGACCCCTTTGGGATCCCATAGGACAAAGATTTGCAGGCAGAAAACCAGCTGTCAATCCTATGCTTCCTGCCACTCAGCCAATTGTGGATCTAGTTTGCCATATTCGCTTGGATCACATGGGCTCTTACCTTTGCTATCAGTCTCCCATGCGGGACATTGTCTAAAGCTTTGCTGAAGTCTTTGCAGACTACATATATACTTGGTCACCTCTTTCAAAAATGTCAATCAAATTGGTTAGACAAGACCTCTCCTTAACAAATCTATGCTGACTGTTCGATTAATCCCTGCCTCTCCAAATGTACCTCAGAATTTCTTCCAATAGTTTCCCCACTTCCAAGGTCTGACTGACTGACTGACTGACTGACTGACTGACTGACTGACTGACTGACTGACTGACTGATTGGCTTGTGGTTTCTTGGTTTATCCTTTCCTTCTTTGTATATAATTTATTGCATGCATGGAATTAGATTCAGCTGCACAGTGCCTTATTGAAATCCAGTATGATATATGAATTACTGCTCCACCTTCTATTTTGAATCGTTGATCATAATTATAACCATTCCTATGATTTTTGCTGGAATGAAGACCTCTTCGTCAAGATTATTTACATCTAGTGAATAGCTTTTGAACTGTATATGATTGAATCCATTACTCTTACTCTTCCTTCTTCTATTTTTTCAATTCAATTCATCACATAAGGGTGACGCTTGCTAGGCTACCATTTATTGCCCATCCCTAATTGCCCAGCATTAAAAGTCAACCACATTGCTGTGGGTCAGAAGTCACATATAGACCAGACCAGGTAAGGATAGCAGTTTCCTTTCCTAGAGGGCAAAAGGCAACCGGATGGGTTTTTCCTGACAATTGACAACAAATTCGTGGTCATCATTAGACTCTTAATTCCAGATCTTATTTTCTTATTGAATGCACAAGCTTCCATCTGTCATGGTGAGATTCTAACCCAGCCCCCCCAGAGCATTACCTAGGTCACTGGATGAACAGTCCAACGATGGTACCATGAGATCATTGCCTTTCCCAGTTATATTCCACTTCAGAATTAGAATCCCTACTATGTGGAAACAGGCTCTTCGGCCCAAGTCCACACTGACCCTCTGACGAGTATCCCACCCACACCCATTCCCCTACATTTACCCTGACTCATGCACCTGATCTATACATCCGTGAGCATTATTGGTAATTTAGCATGGCAAATTCACTTACCCTGCACGTCTTTGGATTGTGGGAGGAAACCCACACAGACACGGGGAGACTGTGCAAACTCCACATAGACAGTTGCCTGAGGCTAGAATCGAACGGGTTTCTGGTTGCTGTGAGGAGTGCTAAACACTGTGCCACTATGCCACCCAACTTCCCCTTTATCCATCCCAATACTGCTGCTTTTCTCAAGTTCCTTTTCCTTTCCCTCTTGCATATGTCTGCAGCATCTCTTTAAGTTGGTTGACAGATGACTTCACCTTTCCCATTAATGTAACCTTCCCACTTGGCTACACCTGTATCATTTGTTCTGCGAAGTGTGACATAAAGGCGATACCTTATTCTGCTCCCATTACTTCCTGTCTACCTTTGAATATCTCATCTTGCATCTTATTTAAAATCCTTGATAATAGCGTTCACTTTTTGTTTTAATCTCTGAGATACCTTCACTGCTTTTCTCTTCAATTTTTCAAGTAGACAACTTAAACCGTGCTTTCTTCCTTTTAGGTTTGACTGTCTTTGTATGCTCTCTTATTTGCTCTCACTGTATAAACACCCCAGTGCACATCTAAACTACTCCTTAACCTTCAAATGCCTGTTTGGTGCTGTTGTGTTTGTCATGGATGAGGGTGTCTCTGTTCACTTCCTTGGTATTTCATGCTACTGCCATCCTGCTTTCCATGTGTAATGCTACTTCCTCACGTATCCATCCTTGAAAACTGACATTACCACAAGTTATTTAAAACACTTCAGATTTTCAACTGTACAGTCTTGGACCATGCATTCACTTCAGAGCTTTTCTACAGGTACTGGACTGCTTAATTGCACCTTCACACTCTAACGTAGTGCAGCACTGGACCTGGATTCAATTCCAGGAGTTTGCACATTCTTTGTTGGTTTCTCTGGGTGCTCCAGCTTCTTCCTACAGTCCAAAGATGTCCAGGTTAGGTGATTGACCGTGCTAAATTGTCCATAGTATCCAGAGTTGTGTAGGCTAGGCCAGTTAGCCATGGTAAATATGGAGCTATGAAGATTGTGTGGAATGCTGTTTGAAGGATCAGTGCAGGCTCCTTGGACCGAACACCTTCTTTTGGCACTGTAGGGATTCTGTGATTCGGTGACATATACTTGCATGAACATGAAAGTAGGAGCCGGCTGCTGTGCATGAAATCTGCTGCACGATTCCATACAATCATGACTGACTTGATCTGAACTTGGCCTCAACTCCATGTCCTGGTCGGTTCCTCATTACTGTTGATGGTGAGGAATCTGTTTCAACTTTGAACGTGATCATTACTCAGCTTCACAGCTGATTGGAACATATAATTCAAAAGATTCATGACACATTAAGAGAAGAAATTTCACCTAATCTTCAGCTTATGTTACCCCTTCTTCTGAAACAATACCCCTCATTTCAGATTTCCCCATGAGGGAAGTATCCTCTCAGCATCTACCTGTAAAAGATCTCTCATCCTTCAAATAAAGGCTGTTGCCTCAGTTGACTGCTCTGGAAGATGCTGCCCCAGGGTCTCATCTGTCATTGGCATTGAGCTGGTTCAGGCAAGATCAGCACTTGACACACTTCACAATATACCAATGTCAGAGGGAAGTCAGAGACCTTCTCCTCAAGAACAAACACATTTCTTTCTTAATGATGGAGTGAAGCTGAATGACATTGGTTAATGCAACATTGAAGTTTTCTCCATGATGGGAAAAACTAAAGCAGTTGCATTCAGACCACATTGAACTTCTAACTCTGTGTTGTAGCCATTGCCAAAGTTATTTACTTCCATTTCTGGGATAGCTTGCTAACGAGTGTAGTTGGTACTGATTTGCTGCATGCCTTTGAAAACTTGAACAGATTGGGGTTGTTTTCCTAGCAGCGGAGGAAATTGAGGGGGAACAGGATTGAGATGGACAAAATTATAAGGGGTATAGATAGTACACTGGGAAGGAACTTACTCATTGGTGATGGCTCAATGATCGGATAGGATAGATTTAAGGTAAGGGGCAGGATGTATAGAAGGTATGTACCTTCCATCTATAGAGTGTGGGAATCTGGAATTCACTACCTGTAAGGGTGGTAAAGACATTTAAGAAGTATTTAGATGTGAACTTGTGATGGCAAGGTATTCAAGATTGTGGGCAAAGTGCTGGAAAGTGACTGGTGAAGTGTCTTTTAGGTGCTTGTAGACCTTTTAATTCCAAAATTGGCTGAGTTAGAAGAAAGAGGGTAATGGTCAATGGATGTTTTTCAGGCTGGAGGAAGGCTTACAGTGACATTCTCATGGAAGAATTATAAATAGTGCGGAAGACAGTGTAGGAGTTTGGAAGGGCATAGACAAGTTGGTAGAATTTGGCATATTGCTGGCAGATGAGTATCAATGCAGAAAAGTGTGCTATGATGCATTTTAGTAATAAGAACATTGGAAGATAATACAAAATAAGGAATGGTGCAGCAGCAGAGGAATCTGGTGTTTATATGCACAAATCATTGAAAATGGCAGAATAGATAGAGCTGTAAGAAAAGTACAGAGCATCCTCCTTTTTCTTTTTTAATGAGGGAATACAGTACAATGAGTAAGAAGATGATGTTGAAATTGTTATGTTTCAGCTGGAAGATTGTATATAGTCCTAGGGGCTATATTAAAGGAAGGATGGTAATGCTTTTGAGAGCATGTCGAAGCTGTTGGTAAGAATATTACCAGAGTGAGGAACTTCAATTATGAGTTTAGATTGAAGGATTGGGACTGTACTCTGTTGGAAGAAGAAGACTGATTGATTGATTGAGGGGGTTCAAAATCATGAGCAGGCTGATTAGAGTGGACAAGGAGAAACTGCTCCTACTCAAAAAAAAAGAACAAGAGGGTGTATGTTTAATGTGATCTGCAAAAGAAGAGAGAACCCAGGCAATTATAGACCAGTGAGCCTTATGTCTGCTGTAAGAAAAGTTTTGGAAAATATTATGAGAGAGGATTTATAATCATCTAGCAAGCAACAATTTCATTGGAAATAGTCAACATGGATTCGTCAAAGGCAGGTTGTGTCTCGCAAATCTCATTGAGGTTTTTGAGAAGGTGACCAAGCATGTGGATGAGGGTAGGGCAAGTTGATGTGGTGTACATGAATTTCAGCAAAACCTTTGATAAAGTTTGATATGGTAGGCTACTGGAGAAAAATGCAGAGGCATGGAATTGAAGGTGATTTAGCAGTTTGCCTTCTTACAGAAAGCCAGTTCCTAATCCAATGAGTGGTGCTTGATGGAAAATATTCAGCCTGCAGTCCAGCAGTCCAGTTACTAGTGGTGTGCCACAAGGATCTGTTTTGGGACTATAGCTGTTTGTCATTTTTACAAACGACTTGGTGCAGGCATAAGAGGATGGGTTAGTAAGTTTGTAGATGATGCTAAAGTCGGTGGAGTAGTGCATAGTGTGGAAGATTGTTGCAGGTTGCAGGGAGACTTGGATAAACTGCAGAACTGGGCTGAAAGGTGGCAAATGGAGTTCAATGCAGCTAAATGTGAGGTGATTCACTTTGGGAAGAACAATGGGAAGGCAGAATATTGGCTCAATGGAAAGATTCTTGGTAGTGTGGATGTGCAGAAGGATCTTGGTGTCCATGTACATCGATCCCTGAAAGTTGCCACCCAGGTAGATAGGCATATGGTGTGTTCGGTTTATTAGTAAAGGGTTTGAGTTCTGGAGCTGTGAAACCATGCTGCAACTGTACAAAACGCTAGTGCGGCCTCACTTGGATTATTGTGTACAGTTCTGGTCGTCCCATTACAGGAAAGATGTGGAAGCATTGGAAAAGGTGCAAAGAAGATTTACTAGGATGTTGGGCTGAGAAAAATGCTAAGAGGTGATTTCATAAAGATATGCAAAATGATCAGAGGATTAGATAGGGTGGACAGTGAGAGTCTTTTTCCTAGGATGATGACGTCTGCTTATACGAGGGGGCATAGCTGCAAATTGAGGGGTGATAAATTTAAGACAGATTTCAGAGGCAGGTTCTTTACTCAGAGAGTGGTAAGGGTGTGGAATTCCCTACCTGTCAGTGTAGTTAACTCAGCCACATTAGGGAGATTTAAACAGTCCTTGGATAAGCATATGGATGAGGATGAGATAGTGTAGGAGGATGGACTTAGATTAGTTCATAGGTCAGTGCAATATTGAGGGCCGAAGGGCCTGTTCTGTGCTTATTGTTCTATGTAAGCAAGGGTAAATGAGGAAAAAAAATACTGATTCACCAATGAGTAGTTACATGCATAATTGCAATGTCTGGAGGTGCAACGAGGCAGATTCAATTACGGCATTCAAGGTGGCATTGAATAGTTATTTGGGTAACAGTAAAATGTCCTTCTCTTTTTAAGAGAAGGCCCTCTTCCTCACCCCTTATAGAACACAACCTTACACTGAATACAGACCCTTTGGCCCTCGATGTTGCACTGGCCTGTGGACCCATCTAACCCACACCATTCCATTTTTATCCATATGGTTATTCAATGACCATTTAAATGCCCTTAAAGTTGGTAAGTCTACTATTGTTGCAGGCAGGGCGTTCTACATCCCTACTACTCTCTGAGTAAAGGACCTATCTGTGACATCAGTCCTATATCTATCACCCCTAAAATTAAAGCTATGTCTCCATACTCTAGCCATCACCACCTGAGGAAAAAGGCTCTCACTGTTCAACCTATCAAACCCTGTGATTGTCTTATCTGTCTCAATTAAGTCACCTGTCAACCTTCCTCTCTCTAACAAAATTAGCCTCAAGTCCCTCAGCCTTTCCTCATAAGACATTCCCTCCATACCAGGCAACATACGAGTAAATTTCCTCTGAACTCTTTCCAAAGCTTCCACATCCTTCCTGTAATGCAGTGACCAGAACTGTATGTAATACGCTGTGTGGCCACACCAGAATTTTATACAGCTGCCTGTTATATTTCTAACTTCTCTTAGTTCTGATGAGCGATGACAGATCTGAAATGCTAACTGTTTCTCTCCTCAGATACTACCTGGTGAACAGGGTATTTCATCAGTCTTTACCAAGAAGAAAACACTGCTGAAGTCATAGTGAAAAAGAAAGCAGTTGAGAGACTGGAGTTAACTAAAGATTGAACAAAAGTGCAGTACTAGAAAGATTGAAGTAACAAATTACCAGTGTCACGTTTGATGCATTCAAGGATGTTAAGGAAAGTAAAGTTGGAAATTATAATCGTTTGAGGTCTATTTGCTTATGAGGTCAATGCCAGAGATAGAAGGTGGCATATGTTATATACTTCTTCAAAAAGGGTGTAAAAACAATCTCTGTAACTACAGACCAGTCCGTTTTTATTATGAGTAATGGTAAAACTTTTAAAAACTATAATCCTGGACAAAGTTAACAGTTCAAATTGTGGATTAAATAAGAATAATAAACGTGCTTGTTGAAAACAAATCATGTTTTAACTAATTTGCTGGAATTTCATGAACTTGGGAAGAGGGTTAATATGGTGCACATAGACTTTCAAAACATGTTTGATATTGCCTTCCCAGCAAAGTTGAATGAATATCAGTGGCAGTGGAAAATTGATTGAGTGACAGGAAATGGAGATTAGTGGTAAGCAGTTGTTTTTCAGTTTGAAGGAAGATATAAGTCATAGAGTCATAGAGATGTACAGCATGGAAACAGACCCTTCGGTCCAACCCGTCCATGCCGACCAGATATCCCAACCCAATCTAGTCCCACCTGCCAGCCCCACCTCCATATCCCTCCAAACCTTTCCTATTCATATACCCATCCAAATGCCTCTTAAATGTTGCAATTGTACCAGTCTCCACCACTTCCTCTGGCAGCTCATTCCATACAGGCACCACCCTCTGCGTGAAAAAGTTGCCCCTTAGGTCTCTTTTATACCTTTCCCCTCTCACCCCCAAACCCCCTCGAGTTCTGGACTCCCGACCCCAGGGAAAAGACTTTGCCTATTTACCCTATCCATGCCCCTATTCATTTTGCAAACCTCTATAAGGTCAGTTGTGCTTTTCTTGAGAAACAAACAAGGTATGAGACTTTTTAAAATAACATTCTACCTCAACCTTAACTGGAGTATTATGTTCAATTATGAGCACTACATTTTGGGTAGAATGTGAAGGCTTAAGAGAGGGTGAAAGGAAAGATTTGTGAAGGCGATTTCTGGGAATGAGATACTAAAGTAGGTAC
Organism: Chiloscyllium punctatum; assembly: GCF_047496795.1. NCBI lineage: Eukaryota > Metazoa > Chordata > Chondrichthyes > Orectolobiformes > Hemiscylliidae > Chiloscyllium > Chiloscyllium punctatum. Next base: position 39,089,997 of record NC_092779.1, read on the forward strand.
TTTGAAGGAGCTGCAATTGTTCTCCTTAGAATGAGGAAGTTTAAAAAGAGATTTCAGAGAGATTAGATAAGATTAGATTACTTACAGTGTGGAAACAGGCCCTTCGGCCCAACAAGTCCACACTGCCCCGCTGAAGCGCACCCACCCATACCCCTACATTTACCCCTTACCTAACACTACGGGCAATTTAGCGTGGCCAATTTACCTGACCTGCACATCTTTGGACTGTGGGAGGAAACCGGAGCACCCGGAGGAAACCCACGCTGACACGTGGAGAACGTGCAAACTCCACACAGCCGCCTGAGGCGGGGATTGAACCCGGGTCTCTGGTGCTGTGAGGCAGGTGTTTATAATAATGAGGGTTTAGATTGTGTGAAAAGAGAACAACTATTTCTAGCGGTGGAAGAGTTGAAAATTTAGAAAATACATGGTGATTTTCAGAAGATCCAAAGGCAGCTTGAGGACAAATATGTTTTAGAGTTAGAGTCATATGGCATGGAAGCTCCACAAGTTGTGATGCTTGGATGCAGGTTCAATCATGTCTTTCAAAGGGGAATTGGATAAGCACTTGAAATTAGCTGCAGGAGTAGATCTTGACAGTCACCCCAACTGTAGCAAAAGAGATGGAGAAATCAAGGAAGGAAAATGTTGGAAATGGACCATGTAAAGACTAAAGTGGGGTAGAAATTGGAAGCAAAGCTGAATAACTTTTCCTGTTCAGCACAAGAGCAAGATTGACCATAAATTAGATTGTACACAAGCCTAGATCTTTAAAGGGATCTAGAAAAACATCTAAGTTTCCTTTTTCCTTGAAACACATGTAGTATGAGTTGGAGAACACTTCAGTGGTACAGGACATTCGACCTCGGACCTTTGGGTGACCATCCTCTGAGGCGGAGTTCGGGACAGGCAGCAGCAAAATGTGGCCGAGTAGAGGCTGGTAGCTAAGTTCCGTACCATAGGGAAGGCCTCAACTGGGACCTTGGGTTCATGTCACACTACAGGTGACAACCATTGGACCACACACACACACACACACACACACAGACAGATGCACAGACACAGGCAGACAGACACACCTATACACAGACACTCACACACACTCCCACAGCCCCACACACTCCCACACTCTCACATGCAACTTCTCATAGTCTTAAACCCCTTTACACTCTCTCACACACGCACACGCACACGCACACATACACTCTCTGGGGTGAATTTGTACTGGGAGAGTTTCATTGTACTTTGCTCAAAAACTGCATGAATTCATGTAAGACTCTGTTAACTCATTTTTTAAGAATAGAATCAGTCTAAACATTATGGCACAGCCAACAGAACACGGGGCTAACACCTTCAACATCTTATCTGGCTGACACCAATTGTTACAGTTAACCTGAGAATGTAACTTTCAAAAAACGTTTTGTGATTTACATATTAAAGAAGTGAAACTATCATGGTCATTGTAACAGGTGAGAGACTTTACAAACGATCAAGATATTTTTCAATGTATAATTTCAGTTACATCACACTGAAAACTTTTGCTATAAATCCTGTCTTACAATTGTGTACTTCACAACCACCTGATGAAGGAGCAGTGCTCCGAAAGCTAGTGCTTCCAAATAAACCTGTTGGACTATAACCTGGTGTTGTGACTTTTAACTTAATGAAGTATGAGAGTAGTGAGGATTGTTTACTCCAAGTGTGTCTGGCAGTGAGCACTTCCAACAAGAAAGAGGCTAATGTTTCCCCTTGTCATTAAATGGCATGCAGTAACTTGACAGAATCTTTCACCCTACCACCACCATCAGCCCCTCACTCCAACATCCTGAGAATCCTCATTGATCAGGCACTTAACCGACCCAGCCAACAGGCCAGAAGCTGGATATTCTGCACTTCTTGACTAATTTCTTCATTACCTCCAGTTCATAGGTCGGGACTGTAATGAAGATATTTCACAAATTGAATTGATGTAGCTCCAATTATATTCAAATAGCTGCTCAACATCAGGATGATGAAGGGCTTTTGCCCAGAACGTTAATTTTCCTGCTTTTTAGATGCTGCCTGACCTGCTGTGTTTTTTTCAGCACCACTCTAATCTTGACTCTGATCGCCAGTCCTCACTTCCACCTGGTTAGCAAGGTTAGGTCTCATGGAATACAGGGAGACCTAGTCATTTGGATAGAGAACTGGCTCAAAAGTAGAAGACAGAAGGTGATGGTGAAGGGTTGCTTTTCAGACTGGAAGCTTGTGACCACAAAGATCGGTAGTGGGTCCACTGCTTTTCAGTATTTATATAAATGTTATGGTGAGTTAGTTTGCAGATGACACCAAAATTTGAAGTGTAGTGGACAGCAAGGAAGGCTATCTCAGAGTACAAATGGGACCTTGAGCAGGTCGGCCGATGGGTCAAGGAGGGGCAGATGCAGTGTAATTTAGATACATGTAAGGTGCTGCATTTTGAAAAGCCAAATCAGGGCAGGACTTGTACACTTAATGTTAAGGTCCTGGGGAGTGTTGCTGAATAAAAAGAACTTTGGTATTCAGGTTCATAGTTCCTTGAAACTGGAGTCACAGTAGATAGGATAGTGAACAAGGTGTTTGGTTTGTTTGCCTTTATTGGTCAGTGCGTTGAGGATAGTAGTTTGGAAGTCATTTTGTGGCTGTAAAAGATATTGGTTGGGCCACTTTTGGGAAATTGCATGCAATTCTGGTTTCCCTGCTATAGGAAAGATGTTGTGAAACTTGAAAGGGTTCAGAAAAGGTTTGCAGGGATGTTGCCAGGGTTGGAGGGTTTGAGCGAGAGATAGAGACTGAAGTGGTTAGTTCTATTTTCACTGGAGCGTTGGAGGTGCACTCCAAGTTCTTTTTATTCAGCAACACTCCCCAGGACCTTACCATTAACTGTACAAGTCCTACCTTGATTCAGCTTTGCAAAATGCAGCACCTTTTAGATGTTTATAAAATCATGAGGGTCATGGATTGGTTAAGTAGACAAGGTCTTTTCCCAAAGTGGGTGGGTCCATAAGTAAAGGTTTAAGACAAGAGGGGCAAGTTTTAAAAGGGACCTAACGGACAACTTTTTCACAAGAGGGTGGTGTGTGTATGGAATGAGCTGCCAGAGGAAGTGGTGGAGGCTGGTACAATTACAACATTTAAAAGGCATTTGGATGGTTATATGAATAGGAACGGTTTAGACAGATATGGGCAAATGCTAGCAAATGGGACTAGACTTATTTAGTGTATCTGGTCAGCAAGGATAAGTTGGACTGAAGGGTTTGCTTTCATGCTGTACAGCTCTATGACTCTTTGTGCAGGTTAAGTGGATTGGCAATGGAAAATGTAAGGTTACAAGAATAGGGTGGGATACTCTTCAAAGGGTATTGATGTCTCATTGGAATGAATGGCCTGCTTCCACACTGTAGTGTTGTTAATTTCTATTGCTGGTTTAACTTGCATAGAATGATGAGTAAAATAGGAAGAGTTTTTGCCACTGAGGCAGGTTTGAATGTGTGTGTGCAAGCAGTTTGTGCCAGAGGATGTTGTGCTGTTGGTCTGATATTCAGACCGCATTCGTGCAACTTTTAGTTTAAGGTTAAATTTTAGTTTAAGTTTTTTAGCGTCTGGCTGATTTCTGGGGTTGGGAGAAAGTGAGGACCGCAAACCATGGAGAGTCAGATTCGAAAAATCCGGTGCCACACTTTTCAGCTCTGATTTCTGGGGCTGGCCAATGATGTAAGTGGGATTTATTGCAGATAGCTGCCTACAGGAATATGATTTGGATGAGAAACCATTGGATTTCATCTCTGATATTCTAATAAGTTTTGGTGTTGTTGGTTTTCCTCTATGACACAATTCCCTCTGGTATAAATGTGATTCATTGCAACATCTGGCCATCATGTTTTGCCATTGTTCAGACAGGATATCAGTCAAAACCTGGTAGCTTCTATATTTGTTGCTGGGTTAGCTGATGCAACTCCCAATAAAAATCCACAACCCCAGAGTGAAAATCCCAACTTGCGGAACACTTTCACCTGGGGTGAATTTGTGAAGCCAGGGAATGATAAAAATCATGCCACAGCCTCTAATGGTATTGTGTGATGCAGGTGTCCCATACTTGGTAGATGGATAAGGTGGAAGGTAGTAGAAGATTGGCCTTGATTTTTATGTCCTCGTTATCTACAGGAATAGTGCCGGAAGACTGGAGGATAGCAAATGTGGTTCCCTTGTTCAAGAAGGGGAGTAGGGATAACCCTAGTAACTATAGGCCGGTGAGCCTCACCCTGTTGTGGGCAAAGTCTTGGAGAGAATTGTAAGGGATAGGATTTATGTACATCTGGATAGGAATAATGTGATCAAGGAGAGTCAGCATGGTTTTGTGAAGGGCAGGTCATGCCTCACAAACCTTATTGAATTCTTTGAGAAGGTGACTAAGGAGGTGGATGAGGGTAAAGCGGTAGATATGGTGTATATGGATTTTAGTAAGGTGTTTGATAAGGTTCCCCATGGTAGGCTACTGCAAAAAATACGGAGGTATGGCATTGAGGGTGAGTTGGAGGTTTGGATTAGGAATTGGCTGGCTGGAAGAAGACAGAGGGTAGTAGTTGATGGTAAAGATTCATCTTGGAGTGCAGTTACTAGCGGTGTTCCGCAAGGATCTGTTTTGGGACCATTGCTGTTTGTCATTTTTATAAATGACCTGGAGGAGGGGCTAGAAGGTTGGGTGAGCACATTTGCGGATGATACAAAAGTCGGTGGAGTTGTTGACAGTGAGGAAGGATGTGTCAGGTTACAGCGGGATATAGATAAGCTGCAGAGCTGGGCAGAAAAGTGGCAAATGGAGTTCAATGTGGGTAAGTGTGAGGTGATTCACTTTGGTATGAGTACTGGACTAATGGTCGGATACTTGGTAGTGTGGATGAGCAGAGGGATCTTGGTGTCCATGTACACAGATCTCTGAAAGTTGCCACCCAGGTAAATAGTGCAGTGAAGAAGGCATATGGCGTACTGGCTTTTATTGGTAGAGGAATTGAGTTCCGGAGTCCTGAGGTCATGTTGCAGTTGTATAAGACTCTGGTGCGGCCGCATCTGGAGTATTGTGTGCAGTTTTGGTCGCCATACTATAGGAAGGATGTGGAGGCACTGGAACGGGTGCAGAGGAGGTTTACCAGGATGTTGCCTGGTATGGTAGGAAGATCGTATGAGGAAAGGCTGAGGCACTTGGGGCTGTTTTCTTTGGAGAAAAGAAGGTTTAGGGGTGACTTGATAGAGGTGTACAAGATGATTAGGGGTTTAGTTAGGGTTGACCATGAGAACCTTTTTCCACTTATGGAGTCAGCTATTACGAGGGGGCATAGCTTTAAATTAAGGGGTGGTAGGTATAGAACAGATGATAGGGGTAGATTCTTTATTCAGTGAGTTCATGGAATGCCCTGCCAGTAGCAGTGGTGGACTCTCCCTCTTTATGGGCATTTAAACGGGCATTGGATAGGCATATGGAGGATAGTGGGCTAGTGTAGGTTAGGTGGGCTTGGATCGGCACAACATCGAGGGCCAAAGGGCCTGTACTGCGCTGTATTTTTCTATGTTTTATTTCTATGTTCTAAGATGCTATTCTAAGATGTATGGCATCATTCTGTTGCAGTCACTGCAGTATTGTTAGCTGTCATAGCTGATTGTCGTGGATCTAAAGGTCTTGCTTCCTATAGGCAGTCTTAGCATAGTGGTCTTCGTTTTAGTGAGCAAAAGGTGACATTCTCAAGGAATTCAAAAAATTGACTTTTTCAACTTGTTTGTCAGGTTTCAATAATGGTTTAAATAAAACCAGGGAGCAGAGATTGACAGTCCTTTACTCAGATCTGGAGGTTTGAGAGCTGGTGAATTTGAGGAGGAGGCTGTTTTGATTTGCTGGATGGTTAGCTCAGTGCTGGATTTTTAAGATTTTAAATGTTTTTTCTCTTTCATGCTTACAATGAAAACTGTGGGAAGGGAAGGGTAGTTTTTTTTTCAGGAATGGTTTTTCTTAGAGCTGCTTTTTTTTCGGCCTAGGTAGTGTTGAACAGTGAGACCTAGAGGTTCTGGTAAAAAGTTCTTTGAAAATTGCATTACAGGTGGACAGGGTGGTTAAGAAGGAGTTTAGCATGCTTGCCTTCATTGTTCAGACCATGATTATAGGAATTGGGACATCATGTTGAGGTTGTATAGGATGTAGGTGACGTCACTTTTGGAGTACTGTGTACAGTTCTGTTCGCCATGCTACAGGAAGGATGGTATTAAATGGGGGGAAAAAATTACCAGGATGTTGCCAGGACTTGAGGGTTTGAGTTATAAGGATAGGTTGGATAGGCTGGGACCTTTTTTTCGCTGGAGCATAGCAGGTTGAGGGAGAAGTGTAGAGGTTTGTAAAGTCATGATGGCTATAGATAGGGGAAAAAAAGTCTTTCATATTTATCCTAAGGGTGGTGGGGGGGTGGGTCGTCAAAACTTTGCGGCATATTTCTAACATGAGAGGAGAAAGATTTAAAAGGGACCACCTTGTCATCCGGGGGAGCAGTGAACCTTCAGAGGAAGTGAAAGATGTAGGTACAATTACAATATTTAGAAGTCATTTGGATAGGTACACGGATTGCAATGGTTTAGAGAAATATCGACCAAATGCAAGCAAGTGGACTAGTTTAGTTTGGGAAACTTGGTCAGCATGGATGAGTTGGACTGAAGGGTCTATTTCTGTGCTGTATGACTGTATGACTCTATTAATATGAGCTGAAAGTCACCTCAACACATGTTTTTGCACAATGTTGAGGAGTAGAGTTGTGATGGTTGCAGCCAGTTCATGCTATTTGTTTTCTTGCTTGTTGGAGATAACCACAATTCAGGGAAATGCCTATTAGAGATTGCTATGACCATGTGAGGTGGGGTGAATCTGGTTTTCTCCCTTTCACTCTCCCATATTGGCCGAAACATCAGATGTTTCAAAACATCTACAGAGGAACCTTGATTATCCGGCATTCGAATAATCGAATTTTGGATTATCCGAACAAGATCAGAAGATCCAGATGCATGGCTAACTATATATTATCCGGCATTCAGTTAACTGAATGAAGTACTCCTTGCCTGAGCCCTTCAGATAATAGAGGTTCTTCTGTATATAGTTTGAAGCTATGGCTGTCTCTAATTGACGTGTAATTAACTGATTCATCAGAAACAATTGCAAGACTTTTCCATACTGAACAAATTTATTGCTTTCTAACCACAAAAAAAAGGTGTGACTCAAACTCACCTCTCTTCTCCAGCTCTTTTAACTTCTTTGGGTTCTCTCCTCGGTCTTGCTGGTTAGACTCCAGCCCTGTTCCAATTTTGAGTGATATTTCTGAGCCACTCACAGATTCTGTTGCCCCATAGGGTTCTTAAACTCTTCTCTGTTCTGATTCTCTCTGTCCCTTCCTACTGACTTCCTCCAGCTTTTCAAGCCTCTTTACAGAGTCCTTTTCTTTCTAGGGCATATTATGATCATGGCCAGATTTTTCCCCACTGCAATATCCATCCTTAGAAGTGGCAAGCATGGGACTATCCTTAGTTTTATCAGGTCCAGAACAAGTTTACTCTCTCAGTAACTTTTTTGAGTAGTAGCAGATCCATATATTTTCCTGCAAATGCACTGAAATTGAACTTATTTCCAGGTTTAAAAAAACTTTCACTTTCCCCATAACAAAGGTTTGAGGGTGCCCAGTCTCTTGGAGAATGCTATTTCCACTTCATGCATGCTTAAAACAGTAAGTAGTCATCATTCCTTTGAACAGAAACTCCAGGCAGCTATCCTAGTTATCAGTCTTATCTGAGTAGATACTTAACACTTTAAAGCTCCAACACTAGTCTTGCAGCTTGAGTTTCTATGGGATGGCTGAACCAACAGTTTTTTTTCCCACATGATCTGACATTTGTATTCCTCCTTCTAGTCTGGTCAGTTCTGATTTTTTTTTTGTCTGGCTTCCCTTTTCTCTCCAGTTTGGATTGAGCTTTTACTTGTCCTTTATCTTTCTTGAGTCTATGAAAGTTTCCAAACCCCAGTTTTACCAGAGGTAATAGATCTGTGTGTTAACTCGGAGTCGTCAGCCAGAGTAGACCCAGAGTCTCTGGGCCTTGCTATTTGCACTTCCTCAGCACAAGTCTGGATTGGATTGGAGTCTTTTGAAGCCCTGAGAAATATCTATTAAGGTTTTTGTAGTTGGCATCAATTTTAAGCACCTGTACTATTGGTTAAAAGTGTGCTGCTTACACTGAGAATTTCAACAGCTTAATTCAGGCTGTTTCCTGAAGGTACAAAATTTTTCTAGCTCGTCTGTGCCTCTCTCCAATTAAAGTGTAGTTAAATAGCTCATCAGAAACAATAACGTGCCAATTATTAGTTTACTTGAGTGAAAGAAAGAGCAACAGCATGTATGTACATTCATGCACATGTGCATAGACACACACAATATACAATGTGGGGTGTTGTTGAAGTATAAGATTTTAACTGGAGGCCATAGTTGGATAATGGGATCTTGGAACAACAGCAACTGTGAATATTGTAGACACAATAAAATCACGAGAAGTCGAATTGTAGAAGCCGATATGATCATGTTGGGAGCAAGAAGCCTCGATGTATCCCAGTTTTGTCAATAAATGTGCTCTTTCAAAAAAAAGCAAATGAAAACAGTGATACAACAAATATATAAAAAATATCTTTACTTTTCAATTTGTTTCCACTTTACAGTGGCCCAAACCTGTAGAGTAAAAGACTTTGAAAGGTTTTGGAAGTTAGCTCTGGAAAATCTTTATAAGCTTTATCTGCTTGGCATTCTGTCTTTGGACAATTATCCTTCTTGGAAGATGGGGGCCAAAACTGCACACAACAGTCCAAATGTGGTCTGACCAGACCCTGAGAAGTACATCCCAGCTTTTATGGTCAAGTCCTCTCAAAATAAATGCCAATATTTCATTTGCCTTCCTAACTACTGACTCATCTGCAAATTTACCTTGAGAGAATCCTGGACTAGAATTCCCAAGTCTCTTTGCACTTCAGACTTTTGCAATTTCTCCCTATTTAGAAAATATTCCATGCTTCTATTTTTTTTCCCAAAGTGCATGACCTCACACTTTCCCAAGTTGTAACTCCATCTGCCACTTCTTTGCCCATTCTTCTAACCTGTCCAAATCCCTCTGCAGCCTCCCCACCTCCTCGATGCTATCTCTCCCTCTACATCTCTTTGTTTCAATGACAAATTTAGTCCGAATGACCTCAGTTCCTTCATCTACATCATTAATGTATAAAGGGAAAAGTTGTGTGTCCCAAAACTGATCTTTGTGGAACACCACTTGTCACCAACTGCCATCCTGAGAGATTCTTTTATCCCCACTCTCTGCTTTCTGACAGATAGTGAATCTTCTATCAATATGAGCACCTTGCCGCCATAGGCCCTTATCTTACTCAGCAGCCTCCTGTGTGGCACCTTGTAAAAGGCTTCTTTTTTTTTGGAAGGGGAAGCACTCCTGTTTATTTTTTTTATTTTTTATTTTTCCCCAGCACCCAAGGATTAGATACCCTATTTTTTTTTCTAATGAAGTCTCCCATTTTTATTTTTTTTGTGTGATAATTCCCTGTTTATTTTTTTCTTCCTTTTTTCCCCACACTACTGCCTAAAAGGGCTTCTTGAAGTACAGGTAGATGCCATCCATTGGCTCTCCTGGTCTAATTTGTTTATTACTTCTGGATATAGGTTTGGTTGCTAAGCTGGAAAGTTCATTTTCAGACACTTCATCACCATACTAGGTAACATCTTCACTGAGCCTCTGGATGAAGCAGTGCTGGTGATTCATGCTTTCTATTTATGTTTGGGTTTCGTTGGGTTGGTGATGTCATATCCTATGGTGACATGATTTCCTGTTCTTTTTCTCAGGGGGTGGTAAATGGTGCTCCAAGTCAACGTGTTTGTTGATAGAGTTCTGGTTGAAATGTCATGCTTCTACAAATTCTCATGTGTGTCTCTGTTTGCTTGTCCTAGGATGGATGTGTTGTCCTAGTTGAAGTGGTGTCCTTCTTTATCTGTATGTAAGGATACTAATGAGAGAGGGTCATGTCGATTTGTGGCTAGTTGATGTTTATGTATCCTGTTGGCTAGTTTTCTGCCTGTTTGTCCAATGTAGTGTTTGTTACAGTTCTTGCACGGTATTTTGTAAATGACGTTAGTTTTGCTTGTTGTCTGTATAGGGTCTTTCAAGTTCATTATCTGATGTTTTAGTGTGTTGGTGGGTTTGTGGGTTACAGTAGTCTGGCAGTCATTGTTACTTCCTCAAATAATTCTAACAGATTTGTCAGGCATGACCTCTCCCTGATGAAATCATGCTGACTTTGCCCTATTTTACCATACGCTTCCGAGTATTTTTGGAAGGAAACTACAGGGGATAGACACATTTTGAAATGTGGAGCTTATTCAAGGAACAGCTACTGCGGGTCCTTGGTAAGTATATACTTATCATGCAGGGAGGTAGTTGTCGTGAGAGGGATCCATGGTTTACTAAAGAAGTTGAAGCTCTTGTCAAGAGAAAGAAGCTGGTTTATGTGAGGATGAGGCATGAAGGCTCAATTAGGGGCTCAAGAGTTATACGTTAGCCAGAAAAGATCTAAAGAGAGGGCTAAGAAGAGCCAGGAGAGGACATGAGAAGTTGTTGGCGGATAGGATCAAGGAAAATCCTAAGGCCTTCTACAGGTATATCAGGGACAAAAGAATGACTAGGGTAAGATTAGAGACAGTCAAAGGCAGCAGTGGGAAGGGCTGAGGGAACTGAGGCTGTTCTTGTTGGAGAGAAGAAGGTTGAGAGGTGATTTAATTGAGACATACAGGATAATCAGAGGGTTAGATAAGGTGGACAGTGAGAACCTTTTTCCTCGAATGGTGAAGGCTAACATGAGGGACCTCCCCCACTCACCCATTGTACTCTATGCTACTCTCTCCCCACCCCCACCCTCCTCTAGCTTATCTCTCCACGCTTCAGGCTCACTGCCTTTATTCCTGATGAAGGGCTTTTGCCCGAAACGTCAATTTCGCTGCTCCTTGGATGCTGCCTGAACTGCTGTGCTCTTCCAGCACCACTAATCCGGCATACCTTTTAGTTGAGTGTGATAGATTTAGGACAGATGTTGGGGTGCTTTCTTTACTCAGAGAATAGTAGGAATGGCCTGCCTGTGACTGTAGTAGACTTGCCGACGTTAAGGGCGTTTAAATGTGCATTGGACATACATATGGATAATAATGGAACGGTGTAGGTTAGATGGCAAAGGATTGATTTCACAAGTCAGTGCAACTTTGAAGGCCGAAGGGCCTGCACTATGCTGTAAAGTTCTATGTTCTATGTTCTAATTCTGGCATGTCATGAATGCAGTTCAACTTATGCGTTTTCGTGCTACAGTGCAAAATCCTGGAACATCTTACTTGCCTTTGCAGCTTCCACTAGGAAAACAGGTTGGTGACTGATGAATGCTCACTTCAGAATCATCAACCTCTTTGACTCCTTGGTTGTAGAATGTATTGTATTTACAATTGCCTCAATCCATTCTCTTGCACAGCATACAGTGTTGTCCACCTTGGCACATGTTTCTATGACCATCTCTGCTGGAACTTCCTTGTTGATTTCTGCAGCTGAGCAAAAGAGTTTTGTCATGGGCTGTTTGGAAAAAGTGAAGACTGCAGTTGCTGGAGATGAGAGTCGAGGAGTGTGGTGCTGGAAAAACTCAGCCAGTCAGGCAGCATTTGAGGAACAGGAGAATTGACGTTTTGAGCATAAGCTCTTCATCATGAATGACAAGGTGGCCCAAGGGCACTGAGAGATAAATGGGGACCGGAAGGGGACGGGGCAGTGGAGGTAGCTGGGAATATGATAGGTAGTTGAAGGTGATAGGTCAGAGAGGAGGGTGGACCGGATAGATAGGAAGGAAGTTGGACAAGTTAAATGGACAGTGCTGAGTTGGAAGATTGGATCTGGGATAAGGGGAAATGAGGTAACTGGTGAAATTGACATTGATCCCATGTGGTTGGAGGGTCCCAAGATGGAAGATGAGTTTGGTGGTGGTGGAGGCCCAGTACTTGCACGCCCGTGGCGGAGTGGGACAGGGAGTTAAAATGTTCAGTGGGGTAGGTTAGTGCGTGTGCCTACTCAGCTGGCTGCTGCCCCACTGAACCTATCTCTGCATAACTTGATACTGTTGTGTCTCCCTTGGCCCGGGATCTTCCCACATACATTTGGGACTCCACCCACACCCTCTACCTCCTCCATGACTTTCGTTTCCCCAGACCTCAATGCTTCATCTTCACCATGGACATCCAGTCCCTGCACATATCCATCCACCATGACAAAAGCCTCCAAACCTTCTGTATCTTCCTTTCTACTGACCCAACGAGGTTCCCTTCCATTGACACAACCATTCGATTGGCTGAACTGGTCCTCGCCCTCAACAATTTCTCCTTTGAATCCTCCCACTTCCTCCAGATTAAAGGGGTAGCCATGGACAACTACATGGGCCCCAGCTATGCTTGCCTTCGGGTATGTGCTACAGTCCATCTTCCGAGGCTACACCGGCAGTATTCCCCACCTTTTCATCTGCTACATTGACTGTATTGGCAGCACCCACAAGGAAGTTGAACAGTTCATCAACTTCACAAACACTTTCCACCTTGAATTCAAATTCACCTGAACCATTTTGGACATCTTCCTCCCCTTCCTGGACCTCTCTGGTCTTCACCTTGTACCCCACCAACCTCCGGATGCACTGCATCATCCTCTGTTACTTCCGCCAGCTACAAACAGACTCAACCACCAGGGATACGTTTCCCTCCTCACCCCTATCTGCCTTCCAGAGAGACTGTTCCCTCTGCGACTCCCTTGTTAGATCCACGTCCCCCACTAACCCACCCTCAGTTCCTGGCCCCTACCTCTACCACTGCAAGAAGTGCAAAACCAGTGCTCCCCACCCACCCCCCCCCGCCCCCCCCACCCCCCCCAGACCAAGACCCCAAGGAGTCCTTTCACATTCGAGATAATGTACTTTCATACACAGCATCTATTGTGTCCGATGGTCTCGATGTGGTCTCCTCTACATTGGGGAGACAAGATGCCAACGTGTGGATCGTTTCAGAGAATATCTCTTGGACACTCTCACTAAGCAACCCTACCATCCTGTGGTCAAACGCTTAAATTCCCCATCCCACTCTGCCAAGGACATGCAAGTCCTAGGCCTCCTCCACCCCCAAACTCTAGTCACCCGATACCTGGAGGAAGAATGCCTCATCTTTTGCCTTGGGACTGTCCAACCACAGGGGATCGATGTGGATTTCACCAGTTCCTCATTTCCCCTCTCCCCACCTTACCCCAGATCCAACCTTTCAACTTGGCACCGCCCGTCCATCTTTCTTCTCACCCACCCGCTCCACCCTCCTTGCTGGCCTATCACTTTCATCCCCAACCTTCATCTACCTATCGCATTCACTGCTGCATTCTCCTCCAGTTCCACTCCCTCCCATTTACCTCAGCCCCCCCCCACCCCCCCCCGGGCCACCCCCTCATTTCTGATGAAGAGCCTATGCTCGAAATGTCGAGTCTCCTGCTTCTTGGATGCTGTCTGTCCTGCTATAATTTTCCAGCACCACACTTTTTGAATTATGGCCTGTTTGGCCTCTCAAGTCTCCTCTTCATTCTTGGAAGCTAATGCTTGTTTAAGCAATTGGTGATTGTCTTTCATTACCATCTTTTATACCTTAACATAAATGTGGTCTTTAGAACTGTTGGGTTTTACTCATTCTCATTCATGGCATGGATTGCTAAAGTGATCAGCTGCCATTGGTGATTCTTTTTTGGGTTCTTACTGTGTTCTTACTGTTCCCTTATTCTACTGGCTAGAGCTTGGCAGTGGTGTTGAGAGTCAAGAAGAGCAGCCTGATGTTATGGAGGTTAATGATTTGAGGGAGCACAAGACATCTGTAATAAAGATAATCTTTCTTTTTATATATTTTATAACTTTTACTGAAGTATGCCTCAAGGATCTCGCAGTCATCCAGGCAGTTTTATTAGTTACATACTGTGTGGATAGTGTCTTGACATTTGCAAAGTAATGTGGTTTCTTGGACTTTCCTGTCACAAGATGAAACAGTTTTTTTTCACAGCATTAATGTTGATGAGAACATAGCAGTGACATTTCTCACTCTGTTTTCCACTATTACAGATTTCATTTCTTCTCAATACACCCCCACCTCCTCTACTCTATGAAAAGCAAGTCATCTCATCTGGTCTCTCTTCATGGTTTCTTGAATACTGCAGCACTTGATGCAAGGACACCTGTGGTGTTTGTCGAGAGTGAGGGATGGTGGGTGTTACCAGGACGTTGATCCCATGCCAATGAAGGAAGAATGATCACCGCTTCAAATCAGAATGATGTGTGGCTTGGAGCAGGATTTGCAGATATTATCTTTCTTTCAGTGCTGCACCTGTCCTTAAGGGTGGTAGAGGTTGCAGGTTTGAAAGTGCTGCCAAAGGAGCCTGCTAGAGTGCATTTTACAGGTAGAGGGAATTCATGTTTCAATCCAGTCAGGCTGATGGCTTTGTTTGTGGAAAGGTAACTGGAAAGTCTTCAATCACACTCTTGAGTGTCTTGTAAATGGTGGGCAGACTGTAGGAAGCCAGAGTTGAGTTACTGTGCACAGAATTCCTGAGACTGCTTTCTGCTCCCGCAGCCATAATGTTCAACTGTCTGATCAAACTAGGTTTCTAGCCATTTGTGATTTGTAGTGGGGATTCAGTGGTGATAATAGGATAGTTACTTATCTTTAGTATGCAGTACTCAGTGCCTAAAGCTTTCATGGCATGAATGTTGAATATGTCGAAGGCTGGATGTTGTTTATGTCTTGCTGCATATAGACATGGACTGATTCAATATCTAAAGAGCTGTGAATGGAAATGAACAGTGTGCAATACTCCCACTCTGAACTTGTTATGAAGGGGAGGTCAGTGAGGAAGCAGCTGAAGATGGTGCCTTATGTCACCAATCTGAGAATGTTCTGCAGCATCAGTTGGTGTCCAACAACTACAATTTGAGAGGTTGGTATAACAGGGTTTGGAAAGTTTTCAAAATTTCTGTTAATTATAGTTTTGTTTAGACTGTTTGATGCTTAGTCAAATTTTGCCTTAATACTTAAGGGCAGTCACTCTCACCTCACCTCACTTCTGGAATTCAGCTCATTTATCCATGTTTATATTAAGGTTGTAATTAGGACTTGGAGTCAAGTGGCTCTGATAGAACTGAAACTAAGCATCAGTGGACAGGTTATTGAAGAGTAAGTACATTTAGTTTGAATTATACAATAAACTTCTCTTGCATTGAACATGCAGCATGTCTTGTAAAATAACAGTACTGCATTGGGAGGGAAACCTAATTAATTGATTCTTTTATCTCACTGTTGTTTGAAACAGCCTGGTAGTGAAAGGATCTCAATTTAGTTAAATTAAAATTTAATTTGCTTGATATACAGGTATTCATTCGTGGTTTCAGTGTTCCCTTAAAAGCTTTTGAAATGGATCTTACTTAAAGATATTTGATTTAGCATGGTTTTGTTTTATAACGCCAAAATTATTCAAAAGTGTTTGTACATTTTGAACAAACACTGAACCTTTCCTATTCAGTTTGGCCTCTACTCAGTATTATTGGAATGTGACGAGTGCATCTCCTGTGGCATTACTGTACTCAAGACAAACCACAGGATAGAACTAGAGTATTACATCATGTAATACATAATTCATTATTCTGCTGCTGAATTTGATTACTGTTCTTAAATTCACAAAATATCTTTGTTAAGTAAATGCTCTTTTGTTGTTAAAGAGATCAATTATTTGTGAGAGAACTGTGCCAGTGGAAGAATATTTCCAAGATTTCAGGACCAACTCAGAAGGGCTTTCTTTTCTCTTTTAAGTAACAAACATAGTAACAGTATTTAGATGGTGTTGTGCGATTTAGTTGTAATCACAAGTGGATTATTGGCATGATGTATTATCATTTTGCATTGCAGTTTTAAAATTCTAAGGATGTCAAAGAACAAGAACAAAGAACACTACAGCATCGGAACAAGCCCTTTGGCCTTCCAAGACTGCGCTGATCCAAATCCTCTATCTAAACTTGTTGCCTATTTTCTAAGGATCTGTATCTCTCTGCTCTGTGTCCATTCATGTATCTGTCTAGATTCAGCTTAAATGACGTGATTGTGCTCACCTCTACCACCTCCGCTGGTAATGCGTTCCAGGTACCCACCACCCTCTGCATAACGAACTTTCCACGCATATCTCCCTTAAACTTGCCCCCCACTTGACCGGAAACTTGACCCCACTTGACCCCACTTAAACTCATGACCCCTAGTAATTGAGTGTCACACTTTTGAGGGTGATGGGGAAGTTTCTTGCAATTCACCTTGTCTATACCTCTCATGATTTTGTAGACATCACTCAGGTCCCCCCTCATCCTCTGTCTTTCTAATGAAAATAATCCGAATCTACTCAACTCCCTCAGTAGAGCAGGTAAGGGCTGTTTGGCAGTGCCTGCTTGAAGGCTCGGTGACATTTGTTTAACGATTTAAATTTGAAAGATTTTTTTTAAAAAGCGTGGAGCGGACCCGGAAGCTGGTGTAGCGCAAACTTACCTGGGTAGGTTTTTTTCCCTATAAAAATGCGCAGGAGAGGACCTCTATGAACAGGATGGTCTACACCTGAACCTGAGGGGCACCAGTATCCTTGGGGGGAGGTTTGCTAGTGCTCTTGTGGGGTGTGGGGGGTGGGGGGGCGTGGGGGGGGGGGTTAAACTAATTCTGCAGGGGCATGGGAACCTAGACTGTAGCTTTAGGGTGGAGGACCTGGAGTGTAGAGAGGTTAGGAACATGGCATCAATCTCAAAGGAGGGTGCCTGTAAACAGGAAAGTGGCTTGAAGTGTGTATACTTCAATGCGAGAAGTATACGAAGTAAGGTAGGTGAACTTGCAGCGTGGGTTGGTACCTGGGATTTCGATGTTGTGGCTATTCCGGAGACATGGGTAGAACAGGGACAGGATTGGCTGTTGCAGGTTCCAGGGTTTAAATGTTTTAGTAGGGTCAGAGGTGGGGGTAAAAGAGGGGGAGGTGTGGCATTGCTTGTCAAAGATAGTATTACAGCGGTGGAAAGGACGATGGATGAAGACTCGCCATCTGAGGTAGTTTGGGCTGAGGTTAGGAATAGGAAAGGTGAGGTCACCCTGTTAGGGATTTTCTACAGGCCTCCTAATAGTCCAATAGATGTCGAAGAAAGGATTGCAAGGATGATTCAGGAGAAAAGTGAAAGTAATAGGGTGGTTGTTATAGGGGCTTTAACTTTCCAGATATTGACTGGGAAAGCTATAACTCGAGTTTGTTAGATGGGTCGGTGTTTGTCCAATGTGTGCAGGAGGTTTTCCTGACACAATATGTAGACAGGCCAACAAGAGGTGAGGCCATACTGGATTTGGTTCTGGGTAACGAACCAGGCCAGGTGTTAGAATTGGAGGTAGGTGAACACTTTGGGGACAGTGACCACAATTCGGTGACTTTTACTCTAGTGATGGAGAGGGATAAGTGTGCACTGCAGGGCAAGAGTTATAGCTGGGGGCAGGGAAATTATGATGCGGTGAGGCATGACTTAGGATGCGTGGCTTGGAAAAGTAGGCTTCAAGGGCAGGGCGCAATCGATATGTGGAGCTTGTTCAAGGAGCAACTATTGAGTGTCCTTGATAAGTATGTACCTGTCAGGCAGGGAGGAAAGGGTCGTGTGAGGGAGCCGTGGTTTAATAAGGAATTGGAATCCCTTGTTAAAGGGAAGAGGGCGGCCTATGTAAAGATGAGGCGTGAAGGTTCAATTGGGGTGATTGAAAGTTATAAAGGTAGCCAGGAAGGATCTGAAGAGAGAGCTAAGAGCAGCAAGGAGGGGACATGAAAAGTCCTCAGTTGGTAGGATTAGGGAAAACCCAAAGGCTTTCTATAGGTATGTCAGGAATAAAAGAATGACCAGGGTACGAATAGGTCCAGTCAAGGATAGTAGTGGGAAGTTGCGTGTGGAGGCTGAAGAGATTGGGGAGACACCAAATGAATACTTTTCGTCAGTATTCACTCAGGAACAGGACATTGTTGCCGATGTGAATATTGAGTCACAATTAATTAGAATGGATGGCTTTGAGGTATGTAGGGAAGAGGTGTTGGAAATTCTGGAAAGGGTGAAAATAGATTAGTCCCCTGGACCTGATGGCATTTATCCTAGGATTCTCTGGGAAGCAAGGGAGGAGATTGCAGAGCCATTGGCCTTGATTCTTATGTCCTCGTTATCTACAGGAATCGTGCCAGAAGACTGGAGGATAGCAAATGTGGTTTCCTTGTTCAAGAAGGGGAGTAGGAATAACCCTAGTAACTAAAGGCCGGTGAGTCTCACTTCTGTTGTGGGCAAAGTCTTGGAGAGAATTGTAAGGGATAGGATTTATGAACATCTGGATAGGAATAATGTGATCAAGGATAGTCAGCATGTTTTTGTGAAGGGCAGATCGTGCCTCACAAACCTTATTGAATTCTTTGAGAAGGTGACTAAGGAGGTGGATGAGGGTAAAGCGGTAGATGTGGTGTATATGGATTTTAGTAAGGCATTTGATAAGGTTCCCCATGGTAGGCTACTGCAAAAAATACGGAGGTATGGCATTGAGGGTGAGTTGGAGGTTTGGATTAGGAATTGACTGGCTGGAAGAAGACAGAGGGTAGTAGTTGATGGTAACGGTTCATCTTGGAGTGCAGTTACTAGCGGTGTTCCGCAAGGATCTGTTTTGGGACTGTTGCTGTTTGTCATTTTTATAAATGACCTGGAGGAGGGGCTAGAAGGTTGGGTGAGCAAGTTTGCGGATGATATGAAAGTCGGTGGACGGTGAGGAAGGATGTGTCAGGTTACAGCGGGATATAGATAAGCTGCAGAGCTGGGCAGAAAGGTGGCAAATGGAGTTCAATGTGGGTAAGTGTGAGGTGATCACTTTGGTATGAGAAACAAAAAGATGGGGTACTGCACTAATGGTTGGATACTTGGTAGTGTGGATGAGCAGAGGGATCTTGGTGTCCATGTACACAGATCTCTGAAAGTTGCCACCCAGGTAAATAGTGCGGTGAAGAAGACATATGGCGTACTGGCTTTTATTGGTAGAGGAATTGAGTTCCGGAGTCCTGAGGTCATGCTGCAGTTGTATAAGACTCTGGTGCGGCCGCATCTGGAGTATTGTGTGCAGTTTTGGTCGCCATACTATAGGAAGGATGTGGAGGCACTGGAACAGGTACAGAGGAGGTTTACCAGGATGTTGCCTGGTATGGTAGGAAGATCGTATGAGGAAAGGCTGAGGCACTTGGGGCTGTTTTCATTGGAGAAAAGAAGGTTTAGGGTTGACTTGATAGAGGTGCACAAGATGATTAGGGGTTTAGATAGGGTTGACCATGAGAACCTTTTTCCACGTATGGAGTCAGCTATTACGAGGGGGCATAGCTTTAAATTAAGGGGTGGTAGGTATAGGACAGATGTAAGGGGTAGATTCTTTACTCAGCGAGTCGTGAGTTCATGGAATGCCCTGCCAGTAGCAGTGGTGGACTCTCCCTCTTTATGGGCATTTAAACCGGCATTGGATAGGCATATGGAGGATAGTGGGCTAGTGTAGGTTAGATGGGCTTGGATCGGCACAACATCGAGGGCCAAAGGGCCTGTACTGTGCTGTATTTTTCTATGTTCTAAGTTCCCCTTCTTAGGTAGCACCCTCCATTCAAGGCAACATCCTGGTGAACCTCCTCCGCACCCTCTCCAAAGCATCCACATCTTTTGGTAATGTGGCGACCAGAACTGTACACAGTATTTCAAATGTGGCCAAATCAAAGTCTGACACAACTGTAACATGACCTGCCAACTCTTGTATTCAGTGCCCCATCCGATGAAGGAAAGCATTCTTGACCAACTTACTGACCTGTGTTGCCCCTTCAGAGAACAATGGATGTGAACACCCAGGACTTTTCCATTTACTGTATAGTGCGCTCTTGACTTGGATCTTCCAAAATGAATCACCTTGCATTTGCCGGGACTGAACTCCATCTGCCATTTGTCTTCCTAACTCTCCGATCAATCTATATTCTGCTGTATTCTCTGACTGTCCTCTTCACTACCTGTTACTCTACCAATCTTAGTGTCATCTGGAAACTTGCTAATCAGATCACCTATACCTTCCTCCAAATCATTCATGTACATCGCTAAGTACAGTGGTCCTGGCGCAGATCCCTGTGGAATACCACCAGTCACAGTTCTCCATTTGAGAAACTTCCTTTCTCGATTATAGAGTCATAGAGATGTACAGCATGGAAACAGACCCTTCGGTCCAACCTGTCCATGCCGACCAGATATCCCAACCCAATCTAGTCCCACCTGCTCATACCCCTCCAAACCCTTCCTATTCATATACACATCCAAATGCTTCTTAAATGTTGTAATTGTACCAGCCTCCACCACATCCTTTGGCAGCTCATTCCATACACGTACCACCCTCTGCATGAAAAAGTTGCCCCTTAGGTCTCTTTTATCCCTTTTCCCTCTCACCCTAAACCTATGCCCTCTAGTTCTGGACTCCCCTACCCCAGAGAAAAGACTTTGTCTATTTATCCTATCCATGCCACTCATAATTTTGTAAACCTCTATACGGTCACCCCTCAGCCTCCGACTCTCCAGGGAAAACAGCCCCAGCCTGTTCAGCCTCTCCCTGTAGTTCAGATCCTCCAACCCTGGCAACATCCTTGTAATTCTTTTCTGAACACTTTCAAGTTTCACACCATCTTTCTGATAGGAAGGAGACCAGAATTGCACGCAGTATTCCAGCAGTGGCCTAACCAATCCCTGTACAGCTGCAACATGACCTCCCAACTCCTGCACTCAATACTCTGACCAATAAAGGAAAGCATACCAAATGCCTTCTTCACTATCCTATCTACCTGCGACTCCACTTTCAAGAAGCTATGAACCTGCACTCCAAGGCCTCTTTGTTCAGCAGCACTCCCTAGGACCTTACCATTAAGTGTATAAGTCCTGCTAAGGTTTGCTTTGCCAAAATGCAGCACCTCTCATTTATCTGAATTAAACACCATCTGCCACTGCTCAGCCCATTGGCCCATCTGGTCCAGATCCTGTTGTATTCTGAGGTAACCCCCTTTGCTGTCCACTACACCTCCAATTTTTGTGTCATCTACAAACTTACTAACTGTACCTCTTATGCTCGCATCCAAATCATTTATGTAAATGACAAAAAGTAGAGGACCCAGCACCAATCCTTGTGGCACTCCACTGATTACAGGCCTCCAGTCTGAAAAACAACCCTCCACCACCACCCTCTGTCTTCTACCTTTGAGCCAGTTCTGTATCCAAATGGCTAGTTTTCCCTGTATTTCATGAGATCAAACCTTGCTAATCAGTCTCCCATGGGGAACCTTGTCAAACGCCTTACTGAAATCCATATAGATCACATCTACTGCTCTGCCCTCATCAATCTTCTTTGTTATTTCTTCAAAATCTCAATTAAGTTCATGAGACGTGATTTTTCACTCACAAAGCCATGTTGACTATCCCTAATCAGTTGTTGCCTTTCCAAATATATGTACACCCTGTCCCTCAGGATTCCCTCTAACAACTTGCCCATCACTGAGGTCTTGCTCACCGGTCTATAATTCCCTGGCTTGTCTTTACCGCCCTTCTTAAACAGTGGCACCACGTTTGCCAACCTCCAGTCTTCCGACACCTCACCTGTGACTATCAATGATACAAATATCTCAGCAAGAGGCCCAGCAATCACTTCTCTAGCTTCCCACAGAGTTCTCGGGTACACCTGATCAGATCTTAGGGATTTATCTACCTTTATCCATTTCAAGACATCCAGCACTTCCTCCTCTGTAATCTGGACATTTTGCAAGATGTCCCCATCTATTTCCCTGCAGTCTATATCTTCCATATTCTTTTCCACAATAAATACTGATGCAAAATATTCATTTAGTATCTCCCCCATTTTCTGTGGCTCTTGCTGATCTTTGAGGGGCTGATATTTGCCCTTAATATATTTGTAAAAACCCATTGGGTTGTCCTTAATTGTATTTGCAAAAGCTATCTCCTGATTTCCCTGTTTATCTCTACTTTCTTTATACTCTTCGAAGGATTCAGTCGATCTATCCTCTCTATATCTGACATATGCTTCCTTCTTTTTCTTAACCAAGTCCTCAATTTCTTTAGCCAGCCAGCATTCCCTATACCTACCAGCCTTCCCTTTCACCCTGACAGGAATATAATTACTGTCCTCTGTTGCCCAGCCAGTTTGTTTTTTCCGGGAGCAGTGAGGAGAGAGGGAGAGAGGAGCGGTGACTGCTGGGAAGGTCAGTGAGTGCTTTAAAGCTTACCTTGTGAATAGGCAAAGCGCATGCTGAACAGTAGAGGACACAGGACTGCTGAGTAAGCGAAGTAATATATTTGAATGGTTACATTATCCGAAACACTACTCAAGTAGTATCTCACACCCATCCTCCTCCTCCTCTAACAATAAAAAGGTTCTGTGTGCCAGATTGGTAAGATTACTTTTTTGTATTCTTTTATTTTTTCAATCTTCTCATTGGGAATTTGGAATAGTGGGCATGGAGGTGAGGGCAATTGAATGTTCCTCCTGCAGTATGTAGGAGGTAAGGGTCACCTCTAGTGTCCCTGCTGACTTCATCTGTGGGACGTGCACCCAGCTCCAGTTAGGGAACTGGAGCTGGATGAACTTTGGATCATAGGGAGGCTGATGGGGTTTTGAAAAGAGCTACAGGGAGGTAGTCATACCAAGAAAAAGGCAGATGGATTACGGGAACTGGTCGCCAGTGCAGGCATCCCCTGTGGCTGTTCTCCTCACGAACAAATATACTGTTTTGGATAATGTTGGGTGTGAGGCGCCGGGAAGGGGGAATGACTTAGAGTACAACTCTGTGGCAAGTAAGTAAGCGTAGAGTACAAGTCTGTGGCACAGAGTCTGTTCCTGTTGCTCAGAAGGGAAGTGGGGTGATGAGCCAAGCATTAGTCATCGGTAACAGATAGGAATTCTGTGGGAATGAGAGAGACTCACGGTTGTTGTCTTACCTCCCAGGTGCCAGGGTTCATGTTGTCTTAGATCATGTTTCCAGGATCCTTGGGGCTGTTCCCTTTCCCCCTCCCCCTCAAGTTGTTGTCCACATAGGCACCAATAACATATGAAGGAAAAGTGATGGAGGTTTAAGGCAGAAATTCGGGGAGCTAGGGTGGAAGCTTGGAACTTGAACAAACAGAGTTGATATCTCTGGTTTGTTGTCAAGAGTGTGGATACCTTGGTAACTGGGGCTCATTCTGGGGTAGGTGGGACCTCTACATACTGGATGGTCTACACCTAAACCAATATCCTGGGGGCAGATTTGCTAATGCTCTTCAGGAGGGTGTAAACTAATTCAGCAGGGGATGGGAACCTGATTTGTAGCTCCAATGGCCAAGAGGTTCAGGGTAGTGAGGTCAGAAATAAGGTTTCAATGTCGCCAGAGTGCACTGGTAAGCTGGAAGGTGGTTTGAAATGTGTCTACCTCAACGCCAGGACCATACAGAATAAGGTGGGTGAACTTGCAGCATGGGTTAGTACCTGTGACTTCGATGTTGTGGCCATTTTGGAGACATGGATTGAGCAGGACAGGAATGGCTGTTGCAGGTTTAGATGTTTCAGTAAGAGCAAGGAAGGTGGTAAAAAAAGAGGGAGGTGTGGCATTGTTAGTCAAGGACAGTATAACGGTGGCAGAAAGGATGTTTGAGGACCAGTCTAGTGAGGTAGTATAGACTGAGGTTTGAAACCAGAAAGGAGAGGTCACCCTGTTGGGAATTTTCTATAGGTCTCCAAATAGTTCCAGAGATGTAGAAGAATGGATAGCAAAGATGATTCTAGATAGGAGTGAGAGCAACAGGGTAGTTGTTATGGGGTCTTTAACTTTCCAAATATTGACTGGAAATACTCTCGTTCGAGTACTTTTAGATGGGTCAGTTTTTGTCCATTGTATTGTCTACAGTATGTAGACAGGCCGACAAGGTAAAAACAATAACTGCAGATGCTGGAAACCAAATTCTGGATTAGTAGTGCTGGAAGAGTACAGCAGTTCAGGCAGCGTCCAACGAGCAGCGAAATCGACGTTTTGGGCAAAAGCCCTTCATGCGAAGCCTCATTGGATTTGGTACTGGGTAATGAACCCGGCCCGGTGTTAGATTTGGAGGTAGGTGAGCACTTTGGTGATAGTGACCACAATTTGGTTATGTTTATTTTAGCGATTAGAAAGAGATGGGTATATACTGCAGGGCAAGAGTTATAGCTGGGGGAAAGGTAATTATGATACAGTTACACAAGATTTAGGATGCATAGGATGGGGCAGGAAACTGCAGGGGATGTGCACAATTGACATGTGGAGCTTATTCAAGAAACAGCTACTGAGTGTCCTTGACAAGTTTATACCTGTCAGACGGGGAGGAATTGTCTAGCGAGGGAGCCATGGTTTACTAAGGACATTGTGTGTCTTGTCAAGAGGAAGAAGAAGGCTTATGTTAGGATGAGATGTGGAGGCTCAGTTTGGATGCTTAATAGTTACAGGAAAGCCAGAAAAGACCTAAAGAGAGAACTAAGAGGAGCCAGAGAAGTCATTGGCAGATAGGATCAAGGAAAACCTAAAAGCTTTCCATAAGTATATCAGGAATAAAAGAATGACTAAAGTAAGATTAGGACCAATCAAAGACAGTAGTGGAAGGTTGTACATGGAGTCAGAGGAGAGAGGAGAAGCACTAAATGAATATTATTTGTCTTTTTCCAGGGTGAATACTGACAATGTTGTTGAGAATACTGAGATACAGGCTACTAGACTAGATGGGGTTGAGGCTCACAAGGAGGAATTGTTAGCAATTCTGGAAGTGTGAAAATAGAAACGTCCCCTGGATTGGATGGGATTTATGCTAGGATTTTCTGGGAAGCCAGGGAGGAGATTGTAACCTTTGGCTTTGACCTTCATGTCATCATTATCTACAGTATTGGTGTCAGAAGAGTGGAGGATAGCAAATGTTTTTCCCTTGTTCAAGAAGGGGAGTAAATTCAACCCTAGCAATTATAGACCAGTGAGCCTTACTTTGGTTGTGGGTCAAGTGTTAGAAAAGGTTACAAGAGATATGATCTATTATTATCTGATAAGGAGTAAGTTGATTAGGGATAGTTAACATGGTCTTGTGAAGAGTAGGTCTCACAAACCTTGTTGAGTTCTTGGAGAAGGTAACCAAACAGGTGGATGAGGGTAAAGCAGTTGTTGTGGTGTAAATGGATTTTAGTAAGGCATTTGATAAGGTTCCTTATGGTAGGCTATTGCTTGAGATATGGAGGCATGGGATTGAGGGTGATTTTAATGGGTTGGATCAGAAATTGGCTAACTGAAAGAAGTCACAGAGGGTGGTGGTTGATGGGAAATGTTCATTCCAGCGTTCATTTACCAGTGGTGTACCGCAAGGATCTGTTTTGAGGCCACTGTTGTTTGTCATTCTTATAAATTACCTGGCTGAGGGCATAGAAGGATGGGTTAGTAAATTTGCAGATGACACTAAGGTCAGTAGAGTTGTAGATAGTGCTGAAGGATGTTGCAGGTTACAGAAGGACATAGAGGTGGTAAATGGAGTTTAATGTGGAATAGTGTGAGGTGATTCACCTTGGAAAGAGCAACAGGAATAAAGAGTAGTTCTTGGTAGTGCAGATAAGCAGAGAGATCTGTGTCCATGTACATAGATCCCTGAAACTTGCCACCATAGTTGATAGGGTTGTTAAGAAGGCATATGGTGTGTGAGCCTTTATTGGTAGAGGGATTCAGTTTCGGAACCATGTGGTCATGTTGCAGCCGTACAAAACCCTGATGCAGCCACACTTGGAGTATTGTGTACACTTCTGGTCACCATGTTATTGGAAGGATGTGGAAGCTTTGGAAAGGGTTCAGAGGAGATTTACTAGGATGTTGCCTGGTGTGGAGGGAAGGCCTTATGAGGAAAGGCTGAGGGAATTGAGGATGATTTCATTGGAGAGAAGGTTGAGAGGTGACTTAATTGAGACATATAAGATAATCAGAGGATTAGACAGGGTGGACAGTGAGAGCCTTTTTCCTCGGATAGTGATGGCTAGCATGAGGGGACATAGCTTTAAATTGAGGGGTGATAACTATAGGACAGATGTCAGAGGTAATTCCTTTATTCAGAGTGGTAGGGACGTGGAATGCAACGCCAACTTTAAGGTCATTCAAATGGTCATTGGATAAACATATGGATGACAATGGACTAGTTAGGTTAGATGGGCTTCAGATTGGTCCCACAGGTCAGTGCAACATAGAGGGCTGAAGGACCTGTACTGCACTGTATTGTTCTATGTTCCTTATCCATCAAGCTAGTACACCCTGGACCTCATGTGACTTCACCTTCTCCATCAGCCTACCATGGGGAACCTTATCAAGTGCCTTACTGAAGTCCATGTATATGACATTTACAGCTCTTCCCTCATCAATCAACTTTGTCACTTCCTCAAAGAATTCTATTAAATTGGTAAGACATGACCTTCCCTGCACAAAACCATGTTGCCTATCGCTAATAAGCCCATTTTCTTCTAAACGGGAAGAGATCCTATCTCTTAGCATCTTCTCCATCAGCTTCTCTACCAATGATGTCAGGCTCACCACTCTATAATTACCTGGATTATCTCTGTGATACCCTTCTTAAACAAGCAGACAATATCAGCAGTTCTCCAGTCCTCCGGGACCTGACACATGATCAAGTGATGCTGCAAAGATATCGGTTTAGGCCTCAGTTATTTCCTCTGTCATTTCCCTCCATAACCTGAGATGGATCCCATCCGGACTTGGGGACTTGTCCACCTTAATGACTTGGAGTACTCAATTTGTCTATGCCTAACCTCAACACCCGTAATCTACCTCTCCTCTGTGAATCCTGATGCAAAGTATTTGTTAAGACACTCAGCCATTTTCACTGAATCCACGTGTAACTTTCTTCCTTTGTCCCTGAGTGGGCCAACCCTTTCTCAAGTTACCCTCTTGCTCCTTATATACAAATAAAAGGCTTTTAGATTTTCCTTAATCCTGTTTGTTAAAGCTATTTCATGACACCTTTTAGCTCTCTTAATTCCTCGTTTCAGGTTGGTCCTATATTCCCGATATTCTTTCAAAGCTTTGCCTGTTTTCAATTATCTAGATCTTATGTATGCTTACTTTTTCCTCTCAGCTAGTCTCACAATTTCACCTACCATCCATGGTTCCCTAATCTTGCTATTTCTATCGCTCGATTTCACAGGGACATGTCTGTCCTAATCTCTTATCAACCTCTCTTTAAAAGCCTTCTACCTATCAAATGTATATTTACCTTCAAACAGCTGTGCCCACTCTACATTCCCCAGCTCTTGCTGAATTTTTGTATAACTGACCTTCTCAGCATCATGAGAGGTTTGGACAAAGTGGCTAGGGAGAAAGTATTCCCACTTATACCACAGGGCACAGTTTTAAGGTGTTTTGCAAATGAAGAAAAAAATTCACACAGCAAGTAGTTAGTATTGGTACAATGCAGTGGAAGGAGGTTCAGTTCAGATATTCAAGAAGGCATTGGGTAATTAATTACTTGAATAGAAAAGTTTTCTGAGTTACAGGGAAAAGGCAAGAGATGGCACCAAGTTAGAATGCTCAGAGAGCCGGTAGAGACATGGTGGGCTGAGTGCTCTACTTTTGAACTGATTTATTTCTGTGATTCTTCTATGAATTAAGAAGAGAAATGGAATTGGTTTAAAACAGGGGGCTGGATTTAATGCTCCCTGCAGGTGGGTTTGAAAGTTGAGGATGCAGCAAGTAAATCTAAGGATGGTCTTGCCGCCACCTAACCATTCATCCCTGAACTGCCTGAAATTCTACAGGGGTGGGGAGGTGTTGGTTGGATTCACCTTTGGATTTATTAAAACCAAGAAGTGTACAGTTAATGACATTCATTGTTACTGGTATTTTGCCCCTAGTGGAGAAGAGGCCGAACAGGTTTAACTGCAAGTGAACTCAGGAAATAGAGAGATCTTTTTTGGAGGTCCCCCTTGGCCAAGCAGAAGCCTCAGTAAATTACTCTTCAGGGGAATTGAAACTGATTCCTCAGTCCCCTTACTGAGGTCCCTGACTCTGGCCTCTACTAGGTGGTTGGACTTCCTCCATTACTATAAATAATCGGCATACTCAGTGGTTCTGTTACGACTGAGCTGTCAGGCGATTCATTTGGCTCATAGCTTTCTATGGTAGGGCATCCTCCTGAGCTGGCGGTGGATGACCTCATCTTAAAGCAGTAATATTGCACCCAGCCTTCAATTACTGCAAGGCAGCTGTCAGGAATGTGGGTGAACCAACCCCTCAGGTAACACTTTATGTGGGACGCAGGGACCAGAGCACCATTTAAAATTCAGTCCATGAAATTAATAAAGCCATTTTCAGATCTTAGAGGGATGTGAAGTAAACATGGTGATCTTCGTACAGTAACAAAATTGTTAATTTTTTTAACATTTTGTGAATGTTGATAAGGTCACTCTTAATTGCTTCCTTCTAAGGATTGCAAAAGGCTCTTGGTGGCACAGTGGTACTGTCCATTGCCCACTATGGACATCTTGGAGGTCCCCTTACTGTACTTATTTATGTATATTCTGAGTTGCAATGTGAGCTCTTTGTGGAGTTTCTTTCTTACCTAGTGAAGGAAGCACCATACTGTACACTCTCGCCTTGATGCTGTTCACTGTACTCTGGAATTATAAGTGAAGTATATCAGTAAAAAGACAAAGTGGAAAATTAATTTGTATTTCTTAAAGTCTTGTAACTGATGGTGTTTCATTCCAAATTTTATAGATAGCCATTGCCTTTGTGCAAGAATAGCCAGATTTACTTTGTTGATTGACTGCTTGAAAGTATCTCTTTAAAAACATCCAGAGAAGTCTCTTAATTAGTTATAATTGATTTTTCTAATTCAGTTGTTTGTTGGTAACCAGCACATGTGAAATAATCATGATTAGTGTGTCAAATTTGAACATTAAGTATTTAATTAAAATATTACTGAAATAGTTTTTACTGTCAATTTACATTTTCTGCAAAATAGTTCTGAACTAATCAAGTAAATGAGACACTGTTGTTATGAATCCCTACAGTGTGGAAGCAGGCCATTTGACCTATTGAGTCTACATCAACCTGCATCCTACTCAGACCCACCCCCTACACTATCTCTGTAACCCTTCATTTCCCATGGCTAATCCATGTAGCCTGCACATCCATGGACACTATGGGCAATTTATTATGGCCAATCCACCTAACCTGTACATCTTGGGACTGTGGGAGGAAAACGGAGCACCCGGAGGGAACTCACACAGGCGTAAGGAAAATGTGCGAACTCCACATAGACAGTTTCTTGATAGTTTAATTGAACTGGAGTCCCTGCCACTGTGAGACAGCAGTGTGAACCACTGAGCCACTGTGCTGCCCCAAGTGATGCCTATGTACTCTGAGAATTTATTTTAAAATATGCAAATCATTACACACCTTGATAGGATATAATGTATTAATCTTATGATGCTGTAGTCAGTGCGTAAGCAGCTGGAGTAGAGGTTAGTTAGTTTGGTCTACTAGTGAAAACTATTTGAGTACAGTTTTACATTTTCAAATGTAAGATCCACATTACTATTTTACTGATCTTTGTGTATGCTTGATACAGTTATGTCTAAGAGAAGAATGTACCATGTTAGCAATTTCTGATTTCTGGACATTTTTAATGTTTTTTAAGTATACCATCAACTGCAATGTGATTATTGAAAAATTGATTGAGATATATAAGCCTCAACCCTTCACAGTCAGCAAAACATTTTTCACTGTTTGCTTCAATCTAAAGGTGCTGCAAGCATATCTCCTGCCTGAATTGACTGTCTTGTGAATGGGGCTGAGATCTAAATACTATACATTTGGTCTGGGACTGCTTCAGTTGGAGTTCAGACAAATTGATTAGCGTAGATTTCAAGATCAGCCAGGATTGTATCAAACGGTAGAACAGGCTTGAGAGGCTGAATTGCCTACTCTAGCTCTGAGATTTTAAGATCTTATGTTCTTCAGCCAGTAGGTACCGGGTTCTGGCAGAGCTTATATTTTTACTTCCTGGGCTATTGAGCAGGAATAAAAGTTGAACATGAGACCGTAGTTGATCTTGCTTTAAACAAAACACTGTAGGCAGACAAATTAATTACTGCTCATTTGTAGGTGATTTAGGAAACTCAAAAATATATAGTAACAGAAATTACCAGAGAAACTCAGCAGGTGTAGGAGCATCTGTGCAGAGAAAACAGTTAATATTGGGAGTCTAGTGACCATTCTCCTGAACTCAAATGAAAACTTTTAGTATGTTTCCTTGGTTTTTATTTGTTTCAGCCCTCCAGCATTCATAGTTCTTTGTTTTATTTTAGCCAAAAATAACTGTAGACTGGCTGGGAAGAATTAAGAATATGTCTAGAGATGGTTCCTAATTGCAAGGAGAAGTCTATAAAAAGCATTTTTCACTGTTTGCTTCAGTTTGAAGGTGCTGCAAGCATATCTCCTGCCTAAATTGACTGTTTTGTGAATGGGGCTGAGATCTAAATTTAAAAAGGAAACAGGAAAAGCTCAGCAGTGGCACCATTGCAGAGAAGCAATATCCTATGACCGTCTAAGACTAGACTGGCCACTAAAAGTACTGAAACTCAGTGACAATAATTTTTAAAAAGTAGGAAGGAACTTGCATTCTATTAAAATCTCCAGAAAGCATTAATGATTTTGCAAAAAGCTACAAAATTACAACAAGTTTTCTCAATTGATTACTTGTTTGAGTTTACTTTGTTCTGATAATGTGTGAGTTGTCATTTCTGGACCTCAATTTTTGAATCAGATAAACAAGCTGGGAAAATTAAATGTTGCTATAGATATTAAGACCTTCACAGACTGAATATAGGTAAACAATGTTAACATTTGAAGATAAATTATGAGTTGTTTCAAGCACATTAGACATTGCCACAGAGTGATGTGTAATTTGTGAAATTACCAGTTGAGGTTACCATAAAGGACTCTTCATCTCAACCTATCCCCTTGCCTGAGGTGGGGTGATTTCCAGGTTAAACCACCACTAGTCATTTTTCTATAATGGTAAGCTTATGGCAATTTTCCCTTTATAATTCTTTGAGACCATTTTCACTTTTGAGTGTTCCAATTTAAAAGTAATCAGCCACAATGCTTTTATTTTATACACAAAGAAGTCAATAACTTCTAACAATAACTGCAGAATAAACTAAATTTTAAAATGATGACATTAAAATGTTGAGATAAATATTAAAAGCTGATACAAACAAAATATACGTAAGTTAAAAGCAATACCAGTCTATTATCATTGCAGGCCTGTTCCTTGATTGAAGATTTCTCTTTTCAGGATGATGAGTTGAAACTTGAAGTCAGATTCTCCAGTTGTGGTACCTTTTTGTAGCTGAAGGTTTTTTATACAGTTGGAGTCATTAGGTAAAGTAGGCCTTGGGAGACAGGGAGAAGTTTTCTTGTTCTTCGCTAGTTTTATAGTTCTGACTCTTGCAGTTTACCCGGACTGTTCCAGCAAAACTCTAATTGATTTCTGAAGAGCATTTTTCCTTCAGTTTTCTTTAGTTGAGAACTCTTTCTCCCTGTCTCTCTGTGGATGTCTTTCAGGGCCCTTCTGAAGGAGTTCTGTTTAAAATGCTGTCTCAACTTGTATTATGCTCCGGTTTCTTCCCACAGTCCAAAGATGTGTGGGTCAGGTCAATTGGTCATGTTAAATTGCCCATAGTGTTAGGTGCAATAGTTGGAGGGAAATGGGTCAGGGTGGGTTACTCTTTGGAGGGTTGGTGTGGATTGGTTGGGATGAAGGGCCTGTTTCCACACTGTAGGTAATCTAATCTAATCTGGTTCTCATACTTTAGCCAACAACTGATAGATACCATTATCACTTCAAAAGCAGGTGCAGTGATGGGAGAGTGAGTGTGGCTGCAGAGCTAGCCATGAAAATATTGGGACTCGTGTTAGCATCTACCCTTATAAAGTTTTCCAAAAAAGACATCTTGGACCAACCAAAAATAACATTGTGGAAACATTACCACAACGCAGATGCAAGTACAAAAGTCATACTAAAGGATTGACATAGAGTAAAGGCTTAATCTGTCCACCAAAGTGTAATATCCACTATAGGCAAGCCTAGTAAGAAATGCAGGCACTATATACTCAAACATGCTCCATAAAAATGCCCAGGCTTCAATGTTGAATGTAAACCACTTGGCACCAGAGGATACTGGAGGCACAAGTTCAGAACAGAATGAATGATTCCACAAATGAAAGGCCACAAATGGGCTGAAAAAGTACATCACCTTGATCAACCAAGAGCACATATCAAACAGCATCAAGACAAGATCCATAAAATGTCTAACCAAGCTATGTGGTTCAATAATCAGATCAGCTGGAAAATTGATACTCAGTGAGATGATATTCAGCGTTTGTGCAGACAAGCCTACTCAGTTGTCATTCTATACTCCTAGCATTACATGATGCACTGCTCAGAAAATAGGCTAAGATCAAAGTTGACCATGACTGGCATGTGAGTTACAAATTCCCCAACCAAACATTGGACAGAAAGTTAAAATGCAAAACCTGACACTTGGAATTCAACGGAATTCATCAGAATTCTTCAGTATGAGCCCGGAAACCACATCATATGAATTAAAAATGCCAAATAACATGACATCACTATGAAATACGTGCTTGATCAGAGGAATATCACAATAAGAAGCACAAAATAACCCTATTTTAGCTATAACATGGTGTAAGATGTAATACTAAACACACTAAACCAGCACACTGAAAATGTACCACAGGGTCTGCCAAAATCAAGTCTGTATGGATAGGTAAAATGTGGTTATGTTTTAGGCACCAGTAAATTCATTGCTGTGTATCAAATTATTTGTCAACACAATTTTTATTTTGTGTTGCTTTAATGTAAATTGTTTGATTATTAAAGTATAAAGCATTGGTTATATAAAGTTGCACATTGTGATAGAACATACGCATACCTTTTAGCAATTATCATCACGCACTTCGACAGGATATGAAGTATTCTTCAAATAGCCAGAGTAGAGAATCGATGTGCATTACTTAATCCACCAGTTAACTCTATCTGTATATATTTATAGATATTTATTTATTCAAAGAAAACCCACATTATTGTTTCAGCAATCCTTATGAACAATTGACATGTTTACACTGAAGAAAAGTTTAAAACACTATTTTTCTGAATATCAAAGATTCCAGACAGAATTTTTTGTCATTAGCTGAAAAATTTGCTTTACTGATTGCTTTCAGGACCTCTAGAATTGAAGTTTTATTCATCTACAAAGGGAGTTCAAACTAACCAACATTTTGAAGATATGTATGCAGTCGGTGCATGCTAAGAAAGCACTTTGTGAAACTTGGTCATCTGAGAGACATTAGGGCTACTAGCAGGACAGAATAGAATACCATCATGGCTATGTATGTCCATAATTTTCCCAATATTTTTAATGCTAGAGATTTAATCCTAGAACTGGTTGCATATGAAAGGATAAGGAGAATCCCAACCATATCTGAAAATAAGAAAGAGATCCAATGAAGCTAAGGCACAAGTTTACCTGTATGCTAGGTGCTAAAAATAAAGAAAAACAGTTTGAGGTAAGTAGATTAACAGCTAATACATCAGAACAAAAGCTCTGTAAACTCTTCAATGGCAATTGAGAAAAGCCGTTGTCAAGTAGACAATTATGAAAGGGGTACATTCTATGAACATTGGTATCCTCAACCGTTGTAGATGCCAGCATGTACATTTTTAAAAATTCACTTATGGGATGTGGGCAGCTGTGGTTCAGCCAACATTTATTGCTCATCCCAAATTACCCAGAGGACAACTTAGAGTCAACCATATTGCTATGGGTCTGGAGTTACATTTTGGCCAGACTAGCTAATATGGCTGATTTACTTCTTTAAAGGATATTAGTAAACCAGATAGGTTTTTTTTCAACAATTGATAATGGAGGGTTTAAAATAAATTGGTGGGTGGGGTGGGATCCTCAACACAGGGAGGCAAGTGCACAGCTGCAAGGAGATACAATAATCAGAAACAGCAAGTTGAAGAAACAGGTCAGGCTGGAACACAACAAGGAGGAATGAATGCCTGGTGGATTAAATTGCATCTATTTCAATGCAAGAGAGCTGACAGGTAAGGGCATGGATAGGTACGTGGGACTGGGATATTATGGTTAGTATAGAAACATGGCGAAGGGAGGGAGGGGAAATGGTAGTTTAATGTGCCAGGGTACAGGTGCCTTAGGTGGGACAGAGATGGAGGAAGCAGAGGAGGATGTGTTGCCTTTTTAATTAAGGTGAGTATCACAGCAGTAGTCAGATGAAATAACCGAGGGATCATCCAATGAGGCTTTGTGAGTGGAGCCAAGAAATAAGAAGGGGGTGGTGATGTTATTGGGGTTGTACTATAGGCCCCCAGATAGACCACGGGAATTGGAGGAACACACATCAGGAGACTGGGGAGACTTGCAGGAGCAATAGGGTTGTCAAGGTTGTCACAGTAGGGGATTTAAATTGTGTTCACATAGCTTGGGACTGCCATAGCATTAAAAGCTTAGAGGGGGTGGAATGTGTTAAATATGGTCAAGAAACTTTTCTCAAGCAGTATATAGAGGACCCTGCACAGGAAGGGGCAAAACTTGAACTTCTCTTGGGAAATAGGGCAGGACAGGTGACGGACATGACAGTGGGGGACCACTTCGGGACCAGTGACCATAGTTTTATTAATTTTAAATTAAGTATGGAATGGGATAAAACTGGTCTACAGTTTCACATTCTAAATTGGAGCAAAGCGTATTTTGATGGGAATTAGACAGGAGCTTGCAGGGGTTTATTGGAGCAGTTTGTTTACAGGCAAAGGGATCTCCCGCAACTGAGAACTAACATTATGATAGTTAGAGTTCAAGATCCAAGTGTTCCTACGAGGGTGAAAAGCAAGGTTGGTAGGACTAGGGAGCCCTGGATGACAAGAGGTGTTGAGGCTTTGACCAGGACAAAGGAGGCATGACTTAGGTACAAGCAGTTGGGATCAAGGGAATCCCTAGATGTATATAGGGGATACAGATGTTTACTGAAGATGGAAAACAGTAGGCTGAAAAGTGGACATGAATTAACTTTGCTGAGAAGATTAGGGTAAAGCCAAAGAGATTATTTAATATAATTAAAGAAAAAAGAATAGCTAAAGTGAATAGCAGCCCTCAAAGACCAAAGTGGACATGTATGTGTGGAACCACAGGTGATGAGCGAGGTCCTTGAAGAATATTTCTCCTGTGTTTACCGTGGAGAAAGACATGAAGACTTGGGAACTTGAGAAAAGTAGTGGTGATGTCTTGAGGACAGTCCATATAACAACAGCGGAAGTGTTGGACATATTAGAATGGATAAATTCCAGGTCCTTACCAAATATATCCTACAAGCCTGGAATAGGCTAGAGGAAAAATTGCAGGAGACTGGGCTGATATATTGGCATCATTGTTAGTCATGGGTGAGGTCCCGGAAGACTGGAGGGAAGCAAATGTGCCCTTATTCAAGAAGGGCTGCAAAGAAAATCCTGGAAACTATAGACCAGTACACCAACACCTGTGATAGGTAGATTACTTCAGAAGATTCTGAGGGATAAGATATGTATGCATTTGGAGAGACAGGGTTTACATAGAACATAGAACAATACAGCGCAGAACAGGCCCTTCGGCCCTCGATGTTGCATCGACCTGTGAACTATTCTCAGCTCGTCCCTCTACACTATTCCATCATCATCCATGTGCTTATCTAAGGATTGTTTAAATCTCCCTATTGTGGCTGAGTTGACTACATGATCAGATAGGTCATTCCACGCCCTTACCACTCTCTGCATAAAGAATCTGCCTCTGACATCTGTCTTAAACCTATCACCCCTCAATTTGTAGTTATGCCCCCTCGTACAAGCTGACATCATCATCCTAGGAAAAAGACTTTCACTGTCTACCCTATCTAATCCTTTGATCATCTTGTATGTCTCTATCAAATCCCTCCTTAGCCTCCTTCTTTCCAATGAGAACAAGTTCAAGTTTCTCAGCCTTTCCTCATAAGACATTCCCTCCAGATCAGGCAACATCCTGGTAAATCCCCTCTGCACCTTGTCCAGTGCTTCCACATCCTTCCTGTAATGGGGTGACCAGAACCGTACGCAATATTCCAAGTTTGATTAGGAGTAGTCAGCCTCGTTTTGTGTGTGGGAAATCGTGCCTCACAGATTTGTTAGAGTTCTTTGATGAAGTGACCAGAGTGGTAGACGTAATCTATATGGATTTCAGTAAGACATCTGATAAGTTTCCACGTGGTAGACTTCTCCGGAAGGTTAGATCGTATGGTATCCAAGAGAAGCTAGAAATTGGATACACAGTTGGCTTGATGGCAGGAAGCAGAGGATAATGTGGAAGGATGCTTGTCAAACTGGAGACCTGTAATGAGTGGTGTGTCTCAGGGTCAGTGGTGGGCCCATTACTGTTTGTTATCTATATCACTGATTTGGATAAGAATGTACAAAACATGATTAAATTTGCAGATCATACTAAAATAAGAGGGATCATGGACAGTGAGGAAGGTTGTCAGAAATTGCGGCCGGATCTTGATCAGGTGGGGAAGTGGGCCGAGAACTGGCAAATAGAGTTTAATATACATATGTATGTTGTATTTTGGAAAGTCAAGTCAAGGTAGGAGTTTTGTGGTGAATGGTAGGTCCTTAAGGAGTATAGTGGAACAGAGAGATCTTGGAGTTCACATGTACGGTTCTCTGAAAGTGGAGTCTCAGGTAGGCAGAGCAGTGAAGAAGGCTTTTGGCACACTGGCCTTCATCAGTCAGGGCATTGAGTATTGAAGTTGGGAAGTAATGTTGCAGTTGTACAGGATGTCGGTGAGGATACAAATGGAGTATTATGTTCAGTTTTGGTCACCTTGCTTTTGGAAGGATGTTGTTAAACTGGAAAGAGTGCAGAAGAAATTTAATAGGATGTTGATAGGACTCAAGAGTCTGAGTTAAACTGAGAGGTTAGACAAGTTAGGAATTTTTTACTTAGTGTAGGACACTGATGGGAGATTTTATAGAAGTGTATAAGGTCATTTGAGACATGAATACACTCAGTCTTTTATCCAGATATCGAAGATTAGGGGGCATCAGTTTATCGTAAGAGGGGAAAGAATAAATGGAAACCTGAGGGGCAATTTTTTTTTTACGCAGCGGGTAGTACACATATGGAATGAGCTGCCAATGGAAATGGTTGAGGCAAGTACATTAACAGCATTTAAAAGGCATTTGGGCAACTACATGGATAGGAAAGGTTTAGAAGGACATGAGCCAAGAGCAGGGAAATGGGATAAGTGTGGATGGACATTTTGGTCAGCATGGACCAGAGGAGGAGAACTTCAAGATTGGCATCCTTGGAAGAGACTTCACAGTAAGGTTAAAATCAACTAGGAGAAAGTGAGGACTGCAGATACTGGATATCAGAGTTGAGAGTGTGGTGCTGGAAAAGCACAGCATCCGAGGAACAGGAGAATCGGCATTTTGGGCATCAGCCCTTCATCAGGAATCCCTTGTAGAGAAAGGAGGAGAACTTCTTCAAGATTGTTTTCACAATCAAGTCTATGTTGTGAGATGTCAAGTAGATTAGAATAGATTAGCTTTTATTTGTCATTTCTACCATATACAGCTGATACAGTAAAAATGAGACATTGTTCCTCCAGGACTGAGGGTGCTACGTAGACAGCACAAACTACACAATCACATGTGGCATGAAGTGCATAAGAAGTGCAAAGCATGCAAATTACAATGTAATAAGAGAACGATAATTAATAGACTTTTTTCTAGCAGCAGTTCGAGGTCATGCAAAGAATTTCAGATGAGAAAGAGTCCGATCATACCGTGTTAAGCAGCCTGAGGCTTGGGGGAAGAAACTGCTGCACAGTCTGGCTGTGAAACCGAATGCTCTTGTATCTTCTGCTGTATGGCAGGAGGGGGAAGAGTTTGACTGAGGCTATGTGTGGGGTCTTCCACAGACATTTGCAGAAAATGTCTGTAATGGAGGGGAGAGAGATCCTGATGATCTTCTCAACTGTCCCGACTGACCGTTATAGGGTCTTACGATCTGAGACTGTGCAATTTCTGAACAAAGCAGGGATGCAGTAGCTCAGGGTACACTTGATGAACCCTCTGTAGAATGTGGTGAGGTTGGGGGATGGGAGATCGACTTTCCTCAGCCTGGGCAGAAAATAGAGATGCTGCTGGGCTTTCTTGGCTATGGAGCTGGTGTTGAGGGTCCAGGTGAGATTCTCTGCCAGGCGTACGCCAAGAAATTTGGTGCTCTTCATGATCTCCATGGGGGCGCCATCGATGTCCAGTGGAGAATGGTCACTTGGTGCCCTCCTGAAGTCAACACCCATCTCTTTTATGTAGTCCATGTTCAGAGACAGGTTGTTGGCTCTGCACCAGTCTGTTAGCCGCTGCATCTCCTCTCTGTATAGTGACTTGTCGTTCCTGCTGATTGAGACCCACTACAGTCGAGTCATCAGCTATGATTCGACCTGTGCTTGGATGCCCAGTTGTGTGTCAGCAGGGTAAACAGCAGTGGATTGAGCATATAGCTCCTGAGGGGGAGGGGGGAGGGGGGGGCGTGCTCAGTGTGATGGTGTTGGAGTTGCTGTTCCCAATCCAGAATGACTGAGAGCTCCCACTCAGCAAGTCCAGGATCCAGTTACACAGGGAGTTATTTTGGCCCAGTAGACTCTGCTTTCCTAAAGTCTATGAGCAGTAATCTGACATGGTGTCCTTCTTCTCCAGGTGGGTGAGGACAAGATGGAGGGTGGTGGAAATGGCATTATCTGTTGAGTGGTTGGGTTGATACATGAACTGCAGGGTGTACAGTGAGGGGTCCAGCAGGGTCATAATATGCCTCATCCTGAGCTTCTCGAAGTACTTCATGATGCTGGGTGTAAGCACAGTAGGGCGGTAGTCGTTGAGTCAGGACGCTGAAGACTTCTTCAGCACGAGGATGATGGTAGCGGTCTTGAAGTACGTTGGAACTATGGCACAGCTCAGGGAGAAGTTTAAGATGTCTGTGAGAACGTTCATCAGTACTTCAGAGCATCCTCTAAGCACTCTGCCAGGAATGGTGTCTGGTCCAGCAGCCTTATGTGGGTTGACTCTGCACAGGGTTTTCCTCACATTGGCCGTGGTAAGACACAGCACCTGGTCACTGGGGGGAGTGGATTTCCTCACTGCCACATCATTTTGTGCCTTGAACCATGTATAAAAGTTGTTCAAGGAGGGCGGCATCTCCAGCACAAGCAGGTGATGCTGTTCTGTGGTTGGTGATAGCCTGGATGCCCTTCCACATGCTCTGCATATCGCTGCTGTCCTGAAAGTGGCTGTGTGCATGCTTTACCTCTTTGATGGCCCAGGTCACTTTGGCCCTTGCTGTTGTTGGGGCCGCCTTATCATCTGCTCTGAAGGTGGAATCACAAGGCCTCAGCAGAGCACACACCTTTGCGGTCATCCACGGCTTCTGGTTGGGGCGAAAGTGATGGTCTTGGACACAGTGACGTCGTCAATACATTTGCTAATGTAGCAAACCACTGATGCAGTTTACTCCTCTAACTTGATGGAATCGCCATTGGTTACCACCTCTCTGAACACGCGCCAGTCAGTGCACTCAAAACAGTCTTGAAGAGCAGAAATGGCTCCTGCCAGCCAGGTTTTCACCTGTTTCAGAATCGGACTGACACATCTGATGATCGGTCTGTATGCTGGAATTAGCATAACAGAGGAGTGATCTGAGGAGGCAAGGAGGGGCTGGGCTCTGCCCTGAATGCATTGGGGATGTTTGTGTAAACCAGATCCAGTATGTTCTTCCCTTTCGTCACGTAGTCCACCTGCTCATGGAATCTGGGGCGCACAGTCTTGAGATTTGCATGGTTGAAATCTCCAGAAACAGTAAACAGACCCGTTAGGATATGCGTTCTGCAGTCCACTAATAGCCCCATACAGTTCACAGAGTGCTTCCTTAGCATTAGCACTGGGAGGAATATACACCTTAACTATAAGGACAGCAAATAAGTACATTCTAGATGCAAGTTTTAAAAAACAAAATCATCTATCAACATCTAATTGTACCATCTAATCCCTTTGTAAAACTTCCATTCAACATAGAGACACAAAGAAGCTGTGTTACGGGTGGAGGGAAGTTGGTTGAATAATACCAATGCACAGAG
The DNA here is from genome assembly GCF_047496795.1 of Chiloscyllium punctatum. Lineage (NCBI taxonomy): Eukaryota > Metazoa > Chordata > Chondrichthyes > Orectolobiformes > Hemiscylliidae > Chiloscyllium > Chiloscyllium punctatum. Next base: position 39,130,572 of record NC_092779.1, read on the forward strand.
TTCACTGAGATGATCATTTTGGCTTTATTGGTTCTTGCTGCTCCTCAATCTTCCTTTCTTCTCCAGGGACTTTCACTTTCTTGGAATAGTCACAGGGCAACTAGTTCACACTTCAAGTCTCTGACTTATTGGTTAAAAGCCACAGCTTATGGCAAATATGAGGGGAAATAAATAGGCTTCCTTCAGGCTTGCGGTGTTTTTCTTTAATGCCCTTTCCTCTGCAATTACTTTCCTTTTCAGAGATTGAGTAACATCTCAGCAAACAATCATACCCACAGCTATTCAGCTATCTGGGAGCCAATCAAATAAATGTTGGCAAGCAAAAGGCCTTTGTCATCAACAACGGGTCACCACTCTACAGACTAGTCAACTACTTATTGTCAGCCAAATCTCCCTTTGTGTGTATCCTTGGCTCCAGATCATATATAGTAATCTCCCCCACTAATTTAATAAGCAGCATAATCAGAAGTCACATGACATGAGGTTATAGTCCAAAAATTTATTTGAAATCACAAGCTTTTGGAGAGCTGCCCCTTCAACAAGTGAAGTCAGGGCTACCATTAACAAGCAGCACTATAAAAAGCATTTACACTGAGAATCAGATAACTTGCTTTTAAAAATTCTTTCCATGATGAAAAACAAAATATTTTCCCATTTCAGTATGCAATCAAAAATATGGGAAAGTAAATAGATACAACATTCATCTGTTTGAATTGATCATCTGAATCTGATAGTTGAGATTTGTTATCTCAGTCTGTTGTTCATGCGACCTAGTAGTTGGAGGAGTGGAATTTGGTTTCCGAGAGTGTTTCATAATGTTCCCAGCTTCCTGCTTCTTAGCAATTAGCTTCACTCACATTTGGTTAAAAGTAATGAATGACAGCAACAACCGAGAGATGTGAAGAAGCAATTCTCAGTGAAGGTACAGAGAAATCAACTTTTAAGGATGTGGTTTAATTTTCTTATTCCTGACTTGATAATCTATATTATTAGTGAAGAATTGCCTTTTCAGTGTATAGAATTCTTAAAGGCTCAGCTCAGTTCTTTTAGAGTCTTGATTTATTCAATTAAATTTTCTTATTAATAGTATCAGGTAAATTATAAAGGTGCAGTCTTTGTTTCATGATGTGTTTGCAGGTATTGGATTATGCCGGCAAACTTTTCATAATCTCTTCTAATTAACTTTGTCAGGCAAATTATCTTATGTGCAACACAGCAAAACAATGATCTATGGATTGTGGTGGTGTACTGATTGTTCAGTTTGATGTAAAATATATGCTGACGTGTAGGATTCTGGTTTTGGTGGGGAGGATGCATGAAATAGGGTTGGTGTTGGATACCATCTCCCTTCCTAGACCCCTCAGCTAACCACTATATTACAGGGAGTGACAGGCACCAAGATCAGCAGCTTGTCCACTATTTATCAATAACCAAAGGGTCAGTTGAGCTTGTCAAAACTCAAGTGACCTCGTATTACCCTACTCATGCCATAGTATGGTTGGTGTGGGTAGGCAGGCAGGAATTACCAGACAGCTGGTACTGTCCCTGGGGCACTAGTTATTTTGTCTCTGGAGTTATTTGGCTGTTGTCTTGGCTGTGATTTAGTCCATGAATGATGGTGACCTGACAGAAGCATAAAAACAATGAAATTAGACATGTTCACAGTTGGAATTTCCGGTCAATCCATCCGCCATAGATCTTTCTTTATCCTCGCTAGGTCTCATTCTTTCTCTGCTAGTGTGAAGAGCTGAAGGTTGGGTGCAGCTTTTCCTGCCTCTCTCCATATTTACTACTGTTGTTAATATGCACAACAAAGTACAGAATGCCAAAAGACACCCAGCCCCTTGTCTGTATGTATCCCCATTACGTTATTCAACCATTGTAACCAAGCACTTGCAAAAGGAAATCTTTCATAAGCTTTGACCTGAATTGCCATATGTCACTAAAGGCTGATCATGTTTTTGGCATAGTCTCAAACAGATTATTTAATATTGACTCCATGAGAGACTCTTGACCAAGATGTGATATTGCCATTGTGAGAACCTTAGTTGAGTTTTCATTATTTATTCTTTTAGCAGATTTGGTTACCTAGGAACTGTGAGCTAAAGATGACTCTTGGATTGTGGGTAACAGCTTGTGTTAAAAAGAAAGCACATCAAACAAGCTTTGATTTAATTTGTGAGGCCAGATCTGGAAGTTAATTTAAGGCTGGTTCCTGATCAAAAGGTTCTGCAGGCACGTTATTACTAGGGAAGATTATTATGTTTAAACAGATAGAAGAAGTTTGCTATTAGCTCAGTCAATACCTGGGAATTGGTCCCAGCAAGTCTCAAAGGCCTTATGCTCAAGGAGATGTTGAATGTAACTGGGATGTTGTGGACAACATGGTCAGTGTGTCAAGGAGTTGTCAGAGTTGGAATTGGGTGTTGGACTGGGTATTCCATGAAGAGGAATTTGACAATTGATACTACTGCATGAAGATTTGAAAGCTCCCTCATCAACCTCCCTCATCAACCTCCCATTTGCAGTTCTTGTAAGTTAAGAGTATAGTAAGCAAAGTTTATAAGTATTACAGTTCATCAACTTCAACACATTCCACCCCAACCTTAAATTTACCTGGACCATCTCTGACACCTCCCTCCCCCTCCTGGGCATCTCCACCTCCATTAATGACGACCGACTTGACACTGACATTTTTTACAAACCCATCGATTCCCACAGCTACCTGGATTGCACCTCTTCCCATCCTACCTCCTGCAAAAATGCCATCCTGTATTCCCAATTCCTCTACCTCCGCTGTATATGCTCCCAGGAGGACCAATTCCACCACAGAACACACCAGATGGCCTCCTCCTTTAGAGATCGCAATTTCTCTTCCCACGTGGTTAAAGATGCCCTCCAATGCATCTCATCCACATCCTGCACCTCCGCTCTCAAACCCCACCCCTCCAACCATAACAAGGACAGAACCCCCCCGGTCTTCACTTCCCACCCTACCAACCTTCGCATTAACCACATCATCCGCCGACATTTCCGCTGCCGACATTTCCGCCACCTCCAAACGGACCCCACCACCAGAAATATATTTCCCTCCCCACCGCTTTCTGTTTTCCGCAAAGACCATTCCCTCCGTGACCACCTTGTCAGGTCCACGACCCCCAACAACCCACCCTCCTGTCCTGGCACCCTCCCCTGCCACCACAGGAATTGCAAAACCTGTGCCCACACATCCTCCCTCATCACCATTCAAGGCCCCAAAGAAGCCTTCCACATCCATCAAAGTTTCACCTGCACATTCACCAATATCATTTATTGCATCCGTTGTTCCTGATGCGGTCTCCTCTACACTGGGGAGACTGGACACTGCCTCGCAGAGCGCTTCAGGGAGCATCTCCAGGACACCCGCACCAATCAACCCCACCGCCCCGTGGCCCAACATTTCAACTCCCCCTCCCACTCTGCCGAGGATATGCAAGTCCTGGGCCTCCTCCACCGCTGCTCCCTCACCACCTGATGCCTGGAGGAAGATTGCCTCATCTTCTGCTTTGGAACACTTCAACCCCAGGGCATCAATGTGGACTTCACCAGTTTCCTCATTTCCCCTTCCCCTACCTCACCCCAGTTCCAACCTTCCAGCTCAGCACTGTTCTCGTGATCTGTCCTACCTTCCAATCTCCCTTCCCACCTATCCGCTCCTCCCTCCCCTCTGACCTATCACCTCCATCCTCACCCCCATTCACTTATTGTACTCTTTGCTACCTTCTCCCAGCCCCACCCCCTCCATTTATCTCTCCACCCTGGAGGCTTCTTGCCTCTATTCCTGATTGAAGAGCTTTTGCCCGAAACGTCGATTTTCCTGCTCCTCGGATGCTGCCTGACCTGCTGTGCTTTTCCAGCATCACTCTAATCTAGACTCTGGTTTCCAGCATCTGCAGTCCTCACTTTTGCCTATAAGTATTACTGACTCTACCTGAATGAAGTGAAAGGTGACTGTGATCACATCTTCAGAAAGTCAACTAAGAAACCATAATTTCTGCCTGTGGAACAATGCATCATGAAACCCAATTAAGTAATCTGGCCAGTTTTGTTGTTTCCTTTTTTATTAATCCCCATGTTTGTTGTCTGTCTTTCGTGTGAATGAGGCTGAAACCAAAGTTAGGTAGGTTTATAGTTAAGACCACAGCAGTTCAAGGATTAGTGGTGGTGCTGGAAGAGCACCACTAATCCAGAATCTGGTTTCCAGCATCTGCAGTCATTGTTTTTACCTTATAGTAAAGACCAATTAGATTACTTTGTTGTTTAATTTTTACTGTGCACGTTGGCTCAGTGGTTAGCACTGCTGCCTCACAGTACCAGGGTCCCAGGTTCAATTCCAACTTCTGGCGACTATCTGTGTGGAGTTTGCACATTCTCCCAGTGTCTGTGTGCGTTTCCTCCGGGTGCTCTGGTTTCCTCCCACAGTCCAAAGATGTGCGGGTCAAGTGAATTGGCCATGCTGAATTGCCCATAGTGTTAGTACATTAGTCAGAGGGAAATGGGTCTGGCTGAGTTACTCTTCGGAGGGTCGGTGTGGACCGGTTGGGCCGAAGGGCCTGTTTCCACATTGTAGGGAATCTAATCTTATCTAATCAAATCTAATGTTAGTGGTAGAAAGGCTGATTTGGTTTGATTGTCTGACTCCTTGTCATAAAAGCGTTTATCCTTGTGGATTGGAGCAAGTTGTTCAAATTTACCTAAGTTATATCCAGGTCACCTTGATGGCTCACTTCCTCTGGCACCTTCAGTCAGGATACATTAGACTGGTGGAAAGGCTATCTTAAACAATCCTTAGAGAAGAAGCCCTTGATAATATTGGAAACCATGAAACATGTGATTGGGGTTAATTGATTCATTCACTGAGAAGTGGAAAGGGAGAACAGGTGGGACTGGTGAAAAAGCTGCTAGACCAGGTAGTTAATAAATTCTATCCACAAAGAAAAGAGTCTTGGATTCTGTCTGGCTTGATTCAATTGACTTGGATATAAATTGACACAGGTCGCAGTGAAGATAGGAATCCATGAATTATTTTCGTATAGAATGTTGTAATTGCAGTTACTTTGGAGAAAAATATTTAAAATGAAGTACATTATGTCAGGCTAAAATCTCCCTGATGTTGTGAAGTTCAAGTTTACAATCAATGGAAACATTATATGGACATATGGACAAATGGTACGCTTGACCAAGAAGAAAACATAAGCTATAGCTTAGGCACTGTTGCTTCCTACTAGAAGCAAAATCATTGAGGATATTTTAGTGATCTCATCATCATGGTCCTTTGCAGACAAGCATGACTTGCAGACTAGGATGAGTCCACAGGTGACTGTCGAGATGGATGCAGTTACCGCAGGCTCTCTTACACTTGGGGCAGAAGGTGGGTGCGGTGTTGGTGTGGCAGCACGTTCCTTTCACCGTTTTTGCCTGGCTTCCACTTTTTACTGATTGAAAGTCTCGAGGTATTCAATACCTTCCTGGATGCTCCTCCTCTACTTTGGACTGTGCCGGGCAGGTGATTCCTAGGTGTCTGTGGGAATGCTGTACTTCACCAGTGACGGCTTGAGGGTATCATTGAACCACTTCCTCTATCCACCTGGGGCTCACCTGCCGTTTTTAAAGCTGCGAGTAGAGCATTTGTTTGGGGAGTCTCATGCTGGTCATGTGGACAATGTGCTCTATCATAACCGGTCAAGAGTGCCTCAATGCATGAATGTTATCCTGGTTGAGGGTGCTGGCATTGTCTTTCTTCCTAGTGGATTCACAGGATTTTGTGTAGGCAGCATTGGCGGTATTGCTCCAGCACCTTGAGGTGTCTGCTGTGGACAGTGCATTTCTCCGAGCCGTACAGGAAGGCGGGAACCACCACAGCACTGTAAACCATGATCTTGGTATCAGATCTGATGTTGTTGTCCTCGAACACCCATTTCCTCAAGCTGCACTAGGACACTGGTGGCAGTGTTGGATCTCTTCTTCAATAGCCGCTGTGGGCGACAGGACACTCCCAAGGTATTGGAAGTGGTCAACGTTCTCAAAGGCCCCCCCCATAGACTTTGATGAACGGAGGTTTGCTTGACAATGCCAGGCCAGGTTGTTGGAAGACCGTCGTCTTGTGGATGTTCAGGGTAAGACCTATGCTCTCATATGCCTCTAAAAAGATGCTGAGAATGGTCTGGAATAAATTTAATAGATTATATTGTACAGCCACATTTGAATTATTATGCACAGTTCTGGTTGCCACACTACCAGAATGAAGCAGAGGCAGGGTACAAAAATGGTTTATCGGACATAGCCTGGTTTGCAGGGTCTTGGCTATGAGGAGAGTTGGACAAACTTAAATTGTTTTCAATTGAATGTCAAAGGATGAAGGGCAACCTGATAGAAGTTTGCAAAATTATGAGACTTTCTATAGAAAGAATGGATGGGCATAGTCTTTTTTCCCCAAGGAAACGATTGTGATTTACAAGGGCCAAAAGTATCCTTACAAAAGGAGAATCACAACTAAAAGGAGTGAGGATAGAGATGCCTGTAGCAATAATAACAATCAACAGTAATTCGGGAATTATAACTGAAGTATAAACTACAGGTATAGTGAACTGATGTTTTAGATGCAACACAAAATGCATTATGTAATGAATTATCCGAAATGGAACAACAAAATTTTTGAAGTTATGCTATGTATGGAAATTTAAGGAGCAGACGCAGAGGAATTTGTAATTGTTACAAGAAGCTTCAGTGCAGTAACAAATTTAGATTAGATTAGATTCCCTCCAATATGAAAACAGGCCCTTTGGCCCAGTAAGTACATACCGACACTCCAAAGAGTAACCCACCCAGACCCATTCCCCTACCCTATATTAAACCCTGACGAATGCACCTAACACTATGGGCAATCGAGCATGATGAGTTCACCTGACCTGTACTTCTTTGGACTGTGGGAGGAAACCGGAGCACCCAGAGGAAACCCACAGAGACACGGGGAGAATGTGCAAACTCCACACAGACAGTTGCCTGACGCTGGAATTGAACCCAAGTCACTGGTGCTGTGAAAAGCAGTGCCAACCACTGAGCCACAGTGCTGCCCTAATGTTTTAGTTATTGTCTGTCAGATAGCAAATGCACGTTCACAATGTATGGAATACATTAGTTTAAATATTACCTAGATTTATAGAGTCATAGAGAAATACAGCACAGAAACAGATCCTTTGGTCCAACTCGTCCATGGCGACCAGATAAAATCCAGCCCCATTTGCCAGCAGTCGGCCCATAATCCTCTAAACCTTTTTTATTCAAACGTGTCCAGATGCCTTTTAAATGTTGTAATTGTGCCAGCCTTCCCCAAATTCCTCGGGTAGTTCATTCCATACACACACCACCCTCTGTATGAAATTTTTGCTTCTAAGACCCTTTTAAATCTATCCCCTCTCACCCTTGAATTTTGAACTCTCCCACTCTGGGGAAAAATCCTTGTTGATTTACCTATCCATGCCCCTCATGATTTAGTAAACCTCTGTAAGGTTTATTAAACCACTCGGTCTCCAATGCTCCAGAGAAAAAAGCCCCAGCCTATTCAGCCTCTGCCTGTAGCTCAAACCATTTAACTCTGACAACATCCTTGTAAATCTTTTCTGGACATCTTCAACAACATCTTCACAACATCTTATAGCAGTATTCCATTTTTGGCTTGAGCAATATCCTGTACAACAGCAACATGACCTCCAAACTCCTATACTCAATGCATTTTCCAATAAAGGCAAGCATACCAAATGCCTTCTCCATTATCCTATTTACCTGTGACTCTACATTCAAGGAACTATGAACCTCTACTCCAAATTCTCTTTGTTTAGCAACACTCCCCAGGATCATACCAATAAGTCCTGACAATGTTTGGCTTTTCAAAATGCAGCTCCTCACATTTTATCTAAATTAAATTCCCATCTGCCTATCCTCGGTCCATCAGCCTATCTGATCAAGATCCTGTTGTACTCTGAGGTAACCTTCTTCACTGACCGCTGCACCTCCAATTTAGTGTTATCTGCAAACTTACTGACTATAGCTAGTTCCCCCTCTATGACCTTGCTACCATGTGGAACCTTGTCGAATGTTAAGTCCATCTAGATCCCGTCCACTGCTCTGCCCCCATCAGCCCTCTTTGTTACTTCAAAAAAAAACTCAATCAAGTTTGTGAGACACCATTTCCCACGCATAAAACCGTATTGGTTATCCCTAAACAGTCCTTGCTATACAAATACGGATAATCCTCCAACAATATGACCACCACCGATGTCAGGCTCACTGATCCGTAGTTCCCTGGCTTTTCCTTATCACCTTTCTTAAAAAGCGGTACCACACTAGCCAATCTCTAGTCTTCCGACACCTCCGCTATGGCTATCAATGGTACAAATATCTCAGCAAGGGGCTCACAATCATTTCCCTGAACTCCCACAGACTTCTGGGATACACTGTGGGGTGGCACGGTGGGTCAGTGGTAAGCGTTGCTGCCTAACTGCACCAGGGACCCGGATTCGGTTCCAGCCTCAGGCGACTGCGCGGAGTTTGCACATTCTCCCCATGTCTGTGTGGGTTTCCTCTGGGTGATCCAGTTTCCTCCCACAGTCCTACACTGTGCAGGTGAAGGTGAATTGGCCATGGGAGATTGCCCATAGTGTTCAGGGATATGCAAGTCCTGTGAATTGGCCATGGTAAATTGCCCATAGTATTAGGTGCATTAGTTAGGGGTAAATATGGGGAATGGGTCTGGATAGGTTAGGGTCAGTGTGGACTTGTTGGGCTGAAGGGCCTGTTACCACACTGTAGGGAATCTAATCTGTAGTACCTGATTGGGTCCTAGGCATTTATGTAAAAACAGGACTGCAGATTCTAGATTAGTGGTGCTGGAAAAGCACGGCAGTTCAGGCAGCGTCTGAGGAGCAGGAAAATCGACATTTCGGGCAAAAGTCCTTCATCAGGAATAGAGGCAGAGTGCCTGCAGGGTGGAGAGATAAATGAGAGGAGGGTGGGGGTGGGGAGAAAGTAGCATAGAGTACAATGGGTAAATGGGGTGGGGATGAAGGTGATAGGTCAGAGAGGAGGGTGGAGTGAATAGGTGGAAAAGTAGGTAGGCAGGCAGGACAAGTCATGGGGACAGTGCTAAGTTGGAAGTTTGGAACTGGGGTGAGGTGGGGGAAGGGGAAATGAGGAAACTGGTGAAGTCCGCATTGATGCACTGGGGTTGAAGTGTTCCGAGGCGGATGATGAAGCGTTCTCACAGTACCAGGTGATGCTGCCTCACAGTTCCAGGTTCAATTATAACCTCAGGCGACTGTCCGTGTGGAGTTTGCACATTCTCCACCTTGTCTGTGAGGGTTTCCTCTGCGTGCTCCGGTTTCCTCCCACAGTCCAAAGATGTGGGCGGCACGGTGGCACAGTGGTTAGCACTGCTGCCTCACAGCGCCTGAGACCCGGGTTCAATTCCCGCCTCAGGCGACTGACTGTGTGGAGTTTGCACGTTCTCCCCGTGTCTGCGTGGGTTTCCTTCGAGTGCTCCGGTTTCCTCCCACAGTCCAAAGATGTGCAGGCCAGGTGAATTGGCCATGCTAAATTGCCCATAGTGTTAGGTAAGGGGTAAATGTAGATGTAGGGGTATGGGTGGGTTACGCTTCGGCGGGGCGGTGTGGACTTGTTGGGCCGAAGGGCCTGTTTCCACACTGTAGGTAATCTAATCTAATCTAATCTATGTGCAAGTCAAGTGAATTGGCCATGCTAAATTGCCCATAGTTTTAGGTGCATTAGTCAGAGGGAAATGGGTCTGGGTGGGTTACTCTTCGGAGGTTCGGTGTGGACTGGTTGGGCCGAAGGGCCTGTTTCCACACTGTAGGGAATCTATTCTAATCATTTGGCCCATTGCCTTAACAGTTATGATGTGCCAGGTGCTCATTCAGGAACTTTGTCAAAGATGTGAGGCAAGTTGTCTCTAGCAGGCAGCACATTCCAGACTTATACCACCTTCCAGGTAAACATGTTTTACCTTCGTTCTCTATTAAACTTCCTTGAACCTTTGTCCCCTCGTGACTGACCCTTCAACTAAGGGGAACAGTTGCTTCTTTTCCACTCTGACCATGTCCTCATAATCTTGTATACCTCAGTCAGATTGTCAATCTGTCTTTTTCACTCTTAGGGAAACAACCTTTCTTGATAGTTTAAATTTCCAACCAAGAACCTTTAGCTTTGATGAAGAATCACTTAGACTTGAAACATCAATTTGCTTTCACTCCATGGATGTTGCCAGACCCGCTGTGATCTCCATACATTTTGTTTACCCACTCATCTGTCCTTGGCACAATGTAATGCTCCAACGAATCACAGTGAAAACTGAAGGAGCATTTCATCTTCAAACAATACTGGGCGCTTTACAACCTTCTGTACTCAATATTGAGTTTAAAACCTTCAAATTGTGAACCCAAACCTTCCCTTCTAGTTTTGCTTGCTACATTCTCTGTCACCCTGTCTCCCCTCCCCCCACCTCAGTGGGAATTGTTCTTTCCAGTCTGGAAATTAGACAGACCATTGTTCTGCCATTCTCCCATTCCAATCACTTAATCTAAGCTATCAACCTCCTTTCTTGCCCAGCACTCCAACACCCACCCCCACTTCTGAAACCACTGCATAAATGCTGCCCTCTCCACACTATACTTCAGCTCTAATGAAGAGTCATCTAGAGCTGAAATGTTAGCCCGCTTTCTATCCAATGATGCTGCCTGACCTACTGTGATCTGCAGCATTTGTTTTGTTTTCAGTTCACGTCCTTCCCATAGTGTGGTAACTAGAACTACACAAAATGTGGGGCTGGTGGTTGGTATGATCTATAAAACCGCACAATATTGACCAGCAATCTTCACGAATTTCAGAGACAGTTTTCCGACTTCAAGAACATTCCACCAATCTTGGCCAAAACAAAACAGTAAGTCATGGGAGTAACATAGATTTTAGATTAGATTACTTACAGTGTGGAAACAGGCCCTTCGGCCCAACAAGTCCACACCGACCCGCTGAAGCACACCCATTCCCTTACATTTACCCCTGCACCTAACACTATGGGCAATTTAGCATGGCCAATTCACCTCACCCGCATGTTTTTGGACTGTGGGAGGTAACCCACGCAGATATGCGGAGAATGTGCAAACTCCATACAGACAATTGCCTGAGGCGGGAATTGAACCCGGGTCTCTGGCACTGTGAGGCAGCAGTGCCAACCACTGTGCCACCATGCCACCCATTTATTTGAAAAATAAATTTTGTTAAAGCTCATGATAACTATCAGATGTGGTAAATTTTTAATTCAGCGTCATGGTACATTGACAGAAATGAAGTATAGCACCAGCAACAGGTAAAAGAGTTGTCGCCATGTTTAATTGAATAATTAAAATTTTCATAATGAAAATAAAATTGTATTATGAGGGAATATTTTGTTGTTCAGCTTCAGAAACAGAAAATTTAAGAGCCTCTTGTGTAAAAAGTATTAATATCTAGATTTTTTTCATATGGTAATCCAATCAAAATTACTGTTAACTCAACAAAAAAAAACACCTTCATACCCTGACTCAATCTTTTCCCCCATTGTTGAGTCCCTTCTCACTTACATCCGTAATTCATATGATGCTTTACAGAATGTACAGCTCGTGGGCACCAGCTGCTTCTGCTTCTCCATGGACTTGCAGTCTCTTTACATTCATCCCTCATCAGGATTGTCTGAGAGCTCTCCATTTCTTCAACTATCAACATTTGCCACCATCCTTCTGCTTCTGACTAAACTCATTCTTACTTGAGAGGAGAAAGCGAGGACTGCAGATGCTGGAGATCAGAGCTGAAAATGTGTTGCTGGAAAAGTGCAGCAGGTCAGCCAGAAGGGCTCATGCCTGAAATGTTGATTCTCCTGTTCCTTGGATGCTGCCTTACTTGAGAGAAGTTAAGGAAGTTGTTCACTTTGATCTGAACAAAGCAGCATGGGCCCCAACATGCCTGTCCCTTAGTGTAGTTTATGGAGCATTCCTTGTTCCAATTATTGGGGCGGCATGCTGCCTCAATGGCACTGTTGTCTCACAGCACCAGGGACCGGGTTCAATTCCAATCTTGGGTGACTATGTGAAGTTTGCACATTCTCCCAGTGTCTGAGAGGGTTTCCTCCGGGTGCTCTGATTCCGCCCCATAGTCCAAAGATGTGCAGGTTAGGTGACTTGCCCATAGTGTTCGGGGACATGTAGGTTAGGTGCATTAGTCAGGGGTAAATACAGGGGAACAGGCCTGGGTAGGTTACTCTTTGGAGGGTTGGCGTGGACTTGTTGGGTTGAAGGGCGTGTTTCCACATTGTAGGAATCTAATCTAATCTTACTTGGGTCCTCCCCGACAAACCTTTTCTCCAGTATGTCGATGGCATCGGTGCTGCCATCTCTCATGTGATGTGATTAGATTAGATTAGATTATATTGGAATTAGAAAAGTATATCAATTTAACTTCGAATTTCCATCTTGCTCTCACCTTCACCTTGTCCATCTCCGACTCCTCCCTTCCTTTCCTTGACATCTGTTTCCATTTCTGATTATAAACTGGCAACTGATATTCACTACAAACTCATCAACTTTCACTCCCCCATGATAAGCATTCAGGAGTGGCACATTCCTGCAAGAATGATATGGCAAGTTACGTGAACCTTGGACGATCAGGGATGTCAAGACCTTCATCAAAAAGAAAAAGGAAGCATATGTATGATCTAGGCAATGGGAACTGATGAAGTCCTTGAAGTGTATGAGGAAAGTAGGAAAGAACTTAAACAAGAAATTAGAAGGGCTAAAGGATCATGAAAAGTTGTGAGCAAACAGGATTAAGAAGAATCCCAAAGTTTTTATCCAGAAACTAAATGTGGAGCCAGAAGAGCTAGGTGAGTTCCGAAACAAATGCTTTGTGTCAGTTTTCACCAAAGAGAAGGAATTGGTGGAGGATGATCTCAGGGAAGGGAGTGTTGAATTTCTAAGCCAAGCTGCTATTAAAAAGGAAGAGGTGTTACGTGTCTTAAAATTTTTAAAGTAGATAAGTCCCTGGGTCCTGATGGGATCTATCCAAGACTATTGAGCAAGGTAAGTAAATAAATTGCAGGAGTATTGACAGACATCCTCTTTAGCCACAGGTGATGTTCCAGAGGACTGGAGAATAGCCAATATTGTCCCATTGTTTAAGAAGGGAGCAGGGATAATCTAGAAAATTATTGGCCTGTGAGCCTCACATCAGTGGTAGGGAAGTTATTGGAAAATATTCCCAGGGACAAGACCTATATGCATTTAGAAGCAAATGGACTGATTAGTAATAGACAGCATGGTTTTGTGTGCGAAAGGTTGTGCCTCACTAACTTGGAGTTTTTTGAGGAAGTGATGAAGATGATTGAGGGAAAATCAGTTGATGTTGTCTACCTGGACTTCTATAAAGCCTTGGAGAAAGAGAGGACTGCAGATGCTGGACATCAGAGATGAAAAAGGGCTTATGCCCGAAACGTCGATTCTCCTGCTCCTTGGATGCTGCCTGACCTGCTGCGCTTTTCCAGCAACACATTTTTCAGTTCTAGAAAGCCTTGACAAGGTCCCTCATGGCAGACTGGTGCAAAAGGTGAGGTCACGTGGTATCAGGGTGAGCTTGCAAGATGGGTACAGAACTGGCTTAGTTATAGGAGATCGAGGATAGTGGTGGAAGGATGTTTTTTTTGGAATGGAGGGCTCAGTGCTGGGATCTCTGCTGTTCAGTCTACATAAATGATTTGGAGGAAAATGTAGCTGATTTAATTAATAATTTTGCGGACAATACAAAAGATTCATGGATTTGCAGATAGTGAGGAGGATTGCCAGAGGATACAACAGAGTATAGATTAGTTGGAGGCATGGGAGGAAAATGGCAGGTAGAGGTTAATCTGAACAAATGTGAGATGATGCATTTTGGAAGGTCAAGTAGTGGTAGAAATTACACCATGAATGGCAGAACCCTTAGGAGTTTTGACAGACAGAGAGATTTGCGTGTGCAGGCCCACAGATCACTGGAGGTGTCAGTGCAGTTAGATAAGGTAGTAAAAAAAGGCCTATGGCATGTTTGCTTTCACTGGGGCATTGGGCATTTGGATGAAACAGCAGCTTTATAGAACTTTGGTTGGGCCACACATGAAATGTTATACAGAGTCTGGTCATCACACTATCAGAGAGATGTGGATGCTTTGGAGAGGGAACAGAAAAGCCTTACCAGGATGTTGCCTGATATTGGAGATTTTAGATATGAAGAAATGTTGGATAGACTGGGTTTGTTTTTGCTGGAAAGCAGGATGTTGATGGGCAATCTGATAGAATTTTATAAGATTGCGATTAGCATGGAAGGAGTGGAAAGTGTGAGGCTTTTTTCCCCAGGGTGGAGTTATCAATTACTAGGGAATGCAGGTTTAAGTTCTGGGGGTTGGGGAAGTTTTAAAAGAGATCTCTGAGGCAGTTGTTATCACACAAAGGGTGGTGAGTGACTGGAACATGCTTTGATGAAGTAGTGGATCAGGAGGCTGGAAGAGCACAGCAAGCCAGGCAGAATCTGGAGGTGGAGAAGTCAACATTTCGGGTATAATCTTTCTTCAGGAATTGGGAGTTAGTGTGAGGGGAGCTGCAGATAAAGAGGGTCTGGAGGATGGATTTGGATGGAGAGAGGGATGGAGTGGTGAGATAGTGATAGGTGAACACAGGTAGAGGGTATAGCCTGGTTGGTCGATGGGAGGAATAGCAGCATTCAATGAGCACCTGGACAAATAAATGAATAGGAAGGATACTGACTCTGAGTGAAGACAGTTTTAGTATGGAAGGCAAAATGTCGGTACAGGCATGGAGGGTCGAAGGGCCTGTTCCTATGCTGTGTTATTCTTTGTAACTCCCACAGTTACTTGGACTATACATCCTCACACTGCTTCCTGTCGATAACATCCCGTTCTGCCATTTTTTCCATCTCCATTACATCTGTTCTGATGATGTCATCTTCAGCAGTGGGTCTTCAGAAATGTCCACCTCAACCAAGGATTTCCAGTCATTGTGATTGACAGGGTCCTCAGTTGTGCCTTACCCTTTTTCTATACTTATGCCGTTACCTATTGTCTTCCTTCCCACAACACCGATAGGGTCACCAGGTCCTCCTACTCCACCCCACCAGCATCCACACCTGAAGGATCATAAGCCACTGGTTCTGCCACTCCAGAGAAATTCCACCAGCAGATAGATATTCCTCTCCCCTCCTTTGTCAGTCTTCTGCAGGGATCATTCCCTCTGGGACACCTTGGTCCACTCCCACCTCCCCACACCCTTATGGCACTTTGCCATGAAATTGCAGAAACACCTGTCTGTTTATCTGTTCTGAAAAAGGGTCACTGAACCTGAAACATTTAACTCTGATTTCTGTCCACAGATGCTGCCAAACCTAATGAGCTTTTCCTGCAATTTGTACTTTTTTGTTAATTTACTTCCTTCCTCCTCACTATCCAAGGCCCCAGGTGAAGCTGCAATTTACTTGCATTTCACTCAATCTAGTCTACTGAATTTACTGCTACATTAGAGAGACAAGACACAGACTGGGCAACTTTTCGCAGAACATCTACATTCTATCCACAAAAATGACTTAGAACATCCAATTGCTGCCAATTCAACATACCATGTTCTCTGGCCAACATTTCTGTCTCAGGCCTGCTGCAGTGCTCCAGGGAGACTCAGCATGAGAATAATATCTGCTTTTCAGCTTGGGGATCTTGCAGTGAGAAGGTTTTTAGCCTTACATTTGAACATCTGCTACACACACTTGAACTAAACAGGATATGCAGGAACGTGCTTGACCATGGGCGCAGGGGTGGGGAGAATTAAGGATATCTGTTCTTAGTGTCAATGGATCAGTGTAAATAAGGTGATAACGTGTTTACTTGTGGAATGTGTGATAGTACTTCCTTTTGACCTTGAGGGCTGGAAGCTGCGCATATTTTACATTTGGATGTTGAATAACTGAATTTTTGGTTTATATTGAAGACTCTGAACAAAGAAAAAGAACTTGTAATTTAATAATCTGAGTGGAATATCCACATAATAGAACAATCCTGCCTTTTTCATGTGAACCACACTGAGTAGATTTGAATTTATGAAGCTCAGTTCCTTAACCTTGACTGTTCTGGAATGTGAATGTCTCATTACCCTTACAAGCTGGGAAAGCACAAAGGCTGAAACTGACATAGTAAGAAAGTTGGAAAATGTTCATGTATGTGTGAGAGCGAGAAAACGTTCTTCTGTAAATTACATTCATGGACCTCCGGGTTCAAGGGACAGAGAGGGAGGGAGAGATGGGACGAAAGCTAGTGGAAATGTTAACTCCTTTTTTGGTCTGATTTGAGTGTACACTTGCTTGTCATGGATTGAATGTGTGTTGTTCCCTGGAGCTCGAGATCTGGGAATGTTATGAATTAAATTCACATTTTGGGAATCTAAGATGATTTCTGAAAAAGCCATTTTGTAGGACAATGGTAGCTGAGGGAGGTTACCTCATGACCTATTCCATAAAATTGGACTAGTCTTGTTATGATGTACTGTTATAAGGGAAGCTTATCTAGCTAAAGGCAATTGGCCATTTGGCCTGGCTTGATCAGGGTTTCCCACTTTGATGTGCATGTAGCTTAATTAGTCAAGCATACTCAGACCCAGCAACGAGTTTCTCTTCCTGTTCAAGCTTTTGCCATTTTATTGCTGCTTATCTGGTTAAGGACATATGGTGTATTTGTAATCTCAGTGCCAAACTCTGTATAAAGACATCTTGTTTGCAGCAATAAGAGTAGCCTGAGAGAGCTGTTCAGGTAAAGAACTGGCACCGCTACGCTGCTAATGGCTTTAGAACCCTAGCTCAAGCCTGGCTTGTAGGTATCTATGTAATAGTGTAACATTGATGCCGTTGGTAAATAAAGTTAATAATTTAAACTAAACCTTCTGTAAGAGTTTTATATTCCAGACTACCACAGAGTACAATCTCCGGGATGAGCCAACAAAGGCTTACAGGTTGAGTCCATTAAAGTCCCTGGGCCATCTCGATAGGTACTTTAACAGCAGCTTTCAGAATTCGATATCGAGTTCAGTTATTTTAGGGCCTGGGCACCTTCTTTAATGTCTTTTACTCACCTTCACACTCCATGCTTATTCCTCACTTGGGCTGCTTTTATCACAGCCAACCCATTTTCACCCATTAATGATCACTTTAGTAGCTTTTCTATCTCCTTGACTTACCATTATCCATTCCTTTTTCTGCCCAACTCCTGTTCTCTCTGTCTGTACTCTATCTCCATCTATCATTAACCCCATCCTGCACTCGACCCACACATATAGAGTCATAGAGATGTACAGCATGGAAACAGACCCTTCAGTCCAACTCGTCCATGCCATCCAGATAACCCAGCTTAATCGAGTCCCACCTGTGAGCACCCAGCCCATCCCTCCAAGCTCTTCCTATTCCTATACCCATCCAGATGCATTTTGGAATTGTACCAACCTTCACCATTCCTCTGGCAGTTCCTTCTGTGTGAAAAAAGTTGCCCCTTAGGTCTCTTTTATATCTTTCCCCTTAAACCTATGCTCTCTAGTTCTGGACTCCCCCACCCCAGGGAAGAAACTTTGTCTATTTATCATGCCCCTCATAATTTCATAAACCTCTGTAAGGTCACCCATCACCCTCTGAAGCTCCAGGGAATAGGCCCCAGCCTCTTCAACCTCTCCCTATAGTTTATACCTTCTGTCTTCAGCATATATACCTTTCCCTCACAACAATCAGTTCTGAAGATGCGACGCTGGACCCAAACCGTTGACTTTGCTTTCTCTCTACACCTGTTGCAAGACTTGCTGAGTTTCTCCAGTAATTATTTTTAATTGATTCAGAATTTTATAGTTTTAAGCAATACTTTCACTTTCTCTTTGGTCTGCTATTCTCTCTCCTGTGTCAATTTCTCTCCTAGAACTAGAGATCATTGTTTAAAAATAAGGTGTTACCCATTTAAAACAGAGATGAGGAAACTTTTTTTTTCTGGGTTTTGAGAATCTTTGGAACTCTTTCATTAAAAGGCAGTGGGTCTTCAGATATCTTTAAGGCAAAGGTAGGTAGATTCTTGATTGCCAAGGGCATTGAATATGGATCAGTGATATGGAGCAACAAAGAGTTGAAGTCCATATCAGATCAGCCATGATCTTATTGAATGGTGGAGCAGGCTTGAAGGGCTGAGTGGCCTACTTTTGTTCATTGTTCATATATTCTCTCTCGCTTCCTCTATTCTTTTCAATTTCTCCTCCCTTCCTCCATCTCCGTATTCACTAGTTATTCCCATCTGTTTCATTATCCCATCTCCTCTTTTCCCAATTTGATCATTCCTTCATTTTTTCATCTCTATCTTTTCTACCTACATAGACATACAGTAAAGCACAAACAAGGCTAAGACAGATTTACTTGAAGTAAACAAAGCAGTGTGTGTGCAAAGGGTGATCAGTGACTTTGTTAGTTAATGATGATATTGGCACAGGAAACCAAGGTATGGAAACAATTTGAATAGAAATGAGAAATGATTGGCCTTCCTTCTTTAACTTTTAGATCTGGTCTGTCCTTGTCCATCACTATTTTAAAATAAATTGAATTATGGTCACTGGCCCCAAAGTGCTTCCCCACTGATACCTCCGTCACTTGCCCTGTCGTATTTTCTTAGAGTAGTTAAGTTTTTCATGTTCTCTAGTAGTACAATTGCATACTGACTCAGAAATTTTCTTAACAAATTCCTCTCCATCCAAGCTCTTAACACAATAGCAGTGCCAGGGATGCTAAAATCTCCTACCATTCTTAAAGATAATTGAGATCTCCTTACAGATTTGTTTCTCAATTTGCCGCTAATTATTGGGGGTCTATAATACAATCCCAATAAGGTGATCATCCCTTTCTTATTTCACAATTCCACTCAAATAATGTCCCTGGACATATTCCCAGGAATACCCTCCCTAATGAGGGTATTTGACCCGAATCAAAAAAGCCACTCCCCCCTCCTGTCTTGCCCCCTTTTCTATCCTTCCTGTAGCATCTATGCCATGGATAGATTGTCCATCCCTAAGTTATGTCTCTGTAATTGTTATGATATCAGAGTACCAACTATGCCCTGAGTCCATCTGCTGTATCAGTTAAGTATCGTGTATTAATATAAATGTTCCTGCCGTTTTCCCATCACCCTGCATGTTGCACTTGTGAATGCCTCAATTGAATCTGCCTGTATCACGCTCCCAAAAAGTACAATCCAGACCCTGAGCCTATTGCTGTGTGAAAAAAATTCTTACATTACATTTACTTATTTTGCAAAATATTTCATATTTGTGTCTTTCTTGGTCCTTTTGAAGGTTGATATCTAAGTTTTGCTTTGTTAGTGTTCAATGACCAGTTGAACATCTTTTAGTACACTTGAGAGTGGTTTGAAATTCCGGCAGAGTAAACAATGACACTCCAGCCGTTTGCAAGCTGTGTATAGAGTCATAGAGATATACAGCATGGAAACAGACCCTTCGGTCCAACCTACTGACCAGATATCCCAACCCAATCTAGTCCCATCTACCAGCACCCGGCCCATAATCCCTCCAAACCCTTCCTATTCATATACCCATCCAAATGCCTCTTAACTGTTGCAGTTGTACCAGCCTCCACCACATCCTCTGGCAGCTCATTCCGTACACGTACCTCTGTGTGAAAAAGTTGTCCCTTAGGTCTCTTTTATATCTTTCCCCTCTCACCCTAAACCTATGCCCTCTAGTTCTGGACTCCCCGACCTCAAGGAAAAGACTTTGTCTATTTATCCTATCCATGCCCCTCATAATTTTGTAAACCTCTATAAGATCACCCCTCAGCCTCCGATGCTCCAGGGAAAACAGCCCCAGCCTGTTCAGCCTCTCCCTATAGCTCAAATCCTCCAACCCTGGCAACATCCTTATGATATATCTTTAATATCAGTTAACTTCACCAAAACTAAACGGACTATCAAAGTGTTTTCCATCTAGATAGTTTTAATACTGATGCCAGAGGTCAGTTTTTTTTTTGATAAAGTGAATAAATAGCCACTGTCAGGAACATGGAAAATAGTATGAGGGCTGTCACATGCCTTATCTGACACTAGTCCAAATATTGAAGTCAGCTATTTGTTCCAATCAGGTGAGGAGGGGTGAATCAGCTCCCCTCTTTTACCTCCGCATTTAGCCAGAACAAAGATTAATGTTATCACAAGGCTGTGCAATTCCTCTCATAAAAATACAGTTATTCAACTTCTAAAGTATCAGTAGGAGCCAATTACAAGGCTTTCTTGAAGGAGCAATTTTATTATCTGCTAATTCTAAAAAGAATAATAAATTCACAGTGCCATTCATACATACTGCACAGGTGTGAAGTTAATTAGTGATATTGTCAATCCAAAAAGAGGATAAAAGAT
Organism: Chiloscyllium punctatum; assembly: GCF_047496795.1. NCBI lineage: Eukaryota > Metazoa > Chordata > Chondrichthyes > Orectolobiformes > Hemiscylliidae > Chiloscyllium > Chiloscyllium punctatum. The sequence continues at coordinate 39,151,126 of NC_092779.1, forward strand.
ATATACTTTTAAAGCCCTTAGGGTGTTTGAAACAATAGAATTTTTAATCTGAGACCTCAGTTGTTAAAATAATGTCATATATTCTCAAGGGCAGCAAACATTTTGGACATTTTTAAATTTCGATATCTGGATGTTTCATTCCATTTTGTGTTGTCACTGGAAGCTTCATCCTTCATTGAGTAGAGAGAGGGGAAAAAAAAAACTGTCTCCAGTTTTGTGGTGACAAATCTATCTTCCCTGCTCTGAAAAAGGCAGATTTCTTAAATCCAAGCCAATGTGTACATTTCATTGTTTGAATTCATTGTTTCCAAACTTGATAATTTTAGGTGATGCTTTTATCTTCAATGTAGAAAATACAGATATATGTCAAACAGTAGATGAGAGCTTCTTCATGGCTGACTGGGTGGATTAATTTCAAAGTCTTTTTATTAAAATGTTAACATCAAGTCAGGCAATTTTCTTTATTACTTGATGGTTTCATGAAGCTTGATTAACCAGAGTGGTCAGTTGATTTCTGTGGCCATTCTAAGACAGTACTTTTCTTTTTTACAACGATTTTGATCCATGAAAGTTCAATCAGATGATGCAAACTGAAAATTGGTAGTCCTTAATTTAGTCCTTATCATGACACTCTACGGACAGTATTATCATAGCATTTGCAGGATGGTGACAAAGTCTCTTAGACATTTAACTGTTTGGAACACAATCCACAGAGGCTTACAATTTACGAAGTCTAATGTTTAAGTCAAATCAATGAATGCATGAAGAATTCCTGGTGGTGTTTCCACCATTCTTCTTGGATTTGTTTGCCATTGTAAACCATAGTGGAGATTTGTTTGTAAGTTTAAAATCATATTATGTCTTTATCAAAGCTACAAAAAGTAGGCAATTCAAAAGAATATAGTCATGATTTTCCCTGCTTTGGATAGCCTGACTTATTTCTGTTTTTGAAATTAATTTGTTACATTCCTGAATTCAGGGGAGAAATATTTTTCCTCCAAAATCAATGGAATGAGTGCATTCAGTCTTAATGTGAGCAAAAACTCACCAGCTTCGAAGATCTCAGCTGGAGTACCGTCAGCACCACAGGCTTTTTTTATTTTTCATGTTTGTTTGCTTGCTGGCACGCTCCCATTTACAGGGTACTTGGGGATTGCCCTGAGCACGAGACCTGAGACACTAATTTTTTTTTCCTTTGGGTGTTTGAGCCTTGTGATGTCTTGGTGCCACGTAGATGTGCATTACTGATTAAATAAGTCAATTATCTCTACAGCAGACATCAGCTCCCCAGTCCCACCTGATCATGTGATAGAGACATCAATTAGCTGTTTAATCTGAGCAATTATGTAATCCATTTGTTATCAGTACTTTTATAGAACATAGAAAAGTACAACACAGAACAGGCCCTTTGCCCCACGATGTTGTGTTGAGGATTAATCTTAATGTAAAATAAAATAACTTAACATACGCACCCCTCAATTCACTGCTATCCATGTGCATGTCCAGCAGGTGCTTAAATGTCCCCAATGACTCTGCTTCCACCACCACCGCTGGCAACACATTCCATGTATTCACAACTCTCTGTGTAAAGAACCTACCTCTGACTTCCCTCTATACCTTTCTCTTAATATCTTAAATCTATGAGCCCTCATGCCAGTCAATCCTGTCCTGGGGAAAAGTCTCCGGCTATTGACTCTATCCATGCCTCTCTTCCTCCTTCTCTCAGAGAGAAAACTCCGAGCTGAGTCAACCTCTCTTCATAAGGCAAGCCCTCCAGTCCAAGCAGCATCCTGATAAACCTTCTTTACACCCACTCCAAAGCTTCTGTATCTTTCCTATAATAGGCAACCAGAACTGTACACAATATTCCAAGTGTGGTCTCACCAGGGACTTGTAAAGCTGTAGCAAAAGCTCACGGCTCTTAAACTTGATCTCCCTGTTAATGAAAGCCAAAACACCATATGTTTTCTTAACAATCCTATCCACTTGGGTGGCAATTTTGAGGGATCTATGTACTTGAACACCAAGATCCCTCTGTTTCTCCACACTGTCAAGAATCCTGTCTTCAATCCTATATTCAGCATTCGAGTTCGACCTTCCAAAATGCATCACTTCACATTTATCCAGGTTGAACTCCATCTGCCATTTCTCAGCCCAGCTCTGCATCCCGTCTATGTCGCATTGCAGCCTGCAATAGCCCTCGATAATGTCAATGGCACCTCTAACCTTTGCATCATCTGCAAATTTACTAACCCACCCCTCAGCCTTCTCATCCATGTCATTTATAAGAACTACAAAGAGCAGAGGCCTAAGAACAGAAACCTGCGGGACCCCACTTAACACTGACCTCCGGGCAGAATACATTCCATCTAAAACCACTTTCTGCCTTCTGTCAGCCAGCCAATTCTGAATCCAGATAGCCAAATCTCCCTGTATCCCATACTTCCTAACTTTATGAATGAGCCTACCATGGGGAACCTTGTCAAAGGCCTTGCTGAAGTCTGTATACACCACATCCACTGCTCAACCTTTGTCGAGCTGTCTTGACACCTCCTCAAAGAACTCAATAAGATTTGTGAGGCATGACCTGCCCCTCACAAAGTCATGCTGACTGCCTTTAATCACGCTATGCTTTTTGAAATAGTCATAAATCCTATCCCTCAGAATTCTTTCTAAAACTTTGCTGACCACCGACGTCAGACTGATTGGTCTGTAATTGCCAGGGATTTCCCTATTACCTTTCTTGAAAAAAGGAACAACATTTGCCTCCTTCCAATCCCTCGATATGACTCCCATGGAGAGTGAGGAGGCAACGAACTTTGCCAGCAGTTTAGCAACCTCCTTTCTCACTTCCCGGAGCAAAGAACAAAGAGAACAAAGAAAATTTACAGCCCAGGAACAGGCCCTTTGGCCCTTCAAGCCTGAGCCGATCCAAATGTACTGTCTAAACCTGTCAGTCAATTCCTAAGCATTTGTATCCCTCTGCTCCCCACCTACTCTTACATCTGTCCAAGTGCACCTTAATCTACCGTGCCTGCCTCTACCACTTCTGCTGGCAACACATTCCAAATGCCCACCACCACCTCTGTGAAGTACTTACCGCGTGTATCTCCCTTAAACTTTCCACCTCTCACCTTGAAAGCATGACCTCTCGTTACTGAATCCTTCACCCTGGGAAAAAGCTTGTCTCTATCCACCCTGTCTATAGCCTTCATGATTTTGTAAACCTCAATCAGGTCCCCCCTCAATCTCCTATTTCCTAGTGAAAATAAACCTAACCTATTCAACCTGTCTTCATAGCTAGCACCTTCCATATCAGGCAACATCCTCGTAAACCGTCTCTGCACCCTCTCCAAAGTGTCCACGTCCTTTTGGTAATGTGGCACCCAGAACTGTACACATTATTCTCTATGCAGCCGAACCAATGTCTTGTACAATTTTAACATGACTTGCCAGCTCTTATACTCAATACCCCGTCCAAAGAAGGCAAGCATACTATATCCACCGTGCAGCGACCTTCAGGGTACAAATGGACCTGTACTCCCAGATCTCTCTGCCCATCAACTGTTCCCAAGGCTCTTCCATTCATTGTATAATTTGCTCTAGACTTAGACTTGCCTAAATACATCACCTCACATTTGTCTGCATTGAAAGCCATCTGCCACTTTTCCTCTGAACTCTATCAATATCATTCTGTATTCTCTGACAGTCCCTTATGCTTTCTGTTACTCCAGCAGCCTAGGATAAATCTGGTCTGGTCCTGGGGACTTATCAATCTTAATGTTTGCCAACATTTCCAGCACATTAACTTCATCAATCTTGATCTGTTCAAGCCTGTATCCCAGCTCCTCAAAGTTCTCATTCACAACAAGGTCCCTTTCCTTAGTGAAAACCAAAGCAGAAACTCATTTAGGGCTTCCCCTTTCTGCTCAGACTCCACACACAAGTTCCCCCCACTATCCCTGATCGGCCCTACCTTCTCCCTGATCATTCTCTTATTCCTCACGTATGAGTAAAACGCCTTTGGATTCTCCCTAATCCTTCTTGCCAAGCTTTATCGTGACCCCTCCTGGTTCTCCTCAGTCCATTTCTGAGCTCCTTTCGAGCAAGCCTGTAATCCTCTAAAGCTATGCTAGATCCACCTTACGTAAGCTGCCTTCTTCCTTTTGACGAGAAGCTCCTCTGTTCTCGTCATCCAAGACTTCTTAATCTTACCCCTTCATACCTGTCTCAGAGGAACAAATTCGTGCATCACCTGCTACAACTGCTCCTTAAATAGTCTCCACATGTCTGCTGTGCCCTTTCTGTGGAACAATTGCTCCCAGTCTGTACTTGCCAACTCCTGTCTGATAGCGTCATAAGTTCCTTTTCCCCAATTAAATATCTTCCCTTGGTAACTGCTCCTTTCACTCTCCAAGGCTATGCTAAATGCAAGGCAGTTGTGATCATTGTCACCAAAGTATTCTCCCACTGCGAGATCTGACCCCTGTCGTGGCTCATTGCTGAGCACCAAATCCAAAATGGCCTCTCCCCTCGTCGGTCTGTCTACATACTGAGTAAGGAACCCCTCCTGAACACACCTGACAAAAACGGCTCCATCCAAGCCATCTGCACTAAGGAGGTTCCAGTCGATATTAGGAAAGTTCAAATTACCCATAACAACAACTCTGCTACATCTGCATTTTTCTAAAATCTGCCACCCTACAAGTTCTTCAATCTCTCTACTGCTATTAGGGGGTCTGTAGAAAGCCCCCAGTTAGGTGGCTGTTACCTTGCTGTTCCTAACATCCACCCACACTGACTCAGTAGACAAACCTTCCTCAACAACCTTTGTTTCTGTAGCTGTGATGCACTCTCTGATTAGCAAAGCTACACCCCTCCACTTTTCCACCCTCCCTGTTCTTTTTAAATATTCTAAACCCTGGAACATCAAGCAACCATTCCTGCCCCTGGGAAACCCATGTCTCTGTTTATGGCCACAACATTATAGCCCTAAGTACTGTTCCATGCTCTTAAGTTTGTCACTCCTATCTCTGACACTCCTATCTCTGACACTCCTTGCATTAAAGCAGACACACTTTAACCAATCCCTTCGTTTCATCGTGTGAGAAACCTTGCTGATAGATTTGCTACATCCTGTTACTGCCCCGTCTGCAACTGACCCCCTCTCAGACATGTGGCTCTGATTCCCACCCCCCTGCCAAACTAGTTTAAACCCTCCTGAATCGCATGAGCAAATCTCCCACCCAGGACATTTGTGCCCCTCCAGTTCAGGTGCAACCCATCCTTCATGTACAGGTCCCACCTTCCCCAGAAGGTATCCCAATGGTTTAGGTATCTGAAGCCCTCCCTCCTGCACCAGCCTCGTGTTAAGCTGCATTCGTTGACTGTTCCTCACCTCACTATCTCGTGGTACTGGTAGCAAACCCGAGATCACTACTCTACTCGTCCTGCTCTTCAGTTTCCAATCTAACTGATTTATTTGCTGTTAGCAATTTATGTATCGATTGTCCCAGACTTTTGTATTTCCTCTGAATTAGTTTGTCAGTTTTCAAGAAACAAGAGTCCTCTTTGTTTATCCTACTAAAATGAACTAGCTTCAATGAACTGAAATGAATGTTGAATGAATTCATTCACTGTTTTTGTCTACCAGTAATTTGATGCATTCTTCTAGATTATGAACTATATTTCTCAATTAGATGTTATCTTCAATATTAATACAACACCTCAAATTTCCAAGTATAGGAGTGTTACATTAGCCATTTTTCAGCCCTCTGGGACCCTCCTTGGTTCCTGAAATTCCTGAAAGATCACCCCCAAATGCCTCCACAATTTCCTTGGCTATCTTGTTCAGTACACTGGAGTATAATCCATCTGGTCCAGGCAATTTATTCACCTTCAGGCCTTTTAGCTTCCCCAGCACCTTCTCTTTACTGCACTTATTTCTGCCCCTGACTCTCTGGAAGTTCTGGTATGCTTCTGGTGTCTTTCACTTTAAAGACTGATGCAAAGTGCCGATCCTGTTGCTCTGCCATCTCTTTGCTCCTCATTACTACTTCTCAAGCCTCATTTTGTACAAGGAAATAACAATGGACCTGGTGCACATGATTCGAGCAGCTTGAGTTAGAGCCCACTGGGCAATTGGATTTAATGATGTGTCATAGGCACATTCAGGATTCAGGATTTGAAGGTGATAGAACCCCAAGGGGCAGTCACCATACTATAATATAATTCACTCTGCAGTTTCAGAGGAAGAAGCTTGAATCAGATGTAAAGGTAACCAGAGAGACATGAGGAAGAACTGGTCAGAGTTGAATGTAAGATGAGTTTGGCAGGGAGTTAGTGAAGCAGCAATGGCAGAAATGTCTAGGTTCATTTGGGAGGCACAGCAGAAATGTATCCCAAGGAAGAAGGAGGAGGCAACCATGGCTGACAAGGGAGTCAGGGGCAAGTTAAACAAAGCAAAAGAAACATACAATGTAGTGAAGATTAGTGGAGAGTCTTTTAAAACTAGCAAAGGCCAACTAAAATAGCAATAAGGGGGAACGATGAAATATTAGATTTTCAGATGTCTAAAGAAAGTGGCAAGAGTGGACATTGGAGTGCTGGAAAATGAGGCTTGAGAAGTAGTAATGGGGAGCAAAGAGATGGCAGAGCAACTGGATCGGCATTTTGCATCAGTTTTTAAAAGTGAAAGACACCAGTAGCACACCAGAACTTCCAGAGAGTCAGGGGCAGAAATAAGTGCAGTAAAGAGAAGGTGCTGGGGAAGCTAAAAGGTCTGAAGGTGAATAAATTGCCTGGACCAGATGGATTATACTCCAGTGTATTGAACAAAATAGCCGAGGAAATTGTGGAGGCATTGGGGGTGATCTTTCAGGAGTCACTGGAGTCTGGGCAGGTCCCAGAGGACTGGAAAATGGCCTGTTTAAGAAAGTAGGGAGGCAGAAGATTGGAAATTATGGGGCTGTCAGCCTAACCTCACTTGTGGAGTAATTGGAAGTGTATGGTAAAATAGGGCTGATCCAGCATAGCTTTGTTAAGGAGAGGTCACACCTGACAAATCTGTGGTAATTCTTTGAGAAGTTAATGAGAAAGTTAGACAAAAGAGAGCTAGTAGCTGTGATTTATTTGGATTTCCAGAAGGCTTATGAGAAGGCTCCACTCATGAAGCTGCTAAATAAAACCCACAGTGTTAGGGGCAATGTACTGGCATGTGTTGGCTGACAGGCAGAATGGGAATAAACCATCTTTTTCAGAATGGCTGCCGGTGATTAGTGGCATTCTTACAGGGGTCAGTGATGGAACCACAGCAATTCACTAACAATCTGGACAAAGGAACTGAGGACATTGTTCATTGAATCACAAAATCACCTGCAGTGTAATGCCATTCAGTCCAATGAATCCATGCTGACCCTTCAAAGAGCATCCCACTTAAGAGGGTGGCACGGTGGCACAGTGGTTAGCACTGCTGCCTCACAGCGCCAGAGACCTGGGTTCAATTCCCACCTCAGGTGACTGACTGTATGGAGTTTGCACATTCTCCCCGTGTCTGTGTGGGTTTCCTCCGGGTGTTCCGGTTTCCTCCCACAATCCAAAAATGTGCAGGTTAGGTGGATTGGCCACGCTAAATTGCCCGTAGTGTTAGGTAAGGGGTAAATGTATGGGAATGGGTCTGGGTGGGTTGCGCTTCGGCGGGTCGGTGTGGACTTGTTGGGCCAAAGGGCCTGTTTCCACACTAAGTAATCTAATCTAATCTAAGAATACAATGTGGGAAAATGTGAGGTTATGCACTTCAGCAGGAAGTGTAGAGGCGTAGATAATTTTCAAAATGGGGAAAGGCTTCAGAAATCTGAAGCACCGTGGGACTTGGGTGTCCTATTTTAGGTTTCTCTTCAGCTTAACATGCAGGTTCAATTGGCAGTTAGGAAGGCAAATGCACTGTTTCCATTCATTTCAAGAGGGCTAGAATCGATATGCTGCAGATGCTGGATAAGGCTCTAGTCAGAGTCCATTTAGAATATTGAGAGCAGTTTTGGGCCTCACATCTGAGGGCAAATATGCAGGTTTTGGGGGAGGCGCAGAGGAGTTTTCAAACAATGATCCTGGGGATGAAGGGCTTGTCACATAAAGAGCAGTTGAGAACTCTGGGTGTGTACCTAATGGAGTTTACAAGGACAAGAGGGGAATCTGGTTGAAACTTACAAAACACTGAGGGGCCTGGATGAAATGGCATGGGGATGATGTTTCCATTAATAAGAGAGGCTGGAACCTGAGACACAACTTCAGACCTTTTGGAGTTAAGATGAGGAGAAATTCCTGCAGCCAGATGGTGGTGAGCCTGTGGATTGTATTGCTGCCGAATGGTGTGGAGGCCAAATAATTGAGTACATTTAAGACAGACATATAAGGTTCTTGATTAATAAGCGGATCAACAGTACCAGGGAGAAGGCAGAAGAATGGGGTTCAGAAACATAATAGTCATGATCAAATGTGGAGCAGACTAGATGGACTGAATGGCCTAATTCTGTTCTTATGTGTTTTGGTCTTGTACAACATCACTTTTCACTTACAACCAACTCAACAACATAGGAACAAAAGTAGACCGTTCAATCCTTTGAGCCTTGGAGAGTCCAAATTTTTCACGTGAAGTAATATGTTATTTTTTCTTTCACTTGGGGGAGCTGGTGAGCAAATTTCAGAAAGATAAGTATTGGCACGTTTGTATTCACTAATGTCAGAGAAAACAACAATTCCAAAAGAATAAATTGATGAGTTAACTTGGCAATTAATAAAATAACCATTAAAACGTGTAAGTAGGGAGAGAATAGTGCCCCTTAAATATCAGGAAAGCCATCGATGTGTGGAATCGCAAGAGACAGGAGAGGTACTAAACGAGTTTTTACATCAGTGTTTATTATGGAGAAGGAAGTGGAAGATAGAGAACATGGGGAAATAAATAGAGACATCTTGGAAAAATGATTACATTGTAGAGAAGGAGGTGGTGGACATCTTAAAATACACAAGGGTGGATAAAGACCTGATCAGGTGTACCCCAGAACTCTGTGGGAAGTGCTGAGATATTTTTATCATTTGATAGCCACAGGTGAGGTGCCAGAAGACTGGAAGTTGGCTAACGTAGTGCCACCTTTGAGAAAGATGGTAAGGAAAAGGGAACTATAGATCAGTGAGCCTGACATCAGTGGTCGGCAAGTTGATGGAGGGAATCCTGAAGGACTTTGGAATGATTTGGAAAGGCAAGGACTGATTAGCGATAGTCAGCATGGCTTTGTGCATGCGAAATCATGTCTCACGAACTTGATTGAGTTTTTTGAAGTAACAAAGAGGACTGATAATGGCAGACATGATGTACATGGATTTCAGTAAGGTGTTTGACAAAGTTCCTTATGGTAAACTGGTTACCAAGGTTAGATCACATGGATATAGAACTGGCTCGAAGACAGTGGTGGAGGGTTGCTTTTCAGATTGGACGACTCCGACCAGTGGTGTGCAACAAGGATCAGTGCTCCTTTTTGTCATTTATATAAATGATTTAGTTGTGAACATTGGAGGAATGATTAGTAAATTTGCAGATGACACCAAAATTGGAAGTGTAGTGGACAGCGAAGAAGGTTACCTCCGATTACAACAGGATCTTGATCAGGTTGACTAATGGGCCAAGGAATGCAGATGAAATTTAATTTAGATAAATGTGAGGTGTTGCATTTTGGAAAGGCAAATCAGAACAGGACTTATACTTTAATGGTAAGATTCTGTTGCTGAACCTTGGAGTGCAGGTTCATAGTTCCTTGAAAGTGGTGTCCCAGGTAGGCAGGATAATGAAGAAAGCGTTTGGTAAGTTTGGATTTATTGGTCAGTATGTTGAGTCTAAGAGTTAGGAGGTCATATTGCGGCTGCACAGGACATTGGTTAGGTCACTTTTGGAATACTGCATGCAATTTTGGTCTCCCTGCAATAGGAAAGATGTTGTAAAACTGGATAGGGTTCAGAGAAGATTTACAAAGATGTTGACAGGTTTAGAGGGTTTGACCTATAAGGAGAGGCTGAATAGGCTGGGGCTGTTTTCCCTGGAGCATCAGAAGCTGAGGGCTGACCTGATAGAAGTTTATAAAATTATGAGAGGCATGGATAGGGTGAATAGCCAAGGTCTTTTCCTTGGGGTAGGGGAGTCCAAAACTAGACGCCATAGGTTTAATGGGACAGGGGAAAGATCGAAAAGGAGCCTAAGGGGCAACGTTTTCCACGCAGAGGGTGGTAAGTGTATGGAATGAGCTGCTCAAGGTGGAGGCTGGTACAATTACAACATTTTAAAAGGCATCTGGATGGGATTATGAATAAGAAGGGTTTAGACAGACATGGGAAAAATGCTGGCAAATGGGACTACATTAATTTAGGTTATCTGGTCAGCCTGGAAAAGTTGGACCGAAGGGTCAGTTTCCGTGCTGTACATCTCAATGACTGTAAAAAGCATCAAGCAACAGAGCTTTTTTTTTGTCTTTGCAATTAAGAAGAGCTAGATAGGGATAAGGAGAGAGAGTGACAGAGAAAACCAGGATGCTAGTACTTATGACAGTGAAAAGGAGGGTGCTGGGTCAGGTGAGTTTAACAATGCCAACTCTGTTCTCATCTCTGGTGTAAGCTTTTTGATGACAGAGAAGGAGAAAAGTCTCAGTGCATGTGAAAGATTCATTCAGTCTCGGATTTTGTGTGCTCTCATGCAGGCAGTCTTTCCATCATCCTCTCTCCCACAAGCATGTAGAAATGTTTCCATCCCTCCTCCCACTATCCATTTTATGTTTGTGCATTCTCTCCCAACCACTCCGCTCCTACCTCTGTCTCACACTCCCTCCTTCCATTCTTCCTCCATTTTACACTCATACTCATCATCCTTCCCCGTTTCACTCCATATCTCCCCTGCAATCATTCTCTCCTACTTGTCATCCTGCCTTCCTTTACATCCTATCTCACCTGCACTCCTTTCTTCTTTCTGTCTTTCTTTCTCACTTACTCCCAGTCTTACTCACTCCAATGTTCTCTGCCTTCCACCCGCACACACTTCCTCTCATTCTCCCTCCCTACTGCTCCTTCCTCCCTTTCTCCCTCTGCCACCCCGTCCCCTTCTCTCTATGTATTTTGGCCCACAGATCACCTGTTAGACATGTATGTCTTTCATTTAAGGCAAATGTGTCGTTTGGAACATCATTCTGAAGAGACAGGCAAAGGCATCTGTTGTCCTCAGTTGGAAAATAGCAATGAGGAGGTGATCAATCATGATCTCGAAATGGGGATGTAGTTAATGGGCTGAATGTACTATTCTTGTTTCTATGTTTCTACTAGGTTTGAGAACTGGAGGACACAGATTTCAGTTGATTGATTTTTTTAAAAATGCCGAAGGTAATATGAGCTAAACTTCTTTTGCACTGCCTCTGGTAGAGACGTTATTTAATCATAATTTTCAAAAAGGAATCCGATAAACACTGGATGAGTAAGTAGGGAAAGGGTAGGGGAATATGTCGAGCTCAATATCTTTAACAGAGAACTGACATGATGGCCGAATAATCTTCTGTGTTTTAGCCATGCTATGATTCAAAATGTCTTCTTGCAAAAAATATCTTTCAATATCAGTGTTGAAAATGCAAAGATTTGGGTGCTTAATGTATCTCCGACTCTTTGTTTTGTTGTTACCTTTCCACCCAAGCTAACTGGACTTTTCTCATGGGTCTCTTACGTATGTCCAAGTGACTTTCAGTATATGTTGAAATCATTCTTATACTTGAATTTGGGTTAATGCATAAAATAGCTTTTAAAGTGGGGAATTTGTTTTGAGTGGAGGAACATGTGTGATCTTGACAAATTGTAAAGGGCTCATGCCCAAAACATGTATTCTCCTGCTCCTCGGATGCTGCCTGACCTGCTGTGCTTTTCCAGCACCAGACATTTCAAAATTGTATGGACAGTTTATTTCACAGATATTCTTTAATCCCTTAAAAATCTGTATTGCTTTACTATTGGTTTTCATTTAGTTGAGAGCTAGCATGATAAATTTTGTTTGGAGAGGAGCAATTAATGGATACACTGATAACTTGTTCAGCCTTTGTTTGGAATATGTGACTGCAGTACAAGATTTTATTGTCTCAGCAAATTTAAATGTGTAGTAGGCAGGATATTGTACAATAGTATTATGTGCGCTGTCAGAATGAGTTTTTGTTTACTTTTCAAGGATTAATACTTTTTCACTGCTTTATACTAAAGTATTGAACAGCTTCTTCATTGTCAGCTGGCGAATAAATGGAATTCTACACAAAACACTTCAAAATTAGCAGCATAGGCCTGAGGTTTAACCTTTGAGTAATTGCCTCCAGCTGACTTGACAGTTACAATAATTTGCCTTCTGCCAAGGGTTAACTGTTCCTGCAAGATATAGTTCCCAGCCTCCTTAAGGAAAGATTTATTCATTTCAGTATATTTATTACTTTTGAGAGGACAGTAACCCCAAGGGAAATACATAGCTAGGAACTGATTAGATGCTGAACTACTGATTAAGCTGGTTATATTTTACATGTAGCAAAGGGATCAAGGTGTAAATGAGATGGCATGCTGTGTCTGCACTTAGTATATCTAAATGTGGCTCAAACAACACAGTTAGAAGGGTCAGCAGAAGTCGACTGGAGTATTGTCTCTATGTCCTTGTGATGCAGTTCAGTGCTAATCTTTTAGCATGTTGATGACCAGTTCTGCATATACAGAACGGTTCCCATTTTCTTCTGCCTGTAGAGCAAAATTAATGCAAAACATGAGTGGGGAAAATCCTAAAAAGAGGACCTTTTACTTCATGAGGATGAAGCAATTGAAGGAGCCTACTAACCACAATGTTTCTTTTGTGATCCAGTGTAACATAGGCAAGGAGATCAAGCATATCTGCAGCAATTGCAGTCATGGAGAAATAGCTAAGGATGGTAAGATAGAGTTTGTTTTTTGTAGCTTGTAGCACTGCCAAGAGCTGTTGCCTTACATTTAATGTAGTGTATTGCAGGAGTGACTATCTAAATAATTTATTAAATTGTGATTGCAAAACAGCTACTGCTTGGAAGATGACAAGTCTTTCATATCATTTCAGTCTTTAACTGTGCTCGTCATTTTAAAGCTTTTCTGGCTAAAATATAGAGATTTTGCCTGGAATGTTTTGCGTATCTTTCACTTGGGATTAATACTTGAAGTTGTGGTATTATTGATCTCTATTTTATTTGGACATGTAGCATTGTATTTACATCATTGATTCGTCAACGGTCTCACTGTGTTGTCACTTGAGGAGCATTTGCAAAAGGAATCTGGCATTTTATGTCTTCTAATTATAGACAAAAATGGAAGGAAATAAACTGGCATATTGCTTAAGATTTAAGCAAATTACACAAATAACTGGAATTCTGTAGTTCACGGTCTCAAACCAGAATTTGTTGTTGCTTTATTAAAGTACTGTACTCGAACAGAAAATGTAATCAGTCGACATGGAAGTATTATGTGATGTGAAGTTTATGTCAGAGATAATGTGTAGTATTCCTGTACTTTGGGGCAGATCACTGCAGTGAAGTAGGATTTTGCAGTCTTTTGTCAGCTGTTGAGCTGCAGTAAGTAGTAGTCCCCATGATCTGTCACTGTTTGAATCCTTGTTTTGTTTCTTTGATAGCAGCTCTATATTTTTACGTTCATACACTGAGAATCCTACAGCCACTGATATTGAGTTGTGTGCTTAGAAAGTAGACAGAGAATACAAATAACATGTTATGTTTCTGGACTAATGATCCAGAGACATGAATTCAAAGTCCACCATGTCAAATAGGGATTTTAAATTCAGGTAGTAAACCTGGAATATTGTCAGTATCGGTGGCCACAAAATCATTGGAATATTGCAAATCCTATTTGGTTTACAAATATCCTTTAGGGAAACAATTCCTTTACCTGCTCTGGCCTCTGTGTGACTCCAAACATACAGCAATGCCTTTTACCTGCCCTCTGAAATAGCCTTTTGTTTGTAGAGATGGGCAACAAAGTGCTGTGACACTCATGTCTCATGAGTGAATTTTAGAATTGTGAGATGACATTTAAGGCAAATTGACAAACTGGATCCAAAACTGACTTCCATAGATGAGGCAAAGAGTGATGATGGAGGGATGTTTTTGTGACTGGAAGCCTGGGACCAGCAGTGTACCCTAGGAATCAGTGCCGCCTTGCTGTTTATGTACATTAATGACTTGGATGTGAATATAGAAGGTATAATTAGTAAGTTTGCAGATGTCACGAAAATTGGTGGTATTGTTGATAGTTAAGAGGATGGTCTCAGGCTACAATTTGATATTTATCAGCTAGTAAGTTGTGTAGAACAATTACAGATGCAATTTAAGCTTTGTAAGTGTAAGGTCTAATAAGTACACAATGGATGGAGGTACTGAGGAACAAAGGGACGACGCACAAGTCCATAGACCCTGATTTACGAGTCGTTTACATTTGATGTATGAGTAGATAGATCCCTTAAGAGGTCAGCACAGATAGACAGAGTGATGAAGAAGGCATATGGCATGCTTGCCTTCATTAACCAGTAAATAGAATGTATGAGCAGGGATTTTTTAACAACTTTATAAAACATATATTGGTAAGGCAATGGATGGAATACTGTGTTTAGTTCTGGTTGCCACACTATTGGAAGGCTGTGACTGCACTGGAGATTTATTACCCAGAGGATGGTAGAAATATGGACCACACTCCCTGAGAAGGTGATGGAGGCATGTACTCTCTTAACATTTTAAGAAGTATCTGTCTTAACATGCCAGGCCATAGTGTAGTTTATTGACCAAGTGCAGGAAATAGGATGATTTAGTTTGATATTTATTGGGCAGTGTAGAAATGGTGGGCTGAAGGGCCTGTTTCTACACTAAATCATTCTCTGACTCGATAATTATCCTCATTTGCTCTGTGATGTAACTGTCTGATCTTTCAAATTCTGCTGACATCCAGAAACAACAATATTTTCTTTTGACTTAAATAACCGAAGCCATAAAAATAGTTGATGCATACATTCAGTGTAATAGCTTCTATAAGATGTTTCTTCTCAGTATTTATGTGAAAATAGCCATTAACATGACATCGAAGACACTCTGACCACAATGCTCAAAAGTACTTATTGGAATATTACTGGATGTATTCGTCAAGGCATTGAGAGAGACTGAGAATGCCTTGCCTTTTTATCTCTCAGCCCCCTGACCCACAATCTTCATTCCTGTTGAAAGGCTTATGCCCAAAATGTCGATTCTCCTGCTCCTTGGATGTTGCCTGACCTGCTGTGCTTTTCCAGCACCACACACTTGACCTTGCCCCTTAATGTGTGGATTTTCAGAGTTTATTCATGACTCATCCACCATATTAAAATAGAGTGCTGCCATCTTTGAAAAAAATAACATAAGTAAGAGTATATTTTGGAACCATGATTTTAAATAGAAAGCTGCAGCTATGTTCATTTTTAAACCAAGTAGTTAACACACAATATGATGTTTTTAATCATGTTTTGTGCCACTGTACACAATCTCAAAAAAGATTTTGAAAGGTCAAAACGAGGAACTGGAAGCAATCTCATTGTTTATGAGGAAACCTGAGATGGATTTTGCCTCTGTGAGCTGGTGACCGTGATCTTCATCTACTAATGCGAATCTCAGAGAACTTTGGGTTCATTGCCTGAGTTTTCTGATTACGCCAAGTTCCAGGCTGAGGTTCCTGCTGATCACACATCTGAGAAAAACAGATGTGGCCACCAGATTGATCTTAGTCACATCTCCTCACAATATTGCCTGCTTTTTGGTCTTTAATGAAAGCTCCATATTAAAACGGCTGCAACGAATCAATACTTTTAAGATAAACAAATATTGTTGTAAAAACTGAAAGAACAGCGGATGCTGTAAATCAGAAACAAAGACAGAACTTGCTGGAAAAGTTCAGCAGGTCTGACAGCATCTGTGGAGAGAAATCAGAGTTAAGGTTTTGGGCCGAGTGACCCTCCCTCAGAAATATTATGGTAAATTTGAGTTTCAGCTGTTTGGCTGGCAGCTCATATACTTGTATTGTGAACTTAAGAAATATTCTGTTCTAATGTGAATTTGTTCCTTCAACACCATTTTATTGTGCATTTATCTGAAACCTGGTAGCATGTGTGGAATTATGTAATTTAGTTACTAAATTGCATTTTAAGCCATTATAATTTGGATACTTTACACAGAGACTTTTGTCTTGTTTACAACTGGGGTGGGTGATCTATTTTACATGTTATAAAAGAATGCAGTACTCTTGATACAACAGAAAAATACTGTGGGTGTCATAGAGGTATACAGCACAGAAACAGGCCCTTCAGCTCAATGCGTCCATGCCAACCAGGTTTCCTAAACACAACTGGTACCATTTTCCTGTGTTTGGCCCATATCCCTCTAAACCTCCCCTAGCCATGTACTTGTCTAAATGTCTTTTATATATTGTAATTGTACCATATAGAGTCATAGAGCCCCACAGCACGGGGACGCACCCTTTGGCCCAAACTCGTCTTTGCCGAGCAGAATGTCCAACCGCGTTAACCCCATTTCTCTGCACTTAGCTCCCTCTCCTTTCACTTGACCTTACGTGTCCATCTTCTTCTCCACCCATCTGGTCGAACCTTCCCACTGACCAATCACAGCCACCTTCTGCATGTATCCACCTATAACCATCCCACCCGCCTTACCACCCCAGCTCCACCCCTCTGCCTCTATTTATTTCACAGCCTCTTTCCCTCCCCCAGTCCTGATGAAAGGTTCTGATCTGAAATGTTGACTGCCTTTCTCCTCTGATACTTGACCTGCAATGCTTTTTCCAGCTCTACTCTTTATCCCCTCCCCCCACCCATGCCATTCCTTCTAAACCTTTTTTATCTATGCATTTGTCCAAATGTCTTTTTTATGTACCCACCTCATTCGCTGCTGCTGGCAACTCATTTCATATGTGTACTACCTTAGATGTAAAAAAACATTGCCACTCAAGTTCCTTTTTATTCTTTCCCCTCTTAAACTAATGCCCTCTAGTGCTCAGTTCCCCAACCCTGGGAAAAACGCTGAGTGCATTCACTCTATCCATGCCTCTCAAGATCGTATTCACTTCTAAAAGATCCCCCCCTCAGTCTCATACTCTTGAAAGAAAAAAGTCCTAGCTTGTGCAATCTCTCCCTATAACTCAGACTGTTGAGTCCAGGCAACATGCTTGTAAATTTCTTCTGCACTCTTTCCAGTTTAATAATATCCTTCCAAGAGCAAGGTGACCAAAATTGAGCACAAGACTCCAAGTGTGGTCTCACCAACATCTTGTACAACTGCAACATCACTTCCCAGCTTTTATGTTCAGTGCCCTGACTGATGAAGGCCAGTGTGCTAAAAGCCTTCTTCACTGTCCTGTCTACCTATGACTACTTTTAGAGAACCGAACACCTAAACTCCAAGGTCCCTCTGTTCCAATACACACCTTGAGGGCCTAATATTGATCATGAAACTCCTACCTAAATATGCAAAGCCTCACATCTATCTGTATTAAACTTCATTTGTCATTTCTCGGCTCACTTCCCCAGCTGATCAAGGTCCTGCTGCAATTTCTGAGAAGCTTCCTCACTGTCCACAATACTGCCTATTTTAGTGTCATCTGCAAACTTACTAATCATGTCTTTTATATTCTCATCCAAATCATTGATATAGATAACAAACAGCAATGGGCCCAGCACTGACCTCTGAGGTACGTCACTAGTCATATGCCTCCAGTCCAACAAGCATCCTTCCACTATTAACCTCTGCTTCAAGCCATCAAGCCAATTTGCTAGCTCTCCAGAATCCATGTGATCTAATTTTCCAGAACAGTGGAATCTTATCAATTGCCTTCCTGACATCCATATAGATGATGTCTTATCACACCCCCCCTTGCGAATTTATAAACCTCTAGAAAGTCACCACTCAACTTCCTACACTCCAGAGAAAAACATCCCAGCCTCTTCATCCTCTTGTCATAACTCAAACTTTCTGGTCTTAGTGACATCGGTTTAAATTTTTTTGCACCCTTTCCAGTTTAATAACATCCTTCCTATAACAGGGAAACCAGAATTGCATGCAGTACTCCAAATGTAGTCTCACCAGTGCCTTGTGTAGCTGTAACATGAAGGAGCGTCGCTCCGAAAGCTAGTGCGCTTCCAATTAAACCTGTTGGACTATAACCTGGTGTTGTGTGATTTTTAACTTTGAACACCTCAGTCCAACACCGGCATCTCCAAATCATTGCAATACCTGTACTCAATGCTCTGAGCAAAGAAAGCAAGCATGCCAAATGCCACCTTCATCACCCTGTCTACCTGTGACACCACTTTCAAGGAACTATGTATCTGCACCCCTAGGTCTCTGTTCAACAATATCTGCAGGGCCTTACCATTAGCTGAGTAATTCCTGCCCTAGTTTTTGTTCCTAAACCTCATAATTATTGGCATTAAACTCCATCTGTAATCCTTTGGCCCTCCAGCCCAATTGATCAAGATCCCATTACACTCATAGGTGACTTTCTTTAGTGCCTACTATACCACCAAGTTTGATTAGATTAGATTACAGTGTGGAAACAAGCCCTTTGGCCCAACAAGTCCACACCGACCTGCAACCCACCCATACCCCTACATTTACCCCTTACCTAACACTACAGGCAATTTAGCATGGCCAGTTCACCTGGCCTGCACATCTTTGTGACTGTGGGAGAAAATCGGAGCACCCGGAGGAAACCCACGCAGACACGGGCCGAACATGCAAACTCCACACAGTCAGTCGCCTGAGGCAGGAATTGAACCCAGGTCTCTGACGCTGAGAGGTAGCAGTGCTCACCACTGTGCCACCGTGCTGCCCTTTGTACTTTTGGTGTCATTCACTATCTTCGTAACCATGCGGCTACACTCCCATCCAAATTGTTTATGTAAATGACAAACAACAGTGAACTCAGTACTGATCCTTGTGGCATGCCACAAATCATAAACCTCCAGTCCGAAAAACAAACCTCCACCACCACACTATATCTCTTTCTGTGTATCCAGTTTTGTATCTAGCTAGCTCCCATGTGATCTAACTGTACTAACCAGTCTACTGAGCCATACCTTGACAAAGACCTTGCTAAAGTCTATGTAGACAACATCTACTGCACAGCCCTTATATATGTTTTTGCTCACCTCTTTAAAGAAAACTCAAAATTTTACAACACAGTTTCTCACACACAAAACTGTGCTGACTATGTCTCTAATTAGTCCTTGCCTTGTCAAATGCACAGAATCTCCTCCAACAACTTATCCACCAGTGATGTTATGCTCACTGGTCTGTCATTCACTGGTTTTTCCTTGCAGCCTTTCTTAAGTAATGGCACAACCCCCAGTCTTCTGGCACCTCACCCATAGCTGATGATGATCCAAGTATCTCTGCTTGGGGCCCCACAATTTGTTCCCTAGCTTCCTACAATGTCCTTGGGTACAATTGATTTGGTCCTGGGGATTTATTTACCTTTGTGTTTTAAGATATCCAGCACTTCCTCTTCTGTAATGAGGACATTTTTCAAAACATCATTATTTACTTCCCCTGAGTTGACTGTATTTCATGTCTATTTCCCTGGTAAATACTGATTAGATCAGATTACTTACAGTGTGGAAACAGGCCCTTCGGCCCAACAAGTCCACACTGAGCCGCCGAAGTGCAGACCCATTCCCCTACATTTACCCCTTCACCTAACACTATGGGCAATTTAGCATGGCCAATTCACCGAACCTGGGAGGAAACTGGAGCTCCCGGAGGAAGCCCACGCAGACACGGGGAGAATGTGCAAACTCCACACAGACAGTTGCCTGAGATGGGAATTGAACCCGGGTCTCTGGCGCTGTGAGGCAGCAGTGCTAACCACTGTGCCACCGTGCCGTCCACCGTGCCGAGGAATATTATAGATATAGAAAAGTACAGCACAGAACAGGCCCTTAGGCCCATAATGTTGTGCCAAGGTTTAATCCTAATGTAAAATATAGTAACTTAACCTACACTCCCCTCAACTCACTGCTATCCATGTGCATGCCCAGCATTCGTTTAAATGTCCCTAATGACTCTGCTTCCACCACCACAGCTGGCAACGCATTCCATGCATTCACAACTCTCTGTGTAAAGAACCTACCTCTGACGTCTCTTTTATACTTTCCTCCTAATATCTTCAAACTATGACTCCTCGTATCAATCAATCCTGCCCTGGGGAAAGGTCTATTGACTCTATCTATTCCACTCATTATTTTGTACACCTCAGTTAAGTCTCCTCTCTCCCTCCTTCTCTCCAGAGAGAAAAGTCCGAGCTTATTGAACCTTTCTTCATAAGGCAAGCCCTCTATTCCAGGCAGCATCCTGGTGAACCTTCTTTGCATTCTCTCCAAAGCCTCTGTATCTTTCTTACTGTAGAGCGACCAGAACTGGACACAATATTCCAAGTAAAATCTCACCAGGAGAAAGTGAGGACTGCAGATGCTGGAGATCAGAGCTGAAAATGTGTTGCTGGTAAAGCGCAGCAGGTCAGGCAGCATCCAAGGAGCAGGAGAATTGACGTTTCGGGCAAAAGCCCTTCTTCAGGATTGGTCTCACCAGGGACTTATAGAGCTGCAGAAAAACCTTGTGGCTCTTAAACTCGGATTAGGATTTCACCCATTTCCTCTGGCTTCACACATTGATGGCAGTGCTGGTGTCAGAAGTGCTTCTTTACACAAAAGGCTTCTCCAAAAAATAGTCAGTTAAAATTCCAAAAAGTCAATACACAAACTAATCATGGCTTAACAATAAGCTGAACAGGTAAATATTCATTCTGGTACATCTCTGCACCTCCTTCAGGACTCTCTTATCTTCCTAAAGAATGGTGACCAATAGATTCAATAATCTAGTTGTGATTTAACAAGGACCTTAAAGTTTCTGCATAATGTCCAAATTACACAGATAACATACACATTTATTTATGAAGCCAGAGAACTTGTATGCATTGCTAACTATTCTGTAAGTATGACCTGGTACCTTCAAGAATTTGGTATCAACAAATTTTGATACATTCCTCTGCATTCCAAGTCATTTAAACAATATATACCAGAAAGATCAGATTTTCTTGCACTGGACCTATAAAAGAGAACAGCCCACTGTTCTTCCATGGCAAGCAACTATTTGCCATATGACTAAGCAGACATACCAGTTAGGAGCAGGAGTAGGCCATTCAACGCGTCAAGCTTTCTCTGTAATTTTACAAAATTATGGCTGAGCTGATTGTGGCTTCAACTTCACTTTCCTACATCTCCTGATACTCTCTTACTTCCTTGGTGTACATTAAATCCGTCTAACTCAGCCTTAAAAAATATTAAATATACTTGCCTCAACTGCCCTCTGGGGAAGAGTCCTTCAGACTCATGAAAAAAATACTCCTAATTTTTGCCTTAAATAGGAAATTCCCCCCCCCCCCCATGTTTAAACTGTTCTCCATTCCTTGTGTCACCCACACAAGGAAACACTTTCAGTTCAGTTTTGTTAGGATCTTGTATACTTCAATAAGGTTGCCTCTCATTCTTCTAAACTCTAATGGATAGGGGACTGGTTTGCCCGACCTTCCCTCATAAGATGAACCCTTATCACAAGCATTAGTTGAGTGAATGTTGAATTGCTTCCAATGCAGTATGTCCTTTCTCAAGTGAGGAGACAAAACAGTTGGCTAGATCTGGTCTCACCAATGCTCTGTATAAATGTAGAAAAACATCATACAATATTCCAACCCCTTGTAATAAATAGAAACATTCCATTTGCTTTTCACTTAGTGTATCCGTGTAATAACTTCTGTAATTCATGGTCCAGGACACCTAGACCTGCCTGTATTGTATCTCTCTCCATTTCACTTTTTTGCTCCCTCTTTGCTTTTTGTCTCAAAGTGGACAAGTTCATATTTTCCCAAAATGTACTCCTGCCAATTTTTGCCTACTTGCTTAATCTATCCATACCCCTTTTCAGACTCCTTATTTGCTCTTTGTAATTTACTTTTCTATCTATCTTTATGCAAATTTGGCAGCTGTATATTTGATCCCTTCATCCAAGTTATGGATTGAGATTGTAAATAATTGAAACCCCAACAAATCCCAGTGCACTCCATTGGTTTCTTAAGGATTCTTATAGGCTTAACAGGGTAAATTCTGAGAGGCTATTTCCCTCTCATGGGACAATCGAGGACTAGAAAGCATAGTCTCAGAATTAAGGAATGCAAATTTAGGACTGAGATTAGGTTGAGTTTTGTTTCTTACAGAGCCATAGGTTCATAGAGTCATTCAGCATGGAAACAGACTCTTTGGCCCAACCAGTCCATGCCAAACATAATCGTAAACTAAACTATCCCGCCTGCCTGCTCCTGTCTCACATCCTCCAAAGGTTTGTGAAGGTTTGTAGCTCAGGTTGAGGTTTAGGGTGTAGGTTTGCTCGCTGAGCTGTAGGTTTGATATCCAGATGTTTCATTACCTGGCGAGGTAACATCATCAGTGGCGACCTCCAAGTGAAGCGAAGTTGTTCTCTCCTGCTTTATATTTATATGTTTGTCCTGGATGGGGTTCCTGGGGTTTGTGGTGATGTCATTTCCTGTTTGTTTTCTGAGGGGTATCTAGATCTGTGTGTTTGTTTCTGGCCTTGTGGCTGGAGTGCCAGGCCTCTAGGAATTCTCTGGCATGTCTTTGCTTAGCCTGTCCCAGGATAGATGTGTTGTCCCAGTCGAAGTGGTGTTTTTTTACCTCCGTGTGTAGGACTACGAGGGAGAGAGGGTAGTGTCTTTTTGTGGCTAGCTGGTGTTCGTGTATCCTGGTGGCTAACTTTCTTCCTGTTTGTCCTACGTAGTGTTTGTGGCAGTCCTTGCATGAAATTTTGTAGACGATGTTGGTTTTGTCCATGGGTTGTACTGGGTCTTTTAGATTAGATTACTTACAGTGTGGAAGCAGGCCCTTTGGGCCAACAAGTCCACACCGATCCTCCGAAGCACAACCCACCCAGACCAATTCCCATACATTTACCCCTTCACCTAACACTACGGGCAATTTAGCAAGGCCAATTCACCTAACCTGCACATTTTTGGACTGTGGGAGGAAACTGGAGCACCCAGAGGAAACCCATGCAGACACGGGGAGAATGTGCAACCTTCACACAGCCTGAGTGGGAATTGAACCTGGGTCTCTGGTGCTGTGAGGCAGCAGTGCTAACCACTGAGCCACTGTGTCACCCTTTTCAAGTTTGTTAGTTTTTGTTTGAGAGTATTGGTGGGTTTGTGTGCTACTAGGATTCCGAGGGGTCTTAGTAGTCTGGTTGTCATTTCTGAAACTTCTTTGACGTATGGTAAGGTGGTTAGGGTTTCTGGCTGTGTTTGGTCTGCTTGTCGTGATTTGTTCTTGAGGAATCTGCGGACTGTATTTTTTGAGTATTCGTTCTTCTTGAATATGTTGTATAGATGGTTCTCCTCTGTTTTCCGAAGTTCGTCTGTGCTGCAGTGTGTGGTGGCTCGTTGGAATAGTGTTCTGATACAGCGTGTTGGGATGTGTTGGCATCTGTGTGTTGGGATGGTTGCTGGTGTAGTTAAGTATTTGGTCAATGTTTGTTGATTTTCTGTATATGCAGGTTTGTAGTTCTCCGTTGTCCTTTCTTTCGACTGTGATGTCCAGGAATGTGTTTGTTGTTGGTTTCTTCCTCCTTGGTGGACTTTATGCCTGTGAGGGTGTTGTTGATGATGTTAAATGTCTCTTCTGTCTTGTTTCGTTTTGTGGTGACAAAGGTGTAATCTAAGTAGCTGACCCAGATTTTTGGTTTGATGGTTGGTACCTCGCCTGCAAAATTCCATGCAAGGACTGCCACAAACACTACGTAGGACAAACAGGAAGAAAGTTAGCCACCAGGATACACGAACACCATCTAGTCACAAAAAGACACTACCCTCTCTCCCTCGTAGTCCTACACACGGAGGTAAAAAAACACCATTTCGACTGGGACAACACATCTATCTTGGGATAGGCTAAGCAAAGACGTGCCAGAGAATTCCTAGAGGCTTGGCACTCCAACCACAACGCCATAAACAAACACATAGATCTAGATACCATCTATCAACCTCTCAGAAAATGAACAGGAAATGACATCACCAGAAACCCCAGCAACCCCATCCAGGACAAACAAATAGAAAGCAGGAGACAACAGCTTCGCTTCACTTGGAGGTTGCCACTGATGATGTTACCTAGCCAGGTAATGAAACGTTTGGATATCAAACCTACAGCTCAGTGAGCAAACCTACACCCTATATCCTCCAAATCTTTACTATTCATGTATCAATCTTTTAAATATTGTAATTGTACTCGCATCCACCACGTCCTCAGGAAGTTCATTCCATATGCAAACCACCCTCTGTGTAAAAGATTTGTCTTTTTTAAATCTCTCTTCCCTCACCTTAAAAATGTGCCCCCTTGTCTTGAAATTCTCCAACTTAGGGAAAAGACAACTACCGACGTTTTGGGCCACAGCCCTTAATCAGAAATGAGCTCATTCTTGATGAAGGTCTTTGGCCCGAAACATTGATTTTTCTGCTCCTCAGCTGCTGACTGATCTGCTGTGCTTTTCTAGCAACATACTTCTCAACTCTGATCTCCAGCAGACCTTACTGTCTCTTAAAAGACAACTACCGTCAACTCTATCTATACCTCTCATTACTTTATAAACTTCTTTCAGATCACCTCTCAACCCCCCATGCTCCAATGAAAGAAGTCCCAGCCTAGTCAGCCTTTCTTTTGGAACCTTTTGCCACAGCGACCTGTGGGGGTAGAGTCCTTGTGTATACTTAAGGCTGAGATAGATAGATTCTTAATCAGTCGGGGAATCAAGAGAAATACAGGAAAGTAAATGTCAGGGAGTGCCTGATCAGCGATTACCCTAATGAATGGTTGAGCAGGTTCGAGGGGCTGAATAGCCTACTCCTGTTTCTTATGGTCTTCTGGTTACATCTTGGTCGGGGATCAGTTTAACTCACATGGCTGGATGGTTGGTTTATAGAGCAGTATGATGCCAACAGCATGGGTTAAATTCCCATCACCGGGTTGAGGTTACCATGAAGGATACTCCTTCTCAACCTCTTCCCATGCTTGAGGTCTGGTAGCCCTCAGGTTAAATCACCACTAGTCGCATCTCTCTCTAATGAGGGAGCAGCCGATATGGTCTGGTAAGACAATGGACACACAAACAAACACCATCTTGGTAATCCCAAGATGACTCATTTATGCCACTCTCTGAAGGGCTTTTTCATGCAACGTCAATTTTCCTGCTCCTCGGATGCTGCCTGACCTGCTGTGCTTTTCCAGCACCGCTCTAATCTAGACATCTACCTGCAATCAAGCTTAACCTTTACCCATGGTAATTTGTTCCTCTAATACCATGAGCTCTTATTTGGCATTGTAACCTTTATTGTGGCATCTTGTCAAATTCCTTCCATGTACAGCATGTCCACAGCTTCCCCTTCAACCACATTATGTGTTAGCTTCTCAACAGTCATAATAAATCAATCAAACATCATTTCCTTTTCATAAAGCCATTCTGTCTGATTATGTTGATATATTCGAAGTGCCATTAAACTTCAAGAATAGATTGCAGCAGTTTTCCTATGAGAGATATTGAATAAACTGGCCTGTAGGCTTTGCCATCTCCCTTTTTTGATTGAGTTACACTTGCTATTTTCAAATCTGATGGAACCTTTCCCAAACGAGGGAGGTTTGGAAAATTAAAGCCATTGCATCTATTATCTACTACCATTTCTCTTTCAGTTTTGCCCTGAAGCCTTTCTTTTCAATCTAGTTCACCCTCAACCTACTGTCTGACATGATGAGCAAGATCCTAATGGTATGACCATGGACTTTCTTGCATTTCAGTGCAGCTGTTTTCATTCACCCAACTTTTACATTATGATCTCTGACATTTAGGTAGTCTAAAATTGCTGGTGACTTTGCCACAACACCTCAAGGTGGACAAGAGAGTGCAGAAAGCCCAGATGAAGATCTCAATGAGAGCACTGATGGTCATTCCAATTTACGATTATCTTTCAGAACTGATTTGGAGAATCCAGTGCTTGTGAAAGTTGCTACATGACTCTTTCAATTTCCTTCCTGTTATTGTCAAAGAGCATAGAAGAATCTGGCTCCAAAAGGATCACAGAGTAGCGTAAAGGAGCTTGCCTGCCTGTCAACCTACAGTTCATCTTTCATCACTGTAAAGATCTGTAGGCATTGCTTCTGCTGTCTCCATATCTTTAGATTGTTGTGTGCACAGGCCGCAGTCTGGCCTCTTGTGAGTGACAACATTCTGAAAAGTTAAAAAATAATCAAAAATATCTCCAGAAACATTCCAAAATACGTTTTCAGTGACCTTACAATAACAGAAATTCAAAATTAACTTCCCCATGATGGTCCTTAGTTCTCAAATGATGCAATGTCGCGCTTGATATTTTCAGAATGTGGATGGCCTGGACTTGCAAAAAGTAAGCAAGTGGAGTCGCACCTTTTGGTAAGGCTGTATGTCATCAGGATAGCATCCTTCACTGGCTTGTATACTGGTGACAGAAGGTGGGTGTCTGAAAGACATGTGCCCAGACAGTGTCAGAGGCAATGTGCAGCACTGCATGCCACAGCAAGATGCGTGCTAGTGTTCCAGAGCATTGCTGAAATGGTGTTATAGAAATGAACTTAGTGCCTGATATTTACAATAACACAAGATAATGCAATATTTATTATGTGTTTGGAATGCAGGTCTTGCACTGGCACTGAGTAAGTAATTAGATGTTAGACTTGACCTATTTAAACAAGCAATTAAAAGATCTCCTTTTCTAACAATGAGGCATGGACCATTAATAGGATGATTCGGCAGGCATTGTGGGCTAACAGACAGCAAACCAAAAGTTACATGAAAATTCCCCTTATTAGTACACCTGAAATACTAACTGATAGACCGATGATTGGTCACATATAGTTAAAAATACTTTTTGTTTGGCTAATTAATATGACTGAAAATATTATTATTGGATGTACATAAGGTCTATTTATTGAACATCCTTTCTCGCTGTGTCATTTGTAAAGTGGAGAGAAACTTACAGTATAATGAACAGAAAAACATGTTTTTTGACTTGCCGATTTTCCATTAATTGTTTACCTGCTTACTGTTTCTCTGCCAATGTTAGAATCTGTGACAATTCAACTATTAGCCTGCGGTTCCAAGCTGCTCAGAAGGACTTGATAATCTACAGGAATAAAATCGAACCCTATTTTAAACCAACAAGTAAAATAGGCAAACGGGGGGCTGCAGTGAGCAGTAAAAGAAACACAGTTGTAATGTTTGGGCCTCGTCTACATTCTTCCAGTCAGTTACTTGCCTAAAAGAAACTCTTCTTAGGCAATCTCTCTAGTCCTTTGTTGTCACTCTGGTTTAAATTCATCCCAAAGCACAAGAAACATACTAAGGGGAAGGTGAGGTAACCGTAGCTGACAAGGGGAAAGTGAGAGACAGCATAAAAAACAAAAGAAAAAACGTGCAATGTGACAAAGATTAGTGGAAAGCCAGAGGATTGGGAAACCTTTAGAAACTAGCAGGGTCAACCAAAAAAAGGGGGGAATGTGGATGAAATATGAGGTTAAGCTAACTAACAATATAAAAGATAGTTTCAGAGTGTTTTAGATACCTAAAAGCTAAGAGAATGGCAACAATGGACAATGGGCTGCAGGAAACAGAGGCTGGAGAAGAAGTTATGGGGAATAAAAAATGGATGAGGAACTGAATCAGTACTTTGCATCATTGTTCATGGTGGAAGACACCAGTAACACACCAGAACTTCAGGAGTCAGGGGTGAGTGTAATGGCCATCACTATGGAGAAAACTAAAAGGTCTGAAGTTGGGTTTATCATCCAGACTAGATGGGCTACGCTTGAGAATTCTGAAGGAGATTGCTGAGGAAATTGTAGAGATATTGGTGGTAATCTTTGATTGAGATCTATAAAATCATGAGAGGTATAGACAGTGTGGATAGCAAGATTCTTTTTCCCAGATTTTGGACTCCATTGTGGATGTAGGTTTACTTGCTGAGCTGGAAGGTTCATTCTTAGATGTTTTGTCACCATACTAGGTAACCTCTTCAGTGAGCCTCCAGCTGAAGTCCTGGTGATGTAGCCCACTTTCTATTTATATGTTTGGATTTCCTTGCATAGTTGATGTCATTTCCTGTAACTATGTAATTTCTTAGGGTGATGCCATTTCCTGTTCATTTTCTCAGGTGGAGGTAAATGAGATCCAACTCAATTTGTTTGTTGATAGAGTTCCGGTTGGAATGCCATGCATTAGGAATTCTCGTGCATGTCTCTGTTTGGCCTGTCTTAGGATGGATGTGTTGTCCCAGGTGAAGTGGTTTTTTCCTCATCGATATGTAAGGATGCCAGACTACTCAGACCCCTTGGTAGCCCACAAACCCACACACTAAAACAGCAGCTAATGAACTTGAAAGACCCAATACAGTCAGCAAGTGAAACTAATGTTATTTACAAATCTACCTTGCAAGGTAGCCACTCTTTCATTTTATATATTTTGTAGACATTTCTGCCATCAGTTTTTATGTTTTGAGCTAGTTTACTCTCATAATCCATCATACTTTTCTTTATAGCTTTTCTTTTCTTGTGGCTTTCTCTTGACCATTTTTTTATTTCCCAGATATTCTTGATATTTCCCAATCCCCTAGTTTCCCACTAATCTTTACCATCCTGTATGCTTTAGTTTTCAATGTGATACCCTCCTTCATTTTCTTAAATATCAATTGTTGATAATCACTTTTCCTACAGTCCGTCTTTTCACTGGTATATACTTTTGCTGAGCACTGTGAAAGATCGCTTTGAAAGTCCTCCACTGTTCCTCAATTGTCCCACCATAGTCTTTGCTCCCACTCTATCTTAGCCAACTCCTCCTCGATCCCATTATAGTGTCTTTTGTTTCAGCACTATTGGATTTTCCCTTCTAACCCCCATTTATGTTTTAAAATTCAATCACACTGTGATCGCTTCTTCTGAGAGGATCCCTAATAATGAGATCATCAGTTATTCCTGTCTCTACACACGGGACCATTGCATATGGTTCTATGAACTTCTCCTTAAGGCTGCCTTGACTCTCTTGATTTGCTCAATTAGTAAGTAGATTAAAATCTCCATGATCATTGCTCTATCAATTTTACATACATCAATTATTTCTTTGTTTATTGCCTGCCCTGCTGTGATGTTATTATTTGGTAACCTATAGACTACACCCATCAGTGACTTTTTCCTCTTACTATTTCTAATTTCCACCCACGTTGATTCATCCTTTTTCTCCTTGGAACTTACATCATCTCTCACTGCAGCCCTGATGTCAGCCCTAACTATTAGAGCTACACCACCTCCCTTTCCTTCCTAATTGTCCTTCTAGTACCCCTGGACATTTAACTTCCAATCACGACCACTCTGCAAGCATGTGTCTATCAAGGCCACTAATTCATATCCATGTGCTATGATTTGTGCAGTCAATTCATCTTTTTTTCCCCAAATGCTGCAAGCATTCAGATAAAGTGCTTTTATACCTTCTTTTTGAATCCTAACATCTCTACCAGAAGAAACTTTGTTTTCAAACATTCTCAATTTTTTTGTCACTACTTGGTTTCCACTCATCTTACTTGCCTTACTGCTCAGCTGTTTTTTGCTTTTTATTTACTATCTTAATTCTTTCTTTTTCCGTTAAGCTGTCACCCATTCTTTCTAACTCTGTGCTTCCCCTTAGGTTCCGATTCCCCTGCCAAAACAGTTTAAAGTCCACCCAACAGAGCTAGCAAAACCACCCATAAGAACATTGGTCCTGTCACTGTTGGGTGAAGACCATCCCTCTTGAACAGGTCCCACTTTCCCCAGAGGTTTTTCAAAAGTCTAAAGCCCTTACTCATTTTCCACTCCCCAGCCACTTATTAAACAGCCTAATTTGCCATTTCCTAGTCTCACTAGGAGCCAGCTGAGCTCATGGATCCCAATTTGAAGGAATAACGATGTGGTTGAATAGAAGTCTGTGGATGTGTTGTACTTTGATTTATAGAAGACATTTGACAAGGTGTTACATCAAAGGTTACTGCACAAAATAAGAGTAGTTGGTAACATTGTAATATAGATAGAGATTTTTTTTAGCTATTTGAAACAAAAGCAGGAATTGTGAAATGGATACTTTTCTTGGTGGCATGCAGTGATGAGTGGGATGCCACAGGGTTTGCTGCTGGGGCCCCAGCTGCTCACAGTATACATGAAGGGTTTGGATGGTGGCATTGAATGCAACATCTCCAAATTTGCAGACCAGTTGGGTAGCAATGTGTGCTGTCAGAAGGGTGGTAAGAGGCTGCAGCAAACTTAGACAGCTGGTTGAGTGGGCAAGAACTTGGCAAATGCAATATAATGTGGATAAATGTGAGATTATCAACTTTGGTGAGCAGAACAGGAAAGCAGATTATTATCTGAATTGTGGGAGTTTAGGAAAAGGTGAGGAGCAATGAGACCTATGTGTCACAGTGGAACAATTGCTGAAGGTGGGCATGCAGGTGGAGCAGGGGATGAGGAAAGCTAATGGCATGCTGCTCTTCCATAGCAAGAGTGTTTGAGAAAATGAGTGGGGATGTCCTGCTGCAGTTATACAGGGCCTTGGAGAAGCCACACGTTGAGGATTGTGTGCAGTTTTGGTGTTGTAGTCTGAGGAAGAACATTCTTGCTATTGAAAGAATCCAACGAAGATTTACTAGGCTGATCTCCAGGATGGCCGGCCTGACATTTGAAGAAAGACCATATCGATTGGGCTTGTACTCACTGGAATTTAGAAGAATGGGGGATGATCTCATGGAAACGTATAAAATCCTGATGGGGCTAGACAAGCTACATGCGGGAAGAATATTCCTTATGTTGGGTAAGTCCAGAACTAGAGATCACAATCTAGGAATAACAGGTAAGCCATTCAGGACTGGGATAAGGAAGAATTTCTTCACTCAGAGAGTTGTGAACCTGTGGAATTCTCCACCACAGCAAGCTGTTGAGGCCAGTTCATTAGATATATCCAAGAGGGAGTTGAACATGGCTCTTGCTGCTGAAAGGATCAGGGGTTATGGAGAGAAAGTGGGAGTGAAATATTGAAATTGCATGATCATAATGGTGGTGCAGGCTTGAAGGGCCGAATGGCCTACACCTGCACCTATTTTCTATGAATATGTGAACATTTACTGTAATTAGGTTATTTTTAGGTTGCTAAGACATGATGATCAAAGTTTGTGCGAAGATTTGTAGCTCGGGTGCTCGTTGTTGTGGTTCTGTCGCTGAGCTGGGAATTTGTGTTGCAGACGTTTCATCCCCTGTCTAGGTGACATCCGCAGTGCTTGGGAGCCTCCTGTGAAGCACTTCTGTGATGTTTCAGTGAAACATCACAGAAGGGCTTCACAGGAGGCTCCCAAGCACTGAGGATGTCACCGAGACATGGGACGAAACGTCTGCAACACAAATTCCCAGCTCGGCGAACAGAACCACAGTATGATGATGGTGTACCACAGAGATCAATGCTGCAGCCTCAACTACTTACAATCTTTATCAATAATTTGGATGAAGGAAATTAAATTATAATTGCTAATAGTATGTGGGTGTACCTGCTAGAGAAGGAGCAAAACTTGATCTTCTCTAGGGAAGTAAGGCACGACAGGTGACTGAGGTGTCATTAGGGGAGGACTGTTTTAGAATAGTGATGGAAAGGATAGATGGATCTAAAACTTAAAGTTCTAAATTGGAGGAACGCTAATTTTGACGGTATTAGGCAAGAACTTTCAAAAGTTGATTGGGGGCTAATGGTCATGGGTAATGGGACGGCTGGGAAATGGGAAGCCTTCAAAAACGAGATAGCAAGAGTCCAGCGACAGTATGTTCCTGTTAGGGTGAAAGGCAAGGCAGGTAGGTGTAGGGAATGCTGGATGACGAGAGAAATTGAGGTTTTGGTCAAGATTAAGAAGAAAGCATATGTCAGGTATAGACAGCAGGGATCATGTCAATCCCTAGAAAAGTATAAAAGCATTAAGGGTATATGTAAGAGGGAAATCAGGAGGGCAAAAAGGGACATGAGATACCTATGGCAAATAGGGTTAAGGAGCATCCAAAGGGATTCTACAAATACATTCAGGAGAAAAGAATACCGAGGGAGAGAATAGGCCCCCTTAAAGATCAGCAAGGTCATCTATGTGTGGAACCGCAGGAGATTGGGGAGATAGTAAATGATCCTTTCTCTGAAATGCTTTGGAATAGCTGGTTTTTGGAATTCACAATTTTTAGACTTTCGGAATAAGTGGCAGTTTGATGGTGAAATTTTAAAACATATTTCCAAAGAACAGATTCACTGAGTAAAACAGGCCCTGAAACAAAATTGAGGCCTATCAGTACTGGGCCCCCACACATCGCATCTGAGTGACATTCAGTGGGTTAAGTGTTTGCACGCCAAACAACCTTGTTAGTGAGAAAAAAACTTCACAAAAAAATCTTCGGACTTTGGAGCTTTTTAGATTTCGGGATTTCGGATAAAGTGTTGTCTTACTTGTATTTTGCATTAGTGTTTACTGTGGAGAAGGATATGGAAGATAGAGAACTCGGGAGAATAAATGGTGACATCACGACAAATGCCCTTATTACAGAGGAGGAAGTGCTGGACGGCTTAAAATGCTTAAAGGTAGATAAATCCCAGGACCTGATCAGGTGTACCCTTGAACTCTGTGGGAAAATAGGGAAGTGATTACTGGGCCCTTTGCTGAGATAATTGTATCATTAATAATCACGGATGAGGTGCCAGAAGATGGGAGATTGGCTACATGTTGCCACTATTTAAGAAAGATGGTAAGGAAAAGCCAAGGAGCTATAGACTGGTGAGCCTGACATTAGTGATGGGCGAGTTGTTGGATGGTATCCTGAGGGACAGGATTTAGTTATTTGGAAAGACAAGGACTGACTAGGGATAGTCAACATGGCTTGTGCATGGGTAATCGAGTCTCAGTGACATGATTGAGTTTTTTGAAGAAGTAATGCAAAAGATTGAGGGCAGAGTGGTGGACGTGATCTATATGGACTTCAGTGAGGCATTCCGCATGCTAGACTGGTTAGCAAGGTTAGGTCACATGGAATACGGGGGCAACTAGCCATTTGGAAACAGAACTGACTTGAAGAAAGGTTGGTGGGAAAGGGTCACTGGAGATCTGTGACCAGTAGTGTGTCACAAGTATGGGTGCTGGGTCAACTTCTTTTTATCATTTATATAAATGATTTGGATGTGAGCATAGGAGGTATGGTTAGTAAGTTTGCAGATGACACCAAAATTGATGGGTGTGGACAGTGAAGAAGGTTACCTCAGAGGACAATGGGACCTTGATCAGATAGGCCAGTGGGTCAAGGACTGGCAGACAGAGCTCAGATAAATTCGGGGTTGTTAAGAAGGCATATGGTGTGTTGGTGTTTATTGGTAGGGGGATTGAATTTCAGAGCCACGAGATCATGCCTCAGCTGGTCAAGATACTGGTAAGGCTGCACCTGAAGTACTGCGTACGGTTCTGGTCACTGCATTATAGGAAAGATGTGGAAGCTTTGGAAAGGGTTCAGAGGAGATTTACTAGGATGTTGCCTGGCATAGAAAGAAGGTCTTACAAGGAAAGGCTGAGGGAACTGAGGCTGTTTTCACTGGAGAGAAGAGGGTTGAGAGGTGACTTAATCGAGACATGTAAGATAATCAGAGGGTTAGCTAGGGTGGATAGTGAGAGCCTTTTTTCCTTGCATGGTGAAGGCTAACACAAGAGGACATAGCTTTACATTGAGGGGTGATTGATTTAAGACAGATATAAAGGGTAGTTTCTTCACTCTGAGAGTAATAGGGGCACGGAACCGCCTGCCAGCAACAGTAGTAGACTCACCACTGTTAAGGGCATTTAAATGGGCATTGGACACATATATAGATAATGATGGAACAGTGTACGTTAGATGGCCTCAGATTAACTTCAGAGGTCAGCACAACATCGAGGGCCGAAGGGCCTGTACTGCGCTGAAACGTTCTATGTTCTATGATGTGAAGATGGGGAGAGGAAAGTCGTGAAGAGGACATAGGAGTCTGTAAAAGATTATTGATAGATAATGTGAATTTGCAAAAATTGGCAAATGGTTTTAATGTCAGAAACTATGAGCTTGTCCACTTTGAAAGGAAAAATTGAAAAGCAGAGTGTCATATAAATGTAGAGAGATTTCAGACCCTTGAAGTTCAGACGCATAGAATTATAGAATCATAGAATCCCTACAGTGTGGAAACAAGCCCTTCAGCCCAAAAGGTCCACACTGCCCCTCCAAATAGTATCCCACCCAAACCTATTCCCCTAAACTATTATTCTCCATTTATCCCTGACTAATGCATCTAACCCACACATCCCTGAACACCATGGGCAATTTAGCATGGCCAAGTCATCTAACCTGCACACCATTTGAACTGTGAGAGCAAACTGGAGTACACAGAGGAAATCCACGCAGACATGGCGAGAAAATGCAAACTCCACACAGACAGCCGCCCGAGGCTGGAATCTTACCACGGTCCCTGTGAGGCAGTGCTAACCACATGATTCGCATAAAGTTACTAAAGCAAATGGACTGTTGTCATTTATTACAACAGAAATGGAATATTAAAGTAGGAATGTTTTGCTACATTGTACAGGTTTTTGAGGAGACCATAGCTGGAGAACTATGTACAGTTCTGTCTGCCTCCTGTAAGAAAGGTTATAAATATGTTAGAAGCAGTTCAGAGAAGATTACCTAGACTGGGTTGGAGTGGTGAGTTTGGACAGGCTCCAATATATCCATTGGAGTTGAAAAGAATAAGAATTTTTTTTTTCTCCGACCTATACAATCCTGACAGGGACCTGACGGAATGGATACTAAAGAATATTTCCCCTTGTGGGAAATACTAGAATTAGAGGACACTGTTGAAAAATTTTTTGATCCTGCACAAGAATGAGGAGACTTTGTTTCTGATTAGTTCATGAATCCGTAAAATATCCTGCTTCAGAGAGTGGTGGCAGGGTCGGTGATTATAGGGCGGCACGGTGGCACAGTGGTTAGCACTGCTGCCTCACAGCGCCAGAGACCTGAGTTCAATTCCCGCCTCCGGCAACTGTCTGTGTGGAGTTTGCACATTCTCCCTGTGTCTGCGTGGGTTTCCTCCAGGTGCTCCGGTTTCCTCCCACAGTCTAAAAATGTGCAGGTTAGATGAATTGGCCATGCTAAATTGCCCGTAGTGTTATGTGAAGGGGTAAATGTAGGGTCTGGGTGGGTTGCTGTTTGGAGGTTCGGTGTGGACTTGTTGGGCCGAAGGGCCTATTTCCACACTGTAAGTAAGCTAATTACATTCGGGGTGCATGTCAATAGATTCTTGACTAACAGAGGTGTCAAAGGTTATCAGATGTATATTGATATGTATATAGTGTGCATATTGATTTCAGTTTATAATCTTGTCTTGTTGATTGCCAGCACAGGCTTGAGGAGCTGAATGGCCTATTCCCCTGGTTACATAGTTTAACACGTTGACATGTTTAACATGGTCACCATTTATTTATTTTAATTCATCATTATCGGTTGTCCAAGTGCCCACATTATTTGCATTCGCCCTCTACCGTCTAATATAGTGGTAAAAATGTGTTGGGTTAACTTTGATATTGATAGTAAGTTTATTTTCATTCTCTCTTCACAGCTCTTTCTTAGTGTTTTGTCATTATTTCCTGTACTTCTGTATCTTTTTCTATTTCTCCAAAAAAATGATTTCTTTTGTATTTTTAAACATTTTTAATTTTAGTTGTCCCTTAGCTCTTTAGTCAGCTGTGGTCTTATTTTCTTTTAGAAAATGGAGCTCTTATCCCTTAGAGACCTACAGCTAGTTCTATGTCATGTCAGGCTTTGTTGATCACTGCCAATGGATCACTGTTATCAATTAAGAGACTTGCTGCGTTTACTGTCAGACACCAATGGTCACCAAGACACCCTTTATTAACATATGAACAGTCCTTGACTCTAGTATTGCATAATACAGAATTATGCATCAGAGTGTCAGTATCTCTGACATTCCCCTTGTTGTATGTCAGTCAGGGCTCCTTGATTCAATCCAATTAATAGCCCCAATCAGGAAACTCCTATTCCTTGAGGTCCAGCTGG
Source organism: Chiloscyllium punctatum (assembly GCF_047496795.1). NCBI lineage: Eukaryota > Metazoa > Chordata > Chondrichthyes > Orectolobiformes > Hemiscylliidae > Chiloscyllium > Chiloscyllium punctatum. The sequence continues at coordinate 39,187,511 of NC_092779.1, forward strand.
CTGACTGCATTACAATCACAACATTCCCACCCTCTCAGTCCATGGATCAAGGCTGGTCCTTTTCCTTGGAGAACCTCCTGGGGCATTTTAGCATTGGGTCAGGGTCTCCCAACACAGCGTATGATATGCGTAGCATGTAACGCATGGAAGTTCACCTCTTCTGCCTTGAGTGCCTTGTTAGAATTTCACTTTTTTTTTGTCAGCAAAGGTGTTGAGGTGGCCACTTCTGTCATGTCCATCTCTGATTCAGAAGAGTCACCATAGTTTGACAGAGATGGGGCATCCATAGGTTCTGCATGGCTTTCATTTGAAAGCTTATTCAGGACCATCTCACCTATTCAAACATTCTAATCACTGGTCCTGACCTCGCGTTGACCATGCAGGGCTATTTCTGAGATTTTTACACCAAACATAATTCCCTGTATCAAACTGTCTCTTGCTTGGTGGAGCCTGGGATCTGGCATTGGAGTTTCTCATGCTGTTTTTTTCCCCTTCATGAGGTCTAGGAACAGCTTAGAGGATGACATCTGTATCTTTACTTCATTGAGAGCTAGTGCTTATCTATGAGGCCATTTTTAAGGCAGACTTTTTTTAAAATTAGGAGTTAATGCAGAGGTGCTAGGATTGATTCGAGGCTATGCATAAACTTTTCATAATAATTTACCAGCCCACCAAATGACCTGACTTCCTAGACAGCTGTGGAAATTGAGGCACCTTTGATCGGCCTCTATTCATCTTTCAATGGGTGTACCCCAGTCTTTTTGGCTCTGTAGGCCCCAACCAGGTCATTCGGGAGGGACTGGAACAAATATTTTTCTCTTCTAATTTGTGCGCCTGCCTTGGAAAAATGTCTTAGAAATGTATCCAGGTTCTGTAGCATTACTTATACTCCATATGGCAGTCTGGTATATTAGTACAAGCCCTTTTGGGTATGAATTGCAGTACAGAGGAACTTCGATTATCCGAATGAGATGGGTGGCATGATTCTGTTTGGATAATGGATTATTTGGCTATTTTGTCTTTCCTCTGGAGCTCTGAGGTCTCCCCATCCAGGAGACTAGGCAGCAGCACACTGCACAGGAGCCCTGCCCACTCCAGCCCCTTAGCCTACCCCCAACCCCAGCCCTGTCCAACACCGCTCCCCCGCCCGACCCCCCCAACCCTGTCTAACACCCCCCCCCAACCCTGTCCAACACTGCTCACCCGCCGACCCCTCAACCCAGTCCAACACTGCTCACCTGCCCGACCCCCTAACCCAGTCCAACACCCCCCTCACAACCCTGTCCAACACTGCTCACCCGCCCGACCCCCTAACCCAGTCCAACACACCCCCCACAACCCTATCCAACACTGCCCCCCTCCCAACCCTGTCCAATACCCCCCCAACCCTGTCCAACACTGCTCCCCTGTCCAACACCCCCCCCACAACCCTGTCCAACACTGCTCCCCCCGCCCAACCCCCCCCCCACAACCCTGTCCAACACTGCTCCCCTGCCCGACCCCCCAACCCTGTCCAACACCGCTCCCCAACCCTGTCCAACACTGCTCCCCCCACCCTGTCCAACACTGCTCCCCCCACCCTGTCCAACACTGCCCCCCCAACCCTGTCCAACACTGCCCCCCCAACCCTGTCCAACACTGCCCCCCAATCCCTGTCCAACATTGCCCCCGAATCCCTGTCCAACACTGCCCCCCCAACCCTGTCCAACACCGTCCCCCCAACCCTGTCCAAAACTGCCATCCAATCCTGTCCAACACTGCCTCCAACAACCCTGTCCAACACCGCCCCCCCAACCTTGTCCAACACTGCCCCCCCCAACCTTGTCCAACACTGCCCCCCCAACCCTGTCCAACACCGCACCCCCTGCCAATCCTGTCCAACACTGCCCCTAGACCGCCCTCAACCCCGTTCAACAACACCCTCTCGCTCAACTCCCATCTGCGTCTTCACCGCCACCCCCCCGGGGTAACCGGAGTGCAGCGCACATACAGACACACACACACACACACACACACACACACACACACACACACACACACACACACACTAAAGACATTATCTGGGGAAGAGGGGGGTTTAAGATACACCCTCTGTAGAACTCCAGTGAAAGCGTGGGGGGAGAGAGAGAGCAGGCAGTCAGTCATTTGGAGACAGTCGGTAAAAACAATGACTGCAGATGCTGGAAACCAGATTCTGGATTAGTGGTGCTGGAAGAGCACAGAAGTTCAGGCAGCATCCAAGTAGCTTTGAAATCGACGTTTCGGGCAAAAGCTTTTGCCCGAAACGTCGATTTCGAAGCTACTTGGATGCTGCCTGAACTTCTGTGCTCTTCCAGCACCACTAATCCAGTATTTGGAGACAGTACCTGTAAACAATAGACACGATCAGTGTTGGAAACACATCTTTGATGTAATGTTTCTATTGGGATCTTGAGATCTCCTTTGGATAATCAGGTATTTGGATAATTGATATTCCTATCTATTCTTCTGGGAATCCTAGTCTAAATGCAATTTTAAGTAAGCGTGGCTTATGTTTAACTTCATGAAGAACAGCCCCATTGCTAGCTTTGTTTACAAATCCTCTATCCAATGGTTTGGGTATTTATCCAATTGTGAGAAATGTTGTATCATTTGTTTGAATTCCCCACAAAGACACACTGTCTCAGCAAATCTCAAAATCAGTACGACAGATGCTGCACTTTCCGTGACTTGGACCAGTTTGATGATTCCTTCATTTTCCAGCCTTTTGATTTCTGCCTCTACTTTTGCCCGTACACAAATGGCACTGAGGAGGCCTTGCAGAATCATGAATTTGCTTCCTGATTAACAAGAAAGGTGGCTTTGACTTGCCTGATAGTCCCTTAACCTTCCTGGACGATGTCAGGGTATTTAGTCATTGAGTCATATAGCATGGCAACAGACCTTTACAGTCCAACCAGTCCATGCTGATCATAATCCCAAACTAAACTGAAGTCCCACCTACCTGTGCTTGGCCAATATCCCTCCAAAAATTTCTTATTCGTGTACTCCTCCAGATGTCTTTTAAACGTTGTTACTATATCCACATTCACTACTTCCCCTGGAAGTTCATTCCACATGTGAACTGCTGTCTGTGGAAAAAGGTTGCCCCTCATTTTAAAAAAAAAATCTTTTTCCTCTCACCTTAAAAATATGCATCCTAGTCTGGAAATCCCCAATTCTAGGGAAAAGGCACCTTATTTATAGCCCCCATAATTTTTAAATTTCTAGAAGGTCACCCCTCAACCTCCTAATCTCCAGCGAAAAACATTCAATCCTATCCAGTCTCTCGTTATAACTCAAAACCCCAGTCTCAGTAACATCCTTGTAAATATTTTTGAGCTCTTTCCACCTTAATAATATTTTTCCTACAGCGTGATCAGATTTGTATGCAGACTTTCAAATGTGGACTTCCCAATGTCTTGTACTGCCAAAACATTACAGCCCTACTCTTGTACTCAGTGGCCTGACTGAAGAAGGCAAGCATGCCAAATGCCTTGTTTATCACCCTGCCTACCCACAGTGATACCTCTTTCAAGGAACACTCAACCAAGTTTGTGAAATATGATTTCCCACTGACAAAACCGTGCTGACTATCCTTAATCAGTCCTTCCGTGAAGATCCTGTCTCAGAATCCCAACCAACAACAAACCCACGACTTACTTCAGGCTCACTAGTTTATTGTATCCTTGCTTGTCTTAAATAATGACACACTAGCTGCCCTTTAGTCTTTCAGCACCTCACCCGTGGCTATCAATAATACAAGTATTTCTTGGGGGCCCACACTTTCTTCCTTAGCTTTCTACAATGTCCTGGGATACACTTGATCAGATTTATCTACTATTATGCATTTTAAAACCTCTGGTACCATCTCTTCTGTAATGTGGACTCTTTTCAAAACAGCAGTATTTATTTCCCCACCTTCCCTAACTTCTATGTCTTTCTCCACAATAAATATGGGTGCAAAATATTTGTTTAGGATCTCACACATCTTTGGTTCCATAAATTTTTAGATTCCCTACAGTGTGAAAACAGGCCCTCCAGCCCAACAAGTCCACACCAACCCTCCGAAGTGTATCCCACCCAGACCCCATTTTCCATCTGACTAATGGGCAGTTGACTATGAGCAATTCACCTGACCTGCACATCCTTGGATTGTGGGAGGAAACCTGAGCACCCGGAGGAAACCCACACAGACATGGGGAGAATGCGCACACTACTCACAGTCGTCTCAGGCTGCAATCGAACCCGGGTCCTTGGCACTGTGAGGCAACAGTACTAACCACTGAGCTCCCAATTTAAGTCGAACATGATAATGCTGTGGACACCTTTATCTAAATGGAAGAGAAGACAGGGATATGGGTGTGATCAGAGTGGTTTCTGTTCAGATGACTTTGGAGAGGAAACACACTTTTGTAGATAGTCAGCACGGCTTTGTGAGGGGTAGGTCATGCCTCACAAGCCTTATTGAGTTCTTTGAGGATGTGACTAGACAAGTTGACGAAGGTTGAGCAGTAGATGTGTTTATGGATTTCAGTAAGGCATTTGATAAGATTTCCCATGTTCATTCAGAAAATTAGGAGGTACGGGATACAGGGAAATTTGGCTGACTGGATATAGAATTAGCTGGCTGAAAGAAGATAGCAAGTGGTAGTGAATGGAAATTATTCTGCCTGGAGGTCAGTGGTGAGTGGTGTCCTGCAGGGGTCTGTTCCTTGACCTCTGTTCTTTGTAGCTTTTTATAAATGACTTGGATGTAGAAGTGGAAGGATTGGTTAGTAAGTTTGCTGATAACACAAAGGTCAGTGGTATTGTAGAGGGCTATTGCAGACTACAATAAGACGTTGACAGGATGCAGAGCTGGGCTGAGAAGTGGCAGATGTAGTTCAACCTGGATAAATGCAAAATGATTCATTTTGGGAGGTGGAATTTGAATGCTGAATTCAGGATTAAAGACAGGATTCAGGATTAAAGGCAGTGTGGAGGAACAGTGGGATCTTGTGGACCACATACGTTGATACCTCAAAGTTGCCATCCAATTTGATTGGATTGTTAAGAAGGTGTGTGGTGTTTTGGCTTTCATTAACGTGGTTTTACTGCAGCTCTATAAAACTATAAAACCCTTTGAATATTGTGTCCAGTTCTGGTCGCCTCTTATAGGAAGGATGTAAAAGCTTCAGAGAGGAGCTTTACCAGGATGCTGCCTGGATTGGTGGACTCGTCTTACAAAGAGAGGTTGAGTGAGCTAGGGGTTTTCACACTGGAGAGAAGATGGAAGCGAGGTGAATTGATGGAGGTGTACCAGGTAATGAGAGGCATAGATAGAATAAAGAGCCAGAGACTTCTTCCCGGGCAGAAATGGCTGTCACCAGGGGTCATAATTTTAAGGTAATTGTAGAAGGTATAGGTGAGATGTCAGAGGTAGGTTCTTGGTGCGTGGAACGTACTGCCAGCGGTAGAATCAGAGACATGAGGGACATTTAAGCGACTGCTGGACAAGTACATGGAAGGCAGTAAATTGAGGGGTGTGTTGGCTAGATTGATCTTAGATTAAGATAAATGCTAGGCACAACGTCCTGGGCCAAAGGGCCTGTACTGTGCTCTATTGTTCTATGTTCTAAGACATGATAATAGTTCGGATGGACAGAGGCATGGGATGCTGTTTTATTGACAACTTTGATGAAGGCAGATTTCATAGAGATTACAGACAATGTCAGAAAAGCAGAAACTATTTATGATGTTGGCTGATGATATCAAGAAGGGAAGTTATTTGGTCTTCAGTTCAGTATGAATTGGATCAAGGCAACAGGAGGTGGATTTTGTGGACCTCTCTATAAGGGCAAGAGAGGAAATAGGAAAGATAAAGATTAGCTCAATGCGAGGTCAGGGACAAACTTTGCAGAAAGTGTGTCTAGAAATGCAAGGGGAAGGAAGGGAAGCAGCTGAATAGGTAGTCTCTACCTTAGTGACAAAAATGCCAATGAACTCCTTGCATTTATTTTAGAGGTGAGAGTGAAAAAGACAGCACAGAGTGACTTAAGGAGTCAAAAGAGATTGGGGATTTTTTTTGTATCAAGGGTAATTCTGGAATAAGAAGTAGTTTTAATGGAGGAGCTATTACCCTATCACTGCAAAGTTAAAAATCACAACACCAGGTTATAGTCCAAAACATTTATTAGGAAGTACGAGCTTTCAGAACACTGCTCCTTCATCAGGTAACTAGTGGGGCAGGATCAGAAGACACAGAATTTATAGCAAAAGATCTCAGAGTCATGCAGTTAAAATGATATATTGAACAAACCCAGATTGCTGTTCAGTCCTTCATCTTTTAGAATGGGTTTCAGGTTTCAGTTCAATGATATATAAATCCCAGAACTACTTTTAAGTTACATTCTCGCGATAATTAAGGTTTTATTTTTAAAAAGTGACATCTCATCTCAGACAATATATTAAAGGTGTGAGGTTAGAGTCTGCCTGTATCACAATCTTGAGTCAGACTGGTTCTTTCAAAATTACTACTTTCAAAGTAAGAATTTATAAAATATAATATGGATTGACTGCCTGCAGGTTGTGTGCGTTTTAAGCAAAAATAGAATGTATCTGCAAATTCACCCCATAGACTTGTGTGTGCGTGTATGTGCACATCAGAGGGAGAGTGAGTGTGTCTGTGGGGATGAGAATGTGTTTGCATGTGTGCATGCATGCATGTGACAGTAGAAGTTTGAGAGTGTGTGTATGTGTCTGAGAAAAAGCATGTTATGAGAAAGGATCTGCGTGAGTGTGAGAATATGTCAAGATGGTGTGTGTATGTATGCTTTTGTGTGTGCGAGTGTATAGTGTAGTGGGGTTGCCTGTAATCCATAGAATCCCTACAGAATCCCATCAGTGTGGAAATAGGCCCTTCAGGTCAACCAACCCTCCAAAGAATATCCCACCCAAACTCACTCCCCTACCCTATTACTCTACATTTACCCCTGACTAATGCACCTAAGGCATACATCCCTGAACACTATGGGCACTTTAGCATGGCTAATTCACCTGACCTGCACATCTTTGGATTGTGGAAGGAAACCGGAGCACCCGGAGGAAACCCATGCAGACACTGGGGGAATGTGTAAACTCCACACAGAGACTGAAATTGAACCCAGGTCTCTGGTGCTGTGAGGCAGCAGTGCTAACTACTGAGCCACCATGCTACCCCTCATGTAGTGTGACATGAACCCAAGGTCCCCATGGCTACTAAACTTGGCTATCAACCTCTGCTCGGCCACTTTGCATTGTTGCCTGTCCCGAAGTCCGCCTTGGAGGATGGTCACCCAAAGATCCAAGGCCGAAGTGAAATACGGACAGACTTTAATCTCCCACCTTTATATTTATAAAACCTTAAATTATTTTGCATATTAATGAATTGAAACCTGAAACCTATTTGAAAAGATGAAAAGCTTAACAGCAATCCAGGTTTGTTTAATACATCATTTTAAGTGCATGACACTGTGATCTTTTCCGATTAAATTTTGTGTCCTATGATCCTGCCCCACTAGTTATCTGATGAAGGAGCAGCGCTCTGAAAGCTTAGTACTTCCAAATAAACCTGTTGGACTATAATGGTCTGCTCCTCTTCCCCCGTCCCTGCTGAGCAACAGAGACAGACTCTGTGTCAGAGACCTTTGCCCCATTGCTTACCCATGGTAAATAGTCCCCCCAGCTGTATCCAAAACGGTATAGTTGTTGTTGAGGGGAATGGCCACAGGGGATCCCTCACTGCCTGCCAGTCCACTTTCTGTCTCCTGGTGGTAACCCATCTACTTTCTTTTTGTACCTGAGGTATGACTCCCTCCCTGTAACTCCTCTCAATAACCCCCACCACTTCCCAAATGACCCGAAGTTCATCCAGCTCCAGCTCCAGTTCCCTAACGCGGTTTTCGAGGAGATGAAGTTGGGTGCACTTCCTACAGATGCAGTCAGCACGGACACTAGTGGTGACCCTTAACTCCCATATTCTGCAGGAGGAGCATTCAACTGCCCTAACCTCCATTCCTACTATTCTAAATTCCCAGTGAGACTACTGAAAACTAGAAAAAACAACTCATCCACTTACCTTTCGGTGCACAGAACCTTTTTTTTGGTTAGAGGAGGAGAACGGGTGGGAGACAGTACCCAAGTAGTGTTTTGGATAAAGCAACTGCACAAATATAAAGCCTCACTTACCAAGCAGACCCGTGTCCGCTCCTGTTCAGCGTGTGCTCCGCCTATACACAAAGCAAGTTTATATACTTTGAATTTACCTTCCCTTCAAGCCTCTGGTCCTCTCTGTTCCTCCTCCCACTTCAACTGCCACTGGAAAAGAAATACTACTAGTGGTTTCGACAATGTAGTTAGAAGAAGATTATTTCCAATAGTTGAAGGATTGAAAATGAGGGTGTATAGATCCAACACCATGAAATGATAAGAAATAGGAGCAAACGTAGGTCACTTGTTCCCATTGAGTCTGCTGCACCATCCATTCTGATAATGACAATCTTGATTATCTAATATGATCATCCTCAGCTCCACTTTCCTGTTTCTTTTCCCCACATAAACCCTGATTCTCTTATTGAAATGAAATCTGCCCATCTCACACTTAAAATAGTTAATGCACCAGCCTTGACACCTCTCTATGGTAAGGAATTCGATGGATTCACTGCCTTTTGAGAGAAACAATTTCTCCTCATACTTGCCTTAAATAAGCAACCCCTTTGTCTGAGATTATGACCTGTAGTCTTGAACTCGTAGAAGGGGAAACTACTTATCAGCATCTACCCTGTTAAGGTTCCTAAGAATATAAATGCCATCCTTAGATATGGAAATCCAAAAATATGTGCAGTGCTCCATGTATGGGTTTAACTGCACCCTATTCAGTTGTACCAGAGAATTGTTATTCTTGTATCCCAGGCCCCTTGTAGGCCCCCAGGCCCCAGGACCAGTGGTTTTCTGCACGGAGAGGTTACAGGACCTCTGCTCTTTGTGAGTTTATGAATGACTTGGATGTGTGATTGAAAGAGGGGTTAGTAAATTTCCCAATGACACGAAGGTTGGTGGAGTGGTTGATAGTGTGGAGGGCTGTTGTAGGTTGCAATGGAACATTGACAGGATGCAGAGTTGGGCTGAGAAGTGGCAGATGGAGTTCAAATGCTATTTGCCCAACACACTGGGCTGGATGTTAGAAATGCTCCCTCAACCATTCTGGGAAGAGGATTTGGTATGGGTGGGACAAAATGGAGCTGGGTCAGTAACTTACTGATGTAGCTCCAAGGTTAAAATCAGGTGGTTGGATTGCCAGGCTGATGGCTCACAAACCTGCCTCCATATTGGGGCACTGGCCCAGTTTTAATAATAAATTTGAGATACGCAAATCCTCAGCTGTCAGACCCTCAGCTCACATCTATCCAATGCTGCCCTTTATGTCCACTCATACGTCGCATGTCATTTTTCCCATGACCTTTTTTTAATTCATTCACTCACTCATGGGATGTGGCCGTCACTGGCTGAGCCAGTATTTATTATCCGTCCCTAGTCACCTTTGAGAGATAATGGTGAGCTGCTGTCTTGAATTGCTGCAGTTCATTTGGTATGGGTACACTCACAGTGGAGTTAAGTTAGAATTCCAGGATTTTGGCTAGCAACAGTGAAGGCATAGTGATGTACATCAAATCTGGACGGTGAGTGGCTTGGATAAGCACAGGTGATGGTGTTCACGTGTATCTGCTGCCGTTGTTCTTTTAAATGGAAATGGTCATGAATTTGGAAGGTGTTCTCTGATGAGCCTTGGTGAAATTCAGTAGATGGTGCATACAAGATGCACTGCAGAAATTCACCAAGGTTTCTTCGATAGAAGCTTCTAAGCTGACTTTTTCTTAACAAATCCATTCTTTGTATTCCTGATTGATCTGTATCTCACCAAGTGTGGATATATTCACAGGCATCAGACTGACATGCCTATAATTTCCTGTTCTATCCTTTCTTCCCTTTTTTGATAATGGAAAATTGTCAATAGTTCTGCAGCCCTCTGGCACCTCATCTGTGACCGGAGAGGATTTGAAAATTGCTACCAGATGCCTGATATCTCCTTCCTTGCCTCCCACAACAGTCTGGGTTACATTTCACATTCAACATTCATTCCTTCCTCTACCAATTCACATTGCCAACTGTGTATATCAGCTATAAATACGCTGCAACCAACCTCGACTTCTTCAACAGCATCTTCTAAATAGATGACCTCTATCACTTAGAAGGACAAGTGTATAAAATGCAAGGAACACAACCACTTGCAGGTTTTTCTGAGTCTACACACCATTGAATCATGGAATACATTTTTATTCTTTCTTCATTGTCGGTAGGTAAACATCCTGAACTCCCTACCTTAACAGCCCTGTTAGTGTAACTGGACCACATGGACTGTAGTGTTTTAAAGAAGCAGCTCACCAGAAGCTTCTCAAAGACAATTAGGGACGATTGATAAATACTAGTCTAACTAGTGACCCCCACATGTCTGTGAACAAATTTATAAAAATCCTTTCTTCAAAACTCTTGAAAACCATGGATGGATCTTTTTGACATCGTTGTTTTTAATAGAAGATAGTTTTATTAAATGTTTCCCATTTTTTAAATCTCACCATACCCTTCAAACTATTTATCCAAATCACATTAGAATAGATTGGATACCTTACAGTATCCGACCCTCGGAAGAGCAACCCACCCAGACCTGTTCCCCCCACCTTATATTTACCCCTGACTAATGCACCTAACACAATGGGCACTTTAGCATGGCCAATTCACCTGGCCTGCCCATCTTTGGATTGGGGGAGGAAACTGGAGCATCCAGAGGAAACCCACGCAGACACTGAGAGAATGTGCAAACTCCACACAGGCAGTTGCCCGAGGCAGGAATCGAACCCGGGTCCCTGGCGCTGTGAGGTAGTAGTGCTAACCACTGAGCCACCATGCTGCCCAAAGTTAGTTATCTGTCCCCTCATACCGGAGTAATTGACATTACTTAAGTTTAACGTTTTTGTTTCTGGGTCAAGTGTGCCATTCTCAGACTTGGCATACAATACAGTTGCATTTTGATCTCTTTTACCCATAGGATCTTTTTCTCTGAGGTTTCTAATTACCTCAGCCACATTACACGATGCCACATTTAAAATAATGTTTTTTTTTCTTCTTGGTTCTATAATCTATTGTTCATGGAAACTGTTGTAAAAATATCCTGTGAACTCCTCTTCAAGTCTACCTTGACAAGTAGAATTTCTCCAGCCTGTATGAAGACTATTTTGTTTTTTTTTGTTACATATTCTCATGATTTCTTGCTGAATTCTGTCTTCAGTGTTAAAACTGTTCGATGATGTCAATAACCTATCCCCATCAATATTATTTACCCTTACTATTCCTGATTCCTGCCATTACTGATTCTACTTCTGACTTCTGAGCCAAAATCCTTTCTTGCACAAGTGTCCTTATAACATCTTTTATTTTCTATCTCTCCTTCTTTCCTGTTCTACCTGTCATTTTTTGAAATGTTGTGCAATACAGAATATTTATTTCTCAGCCTTGGTCATCTTTCAGTTTTCCAGTGAAGTAACAGGAGTGGAAGTAGGTAATGTCAGGCAACCAGGGGTGATATGGATGTCATTCCTGACACATTCCCAGCATGAGTGAGGTTTCGAAGGAATGGTTGTGCAAACAAATTGCAGCTGTCAAGTAATTTAAATAATCAAACCCCAATTTTGAATGATTTTCCAACACTTTGACAGTGGAGCTATCTCCTACTGTATGGGGAGGCCTCCAGCTCCTTGGATATAACCTCCCTGCACAAAATTTCAATGCTGATCTATCAGTTCCATTAGATATCCCTGTGCATATTAACTCGCCTTATCTATCGTTTAACCCAATCTGTTTTGGTGAAATTGATTAAGGAATTTTGATTGAAGACCTTTTTCAGAAAGAGTAGCACCTGCAAATACGTCTGAATTAATTTTGGCAAACAGCGTCAGCTTGATAACATTGATCTGCTTTCTCCCTTTCAGGGTGTTGGTACATTTTGAATTTCTATGTTAGATAGTAATAACAACTAGCCGTTTTAAAAAACAAAATTCCTCTGAGCTGACTCCATTAATTCTTGTAATGCATTGGTGCATTTGGTATACTCTGGGTCAATTTTAACCACCAACACACTTCCCCTTTTCCCCAACCGCTATTCCTCACATTTAACAAGAGCAGAATATAAAATTTCCCAGCAGCCTGATATCTCTTGGCCTAGCATGGAGCCCTCTCATCACAGTGAGGCAATGTGCCAGGCCTGTGGAGTCTCTTATCCTAGTGTGGTCACCTTCTGGTGGTACATGGCGGCCTCTCGTCCTGGCATGACCTCAGCATGGAGTCCAGTCTCAAGGTGATTTCAGAGTAATCTCCTGGCCTTGTGAATACTGAGATGAAACCTAACACGGTCTGGAGTTTAGGCCCGGTGAAGCATAGACTAGGTAGGAAGATGATTATTCTAAACTTATTTTTTCACCATTTTATAATTTGTTCCTAAAATCTGCAATGCTGCACTCTTCTCTATTATTGTAAGAACTGTAACTGAAGAAGCTGTACCTTGGGATCTTTGTACTTAAATTGGTGATTTGTACACTTTTCACTGTACTCATTTGAGTCCCTGTTGACAATAAAACTGATACAATTCATATGCTAAAGTAGCGACAAATTGTTGCAATATGAGCACTACCACAGATAAATAGCATCAGCACTTTCTATTCTTTGCTCGCCACAAAACTCAAGATATGTGAATTTTAACCAATCCCTGAAATCTGTGTGGTTGAGTGGGCCAGACGTACAAATCTATCACTGTCCCATTCCTTTTTCATTTTGCCTGGACCAACTAGAATGATGCATGATCTCAAGATTCAATAGAAAGGGAAATCTTTTGACTTCGCTACTAAAGAATTGTGATCTTATGCATTTTGGTAGCTAGGGGTGTGATAAATAAAAAGAAAATGTTATTCAAATTAGATTTTTAGAATAACTTCAATAGTTTTTTCATATTTATAGCTGCTTCAATGATACTCCTTAAGACCACCACCTCTGCTGCATTTGCATATTCCCAGCAACCTACAATGGATTGAGATCTGTTTCTTTCTATAATAACGTAATCCGAGTTGGAGGATGGGAAAAATTTCTGGCTGTAACAGCTGTTCCTTTTTTTTTGAGGTATTTTAGGTGTTGGAGGTGATTTCCTCGAATTCCAGGAGCAGCAATTACTGTTTTATATGCTGTTGCATTGTTTTGGAACTTTGGAAAAAAACGTCAAACAAACAGCGGTATTAAAAGGGAGAAGAAAAGACAAAGGAAGCACATGGTGAGGTCATTGCAGGAGAGAGAGAGAAAGAGAGAGAGAGAGAGAGAGAGAACCTGCACAGTTACTACCTTTGCTGTTTTAATTCATGTATCACTGGACATCGGAATGCATCTGGGAAAATTAACAAACGGTGAAATTCACAACTGATCTTGGAGGAACTGTTGGGCGAAGTTCACAGCACAGAATCAGAGAAGTTAATCGTTGTTTTAAGTGTGGCCAACAGAGATTTAGCAGTAGTGAGTAGAGTGGGTTTTTTCTTGATTATATGTTTTTGGAGATATGTGCCTTGATTAAACTTAAAATATAAGCCATAACTATTAATTTAACCTGGGGCAGTGTTTGTAGAGGAGTAAAACGGTGTTATTTTCTGTGTCTGTAGATTGTGAAGGAGCAAAAATGGCCTTTAATAGAGTGATATGAACTTCATAAATGCGAATCTTATCAGATCGAATGGATCGGTTAGACAGGCAATGAGGAATTTGCAACAGCAACAATATGTGATGGATGGCAGTTATAGGAAGGGAGGAAAGTCTCCGATACAGTCACATAGATGGGTTAACTCCAGGAAGGGTAAGAGACGTAGGCAGCTAGTGCAGGAGTCTTTTGTGGATAAATCCACAAAAGGGGGGAGGGGGCTGGACCCAGGGTGATAGTGAGGAAAGAGATCAATCTGAGACTGGTACAGTTGAGAAAAGAAGTGAGCCAGACCGAACAAGCAGGGACAAAGCAGAGAACAAGATAGGACTGATAAATTGAACTGCATTTATTTCAATGCAAGGGACCTAACTGGGAAGGCAGATGAACTCAGGGCATGGTTAGGAACATGGGACTGGGATATCATAGCAATTACAGAAACATGGCTCAAGGATGGACAGCTTAATGTTCCAGGAAACAAATGCTACATGAAGGATAGAAAGGGAGGCAAGAGAGGAGGGGGAGTGGCATTTTTGATCAGGGATAGCATTACAGCTGTGCTGAGGGAGGATATTCCCAGAAATACATCCAGGGAAGTTATTTGGGTGGAACTGAGAAATAAGAAAGGGATGATCACCTTATTGGGATAGTATTATAGACCCCCTAATAGTCAGAGGGAAATTGAGAAACAAACTTGTAAGGAGATCTCAGCTATCTGTAAGAATAATAGGGTGGTTATGGTCGGGGATTTTAACTTTCCAAACAACACTGGAACTGTCATAATGTTAAGGATTTGGATGGAGAGGAATTTGTTAAGTGTGTACCAGACAATTTTCTGATTCAGTATGTTGATGTACCTACTAGAGAAGGTGCAAAACTTGACCTACTCTTGGGAAATAAGGCAGGGCAGGTGACTGAGGTGTCAGTGGGGGAGCACTTTGGGGCCAGTGACCATAATTCTATGACATTTAAAATAATGATGGAAAAGAATGGACCAGATCTGAAAGTTGAAGTTCTAAGTTGGAGAAAGGCCAATTTTGACGGTCTTAGGCAAGAAAGTTCAAAAGCTGATTAGGGGCAGATGTTTGCAGGTAAAGGGACGGCTGGAAAATGGGGAAGCCTTCAGGAATGAGATAACGCGAATTCTCACAATTGCAACATATAGACAAGATAGATCGACTGAATCCTTAGAAGAGTATAAAGGAAGTAGGAATATACTTAAGAGGGAAATCAGGAGGGCAAAAAAAGGAGACATGAGAGAGCTTTGGCAAATAGAATTAAGGAGAATCCAAAGGGTTTTTATAAGTGCATTAAGGACAACAGGGTAACTAGGGAGAAGGGCTTTTGCCCGAAACGTCGATTTCGCTGCTCGTTGGATGCTGCCTGAACTGCTGTGCTCTTCCAGCACCACTAATCCAGTAACTAGGGAGAGAGTAGGGCCCCTCCGAGATCAGCAAGGTGGCCTTTTTGTGGAGCCACAGAAAATAGGGGAGATACTAAATGAATATTTTGCATTAGTATTTACTGTGGAAAAGGATATGGATGATATAGACTGTAAGGAAGTAGATGGTGACATCTTGCAAAATGTCCATATAACAGAGGAGGAAGTGCTGGATGTCTTGAAACGGGTAAAGGTGGATAAATCCCCAGGACCTGATCAGCTGAACCCAGAACTCTGTGTGAAGCTAGCGAAGTGATTGCTAGGCCTCTTACTGAGATATTTGCATCATCGATAGTCACAGGTGAGGTGCCAGAAGACTGGAGGTCGGCAAACGTGGTGCCACTGTTTAAGAAGGTCGGTAAAGACAAGGCAGGGAACTATAGACCAGTGAGCCTGATGTTGGTGGTGGGCAAGTTGTTGGAGGGAATCCTGAGGGACAGGTTTTTCATGTATTTGGAAAGGCAAGGACTGATTAGGGATAGTCAACATGGCCTTGTGCATGGGAAATCATGTCTCACAAACTTGATTGAGTTTTTTTGATGAAGTAACAAAGAGGATTGATGAGGACAGAGTGGTAGATGTGATCTATATGGACTTCAGTAAGGCATTCGACAAGGTTCCCCATGGGAGACTGATTAGCAAGGTTAGATCTCATGGAATACAGGGAGAACTAGCCATTTGGATACAGAACTGGCTCAAAGGTAGAAGACAGAGGGTGGTGGTGGAGGGTTGTTTTTCAGACTGGAGGTCTGTGACCAGTGGAGTGCCACAAGGATTGGTGCTGGGTCCACTACTTTTTGTCATTTACACAAATGATTTGGATGCGAGCATTAGAGGTACATTTAGTAAGTTTGCAGATGACACCAAAATTGGAGGTGTAGTGGACAGCGAAGAGAGTTACCTCCGATTACAATAGGATCTTGACCAGATGGGCCAATGGGCTGAGAAGTGGCAGATGGAGTTTAATTCAGAAAAGTGCGAGGTGTTGCATTTTGGGAAAGCAAATCTTAGCAAGACTTCTACACTTAATGGTAAGGTCCTAGGGAGTGTTTCTGAACAAAGAGACCTTGGAGTGCAGGTTCATAGCTCCTTGAAAGTGGAGTCGTAGGTAGATAGGATAGTGAAGAAGGCGTTTGGTATGCTTTCTTTTATTGGTCAGAATATTGAGTACAGGAGTTGGGAGGTCATGTTGTGGCTGTACAGGATATTTGTTCAGCCACTGTTGGAATATTGCGTGCAATTCTGGTCTCCTTCCTATTGGAAAGATGTTGTGAAACCTGAAAGGGTTCAGAAAGATTTACAAGGATGTTGCCAGGGTTGGAGGATTTGTGCTATAAGGAGAGGTTGAACAGGCTCGGGCTGTTTTCCCTGGAACGTCAGAGACTGACGGGTGACCTTAGAGAGGTTTACAAAATTATGAGTGGTATGGATAGGATAAATAGGCAAAGTCTTTTCTCTGGGGTCTGGGAGTCCAGAACTAGAGGATGAGAGGGGAAAGATATAAAAGAGACCCAAGGGGCAACCTTTTCACACGGTGGGTGGGGAGGAGGTATGGAATGAGCTGCTGGAGGAGGTGGTAGGGGCTGGTACAATTGCAACATTTAAGAGGCATTTGGATGTGTATATGAATAGGAAGGGTTTGGAGGGATACGGGTCGGGTGCTGGCAGGTGGGACTAGATTGGGTTGGGATATCAGGTCGGCATGGATGGGTTGGACTGAAGGGTCTGTTTCCATTTTGTACATCTCTATGACTGACCTGAGTCTTGCCAGGCAGAACAACAATTACCATTTAAGTTCCCAATTAAAATTGCTATTACCATTAAAAGTAATCCTTTATCAATTACCATGTAGAAAAACAATCACCTGCAATGCCCCTTTGGGCCATAGAGTACAAAAGCAAAAAATGTTGAACTTGCATAAGATACTTGTTAGACCTCAGCTGGAGTATTGTGTACAGCTCTGGGTGCCACATTATAGGAAGGATGTGATCGCAATGGAGCAAGTGCAGAAGCTGTTTACAAAAATGGTTCAGAGATGAAGAACTTCAGCTATGAGGACAAATTGAGGAACCTAATACTGTTCCCCCCGAGAAGAAGGTTGAGAGGTCTGATAGAAGTTTTCAAAATCATAAGTGTATTGTATAGATTGTAAAGGGAGAAACAGTTTCCACTCAAAAAGGAACAAGAAAAAGAGGAAGATTGAAAGTGACCACATAAGTACATTGAGTCATAGATTTCTACAGCATGGAGAGAATCCATTTGGCCCGAACTGGTCCATGCCAACCAAAATGTCCATCTACGCTAACCCCATTTCCCTGCACTTGGCCCAAAAACAACTTTCCTATCCATGTATTTGTCCAAATGCCTCTTAAATGATTTTAACGTACTTGCATCAACCACTTCTGCTAGCAGCTCATTCCATATGCATACCATCTCTGTGTAAAAGTGTTTCCCCTCCGGTTTTCAGGTTGGTAAAGAAGACGCATGGCACACTTGCCTTTACTGGTTAGGAAATTGAGCATAAGAGTCAGGAGGCCATGTTGCAGTTTTATAAGAATTTTGTTAGGCCTTCAATTCTGCTCACTACATCACCAGGAAGGATGTGGAGACTTTGGAGAGGATGTAGAAGAAGCTTACTAGGATGCTGGCTAGATTAGATGGTATGACCTAAAAGGAAAGGCCAGAAAAGCCCATGTATTGTGTACAATTCTGGTCGTCCCATTACAGGAAGGATGTGGAAGCTTTGGAAAAGGCTCCGAGGAGATTTACCAGGATGTTGTTTGGTCTGGAGGGAAGGTCTTAGGAGGAAAGGCTGAGAGACTTGAACCTGTTCCCTTTGGAAAAAAGGCGGCTAAGGGGAGATTTGATAGAGACATGCAAGAGGATCAGAGGATTAGATAGGGTGGTCAGTGAAAGACTTTTTCCAAAGATGATGACGTCAGCTTGTACAAGAGGGCATAAGTACAATTTGAGGGGTGATAGATTTAAGACAGATGTCAGAGGCAGGTTCTTTACGCAGAGAGTGTAAGGGCATGGAATGCCCTACCTACTAAGGTAGTCAACTCAGTCACATTAGGGAGATGTAAACTATCCTTAGATAGGCACATGGATGATTTTGGGATAGTGTAGGCGGACGAGCTGAGAATAGCAACATCGAGGATCGAAGAGCCTGTTCTGCACTGTATTGTTCTATGTTCTATGTCTTATGTTGTTTTCTTTGAAATGATGGAGGCTGAGGGGAGACTTTTAGAAGTCTATGAAATTATGAAATGCATAAGTAGGGTTGATGCTCAGTATCTTTTCACCAGAGTTGAAATGTCTAATACTAGGGGGCATGCATTTAAGGTGAGAGAAGGAAAGTTCAAAAGAGATCTGTGGGGCAAGTTTTTTTACAAAGACATGGTAGAAGTGTGGAAGCACTTCCAGGGGTAGTGGTAGAGGCAAATATGTTAGGAACATTTGAGAAACTTTTAAATAAGCACATGAATATGCAAGGATTGGAGAGATATGGACCAAAGGCAGGCAAAAGGGATTAGTATAATTTGACATCGTATTTGTACAATTTGACATCATGTTTGGTATGACATTGTAGGCCAAAGGGCCCATTCTTGTGCAGTACAAGCCAATGTTCTATATATAAAGGTATGGGGAAAAGTTGGAGCACTATGTAATGATGCTCATTTACTGAGCAGGTGCTGGCTTAATGACCTGAATGGCAGTCTCCTAAACTGTAACAACACTGTGATTCTGAAAGTGTGTCATGGCCTTGTCATGTAGCTAACTCAAGACATGAGTTTTCTCAGTGACTGTCACTTCATTTCAGTTGTAATACTTTTAAGATGTACAGTTCTCGGCAACCGGAAACAACAATCATTACAGTTTTCGATAAAAAGAAATAATAGAATGCAAATGCAGTGATATCTTAAGTAATGAGATTCAATCTGTCTCTTTCTTGTCTCTCAAATTAGAGAGACTAATAACAGAGTACCATACATACTTATGAAGAGACAGAAATATGGGCAGGGCGATAGGAATAAAAGAATGACTAGGGTAGGAATAGGTCCAATCAAGGATAGTAATGGGAAGTTGCGTGTGGAGGCTGAAGAGATTGGGGAGGCACTAAATGAATACTTTTTGTCAGTATTCACTCAGGAACAGGACATTGTTGTCGATATGAATACTGAGGCACGAATAAGTAGAATGGATGGCTTTGAGATATGTAGAGAAGAGGTGTTGGGAATTCTGGCAAGGGTGAAAATAGATAAGTCCCCTGGGCCTGATGGCATTTATCCTAGGATTCTCTGGGAAGCAAGGGAGGAGATTGCAGAGCCATTGGCCTTGATTTTTGTGTCCTCTTTGTCTACAGGAGTAGTGCCAGAGGACTGGAGGCGAGCAAACGTGGTTCCCTTGTTCAAGAAGGAGAGTAGGGATAATCCTAGTAACTATAGGCCAGTGAGTCTCACTTCTGTTGTGGGCAAAGTCTTAGAGAGAATTGTAAGGGATAGGATTTATGCACATCTGGATAAGAATAATGTGATCAAGGATAGTCAGCATGGTTTTGTGAAGGGCAGGTCGTGCCTCACAAACCTTATTGAATTCTTTGAGAAGGTGACTAAGGAGGTGGACGAGGGGAAAGCGGTAGATGTGGTGTATATGGATTTTAGTAAGGCGTTTGATAAGGTCCCCCATGGTAGGCTACTGCAGAAAATACAGAGATATGTCATTGAGGGTGAGTTGGAGGTTTGGATTAGGAATTGGCTGGCTGGAAGAAGACAGAGGGTAGTAGTTGATGGCAAAGGTTCATCTTGGAGTGCCGTCACTAGCGGTGTTCCGCAAGGATCTGTTTTGGGACCATTGCTGTTTGTCATTTTTTTAAATGACCTGGAGGAAGGGTTAGAAGGTTGGGTGAGCAAGTTTGCGGATGATACGAAAGTCGGAGGAGTTGTAGACAGTGAGGAAGGATGTGGCAGGTTACAGCGGGATATAGAGAAGCTGCAGAGCTGGGCAGAAAGGTGGCAAATGGAGTTCAATGTAGCTAAGTGTGAGGTGATTCACTTTGGTAAGAGTAACAAAAAGATGGTGTACTGGGCTAATGGTTGGATACTTGGTAGTGTGGAAGAGCAGAGGGATCTTGGTGTCCATGTACACAGATCTCTGAAAGTTGGCACCCAGGTAAATAGTGCAGTGAAGAAGGCATATGGCGTACTGGCTTTTATTGGTAGAGGAATTGAGTTCCGGAGTCCTGAGGTCATGCTGCAGTTGTATAAGACTCTGGTGCGGCCGCATCTGGAATATTGTGTGCAGTTTTGGTCGCCATACTATAGGAAGGATGTGGAGGCACTGGAACGGGTGCAGAGGAAGTTTACCAGGATGTTGCCTGATATGGTAGGAAGATCCTATGACACTTGGGGTTGTTTCCATTGGATAAAAGAAGGTTTAGGGGTGACTTGATAGAGGTGTACAAGATGATTAGGGGGTTAGATAGGGTTGACAGTGAGAACCTTTTTCCACGTATGGAGTCAGCTATTACAAGGGGGCATAGCTTTAAATTAAGGGAGGGTAGATATAGGACTGATGTTAGGGGTAGGTTCTTCACTCAGCGAGTCGTAAGTTCATGGAATGCCCTGCCAGTAGCAGTGGTGGACTCTCCCTCTTTATGGGTATTTAAGCGGGCATTGGATAGGTATATGGTGGATAGTGGGTTAGTGTAGGTTAGGTGGGCTTTGATCGGCGCAATATCGAGGGCCGAAGGCCCTGTACTGCGCTGTATTCTTCTATGTTCTATGTTCTATGTTCTATGTAAGACAGTTTATAGAAAAGGCATGATTTGGAGATGCCAGTGTTGGACTGGGGTGTACAAAGTTAAAAATCACACAACACCAGGTTATAGACCCAACAGGTTTAATTGGAAGTGTACTAGCTTTCGGAGGTACGCTCCTTCATCAGGTGGTAGTGTAGGGGTCAATCCTAACACACAGAATTTATAGCAAAAATTTACAGTGTGATGTAACTGAAATTATACATTGAAAAATTGATTGTCTGTTAAGCTTGATGAAAGGCTTAACCGGCAATCAATTTTTCAATGTATAATTTCAGTTACATCACCCTGTAAATTTTTGCTATAAATTCTGTGTGTTAGGATTGACCCCTACACTACCACCTGATGAAGGAGCGTCCCTCCGAAAGCTAGTGCGCTTCCAATCAAACCTGTTGGACTATAACCTGGTGTTGTGTGATTTTTAACTTTATAGAAAAGGCGACAGATTACAAGAGCTCTAGATAGACAAAGTTCATTGTGAACTGGTAATAAGCATGACAGAATTTGTTTCATATTGTAGGCTGCGAGCTTTATTGGGAAAATCCAATAACAATTAACATTTGAAACATTAATGGGATGGGAGTGATGATATATAACCTCACTAAACATTCTGACATCACATTGCTCAGCTTTCTCTTTTGTTCCTCAATCCAGCGGAAGAAGTAGAAAGGCTGGCTGCAATGCGTTCAGAGTCACTGGTCCCAGGTACTCATACACCACCCATCAGGAGAAGAAGCAAGTTTGCAACCTTAGGGAGGCTGTTTAAACCATGGAAATGGAGGAAGAAGAAAAGTGAAAAATTTAAACAGACATCTGCAGGTAGGCATTTGCTTACAAATTATTTTCACCAGTTTTGAATATGGTAAGCCATACAGAAGTGAATATGGTATTTGGACTGACAACATAGTGACACCCACATCTTTTGGATTGAGAGGAGACCATTATGGATAAGCAATATGTATACTGTGAAGCTTATTTATGGTCTGGTGGAATGATTATTTCTTCAGCATGTGAAAACAAACTGACAGTTTGTTCTGTTTCCTGTTTCCATCAATTTCTTTCTTCCCATCCACGATATATACATTTCATAATTGACAGGTGCACTGTGTTCATTATCAGCTTTGTACGTAGTCTTTGCCTTTGGGTATTGGAATAAAGTGATGACTTAACTATTCACTTAAAAAAACAAATTGCCATTGAAAGAGTATGTTAGGTTTTTTCCACATGAGCCTCCAGCATGAATCATTCACTAGAACACCTGTTGATTTTCTTTCCCTGTTCCAGCAGCTCTACTGGGGATCAGTTGAGAAAACCTAACACAGCTCAAAACTTAGAGTAGCTGTGGCCTTTGTTTTTGTGTGCAGTTTCCATTGAACCATTAGAGTAGCTGTTTTTTAATTAAGGTTTATTTTTACACGCATGTTGGTAGACTCAAGCTGTGGCACAATCTGTTATCAGGCTATAGTTGAGTTTGTTTCAATTGTCACATCTAATTGGCAGTTTTTGGTAGAGCACAATTAACCAACATTAGAAATCTTATTCCTTTTTAAAACAAAAACATCAGTTTGCTTTTCTGTGTGAACTAGTCAGCCAGCCAACACATCACAAACAGCTGAACAAATACAAAAGCAAAATATTGCAGATACCAGAAATCTGAAAATGTTGGAAATGCTCAGGAGCAATATTCTGCTGTGGAATGTTCATCTGAAAGAAGTTCATCTCTTCTAGCTGGATTTATGTTTGTCTCCTTTACTCTGTTCATTTGTTTCCTTTTGATTCTGCTATTCCTATTTACACCTCCTCCAGATCCATATTTTGATTCTTTGCTCGCTTCTTGCTTTGGCTGAGTGTGTAGGCAGATGTCATGGCTTTGATCCTCAGATTCACTTAAAGAACAATGACCTGCATCAATTTTCCTTTGATTCTTCATTATTCCCTCCGGAAAAGTGACCCAAATGTCTTTCTTCCTCCAACCAAGTAATTGTACTTGGAAATCTTGCCACCGTTAAATTTCCCCCCATGAGCTTTAACACTCATGAACCTCTTGCATGGCCTCTTATTATCACAGTGATGCAAAATAAAATGTTTCTCCATATGAAGCCAGAAAGCAATAGTTCATGAGCAGTAGTTATTGATTTATGTCCAGTGAGCACTACCTTTCTTTACTTTTAAACGATCGTTTTCCACTCTAAACCTATTGCACTTATATCACCGATAATATGTATCACTATCACCTGATCTTCATCAAGTGCACTTTTCCATGCACTGCTATGCTTCCTAAAGTTTCTAAACAATGATTAGGGGAATATTGTGTGCGTGAATTGATTGCAGAGAACTAAATTTGGGCATGTATCTAACGTGGAAACAGATTTACAACAAGTAGATTAAGCATCTATCATGTTGATATGTTATAAAAATGGCAGTGAGCTGCTATTAAGTCAAGGGTTTTGCATTTTGACCTGGTGAAGAAAAGTGATACCAGTCAGGATGTTGTGTGATGGTGAATCACCTTGGAGTTGCTGATATGCCTATGTGCCTTCTACCTTGCCCTTCTAAGTGGTAGGCAATGGTTTTGTGAGCTGCTGTCACGTAAGTCCAGTCTTTGACCTGCTCTTGTAGATGTGGTAATAATGTAACCAGTGCAGAAATTTTTTTTAATCGACTTGTGCAACGTGGGCGTTGCTGGCTGGCCAGCAGTTATTGCCTGTCCCTAATTGCCCTTGAGAAGGTAGTGGTGAACTGCTGTCGTCCTGCTATAGGTAGACCTACAGTTCCTTGAGAGAGGAAAATCCAGAATTTTACGTCAGCAATAGTAAACGATTGGTGATATATTTCTAAGTCAAGATGGTGAGT
Source organism: Chiloscyllium punctatum (assembly GCF_047496795.1). Lineage (NCBI taxonomy): Eukaryota > Metazoa > Chordata > Chondrichthyes > Orectolobiformes > Hemiscylliidae > Chiloscyllium > Chiloscyllium punctatum. The sequence continues at coordinate 39,211,445 of NC_092779.1, forward strand.
GGCTTGGAGAGGAACTTGCAAGTGGTGGTGTTCTCATGTATCTGTTGCCCTTGTGCTTCTGGATCAAAGTAGTGTGGATTTGGAAGGAGCTGTCTCAAAATATTTGGTGATTTTCTGCAGTCCTCCTTGAAGGTGCTACACATTGCTGTTATTGAGTATAGGTAGTGGAGGGAATGAATGCTTGTGAATGTGGTGCTAATCAAACAGGCTGCTTTGTCCTGTGATGATGTCAAACCTCTTGAGTGTTATTGGAGCTGCACCCATTCAGGTGAATTAGGAGTATTCCATGACTTTCACCTTTAGATGGTGGACAGGTAGTGAGGTGAAGAGTGAGTTACACACTTTAATATTCCTATTCCTGACATGCTTTTGTAGCCACTGTATTTATGTGGTGAGTCGAGTTGAGTTTCTGGTAAATGGTAACCCCCAGGATGTTGATAGTGGGAAATTCAATGGTGGTAACACCATTGAATGCTAATGGGTGGTGGTTAGGTTGTCTCCTATTAGAGATGGACATCACCTGACATTTGTGTACCACAAAGTTACTAGATATCCTGGAGTTGAGATGACTGACCTCCCATAATCGCAACCATCTTCCTATATGCCAAGTATGACTGCAGGTTTTGTCCCCTGGTTCTCATTGATTCCAGATTTGTTTGGGCTCCTTGATGCCACAATTAGTTAAATATGGCCTTGATGTCAAGGGCTGTCATTTGGACCTCTGGAATTCAACCAGGGCTGTAATGTGGTCAGAGGTTGAGTGGCCCTGACAGAGTCCAAACCGGGCATCAGTAAGCTGGTTATTGCTGAGCAAGTGCTACTTGATAGCACTGTTGATAATGTCTTCCATCAGTTTGTTGATTAGACTGATGGGGCAGTAATTTGCTGAATTGAACTTGTTCTGCTTTTTTGTGTACAGGACCTACCTGGGCAATTTTCCATATTGTTGGTCAGGTTCCAGCGTTACATCCATACTGAAACAGTTTGGCTAAGGAACTGGTAAATTCGGGAGCACAGGTCTTCAGTACTATTGGTAGAATGTTGTCAGGGCCCATATAATACTCAGTGACTAACCGTTTCTGGATATCACGTGGAGTGAATCAAATTGGCTGAAGACTGGCATCTGTGATACTGAGACCTCTGGGGGAGGCCAGGATGAATCATCCACGAAGCATTTCTAACTGAAGATTGTTGCAAATGCTCCAGCCTTATCTTTTGCATTGATGTTTTGGGCTCTTCTTTCATTTAGGATGGGATATTTGTGAAGCCTTCTCCTTTATTAAGTTGTTTAATTAATTACTGGAAGGGGCAGGGCTGTAGAGTTAGAACTGATCAGTTTGATAGCTTCACCAGGTTGACAGCTCGTCTTTAGCTGTGCCTGATGCAGTCCCTGGCATCCTGTCTTGTACTCTTCATTCAAGCAGGATTGATCTCCTGGCTTGATGGTAATGGTTGAGTGGGGATTATGCTGGACCTTGAGGTTGCACATTATGTTGGGAGTATAATGCTTCTGCTGTTTATGGCCCACATTGCCTTATGGATAGCAGTCTTGAGTTGTTAGATTTGTTTGAAGCCTGCCCCATTTAGCATGGTAGTCATGTCATGCAGTACAATGCAAGTTATTCTCAATATGAGAGCAGGTCTTTGTTTCCACAAGCACCGTGTGGTGGTCATTATTATTGCTACTTTCATGGACAAATGCATGTGCAGCAGGAAGATTGATAAGGATGAGGTCCGTTACGATTTTCACTTTTGTTGTACACTCACCATTTGCAGAGGCAGTCAGCAGCTGTGCTTTGAGGACCTGACTAGCTCAATTAGTTGTGCTGCTGCCGAGCAATTCTTGATGGTGAGCATTTAAGCGCCTCACCCAGAGTACATTTTACACCCTAGCCACCTTCCAAGTATTTAGCATGGAAGAGTACTTATCCGTCAGCTGAGGGAGGACAGTATGTGGTAATCAGAGATTTTCTTGCCCGTGTTTTAATCTGACCCCATGCAACTACATGCAGTCTAGAGTCAGTGTTGAGGGTTCCCAGGGCAACAACCTCCCAAATGTTCCAGTGGAAAAGGACATAATGGTGATGGTAATGTCTGGGACATTGTCTATAAGGTATGGTTCTATGCATATGACTATTGACAATGGTTTCATAGTAATCAGTAGATTTGTTTTTAGCCCTGGATAGCTTTATTGAATTTAAATTCCATCATCGCTTAGGGGGAATGAACCAGACCAGGTGTTAGATTTGGTGAAGTGACCAAAATTTGGTTATGTTTAGCGATGGAAAGGGATAGGTTTATACTGCAGAGCAAGAGTTATAGCTGGAGGAAAGACAATTATGATACCACTTCAACAAGATTTAGGATGCATAGGATGGGGAAGGAAACTGCAGGGGATGGACGCACTTAAAATGTGGAACTTATTCAAGGAACAGCTACTGTGAGTTCTTGATAAGAATGTACCTGTCAGGCAGGGAGGAAGTGTTCGAGCGAGGGAGCTGTGGTTTACGAAAGAAATTGAATCTCTTGTCAAGAGGAAGAAGGAAGCTTATGTAAAGATGAGATGTGAATGTTCAGTTAGGGCGCTTGAGAGTTATAAGTTAGTCAGGACCCAAAGAGAGAATTAAGAAAAACCAGGACGGGACATGAAAAGTCTTTGGCAGATAGGATAAAGGAAAACCCTGAAGCTTTCAATAGGTATGCCAGGAATAAAAGAATGACTAGAGTAAGATCAGGGCCAGTTAAGGACAGTAGTGGGAAGTTGTGTGTGGAGTCCGAGGAGATAAGAGAGGTGCAACATGAATATTTTTTGTCAGTATTCACACTGGAAAAAGATAATGTTGTTGAGGAGAATACTGAGATACAGACTACTCGACTAGACGGATTGAGGTTCACAAGGAGGAGGTGTCAGCAATTGTGGAAAATGTGAAAGTGGTTAAGTCCCCAGGGCCGAATGAGATTTATCCTAGGATTCTCTGGGGAGCCAGGGAAGAGTTTGCAGAGCCTTTGGCTTTGATCTTTATGTTGTCATTGTCTACAGAAATAGTGCCAGAGCTTATAGCAACCATTGTTCCCTTGTTCAAGAAGGGGAGTAGAGACAACCATCGTAATTATAGACCAGTGAGCCTTACTTCAGTTGTGGATAAAGTTTTGGAAAGAATTATAAGAGAAAGGATTTATAATGATCCAGAAAGGAATAATTTGATTCAGGATTTTGTGAAGGCTGGGTCATGCTTCTCAAACTCTTCAGTAAGGCGTTTGATAAGGTTCTCAACAGTAGGCTATTGCAGTAAACGTGGAGATATGGGATTGAGGGTGATTTAGTGGCTTGAATCATAAATTGGCTAGCTGAACGAAGACAGAGGGTGGTGGGTGATGGGAAATGTTTATCCTGGAGCTCAGTTACCAGTGATGTAGCGCAAGGATCTGTTTTGGGTCCACTGCTGTTTGTCATTTTTATAAATGAACTTGATGAGGACATAGAAGGATGGGTTAGTAAATTTACGGATGACGCTAAGGTCGGTGAAGTTGTGGATATTGCTGAAGAATGTTGTACGTTACAGAGGGACATAGATAAACTGCAGAGCTGAGCTGAGGGGTGACAAATGGAGTTTAGTTGTAGAAAAGTGTGAGGTTATTCACTTTGGAAGAAGTAACAGGAAAAGAGATTATTGGGCTAATGGTAAGATTCTTGGTAGTTTGAATGAGCAGAAAGATCTCGATGTCCATATACATGGATCCCTGAAAGTTGCTACCCAGGTTGATAGGGTTGTTAAGAAGATGTATGGTGTGTTAGCTTTTATTGGTAGAGGGATTGAGTTTCTGAGCCATGAGGTCATGTTGCAGCTACACAAAACTCTGGTGTGGCCACATTTGGAGTCTTGTGGACAATTCTGGTCACCGCATTACAGGAAAGATGTGGAAGCATCGGAAAAGGTGCAGAGGTGATTTACCAGGATGTTGTCTGTTATGGACAGAAGGTCTAAGGAGGAAAGGTTAAGGGACTTGAGGCTATTTTTGTTCGAGAGAAGGAGGTTGAGAAGTGACTTAATAGGGATTTATAAGATGATCAGGGGATTAGATAGGGTGGATAGTGAGAGCCTTTTTTCCACAGATGGTAAGGGCTAGTATGAAGTAGTTTTAAATTGAAGGATGATACATATAGGACAGATGTCAAAGATATGTTCTTTACTCAGAGAGCAACAAGGGCGTGGAATGCCCTGCCTGCAACAGTAGTAGACTTGTCAACTTTAAAGGCATTTAAATGGTTATTGGATAAACATTTGGATGATAATGGAATTGTGTAGATTAGATGGGCTTCAGATTGGTTTCACAGGTTGGTGCAACATTGAGGGCCAAAGGGCCTGTCGTGTGCTGTAATGTTCTATGTTCTATCAGTTGAAGGAGGATTTGGACCTCGGTCTTCAGAACATTAGCTGAGTTTCTGGATTAATTGTCTAGCAAAAATAGCACTAGGCCATCACCTCCCCTTGGTAAGTCACTTGGGCCCTTCAAGCCTGCCTTAAAAGTATTCGTTGACCATGTTTCCACTGCACTCCAGGGAAAAGAACTTCATGGAATTATGATCCTCTAGGAGGAAAAAAAAATTTCTCCTCACCTCTGTCATAAAAGGGAACCCTTACTTTCAGTCACCAGAGCGTTCCTTCCCTTAGGTTCCAGTGTATTTCAATTTTACTTGAGCTCTTTATGCCAAACTCGTTTAAATGCTGCCTTGTTAAGAAAGTAGAAAAGTCACTGCCTCATTAATTCTAGGCAATAGAATTATTGAAACATAAGGCTAAATTTTATCAAAAGTTGCCTAAGTGCCAACTGGAGTCTGCATTTTCTCCCTTTGTCTGTGGGGGTTTTCTCGGGGTCCTCCGGTTTCTTCCCACAGTCCAAAGATATGCGGGTTAGGTGGACTGACCATGTTAAGTGCCAGTTTTCGAACATACATATGTATAACATACATAACAACATACACCAAACCTTTATGGCACCATGCTTGCACTAACTTGAGCTCACCTGTGGCAGCAGTACTTGCTACTGCTATGACCTTCTAAAACTTATGACAATGTTTCAAGCTCAAATGTGCACACAATGCAGGATTCTATTTATAATGTGACATCATCACTTGTGTGATCAAGACTTATCGCTGCAGCTTCATGAGTAAAACTGCACAAGCTGTCCTATGTTGCAATCCTGTTTGAGAGTGTTTCTCTTTTTCTGAAACACAGCATAATTTTGCGATTTTTTTCAGTACAGGAACATCACTTTGCTTGAAAGCCTTTAAATAATTGAAATCATTAACTTTTATTGGACAACAACAAAAAAGAAATAAACACAAATAAAAAAAACAGCATTTGCTTAGAAAACAAACTGTTACCTCTTTCAAGAAACACTCAATTTACAGTCAATGAATGATAACTGATACTAGCTCACATCTATTCAACTCAGGTGTTAATTAACCCAGAACATGACAGTTCTCAAGAATATCAGCATCATAGCATTTTTGAGGGTATCTGGCACAGACTTTTAATAGGTGGTACTGATGATCACAGATGGCTTGTATATTAATGGAATGGAAACCCTTTCTGTTCATGAAGTCTCTGTTATGATATGGTGCTCTCAGTGCAATGTGAGTGCAATCTGTATTGCCCTGTACCTGGGGTAAGCCAGCACTGTTGGCAAAGACTACTGCCTGTGCTGCAGCACTGACCTTCTCATTGGAAAACAGGATTAAATGGTGTGACCTGGCATAACTTCATTGGTAACAGCCCTGATAAATACGTGGGCCAAGTGTTGGGAGATCACACACACAATTGTGCCATGGAAGCAGCCAGTTCTATAAAACTTTTCATGCTGCAGTCACCTTAACATCTCCTAGGATAGGATAGCCACCCATCCCTCATGTTCGCGGTTCCTGGCAACAGGAGATGTGATTGTGTCCTGATGGCGGCACAGTAACTCAGTGTTAGCACTGCTACCTCACAGTGCCAGGGACCAGGGATCGATTTCAGTCTTGGTCGACCGTCTGTTTGGAGTCTGCATATTCTCCTTGTGTCTGTGGGGGTTTCCTTCAGGTGCTCCAGTTTCTTCCCACAGTTCAAAGATGGATGGATTGACCATGCTAAATTGCCATTAGTGTCCAGGGATGTGCAGTCTCACTGGATTAGTTGTAGGAAATGCAGAGTTACAGAGTTAGAATTGGGGGGAGGTCTGGGTAGAATGCTTTTCAGAGGACTGGCGATGGGCTGAATGGCCTGTTTCCAAACTGTAGGGATTCTGTGACATCATGCAGTCTTTCAATTGCCGTTTGCCTCACTCATCTAATGGAATGGCATCATGGATGATCATCTCTGGGCATCCTCCTCTGCATCCTGAGGAAACCTTAGGCTGCCAATTCTTGCTATGGACGCTGTTTGGTAGTTGCTGGAGGTTGTTGTTGGTCGTTGCTTGCTGTTGCAGCAATTTCTCTGTGCCTCCACAGCACCACAGCCACAGCAATGATGACCTCTGCTGTGCCTGAATCCATTAGCCATGGTTCTAGTGAATCTGTGTCGGGAATATTAGAAACTGAACAGGTTCTTTGTCATGTGAGCAGTCAGCATTTGCATTACACCTAAATGATGATTTGCTATAATCCTCTCTGGTGCATTCCGACAAAGAGGACCACTCAGTTTCTCTGTATTGATCTTGAACCTTATTCTGAGAAATTCTGATAAAAGTCATACCGTGCGAATAAAATAGTAAATACATCAGAATTATTCAAGCTTTATGTCCCCAATCTTAACTCCCACATCACCGAAGAAATCCAACATTACATATAAATTATTGATGAATATTTATAGTTCAAGGTGAGATGAAATCGATTCCATGCCTATATGATCTTGGAATATATTTGTGAATTGCAGCCAAAGTGCCACTTTAAAAGTTGCCTGAGATCATTTCTGCCACACTATGAACAGTTTGTAATGATCAATGGCGTGGTGAAAATGGCTTGTGACCATGGTTTGCATAGTTGAACATTGCACGCATGTGGCATGCAGGGGACTTTGATTACAGATGTCTTCAACCTGTACTTTTGTACATGCCTGATGTCCTATGAAAGGTCCCAAATTGCTCACAAGTGGAACCAATGTGCTCAGACAGAAAAAAGAATACTGTTAAAAAGTGTGGCATTGGAAAAACACAGCCAGACAGGCAGCATCTGACGAGCAGCAGAGTCGAAGGTTCGAGCATAAGCTGTTCATCAGGAATGTAAGGAGAGGGCCTGAGGTGGCACAGTGGTACTTTGGTGCACCGACCTGTACACCGCAGTCCACCTTCCTTACCACCTATCCACTCCCACTTTCCAGTCCGAGCTATCACCATCACACCTCTCCCCGCCGCCCCCCCCCCAAACTTCATCTAACTGTCACATTCCCAGCTACCTATTCCCAGCTACCTCCTCCCATTTATCTCTCAGTCCCTTTGCTGCCCCCCCCCCCCCCCCCCCCCACCACCACATTCCTGATGAAAGGTTTATGCTCGAAACATGACTCTCCTGGTCCTTCGATGTTGCCTGACTGGCTGTGCTTTTCCAGCAACATATTTTTTGACTCTGATCTTCAGCATCTGCAATCCTCACTTTCTCCTAGAAAAAAGAATACTGCCCATTCTGCTTATGATCACAGACATTTTCCATTTCCATTGTATCCTTGTAACACAGTTGAGGATGGAAGTCAACACAAGGCATGCTTGGCAGAATGAGTCACAGGCTTTGCTTCCAATCTTCCAGCCCCCATCTTTCTTGCACTCCCTGTCCATCCTCATCAGTATGGGGCTTTCACACCTTCCCACACAATTCTTTCATTTGAGTTTTGATCTCCCAATATTACCCTCTGACCTCCAACCATACAGCTTAGCCTACCATCATGCTGTACTGACCCTCCATTGAGACCAGACTGTTTATGCCCATAATAACCAACACCTCCTCCCTCAACCCATATCCTTCAATACACTATCACCTCCAACCCTTCAATGTTGAGTTGCCTGTTTTCATAGTAATTATCCCATCTGCATCACAGCATGCTGCCACCAATCCTCTACTTAAACAACATCTCAAAACAGTAGTGGTCATTGATAACTCCACTTTGGTGAAAAGACTCTCAGGACTGAGTGTGGCCCATGATTGGAGACCAGTCCCTGGATTGTAGTGATGCAGAAACCTTGACCCTAACTAACCAGCAGCCAACTGACTATCTTCAAGCCCCTTAACAGAATGCTACCCTTGAAGCATTTTGGCATAACTCATTGACTCATGACAGTCCCTCTTGACTTGAGCGAGGGTTATTTCCCTTAAACTTTGAAACAAGGCCACTTGGCGGAAGCACATGCAATGTGTTTGTCTCTTAAGCTGCTAGCACATGGGGAAGACACAAGCAATCTCCCTGAAGTAACAGTGGCTGAAGGACCTGAACTTAAGGGAATTTATATTTGCCAGGAATTGGTGTTGGAGAGACTGTTAGGTCTGAAGATTGATAAATCCCCGGGGCCTGGTGGTCTACATCCCAGGGTACTGAAGGAGGTGGCTCGAGAAATCGTTGATGCGTTGGTGATTATTTTCCAGAGTTCGATAGATTTGGGATCAGTTCCTGCGGATTGGAGGGTGACTAATGTTATACGACTTTTTAAGAAAGGTGGGAGAGAGAAAGCAGGAAATTATAGACCAGTTAGTCTGACCTCAGTGGTGGAAAGATGCTGGAGTCTATTATAAAGGATGAAATTACGACACATCTGGAAAGTAGTAACAGGATAGGTCATGCTTGACTAATCTTCTGAAATGTTTTGAGGATGTAACTCTGAAGATGGATGAGGGAGATCCAGTTATTGTAGTCTACCTGGACTTTCAGAAAGCTTTTGATAAAGTTCCACATAGAAGGTTAGTGAGCAAAATTAGGGCACATGGTATTGGGGGCAAAGGGCTAACTTGGATTGAAAGTTGGTTGGCTGATAGGAAACAAAGAGTAGTGATAAACCGCTCCATTTCAGAATGGCAGGCAGTGACCAGTGGGGTACCGCAGGGATCAGTACTGGGACCGCAGCTTTTTACAATATATGTTAATGATATAGAAGATGGTATTAGCAATAACATTAGCAAATTTGCTGATGATACTAAGCTGAGTGGCAGGGTGAAATGTGATGAGGATGTTAGGAGATTACTTGTTAGGAGATTACACCTGGACAAGTTAGGTGAGTGGTCAGATGCATGGCAGATGCAGTTTAATGTGGATAAATGTATGGTTATCCACTTTGGTGGCAAGAACAGGAAGGCCGATTACTACCGAAATGGAATCAATTTAGGTAAAGGGGCAGTACAAAGAGATCTGGGTGCTCTTGTACACCAGTCAATGAAGGTAAGCATGCAGGTACAGCAGGTAGTGAAGAAGGCTAATAGCATGCTGGCCTTCATAGCAAGAGGGATTGAGTTATAGAAGCAAAGAGCTTCTTCTGCAGCTGTACAGGGCCCTGGTGAGACCACACCTGGAGTACTGTGTGTAGTTCTGGTCTCCAAATTTGAGGAAAGACATTCTGGCTATTGAGGGAGTGCTGCGTAGGTTCTGCCTGGGATGGCAGGATAACCTTACGCTGAAAGACTGGAGCGACTGGGCTTGTATACCCTTGAGTTTAGAAGACTGAGAGAGGATCTGATTGAGACATGTAAGATTATTAAAGGTTTGGACACTCTGGAGGCAGGAAACATGTTTCCGCTGATGGGTGAGTGCCGAACCAGAGGACACAGCTTAAAAATACGGGGTGGACCATTTAGGACAGAGATGAGGAGAAACGTCTTCACCCAGAGAGTGGTGGCTGTGTGGAATGCTCTGCCCCAGAGGGCAGTGGAGGCCCAGTCTCTGGATTCATTTAAGAAAGAGTTGGATAGACCTCTCAAGGATAGTGGAATCAAGGGTTATGGAGATAAGGCAGGAACAGGATACTGATTAAGGATGATCAGCCTTGATCAGATTGAATGGTGGTGCAGGCTCGAAGGACAGAATGGCCTACTCCTGCACCTATTGTCTATTGTCTGTATATATGTTACATGGCTGTGACATGGTGCCATACAGAAACACTTTCAACTCTTTGACTGATCACTGCTGACAATCATGAGATGCTGTTTGTTTTTTTTTGTGTCTGAGCTAAATAGCAAGGCAACACAGAAGAATTGTGTGCATTTAAATTTTGAATGAGGTAACAAAGTGCAATAAAAGGAAGTTAAGACTAAATAAAGATGTTGAGCACATCCAAGTAGACATGGTGTGAGTGAGTCCTAAGAAAGCAAGCAGAGTGCACTGAAGTGAGTATTGCTTTAATGTTTGAGATAAGTGCCTGTCCCTGTGCATGAAGTGACCTGGTAGCAATATCACAATGCATGGTGTCAGTCCACTCCATGCTGCAGAGTTGAAGTGCAGAACTGTATTCTGTGAGTTGTTGATGTGCCGTGATGTAGTAAGAGTAGTGCAGCTCCTATGCCAATTTCTGTGAACAGGCAGTCACTGCCCAGGAAGTATACTCCAGAATGTTGGGGACTGCTGTCAAAGTTAGAGGCGCAGAGGAGGAAGGGGCAACCTGATACCAACCAGATACCTGCTCTGACTTTCATGTCAGGTATTATCGCTTTTTTTTCTCTGACACGGGAGAATAGAAAATTTCAGAAAATGAGGCAAGTTAGGGGACAAATGAGATGTAGATGCCAACAAATGGGCCTCTTGCTATTTACTAGTGAGATTGTAATCTTGCTGTTCAAATCTTAGGTGGAAAATAAGATTTTTGTTTTCTCAATGTCAAAAATCTCATTTTTCCAATCTTGCCATATGTTCAGTTTAGCTGCTCCTAGTATGATTTTCCAAGTGAGTTGTGAAAGACATCTTTATTAATAGATACCACACTTTCTCAATAGCTGATGTAGGGCTAACTTTTTAAAAAAAAAATGATTTCTCCTTCCTTTTCTTGAAGAAGAGTATAAGTACAAATTCAGGAACATGCAGAGTGAGGTTCTTGAGTGGGTTGATATCGGGAGTGGAGTGTTATTGGAGGTTATGGTGGGCTTAAAAGTGGACATTCACTGGTCTGAATGAATTGTATTCCAGACTGATGTGGGAGATGAGGAAGAAAATCGCAGACACCCTGACCCAGACTTTTCATTCATTTCTGGCCATGGGGACATGTCAGAGGAGTAGAGGACAGCTAATGTGGTTCCGCTTTTCAAGACAGGTGGTTGAGTAAAACAGTGAATTATAGTCCAGTGAATCTCACATCAGTGGTATGGAAACTCTTGGAGAAAATTCTGAAGCAGAGAATTAATTTCCATTTATAGAGGCGAAGTTTAATTAGAGATAGTAAGCATGGCTTTGTCAGAGGGAGGTCTTGCCTAACAAAGCTGGTAGAATTTTTCTAGCAGACGATGAAGCATGTAGATGAGCATAGTGCAATCAATATAGTTCAGATGGATTTCAGCAAGATCTTTGACCGGTTCCCACATGGGAGACTGATAAAGAAAGTAAAAGTACATGGAATCCCAGGTAACTTGGCAAGTTTGATCCAAATTTGGCTCAGGAGACAGGGTGGTTTTAGAAGGGTTTATATGTGACTGGAGGCCTGTGTCCAGTGGTGTACCACAGTGATCAGTGTTGGGTCCCTTATTGTTTGTGATACATACGACCTATGTAGATGAGAATGTCAGAGGAGGATGATTAAGTTTCCAGATGACAAAAAGATTGGCTGGTGATTGACAGTGAGGAAGAAAGAGGTTGGTTTCAGGAGGATATGAATGGGCAGATGGGTAGAAGATGTAATCTAATCCTGATAAGTCTGAAGTGATGCAGTATGGGAGAAGGAACAAGACAACAGTATAGTCAATCAAGGGTAAGACCTGAAACTCAGAAGAACAGAGGGATCTTGGGTGCTTGTCTGCAAATTCCTGAGCGTGACAAGGTAGGTGAATAAGGTATTTAAGGTGGCACTTTCCTTTATCAGTCAAGGCACAGATTATAAAAGCAGGGAAGTAATGTACAGAATTTTGGTTAAGCCACAACTGGAGTACTTTGTTCTGGTCACCACGACTTAAGAAAGGATGTGATTGAAATGAAGGGGATACAGATTTAGTGACAAGGAGAGGCTGGATACATTTTCTTTGGAGTGGATAATGTTCAGGGGGACCTGATATAGGTGTATAAGATTATTGAGGGATTTGGACGAGATGAATAGAAAGCAGTAACAAGAGGCACACTTTTAAGATGAAAATGATGAAAACTTCCATTCAGAAAGTTAGGAGGTACGGGATGCAGGGAGATTTGGCTGTCTGGGTGTAGAATTGGCTGACCAAAAGAAGACAGTGACTTGCATGAAGAAGTGGAAGGGTAGGTTAGTAAGTTTGCCAATGACACAAGGTTTGTGTGTTGTAGATAGTGTCAAGGGTTGTTGCAGGCTACAACTTAGAACATACAACAATACAGCACAGAACAGGCCCTTCAACCCTTGATTTTGCGCTGACCTGTGAACTAATCTAAGCCCACCCCCCCACACTACCCCATCATCATCCATGTGCATATCCAAGGACTGTTTAAGTGCCCCTAATATGGCTGAGTTAACTACATTGGCAGGAGGGCATTCCATACCCTTACCACTCTCTGAGTAAAGAACCTGCCTCTGACATCTGTTTTACATCGATCACCCCTGAATTTGCAGCTGTGCCCCCTCGTATGACCTGACATCATCATCCTCGGAAAAAGACTCTCAATGTCCACCCTATTTCAGCCTCTGATCATCTTGTATGACTATTAAATTGCCTCTTAGCCTTCTTCTCTCCAGTGGGTACAGACCCAAGTCCCTCAGCCTTTCTCATAAGACTTACGCTTCAGACCAGGCAACATCCTGGTAAATCTCCTCTGCACCTTTTCTAATGCTTCCATATCGTTCCTGTAATGGGGTGACCAGAACTGTACACAATATTCCAAGTGAGGCAACACTAGCGTTTTGTACAGTTGCAGCATGACTTCACTGCTCTGGAACTCAATCCCTCTACCAATGAAACCTAACACACCGTATGCCTTCTTAACAGCACTATCAACCTGGTGGCAACTTTCATGGATCTATGTACATGGACTCCAAGATCTCTCTGCACATCCACACTACCAAGAATCTTTCCATTGACTCAGTATTTTGCCTTCTTGTTATTCTTCCCAAAGTGAATCACCTCACATTTATCTGCATTGAACTCTATTTGCCACCTCTCAGCCCAATTCTGCAGTTTATCCAAGTCTGCCTGCAACTTGCAACATTCTGCCACACAGTCCACTACTCCACTGACTTTTGTGTCATCTGCAAACTTACTAATCCATCCAACTATGCCTGTGTCCAAGTCATTTATAAAAATGACAAACAGCAGTGTTCCCACAACAGATCCTTGTGGCGCACCACTAGTAATTAGAAACCAGGCTGAATATTTTCCATCAACCACCACTCATTGCCTTCTTACAGAATGCCAGTTTCTAATCCAAACTACTAAATCACCTTCAATCCCATGCCTCCGCATTTCCTCCAAAAGCCTACCCTGTGGAACCTTATCAAAGACTTTACTGAAGTCCATGTACACCACATCAGCTGCCCTACCCTCATGAACATGCTTGGTCACATTCTCAAAAAACTCAATGACGTTTGTGAGACATGACTTGCCCTTGATGAAACTGTGTTGCCTATCTCCAATCAAATTGTTGCTTACTAGATGATTATAAATCCTATCTCTTATAATCCTTTCCAAAACTTTCCCTACAACAAGTGTAATACTCACTGGTCTATAACATTCACTGGTCATCTCTACTGCCCTTCTTGAACAAGGGCACAACTTTTGCAATCCTCCAGTCCTCTGTTACTAAACCTGTAGACAATGATGATGCAAAGATCAAGGCTAAAGGCTCTGCCATCTCCTCCCTAGCTTCCCAGAGAATCCTCGGATAAATTCCATCTGGCCCAGGGGACTTATCTACATTCACACCTTCTAGAATTGATAACACATCCTCCTTACTAACATCAGTCCTTTCCAGTCTAATAGCCCATATCTCAGGCTTCTCCTCTACAATATTCTCCTTTTCCTGAGTAAAAACAGATAAGAAATATTCTTTTAGTACCTCTCTGATCTCCACAGTGTCCGCACACAACCTCCACTTCTATCTTCGACTGTCCTTGTTCCTACCCTAGTCACCCTTTTATTCCTCACATACTTTAGAAAGCTTTAGGGTTCTCCTTTATTTTATGTGCTAAAGACTGCTTAAGACCCTCCTTGCTCTTCTTAACTCTCTCTTTAAATCCTTCCTAGCTGATCTGTAACTCTCCATTGCCTCATCTGAACGATCTCATCTCAACATCACATAAGCCTCCCTCTTCCACTTAACAAGAGATACAACTTCTGTAGTAAACCATGGTTGCCTTACCTTATCATTTCCTCCCTGTCTGACAGGGGCATACCTATCAAGGACACGCATTATCTGTTCCTTAAACCAGCTCCACATTTCGATTATCCCCAGCCCCTGCATTTTGCTAGCCCATTCTCTGCCTCCTAAGACTTGCCTAATTGCATTAAAAGTGCCCTTTCCCCATCTATAACTCTTGCCCCGTTCCATCACTAAACTGAACGTGAATTATGGTCACTCTCTCCAAAGTGCTCACCTACAACTAAATCAAACACCTGGCCTGGTTCATTACCAAGCACCAGATCCAGTGTGGCCTCCCCTCTTCTCGGCCCTTCAACATACTGTGTCAGATGACCCTCCTGTACACATTGGACAAAAGCTGATGCATGCGACGTACTAGAGTTATAGCTGTTTCAGTCAATATTGGGGAAGTTAAAGTCCCCCATAATGACCAACTGTTCCTTTCACTCCTACCCAGAATCGTTTTGCTAATCCTTTCCTTCACATCCCTGGAACTTTGTGGAGGCCTATATAAAAAAAACTCCCAGCTGTGTGACCTCTCCTCTCCTGTTTCTAACCTCAGCACATAGCATCTCAGTAGACAAGTCCTCATCAAGTTCTTTCAGCCACCATATTACTGTCCTTGATTAACACATCCCCCTCCTTTACTGCCTTCCCTGATTTTTATGAAAGATCTAAACCCTGGAACCTGTAACATCCTTTCCTGACCCTGCTGTATCCATGTCTCCGAAATGGCCACACATCAAAGTCCCAGGCTGCAAGCTCACCTACCTTATTTTGGATAATCCTGGCGTTGAAGTAGACACACTTCAAACCAGCTTGCTGTCTGCCAGCACACTCCTGTGACCATGAAATCCTGTCCATGTCCTCCCTACTCTCATCCTCATGTGTACTGCAACTACACCTTAGGTTCCAATAGCCCTGCTGAGCTAGTTTAAACTCATCTGAATGGCACCACCAAATTCCCCACCCAGGATATTAGTACCCCTCTGGCTCAAGTGAAGTTAAAAATCACACAACACCAGGTTACAGTCCACCAGGTTTATTTGGAAGCATTACCTTCCGGAGCGGTGCTCCTTCATCAGGTGGTTGTGAAGAAAAAGATTGTAAGACACAGAATTTATAGCAAAAGTTTATAGTGTAATGTAACTGTATTAAAAAAGACCTGGATTGTTTGTTATAAGTCTCTCATCTATTAGAATGACATGTTGCTTTCGGTTCTTTCATACATAAATTGCAAAATATTTTTTAAATATTACATTCTCAAGTGAACTTTAACAATTGGTGTAAGGTCAGCCCAGATAATGCATTGAAGGTGCGAGCTGCCCTGTGTGAGACTGTCTGTGCCACAATGTTCAGACTGATTCTAATCTAAAAAAATGGATTTCCAGAATCTTACATGGATTCATGCAGTTTTTGAGCAAAGTAAAATGTAATTCTGCAAGTACAAACCCACCCCATAAACGTGTGTGTTGTGTGTGTGTGTTGGTTGGGTGGGGAGGGAACTGGGAGGGTGAGGGGGAAGTTATGAGTGTCTGTGATGGAGTATATGTATGTGTGAGTGTAAAGGGATATAAGTATGTGAGAGGGTGTGTGGGAGTGTATGTGTGAGCCTATGAAAGAGGGTGTGTGTGTGTGTGTGTGTGTGTGTGTGTAGTGCAATGGAGTCATCAGTAGATTGACATGAACCCAAGGTCTCAGTTGAGGCCATTTTCATGGGTACCGAACTTGGCTATCAGCCTTTGTTTGGCCACTTTTCATTGTTGCCTGTCCCAAAGTTTACCTTGGAGTATGGTCACCCAAATGTTCGAGGTCAAATGTCCTGGACCGCTGAAGTGTTCTCTGGAGGAAAGATCACAGAAGCGATTCACAGGAGGTTCCCAAGCACTGAGGATGTCACCTAGACAGGGCACGAAACGTCTGCAACACAAATTCCCAGCTCGGTGAACAGAACCACAACAACGAGCACCCGAGCTACAAATCTTCTCACAGACTTTGAAGTGTTCTCCAACTGGGAGGTATTTGGAAGTACTCAGGAATGCCTTCACAAGAACGGGGTACGATGCTCAGCCCATTGACTGTCAGTCCTGACGTGCTGCAGCGAGAAACCGTAATGACCACCTCAGGATTCAGACACAAGCTGCAACCGACAGGAATACTTCGTTGTCCAGTATTTCCCAGGAGCCAATAAACTCCACCATGTTCTTCACAGTCTGTACCATATTATCAATGAGGATGAGCACCTCGCCAAGACCTTCCCCACACCTCCACTTCTCACCTTTTAAGCAACTATTAAGCCTCAAACTGATCATTGTTCGTAGCAAACTGCCTGACTTTCAAGACAATACCATATAATCTTGTCACAGTAGATGTAAGACATGTCAGAGTGTTCAAGTGATGACCGTCCTGTTTGTAGAGGTCCCACTTTCCCCAGAATGAGCCCCAATTATCCATATATCTAAAACCCTCCCTCTTGCACCATCCCTGCAGCCATGTTTTCAGCTGATATCTCTCCCAGTTCTTCACCTCGCTATCACATGGCACAGGTAACAAACCAGAGATAACAACAGATTGTTCTAGCTCTCAGCTTCCATCCTAGCTCCCTGAAATCCTGCCTTACATCCCTATCCCTCTTTCTACCTACATCGTTGGTACCTATGTGGACCACGAATTGGGGCTGCTCACCCTCTCCCTTCAGGACCCCAAAGACATGATCTGAGACATCATGGACTCTGGCACCTGGGAGGCAACACACCAACCGTGAGTCTCTTTTATTCCCAACAAACCTTCTATCTGACTCTCAAACTATTGAGTCCCCAATGACTAACACTCTCCTCCTTTCCCTTCTTACCTTCTGTGTAACAGGGGCAGACTCTGTGCTATAGAACTGCACCCCAACAGTATCCAAAACGGTATACTTGTTTTTCAGGGGAATGACCACCGGGATCCCTGCACTGACTTTTGTACCCCCTTCAAACAATTACCCAGCTTTCTTCGTGCCTAGGAGCAACTGCTTCCCTGTAACTCTTATCGATCACAGACTCTGCCTCCCAAATGATCCGAAGTTCATTTAGCTCCCGCTCCCATTCCCTAACGCGGTCTTCGAGGAGCAAGAGTTGGGTGCACTTCCTGCAGATGTACTTGGATGGGACACTAATAGCATCCCTCACCTCAAGCATCATGCAGGAGGAACATTCCTCTCCCTGCACTGCCATCCCTGCTAATCCCCTTATCATAAAGTGAAAAAAAAAAGAGAAGCTTACCTGAAGGTTAGAGGAGGTGGTTGGATGGGAGGCCCTACAAAGGTAGGGTCTCGAGTTTAGAAAACACTCACTTACATAGTTGGAGGGAAATAAAAAAAATCCAGAAACCTCCGCTCTCTCGAGGTTTTTCTTTTAAAGATTTAAATTAGTGACTCACCTTGACAGGCCCCTGATCCGAGCTTTCACTCTTCCTGCTGCTGAAAACAAAAATGGAGGACTCCGATGCTTGAGGTAAGGTATAAAGATCTAAATTAGTGACTCACTTTTCCCGATGATATTGACAGGATGCAGAGTTGGGCTGAGAAGTGGCAGGTGGAGTTCAACCTGGATAAATACAAAATGATTCATTTTGCTATGTTGAATTTGAATGCTGAATACAAGGTTGAAGATATGAAGGAACAGGGGGATCTTGGGGTCCATGTCCATAGATCCCTCAAAGTTGCCACCCAAGTTGATTGGGTTGTTAAGAATGTGTGTGGTATTTTGGCTTTCATTAACAGGGGGATTGTGTTTAAGAGCAGTGAGGTTTTGCTGAAGCTCTATAAATCCATGGTTAGACCACACTTGGAATATTGTATCCAGTTTTGGTCACTTCATTATAAGAAGGATGCTTCAGAGAGGGTGTAGAGGAGCTTTACCAGGATCATGCCTGGATTGGAGGGCTTGTCTTACAGAGAGAGGTTGAGTGGGCTTGGGCTTGGGCTTTTCACTCTGGAGTGAAGAAGGAAGAGGGATGACTTGATAGAGATGTACAAGATAATGAGGGATATAGATAGATTAGATAGCCAAAGGCCTTTCCCCAGGGCAGAAATGGCTGTCACGTTGGTCATAATTTTAAGGTGATTGGAGGAAGGTATATAGGAGATGTCAGAGGTAGCTTCTTTACACAGAGATTGGTGGGTGCATGGACTGCACTGCCAGCGTTGGTAGTTGGGTTCAGAGACATTAGGGATATTTATGCAACTGCTGGGCAAGCACATTGAAGGCAGTAAATTGTGGGTGGGTGTAGGTTAGGGTGATCTTCAATTAAGATAAATGCTAGGCACAACAATATGGGCCAAAGGACATGTACCATGCTGAACTGTCCTATGTCCTATGTTCTAAAAGCAGGAGGTTTGGAGGGGTGATGAGCAAATTTTTTTCACCCTGTGTTTGTTGTCTGAAATACACTACCTTGGAGGGTTGGAGAAGCAGGTAACTTCATCACCTTTAAAAAGTACGTGAATGAGTATTTGAATTGTCATAACATTCAAGTATTTTTTTAAAGGTGGTGAAGTTACCTGCTTCTCCGACCCTCTGAGGTAGTGTAGCTCCTTCACCAGATATCTAGTGGGACAGGATCATAACACAGGTTCCAAAAAGTCTGGGCTTGGAAGGGTTTTTGGGCCAATTTGATTATAGCTAACAGTTACTCCCTCAAGCAAAAGGCTTGGAAAGTGGGACTAGTATAGATTTCACACAGTTTTGCCGATACAGATGTGATGGGCTAAAGGCCCTCTTCTGTACTGTATGATTCAATGAATTGGGATTTGGCAATAAGTGCTTGCCTTATCAATAACGCACACACCTCAGAAAATAATATTTTAAGAATTCTTGGTTCCCTGCACCATTCTCAAAAATATCCTTTTCTTTGTGCAGTGTGATCACCACCTTCTGTAATGTGTTGACCACAAATGTATGAAGAGTCTAACCGTGGCCTACCTGGTGGTTCACATCATTTAAGCATCGTGTTTGTACTTTTATACTTTGTGCCTCAATCAGTAAAGGAGTATATCCCTTATGCTGTCGTAAGTACTTTATTAACCTGTCATACTAATTTCGGAGATACAGTATTTAGGTTTGCCTTCTAGTTTCCCTCTTTACACCTCTTTGTATCTGACTACTTATTGTTTATTTCGTTACCATGTTTTCCCTCCCCAAATCATTAACTTTCATTCCTCTGAATTAAAGTCCACTTGCTACTTTTCCACTTAATTAGTCATTTTTGTTGCTATCTTTCTGCAAACTGCAGCTTTTTTTTCTCTGTCTTAACCAGACAGCTATGTTTGTATCATCTGCAAACATCTCAATAATTCCCTTTACAATTAAGTCTTATCTATTGAGATGTATACCAGGACAAGCAAAGTTATTGACCCCTCAGGAACTAAAAGACATAAGAGTAGGCTATTCAGCCCATTGAGGAACTCATCTCCCAGTTACAAAAGCTTCTATCAATTATTCCCTTTGTTTCTTGAGATACTGAGACCATTTTTGATCCTACTAGCTGTTTTCATTGACAATATCTCATCTGTTATACAAGGCCTTGTCAAAAGCCTTGCTGATATGTATATAGACTGAATCAAATACGATGTGGAGGTGCCGGTGTTGGACTGGGGTGGACAAAGTTTAAAAATCACATAACACCAGGTTATTGTCCCATTTTTTTTGGGGAAGTACTAGCTTTCAGAGCACAGCTCCTTCGCCAGATAACTAGTGGGACAGGATCATGACACAGGTTCCAAAATGTCTGGGCTTGGAAGGGTTTTCGGGCCAATTTGATTATAGCTAACAGTTACTCCCTCAGGCAAAAGGCTTTTAAGTTTTTTAAAACAAAAAAACACTTGTACAATGAAAGAGTGGCCAGTTCTCCCAGCTCAGGTTTTCTCTGGTTTGATTTGTTTTGTTTTAACCAGTTCACTGAAAGCAGTCAGTAATGTCGGAAGCCGCTGGACCTGAAGAATCAGCACCGTGCTGGTCCTCTCTCATGACTTCTGTCCTGTAGGACCCTGTGTTTAATTTTATCTCTTGTACTAGGAGATGTTTATAAGATTATGTTGCAAGTATCTGGAACAGCATCATTAAATTGGGATGATCTGTTGAGTTTTCAGACAGGTTAATGTATTCGGTATTTTGTTCTGTTTTGTTTGTATTTTGTTTGGTAATCTTGTAAATAAATTCTGCTTTGTTTAAAATGGCATGGTTTGACAAACTGCATCCCTCCCAGAATATCTGTGTTAGACCTGCTTAAAATAACTAGCAGAGTTGAGGTCTAGGCTACTTCCTTGAAATGTTTTGAGGGGGTCTGTCCTGGTCCATAACAGTCTGAATATATGATACAAATCATTATAAATGCCGGAGGAAAGATCACAGAAGCGCTTCACAGGAGGCTCCCAAGCACTGATGATGTCACCTAGACAGGGGATGAAACGTCTGCAACACAAATTCCCAGCTCGGCGAACAGAACCACAACAATAAAAATATGTACTTTGTCCTCCACTTGTTCCTGTTTTGTTTCAACCATTTGATCAAACATGGTTTCTGATAAATCTACTTTTAACTTCCTTATCTGTATTCTTTGGTTTCTCCTTCTATTTCAACTGGTGACTTTATCATCTTGTTATCACACATTCAGGAACAAACCCAGGATAATATCTCAATTGCCTGATTTTCCACTGGCCTTTCAACCACAATAGGCAGCACTCCTAACTGTGATCCAGCTGTATTGTTACCAAGGACAAATTGTATTCCTGGAACCGAGAGATTTTCCAGTATTCCTACTACCATTTCTCCACTTTTTACTGGACACTCTAACTTCACTCTGTATAATGAAGCACTTCTCATCTCACCATGAACTCCATGTACTAGCACTTTTCCTGGCAATCATCCTCCTGAGTTACATATTTCCTCATCTCTCAACATCAAAGATTGACATGATTCCATTTCTTTTAATGTTGTAACTTCTCTGCTTGTTGCTCCTGGCCTATGTAAGTAAACCTTACCTTTGATAGTAAATGGTTTAAGAAGATTTGGCACTTCCTCCTCAACCAATCTCTGCTGTGCATTCTGGTGCAGCATTTTAGCCTCCATTGTGCTTTTCCATACCACTTAACAAACTTCACTGGTTTATCCTGTTTTCCTACATCTGTCTTCCCAGTGCCTTTTCTAACCCACCAACACTGTGACTTCATGTGGCTGACTTCATTACACTGAAAACACCAGAGCTTTTTAACTTCTCTTTCCCTTTTATGGATTTCCTTTTTGCCGTGTGGTGAGCTATCTTTATTATTTTCACCAAGACCTACTTTTCCCTTGCCACATGAGGATTCTTTTTTTTCGACAGTTTCTATCCGTCACGGATTGAAGTTGATGTTGGATGCCAAACGTTGATTTATGGGCCAACTCAAAATCATCAGCCATTTCAGCTGCTAGTCTTGCCATTTTAACTCTCTACTCTTCCACATGAGTTCTCACTGCCTCAGGGAGTGAATTTTTGAACTGTTCCAAAATAATAATTTCTCTAATCACATGATAAAATCTCTATTAGATGAGATTCCTGAAATGTTACCTGTCGCCTTCTGGCAAAAGCTCATGTGCACTTAAGATGGCTTTCCTCATGTCCTCATGCTCTGACAATGATGCAAATACATCACTACCTACAAGCTTTGTTTAGACCAACAAAATACATTTGGTTGCTGGTGACTGCATTTGATTAACTACTTCCTCAAATGAGATGAAAAAGGCTTTTACATTCTCATCAAATTTAGTTAATGCTTGGTTATATTTAAACAGACCGCCACCAGGCCTTTGGCTACGATGGATTTGGTCATCCTCACTAAGCCTACCTTTTACTTTCACTTTCATCCTTTAATGGCGACTTTCCTGTCTAAGTGCGAATTTCTGAAGTTCAAACTCTCTTTTTTCTTCCCTGTTCTCTCTTTCTTTTTCCCTTTATTTCTCTCTTTCTTTTTTTCCCTTTGTTCTGCTCGGGCCTTCATCTTCTTTTCTTTTTGTTCGGCTAAATGATTCTTTTCTTTTCCTTATGATCTGCTAGGTTGATTCTTTCTTTTTCTCTGCTTTTATCCATAATTCAAAATGTCTCACTTTTTTTCATGCTCAAGCTGCCTAATCCACAATTGAATTCCCGCTATTTCCAAAGATTTTGGTGGTATTTCCAGCTATTGCTGTAATTAGCTCTCCTTTTCTCACACAAGAAGCAAACTCCAGCTTGTCTGCCAATTCCAACATTTTTGCCTTGCTCACCTATTGTAAAACTCTCCAAAGTCACTTCTTCCGCCCCCAAATACTCTAAGACTGAAAGAGCAATTACTACACCCAGCGTAGTTTAATTCAATTGAATTCTACACCCAGAACAAAAGCACCTTCCATTGCTGCCTTTCAGTCCAAAACCCTAAAACCAAATTGGAATTATCGAATCAATCCCCACAAGAGCCCCCAATCTATTATAGACCAGGCTAAAACCCCTTAAAGCATTTTAAGAAGGTAGCCTAAACCCTAACTTTTTCTTATTTTAAAGGCATCTATCACTAATATATGCATATTTTTCCCAATGTGAGTAAATCCTACCCCTAAGAATCTTCTGTAATTTCCCAACCATTGGCGTAAGGCTCACCTGCCGGTAAATTCCTCAGTTATTCCTCTCATCCTTTTTAAAGGAGCAATGTTGGTCCCAGTGATCTCTGACCTCTCCTGTGACTAAAGAGAATACATTGATCTTGTACAAGGTCCCAGCAATTTCCTTACTTGCCTCCCTGGATCCTTAAGGTTCTGAGGACTTGGTTACCCTAATGCTTTTCAAAATACTTACCATCTCCTCTTTTATATTGACATGCCCTAGAATATTAATATACCCTTCCCAAGACTCTCCATCCACTTTTATCTCCTTTGTGAATACTGATGCAATGTATTCATTAAGGAACTGACCCATCTCCTGTGGCACCATGCATAAATTCCCTCCTTTGTCCTTGAGCAGATCTACCCTTTCCCTAGCGACCTTCCTACCCCCAAATATGTATGATTTTCCTTAATCATGTTTGCCAAAGACATTTCATGGCCTCTTTTAGCCCTCCTAATTCCATACTTGAGTTCTTTCCTGCTATCTTTATATTCTTTGAAGACTCTGTCTTCAGTTTTTAGATTAGATTAGATTACTTACAGCTTGGAAACAGGCCCTTCGGCCCAACAAGTCCACACCGCCCCGCTGAAGCGCAACCCACCCATGCCCCTACATTTACCCCTTACCTAACACTATGGGCAATTTAGCATGGCCAATTCACCTGACCTGCACATCTTTGTGACTGTGGGAGGACAACCAGAGGAAACCCACGCAGACACGGGGAGAATGTGCAAACTCCACACAGTCAGTCGCCTGAGGCGGGAATTGAACCCGGGTCTTCGGCGCTGTGAGGCAGCAGTGCTAACCACTGTGCCATCATGCCGCCCAAAGTTTCCTAAACTTTATATAAGCCTCATTTTTCTTTTTAACTAAGCTCTGAATTTCTCTTGTCACCTAAGGTTACCAAGTCTTGCCATCCTTACCCTTCATTTTCACAGGAACATACTGGGAACTCTAATTTAAAAATTCCCACATGCCAGATGTCGATTTATCCTCAACCAACTACTCCAAATTGATACTCCCCAGTTCCTGCCTAAAATTGTGATAGTTAGCCTTACCTCAACTTAATACTTTCACCTGAGGACTTTTGTCCTTATCCATAAGTAAATTAAAATTTACAGAATTATGGTTACTGTTTCCAAACATGCTCCCCCACTCAAATTTCAATCACTTGGCTGGGCTCATGCCCCAATACCTTCCATATTGTTTCAAAAAAAACCTCCTAACAAATTCCACCCCCCCCATCCAAGTTCCTGGCACTGAGTGAGTCCCAGTCACTACAGGGGAAGTTAAAATCACCCACCATAACAACCATTTTACATTTTCCATTAGCTGTCCACATATCAGTTTCTCTATTTTGGGAGGCCTGCAGTGCAATCCCATCTAAGTGATTGCACCCTTCTTCTGCCTGGGCTGTATCCATTTGGCCTCACTGGATGAACTCTCCAAAGTGTCCCCCCTCAGTATAGCTGTGATTTTCTTCCTGATCAGTAAAACAACTTCCCCATCTCTTTTACTCCCCTCTATATCTCGCCTGAAATGTCTAAATCCCAGAATGTTAAACTGCTACTCTTGTCCCCCTCTCAAACCAATTCAATAATAGCTACAACGTCATAGTATTAATTTCAGCTCTAATTTCATCTGCTTTACCTATCATTTGCTTCGCATTAAGTTACAAATATTCCATCATTCATGTCCATAGGGTTTGCTGAAATAAAAGCTCTTCTGCCAAATATCTGAACTCATTGAACTTAACAAGATTAATCTGTTACACTAAATTTATGGAATGTGTCTTGAGTAACACAAACACTTTTTTAGACAACTCTCCTATATTACAATAAAAAGTTTACCTTGTTATAACTAGAGAGTTGATAATCTAATAAGCATATATTATAAAGGCTGTGGTAGTCGAGTGATCATGAAAGCGCATGAGGAACAAAGTTATGAACTTAAATCCTAACATTGAAAACTCTAAAATGACGATCCTACACCAGTTAAGGACCTGCATGTTATTTTGTTGCTTTTATCAGTTTGACATCATTCTTAAAAAAAGTAGGTGGCATGCTGTTGCCATTCTCAGCTGCTCACTGGTTTAAACACTGGAAACCTGTAACACTTTGCAATTTTTCAAAATTCAGAGGACAATTTACTGAGCCCGCCATGGCTGTAGAATTTTTTTCTTCTTTCACAGAGCCTCAGGTAGCATACCTTTTTCATTATCTGCGTTCTTCTGGAGGATCTGGAAGAAGGACACATAGTGTCATTCGCTTGAAATAAAATGTGCACTTTTTTGCTTTCAGCTCAATGCAATATTGCCTGAAAAGAAATTTAAGAATACATTTAAGCTGAGTTCAGCCTGATATTTCTGTACTTGTAAATCAACTGACCTGAGTTCAGTTTCACTGGAGCCAGTGTGTTGGTTTTGCTTTGCAGTAAGCTGAATGTTGAGGAATCCAATGGTTCAGAATGTCACTCAATGAGTCATGGAGACCAGGAAGGCTCATTGTTCATTCCCAATGCTGAGGAAAGTTAATTGAGCTCAGTCGCAAGTACAATAATAAGAATGTGAATATTGAATACAAGCCTGCATATTTAATCAAGACATGACATTTATTACACTATACTTCATGCAGTATAGTTCTGAGCCAACAGGTAAGAGCTAAAATGGGTTCAATAGCAACAGAACAATTAAATGGAAAGCTCCTGCTAGCTCTCTGCCTCTGCAGGCATTGCTAGAAACTTATTTGAACTCTCATGTTTTGCTAGCAGAAAATCAGAAAAAAACATACAGGTTCTCTGCAAGTAAATGACAGTGAGAGGAAGATGGCAAGGGAATTCAGCTAATTTCTCAGTCGGTTCTGAAGCGAATATCAGACTTGAAATATTAACTCTGTTAATTGCTCCAAAAATACTGCTAGGCCTGCTGAGTTTCTCTAGTACTTTAGTTTTATTTTAGCTAATATCCATACCTTTGACCTGAGGTATATTCAGCTCCAGCTACAAGCAAAAATGCAATGAGCCCTCACTTGATTTTCAACAACCCAAATAAACCAAGATTTAAGTGAATTGACTCTAAGAGAATCATAGGTTTTCACTGAAGCCATGTCAAAGGTAGAGTTAGGTCCCTTTAGACTAAACTGGAGCGGAACCAGTGCCCTCATTGGGAGGTTCACTGGTGCTACTTAAGGGGGTGTTGACCAGAGTGGCAGGAGTTTGGGAACCAGCGCAGCAGGTCAGCAAGTGGAGGGATTGACGGCAGATATTAGGACCAGTAAGTCAGAAAGGAAGGACAGTTAGAGACAGGTAAACATCTACAATAGTGCTAATGAGATGAAGTGTGTTTACTTCAATGCAAGGAGTATTATAGATAAGATTACTGAGCTTAGAGCCTCTGATATTGTGGCCATTACAGAAATTTGGTTGAGGGAGGGACAGGACTGGCTGCTCAACATTCCAGGGTTTTGTTGTTATAGATGAGATAGAGAGAAAAGTAAAGGAAGTGGAGGATTTGCATGACTGATTAAGATGTGGAGATTAGTGTGGAGCATGCTAATATGCTATGGCATTTTAAGATCAAGAAAGAAGTGGAGTTGGGTCTCTTGAAGAACCTTGGGTGGATAGGTCCCCAGGCTGGATGGTATCTACACCACGTTATTGAGAGAGGCACGGGGGGAGATTGCTGGAGCTTGAACAAGATTTTGTATCCTCGCTAGCCACTGGAGAGGTCCCAGAAAACTGACAAGTAGCTAATGTTGTTCCTTTATTTAAGAACAGAAATAGAGATAATTATGGAAATCAAGGACTAGTAAGTCTCACATTGGTGGCTGGAAAGGTATTAGAGAGAATTATTAGGGATAGGATTTACACGCATTTGGAAAAGCATGGCCTAATTAAGAACAGTCAGTATTGCTTTGTGCAGGGCAGGTCATATCTCACTATGTTGATGGAATTTTTCAAGGAGGTGACAAAGCAGGGTAGAGGGTAGAGCTGTGGATATTGTCTACATGGACTTTAGTAAGGTTTTCATCAAGGTCCCTCATGGTAGGCTCATCCAGAAGACAAGGGGTGGCACAGTGGCTCAGTGGTTAGCACAGCTAACCACTATGACAGTGCCAGGTACCTGGGTTCGATTCCAGCCTCGGGCAACTGTCTGTATGAAGTTTGCATATTCTCCCCATGTCTGCATGGGTTTCTTCCCACATACCAAGGATATGCAAGTTAGGTGGATTGGCTGTGCTATATTGCCCATAGTGTCCAAGAATTTGCAGCCTAGATAGATTAGCCATGGGAAATGCACTCTTACAGGGACAGTGGGCTGGGTCTGGATGGAATGCTTTGTGGAGGGGCAGTATGGACTCAATAAGGCAAATGGCCAACTTCCACACTGTAGGGATTCTATTCTAAGCTTAACATGGTGATCCATGGTGACTTGACTGCTTGGATTCAGAATTGGCTGACCCATAGAAGGCAGAAGGTAGTGGCTGGAGTTCCATGACTATAGTTATCTGCAGGGATCCGTAACTGAATCAGTTACAGATATGGCGGAGAATTGGCAGATTAAGTTTAATCTAGGGAAGTATGAGGTACTGCACTTCAGGAAATCAAGTGTTAAGGAAAGGTATACAATTAATGGCAGGACCCTGAACAGTATGGATGTACAGAGGGATCTTGGGGTTCAAGTCCATAGCTCCCTGAAAATGGCCACGCAAGTAGATAGGGTGGTAAAGAAGGCATATGGCATGCTTGCCTTTTTTGGTCAGGGAACTGAGTACAAGAGTCAGGATGTCATGTTGCAGCTTTATACGACTTTGGTTAAATCACTTAAAGCATTTATGTCTTGCCATATTACAGGAGGAATGTGGAAGCTTTGGAGAGGGTGCAGAAGAGGTTTACCAGAGTGCTGCCTGGATTACAGGGTATGAGCGATAAGGAGAGGCTAGAAAGTCTCATGTTATTTTTTTTTCTGGAGCAGCAGATGCTGTGGGGAAACTTAATAGTAGTCTATAAAATTATGAAATGCATACATAGGGTTGACGGTCAGAATCTTTCTCCCAGAATTAAAATGTCTAAAACTGTTTTAAGTGAGAGGAGGAAAATTCCAAAGTTTTGTGCAAGGCAAGTAATTTACACAGATAGTCATAGGATCTGAAACTTCTGGCAGGGGTAGTCATGGAGGCAGATATAATAAGGGCATTTGATAGACTTTAGTTACGCTCATGAATATGCAAAGCATGGAGGGATATGGACCAAGGGCAGGTGGAAGGGATTAGTTTAATTTGGTCTTGTGATTGTGGGCTTCCAAGGCAGAAGATGAGGTGTTCCTCCTTCAGTTTGTCTTGTTTAGGCAGTGGAGGAGGCCGTAAGGTGGCAGTTTAGGATTCTTAGCCTGCTGTGAGAAACTTACACTCAAGAAGGCTCAAGGAGTGCCGAAACTCGAGGTTGTCAATCATCAGTTAGAACATATCATTGGGAAAACAGATTAAACTTTGCATTATGCTGAATCATATTCTACACCAAACAAAAACAAATTGCAAGAAAGGAAGAAATCTTTGTAGAAAGGCCAGCAGAAACATCAAGGCCAGATGATAGGATGTAAATATTGTGTAAGGCATCAAGCAAAGAAAAGAAAGTATATCCAGTGTTCGAAAAAATGTACTGACTGCAAGCTGAATCGATTTTTAAAAATTCATTCATGGGATGAGAACGTCACTGGCTAGGCCAGCATTTATTACCCATTGCTAATTGCCCAGGGAACAGTTAAGAAACAACCACATTGCTTTAGGTCTGGAGTCCTATGTAGGCCAGGCCAGGTAAGGATGGCAATTTCCTTCCATAAAAGACATTAGTGAACCAGATGAGATTTTCCAACAATCAACAATAGTTTCTTGGTCATCATCAGATTCTTAATTCCAGATTTTCTTTGAATTCATATTCCACCATCTGCTGTGGAGGGATTCAAACTGGGTGCCCAGAACATTACCTAGGTCTCTGGATCATATCTCTGATGATTGCACACCAATGTTTTGTTACAAAAAAGCAAATTAAACCAATAAAGCTGCTGAAAAGGTGTCAGCTGGTGATTCTGATGACTTGATTTACGCCATATTTGGCATCATCAGGTACAAAATTGATGAATGGATTATGACTGTTAGAATGATGATTATGAAGGAGAGCATCAAGTAAATGTGACATTTCATAAAGATAACAGTGCTTTGTTATAGAGTCCAGGAGTCTGACAGCACCGAGACGGGTCCTTTGGTCCAAAATGCTCCACGCCAACCAAAACATCCATTCACTCTTATCCCATTTCCCTGCATTTAGCCCATATCCTTCTAAACCTTTCCTATTCAGGTATTGTCCAAATGCCATTTAAATGATGTTAATGTTCCCCCTGAACCACTTCTGCTGGCCGTTCATTCCATATGCATACCACCCTCTTTGTAAAAAAAAAGGTTGCTCCTCAGGTTCCCATTTATTCTTTCCCCACTAACCTTAAATTGATGCCCTTGAGTCCTCAATTCCCCAACACTAGAAAAAAGATTGACTTGCATTCATCCTATCCACACCTCTCATGATATTATAAACTACTGTAAACTCCCCTCTTAGTCTCCTACGCTCGAGAGAAAAAAGTCCCAGGTTGTCCAACCTCTCCCTATAACTCAGTCTGTTGAGTCCTGGCAACATCCTTGTAAATTTCTTCTGCACTCTTTGCAGTTTAATAACCTCTTTCTAAAAGCCAGGTGACCAAAACGGAGCACAATTTTCCAAGTGTTGCCTCACCAACATCCTGTGTAACTGCAATATAACTTCCTAATTTCTATACTCAATGCCCTGACTGATTATGGCCAATGTGTCAAAAGCTTTCTTCACTGCCCGGTCTATCTGTGACTCCACTTTCGGAGAACAATGCACCTGAACTCCAAGGTATCTGTGTTTCACTACACTCCTTAAGGCCCTACAATTCACCATGACACTCCTACCATGATTATCCTACTTATGCATCTAACTTACACATGGTTCTTATGCCTCCATTCCTTGTTTCCCTGAACACTATGGGCAATTTAGCATGGGAATTTAGCATGGCTACTTCACCTAGCCCGCACATCTTTAGATTGTGGGAGGAAACAGGAACACCCAAAGGAAACCCACACAGACACGGGGAGAATATACAAATTCCACACAGACAAATGCCTGAGGCTGGAACCGAACCCGGGTCCCTGGTGCTGTGAGACAGCAGTGCTGGCCACTGTGCTGCTCAATTTAACGTTGGCCATGAGGGGTTTTACCTACTATTAATTGAGGCTGAAAGAGAAGATAGAGGAACTGATAATGCCATTAATCCAGAAGATCTTCAAATTAGAAACATAGATAAGAAGATGGGGAAATTATTTTTTGAGGAGCTGACAGTTTATCATGAACAAGGCGTTTGACAAAGTTCCTCATGGGAGACTAGTTAGCAACTTTGGATCTCGGGGAATACAGTGAGAACTAGCCATTTGGATACAGAACTGGCTCAAAGGTAGAAGACAGAGGGTGGTGGTGGAGGGTTGTTTTTCAGACTGAAAGCCTGTAACCAATGGAGTGCTACAAGGATTGCCGCTGGGTCCACGACTTTTCATCATTCATATAATTGATTTGGATGTGAACATAGGAGGTATAGTTGGTAAGTTTGTAGATGACACCAAAATTAGAGGCGTAGTGGACAGTGAAGAAGGTTATCTCAGGTTACAACACGATCAGATGGGCCAATGGGCTGAGGAGTGGCAGATGGAGTTTAATTTAGGTAAATGCGAGGTGTTGCATTTTAGGAAAGTAAATCTTTGCAGGACTTATATGCTTAATGATAAGATCCTAGGGAGTGCTGCTGAACAAAGAGACCTTGGAGTGCATGTTCATAGCTCCTTGAAAGTAGAGTCGCAGGGAGATAAGATAGTGAAGAAGGCGTTTGCCTTCTTTAGATTAGATTAGATTCCCTACAGTGCGGAGACAGGCCCTTCAGCCCAAGAAGTCCACACTGACCCTCCAAAGAGTAACCCACCCAGACCCATTTCCTCAACTAATACACCTAACACTATGGGCAATTTAGCATGGCTAATTTACCTAACCTGCACATCTTTGGACTGTGTGAGGAAACCCTTGCAGATGTGGGGAGAATGTGCAAACTCCACACAGGCAGTCACCTGAGGCTGGAATCGAGCCTGTGCCCCTGACGCTTGTGAGGCAGCAGTGCTAACCACTAAGCCACAGTGCCACCCCGGTCAGAGTATTGAGTATAGGAGTTGGAAGGTCATGTTACGGCTGTACAGGGCATTGGTTAGGCCAAGTTTGGAATACTGCATGCAATTCTGGTCTCCTTCCTATCGGAATGATGTTGTGAAACTTGAAAGGATTCAGAAAAGAGTTATAAGGATGTTGCCAGGGTTGGAGGATTTGAGCTGAAGGGAGAAGTTGAATAGGCTGGGGCCGTTTTCCCTGGAGCGACGGAGGCTGAGGGGGTGACCTTATAGAGGTTTACAAATCATGAGGGACATGGATGGGGTAAATAGGCAAAGTCTTTTCCCTGGGATGGGGTGTCCAGAACTGGAGGGCTTGGGGGAAGGATGAGAGGAGAAGGATATAAAAGAGACCGAAGGGACAATGTTTTCATGCAGAGGGTGGTGCGTGTATGGAATGAGCTGCCAGAGGAAATAGTGGAGGCCGGTACAATTGCAACATTTAAAAGGCATCTGGGTGGGTAAATGAATAGGAAGGGTTTGGAAGGATATGGGTCAGGTACTGGCAAGTGCTACTAGATTAGGTTATGATATTTGGTCGGCATGGATGAGTTGGACCAAAGGGTCTGTTTCCGTGCTGTACATCTCTGACTCTATGACTGTAAGTGATTAGAAGAGACCGTCATCTCAGAGCAGCAGAGGACAAAGTGTGAAAAAAGGAAAAAGGAATAAGAAGAAGAGAATGTATTTGGGGTGGCATAGTGGCTCAGTGGTTAGCACTCATAGCACCAGGTTCAATTTCAGCATAAGGCAACTGTCTATGTGGAATTTTCACATTCTCACTGTGGCTGTGTGGCTTTCCTGTAGATGTTCCGGTTTCCTCCCACATTCCAAACATATGCAGGATTAGGTGGAATAGCCATGCGAAATTGCCATTAGTGTTCAGGGATGCAAGGAATGGAGGGATAAGGACTAAGGGCAGGCAGAAGGGATTAATTTAATTTGACGTCATATTCGGCACAACATCGTTCCTGTGCTGTTCAGTTCTGTGTTCTATGTGCAGGTGAGCTGAATTACTTGTGGGAGATGTCAGGTTACAGGGATAGGTTAGGGGATGGGTCTGGGTGGGATGGTCTGAGAGGCAATGTGGACACAATGGGCTGAATAGCCTGTTTCCACACTGTACAATTCTATGATTCTATGGTGCCTGAAGTCAGGTACATAGGTCATGTAGTGACAATAAAAAAACTAGCTCCATATCCTGAGAAGACGATAGCAGAGAGGCAGAAACCAACAGATGTGAAAGCATTTGTTGGAGTCATGAGCTGCCTAGCAAAGCTCTTGCCTCATTTGTTATTAGAGGGTGAATATCCACACAATCTCAGTGTCAAGGATGTGCAGCATTATTATGGCACAGAACACAAAGCAGCTTGCAATCAAATCAAAAACTAGCGACAACAGTTCATCATACTCTGGAGGTTGTCAACTCAGGAAAAATATTGGACCTGAAAGGCAAGCATCATGCTCTGACTAAGCACTGTCCATCCTCCCAGGAAAGGAATCTCAGATCACAAACAAGTAGCTACCAGACAAATTGACAACAATGACTCATGTACATGTCACGAAAATATGTGTGTGCTTTAGATATGATGGATGTCCTACATATTCATTGGTGCATGTGGGATTGTCAAAAAATGTGATGCTGGAAAAACGCAGCTATCAGACAGCATCTGAGGAAAAGGAGAATTGATTTTTCGAGCATAAGAGCTTTTGCTCGAAACGTCGACTCTCCTCCTCCGATGCTGCTTGATCATTGTGCTTTTCCAGCGGCACACGTTTTGACTCTGATCTCCAGTATCTGTCATCTTCACTGCCTCCCAGTATGTGGGATTGTCTTGAATTAACACAGTTTATTAGGAAATGGATCATTTTCTTTGTTGACAATGTAACATGGTAACATGTAACTCCTGTTAATATAATTATTAGATTACTTACAGTGTGGAAACATGCCCTTCAGTCCAACAAGTCCACACCGATCCTTTGAAGAGCCATATCTATTCCCCTACATTTACCCCTTCACCTAACACTACGGGCAATTTAGCATGGCTAATTCACCTAACCTGCACATTTTTGGACTGTGGGAGGAAACCGGAGGAAACCCACACAGACACAATGAGAATGTGCAAACTCCACACAGACAGTTGCCTGAGGCGGGAATTGAACCCGGGTCTCTGGTGCTGTGAGGCAGCAGTGCTAACCACTGTGCCACTGTGCCACCGTGCTGCCCCAAATTATATTGTATCATAATGGATATTTGGAGAAATGCATTTATATATTGCATTTGAATGTGCTTACCATAATCTGATTACCATCTATCGAGATGTTGGGTGCTACTCTGCCTGTCGCCCTATGACTGGAGTATCTGGCATTAGATACAATGATGCCTCCATGATAAGGGCTAGGTTTATCACTAGGTCAAAAGGGAAACAGGAGTTTTGAGCCTTTCACCTCTAATGGGATATAATGTGGCTCAGTGGTTAGCACTGCTGTCTTACAGCACCAGTGACACAGGTTCGATTCCGGCCTCAGGCGACTGTCTGTGGAGTTTGCACGTTCTCCCAGTGTCCACATGGGTTTCCTCCCGCAGTCTGAAGATGTGCAGGTCAGGTGAATTGGCCATGCTAAACTGCCCATGGTGTTAGGTATATTAGTCAGAGGGAAATGGGTCTGAGTGGGTTACTCTTGATGTGAACTTGTTGGGCCTTGTAGGGAATCTCATCTAATCCAATGTCTATTGAATTTCTTCCCTAAAATATGTAGCCTATGGATAGAGTAGTACAGGAACCAAGCAAGGAGGCTATTCAGCCCATCAAATCTATCAGATATTTCTTTGTGTGCATTGAAATACATGCTGCTCCTCTTTCCCCATAACCTTGTTAACCTCACCCCTTCAGACAGTTATTTAGTTCTGTTTAGAATGTTGCTACTGAACCAACTGAATTCATATTCTTCCAAGGCACTGAATTCCAGATCACAGAAAAAGAAAACCTAATGTTGTATAATAAAAAAAAACTTAAATCTGTATACCTTGGCTGCTGACCCTCCAGTCACTGGAAAGATTTCAGTTATTTTCTCTATCAAAACCATTCATGATTTCAAACATCTCGACTAAATCTCCTGTTAACTTTTTCTGTTTAGTTTTTCTATTCTCTCCATGTATCTGAAAACCCTCAGCCTTGTCAACATTCTAGATAAAAACGAGGACTGCAGATGCTGGAAACCAGAGTCTAGATTCCTGATGAAGGGCTTTCGCCCGAAACGTCGATTTTCCTGCTCCTTGGATGCTGCCTGACCTGCTGTGCTTTTCCAGCACCACTCTAATTGAGACTCTTGTCAACATTCTAGTTAATTGCTTCTGCACAGTTTCTCAGGCCCTGGCATCTTCCCTGAGGGGCGGTGCTCAAAGTTAAACATGATAATCCAGCTGAGGCCCAGCCTGAAATTTCTCCACGAATACAACCAGCAATTTCATCTTGTACTGCCACTTTCAAAAACTGTGTTTTTGACAATGGGAATATTCACTTTTAAATTGTAGCATTGCCTTTCTTCATTCTTCTGAACACATTATCTCACATTTTTCTGTATTGCATTTTATCTGCCATTGCTTTGACCATTTCATCAATCAGTCCACCTTCTCCTGAAGGAGAAAGTGAGTACAGCAGATGCTGGAGATTGGAGTCGAGAGTGTGTTGCTGGAAAAGCACGGGATCAGGCAACATCGGAGGAGCAGGAGAATCGACGTTTCAGGCATACGCCCTTCATCAGAAATGCGGCTTGTGGGTCAGGGCTGAGAGATAAATGGGAGGGGCGGTGTGGGGTTTTTGGGAAAGTAGCTGAGAAAGCGATAGATGGATGAAGGTGAGGGAGAAGGTGATAGGTCAGAGGGGGGAGTGATGAGCAGGTTCAGAGGGAGGTGCCGAGTTGGAGGCTTGGGACTGAGATAATGTAGGGGGAGGAGAAATGAGGAAGCTGTTGAAATCCACATTTATCCTGTGTGGTTGCAGGTTCCTAATGCAGAATATGAGGCATTCTTCCTCCAGGCATCGGGTTGTAACTGTTTGGCAGTGGAGGAGACCCAGGACCTGCATGTCCTTGACGGAAGTGGGTGGGAGAGTTGAACTGTTCAGCCAGGGGGCAGTGGGAATGGTGGGTGTGGGTGCCCAAGAGATATTCTCTGAAACGAGCTGCAAGAAGGCGTCCTGTCTCCCCGATGTAGAGGAGATCACACCGGGTGCAATGGATATAGTACATGACATTGGGAAAGGTGCAGGTGGGGTGGGAGGTGAGGACTGGGAGATTCTGTCCTTGTTGCATTGGGAGGGGTGGGTTCATTAGTGGTGGTCCGTGAAGTGGAGGAGATGCGCTGGGGGGCATCGTCAACCATGTGGGAAGGGAAGTTGTGCTCATGGAAGAAGGAGGCCATCTGGGACTTTCTGAGGTGGAATTTGTCATCTTGGGAACAGATGCAGTGGGGGCAGAGGAATTGGGAATAAGGGATGGCGTTTTTATAAGAGATAGGGTGGAAGGAGGTGTAGTCTAGGTAACTGTGGGAGTCGGGCTTGTAGCAGAGGTCTGTGGTTAGTCGGTCACCAGCGATGATGATGGAGATGTCCAGTAAGGGAAGGGAGGTGTCCGAGATGGTCCAGCTGTATTTGAGGTTGGGTGGAAGGTGTTGGTGAAGTTGATGAACTGTTCAATCTCCTTGTAGGAGCATGAGGCGGTACTGATACAGTCATCGATGTAGCGGAGTGACAGGTGGGGGGTGGTGCCAATGTAACTGCGAAAGATGGCCCGTTCCACATATCTGACAAACAGGCAGGCATAGCTGGGTCCCATACGGGTGCCCATGGCTACCCCTTTGGCTTGGAAGAAGTGAGAGGATTGGAAGGAGAAGTTGTTGAGGGTGAGGACCAGTTCAGCTAGGTGGATAAGGGTGTCAGTGGAAGTGTACTGGTTGGAACGGTGTGAGACGAAGAAATGGAGGGCTTGGAGACCTTCGTCGTAGTGGATCGATGCGTACAGGGACTCTATGTCTATGGTGAAGATGAGGCGCTGGAGGTTGGGGAAACAAAATTCTTGGAGGAAGTGAAGGGCATGGGTGGTGTCACGAATGTAGGTGGGGAGTTCCTGGACTAAGGGAGACAGGACAGTGTTGAGGTAGGAAGAGATGAGTTCGGTGGGACAGGCGCAGGCAATGGGTCGACTGGGGCAGTCAATCTTAGGAACGAGATAGAATTGGGCAGTGCAGAGTTCACCGACAATGAGGTTAGAGGCTGTGGATGGGAGATTCCCAGAGGTGATGAAGTTGTGGATGGTCTGGGAGATGATGGTTTGATGATGGGAGGTGAGTTCGTGGTTGAGGAGACAGTAGGAGGAGGTGTCTGCGAGTTGGCACCTGGCTTCAGCAGTGTAGAGGTCAGTGCGCCACACTGCTGCTGCATTCCCCCGTTGTCTGTGGGTTTGATGGTGAGGTTGGGGTTGGAGTGGAGGGAGTGGAGGGCTGCGCATTGTGAAGGTGAGAGGTTGGAGTGGGTGAGGCGGGTGGACAGGTTGAGGCAGACAACTTCATGGTGGCAGTTTGAAATGAAGAGGGCAAGGGTGGGTAACAGGCCGTAATGGGGTATCCAGATGGATGGGGTGTGTTGGAAGTGGGAGCTAGGGACCTTGGTGAGTGGGCAGGAGTCTTGGTTGAAAAAGTGGGCATGGAGGCAGAGGTGGCAGAAGAAACATTCAAGATCGCAGCATGTGTTGAACTCATTAATCTGGGACTGTAGAGGGATAAAGATGAGACCTTTACTGAGGACTGAACGTTCATCCTCAGTGAGGGGGAGGTCTGGGGGAATGGTGAAGACACTGCAGGAATTGGAGCTAGGACCTGGAGTGGGGGTGGAGCTCCAGGTGGGGGTGGAGACAATTGCTTGAGTGAGCGTGGTTATAGGGTCAGTCATGATGTCACCAAGAGAAGTGACGCTCACAAAGGGGCCGTGAGTGGGGATTATTGCTGTGTTAACAGGGGTGGAAGTGATATCATGAGCTCCTCCTGAAGCTTTGTTTCATACCTGAGTTTCTTCTCATCTGTAAATTTGGACATTATGCTTTCTATAGTCAAGTATAGGTCATTTATATAAAGCAAAAAGAGTAATGGTCCTAACTTCCTCCCCTTAAAGAAAAACACTCCATTCTTAAAACAATTGTTTATTACTTCTGTCTTTTTTTTCTGTCTTTTCATCGACTTTGACCCTGTAATCCTTTTATTAACATGCTTGTTGTTCTATGTCTATTGTCGTTTGGAAGTCCACATGCACAATATCAACTGCATAGCTCATCAATCCTCTTTGATTTGGTTTGATTTGATTTATTATAGTCACACGTACCTAAGTACAATAAAAAGCTTTATTTTGCGAGCAGTACAGACATGGCGAGGGATGCAAGTTTAGGAGGTCAGAATCACTGGGCAGTAGTCATTCAGGCACGTTGTACATGTTTCCTTTGGTACTGGATGATGATGGTCTTCTTGCAGCAGTTGTTGACTTCGGTTTGTAGCAATGAGAGGTTGGAAATGTCAGCAAATACCTCCACGAGCTGGTCTGCACAGGATCGAAGTACATGGTCAGGGACTCTGTCTGGGCCTGTCGCTTTTCTCTCAGGAAAACCATTCTAACCTCTGCAGTAGTGACGGAGGGAATAGGTGCATCCTGGGTTGTCGCTGCCATTCTACTTGAACCGAGCGGAGAAAGCATTGAGCACGTCACATATTTTTCTCCACTATCTTGCTCTGCTTCATTTTGTGTTCCATTATTTTGTATCTGCCTTGCCACAGGTTGCAGGTGTCCATATGATTGGTTTGGGCCTCTAACTTGATCCGGTACTACCTCTGATGGCTTTGGAGAGGTCATATCTGCATTTGTTGTCTGGGTTTTGTTACAGCAAAATCATTAATAAAGTTACTCAAATATAACTTGCAAAATAAATCTACTTTGACTTTTATTTATAATCCAATACTTTTCCATGTCTCTAGACCCAGTTGGCCCTGCAGTTGGGTTTATTCACATTCACTTTTTTAAACAGAGTTGTAACATTTGTAATCCTATAGTCCTCCTACAGAGATCTGATTGAGCAGACTTAAGGACCTGGATTAACTTCTTTAGAGCTTCCATTTTCCATAATGATTAAACTCGTCTTATCTAATGAAGACTAGAGGATTGTGGTCAGACCCTCCACTTGCATAATATCAATAGACAATAGACAATAAACATTAGGTGCAGGAGTAGGCCATTCTGCCCTTCGAGCCTGCACCACCATTCAATATGATCATGGCTGGATCATCCTTAATCAGTATCCTTATCTCCATAACCCTTGATTCCACTATCCTCGAGAGCTCTATCCAACTCTTTCTTAAATGAATCCAGAGACTGGGCCTCCACTGCCCTCTGGGGCAGAGTATTCCACACAGCCATCACCCTCTGGGTGAAGAAGTTTCTCCTCATCTCTGTGCTAAATGGTCTAACCCGTATTTTTAAGCTGTGTCCTCTGGTCCAGCACTCACCCATCAGTGGAAACATGTTTCCTGCCTCCAGAGTGACCAATCCTTTAATAATCTTATATGTCTCAGTCAGATCCCCTCTCAGTCTTCTAAACTCAAGGGTATACAAGCCCAGTCACTCCAGTATTTCAGTGTAAGGTAGTCCCACCATTGTGCTTTGGCGGGTCGGTGTGGACTTGTTGGGCCCAAGGGCCTGTTTCCACGTTGTAATCTAATCTAAAACAACTTTTACTATCCTCCTTTATATTATTGGCCAGTTTACCTTCGTACCTCATTTTTTCTCTGTGTATTTCCTTCTTAGTAATCCTCTATTGTTCTTTAAAAGCTTCCCAGTCCTCCGTTTTCCCACTTATCTTTGCTATGTTATACTTTTTCTCTTTTAACTTTATATATTTCTTAACTTCCCTCATCAGCCACGGCCACCTATGCCTCCTCCTAGGATCTTTCTTCCTTTTTGGAATGAACTGATCCTGCAACTTCTGCATTATACACAGAAATATCTGCCATTGTTCCTCCACTGTCATCCCTGCTAAGGTATTGCACCATTGAACTTTGGCCAGCTGCTCCCTCATAGCTCCATAGTTCCCTTTATTCAACAGAAATATTGTCACTTCTGATTGTACCCTCCCCCTCTCAAATTGCAGATTGAAGCTTATTGTATTATGGTCACTACTTCCCAATGGCTCCTTCACTTCGAGGTCTCTGACCAATTCCGGTTCGTTGCACACTACCAGATCCAGAATTGCTACTCCCTGGTCAGCCCCAGCACCAGCTGTTCTAAAAATCCATCTCTTAGGCAGACCACAAAGTCTCTTTCTTGAGGTCCAATACCATCCTGATTCTCCCTGTCTATCTGCATGTTGAAATCCACCATAACAACTATAGTAACATCTTTGCGACAGGCCAATTTCAGCTCCTGATTTAACTTACATCCGACATCCAGATTACTGTTTGGGGGCCTGTAGATAACTACCCAGTGGGTCTTTTTACCCTTAGAATTTCTCAGCTCTACCACACTGACTCTACATCCCCTGATTCTAGGTCACCCCGCGCAAGGGACTGAATATCATCCCTTACCAACATGGCGACCCCATCCCCTCTGCCTGTCAGTCTGTCCTTACGATAGCACGTGTAGATTTGAATGTTCATTTCCCAGGGCCTGTCCACTTGAAGCCACGTCTCAGTTATCCCCACAATATCGTATCTGCCAATTTCCAAAACAGCCTCAAGCTCATCCATCTTATTTCTAATGCTTTGTGCATTCATGTATAGTATTTTTAATTTGTTACTGCCCTCACCCTTCCCATCAACTCCTATTTCACTCAACCTTACAGCATGATCCCTTTCTGAGTTTTCTGCCTCATTGATACAGTTGTCTTTCTTGACTTCCCTTGTTCTGACTTTCCCTCCAATTTCCTTCTTAAACATCCAGTTTGTCCCCTCCCCCCCGCTACTTAGTTTAAACGTAACTGTGTTGCAGTAGTAAACCTGCCTGCCAGAATGCTGGTCCCTAACCTATTAAGGTGCAAACCGTCTCTCTTGTAGAATTTATGCTTACCACAAAACATACCCCGGTGATCCAAGAATTTAAATCCTTGCTTCCTGCACCAGTTCCCCAACCACACGTTCAAGTCCATTATCTCCCTGTTTCTGGCCTCACCAGCCCGAGGAACTGGAAGCAAACTGGAGATAATCACATTGGATGTCCTGCTTTTCAGCCTTCTTCCTAGTTCTCCGAAGTCCCGTATTGTATGTTCCTCCTCTTCTTCCTGCCATCATTTGTGCCGACATGTACCACCACCTCTGGCTCTTCACCTTCGTCCTTGAGGATTTTCTGCACTCTGTCTGTGATGTCTTTAACCCTGGAAGGCAACACACCATCCTTAAGTCCCGTCTGCTGCCACAAGAACTCCGGTCAGTTCCTCTCACCATGGAGTCCCCTATTGCCACGGCTCTGTGTGATGTCCGACTCTTCCGCTCTGTCTCCATGCCAACTTTTGATTGATAGACCTGGCCGCCTCGCAGACTGGCAATGTCATCTGTCTCTACTGTTTCCAAAAGATTCAACTTGTTCCTGACAGGTACTTCCCCCAGGATCTCTTGCACCTGTCTCCTCTCTTCCTTCCTCATTGTCTGCTCTCTTCTGGTATGGTCGGTGTAATAACCTCGCTGAAGGTCTTATCCAGAAAGATCTCGTTCTCTTGGATGAGCCTAAGGTCCCCGAGTTCTTTCATCAGTGCTGCAATGTGCTCTGTCAGTAGCTGAACGTGCACACACTTTCCACACTTAAACGAGTCAGACACACCAGAGTCGTTGACCTCCCACATCAAGCACGTAGCACACTGAACCAGCTTGGCAGTCATGTCTTCACCCTCTTCAACTGTGGCGTAATCACTTCACTCAACCTCCTTGTCAAAGACTCCTGAGCTAAAGCCTCACTCTTCAATTCACAGGAACTTCCTTGGACCCTCTTTTTGGGGCAAGTCTGTGGACTTTTAATTTAGGTTAGAGGAGGAGGGAGGGAGGGAGGACCTACTTTGTAGACCAGGTGACATTTCTGTTTTGATAGCTATTAACCTTTAAAGCACTTCCTCTTTACATGTTTCAATCCAATTTTGCTCCTGCCTCCTCTTCTGCTATATTGACACCATACCCATTTCCAGTACCTATTCCCTTCAGTTCAAGTTGAATATGCCCTTTTGTTTGGTCCCTAACTTGCTGCAGGATTCTTTTTGACTGTAATTTTACCATATATTTCTCTAAATTTGATTAGATTAGATTGGTAATGTGTTACTGATTCTAGCAATATAATTTGTGCCAGATTCTCTGAGATGGTCCACTTTGGCTCAATATGAATGGGGTATTCATCATTATTTTTAGAACAGACCTACAGAGATCTGAGTGAGCAGGCTTAAGGACCTAGATTTAACTTCTTTTGAGCTTCCATTTTCTACTGTGATTAAATTTGATTTCCAGCTCTGATTAATGTGGCACTGTAGGAGTGTTGAAGAAAGGAACACTATGTATGTAAACATACAGTAGGCTCAGGTTATTGCAGTTTGCTTTGGCTGATGTGATGAGATTCAATGAACGGACATTTATTAATGAATTCATTAATTGGCTTAATCCCTGGCCCTAAATGGTCTGCCTTTCTTCCCTTGTATCTCCATATCAAGGAGGTAAGAGTCAAAATTCGAGAAGTTTACACTTACTACTTCAACTTGGCTGCTTCTTCTAGTGTTTCATAACACCATTAAGCAGAACTAGCTTTCACATAAGTTAGGAGCAAGTGAGGACTGCAGATGCTGGAGATCAGAGCTGAAAAATGTGTTACTGGAAAAGCGCAGCAGGTCCTGCTTCACATAAGTTAGTCCAACTTAGTTCCCTACCCTCTTTCCTTCTCTCTGTAAAAAGAAAGTAACTACAAAAAAGTTCATATGACT
Source organism: Chiloscyllium punctatum (assembly GCF_047496795.1). Classification (NCBI taxonomy): domain Eukaryota; kingdom Metazoa; phylum Chordata; class Chondrichthyes; order Orectolobiformes; family Hemiscylliidae; genus Chiloscyllium; species Chiloscyllium punctatum. The sequence continues at coordinate 39,253,830 of NC_092779.1, forward strand.
GCAATAAGTTACAGTATACAGTGTGCAAATGCATTTCTTCAAACAACTCTCACACCACCCAAAAAAATGTATTCACTACTGTTTGTACTTTAGATTAGATTAGATTACTTACAGTGTGGAAACAGGCCCTTCAGCCCAGCAAGTCCACACCGCCCCGCCGAAGCACAACCCACAACATACCCCTACATTTACCCCTTACCTAACACTACGGGCAATTTAGCATGGCCAATTCACCTGACCTGCACATCTTTGGACTGTGGGAGGAAACCAGAGCACCCGGAGGAAACCCACGCAGACACGGGGAGAATGTGCAAACTCCACACAGTCAGTCACCGGAGGTGGGAATTGAACCCGGGTCTCTGGCGCTGTGAGGCAGCAGTGCTAACCACTGTGCCACCGTGCCGCCCAAAAGTTACAAGTTATCATTTTATGGTCTATAAGGAAAATAATCACTCATGAACAAAAGCTGTTTGTTCATTTCAGTTTATCCCATTTTTGTTAGTCTCAGTGTATACATGGTCTTGAAAGAATTCTGGTCTTTCGATGGTGCATGTGCAAGTTGTTGACTACATATCTAATACCTGCTCATTCTGAGAGTAATGGTTTTCTTTGGGTACTGTTGTTCCCATAATGAGTGTTGCTGCTGCAGTATTTGTTGGTGCTGACCCATTACCTTGGGGAATTCTGGACTGCTAGAATTGAAAGTCTTTCTCTACATGTCTAGTTGAAGACCTCACATCTTCCTCATTAGCTCTCTGTAATGGAAGAGCATTGTGTGCATATTTCTGCAGTTGCAACGATACATGAGAATAGGTTAGTCACTCATGCACACTAGGGTCAAGGTGACAATTTCTATTCACAGGTTGCCAAATAGTTGAGAACCTTGGATATTTGTGTTCTGATTGCATTTCCAACTGTAAAGCACGACTTAATTACCTGTCTTAAAAGGAAGGCAGCTGTTGGCAGTCATGCAAGTGATCACTAAGCTCACTTATTTCTACCTCCATTATATTGCTTGACTGCAGCCCCATTTCAGTACATTTCCTGTTGAAAGCCAATGTTCCTGTTTCAATGCATTCCTGATCAGCCTATCATTGTCTACTGTTCATACACTTCATTTGACCCAAAGCTCTGCGGAACTTCATTGTTTCAAGTCCTATTCATACATCATGCATGCTAACTGAATGACATTAATACCAAGTGAAGTAAACACCTCAATTTTAAATTTCACCTTCTTGTTCTGATGTAGGTTTGTTCACTGAGCTAGAAGGTTCATTTTCTGATGTTTAGTCACCATACTAGGTAACATCTTCAGTGAGCCTCCAGATGAAACATCGATGGTGTAACCTCTTTCTATTTATGTGTTTGGGTTTCCTTGGGAAACCAGTGCTCATTGACAAAACGTCCAAAAACAAACCTTGCAGCTCAGCGAACAAACCTACACACAGAACCTCAATCTGAGCTACCAATCTCCTCAAAACTTGCTTCACATTCTTGTTTTTAAAAATCACTCCAATGCATCAAACCTACCTATTTTTGTAATCTTTTTCAGTTTCACAAACTCTGAGATATCGCCTCTTAGAACATATAGAACAGTACAGCACAGTACAGGCCTTTAGCCCACAGTGTAACTGAGCAGTTATCTTAATCCAAGCTCAACCTAACCTACACACCCTTCAATTGCTTGTCCATGTGCTTGTCCAACAGTCGCTTAAATGTCTCTGACTCTACTACCATCTACTACCATGCACCCACTACTCTCTGCGTAAAGAACCTTCCATGCCTCATTATAGGAAGGATGTCGATGCTTTAGAGAGTGTGCAGAGGAGATTTACCAGGATGCTGTCTGGATTGGAAGGCATGCCTTATGAAAAGAGGGTGAGTGATCTTGGGTTTTTCACACTAAAGGAGGAGGAAGAGAGGTGACTTCATTGAGGTGTACAAGGTAATGAAAGGCTTCGATAGAGTAGATAGCCAAAGACTTTTCCCCAGGGTAGAAATGGTTGTCAATTGGAGGAAGGTATAGGGGAGATGTCAGAGGTAGGTTCTTCCTCAGTTCTAGCCTATTTGGCCTCCTTTATTTCAATTATTGTTATCACTTGTGCTATTTTTTTGTCTGCTTAGACCTGAAGCTCTGGAATTCCCTCCCTAAGTATCTGTTCTGTCCTTTGTCTTTAAAATGCTCTTTGTAAACCATCTCTTTGTCCAAACATTTAACTTCCCTAATATTGCTTGAGGAGGAGCTCCAAACGTTATGTTATGTTAGAATTATAGAATCATAGAGATCTACAGCATTGTAAATGTTCCTCCAGCCCATCCCTTTCACGTTGGTAAAACTCAATCACCTAATTATTCTAATCCCACTTTCCAGTACTTAGCCTCTAGGCCTGTATGCCTTGACGTCGCAAATGCACATTTCAAATGTTACGCGGGTTTCTGCCTCGAACATCTCACATCTCCTCTAGATTGTTTTTCTCTTACTTTAAATCTATGCACCCATCACTGATCCCAGCTTTTTCTTGTCTAGCCTATCTGTGCCCTGTCATAAATCAATCATGTCCGCTCTCAATCTCAGGAAAAAGAAAACAATCAATCCAATCTCTATTCGTAACTGACATCTCCAGTCAAGGCAACATTTTTTTTCACCCTCTCCAGTGTTAACATATCTCCTAAGGCTGTGACCCCTTTGTCTACACTCCTCAGCCACGGAAAACATCCTACCTGCATCTTGTCTATCTAGCTCTGTCACAGATATGATATAATGTCATTTTTGTTTTGGGGGAGTATTGAAGAATGGTGTAACATGGGAAAGAGAAATGTCTAAGGTTTTCTGGCACACTGCTGGAGACTTTAATGAAGGTGAAAGGGAGGTATCAGTAAGGAATGCCTAAATGGACATATTTATAAGGCCAGAAGCCTCACAACACCAGGTTATAGTCCAACAGGTTTATTTGAAATTACAAACTTACGAAGAGCTGCTCCTTTGTCAGGTGAAGTGACTTCACCTGATGAAGTAGCACTCCAAAAGCTTGTGATTTCAAATAAACCTGTTGGACTATAAACTAGTATCACGTGACTTCTGAATTTGTCTACTCCAGTCCAACACCAGCACCTCAAAATCATATTTATAAGGCAGTGTGGACATACATAGTAAAAATGTTGATAAGTCCAGGCACACACATCTGAGTATAGTATTGCAAGACATTTGTACATCTCTCAAATTATGCCCCAGGATGCTAAAACCAAAATGATTTTGAATATATTGTTTTGCCAACATAGAACCAATGAGACGATCTGATGTTGGGAGGATAAAAAAGGCAGGCAGTTTGAAAGTCAGACAAAGTAACTGCCATCGAGGATTAAAGACAGGATCCTTCACAATGTGGAGGAACAGAGGGATCTGGGTGTGCAAGTTCATAGATCCCTCAAAGTTGCCGCCCAACTGGAAAGGTTTGTTTCAAAAGCATATAGTATTTTGGCTTTCATTAACAGGAGGATCGAGTTTAAGAGCTGTGAGGTTTTGCTGCAGCTCTACAAGTCCCTGGTGAGACCACACTTGGAATATTATGTCCAGTTCTGGTCGCCCTACTATAGGAAAGATACAGAGGCTTTGGAGAGGGTGCAAAGAAGGTTTACCAGGATGCTGCCTGGAGTGGAGGGCTTGCCTTATGAAGAAAGGTTGAATAAGCTCGGACTTTTCTCTCTGGAGAGAATGAGGAAGAGAGGAGACCTGTTCAAAGTGTACAAAATAATGAGTGGAATAGATAGTCAATAGCCAGAGACTTTTCCCCAAGGCAGGATTGACTGGTACTAGAAGTCATAGTTTGAAGATATTAGGAGAAAGGTATAAGGGAGACATGAGAGGTAGGTTTTTTACGCAGAGAGTTGTGAATGCATGGAATGCATTGCCAGCGGTGGGGGTGGAAGCAGAGTCACTGGGGACATTTAAGCAATTGCTGGACATGCACATGGATAGCAGTGAGTTGAGGGGTGTGTAGGTTAAGTTACTATATTTTACATTAGGATTAAACCTCAGCACAACATCATGGGCCAAAGGACCTGTTCTGTGCTGTACTTTTCTATGTTCTATGAGAGAGACTGCCATTCAAAAATCCTCTTAATCAAAGGTACCTTTTTCAGATGACATATCTTTTCAGCAAAAGACAGAAGATGACCCAGGGAGATCCTCAGCCGAAAGAAGAAAGATACTGGAGATGATAGCCACTGAATGATTTTGAAATTAAGTTGATATAATTTTAAGGATTTTTTTTACTGGAACAGTATTTTGTTATAGCATTGCAGGCAGATAACAAGCACTTAAGTGAAAGGGGATTTTAGATTTGTGAATAGTTGTTGTTTAATATGCACTTTTAGAAGGAATAAGTTGATATTATTTTCTTTAAATAGTGAAATTTGAGATAGCTCTGTCACTCATATTTTAGAGTTTACGAGGCGAAGTGAGCTTTTCTGGGTTGCTTTAATTAACAGAGGGGTTCACTGCCGTGTTGTACCAGCTTGCACCTTCCTTATTCCCAAATACCCATATGGCCTCACTGGATGAGCCCTCCAAGATGTCCTCAATTAGCATAGTGTGATATTTTCCTTTAATCAGTAATACAACTCCTCCAACCATTTTTGATCCCTTTCACCTGAAACATCACAACCCTGGTACTTTGAGTTGCTACTCCTGCCTATCTCTCAACTAAGTTTCTGTAATGGCTACGACATTGTAGTTCCATGTACTAATCCTTGCTAAGTCTTATCTGTTTTCCCTTTTTCGCTTCTTGCACTAACATAAACACACTTCAGACTGCCAGTCCTACAATGTTTGTTAGCCTGTTGATTATTTACTGGTAGAACAGACTCTGACTAAATGAGATACTGTTGATCCTATTTGTGATCTTGGGGATGACATTTTAAAGACAGTGCTGAAGAAGCAGTTCTGGGGTTGGGAGGAGATTTAATCCATTCACAGATTGTTGGACATAGCAGGACTAACTGAGAAAGTAGTTCACAATGATTCTCCATTTTTTTTAAACTGGGGGTAACAGGGTAGAAAAATAAGGTTTTGTTTAAAATTCACTTATGGGCCATGGGCATTGCTGTCTGGCCAGAATGTATTGCCCGATCCTCATTGCCTGTGAGAAGGTAATGATAGCCACTGCATTCCATGTGCTGAGGGGAGATGTGCAACGTCTTTCAGCAGGGAGTTCCAGGATTTTGACCCAGCGACAGTGAAGAATCGGTGATGTATTTCCAAGTCAGAATGGTGAGTGCCTTGAACAGGAATTTGCAGGTTTATGTGTTCCCAAGTATCTGCTACCCTTTGCTCTTCCAGTTGGAAGTGGTTGTGGGTTTGTAAGGTGCTGTGTCAGGATCTTTGGCAAATTTCTGTAATGCAACTTGTGCATCATACACATTGCTACTACTGAGCATTGGTGACAGAGGGAGTTGATGCTTGTGATTGTGATACCAATTGTGGGAGGCAATGGCTTAGTGATATTATCACTGCACTGTCAACCCAGAGACCTAGATAATGTCTGGGGACCCGAATTAAAATCCCACCATGGCAGATGGTGGAATTTGAATTCAATTAAAGTATCTGGAATTATGAATCTAATGATGACTATGAAGTTAAAACTCACACAACACCAGGTTATTGTCCAACAGGTTTAATTGGAAGCACACTAGCTTTCGGAGCGACGCTCCTTCATCAGGTCCTAATGAAGGAGCGTCGCTCCGAAAGCTAATGTGCTTCCAATTAAACCTGTTGGACTATAACCTGGTGTTGTGTGACTTTTAACTTTGTATACCCCAGTCCAACACCGGCATCTCCAAATCATGATGACTATGAATGCATTGTCAATTGCTGGAAATCCCCTTTAGGGAAGGTCTGGTCTGCCTATATTTGACTTCACATCCATAGCAATGTGGTTGACTCTTAACTGCCCTCTGGGAAATTAGGGCTGGGCAATGAATGCTGCCTCGTTAGTGACAGACTCATCCTATGAATGAATAATGATAAATCAAGTAGGTTGCTTTGTCCTGGCTAGTGTTAAGCTTCTTGGGTGTTGTTTGAGCTTCACCCTCTAGGCAACTGCAGAGTATTCCATTACACTCCTGACTTGTGCCTTGTAGATGATGGACAGGCTTTGGGGAAGGGGGTCTTGAGTTGCTTGATGTAGTATTCCAGCCTCTGACTTGGTATTAGAGTCATAGAGATGTACAGCATGGAAACAGACCCTTCGGCCCAACCCGTCCATGCCGACCAGATATCCCAACCCAATCTAGTTCCACCTGCCAGCACCCAGCCCATATCCCTTCAAACCCTTCCTATTCATATACCCATCCAAATGCCTCTTAAATGTTGCAATCATGCCAGCCTCCACCACATCCTCTGGCAGCTCATTCCATACACGTACCACCCTCTGCGTGAAAAAGTTGCCCCTTAGGTCTCTTTTATCTCTTTCCCCTCTCACCCTAAACCTATGCCCTCTAGTTCTGGACTCCCTGACCCCAGGGAAAAGACTTTGCCTATTTATCCTATCCATGTCCCTCATAATTTTGTAAACCTCTATAAGGTCATCCCCTCAGCCTCCGATGCTCCAGGGAAAACAGCCCTTGCCTGTTCAGCCTCTCCCTGTAGCTCAGACACTCCAATGCTGGCAACATCCTTGTAAATCTTTTCTGAACCCTTTCAAGTTTCACAACATCTTTCCAATAGGAAGGAGACCAGAATTGCACGCAATATTCCAGCAGTGGCCTAACCAATGTCCTGTACAGCCACAACATGACCTCCCAACTCCTGTACTCAATACTCTGACCAATAAAGGAAAGCATACCAAACGCTTTCTTCACTGAGCTATCTACCTGCGACTCCACTTTCAATGAGCTATGAATCTGCACTCCAAAATCTCTTTGTTCAGCAACACTCCTTGGACCTTACCATTAAGTGTATAAGTCCTGCTAAGATTTGCTTTCCCAAAATGCAGCACCTCACATTTATCTGAATTAAACTCCATCTGCCACCTCTCAGCCCATTGGCCCATCTGGTCCAGATCCTGTTGTAATCTGAGGTAACCCTCTTCGCTGTCCACTACACCTCCAATTTTGGTGTCATCTGCAAACTTACTAACTGTACCTCTTATGCTCGCATCCAAATTATGTAAATGACAAAAAGTAGAGGGCCCAGCATAGATCCTTATGGCACTCCACTGGTCACAGGCCTCCAGTCTGAAAAACAACCCTCTACCACCATCCTCTGTCTTCTACCTTTGAGCCACTTCAGTATCCAAATGGCTCATTCTCCCTGTATTCCGTGAGATCTAACCTTGCTAATCAGTCTCCCATGGGGAACCTTGTTGAACGCCTTACTGAAATCCATATAGATCACATCTACTGCTCTGCCCTCATCAATCTTCTTTGTTACTTCATCAAAAAACTCAATCAAGTTTGTGAGACATGATTTCCCATGCACAAAGCCATGTTGACTATCCCAAATCAGTCCTTGCCTTTCCAAATGCATGTACATCCTGTCCCTCAGGATTCCCTCCAACAACTTGCCCACCACAGAGGTCAGGCTCACTGGTCTATAGTTCTGTGGCTTGTCCTTTCCACCCTTCTTAAACAGTGGTACCATGTTTGCCAACATCCAGTCTTCCGGCACCTCACCTGTGACTATCGATGATACAAATATCTCAGCAAGAGGCCCAGCAATCACTTCTCTAGCTTCCCACAGAGGTCTCGGGTACACCTGATCAGGTCCTGTGGATTTATCCACCTTTAACCATTTCAAGACATCCAGCACTTCCTCCTCTGTAATCTGGACATTTTGCAAGATGTCACCATCTATTTCCCTCCAGTCTATATCTTCCATGTCCTTTTCCACAGTAAATACTGATGCAAAATATTCATTTAGTATCTCCCCCATTTTCTGTGGTTCCACACAAAAGTTGTATCCATTGGATTTATACATAATGGTAAGGTCCTAGGGAGTGTTGCTGAACAAAAAGACCTTGGAGTGCAGGTTCATAGCTCACTGAAAGTGGAGTCACAGGTAGATAGGATAGTGAAGAAAGTGTTTGGTATACTTTCCTTTATTGGGCAGAGTATTGAATACAGGAATTGGGAGGTCATGTTACGGCTATACAGGTCATTGGTTAGGCCACTGTTGGAATATTGCGTGCAAGTCTGGTCTCCTTCCTATCGGAAAGATGTTGTGAAATTTGAAAGCGTTCAGAAAAGATTTACAAGCATGTTGCCAGGGTTGGAGGATTTGAGCTATTGGGAGAGGTTAAACAGGCAAGGCTGTTTTCCCTGGAACGTCAGAGGCTGAGGGGTGACGTCATAGAGATTTATAAAATCACGAGGGACATGGATAAAATGTTGTGGTTCTGTTCGCCGAGCTGGGAATTTTGTTGCAGATGTTTCGTCCCCTGTCTAGGTGACATCCTCAGTGCTTGGGAGCCTCTTGTGAAGCGTTTCTGTGATGTTTCCTCTGGCATTTATAGTGGTTTGTCTCTGCCGCTTCCAGTTGTCAGTTCCAGCTGTCTGTTGCAGTGGTCGGTATATTGGGTCCAGGTTGATGTGTTTGTTGATTGAATCTGTGGATGACCTACAAAGAATGAAACCTGAAAGCAACAACACCCCCAGATTCTATGGACTACCCAAAGTGCACAAACCAGACATCCCACTCAGACCCATAGTATCACTACCAGGGACACCATCACACAAACTGGCTAAAGAACTACAGCAGAAACTGAAGCACCTGATCAGCGGATCCAGACACTCTATACAGTCAACGCAGGAATTCTTGGACATCATGAGAAATATACACATAGACAAGGAAGAAACAATGGTCTCATTCGATCTAATGGCACTGTTCACCTCTATCGACAAAACCCTAGCCAGAGAAACAATAGCCAACCTGCTGGACATACAGAACAGACAATAGGACGGTGAACCTATAAACAAAGATGGCATACTCAAACTACTGGACCTGTGCCTCACAACACACTTCATATTCAACAACCAAATATATGAACAAATCAATGGCACACCCATGGGCTCACCCATCCCTGGACTCATAGCAGAAGCGGTAATGCAAAGATTAGAACAAACAGTCTTACCGCAAATTCAACCCAAACTCTGGGTCAGATATGTAGATGACACCTTTGTAATAATTAAAAACACAGAAATAGAGAACACACACCGGATCATCAACGCCACACTCACAGGAATCTGATTCACTCGAGAGGAAGAAAAGGACAACCAAGTCCCATTCCTAGACGTGATGGTACAGAGAACACCAAACGGAGAATTCACCACAAAGGTATACAGGAAAGCCACACACAGACCAAGTCCTGAACTACGAAAGCAACCACCCCAACACACACAAAAGAAGTTGCATCAAGACACTGTTCAAAAGGGCCACAACACACTGCAGTACACCGGAACTGCAAAAAGAGGAAGAAGAACACCTATACAATGTATTCGCCAAAAACGGATACCCGCGCAATTTCATCAACAGATGCCTAAGGGAAAGACAACAGAATGAGGACATGCCGCAACCCAAAGGACTAGCCACACTACCATACATCAGGAGCATTTCCGACCTGACAGTCAGACTACTGCGACCACTAGGACTCATAACAGCACAGAAACCAACAGCCACTCTCAGACAACAACTCACCAGGACGAAGGACCCAATACCCAGCATGAGCAAAACCAATGTAGTGTACAAAATCCCAAGCAAGGACTGCACAAAACACTATATAGGACAAACAGGAAGACAGCTAACGATCTACATCCATGAACACGAAACGACACGACCAGCTATCCTTAGTAGCCACACACGCAGATGACAAGCAACATGAGTTCGACTGGGACAACACTACTATTATTGGACAAGCCAAACATAGAACAGCCAGGGAATTCCTAGAGGCATGGCACTCATCCACAGATTCAATCAATAAGCACATCGACCTGGACCCAATATACCGACCACTGCAGCGGACAGCTGGAACTGACAACCGGAAGCGGCAGAGACAAACCACTATAAATGCTGGAGGAAACATCACAGAAGCACTTCACAGGAGGCTCCCAAGCACTGAGGATGTCACCTAGACAGGGGGCGAAACATCTGCAACACAAATTCCCATCTCGGCGAACAGAACCACAACAACGAGCACCCGAGCTACAAATCTTCTCACAAATTTTGAACGTGGATAGGATAAATAGACAAAGTCTTTTTCCCTGAGATGGGGGAGTCCAGAACTAGAGGGCATAAGTTTAGGGTGAGAGGGGAAAGATATAAAAGAGACCTAAGAGGCAACTTTTTCACTGCGAGGGTGGTACATGTCTGGAATGAGCTGCCAGAGGAAGTGATGGAGGCTAGTGCAATTGCAACATTTATGAGGAATCTGGATGGGTATATGAATAGGAAGGGTTTTGAGGGATATGGGCCAGGTCGGTCTAGATTGGGTTGGGATATCTGGTCAACATAGACGAGTTGGACCGAAGGGTCTGTTTTGATGCAGTACACCGCCATGACTCTAAGACTCTGTGACTCTATGTGGAGAGTCCAGTTGAGTTTCTGGTTTATGGCATCCCCAGGATGTTGATTGATGTTGAGTGATGGTAACTCCTGAGACGGTGACCCCAGGTTCTAGATTGTGCAGCCAGGGAAAACATCCTCCCAGCATAGAGTCTGCCCAGCCCCATTAGAATTTTATCAATTTAAATAAGATCATCCACATCCTTCTAAAATCTCCTAAAGTACAGGTTCGGTTAAATCAATTTGTCTTCATTAGATAGTGTTATGCTCAGCTTCAGTATTGTGAAGCTCTGCTGGACTCCTATTTGGTAGATATATCGTCCTTAGGTAGGGACATCAAAGGTGCAAGAAATATTCCAGATGTGGTCTCACTAAGGCCCAGTATAACAGCAATAAGACATTCCTACTTCTGGACTGGAGTCCTCTTGTAATTAAGATCAGTATAACTTAAGTCTTCCTAATTACCTGTTGTATCTGCATGTCGACTTTAATTAACTGGTGTACAAGGACACCCTAAACCCTTTGTGCATCCACATCTCCCAACATATCAGTATTTAAATATGTTCTGCTTCTTCTTTCAATGCTGAAGTGTATAACTTCACATGTTGTATTACATCCAGCATTTCCTGGATTTTTGTTTGTTCTGCCTGTGTGGGTCTCTGAGGCTTGAGTGTGGCAGTGACTTCTGGAATTGGACGTCAATGTTGCAGTTGGTGTATCAATGCTATTCGCCAGGCACAGAACCTTGGAGCAGCTGCCTGCTTGTGCAGCCTTGCAGCCTAGAAGGAACATTGATTATGTCATGTATTTGTCCAGTCACTCAGCTTGTCTAAACCACCTTACAACCTCCTTGCATCGTCCTCACAGTATTCAATTCAGCCCAGTTTAATGTTATCAGCAAACTTGGAAATATTACATTTAGTCTCATCATTCAAATTATTTATTTCAATATATATTTATAGTAAGTAACTGGGGTCCAAACACTGATCCTTGCAGCATCCCACTAGTCACTGCTGGCCACCTGGGGGAAATAAAAACTCATTTAATCCCATGTTGTTACCAGTGTCTCAATCAGTTCTCAATTCACAACAATATCCCATATGGTTTAATTATGATCACTAACCTCTTATTAGGGACCTTATGAAAAGCCTTCTAAAGATTGAAACACACCACATTACCACACGGCACGGTGGCTCAGTGGTTAACACTGCTGCCTCACAGCGCCAGAGACCTGGGTTCAATCTGTGTGGAGTTTGCACACTCCCCAGTATCTGCGTGGGTTTCCTCCCGGTACTCCGGTTTCCTCCCACAGTCCAAAAATGTGCAGGTTAGGTGAATTGGCCATGCTAAATTGCCTGTAGTGTTAGGTGAAGGGGTAAATGTAGGGGAATGGGTGTGGGTGGGTTGCTCTTTGGAGGGTTGGTGTGGACTTGTTGGGCCGATGGGCCTGTTTCCACATTGTAAGTAATCTAATCTAAAACATTCACTGGTTCTCCTTTATCTATTCTACAAGTTGCACCCTCAAAACACTCTGGTAGATTTTTAAAGCATTATTTGTGTTTCATAAATCTGTGCTGGCTTTGTCCATCCCTGTAATTGCATTCCAAATACTCTGTTATCACAGATTTTATAATAATCTCTACTATTTCCCCACTACTGATGTTAGGCTAACTGGTCTGTAACTCTCTATCTTTTTTTTCTCCCTTTTTAAACATTTCTCACCCTTCAATATGTAGGGAGTGCTCCAGAGTAAAAAAATATGTTTTGACAGATGATCATTAAATAATCCAGTATTTCCAGAGCTACTTCCTCCAGTAATGTGGCACGTAGATTCTCAGTCCTTGGTGATTTGACAGCCTTTAACCCCATTAGCTTCTCTTGGCTATTTTCTTACTAATACAGGTTTCCTTTAATTCCACCCTCTCACTAGAACCTTGGTTCCCTAACATTTCTGGGAGGTTATTTGTATCTTCTTAAAGGTAGAACCAAAGTAGATCTTCAATTCTTTGTCCATTTCTTTGGTTCCCTATTATAGTTTTCTGCATTTCTGACTCTCTTTGCTCATCATTTTCTTTTTATATATTTATACAAGCTTTATGGGCATATTTATGTTTTCTGCAATTTTTCTGTTATATTCTGTTTTCCTCCATCAAACTTTTTGTTTTCTTTTGTCAAATTCTAAAATGGTCCCAATCCTCAGGCTTGCTGCTTTTTCTTTTGGTAATTTTAATGTCTACCCTTTGGATCTGATAATATCTATAATTCTTTTATAAGTGATTGAGCCACCTCTCATTTTTGTGCCAGGTAAGAATTAATAATTATTGTAATTCAAACATGATTTCTTTAAATATCAAGCATTGCCTATCCTCTGTCAACTCTTTACTAAGTTTCCTTGCTAATTCTCACCTCATACTCTAACAGTGCCCCTCAGTTACATTCAGGATGTCAGTTCTGTATTTTAAAACTTCACTCGCCACCTTAATGAAGAATTCTGTCATATTATGGTTGATCTTCCAAAAGAATCGCGCACATGATTGTTAATTAATCCTTTCTCATTGCATGGGACGCAGATTAGAATAGCTTGTTTTCTGGTTGCTTTCTCAACATGTTGGTCGAAAAAGCTGTTCTAACTGCAGTCCAGGAAATCCTCCCCAATACTATTGCTAATTTGGTTTGTCCAATGTAAATTTAAGTCACCCATGATCACAGGTGTCTCCTTTCTGTGCACATCTCTGACTTAAAGTTTAATGTTTTCCTTTACATCTCCACTGCTGCTTGGATGCATGTAGACAACTTTGAATAATGTTTTCTCCCCCATGATGTGTTTCTTTTTTATTTCCAGCCGTGCAGATTGCACATCATGATTTTCTGAGTCCGTATCCTTCCTCATTCTTAACATAGGATAAATCAATGCAACCTCACCTCATTTTCTTTTTTAGCTGTTCTTCCTAAATGGCTTTTTAGTTTCCATCCTTAATTACCCTGCAGTCACAATTATATCTTAAGTCATATAGCCATTGTCCACTTGATATGCTGTCTGTGGTCACACACTATTTGGATATTGAGGGAATGGGATCCTCATTGCCAACAATGCAGACTTGACATGCTGTGCTCACAAAGCAATGTTTGTGCAGTCAATAGCATTCTGCACCAAGCATAACCATGCAAAGATAGCAAAACCATATACTTTTCTGACTGCTTCTGTCTGGTAAGATGGTATGAAATGTAATTAACTGTCATTGAATATCCACATCAGTGACCTTCCTTATGCAGCACTTGATATTTTGTCAAATTCTAAAATGCTCCCAGTCCTCAGGCTTGCTGCTTTTTCTTTTGGTAATTTTATATGTATACCCTTTGGATCTGATAATATCTATAATATTGTGATATTTTCAGCTCCAACCTGGAAGGAACCAGACGTGTAAAGGTTCCTCTTGTAGACACCTTCACAGCCGTAGGCAACATGATCCTTCAAGTCATAGAGCTGTACAGCATGGAATCAGACACTTCGGTCCAGCTTGTGAACTTAATCTAGTCCCATTTGCCAGCGTTTGAACCATAACCCTCTAAACCCTTCCTATTCATATACCAGTATTCATACACCCATCCAGTTGTCTTTTAAATGTTGTAATTGTACCAGCCTCCACTGCTCATTCCAGCTCATTCCATACACACACCACCATCTGTGTGAAAAAGTTGCCCCTTAGATCCCTTTAAAACCTTTCCCATCTCACCTTAAACAAAAACCCTGTCATTTTGGACTCCCTCACCCTTGGGAAAAGAGCTTGGCTATTCACCCTATCCACGCTACTCATGGTTTAAGAAACTTCCAGAAGGTCACCCCGTAGTCTCTGATGCTCCAGGGAAAATAGCCACAGCCTATTCGGTCTCTCCCTATAGTTCAAACCCTCTAATCCTGCCAACATCCTCATGAAGCATTTTTGAACCCTTCCAAGTTCCAAGGGTTCCAAGTTTGAACCCTTCCTATAGCAGGGAGACTAGAATTGTACACTATATTCCAAATGTGGCCTAACGAATGTCTGTAGAGCCGCAAAATGACCTCCCAACTCTTATACAAAATGCACTGACCAATAAAGGCAAGCATACTAAATGCCTTCTTCACAATTCCGCCTGTCTGGGACTCCACTTTCAAGGAACTATGAGCTTGCACTCCAAGGTCTCTGTTCAGCGACACTCCCCAGGATCTTACCATTAAGTGTATAATTTCTGCTCTGATTTGCCTTTCCAAAATACAGCACCTCACATTTATCTAAATTAAACTCCATCTGCCACTCGCTTTGACCTGTATAATTTTGCAATTTGTCTTAACTCTGGAAATAGCAGTCACTTGTAGAACTAAAGCAACAGACAAAAAAACTACAGAGGAACCTCAATTATTCGAAGGTCATGGGTGGGGAGTATTTTGTTCGGTTCATCAAATGCCGATAACACAGTTAGCCAAGCATTGGGACCTTGCGACCTTGATTGGATAATCCGAAATTTGGTTAATTGAATGCCGGATAATCGAGGTTGCTCTGCAGGTTAAATTGACCTGAAAGTAGTTAATGTATTAGTCTAATGTGTTGGTTAGGTACCTACCTTCTACTGAACATGTACTCAGGTAATGAAAACTGAAGATGCTGGAAATATTTGGCATTTCAGGCAGAAACTGTGTAGAGAGATTCAAAGTTATTGTTTCAAATTGATTAGCCTTCATTAGAAACAATTCAGCTGCAGAGGTTACGAGAGAACATTAGTTGGACTAGCGAGCTCCAAAACAGCACAATTTGCAAGGTGTTAGATGATGACTGATGTCATAATCTACCTGTTTATCTTACTCATGCTTGATGTTGTTCATGGAAAGAATGTGCAGACATGTCTTGGATGTCATTTTGAAGCCTCAAAGCATTTGTGCTGAGTGTAAATAATCCCAGGATGTCTGAACACTACAGCATACCTGTTAGTTATACTTTCTTAGGTTCACATTTAGAATTGAATCTGCCAGTGCAAAATTGTCACATTCTGAACGTAGGAACATGAGTATGCCATTTGGCTCCTTGAGCTTGTTCATCATTCATAAAAGATCATAACTGATCTATGGTCTAATCCCATATACCTGCCTTTGGCTTGTGTTCCTTAAATTCTTTTGTAGACAAAAATGTACCTATCTCAGATTTAAAATTAACACCTTTAAACTAGCATTAATTGTCGTTTGTGGAAGATAGTTCCAAACGTCTAACACCACCTGTGTGTAGAAGTGCTTCCTAACATCTGTCCTGAATAGTCTGGCCCTAATTTTTAGACCATACTCATTAATTCTAGAATCCTCAACTAGTGGAAATAGTTATCTTTAACTACCCTGTGTTGAAGACTTCGATCAGGTCGGTTCTCAACCTTCTAAATTCTAGAGAAATCATGCCTAATTTACAGAATCTCTGTTCATAACTTAATCCCTGAAGTAAATTGACTTCCTCAAAGGCCAACATACTTTTCCTAAAGTGTGGTGCCCAGATCTGCTTACAGCCACCCAAATGGGGTTTAACCAGTGTTTTGTATAACTACAGAATGCCTATACTCTAATAGTCTGGATGTAAAGGCAAACATTCCGTTAACTTTCCCGATTATTTACTGTACCTATTCTTGGTGTTTTAAGGTGTGTGCACAGGAACCCACATGTGTCTTTGGACATCCACTATATTTAACTTTAGACCACCTACAAAGTACTCTCATCTATCCTTTTTTTGGCCCAAAATGGATAACCTCACACATGCCTACATTGAACTCTAACTGCCACAATTTTGCCTATTCACCTAATCTATCAAATTCCTTAGTGCAGATAATGGCATTAAATTACAATCTGCAATGATTCCTACCTTTGTGTCTTCAATAAATTGGAACATATGACTTTCTATCCTATAAATAATTGAGGATCAAATGTAGATCTATGTAGGGCACCATTGGTCACGTCCGGCCAATTTCAGTACCTTCCCATTATCTCTACTTATTACCACCTGTCACTTAATTTCCCAGATATGTCAGTGACCCTTGTCTCTCATGTGAAACTCTGGATAAATGTGAGGTGATGCACTGGGGCAGCACAAACAATGCAAAGGAATGCATGATGAACCAGAAAGAAAAATTGAAACAACTTCACTCTTAAGAATTCCTGGTGTTGCAGGAATTCCAATAGAGTTGTATTTTATTTAACTACAATTGTTTGTATTTTAACTGCAGGGTGGTTTGCTTAAAGCAAAGTAGTGTAACTGATTGAATTCCATCTGGAACACAGCACTTTACAGTTGTCTTTAAATAAGGTAAAAGTTAGGGTCTATGCCATCTCCTTGTTATATTTGAAGGTGTTTTGGTATGGTCCATAACAAACTGGGTACTCTTGTTGGGTTTTAAATCTCTAATTCTGGGTTGGGTTTAGGATTATTGGATTCAAAGACCGTGAATGGTGAGTGTTGGTGTTTTTGTTTCGAGTATTGCGTTTGGTTGGTTTAAACAGAGTGTGCCTTGTTTAATAATGGCTCCTTCAGCCACTAAGACGTTCCTGGGGGTGGAAGGAGTCAGTTTTGGTGTTTTACAAAAAGTGAGAGAGGCAAAATTTAGGGAACCAGCAAGGAAGCTAAAGTTGGAGATGCTTGTCTCTTTGAGAAAAGGAGAGATAATTGCAGCAATAGTTCTGCATTTACAGTTGCCAAGAATACAATCAGAGTAATTGGAAATGGCTAAAATTCAATTGCAAATGAAGCAGCTTGAATTAGATGCAATAGCAAGGGAAAAAGAAAGAATAGCCCTGGCAGAACAAAAAGAAAAGGAAACAAAAGGATGACCCTACCAGAAGACATGGAGGAAGAAGGAAGTTTGCACTTCAGATGTTGGCAATGAAAAAGGAAAGTACACATAAAATGGCGAAGGTAGAAAGTAGAATTAGTGTGAGGGCAGTGATGAAGAGCAGACCTATTGTAGCCAAAAAAAACTGGTGAAGATCTGTTTAAATATGTCCAAACATTACCAAAGTTTGATGAGAAGGGTGTAGAAATTTTTTCTAACTTCATTGAGCAAGTGGCTAAACAAATGAAATGGTTGGTGACCATTGCTGGTTCAAAACAAAATTGGTAGGTAGAGCTAGTGAAGTATTTGCACCACTATCGTAGGAGGTTTATGGGGAGTATGGTGAGGAGAGAAAAAGCTATCTTAAAGCATATTGAACTAGTGCCAGGAGCCTGCAGATGTTTTAGGAATCTGAAGAAGGAACTTGGTCAAACATGCATAGAGTTTGAAAGGGTCAAACAAAATAACTTTGATAGGTGGATAAGGACATTGAAAATAGATCAGACATATGATACTCAGAGAGATTGTTTTCAGATTCCCTACAGTGTGGAAACAGATCCTTCAGCCCAATAAGTCCACACTGACCCTCCGAAGAGGAACCCCACGACTAGTGAACCAATCACTGTGGGCAATTTAGCACGGCCAATTCACCTGACCTGCACATCTTTGGACTGTAGGAGGAAACCGGAGCACCCGGAGGAAACCCACGCAGACACGGGGAGAATGTGCAAACTCCACACAGACAGTTGCCTGAGGCGGGAATTGAACCTGGGTCTCTGGCGCTGTGAGGCAACAGTTGTTTTGGAGGAGTTCAAAAATTCATTTCCTGAAGTAGTGAGAACTTATGTTGAAGAGGCTAGATTAAAATTGCAAGGTCACCAGCAGAAATAGCAGATGATTGAGTTAGTTCGTACATCAAAGATTGGCTTCCGACATCAATTTTAATCTGAAAGGGATAGAAATTGGGGAAGAAAACAAATCTTCAGGTAGTGAAGGAAAAGGAGACTTCATTGAAGATAATAAATATAGTTTACCCACAGATGGGGGAGGGGCGGAAATAAGAAGTGAAAAATGTAAGTGTTTTCAATGCAGTAAAGTACGACACATGTAGTCGCATGGGAGGATAGCTGTGGTAAAACAAGATAAACCAGTAGGGTTTAATAAAATGGTAAAGGAGATCCCCATGAAAGCTAAAGAGCTACAAAAGAATATACAGCCTGGTCAGTGGTTGGTTAATAAGAAAGTATCAGATCACTTTAAACAATACCTGTGTGAAAGTGAGGACTGCAGATGCTGGAGATCAGAGCTGTAAAATGTGTTGCTGGAAAAGCTCAGCAGGTCAGGCAGCATCCAAGGAGCAGGAGAATCGATGTTTCGGGCATTGTGAGTATGGTTTACTCGTGTACCAGGAGGAATAGGTCAAGAATTTAAATTTTAAGAATATGTCAATCTTTGATGAGGAGGTATGTATTTTGGAAGGAAATTGTCAGAAAAGATGGTAATATGTGGAATTCATGGTGAGAAGAGTGGTGTTCCATTGTATAAGGTGTGTTTTAGAGAGTCCAGTGAAAAGTGGTGGTCAGAATAATAGAGAAGTTCTCTCTTCCAGAGATACAGGTTATACTCAGGAGTGATGTAGCTGGATAACTTGTGGGAATGATGCCTACTGTGGTTGAAAAGCCATTGGGAAATCAGGCAACTTGGTGTTGCAGGAAATACATCCTAGAATTTTTCCTGATTGCATGGTAACAAGGTCAGAAAGTCACAGGTTGAAACAGGAGGAGAAATCAAAGAATAAAGAGAAGGAAGTTGAAGTTCAATTATCAGAAACTTTGTTGGTCACGTAGTTGAGAAAAAAAAAGAACAGGTGGATGTTAAAGTGGATATTTTTAGTTCAGGGAGGTTAGTGGAATTACAACAAAAAGATGGAAATATAAAGCAATTATCAACAAGCATAAACAGAAGAAGAATGTGAGTGCATCCCACTACATATTCAGGCAGGTGAAAAATTGGCAGAAGTTCATCAAGTTGTGTTACTGGTGTTGTTTTGGTTAGCACATGAGGTACCAGTAGGAGGTCATTTATCAATAAGGAAAACTCAAGCCAACATAGAAAAACATTTTTATTGGCCTGGACTGCACAGAGATGTGGTTGAATTTTGCTGGTCATGACACACATGTTGGGTAATAGGAAAACCTCAGTCAGTGGTAAAACCAGTACCCTTAATACCCATTCCACCATTTGAGAAACCTTTTACAGGAGTCTCAATTGATTGCGTAGGGCCCCTTCCTAAAACAAAAAGTGGGAATCAACATTTGTTGACCATATGGATGTGTCTTTTAGATTAGGTAATATGACAGCTAAAAATATTGTAGAAGGTTTACTGAAATATTACACTATATACAGACTACCCATAGAAATACAATCAGATCAAGGGTCAAATTTTAAATCAAAAATTATTCAAGCAAGTTATGGATAACTTAAAAGTAAAACAATTAAAATCAGCTGTGCATCATCCAGAATCACAAGGAACATTAGAAATGTGGCATCAAACTTTGAAGACCATGTTGAGGGCTTATAATCAAGAATATCTAGAGGACTGGGATAAAGGAGTTCCATTTGTACATTTTGCACTTAATCAGTCTATTTGATTTAGGTTTTGGACATGAGGTGAGAGGATCACTGAAATTAATTAGCAAAAATCAGTAAATTAGGAGTTTAGAGACCACATATTTTGGACTATATGTTAAATTTTAGGGAAGGATTAGATAGAGTGGGTGAGTTGGCTACATAGCATTTGAAACTAGCACAACATGTAATGAAATAGTAATCAGGCATATAAAACATTTGTAGTTTTGCAAGTGGAGATAAATATTATTATTACTATTAGTTGTTGATGAACCTTTAAAAGCAAGGTTTAGTGGAACTTATCAATCAAAAGGAAATTGAGTGAGGTTGATTACTGGATAAGAGTGCCAGATAGCAGGAAAGCTGTCACGTGAATATGCTCAAATGATATCTTGTTAGGGATGGAAAGCAAAAGGAGAATGTGGTACTTGAAGAACCAAATCTCAATAAATTTAAGTTTGATGTTCCTCAGATTAAATTGGACAGTGAGGAAATTCTCACACATCGGGATAAATTATTGCGTTACCTTTCAGAGGAAAATTGAAATGGCCTGAAGGAGTTATTACAACACCCATGGGATCTCCGATATCAGGGTTCTTAGCAGAATCTATAATGCAGAGACTCGAACAAACAGCTCTGACAACCATCCAAACCAAACTTTGGGTCAGCCATGTGGATGACACCTTTGTCTCACTAAATGAAACAAATTAGAGGAAACCTTCAAGACCATCAATAATACCCTTCCTGGCATAAGATTCACTAAAGTGGAGGAAAACAACAACAAGCTGCCATTCCTAGATGTCGCAGTAAAACGAATAGCCAATGGGGAACTTCAAACCAGCATCTACGGGAAAACAACACATAATGACCAAATATTAAACTACAGAAGCAATCATCCCAACATTCACAAACAAAGCTGCATTAGAACATTATTTCAATGAGCCACCACACACTGCAGCACAGAGGATTGACGCAGAGCAGAGGAATGTCACCTATATAGTATATTCAAAAGAACAGGTACCCAATGAACATAGTCCAATGATTTCTGAGCAACAAACCCAAACAAGCAGACAAAACACGCCCAGAAACCCTAGCCACTCTCCCCTACATCAAAAACATCTCGGAAATGACTGCCAGACTACTCAGACCCCTTGGCATCATGGTAACCCACAAACCCACCAACCACACTAAAACAGCAGCTAATGAACTTGAAAGACCCTACACAGACAACAAACAAAACTAACGTCATTTACAAAATACCATGCAAGGACTGTAACAAACACTACATTGGACAAACAGGCAGAAAACTAGACACCAGGATACATGAACATCACCTAGCCACAAAAACGACATGACCCACTCTCACTAGTGTCCTTACATACAGATGAGGAAGGACACCACTTCAGTTGGGACAACACATCTATTCTAGGACAAGCCAAATAGAGACACGCACGAGAATTCCTAGAAGCATTGCATTCCAATCAGAACTCTATCAATAAACAAATTGAGTTGGATCTCATTTTCTACCCCCTGAGAAAAAGAACAGGAAATGACATAACATAGGAAATGATGTCACCACAGGAAATGACATCACCAACCCAAGGAAACTCAAACATATAAATAGAAAGTGGGCTACACCACCAGTGCTTCGTTCGGAGGTTCATTGAAGATGTTAGCTAGTATGGTGATGAAACATCTGAAAATGAACCTTCCAGCTCAGCGAGCACACCTACATCCAGAACCTCAACCTGAGCTACAAATCTTCTCAAAACTTGCTAGTTATTACAATCGCATAGAGTAATAGAGCATGACAACAGGGCCTTTGGCTCAACCTGGTCCACGCTGACCATGATGCTTACTCAGCATTGCAATATTTCAACATTTATGTTGCAATTAATGTGACTGCAACAATTGTATATATTGACCAAACCCCTTAACATTTTTAGAAAAATTAAAAATAAAAATACCAGGCTATTTCAATGCAGTTTGTTGTTATAGCAGTCTAATTTGAAAACTATACATGTGGCAGGACGAGCAAACATACGTGCCAATGCATTGTCATGACTTTGATGAAGGAATACGAAGGTGTTCAATGGCCCTCAGCCCTTTGACCTTCCAAGCCTGTGCCGATTCAGATCCTTTATCTAAACCTGTCGACTATTTTGCAAGGATCTGTATCCCTCTGCTCCTTGCCCATTCATGCATCTGTCTAGATACATCTTAAATAATGCTAGCATGCCTGACTCTACCAACTCAGCTATCAAAGTGTTCCAGGCACCCACCACCCTCTGCATAAAGAACTTTCCATGCATATCACCCTTAATCTTTTCCCCTTTCTCCTTGAACTCATGACCCCAAGTAATTGAGTGTCACAATCTGGGGGAAACGCTTCTTGCTATCAATCCTGTCTACACCTGTCATGATTTTGTAAACTTCCATCAGGTCCCCCACCCACCTCCCTCGTTCTAATGAAAATAATCCTAATCTACTCAACCTCTCTTCATAGCTAGTGCCCTCCATACCAGGCAACATCCTGCACCCTCTCCAAAGTATTCACATCCTTTTAGTAATATGGCGACCAGAACTATATGCAGTGTTCTAAAAGTGACTGAACCAAATGTTACAACTGTAACATGACCTGCCAACTTTTGTACTCAATACCCCATCAGATGCATGAAAGCATGCCGTATGCTGCCTTGACCACTCTATTGACCTGCATTTCCACCTTCAGGGAACAATGGACCTGAACACCCAGATCTCTCAGTGCATCAATTTTCCACAGGGCTTTTCCTTTTACTGTATGGTTCATTCTTGAATTCATCTTCCAAAATGGATCATCTTGCATTTGCCCAGATTGAACTCCATCCAGTTCCCATAAACAAACATCAGTTTGTTTGCTCTCTCCACCTTTGCAAAACAAGCTGCTATTCAAAGCTCAAAGTTTGATTCCCAGCTTTGTCTCACAGTCTCAAACCAAAAATGAGAACAAATTAAAACAAACTAATAAAAGTCAAAGCATCATTCGCATAATATATGTCAATGTTCCAGTACACTACTGCGGGTGATGTAAAAGGTTTCATCAACATATTTCTCCCTCATGTCTTGGTAAACATTTACCGCTAAATGAACATCACTTACACAGATTACCTGGCTGTGCATCTCCTTGCTATTTGCTAACAGTGTTCTGCATAAATTAACTCTCCAGCTGTCTTATATTGAAATGTGACTAATTTTTGGTTGAAAAGCAATTTGATATTTCCTGAGGTCATGAAATAATACCATGTAAATAAAAGTAATTTTCCTTTACATCTGTGAAAATAACAGGCATTTGCCCTTGTAGTTAATTGTCTCCTTCCTGAAGACCATGTCCAAGATCAGCTTGAATCCACAGATATATACATTAGTTTCCTTCTGCCTAATCCATAGCTGTGAACATTGAATGTTTTTTTACAAATTCCTTTAGACCAGGTTTGTTCCAGTCTTTTTACCATTTGAAAATAATCAATCCAAGCAAATATTAGTGATAGCAATATGACAAGAAGTATATAAAATTTGCACAACTGTAACACTACCATTACAGCTATTTTACCATGAATCTGAAATGAAACTGCTTTGTAACAATTCTACAGCTCTTGTCAGAACTGACTCTTTATTTCAGATGATGTATATCTGGAGTCAGGACTTTCTACTATTATTTCAGTCTTTATGTGACTGAAAGGCTGATTCCTGACCCACAGATCTTTGGGTACATGACAGGATATCCTATGAAAGACTGTCACACAGACCACAGAATTTAACTGTTTCCTTTTCAATTATCTCATCATGAAGACATTTGGACTCAAAACATGGATCAGCTTGAATGACAGATTTTTACTATTTGAACAATTTATAGTGACCTCCTGGTCATTAATGTCAACACTGCTGCTATTTTTGAGAGTGTCAGAGTGTCTTGTTTTAGTGGTTCTTATTGTTCTCCTGAAACTCTGGCCAATTTAGAGTTGGAAAACAGGACTTCTGGGAAAGACACTTTTCGGTATTTTGGACATATTGTCTAGCTTGTTTTGGAGGAGTTTTTCATGAACGCTCATAGATCTGGCTTCAAGGACAATAGTCTGTGTGATTCTCCACCCATTGCAGCCTGACATGCACATAATTATGTTGTGAAATACTAACCAACAGCAATGTACCAGCTAGTTCTTAAATGAGGGTTTGGTTGAATGGTGCAGATTTTTGTTGAGAGTGGATCCAACATTAAAATCAAACTTTGAGTTCACGGTCACTGGAGAAATTGCAACAAAAAGATCATAAGCTCTAACAGCAGATGAGAATAGTGTTAGCAAACAAAATAAAAATGATTTTCGAAGGGATACTCCCTTGTGACCCTCCTAAAGAAGGAAACTAATCACAAACATGAAGTGGCATCTTCCAGACACACCTAGAGCTTTTACAAAGGTCAGTGGAAGAACTTAATTGGGTGGCAGGTAAAAACACTGTTTCCTAACAGCAGGAAAATTTTTTGAGATTTTCCCTACCTGTTTTGTGTCTGTGGGTATGTCATGAAGCCTCATTAAAAACCCAATTTGCTAGATTTGTGTTCTTGGGCATAATATTCTTATCCAAAGATCAGCAACGGGTGTTATCAAACCTGACTATATATGCTGGAGGTGTACCTGAAAGGATAGACTACATCCTTCTTGGGTCTAGATTAGAGTGGTGCTAGAAAAGCACAGCAGGTCAGGCAGCATCCAAGGAGCAGGAAAATTGACATTTCGGCAAGAGCTCTTTATCAGGACTGAAGGCAGGGAGCTTCCAGGGTGGAGAGATAAATGGAAGGGGAGTTGAGACTGGGCCAAAGAGTACAATAGGTGGATGGGGGTGGGGATGGAGGTGATAGGTCAGAGAGGAGGGTGGGGGAAGGCAGCAAATAATACAATGGGTGGATGGGGGTGGGGATGAAGGTGATAGGTCAGGGAGGAGGGTGGGGGAAGGCAGCAAATAATACAATGGGTGGATGGGGGTGGGGATGAAGGTGATAGGTCAGGGAGGAGGGTGGAGCGGATAGGTGGGAAGGAAAATTGGCAGGTAGGACAGGTCATGAGGATGGTGCTGAGCTGGAAGGTTGGAACTGGGGTAAGGTGGGGGGAGGGGAAATGAGGAAACTGGTGAAGTCCACATTGATGCCCTGGGGTTGAAGTATTCCGAGAAAGAAAATAAGGCATTCTTCCTCCAGGTGTCAGGTGGTGAGGGAGTTGCAGTGGAGGAGGCCCAGGACCTGCATGTCCTTGGCAGAATGGTAGGGGAAGTTGGAATGTTGGGCCACGGGATGGTGGGGTTGATTGGTGCGGCTGTCTCAGAGATGTTCCCTGTAGCGCTGTGGGAGAAGGCGTCCTATCTTCCCAATGTAGAGCAGACCGCATCAGGAGTAACAGATACAATAATTGGTGCATGTGCAGGTGAAACTTTGGAGGTGGATGGCTCCTTTGGGGCCTTTGATGGAGGTGAGGTGCTGCCAAGACATTAACCGCCTCAACCTGTCTACCCCCCCCCCCACTCCAACCTCTTGTCCTTACAACACACAACCCTCCAATCCCGACCTCACCAGTGGATAAAGGGGGTGCAGTGGTAGTTTGGCGCACTAACCTCTACACCACTGAAGCCAGGCGCCAACTCGAAGACACCTCCTCCTACTGTTCCCTCAACCATGACCCCCCCCCATCACTAAAACAATAATCTCCCAGACCATACAGCACCTCATCATCTCAGGAGATCTCCCACCCACAGCTTCCAACCTCGTAGTCCAGGAACCCTGCACTGCCCAATTCTACCTCCTTCCCAAAATCCACAAGCCTGACCACCCCGGCTGACCCATTGTCTCAGCCTGCTCCTGCCCCACCAAACTCGTCTCCACCTACCTCAATACTGTTCTATTCCCCCCAGTCCAGGAACTCCCCACATACATTCGAGACACCACCCACGCCCTCCACCTCCTCCAAGACTTCCGTTTCCCCGGCCCCCAACTCCTCATCTTCACCATGGATATCCAATCTCTCTACACCTTCATCCACCATGACCAGGGCCTCCGTTTCTTCCTCTCCCAACGCCCCAACAGTACCCTTCCACTGACGTGCTCATTCGTTTGGCTGAACTGGTCCTCACCCTTAACAATTTCTCCTTCGAATCCTCACACTTCCTCCAGACCAAAGGGGTAGCCATGGGCACCCATATGGGCCCCAGGTATGCCTATCTCTTTGTAGGCTACATAGAACTGTCCATCGTCTATAGTTACACCAGTACCACTCCCCATCTCAGTCTCTGCTACGTTGATGACTGTATCGGCACCACCTTGTGCTCCCACGAGGAGGTTTAGCAGTTCATCAACTTCACCAACACATTCCACCCTAATCTTAAATTCACCTTTCTGACACCTTCCTCCCCTTCCTGGACCTCTCCATCTCCATCAATGACGACCAACTTGACACTGACATTTTTTACAAACCCACCGACTCCCACAGCTAACTGGATTACACCTCCTCCCACCCTACCTCCTACAAAAATGCCATTCCGTATTCCCAATTCCTCCGCCTCCGCCGTATCTGGTCCCAGGAGGACCAGTTCCACCACAGAACACACCAGATGGCCTCCTTCTTCAAAGACTGCATTTTCCCTTCCCACATGGTTGAAGATGCTCTCCAACGCATCTCATCCACATCCTGCACCTCCAGCCTCAAACCCCACCCCTCCAACTGTACCAAGGACAGAAGTCCTCACCTTCCACCCTACCTACATTTGTATTAAACACGTCATCCGCCGACATTTCCACCACCTCCAAACGGACCCCACCACCAGGGATATATTTCCCTCCACACCCCTTTCTGCTTTCTGCAAAGACCAAACCCTCCGTGACAACTGGTGAGGTCCACGCCCCCCAACAACCTACCCTCTTTTCCTGGCACCTTCCCCTGCCACCGCAGGAATTGCAAAACCTGTGTCTACACCTCCTCCCTCGCCTCCGTCCCCAGAGGAGCCTTCCACATCCATCAAAGTTTCACCTGCATATCCACCAATGTCATTTATTGTATCCGTTACTCCTGATGCGGTCTCCTTTACATTGGGGAGACCGGATGCCTTTTTGCACAGCGCTATAGGGAACATTTACGGCCACCAGCACCAATCAACTCCACCGCCCCGTGGCCCAACATTTCAACTCCCCCTCCCACTCTGCTGAGGACATGCAGGTTCTGGGCCACCTCCACCGCCGCTCCCTCACCACCTGATGCCTGGAGGAAGAACGCCTCAACTTCTGCCTCGGAACACTTCAACCCCAGGGCATCAATGTGGACTTCATCAGTTTCCTCATTTCCGCTTCCCCCACCTTACCCCAGTTCCAACCTTCCAGCTCAGCACTGTCCTCATGACCTGTCCTACTTTCTAATCTCCCTGCCCACCTATCCGCTCCACCCTCTTCTCGACCTATCACCTTCATCCCCACCCCCATTCATCCATTGTACTCTTTGCTACCTTCTCCCCAGTCCCACCTCCCTCCTATTTATCTTTCCACCCTGGAAGCTCCCTGCCTTCAGTCCTGATGAAGGGCTTTTGCCCGAAACGTCGATTTTCCTGCTCCTTGGATGCTGCCTGATCTGTTGTGCTTTTCCAGCACCACTCTAATGTAGACTCAGATTTCCAGCATCAGCAGTCCTCACTTTTGCCTCCATCCTTCTAGATCTGATTTTCTGTATTTAAGGACTACAGCTGTTCTATAATGTGATGGTTGCATTCTTACAACCTCATGTTAAAGAAAAATTGCGCTTTGGAAACACCGCATAAAGTGTTGGCGATATAATCATGTTACAATCAATACAAATTTTAAAAGTTTGCGCTTTAGAAACAGCGTCCCCAATTTGTCAACTTAATTTGTTTTGTTGAAATGCACGTTATAGTAGAACAACTTGTACAGTATTTGAGAGCTCCTCAAACAAATTTACTGTGTAAATGGTAACACTTCAGAGGAATGGCTGCATGTCTGGAATCACTGTAGATTTGGCCACATTTGAACCATAGGTGAAGGTCGACAAGGCCCACTACTCTCACTGACTCATTCAACCAATACTGTCCAAGCGTGTGTCAAATGATCAAGTGAATTAACTTAAAGATGCAATTAAATGAAAGAGAATGCAACCTTAAAGGGGATAAATAGCAAAGGCAAAGACAAAATGTACATGATGCAAAGTGAGGCTTAAGAAACAAGGGTAATGGGGGCAGTAGCTTCAGGGGAATGGATAGCGTAGATTGGGTCAGGCAGGAGAGAGTCTAAGTTGGAGGGACTATGAGGAGTGAAGGTTCAATATTAAAGTTGAACAATGCAGTGGGGTAATTGGTGAACCAGAGATGGGGGAAAGCAATGAAGATAAATTGGGGGTGTGTAAATTTCTGGCGAAAGGGATTGGGTGTAGGGAAAAGGAAGGAATATTTAGAGTTATGTTGAAAAGGCTCAGATTTATAGAGGGTGAGTGAAGGAGGACAGAGCTGGGAGAGTAAATACAATGTAATCTAATATTCTTGGGGGGGTGGTTCAATATACTCTATTGGCAGGAAAGTACAAGCTAAAACATCAAAAAGAAGTTAATCACCAGTAAGTTGTAGTAGCATCAATCTCTATCAAAACAGGAGTGTGGGAATGTACAGTAAAAGGGAAGGTCTGCAGACCAGTTTGTAAGTGGCAAGACAAATAGGCAATCAAGGGTAAAACTTGCGAAACCGGTTATGCGAGTAGTCTCATCAGGTTTTCTCATTGAAGAGATTGCTGAATACAGCAGTCTTTCACACGACACAAAGCCAGCCTGAGGTTACGTCAAACTTGTCAAGATCTTAATTGAAAATCATACACCTCATTTTACATCTGGTTTCGCAGATCCCGACTTTGACGACAGATGTTGCAAGCAATGAATCCAGCTGCAGTGTTACAAATTTGAATTTGAGAAGACAAAGGTGGAGAAGGAGGTAACAGGAATATATTTAGAGGCATAAGACTCGGAGCAGCAGCTGTGCAAAACCAAGATGCAAAGAAGAGGGAACAGAAGAGTGCTGTTGTGCACTCTACTGAGAATAGGTGTATAGAACACATTGCAGCTACCTCTAGATAAGTGAACAATAGTACAGGAAACATCTAATTATGACCAGGGAGGTTGACGTCTGCAACTGCTATATTTGGGAACAGGTGCACTTCCTGTGACCCTGAGGGCCATAGCTGCATCAAACTTCTTAACCATTAGCTTCTTTCAACTGATCAGCAGTTTATAAGTGCATTCGTGAATTTACAGATACCTTTTATTGGAAAACCAAAGTTTGCCCAGCTTGCCGTGAACCTAGACAGTCAAAATGTCCTAGAAATGGGATTTGCAGTAGTTGCTGGGTTTCGGCAGGTACAAGGACTACCGATTGCAATGATTGGGTACTTGGAGGTCCCTGACATTATTTAGCTAGATTCCTAAGCAAGAAAAAAATGCACATACTCCATGTCCAGCTTGTTTGTGATCACAGGCAACAGTTCCTGCAGGTGTATCCAGGAACTGGATACTCATATATCCTGCATAGCTCCAACATTCCTCAAATGCTTGCCTTTACTCTTCATCTCCAGAGCTGACTCAAGGGTGACCAGGGGAACTGCAGAAGGCATAGCTAATGACTTTGGTGTGAAGTCCTCAGACTGATGTCAAGAAGTGCTATAGGGCAGCTTATGCATCCATGAGGGCTATCATTGAACAAATGGTTGGTTTTCTGAAGATGCTGTTCCACTGCTTGAACTGCTTAGGAGGACCATTCTTGTACTTGCTTAGAATAAGCTTCTGATGCTGTGGTTCCTTTCTGTTTGGAGTGTGAAACTGGCAATGAGAGGTAATATCACTGTTGTTTTAAGGCCATCATGTGTAGGCTCAAACAAGTGAGAGACATTCGTTAGACAGGTGGTAAATAGCGGAGATGCATGTCATCCTTCCTTTTTCCTGCTTAATGTTGGTGTGACTACCTGTCTGATAGTTTGCTGGGTTTCTTCTGCGAGTTGGTTATGCAACAGACCACGAATGGACAGACACAGTACAACAAGCCATTAGACAGCAACAAACAAAGAAAATGAAAAAAATTGGACCTACAGAGAAAACTAGACAAATTTACACAAAATAACAACACTGACAACTGGATAAAAAGACTTATCTGACCGACCCTTAACAGACCCTGAAAAAGTAAGAGGATTAAATTACAACTTCCAGGATGCGGACAAGATTTCTTAGCAGCATTAGAAAAAACACTGAAAGACAACCAACTCACAGAAGAAACCCAGCAAACTATCAGACAGGTAGTCGCACCAATATTAAGCAGGAAGAAGAAAGGAAAGACACTCAATACACAAAAAAGGAGAGCACAAGAAAGACTAAAAAATAATATTTTTATCCTACCTGCAGACAAAGAACGCTTGACAGTCATTTTAGATCAAAGAGACTACATTGAAAAAGTGAATGTACTACTTGCGTGAAAATGAACCTTCCAGCTCAGTGAGCAAAACTACATCCAGGCTTATTAATTCTCTCAAAGCACTGCATCCAGTCACACTTCTGGTATGATAGCATACAGGTTGTCTCAGCCATCTCCACCTATATCTACTGGTTCTGCAAAGATAAACACAGATGTCTGTCGAGGAGTGAAAGACTGGCATTGTGATAATGCACTTTTCTTTTAACTGGTGTTACGACACGGGGTAAACCACCCCCTGCTATTTTAAACACAGAAAGGATATACCCCATGCAGTAATCTGTGACAATTTGAGAGACCAAGAACTAACCCAAAGGTCACTATTGAAAGTAAAAATGAACAACTTTATTTCTTAAAGTATAATAGAATAATTAACTAACTATTTACAACTCATTTCTCTAACCTATCTTTTACTTCCCCTTTTATAATACTAGTCTGATAAAATCCCAAATTAAGATTTACTGAAAAATTCAAATTAGTTTTTGTCTCCAGGCAACCAGTGACCCTAGCTGCTGGACCACATAGTGCATTGTATCTTATTCAGGACATTTGGTGCTGTCAGGTCATTCTGCCACTCTCTTAAAGATACAGTACACCCACATCTTCATAACACCTCTCCCCTTAAGAAAAAATTAACCATCATAGTGAAAAGATTGGTTATTTTATTTTCTGTTCCTTAAACACGTTACCCTAACACTGTTTAGTGTAACTGGCAACCTCAATCAAGCCAATCTAAGGAAGGTGTTGTCCAAGTACCACCAGAACATTACTTGCCCCACTAGAAGCCCGAACATTTTAGACCACTGCTCACCACTGTGAAAGATGCCTATCACTCCATCTCCCGCCCTCATTTCGGGAACTCCAGCCACAATGCCGTGTTTCTTCTCCCGGCTTACAGGCCAAAGCTCAAGCAGGAGACCCCCTCGTGGATACAGGTCCAGTGGTGGTCGGAGGAGGCAGAGGATCAACTCTGGCGCTATCTGGAATTGGCTGATTGGGCCGTGTTCAAACAGGCTGTAGGTACCTTGGACGCCACCATCGTCACAGACTTTATCAGCAAGTGTGTGGAGGACTGCATACCGAGGACGTCAATCCGGGTGTTCTCCAACAGGAAACCCTGGATGAATCAGGACATACAGAACCTGCTAAAAACCAGGCGTGAGGCCTTCAGATCAGGAGACCACTCAAATATAAGGAATCCAAGTATGACCTTAGCAGAGCCATTAGAATAGCCAAGGACCAATACCGATCCAAGCTAGAGACCCAGACAGACACCTGGAGACTATGGCAAGGACTGAATGATGTCACAGGTTCTAAAAAGAGACAGTGCAAGATAGCAGACGAAGACACATCCCTCCCAGATTGACTCAATGCCTTCTATGCTCGCTTTGAGCAGTATTTCAGCAGAGAGATAACTCCTATTCTGACAAGTCCTGGAACACCTATCCCAACAGTCACTGCATCAGAGGTCAGATCAGTTTTCCTTCGTGTGAATCCAAGGAAAGCGATGGGACCAGACGTTGTACCAGGCTGTGCACTCAGAGCATGTACAGATCAACTGGCAGAGGTCTTCTCAGACATCTTCAACCTCTCCCTGCAGCAGGCCACTGTCCCTGCTTGTTTCAAGAGGGTCAACATCATCTCTGTGCCTAAGAAGGCTCATGCAGCATGTCTCAATGATTACGCCCAGTGGCCCTAACTTCGGTGGTCATGAAGTACGTTGTCATGGCATTAATCAACTCCAGCCTCCCCACTACTCTTGACCCACTCTAATTTGCTTAACGAACCAACAGATCCACGTCAGATGCCATATCACTTGCCCTTCACGCTCCCTAGAACATCTTGACACCAAGAACAGCTACGTAAGAACCCTACTCATTGACTACAATTCAGCCTTCAACATTGTTATGCCCTCAAGACTGATGACTAAACTTAGTGATCTCGGACTGAGCCTCACTCTCTGCAACTGGATCCTCAGTTTCCTGACCCACAGGCCACAATCAGTGAAAATTGAGGACAATATTTCATCCTCACTAACTCTCAATACTGGAGCACCCCAGGGGTGAGTACTCAGCCCCCACTGTACACACTGCATTGCCAAATACTAATTCCATTTACAAGTTTACTGATGACACTTGGAGGATGTTGTGAGAATACAGGGTGACGTGGACAGGCTGGATGAGTGGATGGATGCATGGTAGATGCAGTTTAATGTAATAAATATATGGTTATCCACTTTGGTGGCAAGAACAGGAAGGCAGATTGCTATCTAAATGGAGTCAAGTTAGGTAAAGGGGCAATACAACGAGATATAGGTGTTTTTGTACATCAGTCAATAAAAGCAAGCATGCAGCTAAAGCAGGCAGTGAAGAAATGGCATGCTGGCCTTCATAACAAGAGGAATTGAGTATAGGAGCAAAGAGGTTCTTCTGAAGCTGTACAGGCCCCTAGTGAGACCACACCTGGAGTATTGTGTGCAGTTTTGGTCTCCAAATTTGTGGAAGGACATTCTGGCTATTGAGGAAGTGCAGCGAAAGTTCATGGGGTCAATTCCTGGAATGGCGGGACTATCATATGTTGAAATATTGGAGTGACTGGGCTTTTATACACTTGAGTTTAGAAGGCTGAGAGGGGATCTGATTGAGACGTATCAGATTATTAAAGGATTGGACACTCTGGAGGAAGGAAGCATGTTTCTGCTGATGGGTGAGTCCCGAGGTCACAGTTTAAAAATAAGGAGTAGGCCATTTAGAACAGAGCTGATGAGAAACTTCTTCACCCAGAGAGTAGTGGATGTATGGAATACTCTGCCCCAGAAGGCAGTGGAGGCCAAGTCTCTGGGTACTTTCAAGAAAGAGATGGATAAAGCTCTTGAAGATAGTGGAATCAAGGGTTATGGGGGTAAGGCAGGAACAGGATACTGATTGTGGATGATCAGCCATGATCATAACGAATGGGGGTGCTGGCTGGAACGGCTGAATCTCCTACTCCTGCACCTATTGTCTAATGACACCACCATAGTTGGCTGAACCTCGAATGGCGACGAAACAGACTATAGATGGGAGGTGGAAGACCTGGAAAAATGGCACACTGAGGACAACCTAACTCTCAATGCCAACAAAACCAAGGAACTCATTATTGACTTTCAGTGGGATGTTACTCATGCCTCCCTACACATTAACAGCATAGAGGTGGAACGAGTGGAGAGTGTCAAGCTTCTGGGAGTGGTCATCCACAACAAGCTTTCTTGGGCTCTTCATGTTGGACGCACTGGTTACAAAGACCCAACAATGTCTCTTTTGCCTCAGGCATCTGAGGAAATCTGGCTTGACAGCGAATACCTTGCTAACTTTTATAGGTGCTCTGTCAACAGCATTCTGTCTGGATGTATCACTACCTGGTATGGCATCTGTACCATTCAAGATCGGAGAAGGTTGCGGAGAGTGGTAAACTCGGCCTGGACAATCACAAAGGCCAACCTCCCATCTATAGAATCCATCTACCAGGCCTGTTGTCAAGGAAAAGCCGCCAGCATTCTCAAAGATCCATCCCACCCTGGCAATGTTTTTCTACAACCTCTACCATCAGGGACAAGGTACAGAAGCTTAAACACATGCACCAGCTGGTTTTGAAACAGTTTCTACCCTACTGTTGTTAGAATACTGGCTGGACTCTCAAACTCTAAACGTTCACCAGTACCTCTGTTTTTGTTTTTGTTTTTGCTGTTGTTTGCTTACTATTTACTTATCTATGCTACTTAACTCGAATGGCGACGAAACAGACTATAGATGGGAAGTGGAAGACCTGGAAAAATGGCACACTGAGAACAACCTAGCTCTCAATGCCAACAAAACAAAACCAAGATTGGCCTGTATTGCTCATAAGACAAAGCTTTTCACTGTGTCTCGGTGCACATGACAATAAACACACCGATAACTTTAAATTCATATCTTTGTGTGTGTGTGTGTGTGTGTGTGTGTGTGTGTGTGTGTGTGTGTGTGTGTGTGTGTGTGTGTGTGTGTGTGTGTGTGTGAGATAACGCATCTGCGATTACATTCTTACAAACCGCAACATGGACGATTTTTAAATTAAAAGTCTGTACAGTAAGACTCCAATGAAATAGTTTTGTATTCTTGTCTCTAAAGTGTTCTAAGAATGTAAGAGGATTGTGATCCGTGTACCTCACTCTCTCCGATGCATTGTTCATGACATACATTAAAATGTTGTAAGGCCAGTAACAAACTCAGCAGTTCTTTTTCGATTGTGGATGTAGATCATCTTCGAAAAGTCACCAATTGGCAGTTCAATCCCATCCTCATCTTCCCGTCCGAGTCCAGCTCCAACTCCTATATCACTAGCATTGATGTGACCTTAAAAGGTTTTGAAAAGTTTGGTGTAGCTAAAACTGATTTGATGGTTAATATGGCTTTCAAATGGTCGAATGCCTCCTGGCGTGGTTCTGTCCACCGAAACTGTGTTCTTCTTCAGCAAATCGGTTAACGGAGCCACTATGCTGCAGAATTTTGGAACAAACTTTTGATGGGATCCACTGAGTGCTAAGAATCGAAGCACCTCTTTCTTCGAGGTTACTCATGGAAATTCCTTGTCTTTGCATTCCGTGGGGTCAACCTTCCATGATCGATGTTATGTCCCAAGAACGTCACCTCTGCTTTCGTGAAGTTGTTTTATTCAAGTTTATCACTAGTTTTCCTTCTCGTAGTCCTTCAAAGAGCTCTGCTGACTGTACCATATGATCTTTCCTAAAGATCACTACATCATCTAAATAGACTGCAGAGTTTGTTCATCTAGCCACAACTCTGTTCATGATTCTTTGAAATGTGGTGGGTGCATTCTTCATTCCAAAGGGCATTACTTTAAACTGATATAGCCTATTTGGGGTTACAAACACAGAAATTTCTTTCGCTGTCTCTGATTAAGGTACCTGTCAGTAACCATGAGTTAAGTCCAACTTTGTGATGTTGTCCAGCTTTCTCGATCCAGTCCTCTAATCTAGGAATTGGACATGTGTTCGATTTTGTAACAGCATTGACCTTCCGATAATCCAGACAGAATGGTCTAGTCCTGTCCACTTTGGGCACTAAGACAATAGGCGAACTCCACTCGCTTTGGCTTGATGCGATGATGTCCTCGTCGAGCATGGCCTCCACCACCATCTGGACCTGTCTGGCTTTGAAAGGATTAAGCTGATTGGGGTGTTGTTTTATCAGAGCAGTATTCCCTATGTCATGTACAATAGCATAAGTCCTCCCTATCTGATTCTACATATATCCTCTACTGCAGTAACATATCTTCCAACAGTGTTCTATGCTCATCAGACAGCTTACTAACCTATCCCACTCCTCAAAGACTTCTTCATTTTTAAATCTATTTTGAGGCAAATCAAAATCCACAGCATCTAGATTTGATTCCTCACTCTGCAGGGTAGTAGCTAGCACCTGTTTCTCCAATTCTTTATCGCTAATATAATAAGGTTTCAACATATTCACATGACGTACTTTTTTTTTGCTATCTGGCATCTTTACTAGATAGTTTACCTGACTCAACTTATTCTCAATTCAATAGGAACCCCTAAACCTGGCTTTCAAGGGATCTCCTATCACTGGTAACAGTACTAACATGTCATCCCCTTAGGAAAATGTCTGAGTTTCAGAGCTTTTATCTGCCACCTGCTTCATTCTATGATGTGCCCTCTTTAGGTGCTGTTTAACTAACTCACCTCCTCGATTTAGTCTCTCCCTCACCTCCGATACATAATCTAAATTTGAGAGCTCCAACTTTGGTCTTGTTAATTTTTCTTTAATTAATTTTGAAGGGCCTCTCACTTCATGCCCGAATATTAACTCGAATGGAATAAACTGAGTAGATTCATTTGGGGCATCTCTAATAGCAAACAATACGAATGGGATACCTTTATCCCAATCATTCGGGTACTCCTGACAGTATGCTCTTAACATGGTCTTCAGGGTCTGATGCCACCTTTCTAAAGCTCCCTGGGATTCAGGATGATACACACTGGATTTAAAGTGCAGTGTACCTAAGCTATCCATAATCTCCTTAAACAACCTAACAGTAAAATATGACCTGTGGTCCAACTGAATCTCTCTTGGTAGCCCATACTGTGTAAAGAAAGCTACTAAATTCCTCCACCACCTTTTTTGCCTTAATGCTCTGTAATGGAATTGCTTCCGGAAATCTGGTAGACACATCGATTATGGTTAACAAGTACTGGTTCCCACTTTTGGTTCGCAGAAGGGACCTACACAATTAATTATAACCCAGATGAAAGGTTCTTCAAATTCGGGAACTGGCAACAAATGTGCTGGTTTTATTACCACCTGTGGCTTACCTACCATTTGGCACATGTTCCTCCTATAGTTTGCAGGTGGTCTTGTGCAGGTGGTGGAGAAGGCTCAGAATGAACATGTTATTAGGGGAGTTAAAGTGGATGACCACTGAAAATTGGGGTTGGTTAGTGTGTACAGACCAGATATATTCCCCAAACCGTTCTGCAGGTTTGCGCTGGGTCTCCTCTACATTGTAAAAAGGTAAAAACAATGACTGCAGATGCTGAAAACCAAATACTGGATTAGTGGTGCTGGAAGAGCACAGCAGTTCAGGCAGCATCCAACAAGCAGCGAAATCGACGTTTCGGGCAAAAGCCCTTCAGCAGGAATAAAGGCAGTGAGCCTGAAGCGTGGAGAGATAAGCTAGAGGAGGGTAGGGGTGGGGAGAGAGTAGCATAGAGTACAATGGGTGAGTGGGGGAGGAGATGAAGGTGATAGGTCAAGGAGGAGAGGGTGGAGTGGATAGGTGGAAAAGGAGATAGGCAGGTCGGACAAGTCCGGACAAGTCAAGGAGACAGTGCTGAGCTGGAAGTTTGAAACTAGGATGAGGTGGGGGAAGGGGAAATGAGGAAGCTGTTGAAGTCCACATTGATGCCCTGGGGTTGAAGTGTTCCGAGGCGGAAGATGAGGCGTTCTTCCTCCAGGCGTCTGGTGGTGAGGGAGCGGCGGTGAAGGAGGCCCAGGACCTCCATGTCCTCGGCAGAGTGGGAGGGGGAGTTGAAATGTTGGGCCACGGGGCGGTGTGGTTGATTGGTGCGGGTGTCTCGGAGATGTTCCCTAAAGCGCTCTGCTAGGAGGCGCCCAGTCTCCCCAATGTAGAGGAGACCACATCGGGAGCAACGGATACAATAAATGATATTAGTGGATGTGCAGGTAAAACTTTGATGGATGTGGAAGGCTCCTTTAGGGCCTTGGATAGAGGTGAGGGAGGAGGTGTGGGCACAGGTTTTACAGTTCCTGCGGTGGCAGGGGAAAGTGCCAGAATGGGAGGGTGGGTCGTAGGGGGGTGTGGACCTGACCAGGTAGTCACGGAGGGAATGGTCTTTGCGGAAGGCGGAAAGGGGTGGGGAGGGAAATATATCCCTGGTGGTGGGGTCTTTTTGGAGGTGGCGGAAATGTCGGTGGATGATTTGGTTTATGCGAAGGATTGTAGGGTGGAAGGTGAGCACCAGGGGCCTTCTGTCCTTGTTACGGTTGGAGGGGTGGGGTCTGAGGGCGGAGGTGCGGGATGTAGACAAGATGCGTTGGAGGGCATCTTTAACCACGTGGGAAGGGAAATTGCGGTCTCTAAAGAAGGAGGCCATCTGGTGTGTTCTATGGTGGAACTGGTCCTCCTGGGAGCAGATACGGAGGCGGAGAAATTGGGAATACGGGATGGTATTTTTGCAAGAGGTAGGGTGGGAAGAGGTGTAATCCAGGTAGCTATGTTGGACAGCCTGAGCACAAACTCTCACAACGGTTCAGGGAACCCCCACCTTCCTGTGGCCATCACTTCAATTCCTCCTCTCGCGCCCCCTATGACATGTCCATTTTGGGCCCCCTCCACTGCGTACACAAGGCCACCTGCAAACACCTCATCTTCTACCTTAGAGCCTACAACTACACAGCCTCAACATTGAATACACCAGTTTCCAAATCTCCCCTCACCCCACCCCATCCCAGATCCAACCCTCTGGCTCAGATCTGCCCTCTTGACCCGACCTACCTGTCCATTTTCCTTCCCACCTATCCGCTTTGCCCTTCCCACTGACCTATCACAATCACCTCCTACCATCATCCACCTATCATCTACCTTTCCCTTAGCCCCACTCCCCTTCCCCCTATTTATCTCTCAAACCCCCCTTCCCTCTCCCCAGTCCTGAAGAAGGATCCTGCCTGAAACGTCAACTCTCTTGCTCTTCAGATACTGTCTGACCTGCTGTGCCTTTTCCAGCACCATGCTTTATGAACTCTGACTCTCCAGCATCTGTAGTCCTCACTGTCTCCTATAGATTATACAATAAATGGCAGAACTGTTAGGAATATTGGCATGCAGAGGGATTTAGGTGTGTAGGTCTACAAATGACTGAGGGTGCTGATGCAAGTGCACAAGGAAATAAAAAAAGGCCTATGGCAGGCTTGCTTTCATTGGAAGGAACATTGGGTATCTGGATTGGCAAGTTATTCTGCAGCTTTATAGAACTTCAGTTAGGCTACACACAGGATATTGCAAACAGTTCTGGCCACTACACTGCCAGAGGAATGTTGATGCTTTGGAGAGGGTACTGAAAAGCTTTACCAGGATGTTGCCTGGTTTGGGTGATTTTAGTTATGAAGAAATGTTGGATAACTGGGTTTGTTTTCATTGGCATGCAGGAGGTTGAAGGGAGACCTGTTTGAAGTTTATAAGGTTCTGAATGATTCAAAAAAAGAGGGTTTTTCCCATGGTGGAGGGGTGAATTTCTAGGGGACACAGATTCAAAGTGTTGGCAGGGGTGGGGGGGGGGGGGGGGGGGGTGAAGTTTCAAAGAGGTGTGCGAGGGAAGTTTTTCACACAAAGAGTGGTGAGTGCCTGGAATACTCTGCCAGAGGAGGTGGTGGATGCAGAAGCATTAGCAGCGTTCAAGAAGCACCTGGATGAACACATGAATTGGGATAGTGGGATAGTGGTCTGGAAGACGGTTTTAGTTTGGAAGGGAAAAATGTGTTAATGAAAGCTTGGAGGGCCGAAGGGACAGTTCATGCGTAATATTGTTTTTTGATCTTCTTTCTCTTTGACCCAGAAACACTTTCCAGGTGAAGTACTGATTTACCTGTACTTCATTTAATCTAGTGTCCTGTACTCACTGCTCACAATGCGGCCTACTCCATACCGCGGAAATGAAGTGCAGACTGGGCAATGACTTGGCAGGACACTTGCATTCTGTCTGCAGAAATGACCCTGAATTTCCAGTTGTCTGCCACTTCAACACATCACAATTTTCCCTGGCCAACATCTCTGTCTTTGGGCCTGTTGCTGTGCTTCAGTCTCACTCAGCATAAACTGAAAGAATAACATCTAATTTTCCCCTTGGGAATCCTGGAACTTTCTGGACTCAATATCAAGTTCAACAATTTTAGGACTTGAGCACATTCTCCAATGTCTTTTCTCCAAATCCCACACACCAGGCCTTGGAATCACATGAACTGCTATATCTAGCATTGTTTTTCTGGCTAGTATCAGTTCTGAAGAAGGGTCGCTCGACCCGAAACGTTGCCTCTAATTTTTCTCCACAGATGTTGCCAGAATTGTGGAGGTTTTCCAGCAGTTTCTAGTATTTTTACCCTTCATGTACCTTCTTGAGAAGTTCTACTTGCACGGTTTTGGTGATAATAATGCTGAATCTGGCTAAAACAACATTTTCCAGTGAGATGTCATTTTCTGGTGGATCAGTACTTCTGTATTGATAGCTGTGTTTACTGGATCTTATGCTGGGATAACATATCTCTTTGTCTTTCTCATCTTCAATTTAAGGTTTCAGTTTTGGCAATACTACATTTGCTCAGTGATCATTGAATCCCTACAATGTTGAATGAAGCCATTTATCCCATCAAATCTGCACCACACCCCCTCCAAAGAGCATCCCACCCAAGCACAACCTGGCTAAAACAACATTTCTGATGGCTAATGCACCTAGCCTACATGTGCCTGGACATCAGGGGGTTAATTGATCATGGCCAAACCACATATTTGGACTGTGGGAGGAAACTGAAACAGCGGGCAGCAATCCACACAGTAATGGGAGAACAGTCCCATTACTAAACAGTCACCAAAGGCTGGAATTGAACCTGAATTCCTGGTGCTCTGAGGCAGCAGTGCTAACCGTTAAACTATCATGCTGCCTTCAATGAATGATCAATGCTTTGATCCTCTGTCTCATGTTTATCCTGGGTCCATAAACTTGAGATAAGTTGGCTATCAGCACAACTTCTCCTCTTGGCTCTTTCTTCAGAGTGAATTTGTAAGGTTGAAATCTCAAAGGTAATCTCAAAAGTCTTGCTGATGCTTTACAGAAACTTATCTTAGTAGATCTGCTCTAGTGGACAATGATCCCTCTCCACTAAGAACTCTCTCACATTGAGATATATATGGAAGTTCATATGTTCATAAGCTGTCCACTAAAAGCTGAGACAAGGTGGGGGGAGGGGAAATGAGGAAACTGGAGAAATCTGAGTTCATCCCTTGTGGTTGGAGGGCTCCTAGGCAAAAGATGAGGCGTTCTTCCTCCAGAAATCTGCTCTGATTTCCCCAGTTTCCTCATTTCCCCTCCCCCCACTTTGTCTCAGTCCCAACCCTCGAACTCAGCACCACCTTCCTAACCTGCAATCTTCTTCTTGACCTCTCCGCCCCCACCCCCACTCCAGCCTATCACCCTCACCTTAACCCCCTTCAACCTATCGCATTTCCAATGCCCCTCCCCCAAGTCCCTCCTCCCTACCTTTTATCTTAGCCTGCTGGACACACTTTCCTCATTCCTGAAGAAGGGCTATGCCCGAAACGTCGATTCTCTTGCTCCTTGGATACTGCCTGACCTGCTGCGCTTTTCCAGCAACACATTTTTCAGCTCTGATCTCCAGCATCTGCAGTTCTCACTTTCTCCTAGTACCAGTGACATAGCCAGGAAAAGGGATTAGGATCTGAAAAGTAAATATAGGGAGTTAGGCTGGAAGCTAAAAGATGGGAAGAATGGAGTAGTAACCTCAGCATTTCTACTGGTACCATGGGCTAATGAGGCTGGGGAACAGAGAGTGAGTGCAGCTGAATATGTGGCTGCAGAACTGGTGTAGGAGAGAGGGCTTCAGATATGTGGATCACTGGGGATACCTTCTGGGAAAGGTGGGACCTGAACTGGAGGGCTACCAATATCCAGGGCGGGAGGTTTGTTAGGGCTCTTCAGTAGGGTTTAAACTAGTTTGGCAGGGGGATACGAACTGGAACTACGGATCAGAGGATGGGGTAGTAGTGAGCAGGCAGATGCAGCATGCAGAGAGTCTGAGGAAGGATAGACAGTTGATAGGGTAAAGTTGCAGTCAGTGTGATGGGTTGAAGTGCATCTATTTTAATGCAAGAAGTGTCAGGAATAAGGGTGATGAACATACAGCATGGATCACTACTTGAAGCTATAATGTTGTGGCCATTACAGTGAATTGTATATCATAGGGGCAGGGATGATTGTTGGATGTTCTGGGGTTTAAATGTTTCAAAAGAAATAGGAAGGGAAGTAAAGGAGGTGAGGAGTGGCATCGCTAGTATCACAGCTGCAGAAAGGGAGGTCATTGAGGAGGATTTGTCTACTGACAGTACGGGTGGAAGTCAGAAACAGAAAGGAGCAGTCACCTTATTCAGAGTTTTCTCTAGCCTCCCCCCCCCCCCCCCCCTTCCCAGTAGCAACAGAGACACGGAGGAGCAGATTGGAAGGCAGATTTTAGAAAGGTGCAGAAGTAACAGAGTTGTTGTCATGGGTGACTTCAACTTCCCTAATATTGATTGGAATCTCCTCAGTGCAAATAGTTTGGATGGAGTAGATTTTGTCAGCTGTGTCCAGGAAGGATTTCTGACTCAATATGTAGATAGGCTGACTGGAGTATAGGCCATATTGAATTTGGTGCTTGGCAATAAACCATGTCAGTTGTCAGATCTCTTGATGGGCGAGCATTTCGGTGATAGTCATCACAACTCCCTGACCTATACTATAGTCATGGAGAGGAACAGGAGTAGATGGTATGGGAAAATATTTAATTGGGGGAGGGAGAATTACAATGCTATTAGGCAGGAGCTGTGGGGCATAAATTGGGAGTAGACATTCTCAAGCTGTGGAGGTTGTTTAGGGAGCACTTGCTGCAAGTGCTGGATAGGTTTGTCCCACTGAGGCAGGAAGAGATGGTAGGATGAAGGAATTTTGGGTGACAAGGGATGTGGAACATCTAATGAAGAGGAAGAAGGAAGCTTACTTAAGGTTGAGGATGCAAGGATCAGACAGGGTTCTAGAGGATTACAAGGTAGCCAGGAAGAAATTGAAGAATGGACTTAAAGAGAGCATGAAAAAGCCTTGGTGAGTAGGGTTAAGGAGAACTCCAAGTCATTCTAAACTTGTGTGAGGAACAAAAGGATAGCTAGAGTGAGGGTAGGGATGATCAGGGATAGTGGAGGGAACTTGTGCCTGGAATCGGAGGGAACTTGTGCCTGCTTTAGTATTCACTAGTGACAGGCACCTTGTCATTTGTGACAACAGCATGAAACAGGCTGATGCGGTCAAACAGGTTGATGTTAAGAAGGAGGATGTGCTAAAAATTTTGAAAAACATGAAGATAGAGAAGTCCCCGGGCCAGACAGGATATACCCAAGGTTTCCACTGGAAGCAAGGGAAGAGATTGCTCCATTTTTGACGATGATCTTTGCTTCCTCAGTCCACTGGAGTAGTACCAGATAATTGGAGGGTGTCAAATGTTATTTCCTTGTTCAAGAAAGGGAAAAGGGATAACCCTGGGAATTACAGACCAGTCAGTCTTATGTCGGTGGTGGGCAAATTATTGGAGAGGATTCTGAGAAACAGGTTTATGATTATTTGGAAAAGCATAATTTGATTAGAGATAGTCAGCATGGCTTTGAGGGCAGGTCTTGCCTCACAAGCCTTATTGAAT
This sequence comes from Chiloscyllium punctatum, assembly GCF_047496795.1. Classification (NCBI taxonomy): domain Eukaryota; kingdom Metazoa; phylum Chordata; class Chondrichthyes; order Orectolobiformes; family Hemiscylliidae; genus Chiloscyllium; species Chiloscyllium punctatum. Next base: position 39,297,399 of record NC_092779.1, read on the forward strand.
TCTTGGAGGTTGTGACAAACCACTTTGATGGTAGAGCAATGAATGTGGTGTACTTGGATTTTAGCAAGGTTCCCAATGAAAGGCTCATTCACAAAGTAAGGAGGCATGGGATACAGATAAATTTGGCTGTCTGGATATAGAATTGGCTGTCCAATAGAAGACAAATTGTGATAGTAGATGGAAACCTGGAGTTCGGTGACCAGTGCAGATTACAGGGTTAAAGGCAGGATTCTTGGCAGTATGGAGGAACAGAGGGATCTTGGTGTTCCCATCCATAGGTCCCTCAAGGTTTCCACCCAAGTTGATAGGATTGTTAGGAAGGCATATGGTGTGTTGACTTGCATTAGCAGAGGCATTGAGTTTTAGAGTCATGAGGTTATGCTGCAGCTCTATGAAACCCTGGTTAGGCCACATTTGGAATATTGTGTTCAGTTCTGGTTGCCTCATTGTAGGAAGGATGTGGAAGCTTTAGAGGTGATGCAGAGGAGATTTACCAAGATGCTGCCTGGACTGGAGGGCACGTCTTATGAAGAAAGGTTGAGGGAGCTAGGGCTTTTGTCACTGGAATGAAGAAGGCTAAGAGGTGACTTGATATAAGTGGACAAGGTTATGAGAGACATAGATACAGTGGATACCAGAGACTTTTTCCAGAGTGAAAATGGCATCACGAGGAGGCATAATCTTAAGGTGACTGGAGGAAGTGTGGGGAGATGTCAGAGGTAGGTTCTTTACACAAAGAGTGGTGGGTACATGGAATGCACTGCCAGCAGTAGTAGTAGAGTCAGATATTTTAGGGATATTTAAGTGACTCTTGGATGGGCACAAGAATGATAGTTTGGTTGTGGAGTAGGATAAAAGGTCGGCACAACATTGAGGGCCGAAGGGCCTGGACTGTGCTCTATTGCTCTTTGTTCTGTGTATGGTTAGTAAGTTTGCAATGACACCAAATTTGAAAATGTAGTGAGTCAGAAGTCACCCTACACCAAGTTGTAGTCCAACAGGTGTATTTGAATTCACAAGCTTTCAGAGCACTTTTTTTCATCAGGTCTAGTGAACAGCAAAGAAGTTTACGTCAGGCGGCGACAAGACCTTGATCAGATGGGCCAATGAACAGAGGAGTGGCAGATGGAGTTTAATTTAGATAAATGTGAGGTGCTGCATTTTGGATAGACAGTTCAAGGCAGGATTTAGTCACTTAATGATCAGGTCCTGGAGAATGTTGCTGAACAAAGAGACCTTGAAGTGCAGTTTTTTAGTTGCTTGAAAGTGCAAAGTAACACATAGACAGGATAGTGAAGAAGGGATACGATGTGTATTAAGTATTGAAGTTGGGAGGTGAAAGTGAGGACTGCAGATGCTGGAGATTGGAGTTGAGAGTGTGGTACTGGAAAAGCACAGCAGGTCAGGCAGCACTGGAAGAGCAGGAAGGTCGACATTTCGGGTAAAAGCCCTGCATCAGGAAAGTTGGGAGGTCATTTTGCAGCTGTGCAGAACTTTGGTGAGGCCACTTTTAGAATACTGGGTGCAATTCTGATCTCCTTGCTATGGGAAAGATGTTGTGAAACTTGAAAGGGTTCAGAAAAGATTGACAAGGATTTTGCCACGATTGGAGGGTTTAAGCTATAGGGAGAGGCTGAATAGGTTGGGGCTATTTTCCCTGGAGTGTCAGAGGCTAAGGGGTGACCTTTATAGAGGTTTATAAATTCATGAGGGGCATGAATAGGGTAAATAGCCAATCTCTTTTCCTTGTGATGGGGGAGTCCAAAACGAGGAGTATAGGACTAGTATAAGAAGGGAAAGACTTAAAAGGGACCCAAGGGGCAACATTTTTCATATGGGAGGGTGATACATGTATGGAATGAGCTGCCAGAGGAAGTGGTGGATGCTGGTACAGTTACACCATTTAAAAGGCATCTCGATGGGGATATGAATAGGAAGGTTTAGAGGGATATGGGCCAAATGGTGGCAAATGAGATAAGATTAATTTAGAATATTTGGTCTGCATGGATGAGTTGGACAATGGTAACAATATCTCTCTCAATGTTGGCAAAACTAAAGAACTGATCATTGACTTCAGGAAGAGAGGAGATGAACACGCCCCCCCCCCCCCCCCCCCCTGCATCCATGGAACAAAGGATGAGAGGTTTGAGCGTGTCAAGTTCCTAGCAGTGGTGATAACCAATAACCTGTCCTGGATTTCCCATGGAGAGGTGACAGACAAGAAGGCACAACTACACCACTTCTTTCTCAGATGGCTCGGGAAATTTAGCATGTCCATACGGACTCTCACCAACATTTACAGATGCACCATAGGAAACATTCTATCTTGGTGCATAACAGCTTGGTACAGCAACTGCTCTGCCCAAGGCTGTAAGAGGCTACAGAAGGTTGAGTGCACAGCCCAGACCATCGTGCAAGCCAACCTCCTGTCCATGGACTCCATTTGCACGTCTCGTTGCGCAGAAAGGCTGCCAACATCATTAAGGATCCATTTTACTCAAGTAATGTTCTCCTACAACCACTTCAGTCAGGCAAAGGATACAAAATCTTGAACACACCAACAGCTTCAAGAACAGCTTCTTCCCTGCCATTATTAGACTCCCAAGCTTCAAATAATGCTGATCTTATTAATGTTGGTCTTGTCTCGCTTAGGTCCTGTGTGGTGTAACCTGTAGGCCTTACTCTGACCAAGTCTTTTTCACTCTGTGATCTGCATATCCTTGTTTTAAATGATCTGCCTTTACTGCTTGCAAATATGCCAATCAATCAAATCAAATCAATCAATCAAAAGGTCTGTTTCCATGTTGTACAGGTGTAGAACTCTATGACCCTAAATGTCCAAAAGACCTCTAATATTACCAATATTAGTCATAACAAAGCTAATACAGCATGCTTACAGTTACCATGCCTCTCTATGCACTATAGAGTTTCTATGGTAGCTTCAACACTGACTAATTAGAGTATGAGATAGAATACATGCAAGACTCATTGTCCAAAAAGCTGATTGCTGCTTTCAAAGCCATTCTCAAAAGGGTTTGCGATAATAACAATCAACTAGAAAATAAATAGCTGTGTTATATTCAAAATGCCATGAAATATTTTGAATTTGATGCGCATCTATTGCATCGAATCCCTACAGTGTAGAAACAGGCCCTTAAATGCATTGAGTCCACTTGGGCCCTCTGAAGAGCTTCACACCCAGATCCAATCACCTACCCTATCTCTGTATTCTCCATAGCTAATTCACTTAGCCGACACATCAGTGGAGACTATGGCCAATCCACCAAAGCTGCACATCTTTGGACTGTGGGAAAAACCAGAGCACCTGGATGAAACCCATGCAGACACAAAGAGAATGTGCAAATTCCACACAAATTCGAGGCTGGAATTGAACCCAGGTCTCTGGCATTGTGAGGCAGCAGTGCTAATCACTGATCCACCATGCCACTGTCATTATTGCATTACCATTAAACATAAACCTGCTCTTGCAGTTAGTGATTGTGAAAGTTCTTTCACCATTTATTTTCTCACCAAAGTTGAACGGACTTGGCTTAAGCATCATAGATGTGATTATGAAAGAGTAATAGTCTTGAATAGGTAAGATGAAATAGGGCATAAATAAGTTGCAGGAAGCATTGGTCATTTGTGCAGAGATTGTCCAGATTCATGGGTTGATGAAGGGATTGTCTGCGAAGGTGGAAAGAGGGTCCATATTCAATGCAGTGCATTGGATAGTGCAGAATATGATTTATTACCTATACCCATATTTAAATGTGTTTCAATAGGTTTTTGGCACCTCTACAGTATTTATATGTGCAATTGTTTTGTATTTCTGATGTATATGTATAACTGATAAAATAGAGGCTGCTAACATTTTCTATCCACTATGATGCACAATAGTTAACTATTCTATCTTGGCAACTTTGCTGTGCTATGCTTCCAGTCTGTATGTTCCCAGAATTGGTTTGGAAAACATAGTTTCCTCGAGGCAAAAATGTCACCATAAATGTTACATTTAATTTTGTCTTTTTGAACTTTTTGGTAGAGTTTGCTTACCTGTTGTCAGTTCAGCTCTCCAGCCGTTATGGACTGCAATCTCTGTTAGTTCCCTTATGAGTGCCTATCACTCCTTGCATACTCTTTCTTAATTTCTTACAGCCCTGATGTTGTGCCCCAGCATCGTCCTAATTTGCTTCACACTCAGGTTAGCACAGTTCCCTGTCTCTGTCATTCTCGTTTCTATCCCTCACTTAGACACTGTTTTAGTCTACCTTTGGCTACTAGTAGCACCAAAGTCAATTATTCTTTTCTGTCTTTGCTATTTCTCAGCACTGATCTGGAAATGGCACTTCATTTTAAAAAGGATCTATTTTGTTGTTAACTTAGTGTTCAGAAAAATCTGTGACACAGGTATAATGAGTTATACTCATCAGGTGGCACCAAATCGGGCACAAATAGGACACAGAACATAGGGAATGATACAGTGATTAACTTCATACAGTGATTGACTAGAATTGTGGGTTGGATTTGATGAAGGGGCTAGTAGGGCAGGAATGAATAAGTGCAGTGTAATAAAGAGTGCAAATTGTCATTTATGGAAAGGCCTTGGACAATGGGCTAAATGGAAGGCACAACTACAGGAGAGTGAAATATAGAGACTGAGCAGAAGATATGTTGAAAGTGCATACAAAGCCCAGGGGACTACATAAGACCACTGTACCAGACTTGCATTTCTTGCACCTTCCTGGCTGTGTGCAATGGAACAGAATCAGTTATCAGTAAGTTTTGCATGCATGCTCAACTGAAAGTGAATGCAGCAGAACATCATGTAGAAATCAACTATAATGTGTTTTACAAGTAGTTCAAAAAATCTGATTGGAGGTAAAGGTTGCTGAAAGCAGGACATGAATGTAATTTCCAAGACTGAGGATGAAATAGAATAACAATAATAGGAGATTTGAGCTAGTAGGAAGAAAATTGATTATGAAGGTAAATTGGAAAAAAAAATGAAAACAAATCACATGAGTTTTTGTGGATATGTATATGTATAAAGAGTATGTTTGCTGACATTAACAATCCACCGATAATTGCCAACTGCACACGCGCATCTGATTTTTAAAAACCTGATTTAAATTCTTGTGAAAAGTGTCAAGCGGAATAGATTTTTAAATTTATGAACGTATTCAGTTCTCTTAATTTTTATGCATTTGCCAGATTTTATTGTTGTCTTTTAATATATCTTAGGTGTCAGCAGACATAGCCTTTGTCTGGAAGGAGAGTAGTGAAACATTGGGACCTTCGGAGGGTATGATTGGTAAATTGATAATGAAGAACAGGGAAATGGCAACTAATTTAAACTAATACTTTGCATCTGTCTTCACAGTGGAAGATACTGTAAACTTCCCAAAGGTAGCAGGTAACCAAGGTGCTGATGTGAAAAACACTTGTAACAGTTTTTATTACAAGGGACAAAGTCATAGCGTCGTAAAGATGTACAGCACGGAAACAGACCCTTCGATCCAACTCGTCCATGCTGACCAGATATCCCAGCCTAATCTAGTCCCATTTGTCAGCACTTGGCCCATATCCCTCTAAACCCTTCTTATTCATATACCCATCCAGATGCCTTTTAAATGTTGCAATTGTACCAGCCTCCACCACTTCCTCTGGCAGCTCATTCCATACACATGCCATCCTCTGCATGAAACAGTTGCCCCTTAGGCTCCTTTTATATCTTTCCCCTCTCACCCTAAACTTATACCCCTAGTTATCGACTCCCCTGCTTCAGGGAAAAGACTTTGCCTATTTATTATATCTATGTCCCTCATGATTTTATAAACATCTGAGGTCACCCCTCAGCCTCCGACGCTCCAGGGAAAACAGCCCAAGCCTATTTAGCCTCTCCCTATAGCTACAATCCTCCAACCCTGGAAACATGCTTGTAAATCTTTTCTGAACCCTTTCAAGTTTCACAACATCCTCTTGATAGGAGAGAGACCACAATTGCACACAATACTTCAAAAATGGCCTAACCGATGTCCTGTACAGCTGCAACATGACCTTCCAACTCCTATATTTGACCAATATAGGAAAGCTTACCAAACTCCGCCTTCACTATCCTATCTACCTATGACTCTACTTTCATGGAGCTATGAACCTGCACTCCAAGGTCTCTTTGTTCAGCAACACTCCTTAGGACCCTTATCATTATGTATATAAGTCCTGCTAAGATTTGCTTTCCCAAAATGCAGCACCTCACATTTATCTAAATTAAACTCCATCTACCACTTCTCAGCCCATTGGCCCATCTGGTCAAGATCCTGTTGTAATCTGAGGTAACCTTCTTCATGTCCACTACGCCTCCAGTTTTGGTGTCATCAGAAAACTTATTAAACTATATCTCCTTTTTTCATATCCAAATCATTTCTATAAATGACGAAAAGTGGTGGACCCAGCACTGATCCTCCAAGGTATTTGACAAACTAACGGGACTAAAGGCAGACATATTACCAGGAGCTGATGGCTGACATCCAAGGGATTTAGAGGAAATTGTTGCAAAGTTACTGGAGGCACTGTTTGAAATATTCCAGAACTCACTAGATTCTGGAAGTCTTCCAGTGGATTGGAATGTTGCCCAGTTCAAAATAGGAGGGGGACAGAAAACAGGAAAGTATAGGCCAGTTAGCCTAATATCTGTTGTTGGGAAAACGCTAGAGTTTGTTATTAAGGACAAAATAGCAGGGCGTTTATAAAAGCTTAACACCATCAAACAGAGTCAATCTGGTTTTGAGAATGGGAAAACATGTCTGACGAATTTTCTGGAGTTCTTTGAGGATATAACAAGCAGACTTGATAAAGGCAAACTAATGGATGTAATGTATTTGGACTTGTTACCTGAGTTGGCTGAACAGCCAGTTTGCAATGCAGAGTGATAGCAACAGCATAGTTCTCAACCGTTTCCCTTCATCTGAGGCATAGCAACCCTGAGGTTAAACCATCACCATGAGAGAGCAGCTCTTTGGTCTGGTAAGATGATGGTGACATTACTTTTACCTTCCCTCAGAGGGTAGTGAATATCAGATTTGTAGAGTTTGGATCACTGAAAGTATTTAAGGAGGAAGTAGATGTTTGAAAAATTGGGCATTTGAAGGCTATGTTCAGCTGTCATGAAAGTGGAATTGAGGTCTGTGGAAGATCAAACTTGAGGGGCTGAGGGCCTGCTCTTAGTCTTGCTGCTTATGTTCTGTCTACTCCCAAATGAAATAGCAAGAAGAACTAAGAAGAGTTGAAAACGCAACAAAATTATTATGTATAAGCAGCCAAGCATAAGAGAAGAATGAAAATAAAACAAACATCTCAAATGCTGATGAAGAGTTACTGGGCTAAAAATGTTAACTTTGTTAAGATGCTGCAAGACTTGCTGAGTTTCGTCAGCAATTTTTGATACAAAGAAGAACTGCTGGATCTATTGATAGGAAATTTACCATAATAAATAAGAGATGTAAGAGCAGGGAAAAGTTAAAGAATGAAGCACAATACAGTACTCTTCAACCCACCAAGACTATGCCAACACATGATGTCTTTCTAAACTAAAGAACTATGCCTCTCTACTGTCCATATCCCTCTGTTCGTTGCATATTCATATATCTGTCAAGATACCTGTTAAATGTTGTCACAGTAACTGCCTCCACCTCCAGGCACTGGCCACCCTCTGTGTAAACATAAAAAAATTCCCTCTCACATCTCATTTAAACTTAACCCCTTTTGCCTTAAACTTATGTCCCCTAGTGATTGATATTTCTACCTTGGGAAAAAGACTCTTGGCAATTCATTATATCCATGCCTCTCATCATTTTGTAAACTTCTATCAGGTCACCTCTCAACCGTTGATGTTATGTAAAAGCAAACCAAGTTTGTCCTCATGGCTAATATTATAGTCAACAATGTTATAGACAAAAAAAAAAAGGGGATGAGGTCTTACAAGCAGTATTTAGGGAGTTAGGAGCCAAGTTAAAAAGTAGGATCTCAGAGGTAGTAATCTCAGGATTGCTACAAGTGCCATGTGCTAGTCGGAGTTGAAATGAAAGAATAGACAGGATGAATACATGGATTGAGAAATGGTGCAGGAGGGAAGGGTTCAGATTTTTGGGACATTAGGACCGGTTCTGGGGGAGGTGGAACTATTACAAATTGGACGGTCTACACCTAGGCCGGACTGGAATCAATTGCTTGTGTGTGGTTTTGCTAACATTGTTGGGAGGGTTTAAACTAACGTGGTCATTGGATGGGAACCAAATGAAGAATTTAGCAGACAGTAAGGAGGTAATAACTAATGTCTATAAGGAACTAGATAATAAAGTCAGTGTAATTAAGTGGCAAAGTCTCCGGGGAGCAGATGATGAATGCAAAGGGACTAGTTGTCTGAGGTGCATTTGTTTTAATGCAAGAAGTGTAGTAGGTAAGGCAGATGAACATATGGTTTGGATTAATACCTGAGAGTATGATGTTATTGCTATTACAGAGACTTGGTAGGGGGAAGGGTTAGGGCAACTAAATATCTCAGGATATCGATGCTTCAGGTGGGATAGAGAGGGAGGTAAAAGGGGTGGGGGAGTTGCATTACTGGTCAGAGAGGATTAGATTAGATTAGATTACTTACAGTGTGGAAACAGGCCCTTCGGCCCAACAAGTCCACACCGCCCCGCCGAAGCGTAACCCACACCATACCCCTACATCTACATTTACCCCTTACCTAACACTATGGGCAATTTAGCATGGCCAATTCACCTGGCCTGCACATCTTTGGACTGTGGGAGGAAACCCATGCAGACACGGGGAGAACGTGCAAACTCCACACAGTCAGTCGCCTGAGGCGGGAATTGAACCCGGGTCTCAGGCGCTGTGAGGCAACAGTGCTAACCACTGTGCCACCGTGCCGCCCACATAATTACAGCTCTGCTGTAAGAGGGCACTATGGAGGACTCAAGCAGTGAGGCAAAATGGGCAGAGCTCAGAAATAGGAAGGGTGCGGTAACAATGTTGGTGCTGTACTACAGGCCTCCCAACAGCGATGTGCGATAGAGGTACAAATATATAAACAAATTAAGGAAAGATGTAGGAGCAACAGGGCGGTAGTGATAGGAGATTTTAATTTTCCCAACATTGACTGGGATTCACTTAGTGTTAGAAGTCTAGATGGAGCAGAATTTGTAAGGAGCATCCAGGAGGGTTTTCTGTTTTCTATGCAAATAGTCTAACTCAGGAAGGGGCCATTCTGGACCTGTTGTTGGGGAATGAGCCTGGCCAGGTGGTTAAAGTTTCAGTCGGAGATGACTTTGGGAATAATGATCACAATTCCGTAAGTTTTAGAATATTCATGGATAAAGATGAGAGTGGTCCTAAAGGAAGAGTGCTAGATTGGGGAAAGGCCAACTATACCAAAATTCAGCAGGAGCTGGGGAATGTAGATTGGGAGCAGCTGTTTGAAGGTAAATACACATTTGATATGTAGGAGGCTTTTAAAGGGAGGTTGATTACAGTGCAAGAAAGACATGCTCCTGTGAAAATGAGGGAAATAGCAAGATGAGGGAACTGTAAATGACATATGAAATTGTGAGACGAGCTAAGAGGGAAAAAGGAAGCATGCATAAGGTCTCAGCAATTCAAGACAGTTGAAGATTTGGAAGGATATCGGGAAGTTGCCCCCTTGTTTAAGAAGGGTAGCAGGGATAATCCAGGTAATTATACACCGGTGAGCCTGACGTCAGTGGTAGGGAAGCTGCTGGAAAAGTTACTGAGTTATAGGATCTATTCCCATTTGGAAGAAAATGAGCTTATCAGTGATAGCATGGTTTTGTGTAGGGAAGGTCATGTCTTAGCAACTTAATAGAATTCTTTGAGGAAGTGACAAAGTTGATTGATGAGGGAAGGGTTGCAGATGTCATTTACATGGACTTTAGTAAGGTGTTTGATAAGGTTCCCCATGAAATGCTGACGGAGAAAGTGAAGTCACTTGGAGTCCAGGGTGTACTAGCTAGATGGATGGGGTCCAGGGTGTACTGGCTGGGCAGTAGGAGACAGAGAGTAGTCATGGAACAGAGTTTCTCAAAGTGGAGAATGGTGACCAGTGGTTTTCCCGAGAGACCCATGCTGGGACCATTGTTGTTTGCGATATACCTAAATGATTTGGAGAGGGTATAGGCAATCTGATTAGCAAGTTTGCAGATGACAATAAGATTAGTGGAGTACTAGATAGTGAAGGGGACTGTTAGAGAATACAGCAGAATATAGATAGATTGGACCGTTCGCAGAGAAATGACAGATGGTGTTCAATCTGGGCAAATGTGAGGTGATGAATTTTGGAAGATCCATTTCAAGAGCGAACAATACAGTGAGTGGACAAGTACTGGCGAAATTTGATGTACAGATAGATCTGGTCTCCTTCCTATCGGAAAGATGTTGTGAAACTTGAAAGGGTTCAGAAAAGATTTACAAAGATGTTGCCAGGGTTGGAGGATCTGAGCTACAGGGAGAGGCTGAACAGGCTGGGACTGTTTTCCCTGGAGCGTCGGAGGCTGAGGGATGACCTTATAGAGGTTTACAAAATTATGAGGGTCATGGATAGGATAAATAGGCAAAGTCTTTTCCCTGGGGTTGGGGAGTCCAGAACTAGAGGGCATAGGTTTAGGGTGAGAAGGGAAAGATATAAAAGAGACCTGAGGGTCCTACTTTTTCACGCAGAGGGTGGTACGTATATGGAATGAGCTGCCAGAGGTAGTGGTGGAGGCTGGTACAATTGCAACATTTAAGAGGCATTTGGTTGGTTATATGAATAGGAAGGGTTATGAGGGATATGGGCCGGGTGCTGGCAGGTGAGACTAGATTGGGTTGGGATATCTGGTCGGCATGGACGGGTTGGACCGAAGGGTCTGTTTCCATGCTGTACATCTCTATGACTCTATCTGGGAGTTAAGTTCCATTGTTCCAGTGCAGGTCAATAGAGGGGTCAAAAAGGCATGCTTTCTTTCATCGGATGGGATATTGAGTACAAGAGTTGGCCGGTCATATTACAGTTGTATAAGACTTTGGTTTGGCCCCATTTGGAATACTGTGTACAGTTCTGATCACAACATTACCAATAGGACGTGTATGCTTTGGAGCGGGTGCAGAGGAGGTTCACCAGGATGTTGCCTAGTATGGAGGGTGCTAGCTATAAAGAGAAATTGAATAGATTAGGATTATTTTCATTGAAATGACGGAGGTTGAGGGGAGACCCAATTGACGCCTACAAAATCATGAGAGGTATAAACGGGGGCACAGTAAGAAACTTTTTTCCAGAGTGGAGGACTCAGTTAGTAGGGGTCACGAGTTCAAGGAGAGAGTGGAAACGTTAAGGGGAGATATGCGCCAAAAGCTCTTTACGCAGAGGGTGGTGGCTGCCTGGAATGTGATGCCAGTGGAAGTGATAGAGGCGGGCACGATAGTATCATTTAAGATGGATCTAGACAGATACATAAATGGGCAACAAGCAGAGGGATACAGACCCTTAGAAAATAGGTGACAGGTTGAGATAGAGGGTTTGGATCAAAGCAGGCTTCGAGGGTCAAAGAGCATGTTCCTGTGCCATGATGTTCTTTGTTCTCTCCAAACCAGACCACGTCCGGGTAAACCATTTTTGTACCCTCTCAAAGCCTTCATATCCTTATGGTAGTATGGCAACCAGAACTATATACCGTACAAAACACTGGTAAGGCCGCACATGGAGTATGGCATGCAGTTCTGCTCACTGCATTATACAAAGGATATGGAATCTTTAGAAAGGGCTCAGAGGGGATTTACTAGGATGTTACCTGGTATGGAAGGACTGTCTTACGAGGAAAGGCTGAGGGAACTGAGGCTGTTTTCGTTGGAGAGAAGAAGGTTGAGAGATGACTTAATTGAGACGTCTAAGATAATCAGAGGGTTAGATAGGGTGGATAGTAAGAGGCCTTTTCCTCAGTTGTTGAAGGCTAACATGATGGGACATAGCTTTAAATTGAAGGGTGATAGATTTAGGACAGATAAGTAGAATCTTCATTCAGAGAGTAATAGGGGTGTGGAATGGCCTGCCTGCAACAGTCGCAGACTCGCCAATGTTAAGGGCATTTAAAAGGGCATTGGACATTCATATGGGTAATAATGGAACAGTGTAGGTTAGAGGAACATCAGGTAATTTTTACTGGTTGGCGCAACATCGAGGGCTGAAGGGCCTGTACTGCGCTGTAACATTCTATGTTCTATGTTCTATTCCATATGTGGCTGAACTGAAGTTCTTTACAGCTTTATTGCAACATGACTTGCCAATTTTTTTACACTGCCCTAATTGATGAAGGCACATGTTATATGTACTTTCTTTATCATCTTATCCACTTGTGTTACCACTTTCAGAGAACAGTGGACCTGTTCACCCTGTTCACTCTGTATGTTGATGCTGCTAAAGATTCTGCCATTTACTTCCCTCCTACAATAATCTCCCAAAACATATCTCATTGCATTTGACCAGATTAAACTCCGCCTGCCATTTCTCCACCCATGTCTTTAGTCTATCCATATTCTGCTGTATCCTCTGGCAATCATGTTTACTATATGTCGCTCCCCCAATCTTTGCCGTCTACAAGCTTACTAATTGGACTACTGACATGCTGCTCCAAAAGCATTCGTATATATTTCAAAAAGCAGGGGTAACAACACTGATCAAAGATCTCCAATCTCTACGCTGCTACTCTGTCTTCTATGATTAAGCCAGTTCTGTATTCATCACCAGTTCACCATGGATCCCATTTGACTTCATCTTTTGTATCAGCCTGCCTTAAGGAACCTTGTCAAAGGCCTTGAGAAAGTCCATGTGGGCAGCATCTAGTACCCAGCCCTCATTAATCATTCTTCTCACTTCATCAAAAAAACTCAACCAAGTTTGTGAGACATGACCTTCCCTGCACAAAGCCATGCTGCTCATCACTTATAAATTCATGTTTTTCCTTCTTAAATAAAAAACAATATTGGTTATCTCCAATCCTCTGGGACTTCTCCTGTGACTAAAGAGGATAAAAAGATTTTCTTCAAAACCCCAGCAGTTTTCTGAACAGCCTCCCTCAGTGATTTGGGATAGTTCCTATCAGCTCCTGGGGAACGTGTCTACATTATTGCTTTTCAAAACAGCCAACACCCTGTATTGACATGCCCAAGAATATCAACATACTCCTCCTGAGACTCACCATCCATCATGTCCTTTTCCTGTCTGAATACCGCTGCAAAGGATTCATTGAAGAGCTCATCCACTTCTTCCGCTTCCAGATATAAATTCCCTCCTTTTTCCTTCAGTGGATCTACCCTTTGCCAAGCTAACCTCTTGCTCCTTTTCTATGTCCAGAACACCTTTGGATTTCCTTAATCCTATTTGCCAAAGACATTTTCTGGCCCCTTTTACCCTTGCTAATTTCTTGTTTGAATTCTTCCCTGCTCTCTTTGTAGTCTTTGAGGGCTCAGTCTGTCTTCAGTATCCTAAACTTTACGTATGCCTACTTTTTGTTTTTAACTAAGTTTTCAATTTCACTTGTCATCTAAAGTTTCTGAATCTTGCCATCCCTATCCTTAATTTTCCCAGAAATGTGCAAGTCCTGAACTCTTATCAACACTAGCCTTTAAGAGATTCCCACGTTCCGAATGTGAATTTTACATTCCCCAGTTCCTGCCTAAAATTGTGGTAGTTAACCTGCTGCAGTTTAATCCTTTCACCAGAGTACTATTCTTTTCCCGATCCATAAGTAATTTAAAACTTACAGAATTATAGTCACTGTTCCCAAAAAGCTTCCCCAATGAAATTCCCATCACCTGGCTAGATTCATTCTCCAATATCATGTCTAGTATGGCCCCTTCCCTAGTTGGACTACTTATATGTTGTTTAAAGAAAATCTGTCCTAAACACAACTACCAAATTTCCCTCCCATCCAAGCACCTTGCCACTAAGTGAGTCCCTGTCAGTGTAGAGGAGGTTAAAATCACCCACCATCCATCAGCGGCACAATGGCTCAGTTGGTGCCATAATGGCTCAGTGGTTAGCACTGCTGCCTCACAGCACCAGCAACCTGGGTTCGATTCCAGCCTCAGGCTGGAGTTTGCATGTTCTCCCCATGTCTGCGTGGGTTTCTTGCGGGTGCTGTGGTTTATTCCTACAGTCCAATGATGTGCAGGTTAGGTGAACTGGCCATGCTAAATTACCCAGAGTGTTCAGGGATATGTAGGTTAGGTGCATCATTTGTGGAAATGTAAAGTAATAGGGTAGGAGAATGTGTCTAGGTAGGATATTCTTCAGAGGGTCAGTGTGGGCTTGTTGGGCCAAATGGTCTGTTTCCACACTGTAGGGATTGTATAAAATAAAACGCTGTTATTTTTACATATTTCCACATATCAGTTTCACTATCACCAGCTGGCTGTTGGGATGCCTATAGTATAATTCCATCAAAATGAATACATGCTTCTTATTCCTGAGTTCTACCCCTATGGCTTTGCTGGATGAGTCCTCCAAGTTGTAATATTCTTCCTTCCCTATATTGCAACTCCCCCACCTTTTTACATTCCTCTCTATCTCACCTAAAACACATAAAGCCTGAAACGTTAAGCTGCTCGTCTTGTCCCTCTCTCAACTAAGTCTATGTAAAACTACACCGTCGTTGTTATATTATCATAGTTAATCCATGCTGTAAACTATTCTGCATTACCTGTCATTCCTCACATTAAAATAAGTACATCTCAGACAGTCAGTCCTGCCATGCTCAGTAACCTCTCCTCTGTTCTTCCTCTTAGCCTTACTGACCTTCGTCACTGACTTCTCCTCAGTCATTTTACTTGCTGACCTCCTGCTGTCATTCCAATTCCCCTGCCACATTGGTTTAAATCTTCCCAAGTGGCACTAGCAAACTTCTCTGCCAAGGTTTTGGTGCATCTCTAGTTAAAGTACAACCTGTCCTTTTTCTACAGGCCCCAGCTGCCCCAGAAGACCACCCCAATGACCCACATTCCTGTAGCCCTTCCTCCAACACCAAATGTTTTGCCACATAGTAAAGTCCTATCAAAGATAATATCAAAGTAAGGTTCACAACACTGATTGTAAAGGATGTAGATAAGGGAAAGTCCAAAGGTATAGATTGTGGAGAAAAAATACTTTTGGGAGAATAGAATGGAACTAGGATCTTCTGTGAATATACAAATAGCTACCTGCGTTGTTTTTCTTTCTTGCAAACTGTCTTCCTAAACTACTTACCCCACCCCACTCACCATGTCCTCCATGCTTATCCTTAACAATAATCACAAGATGCTTGGAGACGACACATATTAAGATGGAGACTATACATCGAACTGCCTGTGCTGCCTCCTTCCCTTCATTCAGGTCAGACCTGAAGGTTTCCCTCTGTCATTTTCCTGAATATAAAACTTTCTCTCTGTTTCTCACCACTACCACCGCCACCTTTCCCCAACTCGCTTTCCCTGAACTTATCTCATCCACAAGATCTGTCTTTTTCTTCCTTGATCCTATTCCTAGTAAAATCCTGACCAGCAAATTCTTCTTCCTTGTCCCCACATCTATTGCTCTCCTTTAATTATGCCATCTTAACTGTTCTGCTCAATAAAACCTCTTTATCCCACCATACATACAAACTTTTACCCCATTTATAGTTTCCACTTTGTCCACTTTGCTTGTTAACTTCCTTAGAGAACTTTAATGACTTGGTCAATCTTTCCTTTCTTTGGTAAGATTTGGGATAGGATATCAGCCATAATTATATTGAATTACAGTGCAAGCTCGAAGGGTCCAATGGCCTATTTGTGAGGCTATTTCTTATTATTGTATTTAAAATTCACACAACACCAGGTTATTGTCCAACAGCTTTGGACAAGCTTTGGACGTACAAGCTTTTGGAACACTGCTCCTTTGTCAGGTACCTTGTGGGGTGGTATCATCGGACACTACTCTCTGACCTACCTTTCAGAAAGGCTCTGAATGTGTTATTATGTGTATTCTAATGACACCCAACTCTACCTCACCTTCTCCATGTGCTACATTAGTGGATTAATAGCTGACATCCAATACTGAATGAGCAGAAATTTTAGTTAACTATATATTGGGAAGTCTGAAACATTGTCTTATTATCCTCACCTCTTTTTCCTTTCAGATGAATCTTTCTTTCTTCTGACAACTGTCTGAGATCACATTAAGCTGTTTGCAATTCTGCTATCATATTTGACTCTGAGATGAATTACACAGCTAGAGGCCTTTTCCTACCATCTTCCATCATTCAACAAGATCATGGATGATCTAGTACAGTCAACTTATCTGTGTGACAGTGTTTTCTGACATTATACCTCAACTTCCAAATTTTTGTCCACTCATTTAACGTGTCCACATAAGGTTGTGAAAGCTTTGTTTCATATCTGTTTGGTTATAGTCCAACAGGTTTATTTCGATGTGCAAACTTTCAGAGGCTATAAATTCTGTAATGCTGCCCCACCAGTTACTGACGAAGGAGCAGCACTCTGAAAGCTTGTACCCTGTACTTCCAAATAAACCTGTTGAAGTATAACCTGGTGTTGCGTGATTTTTAATTTTGTCCGCCCCAGTCCAACATTGCCATCTCCACATCATTATTATCATATGTTCTTGATGATGTGGGGAAGTGTTTAAAATATGTGCAGGCGACTTTCCACGAGTATTATTCCACGAGTTATGGGTGGCATGGTGGCACAGTGGTTAGCACTGCTGCCTCACAGTGCCAGAGACCTGGGTTCAATTCCCGCCTCAGGCAACTGACTGTGTGGCGTTTGCACATTCTCCCTGTGTCTGCGTGGGTTTCCTCCGGGTGCTCCGGTTTACTCCCACAGTCCAAAAATGTGCAGGTTAGGTGAATTGGCCACGCTAAATTGCCCGTAGTGTTAGTAGAAAGGGTAAATGTAGAGAAATGGGTCTGGGTGGGTTGCACTTTGGCCGGTCGGTGTGGACTTGTTGTTGGGCCGAAGGGCCTGTTTCCACACTGTAAGTAATCTAATTATTTAAAAGGCAAGTTATCCAGCTGTGCTGTTTTTGACTTTTGCTGCAGCAAACTTTGTAGAATATTTTATATTTGGAGGTGTTTTGGTTAGTTATTGCACCTATACAAAGAAAGGGAAAAGGATTTTGCTACTGATCCATGTCAAATACGCAAGGTAAAGGAACAGTAGTTGCATGGGTCTTCAACATTACAAAGAAATAGAAGAGAGGTTTGCACAGAGGGGAAGCTTCATCAAAGAGAGGCTGCAAAGGGCTGCCCACAGAAAGCTCTGTTTATCATTGGTTTTCATGGAGCAATTGCTGAACTTCAGCCAGCACCAATACCTTAGTGTCCCAAATTAAACAAAGTATTCTCAGAACTCTAATTATTTTCAAAATGACGTTCAAAAGGATTAGGATAATATTACCGGTGACCATCAATTTCAACGTCTCAGGATAATTGCAGGTGATGTTGCAAACATCTCCTAGTATGTTGCCCATCATTGCATGTGAGAGATGACAGATGCCTTGTATGCACACATAGTTGAGTTCTTTTTTTTCTCAAAGCAGAGAGCAGGATACAAGATCCGACGAGGGAAGGGGCCATATTGGACCTGGTACTGGGGAATGAGCCAGGACAAGTAGTAGAAGGTGCAGTGGGGGATTTCTTTGGGAACAGTGACCACAATTCTGTAAGTTTTAGAGTACTCTTAGATAAAGATGAGAGTGGTCCTCAGGGAAGAGTACTAAACTGGGCCAAAGCCAATTATATCAAAATTAGGCAGGAGCTGGGAAATGTGGATTGGACACAGCTATTTGAAGAGAAATCCACATTTGTGATGTGGGAGGCTTTCAAAGATAGGTTAACGGTAGTGCAGGACAGGCATGTCCTGTTAAAGGCAAAGGATGGGAAGGGATGAACTGTAGATGACAGGAGGAATTGTACGACTAGCCAAGAGGAAAAGGGAAGCGTACATAAGGTCTACGCAGCTGAGAACGGAACGGGCCCTGGAGGAGTATCGGAAGAGTAGGACACGTCTTAAACAAGGAATCAAGCGGGCTTAAAAGGGTCATGAAATAGCTTTAGCGAGCAGAATTAAGGAAAATCCCAAAGCATTTTATTCTGATATAAGAAGCAAGCGGGTAACTAGAGAAAGGATCGGTCTACTAAAAGATAATGAAGGAAGGCTGTGTGCTGAACCTGAGAGAATGAGTGAGATTCTGAATCAGTGAGATTCTGAAACACTTTGCATCAGTGTTCACTGAGGAGAGGAAAATAATGAATCTTGAGATTAGAGATAGAAGTTTGATTAGTCTGGATCACATTGGCACAAATAGGGAAGATGTGTTGGGTATGCTAGAGGTTATTAAGATGGACAAATCCCCAGGACCAGATGGGATCTATCCCAGGTTGCTGAGGAAGGCAAGAGAGGAAATAGCTGGGGCCCTGACAGATATCTTTGTGGCATCCTTAAATACAGGTGAGGTGCTGGAGGACTGGAGGGTAGCTTATGTTGTCCCCCTATACAAAAAGGGTAGTAGGGATATTCTGGGTAACTACAGACCGTTGAGCTTGACTTTGGTGGTGGGGACATTGCTTGAAGGATCTATTTATATTTAGAAAAGAGTGGGCTTATCAGTGATAGGCAAATGGTTTTGTGCGGGGGAGATCGTGCCTTACCAACTTAATAGAGTTCTTTGAGGAAGTGACCAAGTTGTTAGATGAAGGAAGGGCTGTTGATATCATATACATGGACTTTAATAAGGCGTTTGATAAGGTACCCCATGGTAGACTAATGGAGAAAGTGAAGTCACATGGTGTGCTGGGTGTTCCAGTTAGGTGGATAAAGAACTGGTTGAGCAACAGGAGACAGAGAGTAGTGGTTAAAGGGAGTTTCTCGAAATGGAGAAAGGTGACCAGTGGTGTTCCACAGGAGTCAGTCTTGGGACCACTGTTGTTTGTGATGTACATAAATGATCTAGAAGAGGGCACTGTTGATATGATCAGCAAGTTTGCAGACGACATGAAGATTGGTGGAGTAGCAGAAAGTATAAGGGACTGTCAAAGAATACAGGAGGATATAGATAGACTGGAGAATTGGATGGAAAAATGGCAGATAGTTTTTGATCCAGACAAATGTGAGGTGATGCATTTCAGCAAGACTAATTCTAGAGCGAATTATACAATGAACGGAAGAGCCTTGGGAAAAGTTGATGGGCAGAGAGATCTGGGAGCGCAGGTCCATTGTACACTGAAGGTTGCTGAGCAGGTGGATAGAGTGGTCAAGAAGGGCATATAGTATGCTTGCCTTCATTGGACAAGGTATTGAGTATAAGAGCTGACAAGTCATGTTAAAATTGTACAAGACATTGGTTCGGCCGCATTTGTGTACAGTTCTGGTCGCCACATTACCAAAAGGATGTGGACGCTTTGGAGAGGGTGCAGAGAAGGTTTACGAGGATGTTGCCTGGTATGGAAGGTGCTAGCTATAAAGAGAAGTTGAATAGGTTAGGTTTATTTTCACTAGAAAAAAGGAGATTGAGGTTTGAGGTTTACAAAATCATGAAGGGTATAGGCAGGGTGGATAGAGACAAGCTTTTTCCCAGGGTGAAGGATTCAGTAGAGGTCATGTTTTCAAGGTGAGAGGTGGAAAGTTTAAGGGGGATACATGCGGCAAGTACTTCAAACAGAGGGCTGTGGGCATTTGGAATGTGTTGCCAGCAGAGGTGGTAGAGGCAGGCATGGTAGATTCATTTAAGATGCATCTGGTCAGATGCATGAGTAGGTGGGGAGCAGAGGGATACAGATGCTTAGGAATTGACCGACAGGTTTAGACAGTACATTTGGAACGGCTCAGGCTTGGAGAGCCAAAGGGCCTGTTCCTGGGCTGTAAATTTTCTTTGTTCTTTGTTCTATCATGTGGATTTGACAGATTAACAGGATTCTCAATAATCTAGTGTAAGATTTCCCCTGAGGGTCACAGGCTGCCAAAAGAAATTGAGAGGTCTCAAGCCCTGTAAAGCGGCCTACTAAGAATGAATAATTCAAATATAAGCACTTAATCAGAATGGACATGCTATATGACCACATTGATTGGAATGAGGGTCAGTGGATCTCATTGACTATGTGATCCTTGATTGGGGTTGTTAACCTGGGCCAAACAAGGTGTCCTGGCTGACAGAGATGAATGGGGGTTTCAGAAAGTTTCCTTATTCTTGGGACTGGCTCTGAGCTAGCTGGTCAGAGCCCATGTACTGTATACTTGTAAATAAAGGATGATGTGGTGATGGGAAACTGGCATCTGAGCAGTTATTTCAGACCCACAACAATTAAGGACTGTTTACTGGGCCTGGGTCAGACAGACAAATGGTGGAACTCATCAGTCCAAATGGTGTAGTCTGGATTGCCAATCTCTTCGTATGCCCTCACATGTCAAACAGTCTGCGGTATTAAACAAAAACTAGCATCAACCCATCTGTGGAAATACTCCTTCTCCCAGTTTTATCAAATTGACACCAATGTCAGTTTTTCTTTCATGTCCTCAATTAAGTAACAGGCTATCATGGGAAAAAAAAATTCCCAACATGTTTTGAATGCATTATTCTGTGTTTGTGTTAACACTGGCAGCCTGCTGAAGAAACTTTCTTAATTAGAGAGGAAGAGCTATATCTGTAGCACTTCAATTAATTCCTTCAGATTTAATAAGGCCATAAGTTCCCATTTCTTCCTGCAGGGAGTCATTGACTCATCCAGGTCAACTGGGAGATTTACAAGGGTTATTATATATAGCTGGTGTTAACCATGCGCAAACCTTCAGGTCAGTGAATTCCTGCTATCCTGGCAACAGTTATAGTGCCTTCATCTTCATCTTGAGGCAACTTGTCATTCCTACGGTGGCACAGTGGTTAGCACTGCACCCTCACAGCGCTAGAGACCTGGGTTCAATTCCTGCCTCCACTGTGTGGAGTTTGCACATTCTCCCTGTGTCTGCGTGGGTTTCCTCCGGGTGCTCTGGTTTCCTCCCACAGTCCGAAGATGTGCAGGTTAGGTGAATTGGCCATGCTAAATTGCCTGTAGTGTTAGGTGAACGGGTAAATGTAGGGGAGTGGGTCTGGGTGGGTTACTCTTCGGAGGGTCGATGTTGGGCTGAAGGGTCTGTTTCCACACTGTCAGTAATCTAATCTAAAGATATTGAGGCCATCATGAGAGAAGGTGGAAACATCTGGGATCATTTTGTCCCAAAAGGCTATCTGAAAACTAGTGAATGTTATGTTCAGAAATGCTCCCCTGGGACAAGTTAACATGGTAAAGAGTGAGCAGCTGGCCGTGCTGTAGCACCTCTCACTGCTGTTGATCATTCTGGCCAGAGAATTCAGCTGCATTATTGATGTGGATGGGTCATGTGGAGGGGTTGATAGCAAATTAGATGCCATGTCCAGATTCCTGATGGAACCGCTTAAAGTTGCCAAGCTGCGCAATGTTTTTAGCGCCCCTGAAGATGTAGTGCAGCATAAATATACCTGGTCATGGCCAGATAGGTGTCATCACTCAAGGATAGATTTCCTGTTTGTGCATTCTCAGTCAGATCCACCAATATCAAGCTGGTGTTCCCTGGCCACTGCCTCCTGTTGGCTGACTGCCACATACAAGATGACCAGCGTACCAGCAGGGAATGTGAAAGGTGGACTTCAAACTGTTGACCCCAGAAAGCATTGAGGAGTTCAGAATGGATTACACAGGTTGAAGAACCATAAAGCCCCACTTTGAAGCTCTGCTGGACAGGTGGGAAAAAGTCAAGGGGAACATCAAGAGATTCTTTATCCTCAAAGGTGTTCAGAAAGTGAAAGAGAGAAAGATGGGAAAAAGGATTCAAACTCCAGAAAAACATGCAGAACCTATTCCTTCTGGTTCAGGGCCTGCACCATGGAGTAAGATGAGACATGCTCATGTTTCTTGTAGAAGGTGCACAAGGAGAGCTCTGTGCTCTGCGGGTTGAAGGAACAAGATGGCTCAGTAATGTCATCTACGTCTGACATCCTGAGGATCAGCAAATATTTTTTTGCCAGACTGCATGACATGAA
This sequence comes from Chiloscyllium punctatum, assembly GCF_047496795.1. Classification (NCBI taxonomy): domain Eukaryota; kingdom Metazoa; phylum Chordata; class Chondrichthyes; order Orectolobiformes; family Hemiscylliidae; genus Chiloscyllium; species Chiloscyllium punctatum. The sequence continues at coordinate 39,319,540 of NC_092779.1, forward strand.
GCCCACAGATAGCATGAAGGTCTAAGAGGACAGCACGTGGGAGAGGCTGGATCATTCATTATCTCTGAATGAGCTGACCAAGACCCACGAGCCCTTAAAGAAGAATAAAACTCCCAGAAGCAATGGCTTACTGGCCCAGTTGTACTGTGCTCTGTGGGACTTGATTGGTGGAGATGTATGACAGTACATGTCTGGCAGGTAGCACGTGGAAGTCCGCAATAAAAGGTATCATCAGCCTCATTTACAAGTGGAAGGGAGAGAGGGAGGAAATTAGAAATTGGAAACTAATGTCACTATTGAATGCAGATTGCAGAACCCTTCGAATGTCATCACCATCCTGGTCAGGTCTGCTCTGGGACTAGTGATTCACCTGAACTGAGCCCTGTGTTGAACTGGCCAGGATGATCTCTGAGAGCCTTGTGTTCCACTGGAATATGATCACCTGCATGCAGGACAAGATGGTGGCTATCTGCTTCATCAGCCTCGAACAGGCGAAAACCTTTGACAAGATATTGCAAACCCACAGGTGGGACCTACTCTCCAAAATAGCTTTGGGGAGGGAATCTGCAATTGCATCTCAGAGCTCTCCACCAACATGGTTAGTGCAATCTCAATGTCTGGTAATTTGAAAGCTTCCAAATCAGATCTGGCATCAGGCAAGGCTATCCACTCTCTTCTGTCTTGTTTGTGTGCTGTATCGAGCATTTTGCTGAGTCTATCAGGAAGGAAGCTGATTATTCTAGGCAGCAAATGACTGCAGGTCAAACCTCCTAATAGATGCAGTTTTCTGTTCGGATCTGCTGTCAGCACGCAGACTCACCAGCGTCTGCAACCAGTTTGAACTAGCCTGGGGAGCCAAGGTAGATAGAGGCAAGAGTAAGGCCATGTTGTTTGGGAACTGGCCAACTGATCCTTTACCCCCTTCATTGTAAGGACAGATTACCTGTACGTGCTGGGAATGTGGTTCGGAGGGACTGGGGCGTGTGCAGAAACTTGGGAGGACTGTATTGCCAAGTTGAGGCAGAAACTGAGCTTTTGGGAACACACCTCCCTTTCCATTATGGGTAAAATCCTGTCATTAGGTGTGAGCTATTCTCTCTGTCATTATGTGGTTCAGGTCTGGCCCATTCCCAGAATCTGCACTGTTGCAGTCCCCCCCACCCGTCTGCCACTTCATTTGGAGATCTAAGATGGACTGTGTTCTCAGGAAGACCATATAAGAAGCTCTGGATAAGTGGTAGATAAACGTACCAAACACCGTCCTCATCTTGATGACCAACTTCATGTGAGGCTGCATCAACCTGTGCGGAGACCCTTGATACTCAAGCATCAAGTGACACTACATGCTAAGGTTCTACTGCACCTGTTATTGTGAAGGATGGAACTGGTCTCATTGTCGTGGAATGCTTCAAGTAGCTGGACCATTCTGTATCACTTGTCATTCGCGGAAAATTTACGAAGAAAAATTTCTTTGACCCTAAGGCCATCAGGATGTAGTCAGCATGATGAGTTCTCGAGATCCTGCAGGAAAAAGAGAGGGTGGATCCTGTCTGGTTGTTCCCTGAGCAGACTGTCTAAGTCATTTGGGAAAATGCCTCCTCACCAGAACTTTCTAACAAGCAGCACTTGACTGATGATCAGAAGGGCACTACCTGTGAGATCATTCATATATGCCCAGATACTTTGTGCCACTGCATCCTGCCCTCAAAGTGGCTGCCTGGTCACTATGGACAATTTCACATGTCCAATCCACCTAACCTAAACAGCAGATCTATTTTCTTAGAACAAAATGACAATCTGATAGTTTCATGGTCAGATTTGTGATTTAATGTAATTTCAATTTCACTAGCTGCTGAGCATTAAACTGGGCCCCGAGCTTACTGGTCCAGTGACATTACCCTTTTGTTACCATCTCACTTATATAATTAAAAAGAGGAGAGGATGCAACACTGAACCTTATGATACAACACTGTGCAGACCATCTCAGTCTGTATAGTTACTGTTCATCACTGCTGCAGTTTCCTGTCTGTTAGCCAATTTATTAATACACAGTTACTGCTCTTTGATTGCATTGAGTATTTCTAAGCAGTCTATCATTTGAAACTTGATTGAAATACTATTGAAACAAGCCCAGATTGAAATCCCATCATGGTGGAATTTGAATTCAATAAAAATCTGGGATTAAGACTATTATAATTACCATGGAACTGTTGCTGATTGTTGGAAAAACCCATCTGGCTTACTAATGCCCTTGAGGGAAGGAAATCTATCATCCTTACCTGGTCTGACCTGAATATGACACCAGACCCACAGCAATGTGGTTGACTCTGTGGTAAGCAATAAATACTGGCCAGGCCATTGACATCCATGCCCCATGAATGACAAAAGTAGTAGTTAGGTTGGCGAGCTTCAAGTTGTCAATGTTTTAGCTCTCCCTTTTCAGGACAGTTACGTTTTGTTTACCATGACATACGGGCAGCATAGTAGCTCAGTGGTTAGCACTGCTGCCTCACAGCAGCAGAGACCTGGGTTCACTTTATTCTCCCTGTTTCTGTGTGGGTTTCCTCTGGGTGCTCCAGTTTCCTCCCACAGTCCAAAAATGTGCAAGTGAGGTTGGTTGGCCATGCTAAATTGTTCATAGGTGGTGAATATGTGGGGTTAAGGTGATAGAGTGTGGAGCTGGGTGGAATGCTGTTCGGAGATTCGGTGTGGACTCGATTGGTCAAATAGTCTCTTTATACACTTTAGGGATTGTATGATTGTATGTCTGATTCCATATGACATACCCAGGAATGTATGGTTACAAGGTATGATTCCGTGAATCTATCCAATTTTTGGCAGAAGACCTAGATGCTCATCGAATCTCTACAACGTGGAAAGAGTCCGTTTGGCCCATCAAGTCCACACTGACTCTCTAAAGACCATCCAAATGAGACCTAGACCCTCAATCTTGACCTAGACCCCTTATCCTATCCTATATAAACACACATTTACTCACACTAATCCATCTAACTTATACATCACTGGACACTATAGGGCAATTTAGCATGTCCAATGTATCTAACCTGCTCATCTTTGGACTGTGTGGGGAAACCTGTGCATCCTGCAGAAATACATGCAGACACAAGGAGAACATGCAAACTCCACACAGTCACCTGAGACTGAAATCAAACCCAGATCCCTGGCAATTTGAGATGACAGTTCTAACCACTGATCACTGTGCTGTCTACAATCTTAGTAAATAAAACTACATCAATTCCCTCGGCTAACATTGTTGTTTGAATCTCTGCAATTTTAGTCATTACTTTCCCCCCGCTGCTTCAGATACATCCCATCTGAACCAAGGGAGCTTTCTACTTTAATGGCAACAAGCTTTTAAGTGTTATGTCTCTGTTCTATTATCCAATTTCTCAACTAACTTCTCCTTTGGTGAATTTGACAGCATCTTTTTCTTTTGTGAAGGCAGAACAAGAATATTTATTTGGCTACTCTCCCCTGTATAGACATCAACTGTTCTCTTACCTATGTTAGTGGTAGCAATATGGACCATGATTTCTGTCTGTACCTTCTCAGTCCCAGTCCCACTCACTGTACACAGTTTATCTGCACCATCACAATGACGTCTGTCAGGTTTGCATAAGGAAGGCCAGCACCATATGTGGCTCATACCAAGTTGGAGTCACATTTATTTATCTCCCTGGCTATTGAATTACTTGTGATAACTAAATATTTACAGTCTGTTGTGTCGTCTGTGTAATATTTTGCCTCACAGTGTCTCAGATGTGCTTTGGGGTACACTTATTTTAGGTATATAACCCTCCTTTGTTGTTGAAAGATGGTTTAAGAGTACTGTGCTAATTCCTGCATTGCCTCCTTTCTTGCCCATTTACTGTCTCTCTGAACGTGCTGTGCTGAGTGATTCCGTTAATCCCCAAAACCGACCAGAGATTTCAAACCTTTGAGAGTCAAAAACTCAAGATTAAAATTGAACAGACGGAGACAGATGTGGCTGTCCAGGATGCACAGTATTCTGGCATTCATCACAAAGCAAAGGAATTGGACATAATCGGTCCAATCGTATCCCATCATTTTAATTATAGGTTGTTGGTTTGCTTACTGAGCTGGTGGGTTTGTTCTCAGACATTTTTGTGAGCCTCCTCCTCTGCCCTGCTTGCTATTTATGTGTCTTGGTTTGTTGTGGTAGGTGATTATAATTTCCAATTCTGTTTCAGAGAGTTTGGTAAATGGGGTCCAAATTAATATGTTTGTTAATGGAGTTCCAATTTGAATGCCAGGCCTTTCAGAACTCCCATGCATGTCTTTGTTTAGCGTGTCCCAGGATGGATGTATTGTCCCAGTCGAATTGGTGTCCCTCTTCATCCGTGTGTTTGGATACTAGTGATAGTTGGTCATGTCTTTTGGTGGCTAGTTACTTATCTAATCTAATGTTTGTTGCAGTCCTTGCAGGGTATTTTGTATATAACATTCGTTCTGCTGGCTGTGGGTACGGGTTGTTTTATATCCATCAGGAGCTGTTTCAGTGTGGTGGTCGGTTTGTGGGCTACCATGATCCCTAGGGACCGGAGTAATCTGGTCATCATCTCTGACATGTCCTTGATGTGTGGTAGGGTGGCTAGAGTCTCTGGGTATGTTGGGTCTTCCTGTTTTGGTCTGTTGTACAGGAATCAACGGACAGCGCTTATCTGGTAACCGTTGTTCCTGAATACATTGTACAGGAGTTTCTCCTCGGCTTCTCATAGTTCCTGTGTGTTGCAGGGTTTTGTGGCTCATTTAAATAATGTCCTGATGCAGCTCCATTTGTGGGCGTTGGGATGGTCAGTGTGTGTGGCTCTCCAGTAAATGTTGGCCTGCAGTTCCCCATTGGCTTTTCGTTCTACTGTGACATCCAAGAAGGGGAGCCGGTTGGTGTTCTCTTCCTCTTTGGTGAACTTTATAACAGTAAGGATGTTGTTTATGTGTTTGTGGGTTTCTTCTAGTTTGTTGCGTTTTGTGATGATATCATCCACAAAGATGACATCGACATAGCGGGCCCAAAGCTTAGGCTGGATCATGGGAAGGGCTGTTCATTCTAACCTCTGCAAAACTGCTTCTACTATAAGTCCTGATAATGGTGATCCAAGAGGCATCCCGTTGATTTGTTTATCGATCTTGTCATTGAAGGTGAAGTGGGTTGTGAGGCACAGCTCTAGTAGCTTGAGGATGCTGTCCTTGCTGATGGAGTTGGCGCTGTCAGCTGCTTGTGTCCTTGATTTGTCTAGCAGTGAGACCAGGGTTTCTTTGGCTAGGGTGATGTTTAATGATGTAAATATGGCTGTCACATCGGAGGAAATCATGACCTCGTCATCCTCTACCTTGGTGTCTTTGATGATAAATAGCAAGACACATAAATAACAATGGGATAGAACCCCAACACTTCACTGGAGGCTCACTGATGATGTTACCTAGCCTGGTGATGAAGCGTCTGAGAACAAACCCACCAGCTCAGCGGCAAACCTCTACAACCTGAGTTACAAATCTTCTCCAAAATCTCAATTATAATTATACTTTATTTTTGATTGTGTTGTTGTTTCAGATGTTATCATTAGGTAGACAGTCCTATTTATTATTTATGTTTATAGCAGATTTTTACTTCAAACTGTAATTATTTATTTTGTATTTATTCAGCCTGGCTTCTTGTTTTAAGTCCTTTAAAGTTCTTTCTTAATCTGTGTTACTAATTGTTACCATTACTAAATTCCTGTTTTTAACAATATGCCTTGCTTTGCAATTCCCTCTATCTAATGGACTCATTCATCACCAAAGAGCATGCTGGGGCAGAGGGACCTGGGGATTCATTCCTCAGATGTACACATCTTTGAAGATGACAGGAAATATTGAGAGATTAATAACAAAGCATTTAGGTCTTAAGTTTCATAAAGAGATATTGTTGTAGGTAAAATTAGGCCACATTTCAACTTTAGATGTCAATTAGAAGTCATTTATTAAAGATAAAGGCCTTTGGGAGAAGCATAGGAATGTTATCACATGTCGGTCAAATCTAGCTTCTTGCAGATTACAGGCAACTACCAAAGGTTTATACAGAGCCACAAAATAATCACATGACCCAGCCTACATGACAAAGATCATGCAGTTTGAGCTCTGAAGGTCTTGCAGTTTTTCTTAGAAGTTGACTGCAGAAGTAAAGGCTGTCTCAGCTCTGCTCTGTAACCACAGACCGTGAACATAGAAGTCCTCCTGCAAGTCTGTTTGCAGGAGATCTTGCAGTACATCATGTTACAGTTTACAAAACAAGGCTCAGTACAAATTTAATTTTAACCATTCATTTTCCATCTTCAATGTTAAACACAAAGGCTGGAGAGTGATGCTGAATCTTTATAAAGCACTGGCTAGGCTATAGACTTTTTCATCTAGTTCTTGTCACCACACTTTGGCAGAGAGTTAAGGTTCTTGAGAGGCTACAGAGAATATTTACCAGAGTGGTACCAAGGATGAGTGATTCTAGTTATAACATTAACTTGGAGATTGTGGGTTTGTTCTCATTGGAGGAAAATAAATTGAGAGGAGACTAGACCAGATACAACATCATGGCAGGCTTGAATAAGATAGATAAAGAAAAGCTGTACATATTTGCTATTGGAAATGGAACTAGGGGATACGTTTAAGGAAAATGGGAGGCACTTAAGGGAAATAAATTTGTAGGACTACTGACTAGATTGCTAGGTGGAAAGCCAGCATAATTTAAATGAGTTAAATGGTCTCAACTTGCCATAAAGATTGGGATTTTATGGGGTCCTAGAAATGTGTTTAGAGGTCCATTTGAGTGTCTCTTCTCTTTACTGCTTATATCAGATTGGCATTTATCCAAATCAGAAGACTGCCAGGTAAATCCTGGCAACCTTTCTGGGGGTATGGGAGGAGTCCCTCTTTATTGGACACCCTGTGGCTTACAGAGGGACCTCCACGTGTAAAATCTCCTTCCTGCCCACACAATTGCCCTTCATCAAGGTCTGTGGAATCTGACTTGGTGATGTGAACCCAACTTTCCTGCAGTCTTGGGGCATTCTCCTTCATGACTGGTTGAGGGCTGACATCAACACAACACATTCCTGAGGAAAGGCTCTGTGCCGAAACGTCGATTCTGCTGCTCCTCGGATGCTGCCTGACCTGCTGTGCTTTTCCAGCAACACACTCTGCACATCAACACAACAACAGTTCATCCTTTCCAGTTGGCTTTCCAATGGACATGTTACCTTAGAGATGTTGAAACCATGACTGCTGGCAATAAACTGTCTGATCCATGTAAAACTCACTTAAAGCTTTCTTGGCTAATAGAGGCAGGGATTCCACTGGCTTTTCAGGTCACTTCCAATTCATAACATCCTGAACTTTGATTCTTGTCCTTGCCAATTAAGTTCTGAGCTCAGTGCTCAGTTGACTAATTGGTTGTATACACAGCAGGTGATGAACAGTGAACAAAACAGAAGTGCTTTCAAGGAAATTTTGAGATGCATCAGAAACTGGCTTAGTAATAGGACACAAAGGGTAGTGGTAGAAGCCTGTTTGAGTGACTGGAGGCTAGACTCCAGCAATGTACCACAAGGATTAGTATTGGGACCCTTATTATTTGTTATATACACAAATGATATTGATTAAAATGTGGGGGAAATGTGAAGCAAATTTGCAGACAATACCAAGATTGGTAGAGTTAATAGTGAAGAAGATGGTTGTCAATTATAGGAAGATATAGATGAGTTGGTCAGATGGGTTGACCAGTGGCAGATTGTATTTTACCATGACAAGTGTGAGGAAGAAGAAATAGGATGAGGGAGCATTTAATGAATGGCAGGACACTGGTGAGCTTAGAGAAACAGAGGGATCTTGGGGTAATTATTCACAGATTTCTGAAGTCAGCAGACCATGTGAATAGAATAGTGAAGAAGGCATATAAACACTTGCTTTCAATCATAGCATTGCGTATAAGAGCAAGGAGGTAACTTGGGAGTTGTATAGAATGTTGGTAGGCTGGAGTACTGTGTGCAGCTCTGGTCACCTCACTGCAGGAAGAATGTGATAGCATTAGAGAGTTACTGAGGAAGTTCATCAAGATGTTGCCTGGAATGGAGAAATTAAGTTCTGGATGTAGGTTTGCTCGCTGAGCTGGAAGGTTTATTTCCAGACGGTTCATCACCCTATTAGGTAGCATCTTCAGTGGGCCTCCGGGTGAAGCCACTTCCCACCAAATTAGTTTATATCCAAGTTGAGCTGCTATACCATGCACAACTTAAAAATGCACCATTTCATTATGCAGTACAAATATATGCTAACCAATAACCAATAAATGAATTACAGAATCACTAAATAAATCACAAACCAAAGATAGAGCAATAAACATACAGAAAACTAAAATAGAGCAATAAACCTGCATTATGCTTCACCAATTGCAGCTTTAAGATTATCATCTACTTATAAAATTACAAGATGTGAAATAATATGATTTCATGCGATCGTGTGAATATCACCTCTCCAATTCCAGATTTCATCCCCCCAAGAATGTTCTTTAATGTTTTTAATAATAATCCTGATTTTTCTTTTACTATTCTGCTGAATCTTAACATGTAACCTATGTACTTTTCTTAAAATCGCTTTTATTTATTCGAAATGTTACCCTTTGCAGGGCATGTATTGACTGTAGAAACACCCTGCATTATAAATTACAGAAGCATCTCCGATGAAGCTTCTGTGCTTACTGTTGTTCCCTTCGATTGTGTAATGGTCTTGATTAAACAACCTTTTGATCAATTCCTTACAAACACTAAGTAAAGGTTTTGAATAATGAAATAACTCCACCAAGGATGTCACCAAGTCACCCTTCATTTACATATGAATAGTACATAACACTAACTCAGCTAGTATATAGCCAGCTCCTAGAGTTAGCAGAACCCATGACACTTTCGTTTATATCTGTCAGCCAGGACACCCTGATTGGACCATTTTAACAGTTCAAATTAGGGAACTTATATTCTATGAGATCCACTTGTACCAATTCCTTCCACTCTAGCTCCTGGGATGTAGTCCCAAGCTTATCCTGTAGCTTTTTTGCACCAGGTCCGGTTTCTCCAACTCTGCCTCACATCCTGTTGGTGTGTACCAGACTATAGCCTAGGTTTTGCTGTCTTGAGTCTGCATACCAGGAGCAAATACAATCACCTATCAGCCCAGATCCTTGGGAAAATTTTAACCGTTTGGCCAAGGCTTGGCTTTATTTTGGTGTTTTACTGTAGGCTGACCTAGGGCTCCTCTGTTCAGGATATATCCAATGCAGTTATTATTACAAGTGCAAGGTTTGTGAAGGTTTGTAGCTCAGGTTGAGGTTTAGGGTGTAGGTTTGCTCGCTGAGCTGTAGCTTTGATATCCTTGCAAAAACCTATGGGCACAACACGCTACAACTTGCCCGAAGATGGGAAAGGAATGCCATCTGAGAGAGTTCCACCCGCGAACAACTGTACTTCCTCATGAATGTTTAAGAAAACAGGTACTGCCAAAATGTCTCCAATATAAACCGCCGATAAAAACACCTCAAGCCAGAAATTTAACAGAACAAAATGGCGGCAGAAAGCTCCAAGAACTAATCAATGATGCCCACCACAGACTCCGAAAATACAACCGGGAAATTGCACACTAAAAACCGTAATTCTAACAAGCAACAAATCAAGAATGGACAGACGCGGTAGAACGAGCCATAAACACCAAACAACAACAAACACAGATAAAGAAAAATCGGGACCTGAAGAAAAAACTTGACAAACTCACAAAAAAAGACAAAACCGATAACACAGGGGCATGGATAATGAACTTATCAGACCAAACCCTCTCAGACACCGAAAAAGCGGTACTAGTCAAAGGATTAAATTTCAATTACCGAGAAGAAGGATTTCCTAGCGGCATTAGAAACCACATTGATGAACAACAATCTCACGGAAGAAACACAACAAACGATCAGACAGACAGTTGCACCTACTCTGAGCCGAAAGAGGGAAGGAAACAAACTGAACACACAAGAAAAGAAAGCCCTAGAAAACCTCAAAAAAGACAAAAACATCGATATATTACCTGCAGACAAAGGTCGGCTCAAAGTCATCCTGAACAGAAGGGACTACATAGAGAAATGCACTACTCGCAGACACCAACACCTACCAACAGGTGGCGCTAGACCCGACCCCACAACTAGGAAACAAAATTACAAATCTCCTAAAAAAAATTACACAATTCCGGACAAGTAAACAAAACGGAATTCCAGAAAATGAAACCCAACGGGACCAACACCCCACAATTCTACAGACTACCAAAAATCCATAAACCAGGAGCCCCCCTCAGACCTATAGTCACACTACCCGGAACACCAACTTACAGACTGGCCAAAGAACTACACGCAAGACTGAAGTTCCTAGTAGAAGAGTCACAGCACTCCATCCACTCCACCCAGGAATTCCTAAAATTCATCAAAAACACCAAATTGAGGAAGACGAAACAATGATCTCATTTGATGTAACAGCACTGTTCACCTCCATCAACATCAACATGGCAAAGGAAACACTTACCACACTTTTAGAAGAGACCATCACACAGACACCAACCACCATCAATCACATCACCAATGAAAATATCATGAAGCTAGTGGACCTGTGCCTCACCACCCAGTTCACTTTCAACAACATAGTCTACAAACAAACCAACAGCACACCCATGGGATCTCCACTATCAGGATTCATAGCAGAAGCAGTAATGCAAAGACTAGAACAAACAGCCCTACCAACCATCAACCAAAAATCTGGGTCCGCTACGTAGATGACACCTTTGTCATCACAAAACGAAACAAGATAGAAGAGACATTTAACATCATCAACAACACCCTCACAGGCATAAAGTTCACCAAGGAGGAAGAAACCGACAACAAACTCGCATTCCTGGACGTCACAGTCGAAAGAAAGGACAACGGAGAACTACAAACCTGCATATACAGAAAACCGACAAACATTGACCAAATACTTAACTACACCAGCAACCATCTGAACACACACAAACAAAGCTGTATCAGAACACTATTCCAACGAGCCACCACACACTGCAGCACAGACGAACTTCGGAAAACCAAGGAGAACCATCTATACAACATATTGTATGGTGAAAAAAAACACCATTTCAACTGGGACAACACCTCTATCCTGGGACAGGCGAAGCAAAGACATGCCAGAGAATTCCTAGAGGCCTGGCGCTCCAACCACAACGCCATAAACAAACACATAGATCGAGATACCATCTATCAACCCCTCAGAAAACAAACAGGAAATGACATCACCACAAACTCCAGGAACCCCATCCAGAAGAAAGATGTAACTAGAAACCAGGAGACAACAGCTTCGCTTCACTTGGAGGTCGCTACTGATGATGTTACCTAGCCAGGTAATGAAACGTTTGGATATCAAACCTACAGCTCAGCAAGAAAAACTACACCCTAAATTATTACAAGTGATAGACTCTGGCTACAGATAAACAATTATGAACCATTGGCATATAACTCTTTTAGTTAAAGCTGAACCTCGTTATAAACCTTTCCTCCAGATACAGATACATGCAGACAGATATAGACAGGGGAAAAAAATGGTGTCATGCTTGGAGGAAAATTAGGAAAACCTTATAATGATCTCTGTTCACTGGATCTGCTGAGATGATTCTTGTGCTGATCAAAATGTGGCTTTTCAGTCTTCCTTCTTTAGATACATTCACTGGTTTTGTTGGAGGCATGGGGTGACTGGTTCACATTTGTAAAAATTCTGATTTATTAATTAAAAGTCACAGCTTAGAGCAACTGAACAAAAAATAAACTTTTTTTTACTGCAGAGGATAGAGACAAATCCTGAGTTTACAGAGATCTGATGGCATCTCAGTACCTTGTTCACAGTCCTCGGTTGTTCAGCTACTTGTGAGTCAATTGCATGGTTGTTGGCAAGCCAAAAGCCTTTTTGTCATTAATTACTAGTCACTGGTCTATTGGCAAACCAGCTACTTATTGCCAGCTGAATATCTGCTTGGATCTTGGTTTCAGCTCATCTACACCTTCCCGTACTACTGCTTAACCTGTCATTGTATTATCTAAACCGTACCTACAATGAGTGCCAGGTTACTTGATTTCAAAATCATGCAGTAGTGCTTTAGCAATCCTTGATTTTAAAACACTTCCTTTTCCATTTCAGTCTACACTTAAAAATAAAAAGGATCAGAATTTGGTTTTACACTTTCAAGTAGCCAATTAATTGCCATATTTACATGTCCAAGTATAAAGTCTGCCCTCCACATCAACTGTCATTCAGAAAATGTAGTAAAGTGAAGTCACCTGATTGTTCTGCATGTTATGCTTAAACTTTAAGGTTGAAGTCTCACTCCCTGTCCCCCACCCCTTGCTTTTACACATGTGCCTTTTTCCAAAAGAATCAGAAAAATGGAGTCAAGTGTTCAGTCTAAAATTTCAGAGTTTACAAATTGAGTTCTATTGATCTTTTTAAGGGAGGGGAGCAGATGCATGGGAACACCACCCTCCAAAGTCATACACCATTTTTATCTTCGAAATGATGCTGGGTAAAAAACCTGGAACTCTCTAACTGTCTCATCTAATCTGAAAGAGGGTACTGGTTGTTGAAATAACTCCATGAAGGCAGTATCCAGTCACCATCTTTGGACTGTGGGAGGAAACCAGAGCACCTGGAGGAAACCTACTTAGACAAGGGGAGAAAGTGCAAATTGCACAAAGACAGTTGCTCGAGGCTGGAATCGAACCCATGCCGCTGGCGCTCTGAGGCAGCAGTGCTAACCACTGAGCCACTGTGCCACCCGTTGCCTGTGAAATTTATTATTTCAAAAACATTTTGGATGTAGGTTTGCTCGCTGAGCAGGAAGGTTCATTTCCAGATGTTTCGTTACCCTACGAGGTAACATCTTCAGTGGGCAAAAGTGAGGACTGCAGATGCTGGAAACCAAGGTTTAGATCAGAGTGGTGCTGGAAAAGCACAGCAGGTCAGGCAGCATCTGAGGAGCAGGAAAATTGACGTTTCGGGCAAAAGTCCTTCATCATGAATGCCCTTCACGATGAAGGACTTTTGCCTGAAACGTTGATTTTCCTGCTCCTCGAATGCTGCCTGACCTGCTGTGCTTTTCCAGCACCACTCTGATCTAAACAACTTCAGTGGGCCTCAGGCAAAATAATGCTGAAAATTCCTGCTTTCTATTTATATGTTTGGGTTTCTTTGGGTTGGTGATGTCATTTCCTGTGGTGAAGTCAATCCCTGTTCCTTTTCTCAGGGGGTGGTAGATGGGTTCTAACTCAATGTGTTTGTTGATAGAATTCCAGTTGGAATGCCATGCTTCAAGGAATTCTCGTGTGTGTCTTTGTTTGACTTGTCCTAGGATGGATGTGTTGTCCCAGTCAAAGTGGTGTCCTTCCTTAGCATACTAGTGAGAGAGGGGCATGTCTTTTTATGGTTAGTTGGTGTTCATGTATCCTGGTGGCTAGTTTTCTGCTTGTTTGTCCAATGTAGTGTTTGTTACAGTTCTTGCATGGTATTTTGTAAATGAAATTAGTTTTGCTTGTTGTCTGTATAGGGTCTTTCAAGTTCATTAGCTGCTGTTTTAGTGTGTTGGTGAGTTTGTGGGCTACCATGATGCCAAGGGGTCTTGAGTAGTCTGGCAGTCATTTCCAAGATGTTTTTGATGTAGGGAAGATGGCTAGCGTTTCTGGACATGTTTTGTCTGCTTGTTTGGGTTTGTTGCTGAGAAATCGGTGGACTGTGTTCATTGGGTTGAGAAATGTGGTGCTGGAAAAACACAGCAGGCCAGGCAGCATCCGAGGAGCAGGAGAATTGACGTTTTGGGCATAAGCCCTTCTTCAGGAATTTCTGAAGAAGGGCTTATGCCCGAAACGTCGATTCACCTACTCCTCGGATGCTGCCTGGCCTGCTGTGTTTTTCCAGTACCACACTTCTCAACTCTGGTCACACTTTTCAACTCTGGTCTCCAGCATCTGCAGTCCTCACTTTCTCCCTGTGTTCATTGGGTACCCATTATTTTTGAATCTATGGTATAGGTGAACCCTGCGTAGTTCCTCTGTGCTGCAGTTTGTGTTAACTCATTGAAATAATGTTCTGATGCAGCTTTGTTTGTGTGTTTTGGGATGATTGCCACTACCAGACGAATCAGACCCCTTGGCATCATGGTAGACCACAAACCCACTAACACACTAAAACTGCAGCTAATGAACTTGAAAGACCCTACACAGATAACAAGCAAAACTAATATCATTGACAAAATACCATGCAAGAACTGTAACAAACACTACATTGGACATTGGACAAACAGGCAGAAAACTAGCCACCAGGATACACGGTGACTCAGCGGTTTGGGCGGCACAATAGCACAGTGGTTAGCACTGCTGCCTCACAGCACCAGGGACCTGGATTCAATTCCCGCCTCAGGCAACTGTCTGTGTGGAGTTTGCACATTCTCCCCGTGTCTGCGTGGGTTTCCTCCGGGTGCTCTGGTTTCCTTGCACAATCCAAAGATGTGCAGGTCAGGTGAATTGGCCATGCTAAATTGCCCACAGTGTTAAGTGTGTTAGTCAGGGGTAAATATAGGGTAGGGGAATGGGTTTGGGTGGGTTTCTCTTTGGAGGGGTGGTGTGGACTTGTTAGGCCAAAGGGCCTGTTTCCACACTATAGAGAATCTAATCTAATCTAAAAAACACCAACTAGCCATAAAAAGACATGACCCTCTCTCACTAGTATGCTTACATACAGATAAGGAAGGACACTGCTTTGACTGGGACAACACATCCATTCTAGGACAAATCAAACAAAGACACACACGAGAATTCCTAGAAGCATGGCATTCCAACCAGAACTCTATCAACAAACGAATCGAGTTAGACCCCATCTACCACTCCCTGAGAAAAGGAACAGGGAGTGACTTCACCACAGGAAATGACATCACCAACCCAAAGAAACCCAAACAATATAAGTATGAAAAAGCAGGAATTTTCAGCATTGCTTCACCTGTGGCCCACTGAAGATGTTAACTAGTAAGGTAACGAAACATCTGGAAATGAACCTTCTTGCTCAGCAAGCAAACCTACATCCAAAACCTCAACCTGAGCTATAAATCTTCTCAAAACCTGCTAATTTCAAAAACACATTTGCCCAGGTGCTCTTACTTTAACAGATAAACAACGAGCTGCGGTTCAAACTTAGTTTTATTCCTCTTTATTCTCTCTCTAGGGTTTGTCACAGGGAAATGGAATAGGTGGGATTGGGATCAGCTTTTATTAAATTCCCATTCTGGCCCCTCTAAGTCTAAGGTATTTCAGAAAAGCACATTTCACCCCTCTGATACTCCAGCAGATAGGTCTTAGCCCTTCTCCTGACTGACTCTAGAGTTTATGCATACCCTTAACTGATCTAGCTTCAAATTCTGCCACTTGCTTGTTGCACTTTTCAAAACACCAGGTTTATAGCACAGTTACTGGTTGATTACCTATATTCCCATTTTTGTTGTTAGATTTTCATTAATTTTTATCTTTACTTTGGCCTTGTAGCAGCCTGTTATTGATGGATAGAGGGAGCATTTATCCAAGCATGGCAGAGGGGCACTTGACTTGAGATTGTAATTGTATTTCCTCCCCTGATCAGAATAGCTTCATCTTCAACCAGTACCCACTCAGTATTCCTGTCCCAATTTCTGTAAGGGTCCCAAAGCATGATTTCTCTGGCTAAAAAGCTGTGACTTAAAGACATCAATTTTTTTGTTGGCATTGAGAATTATCAGCATTCTGCACTTGTTGCTGAAGCTGTGTTTGATGAAGTACTTTAGGTGTTGCCTAGAGATCTTTACGATTACCCTCCAGTTCTTGAGTCTTAATTTTTGACTCTTGAATCTACCTCTTGGCATTTCTGTTCGCTGTTGCAAATTGACTTTGATAATTTGAAAGATGAACTATCTCCTTCTGATTGGCATTTAACTCATCCCTTTAATTATATGTTTTTCAACAAGAAAATTGCTCCTTTCTGACTGACAAAGGCTAGGGCATCAAGTTGCAGTTTTAGCTCTGCATTTTATGACTTCAGCTTAGTTACCTCCGCTTTATTTGCTCTAGCTCACACTTCACATCTTCTGAAAAAAAGACAATGAATGTCCATCAGCCCACCCTCTTTGAGTGTGTACTTTTCCACTGACCTCCTAACTGACTGTAACTAACAATCCGGTGAACCAGGACTTGTAACATCACAAGTTTCCTAATACTCTATCCCACTTGCAATTTCTTATTCAAATATTCCCTCACCAGTTCTACCATGCAGATTGATTATCTGCCATGATTTCAAAGCTAAGATGTAGGAGCTTTTTCCCCCAACCAGGATTGAAGACTGACGAGACAGGCAGGATTCAGGCAAGTGGAAGATGTTTATTCAAGCAGACACCAGTAAATGCAGGGAGAGAGCTAAAGGATCTTCCCCCGAGACTGGCCTTGGAAGGGAGATCCATGGCATGCTCGAACTTGCACAGAAAACAAACAGTACTTTATATATTTCTGTGTTACAATGATCACATATTCCATAGTAACAGCCCTTCCTTCTAAACTATACACCCAATCCTGTAAAATACCTAATCAATGATGGGCGTCCCTATGTTTAACAGACTCCACAATCGCTCGTCCTTGGGATCTTTTTTGCATCTCACATTCCAGAGTTAAATGTTACACTCCTTCGGATCTCTCAGGCTAGCTTATCTCTAGGGACAGTTTGAATTCTGTTATTCATTATATTTCATTTTATTAAATTCAATTATTCCTCATATTTTCCACGGTTCTAATTATATATGTAAAAAGAAGTACAGAAGGCAGTTAGTTTTAACTTAATTTCTGTAAGATTTGTAATACAGAGGAACCTCAATTATCTGAATATCAATTATTTGAATTTTGAATTATCTAAAGAAGATCTCAAGGTCCCAATAGAAACATTACATTAAAGAGGTGTTTCAACACTGATTGCATCTTTTGTTTACGATGATTGAAAATGAACCCAGTTTACTGAGATGCTACCAAGAACGGTCCTGGATATCGATGGGAGCCCAGGCACCATCTCCAAGGGACTGACTGCCCACGCTGTTTCTCTTTCCCCCCATTTACACTGGAGTTCTACACAGGGGTGTAACCTGAACCCCTCTTCACCAGATAATCTCTCCTGTACAGGGCAAAGGTGGAACTTGTCAAAAAATTGCAGTAAAAAGAGGTGTGTGTGTGTGTGTGTGTGTGGTTTTTGAGACCCCCCCCCCCCCCCCCCAAAAGGTCACAGCAGTCTTACTGTTGGTGTTCAGTCCAGCTACCCATGATTGGGGAGGGGGCGATGGGGAATTGCGGGGGGGAGGGTGGGCTCACACAAGGTGTGCTGCTGCCTAGTCTCCTAAATGAAGAGCAGACTTAGGAAGTGCTTGCTGTGTCAATCCCATTGAACTGATTTTGGAGGTGTGGGGGGAGGCTTCAGCTAAGCTGCAGGTCCCTTACACACTAGCATGTGTCTGCTAAGAAACAAATCCTGAGACAGACAGAGGAAAAAAGAAACTTCAGAAAACTCCGAGACCCAGGGGAGAGGCATTGAATCAATTAACTGAATAATCAGTTATCCGAACAAAATAGTGCCCACCCATCTCATTCGGATAATTGAGGTTCCTCTGTTATAAAGTTAATTATACAGTGTAAAATTATAACAGCTACTCTTACTGTCAGGACTTTGTAATTAATGGGCTGAGAGTAATCTATCTTGAAGTCATTTCCTAAAGCTAGTTAACTTCCCATCGAGGTTTAAATGCTTTTTTACCCTTATGCTTTTTTACCCTTATAGGTTATATTTACCTATTGTTATGCTGAAAACTACCCTTATCAAAGTTTGTGAAAAGAGTTGTAGCTCGGGTGCTCGTTGTTGTGGTTCTGTTCGCCGAGCTGGGAATTTGTGTTGCAGACACAAGCGCTTCACAGGAGGCTCCCAAGCACTGAGGATGTCACCTAGACAGGGGACGAAATGTCTGCAACACAAATTCCCAGCTCAGCGAACAGAACCACAACAACTACCCTTATCATGCTAAGACTATTTACTAGAACCTATTTCTTAATATTCTATTTTATTGCAAGAAAGTAAATACTACAAGATAACGCACGGTTTTGGGCGGCACAGTGGCACAGTGGTTAGCACTGCTGCTTCACAGCACCAGAGACCCAGGTTCATTTCCTGTTCTGTGTGGAGTTTGCACATTCTCCCCGTGTCTACGTGGGTTTCCTCCAGATGCTCCGGTTTCCTCCAACAATCCAAAAATATGCAGGTTAGGTGAATTGGCCATGCTAAATTGCCCGTAGTGTTAGGTGAAGGGGTAAATGTAGGGGAATGGGTCTGGGTGGGTTGCGCTTCGGTGGGTCGGTGTGGACTTGTTGGGCCGAAGGGCGTGTTTCCACACTGTAAGTAATCTGAATAACTTTAGCTGTTGCACCCTTAGCTGTTTTAGGGAATTAATGGTCTGTATCTGGCACCTGTTGTCTGTTCATTTATGGGACAATTACCCATTCATTTCATGTGGCTAGAGTTACTCATTTATCAGACTTTAGGTTGTCTTATCAGAGCTATTTTGAATGGGAACAGGCTGAATCCTTTTTACTATCCTTCGAGTGACTTGTTCAATGGTATCATTATGTTTTACTGTGTGCAAGCAGGCTGTTTTGCTTAGTTTCTATCTCCAATTTTGTTTTAAATTCTGCTGTATAATTCTACTTTCCAGTTATTGGCCATTTTTTGTAAACAGACATGAGCCTTTCTGTTCTGACCAGGTATATGCCACCCCTACATAATTCCAATGCCAAATTCAATAATACAAAATGAATGTTCCTATTAAATCTAAAAATGTTGCATCTAACCTCCTCCACCTACTTGATCACTGGTGATCACATAGGGCAACTGTCCTCTTAAATCAGGCTCAGGCAGGATTTCTGAGAATACAAGGCTGGTAATTTCAATTTCAGAACAATTTAAACTTGCTTCTAACCAAGACAAACCCAGGGATGCCAATTGTTGTGGGTAAATCCCCCCAAGTTACCTGTAATTCGGCTACTTATTAAGAAATCTCATGGACAGTCAAGTAAGAAAGCAATGATTTAAACTTTATTGCATGTAGCAACCAAACCACAACCCCCACGTAAGCAGGTTAGGCCTCATAACCCAACCTGGCTATTATCCTTTTACAGTGTTGATTTTTGACGTTCTGCTGCAGCATTGTCTGTGTTGGATTCTTATGCAATTTTCTCTTTCAAGTTTGTGGTGTGACTTTATGATGATCCTTGAGAGTCTTTCTTCCCCAACATAGATTACTCTTTTGGAGACCTTATCAGAAGTAGCCTCCCTTGTTACATTCGGTGTAAGCTGTCTGTTTGAAATGGTTTGTCTTGCAACTAACTCCTTTACTTCAGGACCTTCCTTCTGCAGGCAGTCTTAATTGCTCATTTGCCATAAGGCAGCAGATTATCAAGCAGTGTTACCTCCTTTCTCTCAGGAAACAGCTTGTTTATGTTGCATTGACTCCTTCTTCCCAGGGATGGCTAGTTGCTTTTAATTCCTTTATTTCAGTTTCTGCTTTTCCTTTCATCTCAGGAAAAAACTTATTCCAGAAAGCGTTTTTGCTGGTTTTTTCAATAAAGGTACATTGTCACACCACCCATCAAGTCACTTATCTTGTTTAAAAGCTAAGACTGTGAATGCTTGTCTCAAGGCTAGTCCTTTTTTAAAAAAAGCTGTTCATTTTCTCAAGGATACTGAGTCTTTGGTTTTTATCAGAGGGGTCATAAACCAGTCTGGGCTCAGACATGGCTGGCTTGGTATAGAGATCAAAGGGTTACTGAGAGGCCTTTTTGTTTATATGTAAACAGACTCTCAGCCACCGCTTTCATGTTTTAGAAGTAACCTGTAAGTGGGTGTGGCCAGCTCTCTAGCTGAGCAGTTCAGTTCAGAACTTTGTCAGTTCAGCAGTGGACTGTGTGGAAACAGGCTGCTAGACTCTGTCTCTTGCTGCCCCTCTAACTTTGACCTGTAAGCCTTTGTTTCATTTCTACTTTGTGTTTAAGGGGTTTGTCTATTGGGACTGTTGTGTATTTTCAGAACAGCATAATTAAGTCTAGTTTGGATAGATTGAGTTCTGTGGGTATTCTATATTCTGTTCTTTGTGCTTCATTCCATAGTTTTGTGAATAAATTTTTGTCTGTTTTAAAACCTGGTCGTCAACCTAGCTAACTTACTTCGGGGTAATTTTCACTGTACACTTAACAAATAGCAAAGTTACGATCTGGGCTGCCTGCTTAAGAATACTTTGAGTGGTCTGGCCTAGTCCATAACATGCTGGAAATCTGAAACAAAACACGGAATACTAGAGAAACTCAGCAGCTCTGGCGACATCAATAAAGAGAGAAACAATTAATGTTTTGAGCACAGTGTGATTTTTCTTCAGAACTGAAAAGTTACCTTACAGGGCTTTATTAGGACAATCATGAACCTTACACCTTAGACTGATGTGATCCTGCTGCTGTTTGGTAACAGACATAGCCTCCTTTCTGGCAGCAGTGAGTATAAGAGATGGTGCTTCCTGCTTGGCAGGCAGATCTCACTGCATGGAACCACTGCTCTGAGGTCTTGATTCTAAATGAAAATTCACCATCAGCCTACCCAACATCTGATCGACATATGGTTCAGCCAGCTTTCCCTATTTAATATTTCTTTATCTGTGGTTTATCTGTAAGAACTTTATAAATTTTGCAATTTGATGGGACTGTTCCTTACTTCTACATTGATGAATACATCTTAAATCAGAATAATAAAACAATTTGAGATGAAAAAGCATTTGTTTACCTTCTACCTGAAAAAGACGCAGCATTCCAAAAGCTTGTACCTCTAAATAAACCTGTTGGACTATAACCTGGTGTTGTGTGATTTTTAACTTTGTTCACCCCTGTCCAATACTAGCACCTCCACGTCATAGATTGTTAATGTATAATGTGAATAGTTGCAGTCCCAACAGTTACTCATGCAGAACTTCCATGGTTACCAGCTGCAATCCTGAAAAAGACTCCTTTATCCCTATTGTCTGTTCTGCCAGTCAGCCAATTCTCTATCCATTGCCCCTACCACCATGGGCTCTTATATAGCAGCCTCTTATGCAGCACCTTGTCAAAGGCCTTCCAGAAATCCAAATAGATCACATTCAAGAGGAGGTGTCAGCCTAGTGGTTTTATCACTGGACTGTTAATCCTGAGACCTAAGCAATGTCCTGAAGACCTGGGTTCAAATCCTGCCACAGCAGATGGTGGAATTTGTATTTAAAATCTGGAATTAAAAGTCTGATGATGACCATGAATCCAAAGTCTATTCTTAGGAAAAACCTATCAGGTTCACTAATGTTTGTTAGGGGAGGAAACTGCTATCTTTATCTGGTCTGGCCGATATTTGTCTCCAGACCCACAGCAATGTGGTTGACTCTTAAGTATTGTCTGGGCAATTAGAGCTAGTTAATAAACGCTGGCCTAGCCAGCAACACATTCATCCTGTGAATCAATAATGAGAAAAGAAATTCCACTGACTCGTTGTCTGATTTGCTTGTTACCTACTCAAAGAATTCTTTGTCAGACATGACCTCCCTTTGGTGAAGCCATGCTGACTATTTTATCGTGCACTTCCAAGTCCCTGCAATCTCATGCTTAATAATGGTCTCTAAAATCTTATTGATGGCTAAGGTCAGGCAAATCGGCCAATAGTTACATTTGCAATTTTCAAATCTGATGGGATCTTTCTAGAATCTGTGGAATTTTGAAAAATTAAAACCATTGCATCTATTATCTACTAATACGTCTCATTCTATTCTGCCCTTCAAGATTGGATTAATTAATCCAAGCCAAGTTGACTTCTCATCCTAATGTCTGGCATGATGAGCAAGCTGCTAATGGTCTGACTATGAGGGTTTTGTTTCTCAGTGCAGCCTTCTGCCTTCATCCAACTTCTGCCTTAAAATATCTGACATTTGTGTAGTTTAGAACTGCTAACTAATTTGCTACATCGCTCCAAGGTAGACAAGAAAGTGCAGAGAACTCCGATGAAGATTTAAATGAGAGCACTGATGGGCACACACAGTGGTGTATTGATTTACCTGCCACACATTCAAAATGGCAACTGTGATTCAAAAGAACTTTTGATTTGGGGAATCCTGTGCTTGTGAAATGTGCTACATAATTCTTTATCTTTTCTGTTACTGTCAAAGGGCATGAAAGAATCTGGTTCAAAGAGAACCTCAGAGAGGCTGCAAAGGAACTTGTCCTCCCAACAACCTGTGACCCATGTTCTTGTCAATGTAAAGACTCAGTCCTATTTGAGTTATAGATATTGAAACTCCTCTTTGAATTAGCACAATAGATCTTTTATTTGTAGCTGCAGAAGGACTTAAGAAGCTAGGAGAGGGAGCAAAGAAGTGGCAGTTGGAATACAGTTTGGGAAAGCTTGGGATTATGCACTTTGGTGGGAAGAATAGAGGTGTTGCTCCAACATTGGCCACATACTCAATGGTGGACTTTCTTATCATGATCTGCAGTTTCCTTTAGAGTTGGAGCATGTAGATGCATCACTCTGCATCACAAACTATCCAGCCAACTGTGCTAACCGACCTCCATTGCAGTTCCATCATAACCTTCTGGGTCTTGCATTCAGCACCTTGACTAATAAAGGCAAGTATCCCATATGCCTTCTTAAGCGCTTTCATGTGAGACTTTCAGAAGGCTTTTGAGAAAGTCTCACAGAAGAGATTAACATGTAAAATTAAAGTGTGTGGGATGAGGATAGTGTATTGAGATTGTTAGAAAACTGGCTGGCAGACAGGAAACAAAGAGGAATAAACTGATCTTTTTCCAAATGGCAGCTAGTGACTAACACACACTACTGCAGGATCCCAGATAGTCACAATACCTTTTTAATGATTTAGATGAGGGAACAAAATGTAAAATCTCCAAATCTGCAGATAATATGAAACTAGTTGGGTGGAGGAGCGATGTTGATCTAATGGAAGGATGCAGAGGTGTTTCAGTGTGATTTGGGTAAGATGAATGCACAGGCAAATGCATGGCAGATGCAGGATGATATTGATAAACATGAGGTTGTCCACTTTGGCAGCAAAAACAGGAAGGCAGATTGTTACCTGAGAAATGATAATTTGAATCAAAGAATCTAATCTAATCTAATCTAATCCCTACAGTGTGGAAACAGGCCCTTCGGCCTAACAAGTCCACACCGATCCTGTGAAGGATAACCCACCCAGACCAATTCCCCTACCCTATTGTCACCCATGAATAATGCACCTAATCTATACATCCCTGAACACTACGGGCAATTTAGCATGGCCAATTTACCTAATCTGGACATCTTTGGACTGTGGGAGGAAACTGGAACACTGGGTGGAAACCCACGTAGACACAGGGAGAATGTGCATACTCTACACAGACAGTCGCCTGAGGCTGGAATCGAACACATTGTGAGGCTAACCACTGAGTTACCATGCCACCCTAACAAGGGGAATGTGAGAGAGGGGAATGTGCAACTAGGCGTCCTTGTAAACAAGTCGCTGAAAGTAAGTGGGCAGGCGCAGCAGGTGGTAAAGAAAGCAAATGGCATGTTGGCATTCATAGCAAGAGGATTCAATAACCAAATGGGGATGTCTTGCTGCAATTATATAGGGCCTTAGTAAGGCCATGCCAGAAATATTGTGTACAATTTTGTCTCTTGCTATAAAGAGTATACAGTGAACATTTACCAGGCTAACTCCTGGGATAGTGGGACTGACATTTGAGAGGTTGAATCAGTTAGGATTATATTTGTTGAAGTTCAGAAGCATGCGGGTGGGGATATCATAGAAACCTATAACTTCTATCAGGACAAGACAGAGTAGATGCAGGAAGGATGATCCCAATGGTGGGGGAGTCCAGAATAAGGGGTCATATGGATTAAACCATTTTAAAATGAGTTGAGAAAATTCTTCCTCCATAGAGTGGTGAGCCTGTGGAATTTACGACCACAAAAAACAGTCAAAGCTAATTTTAAAAAAGATTTTCAGGTGAGATTTAAGAATGAGTACTTGGAGCTAATGGGATCAAAGGATATGGGTAAAAACAGAAGCAGGTTATTAAGTTGGGTGATCCGCCATAATCTTAATGAATGATGAGTGGGCTTGACAGGTTGAATGGCCTACGTCTATTTTCTGTGTTTCTATGTTTATCTACCTTTCGTGAATTAAAGACCATTCAGTATTGTTTGTTTTTGAGACCCTCATTATATTTCTTTTATTTTCTCCTTTTTTTTGGTTTGAAATGGTGGGTTGAGGTTAAGAGTTAAATTTTGAATAGCAGCTTGTTTTAAAGGAGAAAAGATAAAAGACAGATGGTCTGTAAGATAATGTAATTTAATTAAGTGTGAATAAACATACACAAATTGGCACTGAGCTTTTGCTATGCTTTAGGTTTGCACCTGGTTCGATGTTGAATTACACAAGCAAGGGCGGACTGGTGCTAACCAGCCAACCAGAGACTATTTTAATTGGAAAAAAGGCTGAATCTGACTGGGTTTTGACAGAAGAGTGATTTTTGAACACTTCTGGAGACTGCTGTTGTGTTTTGCTCACTTTAGCTTTTATCCTGTATCCAAAGATGTGCAGGTCAGGGGAATTGGCCATGCTAAATTGCCCACAGTATTAAGTGCGTTAAATATAGGGAAGGGGAATGGGCTTGGATGAGTTACTCTTCAGAGGGGCGGTGTGGACTTGTGGGGCTGAAGGGCCTGTTTCCACACTGTAGAGAATCTAATCTAATCTAGATTTTATTCTTGAAAGTTCTCAGAAAAAAAATCCCAGTCTGCAAGAATAAAGTAAATATATTTCTAGAAGTTTACTGGTATTGTTTGCGTTAAACAGTAACTTTGGAATTCAAGCAAGTTATACAGTTCTGCATGCCTGTGAACAACCTGTTGTCCAAGGTTTTCACAAAGGCCTGTTTTTTCCACATTGGAAACTTTATTGAACTGGTTATTTTCATTTCACTGTATTCCTCCACTTAATTTGCCTATGTGTGAGTGGGGGGGGGGGGGGGTTATGATCATTGTTTTTTGTTTTAATTTGCATATTTATGTTTTTTACGAAGTCTGGTTAGGAACAATTAGGCAACTTGGAAGGTCATTGAAAGTTTTAATTTCACTGTATTATGAATGCAGTGATAGTGAAGCTGATTTTGTTTTGATTGGTTATCCCTGTTGTAACCGTTAGCTATTTCTTTATTTAAATGCAACCTGCATTGTTGGCATCCTGAAGCATGCACCTGAAGTCATAAGCATGCACAGTCAGGCTGAAATAGTTTCATGATAATAAAATTGGTCAAAATATGTCCAAACTTCATTTCCTCATTCACTCTTGAAACAACGTGCATTGTGAGCCTATTTAAATGGCTACTGAATAAATTACGACTGAAGTTGTGTGTGGAGGACTTATTTGTGCTCAGGCAAAGCGTGTAGAAGCACCTGTGGCGAGATGCTAGTGAAATTTGGAGGTTTTTGCTTATCACAGAAAAGCAGGAAATAATGTTGCCTGGTAGAGGAAGCAGGATACTTATTTATCTGTTATTTATATCATTGCATCTAAACATAATCTGTGTTACTTTCAGCTTTGGAAAGAAAGTTTTCCACACGACAAAGCAGAGAGGAACTAATAAAACGAGGAGTATTGAAAGAGATTTTTGAGAAAGGTAAGACTTCTGGAAAGGGTAAAAAGAACAGGATGAGTGAAACTGATAGTAGTTATCATCCATATATATTTTGTTTGTGGATTTAACCACAACTACATGCATTTTATTTTTTATAGCAAATATTAATCAGAGTATTATTTAAAGTATTTAGACCCTTTTTGCAAGTCTTCCCATGTCACTCAAGCAACCTGTTCTCAATCACTGCAACCTGAAGTTAATCCTTCATGGTTTTTCCTCTTTTAGTAACACTATAAGAGCTGTGCACTGGGTATGAATGGGAGCTCAGCCACAAAACTAACTATACTAGGGAACAGTTATTTAGAACATAGAACAGTACAGCGCAGAACAGGCCCTTCAGCCCACGATGTTGTGCTGACCACTGATCCTCATGTATGCACCCTCAAATTTCTGTGACCATATGCATGTCCAGTAGTCTCTTAAATGTTCCCAATGACCTGCTTCCACAACTGCTGCTGGTAACTGCTGCTCTCACAACTCTGTGTAAAGAACCCGCCTCTGACATACCTGCTATACTTTTCTCCAACCAGCTTAAAAACTATGCCCCCTCGTGTTAGTCATTTCTGCCCTGGGAAATAGTCTCTGGCTATCGACTCTATCTATGCCTCTCATTATCTTGTATACCTCAATTAGGTCCCCATCCTCCTCCTTTTCTCTGATGAAAAAAGTCCACGCTCAGTCAACCACTCTTCATAAGATAAGCCCTCCAGTCCAGGCAGCATCCAGGTAAACCTCCTCTGAACCCTCTCCAAAGCATCCACATCTATCCTATAATAGGGCAACCAGAACTGGACGCAGTATTCCAAGTGTTTCCACACTGTAAGTAATATAATCTAATCTAATCTAATCTAAGTGCGGTCTAACCAAAGTTTTATAGAGCTGCAACAAGATCTCATGACTCTTAAACTCAATCACCCTGTTAATGAAAGCCAAAACACCATATGCTTTCTTAACAACCCTGTCCACTTGGGTGGCCATTTTAAGGGATCTATGTACCTGCACACCAAGATCCCTCTGTTCCTCCACACTGCCAAGAATCCTTAATCCTGTACTCAGCTTTCAAATTCGACCTTCCAAAATGCATCACCTCGCATTTATCCAGGTTGAACTCCATCTGCCACCTCTCAGCCCATCTCTGCATCCTGTCGATGTCCCGCTGCAGCCTACAACAGCCCTCTATACTGTCAACGACACCTCCAACCTTTGTGTCATCTACAAACTTGCTGACCCATCCTTCAGTCCACTCATCCAAGTTATTAATAAAAATTACAAACAGTAGAGGCTCAAGGACAGAGCCCTGTGGAACACCACTCACCACAGACTTCCAGGCAGAATATTTTCCTTCTACTACCACTCGCTGTCTTCTGTTGGCCAGCCAATTCTGTATCTAGACAGCTACGTTCCCCTGTATCCAATTCCTTCTGACCTTCTGAACGAGCCTACCATAGGAACCTTATCAAATGCCTTGTTGAAGTCTTTATACACCACATCCACAGCTCGACCCTCAGCAACATTTCTAGTCACATCCTCAAAGAACTCGATAAGGTTTGTGAGGCATGACCTGCCCCTCACAAAGCCGTGTTGACTGCATTTAATCAAGCCATGCTCTTCCAGATGGTCATAAATCCTATCCCTCAGAATCCTTTCTAACACCTTGCAGGCGACAGACATGAGACTTACTGGTCTGTAATTGCCGGGGATTTCCCTATTTCCTTTCTTGAAGAGAGGAATTTCATTTGCCTCTCTCTAGTCCTCAGGTACGACTCCAGTGGAGAGCGAGGATGAAAAGATCTTCGCAAGTGGCGAAGCAATTGCATTTCTCGTTTCCCAAAGCAGCCGAGGACAAATCTGGTCCGGGCCTGGCGACTTGTCAATCTTAATGTTTGACAAAATTTTCATCACATCAGCTTCCTCTATCTCTATCCATTTCAGCATGCACACCTGCTCTTCAAAGGTTTCATTCACTACAAAGTTCGTTTCTTTCGTAAAGACAGAAGCAAAAAAACTCATTTAGGGCTTCCCCTACCTCCTCAGACTCCACACACACATTCCCTATGCTATCCCTGATCAGCCCTACTCTTTCTTTTGACCATTCTCTTATTCCTCACATAAGTGTAAAATGCCTTTGTGTTCTCCCTAATCCATTCTGCCAAGCCTTTCTTAAGTATAATTTTTATTTGTTTTGAAGCTATGGGGTTCAATACAGAAGTCATAATGTAATAAAAATAATGTTTCACAGGAATGACTACTAGTTTTTCACTAAAATGTTCATTTCAATCCACAAAGCCACGCCTGAATTATAAGAATTAGAATGAGTGCAGTTGAAATCTAGTGGTGTTGCACAACCTGAAGAATGTTGCTTCCTAAGTTTTTCTAAATAATTACTATGTATTCTATATATTCTATAAGTATATTCTATAATAATTATGATGTATTATTATGTACATTATGTACTATGTAAGGGAGCATGGTGGCTCAGTGGTTAGAACTCCTGCCTCACAGTGCCAGGGACATTTAGTTCCAGACTCAGGTTACCATCTGTGTGGGCTTTGCATGTTCACGGTTTCCTCCAGATGCTCCAGTTTCTTCCCACAGTCTAAATACATGCAGGTTAGGTGGACTGGCAATGCTAAATTGCCCATAGTGTCCAGGGATATGTAGGCTAGGTGGATTAACAACGGAAAATGCAAGGTTAAAGAGATGGGGTGGGTCTGGGTGGGATGCTCTTTGGAGGGTAGGTGTGGACTCAATGGGCTGATTAGCCTGCTTCCACACTGTAGGGATTCTATTCTATATATGTTTCTATATAAATATTCATACTAATATTTAAATGTTCTCATTATTTTCAATATAAGATTATTTCAACTTGGGTCACTAACTGTATTTCAGCATAGATAATAGACAATAGGTGCAAGAGTAGGCCATTCTACCCTTCAAGCCTGCACCACCATTCAATATGATCATGGTTGATCATCCTTAATCAGTATCCTTTTCTTGCCTTACCTCCATAACCCTTGATTCCACTATCCTTGAGAGGTCTATCCAACTCTTTCTGAAATGAATCCAGAGACTGGGCCTCCACTGCCCTCTGGGGCAGAGCATTCCACACAGCCACCACTTTCTGGGTGAAGATGTTTCTCCTCATCTCTGTCCTAAATGGTCTACCCCATATTTTTAAGCTGTGTCCTCTGGTCCAGCACTCACCCATCAGCGGAAACATGTTTCCTGCCTCCAGAGTGTCCAATCCTTTAATAATCTTATATGTCTCAATCAGATCCCCTCTCAGTCTTCTAAACTCAAGGGTATACAAGCCCAGTTGCTCCAATCTTTCAGCGTAAGGTAGTCCCGCCATTCCAGGAATTGACCTCGTGAACCTACGCTGCATTCCCTCAATAGCCAGAATGTCTTTCCTCAAATTTGGAGACCAGAACTGCACACAATACTCCAGGTGTGGTCTCACCGGGGCCCTGTACAGCTGCAGAAGAACCTCTTTGCTTCTATACTCAATCCCTCTTGTTATGAAGGCCAGCATGCTATTAGCCGCCTTCATTACCTGCTGAACTTGCATGCTTACCTTCAGTGACTGGTGTACACCCAGATCTCTTTATACTGCCCCTTTACCTAAATTGATTCCATTTCGGTAGTAATCTGCCTTCCTGTTCTTGCCACCAAAGTGGATAACCATACATTTATCCACATTAAACTGCATCTGCCATGCATCTGACCACTCCCCTAACCTGTCCAGGTCACCCTGTAATCTCCAAACATCCTCCTCACATTTCACCCTGCCACCTAGCTTAGATATGAACAAACACAATATCATTCCATCTCCACAATAATAATAAAGGTATTTTGAGTTGTCAGGGTATGTTTTCTCACAAATGGACAGATTCTGTGCTCTTATATGGTGCTTTATAGGAAATTGCAGCTTGCACTGTATGCAGTTGTGTACTCTCTCCACTGCGATTGTAGAAACAATCTTTTTTGGAATTCAAGCACATGCTCAATTCGCAGCACCAAAAAAAGTTCAAAAGGAAAACCTGATGGCAGATATACTGAAATTCTCAGGATTTATTTGTGAATTCTTTTATAGTCCTAGCTAGGCCAGCATTTTTTGCTTATCTGAAATTGTTAAGATGGTGTTAAGTAATTAAGTAATTGGTGTTAAGTTCCATCTTTAACCACTTCAGTTTATGGTGGGTAGCTGCACCAACATTGTCTACATGGATTAAAGTAAGACTTTTGACAATGTCCCTCATGGTAGGCTTATCCAGAAGATAAAGATGCATGGGATTGATGATGAACTGGCCACTAGGATGCAGAATTGGCTTCCCTATAGAAGGCAGAGGGTAGTGGTGGAAGGGTGTTTTTCTGGCTGGCGGTCTATGACTACTGGTATTCTGCAAGGATCTCTGCTGTTTGTGATACATATAAATGACTTGGATGAAAATGTGGATGAGTGGGTTGGTAAGTTTTACAAACAATACCAGGATGAGTGGAGTTAGTGTAGAAGGTTGTCAAAGGATACAACTGGGTATAGATCAGTTGCAGATATGGGTGGAGAAATAGCAGGTGGAGTTTAACCTGGATAAATGTGAATTGCTACACTCTGGGGGGATCAACTGTTAAGGAAAAGTATATGGTTAATGGCAAGACCCTGAGCAGCACTGGTGTACAAAGGGATCTTGGGGTACAAGTCCATAGTTCCCTGCAAGTGGCCACACACGTAGATAGGCATATATCATGTTTGCCTTTATTGGTCAGAGAATTGAGTATAAGAGTCATGTTGCGCCTTTATAAGACTTTGGTTAGGTCACACAGTAGTGTGTTCAGTTCTAGTTGCTCCATTACAGGAAGGATGTGGAGGCTTTGGAGGAGGTGTAGAAAAAGTTTACCAGGATGCTGCCTGGATTAGAGGGTATGAGCCATGAGGAGAGACCCAATAAACTTGGGTTGTTTTCTCTGAAGCAGCAGAGGCTGGAGGCGGGATTTGATAGAAGTCTATAAAATTATGAGATGCATTGATAGAGTTGATGGTTAGCATGTTTTCCCAGAGTTGAAATGTCTAATATTAGGGGGCATGCATTTAAAGTGAGGGAGTTCAAAAGAGATGTGAGGGGCAAGTTTTTTAGACAGAGTAGTGGCAATGTGGAACGTGCTGCCAGGGGTGGTGGTGAAGGCAAACACGAAAGGGGCATTTAAGGGACTTTTAGATAAGGACATCAATATGCAAGGAATGGAGGGATATGGATCCAGGGCAAGAAGAAGGCATTAGTTTAATTTGGTGTCATGTTCAGCACAACATCATGGCTGAAGGGCCCATTCCTATGCTGTACTGTTCTATGTTCTGTGTAATGCTGTTAGGAAAGGGGTTCCAGGATATTGACCCAGTGATAGTGATGGAACAGTGTGTCACCTGAAAGGGAACTTGCAAGTAGTAGAGATCCCTTGAATTTGCTGCCTTTCACCTTCCAGGTGGTAGAAGTTGCAGATGCTGGTGGAAAATGTTGTCAAAGAAGCCTGGGTTGTTGGTGCAGGCATCATATGTATGTACACATTGATGTTACAGACAGAACTCGCTGATTCTACAACCATCACATAACAACAGTCACATGAAATCTCTTCAGCACTGCAACATTATAGAGTTATACAGCACGGATACAGTCTATTCAGCCCAACTTGTCCATGCCAGCCTGCCTTCCTAAACTGAACTAGTCCCATTTGCCAGCATTCGGCCCATATCTCTCAAAAACTTTCCTATCCATGTTTCTGTCCAAATGTCTTTTAAATGTTGTAATTATACTTGCGTCTACCACTTCCTCTGGCAGCTTTTTCCATATACTCACCCACTCTGTGTGAAAAAGTTGCCCCATAAGTCCCTTTTAAGTCTTTCCCCTCTCACAGTAAAACTATGCCCTCTAGTTTTGGACTCCCCTACCCTTGGTAAAAAAAACCTTGGCTATTGACCTTATTTATTCCCCTCGAGATTTTATAAAATTTTATGACATCACCCCTCAGCTTCCTATGTTCGATGGAAAAACATCCCAGTCTATCAGCCCTCCTTATGACACAAGCTTTCCAGTCTCAAGAACATCCTTGTAAATCATTTTTACACTCTTTCCAATGTAATAATGCCCTTCCTATGGCAGGGTGACCAGAACTGTATTCAATACTCCAAACGTAGCCTCACCAATGTCTTGTATAGCCATAGCATAATGTCCCAATTGCTATTCTCAAGGCTTTGATCATGAAGACAATCATGCCAAATGCCTTCTTTACCACCCTATCCACCTCTGATGCCACTTTCAAGGAAATGAGTACCTGCACCCCTAGATATCTCTGTTTGACAACACTGCCCAGGACCCAACCATTAACTGTGTAAGTCCAGCCCTGGTTTATCTTACCAAAATGCAACAGCTCACATTTATCAGAATTAAACTTGATCTGCCATCCCTCTGCACACTGGCCAAGTTGATCAAAATCCCGTCGTACTCTTAGATAACTGTCTTCACTGTCCACCATGCCACCAATTTTGATATCATTCCGAAACTTGCTAACAGTGTCTCCTGTATTCTCATCCAGATCTTATATATAAATGATGAAGAACAATATACTCAGAAATGATTATTGCGGCACATCGCTGGTCACAAGCTTCCAGTCTGAACAAGAACCTTTTACCACCACCCTCTGTCTCCTACCATCAAGCCAATTTTGTATCCAGTTGACTATGGCATGCTGGCTGGCAAACATTGATAACCCATCCCTATTTGCCCTTGAGAAGGTGGTGATGAACTGCCTTCTTGAATCACTGCAGTCCACTTGCTATGGGTTGCCAGGTGGTCCATCTGGTTTCATTTCTTTGTTGTGGCTTTCTAGCCTTTGATACAACTGAGTGGCTTACTAGGCCGTTTCAGAGGGCAATTGAAAGTCAATCACATTGCTATGATTCTAGGGTCACAGGTCTCCATGGATTCCATGTGATCTAACTTTACTAACATGCGGTATCTTGTCAAAGGTCTTGCTAAGGTCGATAGAGTTAATGCCTACTGCTCTGCTTTTATTGGCCACCTTTTCAAAAAAACCTCAATTGATTTTCCATACACAAAGCCATGCAGACTATCCCTAATCAATCCTTACCTTTCCAAATTCATGTAGATCTTCTCTCTCAGAATATACTCACCACTGATGTTAGGCAGAGCAGTCTGTTGTTTCTTGGTTTTTCCTTACAGCCTTTCTTAAATAATGACACAGCATTAGCCACCCTTCCACCTTACAACACCTCACTCTAGCTGCCAATGATACAAATATCTCTATTAAGGGCTCCATAGTTTCTTCCCTAGTTTCCCACAATATCCTGGAATTTATCTACCTTTATGCATTTTAACACCTCCAGCACCTCCATCTGTAATGTGGACTTTTTCTGAGGCATCACTATATATTTCTTTGAGTTCCCTAGCTTCCATATCTTTCTCAACAGTAAGTGCTAATTCTAAATAGGTGGATCTGATTTCATCAATCTCCTGTGGTTCTACTCATAGATGGCCTGATTAATTTTTAAGGGGCCGTATTCTTTTCCCAGTTAGTCAAATGCCCTTAATATACTTGTCGAATCTCTTTGGACTCTTCTTAACCATATCTACCATACCTATCTGATGTCCCCTTTTTGTCCTCCTAATTTCCCTCTTATGTCAATTTTGATGGTATTAAACAGGAACTTTCAAAAGGTGATTGGAGGAGGCTATTCACAGGTAAAGGGATATTTGGCAAGAATGAAGCTTTTACAAATGAGATAATGAGAGTTCAAAGCCAACTTGTTCATGAAAGCATGTAGGGTAAGGTTGACTTCAAAACTCGATGCCTCGGTTCCAGCCTACAAGTGCCTCACCTGCCCGCAGTGGCCTCTAGTGAGGGACATGCCTCCCTGCACCAGCCTCAAGTCCGGGACTCACCTCCCCTCAGTGGCCTCCAGTTTGGGACTCGCCCCTGGGACTTGTCTCCTGCACCAGCTTCCTGTACGGGACTCGCCCCCAGTACCCGGCTCCCCATGATGGCCTCTGGTCTGGGACTCCCCTCCCATGCTGACCTCCAGTCTGGGACTCTCCTCCTACACCCACCTGGTGTCCGACTTGCCTCCTGCATGCACCTGATCTGGGACCCGCCTCCAGGACTCACCAGTGATGGCCTCTGGTCTAGGAGCCACCTCCTCCATTCCCTCTGGATAAGTTGAATAAGTTAAAAGCTTTGAAAACAAACTGCAGAGAAAGAAGAAAAGAGAAAAGAAAGGAAAAGAATGTATGAAACAATACCCAGTTGATCACCTCTGCTGCCAGTGAGCAAAATGGTATGCTACTGAACATACAGAACGATAAAAGTACTTCTCCCAGTGTAAGGTTTAGCCATTGGTAGCAACTTATCAAAAATTCAGGCACCAAAACTGAGGAGCATTCATTACTCAAGAAACTGGGAGTTCTCACACTTTTGCAGCAATCAAATTATTTCTTTCATCCACCAATCATTTTAACCCAACAGCCCATGTATTCATTTTTACAACTTCAGATGAGAAAGCAATTTTACAATGGGAGTGGAGGTTGTACTAATCAGAATAAAGTTGCCATGGTCCTACTAGACCATAGGGTAGCTCTCTCATTGGAGATAGATGACTGTCATTTTAACCTGAGGGTTACCATGCCTCAGGCAAGGGGAGAAATTGAAAAGGAGAATCCTTAGTGTAAGCTTAGCCAGTGTGGGTTGAACCCACACCTTTGGCATCACACTGCATTGCAAACTAGCCATCCATCCAACTGATCTAACTGACTGCCCAAAACAAAGATTATGGACAGTGGGACTCAGTATGTGAATAGTTGATATGTAGCTTAGCAAACACTGACAACCAGTGTGACCAACTGGAATGGTAGGACTGGGGTTATCGTAACTATTGATTGCATTTCCTTCTCCCATTTGAACATAGAACAGTACAATGCAGCCCATGATGTTGTGGTGAACATGACAGCAAATTAATCTAATCTCTTCTGCCTGCCCTTAGTTCATATCCCTCTGTTCCTTGCATATTCATGTCCTTCTCTAAAAGCTCCTTTAATATCTAAAAGCCCTATAATATCTGCCTCCACGACCCATGTCTCTTTTGAACATCCCCCTCACTTTAAAAGCATATCCCCTAGTATTAGACATGTCAGCTCTGGGAAGAACATTCTGACTGTCAACTCTATCATCTGCAAACTTACTAATCCACCCATCCACATTTTCATTCAAGTCACTTATACATATTACAAACAGCAGAGATCCCAGTATGGATCCCGATGGAACATCATTAGTTGTGGACCTCCAGCCTGACAAATATCCCTCCACCACTACTCTATGTTTTCTATGGGCAAGCCAATTCTGAATCCACATGCCAAATCACTGTGGATCCCATGCAGCTTAATTTTCTGGATGAGCCTACAATAAGGGACCTTTTCAAAAACCTTACTAGAAATCCATGTTAACAACATCCACTGCTCTCCCTCATTGATCATCTTAGTTACCTCCTCACAAAATTCAATCAAGTTAGTAAGACATGACTTGCTGTGCATAAAGCAATGCTGACTGTCCCTACTTAGGCCAGTACTGAAGAAATGTCGACTTCTGCACCTTCTGATGCTACCTGGCTTGCTGTGTTCTTCTAGCCTCTTGCCTGTCCCTAATTAGGCCATGCTTTTCCAAATGTGCATAAATCCTAACCTAAAAATTCTCTCCAATAGCTTCCCAACCACCGAAGTGAGATTCTCACTGGTCTATAATTTCCTGGATTATCCGTATTTTCCTTCTTGAACACATACAAAGATCTTGGTCATGACCCCAGCAATCACCTGTTTTGCCTCTCTCAGTAACCTGGGGACTTAATGGATTTTGAGGACTTATCTATGTTAATGCTCTTGAAGAGGCCCAACATCACTTCTTTCTTGATCTCAAATTGCCCGAGCATATTAACATGCTCCACCCTAATCTCACAATCTTCTATATCTTTCTCCAGGGTGAATACTGATGCAAAGTATTCATTTAGGATCTCAGCATCATCCTCTGCCTCTAAGCATAAGTTCCTTCCTTTATCCTTGTGTGGGTCCTACCTTCTCCCTTGTTAACGTCTCTTTTTTTAGTGTTTGTGTAGAATGCTTTTGGATTCTCTTTGACCCTACTTGCCAAGGTCATTTCATGGCCCCTTCTTTCTGTCTGAATTCCCAGCTTGAGTTCTTTCCTGCTTTCTTTATATTCCTCAGGGCCTCTCTCTGATCTTAGCTTCCCAAATCATACATGTGCTTCTTTTTTCCTTTTGACTAAATTCACAACCTCCTTACCTTCCCATCCTTTCTTATCTTCCTCCTCACTGGAACATGCCGGTCCTGAACTCTCATCAGGAGATCTTCAAACAATTCCCACATGTCAAATGTGCACTTGACTGATAATAGCACCTCCCAATTAACACTCCCTAGTTCCTGCTACAGAAGTAATTTGCCCTCCCCAATTTAGTACCTTCCTGCAAGGTCCTGATTTAGCCTTATTCATAGCTATCTTAAAACTTAAGGAATTGTGATCACAGTTTCCAAAATGCTTTCCCACTGAAAGGTCAGAGACATGGCCAGGCTCATTAGCCAATACAAGGTCTAGTATGGCCCCTCCTCTAGTTAAACTATTCACATACTGTTTTAAGAAACCCTCTTGGATGCCATTAACAAATCCTGCCCCATCTTAACCTCTTGATGTAAGGGAGTCCCAGTCAATATTGGAAAAGTTGCATCTTTCCATAATCTGCCTACATATTTATTCCTCAATGTCTCGGTGGCTGTTGGGGGGCCTATAGTATAATTCTATCAGAGTGATTGCACCTACCTTAATTTTGAGGTCTACCCCTTGCATTGAAATAAACACACTTCAACCCATTGTGTTCGTTTACCTGTCTCTGCCTGTGCTTTTTTTTCTGTTTTATTGGTCTACCTTCCCCTCAATCCCTCCACTTGTTGACCTGACCTTTAATTGACAATAGCAAAATATTCAGGATTTACAAAAAAGGAAAAAAGATCTGTTCTTTCTTCCTTTAAAAGACCCACATAAAGAATTTTAATCGCTGGTGCAAAACCTATTTGTAATGACTAGTTATGTCTCATAATTTTCAATGCACTTAATAATTAATTAATTATTAAAAATTCAGATTGATGAATTTTTTTTGTATGTTGTGAGGCTGTACCACCTCCCTTTGGAAAGAGCCTGTACCACCTCAATAAAACAGCCAATGTCCATTGGAAAAATACGAGAGGTGACATTAATAATCATTATAAATAATGGATTGTCAGCCCAGATTCTGGGAAATCAGTCATATTTGCTTAAAAACACAAAATTCATTTTCATATGTCTTTGTATGTCATTGTTTGTTGACCTTGTTTCATTTGTAATAATCTTAATGTGTAATAATTTTTAGAATGAAAGTAAACGTTTCTTATAAATTCAAAATCAATATATTCCAGTGTTGTAGCACATAAATAATTAATACCTTTACATGAAATTCTTGCGTTTACTGTTAATGCATTTATTTTGAATGAAGTAATGTGTTCACTATTATTACCAATTTATTCATATTTTGAGATTTGAGGTTGAGGTGGAAAGAGAATAAGTTTTTATGCAGCGAGTTATTAATGATCTGAAATGGGTTACTTGAAAGGATGGTGAAAGCAGATTTAATTGTAACTTCCAAAGGGAAATTGGATGTCATCTTGAAATGTTGGTGGTAGTGATAACAGTCTTCTGTATCATTAATCAATGGTTTGAACATTGTGGTTAACTCAGTGTTACCATCACATGGTGTGGCTTAAGGGTCCATCACTGGCATGGCAATCTCTGCCATATTTATTGCAGAGGAAAACATTGGGATGAGAAGAGTTTGTGAATTACTGTTTTCTGTTTCTGTGGGTTCTCCTCTTGGCCAAATGATTTTTATTTTGTTTTTGCATGTCTCTTCCAAGCTGTCAGCCTCCAGAGGGCATGATAGTGTAAAACAAAAGCAACGGAATGTAACTAGTTTCAAAGAACTCACACAGATAAATTGAGCCGAATGGCCTTGTGTGATTTATAATTCTATATAATCTTGTATGGAGTACAGCCTTTATTTAATCTATTACAAGCTTTTATCGCAATACATTTTCAGCTGACACCATAACCTCAATTACAGCCATGTACCTCTGCATGTGAACTCTTCAGATATAGTGCTGGTTCCAAAATAGCATCCGTCATGCATTCATACTTTTAGCATTAGCCACTCTGCTTACTGTAGAGCATTGATCATGCACAAACCGGAGGTATGTCAAGTGGTTATATTGCGATATGGGAGGCTGTGGACTAGTGGGACTATAACTAGACTATTAATCCAGAAACACAGGTAATCTGTTGGGGATCAGGGTTTAAATCCCCTTATGACATAAAATATCTGGAATTAAAAGTTTAATGAAATAGTTGCCAAAAGCCTATATGGTTCATTCCTATAGGGAAGAAAATCTGCTGTCCTTACCTGGTCTGGCCTATAGCCATGGACAGTAGTCAATAAATAATGGCCTACCTAGTGATGCAAACATCACATAAATGAATGAAAAAAAAGAGGAAAGACTACAGAAAGGTACAGAATGGAAAGATTTGGGAATCCTCATCTGTGAATCAAAAAAAGCTAGCATCCAAATTCAGCAGGTAACAGGAAAGGCAAATCACATGTTGGCTTGTATTTCAAAGGAAGAGAGTACAAATACTAAAGCTCAACAAACACCACAACTGGAGTACTTCAAGCAGTTACTGTAGTCTCCTTATTCTAGGGAATGATATACTGGCATTGTTGGCAGTCCAGAGAAGGTTTACTCAGCTGATACCATGTCGTGAGGGACTGAGTTATAAGGAGAGGTTGAGTAGGTTCATTCTGTACTCATTAGAATATAGAAGAGTGAGAAGTGATCTTATTGAAACTTTTAAGATTCTTAGAGGATGTGACAGGGTGAATGTAGAAATATTGTTTCTTCTTGTGAGAGAGTCCAGAACCAGGGGACATAATCTCAGACATTTAAGACAGAGATAAGGACAATGTCTTCTCCGAGTGTAGTGAATCTGTGGAATTCTTTATTGCAGAGGGTCTGTCAAAGCTGAGTTATTGCGATGTCCAGTTTTATAATGTGTAAAGTTAACTTAATGCCAGCACTGCCATTTATGTCTCAATGCTTCAACAAAAAACTGCACCTATCTGCACCTCTTGTTTAAACAAATTATCAACAAGTTTTGGGGAGGCAATGGCCTAGTTGTATTATCATTGGACTGTTAGTCCATAAATCTAGGTAACGTTCTGAGGATACCGGTTTGAATCCTGCTACTGCTGATGTGGAATTTGAATTCAATAAGAATATCTGGAATTAAGAATATTATGATGACCGTAAATCGATTGTCAATTGTTGAAAAAACCCATCTGCTTCACTGATCTCCTTTAGGGAAGTAAACTGGCATCCTTAGTTGGTCTGACCTACATGTGACTCCAGACTCTTGGCAATTTGGTTGACTCTTAATTGCTCTCTGGCGCAATAATTGCTGGGTTAACCAGCGAAGCCCTTGTCCTGTGATTGAAAAATGAAGTTGCTAGTTGATTTCTAATAGCTGTTGCAGAGTTTGTAGACGTTTTTGATAATTTTTATCATTATTTAAAGTTTCTGATGTTCCTGAATGTGGTGTAGAAGGTGATGAAAGATTTTGTGCTGATTTCAGGGATTTTACGCAATGACTTGCTCCAAGACACATGACAGGGAGAATGAGAAAAAGTGTTAGAGAGAAAAATAAGCTGCTCAATGAAAGAGGAGGAGGTTGGCAGATCAGTTGGGGGGTGGGGGGGGGTGGTGAGGTGGATGAGGCAAGGTGGCTGGAGTGGAATTGATGCTTAGTGAGAGCTTTCAATCAGGGCAATAACCATCTGGGAATATTCATCGAATAATTCGGCTATTTCAGCCTCAGCCTGTGCTACTGAGTCAGATGTCTATACCTTCTTATACTGTGTCACTAAGGAGATCATAACTGAAATCTGTAATCTGTAGTGGCTAAACATGCAACAGCAGAACTGACAGCCAATGATCACAAACATTATAGACAGTCCAGTACACACTGTACTGAAAGAACAATGATAACAACATGTCGTGATGCATCTCCTCAACATGTATCTCTGCATTTGAGGTGAAGTTGTGAAGAGATGTTATCTTTGCCTTTATGCTTAATATGCTTTTTACTGTGCAATTGTCCATTCTCAGTTTCTTCTTAAGTTGTGCATCCCCCCCAATATCTGACAGGTGTTATGGACCAAACCAGACTCCCACATAATATTTTAAAAAGGTAGCCTAGACCTTCACTTTTTCTTAATTTAAAGGCAGATGCGAAATAACTATTCCAGCTGTGATGCAACTGGACAAATCACTTTGCTTTAAGCAAAACAGAATTTATTTAAGCACTACAGTTGAAATGCAAATAAAAGAAAGCGAGTTTAAAATAACAACTACTGGAAAATTTAACCGACCCAATACAATAACTTTACGAATTAACTATTTCAATACAGTAACATTTGATAAACACACCCCTTGGCAAAAAGATAAATTCAGATTCTTACATGCAGGAAGGGTCAACTTCCAAAGAGAGAAACTTCAGGGAAAGTCAGAGGAATTCTATGCTGATGCTTGTAACTCCTGGACACTCACATCTTGTGCCTTTTATAGCTAAAACCAAACTATAAAAAACCTGAACTTGGAGAACTAGCCACTCCATTGGATACATCTACATCTCTGCCTTTAAGACCTCTCTTCAAAAAAAAAGGACAAAATAACCTTTTTAAAGTAACAGCATTGTCACACAGGACTGAAAAAAATTACATTTTGGAATATATTAGATACTGAACATGATATGGGGAGGATTCTGCAGGAGTGAAACAATTTCACCAATCAGAAAATTTGTAAGGTATGGATTTTGGTCTGTTAGAAAAATCTGGAGAGGTTGAGATCACATGTTGAGCTTCGTGAAGACAATGGAGTTGGGAAATGATACTAATACTTCAAGTTATAAGGTTGCTCGCTAAGTCACTAGGTTTGTTCTCAGACGTTTCATCACCATACTAGGTAACGTCATCAGTGAACCTCCGGTGAAGCTTGGTGTTCTGTCCTGCTTTTTATTTATGTCTTTTGGTCTGTTATGGTGGGTGATACCATTTCCTGTTCTTTATTTCAGAGGTTAGTAAATGAGAACCAAATCAATGTGTTTATTGATGGAGTTCTGGTTTGAATGCCAGACCTCTCAGAGTTCCATGTGTGTCTATGTTTAGCTTGACCTAAGATGGATGTGTTGTCCCAGTCAAAGTGGTGTCCTTTATTGTCTGTCTGTGAGGATACTAGTAATATTGTCTTTTGGTGGCTGGTTGGTGTTTGTGTATTCTGGTGGCTACTTTTCTGCCTGTCTGCCTGATGTCGTGTTTGTTACAGTTTTTGCATGGTACTTTTCAAATGACATTTATTTTGCTGGTTGCTGGTATAGGGTCCTTTTGGGTTCACCAGTAGCTGTTTCAGTGTGTTGGTAGGTTTGTGGGCTACCATGATGCCAAGGGGTTGGAGTAGCCTGGTAGTAAACTCCTAGATGTCTTTGATGTATGGTAGTGTGGCTAGAGTTTCTGGGTGTGTTGTGTCTACTTGTTTTGGTTTGTAGTTTAAGAATCAGCAGACTATGTTTATTAGAACATAGAACAATACAGCGCAGTACAGGCCCTTTGGCCCTCGATGTTGCGCTGATCCAAGCCCACCTAACCTACACTACACTAGCCCACTATCCTCCGTATGCCTATCCAATGCCCGTTTAAATGCCCATAAAGAGGGAGGGTCCACCAATGCTACTGGCAGGGCATTCCATGAAGTCACGACTCGCTGAGTAAAGAATCTACCCCTAACATCTGTCCTATACCTACCACCCCTTAATTTAAAGCCCCTCGTAATAGCTGACTCCATACGTGGAAAAAGGTTCTCATGGTCAACCCTATCTAAACCCCTAATCATCTTGTACACCTCTATCAAGTCACCCCAAACCTTCTTTTCTCCAATGAAAACAGCCCCAAGTGCCTCAGCCTTTCCTCATACGATCTTCCTACCATACCAGGCAACATCCTGGTAACCACCTCTGTACCCGTTCCAGTGCCTCCACATCCTTCCTATAGTATGACGACCAAAACTGCACACAATACTCCAGATGCGGCCGCACCAGAGTCTTATACAACTGCAACATGACCTCAGGACTCCGGAACTCAATTCCTCTACCAATAAAAAGGCCATATGCCTTCTTCACCGCACTATTTACCTGGGTGGCAACTTTCAGAGATCTGTGTACATGGACATCAAGATCCCTCTGCTCATCCACACTACCAAGTATCCGACTATTAGCCCAGTACCCCATCTTCTCATACCAAAGTGAATTACTTCACACTTACCCACATTGAACTCCATTTGCCACCTTTCTGCCCTTCTGCCCTACCTGTTCTTCTTGAATACACAGTATACGTATTTTTCTTCTGCTGCTCATAGTTCCTGGGTGCTGCAGTGTGTTGTGGCCCATTTAAATAATGTCCTAATGCAGTTCCGTCTATAGGTGTTGGGATGATTGCTCCTATAGTTGACTATCTAGTCTGTGTATGTTGTTTTCCTGTAGATGCTGGTCTGCAGTTCTCCATTGACTGTTTATTCCACTATGACATCTAGGAAGGGGAGTCTGTTGCTGTTCTCCTTCTCATTTGTGAACTTTATGCCAGTAAGGATATTATTGATGATGTTGTAGGTTTCCTCTAATTTGGTCCGTTTTGTGATGATGTAGCAGATTCAGAGTTTGGGTTGGATTGTGGGAAGGGCTGCTCATTTGAGTCTCTGCATTACTGCTTCTGCTAAGAAGCCTGATATTGGTGATCCCATGGGTGTTCCATTGATTTTTTTGTAGGTCTTGTCATTGAAGATGAAGTGGGTAGTGAGGGACAGGTCTACAAGCTTGAAGATGTCCTTGCTGATGGCGTTGGTGCTGCCTGGTGATTGTGTCCTTGGTTTGTCTGGTAATGCAGTCAGTATTTTTTTTGGCCAGGCTGATGCTAATTGATCTGAACAGGGCTGTTATGTCAAAGGACACCATTATTTCATCCTCTTCTA
This sequence comes from Chiloscyllium punctatum, assembly GCF_047496795.1. Classification (NCBI taxonomy): domain Eukaryota; kingdom Metazoa; phylum Chordata; class Chondrichthyes; order Orectolobiformes; family Hemiscylliidae; genus Chiloscyllium; species Chiloscyllium punctatum. Next base: position 39,362,692 of record NC_092779.1, read on the forward strand.
TCTTGGTGTCTTTGATGTTCAGGAATTCTTGGCTGGAGTGTTCTACTAGGTATTTCAGTTTTTGGTGGACTTCCTTTGCTAGTCTGTATGTTGGTGTGCCAGGGAGTGAGATAATGGGTCTGAGGGGTGCCCTGGTTTGTGTACCTTAGGTAATCCCTAGAAATGAGGTGTGTTGAATCCATCAATTTTTGTTTTTTGGACATCTGTCTTGTTAATTTAGCCTGAAGTATGAAACTTCTTCACAGTGGATGTGATCTGGTTTTCTAGCTGTGGAGTTGGGGCTATCGCCACCTATTGGTAGGTGTCAGTATCTGCGAGCAGTGAGTTCGCCTTTTCAATCTTGTGTGTTCTGTTTAGGATGATGGTCGTGCGCCCTTTGTCTGCTGGTAGGACTACAATGTTTCTGCCTTTTCTGTGTCCTTCCAGGGTTTCCTTTCCTGTATGTTGAGGGTGTACCTTTACTTCTTCCTGCTTAGTGTTGGTGCAACTGTTTGTCTGATGGTCTGCTGGGTTTCTTCTGTGAGTCCGTTGTCTTTCAGGGTTGACTCTAATGCTTCTAAGAGTCCTTTTTGTCAATTCAGAAGCTTTGATTAAAAATCTACCTTGTCCATGTCTCTGTTGTTGTAATTCATCCCTCTTACTGGCATGGCTTTTTCCATGTCTGTTAGTGGTTGGTCCGATAGGTTTTTAATCCAAGTTTCTGAATTGTCTGTGTTCTTTGGTGTGAGCCTGTCCATATTATCAAAATGTGTCAAGTCCAAACCACCTCTCAACACCCCACAAGCCAGAAGAATATCAGAACAGAATGGCTGCAGAATGCTGAGAGAAATGATTAACGATGCCCACAACCAACTCCACAAATACAATCAGGAAATTTTGCACCAGTAACTTTATACGCCAATGTGACAGACTATGAATGGACAAGCACATTAGAACGAGCCAGCAACATCAAACAACAGCAGACTAAAAGAAAGAAAAAACTATCCAAGAAAAGCTGGACAAGCTCACATGAAAGAACAACTCAGACAATTCAGAAGCTTGATTTAAAAATATATCAGACCAACCATTAACAGACATGGAAAAAGCCATCCTAGTAAGAGAGATGAATTACAACTACAGCTACATGGACAAAAATGTCTTCTTAGCAGCATAAGAGTCACATGAAGAAGCTTAATACTTCAGGCCAAATTAACTAGACAGATCTCCAAAAACCTCACTTCTAGGGATTACCTAAAGTACACGTACCTGGGCACCCCTCAGACCCGTTGTCTCACTCCCTCGCACACTGACATAAAGACTAGCAAAGGAACTCCCATCAAAAACTGAAATACTTAGTAGAACACTCATGCCACTCCATCCACTCCAGCCAAGAATTCCTGAAAATCAAGACACCAAGATAGAAGAGGATGAAATAATGTTCTCCTTCAACATAACAGCCCTGTTCACATCAAGTAACATCAGCCTGGCCAAATAAATTTTGACTGCACTCCCAGACAAACCAAGGAAACAAACATCAGGCAGCACCAACTCCATCAGCAAGGACAACATCTTCAAGCTAGTAGACCTGTGCCTCACTACCCACTTCAGCTTCAATGACAAGAGCTTCAAACAAATCAATGGAATACCCATGTGATCACCTATATCAGGCTATTTAGCAGAAGTTGTAATGCTTAGTAATATGTAATGCTTGTAATAAAGTCGAATGAACAGCCTTTCCCACAATCCAATCCAAACTTTGAGTCTGCTACATCATCACAAAACAGGCCAAATTAGAGAAACCTACAACATCATCATTAACATCCTTACTGGCATAAAGTTAACCAAAGAGAAGGAGAACAGCAACAGACTCCCCAGCCTAGATGTCACAATGGAACAAACAGTCAATGAAGAACTGCAGACCAGCATCTACAGGAAAGCAACTCACACAGAACAGATATTCAACTACACAAGCAATCATGCATCACCCAGTAACTTACAGCAGCAGAAGAAAAAGATTCATATACCATGTTCAAGAAGAATGGGTACACGATAAACACAGTCTGCTGATTTTTAAACAACAAACCCAAACAAGTAGACAAAACACACCCAGAAACTCTAGCCACACTATCATACATCAAAAACATCTAAGAGATGATGACCAGAGTACTCTAACCCTTTGGCATCATGGTAGCCCACAAACCTACTAACACACTGAAACAGATACTGATGAATGTAAAAGACCCTATACCAGCAACCAGCAAAACAAATGATATTTGCAAAATACCACGCAAGGACTGTAACAAATACTACATTGGACAGACAGGCAGAAATGTAGCCACCAGGATACACAAACACCAACTAGCCACCAAAAGACAATAACCCACTATCACTTACAGACAGATGAAGAAGGACACCACTTTGACTGGGACAACATCCTAGGGCAAGCCAAACAGGGATACACATGGGAATTCCTAGAGGTCTGGCATTCAAATCAGAACTCCATTAATAAACACATCGATGTGGACCCCATTTACCAACCTCTGAGAAAAAGAACTGAAAATGATATCATCCACCTTAACAGACCAAAACACATAAATAGAAAATGGGTCACTAACACCAGTGCTTTACTGTAGGCTCATTGATCATGTCACCTAGTATGGTGGTGAGACATTTGAAAACAAACCTGTCAGCTCAGTGAGCAAACATATGACCTGAACCTCAACCTGGGCTATAAATCTTCTCAAAAATCGTGAAACTGATAGTTCTTGATAGTAAGAGAATGAATGCTTTTTTTCTAGAATTATAGCTTTGTTAACTGTCTTAACATCCACACTTAGTCTAAATTCACCATAGCTGCAACATCCAACAACTTGATTTGACATCCACATTGATGGATCAATTAGATTAGATTCCCTACAGCAAGGAAACAGGCCCTTTGGCCCAACAAGTCCACACTGACTCTCTGAAGAGTAACCCACCCAAATACATTTCCCTCTGACTAATGCACCTAATACTATGGACAACCTGTGTAAAAACAATGATGTAAAAACAATGACTGCAGATGCTGGAAATCAAATACTGGATTAGTGGTGCTGGAAGAGCACAGCAGTTCAGGCAGCATCCAACGAGCAGCAAAATTGATGAAGGGCTTTTGCCCGAAACGTCGATTTCACTGCTCGTTGGATGCTGCCTGAACTGCTGTGCTCTTCCAGCACCATGGACAATTCACTCTTTGGACTGTGGGAGGAAACCCATACAGGGCGAATATGCAAACTCCACACAGTCACCCAAGGCTGGAATTGAACCTGGGACCCTGGTGCTGTGAGGTAGCAGTGCTAACCACTGGTCTAATGAGCTCAATGCTCTGCAATTGCCCAATAATACTGTCAGCTTCTAGTTATTTCAGTGCCTATGATACTTCAGCATGGGTTGCAAATGGCAAGCATTGCTAATTTTACAAGAATAGTGGAAGTGATGGGCAAGGAACATGGTAGCACCACTTGCTTTCCCCAAATCTGATAAGAAAGGAAGGTGTATTAATATACCGTGCATCATCGATTATGCTAATATGTGCTGTAGTGAGGTCTTAATGTTTGAATCTAAACCTATTGAAAAAGTTTATCTCCAAAAGGCTTCTATTTTTAGATTAGATTCCTTACAATGCAGAAACAGGCCAACCAGTCCACACCGACCCTCCGAAGAGAAACTCAGCCAGACCCATTTCCCTCCCACTAATGCACCTGACACTATGGGCAATTTAGCATGGCCAATTCACCTGACTTGCACATCTTTGGACTGTGGGAGGAAACCCACGCAGACACGGAGATAATATGCAAACTCCACACAGACAGCCCGAGGCTGGATTCAAACCTGGGACCCTAGTGCTGTGAGGTAGCAGTGCTAACCACTGAGCCACAGTGCTGGCATAAAATATGAATCTTTCTAGGATGACATTTTTGTAGTGAACTGGAACTGTGATTATTCCCAAAACCAGAATAATCAAGTAATCATAGGCTTAGACAGTCTCAGAGTCAGGAATAACAGAAACTGATGAAAAATATTAATGATAAAGTCTGTTGTGTACACAGTAGGTACTGTCTTGCCAAAGTCAATGACAGCATAGGAGCTGGCATTCAAGTAGGTATCAGCCATGATCCTGAATGGCAGAGTAGGCTTGATTGGTGAGTGCCTGGTCCCTGCACCTATGTTCCATTATTTTAAGACATCCGATTGTGATGGTGCGCAAGTTCATGAAACTACCCAGGTCTCTTTGTCTGTAATCCTTGTAAAGTATTTCAATAGAGTTAAATTTATGACAGTTTTTTTGTTTGTATTTTAACTGTGTTGTAAGACTGTTGTACAGTGTTTTTTTTCTTAACGCCTAGTAGCAGACCAATCAAATCATGTCTGAACACAGTGTCTTACACTTGCCTTTAAATAAGATAAAAGTTAGGGTCTAGACTATCTTCTTGAAATATTTTAAGGGGTTTGGTTGTGTCCATGTCAGCAGCAACAGCCTGGGCAGACTGCCAGATAACAACTAAGACACTGGAGTAGTAGAGGGAGGATTAATGCTGTCATTCTGTGATCTGGCAACAGCTTTGTACTTCATGAAGTCATTGCTATTCTTGTGGGGGTATATTATAGATATCAGGGTATTGTAGGATCTGTACCTTACAGTATCATGCAATTTTTATGGCACATTTGACCAATCATGCCAGTACATCAAACAAGTGGCATGTTGGCTCACAGCACCAGGGACCCAGGTTCAATTCCTGCCTCAGGTGACTGTCTGTGTGGAGTTTGCACATTCTCCCAGTGTCCGCGTGGGTTTCCTCCCACAGTCCAAAGCTGTGCAGCTCAGGTGAATTGGCCATGCTAAATTGCCCATGGTGCATTAGTCAGGAGTAAATACAGGTTAGGAGAATGGGTCTGGGTAGGTTACTCTTTGGAGGGTTGGTGTGGAATTGTTGGGCCGAAGGACCTAATTCCATACTGTAGGGAATCTAATCGAAGCATCCTCACCTAGTGCCAATCTCCTACTTTTCCCACACCCTTGTACACTATTACACTATTTCTATGCAAGGAATCATCCAATTACCTTGTCTGATTCAGTTGAATCTGCCTCTGCCACATTTACAGGTAGTGCAATCCATACCCTAAATACTTGCTGTGTAAAAACCCTTTCTCTCACATTGCCCTTGCTTCTTTTGCACATCACTTTCAATCTTTGTTTCAATCTTTGCCTTTCCTTTACAAGCAGAACAGCTTCTTCTTCTCTACTCTTTCCAGCTACTTGTAATTTTGATGCTTGTGATTTTAAAAACCTCTAATGTCAGGCCTCTTCTCTCCAGGGAGATCAGTCCAAACATGTCTGGTGGTCATTTGTAGACAATATTGTGCCTCTGCTTAGCAATGCAAGCTGCACAGGCACAAATCAGTTAGTTTGCACTAATGTCTGTTTTGTAAATTATAATTTATTCTACTGCTTTAAGTAAACAGAGTAAATCCCCGATGAGTGATTCATTATTTGGCCATTATCATTATCTTGAAAAGGAGGCAGTGGCGTAGTTATAGTCTCACTGGGCCTACATTCCTGAACCTGAGGCCTGTGTTCTTGGGGCATGGATTTAAATCCCATCATGAAAGAAACTTGAATTCAATAAAATCTAGAATGAAAAGCTGGCCCAGTGGTCACTATGTAACCATTGGTGATTGTTGTAAAAACCTATCTGATTCTCTAATGTCACTTAGGAAAGAAAATCCGCCATCTTTTACCTGATATGGCTTGCATGTGACTCCAGAACCAACTGGTTGATATGGTTGACTCTTGCCTGCCCTCTGGTCAAATAAGAATGGACAAGAAAATGTGGTGCCCATGTCCCATAAATGATGTTTATTTTATTTTTAAGTCAGAGATCGATCTGGTTATTTTGGCTATCTGATGGAATGATTATAGTGTTAGGGGCAATTGAATGTAAGAGGGAAGGATCTGGATAGACTAGGGGAGAGAAATGAATTACCTTAGAGGAATCTTGAAATGATTCCAGCCTCAAACAGGGAAGGGTTGTGCTAGCAAGTACATAAGCACCTCAATTATGAGAGATTTTGGAGGTGAAATATCTTGACAGAAAAGGGCTTAAGTGAAATACAATGAGGTTGACAGATTATTGGGGAAACTGGGAATATGAAACAGTGGGGCAGGTGAAGAACACAGGAATCTGATTATGTCTGATTATGTTCATCATGGCCACCATTGTCATGGATCAAGGAACAGCCTGCAACTCAGTAAGACGAAGCTCGCCATATCAATACAGTCGGCTCTGCTATTACGTGTGTTTTTTTTTAAACTTGAATTGGCTTTGATGTGATTGAAGAATTTAGAATTTTATTTGTAGAATGCAAATTTTCCTTACCTGCATTGGTTATAATGTGATTCTGACTCCATTAGTTTAAATGGCTTGGCTATTGTGCGATTTTCTTATAATGTGAGATTGTATGAGAATGGAACTATCACGATATATCAGAACCAACTGTACAAAAATCAACACAGTGAATTGCAATGCAATGCACTTTTGATTTCAATGAGGCAGCACATAAATTAGGAGGAGTAAGTAGTATTTTTTCAAAGGGGTCGGAGTTGATGACTGAAATGTGTAGCCAATTGAAGGACTACTCCAATAATCAGGAGTCCAATGTTTATTCAGTGTTAAACATTTGTCTCCGATTTCCACCCAAGCAGCATTTCTCATACTATTCAGGCGGTTTTTCTGGTAATCCTCGAAAATGATTTCATCTCTTTCACTTTGGCAGCTTGGGTTAGAATTTTCAGTCAGGGAATTCATCTTTAAAGGGGTTTGTGACACTGTGGTTATGTCATTGCCTCTTTGGAACAGATGGGCTGGGTTCAAGTCCAACCAGGTATGTCTCTTCTTCAGAGCTGAATGCACACCTCACTGATGACCATTGATTTCCAAGAAATTCTCAGAGAGTCTGGTGGCTCTTAGTCTGTTCCTTGTTCCTCTACAGACTGTATTGCAACCAAGAATAAATATAGTGCTTCCTGTCACAGACGCCATTATAGAATAGACCGTATTACTCTTGCAGATGAGGTTCCAAACCCTGAACCAGGAACCAGCCAAACGTTACAATGCAATATACCCTTAAGTAAATGTCCTGCATCATAATGGTGTGCTGTGCCTTCCATAATCTCCAACGTGGGGGAAGGCGTGAAGGTGGCAAGTGACAATTGTTGGCACAGAAGGAGTGAGAGGAAAAAAGTGAGGGTGTAAATCCTCAAATCGGCTATGATGATCATCAAAGAGAAAAAGAAGAGAAGTGTTCCATTGAAGCTGAGAGAGCCTGATAGCAACTGACTCCCAGAGTGTAAGTGTGACTGAAGCTGCCCAGAGACACCTTCTGAACCCATTATATATGTTTTCATTCAAGCATTTAACTGTGAGACCAACTGTCTTGGTGAATTCAATATTCCTCATGGATGGAAATGGACTTTTATTCGCTTTATCGATAAAATTAAATGTTTCCATTTTAGCTCTGGTTCTGATCCTATTTCCTCTGTGGAAAAAAAAGCTATTTGACATCAAGCACTTTTGCAGTCACACACCCTTGGATTATTGTGCAAAAATGCTCCTTGTATCAAAGACATGTGTCACAGTAGGAAGTCTACTCCTTGCTGAATACAACAAGGTTGTCTCACATTCTGGTAAAAACAATGACTGCAGATGCTGGAAACCAGATTCTGGATTAGTGGTGCTGGAAGAGCACAGCAGTTCAGGCAGCATCCAAGGAGCTTCAAAGCTCCTTGGATGCTGCCTGAACTGCTGTGCTCTTCCAGCACCACTGTCCCACATTCTGGGACTACTCATTACGCACTTCACACACTCTCTCTCCCCGTAGTTCTATAGGATGCAATGATTCTTTACTGTACCCTTATGATGCCTGAACAGCCTCACTGACAAAGCTTCCCCTATCATGGGTTATGAGGTTTTGAGCTTTTTCCTCCCATTGGTCAGAAAATTATGAGAGATTTACATGTAATTCATCTATGGCCAAACATATACAATTAGATTCTCTAGCATGGCGTTGAGAATCCTAGACATGGAAGAGGCCTTTCCTGGCTACAGTGAGTAGGTACATGACAGATTTGCCACTGCTCCCATAAGATGCATGTGCTAAGTGCAGCAACGTTTTAATTAATGTTTTGGATTCAAGAGAATAGTCACATATTAGTAATACACTATTAGTGAAACTCTTGTCACGTACTTTTAAAGTTATTGGTTCTAGTCCCACTAATTAGAGTGGCCACTGTAGTCTTTGGAACAAGGTCAACCAGGCGAACTTCATAGAATATGGGTTCCATGACTGGGGCGGGTAATTTGGTCCAGTCAGAGAGTCCTAGATGACAGTTATAAACAAGAGTGTCAAGGCTTCAGCTCACTATATGAGCTGCCTCTGACCTAGCTAGGTCAGTGCCATGTACTGTGCGCATGTAAATAATGGGTGACTTGGTGATGGGGTGCTAGCCTTCATGGAGTTATTTTATCAACCAGCACCTTCTTTCAGATCAGAGCCAATTCCAGGATTTTTACCCAGCATCCTTTTCAAAGTAAAGATGGTGAATGCCTTTGGAGGGTGATGTTCCCATGCATCTGCTCCCCTCTCTTAAAAAAAAATCAGATGAATTCTTAATGGGACATTTTACATAATTTGAAAACTCTGAAATTTTAGACTGAACACTTGACTACATTTTTCTGATTCCTTTGGAAAAAGGCACACGTATAACATCAAGGGGGTCAGAGAGTGAGACTTCAACCTTAAAGTTTGAATATAACATGCAGAACAACATTCTGATATCTTCACTTTATTTCATTTTCTGAATGGCAACTGACATGGAGGGCACATAAATATGGCTACTTGAAAGTATAAAACCATCTTATTCTTTTTTATTTTTCAAGTGTAGACTGAAATGGGATAAGAACTGTTTTAAAATCAAGGATTGCTGAAGCACTACTGCATGATTTTGAAATCAAGTAACCTGGCACTCATTATACGTACAGTTTAGATAACATAATGACAGGTTAAGCAGTAATAGGGGAAGGTGTAGATGAGCTGAAACCAAGATCCAAGCAGATGTTCAGCAGGCATTAAGTAGCTGGTTTGCCAATGGACCAGTGACTAGTTATTAATGACAAAAAGGATTTTGGCCTGTGAACATGCAATTGACTCACAAGTAGCTAAACAACTTGGAACTATGAATCAGATAGTGAGAAGCTAGCAGATCTCTCAAAATTTAGGAGCTGTCTAATCTCTGCAGTAAAAATCTGCTTTAAGCCTGAAGAAAGCCAATTTATTTTTACTTCAGATGCTGTAAGCTGTGACTTTCAATTAATAAGTCAGAGAACTTTTACAAATGTGAACTAGTCATCCCATGCCTCCTACAAAACAAGTGAAAACATAGAGAGAAGGAAGATAGGAAAGCCTCATTTTTATTCAGCAAAAGAACCTTCTCAGTAGATCCTGTGAACAGATGCCAGGATAGAGTTTTCCTATTCTTCCTTCTGTCAGTAACACCCTTTTTTTCCCTATCTGTGTTTGTCTGTCTGCCTGTACAGCTAGAGGGAGAGTTTATAAGGAGATTAATTTTAACTAGTAGATTTCTATGCCAATGGTTCATAATTGTTTACCGGTAGCTACAGTCTATAATAATTGTAATAAATAGTAATTCTTGTTGACTACAGAAACCCAGTCTGTTACTTTCTGTCGACATGATGTGAAAAGGCTGTGTTTCCTGATGCTCCTAAAAGGTTTCCGCTGTGTGTACAACAAGTTCTGTGCAGGAGTGAATAGGATATAATTATGCTCTTGGCAGTTATGCTTCATATTGCACATGCATATCGTGTAATTTTATGATGTCAGCTGACATTCTCATCTGAAACCCAGGTAAAGTGGGGAATTCTGTATAATTTTAACTTTTTTTTAAACTTCTCTGATAATTAAGGAATAGCTGGAGGTTCATTTCCAGCACTTTAGTCCAGTTAGATGTAACAAAAGTTGCCCGAGGATTTCTAAATTTTACTAAAACTGTACAGAAACCACAGGACTTCAGAGCCTTGCATGTTAAAAGATGATGTTGATAAAGTGTGGAGCTGGAAAAAGCACAGCAGGTAAAGTAGCATCAGAGAAACAGGGGACTCAATGTTTCAGATCAGGCCTTTTATGAGTATTGACGAAAGGTCCCAATCTGAAATGTAAACTGTTCCCCTGATGTTGCTTTGCTTTCTGTGCTTTTTCTAGCTCCATACTTTATCGACTCTGACTTTCTGTATCTGTAGTCCAAACTATCTCCAAGTTATTAAACAAATAGTGGCAAGCAAGTGGAAGCTCTGCAGTGGCCCTGCCCAGCAGCCTTAGGGAACGCTAACATGGTGTGCCAGGGAGAGTGGAGCAGCAAGTACAGCAGCAAGCAAAGTTAAGCGTGGAGTATAAGGTTCCAGCACTATGGGGATATCCTGCAGAATGGCTTTAAGACAGGTGCCATTTGAGTAGAGGAAGTGGCTGAGGGAAAGGTATAAAAGTCCTGCTGAATAGCAAGGCCACCTTGCATGGATCTCATTCATGCAGTCCTCAGACATCCATTGAGGAAGAGGAACAGGAAGGAGGGAGGTGTAAACACACTCAGTGGGAGATCAGCAACCCCAGGGCAATATAATGGAGATACAATGGAAGTGGGCTGGAGCACATGCAAACAGGCTCCTCCATATGGAAAAGGCTAATTTCCAGATAAGAACTACAATCCAAGGCTTAACATCCTACACATGTCAAGGCAGAGGCACATACAACTGCAGTGCCTCTTCAGGAAGGCCATAATTGATCTGTCATTCTAGATTGTGGCTCTCCATTTCAGTCATGCTGAAAATAACCATTATGCCTAGCATTTATATTTTGTGAACTTTACCCACTGAAGATTGGTGTGCAATGTAGGTATCCCAGAATGCTGTTCAGGAGAGAGTTCCAGGATTTTGATCCAGTATCATTGAAAGAATGGAAGTGTATTTCCAACCAATGATGGTAAGTGACTCGGAGAGGAATTTGCTGCCCATATTTTCCAGGTGGTTATGGTCATTGGTTTGGAAGTTGTTGTTTAAACAGCCTTGGTGAATGTATGAAGTGCATCCTTTAGTGCTGCTAATGTCTCTTGGTGATGGAAGAAATGAATGTTTGTGGATGTGGTGCCAATCAAACAGGCTGCAATGTCCTGAATTATGTCAAACTTCTTAAGAATTGTTGATTTGCAATCATCCATCACTCTCCAGACTTGTAACTTTAGATGGTTGCCAGGCATTGAGGTGAATTACATGCTATAGGGTTCCGAGCTCATAAGGTACTCTTGTATGGGATTTATATAGGTGATCCGGTTCAATTTCTGATCAGTGGTAACCCCCAGGAGATGTTGATAGGAAGAAAATTCAGTGGTGGTAATGCCATTGAACATCAAGCAATGGTAGTTAAATTCTGTCTTCTCGGTAATGGTGATTGTCTGACATTTTGTCGCACAAATGCAACTTGGCAGCCCAAGCCTGGAGATTGTCATTTGGGCACAGGCTGCTTCAGTGTTTGAGGAGTATTGCATGGTGCTGATCATTGTGCAATGGTTTAAATCCCATCATGGCAGATGGTTACATTTTTAATTGAATAAAGACCTGAAATAAATGGCTAGCCAAATGGCAACCATGTAATTTCTGTCAAACCCATCTGGTTCATTAATGTCCATTAGACAGCCACAGCAATGCAGTTGATTTTTCACTGACCCTTTGTTCAATTGGGTGACAAATGCTGGCCTAGACAGGAACACCCACAACCCATGAATGAATAAGATAAAACACTCCTCCCACTTTCTAAGGCATACTTGTTACCTCCCACCTATACTGGAAAGTTTTAAGAACAGGGTAATCTAGAGCCATCTTATCCTCCCGATCTTGCCACTGTTTTCTTTGGCTCATGGACAAGATGATGACATGCTAGCCTGTGTGCATTTCTGGCATCCATAGGTTCATCTGTTGGATCAGGCTTCCCATGAGGAACAGCAGTCTTTTGATGAAGCAAGCAAAGCACCATGCCTTTGGAGATATGGCAGCACTGAAGACCAGAATGGAGTCTTGCATTGTCCATGCCTGTATATGCATAGCATCTGAAAGGTCTGCCTGGAGTTTCCCTTGCTTCTCTGTAGCTACAGCTTTTATCACATTGCTAATTACGTCAACATTTAGTCCTTTCTTCATAACCCTGTTATCCCACATCAGAATTATTCATATTCTTCATAAATCTGCAACACTGATTAAATGCAGTCTGTCACAATGCCTACAGATTGACTGAATTGGGTGTTGATTCTGAAAGATACCAATCTACTTTTGTACAAAAATATAGATGGTGAGTATAGGAACAGGGATGTCTTGCTGTTAGGCCTCAGAGAGGCCACAACTTGAGTATTTGTATGCAGTTGTGGTTTCCTAGTCTGAGAAAAGACATTTTTAGTATTGAGGAAGTTCAACAAAGGTTCACCAGATTGATTCCTGGGTAGCAGAACTGACGTATGAAGAAAGACTGAATTGTCTGGGTTTGTACTCAGTGGAATTTAGAAGAATCGGGGGGGGGATCTCATAGAAACGTATAAAGTCCTGATGACACTGTATAGGCTAGATGCGGGATGTTCCTGATGTTGAGCAAGTCCAGAACTAGGGGCCACAGTCTAAAAATAAGGGGTAAAGCATTCAGGACTGTGATGAGGAAGAATTTCTTCACTCCGACTTATAAACCTGTGAAATTCTCTCCCACAGGAAGATGTTGGAGACATAGATATATTCAAAAGGGGGCTTTGTGTGGCCTTTGCAGCTAAAGGGATGGAAAGAAAGCAGGAGTGGGAAAAACAAATTGCGTGAACAGCCAGGATCATATTAAATGGTGGTGCAGGCTCAAAGGGCTGAATGGCCTATTCCTGCACCTATTTTCTATGTTTCAAAGAAAGAAGCTTGTATGCAAATCAAAAATGAGAAAGAAAAATTTTTCAAAGTAAGAATGGGAATCTCAGATCACAAGCTGAAAGATAGGTAAATGTTGAGAGCTTGTTCAGGTAGTATAAACAATGTACAGATTAACAGATTGTCCCTTAAATTGAATCATCTATAAATTGTGCAACACCCTATCAGATAAAGTTGAGGAAAATGATCATCCTCATTAGTATGGAGGGAAGGACTTCTTAATTTTATTTATGTTGTTGTACAAGAATATTTGCAAGATAGCATTCTCATTTCACAAGAGAACTATATTTTTGCTCCCCCTGGCTGCCTCAGACCAAACCAAAGTGAAACACTGCATTTGTGAAAAACTTAAAAAAATCAAACACAATCTCCACTGCTCTTGATCCAAGATCGTAAACCCAATCTCACTTGAGTGTCATTCTTAAAGCCCTTGGCCTCCTTTCATCCACCTAGCTGTTGAACATTCCCCTCTAGTCCCAATGGCTTCTCTGAAACCCTGGTCCTTCAAAGCAACCCAATCCCTCGTGGCCCCATAATACAAGCTGACCACTTACTTGTGCAGCCTCATACTGCAGCACTGTTTGCATAATATGTGGTTTGGGCTCAAAATCCAAGACTGTTTTCATCACTGTGTTTTGAGGGACACTAATGCTCAGCGAGTGACATGCAAAAGTGGCCACTCCTGGATTTAAGACCCGGTCAATTCTCAGTGGTATTGTTATCCCTGTTCATACAGTTTGTATGTATGCATGTGTGTTTCTGTCTGTGCATTGCTGTTGCATTTCATTATTGCTGTTTCTACTCAATGTACTGATTGATTGGTCTGGTTTCAGATGGAGATATGCCAATACATAATGAAGAGGAGGTAATAGAGAACGGTCAGATCCAGTCTTCAGAAACGGAGGAAAGGGTGCCACAGCCTGTGTCAGGTGAAGTCGTAGCAGACAGTGCAACCCCCTGTACAGAGTCGACAGATAAGCCAGGTGGGATTTGTCTCACAACAGAATCAGACTTATCCATCTAATCTTACTAGATTGTGGCAGTTGCAAGCAGCTCTTGGTTAAAATTGTATTTAGTGGACCATATTCTCATCATTATAGATTGTGATAGCTTTATAAGTGGAGGAATTTGTGACAAAGGTGTGCCTAAATTCAATTAGTGATAATGATACAAATTGAATTTTTCCTTTTGTTAATGAAGACTGAAGCTTGCATATTGCTATCTGAGCAGAACAGTGTTTAGCTATGTTGTTTTGCAGCGTGCAGAGAGGCGACTGGGATTTAGTCAATTTCTCCAACAAAAGAGCAGAGTGAAGTAGTGTCAGCAGGAACAAAATGTGAATTTATCAGAAGTGCTGTCAAATAATTTCAAAAGTCACATGGGGCCCCGTGAGAGAGGAAGACCTTCGACACAGAATTTATAAGGAAAAGATCAAAGGGTCATCAAGCTCATGTGAACAAATTGAGCACACCTAAGATGGCTCTTAAATCTTTAATCATTTAGAATGGAGGTGTAGGTTTCTATTGATTAATATACAAATCCCAGAATTTCTTTAAAGTCACTGCCCTGATATAACCTAAGGTGCTATCAATATAAAGGTGGTGACACTTCTGGTCAGACAATGTATTTTAGGTGTGAGGTCTTGTTTGGTGTCTGTCTATGTCTTCACCTGGAGTCGGACTGGTTTTGTTTCAAACCTAGGGGTTTGTGAAATGCCACATTGACTGATTGTCTATAAATTGTGTGCTTTTTAAACAAAATAGTCCTTTACATTGATAACATCTTAAGCTATCTTGTCCAGTGCTCCGAAAGCTAGTGTTTTCAAATAAATCCATTGTACCTGGCATAGTGTCATTTTTTTATCTTGTCCAACCCCGGCATCTCCACAGCATGTCAAATATTTTGACAGATATGTAAAGCTTTTTAGTTTTAATCGGCTGTCAATTCAAGAGTTGCTCTAACTGAATAACTTATGTGATCAGTCTCAGTTTTAAAGCTTTGCATGAATATTCCAAATGGTGTGCTAGCCTAAAGTGGTTGAGGTAGTGAGCCAATGGGGTCTGCACATGATGGGCTAAATATTGTTGGGGAATCAGTAACCCAATGGGTGTGCAGAAAGTATAGAACATTCTGGCTTTTGCTAACCTAGGAGACTGACTCGATTCTATGGCAATCAAACCAGTAAAGGTAAATGTAGAGTCACCATAGTCTTATCAGATCATAGGGCTGCTCTCTCATTAGAGAGAGTCAACTCGGATAAAGGGAGAGGTGTGAAGTAGAGCCTGTCTTGGTAATCTGACCTGGTGTGGGAATTGAACCCATACTGTTGGCATCACTCTGTGTCACAACCAGGTTTGTCCAGCCAAATGAGTTAACTAACCCAAATCAGGCCAAAGGTTCGGGCTGTCATTCCTTCAAGGATAGTCAACCTTCTCCAGAAGCTGTTGGAAAGTCAAAAGGCTGTCAGCTCTTCAGTCCCAGCCACACTAAAGGGTGCATTGTCTGGGGCTGAGTATGTTTGTCCTGCCCAGAGCAACCTTGAGACCATTTTAAGTGGGCTTAGCATCACTCGGGATGTCTGGAGTGGCAAACTCCTGTGATTGGGTGGGCATGGGTGGAGAGGATGGTCATGGGCGAGGACAGGGAAATATTTTTTCTTGGGGCTATCCCGAGTCTTCAGATAAGCAACAGACAGTGCCAATGAGGGTGGTCCCCTTCCTCCCACAGGCCACAGGGAGATTCCACAGGCTTTATGAGTTGGCCTCCCCATGTGGTACAGGTTACTGTACTGTAAGAGTACCATTTTCATGGGCAGTTAAGTTGATCTTAATTGGCTATGTCATGGTCTCATTTTGCTTTTGTGCTCAGAGGCTGTACTCCACCACCTGCTTTGCTGACAGAATTTGACATGATGGGGCAGATGATGGCACTGCACTGCCGTCTTCCTCCTGGTTCTTTGCCCTGCATCCTATTTTGCATCTTATAATAAAACTTCCTGTTTAATTCCATCCAGTTAAGCATCCAGCAATAAACAGCAGCAGCAGGGACAGTGATAGGAGAAACCTCAGATGGCAAAATCAATGCTTTTTCATTACTGCACCTTCCTTCCACCTTAATTAGTCTCAAACTTTCAACATGTCCTTCTATTCCTTTCTCCCTCATGAATTTACCTTGGTCCTCCTTAAATACATCAATGTACACCACACAACCTCAGTGTTCTTTGAGTTATGATGTTTCTCTTGAATTCATCATTAGATTTATTAGTGATTATCTTACATTAATGAACACTAGTTTTGGAAAACTCAGATGAGAAACTATTGACAAGCAGTTAGTTTTGCCAAGTATTTCTAGGTGAGCCGGGCAGTAATAGCTGTTTCTGGATTAGTGGTGTTGGAAGAGCACAGCAGTTCAGGCAGCATCCGAGGAGCAGTAAAATCAATGTTTCGGGCAATAGCCAAACGTTGATTTTACTGCTCCTCGGATGCTGCCTGAACAGCTGTGCTCTTCCAGCACCAGTAATCCAGAATCTGGTTTCCAGCATCTGCAGTCATTGTTTTTACCTAGTAATAGCTGTTTGTCTGAAATATAGGAAAGTCTGCTTATCATAAGCATGGATTGTTCCATTGTACAAAAAGACTAACACAATCATAACTTTGCAAGCGTAAAGTGAGGAGCTTACATCCAGTGTGGTGGGCATGTACAATGTTAGCCAGAATTGCCATCTCTACATAATGCTGTGCCAGCAACTGAGACATCCGAGAACTTAAATATCTTAAATAGAGGTTCATCCTTTTGTAATTTGTATATTTGTAAAATTGTAATATCAACAAAACATTTTTGATACTTCCTTTATGAAATTGTCTTGCTGTAAGTACAGCTGAAAACAAGTAGTTGTTGAAAGAGTGACTGCGGGCTGTGATTAAAAGCTTTAAAAAAACTTGTGATTTTCAAGTCATGAGGTGCAGACCTGCTCCTCCTGGTTCCACATTAAAAGGATAAACTGACCCCCCCCTCCGCACCCCACACACCATATTGACGCACCATAGAAAGCATTCTACCCAGATACACCACATCTTGATATGGCAGTTGCTCTGCCCAATGCTGAGGGAAATTACAAAGAGTTGTGAATGCACCCCAGTCCTTCAGAAAAACCAGCCTTCCTTCCTTTGATGCCCATTTACGTTTCCCGCTGCCTCAGGAAAGCAGCCAACACAACAAAGACAATCCTAACCCTGTTATAGTCTCTTCCACCCTCTTCCACTGGGCAGAAGATACAACATTTTGAAAATACATATCAACAGATTCAAGAATAGCTTCTTCCCCATGTTATCAGAGTTATGAACAGAAATCTCATACACTAGAGTTGATCTTTCTCTGCATCTTCTGCAGCTGTAGTGCTATATTCGGCAATCTGTTTAATTACCCTGCTTTACTCATGGAAGGTACGATTTGTCTGGATACTGTATCTTAGTACATGTGACAATACTGAATCAAATCAAAAAATGCTGACCTTTCACTCTAGATTGCCTCACATGAGGAAGCATAATCTCTACATCTACTTTATCTTTTTAGCATCTTGTATTTCTCAATTTTATCTTTTCTCAGTTTTCTAAACTCCAGACAGAAGAGGCCTAAACTGCCCAATCTATCTTTAAAAGAACAATTGATTCTGGAATCAATCTAATGAACCTCCTCTGAATGCCTCTAATGTAACTACATCCCTGCATAAGTCAGGGGACCACTGTGGCACAGTGGCACTTCTAGGACACAGGTTTGGTTCCAGCCTTGGATGACTGTTTGTACAGAGCTTGCATGTTCTGTGCTTGCCTGTGTGGGTTTGCACTGGGTGCTCTGGATTCCTCCCACAGCCCAAAGATGTGTGGTTCGGTAGATTGGCCAAGCTAAAATTGTCCTATAGTTTCCAGGATGTGCAGGTTAGGTTGGAGTAGCCATGCTAAAATCAGGGTTATGGGGATAGGGTGAGAGGCTTGGGTCTGGATGGGGTGCTCTTCAAAGGCTGTGTACAGGCTTGATGGGCTGAATGGCTTCTATGTACACTGTAGGGATACTATGTCCAAACTTGTATGTATTATTCCAAGTGTGGTCTCACTAATGCCTCATACAACTGCAGCAACATTTCTGCACTTTTACACTCTATTCCATTAGGAATAAATACCAAAGATTCCATTTACCTTCTGTACCATCTGCCATGCTACGCATTTTTTTTTTTTGCAATTCATGTGCAAGAACACCAAGATCCCTCTGCACTAAAGTAGTCTGGAAAGAAAAATTAAGCTTTTATTTTATCTTGTATCACATCGCATATCTAAAATATGCCAGAGTAATTTTGCTAAAGAAAGAAACAACTGGATAGACTGGAAAGAAAAATGCATAAATTAAGTTTTTTTTATCTCCAAGAACTCAGAAGTTCTCTCCATTTAGATTACAAATTGCCAAAATGGAAACCTCACACTTAATCACGTTAAACTTTATCTGTCAAATGTTGGCCCATTGACCTAACTAACCATAAAGAGTTGTAGCGTCATATACCACAGAAACAGACCCTTTGGCCCAACAAGTCCATGCTGACCATAATCCAAAACTAAATTACTCCCACCTGCCTGCACTTGGGCCATATCCCTCCAAAACATTCCTTATTCATGTACTTAAATAAATGTGTTTTAAACATGTAACTGTACCCACGTTCACCACTTCCTCTGGAATTTCATTCTACACATGAAGCACTCTGTGATTAAAAAAAAATTGCCCCCATGTCTTTTTTATCTTTCTCCTCTCACCTTAAAAATATGATTCTTAGTCTTGAAATCCCACACCTGAAGGAAAGGATACCTGCCATTCACCTCATCTAAACCCCTCATTATTTATAAACCTCTATAAAGTGACTTCTCAAATTCCCAAGCTCCAGTGAAAAAAGTCCCACCCTCTCCTTCCAACTCAAACCCTCCATTCCCAACAACATCCCAGTAAATCTCTTCTAAACCCTGTCCCGCTTAATAATATCCTTCCTATAACAGGCAGACTTGAACTGGATATAGTATCTCAGAAGAGGCCTCACCAATGTCCTGTATAACCTCAACATAACCTTGCGACTCCTATACGCAAAGGTCTGAGCAATGGAGACAAGCATGCTAAACATCTTAACCACTCTATCTACAGGTGATACAAATTTCAAAGAGTTATGTACCTGAACCCGAGGTCTGTCTATTCTACAACACTGTCCAAGGCACTACTTGTAATTATATAAGTCTTGTCTTTGTAATGAAATACCTCACATTTATTGGATTTAAACTCTATTTGCCACTTCTCAGTCCATTGACCCGTTAAATCAAGATGTCTTTGTAATCTTAGATATTCTTCACTGTCCACTATACCACCAATCTTTGTGATCTGTAATCTTACTAACCATGCTTTCTATATTCTCATTTAAATCATTTATATAAACAAGAGTGGAGCAGCACTCATCCTCCAATCCAAAAAACAACACTCTACCTCTGTCTCCTGCTGTTAATCCAATTGCCAAGCTAACCCTGAATCCCATGTGATCTAACTTTATTAATTGTCAACCACTGGAACTTTCTCAAAGGTTTGATTAAAATCCAAGTAAACAATGTTTTCTGCTCTGCACTCATCAGTTTTCTTGGTTACTTCCTCAAAAATCTCAATCACATTTGCCAGGTCCAATTTCCCTTGTACAAACCCATGCTGACTATTCATAATCATTCCTTGTATCTCCATGTGCATATAAATTCTATCTTTCACAATCCCTTCCAGCTACTTACCCACCACTGAAGTCAGATTTCAGTTTCTAGGCTTCTCCTTACGTCCTTTCTTAAACAAATGCACAACATTAGCCACTCTCCAGTCATTCATAGTAGACAGGCAAGAGGCTGGAAGAACACAGCAAACCAGGCAGCATCAGGAGGTGGAGAAGTCAATGTTTCTGGTGTAATCCTTCTTCAGGACTGTGGGTGGGTGTAGAGGAAGCTGCAGATAAAGGCAGGGTGGTGAAGTGGGGATAGGTGAAGACAGGTAGAGGGTATGATCTGGTTGGTCAATGGGAGGAATAAATCTGGTTAGTGGCAGGGAGGAACACCAAGGGAAGTCAGGGGATGGGAAGGGAAGTTATTTGAAATTAGAGAACTCAATGTTGAGTCCTCCGGGCTGTAGGCTGCCCAGGCGGAAGATGGGGTATTGCTCTTTCAATTTGTGGTTTGGTTTGTTGTGGTAATGTCAGTCTCCAGTCATTCGGTATTTCACCCGTATTTAGAATTAAAATTTCTACAGAAATTAAACAGACCCTTTGGCTGTACCGCCCCTCCGAAGAGTATTTCACCCAGACCCATTAGCCTACATTTCTCCTGACTAATGCACCTAACTTATACATCCCCGAACACTGTGGACAATAAAGCATGGCCAATTCACCTAAACTGCCCATCTTTGGATTGTGGGTGGAAACCCACGCAGACATGGGGAGAATGTGCAAACTCCACACAGACAGTCACCCAATGCTGGAATCAAACCCGAGTCCCTGGCGCTGTGAGGCAGCAGTGCTAACCACTGAGCCACCGTGCTGTCCTAGTATCATTTATAGGTGATACAAATGTTTCTACAAGGGACCCCACTATTTCCTCCCTAACTTCCCACTCTACCTTTATATTTTCTCATACCTCCAGCACTACCTTTTCTATAATGTGAACTGTTTTCAAAACATCAAATTTAATTTACCTGTGTTCTCTAGCCCGTTTTCTTTCTCCATAGTAAAAACTGATACAAAATATTTATTTCATATTTTTCCCATCACCTGAGGTTTAACACAAAGCTAACATCGTTGATCTTTAGGCGGCCATACTCTCTCTCTAGTTGCTCTCTTGCTCTTAATGTACTTGTAGAATCTCTTTGGATTATTCTTAATCTTATTTGCCAAAACTATCTAATTACTTTAGGAAAACGATGAGGACTGCAGATGCTGGAGATCAGAGCTGAAAATGTGTTGCTGGAAAAGCGCAGCAGTGAAAATGTGTTGCTGGAATTCCTGAAGAAGGGCTCATGCCCGAAACGTCGATTCTTCTGCTCCTTCGATGTTGCCTGACCTGCTGCACTTTTCCAGCAGCACATTCTCAGTATCTCATTACTTTCCTGACCTCCCTCTTAAGAACGTCCAAACACTATTTATACTGTTCAAGAGATTAATTTGAACCAAGTTGTTTATATCTGAATATATGATTCTCTTTTATTTTTTAAGAGAACCTCAATATCTTTTTCATCCATCGTTCTCTAATCTTATCAACTTTACCTTTCACTCTACCAGGGAAATATCACTCTGAACATTTCATTATCACACTTTTGAAAGCTCTATACTTATCAGACGTCTCTTTATTTGCAAACAATCTACTCCAATCAATTCTTGAAAGTTTTTGCAAATTTATCTTTTTCTAAATTTTTTATTTTATTCGTTGCAACTTACCATGTATACTCGTGCAATAGTCGATCTCATGCAAAAGTCAACCCCCTTTTTGGTCAAATAACCTGGAATTTTCCATATACCTCATGTAAAAGTAAACCCTAGTACTTCACAGTTAACAGATCAACATTAATGAATGAGTATGCAAACTGTCATGTCCCGCTCCAGCCTTCTGGTTGTTCCACTCTGCTCCCAGTCTTCCAGTCTGCTGGCTGTTTTGTTCCACTCTGGGTTTTCTGAATTACCATTATTCATTTAGAGATCAGCTGGGATTCTGCTAGTGATATGGTATGAATGATAGAATCCCTAAAGTGTAGAAACAGGCCCTTTGGCCTAACTAGTCCACACTGACCCTCCGAAGAGTAACCCACTCAGACCCATTTCCCCGACCCTATATTTATCCCTGACTACTGCACCTAACCTATACATCCCTGAACACTGGACAATTTAGCATGGCCAATTCACCTAACCTGCACATCTTTGGACTGTGAGAGGAAACTGGAGCACCTGGAGGAAACCCACGCAAACACGGGGACAATGTGCAAACTCCACACAAAAAGTTGCCCAAGGCTGGAATCAAACCTGGTTCCCTGGCGCTGTGAGGCAGCAGTGCTAAGCACTGAGCCACCATGCCGCCCCAGATGGATTTCAGCTTCTCAAAAGTAGTGTCCATGTAATAGCTGATCCCATAAATTTAACCTTAAAAAGTAGTCAAAAAAATTTGATTATTACTCGAGTACATACAATATATTTTAGTGGAAGCTACAAATTTGGCTCCAGTACTATCTGTATCCAAATCATTAATATAGATTATAAATAATGGTGTCCTGAGTACTGAACCCTGTGGCAGCCCTAACCCCATGTAATCTGACCTAGTGGATAACCTTTTATGCAGCACCTTATTAAATGCTTTCTGGAAGTCCAGATATACTGCATCTACAGGATCTCTATAATCCACCTTTACAAATGAAAAAGAAGGATTCAAGACATCGTTTGTGTACAGAATGAGATATACAAATTACATTACTGTGTGAATTTTGAGCCCCCATTTCAGTCCCTGATCAGCACACAGATGCAAACGTTTGTGCCTTGTAGTCAGCATTCCACTTCCTTAACTCCATTTCTGCTGTTGGCTAGTTTCCAGTCTGCCCCTGCAAGTGGTGAGCAGTTAATAGAGGTATTTAAAGGCGAATTACAGGGTTTTTTTGTCTGAGACGAAGTGAAATTTTCTTGTCAGTCTCACTGACCTACAGGCAATGAGGAAAATGCAGCTGTTGGAAGGTCCACTGCCCTATTGTAGGCAGGCTTCCAGACCTCCCTGTCTTCCTGAGTTCAATTACTGCCATAGGCTACTCTGAGGAAAGATCTTTCACTCTGCTGGTGTTTTACTTTATACTTTAAGAAATTTGAGAGAGGTAGCCCCTAAATTATACTCACTCACTTAACTGTTTGAGTATCCTGCTGCTATCTTCATGCGGACGCAGCCTCCTGCTGTCCTCCAGCTGGCAATGAGATACTGGTCAAATAAGTTTCTCCAATTCGAAATACGGAAAAGATAAACCACATCAGTAAGACTTGTTTACCACATTCACTGGTTATTCCTTCTGGGTTTGAAGTCCATCTTAAACTTTACGATGAACCTGCCCTCTGACCATAATTAATTTAGCATAAATCACATTGAATTACTATGCCCACATAGCACAGGCATCTGAATCCCAATCGAGCTTGTGCAGGTTGTTCTGCTATAATGTGCATTTCGTTAAAGCGAATTTGCTGTACCACAATTGATGAACTGGGGACACAGTTTCTAAAGTGCAAACTTTTGTTGGCTGTAACACGATTACATAGTCAACACTTTAAGCTCTGATTTTAAAGTACAATTTTTCTATAATGTAAGGTTGCACAAGAATGCAACAATCGCGTTACAGAAGAACCACCTATAAAATGGAATTCTGAAACCCACAAGGAAAATTCTTTCCTTGATGTCTGTGATAAAAGTTATTTCAAAAAAAGATCTCTCTTGATCAGTTAGACTTTGTAAATTATTATTCCTGATAACAGATCTAATGCAAAAGGAACGCTAGTCAGGAAGTTGAGTATGAAATTGGTAAGATTTGTGTAATTTTCAGTAGCCCCAATGGGTTTCCATCCCAGACTAACCAGTATGCATATCAGTGTGAAGCACCAGGATTTTTATAATGGTTATTTTCTGATTGTCGTTCTAGGAACAAACTCATCCACAGATGGCATATATCAGAAATGTCCATGCTCATGAATTGCCCATGAGTATCCGACCTCTTATAATCCTGGTCAATATTCAAATTTTTAGTAACAGAAATGTTAATTAGATTTGACAGTTGCAATTTTAAGTAGACAAGGGAAAGATTGCAAAATTTTGGTGTCGTATTTAGCCATTTACTCTTCTAAAGCTATTTAAAGTTTTCAAACCTTACTGAATTTTTTGCAGTGATATTTGAATGCTAAATTTCTTTGCTTTTCTGTTTCAAATATTTCTAATTCTGTTTGTCTCTAGCTGCCGAAGATAGTGCTACAGATAATAGGGCATCAGTCCCTGAGCAGGATACATCAACTAAACCATCATTGCTACTGCCTTCTAAAAAGTCTGTAGCTTTTCACTGTGACATTGAGGAAACCCCTGCAAAGCAACAATCCTATCCTAAACAACCCCCTGCCCTACCTCCAAAACCACTATCGAGGATTGCCAACCATATAGCTGGTAGGTTTTGTTCACCTGGCTTTTAAGACTTCACATTAATAAATGTGTATTTTTCTCTCATTATGACTATATTCTATAAGGTAACTTGTCTACCTATTTAAATTGAATGTTTTTTTAAGGATTTTAGTGTTGCTCTCAGGTATTTGCAGACTCAGGTGACCTAACACGTAAAGAAATTAGATTGTGAATATTATTTAGACATTTTGTAGAACTGCTCCTTGTTCCAAGAGCATCCTGTAAACCTTACGTATGTGACAGAGTTGCTTTACCCTTTTCTATACTGAACATATCAAAGGAGTTAATACGAACAATAATCATAATTTTCTATTTACTAAATTTTGTAGTCTAACACATCAATTATGTTTTTCAAGATGTTACCACATTTGTATTGAGGTAAATAATAATCTTCTGTTTTAACAGTTAACTGAAGTATTAGTTCTGAAATGCAATCAACAGTACTTAACAGATATGCACAATCTACACAATTCGGCATGAATGTCAATGGTAGAATGTGAAATGCATAATAATTTCTCATGTCAGTATCAATCATATAAAACTGTACAATGGAACAAGTTCCTCAACATGAAAAGATTCCTCAACAATTAAAGTAAGGAATCGGTAATTTGAGGTAAATTGAATCAGCATTCCTACATTGCTACATTTTCATGCAGTTAGTCCAAGTAATGCTGGAGAGAGAGAGAGAGAGGCTTGTGTAAGTATACAAATTTGGGAGTATTCACAGACATGTACAAACTAAGGCATATTGGATTTGTAAAACATTAAATGCATACGTGCATATACACATGGAGTGTCAGTTAACCCAGCTTTAATGCCTCTTAGTGAATTGAAATCATGTTCATATTATTCAACACATTTTCAGCTATGGAATTCCCCTTTGATCTTAGATTTGAATCTTCCAGATAACTCAGGTTTATAAAAATGTTGTAAAATTATCTGCATAAAAGAGCTGGCTGGAAGCAAGCAAATATGGGAAGATATTTTGCCAGTTGAATTGAGCCATAAGACTTAAAATGCTTTGATTTTGTGTTTTCCAATATCCTACATTGAATTAGATTTTAGTATTGCATTACTCAGGTTTACTATTCTGTTTAAACTTTACATTTCTAATTACTTCTTTTGTTCAATAATACAACCATAAAAGCTTGTAGCGTCCTAAACGATCTTAGGCCACGCAATGTTCCTATTTCCAATGACAAATGTTAAGTGCAGTATTGCTTTTCAAGCCAGAGCACACAAATGTCATAGATTAGTGTAGAACTGAGTCCATGCTTTCAATGGAGAGTTTTGTGCAAACCAAACACAGATTGTAGAAGCAGAGTCAGTCCTGTAGCTCTCTCTTCAATCTGCACTCCCTTCAAGTGTGGTCTTGCTGGGATATGGGATCATTACTTCTTCATTTATAACAGAGTAATACCAGCATTGGCAAAATATTTCATCTTTTACCAGTGCGTGTTTTAACATCTCCCATGTCTTGTATCCATGTTAAGAGTGTGGTGCTGGAAAAGCACAGCAGGTCAGGCAGCATCCGAGGAGCAGGAAAATCGATGTTACAGGCAAAAGCCCTTCATCACCCCTTCCTGAAACATCGATTTTCCTGTTCCTCAGATGCTGCCTGACCTGCTGTGCTTTTCCAGCATCCCACACTTGACTCTAATCTCCAGCATCTGCAGTGCCTTGTATCCATGTTAGCTCACTGTACATGGTTGTTAACATGATGGCAAATTATATTGTATTTGGGATAGGTTCAAGTTACATGTATTTTACTCATTTTACTTAAGAATAAATTTCCTAAATCGTTTCAAGTTATAACCTTCATTTTAGCAGGTCAAAAAGACATTTTTTCTCATGGTCTGGCTAGATTTAAGTGTGGGTTTCTTTGGAAGTAGAATGCGGTAACCCAAGGCCCTGCCCTTTTCCTCACTCCAATATTTGCTTCTTTTCCATCAAGTAGTTATGAGAGCTATGAAGCTTCTGCCCACTGATGGTGTCAGAAGTGAGGGAACAATCAGCACTGTGTCTTCAAAAGTACATGATGTAACATTTAAAGTGATAGTTAAAGAATAATTTAGTGAGACTACTGTCAAGTTAGGGATTGCAGGTCACAGACACAGAGGTCAACAGCCCAATTTATATCATTCACAATTTTATGCTCATTAATTTAATTAATTTAAAAATGTGCCTTCTAAACCAGTCCTGTGGGAGATGTTATTTTTTGAAATTGTGCCTGTAAAATTCAGGACCAAATTCTGAATGTAATAATCTGAGAAATCTGCAATAACACTATTTTTTTTAACTCATGAGTTAAACTATTTGAAATAGTTGGTGACTGTCAAATGAATGTCACAATGTGATCTACTCCATGGACTGCAGGTGATACACAACTAATTGCAGACATTATCAACCAGGCCCTTCACTTGTAGGGCCATCATTACAATGAACTGGGAATTCTGAACATCCAGACAATACTGCAACATAAGGTCCATGTGTACATCAGAATCAACTCAGTTGCTTTGAAGGGATCAATCACACTGGTTCAGATTTATGAAGTTCACCAAGGAATCAGTCTGAATCAGCCATTCTGTAGAGCCAAGGGCTAAATAAGGACCACTGTAGTTTATTATTCCCTAAGAAAGTGTTTTCTATCTGATCCTCACTCCTGAGAAGGCAGATCTCCACACTGAATATAGCTGCACTCACTTGCGCAGCCATATTGTCACTGGTTCTCACAAAAGTATCAAATATAACCACTTCAGGATTTTGATTTCAGAGTTTAAAAAGATTTCCCATGTTACATTTTTCTTCCCCTCTTTTAGGTTTTCCTGCAGCCTACACCATACCTCGGCTGAGAAGGCAGACAGACAGGCAGGCAGCCTACTCCCACGACTCTACCATTGGCGCTTGTAAGAGACCAGTGGGACATATGAGAGTGATCCGGGGTGAGTTGCCTCTGTCTCTCACTTCCTGTGTGAATGAGCCTGCACTCAGTACGTGGTTATTTGGGTGTGGCTAAAATCAGGAATTTGTCATTCAGGAAAACACGACTTCAACAACAGACTGCGGCAATTTAAATATATCATACTTGCCTTAAGCTCTCCATAACTCACGTTTCAAAGTGTGTGTGGTTTTCTGATTTACACAAGACACATGAACACATCACTTTGCCTGTGCAATGTATATGTAACCGATATTTTAAACAGGTTATTTTTAGTAACTTATTTTTTGAATTATGTAGATTGTTACAACCGTTGGTTGGAATGAGAATCCTATTGGATAAGATCTTAGATTTTTAAATTCTCAACAAGATCTATGTTAAATGAGATGAAAAACTTTTTTGGGGGGGATGTAAGCACATTTTAACGTCAGTTTATACTGCCCATTCCTAGTTAGCCTTGAGAAAGTTTCAGTTAAACCACTGGAATGACATTTGGATCAGAAACATCCATACCACTGCTCAGAAGGGAGTTCCAGGATGTTAACCCAGTGAAAGTCAGCCAATAACAATATTCTTCCAAGTCAAGATGGTATCTGCTTGGAGGGAACCTTGCACATAGTGGTTTTCCCAAGATTCTGCCCTTGTCTGTCTACATTAGAGGAGGACCCACGTTTGGAAGATGCTGTTAAAGGAACTTTAGAAATCTCATCTTGTAGGTGGTACACACTGAGACCCTGTGCATCAGTGATAAGTGTTTAAGGTGGTGGATGGGGTGCCAATCAGATAAGCAGCTTTGTTTTAGATTGTATTGAGCATTGCTTTAGTTGCACTTATCCAGGCAAGTAGGGGATTTTCCAACATACCCCTGCTTGTGTGCCTTGTAAATGGTGGACAGGCTTGTGGTACTGGGACATGAGTTATTTGTGCAACTTCTGATATGCTGTTGTATCAGATCCAATGAAGCTTCCAATCAATGATTACCCACAGGATGTTGATTGTAGATAATTCAGTAATGTTAATATCATTGGAAGGTGCTTAGATTTTCTCTTGTTGAAAGCTAGTCCATAGCGCTGTTATGAGGCAAATGTCACTTGTCAGTCATTCTGAATGCTTTCCATATCTGTACAGGCACAATCTGCTTGATAATCTGAGCAGCTGTGAATGGTATTGAAAACTGTAAAATTGTCAACTGACATCCCTCTAAAGTTTATGTTAGAGGTTTTTAGAGTCATAGAGATGTACAGCATGGAAACAGACCCTTCAGTCCAACCAATCCATGCCAACCAGATATCCCAACCCAGTCTAGTCCCACCAACCAGCACCCGACCCATATCCCTTCAAACCCTTCCTATTCATATACCCATCCAAACGCCTCTTTTTTATATAGATATTTTTATTAGAAATTTAACATTTTTACAAGTTTACAAAAATAAACAAAACTCTCAAGTACAAACATTGATATACAATTAAATCTTAAATATATAATAACCAATATTTAACAAAAGAAAAATACCGAGAAAAAAAACCAAAACTCAACTAACTACTAATCTAACCCTCCCATCTCCAATCACTTGTAATTCATAAATGCATGGCCTTTGACAATAGCCTCTCACTGGGCCAGGCATTCAGAGTCCTAGTATCAGTAACAGTCACCCTTTCATGTAAGCCAGAACTCCCCGCTTGGACCAGATTAACAGCCCCTATCAGGGGACTCATATTCTACAAAGTCCAACTGGCTGACCTCTTTACAACCACCATAGAATGACCAGATTTTCAACTCAACTTTAAGCCAATCTTCTTTTTCGTCCCTCAAATTCTTATAACCTGATGTCTTTAAGGTGTATTTAAATTTTGATTAGCAGTTTTAGGTTTGGTAAAGGATGCAATAATATCCTTATTGGAAATAATTTAAAATCTATAAAGGTATCATGTTCTATGTCTAATTTCATTTCTGCTTCTTAAATGGATGACTTGCTAAGTATGCAAGGTCTTTTACTGAATACTGTATCTGTGTTAATAAAGTAGATTAGCACCACCATTCTCCAGCACTACTTGTTTCAATGATGTTAACTTGTTGTTATCTTTGAACCTGAACCAAGTAGAACATTCATAATCCTTCATTCTTATTATTAACGAATGCAAGCACAGTCATAGAGTCATAGAGATGTATACAGCATGGAAACAGACCCTTCGGTCCAACCCGCCCATGCCAACCAGATAATCCAACCCAATCTAGTCCCACCTACCAGCAGCCGGCCCATATCCCTCCAAATCCTTCCTATTCATATACCCATCCAAATGCCTTTTAAATGTTACAATTGTACTAGCCTCCACCACTTCCTCATTCCATACATGTATCACCCCCTGTGTGAAAACTTTGTCTCTTTCCCCTCTCGCCCTAAACCTATGCCTTCTTGTTCTGGACTCCCCCACTCCAAGGAAAGACTTCAGCCTCACCCTATAGCTGAAATCCTCCAACCCTGGCAACATACTTGTAAATCTTTTCTGAACCCTTTCAAGTTTCACAACATCTTTCCGATAGGAAGAAAACCAGAATTGCACACAATTTACCAACAGTGGCCTAACCAATGTCCTGTACAGCCACAACATGATCTCCCAACTCCTGTACTCAATACTCTGACCAATAAAGGAAAGCATACCAAACACTTTCTTCATTATCCTATCTACCTGTGACTCCACTTTCAAGGAGCTATGAATCTGCACTCCAAGGTCTCTTTGTTCAGCAACACTCCCTAGGACCTTACCATTAAGTGTATATATCCTGCTTAGATTTGCTTTCCCAAAATGAAGCACCCCGCATTTATCTGAATTAAACTCCATCTGCCACTTTTCAGCCCATTGGCCCATGTGATCAAGATCCCGTTGTAATCTAAGGTAACCTTCTTCGCTGTCCACTACACCTCCACATTTGGTGTCATCTGCAAACATGCTAACACCTCTTATGCTCACATCCAAATCATTTATATAAATAACGAAAAGTAGTGGACCTAACACCGATCCTTGTGGAATTCCACTGGTCACAGACCTCCAGTCTGAAAAACACCCTTCCACCACCACCCTCTGTCTTCTACTTTTGAGCTACTTCTGTATCCAAATGGCTAGTTCCCCCTGTATAGTGTGAGATCTAACTTTGCTAACCAGTCTCCCACGGGGAACCTTGTTGAACGCCTTACTGAAGTCCATATAGATCACATCTACCGCTCTTCCCTCATCGATCCTCTTTGTTACTTCATCAAAAAACTCAATCAAGTTTGTGAGACATGATTTCCCACCCACAAAGCCATGTTGACTATCCCTAATAGTCCTTGCCTTTCCAAATACGTGTACATCCTGTCCCTCATGATTCTCTCCAACAACTTGCCCACCACCGACATCAGGCTCACTGGTTTATAGTTCTGTGGCTTGTCCTTACCACCTTTCTTAAACAGTGGCACCACGTTAGCCAACCTCACCTGTGACAATCGATGATACAAATATCTCAGCAAGAGCCCAGCAATCACTCCGCTAGTTTCCCACAGAGTTTTAGGGTACACCTGATCAGGTCCTGGGTATTTATCCACTTTTATGTGTTTCAAGACATCCAGCACTTTCTGTGTGAAGTACTTGCCGCATGTATCCCCCTTAAACGTTCCACCTCTCACTTTGAAAGCATGACTTCTCGTTATTGAATCCTTCACCCTGGGAAAAAGCTTGTCTCTATCCACCCTGTCTGTACCCTTCATAATTTTGTAAACCTCAATCGGGTCCCCCCTCAATCTCCTTTTTTCTAGTGAAAATAAACCTAACCTACTTAACCTCTCTTCATAGCTAGCACCTTCCATACCAGGCAACATCCTCGTAAATTTTCTCTGCACCCTCTCCAAAGTGTCCACATCTTTTTGGTAATGTGGCGACCAGAACTGTACACAGTATTCTAAATGCGGCCGAACCAATGTCTTGTACAATTTTAACATGACTTGCCAGCTCTTATACTCAATACCCCGTCCGATGAAGGCAAACATACTATATGCCTTCTTGACCACTCTATCCACCTGTGCAGCAACCTTCAGGGTACAATGGACCTGCACTCTCAGATCTCTCTGCTCATCAACTTTTCCCAAGGCTCTTCCATTCATTGTATAATTTGCTCTAAAATTAGACTTGCCTAAATGTGTCACCTCACATTTGTCTGGATTAAAAGCCATCTACCACTTTTATGCCCAACTCTCCAGTCTGTGTATATCCTCTTGTATTCTCTGACAGTCCCTTATGCTTTCTGCTACTCCACCAATCTTTGTGTCATCTGCAAACTTGCTGATCATGCCAACAGTGCCCTCTTCCAGATCATTTATGTATATTACAAACAGCAATGGCCCCAACACTGATCCCTGTGGAACACCACTGGTCACCTTTCTCCATTTCGAGAAACTTCTTTCAATTACTACTCTCTGTCTCCTGTTGCTCAACCAGTTCTTTATCCACCTAGCTAGAACACCCTGTACACCATGTGACTTCACTTTCTCCTATCAAACTCCTTACTAAAGTCCGGGTATATGACACCTACAGCCCTTCCTTCATCTAACAACTTGGTCACTTCCTCGAAGAACTCTATTAAGTTAGTAAGGCACGATCTCCCCCACACAAAACCATGTTGCCCATCACTGATAAGCTCATTCCTTTCCAAATATAAATAGATGCTATCTCTCAGTACCCTCTCCAGCAACTTCCCCACCACTGACATCAGGCTCACTGGTCTGTAGGTACCTGGAATATCCCTACTACTCTTCTTGTACAGGGGGACAATATGAGCATTCTTCCAGTCCTCCAGCACCTCACCTGTATTTAAGGATGCCACAAAGATATCCTTCTGTCTTTCTAAATGCGACCGAACCAATGTCTTGTACAACTTTAACATGACTTGCCAGCTCTTATACTCAATACCCTGTCCGATGAAGGCAAACATACTATATGCCTGACCATGCTTCATGTACATTTAATAGAGCATCTTCCTTGTAAATGTTGCCCTTACAGTTTAATAGAGTATCCAAGCCTCCTTCAGTGTCCAGCTGATGAGTCTGTCTCTGAAAATAATATGGTCGGCATCTGTTTTTAGTAGGCAGTGACAATGCCAAGGCCATGCCTTGCTTTTTTCTTTAGCTAGGACACAACAATCCTCACATAGCTGTTTCATTTTTCAGATTCAGATTTAGGGAACATCAGTTAGGAAATCATAACCTGACTGTTTGGACTTAATTCTGGATTAGTGGTGCTGGAAGAGCACAGCAGTTCAGGCAGCATCCAAGTAGCTTCGAAATCGACGTTTCGGGCAAAAGCCCTTTATCAGGAATAAAGGCAGTGAGCCTGAAGCGTGGAGAGATAAGCTAGAGGAGGGTGGGGGTGGGGAGAAAGTAGCATAGAGTACAATGGGTGAGTGGGGGAGGAGATGAAGGTGATAGGTCAAGGAAGAGAGGGTGGAGTGGATAGGTGGAAAAGAAGATAGGCAGGTAGGACAAGTCTGGACAAGTTATGGGGACAGTTACTGAGCTGGAAGTTTAGAACTAGGGTGAGGTGGGGGAAGGGGAAATGAGGAAACTGTTGAAGTCCACATTGATGCCCTGGGGTTGAAGTGCTCTGAGGCGGAAGATGAGGCGTTCTTCCTCCAGGCATCTGGTGGTGAGGGAGCGGCGGTGAAGGAGGCCCAGGAACTCTATGTCCTCGGCAGAGTGGGATGGGGAGTTAAAATGTTGGGCCACGGGGCGGTGTGGTTGATTGGTGCGGGTGTCCCAGAGATGTTCCCTAAAGCGCTCTGCTAGGAGGCGCCCAGTCTCCCCGATGTAGAGGAGACCACATCGGGAGCAACAGATACAATAAATGATATTAGTGGATGTGCAGGTAAAACTTTGATGGATGTGGAGATACAATAAATGTATCTCCACATCCCGTTGCTCCCGAGGCTGCCTAATGACAGCACTGGACTCGTTTGCTACAATCTGTAGATGCAGGGCAGCCAGAGACTTCCACAGCTGACAAACTGAAAACATCTCTCTCTTCCCCCCGCCCTCTCCATGCGGGTGAAAAGACAGAAAAACCAAGTTTAAAAGGAAGAATTCTAACAAGAAAAGACCTAGGCTACCAGATCAACCGTTCAGGTGAAGAACAACCATGTCTTCACAGACAACAGCATGTCATCACTGCTGAAATCAAAACGAAACTGTGAGAGATAAGGTGATCTGGCCTTTTGATCTTCAAAATTTTATTCCCTATCTATATTTTTTTCTCCATCCATAATATTGACGTCAATCCATCTGTCTTTTGCCTGTCTTAATTGAGAATGAGTGTGCATGTATTTGGGGTTTTCAAAGTGGTATATGAAGTAAGTTAGGAATATTTTTCTCTGCCATTTGTTAAACGTAAGCGTGTTACACTAAACAGTTATTTTCTTGCCAGAGTTCAAAATCTGCTGTGAGTACACTTGTCCTGAATATCAGTAAGTCAAGCAAGTAGGTGGTATAACTGGAAGTTTGTGCATTTTGTGATGGTTCATGATTATTCCCAGTTAGGTCATGACACCGTTAACGACAAATGTAGGCTTCACTCATAATCAAGCGATCAACTAAGTGATACTGGATGAGTTGCAAAGATGCATGGGAGTTTAATGCATATCTATGCATTGCTTCAGATGACAAAACAGTGAGTACCCATACCACAGATAATGGTTCATTGATATACCTGAAGTATAAGTTGACCATTGTTTTTAAGAAGGATTTTCTAAGGTTGAAATTTTAGCCAATTTGCACTCACTTCTGTGCCAGATGAGACTTTCTGGCCTCGAGGTAGAGACATTATCACTGTACTGCATAATCCCCTGTGGCTGACTTATATGCCAACATTTACTGTAAATGAGTAGGGAAAACTAATGGCTGATGTGGGGAATTATGAAATCAACCATTTGGGATCCAAGAAAGATTAATTTTAGTCATAGTAGACTTGGAGCTGTGGAGGAGCAAAGATATTTAGGTGTCCATATGAAATACAATAGGGGGCAAAATACATTTCAATAAACAGAACCTTCGTTACATCTTTAGGCACAAAATCTAAGGAGAGAGTAAAGCAAACATTCACAAAGATGGCAGTGCTATGAAGGATGAAGCTGTGAAGGCAGGTTGCATATCATTTGTTGGTAATTTCGTAAGTTTTTAAAAAATCGAGGTATGATCTGAGTTTTTAAATTATCAAAGGAAACTATTTCATGAGGAGCTGGAAATCCAGAGCAATATCAAGATTAAAGCTAGACTATTTTGGAATAAAATATAAAAGTAGTTATATTTTACTGTTGGTGTGTTTCCACCTCTATAAGTCTATGGACGTACAGCAAATCCACTGGGGATAAGTTAGCTTCATACTGGCTTGTTACTGGCTGAAGAGACCAGTATGTGAGAGATAGGATCTGCTAAAAATGTCACATATGAAGTGGTTTCCACATGTCAAGTGGAAAGACACCAACAGTGAAATAAAACTACTTTTACATTTTATTTCAAAATAGTCTAGCTTTAATCTTGACATTGCTCTGGATTTCCAGCTCTTCATGAAAACGTTTCCTTTGATCATTTAGATAACCACTTCACATGTGTCATTGTGAGTTTTGGTGTTGGCACCACTTGGCAACATTCTGTAGCCGCTGATCATTATGATGACGCATTCAAACAATATCATCCTGAATGTTGGCTGATGCGTCAAGTGTGAAACATTGATATCACACTTGCAAACATTCTTGAAATGAAGTTTTGTGTGTTCTGGCTCAGTGAGCATAGAGAAAATATTTTGGAATATCCAACCATGGAATCTTTACAATGTGGAAGCAGGCCATTCAGTCACCAAGTCCGTACTGCCCCCATGAAGAGTATCCCACACAGACCCAATCCCCACTCTGTCCCTGTAACCCTGTTTAGCTCATGGCTAATCCACCTAGCCTGCACAACTCTGGATACTACAACACAATTTAGCATGGCCAATCCACCTAACCTGCACAGCTTTGGACTGTGGGAGGAAACTGGAGCACCCAGAGGAAACCCATGCAGACACTGAGAGAATGTACAAACTCCACATTGCCTGAGGCTGGAATTGAACATAGATCTCTGGCACTGTGATGTAGCAGTGCTAATCACTGATATATCATACTGCCCCTATTTTTATCTATTTTCTGTCCTGTGATTATGTCCAAGCCAATGTCTTTACTTGATCAGTACTAATATTCTTGAGAGATTACCTTTAAAAGGACTGATGCGTTCATGATTGTGTCCTTCTATGAAATGCAGAGAACACTACAGACAACAAACCTGCAAGTTGTTGTGCTTCCTTTTCTGGCAACTGTAAGTCATATTTATGAAGCTGTAGGTGTGTAAGAGAGACTCGAAGCTGGCACAGACTTAGGCACAGAGTATGCTGAAAGAACTTAAAATGTAATATTTGACTATAAAACCAATAGAGCAGCTGAGTTGCCACAACAAATTTGAATTTGGCCAATCAGTTTAAATTCTGCCCCAAAATGCAAAAATCCAATTGAATTTGAATTTAGTGTGTTGATGACATCAAACCAATGAAATGATACAATGTTTTGGGATATAAAACTGGACGTTTTGAACCGTTAGCTGGAGAACTGCCAAAAAAAAACAAGTGGGCGCACGGTGGCATAGTGGTTAGCACTGCTGCCTCACAGCGCCAGAGACCTGGGTTCAATTCCCGCCTCAGGCGACTGACTGTGTGGAGTTTGCACATTCTCCCCGTGTCTGCGTGGGTTTCCTCCGGGTGCTCCGGTTTCTTCCCACAGTCCAAAAATGTGCAGGTCAGGTGAATTGGCCATGCTAAATTGCCTGTAATGTTAGGTGAAGGGGTAAATGTAGGAGAATGGGGTCTGGGTGGGTTGCGCTTTGGTGGGTCGGTGTGGACTTGTTGGGCCGAAAGGCCTGTTTCCACACTGTATCTAATCTAATTTTAAAAAAGTATAGACTGCTAGTCAAATAGCTCTCTGAAAGGTGCCTGTCCACAAGAAAAGTTGTGCAGCAAAAGACCAAAGAAGAGACAACCTAGGAAAACCCAGAGAAAAATCTACAGAATGAAATCTACAAAGGAGAATTGACAAATCTGGCTGGTTTTGAAACTTTTTTATTGTAAATCTTAATCAGGATTTTTTAAAATCGGACCAGTATTGCAGAGTGGGAGGTAAAAGATAGGTTTAAGGCAAAGGAGGTGTAAGTAGTTGTTTAATGTTCTCTTTTAGACTTAAATAAAAAATTATTCATTTTTACTTCAAATAGTGACCTCTGGGATAGTTTTTTGCCTCTCAAAATGTAACAGATTACGGCGGGAGGGGACCTTCTCCATGTGTTGGGTTAAATTAGCAGGGGTCTGGCCCTGTGTCGTAACAGTCATCCACGCTTCACAGGACATTGCTGAGAATACATTTCAACTAGCATCTTGATCCTAAGAATCAGTTTTACATGTTTTTCATACCCATTTTGAGAGTTGGCCAGGGTGAGTACTGCTTTTACCATGCTTGTGTATAAAGTTCTGCATCAAGAGTCAGATTGTCTGTCACTGTGTGGACCCAATATGGCTGAATTTGGCAGCCACTACTACCAGGGTGTTACAAGGGCAGAAGTATGACACTTTGTTTCATAACCACAGTTTTTCTGTGATGTATAGGGGAGACACAGTAGGCAGAGAAAATCTAGAATGCTCACCCCTAAGGCTGAGAATGCTGCATTATTTGAAATTTTCCAAATTGATATCAGTAGTTCTTGTTTCAGAAAGGCTTACAAATAATATGGATTTATAAGCAGCGAAACGCAATTGAGTTGCAACTTGACCATAAGTGGGAAAAAAAATTGAGACTAAAGGGCCTTTCCCAAGATACCTGTAACTTATTTTGATTGTTCATGGTCAAGTTGCAAGTCAATTGCATTTAGCTGCATTTAGATCCATACTACTTGATAGTCTTTTTGAAACAAGAAACAATCATTTGTGCTTCAACTATACAGCTTGGGAGGCCATGTTTGAATGTCATTTTCATTGAATTTGCAAACTTTTTTTAGGTTTGATAGATTGACTGTGTGATGATTGTTCTAGTTCCTTTAAACAGTTAATCCTGGTGCTCTGTCTAAAACTCACATTATGATCTTCAGCTCTTGATGTATAAATCTTGAATCACAGCTTCTGAGTTCTTCCTTATTTCTCCATTCAATTGTACACTTCAGAGCAAACTTGGCCTGTTTAACCAGTTCACAACAGCCATTTTTCCAATTTTCACTCAGTTTTGTGTGGATTTTCATGCAACCAGATATCTGAGTGCCCAGGATAAGCTCAAAGCAGTGTGTTCTGGCAAGTTGTAACAAAAATAGAATAGAAACTGTACCTTGTTAATATACAACTGAAGAAATTGAATAATTTCTGCCCAATTCTGAAAAGTATCTACTACCAGGAGAACTGTCTGAGAAATGCAGTGTGGATCTTACAGCTGTTCCTGGGATTGCAGGCTTACTTAAAGATTTATTATATTTTGTTTTACTATTATTAAAGTCATTATAATTTACTCTTAAGATTTTCTTCCATTTCGTTTTATTAACATTCAAAAACCCCAAAAAGACCAAACAAAAAAAATCACAATTTTTTCAAACTGACTCTTTTTTAAAACAAGTTTTTTAAAGGGTACAGCTTTTGTTTTTATTCTTAATTCAGAAATTTAAATAGTTTGTGTCTTAGGAGGCTTTTTTTACATTGCAAACCTTTTGTTTTGAAAAACCTGGACAGACTTTTAAAGTAAAAATAAGGAGTTGTGTTTTCGTTCCGGAGAGTCCTACACATGGTCAGCTCTGGAGAAGATTTTCTTTCTTCAAGGAATTTATTGAAGAGGAATCATTTTTATTCAGTTAATCAGCTAAGTGGTTGATTTTATTTAAGTTTTATGTTTGATATGTATATTTTTATTTCTTTTCCATTTTAACATTATTTTCTGTAAATAACGAAAAGTAGTTTGTTCTCGTAGAATCTCCTGTAGTGTGGAAACAGGCCATTAGGCCTAACAAGTCCACACTGACCTTCCAATGAGTAACCAGACCCATTCCCCTACTCTATTACTCTACATTTACCCTAACTCATGCTCCTAACCTACACATCCCCAAACACTATGGACAATTTAGCTTGGCTAATTTAGCCAACCTAAGCATCTGTGGATTGTGGGAGGAAGCCAGAGCACCTAGAGGAAACGCATGCAGACACGGGGAGAAGGTGCAGCCCCCACACAGTCACCTGAGGCAGGAATCAAACACACGTCCTGGCGCTATGAGGTAGCAGTGCTAACCACCATGCCACCAACTGAGCCACCATACTGCCCTTATATGTAAGGTGTCATTGAAGCATCCATTTTTTATGGCTTAATGTTATTAAGGCTATATATAAAGGTACAGAGTGGGATAACTAGTTGACTTAGAAAAGTTATTACCTAGCAGGATCAGTCAGATAGATGGGTGACTGTTGGGAAAGATAAGAAGGTAATTCAAAAGTTTCCAGTGGCTATTCCTCGATCAAATAGATATTCAGTTTTTGGAACTGTTGAAGGAAATTCTGAGGAAATTGGAAGGGCCAGTTGTTGGACACTTGAATAATTCTTATCTTAGGCAGCGGTTGACAAGATTTAATTGAATTATTGTTATTGTAGATTCTCCTGTGAGGGACATAGACAGCAGATTCTGTGGCAGAGAGTGTAAATTTAGGATGATTTGTTCTTTTAGGATTAAGGACGTCTAAATGTTTCAAGTACATTGTTAAAGGTGAAATTGAGAAGCCAGAAATTATTGCATACTTTGATACAAATGACATTTTTAAGGGGAAAGATTAAAGCTAATAGAATGAATTTAAAAGGTTAGGCAGAAGATTAAAAACCAAACCTTAATAGTAGTAATTTCTGGTTTACTCCCAATGCCAAATTCAAATGAGGGAAAGGATGAAAGGTTAAAAGAGATAAATCAGTGGCTAAAGAGCTGGTGTATTGTTCAGGGATTCAGGTTTTTAGACCATTGGTGTGTCTTTTGGGATAAAAAAGACCTGCTCAAAAAAAGGTTGGGTCTATCCTAAACTGAAAAGGGACAGATATCTTAGGGAGATTTGCTCATTCTATTAAGGGAGACTTTGTACCGATAGAGAAGGTGAGTGGAGGAATTCTAAGTAGCAGTATGAATGGAAGGATTGATGGGAAGGTACAGAATGTGAGGTGAGCACATCAGTTAGAAAAGACAAACGAGAGAGTCAGAAGTAGTTGATGAAGGAGTAGCGATCCAAAAGCTAGTACTTCCAAATAAACCTGTTGGACTATGATCTGGTGTTGTGTGATTTTTAACATATTTATTACAGAAACTTAGCTGAGAGATGGACAAGAATGCCAGCTGAATATTCCAGGTTTTAGATGCTATAGGAAAAATAGAAAGGGAGGCAAGAAAATGTTGTTAGGGATACTTTTGATTAAGAAATATAGTACTGCTATAACTAGGGAAAATATTTCTGAAAAATCATCCAATGAAAACATAAGGGTAGAAATTACAAATAAGAAAGATCAATTTGATGTGATTGTACTATTGGCCTCCCAATAGTAAGAGAGAAACTGAAAAATGGAATATAAGGAGATCTCAGAGATAGGTAAGCATTATAAGGTTGTAATAACAGGTCTTTTTTAGGTTTCCAAACATTGACTGGGACTACCATAGGATTAAAGATTTGGATGGTTAAGAATTTGTCAAATGTGTTCAAGAATTTTTTTTGTCAATATGTGGATGCTCCTATGAGATGAAGTAAAACTAGACCATATGTGGGTTTGCTCACTGAGCTGGAAGGTTCATTTCCAGACATTTCGTCACCCTACTGG
Source organism: Chiloscyllium punctatum (assembly GCF_047496795.1). Taxonomy (NCBI): domain Eukaryota; kingdom Metazoa; phylum Chordata; class Chondrichthyes; order Orectolobiformes; family Hemiscylliidae; genus Chiloscyllium; species Chiloscyllium punctatum. The sequence continues at coordinate 39,402,811 of NC_092779.1, forward strand.
ATAACCTCTTCAGTGGGCCTCAGACGAAGCACTGCTGATGATTTCTGCTTTCTGTTTATATGCTTGAGTTTCTTTGGGTTGATGATGTAATTTCCAGAGGTGAAGTCACTTCCTGTTCTTCTCCTCAGAGAGTGGTAGATGGGGTCTAACTCAATGTGTTTGTTGATAGAGTTCCGTTTGGAATGCCATGCTTCTAGGAATTCTCGTGTGTGTCTTTGTTTGACTTGTCCTAGGATGGATGTATTGTCCCAGTCGAAGTGGTGTCCTTCCTCATCTTTATGTAAGGATAATAATGAGAGGGGGTCATGTCTTTTTGTGGTTAGTTGGTGTTCATGTGTCCTGGTGGCTGGTTTTCTGCCTGTTTGTCCAATGTAGTGTTTGCTACAGTCTTTGCATGGTATTTGTAAATGACATTAGTTTTGCTTGTTGTCTGTGTAGGGTCTTTCAAGTTCATTAGCTGTTGTTTTAGTGTGTTAGTGGGTTTGTGGTCTACCAAGATGCCAAGGGGTCTGAGTAGTCTGGCAGTCATTTCCAAGATGTCTTTGATGTAGGGGAGAGTGGCTCGGGTTTCTGGGCGCGTTTTGTCTGCTTGTTTGGGTTTGTTGCTGAGAAATCGGTGGACTGTGTTCATTGGGTACCCATTTTTTTTTGAATACACGGTATAGGTGATTTTCCTCTCCTCTGTTTAGTTCTTCTATGCTGCAGTGTGTGGTGGCTCATTGGAATAATGTTCTGATGCAGCTTCGTTTGTGGATGTTGGGAAAATTGCTTCTGTAATTCAGCATTTGGTTCATATGTGTTGTTTACCTGTGGACACTGGTTTGAAGTTCCCCATTGGCTGTTTGCTCAGCTGTTACATCTAAGAATGGCAGTTTGTTGTTGTTTTCCTCCTCTTCAGTGAATTTTATGCCAGTAAGGGTATTATTGATGGTCTTGAAGGTTTCCTCTAATTTGTTTCGTTTAATGATGACAAAGGTGTCATCCATGTATCAGACCCAAAGTTTGGGTTAGATGGTTGGCAGAGCTAGTTGTTCAAGTCTCTACATTACTGCCTCTGCTAAGAACCCTGATATCAGAGATCCCATGGGTATTCCATTGGTTTGTCTGTAGCTTTTATTGTTGAAGGTGTGGTAAGCCATAGGTCCACTAGCTTGTTGATACTGTCCTTGTTGATAAGATAGTGGTGTTCGATGTATGTGTCTTTGGGTCTTCTAATAGTGTAATCAGTGTTTCCTTGGCGAGGTTAATGTCGATTTGTGTAAACAGTGTCTACAGGAAAACAACACATACGGACCAAATATTGAACTACAGAAGCAATCATCCCAACATCCACAAACAAAGCTGCATCAGAACATTATTCTGCAACACACACTGCAGCACAGACGAACTACACAGAGCAGAGGAAAATCACCTATACCGTGTATTAAAAAAGAGTGGGTACCCAATTTAGATTACATTACATTGCAGTGTGGAAACAGGCCCTTCGGCCCAACAAGTCCACTCTGACCCGCCGAAGCGCAACCCACCCATACCCCTACATTTACCCCTTCACCTAACACTACGGGCAATTTAGTATGGCCAATTCACCTGACCTGCACATCTTTGGACTGTGGGAGGAAACCGGAGCACCTGGAGGAAACCCACGCAGACACAGGGGAACGTGCAAACTCCACACAGTCAGTCGCCTGAGGCGGGAAGTGAACCCGGGTCTCTGGCGCTGTGAGGCAGCAGTGCTAACAGTCCACTGATTTCTCAACAACAAACCCAAACAAGCAGACAAAACACATCCAGAAACCCTAGTCACTCTCCCTACATCAAAGACATTGGACAAACAGGCAGAAAACTAGCCACCAGGATACAAGAAGACCAGCCACAACTTACAACTAGCCACAAAAAGACATGACCCCCTCTCACCAGTATCCTTACATGCAGATGAGGAAGGACTCCACTTTGATTGGGACAACACATCCATCCTAGGACAAGCCAAACAAAGATACACATAAGAATTCCTAGAAGCATGGCATTCCAACTGGAACTCTATCAACAAACACATTGACTTAGACCCCATCTACCACCCCTGAGGAGAAGAACAGGAAATGACTTCACCACAGGAAATAACATCACCAACCCAATGAAACCCAAGAAAACTCAAACATATAAATAGAAAGCAGGAATTACCAGCAGTGCTTCGTCTGAGGCCCACTAGAGGCCCATGTTACCTAGTAGGGTGATGCAACGTCTTCCAGCTCAGTGAGCAAACCTACATCCAGAACCTCAACCTGAGCTATAAATTGTTCGAGGTGATGATAAAATATATGATTCATAGACATTTAGAGAGGCATGAACTGATTAGGGATGGTCACCATATTTTTGTGTGAGGAAAATAATGTCTCACAAACTTGAATGAGTTCTTTTGATGAAGTTAACAAAAAGGTTGATGATGGCAGAGCAGTAGACGTCGTTCATTTGGATTTTAGTAAAGCGTTTAACAAGGTTCTGCATGGTGGACTAATTTAGTAATGTTAGGTCTCATGGCAAGCTTACCCTGAATCCCAATTGGATATATAATTGGCTTAATGGCAGGAGACAGTAAAAAAGTAAGGTTTGCTTTTCAGGCTGGAGATCTGTGGCCAATGGTGTTCCTCAGGGACTGGTTCTGGGTCGTCTTTTGTTTGTCATTTATATAAATGATTTGGATGAGAATGTAGGAGGCATGTTTAGTAAGTTTGAGAATGACACCAAAATTGATGGCATTGTAGACAGTGAAGAAGATGTTCTAAGAATACAAAAGGATTTTAATCTAATGTGTCAATGGGCTAAAAAATGGCAGATGGAGTTCATTCTTGATAAATGTTTGTTTTGCATTTTGGCAAAACAAACAATGGTAGAGCTTCTACAACTAATGGTAGGGCTTTGGATAGTGTTGTAGAACAGAGGGACCTAAGAGTCCAGGTATGTAATTTTTTAAAAGTTTGCATCACATATTGAGATGGTTAAAAAGGCTTGTCTTCATTGCTCAGTCCTTTGAGTACAGGGGTTGGGACATTATGTTGAGGTTGTACAGGACATTGATGAGGCCTCTTCTGGAATACTGTGTCCAGCTCTGGTCACCCAGTTATAGGAAGGATATTATCAAGCTGGATAGGGTTCAGAGGAGATTTATCAGGATGTTGCCAGCTGTGGAAGGTTTGAATTATAAAGAAAGGCTGGATAGGCTGGGACTTTTTTCACTGGAACATAGGAGGTTGAGAGGTGATCTAATAGATGTTAATATACTAATGAGAGTTATAGGTAGAGTAGTCGTCTTTTCCCTCAGATGGGCCGATTTTAAGTGAGAGGCAAGAGAATTAGAAAAGTCATAAGAGGCAAATCTTTTACGCAGAATGTGGTTCATGTGTGGAATGAACTTCCTGGTGGATGTGGGTACAATTACAACATTTAGAAGACATTTGGATGGAAACATAAGTAGGAAAGGGCAATTTTGGTCTCCTTCCTATCAAAGGATGTTGTGAAACATGAAAGGGTTCCGAAAAGATTTACAAGGATGTTGCCAGGGTTGGAGGATTTGAGCTATAGAGAGAGGTTGAATAGGCTGGGGCTGTTTTCCCTGGAGCTGAGGGGTGATCTTATAGAGGTTTATAAAATTGTGAGGGGCATGGTTAGGATAAATAGACAAGGTATTTTCCCTGGGGAAGGGGAGTCTAGAACTAGAGGGCATAGGTTTAGGGTGAGAGGAGAAGACATAAAAGAGACTTAAGCGGCAACTTTTTCACGCACAGGGTGGTTTGTGTATGGAATGAGCTGCCAGAGGAAGTGGTGGAAGCTGGTACAATTGCAACATTTAAAAGGTATTAGGATGGGTTTATGAATAGGAAGGGTTTGGAGGGATATGGGCCAGGTGCTGGCAAGTGGGACTAGATTACATTGGGATATCTGGTCGGCATGGTTGAAACAGTCCAAAGGGTCTGTTTCTGTGCTGTACATCTCTATGACTCTATGTGGACCAGGATCAGGAAGGTGGGGTAGTTTAGTTTGGGATTATGTTCGGTAAAGACTGGTTGGATCCAAGGTCTGTTTCCATGCTATATGACTGACTCTAGCACAAATGTGTAATGTGCTTCAGTCTCACTAACAGTTTCTAAGCTTGTTATCTAGCTTTGCTTGAGGTGTTATGAACCATTATACTAGATTGTGACACATTTCTACACTCACTCTACACCCCAACTACAGGCAACATTGAACACATATTTGTTTCAATAATTCTTCAATTCAAAGAAATTAAATAGAAAATTGATTTTCAACCTTAGCTTGAGGGCATAAACACTTTACAAAATTGACAATCCACTAATGATTTTTAAAAATCTGTTAGAATTAACTAGACTTTTATAGAATACACAGACTTATACCTGAACTCCTGAATCATACTCACTATGTGACAATCTGCACCTCAGAATGTAAACTAAATTTATTCTATCTGGACACAAGTCATTTATTTGTGGAAAGGATTTCAAAATGTGATAACTATGAGCAAAACCAAAAGAAAATAAACTTCCTTTGATCTTCATTGCACTTCTTGTCACTTTGTCAAAAACTGGGAACAATGAAAGAAGAAATAGATCTGGATCTGTTAAACCAGATCTTCTCCTGCATCACACTCAACACAGGCAGAATTCAAAAGGCATGCATTGTGACGAGGTGCTTCAAATGATGTGTAAAAACTTTACTGCTGAAACATCTTTACTAAAATATCATCGTACCAGCGGTTGCATGTATTTGGCAAGGCACAATGGCTAATCAAAATATTCTCTTTATCATTAAAATAAAGAAATACATTTGCACTGTGATTTGTAAGTTAATCCATATACTTGGTCCATAAAAGAAATTATCATGCATGACCAAAAACAATTAGTTCTTTGAAATCTGTACCAGTTTCATCTGTCCATACACATACATTGTGTGTGCAATTTTCAATGTTTGGGTCTTTTTATGGTATATGTGTAAGTTGTTATTGGCTGCTTTTCTGTCCAGGTCATCAGTGGCTTGTTAGTTTGTGCAGCTTAATCTTCATTACAAGAACTGCACTGTCTGAAATAGTCCTTTGTTGTATTATATATGTTATGCCAAAAGAGAACTTGCTTGCCTTCCTCAAACAAGATATGATTCCGTATATAGCTGCACTTTAGCATTTCTTTTTTGAACTCTTTAGAGATAATGACCCAAACACCTTTTATCAAGATGCCAATCATTTCATCTCCTATGCTATACATAGGCTTTGGTCTTTCAATTACAGACAAAAAAAAGCTGCACATGCTGAAATCCAAGGTAGGCAAGCAGGAAGAAACTGCCTGGCTTGCTGTCTTCTTCCAGCCTCCTATTTGGTCTTTCAGTTGGCCCTTATGTAAGTTAGGTGTTGGTGTCTGCGAGTAGTGCATTGGCTTTCTCTATGTAGTCCCTTCTGTTCAGGATGACTTTGAGCCGACCTTTGTCTGCAGGTAATATAACGATGTTTTTGTCTTTTTTGAGGTTTTCTAGTGCTTTCTTTTCTTGTGTGTTCAGTCTGTTTCCTTCCCTCTTTCGGCTCAGAGTAGGTGCAACTGTCTGTCTGATCGTTTGTTGTGTTTCTTCCGTGAGTTTGTTGTCCTTCAATGTGGTTTCTAATGCCGCTAGGAAATCCTTCTTGTCAGCGTCTCTGTAATTGAAATTTAATCCTTTTACTCGTATCGCTTTTTCGGTGTCTGATAGGGTTTGGTCTGATAAGTTCTTTATCCATGCCCCTGTGTTATCGGTTTTGTCTTTTTTTGTGAGTTTGTCAAGTTTTTTCTTCAGGTCCTGATTTTTCTTGATCTGTGTTTGTCGTTGTTTGGTGTTTATGGCTCGTTAAACCGCGTGTGTCCATTCTTGATTTGTTGCTTGTCTGAATAACGGTTTTTGGCGCGCAATTTTCCGGTTGTATTTTCGGAGTCTGTGGTGGGCGTCATTGATTAGTTCTCAGAGCATTCTGTGGCTGTTTTGTGCTGTTAAACTTCTCGCTTGAGGTGTTTTTTATCGGCGGTTTATATTGGAGACATTTTGGCTCAGAAAACGAACAGGAAATGACATCACCACAAATCCCACTAGGAACCCCATCCGGGAGAAAGATATAAATAAAAAGCAGGAGACAACAGCTTCGCTTAACTTGGAGGTCGCCACTGATGATGTTACCTAGCCAGGTAATGAAACGTCTGGATATCAAACCTACAGCTCAGCGAGCAACCCTAAACCTCAACCTGAGCTACAAACCTTCACAAACCTTGCATAAATATTTTCTAACTGGAGCAGGTGGGACTGGAACCCTGGCCTTCTGACTTAGAGGGAAGAACCAATGCACCACAATAGCCTTTGCATTGGTGTATAGACATTTGATCAACAGTCAATTGAAGCTTTATACATGTGTAATATATTGCAGTAGTTAGTTATTTGAAGAGAACAGGAATCACCAGTCGTGGTTTGGAGATACCGGTGTTGGACTGGGGTGGACAAAGTTAAAAATCACAAACACCTGGTTATAGTCCAACAGGTTTATTTGGAAGCTTTCAGAGCGCTGCTCCTTCATCAGGTGGTTGTGGAGTATAAGATCACAAGACACAGAATTTATAGCAAAAGTTTACAGTGTGATATAACTGAAATTATATATTGAAAAAGATCTGGATTGCTTGTTCAGTCTCTCATCTTTTAGAATGACCATGTTGGTTTCAGTTCTTTCATATATAAATCACAAAACTTTTTTAAAGTTACATTCTCAAGTGAACTTTAACAATTGGTGTCACGTCGACCCAGATAATGCATTGAAGGTGTGAGGTGTCCTGTGTGAGACAGTCTGTGCCACAATGTTCACATTGATTCTAATCTAAAAAATGGATTTACAGAATCTTACATGGATTCATGCAGTTTTTGAGCAAAGGAAAATATAATTCTGCAAATACAAATTCACCTTACAAACATGTATCTGTGTATGTATGTGGGGAGGGGGGGGGGTGGGTATGAGTGTCTGCGAGAGAGTGTGTGTATATGTACAAGTGTGAGAGTAAAATGGTATAAGTCTGTGAGAGGGTGCATGTGAGTGTGGGAGTGTATGTGTGAATGTATGAGAAAGCTTGTGTGTGAGAGAGGGTCTGCGTGAGTGTGTGTGTTTATCTGTGAGTGTGCATCTGTCTGTGTGTCTGTCTGTGAGCATGTGGGGTCCCCTGTAGTGTGACATGAGCCCAAGGCCCCAGTTGAGGCCATCGCCATGGGTACCAAACTTGGGTATAGCCTCTGCTTGGCTACTTTGTGTTGTTGCCTCACTCACCATTCAATTAATGTAAATTTTTCAAAAATGAAAGATCAAGAACATTAAAACACTCAGTCAAAGAATGACTCATTTATTGCAATCCTACTGTCTTTGCAATGCTGGAGGTTGCATTTTTAAAACCTATTTTTCTAATCAACCTGTTCAGAGATGTTATTACGTATTCTGGAGCAAGTGAGAAAGGATGCTTTGTTCCAATCCTGAATCAGTTACAATCAGTTGTGCTGCTTAAAGACACTGATTAATGTGAAATCTTATGTTAAGGCTTCTGATTCAGACATTTACAGCAAAGAAGGAGCTATTCAGTCTATCATATCTGCACAAATCAATCTAGATTTGACTACATTAATACCATTTTCCAGCTCTTGACCCATAACCCTGGATGATGAGGCAATGCAAGTAAACTTGTTTAAGTGGGCTTCGGACTCAACCACCTTTCAGGGAGTGAGTTCCCAGACTCCCACCACACTCTGGATGAAAAAATTCTTAAGTCTCTTCTTAGCCTTCTACATTTTAAACTTATTTATGTCCCTGTTAATTGACATAAATTAAGTGAAAAAGTGTGTTCCATCCACACTGTCTATGGTCCTCACACTGTTATACATGTCTATCAGGTCCCTTCTCAGCCTTCATTGCTCCAAGGACAATACCCCAGATTATCTAATCCTTCCTCAAAGCTCAGACCCTCTAGCTCAGGCAACATCCTGATATATCTCCTTTCCATCTCATTAGTGCAATTACATCCTTCTTATAATGTGGTAACCAGGACTGCACGCAGTGCTTTAGTTACGGCCCCACCAGTGTTTTATACAATCCCAAAATAACCTCCCTGCTCTTGTATTTTATGCCTCAGCTAATAAAGGTAAATATCCCATTTTGGTTTTAGCCAGTTTATCTACATACCTTCAGGGATCTGTGGATATGCAAATCAAGGGGTCTCTAAACTTCATTAATTTCCAGGGTCAATCTTATTAGCCCTTCCTAGTGTCTTACTTCACAATGTTTTCTCTTGAATTCCATTTGCCATTGCCAGCCCACCTGACTATTAGATTGACATCCTCTTGCACTTGTGGCTAAGCTCCTCACCAATGACCAATGTTCATGTCATCCGCAAACGTCCTCATCATAGACTCGACATTTCAGTCCAATTTATTGTTGTACACCATAAACATCAAGTACTCCAGCACTGAACCTTGTGGAACACTGCTGGAAACAGATTTCCTGTCACAAATATCCCTTTACAATCATAGAACATAGAACATTACAGAAATTGCTAGAGAAATTCAACAGTTCTGGCAGCATCTGTGGAGAGAAAACAGAGCATAGAACATGGAACAATAAAGCACAGAACAGGTCTTTGGCCTCAATGTTGTGCCAGCCCTTGAACTATTCTCACCTCGTCCCCATTCACTATTCCATCATCATCCATGTGCTTATCCAAGGACTGTTTAAATCACCCTAATGTGGCTGAGTTAACTACATTGGCAGGTAGGGCATCCCATGCCCTTACCACTCTATGAGTAAAGAACCTGCCTCTGACATCTGTCTTAAATCTATCACCCCTCAATTTGCAGCTATGCCCCTTCATACAAGCAGACGTTATCATCCTAGAAAAAATAATCTCACTGTCCACCCTATCTAATTCTCTGATCATCTTGTATGTCTCTATTAAATCCCCTCTTAGCCTTCTTCTTTCCAATGAGGACAGACCCAAATCCCTCAGCCTTTCTTTATAAGAGATTCCCTCCAGACCAGGCAACAGCTTAGTAAATCTCCTCTGCACCTTTTCCAATGCTTCCACATCCTTCCTGTAGTGGAGCGACCAGAACTGTACACAATATTTTAAGTGAGGCCACATTATCATTTTATGTAGTTGCAGCATGACATCACAGCTTTGGAACTCAATCCCTCTACCAATAAAGTCTAACATGCCTTCTTAACAGCACTATCAATCTGGGTAGCAACTTTCAGGGAGCTATGTACATGTACTCCAAGATCCCTCTGCACATCCACACTACCAAGAATCTCTCTATTGATCCTGTTATTCTTCCCAAAGTGAATCACCTCACATTTATCTGCATTTGCCACCTCTCAGCCCAATTCTGCAGTTTATCCAAGTCCCTTTGCAACCTGCAACATTCTGTCTAACACTCCACCAACTCTAGTGTCATCTGCAAACTTACTAACCCATCCACCTATGCTGTGTCAAAGTCATTTATAAAAATGACAAACAGCAGTAGTCCCAAAACAGATCCTTGTGGTACACCACTTGTAACCGGACTCTGGGCTGAATATTTTCCACCAACCACCACTTAATGAAAGCCAGTTTCTAATCCAAACTGCTAAATCGCACTCACTCTGATGCCTCTACATTTTCTCCAACAGGCTACCATTGGAACCTTATCAAAGGCTTTACTGAAGTCCATGTACACCATATCAACTGCCCTACCCTCACCCACATGCTTGGTCACCATCAAATTGTTGCTTGCGAGATGATTATAAATCCTATCTTTTATAATCCTTTCCAAATCTTTTCCTACAACAGACATAAGGCTCACTGGTCTATAATTACCTGGGTCATCTCTACTGCCCTTCTTGAACAAGGGCACAACATTTGCAATCCTCCAGTCCTCTGGTACTAAACCTGTAGACAATGATGACTCAATGACCAAGGCCAAAGGCTCCGCCATCTCCTCCCAGCTTCCCAGAGATTCCTCAAGTAAATTCCATCTGACCCAGGTTATTTACCTACTTTCACACCTTCTAGAATTGATAGCACCTCCTCCTTACTAACCTCAATCCTTTCTTGTCTAATAGTCACTATCTCAGTCTTCTCCTCAACAATATTCTCCTTTTCCTGAGTGAAAACAGATGAGAAATATTCATTTAGCACTTTTCCGATCTCCACAGAGTCCACACTCAACTTTCCACTTGACTGGCCCTATTCCTAACCTAGTCATCCTTTTATTCCTCACATATTTATAGAAAGTTTTAGGGTTCTCCTTTATTCTACCTGCTAAAGACTGCTCATGTCCCCTCCTTGCTCTTCTTAACTTTCTCTTTAAATCCTTCCTAGCTAATCTGTAACTTTCCATCGCCGCAACTGAACCATCTCGTCTCAATGTCACACAAGCCTCCCTCTTCTACTTAACAAGAGATACAATTTCTTTATTAACCCATGGTTCCCTTACCATATCACTTCCTCCCTGCTTGACAGGGACATACCTATCAAGGACACGCAATACCTGTTCCTTAAACCAGCTCCACATTTCGATTGTCTGCATCTCCTGCATTTTGCTCCCCTATTTTATGCCTCCTAAGTCTTGCCTAATTGCATTATAATTGCCCTTTCCCAATCTATAACTCTTGCCCTGTGGCAGGTAGCTATCCCTTTCCATTACTAAACTAAATATAACCAAATTAATGGTCACTCTCTCCAAAATGCTCACCTACCACTAAATCTAATACCTGGCCTGTTGGAGGACCAGATCCAGTGTGGCCTGCTCTCTTGTCAGCCCTTCAACATGCTGTGTCAGGAAACCTTCTGCACACATTGAACAAAAACTGATCCATCCGATGTACTAGAATTATAGCATTTCCAGTCAATGTCGGGGAAGTTAAAGAGCCCCATAATGACCACTTTGTTTCTTTCACTCCTACCCAGAATTGTTTTGCCAATCCTCTCCTCCACATACCTGGAACTTTCCGGAGGCATATAAAAAGCTCCCAGCAGTGTGACCTCTCCTGTATTTAACCTCAGTAGACGAGTCCTCGTCAAAAGTTCTTGCAAGCCACCATTATACTGTCCTTGACTAACAAAGCCACACCTCCCTCTCTTTTACCACCTTCCCTGATCTTAATGAAAGGTCTAAACCCTGGAACCTGCAAAATCCATTCCTCACCTTGCGTTATCCATCCATTCCTGGCTCTGCTCTGTCCAACAGAGTTAATATTTCAGCTCCAATGATCCTCCTTTAGGGGAAGAACAGTACCTAATTTTCTGCTTGGGAATTCTGCAGCCTTCTGGACTCAATATCAAGTTCAACAATTTTAGGGCTTGTGGCCATGTCCTTACCCCAACACCTGCACGTCAGGCCTTGTCATCACCTGGGATGCTACCACATATAAACCATTGTCAGCTGCTAATAATTCCCATTGGCAGCTATTCGTTCTTCCAGGTTGACCTTTATCTTTTTCCTTTGTCTATTCAAGAGTTTTTCTCTCTCTGTTTGGGCTCTATCTCTACCTATTGTTTACTCCTCCCCATCCCCTTCTTCTACATAAATACCAACCTTTTCCTAGCTACCATCGTTTCTGAAGAAGGGTTTCTGAAACGTTAACTCTGCATTCTCTCTCCACATATGCTACCAGACATGAGTTTTTCCAGCAATATCTCTTTTTGGTGCTTTTTATCCAGCTTGCTTTGGCTCTCAGCCATTTCTGTCACCACCTCTGACCTGATTTTAGGGCAGTGAGCCTGGTCCTATTCTGAACCTAACCCCAGAGCAAAGATTCTGCCATTCATGAGCTCATTGGATTTGTTCAAGTGGTAATATCCTATGTTGATCCCCAGCATTAATGTTAACCAATCTCTGGTGATGTAGCAGTAGGGTTACATTCTGAGTTCTGAAGTGTTGAATCAGGCATAAAACTTTGTTTCTCTCTCCACATTTGTGGCCATACTTGCTGAGTTTTTCTACAAATTTCTGTTTTTATTTCAAATTGTAAACTTCCACAGTGTATATTAGATTAGATTAGATTCCTTACAGTGTGGAAACAGGCTCTTCGGCCCAACCAGTCCACACTGACCCTCCAAAGAGTAACCCACCCAGACCCATTTCCCTCTGATTAACGCACCTAACCTATGGGCAATTTAGCATGGCCAATTCACCTAACCTGCACGTCATTGGACTGTGGGAGGAAACCAGAGCACCCGGAGGAAACCCACGCAGACACAGGGAGAATGTGCAAACTCTACACGGACAGTCGCCCGCGGCTGGAATCAAACCTGGGACCCTGGTGCTGTGAGGCAGTAGTCCTAACCACTGAGCCACGGTGCTATACTATTCTTTATATTAATGTGGTTAAATTACTGGCTTCAGAATCTTTGGCTAGAGAGATGAAAACAGCCAGGATTTCAATTTGTGATTACTATAGTAAAATTTAATGCATGGATATGAGAATTCTGCTCTGATGTTACCTATAGTCAAGTATTCTACTATTACGACTGAGGCCCACATTTTAATAGTGTTTTTGTTTTTGTTTGTGAATTAGACTTTATGGGCTAAATGGCCTATATCTGCTTATATATCTTATGGAGGACTGCAACGGTCATCCCATTATTGAGGAAGGGACAGACCACAAAATTATAAGCCAGTCAGTTTAACCTCAGTGGCGAGAATGTTTTTTTAGAAAAAAATTGAAGGATGGAATATATCTGCACTTGGAGATACTTAGATTAACAAGGGATGATCAATATGGACCATTAAGGGATGGTCATGTTTGACAAACTTGATCAAATGTTTTGAGGAGATAACCAGGAGTGTCAATGAGGTAATGCATTTAATGCAGTTTACTAAAACTTTAGCAAGGCTATTGGCAAGGTCTCTGATGGCAAACCAGTCAAAATGTAAGAACAATTCAGATCAAAAATTGGCTAAGAAGCAAGAAGCACAAGGAAGGATGTGGAAGCTTTGGAAAGGGTTCAGAGGAGATTTATTAGGATGTTGCCTGGTATGGAGGGAAGGTCTTATAAGGAAAGGTTGATGGCCTTGAGGCTATTTTCGTTAGAAGAATGTTGAGAGGTAACTTAATTGAGACATACAAGATAATCAGAGGGTAGATTGGGTGGACAGTGAGAGCCTTTTTCCTCGAATGGTGATGGCTGGCATGAGGGGGCACAGCTTCAAATTGAGGGGTAATAGGTATGGGGCAGATGTCAAAGGTAGTTTCTTTACTCAGGGAGTAGTAGGTTCATGGAAAACACTGCCTGCAATGATAGTAGACTTGCCAACTTTACAGACATTTAAATGGTTATTAGGTAAACATATGGACGAGAATGGAATAGTGTAGGTTAGATAGGCTTCAGATTGGTTTCACAGGGCAGTGCAACATAGAGGGCCAAAGGGTCTGCATTGTTCTATGTTCTATGCTCTGTTTTCTCTCCACAGATGCTGCCAGACCTGTTGAATTTCTCTCGCAATTTCTGTTTTTGTTTCTAATTTTCAGCTTGTGCAGTTCTTTCAGTTTTTTTGGTTGAAGTGCACCTCTAATCTTTGAAACTCCGTCCCATTGTTTGTTTACATTATAGACCCTCCAGCCCTGACCCCTCATACCGCATCACCTCCTTTCCACTCCTCACGTCATCCTCATATCCCCATGCCAACTTAATCCAACCCACCCATCACTCATGGGCCTTATGCTGTCCTTGCCATGCAGTATGTATAATTGGAAGACTGTTCAGTTAAAATAAAGTTCTAAAAATGTAAAAATTAAAAGAATTATGATGTTATAAATCAGGAACAAAAGTATAGATTGCAGAAAAAGCTCAACAAGAAGGGTCACAACTCAACATGTTAACTCTGATTTCTCTCCACTGATGCTGCCAGACCTGCTGAAATTATAACACCATAAGACATAGGAGTGGAAGTAAGGCCATTCGGCCCATCGAGTCCACTCCGCCATTCAATCATGGCTGATGCGCATTTCAGCTCCACTTACCAGCATTCTCCCCGTAGCCCTTAATTCCTCTAGACAACAAGAACCTATCAATCTCGGCCTTGAAGACATTTAGCATCCCGGCTTCCACTGCACTCCGTGGCAATGAATTCCACAGGCCCACCACTCTCTGGCTGAAGAAATGTCTCCGCATTTCTGTTCTGAATTTACCCCCTCTAATTCTAAGGCTGTGTCCACGGGTCCTAGTCTCCTCGCCTAACAGAAACAATTTCCTAGCATCCACCTTTTCCAAGCCATGTATTATTTTGTACGTCTCTATTAAGTCTCCCCTTAATCTTCTAAACTCCAACGAATACAATCCCAGTATCCTCAGCCGTTCCTCATATGCTAGACCTGTCATTCCAGGGATCATCCATGTGAATCTCCGCTGGACACGTTCCAGTGCCAGTATGTCCTTCCTGAGGTGTGGGGACCAAAACTGGATACAGTACTCCAAATGGGGCCTAACCAGAGCTTTATAAAGTCTTAGTAGTACATCTCTGCTTTTATATTCCAACCCTCTTGAGATAAGAGACAACATTGCATTCGCTTTCTTAATCACAGACTCAACCTGCATGTTTACCTTTAGAGAATCCTCGACTAGCACTCCCAGATCCCTTTGTGCTTTGGCTTTATTAATTTTCTCACCATTTAGAAAGTAGTCCATGCTTTTATTCTTTTTGCCAAAGTGCAAGACCTCGCACTTGCTCACGTTAAATTCCATCAGCCATTTCCTGGACCACTCTCCCAACCTGTCTAGATCCTTCTGGAGCCTCCCCACTTCCTCAGTACTACCTGCCTGTCCACCTAACTTCGTATCATCGGCAAACTTCGCTAGAATGCCCCCGGTTCCCTCATCCAAATCATTAATATATAATGCGAACAGTTGTGGCCCCAGCACCGAACCCTGCGGGACACCGCTCGTCACCGGCTGCCATTCTGAAAAAGAACCTTTTATCCCAACTCTCTGCCTTCTGTTAGACAGCCAATCCTCAATCCATCCCAGCAGCTCACCTCGAACACCATGGGCCCTCACCTTGCTCAGCAGCCTCCCGTGTGGCACCTTATCAAAGGCCTTTTGAAAGTCTAGATAGACCACATCCACTGGGTTTCCCTGGTCTAACCTACTTGTTACCTCTTCAAAAAATTCCAACAGGTTTGTCAGGCATGACCTCCCTTTACTAAATCCATGTTGACTTGTTCTAATCAGACTCTGCTCTTCCAAGAATTTAGAAACCTCATCCTTAATGATGGATTCTAGAATTTTACCAACAACCGAGGTTAAGCTGATTGGCCTATAATTTTCCATCTTTTGCCTTGATCCTTTCTTGAACAAGGGGGTTACTACAGCCATCTTCCAATCATCCGGGACCTTTCCTGACTCCAGTGACTCTTGAAAGATCTCAACCAATGCCTCTGCTATTTCCTCAGCAACCTCTCTCAGAACTCTAGGGTGTATCCCATCGGGGCCAGGAGATTTATCAATTTTAAGAATCTTTAACTTTTCTAGCACTATCTCTTTCGTAATGGCAACCATACTCAACTCAGCCCCGTGACACCCTTTAATTTTTGGGATATTACTCATGTCTTCCACTGTGAAAACTGATGCAAAGTACTTGTTAAGGTCTCCTGCTATTTCCTTATCTCCCATCACTAGGCTCCCTGCATCAGTTTGAAGTGGCCCAATGTCTACTTTTGCCCGTCGTTTGTTTCTTATGTACTGAAATAAACTTTTACTATTATTTCTAATATTACTGGCTAGCCTACCTTCATATTTGATCCTCTCATTTCTTATTACACTCTTTGTTATCCTCTGTTTGCTTTTGTATCCTTCCCAATCTTCTGATTTCCCACTGTTCTTAGCCACTTTATAGGATCTCTCTTTTTCTTTAATACATTTCCTGACTTCCTTTGTCAGCCAAGGTTGTCTAATCCCTCCCCGGTTAATCTTTCTTTTCTTGGGAATGAACCTCTGTACAGTGTCCTCAATTATACCTACAAACTCCTGCCATTTTTGCTCTACTGTCTTTCCCGGTTAGCCTCTGCTTCCAGTCTATTTTAGTCAGTTCCTCTCTCATGCCTTCATAATTACCTTTATTCAACTGTAACACCATTACATCAGATTTTGCCTTCTCCCTTTCAAACTCCAGACTGAACTCTACCATATTATGGTCGCTACTTCCTAAGGGTTCCCTTACTTTAAGATCTTTTATAGAGTCTGGTTCATTGCAAAGCACTAGGTCCAGAATAGCCAGCAATCTCTGTTTCTAAAAGTATAAGACATTCTTCATTACATTTTAAATGCATGTTTGTGAAAACCCATTCACACCTTTTAAATTTTATAGCCTCTGAGCTGCCTAACAAAATGTGAATTCCTGATGAGAGAAGTCTAGCTTTTGAAAATCAGTCAAGCAATTATTAGAAGACTTTTGGGGAATGTCAACAAGTGGATATTGAAATGACTAGAAAATAGTTTAATTCGCACTGACACTTGAAACGTGTTTTAGTTTCTTTTTTTAAATGGCTGAGGATTTAAATAACTTTGCATCTTGACTGTTATGCAGATCTTAATCAATCAGCAGTCTTCATGTCCACTCCACAATTTCTTGACTCTCACACAGTAGAGGAGAAAGTGAGGACTGCAGATGCTCGAGATCAGAGCTGAAAATGTGTTGCTGAAAAAGCGCAGCAGGTCAGGCAGCATCCAAGGAGCAGGAGAATTGACGTTTCGAGCATAAGCCTGAAGAAGGGCTTGTGCCCGAAACGTCGATTCTCCTGCTCCTTTGATGCTGCCTGACCTGCTGCGCTTTTCCAGCAACACATTTTCAGCTCTCACACAGTAGATTCAATACGCTGGAGCAGTCAAAATAGGTTCTATTTGATCTCAGCAGAGTTCACCTTGTCATGATAAGTCTGAATTTCCTTCATGTGAATATTGCCTTTTTTTCTACTATCTAAAATTGGATCCATCAGAAATGCAGTGGCTTCTGCCTCTAGGGCTCACCTGTCATTTTAGAATCTCCATCGTGTTATGAAATTGTAGGTAATGTACTGTACTTTTAAGAGAGAGTGAAAGCTGGTAAGGACGTAACAAGCACAGAGTGTGCTGAAAATTTAAAAATGTAACGTTTGGCTGTGAAACAAAGAGCTGGAGCTGAGTTGTTATGTTACACAACAAACTTGAATTTGGCCAATCAGTTTAAATTATGCCCAAGTTACCAAAATCCAATTGAATTTGAATTATAATGTTTTGACGACATGAAACCAATGAGACGATCCAATGTTTTGGGGTGTAAAAACCGGGCATTGTGAACAGTTAGCCAGAGCAGCAGAGGGCACCAATAGAACACAGACTGCCCGCAGAATCGCTCTCTAAAAGGTACCTTTTCATATTAAATCCATGCAATAGAAGACTGAAGAAAAGGTGACTCAGGAAAATCTATAGAGAAAAATACAAAGGGAAGACCAACAGCTGGCTGGTTTTGAAATCTGAGTTTTTTTTAACTTAATCAGGGAATTTTATTAGACCAGTATAGTGTTGTAGTGTGGGAGGTAGATAAATTGTTAAGACAAAGGAGGTTTACTGTGTAGATAGTGTTGGTTAATGTTGTCTTTTCTTGGGAGTTAAAGAATAAATTGTTATTTCTTTTAAATAGTGGTATTTGGTAGTTCTTTGTCACTCATATTTTACACATGATGAGGCGAGATGAGCTTTTGTGTTTAAATTAGCAGAAGGGTTTACCCGGTGTCATAACAATAGAGCCTCCATAACTTAGGGAAATTCCAGAATTAAATTGCACCTTTTCCCAGTATGATAACCTGGGCTTCCATTAACATTTAACAACCAAACTATCGAATGTCTTGTCTGACAATATTCAAAACAGGTCACATGCACCTCTTCATGCATCTATTTTATTCTTAACTAAAGAACAGTCCCAAAACATAACCTTATAAATTTTGTATTTATAACATAGAGAACTGTAATTGTGGTTTCATAATATGTAAAGCCAATAGTTGAATCTTTACCGTAGCAGCACATATACATGGTGGCTTAGTGGTTAGGACTTCTGTCTCACACCACCAGGGACCATAGTTCGATTCCACCCTTTGAGCAACGGTGGAGTTTGCATGTTTTTCCCATCATGGGTTTCCTCTGGGTGCCATGGTTTCCTCCCACAGACCAAAAATATGCAGCTTCAGTGGATTGGCCATGCTAAATTGCCCATAGTGTCCAGGGATGTGCAGGCTAGGTGGGTAAAGTATGGGAAACACGGGATTACAGGGATAGGTTGGGTAGGGATGGTTCTGGGTGAGATACTGTTTGGAGGGTCATTGTGAACTTGAAGGGCTGAATGGCCTGCTTCCACATTGTAGAGATTCTATTGTATGGTTAAGGTTACCCACAAATTAAAAACTATTTGTTGCTTGATATCAGTAAGCTATTTCTTTCCATGCCTCCCTCAACTTTGTAACTCCAAAGCAATCTATGGAAATAAGTTTGATAAATTCGTACCTTCTGCACATTCTATGGTAATGAATACATCAGTTGAAAACATGTTAACTTTTCTAGCTTTGCAAGTGGAGCCATTCCATTTGTTATTATCCAAATTATGATACATTCATTTTATATGTTCTTGTATTCTGACATTGCCAACTAGAGATTCTAAAATTTGTAATACAAGATGTTCCAATGCTGTTGTGTTTGATTTTGCCTAGGAATACAGGCTGTACTTTTAATGTACACTTGACTCAAAATAAGTCAAGTGTCAGTAAACAGTAGCTTAGAGACCAGGTTTGGTCAGGTTCAGAGAAAGAGACTTCATGCATCTAAAGCATTACCGTTAGACTATTCAGTGCGTTTGGAGAAGCCCAAGTTGGAGAGTCAGTTGTAGCCATTCAGAGACAGCTAGCGTGCTGCCATTAGTTCAGATGAGTTGGTGACTCTTGAAGTGAAAGAAGCCATTTGATGCAGCTGAGAGGTGAGACACAAGAAAGCCCACGAACAACATTTATGCCAGAGCAGCTGGAAGACTCAGTTCAGAGAAACCCCTGAATAGTGACAATTTGGAGAATCCAGTGAAATGAAATTTCAAGAAAAGAGATTGAACTACAGGGCAGGCTGCCTTTGCAAATTGATTCAGAGCATCTTTTGAAGAAATTCAGAGTCTAGATTTTCAAAATTGAAGATTGGATGTCCATTGTGAAGGAGGCAGAATTTTGATTGAATTTGATAACTGACAATGTTTCAACTTCTCAGGTAAAATTGGAAGAAGGCTAATTGTAACAGTATTGGAACTGGAAAAATTGGTTTGCGGGCAGCTATTTGAAGGAAAATTCATATGTGATGGGGAAGTTTTTAAAAAGTTGATCAGCATGTTGCTATCAGGATGAGAGATAAGGATGGCAAGATTCCAGAACCTTGGATGACAAGTGATGTTGCAAGTTTAGTTAAAAAGAAAAATAAAGCAAAGAAATCAGACAAGCCCCTTGAGCAGTATTAAGGAGGCAGAAAATAACTTGAAAAATAAATTAGTTCTGGAAGGGACCATGAAATGTTCTTGGCAAAGAGGATTAAGGAGAATCCCAAGTAATTTTGTATGTACAATAGGAGCAAGAGGATAACTAGGGAGAGGGTAGGTCCACTCAAGGACAAAGGAGGGAATTTGTGTAGGGCCAGAGAAAATGGGTGAGGTCCTTAATCAGTACTTCGTGTTAGTATTCACCAAGAAGAAAGATACGGATAATGGTAAGCTTAGAGGGGAGTTTGTTGATACTCTAAGGCATGTTGATATTAAGAACCAAGTGGCGTTGGTTGTCTTGTAAAACATTAAGGTAGATAAGTCTTGAGGGCCTAAAAAACAAATAAGTAGCTACTGAGTTATTTGCCAAGTGTACTTTAATATATTTTACTTTTTCTTAATCAGACACTGGCCAGCCTGTGAAGCTTCCTTGTATGCCACCTGTGAGGTTATCACCCCCTTTACCTCCAAAGAAAGTGATGATTTGCATTCCACCACAGACTGCAGACTCTCCGCCCACATCCTATTCTGTCGTGCAGAAAATTTCCCAGCAGTCTTCTACACAGCATCAGTTGCTGCCTTCCCAACTTGCAGCTCATCAGCACCAGCAAATATGTGGAAGCTCTCATTCTTCATCATTATCCAGTGGACTACCTACCCATCCAGCAGTATCTACTAGTAAAGTGATAGAAGAACTGAACAAGACTTTAGCCTTGACAATGCAAAGGCTCGAAAGGTAATATGTGAGCCATCATGTTTTGTCTTTCACTTTACCAACTTTTAGTTTATTACTGAAATAAAACAAAACAAATAACAAGAAGGTAGAATATGCTATAACATATTCAAAGTTTTGTGAAAATTCATAGACTCTAAGATATGAATAGTAGGATAACAAAATCAAATGATCTACGTGAGAGACAAAACCATCTGGTTTGGTAATAGCATTATAGAAACTTTCAAAGGTTTATCTTGCTGGGGGAGGAGTAGGAGGGAGGTGCAACAGGAAATAAAAAGTCTATTGTGCAAATCAAAGTAGTTGCATCTAGTCAGTGAAAGGTTACAGGCATTGGGCAGCCCGGGCAGAGGAATACTAATAAACAAAAATATGGGACTTAACTCAACATTGGCACTTATCACTATTATGTAAAATAAAAACTGTTAATGGTACATAGATCTGCAGGAATGAGGGACCTAGAGGTAGGGAGGACACACATTTGAATCCAAAAAAAGCCCCATGAGGCATTAGACAAACTGCACTCACTCTACCTACATTCTGTATTCTTTGAATTTATCAATTTACCAAGATGTTCTGTTGCTCTTCCACTAATTAAAAGATTCATTCTACGTTGATGACATTGTTTTCTTTTGCATGGCTACTATTATCTTTTGAAAGTTACACAGGAGCCATTGTGAGATTTCCTTGCATGTCTGTCAGTGATTTCTAGATGCACCAGGAAGTGTATCCGTAATGGCTGGAAAGAGTGTCAGTGCTAAGAAGGTGTTCATGGAAGCATGCCTTTGGGTTTTTGATATTCCAGGGTGAATGCATATGTTTTTAAGAAGTACCTAGGGTGTGGCAATATTTGGACAGTATTCTTGAAATTCTGTGAATATTGACAGGCCGTTCAGCCAGTATTTTCAGGGTGTCCCTGTGAGTGAACAATTATTTGCAATATGTGCCCAGGAATGTATCAATATCTACAGGCTGTAACTGTTCCAAAGAATGGAAGGAATATGAATTTATTGTTCCTAAAAGTTAGATATTTAGGAAATATTGGAAAGCAAAAGGAGTAGTTTCATAGTATTAATCAATGAAATTATTATAACACTGGAGAGATATAATGTAATTGAGGAGCCAAGCACAGAACACATTCACTTTAAATTAATGGAAGGGCTATTTCATGACTGAGTATAGAAAAATTGGGGAGCGGGTAGACAAACTGTTTTGAGCACACATTACAGAAAGTTGCAACATTAGCAAGTTGCAATAATGCCAGTGCAAAACTTCATTATATATATTTATAGATTTGTTCTAGTAACAGTAGGAGCCAAGATTACAGGAGCATAAACAATCATTTAGCCCCCCCAACCAAGTTCTGTCCTTCAATGAGATTTTGTCTAACCTCTAATTCCATATTTCTTCCTACATGTTGTATTTCTTAAATCTTAGATTAACAAAAATCCATCTCTCTCAGTTTTAAGTTAATGATTGATCTGGCATCAACAGCCCAAGAGAATAGTATAATTCTATCAGAATGATGGCATCCATCTTATTTTTGAGCTCTGCTTATGGTGCCTCAATGGATGAGACCTCCAGCATATCCTCTGTGAGGGCAGTGGATATGGATCAGTTTTTTAGAGAAGGTAGTTCTGTTTGCTGACACTATCATTCTAGGGGACACATGTTTATGGCTTTGGGAAAGGTAGGTGAGGAAGAACTTTCATTTTCACATAGCCAGTTGAAGTGACTTGAAACCTGCTGCCTCTGAGTGTTGTGGAAGCAGACATGATCAATTATTTTAAAAGAAAATTGGATGGACATGAGGGAAATAAACCTGTAGGGCTGTAGTGATAAAACAGTGGAATAAGACTGCTAGGATTGTTCTACAAGGTCTGAATTGCCTCCTTTTATATTGTAATGATTCTAGAATGAAACAAAAATAAGATACACAGAATGTGAAAAGAAAACTTAGGGATAATCTTTACCATCAATTAAAACAATATCTTGCAGTTTTAGGTTCCTCCATTGTGAAAAGAACTTCTCTACATCAATCCTATTAAACATAGAACATAGAACAATGCAATGCAGAACAGGCCCTTTGGCCTTCGATGTTACACCGACCTGTGAACTAATCTAAACCTATTCTCCTACACTATCCCATCATCATCCATGTGCTTATCCAAGGATTGTTTAAATGCCCCTAATGTGGCTGAGTTAACTATATTGGCAGGCAGGGAATTCTACGTCCTTACCACACTCTGAGTAAAGAACCTGCCTCTGACATCTGTCTTAAATCTATCACACCTCAATTTGTAGTTATACCCCCTTGTACAAGCTGACGTCGTAATCTGAGGAAAAAGACCCTCACTGTCCACCCTATCTATTCCTCTGATAATCTTTTATGTATCTATCAAATCCCCTGTTAACCTTGTTCTTTCCAGTAGGAACAGACCCAAGTCTCTCAGCCTTTCCTCATAAGACCTTCCCTCCAGACCAGGCAACAGCTTGGTAAATCTCCTCTGTACCTTTTCCAATGCTTCCACATTCTTCCTGTAATGGGGCAACCAGAACTGTACACAATATTCCAAGCGTTTTATATAGTTGCAGCATGACATTTCGACTTGGAAACTCTTATCCCTCTACCAATAAAATCTAACACACCATATGTCTTCTTAACAGCACTATCCACGTGGGTGGCAACTTTCAGGGATCTATGTATATGGACTCCAAGATCCCTCTGCACATCCACTCAACCAAAAATTTCCATTGACCCAGTACTCTGCCTTCCTGTTATTCACTCCCTCTAGAATTGATAACACCTCTTCCTTACTAACCTCGATCCTTTCTAGTCTAATATCTTGTAACTCATTCTTCTCCTCTACCATATTCTCCTTTTCCTGAGTAAAATGGATGAGAAATATTCATTTAGCATCTCTCTGATCTCCACAGGGTTCACACACAACTTCCCACTTCTGTCTTTGACTGGCCCTATTCCTACCCTAATCATCCTTTTATTCTGGCATACCGATAGAAAGTTTTAGGGTTCTCCTTTATTCTACCTGCTAAAGACTGCTCATGTCCTTTCTTTGCTCTTTTTAACTGACTCTTTAAATCCTTCCTAGCTAATCTATAACTCTCTATCGCCTCATCTGAACCATCTCGTCACATAAGCCTCTTTCTTCCGCTTAACAACAGATGCAATTTCTGAAGTAAACCATGGTTCCCTTACCTTATCACTTCCTCCCTCTCTGACAGGGACAAGGACACACAATATCTGTTCTTTAAACCAGCTCCACTTTCATTGTCCCCATCCCTCGCATTTTGCTACCCCATTCTATGCCTCCTAAGTCTTGCCTAATTGCATTATAATTGCCCTCTCCCCATCTATAACTCTTGCCCTGTGGGGTGTACCTATCCCTTTCCATTGTTAACCTAAACGTAACTGAATTATGGTCACTCTGTCCAAAGTGCTCATCAACAACTAAATCAAACACCTGGCCTGGTTCATTACCAAGCACCAGAACTCGTGTGGCCTCCCCTCTTGTCTTCATAACAACTTCACAAATTTAAATATATCTCCCAGATTACTTTTTGCTCCTTTCTTTTCTGGAGAAAGAAACTCCAACGTGTTAAGTCCT
This sequence comes from Chiloscyllium punctatum, assembly GCF_047496795.1. Taxonomy (NCBI): domain Eukaryota; kingdom Metazoa; phylum Chordata; class Chondrichthyes; order Orectolobiformes; family Hemiscylliidae; genus Chiloscyllium; species Chiloscyllium punctatum. The sequence continues at coordinate 39,426,733 of NC_092779.1, forward strand.
CCAAGATAAATTGCCATCTTGGTTCTGTAACAACCGTGTACTTTTTTTGCATTACCAGTCCTTCTGTATTCATTTTGTAATATGGAGGCCAGAAATGTGGTCTATATAGGTTTAGCACAACTTTTCTTCTTTTAGAGTTCTACTCCTCAGACCTCTGTGTATGAATAGTAACATAGACAATACGTATTTTACTGTTCTTTAATCAGAGTAGTAAGGGTATGGAATGCTTTGCCTGCAACGGTAGTAGATTCACCAAGTTCAAGTGCATTTAAGTCATCATTGGACAGGCATTTGGAAGTACATGGAATAGTGTAGGTGGGATAGGCTTCAGATTAGTATGACAGGGCGGCGCAACATCGAGGGCTTAAGGGCCTGTACTGCACTGTAATGTTCTATGTTCTATGTTCAACTTAACATAGGTACCAAGATAATTGCCCTGAATTGGATTGATGTAGATCCTTGGTCTTGTATAATGCTAACTTTTTTATTGTGTTTTTGCTTTTGTTTCGGCAGTTCAGGATTGCATACTGGCGAAAGTGGAACAAAACCAGGAAAAAGCAATACATCTGACATTAGACAAGTGCCAACAATAGTGGTTGATTATGATGATGACAAAGAAAATGTGCCTAATGAATCAGACTATGAAGACAATTTCAGTATGCATGGGGAGGAAGATGAGGATGATGATGGTGATAACGATGACGACGATGATGATGAAATTGATAACTTTTTCTCAAGTATGAATGATCAATGTTAAGATGTTAATGCCTTGCAAGTACCAGAGGAAATGAGACTTGCTGACAAATAAATTGGCAGCAGTCAGTTTTCGACCTGTGTGCCTTTGAAGCTTATGTGTTGCATGAACTTTTAACATTCGTTTTGCTGAATTGAGAGATAGATTGACAAAGGTTTTCAACTTGCACTCATCAGGACAAATGCAAGAATTTCAAATTTCAAATGATCACAGGAGAAAATGGTACCAATTGATTGGCAAGTGGACCGGGAACAATGGGCTTACACAAAGGAATATATTCAATTCTTGAAAACGCTTGGAAAGCTTCACACAACTGACATACAGAAATTCCACATTGCTTTCTCTATGATAATAATGGTCAGTTAATCAGCCTCACTTTTCTCCTGTAAGATAAATTGTGCTTGTTTGAAATTTGGCATTCTTGCATTGTTCTTGATATACAACAACAACAACAACAGGGCCTTCAGCACAACAACAGGGCCTTCAGCCCTCAAAGCCTGTGCCAATCCAGATCCTCTATCTAAACCTGTCACCAATTTCCAAGGATCTATATCACTCTGCTCCCTGTGCATTCATGTATTTGTCTAGATACATCTTAAATGAAGCTATCATTCCCGTCCCTACCACCTCCGCTGGCAACACATTGTAGGCACCCACCACCTTCTGCGTGAAGAACCTTCCATGCATATCTTCCCTATACTTTTGCCCTCTCACTTTGAACTCGTGACCCCTAGTAATTGAGTCCTCTACTCTGGGGAAAAAAATTCTTGCTATCCACCCTGTCTACACCTCTCATGATTTTGTGAGCATCAATCTGATCCCCCCTTCAACTGCCTTCTTTCCAAGGAAAATAATCCTCATCTACTCAACCACTCCTCATAGTTAGCACCCTCCAAACCAGGCAACTTCCTGGTGAACCTCCTCTGCATTCTCTCTAAAGCACCTACATCCTTTTGGTAAGGTGGTGACCAGAACTGTATGCAGTATTCCAAATGTGGCCATACCAAGGTCTTATACAATTGTAACCTGACCTGCCAACTCCTGTACTCATGAAGGAAAACATGCTGTTTGCCTTCTTGACCACTCTATTAACCTACGTTGCCACCTTCAGAACATCCAGATCTCTCTCTACATCAATTTTCCCCAGGACTTGTCCATTTACCATGCGGTCGCTCTAGAATTGCATCTTCCAAAATGTATCACTTCGCATTTGTCCGGATTGAACTCCATCTGCCATTTCTCTGCCCAACTCCCCAATCTGTCTATATTCTTCTGCATTCTCTGACAGTCCCTTAATTATCTGCTACTCCACCAATCTTAGTGCCATCTGCAAACTTGCTAATGAGGCAACCTCCACCCTCCTCCAAATCATTTATGTATATCACAAACAACAGGGGTCCCAGCACGTATCCCTGTGGGACACCACTGATCACAAGTCTCCATTTTGAGAAGCTCCCTGCTGCTACTACTACTCTCTGTCTCCTGTTGCCTAACCAGTTCTCTATCCATCTAGCTAGAACAGCCTGGACCCCATGCGACCTCACCTTCTTCATCAGCTGACCATGGAGAATCTTATCAAACGCCTTACTAAAGTCCATGTATCTGACATCTACATCCCTCCTCTCATCAATCAATTTTGTCACCTCTTCAAAGAATTCCATTAGGTTTGTAAAACATGACCTTCCCTGCACAAAACAGTGCTGCCTATCACCGATAAGCCCACTTTCTTCCAAATGGGTATATATCTGATCTCTTAGTATCTTCTCCACTGGCTTGCCTACCACTGACGTCAGTCTCACAGGTCTGGAGTATCCCTGCTAGCCTTCTTAAACAAGGGGACAACATTAGTAATTCTCCAGTCTACTGGGACCTCCTCCATTGTCAAGGATGCTGCAAAGATATCTGTTAAAACCCCAGCTATTTCCTCTCTTACTTCCTCAGTGACCTGGGATAGATCCCATCTAGTCTTGGGGACTTGTCCATCTTAATGCCTTTTAGAATGCACAACACTTCCTCCCTTCTTATGCCAACTTGACCTGGAGTAATCAAAGATCTATCCCTAACCTCAATGCCAGTCATGTCCCTCTCCTCGGTGAACACCGGTGCAAAGTACTAATTCAGAGTCTTGCCCATTTTCCCTGACTCCACGCGTATCCTTCGTCCTTTGTCCTTGCGTGGGCCAACCCTTTCCCTTGTTACCCTCTTGCACCTTATAGATGAATAAAAGGCTTTTGGGTTTTCCTTAACCCTGTTCACTACGAATGTCACATGACCACTTTTAGCCCTATTAATTCCTCATTTCAAATTCCTACATTCTCGATGTTCTTCCAAAGCTGCTTCTGACTTCAGTTGCTTAGACCTTATGTATGCATCCTTTTTCCTCTTAGCTCGTCACCTAATTTCACGTGTCATCCATGGTTCCCTAATCTTGCCATTTCTGTTTTTCATTTTCACAGGAACATACCTCTCCTGAACTCTAATCAACCTCTCTTTAAAAGCCTCCCACATATCGAATATGAATTTCCCTTCCAACAGCTGCTCCCGATCTACATTCCCCAGCTCCTGCCGCATTTTGGTATAGTTGGCCTTCCCCCAATCTAGCACTCTTCCTTTAGGACCATCTTTGTCCATGAGTATCTTAAAACTTATGGAATTATGATCACTATTCCCAAAGTAATCCCCCACTGTAACTTAACCACCTGGCTGTGTTCATTTCCTCACACCAGGTCCAATATTGTACAAGTTGGACTACTTACATACTGCTCTAGAAAACCCTCATGGATGCTTCTTACAAATTCTGCTCCATCCAATCCTCTAACATTAAATGAATCTCGGTTACTGTTGGAAAAATTAAAATCTCCTATCACCACCACCCTGTTGCTCCTTTATCTTTCCATAATCTGTTTACATATTAGTATCTCTGTCTCACACTCGCTGTTGTACAGCCCTAACATTGTTACCACACCCATTCCTATTTCTGAGGTCTGCCCATATTGCCTCACTGCTTGAGTCCTCCACTGTGTCCTCTTTCAGGAGAGCTGTGATATCCTCTCTGACCAGTAATGCAACTCCTCCACCTCTTTTACCCCCTTCTCTATCCCCCTGAAGCATCAACATGCAAGATGAAAATCTTCAACACAAACATGTTTATTTCAGTAACATTCAAGTTCTGAACTATTATTCATGTTGTTTATTTTCAAATAACCTTGCAGAAAGAAAAGCCAAAAACATAAATATTGGATCATTGATGGCTGCTTCAGTTTTGTCATTGAGTATTTCAGTCATTTAATGCAGAAAGGTTCCAGATTCAATTTGTGCTGAGTTACTTAATTTCAGGTGAAACAACCATTGTGCTTGTTCTTAGCAAAGAAGAATAACGAACAAAGAAAATTTACAGCCCAGGAACAGGCCCTTCGGCCCTCCAAGCCTGAGCCGATCCAAATCCGCTGTCTAAACCTATCGCCCAATTCCTAACCATCTGTATCCCTCTGCTCCTCACCTACTCATGCATCTGTCCAGACGCATCTTAAATGAATCTACCGTGCCTGCCTCTACCACCTCTGCTGGCAATGCGTTCCAGGCACCTACCACCCTCTGTGTAAAGTACTTGCTGCGTATATCCCTCTCCCTTTCACCTCTCACCTTGGACATGTGACCTCTCATGATTGAATCCCTCACAATGGGAGAAAGCTTATCTCTATCTACCCTCTCTATACCCTTCATGATTTTGTAGACCTCAATTAGGTCCCCCCTCAATCTCCTTGTTTCTAATGAAAACAATCCTAACCTACTCAACCTTTCTTCATAGCTCACACCTTCCATACCAGGCAACATCCTCGTAAACCTTCTCAGCACCCTCTCCTTTTGGTAATGTGATGAGCAGAACTGTACGCAGTATTCTAAAAGCAGCCAAACCAAAGTTTTGTACAATTTTAACGTGACGTGCCAGCTCTTATATTCAATATCCCATCCAATGAAGGCAAGCACACCGTAAGCCTTCTTGACCACTCGATCCACCTATGCAGCCACCTTCAAGGTACAATAGACCTGAACTCCTAGATCTCTCTGCTTATCAACTTTTCCCAAGACTCTTCCATTTACTGTATAATTTGCTGTTCCCAAATTAGACTTCCCAAAATGTGTCACCTCACATTGGCTTGGATTTAACTCCATCTGCCACTTCTCTGTCCAACTCTCCAATCTATCTATATTCTTTGACAGTCCCCTATGCTTTCTGTTACTCCACCAATCTTTGTGTCATCTGCAAACTTATTTATCAGTCCAACTATGCCCTCTTCCAGATCATTTATGTATGTTACAAACAACAGTGGCTCCAGCACTGATCCCTGTGGAACACTAGGGCACTCAGGCAAGGGCAGGCTCGCCAAACCTTATGCTTGGAATGAGCGTCCCATGTCACTTGGTAAAAGGTGCACGCATAAGCAATGCATGAGAATAACATTAGGCTTGCCAACAAACCCTACTGCTAGCATCTGACAGTCTAGTCTCACCAATGAGAAGCACGTACTTGTCAAACTTTCCTGGGAGCATAAAACACAACCCTGCAAGATGTCAGTAGCTTTGTGAGGGAAAGAAACTAATAGAAGCAGAAACGTTGTGTAAATTGTTTGTTCTTTAACTATTATTTTAAAACATCAATTCTTACGATGTCTCCGTTGTGTTGTATTTCCATAATTTGCCAGATCCCACATCATTTTCTTTTATTTATTTCTAGGTTCGTTAGCACTAAAGATTTGTAGGAAAGACTCTTTGGCAATAAAATTGAGCAATAGACCATCAAAGCGTGAGTTGGAGGAGAAAAATATTATTCCTATCCAGACAGATGAAGAGAGACTTGAAATGAGGCAGCAAATTGGAACAAAGCTGACAAGGTTGGTTATAAAAAAAAGTCCATCAATTATATTTCAGTAAAGATGTGAACTTTGCCTCTCCTGACTTTGTGTAATTTATGTTTTCAAGGCTTATGGGTGTTATGAGTTAGTTACTGTAATTCAACTTTTCCACAATATTGATATCAGCATAACTCACTCCTCAGATGGCAATATTTTTATGGAACATTGGGTATCTGCAGTACACCCAGTATAGAGCTTTGACAGTAATAATGTGCATCAGATGGTCAGAGATTTGAAAACCATGTTTTAACACTTCTGCAGAAATTGGACAACTGGGCAATTAAAGTGGTCTTTGTGACTTAGTCGCACTGACCTCACTACTTTCTATCAAAATGGTTCTATCTTTCTGACCTAGCATTGTTCTATTTATGTTTCTGTCTGTCAATCTATGGTGACAATCCCAACCTGCTCTTTTGAGAAGATGAGCAGGATATCTGCATGATGGCAGAGGTCTTTCTTTTTTAAAAATGCGGGTTAAACCCCGTTTACATCATTGGGAAAATTAGTCATTTTCGACCCAAGGCATGGAAGCGATCATAAGTCGTGTTGTCTGCTTAGTTCCAGGGTTAACCATACCACCTGGCAGCTCAAGGAGCATTTAGTGCAGGAGGGGAAGATCCATCTGTAGGTGCCTACAATGTCATTGGTAGAATGAGGAACAGTGTTCTACTGAGAGAATATGACGAGTTAGGGTTCAGAATACAAAGCAGATCCTTTCAATTAGTAATCTGTAGCTTATTACCAGAGTTATACAGAATTAGTATTGATTTAAACAAATTAGATTAAATGGGAGACTGCAGAAGTTGTGTGGAAGTCAGACTTTTAATTTAATGGTGCACCAAAATCTGTACTGGGGAAGAAAGTAGACAGTTCCCTTGGGATAGACTCCATGTAAACTCCAGATTCAAATCAAAGGTCTGGCTAATAAAATAATGGGCCCTGGAGACGAATTAAGGACTGGTTAATGAGGAGGTGGTGGCAGGGGTGGGGAGGGAGAGGGATGTTTGAGAGGATTCTGCAAAGGTAAATTGAAAACCAGGCTTGAGAATAAAGCAATATTTTGGGTAAAAGTGGGTAGAATGATATAGGAAAAGACAATTAGAGTAACAAAACTAAAAGAGCATTAAAAACAAGGGTGATATCAGGGAAATTTGGAAGAAGGATAAAGCTAAAAACATTATTTCTGAATTTGCAAAGTATTTGCAACCATTTAGATGAATTCATTACACACATAGAAATCAATAGCCTTCCTCTAATAACATTATGAAGCCTCATTCAAGTGTAACATCTGTGGTAGGAATTTGTTAAAGTCTAAAATAATGCATGGGATAGCTGAACACCTTGAAAAAATTCAGGCAGTCAGGGACAGCCAGAATAGATTCGTAACAGGTGGATCATACTTGACTTACATGATTGAATTTTCTGAAGAAATGGCTACCTTAAGAGTACCTATTGACATTGTTTATATGGACTGCTGAAGGCATTTGATAATGTTAACAAAGAACTCCAGGAATTGAAGGCCAGTTACCAACATGGCTGGGACATTGAGTAGCAGGTGACAAAAACGATGGGTAATGAGTAGGCTGTAAAATTGGCAGGATGTGACCAGTGATGTCCCACAAGAATGTATGTTTGGGCTTCAATTATTCACATTAGATTAGATTACTTACAGTGTGGTAACAGGCCCTTCAGCCCAACAATCCACACCGACCCTCCGAAGAGCAACCCACCCAGACCCATTCCCCTACATTTACCCCTTCACCTAACACTACGGGCAATTCAGCATGGCCAATTCACCTAACCTGCACATTTATTGGACAGTGGGAGGAAACGGAGCACCCGAAGGAAACCCACACAGACACAGGGAGAATGTGCAAACTCCACACAGACAGTTGCCTGATGCAGGAATTGAACCTGGGTCCCCGGCACTGTGAGGCAGCAGTGCTAACCACTGTGCTACCATGCTCGGGGGACTAAATGGCCTACTTCTATTCCTATGTTCCTATAGAGATTGTTGTTGCAAAGTGACCAAGGTTGGAATCTAAGTACTCCAGCAAAACTTGTAGAAGAGATGGGCAAGATAGAAAAGATGGATTTATTAATAATAAATAATAGAATAAATAGAAGTCAATAGGAAAATTGGATCTTTGCTCTGAAAATCAAAACAAATGTTTAAGTTAAACTAACATACAGCAAGGAAAACAAACATTGCTGGGATTTTTTTACAAGCCCCATGATAACAGCACTAAATACAGAAATTAGAAATACAATTACTATGGGTAATATAGCAATCATGAAGACTTTAATCTTGAATTATACTGGGAAAACTCAGTTGTAATAATACTGTGGAGAATGTATACAAGGAAGTTTACTAGGTCAATGGGTTGATGAACCAATTAGGGAATAGCCTATTCTGGTTCTAGTATTTTGGAGTGAGCAAATAATGACTTAGAAGTAAAAGAGCCTCTAGAGGAAAGTGACAATAATGTGACTGCATCTTATATTTAGCTTGAAAGTGAGATAATTATATCTGAAATTAAATCTAAACAAAGAAAGCTACGTAGATATGAAAGGGGAGTTAGCTAAGGTCAATCATGCCTTATTTTTAATAGTCTTTTTCTCATTCTTTGAAAAGAATTTATAGAATCACCTTCACACAGTCTGTGGCAGAAAATATTACAATCTCATAATTAAAAGCATGTTTCTGACCCAAATGTTTGTAGCAAAGTAATGTGAGTTGGATCCAATCTCAACTTCTAAAACCACAGTGTACCACCAACCCCCATTCCTGCCATGTTTTCATTTCTGACAGATGTGGGTGGTTAGAAGTTGAGTTTGCAAGTTATGATGCAGTACAGGATTGTGAATATGGAAGTACACTGGATATGTAAGTCTGCTCAATTGTCAGAGATGACAGCTAAGCTCCCAACTTTGTTATTTTCTCAATAACACCCCACCAATACACTATTCCCCCAGCCATGCTCCCTCAGACCCTATTTGCTCTCTCCATATCCTTACCTATCCTCTTATAGGCACTCATCTAGGATCTGTTATGGTGAGATCTCAGGATGTCTTCAAAATGTACATGACTTTGACTTCTATTTTCCAACAACCTAACAGAGCTGTTATTCAAACACACTTTGCATAAAAAACTCTCATACATAAAAAGTGAATTAATAAAATGCTATCCATGGGCAATAAAAATAAACAAATTAAATTACCTAATCAAAGACACATAATCATTTAATAACCTCTTAAAACTGTTAATCAAAATACGATCTGGAGCTTTTGAAATTTATCGGAGAAGTCATTAGAATTGTTTGTAATAATTTTGTAACATAAAAAAAATTGATTGTATTCAAATGGTAGTTGATGGGAGCTGTTCATCCTGGAGATCAGTTACCAGTGGCGTGCCGCAAAGATCTGTTTTGGGGCTACTGCTGTTTGTCATTTGTATAAATGATCTGGATGTGGGCTTAAAAGGATGGGTTAGTAAATTTGTGGATCATACTAAGGTCGGAGGAGTTGTGGGTACTGACAAAGGTTGTTGTAGTTACAGAGGGACATACATAAGATGCAGAACTGGGTTGACAAGTGGCAAATGGAGTTTAATGTGGAAAAGTGTGAGGAAGTTCACTTTGGAAAAAGTAACAGGAATACAGAGTACTGGGCGAATGGTATAATTCTTGGCAGTGTAGATGAACAGAGAGATCTCGGTGTCCAGGTGCACAAATCCCTGAAAATTGCCACCCAGGTTTGATAGGCTTGTTAAGAAGGCATGTGGTGTGTTGGCATTAATTGGTAGGGGGATTGAGTTTTGGAGCCATGAGGTTATACTTCAGCTGTACAAGGCACTAGGAAGGTCGCACCTGGAGTACTGTGTACAGTTCTGGTCACTGCATTATAGGAAGGATGTGGAAGCTTTGGAAAGGGTTCAGAGGAGATTTAATAGGATGGTACCTGGTAGGGAAGGAAGGTTTTATGAGGGAAGGCTAAGGGAACTGAAGCTGTTTTCATTGGAGAGAAGAAGTTTGAGAGGTAACTTAATCGAGACGTATAAGATAATAGGAAGATTAGATAGGGTGGACAGTGAGAGCCTTTTCCTGAGATGCTGAAGGTTAAGACGAGGGGACATACCTTAAAATTGAGGGGTGATAGATTTAGGACCAATATTAGGGATAATTTCTGAACTCAGAGAGTATTATGGCGTGGAACAGCCTACCTGCAACAGTAGTAGACTCGCCGATGTTAAGGGCATTTAAATGGACATTGGACGTACATATGGATAATAATGGAATGGTGTAGGTTAGATAAACATCAGATTAATTTCACAGGTCGGCGCAACATTGAGGGCTGAAGGGCCTATACTGTGCTGTCACGTTTTATGTTCTATGTTCTAAATAGACAAAAGAGGTCAATTTTCTTTCCATCTGCACCAAGTGTCTGATCAATCAAAGCAATTCAGAACCATGAGAATGTTTAGGTTGTCTCAGCAAAAGCTGCTGAACTTTTTTTAAAATTAATAAGACACTGGGCACTTATGTCACTACTGATCATTACACAAGGAATTCGAAGCAGTATTTTTGTTCAGTTTTGAATACATAATAATACTTTGCCCAAATGAAAAAAAGTTATTCTAATGCATTTCAATACTCCTCTAGTGCTAATTAATTAATGACCAACTTAAATCAACTTTTCAGGAAGCAACCCAGTCATGAGTCACTGTTGGTAAAAAGTACCTATACTACAATACAGCATCTCACAGCGACATTTGATGTTATCCAAATGTATGACCTTTTGAATTAGGAGCCAAGGCAGGCCCTTCAGGCATTTTAAGCCTGCTCTAACATTCAATAAGATTATCACTGATCTATTTGTATTCTGAATTCCACGTTCCAAGGGTTGATTCCCTTGCCTAACAAGAATCTAATCATCTCTGTCACAGAGTCATAGAGCTGTACAGCACGGAGACAGGCCCTTTGGCCCAAACTGATCCATGCCAACCAAATGTCCATCCACGCTAACCATATTTTCCTGCACTTGACCCATATCATTCTAATCCTTTCCGATCTATGTATTTGTCCAAATGCCTTTTAAATGTTGTTAATGTACCTGCTTCAACTACTTCTGCTGGCAGCTCATTCTATATGCATACCACCCTTTGTGTCATAAAGTTTCCCCTTAGGTTCCCTTTTAATCTTTCCCTTCTAACCTTAAATTGATGCCCTCTAGTCCTCAATTCCCCAGTCCTGGGAAAAGACTGTATTCACGCCTCTCATGATCTTATACAATTCTATTATGTCCCCCGCTCAGTCTCCTATGCCCTAAAGAAAAAGTCCTAGCCTGTCCCTATAACTCAGAGCTTTGAGTCCTGGAAACATCCTTGTAAATTTCTTCTGCACTCTTTCCAGTTTTATAACATCCTTCCAATAGCAAGGTGACCAAAACTGAACACAATACTGCAAGTGCAGCCTCATCATTATCCTGTATAACTGTAACATAACTTCCCAACTTCTATACTCAATGCCCCGACTCATTAAGGCCAGTGTACCAAAAGCCTTCTTCACTGCCTTGCCTACCTGTGACTCCACTCCAGAGAACTGTGAACCTGAACTCCAAGATCCATCTGTCCCACTACACTCCTTAAGGCCTTACCATTCATCATGAAACTCCTACCTTGATTTGACCTTACACTTAACTACATTAAACTTCATTTGCCATTCATCAGACCACTTCCCCATCTGATCGAGGTCCTTTTGCAATTTCTGATAACCGTCCTCACTGTCCATGATACCGCCTATTTTGGTGGCATAAGCAAACTTACTAATCATGCCTTGTATATTCTCAACCAAATCATTAATATAAATAACAAACAATAATGGACCCAGCAATGACCAAAGCACTACACTAGTCACAGGCCTTCAGTCCAACAAGCTTACTAGCACTATTAGCCTCAAGCCAATTTTGTATCCAATTTGCCAGCTTTCCCTGGATTCCATGTGATCTAACCTTCCAGAGCAGCCTACTATGTGGAACCTTATCAAAGACATCACTGAAATCCATACAGACTACATCCACCATCCTGCTCTCGGCAACCTTCCTGGTCACTTCATCAAAGAACTCTAACAAATTTGTGAGGCATGGTCTCCCACTCACAAAGCCATGCTGACCACTCCTAATCAAATCCTGTCTTTCCAAATGCATGTAGAGTAATAGAGATATACATAGAAAGAACCTTCAGTCCAATTCGCCCATGTCGACCAAGTATCCTATCCTAATCTAGTTCCATTTGCCAGCACTTGGCCCATATCTCTCTAAACCCTCTAAACTCTCATATACCCATCTAGATGCCTTTAAAATGCTGTAATTGTACCAGACTCTACCACTTCTTCTGGCAGCTCATTCCATACATGCACCGCCCTCTGTGTGAAAAAGTTACCCCTTAGGTCCTTTATATATCTTTCTCCTCTCACCTTGAATCTATGCCCTCTAGTTCTGGACTCCCCCAACCCAGGGAAAAGTCCTTGTCTGTTTATTCTAGCCGTGCCCCTCATGATTTTATACCTCTATAAGGTCACCCCTTAGCCTCCAATGCTCCAGGGAAAACAGCCCCAGCCTAGTCAGCCTCTCCTGAGAGCTCAAATCCTCCAACCCTGGCAACGTCCTTGTAAATCTTTTCTGAAATCTTTCAAGTTTCACAACATCCTTCCAACAGGAATGTTGTGTACAGCCACAATATGACCTCCCAACTCCTATACTCAATGCTCTGACAAATGAAGGCAAGCATACCAAACGCCTTCTTCACTATCCTATCTACCTGCAACTCCACTTTCAAGGAGCTATGAACCTGCACTCCAAGGTCTCTTTGTTCAGCAACAACTCCTTAAGAGTGTGCTTTTCCAAAATGCAGCACCTCACAATCTAAATTAAACTCCATCTGCCACTCGTCAGACCATTGGCCCAAGTTCCCATTATAATCTGAGGAAAGCTTGTTCACTGTCCATTGCATCTCCAATTTTGGTGTCATCTGCAAACTTACCCAGAAGGGGTAAAACTCCTTCTATGTTCACATCTAAATCATTTATATAAATGATGCAAAGTGGACCCAGCACCAACCACTGGTCACAGGCTGCCAGTCTGAAAGGCAACCCTCCTCCACCACCACCTTCTATCTTCGAGCCAGTTCTGTAGATCTCATCTCTCAGAATATTCTCAAGTAACGTACCCACCACAGATGGCTTTTCTTTTGCATCCCTTCTTGAATAAAGGCACAACATTCACTACCCTCCAGTCTTCTGGGACCTCACCCGTGGCTAACAATGATGCGGCCAACTTGTTGGGAGGATTTCCAATGATTGTATTTCATAATTGATTGATTGTAAAGTATTTTGAAATGCCCAGTTGATATCAGAAGATGCTATATAAATACAAATTTGCTTTGCCCTGCTCCAGTTTTCTTTGTATGTAGGGGCAATCCATTGTCCACCTGGACCTTTTATTAGTTTGCCATTTACCAAGCTGTTGCTATGACGGAGAGTTTACGGACAGCCAAACCATATGTTTTTACCTCTGCGTTCTCAACATGGTAAAATTCAACTGTTGAATACACCCAGTAGTTACTTCACTGGTTCCTAACCAGATGTTTCAATAAGCAATCACAGACTTTGTGAATAATTAATTCCAGACACCTGTTTTGTATTTCAAACAGAAGACTTTATAAAACATCCACAAATGAAGCTGCATCAGAAAATTATTTCAATGAGCCACCATACACTGCAGCATAGAGGAACTATGCAGAGCAGAGGAAAATCACCAATATCGTGTATTCAGAAAGAATAGGTACCCAATGAACACAGTCTGCCGATTTCTCAGCAACAAACCCAAACAAGCAGACAAAACACACTACCCACTGTCCCCTACATCAAAAACATCTTGGAAATGACTGCCAGACTGCTCAAACCCCTTGGCATCATGGTAGCCCACAAACCCACCAACACACTAAAACAACAGCTAGTGAACTTGAAAGATCCTATATAGACAACAAGCAAAACTAATGTCATTTGCAAAATACCGTGCAAGAACTGTAACAAACATTATGTTGTACAAACAGGCAGAAAGCTAGCCATCAGGATACATGAACGTCAACTAGCCACAAAAAGACATGACCCTCTCTCACTAGTATCCTTACACACAGATAAAGTTTGACACCTCTTCGACTGGGACAACTCATCCATCCTGGGACAAGCCAAACAGAGACATGCACGAGGATTCTTAGAAGCATGACATTACAACTTGAACTCTATCAACAAACATTGACTTGGACCCCATTTACCATCCCCTGAGAAAAAGAACAGGAAGTGACATCACCATTGGAAATGATGTAATCACAGGACAAGACATCAACCCAAGGAAACGCAAACATATAAATAGAAAGCAGGAAACATCAGCAGTGCTTTGTCTGGAGGTTCACTGAAGATGTTACCTAGTATGATGACGAAACGTCTGGAAATGAACCTCCCAGCTCAGTAAGCAAACCTACATTCAAAACATCAACCTGAGCTACAAATCTTCTCAAAACTCGCTAACTAAAACTTATTTGGTATTTTCTTTTCCTTTTACTATAAGTTGACCCAAGTCAACAATTCATTCTTAGATCACAATTCCCAGTTTATAGCTCAAAGAATAAAAGATTAAAAATATAAAACTAATGATAAATCAGAGGGTTCTAACACTGTCACCTGAGTGACTTCCCACCAGTGAACAACTACATAAGAACTAAGAGCAGGAGTGGGCCATCTGACCCTTCATTCCTGCTCAGCCATTCAATAAGAATCATGGCTGATGTTTTTGTGGCCTCAGCTCCACTTACCTGCCCTCTCACCATAACCCTTAATTCCCTTAGTGTTCAAAAAAAATCTAACTTAGCTTTAAAAATATTTACTGAAGTATTGTCAACTACTTCACTGGGCAGAGAATTCCACAGAGTCACAACCCTCTGGGTGAAGAAGTTCCTTCCTAAATCAGCTCCCCCTAATTTTGAGACTTTGCTTTCTTGTCTTAGTTTCACGCACCAGTGGAAACATCCTCTCTACATCCATCTTATTTAATCCCTTCATAATTTTATGTTTCTATAAGACACCCCTCATTCTTCTAAATTCCAATGCAAATTATCCCTGTATATTCAGTTTCTCCTCATAAGCCAACCTCGTCAACTCTGGAATCAACCTAGTGAACCTCCTCTGCAACCCCTCGAGTGTGCCAGTACATCCTTTCTCAAGTAAGGAGACTAAAACTGTAGACAGTACTCCAGATGTTACCTCACCAGCACCAGCTACAAAATAACCTTACTGCTTTTAAACTCAGTGCCTTTAACAATGAAGGACAAAATTCAATTTGCCTTCCTAATTACCTGTTGTACCTTCAGACCAACCATCTGTAACTCATGTACGAGGACACTCACGAGGACATATTGAAACAGTTAACAATTAACAGTCCTTTTTACTTTTATTCCCACCAAAATGGATAACTTCACATTTAATAAAATTGTATTGCATCTGCCAGACCTTTGTGTACTCACTTAGACTATCTATGTTCCTTTGCAAAGTTTCACAGTCCTCTGCACACTTTGCTCTGCCTGGTGTCACCTGCAAACTCTGACACACCACACGTGGCCCCCAACTCCAATCATCTATGTAAATTGTGAATAATTGCGGTCCCAACACTGATCACTGAGGCACACCACTAGTTTCTGATTGACAACCAGAATACCACTCATTTATCGTCACTCTTTGCTTCCTGTTAGTCACACAATCCTCTATCCATGCTCGTACTTTACCGTAACACCATGCATCTTTATCATATGCAACAGACTCTTGTGTGGCACTTTGTCAAAGACCTTTGGAAAATCTAGGTACACCACATCTACTGGGTCCCTGTTGTCCACTGTGTTCGTAATGTCTTCATAGAATTCCAAAAGAGCAGTTAAGCATGAACTGCCCTTCGTGAATCCATGCTGTATCTGCCCAAGGGAATAATTTCTGTCTGGAATCTTTGCTATTTTTTCCTTGATAATAGACTCAAGCATCTTCCCCAGCACAGAAGTTAAGCTAACTGGTCCCCCTTTTGTCTACTGCCTTTTTTAAACAGTGCTGTCACATTTGTTGTTTTCTAATCTTCTGGAACAGTCCAAAGATGTGCAGATTGGGTGAATTGGCCATGATAAATTGCCAATAGTGTCCAGGGATGTGTAGAGTAATAGGGCAGGGAATTGGATCTGGGTGGGATACTTTTCAGAGGGTCAGTGTGGACTTGTTGGGCCAAATGGCCTGTTTCTACTCTGTATGGATTCAATGATTCTATGCCCCACAGTCCAGCAAATTTTGGAAAATTACCACAAGTACAAGTGCTATTTCTCTTAGTACCATGTCTTTTAGTACCCTGGGAGGCATTCCATCAGGGCCAGGAGACATATCGATCTTTAGCTTCATTATCTTGCCCAACATAGCCTCTTCCATGATAATGATTGTTTCCAGGTCCTCACCTACTTTTGTCTCTTTGTCAATTATTTGTGTTCTCCACTATGAAGACCGAGACAAAATACTTGTTCAATGCCTCAGCCATTTCATCATATCCCATAACTATGTGCCCCTTAACATCTCTAAAGGATGACTAGAATGTTACCTTCATGCGGAGTTGCAATATTGATACACGTTTGCCACCATAATCCAGTTAAACATGACAGGAGCTGCCCTATTATTTGCTGGGTCTACAATATAATTGAGAAAGCAAGAATAAAATGTCAATACCCAAAATAATTTACCATATTACCATATACAAAATCATGTGAGATTCAATGTTTTGTGTATTACATGTACTTTCTCTAAGTGTTAACACTTACAACAAATTTCTGCAAGATCTTTCATTCAAAGTATAATTAACTCCAAATTCATTTAGCCAAATCAGATTTCATCTCCCTAATTATGACTGATTGCTTCTGGCTGACAACCAAGTTGTCTTTCCAGTTGTAGCACACCAAGCTGTAGGTAGATCAGAAGGCTAATCTAGTCCTCCCATCAATTTTAAAGATAACAGATTAAATAAGTGTTCCTTTCTTTTCTCTCTTGTTTGCCATCGCTGCTCCTCACCCCTTTGTCTCCTGTGTAACCTTCTAACACCGTCTGATTTCCCAGTGCCACTGGCATCTAGCTATTCTGATTACCCCATGACTATCTCTCTTCCAACCATCATCAGACATGTCATGTAAGTATATGCCTCCAAGGCCTTGTAGCATGACCTTCACTGAGCTGCAAATTACTCCATGCTGTATTAAAGTTCTGACTGTGTGCTATAGTTACTGTAGGTAGCATAAATGTGTAGTGAGCATACTTTACTCAAAGTAATAAATAAATATACACAACAGAACCTCCACACAAAGAAATCAACCTGAACACAGTAACAACAGATAACCCTCGCAATATTTAAATTAATATTCACTGGTGCCTTCAGCGATTGATGTGATTAACTATATAAATCTGTCAGAACATAATATAAACACAATAGGTTCAACCTTACTCTTTTGTTCTTACTCTGCCAACTGAAAATTATTTCCCAAGTCACCCTTCTCTTCTACTTCAATAGCTGTCCTTACCAATTCCCAACCTCATCATTTCCTTTAAAGATATTGGACTGAATCTGATGCATTTTTGGCAAAATGTTAATTGTTTCAAATTTTTTGCAGGGTATTTTGACTAATGTGACTATATTGTGGCTTTAAAAGGTGTATTTTGTCCTGATTTTATTTGAGGGAGAATTTAAGGCGGAAGTGTTGAGTAGTCTATGCAGAGTCACTAAAGTAAACCGTTTGAGAGGCCGTGGGATTTTTTTTGTTTGAAGTTGGAACAATAGAAGCAGCCTGAATGAGTGTAGATTAGAGTGCAACTGGAAAAGCACAGCCGGTCTGGCAGAATCGTGGAGCCAGAAAATCAGCGCTTCGGGGACAAGCCGTTCATCAGGACTAAAGCCTGAATGAGTGAGGTCAAGCTCCTGGAGAACCAGAAGTTTCAGTTTTTAAGTTTTAAGTGGTAGATTTTGGAAGCTGCAATACATCTCTCCCTGCTACCCTCTCCCCCAGAGATTTCTGTTGATGTTTTCTTCTGCTACTGGAGCTGTATACGAGACAATCTGTTTTCCTGAGTTTGTGTTTTTCCAAGGGTGTGTTTATGGGATGCTGCTATGTTGGAATAGTTACTGTTTAGTAGTAAAAATAATCTATTATTCTGTTAAGTTTTCCAGTAGAGATACAGCTAAGCCAATTCTTTTGTTTATTCTTTCTTTTGTTGTATTTTAACTATAGTGTATGAATAAAGTGTGTTTTACTTCAAGTCTGATAGTTTGACCAGTGGAATTGCACCTGAATTCAACACCTTACATTTACAATTTTAGCCGCATCTTATCATGTGACATTCCTAGAACATTCATCACTTAGCGGATATCCACTGAAAAACCAGCATCCTTGGCACTCACACCACTTTTAAAAGGCCAATGTGCTCCCAGAGGAGCACTGGCATTCTGAAGCTGCTCTACTTGGTGAGAGACATCCAGTGTGAAGATGCTGGAGAAGGGGAAGATGGCACTGCGATTCTCTGACAGGAACAAGCAGATCCCAATGGAGGGGTGATACAGAAGAGGACTTCCTCTTTCCAGAGGTTTGGTAGAGAAACGATTGATCCCAGAAACTGGACAGCTTGGTCACGTTCAGTGCAGTCTGCGCAATATGGACAGCAGCGCCACAAGAAGGTTCAGTGACCTTTTCTGCTGCTCCAAAGTTCATCTCACTGCTACCCCATATTCCCTCTATCTCTGCTACTTTGGATGTAGGTTTGCTCGCTGAGCTGCAAGGTTCATTTCCAGATGTTTTATTACCCTACTAGCCTGAGGCCCACTCTAGATGTTACCTAGTAAGGTAACAAAACGTTTGGAAATGACCCTTGCAGCTCAGTGAGCAAACCTACATCCAAAACCTCAATCTGAGCTACAAATCTTCTCAAAACTCAGTAATCTCTGCTATTGTGCCACCTCCCATCAAGGTTCATAGTCTACCACTCTCATTATTGCAAGCAACCTTTTCCCTCACTCACTCTCATCCCTCCAATCTCCCATACCACCAACCCTGCATGACCTCTGGATTGCCTACTCACTCCCTCGGAACAGCTCACACCTTTTGGCCATCTGGAATAGCACCAACAGCTGTACCACCTACTTTCATCTCACCCAATCTTCCTTCTTGTTTTCTTGGAGAAGACAGCTCACAGTAGGTCCCAGATGGATGGAGGGGTGTGCCTGCCTTCAGACCCCCCCCACCCCTCCCCACCCCCCCTACCCCCCCCCCCCCCCCCCTCATGAGGAGAGAATGCTATCCCTGGCAGGAGAAGACTACAACCTCTCTCGGTAGATGCTGATGCACCCAGGTTCCACACATTGAGTAAGCCATTGTTCATTCTACATACCTCCTAGTAACCCTGCTGTCAGTGTTGTTCATTGAACATCACCTCTAACCATTGTCTCACTTTTGTGCCTTATAAATGCCAACTGGGATACCCATCAACCCGGCAGAGAAAAGCTCTGCTTTGGCAGAAGATACCTCCTTAACCTATGAGGATGATGATTCTGAGAGCTCAGAAGAATAATTGGCATGGCTGCCTCTTATACCCTCACCAGCAGCACAGATATTGATGCTTTGGTAGGAATGTCAGCCTTAGAAAGATTGGGAGCACATGCTGGTGAGCATGTCACTGTGACAGCTCCACAACTGCTCAAGAAAGCAATGCGCCAAACAATTGGCAGCCAAAGAACTGTCAGAGACCTCATCCCCAGGCAGATGATCCTGTGGTGTTGGCAGTAACTTTGTCCATATGCACATGGAAAGACAAGAGCAATAAGCCATGTATTTGCACACACATCTGCAATCCATTAGCTCTCAGGTCCAGGCATGGTGGCAGGGGGTTGGGAACATGGCAGGCATTGAAGTACCTCTTTCTCACAAGGAGACAGATTGATGCCAGGCGGTACCCATCTTACTAACCCATCCCAAAGAGAAACAGCATGGATGCCCCTCAGATGTCTCAGGACACTATGAAGATGGCCAGCCTTCTACCTGCCTGCCCACTTCCAACCCTTGGAAGTTCAAACTGAGGCATTTGTTTCTGGCAAGTCCAGATATGAATTCTCCAGGAAATTACCAAGCAAAATTCCAAGGCCAATGAGCTTCACTACTGAGCAGGCTCCTTCAACCTACTGTGAGATTTTACTGGGAGGGAAAATAAGGGGAAAAAAAACTTTTATGTGCACTTTAATGGCATAGTTAACATTGCATTGTCTATGAAATATCTTCGGTGGAGACTATGGGCAATCCTCCAGGCACAGTTGATGTGTGTCTCGGTGTGTGTCCCGGAGAACAGAACATAGAGCACAGAGCTGCTCGGGACTAACCTCGACAAACACCACTGCATTCGTCTCCAGACTTCCTTTGCGTAGGCATATTCCAGAAGGAGGTGTGTGACAGTCTCGTCACCACCGCAGCCGCTTCAAGGGCAGTGTCCGGTGCGGCAGTGAGTCCAGGCGTGCATAAAGGATCTCACAGGCAGAGCCCTTCTCACCACCAGCCAAGCCATGTCTTGGTGCTTGTTGGAAAGTTCTGGCGATGAGGCATTCTGCCAAATGGCTTTGACAGTCTGCTCAGGGAACCGCTCGATAGGATCCGCCCTCTCCTTTTCCCGAAGGGTCTCAAGGACACGACGTGCTGACCACTTCCTGATGGACTTGTGGTCATAAACTTCTCTACGAAGGACAGGTGATACAGAACGGTCCAAATACTTGGAGCGTTCCGCAGCAGCGAGGCCAGGCCCAACCTTCGCAACACCGGGGACAGGTAGAACCTCAGTACGTAGTGACACTTTGTGTTTGTGTACTGGGGATCCACGCACGGCTTGATGTAGCCACACACAAAAGTGGCCATCAGGGTGAGGATGGCATTTGGTGTGTTTTTTTCCCCTGTTGCCAAGAGTTTGTACATTGTGTCCCTTCGGACCCTGGCCATCTTTGATCTCCATATGAAACGGAAGATGGCCCGGGTAACTGCAACGGCACAGGTCCTGGGAATAGGCCAGACCTGTGCCACATATAACAACACTGACAGTGCCTCACATGTTTTTACCTGTGACAGAGAGCGACCATAGCTTCCATCTGCCCAGTTTCTGCCTCACTTTCTTGATACGCTTCCCCCAAGGCTTGACGCACGCCCCAGCCCCTCCAAACCAAATACACAGCACCTTCAGGTGGTCAATCCTGACGGTGAAGGGGATCGAGGATTGGTCGGCCCAGTTCCCGAAGAGGATGGCTCGCTCTTGCCTCGGTTGACTTTGGCCCCCGAGGCCCATTCAAACTTGTCACATATGCACATGAGTCTGTGCACGGACAGCGGATTCGAGCAGAAAATGGCAACATCATCCATGTATGGGAAGGCCTTTACCTGCAGGTCCCTGCTGCCAGGAATAGTCACCCCCTCTCAGGCTCGCATCCTTCCTGATGGACTCGGCAAATGGCTCTATGCAGCACACAAACAAGGCAGGAGAGAGAGGGCAGCCCTGCCTGACTCCAGATCTGACTGGGAAGCTATCTGATTCCCACCCATTGATGGAGACTGCACTGACAATGTTGGTGTAGAGCAGTCTGATCCAATTGCAGATTCCCTCCCCAAAGCCCAGTTTGGAGAGAACATCTCTCATATACGTGTGTGGTATCCTGTCAAAGGCTTTCTCCTGGTCCAGGCTGATCAGGCAGGTGTCCAGTCCTCTGTCCTGCACGTAGGCGATCGTATCCCTGAAGAGGACTCTCAGCGATCTTCCTGCCCGGTACAGCACAGCTTTGGTCAGGGTGGATCACCGATCCCAGAGCAGACCTGACCCGGTTGGCGATGACCTTTGCCAAGATTTTGTAATCTGCATTCAATAGTGAGATTGGTTTCCAATTTCTGATTTCCTCCCTCTCCCCCTTCCGCTTGTAGATGAGGGTGATGATGCCTTTCCTCATGGATTCCCTCATGGTACCTGCCCGAAGCATACTGATATACACCTCCAGCAGGTCCTGGCCGATCAAGTCCCACAGAGCGGGATAGAGCTTGACCTGCAAGCCGTCGCTTCCGGGAGTTTTATTCTTTTCGAAGGACTCGAGGGCCTTCGTCAGCTCATCCAGAGAGAGCAGCTGGTCTAGCCTTTCCCGTGTTCTGTCGCCTATGACCTCCATGACAGGGGACAGGAACGACTGGGAGGCTGTGCTGTCAGTTGGCTTCGAGTCATACAGACTGGCATAGAAGGATTTGCTGATCCTCACGACGTCAGCCTGAGATGACCTTATTGAGCCATCTTCTTCCTTCAGACTGCTGAGCACGGAGCTCTCTTTGTGCACCTTCTGGAAGAAGAAACGTGAGCACGTCTCATCCTGCTCCACAGAGCAGACCCTGGACCAGCAAATTATCTTGGAGGCCTCCGAGGCAAAGAGCGAGGCTTGTTGGCCCTTCACCTCCTAGAGGTCCTCCGTGACATCGGAGCTGATATCTCCCAGAATGCTAGTGATTACTCTAGGCTGCCCTCTATGGGATATTCTTCTCCTGTTTATCACTGATGGGTGGGTTCTTCCATGATCCACTTTTCAGTCTGGTGACCGAGTCAACATCTCCGAATGATGTCTCTCTGCCGCCCTCTATTGGATCAATAATGATGTTGCCCTTTAAAATGCCTCACATTGGTGGGTCTTGCAGACTGCTCCCTCACAGGTTGAGACATTTATAGTGTCTCCATTCCAGGTCTGGTTGCAGCCATTTTCTTCCCCATTGCGTACTTTCAATTTCCAGTATGATGGAAGGTGTTAGTAGCACTTTTCCACTTGTGGCTTGCAACCTCCACTTCTGTGTGTCAATGAGGTCTTGAACATACAGAACCCCTTCTTGATAGGAGAAAATGAGGACTGCAGATGCTGGGGAGTCAGAGTCAATAAAATGTGGTGCTGGAAGAGGCACAGCAGGTCAGGTAGCATCTGAGGAGCAAGAGATTTGATGTTTCAGGACATCCTGATGAAGGGTTATGCACAAAACATTGACTCTCTTGCTTCCCCCTTCTTGATAACTCTTCCCGTAAACCCCTTAGTTTTGCAACTCCCCAAGTATCTACATGAACTTTCATGTGCACAACTCTCCCCATTAGTCCTGGCAAATGAGGTGACCATTACCGGATAGATGTGGTCTTCACTGCTCCTCCCCTTGAAGCCATGGTATTCTTGCATGTGGACAAAGCCCCTCCCACATTATACAATTCTCACTTCTGCTTGACCGTATCCTATTTACAAATACAATTGCCCCCTTCTTCACAATTTGCTATCCACCTTCACAATGCCATTGCACATTACCTCCCATCTGCAGCTCCCAATCTTGACAAATAGGTCCCCGAGTCTCCTTTCTTCCCCCAGCAAACCTTTTATCCTTAGGTTTCTTTGGACAAACTTAACAGATTGACAATGGCCCACACCATTGAGTGACTTAACTGGACTGCCCTAGCCAAGACATTCCCAGATGAAACCCTTACATCTCCCCGACCTCATTAGCCCTCCCTCTAGACTGGCTATTATGGAGCCACAGGACTGACATGACCACTCTCTGAAATACAGAGGCACAAACCCCTTGACCAAGATCACTACACATAGCCAATCGTTTAAACTGTGTATCGGTATCAGAGGCTGCCCTTGACCAACTTTATCAGGACCCTCTGAGTAATGGGTGTTTGGAAGACTTTGGTGAGTACTCCAATAAAGCTTTAAAACATGGCTGCTGGCTTGCTGTAGATAATGTGTTTACTACATAAACTGTTGGCATAAAGCATAGGTGTGAGATTGACATAACACACTGTCGTACAGTAAGGCATGTGCTCCTTTGACTGCTTCCTAAGGACAAGCTGCCTTGTTGTGTGACTGTGTTAATTGGCACAGCAAGACAAGGCAGGGATGCTATGAGTGACCAGGTAGGTGCTACGTGAGCATGTGCTGAGAGAGCAAGCCTGGTTGGAAACAAAAGACTGTAGATGCTGGAATCCAAAATAGACAGACGGGATGCTGGAAGAACACAGCAAGCCAGGCAGTATCAGGAGGTAGGGAAGTTGACGTTTCAGGTGTAACCCTTTTTCAGGACTGGGGGTGGGTGTGAGGGGAGCTGCAGATAAAGGGAGAGGTGGAGGCAGGGTGGTGAAGTGGGGATAGGTGAAGACAGCTAGAGGGTCTGACCTGGTTGGTCAATGGGAGGAATGAAAAGGGATAGGGAGAGGCTGGGAAGGGAGTCAGGGATAGGGAGGGAGATTATTTGAAATTGGAGAACTCAATGTTGAGTCCTCTGGGCTGTAGGCTGCCCAGGCGGAAGATGAGGAGTTGTTCCTCCAATTTGTGCTATGGTGGCAAGCCAGCAGCCCTGAGATGCAGCCTTATCCAGTCCATGACCTACATGTCTCTCTGTGCACACAATGTGGGGTTCTTGTTGCAGTCTTTCAATTCTAGTTACCAGTCTGTCCTTCAATGCGGGTGTTATGTTCATAGCATCCTTCAAGTGAATGGGTCAGTTGCCATGAGGATCCTGAGGATTTGTCAAATGTTGGATGTCAATATCTGTGGATGAGCGGTGCATTCAACTGCCCTGAGATATCATTTGGTGTTGAGCAACATGAAGGCTCTATGTGGCCAGCAGTGAGCTGATATTACCAGGTACATATTTTGATTTCCATGTCAAGAATCCTCGATGGCTAGCATGTTCACCATATTTAGTTGGATAGGTAGCTGCCTATTATTTAGGTGACTTGTGACACTAATAAGGTGTTTAACAAGCTATAATCCCTGTTAATTGACAACTCAGTGCTACCTAGCGAGAAACTCACTTCTCCACCATTGCACACATATGATAGATGTAGCAAATTACTCCCAAAGTTGAGATAGGCCTCATCAGACTTCTAATGTATTCTGCCACAAGAGTCACTGTAGCTCGTGACATTCAGGCCCATTTAAGATCCCTTTGATCATTTTCAAGTTTCAAGACCACAAGTCTTACCAAGGCCACAAAGTGGGGTCAAGAACTGCAAAAGACTTCCATCCAGTAGTGAGGACAAACAAAAGGAATGTCAATGAAGGTTATCCTGACTGTGAGCCTTGAACCCTGTGTTGGGGTGATTGACACCCAACAGCTGGATCGCTTCATCCCTTTGATGTCGCATGTGGTTGAGCAAAAGGCTCCTGGTAGAGGTACTCGTGTTATCTGAGATCCAGAGTAAAAGCTGTTATACCCAACTTGAAGGTTGGCAGATGGGAAGAACAGAAAAAGGGCTATAATTCCAAAAATAGTAGAAGTCAACTCTGAGGCAGTAAAAACATATTGTCAAAGCAAGTAATATGGGTTTGTCTTCCCCGAGGCAAGAAAGGTGGTCTGACAACTTGGTATTTGGATTTCTTATCTAACGCTTGTTCATCCCCCTCAAATCTCTTTGTCCTCTTGTCTTGGTTTCTATGCTGAGTTTCATAAAGCTTAGGAATAACGACACAGTTCAAGCTCAACTCCTGAGTAAGAACAGATCTTAATGAACATTTTCCGCACTATTCTGCCTGTCTCACAGAAGTTTCCCATGCTGATCGGGTGGCACAGTGGCTCAGTGGTTCGCACTGTTGCCTCGCAGTGCTTGGGACCTAGGTTTGAATCCCCCCTCAGGTAACCATCTGTATAGAGTCATAGAATCCCAATAATGTGGAAACAGACCACTCAGCCTATTGAGTCCACATCAACCTTCTGAGGAGCATTCCACCCAGATCCATCCGTTACCCCATCCCTATAATCCTGAATTTCCCATGGCCAATCCACTTAACTTGTACATTCTCCCTGTGACTATATGGGTTTCCTCCAAATGCTCCAGTTTCCTCCCACAATCCAAATGTGCACAGGCTAGGAAAACACAGGACTACAAAGAGAGGGTTGGGGGGAATGGATCTGGATTAGATGCTGTGTGGAGGGTCGGTATGGACTTGATGGGCTGATGAAACTGCTTCTACAATGTGGGGATTCTATGATGATGCTCTGGTTAAAGAAAGAGGAGAGCGGATCACTGCTGGGTCCCAAAAAAACAGCACTTTGAGCCCATTTAACCATGTTCCTACTTGTAAACTTGCTCACGTTTTGCAGTTAAGATCCCCCTTTCTCCCTCTCAAACTGCATTCCTCCTCTAATTTCCTTGCTGTCCTTTTTCTCTAAGGTTTTGTTTACAACTGAATCTGCATGTGTCTATGTTTCTACAGCTGCCTCTTACTCAGCCTCTTTTTCCTCTCACTCAGACCCTCACTTTTGTTATAAGAACTTGAAATGTACTGTTCTGAACTACATTAGTGTTAGACTCAAAAGTACATAATGCTCTATCCAAGGTAAAAATTACCCTAATAATGTGTAACCTAACGATTAATCTTTTGTGTGGCACTTTATTAAATATCTTCCGGAAGTGCAAATATACTGCATCTATAGGATGCCCATTGTCTACTTTTCTTGTTATACCTGAAAAGAACTCTGGCAAATTAGTCAAATATGATTTTCCCTTTATAAAACCACACTGGCTTTGATTAATTGTGTTTTGATTTTGCAAATTTCCAGTTATAACTTTCTGAATAATGGATTCTAAAAATTTCCCAACTATACTATTCCATCAATATGGCAAGAGGAAAACTGAAAATTCCTTATATACCAGCTACCTGGTGCACTTCTTCAATCTTTGGATATTTTTAATGGAGTCATAATTATTTCATCAAAATTCTGAAAAGCAAATGACTCAAATGGGACTTAGATGTATTGGCATAAAATCAAATAAATAAAAACATCTTGAAAAGTTTGTGTGCTTCTTTAAGTTAGTTAATATGAAAATTGACATATAGATATGTCATCAGCACTATGACTCATTTTCAGGGAGTATAGACTAGCTTAGATTCCCTACAGTGCAGAAACAGGCCCTTCGGCCCGACCAGTCTACATCGACCCTCTGAAGAGTAACCCACCCAGATCCATTTCCCTTTGACTAATTGGCCGAACACTACGGGGCAATTTGGCATGGCCAATTCACCTGACCTGCACATCTTTGGGCTGTGGGAGGAAACTGGAGGAAACTCACGCAGACACAAGGAGAATGTGCAAACTCCACACAGACAGCCTGAGGCTGGAATCAAACCTGGGACCCTGGTGCTGTGAGGCAGCAGTGCTAACCACTGAGCCAATACAAGTTATCAGTCTCAAAAGAGAGCCAGGAAGCAAGCGTGAAAGAAAGAAAATGATGCAAATTAAAATGATTTCCAAACATTGTGAGCATAATGTGAGGATAGTGTTCGTGATTTTCTTCAGATGAAAAGACAGTGGGAGACTTTGTGACATTAATGTGTAGCATTTCACTCCAGGACCTGCATTGTGGATTCTGAGTTTAAGTAGTAGAGGTCTTTAGCAGCCAATTCCATTCATATAAATTTGAGTAGAGAATAATGACAGTGTTGTCGCAGATACTGCTGACATGGTGCTGACATTGGGGCTGACATGGTGCACAGAATGATCCTGATCTTTTCACACAGGCGATTAAGCCAGAGGCCAACCGCTGAGGAGCTGGAACAACGAAACATTCTGAAACGTAAGTATTGATGCTTCTTTATGACAATCTGATAAAATATTAAGCTCCAATGCAGTAGACATAAAGTGCCAAATGCTGCTTCTCACTGTTTACCTAATTAAAGGCAAAAGAGCTTTGATTTTTTGTTGCTGGGAAGGTTTGTATTTTGACCTAATATCCATTTTTATTCTAATGTGGTTTATACTGTGTCATTAAAGAATAAGTTACTTCTCCATTGTTGTGAAAGTAATAAATAATGCAATGCCTTATGAAAGACTGGCATTCTACACCCTGCAGTGAAATCTCCAAAAGGTTGATCAACTGGGCATGAGCTGACTAGGGTAAAGAAAATGGTAGCAAGCATGTTTTTTTCTGTATTCATTCTCAGGATGAGGGTGTAATTGGCTAGGTCAACATTAAATGCCCATCCCTAATTGCCAGAGGGCAATCAAGAGTCAGTCATGTTGCTGTGGGTCTCGTGTCACCTGTACACCAGACCAGGTAAGAAAGGTAGTTTCCTTCCCTAAAGGACCCAGATATGTTTTCCAACAGTTGACAATGGATTCATGGGCATTACTAGACTCATTGTAGTGATTGTAACAAGGTAAGCCAGGTGGACCACTTAGAATATGGGGTCCCTGACTGGGGCTGTTAATCTGGTTCAAACAAGGAGCACTGGCTGACAGACATAAACAGGAGTGTCAAAGGGTTTGCTCACTCTAAGAGCTGAGGAAGCTGGCTTAGTGTCCATGACTCTCCATGTCGAAATAAAGGATCACTTGATGACAGGATATTGATCTCTATGGAGTTGCTTGAAACAGGCCTCTTTGATTGGGGGTAAGCATTTCTGGCATCATGCCATTATCTGGGAAACTTGACTAATTCGATCCCGCTGTTGAAGATTGGGCCCAGTATATGGAAAGAATGTATTACTTTTTCTGGGCAAATGACATTGGGGCAGATTAAAACCAATGAGAAATTCACCTGATAGCTTGTGGGCCTGCAGTGTTTTTGGTTATTCGGAGCCTAACATTCCCTAAGGCACCAGGTTCCGAAAACCTTTCAAGAGTTGACAGATTTGGTTAAGGAATATTATGACCTCAAGCTTCCTGTAATTGTGAGACATTATCGGTTTTATTCAGCAATTCAAGAATAAGGAGAATTCGTATCGGGATTTTTGACGGGGTTAAGATGACTGGCAGAGGCATGTGACCTTGGTTTAACCCTTAATGAGATTCTGAAAAATAAGTTTGTATGTGGGATTAATGATATAACCATGCAAAAGCACCTGCTAGCTGAAACCCAGCTGGACTTCAGGCAGGCACTACTGATGTTATTATTGGAAAATGCAGCAAATGGAGCATTTGAGTTGCAGGGTATTCCAATAGAAGCACTTCACCAGTCTGACTGAGCTTGGGAAACACCACTTGAGTGCATAGATTCACTCAGGACATATCCTAAATAGTGGGACTCTAGGTCAGCCCACAGCAAAACCCCAAAACAAAGCTAAACTTCGGCCAAATGGTTAAAATTTTCTTCAGGATCTAGGCTAGCAAACCATTGTAGTTGCTGCCATAATGCAGACTTGAGACAGCAAATGAGTCCCACTAGACCTAAATTGAGTTCCAAGAATCACAAAATCCCTACAGTGTAGAAGAAGGCCATTCAGCCCATCAAGTCCACACTGACCCACCAAAGAGCATCCCACCCAGATCCACCACCCCCCTCCCCAACCCTGTAGCCCTGCAGTCCCAATGGCCAATCCAACTAACCCACACATCTTTGGACTCTGGGTGGAAGCCAGAGTATCAGAAGGAAACCCATGCAGACACGAGGAGAATGTGCAAACTCTACACAGCCAGTCACCCAAGGTTGGAATTGAGTCAAAACCCCTGATGCTGAGATGCAGCAGTACTAACCACTGAGGCACTGTGCTGAGAATTTGTATGCTGGTATCCAGGAGAATGCACACCCTGGAAAGTCCACTGAAATCTGTTTTGGAACAGTTAAATTGCTTAGCAACATCCAAGTCAGAACAAATCAAAATAAATGGTCACCCAGTTCTTATGGAGGTCGATACCAATGTGACCATTTCAGTAATCACACAACTAGTCTTCATCAAAATTTGCACTGGACTCCAACCCTTAACTTTGTGCAAGATCTCAGCTAGACTGAGAACCTATACAATGGAACTTTTACAGATTAAAGGTACAACTCTGGTTCCAGTCTCTTACAAGAAGCAGCTGGTTTAATTACCACCAAATGCAGTAAATGGCTTGGACCCAAGCTTGATGGGGCAAAATTGGTTGAGCAATATTCACCTTGATTGGATCAACATTTTCAATTTGAAAATGGCTGCCTAAGTGAAGTCCAAATTAAGTACCGGTAAGTTTTTCAGGGAAGTCTAGAGGCTATCAAAGAAGCCAAGGACATCATGAATGTTGACCAACAAGCAATTCCACGATTCTGCAAGGCATGCCCAGTGCCATTTTCCTTACATGCAAAAGTAGAGGCAAAAATCAGGGGATGGGAAAGTGAGAGGATAATCAAACCGGTCCAGTTTGCAGAATGGGCAGTGTCAGTCATGTTGATTGTGAAGCCCGAAGGGTTAGTGCACCTTTGTAGGTGAATTTGTACTTGCAGAATTACATTTTATTTTGCTCAAATATTGCATGAATCCACATAAGATTCTGTAAATCCCTTTTTATTAGAATCAGTCTGAACGTTGGGGCACAGACAGTCTCACACAGGGCACCTCACACCTTCGATGCATTATCTCGGCCAACATGGCACCTATTGTTAAAGTTCACTCGAGAATGTAACTTTAAGAAAGTTCTGGGATTTACATTTGAAAGAACTGAAACCAACATGTTCATTCTAAAAGATGGGAGACTTAACAAACAATCTAGGTCTTTTTCAATGTATAATTTCAGTTACGTCACACTGTAAACTTTTGCTATAAATTCTGTGTCCTATAATCTTATACTCCACAACCACCTGATGAAGGACCAGTGCTCCAAAAACTAGTGCATCCACATAAACCTGTTGGACTATAACCTGGTTTTGTGTGCTTTTTAACTTTATACACCCCAGTCCAACACCAGCTCCTGCAAATCTTAAAAATGAGTCAGCCTTGAAAATGATCAGGTAGCTGAGCCATAGCTTTTAGGGACATGAAGAAACAGCTATCATCCTCTCAGGTATTTGACACATTATGATCCTAACCAAGATCTGGTATTAACATGCAATGTCTCCTCATGTGGACGTACGCCTCCCCATACATATTATGGGGCACAGGTAATCCACCAGGGAGGTTTTAAACTGATTTGGAAGGGAGATGGAGCATGAAGCAGATGTAAAGTCAGGAGCAAATCCTAATCAGATGTAGAAGGAATGCCAGGCCAAACCAGCAGTTGGAGAAGACATAGGCACATGGGAGATCTGGAAAGCAAAATTGTATCTATTTTAATGCAAGGAGTTTGGCTGATAAAGCAGATGAACATCGAGTATTGATCACCATATGGAAACATAGTTTTGTTGCAAATGCAGAGACATAGTTGAAATCAGGACAGGACTGGCATCGCAACTTTCCAGGCTATAGAATTTCAGGCAACTTGATGGGCAGGGGACGAGTGTGGGGAGGGCAGTTGGAGGAGTAAGAAAAGTGGGCCCATTGCATTATTGATAATGGAAACCGCCACTGCAGTAATGAAAGAGGGAGTTCAGAAAAGGCCAGCTGGATGGACTTGGAAATCAAAAGTGTCAATTACCTTGACAAGATTGTACTACAGTCCTCCCAACAGTCAGAGGCAGATATGTAGTGGAGCAGGTATGTAAGCAAATACAGAAAGGTGTGAGAGTAACAGGGTTCTAATTGTAGGGACTTCAACTTTCCTTAACATTAACTGGGATCATCTTAATGTGAAAGGATCAGACGAGGTCGGATTTTCAAAGTGCATCCAAGAGAGCTTTTTGCCCCAGACAGTCCTGCTAGCGATGGAGAAATCCTAGAGAATTAAGCCAGTCAAGTGGTTGAAGTTTTAGTGGATGAACATTTTGGGGACAGTGACCATAACTCTACTAGTTTCAAAGTCATTATGGAAAGGGAGAAAGATAATGCAGAAGTACCTAATTTGCAAGAAGACTGTTTTCAATATCATGAGACAGGATCTGGCAAACATAGACTGGAAGCGGCTAGTTGTGGTAAGTCTACATTTGGAAAATGTGAATTTTCTAAAAGCAGAAAAGTGAGAATTCAGGGCCAACATGTTCTTCTAAGAGTCAAGGGCAAGAGCAGCAGGTCCAGGGAACCATGGATTTCAGGGGATATTGAGACTGAAAACAAGCGTGCTGGAGATCACACTGGGTCAGACAGCACCTGTGCAGAGAGAGCAAGAGTTTGATAAAACAAAACAAAGAACTATATGCCAGCGACAGTGTATGAGAAACAGAGAAATTTCAAAAGTGTAGAATGTAGGCGATTGCTTAAAAGGAAATTAGAAGGGCAAATGGGGCCAGGAAATATCTTTGGCAGATGGGATCAAGAAAAACCTCAAGGCTTTTTATAGTTATATGAAGAGCAGGAGGGCTATGAGGGAAAGGGTGGGACCTATTAGAGATGAAAGGAATAACCTGTGCATGGAGCCAGTGGATGTGACTGAGGTCTTCAATGAATACTTCTGATCTTTAATCACAGAGGAGAAAGACATTGTAGCCTGAGATTTTACTTGGGATGGTGACGTTCTAGGACATGGTAAGATTAATAAGAAGAAGGTAGTTGGTGTTTTGACAGGCATACAGGGGCACAAACCCCAAGGGCCTAATGAGATGTATCCCAGGCTGCCAAGTGAGGAAATTGCTGTGGCCCTGGTGGAGATATTTAATAGAATCATAGAGATGTACAGCATGGAAAGAGAGTGTGTTGCTGGAAAAGTACAGCAGGTCAGGCAGTATCCAAGAAGCAGGAAAATCGATGTTTCGGGCTGGAGCCCTTCATCGGGAATGTCATTCCTGACCTGCCTGACCTGCTGTGCTTTTCCTGCAATACACCTCAACTCTGATCTCCAGTACCTGCAGACCTCACGGTTTCCTCAGAGATGTACTGGCTACAGGTAAAGGGCCAGATGACAGCAAATGGGTTCCTTTGTTCAGGAAAGGAAGCAGGGTTAGGCCAAATAATTACAGACCAATTAGTTTAAGGTCCATGGGAGCAAAATTATTGGAAAAAAATTCCAAAAGACAATATTAACATTTGGAAAGGCAGAGGTTCATCAGGGATAAAGCACAGGTTTGTTTGAGGCAAATCCTATCTGACTAATTTAATTGAATTTTTTGAAAAGTTGACGAAATATATTGATGAGGGGATGACAGTTAATGTGGTTTACACAGACTTCATTAAGGCCTTTGACAAGGTCCCACATCGTAGACTGGTCCAAAAGATAAGATTACATGGGATTCAAGGCAAGTTGGCAATCTGGATCCAAAATTGCCTTACAAATAGGAGGTTAAGAGTGCGGGTGGAGAGTTGTTTTCAGAATTTGAATCCTGTAACCAGCAGTCTGCTACAGGGTTTTGATGCTGGGACATTTACTGTTTGTTATTTATACTAATGATTTGGATGTGAGCGTAGCAGGTATAATTATAAGTTTTCAGATGACATGAAAATTAGTAGGTGCTATTGATAGTGAGGATGCAACAATGTGATATTGATCAGTGGGAAAATGAGCACAGCAATTGCAGACGAAACTTAAACCTGATGAGTGTGAGGTGATGCATTTTGGGAAATTTAATGCAAAATGAATGGTAGGTTCCTCGGGAGCATTGAGGAACAAAGGGACCTTGATGTACAAGTCCGTAGATCCCTGAAGGTGTCAGCATAGGGGCATGTGGGTGCTTGCCTTCATTAGCCAGAGCATGCAATATAGTTTGAAGGATGACAATGTCCCTTCCCATGTGATTAGCGATGTCCTCCAGCATATCTCTTCCACTTCCCGCACCTCTGCCCTTGAACCCCATCCCTCTAATTGCAACAAGGATAGAATCCCCTGGTCCTCACCTTCTACCCCACCAATCTCCGGATCTTTTGCCATTTCTGCCACCTACAATCAGACCCCACCACCAGAGATATATTTCCCTGCCCACCCCTATCCACATTCCACAGAAATGATTCCCTCTGTGACTCCCTCACTAGGTCCATGTCCATCAACAACCCACATTCCATTCCCAGCACCTTCCCTTGCCGCCGCAAGAAGTGTAAAGCCTGTACCCACACCTCCCCCCCCCCCCCCCCCCCCCCTTCACCACTGTCCAAGGCCTCAAAGGAACCAAGGATTCAAGTAAAGCACACCTGCCAGAAGCCTCAATCACCAATGTCTTGGCCCTGTTTAGGAGAAGGAGCTGTTCAGTGGAAATGTCACAGAGTCATGGTCATAAAGTGAGGGCAATGTTACGGCAAAAACACTTCAGTAACCTCATGAGCTGCATAGTGGCCATTCTTGAGGTGAATATGCCAAAGAAGGGCACAAAGACTCACACCAACAGCCATGTACGCACAGAGGAGCCTAACCCAGGAGAGAATGTGCTGCTGAAAGCTGAACTAGCTTGAAATGTTCAAGTGACAGTGTCAATGTAGACTGAAACTCTACGGGGAGTTCCACCTGCTCCAGAGGTGTGTCATAACATTTCTGAACAAGTTGATTAAAAAAGATTTATTAAGTGATAAAGAAAAACAAATAAATATTTAAGGGTGGCTCAGTAGTTAGCACTGCTGCCTACAGTGCCAGGGACCTAGATTTGATTGTACCCTCAGGCAACTGTCTGTATGGAGTTTGCTCATTCTCCCCACATCTGCTTGCATTTTCTCTGGGTGCTCCAGTTAGGTGGATTAGCCATGAGAAATTGCAGAACTAGGGTAGGGTGTGTGGACATTTCAGAGTGTCAGTGTGGACTTATTGGGCTGAACAGTGCTTCCACACTGTAAGAGATTCTGAGAGAGACTGTCACTAATTTCTACTCCATACTGCAGTGTTAGCCAAGATGCATGGGCTTCAATTGACACCCAGTAGCAGTTGCCATGGAGATTACTGTAGAACTCACCCTTCACAGCTCCATGTTTTCCTGGGAATCATTGAGAATATTTGTGGATTTGTGGCCTGTTGGTGCATGAAGGAATGCCTTATTCAACACAGCATTACCAGTTGTAACTGGAAGGGTTGCCAGGTCTGCTGATTCCCTTGGGTGCAAGATGTTATCACCAGAACATTTGGGTATCAAGTTTCCTGGGAGCCAGCTAGCTGTCTTCATCAACAGGAACATTCCACAATATCCAATAGGTCTGCAAAAAAATACATCCTTCAAGTACGTGCATGATTCTTGAGAAGCATATGCTTTGATAGTTCCAGATGTTATACCTTTTCTGACCATTCCTCCCACTCATCTTCAAGGGTGGATACTGGGAAGTAAGTACCCAATTAAGACTAAGCTCCCTGTGATTTTATAACCCTTCACTTTTCCAATGGCCCATAAGATCTTCACGCTTTGTGAACTGGATGCACCTATACTCATTCTCTCGTTCACTTGGGTAGGCATTAGATTAGATTAGATTAGATTAGATTACTTACAGTGTGGAAACAGGCCCTTCGGCCCAACAAGTCCACACCGCCCCGCCGAAGCGTAACCCACCCATACCCCTACATCTACATCTACCCCTTACCTAACACTACGGGCAATTTAGCATGACCAATTCACCTGACCTGCACATCTTTGGACTGTGGGAGGAAACCGGAGCACCCGGAGGAAACCCACGCAGACACGGGGAGAATGTGCAAACTCCACACAGTCAGTCGCCTGAGGCGGGAATTGAACCCGGGTCTCTGGCGCTGTGAGGCAGCAGTGCTAACCACTGTGCCACCGTGCCGTGCATCCTCATATCTTCATAAGCATTTGTTGCATCCCTCTCCATGTGGGGGAGGACATGGAAATTTAGCAGCCATCTGCCAATCCATGCTCTCTGTTTAGCATTGCGTGACATCTTCACCTGCAAACACGAAAAGGAAGACTATTAGTTGTCCCATGGTTTTTACCCTTAGTATTCTACTTTCATAGACATAAAGATCAACATTCTGTGAGGCTTTTTGGATATTTTCTGTGCATGTTGATGCAATTTTAATGATCTATATACCTGAACTCCCAAGTTTCTGAATCTCAATCTTTTTGCCATTTAGGAAGTGTTAAGTTCTATCCTTTTAGATATAAAGTGGATGACCTTACATTTGACTAAATTGAAATTCAGTTAGTACAGTTTTGACCACTCATTTACACCATAAAATGTAATTTAATGCATTAATCTGCATAATTTACAATACCATCCTTCTCTGTGTCATTGACAAATTTGATAATGTGGTTTTCTATCCCATCTAAGTGGCTCGGTAATAAAGTGAATAATTGAGACCCTAACACAGACCCTTGTGAGACACCAAACATCCCATTCTGCCAGTTGGACTACCTACCCATTATCCCTATTCTGCTTTCCATTTTTACAATTTCCTAACAAAATCAATAATTTGCCTTTAATTCTTTGAGCTTCAATTTTAATTACCAGTCCTCTGAGGAATTTTATTAAGTGTCTTCTGGAAGGCTAAATAAATAACAAGCATAGATATTCTTCTGTCTGCTACTTTAGTAAATTCTTCAAAAACTTCAGCCAGCTTCTTCACCCATGAATTACATTTACAAAAGCATGTTGGCTTTGATAACCAAAAACTTTATTTTTGTCTTTAATCATACTATCTTTAATTATGAACACCTTTACCTCCCTTGAAATGTAGCTCCCTCAGACTCTGCTGAGCTGGCGGTTGGAAAATTGCTCCCTGAAGATGATCCTTCTTGGATATGATCTCTCATTCTCCATAAGCTTTCCTCCTTCCTTTTCACAAACTTGCCCTCTCTGCTCCATCACCAACTTCTCCTGCAGTTGAAGAGGAATTACAATTATAGTCCCATGTTCCTGAAAATAGGCTTTCTCTATAGCTCACTTAATAGCTTCTTTTCTCTTGAGTTATGAATTACATGCATAAGTATTTGTGGGAGCTTGTTGTGGATAATTGGCTGCCGTAATTCTGACATTAGCCCTGTAATTGCACAGTACGTTGGCTATAAAGTGCTTTGAGATGCCATGAAAGCATGTAGAAATGCAAATTTTTATGTTTGCCAAAGACCTTCCAACTCTCTTGAACGTGACACTTTCCTGCCCCTCTTCAAAGTTAAGCCAAAAACCTTGGGCAAACTCCTGCATTTTGAATGTGGGGCAGTACCATTGAGCAGTGACATACAAAATCTCCCCAAGAAAATACTAAATCAGAGGGAAAGCTGCAGTGATGTATGAAATAGCAACTTACACTACTTTGAAAAAAATTGTTTTTAGCTGCAAAGTAGCAATGTGCTATATGGAAGGTAGTCCTTGTGGGTAGGGAACAAAGGGACTTGGATCAAAATAGGAATGAGGTTTTGGAACATTGTGGCAACAAAAGACATTCAAAAATCCCTCACCTAAAAGTTGAACGGTGACTCTTTAGTGTTACTAGTGGAGGGATTGGATTTGATGCGGGTCCCTTATACTGATTAAAAAAGGATGCTTAACGTCGCAAAAAGGCAAATGGTTTTGCAACTGTTTGACTTTGTGATCCGTCCATTCACCTTGCTTCAATTCAAATGAAAGCACACTCACAATTCCAGCCAAGAAGCACTTTATGCATTATAGCAAAAGCAATCTAGCTGACAGTTTTGAAATTTTGGTCTTTCCTAACAGAAGCACCAGTGGCATTACAAAGCTAACTTACAGTCATAGATTTGACATTGCTCTGCTTACCTCATACTTAATTGTGTTATCTGTAGTCTTTGAAGTATGCATAGGCTGTCTATGTCTCAATTTTCATATTAGGAGTACAAGCAAGCCATTCAGCCTCTCACCTCTGCCCTGCCATTTTGTAACTTGGGCGGATTGGGGAAATGAACAGGAAAAATAAAAAGCAGAGTATTACTTCAACAAGGAAAGACTGCAGAATTTCAAGGTACTGAAGGATTCAATTGTTCTGGAACACGAGTCAAAAAACATTAGTATGCAGGTGCAACATTGTGCTGTTACCTAGAGAATGACTAGATTGCCATAAGAGAAGAGAAATTGGTTCTATTGGGCCGGTGTTCATTAGAGTTCAGCAAATTGAGAGAGGAATATGATTGAAAGATATAAAATTGTAATGGTGCACAGACTAGATGCAGGGAAAATGCTTTCCCTGGTTGTGAAGTCTCAGGATACAGGATAAGCCATTTATGGAGTGAGACGAATAAACATGTCTTCACTCAGAAGGCTATGGAGGCCAGGTTGCTCAGTGTGCCTTTTTTTCCTAACATTCAGAGATGCATGCCTCTAGACAGGGTTGGGCTTGACCCTGAGCCTCTCAGTCAAGGGGTAGGGTCACTACCACTGTGCCATAAATTTTAAGATATTGAGAACAACATGGGCAGTATGGTGGCACAGTGGTTAGCACTGCTGCCTCACAGCGCCAGAGACCTGGGTTTAATTCCCGCCTCAGGCGACTGACCGTGTGTAGTTTGCATGTTCTCCCCGTGTCTGCATGGGTTTCCTCCGTGTGCTCCAGTTTCCTCCCACAGTCCAAAAATGTGCAGGTTAGGTGAACTGGCCATGCTAAATTGCCCGTAGTATTAGGTGAAGGGGTAAATGTAGGGGAATGGTTCTGGGTGGGTTGCACTTTGGCGGGTCAGTGTGGACTTGTTGGGCTGAAGGGCCTGTTTCCACACTGTAAGTAATCTAAGTAATCTAAAAAACAAGAAGTACAGAGAAAAAGTGAAAATATGTTGATTTAGAGAATCAGTCATGACCATATTGAATTGCAAAGGACTATGCCTGGTCCTAGTTTCTATATTTCTATGCATTCAAAATGGGATACCTTCTTTTCTGAAAGAGGAATTAAACTTAAAAGTATGGATGTGATGTTTCATTCATACAGGAAATTAGTGAGAGCACGACTTGAATACTATGTGCATTCTTGTCTCTTTATTTAAGGAAAGATGTAAATATATTGGAGGTCTTTCAGAGGATGTTTTCTGGATAAATACTTGGAACGAGTGGGCTGCCTTATCAGGAAACAATGTACAGGCTCAGCTTGCTGAGCGAGGGGTGACTTGATTGAAATGTATAAGACTCTGATTGGATTTGATAATGTGGGCATGGAAAGAATGCTTCCTCTTAAGGGTGAGTCTAGACTACGGGGGCACTATTTTAAAAGTTAGGCATGTTGTTTCAGGACAGAGCTCACAAGAATTATTTTCTCCTAGAGGACTTCACAAATTGCTTCTTCAGAAGGTGGTGGGGCCAGTCATTGAATACCTTTAAGACAGAAATAAGAATTTATTCTTATTAGGCAGGAGAATCAAGGGTTATTGGGGTGAATGGGAATGTGGAATTTGAAACACAAACAGATTAGTCATGATCTCATTGAATAGTGATGCCGGTTCAAAAGCCCAAATTGTCCACTTCTGCTCTTATTCCGTATGTTCGTATTGAATTTCCTGACTACCCACCATAATGTTTCTAACACCCTTATCAATTGAGAATCTATAAATTGGCCTGAAAAATATTCAATGACACTGGCTGCACAGTTCTCTGGGCAAGAGAATTTCATAGACTTACAACTGTCTGAGAGAAAAATTCTCATCACCTTAAATCAGATTCCCTTCAGGACATTATATGTTTCATAGAATTCCTGCAGTGAAGGTAGAGGCCAGTCAGCCCATTGAATCCGCACTGATCCTCCAAAGAGCATCCACCTCAAACCTGTTCCCCCCACCCTATCCCCACATTTACCATGGTTAATCCATCAAACTTGCATATCCCTGGATACCATGGGGTAATTTAACATGACCAATCCACCTAACCTGCACATTTTTGGACTATGGGAAGAAACCAGAGCATCTGTCAGAAATCCACACAGACATGGGGAGAACATACAAGCTCTACATAGACAGTCACCCAAGGCTGGAATTGAATGCACCTTCCTGACTCTGTGAGGTAGCAGCGCTAACCACTTGCCATCTTTTATTCTTAAAAGGATCACTCTTTATTCTTCTCAAGTCAAATAGATATAGACCTAACCTACCCAGCCTATGGCAATCCTATAGATTGGATATGTTAGTTTATGAAAGACTAAGCCAGTGACAGTGCTTGCCTAAGCACAAAGTGACATCTACCAATGGGATGGCTCCACTATCCAATAAAATCATGACTAATCTGTTTGTGTTTCGAATTCCACATTCACATCAATCAGATGTTCATTAAATAACAGGAAATTTGAGAATATAAATACATTCATAGATTGTAATTGTGAAAAAGAGAGACTGCTATTCTTAGATTTCCATTTGATTTACATGTAAGGGGTTGAAATATATGAGGTTGTGGATCCCCACTCTCTCAACTGGTAGAACATGCTGAGGTTACCACCAGTTGCTCCAGTGTTACCAAACGGCAGTGAACTCTTCTGTTAATTAAACCAAACACCGAGTAAAGCTCACCTCATCTAGTAATCTATTAAAATATGAGTGACAGAGAAGTCCTAAATTCCACTACTTAAAGAAAATACTATCAATTTATTCTTTAACTCTAAAAGTGAACATTAAAGAACAACTATTCACAACTCTAAGCCCCCTTTCTCTTAGTTGCTTATTACCTGCCTCTAACTCTATAACAATATACTGTTCCCATAAAAAAGTTATTAAAATAACATCAATTTAATTTCAAAACCATACAGTGGCGGTCGTCTTTGGTATCTTTCTTCTTTCAGCTGAAGGTTTCCCTGGGTCATCTTCTTTCTTTTTACGATGAAGATGTTTCATATGAAAAAGGTACTTTTGATAGAGAGTGTTTTTGAATGACAGTCTCTCTTGATGGCAGTTACTCTGTTTGACTTGCAAACTGCATGCCTTTTTTTATCCCCCAACATCAGATCATCTCATTGGTTCGATGTTGGCATAGCAATAAATTGAAACTTGCTTGGGTTTTAGTATCCTGGGGCATAATTTAAGTTATTTGGTTAAATTCAAGTTATGTCAAAACAGCAACCAATTCAGGTATCTATTTCACAGACAAATGTTACTTATTTTTGATTTTCCAGTACACTCTGAGATTGCGAGCTAGTTATATGACAGGTGCTTGTCAGCTCTCAGTGCAAAACAGCATTCACTCTCGCTTAAAGATACCTTCATATTTCATAACACCAGATTGAGCACAACACTTCACCAATCCCTTATTCCCCTCTGGATTAGGAAATCACACCAAACAATTTCCAGCCAATAAGAGGTCATCCTCTGAGACCATCCAGAAAGGGGCTAGGGTGATATTGAGGTTTAAGGTTATAGATGAATGAGTCTGGTCAGCCTAGTGGGGTTGAAATATTGGGGAGGGGGTGTGTTATGAGCAGACCGAATCCCCTGAAATCATATCAAGGAGGTAGCCTAGTCCCTAACTTATTTTGTACTTAGAAGTAGGTGTAAGGTTCTACGATCTGGATGTCATTCGATTAGTTTAAGTTCAGGGCTTTAAGCAAAACAAATTTTATTCTTAATCCACAGTTCAACTACAAACAAGAAAAACTTTGGAAGAACTTTAACTCGATTGAAATACTTACCAAAATAATTTATTTAATAACTACTACTCATCAGCCGTTCCAATATAGCAGCATTCC
This sequence comes from Chiloscyllium punctatum, assembly GCF_047496795.1. Taxonomy (NCBI): domain Eukaryota; kingdom Metazoa; phylum Chordata; class Chondrichthyes; order Orectolobiformes; family Hemiscylliidae; genus Chiloscyllium; species Chiloscyllium punctatum. Next base: position 39,467,861 of record NC_092779.1, read on the forward strand.
ATAAATACATGCTTAGCAAAGACAAATTCTGCAAAACCGATTTCCCTCATTTGCTATGAAAGGAAAAAAATGAATCTAACAGCGGAGACAGAACTCAAGCTTTCTGCAGCAGCAGAGAGAGTGCTGAGTTGAAAAAGATTCAGTTCCAAAAACCCCAACTTCAACAACTAAAAGTAAAACTGAAACCCATGATCTGTGTGGGTCTGACTCCACTCACCCATGATTCACTTATCTAAAAAAAAGACCCAAATTATTTACTCTGCTTTCTACGAAGCATGCACCTCGGCACCAAGTTTACAACATGCCTCTTGAAGAGAAACGTGTCAGAACAAATCACTCTTAAAGGCACATCTCATCACAGATGTTTCACCCTTTGATGAGGATGGGATTCATTAAGGAGAGATTCCTCCCCCTGGCCAATTGATTACTTCCCAGCAGTGTGTGATGCAGCCCTTAAGTGAGCATTAATTGCCCATTTACAGACTTCGAGTGCCCACTGGTGGACATGTATCCAGATACTATCTCCACTGCGAATATATTTACACTGAGGACAGGGTGAGGAGAGGGCAACAGGTTGAACGAGTCCCTTGTGTTTAGATACCTTTGCAAAAATTCAGCAAATGTGTTTTGCACATGTCGAAGATAATTTATTGAAATCTATCTTTAGCAAAAAATGAACAAGAAGAAGAGGAGGAAAAGAGAGAAATTAAAAGACGGCTGACAAGAAAGGTAAGTGATTCGATTTGGATCAGATGGTGCATAAGGAATGACAGTGACACAAATAGTATCTTTAACAAGAAGGCTGATGTTCCATGAGCAATATTGACTGAAATCTGGGATGCTGTTCGGAGGGTCAGTGTGGACTTGTTGGGCTGAAGGGCCTGTTTCCACACTATAGGGATTCTAAGATTAAATGATGAAAGAAATAGCAATACTAGACCAAAGACAGCAAGAAAGTAAAGAAAATATTATTAAAATTGAAAAAGGTATGAAGGGTGGAATGATGAATAGCTGCAATAACAAGAGAAACATTAGAATGAAACCAAAACCTGGAAAGAGAAAGGAAACAAAACAGAAGCTGAGAGAATGACAGTCCTACCTTTCAAGTGCCCAAACTAGAACAAAGAACAAAGAAAATTTACAGCTCAGGAACAGGCCCTTCAGCCCTCCAAGCCTGAGCCAATCCAAATCCACTGTCTAAACCTGTTGCCCAATTCCAAAGCATCTGTATCCCTCTGCTCCCCACCTACTCATGCATCTCTCTAGATGCAACTTAGATGAATCTACCATGCCTGCCTCTACCACCTCTGCTGGCAATGCGTTCCAGGCGCCTAACACACTCTGTGTAAAGTACTTGCCGCATATATTCCTCTTAAACTTTTCACCTCTCACCTTGAATGTGTGACCTCTCATGACTGAATTCCTCCCAAAGGGAATAAAGCTTATCTCTATCTACCCTGTCTACACCCTTCATGATTTTGTAGACCTCAATCAGGTCCCCCTCCTTGTTTCTAATGAAAACAATCCTAACCTATTCAACCTCTCTTCATAGCTTGCATACTCCATACCAGGCAACATCCTCGTAAATCTTCTCTGCACCCTCTCCAAAGCGTCCACACCCTTTTGGTAATGTGGCGACCAGAACTGTACACGGTATACTAATGCTGCCGAACCAAAGTGTTGTACAATTTTAACATGACCTGCCAGCTCTTATACTCAATGCCCCGTCCCATGAAGGCAAGCATACCATATGCCTTCTTGACCACACTATCCACCTGCGCAGCCACCTTCAAGGTACAATGGACCTGAACTCCCAGATCTCTCTGCTCATCTTTTCCCAAGGGTCTTCCATTTACAGTATAGTTCACTCTAGAATTAGACTTCCCAAAATGCATCACCTCACATTTGCCTGGATTGAACTCCATCTGCTATTTCTCTGCCCAACTCTTCAGTCTATCTGTATCCTCCTGTAAACTTTGACAGTCCCCTATACTTTCTGCTACTCCACCAACCTTCATGTCATCTGCAAACTTACTGATCAGACCAACAGTGCCCTCTTCCAGATCATTTATGTATATCACAAACAACAGTGGCCCTAGCACTTATCCCTGTGGAACATCACTGGTCACCTTTCTCCATTTCGAGAAACTTCCTTCAACTACTACTCTCTGTCTCCTGTTGCTCAACCAGTTCTTTATCCACCTAGCTTGCACACCATGTGACTTCACTTTCCCTATTAGTTTACCATGGGGAACCTTATCAAACGCCTTACTAAAGTCCATGTCTATGATATCTACACCCCTTCCTTCATCGGTCAACTTGGTCACTTCCTCAAAGAACTCTATTAAGTTGGTAAGGCACAATCTACCCCACACAAAACCATGTTGCCTATCACTGATAAGCTCATTCTTTTCCAAACATAAATACATTTTATTCCTCACTACCTTCTCAAGCAACTTTCCCACCACTGACATCAGGCTCACTGGTCTGTAGTTACCTGGAATTTTCCTACTACCCTTCTTGTACAGGGGGCCAACATGAGCAACCCTCCAGTCCTCCCGCACCTCAGCTGTGTTTATGGATGCTACAAAGATATCTGTCAGGGCCCCAGCTATTTCCTCTCTCGCTTCCCTCAGCAACCTGGGATAGATCCCATGTGGTCCTGGGGATTTGTCCACCTAAATAACCTCTAGCATACCCAACACATTATCCCTCCTTATGTCAACATGATCTAGAGTAAACAAACTTCTATCTCTAATCTCAGCATTCATCACCTCCCATTCCTCAGTGAACACTGATGCAAGTAATCATTGAGAATTTCACCCATTTTCTCAGGTTCGACACACAACCTTCCTTCCTTATCCTTTAGTGAACCGACCCTTTCTCTGGTTACCCTCTTGCTTCTTATATAAGAATAAAAGGCCTTGGGATTCTCCCTAATTCTGCTCGCTCAAGTTATTTCATGACCTCTTCTAACCTGCTTGATTCCTCGTTTAAGATTGGTCCTACTCTCCCGATATTCCTGTAAGGCCCGTTCTGTTCTTAGCTGCCTGGACCTTATGTACGCTTCCCTTTTCCTCTTGGCTAGTCACACAATTTCTCCTGTCATCCACGATTCATGAATCCTGCCTTTCCTATCCTTTGCCTTCAACAGGACATGCCAATCCTACTCTTTCTTGGATATTATCAAGGATCTTGCATTTGTTGAACTCATCCAGGCAAGTGATAAAAATTCAATCACAATCCTAACTTGTGCTTTGTCCAGGTAGACAGATATTGGAAAATCAGGAGGTGATAGACAGCATGGTTGTGTGAGCTTTTTGAGGAGGTGACACAGATGATTGATGAGGGAAAGCAGTTAATGTTGTCTACATGGACTTCAGTAAAGCCTTTGACAAGGACCATCATTGCAGATTGGCACAAATGGTATCAGTGGTGAGCTGGCAAGATAGATACAGAACTGGCTTAGTTACAGGAGACAGAGGGTAGTGGTGGAAAGATGCTTTTCAGAATGGAGGGTTGTGACAAGTGGTATTGCACAGGGATCAGTGCTGGGACCTCTGCTGTTCATGGCCTACATAAATGATTTGGAGGAAAATGTAGCTGGTCTAATTAGTAAGACAATACGAAGATTGGTGGAGTTGTGGATAGTGAAGAGGATTGTCAGAAGATACAATAGGATATAGATGAGTTGGCGGCATGGGCAGAAAAATGACAAATAGAGTTTAATCCGGACAAATATGATGCATTTTGTAAGGTAAGGTACAGGTGGAAATCAGATCATGAATGGCAGAACCCTTAGGAGAATTGACATGCAGAAGAATCTGGGTGTACAGATCCACAAATCACTAAACGTGGCAGTGCAGGGAGGTAAGGTAGTGATAAAGGTCTTTGGCATGCCTGCCTTCATTGGAAGGGACATTGAGTATAAGGATGGACAAGTTATGCCGCAGCTTGAAAGAAATTTAGTTAGGCCACACTTGGAATATTATTATAGTTTTGGCCACCCCTCTACCAGAAGGATGTGGATGCTTTGGAGATGGCACAGAAAAGGTTTACCTGGTATTATGGAGTTTGGCTATGAAGAAAGGTTGGCTAGACTTGGTTTTGTTTCACTGGAATGCAGGAGGTTGAAGGGTTACCTAATAGAAGTTTGTAAGATTGTGAATGGCATGGATAGAGTGGAAAGTATGAGGGTTTTTCCCAGACTGGAGGGGTCAATGCTCAGGAACACAGGTTGAATGTGCAAGGAGGGATGTTTAAAAGAGATATGTGAGGCACGTTTTTCACACAAAGGGTGGTGAGTGCCTGGAACGTGCTGCCAGCATGGCAGACACAATGGCAGCATTTGAGAAATACCTGGACGAATACATGAATAGGAAGGGAATAGAGGGATAAGGATCCTGTCGGTGAAGACAGTTTTAGTGTGGAAGGGCAAAATGTGCCAGCACAGGCTTAGAGGGTCGTAGGGTCTCTTCCTGTGCTGTATTTTCTTTGCTCTTTGTAAGTTATTGGCTGCAGGATTCCAAGCATCTAACCTTCTCTAATAGCCATATTTTTACATAAAATATATATATGAAATTATTTCAGAAAGGACATTGATGAAGCAGCTGAAGGTGTTTGTACCAAGAAACTAATCCTGAGGAACTCCTGAAGAGATGTCCAGGAGCTGAGATGAGTGACCTCCTCCAATTATACCCATCTTCCTTTGTGCTAAGCATGTCTCCAACCAGCAGAGAGTGTAACCCCCCGATTCCCATTTACAATAGTTTGGTAGAGCTCCTGAATGCACAATCATTCAAGATGTGGAGGCGCTGGTGTTAGACTGTGATGGGCAAAGTTAAAAATCACACAACACCAGGTTATGTTCCAACAGGTTTATTTGAAAGTACAAGCTTTCGGAGCATTGCTCCTTCATTAGGTAGCTAGTGGATTAGGATCATAGGATACAATATATCGCATCATTGTGTGACACTATGATCTTTTACTATAAATTCTGAGTCCTATAACCCTGCCCCATCAGCTACCTGATGAAGGAGCATGTTCCAAAGCTTGTACTTCCAAATAAACCTGTTGGACTATAACCTCGTGTTGTGTGGTTTTTAACAATTAGCTTCGATGTCAGCGTGGCCACATTTTCACTTTACCTTTGAAACGTGGCTCTTTTGTTCATGTTTGAACCAAGACAGTAATGAGGTCAGGAGCTGAGTCTTGGATACACACAGCATGAAAACAGTCCCTTCAGTCCAACCTGTCCATGCTGACCAGATGTACTAAATAAATCTAGTCCCATTTGGCAGCATTTGACCCATATCCCTCTAAACCCTTCCTATTCATGTTCTCATCCAGATGCTTTTTAAATGTTGATTGTACCAGCTTCCACCACCTCCTCTGGCAGCTCATTCCATACACGCACCACCCTCTGCATGAAAATGTTGTCCCATAGGCCCGTTTTAAATCTTTCCCCTCCCACCTTAAACCTATGCTTTCTAGCTTTGGAACTCCCTTACCCTGGCAAAAAGACCGTAGCTGTTCACCTCATCCATGCCCCTCATGATTTTATAGACTTCAATAATGTGACTCCTGTGCCTGCAACGCTCCAGAGAAAACAGCCCCAGCCTTTTCAGCCTCTCCCTATAGGTCAAACACTCCAAACCTGGCAACATCTTTGTAAATCTTTTCTGAACCCTTCCAAGTTTGATAACAGTTTTTCTATAACAAAGAAATCAGAACTGAATGCAGTATTCCAAAAGTTGCCTAACCAATGTCCTGTGCAGCATAACATGACGTCCCAACTCTGATACTCAATGTACTGACCAAGAAAGGCAAACATACCAATCACCTTCTTCACTACCTTGTTTACCTATGACTTCACTTTCAAGGAACTGTGAACCTGCACCCTCAAGGTCTTTGTTCCACAGCACTCATCAGGACCTTACCATTAAGTGTACAAGCCCTGCCCTGATGAGCTTTACTAAAATGCAGCACCTCACATTTTACTAAATTAAACTCCATCTGCCACATTTGTCCATTTGATCAAGGTTGCACTAGGAGGTCACGTTCTTTGCTGTCCACTACCACCAGCAGTTTTGGTGTCATCTGCAAACTTATTAACCATACCTCCTATATTGACATCTGAATCATTTATATAAATGATAAGTAGCAGTAGACCCAGTACTGAACCTTGCGGTCACAGGCCTCCAGTCTGAAAAGCAACCCTCCACCTTGAGGCCAATTTTATGTCCAAATGGCTAGCACTCCCTGTATTCCATATGACTAATCTTGTTAACCAGTCTACCATGTGGAATCCTGCTGACTGGCTTGCTGAAGTCCAGATAGACAACGTTCACTGGTCTGTCTTCATAAATCTTTTCTGTCACTTATTCAAAAAATCTCAATCAAGTGAGTGAGACCTGAGTTTTCATGCATGAAGCCAGTCCTTGCCTTTCTAAACACATATAAATTCTGTCCTTCAGAATCTGATTCAGGTTTGTCAACCTCAAACTGATTGTGAAATTCTGTCATGTTATGATGACCTCTGCATTCTTCTCCATTCTTGATTATTTCAGGATTGTCAATCCAAGACTTTACCACGAGGGAATAAAAGGAGGCAGGATCCAAGTCTACTCCAGCTGAAATGGGGATTAACCCCCCCCACCCCCCCAACCAAGATGCTGGCATTTTTTTTCTTGCCAACTGACCTGATTCATCTGACCACACTTCACACCCCACACCCCACCCCCCCCCCCCCACCCCCAGCATTCTACCTTAGATGATCCTTTATTGTGAAATCATTATTTGATCCTGTCTCATAAACACATCATCAAGTCCAAAAATAGACTGTACCCTAGTTAATTCTAGAATGTATTGTTCTATGAAATAATTTTAATAAACCCTGCACCCATCTTTAAAACTGCCTTTGTCAATTTGATTTCTCCAATCTACTTTAAGATTAAAATCTCTCATGATCATTGCTGTACCTTTCTTACAAGCCCTTATTCTTATTTATAGTCTCTCCTACCCTGGAAGTGGTAGAAGACCTATAAACTCGTCTGCCAGTGACTTTCTCACCTATTTCTTATCCTATTAAAGCTTATTCTATGTGTTGATCTTCTAAGCAAAGAGAATTTCCCACTTCTAAATTCTTTATTTACAGAGTTACCCACACTTACTTTTCCATTCTCAAATATTTTGGTTCTCTGTAATGGCTAATTCGTCATTACCTTTTCATTTCTATACATGCTATCACTTTATCTATCTTGATATGCGTGGCATGAACATTCAAGTGAACACTTTTTAAAAACCATTTCCCTACTCAAGCTTATTTCCTGGTGCAATCTTATGTCTGTACACTCTGATTATCTTTACCCATTGCTACCCTGCATTACTACCTTGTTCTCTCGAAATCTCCCCTCAAGTGAACAGCCCAAGTTAGACAATTCATCAGGATCCTGGTGCCAACATAATTCAAGTGAAGGCTATCTGTGTTGTACAGCTTCTCTTTCACAGCTGGTGCTAATACCCTATAAATGAAAACCCATTTCTCTAAAATAATTGTTGTCATTAGCTGTTCCTCAATTTGAATATGACATCAAATCTTTATCATGGATTTTTGCTTTGGCTCTTAATCATAGAATTCAACAGAACAAAACGAGACCTTCAACCCATCAGGTCTGTACTTCCAAGGCTACACTAGAACTATACTCGTCCCATTTTCCAGAGCTTGGCCCATCGCCTTCAATCTTAAATGCTTATCGAAGCACTTTAAAGGTTGTGAGGTTACCCACTTTTATTGCCATAATGGAGTGCGTTCCAGAACCCCCACCAACCTCCGATGAAAAGGTTTACCCTCAACACCCCTCTAAACCTCCTGATTTTCAATTTAATTGTGCTCCCTAGTTATAATCCTTCAACTAAGGAAAAACACTGCCTTTTTTTCTATCCTGTTCATTCCCTTCTTAATCTTATGCATCTCTGTCAAGTCCCCTCTCAGCTTTTTGTGCTCCAAAGAAAACAATCCTAGCTTATCCACTCTCTCTTCATAGGTAAAGTGCTCTATCCAGGTAATATCTTGATGAATCTCCTATGCATCCTCTTCAGTGCAATCACATCCTTCCTCTCCTGCAGTGACCAGGCCTAATCAAAGTTCTGTACATCTCCAGCATAATCTCTTTCCTCTTGTAATCCATACCTTGACCAATAAATGTCAGGCAATTCTAGATGGACATTTGGATATTTGGGCACGAGTCAAAAAATGTGGTGCACATCCGAGAAGCAGGAGAATCGACATTTCACAGATAGAATCCCTACAGTATGAAAACAGGCCCTTTGCCCAATAAGTCTACACTGACCCCTGCAAAGAGTAACCCACCCAGACCCAGTCCCCTTACCCTATATTCCCCATGACTAATGCACCAAACCTACACATCCTGGGTACTATGGGCAATTTAGCATGGCCAATTCAACTAACCTGCACATCTTTGGACTGTGGGAGGAAACCAGAGCACCCGGAGGATGCCCACGCAGACACAGGGAGAATGTGCAAACTCTACACAGACAGTCACCCAAGGCTGGAATCAAACCCAGGTCCCTGGCGCTGTGAGGCAGCAGTGCTAACCACTGAGCCACCATGCTACCCCACACAAGCCCTTCATCCAAAATGTGGCACACTCAACTGAATGTGGCACATTCAATGTGATATTCCTGATGAAGGGCTTATGCCCAAAATGTCAATTTTCCTACTGCTCAGATGCTGCCTGACCTGCTGTGCTTTTCCATTGCCATCACTTTACTCTGATATCCATTATCTGCAGTCCTCACTTCCTCCTATTTGGGCACATGAGACACGATATCCAATAGGGTACTTAGATATTGAATGCATGATTTGTTTTCTTTTCTTTGCTAACATTCTTCCTCTTCATTCGGAAATCATGACATGAAATGTGCTTGATTGATATTTTGTCTTCACTCCCAGCCATTAAGGTCAATGGTATATGTTTCAAGGACAATATCAGAGTAACTTTGAAACATTTTCTTTGTCATTCTGTGAAGCATTTACCATTTGAGCTTCAGTGAATTGAACCCGGCCTGGGAGATTGATTTTTGCTATTCAGACACAGTCCAGTCCATCCAAATACGTTTGACAAGGGATACAAAATACATTTTATAAACTTATTTTGCCTGAATGCTTCATGGAATTGACTTCAAGAGGGGCACTGATGTTTTATTCAACGTTCAACCCATTGAATTCAAAGGAGATATTGCTGGCGTAATTTCTCTCCAACTGTTATGTGCATTAATACACAATCCACATGCCAATACAGTGAAGACAACCAATCTGAATATCAGGACATTCGTTGACTTACAGAGCTCTTTACAGAAGGTTGAATTATTGTCGTTGATGTTGTCCTGGATCTTCTTATTAATTGTGGTCTTTTATGGGGCATGGCTACTAATGTATGGGAGGTTTCCAATATATATCAAATTCTCTTTTCCAAAATATATTAAAGGTGGATTATTTGGCTGACCAGATCCAAGCTGATGTATGAGATTTGGAGGGTTGGAGGTGGTTACAAAGATAAGGAGGGGCAGGGTTTTGAATAGGTTTGAAATAGAAGGTGAACATTTTAACACTAAAGTGTGCTAGACTGGAATCTAATGTAGGTCAGTGTGGGGACTTGGTTGAAGTTAGGATGAGAGATACAATTATAAACACTTGAGTCTAATTGTAATAAAAGGATGGATGAAGGTTCCAGTAACTGGGGGGGCTCTGAGGCAGGGAACTATTAATATAAGAAAGATATTTTAGGAAAAACAAAATGTCAATAAAGTCTAATGGATTGAGTGAAGTCTGATTCAGAGCGAGTGGACTAGTTTGTCATTGTTTGTTGTTATTGCAATGCATTGGTGGAATGCAGAAGGAAAGGTGTAATGAAGAGGATTGCACACTGCGTTTTCAAAAAAAAATCCTTCCCAAGATAATGCCTACTAGGTTCCCATTTCTTCTCTAATAAAGCCGTAAACGTCATTAATGTGTTTTTTAGATTAGATTATCTACATGTTCATGCTAGTGATGGGCATGTAGGTGTAGGTTGGTAAAATTGAGCTATCTGCGATGAAGCACAACAAACAGTGGGTGGCAAACCACCCTTCAAGACCAGAAACAAACCAAAATAAGGGCATAATAATGCTAACCACTGCTGACACTATAAATATCAGGGACAGATATTCAGAATAATTGGAAAAGTGTTATTATTCTGTGCTGTTAGCAAGAACTGTTTTTGACAGTCAATCAGATGTATACTGCTCAATGGTTTCCTCATAATAGGCAGTATACCTGAATATCTGACTTGTGCTGATGTTATCATTGGAATTTAAAATTTATGAGTCAAAATGCCTCCACTGGAATGTGACCTGTTTCTCCATGCATTGTTAAAATTATCTGTAAATTATCCTATGCTATTGGAAGTGACTAATGGTGTCTTAAATGAACAATGACTGCAGATGCTGGAAACCAGATTCTGGATTAGTGGTGCTGGAAGAGCACAGCAGTTCAGGCAGCATCCAAGTAGCTTCGAAATCGACGTTTCAGGCAAAAGCCCTTCATCAGGATAAAGGCAGTGAGCCTGAAGCGTGGAGAGATAAGCGAGAGGAAGGTGGGGGTGGGGAGAAAGTAGCATAGAGTACAATGGATGAAGGTGGTAGGTCAAGGAGGAGAGGGTGGAGTGGATAGGTAGAAAAGAAGATAGGCAGGTAGGACAAGTCCGGACAAGTTATGGGGACAATTACTGAGCTGGAAGTTTAGAACTAGGGTGAGATGGGGGAAGGGGAAATGAGGAAACTGTTGAAGTCCACATTGATGCCCTGGGGTTGAAGTGTTCCGAGGCGGAAGATGAGGCGTTCTTCCTCCAGGCGTCTGGTGGTGATGGAGCGGCGGTGAAGGAGGCCCAGGACCTCCATGTCCTCGGCAGAGTGGGAGGGGGAGTTGAAATGTTGGGCCACGGAACGGTGTGGTTGATTGGTGCGGGTGTCCTGGAGATGTTCCTTAAAGCACTCTGCTAGGAGGCGCCCAGTCTCCCCAATGTAGACGAGACCGCATTGGGAGCAATGGATACAATAAATGATATTAGTGGATGTGCAGGTAAACCTTTGATGATGTGGAAGGCTCCTTTAGGGCCTTGGATAGAGGTGAGGGGGGAGGTGTGGGCGCAGGTATTACAGTACCTGCGGTGGCAGGGGAAAGTGCCAGGATTGGAGGGTGGGTTGTTTAGGGGCGTGGACCTGACCAGGTAGTCGCGGAGGGAACGGTCTTTGCGGAAGGCGGAAAGGGGTAGGGAGGAAAATATATCCCTGGTAGTGGGGTCTGTTTGGAGGTGGCAGAAATGTCGGCGGATGATTTGGTTTATGCGAAGGTTGGTAGGGTGGAAGGTGAGCACCAGGGGCGTTCTGTCCTTGTTACGGTTGTAGGGGTGGGGTCTGAGGGCGGAGGTGCGGGATGTAGATGAGATGCGTTGGAGGGCATCTTTAACCACGTGTGAAGGTAAATTGCGGTCTCGAAAGAAGGAGGCCATCTGGTGTGTTCTGTGGTGGAACTGGTCCTCCTGGGATCTTCCGTAATTACACCGGTACCACTCCCCACCTCTTCCTCCGCTACATTGATGCCTGCATTGGCGCCACCTCGTGCTCCCGCGAGGAGGTTGAGCAATTCATCAACTTCACCAACACATTCCACCCTGACCTTAAATTTACCTGGACCATCTCTGACACCTCCCTCCCCTTCCTGGACCTCTCCATCTCCATTAATGACAACCGACTTGACACTGACATTTTTTACAAACCCACCGACTCCCACAGCTACCTGGATTACACCTCTTCTGACCCTACCTCTTGAAAAAATGCCATCCCGTATTCTCAATTCCTCCGCCTCCGCCAGATCTGTTCCCAGGAGCACCAGTTCCACCACAGAACACACCAGATGGCCTCCTTCTTTAGAGACCGCAATTTTCCTTCCCACGTGGTTAAAGATGCCCTCCAACGCATCTCGTCTACATCCCACACCTCCGCCCTCAGACCCCACCCCTCCAACCGTAACAAGGACAGAACGTCCCTGGTGCTCACCTTCCACCCTACCAACCTTCGCATAAACCAAATCATCCGCCGACATTTCCGCCATCTCCAAACAGACCCCACTACCAGGGATATATTTCCCTCCCCACCCCTTTCCACCTTCCGCAAAGACCGTTCCCTCCGCGACTACCTGGTCAGATCCACGCCCCCAAACAACCCACCCTCCAATCCTGGCACTTTCCCCTGCCACCGCAGGAACTGTAAAACCTGCGTCCACACCTCCTCCCTCACCTCTATCCAAGGCCCTAAAGGAGCCTTCCACATGCATCAATGTTTTACTTGCACATCCACTAATATCATTTATTGTATCCGTTGCTCCCGATGCGGTCTCCTCTACATTGGGGAGACTGGGCGCCTCCTAGCAGAGTGCTTTAAGGAACATCTCCGGGACACCCGCACCAATCAATCACACCGTTCTGTGGCCCAACATTTCAACTCCCCCTCCCACTCTGCCGAGGACATGGAGGTCCTGGGCCTCCTTCACCGCCGCTCCCTCACCACCAGATGCCTGGAGGAAGAACGCCTCATCTTCCGCCTCGGAACACTTCAACCCCAGGGCATTAATGTGGACTTCAACATTTCCCCTTCCCCCACCTCACCCTAGTTCTAAGCTTCCAGCTCAGTAACTGTCCCCATGACTTGTCCGGACTTGTCCTACCTGCCTATCTTCTTTTCCACCTATCCACTCCACCCTCTCCTCCTTGACCTATCACCTTCATCCCCTCCCCCACTCACCTATTGTACTCTATGCTACTTTCTCCCCACCCCCACCCTCCTCTCGCTTATCTCTCCACACTTCAGGCTCACTGCCTTTATTCCTGATGAAAGGCTTTTGCCCGAAACGTCGATTTCGAAGCTACTTGGATGCTGCCTGAACTGCTGTGCTCTTCCAGCACCACTAATCCAGAATCTTAAATGAACTATGTCTATCCATTAGTAATGGAAAAGATTGCAAACATGTTACCTCCATTGTCTTAAGTCTACAATATCTGTTTTGCTTCTAGCTTAGCCAAAGACCTACAGTGGAGGAATTAAGGGAGAGAAAAATCCTAATCCGTTTCAGTGACTATGTGGAAGTAGCTGAGGCCCAGGATTATGACAGACGTGCAGACAAGCCATGGACAAGGCTAACAGCTGCTGACAAAGTAAGATATTATAGTCAAACATTCAGAAAGATGGAAATGGTACAAGTATTGAGAATTTGTTTTTGCCAGAATCTATTATCGCAATTTTGAAAGTTCGAATTGACTGAGCCTCAACTGTTTCTTGAGGAATGAGAATTCTAAAATTTCACAACCATTTGTACAAAGAAGTGCTCTGTGATCTCACCTTAGAAAATAGGAACATTAGATAGAATATATAACCTAATATAGCAGGAACTTTAAAGTCCAATATTTCTCTAGTAATTCCAGTGCCTTTTAAATTTCAGGCTGCTATCCGTAAGGAATTGAATGAATTCAAAAGCACTGAGATGGAAGTGCATGAATTAAGTAGGCACCTAACAAGGTATGGGTTTCTGTTTTACAACATATTGAATGGAATATCCTAAATAAGTGCCATCTAATAAATATTTGTTGCATTCCTTTCAGGTTTCATAGGCCCTAGCTGTTTACTGTGTATAACCATGGAGTCTTACAAAAACCAGAAGTGCTAGGGCTGTACAGGTGCCCACTAAACCCTCCAGGACTGAACTCTTCTTAATTGCCTTTATGTATCAGATATTTACAGTAACGCACATTTCCAATTGTCTACTAATCTGCTGACCTTCAGGAGTTATCATGTTGCTCCAGATCAAATGTGCCACATTCGTAAGCCGCTGACTTCTAATACCACTATTCAGCATTGTCTTAGTCTCTCATTGTTAATTGCTTGAGATGATCCATAAGGATGAAATCTCAATCAGTAGGTGTGATGGAGCTGAGACAGCTCACTACAGTTATTTATCTAAAGGAACTCCCAAGTTTCTCTGCTGTTAATGTTACTGAAATTTTACCATCCTACCATTTTTCTAACCCAAACTCAGCCAACTTGCATATATAGGGTATAGTTGGCTAAATAGCATCAGTTTATCAAGCACTGGTTGCAGGTTCATCAGGTTTTGCTGGAAGGGGCTATATATTTTATGATAAATATATGCTACATAAAAATAAATAGGTATTAATTGGATCAAATGTTTATGTAACAAGCTGTAATGCACCTAACCATGTTCTGATTGATGGAACACAAATTACCGAATATTTCGTTGAAGATATTCCTGGACTGGTAAATGAAAGAGTTGCTTCAGTACACACATTGTATTTTTTGGAACGTTGTATATGTAAGAAGCTTCTTTGCAAATGCAACTTGTTGGTTGAGCAGAATAAATGTAAAATACTTACGAGTTACTAATTTTAAAAAGCTGGAAAAGAGTATTTATTGATTTTATAACACTGTTAAGGTTACAGAGGCTGCAGCATCTAATATTCAATCTGATTCTATTTTGACAGTTTTCAGGCAAAGTTTTACCCAATACAGTTTACAGTTTAATGTAAGTTTTAATAGGCTGGGCATAGGAGGAAGCAAATCTTTCTTTAGCTTGAGAAAAGACTGAACGTAGGCTACTAAACGAAAGGGCCTGTGTCCACGGTTACCTGACATCAATCTATGTTATATATTACTGCACTTATTAAGAAAGACACTTCTGCCCACATTAAATGCATAATTAAAGAAGTGAATGGTAGTGTAAATGAAATGAGCCATTCATATATGTATAGTGAAGTATATATATGAATATGTACAAGTCCAAGGAACACTGAGATGGGGTCACAGTTACCATACAACTCTGCTCTGGAATGGAATGTTTTCTAATAGGAGATATAGCAGCCAGAATATATATGCTCAGTTATCCGAATAACCTCATCCTATATCTAGGCCTGGTTTGACCCCATATGTAGTAACTGCATCAATTGGTCTTAATCCACACCTAACTCTGGTAAAGTAGGATTTTAAAATTAAGACAAACTTAGAATAAATTTTTAAGTTTTCTTTCATTTCTTGCACCTAATGAAAAGGAAGCTCTACCTTAGTAGAATTAATAGAATGGAAAGGTTCCATTAATGTGAAGGTTCTATTTAAGCTGTAGTTACCCATCAAACCAATATTTGAGCCAAAACTGTGACTCAACTTATTTTTTGAAAAAAAAAATTGATGCTGTTGATGTTGAGCTCCTTCAGGTTGGAATTTAAACTGTTCTTTTCTGTGTACATTCACTAAACTGTTCAGTCTTTCCTGTCAGTTTAAGCTCCAATTACTCAGTCGGTTTTCATGGACACATGGTTCTGAACAAACTGTATGAATTAATGTGTGAGTACCTGTACACAATTGTCTTTGTGGAGGAGTGAATGTTGTGGCTGTTCCCTCTGTGCTCTTTCAGTATTGTATAATAAACAAATTTTGATGTATGAAAACTGTAAATAACCATAAAAAAGTTTGAGTTTCTAATTTGGTTTGCTCCAGTTTTTGGTCATCTGTACATGCTGAAATTGCATGTTATTGTATAATTTAAATTACTGTCTACAAGTTTGTTTCAAATGATGTATACAGTTTCTTAAGACTAAATCTTATTTAAAAAGTCTTTTTTAGTGGTTGGCATTCAACAACTGTTTTTACATAAAAGGGGCTTCAATTTAAAGAGTTTGGTTAAATCTAATTTTGCTAAATAACTTGAGCTTTGGTCCCATTAAAAGTTAAAATAAAGGCAAACTGGTGTCTTCATTTTCACTGTCATTTGATGCAAACTTCTTCAAGCTCATTGAGTTGGAATGGTTAGGAATTGTCGGTGCAAATAATAAAGAGCCAAGGAGCACCATGTGACACTTGAACTTTGGCCAATGGAAAGTTTCCATTTGGTCCAAAGTAGCTTCCACCACACAACATATTTAGGATGTGACATACACTGGATGCCATATTTTCAAAGAGGTTTCCATCTGTGCATCTAATGATCAGCAGGATCATGCAGAACATGGAGATTGTGACATTTATCAATATGTGCGCTGGACTGTTATTCCTAAACTTCACACATCAACTAATGTACAGTCTCATAACCTTGCAAATGTTACATTAAATGGAAAGAAAAACTAGTCTCATTATTTATTTAAAAGAATCATAAAATATTTAAAGGTCATTTGCTACAATATTTCTTCAGACCGTTGATGCAGTTTCAATTAGTTTCAATCGACCTCCAAGAACAATCTGACTGGGAATCAGCTACTTTTTTAGAGTCATGCAGCACAGGAACAGACCCTTCTACCCAATTAGTCCATGTTAAACAAGTTTCCCAAACTAAATTAGTCCCATTTACTCTCATTTGGTCCATATCCCTCTAAACTGGGAGAAAGTAAAGACTGCATGTCCCGGAGATCAGAGTCAAAAGGTGTGGTGCTGTAAAAGCACATTCCTGATGAAGAGCTTGTGCTCGAAACATCGACTCTCCTGCTCCTCAGATGCTGCCTGACCAGCTGTGCTTTTCCATATCCCCATATTTGACCCCCATATCCCTCTCAACCTTTCTTGTTCATGTACCTGTCCAAATGTCTTATAGATATTGTAACTGTACTTGCATTCAGTTCTTCCTCTGGCTGTTCATTCCACATACGAACCACCATCCATGTGGGAAAAAAGTAGCTCCTTCAATCACTTTTAAATCTTTCACCTCACCTTAAAATATGCCCTCTAGTTTTGAAATCCCCTACTCTCGGGATTCGATAGAATCTTACCGTGCAGCACTCATTAGCTCTAAAATTACAAATAGATTCAGCTCAGTAGGGCTTGATGATACTATTGTCAAGTCGACTGACAGCTCTTTGAAATAGCCATGTAGCTGTGCGTTATGAAGTGTTTTGACACACTTGTTCATTTATCTCAAGTTTTCAATATTATTACAGAGCTCCAAGAGATCTGTATAAATTGGATACTGGTTGACTGGACGTGGAGGAAATGCAATTTGGGGATACCAAGGCCACAGTGTCCATGAAGGAGATATTGGCCATCTTGGGGGTATGGGAGATATACTGATGAGTCATACATTGGGTGACTGTTGAGACTCACAATCATCTATTCATCTGTGCTGAACTCAGCTTCCATTTCTATATCTAAAGCTTAGGGGACAGCAGATCGCATACCCCACTCTCAGCTATGCCTACTCATAATAATTTGGGGCTAATACATTAAAGAGGCAGACTTTTGACATTGTGAGTTGACCTCAATAAGGGAATTTTGGCCCAATATGCCATTAGCTAATCAATTCCCCCATCCTACTTACCATCATCCTAAACTTACCTCTTCTAAACTTGGAATGGCAAAATGGAAATAGCATTAGGAAGAAGACACTAATGAATAGAGAACACCATTACTAACTCTGATAACGACATGGAGGCAGGAACTTAAAATCTCTTTAGTTTGCCAGTGGGCACAAGTGGCCTGCAACCAGGATACACAGGATTTTTGCAGAGAATTCAGATAATGACTTTGATGGGGTAGTGTACAGAAAACGGATGATGGCCTTGTGCATTCATAATTAGTACATTGGAAGGTCTACCAGGAAGTCTACTGGCACTATCAAGGAACATGAAAATTGAGACTCCAGTTTGACACGACACTTTGCACATAGCTTGAAATGATGGCCAGTCCTAATAAATATGACTATGATGTAGCATCTTTTAACTGCTGCCTCATCTTCCATGGCAGCACAAGCATCCAGACTCATGTCACAAGTGCCTCCATATACATCACATCATCCTCCACCATCTCTGCCACCTACCAACAGACCCCATCGCCAGAGATATAGTTCCCTCCCCACCCCTATCCACTTGCCGTAAAGACCATTCCCTCCATGACTCTCTTGTCAGGTCCACGCTCCCCACCAATCTTCCATCCCCTCCCAGCACCTTTGCCTGCCACCGCAGGATTTGCAAACCTGCGCGGGATCCACACCTCCCTACTCACCTCCATTCAAGGCCCCAAAGGAGCTTTCCATATCCATCAAAGTTTTACCTGCACTTTCACACGTCATTTACTGTATCCATTGCTCCCAATGCAGTCTCCTCTACATTGGGGAGACAGGACACCTACTTGCACTGTGCTTCAGAGAATATCTCCGGGATACCTGCGCCAACCAACCCCTGCCCCATGGCCAAACACTTTAACTCCCCCTCCCACTCCTCAAAGGGCATGTAGGTCCTGGGCCTCCTCCATCGCCATACCCTAACCATCCAACACCTGAAGGAAGAACGCCTCATCTTCCACCTTACCCCCCAATACCACACAGCATCAATCATGACCAGTTCCCCATTTCCTCTCTCTCCACCTTATCCCAGTTCCAACCTTCCAACTCTGCACTGCCCTTATGACCTGTCCTACCCGTCTATCTTCCTTCCCATTTATCTGCTCCACCCTCCTCTCTGACCTATTACTATTACCCCCAACCTCCATCTACCTATTGCACTCTCAGCTACCTTCCCCCAGCCCCACCCCCCCCTCCCATTTATCTCTCCACCCCTCGGCTCACAAACCTCATTCCTGATGAAGGGCTCTTGCCTGAATCGTCGATTCTCCTGCTCCTCAGATACTGCCTGACCTGCTGTGCTTTTCCAGCACCACACCTTTGACTCTGATCTCCAGCATCTACAGTCCTCACTTTCCCTTAGCATACTACACTACAAATATTCCTGGTGTCAGGCAAGCTCAGACTGCTGTCATCATGGCTTTGGAAACCAGTACTCAAAATGGCATCCTCCTTTACTAGATTTGCTGAAGCACTAACCAGGGAAAGTGCAGATAATTCAGTGAAATATGAACCACTGTTCACTTGTCAAATGACAATAATCATGTTCCCACTATCATGTCTGTGCTGTTACCTGTCAACCGAGAACGTGGCCATTCATGTCGAGAATACTCTGCAAAAGGACCTTCTAGACCCAGAATGCATAAGGATGTCTTGCAAAGTCCAAGCAATCTACAGCACAGGTAAAGACTCTTTGGCCAATTATAGCCATCCAAAAACAATCACTTAATTGTTCGAATTCCATTTTCCAGCATTTGACCCATAGCCTTGTACACCTTCACATTCTAAGTGTACATTTAAATACTTCTTAAATGTTATGAGGGCTTTGCCTCTCCCATCCTTATATGCAGTGTGTTTCAGATTCCCACTATCCTCTGGGTGCGAAGGATTTTCCTCACATCTTTTCTAACTTTTTGCCCCAAACTTGAAATATTTGCTCCCTGCTCAAGAATCCCTCCTTCAAGTGAAAACTGTTTCTTCCTGTCTGTTCTATCTATGCCCCAATCATATCACACAGCACAGAAACAGACCCTTCGGTCCAACCAGTCTCTGTCAAACATAATCCCGAACTAAACTAGTCCAATCTCCCTGCTCCTGGCCCATACCCCTCCAAACCTTTGGATTCTTGTATTTATCCAAGCGCCTTTTAAATGTTGTAACTATTCATCACCTCCTCAGGAAGCTAATTCTACACCAATCACCTTCTGTGTAAAAGAAAATTGTGCCCCCATGTTTTTTTTTAATATCTCTCTCCTCTCACCTGAAAAGTATGCCCCTGGTCTTGAAATCTCCCAGCTGAGGGAAAAGACAATTACCATTAATCTCGTTTACACTGATGAATTTTTAAGCCTCTGAAGGTCACCTCTCAACTTCTTAGGCTCCGGCCTTTCTTTTTAACTCAATAATCTCCGCTGCTCTGAGGAAAACAACCCCCACCTGTTCAATTTCTCTTTATAACTGAAGTCTTTCAGCCCAGTTAACATCCTGGTAAATCTCCTCTGTATCCTCTCGAGCAATACTACATCCCTCCAATAATGTGGATTCCAGAACTGCACACAATAACAGTGGCCTAAAAAACAGTTTATACAATTCCAGCATTCTTTTCCCAGTGACTGCCAACAACTCAGACTTATCCCATGTGGATTTCAATTCAAGTTTCACCCTTCATGTTTCAAATCCACCCAGCATCACATATAGTCAGGCTGGTTGAAAAGGTTTTTGGCATGCTTGCTTTCATTACTCACTCCTTTGAGTGTAAGAGTTAGGAAGTCATGTTGAGGTTGTACAGGACATTGGTGAGGCTTCTTCTGCAATACTGTGTTCAGTTCTGGTCGTCCAGTTATAGGAAGGACATTATCAAGCTGGAGAGGGTTCAGAAGAGATTTACCAGGAGTTTGCTGGATATGGAAGGTCTGAGTTATAAAGAAAGGCTGGATAGGCTGGGGACCTTTTTCAACCTGGATGTTGAGAGGTGACCTGACAGAAATGTATAAAACAATAAGAGGTGTAGGTGGAGTTAATGGTGGTTGTCTCTTCCCTAGGGTGGGGGATTTCAAGACTAGGGGGAACATTTTAATGTGAGAGGAAGGAGATTTTAAAAAGACATGAGTGGCAAATGTTTTACACAAAAGGTGATTTGTGTGTGAAATGAACTTCTTGAGGAAGTGGTGAATGTTTAAAAGACATTTGGATAGATACGTGAAAAGGGAAGGTTTGAAAGAATGTGAGTCAGGAGCAGGCAGGTTGGATTAGTTTAGTTTGAGATTGGGTTCAGCATGGACTAGTTAGACTGAAGGGTCTGTTTCCATGCAATATGACTCTATGATATACAACATTCTTCAGATGCTCCTTCATTTACACACATTTGACTCCATTCCACAGCACCATTGACTCACCCATTCTCAAAGCTGTGCTATTCCCGAGGTTTACTTCATCCTTCGTGTCATCCATCACCTCAACAAAAAATCTTTTCTTTTGAAAAATCAAGGCGTGCAAGCTCCAGTAACTTATGGACTCTAACATCTGTCCTGTACCGTCCTTTCCTTTCAGCCTCTCAGACCCCAACCCCTCCCCTCACTCAGAGCTGATCCCTTACCATTCCTTAGCACCCACCTCTTTCCAGCTCTCAGATGCCATCACTTTCTGTCTCTCTGAATCAATCCCCCAACTCCAGCCCTTGCCTGTTTTCACCATACCTCCTGACCTTCCCCTCTCTGAGGCTGAACACACTGTCCTGAAGGACACAGCTTCTTACCCGTACACCCACCCCCAATGAATTTCAGGCTCACTATAACATTACGCTACCTCTGTTTCTGTGCTCACTTCTTCAGGCAGGAATTCTGATCCCTTTCCCACTGATCCCTTCACCCACCTCCAGTATTCACCATCCACTTGGAGTTCTTCCCCGACCTCTTACCAGCCCTCAATCTCTTCACTGAAACTGCCAAAGTGATATCGGCCATATCAATTTCTCTGCTCTTCTCACCCACTGTAACCTGTCCCCTTCTGAAATCGCTGCACTTTGTCTTACGTCCAACCCGAACTTTGTCATCAAACCCACCAGCAAAGGCAGTGCCATTGTAGTCTGGCGCACTGCTCTTTACCTTGTGGAATCTCAATGCTAACTCTCAAACATTTCTTCCTACCTCCTCTTGGACCATGACCCCACATCCAAACATTAAGGCATTGTTGCCAGGACTGTCACCGATACCTCATTACCATCTTCATCTGGTGACCCCCCCCCAACCTTACGGATTCTCAATCCTGGATAACCTGCTTCTACCCCTTTCCCAAACTCCCCGGTAGGCCCATCATATCAGGCTGTTCCTGTCCCACCAAGCTCATTTCCTTGTACCTTGACTCCATTCTCTCCACTTCTAGAGCCTGCCCACCTACATCTGTGATTCCTCTGATGCCCTTGCCATATTGACAGTTTCCAGTTCCCTGACCCTAACTGCCTCCTGTTCATCGTGGATGTCCACTCCCTCTTTGCCTCCATTCCCCTTAGAGCTATCAGCTTCTTCTGTGACCAGAGGCCTGAGCTCTTCCTGGCCACCATCATTCTCCTCCGTCTGGCTGAACTTGTTCTCTCACTGAACAGTTTCTCCTTTAATTCTTCTCACTTCTGCAAAGTGAAACACAGTGGCTATGGGCACTCACATGGGGGTCACAGTTATGCCTGAGTCTCTATGGGGTATGTGGAACAACTTTTGTTCTAGTCCTACACTGGCCCACAACTCTTTTTTTGGGTATATCTGTGACTGCTTCAGTGCCACTTTGTGCTCCCGCCAGGACCTTAAAAAAACTTGTTCATTTTTCCTCCAATTTCCACCCCTCTATAACTTTCACATTGTTCATTTCCAATACCTCCCTTCCTTTCCTTGACTTCCCTGTCTGCATTTCAGGGAATAAACTGTCCACTGCCACCTGCTGACTCCCATAGCTACCTTCACGACAGCTTTTCACACCCAATCTCATTTTCCCAGTTCTTTCACCTACATTGCGTCTGATCGGATGATGCCATGTTCCAAAACAGCATTGTTGATGTGGCTTCTTTCTTCCGTAACTGTGATTTCCTGCCCACTGTGATTGACCGGGCCCTCTACCATTTTTGTGCGTCCATCCTTGCCCCTCCCCATCACTCACAACAGCATGATGGGGTCCCTCTTTTCTTCACTTTTCATCCCGCCAGCCTCTGCATTCAAAAGATCATTCACCTCTATTTCAGACAGAACGCCACCACTAAACATGTTTTCCCCTCACTTTCCATCTGCATTTCGCAAGGTTTGTTTCCTGCCTTCCCATATAGCCCGGGAAGGTGCAACACCTGCCCCTTTACCTCCTCCCTGCTCACCATCCAAGGGCCTAAACAGACTTTGCAGGTGAAGCAGCATTTCACCTGAACCTCCTCCAATCTGTTGTATTGTATTTGCTACATCCATTGTGGCCTATTCTACATTGGAGAAACCAAATGCAGACTAGGTGACAGCATTACAGAACACCTCCAGTCTGTGTGCAAGCATGACCCTGACCTTCCCGTAGCTGGTCACTTTAACACAGCATCCTTCTCGTATGCTCACTTGTCTGTCCTCAGCATGTTGCAGTGTTCCTGTGAATCACACCGCAAACTGGAGGAATGTCTCATCTTCAAACTGGACACTTGACAGCCTTCTGAGTTCAATGCCTTCAAATAGAGAACCAACTTCCATTCCATCACTTTCTTTTAGTTTTACTTGTTACATTCTCTGTTGGCACGTCCTTTCTCCCCTCCCCCCTCAGTGGGACTGTCTGCTCTTTCAAGTCTGGCAGTTAATCACACTATTGTTCTACCATTCTCACATTCCCATCATTTAATCTGACCTTTCAATATCTTTCCTCCCCGAGCACTTTACACACCAAACCCCAACCACCCAACTATAGCATACATGCTGCCTCTGCCTCACTTCACTTCAGCTCTGATGAAAAGTCATCTAGACTTGAAATGGTAGCTTAGAGTCATAGAGATGTACAGTATGGAAACAGACCCTTCGGTCCAACCCATCCATGCCAACCAGATATCCCAACCCAATCTGGTCCCACCTGCCAGCACCCGGCCCATATCCCTCCAAACCCTTCTAATTCAAATACCCATCCAGATGCCTTTTAAATGTTACAATTGAACCAGCCTCCACCATTTCCTCTGGTAGCTCATTCCATACATGTACCAACCTGTGTGTGAAAAAGTTACCCCTTAGGTCTCTTTTATATCTTTCTCCTCTCACCCTAAACCTATGCCCTCTAGTTCTGGACTCCCCCACCCCAGGGGGACTTTGTCTATTTATCCTAGCCATGCCCCTCATAATTTTGTAAACCTCTATTAGGTCGCCTCTCAGCCTCTGACACTCCAGGGAAAACAGCCCCAGCCTGTTCAGCCTCTCCCCATAGCTCAAATCCTCCAACCCTGGCAACTTCCTTGTAAATCTTTTCTGAACTCTTTCAAGTTTCACAACATCTTTCCAATAGGAAGGAGACCAGAACTGCATGCAATATTCCAACAGTGGCCTAACCAATGTCCTGAACAGCCACAACATGACCTCCCAACTCCTGTACTTGATACTCTGACCAATAAAAGCAAGCATACCAAACGCCTTCTTCACTATTCTATCTACCTGTGACTCCACTTTCAAGGAACTATGAACCTGCACTCCAAGATTTCTTTGTTCAGAAACACTTCCTAGGACCTTACATTAAGTGTATAAGTCCTGCTAAGATTTGCTTTCCCAAAATGCAGCACCTCTCATTTACCTGAATTAAACTCCATCTGCCACTTCTCAGCCCATTGGCCCATCTGGTCCAGATCCTGTTGTAATCTGAGGTAACCCTCTTCGCTGTCCACTACACCTCCAATTTTGGTGTCATCTGCAAGCTTACTAACTGTTATCTCTTATGCTTGCATCCAAATCATTTATGTAAATGACAAAAAGTAGAGGGTCCAGCACCAATCCTTGTGGCACTCCACTGGTCACAGGCCTCCAGTCTGAAAAACAACCCTCCACCACCCTGTCTTCGACCTTTGAGCCAGTTCTGTAACCAAATGGTTAGTCTTCCCTGAATTCCGTGAGATCTAACCTTACTAATCAGTCTCCCATGGGGAACCTTGTCAACGCCTTACTGAAGTCCATATAGATCACATCTACTGCTCTGCTCTCATCAATCTTCTTTGCTACTTCTTCAAAAAACTCAATCTAGTTTGTGAGACATGATTTCCCATGCACAAAGCCATGTTGACTATCCCTAATAGTCCTTACCTTTCCAAATACATGTACATCCTGTCCCTCAGGATTTCCTCCAACAACTTGCCCACCACCAAGGTCAGGCTCACTGGTCTATAGATCCCTAGCTTGTTCTTACTACTCTTCTTAAACAGTGGTACCATGTTTGCCAACCTCCAGTCTTCCGGCACCTCACCTATGACTATCGATGATACAAATATCTCAGCAAGAGGCCCAGCAATCACTTCTCTAGCTTCCCACAGAGCTCTACGGTACACCTGATCTGGTCCACCTTTATCCACCTTTATGCTTTTCAAGACATCCAGCACTTCCTCCTCTGTAATATGGACATTTTGCAAGATGTCACCACCTATTTCCCTACAGTCTATATCTTCTACATCCTTTTCCACAGTAAATACTGATGCAAAATACTCATTTGGTATCTCCCCCATTTTCTGCGGCTCCACACAAAGGCTGCCTTGCTGATCTTTGAAGGGCCCTATTCACTCCCTTATCCTTTTGTCCCTAATGTATTTGTAAAAACCCTTTGGATTCTATCCATCCTTTGGAATGCTAACTCATGTCCCCTTTTTGCCTTCCTGATTTCCCTCTTAAGTATACTCCTACTGCCTTTATACTCTTCTAAGGATTCACTCGATCTATCCTGTCTATACTGACATATGCTTCCTTCTTTTTCTTAACCAAACCCTCGATTTCTTTAGGCACGGTGGCACAGTAGTTAGCACTGCTGCCTCACAGCGCCAGAAACCTGGGTTCAATTCCTACCTCAAACTGTGTGGAGTTTGCACATTCTCCCCGTGTCTGTGTGGGTTTCCTCCGGGTGCTCGGGTTTCCTCCCACAATCCAAAAATGTGCAGGTTAGGTGAATTGGCCATGCTAAATTGCCTGTAGTGTTAGGTGAAGGGGTAAATGTAGGGGAATGGGTCTGGGTGGGTTGCTCTTCGGCGGGTCAGCATGGACTTGTTGGGCCGAAGGGCCTGTTTCCACACTGTAAGTAATCTAATTCCTTATACCTACCAGGCTTTCCTTTCACCCTAACAGGAATATACTTTGTCTGGATTATCGTTATCTCATTTCTGAAAGCGTCTCTTTCCCTGTCCCCAGTCAGCTTTTGAAAGTTCTTGCCTAATATCATCAAAATTGGCTTTCTCCAATTTAGAACATTAGCTTTTAGATCTTGCTCTCTCTCCTGTTGTGCCTGACCTGTTGTGATCTCCATTGTTTTCAGGAAAGATTCCAATATCCGCAGTGATTTGCTCCCTCCCGTTTCCAACATAGTCTCCCTGCTGTTAGCCTCGACTAATAAAGGCAAGTAAATTATTTGCCTTCTTACCCACTTTATGCACCTATCCTAAGGGACTCGTGTACAGGCACATCAAGGCGCCACAGTGCTTCCTAGGTTTCTACCATTCATCATGTATTCCCTTACCTTGTTTGTCTGACCAAGTGCACATATATCTGGATCATTTCAGATAAAACAACACCACCAAACACATCTTTCCCTCACTCCCCATCTGCATTTCTCCAGGTTCATTCTCTCCCTTCCCATGTAGCCTGAGAAGGTGCAACACTTGCCCCTCCTCCCTGCTCACCATCCAAGGGCCTAAACAGTCTTTACAGATATGATCAACATCATATATATCTGGATTGAATTCCATTTGCCACTGTCTAACCCATCGGACCAGCCTGTCTATATTCTCCTATATTCTAAGGCCATCCTGCTCACTATTTACCACCTCTCCAATTTTCATATCATCTGCAAATATACTGAACAACCCTTCCACAATCAAGTCTAACTCATTTATATATACCATAAGGTTCCAGCACTGATCTCTGCAGTTTGGATCCAGTCATGAAAGCATCCTTCGGGATTTTTCTTCATTTTACCTGCCAGTGTCTTTTCATGTCCCCCTTTTTAGCTTTTCTAATCTCCTTTCTAAACTCACCTTTGCACAATTTATAATTCTCCAAGGTTTCTTCTGTTTTGAGGTCTCAGTGTCTGAACACTGCACAAAGTACTGCTTCTGGCACCATGAACAGCCCAACTGTACAGGAAGGGACATAGAAATACACAGGACTGATAGTGATAGGGGATTCACTAGTTAGGGAAACAAATAAGCCATCAATGTGACTCCATGGATTAGTGGATATGGTATATTGGCTCCCTAGTATCAGAATCAAAGAATCCCTACAGTATGGAAGCAGGCCATTCAGCCCATCAAGTCCACACAGACCGTCCAAAGAGCATCCCACCATGACCCACATCCTACCTATCCTTGTACTCCTGCATTTTTCCATGGCTCATCCATCTAACCTCCATATCGTTGGACTGTGGACAGAAATGAGAACACCCGGAGGAAACCGACGCAGTCTTAGGGAGGATCTGTAAACTCTGCACAGACAGTCACCTGAAGCTGGAATTGACGCTGGGTCCCTGGCACAGTGAGGCAGCAGTGCTAACCATTGAGCTGCTTTACCGTCCATCAGCAACCAAAGAACCTTCTGGGGGAAGGTGAACAGCCAGATGTTGAGGTCTGTGTGTGTGCAAATTATTTTGGTAGGAAGAGGGATGCGAAACTGCAAGGAGAATTTAGGGAACTAGGTAGAAAGTTAGCAAGCAGGACCTGAAAAGTAGTAGTCTCTGAATTACTCCCAATTCCACATGCAAGTAAATACAGAAATGATAAGGCAGACGAAAGCACGGCTGGCAAGGTGATGTAAGAGGGAACACTTTAAATTTCTGGAAACTGGGACTGAGTCCTTGGAAGTTAGCACAAGCCAGAGGGGCTGCACTTAAACAGAGTTGGGACAGATTTCCTTGTTAGACAGACTCTAACCTCACACCTTTAATGCATTGTCTGAGCTGAGATGGCACCTTTTGTTATAACCTGAAGTTATCTGGGATTTACATATAAAACCAGCTAGCCCATTCTAAAAAATGAAAGACTTAATTTAGGTTTGTTTAATGTATCATTTCAGTAGTATGACACTGTAAGTTTTTGCTATAAATTCTGTGTCTTATGGTCCTGCTCCACAATCACCTGATGAAGAAGCAGCGCTTCAAAAGCTAGTGCTTCCAAATTAACCAGTTGGACTACAACCTGGTGTTGTGAGAATAAACAAGTTATGCTGCAACTTGAAAAAACTTTAATTAGATCACACTTAGAATATTGCCTACACTTCTGGTCAGGAGAAAGTGAGGACTGCTGATGCTGGAGATCAGCATCCGAGGAGCAGGAGAATCGATGTTTCGGGCATAGGCCCTTCATCAGGAATCCGAGCTATGATCCCATTCCTTATTAAGGGCTTATGCCTGAAATGTTGATTCTCCTGCTCCTCAGGTGCTGCCTGACCTGCTGTGCTTTTCCATCGCACAGTCTCCACTATACTTCTGGTCACCAGACTACCAGAAGGACGTGGATGCTTTGGAGAGAGTACTCAAAAAAGTTTATCAAGATGTTGCATGGTATGGGGGTGTTTAGTAATGAAAAAAGGTTGGGTAGACGGGGTTTGTTTTCAAGGTAAAAACAATGACTGCAGATGCTGGAAATCAGATTCTGGATTAATGGTGCTGGAAGAGCACAGCAGTTCAGGCAGCATCTGAGGAGCAGTAAAATCGATGTTTCGGGCAAAAGCCCTTCATCAGGAATACAGGCAGAGAGCCTAAAGGATGGAGAGATAAGTGAGAGGAGGGTGGGGTTGGGAAGAAAGTAGCATAGAGTACAATAGGTGAGTGGGGGAGGGGATGAAGGTGATAGGTCGGGTGGGGGAGGGTGGAGTGAATAGGTGGAAAAGAAGATAGGCAGGTAGGACAAGTCATGGGGACAGTGCTGAGCTGGAAGTTTGGAACTGGGGTGAGGTGGGGGGAGGGGAAATGAGGTAACTGTTGAAGTCCCCATTGATGCCCTGGGGTTGAAGTGTTCTGAGGCGGAAGATGAGGTGTTCTTCCTCCAGGCGTCTGGTGGTGAGGGAGCAGCGGTGAAGGAGGCCCAGGACCTCCATGTTCTCAGCAGAGTGGGAGGGGGAGTTGAAATGTTGGGCCACAGGGCGGTGTGGTTGATTGGCAAAACCTGCAGCCATAACTACTCCCTCACCTCCATCCAAGGCCCTAAAGGAGCCTTCCACATCCATCAAAGTTTTATCTGCACATCCACCAATATAATTCATTGTATCCGTTACTCCCGATGCAGTCTCCTCTACATTTGCGAGACTGGATGCCTCCTAGCAGAGCGCTTTAGGGAACATCTCCGGGACTCCCGCACCAATCAATCACACCGCCCTGTGGCCCAACATTTCAACTCCCCCTCCCACTCTGCTGAGGTCCTGGGCCTCCTTCACCATCGCTCCCTCACCACCAGATGCCTGGAGTGGTGAGTATCTGGAACATGCAGCCAGAGGAGGTGGTGGAAGCAGACACAATAGCAGCATTCAAGAAGCACCTGAATGAATATATGAATAGGAAGGGAATACAGGGATATGGATCCTGGAAGTGAAGACTGTTTCAGTATGGAAGGGCAAAATGTGTTGGTATAGGCTTGGAGGGCAGAAGGGCCTCAACTGCTCTTTGTTATTGTTCTCTGTTCTTTGTCACTTTTGAGCCCCTGTGAGGTGGAGAGTATTCTGAATAGCATGTAGAGAGAGGTGTTCATACCGGCTAATCCTCTTTAAGCAGGAAGTAAATGGATGACCACTAGGCCGAGCTGCTGAGTCTATCCAACAATTTGTGGTTGAAGAATCATAGAGTCATAGAGATGTAGAGCATGGAAACAGGCCCTTTGGACCAACTTGTCCATGCCAACCAGATATCCTACATTAATTTTGTCCCATTTGAAAATTGGACACTGTACACTGAATACTTTGATGTGTACTTAAAAGAAAATAAAGTGGCTGAAAATATAATGGCTCCAGTTTTCTTGAGCAAGACCTTCTGATTCGGAGAAGTCTAATGCAATCAGAGAAACCTGTGGAAAAGACAAATCAAGAACAATGCGAAGTGTTGGGGAGTTATATTGCACCAAAGCCGCAGACAATTGCAGAACATTCCTGTTTTTATAATTGGGTAGAGCATGAAGGAGAGTCCATTGCCCAATCTGTATTTGCCTTAAAGATATTAACAGAATATTATTAATTCAGAGAATTTATCCAAGAATCCTTGGGGGGCCACTTGGTTTGTGGCATCCAACACAAAGCCATCCAATAGAAACTCCTAAGAAGAAGGGCCCAGGAGTTAAAGGTAGCTTTTGAAATTGCTACCTCAATGGAATTGGCTGTCACTGAAGGAATATGTTTGAGTGATTGTGATCGGGTGCATAAAATAGGAACTGTGGCCACAGGACTTGAGAAGCCCAGCTCGGCAGATGTAAACAAATCGACCAAATTGCCCAAAATTACAAAATAGAACTCAAGCAAGATTACATGCAGCCTGCCATAGAGTAGACCACGTCAGTCAGGGTTTCAGGAGAAGCAGAAGGTCCAGAGACAACAGTGTTTCAGTTAAACATCCTGTTGTATGGGATGAGAGTAAGACCATAAAAATGAAAGTAGATATAGGTGCAGCAGAATCAATCTATAGAAAAAAATTAAAGGCTCTGCCAGTGAAACCAACCCAGACTCATGATGAACATACACACAACAAATGGAGCCACAAGTGGCTATGTACACTTGTGAAAGTGCCACAGTACACATCCTTTGGATGCTCGTGGTTACAGAAATTATGGATAGGTATAAGAATGTCTTCAAGGGAAGCCTGGGGGGAATGAAAGGAGTAAAAACAGATGGCACAGTGAGGACTTGTCGGAAAAAAATTCTCAAAAATTGCAGATCTACTTGTTAATTGGAGGTATGAAGGAGATCTAGCTGCTCCTGACAAGAGGGACACATAGGGAACTGTTCCAATATAAGTGGCTGCCTTTTGGCATCAGATCAGTGCCGGCTCTTTTCCAGAGGGTCATGGATCAAATTTTGAGTGGATTGCCAGATATCCTGTGTTATCTGGATGATATTTTGTTATTGGATCCTCTGAAGAGGAGGGTTTGAAATACTTAGAAGAAACCTTAAACACGACCAACAAGAAAAAACAGAGAAAGACAAGTTGTTTAAATGTGCCATAAAGTATCTGGGCCACGTAACTGATGGTGAGGGACCTACACAAGTTGCCCAAGAAGATGGAAGCTGTCATGAAGGCTCCAAAACCAGAGAATGTGCCTCAACTGAGATCATTCTTGGGACTTGTAAATTACAATGGCAAGTTCTGGCAACTGTGCTCATTGATTGCTGAGAAAAGGGCAATCATGGAAATGGGTCCAGGATTATGATGAGGCTTACTGGGAGGTGAAACAAACCCTAAAAAGGGCAGAAGTGTTGGCTCATTTTGACCCAAAGCTGTCACTGCAGTTGGTGTGTGACATATCACCTTATGGGATTGGCATTGTACAGAGAAGGGTGGCACGGTGACTCAGTGGTTAGTACTACTGCCTTACTGTGACAGGGATGGGAGTTTCAGGTGACTGTATGGAGTTTGTATATTTTCCCCAAGTGTATATAGGTTTGCTCCTGATGCTCTGGTTTCCTCCCATAGTCCAAAAATGTGCAGGTTAGCTGGATTGGTCATGCTAAGTTGCCCATAATGTCCAGGGATATGCAGACGAAGTGAATTAGCCATGGGAAATATTGGGTTACAGGGATGGGTATGGCTGGGATGTTATTCAAAGGATTAGAGTGGACGAGATGGGCTAAATGGCCTGCTTCCACATTATAGGGAATGTATGATACTCTGAGAGGAAATCCTATTATTTTCACAGTGAGATGACTATTGAAGACAGAGGAGTAATATGACTAAGTGGAAAAGGAAGGATTGGGCATGGTGTTCAGTGTTAAGAACTTCATCCAATTCCTCTATGGCAGGCATTCATTGCAGCTGACAGACCACTGACTGCTAATTTCTATTTTTGACACATTTACAGGATTGTCATCAATAGCGACTGAATGCCTGCAGATTTCGGTATTGGCTCTGTCAACCTACAACCTAGTCAAGAAGCATGCAAAACATTTGCTTTGCCAAGGTCACCACTACTGGGAAAAGGAGATGTTCCCAACTGGAACCTGAAAATTATATAGTTTTCCCAGGTATGAAGAGAAGGTACCAGTGTCAGAAATCAGATATGAAATGACCAGGTCTTGAGCCTAGTGGTGAACTTAGTCCTGAGAGGAAGGTCTTGTCATAGAAACCAGAATTACACCCTTACCTATCCAGGAGTTGAGGGGTGACCAAATCAGATAGCTGGTGAATGTGGGGATATCCCTTTACCATTAAGAGGCAAGGTGCTGGAATAAGTGAAATAAGTAGCCAGGAGCTACTTCTAGTGGCCAAATGTGGATTCCTTTTTGAGGAGAAAGTGGCCCCAATTACCATGGCAGTGGAACCAGAAGAGGGACAGATGCTACTAGTTGATGTGGATGCCTACTCCAGGTGGTTCAAGTTGATGGTCATAAAGTTGGTATTAATGCAAGCAATGATAAACTCACTGGATGAAATATTTGCCAGGTTTTGGTACCCTGAACAAGTCATAATTGACAATGGTCCACAGTTTGTGATGCAAGAGTATGGGGAGTACCTCGAAAATCACAGAGTCAGATATCTGAGATCACTCCTTATCACTCTGCAACAAAGGGTCAGGTGGAGAGATTTGTACAAACCTTCAAGCAGGCCTTAAAGACTTCACAAAAGGAGGCTCTTCTACGATAGTGACTAGCAAGCTCCTCGGCACATACAGGAACATGCCACATGTGATGGCCTGCTGTTCACCAGCATCTTTAATGTGCAACTACCAGCTGAGAACCATGTTTGACTTACTGTAGTCGGAAGAGATCAGAGATGTGGTGGAGCAAAATCAAGGACAAATGGTCAGAGGTGGGGGGTCAAGGGCATTCCAACAGGAGCCTGGAATTATACATCTGGAGAAAAGTGGATCGCAGCACTAGTGGTGGCTCACATAAGATAGTTGTCATATATGATGCAGACAAGGGATGAACTGCTCTGGAGGAGACATTTGGACCAGCTGGTCACCACAACTCACTAACGTAGTGGGGGAGGTGCCCCAGAATATCCAGTAGGTCCAGATGGGACCAGTGATCTCACCTGAGTCATACCTTTCCAAGCCAGGCTTGGCCATGCCCAGGGAAGAGACAACAGCTGCATAACAGGACAATACAGAGTACAGAGTACTTTTCTTCAGTATTTATAAATAAGAGGGACCGTATTGTTGAAGAGGAGAGTGTGAAACAGACTGGTAAGCTAGAAGACCTCAGTGGTGGGAAAGATGCTGGAGTCTATTATAAAGGATGAAATTACGGCACATCTGGATAATAGTAACAGGATAGGACAGAGTCAGCATGGATTTATGAAGGGGAAATCATGCTTGACTAATCTTCTTGAATTTTTTGAGGATGTAACTCGGAAGATGGACGAGGGAGATCCAGTGGATGTACTGTACCTGGACTTTCAGAAAGCTTTTGATAAAGTCCCACACAAGAGGTTAGTGAGTAAAATTAGGGCGCACGGGATTGGGGGCAAAGTACTAGATTGGATAGAGAATTGGTTGGCTAATAGGAAACAAAGGGTAGTGATTAACGGCTCCATTTCGAAATGGCAGGCAGTGACCAGTGGGGTACCGCAGGGATCCGTGCTGGGACCGCAGCTTTTTACAATATATGTAAATGATATAGAAGATGGTATCAGCAATAACATTAGCAAATTTGCTGATGACACAAAGCTAGGTGGTAGGGTGAAATGTGATGAGGATGTTAGGGGATTACAGGGTGACCTGGACAAGTTAGGTGAGTGGGCAGATGCATGGCAGATGCAGTTTAATGTGGATAAATGTCTGGTTATCCACTTTGGTGGCAAGAACAGGAAGGCAGATTACTACCTCAATGGTATAAAATTAGGTAAAGGGGCTGTTCAGAGAGATCTGGGTGTTCTTGTCCACCAGTCAATGAAGGCAAGCATGCAGGTACAGCAGGTCGTGAAGAAGGCTAATAGCATGCTGGCCTTCATAACAAGAGGGATTGAGTATAGAAGCAAAGAGGTGCTTCTGCAGCTGTACAGGGCCCTGGTGAGACCACACCTGGAGTACTGTGTACAGTTCTGGTCTCCAAATTTGAGGAAAGACATTCTGGCTATTGAGGGAGTGCAGCGTAGGTTCACGAGGTCAATTCCTGGAATGGCAGGATTGCCTTACACGGAAAGACTGAAGCGACTGGGCTTGTATACCCTTGAGTTTAGAAGACTGAGAGGGGATCTGATTGAAACGTATAGGATTATGAAAGGACTGGACACTCTGGCAGGAGGGAACATATTTCCGTTGATGGGGGAGTGCCGAACCAGAGGACACAACTTAAAAATACGGGGTAGACCATTTAGGACAGAGATGAGGAGAAACTACTTCACCCAGAGAGTGGTGGCTGTGTGGAATGCTCTGCCCCAGAGGGCAGTGGAGGCCCAGTCTCTGGATTCTTTTAAGAAAGAATTGGATAGAGCTCTTAAAGATAGTGGAGTCAAGGGGTATGGAGATAAGGCTGGAACAGGATACTAATTAGGAATGATCAGCCATGATCATATTGAATGGCGGTGCAGGCTCGAAGGGCAGAATGGCCTACTCCTGCATCTATTGTCTATTGTCTATTGTCTAAGAGATACTTGTTAGGAAGGAAGATGTGTTGTGCATTTTGAAAAACTTGAGGATAGACAAGTCCCCCGGGCCTGACGGGATATATCCTAGGATTATGTGGGAAGCAAGAGAGGAAATTGCTGAGCCGTTGGCAATGATCTTTTCGTCTTCACTGTCAACGGGGGTGGTACCAGGGGACTGGAGAGTGGCGAATGTTGTGCCCCTGTTCAAAAAAGGGAATAGGGATAACCCCGGGAATTACAGGCCAGTTAGTCTTACTTCAGTGGTAGGCAAAGTAATGGAAAGGGTACTGAGGGATAGGATTTATGAGTATCTGGAAAGACACTGCTTGATTAGGGACAGCCAGCACGGATTTGTGAAGGTCGGTCTTGCCTTACAAGTCTTATTGAATTCTTTGAGGAGGTGACCAAGCATGTGGATGAGGGTAGAGCAGTGGCTGTAGTGTACATGGATTTTAGTAAGGCATTTGATAAGGTTCCCCATGGTAGGCTTATGCGGAAAGTCAGGAGGCATGGGATAGAGGGAAATTTGGCCAGTTGGATAGAAAACTGGCTAAACGGTCGAAGTCAGAGAGTGGTGATAGATGGTAAATATTCAGCCGGAGCCCAGTTACAAGTGGAGTTCCGCAGGGATCAGTTCTGGGTCCTCTGCTGTTTGTAATTTTTATTAATGACTTGGAAGAGGGAGTCAAAGGATGGGTCAATAAATTTGCAGATGATACGAAGATTGGTGGCGTTATGGACAGTGAGGAGGGCTGTTGTCGGCTGCAGAGGGACTTAGATATGATGCAGAGCTAGGCTGAGGAGTGGCAGATGGAGTTCAACCCTGCCAAGTGTGAGGTTGTCCATTTTGGAAGGACAAATAAGAATGCGGAATACAGGGTTAATGGTAGGGTTCTTAATAAGGTGGAGGGGCAGAGGGATCTTGGGGTCTATGTTCCTAGATCTTTGAAAGTTGCCACTCAGGTGGATAGAGCTTGTAAGAAGGCCTATGGTGTATTAGCGTTCATTAGCAGAGGGATTGAATTCAAGAGCCGTGAGGTGATGTTGCAGCTGTACAAGACCTTGGTTTGGCCACATTTGGAGTACTGTGTACAGTTCTGGTCGCCTCACTTTAGGAAAGATGTGGAAGCTTTGGAGAGGGTGCAGAGAAGATTTACCAGGATGTTGCCTGGAATGGAGAATAGGTCGTACGAGGATAGGTTGAGAGTTCTCTGCCTTTTCTCGTTGGAACGGCGAAGGATGAGGGGTGACTTGATAGAGGTTTATAAGATGATCAGAGGAATAGATAGAGTAGACAGTCAGAAACTTTTTCCCCGGGTACAACAGAGTGTTACAAGGGAACATAAATTTAAGGTGAAGGGTGGAAGGTATAGGGGGGATGTCAGGGGTAGGTTCTTTACCCAGAGAGTGGTGGGGGCATGGGATGCGCTGCCTGTGGAAGTGGTAGAGTCAGAATCATTAGTGACCTTTAAGCAGCAATTGGATAGGTACATGGATCTGTGCTTAAGCTAGGACAAGTGTTCGGCACAACATCGTCGGCCGAAGGGCCTGTTCTGTGCTGTATTGTTGTATGTTCTATGTTCTATAGCTAATCAGAGGGAGATTTACCTGCAGAACAGGGGCAGCATGGTAGCTCAGCGGTTAGCGCTGCTGCCTCACAGCGCCAGGAACTTGGGTTCAAATCCAGCCTCGGGTGACTGTGTGGAGTTTGCACATTCTCCTCATGTCTGTGTGGGTTTCCTCCGGTGACTTCCCAAAGATGTGCAGGTCAGGTGAATTGGTCATTCTAAATTGCCCATAGTATTTAGGGATGTGTAGGCTAGGTGCATTAGTCAGGGGTACATATGGAGTAGTAGGGTAGGGGAATAGGTTTGGATGGGATACTCATCAGAGGGTCGGTGTGGACTTGTTGGGCTGAAGGTATTCTGTAACAATGGGAGTTTCCAGAAACCTGGGAGACTACATTAAAAGAGCTTCCAGAGGTGAGGAGATGGTCTTCTAAGAATCACCATCTTCTTGACAGATTGGTCATGTCGATATAAACTGTGGAAGAGTTGTTTTCCACTTTTTTGTAAATATTCCTGACAATGTTTATTTGTTAGTTTCAATATTTGCATAGTATTATAATTGTTGGATATTGTGAAGAAGTTGTATAGAGTATTTGTGAATTGGAATGCAGGAAGCTTGAACTTGGTTGGAGAAATGAAAGGGGGAACAGTGCATGGTTCCTTTAAGAGGTCATGTTTTTTTCAAAGTTTGGAAATTTACACAAAAAAATGTCTGCAAGCAGCTGTAGATGCACAGACAACTCTGAAATTGAAACATAGATATCAATGGCTGTGTGGTTGACAACCTAGGCTTGTTTTAATGTTAAGGCAAACGGCTTGAATATTAGCCAACTAACCTAAACCAGGCTCTCGATACCAAATGCCAATTAAATTTAAATCTGATGGTTTTGACTCTCTAGAACCAATCTGATTGTAAAGAAAACAATATTATTGATATTGTTATGGACAACTGCATCAGGGGTGTAAAAGACGAGAGCATTTTAGCTGTAATTTTGAGAGACTAAATTCTATTTTTTTGTTATTTAAGTTATTTATATATATATTTTTTTATTGAAACAGCATACCATTAAGATTCTGTTTTATTAGGGAATAGTTACTAATTAGAGGAGAATTGTTCAGTTTGTTAATGGTTCTGTTAATTTGTTCGCTGGTGGAATTAGATAAACAAATTCTTCCTTGTTGATTGTAGAGTGAGTGAAAGGATTTCATTTAATTTAACCATTTTAGTTTTATCACAAATTACAAGGTGAGGTGCCCCTTTTGGGTGTTTAGGGGTGAGGGGGGGGTGGGGGGGGGGTGGGGGGGTGGAGTTAACCTCCACTCTGTAACAGTGTGTGTATGAGGTGTGTATATGTTAGCAGTTGGGAGTGTGTGCCCCTTTAAAAGAGCAGATCATATGAGCTGGTAGTGGAGCCACAATGGCAGTGTTAGACTAAGTGTGGAGCTCAGAGGATACACAATAAAATATTCCCTGTTCATGTTTACCCTCCAATTACCCCGCCTTCGGTTTAAATATAATAGGCCATGAGTTTGTAGATTGTGTTAGACAATAATTATGTTGCTGCTGATGACTCGCAGTGCCTCATGGATGCCCAGTCTTGAATTGTGACCCATTTGAAGTCTGTCTCATTGATAGTGCCACAAACATTTAATTTGTGGATTGTGCAGGTCATAAAAATGTTGCTGTGGAAGCATTATTGTGGGTTTAAAAGAAAATGTGTATATAAGACACATAAGGTAGGGTTCAATGTTATTTGTATACATAGAATTAATATGAAATGTGTAACTTAAAATTAATAACCTGTGTATCTAGTAATAATGATAACATTTTTAAAAACAGATCATCTTTTCATAATGATGGTTCATTTTTTTCAAATACGGTTGTACAATACTGTATATAAGATATTCTCAATTTGAAGGTGGGACTTCATCTCCACATGGACTGTGTGGTCACCATTATTATTGATATTGTTATGGACAACTGCATCTGCAGCAGGCAGATTGGTGAGGATGAAGTAAAATATATTTTCCCTCGCTTCTTGGTTCCCTCACCACCTGCTGCATACTAGGTCTAGAAGTAATGTTCTCAAGAACGTAACAAGCTGCCAAGCTACTTTTTGTGGTGGACACTGAGATCCCCCATCCAGAGTATATTCTGCCCCTTGTCATTCTCATTGCTTCCTCCAAGTGTTGCTCAATACGGAGGAGCATACAGTCATAGCTGAGGGAGGACAGAGGCTCTCCTAGTCCACATTAACAGTGGTAGCTACTCAGCTGAGATGGTTAGACTTTAGTGTTAATAATGTGAATGAGTTCAATGCATGTTGTCACCAATGCTGATGATTTTGAGATATGACTTTAATTTGTCGCATTTCAGGAAGTAACAAAGCTGATTGATGAGGGTGGGCAGTGAATGTTGTCTGTATAGACTTTACTTAAGCATTTAACAAAGTCATTCATGGTAGGCTGGTCCTCGGATGCTGCCTGAACTGCTGTGCTTTTCCAGCACTGCTGTAATCTTGACTCTGATCTCCAGCATCGGCAGTCCTCATTTTCGCCCAGAAAATCAAGTCAGGTGAGATCATAGCAAGTCGGACACAAACTTAGCTTGGCCATAGAAGACAGACAATAGTTATGGAGGAGTGTTTTCAACTGAAGGTTCGGTGACCAGTGGTGTTCCGCAACTATCAGTGCTGTGGGATCTTTGTTGTTTGTAATGTATGTAAATGATGTGGATGAAATGTAGGTGGTCTGATCAGTAGGTTTACAGATAACATGAAAATTAGTGGTGTTATGGATAATGAGGAAGGATACAGTGGTATATAGATCACTTGGAAAGATGGGTGGAGAAATGGCAGATGGAGTTGAATCAAGACAATTGATGCATTTTGGGAGGTCAAATACTATACAGTAAATGGCAGAACTCTTAGGAGCATGGATATAGAGAGGGATCTTGGGGTGCAAGTCCATAATGTGCTGAAAGTAGCAATACAAGGAGATCAGGTGGTAATGAAGATGTACAGTATGCTTGCCTTCATTGGTCAGGGCATTAATTATAGAAGTTGGCAAATCATGTTGCAGCTATGTAAAATTTTACTTAGGATAAATTCAGAATATTGTGTGTAGTTCTGGTCACCATGCTATGGAGAGGATGTGGAGATGCGAAAGAAGTATACCTGGATTGAATTGTATTAGCTGTAAGGAGAGATTTGACAAACCTGGATTGTTTCACCAGAGCATTGGCAGCTGAGGGGACAACCTGATAGAGGTATATTAAATTATGAGAGGCATAGTCAGGGCTTATTTCCTAGGATGTAGATGTCAAATACCAAGGGGCAAGGTTGTAAGGTGAGAGAGGTAAAGTTTAATGGGTATGTTTGTTTACAAGAGATTGTAGGTGCCTGCAATGTGCTTCCCAGGGAGTTGTTAGAAGCAGATACAATAGCAATGTTAAAGAGACACTTGGAACAGGCAAAGGATAGAGAGCTATGGACAATGGGCAAGCAGATGGGATTAGTTTAGAATGGCAACATGGTTGGCACAGACATCATGGGACAAAGGGCCTGTTCCTGTTCTGTCTTGTTCAATGTTCTGTGTCTGACTTGATGCTGTGAGATTTCATGGTGTTCAGAGTCAACGTTTAGGACTCTAAATGCAAGTCTCTCCTGCCTGCATGCCATGTCCCTCCACCTGTCAGGACACATCCATGATGTGGTGTTTAAGGCATTGTAAGGTATGATTCTATAACTATTTCAGTCAGTGAGACAAAACTCCCAGTTTAGGCCCGGATTACTAAAGAGAACATTGCCGGGACACAGAGCTGTGTTTGCCATGATAGCCTCTGGTGCCGTGGTTGATACCAGGTAGTCCTTTTTTTTATGTCTTTATTTTTTTCCTTTTCTTGCTTGGCCATTCCTGAGGGCATTTATTGGGTCTGGCTTCACATGCTAGCTCGACCAGGTACGTTCAGTAGTCTCCTTTCATAAAGGATATCAGTGAACCAGATCTGACAATTAATAGTGATGACAGTCATTATTAGCCTCTTAAATCCAAATTTTTACTGAACACAAATTTGACTATTTATCTTTTCTCTCTCAAAGGCATTTTGTATTTACAAAGCTATACTAATGTCTAAACAGTACTGTTACCTCAGCTCCCATTTCTCGTATATCTTTTTGAACACTTCATATTCTTGAATATCAAGCACTTAATCTTTACAATTATAAAGATACCTTTCTGTTATTGCCACTACGTTACATTTGCACACAACTGTTTGTGCTTGTACCTCATGTACTAGGCACATTTATGTAATTGCATCATAATCCTGTCTTCAGCTCCTCTAGTCCTTGTCAAGTCTGCTTCTACATGGCATGTTGAGCTTCTCTAGTAATGTCCAATACACTCAATTTATGCACCTTATTTCTCTTTCCTGCTTTTATATTAGTGCCCACCCTCCTGGCAATTTGGTTTAAATATCCTCCACCACAATGGTGAAGAGGTTCTGACGAAGGTCACTAGAACTGAAATATAAACTCTGCTTTCTCTCCACAGAAACTGCCAGATCTGAAGTTTTTCAGCAATTTGTGTTTTTATTCACAATTGTGTATAAAATTCACAATTCTGTGGTGAGAACATCAGTCTCAATCCCAATTCAATCCCAAATCACAATTTGAGGAAGGCGATGGCCTAGTGGTATTATTAATAGACTACTAACAGCTAATATTCTGGGGACAAGGGTTCAAATCCCACTGTGGCAGATTGTGTAATTTAAATTTAATGAAAACACTCTGGAATTAGGAGCTAATGATGATCATGAAACTGTTACTGGGATAAAAAAATCTGGTTCATTAATATCCTTTAGAGAAGGAGAAAGAACTGCAGATGCTGGAGGTCAGAGTCAAAGTGTGGTGCTGGAAAAGCACAGCTGGTTAGGCAACATCTGAGGAGCAAGAGAGTTGATGTTTCAAGCACAAGTTCTACATTAGGAATGGGGGGGAGTGGAGACAAGGAGGCTGGGAGAAAAATTGGAGGGACATGGGGCTGGGAGGACAGTAGCCAGGAATGCATTAGGTAGATGCAGGTGGGGGAAATGATGGTGATGGTTGGAGCAGATAGGAGGGAAGGAATTTGGACAAGTAGGACAGTTCAAGAGGGCAGTGCTGAGTTGGAGGGTTAGATCTGGTGTAAGGTGGAGGGAGGGAAGATGAGAAAACTGCTGAAATGGACATTGATCCTGTGTGGTTAGAAGGTCCCAAGGTGGAAGTTGAGGCATTCTTCCTGCAGGTCTCGTGTGGCTAGAAATTGGTGGTGGAGGAGGCCCAGGACTTGCATGTACTTGGCAGAATGGGAGGGAGAGTTGAAGTGTTCGGGCACAGGGTGGTGGTGTTGTTTAGTACGTGTGTCTCAGATGTTCTCCAAAATGTTCTGCAAGTTGGCGTCCTGTCTCCCCAATGGAAAGGAGACCACATCGAGAGTAACTGACACAAGTAACTGACATGTGTGGAGATGCAGGAAAATCTCTGTCGGATGTGGAAGGATCCTTTGCGGTCTTGGATGGAGGAGATGGGGGAGGTGTGGGCACAGGTTTTACACCTCTTGTGGTGGCAAGGGAAGGTGCGGGGAGTGGACCTAACAAGAGAGCTGTAGAGGGAATGGTCTCTGTAGAATGTAGATAGGTGTGGGGAGGGAAATATATCTCTGGTAGTGGGGTCTGTTTGTAGGTGGTGGAAATGACAAAGATGATGCGTTGTATTCTGAAGTTGGTGGTGTGGTTTTCCATTTGAATAAGCTAGTATAGTGGATATGGTAGAAAACTGATAAATACCACATTTTCCATTTACATTATCATGATGACAGGGAGTCGTGGGATGAAGTGGGGATCGAGCAGATGTGTGGAGACATAGCCTAGAGAGGGGATAAGGAAAAAAGTTAGGATTGTCAATATAAATCAGGGAAGGAGAAAATTATAGATAGGTGATAATGTGTGTGGGTTAAAATGGATTGGCAGTGCTGAAAGTAATCTATGATTTGATAGGATCTGGGTTGTTGGGGTGGGCAAAATAGGGGTGAAAGGTGGTGTTCAAGCTCTAAAATTATTGAACTCAATAATAAAACCTGAAGGCTTCAAGACCCCCAAATAGAAAATGAGATGCTGTAACTCCAGCTTGTGCTAAGCTTCTCTGGTGCACTAGAGCCAGCTTGAGACAGAAATGTTAGCATGAGAACACAGTAGTTGTTAAAGTTCAGGAATATGTTCATGGACAGAACAATCTGCAAGGCAATCGCCCACTCTGTGTTTCATTTCCCTAACATAAGAATCCACACTGAGCTTCAAATATAATCGACTAGATTAACTGAAATGCACACAAAGCTCTGCTTCACCAGGTGGGTCTGGGGCCTTGGATAGTGAGAAGGGAAGAGGTAAACAGGCAAATGTTGTATCTTTCATGTTTACACATCGAGGGGTCATGGTGATGTGATGCAATGTTGGGGGTGCTGAAGTAGAGCAGAGTATCCCAGAGTGAACGGTCCCTGTGGAATGATGACATGGGAGGGGAATAGGTATTTCGTGTTGGCATCCTGTTGGAGTTGGTGGAAATTGTCTCTTCTGACCTATTGGTGGAGTGGAAAGTGTGGTCGAAGGGGATCCTATCGTTGTTGGTGGGAGGCAAGAGAGTGATGAGGGCAAAAGTGCAGAAAATGGGTCAGCATGGATAAGGATCCTGTCGATTATGGTAGTGGGAAATCCTTGGGTGGGGCAAAAGTGTACATTTCTGAGGTCCCACTGCAGAAGGTTTAAACAACAGAACAGCTGTAACAGAGACACAGAAACTGGGAGAATGTAATGGAATTCTGAAAGGAAGTAGGGTGTGAGGATGTATAGGTAACTGTGGAAGTTAGTGGGTCTGTAATGGATTAGAACAAGGAATGTTCCACATACCCCGGAGACTGGCATAACTGGGGTCCATGTGGGTAACTGTAGCTACACCTTTGATCTGAAGAAAATGCAAGGTGTTCAAAGAGAAGTTGATCAAAGTGAGGATAAGCTGGGCTAGATAGAGGAAGGTAGTGGCTCATGGGGACAGTTCAGGTTTTCTTTCCAAAAAAGAAATGGAAGACCCAAAAAACATCCTGAAGGAGCAGAGATGTGAAGGGATTGAATACCCATAGTGAAGAAGAGGTGGCTGATGCCTGCAAATAGGAAATTTTGTAACTGAAGTAAAGATCAGAATAATCTCAGATGTACATGGGGAGGGACTGGACAAAAAGGAGAAAAAAAGACAGAAGACACAAGTTCCACCGGGCAGGAACAGGCAGAAATAATAGGTCTGCCTGGACAGCCTTACTGCTAGATTTTGGGAAGAAATAGAAGTTTACCTCTTCCCTTCTCACTATCCAAGGCCCCAGACCCACCTGGTGAAGCAGAGCTTTATGTGCATTTCAGTTAATCTAGTCGATTATATTTGAAGCTCAGTGTGGATTCTTATGTTAGGGAAATGAAACACAGAGTGGGCTTATGGGACTATGAAGTGGGAGGCTTTTGAAGGAGGCTAGGGGAGGAATCCGTAGTAGATGTGGTGTCTATTCCACCATTTGTCCATAGGAACCTTGAATTTATCATCTTGTAAGCAACTATGAATAAGAATATTGTGTTCCCACACTTTCACTTTGACATTTCTGTGATCCTTTTCATTGCTGCTGCCACTGTTTCCCATTATACATTTATCTGTCTTCCCACTCTTCACCTGCCATCACATTGATTTCTAGGAGCAGTTGATAATCAGATTCCCACATGTGACTTGACTTCACATGCTTTCACATGAAAAACTCTCTGGATCTACTGTGCTATCTCTGGTGACAAGTGGATTTGGACTGAACTGGATGATTCTTTCAGTATGGTGATGTCAGGTTCTTTGAGTCACAATTTTCTGAAACTACATTCTTAACTTTAGCACAGACACCAGACATAGTGAGTATTTTCCAGACTAACTGATTGCAGTGTGCCATTGTTGTGTTTGTTGCCTGAGTCAAAACTATAAAACTGGATGGAAAATCAAGTTATCATTTAAGTCATCAAGTATCTTGACAGGTTGCGCATTTCAGAAGGCAATTAAAGATCAGTAGCATTGTTTTGGGTCATTGTTGTTTGAATTCTACCTTCATTACTCAATTCCCTGATTTCTCTCACTCACCTTTTGATTCTGCCATCACATCCTTCAATAATTTAACCGCTTCAATTATTTGCTCCTAAATAGTGTTGATCTATGAAAAATAAATATTTTCTTTTAAGTTTATCTGCATGCCTATATTTCCTTAGACCAGACACATTCTAGTGATTTTGCAATGTGCCATATCCAAAAGATCACATTCACCAAAAGATCACAGCACCGAGGTCTTTCAACTTTTTATAC
The DNA here is from genome assembly GCF_047496795.1 of Chiloscyllium punctatum. Lineage (NCBI taxonomy): Eukaryota > Metazoa > Chordata > Chondrichthyes > Orectolobiformes > Hemiscylliidae > Chiloscyllium > Chiloscyllium punctatum. The sequence continues at coordinate 39,512,248 of NC_092779.1, forward strand.
AGGAATAATTCCCTCGTGGCTTTTACATTCTATACTAGAGAAACTGAACTTCAATTACATTTACATTTTTTAGTGAGGCTATTTTAGATGAACTGTTTTTTATTGATACTCAGATAAACTTAGAGGTCAGCATGTTTTGTATACATTTTGAGTTGCTAAGGAAGCGACTGTAATCTGTTTAATTAAAGTTGTGAAAGGGTTCATTACAAAACATTATCACATGAAAATGGCCCTTCTTAATATATTTCCTTTGCATTCACCTGCAGTGTGTTAAAGAAAGGGCAGGGGAGCAAGAGAGGAGGAGCAGTGGTGTTTTTGATGAGGGATAAAAATTTTAACTGTACTTAAAGAGAGGTCATTCTTGGGAATACGTCCAGAGACATTATTTGGGTGAAACTGAAAAATAAGAAAGGGATGATTACCTTACTGGGATTGTGGTATAACATCTACCTCCCCCCATTCCCCTCGCAACCGCAAATAATCACCGGGAAATTGAGAAACAAATTCGTAAGGAGATCTCAGTTATCAGTAATAATAAGTTGGTAATGGGGATTTTAACGTTCCAAACATAGAATGGGACTGCTATAGGGTTTGTGTGAAAGGATATGTGGATGTACCTACTAGAAAAGGTGTAAAACTTGACCTATACTTGGGAAATAAGGCAAAGGAAGTGTCTAAGGTGTCAGTGGGGGAGCACTTTGGGGTTAGTGACCATAATTCTATTAGTTTTAAAACAGTGATGGAAAAGGATAGACCAGATCTAAAAATTGAAGTTCAAAATTGGAGGTATTAGGCAAGAACTTTCAAAAGTTGATTGGGGTCAGATGTTTGCAGGTTAAGGAACAGCTGAAAGATGGGAACACTTCAAAAATGAGATGATAAGAGTCCAGAGACATGTGTTCCTTTAGGGTGAAAAGCAAGGCTGGTAGGTGTAGGGAATGCTGGATGACTTGAGAATTTGAGGTTTTGGTGAAGAAAAAGGAAGCATGTATCAGATATAGACAGCAGAGTTCGAGTGAATGCTTAGAAGATTATAAAGGCAGTAGGATTACACTTAAGAAGTTAAAAATCACACAACACCATGTTATAGTCCAATAGGTTTATTTGGAAGCACTAGTTTTTGCAGCGCTGCTTCTTCATCAGGTGGTTGTGGAGAATAAAGATGGTAGGACAGAGAATTTATAGGAAAAGTTTACAATGTGATATAGTTGAAATTATATATTGAAAAAGACCTGGATTGTTTGCTAAATCTCTCATCTTTTAGAATGGGCATGTTAGTTTCAGTTCTTCCATAAGTAAATCCCAGAACTTTCTTAAAGTTACATTCTTAAGTGAACTTTAACAAGGAAGTGTGCCCCAACGTTCAGACTGATTCTAAAGAGATTTACAGAATTTTACACGGATTTAAGCAAAATAAAATGTAATTCTGCAAATACAAATTCACCCCACAAACTTGTGAGTCTGCATTTGGGTGTGTGTTTGCTAGGGTGGGGGAGGGGGTGGGGATGAGTGTCTGTATGTGTGTGGATGTGGGTGTGAGTGTAAAGGGGTATAAGTCTGAGAGATGATTTGGAGATGCCGCTGTTGGACTGGGGTGTACAAAGTTAAAAATCACACAACACCAGGTTATAGTCCAACAGGTTTAATTGGAAGCACACTAGCTTTCGGAGCGTCACTCCTTCATCAGGTGGTAGTGGAGGGCCTAATCCTAACACACAGAATTTTTCGCAAAAATTTAGTGTGATGTAACTGAAATTATACATTGAAAAATTGATTTTCTGTTAAGCCTTTCATCTGTTAGAATACAGTGATAGTTTCACTTCTTTCGTGTGTAAATCACAAAACCTTTCTTTTAAAATGCTGCATTCTTGGGTTAGCTGTTAATAGCTAGACAATAAGTTGAAGGTGTTAGCCCCCTGTGTTCTCTGTCTATGCCATGATGTTTAGATTGATTCTAATCTAAAAAGTGAGATAACGGAGTTTTACATAAACTCATGCAGTTTTGAGCAAAGTACAATTTAAAGTACAAATTCACCCCACAAAATATATGTGTGCATGTGGGTCTTTGTCTGTCTGTGTGTGTGGGTCTGTCTGGGTTGTGAGTGTGAGAAAGTGTATGTGTGTGTGTAGTGAGTGCAGAGTGTCTTAAGTCTGTGAGGGGGTGCATGTGAGAGTGTGGGAGTGTGTGTGTCTGTAAGGTGTGTGTGGGTGTCTGCGTGCGCGTCTGTGTATATGTGTGTCTATGTGTATAGGAGTGCCTGTGTGTGTGTGAGAGAGAGTGTGTGTATCTGTGTGTAGGAGTATCTCTGTGTGTGTAGGAGTATCTCTGTGTGTGTGTGTGTGTGTGTGTGTGTGTGTGTGTGTGTGTGTGTAGTGCAATGGTGGTCTCCTGTAATGTGACATGAACCCAAGGTCCCGGTTGAGGCCCTCCCTATGGGTACCGAACTTAGCTATCAGCCTCTGCTCGGCTACTTTTCGCTGCTGCCTGCCCCAAAGTCCACCTTGGAGGATGGTCACCTGAAGGTCGGAGGTCAAATGTTACTGAGAGAGAGTGCTTGTGTAAGTGTGGGAATGTATGTGTGAGCATATGAGAGACAGCATGTGTATGGGTCTGTAGGTGTGTGTGTATCTGTGTGTGTGTGTGTGAGAATAGGTTGGCACTGTTTTCCCTGGAGTGTCGGAGGCTGAGGAGTGACCTTATAAAATCATGAAGAGTGTGGAAAGGGTAGATAAACAAGATCTTTTCTCTGGGGTGGGGGAGTCAAGAACTAGCAGCGATAGGTTTAAGGTGGGGCGGTGGCAAATTTAAAAGGGACACAAGGAGCAACTTTTTCACATAAAGGGTGGTGTGTGTATGGAATGAGCTGCCACAGGAATTACAATTACAGCATTTAAAAGGCATCTGGATGGGTATATGAATAGGAAGGGTTTAGATGGATATGGGCCAAGTGATGGCAAATGAGACGAGATTAATTTAGGATACTGGTTGGCGTGGACGAATTGGACCGAAGGGTCTTTTTCTACGCTGTACATCTCTATGACTCTAAGTGTTTACGAAAGAATAAATGACTTATAAGTACAAACTAAGGAATTAATTCACTTGTCTTATTGAATATTCTGCTTTCCATTTTCTTCTGGCTTTATGACAAATCCGAGAATCCTCTGTTCAACAGGCTTTACTTTCTAGCCTAGAGCACAATAAGTAACCCTGTAGCATACAGAGCAAAACGCAAATATTCTAATCAGCTGATAGGTGCTGCCTTGTTAGTTAAGATTTATCCTTTTATATTGTGATCGTAGAATATTTTTGAATCACAAACTGTCTGTTGTCCCCAGTTCTCTCTTCCTGATGAGTTGGTATAGTCACAGTGGAAATTGTCAACACATCGACTGGTGAATTAAACATCACACATTCAATCGAAGTAGCAGAATCTTCAGATATGTGATGAGAATGTTTAAGTCAGTCTGGAATAAAATAAAAGGCAAAGTCTCCAAAGTCCCAGAGGACGATAGGACTAATCTCTCATTAGAGACACATGACTGGTGGTAGTTTGACTTGAGGATCACCACATCTTAGGTAAGCAGTAAGGTTGAGAAGGTGGACCTTTCATGATAACCTCAGCCAATGTAGGAGTTAAACCTGCAATGTCGGTATCACACAAACCAGTCAGTCAACTGAGCTAACCAACACCTACAGAAACCAACATTTAAAGACTGACCAATCGGATTCCTGCAAATTCTCAACAGCTCCCCTGCACTACTGTTCATGTTTGACTACACATGATGTGCATCAGAATGAGAGAATTGAAACACGACTATTCTGAATAACATGCCTACTGTAAAAATTGCTTGGATCAAAATATCTTGCATTTATATAGTGCCATTCATGACCCTAGGACGTTTCAAAAGTGCTCTTCACGTAATAAAGCATTTTTAAACGTAGTCATTATTGTAAAATGTTCTATCGTCACTGCTTCATGACTGAAAACACGGCAACTAATTTACGCATAGCAAGATTAGATTAGATTTCCTACAGTGCCCAACAAGTCCACACCAACCATCCGAAGAGTAACCCACCCATTCCCCTAACCTACATTTACAAATGCAGCTAACACTATGGGCAATTTAGCATGGCCGATTCACCTGACCTGCACATCTTTCAGATTGTGGGAAGAAAACGGAGCACCCGGAGGAAACCCACGCAGACATCGGGAGAATGTACAAACTCCACACAGACAGTTGCCCGAGGCGGGAATCGAACCCGGGTCTCTGGTGCTGTGAGGCAGCAGTGTTAACCACTGAGCCACCATGCCACCCCAAAGATCTAGCAAATGGCAGTGAAATAATGACCAGATAATCTGTTTTTAGTAATGGTCAAAGAATATATATTGATCATGATGCTGGGAACTCACTTTTCTTTGAGATAATATCAAGGTGCTTTAACCTTTATCATATATGGCAAATAGGGTCTTAATTGAAAGTTGCATTGGAAGTACAACGCAACTGACAGTGCAGTATTCGCTCAAAACTGTGTTGGAGCTAGTCTCCAGAGTCTTATGTGAATAGTCAAGTGTAATGTCTCATTGATCTGAAACATTGTGTGGGCAGTGAGATCCTGACATTAAGCCATATGTGCAATTGCAGCCTGTTCCCATCACGAGCAGTTCAACATTCCACAAAGCAGACTCTACTGGTCACCTTCACATCTAACTGAGAATGGTGCATAGGTTCTTGACCCTGAAAGCCGAGAGGACCACAGTACAAGATGGCTAGAAACCCTTCCAGGAAAGGTGTTATTATTAAATATAAAGACAACCATGAGGACACCTCAAAACAGAGACTTCCCTTGTAGCCTTCAAAGAAGTCAGAAACTAATAAAGTCTGAAGCCAATAGTCTCCTGGTTTTGAGGTGAAATCTTTCTCTTCGATTGGTCTCAGACAGGTTTGATATCTTTCATCCATGTGGCTTTATAATAGGAACCACTGGCTCCAATGGTACCTCAGCCTGCCATCAATTAACCACCAGGCTTTGCATCAGACAGAGGCTATGCTAACAGCTGGAAACTACTGATGCAATTACAAAATCGTCCATAAGTGAGTAGCCAACCCTCTCTTCCTAACCGTCCCCCTCCAGAGATGGGAATGATTTGAGGACCAGTCCAGACACACATTATACCTTCCCACACCATCAAGCACCCGGACATCTCCTACATTGCTTCCACAAAGTCAGGAAAATGTAACTTCTTAAATTTAATTTCTTAATTGGAGTTCCCTATTTTTAAGAAATGCAAGATGACCAAAATTTAAAAAGCCTATGTCAGCCAAAAAAAACAGTGCCTTTGAGACATGACAGTCAAAGAGTCCTATAGCACGGCTCTTCCGCCCAAACTGGTCCATGCTGACCAAAATGTTCATCCACACTAACACCATTTCCTTCCACTTGGCCCATATCCTTCTAATCCATTTCCTATCCATGTATTTGTGTTGTTAATGTACCCGCCTCCATCACTTCTACTAACAACTCACTCCATATGCGTACCACCCTCTGTGTAAAAAAGTTGTCCCTCAGATTCCCATTTATTCTTTCCCCTCTTACCTTAAACTGATGCCCTCTAGTCCTTGATACCCCAACCTTGAGAAAGAGATTGACCCTATCCATGCCTCTCATGAGCTTACAGAGGTATATATGAATCCCTCCCCTTGGTTTCCTCCGCTCGTCCAACCTCTTCCTACAACTCAGTTCCTTGAATCCTGGCAAAAGGTTTGTAAATTTCTTCTGCACTCTTTCTAGTTTCTTCACATCCTACCTATAAGCAAGGTGACCAAAACTAAACACAATACTCCATATGCGGCTTCACCAATATCCTGCAATATAACTTCGCACCTTCTATACTCAATACCCTGACTGATGAAGGCCGGTGTGCCAAAAGTCCTCTTCACTGCCCTAAGTACCTGTGACTCAAGTTTTAGAGAACTGTGCATCTGAACTCCAAGGTCCCTCTGTCCCACTACACTCCTTACTGCCCTACTATTCACCATGAAAATCCTACATTGATTTTACTTTCCAAAATTCAATACCTCACACTCATCAATATTAAATTCATTGCAATTCTCGGCCCACTTCCCCAGCTGATCAAGCTCCTGCTGTAATTCCTGATACCAAAGAACAGAAAATTTACAGCCCAGGAACAGGCCTTTAGGCCCTCCAAGCCTGAGCCAATCCAAATCCACTGTCTAAACCTGTCACCCAATTCCTAAGCATCTGTATCCCTCTGCTCCCCACCTACTTGTGCATCTGTCTGGACACACCTTAAATGAATCTACTGTGCTTGCTTCTACTACCTCTGCTGGCAACGCATTCCAGGCACCAACCACCCTCTGTGTAAAGTACTTGCTGCGTGTGTGTCCCCCTTAAACTTTTCATCTCTCACCTTGAAAGTGTTGATCTCTCATTATTGAATCCTTCACCCTGGAAACGAGCTTATCTCTATATACCCAGTCTATACCCTTCATGATTTTGTAGACCTCAATCAGGTCCCCTCTCCATCTCCTTTTTTCTAATGAAAACAACCCTAACCTACTCAACTTCTCTTCATAGCTGGCAGCTTCCACACCAGGCATCTGCAGTCCTCACTTTCTCCTAACATCCTTATAAACCTTCTTTGCACCCTCTCCAAAGCGTCCACATCCTTTTGGTAATGTGGCGACCAGAACTGTACACGGTTTTCTAAATGCGGCCGAACCAACATCGAGTACAATTTTAACATGACCGTCCAAGTTCTTATACTCAGTACCCCGTCCAATGAAGGCAAGCATACCATATGCCTTCTTGACCACTCTACACACCTGTGCAGCCACCTTCAGGGTACAATGAACCTGAACTCCCAGATCTTTCTGCTCATGAACTTTTCCCAAGGCTCTTCCATTTACTATATAATTTGCTCTAGAATTAGACTTCACAAAATGCATCACCTCAAATTTGCCTGGATTGAACTCCATCTGCCACTTCTCCGCCCAACTCTCCACTCTATTTATATTCTCTGTATTCTTTGACAGTCCCCTATGTTTTCTGCTACGCCACCAATTGTGTCATATCCTTGATATTGATAACAATGTGTAATGGGCTTAGCACTCCACTAGTCACAGACCTCCAATTGTGTATCCGATTTGCCAGGTTAGATTTGATGTGATCTAACCTTCCAGAGTAGCCTATCATGTGGAACTTATCAAAGGCCTTACTGAAATCCATACAGACTACGTTTACCGCTCTGCCCTCATCAAACTTCCTGGTCACTTGACCAAAGAACTCTAACAAATTTGTAAGGCATGATTTCCCACTTTCAAAGCCATGCTGACTACTTCTAATCATACCCTGCCTTTCCAAATGCATGCATATCTTACCCCTCAGAATCTTCTCAAGGGGATTATTCCAAAGTAAAATAAAGCATTGCTGAAAATGTGTTGCTAGAAAAGTACAGCAGGTCAGGCTACATCCAAGGAGTAGGAGAATCGACGTTTCGGGCATGAGCCCTTCTTCAGGAATCCTAAAATAAAGCATTATCTGACTGGCAAGATTCTGTTAAGAAGTTGAAAGCATGTACTGTGCCTTTAAGAAAGAGTCAATGCAGGTACCTGCCATGTTACTGACAGCAGTCACAGACTGTGCTGGAAAATTGAAAAATGCAACATACTGTGGTAACCTAGATACCTCATTGCTTTCACAGCAGTTTGAATTCAACCAGTTTAAATTATGCCCTAAGCTACTAAAACCCAGTTAAATTTGAGTTTAACTGTTTGACAACATCGAACCAATGAGACGATCCGATAATTTGGGGTATAAAAAGCAGGCATATTGGACAGTTAGCCAGAGAAAGAGCACCACCTGGCATTGTCAGACTGGCTGCCCGAAAACCCTCTCACTAAAAGGTACCATTTTCATAAGAAAAATCTGTGCAGAAGACCAAAGATGATCCAGGGAGAGCTATAGAGGAGAATCGATATCCAAAGATGACAGCCGCTGCCTGGTTTTGAAAATTGATTTGTTGTAAATTTAATAGGGGCTTTATCGGACCAGTGTATTGCTATAAAGTGGGAGTTAGATAACATATCATTAAGACAAAAGAAGACTTAGAGCTGTAAATGTTGTTGCTTAATGGTCACTTGTGGAGTGAAAGAGTAAAATTGTTATTTTTTCTTTAAATAGTGGAATTTAGGTAGTTCTCTAATGGTGAGGTAAGCTTTTCTGTGTGTTTGTTTAATTAGCAGAAGGGGTCACCACCGTGTCGTAACAATACCAAAGAACGCAAAGACAGCGAAGGTGATGGTTTAAAAAAAAACTTTTGGAAGATTTGTAACAAAATGAAATTGTAACTCAAAAAACGGCAAATTATTAATTCTAGTCTCATTAAGGATACGTTCAGCCATAAAAACAGCAGCTAAAGTTATCTTGCGGAAATTATCTGTCTCTTTGAAATTATTTACAAATTAATATGTTCTACTTAAAGATTCTTTAAATCAGAGTTGGATTCCAACCTAATTATAAGACATTAAAGAGATGTCTAGCATATCTTGTCTGATGAGCTAAAAAATGTTAACAGAAATAATTATAAAAACAATTATTAATATTACGAGTTTTCTTATATTCAACATTTTTTAATATAAAAACAGATAATGGAATTTGGTAAGAGATAGCAAGTACAATGACAATAGAATTCAATCAACCCTTAGAGAAAAGCATGACTAATAGACAGCCAGTAACTTTGGAATGCAACACAGCAAGATCCCAAGACCTAGAGGTTACAATAATTGTTGAGTATCATAAACAACTAAAAACATAGGGTTATCTATAGGAATGCCCACCATTGATCAGGGGTTTGACAAGATTGGCCCCACAGAAGGGAAGGGGAGAGTACAGTAACCATGTTGTGTATGATCATTGTAACATAAAATATATAAAAATACAACATTTTGCAGAAAATCAGAGTGTCACTGATCTCTCTTCTGATCTGAGTTTAAGATTAAGAAAATGATTGTATTTTCACATTGAAGCCAGATTCGGGGAAGATCCTTTGGCCTTTGGGGTCGGGGGTTGTCTTGCTCCTCCAATTACTCTGTCTACATTTGTTGCCAGACCTGAACAGTTATAGCAGTTTCTGCTTTTATTTCTGAAGTCTAATGTTCAGTGTTTTGCTTTTGCTACATCATTGTCTTTGTCACTTAAAATCTATTACTCAGTTTTGTGCAAAATTATTTTAATAAATTATTAAATAGAAGATTTATTATTACATTAATTTCATTCAGTTTTAATTACACAGAGTGCACAGGAGTTCCAACATACTTGTGCCATAGGTCAATGGCCTTGCTGATGATGGCATCTGTATTCTCCTGTGGAATCTAAATGAACACAGAATTAGCATACTGTCACAATGGAGTAAATACAGTAATGTTTGTTTGGTGGTTCAGAACTTGAAAACTGTTGAAAAGACATTTTGTCAAAGCTTTTCGTTTTGCACTCATCACGACATTTCTCAAGAGTACTAAAGTAAAGGGCAAACAACATTTATACTGTATGAGGGGACTTGTTGGTTGGTTAACGAGTGGATTCTGACTGGTAGAGGCATTGGCATGGAGACTGCACCCATTTGTGATTTGACACATAATTCTAAGTATGTGCAGAATAATATTGACAGCAAATTTAGGATTGGAGAAGGTGAGGACTGCAGATATTGGAGACCAGAGTCGAAGAGTATGGTGCTGGAAAAGCACAGGCAGTCAGGCAGCATCCGAGGTGCAGGAGAATCAATGTTTCGAATATAAGCCCTGCATCAGGAATGAGGCTAATTCCTGATGAAGGGCTTATGCCTGAAACCAAGTTAGGATTGTCAGTTGAGCTTCCAGTGTGATACACTGTTTATACTGGTAGCTACGTATGTTAATACACGGGGCTCCGATTATTACAGACAGTAAGAAAAAACACTGAACCTGTTTCAACTCAAAGTCAATGACAGTCACTCTCAGGTTTCATCCTTCATGGGAAAGCTATGGTCAGAGTTAACCTGCTCCATTTTCATTATGAACAAAGCTTTGCAATTAACTGTCAGTCATCATTAACAGGTGCATTCTCCAGGGAAATACTCTTAGCAATCAAATTCACTTACCAACCAATCAGCACTCTACCATCATACAGTGTGAATGTTGTTTATCCTTTACCTGCAATTGCAAGACAAAAAGGTCTGCTAAAAAATCATTTTTCAGCAAAATGAAATTAACATTGTCAACATCATATTGACACAATCATAATTTCCAATTATTTCTTAAATGTTACAATACAAAACAATTTTTAAAGATGCAAAAATGAAACGTAAAATTACAGCTGGGGACAACTGGCAAGGTCAGCATTTAAATTAAAGTAAAATACTGCAGATGCTAGAATTCTGAAATAGAGAATGCTGGATTACCTCAACAGATTAGATTAGATGTTTTTTTTGATTAGATTAGATTACAGTGTGGAAACAGGCCCATTGGCCCAACAAGTCCACACCGACCCGCCAAAGCGCAACCCACCCATACCCCTACGTTTACCCCTTACCTAACACTACAGGCAATTTAACATGGCCAATTCACCTAACCTGCACATCTTTGGACGGTGGGAGGAAACCAGAGCACCCGGAGGAAACCCACGCAGACACGGGGAGAACGTGCAAACTCCACACAGTCAGTCGCCTGAGGCGGGATCTGTGAGATATGAAGAAGTGTCATCTCAGACTCGAAACATTAACTTTATTTCCCTCTTAACAAATGGAGCCAGACCTACAGACTTGCTCTAGCACTTTCTATCTTTAAGTTCAGCATTTATTCCCACCTCTAACTGTCCTTGAGGTAGGTAGTAGTGAGCTGTCTTCTTAAGAACATAGAACATGAAAGCACAGTACAGGCCCTTCAGCCCTCGATGTTATACCTGCCTCCTCTCCTCTCCTCTCCTACCTAAGATCAAACTAACCTACTTACCCTTCATTGTACTAACTTCCATGTGCCTACCCAAGAGTCGCTTGAATATCCCTAATGTATCTGAGTCTACCACTGCTGCTGGCAGTGTATCCCACGCACCCACCACTGAGTATAGAACTGACCTCTGACATCTCCCCTAAGCCTTCCTCCAATTATTGAGGAATTATGTCTCCTCGTGGTAGACATTTCTGCCATCGGAAAAAGTCTCTGGCTATCCATTCTATGCCTCTCAACATCTTGTACACCTTTATGAAATCACCTCTCATCCATCTTTGCTCCAATGAGAAAAGTCCGAGCTCCCTCAACCTTTCTTCATAAGGCATGACCTCCAGTCCAGGCAGCATCTTGGTAAATCTCCACTGCACCCTTCCCTATAGCTTCCCTATCCTTCCAAAAATGAGGCGACAAGAACTGAACACAATATTTCAAGTGTGATCTAACCAGGGCTTGATAGAGCTGCAGCATAACCTCGAAGCTCTTAAACCCAAATCCCCCTGCTAATGAAAGGCAACACACCATACGCCTTCTAAATAATGCAATCAACCTGGGTGGCAACTTTGAGGGACCTATGGACACAGACCCCAAGATCCTTCTGTACCTCCACAATGCCACAAATCCTGCCTTTCACCCCGTATTCTGCATTCAAATTTGACATTCCAAAGTGAATGACTTTTCCAGGTTGAAGTACCTCTGCCACTTATCAGCCCAGTTTTCCATCCTGTCCATTTTCCCCATAGCAGCAGCAGTGGGACAAGCGACAGCTGTGCGCTGGATTGGTAAGATAACAAGTTTTAAAAAATATTTTTTATTTTTCAATAGTCTCTTTGGGAATTTAGAATAGTGGGAGGTTAGGGCAGTTGAATATTCCTCCTGTAGAATGGGCGGAGTAAGGGTGTCCAGTAGTGTCCCTGCTAACTTGACCTGCTGGAAGTGTACCTAACTCCAGCTCCTCCAGAACTGTGTTTGAGAACTGGAGCTGGAGGTGGATGAACTTGGGATCATTCGGGAGGCAGAGGGGGTTATTGAGAGGAGTTACAGGGAGGTAGTCATGCCTCAGGCACAAGAAAAAGGCAGATGGGTTACAGTCAAGGGATGAAAAGGGAACCGGCAGACAGTGTAAGAATGCCTTGTGGCCGTTCCCCTCAATAACAAGTATACCGTTTTGGATACTGGTAATAGGGGGGAATGATCGGGGTAAGCCATAGGGTACAGGTCTCTGCACAGAGTCTGTCCCTGTTGCTCTGGAGGGAAGGGCGGGGGAAGACGAACAGAGCATTAGTCATTGGGGACTCCATAGTTATGGAGACATATAGAAGGTTCTGTGGGAAAGAGACAGACTCACAGAAGGTGTGTTGCCTCCCAGGTGCCAGGGCTCGTGATGTCTCGGATTGTGTTTTCGGGATCCTTGAGGGGGAGCAGCCCGAAGTCATGGTCAACATAGGCACTAACGACATAGGTAAGGAGAGAGATGGGAATTTAAGGCAGACATTCAGGGAGCTAGGGTGGAAGCTTAGAGCTAGAACAGCGTTGTAATCTCTGGTTTGTTACCTGTGCCATATGTTAGCAAGGCGAGGAATAGGGAGAGAGAGGAGTTGAACACGTGGCTCAGGGATGGTGCAGGAGGGAAGGATTCAGATACCTGAATAATTGGAGCTCATTCTGGGGTAGGTGGGACCTCTACAAGTAGGATGGTCTACAACCTACAAGCAGGATGGTAGTGAGGTAAGAAATAAAGTTTCAAGGTCGCAAGAATGCACCAGCAAGCAGGAAGGTGGTTTGAAGTGTGGCTACTTCAATGCCAGGAGCATCCGGAATAAGGTGAGCGAACTTGCAGCAAGCGTTGGGACTTTGATGTCGTGGCCATTTTGGAGACACGGATAGAGCAGGGACAGGAATGGCTGTTGCAGGTTCTGGGATTTAGATGTTTCAGTAAGAACAGGAAAGTTGATAAAAGAGAAGTAGGTGTGGCATTGTTAGTCAAGGACAATATTACAGTTGCAGAAAGGATGTTTGAGGATTTGTCTACTGAAGTAGTATGGGCTGAGTAGAAATAGGAAAGGAGAGTTCACCCTGTTGGGAGTTTCCTATAGGCCTCCAAATAGTTCCAGAGGTGTAGAGGAAAGGATAGGAGTGAGAGTAACAGGGTAGTTGTTATGGGAGACTTTAACTTCCCAAATATTGACTGGAAATACTACAATTCAAATACTTTAGATGAGCCAGTTCTTGTCCAACGTGTGAAAAAGGGTTTTCTGACACAGTATGTCGATAGGCCAATAACAAGCGAGGTCGCATTGGATTTGGTAATGGGCAATGAACCCGGCCAGGTGTTAGAATTGGAGGTAGGTGAGCACTTTGGTGATAGTGACCACAATTCGGTTATGTTTACTTTACTGATGGAAAGGGATAGGTATATACTGCAGGCAAGAGTTAGAGCTGGGAGAAAGGCAAATATGATGCAATTAGGCAGGATTTAAGATGCATAGGATGGGGAAGGAAACTGCAAGGGATAGGCACAATTGAAATGTGGAGCTTATTCAAGAAACAGCTACTGCGTGTTCTTGATAAGTATGTACCTGTCAAGCAAGGAGGAAGTGGCCGAGTGAGGGAGCCGAGGTTTACTAAAGACATTAATCTCTTGTCAAGAGGAAAAGACGGCTTATGTAAGGCTGATATGTGAAGGCTCACATAGGGTGCATGAGAGTTACAAGTTAGCTAGGAAAGACCTAACGAGAGAGCTAAGAGAGCCAGGATGGGACATGAGAAGTCATTGGCAGGTAGGATCAAGGAAAACCTTAAAGCTTTTATAGGTATGTCAGGAATAAAAGAGCGACTGGAGAAAGGCTAGGGCCAATCAAGGACAGTAGTCGGAAGTTGTGCGTGGAGTCCGAGGAAATAGGAGAAGTGCTAAATGAATATTTTTCTTCAGTATTCACATTCGAAAACGACCATGTTATTGAGGGGAATATGGAGATACAGCCTACTAGATGGGATTGAGGTTTACAAGGAGGTGTTAGCAATTCTGGAAAGTGTAAAAATAGATAAGTCACCTGGGCCAGATGGGATTTATCCAAGGATTATCTGGGAAACCAGGGAGGAGATTGCAGAGTCTTTGGCTGTGATCTTTATGTCGTCATTGTCTACAGAAATAGTGCCAGAAGATTGGAGGATAATAAATGTTGCCCCTTTGTTCAAGAAGGGGAATAGAGACAATCTTGGTAATTGTAGATGAGTGAGCCTTACTTCGGTTGTGGGTAAAGTGTTGGAATAGGTTATAAGAGATAGGATTTATTACTGTCCAGAAAGAAATAATTTCAGTAGGGATTGTCAACACTGTTTTGTGAAGGGTAGGTTATGCCTCACAAACCTTACTGAGTTCTCTGAGGTGACCAAACAGGTGGATGAGGGCAATGGATGTGGTGTACATCGATTTTAGTGAGGGATTTGATAAGGTTCCCCACAGTACGTTATTGCAGAAAATATGAAGGCATGGGATTGAGGGCAATTTGACAGTTTGGATCAGAAATTGGCTAACTAAAAGACGACAGAGGGTGGTGGTTGATGGGAATTGTTCATCCTGGAGTTCAACTACTCATGGGGTAGTGCAAAGATCTGTTTTCAGGTAACTACTGTTTGTCATTTTTATAAATGACCTGGATGAGGACGTAGAAGGATGATGTAGTAAATTTGCAGATGACCCTAAGGTTGGTGGAGTTGTAGGTAATGACGAAGGTTGTTGTAGAGGGACATAGATAAGTTGCAGAGCTGGGCAAATGGAGTTTAATGTGGAAAAGTGTGAGGTGCTTCACTTTGGAAGGAGCAACTGGAATACTGAGTACTGGGCTAAAGGTAAGATTCTTGGTAGTGTAGATGAGCAGAGAGATCTCTGTGTCCATACACGTAGATCCCTGAAAATTGCCACCCAGGATGATAGAGTTGTTAAGGCGGCATACGGTGTGTTAGTTTTTATTGGTAGAGGGATTGAGTTTTGGAACCATGTGGTAATGTTGTAGCTGTACAAAACTCTGGTGCAGCTGCACTTGGAGTATTGTGTACAGTTCTGGTCATCGCATTATAGGAAGGATGTAGAAGTTTTGGAAAGGATTTAAAGCAGATTTACTAGGATGTTGTCTGGTATGGAGGGAAGGTCTTATGAGGAAAGGCTGAAAGACTTTTTTCGTTAGAGAAAAGGTTGAGAGGTGACTTAATTGAGACATATAATATAATCAGAGGATTAGACAGGGTAGACAGTGAGAGCCTTTTTCCTCGGGATGTAATGGCTAGCATGAGGAAACATGGCTTCAAATTGAGGAGTGATAGATATAGGACAGATGTCAGAGGTAGTTTCTTTACTCAGCAAGTATAAGAGACGTGGAATGTCCTGCCTGCAATAGAAGTAGACTCGCCAACTTTAAGGGCATTTAAATGGTTATTAGATCAACATATGGATGATAATGGAATAGTGTAGGTTAGCTGGGCTTCAGATTGGTTTCACAGGTCGGCACAACGTGGACGGCGAAAGGGCCTGTACTGTGCTGTAATGTTCTGTGTTCTAGTGTCTCGTTGCATCCGACAACAGCCTTCCACACTATCCACAACTCCACCGACTTTCATGCCATCAGCAAACTTACAAACCTACCTTTCCACTTTGTTATCAAACTCATTCATAAAAATCACAAAGAGCAGAGTCCCAGAACTGATTCCTGAGGAACACCACTGGTCACCGAGCTCCAGGCTAAATACTTTCCATCTAGCACCACCCTCTCTCTTCTATGGGCCAGCCAATTCTGTATCCCATGTCTCCTTACTTCCTGAATGAGCCTAACATAGGGAACCTTATCAAAGACTTGCTAAAAGACATCCACTGATCTACCTTCGTCAACGTGTTTTATCACATCCTCAAAGAATTCAACAAGGTTTGAGAGGCATGACCTATCACTCACAAAGCCACTATGGTTTTCCAATTAATCTTAAATCCTGTCTCTCAGAATCTTCTCCAATACTTTGCACACCACAAACGTAAGACTAAATGGTCTGTAATTCCCAGGATTATCCCTAATTCCTTTTTTGAACAAGGGAGTAACATTTGCCAACCTTCAATCATCTGGTACTACTCTTGGTAGTGACGATGCAAAGGTCATCGCCAAAGACTTGACGGATCATCTCTTCCCTCGCTTCGTATATCCCACCTGGCCCAGGTCATCTATCTATCTGTATGTTTTTCAAAATTTCCAGCACATTCTCCTTCCTAACATCAACCTGTTGTAGCCTATCTGTTTCGCACCGTCCTCAGAAACATCAAGGCCCCTCTCAATAATGAACAGTGAAGCAAAGTTTCCATTAAGGACCTCCTCACTTCCTCCGACTCTAGGCACAAGATCCCTCCACCATCCCTGAATAGCGCTACCCTCACTCTGGCCATTCTGTTGTTCCTCACGTAAGTGAAGAACACCTTAGGGTTTACCTTAATCCTACCCACTAAAGCATTTTCATGCCCCCTACTAGCTCTCCTAAGTCCATTCTTCAGTTCCTTCCTAGCCAGCTTGCAACCCTCTAGAGCCCTGTCTGATCCTCCTAATCCTTAAGTAAGCTTCCTTCTTCCTCTTGACTCCATGTTCCACATCTCTTATCATCCAAGGTTCTTTCACCCTACCATCCCTTCCTTGCCTCAGTGGGACAAACCTGTCCATCACTATCAGCAGGTGCTCCCTAAACAACTTTCAAATTTCTGCTGATCATTTCCCTGATAACATCTGTTCCCAATTTAGGAGCCCCACTTCCTATCTAATAGCACTGTTATTCTCCCTTCCCCAATTAAATACTTTCCCATACTGTCTGCTCCTATCCTTCTACATGAGTATAGTAAAGGTCACGGAGTTGTGATCACAATCACCAAAAAGCTCTCCCACCAAGACAACTGACACCTGGTACAGTTCGCTGCCAAGCACCAAATTCAATATGGCCTCCCCTCTAGTAGGCCTATTTACATATTGCGTCAGGAACCTTCCTGAACACCCCTGACAAAAACTGCTTCATCAAAACTATTTGAACTAAATAGGTTCCAATCAATATTAGGGAAGTTAAAGTCACCCACGACAACAAACCTGTTACTTCTACACATTTCCAAAATCTGCCTCCCAGACTGCTCCTCCATGTCTCTGTTGCTATCGGGGAGAGGTCTGTAGAAAACTCCCAATAAAGTGACTGCGCCTTTCCTGTTTCTGACTTCCACCCATACTGACGCCATAGACAAACCCTCCTGGATGATATCTTGCAGCTATAATACGAACGCTGATTGGCAATGCCACTTCTCCACCTCTTTTACCTTACCCCCTACTCCTTTTGAAACATCTAAACCCTGGAACATCCATCAATCATTCTTGCCTCTATGATATCCAAGCCTCCACAAGGGCCACAATAGTGTAGTTTCAAGTACTGATCCATGCTCTGAGTTCATCACTCTTATTCCTGATACTTCTTGCATTAAAATTGACACACTTCAACCCATCAATCTCACTGCACCTTTTCCCTATCAAGTGCCTATCCCTCCTCTCAGACTCTTGGCATACTGTACCTGGCTCTTCACTACCGACTCCAACATCTATTCTTGTATTGCCGCAGTCCATGTGGGTAGACTCCAACAGTGAAGTTAGGAAGAGAATTTATAATTTATAAAATAGTGACAAAAAAAAAAACAAACTGCAACATTTCCAAGTCAGGATGGTACATAACTTGGAGGGGAACATGAAGATTTGGGTGTTCCTCTCCACCTGCTGCTCTTGTCTTTCAAAGTGAAATAGATTAGATTAGATTAGATTAGATTACTTACAGTGTGGAAACAGGCCCTTCAGCCCAACAAGTCCACACTGCCCCGCCGAAGCGCAACCCACCCATACCCCTACATCTACCCCTTACCTAACACTACGGACAATTTAGCATGGCCAATTCACCTGCCCTGCACATCTTTGGACTGTGGGAGGAAACCGGAGCACCCGGAGGAAACCCACGCAGACACAGGGAGAATGTGCAAACTCCACACAGTCAGTTGCCTGAGGTGGGAATTGAACCCGGATCTCTGGCGCTGTGAGGCAGCAGTGCTAACCACTGTGCCACTGTGCCACCCTGGGGTTTAAAAGCTTCTATCAAAGGAGCCTTAACAAGTTACTGCAGTGCGCCGTGTAGACAGCACACAGTGCTTCAACTGTGCATGTTAGGGGAGAGAATTAAATGGCAGTTGATGGCTTCACAATTCCTGTCTGTTGATCAGCAGACAATCAAGGTTATGGGGAGAGAGTAGGAAAGTGATTGTGTGGAATGTTGGATCAACCACCGAATGACAGAGCAAGCTTGAAGGGCTGAATGGCTTACTCCTGCTATTTCTTGTGGTTTTATGGTCAATAAATTGGGCTGATTTTACCTTTGAGTGTTGTTGGAATGGAGCTCATCCAGCCAATTGGAGAGAATTCATTACACTCCTAAATTATTTCATGTAGACGGAGGACAGATTTTTGGGAGTTCGGAAATGAGTTACTTCTGTATAATTCACAGACTCTGCTCTTGTAGACATTGATATATAGTGGGAGATTCAGCAATGGCATAAGGAAATGCTTAGTTTCTCTCTTTTGATAGATATGGTCACTCCTGGTATGCATTTTATCTGCTCATCAGCTCAAGCCTATCTG
Organism: Chiloscyllium punctatum; assembly: GCF_047496795.1. Lineage (NCBI taxonomy): Eukaryota > Metazoa > Chordata > Chondrichthyes > Orectolobiformes > Hemiscylliidae > Chiloscyllium > Chiloscyllium punctatum. The sequence goes on from NC_092779.1 coordinate 39,530,934, forward strand.
TTGTCTAGATCTGACTAAATGATGTCTCAATATCTGAGCAGCTGCAAATGGTAGTGAACATTGTGTAATTATCAGTGAACATGCCCACTTCTGACCTTTGGACGCAGGGAATGTGATTGATTAGGTAACAAAAAAATCAAATCCTTCCAAGGCTCACCAAGGTCGATCAAGATGATGTTTCCTCTGGCTAGAAATCTGACACCAAAGGCCAGTCATAGAATAAAGATTGTGACTGAGGACTGAGATGAGGAGGAACTTCATCACTCAAAGGAATTTTTGTGAACTTATACAGCAGAGAGCTTTGAAAGCTCAGTCAGTGAATATGCTCAAGACAGAGATCAACAGATTTCAAGATATTAAAGTTATCAAAATGATAATTGTGCAGGAAAAGGTGTTGAAATAGAAGCTTAGCCACAAAGTAGTTGAATGGCAGAGCAGACTTCTGGTCTACTGGCCTAGTCCTACTCCTATTTTCCCCAAGATGATTGGACCTACAATACTGCCTTGAGGAACTGCAGTGATATTCTGGGGCTGAGATGGTGGAAATGCAACAAACACAGCCATCTTGATAGCATCTGTGGAGAGAGAAATAGAATTGACATTTCAAGTCCAATACAACTCTTCTTCAAAACTGTTGTGGAAGAATTATTCAGAAGTCATATCAGATATTAACTCTATTTCTTTCTCCACAGATGCTGCCAGATATGCAAGGTTTCTCCAGAATTTTCTGCAAATGCAGATATTCTGCAGATTTCCAATATATGCATTATTTTGCTTTTATTACAAGGGAGGTCTTCCTTGATATGTTGCATGTTCATGGTCTTGGGGTGTTGGGGGATGGGGGTGGGGTGGGGCTGTGGAGAGTGCACAAACTGCAGGACATTTGGGGGTCAAGCGCACAAGCATGTGGAATGCATGTGCTGTGCACACCCATGCAGCATGCATGAGATGCGAGTGAATGTGTCTGCTCATCCCCAGTCTCATGGTTCTCACATATTCTCAACTACACCTATTGTGTCATTTATATGATAATTATACAAAGTTATTTGTTTGAAAAATCAGAGACTGTAATTGATAGAAAAAACTTAGTTTTGATAAGTTAAATTGCCTTAACTGCCATCAAGCAAAATTCACACTAGCCAAAAGATGCATTATGTGAAGCACTTTGCAACGCAAACTCCAGATAAGATATTGAGCTTTACTTTCCAATTCTCATTATCTGGGAGGCAATGTACATTGTCATGTTACTTATAGCATATAATGTAGTATTATGAAGAATTAAAGATTCAGAGATACTTACATTCTGCAAGAACTGTGCAATATTCTCTGCTTTATTCATGGCCATTAGCTTAATTTTAAAAGTTAATAAAATCTCCATGGCTACAAAAACCAAAATTTTGCAAGATCCACTTATGATTTTGTCCCAAACCCTGAAAATTAAAAATCAGAAGTGCTGTTGTTATGGTTTCACAGACTAAATAAATGAAATGCATCAAAACATTCATACAATATTTGAAGTTCATGAGATAAGATAGGACACACAATCAATTGATTTTTGGATATTGCTGCTTGTGGCAGAATATAGGCTAGGTCATGAAGAAAGTTATATGTTCATCCTCAGATAGTGAGAAATAATTTGTAACATCGATTCTGAAGTAAAACAGATTGTTTAGGCTCTGACATAAAAGGATGGCACTCCTAACATTGACACTGAGTTTGCTGGATTAGACTCGTTTATATATCCTTCAGCTCACACGTCTTGTCCTGTAAATTGCTAAAAGTGAGATTTGATAATGATGGGCCTCATTGCAACCAATGAGATTAAAGGATTAAGACTAAACAGAGGAAGAAAGATGAATTCAGGACAGTCAGTTTAACGCCAGAGATGGAAAAACTGGATTGAAGATTGAGGGAGAAAACGGAAACAGAATATTAGATACATTTTTTCTTGCAAAATTTAAAATTTGGCATTTTTATTATCTGCAACAATTCATAACACCATAAATCATAGAAGTAGAAAGTTGGCCATTCAGCCCATTAAAGTCTGCTTTGCCAATCAATCATGGCTGATAAATATTCAAACTCCGTTCTCCCACTTTCCCCCCATAATGTTCTATCCCCTTGACAATCAAGAAACTATCTATCTCCATCTCAAATATACTCAATGACCTGGCCTCCACAGCCTTCTGTGGCAGTGTATTCCATAGATTCACCACACTCTTTATCTCCATTCTAAAAGGTCTTCCCTTTACTCTGTGCCCTCGGGTCCTTGTCTCTCCTGCCAATGGAAACATCTTTCTAACATCCACTCTGTTGAGGCTATTCTGTATTCTATGCGTTTCAATTAGACCCTGTCTCATCCTTCTAAACTCCAGAGAGTATAGACCTGAAGTCATCAAACTTTCCTCATATGTTAAGCTTTTCATTCCTGGGACCGTTCTCCTGACTCTCCTCTGGACCCACTCCAGGGCCAGTACATCCTTCCTGAGATATGGGGCCCAAAACTATGAACAATGCTCCAAATATGGTCTGACCAGACTCTTATCCAGTCTCAGAAGTACATCTCTGCTTTTACATTCAGTATTGCAGCTGAAGGAATGAAGCACCATCCTTAATTCTTCATTTTCTGGATACGGAGTAATATGAATAACTGTCAATCAAAAATCACATTATAAGGATAAAGTTAAAAATCACAACACTACAGTTCAACAGGTTTATTTGTAAGCACTAGTTTTTGGAGCGTTGCTCCTTCATCAGATTCAACCACCTGATGCAGAGGCAGCACTCAAAGTTAGTGTTTCCAAATAGACTTGCTGTACTATAACCTGGTGTTGAGTGATTTTTAATTTTGTCCACCCAAGTTCAACACCAGCACCTCCACACCATGATTACAAGGATATTTACTTTCATTGTTCATTACTTAACTATTTGTGGTGTATTTTATGGGCAATTAATGTGCAAATACAGCAACTACATGAAAAGTATGGGTATGTTTAAAGGGCGATACAGTTTTCATCAAACAGTGGGGAGGTACGATTGGCCTGTAAATTGTAGCACCTCAAAATTATAAATGACCACTTCCTTGCTGTACACTGCTGCCACTTATATATTAATAAAAGTATGCAGTTTTCAGCAGATCTGGACCTCAACATTAGCCTAGATTAGGATGTATGTTATTTGTGGAGTTCAACAAGTTACATAACATCCTGTCACATTTTCTTCATCTCAGACAGCTTTTATATGGCTCTATATCCACAAGTTGCACAAGACTAAATACTAAATATTTCACAATTAGATTGACAGAGCTAACAGTTACTATTTTGAAAGTCTGTACAACTTTTGTTTGTCATCTACATATATGATTTGGATGAGAAGATAGGAGGCATGGTTAGCAAATTTGTGGATGACATCAAAATTGATAGTTTAGTGGACAGTGAAAATTATCTAAGATCGCAGAGAGATTGGTTCAATGCCAAGAGCATCGAGAAAAGCCATGGAACTTGCTGTCTGTACAATGGCTCCAGATGGTCCAATCAGTAATTTCAAAAGAAATTGGATAGTACTTGAGGGAAGTGAGACTTACAGAGAAAGGGGACTGACTGGGTTGCACTACAGAGAGTTGGCTCCGACTTCAAATCGGCCAAATGTCTATCTTCTATGTTGAAATAATGCCTTTATAGCAAATCCCAGGTTAAATTCTTATACAGATCTAACCTGGGTATCTTTGGAGGTGGTATAATTGGCCAGAGCTTCTCAGATTAAGAAGGGGAAAGTCACTGCTGAGGTTCCCTCACCAAGTCACTATTCAATGCCCTTTTGATGTACACAGGGATCATTTCTTAGGATTGGTCACTGGCCAAGGTACTAATACCACTACAAATCAATTAACATTATCTAAGTTCGGGCACTTGGCTGAGGCACATTGGGCACTGGCTATCAACTGCCAGTGACTTGTGTTTGGGGTGGCATGGTTTCAGCAATTTCCCTTTCCATACCACAACTAAGATTCTGTCCAAGTATTATGTCCATCTTCTACAAAAGGCAATTGTCCGACATAAGATGGGATAGCTCACTGCATGATAGCAGAAGGTACAGTTAAAAGTTATACAGACATAATTACAACTATCAGGAGCCTGGTCTGTTACCTCTGTCTCGAACAAGATCTCATGCACAGCTAACTGTTGTTTCATCCAAAGGCTGTATGAAACAAGGTTTAGTGAAGCTAACACAACTTCAACAGTAATCCTTTTAGAACCATTACCTTCTATGCGTCCACTCAGCTTTTCTCATCATAGTTAACAATCATATATCTGGATTTTAACTTCAACTCTGCATTCCTGCACATCTCTGATAATCATCCATCCCCTTAATAATCAAGAATCTATCTACCTCTGCCTTGAAAATATTTAAAGATTCTATATCCAATGACTTCTGATTATGGAGATTCTAAAAGACACCCAACTCTCAGAAAAAATGTTTCCTCATCTGTTTTCAATGAGTGATTCCATATTCTTAAACTATGACACAGTCCTAGATTTTCTCACAAGGAGAAATATGCTTTCAACATCCACCTGGTCAAATTCCCTCAGTCTTATAAATTTCAATTTAATCACCTCTGACTCCTCTAACTACAGAGGATACAGTCCTAGCCTACAGTCTGCCTTTCCTCATAAGACAATGTGCTCTATCCAATGTGATCTAGTAAACCTTATCTGAACTTCTTCCAACACATTCATATCTTCTCACAAGTACAATGGCACAATACTCCAGATACAATCTCATCAAGGCCCTGTAGAACCCTGAAACATAATCTCCCTACTCTCGTTTTCAATTCCCTTTGCAATAAAGCATATCATTTTATTAGCTTTCCTGATTACTTGCTGTACTCACATTTAACTCCTAAGATTCATGCCCAATAACACCTGAATTTCTCTGCATCCTCTCACTATTTAAATAATATGCTTGCTTTATTCTTTATGCCAAAATGGACATGTTCACACATATACTCCACTTCTCAGATCTCTGACCACTCACAACCTATCTATATCTCTTTGTAGACACCTTATGTCCTCTTGACAATAGACTTCTCTTCAAATCTTTGTTTTATCAGCAAACTTGGCTACTGTACCTTTGATCTCTTCATAAAATCATAGAATCTCTACTGTGTGGAAGCAGGCCATTCAGCCCATCCAGTCCACACCGACCTTCCAAAGAGCATGCTGCCTATCCTATCCTTGTAACCCTGCATTTCCCATGGCTAATCAACCCATGCTGCACAACCCTAGACATTATAAGCAATTTAACATAGCAAATTCACCTAACCTGCACATCTTTGGACTGTGGAAGGAAACCAGAGCACCCAGAGGAAACCCCCGCAGACACAGGGAGAATGCCTGTGTGGAGTTTGCACAGTTTGGAGTGTGAAATTGAACCAGGGTGCCTGGTGCTGTGAGGGAGCAGTGTTAACCACTGAGCCACTGTGCTTCATCCAAATCATTTATGGAAACAATTGTAGCCCTTCCACTCAGCCCTCTGACACATCATTTGTGGCATTCTGCCAGCCTAAAAAGGGCACACAAATTCCTATTAAGAAGCCAATACTCTACTCATATCAATAGCTGCCTTCACCAGCAGAAGCTTTCATTTTTTGCAATTACCATAAATATGGCACTTAATCAAATACCTTCTGGAAAGTTAAATATGACACATCCTTGGATTTCACAGTACTCTTCCCTTAAACTGTATGCAAAGTTTAATCATATTATGGTTGCTGCTATCCAGAGGTGCTTTCAGTATGCACTCAATAATTAATTCTGGCTTGTTTGTCAAAACCAGGTCTAGTACAGTTTGGTCTCTGGTTGATGCCATAGCATACTGGTTTAAGAAATTGTTCCAAAAAATTCAATTAATTCCTAATCTAGACTATTTATTCCCCATCTGTTTTTTTTTTAGTTTATATCTGTAGACTAAAAATCCCCATGATCATTGCTTTTGACAAACTCTCATAGTGTCTTCCCTGATGCTTTGTCCTACCATGTGATTACTGCATGCAAGTACTTTACATTTACAACTCCTCTATCTTCCCTTCCCCCTCTAAGACACCAACTTCACAAATGTCGTCAGTCTAGCCGTTATGGAATTCTTCCAGACCACATTTCCATTTGATCTAGACGACTGGCTTTAGAATGTCTGACCTTGATTAGGATTTTCTGCGGATCACTTCTCCATTAGAGAATCTTTTCTTTATTAGATATCCTTCACAGAGGTTGTTTTTCTTGTTCATCCCTGTTGCCTTATATCATCACCTAGGTGACCTTTAACCTCACAAATATACAATTACAACATGACTGCTCTGATGAAATAAATACTTTAAAATATCCTTCACTCAGGACCAGGCAATTGCTGTTGACTTGGAAGTATTCACTTTTTTGCAGTACCCTGGAAGTTCAGAACACGCAAATTTTTTTTGACCATGTCCTGAATCTATAGATGTTGTCTGGACATTAGATTAGATTAGATTACTTACATTGTGGAAACACGTCCTTTGGCTCAACAAGTCCACACCGACCCTCCAAAGAGCAATCCATCCAGACCCTACACTTACCCCTTCACCTAACACTATGAGCAATTTAGCATGGCCAATTCACCTAACCTACACATTTTTGGACTGTGGGAGGAAACCCACGCAGACATGGGGAGAATGTACAAACTCGATACATTCAGTCACCCGAGGCTAGGATCGAACCCGGGTCTCTGGTGCTGAGAGGCAGCAGTGCTAACCACTGAGCCCACGTCTTTGGAGTATTACAAAATTCATCTCTACTTTGTACAAGCAAATCTTCACATTTAACCTGTGGATCAATCCAAGCTGAAGTTCTTTACTTTGTTGAATTCATAAAGGATTAGATGTTGGCCTTACTGACCCTATTTGGAGAGACTCCTACAGGTCTAAGTGTCAGTCTGCAGAATTCACATTTCAGAATTCATGAGAATATTGTTCATTTCTCTGCTTCACTATGGAAGACTGATGCTTTAATATTTGTGTTTCTGCCTTAAAATTCTGTTTTAAAACTATTTCATTTGCTATCTCTGTCAAGCTTCAAAAAAATTTAAAAGTCTGTTCCTCAACTGCATTCACCTTCCTTACTAAAACTTTGTTTCATCTAAGGGCTGCTACACGAAATGATACTGTTCGCCTCTCAACGAGCAGAGACAAAACACTACCTGATGTTTCACTAAATCATATAGACATCTAATTTTATTTTCAGTCCATTTTGAGTTAACTCCAACAGCTGAGACATCAACAGTCACAAATGAGTTTGAAATTAAAAACTCAAAATTACCAAAAATTGAAGCTCTCAAATTCAATCCTATGACTTTAGCAAGCAAATAGGTACATGTACATGATTAAAATATAAACAGGGTCAGCTTTGAACTGTAATTGCTTCCATAATCAAATAATCTTTTACATACACTCTCTGGACTCCGTTGTCATTTAGGGAAGGTATGGAAGGCAACTAGTGGCTTCACTGGATGGTTGACACCTGCCACATCAGCCTGGACCAGGGGAAGGCCTTTGGCAGGATAGCTTATACCTACATGACAGATGTGCTTTCTAAAGTGGGCAGATACATTAGCAGGAAAAGACAGTAAAACAAATTTCAGTCAACGTTTAAGATTATCCATGACTCTCAGCACAAATACATTCCAGTAAGGAGGAAAGATTCTAAGAGGGATAAATCATGGTTAACCAAGGAAGTTTAAAAAAAAGCATACAAGGTGGCAAAAGTCAGTGACAGCCCCAAAGACTGGGATAAATTCAGAATCTAGCATAGAAGAATTAAAACGATAATAAATGCGGCCAAACTAACAAGGAATACAAAAACTGGCAATAAGAGCTTTTCTTAACAATATAAGGTCAAAATGAACAAAGATCACTTCAAAAACGAATCGGGGAGACAAGAATATAGTAGAGGTGTTAAACAGATATTTTGCAACGGTCTTTATAGTGGAAGATATTTCAAACATCTCATTAATACTAAAAAACAGTTCAGGGAGGAATTAAATACCATCGCCAGAGAAGTAGCATTACACAATCTAATGGGGCTGAAACAGTTAAATCTTCTAGCTCTGATGGCTTCAGAACTGAAGAAGTCACTGGACTTGAAATGTGGACACTGCTCTCTGGCCTGCTGGATTTCCTCAGCAATTTGTTTTTGTTTCAAATTTCCAACATCCGCAGTTCTTTCTTTTATTAGCTAGGGAATAATGTTTGGAATGGATATTGAAAACAATGATTTGGAGAAAATTTCTGCTCATCTAGCACTGAATGCTGAGTGAACAATCTGGTAATTGAGAGAGAAGTTCTCTCATAGTGGGTGAATAAGTGAGAGAAGTTTGACATGGAGTGGCCACTTGTGTCCAACCTACAGACAGATCAAAAAGGATTAGGAGGGATAGCTTAACTCTGTTGCAAATATGAGGATTCTGGGTAATCCAAGATGGAGAACCGGAAAAAATTTCTGGTTGTAAGAGCTGCTCCTTTTTTTGAGGTATTTTAGGTACTGGAGGTGATTTCCTTGAGTTCCAGGAGCAGTAATTACTGTTTTATATGCTGTTGCATTGTTTTGGAACTTTGGAAAAAAAAGTCAAAACAACAGCAGTTTTAAAAGGGAGAAGAGCAGACAAAGGAAGCACATGGTGAGGACAGAGCAGGAGAGAAAGAACCTGCACAGTTACTGCCGTTGCTGTTTTTGAATTCATGTGTCGCTGGACATCGGAGTGCATCTGGGAAAATTAACAAACAGTGAATTTCACAACTAATCTTGGAGGATTCGGTTTGGGCAAAGTTCTCAACACAGAATCAGAGAAGTTAACTGTTGTTTTAAGTCTGTCCAAGAGAAAGGCTGTATTAATGAGTACAGTGGGTTCTTTCTTGATAATATGTTTTTGGAGATAAGTCTCTTGATTAAACTTAAAATATAAGCCATAACTATTAATTTAACCTGGGGCAGTGTTTGTAGAGGAATAAGAGTGTGTTATTTTCTGGCTCTGTAGATTGTGAAGGAGCAAAAATGGCCTTTGCAGTGATATGTACTTCTTGTCAGATGTGGGAGTTTAAAGAGAGTTGAAGGGTTACTGCGGATTATATCTGCCATAAATGCTGTTGGATGCAAATCTTATCAGATCGAGTGGATCGGTTGGAGAGACAGATAGAAGCGATGAGGAATTTGCAACAGCAGTATTATGTGCTGGATAGCAGTTCTAGGAAAGGGGGAAAGTCTCAGATAAAGTCACATAGGTGAGTTAACTCCAGGAAGGGTAAGAGAGGTCGGCACCTAGGGCAGCAGTCTTTTGTGATATACCCATTTCAAACAGGTATGCTGCTTTGGAAGATGTAGGGAGTGATGGATTCTCAGGGGAACATAGCACGATCAGCCAAGTTTCTGGTATTGAGACTGGCTCTAATGCAACGAGGGGTACGTCAGCTTCCAAGAGATCAATTGTGTTAGGGGATTCTGTAGTCTGAGATACAGACAGAAATTTCTGTGGCCAGCAGAGAAAAAGCAGAATGGTGTGTTGTTTCCCTGGTGCCAGGATCAAGGATGTCTCAGAGAGGATGCAGAATGTTCTCACGGGGGAGACGGGCCAGCAAGAGGTCATTGTCCACATTGGAACCAACGATATAGGAAGGGAAAAGGTTGAGATTCTGAAGGGAGATTACAGAGAGTTAGGCAGAAATTTAAAAAGGAGGTCCTCAAGGGTAGTAATATCTGGATTACTCCCAGTGTTACGAGCTAGTGAGGGCAGGAATAGGAGGGTAGAGCAGATGAATGCATGGATGAGGAGCTGGTGTATGGGAGAAGGATTCACATTTTTGGATCATTGGAATCTCTTTTGGGGTAGAAGTGACCTGTACAAGGAGGACGGATTACACCTAAATTGGAAGGGGACTAATATACTGGCAGGGAAATTTGTTGAACTGCTCGGGAGGAGTTAAACTAGTAAGGTGGGGAGTGGGACCCAGGGAGATAGTGAGGAAACAGATCGATCTGAGATGGGTACAGCTGAGAACAGAAGTGAGAAAAAGAGTCATGGCAGGCAGGGACAAGGTAGGACTAATAAATTAAACTGCATTTATTTCAATGCAAGGGGCCTAACAGGGAAGGCAGATGAACTCAGGGCATGGTTAGGAACATGGGTCTGGGATATCATAGCAATTACAGAAACATGGCTCAGGGATGGGCAGGACTGGCAGCTTAATGTTCCAGGATACAAATGCTATTAGAAGGATAGAAAGGGAGGCAAGAGAGGAGGGGGAGTGGCATTTTTGATAAGGGATAGCATTCCAGCTGTGCTGAGGGAGGATATCCTGGAAATACATTCAGGGAAGTTATTTAGGTGGAACTGAGAAATAAGAAAGGGATGATCACCTTATTGGGAATGTATTATAGACCCCCTAATAGTCAGAGGGAAATTGAGAAGTAAACTTGGAAGGAGATCTCAGCTATCTGTAAGAATAATAGAGTAGTTATGGTTGGGGATTTTAACTTTCCAAACATCGACTGGGACTGCCACAGTGTTAAAGGTTTAGATGGAGAGGAATTTGTTAAGTGCGTACAAGACAATTTTCTGATTCAGTATGTGGATATACCTACTAGAGAAGGTGCAAGACTTGACCTACACTTGGGAAATAAGGCAGGGCAGGTGACTGGGTGTCAGTGGGGGAGCACTTTTGGGCCAGCGACCATAATTCTATTCGTTTTAAAATTGTGATGGAAAAGGATAGACCGGATCTAAACGTTGAAGTTCTAAACTGGAGAAAGGCCAGTTTTGACGGTATTAGTCAAGAACTTTCGAAAGCTGACTGGAGGCAGATGTTCGTAGGTAAAGGGACGGCTGGAAAATGGGAAGCCTTCAGAAACGAGGTGACAAGAATCCAGAGAAAGTATATTCCTGTCAGGATGAAAGGGAAGGCTGGTAGGTATAGGGAATGCTGGATGACTAAAGAAATTGAGGGTTTGGTTCAGAAAAAGAAGGAAGCATATGTCAGGTATAGACAGGATAGATCGAGTGAATCCTTAGAAGAGTATAAAGGAGGTAGGAGTATACTTAAGTGAGAAATCAGGAGGGCAAAAAGGGGACATGAGATAACGTTGGCAAATAGAATTAAGGAGAATCCAAAGGGTTTTTACAAATATATTAAGGACGAAAGGGTAACTAGGGAGAGAATAGGGCCCCTCAAAGATCAGCAAGGCAGCCTTTGTGTGGAGCCACAGAAAATGGGGGAGATACTAAATGAATATTTTGCATCAGTATTTACTGTGGAAAAGGATATGGAAGATATCGACTGAAGGGAAATAGATGGTGACATCTTGCAAAATGTCCAGATTACAGAGGAGGAAGTGCTGGATGTCTTGAAATGGTTAAAGGTGGATAAATCCCAAGGACCTGATCAGGTGTACCCGAGAACTCTGTGGAAAGCTAGAGAAGTGATTGCTGGGCCTCTTGCTGAGATATTTGTATCAGCGATAGTCACAGGTGAGGTGCCGGAAGACTGGAGGTTGGCAAACGTGGTGCCACTGTTTAAGAAGGGTGGTAAAGACAAGCCAGGGAGCTATAGACCGGTGAGCCTGACCTCAGTGGTGGGCAAGCTGTTGGAGGGAATCCTGAGGGACAGGATGTACATGTATTCGGAAAGGCAAGGACTGATTAGGGATAGTCAACATGGCTTTGTGCATGGGAAATCATGTCTCACAAACTTGATTGATTTTCTGAAGAAGTAACAAAGAAGATTGATGAGGGCAGAGCAGTAGATGTGATCTATATGGACTTCAGTAAGGCGTTTGACAAGGTTCCCCATGGAAGACTGATTAGCAAGGTTAGATCTCATGGAATACAGGGAAAACTAGCCATTTGGATACAGAACTGGCTCAAAGGTAGAAGACAGAGGATGGTGGTGGAGGGTTGTTTTTCAGACTGGAGGCCTGTGACCAGTGGAGTGCCACAAGGATCGGTGCTGGGCCCTCTACTTTTTGTCATTTACATAAATGATTTGGATGCGATCATAAGAGGTACAGTTAGTAAGTTTGCAGATGACACCAAAATTGGAGGTGTAGTGGACAGCAAAGAGGGTTACCTCAGATTACAACAGGATCTGGACCAGATGGGCCAATGGGCTGAGAAGTGGCAGATGGAGTTTAATTCAGATAAATGAGAGGTGCTGCATTTTGGGAAAGCAAATCTTAGCAGGACTTATACACTTAATGGTAAGGTCCTAGGGAGTGTTTCTGAACAAAGAGACCTTGGAGTGCAGGTTCATAGTTCCTTGAAAGTGGAATCGCAGGTAGATAGAATAGTGAAGGCAGCGTTTAGTATGCTTTCCTTTATTGGTCAGAGTATTGAGTACAGGAGTTGGGAGGTCATGTTGCAGCTGTACAGGACATTGGTTAGGCCACTGTTGGAATACTGCGTGCAGTTCTGGTCTCCTTCCTATCGGAAAGCTGTTGTAAAACTTGAAAGGGTTCAGAAAAGATTTACAAGGTTGTTGCCAGGGTTGGAGGATTTGAGTTAGAGAGAGGCTGCACAGGCTCGGGCTGTTTTCCTGGACTGTCGGAGGCTGAGGGGTGACCTTATAGAGATTTACAAAATTATGAGGGGCATGGATAGGATGAATAGACAAAGTCTTTACCCTGGGGTCGGGGAGTCCAGAACTAGAGGGCACAGGTTTAGGGTGAGGGGGAAAAGATACAAAAGAGACCTAAGCGGCAACCTTTTTACACAGAGAGTAGTACATGTATGGAATGAGCTGCCAGAGGTACAATTACAACATTTAAAAGGCATCTGGACGGGTATATGATTAGGAAGGGTTCAAAGGGATATGGGCCAATAGCTGGCAAATGAGACTAGATTAACTTAAGATATCTGGGCGGCATGGACAAATTGAACCAAAAAGTCTGTTGCCGGGCTGTATTGCTCTATGACTCTAATACTGAGAAGCCTTGGATGGAGTGTATGTGAAGAAGAGTAAGAGAGACTAGGACCCGAGAGCACAGAGAGAAGGGACAACTGGTTAGAACTGAAATAAGGAGGAATTTCTTTTTCAGAGGATAATGACTCTGTGGAATTCTGAAGGACAAGTTATTGACATAAGACGAGATAGACAGAATTATAGAATCCCGACAGTGTGGAAACAGACCCTTCGACCCAACAAGTCCACAATGACCCTCCGAAGAATAACCCACCCAGTTCTATTTCTCTACCCTATTACTCTACATTTACCGCTGACTAATGCACATAACCAAGGTTCTTGATTAGTAAGGGACCGAGGATTATGTGGAAAGGCAGGAGAATAGGGTTGAGAAACATATGAGCCATGATCGATTGATGGAGCAGATTCAATGAGCCAAATGGCCTAATTCTGCTTCTACATCTTATTACTCTCAGTCTTATGGTATCCTCTGGAACAAACACAAAAGGTGCTGGAGAAATTCAGCAGGTCTGGCAGCATCTGTGGAGACAATCAGACTTAAAGTTTTGAATCTGGTCTGACTGCTCTTCAGGCCAACTTTAACTACTGGCAGTGTGAAATTTTATTTTCTTACCTCACATTTACTTCTTTTCCAAAACATTTTAAAACTGTGCCCTCTGCTTTTCAAACACTTTACAAGGAGGAATAGTTTCTCTCAAACTCCTCTGTTCAGACCCCTCACGATTTAGAAAACTTCAATCTTTTTATTCTGCCAACTGACATCTAGCTGACTAAAGTTTTTATATTTTTTATTAGCTTTCTCCTCTTACAGGTAAATAATCTTTACTTTTCCAATCTTTCCTCATGGTATGGAATAGGAACAGGAGTAGGAAATTCAATCCCACAAGCCTGCTTTGTCATGGTTGTGGGGAAACATCTTCTCAACGTTTAGATATTTTCTTATGAACCTATTTAGAGACAAGTTATTGACATAAGACGAGATAGACAGAATCATAGAATCCCTAGTGTGGAAACAGACCCTTTGACCCAACAAGTCCACACCGACCCTCCGAAGAGTATCCCACCCCTACATTTCCCCCTGACTCATGCACCTTACCTACGGGCAATTTAGCATGTCCAATTCATCTAACCTGCACATCTTTGGATTGTCGGAGGAAACTGGAGAACCTGGAGGAAACCCACCCAGACACAGGGAGAATGTGCAAACTCCACAGTCACCCAAGGCTGGAATCGAACCCAGGTCGCTGGTGCTGTGAGGCAGCAGTGTAAACCACTGTGCCATCCCTTTTTCCAATAATACATTTATCTACCCCCACTCTTTTTTTTGGTTAGAGGAGGAGGAGAGGAGGGAAATACCACAGTGATGCAGTGTTTGGTCCTTAGGTACTCCTTGATACCAGGCCCACAACCATCCACTCTTCAGTGCAGGTGATTGGTTCCAGGCATGGTGAAGGGCTTTTGCCTGAAATGTCGACTCTCCTGCTCTTCGGATACTGCCTGACCTGCTGTGCTCTTCCAGCACCACACTCTTGACTCATGTAATTTATGACCTATTAATGAAGTACAGGGCAACAGCCATAATGGAGAAATCCGGTTCTGTGGTTTCAGTTACCAGCGATTTGCCGCAGCCTGAAAATATCACATGGAACATTCCAGAATCAGGAACTGGGGGCTGCTGGGAGGTAAATTTCCCATATAAATGAATGGGTTCATTACTATCCGCAGTTTTGGGCATGCACATTAGGTCTTTGAATGTATCCCCCGCGAATGTAGGGGGACTACTGTATAGGAAACTATGTGCTTTATTAACAGCTGTCTCTATCTTTCCTGCCATGTACCAGAGTATATGACCTTTTACTTATCTACACTGAACTTCATCTGCCATCTGAAGTGGGTGAGAAAACAGTTGTTCTCATTTGCTCCAGAAGGGCAATAACATCAATATGAAACAGATAACAGCTCTCTATACAGTAGTTTTTCCAAGCTTGGATTCAATACTTGTTCCAAGTTGGAATATATCATAGCGATAGAAATTTTAAAAAAGAACAGGAATGTTAAGTGGCACAGAGTCAATCAAAAGAACCAATTGCAATTTAAAAGATATTGTCATCAGAACAACCACTATACACTGGCCATAATATCCACCAGAACTCCTACACAACTAAAGGAGCACCAGAACATACAAACTTATAATTCTTTCTTAATTACTGAACTTAAATTTTTTCCCTATTTTTGCATGCTAATGGATGGGTGTGAGTGAGAGAGAGAGAGAAAAAAAAGAGAAAGAGAGAAAGAAAGAAAGAAAGGAGAGAAAGAGAGAAAGAAAGGGGGGGGGGGGGGGTTACAGGCAAGCGTTACCTTTTAATAATGTTGATACTTTTAACTATATGAATTAAACAAAATCTTGCTTAAAAAGATCTGGTTGTCTTGCTTCTTTATTGGTTACACCTGGCTAACTCTTTCATTTCAATCTTAGGAACAGAGAGAGGAATTTATTCATTCCTTCAGACTTGGTAGTAACATTCATCATTTATATCATGTCTATTTATGGGATCTTGCTATGTAGAAAGTGGTTGATAGTCTTGACAACAATTACTCCACTTCAAACAATAATTTATTGTTTATCAACGCACAGCCATCTTTCATGAACAGGATGACAATGGAGCATAAAAGCCAAAAGAATTGCAGATGCTATAAATCAGAAACACAGACAGAAATTGCTGGCAAAGCTCAGCAGATCTGGCAGCACCTGTGGAGAGAAATCAGAGTTAATGTTTCCACTCACTCAATCAGAAATGTTAACTCTGATTTCTCTCCACAAATGCTGCTTGATCTGCTGAACTTTTCCAGCAATTTCTGCCTTTGTTTCTGACAGTAGGGCATACTTTTTAAAAAATACACATGATATATACCAACATACAAAATGATTGTAGCATCATTGGCATATGTACAATTCTCGTCACCCTGGTACATGAAGGATGTTATTCAACTGGAAAGAGTGCAAAAACAATTTATAAGGATGTTATCAAGATTGGAGGGTTTGATTATAAGGGTAGGCTGGGACCTCTCCTCAGGAGTGTAGGATGCTGAAGGGGTGACCTGATAGAGATTTATAATATCATAAGGGTCTTAGATAGGATGAATAGCCAAAGTTTTTTCCTAGGGTAGGGGAGTCCAACATTAGAGGTTTAAGGCGAGAGGGGAAGGATTTAAAAGGGACGCGTGGGGCAACTTTTCACGCAGAGTGTGGTGCATATATGGAATGAGCTGCCAGGGGAAATGGTGGAGGTGAGTATAATTACATTTAGAAAATTGGACAAGTGCATGAATGGGAAAGGTGTTGAGAGATATGGGCCAAATGCATGCAAATGGGACTAGTTCCATTTAGGGAAACTGATTGACATGGATAAGATAGGCTAAAGAGTCTGTTTCCATGCTGTATTACTACATATCACCACATCATCCCGCAAGCTACCTATTTATTGCTAATGCAATGCATACATTCATTTTTATTTTATTTTAAAAATGATATATTATAATCATTAATCCAATCGAGCACCTACCTTTGAAGGCTGGATTCAGGCAAACAGCCTGCAAAACAATGCATGAACCACAAGTCATATGGGAGTTTATTCATAGCCAAGCATGTCTTAAGATGGGTGAGAAGTTTGCTGTCTTCCAGATTCAGGTAATGTTCAAGGCTCTTTGGCTGCTCCATTGGTCAAAGACAAATAAATATTTTCAATCATTAGATGGTAAGATTAAAGGAGAGAAAACTAAGGAATATTGATTAAATTTCTACATCTCTTCAAATATAATTTAAAATGGTAATTAAGAGTTTCCTCTCTTGGGAACATGTTGTAAAAACAGTGATATGAGAAAATTACAGTTCAAAGAAATCCCAAAAGAGAAGATTTGCAGCTCAGGTTGAGGTTTTGGATGTAGGTTTGCTCACTGAGCTGGAAGGTTCATTTCCAGACATTTTGTCACCCTAAGTAACATCTTCAGTGGGCCTCCGAGTGAAACACCGCTGATAATTCCTGCTTTCTATGTTTGGGTTTCTTTGGGTTAGTAATGTCATTTCCTGTGGTGATGTCATTTCCTGTTCTTTTTCTCAGGGGGTGATAGATGGCTCATGACTTTTTCCTAATACCATGGATTTTTTGCCTTATTTCACAGCCTCCTAAGCGGCACCCTGTCAAAAGCTTCTGGAAATATAAATAGATCATGGTCACTGGCTCTCCTTTATCCAACTTGCTCATTGCCTCCTCAAAGAATTCTAACAGATTGGTCAAGCATGACTTCCTCTTGACAAAGCCATGCTGACTTAGCCCTATTTTACCATGCACCTCCAAGTACTCTGCAATCTCAGCCTTAATAATGAACTCTAAAATTTTGCCCACAACTGAGGTCAGGCTAACTGGTTTATAATTTTCCTGTCTTCCACCTCCTTCCCTTCTTAAACACAGGCATAATATTAGTTAGCATTCATTTATGAAAAGAAAAATGTGCTTAACAAATTTTCTGGAGTTTTTCTGAGGATGTACTTAGCAGAATAGATGAGGGAGAACCAGTGAATGTGGTCTATTTAGATTTCAAGGTGGCTTTTGATAAGGTCCCATGTAAGAGGCTAATCGGCATAACAAATCACACAGGATTGTAGGACGTATACTGGGCCTGAATGAACTGAGAATTAGGAAACAAGGTGAGTATAAATGGGTCTTTTTTTTTGGATTTTAAGCAGTGATTAGTGGCACTTCACATGAATTCCAACTATACATGTTAAATGCAGAAAACAAATTAATAGATCAGATTTTGTTGACAACACAGAACTAGGTGGGATTGACAGTTGAGAGGAGCATGAAAAGAGGGTTCAGGGTGATCCAGACAAATTGAGTGTGTGGACAAACGTATGGCAAATGCAATATAATATGGACCAATGTGAAATTATACATTTGCCTTCACAGCAAGAGGATTTGAATTCTGATGTAGGGACGTCTTACTGCAGTTATGCAGGGCCTTGGTAAAAGTGCACCTGAAATACTCTACTCAGGTTTGGTCACCCTACCTCAGAAAGGCTATACTTACAATAGAAGGAGTGGAGCAAAGGTTTACTAAGTTGATATGTTTCTCAATCCCATTCTCCTGCCCTCTCCCCATGACCTTTGATCCCCTTTCTAATCAAGAACCTCTGTCTTAAATACATGCAATGACTTTGCTTCTACAGTCTTCTGAGGAAACAACTTCCACAAATTGTCCACCCTCTGAAGAAGTTCTTCCTCATCTCAGTTCCAAATGGTCATCCTTTCACTTGGAGGCTGTGCCTTTGGGTCCCAGTTTCACCTACTGGTGGAAAGATCATCTTCACGTCCACTCTATCCAGGCTTCTCAATATTCTGTAAGTTTCATTGAGATTCCCACCCTCATCCTTCTAAATTCTATGGATTACAGACACAGGGTCCTCAACCATTCCTCATATAGGTTGATAGGCTGAACATTGAGTATAAATATCTCAGGATTGTATGGGTAGAGAAGACAACAGAGAAGGAGAGGAGCAAAATTTTGGACAGATTTGAAAACAAGGATGGAATTTTAATCAACATGTTACTGGGGTGGGAGCCAATGTAGCTAAGTTACCTGAGCTTGGCTTGACTTGAAACAAAGGCAGGAAGTTTTGGAGGACCTTAAGTTTACACAGGATAGGACACAGGGGAACTAGTCAGAATGCATTAGAGTAGTCAAACAGAGAAGTTACAAAAATATGAATTGACAGTTTTGGCCAGTAAGCATAGACAGATGAGGTTGAACAATGGTATGAAGGTACAAATAGACAATGGTGGTGCAAATGCATTTTTATTCTGATTGAAATTAAATATGACATCAAGGGAGCAAAGAGACAGTGATGGCTAAGAAACCAAATTTCAAATCTATTGCATATTAAGAGTGGAATTTATTGCTCATCCACTATTGGATGTTGAATAAACAGGCTGATATTTTACAACAGGGGAGTTGTTGAGAGAAGTGTTGACTTAATATCTCAGTGTTGTCAGCATACATTGAAAAGTTAACCATGCCTAGATGAGGGGACCAAGTTTCTCTTTTGAGAACACTACAGGTTACTACTTAGGAGAGGCATTCTGTCTGAGAGCACAAGAATGGGACCATGTGACAGCAGACTCACTAAGCTGGATGGCAGTGGGGAGCCATTGGAGTAGAATGGAGTGGTCAATTGCAACTGAAGTCACAAAAACTGGAGGTAGCTAAGGAAAGATATAGTTTACTTCCATCACAATCACACTGACTGAGATTTAGTGATTCAAATGGGATAGGCGCAGGTGTCTTCTGGGGTGACAGATTCCCCAGCATTAAGGAATTATGCCAATCAATATCCAATTAGTCATTTAAGTGCTGACTAGTAAGATGCATCCTAGATTTCATCACTGCAGGGACAGGTTTTAGGAGTTTACATAGTGAAAAGATAAGTGCTTTTCTCTTGGGTCCTGCAGGATGATATTCACAAAGAGGGAAAGGGAGGGTCAGAGACAAGGGCAGTGGAGTGACCTTGAGCAGCTATTCTCATCCCATTCTCCCAACTTTCTCATTTCCCCAAATTGGGGCAAATTAAGTAGCCCCCTCTCCCACAACTCTCTTGATCAATCTGGCAGGCAGGTCTCCCTGGTTTCACAGCTGGAAAATCACCACTCTTAGAACAGATGAACAAAAAAGAGAAATTCAGACAGGAACAGGCCATTTGGCCCTCCAAGCCTGTGCCGATCATCATGCCCAAACTGAACTAAAAAACAAACCTTCTGCCCTTATTCAATCCATATCCCTCTGTTCCCTCCTGATTCATGTAACTTTCCGGATGCCTCTTAAATGTCACCTACATACATGCTTCCACCACCTCTTCTACCAGTGTGTTCCAGGCTCCTAACACACTCAGCATGAAAGACTTCCCTTGCAAATCTCCCTTAAACCTTCCCTCTCTCACCTTGAACCTGTGCCCCCTTGTCATGGAAACTTCAACCCTGGGAAAAAGCCTCCCATAATTTTGTAGGCTTCTATCAGGTCTTCTCTCAGCTGCGGTCTTTCCGGTGAAAACAATCCTAATATTTTTAACCTTTCCTCATAGCAAAAGCCTCGAGACCAGGGGAACCTTCTCTGCACTCTCTCCATGTCCTTCTGGTTGGGTGGCAACTAAAACTGCACACAATATTCTAAATGCGGCCTAACAAGGGTTTCATACAGCAGCAACATGGTTTGTCAACTCTTGTAGCCAATGAAGGCAAGCATGTCATATGCCTTCTCAATCACCTTGACCACCTGTGTTGCCACTTTTAGGGAAGCGTGGACCTGCTGCCCAGTTCTGTCCACATGTTAGTGCTCCTAAGGGTTCTGCTATTTACAGTATAACTCACACTTAAATTTGATTCTCCAAAATACATCACTTCACATTTGTCTGGATTAAACCTCATCTTGCCTTAGGGAGAACAGTGCAGTTGAGGTCCAAAATGATAGCAATTCAGGAAGGGTGAAACTTTTCGCCCAACACTTAACTGTTGAAGTTGTGGTGTTGAAAGTGCATTCATGCAGCCTAATTATTCTTGCCACCTTCTTAATTTCCTCCAGGGAGGGATTATTGCATCCAATGAAAATCTTTTCTGATTTTGAGAAGAATTGTTTCAATACTACAGCAGGGATAGGTTGGCAGTTTGGAAAGACCGTGGTGTCAAAGAATTTACAGGAGAATAGTAATGAAGGCAGATTTGTCTGAAAGAGGAATAATACCTTGTGAAAGAAACACTAACAATATTGGTTAACATGGGCTCAGGGAGAGGTAGTAGGGTGGGCAGCAGTTTATGAAAAAAGGTTCAGAGCGGAGGAGGTGAATCTCATGGACAAGATGAGCTTAGATAAATTATGAAGAGAACTGGGAGAGGAATTAGAGAAAGACAAGCTCAGACCAAGGTAGGGGATACAGTGGAGCAAGTTTGGGCTGGTGGAAGGAAGGGATACAAAGGCAGCTGACAGAATGGTTTCAATCCTACCATACCTATTGATACAGATGAGCATGAAAGAAACAGTTAAAAATCTCACAACATCAGGTTATAGTCCAACAGGTTTAATTGGAAGCACTAGCTTTCGGAGCATCGCTCCTTAATCTGAAGAAGCAGCACTCCGAAAACTAGTGCTTCCAATTAAACCTGTTGGACTATAACCTGGTGTTGTGTGATTTTTAACTTTGTACACCCCAGTCCAACACTGGCATCTCCAAATCATGGAAGGAACATGCAGTGGTATAACATGACCCTGAAGGATAGAAAAGAAACCAGGGCTATCTATTCATTCTGGGACAATACTGGAAGTGAGAGCAGTTTTAGTAAACAAGGCCAGGAGTGCTTGCAGTTCTACCAAGTCTGCCAGCAAATGGTTAAACAAGGTATTTATCATATCCTAGAAGATCTGTATCCCTTGGACATAAGGGAAAGGTGGTAGAAGTCATGCTAGAGGAAAGATCAGGTGAGAAATACTATAAATACAGGTTCCAATGGAAATTTGTCAACCTGAAATGCTAATGCTGGTTCTCTCTTTGCAGACGCTGCATCACCTGCTGGGTATTCCTGGCATTTTCTATTTTAGATGTGCAAATTGAGATTGCAGATACTGGTATATAAAAGATTAAAAAGGAGTTTGATAAAGGTTTTCAGCTTATTAAGGAAAACAGACAGGGGAGCTTTGGAGAAAGCATTTCATTAGTCAGAGACCAGGACTAGGGGGAACTGTCAAAAAACTAGAGACAGATCTTTCAAAAGTAAATATTAGAAAACACCTCTTTGCCCAAAGGGTGATACAAACTTTGAACTTCATTTGTAAATGGCAATTGATGTGAGTTGACAACTTTTGTTGGGCAAAACTTTCAAGGTACATGGAACTAGTTTTCAAATCAGATATGATCTCATCAAATGGCAGAACAAACTCAAGGAGCTAAATCCAATGCTCCTACACTCAGTGTGATGCAGTGTACCTAATGTACAGCACTTCCACCAGGAAAAAAATATGCTTGCCACAAACCACAACTGCTAATTGCGCTTCCTGCAATGAAAGGGCTATCTGACAAAGGAAGATTTATTGGAATAAGCCTATAATTTCTGTAGGTTTCAAAATGAGAAACACAAATATTCCTAGGAGGACTGGATACCAGGAGTTTATCTCCACTGGCCGGGGACCTTAGAACTACAGTTAGTCAGCATAGAGGATCAAACTTTTAGGACTAAGATGAGGAGAAACCTTTTCACTCACAAGGTGGTGAATCTTTTGATTTCCCTACCTGAGAGGTCTATATTAATGAGTATAAGTAGACATTCAGCCATAACCTTACTGAATGGTGCAGCAGCTTCCCGAACCTTCACTTAAGCCTTGTTCCAATGATGTAATTTGCTGTATATGTGTACATCTATGCACAGTTTGGAAAGAAAGATCTATGACAGGTATTGAGTGCAAAGAACTAACAGAATGTTGTTTGCTGATCCACAAGGAGGATTTCACTGGTCACCAAGTTTAATGTAGTAAAGTATTTGACAAGGTTCAATATGGTAGACTGGTTAGCAAGGTTAGATCATATGGAACACTAGCCATTTGGATATAAAATTGGCTCAAAGGTAGGAGTCAGAGGTAAATTTTGCAGGGTTGCTTTTAGGACTGGTGGCCTGTGACCAGCAATGTGTTGCAAGAATCAATGCTGGGTCCACTGTTTTTTGTAATTTATACAAAATTGGTTCTGGGTGTGAGTATAGGACATACAGTTAGGAACTTTGTCGATGACACCAAATTGGTGGTGCAGAGGACTATGAAGAAGGCTACCTCAGAGTACACTGGGACCTTGATCAGATGGGCCAATGGGTCAGGAGTTGCAGGTGGAGTTTTATTAAGTGTGGGATGCTGCATTTTGGTGTAAACCTAATGGCAAGGTCCAGGGGAGTGTTGCTGAACAAAGGGACTTTGGGCACAGACTCAATTCCTTGAAAGTGGACTTGCATGTCGACAGGGTAGTGAAGAACACATTTAGTACACCTGCCTTTAATGATCAGTGTATGAAGTATTGGAGTTGGGAGGTATAGTTGTGGCTGTACAGGACATTGAACAGGCCACTTTTGCAATATTGTGTGCAATTCTGATCGCCCTTCTACAGGAAAGATGTTATCAAACTTGAAAGGGTTCAGAAAAAAGGCTGACCTTGTAGGAGTTTATAAAATCATGAGGGGCATTGATAAAATGAATAATCAAGGTCTTTTCCCAGGATAGGGTGTCCAATAGATCTAATGTGAGAGTAGAAAAATTTAAAAGGGACCGAATGGACAACCTTTACACACAGAGGATGGTAAGTGCACGGAATGAGCTGCCAGAGGTGTTGGATGGGTATATGAATATGAAGGATTTAGAGGGATATGGGCCAGATGTTGGCAAATGGGACTAGATTAATTTAGAATATTAGGTCAGCATGAATGGGTTTGCCCAAAGGGTCCATATCTGTGTGCACATCTGTATAATGTATAATGGCAGAATGGATCAATGTCATAACTGATTATTTCAGTTTTGGCAAAATAAGGAGGTAACGTCACTGACTGATTGCTACATCAGCATACCAGACAAGACAGATCTAAAACACAAAATATTAACTGTCACTAAAGTTTTAACAGGACCTGCTGAGTATTTCCATGATTTTAAGTTGACATTGTTTCAGCAGACCTGGAGATGATAGGATGAGTAAGAGCATTGAGTAAAGGAGTTGGGATGTCTTGGTGCAGCTGAACAAGGCATTGGTAAAGCAACATTTGAAGTACTGTGAGCAGTTCTGATTGCCCTACTACAGAAAGGATATTATTAAACTAGACAGCGTGCAGAAAATATTTACCAGGATGCTACCTGAACTGGAAGGTGTGAGTCAAAAGGAGAGGCAGGATAGGTTGGGGCTTTTTTCCCTGGAATGTAGGAAACTGAGGGGTGACCTTATAGATATCTAAAAAAAATTATGAGAGGCATAGCTAAGGTAGATAGCCAACAGCTTTTCTCCCCGGGTCGAGGAGTGCAAAATTAGACGGCACGAGTTTAACGTGAGAGGGGAGAGATTTAAAAAACGGTCCAGAGAGGCAATGTCCACCTCCCCTCCACCCTGCACCCCAACAGGGTAGTGAGTGTCAAGAATGAGCTGCCAGAGATAGTAGGAGAGATGAACAATATTTTGTCATTTGAAAAACATTTGGGTAGGTACATGAATGGGATAGGCATGGAGGGATATGGATCAAATGCAAGCAAACGGGACTAGTTTAAGTGTGAATGCTAGGCTGCATGGTCAAGTTGAGCCAAAGGGCCTGTTTCCATCTTGCAAACCTCTATGACTCTAAAAGATGTGTTTCATGAAGGTGTAAGTGCCAGAATGATAACAGCTACCATCCAAAACGAAAGGAAATAATGGCAGAAAAGCAAATTAGGCAAAAAGAGCATTAAATAGGTGGAGCTGACAATCTAAAATTGTGAATCCAATCGAATCTGCAAAGTTATAAAATAGCCAGCTGTTCTTGAGCTATTGTCAAGCCCCTCTGGAAAACAAAAGAGCTAGGATAGAAAAGAGTCAGAATAGAGAATTAAAAAGGCAGGCCACAGACAGATGGAGTCAAGATATTGTCCCACTTTCCCCCCTCAATCAAAGCAAAACACTCAGAGACACAGTATAGTCTTACCTCCTTCATCCTTATTCTGGGTACTGGAAGGAGAGAGAACGATTGCCCATGTGCACAGGGACATGAGTTCACTGTCTTCTCTGGAACAGCAGTTTCTCAATGAACTATATAGTCATCTAACAGTGAGGAGCATCCAGATAAGGCAACATACATATTGATTGGGGGACCATCACAATTGGGAGGAGAAAGTGTGTTGCTGGAAAAGTACAGCAGGTCAGGCAGCATCAGAGGAGGAGAGTCAACGAGGGGTCTGGCCCGAAACATCGATTCTCCTGCTCCTTGGATGCTGCCTGACCTGCTGACCGTTACAATCAATGAGTATCAATAGCACAGACCAAGACCTTTACTGTTATACAATGCATGTTCATAACCTTGTTAACGGGATTCATACAATGGATACTTTTCCTCTTGTTAAACTGACCTTACATACTGAATGCTTCCAATATTGTTAAATGGCTCTACATAATGAATGCTTTTCCACCTGATAACCCAATACTCTTGCCTCCAGCATCCCATTGTTAACTGTAAGTTCTTATCTGAACTGAGTCATGCTCAGCTGAACCTCTTGTTTCACCAAATTCTGAACTTAACTGCTTATACCCTAGACATATTCTCAAGGATTGCAACTGAACAGTGGTGTTCTGCAAAGCAGTCACCTAGACTTTGTTTAGTGTACTCCAATTCAAAGAAGACATATCTAGGCTGTGAAAAATATTTTGCATAATCAAATAGGGTACAAGTAATCAATATTTCATCCCGAAGCAGCATTTGGAGCTTTGGGCAGTGAGAAAGAGGTGGACAAGTAGATGCTGCATCTTATACACAAAAATGCCAAGATTGTCGGGGCATGACACAGGAAGCAATGCCTTTGAAATTTTGATAAAGGAATTAGAAGAACTGTTCAGTTAGAAGACCTGATACTGCAATGGAAATAGAGAAAATATTGGAATATAAAACTGTTTTTTCAGAGGCTGAAAGTACAGAGTCTATCGGATTGGAAGCAGGAGGACAGAGGGATCTTAGGGTTCTTGTCCACAGATCCTGTCAAGTAGCAGTACAGGTTAATAGGGTAATTAAAGCAGCATACAAAATGCTTGCCTTTTTCAGTCAAGGCATAGATTATAACAGCAGGCAGGTCGTGCTGGAGGCATATAGACTTTAGTTAGGCTACAGCTAGAGTACTGTATGCACTTCCTGTCAACACACTAAAAGGAAGAATGTGATTGGATTAGAGGGGGTATAAAAATGATTCACCAGAATGTTGCCTGGGAGGGATAATTTTGAATAGCAAAGAACAGAACAGCACAGGAACAGGCCCTTCAGCCCACTAAACATGAGCCAACACATGATGCCTTTCTAAACTAAAATCTTTTGCCTCCAGATCATCAATATCCCTCTATTTTCTGCCTCTTCATGTATCTGTCAAAATGCTCTGAAACATTGCTATTGAGTCTGTTCCTAACTCCTCTGGCAGTGCATTCCAGGCACTTATCACCCTTTGTGAAAAGCTTACCTCTCACATCTCCTTTAAACATTCCCTTTCTACCTTAAACATAGTAATTGATATATCTAAGCTGAGGGAAAAGCCTCCAGCTATCCTTGCCTCTCATAATTTCGATCAGGTAAACTTTGATCATGTAAATCCACCTCCAACATTCAAGTGAAAATAAGCTGATTTTGTCTAATGTCTCCTTATAGCTAATACCCTCAGGTAACATTTTGGTAAACTTTTCTGTGCCTTCTCCAAAGCCTCCACATCCTTCTGGTAGACTGGTGACAAGAATTGTATGCAATATTCCAAGCTAAAGTTCTAAACAAAGGCAAGAATACTTGCCAATTTTCATATGCTATGCCCTAACTAATGAAGAAAAGCATTCCAAATGCCCTCTTGACCACCTTATCCATTTGTGCTGCCATTTCAGAGCAACATGGATCTAGATCCCTCTGAATGCTAATGCTTTTAAGAGTCCTGCTACTTACTGTATACTTCCTGGCTGCATTCGACCTTCCAAAGTGCATCACCTTGCATTTGTCTAGATTAAATTCCATCTGCCTTTTCTCTGCCCAAGTTTCTGGCCTATCTATCTTGCTGTATCCTCTGGCAATCCTCCTCACAACTTGCAGCTTCCCCAGTCTTTGTGTCATCTGCAATCTACCCTTCCAAAGCAACTTCTATGTTTTAATTATAGATAGACGCGAATAAGTTTGGATTGTTTTCCTTGGGGGTGGGGGAGGGTGGGGGGGGGGGGGGTGGGGACCTGATGGAGGTGTAGAAAACGATGATGGGCATAATCAGCTTATACAATTTGATAGGGTTAGCTGAAGAGTCAATAACAAGAGGGCATAATGAGTTTTGAGAAGATTTGAGAAGGACACAATTTTAAAGCGGTTTAGAAGGGATGTAAGAAGAAAGTTTTCAGAGATGGGTGGGTTCTGAAATGCACTGGAAGGATAGTTAAAGCAAGAAACCTTACAACTGTTAAAAAGTACTTGGAGGAGCACCTTAAGTGTCATAACATTCATGACAATGGGCCTACTGTGGGAAATCGGGATTAGTGTAGGTAGTTGTACTTTTTTGACAATTCAGACTTGATGGGTCGGAGGGTCTCTTCTGTACAATGTGATTCTGTGAAGCCTATCGCTGCTTTGGAAGAGAGGGTAATGTTAGGGCAGAAGACCTTGAAATAGAAAGAACACCATCAAGGGTTCTGACAACACAATGGAATATAGGACAGAAAGCTTGGTTAAAGGGAGACATACCACAAGTACCAATATGGAAAACTGTTTCATCAGAACAGATATGATAGCAATGGAGAAAGTGAAGAATGAAATTGGTTGAGAGAAAATTTTGTCATGGTAGTTGTAGGATTCACAGGACATATCGTAAACATTGGTTGGAAAAACTAGCATTGCAAATAGACAGAGAAAATGAAGGGAAGAGTCAGGCAGATAAGTCACAGTCTCAGGGAGAGAGGAGTAGCTGTCAGAGTGTTAGCCATAACAGCATTCGCAGTATGTTGCTTTTATGTACTGGGCAAGTCACATGTCCAGTGGTACAAAAAGAACACTAGCACAGGTAAATCTACAAGTTACACAAATTTATCATTTTCACAATTGAAGCAAAGTAAGTGAGGCACTATAGTTTAACAAGGTATGGTTTACTCAGCAAATAAAGAATTGTTTGCATGCAGACAACACCATGACAAATTCTCCTCCTGCTTTTAGCAATTAAACCAAAATAGACAAAATGTATATGGAAAGGTATGAACATGACAATTCCCATTCATGACAAATGCTACCTGTGTTAATTCACTAACTCCATTCCTGCTGGACACACGGACAATTTATGTTTAGCATGGCACTTACCAAGTGAGCTACTGAATCGCTGTATTTATTATTGAACTGGTTCACAAAATATTTGACTAGCCAGTAGGCATCAACGTCATTTTCCACCATCTCTTCCATTGCTTCTGCTATTGCAATAAAAACTACATCTTCTGGTTCCTGAAATGAAATTTAATGATAGCATTAGTTTTTACAGTCAGCATATCATAATATTAGCAATTTTTCTTTTAGTTATTTGACCTCAAGTTGTTATAGGCAACAAAGTTATAGGCACCCAGGTTTGATTCTATCCTCGGGCAACTACTTTGTGCGTTCTCTTTGTGCATTCTCTTTGTGTCTGCGTGAGCACCTCTGGGTACTCCAGCTTCCTCCCACAATCCAAATGTGTACCGGTTAAGTGGATTAGCCATGCTAAATCGCCCATAGCATCCAGGAATATGCAGGCTAGGTGGATTGGCCATGGGAAAACTGAAGGGTTAGACGGATGGGGGTGGAGGTGGGTCTGGGTGGGATGCTCTTTGGAGGTTTGGTGTGGAATCAATGGGCCAAATGGCATGCTTCCAAACTGTAGGGATTCTACATCAGTGAAGCTGGCAATTTGTATTACTCTTCCCTAGTTAGCCTGAGAAGGAAATGGACTCCACTTTGCAGCAAATCTTATGAAGCTTTTCAGGTCACTTCACTGAGCACCAAAAAACACGATAATCAGCGTGTCTTTGACCAGACAATGATGACAAGTTTCCTTTACTGCAGAACGTTAGTGAGTAAGTTGGAGATTTTAAAAAATTCTACAGGCAGGTTTTGTACCATTTTTCTAATGTTGACTGATAAGTTCGCTGATGTACTCAATTCAAATTTACAACGTACAAAGGTAATATATCGACTGATGACCCCTGGGTTGCTGGTGAAGTATCATTAATCATCACACTTAAGCACACTTCACTAATGAATTAACTGTAACAACGTGAAACAAAGTGAATATGATCCATAATAACAAGGTTTGACAAATCAAATGCAAGTATCCAACAAAAGCAGCACATACTAAACACAACTGACCAGTGACTGAGATGGACGACGTGGCAGTGTTCCAGACTCTAGTTGGTACATTCTGAGGTAAACCCAAACTTGTGGGGTGGAATCTTGAACAAACCGAATAACTTGTAATGCTTGCAACAAATCCTGATACTGTTCTTTCCGAAACGTCAATACAGCAGAGTGAGATTCATAGTGAGGAGGAAGAATACCTTTAACAAAATTCGGGAATGACATTGTTAGACTTAAAAAAAACCTGAAGTTATTGAATCCAAACATTTTTCCCCAATGACCTTACAAAATATTAATTTAATGATATGTTCTACTTCATATTTAAGACTGAAGATCATCATATGATAAATGCACATATTGTATTGCACAGCATCACAATGGGATTTTGTGTGTATCATGGACCTCATCTGAGCCCTCAAAACATGTGTAAGTCCAGGTAGCCCGGACCGTAACTTTGCTATTTGTTTAAGGTAAGTGTA
The DNA here is from genome assembly GCF_047496795.1 of Chiloscyllium punctatum. Classification (NCBI taxonomy): domain Eukaryota; kingdom Metazoa; phylum Chordata; class Chondrichthyes; order Orectolobiformes; family Hemiscylliidae; genus Chiloscyllium; species Chiloscyllium punctatum. The sequence continues at coordinate 39,560,531 of NC_092779.1, forward strand.
CAGTGGATATTCCCAGAGTGAATGAGCTGGTCTGACTGCCAGGTTTTAAACAGAGTCACGGAACGAAACGCAAAGAACAGAAAATAGAATACCGGATAACTTATCCTAAGAGAGAAAACCCGACTGGACTTGCTTCAGCAGCCTTTCTTTACTGAATCAAAAACTCTAATCAAAACGAAGGCTACCCACTCCCCTTTGATGACACCTTTTTTTTAAAGACATGAAAGCATTAGGCTGGAGGCATTATCTGTTAGGGGTAAATAACAGCCCCAATAAACCTTTCAAACCCAGCCTACTTGCAGCCTGGCCAATTACCCCCTCCCTGGGAAAAAAAAATTGAGGGCATAGTAACCTTGTAAAAAAGACCAGCATTGTGACGCTAGCTAGTCAAGAATCACGTACAATGTTATTTTTCAGCCTTCTTTCAGAGGCACCAACATGCGTCAGTTCAAATTCAGCTCCAGAGAATGCAGATGATGTAATAATGTTTCTCACTACTAGGTTTGTGACCATTTTCTGAATTTTGGAAAAAGTCTCATTCACAACACATTCGTATCACTCACAAACATAGCAAGTGATACAATAGGGAACAAAATAACAGCGGCCCTAAAGAAGTCTAGGAAGTGTGGGGGCAAGTTAAGAACACAATTAAGACAGCAAAGAAATGCATGAGAAATGCTGGAAGGTAAAATAGAGAATCGCAAGAAATTCAACAATATTAAAGACAATAAAAGACCAAGGGGGCAACTGCATTTAAAAGTGAATAAAAGTCCAGGACTGGGATAAGTATATTGCAGATTGCTGTAGAAGATCAGGAAGGAAATTACAGGAGTCCTGATCCAAATCTTTAACTCTTATCTGGCAAGAGCAGAGGTGCCAGAGGAAGAGTGGCAGCGATAGACCATGCAGCTACAGACTAATTTCAGTGATACAGAAATGATTATAGAAAATAGTGTCGGAGAAAATGTACCACCATTTAGACAAGCAAGATTTGATCAGGGATAGTCAGCATGGCTTTTCCAGAGGGATATTTGTCCTAATTGTCTTAGTTCTTCTTGGTCTACCATTTTTCTCCACAGTTGCTAAATTATCAGACAGTCTGTACAACATACAGCATCAGATAAATGAGCAGAAATTTCCTCCAATTAGATACTTGGAAGACTGAAGCGGTTGTTTTTGGTCCTCACACCAAGCTCTATTCCCCTAGTTACAGACTTCACTCCTCTCCCTGGCTAACATCTGTGATTGGGCTAGTCTGCTTGTAACCATTGATTCATAACAGACACCCATTCACATCATCACAAAGATGGTCTATTACCAGTTGGATTTAATTCGTCTCAGCTCATCTCAAACCTGATCATGCCTTTGTTACTATCCAATTTAACTATACCAACACATTCCTGGTCAACCTCCTACATTCCACCCTCTGTGAACTTGAGGTTAACCAAAACATTGCTATTCTTGTCTTAATTCATTGAAGGCCCATTCAATCAAACATTTTGGCTCTCCATCGATACCTTGATTTTGCAACTCTCATTCTCATTCACAATCCCTCCATGACCATATCACTATAATTATCTCAGCTTCACTACCTCACTTTCATTCTTCACAATGATCTTTCAAACCTAATTCTTCAAGCTCATGTTTGGTCACCTGACTGAATATCTACTTCTGTTGCTTGGTATCTGTTTGTTTTATAACATAAAAGTATCCCTAGGTGCTAAAGGAGGTAAATATAAGAGATCTCTCCGCAATTTATCAAAACTCCAGTAGTATCCCAGCAATTTTAGACTCATAGTAACATGGCAAGAAAGTATGCACCGCCAAGTTGGTATTTAATTCTTTATGACATACATTTTGCTGCAGATCTGGCTGGACAACACAAAGAACCATTTGGTCCTTCTCTGCCACTATTCCCAGATCATCCCAGAATGCAAAGTTAACATCAAAGCCTCCAAAGCAAACTATTTTCTTAATCTTCTATATGCCTACACTCTCACCTTGAACAACAACAACAATGGACATTTTTCCATTATTATAACCAGCTGCTTCAAACTCTCTTCCTAAACCGCTGGGTCAAACTTACTAGGGTCATGTGTTGGCAATCAAGCCCCACTATTTCCATTGTCATCATAAAATATGAAGCTTTTATGAAAGTATGCAAAAATTCCCCAATTTTCCCAAATTCTCCTTTCTTTTAGACCCAACTTGACAAAAAGAATGGACCTTAAAAATTAACTGCTATTCATTACAAAATCATGAACCATTCTCATATAACTTTACTAGTTAAAACTTGAACCCCTCTTGTCTCACTCTACAGATATGGACAGTGCAAATACAAAATGGGCAGAGGGAACAAAAGAAGCCAGTTCATTAGGCCCTGTCCACAGGATTCGTTGCGATGACCTCTATGGCTTATCAGGATGTGTTACTCCTCAATATTCTTTCGCTGGGTAATTTCACTGGCTTGCAGGAGCCACAAAGTGACTGGTTCACCATTACCAAGCATCTGAGTTACTAGTTAAAAGGCATAGTTACAGCAACCAGGCTTGAGGGTTTTTTTTAAACTACAGAGACAGACACAACACCTTCCTTTTCGGAGGTCAGATGGTTTCTGACCAAAATTTCATACTACAGTCTTTTCAACTATCTGGGAACCAGTGATAGATGTTGACAGGCAGAAGGACTTTATCATTAACAACTGATTACCATTCGATAGCAATCAGCTATTTGTTGCCAGCCATATCTTCCTTTATATACACTGCCTGTCTTTAGTAACTGTCCGCTATTACTTGAACAAACAACAACATTCCAGTAGTACATTGCTATAATGAACTTGCTACTAAAATGTGCAAAGTCAAAAATCACATGACACCGGGTTATAATCAAAGAGGTTTATTTGAAACCACAGGCTTTTGGAGCTCTGCTCCTTCTTCAGGTACTAGTGAGAGAATACATTGGACACAGAATTTATAAGTAAAAGGACAAACGGTCATACAACTGATGCAAATGTACTGAACAAACCTAGAAGGCTGTTAAATCTTTGATCAGAATGGAGATGTAGGTTTTGATTGATTAACATGTAAATCCCAGAATTTCTTTCAAGTCACTGCCCTGAGCTAACTTCAGGTTTAAATCAATGTAAAAGAGGTGACATCTCCGGTCAAATTAAGTATTTCAGGTGTGAGTCCTTGTAGACAGTCAGTCAATGTGGCATTTTATAAATTCCTACTTTAAAAATAAAACCAGTCGGACTCCAGGTTAAGACACAGACAGATTTAAAACAAGGCTTCACACCTAAAATGCATTGTCTGACCTGAGCTGTCACCTTTTTTATATTGATCAAATCTGAAGTTAGCTCAGGGCAGGGACTCAAAAGAAATTCTGAGATTTACATATTAAATCAATCAAAGTCTGCATGTCCACTCTGATTAAAGACTTACCAGCCATCTAGGTTTGTTCAATACATTCGCATCAGTTATATGACTCTTTGATCTTTTACTTATGAATTCTGTGACCAATGTATTCTCTGTCACTAGCACCTAAAGGAGTGGGGCTCCGAAAGCTTGTGGTTTCAAATAAACCTTTTGGACTAAAACCTGATGTCCTATGATTTTTGACTGTTCGCTCCAGTCCAATGTTGGCACCTCTACATTATGACTAAAAGTGCAATAATCTTTTCCAGAAATCTTTTTTTTTAATATAAAGTTCTTTGCCCACTTTGATCCAAAATCAAAAATGCATAATAAAAAGATACATTGTAACCCCTGAACATGCAATTGTCTTTGATTTCTCACACCCCCTCAGAGATCATATTGTATATCAGACAAAGCATTTGCTCGTTTGATCCCACTCCCACTAGAGTATACACTACTTAATTTCTTCTGGCTTGCACATTTATGGACATAGTTGATGGTTCTTGGTCCTCACCTTTTACCCCTTCACTTTCAAATCTACAATGTTCACCTCTTCTCACAAACCCAAGCTTTGATCTCTTCATCCTTACAAATTTTAATTCCAATACCCTTTTCTTCCACAAAGTCTTTGAGCCTGTCATTACCTCTCAAATCCATGCATGTTTCTGTTTAAATCCTCCAATCAGGTTTCCACTCTACCACAGTATTAATTTGACTTTCATCAAAATTACAAATAGTATGTGACTGTGTCTCAGGTCAACTGTTCCTTACAGCTGTGGTTAACTCCATTATCTTTCTCTCCCACTCCTCCATCTTCATGCATCTGGGATGAGGCTATTCAAGGCTGCTTCAGACAGTGTGCACGTGACCCAAAGATCTTACTATTTCTCATCTATATGCTACCTCTCAACATCACCCAAAACACTGCATGCTTTTCCACACATTCATTGACAGCACCTGGCTCCACCTCAGCACCACCACACACAACTATTTTTGAAGAAGAAACTTCCTATGACTAAATAGTAAGAACACTATGGACACTACTTAGGGGATGGGAATCAAAGCCACATGTCTGAGAGGGGGGTCAGTTGCAGATGGGGCAGTGACAGGATGTATTGAATCTATCAGGAAGGTTTCTTACGCGATGAAACAAAGGGGTCGGTTAAAGAGTGTCTGTTTTAATGCAAGGAGTGTCTGAAATAAGAGTGACGATCTTAGAGCATGGATCAGTACTTGGGGCTACGATGTTGTGGTCATAACAGAGACGCGCGTTTCACAGGGGCAGGAATGGTTGCTTGATGTTCCAGGGTTGAGAACATTTAAAAAGAACAGGGAGGGTGGAAAAAAAGAGGAGGGGGTATAGCATTGCTGATCAGAGAGCAACCTACAGAAACAAAGGTTGTTGAGGAAGGTTTGTGGACTGAGTCAGGATAGGTGGAAGCTAGGAACAGCAAGGGATCAGTCACCGCACTGGGGGTTTTCTACAGACCACCTGAAGAACTCAGACAGGCAGATTTTGGAAAAATGCAGAAGTAGCAGGGTTGTTTTTATGGGTGATTTCAACTTTCCCAATATCAACTTGAACTTAGCAAGTGTAGATGGTTTGGATGGAGCCATTTTTGTCAGGTGTGTTCAGGAGGGTTTCCTTACTCAGTATGTAGATAGAGTGACGAGGGGAGAGGCCAGTTTGGATTTGATGCTTGGCAACGAGCCAGGACAGGTGTCAGATCTCGTGGTGGAGAGCACTTTGGTGAAAGTGATCATAACTGCCTCACATTAAGCATAGCCTTAAAGAGTGAAAGGAGCAGTTACCGAGGGAAGATATTTAATTGGGGAAAAGGAAATTATGACGCTATAAGACAGGAGTTGGGAAGTACAGACTGGGAGCAATTGTCCACACAAAGGGCACAGCAGACATGTGGAGACTATTTAAGGAGCAGTTGCTGTGAGTGATGCACAAATTTGTTCCTCTCAGTCAGGTAAGAAGGGGTAAGATTAAGGAACCTTGGATGACGAGAACAGAGGAACCTCCCGGCAAAAGGAAGAAGACAGCTTACGTAAGGTGGAGGAAACAAGGATCTAGCACAGCATTAGAGGATTACAGGCTTGCTAGAAAGGAGCTCAGAAATGGACTGAGGAGAGCCAGGAGGGGCATGATAAAGGCTTGGCAAGAAGGATTAGGGAGAACCCAAAGGCATTTTACTCATACGTGAGGAATAAGAGAATGGTCAGGGAGAAGATCAGGGATAGCGGAGGTAATTTGTGCGTGGTGTTTGAGCAGATAGGGGAAGCCCTAAATGAGTTTTTTGCTTCGGTTTTCACCAAGGAAAGGGAACTTGTTGTAAATGGAAACTTTGAGGAGCTGGGATGCAGTCTGGACCTGATGAAGTTGATGTTCCGGGAAATTTTGGAAAATATTAAGATTGATAAGTCCCCAGGGCCAGACCAGATTTATCCGAGGCTGCTCCGGGAAGTGAGAAAGGAGGTTGCTAATCCGCTGGCGAGGATATTTGCCTCCTCACTCTCCACAGGAGTCATACCGGAGGATTGGAAGGAGGCGAATGTTATTCCTCTTTTCAAGGAGGGTAACAGGGAAATCCCTGGCATAGGTCTGTGGTCAGCAAAGTTGTGGAAAGAATTCTGAGGGATAGGACTCATGACTATTTGGCAAAGCATAGTGGGATTAAAGACGGTCAGCATGGCTTTGTGAAGGGCAGGTCACGCCTCACAAATGGAGTTCTTTGAGGAGGTGACAAGACAGGTCGACGAAGGTGGATGTGGTGTATATGGACTTCAGGAAGGCATTTGATAAGGCTCCCATGGTAGGCTCATTCATAAAGTCAGGAAGTATGGGATACAGGGAGATTTGGCTATCTGGATTCCGAGTTGGCTAGCTGACAGAAGGCAGAGAGTGGTTGTAGATGGAAAGTATTCTGCCTGGAGGTCAGTCCCACACGGCACTGTTCTTGGGCCTCTGCTCTTTGTAGTTTTTATAAATGACTTGGATGAGGAGGTTGAGGGGTGGGTTAGTAAATTTGCAGATGACACAAAGGTTGGAGGTGTCATCGATAGTATACAGGGCTACTGTAGGCTGCAGCGTAACATAGACAGGATGCAGAGCTGGGCTGAGAAATGGCAGATGGAATTCAACCTGGGTAAATGTGAAGTGATGCATTTTGGAAGGTATAACTCGAATGCTGAATATAGGATTAAAGACAGGATTCTTGGCAGTGTGGAGGAACAGAGGGATCTGGGTGTGCAAGTACATAGATCTCTCAAAGTTACCACCCAAGTGGATAGGGTTGTTAAGAAAGCTTGTGGTGTTTTAGCTTTCATTAACAGGGGGATCGAATTTAAGAGCCGCGAGGTTTTGTTACAGGTCTACAAGTCCCTGTAGAAAACTTGTCACTAGGATACATGAACACCAACTAGCCACCAGAAGACATGAACCACTATCACTAGTCTCCACACATACAGACAAAGAAGGACACCACTTTGACTGGAATAACACACAGGACAGGCGAAACAACCACACACACCCCAATTCTTAGAGGCATGGCATTTTAACCAGAACTCCATCAATAAACACATCGACTTAGATTCCATCTACCTTCCCTTGAAAAAAAGAACTGGAAATTGCATCACCCACCTTAAGAAAGCAAGATCTATAAACAGAGAGGCGGGACACCACCAGCACTTCACCGGAGACTCTCACTGATGATGTTATCTCATCATGATGATGAAACATCTGAAAACAAACCTTCCAGCTCAGCGAGCTAACTTACATACTTATCTTGCATCTTACTAGCTACTGGTTTAAGGCTAAACCAGATTGAGTGCTGCATTTGATCCTGAGATGAGCTTTTGATCATAGATTGCCAGATGCTGTGCCCAAATCAGTGTTTTTTAAAATGATCTCCTTAATTAATTTATGAATGGCTGTCACCAGCAGTCCTGTTTGTGGATTTTGGGAAGGAGGTAGAAGTGAGCTATGCAGTCAGGGGAGTTCACCAGATTAAATGAGGTTAGTGATTGCACTGGACACTTACTTGCACTTCACTCACTCTAGTCTACTGCATACGCTGCTCACAATGTGGTCTCCTCTACATGAGGAAAACAAAGCATAGACTGGGTGACCGCTGCGCAGAACACCCATGTTCTGTCTGCAAAAAAGACCCAGAAGCTTCCGGTTTCCTGGCCAACGTCTCTGTCTCAGGCTTGCTGCAGTGCTCCAGCACAGGTCAGCGCAAGCTGGAAGAACAGCACCTCGTTTTTCATTTGGGAATTTTCAGCCTCTGGACTTAATGTCAAGTTCAACAATTTTAGGGCTTGAGGCACCTTCTCCCATACCCTTACCCCAAACCAGGCTTTGTTATCACATGGTCTACTATTACACACAACCCATTGTTAGTCACAAATAGCCCCCATTAGTAGCTATTAGTTCTCCTAGGCTGATTGTTAAGTCCCCAGCTTTCTTCACGCTCTTTGGGCTCTATCGCCACCTATCATTTACTTATTACCACCCCTCCCTACCCTTTCTTCTGCATGAAAACCAACTTTTCCCTAGCTACCATCAGTTTGGAGGAAGGGTCACTGGACCAGAAAGGGCAGGTGATGGGCTCGTGATATTATCACTGGACTGTTAACCCAGAGACTCAGATACTGTTCTGAGCAAATGGTGGAATTTGAATTCAACAGAAATCTGGAATTAAGAGTTTAATGATGACCATGAATCCATTGTTGGAAAAACCCATCTGGTTCACTAATGGTTCTTCAGGTAAGCTGCCATCCTTACCTGGTCTGGCCTACATATGACTCCAGACCCACAGCAATAAATGCTGGTGTAGCCAGCCACGTCGTCATCCCAGGAACGATGAAAGAAAACAAAAACCTGAAACGTTAACTCTGTTTTCTCTCTACCGATGCTGCCAATTCTGCTGAGTTTTTCCACCAATTTCTGTTTTTGTTTCTGATTTCCAGCATATGCAGTTCTTTTAGTTCTTACCTCATGAAAGTAAGCTTGGCCTGTCCAAATTTTCCCTACAAGACATCCACTCATTCAATGTATCAGTCTGAACCACTTATACCACATTTCCATCCATCCTAAATAAGGAAACAAAACTGTACACAGTATTTGAGACCATCTCACCAATGCGCTGTATAGCTGAAGCACAACCTCTTTACACTATACTAATTCCCCCTTGTAATTAAGGATAGTACTTCATGAGCCTTCATAATCACCTGCATACCAATGTGTTGTGATTCGTGCATTACAATACCTAGATCCATCCTAGTTGGATTGCTTCAATCAATTTCCATTTAAATAATACTTTGCTTTCTCAATCTTCCTAGCAAAGTGAACAACTCCATCCACGTTATTCTTACCCACTCACTTAACAGGGTTGTAGACTGTTATAGATTGGTTGGCATTTTCATAACATATACTACTTTATGTTATTTGCAAATTTATCCACCTTGCCTTGGATCCCCTCATCTAAGTACTGATATAAATTTTAAGTTGGGCCTAGCATAAACTCCTGCAGAAGCCCACTCATCATATCCTGCCAATCTGAGAAAGATGTATTTATGCATTCTCTATGTAACAAAACCTGAAATATTTATAAGCTTTAGCCACAATACACATACTAAGGCTGTCAATGCAAACTATAATATCATTTAGACATACCAAGCAATACTTTCCATACAAGGACGCGATACATGGAGGGAAGAGGATAACGTTGAGCAAAAGTGCAGAGCTTCTCAACATCTGCAAAATACAGAATTGACATGAAGTTTGCAAAGCTTAATTTGTTAACGCCACTAATTTACACAAAAGACAGCATATCACCTGAATAATAAGAAAATATTTTATTTTTCACTCCAAGAACAAGATTAGAATCTCAGAGTGCTACAGGTTCCACAATTAAGTGCATGCCAGACAAGGGGTATAAGACAACAGACCATTTTACCATTAGATTCAATTTTAGAGAACATAATAGCAGTCATATCACTAGACTAAAAACTGACAGTTCAAGAGCTTAAATCTCACCATGATAGATTGTGGAACTCAATCAAATCAGCCAAAACATGGCAAGAATGAGAAATATTGAGTAAATCAGCTGTTAGCCTGTAGTAAAAAGTCTTATCGATTAAGTAAACTCTTTCAGGGAAGAAAACCTACCACGGCTCTCCAGACTGGTCCACATACAAGTCCTGTTGCACACAATGCGGCTGACTTAGTGTGGAACTGTATTCCAGAAGAGTATGGTGTTTTTCCTCCTGGGGCGGCAGGGGTTTGGTGGTGGTAGTGATGAGACAGCCCCATTACCCTGACATCCACAGTTGACTGGAGAATACTGTGAATAAATTCCCACAACCACAGCTGATAGTGCTTAAACACTGAGTCTATAATAACTAGCTCTTGGGATCCTTTTGTGGTGCAGTGACAGGTTCCCTACCACTGAACCAGGAAGCCTGTGTTCAACTCCCACCTGCTACAGAGGTGTGTAGCACCATCTCTGAATAGGTTGATTCAAAAAAATAGATTAAATTAAAGAAAAAGACCTTTCTGAAACTAACTGTTGAAAGAATACAAGGAAGAAGTCAATTAATTTAAACTGGTTGCCAACCATTTAAAAGACTGTGATCATTGTATCAGAATATTCCGGATGATGAAGAATGAGACCTAAATTCAGAGAACCCCAGATGTACACGAGGGATACTGACAACGAGGGGCTTAATGCAGAAACAGGGCTTAAAACATCAGAAGTTTAATGCAATACATAATGTGCAAGGAAAGGAAATTGAAAAGGAAATTAGGAGATCAGAAAAGGCCATGAAAGGCTACTGGTGGAAAATTGTCAGTTTTTTAACATGTACATTAAGGATAAAAGGATAACTAGGGCAACAGTAGGGCCATTAAGGACTATGTTGATATTCAGTGCGTGGAGCCAGAGGACATAGGTAGATTTCTAAATGAATACATTGCATCAATTCAATAGTGAGAGGGTTGATATAGGTATAAAAAGCAGGGAGAAGAACTGAGAGATAAATTAACAAAATCAGCACAGGAAGGGAGGAGGTAGTGAGTGATCTGGCAGGCTTAAAAGAAAATAAATCTCCAGGTCTGGATGAAAAGTATCCTAGGCTACTGAATGAGGCAAGGGAAGAAATAACAGGGGCACTGGCAATAGATTTTTAACACCTCTCTGGCCACAGGAGAGGTGCAAAGGACTGGCACTGCAATTTAAGAAGAGAGTAAGGGATAAGTAAGGAAACTACAGGTCAGTCTGTCTCACCTCTGTGGTGGGCAAACTACTGGAAGCAATTCTGAGGGACAGAATTAATCTGCAACTGGAGAGGTAAAACAGTCTAAAACAGTCAGCAGGGTTTTGTTAAGGGAGGTACTTCATTGAATTTTTCAAGGAGATGATCAACTGTGTAGATAAGGACAATGCATTTGACATAGTCTGCATGGTCTTCTGCAAAACTTTTGATAAGATGATAGTAGGAACCCCAGAATATAAGGAAATTTGGCTAATTGGACCAGGAAGCAAACAGTGATGGTCAAGTAGTGTTTTTGTGACTGGAAACCTGGTACAATGGGGTGCCACGGATATCAGCGTTGGGGCCCTTGTTGTTGTAGTATTTATATGTGATTGAGATTTGAGTGTTGAAGAATTGATCAGTTAACTTCACAGATGTGACAAGAATTGGTGGGGTGGTAAATAATGAGGAGGATAGCCTTACGTAACAAGATAAAAACAGATTGGTCAGATGGTCTGATCACTGGCAAATGGAATTCAATCCAGATAAGTCAGTGGACCACTTGGGCAGGAGGACAAACAAGGTATGGGAACATATGATGAATGACAGAATCCTGGGAAGGACTAAAGATCGGAGAGACCTTGGTGTGCATGTCAAGCGGTCTCTTAAAGTAGCGTTACAAGTAGAAAATATAGTTAAGAATGCCTATCCACGTGATGATGTGGAGGTGCTGGGGTTGGACTGAGATGGGCAAGGTCAGAAATTACCCGATACCAGGGTATAGGGTTATCTGAAATCACAAGCTTTTGGAGCGCTGCTTCTTTATAAGGCAAAGTAAAGGGAAGCACTATAGGAACAGAATTTATAGACAGGTCAAAAGATCTTACAAATGGCGTGGGTATCAACAGGCTAAATAATAAGTCTCAGCAGGTGACCAAAAGTGTCAGATGGTGAGAGTAAAGAGTCAACAGCTGAATAGCAAGTGAAGGGATGACGTGGGTTTCTCAGGGGCAGGAATGGTTGCTGGATGTTCCAGGGTTTAGAACATTTAAAAAGAATAGGGAGGGGGGAAAAGAGGAGGGGGTGTAGCACTGCTAATCAGAGAGGGTATCACAGCGACAGAAGTTACCATTGTCGAGGAGGGTCTGCCTACTGAGTCAGTATGGGTGGGAAATTAGGAACAGTAAGGGAGCAGTCACCTCATTAGGGGTTGACTACAGGCCGCCCAGTAGCAGCAGGGAGATTGATAGGTCGGCAGGGTTGTTGTAACGGGTGACTTTAACTTTCCCAATATTGATTGTAACCGCCTTCGAGCAGATGGTTTGGAAGAAGCTGTTTTTGTAAGGTGTGTTTAGGAGGGTTTCCTAACTCAGTACGTTGACAGGCTGACGAGGGGAGAGGCCATTTTGGATTTGGTGCTCGGTAAGGAGCCGGGCAGGTGTCAGATCTTGCAGTGGGAGAGCATTTTGGTGATAGTGACCACAACTGCCTCACATTCTATATAGCTATGGAGAATGAGAGAAGCAGGCACAATGGGAGGATAGTTAATTGGGGAAAAGGAAACTATGATGCTATCAGACGTGAGTTGGGAAGCATGGACTGGGAGCAATTGTTCCATGGAGGGCACATGTGGAGACTGTTTAAGGAACAGTTCTTGCGAGTGATACATGTGTTCCACTGAAACAGGCAAGAAGGGGCAAGATAAAGGAACCTTGGATGACGAGAGTGGATGAGCTTCTCACCAAAAGGAAGAAGGCAGCTTACGTAAGGTGGAGGAAGACAGGGTCTTGCTCAGCTCTGGAGGATTACAGGCAGGTGAGGAAAGAGCTCAAAAATGGTCTGAGGAGAGCCAGCAGGGGGCACGAAAAAGGCTTGGCAGGAAGGATTAGGGAGAATCCAAAGGCATTTTATACGCATGTGAGGAATAAGAGAATGATCATAGAAAGAGTAGGGCCAATCAGAGATAGCATAGGGGACTTGCGTATAGAGTCTGAGGTGGTAGGGGAAGCCCTAAATGAGTTTTTTGCTTCTGTCTTTACTAAAGAAAAGGACCTCGTAGTGAATGAAACCATTGAGGAGCAGGTGTGCATGCTGGAACAGATAGAGATTGAGGAAGCTGATGTGCTGAAAATTTTGACAAACACAAGTCACCAGGGCCAGACCAGATTTGTCCTAGGCTGCTTTGGGAAGCAAGAAATGTGATTGCCTCGCCACTTGCGAAGATCTTTGCATCCTCGCTCTCCACTGGAGTCGTCCTGAGGACCAGAGGGAGGCAAATGTAATTCCTCTCTTCAAGAAAGGAAATAGGGAAATCCCCGGCAATTACAGACCAGTCAGTCTAACGTCTGTTATCTGCAAGGTGTTAGAAAGGATTCTGAAGGATAGGATTTATGACCATCTGGAAGAGCATGGCTTGATTAAATGCAGTCAGCACGGCTTTGTGAGGGGTAGGTCATGCCTCACAAACCTTATCGAGTTTTTTGAGGATGTTACTAAACAAGTTGATGAGGTTCGAGCAGTGGATGGGGTGTATATGGACTTCAGCAAGGCATTTGATAAGGTTCTCCATGGTAGGCTCGTTCAGAAGGTCAGGAGGAATGGGATACAGGGAGATTTAGCTGTCTGGATACAGAATTGGCTGGTCGACTGAAGACAGCGAGTGGTAGTGGAAGGAAAGTATTCTAGGAGAAAGTGAGGACTGCAGATGCTGGAAATCAGAGCTGAAAAATGTGTTGCTGGAAAAGCACAGCAGGTCAGGCAGCATCCAAGGAGCAGGAGAATCGACGTTTCGGGCATAAGGAAAGTATTCTGCCTGGAAGTCAGTGGTGAGTGGTGTTCCACAGGGCTCTGTTCTTGGGCCTTTACTCTTTGTAATTTTTATTAGTGACTTGGATGAGGGGATTGAAAGATGGGTTAGCAAGCTTGCAGACGACACAAAGGTTGGAGGTGTCGTTGACAGTATAGAGGGCTGTTGTAGGCTGCAGTGTGACATTGACAGGATGCAGAGATGGGCTAAGATGTGGCAGATGGAGTTCAACCTGGATAAATGCGAAGTGATGCATTTTGGAAGGTCAAACTTGAAAGTTGAGTACAGGATTAACGATAGGATTCTTGGCAGTGTGGAGGAACACCAGGATCTTGGTGATCCCTTAAAATTGCCACCCAAATGGACAGGGTTGTTAAGAAAGCATATGGCGTTTTGGCTTTCATTAACAGGGGGAGTGAGTTTAAGAGCCGTGAGATCTTGTTGCAGCTCTATAAAACTTTGGTTAGACCGCACTTGGAATACTGTGTCCAATTCTGGTCGCCCTATTATAGGAAAGATGTGGATGCTTTGGAGAGGGTTCAGAGGAGGTTTACCAGGATGCTGCCTGAAATGGAGGGCTTATCTTACGAAGAGAAGTTGACTGAGCTCGGACTTTTTTCATTGGAAAAAAGAAGAAAGAGAGGGGACCTAATTGAGGTATACAAGATAATGAAAGGCATAGATAGAGTTGATAGCTAGAGTCTTTTTCCCAGGGCAGAAATTGTTAACATGAGGGGTCATAGTTTTAAGCTGTTTAGTGAAAGGTATAGAGGGGATGTCAGAGGTGGGTTCTTTACGCAGAGAGTTGAGAGAGCATGGAATGCATTGCCAGCAGCAGTTGTGGAAGCAAGGTCACTGGGGATATTTAAGAGACTGCTGGACATGCATATGGTCACAGAAATCTGAGGGTTCGTACATTAGGTTTACCTTCCGTGAGGATCAATGGTCGGCACAACATCGTAGGCTGAAGGGCCTGTTCTGTGCTCTACTGTTCTATGTTCTATGACCTGATTAGATTCCCTAATGTGGAAACAGGCCCTTTGGCCGAACCAGTCCACACCAACCCTTCAAAGTGTAACCAATCCAGACCCATTTCCCTCTGACTAATGACCTAACACTATGGGCAATTTGGCATGGGCAATTCACCTGACTGCACATCTTGAATTGTGGGAGGAAGCCGGAGCACCCAGAGGAAACCCATGCAGACAAGGGGAGAATGTGCAAACTCCACACAAACAGTCACCAGAGGCTGGAATCGAACCTGGGACCCTGCTGCTGTGAGGCAGCAGCGCTAATCACTGAGTCACCATGCCACCCATGATTAATTGAGGCAGAAATATAATTAGGAAAAATTAAAAAATAAAATGGTGCTGAAGACAAACCAAATGGCTGGAATAACATGACAGGTGTGAGTTGCATGCTGAGGATCTAAGCAAACAAACAAGAAATCCAAAACTGTACAAACTAATTAAGGTAGAGAAATCATAAGTTATCAAGGTGATGGTGTCAAAACAGGACAGTAAGGAAGATTTTACAGATATGGCGTAGTTACACGTATCACAACACGAACCCAAGAACACAGTTAAGACAATCTTCATGGGTACGGAACTTGGCTATCAGTTTCTGCCGGCTGATCCTGCGTTGTTGTATACCTCAAAGGTCGCCTTGGAGGACACTTACCTAAAGATCGGAGGCTGAATGTACCCACATGATGCACTGCAGAAAATCACGGAGGCTCCTTAAAGAGCATCTTACAAACCGTTGCTCATTCCATCTAGAAAGTCAAAGGCAGCAGATACATGGGAACACTATCACCTGCAGGTTTCCCGTCAAGCCACTCACCATCCTGACTTGGAAATACATTACCATCCTTTCACTGTCTTTGGGTCAAAATCCTGGAATATGTTAACATATCGTGAGATCTACCTACAGCAACATGGACTGCAGTGGTTGAAGGTAGCTCACCACCAACTTCTTCAGGGCAACTAGAAATGGCCAAAAGGTACTGACTCAACCAGCAAAACCCACTTCACTGGAGTAATTTTTTTTAAAAAATGAAATGATTGCGTTTATTAGCCGAGACATAGAGCTTCAAAGCTGGGAGGTTTTGCTGGAATTGTACAAGATGTTGGTTCAACCACAGCTAGAGTTCTGTGTGCAATCTGGAAACCACATTAGGAGAGATGTAATTGCAATGGAAAAGGTATGAAGGAGATTTACTAGAATAGTACCTACACTACCGAATTGTAATTATGAAGAAAGGTTAGACAAACTGGATTGCCTTCCTTGGAGCAGAGAGGACTGAGGAGGCAGGTTGAGATGTATGAAACTGAGGGGCACAGACAGGAAGGACCTTTTCCTCTTGCTGGAGGGATCAATGACCAGGGCATAGATTTAAGGTAAGGAGCAGGAAGTTCCAAGGGGATGAGAGAAAATATCTTTTCATTCAGAGGATGGTGGGAATCTGGAAGTCACTGCCTGTAGCTGGTAGAAGACAGGAACCCTCATAACATTTAAGAAGTATTTAGAAAGGTACTTGCAAGCTAAGGCATATGTTTATGCATATGGACCAAGTTTAGTACTTGTTTTGAACTGGTGTAGACTGGATGAACTGAAGGACCTTTTTCTGTGTTGTAGACCTCTAATCCAGAATGAAAAAAAATCAATTAGCAGAGAGCAGACTTCAAATGGGGCAATCGCTGAGGTACGAACGACAGGGGAGGGAACTCAGTCCCTAGAAAGATTCAAAATTGATAGGATTGAAATGTTGGACAGAGTTTTGGTACGTAAAGTTGACATGACACCGGTCCAAACGAGATACAACCAAGAATTTTGAGTGGAAATTACAGGGGCACTGACCACAACATTTCAGCCTTCCCTTAACTCAGGGTAGATGCAAAAAAAGTGGAAAATTGCAGATATTAAGGCCTTGTTCAATGAAGGTTGTAAGGATAAGTCCAGCAATTATTGACCAATTTAGCTTCCGTGGTGGGAAAGCTTCTAGTGACACTTTTTGGAGAATTAGTAGTTACATGGAGAAAATGGTGGAATGATTAGGAAAAATTTAATTAACTTCATAGAGTTTTTGCAAGAGGTAACAGAAAGACTTAATGAGGACAATGTTATTGATGTGGTGTATTGAACTTTCAAAAGCCACACAGACTTGAGGCAAGTCACACAATAACATTTAAAAGGTATTTGGACAAATACATGGATAGGAAATTTCAGAAGGATATGAGCTAAACACAGGAAACAGGGTTAGCAGGGATGGACATGTTGGTCAGCATGGACCAGTTTGGGCCAAAGGACTGTCTGCAGGCTGTAGGACTCTATGACTCTCAGTTATAGGTCATGGGATTAAAGAGTTAGTAGAAACATGAATAAAAAACACTGGCTGAGTGATTGTAACAGAAGGTAATACATATTTTTCAGGATAGAGGAAGATTTGTAGCCGAGTTCCTGAATGTTTGATATTGGGACATTTCCCATGGTAGATATTTTCCTGACATATATTAATGTTTTGATCTTGATGCACAGGGTACAATTTCAAAATCTGCAGATGACAAACTTGGAAGGATTGCAAACAGTAAGGAGGACAATGTAGAAGGATATAGATAAGTAGGTGGAGTGGAGAGATGAGTTTCAGTGCAGTGAAGTGTGAGGTGATGCTTTTTATACACATTTGTAGGGCAACACAATGGCTCAATAGGTAGCGCTGCTGCCTCACAGCACCAGGGAGCCAAGCTCGATTCCACCCTTGGGCAACAGTCTGTGTGGAGTTTGCACATTCTCCCAGTATCTGCATGGGGGTTTCCTCCAGGTACTCCAGTTTCCTCCAACAGTCTAAAGATTTTCAGGTCAGGTGGATTGGCCATGTTAAATTACCCTTGGTGTCCATGGATGCACTAGCTCAGTGGATTAACCATAGGAAATGTGGGATTACAGAATGGATTAACCATAGGAAAATGGAGAGAGCGCAGAAGGTTTATACAAGAATGGTTCCAGGGACATGAAACTTTAGTTTTACGGATAGATTTAAGAAATCGGGACTATTCTCCTTGGAAGTATGACAGAGGTGTTCTTGAGTAGGCTGGTTAGACAGGGAGAAACTGTTATTGCTCATAACAGAACAAGAGGGCATAGATTTAAAGTGATCTGTACAAGAAGGGCAAAATAAAGAAAAAAAATTTCGCTTAGCTTAGTTAAGGCACGGAATACACAGCCTGGAAGTATGATCGAGTCAGGTTCAAGAGGGCCCTAGTGATTATCATCTGAAACATTCATGAGGGCACTGATGATTACTTAAATAAAAATAAAGTGCAAGGGTATGGCGAGAAAACAGATAGGCACTATGTAATGAGGCTAATTTAATGAGCCGGTGCAGGTACATTGGGCTAAATGGACTCCTTCTGTGCCCTAACACTTCTGGGATTCTGTGAAACGCTCGGTGGGTTTCATATCTGCTAGGTCATCACAATGGGTTTTGCTTTGCTATCTTAGACTGGACCTCAGTTGGAGCTAGATGAACACCTGCGAGAGCAATAGGAACAGCAGATGCAGAAGTAGTATGCCATAGTTGTGGGATTGTTCACCGAGCTGGGAAGTTGAGTTGCAGACGTTTTGTTCCCTTTCTAGGAGATATCCTCAGTGCTTTGGAGCCTCCTGTGAAACGCTGCTGTACTGTGCCTTGTGGAATTTATTTGGTTTCATTCCTGCTGCTTCTGGTTGCCAGTTACACTTGTTTGTTACAGTGGTTGGTATACTGGGTTTAGGTTAATGTTTTTATTGATGGTGTCCATGGCTGAGTGCCATGCCTCGAGAAATTCTCTGGCTGTCCTCTGTTTAGCTTGTCCTATAATTGCTGTGTTGTCCAAGCGAAACTTGTGGTTCTTGTCGCCTGTCTGTATGGTTATCAGAGACAGCTGGTCATGGCGATTAGTGGCTAGTTGGTGTTCATAGATGCGGATTGCTAGTTGTCTGCCTGCTTGCCTTAGATAGTGACCCTTGCAGTCTTTGCATAGAATCTTGTAAACTACACTTGTCTTACACATGATAGGTATAGGGTCTTTTGTTCTGGTGAGTTATCTGAGTGTGGCTGTCGGTTTATGGGCTGTTATGAATCCAAGTGGTTGGAGAAGTTTGGCTGCTAGTTCCGAGACTTCTTTATACAAGATAGAGTGGCTAGTGTGTTAGATTGTGGCATGTCCTCATCACATCTTCATGTCCTGAGACACTGATGATCAGAAATGTTTCTTGGATAGGGCTATTCCTAAGGTTCCCTCTCTCCTGTGCAATTGCAGGCCCTAGCAGTCGACCTAGCAGACAAACAGTGTCTCAGGACGTGAAATTGGGTGGAAGATGATTTCTGCAGGTTCCTTAAAGAAAATCTTCTCTAAGTCCCACTACCATAAACCTTTTCATGATTGGATTTTTCCACTGCAGACTTGTATAGGATCTCCAATGTCACCCCACAAATGTACAAGGTAGTTAGTTGATTGGTTGTTTGCTAAGGCTGACAGTAACGTGAATTTTGCGACCAACGTCAATCAGAATGAGCAGGCGTTCAGCTTTGCAGGCCAGGCTGGTACTATCTAGATGGAAGGAATCACTACAAACTGGCTAGTTGCCAATCAAAGATAGTTACTTTTAATTCACTGGACCTAGAAGCAGATGCCCAGCAGCCACTCTGTATAACAAGGACAATAGAGATCTAGCTAATGCCACCCACCAGAAACCCAACTATTCAACAGTATCACTAACAGATGTGTCTTCAAACTGGCCATGATGTGCAGTTTTAATAATATATTAGAACAGCTTCTGTCCATCTTATGATCCATCAGCAAAGTTAAAATCAGATCGCTTAAATCCTAAGGGGGAGCCATGTAGTCTCAACTCCTTGTAATAATTTACCAAATGTACATTTCCTTCAAAAAAATTCTCATATGTCAGGGCAATGATGCAAAATGGTTATTACAAATTTTATGCAGGTTAGCAAGTTCAAATTTACACAAAGAATTTTAAAAAATTTCTTCCTCCAATCTTCAGAAGTGAGATCTATATTTGATCACTTGGGTCAGATTTAGGAGCACCACCATCTTAGAGCCAGCAACTTCAGATTATTACCTGAGTTAACAGTATTCTAGTGAATCACGTAAATGCTCAAAGCTTACCTAATGGATCATCCTTTAGCAGAATCTCAAGGGACTTCTTTTCTTCAACACCACGAAACCCAACTTTTTCATAATAGTGGGAACGGAAGTTTCTCTGTGGGTCTTCAGCCATCTTCCTACTAAATATAACTCATAGTGACAAATGCTTCTTAAAATGTACAAGGAGAAGGAGTTGGTCATTCAACTCGGAGTCTTTCTGCCATTCAATAAAACTACATGTGTGGGGAGGTGCACTCAGCTGCAGCTCTTGGGAGATAGTGTTAGGGAGCAGGAGCTGGGGCTGGATGCACTTAGGATGACCTGAGATGCTGAGTGCTTCATAGATAAGAGTTTTAGAGAAGTGGTCACACCTAAGATGCAGGCAGCAGATAACTGGGTGATCACCAGGAAAGGCAAATGGAGTAGGCAGAGAGTGTAGGAATCCGCTGTGGCCATTCCCCTCAAAAACAAGTATGTAATTTTGGATACTACTGGGCAGGGGGTGCAGGAAGCTTGGATAACCATTCAGGGGAAAGCAGCATTACTTTCTCCAACTAGCTTTGGGGCATAGCGGGAAAGGGTAAAGATAAACACAGTGATAGGAGACTCCATAGTTAGGCGGACATTTAGGAGATTCTGGGGTCACAAACGGAAATCCACAAAGATGTTTTGCCTCTCAGGAGCCAGGGACCAGGATGTCTCAGAACAGCTGCAGAATCTTAAGAGGGAGGATGAGTAGCCAGGAGTCATTGTGCATGTTAGCACAAATGACATAGGTAGAAATAGGGAGGAGGTCCTGCAGAGTGATTATAGAGAGCTGGAAAAATAAAAGCTAAAAACCAGGACCATGTTAGTGATAATCTCCAGATTACTTCCAGTGCGAGTGAGGGTAAGAACTGTAGGATATGGCAGATGAATGCATGGCTAAAGAATTGGTGCAGGGGGCAAGGATTCAGATTTTTAGATCATTGGGATATTTTTTCTGGGGCAGAGATGACCTGTTCAAGAAGAACAAGTTGCACCTGAACTGCAGGATGACCAATATCGTGATGGCCCGGTTTGCTAGTGCTGCAAGGGAGGGTTTAAACTAAATTGGCAGAAGGGTGGGATCCTCAACAGCAGGGAGGCAAGTGCGAAATGAGATACAGTAATCAGAAAGTTGAAGAGACAGGTCAGGATGAAACACGAAAGGGAGCAAGGAATTCCTGTAGGATTAAACTGCACCTACTTCAATGCAAGAGGACTGACAGGTAGGGCCAATGAACTCAGGGTGTGGATAGGTACATGGGACTGGGATATTACAGCCACTACAGAAACATGGCTAAGGGAGGGGCAGGACTGGCAGTTTAGTGCGCCACAGTATAGGTGCTTTAGGTGGGACAGAGGTGGTGAAAAGAGGGGAGATGGAGTTGTAATTTTGATTAAGGCAAGTATCACAGCAGCAATCAGAGATGAAATAACTGAAGGATCATCCACTGAGACATTTGTGGGTGGAGTTAGGAAAAAGAAGGGGATGTTGATGTTATTGGGGTTGTACTATAGGCAACGGGAATTACAGGAACAAATACGCAGGGAAACCGGGGAGACTTGCAGGAGCCAGAGCATTGTCATAGTAAGAGATTTTAATTGGCCTGACATAATCTGGGACTGCCAGAGCATTAAGGCCTGACATAGGATGGAATTTGTTAAGTGTGTTTAGGAAAGTTTCCTCAAGCAGTATACTCGGGAAGGAGCAAAACCTGACACATTCTTGGGAAATAGGGCAGGACAGGTGACAGAGGGAGAGCACTTGGGACCAGTGACCATAGTTCTATTAATTTTAAAACAGTTATGGAGTGGGACAACAATGATCCACAGGTTCAAATTCTAAATTCAGGCAAGGTAAATTTTGATGGAATTAGGCAGGAGCTTGCAGGGGTTAACTGGAGTAGTTTGTTTACAGGCAAAGGGACCTCCGGCAAGAGGGAGGCCATTAAGTGAGACAGTTAGAGTTCAATGTCAATATGTTCCTGTGAGCGTGAAGGGCATGGTTGGCAGGAATAGGGAACCCTGGATGACTAGAGATGTTAAGGCTTTGACCAGAAAAAAGGAGGCATGGCTTAGATACAGACAGCTGGGATCAAGGGAATCCCTGGAGGTATATAGGGAATATAGGTGTTGACTGAAGGAGGAAATCAGGAGGGAAAAAAGGGGGCATGAGATAGCCTAGGCTGAGAAGATTAGGGTGAATCCAAAGAGGTTCTTTAAGTATATTAAAGGAAAAAGAATAACCAGAGAGAGAATAGGAGCTCTCGAGGACCAAAGTGGACATGTATGTGTAGAACCAGCAGGAGATGGGTGAAGTCCTCAAATGAATATTTCTCCTCTATGTTTACCGTGGAAAGTTAGTGGAAGTTAGTGGTCATAACTTGGGGACAATCCATATCACACTAGAGGAGGTGTCAAATATATTAGAATTTTTGAAGATGTCCTGACCAGATATATCCAAGAACACAGTAAGAGGCTAGAGAAGAAATTGTGGGGGCCCTGGTTGATATTTTTGCATCATCATTAGCTATGGATGAGGTCCTGGAGGACAGGAGGGTAGCAAATGTGTCATTATTCAAGGAGGACTGGAAAGAAAACCTGGAAACTGTAGAACAGTGGTGGGTGGTACTAGAGAAGATTCTAAGACATATGTGCTTTTGGAAAGATGGGGCTTGATTAGGAGTAGTCAGCATGACTTTGTGAGTGGGTCACCATGCCTCACAAAGTTGTTAGAGTTCTTTGATGAAGTGATCAGGAAGGGTGACGAGGGCAGGGCGACAGATGTGGTCGATATGGATTTCAATCAGGCCTTTGATAAGGTTTGATATGGTAGGCTGGTCTGGAATCCACGGCGAGCAGGCAAATTGGATACACAGTTGGTTTGATGGTAGGAAGCAGCAGGTAATAATGGAAAGATGATTGTCCGACTGGAGACCTGTGACTACAGGGTTGGTGCTGCGCCAACTATCACTGATTTTGTTGAGAATGTACAAGGAATGATTATTAAGTTTGCAGATAACACTAAAATAGGAAGTATTGTGGACAGTGAGGAAGGTTATCAGAAATTGCAGCAGGACCTTGTTCAGATGGGAACATGGGCCGAGAAATAGCAAGTGGAGTTTAATACAGATAAGTGTGAGGTCTTATATTTTGAAAAGTTAAATCAAGGTAGGAGTTTCATTGCAAATGGTCGGGCCTTAAGGAACGTTGTGGAACAGAGGGACCTTGGAGTTCAGGTTCACAGTCTCTGAAAGTAGAGTCAAGGTAGACAGGACAATGAAGGAGGCTTTTGGAACACTGGCCTTCATCAGTCAGTGCACTGAGCATGGAAGTCGTGTTGCTGTTGTACAGGACATTGGTGAGGCTGCACATGGAATGGTGTGTTCAGTTTTGGTCACCTTGTTATAGGAAGGACGTTATTAAACTGGAAAGAATACAAAAAGTACAAGGATGTTGCCTGGACTCAACGGTCCGAGTTATAGGGAGAGGTTGGAAGATCCTGAGAAGCATGGTCAGGGTGAATGCACTCAGTCTTTTTGTTAGGGTTAGGGAATCATGGACTGAGAGGACATCAGTTTAAGGGCAACTTTTTTTACACAGAGGGTAGTACACAAACAGAATGAGCTGCCGGCTGAAGTGATTGAGGCCGGTACATTAATAACATTTAAAAGGCATTTGGACAAATACATGGATAGGAAAGGTTTAGAAGGATATGGGCCATGTGCAGGGAAATTGGGTTAGCATTGATGGATATTTTGGTCGCCTCGGCTGTCTCTGTGCTTTAGGACTCCATGACTCTGCTTCTACCACATTTTTCCAGAAGTGTTCCAAAGACTCAACCAATTGAGAGAAAAAAAATCACCTAATCTCTGTTAAATGAACAACCCCATATATTTTTATACAATGATCCCTAGTTCTTGATTCTGCCATTAGAAACATCCACCCTGCATTTACCCGGTCAAGGCTGCTTAGAATCTTATGCTTCAACCAAGTCATTGCTTACACTTCTAAATTCAAGCAGCTGTAAACCTAGCCAGTTCAAATTTTCCTTTTGAGACAATCCATTCATTCTAACTAGTACTCTGGTAAACCTTCTCTGAATTGTTTTCAATGCACATACATCCTGCCTTTGATAGGTGACCAATACAATGCATCGTTCCTCAGACATGCTTTACCAGTGTTCTGCATAACTGGAACATAACCTTGTTTTTGTATTCAATTTTCCTCACAACAGGTGATAATATTGTTATTTTTCCTAACTAGAACTGCAGAAGCCTTGAAATGCCATCAGTCTACTGCAATTAAATGGCCAGAAAACTGCTTCAATTGGTAAATTTAAAGCAAGTATAGAGAACAACATCAATTTTCTTTTTATTCTTTTCTGGGAAGTGGATATCACTGGCTAGTCCAGCAATTATTGCCTAATCTTAATTACTCAGGGGCAGTTAAGAGCCAATCACATTGTTGTGGGTCTGGAGTCACTTGGTCTGGATCCAGATGGCTGTTTCTTTCCCTAAAGGACATTTGTGATCCAGATGGGCTTTTCCAACAATTGACAATGGCTTCATTGTCATCATTAAACACTTATTTTCACATTTTTACTGAATTCAAATTGCACTGTTATGGTGGGGTTCAAACTTGGGTCCTCTACACATTGTCTGAGTCTCTGGATTAATAGTCTAGCAATAAGCCCATTGTCTCCCCAGAAAACCAGATACGTAATCCTGAGTTTAGGCATCTCTTACTAATATCCACTAACAGTCCTGCCAGAATAGCCAATTTACAGGATGAATTTAAATAATGGAAATTGAAAGGTTATCCCAAACATAGCTGCCAAAGATTGCTATTTTCTAGTTAACACAGGCAATTTAAGTCCTTGGAGCAGCTGCTGAAATGTTGCATAAAATTCAGTGATTGCAAAAACAAAGACTGCAAAGAAGTCAAACAAAGTTTAGCTTCATGACTTGTATTCCACAGATTATGTACGAGAATAAAGGAGGCTGAATGAGGAGCGAAAAAGTGTCAAATCGTAGAAGGACAGAAACATTACACGACAGGTCATTCAGTCCATCCTGGCATTCTGAAGGAGAAATTCACCTTGTGTCACAGTCCTGCTTTTTGCCCAATGGGTAAAGATCAGATAATGAACCAAATCTATTTTGAAAGTTGAATGGACTCAGCTTTCCACCACATTCACAGGCCATGTATTCCATTCACTGCATAAATATGTCAAAATTGGACTATTTGTCAATGACTATAAATTTGTCCTTTGCTCCTCAACCCTGCCACCAATGGGAAGAGTTTTTCCCATCTACACTGTCCAGATCCTTCATGGTTTTAAATATTTCCTCCCAATTTTCTCACCTCCAAGAAGAAGTCATATTTTCTCTCATCTTCCTACACAACTAAAAGTTTCTCATCGCTGAAAATGTTCTCACAGATCCTTAGCATATGCTGTCTAATGCCTTCACAACCTTTCCAAATTGTAATACCAAGAAGTAGACGAAATACTTCAGTTGAGGGTAAACCAAGTGCCATTCATAGAGCCATACAGCACGGACACAGGACCTTCGATCCAAACAGTCCATGCCAAACATAATCCCAAACTAAACTAGCCCCACCTGCCTGCTCCTGGCCCATATCCCTCCTAACCCTCCCTATTCATGTACTTCTCCAAATGTCTTTTAAACGTTGTAATTGTATCCACATCCATCACTTCCTCAATGATATGATATGCTCTGACTCAACAATACATGCATGTCTGACAATGTTATTGATCTGTGGTTACCACAGACCATGCACAAAAGCTTGGTTGTAGAATGCCATGGACGTACCTTGGACTAAACTAATCGTATTTAATTCGAGTAGGGAAAGATTAAAGTAGGAATTAGTAATAAGAGGGGGAAGACTAGCAGTTTTGCTCATAATGGATTTATGAAAAAAGCCACAAGAAAATAACATCAACTGAATTTGTGCAAGTACATTCACGATATTACATTTGTGAAGTGAGAACTGAGGGTACGGTGAAAATCCAAGAAGAAATCAATCAAAATAGCAGGCTTACCTGAACCAAGCAGTCTTCCCTTATTCCTCTATCAGAGTGATCCTGTGCATCATCACCATCCTAGGGGTGGGAGAAGATTATCTGAGAGTAAATTCTGAAATAAGATCACTATCAACTCAGTAACTGCAAAAAGAAATAGAAAAGCAAGAAATGAATGATTGAATTTCACTCACTGTTTCAAGTAGACGCGGCCATGCAAAACTTTTGAAGGAGGCAGCAATTATGATAATGTACAAACCCTGCATCACACAGGTAAGGTGCAGATTATCCAGTATTCATTGGTCATGAAGAAAAATTAATTCACAATGCTCTTTTCCAATAACTAAAACTAAATTGTGGGCGGCACGGTGGCACAGTGGTTAGCACTGCTGCCTCACAGCGCCAGAGACCCGGGTTCAATTCCCGCCTCAGGCGACTGACTGTGTGGAGTTTGCACATTCTCCCCGTGTCTGCGTGGGTTTCCTCCGGGTGCTCCGGTTTCCTCCCACAGTCCAAAAATGTGCAGGTCAGGTGAATTGGCCATACTAAATTGCCCATAGTATTAGGTAAGGGGTAAATGTAGGGGTAGGGTGGGTTGCGCTTTGGCGGGTTGGTGTGGACTTGTTGGGCCGAAGGGTCTGTTTCCACAGTGTAATGTAATCTGTAATGTAATGTAATCTAAATGACTGACAGAATCTGTAATTTCAGGGTTAAGAGTTAAGAATCTGTTCTATTTATGGTGCCGGAGAGATAAATATTGGTTATACAGCATCATACATTATCGAAGAGACCGTTCAGGTCTATTACCTACACTAGTCCCACTTTCCCCACACAAGGCCAACAGCCTGTAATGTTGCGAGACTAAGTGTTCATTCAATTACTTTTAAAAAGGTTGAGAGATTATCCACCTCAACTAGCGTCCAGATCCACACCATCTTCTGGATGAAAAATCTGTTCATAAATCCCCTCTAAACTTGTGGCTGTTCACTTTGTTTCATTCCTTCCTTGCCCCTGCCCTCCCCTATCCCTTTCCTTGATCCTTTCAACTGAGATCAATTGCTTTCTTCCTTACCTATCCACGCCCCTCGACCCTATACAACTCTGTCAGATACCCCCTCAATCTTCGCCACTTCAAAGTAAAGAGCCTGAGCATATCCAGCATCTCATAGCTGAAATGCAACACCCCTGTAAATCTCCTCTACTGCCATCCCACAGAAATCACATCCTTCCTATAATTATTGACTAGGCTGTGGCCTAACCAAACTTTTGTACAGCTCAACGTAACCCTTCTGTTCTTATAATCAAGGCCTCAACAGAAAAAGGCAAGCATCTCATATGCCTTCTTAACTACCTCATTTACCCTGCCACCTTCAGGGATCTAAAGATTACCTCACAAGATCTCCCATTCATGAGCTTTCTAGTGTTTTGCTATTCAATGAGCACTTCCTTGTCTTGTTATTTCTTCCAAAGTGCATCACCTCACATTTAACATGATTAAATTCCATTTGCCATTGTTCTGCTCATGTGACCACTCTATTTAAATCCTCCAATAAACTAAATGTTATGGACCAGGCCAGACCCCCTCAAAACATTTCAAGAAAGTAGCCCAGACCCTAATTTTCCTAGTTGTTTTAAGGAGGTGTATAGTAAACATTCCAGAAGTGATGCAGCTGGCCAAAACCCCTCAGTTTGCAACAAAACAGAATTTATTTAAAAGTACTGAATGAAACACAAACAAAAGAGAACAGAACACAGAATAACTTAACCTATCTGAAAACCCAACTGTTTCTATCAGTACTTAATGCTGCTGTTCCAAATTCTTGCAACAATCCCCATAAACACCCCTTGGCAAAAAAGGTTAAATCAAACACAGGGTTTCCAGGAGAGAGAGATGTCAGAGAGATTCAGCATGGAACACCTTCTTCCATGTAGCTGTTTCTTTGACTACAGCCTTAACAACTGGCCATTCTCCTTTCATTGTATAAGTGTGTTTTTTTAAAACTCAAAAGCTTCTTCGAGTAGATAAACACAGATGAAGTAGAACCTTTGGCTTTACAATCCTTCTGAAAAAAAGGACAATCTAACCTTGTTAAAGGAGCAGCATCGTCACACTGAGACTCCTTACTGTCAACCACTTGCTCGCTCTTTGTATCATCTGCAAAGTTATCACCTCCTCACCTCTTCTCCCTCACACTGCCACATGCCACTCCCCTAAAAACACCATCACCCCAACATTCTCATTGACATCATTAATGAATACCACCAGCATGAAGGACCCCAGCACTGATGCCTGTGGTACACGACTGCACACAGGGCTCCAGTCACACACAAGGTCTTTTATCTCTAACCCCTGTCTCCTATCACAAAGTTAAAAATCACACAAAACCAGGTTATAGTCCAACTGGTTTATTTGGAAACACTAGCTTTTAGAGCACTGCTCCTTCATCAGGTAGCTGTCACAAGTATGCTTACTATCCCTGATCAAGGCTTGCCTTTCAAAATGGAGATTGATTTCCTGCTTCACTGTTTTCTCCAATAGTTTGCCTAACACTGTTGTGAGGGTCAGGGCGTTGGAGTTTTCTCCTCTGATCTTTAAATAATGCAGTGAAATATTTTAAATGAGTCTGAGGGCTAATGGTGAATCTTAGAGCCATCTGAGAAAACACTATCTGAAAGATGGCACATCCAATAATGCAGCAATTGTAGTGTCCACTCAAGTTTTTGGAATAGGACATAGAGTCATAGGGATATACAAAATAGAAGCAGACCCTTCGGTCCAACCCGTCCATGCCAACTGAATGTCCTAACCTAATCTAGTCCCATATGCCACCATTTGACCCATATCACTCTAAACCCTTCCCACTCATAGATCCATCCAGATGTCTTTTAAATGCTGTAATTGTACCAGCATCCACCACTTCCTCTGGCAGCTCATTCCATACACACACCACTCTCTGCGAGAAAAAATTGCCCTTTCGGTCCCTTTTATGTCTTTCTCCTCTCATCCTAAACCTATAGCCTCTAGTTCTGGGCTCCCCCACCCCAGGGAAAATACCATGTCTATTTATCCTACCCATGCCCCTCATAATTTTATAAACCTCTATAAGGTCACCCCTCAGCCTTTGACACTCCAGGGAAAACAACCCCAGCCTATTCAGCCTCTCCCTATAGCTCAAATCCTCCAACTCTAGCAATATCCTTGCAAATTTTTTCTGAACCCTTTCAAGCTTCAGAACATCCTTCCAATAGCAGGGAGACCAGAATTGCACACAATATTCCAAAAGCGGCCTAACCAATGTCCTGTACAGCCGCAATATGATCTCCCAACTCCTATGCTCAATGCTCTAAGCAATGAAGGAAAGCATACCAAATGCCTTCTTCACTGTCCTATCTACTGCAACTCTACTTTCAAGGAACCGTGAACCTGCACTCCAAGGTCTCTTTATCTAGTAACACTCCCCAGGACCTAAACATTAGGTGTATAATTCCAGCACCTTGTCTATGAACACCAAAGGCACAATAAATTCAAGATTTATATCATACAATGACTAAACATAACTTTGCAATTTTTTGAAGAATGCATATAGTATCTTACATCAGCAAATTCAGCTCATCCAAAAGAACCAACCAAAAATGAAACGGTAGTTGCAGAGAAGCATGCTTTAAGTTGAGTGCTCCCATCAACGCTCACAAGATTCTGTTTGGTTCTGTTCACTAATATGTTAGCTCTGGAGACAATCAAAGATGGAGTCATGATCATAATGTTATATATTTGTATTATGGGGATACACCAGAAAAACACAGACTCTTGAACAGAATGAACTTACAAGAAAAAGAACATAAGCAGCACGGTGGCTCAGTGGTTAGCAGTGCTGCCTCAGTGCCAGGGACACGGGTTTGATTCCAGCCTTTGGGCGACTGTATGTGAAGTTTGCACATTTTCTTTGTGTCTGCATGGGTTTCCTCCCACAATCCAAAGATGTGCAGATTAGGTGAATTGGTTATTGTAAATTGCCTATATTGTTGTAGGATAGGTGCATTAGTCGGGCAAATATGGGGTAGGGGAATGGGTCTGGGTGGGTTACTCTTCGGAGGGTCAGTATGGACTTGGATTGAAGGGCCTGTTTCCACACTGTAGGGATTCTAATTCTAAAGATGGTAAAAAATAATGAAAAGTTACACATTTAAAATTATTCCTTTCAAACTACACAAGGACAGGGTGAGTAAAGTTAAAGGAGGTAAAAGAACTAATTAATATCAGGAATTTGGAGCGCCTCCAAATAAACCTGTTGAACTATAACCTTGTGTTGTGAGATTTTTTTTAACCATGTCCACCCCAGTCCTGCACCAGCTCCTCCACATCATAATATCAGGAAGTTCTCTTTGACACTAACAGCAATCACTATAGTAAATGGAATGAACATAGCTGAGGTGAAAACACAGACCGACCTGTGAAAACATTAAATCGGTTATGGGAGGGTGACGATAGATTGTTTGCACATGGATGGAATAAAATGGGTCAATTTTGTACTCGTGAAAATCTGGACAGTTGTTGAGTGTAACACTTCAAAAATATCACCACTTATGGTTATTTATGTTCATATCGTTAAGAGAACGAGAATGATGTTGAAGTTTTTTATCTTGTAAAATAGCACAAATTTTACTGCATGACAAACAGGGTGCAGATTCATTTACAATTACCCTGAAGACTTTGTTTAAACTATTAAAAATGGCAAATCAATTCTGATTGGTTGAGAAATGTCACATGAACGCATCAAGAAACAGCATCTCCCAAGCTTTTGTTTAATTTAGAAGGTGCAAAGCCTAGAGAAATTCCTTTTCCCTGCAAATGAACAGAGACACAGAGAGGTACATCATGGAAACCGACCCTCTGGCCCAACTTGTCCGTGCAAACAAGGTATCCTAAATTAATCTGATCCCATTTCCCAGCATTTGGCCTGTATCCCTACCCTTCCTATTCACTTATCCATCCAGATGCCTTTAAAATGTTATAATTGTACCAGCTTCCACCACTTCTACTGGCAGTTCATTTGATACACACATCACCCTCTGCATGAAAAGGTTGGCCTTTAGCTCCCTTTTAAATCTTTCCCCTCACCTTAAATCTATACACTCTAGTTCTGGACTGTTCCAAACCTGGGAAAAGACTTTGACTATTCACCCTATTGATGGCCCTCATGATTTTATAAACTTCTATAAGGTCACCCCTCAGCCTCCGAAACTCCAGGGAAATCAGCCCCAGCCTATTCAGCCTCTTCCTACAGCTCAAATCCTCCAACCCTGGCAACATCCTTGTAAACCTTTTCAGGTTTCACAACATCTTACCCATAGCAGGGAGACTAGAATTGAATGCAGTAACCCAAAAGTGACCTAAAATATGTCTTGTACAGATGGAACATGACCTCCCAACTCCTAAACTCAATGCATTGACCACTAAAGGCATGCATGCATGGGCGGCACGGTGGCACAGTGGTTAGCACTGCTGCCTCACAGCGCCAGAGACCCGGGTTCAATTCCCGCCTCAGGTGACTGACTGTGTGGAGTTTGCACGTTCTCCCCGTGTCGGCGTGGGTTTCCTCCGGGTGCTCCGGTTTCCTTCCACAGTTCAAAGATGTGCAGGTCAGGTGAATTGGCCATGCTAAATTGCCCGTAGTGTTAGGTAAGTGGTAAATGTAGGGGTATGGGTGGGTTGCACTTCGGCGGGGCGGTGTGGACTTGTTGGGCCGAAGGGCCTGTTTCCACACTGTAAGTAATCTAATCTAATACTAAACCCTTTCTTCAGTATCCTGTCTACCTGTGACTCCATGTTCAAGGAACTATTAACCTGCACTCCAAAGTCTCTTTGTTTGGCAACACTCCCCAGGACCTTACCATTAAATACATAAGTCCTACCCTGATTTGCCTTTCCAAAGTGCAGCATCTCACATTTATCGAAATTAAATTCATCTGCCACCCCTCAACCCATCTGATCAAGGTCATGTTGGACTCTTTATCACTGTCAACTACATCAACATTCAAATCACTTATATAAATGACAAAAAGCAGTGGACCAGGCACCGATCCAGCACACCACTGTGACAGGCCTGCAGTCCAAAAAGCAACCTACTCTGCCTTCATCAATCCTCTTTGTTATTTCTTCAAAAAATTCAATCAAGTTAGTGAGGCACAATTTCCCACGTTGCTATGCTGACTATCCCTAAGCAGTCCTTGTTAACTGCAAGTTCTTATCTGAACTAAGTCACGCTCAGCTGAACCTCTTGTTTCACAAAACTTAAAACTTAATTCTTTCCTTACCTGCTCATATTATACAGGAGTTGCTGGATGTCTTAATATGCCTTGCTGGATGTCTTAATATGTCTTAACACCTCACTCGTGGCTATCAATGACACAAATCTCTCAGCAAGGGGCCCAACAATTCCTTCCCTAGATTCTCACAAAATTCAGAAGGCTGAAGTACAGATGGATCTGGGAGTGCTTGTCCAGGATTCTCTAAAGGTCAACTTGTAGGTTGAATCCGTGATTAAGAAAGCGAATGTAATGTTGTCATTTATCTCAAGAAGGTTGGAATGTAAAAGCAGCGACGTGCTTCTGAGACTTTATAAAGCTCCGGTTAGGCCCCATTTAGAATACTGTGTCCAATTTTAGGCACGACACCTCAGGAAGGACATACTGGCACTCGAGCGTGTCGAGCGGAAATTCACATGGAGGATCCCTGGAATGATGTGCCTAACATATGATGAACAGCTGAGGATCCTGGGATTGTATTCATTAGTGTTTAGAAGGTTGAAGAGAGATCTAATAGAAGCTTACAAGACAATGCATGGCTTTGAAAGGGTGGACACTGGGAACTTGTTTCCATTAGGTAGAAATACTAGGACCCATGGGCACAGCTTTAGAATTAGAGGGGGCCAACTTAAAATGGAAATGAAGAGATAATTCTTCAGCCAGAGGGTGGTGGGCCTGTGGAATTCATTGCCACAGAGCGCAGTAGAAGCCAGGATGTTAAATATCTTCAAGACAGAGATTGATAAATTCTTGATCTCACAAAGAATTAAGGGGTACGGGGAGAGTGTGGGTAAGTGGAGTTGAAATGCCCATCAGTCATGATTAAATGGCAGAGTGAACTTGATGGGCCAAATGGCCTTACTTCCATTCCTATGTCTTATGATGGTCTTATGGTTATACCTAGACATGTCCAGGGGATTAATCCACCTTTATGCATATTAAGACATCCAGCAACTCCTCCTCTATAATATAGAGGCTTTTCAACATATTACTATTTATTTTCCCAAGTTCTCCAGCTTCCATTTCCTTCTCCATTTATTAATAGATTTCAGAATGCTGAAAAGACAGAAGTCCAAACAGTAAAGGGCCCACAATTCAGCAGGCTGTGCACAAAGCAGGGAACAGGTTGTAGCGGTGTACAACACAAATATTTTCTTAGAAACTGAAGCAATGTTTCAGGTTTGGGACCTTGTATCAGGAAGAGGAAAATTTAAGTAGATTCTGACCAAGGAATAGGATAGAGGACAAGAAAGATTAAATCACAGAATGTTACACGTTACAAAGCAAAAATATTTAATCATAGATCAAGTAAAGAAACAACAAATTGAATCTAAATGTGAGAGTGATAGGATCATGAAAGCTGAGATCCAAATTGAAAGAAAAGAAAATAGAGACATAAACCAAACCAGTTAGGATGATGACCAGTACAATGGCAGATATTAGAACCTGAAATGATGAGTCCAAAAGACTACACAATCTGCTGTCAAAAAATAAGGTGCATTTTGCTTCATTACTACTGCTGGAGGCCAAAGAAAAAAACAACGAAAGTATGGAAGCAAGGTGGAGAATTGAATTTAGAAGCAACTAGAAGCTCAAGGTCATGTTCAGGAACTGAATGGACAACTTCTGCAAAGTAGTTACCCAGTCAGTATTTGATCATAATCACAAAGAGTCTGTATGAGTGGGACAGAATTCACAGAACATAGAACAATACAGCGCAGAACAGACCCTGCGGCCCTCGATGTTGAGCCGACCTGTGAACTATTCTCAGCTCATCCGCCTACATTATCCCATCATCATCCATTTGTTTATACAAGGATTGTTGAAATCTCCCTCATGTGGCTGAGTTAACTACATTGGCAGGTAGGGCATTCCATACCCTTACCACTCTCTGAGTGAAAAACCTGCATCTGACATCTGTCTTAAATCTATCACCCCTCAATTTGTAGTTATGCCCCCTCGTACAAGCTGACATCATCATCCTAGGAAAAAGACTTTCACTGTCTACCCTGTCTAATCCTATGATCATCTTGTATGGCTCTATCAAATCCCCTCTTACTCTTCTTCTTTCCAATGAGAATAGACCCAAGTCTCTCAGCCTTTCCTCATAAAAGCTTCCCTCCAGACCAGGCAACATCCTGGTAAATTTCCTCTGCACCTTTTCCAATGCTTCCACATCCTTCCTATAACAGGGCACCCAGAACTGTACACAATATTCCAAGTGTGGCCGCACCAGCGTTTTGTATACTTACAGCATGATACTGTGACTCTGGAACTCAATCCCTAACACACCGTATGCCTTCCTAACAGCACTATCCACCTGGATGGCAACTTTCAGGAACCTATGTACATGGACTTCAAGATCCCTCTGCACATCACCACTACCAAGAATCTTTCCACTGACCCAGTACTCTGCCATCCTGTTATTCTTCCCAAAGTGCATCACTTCATATTTAGCTGCATTGAACTCCATTTGTCACCACTCAGCCCAATTCTGCAGTTTATCCAAGTCCCCCTGCAACCTGTAACATTCTACCACTCTGTCCACTACTCCACCGACTTTAGTGTCATCTGCAAATTTACTAACCCATCCACCTATGCCTGCGTCTAAGTCATTTATGAAAATGACAAACAGCAGTGGTCCCAAAACAGATCCTTGTGGCACACCACTAGTAACTGGACTTCAGGCTGAATATTTCCATCAACCACCACTCGCTGACTTCTTTCAGAAAGCCAGTTTCTAATCCAAACTGCTAAATCACCCTCAATCCCATGCCTCTGCATTTTCTCCAACAGTTTACCATGTGGAACCTTATCAAAGGCTTGACTGAAGTCCATGTATACCACGTCAACTGCCCTACCCTCACCTACATGCTTGATCACCTTCTCAAAAACCTCAATGAGGTTTGTGAGACATGACCTACCCTTGACAAAACCATGTTGACTATCTGAAATCAAATTGTTGCTTGCTAGATGATTATAAATCCTATCTCTTATAATCCTTTCCAAAACCTTACCTACAACAGAAGTAAGGCTGACTGGTCTGTAATTACCTGGGTCATCTCTACTGCTCTTCTTGAACAAGGGCACAACATTTGTAATCCTCCAATCCTGTGGTACTAAACCTGTAGACGATGACTCAAATATCAAAGCGAAATGCTCCACTATCTCCTCCCTAGCTTCCCAGAGAATCCTCGAATAAATCTCATCCAGCCCAGGGGACTTGTCTACTTTCATTCCTTCTAGAATTGATAACTCCTGTTCATGACTAACCTCGATCCTTTCTAGTCTAATATCTCGTATCTCATTCTTCTCCTCTACCATATTCTCCTTTTCCGGAGTTTAAACTGATGAGAAATATTCGTTTAGTACTTCTTCAATCTCCACAGGGTCCACACTCAACTTCCCACTTCTGTCTTTGACAATTCGCTTTCCTAGATGACTGCAGCTTCATTTAAAGAGCTCAGAATTAGTATACAAATTGAATGTAGATACTGCATTCCTAGCAAAAGCTGTTCCAGCACAGTTACAACACTAGCGTTGATGTAGCACTGTAGAAAATTGCTAGGATATTTCTTTTGTGCACAAGAAGCAGGATAAATTCTAACTAGGCACTATCATTTTCTTGGTGACCAGCAGAGCGATTGAATGGGTTGTCAACAATGCTATCGAGGGCCCTTACTCAGCAACAGGCTGCCCTGTGACATTCATTTTGAGTTTTGTCAGGGCTACCCAAGCTCCTTACCAACATTTTTACTTGCATATGGGCCTCTAAGGTCCTTGTGCGGCAGCGAATTCTTGAAGTAGAAGTTGATACTATGAACAACATAGATACCAAACTTAAGAGGAAACATTGCTCCTGACCTCATTGTAACCTTGGTTCTAACATGGACAAATAAGCTGAACCCCAGAGGCAGTGACAACAACTGCTCTTGACATTAAGGCAGCATTTCATCAACTATAGCAGTAAGGAGCCCTAGCAAAACTGTAGTCAATAGAATCAGGAACAATCTCCACTGGCTGGAACCATACAGAAGACAAAGAAAGATGGTAATTGGTTGCTGGAAACCAATTAACTCTGTACAAGAACATCACTGGAGTTTCTCACGTTGGGTGTACTATTTCTTAAATTCTATGAGCATTAATCTTTCTCACAAGTCTGTCATGTGACACTTTATCAAATGCCTTTTGTAAGGCCATTCCCACCCCATGGCACTAACAATATCAGCCTTCCCTGTTACACCAACAAAGTAAACTATGGTTAGTGAGCAACTGTATGCTGGGAAGGACAAGTTAATGGGGGCCAGCCATGTCTGGGGCAGTGGGTGGGGAGTTGAAGTGAGTCAATGATCAGCCATAACTGGTGGTGGCTGCGGAGGTGAGGTGAGAAACTGCTATTTCTGGGTGAAAGGTTTAATGGGGACTCGTGGTCAGCTCTGTCATGAGGAGGGGGTTAGAATGCGAACTGATGGGTGTCAGTGACAGGCCATAGTCGGCGAGGTTGTTGAAGAGGACCAGTGACCAGCTTATACTTGGGAAAGACTAGGGGTAGGGTGAAGGACAGGGTTGGTGTAAGGGAGGGAGTGCTGATGGGGGGGGGGGGGGAAGAGGGGTCGCTGATGGGGGGGGGGGAGAAGAGGGGTCGCTGATGGGGGGGGGGGGGAAGAGGGGTCGCTGATGGGGGGGGGGGGGAAGAGGGGTCGCTGACGGGGGGGGGGAAGGGGAGGGGGCCTGGAGGGGGATGGGGTGCTGACGGAGTGGGTGGGGGTGCTGACGGTGGGGGGAAAGGGAGTGCTGACGGGGGGGGGGGGGGGGGGGGGAAGGGGAGAGGAGGTGCTGACGGGGGGGGGGAGGGGAGGGGGAGAGGGGGTGCTGACGGGGGGGGGAGGGCGAGAGGGGGTGCTGACGGGGGGGGGGAAGGGGAGAGGAGGTGCTGACGGGGGGGGGAGGGGGAGAGGGGGTGCTGACGGGGGGGGGAGGGGGAGGGGAGAGGAGGTGCTGACGGGGGGGGGGGGGGAGAGGGGAGAGGAGGTGCTGACGGGGGGGGGGGAGAGGGGGTGCTGGGGGGGGAGGGGGAGAGGGGGTGCTGACGGGGGGGGGGGGGAGGGGGAGAGGGGGTGCTGACGGGGGGGGGGGGAGGGGGAAATGGGGTGCTGACGGGAGGGGGCGGGGGCGCTGACGGTGGGGGGGTGGGGAGGGGAGGGGGAGGGGTACGGAGTGCTGACGGGGAGCCGGGGTGTCCGGTGTCCCTGTCCCATTCTCCCCCCCCCCCCTGCCCCTCAGGGGCGGCCTGTGGATGACACTCACCAAAAACCGCTCCACATCCGGGAACAACACCAACAAACACCCCACCTCCACCGGAACTGACGTCAGCAATCCCCGCCGGAAGTACATGTTAAAGGTTATGAGTGACGGAAAGAGCGTGTGAGCGGTAATTTTGGATTTAGATTGAATTATTGACTGGTACAGAGTAGAGAGACACTCTGATGCGGATGGAGTGAGTGTAAACTGATAGAGTAGATCAGGTAAAGGGAGAGCGGTAGGGGAATGGGTCTGGGTCTGGGTGGGTTCCTCTGCGGGGGTCGGTATGGACTTGTTGGGCCGAATGGCCTGTTTCCCCACTGTAGGGATTCTACAAAAGATAGATGCTGAAGACTGATCAACAAACAAGTATAGGATAGCTGATGGTCATATGCGAATATGGACTGAGATTATACACAGAAGAACGTGAACAGACTGTTATTGAATAGCTCACACAGTGTTCACCAAGATGTTATCAGTGATAACAGATTAGTCAAGAGTTTAAAGGCTGTATTTGCTAATACTAGCACATTTTCAGTTTGCTAACGTTTGAGATTAAACGTTTTTGGGGAGCTGCGGCCCAAGACAAGAGAGGTTTTGTGGGGCTGGTGCGGAGAAGGCGACAGGGATCATGGTGAGAGGAGAAGGAAACGTGAGGTTGGGGGTGGAGAGGCGGGGGGGGGGGGTGTTGGTGGTGAGAGAGGAGATGAGACACTAAGTGGAGGAGAAGGAAACAAGCTGTCAGAGTGAGGGCAAATGGTAGAGGTGAGGGACGGGAAGGAAAAAGCATTGGTCAGAGAGGAAGACACTGGAGTAGGAAGCAAGAGACAGAAGGAGGTTCAGGATGGATGGGGCACGCAACCCAGGAGACGGTGAGAGGTGGAGGGTGTAGGACCTTGGCTCAGTCTACCAATTTACTTTCTTCTATGTGTGAGCCTAGTCCTGCGTGTTCTTTTAAATGAAGCACTAGAAGAAGATATTCAGTCTCACACTCTTGATTTATTTTAAACAGTAAGTGGACAAAGCATTCAGAGCTCTGGGTCTAACCCTTTTTCCCTGACCAACTACCATGTGTGCCAGTTCAAAAAGTAAGACCTCGTTCTGTCCCTGCCCCAGTCTTTTATACAATAAAAAACGTCATACACACACTGAGGTAGAATTATCTTCTCATTGACTGTTGGTCTGACTCCATTCTCCGCCTCCTCGCATTCCCGGACGTCCGACCCCCACGTGAGCTGCTTTTGCCCGCAAAACGGAGCATCACGTGACCTCCTTGGCCCGCTTCCGGGGAGCGAAACGGAACGTCACGTGACCGCCTCGCACTCTTTTGGGCGCGAAACAGAATGTCACGTGACCGCCTCGCACTCTTCCGAGCACGAAACGGAACGTAACGTGACCGCCTCCTGCGTGGGTTACACAGCGTCTTCACAGGCTTCTGACTGCTGCAGAGATTCACAGTCGCAGCCAGCCTTCAGTTTTTTGAGTAAGCCATATAAGCCAAGGGCAACAGAAATACTTTATATTTATGGATAATCACCCAGCTCATGATTGAACCAGGCAAAGCTGTCTTAGCGCTTGCTCGTTCAGCCCTACCTTGTCAATTAGCATAGTTACACAAGCATGCAGCAGCCTTGTTAGTCAGCAGGCCTCCATCAAGAGATTGGAGATCTTGCACTACCAGTGCACTATATTAATTTCCCAATGGCTCCACACGTGTATGTGAAAATACTTTGCATTTACAGCAAGCAAAGCAGCTATCCCAAAGTCAGGGGAGTAGCAAAACAGGATCCCAGCAAAGTTGGCCAATGTATCACTCCAAGGGATTTACCAGAGTGTGGCACTTAGTCAGGCTGTTCTTTTTCATGGAGTCTGTGCTTCTGGCAATTGAGGAAGTGCTCAGTGCAGTACCTGTACGTGGCCAGTCTGGGGGAGAAGTGTAGGACAATGTATAGTCAGCAGTTTGACAACTTCTTATCCAGCTAAATTGATCAAGGCAATAGGTTGCATTCAGTACATCGGCTCTGTCTGCCTAACCTAAGACAAAGGTGTTGAGGAGGTGGACCAGGGCAGAGTTAAAAGAGGGCTGTTGGCTAAGGACTGTAACCCAACGAATTAGATTTAATGGACTGTATGGTTAAGGACTTGGGGGAATTGGTATTTGGTGAGGGAATGACACTTGTGATAGAAGCCAATAGTTTTTGCAGGGGGGAGGGGTATGGTAGATATAGGGCTTCATCCATAGTCAGGAGCACCCTGCCCTCAAGCTGGAGTTGGGACAGTGAATGACCACACTAGGAATGGTAACCTCGTATGCCAGAGGTTGTAATTGTTTTCTAGAAACATTACTGAACAACTCATTGACAGTGCAGTTTTTGGACACCGATTCAAAAGAAAGGGGCTGTTGTACAAGGAGGGCCAAAGATGTCAGTATAAACTAATGTTAAACATAGGTCTTGTTCTTTCACTTCCAAAGGATGCAGCAGGCTGTGAGACAAGCTACCTACTATGGAGCATAATCTGTTGCCATGAAGTCAATGCCCGATAATCAAACAATGTTGTTTGGGTCTACACAGCAACCAATAACCAGCTTGACAAAGAAAGAGACCTTGGAGTGCAGATTCATTGTTCCTTGAAAGTGAAGTCTCAGGTAGAAGGGCTAGTGAAGAAGGCATTTGATATGCTTGCCTCTATTAGATGGTAAATTAGGTATTGGCGTTGGGAGATCATATTGTGGCTGTACAGGACATTGGTTAGGTCACCATTGGAATATTACATGCAATTCGGTTCTCCGTGCTGTGGGAAGGATGGTATGAAAGGGTTCAGAAAAGATATACATGGATGTTACCAGGATTGGAGGGTTTGAGCTATAGGGAGAGGCTGAATAGACTGAGGTGTTTTTTTCCCTGGAGGGTTGAAAGTTGAGGGTGACCTTAGAGGTTTATAAAATCATGAGGGGCATGGATAGGGTAAATAGAAAAGGGTTTGTCCCCTGGAGCAGGGGTATCCCAAACTAGACGTCATAGGAGACAGCCCCTTGTGTGGTTGAAGTGTAGCAGAGGACAGTGTCTACAAGCTTGCAAGAAAATAATAATGATGGTAGAGGTCAGTGAAAGCTTAAAGAAGCAAACAGTGAGCTGTCAATGCAAGACAATTACTCTGACTTGCATACTTGGAATTAATCCGATTTCACTTCTCAGGAAAGTAGAATTGGAAACCTTCCAACATTACTCTTACAGTAAAACCGCTGTGCGTAGTTCTGGTTACAATATTATAAGAAGGATATAGAGGCACTAGAGAAGGTGTAGATAAATTTTGCAAGGGTGAGACCGGAAATGTTTGACGATACTTAACAGGAAAGGATTTTTTCCAATTAAAACTAGAAGATTGAAGGGTGATTTGATAGGGATCTATAAATTGAGAGGTTTTGATAGAGTGGGTACAGAGAGACTGTTTCATATTGTGGGGAAGGGTATGAATCAAAGCCAGCAATATAAGGTAGTCACCGAGGAGTCCAATAGAAAGTTTAGAACTCGCCACTAATGGTCTAGATGTATTTAAGGAGTTATAAGACAAGGATTTGAATGTTTACAATGATAGGTTTAGATAAAAGATAAGAGGTTTCAGTGAAATATAACACTGTCGTGGGCTAAATAGCCTGCTTTTAGTGCAGCATTTACTTATAGTCTGATATGCAGCCCAGCAGATGCTTTGGTACACATTAATTCCCAGATATGGATTCCCACAGATAGTGTACTGTATAACTGCTGATACACAGGTATAGATTGATACTGAAACAGATTATGGACTAATTCACCTATAAAGACACATAGACAGATATAGGCTCATAAGAGACATGCTGCTATGGCTAAATAAGTACATATAGAGCTTGGAGTTCATGTGCATGGATTGAAGGTGACTATTCAGATTGAGTGTACTAGTGAACATATCAGCTCTTGAGCTTCATTTCCAAATACATTGAGTACAAAAGCAGCAAAATTATGGTGCAATAAAATGGAGCTAGAAAACACACAGCAGGTCAATTAACATCAAAAGAGCAAGAGAGTCAACATTTTGGCAGGCCCTTCATCAGGACTTACTTTCTGCAGTCCTCACTATCTCAAATTATGCTGCACCTGCATAAAGCCCTGGTTAGGCAGCAACAAAAGTATAACACTGAGTTATGGTCACCATACTTTAATAAGGAGATGAAGGCAGCTAGGAAATGTACCAAATGGTTCCAGAGTTGGGGTATTTTAATCTCAAAGTTAGATTGAAGAAGTTAGGTTTATTCTCTTTGGGCAGAGGGAATTGAGCAGAGATTTTAATAGAGGTATACAAGTTTATGACAAGTTTAGTTAAGGGAACAGGTGTTTATATTAATTGGTATAAGGACTAGAGATTTTACAAAAGAAACGTAGGAGGTGGGATTTATGCATACTGATAATGATTTGAGAATTTTGAGAAGATTTATAGCTCAAGTTGATATTCTGGGGGATCTGGTGTGTGTCGTGGAGAGTCAGTGACCGGCTGTGTCTGGGGATCTGGTGTGTGTTGTGGAGAGTCAGTGACCGGCTGTGTCTGGGGATCTGGTAAGTGTTGTGGAGAGTCAGTGACCGGGGGATCTGGTGTGTGTTGTGGAGAGTCAGTGACCGGCTGTGCCTGGGGATCTGGTGTGTGTTGTGGAGAGTCAGTGATCGACCGTGTTTGGGGATCTGGTGTGTGTTGTGGAGAGTCAGTGACCGGCCGTGTCTGGGGAATCTGGTGTGAGTTGAGGGGTGTCAGTGACCGGCTGTGTCTGGGGATCTGGTGTGTGTTGTGGAGAGTCAGTGACCGACCGTGTTTGGGGATCTGGTGTGTGTTGTGGAGAGTCAGTGACCAGCCATATCTGGGGAATCTGGTGTGTGTTGAGGGATGTCAGTGACCGGCTGTGTCTGGGGGATGTCGGTTTGCTTGATGAGCTGGAAGTTCATTTTCAGACGTTTTGTCACCATACTAGGTAACATCATAAGTGAGCTTCCGGGTGAAGCACTGGTGGTATGGCCCGCTCCCTATTTGTTTAGGTTTCCTTGGGTTGGTGATGTCATTTCCTGCGGTGACATCACATCGTGTTCTTTTTCTCAGGGGCTGGTAAATGGGGATCCAAGTCAATGTGTTTGTTAATGTAACATGAACATCTACTAACCACAAAAAGGCATGACCCACTCTACCTAGTATCCTTACATACAGACGAGGAAGGACACCACTTCGACTGGGACAACACATCTATCCGAGGACAAGCCAATCAGCACGCACAAGAATTCCTAGAAGCATGGCATTCCAACCAGAACTTTATCAACAAACACATTAATTTGGATCCCATTTACCACATCCTGTGAAAAAGAACAAAAATGACATCGCCAAGTCAAGGAAACGTAAACATATAAATAGAAAGTGCTTCATCCAGACGCTCACTGTTACCTAGTATGGTGACAAAATGTCTGAAAATGAACCTTCCAGCTCAGCGAGCAAACCGACATCCAGAATGATTGAGAACTTAACAAGGCTGATGGAACATTTTCCTTTTTATTATGAGAGGAATTGAAAACAAAGGTAAGGATGATGTGCTTCAGGTATAAGACCACATCTGAGAATCCCTACAGTATGAGAAGAGGCAATTTGGCCTATCAAGTCTGCACTGACCCTTCAAGGAGCATTCCACCCAGACCTTCCACCACCCCCCCCCCCCCAACCATCCCCATTAACATCACAGAGGTTTTATTTTAAGCCAGCTAGCCAGCACAAGTTTTAGCGTGGCAAGTTAGCTAACCTGCATGTCTTTGGACTGTGTGAGGAAACTGGTGTAGCCAGAGACAACTTGCACAGACACAGGGAGAATGTGCAAACACCACACATAGTCACCCAAAGCTGGAATCGAACCAGGTCCCTAGCACCATGAGGCAGTCGTGCTAACCTCTGTGCCGCCCTGATCTTGATATTTGTGTACAGTTTTGTCTTCTTAAAGACTTTTGAGGCAGTTTGGAAGATATTTAAACATTGAAGGTAGGAGTAGGCTACTTGACCCCTCAAACCTGCTCTGTCGTCTATTCTGATCATCAAGCTCAATAACATATCAACCCCCTCCCCATATCCCTTGTTCTCTCATAAACAATTGTTTGGCTTCAACCACTTTCTATGGTAGTGAATTCCACTAGCTAGCCATTCTCTGGTGAAGAAGTTTCTCCTTATCTCAGTCCTAAAAGGTTTACCCCTTATCCTTTAGACTATGAGAATTGCTTCCAGACTCCCTCATCATCTGGAATATGCTTCCACAAGTAGCCTGTCTAGCCCTGTTAGACTTTTATAGGTTTCTACGACATTCCTCCCTCATTCTTCTATACTCCAGTGAATATAATGCTAATCAGCTCAGTTTCTCTCCATGCCATATTCTGCCACTCCATTAGTTAATTTTGTAAACCTTTGCTGCAGTTCCTCTATGAAATCCATACAGTGAGGAAACAGGCCATTCAGCCCAATAAGTCCACACTGACCCTCCAAAAAGCATCCCACCCCACACTCACTCCCCTACCCTATCCCTGTAGTCCTGCAGTTTCCCTTGACTAATCTACCTACCTTGCACATAGAGTCATAGTACAGCATGGAAACAGACCCTTTGGTCCAACCTGTCCATGCCGACCAGATATCCCAACCCAATCTAGTCCCACTTGCCAGCACCCATCCCATATCCCTCCAAACCCTTCCTATTCATATACCCATCCAAATGCCTCTTAAATGTTGCAATTGTACCAGCCTCCACCACATCCTCTGGCAGCTCATTCCATACACGTACTTCCCTCCGTGTGAA
Organism: Chiloscyllium punctatum; assembly: GCF_047496795.1. Lineage (NCBI taxonomy): Eukaryota > Metazoa > Chordata > Chondrichthyes > Orectolobiformes > Hemiscylliidae > Chiloscyllium > Chiloscyllium punctatum. Next base: position 39,604,686 of record NC_092779.1, read on the forward strand.
AAAGTTACCCCTTAGGTCTCCTTTATATCTTTCCCCTCTCACCCTAAACCTATGCCCTCTAGTTCTGGACTCCCCAACCCCAAGGAAAAGATTTTGTCTATTTATCCTATCCATGCCCCTCATAATTTTGTAAACTTCTATAAGGTCACCCCTCAGCCTCCGACGCTCCAGGGAAAACAGCCCCAGCCTGTTCAGCCTCTCCCTGTAGCTCAGATCCTCCAACCCTGGCAACATCCTTGTAAATCTTTTCTGAACCCTTTCAAGTTTCGCAATATCTTTCCGATAGGAAGGAGACCAGAATTGCACGCAATATTCCAACAGTGGCCTAACCAATGTCCTGTACAGCCGCAACATGACCTCCCAACTCCTGTACTCAATACTCTGACCAATAAAGGAAAGCAGACCAGATAGGGTTGACAGTGAGAACCTTTTTCCACGTATGGAGTCAGCTATTACAAGGGGGCATAGCTTTAAATTAAGGGGGGGTAGATATAGGACTGATGTTAGGGGTAGGTTCTTCACTCAGCGAGTCGTAAGTTCATGGAATGCCCTGCCAGTAGCAGTAGTGGACTCTCCCTCTTTATGGGTATTTAAGCGGGCATTGGATAGGTATATGGAGGATAGTGGGTTAGTGTAGGTTAGGTGGGCTTTGATCGGCGCAACATCGAGGGCTGAAGGGCCTGTACTGCGCTGTATTCTTCTATGTTCTATGTTCTATGTAAATGCCTTCTTCATTATCCTATCTACCTGCGACTCCACTTTCAAGGAGCTATGAACCTGCACTCCAAGGTCTTTGTTCAGCAACACTCCCTTGGACCTTACCATTAAGTGTATAAATCCTGCTAAGATTTGCTTTCCAAAAATGCAGCACCTCGCATTTATCTGAACTAAACTCCATCTGCCACTTCTCAGCCCATTGGCCCATCTGGTCCAGATCCTGTTTAATCTGAGGTTACCCTCTTCGCTGTCCACTACACCTCCAATTTTGGTGTCATCTGCAAACTTAATAACTGTACCTCTTATGCTCGCATCCAAATCATTTACGTAAATGACAAAAAGTAGAGGGCTCAGCACCGATCCTTGTGGCACTCCACTGGTCACAGGCCTCCAGTCTGAAAAACAACCCTCCACCACCACCCTCTATCTTCTAACTTTGAGCCAGTTCTGTATCCAAATAGCTAGTTCTCCCTGTATTCCATGAGATCTAACCTTGTTAATCAGTCTCCCATGAGGAACCTTGTTGAACACTTTACTGAAGTCCATATAGATCACATCTACTGCTCTGCCCTCATCAATCTTCTTTGTTACTTCTTCAAAAAACTCAATCATGTTTGTGAGACATGATTTCCCACGCACAAAGTCATGTTGACTATCCCTAATCAGTCCTTGCCTTTCCGAATACATGTACATCCTGTCCCTCAGGGCTCCCACCAACAACTTGCCCACCACTGAGGTCAGGCTCACCAGTCTATAGTTCCCTGGCTTGTCTTTACCGTCCTTCTTAAACAGTGGCACCATGTTTGCCAATCTCCAGTCTTCCGGCACCTCACCTGTGACTATCGATGATACAAATATCTCAGCAAGAGGCTCAGCAATTACTTCTCTAGCTTCCCACAGAGTTCTCGGGTACACCTGATCAGGTCCTGGGGATTTATCCACTTTTAACCTTTTCAAGACATCCAGCACTTCCTCCTCTGTAATCTGGACATTTTGCAAGATGTCACCATCTATTTCCATACAGTCTATATCTTCCATATCCTTTTCCACAGTAAATACTGATGCAAAATATTCATTTAGTATCTCCCCAATTTTCTGTGGCTCCACACAAAGGCCGCCTTGCTGATCTTTGAGGGGCCCTATTCTCTCCCTAGTTACCCTTTTGTCCTTAATATATTTGTAAAAACCCTTTGGATTCTCCTTAATTCTATTTGCCAAAGCTATCTCATTTCCCCGTTTTGCCCTCCTGATTTCCCTCTTAAGTATACTCCTACCTCCTTTATACACTTCTAAGGATTCACTCGATCTAACCTGACATATGCTTCCTTCTTTTTCTTCACCAAACCTTCAATTTCTTTAGTCAACCAGCATTCCCTATACCTACCAGACTTCTCTTTCACCCTGACAGGAATATACTTTCTCTGGATTCTTTTAATCTCATTTCTGAAGGCTTCCCATTTTCCAGCCATCCCTTTACCTGCGAACATCTTTTGAAGTCAGCTTTTGAAAGTTCTTGCCTAATACCGTCAAAATTGGCCTTTCTCCAATTTAGAACTTCAACTTTTCCATCACGATTTTAAAACAAATAGAATATGGTCACTGGCCCCAAAGTGCTCCCCCACTGACACCTTCGTCACCTGCCCTGCCTTATTTCCCAAGAGTAGGTCTAGCTTTGCAACTTCTCTAGTAGGTAGATCCACATACTGAATCAGAAAATTGTCTTGTATACGTAAGAAATTCCTCTCCATCTAAACCTTTAACACTATGGCAGTCCCAGTCGATGTTTGGAAAGTTAAAATCCCCTACTATAACTACCCTATTATTCTTACAGATAGCTGAGATCTCCTTGCAAGTTTGTTTCTCAATTTCCCTCTGACTATTGGGGGGGGGTCTATAATACAATCCCAATAAGGTGATCATCCCTTTCTTATTTCTCAGTTCCACCCAAATAACTTCCCTGGATGTATTTCTGCGAATATCTTCCCTCAGCACAGCTGTAATACTATCCCTTATCAAAAATACCACTCCCCCTCCTCTCTTGCCTCCCTTTCTATCCTTCCTGTAGCATTTGTATCCTGGAACATTAAGCTGCCAGTCCTGTCCATCCCTGAGCCATGTTTCCATAATTGCTATGATATCTCAGTCCCATGTTCCTAACCATGCCCTGAGTTCATCTGCCTTCCCTGTTAGCCCCCTTGCATTGAAATAAATGCCGTTTAATTTATCAGTCCCACCTTGTCCCTGCCTGCCCTGACTGTTTGACTCACTTCTGTTCTCAGCTGTACACATCTCAGATCGATCTCTTTCCTCACTTTCTCCCTGGGTCTCACCCCACACCTTACTAGTTTAAATCCTCCCAAGCAGTTCTAGCAAATTTCTCTGCCAGTATCTTCGTCCCCTTCCAATTTAGGTGCAATCCGTCCTTCTTGTATAGGTCACGTCTACCCTAAAAGAGATTCCAATGATTTGGTCTGTGCAGGAAACTAAAGTACCCGGAGGAAACCCGTGCAGACAAATGGAGAATATGCAAACTTCACACAGACAGTCATTCACAGGTGGAATCGAACCTGGGTCCTTGGTGCAATGAGGCAGCATGTTAATCACTGATCCGCCATGCGCAGAGTAAAGGCATCATTGCTCAGGTAAGGAGTCTGAAACTACACACAATATTCCAGGGGTGGCCTCACCAATGCTCTGTATAGTTGCACCAAAACATCTTTATCCATGTAGTCAAATCCTCTCACTATACAGTTTGCGTTCTTTACTATCTGCTGCTTACTTTCAGCATGATGGCATGGGTCTTATTGAACATTCCACTCTCTCAACTTACAGGCAACAAAATAATAATTTATCTTCCTACTTTTGCTGCTAAAATGGATAACCTCACATTTCAGCAGCGAGAGTCATGAGAGCATGAGCGAGGAGCCTGCCAGAAAGGTAAGTGTGAGTGTAAAATACTTACCTCGTGAATCAGCAACCTTCACTTCAGCAGTGAGAGTCAATAGAGCACGAGCCAGCCAGGAATGTAGGTTTGAAAATAAAATACTTATACCTCATGAATCCGCGGAGTGAAGCAGAACAGGAGCAGAACCGGACACTGGGACTGCTGTGTAAGTGAACCAATATATTCTGGCAGTGGCTAAACCCAAAGCATTATACTTGTAGTGTCTCCCACCCATCCTCCTCCTCTAACCAAAATAGAAGATTCTATCTGGAGGGTTGGTAAAGTTGTATTTTCTTTTATCTCTTGGCAACTTAGAGCAGAAAGGATGGAAGCTAGGCTCCGCTTACAGGATAGAGCTTAGAACATAGACCACTATGGCGCAGTACAGGCTCTTCAGCCCTCTATGTTGCGACAACCTGTGGAACCAGTCTGAAGCCTTTCTAACCTAATCCATTCTCGTCCAAATGCCTATCCAATGCCCTTAACGTTGGAGGTCTACTACCGTTGCAGGCAATGTGTTCCATGCCCCTACTACTGAGTAAAGAAACTACCTCTGACATCTAACCTATATTTATCACCCCTCAATTTAAAGCTATGTCTCGTTATGCTAGTCATCTCCATCGAGGAAAAAGGTTCTTACTGCCCAAACTATCTAACCCTCTGGCTATCTTTTGTCTGAATTAAGTCTAAACCTTCTCCCGAATGAAAACAGCCTCAAGTCCCTCAGCTTTCCTCATTAGACCTTCCTTCCATATTAGGCAACATCCTAGTAACTGTCCTCTGAACCCTTTCCAAAGCTTCCACATCTTTCCTATAATGCAGCGACCAGATCTGTATGCAATACTCCAAATGTGGCCACACCACTGCAGCATGATCTCGTGGTTCTGAAACTCAATCCCTCTACTAATAAAAGCGAACTCACCGTGTGCCTTAACAATCCTATCAGCCTGGGCGGCAATTTTCAGGGATCTATGCACCTGGACACAGATCTCTCTCTGCTCATCTGCACAACCAAGAATCTTGTGTTTAGCCCTGTACTCTGCATTCATGTTACTCCCAAAGTGAATCACCTTTTCACATTAAACTCCATTTGCCACCTCTGCAGCTTATCTATGTCTTTCTGTAACCTACAACATGCTTTGTCACTATTTAAAACTCTACTGACCTTAGTATCATCCGCAAATTTACTAACCCATCCTCCTATGCCCTCATCCAGGTCATTTATAATAACAGTGGACCCAAAACAGATCCTTCCAGTACCCCATGAATAACTGAACTCCAGGATGAATATTTTCCCATCAACCACCTGTCTTCTCTCAGCTAGCCAATTTCTGATCCAAACCACTAAATCAACCTCAATCCCACACCTCCATATTGTGTGCAATAGCCTACTGTGGGGAATTTTATCAAATGCCTTACTGAAATCCATATACACCAATTAGCGCTTTACCCTCATCCACCTGTTTGGTCACCATTGTGGGATGTGGAAGACAAGGGTAGCCACTAGTGTCCCTGCTGACTTCACCACCTGCAAGAAGTGCACCCAACTCCAGCTCTTCACAGACTACATTAGGGAACTGGAGCTGGACGAACTTCAGCAGAGGCGGAGGGCATGACAGGGGTTGTAGGGAGATAGTCATACCTACATTACAGGATAAAGGTCAGAGGGAAAGGGAATAGGCAGCCAGTGCAAGGATCCCCTGTGGCCATTCCCCTCAATAATAAGTATACTGTTTTGGATACTGTTTGGGGAGTGGGGTGACCTACCAGGGCATTGCCAGTGGCAAGGTCTCAGACACCTGAATCTGGCTCTGTGGCTCAGAAGGGAAGGGGAGTGAGTGGGAGAGTGATAGTATTGGAGATTAAATGGTTAAAGGAACAGACAGGAGATTCCTAGGTCACAAACGAGACTCCCTGAAGATATGTTGCCTCCTGGGTGCCAGGGTAAGGGGTGCCTCTAATCAAGTCTACAGGATTCTTAAGGAGGAGGATTAGCAGCCAGAAGTCATAGTATACATCTGTAACAATGACATAAGTAGGAAAAGGGATGAGGTTCTGAAAGGTGAATATAGGGAATTAGGTTGGAAGCTAGAAGACAGGACAAGCTGAGTAGTCTCAGGATTGCTACCGATGCCACATACATACAGAGAGCGAGTGCAGCTGGCTGCAGAGCTGGTGTAGGAGGGAGGGCTTCAGATATGTGGATCATTGGGATACTTCTGGGGAAAGTGGGACCTGTACAAGGAGGATGGGTTGCACCTGAACTGGAGGGGCACCAATATCCTGGGTGGGAGGTTTGTAGAACTCTTAGGGAGGGTTTAAACCAGTTTGACAGGGGAATGGGAACCAGAGCTACAGATCAGAGGATGGGATAGCTAGTAAGCAGGCAGATACAACATGCAGAGAGTCTGAGGAAGCAGAGACAGTTGATAGGACAAAGATGCAGTCACTGTGAGAGGTTGAAGTGTGTCTATTTTAATGCAAGAAGTGTCAGGGATAAGGTGATGAAATTAGATCATGGATCAATACTTGGAGCTTTGATGTTGTGGCCATTACGGAGACTTGGATATCACAAGGGCTTGAATGGTTGTTGGATGTTCCAGGGTTTAAATGTTTCAAAAGGAATAGGGAGGGAGGTAAAAGAGGTGAAGGAGTGCCATTGCTAATCAGGAATACTATAACAGCTGCAGAAAGGGAGGTCATCGAGGAGGGAGGGTTAGTCTACAGAGTCAGTACGAACGGAAGTTAGAAACAGGAAAGGAGCAGTCACTTTATTGGGAGTGTTCTACCGGTTCCCCAGTAGCAACAGAAACACAGGAGCAGATTGAGAGGCAGATTTTACAAAGGTGCAGAAATAGCAGGGTTGTTGTCATGAATGACTTCAAGTTCCCTAATATTGATTGGACCCTCCTTAGTGCAAATGGTTTGGATGGAGCAGACTTTGTCAGGTGTGTCCCGGAAGGATTCCTGACAAATATGTAAACCAGCTGACTAGAGGGGAGACCATATTGGATTTGTTGCCTGGCAACAAACCAGGTCAGGTGTCAGATCTCGGTGGGAAAGCATTTCAGTGACAGTGATCACAACTCTTTACTATAGTCATGCAGAGGGATATGAGCAGATTGTATGGGAAAGTATTTAATTTGGGGAGGCGGAATTACAATGCTATTAGGCAGGAACTGTGACGCATAAATTGGGATCGTGTATTCTCAGGAAAATGCACCACAGAAATGTGGAGCTTGTTTAGGAAGCAATTGCTGCGAGTGCTGAATGGCTTTGTCCCACTGAAACAAGGAAGGGGTGGTAGGGTGAAGGGACCTTGGATGACAAGAGATATGGTACATCTAATCACAAGGAAGAAGGAAGCTTACTTAAGGTTGAGGAAGCAAGAATCAGACAGGGCTCTAGGGGGTTACAAGAAAGCCAAAAAGGAACTTGAGAATGGCCTTAGAGCTGAAAAGGGGCATGAAAAAGCCTTGGTGGGTCGGATTAAGGAAAACATTAAGGTGTATTACACTTATGTGAGGAACAAGAGGAAGGCCAGAGTGAGGGTAGGGCTGATCAGGGATAGTGGAGGGAACTTGTGTCTGTAGTCAGAGGAGGCAGGGGAGGTCCTTAATGAATACTTTGCTTCAGTATTCACTAATGAGAGTTTAAATAACCTTGGAATATGACCACCATCCATTATTTCTAGGGCCTCTTCCTTAGGTATCCTGGGATGTAGAATATCAGACTCTGGATGTTTATCAGCCTTCAATTTCTCTAATACTACTTCTCTATTAATACCAATTTGTTTAATTTCTCCCTCTAAAACCTGTGTTCACCATGATTTCTGGTATATTTTTCATTGTCTCCTTTTGTGAAGACAGATGTCAAGTATGAATTCAGTTCATTAGCTACTTTTGTTTCCCGACATAAATTCCCCATTTCTAACTGTAACATTAGTTTTCACCAATCATTTTGTCTTTATTAACCTCTGATGAGATTGTTTTATGAATAATGATTTGGACAGACTGGGTTTGTTTTCACTAGTGTCTAGAAGAGCAAGGGGTGATTTGATTGAAGTATGTAAGGTTATGGCACTGGAAAAGCACAGCAGGTCAGACAGCATCGGAAGAACAGGAGAATTAATATTTTGGGTGAAGGGCTTATGCCCAAAATGTCGATTCTCCTGCTCCTCAGATGCTGCCTGCCTTGCTATGCCTTTCCAGCGCCATACTTTTCGACTTTGATCACCAGCACCTGCAGTCTTCACTTTCTCCTAGTATATAAGATTGTGAGTGGCATTGATAAAGATGTAGAAAGGTTACTATTGTGGGTGAATCCAGAACAAGGGGCACAGTTTTAAAATCATCATAGGACAGAGAAGAGAAGTTTTTTTTTAAGAAAGGGAGATTGAGAAAATAGGGGGTTTATGTTAGCCACCCTTCAATCTGTTTCAGAGTATGAAGACCACAAATGCATCTGCTATTTCTACAGCCACCTCCTTAGGTAGTCTGGGATGTTTTGATTTGCATGACTTTGCAACTCTCTACCTCAGAGTTCATTGAATATTTTTTATGATGCTAGATTCTTGTTAGGTGAAGAAATTGAAGAATATTGGGGGTAGATGGAATATAAAGTTCAGAACAGAAACAAGTCAGCCACGATCAGTCAACTTTGTATGAGCAGCTGGGAGAGAGCATATTGGAACTGAGACAAGCCCTTAGTGAGTGCGCTTCCAGGAATTTGGAGAAATTGAACTGCTAAGTCTTTTCTTTTTTCTCAAAATTTAAATGTTTGTTGTCCAGATAAAAGGTGAATAAGGTAGCTGATGCAGCTGATTGAGGAACTGTGACCAGTCATAAAGCTGAAGCCTAAAGAAGATGTTGATTACTGCTGAAGCTTAATGAGTGTGAATCACCTCAGATCACCAATGCTATACTGTATTTACAAGTGGTTCTGCTGGAAGTGCACTATCAGTAAGCTTTGCATGAGCAATTGGGAGTGAGTACATTGTGACCCAAGTGAATATGTTCTGGAAATTAAGAGTATTGGGGGAGTTTGGTGTAGAGGGGAAGAGCTATTACTTTAAGTTCTTCGTGTAGCATGTCTTTTTAACAGGATAAATTGAGGCCCAAGATTGATAATCCAGCAAAAAAGAGTGACATCATAGGAAAATGATAATTTTTTGGTTGGTAGTAGTTGCAAATTTGATTATCTATTATAATTTGCTTTCAGATTAAAGATAAATAGGAGAAATTGTTTACAACTTAAAAACTAAAGGCTGGTAGGAAATTTTAGAAAATTTACAAGAACTAAGTAAATAAAACATAAATATAAGGCCAGGTAATGTGTTGCATCTGATGTGCAAGTTGGTAGATCCCATTGTGGCTCTTGTCATGACATCGGTAGTAAATGTTAGTTGCTTGAGGGACTTTGACTCGGAGTTAATGTGCTGGAGTCTGAGCTTTAGATGTTGCGACACATCAGGGAGAGGGCAGTTAGATAGCTCGGTTTCTCAGCCTCTATCGGGAGGTTTAGATAACAGCATACGAGGAAGGCTGAATCAACCATTATTTCTCGATGAGTTGACCAAGCCCCTCAAGTCCTTAAATAAGAATAAAGTTCCTGGAAGCTATGGCTGGCCCGCCAAGTTGTGTTTAGTTCTATGGGACTTAATTGGCCAGGGCCTGCTGGAGGTGTACAACCAGCATCTGGCAGGTGGCTTGTGCGAATTCATGAGGGAAGGTACCATCGCCCTCCTCCACAAGCAGAAGAGGGTGAGCAAAGAAATTAGAAATTGGCAACCGATTTCTCTGCTGAGTACAGATTACAAAATCCTGTCAAAGATCATTGCCAACCGAATCAGGTCTGCTGTGGGATCAGTGATTCACTCTGACCAAACCTGTGCCTTACTGGGCAGGACAATCTCTGATTCTCCTGCTCCTCAGGATGCAGTTGCCTACGTACAGGAGAGGTGGGTGGATACCTGCCTCATCAGCCTGGACCAGGAGGAAGATTTTTGAAAAGATATCGTACAACTCCAAAATGAGCTTTGTGGAGGGAATCTGCAATTAGATCTGCGTGCTGTACACCAACATTATTTGCAGTTACAATCAATGGGTGGGAATCAGATCTGGAATCGGACAAGGCTGTCCATTACAAAAGGTTTGTGCACAATATTAGATCAAATGGTATTAGGGTAGTGCATTAGCTTGGATAGATGATTGGCAAACCAACAGAAAGCAGTGAGTCACGATAAATGGATTTTTTAATTGCCAAGATGCTGATGCACTACCCTAATATCATGTCATCTAATGCTGTGTATGAGCCTTTGGTAACACACAAACAAGGCAGAGAGAGTGGATGAATCTTTTGTGTTGCACCTTATCAAATGCCTTCTGGAATTTGAGATATATACTGTAATGTCTATTCGATCCCTATTATCCACTTTGATAATTACATTTTTAAAGAACTCCACTAAATTAGTCAAACATGGTTTATCCTTCATAAAAGCATGCTGTTTCTGAAGGATTGCATTTTTACTTTCCAGGAGTTCTATTATTGCTACCTTGATAAGCAAGACAGAGTACAGGAAAAAAATTGAGTGCTTAATGGCATAGTATAAAGACAATAATCTCTCCATGCACATCAGTAAAATGAAGGAACTGGTTGTTGACTTCAGGAAGGAGAGTGGCGGGCCCTAACTATTTGCAATTTATATTAAGACTTAGATTAGATTCCCTACAGTGTGGAAGCAGGCCCTTTGGTCCAACAAGTCCACACCGACCCTCTGCAGAGCAACCCACCCATTCCCCTGACTAATTCACCTAACCCTATGGGCAATTTAACATGGCCAATTTCCCTGGCCTGCACATCTTTGGATTGTGGGAGGAAACCGGAGCACCTGGAGGAAACCCATGCAGACACAGGCAGTTGCCCAAGCCGGGAATCGAACCCAGGTCCTTGGCTCTGTGAGGCAGCAATGCTAACCACTGAGCCACCGTGCTGCCCAAATACTTGGCAAATGCAATATATTGTGGATAAATGTGAGGCGATCCAGAAAAAACAGGAATGGTGGCAGTTTAGGAAAAGGTACGGTGTAACGAGACCTGGCTGTCATGGTGGTATAGTCGCTGAATGTTGGCATGCAGGTGCAGGAGGCAGTCAGGACAAATAATGGCTTACTGGCTTTCCATAGTGAGAGGATCTGACTTTAGGAGTAGGGATGTCTCGTTGCAATTGTACAGGGCCTTAGTGAGGCCATACCTTGAGTATTGTGTGCAGCTTTGGTCCCCTAGTCTGAGGAAGAATGTTCTTGCTTTTGAGGGAGTCCAGCAAAGGTTCACCAGACAGATTGATTAGAAATTTAGAAGAATGAGGGGGGGATCTCAAAGAAACATATAAAATTCTGATGGCACTGCACAGGTTAGATGTGGGAGGCAAATTCCTGATGTTGGGCAAACCCAGAACTAGGGGTCACAGTGTAAGAACAAAAAGTAAACCATTTAGGACTGAGATGAGGAATCTCTTCACTCAGTTGAGAACCTGTGGAATTCTCCACTATGGAAAGCTGTTTGGGCCAGTTTGTTAGATATATTCAAGGGGAACTGAACATGGCCCTCGTGGCTAAAGGGATCAGAGGTAATGGAGTGAAAGCGGGAGGAGGATACTGGAATTGTATGATTATTTTGAATGGTGGTGCAGACTTGAAGGGCTGAATAGCCTACTCCAGTACCTATTTTCTATGTTTTAAATGATTTTGACCTAGCAACAGGGATTGCAATATAGTTCCATGTCAAGATGTTGTGCAACTAGAAGGGGAACTTACTGGTGGTATTGTGATGTGTTTTGTCCCAGAGTTCATGGTTTTAGAAGGTTTTATCAAAGGAATCATCTGAAGCAGCAAATTCATGCTAGACACATTGGATTCTGAGATTCACCTATGGATTTTGGGGCACGTCTATGTAGTTTTAATAATATTTAAATGTTTAAAGCCAATAAAACAGCCCTCAAATGTTTGTTACTTTCTTCGATATTAATGGACTTGTGCATTTGATGATACAGGCTTCATTATAAAACTGGGCTGGAAGGTTCACAAGAAACCTGCATGAATTTCAAAAGGGTAAGATGCATAACACTGCCACCTACAGGTTTAATACGATGCAAACTCTTGATAACTAACTACCTTTTGATGGAATCTTAACAGAAATTTTTGTGAATTCAAAAGGTAAAGAGGTCTGTTGCATTTTGACTCAATGTCGACCGTAAGTTATGAATTTATGCTACATCGTTGATATAGAAATTTGGAAAGCTAATTAGTAAACAACAAGGGATTTTTATAATCTTAAACATTTCAAACCATTGCGATCAAATTGTTTCTCACAATGCCTAATTGATGAGATCAGAGCTCATTTTAAGCATTCAAAAAGCATCTTAGCTAAAACTGGCATTCAAGGATCTAAGTTTCCCATATCAAAGTAGAGGCATTGAGAGGTCTTTACTGTATTTGACATGTAAAGGCTTTTTTAAATCGAATCTAAGGCACAGAATGAAGAAAGGATTAAAAATATGACATGGTGACCATTTACTGTGGCAAAGAATGTAATGGTAATAATGCATTAAGAATAATTTTTCAGCAAAAATCAAATCACGTTACTATCGATTAATCCATCAGTTCTATGGTCCGATAAAGTAATATTAGTTCTACATTCTTGGAAGTAAACATTAACAGACTTTATTAAACATAACCACGTACACAGGATGGTAAGGGGCCAAAACGTCTTGAAAAACATCTATAGAACATAGAAAAATACAGCGCAGTACAGGCCCTTTGGCCCTCGATGTTGTGCCGATCCAAGCCCACCTAACCTACACTAGCCCACTATCCTCCATATGCCTATCCAATGCCCGTTTAAATGCCCATAAAGAGGGAGAGTCCACCACTGCTACTGGCAGAGCATTCCATGAACTCACGACTCGCTGAGTAAAGAATCTACCCCTAACATCTGTCCTATACCTACCACCCCTTAATTTAAAGCTATGCCGCCTCGTAATAACTGACTCCATACATGGAAAAAGGTTCTCATGGTCAACCCTATCTAAACCCCTAATCATCTTGTACACTTCTATCAAGTCACCCCTAAACCTTCTTTTCTCCAATGAAAACAGCCCAAGTGCCTCAGCCTTTCCTCATACGATCTTCCTACCATACCAGGCAACATCCTGGTAAACCTCTTCTGCACCCGTTCCTGTGCCTCCTCATCCTTCCTATAGTATGGCGACCAAAACTGCACACAATACTCCAGATGTGGCCGCACCAGAATCTTATACAACTGCAACATGACCTCAGGACTCCGGAACTCAATTCCTCTACCAATAAAAACCAGTACACCATATGCCTTCTTCACAGCACTATTTACCTGGGTGGCAACTTTCAGAGATCTGTGTAATGGACACCAAGATCCCTCTGCTCATCCACACTACCAAGTATCCGACCATTAGCCCAGTACCCCATCTTTTTGTTTCTCATACCAAAGTGAATCACCTCACACTTTCCCACATTGAACTCCATTTGCCACCTTTCTGCCCAGCTCTGCAGCTTATCTATATCCTGCTGTAACCTGACACATCCTTCCTCACTGTCAACAACTCCACCGACTTTCGTATCATCTGCAAACTTGCTCACCCAACCTTCTAGCCCCTCCTCCAGGTCATTTATAAAAATGACAAACAGCAATGGTCCCAAAACAGATCGTTGCGGAACACCGCTAGTAACTGCACTCCAAGATGAACCTTTACCATCAACTACTACCCTCTGTCTTCTTCCAGCCAGCCAATTCCTAATCCAAACCTCCAACTCACCCTCAATGCCATACTTCCATATTTTTTGCAGTAGCCTACCATGGGGAACCTTATCAAACACCTTACTAAAATCTATATACACCACATCTACCGCTTTACCCTCGTCCACCTGCTTAGTCACCTTCTCAAAGGATTCAATAAGGTTTGTGAGGCACGATCTGCCCTTCACAAAACCATGCTGACTATCCTTGATCACATTATTCCTATCCAGATGTTCATAAATCCTATCCCTTACAATTCTCTATAAGACTTTGCCCACAACAGAAGTGAGGCTCACCGGCCTATCATTACTAGGGTTATCCCTACTCCCCTTCTTGAACAAGGGAACCACGTTTGCTATCCTCCAGTCTTCTGGCACTATTCCTGTAGACAACGAGGACATAAAAATCAAGGCCAATGGCTCTGCAATCTCCTCCCTTGCTTCCTTGTATAAGACTCTGGTGCGGCCGCTTCTGGAATATTGTGTGCAGTTTTGGTCGCCATACTATAGGAAGGATGTGGAGGCACTGGAACGGGTGCAGAGGAAGTTTACCAGGATGTTGCCTGGTATGGTAGGAAGATCGTATGAGGAAAGGCTGAGGCACTTGGGGTTGTTTTCTTTGGAGAAAAGAAGGTTTAGGGGTGATTTGATAGAGGTGTACAAGATGATTAGGGGGTTAGATAGGGTTGACAGTGAGAACCTTTTTCCGCGTATGGAGTCAGCTATTACAAGGGGGCATAGCTTTAAATTAAGGGGGGGTAGATATAGGACTGATGTTAGGGGTAGGTTCTTCACTCAGCGAGTCGTAAGATCATGGAATGCCCTGCCAGTAGCAGTAGTGGACTCTCCCTCTTTATGGGTATTTAAGCGGGCATTGGATAGGTATATGGAGGATAGTGGGTTAGTGTAGGTTAGGTGGGCTTTGATCGGCGCAACATCGAGGGCCGAAGGGCCTGTACTGCGCTGTATTGTTCTATGTTCTATGTTCTATGTTCCCAGAGAATCCTAGGATAAATGCCATCAGGCCCAGGGGGCTATCTATTTTCACCCTTTCCAGAATTTCCAACACCTCTTCCCTACATACCTCAAAGCCATCCATTCTAATTAATTGTGACTCAGTATTCACATCGGCAACAATGTCCTGTTCCTGAGTGAATACTGACGAAAAGTATTCATTCAGTGTCTCCCCAATCTCTTCAGCCTCCACACGCAACTTCCCACTACTATCCTTGACTGGACCTATTCCTACCCTAGTCATTCTTTTATTCCTGACACACCTATAGAAAGCCTTTGGGTTTTCCCTAATCCTACCAACTAAGGACTTTCATGTCCCCTCCTTGCTGCTCTTATCTCTCTCTTCAGATCCTTCCTGGCTACCTTATAACTCTCAATCGCCCCAATTGAACCTTCACGCCTCATCTTTACATAGGTCGCCCTCTTCCCTTCAACAAGGGATTCCAACTCCTTATTAAACCACGGCTCCCTCACATGACCCTTTCCTCCCTATCTGACAGGTACATACTTATCAAGGACACTCAATAGTTGCTCCTTGAACAAGCTCCACATATCGAGGGAAGTAAAGAAACATATAAAGTTAAAAGAGAAAAAGTATAACTTAGCGAAGATAAGCGGGAAAACGGAGGACTGGGAAGCTTTTAAAGAACAACAGAGGATTAGTAAGAAGGAAATACGCAGAGAAAAAATGAGGTACGAAGGTAAACTGGCCAAGAATATAAAGGAGGATAGTAAAAGCTTTTTTAGGTATGTCCAAGGCAAAAAAATGGTTAGGACAAAAATTGGGCCCTTGAAGACAGAAGCAGGGGAATATATTACTGGGAACGAAGAAATGGCAGAGGAATTAAATGGGTACTTCAGATCTGTGTTCACTGGGGAAGACACAAGCAATCTCCCTGAGGTAACAGTGGCTGAAGGACCTGAACTTAAGGGAATTTCTATTTGCCAGGATTTGGTGTTGGAGAGACTGTTAGATCTGAAGGTTGATAAGTCTCCGGGACCTGATGGCCTGCATCCCAGGGTACTGAAGGAGGTGGCTCGGGAAATCGTGGATGCGCTGGTGATTATTTTCCAGAGTTCAATAGAATCGGGGTCGGTTCCTGAGGATTGGAGAGCGGCTAATGTAGTGCCACTTTTTAAGAAGGGTGGGCGGGAGAAAGCAGGAAATTATAGACCAGTTAGTCTGACCTCAGTGGTGGGAAAGATGCTGGAGTCTATTATAAAGGATGAAATTACGGCACATCTGGATAATAGTAACAGGATAGGACAGAGTCAGCATGGATTTATGAAGGGGAAATCATGCTTGACTAATCTTCTTGAATTTTTTGAGGATGTAACTCGGAAGATGGACGAGGGAGATCCAGTGGATGTCGTGTACCTGGACTTTCAGAAAGCTTTTGATAAAGTCCCACACAAGAGGTTAGTGAGTAAAATTAGGGCGCACGGGATTGGGGGCAAAGTACTAGATTGGATAGAGAATTGGTTGGCTAATAGGAAACAAAGGGTAGTGATTAATGGCTCCATTTCGGCATGGCAGGCAGTGACCAGTGGGGTACCGCAGGGATCCGTGCTGGGACCGCAGCTTTTTACAATATATGTAAATGATATCGAAGATGGTATCAGCAATAACATTAGCAAATTTGCTGATGACACAAAGCTAGGTGGTAGGGTGAAATGTGATGAGGATGTTAGGGGATTACAGGGTGACCTGGACAAGTTAGATAAGTGGGCAGATGCATGGCAGATGCAGTTTAATGTGGATAAATGTCTGGTTATCCACTTTGGTGGCAAGAACAGGAAGGCAGATTACTACCTCAATGGTATCAAATTCGGTAAAGGGGCTGTTCAGAGAGATCTGGGTGTTCTTGTCCACCAGTCAATGAAGGCAAGCATGCAGGTACAGCAGGTCGTGAAGAAGGCTAATAGCATGCTGGCCTTCATAACAAGAGGGATTGAGTATAGAAGCAAAGAGGTGCTTCTGCAGCTGTACAGGGCCCTGGTGAGACCACACCTGGAGTACTGTGTACAGTTCTGGTCTCCAAATTTGAGGAAAGACATTCTGGCTATTGAGGGAGTGCAGCGTAGGTTCACGAGGTCAATTCCTGGAATGGCAGGATTGCCTTACACGGAAAGACTGAAGCGACTGGGCTTGTATACCCTTGAGTTTAGAAGACTGAGAGGGGATCTGATTGAAACGTATAGGATTATGAAAGGACTGGACACTCTGGCAGGAGGGAACATATTTCCGTTGATGGGGGAGTGCCGAACCAGAGGACACAACTTAAAAATACGGGGTAGACCATTTAGGACAGAGATGAGGAGAAACTACTTCACCCAGAGAGTGGTGGCTGTGTGGAATGTTCTGCCCCAGAGGGCAGTGGAGGCCCAGTCTCTGGATTCATTTAAGAAAGAATTGGATAGAGCTCTTAAAGATAGTGGAGTCAAGGGGTATGGAGATAAGGCTGGAACAGGATACTGATTAGGAATGATCAGCCATGATCATATTGAATGGCGGTGCAGGCTCGAAGGGCAGAATGGCCTACTCCTGCATCTATTGTCTATTGTCTATTGTCTATCAATTGCGTCCTTGCCTTGAAGCCTACTTTTCCAAGCCACGCATCCTAAGTCGTGCCTCACCGCATCATAATTTCCCTGCCCCCAGCTATAACTCTTGCAATGCACACTTATCCCTCTCCATCACTAGAATAAAAGTCACCGAATTGTGGTCACTGTCCCCAAAGTGCTTACCTACCTCCAATTCTAACACCTGGCCTGGTTCGTTACCCAGAACCAAATCCAGTATGGCCTCACCTCTTGTTGGCCTGTCTACATATTGTGTCAGGAAACCCTCCTGCACACATTCGACAAACACCGACCCATCTAATGAACTCAAGCTATAGCTTTCCCAGTCAATATCAGGAAAGTTAAAGTCCTCCATAACAACGACCCTGTTACTTTCACTCTTCTCCTGAATCATCCTTGCACTCCTTTCTTCTATGTCTCTCGGACTATTAGGAGGCCTGTAGAAAACTCCTAACAGGGTGTCCTCACCTTTCCTATTCCTAACCTCAGCCCAAACTACCTCAGATGGCGAGTCTTCATCCATCGTCCTTTCCATCGCTGTAATACTATCTTTGACAAGCAATGCCACACCTCCCCCTCTTTTACCCCCACCTCTGACCCTACTAAAACATTTAAACCCTGGAACCTGCAACAGCCAATCCTGTCCCTGTTCTACCCATGTCTCCGTAATAGCCACAACATCGAAATCCCAGGTACCAACCCACGCTGCAAGTTCACCTACCTTATTTCGTATACTTCTTGCATTGAAGTATACACACTTCAAACCACTTTCCTGTTTACAGGCACCCTCCTTTGAGATTGATGCCATGTTCCTAACCTCCCTACACTCCAGGTCCTGCACACTAAAGCTACAGTCTAGGTTCCCATGCCCCTGCAGAGTTAGTTTAAACCCCCCCCAAGAGCACTAGCAAACTTCCCCCCAAGGATACTGGTGCCCCTCAGGTTCAGATGTAGACCATCCTATTTATAGAGGTCCCACCTTCCCCAGAAAGAACCCCAGTTATCCAGATACCGGAATCCCTCCCTCCTGCACCATCCCTGTAGCCACGCATTTAACTGTTCTCTCTCCCTATTCCTCGACTCTCTATCACGTGACACGGGTAACAAACCAGAGACAACAACTCTGTTTGTTCTAACTCTGAACTTCCAACCTAGCTCCCTGAAAGCCTGTCTGACATCCTCAGCCCCCCTCCTACCTATGTCGTTGGTGCCAATGTGGACCACGACTTCGGGCTGCTCCCCCTCCCCCTTAAGCACCCGGAAAACACGATCATATATTGCAGAGGAGGTGGTGTTGGACATCTTAAAATGCATAAACATGGATTAATCTGTGGGGCCTGATCAGGTGAACTCTAGTACTTTGTGGAAAGCTAGGGAAGTGATTGCTGGGCTTTTTGCTGAGATATGAGCATTATCGATAGCCACAGGTGAGGTTGCCATAAGACTGGAGGTTGGCTAATGTGCCATTATTTAAGAACGGTGGTAAGGAAAAGCCAGGAACTGGTGACCGTGACATGTTAGTTGGAGGGAATTCTGAGGGATAGGATTTACGTGTATTTGGAAAGGCAAGACTGATTAGGGATAGTCAACATGGCTTTATGCATGGGAAATCACGTCTCGCCAACTTATTGTGTTTTTTGAAGAAGTAAGAAAGGAGATTGATTAGGGCAGAGCAGTGGATAAGATCGATATGGACTTTAGTTAGGTGATCAACAAGGTTCCTCATGGTAGACTGTTGGTAAAGTTAGATCACGTGGAATATAGAGAGAACTAGCCATTGGATACAGAACTAGCTCAAAGTAGATGGCAGAGCGTTGGTGGAGGGTTGCTTTTCAGACTGGAGACCTGTGACCAGCTGTGCGCCACAAGGATTAGTGCCATGTCCACTGTTTTTCATTTATATAAATTATTTGGCTGTGAACGTAAGAGGTATGGTTAGTAAGTTTGCAGATGACACCAAAATTGATCCTGTGAACAGCCAAGAAGGTTACCTCAGAATACAATGGGATTTTGATCAGATGGGCCAATGGGCTGAGGAGTGGCAGATGGAGTTTAATTTAGATAAATGTGAGGTTCTGCATTTTGGAAAGGCAAATCAGGGCAGGATGGTAAGGTCCTGAGTAGTGTTGCTAAAGAAAGAGACCTTGGAGTGCAGGTTCAGAATTTCTTGAAAGTAGAATTGCAGGTAGACAGGATAGTGAAGAAGGTGTTTGGTATGTTTGTCTTTGTTGGTCAATGCATTGAGTATAGGAGTTTGGATGTCATGTTAGTGGGTAGGTCAGTTTTAGAATATCTGGTCTGTAGTGTGGGAAGGATGTTGTGAAACATGAAAGGGGTTACAAAAGATTTACAAGGATGTTAACATTGAGTCTAGATGACTCCTCATTGGAGCCATAGATTCAACGTTAGCTAGCTGTCTCTTCATGGATGCTGCCTGATCCACTGTGATCTGCAGCATTTGTTGTTTTCAGTGCAGATTCCAGCATCTGCAATAATTTATTCCAATTTTTTTACTAGGATGTTACCAGGGTTGGAGCGGTTGAGCTATAAGGAAAGGCTGAATAGGCTGGGGCTGTTTTCCCTGGAGGGTTGGAGGCTGAGAGATGACCTTACTGAAGTTTATAAAATCAGAGGGACATAAACAGGGTGAATCACTAAGGGTTTTTTCCCAGGGTAGCAGAGTCCAAAACTAGAGAGCATAGGTTTCCGATGAGGGGAACGGTTTAAAAGGGAGCTAAGGAGCAACTTTTCATGCAAAGGATGGTGCATGAATGGAATGAGCTGCCAGAGGAAGTGGTGGAGGCTGGTACAATTATAACATTTAAAAGGCTTCTGGATGGGTATGGCATTAGGAAGGGTTTAGAGGCATTTGGTTGAAATGCTGCAAATGGGACTAAATTACTTTAGGGTATCTGGTTAGCACGGAGTTGGCCCGAAGGGTCTGTTTCCATGCTGTACAGTTTTATGATTCTTATCTGCAGAACTCTACAGACTGTGGCTCTAGCTTCATGTGATTTGATAGTATGAAGCAGCTCCTTAGACATGTGCTCAGTAGTCACTCTTATAGTAGCAATTCCCCCAAGTTAATTTACATAATCCTTTTTAACTACTTGATCATGACAATTTATATTTTAATCTGTTATCACATCTCCTTTGCTTGAGGCATACACTTCCATCAAACGTTAAAGGTACATGGAATCTGTAATTGTGTCTGAAGATATGAGCGGAAGATGAGTGGGATGGCATGTTTTTTGGACAAGATTTTTAGAAATTAACATCTAAAACCTGATAGTAGTCACACAATACTAATGAATAACTGCTTTTATGTCAAATCTCATTGATGTTGCTAGATTGCCCCGAATCTTATTAAGCTGTGATCAGTTTGAGGTCATGTTGGTTTAATTTTAACTAAAATGAAAGTTTCATTGAGATAGGTATTTTCCTAGTCAACCTGAGATGTTACACCATACCTCTGGAATAAATAGGACTTTTAACCCGGGCCTCCTGGGTCAGAACTAGGGTCACCCTCTGCCAAAAGAGCCCTTGCATTTCATCAAGATGCATTGTGTCTTTAGAAATTCTATAGTTTTGTCCTGTAATTGTTAAGCAAAACACAAACCCTCACATGGTTTCCACAATTTTCTGATGAATCTCTACTATAGACTCCAGCTTTCATTTGTGCAGCTTAAGAATTTCTGCATGCTAAATTTTGGCATAATCCAATTTAGGCCTAAATCTATGTTATTCCTCTGGATAGCTTTTTATTAGCTGCTTGTGTTGT
The DNA here is from genome assembly GCF_047496795.1 of Chiloscyllium punctatum. NCBI lineage: Eukaryota > Metazoa > Chordata > Chondrichthyes > Orectolobiformes > Hemiscylliidae > Chiloscyllium > Chiloscyllium punctatum. The sequence continues at coordinate 39,625,551 of NC_092779.1, forward strand.
TGAATGAGAACTTAATGGGCTGCATTCAAGATTTAATTTTTTTTCTGTCTGCCAAGTTCAAAGTGATTTTCTCTGAGTGTGATTAGAAAGATGTATTGCAAATCAATGCAGATAGTGAATCATCTATACTGCCCAAAACACCAGAACTTAGAATCAAAATTGGAACTGTGAAAAGTCATTTATAGACGATGGAAGATCCCTTTCTAACTCTATTTCCTTCAGATATTTCAGACAGTGTTACAACTTTACTGGCTGGGGAAATTTTGAAGCCTTGTATGTTTGCATTTGTGATTAAGTTAATCAACTCTGTTTGCTGCTTCTCTGCAATGATCCAGGCTTTATATCACAAGAAATTGCTTCATCCAACGGTTTTCACTGCGGTGGGTGCTGTAATGTATTGGAATTGGACAAGTTGTCCACCATTACCTGTTTGTTAAAAGCAAAGTGCTGTAGATGCTGGAGATCTGAAATAAAACAAAGTGCTGTAGAAAGTCAGCTGAGCTGGCACTGTGGAGACAGAAGCCAAGTTAATATTTTGAAACTACAATGAATCACTTTCAGAACACAAAAACCTCCAGCACTTTTGGTTTTCATTTAGCTCTTTGTTGTCATTTTCAAAAGGGATGGCTTGCCCAAAAAGGTGCACCAGAGACTTTGCAAAAAGTGCCATTTTATTCCAAAGGTACAGGATGATCTAAGGTCTCTATTGAACAACATGAGAAGTGAGTTTCTTCTCTGTGTCCTGAAAGAGCAGACTAGAATCTGGAGTGCTGCTGGTTGACATTGTCTTTAGTCATGATTTGGAGATGCCGGTGTTGGACTGGCGTGCACAAAGTTAAAAATTCACGCAACACCAGGTTATAGTCCAACAGGTTTAATTGAAAGCACTAGCATTTGGAGCACTGCTCCTTCATCAGGTGGTTGCCAACCTGAAGGAGAGGCGCTCCGAAAGCTAGTGCTTCCAATTAAACCTGTTGGACTATAACTTGGTGTTGTGTGATTTTTAACATTGCCTTCAGTGTCTTTCTTGTGCCTTTTTTTTAGCTTCCCCTTGAGATCAAGAATTGCTCTGCATTATTCCTTTGTTCTAAGGCTGGAGTGTCATTAACTGTGATCCCTGGCATTCTGCTTCTTTATTTAGTAGGACTACATTATCTTTGGTATCTGCTAACTGGAGAATATTCAAACCGATAGAAGTAGCTATACTAAATAAAGCAGCGTAATGATAATTGGGGAAGTGCAGGGTTTCTGTGATCTCTCTACCACTGCAGCAAACTGTAGCCTGCAGCTGCTCTCTCACTTTGTTTTTAATACCTTCCAGTCCTCAAGACTGTACAGAGGATGGTTTAAGAAGTTTTAATTTCAATCCTAGCGTATCATTAGAAATAATATATTCATCTGCTCAAAATTAGTTTTCTTGGACTTAAAAATGATACCTAAATGCCAGAATTAATTTTGTGGGTCTGTAAAATCAGGAAGGTGCTTGCCTCCATTTGGCCTGTTACCTCCCTCAAGTAGAATGTATCTTGCTTTTCAGCATCCTCCAATACCTGGACACCTGCCGACAGCAGTGATCCATTGTCTCTTTTCTGTGTTGACAATCCAGTTCTCTACTAGTGTCTTTCCTTGGAAATTGTGCTCCTCTGTAATATTGCCTTGTTGGGTTCCCCGATGACATTGACTGCATCCCATTTCCTAGCACACTTTCTGTCCCAATTCACTAATGTTTTACTCACTGACAGATTATTTTGTCCTTTTGATTTCTGCATTTTCTGCCAATATCACAATTCTTCTAATACCAATCACTTTAGCTTGTGGAGTAGTACTGCTGGTATGAGATGGAATAAATACTATAGCAAGAAGTTAATCAGAAGATATGCAATGCATATGGGTGGAGGCAACAAGTAAAACAGAAAGAAGAAACTGGTAGGAGTAGGATTCAGGCACCCTAACAGCAGCTACAGTGGGTCAGATAATAAATCAGGACAAAATGAGTGCATGTAACAAAGGCCCAATTAAACCTGTTGGACTATAAACTGGTGTTATGTGATTTTTAACTTTGTACACCCCAGTCCAACACCGGCATCTCCAAATCATGTAACAAAGGCAGTAAGTACATTAGTCATGAGTATTTGAAGTGATTAGAACCAGATAGATCTTGCTAACTACAAGATCCTTGATTGTGGTTTTTAACTTGGTGGAATCAGGAAGACCTGACTATCCAATTTTAACAGGCGATTCAGAATCTCCTCAGTTCAGGGGACTAACTTCGAGCCACAAACTTGTGTATTGTGTACAAGTAAATAAAGGGTGACTTGGTGATGGTGTACTGGCCTCTGCAGTTATTTCACTGATTTGTTTTTAAAACAAAATAAACAGGAGATTCAGAATTTCATCAGTTTGGGAGATTGACTCCAATTTGGTTGGTCACAGCCAGTGTGTACTGCTGTTAGTTTATGGGGAATTAATGGGTGAGTTTATTATGGAGAACAAGGAAATGGCAGAAGAGTTGAATAGCAACTTTGGATTTGTCTTCACTGGGGAAGACGCAAGCAATCTCCCAGATTAATAGTGGCTGAAGGACCTAGGGTAATGGATGAACTGAAGGGCATTTATATTAGGCAGGAAATGGTGTTGGATAGACTGTTAGGTCTGAAGGCTGATAAGTCCCTGGGACCTGATGGTCTGCATCCCAGGGTACTTGAGGAAGTGGCTCGAGAAATTGTGGATGCATTGGTAATCATTTTTGAATGTTCTATAGGCTCAGGATCAGTTCCTGTGGATTGGAGGAGGGCTAATGTTGTCCAACTTTTCAATAAAGGAGGAAGATAGAAAATTGGGAATTATAGACCAGTTAGTCTGATGTCAGTGATGAGAAAGATGCTGGAGTCAATTATAAAAGATGAAATAAAAAACATTTGGATAACAGTAACAGGATAGGTCAGAGTCAGCATGGATTTACAAAGGGGAAATCATGCTTGACTAATCTTCTGGAATTTTTTGAGGATATAACTATGAAGATAGACAAGGGAGAGCCAGTGGATATAGTGTACCTGGACTTTCAGAAAGCCTTTAAAGTCCCACATAGGAGATTGGTGAGCAAAATTAGGTTCCATTGTATTGGGGGCAAAATACTGACTTGGATTGAAAATTGGCTGCCTGACAGGAAGCAAAGAGTAGTGATAAACTGGTCCCTTTCGGAATGGCAGGCGGTGACCAGTGGAATACCACAAGGTTTGGTGCTGGGACCGCAGCTGTTTACAATGTACATTAATGATATAGATGAAGGTATTAAACGTAATATTAGCAAATTTGCTGATGACACAAAGCTGGGTGGCAGGGTGAAATGTGAGGAGGATGTTATGAGAATACAGGGTGACTTGGACAGGCTAGGTGAGTGGACGGATGCATGGCAGACGCAGTTTAATGTGGATAAATGTGTGGTTGTCCACTTTGGTGGCAAGAACAGGAAGGCAGATTACTATCTAAATGGAGTCAAGTTAGGTAAAGGGGAAGTACAACGAGGTCTAGGTGTTCTTGTACATCAGTCAATGAAAGCAAGCATGCAGGTACAGCAGACAGTGAAGAAAGCTAATGGTATGCTGGCCTTCATAACAAGATGAATTGAGTACAGGAGCAAAGACGTCTTCTGCAGCTATACAGGGCCCTGGTGAGACCACACCTGGAGTATTGTGTGCGGTTTTAGTCTCCAAATTTGTGGAAGGATATTCTGGCTATTGAGGGAGTGCAGCTTAGGTTCATGAGGTCAATTCCCGGAATGGTGGGAATATGTTGAAAGATTGGAGCGACTGGGCTTGCATACACTTGTGTTTAGAAGGATGAGAGGGGATCTGATTGAGACGTATAAGATTACAAAAGGATTGGACACTCTGGAGGCAGGAAGCATGTTTCTGCTGATGGGTGAGTCCTGAACCAGAGCACACAAATTAAAAATAAGGGGTAGGTCATTTAGAACAGAATTGAGGAGAAACTTCTTCACCCAGAGATTAGATTAGATTACTTACAGTGTGGAAACAGGCCCTTCGGCCCAACAAGTCCACACCAACCTGCCGAAGCGCAACCCACCCAGACCCATTCCCCTACATTTATCCCTTCACCTACACTGCGGGCAATTTAGCATGGCCAATCCACCTAACCCGCACATTTTTGGACTGTGGGAGGAAACCAGAGCACCCGGAGGAAACCCACGCAGACACAGAGTGGTGGATATATGCTGTGCCCCAGAAGGCAGTGGAGGCCAAGTCTCTGGGTACTTTCAAGAAACAGACTGACAGAGATGTTAAAGATAGTGGAATCAAGGGTTATGGGGATAAGGTAGGAACAGGATACTGATTGTGGATGATCAGCCATGATCATAATGAATGCTGCTGTGGCTCGAAGGGCCGAATGGCGACTCCTGCATCTATTGTTTCAGTTTTTTTGGGGGAACCTGATTTCCAAACTGACTGATCCACACAGCCAGTTTGTTACTGTTATCCCTTGTTTTTTGACGACTGATCTCTGAACTGGCTGATGTTCAGTCAGTGTGTTCCAGTTCTCATTAGGGAACTGTCATTTCACTGGCTGGTTACAGCCTGTGTGCTACTTTTTTTGGTTTGTTTTAAGAAAGGGCTATGCAGATTTGTGGCAGGGCTTAGCCCTTGCTTGCACTCTCTGATTTTAAGTGTCTGCACTTTCCTTTTTGCATGTGTTTTCACTTTTGTTTGGTGTTTGGGCTCTACCCTTCTGAGTCAACTGCAACTTTCCAGATGAACTGTCAGGGTGGCCGAGGGTCAGAAGATCTTTGGGCTCCACCGTTATCCCAGGGAAGGGGACGGGCTGTCCGTAAGGTGGCCAGAAGGTGTGTCGGGGCAGTCCACAGGCCAGATGGTGCGGCAGGGTGAACCGAGAAACTCAAAGAGGCATGGGGCAGACTGAGAGCCGAAGGGCCGTCAGGGTGGGCTGCTTTTGAGTGGCCAGAAGGTGGGAGGGACGAGTGGGTTGCTGGTGGGGTCTGTGTTCAATGCATTTTTTCATTGGATTGGACTGTCCTTTCTGTGTGTGTTACTGCTTCCTTTTTGTGGTGGAAGGTGGGATTTGAGGTTCACTCTTAGCTCCCTGATAACTGAACGGTGGGGTTTGGGGTTTGGCCTTGCTGCCCTTTCCCCTGTAAATAATTGTTTTTGTGAACTGCTGCTTTTTTTGTTTATATTGTTGACTGTTGGTGTTTTGTACTGTTTCATAAAATAAAAAAGAAGGAGATTCAGGATCTCATCAGTTCAGAGAACTGACTCCAAGCCAACCGGCCACAGCCAGGGTATTGTGCACAAGTAAATAAAGGGTGACTGGGTACCGGCCTTGGTGCAGTTATTTCACTGACTTTAAAAAAATATATGAACAGGGGATTCAGAATCTCATCAGTTCAGAGGGCTGACTCCAAGCTGGTTGGCCACAGCCAGTGTGTACTGCTGTAGGTTTCAGTTTTTTGGGGAATTCCTGAACTGGCTGATCCACACAGTCAATTTGTTACTGGTATCGTGTTTTTTTTTGTTTGTGGACTGATTCCTGAGCTGGCTGATCTTCACAGTCAGTGTGTTCCAGGTATATTTCAGTTCTCATTAGGGAACTGTTGTCTCACTGGCTGGTTACAGCCTCTGTGCTACTCTTCTTTTTGGTTTATTTTAAGAAAGGACGATGCAAATTTGTGGCAGGGCTTAGCCCTTGCATTCTGGTTTTTAGTGTCTGCACTTTCCTTTTTGCATGTGTTTTCACTTTTTTGTGTTTGGACTGAGCTGTTGTGAGTCAACTGCATCTTTCCAGATGAACTGTTCCTCTCTGGGTAGGTCTGGCCCTCTGTAGGTGGCGTAGGCCTCTGTGTGTGCGCTGGGAGGTGAGCATTTGCTGCTTCTGGAGTGGACTCTGCCTTTGGGAGTGGACCAAGTCCCTGTGAGTTAAGTGTTCCTTTACAATGAACTATATTCCTGAGAGTCAGCCTGGTCCTCTATGGATGAATCAGGCCTCCTATGGACACCTATGTATATGCTCTGGGGTGTGCATTTTCTGCTTTCAGGAGTGGACTCTGCTTTTGGTTGTGGACTCTTTCTGGTAATGGATTCAGTATACCATTTCTGGTAATTGACTCTGCTATTTTTGCTTGTTGGGTTTATCACCTGCACTGTATTGTGTGTCCCTGGATCTGGCTGGCCTTACTGTGAGTTGAGAGGCTCACACATCATCCTGAAAGCTGTCACCGCAAGAGCCGGAGGGTGATTAGGCTGTCCTGTAAACCGGAAGGTGGGTAGGCCATTCCGATGCCGGTCACCCTGAGAGACGGAAGGTGGGTAGCTGTCCTGAGTGCTGTTGTCCCGAAGAAAGGGCGGAACGAGCTGTCCGAGAGGTGGCTGGAAGGTGTGTCAGGATTGCTGAGATCCTAGGAGCAGGCCAAGGACCAGAAGGGGTGTAGGGCAAGGTTGCCTTTGAGTAGCCAGAAGGTGGGAGGCACAGCTGGGATGTCTGTGTTCTATGTACTGTTTTTCATCGGAGTGGACCATCTTGTTTGTGTTTGTTACTGTTTCCTTTTTGATGACTGAAGGTGGGATTTGAGGTTTGCCCTCATTTCCCTGTTAACTGAGTGAACGATGGAGTTTCGGGTTTGGCCTCGCTGCCCCTCCCCAGTTAATAGTGGATTTTTGTGCACTACTTTATTGTCAACTGTTTGTATTTTGTAAGGTTTAATGAAATATAATGGGATTTAGAATCTCCTCAGTTCAGGGGGCTGACTCAGAGCTGGTTGGCCACAGCCAGTGTACTGTGAGGAGGAAGACAGTTACTTTTGCTAGGGAGACATAGAACATAGAACATTACAAAGCAATACAAGCCCTTCAGCACTCAATGTTGCACTGCCCTGTGAAACTAATCTGACACCCATCTAACCAACATTATTCTAATCTTGTCCAAATGCCTTTCCAATGACCATTTAAATGCCCATAGAGTTGGCAAGTCTACAACTGTTGCAGTAGTTGGGGCGTGGATCGCATTGCCTCTCAGTAAAGAATAACCTCTGACACTTGACCTATATCTGTCATCCCTTCATTTGAAGCCATGCTCCCTCGTGCTATCCTTCACCATCCAAGGAAAAAAGGCTCTCACGATTTAACTGTCTGATTATCTTTTGTCTCAATTAAGTCACCTCTCAACCTTCTCTCAAATGAAAATTCCTCTCTGCCTGATAGGTTTTTAGATTACATTACATTACAGTGTGGAAACAGGCCCTTCGGCCCAACAAGTCCACACCGACCCGCCGAAGCGCAACCCACCCATACCCCTACATTTACCCCTTACCTAACACTACGGGCAATTTAGCATGGCCAATTCACCTGACCTGCACATCTCTGTGACTGTGGGAGGAAACCGGAGCACCCGGAGGAAACCCACGCAGACACGGGGAGAACATGCAAACTCCACACAGTCAGTCGCCTGAGGCGGGAATTGAACCCGGGTCTCCGGCGCTGTGAGGCAGCAGTGCTAACCACTGTGCCACCGTGCCACCCAATATACTTATTCAAGGAACAGGTACTGCAGGTCCTTGATAAACTCCGCATTTCAGTGTGTCTAACCCCTGCAGTTTCCTTCCTCGTGCTGTGCATCCTAAATCTTGCCTAATCGCATCATAATTGCCTTTCCCCCCAGTTACACCTCTTTTCCTGCGGTATATATCTATCCCTGCCTATTCTATTGTAAGCATTACCGAATTATGGTCACTATCGCCAAAGTGCTCACCTACCTCCAAATCTAACACCTGGCCGGGTTCATTCGCCAGTACCAAATTTCAATATGGCATCGCTCCTTGTTGGCCTGTCTACATACTGTGTCAGAAAACCTTCCTGCACACATTGAACAAAAACTGATGCATCTAAACTACTTGAACTACTTCCCAGTCAATTTTGGGGAAGTTAAAGACCCCCATAACAACTATCCTGTTAATCTCGGTCCTATTGAGAATCAACTTTGCTATCCTTCCCTCCATATCCCTAGAATGAAGGGGGGATGGGTTTGCAGCCGGGGCTGGAACAGCTGAGCCTAAGGCAGCTACCCTGGCATAAGCGTGGCTTGGGCTTGCCATGGTGGACTGCTGGAAGACCCCATTCAATCTTCTTCAGTGTGGGCTTCAGGCAACAGTGGTGATCCTGGTGTTGATAAGGCCCAGGCAGTAGCAGTGAAGGCAGGCCCAGGTAATGGTGGGGCCTTGGCACCACCAGCAGCAGTCCTGGGTGACAGTGAGGCCCAGACAGCAGTAGTGGAAGCCGACTCAAATTTTGTCAAGATCCTGACACCAGCAGTGGAGGTAGACCAAGGCTACAGCAGCAACAGTAGTGGTGGTAGCTGCTTGTGCAGCTGAACACAGATCAACAAAGGAAAAAAGAAAATCAAAAAACACAAAAACGAAAGAGAAGAGAACCAGAAGTCAAATGGCCACCTTCTCAAAGAACTCAACAAGGTTTGTGAGGCACGACTTATCCTTAACAAAACCATGTTGATTATAAGATAGTAAATGTTGATCCCTTGTTCAAGAAGGGGAACAGGGACAACCCTGGTAATTATAGACCAGTGAGCCTTACTTCGGTTATGGGTAAAGTGTTGGAAAAGGTTATGAGAGATAGGGTTTATAATCATCTAGAGAGGAATAAGTTGATTAGGGATAGTCAACGCGGTTTTGGGAAAGGGAGGTTGTGCCTCACTAACCTTATTGAGTTCTTCGAGAAGGTGACAAAACAGGTGAATAAAGGTAAAGCTGTTGATGTGGTGTAAATGAACTTCAGTAAAGTGTTCCACATGGTAGGCTATTGCACAAAATACGGAGTTTCGGGATTGAAGGTGATTTAGTGGTTTGGATCAGAAAAGACAGAGGGTGGTGGTTGATGGGAAAAGTTCATACTAGAGCTCAGTTACCAGTGGTGTGCTGCAAGGATCTGTTTTGGGGCCACTGCTGTTTATCATTTTTATAAATGATCTTGAGTTGGGCATAGAAGGATGGCTTAGTAAATTTGCTGATGACACTAAGGTAGACAGAGTTGTGGATACTCCCAAAGGATGTTGTGGATTACATTGTGGATGTTGTAGATAAAGATACAGAACTGGGCTGAGAAGTGGCAAATGAAGTTTAATATGGAAAAGTATGAGGTAGTTCACTTTGGAAGCAGTAACAGGAATGCAGAGTACTGGGCTAATGGTAAAAATCTTGGAAATGTAGATGAACAGAGAGATCTCTGTGTCTAGGTATATAAATCCCTGAAAGCTGCCAGCCATCTTGATAAGATTGTTAAAAGGCGTATAGTGGGTTGGCGTTTATTGGTAGGGGGATTGAGTTTCTGAGCCACGATGTCATGCTTCAGATGTACAAGACATTGGCAAGGCCACACCTGGAGTACTGTGTACAGTTCTGGACACCATATTGTCTGTGTGGAGTTTGCACATTCTCCCTGTGTCTGCGTGAGTTTCCTCCGGGTGCTCCGGTTTCCTCCCACAGTCCAAAGATGTGCAGGTCAGGTGAATTGGCCATGCTAAATTACCCATAGGTTAGTGCGTTAGTCAGAGGGAAATGGGTCGAGGTGGGTTACTCTTCAGAGGGTCGGTGTGGACTTGTTTGGCCGAAGGGCCTGTTTCCACACTGTAGGAAATCTAATAAAAAAAATTATAGGAAGGATGTGGAAGCTTTGGAAAGGGTTCAGAGGAGATTTACTCAGATGTTGCCTGGTATGGAAGGAAGGTCTTACGAGAAAAGGCTAAGGGCACTGAGGCTGTTTTTGTTGGAGAGAAGGTTGAGAGATGACCTAATTGAGACATATAAGATAATCAGAGGGTTAGATAGGGTGGGCAGTGAGAGCCTTTTTCCTCAGATGGTGAATGTTAACACGACGGGATGTGGCTTTAAATTGAGGGGTGATAGATTGAGCTCAGATATCAGGGGTAGTTTCTCTACTAAGAGTACTAAAGGTGTAGAATGGCCTGCCTGTAACAATAGTAGACGTTAAGAGCATTTAGAGTCATAGTCATAGTCATAGAGATGTACAGCATGGAAACAGACCCTTTGGTCCAACCCGTCCATGCCGACCAGATATCCCAACCCAATCTAGTCCCACCTGCAAGCACCCGGCCCATATCCCTCCAAACCCTTCCTATTCATATACCCTTCCAAATGCCTCTTAAATGTTGCAATTGTACCAGCCTCCACCATATCTTCTGGCAGCTCATTCTGTACACGAAGGGCCTGTTTTCACACTGTAGGGAATCTAATTTCATCTAAACTAGTACTATTCGGACCATTGGCCCTATTGCTCAAGATCCTCTTGTAAACCTAGGTAACTTGCTTCACTGTTAAATGAAGAGAGATGCCTCAGGCTCCATGGCCACCAGGGCTGGTGGGGGAGAGCAAACGCCCACAAAGGCTACATTTTCCTTGGATGAAGCGCCACCCGTAGGAGGGTGAGGACTTCCCCACAGCACGGCTGTGTTGCCCCTCCCCAGGGGGTGAGCCCATGGTGCCTCCTGTCTCTCCCGCACTGTGGCGTGACCTGACTTTCCTGGAGCCTCAGGGGTGCAGCAAGGTTCCTGCTGCCACCTTTCCACCAGCCCCCAGGGATGAGCCAGAGCCCCACATAGGCCGTTGTGCGGTCTGTACTAGTTTTATCCACCCCTCTCCCTCCCAGACAGTTTTTCATTTGCCTTCCCCGGGGGGAGGATCTTTTCCCCGAGATGCTGGGCAACCCGGTTCGGGAGAGGAGTGAGGCCTAAAGCCTCTGCCACCCAATGACCCGACCTTGGGGCACTCCTTGAAGGGGTGCACTTAGGAAGTCCCTGCCGGTGACCCTGGGGTTTAGGTCGCTGGGGGTTTGAGACCAGCTGGCGGTGCCAGACCAGCCCCCACTCTCATATCAGGGGAGGAGCTGGTGACTGAGGGTGACTGCCCAGAGGAGGGTTCAGGCTTGGTGGTGGGCACTGCGGATGACGCAAAGTCCATCTCTAGTGAGGTTTTTGACTCCCAGGCTCCTCCCACCGAGCTCCCCCTCATCCTGCTTGGGTAACTCCAGGACTGTGTCGAGGAGATGCGCAGTCGCCGAGATTAAGCTGGCCTGGCACTTGATTGCTGGAGCTCCTTTTAAGTTAGTGTTACTCGTCAGCCCAGGCTGCTCGCTGAGCACCTGGTTAGATGTGAAAGAGTGAAAATGGATCAGAAACTTGTTCAGTGCTCTCCTGCTGAGGGCGAGGGATTTTTGCGCCCCCCCCCCCCCCCCCCCCCCCCAACCTCCATCCTCCCAACAAATGAATATAGTTTAATTTTATTGGTGGTGGTTGCAAAATAGTGCTGACATGAAGACCACTATAGCCAGCCTCAACATCAACGGCAGCAGGAAACCACAGCACAGATTCTAAACCTTCCCGGTCCTTCGGGACGGGAAGTATGCAGTGTGCTTCCTGCAAGAAACCCACACTACCCCAGGAGATGAAACCACCTGGCTCTTGGAGTAGCAAGGGTGGAGGGGGGGCTACATGAGCCACCTCACCTGCAGATCTGGCGGGGTGGCTATCTTGTTGGCCCTGCATTTTCAATCGGAGATCTTGGGGGTCAGGGAGCCTGTGCCAGGCCGTTTGCTTCACCTGACGGTTTGGCTGAGGGGCAGTGGTGCTTCACTTAGTGAACATCTACGCTCCCGTGGTCGGACTAAGGCATTTCTATGGCGAAGTGTCCACTCATCTTGCCTCCATTGACAAAGGCCAGTAGATTGTCCTTGGTGGGGGGGGGCTTTAACTGCATCCTTGAGGACAGGGACCATGGCGGTGCCTGGTCTGGTTTCGTGTGGGGAGGAGTTTGGGGGACTTGGTCAAGTCCTTCGACCTGGTGGACGTCTGGCAGAATCTCCATCCCGACTCCATCACCATCACCTTCACCTTCATGAGGCCTGGAGTCAGAGCGTCCAGAATCAGACCACCTGTACACCTCCACGTGGGTGGCCTACATGTGGCAGGTGATCTGCACAGATTGTCACCTGGTGTGGGTGGAGCTCCTTCCATGCAGCGGCCGCCCAGCTCGGGTCCACGTACAGCAGTTTAGCAATCCGTTGCTGGAGGACGAGCAGTTCTGGGACTCATTTCGTTAGTTCAGGCTGGCTGGAGAAGGAAGTGGGGGGAGGGCTTTCAGGGCTTTCCCTCCTTCAGGGTATAGTGGGCAAAGCTCATGCCCGTGTTTTCTGTCAGGAGTTCATGAGAAGGTTGAAGAAAAGGCGGAAATGCAGGATCAAGGAGTTGGAGAACATAGGACATTACAGCGCAGTACAGGCCCTTCAGCACTGACCTGTGAAACCAATCTGAAGCCCATTCAACCTACACAATTCCATTTTCATCCATATGACTATCTAATGACCTTAATACGCTCTTAAAGTTGATGAGTCTGCTACTGTTGCAGGCAGTGTGTTCCATGCCCCTACTACTCTCTGAGTACCTCTGACATCTGTCCTATATCTATCACTCCTCAATTTAAAGCTATGTCCCCTTGTGCGAGGAAAAAGGCTCTCACTGTCCACTCTATCTGATCATCTAATTATCTTATATGTCTCACTTAAGTCACCTCTCAACCTTCTTATCTCAAACAAAAACAGCCTCATGTCCAACCTCAAGCCTTTCCTCATAAGACTTTTCCTCCATACTGGGTACCATCCTAGTAAATCTCCTGTGAACCCTTTCCAAAGCTTCCACATCATTCCTATAATACGGTGAGCAAGTACAGCTGCTGAATGACATAAATGACCTCATGGCTCCGAAATGCAATCCCTCTACCAATAAAAGCTAACATGCCATAAAGCCTTCTTAACAACCCTATCAACCCTAGGAGCAACTTTCAGAGATCTATGTACATGGACACCAAGATCTCTCTGCTCATCTATACTGCCCAGAATCTTACCATTAGCCCAGTACACCTTATTCCTGTTGCTCCTTCCAAGGTGAATCACCTCACACTTTTCCACACTAAATTGTATTTGCCACCTCTAAGCCCAGCTCTGCAGTTCATCTGTCCCTCTGTAACCAACAATGTCTTCCTGTTACTATCCATAACTGCTCCGACCTTAGTATCATCTGCAAATTTACTAACTGATCCTTCTATGCCCTCATCCAGAAGGAGGTGTTCGACCTGGCATGTGGTCAGCCCGACATCGACCCTGGCCTTGCAGGGGATGTATGAAGAGAAGAAGGCTGCGCTCCAAGACCTGGAGCTCGTTGGATCCCTGGGCGCATACATGAGGTCGCAGATCTGGCTTCTCCAGGACCTGGACCCCAGCTTCTCCTTTTCATTGAAAAAACGGTGTGGCACCTGTCAGCAGCTCCTTGTGCTGCTGGCAAATGACGGGTCCCTCATGTCGGATCCGTTGGGCAACAGGGCCCAAATTCACGCCTTTTACACCACTCTGTTCTCTCTGGATCCATCCAACAAGGAAGTTTGCAGAGTTCTGTGGGAGGACCTGCCACAGCTCAGCCCATAGGACACCAGAAGGCTCAACGCTCCCGTCATCTTAAAGGAGCTGACTGGCACTCATGACCGGTTCTCGAGGGGCAAATCCCCAGGGCTGGATGGGCTGATGGTGGAGTTCTTCAGGGTGTTCTGGGACGTCCTGGGGAGCAACTATGTGCAGGTCTTGGGCCAGTGTCTTACTGCTGGAAAGCTGCCCCTTTCTTAGCGCAGGACAGTCATCGCCTGCTGCCAAAGAAAGGGGACCTTCGTTCTCTGAAGAACCGGCATCCGGTCTCCTTCCTCGGCATGGATTACAAAATTTTCACCATGGTGGTGGCTTCTCACCTGGCCTCTGTGCTGGCCCACATGATCCACCCTATTTGCAGCAAATCTAGCAGTATATTGTTTGCAAATCAAGGCTCAGTACAAACTTAATTTTAACCCTTCATTTTCCATCTTTGGGTGAACAACAAATAAAGAGAAAAAAAAATACAAAACCAGGAAGACAAAGAAAAGAACTGTGAAGAGGGGATTTACCCTTCGTCAGGAGTAGCTGCCACTGTCAAAGAGCTGTTGCTCAGGAATCCACACCTCCACAATTGCATTCAAGTGGTTGTTGGAGGGGAAGGCCATGGCTACAAGGGTGATCAGGGTCAAGGATGTGCTGGGTGGTGGGGGCCTGGGCTGGATGCTGCGACAGGAGTTATCTCACAGGGTGGCAGGAGACATCCAGTTCACGGGCACTGCCATCCAACACCTTGAAACGGCAGTACTCAGACCCAATGTCGTGCACCAGTTGTAGGATGCTCAGGTGAGCGGTGGGACCCCGTCTGTGCTTACCCCTGCCCCAACGGAATTTCACATTGGCCCCAGGATCCCTTACCGCCCCCAGAAGCCTGTGTCCCACAACCTGAGCCACCTCCCAGAACTTTAGTTTTGTCCTCCTCAGGATCATAGAGTCATAGGGTCATAGAGATGTACAGCATGGAAACAGACCCTTCAGTCCAACCCGTCCATGCCGACCAGATGTCCCAACACAATCTAGTCCCACCTGCCAGCACCCATCCCATATCCCTCCAAATCCCTCCTATTCATATACCCAACCAAATGCCTCTTAAATGTTGCAATTGTACCAGCCTCCACCGCAACCTCTGGCAGCTCATTCCATATACGTACTTCCCTCTACATGAAAAAGTTGCCCCTTAGGTCTCCTTTATATCTTTCCCCTCTCACCCTAAATCTATGCCCTCTAGTTCTGGACTCCCTGACCCCAGGGAAAACACTTTGTCTATTTATCCTATCCATGCCCCTCATAATTTTGTAAACTTCTATAGGTCACCCCTCAGCCTCCGACGCTCCAGGGAAAACAGCCCCAGCCTGTTCAGCCTCTCCCTGTAGCTCAAATCCTCCAACCCTTGCAACATCCTTGTAAATCTTTTCTGCACCCTTTCAAGTTTCACAACATCTCTCTGATAGGAAGGAGAGCAGAATTGCACGCAATATTCCAACAGTGGCCTGACCAATGTCCTGTGCAGCCGCAACATGACCTCCCAATTTCCTTTCTCCAATTTAGAACTTCAACTTTTAGATCTGGTCTATCCTTTTCCATCACTATTTTAAAACAAATAGAATTATGGTCGCTGGCCCCAAAGTGCTCCCCCACTGACACCTCAGTCACCTGCCCTGTCTTATTTCCTAAGAGTAGGTCTGAAGAAGGTAGATTTCTGAAGAAGGGCTCATGCCCGAAACATCGATTCTGCTGCTCCTTGGATGCTGCCTGACTGCTGCGCTTATCCAGCAACACATTTTCACATCTGATCTCCAGCATCTGCAGTCCTCACTTTCTCCAAGAGTAGGTCTAGTTTTGCAACTTCTCCAGTAGGTACATCCACATACTGAATCAGAAAATTGTCTTGTACACACTGAAGAAATTCCTCTCCATCTAAACCTTTAACACTATGGCAGTCCCAGTCGATGTTTGGAAAGTTAAAATCCCCTACTATAACTACTCTATTATTCTTGCAGATAGCTGAGATCTCCTTGCAAGTTTGTTTCTCAATTTCCCTCTGACTATTAGGGGGTCTATAATACATTCCCAGTAAGGTGATCATCCCTTTCTTATTTCTCAGTTCCACCCAAATAACTTCCCTGGATGTATTTCTGCGAATATCCTCCCTCAGCACAGCTGTAATGCTATCCCTGATCAAAAATGCCACTCCCCCTCCTCTCTTGCCTCCCTTTCTATCCTTCCTGAAGCATTTGTATCCTGGAACAAATGCTGCCAGTCCTGCCCATCCCTGAGCTATATTTCCATAATTGCTATGATATCCCAGTCCCATGTTCCTAACCATGCCCTGAGTTCATCTGCCTTCCCTGTTAGGCCCCTTGCATTGAAATAAATGCAGTTTAATTTATCAGTCCCACCTTGTCCCTGCCTGCCCTGACTGTTTGACTCACTTCTGTTCTCAGCTGTACCTGTCTCAGATCAATCTCTTTCCTCACTATCTCCCTGGGTCCCACCCCCCCCCTTACTAGTTTAAATCCTCCCAAGCAGCTCTAGCAAATCCACCTGCCAGTATATTAGTCCCCTTCCAATTTAGGTGCAATCCGTCCTTCTTGTAGAGGTCAATTCTACCCCAAAAGAGATTCCAATGATCCAAAAATGTGAATCCTTCTCCCATACACCAGCTCCTCAGCCATGCATTCACCTGCTCTATCCTCCTATTCCTGCCCTCACTAGCTCGTAGCACTGGGAGTAATCCAGATATTACTACCCTTGAGGACCTCCTTTTTAAATTTCTGCCTAACTCTCTGTAATCTCCCTTCAGAGTCTCAACCTTTTCTCTTCCTATATCGTTGGTTCCAATGTGGACAATGACCTCTTGCTGGCCCGTCTCCCCCTGATAACATTCTGCACCCTCTCTGAGACATCCTTGATCCTGGCACCAGGGGAAACAACACACCATTCTGTTTTTCATTGCTGGCCACAGGAACGTCTGTCTGTACCTCTGACTACAGAATCCCCTAACACAATTGATCTCTTGGAAGCTGATGTACCCCTCGTTGCATTAGAGCCAGTCTCAATACCAGAGACTTGGCTGTTCATGCTACATTCCCCTGAGAATCCATCACCCCCTACATTTTCCAAAACAGTATACCTGTTTGAAATGGGTATATCTACAAAAGATTCCTGCACTAGCTGCCTACCTCTCTTACCCTTCCTGGAGTTAACCCATCTATGTGACTGTATCTGAGACTTTCCCCCTTTCCTAGAACTGCCATCCATCACATACTGTTGCTGTTGCAAGTTCCTCATCGCTTCTATCTGACTCTCCAACCGATCCACTCGATCTGATAAGATTTGCATCCAACAGCATATATGGCAGATATAATCCGCAGTAACTCTTAAACTCTCTTTAAACTCCCACATCTGACAAGAAGTACATATCACTGCAAAGGCCATTTTTGCTCCTTCACAATCTACAGAGCCAGAAAATAACACCCTCTTATTCCTCTACAAACACTGCCCCAGGTTAAATTAATAGTTATGGCTTATATTTTAAGTTTAATCAAGAGGCCTATCTCCAAAAACATATTATCAAGAAAGAACCCACTGTACTCATTAATACAGCCTTTCTCTTGGACAGACTTAAAACAACAATTAACTTCTCTGATTCCGTGCTGTGAACTTCGCCCAACAGTTCCCCCAAGATCAGTTGTGAATTTCACTGTTTGTTAATTTTCCCAGATGCACTCCGATGTCCAGCGATACAGGAATTCAAACAGCAAAGGCAGTAACTGTGCAGGTTCTCTCTCTCTCTCTCTCTCTTTCTCTCCCCTGCAATGTCCTCCCCATGTGCTTCCGTTATCTGCTCTTCTCCCTTTTACAACTGCTGTTGTTTTGACTTTTTTTCTCCAAAGTTCCAAAACAATGCAACAGCATATAAAACAGTATCCTGGAATTCGAGGAAAAAAGGCCAATTTGACCTAACACAGCGGGATCTGTATTGACTGCAGCTGCTCACCATCCACCTCATCTCCCTCATCCACCGCCCGGACACATGCCCATCTGCCACCAGGCAGTGGGGATTCCCAGTGGAGGGCTCTCTAAACGGGAGTCCTCCCCCTTTCTCTTGTGGATCTGGGGTGGAGGGTGTTGCATGACCCCTACAACCGCAGATTGCGGTGGTTCACAGACTCCCAGTCCAACTGCTTGTTCTGTGGTGCTGTGGAGTCTGTGGGCCATGTATATATTGAGTGTGGGCATTTGCACCCCCTTCTTGAGTTTCTCAAAAACCTTCAGCTGTGTTTTTAGTTGCATTTCAATCCCACACTCCTGTTCTTTGGGCACGCGGTGCAGACGGTGGGGGTGGGGGGGTGGGTGGTAGGTCAGAGGACCTCCTTGTGGGTCTGCTCCTGGGCCTGGCCAAACTGACTATAAACAGGTCCAGGCAGTGGGCCATGGATGGGTTGTTATGGCTGATTGCCTGCCCCACTTCCACAGCTACGTCCAAGGCCGGGTGTCTCTGTAGAAAGAGCAAGCAGTGCTTGAGTACCAACACCCTTAAGGTTTTCAGAGACAGGTGTGTACCGTGCGGTGTGGAGTGTTTTGTCTCTGCCTCTGACTCTATTTTGATTTGATCCCTGTCCTCCCCTGCACAGTTTGATCAAGCAGCATTGGCTACTTAGTAAGAGCCCATATTATTGGATGGAGGACTATATACTCGAGTAATTGTCTAATATTTTGACTACATTTTAATGTTAAATTTTACGGGGTTGACTATTATATGTATCCAACTTTTGAGTGGCTGAAATTTATGCCAGTTCAAATTCATACCTTTTAATTCACAGAAGGCCAACTGATCTCTCAACGCATAACAAAACAAAACACAACAAATTATTGTAATTCTGAAAACCTAGAACAGAGCGCAATGGCAGGGAACTGGAAGACCTGGAATAGAGGGGGAATGACCAGCACACTGACTCAAAAATGTTGATCTGTTATCTTTGAAGAACTAAGGTCAAGTTTTGGATAGGATTTATGGAAAATTTCAGATTTTTTTGGCCAAAAAGGGCACTGCTTGTTACTGGCCACTCGGGTGTTTCCTTTCTTCCTAGTGGTGGAATAGAAATAAAGATTTACACACTTGTTGTTTTTCACTGTGTCCTACACCTGCACACACACGACATGGGTCCTGGGGAAAATAAGCGCTACCGTTGTTTGGTGATAGTGTAAGAAGGGGACAAAAAAGCAGGAGATTAATATCTCCTCAATGGAGGACTTTCTCTTAGCTGGCTGGCCACGGCCAGGGTAATGTGCAGTAGTAAATAAAGGGGGACTTGATTTTAAAAAGATGTTAAATGGTGAGTCCTATACAGACAGCTGCTGCACACCATCCACCTCTTCTCCTTTATCCATCACCTGGACACACCTTGGCGTACCCATCTGCCATTGGATGGTGGGGATCCCCAGTGGAGGGCTCTCTTTGCAGGAGTCCTCCCTCTTTCTCTCAAAGATCTGGGGTGGACGGTGTTGCACTCAGTAGTCCCCTGCAACTGCAGATTGCAGTGGTCACAGACACCCAGCCCAATGTTTATTCTGTGGTACTGTGGAGTCCGTGGACCATGTATATACAGGGTGTGGGTGTTTGCACTTCCTTTTTAGTTTTCTTAAAGGCCTTCTTTTATGTTTTTGGTTGCACTTCAGCCCCATGCTCCTGATCTTTGGGCACCCTGTACAGAGGGGGAAGGGCAATTCAGAAGGTCTGCCTGTGGGTGTGCTCCTGGGCCTGGCCAGGTTGTCCATTAACAGGTCCAGGCAATGTGCCGTGGAGGGAGTGGTTATTATTGACTGCCTGCCTCTCTTCTATTAGTACATTTGTGTCCAGGTCCCTGGAGAAGGAGCACATCGTGTCTGCCAACACTCTTGAGGTCTTTAGAAAGAGGTGGGCACCACGAGGTGTCGAATGCTTTATATCCCCCTTCAACCCTACTTCAACCAAGTATCTGACCATTAGCCCAGTACCCCATCTTCTTGTTATTCTTACCAAAGTGAATCACTTCACACTTACCTACATTGAATCCATTTGCCACCTTTCTGTCCAGCTCTGCAGCTTATCTATATCCCACTGTAACCTGCCACATCCTTCCTCACTGTCAACAACTCCACCAACTTTCGTATCATCCGCAAACTTGCTCACCCAACCTTCTAGCCCCTCCTCCAGGTCATTTATAAAAATGACAAGCAGCAATGGTCCCAAAACAGATCCTCGCGGAACACCGCTAGTAACTGCACTCCAAGATGAACCTTAAACTATACAAGGCACTAATTAGATCACAGCTGGAATACTGTGAATAGTCTTAGCCCCCTTAGCAAGAAAGATTTACTTGCTTTGGAGGCATTCCAAAGCAGGCTCATGCCATGCATAGCAGGCCTTCCTTATGAAGAGCAGTTGAGTAGATTGGGCCTGTACCCATTGGAATAAAGAAGAATAAGTGGAAACCTAGAGACTTGAGAAGGTCAGTGCAGGAAGGTTGTTTCCCCTTCGTATAAAAGTCCAGAATGAATAAGGGGCCACATATTTAAGACCGAGATGAAGAGAAATTTCTTCCCTTAGAGGGTATTAAATCTGTGGAATCCTTTACTGTAGAGTACGGTTGTGGCTGGGTCATTTTATATATTCAAGGCTGAGATAGACAGAGCAGTAAAGGAGGGAATAAAAGGTTATGGGAAAATGGCAGGAAAGTGGATTTTCAGGATCATTAGATCAACCACAATCTCACTGAATAGCAGAGAAAACTTGATAGGCCAAATGGCCTACTGTTGTTTCAAACTCTTAGGTCTAAATCTTCTCTCATTGTTCTCTTCTCCGACGAGAATAGCCCCATCTTCTTCAATCTCTAAAATAACTAAAATTCCTCACCCCTAGAACAATCTTGCAAATTTTGCCTGCATCCTTTTTGGTATGTTGACATCCTTTCGAATGCGTGATGTCCAGAATTAGTTGCATTACTCCAGTTGGTGCTGAGTCAGAATTTCATAGAAATTTATCATAACTTCCTTGCTTTTTCATCCTGTATCTTCAATTAACAGTGCACAGGATCCCATATACATTCTCAACTCGTTACATTACCTTAATAATTTGAGAATAAATCCCCAGGTCTCTCTGTCCACACCACTTTAGAATTTCTTTTTTTAATTGTATCCCTTTATTCTTTCCACCAAAACAAATGTGCATTAAGTATCAAAAGCCAATCATCCTCCCATTCTACCAAGATGTTCATGTTCTTTTGAAATTTAATGCTCGTCCTCTAATGGTTTACAATACTTAAAGATTTTGTGACATCTGGACATTTTGAAATTGCTTTATTTAGGTCACCGACCTATCAAAAGCTGGTGTCCTGACACTGGAACACATGACAAACATTTTTCTAGACTGAGAAACAACCATACACAACTAGAATCTGTTTCCTGTCACTCAGCCAATTTCTTATCTGTGAAGGAAGACACGTTTATATCACAAGCTCTAACTTTCCTCATTGTGTGAGACTTTATCAAAACTCTTTTTTAATTTCATGTACATCATATCAATCGTATTATTCTCATTAACCTACATGTAACAAAGAACTGCAGGTACTGGAGATCTGAAACAAAAATCGAAACTCAACAAGTCTAACAGCATCTATGGGAAGAAAGTTTCAAGTCTGGTGATTCTATGTCAGGACCAATAGTAGCTAGGAAAAGCTGTTTCTCATGCTGAAGGTGAGGTCTGTCCATGAAAATGACTCAGAGCTTCCCATCGCCTGCCAGTTCAACAGACTACCGTATTCCCATGCCAACATTTCTCTCATAAACTTGGCTACGTGCAAACTCGAAGAACAGCATTTCGTTTTCTGCTTGTGAATCCTGCAGCCTCTGGGATTCAACGTCAAGTTCAATAGCTTTCAGGCCTAATTCTATCTTTCCACTTTTTTTTTACCCACCCTACTATGTCAAAGATTCATAGAATAATACAGCATGAAAACAGGTCCTTTGGCCCAAACTGGTGCATGGTGCCCACTTAGCTAGTTCCAATTGCCCACAATTGGTCCATATCCCTCTAAACCCTTCCCATTCATGTACCTATCCAAATATTCTTTTAACTGTTGCTATTGTTCCTGCTTCAACCATTTTCTTTGGCAGCCCATTTCATATGTGCACCATTGTCTGCGTGAAGGAGTTGCCCCTCAGGCCCTTCTTAAATCTTTCCCCTCTCACCTAAAACCTATGCTCTCTCGTTTTCCATTCCCCATTCCTGGGAAAAAGACCATATGCATTCATCCTACCCATGCCCCTCATGATTTTAAACACCTCAATAAGGCCATCCCTAATTCTCAAACATTCCAAGGGATAAAGTTACCCTTACCAATCTCCCCCTGTAACTCAGGCCTACTAGTCCTGGCAACATCCTCGTAAATCTTCTGTCCACTCTTTCCAGTTTAACTATTTCTTTCCTATAACAGGCTGACCAAAACTGTACACAATACTCCAAGTGCAGCCTCACTAATGACTTATTCAACTGTAACATAACATCCCAACTCCTATACTCAATGCCTCAATCGATGAAGGCCAAATGCCTTCTTCACATCTTGTCTACTTGTGACGTCGTTTTCAAAGAAATATGTACTTGTACTCCTCGCTCCCTCTGATCCATAACACTCCTCAGGACCTTAATATTTCCTGTATAACTCCTACCTTAGTTTGACCTTCCAAAGTGTAACACCTCACATTTATCCCTGTGGAATTGCATTTGCCAACCCTTAGCCCACTTTCCCATCTGATCAAGATCCCTCTGCAATTTTTGAAAACCTTCCCCACTATCAATGATACTCCCTAATTTTGTATCATCTGCGAATTTACTAATCATGCCTTGCACATTCACATCCTGATCATTTATGTAAATAGCAAGTCCCAAAGCACCAATTTCTGTGGCACACCACTACTCACAGGCCTCCAGTCCAAGAAACAACCTTCAACCATCACCCTCTGCTTTCTACCATCAAGCCAGTTTTGAATCCAATTAGCTGTCATGGTTTGCTTTCAGCACAGCTACCCATTCTATGCTGCCCTCACTTCTTAATATTGGTCATTCGGTTTCTTTTCTGTCCTAATCTGCCATCCATAATCCCCTCATTTATGTACCCTTTTCATATTTCTCTTTCCCTGGACTCCATCTCAACCATCCAGTCACCTCTCCACCTCCCTGTCCCAAAACCTCATCGTCAGTATAAATAATAGCTTTTCCGAGCTGCTGTCAGTACTGATGAAGAGTCACGAGATTCGAAACATTGACTCTGTTTTCTTCCCACAGATGCTGCTAGCCTAGCTGAGTTTCACCAGCAATTTTTATTCTCATTAACATTCTCTGCCACCTTATCAAATTACTCCAGCACAGTAATTAAACATAATTTGGATTAACAAAACTTTTCTTAATTAACCCTAATTTACCCAAGCAACTCTTAATTTTGTCCTACTTATGAAGCACAGTTTAATGGATGCCTACCAGTGGATTTGCTGGGGGGTGGAGTTGTATGAAATTCCTGTGGCCTTCGCATCATATTCACCTCTGATATGTACTCGATTTGCAGAAGGTGTATGAGGTTTAGGGCGCCCAGTCTTTGTCTCTCATCCTAGTTGAGGTTGAGGGCGATAAGACCAGGGGTTTTGAGGAAGGATGTCAGGTTATCATGTTTGAGTTTTGGGTAAGAAGACCGGGGCTCCCCATTATGCAACTTCCCACATTCAATTCTCCCCCAAGATCTTCCCACCCTAGATGCTCCCTCAATCCCTGTCTAGCATCTCCAT
Source organism: Chiloscyllium punctatum (assembly GCF_047496795.1). Taxonomy (NCBI): domain Eukaryota; kingdom Metazoa; phylum Chordata; class Chondrichthyes; order Orectolobiformes; family Hemiscylliidae; genus Chiloscyllium; species Chiloscyllium punctatum. The sequence continues at coordinate 39,648,896 of NC_092779.1, forward strand.
CAAAACGTCAAACACCCTCATCTTCCCTCCTATCCCACTTTTGCTGCAAGACCTTCACTTTAATCATTATCTTGGCACCAGACCAAGAATCTGGGGTCTATCTGTATTCCTCGCAGCTGGCAACTCTGCTGTGGGACTTCACCACAAATAAGAGATGCAAGTCTCTCTCCAACTGCTTAAACTCCTCACAGCATGAAATTCCGTTTTGACAGTCAACATTTTGGTGATTTGGTGATGTATTCTGATAATCAATTTTAAATTAGCTGTCCTTTAGATGTTGGGCTTATTCATGTATTCTTGTTTGAACAAGAACAATTTAATTTTCTACCCTCTGATGGCACCCCCATTTCTATGGTGAATGGGAAAGCATTGACCTGTGCTCTGCAAATTCCACCCTTATGTTCTTTAGTATCCTTGGATGCGTATTATCTGGGTGTGATGGCTTGTCAATTGTAAGTGCAATCCAGTCATTTAATATCTCCTCCTAATGAATTGCAAACACATTAATTGTCCGAACTACCTCTTTGACAATGACAGCATCTTCTTCTTTGGTAATGATAAGTGCAAAGCATTCATTTAGTAACTCAACTATACCCCGTCTCCAGGCAGAAATCCCATTTTGTGTCTATAATTGACCCCATTCCTACTTTTATGAGCCCTTTGTTATTTATGCACCTGTAAATGTCTTGTAGATTCCCTGTTTTGCTGCCAGTTTCTTATACTTTCTCCTTCAATGTTTTATTTGAATTTTTCAATTCCCCTGTCAATTTTATATATCCAGCCTGATTCTTAATTTGATTATTTACATGATATCTGCAACATGAGCCCTTTTCCTATCTTGTCTCACTCTCTAAACCTTTTGATATCCACAGAGCTTTGGATTTGTTTGTCCTACCTTTTCTTCTCATGGGAATATACAATGATGGCACCCAAACAATTCCCTTTTTAAAGACAGTCAATTTTCCAGTGACCTTTGCCTGCCAATCCTTGATCTCAATTGATATGGGCTGGATACCTCACTGAAGGTTGTATTCCCACAAAAAGGTCTTACTCTGAATTACCTCTTGTCCTTTTCCATAGCCAACCTACATCTTACAATGATATATTGTCTCTTAAATATTCTCCCACTTGACACTTGAGCCACTTTGCTCATCTCATTCCCCAAGAAGCGGATCTAGTAATGTCTTCTTTCCCTTTGGACTAGGAACATACTGTCGAAGACACTCCCTGTGTGCACATAGGAATTCTTGCCCCTCTCTGCCCTTCACATTATTACTATTTCTGTCTCTACGAAAATCATTAAATCCCCTATTCTAACCATACCATAACTGTTGCATTTCTCAGTTGCCAATTTGTTCCTATCCATATTTGGCACTAGTTGGTGGTGTATAAAGTACATTAAAGAATGTAATGGTTCTCTGAACTTAATGATGTTTAGTGTTGTATCAACCAGTAGGTTCTACTGACCACACTTCCTGATATCACCCAATTCCTGTCAACTCTGTTTTTTTTAAAAAAACAATTAATAATACAGGAAAATTGCCTGACAGTCAAAAGCAACAGTTACTGTTTGCAGCAGTTGTTAATAACACTGTCAGATTGTTTTGTTTTAAAACAAGCCAGTCTTACAATCAGAAATGAAAGGCCGATCAGTGATTATCTGAAACCAAATGGAAATTTCTCATCCTTTGATGCGCAATTGTTTGGTTAATTCCAAATTGCATCAAGTTTTCTGGAGGAATTTCTGCCATGAGGCCTGGAAATCCTAATCCACCTACACTCCTCCACTAATCCCTCGACAATTGACTCCCCACATAATTAAACAATCATAGAATTTTACAGTACAGAAGGAGGACATTCGACCCATCAGCTCCCAAAAGAGCTATCCATCTAGTTCCACTGTTATGGACCAGGCCAGACCCCCTCAAAACATTTCAAGAAGGTAGCCCATACCCTAACTTTTCTAATTGTTTAAAGCAGGTGTACAGTGGATATTCTAGGAGTGATGTAGCTGTCAAATCCCCTTGGTTTTAAACAAAACAGAATGTATTTAGTGTGCTGAATGAAGCACCAACAAAAGAGAACAGAATACAGAATAACGTAACCTATCCGAAAACCTAACAGATGATCCCAAATTAAGAATGATGTTCGAAATGTCTACAACTGTGGCCAGAAAGATCCCCCCGCAAAAAGGTAAAATCAGGTTTTTACAGGAGAGAGATTTAGCATGGAACACCTTCTTCCATGTAACTGTTTCTTTGGCCAGTTTAAACTGACTAGCAGCTCTAAACGGCAAGACTGCTTAAACCAAAACAAACCAGAGAAAAGCTGAGCTGGGACAATTGGCTGCTCCCCTTTCATGTACATGTTTTTTTTAAACTTAACAGCTTCTTCAAGTAGATAAACCCAGATATCTTGAAACCCATGACTTTATGATTCCTCTGAAAAAACCAAGGACAACGAAACCTTGTTGAAGGAGCAGCATCATCACACCACTCTCCAACTCAAGTTTGTAACCCTCTAAATTCAAATATACACCAACTCTCTTTTCAAACCTCCTATGGAATCCGCCCCTCCCAGGCGGCACATTCAAACCCTAACAACTCTCTTTGTAAAGAAGTTTTGCCTCACCTCACTCCTAGGTCTCTTACTGACTGTTTTGTAATTGTGAACCCCCCACACCCCCCACAGTTCCTGACATATCAATTAGTACAAACAAAATATCCTTTTTTACCCTGTCAAAATTATTCATAATTTTGATCAGCTCAGTAAGGTTACCTCTTAAGCCCCAATTTTCTAATCTTTGCTTGTACCTAAAATCCCTCATTCCTGGTATTGTTCTAGTAAATCTCTTTTGCATACCTTCCAGGGCTTTATCATCCTTGAAACAAGGTGCAGAATGTATTGTAAAAGGGTTTCATAAAAACATAAATATTTAGGAGCACAACTAGGCAATTCAGCCCCTCTGTAATTTAATACAAACATGCATGATTTCATCTCGGCCTCATCTCCACTTTCTTACCCAAACCCCATCAACCTTGAACCTGATGCGAACTGAAATTCAGTCTGTCTCCACCTTACATTTATTCAGTGACTCAGCATCCACCACAATCTGGGTAGTGAGTTATACAAATTCACAACACTGAGAAAAGGAATTCCTCTGTTTTAAATCTGCCATCACTTAACCTAAAATTCTGACCTCTTGGTCTAGATTGCCCAACATTTAAGATCATGATTGATATCTGAGACTTAGTGCTTTCCATTTCTGGGCTATTTGTGAAGTTCAGGATTCAACATACATTTGACATATGTGTTTAGGGAGTGTCTGCAGCTGCTTGAGCATGGTTTCAGGATTTACACACTTGAGTAACTGGAGTCACTGAAGAACATCAAAGAGGAGCATGTTTTCTGGTGTTGTTCCTTGAGCTTGTGATCATACTTTTAAAAAAAATCACTTGTGGGGTATGAATGGCTGTCCAGCATTTATTGCCTGTCCCTGGTTACCCTTGAGAATGTAGTAATAGCTGCTACAGTCTGTGTGCTGAAGGGAAACCCACAATACTCATGAGCAGGGAATTCCAGGATTTTGACCCAGCAACAGTGACGAAATTGTAATAAATTTCCAAATCAAGATTGGATTACTGGCGCATACAATCATAGAGTCAGAGATATACACCATGGAAACAGACCTTTTGGTTCAACTTGTCCATGCTGACCAATCTAGTCCCACCTGCCATCCCTTCAAACCCTTCCTATTCATATACCCATCCAGATGCCTTTTAAATATTGCAATTATTTGCAATATTGCAAGTGCCTCCACCACTTCCTCTGGCAGCTCATTCCATACACACACCACCCTCTGCGTGTAAAAGTTGCCCCCTCGGTCTCTTTTATATCTTTCCCCTCTCACCCTAAACTTATGCCCTGAGTTCTGGACTTCCCCACCCTCGGGAAAAGTTTATCCTATCCATGCCCCTCATGATTTTATAAACTTCTATAAGGTCACCCCTCAGCCTTTGATGCTCCAGGGAAAACAGCCCTAGCCGATTCAACCTCTCTCTATTGTTCAAATCCTTTATCCCTGGCAACATCCTTGTAAATCTTTTCTGAACCCTTTCAATTTTCACATCATCCTTCCAATAGGAAGGAGACCAGAATTGCACGCAATATTCCAAAAGTGGCAGTCCCATTCAGGGATGTTTGCATGAGAGTAAAGTAGTTCATCGAAATGGGTAGCAAATGGAAGGCTGAGGTCATTCCTACAGACAGAGTAGAGGTGTTTCACAAAGCAGTCATCCAGCATTTGGTCTTGTCAATTTATAGGACACCACAGTGTGACCAACAAAACTAGATTTAACTAGATTAAAATAAGTACAAATAATTTGCTGAAAGATGTATTTGGGACCTTGGTCGATGAAGAGTAAGTGGTGAATGGGCAAGTGTCACACTATGGGGAACGAGCAAGTGTTAGGAGTAATGGAGGAGTGATCCAGTGTGTTGCAGATGGAACAGTCACTGAGGGGAGTGGAAATATATTTGGTAGTGGTACCTTGTCTAATTTGGCAGAAATTTTGGAAGATGAGCCTTTAAATATGGAGACTAAGGAAGGGAAAATGAGAACAAGTGGAACTCTATTGTTGTCCTGGGGAGGGAGGGGAATATGGGAGGGCAGGAGTGTGGGAGATGTAAGCACCATGTCAACTAACCGGTAGAGATAAATGCCGATTTGAGGAAAACGCAGGTCATGTCAGAGGCAGTAAATGAGAAACTAGGAGGAGAGAATGGAATACTTCTGGGAAGCAGGATTTGAGGCATCTTAGATGAACTCATTTTCTTTCCTCATGTACACTCACTTGGTGCTGACTTCCATGTTCCAGGCATCGTTGCCTTGCCTTTCCATGCTTATTGGTACAGTCACACAACCAGGCAGCATGGTTTGCTAGTCAGCAGTCCTCAGACAAGATGGTATACATCTTACTTTACATCACTGTGCTACATCATCTTTTATTTCCAGTATATGCCAGCAATTTATGTGGCACATCCCTACATGTACAGTAAACAGACAGCCATATATTCATTGCTGTGGGGAATAGTCCTAACTGGAATCTTTTGGGGCAACTGTCAGTCAGGGGGTCCCAGCACAATTAGTCAAGGGCAGTCTCCCAGATGAGTCCAGGGGATTGATCACAGTCCAGGTGGGTGTTCTTTGTCTGGGGATCTGTGCTACTGCAGTCCAGGGAGTGGAGCACCATCAGTTATTTGGTTCTATAGCGCCAAGTATGCAGAGTTGGCTAATGCTGTTCAGAGAGAATTACAAACAATACTCAGTGGTATCCTGGAATGGCTTGTGTGGGGCTGTCTGAAAATGTCAGTAGAGGGGTTAGGCCATGGTCAGGTCTGCAGAATCTGAGGAGAAAGGGAAAAGGTGGGGGTATGTTCGGACAGAGTCACAGTAATGAGATATATAAAATTATGAAATAATTTTAGATAGATAATGTAGATTCGGAATAAATGCTTCCCTTTGTTAGAGGGATCAAAGACCAGAGACATAGATTTAAGGAAAAGAGCAGAAGGTTTAGAGGAGATACGAAGAAAAATCTTTTCACCCAGAGGGTTGTGGAAATCTGGAACTCCTTGCCTGTATAAGTGATCAAGACAGAAACCCTCATAACATTTAAGCAGTATCTAGATGTGCACTTGTGATGCCAAGGCTTGCAAGACTATGGACCAAATGCGGGAAAATGGGATAAGAATAGATAGGTGAGTGTTTTTGATCAGTGTCGACTCGATGGGTGAAGGGGCCTTTTCTCTGCTTTAACCGACATGAGGCTGAGCAAGGTTTCTCACCATAGCTTAAAAAAACTTGCCCCATTAATGGCCTAGACCAGCTCATATCATCCTACATTTCCAATTCTAGCCCCAAATTACTATGCCCCATTACTATCGCACCTCATTTTCACTGTCCTCCCATTACAGAGAAAGGCAGCTTATAACAGGGCAAAGCCATCGTCTGGAAGTGGAAGGGTGCCAAGTATTAGGCTCCTCGCCACATACTGGGAGAGAATCATGCTAGAAGAAGGCTGTGATCACTCCTGCGGAGTTGCAGAACACTTCATGACCATCCAACCAAGTAAGGACCACTCTTTACTTCACCGCAATTCACACAGTAACCTTGCTGTCAGTGTCACTTACTACACACCACTCCCAATCACTGGTCACAACATCTTCTCTCCTTTGTGTCTTGAGGCATCACCAGCTCATCTACCCCTTTGTGATGAAACAATCTATTCCCACAAAAGCCATTTCTATTACCTCTGATGAAGAGAGTGCTGAGACTTCACAGGAAGAATCAAATAGTCTGTCTCCTGACTGCCCCCATCCGCTCAGCCACTGTTACCCCAGGGAGAGTGGGACCACAATCCGGTGAACACCAGAAATTAACTAAAGATCCTCAGGCTGCAGATTTCACCCACAGCCACTTCCATCTAGAAGAGTAAGAACAGTCGATACTGGGAACACCAATGTCTGCATGTCAGATGTGGATTTATCTTCGAAAAGCTGCTCCCTGTCCATTTTTTCCAGTTCCTACCTATCACTGTTGAAAGTTGCCTTCCCCATTGTGGCACTTTCACCCAAGGACCAGTCTTATCCTTTTTGTTAACTGCCTTAAAACTTGCAGAATTATGATCACTGCTCCCAAAATGCTCTCCGACTATACTGCATGCAGTGTACAAAACAAGGTAAATGAGCTTGTAACGCAAATTGAAATTGGCCAGTACGATGTTGTGCGTATCAGAGAGATGGAATGGTAAGGAGATCAGGGCTGGGAACTAAATATCCAAAGATGCACATCCTATCAAAAGGACAGGCAAATGTACAAAGGGTTGTTTTGTTAATAAGAAAATAAATTAAATCAATAGCAAGAAGTGATATAGAGTCAGAAGGCATAGAATCTGTGTGGGCAGAGTTGAGGAACCAGAAAGGAAAAAAAAGACCCTGATGTGAGTTATGTACAGGCTTCCTAGCAGTAATCAGGATTTGAGAAAGAAATAAATCTGGAGATAGGAGCAGTATGTAAGCTAGATACTATTACAATCATCATGGGGAAGGTGGACTGGGAAATACAGATTGAAAGCAGATATCAAGAAAAGAAATTCATGGAATGTCTACAAGATGTTTTTGGTAGAGCCCACTAGGGTACAGGCATTTCTGGATTTGGTGGTGTGTCACAAGGCAGACTTGATTAGGCAGCTTAAGATGAAAAAAAAACCCTCGGGATAGTAACCATAATATGCCAGACTTCACCCTGATGTTTCAGACAGTGAAGCTGGAATCAGATGGAACACTATTATAATTGAGTAAAGGTAAATTAAAAGACTTGAGGAAGGAGCTGCCAAGTGTTAATTGAAAGGGGAGCCTAGCAAGGAAACAGCAATGACAGGGGATTCTGCAGGTAATTTAGGAGGCACAACAGAAATTGATTCCAATTAGTGAAGAAACATGCTAATTGGAGGAGGAAGAGGCAACCGTGTGTGACAAGAGAAGTGAGGGACAGCAAAAAAGCAAAAGAAAAGGTATACAATGTGGTGAAGATTACTGGGAAGACAGGGAATTGGGAAACCTTTCAAAACCAGTAGGTCACTAACAAAAGCAATCAGTGGTAGTGGTGGAGGGGTTCGGGGTGGAGGGAAGGGGATTTGAGGAGACAATGAAAATATGAGGTTAAGCTTCCTAGTTAAACAAAAGAAGATTACAAGAGGTTTTGTTTAGATTCATTAAAGGTAAGAAAGAGGCGAGCGTGGACATTAGACCACTGGAAAATGAGGTTAGAGAGTTAGTAATGGGTCACAAAGAAATGGTGGAGCAACTGAAAAGGTGCTTTGCCTCAGCCTTTATGGTGGAAAACATAGTAGCTTACCAGAACTTCAAGGCAGCTGTGGGTAAGAGGTGAGTGTACTGGTCATCACTCAGAAAAAGATGCTGGAGAAGCTGAAAGGTCTGAAGGTGGATAAATTACCCAGACCACATGGACTACACTCCAAAGTTCTGAAGGAGGTAGATGAGAAGATTGTAGAGGCATTGGTTGTTATCTTTTAGGAATCACTGGAGACAGTGAGACACTGGAAAATTACTAATGGATCACGCTGTTTAAGATGGGGTTGGGGGTGGAGGTGGGGGGGAGGCGGGGAAGGCAGAAAAGAGGAAATTAAAGGCCAGTTAGCCTGACCCTAGTCATTGGTAAGATTTTAGAGTCCATTATTAAGGATGAGATTGCAGAGTACTTGGAATTCATGATAAAATAGGGTTGAGTCAACACAGCTTCATCAAAGAGAAAAGTTAAAAATCACACAACACCAGGTTATAGTCCAACAGGTTTAGTTGGAAGCACACTAGCTTTTGGAGCGCTGCTCCTTCACCATTGCCCACATCATTCAGACCTCTTTCAATTGACCCAAAAAATGACTTTCTCTCTACAGATGCCATTTCACCTGCTGATTATTTCAGCACCTTTTTTTATTTTGACTTTTTACAAAAGTGCCCATGGCAACAGAACTCGACATATTGTTTATGATAGAGCCAAATACTTGATTCAATCATCACAGAAGTTGCCATTTTGAAATTAGTAGATGGTGAAGGACTCACCAATAGATGCAAACAGATATCCTGCTGTGCTATTACTCAGACTATTACACTGAGCTGTACTCTGGTGAGATGGATCTCTCCTGCAGCTTTCAGTAATAATTCTGTCAGACAAAAAACACATGACCCTGGAAAGATCATTCATCTCTTTAGCAAGCAGAAAGGCAAGTGGTGAGGACAGTGGGCGGCACGGTGGCACAGTGGTTAGCACTGCTGCCTCGCAGCGCCGGAGACCCGGGTTCAATTCCCGCCTCAGGCGACTGACTGTGTGGAGTTTGCACATTCTCCCTGTGTCTGCGTGGGTTTCCTCTGGGTGCTCCGGTTTCCTCCCACAGTCCAAAGATGTGCAGGTCAGGTGAATTGGCCATGCTAAATTGCCCGTAGTGTTAGGTAAGGGGTAGATGTAGATGTAGATGTAGATGTAGGGGTATGGTTGGGTTACGCTTCGGCGGGGCGGTGTGGACTTGTTGGACTTGTTGGGCCGAAGGGCCTGTTTCCACGCTGTAAGTAATCTAATCTAATCTAATCTAGTTCCAACTGAGCTACTCAAATGCAGAAATCTATTGCCACACATTCATCACCCCATCTTCTCTGTGACAAGATAGATGTGTTCCATAGGGTGTGTGTGATGTAAAATTAATCATATATTGTGAAAAAAATGACAGTCGACTCCGCACCCTCTGGAGATGCCATCATTTGGGAGTGTGTTGCTGAAGGACATATTTAAAACATTATTTAAAATTGTAATGACTGAGTGCTTAATACTCAAAGATAAAAATAAATCAGGGTTGATAGTGAATGAATATAGAACAGAGTAGTTGCAGTACTGGTAACAAAAAACATTGTGGAAAAAGAGAATTTCCTTGAGGGGCAAAGACAGTTAAAGCTGAGATGCAAAACAGGTATGATGTGAGAGTATTCCAGTTGTGGTGACAAATGACTCTTCAAATTACCCTTTGACATTCAATAGTATTACCATCATGAAATACCCAGTTATCAAGGTCCTGGAGGTAACCATTGACCAGTAACTGTATCCGACCAGCCCATGTAAATACAGTGGCCACAAGAGCAGATCAAATGCTTAGGATATTGCAGTGACACCTCCTGATTCTCCAAACCCTGTCCACCAACAACAAGGCACAAGTCAGGAGTATGACAAAATACTCCCCACTTGCCCACATCATGCATCTCCAGCAACACTCAAGAAACTTGACACCATCCAGGACACAGCAGTTCATCTGACTGGAACCATAACAACAAGCATCCACTCCCTTCATCACTGATACCCAATGGTAGTAGGATGTACCAATTAAAAGACTGCTGAAATTCACCAAAGACCCTTAAAAAGCCCTTTCCATAACCATAAACACTATCATTGTCAATAACAAGGGCATTAGGTCTCCACCACCTGTAAGATCCCCCTCAAATCAATTACTATTTTGACTTGGAAATATATTGCAGTTCCTTGACTGTCGCTGAGTCAAATTCTGAAATTCCTGCCCTAACAGCATTGTGGATCAACCAACAGCGTGTGGATGGCAGTGGTTCAAGAAGGTAACTCACTTCCACCTTCTCAAGGAAAACTAGGAATGGGCAATAAAAGGTTGCCAGCAAAGCTCATGTCCTACAAACAAATTAAAACAAAAGTTGCCTGCTTTTGCTGGTGTCAGCAAACTCTACCATCAAATGTTGACTATAATGAGGGACAAGGTATCAATCACACCCTTTATGCATAGCCTGAATACAACACAGCTCACTTATTCATTTAGTTTAAGAAGGATGATGGACTTTTGCAGTAAGGAGTGGACATTCGGCCTTATGTGGCCACATGTACTTATGTGGCCTCTTTTAAAGTTGTTGTATTCAATTTTCACTCCTGTCTTCTTTCTGCTGATTTCTGCATTATTCCCCTTTCTCCAGTTTCCTTCTGGTTTGTAATATTGAACCTGCTCCATTGCTTTTTCAGGCAGTTCATTCCTGATAAGATGGACATGCTCGGCAAACGAATACCTCTTCCCCCTTCTGAACCTTTAGCCAATCACTTTGGATCTGTGTTATTTGGTAGCTGATGTGTTGCCATTTTCTCCTTGGTTATTCCGTCAAATATTTCAGCATTGTAAACACTTCCATTAAATCTTAACTGTCTCAACTGCAAAAAGAACAATCTCAACCTCTCTCATTTAGACTCATGGTATGACAAAATAATTTATAGGTGTGGCAGAGACAATCTGAGACTTTGAAAGAGAATTTGCACGTGAGTTACTAACATGACGTCATCAATGTACAGAATGTCTCTGTGGAAAAAGGTATTATTTTCTGATCAAAATATCTTCTGCTTGCTTTCAATCCAGCAGATTGTAGAATTTGACCTCTGAACTTGCAGGTAAACTCTAAGTTAAAATCTTTCCATGTTTGTTGGAAAAGCAAATGTCAGGAGCAAGGAGAATAAAATAATAAAGTGAGGGCCAGGGCACAACTCTGTTACTCTGTTCTCACCATTAATCTTTGCTGTTAAGAAACAGAGGGATCTTGTGGTGTGTAGTGATTTTGCAAGATCAGCCGGCTGGACCTCATAGAATCTGAATTCCCTGACTGGAGCTATTAATCTGGTACAGTCATGGAGCCCTGGTTGATGGGATGTTGGCCTATGTGGAATTATTTCAGGGTGCTTGCCCACAGATCCCAGAAGATGGCAAGACAAGTTAAAAGTGTAATGAAGAAGACAAATGAGAAGTTTGCCTTTATTGGGCGTGGCGTAGATTGTAAGAGCAGTTAATTCATGGTGGAGCTGTACAGAACTTTGTTTAGGCCAAAGCTGGAGTGGCCTACATAAAGGATGTGATTACACTGGAGGGACTGGAAAGGAGATTCACCAGGATCTTGTTGGATTGACATTTCAGCTGTGAAGAGAGGATGGATAAGCTCGGTTGTTTTCTTTACAGTTGAGAATGTTGGGGGTGGGTGATCTGATAGAGGAGTATAAGATTATGAGGGGCATGACTAGTCGAAGGATTAAAGCAAGAGGGTATAACATTAAAGTGAAAGGCAGGATGTTCAGATGGGATTTGAAGAAAATCTGTTTTACCCTCTAGTACGTCAGATGGATTAGTTTTTGTCCAATGTATACAGGAGGGTTTCCTGACACAGTATGTTAAAGGGCCGACAAGAGGGGAGGCCCCACAGTGGATCTGGTGCTTGGTAATGAACCAGGCCAGGTGTTTGATTTAGTTGTCGGTGAGCACTTTGGAGAGAGTGACCATAATTCAGTTACGTTTAGTTTAGCGATGGAAAGGGATAGGTACATGCCACAGGTCAAGAGTTATCGATGGGGCAAGGGCAATTATAATGCGATTAGGCAAGAATTAGGGTGCATAGAATGGGGTAACAAAATGCGGGGGATGGGATGCAGACAATGAAAATGAGGAGCTGGTTTAAGTAACAGATATTGCATGTCCTTGATACGTATGTCCCTGTCAGGCAGGGAGAAAGTGATAAGGTAAGGGAACCATGGTTTACAACAGAACTTGCATCTCTTGTTATGAGAAAGAAGGAGGCTTATGTGTTGATGAGGCGATGGAGAGTTACAGATCAGCTAGGAAGGATTTAAAGAGAGAGTTAAGAAGAGCAAAGAGAGGACATGAGCAGTCTTTAGCAAATAGAATAAAAGAGAACACTAAAGCTTTCTGAGGAATAAAAGGATGACTAGGGTAGGAATAGGGCCAATCAAAGACAGAGTGGGAAGTTTGAGTGTGGACCCTGTGGAGATCGGAGAGGTGCTAAACGAACATTTTTCATCGATTTTCACTCAGTAAAAGGAGAATATTGCAGAGGAGAAGAATGAGGTACGAGATATTAGACTAGACAGGATCGAGGTTAGTTACGAACAGGTGTTATCAATTCTAGAAGGACTGAAAGTAGACCAGTCCCCTAGGCCGGATGGATTTTTCCAAAGATTCTGTGGGAAGCTGGGGAGGAGATAGCAGAGCCTTAGGTTTGATATTTGAGTCATCATTATCTACAGGTTTAGTACCAGAGGACTGGAGGATTGTAAATGTTGTGCCCTTGTTCAAGAAGGGCAGTAGAGATGACCCAGGTAATTATAGACCAGTGAGCCTTACTTCTGTTGTAGGAAAGGTTTTGGAAAGGATTATAAGAGATAAGATTTATAATCATCTAGCAAGCAACAATTTGATTTCAGATAGTCAACATGGTTTCATCAAGGGCAGGTCGTGTCTCACAAACCTCATTAAGTTTTTTGAGAAGGTGACCAAGCATGTAGATGAGGGTAGGGCAGTTAACATGGTATACATGGACTTCAGCAAAGCCTTTGATAAAGTTCCACATGGTAGGCTGTTGGAGAAAATGCAGAGGCATGGAATTGAGGGTGATTTAGCAGGTTGGATTAGAAACTGGCTTTCTGAAAGAAAGCAGCGAGTGGTGGTTGATGGAAAATATTCAGCCTGGAGTCCGGTGCCACAAGGACCTGTTTTGGGACAACTGCTGTTTGTCATTTTTATAAATGACTTAGATGTAGGCATAGGTAGATGGGTCAGTAAATTTGCAGACGACACTAAAGTCGGTGGAGTAGTGGACAGTGTGGAAGAATGTTACAGGTTGCAGGGGGACTTGGATAAACTGCAGAATTGGGCTGAGAGGTGGCAAATGGAGTTCAATGCAGCTAAATGTCAGGTGATGCACTTTGGGAAGAAGAACAGGAAGGCAGAGCACCGGGTCAATGGAAAGATTCTTGGTAGTGTGGATGTGCAGAGGGATCTTGGAGTCCATGTGCATAGATCCCTGAAAGTTGCCACCCAGGTTGATAGTGCTGTTAAGGCGGCATACGGTGTGTTAGGTTTCATTCGTAGAGGGATTGAGTTCTGGAGCCGCAATATCATGCTGCAACTATACAAAACGCTGGTGCGGCCACACTTGGAATATTGTGTACCGTTCTGGTCCCCATATTTTGGGAAGGACGTGGAAGCATTGGAAAAGGCGCAGAGGAGATTTACCAGGATGTTGCCTGGTCTAGAGGAAAGCTTTTATGAGGAAAGGCTGAGAGACTTGGGTCTGTTCTCATTGGCAAGAAGAAGGCGAAGAGGGGATTTGATAGAGACATTCAAGATGATCAGAGGATTAGATAGGGTAGACAGTGAAAGTCTTTTTCCTAGGATGATGACATCAGTGTGTACGAGGGGGCATAACTACAAATTGAGGGGTGATAGATTTAAGACAGATGTCAGAGGCTGGTTCTTTACGCAGGGAGTGGTAAGGTTATGGAATGCACTACCTGCTAACGTAGTCAACTCAGCCACATTAGGGTGATTTAAACAATCCTTAGACAATCCTTGGATGATTTTGGGATAGTGTAGGGAGACGAGCTGAGAATAGTTCACAGACTGGCGCAACATCGAGGGGTCTGTTCTACACTGTATTGTTCTTTGTTCTATGTTCTACCCAAAAGGATATTGGCAATCTGAAATGCACTGTATGGGAGAATAATTGAGGTAGGAAATTCTCAACCTTTAAGAAGAACTTGGATGAGCACTTGAACAGCCATAACGTTCATGATATGGGCCTAGTGTGGAAAAGTGGGACTAGTGTGGAAGTTGTTTATTTCTAGAAGTAGAGACTTGATTGACTGAAGGGCGTCTTCTGCACTGCATGATTCTATGATATATTGCACGCAGTCATGTGGAAGAATTGTTAAGACTGAGGAGCTTGATAAAGAGTCATTTTATCTCCAAAGTCTCGTAAAATCCTAATGAAGAGCTTATGCCCAAAATGTTGATTCTCCTGCTCCTTGGATGCTGCCTGACCTGCTGTGCTTTTCCAGCACCATACTCTCATCTCTGATACTCCAGCATCTGCAGTCCTCACTTTCTCCTGAGATCTATGTAAGTCAAGTAAGGAGATATATCCTGTTCTCCATTTTTCTCTTCCAGATGTGTACATGGAGAGATCACGTCCAGTGCCAATGTGTCATTATGGAAACCCCATTGTGCCTCTGCACATGATTGGCCTGCAAATAGATGGAAATATGATCATCATTACTACCACCACATCATAATTGTGCATTCGCCCCTGGAGCTCTTCAACATTATTTGCTACATTTACGTGCATCTATCCTCAAACTGTTATTGAATTCCAATGTGCAATGTGTTTCTCTACCAAGCACTCTCAATTCTTATTTCTCTTTCTTAATTCCTTTCATGCTTGCCCACTCCTTTGTTAATTTAGTTTAAAGATCCCCCAACTTCTCTAATGAACCTTGCCCTGAGGATGTTGGCTGCAATGTCATTGAGGTACAACTCATGCCTTTTAAATAATTGACTCCCGATATAGAATTAATCCTAATTCCCTAAGAATCTTCAGCAGTATTTGCATCATACTTCAGGCCATCTCTATTATTGTCCTAACTTTCCTATTTGTAGTTTTGTTGATGCATGGTATTGAGAATAGTCCACAGACTGCGAATTTCAGTGTGATGACAGGATCTCTTGTGATTGTTACTGACATCAACCACAACATACAGCTCACTCCTTTGCACATGCAGAACATTCTGCATTATCTCTGTAGTACCCTTTGGATCATGTTGGACTCATTCTGATGGCTATGAAAATACCTGTCTGTGGTTGTAGTTTTAGATTACAGTTTTAGCCCAGACCCATTCCCCTACACCTAACACTACGGGCAATTTAGCACGACCAATTCACCTGACCTGCACATTTTTGGATTGTGGGAGAAAACCGGAGCACCCCCACATAGACACGGGGAGAATGTGCAAACCCAACACAGAGAGTCACCTGAGGCAGGAATTGAACCCAGGTCTCTGGCACTGTGAGGCAGTAGTGCTAACCACTATGCCACCGTGCTGTGTAGGAATTCTAGAATCTCCTACATGACTGCATTTCTACTACCTGTATTTGTTGTTCCCTTCATGTGCAATTTTTCATTAATTGTTTCTATAGACTAGACTGCACTCCCAGCAGTGTTATCACTCTCAGCAGTCCCCAATGAAACATTTAAGAGTATGTACCCAATCTACATTCTCCAGCACTTCATGAATCTCCCTATTTTTCCACCTATCTGCTACTCTGAACTGCCTTTGCTTATTGAGTGGCCACCTTCTGGAAATTGCACTCAGCCTCCCTGATGTCCTCCAGTGAATCCAACTACCCATACTGCTCCAGAAATCCTGAGCAGAGATACATCCTACACATTTATTATCACCATTCCTCAATCTTATCAGCAAATAAACATATTCTGAAGTTCTGACGCAACGTAGAAATTGATTGCAGGAATGATGCAGGAACGAGCAATGGGTTCCCACCTTCACATCAAAACTTTTTTTAAAAACCTGAGAAACCTTTGATCAAATATAACAAAACTATTACAACTTTTAATGACATTTAAAATTAATGGGAAATTTCATTGCACAATCAAGAAAAAAGTCAATGATATAACCTAAATAGCTAGTTAAAAAGCATTTATTTACTTGATTAAGAAAATAAGGTGTCAGCATTAGAAACCCTGCAGTGTGAAAACAGGCCCTTCGGCCCAACAAGTCCACCCACACCAACCCTCTGAAGAGTAACCCACCAGACCCCTTCCCTGACATTTACCCCTGACTAATGCACCTAAACTACACATCTCTGAACACCATGGGAAATTCACCTAACCTGTCCATCTCTAGGCTTGTGGGAGGAGACCCACCCAGACACGGGGAGAATGTGCAAACTCCACACAGACAGCCGCTAGAGGCTGGAATCAAACCCAGTGATGCTGTGAGGCAGCAGTGCTAACCACTAAACCCCATGCCACCCCTTAAAATGAAATGTGAGGAAGACATGTCACAATTTTAATGATGAAGACTTCAATGTACTTCTTAAAGAGGTGGAGGTGAGACATCACTAACTTACTGATAATGATAATTGCAGGATGCCTATCAAAGTTATAATCTTAGTCTGGGTGGAGGTAATAGAGGTTATATGACTGCCAGCAGCTCCATTTCATGGATCATGAAACAATGTCTAAAATAACTGAATGATTTAATACAACTTACCAGAGTTTGTTGAGCTCTTGAAAATAAAGTTAACCTATGTTTTCATTTTCGTTCTAAAAAGATTTGAAGCAAAGAACTTAGCCATGATTGTTTTGATGGGTTGTTGGGTTACATAAAGTCAAATGTATTTAAAAATCAGTTGCCTTTGGAGAAAGGATCACTAAGTATTTGTAAAGTTATCTTGTTTTATCAACAGCCAAGAAGGTGAAGATGTGAATTTTGTTTTCATCTCCAAACCTCACAAATGAAGAATGAAGCATAACATAATACTTATGTTACCTGTGTTTGTATTGAGATGGCTCAAAGTGTCTAGGATTGTTCACTGATTGAGAATGATGTGGCCTTTCTGAAGGATCTTAATGAGTCTGATCAGAGGATCAGAGTCTCAAGCAATTGGTGGGAATCATTAATACTTCAGGGAGCATGACCAATTGATGTGGAGAAAGCTGAGTGTCACCAACTGAATGTTCAAGTACTGTATGAGTGTCCATGCTTCTATGATGTAACAAATGGTAATGTTTAATAATTCCAAATTTTTTCTTCTGCCATCTCCAGCTCACTTTGGCAACATTGGTTGGACATGATGGTAGGTCAGCAGCAAGGATGTTGAAAGGGACTTGGAGAAGACACTGAACTGTGGGTCACAGATAAAAGTGAGATAGTAATTGAGCCAGAGGAGGAAAGCAAATGGCATCCAGACAAGCAGGAAGGTGCACATCCTGGATGGGTGGACAACCTGAGTGGCACAGTTACAATGGTGTTCACGTTTCTCTTTCAGGCTTCTGCTTGATCGGGGAAGGGGGCAGTTGTAACTGATCATTGCA
This sequence comes from Chiloscyllium punctatum, assembly GCF_047496795.1. Taxonomy (NCBI): domain Eukaryota; kingdom Metazoa; phylum Chordata; class Chondrichthyes; order Orectolobiformes; family Hemiscylliidae; genus Chiloscyllium; species Chiloscyllium punctatum. The sequence goes on from NC_092779.1 coordinate 39,666,422, forward strand.
GTTATAGATAATACTCAGCCTCTCTTCCTCTGAACAGACAGATATGAAACTGATGCCATTTGATTCTAGGAGGATGTGTGGTAGACCATTCTAACTGTTGGGTGGTAAGGAAATCTTCAGTGATGCATGGTCCACTTCCACCCTATATTGAGACTTCAATGGAAGAAGTGTTTATTGCAGGACAATGGGATGTATTGATTGCCCAACATGACAGGCATCTAGAATCCTTGTACAGGACATGGAGGTGAGGGAGTTGAAGCCAGGTTTTGTCTTTTTCTTCAAATCTTGCTGATGCTACAAAGTGGACATATCTCACTCGGGGTGCTACAAGTGGCCTTAACCAGACCAATACAAACATGTGAGCTGTATGCAGCTAATATGGCATTAATACAAATGACTTTGATAGAACTATTCTTGCCTGCTCCAAGTACAGTAACTGTGCAGGTCTCCTAGCCAGAAACTGCTTGTGATGGTTGTGATGAGCTATCTACAGCTGGTCAAGCTTTTGGCACAAGAGGCCACCAGCATGGGAAAGGCATATGAGGCAATAGGGTGTCAACTCTTGCAGAATGAACACTTCTCACTCTCCATCCCCTTTGTGATGACAGTGTGAATCTTTTGGTGTTCTGTTTTGAGCAAATCTTTGTGCTGTGTTATTTAATGCAAGTACAATTATAATTTAGTTTCTACATTCCATTTGAGCCTATATTTAAGCAAAGAACAAAGAGAACAAAGAAAGTTTTCAGCCCAGGAACAGGCCCTTTGGCCCTCCAAGCCTGAGGCCATCCAAATGTACTGTCTAAACCTGTCGGTCAATTCCTAAGCATCTGTATCCCTCTGCTCCCCACCTACTCATGCATCTGTCCAGACACATCTTAAATGAATCTACCATATCTGCCTCTACCACCTCTGCTGGCAACGCATTCCAAACACCCACCACCCTCTGTGTGTGAAATGCTTGCCATGTGTATCCCCCCTAAACGTTCCACCTCTCACTTTGAAAGCATGACTTCTCGTTATTGAATCCTTCACCCTGGGAAAAAGCTTTACTGATGTAAGATTATTTGAAATTATTTTATTAACATGAAACATTTTAATATTGCAATAAAATAGTTTAAAATTTGGAAAAAGGTGAACTACCGCACTGTATCTGAAGTTTAGCACAACAGCTGAAATTGACATCATACTGCTTTAAATGACTTAGAGTCATTCAGTTTTGCAGAAACAGACCCTTCAGTCCAACTTATCCATGCCAACCAGATATCCTAAATGAATCTAGTCCCAATTTGACCCATATCACTCTAACCCCTACATATTAATTTCCATCCAGATGGCTTTTAAATGTAATCATAACAACCTCCACCACTTTCCCTGGCAGCTCATTCAATGCATGCATGACCCACTGCATGAATACATTGTCCCTTAAGTTCCTTTTAAATCTTTTCCCTCTCACCTTAAACCTATGCCCTCCAGTTTTGGACTCCCGTACCCTGGGAAAAAGACCTTGGTGATTCATCCTATCCACGCCCCTCATGATTTTATAAATCTGTCAGCCTCTAGTGCTTCAGAGAAAATAGCCTCAGCCTATTCAGCCTGTCCCTATAGCTCAAACCCTGGCAACTTCATTGCAAACCTTTTCTGAACCCTTTCAAGTTTAACATCTTTCATAGATGGAGGAGACCAGATTTGAATGTGGTATTCCAAAAGTGGCGTAACCAATGTTCTGTACAGTTACAACACAACCTCCTAACTCCTATACTTAACGCACTGACCAATAAAGGCAAGTGTTCCAAATGCCTTCTTCATTACCCTTTCTACCTGTGACTCCGCTTTCAAGGAACAATGAGCCCACACCCCAAGATCTCTTTGTTCAGCAACATTCCCCATGACTCTACCATTAAGTATATAAGTCCCGTCCCTATTTGCCTTACCAAAATGCAACAATTCACGCTTATTTAAATGAAATTCCATGTGCCACTCCTTGCTCCATTACCCCTTTTGATCAATGTCCTGTTATACTCAGAGATAATCTGCTTCATTGTCCACTACATCACCAGTTTTGATGAGATCTGCAAACTTACTAACCATGCTCCCTATATTCACATTCAAATTATTTATATAAATGAGTGAAAAAACAGTGGACTCTGCACCAAGCTGTGCAGTGCATTGCTGGTCACAGGTCTACAGTCTGAGAAACATCCCTCCACCACCTCCTAACTTCAGGCTAATTTTGTATCCAAATTACAATCCAAATTTTGTATCCAATCTTGCAATGAATTACAATGAGTTTTTGTTCTAAAATAAAATGTCACTTACTTGCTTTCATTTATTCTGTTCTTTTGTCCAGTTTCCTGAAGGAGGTAAAGTTTGCCATCTCAATCAAAATGCATCGGTCACCAGCTGCTCAAGTAACCCCAGTCCTGTAGTTTTCTGAGGAGACTTGTGAAACGCGGCAAGAGTGACATCCATGTTGATATTCTTCATTTCATTGAAATCTGGTGCAATCCCACCTGGAGAGGTGAAATGTCAGTCCGTTCTGCTGAGCCAAGTGTAAAATGCGCCACAGCCTACCACATAACGTAACTGGAGAGTGCTGTAATGTACTGCCTGACCTCTTCAGTGACTGGAAACATTATCAGCATCCTGATTGTCCTCCCCACCACTTGACCTGTATGTGCAGTTGAATCTTTGCTTCATTATTGGTTGATGGTAAGATGTCATTAGCCACAATTTTAGCAGGTAACCTTTGTCATGAAATAACCTTTCAGATCTGGGATTGAACATGGCCACTGACGGGGCAACCAGTAGCCACCAAAAGAAGTTGTTGTTTGAACCAAACAGCAAGGTAAATATTTGAGTCTGGCTTGCAGGCTGCATCAATGGGGTTTTGGGAGCTAGTGACAAGAGCAGCACAGTGGCTCAATGGTTAGCACTGCTGCCTCACAGCACCAGGGACCCCGGTTTGATTCCCTGTCTGTTTGGAGTTTGCGCATTGTCCCCGTGTCTGCATGGGTTTCCTCCCACGGTCCAAAGATGTGCTGGTCAGTTGAATTAGCCATGGTAAATTGCTCATAGTGTTACATGCATTAGATTAGATTACTTACAGTGTGGAAACAGGCCCTTCGGCCCAACAAGTCCACACCGCCCCGCCGAAGCGTAACCCACCCATACCCCTACATCTACATTTACCCCTTACCGAACACTATGGGCAATTTAGCATGGCCAATTCACCTGGCCTGCACATCTTTGGACTGTGGGAGGAAACCGGAGCACCCGGAGGAAACCCACGCAGACACGGGGAGAACGTGCAAACTCCACACAGTCAGTCGCCTGAGGCGGGAATTGAACCCGGGTCTCAGGCGCTGTGAGGCAGCAGTGCTAACCACTGTGCCACCGTGCCGCCCATAAGTCAGGGGTAGGGTGGGGGAATGGGTCTGGGTGGGTTACTCTTCAGAGGATCAGTATGGACTTGTTGGGCTGAAGGGCCTGTTTCCCTACTGTAGAGAATCTAATCTAAAGGGGCAACAGTGATTATTGGAGAAGTGGGGGAAAGTGGTCCTCGAATATGGCAGAGTTTTATGTCTGGCATTTATGTTCCTAATGTTGTTTCACCCTTCTGACCCAGATCCAGAAAGATCAGACATAACCTCGTGTGGAGTCTTCTCCTCATTAGCAACTCTGCCAGTGCTATTCCTCCAGTTGCATGAAGAGTGATCCAAAATCAAATAAAAACTGTCACAGCTTGGTATCTAGTGAGGCTGTAGGCTGTTTCTTCAAGCCAGCCTTCAAAGTTTGAACTGCTTCTTTCTGTCAGACCATTTAATGTTGAGTGGTATGGAACTGCCGTTATATGTTGAATCCCATTCGACTTTAAGAAATAATGAAATTTCCTGCTGGTAAATGCTGGTCAGTTATCTGTGACTAACTCTACTAGGACTCCATGTGTTGAAAAAGATACACACAGTTTCTCTATCATTGTCCTAGTGTTTGGTGAATGGAACCTATGTACATCCCAACACTTTGAGTGGACATCTACAATGACAAAGAACATTGAACCCATGAAAGAATCTGCATAGTCAATGTGCCATCAAGTCCTTGGTGTACCTACCCATTCCCATTGATGTAGGGGAGCTGCTCATTGTAGTTTTTGTCTTTGTTGGCACTCAGGAGACTGCTCCACAGTGTATTGTATACAGTTCTGGTTGCCCCATTACCGGAAGAATATGGAAGCATCGGAAAAGGTGCAGAGGAGATTTACCTCTGGTCTGGATGGAAGATGAGGAAAGGTTGAGAGACTTGGGTCTGTTCTCATTGGAACGATGAAGGCTAATTGTGGATTTGATAGAGACATACAAGATGATCAGAGGATTAGATAGGGTAGACAGTGAAAGTCTTTTTCCTTGGATGATGACATCAGCTTGTACGAGGGAGCATGGCTGCAAATTGAGGGGTGCTAGATTTAAAGCAGAGGCAGGTTCTTTACTCAGAGATGGTAAGGGCATGGAATTCTCTGCCTGCCAATGAGTTAACTCAGCCACATTAGGGAGATTTAAACAAGCCTTAGATAAGCACATGGATGATGGAATAGTGTAGAGGGATGGGCTTAGATTAGTTCACAGGTTGGCGCAACATTGAGGGCCGAAGGGCCTTATCTGTGCTGTATTATTCTATGTTCTGTGTTCCACCAATGCGGACACCTATGTCTGCATCCATGTCTGGCCATGAGACATAACTCCTCGCCAACATCTTCATTTTGGAGATCCCTGGATGGCCCTGGTGGAATTCATCCAGAATTTACTGGCGACCTTTGCTCAGGACAATTCCTCTTGCTCTTTGCCAGTATGCCATCCTCAACTGTGAGCTAATCTCTCAGGGTCCAAAATGGTTTGAATTTTAGTTGTGATGGCCGTTCGGTTTTCCCATTAATAATACCATACATACTCCAGTAATAGTTGATCTCATGTAAATGTTGCATCCTTACTTTTGGCCAAAAAGTCTGGAATTTTCCATATATCTTGTGCAAAAGTTGACTCTAGTTCTCAGCAGATAACAGATTAATATTTATGAGTCAGTATGCAAGGTGTACTGCTCCACTCCAGATCTTCCAGTCCACCAACCAACACGCACCCCTCCAGGTTTTCAAAGTTACCATAATTTGTTGTGCATTTTTCTTTACTCCTTCAGAGGTCAATTGGGCTTCTGCTAATGATACAGTATGAATTTAATGGACATGAAATTCAGCCCCTCAAAAGTAGTATCCATGCAATAGTTGACCCCATAAATTTAATATTCAAAAATAGTCAAAAACATTTGACTATTACTCGAGTATATATGGTAGGTGTTTTACTTTTGAAAGGACCCAGGTGGTATAGTAGCTCAGAGGTTAGCAGTGCTGCGTCTCAGTGCCAGGACCTGGGTTAGATTCCACCTTTGGCTGACTGTGGAGTTTGCACATTCTCCCTGTCACTACATGGGGTTTCTCCAGCAGTACAAAGATGTGCAGGTGGATTGACCATGGTAAATTGCCCATAGTTGCAGGCTAGGTGGATTAGCCATGTGAAATACAAGGTTACAGGGATAGGGGTAGGGTATGGGTGGGATGCTCTTTGGAGGGTGGGTATGGGCAAATGGCCTGTTTCTGCACTGTAGGGATTCAGTGACTGGATCTTTCAGCAAACAGCATCTGATACTGTCAGCTGTAATTGGGAGCACGGCCATATCAGTGATCTCAGAAACCGTTTTTAATTAAATTTGCTGTGAACTCCAGTCCTTTGCACAAGACCTCAGTTAGGCTGAGAATCTAAACCTTTACAGATTTAGGGTACAACTTGGTTTTGATCTCTTGTGAAAAACAGCTGGTTTATTTAGCAGTGATTGTAGTAAAAGGCTCAGGCCCAAGCTGATGGGGCAAAATTCGTTGTGAGAGAGTCACATGGATTAGCTCAACATTTTTCAATTCAAAAATGGCTGCCTGAATGAAGTCTTAATTTAGTACTCAGAAAGTCTTCCAGGAAGGTCTAGGGGCTATCAGAGGAGCCAAAGCCACCTTGCATATTGACCAGGAAGCAATTCCGCAAGGCCTGGACAGTACCATTTGCCTTATGGGCAGAAGTAGAGGCAGAAATCAAAAGGCTGGAGAGTGAAGGAATCATCAATCCAGTCCAATTCACAGGCAGGAGACTGGAAGAACACAGGAGGTCAGGCATCATCAAGAGGCAGAGGAGTTGACGTTTCGGGTGTAAACCTTCTTCAGGACTGGGTGTAGGTGTGGGGGGAGCTGTAAATAAAGGGAGTGGTGGGGGCAGGGTGGTGAAGTGGGGTTCGGAGAGGAAAGTTAGAGGATATGACCTGGTTGGTCAATGGGAGGGATGAATCTGGTTGGTAGCAGGGAGGAATGGAATGGAGGGGGTGGGGCTAGGAAGGGAATCGGGGAATGGGAAGGGGAGTTATTTGAAATTGGAGAACGCAGTGTTGAGTCTTCTGGGCTGTAGGCTGCCCAGGCAGAAGATGAGGTGTTGTCCCTCCAATTTGCATTTTGGTTTATTGTAGCAATGGAGGAGGCCAAGGATGGTCATGTCAGAAAGGGAGTGGGAAGGGATTTGCTTGTGGAAAGAACATCCTCAGGAAGTGATGGAAGAGGATACAATTACAATGTTTAAAAGACATTTGAATAAGTGCATGAACAGGAAATTCTGGAGGTACATGTGCCAGGAGCAGGTAAGTGGGACTAATTTAGTTTGGGATTATGTTTTGCAAAGACTGGTTGGACTGAAGGGTCTGTTTCTGTGCTGTATGACTCTATCACTCTGTGATGGGGATGGTACAGTCATTGCCATCAATGACCTGGAGAGGTGAAGGTATTTGCATTTCCTCAATCAGGATATATCCTAATCAGAGAGACTCTAGGTTGGTGCACAGCAAAAACCCCAAAAACCTCAAGCCTCGGCCATAAGGTTAAAAGTTTCTTCTGGGTCCTGGCCAGCAAGCCATTGTTGTTGCCGCCTAAATTAAGTAGTACAACGCATAAACCAGAATCCAGGAGGATATCCAGACAAGTTCATACCCTGGAAAGTCCACCTACATCTAGTTTTGGTACTAGTTAAATTGTTTAGCAACATCAAAATAAGAACAAATCAAGGTAAAAGGCTTGTAAATAGTCTTTCAGTTCTGAGAGAACCTTGGCGTGATACTGTTATAGATCAGTAATGCAAATGCAAGGCATTGGCCAAAATCTATGAGCACCAGGGCTCATGCAGGGAGATAGGGATAGGGGATTGGTTAGTTAGGAGAACAAACATGTATTTCTGCAGCTGCAGATGTGACTCCAGGATGGTGTGTTTCCTGCCTGGTGTCAGGATCAGGGATATTACTAAGCGGCTGCAAGCATCCAAAAGGGGGAGGGCGATAAGACAGGTTGTATTACATATTTGTACTAATGATATAGGTAGAATGAGGGATGAGATCTTACATCAACCATTCAGGGACCTAGGCAATAGATTTAGAAGCAGGACCCCTGAGTATTGTTGAGATTTCTCATGTTGCTTTGTCCTAGAAAGTATAGAAATAGGAGAAGAAAGCGAATGAATGTGTGGTTCAAGAGTTGATGCAGGAAGGAGGGTTTTAGATTCCTGGATCAGTGAGATCATTTCTGGGTAAGGTGGGACCTCTACAAGTGGGATGGTCTGCACCTGAACCAGAATGGGACTAAGATCCTTATGCAAAAGATTTTAATTAGTCCAGCAGGGGCAGAGAACATAGCTTATCAGTTCAACAGTGACACAGCATAACTTAGAATAGGAACCAAGATCGACTGAGTTCAGACATATGTCTCGATGGAGTAAGGTAAGGCTGAATGGCCTCTAATGCCAGGAGTATTAGACATACAGATGAGTTAAGAATATTAAATGATAATGGAGATGCAATGTTATTGCCATCACAGAGATATGGTTGAGGGAAGGATAAAATTGACAATTTAACATTGCAGAGTATAGGATCTTCAGGCAGGATAAGGGAGGTGGTGCTGCATTTTTGGAGCAGCCAATTTTGAGAGAGGTCAAAGTGCTGCTGGTAGCTCTAAGTGCAGGTTTAGGTGAAGTCTGGACTTTGCTGAGAGGATGAGCAGCACTAAGGCAAGGGGAAGGTTAGACATTTTATTTCCCAAGTCCACTTGCTGTGAAGGGTAAAGATGGCAGTCAGTGGAGTGGTAAGCTCCTCTGTTGGATATTGGAGATCAGGAAGTAGTTGAGTGTCTATGGTGACTATGTCTGCAGGAAGGTGTGTCAGGTTGCAGCTCCTCTCAGACTGGATGCACTGAGGAGCATGCAGGAGGCATAGAATGTGATATATAGTAACTTCAGGGAGCAACTGAACTGCATAGGGACTAATACTCTGGCACAGAGATTTGTTAGAGATACTTGGGCGTTGGGATATAAACTAGTCTGGTTGGGGAGGGGGGTGTTTTGTGGGGTGGAGGAGGAGGGTTGGATCCTAAACAGTAATAGGCAAAGAGAAATTTGAGGCTACTACAGAAGTTAAAGTGAGCAAGTTAATTAAGCAGGCAGCTGCATGCCAGGGAATAAGGAAATACTGATGAATTTATTTGAATGGGCAGTGAACTTAGGGCAGGTGAACTCAGGGTATATGGGAATGGGGTATCACAGCTATTACAGATACATGGCTGAGAGAGGAACCAGACTGGCAACACAAGTCTTATTGAATTCTTCGAGGAGGTGACCAAGCATGTGGATGAGGGTAGAGCAGTGGATGTAGTGTACATGGATTTTAGTAAGGCATTTGATAAGGTTCCCCATGGTAGGCTTATGCGGAAAGTCAGGAGGCATGGGATAGAGGGAAATTTGGCCAATTGGATAGAAAACTGGCTAACCGGTCGAAGGCAGAGAGTGGTGGTAGATGGTAAATATTCAGCCTGGAGCCCAGTTACAAGTGGAGTTCCGCAGGGATCAGTTCTGGGTCCTCTGCTGTTTGTAATTTTTATTAATGACTTAGATGAGGGAGTCGAAAGGTGGGTCAGTAAATTTGCAGATGATACGAAGATAGGTGGAGTTGTGGACAGTGAGGAGGGCTGTTGTTGGCTGCAGAGGGACTTAGATATGATGCAGAGCTGGGCTGAGGAGTGGCAGATGGAGTTCAACCCTGCCAAGTGTGAGGTTGTCCATTTTGGAAGAACAAATAAGAATGCGGAATACAGGGTTAATGGTAGGGTTCTTGGTCAGGTGGAGGAACAGAGGGATCTTGGGGTCTATGTACATAGATCTTTGAAGGTTGCCACTCAGGTGGATAGAGTTTGTAAGAAGGCCTATGGAGTATTATCGTTCATTAGCAGAGGGATTGAATTCAAGAGTCGTGAAGTGATGTTGCAGCTGTACAGGACTTTGGTTAGGCCACAGTTGGAGTACTGTGTGCAGTTCTGGTCGCCTCACTTTAGGAAAGATGTGGAAGCTTTGGAGAGGGTGCAGAGAAGATTTACCAGGATGTTGCCTGGAATGGAGAGTAGGTCGTACGAGGATAGGTTGAGAGTTCTCGGCCTTTTCTCGTTGGAACGGCGAAGGATGAGGGGTGACTTGATAGAGGTTTATAAGATGATCAGAGGAATAGATAGAGTAGACAGTCAGAAACGTTTTCCCCGGGTACAACAGAGTGTTACAAGGGGACATAAATTTAAGGTGAAGGGTGGAAGGTATAGGGGAGATGTCAGGGGTGGGTTCTTTACCCAGAGAGTGGTGGGGGCATGGAATGCGCTGCCCGTGGGAGTGGTAGAGTCAGAATCATTGGCGACCTTTAAGCGGCATTTGGATAGGTGGGTGCTTAATCTAGGATAGAAGTTCGGCACAACATCGTGGGCCGAAGGGCCTGTTCTGTGCTGTATTGTTCTATGTTCTATCTATGTTCTACAATGTTTTGGGCTTTTTCAGCAATTTCTGATTTTATTTCTGGTTTCCAGCTTCTATAGCTCTTTTGGTTTTTATACATAACCTGGCCTGGCACCTTTGCATAAACTCTTTAAAAAGGGTCAGCCTTGGAAATGGTTGCATAGCCAAGTCATAGCATTCAGGGAAGTGAAGAAACGGCTAACATCCTCTAACATGTTGACACACTATGATCTCAAATAAGTTCTGGTATTAGCATGTAATGCCACCCTGTGTGGCATTGAGGTAGTATTAGCTCATAGGCAGTCTGATGGGGAGGAATGCCGAATAATGTATGCATCCAGGAATTTCGCCAGTGTGGAGCATAAATACGTCCAGATAGAGAAGAAAGATTTGGCGATCATGTTTGTCATCAGTAAGTTCCACCAACACCTTTACATGAAAAATTTGTAATAATAATGGAACACAAAATATCTCCTAGCTACGTAAAGAGGACAAGACACTGTCACCCATAGCTTAAGGCCGAATTCAGTGGTGGGCTCTAATACAAACTGCACATAATTACAAGTTGGAACACTCTCCAGGAGGCCAAGTAGCAAACATGGATACATTGAGCTGCTTCCCACTGGCAGGTACACCACCAGTGGTACTGACACTGGAAGTGTCCATAACAGTTTTACATTTTCAGGACACACTTCAAGTCAGAGCTGACATGGTCAGACTTTGGATGCAGAAAGATCTGGTCCAGGCAAAACTGAAAGGGGTGGTGGTGATGGGGGAAACCAAGGGGCCATCACAGGCAGAATTGAAACCTTTTTGGACCTGGAGAGACCAGATCAGAGTAGAGAACAGCATATTATTATGGGGAGCAGAGTGATTGTCAGATATTGGCTGAACTCCCCCAGAGTCATCCAGGGGTTTCCAAAATGAAGATCTTAGTGAGAAGTTATGTCTGGAGGTCAGGATTGGATGCAGGCATAGCTGCATTGGTGGGGCAGAGCCCTGAGAGCCAACAAGGATAAAGGTTATCTCCAGCTGCTCCCCCACATTCATGGGAATGTCAGGTAAAACTTGCACTCAGTTACACTTTGACTATGCTGGTTATTTTATGGGCTCAATGTTCTTCATCATTATGGATACCTATTCAAAGTGGCTGGATGTACCGAAAGTTGATTCGTTATACAAAAGAAAACAGTGCACAACTTTTGTAATAGGCAGAGTCCCGGAAGGCAACTGGTCATTGCTTACCAGCAGGGAATTTAAGTATTTCCTAATATCAACATATAAGCACAGCTCCATACTGTCTATCATCCAAAGGTCTGGCAGAAAGATCAGTCCAAACTTTGAACGCAGCCTGAAAGAAACAGCCTATTCAATACCAAACTTTCCCATTTCCTATTTTATTATAAGACCACTCCTCATGCAACTACAGGAATATCTCCAGCAAAGTTGCTCATGAAGAGAAGGCTCAGTACCAGGTTAAATCTGATCTTTCCAGACTTGCAGAAGGAGGGTGAAATCGCATCAGAAATGCCAAACAAGACTCCACTAAATGAGAGACAGTTTACTTCAGGGATGAAGTTTGAAATTTCAGGAATGGTGCTACATGGGTAAGAGGCATGGTTGATGTGACATCAGGTCCAGTGATGTACAAGGTTTGGATAGCTGTGCTAGTCCTGAACAAACATGTGGACCATATGAAAGCTGCAAACTCACAAACGGTGAGGGAGCAGAATAGGCCCGGCTCCTCAACATCCTTTCCCAGTGTTCTGGAACACGAGGGTTCTTCCACTCAGTCAAGTGTTGAAGAGACCTCGGAATCTGAGATGGATACGGAGTATGTTAGTGCCTGTAACCCTCTGCCACCTGAAGAGGAGAATGACTTTCTTCTGTGATGCTCTGGTGAGTTCCAGTGCGTTACACATTGCCTGTATCAGAGGTAGAGTTGTAGCAACCTGACCCAGCGCTAAAATGACCAGGAGAAGCTGCAGGAAAAAAAAAATCAGTCTGCGTCCTTGGAAGTTCTTATAACATGATCAGCCAGGTGGCCCTCATACAATATGATCCCCAGATTGAGGTTGTTGATCTGATCTCATTAGGGAGCCCTGGCTGACAAATATAAACAGGAGTGTCAGAGGTTCTGCTCACTCTGAGGAAGCTGGAAGCTGACAAACCTCATTCCTAATGAAGGACTAATCCCCGAAATGCTGGCTCTCCTGTTCTTCGGATGCTGCCTGACCTGCTGCACTTTTCCAGCACCACACTCTTCGACTCGAAGCTGGATCAGTGTCAAGGACTTCCAACATGGCCTGTGAGACCTCTTCTGTACAGTATGATTCTACAATTCAAATGAAGTGATGGACTGGTGGGTATGTAACATAATAGCATTTTCACAAAGGACAAAAATATCTGTTTTGTATATTAGTCGACAATACACAAACGTAGTTATGTGCTGCATGTTATAATATGTCATTGTATTGGTGTTTTGATTTCTTTAGTGTTATATTCACGTTAATTTTCAAATGTTAACTAGAGGGTGACGTTGGACAAGCGTTTGGAAAACACTGCTTTATTAAATGCAAAAAATGAGTACATGTTGCATGATCAAACATTTAGAAATGTCTAGAGCATGGCACCTCCATGAATCAGAGCTTCAGTTATTCAGAGGTAGACCTTCGACAGTATGACATTCAGAAGCTATACACTTCCATGAAGGTTGCAGCTGTGATTAAAGGTTGCAAACGCATCATAAATTGCCACGTGATAAGTATGGGGTAGCATAACTTAATTTGATCCCACCTCTCCCACCTGGGAATGAGTGGGTGAACGTGGTCACCCCTGTTGCCTGTGTGAATCTCAGCGCCTACAACCCAGCGACAGAGAGCACAAGCATGCACTCCTGAAAGCAGGGCCCCAGCTGGGCGCGGACGCCGGCCATTGCCATGGAGAGTGTCAGCCAATGAGGTAAGCTGGCCGGGCCGGAGCGAGCCTGTTTCTCACAAATTCAGAGGGCTCTATTTGTTCTTCGTGTGAAAAAAAAGGACGAATAAACGAGCTGCACAGGTTCTCAGTACAATACCGAGGACAGCGCACCCTCAGCAAGATGATGCACATGATCCTGGTAAGGCAGCCGCAGGTGTATCTATATCATTTCTTGTTTTCCGTAGCATTCAAAATCGGATCTTATTAACTTTGTTCACCCTGTTTTTATGAGTAATATTTTATGCGTTCATTGCCAACTGGTGAAATATTAGATTGGATGTTGTGCTCAGTCAATGATATTGAAAGCGTTTGTGGTAAATTTCACAGCGTATTCACGCTGGATCTTTCAAGCCATTGTCAAAGCTCGGGATGTGAACTGAGCTTGGTTGAAAACACAAATAATCCACCTTGGAGTCCAGGCTTTCCTTCGACCGAGAGTATTTTGTAAAATAACTAACAATTATTTATTTAATAGCTGATCATAAGATAATTGATTTCTTTTTTACTCCAATTTCATTCTCTGTATCAAACTAACTCAATTTTTAATGTGAGAAATCTAATACTCCCGTGAAAATATAAAGACAATTATTGTGTATAACGTATTTATTTCATAACATTCTCATCTCGTCTCTCTTATTCCCGAGTTATTGTCTGAATGAAGTATTGTAACTGAGTAAGACCTACGCCCATTGATTTCCACCATTGCCTTGGAATAAGTATTTTAAAAAAGACGTTTGAAAAAAGAAAATGCACACTCGAGTAGCTTTTCTTAACGTTGCATTGTGCGAATGAATAGAAATTGATGAAATAAGAGAAGATGGTTCTGGATAATAGAATTCACCAAGTAACCCACTTTCTCGAGAAGGAGCACTGAGAATCTTTGGTATAGCTGGGAGGAGAGTAACTCACCACCACGGGCTTTCCTTGTCCTTACTGGACTCTAGCTACATCAGTAAGACCGACGTTGAGATACAAATATTGTAGAGCAGCCTATTGACTAGTTAATTTCTTTATTGTTTGAAGACTAAATGTGAATGGCTTGTAAAACAAACCATTTTCCATTTTAATGGTAAATACATTTTGGAAAGTAACCGTAATTGGGATATTTCCAATCATCCTGTTCATACTTGTTACTGCACACTGGAGCAAGGTTGGACTTGAATCTAAACTGGGAACAGATACATGTTTTGCAAACTAAACCATTTGATATTATCAACCCCAAAATAATGAATGTATTAAGCTCAACTGTGCCAGTAAAAAGTGTTTGTTTAAAAAAAAGTAATAGTAGTTTAAGTGCTTAATTACTTCTGGCTATGTTTTGTAAAATGATAAACACACTTCAATAAATAGACAAGGAAATTGGGGATAATGGGATGAATACATTGTTCAAAACAAGTACAAGGCGCATGGAATTTTAAAATTATCTTCGTGAATTTCACAGACAAATCAATTTATTGGCTTACACAATATTCATTCATTTTGGATAGCCAGTTTGTGATTTTTGGATACTTGTTTGATTTTTAACATTTGTAAGAATTTTTTTTCAAATAGTGAGAGAACTTGCTGAGTAATTCGCTGGGGTTTTCTGTATGAATTATTATCTCTAACAATGTTGAATTGCTGTCAAGTTACTGTAAAATATCCCTCAAAAGATCAAAAATGAATACCTTCTCTGGCAGACTTTCCCATGTGATACCTACTAACAGGTTCAGAGTCATGGGTAGATAGGATAGTGAAGAAGCTGTTTGGTATGTTTTCCTTTATTGGTCAGAGTATTGAGTACAGGTGTTGGGAGGTCACATTGCAGTTGTACAGGAGATTGGTTAGGCCACTGTTGGAATATTGTATGCAGTTTTGGTCTCCTTCCTATCGGAAAGATGTTGTGAAATTTGAAAGAGTTCAGAAAAGATTTACAAAGATGTTGTCAGGATTGCAGGGTTTGAGCTATGGGGAAAGGCTGAATAGGCTGGGGTTATCTTCCCTGGACTGTCAAATGCTGAGGGCTGACCTCATAGAGGTTTATAAAATCATGAGGGGCATGGATAGGATAAATAGATAAAATCTTGTCCTTTGGGTGGGGGAGTCCAGAACTAGAAGGCACAGGTTTAGGGTGAGTGGGGAAAGATATAAAAGGAACCTAAGGGGCAACTTTTTCACACACAGGGTAGTGCATATATGGAATGAGCTGCCAGAGGAAATGATGGAGGCTGGTACAATTGCAACATTTAAAAGTCATATGGATGGGTATATGAATAGGAAGGATTTGGAGTGATATGGGCCAGGTGCTGGCAAATGGGACTAGATTAGGTTGGGATATCTGGTTGGCATGGACAAGTTGGACCGAAGGGTCTGTTTCTGCACTGTACATCCCAATGACTCTATGGATTCCCACATTAACATTTTGGATTTAAAGAAAGGCAACTGAATAGGCGCAAGGACAAATCTGGCCCTAATGGACTGGGCAAGACATGGCAGACGTTTAAGGAGATGCTCAATTACTCCCAACTAAAAGATATTGTATTCCAGAAAGAAAGTAAGATTGTAAAAGGGGGAGACTATCCATGGCCATGCAAGGAAGTTAAAGATAACTGAAAACAAGAAATAAGATATACCATATTGCAAAGGTGAGAGGCAAGCTGGAAGATTAGGAAAATTTTAAAGATTAACAATGGAGTACTAAAATCAAAATCATACATGAACAGAGGTAAGTTATGAAAGAAAACTAGTGCAAAGTATAAACATGGATAGTAAAAGCTTGTCTAAATATATAAAAGCAAACAGAGTAGCTAAATCAATGTTAGTCCTTTGGAGGATAAGACTGGGGAGGTAATATTGAGGAATACTGAAATGGTGGTGCCATTAAATCAATACTTTCCTTCAGTTTCACAGTTGAGTATGCAACAGATAATGCAAAGACTATAGAAAAGGAGGAATTTGGAATAATCATCATCACTAGGGATACAATATGAATCAAAATTGGGATCAGAGCAGACATGTCTCTGCAGCCTGATGGTCTACATTCTTGGGTCTTAGAGGAAGTGGCAGCAGCTGTTATGGTTATAATATTCCAAAATTCCCTGCTTGTAGGAAAGGATCCAGTGAATTAGAAAAATGCTAACATAACACCTTTATTCAAAAATGGAGAGAGGCAGAAAGTAGGAAACTACAGACTGGTTAGTTTAACATAGTTTTTGGAAAACTGTTGGGAGTCCATTATTGAGAAAGTAAAACAGGATATCTGGAAAACCAAAATGCGACCATCAGAATCAAGACCATTTTCTATAGGATAAATCACATTTGACTAATTTACTAGAGTTCTTTGAAGACGTACTCAGCAAAGTGGATAATGAGGATCCAGTAGATGTGATAAATCTGGACTTCCAGAAGGCATTTGATAAGGTGCCACACAATAGGTTAATACATAAAATAAGATCACATGGGATTAATGGTAAATTATTAGCTTGGATAGAGGGTTGGCTAACCAACAGAAAGTAGTGAGTCAAGATAAATGGATGCTTTTCTGGTTGGCAAAATGTAACTAAGAGGGTGCCACAGGTTTCGGTGCTCATTACAACCTGGATTAATGACTTGAATGATGCGATAGAAAGTACGACAGCCAAATTTGCAGATAATTCAAATACAAGTGGGAAAATAATTTGCAATGAAGAGATAAGGAATTTACAAATGGATATGGATAGTGTCAGTGAATGGGCCAAAATTTGTCAGATGGAGTTTAGTATGGATAAGTGTGAGGTTATCCATTTTTGTTGGAGGAATATAAAGGCAACTTATCATCTAAATGGAGAGAAACTTCAGAAGGCTTCAATATGGAGGGGTCTGGGGGTCCTCATGCATGAATCATGGAAAGTTAATATTTGGGTACAACAAGTAATAAGGAAGGTTAATGGAATTTTGGCATTTATTGCTAACGGAGTAGAGTATAAAGTAAGTGTTGCTGCAACTGTACGAAACATTATTGAGACCACACTTGGAGTATTGCAGACATTTTTGGTCACCTTGAGGGATGTAGTTGCATTGGAGACAATTCAGAGTAGATTTGTTATACTGATTTCAGAAATGAGATTGTCTTAAGAGACATTGAGCAGCTTAGGCCTGTAGTCTCAGGTTTAAAAGAATAAGATCTAATTGAAATACGTAAAATGCTAAGGGGGATTGGTAAAGTAGATGTAGAAAGGATGTTTCCTCATGTGGGACAATCTAGATTGAAACATAATAGTTTCAGGATAAGTGGTAGCAGATTTAAAACAGAAAAGAAGAGAAATTACTTTTCTCAAAGGGCCATGAACTGTGGAATTCTCAGAACGTGGTTAATGCTGGGAGATTGAGTAAATGTTAGGAGGAGATAGGTTTTTAATTAGTAATGGGTTGTAGAGTTGTGGAAAGCAAGCAGAAAGGTTGAGTTGAGGCCAAGATGAGATCAGCATGATTATATCAAATGGCAGAGCAGGTTTCAAGGCCTCCTGCGCATAGTTCTTACATTAGCACTACTTCCTTGTGGCCTATTTGATAAGTCTTATTACCAATCTCAATATTCACCATCTCTGTAACAAGGTAGTGTCACTTAAAAGTTTTGCGCAGCGAATCATACTTCAAAATATGAAATTACAAGTGTTAATAGGAGATGCGCTTTCCCACTGTCACATCTTATTCAGTTGTGCATCTGAAATTCTATTTAATTTTTAAAAATGGGTGTGTATTACACTGAATAATGGTGACAAAGCATTTTTCTATTTCGGTACAACGAAGGGCTTTTGTTTTGACTGTGTTGTTCCTTGCTTACCGGCAGTACATTTTGTTTTTGTTCTTTCATGAAATATGGTTATGACTGGCAAGGTAGTATTTTGTTGCCCATTCTGAATAACTCTTAAAAAGCTGGTGGTGAGCCATCTTCATCTGGTGGAGTACACTGTGGTTATTCCAAGATTTTGATCTGGTGGTAATAAAGGAATGGCAAGTGGACAAGCTGATCAAGTGGACAGCTTTGTCCTGGATGACGTTGAATTTCTTGTGTTGTTGGAGTCATACCTGTCCAGATAAGTGGAGATCCAATCCTGTGTAGATGGCACACAGACTTTAGGGAATTGCGTAATTCCTAGTACGTGACCTGTTGTAGTTGAGATAGTTATATGGATCATCAATGGTAATCCCAGAATGTTGATAGCAGGGTAATTCAGTGATGTCAATGCCAATGAATATCATGGGGTAGTGGTTAGATTTTTTCTTGTTGGAGATTCCACACAAGTGCCAACAATGTTAATTGCCATTTATCAATTCAATCTGACGGAGGCTATAGATGGTAGTTGGCAGTAGGTTTTCTGATTCTTGGAGTTTCATGGCACCTGAGTCATAGTTGACCATTCTCAGGTCAAATCTCTCATGATTGTAGCACTGCTGCCATGTGTGGTGAGTATGTCCTACTGGCAGATGGTAATGGGTGATACCTGGAACATTGACTATAAGGAATGTTACAGTTAGTATGACTATGGCAAGTTGTTACTTGGCTAACCTACGAGGCAGGACTTCCAGTGTTGAAACATGCCTCCAGATTTGGGTGGCACTGTGGCTTAGTGCCAGGGACCCAGGTTTTATTTCACTGAGGTGACTGACTGTGTGGAGTTTGCACACAGTGTCTAGGTTGATTACAGTAGTTGAACTTGTTTTAATTCTTTTGATTTTTCTGGAGTTGCACATCTGAGTGTCTTGATAGGCCACTTTAGTGGGATGTTAAGACTAGGTCTGGATTGATTTGTAGGCCAAACCAGGTAAGGATGGAAGATTTCCTTCTCTTAATGAGCTTGTGGGAAGCGACCATGGAGAATTCTTGGAAAAGTCGGTTCAGTCACCACAACTGAGAAGAGAATCACAGGCATAGGTTTGGCTGCTTAGGAATCAGGCTTGTAGACCTAGTGAATAGTGCCAGGAGTAGGATAAAGTACTTGTGTTTGCTAGGACTAGAGAACAGGAGTGAGACACCTTAGTTTGATGACTAGTGGATTAGGTTGTGTAATCAGTTCCTGGATTGTTGTCTGACGTAGATAAAGTTCAGTGTAAGAACTTGGCCCCATGGAATGCTCCTCCTGCAATGTGTGGGAAATCAAGAATACTTCCAAGTCCATGTGTGTTCAGCTACAGCTCTTGATTTGCCTTATGGGGTGCCTGGAAATGCAGATGGTCTCACCATGGCGTATCCATAAGGTTGAGAAAGTCATGGATATCAGGTTTGGTGATCTTGTCACATCACCAGTAAGGTCTACACTGACAGAGAACATAGAACATTACAGTACAGTACAAGCTCTTTGGCCCTAGATGTTGCGGTGACCTGTGAAACCAATCTGAAGCCCATCTAATCTGCACTTTCATTACATTTATCCAATGACCATTTAAATGCCCTTAATGATGGCAAGTCTGCTACTGTTACAGGCAGGGCATTTCAGGCCCTTACTACTCTCTGAGTAAAGAACCTACCTCTGGCATCTATCCTATATCTATCACCCCTCAATTTAATGCTATGTCCCCTCATGCTAGCCATCAACATCTGAGAAAAAAGGCCCTCACTGTCCGCCTTATCTAATCCTCTGATCATCTTGTATGTCTCAATTAAGTCACCCTCTCATTCTTCTCTCTAACGAAAACAGCCTCAAGTCATAGAACATAGAACATAGAACATAGAAGAATACAGCGCAGTACAGGCCCTTCGGCCCTCGATGTTGCACCGATCAATGCCCACCTAACCTACACTAACCCACTATCCTCCATATACCTATCCAATGCCCGCTTAAATACCCATAAAGAGGGAGAGTCCACCACTGCTACTGGTAGGGCATTCCATGAACTTACGACTCGCTGAGTGAAGAACCTACCCCTAACATCAGTCCTATATCTACCCCCCCTTAATTTAAAGCTATGCCCCCTATGTCCCTCAGCCTTTCCTCATAAGACCTTCCCTCCATACCAGGCAACATCCTAGTAAATCTCCTTTGAACCCTTTCCAAACCTTTCACATCTATCCTATAATGCAGTGACCAGAACTATACGCAATACTCCAAATGTGGCCGCACCAGAGTTTTGTACAGATACAACATGACCTCATGGCTCCGAAACCCAATCCCTCTGCCAATAAAAGCTAACACACTGTACGCCTTCTTAACAAGCCTATCAACCTGGGTGGCAACTTTCAGAGATCTATGTACCTGGACACTGAGATCTCTCTTCATTTCCATACCACCAAGAATCTTACCATTAACCCAGTACTTAGCATTCCTGTTACTCCTTCCAAAGTGAATCATCTCACACTTTTCTTCATTAAACTCCATTTGCCATCTCTCACCCCAGCTCTTCAGTTTATCGATGTCCCTCTGTAACCTGCAACATGCTTCCACACTATCCACAACTCTACCGACCTTCGTGTCATCCACAAATTTACTAACCCATCCTTCTACACCCTCATCCCGGTCGTTTGTAAAAATACAAGCAGCAATGGCCCCAAAATAGATCCTTGTGGTACACCACTAGTAACTGTCCTCTAGAATGAACATTCCATATCAACCACCACCTCCTCTTACAACTAGCCAATTTCTTATCCAAACTACGAAATCACCCTCAATCCAATGCCTCCGTATTTTTTGCAATAGCTACCGTGTGAACCTTTCAAATGCTTTACTGAAATCCATATACGTGAGATCAACTGCTTTGCCCTCATCCATCTGTTTGGTCACCTTCTCAAAAAACTCAATAAAATTTGAGGCATGACCTACCCTTCACAAAACCGTGTTGACTATCCCTAATCAAATGATTCCTTTCTAGCTGATTATAAATACTATAACTTATAATCCTTTCCAACACTTTACCTATAACCAAAGTAAGGCTCACTGGTCTACAATTGCCAGGGTTGTCTCTACTCCCTTTCTTGAACAAGGGAACAACATTTGCTATCCTCCAGTCTTCTGGCATTATTCCTGTAGACAATGTTAACATAAAGATCAAAGCCAAAAGCTCTGCAATCTCCTCCCTAGCTTCCCAGAGAATCCTAGGATAAATCCCATCCAGCCCATGGCATGTATCTATTTTCACACTTCCCAGAATTGCTAACGCCTCCTCCTCGTGATCCTCAATCCTGTCTAGAGAAGAGTTAGGTGACCGCCAGGAAGATGAGTAAGTGGGGCAGGTAGTGCAGGAATCCCCTGTGGCCATTCCTCTCTCAAAACAGGTATACTGCTTAGATATTGTTTGGGGTAATGGTTTGTCAAGGGATAGCAGCAGCAGCAGCAGCAGTCAGGTCAGTGCTACCCAGACTGGCACTGTTGTAAGCAGGGATGGTTGAAGCATAGACGAGCACTAGTGGCAGTGGGCTCATTTAATAGAGGGCACAAATAGATGTTTTTGTAGCTGCAAGTGAGACACCAGGATGGTGTGTTGCCTCCCTTATGCCAGAGTCAAGGATGTCTGAGCAGGCACGGCATATTCTGAAAGGAGAGGGTGACCAGTCAGAGGTGGTTATCCATATTGATACTAGCAACTTGGGATAAAGACAGATGAAGTCCTGCAAAGGGAGTTCAGGGCGCTAGGTAGGAAGTTGCAAAGCAGGACCTCTAGGGTTGTAATCTTGGGATTATGTCATGTGCTATGTGTCCGTGAGACTACGAATCGGAAGTTAGTCTAGGTAAATACATAGTTGGGGAACTGATATAGGGCTTCAGGCAAGTAGATTATTGGGATGTCTTCTGGGGGACATGGGACCTGTTCAAGAAGAACATCTTGCATCTAAACTAGGGGGAGACCAATATCCTGCCAGGGAGGTTTGTTAATGCCACTTGTGGGGGTTTAAACAAATGTGGTAGAGGGTAGGAACCAGAGCAGTAGGCCTGCAAGTTAAAATGACTAAGGAGGAGTCAGAGACTAAGGCCAAGGAAGAACAGAGTGTGCAGAGGTTACTGAACATGGCAGCACTGGCTGTCTGAGGTGTATTTGTTTTAATGTGAAGAATGACAGTTAAGGCAGATGAACTTAGAGCTTGGATTACTACATATAACTATGGTGTTATAGCTATTACAGAAACCTAGTCGAGAAGGGGATAAGACAGGCAGATTAATGTTCTGGGTTTAGATGTTTCAGGCAAGAGAGAAAAGAATGTTTTGTATTACTGATAAAGGAGAATATCACAGCTGTACTGAGGCAGTTGAGGAAATTGCTTGGAGGGCTCACCTAATGAGCCCACATGGGGAGAGCTCAGGAATAGGAAGGGTACAATCAATTTGATGGGATTTTACTGCAGGCCTTCCATCAGGTGGCCTGTCTGTCATAAGCTGCTTGTCTTATTCCCTTCTGGTAGAGGAACAGATGCGTGGACAGTTTATGGAAAAATGTAAAAACCACAAGGTTGCTGTGGTGGGTAATTTTAATTTTTCCTACACTGTATTGATTGGGACTCGCTTAATGCCAGGGGCTTGGATGGGGGGATATTTGTTAGGTGTGTTCAGGATAGTTTTTGGAAACAATATGTAAATAGTTCAAGTTGAGATGGGGCTATATTAGACTTAGATTAGATTAGATTACTTACAGTGTGGAAACAGGCCGTTTGGCCCAACAAGTTCACACTGACCCGCCAAAGCGCAACCCACCCATACCCCTACATTTACCCCTTCACCTAACACTATGGGCAATTTAGCATGGCCAATTCACCTAACCTGCACATCTTTGGACTTGGTATTGGGAGTGAGCCAGCCAGGTGATTGAAATATCAGTGGGGGACCATTTTGGGAACAGTGACCATAATTCTGTAAATTTTAATTTACATATGGATAAGGACAAGTGTAGTCCTCAGTGAAAGTATTAAATTGGGGGAAGGCTGTCTACCACGATATTAGGCAGGAACTGGGAAATGTACATTGGGATGGCTGTTTGGGGAAAATCCACATCTGACATGTGGGAATTTTTTAAAGGCCAATTAATTAGAGTTCAGCACCAGCATGTTCCTGTGAAAATGAAAGATAAAGATGGCAAGAGAAATTGAAAACTTAGGAAGAAAAAGGGGCATATGTAAGATTTAGAAAACTGAAGACAAACTGAGCTCTCAAAGAATTCAGAGATAACAGGAAAGAACTCAAGCAATGATTTAGGAGGGCTAAAAGAGGTCATGCAATGTCTTTTGCAAACAGGATTAAGCAAAATCCCAAGGTGCTTTGTCCATGTATAAGGAGCAAGAGTAGTTCAGGAAAGGGTAGCATTACTCAATGACAAAGGTGAGAACTTATGTATGGAACTGGAGGATGTGGGTGATTTCCTTAATGAATACTTTGCATTGGTATTTGGATAGGAGAAGAACAGGTTGGATGATGAGGGGTATACTGATATTCTAGGGCATGTCAGTATAAAAAAGGAAGAGGTGTTATGAAAAACATTAGGGTGGACAAGTCCCTAGGACTAATGGGATCCCATAGAATCCTTACAGTGAAGAAAGAGCCATTTGACCCATTGCGTCTGCACTAACCTCTAAAGAGCATCCACCCAGCCTCGCCCAATCTCTATAACCCTCAAGCAACTTTTATCATGGCTAACCCACCTAACCTACACGCTAAGGCACAATCTTTAGCATGGCTAATCCACATAGCATGCACATCTAAGGATTGCGGGAGGAATCCAGACCATCTGGAGGAAACCCATGGAGAACTGGCAAGCTCTGCATCAACAGTCACCCAAGATTAGGATTGAACCTGGATTCCTGGTGCTGTGAGGCAGCAGTGCTAACTACTGTACTATCATGCCATCCTGCTCCAGTTCTATCCCAGAATGCTGAGGGAGGCAGTTGAAGAAATTGCTGGAGCAGTGTATGTAATCCTTGTATCCTCTTTAGTCACAGGAGAGGTACTAGAGCAGTGGAGAATAACCAACAGTGTTCCTTTGTTTAAGAATGGCAACAGGAATAATCAAGGTTATTACTGGCTGCTGAATCTTATGTCATGATCGGAAGATTATTTGAGAACATTCTTAAGGGTAGGATTTATTCATAGTTGGAAAAATATAGATTTATTAGCGGTGAGCAACATGAGGTTTTTTGAGGAAGTGAGCAAATTGATTGAGGACAGAGCAGTAGATGTTGTCTCTAAGGACTTTAGCAATATGTTTGACAAGGTCCCTCATGGCAGGTTGATACAAGATGTGATCAATGGTTAGCTGGTAACATGGATGTAGAACTGACCTCACCAGGAAGATAGAGACATATGGACCGCGTTGAGGCAAAAAGTTTTAATTTAGAAAGGCATCATGTGTTGGCATAGTCTTGGTGGGCCGAGGGGCCTGTTCCTGTGCTGAAACAAAAAGAGTTGGCAGCAGTGAAGAGAAATCAGGTTAGTATTTCAGGTCCAGTGACCCTTCCTCAGTACTGATGTTAGCTAGGAAAATGTCACTTTAATGCAGAAGATAGGGTCAGGAGAGGGGGTAAGGAGTAAATGACAGATGAAGATAGAGCCCACAGAAGGAGAAGACAGTTGGAAAGACAAAGATAATGATCTGGCTAGGAGGGTGAATAACTGTTAATGGAAACTGTTAGTGACTAACAATAGGTAGTGTGTCATAGCAGACGATGTGGTAATGAGGCTAGGACAGAGGAGCGTTCAAACCCCTAAAATTATTGAACTCTACATTGTTACAATCTTGGGTAAACCCTCCTGCCTAATTTAAAACCAACAACACAGAAAACATTTATCTGCGCAGTAATCTATAAAAATCTGAATGGCCAAGAAGTATTTAAAGTAAAAATTAACAACTTTATTTCTTAAGATATAACCGAGAATAATTAACTAACAACTATTTACAATTCTTTCCTCTAACCTTTCTTTCTACAATACTAGTCCAATAAATGTCCCAATTAAGATTTATAGAAAAATTGAATTTTAAAACCAACCAATGGTGGAATCTTCTCTTTATCTTCGTTGGTAGATTGACTCTCCAGGTCAGTGTTGAACTCTGTGCAAACCCCTTCTCTAGACAGGTACCTCTCAGAGAGTTCTGACTAGCAGTCTACAGCTGTTGGTGTGGTGGCAGATCTCCTCCCAAATGTTCAATTCTTCCCGGTCTTATACCCTAGAGCATCAGATTGTGTCATTGGTTTTTAAGCTATTCGATATACTCAATTCAAACTTGATTGGAATTTGGTAATTTTCAGCATATAATTTAAACTGATTTGGCCTAATTCAAATCTGTTTTGTCATTTCCAGGTAACCAGCTACTAGGGTAGCTGGAGCACGTATTACATTGTGTCTTATTGAGAACATCAGGAGCTGTCACTGCTAGCTTTTACTCTCTTAAGGGTATAGTGCACCCACATCTTCATAAGAATGTTGAGTCTGGAGGGCTGCAGTGTCCCCAAGTGGAAAATGAGGTGGTGTTCTTCCAGCCTGCACTGACCTTCACTAGAGCACTGCAGCAAGCCTGAGAAGAGATATTGGCCAGGCAACAGGATGATGTGTTAAACAAGCAGGCAACTGGAAGCTCAGGTCCTTTTTCTGCAGACAGAATGTAGATGTTCTGTGAAGCGGTTCCCCAAGTCATTCTTTGTTTCCCCAGTGTAGAAGAGACCATATTGTGAGCAGTGAATGCTATAGATTAGATTGTGAGAAGTGCTGCTTCACCTGGAAGGTATGTTTGGGCCCTTGGATACTGGGGTGGGAGTTGGTAAAATAGGCAGATGTTGCACCTTCAGCAGTACTATGGGGCTGCGAGGGGGTGTTGGAGTGAACCAGGGTGTCGTGGAGGGAATGGTCCTTGTGAAAGGTGGATAAGAGTGGGGAGAGGAATATGTGTCTGCTGGTAGCATCCCACTGAAGGTGGTAGAAATGACAGCTGACAATCTTTTGGATGTGGATGCTGGTGAGATAGCAGGTAAGGAGAAGGGGAGCCCTATGACTGTTACAGGACAGAGGAGAGGGGGTGCGGGCGGAAATGCATGAGATGGGTCAGACTTGGTTGCGGACCCTCTCAACAATGGTGCTGGAGAATCCTCTGTTGAGGACGAAGATGGACATTTCAGAGGCTCCCTTGTTGAAGCTGGCCCCATCGGAACATATGCAACAAAGAGGGAGAAACTGGGAGAATGGAATGGACTCTTTACAGGAAGCTGGATGTGACGATATATAGTGCAAGTAGCTAAGGGGAGTAGTTAGATTTATAGTGGATAATAGTGGCAAATGTATCCCCAAAAGTTGAAACAGAGATATCAATAAAGGGAAAGGAGGAGTCAGAGATAGACAAGGTAAAAGGGTGGAAATGACTAACTTTCCCTATTCCTGATGAGAGAGGGAAGCAACACTAATAATACCATTGATATACTGGAGAAAAGTAGTGGCTGGGG
Organism: Chiloscyllium punctatum; assembly: GCF_047496795.1. Classification (NCBI taxonomy): domain Eukaryota; kingdom Metazoa; phylum Chordata; class Chondrichthyes; order Orectolobiformes; family Hemiscylliidae; genus Chiloscyllium; species Chiloscyllium punctatum. The sequence continues at coordinate 39,692,657 of NC_092779.1, forward strand.
GCCGGAATAGGACTGGAACAAGAGATAGGCATAACTGGGGCCTATGCGGATATCCATCCCCCGACCTGAAGAAAATGTGTGAGTGAAAAGAAGTTCAGCATGAGGACAAACTCGGTCAAATGGAGGAGGGTGATGGTGGGTGGTGATGGTTTGGGCGTTTGCTCCAGAAAGAATCGGAGAACCCTGAGCCCATCCTGATGGGAGATGGCTGTTCTTGTGCTGTACTGTTCTTTGTTGTTTTTTCTTTGTCTTTTTGTTCTAATAGGCACTAGTGAACCAGATGAGCCTTATGACCATAATAGGTTCATAGCAACTAGCTAGGAGAAAGTAAGGGCTGCAAATGCTGGAGATCAGAGTCAGAAAGCGTGTTGCTGGAAAAGTACAACTGGTCAGGAACCATCCGAGGAGCAGGAGAGTCAATGTTTCAAGCATAAGTGCTTCAACAGGAATGTTGGCGACACAAGGGGGCTGAGAGATAAATGGGAGGGGCTAGGGCTCAGGGTAAGGTAGCAATGTGATTGGCGGGGATAGGCCGGAGCGGAGGGTGGAGCATGTTCTTGTCCGAGTGGGAGGGGGAGTTGAAGTGGTTGGCCACAGGGCGGTGGGGTTGTTTAGAGCGTGTGTCCCAGACATGTTCTCTGAAATGTTGCAGAACTACCAGCCCATCTTCCTTCCCACCTCTCTGCTCTACCTTCCTCTGCGACCTATCACCTTCACCCCTACCTTCATCTACCTATCGCACACCTAGCTATCTTTGCCCCACTCCCTCCCATTTATCTCTTAGTCCTGCTGGCCCACAAGCCTCATTTCTGATGAAGAGTTTATGCTCAAAACATCGATTCTCCTCAGATGCTGCCTGATCGGATGTGCTTTTCCAGAACTACACTCTCAACTCTGTTCTGTGTTTGACGTTCTGTGTAACCCCCGGACCAGTGATATTTAAACGAATTATAACCTCATTAAGGATTGGTTGCTGGGGTCTTTCTTCTGTTTTTGTTCCATGTTTAAACGCTTCTGGTGTTTTTCACACTTTGCAACTTTCAAAAGTCTCCATGGACTAGTGTGCAAGTGCTGAAGTAGGTTTTGCTACATATTGCAAAGCAGAACAAACTGCGAGAGCAGGATGGTGTAGGAAAGAAGTACTGTCAGCACGGGGTGGCCGTATCTATTCAGAACTTCCAGGTAGCAATTCTCCTGCTTTACCTTTAATGAAGAGCAATTAAGGAATAACCTCCTGAAATCAACATTGAATTTGAACAATTGCTACAGCCACAGCACTAACCACAAGAGTACTGCCAGTGACGGAGAAGGTGATCGTATCAATGAAGATTTCAATGCCCGACTGCTTTCATATTGGTGCTGGAGATGTTAATGTCCCTCAGTTTACAATATATGCTAAACTGGGGTAAGGCACAGAGCATTTTAATTTAGAGAGAGAAATTAATTTTATTTCCATTTGCTGGACTTAATCATGTTGAATCTATGCATTTTTTTTGAGTCTCATGTCAATTCTACCTTTGGTCAGAAGTCACATGATACCAAGTTGTAGTTCAACAGGTTTATTTGAAATCACAAGCTTTCTGAGCACTGCCCCTTTGTCAGGTGAAGTGAAGAGAAGCACCTAGGCACAGAATGTATGGTCAGAGAGATCAAAAGATTATATACATGGTGTGACTGGGAGTGTTAAATAATGACTGTCTGCAGGTGATCAGAAGTGTCAGACAGTGTGAGTAAAGTGTTGACAGCTGAATAGCACATGAATCCAATTAAATGACATAGAGAGATAATAACAAAAAAAAAGGTGGTGCTGGAAGCAAACCAATTGGCTCGAATCGCATGATAGGTATAAGAGTAGCATACCAAAGGTCTAACCAAAGTAACAAGTAATTCAAAACTGTACAAACAAATTAAAGTAGAAAGATCATAACAAGTTATCAAGTGATGTTAAAACAGGAAAAAAAGGAAGATTTTACAAATACAGATTAGTATAGTGGGTTTGCATGTAGTGCAACATGAACATAGTTAAGGCCATCTTCATGGGCACAGAACTTGGCTATCAGTCTCTGTTTGGCAATTCTGCATTATTGTGTATCTCAAAGGCTGCCTTGGAAGGCACTTATCCGGAGATCAGAAACTGAATGTCCTTGACCACTGAAGTGTTCCCTGACTGGGAGGGAACATCCCTATCTGGCAATTGTTGAGGAGTGTCCATTCATCTATTGTCATTCAACTGCTCAGTCTTGGCAATATACCATGCCTCAGAGCATCCCTGCCTGTAGCATATGAAATAGACAACGTTGGTTAAATCACATGAGTATGTGCTGTGTATGTGGTAGGTGGTGTTCCCATATGTGATGGTAGTATTCAGGTCACTGATCTGGCATATCTTGCAGAGGTTACCATGGCAGGGTTGTGTGGTGTTATGATAGATATTATCCTGAAGGCTGGCTAGTTTGCTACAAATGATAGTCTGTTTAATGTTTGGCAGTTGGTTGAAGGCGAGAAGTGGGGGTGTCGGGATGTTCGTTGTCATCGGTGACAAGTTGAAGGCTGTGAAGAATATGGTGCAGTTTCTCTGTTCTGGGAAAGTACTGGATGATGAAGGAAGCTCTATCGGTAGTATCCTGTGACTGACTTCGAAGGAGATTGTTGCGATACTTTTGCTGTGGCACATCAGAACTGACTGTCAATGAGTTGAGCAGCGTATGCCATTCTCAAGAGGGCATCTTTCAGCATCTTTAAGTGTCCATTGCATTCCTCCTCGTCTGAACAGATCCTGTATATATGCAGGGTCTGTCTGCAGGGGATGTTTAGGGTGGAGGCTAGAGAAATGCAACATCATGAGGTTATCCACAGGCTTGCGATTAAAATGAGGTACTGAGGTGTCCATCCTTGGTGGAGGTGGGACTGATTCTGAACAGTAGTCAGTCATAAGTCTGATAGTGGATGAAACTTGTTAATATAATTGAGTAATTGTTTCAGTGACTCTTTGCCATGAGTCCAAAGGAAGATAATCTTGTTGATATATCTGGTGTATAGTGTTGGTTAGAGGTCCAGCACAGCAAAGAAGTCTTGTTCGAACTTGTACATGAAAATGTTGGCATATTGGGGTGCAAATGTGGTCCCCATGGCTGTCCGTGTGTCTGAATGAAGAACTGGTTGTCAAAGGTAAAGACATTGTGGTCGTTGTAGGATGACGTTTGGAAATTGGCAGTTGTTGGTGTTGAGTACTGAGGCTGTAGTAGCAATGCCATTGTTGTGGGGGATGCTGGTGTAAAGTGCCAAAACCCCCACTGTGACGAGGAATGTTCCTCGTTTGACTGATTCATGAGTGCTGAGTTTTTGTAAGAAATCTGTAGTGTCACGAAGAGGCTGGGGGTTCCTTGTACAATGGGTTTCAAGGTGCCCTCAACATAGACAGAGAGGTTCTCACACAAGGTCCTATAGTCTGATATGATGAGACATTGTTATGAAGTAGATGGTATGTACTATACCTTTAAGAGAGAGTGAAAGCTGTTTTGTAATGACCTGTCATGTGACTGACTAGCAGTCTCACAGTGTACTGAAAATAGTTGAAAATATGTAACATTTGGCTATGAAACTAGTACCTGCATTTTGGTTGCAATGTTTTCACAATAGTTTGAATTTAACCAATCAGCTTAAATTATGCCCCAAGATACTAAAACCTTGTTGAATTTGAATTTTACTGTTTTGGGGGCTGCTCATCTCGGGATATGACTCTTGCTTGCGGTGTGAGAGGTCCTGGGTTCAAATCCCCCCAGGAGTCCCCAAACCATTACGACATGGCGGTGAACCCTTCTGCTAATTAAACCAAACAGCCAGAAAAGCTCACCTCCCCATATAATCTGTTAAAGTATGAATGACAGAGAACTCTAAAATTCCACAATTGAAAGAAAATAGCTTATTTATTCTTTAACTCTAAAAGTGAACATTAAGCAGCAACTATTCACAACTCTAAGCATCCTTTCTCCTGACTGCTTATTATCTGCCTCCAACTCTATAACAATCTACTGTCCCAATAATCACCCGCTTTAAAATTACATCAACTTAATTTTAAAACCAGACAGTGGTAGTTTTCTCCCATGTCCTCCTCCCTCTGGCTATAAATCTCCTTTATTTTGCTGCAAAGATGTTTCATATGAAAGAGGTAGCTTTGATAGAGAGTGTTTTGTTTGCAGTTACTCTGGCAACCAAAGTAACCAAAGCTCAGGTACTTGTTTCACAGCCAAATGTTACAAATTTTCAATTTTCCAGTTCACTCTGAGACTCTAGTCAGTCAATGACAGCTCTCAGTGCAAAACCACTTTTACTCTCTCCTAAATGTACACCTCACAACAACATTCAGGTGTGTTGGCTTTGTTTATCTTCAAAAGGCAGTAAACGTCTCCTATGCGAGAAGTTTGCAGGTTGAGAGTATATAGGATACTCTGAAGGTCTGGATCAAATGTCTTGATCAGTATGTTTATTTGACAATGTGTTCTTTGGTCAGATCGGCAGGTAGTTTTCTGTACTGTTGCTTGTTCAGTTATTGGTATGTGTCTTTGCAGTCATTGGTTCTATTCTGAATGATGGTGGCTCCTCATTTGACTACTGGTTTGATGACAATATTGCAATTGTATTGAGAGCCTAGATGACATTGCAATGTGCTTAGATAACATTCTGCACTATCTTGAGTGTGGCTGATTGAATCTGGCATTAACACATTTTCTGATGGCTTGAATATACTCTTTCTTCTTTGGTCGCTGCACTATGGACCTTTGTGTCGACTGTTCCGGTTTGTTAGTTATCTCATTGTGCTTGCTGTTAATATCTTGGGGTTTGTGGAAGAATTCCCGGATCCTCATTTGCCTGATGAATTCCTCTGTGTCTACTGTGTGACCAATGGTGTCCATTTTCATTGAACGGAGCCAACATTATTGCCCAGCCCTAACTGCCTTTGAGAAGGTGCAACCTTGAACTGTTTTTGATCTATCTGTTGTATTTGTACTTACAGAGCTATTAGGGAGAGAAATTCAGGATTTTTACCCAAGGATAGTGATGGAATGAGGGTAGAATTTCAAGTCAGGATGGTGAGTGGCTTGCAGGAGAATTTGGTGGTGTTCCTATTTATCTGCTGGCCTTGTTATAGTATCATAGAATCCCACAGTATGGTAGCAGGCCATTTGGTCCATCGAGTCCACATTGACTCTTCAAACAGTATCCCATCCAGACCCAATCCCCTACCCTATTCCTGTAACCCTGCATTCCTCATGGCCAATTCACCTAACCAATGCATCCCTAGACACTTTTAACAATATTGCATGGCTGATCCACGTTGCATGCACGTAGTTGGACTATAAAAGGAAACCAGAGCACCCAGAGGAAACCCTTGCAGAGACGAGGAGACATAGCCCAAGGTTGGAATTGAACCTGGGTTCCGGGTGCTGTGAGTCAACCACTAAGCCATCATGTTGCCCTTGGTATTCTAGATTGAAGTGGTCATGGGAGGTGCCATCTAAGAATCTTGGGTGAAGTTCTGCAGTGTATCTTGGAGACAGTACATATTGTTACTACTGAATGTTAATGGTAGAAAGAGTTGATACCTGTGGACATGGAACCAATGCAGCGGGCTGCTTTGTCGTGGATGGTGCCAAGCATCTTGATTATTGTTGGATCTGCAGTTGTTCAGGTAAGTGAGGCATTTTCCATCATAGCCCTGACTTGTGCTTTGTGCCTTGGTGGACAGGATCGGGGGAATCAGGAGGTAAGTTACTTGCTACAGTAGTCCTTGCTACTGAACTGGTCTTCTAGCCACTATATTAACTGGTGAGTCCAGGTGAGTGTCAGCTAACCCTCAGAATGTTGATAGTGGGGGTTACAGTGTTGAGAACATCATTGAATGTCAGGGGCAATGGTTAGATTGTCTCTTATTGGACATGGTCATCGCTTACCATTTGTTTGGCACAAACATTACGTATCACTTATCAGCATAAGCTTGGCTGTTGTCCAGGTCTTGTTATATTTGAAACATGGACTACTTCAGGATCTGAGGAGTTGTAAATTATGTTGAACATTGTACAATAATGGGTGAACAACCCCAGTTCTAATTTTACAATGAAGGGACAGTCATTGATGAAAATGGTTGGCCAATGACACTACTCTGAGGAACTCCTGCAGGGTTGTCCTGGAGCTGAAATTACTGACCTCTAACAACCACAACCATATTTCTGTATGCCAGATATAATTTACCAGTGAAGAGTTTGCCCCAATTCCAATTGATTCCAGTCTTTCTAGGGTTTGTTGATGCCACACTTGATCAAATGCAGTCATGATGTCAAGGCCTGTCGCTGTCACCCCTGGAATTCAGTTCTTTTGTCCATGTTTGAACCAAGATTGCAATGAGGCCAGGAGCTGAGTGGCTCTGGTAGAACCCAAACTGGGCATCACTGGGCAGGTTGTTCTTAAGCAGTGCTGCTTCTTGGCACTGTTGAGAACACCATCCATCACTTTACTAATAATCAAGAGTGGACCTATGAGTGGTAAGTGGCCTGATTAGATTTGTCCTGCTTTTTTTATGAACAGGAAATACATGGGCAATTTGCCACATTATTGGGTAGATGCCAATTTAACCAGACTTCCCTAAGTTAATGAAAGTTATTGAGTTTATTAGTTTGCAAGTGTGAAAATAAATAATAACGCAACTCACATGTGCAGATTAGAAATCAGAAGTGAATCAAAAAATATTTGCATCAGTCTTTGAATGTTTATGAAGAATAGCTAGTGGGAATGTTGATGAATGAACATTCAATTTCGAGATTCTTGACTTTGTAGTCAGCTGAAATTCCTTTGTCCTTTGTTTCTTTTGAACTGGCTTGCCAATTAGCTACAGTACTCACATGCACATGTGAATGGTTCTTTGCCTGTAGCTTTCACACTACATTTGCACTCAAATCTAGGCTAATACATATAAGTGCCTCAGCCAAATGACACATTTTCACTCACTGACATGCACAGACCAGTATTGAGAACCTCATAGAATGATAGGTGTTAAACATTCTTTTGAAAGGGAACAAATCTCACATCCAGACTGCTATCTTTTTTTCTTATCATTTTCATGATCCTGGAGATTATAGTTTAGTTAACACAGCATTTATCCCTTTGAAGTTTCCTTGGCACCTTCAGATGTGAAATTCCTGCATTCATTCCTCGTCAGACAGCTACTGAATTGATATCCACGGTTTTCTTTTGCCTATATGTCATCTTAAAAAAAACACATTGCAAGTAAGTGCTCAATATGATGAGAAGTAATCCAAGGTTACTGATCATAGGTCATGACAAATGCTGCATGTGCCTGCCACATCTCTACAACTGGAGATCTGGGGAGGCAACAAAGCTTGGTGTGAGGCCAGCAACATTACTAACTCTGTGAGGGTAAGACAGAGTATCTGGATGCTAAGATTGAATCTTGAATTCCAGGGAGTGCTGAAAAGTAAATTGTAGTCTTGCGGTGCATTGAATAGCATGAGAGGTTAATGGTGTATCATACAAGACAGGCATTTACCAATCTTGATTATCTAGGTAGAGTCTTAGGCCTCTTGAAGTACTGTTGCTAAACTGGTCTCTGCATTACAGTGATTCAGCAGCAGCAGGGTAATAGAAAGTATTTGCCTTACATGGTGAGCAGGTAGCTATTTTCAGCTAATGATTTTTGTGTCACTGTTAAAGTTCACTTTCAAATAAACATTCCGGTAGGGGCTCCCAAAGAAAGAAACAAGTCAGGAAAAATGGGAGGCAATGATCTTGTGGTCACTGGACTATTAATTCATAAACTCAGCTAACATTGATTCAAATCGTACCTTGGAAGATGATAGGATTTAGGAATTAAGAATCTACTGATTGTTAGAAAAACCCATCTGGCTAACTAATATCCTTCAGGGAGGGAGACCTGCCATCTTCACCTGCTCTGGCCTACATGTGACCCCAGACCTACAGCAGTGTGGTTGACTCTGAATTGCCCACTGAAATGGCCTAGCAAGCCACTCAGTTGTATCAATTGCTAAGAAGTTTCAACAAAGAAATAAAGCCATACAGAACTGGCATAACCCTAGGCACCGGAAAAGACAAAGGCAGAAGCAGCCCTGTTGACCCTCAAGTCTTCTGTACCAGAATCTGGGGCTAGTGTCAAAACTAAGAGAGTTGTATCAGAGACTAGGCAAGCAACAGCCTGACATATTCATTGCATCATACTCTCACAGACTATCCCTGGAAATGTCCTGTTCCACCAGCAGGACCCAGCAGAAATGTTGGCACAGCTGTATACAGGCAGCATCCAACGAGCAGCGAAATCGACGTTTCGGGCAAGAGCCCTTCATCTGCCCGAAACGTCGATTTCGCTGCTCATTGGATGCTGCCTGAACTGCTGTGCTCTTCCAGCACCACTAATCCAGAATTTGGTTTCCAGCATCTGCAGTTATTGTTTTTACCACAGCTGTATACAGTCAGGAGGGAGTTTCCCTGGGATCATCAGCATTGACTCTGACTCTGACTCTGGACCCCATGAAGGGTGGCACAGTGACACAGTGGTTAGACTGCTGCCTCACTGCATCAGGGACTCAGGTTCGATCCCAGCTTGGATGACTGTGTCAGGTTTGTGTGTTTTCCCTGTGGCTGCACAAGTTTACTCTGGGTGCTCTGGTTTCATCCCCCAGTCCAAAGGTTTATAGGTTAGATGGATTGGCCAAGCTAAAAATTGCCCTGTGGTGTTCAGATGTTAAGGACCAGACCCAAATCTCTCAAAATATATTAAGAAGATGGTCTAGACCTTACATTTTTCTTATTTTAAAGGTAAATGCAAGGTGTTGCTTTCCATATACAAGTCGGTAAGTCAAACTATCAACTTTATGTAACACTTACTTTATTTTTACATGACAGTTAAAATACAGACAAAATAAAATAAAAGAATAGGCAAATACAAATTCAGTAAAATAAATTGTTTCAAATGCAATTCAAGTAGCAGGAAGAGAACCCCAGCTTTTAGATTAGATTACTTAGAGTGGAAACAGGCCCTTCGGCCCAACAAGTCCACACCGGCCCACCGAAGCGCAACCCACCCAGACCCATTCCCCTACATTTACCCCTTCACCTAACACTACGGGCAATTTAGCATGGCCAATTCACCTAACCTGCACATTTTTGGATTGTAAGAGAGAGGGGAATAAGAGCTTCCACTTCCAGCTTCAAGACCCCAGCAACTGCAGAAAGCTAAAACTAAAAATCCTGGTTCTATGAGAGCTTGATTCTACCCATTCAGGTTGCTTTTATTGTTTTAAATTGTAAAGGCCTCACAAGCTGTTTGCTGTATTGGCTATGAGCAGATTGTTGGTCACCTCTGTCTCAAACTTTCTTAATTTTAGGAAAAAAAACAAAATATATATCTTGAAGAGTTAGTATCATCATATAGATTAGGTGGGTTAGGCATGGTCAAAACCCTCTGTGATGTTATGGAGATCGAGTGGTGGAGTGGGCCTGGATGGGATGATCTATGGAAGGTTACTGCAGAATGGGCCGCTCTTTCTCAACTATAAAAATTCCGTGATTATATGATTCTATTCTCAGGGCTTCATGTTTTACACGGGCAAGGAAACCTTCAGCTGATTACCACATATTCTCCTCCTTTGCCTGATGCATCAGTACTCCTACAGGTTGAACTGAGGATGGCAAGGACACAAAATGGACTCTGGGTGGGGGATTTCAATGCCCACCATCAAGAGTGGCTTAGCAACTGCATTACAAATCGAGCTGGTCAAGTCCTAAAGGACTGTTATTATTGGGTAAAAACCGAAAGAACTGCAGTTGCTGGAAATCAGAAACCTGAACAGAAATTGCTGGAAAAGTTCAGCAGGTCTGGCAGCATTTATGGAGGAAAATCAGAATTAATGTTCTGAGTTCAGTGAACTTTGTTCAGAATGGGGAGGGGTTTAGCCATTTTTAGATTCTGACCTATTAAGGATGGTGGGCAATTTCCTAGACTGCTGTCCCTGTTACAGTGCTGGCAATTCTATAGCTTCAACAACCTTACTAGGAGAGATGGCCTTGCTGAGGCAACCCTGAGACCATGAGGATGCTTCAAGATGGAGGTGACCTTGGAGGTATATTAACTTGCACAGAGGCTGGTGTTCTGTCACTAAGTCACCCTTTATTTACAAGTGCATAATACTTGACACTTGACTCTGAGTGATCAGAACCTTTGACTTTTTTTTTGGTCTTTTAAATAAGGGCTTTAGTAAAGCTTTTGACAAGGTTCTGCATGGTAGACTAATAAGTAAAGTTAGATCATGACATAATTGCATAGAGATCAGTATCCTATCACCAACTCACTCTTTATTTACATGTTCATAATACATGGGGCCGGACCAGCCAGCTCAAAACCAGTCCCTGGGCTGAGGAGATCTCAGAATCTCCTGTTTATATATTTTTTTACTTTTTGAGTCCACTGAACTGAAGAGATTCTAATCTACTTTTTTTTTATTTTTCTTTCTTCCCTAAACTGAGGAGATTCTAAATCTCCTAGTTATATCTCCTGTTTTTATCTGTGAGCCATCGCTCCCTGTTCGGCCCAGGTTAGCAACCATTATCAGGGAACACGTTTTCTATGAGATTCCCCTGGATAACCTCATTACAATCATCAGTGGTTGACAACCACCTGATGAAGAAACAGTGCTTTAAAAGCTAGTGCCTCCAAATAAACTTGTTGGACTATAACCTGTTTTTGTCTGATTTTTAACTTTGTCCAGCCCTGTCCCACACCAGCAGCTCCAAATCCTGTCCCCTTTCAGTAGCTCGAGCATGGGCTTATGGTCTGTTAGCATTACAAATTTAAATCTGTAAAGATATTGGTGGTACTTTCTCATCTTCCAAACCTTCCCTCTCTTGTGGACATTTTTGCACTCTGCATCAACCAAAATCTGGGAAGCATTTATTGTTAAGTGTTCCCCTCCATTGGGCCATCTGTGAATCAACAGTACCCTGATGTCATGCAGGGAGACATCGCATGTCATTATCAGATCTCACTTGGGATCATAGTGCACCGAAACCTTAGACGATGGTAGCTGCTCCTTCACTTCCCAAAAGACTACATCTTGGCAATGAGACCATTTCCAGAGCTGACCCTTTTCCAATAGCAGATGTAAGAGTGCCTGGATGGAGGTCAGGTTAAATATGAACATTCTGTAATAATTCACCAATCCAAGGAAAGACTTAAACTCCAGTACAGTCCTGGGAGCCGGAGCACCATTGATTGCTCTCAGATATGTATATATAAAACCCGGTCTGTAGCCAAAGTACTTCACTTGGGATGCCTAGAACACACATTCTTCCCTTTTAGGGTGTATGGCCACTTTGAAGAAACATCTAAGGACAATGTCCAAGTTCGCTAAGTGTTCTTTATTGGTCTTCTAGCATGCCATCCAAATAAATAGCAACCTGGGGTAGATCTTACAAAATGTTCTCTGTCATCTGCTGAAAAATGGCACAGATTGATAAATCTCCAAATGGCAGTCTCGTCTATTGGTACGAACCCTTATTGGTATTGATTTGGAACAAATGGTATTGGCAGGTAATCTAAGATGATGTTTGTCCAATCTGAATTTCTTCAGGTACACATCAGGTGGGAATGCTTGTTGTGATATTTGTCTAGAAAACTTGATTAGTTTCTGTTGTTTGTGTCCTTTGAATAATAAAATTTTCTTTTGATGTTTAAGGAACTCTGCAGTCTTTTGTGAATATCTTTCAGTGAATGATCACCATGTTAACCAAAAAAAAAGATCTTTAAGGCCAGATTTCATTCTGGCCTCTGACTTGTTCACTAGTACCATCAGCTGGAATTGTAACAATTGTTCCAGACAAATTTCCGTTTTCAATGACTGAGCTAGTTCCAGTTTCTTCATTATCCTGAAGATGGTCCTGTTCTTCCTGGCAACTTTGCATTGCAGTCTTCTATTGAGCAAATTAACAACTTGAAAGAATTTTCATTTACATAACGTGGATCTTGATTGGGTTAAAGGAATCGATGGATGTTGACAGGCAATGTACTGAAAGGAATTTTGAAAGTTATTTTGAGGAGTGTACTAATGAACTGGTCAATGAAAGTTTGATTGTTAGTAAGTTTCTAAAATCCATTTTTTTGTGTGGATCTGAGGATCTGTTCTCCAGAATTCCTGCAACTCTGAGTCCGTCACAAGACTGGTCTTAGGCTAATTTTTCTTCTAAACTGCCTTTATAGCCTTAGACAGAGGTTTTATTGAGCAGTTGATTGTATTATATATTCTAGCTACTTGACTATGCAAGGCAGAATAAAAGGACTCCTACAACTTAAAATGTAACAATCTGTTCTCTGCTCAAAGCGGTCAGTACGGCTTGCATTTCTCAGGCTCTGGATTATCTTGCCTTCCAGAAGGTGAAGCTTAAGATATTTCAATATTCTTTTATTTTACCTCATATCATTTTACACTTTTTCCCTTCTCAGTGTTTCACCCAATGCCACTATGCCCTTCTGAAGTGTAGCGACCAGGAATATCTACTGCATTCCAAGTGAGGTCAGTTATAGTTTCATAGCTACATCAATGTCTTACTTTAATTTTCTTACCCAATTTATGTACAGATCTGGTTATTACCTTTCATGTTTAGCTTCTGCTGGTAATTTTCCGTGTAATGAAACAATGACTGACTGACCGAAAGATAAACAATATCTCTGCAGTAAAAGAATGGTTATGGTTGAAGGATTAAATATGGTAAATAAATTACGAATAATGAAAAATAATACAACAATTTCTATTTTCCTGGTTCCTACAGTTCAGCGGGGCATAAAGGCATTGAGTAGGGTATAAACAGGCAAAATTGTAAAATGAGATGAGATAAAAGGAAAAGAAGATTGAAGGATGTTAAACTGCATCTTCTGCAGGGCAAGATAATGTAGAATCTATACAGTTTAAGCCCTAGTGATCTCTCCAAGCAGAAGCAGAATATACCTTTTCAGTGGTTTGAGTCTTTATATTCTGCTTTACATAGCCAAGCAAATAGAATATATAATATGAGTAGCCATAATTAAGTTAAATTTAAGTCAGTTATGGAAAAGGATAAGGATTTGGAAGTTTTGGAAAGGATTCAGTGGAGATTTACTAGGATGTTGGCTACTATGGAGAGGGAAAGTTGAGGGATTTGAGGCTGTTTTCATAAAAGAGAAGAAGGTTGAAAGGTGACTTAATTGAGACATATAAGATAATCAGAAGGTTAAATAGGGTGGAGAGTCAGAGCCTTTTCCCTTGGATGATGATGGTTAGCACAAGGGGACATGGCTTTAAGTTGAGGGGTGATAGATAGAAGTCAGATGTCAGAGGTAGTTTCTTTACTCAGAGAATAAGTGGGGAGTGGAACACACTGCCTACAACAGTAGTAGACTCTCCAACTTTAACGGCATTTAAATGGTTATTGGATAGGCATATGGATGAAAATGGAATAGTGTGGGTTAGATGGGCTTCACAGGTTGGCGCAACATCAAGGGTGAACGGGCCTGTACTGCACTGTAATGTTCCATGTTCTATATTCGATGATGAGCCAGAAATAAAATTTCTAAACTGGAGAAAGATGTTTTTTCCTAATATATGATTTGGCCCAAATGAATTAGGAGCAGTTACTTGTCAGAGCAGGAGGAGGCTTTCAAAAAAGAAATTGTGAATGTACAGGACAATTCTGTTCTGTTAATGTGAAGACTGGTGAGCCCTGGATGCCAAGGAACACCCAAGTTGGGGTTAAGAAAGAGAGAGAAGCTTATGATAGATATTAAGGGCTCAGTATGTCAGAATTCCTACAGGAGTATATTAAGTGCAGTGAAAATTTAAAAAGTTAATTTAGGAAAGCTAAGGCAGTGCATGAAAAAGATTGGTGGATAGAATAAAGAAAAACCCAAAGTGATTTTTAAAAATATATATAAAGTGCAAGAGAATAACGAGTGGAAAAGGAGAGTCCATTGGAACTATGGAAGTAACCTGTGTATTAGTTCAGAAGATGTGGGCACAATCCTCAATGAAGACTTTGCATTAGTCTTCACAATAGAAAAGGATGATGCAGGTACAGGTATGGACATTAGAGTGGAGGACTGTAAAATATGAGAAGAAATTAATATGACAGTGGAGGTAATGGCAGGTTTAAAAATGCATAAATCTGCAGAACCAGATGAAGATATTGAAGGAAGAACGGAAGGAGATATCAAAGACTGTGACAATAATTTTCAGTTCTCCTCTGGCCACAGGCAGGCTGCCATGGAACTATAAAACTGCTAATGCAGTCATTCATTAAATAAGGGATGGAATGAATAGACCAGGAAATTATAGGCCAGCCAATCTAACCTCAGCAGTGGGGGTTATTATAATTTTGAAGGACAGGATATATCTGCACTTGGAAAGGGACAGATTAATTTTTTAAAAACTGGCATGGATTTGTTAAGAGAAGGCGATATTCGACAAACTTGATGACATTTTTGACGAAGTAACCATAAGGGCTCATGGGATCAAGGCACTGTGAGACATTGAATCCAAAATTGGCTGAGAAGTAGGATTCAGAGGGCAATTGTGAAGGGACGTTTCTGTGACTGGAGCTCTGTTTCTAGTGCGGTTCCATCGGGCTTGGTGCTGGGACCATTGCTGTTTTTCCTCACATTTATTTATTTGGACTTAAATATTGGGGATATTATCAAGAAGTTTGTGAATGATGCACCAGTTGGATGGTAATTGATTGAGGAGTATAGTCATAAACTGCTGGAAGATATGATTAGACTGCTCAGGTTGGCAGAGCAGCAGTAACTGGAATTCAACCAAAAGAGTGTTAGGTGATCTATTTTGAGAGGGCTAATCAGGCAAAGGATTACATAATGAATAGTAGGACCATGGAAAGTACTGAAGATTAGAGGACCTTGGTGTGCATATCCTCAGATCTCCAAATGTAACTGGATAGGTAGATAAGATGGTTAAGAAGGCATATTGGACATTTGCCTTTATTAACTGAGGCAAAGTGTAAAAGGTTACAATGGAACCAAATAAAGATCATGGGTTAAACCACAGCTGGAGGTACTGTGTTCAGTTCTGGTCACCACATTCTAAGAAGGGTGTGAAACAAAATCAAAAATTACTGGAGAAACTCTGCATGCATGGCAGCATCAGTGGAGAGAAAGCAAAAATAATGTTTTTGGTCCAGTGAGCCTCCATCAGAGCTGATTGTAGCTGGGAAAAGGTTGGTATACATGCTGAAGATGGGGGTGGGAGTAGGGAAGAAGGAGCTAATGATGGTGGAGACGGAGCCCAGAGAGAAAGAAAAAGAATTTGGGGCGGCACGGTAGCTCAGCGGTTAGCACTGCTGCCTCACACAGCCAGGGATCTGATTCCAGCCTCAGCTGACTGTCTGTGTGGAGTTTGCACGTTATCCCTGAGTCAGCGTGGGTTTCCTCTGGGTATTCCGGTTTCCTCCCACAATCCAAAAATGTGCAGTTTAGGTGAATTGGCCATGCTAAATTGCCCATAGCGTTAAATGCATTAGTCAGGGGTAAATATGGGAAATTGGTGGATAACGTTTTGGAGGGTCGGTGTGGACTTGTTGGGCCGAAGAGCCTATTTCCATACTGTCGGGAATCTAATCGGGCAGAATACACATATATCATCCTTTCCTAGTTACAATCAGGTCTGAAAAACAGCCACTGGACCCGAAACTCGTCTTTCAGTCCATAGATGTTGCTAGATTTGCTGAATTTTTTTTAGCAATTTCTGGTTTTGTTTCTGACTTCCAGCATCTGCAGTTCTTTGGATTTTTGATAAGAATGTGACAAGTACACGAGGAGATTACCACAATTCTGCCTGGACTAGAAGGTCTGAGCCATGAAGATAGATTAGAAAGTTTGGGTTTGTTTTCCTTGGAGCAGTGAAAGCTGACAGCCGACCTGATAAATGTGTATGTGATTATGAGGAGTATTGATAAGGTGAAAGGAAGGCTTTTTTATTCATTAGTAGAGAGATCAATAACCAGAGTGCATAGATTTAAGTTAGGAGGCAAACGAAAACATTTTTCACCCAGAGAGTGTTGCAAGTCTGGAACTCTGCCTGAAAGGGTAGTAAATCAGAAATTCCCATAAACAGGCCCTTCAGCCCAACTAGTCCACACCGACCCTCCAAAGAGTATCACCACCCAAACCCATTCCCCTTCCCTATTACTCTATATTTACCCCTAACCTACACATCTCCGAACACTGAGAAATTTAGTATGGTTAATTCATCTAATGTGCACATCTCTGGATTGTGGGAGGAAACCAGAGCACCAAAGGAAACCCACGTAGACACGGGAGAATTGGTGGATTTGAATTCAATAAAATTCAGGAATTAAGAGTCTAATGCTGAGCTTGAATCCATTGCCGGTTGTCATAAAAACTCATCTGTTAACTAATGTCCTTTAGGGAAGGAAATCTTCCACCCTAACCTGATCTAGCCCACATGTGATTCTAAGCTCACAGCAATGTGGTTGACTCTCAACTGCCCTCTGGGCAATTAGTGATGGGTAATAAATATTGGCCCAGTCAGTGACACCCCCTCATCCTGTTGAATGAATTAAAAAAAGTCAAATCTTTGGTGTAGATACAAAGGTTTCCTTCTGTGCTGTAAATCTCTATAAGCCTATGGACAAATTATTTTTCAGAAATTTTCAACTGGAGAGAGATTTCTAATTTCCCAATCTTAAATATGCTATAGAATTTTGAAATCAATGTGAAGCAAATAAATCCAGCTGCGTTGATGACAAATAAGCTTTCTTGACCTGAAAACGTGTCCCTTATAAACTTTGGGGACACTGACCACAGCATGGTCAGTGTTTTATACATAGAATCCATTCTTATGCCTTTTGTATTCCAATCTTGATTTTAAATTTTATTGAGACAGAGACTGAATGGTACAGCTGTCATCTAAATTTAGTGTAGACTGTATATATGACGAAGACAATAAAGTTTTGCTAACATCTATGCCAACCATAGAATCTTGCGTTGTTTGCTCCGTTGTCTCAACGTTGAAAGTGATGAATCTACTTCACTTTAAGATTCATATCAAAGGCCACAAATTGCTTATTCACTGATCATCATTTGTAAGCCTTTTTAACATATTGGGAAGGATATGTAGTCTACAAATTTGTAAGTATTACATTTTAACCATTCATTTACAAAACATATTAAAGCATTCCTACCAAATGTTAACTGCTTCTTTTATCCCTTTGAGTACACTTGTTAAATGTGCCAATAGCAAAACAGAAGCTTGAAGTCATATTTGCATCTGTATATCAAAGTGCAGCAACAGGAGCAACAGAACTCACATAAGTGCAAATCTGGTGATCATTTGGAAATTAGTGAGGGAGAACACTGTTATGACCACAATGAGAATTTCCCTCTAGTCCCACAACTCCACTGCTTACAATATTAATTTAAATATTTTGTCCAGTTATCAATATGGTCAGTTATATACTTTCTCTATATTTAGGTTTAGATTAAAAGGATCTATCAACCACATTTATTTAAAAATGCAAAATTATTGATTTAACATGAAAATAAGACTCATTCAGAAAAAAAGGAAGGGTAATTTACATTTTTGAAATATGTGGATGGAAGCAGAGGGTGTTGGGATGTTTTTCTGATTGAAAGCCTGTATTTACTTGGATCCCACAGGGATCAGCGGTGGGCTCCTTGCTGTTTGTTGTTGACATAAATCATTTTGACTTGAATGTAGGAGGGTTGATCAGTAAGTTTGCAGATGATAAAAAAAATTGGCAGCTTGTATATCATAAGAAGGATAGCCTTGAATTACAGGAGAATATAGATGGTCTGGTCAGATGAGCTCATTTGTGGCAAGTGGAATTCAATCTAGATAAATGTGAGGAGATGCACTTGGGCAGGACAAACCAGGCAAAGAAATACATGATGAACAGAAGAACATAAACATAAGTACTAGGAGCAGGACTTGACAATTGACCTCCTTTAGCTTGCTCTGCTGTTTTGATATAACCAAGGCTGATCTCATCTCAGCCTCCGTTTCAGTTTCCCTCCTACCCTGCCTATCCTTTCAACTCGTTACTAGTTAAAAAGGATTCTGTCTCTTGCTTAAATTTCTGTAATACCTTAGCATTCACTGCACCCTGGGATAGTGAGTGCTACAGATTCACAACCCTTTCAGAGAAGTAATTTCTTCTCATTTCTGTTTTAAATCTTCTACCCCTTGCCCTAAAATTATGATCTATTCTTCTAGAGTGTCCCCCATAGACTCAGAGTCGTACAGCAAGGAAACAGAGCCCTCTGCCCAGATATCCTAAATTAATCTAGTCCCATTTGCCAGCATGTGACCCTTCCCATTCATGTAGCCATGACTCTAAGTTTTCAATCCCCTTTAGCATCTTATACACCTCAAATAGATCACCTCTCATTCTTCTAAACTCCAGAGACTTCTAGGCCTAAACTGCTCAATTTCTCTTCAGAAGAGAAGCTGTACATATCTGGAATCAGTCTAGTGAATCTCATCTGAATTGTCCCCAATGCATCCCTCCTCAAGTAAGGGGACCAAAATTATACTCAGTACTATAGGTGTGGTCTCACTAATAACTTGTACAGTTGTAGCAACAATTCCCTACTGTATTCCTTACTATATAATTCCCTACTATATATACTGTATTCCTTTAGCAATAAATGCTAAAATTCCATTCGCCTTCCTTAGTACATACGCACTAGTTATCTGTGATTCATGCAAGAGACCACGCAGATCCCTCTTCACCAAAGCACTTTGAAGTTTCTCTCCATTTAGGTAGCAAGTTGCCTTTCTATTCCTCAAAACCAAAATGGATAATTTCATAATTATTCACTTTAAGCCTCGTCATCTAAACTTTGCCCATTCACCTAACCTATTCATTTCCATTTTCAAATTTCTGATCTGTTCATTACAACTTACTTTCCCACTTATTTTAGTGTCCAGTAGGGCTCTGGGAAGCACTGAGGATCAGAATGATCTTGGGGTGTATTTACACTAATCCTTTAAGGCATTCGGACAGGTGGATGGAGTGGTTAAGAGGCCTATGTTATAATTGCCAAAGATAGCGTTTTAGAGCAGGCCAGGTTGTGCTGTAACTGTATAAAACATTGATTAGGCCATAGCTAGACTCCCGCGTGCATATATAGAATCCACACTACAGGAGGAATGTAACAGTACTGGAGGGCATTCATAGATGATATGTTAGCCTGAGCTGGATTGTTTCAGTTATGAAGAGAGATTTCCTTAGATCACAGGAAATTCAGAGGGAACATGATGGACGTGTGTAAAATTATGAGGGGCATAGGTAGAGAGCCAAGAAGAGAGCTTTCCCCTTAGTGAGGGATCAATGACTGGTGGGGGGGGATGTGGGGTGAGCATGGATTTAAACTAAAGTGCAGAAAGTTTAGAGAGATGTCATCCAGAGGATGGTCAGAATCTGGAACTCACTGCCTGCAAACGTGGTAGTGGCAGAAACCCTCATAACATTTAAGAAGTATTTAAATGTGCACTTGTAATGCCAATGTACAAGGTTGCGGATCAAGTGCTGCAATGGAATCAGAATTGTTAGGTGGTTGTTTTTGAGTGGTGCAGACTTGTTGGGCAGAAGGATCTTTTTCTGTGTTGTATGACTCCATTTGAAATTAAAAAAATCTATCCTGCTAAACACTCCAAAACACACACTCCCACAAGAAATAACTGATTTCTCTGCAGAGCTTCACTTTGGAGGAGGAAAAAAAACTCTGCTTGATAATTAGAACATAGAACATAGAACCTAGAAGAATACAGCGCAGTACAGGCCCTTCGGCCCTCGATGTTGCGCCGATCAAAGCCCACCTAACCTACACTAACCCACTATCCTCCATATACCTATCCAATGCCCGCTTAAATACCCATAAAGAGGGAGAGTCCACCACTGCTACTGGCAGGGCATTCCATGAACTTACGACTCGCTGAGTGAAGAACCTACCCCTAACATCAGTCCTATATCTACCCCCCCTTAATTTAAAGCTATGCCCCCTTGTAATAGCTGACTCCATACGTGGAAAAAGGTTCTCACTGTCAACCCTATCTAACCCCCTAATCATCTTGTACACCTCTATCAAGTCACCCCTAAACCTTCTTTTCTCCAATGAAAACAACCCCAAGTGCCTCAGCCTTTCCTCATAGGATCTTCCTACCATACCAGACAACATCCTAGTAAACTTCCTCTGCACCCGTTCCAGTGCCTCCACATCCTTCCTATAGTATGGCGACCAAAACTGCACACAATATTCCAGATGCGGCCGCACCAGAGTCTTATACAACTGCAGCATGACCTCAGGACTCCGGAACTCAATTCCTCTACCAATAAAAGCCAGTACGCCATATGCCTTCTTCACTGCACTATTTACCTGGGTGGCAACTTTCAGAGATCTGTGTACATGGACACCAAGATCCCTCTGCTCTTCCACACCACCAAGTATTCGACCATTAGCCCAGTAATCCATCTTTTTGTTACTCTTACCAAAGTGAATCACCTCACACTTAGCTACATTGAACTCCATTTGCCACCTTTCTGCCCAGCTCTGCAGCTTCTCTATATCCCGCTGTAACCTGCCACATCCTTCCTCACTGTCTACAACTCCTCCGACTTTCGTATCATCCGCAAACTTGCTCACCCAACCTTCTCACCCTTCCTCCAGGTCATTTATAAAAATGACAAACAGCAATGGTCCCAAAACAGATCCTTGCGGAACACCGCTAGTGACGGCACTCCAAGATGAACCTTTGCCATCAGCTACTACCCTCTGTCTTCTTCCAGCCAGCCAATTCCTAATCCAAACCTCCAACTCACCCTCAAAGCCATATCTCTGTATTTTCTGCAGTAGCCTACCATGGGGGACCTTATCAAACGCCTTACTAAAATCCATATATACCACATCTACCGCTTTCCCCTCATCTACCTCCTTAGTCACCTTCTCAAAGAATTCAATAAGGTTTGTGAGGCACGACCTGCCCTTCACAAAACCATGCTGACTATCCTTGATCACATTATTCTTATCCAGATGTGCATAAATCCTATCCCTTACAATTCTCTCTAAGACTTTGCCCACAACAGAAGTGAGACTCACTGGCCTATAGTTACTAGGATTATCCCTACTCCCCTTCTTGAACAAGGGAACCACGTTTGCTAGCCTCCAGTCCTCTGGCACTACTCCTGTAGACAAAGAGGACACAAAAATCAAGGCCAATGGCTCTGCAATCTCCTCCCTTGCTTCCCAGAGAATCCTAGGATAAATGCCATCAGGCCCAGGGGACTTATCTATTTTCACCCTTGCCAGAATTTCCAACACCTCTTCTCTACATATCTCAAAGCCATCCATTCTACTTATTCGTGCCTCAGTATTCATATCAACAACAATGTCCTGTTCCTGAGTGAATACTGACGAAAAGTATTCATTCAGTGCCTCCCCAATCTCTTCAGCCTCCACACGCAACTTCCCATTACTATCCTTGATTGGACCTATTCCTACCCTAGTCATTCTTTTATTCCTAACATACCTATAGAAAGCCTTAGGGTTTTCCCTAATCCTACCAACTAAGGACCTTTCATGTCCCCTCCTTGCTGCTCTTAGCTCTCTCTTCAGGTCCTTCCGGGCTACCTTATAACTCTCAATCGCCCCTATTGAACCTTCACGCCTCATCTTTACAAAGGCCGCCCTCTTCCATTTAACAAGGGATTCCAACTCCTTATTAAACCACGGCTCCCTCACACGACCCTTTCCTCCCTGCCTGATAGGTACGTACTTATCAAGGACACTCAATAGTTGCTCCTTGAACAAGTTCCACATATCAATTACGCTCTTGCCTTGGAATCTACTTTTCCAATCCACACATCCTAAGTCATGCCTCACCGCATCATAATTTCCCTGCCCCCAGCTATAACTCTTGCCCTGTAGTACACACTTATCCCTCTCCATCATTAGAGTAAAAATCACCGAATTGTGGTCACTGTCCCCAAAGTGCTCACCTACCTCTAGTTCTAATACCTGGCCTGGTTCGTTACCCAGAACCAAATCCAGTATGGCCTCACCTCTTGTTGGCTTATCTACATATTGTGTCAGGAAACTCTCCTGCACACATTGGACAAACACTGACCCATCTAACGAACTTGAGCTATAGCTTTCCCAATCAATATCAGGAAAGTTAAAGTCCCCCATAACAACCACCCTATTACTGTCACTCTTCTCCTGAATCATCTTCGCAATCCTTTCTTCAACAATTCTAAGACTATTAGGAGGCCTGTAAAAGACTCCTAACAGGGTGACCTCACCTCTCCTATTCCTAACCTCAACCCAAACTACCTCAGATGGCAAATCTTCGTCCATCTTCCTTTCCACCAATGTAATACTATCTTTGACAAGCAATGCCACACCTCCCCCTCTTTTACCCCCACCTCTGACCCTACTAAAACATTTAAACCCTGGAACCTGCAATTGTTAGTGCTTGAAGTCAAGCTCTTGTTAGAGTGGCATTCTGGGACGAGTAGGCAAGTCACTGGCAAGGTCCAACTATCGCTGGGATCTTTGTGGTCTAGGTCGTTCAGGAATCACTGAAAACAGCTCCATTTAAGCCTTCTCATAAAGTATTCCACATAGCATACAAACACCTTTTCAGAAACAGAAGTGTTGAGCTGGAAAGCTTATTTCCTTCAATGTCAACGAACTCAACTGTGTCCAAAACCCATTTCAAACAGAATCGCTCTCTGGTAGTCTAAAAGTCAAGTACTGACCTGCAACAAACAAGTCCATGCGATTTACAAAACAAGCCTTATTAAAATAATAAAATTCATGTCCAAAGTGGCCTTTTAATAAGAAACAATCTACTAGCCACAGAATGTGAAATAAACCATTATCCCTCTTCAAAACTGCAGACTTATAAAATATTAAATGGGCTGGCATAGAAATTATGAAAACACATGGGACGTATGTGGGCAGAAGGGCATGATAGGTGAGAGCTAGAGGGCCTGAAATATTTTAAGACAATGAGGATAATGTTCTAGTGAACCAAAGGGTTCTTCCAAATAGCCTACCTCAGCTCTCACTCATCCACATAGTTTGCTACACGTTACTACTGGAGTTGGTGGGTCTGACTGCAGCCTATATTCAAAGTTTGGGAGAAGATTTGTAGCTCGGGTGCTACAGAACCACACCTGCCTATATTCCTATCCCACTAACCTCCACAGCAAAAACCGTGAGTTACCTATCTTAGTAGCAAAAATCCAGCCCTAATATTTCCAGATCTGGAACATATCCCTCACAAGTCAGAATTATTAAACGTTTCTATCTTTTTTTAAATCCAAAGGATTTTTTTTGACAGGTTATTGTTATTTAGGTACAACGCAAAAATACTAAGCAGTAGATTGAAATGTTCAATTGAGGGTACTTAGTCTAACAATAGAAACTGTGTTTGCTTGCAGCATGGAACGTCACTAACACACAATGAACCTTTTATGCCATGTTCAGTGGCCTTTTATAGGATATCTTCTTTGTCTGACAGATTTTTTTTTGTTTTAAAAAATGTCTAGCTCTCCCAAACCTACTTGCTTCATAGTGAATTCAAAATCTGTAGGATTTTTATTCTCACGATTCTTTTGAAAAGCAGATCAGTATTTTTGACACTGGTAAAGTATGTCTAAATAGTAATTAATTATTACCTTTTCATCATTCTCACTCTTTTCTAAAATAAAACATTACATTTCTGTTTTAAAGGTCTAGTTCCAACTCTAATTATTCCTTTACAGTTGAGAGATTGCTTATCTTTCAGTCTTTCATACTTTAACTGTAAAGGAAAGAATGTGATAACTTTTCAAATTCATAACAGAGGTTAAACAATGTGAAAAGAAGCAAGCAACTCTCAAAGTAAGTTTGCACAAAGCCTAACACTGAGCAGTTCCTGAACTGGAGGGAAGAATCCAAACTGAGACTGTGTGCTCTGTTGTGCAGTAGCAGACAACTTGCTGCTGTTGGTTGCCAAGCATCAGCATTGTTGACAAATGCAGCAGCCAAGTTGTAGCATGGGACAAGTAACAGTGATTAAGATAAATACTTAGTTAATCTGTTTGAGTTAATGTTTTGGGCTTCGGAACATTAAAAAAGTCAAAATTTCAGGGTGCAACCAAAATGAGGGATATGGTGGATACTGAGTAAGACCTCAATAAATTACAGGGGACCATTAATAAACTTTCAGAACAGACAAGTAATTTACAAGTGAATTTCAAAAAAGATAAATGAGCGGTCAAGTATTTTAGTAGGAAGAATAGGGAAGTTACTTATTACTTAAATTGTATGTCTAAGTGAGGTAGACAAACAAAGGGATCAGAGTACAAATGTGCCAATCTGCATATTACAGAAGTCAAAAACATGTGGTATAGTGGTAAAAGCCCTGCTTCTGGGCTAGAAGGTCTGTGTTCAACTCCGAACAAGTTGATTCAAAATACTTGTGGTTGAAAAGTAAAGAAGCAGAAGTAAGCCTGTATTGAACTTGGAGCTCTGTTTGCCATATTAAAGAAAAAATGAAGGCTGATGACTTAATAGACATCTTAAAAACTAAGGATGATTTTGCTGCAATGAATACAGAGACAGTGATTCCTTTTGTTGGGAAGTGCATAACTAGAGGCATTCTTGGTTACTATTGTAACACATTACCACATGGAGTGGCTGCAAACAGTATACGTACGTTTAAGGAGAAGCTAGAGAAACACATAGAGTCATAGACATGTAGAGTGCAGAAACAGACCCTTCAGTTCAACTCGTCCATGCCGACCAGATATCCTAACCTAATCTAGTCCTGTTTGCCAGCACTTGGCCCATATCCCTCTAAACCCTTTCTATTCATATATACATCCAGATGCATTTTAAATGTTATAATTGTACCGGCCTCCTTCCTCTGGCAGCTCATTCCAAACACGTACCATCCTCTACGTGAAAAAGTTGCCCCTTAGGTCCCTTTTAAATTTTTCCTCTCTCATCCTAAACCTATGCCCTCTAGTTCTGGACTCCCCCTCCCTAAAGTCCGCCCCCCCCCCCCCCCAACCCCTGGGAAAAGACCTTGTCTATTTTCCCTATCAATGCCCTCCCAACTTTATAAATCTGTATAAGGTCACCTCTCAGCCTCCAACACTCCAGGGAAAACAGGCCCAGCCTATTCGGCCTCTCCCTATAGCTCAAATCCTCCAACCCTGGCAACATCCTTGTAAATCTTTTCTGAACCCTTTCAGGTTTGATGGAGAATGGGATAATGGGCAATGAGAGGTTAATCAGGATGTTTATTCTCAAATTGAGCATAAATACTGCCACGGTCTTTTGTTGTACAATACATCCTTTTTTTATGTAATATGCTTTGGTTGAAGGTTGGTTAGAACACTACTTTTCTTTCATTTATGGGAGGTTGGTATCAGTGGCAAAGTTAATTCTTATTGCTCACTTTGAGAAAGCAGTGTTGAGCCATCTTTTTGATCTGTTTCTGACCTTGTGGTAGAGGTGGGGATTTCTGGGATTTTGGCTCAGTGCCAATGAAAGGACAGTGATATATTTTTAAGGGTGGCGTGTGGCTTGAAGGGGTTCTTGCAGGTAGTGGTATTTCCATGCCCTGTTTCCCTTGTCCTTTTTAGGTGTTAGAATTCATGGGTTTGGAAGGTATTGCAAAAAGAGTCTTCATGAGTTGTTGCACTGTATCTCATAGATTGTATTCATAACTTCGAATCTTTGGCACTGGTGACAGAAGAGAATGTCCAAAGTGGTGAACGGAGTTTCAGTCAAGTGGGTTGCTTTGTGCTCAATGGTATGAAGCTTCTCGGTTATTATTGGAGCTGTATTTGTCTTATCAAAGGGAGAGTATACCATCACATTCCTGACTTGCATTTTGCAAGTGCAGAAAAACCTTGGCAAGTGAGGAGTTAAGTTACTCACTGCAGACTTCCAAATGTGTACTTGTCCTTGATCCTTGATCCTTGATCCTTGATCCTTGATCCTTGATGTTTGATGTTTGATGTTTGAAGTGTTCATCCAATTTATTTTTACAGGTTGTAAGGTTTCCAGCCTCCACTACCTTCCAAGGCAGTGCAATCCAGATTCTCATCTTCCACTGAGTCAAAAAGTTTTTTTACCCAAATCCCTTACCCTTTTCCCAAATCCTGCCCCTTACAATTTGAGTTGTCTGATCAAGATATGCTTAGGTTGCAAGTTAAAGCAATACATAGTTCATCAATGCACATTAAAATTCTTTTAGCCTCGATTCAAGTGGTTCATTCTGATTTATATTATTGACTTATTCTTAGTGGTTTGATAGAATTGAGTGACATTTTCAACAGTGGGAAAAGTATTAGAAGCACTTCTGAGGGATAGAAATCTACATTCGGAGAGACCGGGATTAATCAAGAACAGTCAGCATGGTTTTGTTAAAGGAAGGTTGTGTCTGTCCAACTTCATTAAACCTTTTGAAAAGGTGACCAGGTGTGTAGATGAGGGTTGATATTGTTTACTGGGAGTTCTGCAAGGCTTCTTATAAGGTCTTAGATGGGAGACTGGTAGCAACGGAAAGAGCCTACGGGATGCAAGGGAATTTAACAAATTGGATCTGCAATTCAGAATGGATCAATTAACTTTGCACAAACAGATGGATGAAGGCGCATCCAACGTGAGGTACAGCTTGAAAGAACGTGTATTATTAAAATATAGTGCACAGGGGAAAAGGTGCTTTTTAGGGTTTTTTTTGTTTGTGGTGTGTGTAAGGTCCTTTTTTGTGGTTTATAGTTTAAAAGGCTGTATTCAAACTCAACAAAGCAGAGAGAAGGGAGTCCTAGTTTAACAGCTGCAGCTTCAGGGCTCTGCTGTGTGAATGGGTTTATGATTTTTACAAGTTTGTATTTTTGGAAGAAGGGATTAAATGAGAAATAAGAGGAATAAGGACTGTCAGGGCAAGATAATAAAGGAATATAAGTAAGCAAAGTAGGGTAAGGGAACTACAGTTAGAGTAAGGAAAGTAAGTTAACTGTATTCAGCCATAAGCATAATTATATATTTTTTGAAAATACAGTTACTGAGGGGCTTAAGAGAAGTAATGGCAGGAGAGCTCAGAGCGATGATATGCTCCTTCTGTGCTATGTGGCAAATCATGGAAACTTCAGTTGTCCCTGGTGACCATGTGTGCAGGAACAGTGTCCATGAGCAAGTCGTGGCTCACATGTTCAGTGGGGGGTCATGCTGCTGGCGCAGACTGAACAGGCAGAAGGAGCATGGGTGAGCAAGCAGGATAGAGGAAGGCAGGCAGTGCAGGAGTCTTCTGTGAGCATCTGCTTTCTAACAGATATATCATTTTGTCTACAGTTGGCAGAGATGACTGTGCAGGGGAAAGCAGCAACAGCCAACTTCTGGGTACCATGGGTGGGTCTGCTGCACAAAAGGAGAAGAACCGAATGGCAGGGCTATAGTGGTGGTATTGGTAACGGACAGCATTTCTGCAGCTGCAAGAGAGCCTTCCTAGTGCCAGGGACATTAATGTCACTGAAGGGCTGCAGCATATACTGAAGGATGAGTGCAAATAGACAGAGATCATGGTACATATTGGTACCGATGACATAGGTAGAAAGAAGGATGATGTCGCGCAAGCAGAATTTAGGGAGCTAGGAAGTCAATTAAAAAAAATGACCTCACTAGTAGTAATCTCTGGATAACATTTGATGCCATGTTTGAGCGAGTATACAAATGGGAGGTTAACCCAGATGAATGTTGGATGGAGTGACGGTACAGAAGGGGAGCTTTACATTTCTGAGACATTGGGACAAACTTCCGGGTGGAGGGACTTGGACAGGGTGTGCAGGTTGAACGCTAACTTGAATGGGACTAGGATTCTTGTAGGGAGTTTTGCTATTGTGGTTGGGAGGGTTTAAACTAACTTTTCCAGAGAGAATAGAATAGACAAAATTAGAAGAGACAACGAGCAAATCTGGAAGGCTTGGACCTTATCCCAGTTAAGGCTCAAGGGACTTTAGCAGCTTTTGGATGATAATTGTTTCAATGCTAGGAGTCTGCCAATCAAGGCAGAGGGCACAAATCAAAACATGGGGGTAATATGTCATTGCTGTCAATGAGACACAGTTGAGAGAGGTGCAGGCTTAGCAGCTTAACATTTCAGGGTACAGGATCTTCAGGTGAGACAGAGAAGGAGGTAATGTGGAAGAGGTGTGGCAATTTTGATAGTCTAATAGAGCTGTAAACAGCAGTGACAGCTCAGAAGGCTGCTCAAATAAGGACATATGGGTCAAACTGAAAGCTCAAAAAGGACCAATCATATTGCTGGGAGTGTAGGAATGGCTCCAAACACTCTGAGAGAAATATAAGAGTTTATATGTCAGCAAATTACAGGCAAGTTTAAAAGTAAGTGAAAGGAGGGGAATTTTACCTTCCCCCAATATTAACTGCCGTTGACATAGTGTGAAAGGTTTTGAGGAGCAGAATTCGTAAAAAGGTTCCACGGAAGCTTTTTAAAAGAGTACATAGAAGGCCCCATGCTAGATGACATGGTCCTGGACTTAATTTTAGGTAACAAAGCTGAGAAGGTGGTTGAAATATCAGTGAAGGAACATTTTGCAGACTGTTAGATATATGATTGTTATGGAAAAACACAAAGATGGGCTTGAAATCAGAATTTCAAACCTGGGAAAGGCTGATCAGATCAAATCAGATTTGATTTGACCAGAGGGGACTGGGAGCAGATACTTACAGGTAAATCTGTCTTCAAACAGTGGGATGCATTCAATTAAGGAAACATGGAGAGTGCAGAGCCAACATGTTCCAAAGAAAATGTGACCATAAAATCCTGTGAACCCCAAGAGAAAACTTTACTCTATGCCATCCAGTTTAGGATTCCTCTAGCCTGGAGAAAAGATCTTGGCTAGTCACCTTATCTATACTCCCCATGATTCTATAAACCTTCCCTAAGCCTCTGATACCTGAAGGGAAAAATCCCAGCCTCTCCGTAACATCCTTGTAAATCTTTTTTGCACTCTTTCCAGTTGAATAATATCCTTCCTACAATAGGACAACCAGAATTGTATGCAATACCCCAAATGGGTGGCATAGTGGCTCAATGGTTAGCACTGCTGTCTCACAGTGCCAGGGACCCAGGTTTGATTCCAGCCTTGAGCGACTGTCTGTGTTGAGTTTGCACATTCTCCCTGTTTCCTCTGGGTGCTCCGGTTTTGTCTCAAAATCCGAAGACATGCAGGTTAGGTGAATTGGCCATGCTAAATCGCCCATGGTATCCAGGGATGTGTAGGTTAGGGGTAAATGTAGACTATGAGGGTAGGGAAATGGGTCTGGGTGGGTTACCTTTCAGAGCGTCAGTGTGGACTTGGGCCACATGGCCTGTTTCCACACTATAGGGATTCTATGATTCAATGACCTGTATAGCCATAACATAACATTCAAACCCCTGTACTCAGTGCTCTGACTGATGAAGGCAAACGTGCCAAACACCACCTTCACCACCCAGTCTATCTGTGACTCCACTTTCAAGGAACAATGTACCTGTACCCCTAGTTCAACACCATAACTGCAGACCCCACCATTGTCTGTGTAGGTCTGTCTGGTTTGTGTTACCAAAATACAACACCTTGCATTTATCTAAATTAAATGCCGTCTGCCATTCCTTGGCCCACTGGCCCAATTGATCAATCCCATTGTATTCTTTGATGGCCTTCTTCGCTTTCCACTATACCACCAATTTTGGGCTCACCCGCAAACTTACTAAACATCTCTCCTATATTATCATCCAAATCATTTGTCTAAATGATGAACAACAGTGGACCCAGCACCAATCTTTGTGGTGTACCGCTGGTCACACGCTTCCAGTCTGAACAAGGAGCCTCAACCACTATCCTCTATCTCCTACCGTCAAGCCAATTTTGTATCCAGTTGGCCAGCTCTCCCTGTAGCCCATGATCTAAACTTACTAAACAGATTAACATTCGGAATCTTGTCAAAGGCCTTGCTAAAGTCAATGTAGATAACATCTACTGCTCTGCCTTCATTGGTCATCTCTTCAAAAAACTCAAGTCAAGTTTGTGAGACACAATTTCCCAAGCACAAAGCCGTGCTGACGATCCATTTGGACTAACCCTTGCTATTCCAAATGCACATACCTCCTGTCTTTCAGAATCCCCTCCCACAACCTACCCACCACTGATGTCAGGCACACTGGTCTAGTTCCCTGGCTGTTCCTTGCGGCCTTCTTAGAAAATGGCCACCCTCCAGTTTTCCAGCATTTCACCCATGCCTGTCAATGAAATATGTCCACTTGCATTACAAGTTCCCCCTTAGCTTCCCACAATGTCCTAAGATATACTTGATCAGATCCCAGGGATTTTAAGACCTCCAGCACCTCCCTCTTATGTAATGTGGACTCTTTTCAGGTCTTCACAATTTATTTTGCCTTGTTCTCTAGCTTCTATGTGTTTTTCTGTAGTAAATACTGACATGAAATATTCATTTAGGATCTCACTCATCTCCTGTGGTCTTGTTGATCTTTAAGGGACCCTCTCTTCCCAATAACTTTTTTTTTCCCCCTAATGTACTGGTAGAACCTCCTTGAATTCTCCTTGGCCTTATTTGCCAAAGCTATCTCATGTCCCCTATTTGCTATCCTGATTTCCTTCTTAAGTGTACTCCTACAATCCCAGCTTTCTATATCTGACATATGCTTCCTCTTCTGTCTTGACCAGAGCCTCAATATCACTGTCATTCAGTGTTCCTCACTCCTGTCAGCCTTGTCCTTCACACTAACAGGAACATGCTGTCCCTGAACTCTTGTTACATCACTTTTGAAAGCCTCCCACTTGCCAGTTGTCCCTTTACTTGTGAACAGCCTCCCCCGATCAATATTTGAAAGTTCATGTTCAACTTTAACTTGTGGATGAGGCCTATCCTTTTCCATAACCATTTTAAAACTAATAGGATTATGGTCACTGGTCCCAAAGTGTTCTCCCAATAAGACCTCGGTCACTTGCTCCATGTTATTTGCCAAGAGGAAGTCAGATTTTGCCCCTTCTCTAGTAGGGCTGTCTACATATTGATTGAGGAAGTTTTCTTGAACACTCTTAACAAATTCCTCCCTATCCAAGCCCTTAACACACTGGGATTGCCAGAGTATGTTTGGAATCTTAAAATTCCCTACTATTGCAACTCTAATATTCTTACAGCTATCTGCCATTTCCCTACATGTTTGCTCTTTAAATTCCCAGTCAATGTTGGAGGCCTAGAGTACAATACTATCAAGGCAGTCATCCTCTTCTTATTTCTCAGTTCTACCCACATAGCTTCACTAGGTGATCCCACAAGAACATCCTAAGTACCGTCATGATGTTTTCCCAATCAAAAACGCCATCCCTCTCCTCTCTTGCCGCCCCTTCTATTGTTCTTATAGCATTTAAAACCTGGAATATTGAGCTGCCAGTCCTGACCCTCCCTCAGCTATGTTTCTACAACAGCTGTGATATCCTAGTCCCATGTTCCCATCCATGCCCTGATGCCTTACCTGTCAGGCCCCCTGCATTGAAATAAATGCCATTTAATTCATCAGTCTTCCCTCATTCTCTGATGTGCCTGCTTTGTCTATTTAAACTGTTTTCTCTTTACCTCCTGTACCAGCCTCGGCCTTCTCTCTTATCTCACTGTTGCTTACAGTCCCCCCCCACTACCAGACTAGCTCAAACACTCCTGAGTAGCTCAAGCAAATCTCCCCACCAAGATTGGTTCCCCTCCATTTCAGGTGCAACCAGTCACTCTTGTAGCAGTCACTTTTGCTCCAGCAGAGAGCCCAATGATCCAAACATCTGAATTCCTGGCCCCTGCACCAGCTCCTCAATCATGCATTCATCTGTCCTTTCTCCATGTTCCTACCTTCATAAACATATGGTACTAGGAGTAATCCAGAGATTACTATACTCGAGTTACTATACTCGTAACCTCCTGCCCAACCCCCATATTCACACTGCAGGATCTCATCTCTTTTTTTTCTACCTGTGTTGTTGGTACCAATGTGTAGAACAACCTCCGAATGCTCATGCTCCTCTTTGAGTATTTGCTGCAACTGCTCCGAGACATCCTTGACTCTGGTTTCACGGAGACAACACACCTTCCTAAAGTCTCGCAGTCGCAGAAGTGCCTGTGACTGTCCCTCTAGAGAGACCATGACAATTGCTTCCTTGAACTTTGCCATACCCTGCTTTACAGCAGAGCCAGGCACAGGACCAGAGACCCAGCTGCTGCTGCTATTTCACACGAGAGGATATCCCTCCTCCCCCCAACAGTATCCAGAATGGCATACTCATTTGAGAAGGGGATAGATACAGTCCTGTCTATCATTCCTGGTAGTCACCTGTCATGTGACCACCTCCCTGAAGCTACTATTTGTAACAGTCTCTGCCTCCCATATGTTCCTCAGTGCTTCCCAATCACCCTCCAGCCGATCCATGTGATCTGAAAGGACATACTTCCTGCAGGCAAAGTCACGAGGGACAGTTGACTGCTTCCTGATCTCCCACATTGACAGGAGGACCATACCACTCCACTGACTGCCATCTTTGTCACTTCAACAACTAGTGGACTTGGGGGGAAAAGAGAGGCCTTACCCATGCCTTGTTGCTCGCCCTCCTCAGCAAAGCCTGGTATTTATCCAGGCCCACTCTTAGAGCTAACCAGCAGCCTTGCAAAGATGGCAGGTTTCAGACACAGCGAAGCCTCCATCCAGCATTTGTCTCAACTCCCACACTCATCTCCCAGCGACTGCACACTCTTGCTAAACACAGTGTGCTGGGAGCACTATAGCCAGCTTTTATAGTAAAAGGCTGCAAGAACCAGATTTAACCAGTTTACTTAATTATCTTAACAAAAAACTGAAAAACCTGCGAATGCTGGAAATCAGAAACAAAAACAGAAATTGCTGGAAAAACTCAGCAAGTCTGGCAGCATCTGCAGAGAGAAATCAGTGTTAGTGTTTCAGGTCCAGTGACACTTCTTGTTTTTGTATTTGATTAGCAAATTAGAAGAGCTAAAAGGGGATCTGAAAAGATAATGGCAGGTAAAATGAGAGAAAGTCCCAAGTTGTTTAGAGGTACATGTAGGGTAAAATGATAACTAAGGAGAGAGATGTGCCCATCAAAGACCACAGCCAAAGTGAATACTTTGCGTCAGTGTTCACTTCTAAGAAGGACAACATCTGCATTGAAATCAGGGAGAAACTCTGCGATCGAATTGAAGGAATTAGCAAAGTCGGGCAAGAATTTCCGAGTGGCTTAAAAGTAGATAAATATCCAGGTTTGGATGAATTGCATCTCAGGTTATTGAGTGAGGTGAGGGGGGAAATAACAGGGGCACTTGTAAGAATGTTCAATTTCTCCACGGCCACTAGAGAGGTGCTGGAGGACTGAAGTTCAGGTAAATGTGGTGCCATTATTCAAGATGGGACCAAGGGAGAAACCAGGAAACTACTGGTCAGTCAATCTAACCTTGGAAAACTATTTGAATCAATTCCGAGGGCCAGATTTCATCTGCATTTGGAGAGGCAAGGATTAATCAAGCACAGTCAGCATGGTTTTGGCAAGGGGAAGTCTGATTAACTTGACTGATTTTTTTTTCAAAGAGGTGACCAGGTATATCGAGGATAGAAATACTTTTGATGTAGCTTACTTGCAGTTCAGCTGGGCTTTGGAAAAGGTCCCACATGAGAGACTGAAAACAAATATAAGAGCCCATGGAATTCCAGGAAATTTGGCAAATTGGATCCACAATTGGCTCAGTGGCAGGAAACAGGATGCTGGTTGAGGTGTTTTTCTGATGTACAGTGGGGTGCCACAGGGGTCAGTGCTGGAGCCCTTGCTGTTATGGTATATATAAATGATTTAGATGACAAGGTTCCCTATGGTAGACCGGTTAGCAAGTCCAGCAGTGAATACAGGGAGAACTAGCCATTTGGATACAGAACTGGCTCAAAGCTAGAAGAAGAGGGTGGTGGTTGTTTTTCAGACTGGAGGCCTGTGACCAGTGGAGTGCCACAAGGATTGGTGCTGGGTCTACTACTTTTCGTCATTTGTATTAATGATTTGGATGTGAGCATATGTCGTATAGTTGTAAGCTTGCAGATGACACCAAAATTGGAGGTGTAGTGGACAGCGAAGAGGGTTACCTCAGATTACAACAGGATCTTGATCAAATGGGCCAATGGGCTGAGAAGTGGCAGATGGAATTTAATACAGATAAATACGAGGTGCTGCATTTTGAGAAAGCAAATCTTAGCTGGACTTATACACTTAATGGTAAGGTCCTAGGTAATGTTGCTGAACAAAGAGACCTTTGAGTGCAGGTTCATAGCTCCTTGAAATTGGAGTTACAGGTAGCTAAGATAGTGAAGGAGGAGTTTGGTATGCTTTCCTTTATTGGTCAGAGTATTGAGTACAGGAGTTGGGAGCAAAAGAGAAAATGCTGAAAAATCTCAGCAGGTCTGGGCAGCATCGGTAAGGAGAGGAAAGAGCTATCGTTTCAAGTCTAACTGACCCTTTGTCAAAGCTGAAAAGCTTAAGAGCTTTGACAAAGGGTCAGTTAGACTCGAAACGTCAGCTCTTTTCTCTCCTTACAGATGCTGCCAGACCTGCTGAGTTTTTCCAGCATTTTTCTCTTTTGGTTTCAGATTCCAGCATCTGCAGTAATTTGCTTTTATGCAGGAGTTGGGAGGTCATGTTGCGGCAGTACAGGACATTGGTTAGGCCACTATTGGAATATTACGTGCAATTCTGGTCTCCTTCTTATCAGAAAGATGTTGTGAAACTTCAGACAAGATTTTACAAGGATGTTGCCAGAGTTGGAGGATTTGAGCTATAGGGAGACGCTGAACAGGCTAGGGCTGTTTTCCCTGGAGCATCGGAGGCTGATGGGTGACCTTATAGAGGTCTACAAAATTGAGGGGCACGGATAGGATAAATAGACAAAGTCTTTTTCCTGAGGTGGGGGAGTCCAGAACTAGAGGGCATAGGTTTAGGGTGAGAGGGGAAAGATATAAAGGAGACCTACAGGGCAACCTTTTCACACAGAGGGTGGTACGTGCATGGAATGAGCTGCCAGAGGAAGTGATGGAGGCTGGTACAATTGCAACATTTAAAAGGCATTTGGATGGGTATATGAATAAGGAGGGTTTTGGGGGATATGGGCCAAGTGCTGACAAGTGGGACTAGATTGGTTGGGATATCTGGTCGGCATGGATGGGTTGGAACGAAGGGTCTGTTTCTGTGCAGAGTCATCTTAATGACTCTATGACCTTATGACTTGAATGTCAGAGGGTTGATCTGCAAGTTTGCGGATGCTATGAAATTTGTCAGGGTGGTAAATAGTGAAGAAGATAGCCTTAGATTTCACAAGGATACAAGCAGTGACAAATGTAATTCAATCCACGTAAATGTGAGGTGATATATTTGGGCAGGACAAGCAACGCAAGAATACTTGATGGACTGTAAGACTCTGGGAAGCACTGAGGATCAGAGGTGCATTGGTGTGCATGTAAACTTTTTGCATTCTGCCTGTCTCTTCAAAATATTGTGTCCACTGAAATATTTATTCCCCGCTTTTGTTCAGAATCATTTACCCCTATAATTGTTACTAGTTCATTTATCTTATTACTGGAATACATGTATTCAGATAAAGAAACTTTCATGTTTTTACTTCTATTCCCTGCAAAATTCTTAATCATTGACGTAAAATTTTTGTTAAATTCTCTATCCAGCTCTCTTGGCTATCGCTCCCATGTTACATTACTGTTTTGATTCTTTGAGGTTTGAGTTTGGATTTCTAAACCTCCCCTCACCTGAACTCATTGCACTCCACCCCCAACATCTGCCCAGTCCACAGCCCCAGTCATATGATTGGGCAGGACATTGGTCCCTGCATGTTTCAGGTGAAGTCCACAGCAATGGAGTATCTCATTCTTCCCTGAGTGCAGATGCCAGCGGCCCATGAATCAAAATCCTCTATTCTATCACTGCTCTTTGAGCCACATGTCCAACTCGCTACTCTCTTTGGCCTGATGCTACTTGGCACATACTCAGGTGACAAACCAGAGATCAAACCCATCTTTTGGTGTTCTGAATTTTAATGTTATCCCTAATTTGTCCTGCTATGTCATTGGTTCCCAAACCTACCACAGCAACTGGGTGTTCCTCCTTCTGTCTCATCCCAGTTCTTCTCCAGCACAAGGAGATTTCCCCTAAGATTGGTATAGGAGCAGTTACCACAACATTTAGACCTCCCAGCCATCACTGAAAAGAAGACTATCTGTTACCCTGACAAGTCTGTCCACTATCATTGCTTCATTCCTTTTCATTTTCCCATGGTAGAATAACATCCTTCACCATGGTGTCATGGTCAGTTTGCTCATCTTCCTTGCATTCTAACTCCTCCTTGAGAGAAGTACCTAGCACATTTACCCAAAGGCCAAGATTAGAGCCAAGATCAGTCTCCTCTATCACTTGCTGGTTCCCGTACCTGTCTGATTCTCATGTTCCTAACCAACTCTAAAGTTCTACCTTATCTCAAATGAGTGTCTGCATAACTGTCCCCCTCCCTGATGTCCTGCACTATTTGCACTTCAGAGTCCAGCTCATCACATTTGAACTAAAGTATTACAAGCTGCACACACTTCCTGCAGATGTGGTTTTCTGGGACTACTGTGCATTCAATTGCCATATTTTGGAATTAAGAAATGTCATTAGCCCTGCCACTTCTTAGCAAATGTATTTATTTATTTAGTGAAATAGCTCGTATAAGAACTTGCACTTTCCCAACTTAGTGCAAGAAAAATGCTCAAACTGATGGTGGTGGGGTGGAGGGGGAAGGTAGGGTCATAAAGAAGATAGAAGATAGAAGATGAAACATCACTTTCCCTCTGCACACCAAATTCCCGCATGAATCAAATTTACTATTACACACTCTGTCTGTTTCTCATTCAGACATAGTCATTTGACTGTGCACCTC
This sequence comes from Chiloscyllium punctatum, assembly GCF_047496795.1. Taxonomy (NCBI): domain Eukaryota; kingdom Metazoa; phylum Chordata; class Chondrichthyes; order Orectolobiformes; family Hemiscylliidae; genus Chiloscyllium; species Chiloscyllium punctatum. The sequence goes on from NC_092779.1 coordinate 39,729,807, forward strand.
ATACTGATTTTGAGCAAGTAAAAGATGAAGGGTAGGGGTGGGGAAAAAAGCAAAAGAAAGAGTCAGTTGGTTGGCAGGATTGATTAAATGATAGGCCTAGGTTAAGGTGCCATGGCGATGGCCTAAGTAAAACTGTTAAGCAGAAGCAAAGGAATCAGAAAAAAATGAGGCAAAACAAAAGCAAGAGAATGACACAAAATGTTCACAACTGATATTTGTTGAATTCAGTACTGAGTCCTAAAGGCTATAAAGTGTCCACTTGAAAAGTGAGGTCCTGTTCCTTGGGTTTGTATTGAGTTTAGCTGGAAGATTGCAGAAGCTCATGATCAGAAAGATTTAGACTGGGATCAAGATGGAGAATTAAAATAAAAACTGGAAACTCTGAGACAAATTTGCTGAGTGAAGTTCCAAAAGGCAACTACCCAGTCCATTGCTTATTCGGCCATGTGGTTAGGAAACCATACCTTGAGCAGTGTATACACAAACAAAACGGAAAGAAGCAAAAGTAATTCTCTGTTTTATATGGAAGGAAGCTTAGGGTCTTAGATGGTGAGAAGGGAAAAGCACTTTTTTTATATGTATCTTTTATATCTCAAAGTGCTGGAAAATTGATTTAGAATAGTTAGGTGGTTGTTTTTGGTTGGTCCAGATTCAATGGACTGAAGGGTTTTTATATGTGAAGTAAATCTCTGTCTTGCATGGAAAGGTGGATGGGTGCAAGTGGTGAAAGAAGATTGGACCAGGGTATTAAAGGGGAAATAATTGCTTTGAGTCCTTAAGGAAGGGAAACCTGAGTTACTGGTTCTGGAAATAGAATAGTTATGGTCATGGGCTCCCTTAATTGTGATGTTGGAAGATCAAAGACTCCCCACAGTGTGGAAAGAGGCCATTTGACCCATCAAGTCTGCACAACTGTCCGAACTTTATCTGAGAGAAAGGTGTGAGGGTGATTGAGCTTGTACTGAATGTAATAACTTTACGCTAGAAATGGAGACTGGAAAGTTGAGGATAGGAAGAATTCGAAATGGATCATGAAGGCAAGAGAATGACAGACATTGGAAGACAAGTCCATGGCATTTTCCAGTTGAAAATTCCTACTAGGTTATTTTCAAATTGACTGTCATTCCTATTCTCTTGCAGTGGTCATGGAATTTTTTATATCTATTTGAACAGATTTAGTGTGGAAACTGTATAGGGTATGAGAGCTCAAATACAATAAGGGTAAATAACTAAGAATTTCTCAATTGGGAAGAATACATCTTTCCATCTTCAACACCATGATCTCATCACCAGAATTCAATACCTCGCACAAATAGATAATCTGTCCGAATGATACCATGAAGTCTTCGTGCATTATTTATTAGGCTTTCTGATGTTAGCAAGCAAGTCTGTAAGATGATATAGTATGAATATTGCCCATTTAAAGCACGTTCTAATAGCACATTTTCATTTTAGCATGGTTTCTAAATAATGGAACTTACATGAAATGTGTTGCCTCCATTTTCGTTTTAATCACTGTTACTGGACGTGCTCCAAGAACTATAATTTTAGTAAGGTGTTTGATAAGGTTCCCCATGGTAGGCTACTGCAAAGAATACGGAGGTATGGCATTGAGGGTGAGTTGGAGGTTTGGATTAGGAATTGGCTGGCTGGAAGAAGACGAGGGTAGTAGTTGATGGTAAAGGTTCATCTTGGAGTGCAGTTACTCGCAGTGTTCCGCAAGGATCTGTTTTGGGACCATTGCTGTTTGTCATTTTTATAAATGACCTGGAGGAGGGGCTAGAAGGTTGGGTGAGCAAGTTTGCGGATGATATGAAAGTCGGTGGACAGTGAGGAAGGATGTGTCCGGTTACAGCGGGATATAGATAAGCTGCAGAGCTGGGCAGAAAGGTGGCAAATGGAGTTCAATGTGGGTAAGTGTGAGCTGATTCACTTTGGTATGAGAAACAAAAAGATGGGGTACTGGGCTAATGGTTGGATACTTGGTAGTGTGGATGAGCAGAGGGATCTTGGTGTCAATGTACACAGATCTCTGAAAGTTGCCACCCAGGTAAATAGTGCGGTGAAGAAGGCATATGGCGTACTGGCTTTTATTGGTAGAGGAATTGAGTTCCGGAGTCCTGAGATCATGTTGCAGTTGTATAAGACTCTGGTGCGGCCGCATCTGGAGTATTGTGTGCAGTTTTGGTCGCCATACTATAGGAAGGATGTGGAGGCACTGGAACGGGTGCAGAGGAGGTTTACCAGGATGTTGCCTGGTATGGTAAGAAGATCATATGAGGAAAGGCTGAGGCACTTGGGGCTGTTTTCATTGGAGAAAAGAAGGTTTAGGATTGACTTGATCGAGGTGTACAAGATGATTAGGGGTTTAGATAGGGTTGACCATGAGAACCTTTTTCCACGTATGGAGTCAGCTATTACAAGGGGGCATAGCTTTAAATTAAGGGGTGGTAGGTATAGGACAGATGTTAGGGGTAGATTCTTTAGTCAGCGAGTCGTGAGTTCATGGAATGCCCTGCCAGTAGCAGTGGTGGACTCTCCCTCTTTATGGGCATTTAAACAGGCATTGGATAGGCATATGGAAGATAGTGGGCTAGTGTAGGTTAGGTGGGCTTGGATTGGCGCAACATCGAGGGCCAAAGGGCCTGTACTGCGCTGTATTCTTCTATGTTGCATGTGTGCATATTCAATATTTTTTTAAAAAATGCAAAGGCTCTGTGCATGTTCCCTTTCCTCATCCCCTCGCTCCCCCCGTTAGCTACCATTTTCAATAAAAGCTTGAGAGATGGTGAGTGGGAATGAGCAAGCAAGGTGGAGAAGGACTGGTGAGTGGGAGGGAGCAAAGGAACTTGGAAGAAAAAATGTTAAGTGAATTGGACTGAGCGGATCAGGAATGGGAAGTAAATAAGAAGTGAGGGAGTTGGGAGAGGGAAGCAGCAAGTTGGAGGGAGTTAGACTAGTGAACATAACTGTCTGAAGTACATTATATCATTCATTAATTGCCTCTGGAATATAAATTTTGGTGTCTTAACACCAGTTCTGTATATTTTTGTAATGCGAAGGCACTGATCTCACCAAGTGTTTGTAGCATCTGACCCCCACTGCTATCCCAAGCTGCCAGTGTTCTTGGTACATTGCCCTGGTTATTAACAATATGCCATCTGTCATTCAGTGAGCGGAAATCTTTTGAGTGAGGAGATCATGGATTTTAGCTGAAAATGTGTTGCTGGAAAAGCGCAGCAGGTCAGGCAGCATCCAAGGAGCAGGAGAATCGACGTTTCAGGCATGAGCCCTTCTTCAGGAGGGGCTTATTCCTTTTCCAGCAACACATTTTCAACTCTGATCTCCAGCATCTGCAGTCCTCACTTTCTCCTAGAAGAGCATGGATTTTAGTCCCAGTCTAGAAACTTGAGCCCATAATCTATGTTGACTCCCAACACAGCGCTGTAGGAGTGCTGCACCAAGAGGAGTGATCTTTCAACTGGCATGTTAAATCATTGGCCAGTCTGTCATCTTGATGGACATCAAAACTTACATGGCATGATTTCAAACCAAAACAGAAGTATCCCTCTGTGTCTAGACTAATATTTATTCCACAATCAACTTCAATGAAATAGATTAGCTGGTTATTTTGATCATACTGAGGTGTGCAAACTGGCTGCTGCGTTTAATAACTGTACAAGAGTTTAGCTTGTCGAGAAGTCACTGAAACTGCTGCTGAAATGTAGTTGTTTCTTTTCATGTACTTCCCTGGTGTTTCCAGCCTTGTTGGTTCTTTCATAGTTAATGAATAAATGTGTCCATGTTTAAACATTTTGTTTCCATTTGTTGCTGAGAGTTTAAGGTGCATTGTCAGATACTCACGAAGGTATATCTTTCACATCGTCAGGAAACTCACTGATGGAGCAGGCATAATAATGAAAACAAACCTTTCTCCTCCAATATTAGGCATAGCATTTTGTTTCCTAGTAACTGGACTTTTGAACAAGCATGCCCAAGTGAGATATCTTCTCGAACATTATTTTTAGCATAACATAAAACACTAACAATCGTAATTACATATGAATACAAAAGCTGCAAACATTTTAACAGTCTCACAGAAACAGTTTCAAGGTCTTTTACCAAGGTCATAGCATATTATGCAGAGTAGCAACCCTGAAACACGTGGTGGGAAATCCTTTGTGATCCATACAGACTGCGACAGCAGGGGCTGTCTCGTGCACATTAATCCCAGACTTGGAATAGTGTTAAATTCTTGACAACTGGAGTAGTGTGCAAAGCCTGGACCATGGACAGAGAATCTTTGTTGGTTCATGCAGTATTCAGAAGTGCTGGTTAGCTTTTTTTCTAAAGAAAAGCTTCTTAGTCACTTGTTTACGGAATGTTACATTTAATGATCCTTGAGCTTCGAACAGAAGTGTTCGGTTATGCTGGTCCAGGTTATAAGCTTATCAGCTGAGATGCATTGCTCGTTTTGTGATGTCCAATAAAGAGGAATTATTGCTGGCTGGTCAAATTCAATTTCTTTGCACATATTTAAAATTTATAATTGGTGGTATGGTTGTTAATTAATAAATATAGTTAACCAACATTAATATGTTGCAAGAAAGTGTTTGTCTCACTATCAAATTACTGACAAAGATAAAACAAAGAACTGGAATCCTGGAGATTTAAAACAAAAACAGAAATTGCAGGATGAGACTCACAGGATTCAAAACATTAACTCTGTTTCTCTCCACAGATATTGCAGGCCTGGTGAGTTTGTCCAGCAATTTCTGTTTTTGTGACTGGTAAAAAAAATGCTTAATTTTTAGCTATGTCAGTGGCCATTACAAATACATATCATCTCACAATTCAAGGTCATTAATGTTAGTATTTCACACCTTGTAGATATTTTAAAGGGACGTGTGAATGTAGGAGCATATGAATTAGGAGCTAGAGTAGGCAATTAGACTGTTTAAGCTTGTTTGCCATTCAATACATTCAAAGCTAATTTTGATTTGATCTGATTTATTGTAGTCATATGTACAGTTCATCCACTTTACTAACACCTTCCACCCCGACCTCAAATTCACCTGGACCATCTCAGACTCCTCCCTCCCCTTCCTAGACCTTTCCATTTCTATCTCAGGCGACCAAATCAACATGGACATTTACTATAAACCGACCGACTCCCACAACTATCGAGATTACACCTCCTCCCACCCTGCCCCCTGTAAAAACACCATCCCATATTCCCAATTCCTTCGTCTCTGCTGCATCTGCTCCCAGGAGGACCAATTCCAATACCGTACAACCCAGTTGGCCTTCTTCTTCAAAGACCGCAATTTCCCCTCAGACGTGGTCGATGATGCCCTCCACCGCATCTCCTCCACTTCCCGCTCCTCCGCCCTTGAGCCACGCCCCTCCAACCGCCACCAGGACAGAACCCCACTGGTCCTCACCTACCACCCCACCAACCTCCATATACAGCGTATCATCCGCCGTCATTTTGGCCACCTCCAAACAGACCCCACCACCAGGGATATATTTCCCTCCCCTCCCCATCAGCATTTCGAAAAGACTACTCCCTCCGTGACTCCCTCGTCAGGTCCACACTCCCCACCAACCCAACCTCCACACTCAGCACCTTCCCCTGCAACCGCAAGAAATGTAAAACTTGCGCCCACACCTCCGCCCTTACTTCCCTCCAAGGCCCGAAGGGATACTTCCATATCCGCCACAAATTCACCTGCACCTCCACACACATCATTTATTGCATCCGCTGCACCCGATGTGGCCTCCTCTATATTGGGGAGACAGGCCACCTACTTGCGGAACGTTTCACAGAACACCTCTGGGACACCCGGACCAACCAACCCAACCACCCCGTGGCTCAACACTTTAACTCCTCCTCCCACTCCACCAAGGACATGCAGGTCCTTGGACTCCTCCATTGCCAGACCATAGCAACACGACGGTTGGAGGAAGAGCGCCTCATCTTCTGCCTAGGAACCCTCCAACCACAAGGGATGAACTCAGAATTCTCCAGTTTCCTCATTTCCCCTCCCCCCACCTTGTCTCATTCAAATCCCTCGAACTCAGCACCGACTTCCTAACCTGCAATCTTCTTCCTGACCTCTCCGCCCCCACCCCACTCTGGCCTATCACCCTCACCTTGACCTCCTTCCACCTATCGTATTTCCAACGCCCCTCCCCCAAGTCCCTCCCTGCCTGCTGGACACACTTTCCTCATTCCTGAAGAAGGGCTTATGCCCGGAACATCGATTCTCCTGTTCCTTGGATGCTGCCTGACCTGCTGCGCTTTTCCAGCAATACATTTTCAGCTGTAGTCATATGTACCCAAGTATAGTGAAAGACTTAGTTTTGTGAGCAGTGCAGGCATATCATAGTAAACAAGGTAAAACAGATCATAAGTACTTAGACTAAGGCATACAAGTTATGGCTGAGCAGGAGGTGAGCATAGCAAGGTCGACACTGTTTTATGATATGAGATCCATTCATCAGTCTAATAACAGCAAGGAAAAAGCTGTTCTTGAACCTGTTGGTGCGTGTGCTCAAGATTCTGTATCTTCTGCCTAATGGAAGAGGATTGAAGAGAGCATTACTGGGGTGGGAGGGGACTATGATGATGCTGGCAGCCTTTCTGTCACAACAAGCAGTGTAAATGGAGTCCATGCATGGCAGGTTGGTTTCCATGACAGTCTGGCTGTGCACACAACCTTCTGTAGTTCTTTATGGTCCTGGGTAGAGCAGTTGCTGTACCAGGCCATGATGCACCCAGATAGAATGCATTCTGTGGTGCACCTGTAAAAGTTGGCGAGGGTTCTTATGGAGGTGCCAAATTTCCTAAACCGCCTGTGGAAGAAGAGACGTTGTTGTGCCTTCTTGATTGTCACATCTATGTGGGAGGTCCAGGACAGATTGTTGGCTATAATTACTGCTAGGAAATTGACACTCAACCTTCTTCACCTCAGTTCAATTGATGCAGATAAGGGTGTGCCCTCCTCCTTCCTTCCTGAAGACAATGATCAGTTCTTTTATTTTGTTGATATTGAGAGAGAGGTTCTTATTATTGCACCATGACACCAAGCCCTCTATCTCCTTCCTGTATTCTGGCTCTTGTCTTTAATCTCCCATGTGCCCCTGATAACATCTGACTCCCTCATTAGTCAAGAATCTGTATTCCTTTGCCTTAAAATGTATTCAATCTCTCTGCCTCTCACTGTCTGAGGAATGGAATTCCAAAGACTCAGAACACTGAGATAATAACAAATCATCTCTGTGCTTATTTTTAAACTGTGAGCTCTAGTTTTCACAAGGGAAAAACGATTTTCAGCATTCACCTTGTCAAGACCTCTCAGGATCTTTATATGTCTCAATAAGATAGCCTCTCATTCTTTTAAACTCCAATGAATACAGGCCAAATACTTTCTGCATAAAATATTCCCCATCCAATTCCAGGCAATATTCAAGTGAACCTTCTCTGAACTGCTTCTGATGTATTTTTAACCTTTATGTAGAGATCAAAACTCCAGATGTGGTTTGAGCAATATCCTGTAGAAACTTAACAAAATATCTCTACTCTTATATTCTACTCTCCTTGCAATAAGCAAGATTTCATTTGCCTTTCAACTCACTTTCCACAGGCAGAAACAATTTGAATAATAACAGTAATATTTGAAAATGAATGTACTGGTCATCCTGGAGGTTGATTTGAAAAATTAAGATGAGCAGGACTAGTACTCTCTTTCCTAAGATGGCAATCTTGGTCTGGCACGACAGTCATGTCCCAGCGTGAGATCTTCTTCGGTGGTATCTGGGTATTCCAGCAGCCCAGCATGAAGGTCTGGTCTGAGGTGCAGAGGATTCATCTTGTTGTGGTGTCTCATCCTTGCTTCGGAGGCAGATTCTGGGTTTCCAATGGCCCAGCGTGGGGGTCTTGTCCCAGTGTCAAGGTCTAGTCCCAGGGTGAAGGTCTAGTCCCAGCAAAGAAGTCTAGTCTCAGCATGGAGGCCCAGTCCCAGCATAGAAGTCTAGTCCCGGTGCAGCAGTCTGGTCCCAGCATGGGGGTCTCGTCTTGGCATGGTGGAACAGTCTTGGCATGGTGGAGCAGTCTTGGCCATTGTGGCGATCTCGGCCTGGCTCTGAATGGCAGTTTTGGCCCAGTTTTCTAGCATACCTTGTTAATTGAACTGTGATGAACTTTTACTTGTGTTTTCTTATTTGTGACTTCATTTAGGCAGGTTGTATGGCCACTTACAAATATTTTCACTGTACCTTTTGTAAAAATACGTATGACAATAAATTTCTATTCTATTTTGTTCTAGTTGAGGATGTGTCATAAGTATGGTTCACTGTTTTTTTTTCTTCTGGGTTGCTATACCAGCATATTAACTTCATTATTCATTTCCCAAGCCATCCTGATCTCTCTGTACCTCAGATTTCTGCAATCTCTCTACATTCAAATAATATACTGTATTTCTGTTCTTCCTGCCAGTGGACAAATTTTGACCACTCACTTAACATGTATAAATATGTTTTCAGACTCTCTACTTCCTCTTGGTAACTTTCTTTGTATCTATCTTTGTGTCAACGGAAAACTCAGCAACCATACACTCTAGACTTCCTTCATAAAAATCTTTTATATAAATTGTAAATAGTTGAGGCCTGATCCCTATAGCACTCTCCTCATTGCATCTTTGCAAATTGAAAATTGCCCACTTATATCTATGCTCTGTTTCCTGTTAGCTAACCAAACCTTTATCCATGCTATCATGTTGCTCTCTACACTATAAGCTCTTAATTTTGCATAATAATCTTTTATGCAGCACCTTTTTAAATGCCTCCTGGAAAACTAAATACACCATATCCACAAGTTCCTTTTGATCCGCGTTGCTTTTTATGCTCGTTAAACATGATTTCCCTTTCAGAAAAACCATGTGGCCTGATGTATTGAAATTTTCTTAATTTCCTGTTATATCTTTCTTAATAAAAAGCTATGGCATTTTCTGTATGTCAGATATTATGGTAAGTGTCCCGTGGTTTTCTGATTTTGCTCTTCCCCCTTCCTTTGAACAGAGGAGTCATTATTGTCCAGGCTGATGGGACCAACATTAAGGGAATTTTGGAAAGTTAAAGCCAATGCAGGTGTTTGAAAACCTGAGGATGGAGTTCATCCTGTCCTGGGGACTTGCTGGCTTTTCATTTTAGTAATTGTCTTCATGTTCTCTCCGCGGTGACTGAAATTGTTTTAGATTCCTTTCTCCCTTTGTTTCTTGATTTGTAATTATTGTTTGGGATGACATTTGTATTCTCTACAGTGAAGACAGCTTCAAAATATCTATTCAATTCACCTGCCATTTTCCCGATTATTTTCCATCATTCTATATTCCTTGTTATTTCAGTTGTGACCATATATTTTGGAGAACTGATTCTGTAATTTAAAAAAATGTACTCCTGTGATATCCTCGATAGTAAGGAGATTGAGTAGTTATTGATGCACAATGAAATGCTAAGGTAAAAACAATGACAGCAGATGCTGAAAACCAAATACTGGATTAGTGGTGCTGGAAGAGCACAGCAGTTCAGGCAGCATCCAACGAGCAGCGAAATCGACGTTTCGGTCAAAAGCCCTTCATCAGGAATAAAGGCAGTGAGCCTGAAGCATGGAGAGATAAGCTAGAGGAGGGTGGGGGTGGGGAGAGAGTAGCATAGAGTACAATGGGTGAGTGGGGGAGGGGATGAAGGTGATAGGTCAAGGAGGAGAGGGTGGAGTGGATAGGTGGAAAAGAAGATAGGCAGGTCGGACAAGTCCAGATAAGTCAAGGAGACAGTGCTGAGCTGGAAGTTTGAAACTAGGATGAGGTGGGGGAAGGGGAAATGAGGAAGCTGTTGAAGTCCACATTGATGCCTTGGGGTTGAAGTGTTCCGAGGCGGAAGATGAGGCGTTCTTCCTCCAGGCATCTGGTGTTGAGGGAGCGGCGGTGAAGGAGGCCCAGGACCTCCATGTCCTAGGCAGAGTGGGAGGGGGAGTTGAAATGTTGGGCCACGGGGTGGTTTGGTTGATTGGTGCGGGTGTCTCGGAGATGTTCCCTAAAGCGCACTGCTAGGAGGCGCCCAGTCTCCCCAGTGTAGAGGAGACCACATCGGGAGCAACGGATACAATAAATGATATTAGTGGATGTGCAGGTGAAATTCTGATGGATGTGGAAGGCTCCTTTAGGGCCTTGGATAGAGGTGAGGGAGGAGGTGTGGGCACAGGTTTTACAGTTCCTGCGGTGGCAGGGGAAAGTGCCAGAATGGGAGGGTCGTAGGGGGATGTGGAACTGACCAGGTAGTCACGGAGGGAACGGTCTTTGCGGAAGGCGGAAAGGGGTGGGGAGGGAAATATATCCCTGGTGGTGGGGTCTTTTTGGAGGTGGCAGAAATGTCGGCGGATGATTTGGTTTATGCGAAGGTTTGTAGGGTGGAAGGGGAGCACCAGGGGCGTTCTGTCCTTGTTACGGTTGGAGGGGTGGGGTCTGAGGGTGGAGGTGCGGGATGTGGACGAGATGCGTTGGAGGGCATCTTTAACCACGTGGGAAGGGAAATTGCGGTCTCTAAAGAAGGAGGCCATCTGGTGTGTTCTATGGTGGAACTGGTCCTCCTGGGAGCAGATACGGCGGAGGCGGAGAAATTGGGAATACGGGATGGCATTTTTGCAAGAGATAGGGTGGGAAGAGGTGTAATCCAGGTAGCTATGGGAGTCGGTGGGTTTGTAAAAAATGTCAGTGTGAAGTTGGTCGTCACTAATGGAGATGGAGAGGTCCAGGAAGGGGAGCGAGTGTCAGAGATGGTCCAGGTAAATTTCCACCCTGACCTTAAATTTACCTGGACCATCTCTGACACCTCGCTCCCCTTCCTGGACCTCTCCATCTCCATTAGTGACGACCGACTTCACACTGACATTTTTTACAAACCCACCGACTCCCATAGCTACCTGGATTACACCTCTTCCCACCCTATCTCTTGCAAAAATGCCATCCCGTATTCCCAATTTCTCCGCCTCCGCCGTATCTGCTCCCAGGAGGACCAGTTCCACCATAGAACACACCATATGGCCTCCTTCTTTAGAGACCGCAATTTCCCTTCCCACGTGGTTAAAGATGCCCTCCAACGCATCTCGTCCACATCCCGCACCTTCACCCTCAGACCCCACCCCTCCAACCGTAACAAGGACAGAACGCCCCTGGTGCTCCCCTTCCACCCTACAAACCTTCGCATAAACCAAATCATCCGCCGACATTTCTGCCACCTCCAAAAAGACCCCACCACCAGGGATATATTTCCCTCCCCACCCCTTTCCGCCTTCCGCAAAGACCGTTCCCTCCGTGACTACCTGGTCAGTTCCACATCCCCCTACGACCCTCCCATTCTGGCACTTTCCCCTGCCACCGCAGGAACTGTAAAACCTGTGCCCACACCTCCTCCCTCACCTCTATCCAAGGCCCTAAAGGAGCCTTCCACATCCATCAGAATTTCACCTGCACATCCACTAATATCATTTATTGTATCCGTTGCTCCCGATGTGGTCTCCTCTACATTGGGGTGACTGGGCGCCTCCCAGCAGAGCGCTTTAGGGAACATCTCCGAGACACCCGCACCAATCAACCAAACCGCCCCGTGGCCCAACATTTCAACTCCCCCTCCCACTCTGCCGAGGACATGGAGGTCCTGGGCCTCCTTCACCGCCACTCCCTCACCACCAGACGCCTGGAGGAAGAACGCCTCATCTTCCACCTCGGAACACTTCAACCCCAGCGCATCAATGTGGACTTCAACAGCTTCCTCATTTCCCCTTCCCCCACCTCATCCTAGTTTCAAACTTCCAGCTCAGCACTGTCTCCTTGACTTGTCCGACCTGCCTATCTTCTTTTCCACCTATCCACTCCACCCTCTCCTCCTTGACCTATCACCTTCATCCCCTCCTCCACTCACCCATTGTACTCTATGCTACTCTCTCCCCACCCTCCTCTAGCTTATCTCTCCACGCTTCAGGCTCACTGCCTTTATTCCTGATGAAGGGCTTTTGCCCGAAACGTCAATTTCGCTGCTTGTTGGATGCTGCCTGAACTGCTGTGCTCTTCCAGCACCACTAATCCAGCACAATGAAATGCTGTTAGTCTTGATCCTAGATGTTTGTTAATTACATCTAATGTGGCTGGAGGGAATCTGTAGATTTTAGATTCTAGGTTGGGAACCTTACAATCTTCTTTAAAAGTAATGTCTCCAATTAGTCTTTGGCCATGTATACTAATGCTGCCTTGTGTAGCTTTTTACAAATTACATTTAAGTTCCTGTAAGGAAAAAGAAATTTTTTGTTCTGTTAAAGATATAATTACAATTTTCTGCTGCTATTTGTGAATTCCTTATTCATTCTCACCACTGTATTTCCCATGAATGAAGATGGTATGATAAGGTACTGTCTGCTTGCTTTTCCAACTAAACCTACATTATATGGGGAGGGGTTGGGGTATGGATAGGGTGGGTAGTCAGAATCTCTTTTTTTCCTGGATAGAAATATCAAATAATAGAGGACATAGGCTTAAAGTGAAAGGGGCAAGCTTTTACAAAGAGGGTAGTAGGAGCTTGGAACGTGCTGACAGGGGGGGATGGTGAAAGCAGATATGATAGTAGTGTTTGAGAGATATTTAGACAGACACCTGAACAGGCAGGGAACTGACGGAGACTGACTATGTGCAGGCAGATGGGATTTATTTAGAATAGCATCATGAGCACCCAGACATAATGGGCTGAAGGGTCTGTTCCTGTGCTATAGAGTTCTATATTCTATGTCCCTCAACATTCCCCTTCCTCTTTTATTGTTTCAGATACCTAATATTGTATCTTGGCCAACTTCAACAGGCAAGAAGGAAGAATGATGAAAAATATTGTCAATTAATGTCACAATCCAAGCCGACAATACATGTATGAGCACTGCCCCTACCTGAGATGCGTCAACAAGGTTCTGCACCTTATTTCTGAACTTGCCTTCTAGTGGACTGACCTATAAGTATTCCCTAGCTTGGCTGTAACCCATTCATTATCAGTGACTCACCATGTGCACATCATAGCTTCACACTGGTTTCTGAGGTAAGGGCAGTGTCTGTACCTGTGCTTGTCTGCCAGCTGGAGAGTTGGTGAGAGACCAGTTGTATTATGGCATAGATTCCAGATCACACCGGCACTGTACCTTTAAGATATATGATATCACGATTTGAGACGTGCTGCTACATGGCCTTCAGTCAAACTCTTTTATTTGAAGTTAGTGTTAGTTTTTTGTTATGTGTTGGAACATCAATGAGTACAGAACCCAGAGTGTGTAGTTTTGTTATATTACACGTTTGAAAACAGTAAATAAATTTCAGGCTTGTGAAGAACCTAACTATTTGTGGTTTATGTAATGCAGTTTAACATTTATAATAAATTACAAAATGACATCATTGTGACAGAACGTGGTCATTAGAAAATGGTGACAGTAGGCATAGACTAAACGTTAGTTGTGGCAGTGTATGGATTCTCAAGATTGGAAAGTTGATGGTCATCTAGTAGTTGTTCTAAGTCCTTTGTCCTAATAGTTATTCATCATTCTACCTGAGTCCATAGGGAAACTAATAAATGTAAACAGAGCTAAAGACTACAAATTTGGACTGAAGCACACTGAGTATTCTTCTTTTCTCACTTTTAAAACGAGGAATCACGAGAGGCTGCTCGCCTGATTTTTTTTTTAAGATAGTTTTGAACGTTCCTGAAAAGATAATTCCAAAGTGCTCCGAGAAAAAAAAACCTCAAAACACTATTCGAAAAGTAGTTATCTGTCTCCAGATCTTGATTAATTCCACCACTTTTTTCTGAATCACAAAAATAAAAAAAAGCCCACATCACGTCATCATTCCTTTTTTGGTGCGCCTGCCACCATTAGGCAGAAACCTGCTACTACAAGGTTGCAATTATGAAAGCACCATCTTAAAAAAAGAGAAACCACAGAAACCCAGAAAATTATCATAATGCAATATAGATTCTTATACTGGCATTATAACGATGCTGGATTGGCACACTGTTCCCAGATGGCAGAAAGGTAGCAAAGCTGTGTGCAGGCTCCTACCTGGAGCTCATCTACTCTGTGTGGTTTTAATTGTTTTTTCTCAAAGCTTTCTTTCTTACTTTAATCTACTTACCTTCTGTGGAGAAATGAAGGGCTTCAAGCTGAGGCAAAGTTTCTTCAAGGAGGCCGCAGTGGAGGTAGTTGACTTTGATGCAGCATGGTGGGGGTCAAGCCCAGTTGCAAAGGAGAGCAAGCCAATGAGAGGGAGAGTGAGAGAACAAGAGTAGTGTAGCGGAGAATGAGCCCAACGTGAAAGAGAGCGTGCCCAATGCAGGGAAGGTCGAGCCCAGTGCAGCGGCGATAAAGGTCCCTGATATCTATGGCAGCGGTGATCATGGGGGACAGCTAGCCCAACAGGGAGGAGATTGAACCCAGCACAGAGGAAATCAAACCCTTGTGGAGCATGCAAGTCCAGCATGGCTAAGCACTTAAGAAGGACTTTAATGTTGCATTTTTAACTTTATTTACTTATTTTTCTGCTTTATACCTAAGATCTTGTACTTAGGTACCTTTCTACGTAAGATGATAGCAGGAAAGGTGACATTGTACACTTTTCAATGTACTCAGCTATCCCTGTACTTGAGTACACGTGACAGTAAAATCTAATTCCAGTTCTAATTCTATTAACAATTTGTCAGAACTTCATTTTTTTAATATAAAGAATGATTTTTTAGTTCCTGGTTCAAAAAAAACTAACAAAAAATAACGGGCAGTCAAATGTCTTCTTACTTTGGGCATGAAAGGTTACAGATTATGTTCTCTAGTATTTCTGATAATGACCAGAAAGAATCTTTCAGATTTTGGATGATCAACTTAAAGTTCGAGTCAATGTCAGGACACACAGGCTTGATTTCATGTCATATCAACACATCCAGGAACCATTGAACAATTCATAGATGGGTGTTGATGTATAAGTTGGGAACATGATTTCACTGAAGCTTACTTGGCTGAAAGACTTATGGAACTAGTCACTGCCTTCACGTCCCATCAAATCTTTCAGAAATGTAAGTCTGAACAAATCCAAGGTTAAGCTGTTCATGCGATGCTAAAAGAAGCACACAGTTTTGAGCAATTGGAGAAGGCCAGCAGCAGCATCAAGTGCTTGATTCAGGAACAACTATTGCAGCTGTCAATTCATTGAGTAGAGCATCCAAATTTTGTATGAGATAGGACTTATCTCCCCTAACAAGACTGTGTGCAGCATTTCAATGAATTCATTTTTCATTGAACTCCATTGTCTCGTATATTCATTCTTTTATCAACATCAATCTTTCTCATTTTTTCCACTATCAAACCTAGTAATACAGTAATACTCTTATTGAAACCCATCTCATCAATGTGTGATCAAAGTTTATCATTTTGATACTTTAATTCTCCTGATAACAAATTTCACAAACCAAAGCCTTTCGTCTGATCCATTAATTCACTTATTGATGGCTAGTATTTTGTAAATGAACTTTCCTACTATAACGTCTAATGAATAGAATTCTTCGAGGAAGTGACCAAGTTGATAGATGAAGAAAGGGCTGTTGATATCATATACATGGCCTTTAGTAAGGTGTTTGATAAGGTTCCCCATGGTAGACTAATGGAGAAGGTGAAGTCACATGGTGTGCAGGGTGTTCTAGTTAGGTGGATAAAGAATTGGTTGAGCAACAGGAGACAGAGAGTAGTAGTTGAAAGAAGTTTCTTGAAATGGAGAAAGGTGACCAGTGGTGTTCCACAGGGATCAGTGTTGGGGCCACTGTTGTTTGTAATATACATAAATATGCTGGAAGAGAGCACTGTTGGTATGATCAGCAAGTTTGCAGATGACACAAAGATTGGTGGAGTAGCAGAAAGTATAAGGGACTGTCAGAGAATACAGGAGGATATAGATAGACTGGAAAGTTGAGCGGAAAAGTGGCAGATGGCTTTCAATCCAGACAAATGTGAGTTGGTGCATTTAGGTAAGTCTAATTCTAGAGCGAATTATGCAATGAATAGAAGAGCCTTGGGAAAAGTTGATGAGCAGAGAGATCTGGGAGTGCAGGTCCATTTGTACTCTGAAGGTCGCTGCACAGGTGGATAGAGTGGTCAAGAAGGCATATCGTGTGATTGCCTTCATTGGACGGGGTATTGAGTATAAGAGCTGGCAAGTCATGTTAAAATTGTACAAGACATTGGTTCGGCCGCATTTACAGTTCTGGTTGCCACATTACCAAAAGGATGTGGACGCTTTGGAGAGGGTGCAGAGAAGGTTTACGAGGATGTTGCCTGGTATGGAAGGTGCTAGCTCTGAAGAGAGGTTGAGTAGGTTAGGTTTGTTTTCATTAGAAAAAAGGAGATTGAGGGGGGACCTGATTGAGGTTTACAAAATCACGAAGGGTATAGACAGGGTGGATAGAGTCAAGCTTTTTCCCAGGGTGAAGATTTCAATAACGAGAGGTCACGCTTTCAATGTGAGAGCTGGAAAGTTTAAGGGGGATACACGTGGCAAGTACTCCACACAGAGAGTGGTGGGTGTTTGGAACCCATTGTCAGCAGAGGTGGTAGAGGCAGGCATGGTAAATTCATTTAAGATGCATCTGGATAAATGCATGAGTAGGTGGGGAGCAGAGGGATACAGATGCTTAGGAATTGACTGACAGGTTTAGACAGTACATTTGGATTGGCTCAGGATTGGAGGGCCGAAGGGCCTGTTCCTGGGCTGAAAATTTTCTTTGTTCTTTGAATAAATTGGGTGTGGTTTTAAAGGCTTGGTTGTGTTTACAGATCCAGCTATAAAATGTGCCATTTGAATGCTCTGTTGCAAAAATTGATGCACAGAACAGTTAACACTGCAAGTTATTTTTACATTATAAAAATACATTTGAGAAAAAAAGCTGATTAAAGAGTTAAAGTTTATTTTTATTACATGAAAGCACTTTCTTTATAAATCATTTTTCTTTCATTTTTAACCAGTAATTTCAGCATTTCAGTGTAATTTCAGATTTTGCTTTCCTGTGGAAATTGAAATATAGTATATAAGATATGCAGAGAGCTGAAATTTTCCAAGCCCCTCTGAGGGAGCTTTGGAAGTTTCCAGGCTGCCATCTTATCGCATCTTTTTTGATGATACAGCAATGGAGTCAACATTACTCCATCCCTCCCCTCTCCAATGTAATCAAACCAGCTCAGGTATCACTTGATGCTGATTATTGTCACAGCACAACATCATTGTAAAATCAAGTGTGACAGGGCTAAACACTATCCCCTGCCCCAGTGATGTCTGACAATGAGCAAATGTGAGCAAATGGCTATACGGCAGTAAGGTGAAAACACATAACCATAAGACCATAAGAAGTAGGAGCAGAACTAAGTCATTCATCCCATTGAGTCTGTTCTGCCATTCAATGAGATAGTGGTTGATCTGATAATCTTAAAATCAACTTTCCTGCCTTTTCCTCATAACCCTTGATTGCTGTATTAATTAAAAATCTGTCCATCTCAGCCTTAAATATTCTTAACATGCCAGCGTCTATGGTAAAGAATTTCAGACATTTAGTACCCTTTGATAGAAGAAATTCCTTCTCATCTTCAATAGGTGACCCCTCACTCTGAGGTTATGCTCTCTGGCCCGAGACTGATCCACACATGGAAACAACTTTTCTGCATCTACTCTGTCAAACATGTAAGAATCTTGCAAGTTGCTCTTTTAAAACAGAGGTGAGGTGAATTTTTTTCATGATTGTTAAGAATGCTCTTTCTAAAAAAAGTGGTGGAGGCAGGGTCCTCGAATATTTTTAAGGCAGAGGTCAATTAGATTCTTGTTAATCAAGGAGGTGAAGTGTTATCAGGGCAGGTGATATTGTGGATTTGAGTTCAAAATCAGATCAGCCATGAGGGCAAATATCCAGTAGATGTTGGCCACATAGGTACCAGCAACCTAGATAAAACTAGGGCAGAGATTCTGCTAAGGGAGTCATAGAGTCATAGAGATGTAGAGCATGGAAACAGACCCTTTGGTCCAACCCGCCCATGCCGACCAGATATCCCAACTCAAACCAGTCCCACCTGCCAGCACCCGGCCCATATCCCTGCAAACCCTTCCTATTCATATACCCATCCAAATACCTCTTAAATGTTGCAATTGTACAAGCCTCCACCACTTCCTCTGGCAGCTCATTACATACATGTACCACCATCTGAGTGAAAAGATTGCCCCTTAGATATCTTTTATATATTTGCCCTCTCACCCTAAACCTATGCCCTCTAGTTTGGGACTCCCTGACCCTAGGGAGTATGAACAGCTAGGGGCTAAATTTAAAAAAACAGAACCAACAAGGCTTACTACCTGAGCCACAAACTAATTGGCACAGGGCCAATAAGATTAAGCAAGTAAATGCATGGCTCAATGATTGGTGTCGGAGAAATGTGTTTGAATTCATGCGATATTGGCATTAGTACTGGGGAAGAAGGGACCTCTTCCAGTGGGACAGTCTTCACCTGAACCGTGCTGGGACCAGAGTCCTAGGGTTGTAGACGGGGGAAGCATTCAGTTAGAGGAGAAATTAGAAAACCGGAATTAAATGTGGAGGTCAGCACAGACACAAATAGGCTGAAGTGTTTGGAAAGGGATAGCAATCAAACTTCAAGTACACACCGGACAGACGAATTGCAATGAGAAGAGGGACGATTAATACAGGACTGAAAGTGTTATGTCTGAATGCACAAAATATAAGGAATAAGGTAAATGAGCTGTGGCGCAGATCGAAATTGGCAGCTGTGACGTGGACATCGCGGAAACAAGAGGAACAGGATTGGGAGCTGAATATTCAAGGATATGCATCCTATTGAAAAGATGGGAAGGTGTATAGGAGGGTGGGTTTGCCTTATTAGTAAGAAATGGAATTAAATCAGTAGTAAGAAATGAACTAGGGTCAGATGGTGTGGAGTCTGTGTTGGTAGAATTGAAGAACCGCAAAGGGAAAAAAACCATAGTTGGAATTATGTACAAACCCCCAAACAGTAGTCAGGAGCTGGGGCACAAGATACACCAGGTTATTGATAGGATGTGTAGGAAAGGCAAAGTTAGAGTGATCATAGGAGATTTTAATATACGGATGGACTGGGAAAATCAGGCTGGTAGTGGATTGCAAGAAAAGGAATTTGTGGAATGTCTACAAGATGGCTTTTTGCAGCAGCTTGTGGAGGAGCCCATTTGGGAACAGGCAATACTGGATTTAATGATGTGCAATGAGGCAGACTTGATAAGGGAGCTAAAGGTTAAGGAACCCTTAGGAGACAGTGACCATAATATGATTGGATTTACTCTGCAATTTGAGATGGAGAAAATAGAATCAGAGGTAACGGTATTACAGTGAAATGAAGGTAACTACAGAGGCATGAGGGAGGAGCTGGGTAGAATTGACTGGGAGAGGAGCTGAGCAGGAAAGACCGTGGAACAGCAATGGCAGGAGTTTCTGGAAATAATTCAAGAGACACAGCAGAGATTCATCCTGAGGAAAAGGAAGCATGGTACGGGGAGCAAGAGGCAACCACGGCTGACTAGGTAAGTCAGGGACAGCAAAAATCAAAAGAGAAAGCATATAACGTAGCGAAGGGCAGTGGGAAACCAGAGGATTGAGAAGTTTACAAAGACCAACAAAAAAAAGGATAATATTAAATATGAGGGTAAGCTAGCCAGTAATGTACAGGAAGACAGTAAGAGATTCTTTAGATATAGAAAGGGGAAAAGAGAGGCAAACATGGACTCATCGGACCACTGAAAACTGATGCTGGAGAGATAGTAGTGGGGAACAAGGAAATAGCTGATGAAATGAATAATTTCTTCACGTCAGTCTTCATGGTGGAAGACACTAGTGATATCTCAAAACTTCAAGAGAGTGAGGGGGCAGAGCTGTGTATGGTGGCCATCAACAAGGGGAAGGTGCTGGAAAAATTGATTGGCCTGAAGGTGGATAAATCACCTGGACCAATTGGACTACACCCCAGGGTTCTAAGGGAGTTAGCCGAAGAGATAGTGGAGGCGTTAGTGGTGAGCTTTCAGCAATCACTAGAGTCAGGGAGGGTCCCAGAGGTCTGGAAAAAGATGGAAAGTTACAGACTGAGTAGCATAATCACAATCATTGGTAAGATCGTGGAATCCATTGTGAAGTATCCATTATGAATACTTGGAAGTGTATGGCAAGTATCAGCAAAGGCAGCATGGTTTCATCAAGGGGAGGTCATGCCTGACAAATCTACTAGAATTACAAATCTACTAGAATTCTTTGAGGAAGTAACAAACAGGTTAGACCAAGAAGAGCCAATAGATGTTATCTACCTGAACTTCACAAGGCCTTTGACAAGGTGCCGCACAGGAGGTTACTGAGTAAAATAAAGGCCCATTATGTCAGAGGCAAGGTGCTAACATAGATGAAATCTTGGCTGTCTGTCAGAAAGCAGATAGTGGGGATAAAAGGGTCCTTCTCAGGATGACAGCGGGTAACAAGTGGTGTTCCACAAGGGTCAGTGTTGGGATCACAAATTTTCACTTTATACATTAATGATCTAGATGAAGGAACTGAGGGAATCTGGCTGAGTTTGCAGATGATACAAAACAGGTAGAGGGACAGTTAGCATTGAGGAGGCGGGGAGGCTGCAGAAGGATTTGGACAGGTTAGGAGAGTAGCAAAGAATTGGCAGATGGAGTACAATGTGGGAAAGTGTGAGGTCATACACTTTGACAGGAAGAAGAGGGGCATGGAATCTTTTCTAAATGGGGAGAAAATTCAGAAATCTGAAGTGCAAAGACACTTGGGAGTTCTAATCGGGGATTCTCTCAAGGTAAACTTGCAGGTTGAATTAGTATTTAGAAAGGCAAATGCAATGATTGCATTTAAAATTAGATTACTTAGTGTGGAAACAGGTCCTTCAGTCCAACAAGTCCACACCGACCCTCCAAAGAACAACCCACCCAGATCCATTCCCCTACATTTACCCCTGACACTACGGGCAATTAAGCATGGGCAATTCACCTAACCTGCATATCTTTGGTCTGTGGGAGGAAACTGGAACACACCTATGCAGACACTGGGAGAATGTGCAAACTCCACAAAGACAGTTGCCCGAGGCTGGAATCAAACCCAGGTCTCTGGCGCTGTGAGGCAGCAGTGCTTACCACTGTGCCACTGTGCTGCCCACGGTGGAGATGACTTGAATATCAAAGCAGGGCTATACTTCTGAGGCCACATTTGGAGTACTGTGCACAGTTTTAGGCCCCATATCTCAGGAAGGATGTACTGGCCCTGGAGTATGTTCAGAGGAGGTTCACGAGAATGCTCCCACAAATAAAATGCTTAACATAAGAGGAATGTTTGAGGACTCTGGGTCTATACTTGATGGAGTTTAATAGGATGATGGGGGATCTAATTGAAACATACTGAATGCCCTGAACAGAGTGGACGGTGGGAAGATGTTTCCATTGTTAGGAGAGTCTAGGACCCGGGCACAGCCTTAGAGTAAAGGAAAGATCTTTTAGAATGGAGATAATGAAAAACTTCCTCAGCCAAAGAGTGGTGGATCTATGGAATTCACTGCCACAGAAGGCTTTGAAGGTCAGGTCATTGAGTATATTTAAAACAGAGATAGAAAGGTTCTTGAGTATCAAGGCGATATGGGGAGAAAGCGGGAGAATAGGGTTAATTGAATCTGCTCTGGTGGAGCAGACTTGATGGGATGAATGACCTAATTTCTGATCCTATGTCTTATGGTCTTATGATGCTGTTGAATGGCAGGGCAGGCTCAAAGGGCAGTGTGGTTTACTCCTTCTCTGTATGTGTGTCACAATTTCATTTTTTATGACCTACAGGAACAAATAAAAACCCACAAACACTATTATCTACACACCATTTTTGTAGTCAACATACTTTCAATCACAGATCAGAACTTTTCCCTTTTTAGCAAAACTGCAAGCATACTTCACAGACATACACTTCACTGTCCTTTTAATAGGACTTTAATTACTCCCAGAACCATTCATGGTCCCAAGTGTTTATTTTCCTTCTTTTTCTTTCTCTACCTGTAAACTTCTGATCCTAGAACTGTCTTTCAATAACTTGTTTTTCCTTAAAGAAATTCTTCTTGTAGAACAAGGTAGGCAAATCTTCTAGCTTAAATTTAACTCTTCATGAATTTGGTCTTTCCAATCAGAGCTCCCAATAACCGTCATACAAAGAACAACGAACAAAGAAAATTTACAGCCCAGGAAAAGGCCCTTCGGCCCTCCAAGCCTGAGCTGATCCAAATCTACTGTCTAAACCTGTCGGTCAATTCCTAACCATCTGTATCCCTCTGCTCCCCCCCTACTCATGCATCTGTCCAGACATATCTTAAATGAATCTATCGTACCTGCCTCTACCACCTCTGCTGGCAATGTGTTCCAGATGCTCACCACCCTCTGTGTGAAGTATTTGCCCCGTGTATCCCCCTTAAACATTTCATCTCTCACCTTGAAAGCGTGACCTCTCGTTATTGAATCCTTCACCCTGGGAAAAAGCTTGTCTCTATCCACCATTTCTATACCCTTCATGATTTTGTAAACCTCAATCAGGTCTCCCCTCAATCTCCTTTTTTCTAGTGAAAATAAACCTAACCTACTCAACCTCTCTTCATAGCTAGTACCTTCTATACCAGGCAGTATCCTCGTAAACCGTCTCTGCACCCTCTCCAAAGCGTTCACATCCTCTTGGTAATGTGGCGAGCAGAACTGAACACAGTATTCTAAATGCAGCCAACCAATATCTTGAACAATTTTAACATAACTTGCTAGCTCTTATACTCAATACCCTGTCCAATGAAGGCAAGCATACCATATGCCTTCTTGATTACTCTATCCACCTGTTCAGCAACCTTCAGTGTACAATGGACCTGCACCCCCAGATCTCTCTGCCCATCAACTTTTCCCAAGGTTCTTCCATTCATTGTATAATTCGCTCTAGAATTAGTCTTGCCTAAATGCATCACCTCACGTTTGTCTGGATTGAAATCCATCTGTTACTTTTCCATCCAACTCTCCAGTCTATCTATATCCTCCTGTATTCTTCAACAGTCCCTTATGCTTTCTGCTACTCCACCAATCTTCGTGTCATCTGCAAACTTGCTGATCAGACCAACAGTGCCCTCTTCCAGATCATTTATATTTATCACAAACAACAGTGGCCCCCAATACTGACCCCTGTGGAACACCACTGGTCACCTTTCTCCATTTTGAGAAACCTCCTTCAAGTACTACTCTCTGTCTCCTGTTGCTCAACCAGTTCTTTATCCACCTAGCTAGAACACACTGCACACCATGTGACTTCACTTTCTCCATTAGTTTACTATGGGGAACCTTATCAAATGCCTTACTAAAATCCATGTGTATGACATCAATAGCCCTTCCTTCATCTATTAACTCGGTCACTTCCTCAAAGATCTCTAAGTTGATAAGGCACGATCTGTCCCGCACAAAACCATGTTGCCTATCACTGATAAGCCCATTCTTTTCTAAATATAAATAGATCCTATCCCTCAGTAACTTCTCCAGCAACTTTCCCACCACCAACGTCAGGCTCACCGGTCTGTAGTTACCTGGAATATCCCTACCACCCTGCTTGTACAGAGGGACAACATGAGCAACCTTCCAGTCCTGCGACACCTCACCTGTACTTAAGGATGCCACAAAGATATTTGTCAGGGCCCCAGCTATTTCCTCTCTTTCTTCCCTCAGCAACCTGGGATAGATCCCATCTGGTCCTGGGGATTTGTCCACCTTAATAGCCTCTAGCCTACCCAACACATCTTCCCCACTTATGTCAACAGAGCAGTCAAACTTCTATCTCTAATCTCAAGATTCATCATGTCCATCTCCTCAGCGTACACTGATGCAAAGTAATCACTCAGAATCTCACCCATTCTCTCAGGTTCGACACACAGCCTTCCTTCATTACCCTTTAGTAGACCAATCCTTTCTCTAGTTACCCACTTGCTTCTTATATAAGAATAAAATGCTTTGGGATTCTCCTTAATTCTGCTTGCTAAAGTTATTTCATAACTCCTTTTAGCCCATTTGATTCCTCATTTAAGACTTGTTCTATATGTATGACTATTCGCAGCAACAAGCTGCTCTTCCTCTCCTGGCTCTTGGTAGGTGAACCCTGTTTGTGAATTTTAAAGGCTATCTTACAAATCCTCTTTCAAAGCCCATCTTCCACAACTTTGCATCCAGGCAGAATGATGATTAACTCTCCTTGAGTAAATGGATTGTTTTAAACCTAACTTTTTACAATATGACATTCTCAACTTTTTTTTTGGAGCTTTAGAGACCCATTGTCTATCCATTGTCCAATGAAATTCATTTTCAATATTCTGTGAGAACGCAATCTTCAGTGTACACTCAGTTTGTGAAATAAGCCTGTTCAAAATGTTAGCAACATTCACATTCTACCCAGCAGCAACTGAGGGCTTACTCCAAGGTTTTAGATAAGCCAATCAGGACAGTTCAGGGGTCATGGAAGGGGAGCATGTAGGCAGATGGAGGAGACACAGGTAGCTGCCATGCAATAAGTACAACAATGAGCAGTACTGCTGAGAAGAAAGCTGAACTACACAGATTCTGTGCAGGGGACTCTATGACCAGTCAAAATTAGTTGGGTGGCACAGTGCTGTTGGAACAAACTCAAGAGAAGTTCCAGCAATTAGTAGGCAGCTATGTGTTGGAGTCAAAAAAAACAGCAGATGCTGGAATCCAAGGTAGACAAGCAGGAGGCTAGAAGAACACAGCAAGCCAGTCAGCATCAGGAGGTGGAGAAGTTGACGTTTCAGGTGTAACCCTTCTTCAGGATTGGGGCTGGGTGTAGGGGGAGCAGCAGATAAAGGGGGTGGCGGGGGTAGGATGGAGTGGGGATAGATGAAAACAGGTTGAGGGTACGACCTGGTTGGTCTACAGGAGGAATGATTCCGGTTGGTAGCAGGGAATAATGGAAGGGATAGGGAGGGGCTGGGAAGGGAGTCGGGGATGAGAAGGGAGGTTATTTGAAATTGGAGAACTCAATGTTGAGTCCTTCAGGCTGTAGGCTGCCCAGGTGGAACGTGAGGTGTTATTCCTCCAATTTGTAGTTTGGTTCATTGTGGCAATGGAGGAGGCCGAGGATGGTCATTTTGGAAAGGGAGTGGGAAGGGGAATGAAAATGGGCACTGACTGGGAGATCCGGGCGGCCCCTGCAGGCCTGGCTGAGATGCTCAGTGAACTGTTCCCTAAGTTTACATTCGGTCTCCCCGATGTAGAGAAGAGCACATCAGGAGCACCTGATGCAGTAAACTAGGTTTAAAGATAGGAAGGTGAACGTCTGTCTCACCTGGAAGGACTGTTTGGGGCCCTGGATGGAGGTGAGGGCAGGGGCCGGGGGCGTGTACTGGCTGATTTTGTGTCTTTTCTGGTTGTTTTCTGGTAAACCTTCTTTGCACCCTCTCCAAAGCCTTTAGTAGGGTGACCAGAACTGGACACAATATTCCAAGTGTGGTCTCACCAGGGACTTGTAGAGCTGTAGCAAAACCTCACAGCTCTTAAACGCGATCCCCCTGTTAATGAAAACCAAAACACCATATGCTTTCTTAACAACCCTATCCACTTGGGTGGCAACTTTGAGGGATCTATGTACTTGAACGCCAAGATCCCTCTGTTCCTCCACATTGTCAAGAATCCTGTCATTAATCTTATATTCAGCATTCAAGTTTGACCTTCCAAAATGTATCACTTCACATTTATCCAAGTTGAGTTCCAACTGCATTTCTCAGCCCAGCTCTGCATCCTGTCGATGTCACACTGCAGCCTGCAATAGCCCTCAATACTATCAACAGCACCTTCAACCTTTGTGTCAAATGCAAATTTACTAACCCACCCCTCAACCTCTTCATCCAAGTCATTTATAAAAACTACAAACAGCAGAGGCCCAAGAACACAACCCTGCAGGACACCATTCAACACTGACCTCCACGCAGAATACCTTCCATCTATAATCAGTTTCTACAACCAATTCTGAATCCAGACAGCCAAATCTCCCCGTATCTCATACCTCCTGACTTTATGAATGAGCCTACCATGGGGAACCTTATCAAATGCTTTGCTGAAATCCTTATACACCACATTTTTTTGAAGAGGTAACAAGTAGGTTAGACCAGGGAAACCCAGTGGATGTGGTCTATCTAGACTTTCAAAAGGCCTTTGATAAGGTGCCACACGGGAGGCTGCTGAGCAAGGTGAGGGCCCATGGTGTTCGAGGTGAGCTGCTGGGATGGATTGAGGATTGGCTGTCTAACAGAAGGCAGAGAGTTGGGATAAAAGGTTCTTTTTCAGAATGGCAGCCGGTGACGAGCGGTGTCCCGCAGGGTTCGGTGCTGGGGCCACAGCTGTTCGCATTATATATTAATGATTTGGATGAGGGAACCGGGGGCATTCTAGCGAAGTTTGCCAATGATACGAAGTTAGGTGGACAGGCAGGTAGTACTGAGGAAGTGGGGAGGCTACAGAAGGATCTAGACAGGTTGGGAGAGTGGTCCAGGAAATGGCTGATGGAATTTAACGTGAGCAAGTGCGAGGTCTTGCACTTTGGCAAAAAGAATAAAAGCATGGACTACTTTCTAAATGGTGAGAAAATTAATAAAGCCAAAGCACAAAGGGATCTGGGAGTGCTAGTCGAGGATTCTCTAAAGGTAAACATGCAGGTTGAGTCTGTGATTAAGAAAGCGAATGCAATGTTGTCTCTTATCTCAAGAGGGTTGGAATATAAAAGCAGAGATGTACTACTAAGACTTTATAAAGCTCTGGTTAGGCCCCATTTGGAGTACTGTGTCCAGTTTTGGTCCCCACACCTCAGGAAGGACATACTGGCACTGGAACGTGTCCAGCGGAGATTCACACGGATGATCCCTGGAATGACAGGTCTAGCATATGAGGAACGGCTGAGGATACTGGGATTGTATTCGTTGGAGTTTAGAAGATTAAGGGGAGACTTAATAGAGACGTACAAAATAATACATGGCTTGGAAAAGGTGGATGCTAGGAAATTGTTTCTGTTAGGCGAGGAGACTAGGACCCGTGGACACAGCCTTAGAATTAGAGGGGGTCATTTCAGAACAGAAATGCGGAGACATTTCTTCAGCCAGAGAGTGGTGGGCCTGTGGAATTCATTGCCACGGAGTGCAGTGGAAGCCGGGACGCTAAATGTCTTCAAGGCCGAGATTGATAGATTCTTGTTGTCTAGAGGAATTAAGGGCTACGGGGAGAACGCTGGTAAGTGGAGCTGAAATGCTCATCAGCCATGATTGAATGGCGGAGTGGACTCGATGGGCCGAATGGCCTTACTTCCACTCCTATGTCTTATGGTCTTATGGTCTTATTCACTGCTCGACCGTCATTGACCTGTCTTGACACCTCCTCAAAGAACTCAATAAGATTTGTGAGGCATGACCTGCCCCTCACAAAGCCATGCTGACTGCCTTTAAATCACACTATGCTTTGCCAAATAGTCATAAATCCTATCCCTCAGAATTCTTTCCAAAACCTTGCTGACCACAGATGTAAGACTGACCTGTTCTGTAATTGTCAGGGATTTCTCTATTCCCTTTCTTGAAAAGAGGAAGAACATTCGCCTCCTTCCAATCCCGTATGACTCCCGTGGAGAGTGAGGAGGCAAAGATCTTCGCCAGCGGCTTAGCAACCTCCTTTCTCACTTCCTGGTGCAGCCTCGGATAAATCTGGTCTGACCCTGGGGACTTCTCAATCTTAATGTTCGCCAGCACATCATCTTCATCAATCTTGATCTGGTCAAGCCCATATCCTAGCTCCTCAAAGTTCTCATTCACACCAAGGTCCCTTTCCTTAGTGAAAACTGAGGAAAAAAATTCATTTAGGGCTTCCCCTATCAGCTCAGACTCCACGCATATGTTCCTTACGCTATTCCTGATCAGCCCTACCTTCTCCCTGATTATTCTTTTATTCCTCACGTATGAGTAAAATGCCTTTGGGTTCTCCCTAATCCTTTTTGCCAAGCCTTTCTCGTGCCCCCTCCTGGCTCTCCACAGTGCATTTCTGAGTTCCTTTCTAGCAAGCCTGTAATCCTCTAAAGCTGTACTAGATCTTTGCTTCCTCCACCTTACTTAAGCTGCCTTCTTCCTTTTGACGAGTAGCTCCTCTGTTCTCATCATCCAATCTTATCTCTTCTTGCCTGTCTCGAAGGAACAAATTTGTCCATCACTTGCAACAACTACTCCTGAAACAGTCTCACATGTCTGCTGTGCCCTTTGTGTGGAACAATTGCTCCTAGGCTGTACTTCCCAACTGCTGTCTGATAGCATAATCATTTCCTTTTGCCCAATTAAATATCTTCCCTCGGTAATGGCTCCTTTCACTTTTCAAGGCTATGTTAAATGTTAGGCAGTTGTGGTCACTGTCACCAAAGTGTTCTCTCATCTTGAGATCTGACACCTGTCCTGGCTCACTGCCAAGCACCAAATCCAAAATGACCTCTCCCCTCGTCAGTCTGTCTACATACTGAGTAAGGAAACTTGCCTGAACACATCTGACAAAAACTGCTCCATCCAAACCATCTGCACTAAGGAGGTTCCAGTCGATATTGGGAAAGTTGAAATCACCCATAACAACAACTCTGCTACATCTGCATTTTTCAAAAATCTGCCAGCCTATCAGTTCTTCAATCTCTCTACTGCTATTAGGGGGTCTGTAGAAAACCCCCAATGCGGTGGCAGTTCCCTTGCTGTTCCTAACTTCCACTCATACTGACCCAGTAGACAAACCTTCCTCAACAACCTTTGTTTCTGTAGCTGTGATGCACTCTCTGATTAGCAATGCTACACCCCTCCTCTTTTTCCACCCTCCCTGTTCTTTTTAAATGTTCTAAACCCTGGAACATCTAGCAACCATTCCTGCCCCTGTGAAACCCACGTCTCCACATCATAGCCCCAAGTACTGATCCATGCTCTAAGTTCATCACTCTTATTTCTGACTCTCCTTCTGTTAGCTTTCTAACTTTGTATAGTAAAATTATTCCTTGTTTGTTTAAAAACATGGAAATTTGAGGCTTTATGCTCTTAGTAACTTTCCTGAAGTTTGCCTACTTTTCACTCATGGTTTGCCTACTGTGAAATAAATGTTAGTGGTCCCTAACCAGTTTGTAACAGACATTATGTGGATAGAATTTCGGGATATTTAAGAAGCAGCCACTTTTTTAGGAATGTATCATAGGCCCCAAAGAGTTAGTGAGAAATAGTGGAGCAAATATGCAGATAGTTATACTAGGGTATTTCATATTTTCCAACATAAACTGGGATAGCAATGGTGTTAAGGGTTTAGAGGGGGTGGATTTCTTGAAATATGTCCAGGAGTGTTTTTTATATCAACACATAGAAGGCCCAACAAGGACAGCACAGTGCTGGATCTGTTTCTGGACAAAGTGTTTGGTGTGGCGGTAGGGGAACATTTTAGCCACAGCGACCACAACACTATATGCTCCAAATTTTTTCTGGACAAGGAAAAAGATGGCTTGCAAAAGACAACTTTGGATTGGGGGATGACAGATTTTATTAAAATAAAACAGATCTGGCCACAGTTGACTGAGCACAACTCCTTTTTTGATAAGTCTGCAACTGAGCAGTCAGGGGGTTATTCAGAAAGTTGCTGGGAGAGTACACGTCCAACAAGTACACTTTACGGACAGATGTAGCAGCAATAAGTTCAGAGAACCCTGGATATCTAGGACAATTCAGGAATGGATGAGGAAGAAAAGAAAGACTTTTAGCAAGTTCAAAGGGATTAATTCAGCCATGGCCCTAGAGGTAAAAAAGGAAGTGCAACAGTGAACTTAAGAAAGCAATTAGAAGAGCAAAAAGGGGACATAATAAAAGACTTGTGAACACGATTAGGGAGAATCCTTTATAAATATTTTATAAAGGATATTTTCAAAGTACTTTTAAAGAGAAGAGGTTAACCAGTTAAAGAATAGGGCCCATTAGGGACTAAGGAGGTGACCTGTGTGTGAAGCTGCAATTATATTAGGAGGGTGTTTAAATTAATACTTCCTGTTGAGGCGGAATGACTAACGAAATCATTTGACACCCAGAGTCCACTTCCAGCATCAAAGAGTTTATTGAAATGATACCAGTGGGAAGGAACCTCTGGGGGTGAGAAGCTTCTTCACTGAATAAAGGAAAGATGTAAAGTTTTATACATTTGTTTTCAGCCTGCCTTTAGCAATTACAGAGCGATCATATTATTAATTACATACATATCCAAATTACTTATGTGACTGTACAGTGAGCGATGGGCAGCCATATGCACAACCCTTGATCTCCCATGATCTCACGTTCATTAGACATCCCTAGCTCTACCCTTGGGGCTTTTACAATTCATGCTGTGCTTAACCACATGTCAGTACTGCTGACTTCGGTATCTGTAATTTAATTCTCCCTGCTAGCATTATAGGGGAGGCTTTCCATGACTGTCTAAGGCTGTAATTGATTGTCTTAGCATGCGCCTACATCACAGTCACTCCATCTCACTGTATCTTCACTGTTCTTTTACCTAGTCATACCTGTTCCATCTCAACTCTCTCAGCTGGCACTAATCTTTCATAATTTTTCTCAACCGTTGCACGCTCTAATTTGTATATCTAATGAACTGACTACAAAAAAACGGATATTGACCCCGTCACAGTATCTCCCTCCTGTGCCAAATGAGCGTGTGTGTGGTCTTCCCTAAATTGGGTGGCTCTGTAGCATCAGTAGTTACATTGCTTGACATGTTATACATTTTTTTCAACCAAACTGAACAGTTCGAGGAATGCAGCTTACAACAGTCTTCTCAAAGGCAATTAAGACTGGGTGATAAGGGATGGGCAATAAATGCTGACCTAGCCTGCCATGCTCACGTTCCAAGAATAAATAAATAAAAAGTGTGAGGTGTCTTTAGAAGAATGTCATGTCCACTAATACATCATTGAAACAATGAAGGATATTCATGAACTGGGAAATGTTTTCATTCATCAATGTAAAATTTGTGTGTGACTATTGTCAGAGGATTATGTAGTGTGTGCATAATCCTGAGCCCAAATGCCATTCTCCCATCAGAACTATTGAAGGATTGACTTCTTGGAGACATGGAATACTGGAAGAACAAATGGCCCAATACCTCATGTAAACAGAGGCTGAGATTCAATACAAAATAAGAACGACGTGTTTCCCAGGATCATCATTTGAACAGAACAGTGGTCTGTTTAAAATGACATTTTGATGTTGGCAGAGTTCAAGTGATTCTGTGCAATATTCTCATGTCACTCACTGTCATGGCCTTCTGTACTTTAAAGCCTGGAGCTCCAGAGATGGATAACCATGGCAGAAAAAGATATAATACAATTAGCCACCTCCTCCAACAACATGTCTCCACATCAGTCTGAGGTCCGGGAGTATAAGCCATTCCAACCAGCAGCAGAATCCAGTGTGCAACAGGCTTTGGACTACAGAGAGATAAGACCATGGCATTGTGGGGGTCCCCGAACAGTGGCAGGTCACTCACCTATCAATTTAGGATTCTTAAGCTATGTGTATCAGTGCGGAGAGGTGGAGGAAAGGCTTTATCCTAAGCCCTGAGGGAGTAACCCTGATTAATGACCGCAACTGCTCAATCTCCATTCTGTATGCAATTTGGCCTCTCCTTGATTACCTGAGAGGAACCAGGACCTGGCTGTGAATGCAAGCACCTTTTGCCCTTTCACATTTGCTGTGGGCACTGGAGCTCAAACACAAGTGCTAGTTGGAATGTATAACCACTGTCCAGCAACAGAGTTCTGGTTTTGGCCCTCCCTGATGGTTGCCAGGCTGCTGATGGAGAAAGCCACGTGTTCAGAAGAGTCAATCATAACAACCCTCTTGGTCTGCATGGACTCTTCCACTGTCTGTGCCAAATGACTTCAGACCCAATTTCAGATTAGGTCTCAGCATCTAGTTCACCTCCAGCACTTCGTCAAGTGTCACAAACCTGCACTGTGGTGTCCTCAGCCTTTCTACTGACTCATGCACTTCCACCAAGGAACAGGTATCTATGCTAGTAATAGTTGGTTTGTAAGGCTGTGATGGGACATCATTACAGAGGTTAAAATTGAGGTTAACACCTGCACTTGCTAAGGTTTCTACTGTTGAGAAATGTGGAAACTTGCCATTAGAAACTTCTAACTTCGGTTTAACTATGACTCTTTGAAAATAGTGATACATGTTCCTTCTCAAAAGCTGCAATCCTGTAAAATCAAATGTAATTTGGTATTCCTCCTCCAACCAATGACTTCTGATGAGTTTATGTGCTGTCTTTTGTTGCAAAGAAAAAGAGACATTATTGTCATAGATCTTATGTATTTATACTTGTATGTCCAACATCTCCACTGGCATGCCACCACTCTTTGCAAACTAATAGATGTTGCACTTCAGATATCCAACATTCCCTCACCACCCCAAATCTCCATTACTACCATCACTGCACAAACTCTTAAGTATCACAGTATCAGGTGTGTGATATGTCTGCTTATGCTACCTTCTGCATATAGATCAGATACTAGACAATGCCACACTTGACATACATCACATCCTCCTGTATATATACATCTGTAAAACAGTTATACATTCACCCTTTCTGATTGGAAAAAATAATTCAGTCTCTTACAGTACTGTATCCATAACGTTTCTGTGGCTGTTGACCTCCTCTGTAATCCCTGTAGTTTCTTTGGTGTGCATTGAGTTCTTTCCATTCTATCTTTTGGCTTTAGGACACCGTCAATCACTGACACCCTGGAGGAGGATTTGCGAGTGTTGTCATGAGACCATCCTTGGCTTGGGCCTTTTGATTTGTGTTACCTCCATTATGCGTGGCAGATAAAAGATGTGAGACTATTGAAGTGAAACAGCTTAATTTTCCTCATCTGTGGGGAGATGAGGGAAACTAAATTGTAGAATGAATGGGAATGGGATAGTTGCGCTCAATTGTTGTTTTCTTCCTGGCAATTGTCCTGAATAATAATAGCATTCAAAATGGCAAAACATTCTTGCAAAATGTCCAGATTACAGAGGAGGAAGTGCTGAATGTCTTGAAACGGTGAAAGGTGGATAAATCCCCAGAACCTGATCAGGTGTACCCGAGAACTCTGTGGGAAGCTAGAGAAGTGATTGCTGGGCCTCTTGCTGAGATATTTATATCATCGATAGTCACAGGTGAGGTGCTGGAAGACTGGAGGTTGGCAAATGTGGTGCCACTGTTTAAGAAGGGTGGTAAGGACAAGCCAGGGAACTATAGGCCATTGAGCCTGACCTCGGTGGTGGGCAAGTTGTTGGAGGGAATCCTGAGGGACAGGATGTACATGTATTTGGAAAGGCAAGGACTGATTAGGGATAGTCAACATGGCTTTGTGCATGGGAAATCATGTCTCACACACTTGATTGAGTTTTTTGATGAAGTAACAAAGAAGTTTGAGGACAGAGCAGTAGATGTGAGCTATATGGACTTCAGTAAGGCGTTTGACAAGGTTCCCCATGGGAGACTGATTAGCAAGGTTAGATCTCATGGAATACAGGGAGAACTAGCCATTTGGATACAGAACTGGCTCAAAGGTAGAAGACAGAGGTGGTGGAAGGTTGTTTTTCCAGACTGGAGGCCTGTGACCAGTGGAGTGCCACAAAGATTGATGCTGGGCCCTCTACTTTTCGTCATTTACATAAATGATTTGGATGCGAGCATAAGAGGTACAGTTAATAAGTTTGCAGATGACACCAAAATTGGAGGTGTAGTGGACAGCGAAGAGGGTTACCTCAGATTACAACAGGATCTTGACCAGATGGGCCAATGGGCTGAGAAGTGGCAGATGGAGTTTAATTCAGATAAATGCGAGGTGCTGCATTTTGTGAAAGCAAATCTTAGCAGGACTTATACACTTAATGGTAAGGTCCTAGGGAGTGTTGCTGAACAAAGAGTCCTTGGAGTGCAAGTTCATAGCTCCTTGAAAGTGGAGTCGCAGGTAGATAGGATAGTGAAGAAGGCGTTTGGTATGCTTTCCTTTATTGGTCAGAGTATTGAGTACAGGAGTTGGGAGGTCATGTTGCAGCTGTACAGGACATTGGTTAGGCCACTGTTGGAATATTGCATGCAATTCTGGTCTCCTTCCTATCGGAAAGATGTTATGAAACTTGAAAGGGTTCAGAAAAGATTTACAAGGATGTTGCCAGGGTTGGAGGATCTGAGCTACAGGGAGAGGCTGAACAGGCTGGGGCTGTTTTCCATGGAGCGTCGGAGGCTGAGGGGTGACCTTATAGAGGTTTACAAAATTATGAGGGGCATGGATAGGATAACTAGGCAAAATATTTTCCCTGGGGTTGGGGAGTCCAGAACTAGAGGGCATAGATTTAGGGTGAGAGGGGAAAGATATAAAAGACACCTAAGGGGCAACGTTTTCACGCAGAGGGTGGTACGTGTATGGAATGATCTGCCAGAGGAAGTGGTGGAGGCTGGTGCAATTGCAACATTTAAGAGGCATTTGGATGGGTATATGAATAGGAAGAGCTTGGAGGGATATGGGATGGGTGCTGGCAGGTGGGACTAGATTGGGTTGGGCTATCTGGTCGGCATAGACGGGTTGGACCGAAGGGTCTGTTTCCATGCTGTACATCTCTATGACTCTATGACTCTATATTGCTGCTTCACTATTGGTAGAGAGTCTAAATCCATAGAATTCTTTGAATTAATTTCTTCCAACATGCATTGATCTTCTCACTTTTCATCAAGCCAATAACAGCATTCCTTGAAAGGCCATAAATTGATTACAATTTATGGCCTGATGCTTCTCTTGCTGAATATCCCACTTTAACAGCCAAATTTGTCCCACAGCTCACCAACATATAACTAAACCAAATACAGTGGACTGGATTTCAGTGCAGGGTTGGGAACTCAGTACCTGGATGAGTTCCAGATCCTGAATCCATCTCCGAGCTATGATATACTTGTGATATGATTTTCAAGTCCAAATGGGCTAATTGGCTAGGAAGTGAGTTTACACTCAATTCAAAGAGCAAGGTACTTCCTGGAATTGGGTCCTGTCCAAGTGACATCAGTGGTAGAGATGGGCAACAGTTATGCTGTTGTGAAATGGCCTTGTTGAGCTGAGCAGACAGCTCTTGGCAAGGTGAAGGAGGTCAGCTAGGGTGGGTGCTGGTATTGCAGACAAATTAAGAATGTAAGAAATAGGAGAAGAAATAGGTCATTCAATCTCTCAAGCTGGCCCGTCATTCAATAAGATCATCATTGATTTTCCTAGGCCTCAACCTCTCTTTAGTGCCAACTTTTTTTAGCCGTCAATCCTTCATACTTCAGACATCTATCTACAGAACATAGAACATCGAACATTACAGCGCAGTTGAGGCCCTTCGGCTCTCAATGTTGCGCCGATCTGTCATACCAAAGGGCTTTTACCCGAAATGTCGATTTCGAAGCTGCCTGGAACTGCTGTGCTCTTCCAGCACCACTAATCCAGCATCTGGTTTCCAGCATCTACAGTCATTTTTTATACCAATCTGAAGCCCATCTAACCTACACTATTCCATGTACCTCCATATGCCTGTCCAATGACGACTCAAATGTACTTAAAATTGGCGAATCTACCACCGTTGCAGGCAAAGCATTCCATACCCCTACTACTCTCTGAGTAAAGAAACTACCTCTGACATCTGACTTATACCTATCTCCCCTCACTTTAAAGTTGTGTCCCCTCGTGTTTGCCGACCCGATACTTGGAAAAAGGCTCTCCCTGTCCACCCTATCTAACCCTCTGATTATCTTGTATGTCTCTATTAAGTCACCTCTCAACCTTCTTCTCTCTAACGAGAACAGCCTCAAGGCCCTCAGCCTTTCTTCGTAAGACCTTCTCTCCATACCAGGCAACATCCTAGTAAATCTCCTGTGCACCCTTTCCAAAGCTTCCACATCCTTCTTATAATACGGTGACCAGAACTGTACACAATGCTCCAAGTGCGGCCGCACCAGAGTTTTGTACAGCTGGAGTATAATCTCGATCCCTCTATTAATAAAAGCTAAAATATTGTATGCCTGTCAACCTGGGTGGCAATTTTCAAGGATCTGTGTACCTGGACACTGAGATCTCTCTGCTCATCTACACTCCCAAGAATCTTACCATTAGCCCAGTACTTTGCATTCCAGTTACTCCGACCAAAGTGAATCACCTCACACTTGTCCACATTAAGCTTCATCTGCCACCTCTCAGCCCAGCTCTGCAGCTTATCTATATCTCTCTGTAATATACAACATTCTTCATCACTATCCACAACTCCACCAATCTGAATGTCATCTGCAAATTTACTAATTCACCCTTCTATGCCCTCATCCAGGTCGTTTATAAAAATGACGAACAGCAGTGGACCCAACACCAACCCTTGCGGTACACCACTGGTAACTGGACTCCAGGATGAACATTTCCCATCAACCACCACCCTCTGTCTTCTTTCAGCAAGCCAATTATTGATCCAAACTGCTATATCTCCCACAATCCCATTCCTCCATATTTTGTATAATAGCCTACTGTGGGGAATCTTATCGAATGCCTTGCTGAAATCCATATACATCACATCAACCGGTTTACTCATCTACTTCTTTGGTCACCTTCTCAAAGAACTCAATAAGGTTTGTGAGGCACGAACTACCCTTCACAAAACCGTGCTGACTATCCTGAATCAAATTATTCTTTTCTAGATGATTATAAATCCTATCTCTTATAAACTTTTCTAACACTCTACCAACAACTGAAGTAAGGCTCACTGGTCTATAATTACCAGGATTGTCTCTACTCCCCTTCTTGAACAGGGGTACCACATTTGCTATCCTCCAGTCTTCTGGCACTATTCCTGTAGACAATGACGATTTAAAGGTCAATGCCAAAGGCTCGGTCAATCTCTTTCCTAGCTTCCCAGAGTATCCTAGGATAAATCCCATCCGGCCCAGGGGACTTATCTATTTTCAAACTCTGCAGGATTTCTAATACCTCTTCCTTGTGAGCCTCAATCACACCTAGTCTAGTAGCCTGTATCTCAGTAATCTCCTCGACAACATTGTCGTTGACACCTTTATTGCTAAGAAGTTTGCATTTCAAATTAGGGAAATCTTGTTACATCTGTACAGAATGTTGATGAGGCACCGTTTGGATTACAGTGCAGAGTTCTGATCACCATATTTAAGAGAGGATTTAGTGGATTTGAAGGCAGTTCAAAAGAGATTCATATTGTCATTGCCATTGTCATTCAACATTGTCATTGTCTACCACCACTTTATATGCTTCCAGTGATTTAGTCTCCACAACTCTTTTTGGGGGAGAGAATTCCAGGTATTTACTACCCTTTGGAAAATTTATTTGCATCTCATTCTTAAAAATTGCACAATACCAGGTTATAGTCCAATATGTTTTATTGGTAGAGGAATTGAGTTCCGGATTCCTGAGGTCATGTTGCAGTTGTATAAGACTCTGGTGCGGCTGCATCTGGAGTATTGTATGCAGTTTTGGTCGCCATACTATAGGAAGGATGTGGAGGCACTGGAACGGGTGCAGAGGAGGTTTACCAGGATGTTGCCTGGTATGGTAGGAAGATTGTATGAGGAAAGGCTGAGGCACTTGGGGCTGTTTTCATTGGAGAAAAGAAAAAGGTTTAGGGGCGACTTGATAGAGGTGTACAAGATGATTAAGGGTTCAGATAGGGTTGACCATGAGAACCTTTTTTCCACGTATGGAGTCAGCTATTACGAGGGGGCATAGCTTTAATTTAAGGGGTGGTAGGTATAGGACAGATGTTAGGGGTAGATTCTTTACTCAGCGAGTCGTGAGTTCATGGAATGCCCTGCCAGTAGCAGTGGTGGACTCTCCCTCTTTATGGGCATTTAAACGGGCATTGGATAGGCATATGGAGGATAGTGGGCTCGTGTAGGTTAGGTGGGCTTGGATCGGTGCAACATCGAGGCCCAAAGGGCCTGTACTGTGCTGTATTGTTCTCTGTTCTGTGTTTCTATGTTCTATGTTTCAGAGCTCTAGCTTTCACAGCACTGCACCTTCATTAGGTAGCTGTGCAGTATAAGATCGTAAGACACAGGATTTATAGCAAAAATTTACAATGTGATGTAACTGAAATTATACATTGAAAAAGACCTGGATTGTTTGTTAAGGCTCTTATCTTTTAGAATGCCCATGTTAGTTTCAGTTCTTAACTGAGTTATCATTCTTAGCTGAGTATCCACTTATTCTGTAATTATGTCTCTGACTTTCAGACTCCCCCCACAAATGGTTAAATCTTCTTCACATGTAAGCTGTCATGTCCCAACAGAAACTCGCTTGGTTCAATAACATTTCTCCTCATTTTTCTAAACTCTGAATACAGGCTTATACTGTTTAACTATTCTTTATAAATGTGACCCTTCATGCCAGGAATCAGCCTGGTGAATCTCTTCTGAACTGCCTTCAGTGCCACTAAATCCTCTCTTAAATATGGTGATCAGAACTCTGCACTGTAATCCAAACGGCGCCTCTTCAACATTCTGTACAGATGTAACAAGATTTCCCTAATTTGAAATGCAAACTTCTTAGCAATAAAGGTGTCAATTTCATTTGCCATGCTGCATCTGCATGCTGACCTTTATATTTCATATATAAGAACAGCCAGATCCCTTTGCACTGCACCTTTTGGAGACTCTATCTATTTAAAGAATAGTTTGCCTTCTAATACTTTCTCCCAAAATGCATGTCCTCTCACTTTCCTAAATTAAACTCCACCTGCCAGGTTTATGTGTACTCACAAAATTATATCCCCTTAAAGATTCCCAATGTCCTCATCTCAACATGCCCTTCCACCTATTTTTATATTGTCAGAAAATTTGGATATATTAACATAAAACATAGAACATTACAGCGCAGTACAGGCCCTTCGGCCCTCGATGTTGCGCCGCCCTGTCATACTAATCTGAAGCCCATTCCATGTACGTCCATATGCCTGTCCAATGATGACTTAAATGCACTTAAACTTGGCAAATCTACTACCGTTGCAGGCAAAGCATTCTATATCCTTACTACTCTCTGAGTAAAGAAACTACCTCTGACATCTGTCTTATACCTATCTCCCCTCGCTTTAAAGTTGTGAACCCTCGTGTTTGCCGTCCCCATACTTGGAAAAAAGTTCTCCCTGTCCACCCTATCTAACCCTCTGATTATCTTGTATGTCTCTATTAAGTCATCTCTCAACCTTCTTCTCTCTAATGAGAACAGCCTCAATGCCCTCAGCCCTTCCTCATAAGACATTCCTTCCATACCAGGCAATCTCCTCTGCACCCTTTCCAAAACTTCCACATCCTTCTTATAATGCGCTGACCAGAACTGTACCCAATACTCCAAGTGTGGCCGTACCAGAGCTTTGTACAGCTGCAGCATAACCTCCTGGTCTGGAACTCAATCCCTCTATTAATAAAGGCCAAAACACTGTATGCCTTCTTAACAACCCTGTCAATCTGGGTGGCAAATTTCAGGGATCTGTGACATAGACACTGAGATCTCTCTGCTTATCTGCACTCCCGAGAATCTTACCACTAGCCCAGTGCTTTGCATTCCGATTACTCCGTCCAAAGTGTATCACCTCACATTTGTCCACATTAAACTCCATTTGCCACCTCTCAGCCCAGCTCTGCATCCTATCTATGTCTCTCTGCAACCAACTACATCCTTCGTCACTATCCACAACTCCACCAACCTTAGTGTCGTCCGTAAATTTACTAACCCACCCTTCTAAGCCCTCATCCAGATCATTTATAAAAATGACGAACAGCAGTGGACCCAACACCGACCCTTACGGTATGCCGCTAGTAACTGGACACCAAGATGAACATATTCCATCAACTACAACCCTCTGTTTTCTTTCAGCAAGCTAATTACTGATCCAAACTGCTATGTCTCCCACAATCCCATTCCTCCATATTTTGTATAATAGCCCACTGTGGAGAACCTTCTCGAACGCCTTGCTGAAATCCATTTACACCACATCAACCGGTTTACTCTCATCTACCTGTTTGGCCACTTTGTCAAAAAACTCAATAAGATTCGTTAGGCACGACCTACCCTTCACAAAACTGTGCTGACTGTCCCTGATCAGATTATTCTTTTCTAGGATTATTCTTATAAGTCCTATCTCTTATAACCTTTTCCAACACTTTACCAACAACTGAAGTGAGACTCACTGGTCTGTAATCACCAGGGTAGTCTCTACTACCCTTTTTGAACAAGGGAACCACATTTGCTATCCTCCAGTCCTCAGGCACAATTCCTGTAGACAATGATGATTTGAAGATCAATGCCAAAGGCTCGGCAATCTCTTCCCTTGCTTCCCAGAGAATTCTAGGATAGATCCCATCTGGCCCAGGGGACTTGTCTATTTTCACATTGCACCATATTATCTTCTCCAATTAGAATCATAGAACCCCTCCCATGTGTGGAAACAGGCCATTAGGCCCAACAAGTCCACACCGACACTCTGAATAGTAACTGACCCAGACCCATTCACCTAGCCTACAACTCTACATTCCCTGACTAATGCCCCTAACCTACACATCCCTGAACAATATGTGGCCAATTCACCTGACCTGCACATCTTTGATTAATATAGATAGTTGACAATTGAGGCCTTTGGACTGATTCTTGTTGCATTCCACTACTTACATCTTTCCAAGCTAAAGAAAGACTCACAGTTCCAACTTTCTTTCTTTCAATGTATTAAGCAATTATCAATCCATACTGGTACATTACCCCAATATTGTGTGCTCTGATCCTACACACTAACCTTTTATGTGGCACCATTTCAAATGCATTCGGGAAACATAAAGGGGAACTGGTAGGTATAGAATTTTGTCAACTCTGCTTGCTACATTCTCAAAGAGCTCCAGCAAATTTGCCAAATGTGGTGTTCACTTACTCAGAACTATTATTGACTCTATTTGATTGCATTAAACTTTTCTAAATGTTTTTTCTACATTTCTAAATGCTTTTTCTTCCATAATAGATTAATACTCCTGTTATGAGAGCGAGATTGCCTTCTACCTAATTTTAGGTAATGAAGCCAGGTAACGAATTAAAGCATCAGCTGCGTGGTGGGGTATTTGGCAGATAGCAATGGTAATTCCATTAGATTCAAGGCTGTTATGGAAAAGGACAAAATGGGCCTGAAATCAAAGTTCTCAACTCGGTTAACACTGATTTTTATAAGACCAGCTATGACTGGCCAGACTAGGCTGGGAACAGATACTTTTGGGTAAATATGTCTCAGAACCATGGGGTGCATTCAAAAAGGAAATATGGAGAGTACAAAGTCAACATGTTCCAACAAACAAAGGGGTGGGACCATCAAATCCTGTGAACCTAGATAGCGAAGAACATATAGCACTGAGTTAAGAAAAAAAGGGAGGCTTATAGCAGATGCCAAAAGCTCAAAACAATCTAAGCTCCAGAGGAGAATAAAATGTGCAAAAGAGAGTTTCAGTTGTGAAAAGAGATTGGACAGACTGGAGTTGTTTTCCTTACAGTCGAGGGGATTGAGAGAGGGCATATTTGAGGGCAAGGATAGGTAGTTAAAAAGAAATTTTCCCCTTGATTAGATTTAGTGGAATTGAGGAAAACATCTTTTCACCCAGGGGATGTTGGGAATTTGGAACTTACTATCTGTAAGGTAGCAGAGACAGAAACTCTCAGAACATTTAAGTAGTATTTAGGTCTGTATTGCATAGTGTTGGAAAGGGGATTAGAATAGTTATATGTTTGTTTTTGACTGGTGCAGACACGATAGGTCAGAGGGTCTTTATCAGTGCTGTCGATCTCTTTGACTCTATGACTATTAGTTGAAATCTCCTAATATTGTTACCCTATTACTTGCACACTTCACTGAAATTTGCCAACATATCTGCTCTTCTTTTTCTCTTAGATTATTAGGGGGCCGATAGTACACTCCCAGCAATGTGATCTCACCTTATTGGCTTTTACATTCTACCCATATGGCTTCATTTGAGGAGTCTTCAAAGATCCCTGGCACCAGGGATTGAGACTGTTTGAAAATCTTTTCTCCCATTAGTACCTTGCTTATTTGTTATCTTCAGGATATTTATAATGTTGTCCATGAAGGCCAATGCAAAATATTGGTTTAAATTATGCCATTTCTCTGTTAGTAGTTCTATAGTTGTGTCTTCGAAGGGCCCCATGCTTACTTTAGATATTCTTTATTTTTACACCGATAGAACCTCTCCTTGTTGTTTTTATGTCTTGCCAATTTACTTTCATAATTGATTTTCTTTCTCTTTATAGCTCTTTAGTCATCCACTGCTAGTTCATAAAAAAAGAGTTCACAATCCTCTTGCTTACCACTAGTTTTTGCTGCTTT
This sequence comes from Chiloscyllium punctatum, assembly GCF_047496795.1. NCBI lineage: Eukaryota > Metazoa > Chordata > Chondrichthyes > Orectolobiformes > Hemiscylliidae > Chiloscyllium > Chiloscyllium punctatum. Next base: position 39,772,465 of record NC_092779.1, read on the forward strand.
GTATGCTTAATTTTTGATTGGATAATCTCCTTGACCACCTTTGCTACCAACAAGCTAGGGGCCAGCAGTCATGCCAGCATTAGTTAAGAATGAGGCACTGGAGGAGGCCATTTGACCCCTTGAATCTATTCCACCATTCAGTAGGATCATGGCTGATCTGACATCTGATTCCTCACATCCACTTTCCTGCATTTTCCCTCTAACCCTTGATTCTCTACTGGTCCAAAATCAATCCATCTCAGAATTAAATATACACAAGGATTCTGCGCCATAGCTCTTTGTGGCAAGGAATTCCAAATACTCTCAATCCTCCAGGAGAAGGAATTCCTCCTCACCTCTGTCTGAAAATAACACCTCTTTATTCTCTCTGCGTTTAATCAAACCCTTTAAGAATTCCATATGTTTCAATGAGATAATCTCTCTCATTCTTCAAAATGCTAGCGGGTAGACTTCTAACCTGTTTAGCCTTTGCTCATAAAATAATCCCTCCATAAGATAAGACCATGAGATATAGGAGCAGAATTAGGCTATTTTGCCCATCAAGCCTGCTCCACCATTTGATCACAGTAAAAGTGTGGCACTGGAAAAACACATCAGGTCAGGCAGCATCTGAGGAGCAGAGGAGCTTTTGGGCAAGCCCTTCATCAGGAATGTGGAGGGGGAAGGAGGCTGAGAGGTAAATGAGGGGTGGGAGTGGGGCTGAGGAGAAGGTAGGTGGATGCAGGTGGGAGGTGATTGTGATTATGTGGTTGGGGAGGATGGGAAAGATAGGTGGGAAGGAAGACGGATAGATCAAGAGGCTGGTGCTGAATTGGAGGTTTGGATGAAGTGGGATGGAGGGAAGATTTGGAAACTGGTGAAGGCAATGTTGATGCCATGTGGTTGTAGGTCCCAAGGTGGAAGATGAAGCGTTCTTCCTCCAGTTGGTTGGTGGCTTTGATTGGCAATGGAAGAGGCCCAGAATTTGCATGTCCTTGGAGGAGTTGGAGTGGTTGGCCACAGGGCGATGGAGTGATTTGGTGCATGCAGACCAGAAATGTTCCCTGAACCACTCTGTCAGTTAGTGTGCTGTCTCCCCGATGTAAATGAGATCACATTCAAGGGCAACAAATGCAGTAGATGAGATGTGGCGATGTGCAGGCAAGTCTCCGCTGGATTTGGAATTATCCTTTAGGGCCTTAGATGGAGGTGAGGGGGGAGGTTTGGTCACAGGTGTTTGATATGTTTCTCAACCTCGATTTCCTGCCTTCTTCCCATAAACCTTGATCCTTTTATTAATCAAGAACCTGTCTATCTATGTTTTAAATAGACTCAATTACTTTGCCTCCATAACCTTCTATTGCAATGAGTTTCATCGATTCACCACCCTTTGGTGAATTCCATCTCATCTCAGTTCTAAAGAGTCATTCCTTCAGTCTGAGGGTGTGGCTTAAGGTCCTAGACTCTCCTTTTAGTGTAAACACCTTCTTCGCATCCATTCTTTCCTTGCCTCTCAGTATTCTGTAGTTTCAATGAAATTCCCCCTCATCCTTCTAAGCTCCATTGAGTACTGACCCAGAGTCCTCAACCATTACTTATATGACAACCCTTCACCCCCAGGATTATTCTAGTGTACCTCCTCTGGACACCCCTCCAATGCACCAGCATATCCTTAGGTCTGTGGCCCAAAGCTGCTCACCATGTTCCAGCATCAGTGGTACATCTCCGCTCTTGTACTCCCACCCTTTTGAAATGAATGCTCATGTTGTATTTGCCTTCCTAATTGCCAACTGAACCTGAATGTTAACCCCCCAAGAGAATCCTGAATGAAAACTCATAAATCTCTTTGTGCTTTAGATTTCTGAAGCCCTTCCCCACTGAGAAAAGTGACTGCATCTTTAGTCTTCCTGCCAAAGTGCATAACTTTATGTTTCCACATTGTATTCCATCTCCCATGTCTTTGCCCACTCTCCTTGCATATCCAAGTCCTTCTGTATTATGAGGAGAAAGTGAGGACTGCAGATGCTGGAGATCAGAGCTAAAAATGTATTGCTGGAAAAGCGCAGCATGTCAGGCAGCATCCAAGCAGCAGGAGAATCGACGTTTCGGGCATGAGCCCTTCTTCAGGAATGAGGAAAGTGTGTCCAGCAGGCTAAGATAAAAGAGGAGGGACTTGGGGGAGGGGCGTTTTAAATGCGATAGGTGGAAGGAGGTCAAGGTGAGGGTGATAGGCCGGAGTGGTGGTGGGGGCGGAGAGGTCAGGAAGAAGACTGCAGGTTAGGAAGGTGGTGCTGAGTTCGAGGGATCTGACTGAGACAAGGTGGGGGGAGGGGAAATGAGGAAACTGGAGAAATCTGAGTTCATCCCTTGTGGTTGGAGGGTTCCTAGGCGGAAGATGAGGCGCTCTTCCTCCAGCCGTCATGTTGCTATGGTCTGGCGATGGAGGAGTCCAAGGACCTGCATGTCCTTGGTGGAGTGGGAGGGGGAGTTGAAGTGTTGAGCCACGGGGTGGTTGGGTTGGTTGGACCGGGTGTCCCAGAGGTGTTCTCTGAAACGTTCTGCAAGTAGGTGGCCTGTCACCCCAATATAGAGGAGGCCACATCGGGTGCAGCGGATGCAATAAATGATGTGTGTGGAGGTGCAGGTGAATTTGTGGCGAATTTGGGAATATGGGATGGTGTTTTTACAGGGGGCAGGGCGGGAGGAGGTGTAGTCTAGGTAGCTGTGGGAGTCGGTCGGTTTATAGTAAATGTCCATGTTGATTTGGTCGCCCGAGATAGAAATAGAAAGGTCTAGGAAGGGGAGGGAGGAGTCTGAGACGGTCCAGGTAAATTTGAGGTCGGGGTGGAAGATATTGGACGAGGAAGGTGTCCCACGAGGAGGTTGAACAGTTCATCCACTTTACCAACAAGAATGAGCAACAACATGAATAATTGTGGTCTCAACACTGACCCTTGCAGAACTCCGCTAGTCTCCAGCTGCCATCCTGAAAAGATTCCAACTTCTGCCAGTCAGCTAATTCATGCCAGTACTTTGCTGCTAACACTGTTGGCTGTGCTTTGTGTACCTTGTTTGTTACCTCTTCAAAGAATTCTAATAGGTTCCCATCAAAATTCCAGGTACCAACCCATGCTGCAAGTTCAACCATCTTATTCTGGATGCTCCTGGCATTGAAGTACACACATTTCAAATCAGCATCCTGATTGCTGGTGCCCTTTCGTGACCTTGTAAACCTACCTTCAATGTCCTGCACACTAGAACTACAATTCAGGTTAGAGTCAACATTAGAGTGGTGCTGGAAAAACTCAGCAGGTCAGGCAGCAACCGAGGAGCAGGAAAATCTATGTTTCAGCCAAAAGCCCTTCATCAGGAACTTTTTGCCTGAAACATAGATTTTCCTGCTCCTGCTGTGCATTTCCAGCACCACTCTAATCTTATCTCCAGAAACTGCAGTCCTCACTTTCGCCCTGCTGTGAAATGCTGACTAGCAGCTGAAATGAGAGAGAGTAAAACAGCATTGGGTGCCATAACAGTACAATGGTGATCCAGAACAATGGAGTTAGCCTTTTCCAGCATGGTAGCAGTAGCAGCGACGACGTGGAGGCAGGCTGGCAGGCCACAGGTGATAACTGAGAGGCGTAATTGGCCACTGGGTATTTCAGATCGCCGTGGTTTGGGGCGAGGACTCTGCTGGCAAAACCCTTGCATTTCTTAACATAGAGGAAGAAAGGCTTACGATAATTGGGTAAGCCCAAGGCCAGGGCCTGTGTCAGAATAGTCCAGAGTTCCTCAGACGCTTGCAGTCACTGGGGGTCCAATCAACAGAACGAGGCTGACCCTTAAGGGTAACCTGATGCGAAATCACACTGATATTCAGGCACCCATTGGCAGCAGTGGTTCACCATGCCAAGAAAGGACAGCATCTCCTGTTGTGTGGAGGCTCGCGGGGCACTGAGAATAGTAAAAACATGATCAGGACCCAGGTGATGGGTATCGTTCTCTAGGATGCAGCCTAGACACTATATGGAGGTCTGATATAATTGTAGCTTGGCAGCAGAAACGTGATGCCCACAGGAAGCTAAGTGGATCATCAAGGTCACAGAGCTCCGCAAACAGTCCATGTGGGACCACCAAGTGACGAGGAGGTCATCAGCATATTACAACACAGTGCTACCACTTGGCAGAGAGAGCTGAGACAGATCCCTTTGCAACTGCCGCAGCATGCAATGCCGAGCTGTCTGTACAGCCCTGAAGAAGACGGGTCCAGATGAATTATTGGCTCCTGTAGGTGAAGGCAAAGAGATCCTGGCTGTTCTCATGCAGTGGAAAGGGGAAACCTTCTGAGAAGAGGTCTATGACATTGTAACAAGCTGAATCAGGGCTAACAAGGAAAAGATGTCATTGGTATCAGGGATGACTGGTGCCATGGGAATAACAATCTGATTTACGGCACACCAAATCTTTAGCAAACTGCCACTCATTGTTCCTGCCGGGTTTGAGAATAGGTTAAATAGGATATAGATGCTTCAGACAGGACAGGGAGGGAAGTAAAAGGGGCGGTGGACTTGCATTGCTGATCAGGGATGATATCACGGCTATGTTAAAGGAGGACACTGTGGAGGTCTCTATGTAGTAAGGCATTATGGGTGGAGCTGAGAAATAAGAAGGGTGCAGTTACATTGTTGGGGCTGTATTACAGACCTCCCAATAGTGAGCATGACGTAGAAGAACAAATAGGTAAACAGATTATGGAAAGATGTAAAGGCAACAGGGTGGTGGTGATGGGAGATTTTAATTTTCCCAACATTGACTGGGATACACATAGTGTCAGGAATCTGAATGGGGCAGAATTTGTAAGGAGCGTCCAGGAAACCTTTCTAGAGCAGTATGTCAATGGTCCGACAAGGGAAGGGGCCATATTGGACCTGGTATTGGGGAATGACCTAGGCCAGGTGATAGAAGTTGCGGTGGGGGATTTCTTGGGGAATAGTGACCACAATTCTGTACGTTTTAGAATACTCATAGACAAAAATGAGAATAGTCCTAAGGGAAGAGTACTAAACTGGGTCAAGGAGAAAGTGAGGACTGCAGATGCTGGAGATCAGAGCTGAAAATGTGTTGCTGGAAAAGTGCCCGAAACATCGATTCGCCTGTTCCTTGGATGCTGCCTGACCTGCTGTGCTTTTCCAGCAACACATTTTCAGCTCTAAACTGGGCCAAGGCCAATTATATCAAAATTAGGCAGGAGCTGGGAAATGTGGTTTGGACACAGCTATTTGAAGGGAAGTCCACATTTGATATGTGGGAGGCTTTCAAAGATAGTGCAGGATAGGCATGTCCCTTTGAAAATAAGGGATAGGAAAGGCAAGATTTATGAACCATGAATGACAGGAGAAATCGTGCAACTAGCCAAGAGGAAAAGGGAAGCATACATAAGGTCCAGGCAGCTAAGAACAGAACAGGCCTGGAGGAATATCGGGAGAGTAGGACCATTCTTAAATGAGGAATCAAGCGGGATAAAAGGGGTCATGAAATAGCTTTAGTGAGCAGAATTAAGGAGAATCCCAAAGCCTTTTATTCTTATATAAGAAGTAAGCAGGTAAGTAGAGAAAGGATTGGTCCACTAAAGGATAATGAAGGAAGGCTGTGTCGATCCTGAGAAAATAGGTGAAATTCTCAATGATTACTTTGCATCAGTGTTCACTAAGGAACGGAAGGTGATTAATGCTGAGATTGGAGGTAGAAGTTTGATTAGTCTGGATCATGTTGACATAAGTAGGGAAGATGTGTTGGGTAGGCTAGAGGTTATTAAGGTGGACAAATCCCCAGGACCGGATGTGATCTATCCCAGGTTGCTGAGGGAGGTGAGAGAGGAAATAGCTGGGGCCCTGACAAATATTTTTGTAGCATCCATAAACACAGGTGAGGTGCTGGAGGACTGGAGTGTTGCTCAATTTGTCCCCCTGTACAAGAAGGGGAGTAGGGATATTCCAGGTAACTACAGACCAGTGAGCCTGACGTCAGTAGTGGGAAAGTTGCTGGAGAAGGTAGTGAGGGATAAAATCTATTTATATTTGGAAAAGAATGGGCTTATCAGTGATAGGCAACATAGTTTTGTGCGGGGTAGATCGTGCCTTACCAACTTGATAGAGTTCTTTGAGGAAGTGACCAAGTTGATAGATGAAGGAAGGGCTGTAGATGTCATATACACAGACTTTAGTAAGGCGTTTGATAGGATTCTCCATGGTAAACTAATGGAGAAAGTGAAGGGTGCACATGGTGTGCAGTGTGTTCTAGCTAGGTGGATAAAGAACTGGTTGAGCAACAGGAGACAGAGAGTAGTGGTTGAAGGGAGTTTCTCGAAATGGAGAAAGGTGACCAGTGGTGTTCCACAGGGATCAGTGCTGGGGCCACTGTTGTTTGTGATATACATAAATGATCTGGAAGAGGGCACTGTTGGTCTGATCAGTAGGTTTTCAGATGACACAAAGATTGGTGAAGTAGCAAAAAGCATAGGGCACTGTAAAAGAATATAGGAGAATATAGATAGACTGGAAAGTTGGGCAGAGAAGTGGCAGATGGAGTTCAATCCAGACAAATGTGAGGTGATGCATTTTGGGAAGTCTAATTCTAGAGCGAATTATACAGTAAACGGAAGAGCCTTGGGAAAAGTTGATGGGCAGAGAGATCTGGGAGTGCAGGTCCATTGTACCCTGAAGGTTGCTGCACAGGTGGATAGAGTGGTCAAGAAGACATATGGTATGCTTGCCTTCATTGGATGGGGTATTGAGTATAAGAGCTGACAGGTCAGGTTAAAATTGTTCAAGACATTGGTTCAGCCGCATCTAGAATACTGTACAGTTCTGGTCACCACATTACCAAAAGGATGTGGATACTTTGGAATGGATGCAGAGAAGGTTTATGAGGATGTTGCCTGGTATGGAAGGGGAGGTTGAAGAGAGGTTGAGTAGGTTAGGATTGTTTTCATTAGAAAAAAAGGAGATTGAGGGGGTACCTGATTGAGGTCTACAAAATCACGGAGGATGTTAGATTAGATTACTTACAGTGTGGAAACAGGCCCTTCAGCCCAACAAGTCCACACCGACGCGTAACCTACCCAGACCCATTTCCCTACATTTACCCCTGAACCTAACACTATGGGCAATTTAGTATGGCCAATTCACCTGACCTGCACATTTTTGGACTATGGGAGGAAACCGGAGCACCCAGAGGAAACCCACGCAGACACGGGGAGAATGTGCAAACTCCACACAGTCAGTCGCCTGAAGCGGGAATTGAACCCGGGTCTCTGGCACTGTGAGGCAACAGTGCTAACCACTGCGCCACCATGCCACCCACTATAGACAGAGTAGATTGAGATAAGCGTTTTCTCAGGGTGAGGGATTCAATAACGAGAGGTCATGCTTTCAAGGTGAGAGATGAAAAGAGTAAGGGGGGTATACGCGGCAAGTATTTTACACATAGGTGCCTGGAACACATTGCCAGCAGAAGTAGTAGAAGAAGGCACAGTAGATTCATTTCCGGTGCATCTGGACAGATGCATGAGTAGGTGGGGAGCAGCGGGATGCTTAGGAATTGGGCGACAGGTTTAGACAGTGTGTTTGGATCGCCTCAGGCTTGGAGGGCCAAAGGGCCTGTTCCTGGGTTGTAATTTTTCTTTGTTCTTTAAAATGGGAGTATTACAGGGACTTTGAGTAGGATGCAACAGCCTCTGAGAGAGCAGAGCATCAATAACAGGCTGAATGCCTATTTTAGTATTAGGAGACAATTTATATTGATGCACACAGGGAGGACTGCACCAGGATGGACAGTGGAGGAGAAAGCACCAACCCCACATGATTTTTATTGAGTGCCCACAGGGAAGAGAGGATGGATGTTAGGAGCAGTGGGGACATATATTCATGGGGAGAGGGTGGCTGATACCGGAGAAAAATTAGCAGCGAATAGGCAAATGGGAGCCAGATGCAACCGGCCTCATCAAACAATACAGTACTCTGAAAGCTCCCACAATGGATTCACCACAGGACAAAGATTGAATCATAAAGCCAATTTCCTCAAGCCGATGTGGGGACTTAACAGATACTGTGACGTGGGGCACTGAGGTGGGACCCATCGCGAACAAAGGTGATTGTACAGTATCAAATTGGATGGAAGCACCTAGCCCATGGGACCGAAATAAACTTACCAATTGAACTGCAGTGAACCTGACTGACCTAAGCAAGGGGCTGCGGGGCTTACATATAAGTCAGGGACTGGACAGTGAGTAAAAAGGGCCAAACAATGGGTGGTTGTGGGAGAGCGGGATGTAAGGAGTAGGTAATTGAGAAAGCTTAAGCAGGGTTCAGTACTTCCTTCTAGATCCTCTATCAGGTGGCGCAGGAGAGGTTCAACAGGGTTGTTCTGTAGTTGCCAGCAGTACAATACATCCTGTGTCACAGGGTCAGAGCACTGCATCAGCAAATTCAGAATCTGTGTCAGGACCTGAATGATCAGGGGCGGCACGGTGGCACAGTGGTTAGCACTGCTGCCTCACAGCGCCAGAGACCCAGGTTCAATTCCCACCTCAGGCGACTAACTGTGTGGAGTTTGCACGTTCTCCCCGTGTCAGTGTGGGTTTTCTCCGGATGCTCCGGTTTCCTCCCAGAGTCCAAAGATGTGCAGGTCAGGTGAATTGGCCATGCTAAATTGCCTGTAGTGTTTGGTAAGGGGTAAATGTAGGGGTATGGGTGGGTTGCGCTTCGGCGGGGCGGTGTGGACTTGTTGGGCCGAAGGGCCTGTTTCCACACTGTAAGTAATCTAATCTAATCAGGGAGCTCCAAGAACAGGCCCTGATCAGAACAGTGGATCAAAGCATTGAATTTACACAGGGCTTGGTGACCCAGCAGGCAAACGGTGAATTCTTGGCAATGACAAATGACTCCTCCACTTGGAGCTGATCTATCTGAATGGGAACAGATTAGAAGAGTGATTCTACTGTGGGAATTCTGGCTATACCGATGGTGAAGACAGTTTCACTGCCTAAAGGAAGTTCCACAGAAAGGGGGTACAGATGAAATGGTTGCGCTGGAGTTGACTAAAAGCTTAACACGCTCCCCCTGAACATCACTTTCCATCATTGGGTCTTCGAGGGGAGAAGATGATAACTGGATCAAGGCAGCCTGTCCTGATAACCCCTCTGGAAGGGGTCCGTGAGTGTAAAAGTTGGGCCATGCACAAAGGGCTGAATTCCTGCAGTTGCAGGAGCAGCAGCCCTCTGCATCCGACAGTCAGTAAACCCAATGACCCTTCCGACGACACTAACAGCAAATGCCACTTCTTGGACCGAACCTGCCCCTACCAACATCCCCTGCCCACACCCGGCACCCCACCCCCCCATCTGACTGAGGTGGGTAATACCTTCAGGGCCTTTTATTATAAGATTGGTGATATTGGACAAAATAGACCTTGGGACCCTCTGCCCTCTTATTGAATAGACTTGTCAGCCCACAGTACTGAGGGAGGTAACTACAGCCCCCAATTCTGCTGTTGCCAGGTGAGATTGGTAAGCTTGAAAGCCTGAGCTATCTGCAGCTCAACACAAATTAAGAGTCTGTACCACCAAAAGATCGATTCCTTCCAGAGGCACTCCCACGGATGATTCCCACGTGTCATCCCCTCCCAAAATCAGCAAGAGGTTCCCCTTTCTTTTGAAGGCATCAAATGACCATCTGAAAGTCACTCTACTGCCTGGCCCTGTTTGAGATGGCCTGCACAGCTCTATTCTGGAGCCACTCATCCTGGGGGATAATTCCCTTACCCCGCTGCTTCTCTGTGGTTTCCTCAATCCAATCACCATTTTCCTGGCTGGGACTGAAAAAGAATTCTTAACAGCCACCTAGGAGGTGCAATATGCAATTTTGAGTAGAAGAAAAACATCCCTAGTTAAAGGGATAATAAATTTGGCAGGTTTGGACCAGCCAGCCAGTGATGTCTTCCTCAGTGGGTTAGGCTCCTCCTTGAGCATGCTTGTAACTTTAAAAGGGGGATAAGCTTCAGGACAACTATTGCTGACCATCAATCGGAGCAGTTGGGTGATGGGAGGGGTGGAACTAGAAGGTTTGTTTGCATCAGAGGTGGCGGAGAGCATCCCAGATGCCATAATCAGTGATGCATTTTCGTCCGACTGCGAGTCTACATCATAATGGGTTGGGTAGAATCAGGTGGGACTGTAGGCAGGCCAGTTGTATGGACTATATATCCTGGTCATGTGGAGGTTGAAGTGGCCAGGGCTGCTGTTGTTGCACAGCCACTACCAGCAGGATTTTAGCTGTAACTGTATCCTCCTGAGATTCAAGCCAGGGATATAGCCCCATTGAGGCACTGAAAAGTGCCTCCTTCTGTGCACCAGAATCTTTCTTTGGTTTAGATTTGGGAGGTTGACGATGCTTAGCAACCTCTAGCTATTTAACAAAGCAATGCACCGTATAACATTTATCCCAATTGGGTTAGCCACCTCCTTCCTGAGTAATTTCTTGCCATTCCTTAATTTTACTGAAGTCAAAAGGTCAACAGTCCTGGGACCATCCATAAAGATCACCACAAAAAGGAATGATATATCCGGAATCTCGTGTTTCAAGGAGCACTGTATTCACTAGTGATCGCGGTGGAACAATGGGGTCTCCTACTTGTTGCCATGATCTTATCACCTTACAATGTCTTTGTTTTGTTCACTTTTCCATCTTTGGGCCATCTTCTGGGCGCCTCACATCCACATTCACAGAGTTGATTTTCCATTTCCATAATCTACAAAGAGATGTCAACTGACAAGGAAGGAAAAGGAGAGAAAAGAGACTGCTATCTGCACCCACACATACTAATATGCTATAAGCACTCACCAGTGTTTCTCTTCCATCCACAAGGTCTCAAAATCTTGAACTTCTTTCAATTGGGTAGCTACCATTTCTTCGTCTCTCTCACTGTCCTGGTAAGTTTAATCTTCTCTGTGATCTTGCCTCAACCTTTCAGTGGTCTTGGTCACCAGCTGGACACCAGACAGTCTCTACACTTCCCTTCCATGAAGGGAGCATTTACGCCCAGTCCCCCTTTCAGCTAGGACTGTCACGTGCACTGTTTCCACTGTTTCCTCCTATTTTTCTTTTTTTGGATCCTGTATTAATTAGGATATTGCCTGACTACACCAGATTCTGTCTAGGAAGTTACTTAGCTTGAGACTTTGAGTCTTGTTTCAAGAAGCTTTATTTCTCGTGAATTCATGGAGAGGTTGCCTCAGTCAGCACTGTCGAACACCACCCTCTTGAGCTGAACAGTCAGTCTATACTTATACAATCATACAAACAACTTTGTTTACATTTCTGCACTTTACAATAATTCAGGATAAAGATAAGCACGGTACAACTATCACCTTGTTGCTCAAGGGCAGTGAAGCTAACGAGCTCAAGAAGCACCCCCACTAACGAACTTATGATGTACTTCTATGTTTCATCACATTATAATTACACAACCTCAGTCTTTATTTGCAGCAGTATTTTCCAACTAAAGCAAGAGACTGAGAGCCAAGCTACCTTGGTCAAGTATCCCATCATGCAGCAGTATGCCAAGTTCTTACAACTTCCACATAAACAAGTGGTAAGCTGCTTTTCGCAGCTCGATAAATGCCCAATCTCTTGCATAGAGGACTTAGATGCAAATGTGACTGTTCTTCACAAAGCTGGACATTAGCCATGCATACTTGCAATTGTGGGATTTTCCAGAAGTATGCTAAAATTAATAACTACGGGTTTGTATCAATATACAAGGCTGATGATACAAATAAATGGCAGCCTGTGCAATTTTTCGGCAGACAGTGGAAAACATTTTACAAGGTCTACTACATTAAAGGCCCAATGGAGAGGAATAACAATAATGTATGCATCCCAGGTTTTGGCTAATGCAGAGCGTAAATACACCCAGATAGAGAAGGAAGCTTTGGCAGTCATATTTGGAATCTGGAAGTTCCACCAATACTGTTAGGATGTAAATTTGAAATAATAATGGACCATAAACACTTGCTAGGTCTACTTAAAGAGAACAAGGCAGTACCACCCCTAGCTTCAGGCCAAATTCAGCGATGGGCTCTAATAATAAGTACGTATAATTACAAGTTTGAACACCATTTGGGAGGCTAGGTAGCAAATGTGGATGCATTGAGCTGCCTCCTGCTGGCAGATACACCAGCAGTGGTACTGCCACTGGAAGAGTCTGTAATGGGTTTAGATTTTCTGGACACACACTTCGAATCATAGCTGACAACATTAGACTTTCAACACAAAATCTGGCCTTGACAAAACTGAAAAACTGTTTATGGGGGAAGCCAAAAGGCCATCACAACCAGAGTTGGAACCATTTTGGACTCAGAGTAACCAGATCACAGGAGAAGATGTCATATTATTTTGTGGAGCAAGAGTGATTGTAATGTGCAAAGATCACCACCACATACTGGATGAACTCCACCAGGTCATCCAGGGGTTTCCAAGATGAAGATGTTGGTGAGAAGTTAGGTCTGGAGGCCAGGATTGGATGCAGACATAACCCCATTGGTGGGGCAGTGCCAAAAGTGTCAAGGACAAAAATCATTGCCAGCACTTCCCCCCCACATTTGTGGGAATGGCCGGGTAAATCCTGAACTGGATACATGTTGACTTTGCAGGTCCTTTCATGGGCTCAGTGTTCTTAGTCATGTTGGATGCCCACTCAAAGTGTCTGGATGTGCATAGAATTTATTCATCAAACACTGGGACAATGATAGAAAAACTGTGCGCATATTTTGCAAAACATAGTTTCCTATAAGTATTGGTCACAGATAATAGGCCATCATTGATCAGCAGGGAATTTGAGTACTTCCTAAAGTTGAATGGTATCCGACATATAAGGACAGTTCCATACTGGCCATTATCCAATGGTCTGGCAGAAAGAGCAGTCCAAACATTGAAGACAAGGTTAAAGAAAAAGTCTATAGCTTCATGATAGACCAAGCTGGCCTGGTTCCTATTTTATTATAGGACCACTCCTCAAGTAACTAGAGGGATAGCTCCAGCAGATTTACTAATGGGGAGAAGACGCAGTACCAGGTTAAATGGGCCACTTAAAGAGACCTAGAGAGAGAACTAAGAAGAGCCAGGAGAGGACATAAGAAATCATTGGCAGGTAGGATCAAGGAAAATCCTGAAGCTTTCTATAGGTATTTCAGGAATAACAGAATGACAGAATGACTAGAGAAAGATTAGAGCCAATCAAGGACAGTAGTGGGAAGTTGTGTGAGGTGTTTGAGGAGATACAGGCTACTAGACTAAACAGGATTGACGTTCACAAGGAGGAACTGTTAGCAATTCTGGAAAGTGTGAAAATAGATAAATCCCTGGGCCGGATGGGATTTATCCTAGGATTCTGTGGGACGCCAGGGTGGAGATTGCAGAGCCTTTGGTTTTGATCTTTATTTTGTCTTTGTCAATACTAACAGGAATAGTGCCAGAAGACTGGAGGATAATAAATGTTGCCCACTTGATCAAGAAGGGCAGTAGAGACAACCCTGATAATTAAAGACCTCAAGCCTTACTTCGGTTGTGGGTAAAGTGTTGGGAAAAGTTATAAGAGATAGGATTTATAATCATCTAGAGAGAAATAGCTTGATTAGGGAGAGTCAACATGGTTTTATGAAGAGTAGGTTGTGCCTCACAAACCTTTAGAGTCCTTTGAGATGGTGACCAAACAGGTGGATGAGGGTAAAGGGGTTGATGTGGTGTATATGGATTTCAGTAAGGTGTTTGATAAGGTTCCCAGGGTAGACTATTGCAGAGAATACGGAGGCATGGGATTGAAGGTGATTTAGTGGTTTGGATCAGAAATTGGCTAGCTGAAAGAAGACACAGGGTGGTAGTTGATGGGAAATGTTCATCCTGCAGCTCAGTTACCAATGGTGTACTGCAAGCATCTGTTTTGGGTCCACTGTTGGTTGTCATTTATATAAATGACCTGGATGAGGGCGTAGAAGGATGGGTTAGTAAATTTGCGGATGACACTAAGGTTGGTGGAGGTATGAAAAGTGCCGAAGGATGTTGCAGGTTACAGAGGGACATAAATAGGCTGCAGAGCTGGGTTGAGAGGTTGCAAATGGAGCTTAATGCAGAAAAGTGTGAGGTGATCACTTTGGAAGGAGCAATAAGAATAAAAAGTACTGGGGTAATGAAAAGATTCTTGGTAGTGTAGATGAGCAGAGAGATCTCGGTGTCCATGTACATAGATTCCTGAAAGTTGCCACCTAGGTTCTTAGGGTTGTTAAGAAGGCATATGGTGTGTTAGCTTTTATTGGTAGAAGGATTGAGTTTCGGAGCCACAAGGTCATGCTGCAGGTGTACAAAACTCTGGTGCAGCTGCACTTGAAGTAATACGTACAGTTCTGATAGATGCATTATCAGAAGGATGTGGAAGCTTTAGAAAGGGTTCAGAGGAGATTTACTAGGATGTTGCCTGGTATGGAAGGAAGATCTTATGAGGAAAGGAAAGGATTTGAGGCTGTTATAAGAGAGAAGAAGGTTGAGAGATTACCTACTTGAGACATATAAGATAATCAGAGAGTTAGATAGGGTGGACAGTGAAAGCTTTTTTCCTTGGATTGTGATAGCGAGCATGAGGCAACATAGCTTTAAATTGAGAGGTGATAGATATAGGACAGATGTCAGATGAGTTCCTTCACTCAAAGAATAGTAGGGGTGTGGAACGCACTGCCTTAACAGGAGTGGACTCATCAACTTTAAGGGCATTTAAATTGTCATTGGATAAGCATATGGATGAAAAAGAGAGAGTGCAGGTTAGATGGATTTCAGATTGATTTCACAGGTTGGTGCAACATCGAGGTCCAAAGGGCCTATACTGTACGATAATGTTCTATGTTCTGCGTTCTAAATCTGATCCTCCTATTGACCTGGTGGAGAGTGTGAAATGGCATCAGGAATGATAATGCCTAATACAAGACTGCACTGAGCGAGATGAACCCTTTACCTCAGGGGACAAAGTTTAGTGTAACAGCCATGGGAATGGCCCTAGATGGACAAGAGGCATGGTCAATGCGATGTCAGGTCCACTGATGTAAAGTTCGAGTGACAATGCTGAATAAGCATGTGGACTATATAAATTTCAAACTTGTAAACACTGGGAGCAAAACATTCCCAGCTCTTTGACAGCGTTTCTGACTGTCCTGGAACCTGTGGGATCTCCCTGTCTGTCAATCGTCGAAGATACCTTGGAGTCTGAGATGGATACAGTGGATGTTGCCACCCTGAAACCTTTGCCACCTGAAGAAGAGAATACATTTCTTATGATTAGATTACTTACATTGTGGAAACAGGCCCTTCAGCCCAACAAGTCCACACCAACCCACCCAGACCCATTCCCCTGCACATTTTTGGATTGTGGGAGGAAACCGGAGCACCCGGAGGAAACCCACGCAGACACAGGGAGAATGTGCAAACTCCACGCAGTCAGTCGCCTGAGGTGGGAATTGAACCCGGGTCTCTGGCGCTGTGAGGCAGCAGTGCTAATCACTGTGCCACCGTGCTGATTCTCCAGGCGCAAGAAGTGAGGTACTCTGCATTACACGCTGCCAGTATCAGGAGCAGAGTTGGAGGAACCTGACTGACCCAGAGCTAAAATTCCCCAGGAGCAGCTACAGAGAAAAGAACTAGATGGGGAGGGTTGGCTTGATTGTGACAAAGTCAGTGGACTTCGTAGAAGATGGAGCTGCCTGGTTGGGGCTATTAATCTGACCCAGTCAGGGAGCCCTGACTGATAGATATAGAACATAAGAACATATAGAACATAGAACAGTACAGCACAAAACAGGCCCTTCAGCCCATGATGTTGTGCCGACCATTGATCCTTATGTAAGGTAAACCTAATGTACAAACTCTCAAATTTCTGTGACCATATGCATGTCCAGCAGTCTCTTAAATATCCCCAATGACCTCGCTTCCACAACTGCTGCTGGCAATGCATTCCATGCTCTCACAACTCTCTGCATAAAGAACCCTCCTCTGACATCCCCTCTATACTTTCCGCCAAATAGCTTAAAACTATGACCCATCGTGTTAACAATTTCTGCCCTGGGAAAAAGTCTCTGGCTATCAACTCTATCTATGCCTCTCATTATCTTGTATGCCTCAATTAAATCCCCTCTCTTCCTTCTTTTTTTCCAATGAAAACGGTCCGAGTTCAGTCAACCTCTCTTCATAAGATAAGCCCTCCATTCCAAGCAGCATCCTGGTAAACCTCCTCTGAACCCTCTCCAAAGCATCCACATCTTTCCTATAATAAGGGTGACCAGAACTGGACACAGTATTCCAAGTGCAGTCAAACCAAAATTTTATAGAACATAGAACATGGAAAGCTGCAACAAGATCTCACGGCTCTTAAACTCCGTCTCCCTGTTAATGAAAGCCAAAACACCATATGCTTTCTTAACAACCCTGTCCACTTGGGTGGCAATTTTAAGAGAACTATGTACCTGCACAACAAGATCCCGCTGTTCCTCCACACTGCCAAGAATCCTGTCTTTAATCCTGTACTCAACTTTTAAGTTCGACCTTCCAAAATGCATCACTTCACATTTACACAGGTTGAACTCCATCTGCCACCACTCAGCCCATCTCTGCATTTTGTCAATGTCACTCTGCAGCCTACAACAGTCCTCTATACTGTCAATGACATCTTGCTAACCCATCCTTCAATTTCCTCATCCAAGTCATTAATAAAAATTACAAAGAGTAGAGGCCCAAGAACAGAGCCCTGTGGAACACCACTCACCACTGACTTCCAGGCAGAATACTTTCCTTATGCCCGAAACGTCGATTCTCCTGCTCCTTGGATGCTGCCTGACCTGCTGTACTTTTCCAGCACACATTTTTCAGCTCTGATCTCCAGCATCTGCAGTCCTCACTTTCTCCAAGAGTACTTTCCTTCCACTACCACTCACTGTCTTCTGTCGACCAGCCAATTCTGTATCCAGACAGCTAAATTTCCCTGTATCCCATTCCTCCTGACCTTCTGAACGAGCCTACCATGGGGAACATTATCAAATGCCTTGCTGAAGTCCATATACACCACATCCACTGCTCGACCCTCATCAACTTGTTTAGTAACATCCTTAAAGAACTCAATAAGGTTTGTGAGGCATGACCTGCCCCTCACAAAGCCGTGCTGACTGCATTTAAGCAAGCCATGCTCTTCCAGATGGTCATAAATCCTATCCCTCAGAATCCTCTCTAACACCTTGCAGATGACAGACGTGAGACTGACTGGTCTGTAATTGCTGGGGATTTCCCCATTTCCTTTCTTGAAGAGAGGAATTACATATAAACAGGAATGTCAGACATCTTGTTCACTCTGAGAGCTGGCTCTGACGGGAGCTGGGTCGGTGTGAAGATCTGTCCACGTGTAAATAAAGGGTTGCTTGGTTGAATGGATGCCAGCCTCTGTGAAGTTATTTCAAGTCGTGTTTGATTCCATACCCCCTCACCACATGTTTAAGCATAAGCAAATCATCAACATTATGTAAGGCAGTGACCAGGGGAAGGCCAATCTTGGCTTGGCTAGGGTCACTTTCGCTATTGCTTTTTCTTTGACCTCCAGAATTATTTGAATGGTTATTTAAATTCATGCCTCAGTTTGGAGCTTTGCCAGGAGCTTCTGCTGCTGCATTATTTTTGTAATTAAAACTCAGAGCTACTTACATAGTTCCCTAACATCGTCTGTAATCTTATCTTTCATCAGTCTTCTTTCAATGATCCCCATTATGAAACCCTCTGGAGCCTTGTAACCTCAGTCATTAGTTCATAAAAGATCAATTTGATTGTTCAGTTGGGAATAGCCAATAATCTCAGTGATATTGCAATGGCCTTTCAACTGGATGTCTTTTTGTTTGATTCATGTGTTGTACCACCCCTGAGCACCACTGGTTGTGCGGTGTGTGAAATTTCTGCTTGACTCCCAGAAATTTTAATGTAGGTTTCACAAGCTTGTCTGTAAAGTGGGTCCCTTGACTGGAATCTGCAGGGGTATCCATAACCACAGTATCACTTCCTCTCTGTATCTAGTGATCTGTGTCTGCAGTGTACTTCCTGATCATAAGTGCTTTAATTCACTTAATGAATTGACCTATCATCACCAAGAAGTAAGCATTCTCCTTGCACTTAGATAAGGACCCTGTAAAGTCGATCTGCAAATTTTCCCAAGTGCCCTTGTGTCAAGGTTGGTTTTCCACGCAAATACCTTTCCTTGCGGTTATGTTGTGTACAAACACAATGTCAGTGACTATAACTTACCTCCTTCCTGGTCCATGCCTGGGCACCACATGAATACAATTCAAGTGCATGTAACATGTCTTCCTCATTCCTTGGATTTGTATCCCAGTGTAAATTTGTCTAATGCATCTGAATGCTGATATGTAGTCCATGATTGCATTTCACTCACCTTGGCCTGTACTGGTTTATGGTCTGTTCACTCACCTTGGCCTGTACTGGTTTATGGTCTGTTCACTCACCTTGGCCTGTACTGGTTTATGGTCTGTTCATTCACCTTGGCCTGGACTGGTTTATAGTCTGTTTACTCACCTTGGTCTGTACTGGTTTATGGTCTGTTCACTCACCTTGGTCTGTACTGGTTTATGGTCTGTTCATTCACCTAGGCCTGTACTGGTTTATGGTCTGTTCACTCTCCTTGGTCTGTACTGGTTTATGGTCTGGTGTCTGGGGTGCATATCAAATCAAGCATGAACTACACCTGGAGGACCATCAACTTGGTGAAAGTCACAATTTGGTCGGCCTGATGTTTTGAGGAATGCACCAAAAGTTGGGGCTACCACTGTAGAGGCACAATGAGGAATTAAAACTGTTTAAGGCCTTACTAGTATATTTGGGAGCTGGAAAATATAGAAACCATGGGGTAGTGTGTTACAAAGAATATATCTGTGCTGAATAATGTCAAGCTTCTGGAGTGATTATGGGGCTGCACCATCCAGGCAAAGGGGGAGCAAAAAAAAATTCAGGATCATTCAGGAGCAGAGACAGTTATATAAAAGTTACATGGAGATAGTTACTCCGAGAAATGAAGATACTTGGGTGACTGTTAGAAGGGGTAAGAAGCAGTCAATGCACAGATCCCCGGTGGCCATCACCCTCAATAACATGTATACCATTTTGGATACTGTTACGGGGGAGGGGGCGACTTACCCCATGGCACAGAGTCTGACCGTGTTGCTCAGAAGGGAAGGGGGGAGAGGAGCGCTCATTGGGGACTCAATAGTTAGGAGGACAGAAAAGAGGTTCTGTGGGAACGAGAGAGACCTGCGGTTGGTGCATTGCCTTCTAGGTGCCAGGGTATGTGATGTCTCAGATTGGTTTTTTTTGAGATCCTCGAGGGGGAGGGGGAACAGCCCCAAGTCGTGGTCCACATAGGCACTAACAACATAGGTAGAAAGAGGGATGGGGATTTAAGGAAGAAATTCAGGGAACAAAGGTGGAAGCTTAGAGCTAGAACAAAGAGAGATTGTTATCTCTGCTTTATTACCCGTACCACATGCTAACAAGGCGAGGAATAAGGAGAAAGCAGTTGAACATGTGGCTGCAGGGATGGTGCAGGAGAGAGGGTTTTGGATACCTGAATAATTGAGGGTCATTCTGGGGTAGGTGGGACCTCTACAAACTGGCCCTCTGCACCTGAACCAGAGGGGTACCAATATCCTTGGAGGGGTAGGGGTGATCTTTGCTAGTGCTCTTTGGGAGGGTTTAAACTAATTCAGTCGGGGGGTGGGAACCTGAGTTGCAGCTCCTGTGTTCAGGAGATTGAGACTAGTGAGGCCATGAGTAAGGTTTCAAGGTCTCAGGAGTATACTGGCAGGCAGGAAAGTGGTTTGATGTGTCTCTACGTCAATGCCAGGAACATCCTCAATAAGGTGAGTGAACTTGTAGCCTGGATTGGTACATGGGACTTCGATGTTGTGGCCATTTTGGAGACATGGATAGAGCAGGGACAGGAATGGTTGTTGCAGGTTCAGGGGTTTAAATGTTTCAGTAAGATTAAGGAACATGGTAAAAGAGGGTGAGTTGTGGCATTGTTAGTCAAAGACAGTATTACAGTGTCAGGATGTTTGATAAGGATGTGTCTACTGAGGTAGTATGGGCTGAGGTTAGAAACAGGAAAGGAGAGGCCACCCTGTTGGGAGTTTTCTATAGGCCTCCAAAAAGTTCCAGCAATGTAGAGGAAAGGATTGCAAAGATGATGATTCTGGATAGGAGCAAAAGTAACAGGGTAGTTGTTATGAGGGACTTAATTGTTTTAAATATTGACTGGAAATGCTATAGTTCGAATACTTTAGATGGGTCAGTTTTTGTCCAATGTGTGCAGGATGGTTTCCTGATATAGTTTCCTGATACAGGCCAACAGGAGGCGAGGCCACATTGGACTTGGTACTTGGGAATGAACCAGGCCAGGTGTTAGATTTGGAGGTAAGTGAACACTTTAGTGAAAGTGACCACAATTCAGTTACGTTTACTTTAGCAATGGAAAGGGATAGGGATAGGCAAGATTTATAGCTAGGGGAAAGGCAATTATGATGTGATTGGGTGAAATTTAGGATGCATAGGATGGGGAAAGAAACTGTGGGGGATAGGCACAATTGAGATGTGGATCTTAGTCAAGGAACAGCTACTGCGTGTCCTTGATAAGTATGTAACTGTCAAGCAAGGATGAAGTGGTCGAGCAAGGAAACTATGGTTTACTAAAGAAGTTGAATCTCTTGTCAAGAGGAAGAAGGAGGCTTATGTTAGGATGAGATGTGAAGGCTCAGTTAGGGTGCTTGAGAGGTAGCCAGGAAAGACCTAAAGAGAGAGCTAAAAAGAGCCAGAAGGGGACATGAGGAGCCGTTACAGATAGGATCAAGGAAAACCCTAAAGCTTTCTATAGGTATATCAGGAATAAAAGAATGGCTAGGATAGGATTAGGGCCAATCAAGGACAGTACTGGGAAGTTGTATTTGGAGTCCGAAGAGATCGGGGAAGAGCTAAATGAATATTGTTTGTCAGTATTCACACAGGAAAAAAGAAAATGTTGTCCAGGAGAATACTGAGATATAGGCTACTAGACTAGATGGGATTGAGTTTCACAAGGAGGAGGTGTTAGCAATTCTGGAAAGTGTGAAAATAGTTAAATCCCCTTGGCCAGATGGGATTTATCCTAGGATTCTCTAGGAAGCCAGGGAGGAGATTGCAGCGACTCTTTATGTCATCATTATCTACAGGAATATTGCTACAAGACTGGAGGATAGCAAATTTTAGATTAGATTAGATTAGATTAGATTATATTACATTACAGTGTGGAAACAGGCCCTTCGGCCCAACAAGTCCACACCGACCCGCCGAAGCGCAACCCACCCATACCCCTACATTTACCCCTTACCTAACACTACGGGCAATTTAGCACGGCCAATTCACCTAACCTGCACATCTTTGGAGTGTGGGAGGAAACCGGAGCACCCGGAGGAAACCCACGCAGACACAGGGAGAACATGCAAACTCCACACAGTCAGTTGCCTGAGGTGGAAATTGAACCCGGGTCTTTGGCGCTGTGAGGCAGCAGTGCTGATGCTATTCCCTTGTTCAAGAAGGGGAGTAGAGACAACCCTGGTAATTATAGACCAGTAAGCATTACTTCGGTTGTGGGAAAAGTTTTGAAAAGGATTGGAAGAGATTGGATTTATAATAATCAAGACAGGAATAATTTGATTAGAGATAGTTAACACAGTTTTGTGAAGGGGAGGTCAAGCCTCACAAATCTTACTGAGTTCATTGATTCAGGTGGATGAGGGTAAAACAGTTGATGTGGTGTTATAGGGATTTTAGTAAAGCATTTGATAAGGTTCCCCACAGTAGGCTATTGCAGAAATTGGAGACATGGGATTGAGGGTGATTTAGTGGTATGGATCAGAAATTAGCTAGCTGAAAGAAGACAACGGATGGTGGTTGATAGGAAATGTTCATCCTGGAGTTCACTTACTAGTGGTGTACCGCAAGGATCTGTTTTGGGGCCACTGCTGTTTGTCATGTTTGTAAATGACCTGGATGAGGATGTAGAAGAATGGGTGAGTAAATTTGCGGAAGACACTAAAGCCGTTGGAGTTGTAGATAGTGCAGAAGGATGTTGCAGGTTACAGAGGGACATAGATAAACTGCAGAGCTGGGCTGAGAGGTGGCATATGGAGTTTAATGAAGAAAAGTGTGAGGTGATTCACTTTGGAAGGAGTAATAGGAATACTGAGTACTGGGCTAATGATAAGATTCATGGTAGTGTGGATGGGCAGAGAGATCTCAGTGTCCATGTGCATAGACCCCTGAAAGTTGCCGTCCAGTTTGATCGGGTTGTTAAGAAGGCGTACGGTATGTTAGCTTTTATTGGTCGAGGGATTGAGTTTCGGAACCATGAGGTAATGTTGCAGCTGTACAAATCCACGGTGCGGCTGCAGTTGGAGTATCACGTATAGTTCTGGTCACCGCATTATCGGAAGGATGTGGAAGCATTGGAAAGGGTGCAGAGGACATTTGCCAGGATGTTGCCTGGTATGGAGGGAAGGTCTTATGAGGAAAGGTAAGGGAAATGAGGCTGTTTTCGTTAGAAGGTTAAGAGACAGTTTAATAGTGGGCGGCACGGTGGCACAGTGGTTAGCATTGCTGCCTCACAGCGCCAGAGATCTGGGTTCAATTCCCGCCTCAGGTGACTCTCTGTGTGGAGTTTGCACATTCTCCACGTGTCTGCGTGGGTTTCCTCCGGGTGCTCCGGTTTCCTCCCACAATCCAAAGATGTGCAGGTCAGGTGAATTGGCCATGCTAAATTGCCTGTAGTGTTAGGTAAGGTGTAGATGTAGGGGTATGGGTGGGTTGCGCTTCGGCGGGTGCGGTGTGGACTTGTTGGGCCGAAGGGCCTGTTTCCACACTGTAAGTAATTTAATCTAATCTAATCTTAAAGGTATACAAGATAATCTGAAGATTAGATTGGGTGGACAGTGAGAGTCTTTTTCCTCGGATGGTGACGGCTCGCATGGGGGAAAAAGCTTTAAACTGAGGGGTGACAGATGTCAGGTTCTTTACTCAGAGAGTAGTAAAGGCGTGGAATTCCCTGCCTGCAACAGTAGTGGACTTGCCAATATTAAGTACATTTAAACAGTCATTGGTTAAACGCATGGATGAAAATAGTTCAGATTAGATGGGCTTTGGATTGGTTTCACAGGTCAGCACAACATCAAGGGCCGAAGTGCTTCCACTGTACTGTAATGTTCTATGTCCTTTTTTTATACTGTAAATCAGGAGTATTGAAAATTTTATTGTGAAACCTAGTAAAACAAAGTAAACAATATTTATATTAATTGAATATTTTGTTAATTCCAATTTGACATTTTTTGCCTTTGGCTGTAAGTCTTTAATGTGTTTTGTAAATATTAAGTCCATTATAACCATGTAGAATTTAACACGCTGTATGGAAAAGATGAATTTTCTTGAAAGTGTATGATTCAAGTTGAAATGTTTTGTCATTGTTAAAAATTTTATAAAAAAGGAATACTTTATTGTACAGAGGACCAGTTTGGCCCAAATGTGAACAATTCCCTGACCCAGTCATCCTAATTCTTGATTTGATTATGTAATTCACTTTTTGTAATCAATCAGAACATCCTGAAGAAGGGTCATTGGACCCAAAACATTAAATCTGATTCCCCTCCACAGAGGCTACCAGACCTGCTAAGATTTTCCAGCAACTTCTGTTTTTATTTCAGATGACAGCTTCCATTGTTCTTTCAGTTTTGACCCCCCTTTTGACCTAGAAATGGAATGGTATTGATATTTTTGCATAAAATCTGTTACTACCATTGATGTTTGACAGTTGTCAGTGTGTCCCTGCATGCTGGTGATAAAGATTTCTGATTTTAATCCATTCCAGACTCTAAGTGGATATGTGCCCAACAATGTGCCAACACAAACACTGACAGCTTTGGCTAAAGGAACATCCATGTGGTGGCTTATTCTGTACCATTCTATGCCCAGGTATGTCTGGCTGACCCAAAAAAACAGAAATTGCTGGAGAAATTAAGCAGCAGGTCTGGCAGCATCTGTGGAGAAAGATCAGAGTTAATGTTTCAAGTCCAGTGACACTTGTTAAGAACTCAACAGCTGTCTAACCACTCAGGCATCCTCAGAACCTTAGGGATGACAAACATTGGAACAGATTTGGAGAGGCTATACATCTGAAACTGGGGAAGAGATAGGGAACACCTCTGAAACTTTGGAGGAAGAAACCCAAATTAAAGAGATAGTCATCCCAACACTGAAGGTCCACGAGCTTCCAGACACAGTCAGTTTGCTCATCGGTGGGCTTATTGAGCCACTCTTGGTCATGGACATTGACATCCTTTACTCAGAGAACATTTTGTGCTTACAGTGCTTCTTCTAAGATGTTCTCACCCTACAGGATTATTGATTCATTAGCTGAGGAAAGATGGTAAATGGAAGTCAAATAAGGTTCCCTTGACTTGATGCCCTAAGTCTTCATCGAGCTGAATCAATGTTGAAGACTCCAAGAAACACTCCTCTTCTACTATTTAGAATGTATTTTCACCTTGGTGGGCAAGCCAAAACCAGGGATAGCAAAGATGGAGTTTCAAATTTTGGATCTAAAATTGATAGGTTTTTGATATCTAAAGGTATTATGGGATTTGCAATGGAATATGGAACAAAAGTGGTTATACGGAGATCTATTGCAGTTCAGTCATTGATCTCATTGAATGATAGACTATGCTGAAGGGCTGGCACTGCTCTTAATTTGGCAACAGTCATAATTTGGCAACAGCCAAGCTGTCAGTTGACTATGTGTGAGGCAACTGTGCCAATTTTGCCACAAGTCAACAGTTATTAATAGTAATGCTGCTTGAGCTGTCTGATTTTGTTACGGTTGATACCTAAGTTGATGCTAAGTGGTCCATTCAGTTTCATTATACTTGCTCTTGCTCATAGACATTTGATTCTTTGAGGCATGCTAGATCATTTTAGGGGGGAATTAACTGAATTCAAATTCCCCTCTTTACCCTGGTAGGACTTCAATTCATATCTAGTTTATTAGCCCAGCCTTCTGGGTTACTCATTCTGTAAGATCGCCGATTATGTCACTGTATCTGTCTGTACAGGTGCCTTTGCTTGAGTACTGGACCTGGTTACCGCTACTGTATAGCAATTGATAGAAATAAAGAGTTTAACTGCACATGTAACTAGTTCCAAACAAGTTCTACACTGAACATGAAACAGTATAGTAGAATGATAAACTCTGTTGTTCTGGATTTTTGGCTATGATGAGGACATATTAAGGTATTATATAAATGCAAGTTATTTTTCAAAAGATTTATTTGAAATGATTTGATGCGTCCTTTTGTTTATCTGATCTTCAAATGAACTGGAAGTAAATTAAATGTTAAACATATATCTGCTGTAGCTTAAATTAACAGGATGTTTGTGTCACCTAGGATCCCAGTTAATAGAATACTATACATTATAAGTTGCAAATATACTCTTGTTTTCAAATGAATATAAATGTATAATATAATAACGATAGTATGCATTTTAAACATTCACCGGGATCCCAGCCAGTTGATCAATGAAACAGTATGGTTAAGACTTATCAAAATTGAATTTTATTTACTGTTAGTGTTAAAATGTCTAGGGTGATTAGAATTGGGCAGATGAAGTGAAGTAAAGTTAGCAGCTAAGGTTTTATGGCTGGACTTATAATATCATACATAAAACTAAAGTAATTTAAATATTTATTTCAGAACCAAATGGAATCGTTAGACAAACATGTGAATATGTTAATAGACTACATGTTCGGTCCTAGAGGTAAGTCAATCTAATTAGACTGAAATCTGATGCATATGTAGGAAATATGGATACTGTCTGATGTGCACATATACACCCATTGTATACATATACCAAGTGATAGGAAACAAAGTAATGTTCAATACATAATTTTTAGTCTGGAGGAAGGTTAGGGTTAGTGGAGTTCTCCATGGGTCAGTATTGGAATCCTTGTTTATTTCTGATATTTATTAATAGGGGCATGGATTACAGGAACAAGGAGATGATATTGAACTTGCATAAGGTGCTTGTTATATCTCAGCTGAATAATTGTGTATAGCTGTGAGTGCCACATTGGAAAGATATAAATGCAATGGAGAGAACGTGGAGGCAATTTACAAGATTGATTTCAGGAATGAGAAACTTCAGTTATGAGGAGAGATTGAAGAAGCTGGGACTGTTCTCTTTGGAGAGAAGATGGCTGACAGGAGATTTGATAGAAGTTTTCAAAGCATGAACAGGCTGGATAGAGTAGATGGGGTGAAGCTGTTCTCACTTCTATGAGGAAAAGATGGGAGGGCATAGGTTTAAAGAAATGTGCAAAGAAGCAGTTGATGAAAAGAAGTGAGAAAATTTCTTTTTCCATATAGCAAGCAGTTAGGCTGTGCAATACACTGCCTAGAAATATGGTGGAGTCAGATTCAATTGAGACATTCAAGAGAACATTAAATTAATAGAAATAAAGTGCAAGCGTAAGTGGAAAAAACAGGAGACTGGCTCCAGGTAACATTGTTCGAAGAGCTGCTGCAGGCATAAGGTTTGGATTAACCTTTTTCTGCACCATACCAATTCTGAAATTCTATGAAAATTGCTATGTGTAACAGAATGAAAATTTTGCAAAAAGAAAATTTCACTTTCAAGCTTTTTGTCTTGCACTGATCAGGACTGAAATAGGCATGCATTTGACATAGTCTACTTGGACTTCACTAATGCTTTTGAAAGAGCCCTGCATAGGATACTGGTAGTGAAGGTATGAGCTCATAGGATCCAAGAAAATTTGATTAATTGGATTCAAAATTGGCTGAGTGACAGGAAGCAGAGGGTGTTCCTGTGACTGGAGACCCGTGTTCAGTGGAGTTCTGCTGAGATCAGTGTTGGGACTCTTGCTGCTTGTGGTATAAATAAATTACATTGACTTGAATGTAGGAGGCATTTGGCCAGCATTAGCATTCCTGCTGCCATCTCACTCACCCCCTCAGGTCTGGAAATATCAGGTTTAGCCTGGTGTGGAGTCTTCTCCCCATCAGTAACTCTGCTGGAGCTATCCCTGTTGTTGCGTGTGGTGTGGTGTGGTCCTATAATTGAACAGGAACCGGGATAGTTTGGTGTCAAGTGACACTGTTTCTTTAAGCCTGCCTTCAATGTTTGGACCAGTCTTTCTGCTAGACTGTTGGATGATGGATGGTGTCGAGCTTTCCTTATGTGCTGAATGCCATTAGACTTTAGGAAATATTCAAATTCCTGCTGGTAAATGATGTCCCATTATCAGCGACCAATACTTCTGGGAGTCCATGTATTTGGAATGATGCTCACAGCCTCTCAATTTTCATCTCTGAGTTTGCCAGAAGAATGTTATGCCCACTTTGAATGGGCATCCACAATGACCAGGATTATTGAGCCCATAAGAGTCCAAGATTTATCCAACTATTCCCATGAATGTGGGGGTGTTGCTGGTGGCAAGTTTTGTCCTTATTAGCACTCTGAGCACTGCCCCAGGTTCCTGTGACTGGAGACCTGTGTTCAGTGGAGTTCTGCTGAGATCAGTGTTGGGACTCTTGCTGCTTGTGGTATAAATGACAGCATCCAAGCCTGACCATCACACACAGCTTTTTGCCACCATTTTTACCTTGGAAATCCTTGCTTGACTATAGTGGAGTTCTGCTGTGGGTTCACCTAGGGTCCCTCTGCTCAGGACGTACCCTGAAGTTCTCTGATTGCCTACACTCAAGTGGTGTTCCCCAAGCTCAGTTGGGCAGGTGAGGGTGTCCTCTTCCATTGGAATGCTGTGTGATTGCCAGGTTCCACTTCTTCCATTTTCTAATGTGGTTCCTGTTTGAAGTCCAGGTAGGCTTCAGCGAGTAGGCACTTCTGCATAGTTACGTCATTAATCCCACATACCAAATGATGCTTCATCATCTTATTCAGGGTTAACCCAAAATCACAGGCCTCTGCCAGCCATCATAACCTCATCAAAAATCCTGATACGATTCCCCCAGTTCTCTAACAGCTGACTAAAACAGAAAGCATCTCAGGATTAGAAGACGTTTGGGGTTGTAATATTCCTTAACCAACTTCATCCACTCTTGGAAGGTTTTAGTGTCTGGAGCCTCTTATAATCAAAAATGCTGCAGGTCCACACGCAGTCGGAAGGATTACTCATTGCTTTTCATTTGCCCCAATACCATTTGCCCAGAAAAAAAAAATCACACTCTTGTCACTGCTGAAATAACTGCAGAGAGGCTGGTTCTCGTCACCAAGTCTCCCTTTATTTACTAGTGCACAGTTCACTGGGAATCAACCAAGGAGACTAATCTCCTGGTTACTTTTTATTTCTTGGTCACACAGCATTATAATTCAGTGAATCTTAGTATTTGCATTAAGAGCACAAGATCAAAGAAAAGTGTGAATAAATAGTTTACAATCCATTATAAAGGACTCAAGCTCTCCAGAGAAAAATCAAATCTTGTGCATTTGACAATCCAAGTTATTGCACTCTTTCAAAAAAAAAGTTCCACTTTGCTTTTCCCGAAAAGTAAAACTGCATTGCAACACACTAAGGTGAAGCCTGAGATTTGAAGCTCAATTCACATAACATCACACACTGCTTTCAGCCCACATGCAGAGCTGTAGATCCATACATGGAAGCCAGTCCGAGGCCTACAAGCTGAAATATTGGCACAGAGGCCAAGTCTCATAACCATGTCACCCCTTACTTTATGAGTGCATTGGCTAGCTTACGGTCAGTCCTCAACGGAGATTCTAATGTCCCAGTTATTTTAGACAGCCAAGGCTTTCCTGATTGGGGTTGTTAACCTTGGCCAATCAAGAACCTTGTAGTCAACGAGGTCCACCTGGTTCCAATCACTGCACAGGTCTAACTCCTTCAAGGTCAGGGAGCCGTTGCTCAGGAATCCGCACCTCCGTACTCACGGGTTCGAGTGGCTGTCGGAGGGGAGGGCCGTGGCGGCGAGGGCGACCAGGGTCGGGGACGTGCTGGGTGCCGGGGGCCTGGGCTGGATACTGCCGCAGGACATAGTGAGCAGGGCAGCGGTAGACGTCCGGTACGTGGCCACCACCATCCGACGCCTTAAAACGGCGGTGCTCGGACCCGACGTAGTGCACCAGTTGGAGGACGCTCAGGTGTGCGGTGGGATCCCGTCCGCGCTCACCCCGGCCCAGACGGAATTTCACATTGGCCCCAAGGTCCCGTACTTCCCGCGGGAGCCTGTGCCCCACAACCTGAGCCGCCTCTGGAATTTTAATTTTGTTTCTTTTAAGGATATAAAAAGGAAGGCCCTGTATCGGCTGCTGCTGCACACCGTCCACCTCTTCTCCCTCATCCACCGTCCGGACACGCCTTGGCGTGCCCATTTGCCACCGGGCGGTGGAGATCCCCAGTGGAGGGCTCTCTACGCGGGAGTCCTCCCCCTTTCTCTTGGGGATCTGGGGTGGAGGGTGCTGCACGCAGCAGTCCCCTGCAACCGCAGGTTGCGGTGGTTCACGGACTCCCAGCCCAACTGCTTGTTCTGTGCCGCTGTGGAGTCCGTGGACCATGTATATATTGGGTGTGGGCGTTTGCACTCCCTTTTTGATTTTCTCAAAAACCTTCTCCTCTGTTTCTGGCTGCACTTCAGTCCCACGCTCCTGATCTTCGGGCACCCGGTACGGAGGAGGGAGGGCAGGTCCGAGGACCTCCTCGTTGGTCTGCTCCTGGGCCTGGCCAATCTGGCCATCAACAGGTCCAGGCAGCGGGCCGTGGAGGGGGTCGTTAGGGCCGACTGCCTGCCCCTCTTGCGGGGTTACGTTAGAGCCCGGGTGTCCTTGGAGAAGGAGCACGCGGTGTCCACCAACACCCTGGAGATGTTCAGGGAGAGGTGGGCGCCGCAGGGAGTGGAGTGTATTATTTCTCCCTCCAACTCTATTTTGATTTAGTCCCTACCCTCCCCTTCACTGTTTTGATCACACAGCATTGCCCTGTGGTTCGAAGGGCAGTGCTTGTCACTGGCCACTCGGGTGTTTTTCCTATCTTCCTGGTGGTGGAAATTGAATAAAGATTCGTGCACTTTGTGTCCTTCACTGTGTTTTACACCTGCACACACACACACCATGGGTGCTGGGGAAAAAAATAAGCACTACCGCAGTTAGGCGGTAGTGTGGGGGTAGAAAAAAAAACTCCTTCAAGGTCTGAAGCTGTTCTCCCACCAAACCCATTTGACACTAAAGCAGGTGTGATCAACATAAAATGCGACTGTCAAAAAAGTGCAAATGCAGGTAGTTCAGCTAAGTGTGGAAGCTTAAGAGTATAAATCTTAATCTTTTGTCTTCTTAAATTCTAAAATGGTGGGTAAGGGAAGGGTAGACATTTAAGAGTTGTATTTTCTTTTCTTTAGGCCTAAGGAAAGTTTTTAAACAAACTCTCCTAGGGCTGTAGCTACTTAATCTAATTAAATGAACTGGTTAAATCTGATTCTTGTACAAGGGCACTCCTTATTCTATAAAAGTAAGGCCTAAAGTCTCATAGCACAGGTGTGACCAGCAAAA
The DNA here is from genome assembly GCF_047496795.1 of Chiloscyllium punctatum. Taxonomy (NCBI): domain Eukaryota; kingdom Metazoa; phylum Chordata; class Chondrichthyes; order Orectolobiformes; family Hemiscylliidae; genus Chiloscyllium; species Chiloscyllium punctatum. The sequence goes on from NC_092779.1 coordinate 39,803,196, forward strand.
GACTGCAAATGCTGTGGGTTGAGCTGTGTGTGGGAGGGAGGCATTGTTATGCCTTGTCTGGCCATTTTTGCAAGGGACTGCTTTGTTGTTAGATCTAATAACAGGCCTAGGCGAATACTCACCTTTTTTGAGAAGGCAACAAGGTAAGGGAAAGTTAAGCCTTTTCTTCTCCCCTAAGTCTACCATATATTAAAGGGGCAGAGCTGGCAGTCAGTGGGTGTTCTGCTCTCCTGTCAGATGTGGGATATCAAGGAGCAGTTGCGTGTCCCTGATGGCTATATCTGCAGGAAGTGTGTCTGGCAGCAGCTCCCCTCCAATCGCATGGGTCAATTGAAGCTGTAGTTAAAAGCAATGAGTTGTGTCTAGAGGCAGAAAATGTGATAGATAGTAGATTCAGGAAGGTGGTCACACTAAGTGCAGTCAGGTAGATGGGTGAGCTGCAAGGAGAGGGAGGCAGGGTGTGCAGGTTTTTTCCTGTGGCTATTCCCCCTCAAACAAATATCTCGTTTTGGAAAGTGTTAAGAGGATAACTCTTGGGGGGGAAAATACCAGTAGCAGGCAGATCTTTGGTACCACTCAGCTGTAAAGCAGGGTGTAAGAATGTGGTTCTGGAAAGGTACAGCTGGTCAGGCAGCAGCTGAGGAGCAGGAGAATTGAAGATCCCTAATGAAGGGCTTATGCCTGAATTGTCGATTCTCCTGCTCCTCGGATGCTGCCAGACTGGCTGTGCTTTCTAGTGCTATGTTCGTTGACTGCGATCTCCAGCATCTACGGTGCTCACTTTCTCCCTGTAAAGAGGGTATGGGCATACCCAAATAAACAACTGTATTATGGGACTCTAGCCAAGGGCACAGAGAGGCAGTTCTGCGGCTGTGAATGATGGTGTGTTGCCTCCCTAAAGCCAAGGTCAAGGATAACTCCCTGTGGTTACAGCACATTCTCAAAGGGGGGCATGGTGAGCTGCAAGTCATTTCACATATTAGTACCAATTATATATGTAGAAAAAGGGATGAGGTCGTACAGAGTGAATATAGAAAGTTATATCTGTGCCACGTGCTTGAGTAGCAATAAGAGGCAAGGGCAGATCAATGCATGTCTGAGGAGCTGGGACAAGGATTCAGATTTTTGAACCATTGGGACCTCTTCTAGGGCAGAAATGACCTGTACAAAAGGGACATGTTGCACCTGAACTGAAGGGGTCCAGTATCATGGCAGGGTGATTTGCTAGAGCTACTCGGGATTATTTAAGCTTCTCTGACAGTGGGGTGGGACTCTAAGCAGCAGTGAGACAAGAGAGAATGTTGAGAGCTGGTACAGAAAGTAAAGAGAGCATATTGGAGAATGAGGATAGATTATTGAACTAAACTGCATTTATTTTAATGCAAGAGGCTGCTAGATCTGGCAGCTGAACCCAGCATGGATGGAAGCATGGAAATGGGATATCATTGTCATTACAGAAACATGCTGAGGGAGGAATAGAACTGATCACTCAATGTTCTGGGGTACAGAAGCAATAGAAAGAATAGCAGGGAAGGTGGGGTGGTAACTTTTTTTATTAGGGAACACCTCATGGTATACTTAGAGGATATTCCATGGGATGGTCTGGTGAAGCTATATGGGTGGAACTATGAAATAAGGATGTGATAACTTTGATGGAATTATACTCTAGATCCTCCAATAGTTGGTGGTAAATTGAGGAGCAAATATGTAGGGAGGTCACAGCTGTAAAAACCATAAGGATGTAATGGTTGGGGATTTTAACTTTCCAACCTAGTTTGTGACTGCCATAGTATTAAGGTCTTGGATAGGGCGGAATGTAAGTACGTTCAAGTGACAGTGTTATTGTGGGAGCACTGTGGGACCAGTGACCATAATTCTATTAGTTTTAAAATAGTTATGGAAAAGGATAAGCCTGGTTCATGAGTGACTGTTCTAAATTGGAGCAAAGGCCAATTTTGATGATGTTAAACAAAACTTTCAGAAGTTGATTGGGGGAGGCAGTTCATGGATAAAGAGATGTCTGGCAAATGGAAGGCTTTCAAAAGCACGAAAATGAGCAGTCAGCATGTTCCTGTTAGTGTGAAGGGCAAAGCAGGAAACACTCAATAACCAGAGATATTGAGGCTCTGGTCAAGATGAAGGAAGCATATGTCAGGAATAATCAGGATCAAGTGAATCCCTTGAGGTATAGTGTGTAGGAGTACATTGAACAGGGAAATTAGGAGGGCAAAAAGGGGACATGAGAACTTTGGCAGATAAGGTTAAGGAGAATCCAAAGAGATTCTTCAAGGATATTGAGGGCAATTGAGTAACTAGGGAGAGAATAAGGCCCCTTAAAGATCAATAAGGCCATCTATGTGTGGAACCACATGAGATGAGTGAGATCCTAAAACAATATTTACAGCAGTATTTAATGTGGAGAAAGGCATGGAAGCTAGGGAACTTGATAAATAGTGATGTCTTTAAAAGTGTCCATATTACTGAAGAGGTGCTGGAATGCATAAAGGTGGGTATCTTCCTCAGAATCTGATCAAGAGTCTCTGCAGACATAGTGAGAAGCTAGGGAGGAAATAGTGGTGCCTAGAGGAGATATTTATATCATTGACAGCCATGAATGATTGGGGAAGACTGTAGGGTCACTAATGCAGTTCCATAATTTAAGACTGGAAGAAAAAGCTGGGGATCGTAAGACTGGTGAACCTAACATCACCAGATGGCTAAATTGCAGTAGGGATTCTGAGAGACAGGATCTACATGTATTTAGGGATGGTCAATTTGGCTTTGTGCATGGAAAATAATGTGTCTCAAACTTGATTGCGTTTTTTGATGAGGGAATCCAAAATGGAGGTTGAGAAAAATGTGTCTGTAAGAGCTGCTCCTTTTTCTTTTTGAGGTATTTTATGCTGGGGTGATGTCCTCGAATTCCAGGGGCGGCAATTACTGTTTTACATGCTGTTGCATTGTTTTAGAGCTTTGGGGAAAAAATATCAAAACAACAGCACTTTTTAAAAGGAGGAAAGCAGTTAAAATGTAGTGACCATGTTGTCAGGGAGGGAGAGACAAAAACCTACACTGCTAACTGACACAGCAGTAAATCTGCACAGTTACTGCCTTTGCTGTTTGAGTTCACATATCCCTGGACATCAGTGTGTCTAGGAAAAATGAAAAAACAGTGAAATTCACAGCTGACCTTGGAGGAACCTGTGTGGGAGAGCTCCCAGCATAGGTACAGAAAAGTGCATAGTTTTTAATGTGTAACCTTGCTGTGAGTCTACAGTAGCAAGTAGAATGGATTCCTTCTTGATGTTTTATTGAGGTATCTCTTGATTAAACTTTAAAAATATAAACTATAAGTATTAAGTTAGCTTCGAGCACTGCTTTAAGAGCAAAAAGGCAGTGCTATTTTCTGGGTCTGTAGGTTGTGAAGGAGCAAAGATGGCCGTTAGTAGGGTGATATCCTCTTCCTGTTGGATGTGGGAATTTAGGGAGAGTTTTCATGTTACTGATGATTATGTCTGCAGGAAGTGTCTTTGATTGTGAATCCTATTTTATTGCATGGATCAGTTGGGGTGGCAGTTAGAAGTAATGAGGAATTTATAAGTGCTAGGGAGTGTGATGGATGCAGTTATCAGAAGAGAGAAAAGTTGCAGATACAGTCACATAGATGGGTTAACTCCAGGAAAGGTAGGAGAGGTAGGCAGGTAGTGCACAAGTCTTCTGTGGCTATCCCCATTTCAAGCAAGTATGCTGTTTTGGAAAATGTAGGGGGTGATGGACTGTCAGGGGAATGCAGCAAGGAGAGCCAAGTTTCTGGTATCGAGACAGACTCTAATGTAATGAGGGGTATGTCTGGTTCCAAGTCATCAATTGTGTTAGGGGACTCTAGTCAGGCACAGACAGGCATTTCTGTGGCCAGCAGCGAAAAATCAATGGTGTTGCCTCCATTGATCCAGGATCAAGGATGTCAGTGGGTGCAGAATCCCCTCAAAAGGGAGAGGAACCAGCAGGAGGTCACTGTACATATTGGCGCTAACAACGTAGGATGGGAAAAGGATGAGATTCTGAAGGGAGAATATAGAAAGTTAGACAGGAATTTAAAAAGGTCCTCAAGTAGTAATATCTGCATTACTCCTAGTGCTATGAGCTAGTGAGGGTAGGAATAGGAGGATAGAGCAGCTGAGTGTGTGGATGAGAAGCTGTTGCATAGGAGATGGGTTCACATTTTTGGATCATTGGAAGCTCTTCTGGGGTAGAAGTTACCTGTACACGAAGGATGGATTGCACCGGAATTGGAGGGGGACTAATATATTGGCAGGGAGATTTGCCAGAGCTGCTTGGGAGGATTTAAACTAGTAAGGTGGGTGGGAGTCAGGGAAATACTGAGGAAAGAGATCAATTTGAGACTGGTACAATCGAGAAAGGTAGCGACTTTGGACAGATGGGAACAAAGCAGAGAACGAGGTAGGGCTGAAATTAAATTGCATTTACTTCAATGCAAGAGGCCTAACAGGGAGAGCAGATGAACTTTGGGCATGGTGAGGAACATGGGACTGGGATATCATAGTAATTACAAAGATGTGGCTCAGGGATGGACAGGACAGGCAGCTTAATGTTCCAGGATACAAATCCTTCTGGAAGGATAGAAAGGGAGGCAAGAGAGGAAGGAGTGGCATTTTTGATAAGGGATAGCATTATTGCTGTACTGGGAATACATCCAGGGAAGTTATTTAGGCAGAACTGAGCAAGAGATCACCTTATTGGGACTGTATAATAGACCATCTAATAGTCAGCAGGAAATTGAGAAACAAATTTTTAAGGAGATTTCAGTTATTTGTAAAAATAGGGTGGTTATGGTAGGGGATTTTAACTTTCCAAACATAGACTGGGACTGCCATAATGTTAAGGGTGTAGCTGGAGAGGAATTTGTGTGTACAAGAAAATTTTCTGATTCAGAATGTGGATGTACCTACTAGAGAAGGTGCAAAATGTGACCTACTCTTGGGAAGTTAGGCAGAGTGGGAGACTGAGATGTCAGTGGGGGGGCACTTTGGGGCCACTGATCATAATTCTATTAGTTTTTAAATATTGATGGAAAAGGATTGACCAGATCTAAAAGTTGAAGTTCTAAATTGGAAGAAGGCTAATTTTGTTGGTATTAGGCAAGAGTTCCCAAAAACTGATTGGGGGCAGATATTTGCAGGTAAAGGGATGGCTGGAAAATGGGAAGCCTTCAAAAATGAGAGTCCAGAGACAGACGTGTAGGTTAAAAGGAAAGGCTGGTAGATGCATGGAATGCTGGATGACTAGAGAAACTGAGGTTTTGATTAGGACAGGAGAGATTGAGAGGATCCTTAGAATACAAAGGTAGTAAGGAGTATAGTTAGGAAATAAATCAGGAGGGCAAAAAGGGGACATGAGATAGCATTGACGAATGTGGTTAAGGTGAATCAAAAGAATTTTTATAAACAAATTAAGGACAAAAGGGTAACGAGGGAGAGAACAGGCCCCCTCAAAGATCAGCAAGGTGGCCTTTGTGTGGAGTCGCAGGAGGTGGAGATACTAAACGAATGTTTTGCATCAGTGTTTACTGTGGAGAAGGAAAAGGAAGCTATAGAATGTAGGGAAATAGATGGTGACATCTTAAAAATTACAGGGGAGGAGGTGTTGGGTGTCTTGAAATGCATAAGAGTGGATTAATCCCCAGGACCTGATCAGGTGTACTCTAGAACTGTGGGAAGCTAGGAAAGTGATTTTCTGGGCCCCTTGCTGAGATATTTGGATCATTGATAGTCACAGCTGAGGTGCTAGAAAACTGGAGGTTGGCTAACATAGTGCCACTATTTAAGAAAGGTGGTAAGGAAAAGTCAGGGAATTATAGATTGGTGAGCCTGACATCTGTGGTGGGCATATTATTGGAGGGAATCCTAAGGGACAGGATGTACATGTATTTGGAAAGGCAAGGACTGATTAAGGATAGTCAACGTGGCTTTGTGCATGGGAAATCATATCTCACAAACTTGATTGAGTTTTTTTTGAAGAAGTAACAAAGAGGATTGAAGGCAGAGCAGTGAACGTGATTTATAAGGACTTCACTAAGACGCTTGACAAGGTTCCTCATGGTTAGCAAGATTAGATCACATGGAATACAGGGAAAATTAGCCGTTTGGATACAGAACTGGCTCGAGAGTAGAATGTGATGGTGGAGGGTTGTTTTTCAGAAGGAGGCCTGTAACCAGTTTTGGATCGGTGCTGGGTTCACTGCTTTTTGTCATTTATATAAATGATTTGCATGTGAACATAGGAGGTATAGTTAGTAAGTTTGCAGATGACAACAAAATTGGTGGTGTGATGATCAGCGAAGAAGGTTACTTTTGAGTATAAAGGGATCTAGATCGGATGAGCCAATGGGCTATGGAGGGTGCAGATGGAGTTTAATTTGATAAATGTAAGGTGCTGATTTTTGGGAAAACAAATCAGAGCAGGACTTATACACTTAATGGTAAGGCCTTAGGGAGTGTTGCTGAACAAAAACACCTTGCAGTGCAGGTTCAAAGTGGAGTTGCAGGTAGATAGGATAGTGAAGCAGGCATTTGGTATGGTTTCCTTTACTGGTCAGAGTATTGAGTACAGAAGTTGGGAGGTCATGTTGCGGCTGTACAGGACATTGATTAGGTCATGTTTGGCATATTGCGGGTAATCTGGTCTCCCTCCGATAGGAAGGATTTTGTGAAACTTGAAATGGTTAAGAAATTATTTACAAGGATATTGCCAGGATTGGAGGATGTGAGCTATACGGAGAAGCTGAATATGCTGGGGCTGTTTTTCCTGGAACGTTGGAGGCTGTGGGGCGACCTTTTTATACAGGTTCATAAAATCATGAAGGGCATGTCTAGGATAAATATACAAAGTCTTTCACCGGGGTGGGGGGAGTCCAGAACTAGAGGTCATAGGTTTAGGGTGAAAAGGGATCTAAAGGGTAACTTTTTGATGCAGAGGGTGGTACGTGTATGGAATGAGCTGCCAGAGGAGTTTGTGGAGGCTGGTACAATTAAAGCATTTAAAAGGCATCTGGATGGGTATACAAATGGGAATCATTTAGAGGATATGGACCATGTGCTAGCAAATGGGAATACATTAGATTAGGATATCTGGTTGGCATGGACGAGTCAGACTGAAGGGTCTGTTTCTGTGCTGGACATCTCGACAACTCCAAGTGACCAAGGAGATGAAGGCAGAGCAGTAGATGTTGTCTAATTGGACTCTAGAAAGCCCTTCAAGATTCCATATAGTAACATAGTTAGTGAGGTTAAATCACATGGGGTCTAGCCAGTGCTAGCCAAATGCAGACAAATTGGCTTGGTGCTCTGAGATAGAAGGCGGTGGTAGAAAATTGCTGTTTGAGCCAAAGGCCTGTGCCAGCGGTATGCTCCGAGGATAGATGCTGGCTCCACTGTTGTCACGTTTATACAAACCATTTGAGTGAGAATATAGGAGACCTGTTTAGTAGGTTTGTGGATGACACAAAATTGGCCATAGTGGACAGTGAAGAATGTTATTTAAGAAAACATAAGATCTTGATTAATAGGGCCAGTGGGCCCCGCATTAATTTTAGATAAATGCAGTGTTACAGTTTGGGAAGACCAATTAGTGCAGGACTTACACAGTTAATGGTAGGGCCCTGGGGTGTTGTGTTGAACAAAAGATCTGGGGATGCATGTTCATTGTTCCTTGAAAGTGGCTTCCCAGGTAGATCATGTGATGAAGGCAGTGTTTGGCACTTTTGATTTTATCGCTCAGAGGATTGGGTACAGGAGTTAGGGCATCATGTTATGGCTGTACAAACATTGGTAAGGCCACATTTCAAAAACTGTATAGTTATGGTTGATCTGGTACAGGAAGGATATTGTTAAACCTTTTTTCGCACTCTTTCCAGTTTAATAAGGATGTTGCTGACAATGGAGCGATTGGGTTATAGAACATAAAGTACAGAACAGGCTCTTTGGCCCACAATATTGTGCTGAGGATTCATCCCAATGTAAAATAAAATAACCTAACCTACACACCCCTCAATTCACTGATCCATGTGCATGTCCAGCAGTTGCTTAAATGTCCCGAATGACTCTGCTTCCACCACCACCACTGGCAACGCATTCCATGCATTCACAACTCTCTGCATAAAGAACCCACCTCTGATGTCTTCTCTATACCTTCCTCGTAAAATCTTAACTATGACCCCTTGTGCCAGTCAATCCTGCCCTGGAGAAAAGTCTCTGGCTATTGCCTCTATCTATGCTTCTCATTATCTTGTATACCTCAATAAGGTCACCTCTCTTCATCCTTCTTTTGCATCCTCTCCAAAGCCTCTATCTTTCCTATAGTAGGGTGACCAGAACTGGACACAATATTCCAAGTGTGGTCTCGCCAGGGACTTGTAGAGCTGTGGCAAAACCTCGCAGCTCTTCAACTCAATCCTCCTTTTAATGAAAGCTAAAACATCATATGCTTTCTTAACCCTATCCACTTGGGTGGCAACTTTGAGGGATCTATGTACTTGAACACCAAGATCCCTCTGTGTTCCTCCACAGTGTCAAGAATTCTGTCTTTAATCCTATATTCAGCATTCGAGTTCAGCCTTCCAAAATGTATCACTTCACATTTATCCAGGTTGAACTCCATCTGCCATTTCTATGTCGTGCTGCAGCCTGCAGTACCATCTATACTATCGACGACACCTCCAACCTTTTATGTCATCTGAAAATTTACTAACCCACTCCTCAACCTCCTCATCCAAGTCATTTGTAAAAACTACAAAGAGCAGAGGCCCTGCAGGACCCCACTCAACCCTGTCTTCCAAGCAGAATACTTTCCATTTACAGCCACTCTATGCCTTCTGTCAGACAACCAATTCTGAATCTAGATAGCCAAATTTGCTGAGAGTGCGAGGGAGGAGCGAAGGACTTCTTAAGTGGGTGACCTCTTAAACCCGAGTCTCTACACCTTATGGCCTCCCTCCAACCTACCTCCTCTAACCTACTAAAAGTCTGTAAACTAGGTAAGCTTTCAGGTTTCTCTTTCTTCTTCTCTTCCTTTTGTTTAGTTCTGAGCAGGTTTTCGGAGTAGCAGGATATGAATGTTAGGGCAGTTGCATGTTCCTCCTGCAGAATGTGGCAGGTGAGAGACACTTCATTTGTCTGTCTGTTCCTCACTTCACTAACTCTTGGTACTGGTAGCAAACCCAAGATCACTACGCTACCTGTCCTGCTCTTCTGCTTCCAACCTAGCTCTCTGTAGTCACTTTTCAGATCTTCAATCCCTTTCCTGGTTATTTCATTGGTGCCGATATGTATCACAATTTCTGGCTGCTCACCCTCCCTCTTCAGAATCCTGTAAACCTGATCGGGGTGAGAGAGAAGCAGAGGACTGCTGGGAAGGTGAGTAAAAATCAAACTTTTTTTAACAGAGCGGTGAGGAGAGAGGGTGGAGAGAAAACAGGGTTGCTTGGAAGTTTTTTTAAAGGAGAGGCTGGATTGACTGGGACTTTTTCCCCAGACTGTAAAAGGCTGAGGGGGTGATTCTGGATCTCATTTTCTGCTGAGTCTAAGTCTGGTGGTAGATTCAGGTACAATTTTATTTTAATACAACTTCATTACAGCTTAAGATGTTCTTTACAGTAAGGCACATGAAAGTTTCAGATTGTCTTAACGTATACAGTTTTCAAAGTGTACACCCCACTTGATTACTATTGGTTAGCGGTACCATATTATCCTTCTGTAATTGGTTGTCAGGTCCAGCATCTTACACCGTTCAAGCTTGCTAATCGCTGAGGTGGACAGGCCTGTGGTCCACCCCCGTCCTTCACAATGTTTCCCCAGACTTATCTATCTCCTTGAGGCTGTTCACAGTGGTTACTGTATTCAAGTAACATTTGCCAATTGCACTGTGTAAACTGCCAATTATGTGGATACTTGCCTCTTACACTCAGACCTTTTAAATTTCTAATTACAGGGAATACAAAAGAATGTCGCTTTTTGATCAGTTCCAACAAAGTTATGTGGTTACACCTAGTATTAGAATTCTTCAGCTAACAAGTTGTCTTAATATGTTCATTCAATTCACATTCCAATATTCGCTAATCTCTATTCATTCCTCTCTGTAAAGATAAGGGCAGCCACTTTTGCTGTCTGAAACTGAACAGTTTGAATCTTGTCCTCTAATGCTCTTGCTGATTTTTTTTTAACACATAAATAAATCTATAGCTACTTAAGAATCTGTGTATGATTTATATGAAGGATTTTAACTAAAACCTACTCTTAATGTTGTAACAGACTGATTTAAATTATTCAAGAGAAACAACTTGAGTGTGAAATGTTCTTTTCTATGTAAACAACTGCAATTACACATTCAATCTCATTTGAGCAATCTAAATTAGACAGTTACTATTGTTCTACTTGCAGAGACTAAATAAGCACATATTTTCCCACATGCCCATGGCTGACAGTAGTTGGCCATTTTGTGTCACTAGTCATGGGCAACCCTAACAGGTGACCATATTGAGGTTTATAGAATCATGAGGAGCATGGATAAGGTGAATAGTCAAGATAGGGGAGTTCAAAACTAGAGGGCATAGGTTTAAGATGAGAAGGGGAAAGATTCAAACGGGACCTGAGGGGCAACTTTTTCCTAGACAGTATTGTATATATGGAAGAAGCTGCCAGAGGAAGTGAGAGGTGTGCAAAATTACAACATTAAATCGACGTTTGGACAGATGCATGATTAGGAAAGGTTTATATGGATATGAGCCAAACACAGGCAAATGGGACTAGTCCAGTTTAGGAAATCTGGTTAGCATGGATGAGTTGGGCTGAAGAGCCTACTCCCACTCTGATTCTCAGTGATACTTAATGCATACATCAGCATTCACCCTTTAAACGCCTTGATCACTTTTATAGTCAAGAGTAGATTAATGGGGTATGATTAGCAAGGTAGGATTTTTGTGGACTGTACATACCAGAGCAACTTTTCATATCCCAAGGAGACTCCAGACTTGTCCTGTACTGGACCTACTTGGCTTGGGCCACAATCAGTTCCAGAACACAAGTTTTCAGTGCTATTGCCATAAAGTCATCAGAGCCCAAATTCTTTACCAGTGTCCATTACCTTCAGTGTTGTTTGACATCATGGAGTGAATCAAATTGGCTGAAGGCTGACAAAGGGCTTGTCTCCACACTGTAGGGAATCTAATTTGTGATCTTGGACCTTAGGAGCTAGTCAAAATGGATCATCCACTTAGCACTTTTGGCTGAAGATGGCCACAAATTATTTAGCCTTAACCTTTTACGTTGATGTGTTGGGTTGCCACCTTGCTGAGATGGAGATATTTGTGGAGCTGCCACTTCTGGTTAATTGTTGAACTGTCTACCACCATTCATGGCTGGATTTGGTCGGACTTTAGAGATTTTATTTGATTCTTTGGCTGTGACATGACTTACCACTTACACTGTCACTGTCTATTGCGTGACACTTCTATTATTTGAAATGTAAGTAGTTTGTTAGAGCTTCACCAGGTGAGCACCTCACTTTTTACATATGCTAGATGCTACTCCTGTTATGCTCTCCTGCCCTCTTAATTGAGCCAGCGTGTGCTGATAATGATAGAGTAGGGAAATGCAGGACCGTGTTGCTGATTATCAACGGTGCCTCATTGATTCCCTGTTTGATTTGTTTGAAATCTATCCCATTTAGTATAGTGGTAGTGTCACTCAGTATAATAGAGTAACCTGAAGACAGATCCCAACTCCATCATGTCATGATAAAATATACCTGAGATGGATAATTTGTGTTTTGTTAGGTTTATCCAGCTTTTTGGTCCCCTTACCACCTGCCACCAGACCCAAACTCCGTATTGGTAGTAGTTGCTGTCAAATCACTGGTGGTGATGAACAGTTAAGACCTCTACCAAGAATACATGTTGTACCCTTGTACATTGTACATGCTATGTCCTTCTACATTGTGCTGAACATGGAGAAATACTGATTCACCAGCTGAAGGGAGACGGGTTAATCGGCAGTAGGTTTTCTTGCCTGTATTTGACTTGATGGTATGTGACTTCATGGTGTCCAGAATCAATGTTAAGACTCCCATTGCAACTCACTCCCAGCTGTAAACCACTGTTCCACTACCTCTGATGGATGAGTACAACTGATGTAAAACATAACCAGGACTGGTTATTGTTTAAAGATAATGTCCCAGAAGCCACTATGATTCCATGAATGTGACTGTCAGGCTGTTTCTTGACTGGTCTGTGGAAGACCTCTTCCCATTTTGGCAATTGGCCTTAGCAATTTCACATTGACTGTTAGCTATCATTGTTTCCATTGCCTAGGTTGATCCATTTGATTTCATTAGTTTTTGATCTTCTATTGATTTGATAAAACTGACTATTTCAGAGGGCAATTAAGACTCAAGCATGTAGTGATTGTAATAAGGTCAGCCTCGATTGGACAAGGTTAACAGCCCCAAGCAGGGAGACCTGGCTGACGGAAAAAAAAATCAGGATTGTCAGACATCTTTCTACTCTGAGGGAGTGGGATCAGTGTCAAGAACTTTTCATGTGTAAATAAGGGTGACTTGGTGAGGGGATACCAGTCTCTGTGGAGTTATTTCAAAGAGTACTGTGAATCTGAAATCATGTAGACCAAATTAAGTAAGGATGACCGCTTTTCTTGAAGGATATTTGAATTTTATTTTGGTTTAACTTCTGAAATTACTTGAACCTTTTTTGTTGTACTTTGTCTAATCCATTTAGGTTGGTAAACTTGGGGATCCAGGTCTGAAGTTATTTTCTTTTTAGATCCCAGGGTTAAAGGATGGCTAATGCTGGATTCCTATTTACCTACGTTCCTCCTTACACTCTTGTACCTAATCGCTATATGGCTGGGAACAAAGTATATGAAGGAGAAACCTGCATTCTCTCTCAGGATTCACTTAATAATATATAATCTTGGAGTAATGCTTCTGTCTCTCTACATGTTTATTGAGGTAAGATATCATCTCAAGTTTAAATAAAACTTTTTAAAAAAAATTTGTTGATGTGCTGATAACAAGATTTGGAGCAAAATCAATAAGGTCATTCATAACAGAATAGCCATTACAGGGTAGTGGTTCTGAAGAAATTAATGTTGCATTAAACTCCAACACAATGAGCACCACTGCCATTGTGAGCAGGTTCCATGAGGGAGGGCTGCCAAAGAGGCAAGGCCCAGAAAAATATTTGTTACACTGGAGTATTGGGAAGGCTGCAGTAAAGTTAAGGTGACAAAAAGGCAAATTAAAAGATATGAAGCACGAGTCTGAGAAGAAACTTAAGACTTTAATGAGATTGGAACTTATTTACATAATAGCAGTTGGAAGATTTATCAAGGCCTTGACAAATGAGGTTTATTTGAAAAAATTACTTAAGTGAATGCACATTATGTTTTGAATTGTGAAGTTTCCCCTGCAATTTCAATATGCCCATGAAGAAGCATCTTGGCTACAAAATTCAGACCAGCCCTGAAAGGCTGGAAACTACCATTTTAGTCATTAAAATCAGTGGAAAGGCCAGTAGGCAGAAAAGATACAATACTATGCCCTGGTATTTTAAGCACCTGTCAAGATGCTTCTGCTATGATATGAACACATGTTACCTTCACCCTCTTGGGCAGCGCATTCCATTCTATGACATTGGATGAAAATGTTTTTCCTCTGATTCTCTGTAAACCACCGGTTATTCACAGAAGTTGAAGAACTTATGCCCTCTCATCATAGAAACACCTGCCATCAGAGCAGATGCTCATGGTCTGGCCTATCTATGCCTCATAATTTTGTATACCCCAATCAGATCACTCCTCAGCCTCCACTGCTCCAAGCAAAACCAACACAGCCTACCCTAGTCTTCACAACTGAGACTTTCTATCACAGGCAACATCCTGGTGAATCTCTTCTGTACCATCTTCAGTACAATCATGTCAATCCAATATTTTTGGGACCAGAACTGCAAACAGTACTGTATCTGTGACCTAACCAATATTTATACAGTTGCAACAAGATGACTTTGTTCCTTTTTATTCCAAGCCTCAGCTAGTAAAGGCATGCTATATGTGATATGCATTCTTCACTATCCTATCTGCCTGTGCAGCCAACTTTAGGGATCTATGAACTTGTATCCCAAAGTCCCATTGTTCCTCCTTAGGGTCTTACCATTCATGATGTAAATAATAACCAAAAGAACGGTGTATGCTGTAAACCAGAAACTGCTTAAAAAGCTCAGCAGGTCTGGCAGCATCTGTGGAGAGAAATCCGATGTCAGATGCAGTTCTTTACTCAGAATAGGAGGGCTGTAGAACACACTGCCTGCAACAGTAGTAGACTTGCCAACTTTAAGGTTATTTTAAATGGTCATTGGATAGACATATAGATGAAAATGGATTAGTGTAGGACAGATGGGCTTCGAATAGGTTTCACAAGTCAGCGCAACATTGAAGGCCAAAGGGCCTATACTGTGTTGTAATGTTCTATGTTCTAACGTTGCATGTCAAATGACCCTTCTCAACTCAGAACCTTGAACTGAAGTGTTATCTCTGATTTTATCACCAGAGATGCTGCTAGATCTCCTGAGATTTTCCAGCAAGTTTTTTTTTTGTTTCATTGTATAAATCCTTCCCTTATTGGAACTCTCAAAATGCATCATCACACTTGAATCATGATTAAATTCCATCTGGCTTTGCTCTGCCCAATTTACCAGCTGATCAATATCAGACTGTAGCCTAAGATCATCCTCATTATCAACAACACTGCTAATTTGAGACATCCACATACTTGCTAATTATGCCTTCTACCTTCATATACAAGTGATTGATGTACATAACAAACAGCAAGGATCCCAGCACTGATCCCTATGGTATTCTGCTGGTCTCTCACCTCCAGTCACAAAACCAACCCTGCACCACCACCCTTTGCCTGTAATTACAAGCACATTTTGGATCTTGCTGCATCATGAAATCCACACTCCGTGCTCTGCATCACCATATGCACTCCGCTTCAGTGTGGCCTCATACTATCCCAGAGCTGTCTTGCTCCCCTAGTTCCATTTCAATCTCTATTTCATTCAGCTCTTTAACAAGAAACTTTTTCTCTTCCTTTTCAAGCATTAAGGAACATGCTGCAACAAGTTAGAAATACTTTAAACCCTTTGGAATATCCCATCCCTCTAGCTCAATCCTTTCTCCTGACTGTACCACTTGTCAAGTGTTTACCAACCCTTCTGACCTTCTGCTTTACTGAATGTTCCAAACTCAAAGGTTTCAGTTTTATCCCTCTGCACCAACACCTCAATGAATTGCAGACTAGACCTGATGTGGAATTGTTGTTCCATCACTTCTGTTTGCGCCCATTGTTTTGGATGACTTCACCCACCTCTACCACCCGCTTGGACCCATCTATCTAGCCTTTTATCTGCGCTTGACTTGTTCATTGAGAACTGTCAGTGTGACATTGGTCACATTAATTTCTCTGCCCCTCACTTGCCACCACACCCACCACCTTTCCATTTGACCTATCTCCCTCTGAATTGATTGCACTCCATGTTCGCAGATCCAACTGACTTTATCAACTTCACCTTTTTCTTTTGAATCGAGGAATCTGAGGGGGATTGAAGTATACACAATCCTAAGTGGTAGAGAGAGTAGACAAGAGGAACCTGTTTCCTTTGGCAGACAGATCAAAAATCAGGGATCATAGATTAAAGGTAAGTGGCAGAAAGATTAGAGGAGACACGAAGAAAACTTTTTAAATCAGGTAATGGTGAATGTTTGGAATTTGCTGGAGTTGGTGGTGTAAACAGAATCTGAGTCCTACAGCACAAAGACAGGCCCTTTGGCTCAAACTGGTCCATGCCAACCAAAATGTCCATCCATGCTAACTGCATTCCTCTGCACTTGGTGCATATCTTTCTAAACCGTTCCTATCCATATTTTTATCCAAATACCTTTTAAATGTTGTTAATATACTCTCCTCAACCACTTCCGCTGGCAGTTCATGCCATATGTGTACCACCCACTGTTTTAAAATAAAGTTGCCCTCTGGTTCCCTTTTATTCTTTCCCCTCTAGTCCTTGATTTCGCAACCCTATGAAAAAGATTGCGTGCACTCCCCCTAGTTGTGCCTCTAAATCTTAAACACTTCTGGACAATCTCTCCTCCACTTCCTATGCTTTAAGGGAAAAGGTCCTAACTTGGCCAACCTCTCCCTACAACTCGCTGTTGAGTCCTGGAAAAATCCTTGCAAATTTCTTCTGCAGTCTTTCCAATTTAAAAACACGCTTCCTATAGTAGGGTGACCAAAATGGAACACAATGTCCTGTAAAACTGCAACATAACTTTCCAACTTCTATACTCCATGCCCTGACTGATGAAGGCCAGTGTGCCAAAAGCCTCTTTCACTGTCCTGTCTACAAGTGACTCCACTTGCAGAAACAAAGAACATTTACAGCCCAGGAACAGGCCCTTCAGCCCTCCAAGCCTGAGTCAATCCAAATCCACGGTCTAAACCTGTCGCCCAATTCCTAAGCATCTGTATCCCTCTGCTGCCCACCTACTCATGCAGTGGTCTAGACGCACCTTCAATGAATCTACCGTGCCTGCCTCTGCTGGCAATGTGTTCCAGGCACCTACCACCCACTTGGTGTGTATCCCCCTTAAACTTTTCACATCTCACCTTGAAAGCATGACCTCTCGTTACTGAATTCTTCACCCTGGGAAAAGCTTATCTCGATCACTATTTTGTAGACCTCAATCAGGTCGCCCTTCAATCTCCTTTTTTCTAATTAGAACAGTCCTAACCTACTCAACTTCTCTTCATAGCTATCACCTTCCATAGCAGGTCCAATATGGTCCCTTCCCTCGTTGGACTATTGACATACTGCTCTAGAAAACTGTCCTGGACGCTTCTTACAAATTCTGCCCCATCCAGACCCCTGACACTACGTGTATCCCAGTCAATGTTGAGAAAATTAAAAACTCCAATCACCACCACCCTATTGCCCCTACATCTTTCCATAATCTGTTTATTCTTCTGCCTCATACTCACCGTTGGGAGGCTTATAATACAGCCCCAACAGTGTAACTGCACCCTCCTTATTTCTCACGCCACCCATAATGCCTCACTACTCAAGCCCTCCATAATGTCCTCCTTTAGCACAGCCATATCGCCCTGACCAGCAATGCAACTCCTCCCCCCATTTTACTTCCCTCCCTGTCCTGTCTGAAGCGTCTATATCCTGGAACATTTAGCTGCCAATCATGCCCTTCCTTCAACTGAGTGTCTGTGATTGCAATAACGTCATACTCCCAGGCACCAATCCAAGCCCTAAGTTCATCTGCACTTCTTGCATTAATGTATATGCAGTTCAGGCCACCAGTTCTTTTGTGTTCATCTGTTCTCTGCCTGCTCTTCCCCTTATTAATAATATCTTCATGATTCTTACAGTCTCCAGTTTCCACCTCGCTGCCTACTCGTTTTCACTTCTGGTTCCTAGTCCCCTGCCACATTAGTTTAAAACCTCCCCAATTGCAGTAGCAAAAACTTCCCCAAGGACATTAGTTCCAGTCTGGGTCAGGTGCAGACCATCCAATTAGTAATAGTCCCACCTTCCCCAGAACCGGTCCCAATGTCCAACAAACCTGAACCCCTCCCTCCTACACTATCCCTCAAGCCACATGTTCATCCTGTCTATTCTTTTATTTCTACGCTGTCTAGTACGTGACACTGGTTGTAATCCCAAGATCACTACTTTTGAGGTGCTCCTTTTTGCTTCTCTCCTAGCTCCCTGAATTCTGCTTTAAGGACCTAATCTCGTTTTTTTTACTTATCGTTGGTGGCTATATGCACCAAGACAACTGGTTGTTCACCCTCCCCTTTCAGAATTCACTGCAACCAATTGGGGACATACTTAACTAGAGCACCTGGGAGGCACCATATCATCTGGGAGTCTCGATTTTGGCCACGGAACCTCCTATCTATGCCCCTTACAATAGAATCCCCTATGACTATGGCCCTACAAGTCTCTTTCCTGCCTTCTGAACAGCAGTGCCTAATCTTGGCAACTTGCTGCCCTCTCCTGGTGAGCTATCTCCGCCTACAGTATCCAAAATGGTTTACCTGTTTTGGAGGGAGATGACCTCAGGGGACACCTGTACTGCTTTCCTACTCTTTTTTTTTCTCTCTCTCTGCCTTATGGTCACCCATTCACTATCTCCCTCAGCAAATCTAATCTGCGGTGTGACCAGTTCACTAAACGTGTCATCCACGACTTCCTCAGCATCACGGATGCTCCACAGCGAGTCCATCTACAGCTCCAGAGCTGCAGCTGGACACACTTGCAAGTGTAAGAGTCAGGAATGTCAGCCACATCCCTGAGCTCCCACATCAAGCAAAAGGCACATGCCACGGGTCTGAGGACCCCTGCCATTGTAAGCCTTAGCTTTACATCAACTAACTAAAACCAAACCATGCACTTAAAAAATGAAAGAAAAGAAAGAGAAAAAGTAAAATCCTTACTTTAGAGTCTTTTTCTTCTGGTTAGGGAGTCCCAATGTCCAACAAACCAGGTTACCTCAGATTACAACAGGATTTTGATCAGATGGGCCAATGGGCTGAGAAGTTGCAGATGGAGTTTAATTCAGATAAATGAGAGGTGCTGCATTTTGGGAAAGCAAATCTTAGCAGGACTTGTACACTTAATGGTAAGGTCCTAGGGAGTGTTGCTGAACAGAGTCCTTGGAGTGCAGGTTCATAGCTCCTTGACAGTGGAGTCTCAGGTAGATAGGATAGTGAAGAAGGCGTTTGGTTTACTTTATTGGTCAGAGTATTGAATACAGGTGTTGGCAGGTCATGTTGCAGCTGTACAGGACGTTGGTTAGGCCACTGTTGGAGTATTACGTGCAATTCTTATCTGCTTCCTATCAGAAGGATGTTGTGAAACTTGAAAGGGTTCAAAAACAATTTACAAGGATGTTGCTAGCGTTAGAGGATTTGAGCTGTAGGGAGAGGCTGAACAGGCTGAGGCTGTTTTCCCTGGACTGTCGGAGGCTGAGGGGTCACCTCATAGAGGTTTGCAAAATTATGAATGGCATGGATAGGATAATTAAACAAATTCTTTTCTCTGGGGTGGGGGAGTCCAGAACTAGAGAGCATCAGTTTAAGAGGAGAGGGGAAAGATATGAGAGAAATAGGGGGGAGCTTTTTTACACAGGGTGGTATGTGTATGGAATGAGCTGCCAGAGGATGTGGTGGAGGCTGGTACAATTGCAGCATTTAAGAGGCATTTGGATGGGTATATGAATAGGAAGGGTTTGGAGGGCTATGGGTCGGGTGCTGGCAGGTGGGACTAGATTGGGTTGGGATATCTGGTCGGCATGGACGGGTTGGACCGAAGGGTCTGTTTCCATGCTGTACATCTCTATGACTAAACCATGTATCGTCCAACGATACACATGTAGTATCTCTGGTTTAGCTGCTACCCAAATTTATGCTAAGTTCTTACCTTCCCAGCACCCTCCTAGTCTCCACATCCGCTCTGCTCTGTCTCCTACTGCTCCCGGACAGGAACAAAAAAGAACTGTGCACCTGAACTCCCAAGTCCCCCTGTTCCACTATATTCCTTGATACCCTATCATTCATCATAAAACTAATTTGATTTGACTTTCTGAAGTGCAAGACTTGTGTATATTTTACTCCATTTGCCATTTCTCAGCTCAATTCCCCAGCTGATCAAGGTCCTGCTGCAACTTCTGATATCCTTCCTCATTTTCCACAATACCTCCTATTTTAGTGTCATCAGCAAACTTACTAATCATGCCTTTACATTCTCATCCAAATCATTGATATAGATAACAAACAGTAATGGGCTCAGCACTGACCCCTGAGGCTCTCCACTAGTCACAGGTCTCCAGTCTGACAAGCATCCTTCCACTATTACACTCCGCTTCCTCCCATCAAGACAATTGTATATCTAATTTGCCAGTTCTCCCTGGATTCCAATCTTTCAGAGCAGTCTACCATGTGGAGCCTTATCAAAGGCCTTAATGAAATCCATATGTGTATATGTCTTCCCTCTTTCCGCCACCCCCCCCCCCCCCCCCCCCCAACCTCCCAACTGCCTTGTCAATCTTCCTGGTCACTTCATCAAAGAACTCTAACAAATTTGTGAGGTGTAATCTCCCACACATACAGCCATGCTGAATATTCCTAATTAGACCCTAAATCCATTTTATTTTAAAAGGTATCTGGATCTATACAGGGGCAGCACGGTGGCTGTGGTTAGCACTACTGCCTCACAACACCAGGGCCCTCCCACAATCCAAAGATGTGCAGATCAGGTGAATTGGCCATGTTAAATTGCCCATAGCGTTGGATGCATTAGTCAGAGGGGTGTGGGTTGCTCTTCGGAGGGTCGGTGTGGACTTGTTGGGCCGAAAGGACTGTGTCCACACCGTAGGGAATCTAATCTACATGTTAATTGCTCTAGGCTGTAGGCCTTGTGCAGGAAGATTGGATTAGAAAGGGTCAAAGGGTATCTTTAGACTCCCATGGACAAGATGGGCCAAATGGTATATCATTTCTATGGGGGTTCTTGCTTTCTATTATTCCTAACTACAAACCACAAAAATAAGGACTTTCCATTCTGTTCCTCCCGATACTACGGTCAGTCCCTAAAACCTATTCCCAATCAGACAATCCTCTTGCTGTCTTTCCTTTTTTGAACCCTGATCACATATCAGGAGCTCTGCCTCTGGATTCCGTGAAGATCTGCTCTACTCCTGTCTCGCTGTTTCTCTAACTGCGCTTCGATATTTTGAAATTTCTCAGAGATGCCAGCATGGATTTAAAATATCTAACGGTCATGCCTAATAGGACCTGATCAATTTTTTTTCTTGGAGCGAAGACTAAAGTATTGATTGAATTTTGAGATTTTCCAGTATTTTTTGTTTGCATTGTTCAATTAAGGTAATGTTGGCAAATGTTATTTTTACAGACTTCCATGAAGCATTTTTCTAAATGCCTTCCTAAGACACTCGGCTAAAGTTGGAGAGCTTGGAATTGAAGACAAATTAGACTTTTGTGTAAAAAGAATTGTGTGAAAATTGTTTTTTTTTTCCCTCTTGAGCATATTGCTATTAGTTTCAAATTATGTTCTGTCAAAAGTTGTCAAAAAACATTTTCTGGTGACAGGTTTATGTTCTTCACAGCTGGTCCTGTCAAGCTGGGAAGGCAGGTACAACTTGCAGTGTCAAAATCTCCACAGTGCCAATGACGCTGACATTAGGGTGAGTCACAAAAATGAATGGGTTTCCAATTTGGTAGCAATGTTTAATGTCGTAAAGAATATTGCTGCATAGACAGTCCTGCATTTCAGAGTAATAGCGGCGTATGTCAGAAGTCTCTATGAAGGGCTTCTGCTCGAAATTCGATTCTCCTCCTTGGATGCTGCCTGACCTGCTGTGCTTTTCCAGCAACACATTCTCGACTCCAATCTCCAGCATCTGCAGTCCTCACTTTCTCCACACGTCAGGAGTCCGCTAATTTTTTATCTATTCATAGGATGTTTAAACAATAGGTGGGTCTATTATTCCACATCCTTATTTGCCTTGGAGGAAGTGATTGTGAGCCACTTTCTTGAATTGCTGCAGAAATTGGTGTTTAGGTACACTCATAGGATTGTCAGGAAGGCAGTTCCAAGATTTTGACTGATCAACACTGAAGAAACAGCAATATAGTTCCCAGTTAGGATAATGTTTGGCAGGAAATTTGCAGCAGATTGTGTTCCCATGTATCCTGCTGATTCCTCTTTCTAGGTGATAGAAGTTGTAGGTTTTGGAAATTGCTGTTGAAGGAGCCCCCGTGAGTTTCTTTAATACATCTTATAGACCATACACACCATTGCCATTGTGCATTGGTGGTGGTGGGGGGGGGGGGGGGGGGGGGGAAAGAGGGATGAATGAATGTTTGAGGTACCAATCAAATGGGTTGCTTTGTCCCAGCTTGTGTTGAACTTGTTTAATGTTCTTGGAGTTGTGCTTTTCCAAGCAAGCGGAAATATTCCATCAGATTCTTGATGTGCTATATGGATAATGGATGGACATTGGGGAGACAGGAGACGAGTTACTCACCACAGAATTCCTAGCTTCTCATGTGTTCTTGTAGCCAAAGTGTTTCTATGGCTGGTCTAATTCTGTTCCTGGTCAGTGATAACCCCGAGGATATTGAAGGCAGGGGATTCAGTGATAGTTTGCCTTTAAATGTCAAGGAATGATGGTTAGATTACCTCTTGTTGGAGATTATCATTACCTGGTACTTTTTCAACTTGAATGTTTGTTTATTAACTTATTTATTAGCTCAGGTCTGGGTGCTGCCGAAGACTTACTGTTTATGGATTTTGGTGGTGTTAGTATCTGAAGAGTCACAAATGGTTCTCAACATTTGTGCAAACATCTCGCTTCTGACATGATGGTTCAACAATAGTATTATTTTGCAAATGACTGGGAGTGGGGTGGGTGTGTTGGAGATGCCATGAAGATTAAAATGCCTAATTGGCTGTGTTAAACTGTAGGCTGTGAGCCAAGGTGGGCCTTCTAACCAGCCCACCTTGGCATTTACATTCCTTCATGGCTGCCTTCAAGTTGATATCTTACATGATGGTAAAATATGGCAGAAGAGACCTTTTTTTTAAAGAGATGGGTCTGCTCAGACTCAATGCTTTTAGACTCCAACTTAATTCTACCCCCATGAATATCCAGCCCTAAAACTTAAAAGGAGCCTGAAACTTTGACTCTCCTGCTCCTTAGGATGCTGCCTGACCTGCTGTGCTTTTTCAGCACCAGATTTTTTGACACCTATTGGCAGCAGTTCAATTAAATTCTCAATCTGATGTCCTCAAAGACTACACCTGGTCTCAGACTCTTGTACGAAACTACGTTTCGATTATCCAGACTTGGTAGGAGACATCTATTCACCAGTACTATTGGTTAGGTTGGCAGGGTGTTCTGTCAATTTATTTCCACTGCCAGGTTGGGAAGTGATGCAGACATCAAGACAGACCTACATTTGGTTTTCGTGACAAAAGAAACATTTTTTTAAAAATCGCATGGAAAGAACTGCGAAAAATTGGACAAGGCTTTCAAAGACTGATTGAATGCTCTCATTGTATGTATGCTCTGAGTCGACAACCTTTGCTTGTCCTATGATTTTAATTTCAGCTGACTTTGTTCAATTATTAATAAAACATTGGCAATAACATATTGAATCTCTAAAATGAAATTTCACTCAAATAATTACTGTTCACGGAATTACTGTTCTCTGTACACTGATGCAAGTAGTTATGAGTATGGTTCCTATTCATTTCACAGGTGGCAAAGGTGCTTTGGTGGTACTACTTTTCTAAAGCTATTGAATTTATGGACACGTTTTTTTTCGTCTTACGGAAGAAAAATAGTCAGATTACATTTCTTCATGTATATCACCATGCAACAATGTTCAACATCTGGTGGTGCGTCCTTAACTGGATACCTTGTGGCCAAAGTAAGCTGTATTTTCATTCTATTTGTGGAGGGCAAAACATAATTACTGAATAAAATCATGTCACACACATTTGCATGTCACAATTTTTTTTTGTAAATCAGTTGTATATGAATTGCCACTACAACATAGTTGTATTTTTATTTTAAATCAGTTACTCATGTTCCTGGAAATGTTTATATAGTGAATAGCTTTGAAGCTTTTGAAATACAGTCAGGTCCACAGCACAGGGGGGGGAATAAA
This sequence comes from Chiloscyllium punctatum, assembly GCF_047496795.1. NCBI lineage: Eukaryota > Metazoa > Chordata > Chondrichthyes > Orectolobiformes > Hemiscylliidae > Chiloscyllium > Chiloscyllium punctatum. Next base: position 39,827,049 of record NC_092779.1, read on the forward strand.
AAGCTCTTTGACTCATTGCATCTGTGCCCACCTTGACTCTGCATTCTCACACCCTGCTTTCTGTAAGGTATCCATCCATTCTATCTTCCAATGACTCCATCTCCATTGCATCTGCTCTGACTGTGTCTCAGATTTGTCCCCTTTTTGCCTCTGAGAATTTCCTGCTGGCATGTTCAACAGGACCCTTGGCAATGTTAGACCCATTTCCCACAACTGCCCTCAGCGATGATAATGACCCTCTAATTCTCACTTTTAATCTGTCGGCCTCAGCATCTAAAAGGATTATAAGCTGCCAGTGGGATGCCAGAATCCGACAAATCTCCCCCTTCCCTGCATTGTCAGCATTTTTTTTGTGTAGGGACTGTTGCCTCCAGGACAGTCTTGTCCATTTCTTCCACCATTCTCAACATTTCATTCCCATGGTACCTTCCCATGCAATCACAGAGCAATACTTGCTTGTATACCTCTTGCCCATCTAAGGCTGACATACCTTCTATGTGACAAGCACAGGAGATCAAGATGTGGAATCAGTCTGGGTAGAAGTAATAAATAACAAAGGGAAGAAATACGTATAGATTACTCCTACTAAGTCCCCATATAGTAGTTCTGCAGTGGGGCGCAAGTATAAACTGGAAATATTAGAGGCTTGCAAGAAAGGTACAGCAATTTAACATGCACATCAATTGGAAGAATCAAATTAGTCTGCAGGTAGAGTTCATTGAATGTATTAAATTCTTTCTTTGTCTCTCCACTCAACCAGGGAGCAAGCTACTTTAGATTTGGGTATTGTCTGATAAGGAGAGATTAATTGATGACATTGTAGTTAAGGATCGTCTAAGGAGTAGTGAGTATAGTATGATAGAATTTAAAATTCAATTGGGGGGTGAGAAAGTGGAGTCCCACAGTAGCATTCTGGAATTAAACAAAGGAAATTATATAGACATAAGGACAGATTTGGTGTGAATACATTAGGCAGGAAAGTGAAATGGTAAGACAGTTGATGAGCAATGGCAGATGTTTAAGGAGCTACTCAATTCCTCACAACTAAAGTATGTCCCAGTAAGAAAGAGATGATAAGGGGGATAAAAAGACATGCATTACTAAACAATGGGGTCAAGGACAATATAAAGTCAAAACCTAAGGTATACCATATTGCAAAGGCAAGCTGGAAGATTAGGAACTTTTGAACATAAAGGAATACTACAGAATTAATAAGAGCTAAGGTAAATTATGGAAGAAAACTAACACAAAATAACAAAAGATAGCAAAAGCTTCTATAAGTATATAATTCCCTGGACACAAGAAAGGTCCAGTGAATTGGAAAATGGCTAACATAACACCCTTATTCAAAAAAGGAAGGAGGCAAAATGTGGGACATTACAGACCAGTTAGTTTAACATCTGTTGTTAGAATCTATTATCAAGGAAGCAATATCAGTACATTTTGAAAGTCAAAACGCTACCCATCAGAGTCAGCATGGTTTTGTGAAGGGCAAATTATATGCAACTAATTTGCAAGAATTATTTGAAGAAGATATTAAATGTAGGGAAATAGATGGTGACCTCTTGAAAAGTATACATATACAGAGGAGGAAGTGCTGGATGTCAAGAAATGCATAAAAGTGGATAAATCCCCAGGACCTGATCAGGTGTACCCAAGAACTCTGAGAAGCTAGGGAACTGATTGTTGGACCCCTTGCTCAGATATTTGTATCATCAACAGTCACAGGTACGATGCTGGAAAACTGGAGGTTGGCTAACGTACCACTGTTTAATAGAAGTGGTAAGGACAAGCCAGGGAGTTATGGACCAGTGAGTCCATTGCATTTGGAAAGGCAAGGACTGATTAGGGATAGTCAACATGGCTTTGTGTCTCAAACTTGATTGAGGTTTTTTTTTGAAGAAGATTGAGGGCAGAATGGTAGATGTGATCTATTTGGACTTCAGTAAGGCATTCATCAAGGTTCCCCTGGGAGACTGGTTAGCAAGGTTAGATCTCATGGAATACAGGGAGAACTAGGTATTGGATACAGAACTGGCTCGAAGGTAGAAGACAGGGTGGTGGAGGGTTGTTTGTCAGCCTGGAGGCCTGTGACCAGTGGAGTGCCACAAGGATCGGTGCTGGGTCCACTATATTTTGTCATTTTATATGAACAATTTGGATAGGAGCATAAAAAGTACAGTTAGTAAGTTTGCAGGTGACACCAATATTGGGAGTGAATAAGGTTATCTTAGATTATAACGGGATCTTGATCAGATGAGCCAAGGCTGTGAAGTGGCAGATGGTGTTTAATGTGGATAAATGTGAGGTGCTGCATTTTGGGAAAGCAATACATAGCAGGACTTATACACTTAATGGTAAGGCCGTAGGGAGTGTTGCTGAACAAAGAGACCTTGGAGTGCAGTTTCATAGCTCCTTGAAAGTAGAGTCGCAGGTAGATAGGATAGTGAAGATGATGTTTGGCATGTTTTCCTTTATTGGTCAGAGTATCGAGTATAGGAGTTGGGAGGTCATGTTGCGTCTGTACAGGACATTGGTTAGGCCACTGTTGGAATATTGTGTGCAATTCTGGTCTCCTTCCTATCGGAAAGATGTTGTGAAACTTGAAAGGGTTCAGAAAAGCTTTACAAGGATGTTGCCAGGGTTGGAGGATTTGAGCTATAGGGAGAGGCTGAACAGGCTGGGGCTGTTTTCCCTGGAGCATCAGACGCTTAGGGGTGACCTTATAGAGGTTTATAAAATCATGTGGGGCATGGATAGGATAAATAGACAAGGTCTTTTCCCTGGGGTTGGGGAGTCTATTACTAGAGAACATAGGTTTCGGGTGAGAGGGGAAGAGGGGAGAGGGGAAGATAGCCAAGAGGCAGCTTTTTCATGCAGAGTGGTACATGTCTGGAATGAGCTGCCAGCGGAAGTGGTGGAGGCTGGTACAATTGCAACATTTAAGAGGCATCTGGATGGGTATATGAATAGGAAGGGTTTGGAGGGATATGGGCCAGATGCTGGCAGGTGGGACTAGATTGGTTTGGGATATCTGGTCGGCATAGACCAGTTGGACCGAAGGGTCTGTTTCTGTGCTGCATATGTCTAGACTCTGATTCTATTTAACAAGCAAGGGATGCTGTAGATGTAATTTATCAGGACTTATGGCAGGTGTTTAAGGTGCCATGCAAAAGATTAATTCACAAGGTGGATCATACGGGATTAGGCGTAATTTACTGTCTAGGATAGATGATTGTCTTCTGTCCTTCAGCCAGAATCGAGGTAAATGGGGATTTTTCTGGATGGCAAGATCTAACTTGTGGGGTGCCACAGGATTTGGTTCTTGGACTTCAGCTATTTACAATCTACATTAATGACTTGGATACAGGGCTGGAAGGCTCTACAGATATATTTGTGGATGACACAAAAATAACCGGGACAGCAAATTGCAATAAGGAAATAAGAACCTTACAAATGGGTATAGGTAAGTTACGAGAGTGGGCTAAAATGTGGCATGTGAGCTTAAGTGCACGGTTGTGAATTGGGGTCTAAAAGAATGGGAAGGTGAACCTATTATCTTAATGGGGAGAGACTTATGGGTGCTCCAGGGCAGAGGGATCTAAATGTACATGTTATGAGTCACAGAAAACCTGCATGCAAGTACAGCAGATAATAAAGAAAATGAATGGAATGTTTTATAGCTAACGCAATAGAATTAAAGGTAAAGACGTATTACACTAGAAGACGTAATCAGACAGGAGTTGGGAAGCACAGATTGGGAGTAGTCGTTCCACAGGGCACAACAGACCTATGGTGACTTTAAGGAGCAGTTGTTATGAGTGATGCACAAATTTGTTCTTGAGACAAGCAAAAAGGGGTAAGGTTAATGAGCCTTGGATGATGATGAACAGAGGAGCTTCTCTTCAAAAGGAAGAAGGCAGCTTACATAAGGTGGAGGAAGCAAGGATCTAGCACAGCTTTAAAGGATTACAGGCTTACTACATAGGAGCTCAGAAATGGACTGAGAGCCAAGAGGGGGCATGAAAAAGGCTTGGCAAGAAGGATTAGGGAGAACCCAAAGGCATTTTACTCATAAGTAGGAATAAGAGAATGATCAGGGAGAAGGTAGGACTGGTCAGGGATAGTGTAGGGAACTTGTGTGTGGTGTCTGAGCAGATGGGGAAGCACTAAATGAGTTTTTTGCTTCAGTTTTCACTAAGGAAAGGGACCTTGTTGTGAATGAGAACTTTCAGGTGCTAGGAAACAGGCTTGATCAGATCAAGATTGATGAAGTTGATGTGCTAGAAATTTTGGCAAACATTAAGATTGATAAGTCCCCAGGGCCAGACCAGATTTATCCGAGGCCGCTCTGGGAAGCGAGAAAGGAGGTTGCTAAGCCACTGGCGAGGATATTCCCTCCCTTCCCTCCCTTCCCTCCCTACGGCAGTCATACCAGAAGATTGGAGGGAGGCGAATGTTGTTCCTCTTTTCAAGGAGAATCGGGAACAATTACAGAACAGGTCAGTCTTGCGTCTGCGGTCAGCAAGGTTTTGGAAAGAATTCTGAGGAATAGGATATAAGAGTATTTGGAAGGCAATCAAAATGGCTTTGTGAGGGACAGATTATGCCTCACTAATCTTGAGTTCTTTGAAGAGGTGACAAGACAGGTCGGCGAAGGTCAAGCAGTGGATGTGATGTATGTGGACTTCAGCAAGGCATTTGATAAGCCTCCCCTTGGTAGATTCATTCATAAAGTCAGGAGGTATGGGATACAGGGAGATTTGGCTATCTGGATTCTGAATTGGTTGACTGACAGAAGGCAGAGAGTGGTTGTAGATGGAAAGTATTGTGCCTGACGGTCTGTGGTGGTGAGTGGTGTCCCGCAGGGCTCTGTTCTTGGACCTCTGCTCTTTTGTCATAATGATAAATGACTTGGATGAGGAGGTTGAGGGGTGGGTTAGTAAATTTGCAGATGACACAAAGGTTGGATGTGCCATTGATGATGATGAGGGTTATTACAGGCTGCAGCGTGACATAGACAGGATGCAGAGCTGGGTTGAGAAATGGCAGATGGAGTTCAACCTGGACAAATGTGAAGTGATGTATTTTGGAAGGTTCAACTTGAATGCTGAATAAAGGATTAATGACAGGATTCTTGGCAGTGTGGAAGAACAGAGGGATCTTAGCGTTCAAGTGCATAGATCCCTCAAAGTTGCCACCCAAGTGGATAGGGTTGTTAATGAAAGCCAAAACACCATATGCTTTCTTAACATGGGGATCGCGTTTGAGAGCCGTGAGGTTTTGCTGCAGCTCTGCAAGACCCTGTGAGACCACACTTGGAATATTGTGTCCAGTTCTGGTCACCCTACTAAAGGAAAGATATGGAGGCTTTGGAGAGAGTGCAAAGAAGGTTTACCAGGATGCTGCCTGGACTGGAGGGCTTGCCTTATGAAGAGAGGTTGACTAAGCTTGGAATTTTCTCTGGAGAGGAGGAGGAAGATAGGTGACCTGATCGAGGTATATGAGGTAATGAGAGGCCTGGATAGAGTCTATAGCCAGAGACTTTTTCCCAGGGCAGGATTGACTGGCACAAGGGCTCATAGATTTAAGATATTAGGAGGAAGGTATAGAGGAGATCTGAGGTAGGTTCTTTATGCAGAGAGTTGTGAATGCAAGGAATGCGTTGCTAGCGGTGGTGGTGGAAGCAGAGTCATTAGGGACATTTAAGTGACTGCTGGACATGCATATGGACAGCCGTGAATTGAGGGGTGCATAGGTTAGGTTATAGAACATAGAACATAGAACAATACAGTGCAGTACAGGCCCTTCGGCCCTCGATGTTGCGCCGATCAAAGCCCACCTAACCTACACTAACCCACTATCCTCCATATACCTATCCAATGCCCGCTTAAATACCCATAAAGAGGGAGAGTCCACCACTGCTACTGGCAGGGCATTCCATGAACTTACGACTCGCTGAGTGAAGAACCTACCCCTAACATCAGTCCTATATCTACCCCCCCTTAATTTAAAGCTATGCCCCCTTGTTAGGAATAATCCTTGGCTCAATGTCGTGGGCCAAAGGGCCTGTTCTGTGTTGTATATTTCTATGTTCTATGGTTGCAAGGTATTGGTGAGACCACACCTAGATTATTGTGCACAGTTTTGGTCCCTTATTTGAGGAAAGATTTAGTGGCATTGGAAGCAGTTCAGAGGAGGTTCACTTGATTTCGCCTCAAAGATGAGTGGTTTGTAAGAAGAGCGATTGAGCAGTTTAGGCTTATATACTCTGGAATTTAGAAGAATGAGGGGAGATCAAATATATTAGTCGAGATGATAAAAGAGATTTTATAAAATAAATGTGGAGTGGATGCTTCCTCTTGTGGGGCATTCTAGGGCAAGAGGTCATAGTCTTAGGATGAGGGGTAGCAAATTTAAGAGTTGAGGAAAAACTACTTCTCCCAAAGGGTTGTGAATCTGTGGAATTCAGTACCCAAAGTAACATGGTAGCTGGGATAGTGAGTAAACTTGGGGAGTTAAACAGACTTTTAATTGCTAATGGGTTATAGGGATATGGAGAGAAGGCAGGAAAATGGGGGTGAGGAGCATATTAGCCATGATTGTATGGCGGAGCAGACTTGATGAGCTGAATGACCTAATTCTGCTCCTATGTCTTATGAACCTACGTGAAGCAGCACATTGAATGAAATACAGATAATCTGTATTCGCTGTTCACAATACGGTCTCCTTTACATTGGGAGATTAATAAGGGCTCAGTGACCACTTTGCTGAACACTACTTTCTATCTGCATAAATGATGCGAAGCTTCCAAGTGCCAGCCACTTCAACAGACCACTGCATTCCCACACCAACACTTCTGTTGTAGGCCTTCTGTTGCATTCCAGTGGCCCTCCGCACAGGCTCAAAAAACATCAAAAAAGAGGAGGGGGTATAGCACTACTAATCAGAGGGTATCACAGCTACAGAAGCTTCCCATTGTTGAGGAAGATCTGCCAACCGAGTCAGTATGGGTAGAAATTAGGAACAGCAAGGGAATAGTCACCTCGTTAGGGGTTTACTACAGCCCCCCCCCCCCGCCAATAGCAGCAGGGAGATGGAAGAAAGCAAAGGTCAGCAGGGTTGTTGTAAATGGGTGACTTTAACTTTCCCAATACTGATTGGAACCTCCTTTGAGCAGAAGATTTGAATGGAGCTGTTTTTGTAAGGGGTGTTCAGGATGGTTTCCTAACTCAGTACATTGACAGGCCGACGAGGGGAGAGGCCATTCTAGACTTGGTGCTCGGAAACGAGCCGGGGCAGGTATCAGATCTTGTGGTGGGAGAGCATTTTGGTGATAGTGACCACAACTGCCTCAAATTCTACATAGCTATGGAGAAAGAGAGGATTAGGCAAAATGGGAGGATATTTAATTGGTGAAGAGGAAACTACGATGCAATTAGACGTGAGTTAGGAAGCATGGATTGGGAGCAATTGTTCCATGGTAAAGGCATTATAGACACGTGGAGACTGTTTAAGGAACAGTTGTTGCAAGTGATGAATAAATATGTCCCTCTGAGACAGGCAAGAAGGGGTAAGATAAAGGAACCTTGGATGACGAGAGCGGTGGAGCTTCTCGTCAAAAGGAAGAAGGTAGCTTACATAAGGTGGAGGAAGCTAGGGGCAAGCTCAGGTCTACAGGATTACAGGCAGGTGAGGAAGGAGCTCAAAAATGGTCTGAGGAGAGCCAGGAGGGGGCACGAGAAAGGCTTAGCAGAACGGATTAGGGAGAACACAAATGCATTTTACACTTACGTGAGGAATAAGAGAATGGTTAAAGAAAGAGTAGGGCCAATTTAGGGATAGCATAGGGAATTTGTGTGTGGAGTCTGAGGAGGTAGGGAAAGCCCTAAATGAGTTTTTTGCTTCTGCCTTTACGTAAGAAACAAACTTTGTAGTGAATGAAACCTTTGAAGAGCAGGTGTGCATGCTGAAATGGATAGAGATAGCTGATGTGCTGAAACTTTTGTCAAACATTAAGATTGACAAGTCGCCAGGTCCGGACCAGATTTGTCCTCTGCTGCTTTGGGAGACGAGAAATGCAATTGCTTCGCCACTTGCGAAGATCTTTGCATCCTCGCTCTCCACTGGAGTCGTACCTGAGGACTGGAGAGAGGCAAATGTAATTCTTCTTCAAGAAAGGAAATAGGGAAATCCCCGGCAATTACAGACCAGTAAGTCTCATGTCTGTCGTCTGTCAGGTGTTAGAAAGGATTCGGAGGGATAGGATTTATGATCATCTGGAAGAGCATGGCTTGATTAAATGCAGTGAACACTTCTTTGTGAGGGGCAGGTCATGCCTCACAAACCTTATCGAGTTCTTTGAGGATGTGACTAGAAACGTTGATGAGGGTCGAGCTGTGGATGTGGTGTATGTGGACTTCAGCAAGGCATTTGATAATGTTCCCCATGGTAGGCTCATTCAGAAGGTCAGGAGGAATGGGATACAGGGGAACTTAGTTGTCTGGATACAGAATTGGCTGGCCAACAGAAGACAGCGAGTGGTAGTAGAAGGAAAATATTCTGCCTGGAAGTGAACAGTGTTCCACAGGGCTCTGTCCTTGGGCCTCTACTGTTTGTAATTTTTATTAATGACTTGGATGAGTGGATTGAAGGATGGGTCAGCAAGTTTGCAGATGACACAAAGGTTGGAGGTGCCGTTGACAGTATAGAGGGCTGTTGTAGGCTGCTGCGGGACATTGACAGGATGCAGAGATGGGCTGAGAGGTGGCAGATGGAGTTCAACCTGGATTAATGCGAGGTAATGCATTTTGGAAGGTCGAATTTGAAAGCTGAGTACAGGATTAAGGATAGGATTCTTGGCAGTGTGGAGGAACAGGTACATCTTGGTGTGCAGGTACATAGATCCCTTAAAATGGCCACCCAAGTGGACAGGGTTGTTAAGAAAGCATATGGTGTTTTGGCTTTCATTAACAGGGGGATTGAGTTTAAGAGTCATGAGATCTTGCTGCAACTCTATAAAACTTTGGTTAGACCGCAATTGGAATACTGCATCCAGTTCTGGTCACCCTATTATAGGAAAGATGTGGATGCTTTGGAGAGGGTTCAGAGGAGGCTTACCAGGATGCTGCCTGGACTGGAGGGCTTATCTTATGAAGAGAGGTTGACTGAGATTAGATTAGATTACATTACAGTGTGGAAACAGGCCCTTCGTCCCAACAAATCCACACCGACCCGCCGAAGCGCAACCCGCCGAAGCGCAACCCACCCATACCCCTAACCTAACATTATGGGCAATTTAGCATAGCCAATTCACCTTACCTGGACATTTTTTGGACTGTGGGAGGAAACCGGAGCACCTGAAGGAAACCCACACAGACACGGGGAGAACGTGCAAACTCCACACAGACAGTCACCTGAGGCGGGAATTGAACCCCGGTCTCTGGCGCTGTGAGGCAGCAGTGCTAACCACTGTGCCACCGTGAGCTCGGACATTTTTTCATTTGGAGAGGAGGAGAGGGGACCTAATTGAGGTATACAAGATAATGAGAGGCATAGATAGCCAGAGACTATTTCCCAGGGCAGAAATGGCTAACACGAGGGGTCATAGTTTTAAGCTGGTTGGAGGAAATTCTAGAGGGGATGTCAGAGGCGGGTTTTTTACAGAGTTGAGAGCATGGAATGCATTGCCAGCAGCAGTTGTGGAAGCAAGGTCATTGGGGACATTTAAGAGACTGCTGGACATGTATAAGGTCACAGAAATTTGAACGTGCATACATGAGGATCAGTGATCGGCACAACATCGTGGGCTAAAGGGCCTGTTCTGTGCTGTACTGTTCTATGTTCTATCTCATTTTCAATTTGGACGTTTGGACTCCATATCGAGCTTAATAACTTTAGAGGTTGATTCCATCATTTCATGTCTTTGACCCACCCCATATCTGACCCTGTTATGGCTTTCATAGAACATAATTTATAGAATTCCTACAGAGGAAATAGGTCGTTCAGCCTATTGAGGCTGTACCAACCCTCTGAAGAGTATCCCACCCTATCCATGTAACTCTGCAATCATAGTGATACAACACAGGAACAGACTCTTCAATCCAATTTGTCCACACAAACCAGATATCCTAATCTGACATCATCCCATTTGGCACATATCCCTCTAAATCTTTCCTATTCATGTATTCTTATGCAGAAAGTCAGGAGGCATGGGATATTGGGACGTTTGGCCAGTTGGATAGAGAACTGGCTAACCGGTCGAAGTCAGAGAGTGGTGGTAGATGGTAAATATTCAGCCTGGAGCCCAGTTACAAGTGGAGTTCCGCAGGGATTAGTTCTGGGTCCTCTGCTGTTTGTAATTTTTATTAATGACTTGGAAGAGGTAGTTGAAGGGTGGGTCAGTATATTTGCAGACGATACGAAGATTGGTGGAGTTGTGGATAGTGAGGAGGGCTGTTGTTGGCTGAAAAGGGACTTAGATATGATGCAGAGTTGGGCTGAGGAGTGGCAGATGGAGTTCAACCCTGCCAAGTGTGAGGTTGTCCATTTTGGAAGGACAAATAAGAATGCAGATTACAGGGTTAACATTCGGGTTCTTAGTAAGGTGGAGGAGCAGAGGGATCTTGGGGTCTATGTTCATAGCTCTTTGAAAGTTGCCACTCAGGTGGATAGAGCTTGTAAGAAGGCCTATGGTGTATTAGCGTTCATTAGCAGAGGGATTGAATTCCCAGAGTTGTGAGGTGATGTTGCAGCTGTACAGGACCTTGGTAAGGTCACATTTGGAGTACTGTGTGCAGTTCTGGTCGCCTCATTTTAGGAAATATATGGAAGCTTTGGAGGGGTGCAGAGGAGATTTACCAGGGTGTTGCCTGGAATGGAGAGTAGCTCGTACGAGGATAGGTTGAGAGTGCTAGGCCTTTTCTCATTGGAACGGCGAAGGATGAGGGGTGACTTGATAGAGGTTTATAAGATGATCAGGGGAATAGATAGAGTAGACAGTTAGAGACTTTTTCCCTGGGTACAACAGTGTGTTACAAGGGGACATAAATTTAAGGTGAAGGGTGGAAGGTATAGGGGAGATGTCAGGGGTGGGTTCTTTACCCAGAGAGTGGTGGGGGCATGGAATGCACTGCCTGTGGGAGTGGCAGAGTCAGAATCATTGGTGACCTTTACGTGGCAATTGGATAGGTGCTTAAGCTAGGACAAATGTTCAGCACAACATCGTGGGCTGAAGGGCCTGTCTGTGCTGTATTGTTCTATGTTCTATGTACCCATCCAAATGCCTTTTTAAATGTTATCGTACTCCCTCTGCAGCACACTCTCACCACATCAAAAAGTTACCCCTCGGGTCTTTTTTAAAAAGGAAAGTCTTTCCCCTCTCTCCTTGAGTTTGGCCTCTAGTTTTGAACTACCCCCAATCTAGGAAAATGACCTTGGCTATTCACCCTATCCATACCAGTCATGATTTTCTGAACCTCTACAAGGACACCCCTCCGCTTCCACTCCAGGGTAAAAAAGCCCCAGCCTCTTCCCTATAGCTCAAATCCTCCAGTCCCAGCAACATCCTTAAATCTTTTCTGCACCCTCCAGTTTAACAATGAAACTCTCCAGCCCAGGCAATAATCTGGGAAATCTCCTTTGCACTGACCCTTGTGCAATTACATCCCTCCTTTTAAATTGGATTCTAGAATTGTGCACAACATGCTAGGTTTAGCCTAACCATGCTTTAATACAATTCCAGCATCTCTTCCCTTCTCGGAAAAACTGTGCCTTGGCAAATAAAAGCAAGTATCCCAAATGTTTTCATAACAATTTGATCCAATTCCCCATTATGTTAAGGGAACAGTGGAGATACACACCCGTCTCTCACATCTTCTGTGCTTCCCAGCATTCAACGTTATTATAATATATCCATCTAAACGTTATGGCACAGACAGAGAACACTGGGCTAACACCTTCAACATTATCTGGCTGACACCAATTGTTACAGTTAACCTGAGAATGTAATTTTTTTTAAAAAAGCTTTGTGATTTACATATGAAAGAAGTGAAACTATTTGAACAGATGAAAGACTCAACAGACAATCAAGGTATTTTTCAATGTATAATTTCAGTTACATTGCACTGTAAACTTTTGCTATAAATTGTTTTACAATAGTGTTCTCAACAACCACCAAGGTGCGTTGCTCTGAAAGCTTCCAATTAAACCTGTTGGACTATAACCTGGTGTTGTGATTTTTAACTTTGTACACCCCAGTCCAACACCGGCATCTCCAAATCATGATGTTCTCTTGCCTTATTTTTCCTGCCCAAGTGCATCACCATCTACCACTGATCAGCCCTTCAACCCATCTGTCAGTCAGCAAATTCTGCATCCAATTAGCCAAATCCCATGAGCTCTTACCTTTGCTATTAGTAATATGTTGACTGTTCTTGATTAATACCTGCCTCTCCCAAAACACTCTCTTTATCAATCTGTTCGAAGTAACTATCCATGTACCTCTGGAGCATGTGAGACTTTAACCAGGGTCTCAATGCAGATTAATTCTCAGAATTGCTTCACATAGTTTCTCCAACACTGAGATTAAACAAACTGCCATGTAGTTTCCTGGTTTATTCCCTGCTTCTTCCTTGAATAATGGCACCACATCAGCTATCCTGTAGTCCTTTGGCACCTCTCCTCTGGCCAGAAAGAATTGAAAATTATTGCCAGTGCCCCTGTTATTTCCTCCATTGCCTCACTCAACATGTCAGGCATTAATTTCATCTGACCCTGGCAATGTATTTCCTTCTAATCCTACCAGACCTCTCAGAATCTCTCTATGCTAATTTCTTTAAAGTCCTTCTCTCTGATTTCTATACCCACATCATTCCTGTCACTCGTGAACACCAACACATCCTCTAGTTCCACACCATTTCTTCAGAAGACCACAAAAATATTTAACTTGAAATAAATCAGTTACTGAGAGGCTTGTTTTCTTCTCTTTAGAAATTCAGTGCTTCCATGGAGGTGTGGATTTTTCAAAGAATTAAGTAGCTTGAGTTTGTTCACATTGGATTATTTCAATTAAGTCAGGGAGGGGCATAGCAGAATTCAGTCATTTGATAGGAGATTCCTCTTTACCCAGGTAACAGTACTAGATTTAAGGAACAAGTTGTCAGCTGCTTAACATGTGCTGAATGGTTGTATACCATTGAAGTAGAGCTGGACCACTTTAACTGTAGAATTCACAGCATAGAAAAGGGAAATACTAAGCAATGTAAGTTATAGAATTACACCGTGACTTGGCCCATTTGAGTCATTCCACACAAATTATTATTGCCTTCATTAAGCCCACTTTACTACACTAGTCTATAGCCATAGATGTTATGACACTCCTCTCAGTAATTACAATATTTGAGGTTTCCTGCCTCAACTATCTTCCCAAGAATTTCATTCTAGATACCCACTACTCTGAGTGAATATGTTTCTTCAAATCCACTGTAAACCTCCTGCCTTTCACTTTAAAATATGCCCCACTGTTATTGACATTTCAACTATTCTTCCTGTGCATGCATCTCAAGCTTATACATCTCAATTTGGTCCCCCTCAACCAATTCTGCTCCAAAGATAACGAGCTGAACTTCATAGCAGAAATGCTGCAGTCCAGGCAACATCCTGGTGAATCTCCTCTGTACCACCTTCAGTGCAATCACATCCTTCCTAGAGTGTGGTGACCAGAAGTACCACACAGTAACTAACCAAAATTCTGTACTGGTCCAAACAAACCAACCTTCTACCACCACCAGTCACTAAACAAATTTTGGATCCAACTTGCCAAGTTACCCTGGATCCCTGGAAGCTTTTACCTTGTCAGTTTCCATTTGTGGTACTTTGTCAAAGGCCTTGCTGATATCCATATAAATTATATCAATTGTATTACTCTCATCTGAACACTTGGTCACCTCCTCAAGATATTCCACCAGGTTCCATCAGAAGCATGACTATGCTTTGACAAAGCTATGCTGACTGTCCCTGATCAAACTTAGCCTCTCTAAATGGAGGTAAATTTGCTCCTTCACCACTTTTTCCATTAGTTACCTGACTGACGTTAGGCGCACTGGCCTTTAGTTCCCCAGTCTATCTCTACCACCCTTTACTGTAAAGTGAAACCACACTATCTGTTTCCAGACAGGTCAAGGGGAGGCCAGAGTCAAGTTTAAAAATTTGGATCAGCACCCTGTAATTTACTCCCTCCTCTCCCATAGCAACCTGAGATGTAACTCTGGGAATTTATCCACTTTTGAAGCCACCAAAATCTCCAATACCACCTTGCTGCTTGCATCAATTGCACAAAAAAACTTCACAGTCCATCACCTTGAATTCTGAACTTTTGTCCTCCTCCATGTAAAACTGATATGCAGTACTAATTTAACACTCTAAAGTCATTATAAATTAGACTTCCTGGGGTGGTTTAGGTTGCTCAATGAATTCCACATGGGATTCTTCAAAATCAATTTCTGATAGAAATAATTCTAAATGTTTTAATCTATTCTTTCACATCTCATAGAATCCCTACAGTGCAGTAAGGGGCCATTTGATGCATTGTATCTGCACTGACCTTCTGAACAGCATTGCAACTAGACCTATCCCATCCCTGTAACTCTATATAGGGTTTACCATGGCTAGCCTACCTAATCTGCACATCCTTGGACACTAGGAGCATTTTTCTTCTAAAAGCATGGCAAATCCACCTCATCTGCACATCTTTGAACTATGGGAGGAAACCAGAGCACCTGGAGGAAACCTAAGGGGAGAATGTACAGACCCCACACAGACAGTTGCCTAAGAAGCTGGCACACTTTGGATGCTAATACCTGTGGATGAGAAATGTAAGGGGCTGTTACCTGGAGAGTGCACCCCAAGATGGTGGTGCCTGGTGTTCAACATGGAGGTTCTCTGGGTAGCAACAACTGGAGTTGTTTGGTACATCCATGCTCATACTCTAAATTCCAAGACAAATTCCAAATATCTAGTTTGTTTGACATGGCTGGTAGGTTAGGAAAGAAATTATTAATGAGGTCAGATGCAGAGCTGAGGTCATTAACCAGCAATATTCCCCTTAATAGTCAACTTGCTACTGCTTAGCGAGAATTTGGTCTCAACACTTGGAACCCAGTTAAAGGAATTAGCAAGTTGCTCCTGATGTCAAGGTAGGTCTCACTAGATTTCTCATGTGATTCTGTCACATCTCTCATTACAGACCACATCATTCTACGTGAATGTGACACAAATCAGAAATGCTTACCTAAAAGGATGCAGAGGAAAGGTTAATAGTAACCTTCAAAGGGAAGAAAGAAAATGAGCAAGGAACTGTAAATAAGATATATGAATGAATAGCCTTTTCAAAAGCTGGCATAGACTTGGTGGGCTGTGACCTTTTTAATGTGTTATGTGATTCTGTTTTTCCTCACTACTAGCAGATGGCCTTCAACTGCCAAAACCTTCCATTCAATTTCTCCATACAGTTAGTTCCTCTATAATGCAAAGATTGTGTTCTTGTGCAACCCTGGTTAGAGAAAAAGTAGTGGTTTAGAAAGTGTTGCAAGTGTTGGTGCTGTAATTGCATTCCAGCCACTTCGTCAGTCACATTACAGTGAATTCATGTTGACAAAACGTATGTTATAACCGAACGACCTGTATATCGAATGCTTCTCTATCTGTTTTTTAAAATCCTTCTTTAAAACTAATCACATTCAAAAAGCTTTTGATTGTTCAATTCTTTCATCCATTTGCTTGATGTCCATTTTCTCACGTGCAGTACTTGTGACCTTTTTTGTTACAGACATGATGTAATGCAAATTGTTAAGTTGAAATTGTACGTAAACTGTTCAAACAGCATTACTATACTTTTCCTAGCTTCCATTAATTTTGAGGAAGGGTCATCAGACCTGAAACATTAACTCTGATTTCTCTTCACAGATGCTGCCAGATCTGCTGATCTACATCCAGCAACTTCTGTTTTTATTGCTACACTTGTATATGGTTACTCTGCCTCTTGCTTTGTTTCATTGCAGGTTTCTTTGGTCCAACATTGAACAGTTTTATCCATGTATTAATGTACTCCTATTATGGCCTATCCACCATTCCATCCATGCAGCCTTATCTTTGGTGGAAGAAATACCTGACCCAAGCACAGCTGGTAAGAACTAACTTTAAACAGCATTTTTCACACCTAAAACATTTCATAGCCAATGAATTACTTTTGAATCATGGTTACGGTTGTCACGTGGGAATACTCAACAAGCATTTTGAGTTTGGCAATGTTCTGTAAACTGCAATGTCCAATTAAACTGTTTTAACAATGCAGTTTTAATAATAAATTTTGGTCTGCACATTGGGAAAACTCAACTATTATTTAGAAGTGCTATGGTATGGGTTTAGTTGCATCACAGCAAGTTGCTGGGAACTCTGGTTTTCATTACATCCAGAAGAAACTGCCTGCAACAGTCCAGCAGTGTCTCAGTACTGCACTGGAGTTTCAGTCTTGTTTGTGTGCTCGTCTCTGGGGCTTGAATCCAGTACCCACTGACTCATGTAATTATCGTACCCTGCAGCCTATATTTCATGTTTTGTTTTATAAAAATGAAGCTACCAGTCATCTATGAATCAGCAGAACAGACTCTTTGCCAAGATTGCCACTCAACTGCTCCAGAATATTGCTGACTCAACTGTAATTAGGCTAATATTGATACAAAAGATTACTGGTCACTTTAGTCTTTGCAAAAATGATCAATTTTCACCAAATCAAAATACTTGGGCTTTAATAGTTTTAAAATACTCAATAATTGACTACTGTGGTAACTTATTAAAGCAAATTAAGTGAAGTAACTTGTTATTGTACAGATTTTATCACTTATTCCTACAATGACAGTATGCAAAATAAAACATCTGAAAGAAATATCATTTTCCCTTCAAACATAGACCAAGGATGAACTAGATTCCTGACGAATTGTAGCATTAGAAATTTTTTGGCTGCATTGAACCTAGCTGGCCCAAAAGTTCTCTTACCAACTCTGAGTTTTGTTCTTTCTAATTACCACTTCCCCATCACTCCCACCCCCACCAGGTGGGACAATGATCAGGAGTTGTTGTTTTTGGATAGGTGCTGAGAGTGGGAAGGTCAGGATAGAGGTAGCAAGTGGGAATATTGGATAGTGTCAATAAGCAGGAAGAATGTAATAGTGGCAACATGTGGAAGGGTTTAGATGGGGATGTCAAGCTGGAGGGTGAGGAAAGGAAATGGAATAATCAGGACAGGGAGTAAAAATGGTGGCAAGTGGGAGAGTTGGTAGAGAGGCAGAGGAGTTTCATGGTTTTCAGAATGAGCGAGAGCATTGGGATAGTCAGAGATTGGGCGAAAGTGAGTACTGCAGATGCTGGTGATTACAGTCAAGACTGTGGTGCTGCAAAAGTGCACAGTAGGGCAGGCAGCATCCGAGGAACAGGAAAATCGACATTTTGGGCAAAAGCCCTTCATCAGGAATGGGAGACTCAGCGAATTGGAGGTTTGGACAAAGTACAAGTTTTTTTTACATAGTATGCAAAATCCACAAACTGGAATGGAGGCAGTGCTGTTTGGAGAATGTTTCAGCAGGGTTTGTAAATTAGTGACAAAGACACAACTAGAAAGGGCTTAAAATAGGGGAATACCAGTACTTTTTTTTGCATGGGAGGTGGACATCTCTGGCAAGCCAGCATTTGCTAGTCATTTCAGAGTCAACCACATTGCTAAGAGTTTGGAGTCCCATAAGCCTGACTGGATAAGGATGTCAGATCCTTACCTGAAGGATATTAACAAACCAAACAGGTTTATATGACAATTAATAGTGATTGATTACATGGTCACCATACGACTAGCTTTTCATTCCAAATGTTGTTAAATTCAAATTTCGTTATCAGCCACTGTGGGATTTAGGTCCATGTCCCTTTTAACATTAGCATGGCATTCTGGATTAACAGTCAAAGAATCATAGAATCCCTACAGTGGGGAAGCAGCCATTCAGCCCATCAAGTCCACACTGACCCTCAGAGGATCCACCCTATCCTTGTAACCTTGCATTTTCTCATGGCTAATCCACCTAACCTGCACATCTTTGGATTGTGGGAGGAAACTGAAGCATCTGGAGGAGACCTACACAGATATTGGAAGAATGTGCAAACTCCACAGTCACCCAAGGCTGGAATCTAGCTGGAGTACTAATCAATCTAATGACATTGCCACTGTTGAACTAGTATTGAATATTGACCACAGCATATTGTATTGCACTTATGACCATTATTAAGTTACATATCAAATTGTATGCTTCTAATATGGACTAAAATCACTACATTTTACAAGTGGATGCCTTTTCTGAGTATTGAATAATGTGTACTGGAATCTCGAAACTGCACAATGATTGAAATGTGTCCTTCAAACTTTGATACTGAATAAATCTTTCTTTGCTGACCTATATACTAAAAGAGGCAATTTTGAGACTCTTGACACATAGTTTTGTACTAGTTGACTACATTTTTTTTATTTGACATTTTCTCAGTCAAGGAGGGTATATGAAAATCAACAGCTATAAGTTAACATGAGTGGGTGGCACGGTGACACGGTGGTTAGCACTGCTGCCTCACAGCTACAGGGTCCCAGGTTGGATTCCAATCTCTGGCAACTGTCTGTGTGGAGTTTGCAAATTCTCTCCATGTCTACGTGGGTTTCCTTCTGGTGCTCCGGTTTCCTCCCACAGTCCAAAGGTGAATTGGCTGTGCTAAATTGCCCATTGTGCATTAGTGAGAGGGAAATGGGTCTGGGTGGGTTACTCTTCAGAGGGTCAGTGTTGTTGGACCGAAGGGCCTGTTTACACACTAGGGAATCTAATCTAATGAGTTTATTCTATCATTTTTATCCTGTAGTAAAGTTTATAATTAGATGGAAGTAGAACTAAATGTGAGCAATTCCAGTACAGTGGTCTGTTTACGTGATTTTTAGTTATTAAATTTACTGTCACTAGGAAATTAATATTAATCTTTATATTATGCATTCCAAGTGTAGAAAGTTGTTTCCTGGATTAACAGTTGACCATCTCTTTCAATCCTCCACTGTGTTACAACATTGCCTGTCTGACATCTATTCCTGGATGAATTGAAATTTCTTCAAATTAATGTGTTGTGAGTAAATCATCACAAGTCACCTCTTTAAACTGGCTACTTACTAAAGAATCTGACAATCAAGTGCTGAAACAACATTTAAACTTTTATTGCATATAACAACCAAAATAAAGTCACTCGAATAAGCAAGTTAAGCCTCACAACTGGGCTATAATACCATAAACAGTGGAATGATTCGCCATCATATCTGTCTCTGGAAATGCCCAGGGTTCAATGGTTGAAGTTCTTTGCTGAATTGTTCCGGTGTTAGATTCTTATGCAGACTTTTGGCCTTTGGGTCCATCATGTGATAGTATCAAATCTTTAGAGTCCTTTGATTCCAAAATGTTGATCTACTCCTCTAGAACCCTGGAGTCTGCATCATGCTTCCTTTATCAGAGTAACTCCTCTGTTCCTTGTTACATAGCTGAATTTTCAAACAGACATAAGTTCTTAAGGATAATCACAGGATAGTGTTAAAGGACTTAATCAGTTGTCCTTGAGGCACAAAGCAGCCTTTTATCAAGCAGCTGTTAACAGTTTGTTCATGTAGCTTTGACTCCTTTTCCTAGGCATGCCTAATTGTTTTTGGTGAAATCGACGTTTCGGGCAAAAGGTGGACGCTGCCTGAATTGCTGTGCTCTTCCAGCACCACTGATCCAGCATTTGCTTTCCAGCATCTGCGTCATTGTTTTTACCTAATTGTTTTTGGTCTCTATGTAACAGCTCATATTTGTCCCTTTGACAGAGGTATTGCTGCTTCTTTCAATCTATGAACAGTTATTAAAGTTCTGAAGTTCACATGATCACAGCTGACACTACAGTGGCAAAATTGGCTTGATGCTACCATTCCCCATTAAAGAATCAAGAAAGGAATCTGTAGTGTGCATGCTCACTGCTACTGGCACTGCCTTTGTGAAGGAGCTTACACTGACAAGCAGGCCAGTTGTAATATCAGATCAACATGCGATACTGATTTGAAGCCAGCCCTACCACTTTAGAAGTCCATATTCCAGTCAATCCTGTCTCCAAACTTGCATAACTAAATACAAGATTAATCATGAGGAGGCTCACCTGTGCTGTGTAATGGAATCATCGCACACTACGGTTTTTGTTTATACAGGCTGTTACAACAATTTCACGCATAATAGATGCTTTCCATAGTTGGTTAAAGCTTCAGTAATACATGGGAATGCCGTAGTGAATTTGCTGAAGTGATGGTTTCTTGCAGAGCATTTACTTCCAGATATGGATGCACTAATTGGGATTGAGAATGACTGACTGGCTAAATGAAGACCAGGATAAACTGTTACAGGGGAGGGGAAAGAAGGTTTCTTAGTGGAAGATCATATCTAAATAGGGTACTTGGGAGCATTTCACAAACTTGAACATCAGCAATGACCATTATTTCAGACGTGTGCTTTACTAACGAGGTTGCAATTCCAAACTCAGCAGAACAAAAACTCTCATTGTCTGTTATTGTGAAGCAACTGTGCCTTTGTCTTTCTGCACCTGTGTCTTACCAAGCTACTCCATTTACAGCATTCTGTGGCATAAAGTCACACAGGTTATCTGCATAGAGCTACAGCTTATCATCACCTTTTTGAGATGTAAATGAGTGAAGCAAGCATAAAAGTTATAAGAACTGCAGGCTTCCTTTGCACAGTGTCGTTGGTTGCATAGGATCATACAAATACAAATAAATCATTCAGCCCTTTGGCCCTGCCCTGTTCTTTCAATACAATCATGGCTGATCAGAAGCATCAATACTTTTTACCCTTCAAACATCTTGAACTCTACACTACTGGTAAAGAGAATCTATTGACCACTGCCTTAAACATACTCAAACACTGAGCCTTCCCAGCCCTCTGTAGTAGAGAATTCCAAAGGGTCAAATCCCCTCTCAGACAAAAACCCTTTCACTCAGATGTAAATGCATCACGCTTTTTTTGTAAAATATGCCCGTTTATACCATTTAGGTATTTTATAATTTTCAATGAGATCATCTTTCAGTCTTTGACTTTGTTAGGAATAGTCTCCGTTTGCCCGATCTCTTCTCAAATGACAGCAGTAGCAGTCTGGGAACAAGTCTGAAGAATCTTTGTTGCACTGCGTCTATGGCAATAATATATCTTTGCTGAGTTAGGACCAAGCACTGCACAAATTACTGCAGGCGCAGACTAAACAAGTTCCTATGCCATTGAAGCAAACACTTGTTACTGCTGGACTCAAATTCCCTTTTAATAAAGGCAAAAATTCCATTAGGCATCCTAACAGCTTGCTGTATCTGCATGTTAGCCTTCAGTGGCTTATCAACAAGGATACCTGGCTACTTTTGTAAATCTACACTTTCCAACCTCTTGCTAAACCAACTTGACAGAGGTCAGGTAAATGGGGGATTAGCAGCAACCTGAAAAAATGTTCAGCAGGGGGGAAATGCACAGCCAGAAAAAGAGGAGACCGTGAATGAACCAGTGCAGTTAAGACCTTTTGGCCCATCAAGTCTGCACTGACAATAACTGCCCCCAATGATGTTCTAATCCCAATTTCCTGAACTTGTCTCATATCCTTAACTGTTTATGATATTTCAAGTGCTCATCCAAAGAGTTTTCTTCAAAGTTGTTAGATTTCTGGCTTCCAATATCTTCTCAGGCAGGGCATTCGTGATTTGTCCCCACACTTTTAAACAAAAACTTTTATGTCAAATCCTCTCTGAACCTCCTACCCCTCATTTAAAACTATGCTCCCTCACTCTAAAACTGTGTCCCCTTGTGATTGCTCCCTTAACCAAGGGGAACAGCTGCTCTCTATTAATCTTATACACCTCAATCACTATTAACCTTTGCATTGTCTATTGACCATCTTTGTGTCATCTGCAAATTTGCTTTAGGTTCTCCCCACATTTTCAGACACACCATTTGCATACATAACAAGTAATAAGGATCCCAGCACTGATCCTTGCTGGATTTTGGCTACCAGTTACTCCAGCAGCTTTCTACCATCACCCTTTATGTCCTATCACTAAGCTAGTTTTGGATCCGTGTCACCAGGTTTCCCTGAATTCCTTGTGCCTTAAACTTCTCCAATGGTTTCCCATGTAGGACCTTGTCAAAACCTTTGCTAAAGTCCATATAAACTACTAGGAGACCGTGAGGACTGCAGATGCTGGAGATCAGAGTCAAAACATGTGGTGCTGGAAAAGCACAGCCGATGTTTCGAGCATACATTCCTGATGAAGAGCTTCGACTCTTCTGCTCCTTGGATGCTGCCTGACTGGCTGTGCTTTTCCATCACCACGCATTTTGACTCCATATAAACTGCTTCAACTGAGTTTTTCTCACCCACGCAGGTGATCACATTTTCAAAAAAAAACTAAGAAGTTTGTTAGGAATCATCTCCCTCTGTCAAAGCCATGCTGACTCTCCCTAATTAGCCTCTTGCCTTTTCTCAATGATGGAAGAACCCAGCACATCAGTGCAAAAGATAAGACTGAAGATTGTGCAACGATCTCCAGTCTTAATTGTAGCCACCTTGACAGCCTCCAGTTGACAGTCCCCAGCATTCCAGATACCAGTCTTTAAATCATTTCTTGATATCATGTGGAATGAATTGAAACACTGGATGCTGCAAAGACCATGGGCTAGACAAAGTTCTAGCATTAGTACTGAAGGTCTGTGCTCCAGGACTTGCTGCTCTCCTAGCCAAGTATTCCAGTATAATTACAACACTGGCATCTACCTGACATTGTGCCCAGGTATGTCAGGTACAAAAAAGCAGGACAAATCCAACCTGGTCAATTACTGCCCCATCATTCTACACTTGATCATCAGTAAAGTGATGAAAGGTGCCATCAGCAGTGCTATCAAGCTGCACCTGCTCAGTGACAACCAGCTTGGGTTCTGCCAGGGCCACCTTATTACAGCCTTGGTTCAAGCATAGACAATAGAGCTGAGTTCTGGAGGTGAGAGTGACCGCTCTTAGCAAAACTGGAATCAAGAAATATTGGGGACAAACTCCCCAGTAGTTTGTCATATCTGACACGTGGGAAAATGGTTGTGGTTGTTGACGGTCTGAAAATGGATGGGCCTAGGACACTAGCCCCATCTCAGTCTCAGGACATCTCTGCAGGAGTTCCCCATCCATCTTCAGCTACTTCATCAATTTTCTTCCCTCCATCATAAGGCCAGAAATAGGGGTATTCACTGATGATTGTGCAATATCCAGCACCACTCGCAACTCCTCAGATTTTCAGACTTGGGCTGATTAGTGGCAAGTAACCTTCTGGCGAGGTTATGACCATCAATGATGAGGAGCAATCTGACCACTGCCCCTTGACATTTAATGGTGTTACCATCACTGAATTCTCCACTCTCAACATCCTGGGAATTACCATTGATCAGAAACTTAACTGAACTCACCACATAAAAGCAGTGGCTACAAGAGCAGATCAGAGGCTAGTATGCTGCGGCAAGTAACTTCCCAAAGCCTGTCCACCATCTACAGGCACAAGTCAAGAGTGTGATGGAATACTCCCCAATTACCTGGATGGGTGCAGCCCCAACTACACTCAAGGAGCTGGACACCATCTGGAAAGAGCAGCCCACTTATTTGCTGCTAAATCCCCAAGTATCCACTCCCTTTACCACCCATGCTCATTTGCAGCAGTGTCTACTATCTCCAAGATGCACTGCAGAATTTACCAAAGATCCTCGGACAGCACCTTCCATGATTACTTCCATCTAGAGGGACAGGGACAACAGAGATATGGGAACACCATCATCTTCAAGTTCCCCTCCAAGTCACTTACCAGTCTTCGACATATATTGCTGTTTCTTCACTGTTGCTGGATCAAAATCCTGGAATTCTATCCTAAGTGGCATTCTGGTGGACTGCAGCGGTTCAAGAAGACAGCTCACCATCACCTTCTCGAGGGCAACCTGAAATGTTAGCCAGCCAGCGATGCCCAAATTCCACATGATTTTTTTAAAAAAGTGGGTATTAATTTGCTCCTTCAGAATTTTCACTTTCCTGGTTCATCTCTTCCACCCTTCTTAAAAAGTGTAAACATGTTAGCTGTCCTCCAGTCCTCTGGCACTTGGCCAGAAGTCAGAGAGGAATTAAAAATGTGTGTCAGAGTCCGTGCAATTTGCTGCTTGGCCTCTGACAGCAGCCTGGGCTGCAGTTCATCCAGGCCAGGGGATTTGTCTGTTTTTAAGTCCAACAGAGCCTCTAATACTTCCCATTACCTATGTCCCTTTTCCTGAATTCTTTACCTACATTCTTCTCTTTAGTCTTCACTCTGAAAATACGTATTTATTTAACAACTTTCCAAATCTTATGGCTTCATACAGAGGTTGCCTAATAGGCCCTACCTATTCTTTCCCCCGTTAACCTCTTGCTTTTAATGTATTTATAAATTATCTTCAAATTCTCCCTAATCCTGTTCCTTTCTCATGCCCCCTTTTTTGTTCTTCTAATTGCTTTCTTATGTCCCTTCCTGTATTCCTCAAGGGCTTCAGCTGAATTGCTCCCTTTGAACTTGCTGAAAATGCTATTCTTCTTCCTCATCCAGTCCTGAATTATCCTAGGAATCCACTGTTCTCTGGATTTATTGATCCTACATTTCCCTCTAAAAGGTACATTTTAGACCTGCATTCTCCCCAGTTTCTTTTTGAATGCCCTCCTTTATTGCTTCAAATACTTAGCTGCAAGGGGCTGTTCTCAATGTACTGTGGCCAGATCCTGCTTTATTTTAATAAAATCTGCTTTCCCCAATCCAAAGTCATTGTCTGCAGGCCTTTTTCCTTGTCCAGTGCAAAGTTGATCCATACCGTGTTGAGGTCGCTGTTGCTAAAATGTTCCCCTATTGCAACATCAAACACTTGTCTGGCTTCTTTTCCCATAACCAAATCCAGTCCCTTGTTGGGCTTTCCATGTATTGATTCAAAATACCATCCCGCATACATTTCAAGACATCTGTCTCCTCTAAGCCATTAATTCTACGATTATCCAAATTTATGTGAGGAAAGTAGAAAACTCCTGGTGTAGCTATCCAATTATTACACTTACACACCTCTGTGAACTACTGGATTAGTGGTGCTGGAAGAGCACAGCAGTTCAGGCAGCATCCAAGGAGCAGCAAAATCGATGTTTCGCGCAAAAGCCCTTCACTTGCTGCGCTATTTCCAGCTGACTCTTTGGGGACCTACAGTACATTCCCAGTAAAGTAGTTTCCCCTTTAACGTTCCTAAGTTTTACCCATAAAGCCTTGTTTAGGGACTCTTCCAAGATATCATCTCTTCTTATTGTAGTAATTGACCCCTTAATTAACAATGTTATACCACGACCACTACTAATGTGTCAATCTATGCCATTAACCCATCAGTCTTACCTATTACATTCCAAGCATTAAAAGTAAACACCATCCAGCCTTGCCTTCCTCTCTTGCCACTCAACATAGCAAAACTCACTTTCATTGCTACAAAGACATTTAATTAGGTTAAATGAGTGGGCAACGGTCTGGCAGGTGGTTCTGTTTTATCAATATTTTGTGTCCCCTCCCCTGACCAGACTAGTTTAAACTCCTCCCAACTAACAAATCTATCTGCAACATGCTGGTCCCAATGTGGTTCAGGTACAGAACATCCTGTTTACACATTTCCCACATTCCCCAAAGAGGATCCCAGTGATCCAGGAATCTAAAACTCTCCTCCTCGCACCACTCTTGAGCCACACATACATCTATTTTCCTATATCTAAACTCGCTCATGTGTGGCACCGGAGTAATCCTGTGATTGTAATTGTACAAGTTTGGAAATATTTCATTTGGTCCCCAACTCCAAACCAGCGATATATGTTGGATATGGAGTACAGATCCTACAATACCCAATAATCACAGCCTGCCAATGCATGATTAATTCAGTTATTCCTGGTCTGTTTTCTATCAGCCAATCATTAATCACGCCATGGAGAACTTTATCAAATGTCTTCTGAAAATCTAAGTATACTACGTCCATTAGCTCTTCTTTATCAATTTTGATCATAACATTTTCTGAAGAAATCTTTGAGTTTATCAAAATTTCATCCACCATAAAGATCAGAAATGGGGGTGTTCACTGATGATTGCACAATTCACACCATTCACAACTCTTCAGAAATTGAAGCAATTTCAGCATGACCAAATGCAGCATTACCTGGACAATATCTAGGTTTGGGCAGGCAAGTGGCAAGCAACATTTGTGCCACACAAGTGCCATGCAATGACCATTTCTGACAAGCTAATAATTGCCTATTGACATTCAATGATATTACCATATCTGGATCTTCCCACCCCACCCCCTTTCCGGTTATCAACATACCATTAACTAAACTGACTGGTCAAGCCACATAAATACTTTTGCCAGAAGAGTTGGTTAGAGTCTAGGAATCCTGCAGTGAATAACTCACCTCTCAACTCCCCTCCCAACTCCTCAAAGTTTGTCTGCTATCTACAAGGCACAAGTCAGGATGAGTGCACCTCCAACAACACTCAAGAAGCATGACAGGATCTAGAACAAGCAATCCACTTGATTGGCATCACATCCACCACTGGTGCTCGATAGCAGCAATATGTATAATCTATGAGGCGCACTACAGAAATTCACCAAAGATCCCGAGATAGCAACTCCCAAACCCATGACCACTACCATCTAGAAGGATCATGGGAACAGCACGTCAAGGCACTTAGAGAGACATCCATGTTCTTTAATATTGCTTTGTAAAAATCTCCTTAATGGCATTGCAAGTCTACCTACAGAAAATTAATAGAATAGAATCCAAACTGTGTGGAAGCAGGCCATTCCACCCATCGAGTTTACATTGTCTGAAGAGCATCCCACCCCATCCCTGTAACCCCATATATCCGTGCAGCACAGTGGCACAATGGTTAGCACTGCTGCCTCACAGCGCCAGAGGCCTGGGTTTAAATCCCGCCTCGGGCAACTGTCAGTGTGGAGTTTGCACATTCTCCCCGTGTCTGCATGGGTTTCCTCTGGGTGCTCTGGTTTCCTCCCACAGTCTAAAGATGTGCACGTTAGGTGAATTGGCCATGCTAAATTGCCCGTAGTGTTAGGTGTAGGGGATTGGGTCTGGGTGGGTTGCTCTTCGGAGGGTCGGTGTGGACTTGTTGGGCCGAAGGGCCTGTTTCCACATGGTAAGTAAGTAATCTAATCTATCACTGAATAATATCCCCAGGCTAACTCACCTAGCCTGCACATCCCTGAATACTATGGGCAATTTAGCATGGCCAGTCCACCCAACCTGCACATCTTTGGACTAGGCGAAGAAACCAGGGCATCCTGGAGGAAAGCCACACAGACACAGGGAGACTGTGCAACCTCCACACAGACAGTCACCCAAGGGTAGAATTGAACCTGGGACCCTGGCACTGTGAGGCAGCAGTGCTGACCACTGAGACACAATGCCATCCTTGCCTTAAACTATGATCATTGGTCTGAACTTGTCCACCATCGGGAACATCCTTTCTGCATCTAACTTGTCTATCTCTGTTAAAATTTTATTGGTTTCTATGAGACTCCCCCTTATTCTTCTAAACTCAAGTGAATACAATCCTGACCGACTCAATCTCTCCTCGTGTGTAGTCCTCCCATCCCTGGAATCAATTTGAACGAAGAAGGGACCAGCACAGGAAAAGGCCCTTCAGTCTGTAATTTGGTAAACCATTACTGCACTCCTCCTTTTGTAAGAGCATCCTTCCTCAGATAAGGAGACTAAAACTACACACAATATTCCGGGTGTGGCCTCACCAATGCTCTGTATAATTGCAGCAAGACATCCTTGTTTCTGTACACAAATCCTCTTACTATGAAGGTGAAGGTACAGTCTGCCTGCTGCACCCACATGCTTACTTATAGCAATTGGCGCACGAGAACACTCAGGTAACATTAAACATTCCCCTCTGTCAATTTACAACCATTTAAGTAGAATTCTGCCTTCTTATTTTTGACACCAAAGTGGATAAACTCACCTTCATTCACATTATATTATATCTGCCATGCATTTTGCCCACTCACTCAGCCTGTCCAAATCCCACAACACATCTCTGCATCTGCGTCACAGCTCAGCACTGTACCATCTGCAAATTCTGAGATATTACATTTAGTTCCCTTATCTAAATCACTAACATTGTGAATAGCTGGAGTCCTAATACTGATCCCTGTGTTAACTCACTAGTAATGGCTGCTATTCAGAAAAAAAAGACACGTTTATTCTTACTCTTTGTTTCCTGTCTGCTAACCAGTTTCCTGTTTATTTCATTATCCCTAATCATATGCACTTTAATTTTACACATCAATCTCTTATGGGAGACTGTTTTGAAAGCCTTCTGAAAGTCCAAATAAACCACATTTAATGCCTCAGTCTGATCTGCACTACTCATAACACCCTTAATACAATTTCCCTTTTGCAAACCCATGCTGACTGTGCCTGATGTATTCTTTCTCATGAACTGCCTGAGGAAGGAGTGGTAGCTTTGAAAGCTTGTGGTTTCAAATAAACCTGTTGGACTATAACCTGGTGTGGTGTGATTTTTGATTTGGTCCACCCCAGTCCAACACCACACCTCCACATCATGTTCTCCAGTGAAGACAGACACTCATTAATCATTTAACTTCTTTGTGATTTTTCTTATTTCTTCCCCATCAGATTCTGCTTGTAATAGACTCACATTTGCTTTAGTGAAATGTTTTTATTTTTATGCATCTTTTGAAGCTTTTAGCGTCCATTTTTAAGTGTTTGTGCTAGATTGCATTCATGTTCTATTCTCCTTTATCTTATCAGTTTCTTGGTCTTCCTTTGCCATACACCCAAAAACTTCAATTCTGCAAAATACCACTATTTCTGGCAACATCTGACCTTTTCTTTTAATCTCATACAATCCTGAATTTTCTTTGTTAACTAGGATTAACAGAATGTTGTGTTTTAGCACCATAACGGAATGTGTCATTGCTGTAAGTCATGTAATAATTTTAAAAAATAAGCCATTGTCTTTTTAGCATCATGCCTTTTAATGCAGTTTCCCAATCCACCTCAGCCAACTGTACCTCAAGCCTTCAGAATTCTCCTTATTCAAATTTAACACACGTGCTTCAAAGAGAACCACATCATTTTCAAACATTGTGTAAATGCAATAGTCATACAGTCCGAAAACTTTATTTACAACAGGATTGTTCTATTAGCTCCTTCTCATTACCTAACACTAAAGTTAAAATAGCAACTACTTTGGTTAGTTCTTCAAAACACTGTTCTAGAAACCCAACTGTCATACATTCCAGAAGCTCATCTTCCACAGCTTGAGTGCTCCATTTACCAAGTCTGCATGCAGATTGAAGTCACCTATGACAACTGCATTGCTCAGGCTACATGCTTCTCTCATCTCCTGAGTAATACCTTGCTTTACACTGTCATTGCTACTTGGTGACCTGTAACTAATTCCAATTGCCCCTTGCTGCTTTTGAGCTCCAAACAGATTCCAGATATTTGAAGATCTGAAACAAAAACAAAAATTGCTAGAAAAACTCAGCATGGTCTCTGAACTCAAAAGATTAGCTCTGATTTCTCTCCACAGAACTACTGACATTCCATACATTGTTCTTCCTATCCGAGAACCTCCCTTATTAATATCCTGAACCCATCCCTTATTATCATTTGATCCTGCTGTTGAAGACTGGGCCCTTTATGTGGAAAGAATATAATATTTCTTCCGGCAAATGACATTGGGGCAGATGAAAAGTAACGAGTAATCCAGATGCTAAAACCTTCCAAGAGTTGATGAAGTTGGTTAAATATTATTACCACCCCAAACTTCGTCTAATTCTGAGATGCTATTTTTTTTTTCAGCTGTTAGAGAACTGGGGGAATCTCAGAGTCATAGAGATGTAGAGCATGGAAACAGAGCCTTCGGTCCAACCCATCCAAGCTGACCAGATATCCCAAACCAGTCCCACCTGCCAGCATCCGCCCATATCCCTCCAACCCTTCTATTCATATACCCATCCAAATTCCTCTTAAATGTTGCAATTGCACCAGCCTCCACCACTTCCTCTGGTAGCTCATTCTGTGTGAAAAGGTTGCCCCTTAGGTCTCTTTTATATCTTTCCCCTCTCATCCTAAAACTATGCCCTCTAATTCTGGATTCCCCAATCCCAGGGAAAAGACTTTGCCTATTTATCCTATCCATGCCCCTCATAATTTTGCAAACCTCTATAAGGTCACCCCTCAGCCTCCGACGCTCCAGGGAAAACAGCCCCAGCCTGTTAAGCCTCGTCCTATAGCTCAAATCTTCCAACCCTTGCAATATTCTTGTAAATCTTTTCTGAACCCTTTCAAGTTTCACAACATCTTTCCGATAGGAAGGAGACCAGAATTGCACGCAATATTCCAACAGTGGCCTAACCAATGTCCTGTACAGACACAACATGACCTCCCAACTCCTGTACTCAATACTCTGACCAATAAAGGAAAGCATACCAAATGCCTTCTTCACTATCCTATCCACCTGCGACTCCACTTACAAGGAGCTATGAACCTGTACTCCAAGGTCTCTTTGTTCAGCAACACTCCCTAGGGCCTTACCATTAAGTGTATAAGTCCTGCTAAGATTTGCTTTCCCAAAATGCAGCACCTTGCATTTATCTGAATTAAACACCATCTGCCACTTCTCAGCCCATTGGCCCATCTGATCCAGATCCTGATGTAATCTGAGGTAACCCTCTTTGCTGTTCACTACACCTCCAATTTTGGTGTCATCTGCAAACTTACTAACTGTACCTCTTATGCTCGCATCCAAATCATTTATGTAAATGACAAAAAGTAGAAGACACAGCACCAATCCTTGTGGCACTCCACTGTTCACAGGCCTCCAGTCTAAAAAACAACCCTCCACCATCACCCTCTGTCTTCTCCCTTTGAGCCAGTTCTGTATCCAAATGGCTAGTTCTCCCTGTATTCCATGAGATCTAACCTTGCTAATCAGTCTCCAATGGGGAACCTTGTTGAACACCTTACTGAAGTCTATTTCAATCACATCTACCGCTTAGCCCTCATCAATCCTCTGAGTTTTTTGAGGAAGTAACAAAATCAAGTTTGTGAGACATGATTTCCCATGCACAAAGCCATGTTGACTATCCCTAATCAGCCCTTGCCTTTCCAAATACATGTACCTCCTGCCCCTCAGGATTCCCTCCAACAACTTGCCCACCACAGATGTCAGGGTCACCGGTCTATAGTTCCTTGGCTTGTCCTTTCCACTCTCCTTAAACAGTGGCACCACGTTTGCCAACCTAGTCTTCCGGCACCTCACCTGTGACCATCGATGATACAAATATCTCAGCAAGAGGCCCAGCAATCACTTCTCTAGTTTCCCACAGAGTTCTTGGGTACACCTGATCAGGTCCTGTGGATTTATCCACCTTTACCCGTTTCAAGACACGCAGCACTTCCTCCTCTGTAATCTGGACATTTTGCAGGATGTCACTGTTAGCGCAGATGAAATGATATCAGTCCGAGCCCAGAGTGCGATTCAACAATCGGTAACATTTATTGATACAGTAACACCGGCGGAGACCAACCGAGGTCCGAATCTCAGTTGTTCTGCTGTTCCCGTGCGCTGCTACACATTATATACCTTTCTTTGTCAGGATGTGAGGATTTTGAGTATGAATGGGATGATAGTTCCCCATCATCGCTGGAGTAGGTGCAAATGGTGGGTTTCCTGCCATCCCAGGAGAGTTGCAGTGTACACACAATAGGGTGCTCATTGGATTATGTAAACGACCCGGGTACTATCTGCTTGTCTCTCTCTGTGAGGCCTGGAGGCTAACATCCCCCTTTGTTCCCTTGGGGTGCTGGTGTGTATTAGTCTGTTCATTCCTGTCTGGTGGATGCCTGTCCTTTGTGTCAGGATGGTTCTGTATTGATGAATATGGGTGTGTTTCAGTCAGTCTCTTGATTTGATTAGGAGATGGGTCTCCGTATTAATTAGCTCCGGAGTTTCGGTCTATGAGTCACGGTTAGTGTCTGGCCTAGTGTGGATTTGATCTGTCCTCTGGCTCCCATCTCCCGGTCACGTGGGGGCGGATCGGCAGCTGCTGAGTTCTGTGGGTTTAAGCTGCGGCTGCCGTTTAAAACACAAAATGAATTCCTATAGTTTTACCGATGTAGGCATAGTCCCGTGGCAAATGCGGGGCGGCTCTGATGCCCGCTTGCAGTCCCCCCTTTCGGCAAGGGGTTGGACACGTCCACACCCCCGATGCCGATATCTTGAAAGTCGGTTCCTCACTCGGTACATTCCGCCGGCCGTCATGCTGCAGTCATGGGGCCTTTGGATAGTCCCGGGAGATGGTTACATTAACTCGAGCCCTGTGAGCTCGTGGCGCCTGATCGCCCGCCAGGAGTCTATGGCGTGGAGCATGGTCTTTCTGGCCTTTCGTTTCTTGTGCTGATGGCATGAGTGACACGCCACCAGGAGCCAGGCCAGAGCCAGCAGTAACTGTATGCCTACAATGGTGTGCGAGATGATTCGGATCCAGGGATGTATGTTTACGTTTAGGCCCCAATCCCACACCCTCTGTGCCCAGCCCTGGGACTGCAGAGCTGTCTCTGTGTCCTCCTCTAGGTCCTTTATATGTGATTGCAACTGGTGGGACAGTTTCACTGAGTGTCCTACCCGGGTCCTAAGCTCCCGTAAGACCTCGGCCAAATGTGGGATGGGGGCTTGTTCGGGCTCCTGATATTCCCTGAGGGTGTCCCTGAATTTGTCAGTAGTTTGTATGGACTCGGGGTTCCGTTGTCGGATCCCTGAGATGTGAGCTTGCCCAATCGTGACCGGGCGCCAGGGGGTGAAGCAGAACTCGTGCTGGGGAATCAGGCACTGCTGTCCGTTACACCAAAATGAGGTTTCAAGAGTGGAAACACAATACTGTCCCCTTCCACTATACCCCGCCCTAGTGAAGTGGGGACCTGTGGGTTCGATTTCCAGGGTGCAGCCCTGTGTACGGTTGAACCCGCATTCCGCTGTTTCACTCCTTTGTAAGGGGTGAGGGCAGATGGTAATTGCCCCCCTCCGTTTGCAGCCTGTAAGCGGCACCCCGTACACAGCCCCGTTTCGAGATATGGCTGTGTGGTGAGCTAAACGATATTTGAGGGAAGCGTTTTCCCGTATGACTCCGATGTTCTCAATGTGAAACAGGGGAAATGGCCCCGACCCTGGGGTGACCACGGGGATCAGGAGGACAATCCCGACTCCTGTCGCCTCACTGACCTCACAGTCGGGAATCACTGGGTATACTCTGGTCATACCCTTCAGAGTCCGGCTGTCGAGCGGCCGAAGCGCCTTGCGAGTGAGGCCAGTTTGGCGCTGTCAATCCAGTCGGGCACCTCCCCCCTTTGGACCTGGTCAAGATTATGCCCGATCTGGGCTGCCATCCACAGGACATACACATGGCACAGCTGCCCCTCGTGGATATGGGCCGTGTTTTCTCTTTCCCAGTCTATAAGGCGGTTAAGGGTGTGGGCGTTTGTTTCCAGGACTGTAATGCCGTCGAGCTGGATGTATGCTCCCTCTTCCCCCAGGAATGCCTGGTCTGCCTGATTTGTGAGAGGCCTTTGTAGCAGGTCCGTCATTACCCCCTTTAAGCTGCTCAATCTTTTCTTTAAGGCCCTGGATGTCTAGGGAGTTGACTACGGATGTCCCTGTGTTGAGTCAGTGAGAGCATCGTTGACTATGTCCCATCTGTGTCGTTGTGTGTGTGTGTTATGTATGTCGGTCCGGTAGTGGGTTGCCCCCATTGTGTCTATGGCCCTCTCTATAATCTCCTTCCCCATCATGGCGTATAGGTTGCGTATCTGTGCTGTGCAATAGTCCGGTACCCGGATGCCCGATATATTGACCAGCACAGATACAACCTTGTGTCGGACGTTGTCATAAAGGGCCTCTCCCTCATCCCACAATACCAGTCCCCCCACGGGCCCCGGTCCCAGAGAGGGGCATGGCAATATCTCGGGAGTCATGGTCGGGGTGGTGTGGTTGGGGTGGGTGGAAAGCACAAGGAGATTACCGCGGCATTGGTGGGCTCATAATACCCGCAAACAGACAGATCCTATAAAGTGAAAGCATCAAAGGCTGGGGCAGAGGCGAGGTCCTCTGACATGGCACACATTGTCCCGAACATGCAACCCCCCCAAGTCCATCGCCTCAGCACGCCGGAGGCAGGTCGGCTGTGGGTCGCGCTCCGACATGCAGAATAAACAGAGTGTCTGTACACACGGGAGGACCTCCAGCCAGGCCTTGTAGAACATATCGATCTCATCGGGCTTGTCCCTTGCAGGAATACAGATGGCGTTGGACGCGTTGAAGGCAACACTGTGGCGGTAGAAGTTGTCATGTATCTCGGGGAAAGAAGGCATCAGTTGTAGGGCGAAGAGGAGAGCAGGGAGGAGAACAGTGCACCGGTGAAGCATGATCTGTGGGAAGAGAGGGAGAGAGAGAGAGAGAGGCACCCTTACCAAGGGTGTAGGGTTAGTGTGTGTAGGAGCAGGCCCCCCCGGATCGGTCCGCCCGTCGTGCTGTAAGGAGAAAAAGGAGGTGGTTAGAGTCAAGTCTAGGGGGAGGGTGGGGTGTCTGTCCGGTCGGGTCTTAAGGGAAGGCTTTAAGCTGGGACCAGTGTTTCCATCTGCCCTTCCCGTTCATGTCGACACAGGCGCAAGTGTCGCTGGTGAGTATGGTCCCAGCCACCGGGGGGGCGAAGCCAGGCCGGTCGGGGGCGGCCCTGACCAGGACTTTGTCCCCAGCGCCAGGAAGGGGTTGGGCGGGCAGATGCGGTTGCAGTTTTGTCTGGCCCCTAATGTCCTGCTGGTTGCGCCCAGTTTGTCTAAGGGCCCGCAGCTGCACGTCCAGCTGCCTGATATAGCGCGCCATCCTGTCCCTCAGGGGGGCCATGTCTTCCCCCCCAACCATGATGTTCTCTGGTAGTCGCATGGCCCTCCCCGTCATGAGCTCGAAGGGAGTGAGGCCAGTGGAGTGGCCTGGGATGGCCCTTAAGCACATCAGTATGCAGGGCAGAACGTCCACCCAGCCCTGCCCTGTTTCGGGCCGATCGCCGCTTTGAGGGTCCAGTTCATGGGCTCAACCATCCCAGAGCTCTGGGGATGGAACGGGACGTGGAAGCGCTGTCTGACGCCTAGGAGGCGGCAGACCAGTTTCATTGCGTGCCCGGTGATGTGTGTGCTCTGGTCCGAGTCAATCTGGAGGGGGAATCCCCCCAGAAGATGTCGAAGGCCAGCACGCTGGCCACGGTGGCGGAAGTACAGTCCTGTGTAGAGAAAGCCTCTACCCAGCGCGTGAAATGGTCAACGATCACCAGGCAATACTTCTTGCCACGGCTGGAGGGTAAGGGGCCTGTGAAATCAACCTGGAGGTTCTCCCAGGGCCCCTTGGGCTGTGGCTGGTGCGCCAGGGGAATGCCCTGGGGCCGCCCCGGGTTGTGCTGGGCGCAGACAACGCATCGGCGGCAGTGTTTGGCCACGTCGCGGCTGAGGCCGGGCCACCACCAGGCGGTCTGGAGCCTAGCAAGCGTTCCATCACGGCCCGCGTGGTCTGGCTCGTGGTGTAGTTGCATCAAGGTCGTTCTGATGGCCGCAGGGGGCCACGACCCTGCCCCTGAGCCGCCACACTCCATCGGGGTCGCGGGCTGCGCCCTTTGCCAGGCAGTCCTCTACCTCTCTGGGCTGTGCGCAATTCTGGACGTCCAGGATGTTCACGTCCCGGACCTCAGTAGCCGGTGCTGCATGTGTGGGCGTTAGCACCGCGCCCGCGTCGGCCTTGGCGGTCAGGTCGGCCCAATGATTCCCGAGCTGTTCAGCGGTGGTGGACCGCAGGTGTGCTTTGATTTTCACCACCGCGGTGAGCAGGGGGAGGCGTGCGGCCGCCACCAGGTCGCGGACCGTATTTTTGTGTTTAATCTGGCCACCCCCGGCGGCTCCACGCTGCCATGTAATCATGGACCACCCCGAAAGAGTACCGGCTGTCGGTAAAGATGTTTACCCACTTGCCTGTTTCCAGGCGGTGAGGGTGACCAGCTCCGCGACCTGGGCGGAGCTGTTGACCCCCATCGTTCCCTGTGCTCGGGTGGTCCCGGTATGGCCGACCACCGCCCATCCCGTTTGGTAGGACCCCTCGACAAGCCTACGTGAGCCGTTCACATACAAGGTCAGGTCGGGATCAGGGACCGGGCTGTCGGCCACGCTGTCCCCCTCTGCCGAGTCGATGGCGGCCTGGCAATGGTGGGGCTCCCCTACCACAATAATCCCGTCGGCGGGGTTTGGCCCTGTGTCCCTAACAATCTGAATGGACTAGTCCTGGGGGAGGAGAACCACCTTCCAAGTTGCCCTGCGGGCATCTGAGACTGTCCGGAGGAGGCCCGTACTCAGGAGTTCGACTATCGTGTGTCTAGTTTAGATTAGATTAGATTAGATTACTTACAGTGTGGAAACAGGCCCTTCGGCCCAACAAGTCCACACCGCCCCGCCGAAGCGCAACCCACCCATACCCCTACATCTATATCTACATCTACCCCTTACCTAATGCTATGGACAATTTAGCATGGCCAATTCACCTGCCCTGCACATCTTTGGACTGTGGGAGGAAACCGGAGCACCCGGAGGAAACCCACGCAGACACGGGGAGAATGTGCAAACTCCACACAGTGTGTAAAATTATCTGGCCGGACATGGTGACCGGCTCACACACCCGGACCGCCCATGCGGCACAATGCAGCACCGCCACGCAGCGGTGCATGCCCTTCACGACCGGGGACTCCTTTGTGGAGTAGTAACCCACTGGTCTCATGTGGTCGCCTGAGGTTTGGGTGACGACAGCGCTG
The DNA here is from genome assembly GCF_047496795.1 of Chiloscyllium punctatum. Lineage (NCBI taxonomy): Eukaryota > Metazoa > Chordata > Chondrichthyes > Orectolobiformes > Hemiscylliidae > Chiloscyllium > Chiloscyllium punctatum. The sequence goes on from NC_092779.1 coordinate 39,864,161, forward strand.
TAAAACCCCCCTTCGGGGCCGTAAAAGATGTGGAATGGCTTTGATAGGTCGGGGAGGCGCAGGGCCGGGGCGCTGAGGAGATGGGACTTTAACTTAGAATAAGCGTCATCCTGTTCGGGTCCCCATACCACCCTCTCCGCCCCTGGCCTGCCCCCCTTCACCAGGCGCTGAATGGGTTCGGCGATAGTGGCGAAATGTGCAATGAAAGGGCGGCAGTAGTTAAAAAGTCCCAAGACGCGGCAGATTCCCCTGACTGTGTCTGGGCGCGGCATGTCGGCGATGGCTGACCTGCGGTCGGGGGGGTAGGGTCTTGCTTCCCTGGCTGATGTTGTGTCCCCGGACTTTAGCCAGTCTGACCTGGGCCTTCGTGGGGCTTATTTTGAATCCTGCCCGGCCGAGGGTCCGCAGGACGGTGGCTAGGACTCCCAGGTGGTGGCGCGTGTCCATGGACGCGATCAAAAGGTCGTCTACATACTGTAGGAGGGTGCTTGAGAAGGGGGAGATGTCGCACCCCTCCAGACTCGTGACCCTGTGGAAAATGTTAGGGCTGTTGTGGAAGCCCTGCGGCAGGCGGGTCCATGTATACAGTCTGTCCCGCAGCGTGAAGGCAAACTTGTCCTGTGAGTCACGGTGCAGGGGAATGGACCAAAAGCCATTCGCCACGTCCAGGACTGTAAAGATCCAGTGTGAGGGTTCGAGGCCATTGAAGATGGTGGTCGGGCTGGCTATGATAGGGTGCTCTTTGGGGGTGACCCTATTGAGTGCCGTGTAGTCGATGGTGAGCCTGTAGCTCCCATCTGGCTTCCGGACTGGCCATATAGGGGAGTTGGTGGTGGAACAGGACACCGTGGGGCGCAGGACGCCGTGCCAGGTGAGCTCGGCAACGATTGCCTCACTGGCGCGCAGGGCCTCAGGTTTAATCGGGTATTGTCGGTGCGGGGCATGTATGGGACCGGGTATCCGCTCAGGGGGGGAGCAGACGAGGCCGCAGTCCTGCTTGCTCATGGCCCACACCGCCGGGACTAGTTGGCAGACAGCCCCGAAGGCACCGTACTTGGCCCAGTCCCGGGCGATGGGCACACTGGGGGCAAGCGCAGCGACGGATTTAGTGGGCACCCATCTACCCTCGTGGGCACTCTTGTGAAATTTGCGGGATGACCACAGGAGGCGGCAGTGGAAAGCGTCCACCACCGCCCCCAGTTCGCCCAGGAGGATTACCCATAATCGTCCCCTCCGAGTTTGGGCAAACCCAGAAATCCACAGGGAGTAAAATGTTGTCTACCTCTAGGAGGACGGCCTTGCTTCAGCGTGCAATAACCGAGCTTCCCCAAACCCCTTTAATGGAAATGGAGTGGTGGGTTGAGGGAAGGTCGAGGTCGGTGAGGGAGACCGACGCCCCCGTATCAATCAAAATCTTGCATCGGCGGCCTCCTAGCGATGCGGAAACCCAGATATAGGGGGGGTCAGCTCCCGGGACGGGGGCCAACGCTACTCAGTCTTTGCGTTGGGCGAGCAGCTGTAAAAGCGAGCAGCTGGCCCCAACTGAGTTGATCCCAGTCGGGGGCGGTGCGTTTCGGGCTTGGGCTGCAGGGTTTGTGGGGTTTGTGGGGGCTGGGGTCGCTGTTGACCCCTTGTCTGGGGCGATTCTGGTCGTGGGGGCGCAAGGAGTGTGGCTGTGAAGGTGGCTGGCCCCCCTTTGGACCCGGACCCCAGGGGCGTCGGAATGAGAGCGGGCATTGGGCTTTGCGGTGCCCCATCCGTTTGCAGCGGAAGCAAATGTCTGGTTCGTCCGTCGAAACTGCCGCAACGGCGGGCGCCACTCGGTTGTCAAGGGACATGGCCCAGTTCTCTAGCTCCGCAAACGTGACATAGGGCACCAGGCCCGTCCCTAGGACTGCCTGGTGTGCGGGGCTCAGGCCGTCTTTGTATAATTGGACGAATGTGGGGTTCTGCCTATCAGCGTCGGGAACCCCACTGTGGGTTCGGAACGCCTCAAACTTGTGGACCCCATATTCCTGGGCCCTCCCTAGGTTTCTGAGTGATACCCACAATGGAGTTCCAGTCGACCGGTGTATGGCCGAGCTCCTCGCTGACATCAGCCTTGAAGTCGGCGAGGGCAACCTCCTGTTCACGAAGGCTGTCGCTGAGGTCAGCACACCAGGACCCATTCTGGTGCACGGGCTGGAGCCTGGACCACAGGTTCTCCGGGAGTTTGGTCTGGACTAGGCCGGCCACGTCCCCATTGTGAAAGTTTTGGCAGATCTGCATCTCCCTAAGCCTCTGCCAAAAGTCAGCGTTATTGTGCCGAGGCTAAAGGGGGGGAGCCTGTCCAGGAGTTTCATGGTGTCGCCCGGGGTCAGGGAGATGTAGGTCATCTTAAGGCGGGGTTCTAGGCAAGGGTCGTGGCCCGTCCCCTCTCCCTTCCCCCGGGGGTATATTCAACTTTCACCGGGGCTGCACAGGCACAGCCTGTGCGCGATTCCTGGGGGTCCGGATTGTCCGTGAGCCCCTCCCAGTCCCAGGTGGGGGACGCGGGGCGCTGGGTGCATCGGATAAGGTCGGTAAAACCGTACAGGCAGCAAGCGCCTGGGCTTCTCGGTGCTCTGTGGCCTGCTTTTTCTTGTCTTGGACATAAAGCTGAACCTTGCCAGCAAGCCTAACGTGTGCCTGGAGCACCAGGACGTAAGCTTTCTCGTACCTATCTTTCTTCTGGCGGGCCCACCACTCGCGCTGTACATCCAGCGGGTCAGCGGGTCACCAGCCTGAGCGAAGCATAGCCTTAATAACTTTTTTATTCTTGTCGGCTATAAAACGGGTAAGGGAACCCTCTGTCCCCCAATCTAGGTCTTCAGCCGCGCTTCCACCCATGGTAGGGGCGCAGCGGGTGTAACTTGACAGAAGCTAAACTACAGTAAAGCTAGCAGGCGTGCTAAGGGATGTCGCTGGCACTAAGCTTATTAATCTCCCAGTCGGGGAGCCCACTCCCTGTTAGTTGAACCCTAGCCCCGCGGGTCAACCTGGGCAGGGGTGGGGATAGTTACAGACGGGGCGCGTGTCGATTCCTGAGCGCGCGACCCTGGGTTTCCGTGAGTCTCTCTCTCACCGCTTGACATTCAGCGGCCGTGTGTACCCCACGAACACTGGGCGTGAACCAGGGGCCCGAGTGCAAGGTTGGGGGGGGGGGGGGGGGAGGTGAACTCAGACCTAACCGCGCCTGATCCTGCAGAGGCCAACACCTCGGGACCGTGAAGTCAATGGACAGAGCGCGTAACCGTCGCTTGGCCCAGAGGCTCCGCGTCTCGGGCTGGTTTGGAGGACTTCCCTTCTTGTAGCGCGTAGACCTCCCAGCCTCTACCGCGTACGCAAGGAAGGCGCAAAACCGGTCTCAACGTACAATGGGGTCCCCTATCTCCCACTGCAGAGGTCAACCAGGAAGGCTTGTTTGGTCGGTTTTTAAACAGGGGGGTCAATCTGTCGGGGTCTTGTACCTAAAGTCGTTGGTCCAAGGATAGTCCGTCAGTCACAGTAGCACATTAACAATAAACGACAATAATAATAATGACGCACACATTTACTAGTGTTCCGCGACCCCAATCGCCCACCTGCAAAGGATCTCTCTCTCTCTCTCTCTCACACACACACACACACACACACACACACACACACACACACACACAGAGTACTCTACCGTTACACGACTGCCGGACTCACTCTGTTCACAGGTTCAGATAACGGCCGGCAGTGAAGTCCCTTGCGGGGCACTGGGAGACTTTTACGCGAGAAGTAAAAGAGTAAAGATACTCACCCCGTGCTGTCGCAGGGATCCTGCAGCCATCGTTAACCAGGACGAAGCCCCCAATTGTTAGCGCGGATGAAATATCAGTCCGAGCCCAGAGTGTGGTTCAACATCACCATCTATTTCCCTACAGTCTATATCTTCCATATCCTTTTCCACAGTAAATACTGATGCAAAATACTAATTTAGTATCTCCCCCAATTTTCAGTGGCTCCACACAAAGGCCGCCTTGCTGATCTTTGAGGGGCCCTATTCTCTCCCTATTTACCCTTTTGTCCTTAATGTATTTGTCAAAACTCTTTGGATTCTCCTTAACTCTATTTGCCAACGCTATCTCATGTCCCCGTTTTGCCCTCCTGATTTCCCTCTTAAGTATACTCCTACCTCCTTTATACTCTTTTAAGGATTCACTCGATCTATCCTGTCTATACCTGACATATGCTTCCTTCTTTTTCTTAACCAAACCCTGAATTTCTTTAGTCATCCAGCATTCCCTGTACCTACCAGCCTTTCCTTTCTCTGGATTCTTGTTATCTCATTTCTGAAGGCTTCCCATTTTCCAGCCGTCCCTTTACCTGCGAACATCTGCCTTTCGAAATCAGTTTTGGAAAGTTCTTGCCTAATACCATCAAAATTGGCCTTTCTCCAATTTAGAACTTCAACTTTTAGATCTGGTCTGCCTTTTTCATCATTATTTTAAATCTAATAGAATTATGGTCGCTGGCCTCAGTCACCTGCTTTGCCTTATTTCCCATCTGTATCAGGATTTTTGAAAAGGTTATGATGATTGAAAGAGGCCTGTGATTTTGGGTTAACCCTGAATGAGATGCTGAGAAACCGTTTGGTATATGGGATTAATGACGTAACCATGCAGAAGTGTCTACTCACTGAAGCCCAACTGGACTTCAAACAGGTGCTGGCTTTGTCATTAGAAAATGTGGAGCATGGAAACTATAAGGCACTACAATGAAAGTGGCCACTCTGTTCTGTCCAACTGAGGTTAGGGAACACCAATTGAGTGTAGGCAATCACAGAGCCTCACTCAGACATTTCCTGAGAGCAGATGGACTCCAGGCCAATGCGCGGCAAACACCCACAACAAAGCCAAGCCTCAGCCAAATGGCTCAAAAAGTTCTTCAGGATCTGGGCCAGCAAGCCATTGTACTTGCTGCCAGTATGCAGCAAAGGAGTCCAACAAAGCATGACTTGAGTAATACACTGGAAAGGTCCCTGATGTGTGGGTTGGAACAATTAAATTGCTTAGCATTGTCTAAATCAGAACTGATTCAAATTAATACTTGGTTGAATGGTCTTTAGTTCCCATGGAGCTTGATACCAGTGCAGCTTTATCTGTAGTTGCAGAATCTGTCTTTAACAAGATTCACTCCAGACTCCAATCTTTAAACTTGTGCAAGATTTCAGACTGAAAACATTCATTGGGGAACCATCAAGTGTACGACTTTGGTTCTAGCCTCCTATGAGAAGCAGTTGGTGCAGTTGCCATTGATGGTAATAAAAGACTTGGGCCCAAGCCTATTGGAATGCAGTTGGTTGAGAAAGGTTCAACTAGATTTGCTCAACATTTTTCAATTGGAAAATGGCTGCCTCAGTGAAGTTCTAGGGAAATACCTAGGGGTTTTTCAAGAAGGGCTTGGGACTACCAAAGGGGCCAATATCTCATTACCAAGTCACCCTTTATTTATTTATGCACAGCAAACTGTCTGGGCCCGGCTCAGAGCCACTCCCCTGAACTAAGGAGATACATGTTGACCAGGAATCAATTGCGAGATTTTGCAAGGCACTCCCAGTGCCATTTGCCTTGCAGGTAAAAGTAGAGGCAGAAATCAGGAGGCTGGAGAGTGAAAGAATTGTCAAACCAGTGCAGTTTTGGGCCTCACCGGTCATACGGATTGTGAAGCCTGATGGCTCAGTTCACCTTTGTGGAGATTTTAAGCAAATAGTAAACTTCTTCTTGCAGCTGGATAAATGCACCATCCCTAGCATAGAGGACTTGTACGCAAAGTTGGCAGGGGCTGTCCTTTACAAAGCTGGACATGAGCCCCGCCTTCCTGCAATTGCACCTGGATGAGGAGTCCCAGAAATACACTACAATTAATACCCGTAAGGGTTTATATCAATATACAAGACTGTCATTTGGGGTCTCATCAGCCTGTGCCCTTTTCCTGTGGACGGTGGAGAACATTTTACAAGGGCTATCCCAGGTTGCCAGTTATCTGGATGGCATACTAATAACAGGGTAGACCATTAAAGAAAACTTGGCGAACTGGGACATAGTACTTAAATGTTTCTCCAGGCATGGAGGATGTGTGTTCCAGGCACCCCAAGTGACCCACTTGGATTGCAAAGTCAGAAAAACCATGTTACACCCCACTCCCTGTTGGAAGATTAAAGGAGGGAGATCAAAGGAGCTCTGGCTCCCATGTTTGTACTGGAGCTTAGGTCTTTCCTTAGGTTAGTGAATTATTATGGAAAATTCATATGTGGCCTGGCTTCCATGTTGACACTCTTGCACCTGAAAAAGGGTTAGCCTTGGAAATGATCATGTAGTCAAGTGAAAAAGCAGCCATCATCCTCCCATCTCAGGTGTTGACCTATTGCAATCCAAAGCAATGTGCTGACATGCGATGCCTTCCTGTACGATATCAGGCTAGTGTTGGCCCACCAGTGGTCCAAAGGAGAGGACCACCTGATAGCATATGCTTCTTAAACTTGGCTGATGCTGAACGCAAATACGGCCAGATAGTGAATACAGGTTTGGCAGTTATCTTTGGTGTGAGGAAGTTGCACCAGTATATTTACGGGCAGGATTTTGTCATAGTCACAGATCACAAACCCCTGCTAGTCCTTCTGAAGGAAGACAAGGCGGTGCCACCCATAGCTTTCGGTAGAATTCAGCATTAAGCCCTTATTCTCAGCATATACAAGTACAAGTTACAACATCATCTAGGAAGCCAAGTAACAAATGTAGATGCCTTGAGCCATCTCCCACTGGTAGACACTCCACCAGTGGTATCTCCCCAGAAGAGTCCATTTTGGATTTAAACTTTCTGTGCACCCTTCCAATCACCGCTGGCAATATCTGGCTGCGAACACAAAAAGATCCTGTCCTGGCAAAACTAAAACAGCTGGAGGTAGTGGGGGAAACAGAAGGGGCATCGTAACCCGGATTGAACCTTTCTGGATCTGACGAGAGCAGATCATTGTGGAGGTCAGCACATTACTGCGGGGAGCAAGGGTGATAGTTTTGAATAAAGGTCACTGCCTGATACTGGCTGAACTCCACCAGGGTCATCCAGGAGTTTCCAAGATGAAGATGCTAGCAAGAAGCTATGTTTGATGGGCAGAGTTGGATGCTGACATAGCTGCATTGGTGGCACAGGGCCCAGAGTGCCAACAAAGACAAAAATTGCCACCAGCAGCACCTCCACATTTGTAGGAGTGGCTGGAAAAGCCATGGATAGATTTGCATGTTGACTGTGCCAGTCCTTCCTGGGCTCAATGTTCCTGGTCATTGTGGATGCCCATTCAAAGTGGTTGGATGTGCATGAAGTTCATTTGACAAACTCAGGGATGATGATTGAGAAACATGCTCTCGCAGAAGTATTGGTCACGGACAATGAGACATTGTCATAGTAACAGATCACAAACCCTTGGTAGGGCTACTGAAGGAAGACAAGGCAGTCATTTACTGGCAGGGAATTTGAATATTTTCTAAAGTCAAATGGCATTCAGCACATTAGGTCAGCTCCATATCACCCATTGTCCAATGGTCTTGTGGAAAGAATGGTCCAAACGTTGAAGGCAGGCTTAAAGAAGCAGCCTACAGCATCACTTGATACCAAACTGTCCAGGTTCCTTCGATTATAGGACCACACCGCATGCAACAACTGGGATAGCTCCAGCAGAGTTGCTGAGGGGAGAAGATTCCACACCTGTTCAAACCCAGAACAGGGGGGTAGGGGGTGGGGGGTAGAACAGCAGCAGGAACGCCAATGCTGGACAAATGCCTCCTGAAAGTGAGAGAGACGTTTTAATTCAGGGAAAAAGTTTGCAGCTGGAACCATAGCAATGGCCCAGTATGGATGCAAGGCAAGGTTGATGCGAGGTCAGGTCGTGTGTCTTAAAAAATTCGAATAAGTGATACAGTCCTGAAAAAACATGTAGATCACCTGAAAACTATTACCTCACACGTGTGGCAGGAGCAAAACATACCTGGCTCCTCAGAACAACCAGAAGACCTGTCAGAAACCGTAGGCTCCCGTCCTCTGTCTAGTGTCGAGCAAACCTCAGAGTCTGAGATGAAGGGGAGGAGGAAAGTCTCCTGAGATGCTCAGGATGAAAAAGATGGGCTAAAGTCTGGTGCACGCCATCCGCATCAGAGTCCAAGTCAGAGGAACTGGACCTAGGCCAGAAATGCCACAAGAAAAGCTACAAGAGAACGTCCAACAGCCCGATAGGGCAGGCAGTTAGTGATTAGAACAGGAGGTCTTGTTGACAATGAGGTCTTTGTTTGTGGTTGTTAACCTGGGGCAATCAGGAAAGCTCTGGCTAACCAATATAACCAGGGGAAAAATATAAGCACTACCTCAGTTAGTCGGTAGTGTGGGAGTAAAAAAAAAACAGGGGATTAGAATATTTTTTAAAAAAGATTAGAATTAAAAAAACCCAGGACTTTAGAATCTCCTCAATTGAAGAGAGCGAGAGAGAGAAAAAAATGTATATATAACCAGAAGATTTAGAATCTCTTTAGTTCAGGGGAGTGGCTCTGAGCCGGGCCCCAGCCAGTTTGCTGTGCATAAATAAATAGTGACTTGGTAATAGGATAGCGGCAGCCTCTGTGCAGTTATTTCACCACATGCCTTTCAATCATCTTTTTACTTCAGTATTCGCAGCAGAAAAGGAGGATAGCTTGTTGCAAGTCCCCAAGAAATTAATTGAGGATAACGGGCAGGATCTAAATAAAATTATCTTAAATAAATCTGCAATAATAGGAAAATTTAATGGAACAGAAGGGTTACAAATCCATAGGATGTGGTAGTCTCCAAGTACAAATGTTAAAGATATTAGGAGCGCACATTACCAATGCCCTAACCATAATCTTTTGGAGTTCCAAACCTCTGGATTGGAAATTTTCTCATTTCTCACCATTGTTTAAGAAGGGTGACAGAGGGAAACCAGGGAATTACAGAGCAGTTAGCCTAATGTGGGGAAATTGTTGGATCTGGGGAGAGTCAGTATGAATGCAAGAGGGTAGGTCATGCTTGACAAACCTTAGAGTCTTTCAAAGAAGTGACGGAAATGGACAATTAAGTCAATGGATTTTGTTTATATAGACTTCAAAAAGGGTTTTGATGGATCCCACACAAGAGACTGCTAGATGAGAATTGAGGGCAACTTACTAACAAGAGAAGAAATTGTTTGAGTGGCAGAAAACGGAATTGGAATAAAGGGTTAGTACTCAAATTGACGGGCTGTGACTAGTCTCAGGCATCTGTGTTGAGGCCTCAGTTGTTCAGGATATTCATTAAGGACATGGATAATGGCATAAAAAATCAAACATCCGAATTTGCTGATGACACAAAATTGGGCAGCATCGTAGACAGTGTTGATGACAGCATACATTTACAACAGGATAATGATAGATTAGGTGAATAGGCAAAGCTGTGGCACATGGATATTAATATAAGCATGTATGAAGTTACCCATTTCGGACTGAAAAAGAATAGCATCAGGGTATTTTTTTAAAAAGCACAAAGTTAAATACAGCGGATATCCAACAAAACTTGGGGGTTCAGGCACATAGTTCTTTAAAATGCCACAAACAGGTGCAGAATATAATCAAAAAGGCCAATGGATTGCTGATCTCCATATCTAAAGGTCTGGAGTATAGGGATGCAGACACTATGCTGCAGTTACACAAAACCATGTTTGACTCCACTTACAGTACTGGGAGAAGATATGGGTATCATCTTAGGAAAGATGTTTTGGCCCTGGAAGGAGTTCAGTACAGGTTTATAAAATGATACTTCGACTTCAGGGGTATGAGGAGAGATTAAACAAATTATTCTCTGGAATTTAGAAGGTTAGGGTGTGATCTAATCAAGGTCTTTAGGATATTAACAGGAAAAGACAGGGTAGATAAGGATAAATAATTTCAATGGTTGAAGATTTTGGAACCGGCGATGTAGTCAAAGAATCAAGGCCAGGTTGTTCAGGAGAGATGTTAGAAAGCACTTTGAAATGGAAAGAGTAATGGAAGTTTGGCTGCGGTCAATGCGAATTCAATTGGTAAATTTAAATCTGAGATAGACAAATGTTTATTTAGCCAGGGTATCAATGGATATGGGCCCAAGGCAGACATGTGGAGTTAGGCCCTAAATCAAGCTACAATCTTATTCAATGGCAGAGCAGGCATGAGGAGCTCAATTGCCCAGTATTTCCTATTTATTTTGTTGCAAATGCTACAGGCATTCAGTTAGTGTGCCCTTACCTCTGTATTTTGACATAATTTATTTTTGAAGCGTCCTTCATGCTAGTTTTTGCTTCTCCTGTCAATTTTCCTGTGCATTTTTTCAAATTCCTCCTCCCAACTTTACTTCCTTCTAATTTAGATCGCCCCATCAGGTTCCCACTATCCTGACTAACTAGTTTAAACCCAGTCCAACAGAATCAGCATATTTCCCTTGCATGACATCAGTCCTGGTCCTGTTAGGGTGTAACCCACCTGGTTTGTATCAATCCCACCTGTCCCAAAAACTGTCAATTCCTCAGAAATCAGATGAGCACCCTCCTGCAGCAGATCTTCAGTCGTGTATTCAATTGATCATTCCTCCTTTTCTTACACCAACTAGTTTGTAGCACTGGGAACAATCTTGAAATTGCTGTTTGAGATCCTTCCTAACTCCTCAAAGTCTTCCTTTAGGTTCTCCTCCAACTCATATCATTGGTACCAATGTGGACAACAACTTCTAGCTGAGCCCCCTCCTCCAGAAAGATGTGCTACAGTCTGTCTGTGACATCCTTGACCTTGGCACCCAGAAGGCAACAACATCCTGGAGTCATGTTTCATGCCACATAAATGCCTGTGTGATCCCCTGACAATGGAATTTTATAAACTATTGCTCTCCCATTCTTCTTTCTCCCTTTCTGTACAGTTATAGAGTTATAGAGATGTACAGCATGGAAACAGACCCTTCAGTCCAACCTGTCTATGCTGACCAGATAGTCCCACCTGCCAGCTCCTGGCCCATATCCCTCCAAACCCTTCCTATTCATATACCCATCCAAATGCCTCTTAAATGTTGCAATTGTACCAGCCTCCACCACATCCTCTGGCAGCTCATTCCATAAACGTACCACCCTCTGCGTGAGAAAGTTGCCCCTTAGGTCTCTTTTATATCTTTCCCCTCTCACCTTAAACCTACGCCCTCTAGTTCTGGACTCCCCGATCCCAGGGAAAGGACTTTGTCTATTTATCCTATCCATGCCCCTCATAATTTTGTAAACCTCTATACGGTCACCCCTCAGCCTCTGACGTTCCAGGGAAAACAGCCCCAGCCTGTTCAGCCTCTCCAGCCTCTCCCTGTAGCTCAGATCCTCCAACCCTGGCAACATGATTTTCTGAACCCTTTCAAGTTTCACAACATCTTCCCGATAGGAAGGAAACCAGAATTGCATGCAATATTCCAACAGTGGCCTAACCAATGTCCTGTACAGCCGCAATATGACCTCCCAACACCTATACTCAATATTCTGACCAATAAAGGAAAGCATACCAAATGCCTTTTTCACTATCCTATCTACCTGCGATTCCACTTTCAAGGAGCTATGAACCTGCACTCCGAAGTCTCTGTTCAGCAACACTCCCTAGGACCTTACCATTAAGTGTATAAGTCCTGCTAAGATTTGCTTTCCCAAAATGCAGTACCTCGCATTTATCTGAATTAAACTCCATCTGCCACTTCTCAGCCCATTGGCCCATCTGGTCCAGATCCTGTTGTATTCTGAGGTAACCCTCTTCGCTGTCCACTACACCTCCAATTTTGGTGTCATCTGCAAACTTACTGACTGTACCTCATACGCTCGCATCCAAATCATTTATGTAAATGACAAAAAGTAGAGGACCCAGCACTGATCCTTATGGCAATCCACTGGTCACAGGCCTCCAGTCGAAAAACAACCCTCCACCACCACCCTCTGTCTTCTACCTTTGAGCCAGTTCTGTATCCAAATGGCTAGTTCTCCCTGTATTCCATGAGATCTAACCTAGCTAATCAGTCTCCCAAGGGGACCCTTGACAAACGCCTTACTGAAGTCCATATAGATCACATCTATTGCTCTGCCCTCATCAATCTTCTTTGTTACTTCTTCAAAAAACTCAATCAAGTTTGTGAGACATGATTTCCCACACACAAAGGACTATCCCTAATCAGTCCTTGCCTTTCCAAATACATGTACATCCTGTCCCCCAGGATTCCCTCCAACAACTTGGCCACCACTGAGGTCAGGATCACCGGTCTATAGTTCCTTGGCTTGTCTTTACAGCCCTTCTTAAACAGTGCCAACCTCCAGTCTTCCGGCACCTTACCTGTGACTATCGATGATACGAATATCTCAGCAAGAAGCCCAGCAATCACTTCTCTAGCTTCCCAGAGTTCTCGAGTACACCTGATCAGGACCTGGGGATTTATCCACTTTTAACCATTTCAAGACATCCAGCACTTCCTCCTCTGTAATCTGGACATTTTGCAAGATGTCACCATCTATTTCCCTACAGTCTATATCTTCCATATCCTTCTCCACAGTAAGTATTGATGCAAAGTATTCATTTAGTATCTCCCCCATTTTCTGTGGCTCCACACAAAGGCCGCCTTGCTGATCTTTGAGGGGCCCTATTCTCTCCCTAGTTACCCTTTTGTCCTTAATATATTTGTAAAAACCCTTTGGATTCTCCTTAATTCTATTTGCCAAATCTATCTCATGTCCCCGTTTTGCCTCCTGATTTCCCTCTTAAGTATACTCCTACTTTCTTTATACTCTTCTCAGGATTCACTCGATCTATCCTGTCTATACCTGACACATGCTTCCTTCCTTTTCTTAACCAAACCCTCAATTTCTTTAGTCATCCAGCATTGAGTTAAATTGTATGTGGTACCTGAATGTTTCCAAATGGAATACAAATTAGCAAACAAGTTGGTCTCCAAGAAAGTTTGCACTACCTGTTTGGTTTCCTCAGACTGTTTGGTAGCCACCCCTTTCTTCTCTACAATACGTTTCTAATCTCTAGTGTGTCAATCTCCCTTTAAGTGTCCTTATATCAGTTCTGAGGAAGGGTCACAGGATCTGAAAAATTAACACTGACTTCTCTCCACAGATGGAGAAAGTGAGGACTGCAGATGCTGGAGATCAGAGTTGAAAATGTGTTGCTGGAAAAGCACAGCAGGTCAGGCAGCATTCAAGGAGCAGGAGAATCGACGTTTTGGGCATGAGCCCTTCTTCAGGAAAGAAGGGCTCCTGAAGAAGGGCTAATGCCCGAAACATCGATTCTCCTGCTCCTTGAATGCTGCTTGACCTGCTCTGCTTTTCCAGCAACACATTTTCAGCTCTTCTCTCCACAGATGTCAGATCTGCTGAGCTTTTCCAGCAGTTTCTGTTTTTGTGGTATCGACATAGTCCTCTGCCTGGTGAATACACAACAATGACTTCAGCTGCTACTCAAGATCCAAAACACAGAGTTCCAAGTGATGCAAGATGATGTCAGTTCATGTAGATATGTTTGTCTGAGACACATGGTACCTTCCATTAGGCACTTCGGATCTGCCATTCTGTAACTCTAAAAACTATTTCTTACCCAACCTTTTCTGTCCCTTATCAAAATGATCTGAAATAAATTTGTTTCCCTTATGTTGCATGACCACAGCAATTGGTTGATGCCAATATCTTGGTTATAATTATGAAATATTCATTTTACAGCAGTCCTTTGTCAAGTCTATTTCAATCACCAAGGAAAAGCAAAGGACGGCTAATGAATGCTAAGGGTTATTTATTGACAACAGAGTTTGTGTTATCAACCCACATGCATAGCAGGCCTGTGAGAGCCTGCTGCCAGAAGAAATCTTAGAGCAGAGACCCAAATAGGAGTTCATTCTATAATTCATTCAGCCAGCAAATCTGCTCCGCCATTCAATGAGATCATGGCTGATTTGATAATCCTCAACTCCACTTTCCTGCCTCTTCCCTCATACTCCTGAATTCCCATATTGATTAAATATCAGTAGTGTGGCAATTAGGGCAGCATGGTGGCTCAGAGTTAGTCCTGCAACCTCAAAGTGCCAGGGACTGGGTTCAATTCCAACTTTGGGTGACTGTCTGTGTGGAGTTTGCACATTCTCCCCGTGCCTGTGGGTTTCCTCCCACAATCCAATGATGTGCAAGTCAGGTGGATTGGCCGTGCTAAATTGCCCATAGTGTTAGGTGCATTAGTCAGAGGGAAAAGGGTGTGGGTGGGTTACTTTTCGAAGGGTCGGTGTGCACTTGTTGGGCCAAATGGCCTGTTTCCACACTGTAGAGAATCTATTCTCCCTAATCTAATCTGTCAATCTTAGTCTCAAATATACTTAAAGACTCTGCCTCAACAACCCCAATAATTTTCTGGTGAATCAGTATCTGTTCTATCCTTTAATCCCTGCACGTATCTGCAAAATTAAAGAAATATCAGTATCTGAACTTGCGATGGTTAAATTCAGTGACATTGGTCTTCACTTTGCTGTATTATGACTCTGGCAGGAGGAGTGCAGTGGAAATCAAATCATAAGCTGTACCAAAATATAAATGTCTCAGTTAAGCACCGAAAATGGTGAATTTGTTTCTCTTTCTCACTTATCTAGAATAAAATTAGCTTTTCACTAGCTTTCTTCAGTAAACTCACAGATTATTTGTTTATTAAGAACAGACTTATGATTTAAGCACATGACCAAACTGTTTATCCATGTAGGACTAAGTTATATTCTCCTTAATCTTAGCACTGACACAGCTCTGCAGAGCATTTATGAGTGGGAAAAATAGGGACAAACCTGTTGATTAAGAGTCCAAACAAAAAGGGTATATTGAGGTGACATTTTCACAGTATCTACACCTTTTATGTACAAGATCACGTTGCTATTGATTGCAGAGCAATGAAAATCTGTCAGTTTGGGTAGCAAGTCAGATGGTGCAACACCCATCAAACCTATTAACTCTTAGTTGAACTCCAGCAAATTAGTTAAACGTAATTTCCCCCTTTAGAAATCCTCACTGACTCTTCCTAATCAACACAATCTTTTCCACACCAAATAATTATTTCTAGAATGTTCCCACTAGTGAAGTTAAGCAAACCAGTCTGTAATTGCTAGGCTTATCCTTACAAACCCTTTTGAACAAGGCTGAAATGGTTGCAATCCCCTCTGATCTAGGCAGCCAGCGGCCCGATAATGTCTATGTGCACTTTCTTCAAAATCTTTGGACACATCTTGTCTGGCCCCAGTGCCTTATCAACTAACTGGCAACAATCAATCCAACATTTATTGCTTATTAGTTTTGAACACTTTGAGTGACAAAGTTTCTTGCTTATGCTGTCTCCTTTTGTAGAGACAGATGAAATGTATTCATTTAACACTTTAGCTCTGCCCCTTCTCCAACTGTAACTCTCCTTTTTGGTCTCCGATCAGCCTTGCACCTCTTTTAATCACACTTACTGTTAATATCATTATAGAAGATTTTGGGATTTTTCTTAATGTTATCTGCTAGTCTTTCCTCATGATCCCTCTTTGCTTCTCTTATTTGCTTTTACCTCTCCCTGAACATTCCATGCTTCTGTTTATTTTCAGTTGTTTTCTGCCTTACCCCTTAAATGCACAGCTCCAAATCCTCGTCATTACCAAAAACCAAATGCCTGAAGCGAGAACCATACCCCTAGACCCCTTCATCAGGGAATTAGCTCAAATGGTAGAGAGCTCGCTTCACATGCGAGAGTTAGTGGGATCGTTGCCCACATTCTCCACAATAGTTTTTGGGCAGCATGATGGCTCAGTGGTTAGCACTGCAGCCTCACAGCACCAGGGACCCGCGTTAGATTTCAGCCTTGGGTGACTGTCTATGTAGAGTTTGCACATTCTCCCAGTGTCTGTGTGGGTTTCCTTTGGGTGCTCCGGTTTCCTCCCACAGTCCAAAGATGTGCAGGTCAGGTGGATTGACCATACTAAGTTGCCCATAGCGTTTGGTGTATTAGTCAGAGGGAAATGGGTCTGGGTGGGTTACTCTTTGGATGGTCGGTGTGGACTTGCTAGGCCGAAGGACCTGTTTCCACACTATAGGCAATCTAATCTATCAAGATTGCTTTCACTCATTTGTGTAATATTGCACCTGCTTCAGCCTACCTGTTGTTCAGATATTTGTCCATGCTTTGCTATCTTCTAACTTAACTATCCCAATGGACTCCTGACTGCATCCCACCTTGCACTCATTTAAAAACCAGGCCCTATATCACAACCATTTTAATTCTCCACCTAGTCCACCAACAATTTGAATTTAAAATTCTTGTCATCACATTCAAATCGCTTCAAGGTCTCACCATTTTCAATCTGTAGCCTCATTCAGAATTAAATTCTGCAAGAACTTTACAGTCCACCAAACATCACCTTACATTTCCCCCACTTTTTTTGTCCATCATTCACATGCCTTCATTTACAAGCGACCTGATTTATGGTATTCCCTTTTTTTGACTTTTATGCCTTTCCACTTTTCTTTCATTGAGACATTTATCAAAACTACTTTGACCAAGCTTTTGATCATCCACATTCATATCTGCATTTGCTTGCTTCAGATTTTACTTTAGATTATTAAAGTTAAATCCAAGCTGTAAATTATCAGTATGCAATTTTTCTCAACAGTCCTAAAAATAAACTGTGTGCCATTATGGTACATTAGATTAACTTACTTTATTGCATAATTTACTTTATTGAAGCACATCAGTTTAGGCTTATTCAAATCAAATGTGTTTATTCTTAGTTAGGGTCATTCAGCAAAGAAACAGGTTCTTTGGCCTATTACGCCAATGCTGCCAAACAGACACCAAACTACACTAATTCCTTTTATCTGTACTTGGTCCATAGCCTGCAATGACCTGGTATTTTAAGCATTCATCCATATACTACTTAAATGTTGTAATAGAACCTACCTTTACCACCGTCTCAGGCAGTGTGTCCACATTTCCATTACTTTTTGGGTGAAAAAAAATCTTTCCTCAGATCCCCTCTAAACCATTGACTCCTCAGCTTCAACATATGTTCATCTGCATTTAAGATAAGATGGGGAACGCTCAAGGGAGATATGAGGGATAGATATTTTACACAGAGTGGTGAGAATCTGGAATGTGCTGCTGGGGTAGTGGTGGAGGCAGATATGACAGGGCATTTAAGGGGCTTTTGGATAAGCACATGAATATGAAAGGAATGGGGGCATATGGACCAAGGACAGGCAGATGAGATTAGTTTAATTTGCTGTCATGTTCAGCACAATATTGTGGGCCAAAGGGTCTGTTCGTGTTCTATGGCAGCCTGGGATATATCTCATCAGGCCCCTGGTACTTATGGACCTTCATGTACACTAAAACATCTTCCTCTACTTCTGCACAAGCAAGTAAAATTCATGACCCATTAAATTTTATAAAGTTTTGAAATAATTTTGCATTGATAACGATCTTGTTTATGTTTACTTAGGAAGCAACAGTTAAGAACTCCTAGAGCCTGCATGTAATTTTTATATCTGCCTCGATGCCATATAACTTTGTATCATTAAATAAGGAAAATCTTCTCAATATCAGATAAAAAGTTAGAACATAGAATGTTACAGCGCTGTACAGGCTGCTCGATGCTGCGCCGACCTGTGGAACAAATCTGAAGCCCATCTAACCTACAGTATAGAACGTAATAGAATTTGCAATTGCTATTTATAGAAAAGAGCTCAAACTTTATGTTGAAGTGCTTTTTGATTTGACTTGTGGAAGGCTTGGCTTTCTTTGTCTGACTGTCACCCAATGGGAATAGTTTTCTCAATATCTCTCATTACTGCTGAATTGTTTTTTCTTTTCATTGCCCTTTAATTGTTTAAATTCCAGCCAATGCAAGTTGTGTTTGTATTAACTCTCCTCACCATTGAATCTGTAGAGTCCAGATATCATTCTTGTAAACCTATGCTGTATTCCCTTAAGTGAATGTATCTTTGCAAGGGTTTGCTGCTTAGAATACTCACACTACATCAGGTATGATCTAACTAGAACTTTATATAAGCATGACTTCTACTTCCTTGTATTCTGGTCCATTAGATATAATGAGCATTCCATTAACATGCAGTGCTTATTTATGTGCCTGTTCATGACATTTTAGTGTTCTGTGAAGCTGAATTTAACTTCTCCCCATTTAGAAAGTGTTCTGTTCTTAGTATTTCAGATTTAAAATAGACTAGTTTACATTTGCCAAGATGGAATTCATCTGCCACAGTTTTACCCATTCACTTGGTTTTTAATAGGCTTCACCTATACTGCTTACAATCTTTGTATCAAGTGTGAATGTGATTTTCTATTCCATCCAAGTCATTAATAGTGAATAGTTCTCCTCTACCGCAATTCTTTTGGGTTATCACTGTCCCAGTATCCTTATTCTTTGTTTCCTGCCTCTCAGCTAATTTCCTAATCAGTCAAATAATTTGCTTTCAATTCCATGACATCAACTTTGTTTAGATCTCTTGAGGAACTTTATCAAATGCATTATGGAAGATCATTTAACAATATCCAGAGACAGTTTCCTAGCCATTACTTCAGTTGTCTCTTCAAGAAAAAAAATGTTAAATTCGTCAGGCGTGACAAATCTCTTCAGAATTTTTGTTTAATTTATTTATGCCATTTGATATTTTCTTTCAGATACAATTTGTGCTTACAATTATCCATACACTCAGTGCAGTAGTGAAACCATGTGGATTCCCACTTGGCTGCTTGTTATTCCAGTCCTCCTATATGGTCACACTGGTCATCCTGTTCATAAACTTTTACAGAAAGGTAAGAAAAAAATGCCTTGCCAAAGGGACTACATGCTTGTCTGTAGAAAGTTAAATATAAATTGTAATGTTTCTAATTTTCTCAACATCCAAGTGTGTTATCAGTATTCAATAAAGGATCAAGGATGTCCCTATAAATTACAGACCGGACAGACTGCCAGCGGTGGGTAAAGTTTAAGAATTGTTGTGTTAAGTTTGAGGAGGATCTTCAGTTCCCAATGTTAAGGTACTTAGGGTCCCTGAATTCACGCTTGCCAAAAGTTAGACCTGCTTGGCAATTTTACCAATTGGCCATCTACTTAAGGATGGTAAATGGCTCCGAACTCTTCTAGAAGATCGAAAGGTCAGTAACAATATCGGAAGAGCTGGCTGAGGCTTAACGGCAGCATCCAATTTTTGATGAATATGTGTTGCTCCTACATAATAGCAGCTTGAAAAACTAGCTTTACCTGTTGCTCAGAATTTTGAGGTATCTTGCCCATTCACAACGATCTGAAGTAGACTGGACATGCTTAAACAAATTGAGTGTTTACCATTTGCTTGTTCATTTCTCAAGGCAATGCCTTAACCATCCTGTGTCAACCTACCTGGCTTAAAATTTATACAAAGCCTGGCAGTTAATGATTCCAGTCTCCATATCAAAACCCCTACCACTTACTAACCAATCAGCCTCTCATACACTACATTGTTTTTTCCCTGTGATTGTCAGATGAGTGCAAGACAAAATGCTTCAAGAAAATGTCTCTTTTTGTCTCAGCAATAATGAAGACATTAATTAATCCCATCCTTATTGAACAATAATCTACTATTCTAAAAATCTAACCGAAAAAATTTCTATGAATCGCATCTCAGCCACCTTTGCCCATCTGATTTTCTAGTTCATGTGGATTAAAATCCCCCATGATTGTTACTAGACTTCTCTGATAAGCATTATTTCTTCTTTTATACTTCATCCTACTGTTAGGGGGCCTGTATACCTCTCTCAATTATGGCATGTTGATTGTATCATTTCTCATTTATATTTAAAATCCATTTAAAATTTGGCTTTCTGAACTTAGATCTTCCCTCCCTATTATCCTCATTCCATCATCAATTAAGAGAGCCACCCCTTCACCTTTTCCTGGCTTCCTGCCCTTTCTATGCATTGTACCCTTCAACATTCAGGGATAATCTGAGCTATCCTACAGCCATGTCTCTGCTATTAGCTCAAATAGAAATAAAATAATATGATCTATCAGTTGATTTGTTTTGGTTTGAATGCTACAGAATGCATTCAGATACAGACCTTTTACAGATACTTTTATTATTTCTGTGACATCTAGCCTTAACTGTTGATTTAGTTTTAGATTTGTACTCTCTATCCCATCTTGTTCCCAACTGATACTTTTCTTTTTTGCTGTATTTTTACACTTTACCACATCTTCCTAAATTCTTGCCTTACTTTCTGCAGTACCCCACTAAATGGAATGTACTTCTACTGCACTAGTGTTGAGACATACATTCATTTCTTGAAACTCATTTGCTTTCTACCAATTTGCACATATTTCAGGTAATTGTTCAGTGATTATTACTTTTGAGGTCTTGATTATTTTGGTACCTAGCTCCTTATTGACTTTGCAAAATTCCTTTCCTAATCTTACCATGTCATTGGACCCTACACATGGACAACAGTAACTAAATCTTTCTCCTCCTGGAGCAGATGTTCTGAACCCTGACAGAGTAGGCAACAAAGATGTATGGACTCTCATTCTTTGCTGCAGAGAATGGTGTCAATCTCTCTCATGGAATGGTTCTCTACTACCACTGTGTTCCTTTTTGCTCCCCTATTTGAACAAATTTCTAAACCATGGTGAGTTCCGAGATCCATTTTGCAATGATCAGTCTCAAGCAAATAAGTAAAAGAACCTCAAATCCACCAAGCAATTACAAGGGTGAAATCCTACCCTCTTGGTCTCCTTAGTTGGAATCATACCTTTTCCTGACCATTGACCAAATCTGATGACCCTAACGGGTGTGTGCACCTCCTGAAAGGGAAGTGTGTCTGGTAATGTGTTCCCTCCCTGATTTGTCAGTGTCCACCGTTTGGTCCCCAGCTCAAAGCGTGAGAGACCACAAAGACTTACTGTGGACATGTTAGCCAAGGATCACACTGGCTAAAGAACTCCTGAGTATATTCTTTCGTGTTACATCTGTGACACATCACTTGGCCTGTTATTCTCAATGTATTTTAATTTACTTAATTTTATTCAATTGTTTGTTTTTCTTTTTTATATGTTTTATTATTCTTTTCACACTTCCTATGCTATTTGAATCTTATAAAACTTACACAACAAATAGTAGAGCATCTGGTAAGAACCAATTCCTAGTAGGCGAAAAAGTTAGTAAAAGCAAAGGAGCACCTCTTTCAACTACTCACCCAACTTGGCCCAATGCTCAAAGATGCAGTCCATGTCATGCCACAGTATAACAGGAGTGGTGAAAAAGGCTTTATAACTTGGTAATGAAGATGAGGGCTTATGAGAGAGAAAACATGATAAATTAAAGAGAAAGGACAAGGCCAGAAAGCAAAGTAGCAACTGTGGCAAGAAAATTAAGCCAGAAATTGTGAAGATAAAGCAATACAGAATCGAAGGCTCTTTATCTGAATGCTCATAGCATTTCTGCAGACATGATTAAAAAGTTGACCAAGGTTGAGAACTGAATATTCAACATTTAGTCAGGAAAGGGAAAAAGAAAAAGTATGTGGGTTAGTGCTGTCAAAAAAGGACCAGTACAGAAGTCAGAGAGGTTCTCCAATCAGAAGATTAAGGCGTGGAGTAAATTTGGGTCGTTCTAAGAAACAAAAATGAGCAGAAAACATTTCAAGAAGTTCCTTATAGGTCAAAAAATCATGTAGGAGTCAGAATAAATCAGGGCTTTGGGTTGTGAATAACAAGAATGATCATGGGGAATTTCAACTTATATGAATACTGCATATACCTAACTAATATGAATGCCATGTAAGATGAATTCCTAAAATTTCTACAGAATCTTGTTTTGGATCAGTATGTAGCAGTATGTTGAGACCACAACTAACTACTAGGCTCTCAAGTCAAGTATAGCATAATTTAATAAAAGTAATAATCTGGTTGTAAAGAAGTCTTTAACAAAGTGTAGCCATAGTATAATAGAATTTTATATCAAATTTGAAAGTGATATTATTCCTAAAGTGGGGTTTTAGATCTAAACAAAGAAAACTATAAATGTGTGAGGGAAAATTGTCTCTGCTAGATTAACAGGTTAGCTGGTAGACCGCTAATGGCTAGCTCACGAAAAATTAATACATTGTTTGCAAACAATTTACATTCCTTTGAGGCACAAAAATGCAGATGATCTAAGTATGATGTAAATATGAGGGAACTACAGATATTTTCACCTGACAGTAGGGGAAGTACTAGAAGCTATTATAAAGAATATGATTACTGGACACTTGGAACATAATGGTAGGACTGGGAAATTACATTGACAAGTCTGTTGGCCTTTTTTGAGAATACAAATGCATGAATAGATAAGGGTGAATACGCTAATGTATATTTGGACTTTCATGTGTTTTTCAATAACATCCCTCATGGGTCAAACAGCAACATTCTCTATTTTATTCCTTCATTCAATCATGGGATGTGGGTGTCCTTGGCTGGGCCAGCATTTTATACCCATCCCTGATTTTTAAGAATCAACCACATTGCTGTGGGTCTAGAGTCCATGTAGACCAGGAAAGGACAGCGGTTTCCTTCCTTGAAGGACATCAGTGAACCCAGATGGGTTTTTCCAACAATTGACAATGGTTTGGTGGTCATTGTTAATCTCTTAATTTCACAGTTTTTAAAATTGAATTTAAATTCCACCATCTGTCATGGCAAGATTTGAACCTGGGTCCCCACAACATTACTGGGTCTTTGGATTAATACTCTAGCAATAATATCACTAGACCATCGCCTCCCCACAAAATTAGAGCATCTGGGGTTTTCTTTTGGGAGTGGGTATTAATATAATGACATAGATTAAGAATTGTTTAACAGACAGAAAACAGAGTATAAATAAACAGATTTCTCTCAGTTTGGCCAGCTGTAACAGGTGAGGTAATGCAAGGATCAATGCTTTGGCCTTGGTTATTCTGTATCAATGACTTAGATGTGGGGATCAAATGTATTTCCACGTGGGTTGATGACACAAAACTGGGTGTCAATGAGAATCATGAGGAAAATATCAAGGGGATTTAGACAGGCTGAGTGAATGGGCAAGAACATGGTGGATAGAATATAATGTGGAAAAATGTGAAGTTTTCTACTAAGGCTTGAAAAAACAGACCTGCATAATTTGTTTTTGAAGCTGAGAGACTGAATTGTTGATGTCAAAAGACCATAAAACATTGCAGCAGAAATTAGGCCATTCAGCCCATCAAATCTGCTCCGCCATTCAACCATGGCTCTTAAGTTTCTCAATCTCATTCTCCCGTTTTCTCTCCATAATCCGTGGTCCCCTTGACAATCAAGAACCTATCTTAGTCTTAAATATACTCAATGACCTGGCCTCCAAAACCTTTCTGTGGCAGTGAATTCCATAGGCTCACCACTGTCTGGCTGAAGAAGTTTCTCCTTATCTCTGTTCCAAAAGATTTTCCCTTTACTCTAAGGCTGTGTCTTCAGGTTCTAGTTTCTCCTATCAATGGAAACATCTACCCAACATCTTTTCTGCCCAGGTCACTCAGTATTCTGTAAGTTTCAATTAGATTCCCCCCCCCAATCCTTCTAAACCATCAAGAAGAGATTCAGAGTCCTCGAACATTCCTCATATGATAAGCTTTTCATTCTCGTGAACCTTCTCTGAACCCGCTCAAGGCTAGTAATTCCTTCTTGAGATATGGGACCCAAAACAGACCACAATACTCTAAATCTGGTCCGACCAGAGCCTTAAAATACCTCAGATGTACATCCCTGCTTTTATATTCAAATCCTCTGAAAATAAATACCTTCATTGCATTTGCCTTCCTAACTACTGACTCAACCTGCAAGTTTACCTTAAGAGAATCCTGGACTAGAACTCCTAAGTCTCTCTGCACTTCAGATTTCTGAATTTCCTCTCCTTTTAAAAAAAATGTCCACACCTCTATTCTTCCTGTCAAAGTGCATGACCTCACATTTTACCACATTGTACTCCATCTGCCACTTCTTTGCCCATTCTCCTAATGTGTCCAAGTCCCTGCAGGGTCCCCACCTCCTCAATACTACTTGTCCCTCTACCTATCTTTGTATCATCTGCAAACTTAGCCAGAATGCCCTCAATTCCTTCATCTAGATCATTAATGTATGAAGTGAAAAGTTGTGGTCCCGGCAATGACCCTTGTGGAACATCACTTGTCACCAGCTGCCATCCTGAGATGGCACTCCACTCTCTGCTTTCTGCCAGGCAGCCAATCTTCTAACACCATGAGTAACATCTTACTCAGTAGCCTCCTGACAAGTGGCACCTTGTCAAAGGCCTTCTTGAAGTCCAGGAAGGAAGATAACATCCATTAGCTCTCCTTGGTTTGTTACTTCTTAAAGAGACCTGGGTATCCTTGTTCATACATCAGAGAGTGCTAATATGCATATACAGTAAGCAATTAGGAAGGCAAATAATATATTGGCCTTTAATGCAGGAGGATTTGATTACAGGGGCAAAATATGTCATTACAGGTTTAGTGAGGCCATACCAGGATGGTTGTGTACAGTCTTGATCTCCTTATCTCAGGAAGGACATGCTTGCTATAGAAGCAGTCAAATCAG
This sequence comes from Chiloscyllium punctatum, assembly GCF_047496795.1. NCBI lineage: Eukaryota > Metazoa > Chordata > Chondrichthyes > Orectolobiformes > Hemiscylliidae > Chiloscyllium > Chiloscyllium punctatum. Next base: position 39,888,869 of record NC_092779.1, read on the forward strand.
ACTGACCTTTGAGATGGCTGGATCATCGTATTAGGAGACAGTACCTATGTTGTTGAGTGTTTAGAAATAAAGAGGCAATCTAGTTTAAGCATACAATACTCTGATAGGGCTCAACAGGATAAATGCAGGATGATTTCCATACTTGGGATGTCTAGAACCAGGGAACACAATTTCAAATCAAATATTTCGAAAGCTATTTATGAGGAGGAATTTCTTCACTTAGAGGGTGGTAAATCTTTTGAATTCTGTGCACCAGAGACTGGGTTTGCTTAGTCATTGAGCATAATCAAGAGATTGATACATTACCAGTCACAAAAGATAATAAGGGATCTAGAGTTATTGCAGGAAAATGACATAGATGCAGAAGTGTTCAAAATTTGCCAAGGATACCAAACTTGAAGAAATGACAAACAGTGAAAATAATATCAACTGACTGTAAAAGGACATGAGCTAGCCAGATGGCCAGATAAGTGGTAGATAGAATATAATCGAGAAGAGTAAAGTGATGCATTTTGGCATAAGATTTCAATGATATTATTTATCCTTTTTCATTCAAAAACTGTCCCGTTAAATATTCTTCTTTTTTTAATACAGACTTACAGAAAATCAGAACAACAGGATGACAAAGCTGCTTCTGATCCGAATGAAATGAAGAATGGATATTACAATGGCTATGCAAAGACCATTAAAGGCAGCACATCAAATAAAATAGATTAATTTCTATAAAGAAAGTATAGTATTAAAGTACTGATAAACACTCATAGTTACATCTACCTGCTCTCTTAATTTAAAAGATTAAAATTTCTCTATTGGTCTTTAAAACAGAAAACCAGAACATTTGAACGCACTGGTTACAAAAAAAAACTTGTACTTAATTTTTTGTTCAGTTAATATTTTATCAGAGTTTTTAAAAAGTCAGATCATTGTAGGTCACATCTGAAAAGTACAATTTTAAACAATTGTCTGGTTTCTGGACCCAGCATAGGTTACAAGTCCAGAATCTTAGAGGAATTTAGATCATTCTGGAACAGAATTTCAAATGAACGTAACTGCCTTGTCATTTGTATATTCACCCAAATTTCAGTAAAAATACATGATTATTTTCACCAGTAAATATGTTTACAAAACTGCCTTACTTCTGGAGCACACAGTGATAATACCCTTCACAAAAACTCAAATTCAAGATTTTTATTTAAACTTCTTTCAATATTAAGGTCTGTTCCACCTGTCTCAAGATCTAGATTTCTACATGCTAATTAAAATGCTTGAATTTTATTTGTATATTCATAAATGTAGACTTTGTACTCTACTGACTGATTGAGTTGTTTGTATAAACCTTTTAAAAAAGTCTAATAAAATCTTTCAAAATACTCCTAATTTAATCTTTAAATCGCTGCTGTTGGGAATTAAAATTTTCACAAAAACTTAGCTTTTTTTTTTACATATACAGTAAAACCTAGCTTCTTTATGTGTGCATGAAGAATAGATTATCTAAAGATTTAAATGTGAAGATAATACATTTAGTGATAACAATAACTTGTTACAATAACCAGAAGGGCCCGTTCCTGTGCTCTACTGTTCTACATTCTAAGCATGGTAGGAGGCCATCAGACCACCCTTAAAATTATGGTTTCTGATTCCCCACCATCCTGAGGAAATTGATACACTTGGGGGTATCTAGAGATATGGCCTGTGAACAATCCCAGAACCTCGGAGATGAAATTCGAGAGGTAGTAAACATTTGTTTACTTGCACAAGATCTTAGTTTTTCTAATTGTTAGAGACAGGCACAAGGTTGTATCATCTAATGAACATGGGCAAGTCCTGAAGTTTTGTAACAAAATTAAATATTATGCAGACAGCAACTACTGGAGATCAAGAAAATGACTCAAAAGAATGAGGCCAATCGCACTAACATCAAAATGATTGTTCAATCTGGAATGTCAACAAGTTTTCCAGAAATGCTTGATAGTAGTGTAAATTATCAGATGATAAGGTTTTGTGGTGAAGCAAAGCATCAACTAAATTAAGTTAGACTTTGAGAAGTGTAAATAATGAACAACTGATGATCAAAGGTCATCTCATATGATATTAAGTTTCACATCAACCAGAAATTTTCAATGAATTAGTTTTTTTAATTACTCAAAAGCTTTTTCTTTTGTTCACAGAACAGGGTTCTCCAATGATTGAGGTAGGCTGACAAACGATAAATATTGGTCAAGTGATGAGAGCGATGCAGTCAAAGTGAGCACAATTCACAATGTGTGAATGATGTAGTGTTGGCAATTGGCCACATCAAAATTTATACGAGACACTAACAAAAACTATAGTTGACAATGATAATTATAGATAATATTGGAAAGACAGGAAGATAGATTGGACAATAGTTAATTAATATAAGACATCTCATATTGGAAGGAATAACAGAAAATGTTAAAAATGCAAAAGCAAGTTAAGAAGTTGGTGATTCAGATCTTTGGATATTGATAATGTATTTGATCAAACTAACAATAACACAAATAAATGTTGTCTAATAGCTGGAAGATGAAAAAGTAATGGTGCTGAGAGGAAGAACTTTATAACATAGTGAGTTACCACTGGAATTGAGGGATACTTTCCAAGAAATAGGACAGATGGAAAGGTAGTTGGCTATTACTATTAATAAAGAGATGAAATGAGGACAGTTGTGAGAGATGATCTAGGTTTGGATGATGTAGAGTCTATTTGGGTAGAGGCTTAAAGCAAAGGGAAAGAAAACATTGGGAGCAGTACTGTACAGACCCCCAAACAATAGGCACTCTTTGGAAAAGGCTATAGATCAAAAAAGAAAAGAGAAATATTATGGGAAACTTTAATCTTCATGTTGATTGGGTTAATCAAATTTGAAAGGGTAGCTATGACAACAAATTCATCAAGTGGATTAGAGATAATTTCCTCAAACAATGTGTCTTGGAGTCAACCAGGGAGCAGGGTGCCTTGAAGTTGGTAATGTGGCAAGTTTAATAAATGAGCTCAGAGTAAAAGGTTCCTTAAGAGCTAGTGATCATAACATGATAGAATTTAATATTCAGTTGGAGAAACTTGGGTCAGAAACCACTATGTTTTCATTAAATAAAGGGACTTACAATGAAGTGAGGGTAGAGTTAGCTAAAGTGAACTGGGTGGATAGATTATCAGCAATGATAATAAGCAAGCAGTGGTAGACATTTAAGCAGGTAATTCATGACTCTTAGCAAAAATACCCAACCAGAAAGGAGGGAAGATTCCAAGAGAGGGATAAACCAACTGTGGCTAACCAAGAAAGTATTAAGTTGAAAGAAAAAGCATCTAAAGACACCAAAGTCAGTGAAAGCCCTGAAGACTGGGATAATTTCAGAATATAATAAAGTAGAACTAAAAATATAACAAAGGAAGAAAAGGAAGATGAGGGCAAACTAGGACACAATGTAAGAACTGATAATAAGAGCTGTTTTAAATATATAAAAGGGAAGAGAGCAGTCAAAGTGAATAGAGGTACCTTAGAAAATGAATCTGGGTAGAATGGGAAACAAGGAAATGGCGGATGAGTTGAATTGTTATTTGCATCATTCCTTACGATGGAAGATACTTCAAACATCCCCTTAATACTAGAGAATATAGAGGAGGAATTAAATATAGACGTAAGGCTGAAGAGTTGGACGACCTGGGTAACTCTTTCGGGAGCTGGTACAGACATGATGGGTCAAATAGCCTCCTTCTTTTCTGTAAAAATCCATGATTCTATAAAATATTGTCACGATCACTAAAGGAGTAGTATTAGACATATTAATGGGGCTAAAGATGGATAAGTCCACTGGCCCTGATGGCTTGTACCCTAGGATCCTTAAAGCAGCAGCTGCAGAGATAATGGATACATTGGTTATAATTTTCTAAAAAAAAAGTTAAATTCTGGAGAAGGGTTGCAAAATTGCTAATATGACACTCCTTTTCAAAAAATGGAGTGAAGCAAAAAATGGGTAAGTATAGGTCAATTAGCCTTACATCTATTGTTGGGAAAGTATTGGAATCAATTATCAAGGAAGTAATAGCAGAACATTTGAAAAATTATAATCTAGTGGAATAAAGTCAGCATGGCTTCATGAAAGGGAAATTGCGTTTGTTTAATTTATAAAGAGTTTTTTCAAGGAAGTCTCAATCAGAGTAGATAGAAGGGAGCCAGTAATGTGTTGTACTTGGATTTCCAGAAGGCATTCGATGAGATACCTCATAAAAGGCTACATTATAAGAGCCCATGTATTGGAGTGAGTATATTGGCATTTGAAGAGAATGTACTAATTCACTCAAAAACAGTGAATGGCGATAAGGGTTTATTTTTCAAGTTAGCAACATTCCTCAGGGATCAGTTCTGGGACCACAACTGTTTCCAATATATGTTAATGACATGGAGGAAGGAAGTAAATTTACTGCAGTCAAATTCACAGAAAACACAAAAATAGGTGGAAATGCAGGTTACAAACAGGATACAAACAACTTACAGAGAGAAATTGGTAAGTTAAATAAGTGGGTAATAAGTTGTTAAGTGGAGTACATTGTAAGAAAATGTGAAGTTGTTCAGTTTAGAAAGGAAAATGATACTGTTTAAATGGAGTAAAACTGCAGAAAGCTGCAACACAAAGGGACGTGGCGTACTTGTGCATAAAACACAAAGCTAGCATACAGGTGTAGCAGGTAATCAGGAAAGCTAATAGAATGTTGACCCTTATTTAAAGAGGGCTGGCATATGAGAGTTGGGATGCCTTACTGCAACTGTACAAGATGCTGGCAAGACCACACCTGGAGTATTGTCACCATTTTTTTTTGGCCTCCTTATTTAACAAATAGGATCATTCATAGGATAAAGTTCAGAGAAGTTTCACTAAGATGATGCCTAATTTGGAGAGATTGTCTTATCAGCAAAGGCTAAACTAATTGGGACTCTATTCACAGGAACTTAGAAGAATGTAAGGTAATCTCATTGAAACAAAGAGGAGTCTTAAGGGGCTTGATAGGGTAAAAGCTGAGAGGATGTTTCCCCATCTGGGAGTGTCTAGGGGACAAAGGGATTAGTCTCAGAATAAAGTTCAATAAATTGCGTTTTATGGTTGAGATAAGGAGGAATTTCATCTCTCAGAGGGTTGAGAATCTTTGGAACTTTGACCAAGATTTTTGTATCCTTGCTAGCTACTGGAGAGGTCCCAGAGAGTGGTGAGTAGCTAATGTTGTTCCTTTATTCAAGAAGGGAAATAAGAACCTACAGACTGGTGAGTCTCACATCGGTGGTTGGGAATCTATTGGAGAGAATTCCTAGGGATAGGTTTTACGTGTATTTGAAAAACAGTGGTTTAATTAGGAAGAGTCAGTAAGGCTTTGTGTGGGGCAAGTCATGTAACTCGACTGAATCTTTTGAGGAATTAATGAAGATGATTAATGAGGGTGGTCTAGTGGGTGTTGTCTACATGGATTTTACTAACACTTTGACAAGGTCCCTTGGGGTAAGCTCATCCAGACAATTAAGATGCATGGGAGCTATGGTGGTTTGGCTGCATGGATTCAGAATTAGCTTGCAAATAGAAAGCAGAGGAAGCATGTTTTTCCAGGCTGGAGGTCCATGACTATTGGTGTTTTACAAGAATCCATATTGGGACCTCTGTTGTTTGTAATATATACAAATGAGTTGAATGAAAATGTAGATGGATGGGTTGTCAAAGGTTGTGAAAGGATACAGCAGGATATGGATAACTTGCAGATAAAGGTGGAGAAATGGCAGATGGAGTTTAATCCAGACAAGTGAGAGGTGCTGCACTTTGGGAGATCAAATGTTAAGGAAGAGTATACGGTTAATGGCAGGACCCATTAACAACGTTAATGTACAGCAAGATTTTGGGGTTCAAGTCCATAGCTTCTGGAAAGTGGCCGCACATGTAGATTGGGTGGTAAAGAAGGCATGCAGCATGATGGCCTCTATTAGTTGGATAATTGTGTTCAAGAGTCAGGATGTCATGTTGCAGCTTAGTAAGACTTTGATTAAGCCACACCTGGAGTAGGGCATTGTTTTTATTGCCACATTGCAGGAAGGATTTGGAGGCTTTGGAGAGGGCGCAAAAGAGGTTTACCAGGGTGCTGCCAGGATTAGAGGGTACGAGCTATAAGAAGAGGCTAGAAAAAACATATTTTCTCTGGAGTGCCAGAGGCGGAGGGGAGACTTGATACAAGTCTATAAAATTATGAGATGCATAGTTGGGTTAATGGTCAGAATCGTTTTCCCAGAATTAGATGCCTAAAACTATGAGGCATGCATTTAAGGTGAGGTGGTGGGGGGTAAGTTCAAAGGAGGTATGAGGGGTAAATTTTTTACACAGCAACAGGAGTGTGGAACAGGGTTTTTGCCCAAAACGTCGATTTTCCTGCTCCTCGGATGCTGCATGACCTGCTATGCTTTTCCCAAACCACTCTAATCTGGAGTCTGGAACACCCTACCAGAGGCAGATATGCTAGGGCCATTTAAGGGACTTTTAGATAAGCATGTGAATATGCAAGGAATTGAGGGATATGGACCATAGGCAGGCAGAAGGGATTAGTTTAATTTGGCGTCATATTCAGCACAGCCTGAGTAAATGTTTCAGTGACTTTGGAGTTGCATTGGGAGCCTAGCACAAAGCAAAGGGTGACATCACAGAAAAACCACACTGTAGAGACACTGACTGGGAAACAGTCTCAGAGCAGATCCTGTGAGGAATGAGGTTGCGCTCAGTAGTGAATGATAAAAATAAGAAAAAAAACATCATTCTGAACAGGGATAAGCTCACTACACAACATCCATACTGCTGAGGATATTGTGGATAACATATTTAGTGAGCTGACTACACCACAAGTAAGGGCTACAGGCAGAAAAATCATTGGGTGACCACCAGGATAGGAATGGCTATAGCATATTGTATACTGCTTGGCAGGGGAGGGGGTCCTCTGGAGAAAGCAGCCAAGTTTTCAGCACCATGGTTGGCTTTTTTGCACAGTAGGGGAGGAAGATGACTGGACAAGCTTTAATAAAGGGGACTCAGTTGTAAGGTGAACTGACAAGCAGTTCTGTAGCAGCAAATGAGAACCATGAGTAGTATGCTGCTTCCCTAGTGCTAGGGTCAGGGATGTCTTAGGGCAGGCTGAGCGAGAAGATGAAGAGCCAGTAGTTATGGTGCATAACAGTACCTTCAACATGAGTAAAATAAAAATGAGATCCTGCAACAGGAATTGGGGGGAGTAGGTAGATTAAAAAGAGTAGATTATAGAGGAAACCTATTAATGTTGTAATCTCTGGATTACCTCCAGTGCCACGCTACCAAGTTATAGGAAATAGGAAGATAGGTCAGATAAACATGTGGTGAAAGAGTTGGAATAGAAAGGAAGTGTTGGATCAGTTTCTGAGGCAGGGTTATGCAAACTGGACGGGTTGCAACCAAACTGGAATGGTTCCAGCTGGGAGGTTTGTTCATGCTGCTGGAAAGGTTCTCAACTAATTTGGCTGGGGAATGGGGCACAGAGTACACATACAGACAGGAACAAGGTTCAGTCAGATAATGAAGGAATATGAGGACAGTCCAGCAGGAGGAGAAGAAATGGTCATTTCAAGAAAGGAGGGCCGGAAAGCTAAATTGCATCTACTTTAGTGCAAGGAGCGTGACTGGTTAGGTATATAAGCTTAGATCATTAATCAGCACATGAGACCATATTGCTGCAATCACTGAGACAAGGTTGAAGGTAGGGCAGGACTGGCAGCTCCATATTCCATGTCACAGCAGTTTCAGGTATGATAAGGTGGGGGAGGGGTGATGTAAGAAAGGTGAGAGGCATTATTGATAAAGGACACCAGTGAAGAGCAAATCTTAAAAGGCTCTTATAGGGGTGACCTGTACCCACTTACAACATGGCCCACGTTGGCTCACCCAAAATGGTCAACACAAAGAATGGCCCAGCATAACATTAAAACACAAGATGGTGGAAAGGAGAGAAATGAGACTAACGTGTCTGTCCCTGGCTTTAAATAAAGACGACAATGATACCTTGAAACAAGACTACTCCAAAACAAGGGGGCCTTGAGTAGCAACCATGCTAGACATTGATGATAAAAATATGTCAATTAGACAAACAAGTGAATATTCTCAGTTCATTAATGAAAGGGTGATTATGCCACCAAAGGAATAAATATCACGTGCAAGACATAGCATGCTAACTCCCTAAATAATTACCAGAATAACAGTTAGCAGTTTTGTAGTAAATGGTTGTGTCTTAATTAAACTGCAATATTAAGCAATAGCTTCTAGTTAGGGATTCTCCAACATAAATATAGATACATAAAACCAAAACATTTATGCCTGTATGTGAAAGTTAATTAGCTTTAGGAAGTACTCTCATTCGTCCTGGACGAAATAGATTGTTCACAGCCATTAATCACAAAGTACTAAGAGTAGAAATAGCTATACCTCAGAACAGAAACTTGTATTACAAATTTTATAGCAAATAGTTACAATTAACAGTCTTGTGTATTTTTCCATATATATTTAGAACAATAGGAAATATAAGGGGAGTAATTGAATGGAATACAGTGAATAATTGAATTCAAACCTTCCTTAAGAAATAAGCCAGCTTGAAACAGATCTGAAGGAGTACAGCCAGTGACTTTGGAATGTGAATGAATAGAATGCATAGAAAGATCCCAAAGACTAGAGATTATAATGCTGGGTTAACACCATGAGATGATGGGAACCTGAGGTGGCCCACAGGGATGCTCATCATTGATTAGACATTTTACCAGATTGGGTGCATGGATTAGCAGAAGGGCTAATAACTACATTATATATGATCATTGTATTAATGAAATATATAATACTGCTTTTTATTGTAGAAGTTAGTGTGTCAGTGATCTGTCTTCTGATATGAGCCAAAGAACAATCAAATAACTGCATTCATACATTGAAGTCAGATTCAGGGACGATCCTTTGGCCTTCTGTGTGCTTTAACTAATATCTGCATGAATGAAGTTCTGTCTGCCTCCTGAGTCTTCATTCTCTGTCAGGGGAAGATGTTCCTACAGATCATCAAATGAGTCTATCTAGGCAGAGCTTAGAAATAAATGAAGGGTGATCACCTTGCTGGAATTATACTACAGGTCTCCCAACAGTTAGAGGGAGACAGAGGAGCAGATATGTAGACAAGTCACAGAGAAGTGAGAGAGGAATTGAGTTACAGTGGTAGGGGATTTTAACTTTCCAAACATTAACTGGGAACGGCTTCATATGAAAAGATTATAAAGTGGAATTTTTAAAATGTATCCAGCAGAGCTTTTTTTTTGTCCTCGCATGAAGGTAGTCTAACTAGAGATGGGGTAGTGCTAGATAAAATCCTATGGAATGAACCTGGTCAGTGGTTGAAATTTCAGTGTGTAAAGTTTTGGGGATAGTAACCAAAGTTATTATGAAAAGGGTTTATTTATGCAGTTTCTGGAGAAGTATTTAAATTGCCAGAGCAATGTACAGGGAAATGGAAGTTGCAGATTTGGAAGTCACAGAATTGTTTTTTTGGGCAGCATAGTCATGGTAGGATGAAGGACCAGTTTCTGTGCTGTATGACTCTACAATGACACAGCCTTAATAACCTTCTGTGGTAAAGAATTCCTCAGATTCACAATCCTCTGACGGTCAGAGGTATATAGCACAGCAACAGGGCTTTCGTCCCAACTCATCCATGCTGACCAGGTTTCCTAAACTAGTCCCATTTGCCTGAGTTTGCCCCATATCTCTCTAAACCTTCCTATCCATGTAGGTGTTCAAATGTCCTTTTAAAATGTTCTAATTGTACCTGCCTCTACCAATTCCTCTGCCAGCTTGTTCCATATTTGATTGCCCCTCAGGTCCCTTCTAAATCTTTCCTGTCTCATCTTAAACTTACATCCTCCAGCTTTGGACTTTCCTATCCTGGAATAAAAAGACCCTGGCTATCTACCCTATCTAATATCTCATGACTGTACAAATATCCAAGATCACCCCTCAGCCTCCTATGCTCCAGGGTAAACAGTCTCAGCATATAAAGCCTCTCATATAACTCAAACCCTCCAGTTTTCATAACATTTTTGTAAATCTTTTTTGAACCCTTTCCAATTTAATAACCTCTTTCCTATATCAGTGTGACCAGAACTGTATGTAGTCCACATGTGGCCTTACCAGCTGTGACACATCATCACAACTCCTGTATTCAATGTTCTGACCAATGAAGGCAAGCGTGCCAAGTGCCTCCCTCACTATCCTGTGATGCCACTTTCAGGGAACTATGTTCCTCTACCCTATGACTCTGTGTTCAACAACACTCCCAGGGCCCTACCATTCACTGTGTAAATCCTGCCCTGGTTTGCCTTACCAAACTGCCACACCTCTTATTTATCTTCATTAAATCATATCTGCCATTCCTCAGTCCACTGACCTAGTTGTTCAAGGCCCTATTATACCTCATCTCTATTTTAAATGTGTGACCTTTTATTCTAAGATTATGTCCTCTGCTCCTACACTCTCCCACAAGGGGAAAAGGCCTTATTGCATCTAACTTGTCAAGTCCTCAAAGAACCTTGTTTACTTCAATAAAGGTCACTTCTCATTCTTCTTTATTCTAATGAGCTCAGGATCAATTTACTCAACCTCTCCTCATAAGAGGACCCTTCCATGTTTGGTACCAGCCTAATGAACCTTCTTTGGACTACTTCCAGCTGTGGTCTGACTGGTGCCTTGTGCAACACTAGCAAAACCTCCCTACATTGATATTCTATTCCCTTCAAAATAAAGGCCAACAATCCATTTGCCTTCCCGATCACCTGCTGAACTTGAAGTTTTCTATTTCATATACTCTGACTCCCAAATCCCTCTGTTCAATAGCTTTCAACAGTGTTTCTCCATTTAAATAGTAGTAGTCAGTTCCTCTATTTTTCCCGTCAAAATATATAATATGACAATTTCCAAAATTATATTTTCCTATTGCTTCCCCTAGATCTATCCTGCTTGTTACATCTTCAAAGTATTCTCATAAATTTGTTACAACCTTTTACTTCTTCTGTTATAGAGTCTAACATTTTCTCAATAACAGACATTAAGATAACTGGCTAATAGTAATCTGCTTTTTGTCTCCTATCATTAAATAAAAGTTAGATTGGTGGTTTTCCAATCCTCTAGGTCTTTTCCAGAATCTAAAGATTCTTGAAAGAGGAACCTTTATGTACAAATTTACTGTCCTTTAAAAGTATGAAGGGCATAGTTAGGGTAGACAGGAAGAAATTCTTCTCATTAATGGATGGATCAGTGATTAGGAGTACAGATTTAAGGGGTAGAAGGTTTAGAGGAGATGGGAGGTAAAACTCTCTCACCCAGAGGATAGTAGGAATCTGAAATTCTATCTTGAAAATTGGATTAGAATACTTTGGTGATCATTTTTGGTTGGTGCAGATGCAATGGACCGACGGGCATTTTTCAGAGCTGTTGATATCTGTGACTCTGGTGATTACTATCAGTTCATCTCTGTACCAACTTCCTTTAATGCCCTAGAATGTATCCCAAAAGGTCCTGGGGATTTATCAGTCTTTAGTCAACATAGAAAAAGGGCCTTACACCCATTAAATCCATACTGGTTAAAAACATCCAATTAGAATTCTAATTCTAATCAAATCTCATTCCCCAGCACTTGACCAATAGCCTTGTATACTTTGGCATTGCAAATACACATCTAAATACTCCTTAAATGTTATCAGAATTTCTGCCTCCACCAACTTACAGGACAGTGAGTTCCAGATTCTCACCATGCTCTGGATGGAAATGTTTTTCTTCAAATCTCCTTTAAGTCTTTTGCCCTTTACTTTCAATCTTTGCCCCATGGTCATTGATCCCTCCAGCAAGAGGAAACATTTCATCCTGTCTACCCTGTCAATGCCCCTCATCATTTTATGCATCTTATTCCTGTCTTCTCTCAATCTCCTGTGCTTTTAGGAATCAATCCCAGTCTGTCCATTCCCCTTTCATATCTGAAACTCTCACGCCCAGGAAACATCCTAGTAAACAACCTTTACACCCTTCCCAGTTCCTATAAACATATACGTCCGATAATGTAGATTCCAAATTGCACATAATATTCCAGCTGCAGCCTAACCAATGTTTTATATAGTTCTAGCATAACCTACTGGTTCTGAACTTCTACGCCTTAGCTAACAAAGGCAAATTTGCCTCACGATATACCTCACCACCTCTTAACCACTTTATGCACCTGTCCTGAGATATCTTGATCAGCCAATGTACATGCACACAAAGGTCTTTTTGATTCTTGGTGCATCTAGAGTCCTAACATTCATCATGTATTCCCTTGCCTTATTTGTCCTTCCCAAGTACATCATTGCACATTTATCTAAATGAATTCCATTTGCCACCAATCTACCCATCTGACCAGTCCATCTATACCCTCCTGACAACCACCTGATGAAGGAGCAGCGCTCCAAAAGCTAGTGCTTCTAAATAAACCTGTTGGACTATAACTTGGTATTGTGAGATTTTTAAAGTCTGTACATCCGAGTCCAACACCAGCTTTTCCACACATCATATATCCTCCTGTAATCACAAGCTATCCTCCTCACTATTTACCATCAGACCAATAGTTGTATCATTTGCAACCTTAGTGATTGAGCATCCCTCATTGAATTCCAGATCATTTATATAATCAGCAAGAACCCTAATACTGACCTCTGTGGGACCCCACTGGACACATTTCCAGGCAGAAAACACCCTCATTCATCCATTGGGAAAAACCTGAACATTCATTGGACAAACTTGATTTGTTTTCACTTGAAAATCAAGAGATGAGGGGCAACATAATGGATGTTCACAAAATTATGAGAGGCATGGAGAGAGTGGAGAATCGGAGTATTTTTCCCAGAAACAACAATTATTAGGAATATAGGATTAAGGTAAAAGGAAGTAAATTTCAAACTGTGTGAGAACTGAAATTTGTTTTTTTTTTTACACAGAGAAATTTAAGTGCCTGGAATGCATTGCTAGAGGTGGAGGTGGATGTGGAGGAGAGTACAATAGCAACATTTCAGAAGCATCTTGACAGATATATAAATGGGTGCAGAAGAGACATATGGACTATGTAAACTCAAAAGGTTTTCAGTTTAGAAAGGCATCATATGTCAGTGTACGCTTTATGCGCTGAAGGACTTGTACCTGTGCTGTACTGTTCTTTGTAATCATGTCTTTGTAATGGCCAAGTTCATACACACTAAGCAGGTTTCTGTAGTGAATTCATCTATTTTATTAGGTACATAAGAAAAAAAAATACACAGTATCTAAAGGATGACTAAAGATATTGCTGAGAAACTAAGAAAGAAAAAGGAAACATATGATGCGTACCCAGAATAAAAGCAGTACCAGAAATCAGGAAGAGAATCTCAACGCATGAGAGGGGTTAAATCTGGAATAAGGAAGGAACAAGTAGGGTAAGCTCCTCACTGAAGCAAACAATATGGCAGAGTTACTAAGTGCATATTTTGCTTCTGCCTTTACCAAATTAGAACATAGTAATACTGGTCTAGTTGAGACTGTGGGTGTTGAACAGTTACACAGTATATTGATGGATTTTAAAAAAGGCCTAAAAATGCTGGCAGCACTCCAGACACTGAAATCACCAAGTTTGGATGGGATACATCCTAAATTGCTGAGGAAGGGTAAGACAGCAAATTCTGGATTCATTGATAGAAATTGTCCAGCTCTTTCTAAACAGATTAATCCAGAGGGACTGGAGGATTACAAATGTAACACCATTGCTTAAGAAAGGGGCAAATGATAATCCAGAAAAAGACAGACCAGTCAGCTTGATAATGGAAATCTAATGGCAGTCATAATATGGGTTATTTAATATACACAGAAAAATACATTACTACTAGACATTAATCATGGATTTATAAAAGGCAGGTCATGTCTGACAAATTTAATTGAGTTATTTGATGAGGTGCCAAAGGTGTGGATGCTGTTTCTTTGGACTTTGAGAAAGCATTTGATCTGGTGCCACATGGCAGGTTGGTTAACAAATTAGAAATACTTTGGATTGATGCGTCCTTAGTTACATGGATTAGAGGTTGGCTAAAAGATATGAAACAAAAGGGTAGATATCGATGGGAGTTTCTCAAATTGGAGATGAATGGAAAGTGGGTGTTCCCTAGATATTTGTGTTAGAACCTTTGCTTTTTCATTTACATAAATAATTTGGAAATTTTTGAGGGCCAAATTGCCAAATCTGCAGATGATACCAAGCTAGGGAGAATAGTGCATTGTGAGGATAATGCTCAGCAACTTCAGAAGAACATTGACAAGTCAGTCAAAAGGGCAGACACCGGAGGAATGTGAGGTAGGAAAAAACATGACGACACAACACAGACTCAATGGTATGACCTTGAGGGGAGTACAGGAGCACAGCAACCTTGAGGTTCACATGCATGATTCGGTCTTGTTGGCCAGATAAGTTGAAACAGTTAGAAAGAGGGTTTATAGATCCTTGGGTTTTTAAATAGAGGTACAAAGCATAAAAGTACAGAAGTGATGCTACACCTCTACAAATCATTAATTAAACCACATTTGGAGTAGTGTGCTCAGTTCTGGGCACCTTATTTAAGGATGGATGTTCAAACCCAGGTGAGTTTTCAAAGGTTAGTGAGATGTTCAAAATTGTGAGCAATTTTGAGAGGGTAAAGAATATTTTGTTTCCACTAGCTGATACATCAGTAACTCAGAGTTACTGGAAAATGGGACTATTTGAATAGCCAGTACAGACACAATTGGTAAATTGGCCTCCTTCTGTCCTGTAAAATTACATGATTCTATGAATTACTATCCACATTCCAGTTAAGAGACATTCATTTTGCCTTTTTACCATTATTTCCTGTTTTCGAACCTGTTTTTCTATGGTTGCATATTCTGTCCCTTCCTACCCATTACTAGGAGTTGTAATCCAAATAGTTGACCTGTAATTCTACCATATCCTCTTGTTTTTGTGAGCCTATATTTCCCTTCTCACAAACCACACCAGCTTCCCCCAATTACTTTAAAGCCCGCTCTACAGCCCTAGCTTTTCAATTCATCAGACCACTCACGCCAGCACGGTTCAAGTGTAGTAGCCTACTCCACTGGAACAGCTCTCATCTATCACAATAACTGGTGACAGTGTCCCATGAACTTAAAGTCATTCCAATCACTCCAATCTTTAAACCATACATTTAGCTCTTTGACTTCATTTATCCTATGCCAGTTTGCCCGTGGTTTAGACGGCTATCCAGGGACCATTACATCTTGGATATTCTGTTTTTGAATTTAGGTCCTAATTTTTCAAAGTCTTCAGTCAAACCTTTTTAATGTGATCAATGTCATGAGGACCAATGTGGACAAGGTCAGGTAGCTTCCTCTCCAAGTTCTTCTTTAGCCCTGAGATATCTTTAACTCTGGTACCAACCAGGCAACTCAGCCTTTGGGAGTCCTGCTTGCAGCTGCAAAGAATATTATCTATCCCATAATTATACTGCCCCTTACCCAAACTACATTATGATTTTCTTCCCCTATCTGAAAGGCTCCAAATACCAAGGTCGAAACATGTGGCGTTGGAAAAGCACAGCAGGTCAGACAGCATCCAAGGAGCAGGAGAGTCAACGTTTTGGGTATAAGCCCTATATGAGGAATATGTTTAATTGGTTTATGAATAAAGTATAATTTTGAAACTAAAATATCATATGGAAGCTGTAGGACGCCAATGTGATTCAGAACAAACATCTATTGTAACAATTTGCAGCTCAAGGAACTTTGGATCTGTGTTGAATTGGAGTCTAATGAAGGGCTTATGTGTGAAACATCGACGCTCCTGCTCCTCAGATGCTGCCTGCCCTGCTGTGGTTTTCTAGTGCGACACTCCTGACTCTGATCTCCATTTGTCACTTCCACTCATTCCTTATACCAAGGTGCCATCATCAGTTTGATCACCCTTCCTGCAAGTCCTATTCTTGCCCATACAGCTTGCAAGAACCTTGTAAGTGTTGGACAATTTCAGGGGCTGAGGTTTCTCAATTACAAATCCCTTACACATGCATGGTGCCCTACTGCTCCCATATGTTTTTTTAATTTCAAGATTACACTTTTTCATAAATCAACTAAACACAACTAAAAGCAGTTCCATACAGACTTTGCAGGAAAATTTTGACATTCCTCATTACAACTTCAATTCAGTTGCAACAAAAAAGCATTTCTAAACATGAAAGGAAACTGTCTAACTTCCCATTCAGGTCATCTCAAAACACAATAGATCCTAGTTATATTGTGGCCAAAAGATCTTAGATGGCAGTCTTTCCCCACTCCACCTTGGGAGCAGCTGCTCCAAGCTACACATATATTGGCATATATTTTGCGCCAGTTTACGTTATTCAATTGAGGTCAATTCTTTGCACTGGACGGCAAAGAAGTTTCAGGCAGACCAAGGGCATCTTTCTTGAGTTGATGGCCATCCAGATGCAGTCAATGGCTGTCTTGATGTGCATATGTTGCAAGAGTAACATTATTATCGTATTTGATTTAGCTTATAAATTAATTACTCAAAATCCTCTCCTCTTTACAGGTCATTATACTGATATATTGTTTTTATAAACTAAGGAGAAAAAAAAAATCACCACTGTTGATCTCATACTCCAGTCGCTTTGTTTTCCAGAGAAAGAAAACACTGGAGATCTAAATACAAATTGAAGAAACAAATTTACGCAGAGAGTGGTGAATGCATGGAATGCGTTGCCAACTGTGATGGTGGAAGCAGAGTCATTGGGGACATTTAAGCGACTGCTGGACATGCACATGGATAGCAATGAGTTGGGGGGTGCGTAGGTTAAGTTACTATATTTGACATTAGGATTAAATCTCGGCACAACATCGTGGGTCAAAGAGCCTGTTCTGTGCTGTACCTTTCTATATTCTATGAAAACCTGACTTTTACTTTAAAGGCTAAAAATATTCTCAGTTTCTTTCCTTCCACTGGCATCATGCTATGGTTTATGACATCAGTTTGATACTGGTCTCACTGTAGGTCAGCCTCTCGATTGATACTTTCAACCTTCTCCCACTCACCCCTTACTCTGAAATGTTTCCTTCTAGTTAAAGCATCTCTCCCCCACTTTGTGCTGAATTTCCACTGAATCAAATTTCCAATAATAGTGAGTCAAAACTCACTCAACTGGTTAGTAAGTTTGTAGAGGAGACCAAAATTGCTGGTATAGTGGACATCTAAAAGTAGAGTCTTGATCAACTAGGCTAGTGAGCTGAGAAATGACAGGTAAGAGTTTAATTCAGATAAATGCAAGACGTTACATTTTGGTAAGAAAAACCAGGGCAGGACTTACACAGTTAATGGTAAGACTCTGGAGAGGATCATTGAACAGAGACACCTAAGGGTGCAGGTACATAGTTCTTTGAAAGTGGAGTCACAGGTCTACAGGAAGGATAATGAAGGAAGCATTTGGCAGGCTTGCATTCCTCGGTCAGAGCACTGAGTACAGGAGTTGGGATGTCATATTACAGCTGCACAAGACATTAGTAAAGCCACATTTGGAATACTGCATATAATTCTGGTCACCCTGAAATAGGAAAGATATTATTAAACTTGAAAAGATCCAATAAAGGTTTTACAATGATGTTACGAAAATTGGAGGATTTGATTTGTAAGGAGAGTCTGGACAGGCTGGGAATCTTTTTCTCTTGAGTGGAGGGGGCTGAGTGGGTGACCTTATAGAGGTTATAAAATCATGAGGGGTATAGATACAGTGAATAGCCAAGGTCTTTTCCCAAGGTATGGGAGTCCAAACTAGAAGGTATAGGTTTAAGGTGAGAGGGGTAAGATTTCAAAGGGACCCAAGTAGCAATTCTTTTCATGCAGAGGATTGTGTGTATGTGGAATGAGGCTGAGAGAGGAATTGGTAGAGGTGGGTACAATGATGATATTTAAAAGGCATTTGAACTAGTACATGGATAGAAAAGGTTTGGAGTGATTTGGATCAAAAGCGAGCAAATGGGACTAGTTCAGTTAAGAAAACCTTGGGTATGGAGGAGTTGTGCCAAAGGGCCAGTTTCTGTGCTGTATGACCATGATCTACATCTCATTTAGCGGAGGTCCCACTCTGCTGCAGACCCTCACTAATCGTGCTCATCATAACCATGCGGTGCGCATCTTTATCATCAAGGTCCTCTCGGAGAATCTGTTTAATGACTCTAATCAGCATCTCAGTCAGACGAAGGAACTCAGTTGCCTGAATTCTCACAGCCAGAATCATGGCGCTACTTTCTTTAATTACACTATTTTGCTTCCTGGCCTAATCTGATTTTACTACTACAAGTTCAGTTTAAAAAGGACAGACCTGTTGAGTTCCACTTTAAATCAATTCCCAATAGTGGTCAGTCAGAACTCACTCAGCTGAGTTTCCACACTGCTGCAGTCTCACATTAACTGTTCTCCTTACAACTGTCATACATATTACACTCAGCATGATTGCAATACAGCTCAGAGTATGGAATCCCAGGATACATATTTATATTCATTAATTCTTAGCCATTCACAAATGATATAACCAAAAATGATAAAAGTGTTTGTTTTATTGTTATACCTAAGCATCCAATCTGCCTGCTCCTTTTGGATCAATGGAGTCTCAGCATTTCAGCACAATTATCTGATGAGGAATGTTAATATTGAAAGCCAAGGTCTCCTGAACATTGGAGAAGTTGCTATTTACCATCCAGCTCTTCAGCTCAGCATTGTGATTCTTAGGTACTGATGCTCACCAGCTCCTGGACTCAGCTGAGAAATGTTCCAGTTTTGCTGACAGTATATCACTTGATTTGCTTTGTTATCTTTTCCTGTTCATCCTGACTTACTTGCTATTTCAGTTTGCAACACAATGCTGTTTAGTAATCTTCAATCATCCCTGTAAATGACAGATTCTGAGCAGCAAACTGTACTCAGCTAAGCACCACCATATTGTAAATATTTTGATGCATTTAAGCACTTTTCAATTGTTATTAAGAGATATCAAGATTTGCAAGAAAAGGCATCAAAGCAGTTTTTGTTTTTCCCTCCAAAATTTCTTCCCAGCTTCCAAGGGCAGCAAAGCATAAATCCAACATTTTTACTCAATCAACTATAACCATCTGCAATCCACAAATCACTTATCCATAATCCCAAAAACATGAAAGTAGAAGCATACATATTAGGATTAGGCCATTAGGCCCCTCAAACTTGCTCTACCATTCAACAAGTTTTTGGCTAATAAGATTATTTTGCCTGGAGCATTGATTTTTCCTGCTCTTCGGATGCTGCCTGACCTGCTGTGCTTTTTCAGCACCACTCTAATCTGGACTATAATCTCCAGCATCTGCAGTACCCACTTCTGCCTCACTGATATTACCTAGTATGGTGACAAAATATCTGAAAACAAACCTTCCAGCTCAGTGAGAAACTTACATCCAGAACCTCAACCGGAGCTAAAA
Source organism: Chiloscyllium punctatum (assembly GCF_047496795.1). Taxonomy (NCBI): domain Eukaryota; kingdom Metazoa; phylum Chordata; class Chondrichthyes; order Orectolobiformes; family Hemiscylliidae; genus Chiloscyllium; species Chiloscyllium punctatum. Next base: position 39,908,464 of record NC_092779.1, read on the forward strand.
CTCTTCTCAAAACAGTAACACTTCCTTACTTTTATAATCTAGTCCTTTTGTAATAAATGCCAGGACTCCATTTGTGTCTGATTATATACCACACCTGCATACACACTTTCTGACTCATGTGCAAAGTTGCCCTCTGCACTTTGAATCTGATTCCATTTAAATAATAATTTGTCATTATATTTTAACAGCCAAAATGGATGACCTTGCAATTATCTACGTTAAACTTCACCTGCCAGATTCTGGTCCATTCTCCTAGTCTATCAATATCCATTTATAAACTCTATGTCATCACTGCTTGCTTTCCCACCTATTTTGGTACCATCCACAGATTTTACGATGTCACACTCTATCCCTGCTTGCAGATCATTTAGGTAGATTGCAAATAGTTGAAGTCTGAGAACAGAACCTAATGGCACCTCATTTTAGTTCATCATCCAGAAAAGGAGCCATTTAGCCCAACTCCCTGCTTTCTATCAGTCAGCCAATCCTCTACCTTCATCCCCTGGGATTTAACTAACTGAATCAATCTTTTTTGTGGCACCTTGTCAATAGCCTTCTGGAAGTCTAGATAAATCACATCTACTGGATCCTCATTATCCACCTTGCTAGTTACATTCTCAAAGAACTCCAGCAAGTTTGTCAAACACAACCTTCCCTCACCAAGCCATGCCAACACTGTTGAATTGAGCTTCGTTTTTCCCCAAGTGTTCAGTTATGACTAAGTGTTCCTTTATGACTAAATCCAGCAACTTACTCATGACAGAAGTCAAACTGACTGGTCTGTAGTTTCCCACATTTTGCCCTTTTTTTAAAAAATAGATGCTTCCAATCCACTGGTACATTTCCAGAAACCAGGGAATTTTGGAAAATCCCATCTAATGCATCAACTCTTTGCTGCCACCTCCTTAGGGTCAGGTCACAAGCCCTCATGGATTTATTTGCTTTTAATCCCATCAGTTAACTTCATACCTTTGCCCTCATTATAATTTCACTAGGTTCCTCTGTAGTAACTGCTATTTTTGTGAATGAATTATCTTGTACTGTGAAAATACAAAAAAAAAATTGGTTTGTGCCTCTGCTATTTGAGTTTCCCGGTTCTTATCTTGTTATTTCCATTCTCTAAAGGGCCAACGCTTAGTTTCACTTTTCTTGGCTTTACTATACCTTACCTAGGTACCAGTGCCTACATCTTCTGTTAGCTTCCTTTTGTAGTTCATCTTAACACTATTTCAGTTTAGAAACGCTTTGCTGATGTTTAAATCCTCCAGAGTGTCACTGACATTTTCAGTATGATAATGCCCTACTTCTTGCCTTTGTTATCCTCGACTTCCTTGTGAAGCTATGGATGATTTTTCACCTTATTAGAATTCCTCTTACTTGCAGGAATGTGCTTTAATTGAGGGGCATTTAGTATCTCACACAGCATTTACCACTTCCTTGCCCTTTAATATTTTTGCCCAGTCCACTTGGGCCAACTTCTTCTTTTAGCATTGGGCAAAGCTTTCATATGCAACTTTGTCTTCACCCTTTCAAATGAAATTTGAATCTCTAGCATATTGTGGTTACTCCTTTCAGGAGGATCCTCATCTACAAGACCATTTATCAATCCTTGCTCATTACACTGCAGCAAACCTAAAGTAGCTAGTTCTCTGGTTGGCTCAATGACCTGTTGTTCTAAGAAGTAATCCTTCATACACACCAATAAGCTTTCTTCAGGCTACCCTTGTCAAGTTGATTAATCAGATAAACATGTAGGTTAAAATGTCCCAAAAGTATCATTGAGCCCTTCTCACAAGTCTTTATTATTTCCTGGTTTATACTAGGCCCTAGTTTAGATGTCCTGTTTGTGGGCCTATAAATTACACCTACCAAGGGGTTTCTTGCCTTGCTTTTTATTGCCATGCATACGGATTCAAGTTTTGGTCCCCAGTAGTGCCAATATAATTTCTTAATACAGCCTTGATATCATCCTTAACTAAAAAAGCAACACCACCTCCTACTCGTTATCTATCTTTTCAGAATATTGAGTACACTTGGAAAATTAACTCCCAGTCCTAAACTTCCTGGACCCGGTTTCAGTAATCTCCACCAGGTCATACCCATTTGTCTTTATTTGTGCCATTAGCTCATCAACTTTATTCTGAATATCATGCGCATTTAAGGTGATATTCAACTGGTCAGTCTTTTTCAAATATTTTCTTATGCTGTCCACACTTTCCATTCTTATTTATTAATCCCTCATAATACTGAGCCTCATCTCTAACTAGTCTTTCAACTTGCATTTTGATCTTTTATTATTCCTTTCCTCACCATATTCATTAGACTAGCCCTTACTAACCTATTAACCACTGCCCTCTTCTCAGTTTCTGACCTGTTGCTTTGGTTCCCACCCCCCTGCCTTATTAGTTTAAATCTATGCAAGTTGCACTAGCAAACCTCGTCAGGATGCTGGATGCTGAATCCAGTTAAGATTCCGTTTTGTACAGATCCCACCTGCCTTGGAAGAAATCCCAAATGATTGAAAAATCTGAAACCCTCCACTGGCTCACGAGCTATCTTCCTATTCCTTACTACACCACCACATGGAATGGAGTAATCCTTAGATTACCACCCTGAAGGTTCTGCTTTTCAATTTATGGCCCAGCTCCCTGAACTCTCCTCGCAGGATCTTGTCACTCCTTCTGCTGATGTAATTGGTTCAAGGTGTACCACAGCAGGCAATACTCAGCAGCATTCACAACTCCTCAGATATCGCAAAAGTCTATCAAATACAACAAAGCTGGACAATATAGAGGCATGGGCTAAAAGTGGCAAGCAACGTTCGTGCCACACAAATGCCATGTAAACATTGCCCCTTGATGTTCAGTAGTATTATCAACATCCTGGGAGAACCTTGACCAGAAACTAAACTGGACTAGTATATAAAATATTGAATATAACAGCAGGTCAGATGCTAAGGCACAAGTCAGGAGTGCAGTGGAATACACCCCAATTTGCCTGGAATTATTGTAGCTCCACTAATATTCAAGAAGCTTGACACCACCCAGGACAAAGCAGCCCACTTGATTGGAACATCCTCACTTCCTACCATTGAAGCACAATAGCAACATGTGCCATCTACAAGATGCACTGTAGAAATTCACCAAAGATCCTTAGATAGAACATCCAAACCCACAACCATTTCTGCTAGAAGGACACTTTTCTAGCCACTTGAATTTTCTCATTCAAGCCACTCATTACCCTGACTTGGAAATATATCACTGCTCCTTTAATGTCGCTCGATCAAAATCTGGGAATTCCCTCTTGAATAGCACATGGATACAACAATTCAAAAAGGCAGTTCATCTCTACTTCCTCAGGGGCAACAAGGAACTATAATAAATGCCTGGCCTGGCCAACATTACACATATCACATGAGTAGAATGGATTTCATTGAATAGTGGAGTGGTTAACTGGAGACTTACTCTTGTTCTAACGTTATGGACAATATCCCATCAAAACTCAAAATGGTGGCAGTGAATATTCTACAGAAAATTTTCAAAAAATATTTCAGACTGCTTGCAGTTGCCTTTTCCAGGGTTTTCCATAGAAAACCTTGGTTTTGTGTAACTTCTTAGACCACAATTCTCTAAGGACAGGGCAGCGAAGCTTGTCTTGCTAGCGATATACATTCATGAGCAAATAAAAACAAAATTTTCTTTCCCCCCACACATTGCATTCATAAGGAATTACTAATTTGGCTCCTGGACCTCCACCATTTCTTTATTGTATGAAATTTCAACCAGCAATCACATTGAATTGGAGGAACCAAAAACTCATCCTTAAGTAATGAATGTGAATTTTTTAGGGACTGGAACATGGCAGGGATACTTCAGTAATAGTGTGCAAGTTACTGGAGTAAACTTCCATGGTTTGATTGGTGGCTCCTTAACAGTTCATGATTCGTCACAAAGCTGGGTAGAGATATCAAGGTGCAGTCCTCAGTTCTATAAAGTTGTTAAAAAAAATCCAATCTAATTTAAATTGCGATAATAAAAAAAATGTAATGTTGCTTTATAAGGATTTATTCTCATGCGTTTTGGTTTAATATAGAAATAATAATATATGCAAAACATTTTCACACTTCTCAAAAGCATTTCATGTGAATGAAAATGAAATATGCATCATAGAACACATTAGAACCATGTACACTTGAAACAAAAATGTCTTCCATTTGCTTTTTGAACTAAAACGATTATTTAAGTTATCCGATGTCATCAATTCAATCTTTCATGCTGGTCAGCTCTACTTCATTCTGGTCAGCTCTACTTCATTCTGTTTTCAAGAGTAAGAAAACACAAAATAAGAAAATACTTAAAATCATGAAGCATTAAACACAATGTTTGCTTAGTTTAACACAGTTTTCATTTAGATGGTGACACTGCTTATTTAATAAAGAGGTTTGAGTGCGAGATGCTGGAAAAGCACAGTAAGTCAGGCAGCATCTGAGAAATAGGAGAATTGACATTTTGGGCATAAGCAACAACAACCCTTCACATTTAAGATCAATCTTTTGTTCAAAACAGTGTATGGCTTAGAATCATAGAATCCCTACAGTGTGGAAACAGGCCCTTCAGCCTAACAAGTCCACTCTGACCATCCAAAGAGTAATCCACCCATACCCCACTATCTATATTTACCCTGACTAATGCATCTGCCCTACACATCCCTAAACACTACAGGCAATTGAGCATGGCCAGTTCTCCTAACCTGTACATCTTTGGATTGTGCGAGGAAACCAAAGCAGCCAGAGAAAACCCACGCAGACACAAAGAATGTGCAAGCTCCACACAGATAGTTGCCAGAGGCTGGAATCAAACTTGGGTCCCTAATGCTGTGAGGCAGTAGTACTAACCACAGAGCCACTGTGCTTCACCCTCCTCATCTGCAACCTCAAGCCTCACAAGCCCAGACTATCTTCCATGTCCTTTATGTTGAGAAGATAGTAGGCCCTGTCATCAACTCCAAGATCCAAAATTCCCTCCCTAACTCTCTACTTCTCTCATCTTCTTTAACATGCTCATTACATCTTACCATCTTGACCAAACACCTGCCATAACATCTCATACAACTCATTGCAAATTTTGTCTGATAACTCTCCTGTGAAGCCCCCAGGATGTTTTAAAAATTAGAGGCTTTTTTGGTAAATGGAGATGGCTGTTGTAAAGTTAATTCCGTGCTATTAATTGACAGGATGAGCATTCATACTAATATGTTATCATACATGTCTTGCATTTAGTCTCTCTTATTAAAGAAACACATGCATCATAAAACAAAAAGATGACTGAACTGGTTATATTTTTCAGTCAGTATGAAGCTAATTTCCTGCAAGAAATTGGTTAAGGATCACTACTGCCACAGGCTAGATGGTCTATAGCTTGTAATTTTACTTGAGAAAATGTTTTTGCATTCTTTACGTCAATTCTTGCAAATAAGTTTTCTCAATGCTTTAAGGTGGAATAGTCATACTGAAACAGATTTCACTGAATGAGAAACGTTGGAGGAAAAATAGCAGTTGTTAATATTTTTCTGGATTTGCTTCTGCTACTCTTATAATAATGGTGCATTAATTGAAATATTGCACCTATTCAACGAGACACGCAAAAAAAACCCTCCGTTTGCAACCTGAGGTAATTAACAATTCACAGTCCATGGGCTTCAGCTTGGCACTTAAATACTACTGCTGCATCATGATTAATTCAAAGATAGAACAATGGAAAAAGCTAGAGATAAAAGTTACAAGTGGGAAGACACACAATGGCTGTTTTAGCCATGTGCAACTCCCAAACCATATCATTGATCCAGTAACATTTATAAATAGGAGAGCTTGTTAAAGCATGGATCTCAAGAAACTAATACAGAAACTTGGTTTCTAAATTTGGTGACATAAGCTTTCAATGTTGGGGTCTATCCATTTGTTAGGAATGTTTCAATATTGACTTCATGCATGGTATCATTACAACCTGCCTAAACTTGCTTGTTTGCTTGTACAAATAATAATTGAGAGATTATGAGTTTTGATATTTTATTCAAGAAGGGATCAATGTTCAGAGTTAGAAGGAACAACATTGTCTTCAGGAAAGGACTGAAGGGCAGACCAATTTCTGTCAATTATTCTGTCCCAATGTCAATTATTCTGAGTACAAGAGAGAATATAGAGAATTACTGTGCCAAAGGATTACAGATGAGTTATATTAGTATGCTTGGGATACATTACTTTTGTAGGCTTCTTTGCTAGTGTGATGATGCTGCTCATTTAATAAGGTTATGGAGTCATAATATCCCAACCATTTGCCAGCATTTGGCCCACATCCCTCGAAACCCTTCCCTATTTATACACCCATCCAGATGCCTTTTAAATGCTGTAATTGTACCAGCATCCACCACTTCCTCCGGCATTCCATACACACATCACTGTGTGAAAATGTTGCCCCTTAGGTCCCTTTTATATCTTTCCCCTCTCACTCTAAACCTATGCCCTCTAGTTCTGGGCTCCCCCACCCCAGGGAAAAGATCTTGTCTGTTTATCCTATCCATATCCCCCAGACCCAGCCTATTCAGCCTCACCCTCTAGCTCAAATTCTCCAACCCTGCCAACATCCTTGTAAATCTTTTCTAAACCCTCTCAAGTTTCACAACATCCTTCTGGTTATGTTTTCCTTGTTTTTTTCCTGAGGATTTGTAAAAAACAGTTAAAAATCATACAACACCAGGTTATGGTCCAATAGGTTTAATCAGAAGCACACTAGCTTTCGGAGCACCGCTCCTTCATCACCCGATGAAGGAGCAGTGCTCCGAATGCTAGTGTGCTTCCGATTAAACCTGTTGGACTATAACCTGGTGTTGTATGATTTTTAACTTTGTACACCCCAGTCCAACACCAGCATCTGCAAATCGTAAAAAAAACAGGTTCTGAAAAGTCTGGGCTTGGATAGGTTTTAGGGCTAATTGGATTATAGCTAACAGATACTGCCTCAGGAAAAGGCTTTCAAGTTCAAAAAATACTCTTGCAAGGAATGGCGAGTGGCCAGATCGCCCAGCTCAGCTTTTCTCTCTTTTATTTTGATATGATTTTGACAGTCTGGTTATTCACTGAAAGCAGTCAAGCAGTTTTGAGGTTGTTGATCCAAGTAACAGCTACGTAGAAAAGGATGTTCCATGCTGCATTTCTCGGACTTTTCTCCTGTACGACGTGTTTGATTTTTCCCCTTTTTGGCCAAGGGTGTTTATGGGGATTGTTGCAATTATTTGGAATAGCATCATTAAATTCGGATGATCAATTTGGTTTTCATATAGGTTAAGGTAATCTGTTTCGAGTTTCATTCGGTAATCTTGTAAATAAATACTGTTTTGTTTAGAAGTGGTTTGACCAGCTGCATTGTTCCTGGAATATCTGCTTAAAACAACTAACAAAGTTAGGATCTGGGTTACTTTCTTGAAATGTTTTCAGGGGCTCTGGCCTGGTCCATAACATTTCTCTCTGGATTACTGAAGATAACTAAGAATCCTGGATTTTCCAAGACTGTCCTGAAATTCCCTTTCCAGGCTGCATTATTTCTGTGGAAGTCATTTGGCTTACTTGGATGGCCAGAGGGTGGTGGAGGGCTTCTACTGAATTCAAGGTGGTCTGTAGCATGATGTTTTGTTCAGGAATCAAGCATCAGAAACAACTGTCCCAAACCACACTTGTCCAATCTCAGAGACCCTCAGACTCGGCAAACTAAACTCAACCTGACAGGCTTGGATGCACCTACACTATAACATGGCTGTATAAATAAATATCCCAGAGAAAGCTTCTGTAAATTCTGTGCCTTCCCATTCCATCATCCGCTCATGTATTTTTTTTATCATTTTTAAGAGATAGATAATTGTTTAGATTTTAAAGGCATCAAATGGTAAGGGAAGAGAAAGTAATGTGGAATTGAAATACAGAATTGAATGGTGAAGTAGGCTTGAGGGGCTGAATGGTCTACTCCTGCTTCATTTTTGCACTTCCAGAAAATTTAAGCAACATTCAAAGTCATCTTCAAGTTCTATACAATAGACCTCACCACAGTGCTGCTGTTTTATGTTGACTTCGAAACATATTGGCCTATTACAATCCCATTCATTCCAAACACACTCAAGTTCATACGATATTGGAGCACAATTAGGCCATTTGGCCCATTGAGTCTGCTCTGCCATTCATTCATAGCTTCACCCTCATTTTCCTGCCTTCTCTCCATATCCCTTCATACCATTACCAAATAAAAATCTGTCTAACTCCTCCTTAAATTTATTCACTGTCCCAGCATCCACAACACTTTGGGGTAACTAATTCCATAGAATCACAACGCTTTGGAAGTAATAGTTTCTCCTTGATATTGTTTTAAATTTGCTACCCCTTATCCTAAGACTATGACCTCTCATCCTTGAATGCCCAAGAGGAAACATCCACTCTGTCTATTTTATAGATACCTCTTATCATCTTCAATCTCTCAATTTAATCTCCCCTCATTCTTCTAAATTCCAGACAGTACAGGCCTAAACTGTTTAATCTCTTTTCATACTGCAAACCCCTCATATCTCTGGAATAAATGTAGTGAACATCTTCTGAACTGCCTTTAATGCCACGACATCTTTTCTTAAATCAGGGGACCAGAACTGTACACAGTAATAGAAAGTGAGGACTGTAGATCAGAGTCAAGAATGTGGTGCTGGAAAAGCACAGCTGGTCAGGCAGCATCCGAGGAGCAGGGGAATTGACGTTTTGGGCATGTCCAAAACATGGATTTTCCTACTCCTCGGATACTGCCAGACCTGCTGTGCTTTTCTAGCACCACTCTAATCTTGACTCACATAAACAGTGCTACACCCGGAGGCCCACTGAAGATGTTACCTAGGAGGGTGTTACCTAATAGTCTGGAAATGAACCCTCCAGCTCAGCTAACAAACCTACATCCAGAACCTCAACCTGAGCTACAAATCTTCTCACCCTGACACCCTGAAATCTCTCTGCCCATTATGATAATTAGTCACCTTCCCATTTTTTCGGCCAGAATACATGACCTCGCACTTATCCATGTTAAATTCCATCTGCCACATTTTGGCCCACTCCTTTCCAGTGCACACAAAGAAAATTCCCTTGTCTTTCACATGTATGGACTTAATGCACTTGACTTCAATTCAACTATGTTTGAACTTACTCAGCTTTTAAATAACGCCTTCAGATATACAGGGCGACTGCCGTATCTGTGGATCCGGTTATGGCGGTTTCAGTTACCCGCAGTTTACTGGGGCCCAAATATATTACATGGAACAGGGACCTGGGGAGGTAAACTTTCCACTTAAATGAAGGGGTTCGCTCCTAGCCACTGTTTCAGGCATCCGCGGTACATGTTTGAATGTATTTTCCGCAGGTACGGGGTTGGGGGGGGGTATCTACTATATAAGCAAACACGTCTAGTCTGGAGTTCTAAAAGTAAGGTCCTTGCATGTAGGAAGAAGTATTTCTTAAACAGTTGTAAACCATCGCCCTTTTTCAGGTGCATATATCCTGTTTCAGCCAAGGCTTCTAAAACAAAATTTAAGCCCAACATTTTTCCAAGCCAAGGGTTTCCCCTTAATTACTACAAATAAAACCATATAGATTCAAAATGTTGGTTTGCTCTCTCCATGGATACTGTCTGACCCACTGATCTCCCGTATTTATTGTTTTCAGTCATATCTACTCTCACCTTCCCTCTATTAATAAAGGACTACTGATGCTTACTGAAGTGGGTGTTAAGTACTTTCGATAACCTAGACCTCACCATTGTCTCTGCAGAACACATATATATGCAATTGTCAGTTAGTCTAAAAGCCTATTTATATTGTACAAGCTAAGTTACATGGAGGTCTTTGTGGCGTCCTTAGTTCTGATCACATTTTTGGACAGACACATATCAGAAACCTCAAATGTTATTTAGGGATAATACAATACATAGCAACATTCAGTACTTTGTTAGCTTTCACTTTAGCACATTGTAAAACTTGAATGAAATTAATCCCGAAGTGTAAGGATTGGACAGACTGCCATAAGAAAACTAAATACAATACATATCTTGGATGATAATTATTAGCTTAGATGATTGATTTTTGAATTACTTCATCAAAAGTACCTCCATATGAGTCATATCAGCTTGTGTTTCCATAGACATCCCCGCCTTATCTTCTGGGGATGAGATCAGTGGATTCACTCTGTTGAAAAAAAAACATTTTTTAAGAAATCAATATGAAACAAACAGCACAATGGATTGACAGCAAACATGGAAAATTAGACAAAGTTGATGATCTCAAGTACTTCCATAATAATTTTAATGCCCAATCATTTACCTGATGCGTATAAATGCACACACTGAAAGGTGTCTATATTACAGAAAGAGTTTGTGCTACCATTTAATGCAGCCATAAAAACTGTAAATAGAACATGTAATTTATGAACTAAAATTATCAGAGCCATTCTTTTTGTTTATTCTTATCCCCATTGAGATTCCATGTCATTCTCTAGAGAAATTCTTCTGTCCTTTGGGAATTGAGTTGACAACTTTTTTAAAAGTGGGGTAAATTCACCAATCTTGTTTTACTTGTGGAGAATCACACCCAAAGAGAGTAAATATTTGAGTTAGGGACTTGTAAATTTACATTGCAGCACCAAGCTTTCAAACCAGTGGTTACTATTGGTCATAGCAAAGCAGAACATAGACTCTGCTTTCAGATCTTTCTTTTGCCTGTGACTCACTCAAAAGAAAGGTCAATTAACACTAAGGCCTTATTTACCTGGACAGCTTGATTTATTTATGAAAGAGGCCATTGAAAAATATTGGCTATTTTGGCACCAGTTTTAAAATTTCTCTTATTTGTTCAAAGGACTGTGGTCATCGCCATCTAGGCCAGCATTTATTATTCATCCCAATTGTCCTGGAGAAGGTGATGGTGAGATGGCTTCTTGAACCACTGCAGTCTTTGGAGTATAGGGGCACCCACTACACTACTAGGAAGAGAGTCAGAGTCAGAGCAGAAAAGGCCTCTTGGCTAGTTGAGTGTGCACCGAAAATAACTACCTCTAGTGGCGCACTAATCCCGGTTTCCTGCACTTGTCCCACATCCTTGAATGTTAAGTTTGAGAATGCAACTTTTTTAAAAAAGGGTTTTGTGATTTACACATGAAAGAAGAAGTGAAACTATCACTGTTTTCTAACAAATGAAAGGCTTAACAGACAATCAATCTTTCAATGTATAATTTCAGTTACGTACACTGCAAATTTTTGCTATAAATTCTGTGTTACGATCGAGCCCTCCACAATCACCTGAAGGAGCGTCGCTCCGAAACTAGTGTGCTTCCAATTAGACCTGTTGGACTATAACCTGGTGTGGTGTGATTTTTAACTTTCTAACTCTACCCCAGAAGAGATTCCAGTGATGTAAAAATGTGAACCCTTCTTCCATACACCAGCTCCTCAGTCATGCATTCATATGTTCTATCCACATATTCCGACCCCCTCTAGCTCATAGTACCAGGGATAATACAGATATTACTATCCTGGAGGACCTGCTTTTTAAATTCCTCCCTAACTTTCAATATTTTCCCTTCGGAATCGCATCCGTTTCCATTACTATGTCATTAGTTCCAATGTGTACAACTACTCGTTCCTCTCCCTCTTGAGAATTTTCTGCATTTTTTTCCAGAGGTATCCTTAATCCAACACCAGGGAGGCATCACACCATTCTGATTTCTCACTGGCATGTCTGTCTCTGCGTCCAAGTGTCCCCTTTCATAATCAGTTGCTTGAAACCTGACATACCTCTCATAACATTAGAGCCAGTCACAGTAGGAAGGTTGTGGTGAAACATGTAAGGGTTCAGAAATGATTTACTAGGATGTTGCCAGGGTTGGAGGATTTGAGCTATAGAGAGAGGCTGAACAGGCTGCAGCTGTTTTCCCTGGAGCATCAGAGGCGGAGGGGTGACCTTATAGAGGGTTATAAAATCAAGAGGGGCATAGATAGGATAAATAGACAAGGTCGCGTCCGTGGGGTGGGGGGAAGTCCAGAACTAGAGGGCATAGGTTTAGGGGGAAGAGGGGAAAAATTGAAAAAGGACCTCAAGAACAACCTTTTCACGCAGAGGGTGGTGTGTTTATGGAATGAGCTGCCAGAGGAATTTGTGGAGGCTGGTACAATTACAGCATTTAAGAGGCATCTGGATGGTATCACGAACTGGAAGGGTTTAGAGTGATATCGGCGAAATGTTAGCAATGGGACTAGATTTAGTTAGGATATCTGGTTGGTATGGACATGTTGGACAGAAGGATCAGTTTCCGTGCTGTACATCTGACTCTAATCACATCCCTCCTCAGCCTCCTCTGCTCTAAAAGACCACAATCCAGGCCTATCTAGTCTTTCCCAAAATCTCAATTTCTCCATTCCAAACAATATCCTCCATTTCCCCTCTAGTACTGCCACATCTTTCCTACAGTGAGGTGACCATAACTGCACACAACTATGGCTAACACACTGTACTATTCTAACATTACCTCCTTGCTCATGACTGATGAAAGCAAGTGTCCCAGATGCCTTAACTATCCTATTCATGCCTTCTGCCAACTTCAGGGCTCTGTCAAGAATTACCTCAACATCCCTCTGTTCCTCTGAGCTACCCAGTGTTGTGCCATTCATTAAATGCTCCCTCATCATCTTCCAATATGCATCACCTTGCACTGGTCAGGGTTAAATACCATCTTCTACTGATCTGCCCATCTGACCAACCCACCTATAGCTGCAATTTTGGAGTAGATTTGTAGCTCAGATTGTGGATCAAGTTGTAAGCTTGCTTGCTAAGCTAACAGGTTTTCAGACATTTCATTACCATGCTGTAACATCAGTGAGCCTCTGGTGATGCGCTGGTGTTCTGTCCACTTTCTATTTGTGTGTCTTGGTCTGTTGTGGTGGGTGATATCACTTCCAGTTCTTTTTTTCTGAGAGGTTGGTAAATGGAGTCCAAATCAATGTGTTTATTAATGGAGTCCCACTTTGAATGCCAGGCCTCTAGGAATTCCCATGAATGTCTTTGTTTAGCCCATCCCAGGATGGATGTGTTGTCCCAGTCGAACTGGTCTCCTCCTTTGTCTGTATGTTTGGATACTAGTGATAATTGGTCATGTCTCGTGGTGGCTAGTTGATGCTCATGTATCCTGATGGCTAGTTGCATGGCCATTTGTCCAATGTAATATTTGCTGCAGTCCTTGCAGGGTATTTTGTATATGACATTAATTCTGCTAGTGGTTGGTTGGTAAATTAATCAGGAACTGTTTCAGTGTAGTGGCAGCTTTGTGGGCTACCATGATGTCATGTAGCCAGAGTAGACTGGTCATCTCCAAGACGTCTTTAATGTATGGCAGGGTGGCTAGGGTCTCTGGCCGTGTTGTATCTTCTTGTTTAGGTCTGTTGCGTAGAAATTGGCAGACTGTGCTTATCAGGTATCCATTATTCTGGAGTACGTTATATAAGCGTCTTTCGTTGACTCCTTCTAGCTCCTGGGTGCTACAGTGATTTTTGGCTCATTTAAACAATGTCCTGATGTAGCTCTGTTTGTGGGTGTTGATATGATCACTCCTGTAATTGAATATCTGGTCAGTGTGTGTCTCTTCTGTAGATACTGGTCTGCACCTCTCCATTGATTTTTTGTTCTACTGTGATGTCTAGGAAGGGGAGTCAGTTGTTGTTCTCTTCCTCTTTGGTAAGCTTTATACTGGTAAGAATTTTGTTATATTGTATTTGTGGGCTTCTTCTAATTTGTTGCGTTTTGTGGTGACAAAGGTTTCATCCAGATAGTGGACCCAAAGCTTGGGCTGGATCTTGGAAGGGCTGTTCTTCTAACCTCTACATAACTGCTTCTGCCAAGAGTCCCGATATTGGTGATCCCATAAAGCGTCCCATAGATTTAGATTAGATTACTTACATTAGATTACTTAGTGTGGAAACAGGCCCTTCAGCCCAACAAGTTCACACCGCCCCGCCAAAGTGCAACCCACCCATACCCCTACATTTACCCCTTACCTAACACTACGGGCAATTTAGCATGGCCAATTCACCTGACCTGCACATCTTTGGACTGTGGGAGGAAACCGGAGCACCCGGAGGAAACCCACGCAGATACGGGGAGAACGTGCAAACTCCACACAGTCAGTTGCCTGAGGCGGGAATTGAACCCGGATCTCTGGCGCTGTGAGGCAGCAGTGCTAACCACTGCGCCACAGTGCCGCCCACGAGCTCGCCATTGAAGGTAATGTGGGTTGAGAGGCACAGGTCTACTAGTTTGCTGATGGAGTTTGTGCTGTCAGGTGTTAGTGTCCTTGATTCGTCTAGCAGTGAGGCCAGTGTTTCTTTGGCTAGGGTGATGTTTATTGATGTGAATAGGGCTGTCACAAAGGAAACCATGACCTCATCGTCCTCTACCTTGGTTCTTTGATGATGTTCAGGAATTTCTGAGTGGAGTGAATAGAGTGGTTTGAGTCTTCGACTAGGTGTTTCAGTTTGCGTTGCAGTTCCTTTGCTAGTCTGTATGTTGGTGCACTGGGACATGAGAATATGGGTCCGAGGAGGCCCCTTGTTTATGTACATTTGGTCATCCACAGAAACGAGGTGTGTTGAATCCTTCAGGTTTCATTCTTTGGAGGTCTGCCTTGTTAATTTTACCGGTCATGTGATGTTTCCTCTGGGGTGCTATAATACAGCTTTCTAGCTGTGGAATCAGGTCCATTGGCACTGTTGTTAGGTGTTGATATCTGAATAGTATGCTTGCTTTTTCAATGTTTTGTGATCTGTTCAGGATGACAGTCATGCGCCTTTTGTCTGCCAGTAGGGTTACGAGATTTTATGTCTTTTTTGAGACATTTCAGTGCTTTCTTTTCCAGAGTATTGAGGGTGTTTACTTCTTTCTTTCTGCTTAGTGTTGGTGCTACTGTCCGTCTGATGGCCTGTTGGATTTCTTCTGTCAGTCCGTTGTCTTTCAGGGTGGATTCCAGTGCTGCTCGGAAGTCCTTTTTGTCCATGTCCCTGTGATTGAAGTTCATCCCTCATACTAGGATAGCTTTTTCCATGCCCATGAGTGGTTCAGCACATTGAAACAGCTTCTGAAGAATTTAAAAGACCCCATACTAACAACCAGCAGAACAAGACGTTATATTCAAAATACCCTGTAAGGACTGCAACAAATATTACATTGGACAAACGGGCAGGATTCTAGCCAGCAGCATACACAAGCACCAACTAGCCACCTAAAAACATGACCAGCTATCGCCTGTATCCATACACACAGATGAAGAGGGAGACCAGTTCGACTGGGACAGGCTAAACAAAGACACATACAGGAAATTCCAGAAGCCTGGTATTCAAACCAGAACTCCATTAACATATCGATTTGGACCCCCTTTTCCAACCTCTCAGAAAAAGAACCGGAAGTGACATCACTCAGCACAATAGACCAAGACACACAAATAACAAGCTGGACAGGTTTGATTCCAGCTTCCAGTGACTGTGTGGAGTTTGCACATTCGCACCGTGTCTGCATGGGTTTCCTCCAAGTGCTCCGGTTTCCTTCCACAGGTCATTCTATTTTGCCTATGGTGTTAGGTGCACTAGTCAGTGGGAAATGGGTCTGGGTTGGTTACTCTTTGGAAGGTGGGTGTGGACTTGTTGGGCCGAAGGGCCTGTTTCCACGCTGTAGGGAATCTAATCTACGTTCTTATCACATTTTCAGGAATTCCAGATTTCCACTCTATGAAAGCGAAGGAACAAGGATATTGCTTCAAGTCAGAATTTTGATGACTTGGAGGGGAGCTTGCAGGTGAGACAGTTTCCATGCATTTCTTGTCCTTTGAGAGGAGTTGTATTCAGGAAGTGCTATTGAAGGACCCTTAGTAAGCTACTCTAATGCTTCCTCTGAATGGCACACACTTCTGTCACTGTGCATTGGTGATGCAAGGATTGAATGTTGAAAGTGCTGAATATGGTACCAATCAAGCAGGTTGCCTTTTCCTCAATGGTGTCAAGCTTCTAAATAGACAGCATTTCATCTCATCCCAGACTTGTACTTTGTAGATGGTGTTCTGGTTTTGAGAAAAAGCAAAGTTACTCACTTCAGAACTTCTAGCTACTTACATGGCTAGATGTGTTTCTGGTCAACGGTAACCCCTGGGATGGTGATAGTGGGACATTTAGTAATGGCTTTGCCACTGAATGTCACAGAGCAATTGTTGGTTCTCTGATGTTGGAGACAGGCGACACAATTGCCACGTAAAGACTGTCCTTTTATTTGACTATTGCAGCAATATGATGGCTGGCTGGGGGCAGTTACAAGTCAACAACATTGCTGTACCAGGAGTCAAATGTTGGCCAGACCAAGTAATGGCAGCAGATTTCCATCCCGAAATGACAATCGTGAACCAAAATGTTTTTTTTTAAATGACAATTGACAAAGATTGCATGGTCATCATAAGACTAGCTTTTAATTTCAGATATTTATTGGCTTCAAATTTCTCCATCGGCCTTGGATGGAATTATAATCCAGACCCTAAGAACATTAGGTTGGTATAGTAGACTTGTTCAGAAGATGAAGTTATGTGGGATCCATAGTGAGTTGGTTACAAAATTGGCTTGGTCATAGAAAACAGATGGCATTTGTGAAGGGATGCTTTTCTGTTTGGAAGTGGTGAAAGCAGCATATCTTCAGTCAGGCATTGAGTAAAAGTTAGAAAGTCATGTTGCAATGATATACATCTTGATTCAGGCCATATTTAGAGTATTGTGTGCAGTTTGGTCATCACACTATAGGAAAAATGTGGAAGCTTTGGAGAGGTTGCAAAGAAGTTTACAAGGATATTGCTAGATTGGAGTGTATGAGCTTTCAGAAAAGGTTGGACAAACTTGGATTGTTTTCAGGAGAGTGCCAGAGGTTGATGAATGACCTGATAGGAGTATATAAAATTATGAGATGCATGGATAGGTCAGTCTTTTTTTCCCTCAGGATGGAAATGTCAAATACTAGGGAACATGAGTTGAAAGGACTTGAGAGGGGTTAGGGAGGTGGTAGAAGCAGATACAAGAGACACTTACCAGATATAAACAGGCAAGGAATAGAGGGATATGGATCATGTGCAGGCAGATGGGATTAAATTAGAATTACATCATGGTCAGCACAGAAATGGAGGGCCAAAGACTCTATTCCTGTGCTGTTCTATGTTCTATGTTCTACTTTCTCGATTATTGGTCCAATGACATGAATTCAACATCACCGCACTCCCCAATGGCAGTCTGAATTCAGCACATATAGGATTCTTGCCTTTATTACAAAATCCAAGATCTGGGAGGTTATCCTCAAACTGTACAAACCCTCTGTAGTTTGCTCACTATAACAAGATGCAACTGAACTACAGAAGGTACAAAGGAAATTCATGAGGATGCTCCTTGCATTGTTGATTTTTAGTTCCTGAAGAAAGGATACATAAGCTTGAGCTTTTCTTTTTGACACCAGAAGGTGTAGGTTTAGGTTATGGAGGTGGTAGTCGAGAGGAGATTCAATGGGTAATTATTTCACTCAGAGAATGGAGGATATCTGGAACTATGATTAATCGGGTGGCAGGTAGAAAAATCCCCATAACACTTAATACATACTTAGATGTGTACTTGAAGAAATGCACCCTACAAGGCTTGACAATAATAAAAGCTGGATGGTTACTGAGTGTCCAAAGTGGACATGATATGAACTTATTGATCTCTGTCATTCTATGCCCTTTGCCTTTATAACATAAATAAGGGAAAATGTTTGAACCTCAAAAGATTGCACAAAATGCACAGAAGTTCTTTTTTCCCTCAATTCATTGAGCATGTATAGTTCTTCAAATACATGAATCATATGTTTACCCCTCATGCATTTGCAACTGGATACCTGAGACCAATTTTAGCTGTAAGGACCAGAAATGAGAGCAATGTGTACCATTTTAGCTTCCAGAGTTGATGAAAGATGGGACAAATCAAGGAAGCGTATATGACTAAAGGATGTAACATGCTTCTATTGTGTCATTTTTAAAAAATGAATTCTTCAAATAGATTATTAAGGGTTAATTGTTTAGGGTTAATTGGACGTGACAATAAGTGATTGAAGTAAAGTGGAAAAATACACAAAAACCAGAACGTGCGCATGTTCACTTGTGTGTGCACAGCTGCTGGATCTTGACTGTTGGTGGGAAACATCTGCTTGAGTGGTCTACATGAGGCCATCTGGATTTGTTTTCCAACTATTTTTGAAAAGTGGAATAGTAATGGAGGTATGCCAAATGGGGGTTAAACATTCAGAATAGCACTCATATCAGGGACTTTGCCCTGCTCATCGGGATTCATACCACCAGGCTGGGGTTCACACAACCAATGCCATGAGATCTGAGGTACAGCTCAGAGTGCCACTGTCACTAAAGACACTGACAGATACACTCATTGTGTATCTCAGTTGTTTAAACTAATTATATAACTTTGTAATATATAGGTACAGGAATATAAGAATTATTAATTCAAATTATGTATCTTAACTGAATAAATTAGCTATGTATTGAATTAAAAGTTCCTTCTTGTAATCATTTTGATCAGACCTTAAAGAATCCATTTGGTATTTTCAGTCTAACAATACAGCTTCCAATTTCAATAATTCCAAAACAATTCCAACATACTTGGAGGTTACTCTAGAAAAGATTTCATCCTTCTGGGAACAGTAACAATGATCAAATACAGAAATAATCTTCTAACTAAACATCTGGATGTACATGAACACCCTGGACTGCAGCACTTACCCTGCATAAAACAAAAGTGCTGTGCACCCACCTAGCAAAGAGATACAAACTGACACACACACCCCACCCCTTGGTGATACTGAATTGAATACAATAATCATCCTAACTGGAAACCTGTACTGAACACCTCTACCCTTCATTCCTGTTCTTTCAATGATCACTCGACCGTATATCTGTCAATTGATCAAGACAACGGATTGAAAATACACATACTGCACCTCACTTACTACAATGAAAGCCTGTCCAGCCCATCTATTTCTCACCTTCTATTTCCCCACGTGGACATTTGGCCTGAGCAAGATCGATCATCAGAAACCTTATGGATCAACAGATGAAAAACATGGGGAGTCACTAACAAGCTTTCTACTTTTATTGACTTTATCATTTAGTGTGTATAGTTTTGGTGCTCAGATTTAGAGTATGCTAAAGTATACCAATTTGGCTTCTTCATTTGTTCAACATTCTAGCACTTCCATTCAAAATCTATGACTCTAGAGTTTCTGTTCTTAAACTACAATTCTGTGATTGAGTGGGAAGTCAGTAGCAATTCAGCAAGGTGAACAATCCAAGCTAATTCTCTAGAGGGATGACCTTAAATCCCACCATGGGAAGTGGTCAAGTTTGAATTCAATATTTATTTCTGAAATAAAAAGCTATCTTAATGGTAACCATGCAATGTTACCAAAAAGGAGACAGACAGCTAAACAATCAGCCTTTCTACATCTCTATTCACCACACTCTAAAATTAAAACCTTCAACCTGAAAATTGACCCCCATGTTTTTTAACCAAGCCTTTGAGAAACCAATCCCAGAAATGATGAATAATCAATCCTAGACACCAGTTTGTATCTTAAACAAAATATCAAATTATTAATATATTATCTAAATAATTTAATTTGTCTATGCTTTTAAACTCAAAACCCTTGGTTTGCAGTTCCTGTCACAGAAGACAGACAAATAAACACACACAATTAACAAAATGGGCCAGATTACTTAAATGGTTTTCATGATATTTTAATCCATAGGCAAAGAGAATGATTTCTTGATTGTTTTTCTGAAGATATCAAGCAGAGACTCATACAGAGGTAGTGATATTTGACTGAATTTTCTATTCTCTAAAATTCCAAAAACTGATAAGGGATGTTTCAAATCTTCATGCTATAACACCAATAGCCAGATTTCTTCTCATAGAAAACAGTTCATAACCCAGTTCAAACTCAGTCTGTTAGGGAGTGGTTAGTCTCCTTTACAAAATTCCAGTTACCATTTTCCTTAGCCTGAAGTCTTTTTTTGACTTTGTAGAACCAATTCCTAGGTATTGACCTTGCTAACAACTAATTCCAGCTATTTTCTCCTCTCTGCAGAATCTTTTGATCAGAACCCATCTTGTAAATAACTTCCAAACCTGGCCTCATGAATAAACAAAAAAACTTTTTAAAAGCTTTTAACACAAGCTGTTCCCCACAGTCCAAAAGTCATCTTGAGCTCACAGTTCCCAGTTTATAGCTCCACACTAAAAATGAGAAAAGAGTATAACAAAGATTAACCATTGTTAATGGTCATAAAAAACCCACCTGCCCCTTCTGGGAAGGAGACCGGTCATGCTCACCTGTTCCAGCCTACATGTGGCTCCAGACCCACACCTATTTGGTTGACATTGAACTGCTCTCTGGCCAAATTAGAATTGTAGAATTCCTACAGTGCAGGAGGAGGCCATTCAATCACCAACCACCTGAAGAGCATCCCACCCAAAACTCGCCTTTACACAGCTAATCCACCTAATCTGCAGGTTTTTGGACTGAACGAGGAAACCAGAGCACCTGGTGGAAACCCATACAGATGCAAACCGCACACTGTTGCCAAAGACTAAAATTGAATCTGGGTACCTGGCACAGTGAGACAGCAGCGAGCTACCATGCCACCCAATTACTGTTACTTATGTTTGACTGCAGTTCTTAATATGAACTAAATTTTTATAACTGGAGATAACAGGCTAGAT
Organism: Chiloscyllium punctatum; assembly: GCF_047496795.1. Lineage (NCBI taxonomy): Eukaryota > Metazoa > Chordata > Chondrichthyes > Orectolobiformes > Hemiscylliidae > Chiloscyllium > Chiloscyllium punctatum. The sequence continues at coordinate 39,929,361 of NC_092779.1, forward strand.
CTTGTGGTGTCACTGGACGAATTTGTTTTGGCATTGTTTAGTCCAAAATCATTTGTGCTTTTAATTACAAGTAGTATAATCCAATAATAGCATGGAGGGATTCAAGGAGACAAGAGTGTGGAGTTTCTAGATCCACAGTGAATGACACAAATAATAATACATCACTTTAAGGATATTTAACAATTAAGAAACAAACAGGATGAATTCGACTTGCATCAGGAACAATGAGAAACAATGCCAGAACATTCAATGAACTTGCTTGACTTTATTTGAAGCAGTAACAGAAGATTCATGAGGGGCGATACAGTTGATGGGCAATGTTACATGTAAACTGTATGTTTGCATGTGTGGCTGAGCATTGGGAAAATGAAACCCATGCAAGGCCCATGATCCTTTGCATACTGGATGGCTGTTTATGGATAATCACTGATCTCCAAGAAGATACCCAATGGCTCACAAATCCCAGGATCCTACACATACCAGCTCAAAGCCAAAGCCTTTAAATGCAGTACTTGACCATATACCTGATTCTAGCTCCTGGCAAATTCTAAAAGCTGATGATTGTTGAAGCAGGATGAGAGAAAGGGATGAAGCTAAGTAACACCACCTCCAGTCTGGGACACAAGTTGAAAGCTTTAAGACCAAGGTCAGGGAATCTGAGGGAATATGCGATCTCCTCAGCAGTGATGAGGAATGCATTCCGGGAAGCAAGCGACCAGTTTAGAAGTAGCAAGTAACATTTTTTTAAAACTTTGTTTTCTTGATTAGTTTAAAATACGCCTAAAAGAAAATTAATCTCAAATTTCCTTAAGAAAGGAATCCTGTGCACATTTAAAAAAAAAAGGGAAAACTTTCCAAGATTATCAAAACCAAAATGCTATCCCTTTTACTGTTCTTCCAATAGATTTGTTGAAATCTGGAGTTCATTGGATTTATCAGTTCCATCCTTGATTTTTTTTTAAGAATATGATGGTACTGTATGCTCCGCTATGTTAGCTTTTTGTGACTCCTGCACTAGGACTGCCAAATCCCTCTGTTGCAGCTTTCTTCAATCCTTCTCTATTGCTAATTGTACATTCACTTTCATCATCTCAGTCATCAATATATAATTGTGACCCTAGCACTGATCTCAGCACTGATTCCACTAGGTACAGATTGCCATCCTAAAAATTGCCCCTTTTCTCTCAACTGCTGCGTATCAGTTAGTGAATCCTCTATATCTGAGTTGATGAATTGTTTCTTTCAACTTCTTACAATTTCTAAATATTTTTGTTTATTGTTTGCATATATCTCAATGTGATCCAACAAACATGATTTTTAAAGATAGCCACCTTTGGACAGTCTCCTTAATTCGAAGTAGTTTTTATTTCCCAAAGCACTTTTTGTTTTAAGACTACAGCTATCTGGACTACAGCTCTTCTCACCCTACGTCCTGTCAGGACTCTATCCCTTTCTCTCAGCTCCTTCGCCTCCACCGCATTTGTTCCGATGAGGCCACTTTCCAAAGTGGTGCTCTTAATATGTGCTCCTCCTTCTCCAACCATGGCTTCCCACCTACAGTTGTTGACAAGGCTCTCAACAGCTTGCGGTCCATCTCCCACGCCACAACCCTCACCCCCTCCCTCTTGTTCTCACCTTTCACCCCACCATCCTCCACATGCAAAGAATAAGCCTCTGCCACTTTCATCAACTCCAACATGACACCACCACTAAACACATCTTCCCTTCCCTCCCCCTGTCTGCATTCCGCAGAGATTGTTCCCTCCGGGACAACCTAGTCCACTCCTCCATCACACATGGCACCTTCGCACCACGCCCCCCCAACACCCCTCCCACCACGCCCCCCAACACCCCTCCCATGCAATCGCAGAAGGTGCAACACCTGCCCCTTTACCTCAACCATGCTCACCATCCAAGGCCCCAAACACTCATTTCAGATTAAGCAGCGTTTCACTTGTATCTCTTTCAATTTGGTCTATTGCATTCGTTGCTCCCAATGTGGTCTCCTCTATATCGGAGAGACAAAATGCCGACTGGGTGATCACTTTGCTGAGCACCTTCAGTCTGTACGCAATCAGGTCCCGGACCTTCCCATGGCTTGCCACTTCAACACACAATCCTGCTCCCATACCCACATGTCTGTCCTTGGCCTGCTGCAATGTTCCAGTGAAGCTCAACGCAAACTGGAGGAACAGCATCTCATCTTCCGACTAGGCACGTTACAGCCTGCCAGTCTCGACATTGAATTCAACAACTTCAGATAATTTTATTTCATTTATTTTTAAAATTTTTATTTCATTTTTCTGTACCTCAGTTTTTGATTGTCTCTCTTTATCTTGCTCCCCACTCTCTCATCACCTTTTTCTCTCCTCTTCACTACCCTTCTCCCCTGTTTTCCATTTCGCTTCTGCTTCACCCCACGCGCCCCCCCATATTTTGTCACACAGCCTTGGTCACTCACAGCTCCTAATCTCCCTATAATGTCTTTATCCACTCTCTCTTCATTGTTACCTTTGCTTCTAGAGCCATTACCCACCTTCTCTCAGCCTCGTATAAATACCTCCCCTATTTCTCCCCTTTTTTTAGCTTTGACAAAGGGTCAGTTAGACTCGAAACGTCAGCTCTTTTCTCTCTTTACAGATGTTGCCAGACCTGCTGAGATTTTCCAGCATTTTCTTTTTGTTTCAGATTCCAGCATCCACAGTAATTTGCTTTTATTTTGTTTTAAGACCACAGTCCAAACAAAATACGGTTTTTAAACCGAACTTCATAAGCAACTCTGTGATTCATACATTTAAAAACATTTTTATATTTAGTTATTGCTAACTATGGGCGTTGCATTATTTATTCTCATGTTCAATAAGTAATGAACTCAACTATTGGTGTTGCCAGGGTTGGAGGATTTGAGCTATAGGGAGAGGCTGAACAGACTGGGGCTGTTTTCCCTGGAGCGTCGGAGGCTGAGGGGTGACCTTATAGAGGTTTACAAAATTATGAGGGGCATGGATAGGATAAATAGACAAAGTCTTTTCCTGGGTGAAAAATCACACAACACCAGGTTATAGTCCAACAGGTTTAATTGGAAGCGCACTAGCTTTCGGAGCGACGCTCCTTCATCAGGTGATTGTGGAGGGCTTGATCGTAACAGAATTTATAGCAAAAATTTGCAGTGTGATGTAACTGACATTATACATGTATAATTTCAGTTACATCACACTGCAAATTTTTGCTATAAATTCTGTTACGATCGAGCCTTCCACAATCACCTGAAGGAGTGTCGCTCCGAAAGCTCGTGCGCTTCCAATTAAACCTGTTGGACTATAACCTGGCGTTGTGAGATTTTTAACTTTGTACACCCCAGTCCAACACCGGCATCTCCGAATCTTTTCCTGGGGTCAGGGAGTCCAGAACTAAGGGCATAGGTTTAGGGGGAAGAGGGGAAAGATATAAAAGAGACCTAAGGGGCAACATTTTTCATGCAGAGGGTGGTACGTTTATGGAATGAGCTACCAGAGGATGTGGTGGATGCTAGTACAATTGCAACATTTAAGAGGCATTTGGATGGGTATATGAATAGGAAGGGTTTGGAAGGATATGGGCCAGATGCTGGCAGGTGGGACTAGATTGGGTTGGGATATCTGGTCAGCATGGACCGAAGGGTCTGTTCCATGTTGTACATCTCTATGACTGTATTTGCTAACTCAAAGAAATCTAGTTAAATTGGGTCCTTTAAAAATATAAATTCATTTGGTGTTAAAGCCATTAGAGAAGAGATCCTTTATAAATTAACTAAGTTGTGAAGGGCGGGTGATTAAAGGAGGGAAACCAGTCTATTCTTCCTCAACTGAGAATTTAAGGAGTTTGGAATGGTTAGAAATTGGGAAGCCTCATATGGGAACTTGTCATACAAAGTAGCAGAAGTTTGAAAAGTGGCACATCGACGCCTTGCATAGTGTCGAAGGAAATTCCAAGAAACTATAAACTGCTTAAAAGGTTTCAGAAATAATAATCAATGAAAGAATTAACAGCCACTTGAAATTTTAGTTAATGAGTTAATATTAATTGAGATAATGCCAGCACAGCTTTGCCAAAGAGAGAACAGGCTTGACTACTTTTTTCATGAAGCAACAGCGTTAATTTAGATAACAAAGTGGATATTGATTGCTTACAAAATTGAAGTCCATGAACTAGGAGGATCAGCGTCAGCTTCAATGAAGCACAGCTCGGTGATAAAAAACTAGTTTTAGACAAGACAGGTTGTGGTTTGTTGCACTGTCAGAATGTCAGCAAAGCTGAAAGAATTTTTTGAGAAGATTTGTAGCTCAGGTTGAGGTTCTAGATGTAGGTATTCTCACTGAGCAAACTTACATCCAGAATCTTAAAGAAATACGCTCCTGATATCTGTTACGACATGGTGGAAACCCTTCTGTTAATTAAACCAAACACAAAAAAGTTTACTTCACCTTGTAATCTGTTAAATTATCAGTGGCAGAGAATTACCCAAATTCCACTATTTAATGAAAAAATATCAATTTTATTCTTTAACTCTAAAATTGAACATTAAACAACACCAATTTACAACTCAATCTGCTTTCTCAAAGATTTGCCATCTACCTCCAATATAACAATATACTGATCCGATAAAGCCCCTATTAAATTTACAGCAAATTGATTTTCAAAACCAGAAATTGACAGGTGTCAATTCTCCTGTTTGTTGATCGCCCTGGGTCATCTTTAGCCTTCTGCTGCAAAGATGTTTCATATGAAAAAGGTACCTTTGAGACAGCTTTCAGGTAATCTATCTGACAATGGCAGGTGCTGCTCTTTCTCTGGCTAACTGTCCAAAATGTCTGCTTTTTATACCCCAAAATATTGGGTCATCTCATTAGTTCAATGTTGTCAAAACAGTAAAATTCAAATTTGATTGGCTTTTAATATCTTGGGGCATAATTTAAACTGATTGGCTAACTCTGAACTGCTGTGAAAACAACTCCGGTATCTAGGTTACAATAATATATTACATTTCCCAGTGTCTGCGTGGGTTTCCTCTGGGTGTTCCGGTTTCCTCCAGGTGCTCCAGTTTCCTCCCACAGTCAAAGATGTGCAGGCCAGGGTGAAGTGTTAGGTGAAGGGGTAAATGTAGGGGTCTGGGTAGGTTGTGCTTTGGCAGGGCGGTGTGGATTTGTTGGACTGAAGGGCCTGTTTCCACGCCGTAAATAATCTAATCTAAATCTTTCAAATTTTCCAGCGCACAAACTCTGGAATTAGTCACATGACAGGAGCTTGACAGCTTTCAACTTCAGTACATGCCTTCAACTTCATAACATACCACTATCATAATATATGAATGGAGGGTATAAAAATCTTATACTTTTTCTTATCTTATATCACTTGATCGGTGACATTCTATTTGAAGTATACTTTTCTATTGTAACAGATAAATGTTACCAAGTGCTTAAGGAATGTACTGTCTAGAACAGTAGAAGTACTGTCAATGTACTGTATAGTTGTAATGTCTGCTGGACGTTACAAAATCAGCAGACCCACACCTAATTTCTTATGCTACAAAAGATAACCTGAGAGCTGATTGTCCATGTATACAAATCTTTGTTCTGCACACAATTAATATGGCCTACCAGCTTCAAAGTTTGTGATTGCTGATTTCATGAACAGTTGTACTGAGCATGAGAACATGGAGCAGAAGTATACAAAGCTCTAGAGCATGGCATTCTGGTTTTCTCATTAGATTTTAAGAAGAATGGAAGGATCTCTCAATGGATGCAGAGGGAACTTACTAAAATGGTTCCAGATACCTAACCTTGTAACTAAAATGTTGTGTGAGACAAGCTAGGGGCCGATCACCTCGAAGAAAAGGAAGTGAAAAGGAAATTTTACGGAAGTGGACAAAATTACTCCAGATTTTAAAAAATCCTTGCTCAACCTACACAACTGCAATCAGTTTTCTTTTGGAAAATTTCTGTGACCCGCAAACAATTAGTCAGCTAACTCCCTTAACATTTATCTCTTCACCAGGCCTATCAGCCACATATTCTGACACCTCAGAAGGCCAGTACAGAGAGTTTTTTTTTAAGCTACTCTTTACTTCTAAACCTCTAAAGGACTTATTTTCTTATGTGCTGATGTTTAGGAGTTTGCAAACTGACAGTACTTCTACTGTTCTAGATGTTTTCTCCCTCAATTAACATGTACATGACCTGATATGTTCAGAATGGTCCTGATTGTGTGTACTGGATTCCTGCTGCTAAACAATAATAGCTTTTCGTTTATAGTCTCCTATCTTTTTATCCCCCCATGCAACTAACTATTCATCTCAAGGGTTTTAAATGCATGCAAACAAAATAAATCTCCAGGCATCTTGCTACCATTTCCAGTACAAAACTAAAATGAAACTAAAACTAAAAAAAATATAGAAATACAAGTCAAATTTAAAGCTTTATATCATGTCTGCACTTTAGAACCCAGGTCACAAACAATAATGAAGGTCAACCTTCATCACATTATGAAGAGGACTCAAAATAAATTATGCTATTGTGGGAAATTAATTTATATCCATAAAAATATTTGACAATTTATACTTCATACACAGAAGAGGACAAGGGAGATGAGTTTCAAATCATAGAATCGCTACAGTGTGGAAACAGGCCATTTGGCCGTACAAGTTCATACTGACCCTCCAAAGAGTAACCCAACCAGACTCACTTACCCTACTACTGTACATTTACCCCTAACTAATGCACCTAACACATCACTGAACACTGTTAGGCAATTTGCATTGGCCAATTCACCTAACCTATACATCTTTGGATTGTGAATGGAAACCAGAACACCCGGAGGAAACCCACGCAGACACAGGAGAATATGCAAACTCCAGATAGCCACCTGAGGCTGGAATTGAATCAGGGTCCCTGGCACTGTGAGGCAGCAGTGCTAACCACTGAGCCACCATGCCACCCTATTCTCTCAAGAAATCTCTCTATGAAGTCACTGTCATAAATTGTATCCACTCAGTAGAAATTGTATGAGAAGCAATTCTTGAATTAAAAAAAATGAATATGATAATAGAAGTACAGATAGAAGAGGAGAAAAACACAGAGAAAAGCCACTGTGAATAGAGGTTTACATGCCCTCACCTTTGTTCTTGATTTTCATAAAACTGCAAGATCTTAAGGGATTGCTGCTTCCAAAAGTTCTGTTTTGAGAAAAAAAAACTTGTAAAATGATGATGATGTGGATTGAAAGAAAGGAGTGTCCAACTATTGAACTCATCACATACGAGAGTCTCTTCCTCCAAATTCTTTACTGCTTGAACGTTTTCTTTAAGGTCCTTCAGTTCCCGGTCAAGTCTTTCCTCAAATATTTTCAATTTCTGTAACCTTTTAGAAGACATGCAATTAAAATTGTTCCAAGCAATATGCATATAAAACTGCAACTCTCAAAGAAATCTTGGTCAAATGTTAGTGATTACACCTTATCATGCTACAACAACCAGAATAATTAAATTGTGCAGTAATGAACACAAGTAGGCAGTTCAGTTCTCTTCAGCATTTTAAGAACACAAGAAATGGAAGCACAGATAGACCCCATGGCCCATGAAACCTGCCCTACCAATTAATACAATTATGGCTGATTTTGGTCATTAACCCCCACCCTCTTCCTGCTGTCTCTACCCCTGGATTTCAGGAGACCAAAAAGTTTACCTAGGCCTTGGCTGACCACTTTAACTCCCCCCAAGGTCCTGGGCCTCCTCCACCATGAAATCTAAGCCACCAGACAACTAGAGGAAGAATGCCTTATCTTCTGCCTTGGGACCCTTCAACCACATGGCATCAACATAGACTTCACTAGTTTCCAAATCTTGCCTCTCCAACATTTATCCCAGATCCATGTCTCCAATTCAGCATGGCCCTCTTGACCTCTCCCCACCTGTCTATCTTCCTTCCCACATACCTTTCCCCCAGCCCCACCCACAATGCCATATTTATCTCAGCCTCCTCTCTCTCCGCATTCCTGATGAAGGGTTTATGATTGAAACATTGACTCTCCTGCTCCTCAGACGCTGCCTGACTTGCTGGGCTTTTCCAGCACCACACTTTTCACCTCTGATTCTCCAGCATCTGCAGTCCTCACTTTGTCCTCCTTGAATTTATTTGCCAGTGGAGCATTTATAACCACCATTAAATAATCTTAAGTTTAAAATAAGATATTCAATACATTACATTTTGTTTGAACTGTGGCCATTTCATAATTCCATGTAATACTTAATGCCAGTTGCTCAATAACCTTAAGCATTCAATTTGCTCATGACTGACTTATACCATTCACCTGCACTGACTCCATATTCTTAAGTTAGAGTCATATAGGTCTACAGCACAAAAAAGGCCCTCTGGTCCATCGAGCCTGTACTTGTCAAAAATAGCCACCTAACTATTCTAATCCCATTTCCCAGTACCTGGCCCATAGCCTTGTATGCCTTGGCATTGCTTGTGCACACTTAAAAACTTCTTCGATATAGTGAGGGTTTCTGTCTCCACCACACTTTCTGGCATTGAGCTACTGATTCTTAACACCCTCTGAATGGGAAAAATAAAATCCTTATCTCTGCCAAGCTTCCTGTCTTTATGTTAAATCTATGCCCACATTCATTGATCTCACCTCCAGGGGGAAATCTACCCTATGCCCCTCAAAACTTTATACATCTCAATCCTGTCCCCCTTTCAGTCTTCTCTGCTCCAAGGAAACAACACAAATCATAGAGTCTCTCTTCATAACTAACACTCTTCAGCTCCAGCAACATCCTCTGTACAATCTTCAGTGCAATCATATCCCCATCCTTAAATGTGGATTCCAGAACTGTATGCAATTTAGCTGTGGCTGAACCAACATTTTGTACGATCTTGTCCACTGTTTTCTAGCATATCAAAATGGTTCAGTGAAGAGCAGAAAAAAAAAGGTAGGCCAGGAACAGCAGCATGCATACCCAAAATTGGGGTGCCTGATGAAACTATAGCACAAGACTACTGCATGCCAAAATAGCAACATACCTGACTGAAATGTGGCACAACTGTAGTTTTTCAGTCATGAACGGTGGGGACAATTAGACAACCAATAGTAGTTGCCAAAGATCTCCCCGCCTCAATACTAGAGGGCCCAGTCTGAAGCAGTTAGACCAATCTCATCCTGAAGTGCTGGGTGGATAATCTAGTTTAGACTCTCCTCAAGGTGTCCAGCACCCCAGGTGCCAGACTTCCACCAAATCCTTTCATGTGATATCATGAAATAGTCTCACTTAGGGATAATGCAAAGGCAACGGACCGTGACAACATCATGTTAACTTTTGCTCCTGTATTAGCCAGTGGGCAGCACAGTGGTTAGCTTTGCTGCATCACAGCGCCAAAGACCCGGGCTCAATTCTCACCTCAGGTGACTGACTTTGTGGAGTTTGCACATTCTCCCCGTGTCTACGTGGGTTTCCTCCGGGTGCTCCGGTTTCCTCCCAAAAAATGTGCAGGTTAGGTGAATTGGCCATGCTAAATTGCCCGTAGTATTAGGTGCAGGGGTAAATAGAGGGGAATGGGTCTGGATGGGAGTGCTTCGGCGGGTTGGTGTGGACTTGTTGGGCCGAAGAGCCTGTTTCCACACTAAGTAATCTAAGTAGCCACACCCCCAGCACTTGGCCCATATCCCTCCAAATCCTTCCTATTCATATACCGACCCAGATGCCTTTTCAATGTTATAATATTACCAACCTCCATCGCTTCCCTTGGCAGCTCATTCCATACATGCACCACCCTCTGTCAAAACATTGCCCCTTAGGTCCCTTTTAAATTTTTACCAGCTCACCCTAAACCTATCCCATCCAGTTCTGAATGTTGGTCAGGCTATAGAAAGAGTATTGTGTGCAATTCTGGAATTTACCTTAAAGAAAGGACACAATAGCACTGGAGGGGAGATTTACTGGGATGTTGCCTAGGCTGGAGAGTTTCAGATATGAAGAGAGATTTGACAGACTGTGGTTGTTTTCTTCTGAGCAGAGAAGATGGAGACGGCACATTATTGAGATGTATCAAATGGAAGGGCTTTGTTTTCTTTATTCGTTCATGGGATGAAGCCATTACTGGCTAGACAGCATTCATTGGCTCTCCCTAAATGCACAGAGGGCAGTTAAGAGTCAACCACATTATTCTGGGTCTGGAGTCACATGCAGGCCAGGCTGGATAAAGGTCAGCAGTTTCCTTCCCTAAAGGACATTGGTGATCCAGATGGGGTTTTCCAACAATGGTCATCATTTAGACTCTTAATTCCAGATTTATATTGAATTCAAATTCCATTATCTATCATGGCAGGATTCAAACCCAGGTGCCCAGTACATTATCTGGATCTCTGGACAAACAGTCTAGTGATAATATCATTGGGGTATCGCTTCCCCCCTATGTTTCTTCGACAGGGTTGACAGGAAGAAACTTGCCTCATTGAGAGGGGGATCAATGACAGACTTAAGTAAAGGGGCAGAAGGTTTAGAGAAGATGAGAGGGTGGTGGGAATCTGGAACTCACTTGCATGTAAGTGTAGGAGAAACAGAAATCCCTGTAACATTTAAAGTATTTAGATGTGAACTTGTGATGCCAAGGCATTCAAAGCTTTGGGCCAAAGGCTGGAAAATGGGATTTGAAAATTTCAGTGCTGTTCTTGACAAGCATTGGATGCAATGGGCTGAAAAGGCTTTTTCTGTGCTGTAGATCTCTGACTATGGCTCTATGTCTTTCTTTCAGTACCTTGTTGATTTTTAATAGCTTAGTACAAAAGTTCAAACCTGGATTTGTGAATCTGATTTAACAACATGGATATTTTCTGTTCAGCAGATTGCAGGGATTGCTTGGAGCGTTCTTCCATTTTCCTGAAACAAAACTGAGTCAAACATCTAATCAATTCATATTTCTCACAAGCCTTGATTTATCATGACCTTTTTACAATTTACTTGCATCTTTTTACAATTTATGATTCTTGGGCAGCTTATGTCATATTTACAGATATAAAATTCACAAATTTACCAACAGATGCCTTCCTTTATATGTTACACATTTAATCTAACAGAATCATGGCCATACAATATTTTCAGTCCATCAGGCCTTTGAATAGCTTTGTCAAGGCTTCAATTAGTTCAATTTCACGGCTCTTGGCCTATAGATGAGATTTGTTCCTCCAAATATTTATCCAATTCCTTGAATGGAAGTTTTGGGATGCATAAATAGAACTAAAATTGCTATTAGTCATTTCTAAGACACTTATTGAGCTTAGCAGTGTATATCCATTCTTTGGTGATTCGCTTCTTCTTCCAAACCTTTAGAATTTATCATGAGATTTATCACAAAATGATCAAACTGCACCAGTTTAAGTCTGAGAAATATAGTTTCAGAACTAAATGTCTTAAATTAAGGCAATTACAAGAGCCGAAAGAAAAATTGACTGAAGTGGACTTGGCAAATTGCTTTAATTTAAGACAGTAGAGATGCAATGGTAAAAATGTAAGGAGAAATTTCATAAATGTCAAAGATATGACCTTTTAAGGAACACTACCTGAAGGATCCACCTTTTGTGGCTAATTAAGGAAGTTCAGAGTGTTAATAAACATTGAAATAAAAAGCACACAGTGTTGCAAAAATTAATTGGGGGCAGAAGAGGAGGAATATTAAAAACCAGATGACTACAAAAACAAAGGCAGACATTGGATTACGAGAGAAAACTAGCAAGAAATATAAAATGATTAAATATTTCTAGAGTGGTGTAATAAATAATCATAGTTCCTTAGAAGGAAAAAAAATTGCAGAGTCTGTGAACAAATATTTTCTATGCATTATCACACTAAGGCACAAAACATGTCAAAAATTAGGAAGTCCAAAGGTAATGGAAATAACTGCACAGAGGCTGGGATCCCATCACCAAGTACCCTTTATGTACAGTGTACTTTACATGTGCTTTGACTAGCTAGCTCAGAGCCAGTCCCTAGAATGACTGAGTCACCTGTTTATATTTGTCAGCCAGGGCTCCCTGATTGATCCAGGTTAAAAAACCCAACCAAGAATCTCAGTCAATGAAATCCACCTGACCCTCATTCCAATCATGACAGTCATAAAAGATGAAAAAAAAAGGAAAACTAATGAGGCTTGAAGCGGAAACATTCCCTGGATCACATTCTGGGATCTTAAAAGAAGTCTGCAGAGATCCTGTATATATACATTGTAATATTTGAAAATTCCTTGAACTGTTAGGGTCCAAAAGGATTGCATAACCACAGAGTGGCATGGTGGCTCAGTGGTTAGTACTGCTGCCTCACAGCACCAGGGTCCCAGGTTTGATTCCAGCCTTGGGTGACTGTGTGGAGTTTGCATATTCTCCCCATGTCTGCGTGGGTTTCCTCCCACAGTCCAAAGATGTGCAGGTTAGGTGAATTGGCCATGCTAAATTGCTCATAGTGTTAGGTACATTAGTCGGAGGGAAATGAGTCTGGGTGGGTTATTCTTTAGAGGGTCGATGTGGACTTGTTGGGCTGAAGGGCCTTTTTCCACACTGTAGGGAATCTAATCTAATCTAATCTAAAATTTAATACTACTTTTAAAGAAAGTTAAGACAGAAAGGAGGAAATTACAGGCTACTTAGCCTAACAAACATCATTTAAAGAATACTAAAATCTATGATTAAAGATCAAACAGAAGCACATTTCAGAAAGTGGTGTTCAGAAACAATTGGTAACAGGATAGATCCAACATGCAACTAGAGAGAGCCAGAAGGTCCAGGGATATCCAGGTCTGGATAAAGAGGGAAAAAAGAGGCCTGTAACAGGTGCAAAGGAAACAAATCAAAAGGATGCTCTCGTGGACTGCAGAAAATGCAGTGAGAAACTTTAGAAAACAATTTGCAGAGCAAAGAGAATGCATGGGAAAACTTCAGCAAGCAAGCTTAGGGAGAATGCCTTATAAGTACGTTAAGGGGAAGAAGATAACCATGGAAAACATGGGTCCGTTAAGGACTGGAAACAGCAATCTGTAGGAGTCAGAGAAAATTGGTAGGGAGCAGAATAAGATCTTCACAGGTCTTCACTTTGGAGGAGGATGTAGGCACAGAAGTCAGAAAGAGGTGACTTGAGCAGTTTGATATAGGAAGTGAGGTGGTATCGGACACTTTGGTGGGCTTTAAAAAGTGGACAAATCCACAGGTCCAGATAACTTGTATCCCATGACGCTGTGGGAGATAGGAGGAGGAAATTACAGGAGCTATGACACAAATTTTTAATACTGCGCTGGCCACAGGGGAGATGCCAGAGAACTGGAAGATAGTTAATACGGCTTCATGTGTTAAGAAGGGTGATAAGGATTATAGATCAATGAATTTCACATCAGTAGGACACAAAATATAGAACAGTGCAGCTCAGGAACAGACCATTTAACCCACAATGTCTATGACAATGACACCATTCTAAACTTATCCCATCTGCTTGCACATGGTCCATTTTCCTTTATTCCCTGACTGTTCACACAAAATGCCTCTTAAATGTTATTATATCTGCTTCTACCTCCAGTAAAAAGGCATTCCAGACACCAAACACCCACTTTGAGGGGAAAAAAAAACTTTCCTCGTACCTTTCCTTTAAACTTTTCCCCTCTCACTTTAAACCTATGCCCCCTAGTATTTGATGTTTCCAACTGGCAAAAGAGATTCTGATCATTCACATCTGACTGACACTATTCTTGTCTCTCATTGTAGGGAAAACTATTGAAGATAATTCTCAAATGAAAGAATCAATCTCTACTTGGAGAAGCAAAGTTTGATAAGAGATAATATTGCATTATCAGAAGGAGATTTAATTTTTTTAAAGGAAGGGCCCAAATCTGTCGAGGAAGAATGTTGCAGTTTACAAGGATTTCAGCAAAGCCTTTGACAAGTTGCCACATGGGAGACTAAAAAGGTGAACGCACATTCGATCCAGGGTAACTTGGCAAGTTGGATTCAAAAGTGACTTAGTGGTAGGAGACAAAGCATGGTGGTAGAAGGCCATTTGGAGCCCCTTGTGCAGTGGTGTACCACTGGATCAGTACTCGGACTCTTACTGTTTGTGACAAGATATAGAAGAAATTATTGGTGGCAGGGTAGATGCAGAGAAGCAGCTAAGTAAGCTTGCAGATCACACAGATTTGACAGGTGGTTAACATTGTGAAAGATGGTCTTCAGCTGCAGGAGGATATTAACAGATGGTCAGATGGGCTGATAAGTGGCAGATGGAATTAAACCCTGAAAAAATAATGTGAAGTGATGCACCTTGGAAGAAATAGCAAGATATGGGACTACTCAATGAGTGCAGAAGACTAGGAGAGTTGGGAGATATGGAGGGATCTTGGCGTGCTTGACTACACATTCCCAAAAAGCACTAGGACAGGTAAATCAGACACTTACAATCTATAGGATTACTGATTAAGGCAAAAGCAGGGAAGTTGTGTTGGAGCTGTACAAGATTTGGGTTTAGTCAGTGAACTAATGAAGGATGTGAAGGGGATGCAGAAGCAATTCTCCAGGATGTTACCTCAGATAGAGTAGTTTAGCTATGAAGAGATGCCGGATAAGCTTGGGCTGTTTTCTTTCAAATAGAGAAGGCTGAGAGGTGAAAAAGATTGTGATGAAGCATGGACAGGAAGTAGCTGTCCCCTTTATTTGAAGGGTCAATAATAAGGATGCATATTGTAAGGTGAAAGGAAAGAGGTTCAGAGGATACTTGAAGAAAAAGTTTTTCACCCAGAGGTTGAATGCAGTACCTGGAAGAATAGTTGAGACTGGAAACATGGATGATCACTTGAAATGTACTGACATTCAAGGCTATGGGCCAAATGCTGGAAAATAGAGGATTGTAGATGTAGGGTAGCTCTTCATTAAACTGGCGCAAACTCAAATGGGCTGAAGAGCCTCTTCAATTCTGCACACTTCCCTGACTCTATGATTCTACATCGCTAAACATTTCAGTCTAGGCAAAAGATATCAGATATGGTCAGATATGTATTAATAACATTGACAGGACATCATTTTTAAACATGGAGATGACAAACTGACATTTTAGTGAATAGCAAGAATATTATAATATTTAACAAGGGCATAGATTGGTGAAATAGTAAGGTATGTAGCAGACTAAATTTAGCAAAATTATGAAATGACGTGTTTTGGCTGGAATAATGAGGACAAATAAGAGTGAATAAGCTAAACAGAATAGTAACCAAAGGGGGTGCACATCAATAAAGTCAATAACAGAATTAATCTTATTGTCACATGTACTCACATGAGTACAGTGAGAAGTTTACAAGTTGCTACTTACAGATCCATCTTATGCACAAGGTAAGAAGATACAGAATGTTGAGTATAAAGCAGAAAATAAAGAAACAAGTTAAACTTCACAGTCTATAAGCGCTTAGCCACTCTGGGCCCACATCCCTCAAGGGCTTGCGGCCTCCCCTGCCACCCGCTGTCTAGGGCTGCATGCTGTCATCACCTTGCACCCAGTTCCCACTGCCAAACCAGGGAGCCTGTTCCTGCTTTTCCCACCGGTTGCCCAGGCTGCCTACTCCCACTCTTAACCACTACCCACCTCGAGCTGCATGTCCCTGATTAGATTACTTATAGTGTGGAAACAGGCCCTTCGGCCCAACGAGTCCACACCAACCTGAAGGGTAATTCACCCAGACCCATTACCCTCTAACTATTGCACCTAAAACTATGGGAAATTTTTAAATGAGCTGAAAACGTGTTGCTGGAAAAGTGCAGCAGGTCAGGCAGCATCCAAGGAGCAGGAGAATCAATGTTTCAGGCATGAGCCCTTCTTCAGGCTGCCTGACCTGCTGCGCTTTTCCAGCAACACATTTTCAGCTCTGATCTCCAGCATCTGCAGTCCTCACTTTCTCCTAGAAATTTTTAAATGGCCAATTCACCTGACCTGCACATCTTTGGATTTTGGGAGGAAACCCGAACACCTGGAGAAAATCCACGGAGACACAGGGAGAATGTGCAAACTCCACACAGTCGCCCAAGGCTGCAATCGAACCTGGGTCCATGGTGGTGTGAGGCAGCTGTGTTAACCTGATGCCTTCAAGATGACTGCCATTGATGCCAAGGACCCCTCTCACCCTCTCTGTGCTGGCTTGATCTCCTCTATGCTGCATGAAGTCACACCTCACTTAAGGTAAGTAGATTAAACGAAGCAAAAAAAGTAGTGAAAGGAGTAAAAGGAGGAGCTAAAGCAGACGAGGTCTGCCTGCACACTGCACTGATTGCTAAATGCAAAATTCACAGTAAATCATCGTAAAACATTGGTTTGGCCTTAGCTGGAGTATTGTATCCAACTGTGTGCACCACATTTTAAAAAGAATGTCAATATTTTATGGCGGGTGCAGAGCAAAGTCACTAGAATGGTAGCATGGAAGAAATGTTTCAGTTTTGTGGTGCAATAGAAAAACAATTTCTTTACATCATGGTAGAATAGGTTAAAGGTGGATTGAATGTAGTTGATCAAAACATTGATCAAAACTCTTCATTGAACTGTGATCTGAAGTGCACCAACTGCAAAAGTGGTCAAAGCGGTTTCAGCATGAACTTTGAAAAGGGAACGAGCATCTGAAACAAGCACCAGTGTTTATATACAAGGATATACAAGCTATTGTCACTATTTATTTTCCCACTTGAAAAATGTCAGTAAGACAGAGGTGGGGCATTGGATGTCTTAAAACTCAAAAGGTGGAGAAATCCCCAGGACCTAATCAGGTGTACCCTAGAACTCTGTGGGAAGCTGGGCCCCTTACGGAAGTATTTGAATGATCAATAGCCACAGGTGAGGTGCTGGAAGACTAGAGGTTGGCTAACATGAAGCACGGTATTTAGGAAAGGTGGTAATGAAATGGCAGGGAACCATAGATGGTGAGCTTGACATTGGTGGGGAGCAAGGAGGTGCTGAAGGAAATCCTGAAGGATAGGATTTACATGTATTTGGAATGGCAAGGACTGATTGGGGTAGTCAATGCAGCTTCGTGCATGGGAAATCATGTCTCACTAACTTGATTGAGTTTTTAAAAGTAGTAACGAAGAGGCGTGATGATTACAGAGCAGCGGACATGATCTAGATGCCTTCAATAGGGTGTTTGACAAGATTTGTGTGGTGGACTGGTTAACAAGGTTCACGTGGAAAACAGCCATTTGGATACAGGACCAACTCAAAGGCAGGAGACAAAAGAGAATCTAGAACTAGAGATCAGAGTTTAAAAATCGGAGTTTCCCATTAAAAATTAGCCTCAATTCTGTTGTTTCATTCTCTTTGTGGAGGTGGTCATGGAAGCAGAGTTCTTAAATATTTGAAAATGAGGAACAAATATTTTTTTACAAAAAGAACCAATGCTCTTGAGGTGAGATAGAAATGAAAATTTGAGGTTACAATCTGAAATGTGGAATCAAAGAGTGGAACTGGCTTTCGGGGATGAATCCTTGTTTATATTCGTATGCACATTTGTTGAATTGATGAATCATTTTATGCCAATGCTCAAGTTCTAATCTTCTGTATGAAAATTCAAGTACAATACATGCTCTGATTCTACTCGCTACATCTTCTGAAAAACTAACACTTACTGAACACCATGGTCCTTCAAGAAAAATTATATTCATTCTGTTGAATAAGGTTATGCCTGTTACCTCATCCTTGATAATAGATCCAAGCATTTTTCCCATGATTCATGTTAGGCTAACTGACCTAAAGTTTCCCATCTTCTCCCTTTCTCTTTGCAATCAAATTATGTTGACAACCTTCAAATCTTTTTGTAATTATTCAGTGACCTCAAATTTTAGAAAGTGACATAACAATGACAGTTTTGGACATAAACACAAAGGTACAGGAGATTTAGAAAGGACAAGCAATTAGGAGAAGGAGGAAGTGCGGGTGTTCGTTGGTGACAACATTAGCCAATATGTAGCAATGATCTAAACTCAAGAAATCCGCATGTTGATTGTAATAAGAACTTGCCGAAAATGTGTTGCTGGAAAAGCGCAGCAGGTCAGGCAGCATCCAAGGAGCAGGAGAATCGACGTTTCGGGCACGAGCCCTTCTTCAGGAAACAAGAGCATTGGTCCTTCCTGAAGAAGGGCTCATGCCCAAAATGTCGATTCTCCTGTTCCTTGGATGCTGCCTGACCTGCTGCGCTTTTCAGCAACACATTTTCAGCTCTGATCTCCAACATTTGCAGTCCTCACTTTCTCCTGTAATAGGAACTTATCAGAAAAGACGAGATAACCATCACAGATGTCTTGCAGTGCAAGAGGGCCATTCAGCCGAACAGGCCTACCCAAGTTTTAAGCATCATTATCAAGTACCAATTTCTTGCTTTCTCCCCCATACCTCTTGCATATTATTTCTATCCAATCATTTAATGCCTTTTTGAATATTTTATTGAAATTACAAGCACATCCTGGACACTATGGGAAATGTAGCATGGCCAGTCCACCTAACCTGCACAACTTTGGACTGTGGGAAGAAATTGGATCGCCAAGAGGAAACCCAAGCAGACACGGGGAGAATGTTCAAACACTACACAGACAGTCGTACAAGGCTGGAATTGAACCAGAGTCCCTGACGCTGACAAGCTAAGCCCTGCTAACCATTGAACAATACTAGCCCTTGACTCAGTTTTTTTTTCCTCCAATCCTGCAGACTTACCTTCACCGTTTTTCTGATGCTTTAAGCTTTTCTGTTTTGCAGCTTGAGCCGTTTCCTCTTCACCATGGATGTGCAATCATTTTACACGTCTGCTCCCTACCAGGATGGTGTCAGGCCTCTCCACTTCTTCCTGGGAAAAAGGCCTGAACTGTCTCCATTGACCTGCTGTGCTTTTCCAGCACCACTCTGATCTAAACTCTAGTTTCCAGCATTTACAGTCCTCACTTCTGCCAAGTTGATTTTAACCTTACTGTGAATCCTCTTGCAAGGATGCCTACCTTGAAGAATTCTCCTCTCTCCACAAGAATCTCAGTGAGTCTCTCTTTCATTTCAACCCCCAGGTCATTTCCTCTGCCCTGAAGCTCTTCAACCATGTACCTATTTTACTCTTTGCTACCTTCTCCCCAGCCCCAGCCCCTCACCCCACCCCCCAATTCTGCCCATTGACCACCAGCCTCCTCTGCCTGGCTGAGCTCATCCTCGCCCTGAGGTGAGAGGGGTGGCCATGTGTATGTGAAAGGGCCCAAGTCTGTCTTTTGGAGGAGTACGTGGAACATTCCTTGTTCCAGACCTATTCTGGAACCCACCCACATCTCTTTCTCCAGTATACTAACGATATCATGGCGGTCTCTCTCTCTCTCTCAGAATGGAGAAGTTTATCGAGTTCACTTCCAATTTCTACTCTGTTCTGACTTTCACCTAGCCTCAGACTCCTCCTATCCTCAACATTGGTTTCTATTTCTGGGGATAGGCTGGCCATTAACATCGACGGTAATTGCACCGACTCCCACAGTTACCTGGACTATACATCCTAAAGACTCTATTCCATTCTCACAGTTCCTCCGTCACTGTCACATTTTTTCAGATAATGGCATCTTCAACAAGGGATCCTCTGAAATATTCATCATTTTCCTCAACTGAGGATTCCCCAGCACAGTTGTTGACAGCCCTCAGCTGGGTCGGATCCATCCACATGTTGGCCCTCAACCCCTCTCCTCCCGCCTGCAACAGCGATAGGGTTTCCCTTGTCTTTACCTACCATCCCACCAGCATCCACATCCAAAGGATCTTCAGTTGCCATTTCTACCACCTCCAGAGATGCTACCACCAGACACACATTCCTCTCCCCTACCTTGTCTGCCTTCCTCAGAAACATTCCCTCTGGGACCACACTCTTTCTTCATCCCCAATACCCCTCCATAGCCTCATGCCACCTTCTGCTACAACTGCAGAAGGCACAACACCTGACCATTTCTTTCTTCCCACCTCAGTATCGAAGGGCCCAAACATACCTTCTAGTTGAAGCAGCATTTAACTAGATTGTGAGAAGCGTAGGTAAACTACATTTGCTGCTCACAATATGGTCTCCTCTACATTGGGAAAATGACTAGACGACCCCTCGCAGAACACTATGTACTGTTGATCAAAAAAAAGACCCTGAATTTCCAGTTGCCTGTCACTTTAACATGTTGCCCTTGTCAACATCTGACTCAGGTTTGCTGCAGTGCTCCAGTGAAGCTCATCGCAAGCTGAAAGAACACCACTCATTTTCCCCTTAGAGACCCTACAAGCTGCCTAGACTTAATATCGAGTTCAGCAACTTTAGGGCTTGAACTGTCCCATGTCCTTACCCATCACACACCAAGGCTTGTTATCACATAGTTTGCTATCACACATAACACATTGTTAGCCACTAACAGTCTCCATTAATAGCTATTTACCCCCTCAGCCTGATTGCTATCCATTCCTTTGTCTGTCCAACTACTCTTTCTCTCTCTCATCAGGCTGGATCCCCACCTACCTTTTACTCCTCACCCTATCTTCTGCATATAAAGTGACATTTTCCTATCTACCATCAGTTCTGAGGAAAAGTCACTCAACCTGAAAAGTTAACTCAGATTTCTCTCCACAGATGCTGCCAGACCTGCTGAACTTATCCAGCCATTTCTGATTTTGTGTCTGATTTACAGCATCCCTATCTTTTAGTTTTCTCCTTATCTACTTTATAGTTCAAGCTTTTAAAAACCTCCATGAAATTTTGTCTCAGCCTTCTCTCCAAGTAGAACAGTTCCAAACTCTTCAATTTCGTCTCATGTGATGGTTGGAGTCACTGAGGCTTGTCCGCAAAGCTGGAAGTTACATGGCTAGGACATTTGAAGAGGCAGTCATACCACAGCTTACAGGTTTGGGTGAAGGAAGGGAATGAGTGTCAGAGAGTGAAGGGAATGGGTGAGCAGTATCAAGGCACAGCAGGGTAAGGGGCTTCCTTACTAAAGGAATAGTAATGACAGTTAATGAATGCTCTACTCCTCTTGTCAAGTGGGAGGTCAACTAGAAGTCATATATCCCTGACATCATCATCTGCAGGAGGTGTAGTCCATCTAAAGCTCCTCAGACTGCATGGATCAGTTGGTGTAGCAGCTGCTCTCCAGCTTATCAATATCCTGCTGGAGCCTCTAGCAATCCTCCTTACTACGCACAGTTCCCCAATCTTTGTGTCAAGTTGCCAGGATTGGAGGATGAGAGCTTTAGGGAGAGGGCCCTATTCCCTGGAGCGTCAGAGGCTGAGGGATGACCTTATAGTGCTTTATAAAATCATGAGGGGGATGGATAGGGTAAATAGAGAAAGTCTTTTTCCTGGGGTGGGGGAATCCAGAACTAGAAGGCATAGGTTTAGGGTGAATGGGGTAAAATTTAAAAAGGGACCTAACGGGCAACATTCACACACAGAGGATGGTGGGTATATGGAATGAGCTGCCAGAGGAAGTGGAGGAGGCCAGTACAATTACAACATTGAAAAGGCATATGAATTTAGAGGTTTAGAAGGATGTTGGCCAAGTGCTGACAAATGGGACTAGATTAGGTAAGGCAATCTGGTTGGCATCGTTGGACTGAAGGGTCTGTTTCCAAGTTGTACATCTCTATGACTCCATCTGCTAACTTACTAAATCAGACCACATACATTCTTCTCTCAAATCACTCATATCTTACAAACAAGAGGGGTCCCAGCACTGATCCCTGTAGAATATAACTGGTCACAGATCTCCAGTCATACAACACCCTTCCACTGCTACTCTCTATGACTAAGCCAATTCTGCATGCATCTTACTAGCTCAAAAGGGACCCCTTTTGTCTTCATTATTTTATATCAGCCTGCCTATAGACAACTTTTACTGCCCTGCACTCATCAATTACCTTTGTCATTTCCTCAAAAAACTCAAGTCTGAGACATGACCTTCCCTGCACTAAGCCATATTAGTAGTCTATATTTTCCAAATGTGAGTAAATTCTATCCCTAAGAATCTTCTCCAATAATTTACCTACCACAGATTTCTCAACAGCCTGTACTTTCCTGGATTATGCCTGTTGCTCCTATGATTAAGGAGGGCAATATTTGCTATTCTTCAATCCACTGGTATCTTAGCTGATACAAAGATTTCGTACAAGGCCCCAGCTATTTCTTCACCTGCCTCTCTCAGCATTTTGGAGATAGACCCCAGACCTGATGGGATCTATCTTGATGCTTTTAAAACACCCAATACCACCTCCTCCAATTATCCAAATCCCTGGCACTAAGTATGCCCCAGTCAATATAAGTAGTTAAAATCGCTCACTACAACAATCCTGTTGATTGTACATTTTTCCATAATCTGTCCAGATAGCTAGTCTTTACAGGGCACTTATCTTTAAGCAGCAGCAGCTAGCAGTTTTGGAAATGGATAATGGTACTAATACCACAGACAAATACAGTCAGAGGCAAGCTTTTGTACCACAAACAGCTTGTGGTACAATGTAGGGAGGAAGAAGAAAGGAAGATGAATAGTGACAGGGGATTCTTTAGGCAGGGGAGAAGTCAGGCATTCCTGTGGCTGAACTCATCACTCCAGGAGGATGGTCATTACTTCCCTGACTATGGGTCAGGGATGTCACTGAATGGCTTCAGGGCATCCTGAAAGGGGAGGGTGTCGAGTTAGAGGTCGTAACACATGGTACCAATGATATAGGCAAAAAGTGAGGAATGAGTGTCAAAAAGTGTGGCATTGGAAAAGCACAGCGATTCAGGCAACATCTGAGGAGGAGATTTGACATTTGGATATGATAAAGGGCTATGCCAAAAATATCAACTCTCCTGCTCCTCAGATGCTACCTGAACCGCTGTGCTTTTCCAGCACCACACTTTGAGTCACTTCTCCAGCATCTGCAGTCCTCACTTTCTCCTAAAGTGAGAAACTAGATATCATATCAGGGGTGTTCAAGAGGGTTTCCTTACTCAGTATGTGGACAGGCCGAAGAGGGGAGAGGTCATTTTAGATTTGGTGCTCAGCAATGAGCTAAGACGGGTCAGATCTCACGGTGGGAAAACACTTTGGTGACAGTGATCACGACTGCCTCTCTCACTTACCATATCCTTAGAGAGAAAGGAGCAGTTACTGAGGGAGGATATTTAATTGGGGAAAAGGAAGTTACGACGCTATCAGACAGGAGTTGCAAAGTATAAATTGGGAGCAATTGTTCCACAGAAAGGGCACAGCAGACATGTGGAGACTGTTTCAGGAGCAGTTGTTGCAAGTGATACACAAATTTGTTCCTCTGAGGCAGGTAAGAAGGGGTAAGATTAAGGAATGTTGGATGACAAGAACAGAGGAACTTCTCATCAAAAGGAAGACGGCAGCTTACATAAGGTGGAGGAAGCAAGGATCTAGCACAGCTTTAGAGGTTTAAAGGCTTACGAGAAAGGAGCTCAGAAATGGATTGGTGAGACCCAGGATGGGGGCACAAAAAAGATTTAGCAGGAATGATTAGGTAGAACCCAAAGGCATTTTTACTTATATATGAGGAATGATCAGGGAGAAGGTAGGCCAGTCAGGGATAGTGAAGGGAACTTGTGCGTGGAGTCGGAGTAGATAGGATAAGCCCTAAATGAGTTTTTTGCTTCAGCTTTCACTAAGGAAAGGGACCTTATTGTGAATTAGAAATTTGAGGAGCTGGGAAACAGGCTTGAACAGATCAAGATGGATGAAGTTGATGTGCTGGAAATGTTGGCAAACATTAAGATTGATAAATCCCCAGGGCCAGACCAGATTTATCCTCGGCTGCTCTGGGAAGCAAGAAAGGAGGTTGCTAAGCCACTGGCGAAGATCTTTGCTTCCTCACTCTCCACGGGAGTTGTACCAGAGGATTGGAAAGAGGCGAATGTTGTTCCTCTTTTCAAGAAGGGGAATTAGGAAATCCCTGGCAATTGCAGACTGTCAGTCTTCCGTCTGTGGTCAGCAAAGTTTTGGAAAGAATTCTGAGAGATAGGATTTATGACAATTTGGAAAAGCATAGCGTGATTAAAGGCAGTCAGCATGGCTTTGAGGGGGTCCAATCGTGCCTCACAAACGTTATTGAGTTCTTTGCCGGGGTGACGAGGCAGGTCGATGAAGGTCAAGCTGTGGATGTGGTGTATGTGGACTTCAGCATTTGATAATGTTTCCAATGGTAGGCTCATTCATATAGTCAGGAGGTATGGGATACAGGTTGTTGATGGAAAGTATTCTGCCTGGAGGTCAGTGGTAAGTGGAGTCCCACAGGGCTCTGTTCTTGGGCCTCTGCTCTTTGCAGGTTTTATAAATGATTTGGATGAGGAAGTTGAGGGGTGGGTTAGTAAATTTGCAGATGACACAAAGTTTGGAGGTGCCATTGATAGTATCAAGGGCTATTGCAAGCTGCAGCGCAACATAGACAGGATGCAGAGCTGGGCTGAGAACTCAGCTGGAGTTCAACCTGGATAAATGCGAAGTGATGCATTTTGGAAGGTTGAACTTAAATGCTGAATAAAGGATTAAAGACAGGATTCTTGGCAGTATGGAGGAAAAGAGGGATCTTGGTGTTCAAGTGGATAGGGTTGTTAAGAAAGCATAAGGTAGATCAAGTTTAAGAGCTGTGAGGTTTTGCTGCAGCTCTACAAGACCCTGGTGAGACCACATTTGGAATATTGTGTCCAGTTCTGGTCGCCCTATTATAGGAAAGATATGGAGGCTTTGGAGAGAGTGCAAAGAATGTTTATCAAGATGCTGCCTGGACTGGAGGGCTTGTTTTATGAAGAGAGGTTGACTGAGCTTGGACTTATCTCTCTGGAGAGGAGGAGAAAGAGAAGTGACTTGTTCAAGGTATACAAGGTAATGAGAGGCATGGATAGAGTCAATAGCCAGAGACTTTTCCCCAGGGCAGGACTGACTGGGGAAAGGAAGAAGGTATAAAGGAGACATCAGAGGTAGGTTCTTTAAAGGGAATGCATAGCCAGCAGTGGTGGTGGAAGCAGAGTCATTCGAGACATTTAAGTAACTGCTGGACATGCACATGGAGAGCAGTGAATTGAGGGGTGTGTAGGTTAGGTCTTCTTATTTTAGATTAGGAATAATCCTCGGCACAACATCATGGGCCGAAGGGCCTGTTCTGTGCTGTACTTTCCTATGTTCTAATTCTGGAGCCTAGGCCGTACATTAAAAAAAAAGAACCTTAAGCCTCAATCTCAGAATAACTCCTGATACCACATGCTAGCGAGCTTAGAGATAGGAAAATAGGACAGATGAATGTGTGGCTCAAGAGTTGGCGCAAGGTTGGGGGGGAGGGGGAGGGGGGGGGTTAGATTCCTGGATTACTGGGACCCTTTTTGGGGAAGGTGGACATTTAAATGGGCATTGGATAGGCATATGGAGGATAGTGGGCTTGGATCGGCGCAACATCGACGGCCAAAAGGCCTGTACTGCGCTGTATTGTTCTATGTTCTATGTAATGGTCTGCATCTGAACCACATTGGGACCAACATCCTTACAGGTAGGTTTGCGAGTGCTGTTGCGAAGAGTTAAACCACTCTGCCAGTGGGAGGAGACAGTATATCTATAAAACAGAGACATATCGTGCTACTGTAAAGAAAGCACCTTGGATTCAGCTATGTTGAGTGAGTAAGACAAGGTCAGACGGTGTGCAATTAATGCTAGGAATGTACTAGGTAAGACTGAGGAGTTAATGCCATGGATTGACAAAGTATGATGTCGTTGCCATCACAGAAACATGACTGAGGCACCTCAACAATCTGGGATATTAGAATCTTTAGGTGAGACAGAAGAAGGTGTAAAAAGAATGGTGTTTAGCACGATTATTTGAGAGTCAATTACTGCAATAAGAGGAGATAATCTCTTGGAAGGGTCCTTAAACTGTTCAGCCACTTAACTGGGAGTGTAATATAGAATCTCCAAAGAATCATTGAGAAATTGGGATGATCATAGTGTTAAGGGTTTATAGGGGCCAGATTTCTTGAAAGTATCCAGAGGAATGTTTTTGATACACTGAAGATCCAACAAGGGATGGTGCAGTGCTGGATCTGGTTCTGAAAAAAAAATGCTGGACAAGTGTTCAATGTGGCAGTGGGGGAATATTTTAGCGATAGCTACTACAACATGGTTCAAATGTGTTCTAGCAAGATGGCCTATGAAAGGCGACTTTGGATTTGGGGAAGGCAGAGATTATTAAAATAAAGCAGGATCTGGCCACAGCTGTCTCAGAACAGCTCCTTACAGGTGGATTAGTGGGGGACTTTCAAAAAGAAGCTGGGGAGAACATAGGTCCAACATGTACTCTTTAGAAGAGAAATGTAGGAGTAATAAGTTCAGAGAAGCCTGGATGTCTAGGATTATTCAGGGCTGAATGAGGAAGAGGAAGACTTTTAGCAAGTCCAAAGGGAGTGATTCAGCTGCAACGGAAAGTGCAGGAAGAAACTGAAGAAAGCAATGAGAAGAGCAAAAAGGGGGCATGAGAAAAGACCGCGAACAGGATTAGGGAAAATCCAAAGACATTTGATAAGTACATTTAAAGGGAAGAGGTTAACCAGGGAAAGAGTAGGGCCCATTAGTGACTAAGGAAGCAACCTGCATGTGAAACTGCAGGATGTTGGAAGAATGTTAAATGAACACTCCACTTTGATCTTCAGTCTGATAAAGGAGAATGTAGGAACAGAATTCAAGACAAGGGACAGTGAGGAACTTGCAGTTTGATACAGGAAATGGGGAGGAAGTGGAGGCTCTGTCAGGATTAACAGAGACAAATCCCCTGGGCTGGATTAATTACATCCGAGACTGCTGTTGGAGGCAAGGCAGGAAGTTGCAGAGGTTCTGATAAAAATTTTGAATTCCTCTCTGGCCATGGAATAAGTGCCTGAGGACTGGAGAATGGCTGATGTGGTTCTAATTTTCAAGAAGGATGGTAGAGATGAACCAGAAAATTATAGGTCAGTGAGTCTCACATCAGTGTTTGGAAAACTATTGTAGAAAATTCTGAAGGAGTGAATTAATACCCACTTGGAAAGGCATGGGTTAATTAGAGATAGCATGGAGGGATGTCATGCCGAACAAATTTGTTAGGGATTTTAAAAAATATGTGGGGAGGGAAATTCAGTTGATGTTATTTATATGGAATTTTAAAAAGCCTTTGACAAGGTCCCACATGGCAGACTGATTGAGAAGTTTAAAGCACGTGGAATTCAAGGAAATATGGCGCAATGGACCAGAAACTAGTTTTGTAATAAGACACAAAGGGTAGTGGTAGAAGGCTGTTCCAGGCCAGTTTCCAGCAGTGTACCACAAGGATCAGTGCGGGGACCAATCTTATTATTTACATAAATGTTAGCGATGAACATGTGGGGGGATTGTTAAGTAAACTTGCAGATGTAATCAAAATTGGTGAGTGGCTAATAGTGAAGATGGTTGTAAGTTACAGGAAAATACAGCTGGGTTTGTCAGATGAGCAGATCAGTGGCAGATGCTATTTAACCCTGATAAGTGCAAGGCTTTGCACTTTGAAAGACACAACAAGATAAGAGAATATTTTTAAAATGGCAGGACACTGGGTAACCAGGGAAAGTAATGCAACTAATCAGTAACGTAAATCCCCTACCTCTTAAATTTCTTTCCATCACACATGAAACAATTATTCCTGGAACGTTAAGTGGTCAGTCTTGCTGGAGCAAAGGCTGAGGGGTGAGCTGACAAAATTCTATGAAATTATTAGAGGCATGTAGATAGTCAGACTTTTTCCCCAGGGTGGAAATGTCAAATACTAGGACGCATAGATTTAAAGTGAAGGGGGAAAAGTTCAAAGGAGATTTACGAGGCAAATTTTTTTTTAGAAAAACAGGGAATGGCATGTGCCTGGAATATGCTGCTGAGGAAGGTAGCTGAAGCAGATATGATTGCAATGTTTAAGAGGAATTTAGACAGACAAACAGTCAAGGAATGGCATCATGGTCAGGAGAGGGGAGCAGTTGGAGTGCTGCATTGTTCTGTGTTCTAAGCCAGGCAGTCAAAGAGAACCATGTGGATAGTGCAAGAGTCTCCTGTAAGCCCGCTCACAAATCAATTTCCCATTATGCAAACAGAGGGCAGCACCGATTCCTCAAGGGAATGCATTAGAGCAGTATTTGTGCCACCATGTGTTTCCAGGATGCGAAAACAGAAGTTGCAGGAAAAGCTCAACAGGTCTGACAGCATCCGTGAAGAGAAATCAACATTAATGTTTTGGAACATTTGACCCTTGCTCAGAATTGTCACCAAGGTGGTCGATTTCCTCCCTGGTGCCAGGGTCAAAGATGTCACAGGGCAGCCAAAGAGCATTCTTCCGAGGGAGGGTGAGCAGCCAGAGGTCATGGTCCACACTGGTACCAGCGTTTAAGCAGAAAAGGATTCTGGGTCTGTACTCAAAGATTAGGGAGCTAGGTATCAATTTAGCAAGTAGGACCTCAAATATAGCAATCTCCAGATTACTCCAGTTCCATGTGAAAAATATTACAGAAATAGGAAGATAGAGCAGTGAATGTGTAGCTGGGACGATGATGCATGAGGAAAGGGCTTTCGACTCTAGTTACAGATTACTTACTTACAGTCTGGAAACAGGCCCTTCGGCCCAACAAGTCCACACCGACCCGCCGAAGTGCAACCCACCCAGACCCATTTTCCTACATTTACCCCATCACCTAACACCATGGGCAATTTAGCATGGCCAATTCACCTAACCTGCACATTTTTGGACTGTGGGAGAAAACCCACGCAGATACTGGGAGAATGTGCAAACTCCACAGAGTCAGTCGCCTGAGGCGGGAATTGAACCCGGGTCTCTGGTGCTGTGAGGCAGCAGTGCTAACCATTGTGCCGCCCATATCTTCATATATTAATAAACTTATGCTTGACTGTTAAAAATGCAGTATTGCATGCTTATGTTTTAGTGAGAGACCACTCTTAAAACCAAGACAAAAAGTGACCTGATGTTTAGCAATATTGTGGAGGCAGGTTTAATGGAAACATTCTGGATGTTTATTGGATAGAAATGGTGTGCAGGGATGTGGGTAAATTAGCATTAGGAGATTAGCATTAAGCAATAAAATGACTGCAGGCATAATGAGCTCAATGGTCTCTGTGATTTTTGAACTCTAAAACAGTGTCTCCTACACTACCTTACCAGCCCTCTGTGACATCCTTGACCATGGTATAAAGGAGGTAACATACCATCCTGGAATCATCTTGACAGCTACAGAAACACCAGCCTGTTCCCCAACTAAAATTCCCTGTCACTATTGCTCTTCCATTCTTCTTCCTACCCTCCTGTGTAGGTGAGCTGTGTTCAGTTTCACAAATGTAGCTCTGACTGCACTCCCCTGAGCAGCTTCTAAAGTGGAAAATCGATTTGTGAAAAGGATGACAGGGGACTGCTGCACTACCTGCCTGTTTAAGATTGCCCAGTGACCACCCATTGCCTGCCTTTCTCCAGGCTCATAAGTTGTGGTATGACCAACGTCTCTCCAGTCAAGGTTCAATCTCTGAAATTCAGAGATTAAGTTTCCACAGCTGGAAACATTTCCTGTATATGTCGTTGAAAAGGATTCAAATCTTCCCCCATATTACAGTCGACTGACCCAAGCAGCCATGTCTTAAATTTAGATAACTTAATTATCCACATTATACTCCATCTGTCAGATATTTGCCCACTCATTCACTTTATTTCTACACATCTGTAACTTCATTTTGTCTTCTTCACAACATGCTTTCCTACTTATTTTGGCAGAGTTTGCAAATTTCGGTACCATGCCCTCATCGTCACTGGTGTAAAATATCAGGTGAGGCCCCAACACAAACTTCTGCAGAGGAAGCAATGGTCAGATCCTGTAAATCAGACATTTATATGTATACTGTTTTCAGCTCTAAAATCTTCCATCCATGTTACCCATACTATGAGCTTTTGTTTTCTGCAATAATCCTTAAGATGGCACCTTGTCAAATGCCTTTTGGTGACCTAAGCACAACAAATCTATAGGCTCATCTTTACCCACAGCATGCCACTCATTCAAAGCATTCTAATAAATTTATTAAACATTTTTGTAGAAACATAACTATGCTGACTCTTCAATTATTGCTGTACATGCAATAAATGGCAATGTGACCTTTAATGATCAATTCTAACACCCTCCCATGACAGGTGTATCAAGCTAATGGCTTAGTTTGTTTTGAGCTTCCCATCTTTACTAATTTTCAGTCTAATAGACCTCTTTCTGAATCAAGGGTATTTTGGATACACCACCTTATATCATTAACCGCCTTTTTTACGTCCCTTGGATAAAGTCCATCTGAACCATAAGGTTCGGCATCACCTCTGTCGGGATTGTAATTTCACCAAGTTCACCTTTCTCTTCCAAGTCCTGATTTACACCTTTTTACTGAAATGTTTTTGTAGTCTCTATAGAAGAAACTCTATAACCTCTCTTATAGGTCCAACATTCACTTGATTTACTCTTTGCCTCTTTATCTTCCATCTCCCAGACCATCCATAACCTCATCACCTCAGGGGATTTCCCATCCACCACCTCCAACCTCATAGTCCCACAGCCCCGCACCGCCCGTGTCTACCTCCTGCCCAAAATCCACAAACCCGACTGCCCCGACCGACCCAATGTCTCAGCCTGCTCCTGCCCCACCGAACTCATCTCTGCATACCTCGACATGGTCCTGTCCCCCTTAGTCCAAGAACTCCCCACCTACGTTCGGGACACCACCCACTCCCTCCACCTCCTCTATGATTTTTGCTTCCCCGGTCCCCAATGCCTTATCTTCACCACGGACATCCAGTCCCTGTACACCTCCATCCCCCATCACGAAAGACTCAAGGCCCTCCGCTTCTTCCTTTCCCACCGTATCAACCAGTAGCCTTCAACTGACACCCTCCTTCGACTGACTGAACTGGTCCTCACCCTGAACAACTTCTCTTTCCAATCCTCCCACTTCCTCCAAACCAAAGGAGGTAGCCATGGGCACTCGCATGGGCCCCAGCTATGACTGCCTCTTCGTAGGATATGTGGAACAGTCCATCTTCCGCAGCTACACTGGCACCACCCCACACCTTTTCCTCCGCTACATCGATGACTGTATTGGCGCTGCCTCATGCTCCCACGAGGAGGCTGAACAGTTCATCCACTTTACCAATACCTTCCACCCTGACCTCAAATTCACCTGGACTGTCTCAGACTCCTCCCTCACCTTCCTAGACCTTTCCATTTCTATCTCTGGTGACCGAATCAACACGGACATTTACTATAAACCGACTGACTCCCACAGCTACCTAGACTACACCTCCTCCCACCTTGTCCCCTGCAAAAATGCCATCTCATATTCCCAATTCTTTTGTCTCCGCTGCATCTGCTCCCAGGAGGACCAGTTCCAATACCGTAAAACCCAGATGGCCTCCTTCTTCAAAGACCGCAATTTCCCCCCCAGACGTGATCGACGATGCCCTCCACCGCATCTCCTCCACTTCCCGCTCCTCCGCCCTTGAGCCCCGCCCCTCCCACCGCCACCAGGACAGACCCCACTGGCCCTCACCTACCACTCCACCAACCTCCATATACAGCGTTTCATCCGCCGTCATTTCCACCACCTCCAAACGGCCCCCACCACTAGGGATATATTTCCCTCCCCTTCCCTATCAGTGTTCTGAAAAGACAACTCCCTCCGTGACTCCCTCGTCAGGTCCACACCCCCCCACCAACCCAACCTCCACTCCCGGCACCTTCCCCTGCAACAGCAAGAAATGCAAAACTTGCGCCCACACCTCCCCCCTTACTTCCCTCCAAGGCCCCAAGGGATCCTTCCATATCCGCCACAAATTCACCTGCACCTCCACACACATCATCTATTGCATCCGCTGCACCCGATGTGGCCTCCTCTATATTGGGGAGACAGGCCACCTACTTGCGGAACATTTCAGAGAACACTTCTGGGACACCCGGACCAACCAACCCAACCACCCCGTGGCTCAAAACTTCAACTTCCCCTCTCACTCCACCAAGGACATGCAGGTCCTTGGACTCCTCCATCGCCAGACCATGGCAACACGCGGTTGGAGGAAGAGCGCTTCATCTTCCGCCTAGGAACCCTCCAACCACAAGGGACGAACTCAGATTTCTCCAGTTTCCTCATTTCCCCTCCCCCCACCTTGTCTCAGTCAGATCCCTCGAACTCAGCACCGCCTTCCTAACCTGTAATCTTCTTCCTGACCTCTCCGCCCCCACCCCACTCTGGCCTATCACCCTCACCTTGACCTCCTTCCACCTATCACATTTCCAATGCCCCTCCCCCAAGTCCCTCCTCCCTTTTATCTTAGCCTGCCGGACACACTTTCCTCATTCCTTATGCCCAAAACGTCGATTCTCTTGTTCCTTGGATGCTGCCTGACCTGCTGCGCTTTTCCAGCAACACATTTGCAGCTCATCGTCTCTTGAAGAAACTCCAGGTTTTATATTCCTAGTTAGCTTCCTCTCAGGCTTTATTTGTCCTGACTTCCTTTTAGACATTCTCAACTGTTCTTTAAATTCTGCCCAAAGAGCTGATCTGTCACTCACTTTTGCGCAGCAATGTGCCTGTCTAAATGCTTCTTAAACTTTGTTGTTGTACCTTCCTCAGCCACCTCCCCTAACGCAGCATTCCAGGTACTGACCACCCTCTACAAAAGAAACCCTCTCCCTCACCTTAAACTCATGTCTCCGTCAAATCTATGTCTTTCATTTGTTTTATATACTTCTAGCAGATCAGCCCTCAGCCTCTGATGCTCTAGCAAAAACAATCCAAGTCTATCCAACCTTTTCTTATAGCTAATGCTCTCCAATCCAGGAAACATCCAGTGAACTGTGTTTGCATACAGGAAGGGTTGGGAGGGATACGGGCCAGGTGCTGGCAGATGGGACTAGATTGGGTTGGGATATCTAGTCGGCATGGACAGGTTGGACTTAAGGGTCTGCTTCCATGCTGTCCCTCTCTATGACTCTATGACTCCAAAGACTCCACATCCTTCCTATGGTGTGGTGACCAGAACTGCACACAATACTCTAAACTAAAGGTCTGTACAACGACAACACAACTTGCCAACTTTTACGTTCAATGCCCCAAATGTTGAAAGCAAGCATGCCATACTTAATTTTTACTACCTTAAAAACCAGTTTTGCCACTTTCAGGAAGCTATGGACTTGTACCCCAAGTTTCTTTGGT
The DNA here is from genome assembly GCF_047496795.1 of Chiloscyllium punctatum. NCBI lineage: Eukaryota > Metazoa > Chordata > Chondrichthyes > Orectolobiformes > Hemiscylliidae > Chiloscyllium > Chiloscyllium punctatum. Next base: position 39,962,673 of record NC_092779.1, read on the forward strand.
CTATCAATGCTCCTCAGGGTCCTGCCATTTTCTGTTTACTTTTCTCTTGCATTTAACCTCTCAGGCTGTAGGCTAAATGAATACCTCATGACCCGCTGGTTAACCCTAACTCAGAGGTACAGTGATCACCTTAAATCTAAGTTGGCCTTCTCGCATCTGTGATAGCATCAAAGCCCCTCCGAGTAGTAATGGTGACATGACGCCCAGATCTGACCCTGTTGGGATTGTCCAAAAGGGTTCTGATATTCCAGGTACCAAATTTCATTTCAAGGGTAGATGATGATGGTCCTCACCCATAACAACTTCTCTTTCAATCCACCTACTTCCAATATTCCAGAGTAACAGCTATGTGTACCGACATGGGTCCCAGCTAGGCCTGCCTCTTTGTAGGTTACATCGAACCGTCCATCTTCCACATTTACAGCAGCAGCATCCTGCACCTTTTCCTTTACTACATTGATGACTATATCGGTGCTGTCTTGTGCTCCCATGAGTCTGAACAGTTCATCAACTACACCCATACATTCCACACTGATCTCAAATTCACCTGGACCATCTTTGACACCTCCTTCCCCTTCCTGGACCTCTCCATCTCTGGCAACCAACTGAAAACTGACATTTATTTCAAACTGGACTCCCACAGCTACCTTCACCATACCTCCTCCCAGCCTCCCTCCTGTAAAATAATGATTGCTTAATCCTATTTCCTCTACCTCCACCTTATCTGCTCCCAGGATGAGTGATTCCACTCTAGAATATCCCAGATGCCCTCCTACACCAAGGACTCTAATTTCTCCTTCACCTCCCCCCCCCCACGATCAATAATATCCTGAATCATATCCCCTCCATTCCCTGCACCTCTTCCCTTGAACCCCATTCCCAAGCACAAGGATAGAGTCCCCCAGTCCTCGCATTGCACCCCACAAATTTCCAAATCAAGCACATCATCCTCCACTAGTTTCACCACCTACAGTCAGATCCCACTACCAAAAATATATTTCCCTCCCTAGCCCCATTTGCATTCCGCAGGGATCATTTCCTCTGTGATTCCCTTGTTAGGTCCATGCTCCCCACCACCCCCTTCTCCACAACTGACACCTTCCCCTGCTACTGCAAGAGATGCAAACCTGCGCCCACACCTCCCCCCTCACCTCTGTCCAGGGCCCCAAAACGAACATTCCAAATCCAGCAGGGATTTACTTGCATATCCTCGAACCTTATTTACTGCATCCATTGCTCTTGATGTCTCCTCGATATCAGAGAGACCGAGTGCAAGCTTGCACAATGGTTCAGGGAACATTCCTGGTCCATACACACCAACCAACCCCAACTTCCAGTGGCCAACCATTTCAACTTCCCCTCTCGCTCCTCTGAAGATGAGTTTATTCTGGATGTCCTTCACCACCAAAACAAGGCCAGCCACAAGCTGGAGGAAAAACATCTCACCTTCCACCTCCGGAGTCTACTACCACACAGCATCAACACTGAATTCACCAATTTCCAAATCTCCCCCACTCCATCCTAGATCCAGCACTCCCCTCATGACCTGAGGTAACTGTCCACCTTCCTTCCCACCTATCCACTCCACCCTTCCCACTGAGCTATCACAATCACCTCCTACCTGTATTCCCTATCACCATGCCACCTACCCTTCTCCCAGCTATCCCCCTCCCCCATTTATTTCTCAGCTCCTTCCCCCTTGCCCCTCTCCATCCTGATGAATGTTCCTGCCTGAAAGGTCAATTCTCTCGCTCCTCAGATGCTGCCTGATCTGTGCTGTGCTGTGCTTTCTCCAGTGCCACACTGTATTAACTCTGATTCTCTAGTCCTCATTATCTCTGAACGGTAGAAGATGTCTATGTGTTGTTCTTTAAATGAGAGATAGCAATAGCACAACAAAAGCCCCACAGTCCTGGTGGAGTAAGATGTTTATCCAAAGGCAATCGGGGACCAGGTTCTCTGCATAAATGGGGACAAAAGTGCACGTCTCCTCCTAACATAACTGAACCTCCTAACATAACTGAACCCTAGAATCAATAGATCAGACTAAATTGGAATCCTACTCCAGTCGTTCAGTTGTGTCACAAAAGGACACACGCAGATTATTTTCAATGACTTCAACACTAGAGTTGGGAGGGACTCAAAAGGATGAAGCACATGAAGGATCTCAACTCTTCGGGATGGTCATTGATGACATCCATTGAATGCTATCCACCACCAGTTCTGCACAACCCCAGTCCAACATGAGACTGAAACACTCATTTAATCAGGCAAGGCCACCTTGTAAATGGAATTGCTGCTGAAATACTAAAAAAAAAAGGCAGAGCACCACCTTTGGTATGTATACATGCTCTTATCTGGGAGGCCAACAGCATGGCCAGGAATTTTCAGAGTCACTGCAGTTGTGACCACCTTCAAGAAAGGAGATCAATTGCAAGTCCTCAATTATTGTTTCCTCTTCAGTTGCTAAAGTATTCCTAACAGAGTCACAATGCAGATCTGTCTGTCAAAAGGGACGGTGGGCATTATCTTCCACAGTAAAGAGGAGGGCAGCAATAATCGCTACACCTGGCCCTGTTTTTTTTTTGAAAAAAAGAGAAAACCTCTGAAAGGTCTACAGTCTGTTGACTGAAAGGGATGATGGGCCTCCTCGTCATCTAGTGTCTGCAGAAATTCTTACTGTCTTCTATCAACTGCACAATGGCATCCAAAGGATTCAGCAAGTGGGCAAACTGGGGCCAAACAAAGCTGCGTACCTGCACCATCACTCTTCTCCATTTTCCTTGCTGCAATTTACCATGCCCATGAAACTCCCTGCTGGCGTGGAGCTTTTCTACAGGACTTGCATGAATAGGTTCAATATGTAGGGCAACACAGTGGCTCAGTGGTTAGCACTGCTGCCTCTCAGCGCCAGGGACCCAGGTTCAATTCTAACTTCGGGTGACTGCCCGCGCAGTGTTTGTATGTCTGCTGCTTTGGTTTCTGCTGGGTGCTCCGGTCTCCTCCCACAGTCCAAAGATGCGCAAATTAGGTTGATTGGTCATGCTAAGTTGCCCATAGTATTCAGGGATGTGTAGGTTAGGTACATTAGCCATGGCAATTGCAGGGCTACCAGTACAGGGTAGGTGGATAGGTGTGGGTGGGATGCTGTTTGGAGGGTCAGTGTGAACTTGTTGGGTCAAACCACCTGTTTCCATTTCTGAGGATTCTACATTCAACCTGCATTACACTAAGGCTGCCTTAATCTCCACAGCCAAGCTTCACTTGATAGCTGTCGCTTGTGTGCATTCACGTTAGAGAACGAGCCCCAAGTTATCACTAACTTAATCACAGATACATATGAAAGAACATGCTTAAATCAAAAAATCTGGAATACAGCAATCCTCCACTAGCCTACACTCACTGCTTTTCTACCACATGCTTTCCTGACACACTACTCACGGTGAACTACGAGACAATATGGATCAATTCTCATACCTTGGGAGCCTCCTCTCAGTGGGGGGAGACAAATGGTGAAAAATAAAATTGCCTCAGGGCAGCCTTGATCATCTGAGGAACAGCACATTTTATGACAGAGACCCAATGTCTTTGAAGTCTCCCTGAAAGAATACATCATCGTCAATGGGAATCTTGCCTGAGACTATAGAAACTGGAGGAGGAGGATCCACACAAACACCAAACATTGTAACTGCCTCACTGGTCCAAAATGAGATCCGACACATCCTTACCTGCAAACATCACCTGCCTCAGGGTATATGGATCCAGCATTGGACTATTTAGTCAGCTCAGCACACATGACACCGGAATGGAAGAAAGTCAACCTCATGCAGAATGACTGCCTACAGCAATAACTACACCAACACCTGGAATGGACAGGATATCTTGAGAAAAAATTAAATAGACTAGATGCGTATCTGCTGAAATTTAGAGAAATAAGAGGTGACTTGATTGAAATACACAACATCTTGAGGGGTCTAGACAGAGTGCATGTGGAATAAATTTTCCTTGAGAAAGGATCTCGAACTGGGGGTCATTGTTTAAATATAAGAGTCATCCATTTATGACAGAGATAAGAATATTTTTTAAGACATAATAAATACTTCATGAGCAAGGTGAGGGGCAGGGAGACGTTACTCAAGGTAGGCTGGAATGTGCAGTACTCACTTCAGCCATAATTGTATTGAATGGCAAAGCAGGTGTGAGGACCTAAGTGGAGGCAGTCTCCTCTTAATTCATATACAATAATCATGAACATAAGAGCAGCATATATTGCTGCTCTTATGTTTTAACTTTATGGAATCTTTACATAGGCAGGTTCTTTGCAAGGCCTAGCATATTTTCTCGGCCACCAACTGAAAGAACACCACCTCATCTTCTGCCTCGGGACCCTACAACCAACATTGACTTCACTAGTTTCCAAATCTCTCCTCCCCACCCCCCTCCTCATCCCAGATCCAACCCTCTAACTTGGCACTGCCCTCTTGACCTGTATCTTCCTTCCCACTATCCGCTCTCCCCTCCCCACTGACTTATTACAATTACCTTCCATGTGCATCCACCTATCATCATCCTACCTATCTTCCCCCCCAGCCCCACCCTCACCTGTCACTATTTCTCTCTCAGCACCCTTTCCCCCTCCACATTCCTGATGAAGGGCTTATGCACGAAACATCGACTCTCCTGCTCATCAGATGCTGCCTGATCTGTGTTTTTCCAGCATCACACTTTTCGACTCAAGCATATTTTCTCACTCGATTCCCCCAAGTTTACCTATTTTACTGTAATGCCTCCTATAGCGCCCCTTTGGTCCGATGCTAGTCAAATTCTCCCAATTCTAGCCTGTGCAGAGTGTAGTCTCTATAGTCTGTCAAAATGCCCAAAAATGCAGTACGGTAGCCAGGTAAGTGGCATCACCTTTTGTCTATTTTTATCTATATTAGGGTCAGGGACAACTGCTGGTGAGAGCTTTGCAGCTATCCTAGATTGCTGACAGTTGGAGGACTACTAAAGACAAGCACCAGCTCATGACGAGGCAGGTCCATGGTGTTGGTCCTTGGGGACTTCACACATATGCATAAGCAGACACAGTAGCAGCAAGCATCAGAGTCAGTGGGATCTACAAGGCTACAAGATTGCAGCTCGATGGTTAGAACCTAGCTATCTCAAAACAGGAGTTGGAGGTGCTGGTATTGGACTGGGATGGATAAAGTTAAAAATCACAAAACAGCAGGTTATAGTCCAACAGGTTTATTTGGAGGCACTAGCTTTCAAAGCACTGCTTCTTCATCAAATGGTTGTGAAAAACAGTGCTTTGAAAGCGAGTGCCTCCAAATAAACCTGCTGGACTGTAACCTCGTGTTGTGTGATTTTTAACTCAAAACATGAGTATCTTGTTCCTTCAGGCTGATAGCTGCCATGGAGAGACAGCTCCAGCAGTCTCCGAGTTTGCTGAACGTGCACAAGGGTTGTACTTCATTGCTCCAGCCATTGGTGATCAGTATCAATGGCTAGGTATCAGGTGACTAAGAACTAGGCACACTCTGCAAGTCCTCTCAAGGTGACTGGGTGGAGCTAGTAGGCTTCCAGATAGAGGAGGCCAAACATGACCCCCTACAAAGTCTCTTCTCAGGATATTCCAGATATGGCAGCACCTTCTACCTCCACCCTAACTACAGGCCTGTAGGAGCTGAAGTTGAGGTTGCATGTGATTCTGCGCAGGATACACAAACACCACCACTGGGCCCTCCAGACAAAAATGCCCCAAGACTCTTGTGATCAAACATCCAAGGTCAATCGACTTCACTGTAAGACAAGCTGCCTCAACCAAATACCTGGGTATTACCACCAAGGGCACATGGGTGGAGTGACCGACACTTCATTGAAAATACATTATCACATTTATAAACAGATGGTCACTTTCCACCATTAGCTGTGTGCAAGTCTCTGTCTAGCCATAACCTCAAAATTTAAGGTTCAGAGCCCATCTATGCTGAGCGCTACATGATATGTAATGAATCAAGGTATGAAATGAAAAGTTCCTGCACTAAGTGAACTTACTAAGTGGGTAAATGGCAGGTGATTGCTACTGGCAACTAGACTGCACCTTTCCAGGTTGGCAATCATAGCTACTGTATCACTAACACTATGAGGAGCATTCATTCAATATATATGACATAGTCAAGAGCACCTGGGGCAGGGATTTGGACTGGACATAGCAGGATCGTAACCAAGGTGACATGGCATGTCATGCTCTCAGGTGTGTTTTAGCTTCAATCTGTGGGTGTCTGTGTAATGGTGTCGCACACTGAAGGGCCTCACACTGATTTCTGAGCAAAGACTTTCCATCACAGAATGCAGTATTTAGCCCAGCCACTTCCATCTCAATTGCACACAATTTTCAGCACAATGGAAGAGAACAGTGGCCGCTCTTTGAAGAGCGAGACTCAGGTTCAGTTTCACTATCTTACTACATCCCATTCCTGGTAGCTTTTCCTTGTCCAAACTCCCAACCCCCTAGTTCATCTTTACCTACAAGGTATCTTATTAATTTTACATCATTACATAGTAATAGACAAATATAGCCTGTTCTCCAGTAGGTTCTGAAACGTACTGCGGTAAGAAACAATTCCTGATGCATTTTACGAATCCACCTCCCATGACACCCATGCCTATTTGATCTGTCCCGGAAATATGCAGATTAAAATTACCCATGGCATTTGTAGCACTCCTCTTCCACGCTTTCATCAGCTCCCAATTTATACTTTGGGCTGCATGGAAAGAACTCTCCAGGGGCCAATAGGTGACTCTCATCAGTGATTTCTTTCCCTGCTATCCTTTATTTTCACCCAATCTAATACAACCTATTGTACCAACATCACTGAACTGATACTTACCTGTGGGAAAAGATCTGCCACCCTGCCAACACATAATAGACCCACAAAAGCAAAATTGGCCAAACTGTTCCAAAAACACCCAGAATGCCTCAGCAGGGACCAAGCAGGCTGACAAGCCAAACCAGACAGCACACCCAGACAAGAGAATACACTTCAAGCTGCCAGTAACAATGACAGAGCACCACAGATATCCCAAAGCCATGCGGGCAGTTTTACAGCCCAGCAATACCAAAGCCACACAAAGGCAGGTCAGACAGAAAGGCACCAGCAAGAGTACTACTCCCAGGACAAGACAATGGAAGCACCTCATCACTTCAGAGGAGACACCCACCTGCGAAGAGGAATGGAAGCTCCGCACCCATTGCTACCATCAGGACGTTGCTTTGTGTAGAGAATTAGGACATTCCTCTGATAACCGTTTTCCAATTCGCATCATTGTAACTAGTTCACTCCATTTCCAGATACATTGTATTTACCCCATTTCTAATTAGCCTCATTGTACAGGATTATTATAAAAACTGGCTTCTTCCTCAGCTTGAGGAAGAGAAATTCTGATCTACCTGCACAGACCGTCAGTTCTGTGTCAGCTTAGTCAATTTCTCTTCCAGCGATATCGCTTGCAATAAACAGCAGGTCAATTTCACCCAATTTGCTTTGTGTGATCTCTACTTTACTGGGCAAATTCCTCCGACATTAACTTTATTAACAAAGTTACCCACTTCCTTTTCTTTTTGCCCAATCTTCTGCAATATACCCTTGAACGTGAGGTCTTGATCACCCAGCAGCCATGGTTCTGTAATAGCTGTCATGTCATGTTCATTTATTTCTATTTGGGGTTGGCAACTGACCTATTTTGTTAGAAAGGCTGTGTGCATTCAAATAAAGAGTTGTAAGCATTTGACTTTTTATCATTATTGGGTTCTAATTTCCGCTGCATTCCTCTGCAAATATTTCTACCCCTTCTGTACCTTGCACCTTTGGTCAAGAATGTGTTTTTGGAATCTTTTAACTCTTTCCTTTAATTTAACCCTCTCCCTCAGTTATTAATGTAAATATATTAGCCGCAGCAATTTCAATGTTGGAAAATATAAAGTTTTAAATTGGGGATCATACAGGTTGCTTATGAAACAGTGGAGGTCAAAAAAAAACTCATGAAAATCCAGGTGTACAGGTCATGAACAAATATAGAAAATCAAGGTGACCAGAATGCTAAAATTTCTGTATCTAGAAGGTCAGAAGAAGACAGAGTCATAAAATCCACACAGAGTGGAAGCAGGCCATTTGGCCCATCAATCACCACTGAATAGCATACCACCTAGACCCAACTGTACTAAGCTACAATTTGATGACACCTAGTGAGGACCTGCTCAAATTTAAAGAATGCATAATGATAAAGATTAGCTCAGGAAGAGATTAATGAACTAGGGTTGTTTTTCCTGGAATTCAAAAAGGTTGATCAAGTTCTAAAGTTTGCAAGCTGAAATATGAGAAACTAGGTCTCCTTGGTTGGGATTATTAACTGATGGCAAATTGTACAAATTAAAGCTGGACCTTTTACAATTGAAATGAGTCAACAAGTTCATGCAAAGGGTTCTAGAAATTTGTAACCTTCATTGGAACCCTTTCACAAATAGCAATTAATGCTGAATCAACTGTGAATTTTAAAACGGAGTGAAAGATTCTTAGATTAGATTAGATTACTTAGTGTGGAAACAGGCCCTTCGGCCCAACAATCCACACCAACCTGCCGAAGCGCAACCCACCCAGACCCATTGCCCTACATTTACCCCTGCACCTAACACTACGGGCAATTTAGCATGGCCAATTCACCTGACCTGCACATTTTTGGATTGTGGGAGGAAACCGGAGCACCTGGAGGAAACCCACGCAGACACGGGGAGAACATGCAAACTACACATGGTCAGTCGGTCACCTGAGGCGGGAATTGAACCAGAGTCTCTGGCGCTGTGAGGCAGCAGTGCTAACCACTGTGCCACCGTGCCACCCACATTGCTATTCAAATAAATGGACGGTTAGGAAACAAAAGGCAGGTAAATGGAATTGAAATGTAAATCAATTGACATTTGCTTTTTGAATGGTTAAACAGGCTCAAAAGGGCTAAATGCTGACTCCTGCTTCTATGTGCACAAGAAAATAAATATCTGGAATTCTGCAAAATTACCAAACTGTTAGATATGCAAAAACTTCAATCAAATATGAGAGCCTTTTGAATACCTAGAACTGACTATTCCAAATCCATACAACTTACCTTGCTATTTTACAATGCTGAAATGTTCATGCTTGGATTAAATACTAAAATCTCAAGATAATAGAGAGAAAAAATGGATGTCAAGGCCATTGTGCCAAATCCACATTTCAGAGTAACAAGAGATAAATGCTGTGCGAGTGACCAAGGCACTAACCTCAAAATGTAAAAACCATTAGACTGAACACTGAAGTTTGTTAAATTTATTCGATCATCAAAATGTTAAGAACTTCTTTTCTAAAGAAGCACAAAAGTCAACTTACCTTCAACTTCCTCATTTCTTCAGTGAAATTCTGAAATATTTCACTGAGGTTTAGGTCATTCAACTCTTCATAATCCAGCTCAGAGAGTGTCCTTTCGATTCCTTGCATCATTTCTTGTGATCCTAGTTAGCAGAACAAACTGTTCAGGATCAATACAACCAATTCTCAGTTCTAAGCATCGGCATTTCTCATGTATATTGTAGTAGACCACAGTTTACAGCAACAGAATAAATAAACCATCTTCTAATAAGGGTTGGCCTACTATAAATATAGTCTCGTCAGTGATCCCATATTTCAACCTCACATGGAAGCTAACTCACCACTCCAAATTGCTGAAATAATTACAATTTCTATGAATTCCATCTGAAAGATCGCATTATTTCACCATTATATGCACACGTCTACATGCAGCAACATTTTGAAAGACTAATCTGTGAGATCATTTTGTCCAATACTTATGTATGGAAAATATGGGATAAAAGGAATATTATGCTTACATAAAAAACCTTAAATAGAAAAATCAGAAATGCAAATTCCCACTGAAAAATACAACTGGCATTTCTAATAGCAAAAATATTAACTCTCACCTTTGTCAGACGACTTCTCAGACGATGCAAACAGCCTTTTTGCTTTAAATGGTAGAAGAGGTGTTAGTGTGGCTTCATCTTTATTCAGATAAATATCATCACCAACCGGCCTTTCTGAGGGAGTGCTTGTGGACTGTTGCACCATGAACGTATCATCTGCGAAGACAAATACAATTTGTGATAAACATTTCACATTTTATTTTACTGATCATAAAAAAGATTGAAATATGGAAGTTGAAGATGAATTTACATCCAGTCCACACTAATTAGCAGAGAGAGAGAGAGAGAGAGAGAGAGAGAGAGAGAGAGAGAGAGATAGATTTAGGACTGATAAAAGAGTGTGAATGACATGTTTTTGATGGGCAAAGCCAAGATGATTAAGAGTGGCTTTTCAGACTAGAATGATGATTGGAAATGAGAAACTATGTCCAAAAGAAATTAAGGCATATATAAGGGTTCAGTTTAACTATTCTCAGGATGTAAAATGGATAATCTTGGGAAATTTGCCAATGGACTTCTGTAATTCAGAAAACTATTTCATGAGATTGGCTTCAGATTTTCTTCTTACTTTGCCCTTCTTTGTAGTTAATCATTGCTTCATACTGGAGAGGTTGGTGTACTTTGGACTGACTGCTAAATGATTAAATGCATACTAACTTGGGTCCACTGGTTTTTCTTGGCTTTTCTAGAAGATTTTACTCTGATTATAACAGAACAGCAGACTCTATTTTGAACTGTTAACCTTTTTCTAAATACTTTGACCCCAATACTTGTTTTTAATGAATGCACAGCATCAGAACATGCTCTTGTCTATTATTGGTGTACTCATTAATTTTGTTTTTAGCTACACACTGGACTATTTTACTTACTTTTGATGAAAAGTAGTGGATCCAGCATCGATCCTTGTGGCACTCCACTGGTCACAGGCCTCCAGTCTGAAAAACAACCCTCCACCACCACCCTCTGTCTTTGTTGAAGAATCATCCAGGGACAGTTACCACCATGAAAGGAGTGACCTCTCCCTGCTCACTTGGTACCATCTTGATTGATATTTAATCTGCCGCTACAGGAGTTTAAGCTGGCAAGCCATCCAGGATGCCTTCCCAACACCTAGATACTGCTGGTTGCCACCACCATTGGCCTTACCTTCGATTCCATTATGGCAGAGACTGGCAATGACAAGTGTGGCAGTTGATGTGCAATGACCATCCTTTGTTAAATCCATACAAAGGCATCTGCCACCCTTACACACCCACGTCCCCCATTGATAGTACTATCCCCAAGTGAAACATGACTGGCAGGAGATGGCCAGCTTAAAGAACACGATGTTGATTACATCTTGTGGAAAAACAAACCAAAAACACAAAGCCATCTCTACAGGTTCACCATGAGAAATGAGTTGGTCAGATTCCTCAATGAATCCCTGTGTTAAGTTGATGCCTTATGAAACCACCACTCACCCAGACCCAAAAGCACTACCTTTTCAAGGGTAAATAGGGATGATCTATCAATGCTGACCAGCCAGTGACACCCAAGTCCCACAAATGAACAAAAACAATTACAGGCTGTCAGTGCCTACACCCCAATTCATTAAATGAGAAAAAAGGGGCATTCGACGCCAGCCTCAAAGAATCACTGAAAAGGACCATCAATTTGTCTTCCTTGGTGTTTCTAGGCAATGTCAGAGTCAGGAGGGATACAAACCTTTGGAAAAGGTGTTTTAGATGAGAAAGGAGTTAGAGTCGACAGTTTGAGCATAAGCCCTTCATCAGGAATGTCACATGATGAAGAGCTTATGCTCAAAACATCAACTCTCCTGCTCCCCAGATGCTGCCTGACCTGCTATGCTTTTCCAGTGCCATGCTTTTTGACTCTGACTCTCCAGCATCTGCAGTCCTTACTTGCTCCCAAGAGTTGGGGAAAACAAACTCCAAAGCTCACTCTCAGAGAAACTGCTTAAAACTCTATGCTCTGTCGGCTGGACCAGTCCAAGACTGCATGGCAACAACCTCACTCCAACCTAACAGACTTCCTCATTCAAATGAGGGACTGCAAAGATCTATACATCATCTTTGTCATAACCAGAGCCAACAACTACTGGACTAACCACCAACTAATCTGCTCTACTATTTGTCAACCCGGCTTGAAACATACTAAGGCAAATAAAAAAAAGTTGCGGAGAGTCACTGAATTTGAAACCTTAACTCTGCTTTTGTCCCAGAAATGCTGCCAGTCCTGCTGAGTTTCATCAGTTTCTGAAAACAACTCTAACCGCATGATACTCAATGCTGTTGGACTCGAAGACCCAAAGATAGACCTATTCAGTCAGCACCACCTGACGATGACTAACATGCCAGAGTCACAGAGTCTCCATGGCACCTGATCCACCCTAACTTCAGTATAGTGAGCACCTGTATGGAAACTCAGCTTTTGACCTGGAACCACTAAAACTGGCTTAACAAAAAAGTGATCAGGAGATCCAGGATCACCGAGATCACAAATGCAAGGCATTCCTGAACCGGCAGCTCAACCAAAATTTGAGCAAGAAACAAGCCAAAAGGTACTGAAGGCCAAAGTACAAAGAACTTATTACCTAAAATATAGGTGATGGTTGGAGGGTATGGGGGCCCAGTGACTAATGAATAGTGACAATACGTGCTGCTTCTTCGGCCCAATCAAAGCCTTCTACTCAGATACGCACAAACCTACATCATCAACAACCAAAAATGGAGAGTCGCTCAAAGTTGGTCAATGTCTGCTGGTGAGAGCACTTCAAAGACCTCTTCAACCAAGGTGCAGCTTTCAACACAAACAGACTTGATATCATTTCTCAACACACTACCAGTCACTATCTCAGTACACCTCCAACCTGCTGCGAGGACAAAAAGGCCATTCAACAGCTGAGAAACAACAAGGCCTCTGGCACAGATGGAATCCCTGAAGAAGTGCTAAATATAGCAGTGAGACATTTTTGACTTGAACCCACAGCCTCATTGCACTTGTGTGAAAGGAAACGAGCATGCTGGGAGATCTCAGAGTAATTGTGATGATCTACATGAAAGGAGACAAGGCCCACTGTGGACGTGACAGAAGGATTTACCTGTCTGCCACAGTAAAAATCTTTGGAAGAATCTTCCTTGACTGCTTCCTGTCAATGGCTGAAGAGCTTCTCCAAATCTCAATGCAACATCCACTTATCAAGAGGCACAACTGACATGATTTTCAGCCTGCTAACTTGATTTGAGTATTTTGAGAAATAATGGAGATTTGATGAGGGCAGAGCAGTGATTATGATTTATATGGACTTCAGTAAGGCATTTGACAGGGTCCCTTATGGAAGACTGGTTAGTAAGGTTAGATTACGTGGAATATGGGGCGAACTAGCCATTTGGATACAAAACTGGATCGAAGGCAGAAGACAGAGTGGTGATGAAGGGTTGCTTTTCAGATGGAGGCCTGTGACCAGTGGAGTGCCACAAGGATTGGTGCTGGGTTCACTGTTTTCGTCATTTATATAAATGGTTTGGATGTAAATATAGGAGGTATAAATGAGTAAGTTTGCAGATGAGACCAATATTGGAGCTGTAGTGGACAGCGAAGAAAGTTACCTCAGCGCAATGGGCCAAATGGACCGTTGGCTAAGGAGTGGCAGATGGAGTTTAATTTAGATAGGCAAATCTTAGCAGGACTTATACAGTTAATGGTAAGGTCCTGAGGAGTGTTGCTGAATAGAGACCTTGGAGTACAGGTTCATAGTTCCTTGAAAGTGGAGTTGCAGGTAGATAGGATAGTGAAGATGTCTTGTATGCTTTCGTTTATTGGTCAGAGCGTTGAGTATGGGAGATTATATTGTGGCTATACGTAACATTGGTTAGACCAGTGTACAGTTCTGGTCTCCTTCCTATTGGAAAAATGTTGTGAAACTTGAAAGGGTTCAGAAAAGATTTACAAGGATGTTGCCAGGGTTGAAGGATTTGAACTTTAGGCAGAGACTGAATAGACTGTGGCTATTTTCCTTGGAGCATATATGAAGTATGCAATACTCTAGCTGTGGCCAAAGTAAAGTTCCAAGATTATCTCCTAGCTCTTCTAACCCATGCCATGACAGAAAAAGGCAAGTATCCCGTATGCCTTCTGTTCTGTCCACTTTTAGGGATCTGTTGACAAGCAGCACAAGATCCTGTTTTATTTTTTAAAAATCTGCCTTACCACAATCCAAAACCTTTTTTTAAGCAAATCATCTTGGTCCTTTTTTCAAACTTAAAACATATGGCCGGGGGGTGGGAACCTGAGCTGTATGCCGGAGGTGAGAGTTGATGCAGATCAGGCAATCGCATCTAGTGGGAAGGATTTTCCTGGGAAGGAACCAAGGGATCATTTAAAGTGTGTTTGCTTTAACGCAAGGAGTATCAGGAATAAAAGTGATGAACTTAGAGCATGGATCAGTACCTGGTGCTATGATGTTGTGGCCATAACAGAGACATGGGTTTCTCAGGGGCAGGAATGGTTGCTGGATGTTCCAGGGTTTAGAGCATTTAAAAAGAATAGAGAGGGGGGGAAAAAAGAGGAGGGGGTGTAGCACTACGAATCAGAGAGGGTATCACAGCTACAGAAGCTTCCATTGTCAAGGAAGATCTGCCAACCGAGTCAGTATGGGTGGAAATTAGGAACAGCAAGGGAACAGTCACCTCGTTAGGGGTTTACTACAGGCCCCCCCCCAATAGCAGCAGGGAGATGGAAGAAAGCAAAGGTCAGCAGATTGACAAGTCGCCAGGCCCGGACCAGATTTGTCCTCGGCTGCTTTGGGAAACGAGAAATGCAATTGCTTCGCCAATTATGAAGATCTTTGCATCCTCACTCTCCACTGGAGTTGTACCTGAGGAATGGAGAGAGACAAATGTAATTCCTCTCTTCAAGAAAGGAAATAGGGAAATCCCCGGCAATTACAGACTAGTCAGCTTCATGTCTGTCGTCTGTAAGTTGTTAGAAAGGATTCGGAGGGATAGGATTTACGACCATCTGGAAGAGCATGGCTTGATTAAATGCAGTCAACACGGCTTTGTGAGGGGCAGGTCATGCCTCACAAACCTTATCGAGTTCTTTGAGGATGTGACTAGAAAAGTTGATGAGAGTCGAGCTATGGATGTGGTGTATATGGACTTCAGCAAGGCGTTTGATAAGGTTCCCCATGGTAGGCTCATTCAGAAGGTCAGGAGGAATGGGATACAGGGGAACTTAGCTGTCTGGATACAGAATTGGCTGGCCAACAGAAGACATCGAGTGGTAGAAGGAAAATATTCTGCATGGAAGTCTGTGGTGAGTGGTGTTCCACAGGGCTCTGTCCTTGGGCCTCTACTGTTTGTAATTTTTATTAATGACTTGGATGAGGGGATTGAAGGATGGGTCAGCCAGTTTGCAGATGACACAAAGGTTGGAGGTGTCATTGACAGTATAGGCTGCAGCGAGATATTGACAGGATGCAGAGATGGGCTGAGAGGTGGCAGATGGAGTTCAACCTGGATAAATGTGAGGTGATGCATTTTGGAAGGTCGAATTTGAAAGCTGATTACAGGATTAAGGATATGATTCTTGGCAGTGTGGAGGAACAGAGGGATCTTGGTGTGCAGGTACATAGATCCCTTAAAATGGCCACCCAAGTGGACAGGGTTGTTAAGAAAGCATAGTGTTTTGGCTTTCATTAACAGGGGGATTGAGTTTAAGAGTCATGAGATTTTGTTGTAGCTCTATAAAACTTTGGTTAGACCACAATTGGAATACTGCATCCAGTTCTGGTCGCCCTAATATAGGAAAGATGTGGATGCTTTGGAGAGGGTTCAGAGGATGCTGCCTGGACTGGAGGGCTTATCTTATGAAGAGAGGTTGACTGAGCTCGGACTTTTTTTCATTGGAGAAAAGGAGGAGGAGAGGGGACCTAATTGAGGTATACAAGATAATGAGAGGCATAGATAGAGTCAATAGCCAGAGACTATTTCCCAGGGCAGAAATGACTAACACGAGGGGCCATAGTTTTAAGCTGGTTGGAGGAAAGTATAGAAGGGATGTCAGAGGTGGGTTCTTTACACAACATTGAGAGAGCATGGAATGCATTGCCAGCAGCAGTTGTGGAAGCAAGGTCATTGGGGACATTTAAGAGACTACTGGACATGCATATGGTCACAGAAATTTGAGGGTGCATACATGAGGATCAGTGGTCGGCACAACATTTTGGGCTGAAGGGCCTGTTCTGTGCTGTACTGTTCTATGTTCTATGGTGCTGTGGTTGCTATCACTGAAAAAGTCCCTGACCGTTAGTCTTCATTCCCTAGAATTAGGTCCAGTACTTCATTGGCTAATGCAGATCTTCTGTATATGTTTTAAGAAATCTACCCACTGTAAACCTTTATAGTGTGGTTATCCCTTCTTTAGATTTGTGGTGTGCTGCCATTCATTGAGCACTCCTTTGTCACCTCCTCACTCTCCACAGGAGTCGTACCAGAGGATTGAAAGGAATGCTGTTACTCTTTTCAAGAAGGGTAATAGGGAAATCCCTGGCAATTACAGACTGGTCAGTCTTGTGGTCAGCAAAGATTTGAAAAGAATTGAGGGATAGGGTTTATAACTATTTGGCAAAGCATAGTGTGGCAAGGCAGTCAGCATGGCTTTGAGAGAGGCAGGTCATGCCTCAAATCTTATTGAGTTCTTGAAGGAGATGTCAAGACAGGTCGACGATGGTCAAACAGTGGGTGTGGTGTATATGGACTTCAGCAAGAGGTTTGATAAGGTTCCCAATGATAGGCTCATTGATAAAGTCAGAAAGTATAGGATACAGGGAGATTTGGCTATCTGGATTCAGAATTGGCCGGTTAACAGAAGGCAGAGGGTGGTTGTAGATGGAAAATATTCTGCCTGGAGGACAGTGTTGAGTGGGGTCCCGCAGGGCTCTGTTCTTGGGCCTCTGCTCTTTGTAGTTTTTATAAATGACTTGGATGAGGAGATTGAGGGGTGGGTTAGTAAATTTACAGATGATATAAAAGGTTGGAGGTGTCATCGATAGTATAGAGGGCTACTGCGGGCTGCAGCGTGACATAGACAGGATGCAGAGCTGGGCTGAGAAATGGCAGATGGAGTTGAACCTGGATAAGTGCAAAGAGATGCATTTTGGAAGATCAAACTTGAATGCTGAATATCGGATTAAAGACAGGATTCTTGGTAGTGTGGAGGAACAGAGGAATCTGGGTGTGCAAGTACATAGATCCCTCAAAGTTGCACCCACGTGGATAGGGTTGTTAAGAAAGCATATGGTGTTTTGGCTTTCATTAACAGGTGATTGAGTTTATGAGCCATGAGGTTTTGCTGCAGCTCTACAAGTCCCTGTTAAGACCAGACTTGGAATATTTTGTCCAGTTCTGGTCACCCTACTATAGGAAAGATACAGAGGCTTTGGAGAGGGTGTAAAGAAGGTTTACCAGGATGCTGCCTTATGAAGAAAGGTTGAATAAGCTTGGACATTTCTCTCTGGAGAGAAGGAAGAAGAGAGGAGACCTGATCAAGGTGTATAAAATAATGAGTGGAATAGATAGAGTCAATAGCCAGAGACTTTTCCCCAGTACCTTTCTGAATGTCTCCCACTATTCTACTGTTGAGTTCCCCTCAGAGATGTTCCTAATCTATTTTGGCCCAATCCTACCTTATTTTAATAAATTCTGCCTTACCTCGATCTAAAACCCCTTTTATAGACTCTTTTCTTTTTCAAACTTGAAATATATGGTGCTATAGTTGCTTTCATGAAAATACTCCGAGACTGTTAGTCTTCATTCCTTAGAATTAGATTGAGCACGGCACCATCTACATGTGGACATAAAAAATTGCTCTTGCACACATTTCATGAAATCTCCCCTTGTTAAATCCTTTACGCTATTATCCCAACTGATATTAAGACATTGAAATCTCCTGGTTTAAATTACCCTATAATTTTTTACATGCCTGCAATAACATTATAATTTCATGTATCAATCCTCACCCATAACTCATTTCTGTCTTGCCTCAAACTCCTGAGTCTCAGGTTACGCTCGAGACATCACATGACAGAACTCACTGTCTTGATCTTTTCTAAAATTATGCTGTGCTCCTATAGAAAGCTACCACGCTGAACTAGTGTAAACCCCTCCCATCAGCATGATCAAACCCTCCCACAAGGGGTAAATGCCTGAAAGAACACATGTTGGAAATATGAAACTAAAACAGAAATTGCTGGAAAATGTCAGCAGGTGTGGCACCATCCATGGAGAGAAATCAAATTTAACATTGATTCGAGTGACCTTTCTTCAGAACTGATGACAGCTAGGAAAAGAATGGTTATTACAGAGAAGATGGGGGCAGCGGGAGAGGAGAGAATAAATAATAAGTGGAGATAGAGCCCATGGAGAAAGAAAAATAGTTGGACAGACAAAGGGAGTGGTTAAAGGTCAGTCTAGGGGCAATGAATATCTGCTAAGGGGAACTATTAGTGACTGACAATGGGTGTTGTGTGATAACAGGCCATGTGATGCCAAGGCCTGGTGCATGACCGTGAAGGAAAGCATGGTGAAAACTACTCAAGCCCTAAAAATTATTGAACACAATGTGAAGTCGAAGGCTGCAGCGCTCCCGAGCAGAAACCTCGGTGCTTACTTCCAGCTTGCGCTGAGCTCCACTGGACAACTGCAGCAAGCCTGAGATATACACGTTGGCTAGAGAACATGGTGGTACATTGAAGTATGTTGAACAACTAGAAGCTCAGGGTCTTTTCTGCAGAACATAGGTGTTCTGTGAAATGGACACACTGTCTGCACATCATTTCCACCATGTAAAGGAGACCTCATTGAGTAGCGAATACAGTAGACTAGATTGAGTGAAATGCAGGCAAAGTGCTGCTTTGGGTTTTTGATAGCAAGGAGGAAGGAAGCACATGGGCAGGTGTTACACCTATGGTGGTTTGGGGAAGGTGTTAGGAGGCTGTAAGGATGTTAGCAAGTTTTGAGAAGATTTGTGGCTCAGGTTGAGGTTCTGGATGCAAGTTTGCTTGCTGAGCTGGAAGGTTTGTTTTCAGATGATTATGTCACCTACTACGGTGACAAAACAGTGAGCCTCCAGTGAAACTTTTTATTTATGTGTTTAGGTTTTCTTGAATTGGTGATGTCATTTCTCATGATTTTGTCATTTCCTGTTCTTTTTCTCATGGGGTGGTAAATGGGATCCAAGTCAATGTGTTTGTTGATAGAGTTTCAGTTGGAATGCCATGCTTCTAGGACTTCTCGTGTGTATTGCTGTTTGGCTTGTCCTAGGATGGATGTGTTGTCCCAGTCGAAGTGGTGTTCTTCCTCATCTGTATGTAAAGATACTAGTGAGAGTGGGTCATGTCTTTTTGTGGTGAGTTAAATGTATCTTTGAAAGCTTCCCACATATCAAATGTGGACTTCCCTTCAAATAGCTGTGTCCAATCCATATTTCCCAGCTCCTGCCTAATTTTGATGTCATTGGCCTTGACCCAGTTTAGTACTCTTCCCTTAGGACTATTCTCATCTTTGTCTAAGAGTATTCTAAAACTTACAGAATTGTGGTCACTATTCCCCAAGAAATCCCCCACCGCAGCTTCTACCACCTGGCCTGGCCCATTCCCCAGTACCAGGTCCAATATTGTCCCTTCCCTCATTGGGCTATTGACATACTGCTCTAGAAAACTCTCCTGGACGCTTCTTACAAATTCTGCCCCATCCAGACCTCTGCCACTAAGTGTATCACAGTCAATGTTGGGAAAATTAAAATCTCCCATCACACCTTGTTGCCTCTACATCTTTCCATAATTTGTTCTTCTACTCACACTCACTGTTAGGAGGCCTGTAATACAGCCCCAACAATGTAACTGTACCCTTATTTCTTAGCTCAATCTGTAATGCCTCACTGCTCAAGCCGTCCATAGTGTTCTCCTTTCGCAAAGCTGTGATATCATCCCTGACCAGCAATGCAACGCCTCCTCCCCGCAAACATTTACTTCCTTCCCTGTCAAGTCTAAAACATCTATATCCTGGAACATTTAGTTTCCAATCATGTCCTTCCTTCAACCAAGCCTCTGTGATTGCAATAAGGCACCAATCCAAGCCCTAATTCATCTGCCTTCCACACTATACTTCTTGCATTAATGTATATGCATTTTGGGCCACCAGTCCTTTTGTGTTCATCTGCTCTCTGCCTACTCTTCCCCTTATTAATGATATCTTCATTATTCTTACAGTCTCCAGTTTCCACCTCGCTGTCTACTTTCTTCTCTTCTGGTTCCCAGTCCCCTGCCACATTAGTTTAAAACCTTCCCAACAGCAGTAGCAAAAACTCCCTTAAGAACATTGGTTCCAGTCTGGTTCAGATGTAGACCATCCAATTTGTAATAGTCATACCTTCCCAAGAACTGGTCCCAATGTCCAACAAATCTGAACCCTTCCCTCCTACACAATCCTTCAAGCCATGTGTTCATCCTGCCTATTCTTTCATTTCTATGCTGGCTAGCACGTGGCACTGGCAGTAATCCCGAGATCACTACCTTGGAGGTCCTCCTTTTTAACTTCTCTCCTAGGTCCCTGAATTCTGCATTCAGGACCTCATCTACTTTTGTACTCATATCATTGGTGCCTATATGCACCAAGACAACTGGCTGTTCACCCTCCCCTTTCAGAATGCCCTGTAGCCGGTCAGTGACATCCCTGACCAGAGTACCATCTGGGAGTCCCGTTTTCGGCCACAGAACCGCCTATCTACTCCCTTTACAATAGAATCCCCTATGACTATGGCCCTAGGAGTCTTTTTCCCGCCTTTCTGAACAGCAGTGCCTTCCAAGGTGCCATGACCTTGGCAACTGCTGCCCTCTCCTGGTGAGCCATCTCCCCCGACAGTATCCAAAATGGTATACCTGTTTTAGAGGGAGGTGACCACAGAGGACACCTGCACTACCTTCCTACTTTTTTTCTGCCTTTTGGTCACCCATTCACTGTCTCCCTAAGCAATCCTTACCTGCGGTATGACCAGTTCACTAAATGTGCTCTCCATGACCTCCACAGCATCACGGATGCTCCACAATGAGTCCATCCGTAGCTCCAGAACCATTGTGGGATCAAGTAAGAGCTGCAGCTGGACACACTTCTTGCAAATGTAAATGTCAGGAACATCAGCCACGTTCCTGAGCTCCCACATCAAGAGGCACATGCTGACTTTTCTCTAATTGGTATTCTTGCAAATTTTCCTTGAGTACTTGACATAAAGCTTCAACAAAATATATCTTACAGTAATCTGAAGATTGCTTTAGACCTGAGTTATGCTCTAATCTGTTCCCAATAAAGATAATTGCAAAATAATTTGTTGAAAGAATGGCTGAGAGGCAGTGATTTCAATTTATGAGGCACGAGTACAGACATCAGAGTAAGGAGGCATCATTCTTGTGGGTCAGGCTTCACTTAAACCAAGCTAGGACCAGCAGACTGGCAAACCCAATGTGTAGGGTAGATATGGTTTTAAACTGATTGGGGTCCAAAAAGGATTAATTCAAAAAAAGCAGGAAAATAAAAGAAATGTCAAGGCTGAAGGGCAGGCAATGATAAAATATATTAAATAAACAGAATTAGTGAAAGGGACAGAGAGCTTAACAAATGCAACAGAGCATTATAGTGATTAAAGGTGCGATTGTTCTGATGATGCAACCTTCTCTAACAACACTTCTGAGAAGTCTTCCTTTTTCCTCAACTGATTGACCCCTGAATGGTTAACTGGACCTTGAATAGTTTGCAACCCACCACCCATAATTCTGCACTCCCCTCTCTCATATAACCATACTAGCTGGTCCTTAATTTCTACCCCATCCTCCAATAATTCCCCCATCACAAAACTCTTTCTTCCTTCCACAGTCAGCATCCAAAATGATTATTCTTTTTATGACACCAGCGTGGTCCACTCTTCAATCAGCCTGAATAATATACACAGCACATTTTCAACCAATTGTACTCGGCGCAACACCTAGTTTTTACCTAATCTCTCATCAGCCAAGTCCCCAAACATGTCTCTAAGTGAATCAGCAATTTACTTGTCCTTCTTTCAACTTAATGTGCCATATTTGTTGGTCACTGAGGATTTTTCTAGACTGGGGAGCCAAAACACAAACTATGTGCAAGCGTGATCCCAAGCTCCTAAATGCTTGCAATTACAATTCCCCATATTGTCTCTCACTCATTTCTGTCCTTGACCTGCAACAGTATTTCAATGAATCAAGCTTATTTTGAAAGGAGCAGCAGCTCATCATCGGATTAGACATTTTACAGCCACCTGGACTCAATATTTGTCCTTGACAATTTCAGACCAAGAATTCTGCCTCCACTTTGAAGGGCTTTTTTTTTGCCTAATGCTGGTCTGAATTTACTTGTTAATGTTTTTGGATTAAGACATGGCAGTTTATTATTCTGTTATTCACACTCACTTTGGATGAAATTATATTTAAATTTATCACCACTCCCTTTGCTTTTTATTTGATCACATCTTTGTCACATATCTTGCAATCTATCCCAATCCCTTCTATTATTCTCTCCCTCTTTACCTCACCTCAGCCAAAACCTATGATCCAGTATAATTTTACCTTCCTGCAGTTATTAATAATCATGTTCAACTCAAAAAATTTACTTTGTTTCTGTCTTGCCAGAAACACTGCCTCCTCATTGAATATTTTAGCCACATGGCTTTTATTTCAGGTTTTTACTATCTACACTATTAAGGCTTTATGGTAGAAAGAAAGGAACTTAGAACAGAACAAAAATTAATAAAGTATAGAATCAGCTTGAGTGGGGTTAGAAAACAGCAAAAGGCAGAAAACATACTTTTGTATAGAACACAGAGCAACTAAATAAAAGTTTCCACAACTGCCACAATATGAAAACAGTCACAAATCCCATCTATTTTGTTTGCCTTCTAATGCTACTACGAAATGCATTATGTCAAAGCACCATATAAATAGCTACCAAACAAAGCTTAAATCAAATCCAAAAATGACAACTTAAAACTAATAAAATATTCCATTTAACTTGTTTAGAGGGTGAACCTTAGCCATGGGATCTGTACCTGATGTCTTCTCTTCATTATCTGGAACTTCAACAGTCATGGACGCCCTCCCCAGATACTTAGTTGATGGTAGCTTCATTTT
Organism: Chiloscyllium punctatum; assembly: GCF_047496795.1. NCBI lineage: Eukaryota > Metazoa > Chordata > Chondrichthyes > Orectolobiformes > Hemiscylliidae > Chiloscyllium > Chiloscyllium punctatum. The sequence goes on from NC_092779.1 coordinate 39,985,892, forward strand.
CTGGATTAATAAAATATAACTTTGTTAGTCAGACAGCAAAACTGCAAGGCATAAGCTCTGAGCAAATAACATTTCCATTCAACTCCACAAATCAAGTATCAGATATTTTCTCAAATTGAAAATGTATTTGCCCAGAAATACCATTGAGTGTAATTCCCACAGTCCGAGATAACACTACAACATGGAATAGTACTCAAGATCATACAGAATACCCTCCATAATGTTTTTGATTTGGTCAGCAGACTAAGAACACTTTCAGGTAAATTTCTTTCAGAACAGTGGGATGCATTCAAGAATGCAATATGAAAAATGCAGGACCAACATGTCCCAATTAATAAGCTTGGGATCAATCAAATCCTGTCACCTTTTGACATCAACAACATACAACACAAGATTAAAAGAAAAGGGGAGGCTTGAGGCCTATATGAAGAGCTCAAAAAAAGCTACAAGGAGATAATGAAAGCACAGTGACAGGTAAAACAAAGGAAAGTCCTAAATTGTTTTATAGATATATTAAGGATAAACAGATAATAAAGGGAAAGAGTAGGTCCATTAAGGACCACAGCAGTAACTTCTGCATGGAGTCAAAGGATGAAGGGTTCCAAGTGAATACTTTGGGTCAGTGCCAACTAGTGAGTGTGACAACATGGGTACAGAAATCAGACAGAAATCCTGTGAGACAATTAAATAAATTAGCATAGATAGTGAGATTTAAAATGGTTTGGCAGGCTTTAAAAAAGATAAATCCGACAAATTATATCCTAGACCAATAAAGAAAGAAAACAGCAGGGGCACTTGCAAAAATGTTCAAGTCCTCTCGGGCCTCAGGAGAGATGTCAAAGGACAGCCAATGTGGCACATCATTCAAGAAGGGAGCAAGGGATAAACCAGGAAGCTACAGACCAGTCAGTCAGTCTAAACTCAAACGTGAGGAAACTTTTGACAGCAATTCTGAGCAACAGGATTAATTTGCATTTGGAGGCGCAAAAATTAATCAAGAGTAGTCAGCATGGTTTTAATGAAGGGAGGTCATGTCTGACCAAATGATTGAATTTTTTTGAAGTAGTTAGTACATAGATGATGACAATGCTTTTGATGTAGTCTATTTGGACTTGAGCAAGGCTTTTGATAAAGTCCTACATAGGAGACTGAAAGCAACGGTAAGAGCCCATGGCATCTGAGGAGATTTGGCAAATTCTGAACTGGCAGAGTGGCAGGAAGCAGAGGTGGATGGTCTAGGATGTTTTTCTGATTGGAAGTCGGTGTCCAGTGGGGCCCCTTGTTGTTTATGAAATGACACTTGAATGTGGGAGGGTTAATCATCATGGTGGCAGATGAGACAGAAATTGGTAGGACAGTAAATAAGATAGTGAGGAGAATAGCCTTCGACTACAAGAGGATATAGATGGGCTGATCAATGGCAAGTGGAATTCAATCCAAATAAAATGATGTGATATCTTGTTTGCCCTGCAAAAGTATAAGGGAGTACATGATGAACAGTAGGACCTTGGAAAGCACCAAGGATCAGAGGGGCCTTGGTGCAAATGTACACCAGCCCCTTACAGTATGGATAAAGTGGTTGAGGTGTCATGTCATATACTTGAAGCATAGAGTTTAAGAGTTGGGAGGCTATGCTGGTAAACCACTGGTAGGATGCTTAAAATGTTTTTGAGCCAGCAGATGGATGGCCAGGAGGCTGAACATTCGCAGGAATCATATTTAAATATAATTATGCAATTGCTGATGAAACTGTATAATTATATAAAGCCTGGAAATTTGGCATGATTGTAAAATATCTGACAAACTAAAAAAGCAATGACAGATTAAGATCAGGATGTACACAATAAATGCTTCAATAATGGCAGTAGGCAAAATGGCAGAAAATATTAAGTACTTTGCCTTATACTTCCTAGCAAATGTAGAATGGTAAACTTGACAATGGAAGACAATATGAAGACATTTATGAATTATCTGCTCTCATGTGTCTGGTTCAGATGGATTGCATCAGCTCAAATGAAAATTTATAGAAGTGTTAAAAGAGAAACTATTGCTCATTATAAAAACAAACAGAAAAATTAATCATTGCAGAGAACTGTTATGCAGTTTTTCCAATGGTTCTTCAAAAGTAGCAGGTCAAAGACATTAATGATTGACAAGTGTGAATATAAAACTTTTACTCAAATATCTTCGAGAAAAACATGAACAAAGTATAATAGAAACTTTCACCAAGCGGGACTTGAACAGAGCACTGGAAGTTAGAAGTGTAATGAAATCTTTATCACTTACCAAAAATCTAAATCTAGCTGATATTTATACTCAACTGAAATTTACTGTTTGAATTCTAAGTTTCATCAAAGCATAATGTTTTCATGACTGAACAGATTAATGTAAGGGAACATGCAGAAACCTTTCTCTATGCCATGTAGCAAAGAGGACAAGAGCAAGATGGTGATGTTGAATTTGCATAAGACAAGTATTAGACCTCAGCCCTGTATAGTTCTGAGTACCACATTACAGGAAGGATCTGAACACATGAAAAAGGTGCAAAAACAAGAACACAAACATTTGCAGGGATGAAAAATCTCAGTTAAGTGGATAGATGGAAGAGGCTGGGACTTGTCCTTGGAGACTGGCTGGCTAGGTGGTGATCTGCTTGAGGTTTCCAAAATTATGAGCAGGCTGGATAGTGTAGGTTGGGAGAACTCTTCTTACTCAGAAAAGGACCAAGAACCAGGGGGCATAGATTTAAAGTGATTTTCAAAAAGCAGCAAATGCAATGTGAGAAAAAAAAAATCAGTGAACAATTAGGGCATGCAACGGAAATGTGATGGAGGAAGATTCAATTGAGGCATTAGGTGGATTATTTGTACAGACAAGATATGTAAGGGTATGTGGAAAAAAAATGGGTTTGGCACTTGATCATAAATGCTCATTTTTTGAGCAGGTGCAATAGGCCAAGTGCCTCCTTTTGTACTGTAACACTGCTAGGATTCTGTATTTGAGCAAAGGTGAAGCTTATAAATGCAGGCATGGCAGAGTGACTTAGCAACGAATGAGACGTCAAACAGAGTTCTTGCCAGTAGGTAACAAAGTCACAAAAAGAGGGGAAAGAAGTACCTCTTCACACTTTCGATCTTTCCACTTCCAGGACTATCTACCTACTTACTTGACTATGAGGAAGCAGCAGCTTGCTATTTAGTGAGTGCTTGTTAAGTAGTTAAGGATGGTTCCATTTCCAGAGTAGAAAGGTTAATAAAATATATAAGTGGAGAAAATGTGATATAATTTTTCAGCTAAAATTCAAAAATATTACATGCCAGGTGGAGTGCATACGAGATCTCCTTGGATGTCATTGTGATTTGGCTACTGTCATGGCTACAGTAAGAGTCAACAGCTGATGGAGATTTAGCTCAGAAATCACTGAGCTAGAGACAGAGCTGCCAACTCTGCAACACGTCAGGGAATGAGAAAGTTACCTGGTGTTTTGTACCAGGAGACAGTCACGCTTCTTACGATAGGGTCAGTAAATTATTGTAGCAGTTCAGCCTGGTAAAAATGGACTCAGAAGGCAGAGCTCAAGAGCTTCAGTGTTTGTAATTGCCCGAGAGAACTGAGGATTTTTTTTTGATATCGGTGCATTGCAGTGACTTCTTCCACAAACTTGATGAATCTTGCGTTTAGACATTTTACAGACTTCTGGCCATAACAGAGTTCAACAACTTCAGGTTGGAATTCGGTCTCTTATTTCTTTTTCAAGCTTTTCCTGGACCTTCCCTCCAGTGTGTCTGGTTTTGGTTTCACTTGAACTGACTGATATTCTATTAACAAGTACACTGTATCCCCTCCACTCTACAAACAATACCACTCCCCTTATCTTTTCTCATTCATCTATGGGACATGGGCATCATTAGCTGGCCATCCCTGGAATGCAGTGATGAGTTTCTGTTGCAGTCCACATGCTGTAGGTTAGCCCACAATGCCCTTATGGATGGGAGGCCAGGATATTTCCCAGTCAGGATGGTGGGTGGCGGTATTCCCATGTATCTGCTGCCTTTGTTGTTCTTGGATTAGATTACTTAGTGTGGAAACAGGCCCTTTGGCCCAACAAGTCCACGCCGACTCACCAAAGTGCAACCCACCCAGACCCATTCCCCTACATTTACCCCATCACCTAACACTACGGGCAATTTAGCATGGCCAATTCACCTGACCTGCGCATCTTTGCACTGTGGGAGGAAACCGGAGCACCCGGAGGAAGCCCACGCAGACATGGGGAGAATGTGCAAACTCCACACAGTCAGTCGTCTGAGGCGGGAATTGAACCCAGGTCTCTGGCGCTGAGGCAGCAGTGCTAACCACTGTGCCACCCACAGTGAACTTCTGCACTGCATCTTGTAGATAGTATGCACTGCTGCTACTGAGCATCAGTGGTGGGAGTAGATGCTTATGGATGTGCTACCAATCTAGGAGGCTGTGATGCCCTGGATGGTGTCAAACTGCTTGAGTTTTATTAGAGCTGTCCAAACAAGTGAGGGCCATTCAATCACATTCCAGACTTGCACCTCGCTTTGGGCAGTCAACAGGTGTCACCCACTGCAGTTTTCCTAGCCTCTGACCTGCTTTTGCAGCCAGTTTGTTCAAGTGGGGGAGTCCACTTGAGTTTTTGGTCAATGGTACCCTCAGCCTCGGGATGTTGGTAGTGAGGTTACCATCACTGAATGTTAAGGGGCAGTGGTTAGGTGGTTTCTTATTGGATTTGATCATTGCCTGGTACAAATGTTTTGTGCCACTTGTAAGCCCAAGCCTGAATATTGTCCAGATCTTGCTGCATTGGAACATGAACTATTTTAGTATCTAAGGAGTCATGAAGGATTGTACAATTTTCAGCATCATCGGCAAGCGTCCACATTTCTGACCTTATGATGGAGGAAGGTAATTGTTGAAGTATTGAATCCCTACAGTGTGGAACCAGGCCATTCAGCCCACCGACTTCACTGACCCTGCAAAATGCATCCCACCCAGACCCACTCCTCTCCCCCCCCATCACTGTGACCCTGCATTTCCCATGGCTAATCCATCTAACCTACATATCCCTGGACACTGGAGGCAATTTATCATCAGTAATCTACCTAACCTGCAAATCTTTGGACTAAGGGAGGAAACTGGAGCACCCAGAGTAAATCCAGGCAGACATGGGGAGAATATGCAAATTCCACACAGTCACCCAAGAGTGGAATCAAATCCAAGTTCCCTGGCACTGTAAGGCAGCAGTGCTAACTATTGAGCTACCATGCCACCCCAAAGTAGCTGAAAGTGTCTGGGTCTAGGACATTATCCTAAGGAACTCCTGCAGAGATACCCTGGAGCTGAGATGACTAACCAACAACAATGATCATCTTCCTATGTATCAAGGATGACTCTAACCAACCTTCTGACACCCATTCATTCCAGTTATGCTAGGGCTTCTTGATACCACACGCAAATCAAATGCAGCTTATGTCAAGGGCTCCCCCTCTCACATCACCTCTGGGATTCTTCATTTTGAAGATGTTTGTACCAAGGTAGTAAAAGACATCAGGAGTTGAGTGGCCCTGGAAGAACCCAAATTGGTCATTAGGTTATTGTTGAGCTGGTAACACCTTTGATAACACCTTCCACCACTTTACTGATAATCAAGAGTACACTGATGAAGCAGTAATTGTTTGGGTTGAATTTGTCCTACTTTGTGCACACAGGACATACTTGAGCAATTAGCCACATTGCTGGGTAGCTTCCAGTGTTGTAGCTATTCCAGAACTGCTTGACTAGGGGCATAGCAAGTTCTGGAGTATAAGGCTTCAGTACTATTGTCAAAATATTGTTACATCCCACAGCTTTTAGTGTCCAACACCTCCAGCTGTTTCTTGATATCATACTTTATCAAACTGGCTGAAGACTGCTACGTTATGTTGGAGACCACTGGAGGATGTAGAGATGGATCATCCAATTGGCACTTCTGACTGAATATTACTGCAAACGTTTCAGCTTTATCTTTTACATTGATGTGTTAAGTTCTTCCAACATGGAGGATGGGGATATTTGTGGAGCTTTTTCCTCCAGTGAAGATTATTCAATTGTACACCACTATTCATGACAGGATGTGACAGGGAATACAGAGCTTAGATCCGGTTCATTGGTTGTGGGATTACTTAGCTCTGCCTATCATTTGATGCTTATGCTGTTGACATGCTTTACTAGGTTGACACCTCACTTTCAGGGACACCTGATGCAGTTGCAGATTGAGTTGAAGTACAATTCTTCTGTTGATGGCTCACAATGCCTCATGGTTGTAGAGTCTTGATTTGCTGGATCTCTTCAGAGTCTATCTCACTGAGCATGGTGACAGTGGCACAAAACTAAAATGGAGGGCATTGTCAATTTGAAGGCATAACTTCAGCTGCACAGGGACTGGTTACTCTTTACTGAATATATCAAGAGCAGGTGCAATTGCAACTGATAGTTTGGTAAAGATGATGGGGATCGATCGATTGATTGATTGATTGTCATCACGTGGACTGACATACAAATGAACAATGTCGTTCTGTGTGCATTACAGCCATAGAGAGGGCCAGAGCTGGGGCAAGGCAGATAGAGCAAGCTGTCAATGAGCGTTGGACAGGGAGATCAGTGAGGTTTGGAGCAAGAGCGAGAGACTCACAAGAGGGCAGGTGTTTGGAGAGGGTTGTAGCAATGGGGTTGGGAACAGGTGGTGCGTGCCTGAGAGTACTCGAGCAGGTTGCGGGGGTTTCTTATTTGTGTCTAGCACCATCTTATTTTTGGTAATTACCTCACTTAATCAGATCATGGGTCAGTAAGTCAGCTACTGACATTTTTAATATCCTGCAACAACAGGTTATTCAGCCTGTTAATACAAATGATGTGAGTGGAGTGTTATCTTTTGACGCTCTTAATTACCTATTGCAATTATCTTGCCACCTATAAATTGTGTGCACGCTTCCCTCCATTTTACCTGGAGCAGCAGTGCTCAGAAAGCTTGAGATTTTAAATAAATTATAACCTGGTATCTCATAACTCCACCCAACAGCACCACCTCTTCATCCTCAATAAATGTACTCTTCAACATTAACCCTTTACACAAGTGAGATTTTAGATTTCATACCCATTTGTTCATTTCCTTTAATTTTCTCCTTGAACAAAATACATGTGGTTGGAACCAAGCATAAAATATTTTGCCAGTATTTTACTTAAGCAGTTCATGTCAAACTAGACTGAGCATTTGCAGATCATTCCTTTACAGGCAACTGCAACCTAAGCTGTTCATACTCTGATTTACTGGAGGTCATTGAGTAGCAAGCAAGGCCAAAACTTCCAAATCAATCTTTTATTAACCTGGGTTAGTGGGCGGCACGGTGGCACAGTGGTTAGCACTGCTGCCTCACAGCGCCAGAGACCCAGGTTCAATTCCCGCCTCAGGCGACTGTGTGGAGTTTGCACATTCTCCCCGTGTCTGCGTGGGTTTCCTCCGGGCGCTCCGGTTTCCTCCCACAGTCCAAAGATGTGCAGGTCAGGTGAATTGGCCATGCTGAATTGCCCATAGTGTTAGGTAAGGGGTAGATGTAGATGTAGGGGTATGGGTGGGTTGCGCTTCGGCGGGGCGGTGTGGACTTGTTGGGCTGAAGGGCCTGTTTCCACACTGTAAGTAATCTAATCTAATCTAAACTGTTTTTTTTACTATCAAAACAATTCCTTTTATAACCATACCCCTGAACCCACTGAATCCAAATATAATCATCCAGGCAGTTGAACCCTTGAAGAATGTGGATTACCAATTTTCTTTTTGTTCAGAGTCTAGCTGATGCATTACACACTAATAAACCATGCATGTTGGTACACAATTCGAGAGCGTTGTTAATACAACCCTTGAAAACCAAAATATGCATTCACACTTCAAGAATATTACAGCAGAGCTATCAGACCATACCTCGAATGTGTCTGGAGGAGTTAACAGTGATGTCTCAAATACCAGATTGTTTCCAATTGCAAAATCATCAGCTAGGAAAAAAAACAGTTAAAGCAAAATCAATGTGATTATAATTAAAGAACGCTGAAAGAAACATTAGAGTTTTACAGGCATGTGGCCTTACTGGTCTACAGATTAGGGTGTTCTCATCTTAATTATGATGTTCCCATCTCACTGCAAGTAATAATAGATTGTATCTGATGTTCCTTGATCAATTTTCAAATTCATGTTTTCGAAAAAATTACATTTTGACCAACAGATTGGCACTGCAAAAATCATCTCTATGAAACTAGCAATTAAAAAAAAAAGCACCGTACTGGATTAAAATAAACTTGTATTCAAAATACTAGAGAGAGGAGAATATAGTATTTAAACATTTTGTAAATCTATTCCTTCTCAAATTTACAATATATCAGATTTCACATGGATCGAAGATGGGGAAGACCAGTGGAGAATTGAGGAAAGGGGTACTGTCAATGTTTCTACTGTCAAGAGCATCAAGGATTCTTTAGCCAGAAAAGATCATTGGAACATAACCAACAATATGCTGGATCACAGTCAGATGATGCCCCAAAATATCAACTGTTTAAATTGTACATATTAAAAAACAAACTTGGTACAATTCAGTTACAATTAAACTTGATCAGGATCAGTAAGCTCTTTGTACCTAAAAAGGTAAAACAATTGGAGAAGACTCAAGTGATAAAACTTAATTCCAAAATAAGTGATTAGTGTAACCACATATCAAATTGGGAATCAATCTATTTTACTGATGAAGTGGTTAGATTCTTTGGAGGGTATCTCCTTCCTCGTGAGTGTGTGGATGCCAACTCTAGAGCCTGTTTTGCTGGATCCCATCAAGACTAGTGAATGCAAGTCAACATGTCACTGCATTGAACAATTAAAAATTATTTAGTAAACAAGAGTATACTGGTATGCAACACTTATCTGTGTTCACAATTTGTGGTAGAGATAGAAATCTGTGCAACCAGCTGCAGACTTTTTTCATGTTCAAATCAAACATTTAGAACATAGAACATAGAACAGTACAGCACAGAACAGGCCCTTCAGCCCACAATGTTGTGCCGACCACTGATCCTCATGTATGCACCCTCAAATTTCTGTGACCATATGAATGTCCAGGAGTCTCTTAAATGTCCCCAATGACCCTGCCTCCACAACTGCTGTTGGCAACACATTCCATGCTCTCACAACGCTGTGTAAAGAACCCGCCTCTGACATCCCTTCTATACTTTCCTCCAACCAGCATAAAACTATGACCCCTTGTGTTAGTCATTTCTGCCCTGGGAAATAGTCTCTGGCTATTCAAAAACTTCACTTTCCATTCAATGAATAAAATAATTGAACCATTAGCAAATAAGGTAGCCTAGTGTTATTTATCACATAGACCTAGATTTCATTCGTCCATCACACCCTTCAATATTTATCTCGTACGATCACCCAAAACCAATTGTAATGCCTAAGTCAGCTTCTTTTTGTGCTCATAGATTACACATTTGTATAGAAGAATTCTTCCAACCTCCTCTTGTGTTTCAAGAGCTAAACTAAAAATTGTGGTCTAGTCATCTGTTCACATAGAGATAACTCATTTCCTCAAATTTTAAGAGGTCTTGAAATCCAACTACCTACTGAAGGGAACATATCTAATTTTTCAAGTTTTAGTTTATGACCTTCCAAACTTATCCTAGCATACTTTCAACTTTTTTTTAAACCTAACTAGATTTTCAGGCTCTGTTGTAATAGATCCAGTTTCCTTCTGCTTTACACTACAATCCCAGAGAGGTTCAGCAATATGGAGATTTATTCATTACAGAAATTATGTAGTGAACATACAAAGTTTTGCCTAAGTGCAAGTGTATATCATCTGTTTTATCATTGCCGAGATGAAACACCACATACTTTATTCTCTCATTATCAAAAAACATTTTAAAATCAATTACTTAGGGATAAATTAAAGTGATTACTGAAGAATCTTTCACAAATGAGTTTACTGTACTCTTTGGTTACGTGATATTCATTCAAATATCAAATAATCAAAGAGTTCAGTCATTTTTTGCGTATAAATTTCAGTTATTTTCCACACTCTATGGGTGGCACAGTGGTTAGCACTGCTGCCTCACAGCGCCAGAGACCTGGGTTCAATTCCCACCTCAGGCAGCTGACTGTGTGGAGTTTGCACATTCTCCCCATGTCTGCGTGGGTTTTCTCCAGGTGCTCCGGTTTCCTCCAAAAGGTGCGTAGTGTTAGTTGCTGGGGTAAACAGGGGAATGGGTTTGGGTGGGTTGTGCTTTGGTGGGTCGGTGTGGACCTGTTGGGCCGAAGGGCCTGTTTCCACACTAAGTAATCTAATAGCTCAGAATTAAAACAAACAGACCACCCAGTATTGACCTAAGCACTGGAAACTACAACAGCAGATCAAGCTACATCAGCCCTGTGATGTCTCCTTACTAATAACTGGCCTGGCACAGTCATACTCACTGAATCATACCTTTACAGACAATGTATCAAACACCAAAACCACATCCTTGGTCCTTTCTCCAGAATAGGTATCAGTACTGGCAACAGTGTGGCTTTGTGATAAATAGTGAGAGTTAAGTGAATGTTTTAAATGTAATTTGTGCAAGTTTGATTTTGAGGATTCCAAGTTAATGGAGATTTTTTTTTTCTGTGCCTGAAGTTAATAATTAGTTTGCAAGTATTTCTGTAATCACAATGACTGCTTTCAAAATAGTTTTTGAGGGCTAACTTTAGAATTAATGAGTTTTTGTATGTATTGGTAGGGTTTTAATGACTGAACAAGATAAACAAACTCCAAGTTATAAAGTCAGGAGTTTTTGTAAGCTCCAGGGACAGTTCCAGTACTCATCGCTTATAGAATTTGTTATTTAGTTTTACTTTGAGCAATCCTATGAAGTCCTTAGATGAAGATGGCTGCATAGACCAGTGAATGAGAAGAGAAAGACTGGGGAAACTAGATTAACCTTGAGTGAAAAGTTAGTGTTAGTCTCTGGCAAGAGTGTGTGTTGGCATAAAACCCCAAAGCCTTAAAGGCCAAGTACATTTAAGCACAGGCAGATGAATTGCTCCACGAAAAAGTGACCTATAGTTAAATCTACAAGGCAAAAGTGACTTAAGCATACTGAGCTTTCAGAGACAGGAGCTCTGGTGTGAGTACTGTACGAGTGGTGTTTTGGGTACTATACTAGAAGTGTGTTTTAGGTACATGACTAAAGTTGTTGCTCTGCTTTTCAATTAATGCCAGCATGTTTTGGCATTGATGAGATAATACCATTAAAGTGGATTTAAACATTTGAAATGTTAACAAGTTGAGAAGATTTGTAGCTCAACTTATATCCAGAATTTGAAGTGCATTTAAGTAGACAATTAGTTTATTCTTCTTTTTTTAAGATTACTTACAGTGTGGAAACAGGCCCTTCGGCCCAACAAGTCCACACCGACCCGCCGAAGCGCAATCCACCCAGACCCATTCCCCTACACTTACCCCTTCACCTAACACTATGGACAATTTAGCATGGCCAATTCACCTAACCTGCACATTTTTGGACTGTGGGAGGAAACCCACGCAGACACTGGGAGAATGTGCAAACTCCACAGAGTCAGTCGCCTGAGGCGGGAACTGAACCCGGGTCTCTGGCGCTGTAAGGCAGCAGTGCTAAGCAATGTGCCACCCATATCTTCATATATTAATAAACTTATGCTTGACTGTTAAAAATGCAGTATTGCATGCTTAATGTTTTAGTGAGAGATCACTCTTAAAACCAAAACAAAAAAAGTGACCTGATCGATCAAACCAGTTTTCAATCTGGGATCTGACTAATCTAGTACTTGACTTCATCCTCATCAATTTGTCTGCCACAGGTGCATCTGCCCTTGACAGTACCAGCTGGAAGAATTACCAAATGATCTTGACAGAGACAAAGTCCTGTCCTCTCAATGAGCCCATGGTTGATTATATTGGGCAGTATTACCACTGCGTTATATGGGATAGATTTCACAAAGATTTCGCAATTCAAGTCTAGGCATTCTCAGGGTGCCATGGGCCAGCAACAATAGCATGGTAGTCAACACAAACTCATCGCCTGGCACTTTCTGCACACATCAAGCCAGGAGTTCAACCCTGGTTCATAAAAAGGGGAGGATGACATGTCAGGAGTAGTATGATGCATGACTCAAAATATGGTATCAATCTGGTGAAGCTACAAATAGTACTATTTGCAAATGAAACAGCAAGTAATGGACAGAGCAAAGTGATTCCACAAACAGGTGATCAGATCGAAGCTTTGCAATTCTGCCACATCCAGTCACGAATAGCAGGGACAATTGAACAACTCACTGGATAAGCAGCTCCTTAAATTTCCCTTACTCATTGATGAGGAAAAGCTGAGCACATCAGTGCAAAAGATCAGGCTGAAGCATTTGCAACAGAAGCCTGAAGTGGAATGAACAATCCATCTCAGTCACCTCCACTCACGTCATTCTTTAGCTAATTTGATCCACTCCATGTGATATCAAGAAACTGGTAAAGACACCACAAAGGCTCATGGTCTTAAAATAAAAACCAAAAGAATTGTGGATACTGTAAATCAAACAAACAAATTGCTGAAAAAGCTCAGCAGGTCTGGCAGCATCTGGGTGTTCAAAAATTTCTCAAGTGCACAATTATTTCCAGTTAGTCAATCCAAGAAATAAGGCTCCTCTTTGGAAGATGTATATGATTTCAACCTGAAATGGTCCAGGAATTTAGTTGCAGGTGGCAGGGTTAAAATTGGCTATTGTTAAGTTAGTTTCAAGCTACCAGCTTTCACTTTAACTCAGAATACCTTAGGTTACTTGAGCACAAACTCCTCAGGAAGAGCAATGTTAATTATTTGGTGAATGCAAGAGTAGCAAAGTGGGCTCTACAGCCAGTCAATCCTGTTCCCAACTCAAAGATGACAGTTGATCTTTTCCCTGATGTCCACGCTCCCAGCCCTTTATTCCATTTGGACTCAAGAATTTATTGGAAAATACCAACTTGCTTCGAAATACAGCATTTGAGTGATTTATAAACAAATAAATCAATTTGCCAGAGACTACAATGAAAACTGGAAGGAATGCTGCTCGAAAGGTAAGTACGTTGCACATTGGTATCATGAAGATGATCTTTTGCAAGGCACTGTTCCAATAATCTTGGGGGCCTTCAATATGTAGGTGGACTAGAAAAAGCAGGTAAAAACAATGACTGCAGATGCTGGAAACCAGATTCTGGATTAGTGGTGCTGGAAGAGCAGCATCCAAGGAGCAGCGAAATCGACATTTCGGGCAAAAGCCCTTCATCAGGAATAAAGGCAGTGAGCCTGAAGTGTGGAGAGATAAGCTAGAGGAGGGTGGGGGTGGGGAGAAAGTAGCATAGAATACAATGGGTGAGTGGGGGAGGGGATGAAGGTGATAGGTCAGGGAGGAGAGGGTGGAGTGGATAGGTGGAAAAGGAAATAGGCAGGTAGGACAAGTCATGGGGACAGTGCTGAGCTGGAAGTTTGGAACTAGGGTGAGGTGGGGGAAGGGGAAATGAGGAAGCTGTTGAAGTCCACATTGATGCCCTGGGGTTGAAGTGTTCCAAGGCGGAAGATGAGACGTTCTTCCTCCAGGCGTCTGGTGGTGAGGGAGCAGCGGTGAAGGAGGCCCAGGACCTCCATGTCCTCGGCAGAGTGGGAGGGGGAGTTGAAATGTTGGGCCATGGGGTGGTGCGGATGTCCTGGAGATGTTCCCTAAAGTGCTCTGCTAGGAGGTGCCCAGTCTCCCCAATGTAGAGGAGACTGCATCGGGGGCGACGGATACACTAAGTGATATTAGTGGATGTGCAAGTAAAGCTTTGATGGATGTGGAAGGCTCCTTTATTTGCTAGATCAAGGAAAGGAATTCATGGAACGTCCACAAGATAATTTGCTTTGCAATAGCCTGTGGTAGATCCCACCAGTGAACGTGCATTTTTGGGGATTTGGTGATATGCAATGAGGCAGACTTGATTCGGGAACTGAAAGTGAAGGATCCCCTAGGGGGCAGTGACCATAACATGACAGAAGTCACCCCATATGAGAAGGAGAAGTCTGAATCAGTTCAGATTGTGGTAACCTTTATTCAAATGTAATATCAAGACATGAGAGAGGATCCAGAGTTGATTGGAAGGGAAGTCAGTGGAGCAAAGACATGAATCCCTGGCATAGGAACTGAATAAGTACACTGCATCAGATTTCATACAGTGGAAGACATCAGCAACACACTAGTACTTGAAGATAGTCAAAGGACAGAGGTGACTGGAGTAGCTATCACTAAGAAGGTGCTGCGAAAGACGAAAAGTCTGAAGGTGAATAAAATCACCTGGGCCAGATTGACTACATCCCTGAGTTCTGAAGGAGATAGTTGAGGAAATTATGAAGGCATTGGTGATCTTTCACGAAATTGCTGGAGTGTCAGTGGACTAAAATGACTAATGTAAGACCGTTGTTTAAGGGAGGCAGAAGACAGGAAACTGGAGACCCATTAAAAATCACAAAACACCAGGTTTAATTGGAAGCACTAGCTTTCAGAGCATCGCTCCTTCATCAGTGCTCTGAAAGCTAGTGCTTCCTGTTGCACTATAACCTGGTGTTGTGTGATTTTTAACTTGTACACCCCAGTCCAACAATAGCATCTCCAAATCATGATAGACTGCTTAGCCTGATCTCCGTTGTTAATAAGATTTTAAGAGTCTATTATTAAAGGATGAGATTGTGGACTACATGGATATATTGAGTAAAATAAGATGGATTCAGCAGGCTTCATTAAGGGGAGATCAGACCTGACAAACGTGTTAGAATTCTTTGAGGTAGTACTGAGCAAGTTAGACAAAAGACAGCCAATGGACATGATCTATTTGGATTTCTTAAAATCCTTTAGGAAGGTGCCACAGTGTGGAAACAAGCCACTCGGCCAATCAAGTCCACACCAACCCTCCAAAGACTATCACCTTGCCCAGTCCCTGCAATCATACATTTCTCATGGCTAATCCAGCTAGTCTGCACATTCCTGAACACTATGGGCAACTTAACATGGTCAGTCAACCTAACCTCCACATCCTCTGTCTGTGGGAGGAAACCCATGCAGAAACGGGGAGCATGTGCAAACTACACAGACATCAACTGAGTCGAATCCAGGTCTCTGTGCCGCACATTTACATAATGTATCATTAAATTGATATGTAATCACTGACTGTTCTAAATGCTAATCTTCTACCTGGCTTTGAACGGACTCAAACTCCTTCAAATGATCATTTTTGAATTGGGCTTTCCATTGAAATAATCTCATGCAGTCAGAAACATAGAAGATGGGAGCAGGAGGCGGCTATTTGGCCCTTTGAGCCTGCTCTGCCATTCATTGTAATGATGGCTGATCGTCCAACGCAATAACCTAATCTTGCTATCGCCCCATAACCTTCGGTCCCATTCGTCCCAAGTGCTATATCTAGCCCTCCCTTGAATACATACAATGTTTTGGCATCAACTACTTCCGGTGGTAATGAATTCCACAGGCCCACCACTCTTTGGGGAAAGAAATGTCTCCTCTCCATCCTAAATGGTCCACCCGGATTCCTCAGACTGTGACCCCTAGTTCTGGATGCACCCATCATTGGGAATATGCTCCCTACATCTACCCTGTCTAGTCCTGTCAGAATTTTGTAAGTCTCTCCGAGATCCCCACTCACTTGTCTGAATTCCAACAAAAACAATCCTAACCTAGTCAATCTCTCCTGAAACATCAGTCCTGCCATCCCTGGAATCAGCCTGGTAAACCTTTGCTCAACTCCAAAGAGCAAGAGTATCCTTCCTCAGAAAAAGGAGACAAAAACTGCACATAACATTCAATGTGTGGTCTCACCAAGGCCCCTCATAACTGCAACACATCCATACACCTGTTTTCACATCCGTTGCCACAGAATTTACGTTAGAGGCAAATGCAAAACTTAGAGGTGGCTTTTTTTAAGTGCCACAGACTGGCATCTTGAAATTCTTCTAGAGTTTCTGACATTAACCTGCTGAAACTAAACTAACTAGATCAGATTTAAGCTCTGCAGTCCTTCCACATCCAGATTTCACATTAAATATTATTAAAATGGAGGTAAAGTTGATTACTAAGGGAATTGCAGAGAGTTTAGGTTAAAATCAGATAGTTATCAACTTATTGATTGCTGGAAGAGGCTTGAAGAGCTAAGCAGCCTATTCATTCATATCCAGTTATGAATAGTGGTGGACAATTAAACAAGTAAAACACAATCTGGACTTGGAATTACATTGCTTACTCCTTCGCTGTTGCAGGGTCAAAATCTTCAACCTATCTTAACAGTACGGAGAGTGTTCCTACATCCAAAGGACAGCAATGGTTCAAGAAATAGCTCATTGCCACCATCTCCAGGAGAACTGAGGATGGACAAAAAATGCTGCCCTTCTCTGTGTCCTATGACCAAATTGAAAAACAGGATATTTGATTTACAACCCCACTTCCAGTTCAACGTCAAGTTAAAACCCAAGCCTTTACTACTTTCATAAATTCTCCATGCCAGTTCTTCACTTTCAAAAACACAGACAATTCCCCAAAACATATATTCATCAAAACAAAACATATTAAAATACAAGATGACTGCTATTGAGAACTGGACTGTGTTCAAACAAATTTATTTTCCATTTTAACAATTTCCATCAAATTCCAAAATTTGAGAGTTGGGGTTCTCTCAGGAAAGTCACTTAAAATCTAAAACCAAAAGTCTTACTTTTAATCCTCTTGGCTATCTGTACAGGAACTGGTGTGCGATGTCGATCTGAAAATTCTGGAATAATCTGTCCAGATGGTGTGATTTTTTGATTTTCTTCTTGAGTCTGCAGCTGTGTTTTCTCAGTTACCTTTAGCAAGAAACGCTTTAATCAAATTACATTTCAGAATTACAATTCACTCAGTAAAATTTTTACTAAGTATTTATATCCACATGCTCTAACTACAAACTTATGAATACCATATTTTGCCACGTATCACAGACCCACCACTCTTCACATTTTCCAAAAATCTGATATTTCTTTTTGGCAAAAGCACCAAAAAGGAACTGGCAATAGAGAGTATATTAAACACATACCTCCTCACCCTCCATGACAATATAATATAACTGTATTTAATTGTAGTTGGAGACATAAAACTAATTGTAATCTGTGAAGTAAACAGAAACATTATTCCTCCAAACACCACTGTCCTCTGCTAACATCAAAGCCATTGCCCATGTGGTAATCAACCAAAGTCAGAAAAGAATCCAGAATGTAGTGCAATATGATTGAGTGTATCTTCCTCTCTATCTGATATCCAGTTCAGAATACTGGTAGATGATGATGTTTCTTCGGGAGAGTACAGCCACAGCATTGTAGGGAACTTGGTTTTAAAGCGTCGGGAACAGGTGAATGGTGGGGAAAGAGTGTAGACAGAAAACCAATGATGGAGAGATTCAACATTTAGGAGAACAGCTATCTCTGTGGTCACAGATTTGTTTCCCAGGATGCTGCCAAAGCCAAGGAAATAATTGGGTGTCTGAAGAACATCAGGGAAGGGTGGTTGGGTGAATAGCCAGAGGCTACATCATGTTTTATTTCAGAATGAATGATGCAAGTAAATCGATGCAACAATTCCAACATGAGAAAGGATGGGTAGAAGGTGCAACATTTTGATAAATTAGTATTTTTAAGGAAAGGATGAATAGGTCAAGGAAATAATTTCAAAAGAGAAGGTCAGATTTGGAAATCTGCACTGAAAACAGCTGGATTAGGATATTCAAGCAGTGGAGAGTTTAGAACTACTGTTGCTTTTGAAAAAAAAGGACAGGATTCCCAATTCTATAACCTCAAATGTCAATTAACATATTGGGTCTTTTAAACCAAAAATCCATGTTTGTGCCAACACTGCATAAATTTTGGGAAATAAAAAAAAAGTCAAATTAATGAGTGCCAAGGATGCTTGTTTATACACTAGATCACTTGTTTATGACTAGTGGACAACATACAAACTTTTATTCAAAGAGAACAGTTAGTGATGAATGAGAGCTTGGATTGGTATCAAATTGAATAAAGCTCGAGGATGACTGAGACTTACAAGATATGGGGGTTTATGGGATTGAGGCATAGAGGACAAGGAATGTGAGAGAGTGTGGTAATGGTGAAGTATACAGGCCTAAGGGCTGGTTTTGATTTGTTTTTTACAAAAATAACCCTTTACACAACAGTGGTGCATCAAAGCAGGCTTTCTAGTCAGCCTGCCATCATAACTAGCAACCTGCCACCTTGTTCTGGGGTCATCTGACTGTCTGTTAGTCAGAGAATCCAACTACTCTGCTATGAAAATCATTACATTCATTCAGAAGAAACCTTCCATCAGTCTTGAAGATCAGACAAACAATTCAGTAACAGTGCAAGAATAAAAGATCAATAGCAATAAGTACTTACTATGGAAAGAAAATTTGTCAACAAAGACAAAGAAATGAAAGTGGAGTTGCAAGTAGATAGGATAATGAAGGCGGTGTTTTGTTTTTTTGGTCAGAGTATCAAGTAGAGGAGTTGGGAGGTCATGCTGTGGCTGTACAAGACATTGGCTTTCGGAATACTGTGCAGTTCTGCTCTCCCTCCTATAGGAAGGAAAGATGGTGTGAAACTTGAAAGTGTTCAGAAAAGATGTACCGGGGTTATAGGAGTTGAGCTACAGGGGGAGGCTGAATACGCTGGGGCTGTTTTCCCTGGAGCGTTGGAGGCTGAGGGGTGACCTTGTAGAGGTTTATAAAATCATGAGGGGCATGGATAGGATAAATAGACAAGTATTTTCCCTGGGGTTGGAGGGAATCCAGAACGAGAAGGCAGAGGTTTCAGATGTGAGCAGAAAGATTTAAAAGGGACCTAAGAGTAAGTTTTTCATGCAGAGGGTGGTATGGAATGAACTGCTGGAAGTGGTGGAGGGGGCTGTTACAATTACAACATTTAAAATGGCATCTGTATGGGTGAAACAGCACATGGATCAGTACTACATCTGCAATTATTTACCACCTCTATCACTGATAGAGATAAAGGTGCTGAGAGGAACATGTTAAAAAGAAAATTGAAAATATAAAGCTAAGTGGGACAATAAGTAATGAGGTCACAAAATGGTGTTCTCTTTTTGAGGGATCAACAAGGGAGCATATGGAGTATAATGTGACCAATGGGAAGTTAAGTCTTCGGTAAGGAGAATATAACAGCAACATTTTTTCTAAAAAAGGATGAAATGTTGTGGTTAAAAAAAAAGAGTCAACTGTCCTTATGCAAGACAAGACTTTGATATGCAGGTAACAGCAAGCAGTTAAAGAAGTGGCAAAATGTAAAATTGTCCTTGCACTCAAAATCCTTCTACATTAAAGATTGAAGAAAGGTTTTATAAAGGTTTTGTGCAACTTCCCATTTAGGGCCTTGATAGACGTATGGAAGATCCTAGATGTCCCCCCCCATCCACTGAGAATGCTCTACCACCTCCACAGGTCTGAATAAGGAACCTGAAATCATCCTTCTGACCTCAACCAGGGAACGAGTAAAACCCTCACTGTACCAGCTTTTAAAAGGTGCATTTTACCGTTCTTTGCAGACCAAACCTTCAGACAGTACACGAGGTGCTATCCCATCCAAGTTCTATGCAGTTTTAGCAAAACACCCTTGTCATTTAATTTCTAAATTTCAATATTTATCTGGCCAATTACTTTCTACCTTTGTGCTTAGAATGTCTACTTCTCAATCTTATCTTATCAATGTGTTCCTTTGAAGCCTTTGAGCCCTCTTCACAGTTTACATTTCCATCAAGCTTTACATCATGAACAAACCTGGATTCAGAAGCATTGGTCTCTTTGTCCAAGTCATTTAAATAGATTGTAACTGGCTAAAACCACAGATCCTTGGTGCAACTTGAACATGCCTCAATGAATCTGTCCTTTTGGACTTATGTCAAACAATCCTCCAGACTGAGTTTATGCTAAAGATAGCCAATGAGAAGTGCTCTTTCATATTAATCTTTTGAGTGGCATTTTATTCAATGCCTCTTGGACATAGCATTAGGATAAGTGATCAATTACTTAACACTGAGACAAGGAGGAATTTCTTCAGAGTTTGTTGTCCCAGAGGGCTGGAATATGCAGTTGTTGAGCACATTCTATGTTAAGATAGAGATATTTTTGTATTTGAAAGGAAGCAGTGAACCTGGGGATGAGACACAAAAAAACTGCAGATGCTGGAATCCAAAGTAGACAGGCAGCATCAGCTAGAGGCTGGAAGACCACAGTAAGCCAGGCAGCATCAGGAGATGGAGTAGTCAACATTTCGGGTGTAACCCTTCTTCAGGATTGAGGGTGGTTGTGGGGGATCCGCAGATAAAGGGGGTGGCGAGGGCAGGATGGTGAAGTGGAGACAGGTAGACGGTATGGCCTGGTTCATCAATGGGAGGAGTGAATCCAGTTGGTGGTAGGGAACAATGGTAGGTGGTGGAGGGGCTGGGAAGGGAGTCGGGGGATGGGGAGGGAGGATATTTGAAATTGGAGAACTCAGCGTAGGGTCTGAGCTGTAGGGTCCTCTGACGGGAGATAAGGTGTTGTTCCTCCAATAGGAGCTATGGTTTGTTTTGACAATGGAAGCAGCCAAAGATGGTCAGGTCAGAAAAGGAGTGGTTGGGGGAATTGAAATGGGCGGTGACTGGGAGGTCGGTTGGCCCCTGTGGGCCTGGCTAAGATGCTCGGTGAACTATTTCTTAAGTTTAGGTTGGTATCCTTGATGTAGAGAAGACCACATCAGGACCACCTGATGCAGTAAACAAAGTTGAAAGAGGCAGGTGAATCTCGGTCTCACTTGGAAGGACTGTTTGGGGCCCTGGATAGAGGTGAGGGGGGTGGTGTACTGACAGGTTTTGCATCTTTTCTGGTTGCAGGTGAAGGCACCTGGGGGTTTGATGGTGGAGATGGCGTCAACTAAGGACTGTCCAAGGGAATGACCCTTGCATGGGGAACATGGGGATTAGCAGGAAAGTGGAATTGAGTTTGAAGATTGGGCATGATTTTATTTACATTTTGGGACACTAACTCAAAAGAGCCAAAGTATCTATTTCTAAAGTCATACAATACAGAAATAGACCCTTCAGTCAAAGCCAAATATTTCAAACTAATGAGGTCTACTTTCATATTCTTCACTCAATTCCACACTTTTTTTTACAAAAGATACTTTGAAGAGTGTGAATCGAAGGATAAGTTGAATTTAAAAATTGCAACGTTTTGCATCAATGAGCCATTTTAAGTGTAAGGCCCAGTTCAGCAAAAGGTGAGAGTTTCTGTTCTCCTCTTCATTCGTACGTACGGGTAGATGACCAAAAACGTGGGCATCACTGGCTAGGCCAGCAATTATTACCCAATCCTATTGGTCTTGTAGTTGACGGTGGTGCATGTTGTCATTTTGAACTGCTGCAGCCCTTGGGATGTAGAGACATCCACAGTGCTGTTCGATAAAGATATTCCAGCATCCTGATTAGTGACAGTGAAGTATCAGGAATACACTAGGTCACAAAGGTGTGCGGCTTGGAGGGAGGGGAAGCAGTGGTGCTGTTCACATGCATTCCTCGTCTCTCTGCTTGGTAGAGCTCACAGGCTTGGAACATGCTCTTGGCTTAGTCAATGACAGCAGTACATCATATAGACAGTATACACCCCTGCCACTGTGCATGAGTGGTGAAAGAACAAAATGCTGAATGGGGTGCCCATCAGGTGAGATGCCATGCCCTGAATGTTTCAAGTGGTATTAAAACAACACTCGTCCTGAGAAGCAGAGAGTATTCAGTTATGCTCTTGACTTTTTCTGACAGCTAACAGGCAGGATTTGGGGTTGATCGAGGGATGGGTTCTGTGCGTTGGGGGAGAAGAGGAATGACACCACAGCATCCTTACCTCTGACTTTTTGCATCCACAAGCTAGTCTGGTTCAATTCCTGTTAATGGTAAAATACTAGTGGGGAATTCAGTAATGGTATACTAAATAAACTTCAAATAGCCATGGAGATGACCATTACTTAGCACCTTTGTGGTAGAAATGATATTTGCCACTTGTCAGCCCAAGCCATGGTGGACATAACAGAGACCACTACTTCTCACTCATTGAAGTCACAAATGGTGCTGAACGTTGCACAGTGAACATCTCTACCTTTAAGACAAGAAGGTTATTGATGAAGCCTCTTAAGGTGATATTCCTACAGGCATGTCCCAGGATTGAGATGATTGGCCTCTATTCATCTTCCTTTGTGCTAGATGTGTCTCCAAACCATGGAGTTCTGACCTGAATATAGATTTGCTGGGGCTCCATAATGACATACTTGGTGAAATGTTCCCTTGACATCAAAAGAAAGTAACGCTCACCTCCAGTTCAGCTGTTTTGTCTCTACTCAGACAAAGGCTGCAAAGAGGCCAGGAGGCCCTGCGTGAAAAGGTGAAAGCTGTTTTTTTTTTGATAGTCACAGCAAAATCTAAATAAATATTATGGACGCAGATCACTTGCTCTGTGGTTTGCATGTGGGCAAGTAAACACAAACATAATGGGGGCTGGATCTGTTACTGGGAGAATGAATTATCATCGAACCATTTTTGTTATGGAAGGATTATTCCAACAACTTTTTTTCACTAAAATAAGCCAATTCTAATTCACTCATGGATCATGAGCACCACTGGTTGGGCCAACATTTATTGTTTGTTCCTGGTTGCCCTTGAGAAGGCTGTGGAACTGTTTTGTTGAACCACTGCAATTCATCCCATAACACTTTTCTGGAGGACTCCCAGAATTTGGAGTGTGAGGAAATGGCCATGTACTTCCAAGTCAGGGTGGTGAGTGGTTTGGTGGGGAACTTGCAGATGCTGGTGTTGCACATATCTGCTGTCTTGCCCTTCTAGATGGAGATGGTCATGTATTTGGAAGGTGCCATCTAAGGAACTTTTCTTGCAGCACATCTTGTAGATGGCACCACTGCTGTTACTGAGCACAGTTGTTTTGTCTTGGATGCTTTTGTCAAGCTTCTTGACCGTTTTTGGAATTGCACTCATTCAGGCAAGTGAGGTATATCCCATCACACACCTGCCTTATTGATGACAGATAGGCTTTGAGGAGTCAGGAAGAAAATTGCTTGCTGCAGTATGTTTAGCCTCTGATCTGCTCGTGTAACCACTATGTTTTATGTGGTGAATCAAGTTTCTGTTCAATGGTAATCCCCCAGGATGTGGATAATGGGGGATTCAGAGATAGCAATGCCATTGAATGCCATGGACGATGGTTAGATGGTCATTGCCTAGAATTCGTGTGGCATGAATATTACTTGCCATTTTTTAGCCTGAGCCTGGTTTTGTTCATGTCTTGCTGCATTTGAACATGGAACACTTCAATACCCGAGAAGTCACAAATAATGCCAAATATAACTCCATCAGCAAATACCTCCATTTCTGACTGTACAATAGAGCTTCATTGATGAAGCAGTTGGTAGTTGGGTCGAGAGCACTACCCGATGAGCTCCTGCAGAGATGGCCTACCTCCAACAAACTCAATCATTTTCCTTTGTGCCAGATCATGACATCAACCAAACAGCTCCTCCTCTCCTTCACCCAACTTCCATTGATTGCAATTTTGCTAGGGCTCCTATTTTGCCCGAAACGTCGATTTCGAAGCTACTTGGATGCTGCCTGAACTGCTGTGCTCTTCCAGCACCATTAATCCAGAATCTGATTTCCAGCATCTGCAGTCATTGTTTTTACCTCCTATGGTCAAATGCTGCTTTGATGTCAAGAGCTGTCACTTTCACCTTACTTGAAAAAAACTTAAACACTATAACGTGAATTAGTGTAGCGCAATTAGCAGGAAATTAATTTAGTAATATCTTTTATCTTGTGTTTTAGCCAATGACTGATTGCAGAAAAGTTTAATAATTTATTTACCTTTCTCTGATCCTGCTCATCTTCACTGGATTCAAGAGAGAGTGGCAAAACTTACGTTGAAAATAAAGTGACAAATTAGCAAATGAGTTGGGTTAAAAATCCACTTTGCAAGAAGCATTTGATTAACAAACAAACCTCTTAAGCGAGACGTTTTTCTTTTTTTAGATTTACTGTAGTTTGCGACATTTGGAGTAACCTTAACTTGGGGTTCCAAGATCCAGCTATGTTCAGTGCCCTCACTACTTGAATCTTCCGTGAATAACTTCTTTAGATCACTTCTTCTATGCTGATATTATAAGGTTATTTGTTAATGAGTCAGACTCAAAACATCTCTACATTGCAAAAGAAATTAGCAACATGATGCAATAGTTCACAGTTTAATAACATTAACAAAACCATTGAATCACATTCATGGTAAATCTCAAATTGATGGTACATTTTCAGAGTACAAACCAATGAATAGCTTCACAAACACTGGAAGGATTTAAAATTATGCAAGTTTGAGTCATATTTACAGTCACAGGGTAACAGATGTACAGCACAGAAACAGACCCTTCGGTCCAACTCGTCCATGCTGACCAGATATGGTAAGCTAATAGAGTCCCATTTGCCAGCACTTGGCTCATATCCTTCTAAAACTTTCCTATTCATATACCCATCCAGATGCCTTTTCAATGTTGTAATTGAACCAGCCTCCACTACTTCCTCTGGCAGCTCATTCCATACCACACCACCCTCTGTGCAAAAACATTGCCCCTTAGATCCCTTTTATATCTTTTCCTTCTCACCCTAAACCTATGCCCTCTAGTTCTGGAACTTCCCACTCCATGGAATAGACCTTGTATAATTATCGTATCCATGCCCCTCATGATTTTATAAACCTCTATAAAGGTCACCCCTCAGCCTCCGACGCTCAAGGGTAAACAGCCCCAGTTTATCCCTATAGCTCAACTTCTTTAACCTTGGCAACATTCTTGTAAATCTTTTCTGAACCCTTTCAAGTTTCACAACAGGAAGGAGACCAGAATTGCACGCATCATTCCAGAAGTGGCCTAACCAGTGGCTTGTACAGCTATTTGAAAAATACATGGCTCAGTTCCGCAAGAGGTGCAACTTTCTCTCGCGACATCATTCATTAAATATTTAGGTATACTATTAAATAGAACTATGGACCTGACAGCACAGGAAAAAGGTAAAACCACAGTACTTAGTTTTAAGTATATACAGTATTCAAGATAAATTACATGATTCCATGCTTTCTCCATAAACTCCTACTTTCCTGCTTCAAAGGTGATTTACTATTCGCTTTAGAAAGAATGATTTTTGCTTAGAGAATTTTTAACACACTATGGGAATCAAATAGCCTTCATCCCTCAATAGTGAAAGATCAGTCATCAGTTGACTTGAGGAAATAGCATTTTTCGACCTGAAAATGTTCAGCTCTTTATTTTTATTGGTAAACTCAAATGCCTCCTTGAAACACTGTTTAAACTAAAATTACTACATCCCCTTATGTTTAATGTAAAATATGACTGAGCAAACCTGTCAACTGGCATTGGCTTTGATTAATCTACATTCTGCAATGTCCAATCTTACAGCATGGAAGAAAAAGTGACTTTTTAAACAAAAAATCTAAGCCTCTACATAAAAGCTTTCATAATTGTGCCAGTTTTTACCCCACAGTTCTACAAACAAACAAAACTGAAAGAACTGTGGATGCTGTCAGTCAGAAACAAAAACAGACGATGCTGGGAAAGTTCCACATGTCTGGCAGCATCTGTGAAAAGAAAATTGAGTTAACATTTCAGGTCCTGTGATCCTTAATCAGAACTGATGGAAGCTAAGAAAATGTTGGTTTATATGAAGATAGGGTGGGGGGAGGGAGCCAAAGATAAAGGAACAATGATTGAACAGACCAAGGCATTGATAACAATCTGGCTGGGCAGGTGAATAGCTGGTAATGGAGACTGTTAGCAGCGAGTGTGTAATGACAGACTATGTGATAACAAGGCCTAGTCTGTGGGGTAGGGGGCTGTGTTATGGATGAGTGCATCACTTAAAATGATTGAATTCAATATAGAGGCTGGAGGGCCGCAGGGTCCCCAAGTGTAAGATGAGCTGCTGCTCTTCCAGCTTGTGCCGAGCTTCACCTGAACACTGCAACAAGCCTGATGTTGGCCAGGGAATGGGGTGGTGTGTTGAAGTGGCAGGCAACTGGAAGTGCTGTGCCTTTTTTGCAGATGGATGTTCTGCAAGCAGATCAATCAGCCTATGCTTTATTTCCCCAGCATAGATGAGACCACATTATGAGCAGCAAATGCAGATTACATTTGATTGTAAATGCAGGTAAAGTTCTGCTTCACCTAGAAGGTATGTTAGGGTCCTTGGATACTAAGGATGGAGGTGAAAAATGGGCAGGTGTTATACCTTCAGCAATCGCAGGGGAAGGTGCTGTAGAGGGACCGTTGGGGATGGTAAGGAGGGAAGGTGGTGGCAGAAATGGGTGTTGGGAGTGAAGGAAGAATGGACCATAGTGTCCCAGAGGGAAGGGGAATATGTGTTTGACGGTAGCATCTAGCTGGAGGTGGCAGAAATGACAGATGATCTTTTGGCTGTGGATGCTGGTGGGATGGCAGGTAAGGACAAGTGGAATCCCAAAACTGTTACTGGGGGGAGGAGAAGGGGGAGGGCAGAAGATGGGTCTGACCTAGTGGAGGGCCCATCAACAACGGTGCTGGGGAATCCACGGTTGTGGAAGAAGGGTCTCTTGCCAAAGTTGTACATAGATGATGGACATGCAGAGAATGGAATAGTCTTTACTAGAAACAGGGTGTGAGGATGTATAGTCCAGGTAGCTGTGGGAGTCGATGGGCTTATTGTGGATACTTGTAGCTAATCCATTCCCAGAAATGAAAACAGAATTGTGGAGGAAGAGAACGGAGCAGTCAGAGATATACTAGGTAAAAGTTAGGGTGGGGTGGAAATTGGACGAGAAATTCCTGATGAGGGGGGAATGTAGCACTGATGATATCAGAGAGATACCGAGAGAGAGAGCGCACGAGAGAGACCCTGAGAGTGTGTTGTGGATGGGGGTCGGAATAGGACTGGAACAGGAAATATCCTACATACCCCACAAAGAGCCAAGCATCACTGGGCCCATCTGCATGCTCATAGTCACCTGTGTGACCTGATGAAAATGAAAGGAGTGAAGAGAGTTGTTGTTGAGGGTGCAGAGGAGCTCAGCAAGTGGAGGAAGGTGGCAGTGGGTGGCAACTTTTGAGACAAGGTTGATATCAACTTGCTATGTGTGTTTCATCCATTTTCCAGTTTTAATAGCTTGATTAGAAGCACTGCACTCCCAAATAAAGCTGAAATGTTAAGCATCTTTTGAACAATCATACTTAACATCTGTTTCTTTTGACAGAAAATGTATTTAGATATTACAGAATTAGCAGTTCAAATGCACATAACACCAGGAAACAATGGATTAACAAAAACAATGAACATGGTAACATTGGCAGAAATGTTAGAATGATCACTTTTATTGTATTCAAAATAGATTATGGATTCTTTTGTTAGAATTGGAAAAGATAAACTTTGATTAATGAATGGGGTAAAAGATTGGAAGCTAACAATGTGAGAATGCATGCAGTCCTAAGATCACGAATGCATAGAATATTAGCTGATGGAAATGACCATACCCAAATAAAGAAAAGTGGCACCTGGCCTTGTCCAATCAGAAGTCATGATTCTTTATTGCACTCTAGCAAGTTCTGTTCAGAGCTATATATTGGAATGCTAGCTTTTTAAGAGTTTGTCACTTTTGATTAAAACTATTTTTTTAAATTATTCATTCACATGGAAAGGTCAAGGAATAAATTAGCAATTAAACGTCACGCTGTAGCACTCTCTCAACCAAATAAAAGAGACACCGTGTGGACAGCAATTTCTTGCATCCAGTTGCAATGTTTAGATTAGATTAGATTACTTACAGTGTGGAAACAGGCCCTTCTGCCCAACAAGTCCACACTGACCTGCCGAAGCGCAACCCACCCAGACCCATTCCCCTACATTTACCCCTTCACCTAACACAATGGGCAATTTAGCATGGCCAATTCACCTAACCTGCACATCTTTTTGACTGTGGGAGGAAACCGGAGCACCCGGAGGAAACCCACGCAGTCAGTCACCTGAGGCGGGAATTGAACCCAGGTCTCTGGCGCTGTGAGGCAGCAGTGCTAACCACTGTGCAACTGTGCCGCCCAGACGAGTAGGTTCAAGAGGGGAGACAGTTTTAGGTTGTTTTGTACTGTTCAGATAATGCTTGTCAAGGGTACATTTATTTCATTATCTAGATTTTATTTTGAAGGCTAATTTGGAATTTGAATTTAGTGACTCATGCTATTAGATTAATTTCATTACATTTGTATGCCTGTTGTAAAGATGCTACAGATAACTTTGATTGCACAGGAAATCCTAAAAGTATCAAATCCAGATATTTTAGTGCTTTTCTGCTTATGTTTTGCTTCCAACAGACTTTTATATTCATTAATTTTCCATTGACTTCACAATTAAAACTAAAATTTCCAGGATGACAGACATGGTCATATTTAAGTCATATTTTCTGTAGCATGTTACACTGAGTCAAATGATGTATTATTTCTTTACAAAATGGATTTAGTCATAAAATCAAGTCATTAATTTGTGTTTGATCGATTCGTTTAAAAGGCATCTGGATGGGTATATGAATAGGAAGGGTGAGAGGGATATGGGCCAAGTGCTGGCAAATAGGAATAGATTAGTTTAGAATATCTGGTCAGCATAGACGAGTCAGACCCAAGGGACTGTTTACGTGCTGTAAATCTCTATCACTCCATGACTCAGGATTTTTAAAAAAAAACATGACTTTGGGCGATTGGTACTGTGCTTTATGTATCAGACTATTCAGTATCGTATTGAGAGCAAGTGGCCTTTGTTTTTATATTCCTTTATATATTCAATCATTTTATCAGTTCATATTTTTAAAAGAGGTATATTTTGTGCAAGCTGCACCAGCTAGGTTTACAAAACTAGGAAAATTAGATGCACTAGACATGACCCAGCATCTTGGCACATTGAAGGGTGCTTGGTTTCATTGCCCATTTGGTAGATGGTTTAACTGCAGAATAAGTTTTTCAGAAAGTGCTTTGTCATTTAGTTCATGTTTTTCATTTTAAAATGCTTTATTTTAGTGACAATTCTGTCCACTATTGATGATTGAATAATCCTGCTTTAAAATTATTTTAACTTCAAATTGTAAATGTATCAAATCAGATGTAAGACTTCAAACACATTTTAGATTGTTATTGGACTGCATGGTTTTCACAAATGGAAAATGATAGATGGCTATAATAAAAATAAAGTGCTGTGCATGCTAAAGTTCTGAATCTAAAGAGAAAGTTTAGCGAAATTGCATGTCTGGTAACAGATGTGGAGAGATGCTGGTCAAAGTGAGCCCGCAGTGCATGATTTCTGAATCAATACAATAGTCAAAAAATGCAAAATATGTTGAAGAGTTTGAAAATAAATACTTGTTGCTTCAAATTATGACGATTCAGTGTAGCCCAACTTCCTTTGTCATTTGCATTTACTTTCAAGTTTGCATGCAAAATTTAAAAAACACAATTATGAAAATTAGAATTAAACCAAGAGGATCTCTGACAGATAATAGAATTTGCAAGATATTTTTTAAAAAAGTGTTATTGAACCTTATTTTGCATTTTTCCCCCTCATTTCTCTTATGGATATTTGTTCTATTATTTTGCTACTTCATCTTTTAAATTGACACCTAATTTTAATAGTGTTCCTCCCATTGACGCACACAGCTGTTTCTGGAAACATTAGATTGCTAGTTTCAGTCAGTTTATTTCAGCCTAAAGACAACACTCCAGCCATTGGTCCTGACACAATGCTGACAGAGGGGGGACATCAGTAGCCACACAGGCACAGGCTACCCAGCTACAGAAGGGGATTAAACATGCATCCAGCCTATGCAACTAATAGTAGCCATAATTGAAGTCATTGACTTGAAAATTCTTTGGATTCTGATGTTTTAAAATGTATACTCAGTAACTAGTTACTGTTATGTCAAACATACATTCCACTTATAAGTCAGTAGAAAGCCTATTTTATGTCTTTACTTTAAGCACTAAAATATCTTTGTAGCTGTTAATTTCTGTCTCCTGAAACAGTTTATTTTTGTATTTTGAATGTAATTCTCCAACAGCAAAGCATTTAGCTCGAATTTGTACTGAAGTGGAAATCCAGCAGAATGAGGCCAAGAAGCCTCCTTAATTTTTTAAAAGTCTGTAAAATTGCCATAAGTGACAGTACTGATTGAATATCAGAAAAGAAACAAGCAGATGAATAACTGCCGAAAGTTAAGGACACAGAAAGCATAACCCTGGGCAAGCAGTGAACAGTCTTTCTGTTAGCGGCTGTTCCTCATCAGAGAAGCTTAAGCATTTTGATACTAGCATTCCTGCAATCACTAAATAAAATTTAAGACCTAGTGAAACCGTTCAAAACCTTTTCTGGAAATGTTTTGCTGCCATCATGATTTCTGCTCAGAAGCGTTACAAGGAATAAGACATATAGATCTACAAAACTAAGAGAATGAACTACCCATAAAATAGCAGGTTACAATTCCATTTATGCCTAAAGTCTGGTATTTTTCATGATTGGTTATGCATTGTGAATACTGGATTAGTGGTGCTGGAAGAGCACAGCAGTTCAGGCAGCATCCAACGAGCAGTGAAATCGGCATTTCGGGCAAAAGCCCTTCATCAGGAATAAAGGCAGTGAGCCTGAAGCATGGAGAGATAAGCTAGAGGAGGGTGGGGGTGGGGAGAGAGTAGCATAGAGTACAATGGGTGAGTGGGGGAGGAGATGAAGGTGATAGGTCAAGGAGGAGAGGGTGGAGTGGATAGATGGAAAAGGAGATAGGCAGGTCGGTCAAGTCCGGACAAGTCAAGGAGACAGTGCTGAGCTGGAAGTTTGAAACTAGGATGAGGTGGGGGAAGGGGAAATGAGGAAGCTGTTGAAGTCCACATTGATGCCCTGGGGTTGAAGTGTTCCGAGGCGGCAGATGAGGCGTTCAAGTGATGATGTCACTTCCGCCCCCATCATGGCCACTCCCGGCCCTCACATCATCGCTGATGCCACACTCTCAGTGACCTCCGCCACCCCTACTGCCATGATCACCACCACGTCCGCCCCCAACAGTGCCACTCACCTGCATTCTGCTGACATGCCCCCCACAGACCCCACTGTCACTATCCCCACCCCCCAGAACCCCGCGGGGAACATTATCCCTGCTCATGCCTCCACCCCCATTCCCCCCATCACACCCACTCCAGGTACTGGCTCCGACCCCACTCCCAGCTCCACATCCGCACCAGATCGCAGCTCCCGGCCCTGCCGAGTTTTCACCATCCCCCCAGACCTCCCCCTCACTGAGGGCGAATGATCAGTCCTCAGCAAAGGACTCACCTTCATCCCCCTCTGTCCACGCATCAATGAATTTAATACACGACGTGACGTCGAACAATTCTTCCGTCGCCTCCGCCTCCGAGCTTACTTTCACAATCAGGACTCCCATCCACCTTCCGAGGACCCCTTCGCCCACCTCCAACACACTGCATCCACCTGGACACCCCGTGCTGGCCTATTACCTGCCCTCGACCTCTTCATTTCCAACTGCCGCCGGGACATTAACCGCCTCAACCTGTCGTCCCCCCTCCCCCACTCCAACCTCTCACCCTCACAACGCGCAGCCCTCCAATCCCAACCTCACCATCAAGCCAGCGGATAAAGGGGCGCAGTGGTAGTCTGGCGCACTGACCTCTACACCGCTGAAGCCAAACTCCAACTCGAGGACACCTCTTCCTACTGCCCCCCATCACCAAACCATCATTTCCCAGACTATACAGAACCTCATCACCTCAGGAGGAGATCTCCCACCCACAGCTTCCAACCTCATAGTGCTGGAACCCCGCACTGCCTGGTTCTACCTCCTTCCCAAGATCCACAAGCCTGACCACCCTGGCTGACCCATTGTCTCAGCATACTCCTGCCCACTGAAGACATCTCTACCTACCTCGACACTGTCCTATCCCCCCTAGTCCAGAAACTCCCCACATACATTCGAGACACCACCCACGCCCTCCACCTCCTCCAAGACTTCTGTTTCCCCGGCCCCCAATGCCTCATCTTCACCATGGATATCCAATCCCTCTACACCTCCATCCGCCATGACCGAGGCCTCCAAGCCCTCCGTTTTTTCCTCTCCAGACGTCCCCAACAGTACCCTTCCACTGACACTCATTCGTTTGGCCGAACCGGTCCTCACCCTTAACAATTTCTCCTTTGAATCCTCCCACTTCCTCCAGACCATAGGCGTAGCCATGGGCACATGGACGGGCCCCAGCTATGCCTGTCTCTTTGTTGGCTATGTAGAACTGTTGATCTTCCGTAATTACACCGGCACCACTCCCCACCTCTTCCTCCCGCGAGGAGGTTGAGCAATTCATCAATTTCACCAACACATTCCACTCTGACCTTAAATTTACCTGGACCATCTCTGACACCTCGCTCCCCTTCCTGGACCTCTCCATCTCCATTAGTGACGACCGACTTGACACTGACATTTTTTACAAACCCACTGACTCCCACAGCTACCTGGATTACACCTCTTCCCACCCTATCTCTTGCAAAAATGCCATCCCGTATTCCCAATTTCTCCGCCTCCGCCGTATCTGCTCCCAGGAGGACCAGTTCTACCACAGAACACACCAGATGGCCTCCTTCTTTAGAGACCGCAATTTCCCTTCTCACGTGGTTAAAGATGCCCTCCAATGCATCTTGTCCACATCCCGCACCTCTGCCCTCAAACCCCACCCCTCCAACCAAGGACAGAACACCCCTGGTGCTCACCTTCCACCCTACAAACCTTCGCATCAACCAAATCATCTACCGACATTTCCGCCACCTCCAAAAAGACCCCACCACCAGGGATATATTTCCCTCCCCACCCCTTTCCACCTTCCGCAAAGACCGTTCCCTCCGCGACTACCTGGTCAGGTCCACACCCCCCTACGACCCATCCTCCCATTCTGGCACTTTCCCCTGCCACCGCAGGAACTGTAAAACCTGCGCCCACACCTCCTCCCTCACCTCTATCCAAGGCCCTAAAGGAGCCTTCCACATCCAAAGTTTTACCTACACATCCACTAATATCATTTATTGTATCCGTTGCTCCCGATGTGGTCTCCTCTACATTGGGGAGACTGAGCGCCTCCTAGCGGTGCGCTTTAAGGAACATCTCCGGGACACCCGCACCAATCAACCACACCGCCCCGTGGCCCAACATTTCAACTCCCCCTCCCACTCTGCCGAGGACATGGAGGTCCTGGGCCTCCTTCACCGCCGCTCCCTCACCACCAGACGCCTGGAGGAAGAACGCCTCATCTTCCGCCTCGGAACACTTCAACCCCAGGGCATCAATGTGGACTTCAACAGCTTCCTCATTTCCCCTTCCCCCACCTCATCCTAGTTTCAAACTTCCAGCTCAGTTACTGTCTCCTTGACTTGTCCGACCTGCCTATCTTCTTTTCCACCTATCCACTCCACCCTCTCCTCCTTGACCTATCACCTTCATCTCCTCCCCCACTCACCCATTGTACTCTATGCTACTCTCTCCCCACCCCCACCCTCCTCTAGCTTATCTCTCCATGCTTCAGGCTCACTGCCTTTATTCCTGATGAAGGGCTTTTGCCCGAAACGTTGATTTCGCTGCTCGTTGGATGCTGCCTGAACTGCTGTGCTCTTCCAGCACCACTAATCCAGTATTTGGGTTTCAGCATCTGCATTGTTTTTACCTCTATGCATTGTGAATGGCTAGTCCTACATTCAAAGTTTCTACTTGCAAAACAAATCATCTTTTGTGGAACAAGGGAAAAAAATATAATTTTTTTCAATATTATATATAAAGAAAGTTAAAAAGCACATATCTTTCCTCGAGGAACTTTTTGAAGCAAAAGCAAAGACTACTGTATACTGGCCTTGTACAGCTATGGTCAACAAGAGATGCAGCTGAAAAGGGAACTTAGATGAGCAAGAATTACTAAGAGTGTGCTTTATATGTTCTGTAACATATTCTAAATTTAAACAAACCTATAAGTATAAAAAAGTGATATTATGCTTAGAAAGGGCTATATCACAATAAAGCTTGCAGAGAAATTTTGCACACCCTTTTCTGGGGAAAAGGAACTTAAAATGCCTAAAATAGAAAATATATATAGTTTCATAATTTTCTTCAACTTTTCCCTGAACTCGTGAACAGTAGAGTTAAAAAGCTGTTGTACTATTTCACCTGTAAAAGCTCAACTGCATATAATCTAACTTCTATTTTTCTTTATCCATGGTAGGTAGATAAAATCAGAAACTAGTGCCATTTTTGAGGAATCGCTTACAAATCTATGTCCCATTCTTGCCGTAGGAAACTGGGTTGATTAGATTACTTACAGTGTGGAAACAGGCCCTTCGGCCCAACAAGTCCACACTGCCCCGCCAAAGCATAACCCACCCATACCCCTACATCTACATTTACCCCTTACCTAACACTACGGGCAATTTAGCATGGCCAATTCACCTGGCCTGCACATCTTTGGACTGTGGGAGGAAACCGGAGCACCCGGAGGAAACCCACGCAGACACAGGGAGAACGTGCAAACTCCACACAGTCAGTCGCCTGAGGCGGGAATTGAACCCGGGTCTCAGGCGCTGTGAGGCAGCAGTGCTAACCACTGTGCCACCGTGCCACCCACAAATGCTACTTCGCCTGAACTTGGCTTGCCCTCTACTCTTTAAGGTAAAAACAATGACTGCAGATGCTGGAAACCAGATTCTGGATTAGTGGTGCTGGAAGAGCACAGCAGTTCAGGCAGCATCCAAGGAGCTTCGAAATCGACTTTTCAGGCAAAAGCCCTTCATCAGGAGGGCTTTTGCCCAAAACGTCGAATTCAAAGCTCCTTGGATGCTGCCTGAACTGCTGTGCTCTTCCAGCACCTCTACTCCCTAATCCTATTCCCTCCTCCCACTCT
This sequence comes from Chiloscyllium punctatum, assembly GCF_047496795.1. Classification (NCBI taxonomy): domain Eukaryota; kingdom Metazoa; phylum Chordata; class Chondrichthyes; order Orectolobiformes; family Hemiscylliidae; genus Chiloscyllium; species Chiloscyllium punctatum. Next base: position 40,021,103 of record NC_092779.1, read on the forward strand.
GTAGTGGCACCAAAACTCAAGGGCATAGATTTAAAAAGGACTTCAGGGCCAACATCTTCACACAGAGGGTGGAATGTGTATGGAATGAGCTGCCAGAGGGACTGGTGGAGACTAGTACAATTCCAACATTTAAAAGGCATCTGGATCAGTATATGAAGGGCAGAGAGAGATATGGGCCAAATGCTGGTAAATGGGACTAGATTAATTTAGGGTATCTGGTTGACATGGTTGGGTTGGACCAAAGGATCTGTTTCTTTGCTATGCCTCTCTACGACTGGTCACCTTCCTCAGTATTCCAAATGAGAAAATTGGTTTGAAATGACATTGTACAAGAATCTTCTATCTCAATTAATCTGTGCCCTCATCGTATCCTTGTCTGCTGGTTAACCATTTTTTCATCTTAAGAAATTTCTATTACCGATAAGCTACAATTCCCCTGGAACACTCATTCAAGGAAATGGATACCTGGATGTACCACACTGACTCCAACCATTCAGTTCCAATACTTGAATGGAGTGTGCTAGAAGTTCATATACAGAACAGGATGCACATTCAATGGGTCCTCATTAGTATTCCAAGATAGCCAATCCACCAACTTCTAGATTACTGAGATCCTGACTTTAAACATTCGACATTAGTCTAGACACTTGGACATTGAGGTAGCATGTATAAAATGGGAAATAGATGACAATGCCAACATTCCATAAATAGATAATAAGGAATAAAGAAACCATTAGAAACTGACGTTTAGTAGTAAAATAGTCAAAAAGCAATAGAGAAAAAAAAAATCAGGAAAACTAGGATTGGAAACTATCAAGTGAATCTTAGTAAGGAAAATAAATGAACAATGTAAACAAAAGTTGCCTGTAATTTTGATTTCATTTCTAAATTTCAGATGTGCGTTCTCTGCTAGTGTTATAATTCTGACCTTGTTCTCCTGCATAATTTCCTTCATATTTGTGCTATCTGATCTTATTGACTGAGGCAATATATCCCACTTTTTTCTGTTGCCCTCTCTTATGGTTTCCCCTGATGCTCATCAGACTCAGTTTTCTCCCCTCCCAAGGGCAGAAAAGTGCAATTTTGGAAATAAATTTATCACCAATGCTGCTGTGCTATTTAAACAAAATGTTGCTGCAGATCTGCTGGAATTCTTTTGCAGTGTGTCTCAGTTCTTCAAATTCAGATTCCAGAAGAACCTGCCACTATTTGTGATATTTTCCTGATAGCCACTCCTGATCTCTTGTGGACTTTGCCACCAGCATGGAGTGTTTGAAAAAACGTTGTTTGGAGGTAGTGTTTTGTCACCAATTCTCCTTATCATTGTTTTGGCTTGGGCCTACTGAATGATTAGCAGCAGACGATACAACATAGTAGTGTATTGGGACAATGCTGTGCCTTTAAGAGATTTGTTCTGTCATGTTTCTCTTGCAGAGAGGTGCTGCCACAGTGGAATTGGAAATTCTGCTTCAGAACCAGTCGGTAAACAACTTTGATCTTCAAGTGTTCTTTTTTAAAATAGGCAAAAGCTTACAAAATTATGAGGGGCATGGATAGGGCAAATAAGCAAAGTCTTTTCCCTGGGGTTTGGGAGCCTAGAACTAGAGGGCATAGGTTTAGGGGGAAGAGGGGAAAGATATAAAAGAGACCTACAGGGCAACCTTTTCACACAGACAGTGGTACGTGTGTGGAATGAGCTGCCAGAGGATGCGATGGAGGCTGGTACAATTGCGACATTTAAGAGGCATTTGGATGGGTATATGAATAGGAAGGGTTTGGAGGGATATGGGCCAGGTGCTGGCAGGTGGGACTAGATTGAGTTGGGATATCTGGTCGGCATGGACGGGTTTAACCGAAGGGTCCATTTCTATGCTGTACACTTCTATGACTCTATGACTATAAGTGGGTGGAGTCAGGCTCACTCTGACCCAAGGTTTTAGTTATGCTTTCAGCTGGGGTTTGAAACTGGCTGCTGAAACCGATAGATGAGCTTGCTCTCTGCTGCAGCAAAAATGTTGAGTTCTTTCTCTGCTGCTGGATTATTCCTTTTGGTGTCTCTTTCTCCTGAACTATAAGATATAGTACTTGAAGAAAATCGGTTTTAATGAATTTGTCTTTGTCAAGACAGTGTGTTTATAGAATACTGCTATACTGCTATAACTGATTAGCATTTATATATTTTAATTAAGTATTTCAATACAGTTAAAGTTGTGCCAGTTCTTTCTTTGATGGTATTTTATCTGTGTTATAAGAAGAAAAGCTTAGTAATGGACTAATTGAATCACATCTGGAACGCTGTTTTACACTTGCTTTTAAATAAAGTGAAAAATTAAGTGGAATTGGAATTCAATAAAATCTGGAATAAAAAGAGTCTAATGACAACCATTGTTGATTGGTGAAAAAACCCCCATCTGGTTTACTAATATCCTTAAGGGAAGTAAACAGCCATCCTGACTTGGTCTGTTCTATATGTGATTCCAGACTCAAAGCAGTGTGCTTAACTTTTAATTGCCCTCTGGACAATTAGGGATTGGACACTAAATGGCTAGTGATGCTCTCATCCCATGAATGAATCCTTGTTTACATACAAGTGCACACAAAACATATTTGCTGCTTTCCATACTAAGTTGCCTGATTTCTGCACTGAAATCCACTGGTCAATATTTAAACACTTGATTCTTCTGAATATGGTTATCTAACATGCTAAGTAAATTTACATCACAAACACTCTAAGCAAGTGATCCTTTACTATCTGTTGACAAATAAAAATCAATGTACATGCCTGGTAAGAGCCTGATGGAACTACTATAGTCACTGCATCTTGAATACGATATTACCATCTCTACTTTGTTACTGCGGTCAAACATTTTTGAACTTCTCAAAAACAAAATCAAAATTATTGAATAACTCATCTTTAAAAAGAATTGAACAAAAAGACCTATGGATGCAGGTGTTTAGTTCCTCAACAGTGGCAGGTAGACAGGATGGTGAAAATGACATATGGCATCCTTGTCTTCATTAAGAAGTGCATTGAGTATATGAGTTGGAGGACCACGTTGCAGCTGTACAGGACATTGGAAAGGCCACTTTTGGAGTATTGAATTAAATTTGTGTTTCTGCTTTGATTTGTCAAACTTGTAAATCATTTCTGAAGCCTTTCAAGGATGTTACTGGAATTGGAGGGTTTGTGCTATTGAGAGAGATGTATTTACCCTGGAGCATCGGAGGCCTTATAGAGGTTTATAAAATCAAAAGGGCATGGTTAGCATAAATAGCCAAAAGTCTTTTGCCCAGGTTGTGTTCGGGGGGTGGGGGTGGCGGCGTCCAAATCTAGGGTGCATAGGTTTAAGGAGAGAGGGGAAAAGATTTAAACGGGACCTGAGTGATAACCTTTTCCCAACAGAGGGTAGTGCATGTATGGAATGAGTTGCGAGATGAAGTGGAGGAAGTGGGCACAATTATAACATTTAAAAAAGGCATCTGGACAGGTACATGAACAGGAAGGGTTGAGGAGGATACAAGCCAAGTGCTGGCAAATAGGATCAGCTTAGGCTATCTGGTTGATCAAGAGAGGTTGGACTAAAGGATAGGTTTCCATGCTGTACACCTCGATAACTCTAAATGATTAGAAACACACAAAATAGCAACAGCAGTAGAACATTGGACCCTTCAAGGCTGTTCTGCCATTCAATATGATCATGACTGATCATCCTGTTTCAACTTTCTCCCCATACCCTTTGATCTCTGTAGCCCAAGAAAATAGATAATTTTTCCTTAAAAATCGAGCCATAACTATTTTTGTTTAACCCAAATCTCTTGCACAGTACATTATGCTGACACATTATACTTAAAAGCTATCTGTAATGCATCCTTTTCATAACTGCACATTCACATTAAAGTTCACACATTTCTCACTACAGGCATCAAAATGCCCTAACAAAGAGTATTTTGACAAAGTGTTACAATCTTAGCAACTCAAATTATATTCCAAAATAAATGGAGGCATTATTTTGCACATTATGAAAGCTATTGTAATGTTTTTCTTACCATTTCTCCTCGTCTGCTTATTTTCTTACTTCTAGTTGCAACTTTCCTGAAAATTATGAAAATAGTGCAGGGAAATTTAGCAACCACCAGAATACCGATCATTCACATTATAGTCTTTCCAGCTGCATTCCAAATATCATATCATTACAATCAAGACTATCAAAGTAGACGTGACGGCATTACTGTTGGGAAGTGACCAACTTCTATAAAATGAGAAAAAAAGTTGTGATCCAGGTGATAGGATTTAGGTCAAAAGGTAGCTCTTCAGTGAGAAGAAAACAAATCTACAGATGCTGGAAATCAAACGTAAAACAGAAATTGCGAGAAAACTTCAGACCTGGCAGCATCTGTGGACAGAAAGAACTGGAATTCAAAATGGTCACTAAAAGATAGTAAACAATTTAGATTTACACAGCAATAGTAGGCTAGCACTGCTGCCTCACAGCACCAGGGTCCCAGCTTCGATTCCAGCCTCAGGCGCTTATCTGTGTGGAGTTTGCACGTTCTCCCAGTGTCTGCGTGGGTTTCCTCCGGGTGCTCCGGTTTCCTCCCACAGTCCAAACATGTGCAGGTTAGTGAACTGGCCATGCTAAATTGCCCATAGTGTGAGGTGCATTAGTCAGAGGGAAATGGGTCTGGGTGGATTACTCTTGAGGGGGCTGGTGTGGACTGGTTGGTTCCAATTCCTAATCTAAAAAATAAAATTCCAAAAGACGACTGACTGGCCCCGTAATGTTAATTCCAGTTTGTGTCCACAAATCGTGCCAGACCGGAGTTTTTACAGCAATTTGTTTGCTAGTTCTTTGGTTTCATTGTCCTAGAATGCCACAATATCAGCTTCCTTCTAGATGACAGAACCATTTATTAAATATTACTAAACCTTCACCTGTATAACTCACTCCACTTGTTACACACTCCAAGAAATTTACGTCTAACTGAAAGTCTTTTACAATCTGAAACCTGTGCCCCATTCTCCTTCTGTCTTGTAGTATCCAAAAGCAAAATTTCACACATTCATATCACAGAAACAAGCCATGTAGCCTCAACTGTGTGGGCTATTATTAATATCACACACATTCATATTCCAAATGTACTATTATAATTAACTCAGCCCACAATGCATTTTGTTCTAATTCCCTCCTCCCTTAGTTTGTAATAAGTCTTTCTTTAAATGTGACAAGGCTCAATCCTTAAAATTCACTTGGAAGTGAGCTTTATGATATGTAAATCAAGACCTCCTAAATTTTACTGACTTCTGGATTCATATCTTGTGGACAAAACAAACGTATAGGAGCAAGGTGGCAGTGACCATACACATGGGCTAGATGAGTCAAAGTAGAGTGCTGCAGTGTACATCTGTTAAATTGAATTGGAGAGACATATTCAGCAGTATTCTACAGAGTCTCAGTATTAGGGCTACAGTTTCCAATATGCATTAATGACCTGAACTGGAGTACAGGAGGTTAAAAGTCTACATTTGCTGTTGACATCATTCAAATCTAACAATGAGATTCAGAACAACAAGGTGGTGAAAAGGGTACACATGGTAGATTAAATTTAATGCAGACAAATGAAACTGGATTTTGAAGAGAGGAAAACAGGAATAAAATAAATATGATGCTTAAAGGAAGAGGAGAGTTGGAATTTATGCAAAATTCTTTGTAAAGTTAGCAGGACAAAATTAATAAGGCAGTTGGGCAAAGAAAAACAATTTAGGGAGTTCAAATTTAGTATTGCTGAATAAAACCCAAAGATCTTCTGTAAAAGCTTGCACTCATCAGAGCACATCCAAGCATACCAAATTTCCAAGGGAAAAACAGCGTATATTACATATGGAAATTGTGGCCACTAGTTCCAAGTCAAATCTTAATGGTCGAGCAGTTGCCATGGAAAACACCAGAGATTAACATATCGCCATTTCTTTTGTTTAATTCAGAAAGAAATTTAGATTGCCGCAAAAGCCTCCTTCTCAATTTTTCTACCGAGGTGAGTGATCTAGAAACATAATAGACTTGACGCAAGAGAGTCAGCCAGATGCCAGAACCCACTTTTCACATCAGGTTAGCTAACTTTACTGGACTTTCTTTCAATAACTGAGTTACATACACACAAATTCTTAATGAGCCATGTTATAGATCACACCAAAACTAGTAGCCTAAACCCTAACATCTATCTTCTTTAAAAGGCAAGTAGTTGACACTGTTGCCTCACGGCATCAGGGACCCAGGTTCAACTCTAGCCTCAGGCGATTCTGTGCGGAGTTTACAAACTTTCCCCATGTCTGTGCTCCCATTTCAATCCACAATCCAAAAGATGTGCAGGTCAGGTGAATTGGCCATACTAAATTGTGTTCAGGGATGTGTAGGTTAGGTACATTAGTCAGGGGGAAAATGTAGAGTAATGGATCTGGGAGAGTTACTCTTTGGAGGGTCGGTGCAGACTTGTTGGGCCAAATGATTTTTGGAAAAATATATATTTAGAATAATACCCAACAGATTTTTTTAGAAACAGAAATTAGGTGCAGTAGCAGCTCATTTGGTCTTTCGAGCCTGCATCACCACTTAATATGATCATGCAATTTCAGAATCCCATACCCACTTTCATTTATACTCCTTGATCCCTTTAGCTGCAAGGTCGCGTCAGTTGCCTCTTGAATATATCTAACAAACTGGCCCCCATAGCTATCTCTGGAAGAATTCCATATGTTCACAACTCTGTGGGAAGAAATTCTTTGTCATCTCAGTCTTGAATGTTTTACACTTTATTGTTAGGCTGTGACTCCTAGTTCTGGACTTGGACAACATCAGAAACATGCTTCCTGCATCTAGCCTGTCCAGTCCCATCAGGATTTTGTCTGTTTCTATGAGAATCCCACTCATTCTTCTAAGTTCTAGGGAGTACAAGCCAAGTCGATCCAATATTTCCTCCAAAGGGGTTTGTTTCCATGCTGTACATCTCTATGACTATGTGCAGCCCTGCCTTCCCAGGAGTCCTATGAACCTTCACTGGACTCCAACAACAACTTCCTTAGACCAGGAGGCCAAAACTGCACACAATACTCAGGTGAGGCCTCACCAAAGACCTGCATACCTATAGCAAAACATCCTTACTCCTTAAGTCCAATCTCTTGCTATGAAGGCCAGCATGCCATTAACTTTCCTCACTACCTGCTGCACCTACATGCCCATCTTCATCGACTGTTCCACCATCTTATACAGGTCTCATCGCATCTCACCGTTTATTAAACTGTCACCATTCAGATACTAATCTGCCTTCCTGTTTTTGCCAAAGTGGATAACCTCACATTTATCCATTTGCCAAGTGTTTGTCCAAGTCATCCTGCAGCTTCTTAGCATCCTCACAGCACACACTGCCACCCAGCTTAGGTGTTGTCTGAAAATTTAGAGACATTGCATTCAATTCCTTCATCCAAAACATTAATGTAGAATGTGAACTGCAAGGATCCCAGTAGTGAACCCTGCGGTACCCCCCCTTGTCACTGCCTGCCACTCTAAAAGGGCCCATTTATTCCAACTGTCTGCTTCCTGTTTTATTACTGATGAAGGGTTTCTGCCCAAATTGTCGATTCTACTGCTCTTCTGATGCCACCTGACCTGCTAGTGCTTTTCCCGCACCACACTCTCGACTGGTCTCCAGCATCTGCAGGCCTTACTTTCTTCCTGTCCACCAACAGTTCTCTATCCATGTCAATACATTACTTTTGAATGTAAAAATTTCCTTCACTCTCTGATGAAAAGTATCTGCCTGTATCTTCTGATTAAGTCCAGCCTTGAAATACAAATTTCTTGTCCCATATTCTCAATACGGTCTTTCATCCATGGAAAAAAAGATTATGAATCACATTTCACAACTGTATTGACTTTGCGTTAACAATATATAATCATTGGGTACCATTCGAGTTTGAAACCATCACTGAGTGAGCTCCATTCACTGCAACTCTGATTATATTGTCTTTGAGCATGCTTTCAATGTCTTTTTCAGCCTGTGACCATTTTAGCAGGTTAAGTAGATAAGGATGGTGCTGAATTGGAACAGCATTTCCTATATCTACATCATGTTAGCACTTCCCATGCTAGCCACCAGGATACATGAACACCAACTAGCCACAAAATGACATGGCCCTCTCTCACTAGTATCCTTTACATATAGATGAGGACTGACACCACTTGGACTAGGACAACACATCCATCCTCGGCCAAGCCAAACAGAGACATGCTAGAGAATTCCTAGAAGCATGGCATTCCAATCAGAACTCTGTCAATAAACACATTGACAGACCACATTTACCACCCTCAAAAGAACAGGAAATGACATCAGCAACACAAGGAAACCTAACCACAAATAGAAAGTGGGTTACTTACACCAGTTCTTCACCAGAGGATCACTGATGGTGATGAAACATCTGAAAATGAACCTTCCAGCTGAGAGTGTAAGCTAACACCCAGAATAATAGATTCAACTAAACATCATCACTTCCAATATAATAACATCCCACAAACACACACTTGGCCAAGACAGATTCAGTAAATAGATTCCTCACATGCAACATTTCCCTGGTCTAGCGCGGGGGGGGGGGGGGGGGCAGCCGAAAGACAGAGGGACAGAGTCAGACAGAAGGATGGAGTCAGACATATGGACACAGATGTGCTGTGGGGGCTGAGAAATGTGTAATTGCTTCCATGGCCAACTTCAAAACTAACTCTTGAAAGCTAAACTTGATCAGTGGTCAGGAATAAGGGATTACAACTACAACAGGCAGGTAAAGCTACAGTGCACGCAGGAGCCTTAGTCTTTGCTCATGTAAAACAGGTGAGATTCTTTTGTGTTGTCTGCCTGCAGGGTGGATGAGCAAAATTGACTATGGTAACATGTTACAGAAGTCATTCAAATGGAGAGTGCAAAAATTAATGCAGTAGCAAAAGGGACAGTATAATGAGGGAATTGATGTTGCTCACTGCAGTAAAGGGCAGGAGTTCAGAAAGGCTGTGTTACCTGCACAGCACAAGTGTTCAGAATATTAGGGCAGGAGAGAAAGTTAATGGAAACGAAAGGATCTATCCATTGTGGTCCATGTAGGCACCACTGACATAGGCAAGACAAGGCAAGAGGTTTAACTTAATCAATGAGTAGGCACCCAGGTTAAGAAGAACCTCAAAAGAAAAAGGGATACAAAGCATAAATCTATGAATAGAAATAAAACAATAGAAATAAATAAGAGCATAAGGACAGAGTCATTGGAGATATGGCAGTACAATAGTATTGATTAAGACTTGAATACTGAAACTTACGATATTTTGGAAGTATAGGAAACTAGGAAAAGAAGAAAGAGGATTATCTTATTGAATTATGGTATTAAGATAACAGAAAGAGATAATTCAAGTTCAGAAAACTAGAATGCACATGAAGCAAAAAGTAGAGGTGAGAAATGATAAAAGGCAAAAAAAAACAAAAGTCAGTTTTGGGAGTGGTGTACTGGCCCCATGATATATTTAATCCTACCAGGTGGTTAAAAGGAAGAAATAATCAAAGTATATCTGCAGTACAGATTTGGCCAATTGAGTCTGCACTAACCCTCAGAGTAGAGTAGCCTACTCCTATTAATTTGTGTGTTTGAATGTTCGTAATCAGTAAAATGATTAACTGAGCATAGATTCTCTTTTTTTCAACTTTAAGAATTTCCTTTGAGTACAAGCTAACTGACTTTGGATTATCCCCATGGGTAAACATAACATCACATTTTCCAAACCAGTGAACGGAAATATTCAGGCTCTTAGTCTACATTTGCAACCTCAACAACTTTGGGAAGTAATTTCAGCTTTGAACACGCACTTTATTTAAGCATGAATTTTCACAAAACCAAAAGACACATTTGATCATTTTTCTTCCCTTGTACCCATGCTTTGCTCCATGTTGGTCACGGAGTAATGTTCATACAGGTTGTCTTTCATTGAGGATGGCTGTACTTTGAGCCATTTAAATTAGTCAGATAACATTGGCTGCAGAATCTAGTTTATAAACATTGTGGTATGCCCATTCACTTCCAGGTTTACACTCCAGCATTATTAATCCATTTCTCCTGGAAACATTTCTTCTCCTCATTGAGGGGTTATCAATTCCTGAATCTGCTTTAGTTTCACCGAAATTCCCAGTTACTTCACTCTTATCTTTTTTTTTGCAAAATGCCCCACTCTATCATCATAGTGGCATTATGACGCCTCCTGGGCATTTCTGTGGTTTATTTGATTCAACGACCCAGTAGTTTGGGCAAAGTGAGAATCGGCTGTTATTTCACCCCAGTAGTAACAGGTAAGTGAATGTCTGGGTTCATTAATTCTTTTCACTATTTGAAGAGTAGCTTGGGCACAAATGTGATACTAGTCTTGATTGGACTACTTGCCATACATTCAAGATTATTTCTCCACCCAACAGATGACTATGCTGGATTTGTTCAATCTCTATGAGCCTATTAGAAAGTTTCACCGTCATCTTAGACTTTTTATTTGACTAAGGACAGCGTTGAAATTTTTGTTGAATTCCCTAACCCTCTGTAAAGTGCCCAATATTTTCACTTTGCAAATGAGGATTGTCATCATTCATCACAACATCTGCAACATCAACAACTGAAGTGTGCTTTCAGGCATTCTACGATCTCACTGGTAGGCTAGTCTAATTCCCACTAGTCAGAGAGAAGATAATTACTTCATGCAGGAGCGGAAAGGTCTACTTCGAGCTATTTCCTCGGTCTATCAGTGATGTCACACATCATGAGCAGATATTTGCCTTTATTACATGTGCCCTTTAGCTTGCTATCCATTGCAATCACTGCACTGATCTTGGATTTCATTGATCACATTTAGCCATTAAAACACTGCTCTTGCTTCCATCATATTAGACTCAACATGTGATAGCTTTCATGTATGCACTTCACTGACTTGTAGTACAAAAAGAAAACCCTCTAAGGGAAGGCTCCAGCCTGGGACTTTATCTTTGTGGGCCTAATACTTCTATAACAACTGGTTCAGCCTTGATGCTTTCAGGCAATCAAGGTGATGGAAGTGGTTTATAAGAATTACCCCAAAGACAAAGGGCTTGTCAATATGAGGAAGGATGAAAGGAGATCAGATTGAAACTTATAATACTGAGAGGCCTTGATTGATTGGATGTGGAGATTGGATGAGAGATTAGGATCCCAGGGCAAAGCCTCAGCATGAAGGGATAACATTTTAGAATGAAGCTGAGGATTTCTTCAGTCAAAGGGTGGTGGAACTGTGGAACTTAATGCCATAGAAGGCTGTGGGAACTATGTCATTGACTGTATTTGAGCAAGACAGTCAGTCTCTTGATTAGGAAGGAATCCAGGTTACAAGGTAAAGGCAGGAGAATGGGGTTGAGAAACATAGCAGCCATGAACAATGGCAGAGCACACAAATTCTGCTCCTCTCTTATGGTCTTTCGTTATTACTTTTTATAACTTAAATAGTTCCACCTTGCTGCACTGTTTACTCGATTTAAAGGATGCTTGTCTCTCAGATTCAACATTTCTGCTTGGTAGATGACTTCCAGAGCAAGTCCAGCTGTTGCTTCTCACAGAATTTGGAAGATTGCACACTGTCTAGGCATTCTAACTTTATTTATTAACAGCAGGCAGAACTTACAAATTATACCGAATTTCCCTGGCTTATATTGCAAAGCCAGGCAACACCCCTGAATGAAAGAGCGTTATTTCATTCGCAGTAGTCTGGATGTTGGATGCAAGTTAAATCAGGAGCTGAAATTGGCCTGTCGCAAAGATGTTACTACAGTTGTTATGGGGGATTTTAACATGCAGGTAGACTGGGAGAATCAGGATGGTATTGGACCTCAAGAAAGAGACTTTGTGGAGTGCCTCAGAGATGGATTCTTAGAGCAGCTGGTGCTGGAGCCGACCAGGGAGAAGGCAATTCTGGATTTGGTATTGTGTAATGAACCAGAATTGGTCAGAGACCTCGAAGTGAAGGAGCCATTGGGAAGTAGTGACCATAATACATTAACCTTCAATCTGCAATTTGAGGGGGAGAGGGTACAGTCGGAAGTTAAAGTACTTCTGTTGAATAAAGGGAACTATGGAGCTATGAGAGAAGAGCTGGCCAAAGTTCAATGGTGCAATACCTTAGCAGGGATGACCATGGAGGAACAATGGCGGATATTTCTGGGTATAATGCAGAAGTTGCAGGATCAGTTCATTCCTAAAAGGAAGATCGATCCTAAGAGGAGGCATAGGTGGCCGTGGCTGATGAGGGAAGTTAAGAAACAAAGTTAAAAGAGAAAAAGTATAACATAGCAAAGATAAGTGGGAAAACTGAGGACTGGGAAGCTTTTAAAGATCAACAGAGGATTACTAAGAAGGAAATACGCAGAGGAAAAATGAGGTACGAAGGTAAACTGGCCAATAATATAAAAGAAGGATAGTAAAAGCTTTTTTTAGGTATGTGCAAGGCAAAAAAATGGTTAGGACTAAAATTGGGCCCTTGAAGACAGGAACAGGGGAATATATTACGGGGAACAAAGAAATGGCAGAAGAATTAAATGGGTACTTCAGATCTGTGTTCACTGGGGAAGACACAAGCAATCTCCCTGAGGTAACAGTGGCTGAAGGACCTGAACTTACGGGAATTTATATTTGCGAGGAATTGGTGTTGAAGAGACTGTTAGGTCTGAAGGTTGATAAGTCCCCGGGGCCTGATAGTCTACATCCCATGGTACTGAAGGAGGTGGCTCGGGAAATCGTGGATGCGTTGGTGATTATTTTCCAGAGTTCGATAGATTCGGGGTCGGTTCCTGAGGATTGGAGGATGGCTAATGTTATACCACTTTTTAAGAAAGGTGGGAGAGAGAAAGCAGGAAATTATAGACCAGTTAGTCTGACCTCAGTGGTGGGAAAGATGCTGGAGTCTATTATAAAAGGATGAAATTACGACACCTCTGGATAGTAGTAACAGGATAGGACAGGGTCAGCATGGATTTATGAAGGGGAAATCATGCTTGACTAATCTTCTGGAATTTTTTGAGGATGTAACTCCGAAGATGAATGAGGGAGATCCCGTAGATGTAGTGTACCTGGACTTTCAGAAAGCTTTTGATAAAGTCCCACACAGGAGGTTAGCGAGTAAAATTAGGGTGCATGGTATTGGGGGCAAAGTATTCGATTGGATTGAAAATTGGTTGGCTGATAGGAAACAAAGGTTAGTGATAAACGGCTCCATTTTGGAATGGCAGGCAGTGACCAGTGGGGTGCCGCAGGGGTCTGTGCTGGGACCACAGCTTTTTGCGGTATATGTTAATGATATAGAAGATGGTATCAGCAATAACATTAGCAAATTTACTGACGATACAAAGCTGGGTGGCAGGGTGAAATGTGAGGAGGATGTTAGGAGATTACAGGGTGACCTGGACAAGTTAGGTGAGTGGGCAGATGCTGTTTAATGTGGATAAATGTATGGTGGCAAGAACAGGAAGGCAGATTACTACCTCAATGGAATCAATTTAGGTAAAGGGGCAGTACAGAGAGATCTGGGTGTTCTTGTACACCGGTCAATGAAGGCAAGCATGCAGGTACAGCAGGTAGTGAAGGCGGCTAATAGCATGCTGGCCTTCATAACAAGGGGGATTGAGTATAGAAGCAAAGAGGTGCTTCTGCAGCTGTACAGGGCCCTGGTGAGACCACACCTGGAGTACTGTGTGCAGTTCTGGTCTCCAAATTTGAGGAAAGACATTCTGGCTATTGAGGGAGTGCAGTGTAGGTTCACGAGGTCAATTCCTGGAATGGCGGGATTACCTTACACTGAAAGACTGAAGCGACTGGGCTTGTATACCCTTGAGTTTAGAAGACTGAGAGGGGATCTGATTGAGACATAAGATTAAAGGATTGGACACTCTGGCAGCAGGAAACATGTTTCCGCTGATGGGTGAGTGCCGAACCAGAGGACACAGCTTAAAAATACAGGGTAGACCATTTAGGACAGAGATGAGGAAAACCTTCTTCACCCAGAGAGTGGTGGTTGTGTGAAATGCTCTGCCCCAGAGGGCAGTGGAGGCCCAGTCTCTGGATTTATTTAAGAAAGAGTTAGATAGAGCTCTCAAGGATAGTGGAATCAAGGGTTATGGAGATAAGGCAGGAAGAGGATACTGATTAGGAATGATCAGCCATGATCATATTGAATGGCGGTGCAGGCTCGAAGGGCTGAATGGCCTACTCCTGCACCTATTGTCTATTTGCACATATTTTGGACGAGGTAGAAAGATATGAATGAACCATTGTCATTTTATCCTTCCTGGACAAGTATTGATTAAAAATACGAACCAGCAAAGAAAATAGCCACTCACCTCTTTGCACAGTCTGAGCATAACCGCATTCAAAGTGTGGAAGTAAATGCAACTGGCTGTCTGGGTTGATCCAAGCCCTCTCTCATTGGCATCCTCAAGGCATCATCATACATTAACAGTGGTGTTATCACCAGTATTTGTTTGGCTGTCATGAAGGCTGCTTCTTGTACAGTATCTCAATACCACTGCATCTCCTAATTTGTATAGAGATTCACACTCCGATAGCAAATGAGGTAACAACTTAGCTAGATAATTCATCACACTGACATCATAGCACTGCTTTCACTCTTTTTACTTGCTGCATCCCACTTACAGTTCTCTTTTCGTCAGGGACAAGTCCTTTCACTGTCAGTACATGACCTATGTCCTTGGCTCTCAGTATAAGTATTCCTTTTTGAATTCAATTGTGGGAGTGGGCAATTCTGGTTGGCCAGAATCTATTGCTTGTTTCTATTTGCTCTTGAGAATGTGGTGGTAAGCTGCCACCACTGAACTACTGCTGTCCATGTGATGTAACAGGTCCCACAATTTCCTTGAGGGAATTAAAAGATTTTGACCCAGCAGGAGTGAAGGAATGGCAATGAATTTCTAAGTCAGGATGAGGAGTGGCTTGGAATGCACCATCATCTTTAGGTTTGTATGGAGAGTGCTTTCTCAGTCACTTGAGATTCTGATCATAGTCTGGAACAGTTGCTTTATACAGGTCTTCACATCCATGCATTCATAGCTCATCTACAATAGTTTCTACTTCAGGAAGATCTTATACATCATACAGCCTATGTCTTTCCAATAATCTTTGTTCAAATACTTCTTCATTACTCCCCAACATGTTGTTCATATTTGACTTGGAATGTCACTCATCATAATGTAATGTCTCATGCTATCATATTAGAACACTTCAATTTACAGAATCTTAGCTTCTGCATATGTTGACAGCATTCTTGAGAATATGCTGCCATCTCAGCTTCAGGTAACACCATGATTTTCAGGTCTCAAAACCTCAGGATTCAGCTGGTCATATCATTGTTATCACAGAACAATAATCTCCTTCACCTATGACCTCCAAACATTTGAACACATTGAACCTTTTATTTGTGTTACTTATGAACAAAGCCTTCAAATGTGCTCCTGTTTGGCACCTGTGCTCCTGAGAAGTTTAGGGTGCTAAACAGCTTGTAGCAGCCTTCTCCCAACATTGATAACAGGATTGCTCCCCTTATTTGTCCAGTCTTATTAACTGCTTTAAAAAAAAAAATAGTTTCATCTCATTTTTGTCTTTAATTTCCACACTAGCAAGGAGTATGCAAAATTTATAGCCATTCTGACTCCCAGAATTTCAAAGTTGCATACTATGGCGAGACATTTTGCTTGATTATTTCTTTAAAAAAAAGGAGTCACTTCGTACTTTTGATATCCTATTTCAAGTAAAACACTGAATGGTTGCTACAAGTAAAATTACAGCAAAAACAGTAGATGGTTACATCATTACGGTAAACCAGTCAATTCAGTGTTGAAATTTAATTTTAAAATAAACATCTGTTTAGGCAGAGACTGATCACCAAAAAAGAAAAAAAAAGAGACAGACAGACACTGCCACCCAGCATCAGCAAATTAAACCAGTGTCAGTACACAGATCCTCCTGCAGGGTAATGAAACCAATTCTGGATGTAGGTTTGCCCACTGAGCTGCAAGGTTCATTTTCACATGTTGTCACCATATTGGGTAAACATCTTTAGTGTGCCTCTGAAAGAAACACTGGTGGTGTAGCCCACTTTCTATTTTTATGATTGAGTTTCCTTGGGTTGCTGATATGATTTCCTGTCATTTTTCTCAAGGTTTGGAAAATGGGATCCAAGTGAATGTGTTTGTTGCATCCAACCGGAACTCTATCAACAAACACATTGACTTGGATCCCATTTACCAAACTCTAAGAAAAAGAACAGGAAATGACATCATAATAGGAAATGTAACCACAGGAAAGGACATCACCAACTCAAGGAAACTCAAACATATAAATAGAAGCAGGCTACACCACCAGTGCTTTATCTGGAGGCTCACTGAAGATGTTACCTAGTATGGTGGTGAAACGTCTGAAAATGAACCTTCCAGCTCAGCGAGCAAACCTACATCCAGAACCTCAACCTGAGCTACAAATCTTCTCAAAACTCGCTATTGAAACTAGTACACAGACCCTCCTGCAGGGTAATGGCAAATGTCAACAAACTTTACCGATGATTCCTTTCAATTTTTCTGCACATTTCTGCTAAATGGATTAATACGTTTACATAAAAGTATGAATAGACACATTTATTACAATAATGCCTTTTTTCGTAACATTTCAGATTCAGAAGGCAGTGTTTTCTGAATTCCTCAATCCTTTACACCTAACTGCATTATTTTTGAATAAAAATATCAAGTCAAATAGTTTAGCATGCCTGGCAGCATCTGTCATTACATTTTATCAGAACTGTTTTGACTGAATGGTCAAGACCTGAAATATGAACTATGCTTTCCACAGGTCCTGCCAGAACCAAGCAGTTTCAGCATTTTCTATTTTTATTTTGGATTCAAGGCATCTGCAAATGTTCTCATTATTCTAAAGATCACTAATAGAAGGACACTGCAAGCTGGAAGAATCTCTAAACAACAATTCTATAGTACTCTCATGGGAGAGGTGATGATGATCTAGTGGTAATTAGATTGAGTATACCAGCAATTCCTATATTTCATGAACAAAAATAAAACTGCACAGGATTATGGTGTTTGTTCCTTTACTTCCAACCCACTCCTCAAATTGTTCAAATAGCATCAAAGAATAGTCAGCGACTTACGGATTGCGGTCTTCATCAAAAGACAGTCTTTTCCTTCCAGGAATTCTCCTTTTGGCTTCAGTAACCTGTAATTAGATTAAAAATTGAAACATCTTAAGATTTGATAGCATCTGAAACATTGAAATGGTGATGCTGCAGGTTGGCATACTTCCCTTCATCATAACATGGTCTAAAGTTAAAATAATCATTAAGCCTTGAATGCAAGATTACTGATTGATATTTTCTTTCAAACAGGAAACAGAATCATAGAATCCCTTCAGCACAGAAGCAGCTATTTGGCCAGAGTCTGCACTGACCCTCCCAAGAGCTATCTATCCCTGTAACTGCAAATTTGCCCTGGCTAATTCACCTAGCCTGTATTCAGGATCCAATTTATGGACAATCCACTTAATCTGCACATTTTTGGATTGTGAAAGGAAAGTGGAGTACCCAGCACAAACTAATGAGCAACCTCGACACTCAGTACCCCAACACTGGGATCAAGCCCTGACATAGATAGCAGTGCTAACCACTATGCCCCTAAAATAGTTTCACCAGAAATTACAGGGTACAACATCAGGTACCAAAAGGTGAAGGAAAATGTGCAGCTATTTTGAAAGCTAGATCTTACATCAGAGACCCAATAACTCATTATAGACATCGAAACTGCACTGCTGAAAGTGATAGTAAGTGGAGTTAGTGTTTGTACAGTACTTGATTGCAATAATTCAATTTACCCCGTTTCCCCCCCCCAATCGAGATTGGTAAATATTGACTAATTTGCTCAATCTTTGGAAGCTTCTTCATTTATAGTTTTAAATTGGCAACCTGGAGTTGAAGATGAAACAATTAGAGGACAAAAGTGCTGTATAAATTTTTTGCCCCTTTATATTGGTCATCCTTTGACTTGTCCAATTTTTTTTAGTATGTTGGTCTACAGAAAATACAAAGCCAAAGAAAATCTACTTCAAGTAAACCAAAAGGGATTCACATTGGAAATTCTCATCTCTATTAAATGTTTTTCCTCTGTCCAGGTTTTAACGATTGCAGTTGGTCTCAATCTGGAGCAAGATTTGCTTCATGAAAGCCAACTCTTCAAATTGGAGAATTGTCAGGCTAGATTTTCAGGGAGACAAAGAATTTCACCTTGAAACAATACTTCTACCCTTTTGTTAACCACTTGCCATGGCAAAGTTCATAAGAGAGAGCTTGTTTTGGAAATCTGGTATCTGGCACATGAATAATGTAGCCTAGCCAATACTGCACTGCAACTAGTGCCTTAATACCAAAGATTTCTAGTAAGTGCATACATTCAGAGTTAACATCATATCAGAGTAAAACATTCAAAATCGCAATACAACTGCATCAGGTTAAAGAAAAAAACAGCTGTGAAAAGGAAATGAGAAAAACTTGCAAGGGATATCAAATATAATACTAAACACTTTCTACATGTAGGAGGAGAAGAATCATGGGCTAAAAGAAAAATAAAAGAATTGCAGATACTGGCATTCTGAAATAAAAACATTCTAGTGAAACTCAGGTCTGGCAACGTCTGTTAGGAGAAAGCAGAGTAATGTTGAGAGTCTGGTTCTGTTCATCAGAATGGATAGCATCTCAATAAAAATTGTATTTATGCTGAAGACAAATATTTTTCTTTGGGGGGGGGGGGGGGTGGGAGTGGGGGGAAAGAGTGGTGTTGAAAACAGGACAGGTGGAAGAAAAAAAGAAAAAGAGGTGAAGATGGAGCCTAGACACAGACAGAAACATAAATGGTAGGCAGAGAACAGAATTAAATCGATAGTGGGCCAAGACGGAAGAATCACGGAATAAGTGATAATGAGCACTAAGAGGAGCAGCAAATAGGTAGGCTGTTCTAAAACCAACCCATGATCAAAACATGACCAAACACACTGAAGGTAGATAGAAAACATGTAAGGTTGGAATCATATGGTAAAGGTTTTAAACTTGATGTCAAGTCCTCAATGACCCCAAGGATAAAATGAGGTTTGAGCTTGAACAAAGGCTTGCCAGGACATTACATCAGGCCTGTGACAGAAATGTTGGTGTCGGAACAAGGTGCTGTGTTGAAATGACAGGCAAATGGAAGTTCAGTTATTTTATCAATCAAAATGGAGTGTTTTGCAAAGCGCACAGTCGGCATTCCATCTCCCCAATATACAAGAGACCACACACTGAACAACAAATACAGCAGAATAAATTGAATAAAGTACAGGTAAATTGCTGCCTCACCTGAAAGGTATTTCTGGGGCCTTAGTGAGGAGGGAGAAGATAAACTGGTAGGTGTTACATGTTCTATAAATACATGGGAAAGTGCCATGGGGGTGAGGGGACTGTTGGGAATAGAGGAGTGAGCAAAGGTATCATGGGTTAAATGTAATGTGGGCCCTTTAAAAAGGACAATTACAAATCCAGAAACTAAAAGGAACTGCAGATGCTGTAAATCAGAAACACAAAACAGAAATAGCTGGAAAAACTCAGCATTTGTAGAGAGAACTCAGTTAACATTCCAGGTGGAGTGACTCTTCCTCAGGACCGAAAATAGGGTAGACGTTATATCTGAAATTGTTGACGTCCATGACTACTCCAGAAGGCTGCAAATGGCCTTCTCAAAATAAGAGATGCTGTCCTGCAAACCTATGCTGAGCTCACTAAAACACTGGAAGCCGAAGACCAAATGGGAACGGACTGAATTAAAACAACTGAAGATAGACAAGCACGGCACCTGGGTTGAAGTCCTTTGCAAAGTCATTATCTATTTTGGGGAGGGAGTAGAGTAAACTGAAAGTATCATATACTGCTGTTACATCTGGAATTACTTTACAAGGGCCTAGTGAAAAGGTGGTAAAAGAGGTATTGCATTTCTGTACCATATGGGAAGGCTAAGCCAGAGGGCATGCTGTTCTAGCAGAACAGATTACATACAGATCATAGAACAGTACAGGCCCTTCAGCCCTTGATGTCGTACCAGCCTTTTATCATACTAAGATCAAACTAACCGACATATCCTTCATTTTACTATAACTCATGTGCCTATTCAAGAGTCACTTAAATGTCCCTAAAATGTATCTGACTCCACTTCCACTGCCAGCAGTGCATTCCACGCACTCACCACTCTGTATAAAGGACCTACCTCTCACATCTCCCTTAAACCTTCCGCCAATCACCTTAAAATTATGCCCCCTCATGAAAACCATTTCTGCCCTGGGTAAAAGGCTGGCTATCCATTCTATCTATACCTCTCATTACCTTCTATACCTCTGTCAAGTTCTCTCTCATTCTCCTTCGCTCCAATGAGAAAACCATAGATCAGTCAAAATTTCTTAAGATACGTCCTCCAGTCCAGGCAGCATCCTGGTAAATCTCCTCTATGCCCAGTCTTTCCTATAATGAGGCAACCAAAACTGAACACAATACTCCAGTGTTGTCCAACCAGGGCTCTATGGAGCTGCAGCATAGCCTTGGCTTTTGAACTCAATCATCCTGCTAATGAAAGCCACACACCATATGCCTTCCTAACAACCCTATCACCGTGGGTGTCAACTTTCAGGGATCTATGGATGTGGACCTGCTGTCCCTCCATACTGCCAAGAATCCTGCTTTTAATCCGGTATTCAAATTCGACCTTCCAAAGTGAATCACTTCACATTTTCCATATTGAGTTCCATCTGCCACTTATCAGCCCAGTTTTGCATCCTGTCAATGTCCTGTTGCAACCTATAACAGCCTTCCACATGATCCACAACTCCACTAACCATCATGTCATCGGCAAATTTATTAACCCACACTTTCACTTCCTCATCCAAGTCATTTATAAAGATCGCAAAGAGCAGAGGTCCCAGAACAGATTCCGACAGAACACCACTGTTTGCTGAGCTCCACGTTGAATACTTTCCATCTACTATCACCCTCTGTCTTTTATAGGCCAGCCAATTTTGTATCTAGACAGCCAAATTGCCCTGTATCTCTTGCCTCCTTACTTTCTGAATGAGCCTACGAATGGGGACCTTATCAAATGCCTTGCTAAAATCCATGTACATCACATCCACTGCTCAACTTCAATGTGTTTTGTCACACCCTCAAAGAATTCAATAAGGCTTGTGAGGCATGACATGTTCCTCACAAAGCCATGCTGACTATCTCTAATCAAACTACACTTTTCAAAATAATGATAAACCTGGTCTCAGAATCGTCCCAATGATTTGCACACCACAGACTTGACTGGCATGCAATTCCCAGGATTATCCCTATTCCTTTTCTTTAACAAGGGAATAAGATTTTCCACCCTCCAATCATCTGGGTCTACTCCAGTGGAGAGTGAGGATGCAAAGATCATCACCAAAGGTACAGCAATCTCTTCCCTCGCTTCCCGTAGCAACCTTAGGCATACCCAGTCTGGTCCAGGGAATTCATCTAACTTATATTTTCAAATTTTTCAGCATATCCTCCTCCTGATTATCAACCCATTTGAGCACATCAGCCTGCTTTATGTTGTCCTCACATACGTCAAGATTCCTCCTAGTAGTGAATGTTGAAGCAAAGAATTAATTAGGGACCTCCCCTACTTCTACAGACTCTGGGCACAAGTTCCTTCCACTTACTCTGATCAGCCCTACCCTCAAAGATTATGGCGTTACAGAGGAATGGCCCCTTCAAAAGGGG
Organism: Chiloscyllium punctatum; assembly: GCF_047496795.1. Classification (NCBI taxonomy): domain Eukaryota; kingdom Metazoa; phylum Chordata; class Chondrichthyes; order Orectolobiformes; family Hemiscylliidae; genus Chiloscyllium; species Chiloscyllium punctatum. The sequence continues at coordinate 40,043,023 of NC_092779.1, forward strand.
CTGAAAAGGGGAGGTGGAGGGAAGTTTCATGGGGATTGCACACAGGAAGATGCGGAAATGTCAAAAAAAAAATTCCATTAAAAACTGTCAAGGCTGGTGCTATTGAAGGCAAAGAGAGCAATTCTATTGTAATTCTCTGAGAGAAGGAGAAGACAAGACGACGACAGAAAAGGGAAATGGAACAAGTCTGGTCAAGGCCCAGTCAACTACTTTGTAGCAGTGTGGGGGGCTTTCTAAATTAAGAAAAGATTTCACAAATATTTCTGTGGAAAGTTGCATTTAATGAGATAAAGATGCAGAAACTAAAAACACAAAACAGGAAGCAGTGTGGGAGTGAATATAGTCAAAAGGAGCTGTGCAAGTCATTGACTTATTTAATGATGGATACAAAAGGGGAAAAAAAATGTCAAAAATGCACCAAAGGAAAAGAGAAGTATGGAAGTTGGAGCTACAGGGGAAGCTGTACAATTGGAGGACAACAGTTCAGAAAGGTAGGGTATTATGACTCACTGCAACAGCACGCTAGAAGATCAAACCAAATGTTGCCAGAGTATTCAGGAAAATTAAAGTAGTTTGCAAATTCCCCAAACTGCACTGTCAGACACAGACTGATAGAAGTGTGCACCATGTTTCTCTAATGATCAAGAAAGATTCTTTATCAGAAGCAATTAGACTCAATTTGTTATGGCAGGGTGGGGAAGGAAAGGAAAGGAAAGGAAGGAAACCACCAATATACATTACCAATTAAAGCTCTAATCCACTTATCAACTCCACCTTAGATGGACAATGGGGTAAAATGTCATAGGGATCGTTATTTGGCCAATTGAAGGGAGGGGATTGGATTGGAATTAATAGCATGGGGAGAAAGGTAGAAAGACAGTTCAGTAATATTTGTTGAGTTTCTGTTAGTATGATCTTCATTGATCTTCCGCTGGGCAGCACTTCACTTCAGTCATCTTTCTCTGGTTGCTTCCACTGTTTGGAGAGAACACTTCAATATTCCAGTCTCAGGCAGTCTAACTCAGGAAGACAACTTCACGTGCCCCCAGTTTCCCAGCCACTGTCTCTTATCCTACTACTTGTATGGAGCTGGTAAAATTCTGCTTATGACTACAAGTACATCTAAAAACGGGACATGTAGCAAGTCAAGGATAAACAAGGAGAGAGGGGCATGGGGCTAACAATCAATTATCCAAATCAAGGAGGAGAAATTGGCAAGTTAAACCAAAGACCAAAAGTATATGAAATGCATAAATATTTAAGGAAATGAAAAAAATAATTGTGGTGTAGTCAGTATTTTTAAAGTCCTATTTCATTGGTGGCTAATGTGATAAAATCAAGTTTGTAACACTTGTTTAAAATGTTCATTTGCTTCTCAAGCAAATAATAAAATCAAGATAAATATAAAACAAAAAGCATAAAAAGACATTCAAAATCCTTGATAGTCTTAGAAAAACAATACCAATACAAAGGCTTTCTATATTAATTGGATGATAAAGGAGGGAAGTTGATAATGGATAATAACCAAGTGGCACAAGCTCTGCCAGAATTTCCAGAGCGATGATAATATTGAGTAATCAAAAATAGAGGAAGATTGTTCAGAGAAGAAAATGCCCAATCAAGCAGAAACTGTTGGTCAAAGTGTTCTTTTCAAGGATCCTGAAGAAAATGTAAGAACTGCTCAAGGGTCAAATAATAAATTTTTCAAAATTGTGCAGAAAGAAAATGTGTCAAAACCAGAATAAAAGTCACTCTCATCTTCAAAAGCTCAAGATGAAACAGAGAATCTTCAATTGTTAATCTGAATTCAGCATCTAAAAATAATTAGATTAATATCACAGGATGGAATTACTAAACACTTTGATGATCAGAATTTCTTGGGATAACTTGGCTCATATTTCTAAAAAGGTTGACTCTGCTTGTCCAGTATTCAAGCATTATTTTGAAGTCTAAGGAGAAAAGGAAGGGCATGTTGAAATTTATATTTTTAGAAAGCGTTCTTAGTAATTGCCATATTTCATTGAAATCAGAATCCAACTGCCAACCGATCAGCACATGCTGTTCCCTTTAAGATTGGTTATTCTTGCAATTCTGTCCTGATGAAACTACAATAGTAGGACTCTTTATTGCAATGCTGAAATTCTCTACTGCCCAGTGACAATATTCACAAATATATAACGATATAGATAATATTACATTTGTAGACAATACCAAACTCTATATTGCATGTGTCGATAAGAGTTATGTCAAATTATGGCAGGGAGCATAAAAGATTACAGAACATGAAGCAAACAGGATGGGCAGGTGCTGTTCGATGCAGAAATATGGATTAATAAAATAGAACAGTATAATTTGGAGCACACTGTTCTTTAAATGTTCTTATGCAGCATTGGTAGTTTGAGCACAATATGCAGGACTTTGAGGTGGCTGAACAAGGAGACCAGAATGAGAAAGTAAACAAACTTTAAGCTATATAACGTTTAAGTGAATGAGATCTTGGCAACAGGCAAGCAACTTATTTTAAAAAAAGAAACTGTCAATATCAGAGAACAGTTTAAAAAAGACTAATAATAATATTATTATTATTATTAATACTCAACCTTTTACTACAAGTTGCAAAGTAGATTATAGCACAAGACTTTAGTAGCAACAAATTACTTTTGCAAAGGATTGGCTATCCCATTATGAAAATATATAAATGTAATACAAAATTACAGTGTACTGTACTTTTGGAAGGTTAGTTGTGATGAGAAAGAATTTGTGAACTTCTTGACTTAATCAATTAAGCAGAGACCTCAAGGCTTCAAAATTTGGAACATTCATGGTTACCGTATGTAGCGCAGTTGTACAAATGTGTTATTAATTCAAAATTAAAGGGCAGATATGAAAAACTTGCATAATTAATTATATGCTAAAAATAGAATATATAATTCCTTGCTAACTATTTGATAGCTATTTGTACAAGAGGTGCTCACTTACAAAGGGGAGTGGATTGGGGAGAGCCAACAAGAAATTTGACTATGTGATCCATGACAATTTCAAATTAAAGTCAATTTCTTTTCTCACCTGTAAATTCACTGTAGAATCAGAAGAAGTTTCAAAATCAAAAACATCCTTTTCCCTTCTTGGTGATGAAAGGAAACAAAAAGAAACAATTACAATTTACTTTCTTAATCCACATTTTCCTGATCATTTTTCCATGTTATTGTTCAAAGCAAATTACATTCACATTTGTTATCATAGGTATTGTAAAATTCTAAATGTGCTTATTAAAGAATGATGAATCTTGGGGAGTTAAATCTGAAGTATACCATGTCTCAGGCAACAGGGCGAGGTTGCGGGGTCTGCTGGTGTCACTGCTGTAAATCAATTGTTCAGCCAATTGTGGTAAACTGAATTGATCTATAAAATTCTAAACAAGAAATCAAAGCATTTTTGATGAGGAGATTTTCCCCTAATAAACATTGTTCCATTGAGTTCAGGTTAGTCAATCCTATAAATGTTCAGCTTTGGGTCTGCAATAGACATACCCATCCATAGGGAAAGAAGCTGCCTGAGAATGTTACCTACCTCCAAATAGCCTACTAAAATTTAATAAAGCAGGTTATTGCTTTAGCTTTTGCTCTGCTCCAAATATACTGAGAATTTTATTTCCGGTGTGTCTTCACTTGCTTATAGAATGGAGAGTTCTTTTCAGTTGTAATAGAAAAGTCAAATTAAGCTTGTTACTTTTAGTCTATTGTTTAGTATTTTAAAATGGAGATAAAAACATGTAATACCAAATTTAAGAATCTAGTTTGATACCATTTTAATATTGCAAATATGCATCTAGATTAGATTAGATTACTTACAGTGTGGAAACAGGCCCTTCAACAAGTCCACACCGCCCCACCGAAGCGCAACCCACCCATACCCCTACATTTACTAACACTACGGGCAATTTAGCGTGGCCAATTTACCTGACCTGCACATTTTTGGACTGTGGGAGGAAACCAGAGCACCCAGAGGAAACCCACGCAGACATGGGGAGAACGTGCAAACTATACATAGTCAGTCGCCTGAGGCGGGAATTGAACCCGGGTCTCTGGCGCTGTGAGGCAGCAGTGCTAACCACTGTGCCACCGTGCTGCACACAAAATCTAGGATTTAGATATCTAGGATTATCTAAATAGAATATCCATCAGTATTTACAGTTTTAGTTAAGGTCCTGAGCGAGGAAGATACCTTCGTCAAACAGGAGAAAATTTTTTTTAAATCAATTTCTAACATCTATGAAACTTATGATATTTTAGTGAAAGGATTTTAATTTGGATTCTTCCTGCTCTGCACACATGGATGTCAACCCTCTGTATAAGTTCTTCCCACATTCATCTGTTACTGTGTCATTTAACATTATTCCTTAATTACGTGGTCAAGATTTCTTCATGAAGTTGAATTTTTATATAAAATAATTTATGCTGGTTTAATACTCTTATGGATATCCCTTTCATCATTCCCTCATTTGTTTAAATCTTAAAAAACTTTAAATGAAGAACTACTTTTACCAGTAAAAAGGCTTCATTTTTCTTCAAGTGCTGTCTTATCCTGGTTACTGATTCTATTTGTGTAATAAGGATATTTGTAACTTTTTATCAGTTGGATGATTTCAGTATTCCTACATAACATTCTCACTTGGGTATGAAATTTCCAAATCTGTTTGCAGGCTATCCTACCATTGATCATGCCCCCTTCTCAGTATAAATCAGATACCGTGGGACTTCTCTCACATTAGTGATGATTGGCAGTGAGCTTAACCGAACTGCCACTACACCTCAGGTGAGGGGCAATGTTAAGAAGGTGGGACCTTTATGATAACTTCTTTTAGGTACATCCTAATTTGAAAGTGAACTTCTCTGGTTTTTCTTGTGATGGTGTATTTAATGGTTAATTCCAATATGAATAATTATCCTTAAAATACTTTAACATCTGTAACCCTAATTAGCTGTGCTTAATCCTCCAAGATAAAAGAAAACATTCCTTCGTTCAAAAGGGTAGCAAACTTGTAGAATTCTCTGTCATTGAAGACAGTGGAGGCCACATCACTTAATGCATTTAATAAAGATAGATTTTGAACGTTAATGGTATCAAGGGTAAATGGAGAAAGCAGGAGAGAGAGAGGATCATTTTGGAAACATATAGCAGACTCAAAAGGGCTGAACAGCCTACGTCTGCTCATAGTTTAAGATAGAATATAGAATCCTTAGAGTGTGGAAACAGGCCCTTCAGCCCAACAAGTCCACACCAACCCTCCAAAGAGTATCCCACCCAGATCCATTCCCCTACCCTATTACACTACATTTACCCCTGACTAATCCATCTAACCTACACATCCCTGAACACTGAAGGGTAACTGATTTCTCTCCACAGATGCTGCCAGAGCTGCTGAGCTTTTCATTATCCAGAGTTGTTTCAGGCATGTGAAAGTTGTCCTGCCCCATGGGGCAGATTGACCATAAATACTTTTAATGCTGGCCTGCTGACATTTGAAGTGGAGTGACTATCATACCATTGGATTTGTAGGATTTCAAAGAGGCATCACTGATAATGGAATTGGAGGTGTTTTCTGCACATTGAGAAAGAAGGGCAGATAACATCACAAGCTTGGTGCCGGACTTGGAGATTTTCATCATTAAGCACACTGTTCCTCAGACAGCCAAAAGGATGCACAGGCACACTGGATAATGTTGAACTTCATTATCAATACCTGCACTCATTGGAGAGAAGGTTCCCAAGATATGGGAATTGACTGACCCTGTTCAATAGCTCACCATGGATGTTGATAATCACTGGGCATTGTTGCGCAGTGGAAGCAGGCTGGTAGAAGATGACTTTAGTCTTGTGGATGTTTAGCCAAAGACCACTCTTTCATACATCTCCACAAATACATTGACAATGATCTAAGCTCAGCCTGGAGTGCGCAGAAGTATCATCTGCATTCTGCAGTCAGAATGTAATCTGTTCTAGACAGATGGCAGTATAGGTTGAACAATATCCCACTTGTCCTCCAAATAACTTCACTTGGAGCTTCATGGACACAGGATGGAATTACAGCAAGGAAGGTGAAGAGTGGTGTCAGTATGATAATCCCAGTTTGCATACATATTGGTCTGTGGTAGCTCTTTTGGCAGGAACATGGCTTACATTTTAAACAGGGAAACTTGCTGAGACAAACAGCTAGTTAGTTTTCTACAGTAAGAGATCTTTCTCATTCCAGGAATGGGTAGAACACTGATCAACCAGAATAATACCATGGCTTAACTGGTTATGTAATTCAAATCAGCTTGCTAAGATGTCCAGAGCAGTACATTACACCCTACAGTAAACCAGAGAACAGTGCCAGTGTTTCTATGTTCCATGCTACATTTGTCTTGTGTTTCCAAAGACTTTGCCTCTCTAAAGCAAGATCCCTTAAAACTAATCACTTGATAATACAATGACAACCATTCATTCTGCACAAACTCTGTTTCAGTACATGCACAGAATTCTTACTTTATTATCTAGGGCAGAAGGTACTGAGACATTGCCATTTCTTGTTGGAGCAAAGGAGAATAAGCAGTGACTTGATAGAGGTGTACATGATGATGAGAGGCATAGACAGAGTGGATGGCCAGAGACATTTTTTCAGGGCAGAAATGTCTCTCATGAGCAGGCATAATTTTAACGTGATTGAAGGTAGGTTTAGGGGAGATGTCAGTCATAGATCCTTTACACAGAGTGGTGGGCGCATGGAATGCACTGTCAGCAGTCATAGTAGAGTCAGATTTAAGTGACTCTTGGATAGGCATATGGATGAAAGTAAAATGAAGGATATGTAGGTTAAGCTTGATCTGAGAGAATGATAAAAGGTTGGTACAAACAAGGGCCAATGGGAATGTTTAGCGTCCTGGACAAAAAAAAAGACATCAGGACATGCAAACAGGAATAAGCCATTTAGTCTCTTGTACAGAGTGACTGCCATATACATAGAATTGTTTGCCACTGTAAACCTGTGGTGTACCTCAGCCTGAATATAAAGAACCTTCCAGAACCAGAACCATTCCATGCTGGGAATGGAAATTTCCGATTGTAATGAATGGCTTCGCTCCATCCATGGTTTCAGGTTTCCACAATAGCTCTTCTAACATATCCCCTGCAGGTTCAGGGGGCACTACTGTACCGGTTTTGAAAGTCAATGAGCTTGCGGCTGATCTATAATGGAATTCCACATAATTACCTTTGTTGCATCACTTAACACATTTGATAACAAGAAATTTTCAATGGCAGAATTAATTTTTCATTTTTAAACTGTTCACTATAAATTAATGTTTGCACCATAAAATAGTTCCAAACTTCTTTGACTCAGGAAATTTCACAACTTCTTACCCGAAACACCTGGCACTAATTTGACGAAATTCTATAGTTCTAGACTTACCAAACAGTGCAAATAATCCATCTCTAACTATATCCAACTGCTCCACTTAAATGATTTGGTCCATGTTTTAAAAACAATAATTTCAGACCATATCATCTGCCTCCATCTAGTTCTTTACAATTCTGTTTCTTTTGGCTGGGTTGCTCTTTGTCTGGTTCGTTTATCACTTCATTTTGAATTTTATGTGGCAAGGCAAATCTCATTTAGATGCAGTCTTTGTTCCTTCACTACATCAACCACCCTCTTTTTGGCTGTTACATCCTGAAGCCTTTCACTTTCCCAGCCTTCACCAATTTATTTTTCTGACCCTCTTCAACTGATTTAAAAACTCTTTTTAAATCATAGAGTCAGAGTTGAACAGCATGCAAACAGACCCTTCAGTCCAACTCATCCATGCCAACCAAATATCCTAGTCCCATTTGCCAGCACTTGGTCCATATCCCTCTAAACCCTTCCTATTCATATTCCCATCCAGGTGCCTTTTCAATGTTGTAATTGTACCAGCCTCCAACATTTCCCCTGGCAGCTCATTCCAAACATGAAGCATCCTCTGCTTGAAAAGGTTGCTCCTTAGGTCCCTTTTCAATCTTTCCGCTCATATTAAACTTATTCCCTCTCACTTTGGACTCCCTTACCCTGGGACAAAGACCTCAGCTATTCTCATGATTTTAGAAACTTTTATAAGGTCACTCCTCAATCTCCGACGCTCCAGGCAAAACAGTCCCAGCCTATTCAAACTTTCCCTGGAGCTCACACCCTCCAACCCTGGCAACATCTTTGTAAACCTTTATTGAACCCTTTCAAGTTTCACAACATACTTCCATTGGCAGAAAGGCCAGAATTGAACAAATGTGGCATTGAAGCATGGCATCCCAACTCCTACAGTCAATGCACTGACAAAAGCAAATGCTGCCTTTATTATCCTGTCAACCTTCCAAGAAACAATGAACCTATATCCCAAGGTCTGTTTGATTGGCAACACTCGCCAGGAGTCTATGACTGTGTATACGTCCTGTCCTGATTTGCCTTACCAAAATGAGATACCTCACATTTATCGAAATTAAACTCCATCTGGCATTATATCAGCCCATTTGATCAATCTATCGTTCGTGTATTTGAATTCTTAAGGTATTGACCGGAAACATTAAATATTTGTCTCCACAACTACTGCTTCTCCTGTTGAATTTTTCTAAACTTGTTATTATTTGAGTTCCAACATCTGCATTATTTTTCTTTTGATCAAATCATCCCTTGCCTTCTAAATCAGATGTAGTATACTCCACTCATTATTTAATACTCGGAGATCATCTATTACATAGGTTATAGACTTTCTCTCCGACAAATGCTGCATACAATGTATTAAGTATTCCAGAACTTTTCTAACTGGGGTATTCTAGTCCTCCAGATAAAAGGTCTAGCATGCCATTAGCCATGAGGCGATAGTGTTAGTGCTTCTTGGTTGACACCACAGCAGATTTGGTAGACTTTTTGTGCTCTGTCGTCATGCCAAACACCATGGGTGGCACAGTGGTTAGCACTGCTGCCTCACAGCGCCAGGGACCCGGGTTCAATTCCTGCCTCAGGCGACTGTCTATGTGGAGTTTGCACATTCTCCCCGTGTCTGCGTGGGTTTCCTCTGGGTGCTCCGGTTTCCTCCCACCAGTCTAAAAATGTGCAGGTTAGGTGAATTGGCCATGCCAAATTGCCCGTAGTGTTCGGTGAAGGGGTAAATGTAGGGGAATGGGTTTGGGTGGGTTGCACTTCGGTGGGTCGGTGTGGATTTGTTGGGCCGAAGGGCCTGTTTCCACACTAAGTAATCTAAAATTTAAACTGCACCAACTCACTTGGCTTCTTCCATGGAGCTTCATACACCCCATATGTTTCACAGCATTGTTATATTGAAGGAGGAAGCCATAATGCACATCATGTTCACATCAGTGTTGAACATTTTGGAGGGTTGCTCATGTTGTACAAGGAGCAACTGTACCCTCCCTGTCCAAGGAGGGTAGTAGGGATATTCCAGGTAACTACAGACCAGTGAGCCTGACGTCAGTGATGGGAAAATTGCCGGAGAAGGTACTGAGGGACAAAATCAATTTATATCAATTTGGAAAAGAATGGGCTTATCAATGATAGGCAATATGGTTCTGTGGGGGAGATCGTGCCTTACCAACTTAATAGTGTTCTTTGAGGAAGTGACCAAGTTGAGAGATGAAAGAAGGACTGTTGATATCATATACATGGACTTTAGTAAGGCATTTGATAAGATTCCCCATGGTAGACTAATGCAAAAAGTGAAGTCACATGCTGTGCAGGGTGTTCTAGCTAGGTGGATAAAGACCTGGTTGAGCAACAGGAGACAATAGTAGTTGAAGGGAGTTTCTCGAAATGGAGAAAGGTGACCAGTGGTGTTCCACAGTGATCAGTGTTGGGGCCACTGTTTGTAACATACACAAATGCTCTGGAAGAAGGCATTTTTGGTCTGATCAGTAATTTTGCAGAGGACACAAAAGATTGGTGGAATAGCAGAAAACATAGGGTACTGTCAAATAATATAGGAGAATATAGATAAACTGGAGTGTGGGGCGGAGAAGTGGCAGATGGTGTTCAATCCAGGCAAATGTGAGGTGATGCATTTTGGGAAGTCTAATTTGAGAGCAAACGATACAGTAAATGGAAGAGCCTTGGGAAAATTTGATGAGCAGAGATATCCAAGAGTTCAGGTCTATTGTACTCTGAAGGTTGCTGCACAGGTGGATAGAGTGGTCAAGAAGGCAAATTATATGCTTGCCTTCATCGGATGGAGTATTGAGTATAAGAGCTGGTAGGTCATGTCAAAATTGTGCATGACATTGGTTCAGCCACATTTTAAATACTGTGTACAGTTCTGGCTGCCACATTAAGAAGAGGATGTGGAAACTTTGGAGAGAGTGCAGAGAAGGTTTACGAGGATGTTGCCTGGTATGGAAGGTGCTAGCTATGAAGAGGAGGTTGAGTAGGTTAGGACTGTTTCCATTAGAAAAAAGGAGATTGGAAGAGGGGGGGGGGGAAACTTGATTGAAGTTTACAAAATCATGAAGGATATACACAGGATAGATGGAGAGAAGTGTGAAGGATTCAATAACGAGGAGGTCAAACATTCAAAGTGAGAGGTGAAAAGTTTAAGGGAGATATATGCAGCAAGTACTTTACACAGAGGGTGATAGGTGCCAGGAATGCATTGCCAGAGGTAGTAAAGCAGGCATAGAGGATTCATTTAAGATGTATCTGGACAGATGTAGGAGTAGGTAGAGAGCAGAGGGATACATATGCTTAGGAATTTAGCAATAGGTTTACACAGTGGATTTGGATTGGTTCAGGCTTGGAGGGCCAAAAGGGCCTGATTGTGGGCTGTAAGTTCTCTTTGTTCTTAGTGCCAAACTCCGGTTTCCCTCCCTTCTTCCCCTACCCATAACCCTACACGTGAGCTTACTTCCAAATCTGTCCATTGCTCAAACTGCAGTCTTCACAAAGAAAAGTATTAAATTTTCATTTGATTGCAGTATCATCTGAATGCAAAATGATGACACCTCATCATGATGCTGTGTAGCCTGAATCAGTTCAGGATCTTTATTCATACATAACTTCCTGCCAACTTGTAAAAACCATTGAAAAAGATTCCATTCTCCTGATGTAAGCCTCAATAAGTTAAATTCAGTGATGATTTTCAGTTCATTTCCTCAATTTGTCAGAGACACCAAAATATGCTTTAAGGGTTTCCAAGATTTCATCTTACAAGCAGTGTCATCCATCCCTTGCTGGCAGCACATCACTGGCAATGGCTCCAATTACATAGAAGGGAGTACTAGTCTGATCTTTCTTGATCATTTTGTTTAACTGGAGGGTTGTTCAAAACCATGGATTATCCTATATCTGGGCCAGTCTTTTGCATTTCACAGTACCTTTGGAAGTGGTAGCCATAATTCCATGTTGCCATGGAGTCCTTAAATTATGGGATGCTCTACATAGTTTTCAATTTTGATTCTGTGCCCTATTATATGCCAGCTGCTTGGTTAATTTGAAATTCTCATTTCTCTTCCATTTCTTTATTGTTGAACTACTTTGCTGGTGTTCAATATTTGGTGCCCAACTCTAACCTGAACCCTATTCCCGTCATCATTTCTGCCCTCAGCATGATCAACAAGGTAGGATGTGAAGATTCCTTCAAATCCTTAAATTGCTCTGGTATAATTTTCTGAATACCAAATAGGGGAAGATCATTCAGCTCAAGTGAGGTCAGCTGTTCAATAAAATCATGGATGATCTACTTGCAATTGAAATTCCATATTTCCATCGACCCCCAATAACTTTGGATTCCCTTCCCCAACATTGTATTTTTAGACCTCTCAATATACAATGGCCCTACTTTCACCATCTTCAGAAACAGAGCTCCAAAGTCACAATCTTCAAAAAAGTTTTGATTTTTGTCTTAAAAAGGGTGATCCCAAATTTTAAAATTATGCTCCTTAGTTCTGGAGTTACCCATAAGATTTGTCAAGATAATTTACACTTCAATCAAGTCACTCCTCATTCTGCTAAGCTTCAATGGAAGAAAGTTTAGCCTGTCTAACCCTCCATCAGATAATCCATTCATTCCACATATATATCAATCTTGTCAGCCCTCACCTCTTGAATTTGTATTCTGGTTTCCTGTATTAGCTGTTAGATGGCAGTAGTTTCTCGGCTCCCTATGTCTTTTTAATCTTATTTCCTACCTCTATGCAAATGATTTCTGTCTTCTTGTACTTATTCGATCTCATATTAACAAGGCCACACCACCCCCTTTCTTTCTTGTCCTTTTAAAAAAAAAAGGACATACCTCTGAAAATTTAGTTCAGCTTTGTAATGTGTCTGCACAACAGCTATAAAGATCATACACCAATTTCTATTCTCACTTGAATTCATTTATTTTGTTCTGGGTGGCTCAGTGGTTAGCACTGCTGCCTTACAGAACCAGGACCTGGGTTCGATTCCAGCCTCAGGTTACAGTCTGTGTGGAGTTTGCACATTCTCCCTGTGTCTGCATGGGTTTCCACCAGGTGCTCCAGTTTCCTCCCACAATCCAAAGATGTGCAAGTTAGGTAAATTGGCCATGCTAAAAATTCATAGGTGTTCAGTGTTGTGTAAGTTAGGTGCATTAGTCAAAGGTAAACTTAGGGGAATGGGTCAGGGTGGATTACTCTTCAGAGGGTCGGGTTGGACTTGTTGGGCCGAAGGGCCTGTTTCCACAAAGTATCTATAATTTCCCCTCAATCTGGTTTCTCTAATATGATATGCATTCAAGGAAAGAGCCATTAATTTTGCATTTTGAGCCATACTTTCCAACTTTGTATCTTGTTGTTCTGCATTTCATTACCTAATGAGTTGCCCTGCAATACAGCCATATTCTTTTGATCTGTCAGGATATATGTATCTCCAGATCTGTTCACCAATCACCCAACCATCCATTAGTTTAAAGCACTTGCTATAAACCTAGTTAAGATTTGATAAGCAGTATACCAATCCCAGTATGCTTCAAATAAGGCTGGTCCTACTGGAACAGTTCCCTTCTACCACAGTAATAGTGCCACTGCAACATGAACCATAATCCATTCCACCCAAACCAATCTTTGAGCCACACAATTACTTTTCTTAGTTATCTCTTAACTGTTCAAATTCTTTTAGCAGAAGCTCTTATTTTTTCATAAAAAGGTTTTTAAACTCCAAATTTTCACTCTTTAGAGGACATTGACTGTAGAATCTCATACTATCCATTTTCACATTTCTAGCTAGTTTACTGTCAGGCAACAATTTCTTCCACTTGATTAACGTGGCCTTATTTTTGTTCAAAGAAAAGTCTGTCTTGTCATTCATCCTTGTGCAGTTATATGCTTTAATCTCAAGTTAACATTTTCCTCAACTTCTTTAGTTAACCAGATGATACAGCTCTCCCTTTAGGATGAATTGTAAGAGTGTATGGCCTTAATTAAGGGACTGCCCATGGCATTGTGCCTCTACCAATGGCGAGTAAACTGCAGGGGTTCAAGGATGCAGCTCACCAACACCTTCAAGGGCAAATAGAGATAGGCGATATTTGCTGGCTCAGCCAAGGACACCTACATCGAGTGAGTGAGTGAGCGAGCGAGCGAGCGAACGAACGAACGAACGAACGAACATAATAAAATAAAAATTTCCAGCTAGATTCCAAAATTCTAGACTGGATTGATGCAGAAACTGAGGCCTATTTTACAGCAAAAACTGTCATGGCATTAGTGTCAATTTGACAGAAAACATGTGAAGTGGGGTGTCAGGATGGGCTACAGGTAAAACAGGATGATTAGTTTGGGCGAGGTTAAAAACGTGTTGCTGGAAAAGCGCAGCAGGTCAGGCAGCGTCAAAGGAGAAGGAGAATCGACGTTTCAGGCATAAGCCTGAAGGTCTTACGCCCGAAACGTCGATTCTCCTTCTCCTTTGATGCTGCCTGACCTGCTGCGCTTTTCCAGCAACACATTTTTAAAGCTCTGATCTCCAGCATCTGCAGTCCTCACTTTCTCCCGGTTTGGGTGAGGTGTCTACAGCAGGATGCATGGAGTCTAGAGTGAGCAATTGGTGGGATGTAGGAGACAGTGATCTTTAATATAAGCAACAAGAGGAAAATTGATTCCCTGCAACTTTTCTTTTATCTGAATGCAAATAGGTCAGAATCACCTAAAGTCTATGACGCGAACTCTGAGTTGGAGACTTTTTTTGAGAAGGTTCCAGAGACAAGGTCATTTCCCCATTGGAAATTTCATCTTTCTGTGCAATTCCCACTGAATCAATGTAACTGAGGGATATTGGATGTACATGGGACATTGTATGTTTGGTCTTAGACTACCCAAAAAGCTAAGAGCTGGGCCTTTCCTTTTTTTACCCCCCACCCTCCTTGCAATCTAATCCCTCTTCATCCCTGACTTTATTTCTGGACCGGATTTGGCTTTGAATTTGTACACTTCTTTATCCCTTAGTTGCCCTTCATATATGATAACTTCACAAACAATCTGATTGGTCAAAAGATATTAACTCGGGGCTCAGATAGCATCCACACCAATATCACAAAATAATACTCAAGCAGCTCTTGACATGAAATAAAACTTACAAGTTTAACAATCAGTAAAACAGTTGGAATCATTTCCAGACAAACACTTGCAGAGGCGGCAGGGTGGCTCAGTGGTTAGCACTGCTGCCTCACAGCACCAGGGTCCCAGGTTCGATTCTAGCCTTGGGTGGCCGTCTGTGTGGAGTTTGCACATTCTCCCTGTGTCTGTCTGGGTTTCCTCCGGGTGCTCCGGTTTCTTCCCACAGTCCAAAAATGTGCAGGTCAGGTGAATTGGCCATGTTAAGTTGCCCATATAGTGTTAGGTGCATTAGTCAGAGGGAAAATGGGTCTGGGTGGATTTCTCTGAGGGTTGGTGTGGACTTGTTGGGGCGAAGGGCCTGTTTCCACACTGTAGGGAATCCAATCTAATCTCTATACAGACCACTTTTTCTGTCAAAAAAGAATTGGCACATAAATCTGAGAAAGTATTTTGCCCCAGGTCAATGTAACTACACACTAGTCTGTTTCATTGGTGGGAATTACATTGGTCACTGCCGCTTGATGCATTTTTTTTGATTGTAGACTTAAACAAAATCTGCCCAACAAAAAACTGCCGTATACAAAAATAGGACAAGAGTTGTGAACTTACATAGATTTACTCCGTGTTCGTTTAAACTCAGTCATGCTCTTCTCTTTATCTGCAATGACTGCCCCTATTTAAAATAAATAAATAAATAAATACAAAAAACACGTCTTCTGCAGTAGGGAACTGAATAACAAGTTTAAGAACGCCAACCTGCATCCTCTGCATCTACACTTGGTTTCAGTTCTGCTGTATCAGGCGGTCCGATTTTCTGTTGAAAGAATTTTGAGAACATTTAGAACAGTTAAAACACCCATTTTTAAATTGAGAAAAGAGCACAAATCTTTATAAACAAACAAATCAAGAAAGCAAAGTTACCCTGATTTGTGAGTAAAGTTTTTGCCAAGACTTAATTCACCACGAAGGAACAAGCTTCAATTCAATGATTTTCATGAACCCAGACTAAAGTATGTAATATCAATTAACTAGCTGTGCAGAGGAGACCATTACGAGCGTTTAACAGAAGGGGAATGGGAATGGGATCACTGCATACATACATTTTTGCATTTTGGGTTTGATAAAACTTCTAAAACTACATGAATAGTGGTCAAAACTCAATTAAAAAAAAAAGGACAAGGTATTTAAATTAAAACATTCCTTCCGATTGTAAAATGACAAGGATTTAACAAAGGGAAAAAAGTGAACAACTGCTCTGTCATAATATTGATCTGTCATGGGGCATGGAGAAATTGAGAGAAGGGAATGGCATGGCACTGCCTCCTCACAACATTGGGGACTAGAGTTCGATTCGAGCCTTGGGTGGCTGTCTGTGTGGAGTTTGCACATTCTCCTCTCACAGTCAAAGATGTGCAGGTTAGGTGATTTGGCCATGGTAAAAGGGGAGGGGAGTGGTGTGCCTGGGTCCAGATGGGATCCTTCTCGAAGGGTCAGTGCAAACTCAATGGCCTCGTTCCACACTGCATGGATTCTATAATCATACAAAACCTAAATGGCATTCATGCATTTTCAAAAGACATTTGATAAATATAGGCTTTCCTACAAATGTGGGAGCCACACAAATAAAAAGGATAGTGCCATGACAAAAAGGATGTTGTTAGAGTGTTAGAAAGGAGTGTCACGGGTGAACGAATGGTTTTAAGATAGGGGAAAGTTATATCGTGGGCTTCAGATATAGATGTTAGAAACTGGGACTAATATTTTCCTATTTTCGTTTTGTCAAGTTGGAAATGTTTAGTAAATTTAGTTGAGCTGGACCTCAACTTCTCTTCCAAATGTAAACATAGGGTTAAAGTGGTGAGTAGATCTGTTGAAATGCCTTCACAAGAGTTTCATATCAAAATGGAAAAGTGCGGGATCCAAATCTGGGGAGTGAAGTGGACAGGTGTTTCAGATGGCAATGGGAAAACATTTTATTAATAATGATCACAATGCAATATATTTTAAACTTATTACAGGAAAGAAAAAAAATGGTCTCAAAATAAAAGGTTTTGATGGGGGTGGGGGAAAAGAGGATAGAGGTAGATTTATTAAAACAAGATTACCATAATTCTATTAGATTTAAAATAGTGGTGGAAAAGGATAGACCAGATCTAAAAGCTCAAGTCTTAAATTGGAGAAAGGCCAATTTTGACAGTATTAGGCAAGAACTTTCAAAAGCTGATTTGGGGCAGATGTTCGCAGGTAAAGGGGCAGCTGGAAAATGGGAAGCCTTCAGAAATGAGATAATGAGAATCCAGAGAAAGTATATTCCTGTTAGGGTGAAAGGGAAGGCTGGTAGATATAGGGAATGCTGGATGACTAAAGAAATTGAGGGTTTGGATAAGAAAAAGAAGGAAGCATATAGACAGGCTAGATCGAGTGAATCCTTAGAAGAGTATAAAGGAAGTAGGAGTATACTTAAGAGGGAAATCGGGAGGGCAAAAATGGGACAGGAGATAGCTTTGGCAAATAGAATTAAGGAGAATCTAAAGGAGTTTTGACAAATACCTTAAAAGACAAAATGGTAACTAGGGAGAGAATAGGGCCCCTCAAAGATCAGCAAGGCAGCCTTTATGTGGAGCTGCAGAAAATGGGGGAGATACTAAATGAGTATTTTCGTTCAGTATTTACGGTGGAAAAGGATATGGAAGATATAGAGATTGTAGGGAAATAGATGGTGACAACTTGCAAAATGCCCATATTACAGAGGAGGAAGTGCTGGATGTCTTGAAATTGATAAAGATAGATAAATCCACAGGACCTGATCAGGTGTACCCTAGAACTCTGTGGGAAGCTAGAGAAGTGAATGCTGGGCCTCTTGCTGAGATATTTATACCATTGATATAAACAAAGACTGGAGGTTGGTTAACGTGGTGCCACTGTTTAACAGTGGTAAGGACAAACTAGGGAACTATAGGCCAGTGAGCCTGACATCGGTGGTGGGCAAGTTGTTGGAGGGAATCCGGAGGGTCAGGATGTACATGTATTTGGAAAGGCAAGAACTGATTAGGGTTAGTCAACATGGTTGTGTGCGTGGGAAATCATGTCTCACTGACTTGATTGAGTTTTTTGAAGTAGTAACAAAGAGAATTGATGAGGGCAGAGCAGTAGATGTAATCTATATGGACTTCAGTAAGGCATTTGACAAGGTTCCCCTTGGGAGACTGGTGAGCAAAGTTAGAGCTCACGGAATACAGGGAGAACTAGCCATTTGGATACAGAACTGGCTCAAAGGTAGACGACAGAGGGTGATGGTGGAGGGTTGTTTTTCAGACCAGTGGAGTTCCACAAGGATCAGTGCTGGGTCCTCCACTTTTTGTCATTTACGTAAGTGATTTGGATGTGAGCATAAGAGGTAGTTAGTAAGTTTGCAGATGACACCAAAATTGGAAGTGTAGTGGATAGCAAAGAGGGTTACCTCAGATTACAGTGGGATCTTGATCAGATGGGCCAATGGACTGAGAAATGGCAGATGGAGTTTAATTCAGATAAATGTGTGGTGCTACATTTTGGGAAAGCAAATCTTAGCTGGAGTTCTACACTTAATGGTAAGGTCCTCGGGAGTGTAACTGAACAAAAAGGCCTTGGAGTGCAGGTTCAGAGCTCCTTGAAGGAGAGTCACAGGTAGATAGGATAGTGAAGGCGGTGTTTGGTATGCTTTCCTTTATTGGTCAGAGTATTGAGTACAGGAGTTGGGAGGTTATGTTGTGGCTGTACAGGACATTGGTTAGGCCACTGTTGGAATATTGCATGCAATTCTGGTCTCCTTCCTATTGGAAAGATGTTGTGAAACTTGAAAGGGTTCAGAAAGATTTACAAGGATGTTGCCAGCATTAGAGGATTTGAGCTATAGGGAGAGGCTGAACAGGCTGGGGCTGTTTTCCCTGGAGCATCGGAGGCAGAGGGATAACCTTATAAAATTATGAGGGGCATGGATAGGGTAAATAGACAAAGTATTTTCCCTGTGGTGGGTGAGTCCAGAACTAGAGGGCATAGGCTTAGGGTGAGGGGAAAGATATAAAAGAGACCTAAGAGGCAATGTTTTCACACAGAGTGTCACGTGTATGGAATGACGGAGTGGTGGAGGCTGGTACAATTGCAACATTTAAGAGGCAATTGGATGGGTATATGAATAGGAAGGGTTTGGAGGGATATGGGCTGGGTGCTGCCAGGTGGGACTAGATTGGGTTGGGATATCTGGTTTGTATGGATGGGTTGGACCAAAAGGATCTGTTTCTGTGCTGTACATCTCTATGAAGCTGTGTGATTGGCCAAAGTAGTGTGGGTAAAATCTACAAGAGCAGTTCACACTGGCCAGGGGAATGCATGTTCAAAACGGAATTACTGAGAATACAGGCCCAAAAAGTGTTCTATGTATGAAGAAACGTAAATATTTCATGTAATTTACAAGGCTAGAGGATATTTCTTGGGATATTTAGAACTACTTAAGACAGACATGTTTTTAAAAAAAGTATAAAGGGAGCAAAACAACAGAGGTTCTGGTAATGTACAGAAAGTGAAGCAAGAAACTAACAAAAGCAACAGCAGAGCAGGTAAGTATGAAGAAATATTGGTCAGTAAGTTCAGAGTTTCCCAAGACATCCTACAAGTATTTCAAGGGGAACTGGATAACTCAGGAAAGAGTGGAGCCCATTAGGAGCCAAAAGACCAATCTGGGTGAAGGCAGTAGACATTGGTAGGGTACTAAGTACTTCACATCTGTCTTCATTTTGAAGGAAGACATACAAACTGAAGTTCGGAACAGGGACGGAGAGTTTGTTGAGCATTCTGACGTTTGGATGGAGGTAGTGTAGGAGGATTCAGCAGATTTTAAAGTGGAAATTACCGCATGGGAGTTGCCCATGGTTGAAGGTAACAAAATAGCCACTCCGATTTTAGCTAACACAAGATAGCTGAAGAAAATTATTAATTGCACACAGCAGTCTCCACAGTCAGAATCGTGGCTATCACACATGTAGCAACCAGCGAAGATAATGAGGCACTTCATAGAAACCTTGGTGGGAAAGAGGAAAGGAATGTGAACATCAGACAATTCTGATGAGGGAAACACAGGTGAAAGCCTTTTGGCATGCTAATTTAAAACCTGTTATTTCATATGGATGGCAGTGTTTGGGGGTGGGGTGGTGCTAACTCACATTAGTTAAAACCCTTTATGTAACAAATACATGTACGAGTACACACATTCACCCAACAGCTTTAGTAGATTAGACAGAATTAGGAGAGTGACGACTGCGGACGCTGGAGATCAGAGTTGAGAATGTGGTGCTGGAAAAGCACAATAGGTCAGGCAGCATCCAAGGAGCAGGAAAATCGATGTTTTGGGCATAAGCCCTTCATCAGTTTCCATTGTGTTTTTCCAGCACCCCACACTCAAATCAGAGAATTACACACAATCAGCTCTAGTCTCCGATGGCCTCGATAAGGAGTACCTTTGAAAAACCTGGAGATAATCTCCTGTTACAAACCAGTTCAAAGTTTGTAATACGGGTATGTTGAAATTATAAATGTAATTAACAATCTAAGAAATTTGGCTGAATTCCTTTAAAACAAGTGGCTGTAGACAGAAGCCCCTCTACTACCAGCAGGGGAATTGAATGACAAATGGTATAAGCACAAAGGAACGGGTGACATAACAAGTGACAGAAACATGTAACCTCTCAAAAGAGCACTGAAAAACAGACAGCATTCTAAGGGGGCAAAAGCAATTATAAAAAATATTACAGTGATTATGACCTCAGTAAAATAAACAATTGTAGCTTCACAAGATAACAAACAGCACCCAGAATGATGCAGCTGCCAAGTGTCTGGAAGGAGCATGATTGAGAGAATGCAGCAAGCACTGAGTCAATGTTGCATAGAATCATTATATCAGAACATTGAAAATATGATGCACTTGACTGGGAGTGTTAGAGCACCTTGGACTCTGTCTTCAAGTGACCTCTTTCATACTGTGTGTGAAGGAGCTCTGAACAAAGATAGATTTGCGCTGTTGACCCCAAGACTCAAGACTCCTCTGAAATCTCTCCCCAACAGCTTAGTGGTAGGAGACAGAGTGGTGGTAGAAGGCAGCATGTGACTGGAGGGTCATGTACTACAGGGATTAGTACAGGGTCTATTATCGTTTACAAATATCACAAACGATGTGTGGTTTTTGTGGACAGGCATGAGGGAGAGACAGTGTGATTGGCTGTGCAATTGTCAGTGAGAGAGGTCTTAAAATTACATGAAGATATAAATTGATTCATCAGATGAACAGACCAGTAGTAGATGTAACTTATCCCTCAAAAAAGTGGTGCAGCACTTGGGAAGTAGTGACAAGATGTGGGACTACTCAATGGATGGCAGAACACTAGGAAGCAGAGGAACAGAAGGATCTTGGGATATTTGTCCACAAATCCCTGAAGGGGACAGTTGAAAAGGCAGACAGGATACTTGTCTTTTCAGTCATGGCATAGACAATAAAAGCAGGTAGTTATGTTGCTGTACAGGGGTTTGGTTCAGCCACAGATGGAGTACTGTTTGCAGTATTGGTCACTGCACTATAGGAAGGGAAAGCAGCTGGCCCTCTTAGTTGAAGGGTCAATAACAAAAGGCATTAATTTTAAGGAGAGAAACAGGTGGTGCAGAGGGAATTGAAGGAAAGCTCTCCCCAATAAGGAACTTGTTAGGGGTCTGGAATATACTGCTTGGGAGGGTAGTTGAGGCAGGAAACCTCCATGAAATAAGTACTTGGGTGAGCTCTGAAATGCCATAACATTCAAGGTCAAGTGTTAGAAAATAAGACTAGTGCAGATTAAGAGCAGTTTTTATTCTCCACGCATTCATGCAGGTTGAACGGATCAAAAGGTCTGCACTGTATAGTTCTATGAAGCTAGGACAAAAAAAAAGGAGTTAAGGTAACAGTTATGAAGACTACCTATTCCCTGGTACCCTAAGTTGATTCAGAAAAGAACAGAAGGGTCTGTCCTTATAAAATGTAAGCTGACCTTGAACTGAAAAGATAGACAAGGAAGTTATTCTGAAATCTGAAGTAGTCGTTCATATGCAAATCAACAAAACTTGCAGGGCAGCTTATGCCTTACATTAGAAAGGCATATAGAATCTTCGGCTTCTCAAGTAGAGGCAGAGCACACAAAAGCAAATAAAATTATGATTCTTCGTAAAATACATGCACACCTCAACTGGAGCAGTGAATCCAGCCAAAAGTACTACTCTTGCTGGAACAATGCCATGGTTCCAGGATAAGAAGTTTCAGTTAAATGAATAGCTTGGAGGGTCTAAGTGTTGCTATTTTTCTTTGGAGAAGTTCAGGCGATTTGATCAAAGATATTCAAAAAGAGAGCTGGATAGAGTAAATAAAGAGAAATTGTTTCCTTAGAGAGATTGAAGGTCATTAGTAACGTGAAAGAAAACACCTTTTATATAGCAAGTGATGAGAATCTGGAATACATCCTGTAAGGATATGGTGGTGGCATGTTAGATTGTGCCTTATAACATTAGGTCAGCAATTTTATGCTATTGTACATATCACCATCAATAGGATGAAGGTCAAAAATTCCATCTCAACTGTGATCACTTGAAACATAACATGCTTCTGGAAGTATGCACCTCAACTGTAACAGAATAGAATATTAGTCCAGAAACTGTGCCTGAGAAACAATTGTATGTAATAGTTAGCCTTCAAATTTTGTTGGACTGATGCCAGGACATCCACATCAATTTTATGTTCCAAAGATAATATGGCTCAGGGGTTAGCACTGTTCCCTCACAGCACCAGGGACCCTGGTTCAATTCCTGCCTCGGGGCAACTGTCTGTGTGAAGTTTACACTTTCTCCCAGTGTCTGTGTGGGTTTCCTTCAGGTGCTCTGGTTTCCTCCCACAGTCCAAAGATGTGTAGGTTTGGTGAATTGGCCATGCTAAATTGCCCACACTGTTAGGGGCATTAGTCAGGGATAAGTGTTGAGGAATGAGTCTGGGTGGGCTACTCTTCGGAAGGTTAGTGTGGACTTGTTGGGCTGAAGGGCCTGTTTCCACACTGTAGGGGATCTAATCCAATCTAATTTAATTGCAACAAATAAAATATCCTGCGAAAAGGTAAAACTCACATGGTCAGCAATATAGGCTATTTATAAAAGTAGGTAAAATAGTTTAAGATCTCAGTGGACAAAAGGACAGCTTCCCACCTCTTAAACAGCATCAATTTCTACAAATACAGAAAACTGCCCAGATTAATAGATGAAGCACTGACCACAAAACAACACAATATCTTAATTAGAATTTGAATTCTTTCGATATGAAAGAAATTTCTAAGATTTCCTCAAATTTAAAAATCAGAAGAGCACAATCAGAGCTGAAAGCCTGTTTCAACGATATATGCAGTTCAAGCTTTACATGAGCCATCAAAAAAAGAGTGACCTGATAGAATTAATACACTAGTCTTTTCTTCACTGCATCCCTCCCCCTCAGCCCCAGGGGACAAGCAAAAAACTCTAGAAGAGCTCATTTGGAATAGTTCTTGAAGCCCGGTTCAAGGTATGAATTAAACTTCAGGATTAACAATCTCCAATTCAGCACATGGGAATTAAAAAGAAAAATCTGTTGAGCATTTTGTCAGAAGTTGTCACAGTGAAGGGCACGAGTAGGTCTTTTCCAAAAGAGGGAAACTGCTAGAAAGTCATCACCTCTACAAAATTAAAGCCATTAGGAGGAATATTTTGGGAAAAACAGGAGCGTAGAATTGACACCTTACTTGAAGGTGGACACCTAGTGGAAGGTTAACAATTCTAAAATATAGTTAAAGCCAACACTATCGTTACATTCAAAGTGCATCAACCAACAAACCTGTAACAGCTATGCTTGTTGCACTTATCCATCTCTTTCATTCTACATACACAGCACCAAGAGATATGGACATGCATGTGAAGAAAACCTGGTTTTAAAGGTCAAGGCAGACACCAGAGCAAAACAAGTGGCCAAGATGATCTAACACCACAACACAACCAAGGGTTTTCCAAAATATTATTCATCTCACTGTTGCTAAGGCAATCAAATGGTTTTGCAACCATTAACATCCTGTGCCCTAAAGGGCAAGATGACATCGCCTAAAATCTATTGCCAACATATTTACCACTATGTATCTTGAAGGAAACAAATCTCAGTAAGGGGCACATCCTACAAGAGACCCCCACTGAATTACAGATCACCAATTCCTCGCATTGGCAGAATCACACTGTATTGCTAATACATTAGCTCATTCCTAACTTTTCGTTTGGTACATATCAACGGTAGTACTCAGGTTAGCAGATCTCTGCAGTCGAAATTCAGGAGACTCAAGTCATTTCCAGGGAGGTGGAACATGACATTTGAAGACTATGACGACTGAAGGGAAATTTAAGGCAAGTACCAAGACGAACAAAACTGAGCAGATTACCAAACCCACATAAAGACATCTTGACCTCCATATTGTTGTTGCTTCTGTCTACAAAGAATGAAGATGTTGCCAGAATGGATATGCCATACTGCAGCCACAGTGTGGAAGCTGCAATCAGCAACTGCCAAAGTTGTAAAGATTATTAAAACAGTCAAGCCATTCATGATTTGCTCATTTTAAGCCTTGCATATGAAACAAATAGAGAAAATGGTTTTCGAAGGTAACCCTTTAGCACTACACTGTTACACTGGACAGGGATGAAGCAGATTATTCAAACATTTATGAATGCAAGGCATGCCAAATTTGTGAACGCAAGCACTGTACGTAGATCTACACAACCTTCTATTCATGCCTCAGACCAACTGTACAGGACATACGGTACATACTATTAAACCAAAGATCATTAAATGTTCAACTAAATTTTCCTCATTGCGTTTGCATGCAACATAAATGGAGAAGGATTACCATCCCTTACACAACTTCTGTTTGGAACGCAAGTAAAAATGACCTTTCACTGCACCAGCTGTCAATCCATCAAAACACAGGGCATTCTTCTTCAAGGCAGAGGAGCATAAAAGAGACACTATGCCTGAACAGGTGGAGAAGAACAAAAGTGCTGCTAGATAGAGTATGCAAGTCAGAAATACAAGTACTTATATACCAAAGGTTTCCAGAATGTACAGCAGCAAGATCATATGGTCATTAATCATCATTAAGCTATGCACCAAATCATACACAGAGAAGGAGGAAGAAATTGTGCATTCATAATCGCAGAGTGCACCAAGTGGCAGCAACCTGTTAGTCAACATTCACAACCAAAACAGCACATATCTTACCAATCTCTAATATAATCAGAAGATGGGGAAGAGTTATCAAATTTCCAAAGCATGACATAAGAGTTTGATCATGCTCTTCAAATGGAAGCAGAAGAACTACTTGAGGCACTGTTTGAGGAATGCATTATCTGTCCATAACAGGTAGCAGTAATAAATGTCTGTTGGATTCTTCAATGCCATGACCTCCATCATATTTCTTTGAGGAATAACAAGTAAAGCTGCATCAGGCAAAGTACCTTCTTATAAGCAAAACCCACATTAGTATGTTCAAGTGCAGCTTTTAAAAAAAAATACAAGGAAAAGGCTGTTCAAAGCTAAGGGAAATATTAGGAGAATGGGACTTATTCATATAATATTGGCATGCACAGAATGTAAGTTACCACCTGTAGTGCCATATTCACGGCAATCCTTACAATAACAAACAAATAAGACATCATTTTCTCAAAAAAAAAGTCTCTATAGAAAGATTAGATTTCTTTTTTCTGCAGTTACAAAGCTAGCAGAAAATTTCCCAGATGGTATACATAAATCTTGCATACATACAGAATTGTCTACCTTGTATGAGGCAGGTACTTTCTAACAACAAAAATGGACACTTTAAACAAAAGCAAATCTTGAAGTGTGCAAACCATGCATAGAAAGATGACAAAATGGCACAGAAGGGGGCAAATTATTCCCCTTCAAATATTTACCAGAAGAACAATCAGCCACACATCGGTCGGACCAGAAGAATTTTTGATTAAGAGCTGATGATTAACCAACAATATATCAACACAAGAACAAACAGTGAATAGTTGATAAACTTAGCAGGTCCGGAAGCATCTGTGGAGAGACAGACAGAGTTAACATTTCAAGTCCAGTATGAAGAGTCTTCTAAAGAATAGCAAAACAGGACTTGAACCTCTTCAACTCTATTTCTCGCTTCATATATGGTGCCAGACCTGTTGAGTTTCTCCAAATTTGTTTGCTCCATATGTTTCAGCATCTGCAGTACCTTGATTATATAATGACATGAGCTTTGGTCCAGTTGGAGACAATAAAATTTAGAAAAAAAAAACTACCTTTGAACTTGATGGCTGAGAAGGGAGACTGACAGCAGCTTCAACAGAGCTTTGCTCATCTTTAGAGCCCAAACTTTGTACATAAACATTCTCAACATCTTTTGTTTGTTGTCCCAATCTTGTTGATCCCCTTCCAGAACCTAGAGAATTTTGAGAAAAAGTCAATACTTCCATTATCTTTTCTTTTAAAGTCTTGGGATACAAACAGTCCCTAAACATTTGTTGGATTTTAGTTCAAAGATCTTCTGATATTAAAATTACTTTAATTTCATTAATCTTCAGTCTTGCAATACCCTCTGTTCTTGAATGCGAATCATACCTTTGATTAAGATTGAACAAATCCTCTTTCTACTTTATACAGATCCATTATAATTTCACCTTCACACACACATTTTATATTCCTGGCTAGATTATCCTTAGTTACCTTTTTTTCGTTGGTTTCAAAACAATCTTCAGACTTAATTTCTCACATGTTAAATCTTTTAATCTGACACTATCTTTAACCTCCTTAGTAAGCCACTGACAAAATCTGTGATTGCATTCTTGGAATGCATAATTGTGAACATATTTAAATGGTTAGAGTCAAAGATGTATAACATGGAAACAGACCCTTCAGTCCAAATCATCCATACTGACCAGATATCCTAAACTAATCTAGACCCATTTGTCAGCATTAGGCCTGTATCCCTCTAAACCCTTCCAATCATATACCCATTCAATGTTATAATTATAACAACCTCCACCATTTCCTCTGGCAGCTCTTTCCATACATGCACCACCCTGTGTGAAAAAGTTGCCCCGAGGTCCCTTTTAAATCTTAACCCTCTCACCCTAAAACTATGTCCTCTAGTTCTGACAGCCCCACCCTAGGGAAAAGATCTTGTCTATTTGTCTTATCCATGCCCATGATTATATAAACTTCATCCCTCAGCCTCTGACAGCCCAGGGAAAATAGCCCCAGCCTATTCATCTTCTCCCTGCAGCTCAAACCCTCCAACCCTGGCAAAACTGTTGTAAATCTTTTCTGAACCCTTTCAAGTTTCACACCTTTCTTATAACTGGGACACCAGAATTGAACACAGCATGTAAACACTTTGAAGTATTTGCAAGTGTTTATTTGCAACCACACCCTTTTTAAATCTATTTACTCAAACCATATTAACCAAGCCATCCCCCATCCCTATACAATTAGTTTTAAACTTCATAGCTGTTTTCGGAGTATGGAATCTTCAAAAGTAACAGGGAATTGAATTGCGTTGCGATTATTTCCTACTGTATCTTTTACTAAATTACTAATCAAGCCTGCTTTAATGCACATTATATCAAAAATTCTTTAAATTGATTATACTATATTACTCCAGGAGATGGTCCTAAAAGTGTTCAAAGTACCTTCCAGACTCCTTTGGCCAATTTGGTTAGCCCAGTCAAAATCTCCCACAACTATGAAATTGGATCAGGATTAACCATTTGCTCAGAACATTTAGCAGGGTAGGATATGCGCACAAGTCCACAAAAGCAGTTGCAAAAAAATTCTAAAATGTCAAGTTATGAAGTGTAAACTGCAGTATTTTGGAGAAACAGACTGAGCGTTGAACTAAGATTTAATAGATAACCAGACAGGCAAAATGAGATAACTTTCACTCAAATTGCAGAAGGAAAACAGACTACATTTACATGGTCTTTGCACATCTTCATTCCATCCTGCGCTGTTCAACAGCAATCCCAAAGACAGAAAAATATCAGCTATTTTAAATAATGCAAGACTTCACAGGGGTCAAATATAGCCATGATGTGGAGGTGCTGGTGTTGGATGGAGTTGAACAAAGTCACATGACACCAGGTTATAGTCCAACAGGTTTGTTTGAAATCACAAGCTTTGGAGTGATGACATCTGATGAATGAGCAGCGCTCAAAGTTATGAATTTCAAATAAACTTGTTGGACTTTCGCTGCAATATAGTAGTTGAAGAGGCAATAGAAATGCAGGCTAGTTCTCACATGACCTTCTGTATGCACGTAAACAAGTTGCAGCTTCAATTCAGTATCTTAGACTGGGAACAACTCTACACCCAACCAAATTAGTTGTGAGGAAAGAAAATACAAATCGTTAACCATTTGAGGAGTGCCCACTAGAACCTGAAATGTGATGATATCAGAGGATAACCACTCAAGCTATTTAATAACTTATTGCATTTTTTTATTTTCAGTTACCATGCAAGTCATGGAGGGGGCAGTTCAAACATAAAAGCCACCTGATTAGCCCCTAGTATCAGAGGATCGAGTTAGAGCAAACAACAATTTGTCCAGGTACTACTTGAATGCTGCTACATAGTGTCTGCCATTCACAATCTTAGAAATTTCTATCAACCTCCCACGTTCCAGTGAAAACAAACCCAGTCTATTTAACCTTCCTTCATATCTAAACTCCCCCCGTACCAGGCAACATCCTGGCAAACCATTTCTGTATCCTCTCCAAAACATCCACATCCTTCTGGTAGTGTGACGACTAGATCTGTACACAATTTGCAAGTGTGGTCTAATTAAAAATGCTCTAAAGCTGCAGCAGAATTTGCCTATCCTTACACTCAATGCCACTTCTAAAGGCAAGCATGCCATAGGCCTTTTTTACTACTTTATCTACCTGCACTGCCATCTTCAGTGTTCTGTGGACCTGTATACCCAGACCCCTCTGCACATCAATACTCCTAAGGGTTCTTGCCATTCGGAAGGTCAACTGATACTTGAGGGAAAGTGGAGGGAAAAAACTCAATCAAGTTAGTGAAGCATGACTTCTCTGCACAAAACATTCCATTTACAATAAAAGTCCATTTGCTTCTAAAAGGTGTATAGATCTTGTCAGAGAATCTTTTCCAATAATTTCCCTACCACCAAAGTGAGGGGCACAAGCTTATTTTCTGGATTATGCCTGCTAACCTTCTTAAACAATGGGAGCACATTAGCTGGACCTCACCTGTGACCAAAGAGGATACAATGTTGTCTGTCAATTCTCCAGCAATTTGTTTTCTTTCCTTCCACAATATTTTAGGATATCTCCCATTAGGACCCAGGGACTAATCTATCTTAATTTTTATTAAGATGCACAACAACACCTCCTCTTTAATATCAACTTGGCTTAGAAATTAGACACTCCCTTCCATGTAATCATCCTCCACCACTTCCTTCTCATTGGTGATCAGCAGCAGAAAGTATTCATTTCGGACTTCACCTACCTCTTCTGGTTCCATACACCGATTACCTCCTTTGTCCATAAGTTGGCCAGCCCTTCCCTGGTTACCCTCTTGCTTTTTATAGGAGCATAAAAAGCTTTGGGATTCTCTTTAAATCCTTTTGCTAGTGATTTTTCATGACCCTTTTTAGCCCTTTTAGTTCCTTGTTTAAGTTAAGTTATTTCCTAGTTTTCTTATATACTTTATATACTTAGTCAGTTCCCATCCCCCTAGACCTTACATATGCTTCCTTTTCCTTTGTGACCAAAGTCATAACATCCCCAGTCATCCAAGGTTCACACAACTTGCCATACCTATCCTTCATTCTCGCAGGAACATGCCACCCCTGAACTCTTGTTTACTGTTTGAAATATTCCAACATGTCCAATGTGGATTTACACTCAAAACAGCCACCTCCAAAATCAAAATTCTCCAGTTCCTGCCTAATAGTACACCTATTCCAGTTTAACACCTTCACCCAAGGACTGCTGCTATCTCTATCCAAGAATACCTTATGTATTATGGTCACTACAGCCAAAATGTTCTCCTACTGACATATCACTCACTTGGTCAGGCTAATTTCATAAAACCAGATCCACTATAACCCCTTAACTGGTTGGATCATTTACATACCATTACAAGAAACTCTCCTGAATGGTCCTAGAACTCTGCCCCAGAAATACTGAGGAATCCGGATCTCTGACTTCAAACAGCCAAAATGCAGAGCTTGCAAAATGATACAAGGATGTAGGTGATGTAGGAAAGATAATACCAAATGTAATTCAAGGTACAGCAGTACATTGCATTCAAGATGCAGAATTCCATCTGCAAATTTAAAATTAATCTGTTCTATCCATTATGTTGGTGATTTAGGGGTTGTTAATTTAACTATTTGTCTTTTAATATAGAAAATGTCTGAACATCTCTGAAGTTTGGCATACTGAAATACCTTTTTTTAAAAAAGGTGAATGAATTAAAGTGTGGCAAATGTCAACCTCTATGCATGTAAAAGTTGGTTAACAGTGAAGGACTATTAAGTTCTATTTATCTATCCATCTGAAGGCAATACACAGTTCCTAAAGCCCAATTTCAAAACTTACAAGTAGTTGAATAACTATGTCTTCTACTTCTTCTGGACTCCAAGGCGATTAAATTTTTCAGTTTACTGTTTACCTGAAAAACATGCACAAAATAATCTTTATATACAGTTAAATGTCAACAATTGAAAATATCAATGGCTGTTAACTGATTTTTTAATATTTGTGATTTTGGAGAAGATTTGTAGCTCAGGTTGTAAGTTTGTTCACTGAGCAGGTAGATTTGTTCTCAGATGTTTTGTCAACATGCTAAGTAACATTATCAACGAGCCTCCGATGAAGCACTGGGGTTGTGTCCTACTTTCTATGTATGTGTCTTGATTTGTTGCGATGGGTGAAATCATTTCCGGTTCTTTTTCTAAGAGGTTAATAAATGGAGTCCAAATTGATATGTTTGAAAATAGAATTCCCGGCCACCAGGATAACAAGCACCAACTAGCCACCAAAAGACAAGACTATCATTCATTAATACCCTTACACACAGCTGAAAAAGGGACACCAGTTTGACTGGGACAACACACAGGAATTCCTGACATCCAAACCAGAACTTCATTAACAAACACTGATTTGGACCCAATTTGCCAACCTCTCAGAACGAACCCAAATTGATATCACCCACCACAGCAGACCAAGCCAGGTAAATAGCGAGCAGGACCAAATACCAGTGTTTCATCAGAGGCTCACTGATGACATTATCTAGCATGGTGACAAAATGTCAGAACAAAGCTGCCAGCTCAGCGAGCAAACTTTCAACCTGATTTTTAATATATTTAATAGATCTCAACTGGTTCGAATTGGGTGCAACTGGAAAAAATAGATAAAGCTTGTATACAATTGGCATCCCTGCTTGGGTTTAAGTAGCTTATTGGAACATTGCCAGAGCTAGTTGATCTACAAAACAGACAAATAGCCGCCCATTCGGTTGATCTAATAATCCCCAACTCCACATTCCTGCCTTTTCCACATAATTGTTGATTGCCTTACGGACTAAAACCCAGTTTCAACTGTAAAGATCAGGCCCAGACTGAACAACTGCCTGAAGTTAAAAAAGATATTCTATAGATTCACTACCTTCAGAAGAATGTCTTCTCATTTGCTTTATATAAATGGCTTCGCATCCAAATTTTGCCCTTGGGTCCTAAACTCTCACGGAAAATCAACCTCAAGACATGCTTGGAGCACTGCATCCTGACAACATTTAAGCAATAGTATTTAAAATGTGCTCTCCAGAACATGCTGCACTCCTCGTCAAGCTGGTCCAGCAAAATCAAAACACTGGCATCTCCCAAAAATATGGAAAATTGCCCAGCTATGTCTTGTACACAAAATGTACAATGAATCCAAACTGACCAAATAATGTCAAAGGCTTTCATTAAGCTTAAGGCTGCATTTGACAGTGTGGCATAAAGAAACCCTAGCAAGATGAATCAATAGGAAAAAAAATTAGGAGAACTCCCTACTGATGGGAATCATTCCTGGCAAAAAGGAAGGTAATTGTGATTTTTGGACGTCAGACATCTCTTTTCGTCAGGGTAGTATCCCAGACCCAACTACCTTTAGCTGCTTCAGTGACCTCCCCTCTATTAAAGGTTAGCAGTGGGATGTTCAATGGTGATTGTGCAATAAGCAGCACCATTCATAACCTCTCCGATACATACGCAATCCATATCAAAAAGCAGTAACCTAGACAATACCCATTTTGAGCTGACAATTAATACTGACATTGTATAAACACCAGGCAATGAACATATCCAACAATCAGAAACTAACCATTGCTCTTCATGTTCAAAGGCATTGTCATTGCTGAATCCTCCACAAAGATCATTTTGGAGGGTTACCATTGACAATTCAGAAACTGAATTGGGCTAGCCACACAGTACTGTGCTGGTAAGGGCTTGGTTAGAACATTTGGCAGGATAGTTTGTGTGTGAGGCTGTGATGCTAATAGTGTGGGATCCCATACACGCTGAGACAACGACAGAGGTGCAGCCTTCTCAGCTTCAGCTTATTGCCTGAAGGGTGCTGTCCCATAAGTTAAACTCACCATTGATTGTGTCTCCCTCTCTCACCCAAGCAGGCCTATGACCCTCTGCTACCATGATGGCACTGCTTTTATTTTGCAAAGTAATGTGGCTGTAAGAACAGGTCAGAGGTTAGGAATCTTGCAGTGAGTAACACCCCCTGATTCTCCAAACGCTGCCCACTTTCTACAAGGCACAAGTTAGGAATGTGATGGAATACTCCTGACTTGCCTGGATGAACATAGCTCCAACAAAATAAGTCTGAAGCCATCTGGCATAAAGCCATTTGATTGGTTGAGTGAGTGGAAATGGTGCCATTCTGTAGCAAAAGTGTACACCATCTAAAAATTGTACAGCGGAAATTCACCAAGGCTCCTGATAAAGCATCCCTTAACTCATGACGATGGGACACATGGGAACATCTCCATCTGTAAAATCACCTGCAAGTCACTCAAGACCCTGACTTGGAAATCTATCACCAGTCCTTCAGCTTCACTAGGTCAAAATCCTGGAACTCACTCATAACAGCATTAGGGGTCTATCTGCAGCATATGGACTGGAGTGGTTCAAGGCCACTACCTTCAAGGGCAACAAGAGATGGATAATAAATGCTGAACCAGCCAGCAATGCCCACATCCCAGGACTGAAAAATAGAAGTCCTTGCTTCAATTGCTTTGTAACCATGTCTGTATAATGACATACCATTTCACCCATTAGGTTTTGTTTGCCATTATTTCATTTGTTTAGAGTACTCCATTTAAGAGCAAAGCCATTAACTTTGCCCATTTACTTCTTGACCCAGATGACATTGTGAAGACATCAAACAGAAGCTTTGCATCCAAGATTAGGGACACAATATCATCTATCAAAGCTGAATGATTTCAAAAATATCTTCTCTCAAATTCCCGCCTCGGGCGACTGACTGTGTGCAGTTTGCACGTTCTCCCCGTGTCTGCGTGGGTTTCCTCCGGGTGCTCCGGTTTCCTCCCACAGTCCAAAGATGTGCAGGCCAGGTGAATTGGCCATGCTAAATTGCCCATATAGTGTTAGGTAAGGAGTAAATGTAGATGTAGGGGTATGGGTGGGTTACGCTTCGGCGGGGCGGTGTGGACTTGTTGGGCCGAAGGGCCTGTTTCCACACTAAGTAATCTAATCTAATCTAATCTACCTGACAAGTGCACGAGCGCTTGAGTGCAACAACAGTGGTTGCAAAGGAAGGACAATAATTGAAGATCTGAAGTTATGCATCTGCCCAGTCTAAGGAGGGGTTGAAAGCAATAAACCAAAAAAGGTTCAGAAGGAAAAGTACTTTAACGTTATATTGGACACCTAATTAAAGGCAGTAAATTGGAATTATGCAAATGACTTCTAGACCTGACATATATATTTGTCATTTTTTCTGAGCATGCGATTCATCACTCGCACCATTCTGCAATGTTTCATATGCCCGCGCACACAGCACCAAACAGCTGCTTGCCCTTGAAAATGGCCCATCAAGCCACTGAAGGATAGTTAAGAATCAGCCACAACACTGGTGGCCTAGAATCACACGGACACTAAAACAGGCCAAAGATGACACATTCCCTTCCCTGAAAAGAACATTTGTATTAAAATCCATCTGGCTTTCCCATGCTAGTTTCATGACAGCCATAGCATTGTTTCATTCTAGGTTTTATTTATTGAATTTAAATTCTCTCAGCTGCCAGAATAGATTTGAACCCATGTTTCTTCGACATTAAAGTGGTCTCTAGATCAGTCCATAGTGTTACGACTACAGAGGGGTGAGATGGTGGCATTATACATTGCAAAGGATAGCAAGGCAACTATTGTTAATTTAATTTTCAACACATTTGATAAGCCATGATCAATTATGACAGCAGGTGCAACATTAAAATTCCCACTATCACAATGACTCGCTATGGAGACTAAACTATTGAACCTTAACAGGGGTAGTTAATTGAAGTCCAGCCTCTAGAGGTGAAACATGGATAATGCTCTTGATTTTACTTAAAGTGGCAATAGCCAGAAGGCAAGCCAACCAACCTTACAGATAACTGCCAAAGTTAATACATTACATTTTCAGAAAATTAAAATCAATCATTCCATTAAACTTGTACACAAAATACATAACAGGAAAAAAAGGCATATTTTTGTTTTTCCTTTCAATCTGCATTTTTGACAATGTAACCCCAGAACGCTTCAGATTTGCAATATTTAACTCCATTGGGCTTCAAGCGCACTACAATTGGTTTACTGAGTTTCATCCCTACTTCTACTGGCTAATAGTAACTCCTCTTAACCCTGAGAAACCTTGCAACTACCAAAATAATTACACCCATATAATTATAATTAGTACTCAAGTATTTTTCAAGATCAAACAAAAACTTAATCACAAAAAACTTTATGCAGTGTCAAATGTTAGCTCATGTCAGTGAAATTTATAGAGAGTCAGAAATAGGCCCTTTAGCCCATCAGGTCTAGCCAAACAAACATCAAGGAGTGTAGGTTTGCTCGCTGAGCTGTAGGTTTGATATCCAGATGTTTCGTTACCTGGCGAGGTAACATCATCAGTGGCAACCTCCAAGTGAAGCAAAGCTGTTGTCTCCTGCTTTTTATTTGTGTGTCTATCCTGGATAGGGTTCCTGGGGTTTTTGGTGTTGTCATTTCCTGTTCGTTTTCTGAGGGGTTGATAGATGGTATGCCAAAGACATGCCAGAGAATTCCTAGAGGCCTGGCACTCGAACCACATCATAAACAATTACACAGATCTAGATGCCATCTACCAACCCCTCAGAAAACAAACAGGAAATGACATCACCACAAACCCCAGGAACCCCATCCAGGACAAACATATAAATAGAAAGCAGGAGACAACAGCTTCGTTTCACTTGGAGGTTGCCACTGATGATGTTACCTCGCCAGGTAATGAAACGTCTGGATATCAAACCTACAGCTCAGCGAGCAAACCTACACCCTAAACCTCAACCTGAGCTACAAACCTTCACAAACTTAGCAAACAAATATCAAACTAGACTAACCCTATTTACTTGCACTTGGTTCATTGTACACCATATCCTGGCATTTCAATGCTCATCTCATTTAGATGAGGGGGAAAAGATTGAAAAGGGACCTAAAAGGCAACTTTTGCACACAAGATGGAATAAGCTGCTAGAGGAAATGGTGGAGGCTGGTACATTTGCAACATTTAAAAGGTATCTGGATGAGTATATGAATAGAAAGGGTTGAGAGAGATATGGGCCAAATGCAACTAGATTCATTTAGGTTTTCTGGTTGGCATGAAGGAGTTCGACCAAGGGGTCTGTTTCCATGCTGTACAGCTCTATGACTATCTAGCATTTTAAGTTCAATTCTGAAATCCAAGCAGTTAAGGGTTTGGACCAAAATTCAGTTCAGCATAAAATGGATTGAGAATATCACGTGGAGAGCAACTTAATTTTCAAAATTGCAATGCAATCTAATAAAACAAAGACTACATTTTCAGAACAGGAGTCATATGCGAACACACTCAAAACGAGTGGTAATTAATAATCCACAGGGTATGGAAAAACATAATGGTCAGCCTTAATTACAAATTAAATTATGGAATAATATAGAAACCACGATGTTAACAATACTCTTCCAGGATGCTCGAAAAGGTAACGCACACCTTTACTGATTTAGATGGTTGTATTCCCGTATCACTGTAGTATCTTTCCTCTTCAGGCTGTGTTGAGTCAAGCTTTCTCGCAAGTTCTCCATCACTGGCAGGATACGTTATTTCAGACTTATCCACAGTTGAACATTGGCTTCCAAAAACCGTAAGCTACATCGTAAATGGAAAATTTGCAGAAATTAAACAAAATCCTACAAGTCAAATCTCTAAACATAGCTAGAAAAGTTGCTAACCTCAAGACTCAAAAGTGCTACAAGTAGACAATCAGGGGAAGTGCAATCTTTTTGGGATACTTCGGGGGGGGGGGGGGGGGGGGGAAAGGGGAAGAAAGAGGGAGAGCAGCCCCAAGTCATGCTCCAATGACATAGGTCGGAAGAGAGATGGGGACTTGAGGCAGAAATTCAGGGAGCTAGGATACAAGCTTAGAGCTAAGACAAACAAACAGTTGTTTTCTCTGGTTTCCTGCCTGTGCCATGTGCTAGTGAGGTGAGGAATAGGGAGAGAAAGGAGTTGAACATGTGGCTACAGGGATGGTGCAGGAGGGAGGGTTTCAGGTTTTTGGATAATTGGAGCTCTTTCTGGGGCAGATGGGATCTCTACAAGCAGGATGGTCTTCATCTAAACCAGAGGGGTACCAAGATTCTGGGTGGGAAATTCGCTAAAGCTATTAAGGTGGATTTAAACAGGTACAGAAGAGGATGAGAGCAGGGAGTTCCCAAATCAAGTAAGTATTGACGCTGACAAACAAGAACCAGGTTTGAAGTGTGTAGTACTTGAAGTACTTCAACACGAGGAGCACCCAAAATAAAGTGGGTGAACTAGCAGCGTGGGTTGGTACCTGGGACTTCGATGTTGTGGCCATTACGAAGACATGGATAGAGCAGGGACAGGAATGGCTGTTGCAGGTTCTGGGATTCAGATGTTTCAGTAAGAACAGAGAAGATAGTAAAAGAGGGGGAGGTGTGGCATTGTTGATCAGGGACAATATTACAGTTGTAGAAAGGATGCCTGGGGACTTGTTAATTGAGGTAGTATGGACTGAGGTTAGAAACAGGAAAGGAGAAATCACCATGCTGGGAGTTTTCTATAGGCCTCCGAATAGTCCCAGAGATGTTGAGGAAAGGATAGCAAAGATGATTCTCGATGGGAGTGAGAGGGGCAGGGTAGTTGTCATGGGGGACTTCAACTATCCAAATATTGACTGGGATCACTACAGTAAGAGTACTGTAGATGGGTCAGTTTTTGTCCAGTGTGTGCAGGAGGGCTTCCTGACAGAGTATGTAGACAGGCCTACAAGGGGTGAAGCCACTTTACATTTAGTACTGGGTAATAAGCCTGGCTAGGTGTTAGATTTGGAAGTAGGTGAGCACTTTGGAGACAGCGATCACAATTCTGTCAGGTTTACTTTAGTCATGGAAAGGGATAGGTGTACTCCACCCACCAAGAGTTACAGCTGGGGGGGCGGAGGAGGAGGAGAAGGGAAATTACGATGCAATTAGGAAAGATTTAGGAAGTGTAGAATGGGGAAGGAAACTGCAGGGGATGAGCACATTAAAAATGTGGTGCTTATTCAAGGAAAAGCTCCTGTGTGTCCGAGATAAGTATGTACCTGTTAGGCAGGGAGGAAAATATAGAACGTGTGAGCCTTGGTTTACTAAGGAAGTGGAATCCCTGGTCAAGAAGGCAGTGGCTATGTTAGGACAAAATGTGAAGACTCAGTTAGGGTGCTTGAGGTTTACAAGGAAGTCAGGAAAGACCTAAAATGAGAGCTCGGAAGAGTCAGGAGGAGACATGAGAAATTGTTGGCGGATAGGATCTGGGTTAACCCTAAGGCTTTCCATAGGTATGTCAGGAACAAAAGAATGACGAGAGTTAAATTAGGGCCAAAGACAATAGTGGGAAGCTGTGTGTGGAGTCAGAGGAGATAGGGGAAGCACAAATTAAATATTTTTTGACTGCGTTCACTATAGAAAATGAAAATGTTGGCGAGGAAGATACAGAGAGACTTGCATCTAGACTAGAAGAGATTGAGGTTCACAAGGAAGAGGTATTAGAAATACTGCAGAGTGTGAAAAAAGACAAGTCCCCTGGGCTGGATGGGATCTATCCTGGGATCCTCTGGGAAGCAAGGAAAGAGATTGCTGAGCCTTTGGCATTGATTTTCAAATTATCATTGTCTACAGGAATAGTGCCTGAGGACTGGAGGATAGCAAATGTGGTTCCCTTGTTCAAAAAGGGTAATAGAGACAACCCTGGTAAGTACAGACCAGTGAGTCTCACTTCAGTTGTTGGTAAAGTGTTGGAAAAGGTTATAAGAGATAGGACTTATAACCATCTAGAAAAGAATAATCTGATCAGGGACAGTCAGCACGGTTTTGTGAAGAGTAGGTCGTGCCTAACGAATCTTATTGACTTTTTTGACAAAGTGACCAAACAGGTAGATGAGAGTAAACCGGTTGATGTGGTGTATATAGACTTCAGCAAGGCGTTTGATAAGGTTCCCCACAGTAGGCTATTATACAAAATGTGGAGGAATGGTATTGTGGGAGACATAGCAGTTTGGATCAGTAATTGGCTTGCTGAAAGAAAAGAGGGTTGTAGTTGATGGAACATGTTCATCTTGGTGTCCAATTACTAGCAGCATACCGTAAGAGTGTTGGGTCCACTGCTGTTTGTCATTTTTATAAATGACCTGGATGAGGGCTTAGAAGGGTGGGTTAGTAAATTTGCAGGCGACACTAAGGTCGGTGGAGTTGTGGATAGTGACGAAGGATGCAGTAGGTTGCAGAGAGACAGATAGGATACAGATCTGGGCTTAGGGGTTTAATGTGGACAAGTGTGAGGTGATACACTTTGGACGGAGTAATCGGAATGCAAAGTAGTGGGCTAATGGCAAGATTCTTGGGAGTGCAGATGAGCAGAGAGATCTTGGTATCCATGTACACATATCCCTGAAAGTTGCCACCCAGATTGACAGGGTTGTTAAGAAGGCATACAGTGTTTTAGAACATAGAACATAGAAGAATACAGCGCAGTACAGGCCCTTCAGCCCTCGATGTTGCGCCGATCAAAGCCCACCTAACCTACACTAACCCACTATCCTCCATATACCTATCCAATGCCCGCTTAAATACCCATAAAGAGGGAGAGTCCACTACT
This sequence comes from Chiloscyllium punctatum, assembly GCF_047496795.1. Lineage (NCBI taxonomy): Eukaryota > Metazoa > Chordata > Chondrichthyes > Orectolobiformes > Hemiscylliidae > Chiloscyllium > Chiloscyllium punctatum. Next base: position 40,082,176 of record NC_092779.1, read on the forward strand.
GCTACTGGCAGGGCATTCCATGAACTTACGACTCGCTGAGTGAAGAACCTACCCCTAACATCAGTCCTATATCTACCCCCCCTTAATTTAAAGCTATGCCCCCTTGTAATAGCTGACTCCATACGTGGAAAAAGGTTCTCACTGTCAACCCTATCTAACCCCCTAATCATCTTGTACACCTCTATCAAATCACCCCTAAACCTTCTTTTCTCCAATGAAAACAACCCCAAGTGCCTCAGCCTTTCCTCATAGGATCTTCCTACCATACCAGACAACATCCTAGTAAACTTCCTCTGCACCCGTTCCAGTGCCTCCACATCCTTCCTATAGTATGGCGACCAAAACTGCACACAATATTCCAGATGCGGCCGCACCAGAGTCTTATACAACTGCAGCATGACCTCAGGACTCCGGAACTCAATTCCTCTACCAATAAAAGCCAGTACGCCATATACCTTCTTCACTGCACTATTTACCTGGGTGGCAACTTTCAGAGATCTGTGTACATGGACACCAAGATCCCTCTGCTCTTCCACACTACCAAGTAGTCTACCATTAGCCCAGTAATCCATCTTTTTATTACTCTTACCAAAGTGAATCACCTCACACTTAGCTACATTGAACTCCATTTGCCACCTTTCTGCCCAGCTCTGCAGCTTCTCTATATCCCGCTGTAACCTGCCATATCCTTCCTCACTGTCTACAACTCCTCCGACTTTCGTATCATCCGCAAACTTGCTCACCCAACCTTCTAACCCTTCCTCCAGGTCATTTATAAAAATGACAAACAGCAATGGTCCCAAAACAGATCCTTGCGGAACACCGCTAGTGACGGCACTCCAAGATGAACCTTTGCCATCAACTACTACCCTCTGTCTTCTTCCAGAGAGCCAATTCCTAATCCAAACCTCCAACTCACCCTCAATGCCATATCTCTGTATTTTCTGCAGTAGCCTACCATGGGGGACCTTATCAAACGCCTTACTAAAATCCATATATACCACATCTACCGCTTTCCCCTCATCTACCTCCTTAGTCACCTTCTCAAAGAATTCAATAAGGTTTGTGAGGCACGACCTGCCCTTCACAAAACCACGCTGACTATCCTTGATCACATCATTCTTATCCAGATGTGCATAAATCCTATCCCTTACAATTCTCTCTAAGACTTTGCCCACAACAGAAGTGAGACTCACTGGGCTATAGTTACTAGGATTATCCCTACTCCCCTTCTTGAACAAGGGAACCACGTTTGCTAGCCTCCAGTCCTCTGGCACTACTCCTGTAGACAAAGAGGACACAAAAATCAAGGCCAATGGCTCTGCAATCTCCTCCCTTGCTTCCCAGAGAATCCTAGGATAAATGCCATCAGGCCCAGGGGACTTATCTATTTTCACCCTTGCCAGAATTTCCAACACCTCTTCTCTACATATCTCAAAGCCATCCATTCTACTTATTCGTGCCTCAGTATTCATATCGACAACAATGTCCTGTTCCTGAGTGAATACTGACGAAAAGTATTCATTCAGCGCCTCCCCAATCTCTTCAGCCTCCACACGCAACTTCCCATTACTATCCTTGATTGGACCTATTCCTTCCCTAGTCATTCTTTTATTCCTAACATACGTATAGAAAGCCTTAGGGTTTTCCCTAATCCTACCAACTAAGGACCTTTCATGTCCCCTCCTTGCTGCTCTTAGCTCTCTCTTCAGGTCCTTCCGGGCTACCTTATAACTCTCAATTGCCCCTATTGAACCTTCACGCCTCATCTTTACAAAGGCCACCCTCTTCCATTTAACAAGGGATTGCATTTCCTTATTAAACCACGGCTCCCTCACACGACCCTTTCCTCCCTGCCTGATAGGTACGTACTTATCAAGGACACTCAATAGTTGCTCCTTGAACAAGTTCCACATATCAATTACGCTCTTGCCTTGGAATCTACTTTTCCAATCCACACCTCCTAAGTCATGCCTCAACGCATCATAATTTCCCTGCCCCCAGCTATAACTCTTGCCCTGCAGTGCACACTTATCCCTCTCCATCACTAGAGTAAAAATCACCGAATTGTGGTCACTGTCCCCAAAGTGCTCACCTACCTCTAGTTCTAATACCTGGCCTGGTTCGTTACCCAGAACCAAATCCAGTATGGCCTCACCTCTTGTTGGCTTATCGACATATTGTGTCAGGAAACTCTCCTGCACACATTGCACAAACACTGACCCATCTAACGAACTTGAGCTATAGCTTTCCCAATCAATATCAGGAAAGTTAAAGTCTCCCATAACAATCACCCTTCTCCTGAATCATCTTCGCAATCCTTTCTTCAACGATTCTAGGACTATTAGGAGGCCTGTAAAAGACTCCTAACTGGGTGACCTCACCTCTCCTATTCCGAACCTCAACCCAAACTACCTCAGATGGCAAATCTTCGTCCATCTTCCTTTCCACCGCTGTAATACTATCTTTGACAAGCAAAGCCACACCCCCCCCTATTTTGCCCCCACCTCTGACCCTACTAAAACATTTAAACCCTGGAGCCTGCAACAGCCAATCCTGTCCCTGATCTAGCCACGTCTCCGTAATAGCCACAACATCGAAGTCCCAGGTACCAACCCACGCTGCGAGTTCACCTACCTTATTTCGTATACTTCTGGCATTAAAGTATACACACTTCAAGCCACTCTTCTGTTTACAGGCACCCTCCTTTAAGATTGATGCCATATTCCTAACCTCCCTACACTCCAGGTCCTGCACCCTAAAGCTACAGTCTGGGTTCCCATGCCCCTGCAGAGTTAGTTTAAACCCCCCCCAAGAGCACTAGCAAACCTCCCCCCCAAGGATACTGGTGCCCCTCAGGTTCAGGTGCAGACCATCCTGTTTATAGAGGTCCCACCTTCCCCAGAAAGAACCCCAGTTATCCAAGTACCGAAATCCCTCCCTCCTGCACCATCCCTGTAGCCACGCATTTAACTCTTCTCTCTCCCTATTCCTCGACTCTCTATCACGTGGCACGGGTAACAAACCAGAGACAACAACTCTGTTCGTTCTAACTCTGAGCTTCCAACCTAGCTCCCTGAAAGCCTGTCTAACATCCTCAGCACTCCTCCTACCTATGTCATTGGTGCCAATATGGACCACGACTTCAGGCTGCTCCCCCTCCCCCTTAAGGACCCGGAAAACACTATCAGAGACATCACGTACCCTTGCACCTGGGAGGCAACATACCAAACGTGAGTCTCTCTCGTTCCCACAAAACCGCCTATCTGTGCCCCGATCTATCGAGTCCCCAATTATTATTGCTCTGCTCTTCTCCACCCTTCTCTTTTGGCCTTTAATAATAGAGGGATTGAGTTCTGGAACCATGAGGTTATGCTGCAGCTGTGCAAAGCTCTGGTACGGCCACACTTGGAGTATTGAGTACAGTTCTGGTCACTGCATTTTTAGAAGGATGTGGAAGTTTTGGAAAGGGTGCAGAGGAGATTTACTAGGATGTTGCCTGGTATGGAAGGAATGTCTTACGAGGAAAGGCTGAGGGCCTTGAGGCTGTACTCATTAGAGAGAAGGTGGTTAAGAGGTGACCTAATAGAGACATATAAGATAATCAGAGGGTTAGTTAGGGTGGACAGGGAGAGCCTTTTTCCAAGTATGGGGACGGCAAACACGAGGGTTCAAAACTTTAAAGTGAGGGGAGATAGGTATAAGACAGATGTCAGAGGTAGTTTCTTTACTCAGAGTAGTAAGGGTATAGAATGCTTTACCTGCAACGGTAGTAGATTTGCCAAGTTTAAGTGCATTCAAGTCATCATTGGACAGGCATATGGATGCACATGGAATAGTGTAGGTGGGATGGGCTTCAGGTTAGTATGCCAGGGCGGCGCAACATCAAGGGCCGAAGGGCCTGTACTGTGCTGTAAATGTTCTGTATTCTAAGTCTCAAATTCGCAAATATTAGTTGAGAAATTCAGTACTGTGACGGCACTCATTACAGTGAAGAAAACCATTGAACACAACTGGTCGGTGCCAGCTCTCTGAATAAGCATCTCCTTGAACATCTCTCCTAGCACCATTCTCTCGCCTTCGCCCTGTAACTCTGCAGATGTTTATTTGAGAAGGAACAATCTTCCCTTTTGAATGCACCTCCATTACACTCCAGACAAACATTACAGACCCAAACACCCAATGACGAAAAGATTTTTCTTGAATCACTTTTGCTTCATTTACAAATTACTTAAGATTGCTGCTTGCTCAGTCTCCATACTTTCAGAGGGTATATTTACACTGAACTTGAATTTACACTGAATATACATTGAATAGTCTGACAATCAGATTTCTGTTAGCTTCTCTGCTCCAAGGATAGAGCCCCAGCTTTTCCAATCTATCATAATTCAAATTATTCACCCCTGGAACCATGTTCATAAACCACGTCTGCATGCACTCCAATGCCTTCTTGTGCTTCTGAAAACACGGCATCCAGAACTGGATGTTACTAGTTCAGCCTCAGCTAGAGTTTATGATATATTGGCATAATATTTTCACTTTTGCACCTGTACTTGATGTCATTATTAATAAAGCTTACAATGCAGCCTTGCAAAGCATATACGCTCAACTTACACAAAATGCCCCTCAGTTTATTCTCGCTGTTCAAAAGTACAATTTGAGAGATACCACCCCCTTAAATGTTTTCATCAGGCCTACAGAGATTTGGGTTATACAATATATGCAAGCCTCACAACTGCTGACTTGGACAAGCATCACTGTCACTTGATTATTGTGATCTCACAATTTGGAAATTCCACAGCCAACACCATCACTGCAAAGGGGAGAGGAAACAAACCCAGGGATACCATGTCTTGACAAGGGTTGCAGCATCAAAAAGGAAGGAAGAGGAGAGCAGTAGTACCAAAATCTTCTAAAAAGGTGGCAGAACAAACTGATACAGCTGTTTATAAAGATATGGCATTAAAATTTATAAATAGAGGCCCACAGTACAAGAGTCTCAACTGGAGTATTTCAGGAATGATTCCAAAGTGTTTAAATAGTTGCTGACAAAATTGACAATGGTATTACTGGGGACATGAACCTGTAATGAGATGAGAGAAGCAACAATTGTTCTTGGAGCAGAGAAAGTGGAGGTGAGCTGATTAATTAGAAACAATTTTTCTCAATGTCCTTCAATGTCAGAGGGAAGCACATAAATACACCAATTATAATTTCCTCCAATGCTTTATAGCAGCATCAGCAACAAAACTTGACTCTGACCCTTGAGAAAATAGTTAGGCAGATGATCAATTTTAGTCAGAGATAGATTTTAAGGAAGGACTATTCCGTAAAGTGGTAACATGGCAAAAGGGGCACGGAAGCTCTTGCCAGAATCCAAGCAAGGTTCCAGCTCTGAAAGAACTGCCAATGGAACAGGGACCAAAATTGGATATGTGCATGTCATTAGGTTTGGAAGAGCATGGAGCGTTCTCAGGATGGTGGCATTAGAGATCACCTGAAAATCAAATCTTCTCGGCTAACCTTCAGTGAACTTTGCACAAGTAGTAGGCCGAGAACACACCCTGGGTAAGGCACAGCCCAAGTGACTACTTTTGTGAACTTGGAACACCATGGGAATTCAGCGCAATGGCAAAAGAGGTCTTTTTGTTTTTGCTTCATATTCTAAGGATTTGTTTTTGTACTTGATGGTTCGCCAGATTATATTCCGTAGCTTCAACTGAGCAGAGAAGGGAGCCCTAGTTTAACAGTTGCAGCTTCAGGGATCTGCTGATTGCTGTGGTGCCATTGTTTTCCCAAAGAGGTGTGTTGATTGGTCTGGGATTTTCAAAAGTGTATTGGTTTGAAGAAACAGAAGGAAGAATAAGTGAAAGTCAGGGCCAATATAATACATGAATAAGTAAGCAAAGTAGGGCAAGGGAAGAACAGTTAGCTCAAGCTAAGTTAGTTAATAGTTTTCTTACCTATGCATTTATTTTAAACCTATGGTATACTCCTCCTGTACTATGTGGTAAATCATGGAAGATTCAGGAAGTGTATCAAGCTGCAGCTTCCGACGAGCCAAATTTCAGAACTGGAGTTGCAGCTGAACGGGCACAGTGAGGTAGCTACACCACAGCTGAAGACTGAACAGGCAGAAAGGCCATGGATGACCATCAGACGGAATAGAGGAAGATCCATGGTCATCCCTCTTTCTAATATGTTTAATATTTGTGCACTGTTTGGGGAGGTGACTGTACAGGGGAAAGGAGTGCCAGCCAACTTCACATGCAGCAGATCTACCCGTGGTGTCAAGGGGAAGAAGGAAAACCGCAGGAATATAGTGTAAAGAATTCAAGTGCAAGGGGAACAGATTGGCATTTCAGCAGCTGTAATATACTCCATACTGGTAATAATGGCCATTGCCAGGGTCAGGCATGTCACTGAACAGTTGCAGGGCATTCTGAAAGGCAACAGAAAACAGACAGATGATGGTATGTATTGCTCCAAATAATATTAGGTAGGAAAAGGGATCAATGTTCTGCAAGTAGAATTTAGGGAGCTAGGCAGTAGGTTAAAGAAATGTCACAAATCAATGAGTATAGAAATAGAATGTTAATCCAGATCGATGAGACTAAAGAAGAATGAGGACGTTTCATCGAGGGGAGGTCATGCCTGACAAATCTGCTAGAATTCTTTGAGAAGTAACAAGCAGGTTAGACCAAGGAGAGCCAATTAATGTTATCTACCTGGACTTCCAGAAGGCCTTTGACAAGGTGCCACACAGGAGGCCACTGAGTAAGATAAAGGCCCATTGTACCAGAGGCAAGGTACTAACATAGATAGAAGCTTGGCTGTCTGACAGAAAGCAGAGAGTGGGAATAAAAAGGTTTTTTTCCTCAGGATGGCAGTGGGTGACAAGTGGTGTTCATCAAAGCTCCATGTTGGGACCACAGCTTTTCATTTTATACATAATGATCTAGATGAAAGAACTGAGGGCAGTCTGGCTAAGTTTGCCAATGATACAAAGATAGGTGGAAGGACAGTAGCATTTGAGGTAGCGGGGAAGCTACAAAGGATTTGGATAAGTTAGGACGGTGGGCCCAGAAGAGGCAGATGGAATACAATGTGGGAAAGTGTGAGGTCAGACACTTTGACAGGAAGAAGAGGGGCATGGACTGTTTTCTAAATGGGGAGAAAATTCAGAAGTCTGAAGTGCAAAGAGACTTGGGAGTTCTAGTCCAGGGTTGTATCAAGGTGAACTTGCAGGTTGAATCAATAGTTGGGTAAGCAAATCCAATGATGGCATTTATTTTGAGACGACTTGAATATAAATGCAGGAATGTACTTCTGAGGCTCTGTAAAGCTCTGATCAGGCCACATTTGAAGTAATGTGCACAGTTTTAGGCCCCATATCTCAGGATGGATGTCTTGGCCCTGGAACTTATTCAGGCGAGGTTCATGAGAATGGTCCCCAGGAATGAAAAGCTTAACATGGAGGAAAATTTGAGGTCTCTGGGTCTATACTCGATGGAGTTTAGGAGGAGGAGGTGGGATCTAATTGAAATGCACAGAATGGCCTAGACAGAGTATATGTTGGAAAGATGTTTCCATTGGTAGGAGAGACTAGGATCTGAAAGCAAAGAGTAAAGGGAAGATCCTTTAGAACATAGATAAGGAGAGATTTCTTTAGCCAGAAAGTGGTGAATCTATGGAATTCACTACCACAGAAGGCTGTGGAGGCCGGGTCATTGAGTAATTTTAAGACTGAGATAGACAGGTTATGAAGCATCAAGGGTTATGGGGAAGAAAAGAGGGAGAGAATAGGGTTGAAAAACTTATCAGCCATGACTGAATGGTGGAGAAGACCCGATGGACGGAATGGCCTAGTTTCTACTCCTACATCTTATGGTCTTTTGATTTGTTTGACATCAGGACTATTTTTATGGGTGGTGAGACAAGTCCAAAGTCAACAGGTTACACCTGAACTGGAATGGGACCAGTATCCATGCAGGGACATTTGCTAGTGCTGTTGAGGCGGCTTTAAACTAACTTAGCAGTTTGGGGGAGGGGGGGGAAAAAAAAAAAAAAAGAGGGGGTCGGATTGGCAGCTCAGTATTCCAACATACAGGGTCTTCAGATGAGACAGGACAGGAACTAAAGAGGAGGTTGCGTTGCAATTTTGATCAGGGAATTTATTCCAGCAGTCAGAGGAAATTAAAAACTAATAAGGGACAAATGAAATCACATTACTGGGAGCATAACAGTGTGAAAAATAGAAGAGCAGATACGCAGGTAAATTTCAGAGTAGTGAAAGTGGACTACACCATTTGACCTCTTGAACCTGCTCCACCATTGATAGAATCAGGGCTAATCATCAAGATCAATATTCTTATTCCACCCTCCCCCAAATGACTTGATCCTTTTAGCCCTAAAAAGGATCTACCTCTTCCTTGAGAACACAATCTTTGCCTCAAGCACTTTGTCATGAACTCTATAGGCTCATCACTCAAAGTTTACTCACCATCTCAACTCTAAAAGATATACCCCTTATCCTTAACATTCTAACCCATTGTTCTGGATTAGCGTAGTGACAATAGAGGATTTAAACTTCTTAACATGAACTGCGATAGTTTTTGTGTGAAAGGTTTAAAAGGGAGCAGAATTCTTAAAACTGCACTGGATGCATTTAAGCGAAGGCCCTGAATTCCACTTTAGGTAATGAAGTCAGCAATTGGTACAAGGGGTCTGGGGATATGGAGGTGGGGAGTGGACATGGCTGACATTAGATTCAGGATTGTTATGGTAAAAAGGAAAAAGTTTAATATAATCAGATATGACTTGAATTAGAGTGGACTCTGAGTTGATAAATTCAGTTTTTTTTTGTCAGAGCAGTGAGGTACATTCAAGGAGGAACGATGGAGAGTACAGGGCCAAAATGTTACAATATAGATCAAAAGGTGGAAACACATCCTGCAAACCCTGGATATCACAGGATATAGAGGATTGAAGACAGACAAAACAGTTTATGGCAGATATCAAGGTCTCAAAACAGCAGAAGGCCTGGATGAGTACCAAACATACAAGGAAATTCAGAAGGAGACTAAGAGTGAAAAGAGGGCAAGAAAAGATGAAAAGTCAGATGAAATAAAGGAAAATCTCAATTATTTTTCAAGTACTTCAAGGATGAAAAGGATAATTAGGGACACAGTAGGGCCCATTAAGTGTCGAAGTGCTAATTGTGTGTATTTAGCCAGAGGTCAGAGGTGGGATTTCAATGAATACCTTGTTACCTTGTGTAGGTGTTCACTAGGTGAAAGGGACAATGTGGGTACAGAAATTGGGGAGAAGGGTGACGATACAAGCAAAAACATTAGCATAGACAGAGGGAAGATTCTTGAGTGGTTTGGCAGGCTTAAGCGTAGGCAAGTCACAAGGGTTTGATGAAATATTTATCCCAGACTGTTGAACAAGAAGAGAAGAAATAGCAGCAGGCTTGGTGATAATTTAAAATTCCTCCCTGGCATCAGGCGAGGTGCCAGCGGACTGGGGGACAGTTAACATAGTATTGTTATTCAGGAAGAGAACAAAGGATAAACAAGGAAACCACATGCTGGTCAGTCTAATATTAGTGGTGGGGAAATTATTGGATGCAATTTGAAGGGACAGAACTAATATGCATTTGGAGAGGCATGAATTATTCAAGAATAGTCACCACAGTTTTGTTAAAGGCAGGCCACATCCAACCACCCTGATTAAGTTTTTCCAAAGAGGTGTGTAGACGCTGGCAGTACACATAACTGAATCGCCTTGGACTTCTGTCGGGCTTTTGATCAGATCCTACGTGAGTGACCGAAGTTAAGAGTCAGTTGGATCCAAGGAAACTTTGGAAATGGGCTATGCAATTGGCTGAGCAGCAGAAAGCAGAGGATAATAGTCAAGCTGTAATTAAAGAACAAGGACCAGTACAGCACAGAAACAGGCCTTTCAGCCCTCCAAGCCTGCACTGACATATTGCTCTTCCATGCAAAACTGTCCACACTTATTGGATCTGTATCCCTCTACTCCCTTCCTATTCATATATAGACCCAGATGCTTCTTGAATGCTGCTATTTGTCTGCACCTTAAACCTGTGTCCCTAGTAATTGACCCTTTGCCCTGGGGAAAAAAAAATCTCATACTTTCCACTCTATCCATGCCAGTCACAACCTTAAAAACTTCTAGGAAGTAAATCCCTCAAACTCCTGCATTCCAGTGAAAAATCAACCCAGTCTATTCAACCTTTCTTCATAGCTAAAATCCCCCATACCAGGCAACATCCTGGTAAACCTTTTCCGTGCCCTCTCCAAGTCACCGATATCCTTCTGGCGGTGTGACGACCAGAACTGTACATAACATTCCAAGAGTGGCCTAATGAAAGTTCTATAAAGCTGCAGCATAATTTGTTTATCCTTGTACTCAATGCCCCTTCCAAGGAAGGCAAGCATGCCAAAGGCCTTTTTTATTACCTTATCTATCTGCGCTGCCACCTTCAGTGATTCTGTGGACCTGCACTCCCAGATCCTTCTGCATATCAATACTCAGGGTTCTGCCATTCACTGTATAATTCCTACTTGTACTTGACCTTTCAAAGTGCATGACATCACATTTTTCTAGATTAAACTCCATCTGGCATTGTACGACTGGAAGCTGTGTTCAGTGGGCTTCAACTGGGGCCAGTTGGGGCTTTTCCTTTGGGAATACATTCAATGATTTAGACTTGAAAGTAGGAGTGTTGATCCCACCAGTCTGATTCATGATTGCAATACAGAGACTCTAACCTCATGTTTAATACATTGTCTGAGCTGAGGTGTCACTTTTCCACCCCCACCCCCCCCAAACAGAAGGTTATTTTGAGAATGTGACTTAATAGTTAGGGGATTTACATATTAATGAACCAAAACTTGCAATCCATTCTAAAACCTGAAAGACTTAACAGCAATCTAGGTTTGTTCAACATATCATTTCAGTCGCATGACACTATGATCTTTTGCTAGAAATTCTGTCCCACTAGTTACCTGATGAAGGAGCAGCTCTGAGAGCTAGTACTTCCAAATAAACCTGTGGGACTGTAACCTGGTGTTGTGCGATTTTTACCTTCTCCCAACCCTGTCCAACACTGGCTCCTCCACATTTGTAATGCAGTTAAAAAAAAAAACAACACCAGGTTATAGTCCAACAGGTCTATATATTTGGAAGCACTAGCTTTCAGAGCGCTGCTCCTTCATCAGGTGGTTTTGGAGAATAAGATCGTAAGACACAATTTATAGCAAAAGTTTAGTGTGATGTAACTGAAATTATACATTGAAAAAGACCTGGATTGTTTGTTAAGTCTCTCATCTTTTAGAATGACCATGTTGGTTTCAGTTCTTTCATATGTAATTCATAAAACTTCTTTTAAAAAAGTGAACTTTAACAATTGGTGTCATGTCGGCCCAGATAATGTATTGTAGGTGTGGAGTTTCCCTGCCACAATGGTCAGACTGATTAGAATCTAAAAAACAAATTTAGAGAATCTTACATGGATTCATGCAGATTTTGAACAACATAAAATGTAATTCTGCAAGTACAAATTCACCCCACAACCCTGTAGTGTATGTGTGCATGTGGGTATGTGTGTTGGGTGGGGTGGGTGTGGGGGTGAGGAGTTTCTCTGAGAGGGTGTGTGTATGTGAGTGAGTGCAAAGGCGTGAGGGCATAGGTCTGTTTGACCTCCTCAGGAGACAGACACGTGCTGCAATCGACAGGGTACCTTTTGCTGTCCAGTATTTCCCAGGTGCCGAAAAACTACACCATGTTCTTCGCAGCCTGCAACACATTATCAATGAGGATGAGCACCTCGCCAAGACCATCCCCACACCTCCACTTCTCACCTTTAAACAGCCACCAAATCTCAAAACAGATCATTTGTAGCAAACTGCCTGGCTTTCAGGACAATACCATACAACCTTGTCACAGTAGACGCTGCAAAACGTGTCAGAGTGTGGACATGGATACCACCATGTACGTTGCAGGTAATCATGTGACTCAGCCAACATGGTCTATCTTATACACTGCAGGCAAGGATGCCCTTAGGCACAGTACATTGGTGAAACCAAACTGAGGCTTTGGCAACGGATGAATGGACACCGCAGAAGAAAAGAAAAGACAGGAGTGCTCCCTCCCACTCAGAGCACTTCAGCAGTAACCTCAGACCTTCGGGTGACCGTCCAAGGCGAACTTTGGAACAGGCAACAACGAAAAGCGACCTTGAGTTAAAGTCACATGACAGGTGACCCCATTGCACTATACACACACACAGTTTATGGGGTGGATTTGTACTTGCAGAATTACATTTTAACTTTGCTCAAAAACTGCATGAATCCATGTAATATTCTGGAAATCCAGTTTTTTAGATTAGAATCAGTCTGACCATTGTGGCACAGACAGCCTCACAGGGAGCCAACACCATCAATATATTATCTGGGCCGACATGACACCAATTGTTAAGGTTCACTTGAGAATGTACCTTTTAAAAGTAGTTTTGCGATTTACAGGTGAAAGAAATGAAACCAACATGCCCATTCAAAACGATGGGAGACTTAAACAATCCAGGTCTTTTTCAATATATAATTTCAGTTACATCACACTGTAAACTTTTGCTATAAATTCTGTCTTACGATCTTATACTCCACAACCACCTTTTGAGTGAGCAGCACTCCAAAAGCTAGTGCTACCAGATAAACCTGTTTTGTCTATAATCTGGTGTCGTGTGATTTTTAACTTTGTACACCCCAGTCCAACACTGGCGTCTCCAAATCATTTATTACTGGAGGCACAGAGTTTAAACAATAGCATCATCATGCTGGAGCTGTATAAAAATTGCAGTAAGGCCAGAGCTGGAATAATGATTGCATTTCTGAAATCTACATTACACTGGGTGCAGAAGAGATTTAACAGGATGTTGTCTGGACTGGAGAATTTCAGTTATGAAGAGAGATTGGATAGCCTAGGGTTGTTTTCCTTGGAACAGAGAGGGGACATGATGGGGATAAGTAGGTTGTGTGGGACACAGATAGTGTAGGTAGAAAGAAACATTTCCTCTTAATGGAGGGGTCGATGACTGGGGACAGATTTAAGGTAAGAGACAGAGTTTTGAGAGGTTGAGAGGGTGGGAAAAGAATTCACCCAGAGGGTGGTGAGAATCTGGAAAGCTGATATAGACGCAGAAACCCTCAACAATTTCACATTTAAAAAATGTGCATTTGCAGTGCCAAGGCTAGGCAAGGTCATTAGCTAAAAGCTAGAAAATGGGATTCGAATAGTTAGATAGCTAGTTTGGACCAGTGCAGACTCAATGGCTGAAGGCCTCCTCCTGTGCTGCAGACCTTTGACTCTAAGCATTTTGCTACCTCCCGCAAAAACCATTTGCTGTCAAATTTCAATGGGTATTGTTTTTTGGATTGTAACAACATATTGCAATCTGAAATGGTTAGTATACAGCAGTTCCAATGACTTTTAAGCAATTCTAAAAAAAAACTCATTGGGTTCTGAGGAAGAGTCACAGGACCCAAAATGTTAACTCCATTCTCTTCAGTTTTGCTGCTGAGCTATTCCAGCAACTTCTGCTTTTACTTCTCAGTTACAGAATCCACAAGTTCTTTAGTTTTTATATATTTAAAAGTTTGTTGCAATAAACTCAACACAATAGTTCTCGCAAATCTCCCTAACCAAAGATACGTCATGGCCACACAGGTCCCAACTGCTCTACAATCAGTTCTGATGATCCAATTTGATGCACTCATTCCTATACCAATTCTTAGGCCACATTCTTAAATCGCTGTGTTTCTACACATGAGCAGATGGCAGTGGGAGTAATCTAAAAGCATGTTGAACAACAACAGTCTGTTAAAAGAAATCACAACTTCCTGAAATTAGCTTTCAGAACCTGATTCGGATCTCTTCTGCCTTCTCTTATCAGTACAAAATTGGACCATGACAACTGTATTTTCACTCACCCCCAAAGTCCTATAGCTACTCTGACATCATTCACCCAGGCATCAAGAAAACAACATATCTCGGAGTTACATGGATTGTGACAAAATCTGTCTGGTTCTGATGCTTCCACTTCTCCTCAGCTCTTGTACAATGTAGCCACATGGGTGGTGCTAGAGACACACCCCTAAAACAGATAGGTGCCAACACACAAACACAGGAAAAACCAATTGGTAAGCATCCAGGGATTCCTGCACTTTGAATCTTGCGTACAGCCAGGCCATTACTTATTCATTTAAATCTCCTGGATGAGCCACCATTCTGATTTCCACAGCATAGCTGTCATTTATCTCTGGTAGCATTTGACTTCGTATGCAATCAAGCAGCCCTCAAAATTTAAATCAGAGTCCAAGAGAGTATGCTCTACAAGGTAGGAGTCATGCCTTTAAAAAAGCACGATGTTGTGTTAGTTGAAGGTCAATCATCTCAGGTACAAAAACTCCAATATAGGAGATTCCAGTATAAAGTCCTGTACTGAACAATCTTACAATATTTCTGTGACCTTCCCGCCATGTTAATTGCCAGAAGTGAGAACATGTATTGGTGATTGCACAACATTGCTCATGACTCCTCAGATCTCTAACAGTGAGCCCTAAACAAGAACTATGAACAAACCCAAGCTGCCTTTTTTCTTAACTAACCATCTGACCCCAACACTATCACAATTATTAAACAGTAAGTCAACTTGTTCTCCCAAAGTCCATACAGTCTCTTATGCTGTCTCCCTTCTGGTGTTCAGAATCTGCTGCTTCCTTCCAATTCTGCTATCTTCTCCCTGGGTCATCATCTTACATTTTTACTGTGAATAATCTTTGTATTAAGTTTCTTGATACCTTTAATAGATGATGCCTTCCGAGAGATTTCTTTTGAGAGCCCCTTTCAGATGACATGTACTCTCTGGTTCGATGGACAGTTAGCTCTAACCAATTTTGAAAACTGCCTTTCTTTTTACACCCTCAACATCTTACCCTCTCATTGGATTGATGTTGTTAATACAATAAATTAAAATTCAATTGGTTTTTGGTATCCTGGGCGTAATTTAATTAATGTGTTAAATTCGAATCCAGTTGCCTTAACATCAAAGCACAACCCCAAGCCAATTGCTACATATTATTAATTCTCTGCACCTGTCAACTAATCACAGACACATGCTGTCAGCTCAGAAAAGGCACTTGCTCCAAAGTGACTATACACTTTTTCAGCTTCATAACTGCTGGATTGAAACCCCAGCTGCCACTTTCAATTTTAACCTTCTACAATCATGCATCGTAGCGGATATGTACATTTACAAGATGCACTGCATCAGTTCACCAAGACTCCGTCCAACAGCAATTTCCAAATCTACAACCACCGCCACCTAAAAGAAAAAGAAGGACAGCAGGTGCATGGGAAAGCTATCACTTACAGGCTCCCCTCTAAACCATACAGTACCCTGACTTGGAACTACATTATTCTTTCACTCACACTGGGTAAAAATTATAGAATTCCCTGCCTCTCCTGGATTGCAGCTATTCAAGGGATACTCCACCCCACCACCATCTTCAATCAACAGCAATGAAAGTTTTACAATAAATATTTGGTCAGGTAATTATGCCCGCATCCCCAATGCGAGACTAAACAGAACACTAAAATTGAGTGTGTGTAAAGTGGTCTAAGCCTCAGAGAATAAAGGTGAGAGTGGGGGAGCGTATATCTGTAGGAGTGTGAGGGTGTCTGCGTGTGTGCCTGGGGTGGGGGGGGTGAGTGTCTGTGAGAGAGAGTGTATGTGTGTGCGAGTGTAAAGTGGTCTGCGTCTGTATTTATGCATTGGTGCGTGTGTGCGTGTGCGCGTCTGTATTTATGCATTGGTGCGTGTGTGGTGTGTGCGCGTCTGTATTTATGCATTGGTGCGTGTGTGGTGTGCGTGCGTGCGATCACCTGTAATGTGACATGAATCCAAGGTCCCGGTTGAGGCCCTCCCTACAAGTACGGAACTTAGCTATCAGCCTCTGCTCGGCCACTTTTTGCTGCTGCCTGTCCTGAAGTCCGCCTTGGAGGATGGTCACCTGAAGGTTAGAGGTCAAATGTCCTGGACCACTGAAGTTTTCCCCAACTAGGAGGGAACACTCCTGTCTGTTTGTGTTGTGCGGTGCCCATTTATCCATTGCCGTAGCCTTTGCCCGGTTTCACTTACGCACCATCCCTCAGGGCATCCTTGCCTGCAGTGTATGAGATAGACAATGTTGGCTGAGTCACATGAGTACCTGCCACATACAAAGTGGGAGCATCCCCACGTGTAACGATGGTGTCCATGTCCGCACACTGACACGTCTTGCAGCGCCTACTGTGACAGGGTTGTATGGAGTTGTCCTGAAGGCCAGGCAGCTCACTACAAACAACGATCTGTTTGAGGTTTGGTGGCTGTTTAAAGGCAAGCAGT
The DNA here is from genome assembly GCF_047496795.1 of Chiloscyllium punctatum. Classification (NCBI taxonomy): domain Eukaryota; kingdom Metazoa; phylum Chordata; class Chondrichthyes; order Orectolobiformes; family Hemiscylliidae; genus Chiloscyllium; species Chiloscyllium punctatum. Next base: position 40,098,647 of record NC_092779.1, read on the forward strand.
GGAGGTATGGAAGGTCTTGGTGAGGTGCTCATCCTCACTGCTAATGTGTTGCAGGTTGCGAAGAACATGGCTTCATTTTTTGGCTCCTGGGAAGTACTGGACAATGAAGGGTACCCTGTCAGTTGCAGCACGTGTCTGTCTCCTGAGGAGGTCATTACGGTTCCTTGCTATGGCACATCTGAACTGGCGGTCGATGAGTTGAACATCGTACCCTGTTCTTATGAGGACATCCCAGAGTACTTCCAGGTGCTGTCACGTTCCTCATCATCTGAACAGATCTGGTGTTCGCATAGGGCTTGTCCATAGGGGATGGTTGTTGAGTGGAAGCATTGAGGTTGTCTGTAAGTTTGTGGTAGAGTGTGGTGCTGAGGTGTCCATCCTTGATGGAGATGCATGTGTCCAAGAATGAGACAGATAGTAGAGAATAGTCCATGATGGTGGGATGAAACTTGTTGATATCACTATGTAGTTTGATCAGTGATTTCTCATCATGGGTCCAGAGGAAGAAAATGTCGTCAATGTTCCTGGTGTATAATGTTGGTTGGAGGTCCTGAGCAGCGAAGAAGTCTTGCTCGTACCTGCGCATGAAGATGTTGGCATATTGGGTAGCAAATCTGGTCCCCATGGCTGTTGTGTGTGTCTGGATGAAGAATTGGTTGTCAAAGGTGAAGACATTATGATCGAGGATAAAGCGGATGAGTTGTAGGATGGTGTTTGGAAATTGGCAGTTGTTGGTGTTGAATACTGAGGCTGTTGCCGCAATGCCGTCATTGTGGGGGATGCTGGTGTAGAGTGCTGAAACTTCCTTATGACTAGGAATATTCTCGATTCAACTGGTCAGTGGGTGCTAAGTTTCTGTAAGAAATCCGTAGTGTCGCAACAGAAGCTGGGGGATCCCCTGTACATGGGTTTCAGGATTGTGGGCAGCACAGTGGTTAGCACTGCTGCCTCACAGCGCTAGAGACCCAAGTTCAATTCCCGCCTCAGGCACCTGACTGTGTGGAGTTTGCACGTTCTCCCCATGTCTGCGTGGGTTTCCTCCGGGAGATCCAGTTTCCTCCCACAGTCCAAAGATGTGCAGGTCAGGTGAATTGGCCATGCTAAATTGCCCGTAGTGTTAGGTAAGGGGTAAATGTAGGGGTAGGGGTGGGTTGCGCTTCGGCGGGTCGGTGTGGACTTGTTGGGCCTAAGGGCCAGTTACTATACTGTAAGATATCTAATCTAATTAGATTTCAGCCCAACCAGTCCACACCAACCCTCCAAAGAGTAACCCACCCAGAGCCATTTCTGGGTAATACACCTAACACTATGGGCAATTTAGCATGGGCAATTCACCTGACCTGCACATCTTTGGATTTTGAGAGGAAACCGGAGCACCCGGAGGAAACCCACGCAGACACGGGGAGAATGTGCAAACTCCACACAGACATTTGCCTGAGGCAGGAATTGAACCCGGGTCCCTGGTGCTGTGAGGCAACAGTGATAACCACTGAACCACCGGCCTTCTATATAGCTGGAGAGATTCTCACACAGGGTCCCATTGCCTGATACGCTGGGACGTTCTGGTGTATTGGCTTTGTGTATCTTTGGAAGGCAGCAGAAGTCTCCTACATGAGAAATATGTGGGATGTGGGCACATTGGATCCAGTCTTTCAGAGTTCCCCCAAGTCCTGATCAATGTGTTTAGTTCACGAGTGTGCTGTTTGGTTGGATCAGCTGGTAGTTACCTGTAGTGTTCCTGGTTGTTCAGTTGTCAGTACACTTCCTTGCAGTAATCTGTTCTATTCTAAATGACGATAGCTTCTCCTCTATCTGCAGATGACAATGTTGTGATCAATTTTGAGAGCATGGATGGCATTGCATTGTGAACGGGTGATGTTTTACTCTACCTTGTGGGTACGGCTGATGAACCTAGCATTTATATATTTCCTGACTGTTTGAGCATACATGTCAAGCCCAGAGCAGCGGCCCTCCAGTAGGGTCCAAGTTGACTCCTTTGGTTGCTCCTCTACAGATTCCGGTGATGACTGTTCCAGTTCATCAGTGGGCTTGTTGGGATCACTGCTGGCACCTTGAAAGAATTCCCGAAGTCTCATTTGGCTGATCAGTTCCTCAGTGTCTACTGCAAGAACCAAACGGTCCATTTTGGTGGTGGGGCAGAAATTGAGACCCCTGCTCAGGACTTCAATATCTTCTGGTCAAAGGGTGTGGTCCGAAAAGTTGATAATAGTCTTCCCCACAGCGATAATGTGGTGCCAGGGTCAGCTTTGCTAATCCTGGCGAGAATGCCAAGTTTCTCTAGTTTTTTTTGTTCTTGGTGTGCATGTGAGTGGTGTGGTTTTGTCGGGTGAAAAGATAACTGTGGAGAAGGTATTTGTGCTCGGGAAGTCATGCCTCAAAGTTGTTTGAGCTTTTTTGAAGTGACCAAGATAGATGGATGAAGGCAGAGTGGTAGACATTATTTACATGGACTTTAGCAAAGTCTTTGACAAGATCCCGCTTGATAGACTGGTTAATAATTTAGATCACATGGGATCAGGGACAGCGAGTCAATTGGATACAAAATTGGTTTGATGGTAGGAGACAGAATGTAGTGGTAGGGGGTTATTGCTCAGATGGAGGTCTATGACCAGTGGTGAGCTGCAAGGATCAGCGCTGGGTCCACCATAGTTTGTCATTTATATAAAGTGATTTGGATGAAAATATAAGAAGCGTGGTTGGTGAGTTTGTGGTATAGTGGGCAGCGAAGGCGATTAGCTAACAGTGCAATGAGATCTTGATCAACTGGGCCAGCAGACTGAGAATTGGTAGATGGGAGTTTAACTTAAATAAATAAATGTGTGGTGTTGCATTTTTGGGAAGATAACTCATGATACTACTTACACAGTTCATGGTAGGTGTTATGGGTAAGTGTTATCGAACAGAGAGATCTAGTTCCTTGAAAGTGGTGTCACAGGTAGAACAGGGCGATAAAAGGTAGTGCTTAGCACACTTGCCATCATCAGTGTGAGCACAGTACAGGACTGGGACATCGTGTTACAGCTGTACAAGACATTGCTAAAGCCACATTTGGTGTGCTGAATGCAAACAATTCTAGGAGAAAGCGAGGACTGCAGATGCTGGAGATCAGAGCTGAAAAATGTGTTGCTGGAAAAGCGCAGCAGGTCAGGCAGCATCCAAGGAGCATCCTGAAGAAGGGCTCATGCCTGAAACGTCAATTCTCCTGCTCCTTGGATGCTGCCTGACCTGCTGCGCTTTTCCAGCAGCATGTTTTTCATGCAAACAATTCTAGTCATCCTGCTATAGGAAGGAAGGAAGGATGTTATTCAATTGAAAAGGATGCAAAACGATTACCTAGACTGGAGGGTTTGTGTTGCAAGGAGAAGCTGGATAGACTGGGACATTTTCACATTGGAGCTGAGCGGTCATCTTAATGAGATTTATAAAACCATGAGGGCTATTCATCTTATCTATGCCCAGGGTATTTTCCCTTGGGTAAGTGAATCCAAAACTAGATGGCATAAGTTTAAAGTGAGGGGAAAGATTTAAAGGGAACTGCAGTGCAACTTTTGCACAGAAAGGCTGGAGTTGCCAGAGGAAGTGATAAAACCAGGTTTAGTTAAACACAAGATATTTGAACAAGTCCATGGAGAGGAAAAAATTAGAAGGTTATAGGTCAAACACAGGCAAATGGGATTAGCTCAGTTCAGAAAACAGTCAGCATGGATGAATTGACCAAAGGGTTTTGTACTATATGACTCTACAGGCTGTGAATAGACAAAAAGATATTGAAAATACAAATAAATGATTATACATTCAATGTTTTGCAAACATACAAATAGGTACAGGAGTCACCCATTCGAGCCTGCACTACCATTCAGTATGATAATGACTGATCATGCAATTTCAATACCACTCCAACTTTCTCTCCATACCCCTTCATCACTAGCCACAGGGGCCACATTCAGCTCTCAAAAACGTATCTAACAAACCGGCCCCAGCAGTTTTCTTTAGTCAAGGATTCCACAGGTTCACAACTGTGAGGGAAGAAATTCCTCCTAACCTTCATGCTGAACGGTTTACACCTTATTCTTAGACTATTATCCCTAGGTCTGGACTTGCACAACATTGGGAACATTCTTCCCACATCTAACCTGTCCAAACTCATCAGGATTCAGTGTTGCTCTGACATCCCCACTCATTTTTTAAAATTCCAGTGAGTACAAGCCCAGTCAGTCCAGTCCATCCTCAAACGTCAGTCCTGCCATCCCAGGAATCAGTCTGGTGAACCTTCGCTGGACTCCCTCAATAGCAAGAATGTCCTTCCTTCAGACCAGATCAAAATCTCTCTCAGTACGCAACATGTGGTCTCACCAAGGCCCTGTACAACTACAGCAAGACATCCCTACGCCTATAGGGAGGTCCTCTTGTTATCAAGTCCAACATGTCATTAACTTACCTCACTGCCTGCTGCACCTGCATGCCAAACTTCAGCAACTGTTCCACCATGACATCCAGGTCTCACTGCACCTCACCTTTTCCTAATCTGCCATTCAGGTAATTGTCTGTCTTCCAGTTTTTGCCAAAGTGGATAACCTCACATTTATCCACATTATATTGCATTTGCCAAGTATTTGCCGACTCAGCCAGTTTGTCCAAGTCACCCGGCAGCCTCTTAGCATCTTTCTCACAGCACAATGCCACCCAGCTCAGCGTCATCTCCAAATTTAGGGCTATTACATCCAAATTGTTAATGTACTTGTGAACAGATGGGGCCCCAGCACTCAATCCTGTGGTAACCCATTCATTACCGTCTACTACCCTGAACCCATTTATTCCAAATCTCTGCTTTCTGTCTGCCGACTAGTTCTCTATTCACATCAATACATTACCTAAGATACCATGAGCTTAATTTTACTTACTAACCTAGTGTGAAACCTTGTCAAAAGCCTTTTGAAAGTCAAATCTGAAATCCAGGTATACAATATCCACTGATTCTTCCCCACTGTACTCATCACATCCTCAAAAATGTCCAGAAGCATGATTTCCCTTTGGTGGGTTCATGCTGACTTGGACAGATTCCGTCACCACTTTGCAAATGCTCTGTTGTTACACTCCTAACAATAAGGGCTTATGCCCAAAACGTTGATTCTCCTGCTCTTCGGATGCTGCCTGATCTGCTGTGCTTTTCCAGCACCACACTCTCAACTCCAATCTCCAGCATCTGCGGTCCTCACTTTCTTCCAGCATTTCCCCACCAACGATGTCATGCTAACTGGTCTATAATTCTACTGTCTCTCCCTTTTGTTTTTTGCTTTATAAAACCCGAAGCCAATGTTCTGCTTTTAATAGGTTTGATGAATTGCTGTACTTGAAATAAATTTGAGATTCATGATGCTTCCCTACCTTATTTGAGGCCAGGTGCGTGCTCTTCAATTGAGATTCAATAGGAGACCCAACCAAATCCTGCAATTCAAGTAATAGATGAGATTTGCAGGTATATTAAACAAGATGACATTCAAATTTACATCTCCCATCACCACATCATGCAGCTTTGAGAACCATGTAAAAATTTTTAACTTGCCAGTAGCTTCTCATTGCCATATACCAATTTGGTTGTGTTCAGGACATCAAATGTAGAGTCAAAGTATATTTTCACCTTTTTTCCTTTCTTTTTACCGACAGACAGCAGTCCTTTCAGAGTTATGACGAGAATTGTAGTTGCATTAACTTCTGTTAATTTGAGAGGCCATATTTTAGAAACAGAAGTGCACAAGTCCTTGCAATCTAACTCCAATTTAAACATCAATCTTCAAGAAATTAGCATAATCTTTGCCCCATCTTCCTACATTTGCATTCTAACCAACCTGAGACACCAAATAGAGGAATATTTCCTCCTTGGGTGGAAAAAGCACAAGATATTCTATTTTCCATCTTTTTGTGTTGTGAAAATGCTGAGCCAGAAAACCTTAACTAATTCAATTGAAAATGTTAGAATGCTGAAGATAGCATAAATATGCTTCCTTCCATTGATGCTAAGTCTTGCATTAGTCAAGATTCTCAATGCTGAGTCAGGCACACTGAAGAATTCTTGAGGAAAAAGGCAAATCATACTTTAATGAAATTATACTTGCTTACACATCTCAAAGTACTTAATTTGAACTAGATACAAATCTGTTTTGACCTGTGTGCACTTTATTTCATTGGTTACTGATAGATTAAATGTTCTGCAACATGGATAAGAACATTAGATTTCAGCACATGAAGATAATGTATAGAGATCAGAGGTACTATCTTTGACAGAGTTGCACCAGGCTAGCAAAAGCAATCACACCTAGTAATTAAATCCTCAAACAACCACATTATGGTTGAAGGCAAACAATATCCAATGACAATGGATGGAAAGCAAAGACAGAGATCACAGCACAAATCAAATTTCTCAGTAACCATCAACAAAACAGAAGCACTGCTCATACTTCATGGACACAAACCTGGAGTCAATTTAAGATGTGCCATGTCTGAAACCCACTTCAGAATTCCAATCTTTAGGGAAGCAAGCTAATAGAAGTTTCGCACTAAGGTGATAGATATTTGCTGTGTAACTACATATATCAAATGACAATTACTTGTGTTGTGTGCAAGGCATTTTCTTCTAAAGTTTCACGAAAATGGTGACAGCATAGTCTCATAGGTAAATTAGCAGTGATTCCTATTCAGACATCGCTTTAGAGTACTGATGGTCAGCTTTGACTGCATTCCACGCAATGAAGCAATAGGAAGTTGATTTCAATTAGGTTTGTAATTTCCAAATAAAAACAGTTGTGCACTCTATAATTCAACAGGCAGATCATACCATATAGAGTACATCAGAGTATTTCTCAGGATTATGCTCTCCAATTTGACCCAGTTCAAAATAAACTGATCATTTTGCATTCTCTCTTCCATAAATTAGTCATATGCGATGGAGTGCTCAAAATAGCAGAATGCAGGTTTTGAATATTTTTACTGCAGTAGGCCTAAACTTTTTTTTAAAAATTAGATTTTTTTTTAAGATTCCCATTCAGCCCAACAAGTCCACACCGACTCTCCGAAGAGCAACCCACCCAGACCCATTCCTCTAACATTACAGGCAATTTAGGATGGCCAATTCACCTAACCTGCACATTTTTGGACTGTGGGAGGAAACCAGAGCACCCAGAGGAAACCCACGCAGACTCGGGGATAATGTGCAAACTCCACACAGACAGTTGCCTGAGGCAGGAATTCTTTTTGGTCTTTTATCATTTTGGTTTATTGTTATGTAGGGATACAGTAAGAAAAGCATTTTGTGCTATAAAGGCAGATCCTACCATATGGAGCTCAGAGTAATGGGAGAGTTGGGGCAGGGTGGGGGGAAAATCAACATGAACATTTGAGGTATCCATTAGAAGTTTGATAACAGTATCTTCTGCCCAATGGAAGAGGTTAGAAAAAAAAAAGAGTATAACCGGGGGAGGGACTTTTGATGTGGATAGTTGCTTTCCCAATGCAGGGTCTGATTTTCTCAATACCAAAGATTTGCAGCTCTCATCCAATAATTATTTTGAACAATGGCTATTCATTCTACAAACAAACATTAAGTATTACTGCTCAACAATTGTGCAGTTTCACCTAGTGGCATCAAAGGGTCAAGATTAAAAAAGCAGAATGGGGAACAAAAGTCAGACTAATAAATCCAGGAAGCAGTCACACCCCTCAAACCAATTTGCTCTTTTAGTTTTTATTAGTAGTTGGGAACAAAAGGATATGACTACTGCTCAGAAACCTAAGGTGGCAATTAATACAGAAATTAAGATGCATCAGCCTTTACCATGCTCCAATAGGCAGAAGATCATTTTTATGGCTATGGAGGAGAACAATGACTGCGAGTTTGATTAAACAAAAATCACAGCAAAGTACAAAGACCAGCTAGCAGGACAGGAAAAGAATATGGCAATGAAAGGCAACATTTTCAGGAAAAGAATATTGTACTCTACAGACTCAAATGGCTTCCAAAATTAACAACATTTTCTTACAGCCAGACAAAGGTTCAGAGGGGTTGCTTTCTTTTGGTGGTTGCTGCAAGACCAAGCAATAGTGAATTCCATTTAAAATGGGTAAGTGAAGAGTTATCCACTTCAGTCAGAGGAACAGAAAGGCAACCTGCTACCTTAAATGGAGAGAAACTTCAGACTGCTTTGTTGCAAAGGGATTTGGATATCTTCATACATGAAAACACAGAATGCTGTTTCACCAAGTAATAAGGCAGGCAAACAGAATTTTGGGATTTATTGTTTAAAAAAAAAAAGAGCATAAAATTAGGAAGTTTACTGCAATTGTACAAGATATTAAATGAGACCACACCTGGAGTATTGGATACAATTTTACTTAAGGAGAATGCAGCTGCTTTGGAGGCAGTTCAGAGGACATGCACTAGATCAAATCCAATGATGAAGGACTTGTCTTATGAAGAGAGGTTGTGAAGTTTGGATTTTACTGTCTTTAGGAGAGGTGAGGAGATTGAATTGAATAAAAAAAAAGATGCCACTGGGGATTGGCAAAGCAGACACAAAGGATGTTTCCTTGTGAGAGCAATCAGGAATGTGATGTTACAGTTTTAGAATAAGGGGCAGCAGATTTAGAATTGAAATGAGGAGAAATGATTTCTCAATGGATTATGAATCGGTGAAATTCACTATCCCAGAAAGCAGTGGATGCTGGAACACTAAATAAAATTTGAGGAGATACAGATTTTTAAATTAGTAATGGGGTTGAAGAGTTAGTGGAGAACAGGCAGGAAAGTGTAGTTGAGACCAAGAGGAGATCAGCCACAGTCATACCAAATGGCAGAGAAGGCTTGAGGGACCTAATGGACCACTTCTGCTCTTTGTCCTCATGTGGGAATTTTCATCCATTCCTTTGTTAGCTCTAGGCTGGACTATGCTGATACCCCATTGAAGGGTCTTCCAGTCTATGTATATTTGAGTCATTCAAAATTAGGATCCTTCCATTCCTACTAATTGTAGGCAATTGTGTTGAAAGCCAATTTCTGTCAGAAATGTAACTATCAAGTTAGACTCCAACTATTCAATCTCTTCAAAATCTTAGTTGCACACAATTCTGTCAGATTTAAGAACAGCTTCTTCCACACTATTCTCAGACTTATGAACAGACTGCTCATAATATGGATGTTTCTCTGAACCTTTTCTGTAGCTGTAACACTATGTTCTGCATTCTATTTTATTACCTTAATGTATTTGCCTTAAATTGGAGCCCTTTTATTCTGAGACTATTCTCTCTGGTTGTAGTTTCTCCCATCAGACTCAAGATGAGAATATGTCAACATCACGCTGACCAACAGCTGGATCATGTAGGATATGGGATTTGTCTATGCCATTACAGTGCAAACATCCACTTGTCAATCATGATGCATTTCTAGGTTAGAACTTGGTCACCCTGAAAGGAGCATCTGATTCTCTTCTGGACATCTGGGCTAATTGATTCTTCTTTAATAAGCTTATATGTTTCTTGAGGTAGCAACAGGCTGAATGTGATTCATAACTTCCTTTAAACAGAATGTATTACAAGTTCTAGGCAATGATATGAAAAGTGCTTTGGTACGTGGCCAGGAAGTCATTGACTGAATGAATTAGTGACCTCTTCCCTCTTTGACTCTTCTAATGACTGCTTGAAAGATTGCATGCAAGACCACTCGTTAAGCCACATTCCCATGTGTTGGAAATGCCTGTCACCAGAAGGCCTCAAGAAGGGGCATCTGCCTTACCTCCTGAAAGCAGCACATCATCCGTGGAGCAAGCCATCATTGCCAGTGAGGATACCACGCATGGAAGAAATTAAGTTGGCAAGTAAAGGAGGATAGGGTTTATAGTTAGTCAATGTTACATGGAGATTTCAATGTTAGGTTATATTAAACAACAGGATTTTACGTTCTTAGTTCTGGCTGGAGTCTAGCAAGGCCTAGTACAGAATATGAACAAGTTAAATATTAAAATTCTCATTTTCGTTTGCAAATATCTCAAAAATCTTTCCCTGCCCTTATGTAATCTCCTTCAGCTCCACAACCCCAAATGCATTCCCAAAAGGTGGGGATCATGGTGGGATCATGAAAACTTAATCACCTTAACTGCTCATGGATTGATAGAAGCAGCACTAATTGTCTGAAATAAACTGTTAAGGGACAAGGACAAACTGTAATAAAAAGGAATTGAAAGCACTTAGCCATGTCTGGAAGGAGGAGTTGAAGTTACATAAACAAAACTATTTCGACATCTTGGTACCTGGCTGCCTTATGCCACAAAGACAATTGATTGGGATGGGTCAGGATTTTTTTCCACAAAAGATGTACCACAAAAGTGGAATGTGTGCGTGCAAATTTACAGGAAGAAATTGAATGTTAAAACTTTAGGGACTAAAGGCACCTCAAAAGATGATAATGATAAAAGTATTGGCATTATATCCCCTGAATGCAAAGTATTTGCAACAGGAGTGAATAATAAAGTATTGGTTCCTCAACTAAGTCATGGAATAAAGTTGCAAGATGACCAATAGGAACTGAAAATGTGTTGCTGGAAAAGCGCAGGTCAGGCAGTATCCAAGGAGCAGGAGAATCGACGTTTCGGACATGAGCCCTTCTTCATTGCCTGACCTGCTGCGCTTTTCCAGCAACACATTTTCAGCTCAGATCTCCAGCATCTACAGTCCTCACTTTCTCCTAGACTAATAGGAACTAAAAAGAGTCTAGAAAAGATGAGCAAATTGGAAAAGGATATGGGATAGTCCTTATGATCAGAAGGATAGATTAGGCATTGGGAGAAGGAGTCTCAGCTCCTTACTTAATCCACATTCTGTCTTTTTTATTCCTGGTGTAAAATATAAATGGCAGTAAGAGCAGCTTATAAGCCCATGAACAGTAATGATCAGCTTGGATAGTTTTTAAGTCAATGCCTGTACATGTGTTGTAGTGGCTCAACTATGTGCAGTTCTGGTCACCACACAACAGGAAAAGATGTGGAGGCTTTGGAGAGGGTAGAAAAGAGGTTTACCAGGATGTTGCCTAGAATATATTTACTAGAAAAAGGCAGGGGGGGGGGGGGGGGTGGTTTGGACAAATTTTATTGTTTTCTCCAGAAAGATGACTTTGGACGAACTGTTAGATAGATGTAAAATGTTGAAGGTCATGGATGGGGTGGATAGGAGGAGAAAGTGAGGACTGCAGATGCTGGAAATCAGAGCTGAATATGTGTTGCTAGAAAAGCTCAGGTCAGGCAGTATCCAAGGAGCAGGGGAATCGACGTTTCGGGCATGAGCCCTTCTTCAGGAGGATAAGAGGAGCCTTTTTTCCAGGGTGGAAATCACAAATACATGAGGGAGCAGAGGTTTAAAGTTATTATGGGAAGTAAAGTTTAAAAAGGGAGATTGAATTCATTTAAAAACAAAAATTGAGAGAGTGGTCAGTGCCTACAAAGTGCTGTCAAAGGAAGTGGCAAAAGCAGATACATTAGTGATGTTTACAGGCACTTCTGTAGACACGAAGAGGCAATGAATAGAAGGATACAGGCCACGTGCGGGTAGATGAGCTTGGTTTATAATGGCATCATGGTCACCACAGATATGGTGTGTCGAAGGGCCTGTTTGAAGACAATAGCTTGTAACCATTGACTCAAAGGCAATTATAGATAGGGAATAAATGCTGAATTTTCCAGCCATGCTCACATCCTATGGAGAAAACACTAAAGAGTCAATGTTTAATTACAGCTTTTAATTACTACCATTCATTCCATTACCTTGCACACCAAAACTTTTGACTCCATCTTGTAATAAACTGACGGTCTCCCAGAGGTCCACCTAAGGGGAAAAAAAAAGACTTTATGCTCTTCTTTTGAAATTGAAACCAACCTTCAAGTACTTTCCCATATTTTTGTAACTGTGCATTGATCTACAAGAATTTTGCAGAGTCTTAATAGCCAACATTCTGACCATGAACTTCCATAGCCCAAAATCCTAACCTAAAATATAAATCCTTAGAACATAGAACATTACAGCACAGTACAGACCCTGAGGCCCTCGATGGTTTCACAGGTCCGTGCAACAGTCTAAAGCCCATCTATAACCTACACTATCCCATTTTCATCCATATGCCTATCCAATGACCATTTAAATGCCGTTAAAGTTGGCGAGTCTACCACTGTTGAAGGCAGTGTGTTCCATGCCTCTACTATTGAGTAAAGAAACTACCTCTGACACCTGGCCTATATCTATCACCCCTCAATTTAAAGCTACATCCCCTCGTGCTGGCCATCACCATAGGAAAAAGGCTCTCACTATCCACCCTACTTAACTCTGATTATATTAAATGTCTCAATTAAGTCACACCTCAACCTTCTTCAAACAAAAACAGCCTCAAGCCCTCAATCTCCTCTGAACCATTTACAATGCCTCCGCATTTGTTCCTACAATGCGGTGACCAGAACTATACGCAATACTCCAAGTGCAGCTGCACCAGAGTTTTGTACAGCTGTAATATGACTTCATGGTTGCAAAACTCAATCCCTCTACTAATAAATGTTAACACACCGTATGCCCTCTTAACAACCCTATCAACCTGAGCGGCAGCTTTCAGGGATTTATGTACATTGAGCAGAGAGATCTGTGTCTTCGACACTACCAAGAATCTTAGCATTTGCCCAGTACTCTGCATTCCTGTTACTCCTTTCAAAGTGAATCACCTTATACTTTTCAACATTAAACTCCATTTTCCACCTCTCAGTCCAGCTCTGCAGTTTATCTATGTCCCACTGTAACCTGCAACCTCCTTTAGCACTATTCACAACTCTGCCTATCTTAGTGTCATCTGCAAAATTTGCTAACTCATCCTTCTACACCCTCATCCAGGTCATTTTTGAAAATGACAAATAGCAGTGGCCCCAAAACAGATCCTTGCAGTACACCACTAGTAACTGAACTCTAGGATGAACATTTCCCATCAAACAACACTGTGTTCTTTCAGTTAGCCAATTTCTGAACCAAACCACTAAATCACCCTCAATCCCATGCCTTCATATTTTGTGCAATAGCCTACCTTGGGGAACCTTATCAAACGCCTTACTGAAATCTACATATGCTACATCAACCACTTTACCCTCATCTACCTGTTTGATCACTGTCTTAAAGGACCCAGAATCAGAGAATCCTTACAGTACGGAAATAGGCCTTTCGGCCCAACAAGTCCACGCCAACCCTCCAAAGAGTAACCCACCAGAGTCAGAGTCATTCTCCTACCCTATTATTATCAACCCTGACAAATGCACCTAATGTACACATTCCTGAACGTTATGGGCAATTGAACATGGCCAATTCACCTAACCTGAACATCTTTGGATTGTGGGAGGAAATCCACACAGATACAGGGGGAACGTACTAACTCTACACAGACATTCGCCTAAGGCTGGAATCAAACCTGGGTACCTGCCGCTGAGAGGTAGCGGTGCTAACCACTGAGCCACCATGACACCACCACCCCGCCCCCCCCCCCCCCCCCCCCCAATAAGGTTTGAGGGGTACAACCTACTCTTCACAAAACTGTGTTGACTTTCCCAGAATCTCTAGTGTGGAAATAGACCCTTCAGCCCAACCAGTCCACACCAATCCTCCGAAGAGTATCCCACCTAGGCCCACCCCTCCACCACACTACTTGACATTTATCCCTGACTAATATACATAACCTATGCATCCCTGAACACTACTGGTGATTTAGCTCAGTTAGAGCTCAGTTACTTAACCTGTACATCTTAGAGATTATGGAAGGAAACCGGAGCACCTGGAGGAAACCCACACAGACACAGGGAGAATGTGCAAACTCCACACAGTTTTGAGAGGCTGGAATTGAACCCAGGTCCCTGGCATTGTGAGGCAGCAGTGCTAACCACTGAACCACTGTGCTGACCCTAATTCCCAATCAATTTATTCCTCTCAAAATGATTATAAATCCTCTTATAAACCTTTCCCAGCACTTTACCCACAATGAAGTGAGGTTCACTGGTCTATAATTGTGGGTTGTGTCTCCTCCCTTTCCTGAATGAGGGGATAATATTTTTATCCTCCAGTCTTCTGGCACAATTCTTGCAGAGTGATGACAAACATCAAAGCCAAAGTTTCGGCTATCTGCTCCCTGGCTTTCCAGAGAATCCTTGAATAAATCCCATTCAGCGCAGGGGACTTGTATATTTTCATACTTTCCAGAATTGTAACACCTCCTCTTTGTGAGCCTCAAACCTCAAACAGTTTAGTAGCAGTTTATTATCTCAGTATTCTCCTCACCCACATTGTCTTTTTCCAAGTGTGAATGCTGATGAAAAATATTTATTTAGCACTGCCCTATCTCCTCTGACTCTACACAACTTTCCAGTACTGTCCTTGACTGGCCCTAATCGTACTCTACTCATTTTTAAAAATTCCTGACATACCCTATCTGCCAACAACTTTCATGTCCCCTCCTGGCTCATTAGTTCCCTCTTTAAGTCTTTTCTAACTAACTTTTAACTCTCAAGAGCCCTAACCGAGCCTTCATGTTTCATCTTAACATAAGCCTTCTTCTTCCTCTTGAAGAGAGATTTAACTTGCTTAGTAAACCACGGTTCCCGCGCTCAACAACTTCATCCCTGCCTAATAGTTACGTACTTATCAGGGACCCACAGTAGCTGTTCCTTGAATAAGCTTCACATTTCAAATTATGCCCATCCCCTGCAGTTTCCTTCCCCATTGTATGCATTCTAAATCTTGCCTAATTGCATCATAATTGCCTTTCCCCCAGCTGGTGACTCATTCCCTGTGGTGTATACTTATCCCTCTCCATTGTTCAAGTAAACATAACTGAATTGTTGTCACTATCACCAAAGTGCTCATCAAATCCAAATGTGGCCTTGCCCCTTGATGGCCTGTGTACATATTGTGTCAAGAAACCCTCCTGCACACATTTGGACAACTGACCCATCTAAACTATTCAAACTATAGTATTTCCGGTCAATATTTGGAAAGTTACAAGTCCCCCATAACAACTACCTGGTCACACTTGCTCCTATCCTTGTTAACCCCCGATTTTAAAAAAGTTGCACCTGGAAATAAAGTGACAAATGAGACTTTGAGAGATCCAAAAAAACTTACTTCCACTCTTCTAAAGTAAATTTATGCTGAGACTATATAGTTACAAGATAAATAGTTTATGACAGAACTAAGTAAAATGTGAAGTTTTCAGACATTGATTGTAATAGCAAATTTTGAAAAGATTTGTAACTCAGGTTGAGATTCTGGATGTTAGTTTGCTCACTGAGCTGGAAGGTTCATTTTCAGATATTGTCATCAGTGAGCCTCCAGTGAAGCACTGGTGTTATGGCCTACTTTCTATTTGTGCGCTTAGACATCTCAATAATGACTGCCAGACCACTCAGACTCTTTGGCATCATGGTAGCCCACAAACCCACCAACACATTAAAACAGCAAATGAACTTAAAAGACTCCATACAGACAATAAGCAAAATAAACATCATTTACAAAATACCATTCAAGAATTGGAACAATACAGTGGACAAAGACAAAAAACTAGCTACCAGGACACATGAACATCAACTAGCCACAAAACGACATGACCCTCTTTCACTAGTATTTTTACATACAGATGGGGAAGGAGGCCATTTCGACTCTGCCAACACATCCATCCTAAGAAAAGCCAAACAAACATGCATGAGAATTCCTAGAAGCATGGTTTTCCAACCAAAACTCTAACAAGAAACATATTGACTTGGATGCTATCTATCACCCTCTGAGCAGAAATTGACATCACCAACCAAAGGAAACCTAAGCACAAACAGAAAACAGGACATAACACCAGCGATTCACTGGAGACTTACTGATTATGTCACCTAGTATGGTGACAAAACATTTGAAAACAAACTTTCCAGCTTAGCGAGTAAACTTACATCCATTGATAGCAATTCTGACCATCAACAAAAGTTATAGGGAAAAAAAGCATGTTGAGCACAGAACTCAAGACAAAGGTTCTCATCAACAATATTAGAACAAAAATACAATTTTAATGACATCTGTACATTTAGTCTACGTTAGCACTGAAATAAAGCCACATTATACAATGCAATCACTCTTACCTCATTATCCTGACTGTCATCTTTAATGAAAAACGTTATACTGCGACTTCCCAGATTGAAATCAATCCAAAATCTTTCCAATTTATCATCAGCTGGTATTTTTAACTACAAACCAAAAGAAAAAGTGCATCATACACATCCCCCCATTAGATCTCCATACGATCATATTGCACATCCAGAAATTCATCTCTCCTCCATTATTTATGCACACGTCAATATTAAATGGATTGGCAACTGAAACATAACCATCCAATTCAGCCGACAATTGTCAGATCGAGTATCGAGAATTTAGTACATTGTTATAAAGTATTAAAATTTCAGCCACAAAGATCCAAAGTGGGAAAGCAGATTAACTCAATCACTTGAACCACAGGATGAATTTCCAACAAAGCTGAATTATGGAATTATAAAAGACATTGCACACGTGGAAGGGGATGACTGATGTTTGTGTATTGATATGTATTTTTGACAGTTTAGAAAAAGCTGTTCTGGAACGCAGACAGGGTTACACCTCAGATTACAACAGGATCCTGACCAGATGGGCCATTGGGCTGAAAAGCGGCAGATGGAGATTAATTCAGATAAATGCGAGGTGCTGCATTTTGGGAAAGCAAATCTTACCATTAAGTGTATAAATCCTGCTAAGATCTTAGGGAGCGTTGCTGTACAAAGAGACCTTGGAGCGCAGGTTCATAACTCCTTGAAAGTGGAGTCGCAGGTTGATAGGATAGTGAAGGAGGCATTTGGTATGCTTTCTTTTATTGGTCAGAGTATTGAGTACAGGAGTTGGGAGGTCATGTTGCGGCTATACAGGACATTGGTTAGGCCACTGTTGGAATATTGCGTGCAATTCTGGTCTCCCTCCTATCGGAAAGATGTTGTGAAACTTGAAAGGGTTCAGAAAAGATTTACAAGGATGTTGGCAGGGTTGGAATTATAGGAGAGGCTGAACAGGCTGGGGCTGTTTTCCATGGAGCGCGGAGGCTGAGGGGTGACCTTATAGAGGTTTACAAAGTTTTGAGGGGCATGGATAGGGTAAATAGGCAAAGTCTTTTCCCTGGGGTCAGGGAGCCCAGAACTAGAGGACATAGGTTTAGGACTAGAGGGGAAAGATATAAAAGAGACCTAAGAGGCAACCTTTTCATGCAGAGGGTAATACCGGTATGGAATGAGCTGCCAGAGGAAGTGGTGGAGGCTGGTACAATTGCAACATTTAAGAGGCATTTGGATGGGTGTATGAATAGGAAGGGTTTGGAGGAATATGGGCTGTGCGCTGGCAGGTGGGACTAGATTAAGTTGGGATATCTGGTTGGCATGGACGGGTTGGACCAAAGGCATCTCTATGTCTATAACCCACAACAAAAGGCCAAGATCACCACAAAGTTAAATTTTACAAAAATGATCTTTACACAGGACGCAATATAGTCAAGAAATATAGAACATTTTACGGTCAAAAAAATTTAAGTATTGGCTGTCACCTCTAAGTGAAGTCTATGTGCAAATCTTTAAATTTCTGTACATCTTCATAGTAACAGTCTGCTTGATGCCATGCATTGATTTATAATTAATATAACCTAAATGTCTATGTCTGAATTGGAAAATTGGGACTGACTCCTAGGACTCTATATTTCCAATATGCATGTTTAGAGTTAAAGGATGAAATGGGCTCACTGTCATCCATAAACAAGGGTCATATTAAATGCCACAGTTCTTATTCGTTGGGGATACATACAGAAATAAAAGATCAAACATTTTAACATAAACCTGTGCATCATAAAAAGGCAGGGTTTCAAAGAAAGCCAAATTAAACTGCAGGGGACCATTCACAACACACGCAAATATATGAATTAGAAACAGGAATAGGCCATTCAACACTTCAAGCAATTCCACTCAAGATCACACATCTATTTATTTCAATTTGCACATTCACATTTGTTCCTAATAATGTTTAATTCCCAGAAATCTATCAAGCACCACTTTAGAAAATATTCAATCACATGACTCAGGTAGTGGTCTGCACTGGCTCTTCAAAAAGGAAGATTGTGCCTTTTTAAAAAAAAGTCACTTTCTCCTGCTTTCCACATCCAACTTTTTAAAAAATTAAAATAATTATCTAATGCCCTCTTAAATGCTGAATAGAACCCACCTCCACCACAGAAAACAAAAGTAGCCACACAATACATTTGTAATTGGTGCAACTTATAAAAGTAACATCTTATTTTCAATTTTCTTTCTCTACTTTTGCACATTTAAGTGAAAGTTAAAGAACCCTTAGAGAATAAAGTTGGGACAACGTTTTCATGAGCAAGCAAATGACGGTCATAGATCAGCATCTGGTCCAACTTGTCCATGCCAACCAAATTCCTAAATTAATCCAGTCCTATTTACCAGCATTTGGCAAATCCCTCTCTAAACTCTGATAACAATGACAAAATGCTGGAAGTCACAGTGGGATATGCAGCATCCATGGAGAGAAAGAGTAAGCTGAGTGAAGTCACATCAGCTTTGAAGAATCATCCAGACTTGAAACATTAGCTTGCATTCTTCTCTATGGACGCTGCCTGATCCACTCCAATTACCAGTATTTGGTTTCAGTAAAGATTCCTGCACTGCAGTAATTTGCCCCCTCTTCCTATTCAAGTACCCATCTAGATGTTTTTTTAAATGTTGTTATTGTACCAGCCTCCACCACTCCCCCTGGCAGCTCATTCCATACACACACCACCCTCTCCATGAGAGCAATGTCCCAGAGGTCTCTCTCATATCTTTATCCTCTCATCTTAAACTCATGCCCTCTACTCTAGGACTTCTCTATCCTGGGAAAAGACTTTGGCTATTCACCCAATCCATGTATCTCAATTTTATAAATCTCTAAGATCCCCCTCAGCCTTGACACTCCAGGGAAAAATAGCCCCTGTATATTCAACCTCTGTCTATAGTTCAAAACCTCCAACCACGGCAACATCCCTGAAAATCTTTTCAGAACTCTTTCAAGCTACTCAACATCTTTCCTGTAGCAGGGAGACCAGAACTTAATGCAGTATTCCAAAAGTGGTCTAACAGATGTCATGTACAGCTACAACAAGACATCCCAAATCTTGTATTCAGTGTTCTGATGAATAAACATCAAGTGTACCAGGGTAGTGAATGCAAGTGTCTATGACTCGGAGTTCAAGGAACTATGAATCTATAACACAAAGGTCTCTGTTCAGCAACACTGCTCAGTATCCATCATTAAATGTGCAAGTTTTCCCCTGATTTCCCTTAGCAATATTCAACACTTCACATTAAACTCCATTTGTCTATCCTCAGCCCATCAGAATAATTGATCAAGATCATGTTGAACCGAGATAAGCTTTTTCACTGTCCACTACATCAATTTTGGTGTCATCTACAAACAATCACCCCTCCTATTTTCACATCCAAATCATTTATATGAATGACAAAAAGCACTGATTCTTGCAGAACACCACTGGTCATAGGCCTCAGTCTGAATAACAAACTTCCACCACTGTGTACTACCATCGAGCCAGTCTTTTTTCTCATCCAAATGGCTAGTTCTCCCTGGATTCTGAGAGATCTAACCATGCTAGCCAGTCTACAATGTGGAACCTTGTTGAATGCCTTACTGAAGTCCAAGTGGACAGCATCCACCACTCTGCCTTCAATCATCTTTGTCACTTCTTCTGAAAAGAAAACTCAGTCAAGTTAGTGAGACATGATTCCCACACAAAGCCATGTTGACTATCTCAATCAGTCCTTGCCTTTCCAAATACATGCAGATACTAAAATCCCAAAGTGCCCTCCAACAGCTTCTGGAATATGCCTGATCAGATCCCAACATTTATCCATCTTTATGCATTTTAAGACATCCAGCACCACCCTCTGTATTATAAACAGCTTTCAAGACATCACTGCTCATTTCTCCAAGTTCTCAAGCTTCAATACCCCACTCCACAATAAACACCGAGGTGAAATACTCCTTTACGTGTAACTCACAAGATGGCCTTATTGATCTTTAGGAGGACCTATTCTCTCCCTAGTTAGCCTTTTATCCTTAATGTCCATTGTAGAATCTCTTAGGTTTGGCAAATAGGGTTAACACGAATCCAATCTCATGTATCCTTTTTGCCCTGACAATTTCCCTAGAGTATACACCCACTCACATTATACTCTAGAGGTTAGGTGATCCCAGCTGTCTATACCTGCCATATGCCTCCTTGTCCTCAACTACAGCCTCAATTCTCTGGTCATCCAGCATTTCCTATATCGATCAGCCTTGCCCTTCACACTAAGAGGAACATTAGTGCCTCTGGAAGATGTCAGATTATGTGAAGATTGGGCGAGGCGGGGGCGGGGGGGGGGGGGGGGGTGGGGGGGGTAGTGTGGGGATGGAGCTCAGAGACAAAAAAGTAGTTAGACAGACAAAAGGAGTGAATAATGATCTGGCCTAGGAGGGGTGAACAGCTGTTAAGAGACGGTTAGCCACTAACAATAGGTAGTGTGTAAAGGCAGACTATGTGATAACAAGGTCTAGTGTGTGGGGTAGAGGGCGAGAACATGGGAGAGTGCAGGCACTAAAATGTTTGAATTCAATATTGATTCTGGAGGGTTGCTTAGTCCAAAAGGTGCTGTTCTTCCAGCTTGCACAGACCTTCGCTCGAACACTGCAATGAGCCTGAGACAAATGTTGGCCAGGGAATAGGGTGGCATGTTGAAGTGGCAGGCAATTCAAATAGGCCACTAATATTGACTCTAAACCCAACAATTCCCACAGCTACCCGAGGTCACCCCCTACCTATAATCCTCACACCCAGCTTCCTGGAGAGACTCCATTCCATTCTCCCAGCTTCCTCGTCTCCATTGTGTGTGTTCTGATGAGATTAACTTTGACAAGGAACCTCTGAATTGTCCACCTTCTTTCTCAATCAAAAGATTCCCCAGCACTTTTGTCAACAGGGGGCTCATCTGTATCTGCCCCATCTCCTGCACCTCCACTCTCACCTCCTCACTTGCCTCCTGCAACAGTGTTAGGGTTCTCTTTGCCCTTACCTACCATCCCACTAACAGTCACATCCAGAAGATCATCAGCTGTCAATCTTGCTACCGTCAGCTGTATGCCGCCACCACCAGATACACATTCCTCTCCCCTCTCCACCTTCCGCAGGTACTGTTACCTCCGGGACACCCTAGTCCATTTTTCCTTCGCTCCCAATATCTCTCCACAGCCTCATGGCATTTACAGCATCTGCAGTTCTTATCTGCCACTTGGACATATGGGAGTATTTCAATGGGGATTTACCCTGAAACAGTTGTCTCCAAATCAACCTTCTCCAATTTCTACTAAATATTCATAGTGTTCCTTCCCCCAGTTCAACACCTTCAACCAAGGACTGCTGCTATCCCTATCCACGAGTATCCTAAAACTCACTGTGTTATGGTCACTACTCCCAAAATGCTCCCCTACTGAAACTTCACTTGCCTGGCTGGGCTCATTTCCCAAATCCAGGTCCAGTAAAACCCTTTTCCCTGGTTGGACTGTTTACATTCTGTGTCAAGAAACTCTCCTGAATGGTCTTTACGAATTCCACCCATGCAAACCCCTAGCACAAAGTGAGTCCCAGTCAATACAGCAAAGTTAAAAATCACCCACCTACTGTTTTTACATCTTCCTAAAATCTGTCTACATATTCTCTCATCGCCCACTGGCTGTTGGGAGGCTGATATTATACCCCCAGCATTGTGATTTCATCTTTCCTGCTTTTGAGTTCTACCCATATTGCCTCGTTTTAAGAGTCCCCTCCTCCTTCAGTACACCCCCATTCCCCCACCACCACTTCTACATCCCCTTCTAACACACTTGAAACTTTTAAATCCTGGGACATTCAGCGGCCAGTCCTGTCCCTCTTTCAGCCAAGTCTCCATAATTGCAATAATGTCATAGAGCATTGGTTAGTACTTGGAACGGAGTTCATTTACCTTGCCTATTATATTTCTTACATTAAAACACATTCAATTCAGACCAACTCCTGAGTAGAGATAAGGAGTTTTTATTCTGATCGGTGAGCAGTAGTGTTCCACAGGGGTCAGTGCTGGGACCAAATGTCAAAAATAGAATGTAATGACTTGAAGGAATTGAATAAACTGTAGCCAAACTTCCACACAACACAAAAAAAAGTGAAGCAGCGAGTTGAGGGGAATACAAGCAGTTTACATATAGATAGATTAAGTGAGTATCAAGAGTGTGGTGCTGGAAAAGCACAGCAGGTCAGACAGCATTCCCACTCGACAAGGACATGCAAGGTCCTGGGCCTCCTCCATCACCAAACCCTAACCACCCGATAGCTGGAGTAAGAAGGATTCATCTTCCGTGTTGGTACACTGCAACCACATGGGATTAATGCGGATTTCACCAGTTTCACCATTTCTTCTCCCACTACATTATCCCAGTCCCAAGCCTCCAACTTGGCACCACCCTCTTGACTTGTCCATCGCCTTTCCTATCTATCCGCTCCAACTTCCTCTCCAAGTAATCAACCTTCTCCCCACCTTCATCTACCTATTGCATTCCTAGCTACCTTCCCCCTAGCCACCAACCCCCCACACCCCATTTATCTCTCAGTAACCACCCCCCCTCCCCGGTTTCCTCCCAGAGTCCAAAAGATGTGCAGGTTGGGTGAATTGGTCATATTAAATTGCCCATAGCGTTATGTGCATTAATCAGAGATAAATGTATGGGAGTGTTCGGAAGGGAGGTGCGGAGTTATTGAACCGAAGGGCCTGTTTCCATACTGTAGGGAATCTAATCGAAGTCTAAATTGTGACTCTACTCACTGGAGTTTAGAAGAATGAGGTGGTCTCATTGAAATTTGCAAGTTACCTAAAAGGCTTGACAGGCTAAGTGGTGAGAGGATGTTTCCCCTTCTTGAGACAGTCAAGCACCACAGGGCATAGTTTCTTGCCAACTCAAGACTGATTGAGGAGGAATTTATTTTGAAGGTGACTGTCTTTGGAAAGTTCTTGGGGCAGAATCATTGTATATATTTAAGGCTGAGAGATGACTGCTTGATCAGCAAGGGAATCCAGAGTTGCAGGGGAAGGCAGAAGGGAAGGGGAGAGAATGCGAGAGCAAAGGAGATGGGGTGAGGGGGGGCAGCAAGAGGAAGGGGGGCAAATGGAGGAAAACAGGGTTGGTAGAAAAAAAAAGGGGAGATTCTGCCTATGGTGCTAATAGATCAACATTCCAGAAATAGTCACATTCCTGACCAGGACGTTGACGCAATTACCACATCTCACCAAAGTCCACTACAATCATCCAGGAGTGTTCAGTAAACAAAACCTATAGCACAAATTCACTCGCCAAATATTGCCAATGTGCAGAAACTGGGAGGTTGCCAGGAATTCATTTATAAAAGACTAGAGAGCCTGATCTGTGGGATTATTAACTCAAAAGATCAACCAAGTCATAACTGGATTCTGGTGCCTTTAGAAAGATGGCGTGAACATATATTGGAGGCTACCACAGGGGCAAATACTGGTTGATTCTCAAACACTGGAGAGGATGATAGAATTGGTAACTAAATTACCATGTCTGCAATTGGGAACTAAGCCAATGGCTTTGATCTTCCAATACTTATTTGGAGGAAATTGCTGCTCATTCAGTATGGACATTGAGACCAAAAAGGTATGCAATGTGAGAACTCTACCACAGCCCGTCAAGACACTACCCTGATTTGGAAAAATATTGCTACTTCAAGTTATGGCAGAGAGATTAGCTTTTGGTCACAGTGGGATTCAAAAACTAGTTACCATGGAGAAACCAAAATACACAAGCACCATTTGCTCAAAAATGGTGACACGATTAGGGGGTTAGACAGCCATTTCTGGCAATCTCAGGAAATTACATACAGAAATCTGGCAGCTGCTGCCTGAGTTTTCTGTTCCTCTAAAAACATTTTGTACATCTGACTCTAGTTGCTTCACGTTTTACCTACAAGCACATCACATGAGTGCCTGTGCCAATTGATCCAAGATTATTTGCTGAGGACACAGTAAAGCTCAAGCCAGTTGCCGCTGAAATATAGCTGAAACCTTTTTCACCAAAATATAACAATAAGGGTCTGTTAAATTTCATTGCTTTAAATGGAAGTGTAAACAATTTTCTATCAAAATTAGAACTTGCCTTTTTTATGTTGCAACAGGATTGAAGTTCTAATGGAGGTACATCAAATTCCACTCTTTTTGGCAAAGTATGTATGGAACTGTTTCATACCCTTTTTCATAAATTGTGCAGATATTTTTGAAAAAAAATTAAAATAAGAGGAACATGAAATTGACAGGTATTGAACTTTATCATGTAGGTTGTATAAAACAGACCTGCTTCAGATGTTAATTTTTTACATTGATGTAAATCTCATGTTCCTTCATTTAATTATTGTGCAGATGTCCACAAAAAATTTATTCTCTTCTCTTGTAGCTCAATCTTTCTTTCCCTCTGTATTTCACTTTGCTTCCTTTTACATGATTTAGGAATGGAGGACCAGAATTTACTGTTGCCAAAGAAACACCATGTAATTAAATTTCTACAATCTTTCCCATTAATTGTCACATAAATTTAAGGGCTCTCTCTACAGGGCCACCTGACACAACTAGAGTCAGATGTATAATATGGAAACAGCCCCTTCAGTCCAACTCATCCTTGCTGACCAGATATCCTAAAATTAATAAAGTCCCACTTTTGGCACTTGGCCCATATCACTCTCAACCCTTCCTATTCTTAAACCCATTCAGATGCACTTTATAATGCTGTAATTATCCCAGCCTCCACCACTTCCTCTGATGCACAACTCTCTGCATGAAAAAGTTGCCCCTTAAGCTCCTTCTAAAATTTTTCCCCTCACCATAAACCTACGCCTTCTAGTTCTGTACTCCTGAACCCGAAGACCTTGTCTATTTGCCCTATCCATGCCCCTCATGATTTTATAAACCTCTATAAGGTCACCCCTCAGCCTCCAATACTCCAGGGAAAACAGCACCAGCCCTATAAGCTCAAACCCTCAACCCTGACAATACCCTTGTAAACTTTGAACCTTTTCAAGTTTCACAACATGCTTCTTACAGGAGGGAGACCAGCATTGCACACAATATTCCAAAAGTGGTCGAACAAATATCCTGTACAGCTACAACGTGACCTCCCAACTCCTGTAGTCAATGTCAGACCAATAACAGAAAGCATGCTGAACACCTTCTTCACTATCTTATCTACCGGAGACTCTACCTTCAAGGAAGAACGAACCTGCACTCCAGGTTGAAGTCTTGTTGATGAACAGTGCATAATCTGAAGTAGTGTAGTTTTAAATTCAACTATTCTGGATAGACAATCTCAGACTAAACATGGATAATCCCCAACATCATGGAGTCTGTACTTATAAATACAGGAACACCACACAGTTTCCAAAAATACTGACAACTTTTAAGTCACAAGTTAAGATACATCCTGACCAAAAAAGATAATTGCTCAATTTTGAACTTTGGCTCAAAATTAAGAGACATAATCCAGGTGTATTTTTTTTTCTCCAGACACAGGATATGGTCATAATATTAAGGCAAAATAGAGCGCCAAATAGATTTTCAAATTACTAAGCTTGGGGAAATTAAATTGCAGGAAAATTCATGCATGACTGAAAGTAATTAAAGAGTCTTACCTCATTCAAATCGAGGAATGCAGCATTGCATGGATAGGTACAAACTCTGCAAAATCATAAGATAGATCAAGTGAATTTTAAATACAATCATGTCACATGCAATCCAGATCTACCAATCTTGGCTTCATCGCCCTTAGGTGATCCTCGCCATAGAATGACAGATTTTTGAGATTTGAAATTGGCTTATGCTTTAAGGTGGTGAGAGGTGTTGTAAGGCAATGTTTCAGATTTTCTAACCAAACTACTCCTCGTCAGAAAGCACTTCACACATCACACCTAAACAATCCAGTACCAGGTTTAAGATTATTTCCACTTCTTAAATTTTCTCAGTACAAACAATTTTTTTCTGTCTACTTCTAAATGAAGAAGTTAAGTGATTTAATGATCTAGTTATCTTCTAAACTCAAAAGAATACAAGCTTTCTCCTTGCAACAAATGCTTAATTTAAATCTTGCAGGTTTATTTTGGTGATGGGTTCTTGTGGCACAGTGACGGATAGCGTCCTGGCTTCTGTACCAGGAAGGTAAAAACAATGACTGCAGATGCTGAAAACCAAATACTGGATTAGTGGTGCTGGAAGAGCACAGCAGTTCAGGCAGCATCCAACGAGCAGCGAAATCGACGTTTCGGGCAAAAGCCCTTCATCAGGAATAAAGGCAGTGAGCCTGAAGCATGGAGAGATAAGCTAGAGGAGGGTGGGGGTGGGGAAGAGAGTAGCATAGAGTACAATGGGTGAGTGGGGGAGGAGATGAAGGTGATAGGTCAAGGAGGAGAAGGTGGAGTGGATAGGTGGAAAAGATGATAGGCAGGTCGGACAAGTCAAGAAGACAGTGACTGAGCTGGAAGTTTGAAACTAGGATGAGGTGGGGGAAGGGGAAATGAGGAAGCTGTTGAAGTCCACATTGATGCCCTGAGGGTTGAAGTGTTCCGAGGCGGAAGATGAGGCGTTCTTCCTCCAGGCGTCTGGTGGTGAGGGAGCGGCGGTGAAGGAGGCCCAGGAGCTCCATGTCCTCGGCAGAGTGGGAGGTGGATGTTGAAATGTTGGGCCACGGGGCAGTTTGGTTGATTGGTGCGGGTGTCTCGGAGATGTTCCCTAAAGCGCTCTGCTAGGAGGCGCCCAGTCTCCCCAATGTAGAGGAGACCACATCGGGAGCAACGGATACAATAAATGATATTGGTGGATGTGCAGGTGAAACTTTGATGGATGTGGAAGGCTCCTTTAGGGCCTTGGATAGAGGTGAGGGAGGAGGCGTGGGCACAGGTTTTACAGTTCCTGCGGTGGCAGGGGAAAGTGCCAGAATGGGAGGGTGGGTCGTAAGGGGGTGTGGACCTGACCAGGTAGTCACGGAGGGAACGGTCTTTGCGGAAGGCGGAAAGGGGTGGGGAGGGAAATATATCCCTGGTGGTGGGGTCTTTTTGGAGGTGGCGGAAATGTCGGTGGATGATTTGGTTGATGCGAAGGTTTGTAGGGTGGAAGGTGAGCACCAGGGGCGTTCTGTCCTTGTTACTATTGGAGGGGTGGGGTCTGAGGGAGGAGGTGCGGGATGTGGACGAGATGCGTTGGAGGGCAGGGAAGGGAAATTGCGGTCTCTAAAGGAGGAGGCCATCTGGTGTGTCCTATGGTGGAACTGGTCCTCCTGGGAGCAGATACGGAGGCGGAGAAATTGGGAATACGGGATGGCATTTTTGCAAGAGATAGGGTGGGAAGAGGTGTAATCCAGGTAGCTATGGGAGTCAGTGGGTTTGTAAAAAATGTCAGTGTCAAGTCGGTCGTCACGAATGGAGATGGAGAGGTCCAGGAAGGGGAACGAGGTGTCAGAGATGGTCCAGGTAAATTTAAGGTCAGGGCGGAATGTGTTGGTGAAGTTGATGAATTGCTCAACCTCCTCGCGGGAGCACGAGGTGGCGCCAATGCAGTCATCAATGCAGCGGAGGAACAGGTGGGGAGTGGTGCCGGTGTAATCACGGAAGATCAACTGTTCTACATAGCCAACAAAGAGACAGGCATAGCTGGGGCCCATACGTGTGCCCATGGCTACGCCTTTGGTCTGGAGGAAGTGGGAGGATTCAAAGGAGAAATTGTTAAGGATGAGGACCAGTTCGGCCAAACGAATGAGTGTGTCAGTGGAAGGGTACTGTTGGGGACGTCTGGAGGGGAAAAAACGGAGGGCTTGGAGGCCCTGGTCATGGCGAATGGAGGCGTAGAGGGATTGGATATCCATGGTGAAGATAAGGCGTTGGGGGCCGGGGAAACAGAAGTCTTGGAGGAGGTGGAGGGCGTGGGTGGTGTCTCGAACATATGTGGGGAGTTCCTGGGGGGATAGGACAGTGTCAAGGTCGGTAGAGATGAGTTCGGTGGGGCAGGAGCATGCTGAGACAATGGGTCGGCCAGGGTGGTCAGGCTTGTGGATCTTGGGAAGGAGGTAGAACCTGGCAGTGCAGGGTTCCCGGACTATGAGGTTGGAAGCTGTGGGTGGGAGATCTCCTGAGGTGATGAGGTTCTGTATGGTCTGGGTGATGATGGTTCTGTACCAGGAGACAAGTCAAATCCCACCAGCTTCAGAGGGGTGTAAAAATATGCACTCAGGTTGTTTGGAAAATGTCTAAATCAACTTTGGAGAACTTTTGTGCAGCAGTGGATAGTACAGTCAGAATCCCTGCAGTGCACAAAGAGCCATTCAGCCCACTGAGTCTGCACTGGCCTTCCAAAAAGCATCCTGCCATCCCTGTAACCCGTGCTTTTATCATGGCCAATCCACCTAACCTGCACGACTTTGGACAGCAGGAGGAAACCAGACCACTCAACAGAAACCCAAATGACACGGAGAATGTACAAATGCCACATAGACAGACAACCAAGGGTGAAATTTAACCCAGATCGCTGATGGTGTAAGGCAGCAGTGCTAACCACTTAGCCAACGTGCCATCCCTGATGTTTGGGCCAGAAGACCTGTTCCAGAGGTGTGCATCATAAGGAGATATTAGATCAGATAGCGTGAACATGGAACAAGAGGGGGCCACTCAGTTTTTGAATCCTGTTCTGCCATTCGATAAGATCATGGCTGATTTTAACTCAATTCTTTGGCAAGGAGGATTAGGGAGCAGCCAAAGGCATTTTACTCATACGTGAGAAGTAGGAGAACGATCAGGGAGAAGGCAGGGCCGATCAGGGATAGCGGAGGGAACTTGTGAGTGGTGTCTGAGCAGAAAGGGGAAGCCCTACATGAGTTTTTTTGCTTCAGTTTTCACCAAGGAAAGGGACCTTTAATGTGAATGAGAACTTAGAGGAGCTGGGATACAGGCTTGAACAGATCAAGATTGGTGGTGAAGTTGGTGTGCTGGAAACTTTGGCAAACATTAAGATTGATAAGTCCCCAGGACCAGACCAGATTTATTCTAGGCTGCTCCGGGAAGCGAGAAAGGAGGTTGTTAAGCTGTTGGCTAAGATCTTTGCCTCCTCACTCTCCACAGGAGTCGTACCGAGGATTCTTTTCAAGGGTAACAGGGAAATCCCTGGCAATTACAGACCAGTCAGTCTCACATCTGTGGTCAGCCAAGATTTGGAAAGAATTCTGAGGGTTAGGATTTATGACTATTTGGCAAAGCATAATGCGATTAAAGGCAGTCAGCATGGCTTTGTGAGCAGCAGGTCATGCCTCACAAATCTTGAGTCGAGGATGCGACAAGACAGGACGATGAAGGTCGAGCAGTGAATGTGGTATATATAGACTTCAGCAGAGCATTTGACAAGGCTCCCCATGGTAGGCTCATTCATAAAGTCAGGAGGTATGGGATAAGGGGAGATTTGGCTATCTGGATTCAGAATTGGTTGGCTGACAGAAGGCAGAGAATGGTTGTAGATGGAAAGTATTCTGCCTGGCAGTCAGTGTTAAGTGGGGTCCCAGAGGATTCTGTTCTTGGGCTTCTGTTCTTTGTAGTTTTTATAAATGACTTGGAATGAGGAGGTTGAGGGGCGGGTCAGAAAATTTGCGGTTGACACAAAAGGTTGGAGGTGCCGTTGATAGTATAGAGGGCTACTGCAAGCTGCAACATGACAGACAGGTTGCAGAGTTGGGTTGAGAAATGGCAGATGGAGTTCAACCTGGATAACTGTAAAGTGATGCATTTTGGAAGGTCAAACTCAAATGCTGAATATAAGATTAAAAGACAGGATTCTTGGCAGTGTGGAGGAATAGAGGGATCTGAGTGTGCAAGTACATCGGTCCCTCAAAGTTGCCACCCAAGTGGATAGGGTAGTTAAGAAAGCATATGGTGTTTTGGCTTTCATTAACAGGGGGATCGAGTTTAAGAACAGTGAGGTTTTGCTGCAGCTCTACAAGTCCCTGGTGAGACCACACTTTGGAATATTGTATCCAGTTCTGGTCACCCTACTATAGAAAAGATAGAGGCTTTGGAGAAGGTGCAAAGTAGGTTTACCCAGGATGCTGCCTGGTCTGGAGGGCTTGCCTTATGAAGAAGGGCTGAATAAGCTCAGACTTCTCTCTCTGGAGAGGAGGAGGAAGAGAGGTGACCTGAGGTGGCATACATGATGAGAGGAATAGATAGAGTCAATTAGCCAGAGACTTTTCCCCAAGGCAGCATTGACTGGTATAAAGATATCAGGAGGAAGGTATAAAGGAGACGTCAGAGATAGGTTCTTTACGCAGAGAGTTGTGAATGCATTGAATGCGTTGCCAGCTGTGGTGGTGGAAGCAGAATCATTAGGGACATTGAAGCGACTGCTGGACATGCACATGGATAGCATTGAATGGAGGGGTGCAGAGCTTAAATTTTACATTCTGATTAAACTACGGCACAATATAATGGGCCAAAGGGCCTGTTCTGTGCTGTACCTTTCTACTTTATGTTCTTTTCTGCATATCCCAGATTACCAAGTGGATGAAAGGTTATCAAGAATATTCTTAAAAATATTTGAAGGCTCTTTATCCACTGCTTTTTGAGGAAGGGAATTCCAGATACTCAATGCACAGTCCCTCAGGACCTTTCAAATTAAGTCTCCTTGGACACTTCTAAACTTCAAGGAAAACAAGGTCAAGATAGTACCATACCAATAGGAGCAACGCTTATCGTCATGGCACTCTGGGGTAGTTTGAAATCAAATGCTGCTACTCCTAAAGCTAAAGATTTTAAAAACGTGTGTAAAGATTTGAATTTACTTGACTCTTGGATCCAGGTTGACAAAGTGTGGACCAGGTTTTGGACATAAAAATTACTTGTAATCGTCAGACTCTAGCTACAGGTAAACAATTATGAACTGTTAACACACACACACACACGGAATAAAAGGAAAGCAGTTCATTTGTTCCTGTTCACAAGATTTATGGAGAATTCTCATTAATCAGAACGTTGTTTCTGACTTGTTCTTCCTTAAATGCTTCCATTGGTTAACTCAAAGTAACAGGTAAGCTGGTTCAACTATTAGCATTCCACAATTCAAAGTCACAAATTGAAAGCAATTGAAGGTAAATTGTTTTAAAGTGATTTACTGCAGAGAACAGAGAGATCGTTCCAAAGCTGATGGTCTGAAGAAGTCTCTGTATTGTGCCCACAATCCTATGATGTTCATTTTTCAAAGAATAAATCCTGGTTGCTGATAGGCAGAAGGCCTTTGTTATTAACAACTGGTCATTGGTTTGCTGACCAGTTTTGTTGCCAACAAAAGCTCCACATGTACATAAGCCCTGTGCTCCAGCTCATCTACAAACTTAATCACTGGTTCACAAGCAGCAGCATAAACAATGCTTGCAATGCATGTCAAGTTGTTTGCTTTTTGCACATGCAACATTCTACCAGATCACTCTGGTTTTAGAGAGCATGTTTCTCATTTGAAGTGTTTCTCATTTCAGTCCGCATTATAAAATAAAGCTGACATGGTCTTTGCATTGGATTGGAAGAATTTGGGAATTCAGCAGAGGACAACAAAGACTTTGATCACAAAAGAGAATACAGACTGTGAAAAAAAAAACAAGAACTAAGTTTAGAAAAGCTTCTACAAGCAAATTAAAAAAGGAAACAAGTGTAAAGAAAAAGTCTTGCTTCAATTGCATCGAACACAGAGACCACACCTCAAGCAGCATGCTGTTCCTTTCGCCCAAGGAAGGGCATACTTGCAATTAATGTAGAGCGGTGGAATTTCATTAGGTTGGTTCTTTAGATGGTGAGGCTGTCCTATGGAGGACATATTAAGGAGACTGGGCCTACATTCTGTAGAATTTAGCAGAATTAGGGATAATCTCCAAAAATACCAAAATTCTTCAGGGTAAACAGCATAGAAGAAATATGGTTATGATTATTAGAGTTCAATCATCAGGTGTTTCTCAGGGTAGTGTCCCAGATGCAACCACCTTCAGTTGCTGCAAATAGATTTATGATGATAGATGGGCAGCCAGGTAGCTCAGTGGTTAACATTGCAATCTCATAGCATCAGGGACCCAGGTTCAACTCCAGGCTTGGGCATCTGTCTGTGTGGAGTGTGCACATTCTCCCCTTGTCTGCGTGGGTTTTGTCCCACAGTCTAAAGATATACAGATCAGGTGGATTGGTGATCCTAAATTGCCCAGTGTTAGGTACATTGGTCAGAGGGAAATGGGTCTGGATGGGGTACTTTTCAGAGGGTCGGTGTGGACTGGTTAGGCTGAAGGGCCTGTTTCCACACCATAGGGAATCTAATCTAATCATGAGTAGTCATAACTGTGGATATTTAACATCATTTGCAACTCCTCGGATACTGAAGAGAAGGCATTACAAATCACTCATGATCCCATCAATATTTTGGGGATTACAATGGACAAAAAAAAAACCCAACTCAAGTGGGCTAACATACAGTGGCTACAAAAACTGATCCTAATAGCACTGGGGGTGAACTACATCCATGAAATACAACATTATTTCACTTTGAAAGTGGTGGTAAGGATGAGCAATGAACACTGGCCAAACCAACAATTACCATGAACAAAAAAAAAAAAGAGGGATAGAGAAACCAGAATTAGAGGAGCACATAAGAGTTATGGAAGGGCAGGAGATTAATGCTAGAAATGGGCAAGGCTCTTAGAGGATTTGAGAATAAAAAGATGAGAATTTTAAAACTGTACTGGTTGCCTGAGAACCAGTACAAGTCAATGAAAATGAGGCAATAGCAAGACAGATTAAATTTTGGATGACTTCAGGCTTACAGAGTTGAACTGGGACATGAGTCAGTAATACATTAGAATATTCAAGTCTTGAAGCAACAGTGTCATGAACAAAGGTCTCATTAGTCATTAAGCAGAGATGATTTAGGTAATCTCATGATGGCACAATTACTGTACAAGGTCAGAAAGATTATTAATAGACTGGTTTAACTGGGCACTATTGCCATGAGTACCTATTGAATGTCAGCAGATGGGATGTGAAAATAATGGTTTTGATTTTATCAATACTTAGCGAGTGGAAAATTCTGTTCATACAATACTGGCCATCAGAGAAACAATAGGTAGATGTAGGTGGGGGTGATTCCAAACCTCCAACTTGGCACTGCCATCTTCCTTCCCATCGCTCCACTCTACCCTGCCCGCTGACACATCACCACCCCCACCCCCACCCCCCCCCCCACCCCAACGCCAGTTTTCTCTCAGCCCTCCTCAATTCCTGCCCCCTTCACACCTCATTCCTGATGAAGGGCTTATGCCTGGAATGTCAACTCTCATGCTTATCGAAAGCTGCCTGACCTTCTGTGTTTTTCAACTCTGGCTTTCCAGCATCTGCAGTCCTCACTTTCTCCTGGCCATCAGATACGCAGACTCAATATAATGGAGGCGGAATCAAGAGGGGTGCTGCTAAGGTGATGGGAGTCATCAGTGGATATGTAAAAACAAATACATGCCTTCAGGCAATGATCATGGAAACAGCATGTAGATTGGGTAGAAAATCATAGACCAGCTGAGGGATACCAACAGTAAATTGTCATCATCTGTGCTGTTGACAGTAATATCTGAATATCTTTATGGATTAGTCCAACTATCATATTTTGATTGGAAAAAATGATTGATTGTATTAGTTACACTGACATTTCACTAAAAGAATTGAACACAATCACACAATAAAATCAATTGTTATTTTAAACAGAGCTTAAAATGTTGCCTGTAGGCTTACATATGCATGATCAAATGGAAACTCTTCAGGTGTGATTGGAAGGAGTATAGGGCGAGCAAGAGTAGCAGAAGCCACAAATTTCTATGTTGACCAACAATTCACCCAAGTTATCATACATCTTGCACAATAAGTAGTTCACAAACACTAACCTGAAATGAATGCAAAATTGAATTTTAAAATTAACCAGCTCTTCACTCTTTATTCCATGATAATGAAATCAAAATACTATTACTTCAATAAATATTTTTCACGGTTATATTTGTTACATTTTAAATTCAAATGAGGATCCTACCTTCTCTTATTGCGAAGGCTTTCATTTAATGAATTGAGAAATTTTCTACAATCCTTCAAAAGAAAAAATATTTTTAGGCATCAGATTTGACAATAATACTTCTGACTTTTGAACTGAAGACCAACAGTTGAGTTTAAGACAGTGTTAGCCAATGTGTCATGACATAATTACACAAACAGCCTCACTTACACTTCAAGTACTTTACATATAGCATAACCTAAAATCATCAAAATGAACAGGAGACACTAGATTGGTAGTACAGAAATTGTTGTGTGGTCACCTTGTTGGCCCCAAATTGAGGCACATCTACCCTTTGAAAATAAAAATCAGGTTATGTAGCAATGAGGAGGACTTCAGCAGGTAAAACGGTTCAGGTGATTGATCAATGCTGTATTCATTATCATCCTGCACAAACAAAAAGCCCTAAATGATGGTGTTCACACATTTTAAACGGCAACTCTCAGCAACCCCCAAAATGGCCTAAAAAAAACTTCCTAATGTTACATCCAAGACAGACTACACCAAAAAGTGGAATGGAATACTGTGCTGTTGTGAAGGAATTTCTGAATTAAACAAAAAGTTCAATTTCCATTTTGTACATTCTGCTAAAAGATTTTAAGACAGCTAACTTAAAGCTTGGTGAAAGATATAATTTGAGAATTACGAAAAGGGAGAACTAAAAGCAAAATGGGGAGAGCATTCCCAAATAGAACCATAAGCAGTTGGAGGCATGGCAATCAGTGTAATTATTGGGGATACAAAAGAGGTCAAATTAACAATGAGTGAAATAGGGCTCTTGGAAAAACAAAGAGTGGTGAGGCCAGTGGCATTTGAAAACCTGACACTGTCAAATAGAGGCAAACTGAGATGGTGAGCTCAGAAAGATCAGTTAGTGGGATTTGGTGCTCTGATATTTTCCCAAATGTAAACTGCAAGCAAACTTATGGCATTTGTGGTATGTGGTACTGGGTAAGGGCTGTTTCATACAGGCCACTGCCACTAGCTCTTTGTAAAGGCTTCAAACCACTATCATTTCGAAAAATATCCAAATACATAAAACTGGAGCTTCAAAATCCCACTTGCATGAAAACTTAATTGTATCTGTTCTGTTTTAATAGAAGTAGAATCTCTGCACATCCTGCTCGGATACACAAATTAAATATTTCAAACTGCAATGAAGGAAGATGGCAGGGAGGACGACACCTGCATTAAATTTGACCTGAGGGTCATGCTGAAGGCAGTAGGACTTTCATGGCCCAGAGTGGGAATTGAACCCATGCCTTTAGCATTACTCTGTATCACAGACGAGCTGTCCAGCCAACTGAGCTAACCGATTACATTATAACATTCATTTTAAAATGGTCTCAGCCACCAATTCGCAGCAGACTTTTATTGTGTTGTTGCCGCAGTCAAGATCCTTAACCATTGAATTTTTAAACGCACTCACAGTTTCAAATTCAGAATCTCTGATCTCTTTGAAAGCATTTGCGTTAGGCTCATCAAACCATTTATAAACCAGGGTCTCTCTTGTCTTCCTATCAGTCATTCTGCATAGTGCTTCAGAAATGGCAACCTGAATTTCATAATCTATTTAAAAAAGATTGAAATCAATCACAAGACAATATATCCTAGTGAAGAGAGACAACAGATAAATTTATACTGTTACATATAATGATCAGAGTTTTTGGTCAATACGTTCAGAAATGAAAGATTATATGAAAAGTTTTATACTGTTGAACTGATAAGACTGGATTCTGATTAGAGATCAGCTGAAGAGCAAAACAGTAATTTTGCCAGCCAAGTTAAGCTTAACTGCATTTGATGTGACCCTTGGAAATATAAAACAACTAGAAAATAGTGGAAGCACTTAGTTTATGGCAATACATATGAGCACAGTTTCAGGTCTGTGATCTTTCACAAGAGTTCATGGAAACTTTCATGAGAGTATTCTACAGTTTTTGATGATACTTTCATGATGACTCTTGGAGACTGCAACAAAGCAGTCTCATGACTTGTGTTTTCTAAGAAAAAAAGAATCACGATCAAAACAGATGTATTTTTGTATGCTAAGTATCTCAAAACGATAGGTACAATGTGGCATAGTTCCAAGAATCAGACAGAGAACACATCAAATGTCTTTGGAAAACACAGCTGGTTTCCATGGAGGTGGAAGTCTGTATCTATAAGAACCAATGCCTCGCATTGAACTATTGCCTAGCACTTTCTTTAATATCAGAATTCAGTCTCACAGGCAGAAATGACATGTTAAAATTGAACAGCTTAAAATGAAAACTTAGAAATTAGGAGAAGGCCAATATTCAATGCGCAATATGCCATGGCTGAATGCGAATATGCTATCTTTTACAGCATGCCCTTTATTTTCTGCAATAGCTTTTCATGTAGCACTTAGAGTCAGAGATATACAGCACAGAAAGAGACCCTTGTATCCAAGTCATCCATGCCAGCCAGATATTCTAAATTAATCTAGTCCCTTTTTGCAAGTATTTGGCCCATACCTCTCTAAACCTTTCCTATTCATATACCCACCCAGATACCTTTTCAATGTTTTAATTGTACCAGCCTCCAACACTTCCTCTGGCAGCTCATTCTATACACACACCACCCTGTGCATGAAAATGTCGCCCCGGGTCCCTTTTAAATCTCCCGTCTTAAACCTACGCCCTCTAGTTCTAGACATCCCCACCCTGGAGAAAAGACTTTGCCTATTTACCCTATTCTTGCCCCTCATGATTTTATAAACCTGTATAAGGTCACCCCTCAGCCTTCAATGCTCCAGGGAAAATAACACCAGTCTATTCAGCCTCTCCCTATAGCTCCAATCCTCCGACCCTGGCAACATCCTTGTCTGAACCCTTTCACGTTTCACAACATCCTTCCTATAGGAGGGAGACCAGAATTTCACAGTATTCCAAAACTGGTCTAACCAATATCCTATACAGCTGCAACATGATCACCCAACTCCTATAATCAATGTACTGAGCTATAAAGTGTATCAAATGTCTTCTGGAAATCTTAGTACATTTCCAGTATCTTTTTGTCCACAACAAAATTCCAATAGTCAAGCCTGATACCCATAAGATCACATTGACTCTGCCAGATTACCTGAAACATATTCAAGTTTCCAGCCTTGTCTTAAATAATGTATTTCAAAATTTTCCCATTACAGATGCTAATCTAGGAGGATTGGGGAATCCTGCTTTCTCTCTGCCCACCACCCCACCCCTTTTTTTGATTAAACCATTTATACCATCTTAAAATCAAAATGGGACCACATCAAAATCAAGGGAGTTTTGGAAAGGATAGGTATCAGAAGCAGATTCAATAGAAATGTCCAAGAGATATTTAGACAAACAGGCAGAGAAGAGGGGAAAATGGACAATGTGCAAGCAAATGGGATTAATTTAGAATGGCATCATGGTCAATGCAAATATGGTGGGCCTATGAGCCTGTTCTTGTGCTTACTATTCTATGTTGTCCTATTTCTAAATTTACCACTACTTCTGGGATTTAGTTATAGTCTCTCTGGTAAAGTCCAATACTAAATAACTGAATTATCCACTGTCTCCTTACTTTCCTTATTACTTCTGACTCACTTTGTACAGGAGCAATGCTCATCAACATTTTTCTTCATTAGGGATCTGTAGAAACTTAATGTTTGCATAATTCTGACAAGCTCTCACCCCAATTCTTCTCTCCTTAAATTTTTGATCATTCTTTGCTTCTTCTTCCTCTATATTCCACATGAGACTCACGTATAACGTATAACGTGATCGAGTCTTAAAGTGTCCAAGGGCAACAAATGCTTTACCATCAACAGCTACATCTCATCCAAAATTTTAAAGAAGTCACCCTCATGAATTAATATTGAGAAACAAAAAAAAAGTCTCACAAAATCACAAATCAAGAAAAAAGGCTGGTAATTTAAAATGAGGCCATTCTTTTTGAAATATTTTTCCTCTGAGCACCATCTTTAGGGATGTAATTTTACCAAGATCAAAGTTCAACATCCAACTAGATATCAAAATATAGATATTGATTGCTACTTTTTCAATTTTACCTATCTTGTTCAAAGTTGAGAATCAGTCATGTTAATGACCAGTGGAATAATAAAACAGACTTGATATTGTTTGGCTGGGTGGTGAGGGCAAGGAGAGAAAGAAAGTACAGAATTTATTCCAACACTCAGATCTCATTTGTGTTTCTACCTGTAGGAGATTGTCAAGTCACATATCAGGATTAGCTTCCAAGCCTTACAATTTTATGTTGCATGCAAAATGTTGCTTTACGATGAAGGAATGTGCAACATTTAATTCTTTTTTAGTTAGTTGTCATCAAGAAACCCTCCAGCAGCTTTATAAGAGATACTAACAATTTTTGAATAGCTAGGATAGCAGCAACAATAGATACAATAAGAATTACTATTCAAATCATTTGATTTTAGGGGGAGAATCTCTCATGTGATAACCAAATCACAGAGTATATTGTAAATCCAGGACACACCAAGTCCCCAGCAC
The DNA here is from genome assembly GCF_047496795.1 of Chiloscyllium punctatum. Lineage (NCBI taxonomy): Eukaryota > Metazoa > Chordata > Chondrichthyes > Orectolobiformes > Hemiscylliidae > Chiloscyllium > Chiloscyllium punctatum. The sequence goes on from NC_092779.1 coordinate 40,137,525, forward strand.
AGAGTTAGTTCCAATGGACACATTTGCAATATGTATAACCTTTTACACATGTTCAACAATACAACATCAAGTAATGATTAATTTTAATTTGTTTTTCGATTTGATATTCAATAGTGAATGGAAGAGATTTGAAAAAAGTCTAGAGATGTGCTGCTGTAGTAAGATCAAACAATCATACAATCCCATAGCGCAGAGTGTCTCCATTCGGCCCATCCAGTCTGCATTGACCTACCAAAGTGCATCCCACTCACCCACACTGCATTTTCCCTGCCTAATCCACCGAGCCGGCACATCCTGGACACCATAGTAACTTTAGCACAGACAATCCACTTAACCTGCACATCTGTGGACCGAGGGAGGAAACAGGAGCACCGAGTGGAAATCCACAGACACTGGGAGAATGGGTAAATAAAGAAATTATTATGAAGCACTCTCCTCTTAACTTCTTCACTTGCCTAAGGTGTGGTGACACTCAAGATAAATGAACACTAACTGTCTTGGTTTTAAGGAGAGAGCAGCCCTGTGGTTTGCTGGGACTAATGACGAATCAAGAATCACAGATGTACAGCATGGAAACAGATCCTTTTGACCAACTCCTCTATGCTGACCAGATATCCCAACCCAATCTAGTCCCACCTGCCAGCACCAAACCAATACCCCTCCAAATCCTTCCTATTCATATACCCATCCAGATGCTTTTTAAATGTTGCAAGTGTACCAACCTCCAACACGTCCTCTGGCAGCTCATTCCGTACACACACCACCCTCTGTGTGAAAACATTGCCCCTTAGGTCTCTCATATCTTTCCCCTCTCACCCGAAACCTGTGCCCTCTAGTTCTGGACTCCCCCACCCCAGGGAAAAGACTTTGTCTATTTATTCTATCCACATTTCTCATGATTTTATCAACCTCTTTAACGTCACCCCTCAGCCTCTGATGCTCCAGGGAAAACAGCCCTAGCTTATTCAACTTCTCCCTATAACTCAAATCCTCCAATCCTGGCAACATCCTTGTAAATCTTTTCGGAACCCTTTCAAATTTCACAACATCCTTCCGATAGGAAGGTGACCAGAATTGCATGCAGTATTCCAAAAGTGGCCTAACCAATGTCCTGTACAACCACAACATGACATCCCAACTCCTGTACTCAATACTCTTGACCAATAAAGGAAAGCATACTAACTGCCTTCTTCACTATCCTATTTACCTGCGACTCCACTTTCAAGGAGCTATGAACCCACACTCCAAGGTCTCTTTGTTCAGCAACACTCCCTAGGACCTTATCATTACATGTCTAAGTCCTGCTAAGATTTGCTTTTCCAAAATGCAGCAGCTCACATTTACCTAAGTAAACTCCATCTGCCACTCAGCCCATTGGCTCATCTGATCATAATCTGAGGTAACCCTCTTCGCTGTCCACTACACCTCCAATTTTGGTGTCATCTGCAAACTTAATAACTAAACCTCTTATGCTCACATCCAGATCATTTACATAAATGACAAAAAGTGTGGACCCAGCACCAATCCTTGTGGCTCTCCACTGGTCACAGGCCTCCAATCTGAAAAACAACACCACCACCCTCAGTCTTTGCCAGTTCTGTATCCAAATAGCTAATTCTCCCTGTATGCCATGAGATCTAACCTTGCTAACCAGTCTCCCATGGGGAACCTTGTCGAACGCCTTACTAAAGTCCATATAGATCATGTCTACTGCTCTGCCCTCAATCCTCTTGGTTACTTCAAAAAACTCAAATCAAATTTGAGAGACATAATTTCCCACGCACAAAGCCATCTTGACTATCCCTAATCAGTCCTTGCCTTTCCAAGCATGTGTAAATCCTGTCCCTCAGGATTCCCTCCAACAACGTGCCCACCACTGACGTCAGACTCACTGGTCTATAGTTCCCTGGCTTGTCCTTACCACCTTTTTTAAACAGTGGCACCATGATAGCCAACCTCCAGTCTTGCGGCATCTTACCTGTGACTATTGATAATACAAATGTCTCAGCAAGAGGCCCAGTAATCACTTCCCTAGCTTCCCACAGTTCTTGCGTACAACTTGTCAGATTCTGGGGATTTATCCACTTGTGTTTCAAGACATTCAGCACTTCCTCCTCTGTAATATGGACATTTTTCAAGACATCACCATCTATCTCCCTACATTCTATACCTTGTGCATTCTTTTCCACAGTTAAACACTGATGCAAAATACTCATTTAGTACCTTCCCTATCTCCTGCAGCTCCACACAAATGCAACCTTGCTGATATTTGAGAGGCCCTATTCTCTCCCTAGTTACCCTTTCATCCTTCATGTATTAATAAAAACCCTTTGGATTCTCCTTAACTATCCGCCAGAGCTCTCATGTCCCCTCCTGAATTTCCTCTTCAGTATACTCCTACTGCCTTTACACTCAAGACTCACTCAATCTATCCTGTCTATACCCTATATATGCTTCCTTCTTTTTCTTAATTCAACCCTCAATTTCTCTAGTCATCCTCTATAACCAACCTTTCCTTTCCCCCCCCCTAACAGGAATATACTTTCTCTGGACTCTCATTATCTCATTTCTGAAGGCTTCCCATTTTCCAACCGTCCCTTTACCTGCAAACATCTGCCCCCCAACCAGCTTTCGAAAGTTCTTGCCTAATACTGTCAAAATTGGCCTCTCTCTAATTTAGAACTTCAACTTTCAGATCTGGTCTATTTTTTCCATCACTATTTTAAAACTAATAAAATTATGGTCGCTGGCCTCAAAGTGCTCCCCCAGTGACACCTCAGTCAGTCAGTCATCGGCCCTGCTTTATTTCCCAAGAATAGGTCAAGTTTTGCACACTCTAGTCAGTACATCCACATACAGAATCAGAATTTTTTTTGTACACACAAATTCCTTTCCATTTAAACCTTTAACACTATGGCAGTCCCCTACCATAGCCACCCTATTAATCTTACAGATAATGGAGATCTCCTTACAAATTTGTTTCTTAATTTCCCTCTGACTACTAGGAAGTCTATAATACAATCCCAATAAGGTGATCATCCCTTTCTTATTTCAGTTCCACCCAAATAACTTCTCTGGATGTATTTTCAGGAATATCCTCCCTCAGCACAGCTGTAATGCTATCCCTTATCAAAAAGGCCACTCCCCCTCCTCTCTTGCCTCCCTTTCTGTCCTTCCTGTCACATTTGTATCCTCAAAGATTAAGCTGCCAATCCTGTCCACTCCTGAGCCATGTTTCCGTAATTGCTCCAATATCCCAGTCCCATGTTCCTAACCTTGCCCTGAGTTCATCTGCCTTCCCGGTTAGGTCCCTTGCATTGAAATAAATGCAGTTTAATTTATCAGTCCTACCTTGTTCTCTGCTTTGTCCGTTTGGCTCACTTCTGTTCTCAACTGTACCAGTCTCAAATTGATCTCTTTCCTCACTATCTACCTGGGTCCCAACCCCCCACCTTACCAGTTTAAATCCTCTCAAGCAGCTCTAGCAAGTCTCCCTGCCAGTATATTAGTCCCCTTCCAATTTAGATGCAATCCAACCTTCTAGTACAGGTCATTTATACTCTACATCTTTACCAGAATTGTAGATTATTACTGAGACATGGGTTAAAATCTCACCATAAGCAGTGGTGAAATTCAAATTTCTGGTATATGAGAAAAAAGACTTCCAGAGTCCTTCATGATGATATCAGCTGGTGAGAAATTGAACCCACGCTGATGGCATCACTCCATTACGGATCAGCCATTTGCCAAGTGAGCTAACTGACTCTACATTGGGGTGGCGGGGTGGCACGGTGGTTAGCATCGCTGCCTTATAGTGCTAGGGACCCGGGTTCAATTCCCGACTCGGGCAACTGTCTGTGTGGTGCTTACACATTTTGTGTGGGTTTCCTCCGGGTGCTCCGGTTTCCTCCCACAGTCCATGGTGTGCAGGTTAGGTGAATTGGCCATGCTAAATTGCCCATAGTGTTAGGTGCATTAGTCAAGGGTAAATGTAGGAGAATGGGTTTGGGTGGGTTGCTCTTCGGAGGGTCGTTGTGGACTCATTGGGCCGAAGGGCCTGTTTCCACACTGTAGGGAATCTAGTCTAATCTAATCATTACTAGTCCACTGATACAATGGCAGCATGGCTGTGGTTAGCACTGCTGTCTCACAGTGCTAGGGATGCTGATTCGATTCCATCCTTGGGAAACTGTCTGCCAGGAGTATTCACAATTTTCCAGTGTTTGTGGTGGTTTCAAGCAGGTGCATCAGTTTCTTCCCACAGTCCAAAGATGTGCAGGTTAGGTGGTGGTTTGGTAATGCTAAATAGAAAGCCTTAATGTGCAGGCTACGTGCATCAGTCATATGAAATACAGGGATAGGGTAGGGAGTCTGGGTGGGATGCTCTTCGGAGGGTCAGTGCAGACTTTGATGGATTGAATGACCTCTTTCTACACTCTAGGGATTCTAGGATGCTTTGACATTACTGCTAGTCTCAGTCACGTGACCATGAAAGCTCAGATTGTTGTAAAAACCCATTTACTAAGAACCTAATCTGACATCCTTGAACTGTCGTCTCAACTAGAACACAAAGTTGTTGACTCTTAACTTTCCTCTGAAATTCTGGCATCCACTCAGTTCAAGGGCAATTAGCGATGGACAAAGGACACAGGCCTTCACAATACACACATCCCACACAATTGCAAAGGAACTGGAGTTGCTCCCTGGGCTCAAAAATGGCCAGACTCTATGAAGTGGAGCAAGAAATAAATTCTCTATTGTTAGAAATAAATTTAACAATCCTTGTTAATCATATCTCCTTTAACAAAGGCAAAACAGAGGAATGGTACTCTAAATAAATCTGTGCCAGAAACAAGCCTGGAAAAGCCAAGTGAAAATTGAGAGGCAGCCCTTGCATCTAATTAGTGAAAAAGGCACAGCTAGATTGAGAGACAGACAGGAACAGCATGCATGAAATAGAACAGACACTGTAATGTGGAAGGAGGATGCTGGTAAATTCTTTTTTGGATCAATAAAAGGAAAGAGAACATTGCAGGTCTTAAAGATTTAAGAAGATGCTGCCAAAAGTGGGCCTTGCCAGGAGGAGAGAGTTTGGAGATATCCAGTCTGAGTGGACTGACTTTCAAGGAACAAAATTGAAACCTGACAGCAGGAAGCAGCAAAGCTTATTGATACCTTGGAACATATTCTGCAATTGTGCATATTTACCAGAAGTACAGTGGGGTAATGTGTAAAAAAAATTGGAATCAGACCATTTGAAAAAGCTATTTCCAAACAGGTAAAAGAGGAGGTCATCACTCAAGAATTAATCTTTGAGGGAATTCAGCTACTTTAATCTGAGAAGAGGTGAAACAATTGATGCACACACTGTCCAATACACAAAAGTTGAACGAAGCTAAGTCAGCTGCATTGAGGAACAACAAAAGGCCAGCAATGAAGGAGCACAGCATTCTTACCTTCAAATGAAATGTTAACAACAGGAGGGCAGTGGAGGGGAGGTGAGGGTTATGTGCTTTTAGAACTTTAAATGGAGGTATTTTGGTGCCACAATGGTAGGAGAGAGATTCATATAGGCAAAATCTGAAACTGTTCAAACTATTTCATTTCTGGATGATGCTTCCAAATATCAATCAAATCAGGAAGTGAACAGAGACTAAAAAAGGAAACAGGACAGAGGTTAGAGGGTAATCAGAAAAATTGCACTTGGCTGCTGTTTGGCATTTTGTGTCGAGACTTCCTTCAATGTTTTTAAAATTGGTCACAATCCGCCATTTATATAGAGATAAAAAGACATACATTGGACAAGAAATTGACAGTTAATACATTTTCTTACCCCCAACCTCCAGAATGGTTGTTGCCAAGTCAAGCCTGTAAAAATGAAAATCAGGTTTCTTTTAAATTAAAGGCAAGATGCTTCTCATACTCAAAGTATTTTTACATCTGGAAGTAGTTAAGACTACACAGTTGGACACCTTCAATTTGCCTCAACTTGCACTTGTGTCCTCAAAAAGCACACCTCAGTATCATGTGAGCTGGACAACTTTCTTTAAATATTGACTTGGACATCAAGAGAGTTTATTTGATGATCTACACCAATTTTTTTTTAAGCTAGCTGATGAAACACTCATCTCAATTTGGATTCCATTTGAAAGCTTTGCCCCAATTTAGGATCAAATGGTGCACCATAAAACTCTGAAGAGTTTCAAATCTGGTCACAAAAATACATTTTTAAATGACTAAAATCAAGTTTATTTGCAAGAACGAGGAACTGGAGCAGGCTGTTCAGCTGGTCGAGCCGACTCTAACATTCAATAGGATCATGGCTAATCCGTCTCGCCTCACATCCACTTTCCTGCCTTTCTTCATAACCGTCAATTCCTCTACTCAAGGATCTATCTTAGCCTTCAATATACATTGTTTAAAAAAAAAGTCACAACAGGCTTATTTGCAAGTACAAGCTTTCGGAGCACTGTTCCTTCATCAAGCAGCTAGCTGGACAGGATCATAGGACACAGAACTTATAGTAAAAGATCAAAATGTGTTATACAACTGATGAGATATATTGAACAAACCTAGATTGCTGTTAATTTTTTAAACACAACCTGCATCTCCATTCTCCGATTGATTAACATGTAAATCCCAGAACTTCTCTCAAGGAGACAGTTCTAAGATAACTTATGGTTGTATCAGTATAAATTCACCCCATATAGACGTGTGTACATGACAGAATGTGTGTATAATGCAGTGGGGTCACCTGTAGCATGACATGAACCCACAATCCCAGTTGAGGATGGCCTTTGGGTTCATGTCATGCTGCAGCTGGCCCCACTGCACTATACACTCACACAAACAAACAAACACTCCCACACCCTCTCTCATACGTGTACAGAGTCTCTCAGACACATGCACTTGCACCACCCCATCACAGACATATATTCCATCACACTTGTGTGCACACACCCACCTGCACACTCACGTTGACAGGCACACACGCACAAGTCTATGAGGTGAATTTGCATTTGTAGGTGCATTCTATTTTGTTCAAAAAGCATACATACAATCTGTAGGCAGTGAATTTGATATTTATAAATTCCTACTTTGGAAATGGAACCAGTCTGACTCAAGGTTGGGATACAGACAGACAGTTATTGCCTCTAACCTCACACCTTGAATGCACTGAGCTGAGATGAAACTTTTAGTATATGATAAAACCTTGATATTTCAGGACTGTGACTTGAGAGAAGTTCTGTGATTTACATATTAATCAATCAAAACCTGCTTCTGCATTCTAAGTGATTAAAGACTTAACAGCAATCTAGGTTTATTCAATACATTGCATCAGTTGTCTGACACTTTGATCTTTCACTATAAATTCTGTGTCCTGTGAACCTGCCCTGCTCGTTACCTGACAAAGGAGCAGCGCTCCAAGAGCTTGTGCTTTCAAATAAACCTGTTGGTCTATAATCATGTGCTCTGGGATTTTTAAACTTTGTCCATCCCAGTCGAACATTTACAGCTCTGCATCTTCAATATACAGAAGGACTCTGCCACCACAGCCTTCCATGAAGAGGAGTTTCAAAGACTCTCAACCCAGAGAAGGAATTCCTCCCAATCAGAGTCTTAAATTGGCTTTCATCAGACTGTGCTCTTTGGTCCTAGGCTGGCCCGAGTGTAAACATCTTCGAGTATTTGCTTGGTCAAGTCACTTAAGAATCCTGTACATTCCAATGAGATCACCTCTCATTCTTCTAAACTCTGAGTAGAATCCCAACCTGTTTAACCTTTGCTTATGGATAATCTTTCCATACCACAGGTCAACCAAGTGAACCTTCTCTGAACTGCCTCCAATCAAACTAAACTTCCTGAAGGGGACCAAAACTGTTCACAGTACTTCAGCTGTGGTCTCATTGCAACTACACAGGTTCTGATGACACTTCCCTATCCGAACCATTTGTGCTGTTTTGGAGTATACATTAGAGATCAGGGCAATTGTTTTAAAGATAGTTTCTAAAGTGAAAAAATAAAACCAGAACAGCTATGTTTAACTTGTGGAGACCACATTGATATCATGTTTCAAATATTTACCAGAGTTCAACTCAGTACAAAACAAAAAGAGGCAGTAGTTGCTAGAAAAAACCCAAATGGTCAGCTAAGCTAGATTTCATTATCCAATTTGATTTGTTCAGAACTACAAGCAGCTGCAATCATAAAATCAAACCAAGACAAGTTATGATTGAATAGAAAGAGGCCTTTGATTACTAATGCCATAGGCCACTTGCATCACCTCCACTCGACAATTTCACTTCATTTAATCCAACCAGATCTCCCATCATGCATTTATTGAACTCCCTTCAAAATTAATCTGGAATAATTAGCAGAAGTATTTCTTTTGTTAATATCCCCTGGGATAAATTAGTTTGGGTGAAGGGTAATGGAGACTAGAATAAAGAGGAGAGCACGAGTGAGACAGAGGCTGAAGTAAGCAGACTTGGAGCCACACAAAATTTATCAGCAAATCACCAGGCTTATCACATTATGCCAGCTCTGAACAACTCCCACATCACTTCAACCCTTCAGAACAGCATTTGAAGCTCAAGGATACCTGCAACTTGCACGTTTCTGGTTGGTGGATTTATCCATGGGGACAGAAACACACTTCATGGATTTACATAAGAGGAATCACATAGCATTCATTTTACTGCATACTCGGTGGCAGTTAGCCTCTACTTCACATTGAAGTGAGAGTGCACTAAGCAAGCATCAACTCACAGGCTTTGTGTTGCTTGCACTTCTTCCTTAGCACACAGAGGGAATGGCCAAGAGCTTGGATTAAAGCCTCTGAACAGTGCACACGTGTCTGTGTTTCTACGTGATGACATCATACTATATCAATGTCACACCAACATCATATGCTAGCTGCTTGTAGTACAAACACTGCACAAATGTCATGCAAAATGCAATACAGGAAAGTTGTAGGAAAGCTGTCCTTAATGCAGTGAAGGAGAACTACTGTCAGACAAGGAGCTTGGCCACATACAGTCCAGAACTTAGTCCTGCAGGCCAATGTAGAGAATACAGGTAGGTGGGTTAGGTGCTGTTCAGCCATCTCTCTGGGGAAGGTGTGGGGTTGGCATGGTCAGTCCTGGGGAATAGTCTACAGCAGGAGTTATCAAGGGCATGGTGCATGGAGTCCTGGGGAAAGCAGCAACTTGTGTTTTGGTTTCATTATATTGGCTGTGAAGGAAGGATGGCAGCAATGGGGACAACTGTAGCCAGGCAACTCTAAGGGGTGGGTGGTTTCAAACAGATTACAGTAACACCTGAACTTCAGTCTCTGTAGAGGATGTAGGGCTATGGGAAGCATGGGAATCTCATCAGCTCAAGAGAGTAAACTAGGTATGTTCATTATTATTTAAAGAGGCTCAAAAGATTTTAGGGGAGTTGGAGGGAGGTAGAAAATTAATATGACCCACAAAGACAGCAACAACACAAGAGGGTGTCAGGGGATTCATGCATCAACAAATAGAACATGCAAATCACACAAAAAAAAAGTTAGAGTAATGTTGAATTTTTGATCTGACATTTGTTTACTCATTTCTGGGATATGGGCATTGCTGGCTAGTCACATTCTTTGTCCATCCTGATTTGTCCTTGAGGCGGTGGTAGTGGTGACCCATCTTCTTGAACCACGACAGTCTTCTGCGGTAGGTTGACCCACAATGCCATTTGGGATGCAACCAAGACTTTTGACCCAGCAGCAATGTCCGTCATGTGGGCTGCTTTGCTCTGGATGGTGCCAAGCTTTTAGAGTGTTGCTGGAACTGCTCTCATCCAGGCAAGTGGGGAGCATTCCATCACACTCCTGACTTGTACCTTGTAGATGGTGGATAGGTTGAGGAGTTACTCACCACAGCATCCCTAACATACGACTTGCTCTTGTAGTGAATTCAGTTGAACTTCTGGTCAATGGTAACCCCCAGGATATTGATAGTGGGGGGAATTAGTGACGACAACACCACAAGGAGCAGTATTTAGTCGGTTTAGAATTAATGAGAAACAGACACTTGGCAACACAATCTGATGTTGGGCCCACATCCCTCTAAACAGTTCTTATTCATGTACTCATCCAAATGGCTTCACAAATTTATTCAGATCTTTTGAGAATATAATAAGCAGCATGGATTTAAAAAAAAGGAAATTTGTGAATAGTTCTGATGAAGAACCACCAGAGTCAAAATATTAACTCTACTTTCTCCCTATGGATGCTCCCAGACCAGAGTTTCTCTAGAAATTTGTTTTAGATCTCCAGCATTCACAGCTCTTCATTCTATCTAATTAGTAGATAGCATTTGGATTTCCAAAAGACACAAGGGGTCACATGAAGTCATTACGGTACAAGACAGAAGAGCTCATAGTAGTGGAGTGATATACAAGAACAGCTAGCAAAGATTAGGGTAAATAGGTCAATTTTAGTTCAGCAACTGTAAGCCTGAGTGTACAAGGTCAATGCTGTGCCCTCAATGATTAACACATTGTAACAGATTGTTAATGAACTGGACAAAGGAACTTTCGCCAAATTTGAGATAGTATAAAAAACTGTGAAGAGTACACAAACTTTTGCAAAAGACTATAAGGATACACCAGTTGGGTAGACAAAAATTTGGCAGATGAAGTATACTGTGGAAAAGTGAGGTTGACCACTTTGGCAGAAAACTATTTGGGCAAAAGCACTTCATCAGGAATTTCCTGAAGGGCTATTGCCTAAAAATGTCGATTTTGCAGCTCCTCGGATGCTGTCTGACCAGCTCTGCTTTTCCAGCACCACACTTGTGACTCTAATCTCCAGCATCTGCAGTCCTCACTTTTGCCTAGGCTGTAGAATATTGGAGGACAGAGGGTGCCCCATATAAAAGGTACAGGAAGTAATTAAGGAGACAAATAGACTATTGGCTCATATCACAAGGGACAATGGGGAAAAAAGTGGGGAAGTCTGGCTAGAACTATATAGGACATTGGCGATATCTTGAGTTGTGTGCAGGTTTGGGTCAGAGAATGCTCAGTAAACTGGTTGCAGGAAAGCAGGTATTGGCCAATGTGGAAGCAATGAACAGGTTGGGTCTACACTAACTGGAGTTAAGGATAACTATCTTAAATGAGGATCCTTTTAAAGAGCTTGGCAAGATAAATGATGACAGGAGGTCTACACATCAGGAAATCCTAACTTGGGGATAGAGTTTTAAAGTTTGGAATTTTTTCCTCTTTGAGCATCATTAATCTTTGGAATTCTTCAGAGAGCAATGGAGATGGTGGTCATTGAAAAAATGGTGGGATTTGTTTTTCTTTTGATTAATAAAGGAGTCAAGAGTTTATGGGTAGGGGGCTGGGGAATGGTGTGGTGGAAGTGGAAAAGAACAGAACACTTTAAAGAATCATTCATGGTCTTCCTGAATAGAGAAATAGGCCAAACATGCAACTTCTGTTCCTATTGCTGATGTACTAGATAGTAAGAAATTAAACATGCAAGTTACAACTCCTTGAAAAATCCCATTTTTATGATCCAGTTTCTTTCCTAAATCTCCAACTCCAGAAACACCTGCCAAACAGCAAAGGTGGCGCTCAGTGCAAAAGGATTAAGCATATTCCAGTCATCTGCAGCCATATATGCCAATGGATGATTCATTTCAGTTTCCTCCGAAAGGTCCCCAGCATCACAGATACCAATCTTTAGTCAATTCAATTTACTCCACAATGCCATGAAGAAATGACTAAAGGCATTGGATACTGCAAAGTCTATGGGCCTTCACAACATCCCAGTAATTATACTTAAGGCCACACTACCATACATCAGGAGCATTTCCGAACTGACTGCCAGACTACTGTGACCACTAGGACTCATAACAGCACACAAACCAACAGCCACGCTCAGACAACAACTCACCAGAACGAAGGACCCGATACCCAGCATGAGCAAAACCAATGTAGTGTACAAAATCCCATGCAAGGATTGCACAAAACACTACATAGGACAAACAGGAAGACAGCTAACGATCCGTATCCATGAACACCAACTAGCCATGAAACGACACGACCAACTATCCTTAGTAGCCACACAGATGACAAGCAACATGAATTCGACTGGGTCAACACTACCATTATAAGGCAAGCCAAACAGAACAGCCAGAGAATTCCTAGAGGCATGGCACTCATCCACAGATTCTATCAACAAACACATCGACCTGGACCCAATATACCGGCCACTACAGCGGACAGCTCGAACTGACAACTGGAAGCGGCAGAGACAGGCCACTATAAATGCCGGAGGAAACAGCACAGAAGCGCTTCACAGGAGGCTCCCAAGCACTGAGGATGTCACCTAGACAGGGGACAAATTCCCAGCTCAGCAAACAGAACCACAACAACGAGCACCCGAGCTACAAATCTTCTCCCAAACCTTGAACTTAAGATTAGAACTGTACTCCAAAACCAGCCATACCTCTAGCCAAGTTCTTCCAGTACAACTGAAGCAGGGACATTTACCTTACAATTTGGAGAATTATCCAGGCATGTCCTGTCCACAAAAAGCAATAAAATCTGCAAATTATCCCCCTAGTCTCCTCTTGACTATAAGCGAGATGTATATGGCTTATGCTATCAAGTGGTACTTAGACACCAATAATATGTTCACTAAAGCTTAGATTGGGTTGTGTCAGGGCCATTCAGCTCCTGATGTCATGACAGTCTTCATATAAAGATGGTCAAAATAGCTCAACCTCAGATGAGGGGAGGTGATAGCCAGCACCCTTGACATTTATGGCAGCATTTCAACATAGAATTATATAATACAGGAAGAGAAAAATCATCACTGGTTGGAATCATAACCATCTTCCTTTTGTAATAGGTACGATTTTTGGAAGCCATTCAACTCATTGCAGTCCCAGGACATCACTGCTGAAGTTCCTCAGGGTGGCGACTTCAGGCCAACTACCCTAAACAGATCCAGTTTTCCTCTGAAGTCAAAAGCGAAGTATTGGATTTGTGTTTGCACAATGGCCAGTACTGTTTGCAACTCCTCAGATACTGAAGCTGTCCCATGTTCATATAAAACAGTACCTGTTTGATTTGGAAGTAGCAAGTAACATTCATGCAAACTAGTGACAGGCAATGACCATCACTCCTTAACATTCAGCAAGAATAGCATCACCAATTCCCTCACTCCCAATATTCTGAGTATTAACCCAACTAGAAATTCAACTAGACGTGCTCACATAATTTTAGGTAGCCAAACAGCAGCTAAGAGATTGGGAATCCTGAGGGGGGTAATTCACCTCTTGACTCCCAAAACCTGTCATCTACAAGGCACAAAACAGGAGTGTGATGGAATATCTCCACTTGATTAAAAATGAAATGAATGCAGCTCCAACACCATCCAGGACAGAGCTGTTAACTTTATCAACAGCCCATCCAACATTTCAAACTTTCATCCTTCATCTAATTACACCAGGAGCAGGTATACCCTATACAAGATACACTGCAATGCACTTCGGTTCCAGTAAGAGCATATTCCAAAACAGTAACCTTTATCGTCTACAAGGACAAAAGCCGTATTCACATGGAAACACCATCCTGCAGGGAACATATAAAACATGCATTGGTGATGCTACCAAATACTAATCATTACTCCTAGCTTAGAGCAAGCTCTTAAATAAGAACTGAATGCCATCTTTGTGGCCACAGACAGAGGGTAAATATCAGATAGAACATGATTGATAATTAGTGCCAAGAAATCTCTTCAAATTGACACACGTGGTTGCATTGTCACGTTTAAGAGATCACCATCAGTATCATAGATTCAGTTTAGGGTTTGAATTTAAAGTCTTAACAATTGAGGGCCCTCCCAAATGAGGACATTTGATAATTGTACATGACACACAAATAAACCTAGCATGATCTCTTAAATGTACTTACATTAGACTTTTTGCTTCCTCAGATAGGTGAAATTTTATTTTCCCTTCACGGGAGATTAAGTCAAGCATGGAGTTAAAGGTTCTTATGGCCTAAATAGGGTTACAGAGAAACAAAAAAAAATATTGTTATTTGCTTTATAGTTTATGGGAAAATAATTACCTGAAAGGTATGATACCTACCTCTAGGCGTACAGAAATTTTAAGACGAAAATCAGTCACCCCATGTCCTAATTGCAACACAAATGTGTCCATCAGTTGAGTCCTGCCTATTAGAACAAAAGCAAGTAACAAGTTGCCAAAGTTTTAAGTGTCACTTCCAATTTCTAGTTATCTGTACATTGGAGAAAGTTTCAATTATCAATAGCTCGTGTGTCATGGTCATACACAGAAATTTTACCCAATCATTGTAGCATTCATTTAGTGACCAAAATCCACAGTATTCCCATCCAATATTTTGTCACCAAATCTCAGGCACTTTTGCCTGCCTGATCATGACAGTGACTTCAGTGTTGACAGATAGGAACAAGATGAATAATTTAGTTGACATTCAACCATCTTAGGTAAACATCACTATCTTCACTAGTGTCAGACACACTGTCTGCTTTGAAACACCAAAAACATCTCCACTCAGAGATAAAAATCTATCTCACATCAGAAAGCTAGATTTGTGGAGAGCTCCTTTTATTTTACTTTGAACCTCAAGTAAAACGAGAAGTTGTTAAGAAAAAAAACATTCTACTATAAAACAACAATTACTTTTCAATAAAGGTTGGACAGCAAGCTTTGTTAGATTTGGAAATAAGTTATTGAAATATTACACAAGTGTAGAAAGCATGCAACAGAAATTAGCTGTGCAAAATGTCTCTCAGTACCAACAGATGCAAACAGTTCACATGATGCAAACTCCATTGGAAAAGTGGTACAGATTTATGTTCTGTTTGAAGCAGGAGACTTGCAATTATAAAAAGGAAACTTTTAAAAAAAATTATTGGCTAGCATTTATTGCCCATCCCTAGTTGCCCTTGAGGTGGTGTTGGGGAGCTGTCTTCTTGAACTGTTACAGTCCATTTTCTGAGAGTTGAGCCACAATGCCATTTGAGAGGGAATTCCGAGATTTTGACCCAGTGGCAGTGAAGGAACGGTAATAGTCTTCCAAAATCAGGGTGGTGAATCATCTGGAGGGGAACTTACGGCTGCCCTTGTCCTTCTAGATGGAAGTGGTCATAGGTACAAAAAAAAGGGGCTGTCTGAGACTCTGGTAAGTTTCTGCAGTACATCTTGTAGATAGTACACACTGCTGCTACTGAGCATCAGAAGTGGAGGGAGTGGATGCTTATGATATAATGCCAATCATGCAAAGTTAAAAATGACAACATCAGGTTATAGTCCAACAGGTTTTAATTGGAAGCACACTAGCTTTCGAAGCATCACTCCTTCATCAGGTGATAGTAGCACTCCACAACCACCTGAAGGAGCGACGCTCCGAAAGCTAGTTCTTCCAATTAAACCTGTTGCTGCATGATTTTTAACTTTGTACACCCCAGTCCAACACTGGCATCCCCAAATCATGCCAATCATGCAGGCTTCTTTGCCCTGGATAGTGTCAAGGTTCGAATGTTGCTAGAGCTGCACTCACCCAGGCAAGTGGGGAGTTTCCATCACACTCCTGACTTGTGCCTTATAGTGGACAGACTTTGGGGAGCCAGGTGGCGAGTTACTCACCACAGTATTCCAAGCCTTGGACCTGCTGTTGTATCCACACAGTGTTTATATAGAGTCCGATGCACAGCAAAGAAACAGACTCTTTGGTCTAACTCATCCATGCCGACCAGATATCCCAACCCAGTTGTGGTTCTGTTCGCTGAGCTGGGAATTTGTGTTGCAGACATTTCGTCCCCTGTCTAGGTGACATCCTCAGTGCTTGGGAGCCTCCTGTGAAGCGCTTCTGTGATGATGCCTCCGGCATTTATAGTGATTTGTATCTGCCGTTTCCGGTTGTCAGTTCCAGCTGTTCGCTGCAGTGGCCGGTATATTGGGTCCATGTCGATGTGCTTATTGATTGAATCTGTGGATGAGTGCCATGCCTCTAGGAATTTCCTGGCTGTTCTCTGTTTGGCTTGTCCTATAATAGTAGTGTTGTCCCAGTCAAATTAATGTTGCTTGTCATCGGAGTGTGTGGCTACTAAGGATAGTGGTCATGTCGTTTCGTGGCTAGGTGGTGTTCATGGATGTCTTCCGGTTTGTCCTATGTAGTGTTTGGTGCAGTCCTTGCACGGGATTTTGTACACTACATTGGTTTTGCTCATGCTGGGTATTGGGTCCTTCGTCCTGGTGAGTTGTTGTCTGAGAGTGGTTTGTGTGCTGTTACGAGTCCTAATGGTCGCAGTAGTCTGGCTGTCAGTTCAGAAATGTTTTTGATGTATGGTAGTGTGGCTAGTCCTTTGGGTTGTGGCATGACCTCGTTCCGTTGCCTTTCTCTTAGGCATCTGTTGATGAAATTGCGCGGGTATCAGTTTTTGGCGAATACATTGTATAGGTGTTCTTCTTCCTCTTTTTGCAGTTCTGGTGTACTGCAGTGTGTTGTGGCCCTTTTGAACAGTGTCTTGATGCAACTTCTTTTGTGTGTGTTGGGGTGGTTGCTTTTGTAGTTCAGGACTTGGTCTGTGTGCGTGGCTTTCCTGTATACCTTTGTGGCTATTATAAGACAAGCCAAACAGAGAACAGCCAGGGAATTCCTAGAGGCATGGCATTCATCCACAGATTCAATCAATAAGCACATCGACCTGGACCCAATATACCGGCCACTGCAGCGGACAGCTGGAACTGACAACCGGAAGCGGCAGATACAAATCACTATAAATGCCGGAGGAAACATCACAGAAGCGCTTCACAGGAGGCTCCCAAGCACTGAGGATGTCACCTAGACAGACGACAAAATGTCTACAACACAAATTCCCAGCTCAGCGAACAGAACCACAACAACAAGCACCTGAACTACAAATCTTCTCACAAACGTTGAATATCCCAACCCAATCTAGTCCCACCTGCCAGCACCCAGCCCATATACCTTCAAACCCTTCCTATTCATATACCCATCCAATTGCCTTTTAAATGTTGCAATTGTACTGGCTTCCACCACTTCTGGCAGCTCATTCCATAGATGTACCACCCTCCGCACAAAAACATCGCCCCTTGGGTCTCTTTTATATCTTTTCCCTCTCACCCTAAACTTATGCCCTCTAGTTCTCTCCCCCACCCCAGGGAAAAGACTTTGTCTATTTATCCTATCCACACCCCTTATGATTTTATAAACCTCTGTAAAGGTCACCCATCAGCCTCTATATGGTGAGTTCAGTTGAGTTTCTGGTCCATGATAACACCCAAAATATTGATAGAGAGGGTATGGGGCGATTCAGTGATGACACCATTCAATGTCAACGATCAGTGTTTAGATAGAGTCTAATTGGTAATGGTCATAACCTGGCATTTATCTGGCATGAATGTTACTTGCCACTTGTCAGCTCAAGCCTAGAGCTTGTCTTTATCTTGTTGCATTTTATATATTTAAAACATTTATATAGCTTTGTTCAACAGTCTCAAGATATAGAACATAGAACATAGAACATAGAACAATACAGCACAGAACAGGCCCTTCGGCCCACGATGTTGTGCCGAACTTCTATCCTAGATTAAGCACCCATCCATGTACCTATCCAAATGCCGCTTAAAGGTCGCCAATGAATCTGACTCTACCACTCCCACGGGCAGCGCATTCCATGCCCCCACCACTCTCTGGGTGAAGAACCCACCCCTGACATCTCCCCTATACCTTCCACCCTTCACCTTAAATTTATGTCCTAAAGCAATTTGTAACTAAAAACAATTTTGACATGGTGCTGTTATGCAGACATGCTGATTGGTAATTTGGACCTAGGAGCTTCCTATATGAAAATGTGAAGGAAACAAATGATTAGTTCATTGTGACGTCCATTGAGAGCTACATTTTCACCAGGATTCTAGGAAATCCCATGATCTTTTTATGGATCCTTTTGCAGCCAATGGGATCAAAACTTTAACACCTCATCCAAAGGGCGATGCAGTACAGGATTATTCCTTTAAAATTGTACTCCAAAGTGCTAGTTTGGATTATTTGCTCACAATTGAAAAATTAGAGTCAACATCTTTCTGCTTTAGAAGATTGATAAGCACTGGACTAAGGCTGGTAAAATGTATTTCAAGTATATGACAATATTCAAGCTCAACATAAAAGAATAAATCGAATACATTTTCTGAAATTTTAGCTCTTTTCCATCACAGGGATACATTTCATACAATAGAATGCTAAAATGGTTCTGACATAGATTGCCATAAATCAAGTAAATGGTCCAAAGAGAACAAAAACTGAAAATACTCAACAGATCTTTCAGCATTGCAGACAGAATTGATGTTTCACATTGACTTCATGGTTTCCAAAACAAGACTGTTCTCCTGAAAAATTAACTCTTACTCTTCCCAGACGCTGTAAATCAAAGCACTTTCAGTATTGTCTATTGATATTTCAGACTGCATTACTTCTGTAAGTAAATCATTTTGATCTGAAGGGTAGCAATCTTACCTTCACTACTGCATTTGCATATTGCCTGAGAAACCAAAAAGAAAATGCAATGATTGCACAAATTTCAAGATGTAATAGAGAAAACTGAAATGAACTTTTAGCAACAGAATCATACCTACCAAAACAGCATCAAACATGTCTTCAATAAGAGTCATAAGTGCTTCGCTAGATTTTAGTTCTGTAGTTTTCATAAATTCAGTTGCTCGTTCAAACCAGAGGAGCATGTAAAACAAATAAAATTCGTTTCCAAAATATTTTATTTCCTGGTAATTCTTCTCAAAAACAAACAACAATTCTGGGTACATTTAGCTGCAGTTATTAGTAAGGTGGCATAAATTGGGCCTTTGATCATTTCTACATAATGGGAAATGATTTGTAAAAAGTAGTCCTTAGGTGATTCCTTCTTAAATTAGCAAATTATCATACTTTGTGTATTTGTAAAAATTTAAACTTTTTTGGTTGACCATCCCAGAAGTACTTGCAGAATTAATCTCAGTTCTTTTGACATTAAAAATATAGGCTGATAATTCAGCTAAAATGCTCAATCCGATATAATTTGACTCAACTTGCTGACTTTGTCCAGCAACTTTATTTCCCCGCACATTCCCCCACCCCCTAGATTTCCAGCATGTATAAGCTTTTGCTTTGAAATGAAACTCTCATTCATGTGTTTGTGGGTGCTACTGTCGAGACCAGCATTCATTGTTCATCTCTAATTGTTCAGAAGGCAATGAAAAGTCAACTATTTTGCTGTGGGTCTGGAGTCACATATGGGCCAGACTAGATGATAAGGACAGCAGTTTCTTCCCTATTCCTACATTGAAGTTGTTCTGCTATTACTCTACAACTGCTCTAATCTTTTATTTTTTACCATTAATACTTCTGTTTTAGCTCTGACAACGTATTTGCCAAAACACATTGCCACAGAAGCAACTCATTCCTTAGTGACAGACTCTAGTTTGGACTCTGATTCCAACTGAAGTTTCATCCTTCATTTGTCAAATCCAGTCAAGATTTAAAGCTATCACCATGATGTAAAACACTGCTCAGACAGCTGTTTTTGCCACAACCCAAGACCCACACAGTACCATGCACTACAAAGTGCACATTATTGATGATGCTCTGCATCACTGCCTCACACTATTACAAAACTCTCCTACCTTTGGAGTTCCACTTTTGAGTTGGCTCATTTGACATTCAAACAGGAAACTTCCTCTCTTCCTTTCAGACAAGGAGGAATTCCAGCTACAACAAATTTGGCAGGTGTCCACAACCCTCGATCTTTTTACCCTCCCCGGACTCCATCCCTTGTTCTAACCCCATTTTGGTCAGGTATTCACTGTCCCTTGCCTGATTCTCAATGCTCTCTAATCAGCAAAGGACTCAGTTTATCCCTCTGTCAGGTTGTAGATTTGCTTGCTAAGCTGGATTGGTTTGTTTTCAGACAGACATTGTCACCATCCTAGGTAACATCATCAGTGATCCTCTGGTGAAGCATCAGTGTTTTGCCCCACTTCCTATTTGCGTGTTTTGGTTTGTTGGGGTGGGTGATATCATTTCCAGTTCTGTTCCAGAGAGGTTAGCAAATGGAGTCCAAATTAAGTTTGTTAATGGAGTTCTGATTTGAATGCCAGCTCTCTAGGAATTCCCATGCACGGCTTTGTTTGGCCCGTCCCAGGATATTTTCTATTCCATTCTTAGGAGTCCCCACGCAGAATTCTTTCTGTCTACAATGATGTCATCAGTGCGGCTTCCTACTCTCAGCCAGAATTAGAGAAGTTTATCAATTTTGCTTCCAATTTCCATCTTCGACATGGTCCATCTCTAACACCTTCTCTCCCTTCCTCTAATTCTGTTTTCATTTCTGGGTTAGACTACCCACTAAAATACATTACAAACCCATTAACTCCTACAGTTACTTCAAACGTTTCTCACACTTGCTCCTTTTAATAATTCCATCCCATTGTCCCAATTTCCTCCAATGATGCCAACTTCCAATATCACAATTGTTTCCTCAACTAACTATTACCACCCCCCCCTATGGTTGATAGGCTGGACACAGTTGAGGGATCTATCTTCCCATTTCTGCCCTTATCCTTTCCCATCAGTCCCATAACAGTGACAGTGTTCACCTTGTCTTCATTACAGCAATCTGAATTCAAAGATTTATTCTCTACCATTTTCAGACCAAGTGTCTTCACCTCCTCTCTGCAGTCATTATTCCAGAAGAGGAGTGCTTTGGTTCACTCCTTACACTCTCTCATTCCCCTATGGCACCTTCTTTCAATTACAGAAGCTGCAACACTTGTCCACTCACCAGCTTTCTCTTTCCAAAGCTTAAACTCACCTTCCAGGTGAAGCAGTGATTCACTTGTTCTTCTTTCAAAATGTAATAGGTCATTCAATTTTTTAAAAAGAGAAATCTTGATCTTGGTGTCACCCACATCGGTCTTCAATGGTTTTGTTTCTTTTTAACCATTCCATTCTCCCCACCCCCTCCCAAGAAGCTACTCCAATGTTAGCTGTGATTTCCTTTGCAGGTTCTCTTATCCCCACACATCCTGCTTGTTTGCTTAATAGGTTTGATCATTTTATAGCTCTCCTGGTGCAAATTTTCTTTGTTTCCCCCCAATCCCATTTGCGCAGTTCAGCAACTGATAAATAAGTAGGCCTTTGGTCTATTAAAAAGTTTTGATATCATACTAATACTGTCATCGGTCTCTGTTTACTCACCAATAGTCCTGCTGAGGTTAGCATGGTCAGTGAGAGTAAAGAATTTCAAATAGCAAAAGGCACGAAAAGATAGCCAGTAAATTACAAATGCATATGTAAAATTAAACTGAATTGCTGAACACAGCAATTTGCCGAGTGGACTCGATGGGCCGAATGGCCTTACTTCCACTCTTACGTCTATGTCTTATGGATAGATAAGTGATCAATTTATGCTTGCACTTCACTTTGTGTACACGCCTTCAAGCAAATTGACTGCCATTTGCTAAATTCTCTCCGTGAGTACATTTTTTATTTCAGTTAAGGACTCAAATAGACTTATATTTTCTGCCACTATGATAAAAATCAGCTACCCCACTGTCCTAAATATGAAACGCATGCATTCAGCCATTTTTCCAAAACATTTTTTCCACTCCAGAATAAAAATTCTACCAACTACATTTAAATTGAGAAGGCAGGTTTTGTTTCTTATAAATACTTATCTTCTGAATAAGTCCATGTTTAATTAGACAAGAGAGACCATCCTCCATATCCTCTTTACAGAACCTCTGCAAGGCTTTCAACAGTAATGAGACATTTGTGAACTGATTTTTGTCCATTTCCTGAAAAACAGAACGTTAAGCTGCAACAAGTAATCTGAGTTAGCTGGAGAACTGTGTTATTAATAAATAATGGCACTGTAAGAAAAGGTGCATACCTTGTGAGCTAGTTTATCGAGCTTGTTTACAAATGGCTTATTGCATTTCTGAGGTGGATATTCAGCTTCATTTGACAGAAATTCCTCCAAGGCTCGAAATCCATTGATATTAAAGGCACCTTCAATGAGCGAACAAAGCTGCAATAAAAGAGACAACATTTTAGTCTAGTAACCTGAAGGAGGAACCATTTAAGATGTTAAACTTAGTGAATCCTTACAATATTATACACCACAATCACCTGAAGGAGCAGCGCTCCGAAAGCTAGTGCTTCCAAGTAAACATAGAATATAGAAAAGTACAGCACAGAACAGGTCCTTCGGCCAATGATGTTGTACCAAGGATTATTCCTAATCTAAAATAAAATAACCTAACCTACGCACCCATCAATTCACTGTTGTCCATGTGCATGTCCAGCAGTTGCTTAAATGTCCCGAATGACTCTGCTTCCACTACCACCACTGGCAATGCATTCCACGCATTCACAACTCTCTGCGTTAAGAACCTTCCTCTGACATCTCCTCTATACCTTTCTCCTAATATCTTCAAACTATGACCCCTCGGACCAGTCAATCCTGCCCTGGGAAAATGTCTCTGGCTATTGACTCTATCCATGCCTCTCATTACCTCAATCAGGTCACCTCTCTTCCTCCTCCTCTCCAGAGAGAGAAAAGTCTGAGCTTATACAACCTCTCATCATAAGGCAAACCCTCCAAGTCCAGGCAGCATCCAGGTAAACATTCTTCGCACCCTCTCCATATCTTTCCTATAGTAGGGCGACCAGAACTGGACACAATATTCCAAAGTGTGGTCTCACCAGGGACTTAGAACATAGAACAGTACAGCACAGAACAGGCCCTTTAGCCCACGATGTTGTGCCGGCCACTGATCCTCATGTATGCACCCTTAAATTTCTGTGACCATATGCACGTCCAGGAGTCTCTTAAATGTCCCCAATGACCCTGCCTCCACAACTGCTGTTGGCAACGCATTCCACGCTCTCACAACGCTGTGTAAAGAACCCACCTCTGACATCCCTTCTATACTTTCCTCCAACCAGCATAAAACTATGATCCCTCGTGTTAGTCATTTCTGCCCTGGGAAATAGTCTCTGGCTATCGACTCTATCTATGCCTCTCATTATCTTGTATACCTCAATTAGGTCCCCTCTCCTCCTCCTTTTCTCCAATGAAAAAAAGTCCAAGCTCAGTCAACCTCTCCTCATAAGATAAGCCCTCCAGTCCAGGCAGCATCCTGGTAAACCTCCTCTGAACCCTCTCTGAAGCATCCACATCTTTCCTATAATAGGGTGACCAGAACTGGACGCAGTATTCCAATTGTGGTCTAACCAAAGTTTTATAGAGCTGCAACAAGATCTCATGACTCTTAAACTCAATCCCCCTGTTAATGAAAGCCAAAACAACATATGCTTTCTTAACATCCCTGTCCACTTGGGTGGCCATTCTAAGGGATCTATGTACCTGCACCCCAAGATCCCTCTGTTCCTCCACACTGCCAAGAATCCTATCCTTAATCCTGGACTCAGCTTTCAAATTCGACCTTTCAAAATGCATCACCTCGCATTTATCCAGGTTGAACGCCATCTGCCATTTCTCAGCCCAGCTCTGCAACATGTCTATGTCACATTGCAGCAGATCTCTATACTATTGACAGCACCTCCAACATTTGTCATCAGCAACATTTATCTAACCCACCCCACAACCTCCTCATCCAAGTCATTTGTAAAAACTACAAAAGAGTAGAGGCCCAAGAACAGAGTTCTGTGGGACACCATTCACCACAGACCTCCAGGCAGAATACTTTCCATCTACAACCACTCTGTCTTCTGTCAGCCAGCCAATTCGGAATCCAGATGGCCAAATCTCCCTGTATCCCATACTTCCTGACCATGGGAAACCTTATCAAATGCCTTGCTGAAGTCCACATATACCAAGTCTACTGCTTGACCTGTCTCGTCACCTCCTCAAAAGAACTCAGTAAGGTTTGTGAGGCACGACCTGCCCCTCACAACGCCATGCTGACTCTATGCTTTCTCAAAGTCATAAATCCTATCCCTCAGAATTCTTTCCAAAACCTTGCTGACCACAGATGTAAAATTGACTGGTCTGTAATTGCCAGGGATTTACCTATTCCCCTTCTTGAAAAGAGGAAGAACATCCACCTCCCTCAAACTCCCGTGGAGAGTGAGGAAGCAAAGATCTTTGTCAAAGGCTAAGCAGCCTAGAATAAATCTGGTCTGGGCACTTAATGTTTGCCAAAATTTCCAGCACATCAACTTCAATCTTGATCTGTTCAAGCCTGTTTCCCAGCTCCTCAAAATTTCTTATTCACATTAAAGGTCCCTTTCCTTCGTGAAAACTGAAGCAAAAAGACTCATTTAGGGCTTCCCCTATCTGCTCAGAGTTCACGCACAAGTCCACTACACTATCCCAGACCGGCCCTACCTTTTCCCCGATTATTCTTTTATTCCTCAAAATACTTTTGGGTTCTCCCTAATCCTTCTTGCCACGCCTTCTTCGTGCCTGCTCCTGGCTCTCCTCAGTCCATTTCTGAGCTCCTTTCTAGCAAGCCTGTAATCCTCTAAAGCTCTGCTAGATCCTTGCTTCCTCCACCTTATGTAAGCTGCTTTCTTCCTTTTGATGAGAAGCTCCTCTGTTCTTCACATCCAAGGTTCCTTATTTTTACCCCTTCTTGCCTGTCTCAGAGGAACAAATCAGAGTCACTCGCAACAATTGCTCCTTAAACAAACAAACAGTCTCCACATTCTGTTGTGCCCTCTGTGTGAAACAGTTGCCCACAGTCTGTACTTCCCAACTCCTGTCTCATAGCAACATATTTTCCCTTTCCCTTCCCTGGGTAACTGCTCCTTTCCCTCTCCAAGGCTATGGTAAAGGTGAGGCAGTTGTGATCACTGTCACCAAAGTGTTCTCCCACCGTGAGATCTGACACCTGTCCTGGCTCATTGTTGAGAACCAAATCCAAAATGGCCTCTCCCCTCATCGGCCTGTCTACATACTAAGGAAACCCTCTTGAACATATCTGACAAAAAACAGCTCCATCTAAAGCATCTGCACTAAGGAGATTCCAATTGATATTGGGAGAGTTGAAGTCACCCATAACATCAACCTGCTACATCTGCATTTTTCCAAAATCTGCCAGCCTATGAGTTCTTCAATCTCTCTACTGCTATTCGGTGGTCTGGAGAAAATGTCCCATGAGGTGGCTACTCCCTTGCTGGTACTAACGTCCACCCATACTGTCAGTAGACAAATCTTCACTCTCTCTGATTAGCAATGATTATCACTCCTTTCCAGAGGATAAGTAATTATCACTGAGGACCCTCCCCACAAATGTGTAATACTATATTTCTTGCTTCCTTGATTAGCAATGCTACACCCTCTCCTCTTTTTCCACCCTCCCTGTTCTTTTTAAACGTTCTGAACCCTGGAACATCTTGCAACCATTCCTGCCCCTGTGAAACCCACGTCTCCATTATGACCACAACATCATAGTCCCAAGTACTGATCCACGCTCTAAGTTCTTCACTCTTACTTCTAACACTCCTTGCATTAAAACCTGTTGGACTCAACCTGGTGTTATGATTTTTAACTTCACACACCCCAGTCCAACACCAACATCTCCAAATCATAACCACAATCATGTTACTCAAAACTCAAATTTTAAAAAAGTAGTAATACTTATTTAATCCATAAGAAGCAGTTTCATGATACACTCAACCAACGTTTCAACAACTGAGACAGCTACTTAACCAGCAGCATAATGGATTCAATTGCTGGCACAAGTGCTTCAATCTGCTCTGAAACAAATGTCCTGAACTTTAAAGTACCAGTTGAAATCATTAAGTAATTAATAAAAGATTAGGAGGTCACTTTTTAATGACTAAATTAAAATCAAGGAAGCAAGAAATACAGTATTACACATTTGTGGGGAGGGTTCTCAAAGTGGTAATTACTTATCGTCTGGAAAGGAGTGATAATCATTGCAACACACAGACCAGGTTTCTGTACTTAGCAACAATTGCTATTTATAACAAATGTATGAAGGTGTAAGGGTTACTGTACCTTAGAGAGCTTAAAGCTAGCAAGGACTTAGAGGCACAGAATGTACTGGAAAATCTAGAACATAATATTTGGTCCAGCAGCTAGCAGTACCTGGGTTGCTATGAGACAAAACCAATTCAAATTAGACTACTTTAAATTATGCCCCAAGATACTAAATGCCAATCAAGTTTGAATTTGGTATTTTGACAATATTAAAACCAATAAAATGATCCAATGCTTTGGAGTATAAATATTAAACAAATTGAACATTTGGGGGAAGAGCTGCCAAGCTACCAATATCTGTAGACTGTCCACAAATTAGCGCTTAAAAGGTACCTTTACCTATCAACGACCTGTGAAACAGAAACCGCATGAAGATGACAGAGAACGATATAAAGAAAAGATTTGACAACTGCCTGGTTTTGAAATTGACATTTGAAATTGAAATTTTTGGACTGTGGGAGGAAACCCACGCAGACACGGGGAGAATGTGCAAACTCCACACAGAGTTGCCTGAGGCGGGAATTATAGAAGGGAAAGTAAAAGATAGGTTAGAGAAAGGAGTTGGAAATAGTTTTAGTTAATTATTCTCTGTTAGACTTTTAAAAAGAAATAAAAGTTGCTTTTTTTTTTACTTTAAATAGTGACCTTTGGGATAGTTCTTGGTCTCTCTAATTTTAAACAGATTACAGCATGGGTTAAATCATTTCTGCGTTGCAAGCTTAAATTAGCAGGGGGTTTTACCCCATGTCATAAAACACAAAGTAAATAGATTTTAACCACAGGTAAACAATAGTGAACGGTCACTACTTAACTAGTTAAAACACTAATCTCCTTACACATATATGCAAACTGATTTAGGAGAGAAAAATAAAAGAACTTTCTGGGCAGAGGTAAGGATTGGGAAGACCAGTGATCCCTGCCTGCAGGGATTTTTTTTTTTAAAACTCAATCGTATAGGAGACATTGACATCATTGGCTTAGCCAAAATTCATTGTTCATCTAGAACTATCTAGAAGACATTTTAGAATGACACCACTCTGGGTCTGGACTGACACAAACTAGCCAAGTAACACATTTTCTTCCCCCTTGGACATAAGTGAACCAAGTGCTTGTTAAGAAAACAGTGATAATTTTATGTTGTCAGCAATAGGCTAGCATTTTTATTTGCTGAAATTATTTATGATCAGAATTCTATTTCTCGGGTCCCTCGTGCTGTGAGGCAGCAATGCTAACCACTGAGCCACTGTGCAGGTTTTATTATTTAAAAATAAAGAAAATTGACAAATGAGTGAATGTTCTTCAGTCATTATTGTTTTCTCCGGACCCCATTGAAATAATTGCACCGAGTCACTCTTTATTTACCTGTGCACTGTCAGCTTAGCATCAGTCACTGGAGAGAGAAAGTTCTGAATCTCCTGTTTAAAATAGTTCCTCCTCATTCCCCACACTACTAATATGGGGCAGCATAGATTGTTCCAAGTATTTCTCCAGCACAAATTGGCTCTAACATGATTGACAAATTGCAGATGTTGTTTGGATAACAAACATTCTATTGAATGGGTATAGCAATTTTATATTAGTGATCTTCTACAGCGGGTTGCCATAGTGAGAAGTTGTAGAGAAACAACTGTCACATTACAGCAGAATAACCTGTAGTGTCTATTTTTGTCCACACCACCCGTGTGTTTATTGACTCACCCAGATTAACAGCCCCAGTCAGGGAACTCATTCTACGAGATCCACCTGGCTGACACCATTCCAACCCCCAAGTTAGCTCCTTCCCCCTCTCAGCCCTGGGATGTAGGCCTGTTCTTTTTCCTATAGTTTCTCCTGGGGCACTTCCTTTGATTCTGCCTCAGATACTGATTCTGCCTTTGATTGATAAATTCTTGATGTCACAAGGTATTAAGGGCTACGGGGAGAATGCAGGTAAGTGGAGTTGAAATGCCCATCAGCCATGATTGAATGGCGGAGTGGACTCGATGGGCCGAATGGCCTTACTTCCACTCCTACGGCATGTACTCAATCATAGCCCGCCTCTTGCGCTAAGAGCATCTCAACCAAAAATCTTTAGGCAGCAATGCCAAAGGCTGCAACATTTATCATGTCCATCTCACCTTCAGAGGTTTATTTGATGCTAGACAGAGGGGGAGAACCCACGGGTTCTAACAGCCTTGTCGGATGTTGCGAGGGTCCGGTATGCTCTGTTTCTACCCCACTTGCAAGGTTGCAGCTTTCATGTGGTCCATGTGCTTATCAAAATGGTCTCATCCTCAAACCATATAGGACCTGACCTCACATCAACCATGCCTCTTACCTGTGCAGGGCCTTTCCCATGGCTTTGATCACCTGAAGTAAACTGCCTTTCTTGCTTAGAGGAATCTGGTGGACATGCACCTGATACAGTTTCACCTTCAACCTCATCCCAAGATCCAGGAAATTCAGATTTAACCTGGATGTGACATCATCTTCCCATGAGCAACTTTGCTGGAGGTATCCCTGTAGTTGAGAGGGTTGGTCCTATAATCAAACAGGAACCAGGACAGTTTGTAATCAGGTGAAGCTGTAGGCTATTTCTTTAATCCTGCCTTCAAAGTTTGGACTGCTCGTTCCGCCAGATAATTAAGGACAGCTCCACACCATCCATTATCCTCGTGCTGAATGCAATTTGACTTTAGGAAATGCTCAAATTCTCTGCAGACAAATGATGCCTTGTTATCTGTGACCAATGTATATTTGGTCAGTGCATTGCAAAATGCGCAACTTTTCAATCATTGTTCCAATGTTTGATGAATGAACTCATGTACATTCAACAACTTTGAATGGATGTCCACAAAGACTAAAAATAGAACCCACAAAAAGGACTGGTATTGTCAGCGTGTAACCAAATCCAGGATTTACCTGGCCATTCCCACAAATGTGGGGAACTGCCAATGGTAATTTTTGTCCTTGTTGGCACTCTGATTGCTGTCCACCAATTCAGCTATGTCAGCATCCAATCTTGACCACCAGACAACTTCTTGCCAACATCTTCACAGTGGAAACCCCTAGATGACCTTAAAGTTCAGCCAGTATCTGGTGAGGACTTTTGCCTGGAACAATCACTTGCTCCCCATAATAATATACAATCCTCTCTGGTGATCTGGTCTCAGAAGGGTTTCAATTCTGGTTATAATACCCCTTTTGTTTCCCCCATCACCAGCTGTTTTAGTTTTGCAGGACTGGATCTTTTTGTGTCCATAGTCAGATATTGTCAGCCATAACTGAAAGCGTATCCAGAAAAGTTTAAAACAAGAATGGACTCTTACAGTGTGGTGCTGCCATTGATATATCTGCCAGAAGGAGGAGGCTCAAGATATCTGCATTTGCCACTTAGTCTCCCAGAGAGACTTCCAACTTCAGGAAAGAATAAAAACTGAATTTGACTATGGACGGCATAGCCCTGTCCTCCAAGTAGCCCTAGCATGGGTTTGTGGCCCATTACTATCACAAATTTATATCTGTAAAATGTATTAGTGGAATTTCATCACAAAGATGACTGCCAAATCTTCCTTTGCTACCTGAGCAAATGCCTTCAGCATTATGCTTCCCTGACATTTGGCTAGAGTGTTCCTTGCCATTGGGCCACCAGTGAGCCAACATGGCAATACTGTATGGGAAGGCATCTTATTTGGGATCTTATTGTGCTAATACCTTAGACAAAAGCGGTTTTTTCACTTCTGCGATGGCAAAATCCTGGCCACCAAATCATTTCCGAGGCAGACCCTTTATCAATTGCAAAAGTAAGGGCGCCAGGGTACATTTAACATTGTGATAATTCATCAACCCAATGACAGACTCAAGCTCTGGGACAGACATGACAGTTTGGACAACTTTGATCGCCCTCATTTGATCTTCTACAGGTGTAACGTGGTCTTGTCAACTCTGTGGCTCAAGTAGGTCACTTGGGGTGCCTGGAATACATTTACTCTCCTAAGGCTTACCTTCACCTTCAAGAAAAGTTTAAGCACTTTGTCAAGTTCTCTCAATGCTCTTTATTGATCATCTCAGTTATTGGCAAGTCATCCAGATATATGACAACCCGGGGTAGACATTGTGAAATATTTTCTAGTGGATGATGGACAACACCACAGGTAGGTGATCCCCAAAAGGCAGTCTCGTATATTGGTACAAACACTTATGGGTGTTAACTGTAGCATACCTCTGGAATCCTCATCTAAATCACAATTTCACATAGGTATGGTGCATGCCTAACTTACTGAAGGTCAACCCACCCTGCCAGATTTGCATACAACTCCTCTGAGGGATTGGTATATATTCATCTGTTAAAAGCACTTCATTTCTTTGAAATTCCCACAAAGACAAACCAACCGGTTAGCTTCACAGCTGGTACAACTAGTGCTGCCTATTCTGTAAACTGGGCTGAGCAGAATATTTGATTATATCAGCCAGGAACCCTTGATTGGTCCAATTTAACAATCCCAACCAGTGAACTCATTTTATGAGATCCACCTGGTTAATATTGTTCCAATCACCACAAACACATGGCAAAAAGAACAATTGGCATGTGAAGGAATGCATCACATTTGTCAGGCATTGGGCTAGGGGGAGCCTGTACAAATTGAATGGACTGTATCCTAGCAGGAGTGATACTGGTTGTGAGGTGTTGGAGAGGGTTTAAGCTAGGAAACTCAGATAAAAGCAAAACTAGTAGCAAAAAAAGTAAGGAATAAACAAAAACAGAAGACGAGCAAAGCAAAGGCAAACCCTCAAGTCACTCTTGGTAATTTTACCAAAAGACGCTGAAGTCTCACACAGTCCATTCTGTACTGTTGGCAGCCTTGCTGCAGCCTTCAAATAGTGTTCATCATGGAGGAGAAATCATCAAGGAGGCGATTCCCTTGGCCAGGTTTGCTCTGGTGTAGTGAGATTTCACATGACACCGAGTCAATGTTGAGGACTCCCAGGGCTTCTCCTCCCCTAGTGAATATCACTATGCCACCACCAGGCAGTGGGACAGGGTATACCCAAGGATAATGTTAGTGGTGACTGTAGTACAGTCTGCCGAGTGTGGCTCTCTTAGGCTGCTGCCTGCTAATCATAAAAACATAGGAAACAAAGTGGGAGGACATTCAATATGATAATTGATAATTATTCAATCCAATACCAGATTCCTCCTTTCTTTGCATACCCTTTAACCGCAAGAATGATAACTAACTCCTTAAAAACATTCACTGCTTTGCCTACTCTACAGAAACAGCTTTCCTGATTTTGACACAAGCCTCCACATGCTCATATGGAGGACTTCACAATGTCAAATGTACCATCCTCATTTCTGATGCCTTGATCGATGCAAAGTTGCCTGTCTAGTTTTATTCTATTTGTAGCAGTTAGATAAAAGAATGGCTTGCTTGGCTCTCAGAAAAAAAAATCAACCACATTGCTGTGGATCTGGTGTCACATGTAGGCCAGACCAGAAGAGGGCAGCGGATTTTCCTTCCTTCAAGGGCATTAGTGAACCAAACATATTTTCAACTCCGTTCTATCCAGAGTGAATTGAAATTTCAGCCAAGATGCAATTTCCACTTATGAACCTCAGTGCATTAGTCTGGGCCTCTGGATTACTCAGTGACAATACCACTACATCACCACCCCCTGTTTCTAATGAATGTGGGAGATAGAACATAGAACATAGAACATTACAGCGCAGTACAGGCCCTTCGGCCCTCGATGTTGCGCCGATCAAAGCACCCCTAACCTACACTAAGCCACTATCCTGCATATACCTATCCAATGCCCGCTTAAATACCCATAAAGAGGGAGAGTCCACTACTGCTACTGGCAGGGCATTCCATGAACTTACGACTCGCTGAGTGAAGAACCTACCCCTAACATCAGTCCTATATCTACCCCCCTTAATTTAAAGCTATGCCCCCTTGTAATAGCTGACTCCATACGTGGAAAAAGGTTCTCACTGTCAACCCGATCTAACCCCCTAATCATCTTGTACACCTCTTTCAAATCACCCCTAAACCTTCTTTTCTCCAATGAAAACAACCCCAAGTGCCTCAGCCTTTCCTCAAAGGATCTTCCTACCATACCAGGCAACATCCTGGTAAACTTCCTCTGCACCCGTTCCAGTGCCTCCACATCCTTCCTATAGTATGGCGACCAAAACTGCACACAATATTCCAGATGCGGCCGCACCAGAGTCTTATACAACTGCAGCATGACCTCAGGACTCCGGAACTCAATTCCTCTACCAATAAAAGCCAGTACGCCATATGCCTTCTTCACTGCACTATTTACCTGGGTGGCAACTTTCAGAGATCTGTGTACATGGACACCAAGATCCCTCTGCTCTTCCACACTACCAAGTAGTCTACCATTAGCCCAGTAATCCATCTTTTTATTACTCTTACCAAAGTGAATCAC
Organism: Chiloscyllium punctatum; assembly: GCF_047496795.1. Classification (NCBI taxonomy): domain Eukaryota; kingdom Metazoa; phylum Chordata; class Chondrichthyes; order Orectolobiformes; family Hemiscylliidae; genus Chiloscyllium; species Chiloscyllium punctatum. The sequence goes on from NC_092779.1 coordinate 40,170,049, forward strand.
TTCACACTTTCCTAGTGTGGCTGGGGTGAGGTAGAAGGAAGGAAGAATCATGGAACCAGCATGGAAGCTCAATTCATCAAACTTGCTGCACAATTCAAATAATTCAGGTTCTTGACATGTAAGTGGATCTTGGATTATTGGAGGTAGGCAGGAAAGTGGAGTCAAGGCCAGAATGGATCTACTATTTTCATCTTTCAAAATTAATGAATCTACTTGCACCATTAAAAACAGTACCAAAGATACCCAACCTTTAAACAAAGATCTTCTGCTGTTGATTTGAAATGGAATGACCCATTTTAAAAATATGACCTAGATGTCATCTTTTCCATCGGAGGACAGAAATCATAACTCAACATCCCTTAAAAGAAAATTTTCAGGCAGGATTATTGATTAAAGTATCAATTACAGATGAGGGGGCATAATATACTAAATGAAGTCCATAAGGGTTGCGCTCAAACAAAACAAAAGGGCAGTCACACCTCCAGGTGTATATATCCCATATAGTGGGGGAGAAGAGCAAAAGACCTCCGAGTGCAAACTAATTGGGTATAACTACTTGGGGACTTCAACTATTCAAATAATCAACTTTGATATCAACATCACAAAAAGCATAGGGCACAAAAAAATCTTTACCTAGTACATAAGCCCAAAAATAGGTGGCAGTTTTAGGAAATGAAGTTTCTCAGGTGGATAACTTGCTGTGACAGTGATCATAATAGAGTTAAAATTTAGCATCACTCTGGAAAGAAGGTGAAAGAAAGAACAGAAATAGAGGCTCTCAACTGGGAGAAGGCAAACTTTACGATTGCTGAGATGATCTAGCAAATGTGAGCTGGTTATAGTTCCTTGAAGAAACAAGTCAGCAGAAAATCAATGGAAGGCTTCAAAATCAAAATTCTATAGTACTGTATAGCTAGTCTCCACAAAGAAGAAAAAAAAGTGATACTGTCAGCTCTAGAGCTCTCTAGCTATCCAGTAGTATATGGGGCAAGATAAAACAACAAACAAAAAACAAGGCTGGAAGTGATCTAAAAAAAAATTAAGTTTCCTGAAGTATAGAAGGTTTCACAGGTAAAAAAGAAAATTAGAAAAGCAAAGAAGATATGAAGACATATTGACTGGTAACAATGGAGGGAAACCAAAAGATACTTACCTAAAAGAACAAGGTGACAACTGAGGAAAAAAAGTTAGACCTATTAGAGGTGCTTGGTGACTGGTGTATGGATACAGAAAATGTTGGTGTTCTTCAATCCTTTGTCTTTACAAAGTGAAGGAATGATGAGACGGAACATACCAAAAGAAATAACCACCTTGAAAATGGGCTAAGTGAATTTATCCAAGGTAGATAGCCTAGGAGGAAATAGATATTTCAAACAACATCATCCTATACTCACTAAATACAGGAGCAGTGACAGAGGGTTAGAGGTCTGCAAATATTATATCATTACCTAAAAATAAAATGGCAAGGCATGGGCTAAGAATTTATGTCAGTCAGCCTGACAGTAGTGGTGGACAAATTACAATATTGAGATAGGATTAAGTGCTACTCTGAGAGACACAGATTAATCAGGGATAGTCAGCATGGTTTTGTTAAAGGAAGGATGGGTCTTACTAAGAGTGGTAAGAAGGATGGTTAGTGAGATAGTGCAGTGAATGTTGTCTACATGGATTCTAGTAAGGTATTTAACAGGGTTTCATGGCAGACTAGTCTGAGCACAAAGCTCATGGAATATAGGGGTATTTAGCAAATTGGAACCAAAATGGCCTGCGGTTTCTCACCATAAACCAATGGTTAGCAGATGATTTTGCAAGTTGAAAGTACTTTCCAGTATGTTCGATAGGGCTCCATTTTGAATTTCTTGCTCATTGTTGGGGCAGCATGGTGGCTCAGTGGTTAGCACTGCTACCTCATAGCACCAGGGTCCCAGGTTCAATTCTAGCCTCGGGCAACTGTCTGTGTGGAGTTTGCACATTCTCCCTGTGCCTGCTTTGGTTTCCTCCGGGTGCTCCAGTTTCCTCCCACAATCCAAAGACGTGCAGGTCAGGTGAATTGGCCATGCTAAATTGCCCCATAGTGTTAGGCACATTAGTCAGAGGGAAACGGGACTGGGTGGGTTACTCTTTGAAGTGTCGGTGTAAACTTGTTGGTCCAAAGGGCCTGTTTCACACTGTAGGGAATCTAATCTAATTGTATATTTAAAAAATGAAACAGAAATTGAGAAGCATGATTTGGAAATGTGCAAATCAGAAAAGATAGGCTGATAATTGTTAGTATGAAGACTGCTGTCAACTGGAGGATACTTTCAACAGTTTGAGACAGAAAAGTAACAAATGGAATTCACTCCTGAACAGAGATGTTAAGCATTTAGAAAGGTAAATAAAGCAAACAAACATAATAAGCAGGAGGGTGAAGGGAGAGAGAGCTTGGACACATTCACAGGTCTCTGAGGTGGTGGGGAGAAAAAGCAAGCAGGTGTGCAGTATGCATTCCTTCATTGGGCAAGATACAAATGCAAAAGCAGGGATGTAATGATCGAGATAATAAATGATACTGGTTTGTCTATACCTGGGGTTGCATGCAATCCTGGTTAAGACATGACAGGAAGAATATAATTCCCGAGTGCAGAGAATATTTAAAAGGTTTGAAAATTGTTCCTTAGAAGAGGGGACAGAGATGATTTGAGATGTACAAAATGAGGGGCTCAGATAGTGGCAAGGGAAGAGTTTTGGTTGCTGTTTTGACATCAATTCCAATTTAACCAGTTTAAATTATGCCCCAAGATACTAAAACGCAATCAAGTTTGAATTTATTGTTTTGCCAACATCAAATTAATGAGATGATCTGATGTGGGGGAATATAAGAATGTGGACATTTTGAAAATTGGTCAGAAAGCAACTGCCATGTTCCTATTGACCTAACTGTCAAACATCTTGCTCTCAAAGAAATTAGAAAACACAACCAAAAAGGTACCTTTTCACGTGAACCATATACACAATAAAAAAGACAGACAACACCTAGGTAGATCCGTAGCTAGAAGACATAGAAGACAGACTGTGTTGTTTTGAAATTAAATTAATGTAATTTTAATAAGTGTGTCTTATTGGAACAGCAAACTGTTATAGAGTTGGAGGCAGATAGTAAGCAGTTAAGAGAAAAAAGATGGCTTAGTGTTGTGAATACTTGTTTAATGTTCGCTTTTAGAAGTTTAAAAATAAATTAATATTATTTTCTTTAAATAGTGGAATTTGGGAGTTCTCCGTCACTCATTTTAACAGGTTGAGGGGAGGTGAGCTTTTGTGGGTGTTTGGTTTTAATTAACAGAGGGGCTCACCATCGTGTCATAACACTACCAAGAGTTCCAGGAAGAAGTTATCTATTGTTCAGTATTTACACTTCAACTTGATCTTGAAGATAATAAAATTACTCTTAATTGTAATTAACTCCAAGCTTCTTGTTGCTTCAGTTTCTTAACCAGATGCCCCTACTTATCTACTGTTAATCTTGATCGTACCTTTTAAAAGTTAACAACAATTATGAACCAGTGATGAGAAATCTTACCATTAATTCCTTTTTAACTGGCATAATTTCAGTCACTCCTTTACTTGCTCAGTACAATTCTTCTTCCTGGAAAGATTAGAAAAAAAGAAGTTTACATTCAAAAAATAGTGAATGTTATTAAAGACAGGCAACATGCAAAGATTCATTCTTAGAAATCAGACCTGGTTGAAACCATTTAAAACACCTGAAGGTGCGATATCAGGGGATTCAATGGTCTCTCCGTTTCTACAAATGGTGCTCCATCCCCTTTTAAAGGGATTAGTCAGCCATATTGAAGATGTGAAAAGGTGGAATTAAATGCAGGAGAGTACTGGTGGTAAAAATTGAATAATGGAATCTTCCTCCAGCCCCCAAATGAGAATGGTAGGGAAATCAAAGTCACCATTTGTTGCACATCTCTATACAACTAAATGACCAAAAAAAACTGCATGGCAAGACAATTGCACTGCTGGACTCTAAATAAATAACTGATACAAGTGTCCATTATAATAAAGTCAGCCTTAAGCACAATTGCATATTGAAAGTTGACTACTTGACCAGGATATTGCAAGGATTATAAACAAACGAACTAAAGAACTGTGGATGCTGAAAATCAAGAACAGAAATTTCTGGAAAAATTGCTGATCTGGCAGCATCAAGAGAGAAAGCAGATAATCTTTCAAGTTGAGTGACTTGAAATAATGACTGCTTTCCCTCCTCAGATTCTCAACAAATGTTGAGTTTTGCCAGAAATTTCTGTTTGTATTATTGCAAAGTCTGTTTTTAACTTTGTGAAATACCTTCAGTTTTAGTCTAGTACCCACTTGCAAAGCAGATGATCTTGACTGAGCATTTCTGCTTAGACAGTTTCTTTAACAAGAGAGCCCAGTATTGCACCAACCAATGATATTTAATACAGAGAGTATTCCTATCTGAGCCTGGAGGCCAGAGTTCAAATCTCACCTGTTCCAGTTGTGTGCAACATCTCTAAACAGTTGGTTAGAGAATATCTATGATGAGACTTCAGCATAAGAGTTAGGATTTGATCTATGCTGTGATTTGCATTTAAGCATTTAAATGCTGCTCCACATTCAATACTGTGTATGAGCATTAAATAATATTCAAATATATATTGTGTAGCATTAGGACATAAAACATTAAATTAGAATAAATGCAAGCAGTAACAATCCAGTGAATGAAAACAGTATGTAAAATCAACTACAGTGTGAACAATTATTGACATTCTCAATTTACAATGCTGTACACAACTCATTACAGCAAGTGAGCTCTATTGCAAGAGAAAAAAAGATCTTAAACAGGACGATGGGATACAATGATGATTTCACAACCACCACCTCATCTATTTATGTCACTCTGTCATTTGGTAGTATAGAATCTGTATATTGTGAAAAACAGTCAAAACATTTCATCTTGCAATAATCAGGAAAATTTGCAAGTGATAAGGAACATATGCTTTAGGAGAGGACAGTGCTAGTTGTTAGCTATACGACAGGTAACTGATGTATTTTTCAATCTTTAAATTTTCAACCAAATTGATTCAGATGGTAGTAGCATTGCTGCCACTGGGGGCAGAAACGAACCACAGAATACGGTCATGTATTTTCTAGATTTGAAAAAGGAGCAGTGTACGCAAATCTAATTGAAGAATTACACACAACCAATTTAGGATTGTTAATCATAGAATCATACCTAATGTTAGCCTTTGAGTTTTGCAAGCAAAAACTAGTTGGGCATAGCCAACACTTTGCTTGTTACAAGTGGCTGAAAGGTACATGCTTACTATCTATCAGTCTTGCTTCACTGAGTGATAAGCAGAACATGTTTAGGCTTGATGAAAGCCTCATACATTGATACTTGAGAAGTTGTTCTGATGAGTGCAACATGAAAATCTCCAAAGTGTAATCAGCAATGCCTACTTTATTGTTAAATCTTTAGTGTAACTGGATTCGTTTAGAATTATTCTGATGATTAACGGGTACATTGATCGCTTCTATTATCTTGTCACTAACAGCTGGTATTGATTTTTGATTAAGGATAAACAAAAGAATGTTTTAATAAACACAAGTGTTGAAAACGCAAAATGGAGTAAATATTTTGATTCTTTCAAATTTCGTTCAACGGAAAACCGAAATGTGCACTACTATAAAGTGTGGCGTATCCAACTATCCACATCGTTCTTTTCAAGTGGAATTTGTGAAACGCCCATTGCAAAAAAAAAATACATCCATGAATATTTTCAAATAGAAAATTTGGGGATCTACCCTACCATGATCTGTTTAATTTACTCCTTAATAATGTCAGGTTTCAATTTGCATTCAAGACGTAATATGGGATGCCTGGTTACATGCCAGAGAATGATCGCCCCTACAATTTAAACCTTCTCTTTCCCCTATTGACGTTATAATTGTGTTCAGGTGCCTCCCCTTACTGTTACACCACAGATAAACAACCCAAAAATCATAATACTAACAGAGTTTTGGCTCCATTAAAAAAAAAGTTATAGAATCCCTACATTGCGAAAGAGTTCGGCCCATCGAGTCTACACCAATCCTCTGAAGAACATCTCACCCAAATTCAGACCCCCATAACTCGTGTTAAATTATCTTGCCTGCACATTCCCCAGACACTTTGGACAATTTAGCAAATCGAAGGTAGACTTACAGGAATTATACCAGGTCTAAACTAATAAATATTAATTTCAAGTAGAATTCTTACCTTCAGAGGAAATTGAAGGGTGAATTAATAGAATTCTAAACTACGAAGCCCTTTGATGGGTTGATGTAAAGAAAATACTGTTATCAGTGGATAAGTCTAAAACGAAGGTTGTGTAGTCTAACAATACATTCATGTAAATTCTCTTCAACTAGAAATCTGCCGTTGCAATATGAAACTTGTCACGGGAAGTATTGAAATAAATAGCATCGCTACATTTCAGGGGAAACTAGTAAAAATGGAGGGAAAAACGAATAAAGTCGCGCTTTGGTTGAATAAATAATACGGCAGCAAGGTTGGTTTGGAACATGGAACATGAAAGAGTGACATGGTCCATTGTACTGAACAGGCATTAGGTACAAAATCTTACTCTAGATCGATCCACTGACAAGAAATAGACTAATCTTCTCCACAATATTTAATTTGAAAATAAGATACATTGAAGAACAAGTCGACTTAGACAAATCCCTTTAAAGAGAAAATTATTACACGGAATGCTTGACACCTGGCTTTTCGAAGATGGTTAATGATTAATCAGACGGAAACAAGCTGCACGTGTGCAAGTGGGACACCAGAAAGAAACCCAATTATCCAATCCATCAAAATAGGCGATTTGAAAAATTCAACTGCCGTCCAGATTGAACAGGGTTCTTTATAATTAAATAGTGTTAACTCTCAGCCACGTTTCAATAGTCTAATAAATAAATTTGAAGTTGGAGATTTGAGTGTTTTCTAAATAACGTCCTACAATTCTCACATATATTTTGATATCTAAACTTATTTTTACTTTACAACTAAAACCATCACCTTACCCCATCCAAAATAAATTGACCAAAACTGGATCACCCCTAAAACAAAATTAAAAGCTGAACTGTTGTGGAAAGTATTCTAACAAATATTATTATAATAAAACGAACAAGTTCGATCATTTCAAACATTAGTCAACCATATCTAGAAGGTACGACAGAAAGCAATAACTTCAAAACAACATTCGGGAAGTTTAGATTAGATTACTTAGTGTGGAAACAGGCCCTTCGGCCCACACCGACCCTCCGAAGCGCAACCCACCCATACCCCTACATTTACCCCTTTTACCTAACACTACAGGCAATTTAGCATAGCCAATTCACCTAATCTGCACATTTTTGGATTGTAGGAGGAAACCGGAGCACCCGGAGGAAACCCACGCAGACACGGAGAATGTGCAAACTCCACACAGTCAGTCGCCTGAGTTGGGAATTGAACCCGTGTCTCTGGCGCTGTGAGGCAGCAGTGCTAACCACTGTGCCACCCAAAATTTCAGTTTCTTCCAAAAACAGGCAAATTCCAAACTACTCCGTGACACCACTCCTCCAGCAAACAGAATAGTGCCGAATCGGTCTTACACAACCCAAACGTTAGTGAACTACAATAAATGCAGCTTATATTTTGATAAAATGTTTTGCTCCCCAATCACTCGTAAGTAGGTTAATTATCGGACATGCAGGCGCTTTTATCTGAGCCTCAGTCTGCTTTTGGACTCCGTCCGCTATAATAACTTCGAACTCGTCTTCAGCATATTGATATTACTTTCTTCCAGCCTAAAGGAGTACCAACTTTCCAAATCATGCGTTGCTAATCCCCCCCAAATATTCTGAATGCGAACCTTGAGTGGAAGAGAGAAGATCCAGTTCTCAAAGTCTATTTCAGAATCACGTTCATAGATAGAGCTAGGAAGAATGCTCTGCTGAGAGTCTGGGGAGTGAAGGGCCAAATTCGTTTACATAATCTCTGCATTGTTACCTGAAATACACACCATGTAATCATAAAATCAAGCAGATTGAAGAATTGAATCCATAATTTAAACTGCGGTGTGGGTGATGTTTGATTCATGGGACAATGACACTGTTATTGGGAAAAAAAGTAGGTGGCTGGAATCGGTGTTTTAAACTTTCAGAGTGAGGAATGAATCAGGTTAAGAGAGATTTAGAAATCTAAGGAGGAGAATGAAGGCAGTACTGAGATTTGGGTGAACACAATACAGCAGGAAAGGATAGACACTTCTGCGGTCGTAGTGCATCAGTCGATAAAGTTGGAAGAGATTAGTCAATTAGGGAGTCATTTCAGCACAATAAGTGTTCAATATCCATTCACATCCCGTAATCCTACATATTAAGTTTCTTCAAATTCATTTCCTTTTGAAATTATTGATCATCTCTGCTCAGAGGACCCCTGAAAGCAACGAATTCCACATCACTAAAAGTTACGTGCGGCCGAATCTTACCAAAAGTGTCATTTTTGGCGAGATTCGTGGAGGATTTCACTTCACTAGCCCTAGCATGTTTTCTTGTGCTATCTTCTCAAATCGTCTCGTTAATTAGGCATAATGTACGGCACCCCACTCAGACTCTCCCACTTACCACAGGTGGCAACTGCTGGGACCTCCGAGGATTTCCGTACGGGCCTACCTTTAAACCTCAACTGTGTCCAGCCAAGTGAGAACCGTCCCGAACAGTTATCAGCAGATGTCATTGACAGCCCATTCTGGTGGTCGCCGTGGATGTGTAAGAGTGGGGTCGGCTGCGCGTGGTTGCTGCGCATGGAGCATACCCTGAGACGTCAGTGATTAATGGAGGGCAAGGAAGACCAAGCAGAAAGCTGGAGTCGGCAGGATACCGCTTTGAGTTTCATAATGGGAACTGTTACTGTCCAGTTTCTATGCTGCAGGTGGGAAAATGGGAAACTGCACATCAGTGACGTGAGATGACATTTTGATGAAGATACAGCCAAACATTCTGCTCACCACCCACTTGCAAGAATCTCACTGGTCAACACTTGTTTAGAAAATGGGATTGTTTGCTGCTTGCTTCATGTTGCTGATCTCATGTACTTCTCCCAATTTTCTCACCATTGCCCACGCTGTTCAGGAGCTCAATCAACAGGTGCGTTATAAATATTTATTAAAAAAATATATTTATTTTTACTACCAGGCTAGAAGAAGTAAATTGACTCCCATCTCTTCAAAGTCACAGCAAGTATACAAAAACAACTTTTTTGTATGAGTTTGGATAAAACTCTCTCAAATTAAAAATGCATTTAATTATTTTTTCTGTGAAAAATAAGGAACCAACTAACAAGCTTTTCTTAAGTTAAAGAAAGAACAAGTGTATTGACAGCAGAACTCAAGAGGAAGATACAAGCTTGTCCCTTGGCCCACACTCACAAGTCCAATACAAGGGGAGATTAAGAATTATATGGTTTAGAATTCTGTAGTTGTAATTCTGCCATTGAATTTTAACCTGGGGCTGATGTTGGTCTCTTGGATGTAGTCAGCAAAAACCTTTTATGGTTTTTGTTTGTATCTGTTTCTGTGGGATCCAGGTGCCAACATTTTCAGAGACAGAAAGTGGAGACATTATCTTCCATTCAACTGTCTGCCAAAAATACTGTCAAGAGTCTCCCTTGAAATATTCATTCCAGTGTGTAGTTTCAAGAAGTTCTTTGCATAGGTAAGTATCTGAGCCATTGTATCTATATCCAGTACTTTGCATTTGTTAATGTCTTCCCGAGACCATTATACAACACAGGTAGTTTTCCTATAATGCAGTAGTTGCATTCCCATGTGACACCCTGCTTTAGAAAATCATGCAATGTAAATAATGGGGCCTGTGGGGGAAAAACAGGGTTGGGGTGACCTACCAAAAATACCAGAAACAAAAACAAAAATAGTAGTTAGTCTAACACAAACAATAACATGGTATAAGTAATCTTTAAATCCTATATTTTAATGAAATAATACAGTAAATTTAACACTTTAACACTAAAAACACTGACTACAGCACCAAACCTTCCATTAAGCTCTTCACCAGAAAGTGCACCAGCTGCCTGACCAAGTGATACTGACACAGTAGTCTAGTTCTCTTCAAGATTCTCCCCCTCCCCAGTTTGAAATAAAGTTCTTTCTCAATGTAGACTACAATTCCCAGTTTCAAGCTAAGTTTCAAGGCTCGCACAGCTGATTGCATTCCTGTTTTAGCTGAACACACTGAATATGCATTTTGCATACAGAGGGTCCTGAAGCTGGATTTTGCTGTTCAGCTGATACAGGGGATGGAATCATGTAACAGTGAATAGGAGATTGCTTCATTTTAAAAAAGTCTATAATTTACAAATTGCATTTAATCAATGCACATTATAGGAGAACTGGCTGTACAATACAATGCACACAGAAATAAGTCCTTCAGCCCACTAAGCCTTCAAACAATTCCTAATCTTTATTTATACCTGCTATATAATGCCTATATATGGTTTCTATCACTCTGTTATCTCCAGTTTCCAAAATACCTATAGGGCAAACATCTGAGCCCCAAGATGACCTTGTTGTGAACAATACATTCCATATGATGAAATTTAATGTCTGGGTGGCTATCCCTTACATAGTCTTTTCCAATTTATTCGTGTGAGTTTGGCTACCTTCAGTTTAGGTGACTGACTATTTAGAATATCCTAGTTCATTCTAACATTTTTTTTCTGTCAATCCCAAATTCTTTTAAACTGGTTGATGAAATTTGAAAGAATAACGATCTGTATTTTATCATTGTGACACTATAACATGGATTAATAAAAATGGGTAATTATGACAGGGAATTCAAATGCATATGAATCAGGGATTGTGTACAATTTAAATCAGGTATTAATAAAGACTAATTCTCTGATTCCAAGTAATTTACATACTTTATTTGTTCCTTATTGGTATATTTACATTGAAAAGTAAAATATAGAATATCCAATGTACTCTGGTAGATCTTTTACAACACCTGTTTTGTCTTCATTGAAATGCTGAACTGATGGACTGAATATTTCAGCTTCTGTGCATGGCCACTTGGTCACTGGGTTCTGTCCATTCACTTTAAGGAGTGTGGAAAATTATGATCTGGTAACGACAGAAGTGCAAATCCAAGACAGTGGTGATTGGCCGACAGTTAGGTTGTGCATGTTAATTGTATACCAATTATATCTTTTTGCATTATCTGAAACTTCATCTGTGATCCTTTAAATTGGAACAAATGGAAACTGTGACTGTTGGATTAGGAGGTGTTTAGCAGCAACATGTACTTCTACAAGTAAATTCTTCTAAAAATGTGTCAACTTTGACTTCAATTATATACTTCATTACCTGATTTCTAGAATAAAACTTGACAGAAAAGATGGTTGCAAAAAAAAAGGTTGGAAACCATGTTTCAGACAACAAAATATAATTTGTGTGACAATTGTTAAAACAGGCATAAAACAACTTTAAATCATTGAAGCGCACGGTAATTACCTTCCAATGTTCTTGGAATCTGAATCACCAATGGAAAAATGAAGTGCACATGTAGACATTGGTTACATTCCTATCCAAAGCAAAACACATCTGTGCTTGGCATTTTTGATTCCTACATTGAAATAACTGCTCAGGGACTGGTATCCTGTCACCTTTTATTTACTTGTGCACAGTACACTGGCTGCGGCCAGCCAGCTTGGAACCAGTCTGCTGAAGTGAGGAGATTCTAAATTCCTGTTTATATTTTTTATAAAACCCCACACTATCGCCAAACAGCGTCAGTGTGTATTTTCCCCAGCCCCCATGTCATGTGTGTGTCAAGTGTAGGATGCAATGAAGAAAACAACTCCTGCAGAAACCTTTATTCATATTCCACCACCAGGAAGAAAGGGAACACTGGAATGGTCAGTGACAAGCAGTGCCCTCATTAGCCAAGAGCAGTGCCTAAGTGATTAAAACGTGAAGGTGAAGTAGAAGTAAAAGCTGAAGGAGATGGCAAGGTTCAAAACCAAATAGAATCAGAGGAGGAAATAAAACACTCGACATCCTGAGGTGTCTACCTCTCCCTGAAAACCTCAAGGGTGTTGGGAGACACCATGTGTTCCTTCTCCAAGGACACCTGGGCCCGAACGTAACCGCAGAAGGGGGGCAGGCAATCAGTCATAATGGTGTAAAAACAATGACTGCAGATGCTGGAAACCAGATTCTGGATTAGTGGTGCTGGAAGAGCACAGCAGTTCAGGCAGCATCCAAAGAGCTTCGAAATCGACGTTTCGGGCAAAAACCCTTCAGGCTTTTGCCCGAAACGTCGATTTCGAAGCTCCTTGGATGCTGCCTGAACTGCTGTGCTCTTCTAGCACCACTAATCCCAAATCAGTCATAATGACTCCTCCATGGCCCACTGCCTCAGCCTGTTAATGGCCAGGCCCAGGAGCAGAATTCCTGTTTATATTTATTTTACTCAGTGAAGAACAACAAGTGTGTAAATCTTCATTTATATTCCACCAGCAGGAAGAAAGGAAACACCCAGGTGGCCAATGACAAGCAGTGTCCTTCTCAACAAGGGCAATGCTGGGTGAAATTCCTGTTTATACATTTTTTTTTCTTTTTCTCAGAGTGAGCATAACCCCTGAGGTTCCTGTTTACTTTTTTTTATTCTGTGTGCAGGTGTAAGGCACAGTAAATTCCCTATTTTTGTTTCAGCAGCAGGAAGAGCTGGAGCATTGACTAGGGTGCTGCTGGGAACATCAGTGAGTGCTTTAAAAGCTTACCTTGTGAATAGGCAAGTGCACGCTGAGCAGGAGCTGACATGGGACTGCTTAATGAGTGAAGTAATATATTTGAGCGGGTGCATTACCCGAAACACTACTTAGGTAAAGTCTCCCATCCATCCTCCTCCTCTAACCAAAAAAATGGTTCTGTGCACTGGATTGGTGAAGTGACTAGTTTTTAAAAATTCTTTATTTTTCTAGTCTCTTCAGGAATTTAGAATAGTAAGAATGGAGGTTAGGGCAGTTGAATGTTCCTCCTGCAGAATGTGGGAGGTAAGGGTCACCATTAGTGTCCGTGCTGACGTCACCTGCAGGAAGTGCACCCAACTCCAGCTCCTTGAAAACCACGTTAGGGAATTGGATCTGGAGCTGGATGAAGTGTGGATCATTCGGGAGGCGGAGAGGGTTACTGAGAGGAGTTACAGGAAGATAGTCAGACCTCAGGTGTGAGAAAAAGGCAGATGAGTTACAGTCAGGGACGGAAAGGGAACCGGCAGACGGTGCAGGGAATCCCCATGGCCGTTCCCCGCAACAACAACTATACTATTTTGGATACTGTTGGTGGGGTGGGGATGACTTACCAGGGGTAAGCCATGGGGTACTAGTCTCTGGCACAGAGTCTATCCCTGTTGCTCAGAAGGAAATGGGGGAGAGGTGCAGAGCATTAGTCTTGGGGGACTCTGTAGTCAGGGTGACAGATAGGAGGTTGTATGGAAACAAGAGTAACTCACAGTTGGTGTGTTACCTCCCAGGTGCCAGAGTTTGTGTGATGTCTCTGATCATGTTTTTAGGATCCTTGAGGGGGAGGGGGGAGCAGCCCCAAGTCCTGATCCACGTAGGCACTAACAACATAGGTAGGAAAAGGGATGAAGATTTAAGGCAGAAATTCAGGGAGCTAGGGTGGAAGCTTAGTGCTAGAACAAACAGAGTTGTTATCTCTGTTGTGTTATCTGTGCCACGTGCTAGCAAGGCAAGGAATGGGGAGAGAGAGGAGTTGAACACATGGCTACAGGAAGGTTTCGGATACCTGGATAATTGGGGCTCAGTCTGGGGTAGGTGGGACCTCTACAAACAAGATGGTCTACACCTGAACCAGAGGGGTATCAATATCCGGGTTGGGGGGGGGGAGGAGGAGGAGGAGGAGTGGGGGATGTGGGAACATTTGCTAATGCTCTTCGGGATGACTTAAAGTAATTCAGCAGGGGAATGGGAACCTTAATTGTAGCTCCAGTGTACAGGAGGTTGAGAGTAGTGAGGTCAGAAATAAGGAGTGTACTGGCAGGCAGGAAGGTGCTTTGAAGTGTGCCTACTTCGATGCCAGGAACATCCGGAATAAGGTGGGTGAACATGCAGAATGGGTTGTTACCTGGGATTTTGATGTTGTGGCCATTTTGGAGACACTGAGCAGGGACAGGTATGGTTGTTGCAGATTCCAGGATTTAAATATTTCAGTAAGATTAAGGAAGGTGGTAAAAGAGGGGGTGGTGTGGCACTGTTGATCAATGTGTCATTATATTACGATCGCAAAAAGGATATTTGAGAACTCATCTACTGAGGTAGCGTGGGCTGAGGTTAGAAACAGGAAAGGATAGGCCACCCTATAGAGTTCTCCATAGGCATCCAAATAGGCACCTGGAACTCTATCAACAAAGACATCGCGTTAGACCCCCATCTACCACCCCCCTGAGAAAAGGAACCGGAAGTGACTTCATCACAGGAATTAAAATCATCACAGGAAATTACATCACCAACCTAAAGAAACCCAAACATATAAATAGAAAGCAGGAATTTTCAGCAGTGCTTTGCCTGAGGCCCACTGAAGATGTTACCTAGTATGGTGATGAAACATCTGGAAATGGACATTCCAGCTCAGCGAGCAAACCTACATCCAAAACCTCAACCTGAGCTATAAATCTTCTCAAACCTTGCTAAGGCCTCCGAATACGTCCAGATATGTAGATGAAAGGATAGCAAAGATGATTGTTGATAGGAGTGAGGGTGACAGGGTAGTTGTTATGAGGGCTTTAACTTTCCAAATGGGGTGTAGGTTTGATATCCCGATGTTTCATTACCTGGCTAGGTAACATCATCAGTGGCAACCTCCAAGTGAAGCAAAATTCCATGCAAGGACTGCCAGAAGCACTACGTAGGACAACAGGAAGAAAGTTAGCCACCAGGAGACACGAATGCCAGCTAGCCACAAAAAGACACGATCCTCTCTCCCTCGTAGCCCTACACATGGAGGAAAAAAAACACCATTTCGACTGGGACAACACATCTATCCTGGGACAGGCTAAGCAAAGACATGCCAGAGAATTCCTTGAGGCCTGGCACTCCAACCACAACGCCATAAACAAACACATAGATCTAGATACCATCTATCAACCCCTCAGGAAATGACATCACCACAAATCCCTGAAACTCCATCCAGGACAAACATATAAATCAAAAGCAGGAAACAACAGCTTCGCTTCACTTGGAGGTCACCACTGATGATATTACCTAGCCAGGTAATGAAATGTCTGGATATCAAACCTACAGCTCAGCGAGCAAACCTACACCCTAAACCTCAACCTGAGCTACAAACCTTCACAAACCCTGCAAAAACCTTGCAAATATTGACTGTGAATACGAAAGTTCGAGTACTTTAGATGGGTCAGTTTTTGTCCAATGCGTGCAGGAGGGTTTCCTGACGCAGTATGTAGACAGGCCAACAAGGGGCGAGGCCACATTGGATTTGGTACTGGGTAATGCACCTGGCCAGGTGTTAGATGTAAAGGTAAGTGAGTACTTTGAAAATAGTGACCACAATTTGTTTATGTTAACTTTAGCGATGGAAAGGGATTGGTATATACAGCAGGGCAAGAGTTATTGCTGGGGAAAAGGCAATTATGATGCAATGAGGTAAGATTTAGAATGCATAGGATAGGGGAGGAAACTGCAGGGAATGAACACAATAGAAATGTGAAGCTTTAAGTATGTACCTGTCAAGCAGGGAGGAAGTGGTCGAGTGAAGGACCCTTGGTTTAGATTAGATTAGATTCCCTACAGTGTGGAAACAGGCCACTAAAGAAGTTGAATCTCTTGTCAAGAGGAAGAAGAAGGCTTATGTTAGAATGAAACGTGAAGGCTCAGTTAGGGCACTTGAGAGTTACAAGTTAGACAGGAAAGACCGAAAAAGAGAGCTAAGAACAGCCAGGAGGGAACATGAGAAGTCGTTGGAAGATAGGATCAAGGAAAACCCTAATGCTTTCTATCGGTATATCAGGAATAAAAGAGTGACTACAGAAAGATTAGGGCCAGTCAAGGACAGTCGTGGGAAGTTGTATGTGGAGTTAGGCAAAGTGCTAAATGAATATTTTTTTTGTCAGTATTCACACTGGAAAAGGGCAATGTTGTTGATGAGAATACTGAAGTACAGGCTACTAAACCAGATGGGATTGAATTCCACAAAGAGGAAGGTATCAGCAAATCTGGAAAGTGTGAAAATAGATAAGTCCCCTGGGCCAGATGGGATTTATCCTAGGATTTTCTGGGAAACCAGGGAGGAGATTGCAGAGCCTTTGGCTTTGATCTTTATGTCATCATTGTCTACAGGAATAGTGCCAGAAGACTGGAGGAAAGCAAATGTTGTCCCCTTGTTCAAAAAGGGGAATAGAGACAACACTGATAATTATAGAGCAGTGAGCCTTAATTCAGTTGTGGGTAAAGAGTTGGTAAATGTTATAAGAGATAGGATTTATAATCATCTTGAGAATAATAAGTTGATTAAGGATAGTCAACATAGTTTTGTGAAGAGTGTGGTGCTGGAAAAGCACAGCCAGTCAGGCAGCATCCAAGGAGCAGGAGAATCGACGTTTTGGGCAAAAGTCCTAATCAGGAATAAGGCTTGTGGGCTAGGAGGGGTGGAGCAATAAATGGGAGGGGGTGGGGCTGAGGGGAAGGTAGCTGGGAATCCAGTAGGTAGATGGAGGTGGGGGTGATGTTGATAGATCAGATGAAAGGTGGAGCGTAAGTTGGGAAGGAAGATGGTCATGAGGGCGGTGCCGAGTGGAAGGTTGGATCTGGTTGTATCTGCAGTCCTCACTTTCTCCACGGTTTTGTGAAGTGTAGGTTGTGCCTCACAAACCTTATTGAGTTCTTTGAGAAGGTGACCAAACAGGTGGATGAGGGTTAAGCGGATGGTATAGTGTATATGGATTTCAGTAAAGCATTTGAAAAGGTGCCCCACAGTAGGTTTTGCAGAAAAAGCATTTGATAAGGTTCCTCATGGTAAGCTCCTGCACAAAATACAGGAGGCATGGGATTGAGGGTGATTTAGCAGTTTGGATCAGAAATTAGCTAGCTAAAAGAAGGCAGAGGATGGTGGTTGATGGGAAATGTTCATCTTGGGGTTCACTTACTAGTGGTGTACTGCAACGATCTGTTTTTGGGTAACTACTGTTTGTCATTTTATAAATGACCTGGATGAGGGCGTAGAAGGATGGGTTAGTAAATGTGCGGATGACACTAAGGTTGGTGGAGTTGTGGACAGTGCTGAAGGATTTTGCAGGTTACAGAGGGACAGAGGTAAGCTGCAGAGCTGGGCTGAGAGGTGAAAATGGATTTTAATGTGGAAAAGTATGAGGTGATTCACTTTGAAAGGTGTAACAGAAATAAAGAATTCTAGGCTAATGGTAAGATTCTTGGTGAGCAGAGAGATCTCAGTGTCCGTGTACATTGTTTGCACATTCTCCCCGTGTCTGCGTGGGTTTCCTCTGGGTGCTCCGGTTTCCTCCCACTGTCCAAAGATGTGCAGGTCAGGTGAATTGGCCATGTTAAATTGTCCATAGTGTTAGGTGCATTAGTCAGAGGGAAATGGGTCTGGGTGGGTTACTCTTCGGAGGGTCGGTGTGGACTGGTTCGGCCGAAGGGCCTGTTTCCACACTGTAGGTAATCTAATCTAATCTATATAGACCCCTGAAAGTTGCCACGCAGGTTGATAGGGTTATTTAGAAGGCATATGGTGTGTTAGCTTTTATTGGTAGAGTGTTTGAGTTTCAGAGCCATGAGGTCATGCTACAGCTGTACAAAACTCTGATGAGGCCGCATTTAGAGTATTGTGTACAGTTCTGGTACCACATTATAAGAGGAATGTGGAAGCTTCGGAAAGGATTCTGAGGAGATTTACTAGGATGTTACCTGGTATGGAGGGAAGGTCTTATGAAGAAAGGCTGAGGGACCTGAGGCAGTTTTTGTTAGAGAGAAGAAGGTTGAGAGATGACTTAATTGAGACATATAAGATAATCAGAGAGTTAGATAGGGTGGACAGTGAGAGCCTTTTTCCTCAGATGTGATGGCTTGCATGAGGGGACATAGCTTTAAATTGAGGGGTGATAGAGACAGTACAGATGTCAGAGGTAGTTACTCAGAGAGCAGTAGCAGCTTGGAATGCCCTGCCTGTAACAGTAGTAGACTCACCAACTTTAAGGGCATTTAAATGGTCATTGGATAAAAATATGGATGAAAATGGAATAGTGTAGGTTAGATGAGCTTCAGATTGGTCCAACAAGTCGGTGCAACATCAAGGGCCGAAGGGCCTGTACTGCGCTGTAATTTCTATTTTCTATTTTCCATGTTCTATGTTTTAAGAACAAGTGCATAAAACTTTATTCATGTTCCACCACCATGAAGAAAATTCCTGTTTGTGTATTTTTTTTTCTTCTTTCTTTTCCCCCAGCACTCATGTTATGTGTGTAGATGTAAGATGCAGTGAATGAACAACGAGAGCATAAGATTTTATTCATGTTCCACCACCAGAAAGGAAATTCCTGTGTATATATTTTTTCTTTTTTTTTTCCTTTTTTCACTGCCTTTTTTACATGCGTCATTTTCTCATGATCTGTTTTCTGTTGGATAGCTTTTTTCTAGGAACTGCACAGAGGCTGGTATCCCATCACCAGTAAAATGCCTATGGCCAGCCAGCGAGGAGTCAGTCCCAGAACTGAGGAGATTCTAAATCCCCTGTTTGTATCTTTTTTCTTTCTTATTACATTTTTCTCTTTTTTTTCTTCTTAACCCCATACTACCACCTAACTGCGGTAGTGCTTATATTTTCCCCAGCACCCATGTTGTGTGTGTGTGTGTGTGTGTGTGTGTGTGTGTGTGTGTGTGTGTGTGTGTGTGTGAAGGTGTGAGACACAGTGAGAGACAACGGGTGTACCAATCATTATTCAATTTCCACCATCAGGAGTGCCTCTTTATATTGGTTAGCCAGGGCTTCATGATTAGCCTTGGTTAACAATGTCAATCAAAGACTTCAAGCTCTAAGGTGTACCCCAATCTGGGAGAAATGTTTAAGCATTATCTCCAAGTTCTCCAAGTGCCCTTGATTGGTCTTTAGTTATTAGCATGTCATCCAGATAAATACCAACCTTGGATAGCTCTTGTAAAATGCTTTCCATGGTCCATTGGAAAAGGGCACAGGCTGTTGATATGGCAGTCTTATATTTGGTATAAACCCTTAGGGTGTTAATTGTGATGTACGTCTGGGACTCCTCATCCTGTCGCAATTGCAGCAAGGTATGGCTCATGCCCAGCTTCGTAAAGGAAAGCCCCTCCACCAACTTTGTGTACAATCCTCTGTACGAGGCATTGGTTATTTATCCAGCTGTGAGAAGCGGTTTATCATTTGCTTAAAATCCCCATAAAGTCAAACTGAGCCATCAGGCTTCACAATCAGTACAATGGCGCTGCTCATTCTTCAAACTGTTGTGATGATTCCTTTACTGTTAGCCTCCTGATTTCAACAACTTTTGCCCGCAAGGCAAATTGCACTGACTGAGCCTTGCAAAATCCTGACATTGCTTCCTGGTCACCATGTAAACTTACTTTGGCCCCTTTGATAGTCAAAGATGGACAGGACTGGCAGCCATTCCCGAAAAACTCCTGGGTATTTCACTAACACTTCACTGAGGCAGCCAGTTTCTAATCGAAAAATGTTGAGCCAATCCACGTGAATCTTTCTCAATCAATTCCAACCCAATAGGCTTGGGCCTGAGTCTCTTACTACCATCAGTGGTAACTGCACCAACTGCTTCTTAGAAGACAAAGTTGTAGCCTTAATTTGCAATGGTTCCCCAGTATATGTTCTGTTTGGCTAAGGTCTTGCACAAACTTCCGATTTGGAGGTTTGAGCAAATCTTGTTAAAGACATGGTCTGTAACCATAAATACAGCTGCGCAAATATAAATTTTCATCAGAACTGGGTGACCATTTAACCAAACATTCATCTTAATTTGTTTCAATTTGGATAAGAAATTTAATTGTTTGAACCCACACGTAGGGAACTTTCCAGGCTGTGCAATTTACTGGGTTTGAATCTTTGAGTTTTCTTTCTCAAGTCAGGCCCAATAGGACTCCTTTGTTGTCTCCAGTCTGCAGACCAGCAGCAACTACAATGGCTTGCCAGTCCAGATCATGAAGAACTTTTTAAAAACTTGGCCGAGGCTCATTTTTCTTGTGAGATTCTGCTATGGGCTGTCCTAGGGCTCCTCTGCTCAGGATATGCCCTGTGTGAGGCTCTGCAGTTGCCTACACTCAAGTTGTGTTCCCCAAACTCAGTTTGACAGGTGAGGGGGTCCACTTTCATTGGGATGCTCTGTAGTTCCCATGCACCACTGGTTGCATTTTCTAATGACAAAGCCAGATGTAGTGCCTGTTCGGAGTTCAGTTGGGCTTCAGCTAGTAGGCACTTCTGTATGGTTACGCCATTAAACCCAGTTACTAAATGGTCTCTCAGCATCTATTGCAGCGGTAACCATAATCACATGCCTCTGCTTGGCTTAACGTCATCAAAAATCCCAAAATGGATTCCCCAGTTTCTCTAACAACTTAATAAAACTGACAGTGTCGCAGAATTAGAAGAGGTTTGGGGCCGTAATATTCCTTCTCTTGAAAGGTTTTAGTGTTTGGTGTCTCTGGGTAGGTAAAGCCTCATATAACTGAAACTGCTGCAGGTCCGCAAGCAGTTTGAAGGATTATTTGTGGCTTTTCAGCTGCCCCAAAGCCATTAGCCCAGAAAACATATTACATTCTTTCCACATGCTGGGCCCAATCTTCGACAGCAAGATCAAGTAAGTCAAACTTCCCAAATAAAGGCATGATGCCAGAGATGGAGGGTTGTTTTTCAGACTGGAGGCCTGTGACCAGTGGAGTGCCACAAGGATCGGTGCTGGGCCCTCTAGTTTTTGTCATTTACATAAATGATTTGGATGCAAGCATAAGAGGTACATGTTAGTAAGTTTGTAGATGACACCAAAATTGGAGGTGTAGTGGACAGCGAAGAGGGTTACCTCAATTACAACAGGATCTGGACCAGATGGGCCAATGGGCTGAGAAGATGGCAGATGGAGTTTAATTCAGATAAATGCGAGGTGCTGCATTTTGGGAAAGGAAATCTTAACTGGATTTATACACTTAAAGGTAAGGTCCTAGGGAGCGTTGCTGAACAAAGAGACCTTGGAGTGCAGGTTCATAGCTCCATGAAAGTGGAGGTACAGTTAGATAGGATAGTGAAGAAGGCGTTTGGTATGCTTTCCTTTATTGGTCAGAGTATTGAGTACAGGAGTTGGGAGGTCATGTTGCGGCTGTACGGTACATTGGTTAGGCCACTGTTGGAATATTGCGTGCAATTCTGGTCTCCTTCCTATCGGAAAGATGTGAAACTTGAAAGGGTTCAGAAAAGATATACAAGGATGTTGCCAGGATTGGAGGATCTGAGCTACAGGGAGAAGCTGAACAGGCTGGGGCTGTTTTCCCTGGAGCGTCAGAGGCTGAGGATTACAAAATTATGAAGGGCATGGATAGGATAAATAGACAAAGTCAGTTCCCTGGGGTCAGGGAGTCCAGAATTAGAGGGCATAGGTTTAGGGTGAGAGGGGAAAGATATAAAAGAGACCTAAAGGGGAACTTTTTCACGCAGAGGGTGGTACGTGTATGGAATGAGCTGCCAGAGAATGTGGTGGAGGCTGGTACAATTGCAACATTTAAGAGGCATTTGGATGGGTATATGAATAGGAAGGGTTTGGAGGGATATGGACCGGGCCCTGGCAGGTGGGACTAGATTGGGTTGGGATATCTGGTCAGCATGGACGGGTTGGACTGAAGGGTCTGTTTCTATGCTGTACATCTCTATGACTCTATGACTCTAAACGCTAACCCAACTCCAAGATGACTGTTGTGAGTGAATGTTTTTCAGGCACGTACTGTTTTCTCCTATTGCCACTAAAATAACTGCACAGAGGCCAGTATCCTATCACCAATCCATCCTTTATTTACATGTGCACAGTACACAGTGGCCAGCCAGCTTGGAGTCTGTCCCCTGAGCTGAGGAGATTCTAAATCCCCGGTTTACACTGTTCAGCCTGGGCTTCCTAATTGACCCAAGTTCGCAACCCCAATCAAAGATCCCTATCCCTACATGTATGAATTAAAATCATAATTAAATATTTTGAGACATGTTCATCATTTGGACAGTGAAAAAGGTATGGACAGTTTATTCGATGTCTTGAATGATGTCTGACAAACCCAGCTGAGTACTTCAATGAAGAGTAAAGAACCAAAGGTATGCTCAAGAGAACCATTTATGAAAAGATTTAAATGGTTCCAATCATTCACAGACATATAAATATTTAATACATAGAGATCTACATGACAAACAATCTCAACATTAACATAACATTCATAGTTTCAGATTATTTTTATTAAGAGGAGCATAAGTAATTCCCCAGTTAATACCTACTATCTTCATAAAATTAAATACATTTAATAGATATGAACATTCAGTAAGCGTTTGGAAAAAGTTTCACATAATGAATGTGTTAGTTAAATTGAAGTTTGATTAGAATTAAAAGATTAAAAGGCAGTAATAGTGTGATACTAAATTGGCTAAGGCACCAAAAGCAAAAGAGTAGTGATGAATATTTGGTACACAAACTGAAAAGAAACATACATTGGTCTATGACTATTCTTCTTCTTAAAGCAGCAATGTTCAAGGGGAAGTTGAGTAGAGATGTTAAAAATTGCAATATTTATTAGAATAAATTGGGAGGACCACTTTTTGCTGTTACTAAGTATCAGGTGAAAACTCAAGTGTTTTGCTGTAGCAGGAACAGAAGTATAGCAGTTTCCAAACCCCAACAGCTACTGAAGGTTAAACTAAACTCGGAGTTCTGTGAGAGCTTAACCCATCCCATTCATGCTGCTTCTATTATTCCAATTAAAATAAAAACTCTCCAAGGCCTCACAAGCTGCTTACTTTATTGGCTTGGAGAAAATCAATCGCAACCTCTGACTTAGCCTCTCTTCATTTTCAAAAGAAAGGACAACATACCCCTCCTAAAGCCATAGTATTGTCATAATACTGATAATTACTCCTATTAGCACTGTTCTGTGCTTTCAAGTATGGTGATAATGTCAAAGCATCATGGAATATAATCACAGAATCCCGACAGTGTGGAAGCTGGCCATTCAGTCCATTGGGTCCACACCAACCCTCCGAAAAACGTTCTCTCCCAGACCTATACACCCCTTCTCTAGCCGGTAACACAGGAAGAATGTGCAAATTCCATACTGACAATCACCCAAGGGTGGAATTGAACCCAAGTCCCTGGCACAGTGAGGCAGCAAGATCTATCATTCGAGCCATTGTACTGTAATTTGTAAAAATAAATAACATTTTTTAAAAAATATAAAATGTAGGGACTAAGTTATCCTGCAGCAATGTTTTAGAGCAGTTAAACTGTGCTATTTTCTGGGTCTGTAAATTGTTAAGGTGCAAAGATGGCCTTTAGTAGAGTGACGTGCTATTCCTGTCAAATGTGGGAGATTAAGGAGAAATTTATTGTTCCCAATGATTATGTCTGCAGGAAGTGTGTTCTGTTGTGAATCCTATGGGATCACATGGATTGGTTCGTGTAGCAGTAAGAGGCAATGAGGAATATACAGGAGCCAGTGGCTGTGATGGAGGGCAATTTCAGGAAGGTAGAAAAACCACAGATACAGTCAGGTAGATGGGTTACCTCTAGGGAAGATATGAGAGGTTGGCAGATAGCGCAAAAGTCTCTTGTGGCTATTGCCATCTCAAGCAATTGTGTTGTTCTGGAAAATGTACGGGGTGATGAACTTTCAGGGGAACGTAGCACTGACAGTCCGGTTTCTTGTACCAAGACTGGCTCTATTGTAATGAGGAGTACAAACAATCTATTGTGAGAGGGCATTCTTTCGTCAGAGGCACAGACAGATGTTTCTGTGGCCAACAGTGAGATATCAGACTGCTATGTTGTCTCTCTGGTGCCAGTGTGAAGGATATCTCTGAGAGGGTGAAAAATATTCTCAAAGGGGAGAGTGACCAGCAGGAGTTTGTTGTTCATGTTGGTACCAATGACATAGGTAAGAGAAAAGGACAAGGTTCTGAGGACAGGATGTAGGAAATTAGGCAGGAGATTAAAAAGTATGTCTACGAGGGTATTAATATCTGGATTATTCCCATTCCCACATGCTAGTGAGAGTAGGAATAGAAGGATAGAGCAGATGAATGTGTGGCTGAGGAGCTGGTGCAGAGGAGAAGGATACACCTTTTTTTAGATCATTAAAATCTTCTTGGGGTAGAAGTGACCTGCATAAGAAGAACAGCTGCACCTGAATTGGAGGGGGATTAATATACTGTAAAGGAAATCTGCTAGAGCTACTTGGGGAAGATTTAGATGAGTGGTGGTGGAGAGGTTGGGGAACACCCAGGGATGTAGTGAGAAAGGAGATCAGTCTGAGACTGGTACAATTGGGAAAAGGAGCAAACTAAACAGTTGTAAGTAGGTACAAAGCAAAGAATGAGGTAGGACTGATAAACTGCATTTATTTCAATGCAAAAGGTGTAACAGAGAAGACAGATGAACTCAGGGCATGGTTTGGAAACATAGGACTGCGATGTTATAGCAGTTACAGAGACATGGCTCAGGGATGGACAGGACTGTCAGCATAATGTTCCAGGGTGTAGATGAAATAGGAAAATAGAAAGGGAGCAAAAAAGGAGGATTACTGGCGTTTTTGATTAGGGATAACCTTATCGCCGTATTTAGAACATAGAACATAGAACAATACAGCACAGAACAGGCCCTTCGGCCCACGATGTTGTGCCGAACTTCTATCCTAGATTAAGCACCCATCCATGTACCTATCCAAATGCCGCTTAAAGGTCGCCAATGAATCTGACTCTACCACTCCCACGGGCAGCGCATTCCATGCCCCCACCACTCTCTGGGTGAAGAACCCACCCCTGACATCTCCCCTATACCTTCCACCCTTCACCTTAAATTTATGTCCCCTTGTAACACTCTGTTGTACCCGGGGAAAAAGTTTCTGACTGTCTACTCTATCTATTCCTCTGATCATCTTATAAACCTCTATCAAGTCACCCCTCATCCTTCGCCGTTCCAACGAGAAAAGGCCGAGAACTCTCAACCTATCCTCGTATGACCTACTCTCCATTCCAGGCAACATCCTGGTAAATCTTCTCTGCACCCTCTCCAAAGCTTCCACATCTTTCCTAAAGTGAGGCGACCAGAACTGCACACAGTACTCCAAATGTGGCCTAACCAAAGTCCTGTACAGCTGCAACATCACCTCACGACTCTTGAATTCAATCCCTCTGCTAATGAACGATAATACTCCATAGGCCTTCTTACAAACTCTATCCACCTGAGTGGCAACCTTCAAAGATCTATGTACATAGACCCCAAGATCCCTCTGTTCCTCCACCTGACCAAGAACCCTACCATTAACCCTGTATTCCGCATTCTTATTTGTTCTTCCAAAATGGACAACTTCACACTTGGCAGGGTTGAACTCCATCTGCCACTCCTCAGCCCAGCTCTGCATCATATCTAAGTCCCTCTGCAGCCGACAACAGCCCTCCTCACTGTCCACAACTCCACCTATCTTTGTATCATCTGCAAATTTACTGACCCACCCTTCGACTCCCTCATCTAAGTCATTAATAAAAATTACAAACAGCAGAGGGCCCAGAACTGATCCCTGCGGAACTCCACTTGTAACTGGACTCCATGCTGAATATTTACCATCTACCACCACTCTCTGACTTCGACCGGTTAGCCAGTTTTCTATCCAATTGGCCAAATTTCCCTCTATCCCATGCCTCCTGACTTTCCGCATAAGCCTACCATGGGGAACCTTATCAAATGCCTTACTAAAATCCATGTACACTACATCCACTGCTCTACCCTCATCCACATGCTTGGTCACCTCCTCGAAGAATTCAATAAGACTTGTAAGGCAAGACCTACCCTTCACAAATCCGTGCTGGCTGTCCCTAATCAAGCAGTGCCGTTCCAGATACTCGTAAATCCTATCCCTCAGTACCCTTTCCATTACTTTGCCTACCACAGAAGTAAGACTAACTGGCCTGTAATTCCCGGGGTTATCCCTATTCCCTTTTTTGAACAGGGGCACAACATTCGCTACTCTCCAGTCCCCTGGTACCACCCCCGTTGCCAGTGAAGACGAGAAGATCATTGCCAACGGTACTGCAATTTCCTCTCTTGCTTCCCACATAATCCTAGGATATATCCCGTCAGGCCCGGGGGACTTGTCTATCCTCAAGTTGTTCAAAATGTCCAACACATCTTCCTTCCTAACAGATATCCTAACAGAATATTCTGGGGACTGCATCCAGTGAAATTACTTGTGTGCAGCTAAGAAATAAGAAAGGGATGATCACCTTATTGGGGTTGTACTATAGACCCCCAATAGTCAGTGTGAAATTGAGAAGCAAATTTGTAGGGAGATCTCAGTTACCTGTAACAATAATGGGGTTGTAATGGAAGGAGATTTTAATGTTCCAAGCATAGACTGGGACTGCCATAGATTTAAGGGCTTTTATGGAGTGGAATCTGTTAAGTGTGTACAAGAAAATTTTCTTATTTAGTATATGGATGTATCTACTGGACAAGGAGCAAAACTTGACATTCTATTGGGAAATAGAATAGGCAGGGCATGTTACTGAGATGTCAGTGGAGGAGCACTTTGGGGCCAGCGACCATCATTCTATTCATTTTAAAATAGTGATGGAAAAGGATTGACCAGATCTAAAAGTTAAAATCCTAAATTTGAAGAGGTTCAATTTTGATGGTATGAGGCAAGAACATTCAAACGTTAATGGGGATGGTGTGGATATTCACAAGTGGCTGGAAAGTGGGAAGCCTTCAAAAATGAGATAGCAAGAGTCTAGCGATAGTATGTTCCTGATAGTGTTGAAAAATGTGGTGCTGGAAAAACACAGCAAGCCAGGCAGCATCCAAGAAGCAGGAGAATTGACGTTTCGGGCATAAGCCCTTCCTGAGCATCTGCAGTCCTCACTTTCTCCGGTTCCTGATAGTGTAAAGGGCAAGGTTGGTAGGTGTAGGGAATGCCAGATGACTAGAGAAATTGAGGCTCTGATCAAGAAAAGAAAGGAAGCATGTGTCAGGTATAGACAGGAGGGATCGAGTAACTTCCTACAAGATCATGAAGGCAGGAGGGCAAAAAGGGGACATGAGATAGCTTTGGCAAGTAGGGTTAAGGGGAGTTTGATGAGATTCTACAGTGACATTAAGGACAAAAGAGTAACTAGGGAGAGAGGAGAGCCCCGAAAGATCAGCAAGGCCGCTTGTGTGTGGAACTGCATGAGATGGGTGAGACATTAAATGAGTATCACACATCAGTGATTATGGTGGAGAAGGATAAGGAAGCTAGTGAACTTGGCAAAATAATTGTGATAGCTTAAATATTGTCCATTTTACAGAGCTGGAGGTGCTGGATGTCTTAAAATGCATAAAGATGGATTAATCCCTGGGACCTGATCAGATGTACCCTAGAACCTTGTGGGCCTTGTGGGAAGCTAGGGAAGTGATTTTTGGGCCCCTTACATAGATATTTGTACCATCAATAGCCGCATGTGAGGTGCCAGAAGACTGGAGGTTGGCTAATGTGGTACCATTATTTAAGAAAGGTGATAAAGAAAACCTGAGGAACTGTAAACTGGTTAGTCTGACTTCAGTGGTGGTAAGTTCTTAGAATGGGTTCTGAGGGACAGGATTTACATGTATTTTGGAAAGGCAAGGACTCATCAGGGATATTCAACATGACTGTGGGTGTGGGAAATCGTATGTCACTACTTTAGAGTCACGGAGATGTACATCATGGAAACAGACCCTTCGGTCCAACTTGTCCATGCTGACCAGATGTCCTAAATTAATCCACTCCCATTTTCCAGCACTAGGCCCATATGCCTTTAAACCCTTCCCCATCCAGATGCCTTTCAATGTTGTAATTGTATCAGTTTCCACCACTGCCTCTGGCAGATCATTCCATATCTGCACCACCCTTTGTGTGAAAATGTTGCCCCTTGGGTCCCATTTAAATCTTTCCCCTCACCCTAAATCTATACCCCCTAGTTCTGGACTCCTCCAATCCAGGGAAGAGACTTTGTCTATTTATCCTATCCATGCCCCTCATAATTTTATAAACCTCAATAAGGTCACCCCTCAGCCTCCGACACTCCAGGAAAACAGCCCCAGCCTGTTCAGCCTCTCCCTATAGCTCAAACCCTCCAACCCTGGCAACATCTTTGTAAATTTTTTGAACTCTTTCAAGTTTCACAACATCCTTCCAATAGGAGGGAAACCAGAATTGCACACAATATTCCAAAACTGGCCTAACCAATGTCCCGTACAGCCACAACATGACCT
Source organism: Chiloscyllium punctatum (assembly GCF_047496795.1). Classification (NCBI taxonomy): domain Eukaryota; kingdom Metazoa; phylum Chordata; class Chondrichthyes; order Orectolobiformes; family Hemiscylliidae; genus Chiloscyllium; species Chiloscyllium punctatum. The sequence continues at coordinate 40,198,675 of NC_092779.1, forward strand.
CCCAACTCCTGTACTCAATACTCTGACCAATAAAGGAAAGCATACTAAATGCCTTCTTCACTATCCTATCTACCTGTGACTCCACTTTCAAGGAACAATTAACCAGTAATCTAAGGTCTCTTTGTTCAGCAACGCTGCCCAAGACCTTATCATTAAGTGTATAAGTCCTGCCGTGATTTGCCTTTCCAAAATGCAGCACCTCATATTCATCTAAATTACACACTCCTCAGCCCTTGGCCCACCTGTATTCCTGATGAAGGGCTTTTGCCCGAAACGTCGATTTTCCTGCTCCTCGGATGCTGCCTGAACTGCTGTGCTTTTCCAGCACCAGTCTAATCCAGCATCTGGTTTCTAGCATCTGCAGTCATTGTTTTTACCCATCTGATTAGGATCACATTGTAGTCTGAGGTAGCCTTCTTCACTGTCCACTACACCTCCAATTTTTGGTGTCATCTGCAAACTTACTAACTATACCTCCTATATTCACATCCAAATCATCTATATAAATGACAAAAAACAGTGGACCCAGCAGCGATCCTTGTGGCACACCACTGGACACAGGCCTCCTGTCTGAAAAGCAACCCTCCGCCACCATCCTCTGCCTTCTAACTTCGAGCCAGTTCTATATCCAAATGGCCAGTTCTCCCTGTATTCCATGTGATCTAACCAGTCTACCATGAGGAACCTTGTTGAATGCCTTTCTGAAGACCATATAAGTCACATCCACTGCTCTTCCCTCATCAATCCTCTTTGTTACTTCTTCAAAAAACTCAATCAAGTTAGCAAGACATGATTTCCCACGCACAAAGCCATGCTGATTATCACTAATCAGTCCTCACCTTTCCAAATACATGTACATCCTCTCTCTAAGAATTTCCTCTAACAACTTGCCCACCACTGATATCAGGCTCACCAGTATACAGTTCCCCACCTTTTCCTTACCACCTTTCTTAAATAGTGGCAACACATTAGCCAACTTCCAGTCTTCAGGCAGCTCAATTGTGACTGTCAATGATCCAAATATCTCAGCAAGGGACCTAGCAATCAGTTCCCTAGCTTCCCACAGAGTTCTAGGGTACACCTGATCAGGTTCTGGGAATTTATCCACTTTTATGCATTTCAAGGCATCCAGTACTTTCTCCTCTGTAATATGGACATTTTTCAAAATGTCACCATCTATTTCCCCACATTCTATATCCTCCATGTCCTTCTCCACAGTATAAACTGATGCAAAATACACATTTAGTATCTCTCCTATCTCTTGTAGTTCCACACATAGGCTGCCTTGCTGATCTTTGAGGGGTTCGACTTTCTCCCTAGTCACCCTTTTGCCCTTGGATTTTCCTTAACGCTATTTGCCAAAGGTATCTCATGTTCCTTTTCTCCCTCCTGATTTCCCTCTTAAGTATACTCCTACTAACTTTATGTTCTTCTATGGATTCACTTGCTCTCTGTTGTCTATAACTGACATATGCTTCCTTCTTTTACTTGACCAAAACCTCAATTTATTTACTCATCCAGCTTTCCTTACTCACCTTGCCTTTCACCCTAATGGGAACACACTGTCTATTGACTCTCTTAATCTCACTTTTGATTCAGTTTTTGAATAAGTGATGAAGAAGATTGATGACGGTAGAGCGACTTCAACAAGATGTTCAACAAGGTTCTGGTCGCCTCACTTTAGGAAAGATGTGGAAGCTTTGGAGAGGGTGCAGAGAAGATTTACCAGGATGTTGCCTGGAATGGAGAGTAGGTCGTACGAGGATAGGTTGAGAGTTCTCGGCCTTTTCTCGTTGGAACGGCGAAGGATGAGGGGTGACTTGATAGAGGTTTATAAGATGATCAGAGGAATAGATAGAGTAGACAGTTAGAAACTTTTTCCCCGGGTACAACAGAGTGTTACAAGGGGACATAAATTTAAGGTGAAGGGTGGAAGGTATAGGGGAGATGTCAGGGGTGGGTTCTTTACCCAGAGAGTGGTGGGGGCATGGAATGCGCTGCCCGTGGGAGTGGTAGAGTCAGAATCATTGGCGACCTTTAAGCGGCATTTGGATAGGTACATGGATGGGTGCTTAATCTAGGTTAGAAGTTCGGCACAACATCGTGGGCCGAAGGGCCTGTTCTGTGCTGTATTGTTCTATGTTCTATGTTCTAAGGTTCCATATGACAAGGTTAGATCCCATGGGAATGCAGGGAGAACTAGCCAGTTAGATAAAAAATTGGCTCAACAGGAGGAAACTGAGGGTGGCAGTAGAGAGTTGCTTTTCAGACTGGAAGCCTGTAACCAGCTGCAAGAATTGAGGCTGGGTGCACAGGTTTTTATTTGTCATTTTATATAAATGATTTGGATGTGAATATAGGAGTTATGGTTAATAAGTTTATAGATGACGCCAAAATTGGTGGTGTAGTGGACAGCGAAGCAGGTTACCTCATAGTACAATGGAACCTTGATCAGATGGACAAATAGCTGAAAATAGAACATAGAACATAGAAGAATACAGCGCAGTACAGGCCCTTCGGCCCTCGATGTTGCGCCGATCAAAGCCCACCTAACCTACACTAACCCACTATCCTCCATATACCTATCCAATGCCCGCTTAAATACCCATAAAGAGGGAGAGTCCACCACTGCTACTGGCAGGGCATTCCATGAACTTACGACTCGCTGAGTGAAGAACCTACCCCTAACATCAGTCCTATATCTGCCCCCCCTTAATTTAAAGCTATGCCCCCTTGTAATAGCTGACTCCATACGTGGAAAAAGGTTCTCACTGTCAACCCTATCTAACCCCTAATCATCTTGTACACCTCTATCAAATCACCCCTAAACCTTCTTTTCTCCAATGAAAACAACCCCAAGTGCCTCAGCCTTTCCTCAAAGGATCTTCCTACCATACCAGGCAACATCCTGGTAAACTTCCTCTGCACCCGTTCCAGTGCCTCCACATCCTTCCTATAGTATGGCGACCAAAACTGCACACAATATTCCAGATGCGGCCGCACCAGAGTCTTATACAACTGCAGCATGACCTCAGGACTCCGGAACTCAATTCCTCTACCAATAAAAGCCAGTACGCCATATGCCTTCTTCACTGCACTATTTACCTGGGTGGCAACTTTCAGAGATCTGTGTACATGGACACCAAGATCCCTCTGCTCTTCCACACTACCAAGTAGTCTACCATTAGCCCAGTAATCCATCTTTTTATTACTCTTACCAAAGTGAATCACTTCACACTTAGCTACATTGAACTCCATTTGCCACCTTTCTGCCCAGCTCTGCAGCTTCTCTATATCCCGCTGTAACCTGCCATATCCTTCCTCACTGTCTACAACTCCTCCGACTTTCGTATCATCCGCAAACTTGCTCACCCAACCTTCTAACCCTTCCTCCAGGTCATTTATAAAAATGACAAACAGCAATGGTCCCAAAACAGATCCTTGCGGAACACCGCTAGTGACGGCACTCCAAGATGAACCTTTGCCATCAACTACTACCCTCTGTCTTCTTCCAGAGAGCCAATTCCTAATCCAAACCTCCAACTCACCCTCAATGCCATATCTCTGTATTTTCTGCAGTAGCCTACCATGGGGGACCTTATCAAACGTCTTACTAAAATCCATATATACCACATCTACCGCTTTCCCCTCATCTACCTCCTTAGTCACCTTCTCAAAGAATTCAATAAGGTTTGTGAGGCACGACCTGCCCTTCACAAAACCATGCTGACTATCCTTGATCACATCATTCTTATCCAGATGTGCATAAATCCTATCCCTTACAATTCTCTCTAAGACTTTGCCCACAACAGAAGTGAGACTCACTGGCCTATAGTTACTAGGATTATCCCTGCTCCCCTTCTTGAACAAGGGAACCACGTTTGCTAGCCTCCAGTCCTCTGGCACTACTCCTGTAGACAAAGAGGACACAAAAATCAAGGCCAATGGCTCTGCAATCTCCTCCCTTGCTTCCCAGAGAATCCTAGGATAAATGCCATCAGGCCCAGGGGACTTATCTATTTTCACCCTTGCCAGAATTTCCAACACCTCTTCTCTACATATCTCAAAGCCATCCATTCTACTTAATTGTGACTCAGTATTCATATCGACAACAATGTCCTGTTCCTGAGTGAATACTGACGAAAAGTATTCATTCAGCGCCTCCCCAATCTCTTCAGCCTCCACACGCAACTTCCCATTACTATCCTTGATTGGACCTATTCCTTCCCTAGTCATTCTTTTATTCCTAACATACCTATAGAAAGCCTTAGGGTTTTCCCTAATCCTACCAACTAAGGACCTTTCATGTCCCCTCCTTGCTGCTCTTAGCTCTCTCTTCAGGTCCTTCCGGGCTACCTTATAACTCTCAATCGCCCCTATTGAACCTTCACGCCTCATCTTTACAAAGGCCGCCCTCTTCCATTTAACAAGGGATTCCAACTCCTTATTAAACCACGGCTCCCTCACACGACCCTTTCCTCCCTGCCTGATAGGTACGTACTTATCAAGGACACTCAATAGTTACTCCTTGAACAAGTTCCACATATCAATTACGCTCTTGCCTTGGAATCTACTTTTCCAGTCCACACATCCTAAGTCATGCCTCAACGCATCATAATTTCCCTGCCCCTAGCTATAACTCTTGCCCTGTAGTACACACTTATCCCTCTCCATCACTAGAGTAAAAATCACCGAATTGTGGTCACTGTCCCCAAAGTGCTCACCTACCTCTAGTTCTAATACCTGGCCTGTGTTGCTGGAAAAGCGCAGCAGGTCAGGCAGCATCCAAGGAACAGGAGAATCGACGTTTCGGGCATCAGCCCTTCTTCAGATGGACACATAGGCCAAGGAGTGGCAGATGGAGTTTAATTTAGATGAATGTGAGGTGCTGCATTTTGGAAAGGCCAATCAAGGCAGGACTTATACACTAATGGTAAGCTCCTGGGAAGTGTTGCTGAACAAGAGGCTATGGGGTGCTGATTCATAGTTCCTTGAAAGTGGAGTCATGGGTGGACAGTGTAGTGAAGAAGGTGTTTGGTATGCTTGCTTTAGTTGGTAAGAGCATTGAGTATGGAGGTTGGGAGGTCATGTTACAGCTGTACGACACGTAGGTTAGGCTACTTTTGGAATGTTACATTCAATTCTGGTCTCCCTGTTATAGGAAAGATGTTGTGAAACTTGAAATGTTCAGAAAAGATTTACAGGGATGCTGCCAGGGTTAGAGGATTTGAGCTATAGGGAGAGGCTGAATAGGCTGGGGCTGTTTTCCCCAGAGTGTCGCGGTGGAGGGGTGACTTTATAGAGGTTTATAAAATCATGAGGGGCATTGATAGGGTGAATAATCAAGGTCTTTTCCCAGGGTAGGGGAGTCCAAAACTATAGGGTGTAGTTTTAAGGTGAAAGATTTTAAAGGGACCTAAGGGGCAATGTTTTCATGCAGAGGGTAGTGTGTATATGGAATGAGCGGCCAGAGCATTTGCCAAGATTTGCTAAACTAGGACAAAGACCAAACAGAACAAAGAGAAGTATATCATAGGAACAGAGCCTTCGGCCCTCCAAGACTGTGCTGATCATCATGCTCTAACTAAACTAAAAAACAAACCTACTGCCCTTATTCAGTCTTATCCCTCTATTCCCTCCCTATTCATGTAGCCATACATATTACTCTTAAATGTTGCCAATTTGCCTGCTTGCACCACCTCTTCGGATATTGTGTTCCAGGGTCCTACCACACTCTGCACAAAAACTTTCCCTTGCACATCTCCCTTAAACTTTACTCCTCTCACCTTGAACCTGTGCCCTATTGTAACTGAAAAAAGCCTCTGACTATTCACCCTATCCATACCTCGCATAATTTTATAAACCTCCATCAGGTCTCCTCTCAGTCACCATCTTTCCAGTGAAAACCATACGAGTGTTTTTAACCTCATTACCAATGCCCTTGAAACTAGGCAACAACCTGGTGAACCTTCTCTACACTTTCTCCAAAGCTTCCACTTTCTTCTGGAAGTGTGACGACCAAAACTACACACAGTACTCCAAATGCGGCATAACAAGGGTGTTATATAGCTGTAACATGGTTTGCTAACTCTTGTACAGTCAGCTGAGTTGAAATAGAACTGTCAGTCATGCACAATTAAGCAATTCCAGTCGAATTTATTTTCTGCGAACACTTCAGCTTTATCGCAGTACAGCCTCACCTTAATAAACTTCAAGGTCACACAGCACTGAGCTGTTCTTCCAACATCTTCATTTCCAACATCTCTTGAGCTATTGGTCTCCCTGTACTGCAGATTTTTTTCTTCCAGCTTCAATATTTTAATTCTGTCTGGATCCCACAATCTGGTCTCTTGACCTCAACCGATCTTTTTATTAAGATCTACTCATCTGATATTTCAATTTCCCACTTTGTCTCTCCACCTGACTTATTTTCCTCTGAGCCTGCTTTACTCAGTGCTCTGTAGCTGTAATGATACATTGCATTCACGTAACACATTGGAATGACTTTGTCTCAATTATTCTTTCTGTTGAAGAAAAACCTGCTGTATTTGAGAATGCTAATTTGATATAGTTTTATCAAAACTGGGTTCACCACAAAATATATATTTGTATTTGATTGGAGTGTCTGGTTTTCCTCCTGTGAGTAACTGAAAATGACTTGAGAAAGATATCCTTGTCCATTTAATAGTTTCATTAATATGTAACAGTCATTTTATTGGGGGAAATTGAACACATTTTGACTTGATAATGCTTTATAATGGTACCTGCCTAAGTGACTAAAAGGATGAGTGTAATTTGATGAATTAAGAACTTCTATTTATATATTGCCTTATACAAAATAAAATACCCTAACGTAAGCCATAGAATCTGCAGCATCTCTCAATTTCAAATTGGGTGCATGGCCAAATTTATGACTGGATCTACTGCATTAATTAAATCTTGAGCTGAAGTAAAAGATTGCTGAAAACATAGAAGTTAGTTGCTTTGGGCACAGCTCCATTTTATATTTAACATTTCCTGTCTTTTGTGCCGGTGTGGGTGTTACCAACATTTCTGGTATAAATGAGAGTCTGCCCTTTCACTTCTTGATTGACTTATGAACCCTTTTTTCCATCTACCTAATATTGCCCAAAATTGTCACTTTCACAATTCATTTGTTGCTGAAATCCTTATTCAGTCCTCTGTGATCCTAATACACTTCTGACTCCTGGTTAATCTTGTAGATTCTAGCCTTTATAAACTTGAGGGCAACTGAAACTCTGCTACCTGCAGGTCCTAACAGAGACCTATCAGCCCTGTGCTTACTGATCTACTCTGGATCCCAGTCAAACAACATCTTGATTTAGAAATCATATCCTTGTTTTCAAATTCCTCTCTTCATGTCTCTCCCAACTCTGTAATCTCCCCTAGCTCCAGAAAACCGTAGGTTATCTGCATCTCCGCTCTGATGCTGATTTTAATTGTTCTACTATTGGTGAAATTATTTTCCCTTCCCTGGGCTCTAAGCTTTATCTAGAACATGACATATTTTTCTCCCTCTATCTCACTTTCGTCCATTTGGAGATTCCTTAAAATATTATTTGATTTTAGGCAATTTATCGAATTTTAGGCAATTCCTCGTGATGGAACTCCCTTTCCAGCAGTATTGTGGTTGTTCCTACCACTGCTTCCGAGAAACTTAGAAATTAGGAACACAAATCGGCTAGTGAGTCCTTTAAGCCTACTCGGCCATTCAGTATGATCATTGCTGATCACCCAATTCAGTGCCTTGTTCCCATTTTCTCGCCATATCCTTTGATCCCTTTGTCTTGAAGATCTACGTCTAATTCAGTGTTGAAAACATTCATTTTTTTCTCCTCACGTTAGTCCTAAACGGCTTACCCAGCCTGAAACCGTGACCCCTGGTTCTGGACTTATGGCTCGTTGCGAACATAGAAAGGTAGGGAGGCATTTACCCTCTCTCGTCCTAAATGGTTACGAGTTTTTAATAGCTGATTTTGTGTTCCAATTTTCCCCCCCAATGTATTCGGTTGGTTTCAGTAACGACGGTTTGAAATACAATGATATGAAGAAAAGTCGTTTGTCTGCGTGAAAAACGAGATAAACCACACACCATTTTCGCTAGTTTAGCCCTTCTGTAAATATAATATTTATCAAAAGGTTTAAATATTCTCTGGACATAGAGACTTGAAAGTGAACATGAATCAAATGAAACAAAAAAAAACAATGCCAACATTATGAATTCGATAATCTGTTACTTTGAACTTTTGACGGTGATGGATTTTGCTTCTTCCGCGAATAATTTCAGCGCTTCTTTGATCGGAATCCCAACCCAGTTAGCTTGCAGCATACACCTCTTTCACTGATTAATATCGTACGCACGATGCTCAATGTTTTAATGTTCAAATTGCCCAATATTTTCCATTTTTAAAGCGATTAACATTTGGAAATGCCGACCCCTGTAATGTTTTTGGTTACATAAAAAAGCTCGATCATTCTCAGGTTTACTTATACATCTTGAAATCATCTTAGTTCAGGTCGATTCATATTAACTATTCAAAGTTTTCTAAAAGTATATAATTCAATGAAACGCAAGAGTAGGAACCTGGATATTTCCTACCTTGAGATCCTGGGTCGAATCATTTTATTTCCTCCCTACCTTTCTATGTCAGTCCCATTGTATTTAGCTTACCGGGAAACGATCTATGTGCTGTGCATCCTGATATTTATCGTTACGATGTAGTATTGCCTCAGTGCTCAAACTTGTTAGAAAGGTAGTCTGACAACACTATTCCTCCGGGTAGTCCGGTTCAGGCATTGAATTTTGTTTTCTGTCTCCCTGAACTTGTCAAAATTTAAGCTAATATTGCGTTCCTTCGTAACAAACATAGGCAGAAATTGTTGGAGGAACTCAGCTGGTCTGACAGCACGTGTGGAGAGAGAAACAGTTAATGTTTAGACTTCTGAAGAAGGATCACTAGATTCGAAAGGTTAACTGTTTTACCCACAGATGCTTCTAGAGCTGCTGATACTCTCCAGTAATGTCTGTGTTTATTTGTTCCAGGTCTCTAGTACCAGCCGCTCTTTGTTTTATTCTGTTGCATTCGTCTGTTTTTTTCCCCCCAGAAGTTTCAGTTTATCTTTATGGTCCATGAACCGCGTTGATCTGCTAGATCTCGGTTACAGTGACAAACCATTTTAGTGTTACTATAGAAACTGAACACGTTCAAAAGCTCGATTGAAATATCAGAATCGTCAAGTCACTGAGGACCAGTAACTTTGCTTCGTGTTCCTAAAGCAATGGCTTCCTTTCCCGGTAATCGACACCAATTGCGGTTATACCTCAGTAAATATAACGGAGAAGCGGATGTAACATTTCAAGGTAGGGTTTGGTGCTACCACATCTTTAATATTACGTTGGGATATTTTGTTAAGAGAATTTTATAATTGGGCAATTGTTCTGCAGAGTATATCCGAGTTCCTGCCTATATCCCCATACTTAAAAAATGTAATTGCAGATATATCTTATGAGGATCTCAATTACCCAGATTTTTTAAAATGTTGTTTTACGTCTTTTCGGCACAGCTCCAATTATGTTAAGTCCGTAATTAGCCACGGGAGAGTTTGGGGATAAACGTTAGTAAAATGTCGGGCCCAACTCTCCAACACTGAGGTCAATGTGGGTCACATATTCGGCGGGGGACGGGCAGCGTAATTCTTCGAAACTAAAACAAAAAAAACTATGGATATTGGAAATCTGAAACAGAAACTACTGGCGAAACTTACAGGTATTGCAGCCTCTATGGGGGAAACTGGATCCAGTAACCTTTCAAAACAGCATAACTCTTCCCCATGATATTCAAATTCCCGGGGTAAGTACGGTGCAATGTGTGAGAATTCGGATTCCGTCTAATACACAATTGCGGTCCATGTCTCAATGTGCACTTCTCTTGCGGTAGGAAGGTTCGGAATAATAACCCCGTTTTGACATATAACTGATCATATCGGCGATGAGTGCCCTTAATGTATTTCCGTCTTTTCCGTGTCGAGAATACAATCTGAAACAAGACGTTATTCCCACTGGATCACACAAAAATTGGTTCCCAATGTTACAACAAAACTAAATTACGAAAGAACCAAAGAGCTGTTATTGGAATCTCTCGATTTTAGGGAAAGCATCCAAAGCGAGATTCCTGTAAAGTTTGGGCTCCGGAAGGTGGCAGCTTTGAGTGAAGTCCCATCCAAAAGAAACATCCGATCCAACTCTCCCCAACTCCCCCAGTCCCGAACCCTCGATGATAGCTGCGTCCCTCTAATTCAGGCTTCCTGCGGATGTTTAAATATAATCGCTTCATCTCTGATGCCTTCAGCTGCTCGGCCCTAACCTCCGTAACTACCTACAGGTTTCTGAGCCCCTACCTCGCATTCCTCATTTTAACTAATCTCTTTGACCAATCCTCCGGTCATCGATGTTACTATGTGCCATACTTAGCGAAGTAAAGTCTTTTTTTTCCTAAATCGATCACCTGTTTTAAAAATATTGAAGTAACGCCAACAATCTTCAATGAAGCAGTAACTCTAAGCTAACAATTGCCAGCTTTTATATTGCATAGATCACTGAGCTAATGTGCCCGCTAACCTTGGTCAGTGGTCATGTTCAATCCTGTACATCAATACATTCTGGGTTGAAGTTCCACTCCAGAGATTTGATTCTAGAGTATACCGCTGGGGGCGTGCAATGTTGTAGTCTACCAGACAAAATGTTAAAGTCATGTCCTGTCTGCTGCATTATGTGAACACAGAAAATTGAATAACTCTCAAAAAAGAGCTGGAGAGTTTATTCAGGTGTCCTAGTCAATATCAGTAAAACATATTAAGTGTGTTAAACTCAATGCAGTATATAAAATCAGCATGTGTTTCCTTACATTAAAGGAGTGGCTTGCATTTAAAAAAGGCTGCAGAGGGTAAGAGTGATCATTGCAGCATAAAGTTTAGATTAGTAATGGAGAAGAGGAAGGGAAAATCTAAACCAGAATTTATAATTGAACGAGATAAGAGGGGATCTTAGATTAAAACAGAATCAAAGGTTGAGAGGGGGTTTAAAAAAAAGTTCTAATAGAACAATGGATGATCTTGAAAGAAGAGGTTTCAGGTGCAAAGTGTAATGTTCCAGCAAGGGTAGAAAGCCAGGGATTCAAAGCCATAGAATTAGTAAGCAGAAAGAAGGGGAATATGATGCATGTCAGGTGAACTGTTCAAGCAATAATCAGGGTCAAATACATAAAACTGATGAGGGCACTGAGGAGAAAAACACGACTGATTAAAAAACAATGTGGGAATATGATGGCAGTCACCTTCAAAGGGGAGCCAAAAGTTTTATATTAACATTCAAATTGCAAGTAATAGGGAGCCAATTAAGGGCAAATAGGGAGGCACAGGGCAAGGTTAGAATTTTTGATGAGTAATTTCCATTGGTACTTATTAAGAATGAAAAGCAGAGACACTCGAGGTACTGAATGGGATGAAAAAAATTGGAAGGATTTAGTGGAAAGTTTATTATGTTTAAAGTAGATAAGTCATCTGGTCCAGATGGCTGGCATTTGAGGGCGAAGGTGCTAAATGAAGAGGAAGTAAGGCTTCCAATATTCCCTAGATTTTGAAGAAATACCATAGAAAGAGGCAAATGTGTATCCTTAGCCAAGATACAGTAAAACACAATTTCTAATAATTACTGGCTGGTCAGGTTAAAATCTATCATCCACAAGTGCTTACATAAGATAAAGGAGCAGGAGTAAACCATTCAGCCCTTTGAGCCCACTCAAACCATTCAATCAAATCATAGATAATCCTCTACTTTAACACAAGTTTCCTGTACAATCCTTGTATCTCTTGATGTTTTTAACATGTCTATCAATCTCAGTTTTGATTATGTTCAATACCTCATGGCACAGTGGTACAGTGGTTAGCACTGCTGCCTCACAGCGCCAGAGACCTAGGTTCCATTCCTGCCTCAGATGACTCTCTGGGTGGAGTTTCTGTGTTGGTTTCCTCCAGGTGTCCGGTTTCCTCGCACAATCCAACAATGTGCAGGTTAGGTGAATTGGCCATGCTAAATTGCCTGTAATGTTAGGTGTAGGGGAATGGGTCTGTTTGGGTTGTGGGTCGGTGTGGACTTGTTGGGCCGAAGGGCCTGTTTCCACACTGTAGGTAATCTAAACCTCCCCCTCCACATCCTTCTAGGTCAGGGAGATTCAAAGATAGGGCAGAAGAATTCAAAGATAGAAACTATAACCAAGAAATAAATCTGCAAGTATTTGGAGTCTTGAGTTAATTAAGGACAGTCAGCATAGAATTGTGAAAGGTTTATTTGTACTTTTTTAAATACTAAGCTAAGAAGAATCATGAATTATGAGGCGATGCTGAGAGACTTCAGAGGAAAGTTGACAAGTCAGCCAAATAGACAGACAACTGGCAGATTAATTTCAATGTACAGAAATATGAGGTAATGCATTTTGATAGAAGAAACACAGAGACAATATAGATTCAGTCTTTGAGGATAATGTTAGAGCAGAGGGATCTCGATGCTCACATGCATGATTATCTGAAGGTGGTCAGGCAGTTGTTAAGCTGGCTTGTAGAATCCTTCGGTTTATAAATAGAGGCATAGAGTATAAAACAAGAAAATGATCCTACTCCTTTATAAATCACTGGTGAGACCACATGATAGCAATAAATTAGAATAATGGGACTGAAAGGATGCTTTACAAAGAGCTGACATGTGTTTGATGAGATGAATGACCTCCTTTTGTGTTGTAATACTCTATGACTCTATAAGTCATTAGGGATGAATAGGAAAAGTAGTGTAAAAATTTGATTGTGTTCGTTTTGGCATTCTATTCATTTCCTGAATTTCAATTTATCTCCATGTGGTGCAAATCAATATTTACGATCAAGTATGGCCAAGGATCAAAATGTATTACCGAGGTATACATTTTATGTATACATTAAGATAATCCCTTCCTGAAGTTTATAAATAACTTTTTCAATTTCTAGGTATTAATTCAGGGCCATTTGTAAGGTATTAAAGCAAAATACTGCAGATGTTGAAAATCTGGAACAAATACATAAAATGCTAGATTCAAAACATTAACTCTGTTTCTCTCTCCACAGATGCTTTCAGATCTACTGAGTTTCTTGAGCATTTCTGTGTTTATTTCATATAAATGGTGTTGTCTCTTAGTTCAAACTTAGATGATATATTCTCCCAGTTATAGTAAAGACTCATGGTGTTTCAACAATGTCATTTCATTGGAAAACATTAGGATTGTAGTCTAAGTTTGAACACTTTCTGCTATCTTATTCTGGAGAAAATTAAATTTGCTCTCGGATAATTTATCTCTTGTAACGGGGCAAATCAAGCAGCATCTGTGGAAATAGAAGTACTTCTCTGAATATACATTAAGGATAATGAATACAAATTTCAGTGTCCTTTCTTTTGATTCCATAAGAATGTTTAAAAAATTATTTCATATAACATATGTGATGTGAGGCACCAATTCTTTTCAATGGTTATTATACGTTTGGAGTGATATCCAAATCTTGATTGCACTTGTGGCAAGTGGCACAGTCAGGTTCCAGAATGCAGTACAATTCATGGTCCATTATGAAACAGAGTTTAGAGATTGTTAAGTCTTAGACTGGATCAGTTAAGCTTTGGACAACCATTGTACTGAGTGTTGAAATGTTATAAGAGCATACAGAACTGCAGACTCTCTGTTATGATATAACAAAAGGAATACAGATACAAGGAACATAGAGTGCCCTGAACAGATTTCTGCATATCCATGGGAGCAGTCAGTAACATTCAGTAAACAGTGCTTTTCACTGGTGGAGTTGCATATCCAAATATTTAGATGACCTCAAAGGCTGGTAGAATAAAACTCCAGAAGCTGATTAACCTAATCTGTGTACTGAAATATGTCATATTTGAAACATGCTACTAAGTGATCATTATAATCATTTGACATTCACAAAATAATTTGTTAATTAAGTCAAGATGTTCTGCAAGGTTTCTCAAAATTCATGTCTCCTCATTGCAGGGAGAATGCATGACTTCAGCATTCAAATTTAAATGATATATAAATGAGCATTCAATCAAAAATACAATGCATGTTGTTCAAATTTAAACATACTTGGAATCATAGAATCCCTAAAATGTGGTAAGAGGTGATTCAGCCCGTCAAGTCTGCACCAACCCTCCAAAGAGCATCCCACCCAGACCCAGTCCCCTCTTTCTCCCCATAACACCACATTTACCACAGCTACCTACCCTGCACATCACTGGACACTATGGACACCTAACCTACACATATTTGGACAGTGGGAGGAAACTAGAGCACTCTGAGGAAACTCACATAGACATGGGGAGAATGTGTAAACTCCACATAGACAGTCACCCAAGCCTGGAATCAAATCCAGGTCCTCAATGCTGTGAAGTAGCAGTGCTAACCACTGAGCCATCATGCCACCCCAATTTGACTGAGATTTACAGTCAGCAATTTAGCATTAGTTTTGTTCATATTGGAGTTCAGACCACTAAACTTAGAAGATGAAATTCTTTGTTTCAAACATGCAGATGCATGCAGTTCCATTTTACTGCATTGTGACTTGTTAATAAATGCCTATGTTTCTAAGTCTCTAGGATAAATATTTTGATCTGTGCATGCTTTAAAGATTATGTTGGAGCATGTTTTGAAAAGTAACTTATCTCAATGTTCAGATTAGACTGATAATCTGCTGAACCAGAGGAGGAGGGCAGGAGATACAGAAATTGGGGGAGAGGTAGAAACCAAGGCAAATATGACTAAGAACAGGAACAAACATGGAAATGCTGCTGGAAAGGGCAGGGGAGGTGGTCTCAAATGCATGTGTTTCAATGCAAGAGCCATGATAGGCAAGATTGGTAACTTAAGAGCTTTGGTTACGACTTGGAACTGTGACATTATTGCAATCATGGAGACTTGGCTGAAAGAGGGACAGGACTGGGAGCTGAATGTCTCAGAATTTAGATGTTTCAGATGTGATAGAAGGGAATGGAAAAGCAGTGGAGGGGTTGCATTATTGGGAAAGGTGCATCACATAACTCTACCCAGGGAAGATGCATCAGAGAACTCGAACACTGAGGCAGTATGGGTGAAACTCAAGAATGGGAAAGGTCAAATCACAATGCTGGGGGTACACTACAATAGCCAGCAGGAGAGAGAGGAGAGAATATGTAGACATACTTTGGAACAAGGTAAAATTAACAGCATTGTTGTGGTGAGTGATTTTAACTTCCCCTATATTGCTTGGGATTCACTTGTGCTCAGGGCTTGGATGGGGCAGAATTTGAAAGGACCTTTCAGGCAGCTTTCTTGACACAGGGTTATATTGGACCTGGTTTTGTGAAATGGGTCCATTCATGTAAGTGAATTTTCAGTAGGGAGCATTTTGGGAGTACTGATCATAATGAGTAAGATACTCATGGATAGGGATAAAAGCAGTCCTCGGGTGAAGGTGTTAAATTAGGGGAAGATGAGCTGCAACAATGTAAGGCAGGAACTGGAGAATGTTGACCAGAGGTGGCTGCTTGAGGGTAGAACCACATTGGCTATGTGGGAATATTTCAGATGGCAGATGAGAAGAGTTCAGGGGCTGCACATTCCTGCGAGAATGTAGACTAGGTATGGCAAGTTATGCGAACCTTGGATGACCAGGCATGTTATTAGATTTATAGAAATACAAAAGGAAGCATAAATCTAGGAGGATGGGAACTGAGGAAGCCCTATAAGTATATGAAAGAACTTAAACAAGGAATTAGAAGGGTATAAGGGGTCATGAAAAGTCATTGACAAATAGGATTGAGGAGAATAGATAAAACAAATAGATAAAACAAGAGGTAGCTGTGGAAAGAGTGGGAGGAATTTATGTGTGGAGCCAGAAGAGGTAGGTAAGGTCCTAAATGAATACTTTGTGCTGGTATTCACCAAAGAGAAAGAATTGATGGAGGATGATCTCAGGGAAAAAATGTTGAATTTCTCAACCAAGTTGCTATTAAAAAGGAAGAGGTGTTGAGTATCTTAAAAATTATTAAGGTAAAAAACTCCATGGGTCCTGATGGGAGGCAAGAGAATATATTACTGGAGCACTGATAGATATCTTTTTGTCTTCATTGGCTACAGGTAAGGTCCCATAGGACTGGAGAATAGCCAATGTGGTTCCATTGTTTAAGAAGGGTAGCAGGAATAATCCAGGAAAATGCAGGCCTGTTAGCTTCACATCGGTGATAGAGAACCTGTTGGAGAAGATTCTCAGGGACAAGATCTACATGAATGTTGAAGCAAATGGACATATTAGTGGAAGACAACATGATTTTGTGTGTGGAAGGTCATGCCTCACTAATTTGATTGAGGGGGTGACACAGATGATTGGTGAGGGAAAAGCAGTTGATGTTGTCTATATGGATATTATTAAAATCATTGACAAGGTCCCTCATGACAGACTGGTACAAAAGGTGAAGTCACATGGTATCAGGGTTGAGCTGACAAGATGGATAAAGAACTGGTTTAGTCATAGGAGACAGAGGATGGTGGTGGACGGATGATTTTTGGAATGGAAGACTGTGACTATTGGTGTTCCACAGGAATCAGTGCCGAGGCCTCTGCTGTTCACAGTCTACATAAATGATTTGCGGGAAAATGCAACTGGTATGATTATTAAGTTTGTTGATCCCACAAAGATTGCTGGAGTTGCGGATAATGAGGAGGATTGTCAGAGAATACAGCAGGATACAGATCAGCTGGAGGCATGGGTAGAAAATGGCAGATGGAGTTTAATTGGGACAAATGTGAGGTGATGCATCTTTGAGGATTAAGTACAGATGGAAATTATACAGTGAATGACAGAGCCCTTAGGAGTATTGCTATGCAGAAGGATCTGGGTGTGCAGGCTAATCACTGAAGGTGGCAGTACAGATAGATAAGTAAGTAAAAAAGGACAATTACATCATTGCCTTCATTGGAAGGGGTGTTGAGTATGAGGATAAGCAAATTATGCTGCAGCTTTAAAGAACTTTAATTAGGCCACACTTGAATATTGCACACAGTTCTGGTCACCACAGTATCAGAAGTTAATGGATACTTTGGAGAGATAACAGAAAAGTTTTACCAGAGTGCTGCCTGGTATGGGGGATTCTAGCTATGAAGAAAGGCTGGATAGACTGGGTTTGTTTTCACTGGGACACAGGAGGTTGAGGGGCAACCTGATAGAAGTTTATAAGATTGTGAATGGCATGGATAGAGTGGCAAGTATAAGGGTTTTCCCCAGACTGGAGGGGACAATTACTAGGGGACACAGGCTCAAGGTGCAGGGAGATGTTTGAAAGAGATGCGTGAGGCAAATTTTTCACTCCAAAATAGTGAGTCCATGGAACGTGCTGCCAGAGGAGGTGATGGCTGCAGACACAATAGCAGCATTTAAGAATCAACTGGAATAATACATGAATAAGAAGGGAATAGAGGGATAAGGATCCTGTACATGAACATGGTTTAATATGGAAGGGCAAAGTGTGTTGGTGCAGGCTTAGAGAATTGAAGGGTCTGTTCCTATGCAGTATTGTTCTTTGGTCTTTGCTGAAGTTTTATTCTCACAGTTGTAAACTCTTCAATGTATTATATTATTACTAGTGTGATTTGGAAAGATGCATACAAAACATGTTGCTCATAATTTCCTTTCATTTAAAATAACAGAGCAATGAGGTTTAAAATACATGATGTTAGCAAAAATATTATACACAAATCTTTAATTAATCTTAGCTACCTCCGTTTTTTTTGTCGAAAATTCCAAATATTTGAAAATTTATATGTTTGCCAGTTGCTTTCATTGTACTGATATTAATCTATCTCAGTGAGGAAACATTTTGAATTACTTTGGATAATTTCAACAATTCGACTTTGTGCTGTTTATTATCATCGTCACCTGCAAACAATTTACAGCTCTGTTTTGGCACCAGAATCCTAAATTATTTTGAACAAAAGATATGACAATTAACTAATTGATGTGACTCAATACTTTATGTTAAAGCTTAAATACAGAACGAAATATATTTTTTCAATATAATTTTGAAAGCGTTGAATGGAATTCTTATGCTTCCTTGCTCATGTCACCAGTTAACGATTTTGCCGCCATAGGACAATCCCATAATTGAAGTCTTTAAACATTTCACGTTCGGTAAATTTTGTTTTCCTCTTATCCTATTCTTTTGATGCGATACCGCTGCGAAAGCGATGTGCCTAAATTTGTATTTTTAGAAGTGCTTATTTACGTTTGTAACTGCGCGGTTTGGAACTGCCTTCACCTACCTCTTCGGTAACTGCAATAAGATCTGAAAGGCTTATCGCTTTCTCCTTTCTTCGACGAATTTGATTGTTCCAGAATTTAAAATACTTGGAAATATTAGCTCATCGATTTACAAGAAATCGTTAATAATTCAGGATGCTGTAGAACAGCGCGATGCCAATTTATTTTTTCAAGATGGGTTTATTTATAACATCTACTTGGATTTGAGCAGGGTGGCAGTTTACTGTACATAAAATTTAGATTATTTCCTTGAAGGATTTTTTTTCTCTGTTTCAAGACGACTTCCTTGTTTTGCTATTGTTTCGTCAAATTGAATCGATGCTATTTAACTGATGAGACGAAGACCAAAGACGATGTTTCCCAACCTAGTGTACTCCCCAATTAGAGTCAGGCTGGAATCCTGAAGAGCTTGGATGTTTGTGGTATTTGGCAAATGAAAATGTTATGGTTGTATGTTAAGTTTGTGAGCTCGGTTCCATTGTTTGGTTAACTTAGAGAGGATCTTACCTTTCAGGAATTTTTTTTTCCCTCAGTATCCGGGGTACGTTCATATACTTGGTTCTGGTTTAATTTTGGGGTCAGTGTCCGTTTAAATTTCTTGGCCAAAAATATTGTTTTATCCTGGGTTCAACTTTGATCCAATTTGGCGTGAGTACTGGTTAGTATCAATAATGATCAGTATTTTTGAGGCAAATAATTGTTTGTTTTTTACGTCAAATGTGAAGATTCTCTGAAGGAGATCGGCGAGCTGACCAATACAGAAGATAACTCAGATCATGAAATGTTCAGAAGTTAACGCTCTGACTTCTCTTTCCTGGTCACCTTTTCGCGCCAGTAGGGCGTGAGCTTGGGTCGGAGTTGTTCAATGTTCGTGTCGAATGTCTGCAACGATTTCGTGGAATATGATCACCCAATTCAGGACTAACTGCAGAATATTCAATGTTCCTCTAATTCTAACGGGCACATTTTCCTCATTTATTTTAAATAAAACCTCGATATTCTGTTTCAAAAGTAAAATCGCCGTGGTCCTGCCGTTGGGCAAAGACGACTAATGGTGATGTGACCTGAGGGTCACCATGCTTCAGGAAAGGGAAGAGATTAGAGAGGACAGTCCTTTATGGTAACCTCAGCTGGTGGAGGAATCGAACCCACAGTCTATTATAAACCAATTGTTCAGCTAACTGATATAACCGGACGAGCCATGCTATTTAGTGGCTAAAGAAATCGTGAATAGTCCATAGTTTCATTTAGATATGCAGACTACCTCATAAATGTTCTGCCAAACTCAAGTGTAGGAACAAGTTTGGCTACTGCGTCAGAACAGGTTTACTGATTCATAAACTGAAAAATCTGAGGTTTACACAAAACAATTAGACAACGGGTTTGCTTATTTCTCTGTTTGATCCATTACACTCGGAAAGGTTCCTACAGTAATCAGACAAAGTGAAGCAGTGTTTAGCAATGTTGTTATGTAAATAAGGGAAAGGGCAAAACACCCTTTACTTTCAAAATGCACAACGTTCTGTGCATGAGGAATGTTTTCCACCTCATCTCCACTTGACCCTGTTTGATGTTATTTAAATATTCTAATTAGTACATACTGATTTTTCAAGTACTAGTTCCCAGTTAACAAACAACTTGCAGAAATTTAATTGATTCTATTTTTCAATTGTGCGGTTTTAAATAAAAATCGATATCTATCTAACCTTTTAAAGGAGAAGTTTAACTGTGGAAATAATCCAATTTCTCGCCATTTTAGTTTGTAACAATCTGTATCTTGCATCGTATCCATATCAATGAACTCAGATTTACAAGAAACAAAAATACCACAAGCACGCGATGACTAAGACGTACAGTGTCATCTCCAGTTCAAAATAACCTATAAAATAATCTGAAACGCCCCAACAATCAATTATATACCTCACATTACACTTTGGTCTACTGTGAAATGAACGGACATTCATTTTCATTGGTACTTTCATAATGTTTAAACATTTATCTAAAATTCACCGTATATTCTATCCATATCATGACATCTGTGTAGAGTCCACGTCAGACAGACCGTTTGGAAGGGCATGGTGACTTCCGTGCTATTAATGCTTTACTTTGGCTGTTAAGGAATAAATAATCGTATCGTATCAGAATTCCAGTAAGTTACAAATGTTTTTACATTGCCACTTCAAGATCCCTGCTAATTCTGTTTTGATGTGGGATCTAACCTTGAATTTGTGGTTAATTCCTGCTCGCTTTGCGGCTGATTATGTCTCTATAGACTGCAGTGTTTGAGACACTCGCAGGCAGGCGGGCCTTGTGTGACTGACTGAATGTCTACGTGTAGATTAGAACAGGCTATTTTCGCAGGTCACCAGCACGGTTCACCTGACATGAAAGCTAGTGCTGGTGTTCAACTCCTACCCAACCGTGTCAAAAAGAGCGTGTATCCTGTATCAGCGCGAGGTTCTAGTGACTGTTCACAACGTCTTCATTGATCCAAGGTTTCAGATAAAGAACTGCACAGCGGGGTGCGCTACAGCGAAACCCTTCTCCACTCCACACGGCATCAAGTGGGATTCAAATGCCTACGTTTTGCCAATTTCCGTGAACACGAGCACTTCCTGTCAAACTTCTTTTTAAACTTTATTTTCTCATTCCGTGTTTAGTTAGCCACCGTTCATTCCTACCCCCAGGATCTCTGACGATTGCTTCACCCTGCCGTTTATTTTGTGCAGTACACGAACCGGAGTGCGAGTGGAGTCCGAGGCCAGCCCATGTCACCTGCTGTCGTTGAGTGCAGCTGATTCCTGGCCCAGAGAGAGAGAGAAAAAATGTCCAAAGGGAGTCAGTACCAAGATGCCGACTGTGTGTGTTCTTACGGGATGAAAATGAGCTGGGACATTAACGACCCCAAACTACCCCAGGTAACTCTTGTAAAATATTCGTCTTGTAAGAGAACGCGTTCACATGTGGTATTTCTACTTGGATTGGTGGAAGTTAACAGTCAAATATCCTTCCTTAAACGGATCTTGAAATCCCTGAAGTTGGTCGAGGAGAGCAATTTGGAAAACACTTGCTTTTACTCTTTTGTGCTTCTTTTAAAAATATATATAATTGTGCATGTTGTATTCATCTCAAAGGACGTTATTTGAATGTTTTTCAGTTCATTTTCAAAAGTTAAACTGGAAACATTTTGAAATAATTAACTTCTGGGGTAGAGACAGAATCAGACTCGTCCTAAAATTCAGTTCGATCTTTCTAGAGATGAAATAGCTGGAGAAACTCAGCAGGTCTGGGAGCATCTGTGACATTTTCTCGGGTCCAGTGACCCTTCATCAGAAGGTCCAGAGCTGGTGGCTTCCGTCCAACGGTTCCGTTCCTGCGCCTGAATAATGTCCATTTGCTGTTTACTGGCGGGTAATTCAGTTCGTCCCTTTGAACGTGTTCAATAATTCGAAATCTAATGTACTTTAAAAAGAAAGACTATGATTTCGGACTGCATCCGGATGTTCTGAACTGCAACAATTGCAATTTAATAAAACTTGCAATAAATTTTAGACATCCTCTTATAAAACACATGTAAGCCGGTTTTAATTTGATCGTTTAAATTTAGTTTAGAGCGATCGCAGATTGATAAATAAATAGATCTAAAATTGATCAAGTCATGGTCTAAATTTGGTCTAATAAGTGTGCCTGTGGTATGGGGTTCAGAAAAGATCTGTCCACGTTTGCTTTTCTCATATAATATTGTTTCTCTGCTGCCTTCCATCGTTGAAAATAAATCCTTTTTTGTGTCTAACTGGCAGGACATAAAGCAGTTTGATACGTTCCAGGAATGGACAGATGGCTATGTGCGATATATTTACACTGCAGATGATAAAAATGCGCAAAGGCACCTTAGCGGCTGGGCCATGAGGAACACCAACAACCACAACTGCCAGATCCTGAAAAAGTCCTGCCTTGGAGTGGTGATCTGCGCCAGAAACTGCACCTTGCCTAATGGCAGCAAATTACAGCTCAGACCGGCTATCTGTGACAAAGCTCGTCAAAAACAGCAGAGTGAGTAACCCACAATCTGGCGTTGTATATTGTTGGATTAATATAAAATTATTTGTAGGAGAGCTCAAGTTTCTAACAGACTGAACTAGATTTGCATCAGGAAAGGGAATGCCTGCTGGAAAATACTTTTAAAATATTCGTTCAAAGGTTGTGGGCAGCTGGCTAGGTCATCATTTATTGTTCATCCCCTATTTGCCCAAGAGAAGGTGGTGAGCTCACTTCTTGAGCCACTGCTCTCCGTGGGCTTTAGGACCACCCATATTGCTTTTTGGATGAGAGTTCCAGAATTTTGACCAACAGACAATTATGTAAAGGTTTAACCCAGTATGGTGTGTAGCTTAGAAGAGAAAGGTGGCGCTCCCACACATCTGCTGCCTTTGCCCTTCTCGCTAGTAGAATGTTACTCAAATATTCCACTCACCAAAGAGCAATGGGGGCTGTTTGAAAACAAAACAAAGGTTGGTGGGAGGAAGGAAAGCTACAACATCAGAAAGGGATGGAGATAGACTGAAACCGCTAATTAAAAAGAAAACAATTATGCACCAACTTACTAGATGTGGTGCCATAGGATCTTCTAAACTATCTTAATAGGATACATAATGTGAAGGAAATTTCTTTTTCAGAGTTCTCTTTCTCTGTTCTAAAATCGTATCCTCTCAGCAGATGGACTTGGAGTGATTTTTGATTTGGTGGTCAGTTTTATATGCTTTGAGATGTTTCTTCACTTTCTAATCATACTCCTTCCATACCTTGGATTACAGTTGCCCTCAGATAATAACCACAGTGAAATTATTAGCCTCTCCTTAAAACTAAATGAATCAGAAGAAATTTAAGTAATTATTATTCTCCCCTAGACGTAGAGGTGCTAGTGTTGGACTGGGGTGAACAAAGTTAAAAATCACACAACACCAAGTTGACACTATGAGACTGTGATCTTTTGCTATACAGTCTGTGTTTTATAATCCTGCCCCACTATTACCTGATGAAGGAGCAGCACTCTGAAAGCTAGTACTTCCAACTAAACCTGTTGGACTATAACCTGGTGTTGTGTGGTTTTTAACTTTGTCCATCCCAGTCCAAAACCGGCACCTCCACATCAAGGTAATTTGATATCAGCAAATAAGAAACAAGGAATGTATTCTGCAGCAAAATATTAGACTTAGAAATAGAATTAACTTTATTGTCGCATATACTCATGAGTACAGTGAAAAGTTGACAAGTTACCATTTCAGTGCCATCTTAGATACAAAGGTATATCCTAAGAACAGATTCCTGGGGGAAAAGTTAAATAAAGAAATAAAAGGTCTAGCATTACAGATTATAGGAATAAATTAGAAAAATAAAGAAATAAAACATTCAGAAATACAATCGTACCAACCCAGTCCACGCTGGGTCTTACTCCAGACTATGTGATTTTCACTTTGATGCTTGTGAGGCTGGGAGACAACTCTGAAATGATCTTGAGGCCAGAGTCCAGACTGAGGCCACACCAGGCTGCTGAGAGAATGCCACGCTGAGTCACTGAGAGTCTGCAATGCCACGCCGGGCCAAGAGGATGCCACATCAAGCTGAGAGATCACCATGCCGTGTCCAGAGTTTGCCACACTGGGTCCGTGCTGAGGCTGAGAGTTCAAATGCCTTTTAAATGTTGTAACTATTCCTGAATCTGCCTCTTCTTCTGGCAGTTCATTCCATAAATGAACCACCCTCTACGGGTCCTAGTCCATTAATGACCAAACTTTAAAGTTAGGGAATTATTACTCAAAGTTAATAACAGAAATATAAAAAGTAGGTTTCTGTGGAGTACAGGATATCCTGTGGACGTGCTGCTATCTTCTATAATGTGATCTTGCAAGATTGGAGTTACAATGAAATTGCAATGAGTCAAATTTGGATAATCCACAACTCCATTTGCAGTGAAAATGTCAGTTATTCCTACCTGCAAAACAGGAAATCTGATAGTTTGAATTCCACAGTAAGCTGAAGTTCCAGAATAGTAACACTGGATTAGCCAAACTTCTGAATGCTTGTTATATCATTGTGCCAATGGAGTGGAGTTAGGCCTGCTAGGGCACGAACTGCATGCGAGACATCATTCAACATTGAGATTTTTCTGTGCAAGTATCCTGCATATATGGGTATACCTGTGAGAAAGTAAAAGGTACTTTCAATTAGAGTCAAAATAAAATTAATAAAGCCAGTGGACCACCAAAGTGTGAAGTGAAAAGGAGTAGGAGATTCCATCATTGAGTTTGTCAACCATCCTGAAGTACAAGATGAACATCTTGGAACAGTTTGACAAGCAAGAATTCCTGCCATTATGGAAGTCTGAGAACAGCCTGCTATTGAAGAAGTTATGCTGACATGGTTCAAAGGCAGCTGAAGAAGAAAACACTCACAACCTATAGTGATGAAAATGTGGAAAATGGAAGCTGTTTAAACCACACAAGGTTCAAACAGGCTATGACTGCTCAAGATGCTTACAATGAGGAAGAGCAGGTTGATGCCAACTGACCTGATGAAAAGGCTCATTTTGCAACACTGTGTGCTGCACAACAGAACTGATAAATAAAGCAATTCTTCAACCAAAGATCCCGAGGAGCTTGAAGAGTCCAATGAATCCCATCCAGTCACCTGCCTGTTTCACTAGCTGAGCCATAAAGTTGATAGAAATGTTCTAGGATTTTGCAAGCAGCACAAACTCATGAAAAATATTGATGACACGCTGGACTGTATTGCACTCATCCAAGTAAGCTTTGCCAGAACTGATTTGGACATTTTGTAACATCTTTTATTTGTATATGGTACTTTATAAGATATGAACAAATAAAAAACAGACATTTTTATACATTAACTATGTCACTAAGATTTTATTTTTTTACAATGAGCACATTTGTAGGTGAATCAGTTTACACAGGCCTTCCTTGGCTATGTCAAAGCTTTGTATAATGTGACTTTGTTGTCAGCATCTTGTGCCATTTGATTTGGCACAATTTTTACCTGTATACTGTCCTCAGTTTGAGGTCATTGTCCACGAATGATCTCGCATTTTTGAGCTGTAGAGTGGTTAGAAGTTAATAGAGTCAGAGAGTCATAGAGATGTACGGCATGGAAACAAACTGGTACATGCCAACCAGATATCCTAAATTAATCTAGACCCATTTGCTAGCACTTGGTCTATATATCCCTCAAAACCCTTCCTATTCATATACCCATCCAGATGCCTTTTAAATGTTGTCATTGTACCAGTTTCCACCAATTCCTGTGGCAGCTCATTCCATACATATACCACCCTCTATGTGAAAATGTTATCCCTTAGGTCCCCTTTAAATCTTTCCCTTCTCACTCGAAACCTATACCCTGTAGTTCTAGACTCCCGACCCCAGGTAAAATACCTTGTCTATTTACCCTATCCATGCCCCTCATGATTTTATAAACCTCTATAAGGTCACCCCTCAGCCTCCAATGCTCCAGGGAAAACAGCCCCAGACTATTCAACCTCTCCCCATAGTCGAAACCCTTGCATTTTCAACCTTCACAGCATCCTTGTAAATGGAATCCTCCAAGTCCCTGAACAATGTGGGAATTGATGCAAAAGTTGGGAAGAGTGAGTGAGAATGGCAGTGAGGAGCTTCAGAGCATTGAGAACAAAAAATCCAATTTTCCAATCAAGACTTGAACAGTAAGATCATGTTCACACTGGTGAGCAGTGAGTGCCAAGTTGCATGTGTTAGCATGAACTAATATTAACACTGACCCCTGTGGGACCTTACTGGACATAGACATTTAGTTGGAAAGCACCCCTTAACAGTGCCCTCTGCTTCCTGTCACTCATAGATTTTGCAATACAGAAGGAGGCCATTCAACCCACCTTGTATGTGCCAGCACTTGAAAGAGCTACCCACCGAGTCCCATTCTCCAGCTGAACTCTGTAGCCTCTAAATTCATCACTTTCAAATATATATGATTTGGAGATGCTGGTGTTGGACTGGGGTGTACAAAGTTAAAAATCACACAACACCAGGTTATAGTCCAACAGGTTTAATTGGAAGCACACCGAAAGCTAGTGTGCTTCCAATTAAACCTGTTGGACTATAACCTGGTGTTGTGTGATATTTAACTTCAGGTATATATAATATATATCCAACTTTCTTTTGAAACCTCCTTTGGAATCCACCTCCACCACCCTTTCAGACATTGCATTCCAAATCTTATTAACTCCCTGAGTAAAGCAGTTTCTCCTCAGCTCACTATTAGCTCTCTTGCTGACAGTCTTGAAATTGTGACCACTAGTTTCTGACATATTAACTAATGGAAATAGTTAATATCATTCCTTACCCTGTCAAAATTATCATATTTTGAACACCTCAATAAGACCACCTTCTAATCTTCTCTGCTTCAAGGAGAATAGTCAGAATCTCTCGAATCTATGCTTGTATTTAATTTTTTTCATTTCTGGTAACAATTGAGTAAATCTTCTTTGAACTCTCACCAGGGCTTTAACGTCCTCCCTTAAATAAGGTACCCAGAACTAAACAAAATACTCCAAGTGTGGTCTGACCAATGATTTGTAGAGGTGTGGCATCACTTCCTTGCTTTTACATTCTATGCCTCTATTTATAAACCCATAAGCATTTTCAACAACTTTTTTCTACTTACCTGGCCACCTTTAGAGAATGAAATTGAAAAATGTGATGCTGGAAAAACCCAGCAGGCCAGGCAGCATCCGAGGAGCAGGAGAATCGACGTTTTGGGCATAAGCCCATCTTCAGGAATGGCCTGAAGGAGGGCTTATGCCCGAAACGTCGATTCTCCTGCTCCTCGGATGCTGCCTGGCCTGCTGTGTTTTTCCAGCATCACATTTTTCAACTCTGGTCTCCAGCATCTGCAGTCCTCACTTTCTCCACCTTTAGAGAATCATGTATATGAACCTCAAGGTCTCTCTACTCCTGTTGTACCATTGAGCCTGTATTGTCTCTCTGTGTTTCTTCTATCAAAATGCATTACTTCACATCTCTCTGCACTGAAATTCATTTGTTAGGTCTCTGCCATTGGCGAACTCAGCTAATTTAATTTGTTTAATTTTCTTGGATCCTAGAAATGCTTCCTGTAATTTTCCTACCACTGAGGTTAGACTGACTGGCCAGTGGTTTCCTAGTTTATCTCTTTGCTATCAGTCTCCCATGTGGAACCTTACCATAAATATTGCTGAACATCAAATAGTCTCTGTCAAAAGCATTGCCCTTATCTATACACCTGGTCACCTCTTCAAAAAATTCAACCCCTCAGATGTGGGGTTTAGATCAGAGTGGTGCTGGAAAAGCACAGCAGGTCAGGCAGCATCTGAGGAGCAGGAAAATCAACGTTTTGGGCAAAAGCCCTTCATCAGGAATACAGGTCAGATGTGACCTCCCCATAATAAAGCCAAGTTGACTGCACTTGATTAATGCCTGCCTCTCCAAATGCAGATTAATTCTGTACCTCAGAAATGTTTCCAATAGTTCCCCTACTCCTGAGGTTAGACTGATCAGCCTGTGGTTTCTGATTTATTCCTTGCTCCCTTCTTGAATAATAGTACCACATTGGCTGTCCTTGAGCCTTCTGGCATCTCTCCTGTGGCCAGATTAGAATTGAAAACATTTGCAAGCTATTTCCTACCTTGCTTCAGTCAACAACTTGGAATAAGTTGCATCAAGCCTTGGAGATTTATTTACTTTTAAGCCTGCCAGACCACTCAGAACCTCCTCCCTGTCTATACTAATTTTTAAAATTGTATCACCATGATTTTATTACCCATATCATCCCTTTCACTAGTGAATACTGATGCAACACATACATTGTGAAATAATAGTCTGGGAAAAATGGTTGATAGAATGCTAGTACATAAGGGACAAGCAGGTGTTATTATAAAAGAAAACTGAGTAGTTTGAAGAGCTTATAGGTTCAAGTACAATCCATCATGCTTGTGCCAGTGAAACAGCTACAAACATAGATCCATTCCCAAGCCCTTTCCCAAATGATGTTAAGTATTTCTGTTTTGAATACTGAACTATTTTCCTCCCTTCTATTTCATTCCATGTCCAATCAACCTGCTATATGAAAACAATTGTTATCTCTTGTTACTTCTGATGGAATCTAAAATTGATATCCTCTGATTACCAATCCATGGAAGTTGATTTTCCTAACATATTTAATCTAAACTGTTCATATCAATCTCTTGAGATATATTGAAACTGCAAGTTTGATTAATATATATCGTTGTTTATTCAGTTATCTTTCTTCAGTCGTATTTTCAGAAATGGTGAGTGTTGTGGTGAACAGTTTGGGAAGAAGATTTAAAATTAGACTCACCTCAGCAGCTGTTCTGCAAGGTACTGCCTGTTTTTGTTGAATGGTTGCAGTCTTTGTTTACTACACTGATAAATTCTGGTGGATATTAGCCCATCAATACTCAAGAAGTTGTAATATATAAATTCAGATTAGAGTGGAGCAAGTAGTGTTCCCACATTATTGTTATTTCTAACTTTATTGCCAGTAGAGCCATAGTGTTTAGAAGTATTGTTCAAAAACCTTGGTGAATTGTATTTCCTTTTGAGACCCTGATTTGTTGAATGGATAGCTATTGATTTATCGCACTGTTGCCAAATGAGATAGTGGAGACGTTTTGAGAAACCAGGAAGGGTTACTTATTAATGAGTAACCAATTTCAAATCAGGTCTCGTAGCTCTGATTTTCAGTTTGCTCGCCCAGTTACGGTTCTGTTCAATGATAATCTGCCCAACAGAATATTAGTGGTAGAAACTTGGTTAACATGCAGTGCAACTCTACAGGATGTGAATGAGCTTTCATTTCTTTGAGAATACAATTGCCTGATACTTAGTTATTGTGAATGTTACTTGTCATTTATGATCCTAGGCCTTACTGAATGATGTTTAAGTGCTGCCATAGGCTGACATGGTTGTTTTCCTGAGTAGGATTGCAGATGAAGTTGAACATCAATTTTGAATAGACTCATTCTTGACGTTGTGATATAGGGAATGTCACCATTTATGAAGTAACTGAGTATGGGTGGGCCAAGGATACTGGAGAATTTCTACACGGTTGTGATGATTGGTTATTACCAAGTATAGGGATGATTCCAGCCACTGGAAGATCACCTTTGATTCCTTTTGAATCGGTTTAGCGTGGTCTCTTTGGTAGCTTGACATTGAAGGAAATTAATGTTACCTCTCCTCTGGCAGGCCCCTCTTCACTTCAATGTATTTTCTTGATTCAAATACAAAGGAGATATTTCTGTTTCTGGTACAATGGTATGAGATAGATGAAGTGGATCAAGGGTCTACAAGGGAACTTTTTATCTTCTAAGGTTTATGTCAATAATGGAGAAGAAGAAGGAATAATCCAAAGTAGAACCTCTGAATTGTTAGATGTCTAACTTTAATGTGATAAGAGAAGTAAGATGGAACTAGAGAAAGAGAAGTAAAAACACAGCAGTGATTTGTAAGGAGACGTTGTTACTGGTATAATTTAGGTACATTCCAAAAAGAGGAAATGTGGGAGAACCAAAGTAATTGGATGATAAGGGCAATAGAGAATATAATGAACCGTGTTTGGAATGAGCTGCCAGAGGAAATGGTGGAGGCTGGTACAATTATAGCTTTTAAAAGGCATCGGGATGGGTAAATGAATAGAAAGGGTTTAGAGGGATATGGGCCAAGTGCTGGCAAATAGGACTAGATAAAGTTGGGATAACCAGTTGACATGGACGAGTTGGACCAAAGAGTTTGTTTCTGTGCTGTACATCTCTGACTCTAAGTAAAGATGGTATATGGTGCACCTTCGGTAATTTCTTCAAGCAATAACCAGGGTACAATAGATCAAGAGGGGAAGTGAAGATTGAAGTAAGATTTGGAAAGGGAGAATATGAGAACAGAATGGCAGTTAAGATAAAAGTAAAAAATTGAGACAGTTAGGGTGTTGATAACCTACATTTGATAAGCAGGATATACTGGAATAGCTGGCTATGTTTAGAATAGATAATAAGTCTAGTCTAGATGGCTTTCATCACAGGCTGCTAAAGGAAGTGATGGTGGAGATAACAGAAATGTTATAGAACATAGAATACAGAACAGTACATGCTCTTGATGTTATGCCAATCTTTTATCTGACTCTAAGATCAAACTAATCTACATACCCTACATTTTACTATCATCCATGTGCCTAGCCAAGTGTTGCTTAAATGTCCCTAATGTATCTGACTCCACTACCACTGCTGCCAGTGCATTCCACGCACACACCACTCTCTGTGTAAAGGACCTACCTCTGACATCTCCCCTATACCTTCCTCCAATCACCTTAAAATTATGCCACCTCATGAAAATCATTTACACCCTGGGAAAAAGCCTCTGGCTATCCATTCTATCTATGTCTCTCATCATCTTGTACACCTCTATCAAGTCACCGCTCATTCTTCTTTGCTCCAATGAGAAAAAACCCTAGCTCCCTTAACCTTACTTCATAAGACATACCCACCAGTCCAGGCAGCAACCTGGTAAATCTCCTTTTCACTCTGTCTAAAGCTTCTATATCCTTCTGATAATGAGGTGACCAGAACTGAACACAATATTCCAAATGTGGTCTATTCAGGGCTTTATAGAGTTGCAGCATAACCTTGCAGCTCTTAATCTCAATCTCCCTGCTAATGAAAGCTAACGCACCATCCACCTTCTGAACAACCCTATAAAGCCCTTCCTGACGAAAGGCTTATGCCCAAAATCCCGCTTCTCCTGCTCCTTGGATGCTTTCTGACCTGCTGTGCTTTTCCAGTACTACACTCTTGACTCTGATCTCCAGCATCTGCAGTCCTCACCTCCTCCTATAAACTTGGGTAGCAACTTTCAGGGATCTATGGATATGGATCCCAAGATCCTTCTGTTCCTCCACACTGCCAAGAATCCTGCCTTTAACCCTGTATTCTGCATTCAAATTCAAACTTCCAAAATGAATCATTTCACACTTTTCCAGGTTGAACTCCATCTGCCACTTCTTAGCCCAGTTCTGCATCCTGTCAATGTCACATTGCAAACAGCCCTTTACATTATTCACAAGTCTACCAACCTTCATGTCATTGGCAAACTTACTAATCCACCCTTCCACTTCCTCATCTAACTCATTTCTCAAAATCATAAAAGTCAGGGGTCCCAGAACAGATCCCTGAGGAACACCACTGGTCACCGAACCCCAGGCTGAATACTTTCCATCTACTACCATCTTCTGTCTTCTATGGGCCAGCCAATTCTGTATCCAGATAGCTAAACATCCCTGTATCCCATGCTTTCTTACTTCCTGAATGAGCTACCATGGGGAACCTTATCAAATACCTTGCTAAAATCCACATACACCACATCCACTGCTCTACCTCTATCAATGTGTTTTGTCACATCCTGAAAGAATTCAATAAGGCTTGTGAAGCATGACCTGCCCCTCACAACACCATGCTGACTATCGCTAATCACACTATGCTTTTCTAAATAATCTTAAGTCCTAAATCTCAGAATCCTCTCCAATAATTTGCCCACCAATGATGTAAGACTGACTGGTGTGTAATTCCCAGGGTTATCCGTATTCCCTTTCTTGAACAAGTGAATAACATTTGCCACCATCTAATCATTTGGTACTAATTCAGTGGGCAGTGACCAAGCAAAGGTCATTGCCAAAGGTGCAGCAGTCTCTTTCCTCATTTCCCATAGAAACCTTGGGTATATTCTGTCTGTCCCAGTGGTCTTGCCTATCCTCATGTTTTTCAAAATTTCCAGCATATCCTCCTTCTTAACATCAACCTGTTCGAGCATATCAGCCTGCATCATGCTCTCCTTACAAATACCAAAGTCCATTTCGCTACTGAATACTGAAGTAAAGTATTCATTCAGGACCTCCCCTACCTTGTCTGACTTCTGGCACAAGTTCCCTCCACTATCCGTGATCAGCCTGATCCTCACTCTGGACATCCTGTTGTTCCTTACATAAGTGTAGTACGCCTTGGGTTTCCATTAATACTACCCTCCAAGGCTTTTTCATGCCCCCTTCTAGCTCTCCATTCTTCAGTTCCTTCCTGGCTACCTTGTAACTCTCTAGAGCCCTGTCTGTTCGTTGCATCCTCAACTTTAAGTAAGCTTCTTTCTTCCTCTTCACTAAGTGTTCCACATCGCTTGTCATCCAAAGTTCCTTCACTCTACCATCCTTCCTTGCCTCAGTGGGACAAGTGCTCCCTAAACAACCTCCATATTTCTGTTGTGCATTTCCCTGAGACATCTATTCCCGACATATGCTCCACAGTTCCTGCTTAAATAGCATTGTAATTCCCCCTCCCCCAATTACTTTCCCATACTGTCTGCTCCTATCCCTCTCCATGACTATAGTAAAGGTCAGGGAGTTGTGATCACTGTCACCAAAGTGCTCTCCCACAAGAGATCTGACACCTGGTTTGGTTTGTTGCCAAGCATCAGATCCGATACGGCTTCCGCTCTCGGCGGCCAATCTATACCTCCCTCCCCTTTCTTGTCTTCACCATTTTCATCTCCGGCTACAGTCTCCACATGAATGTCTACTACGAAAATATAGACTCCCATACACCTGGACTACGCCTCTTCCCACCCAGTATCCTGCAAGAACTCCATCCCATTCTCCCAATTCCTCCACCTCTGCTGCATCTGCTCGGACAAGGACACTTGCCAGCTTCCCAGATGTCCACCTATTTTGAACAACATGATTTTCTCCCTCCATCATCCAGACAGCCTCTGCTGTCCATTCCCTGTTCCCTGCTTTAAACCTACCCCCTCCCAATGCACTAAAGACATATTCCCCCTTGTCCTCACCCACCACCCCAATGGTCTCTGCATCCAACGCATCATCCTCAAACACTTCAACCAATTCCAAATCCATCCCACCACCAAGAACATCTTCCCCTCCCCATTCCTCTCTGCCTTCTGCAAGGAATGTTCCCTCTGTTAGTCCTTGATTTACCCCACCCTCGCCACTGAACCACCAGGTACCTTCCCCTGCAATCAGAAAAGATGAAAAACCTGTCGGTACACCACCCCGTCACCTTCATCCAAGGCCCCAACAGTCTTTCCAGGTGAGACAGAGGTTCACCCTCCTCTGTTCTAACTTAGTTTACGGCATCCGATGTCCCCAATGTGGTCTTCTCTACATCAGGGACACTGAACGTAAACTTAGGGAATGGTTCACTGAGCATCTCAGCCGGGCCCACAGAGGCCAACCAGACCTCCCAGTCACCGCTCATTTCAATTCCCCCAACCACTCCCTTTCTGACATGATCATCCTCGGCCTCCTCCATTGCTAAAACAAGCCTATTGGAGGAACAGCACCTTATCTTCCACCTGGGCACCCTACAGCCTGGAGGATTCAACACTGATTTTTCCAATTTCAAATAACCTCCCTTCTCATCTCCTGAATCCCTTCCCAGCCCCTCCCTCTCCCTTCCACTGCTCCCTGCCACCAACCAGATTCATTTCTCCCATTGACCAACCAGGTCGTACCCGCTACTTGTCTTCACCTATCCCCACTTCACCACCCTGCCCCCGCCACCCCCTTTATCTGCAGCTCCCCCTACACCCACTCCTGAAGAAGGGTTACATCTGAAACATTGACTTCTGCACCTCCTGATGCTGCCTGGCTTGCTGTGTTCTTCCAGCCTCCTGCCTATCTACATACACACCTGACAGAATCTGATCCATCCAAACTATTTACACTGAGGAGATTCCAATCCATATGAGGGAAGTTGAAGTCACCCATGACAGCAACCCTATTACTTCTGTACCTTTCCAAAATCCGCCTCTCAATCTGCTTCTCCCTCTGTTGCTCTTGAGGGGTCCAGAGAATACTCTAAATAAAGTGACTACTCCTTTCCTGTTTCTGACTTCCACCCATTCTGACTTAGTGGATAAACTCTCCTTGATGACCTCCCTTTGTGCAGTTGTGATACTATCCCTGATTAGCAATGCCACCTCTCCCACCTTTTCTCCTCCTTTTGAAATATCTAAATCCCAGAACATCCAACAACCAACCCCGAAATGTCCAAGTCACCGTAATGGCCTCAACATCGTAGCTCCAAGTAGCTCCCCCCTTCCCCCACTCCAACCTCTTACCCTCACAACGTGTAGCCCTCCACTCTCTCTGCTCCAATCCCAACCTCACCATCAAGCCAGCGGATAAAGGGGGTGCAGTGGTAGTTTGGCACACTGACCTCTACACCGCTGAAGCCAGATGCCAACTCAAAGACACATCCTCCTACCACCCCATCGACCATGACTCCACCCCCTCATCACCAAACCATCATCTACCAGGCCATACAAAACGTCATCACCTCAGGAGATCTCCCACACATAGCTTCCAACCTCATTGTCCGGGAACCCCGCACTGACGGTTCTACCTCCTTCCCAAGATCCACAAGCCTGACCAACCTGGCCGACCCATTGTCTCAGCCTGCTCCTGACCCACCAAACCCCTCTCCACCTACCTCAATACAGTCCTATCCCCCCAGTCCAGGTTAACTCCTCACATACGTTCGAGACAACACCCACACCCTCCACCTCCTCCAAGACTTCCATTTCTCCAGCCCCCAACACCTCATCTTCACCATGGACATCCAGTCCCTCTACACCTCCGTCCACCATGACCAGGGTCTCCAAGCACTCTGTTTCCTCCTCTCCCGACTTCCCCAACAGTACCCTTCCACTGACACTCTCATTCGATTGGCTGAACTGGTCCTCACCCTCAACAATTTCTCTTTCAAATTCTCCCACTTCCTTCAGACAAAAGGGATAGCCATGGGCACCCATATGGGCCCCAGCTATGCCTGTCTCTTTTGTCAGAAACGTAGAACTGTCCATCTTCTGTAGTTACACCAGCACCACTCTCCACCTTTTCCTCCACTACATTGATGACTGCATCGGTGCCATCTCATGCTCCCATGAGGAAGTTGAGCAGTTCATCAATTTCACCAACACATTCCATCCTGATCTCAAATTCACCTGGACCATCTCTGACACCTTCCTCCCCTTCCTGGACCTCTCCATCTCCATCAATGATGACCGACTCAACACCAGCATTTTTTACAAACGCACCGACTCCCAAAGCTACCTCCTCGTACCTACCTCCTCCAAAAATGCTATACCGTATTCCCAATTCCTCTGCCTCTGCCGTATCTGCTCCCAGGAAGACCAGTTTCACCACAGAACACACCAGCTAGCCTCCTTCTTTCAAGACTGTAATTTCCCCTCCCATGTGGTTGAAGATGCCCTCTAACACATCTCATCCAGATCCCACACCTCCGCCCTCAAACCCAACCCCTCCAACTGCAACAAGGACAGAACCCTGGACCTCACCTTCCACCCTACCAACCTCTGCATAAACTGCATCATCCGCCGACATTTCCGCCAACTCCAAACGGACCCCACCAGCAGGGATATATTTCCTTCCCCACCTTTATCCGCTTTCCACAAAGACCATTCCCTCCGTGACTACCTGGTCAGGTCCACGCCCCCCAACTACCCACCCTGCCCTCCTGGCACCTACCCCCGTCACCGCAGGAATTGCAAAACCTGCGCCCACACCTCCCCCCTTACCTCCATCCAAGGCCCCAAATGAGCCTTCCACATCCATCAAAGTTTCTCCTGAACTTCCATAAATGGTATTTACTCTATCCGTTGTTCCTGATGCAGTCGTCTTTACATTGGGGAGATTGGATGCCTTTTCACAGAGAGCTTCAGGAAACATCTTCGGGACACCTGCACCAATCAACCCCACTGCCCTGTGGCCAAGCATTTCAACTCCCCCTCCCACTCTTCCGAGGACACTCAGGTCCTGGGCCTCTTCCACTGCTGCTCCCTCACCACCTGACGCCTGGAGAAAGAACGCCTCATCTTCCACCTCAGAACCCTTCAACCCCAGATCATCATGTGGACTTCACCAGATTCTTCATTTTCCCTGCTCCCACCTTACCCCAGTTCCAAACTTCCAGCTCAGCACCGTCCTCATGACCTGTCTCACCTGTCAATCTTCCTTCCCACCTATCTGCTCCACACTCCTCTCCGACTTATCACCTTTACCCCTTCCTCCATCCATCTATTGCACTCTGAACTACCTTTTCCCCACCCCCACCCCCTCTCATTTATCTCTCCACGTCCAAGGCTTCCAGCCTCATTCCTGATGAAGGGCTCCTGCCCAAAACATCAATTTTCCTGCTCCCCGGATGCTGCCAAACCTATCTATAGATTGAGTCAGGAATCTTTCCTGGACATACTTGGTGACAAAACCTAATATTCCCCAGACAGGATAAAGAAGCTAATGGGCTATAGATTGGAAATGTAATACTCTTTCTCAAGAAAGGATGTAAGGACAATCCTCACAATTACTAGTGGGTCAGTTTAACACCAGTGGTGGGTAAGGTGTTAGAAACAATAATGATGTATATGTGCTGGGGTCTATGATTATTGAAGATGGGAATGGGAAGATGGGAATTTTGATTAAGTCTCTTCCTGTTGGTGCTCAGTCAGGCAACTATCATTCTTGACCAAACAGGACTCAAAAGTTGTTCTGATCTGTTAGTCTTGGGATCAGTAATTCTGCCTTTGCAGTTTTGACTGGTTAGTATTCTAATGCAATTCAGCGTAGACATGATTGTTCAATATAGTATATGATTTCAGTTGCATGACAGAGTAATCTTTTGCTATAAATTCTGTGTCTTATCATCCTGTTTCACAGCTACCTAATGATGGAGCAGCGCTTCGAATGCTAGTGCTTCCAAATAAACCTGTGGGACTATAACCTGGTGTTGTGTGATTTTTAATTTCATTCAGCATAGAGATAGACTGATTCATGAATTAACACGATCAGTACATTAGGATCAACGGGGCTTTGACTTATATTTTTGACCTGAAGTCATGAGACATCTCAAGTTTCAGAGTTGATGTTGAAGATTCCCAGAAACCTTCACACTTAACAGTATACCACTGTGTTACTACCTCAAGCACATTTGGCAAAGGATGGGAATATTTGCAATGTTGTGAATTATTTAAAAAAATCAAAATGCTCAGAGAGTGATCATAGAATTGCATATTAGATGTGTTTACAAATACGTATACTTTGAATTTGGCTTTATATAAGTACCAATGATGTGTAGTGTAGTTTGAGTGTTCAAACCAAAATGATTCTAAAGGAGTGGGATGAATGGAAATGTGGAATGAGACTCCTTTCACCAGGAAATTTTCCAATGTCTTGTTGAGCCCAGATATGGGTTCCAACTACATTCACACGAAAGTTTCAGCAAAGTTATAAAACAATGCAAGTTTGGATACTTTGTAATTACAACCTTTGTCTTGCATCTGAGTTAAAACTGGGTAGAAATTTGCCTTAGGCAGGAGTACAAGCTGAGCAATTGCAAAGTTATAGCATCCTTTCCAATCTGCCCATTTTGCATTAATGCTAATAGAAATTTCAGCCTAGCTTGATTCTGAGTCACATTTCACTTACAAACCAGACTTAAGCCTTTTGTAAGGTTGTTTAATATTAGTGTTTAAATGGTTCATTTTTAACTATTCTAGTCCCAACTTTCCTAGTCCCAAAATTTTCTCACTGCAGTAAGAAAGAGATTTTGCCTCTTGTGAAAACACTTTTTAATCAGCTAACAATTTATGTAGCGGTTGCAGGTAATATATAATCATAAGTAACTAATGTCACACTATGGATGTGCCCTCTTTTAGGTGAGATACTAAATGGAGGCTTTACTGCCAGTTCACATGAAAATAATCCACAACATGCTTCCAAAGCAAAGGAGGCAAATTATCCCAGGCATTATGATCAATATTTATCTCTCAATCAACATCACAAAAAAAAGGTTATCTGATCACTGTCACTTTGCTACTTGTGGGAGCTTGCTATGTACAGCTTGACTCCCATGTTTCCTGCAGTTACAATACTGACTACATTTTAAAAGGTATGTTATTGTGTTAAAGTACTTTGCAAGGTTTTGAGGTTGTAAAGATTGATAAATAAAATCATCACCTTGCAGACAATTTTCACTAAATTATTTGTTTAATCTGGGAGTTAACCTATATAGTTATCTATTTTGGAAACAATAACCTACTCTGAAGGTAATTTTCATCAACCTTGTATTATTAAAGAAGAGGCAAGTAGCTAACACTTTTAACAAAACTTGCAAAGGTTAAATTCATGGAAAAGTGCAGAAAACAAAAATGAGATTAATATATCTGTGAATTGGAGAACATGTAGACATTAAAGTTCATGGTAAAATATCACTGTGTGTTACTACCAACATATAGCAATACTGTTGCAAAAATAATGGACTATTATTGCATTCATATTAACGCAACAATGTTACAACAATCAATTAATAGAGCTGTCAATTAAGACAGTGGGAGGAATTTTATGCTGGTTAGAAGGTAAGAAGGCTTGTAAAATGCATCAGGTAGCTTTCTCAGCACCTTTCTAACTTCTTGGACTGCCATGTGTCATTTTACAATGGGGTAGTACGGTGCTGCAGGATTCAGGAGTCCCACCCAGCCTTGAGGACATTGAGGCTGTTGTGGCCAACTAACAGGCAGTAAAGTACCTCACCTCTCCATGTCACCATTTTACTTACAACAGGAGGAGGCCCACACTAAGTGGGCATCTCACTGCTTTTCCTGGATGGGCGTGTGTTGGGTAACAGGATGAAATCCTTTGGCAGTCCCTATGCCCAGCGGAGGCATATTTCCCCCACTATCAAACTTCATAAACCCTCCCTTGACCCATTCTCCATGCCTCACTCGGACTCTCAAATGTGACCACCAAAACCTGTCACTCCCCTCACTAAGACTTGCCAACCAGACTTTGCCAATACCCTGGTTTTACCTTCAGTCCGTATGCTGTTGCTGCTTTCCCTTGTGAACTGAAGCTACTGGCCATCCAAAGTTGTAAGGCAGGACTTCCTCACTAGATGGAGGCCCAAGCCTTGTGCCTAACAAACCAATGTTAAATCAGTGTTGGCAGCTGGTATCTGCTTTCCCTGTTGACTTACTGAGGTGGGAACTCTGTCATTTAAAATCCTTCCTCATGTAAAAAAAACTGTGATAAGTCTTGTCAACAAAATCTCTGACAAAAAAATCTAATTGTAAAAGACTGAGCCTAATTTCTTAAGAATGAAATTATTGATTAAGAGTTGAAAAGATTAACTCCTTCCATCTCTTTTATCTCCTTACCTCTTGCAATGTTATCTTTCTTTTGTTCCCTTTATATTACTTATTTTGTGTTGAATTCAAATAATTCTGGTTCATACATCATTATTTCAACTTTCATGTCTCAGAGAGGATTCTCTAATCTAACTTATTGTAGGGATCCATTTTGCTTGCCTTACTTAGCATTACGCTTCCCCAATGAAAGTGACATGCTAAAAGAGATCTCCAATAACCATAGCCATTGAAAACCCTCCAAAAGTGTTTATAAGTAACTGTAAGCATACTGAATGCTGATTGTAAGGTGCTAGTAAATATTTTCTTTGAATGATATTGTTTTAAGGCTCAATATATATAATACAATACAATATAGTACAATACAGCACAGGCCAATACAGCCTTTCGGCCCACCAAGCCTGTTCCAATTCCATTCCTTATTGCCCAAGATATGCCTTAAACAACGTTAATGTTCCTGCTTCCACCACCTCCAATGGAAATGCATTCCAAGCAGCCACCACTCTCAGTCTGAAAGATTTTCACCACACACCTTCCCTAAACCTACCCCCGTTCACCTTGAACCTATTCCCTCCTGGTATTGACCTTTCCATTGTGGGAAAAAAGTCTCAGATTCTGATATTGGGCAGGATGCCAAGAATAATACCCCTCCCTGTTTTGAATAGCATCATGGGATATTT
Organism: Chiloscyllium punctatum; assembly: GCF_047496795.1. Classification (NCBI taxonomy): domain Eukaryota; kingdom Metazoa; phylum Chordata; class Chondrichthyes; order Orectolobiformes; family Hemiscylliidae; genus Chiloscyllium; species Chiloscyllium punctatum. The sequence continues at coordinate 40,239,071 of NC_092779.1, forward strand.
TATATTCATCTACAAGGGAAAACAATGCACTGTTTTAATTTATCATCTAAAAGGTGACCCTTTGAAATTCCCTCAATACTGCACTGCAATGTTTTCTCACTTTAAGCCACATACCTCTGATTGAGACTGCTGTTACTGAACTAAGACTAAGAGATGGCTTGCACCTTAATAGAACAGGGATCGGCATTCTGGCAGGCAGGTTTTCTGCTGCAACACCGCTACATTTAAACTAAGTAGCGGGGGGGAGGGGACAAGCTGGATGTTTAAAAAGGAAATTGAAGGGGTAGTTAGAACAAGAGAAGTCAAGAAAGACAACTGTATCAAGGAGGCAGAAAACTGGAAAAGGCATCATGCTGTAAAGTTGAGTGAAATAAGGGTTGAGGGGAAGGGTGAGAGCAGTAACAAATTAAAAATTCTATATATGAATGCACGAAGCATTAGACACAAGGTGGATGAGCTTGAGGCTCTTTTGGAAATTGGCAGATACGATATTGTGGGGATAACTGAGACGTGGCTTCATGGGGACAGGGCCTGGGAAATGAATATTCAAGGCTACATGTGTTATCGTAAGGATAGACTGACGGGCAGAGGGGGTGGGGTGGCCTTGTTGGTAAGGGAGGATATTCAGTCCCTTGCGCGGGCGGACCTAGAGTCAGGGGATGTAGAGTCAGTGTGGATAGAGCTTCGAAACACTAAGGGTAAAAAGACCCTCATGGGAGTCATCTACAGGCCCCCAAACAGTAGTCTGGATGTTGGAGGTAAGTTGAATCAGGAGCTGAAATTGGCTTGTCGCAAAGATGTTACTACAGTTGTTATGGGGGATTTTAACATGCAGGTAGACTGGGAGAATCAGGATGGTATCGGGCCTCAAGAAAGAGACTTTGTGGAGTGCCTCAGAGATGGATTTTTAGTGCAGCTGGTGCTGGAGCCGACCAGGGATAAGGCGATTCTGGATCTGGTATTGTGTAACGAACCAGAATTGGTCAGTGACCTCGAAGTGAAGGAGCCATTGGGAAGTAGTGACCATAATACAATAAGCTTCAATCTGCAATTTGAGAGGGAGTGGGTACAATCTGAAGTGACAATATTTCAGTTGAATAAAGGGAAATATGGAGCTATGAGGGAGCAACTGGCCAAAGTTCAATGGTTTAATACCTTAACAGGGAAGACCGTGGAGGAACAATGGCAGATATTCTGTGTATAATGCAGAAGATGCAGGATCAGTTCATTCCTAAAAGGAAGAAAGATCCCAGGAGGAGACATGGGTGGCCGTGGCTGACAAGGGAAGTAAAGAAACATATAAGGTTAAAAGAGAAAAAGTATAACTTAGCGAAGATAAGCGGGAAAACGGAGGACTGGGAAGCTTTTAAAGAACAACAGAGGATTAGTAAGAAGGAAATACGCAGAGAAAAAATGAGGTACGAAGGTAAACTGGCCAAGAATATAAAGGAGGATAGTAAAAGCTTTTTTAGGTATGTCCAAGGCAAAAAAATGGTTAGGACAAAAATTGGGCCCTTGAAGACAGAAGCAGGGGAATATATTACTGGGAACGAAGAAATGGCAGAGGAATTAAATGGGTACTTCAGATCTGTGTTCACTGGGGAAGACACAAGCAATCTCCCTGAGGTAACAGTGGCTGAAGGACCTGAACTTAAGGGAATTTCTATTTGCCAGGATTTGGTGTTGGAGAGACTGTTAGGTCTGAAGGTTGATAAGTCTCCGGGACCTGATGGCCTGCATCCCAGGGTACTGAAGGAGGTGGCTCGGGAAATCGTGGATGCGCTGGTGATTATTTTCCAGAGTTCAATAGAATCGGGGTTGGTTCCTGAGGATTGGAGGGCGGCTAATGTTGTGCCACTTTTTAAGAAGGGTGGGCGGGAGAAAGCAGGAAATTATAGACCAGTTAGTCTGACCTCAGTGGTGGGAAAGATGCTGGAGTCTATTATAAAGGATGAAATTACGGCACATCTGGATAATAGTAACAGGATAGGACAGAGTCAGCATGGATTTATGAAGGGGAAATCATGCTTGACTAATCTTCTTGAATTTTTTGAGGATGTAACTCGGAAGATGGACGAGGGAGATCCAGTGGATGTAGTGTACCTGGACTTTCAGAAAGCTTTTGATAAAGTCCCAAACAAGAGGTTAGTGAGTAAAATTAGGGCGCACGGGATTGGGGGCAAAGTACTAGATTGGATAGAGAATTGGTTGGCTAATAGGAAACAAAGGGTAGTGATTAACGGCTCCATTTCGAAATGGCAGGCAGTGACCAGTGGGGTACCGCAGGGATCCGTGCTGGGACCGCAGCTTTTTACAATATATGTAAATGATATAGAAGATGGTATCAGCAATAACATTAGCAAATTTGCTGATGACACAAAGCTAGGTGGTAGGGTGAAATGTGATGAGGATGTTAGGGGATTACAGGGTGACCTGGACAAGTTAGGTGAGTGGGCAGATGCATGGCAGATGCAGTTTAATGTGGATAAATGTCTGGTTATCCACTTTGGTGGCAAGAACAGGAAGGCAGATTACTACCTCAATGGTATCAAATTAGGTAAAGGGGCTGTTCAGAGAGATCTGGGTGTTCTTGTACACCAGTCAATGAAGGCAAGCATGCAGGTACAGCAGGTCGTGAAGAAGGCTAATAGCATGCTGGCCTTCGTAACAAGAGGGATTGAGTATAGAAGCAAAGAGGTGCTTCTGCAGCTGTACAGGGCCCTGGTGAGACCACACCTGGAGTACTGTGTACAGTTCTGGTCTCCAAATTTGAGGAAAGACATTCTGGCTATTGAGGGAGTGCAGCGTAGGTTCACGAGGTCAATTCCTGGAATGGCAGGATTGCCTTACACGGAAAGACTGAAGCGACTGGGCTTGTATACCCTTGAGTTTAGAAGACTGAGAGGGGATCTGATTGAAACGTATAGGCTTATGAAAGGATTGGACACTCTGGCAGGAGGGAACATATTTCCGTTGATGGGGGAGTGCCGAACCAGAGGACACAACTTAAAAATACGGGGTAGACCATTTAGGACAGAGATGAGGAGAAACTACTTCACACAGAGAGTGGTGGCTGTGTGGAATGCTCTGCCCCAGAGGGCAGTGGAGGCCCAGTCTCTGGATTCTTTTAAGAAAGAATTGGATAGAGCTCTTAAAGATAGTGGAGTCAAGGGGTATGGAGATAAGGCTGGAACAGGATACTAATTAGGAATGATCAGCCATGATCATATTGAATGGCGGTGCAGGCTCGAAGGGCAGAATGGCCTACTCCTGCATCTATTGTCTATTGTCTATTGTCTATTGTCTAATATTTGTTTCTGACCATTTTTCTTTAACCACTGTGAAATTTACTTTGAAATGTTATGATTGATTCAACCAAACTTAGCCCTTTTGGTAATAAAAACAGAAATTGCTGGTGAAATCAGCAAATCTGGCAGCATCTGTGGAGAGAAAACAAATAGAATGTTTTGAGTCTGGCGATCCTTCATCAGGATGGGAATTGACTGATTAGGAAAGTAAACTGCATTGTGAGTGTGGGTGGTCACCACTTTTGAAATGTTATCAGCATCCGTGACAAAGAGTGCATGTTGTTAACAGTCATAGGTTTTACAAGCATGGCCTGTATCACCTACTTAATAACATACACCGAGTTATAGATATTAGTAAGTAATACAGAGATTTGTGGGTTGGGAAATTGAGGCTGACTGGTCATGTAGGTATAGTACAGCGTGACATTAATGGGAGTGACCTATATGCTAAGTACATATCAAGTATACGCAAAATAATTTTTGGGGCCAGTGCAATGGTATCATCTGGAGCAACAGGATATCCCCAATGTCAAAGATGCAGGGGGTAAAAGTTTTGGCTCAGAGAACTGCCATACAACAGAGGTTGGCAATTGTCCATTGTAAGCAGTGCCAACTGGGGTGGTGGTAGCTGTTCAGATTAGAGTGGTGCTGGAAAAGCACAGCAGGCCAGGCAGCATCCAAGGAGCAGGAAAATTGATGTTTTGGGCAGGAGCCCCTTCATCAGTGGTAGCTGTTGGCAGTGCACTTACCAGAGATGCAGTGAGAGAACCCAAGACATAGGTGAGTGAGGGCACAATTGAATGATATTTCACTTAAATAATGATTTATTGTCAGTTGAATTCTACAATGAACAACACAGTAAAAGGCAGTGAAAAGATTCAACTGTCGTCACAATCCGGCACCATTTGAATATTTTTAAGAATAAAAAGATAAAGCTGAAAGAGTCCATCTTTGTTCCAATACCTCCACCATAAGTCCTGAGCCAGCTGACCAATGACAGCCATGCCTCCACCCCTTTGCTGCCCTGCACCGTACCCACCAATGTCATATTTGCTAATGTTTTGGCACCACTTCTTCGTCATTGGGCCATTCTTGCCAACGTGTCCCCGATGACGTATCTTCCACCTTGGGACCTTCCAACCACACGGGATCAATGTGGATTTCACCAGGTTCCCCTACCCCCCCCACATTATCCCACATTCAATCTTCCAACTTGGCACCACTCTCTTGAACTGTCCTAGATGTCCATCTTCCTTCCCACCTATTTGCTCCACCCTCCACTCCGACCTATCACTATCACCCCTCACCTTCATCTACCTAGCATATTCACAGCTACCTCCCCCCCAGCCCCACCCCTCTCCCATTTATCTCTCAGCTTCCTTGGGTTACCAACTTCATTCCTGATGAAGGGCTTATGCTCAAAACATTGATTTTTCTGCTCCTCAGATGCTGCCTGACTGGCTGTGCTTTTCCAGCACCACACTCTTCGACTCTGATCTCCAGCATCTGCAGTCCTCACTTTCTAGTCAGAAGTGGGTACTGCAGATGCTGGAGATTAGAGTCAAGGTTAGAGTGGTGCTGGAAAAGCACAGCCAGTCAGGCAGCATCTGAGGAGCAGGAAAATCAATGTTTCAGGAAAAAGCCCCTCATCAGGAATTCCTGATTTTGGCTCCTCCAATTCCTCACGACCTGCTGTGCTTTTCCAGCACCATTCTAATCTAGTCCTCACTTTACCCCTGTGCTGGAGCCACACTTGCCCAGTAGCCAAGAGCCCTTGGCTCTGCTGTAGCTGCCACCTTGCCGATAATGTAGAGACCCCAACTCCAGGCCTACCACAACCAGGGGTCCCTGGATCTGCTGCCGCTACTGCCTCTATAATGCCTAGGGTTCCCACTCTGAACATACCACACAGCTGCTGCTTCAGCCTCCACCTTGGCAACACCTGGAGTCCCCGCTCTAGGCCTACCAAAACCAGGAGTCCTGCTCCAGTTGCTCTCCTCTGCAATGTTACCTTCTCTGTGCTGCCAACAGGAAGAAGATGAAGTAAAAGAAAATGATAGAAGATAAAAAGGTAAGGAAAGAAAGGAGGAGCAGCCATCTGGAGATCGAACACTGTCTAACCTGCCATCTTGGAACAAGGGATTGAGGAAGTGGCTTACCTATTGTAGAGGTGTAATGGGGTAGAGGTGTCTCCAGCAAGGTTAGGTGATTATTTTTAACGAGGCCATCCAGCCTTATCAATGCTAGTACCTCTGATTAGAAACTGAGACCCTTTGAATAAGCTTCTTGCATGGTGATTGCTCCTCCCACCATTGGTTGAATACCAGTGAGGATGCAGAAGTCAATCGGACATTACTTTGTGCCAGGATTGGACGTCTATCCACTAGCCTTCCCACTCTAGATGGACTTTGGGAAGTAGCAGAAATATAGCAGTGACTCCAAGCTGCATGCCTCCATTCAAATTAAATGCTCTCATCACCTCCAAACCTGCTTTAATGTAGGCACTCAATTCTGCCTCTACAACACTTTTCTCCTGTAGCAATTTGAAATAGTTGAGTGCCTTGACAAGTTATTTCAGAGGGCACTTAAGAGTCAATTACATTTATACTGACAATCTGACAGATTAATGGATATTGATGAGACTAGCAATTTATTCTAGATTTATTAATTCATTGAAGTTAAATTCCCTTGGTTGCTGTGGGAGGATTTGAATCCACATTTCATTACCTGTATTCTCTGAATTACTAGCCACATCACCATTCTATCAGCATGCCCGTTGGTGCTTCTTTCAAAAAATGGCTGCTGTGTACACAATGGTCTGAATGACTTTTTTTTGTACTCCAAAATTCTGTGTTTCTACAGAAAAAAATTGAAAAGCTTTATAGTTTTTTTAAAAGCCACAACAATTACTAAAATTTAAAGGAATAAGATTTTACTTCTTTAAAATATATTTTCATTGGCAGAGAAGTTTTTGCTTATAATAAAATTACTTGTATTGTAATGGACAGAACTTAACTTTTCTACTTAGGTCAGTTAATATTATAATCTGTCAGTGTAACTTCATGCCATACGTTTATGTGATTCGTTGGTCAGTAAGATACCAGCATAGAAGAGTTTCTAGAGGCCACATTGGAAAACAACTTCCTGATATCCATACTTAACTGCATGTGGAAGGCCACTGGAAGTCACTTTCCAATTTCCATCGACAATATGAGTTTTACATTAAACACATTAGTACTGATAGTCTCATTTTTTTTAACTTCAAAGTCCATGGCATTGTTTTTATACCAGGAACAGAGATTGTGAATTTAGGTATAGTCCTGATGAACTACTATATATCAAGTGAGCAAAAGACAACATTTTCTCTTCTGTTTGGACAGTTGTGCAGATCATCCATCCCAGAGGTGACCACCAATTGATTAACCATTTTTTCCATAACTTTAGAGATTCCAATTAGATTCCTTGGTAGGCCATGGTGTGCAATTCATATGAGTAGCAATTTAAGTGTTTCTTGATGTTCATCAACTGGAAAACCAGACTGAGATCTGTTTCTTGAATTACATTGGCATTGATAAATTGCCAACTTTGCTTTTTTTATTCATGTAATGTGGAGAATGTTGGCTAGATCAACATTTAATAACCATCCTAGCTGCACTTGAGCTACTTTCTTGAACCCACAAGGTTGACCTACAATGCTGCAGGGGACAGAGTTCCAGGAATTTGACTCAGTGATATTGAAGGAGTGCTGATATATTTCCAAATCAGAATGGTAAGTGACTCAGGAGGGGACTTGCGTAAGATAGTGTTCCATTTTATCCGCTGCCCTGAAATGCATCTAAGATGGCAGCAGTGGAGTAGGCAGTGCCAAGCATCCATTCCATGGTCTTGTCAGCATCCATTCCGTTTGCTTTTCTTCTTTTCTAATTTTTTCCCTCCTTCTTGTTTTAGAATTTAGTGTTTTGTTTTTGCTTACCTTCTGGGAAGAGCTCAGTAATGGAGGTAGTGGTAGTAATGGAGCATGATAGTGGCTGGGGCCCAGTTGGCAGTCAGCAGCAAGAAGAAATCAGCAGCAAAGCATCCGGCAAGCAAAGCAATGTTGGGGGTGAAGTGGCTGGTGAGTGAAGTGGTGGTCGGCGGTGAAGCAAATGGTGAGTGAAGTGGTGGTTGGCGGTGAATCGGCTTGTGTATGAAGTGGTGGTCAGCGGTGAAGCAGCTGGTGAGTGAAGTGCTGGTTGGTGGCAACATGACTGGCGAGCAAAGTGGGGATTGAATCACGAAGCGGTTGACAAGCCCGGGCAGGACTTTGCCCAGTGTAAGCGAATGCGTGCCCAGATGGGGGAGAGTGAGCCCTCATGGGGAAAGTTCAGCAAGGAGCAACTGCAGGCCTATGGCTTAAGAAAGGACGGTAGTGTTTAACATTTAACTTTATTTCTTAATTTTTCTACTTTATACTAAGAAGAACTATAGTGATGAATTTTTAAACTTTTAAAATTGATTTTCTACTTTCGTACCTAAGATTTGACACCTAGTTACCTTTGTACCTAAGATGGTGCCAGGAATGGATCATCATACACTTTTCACAGTACTACTGTACCCCTGTACTTGAATACACATGACATTAAAATCTAAATCCAAATCTTCTCGATGGTCATGGCCATGGGTTTAAAAGGTGATGTCTACAGAGATTTGATGAATTTCAATCGTGCATCATGTAATTGATACAGAGTGCTGCTACTGAGCAGCAGTGGTGGAGGGAACGGATGTTTGTGCATGCATATCAATTAAATGGGCTACTTTTTCCTGGATGGTGTCTTGAGTGTTGTAGGAGTTGCATTCATCCAGGTAGTGGGAAGTATTCAATTACACTGTTGGTTGTGCCTTGTTGGTGATGGGCAGGCTTTCGGGAATCAGGAGGTGAGTTACAAGCAGCTACATAGCCTCTGACCTACTCTTGTTACCATAGATACATATGGCTAGTATATTTCTGTTTCTGGACAATAGTAAACCTCAGGATGTTGATGCTATCAAATGTGTCAACTGCACTTTGGAGAACAGAGGAAACATCCAGCAACAATTTCACAGCAATTCGAACATTTATGAGCAGACTGTCTAATGAAGTAGCTGGAGGTTAAACCTGGTCTTGCATTGCATTTTACATGACCTCACAACCAAGTAATTAGTTTTGAAATGTGGTTACTGCACTTATATAGGAAATCATAGCATAAAGGTTTGCATGGCTGATTTCTACTGACAACAACAAGCTGAATGATCAGATAACCTGGGCGGCACGGTGGTTAGCACTGCTGCCTCACAGTACTAGAGACCTGGGTTCAATTCCCACCTCAGGTGACTCACTGTGTGGAATTTGCACATTATCCCCATGTCTGTGTGGGTTTCCTCCCACAGTCCAAAGATGTGCAGGTCAGGTGAATTGGCCATGCTTAAATGCCTGTAGTGTTAGGTGTAGGGGTCTGGGTGGGTTGCGCATCGGTGTGGACTTGTTGGGCTGAAGTAATCTAAAATAATCTATTTTGTACAGTATTGTTGAAGAATAAACTTTGGTTCTGGTACATAAGAACGTGTGAAGGACAGACACCCCTCAAAAATATTTTTAATCAACCTGTTGAGAGGTGTTATTGTACATCTCTGGAGCTTGTAGCACTTGAACCCAGGCCTCTTGGTCCAGAGATAGGGACACTACCATGTCACAAGGAATAATCAATAACTATACAGCACAGATGGGGGTATCTTAGCCTTCCATGACTCTCCCTGTTTTTTGGAGACAGCCATCCAAAATAGTACCTTACATTAGCTTTCTACATAATCCTGCAAAATAGACCACCAATCTTGCAAGTGTTTCTGTCGAATCTGATTCCTTCACTTATTTAGATAGAGGATTGTTGAGAATTAGAATGTAATATGTGGAGAAATTTCTTATTTTTCCTCTTGATCTTTGGCTTTAAATTCATAACATTTGATTACTGGTCCACTTATCAGAGGAAATCACCATTTGTTTGATCAAAAAGCTTCACAAATTTGAATACCTTTATTAAGTCTCTCCTTAACAATTTTAACATCTCCAATTTGTTCAACAAAACAGAGCTCCCTGAGCCCTGATATATACCCCACCCAGGGCTTTGATATCTTGGTTGAAATGTTGTGCTCTGTATTGAACACGATGCTCAACAATGGTAAAAATTTGGTACAACTTCTTTGTTTTTGTATTCGACACATTTATTTGCAAAGTCAAATGCCCATTCATTCTTTTGTTAATTATCTACTCAGTCTGCCCTGCCTCTTTGAAAGATTTGTGAATTTGCATCTCTAAATTCTTCTGATCTTGTCCTGCTCAAGTCTGCTATTGTCACATTCATTACCTAATTCATTGTATTGTACCATCTGCAAACTTTAGAATTATATTCTGTGCACACATCTATGCCACTTATGCTTATTTATGCTTATGAATGTTCTGCTATTCAGTTAGACCTGAGCTTCAAACCAATTTATCTGCCTTTGGTCTTCTCAAGATTACTTAATACTTGTTACAGAATAAAAATATTACAATTTCAATGTTGAAAATTTCAGTTGAACCTGCACCCATATGGATTTTTATTACCGTTTTATGATTATTGTTTCTGATTGTATTCCAAAATGAATTAATGCCCTTGCAGTTCTTCACCTAAGTGAACATAAAATCTTCAATCACTACATGAGGCAGCAGGTGGATCCTTGATTTAGGGGCTGTTTGAGAAGACATTGCAGTGCTCCATTGTTGCTGTAATGAATTGGCAATTGAGATTGCGTGAAGTGAAAATTCAACCTGTAACTTTCTGATTCAGAGACAAGGCTACCAATAAACAAATACAGCATGCCACACAACATGCTGTATTTGAATATGAATAGCGTGAAGTACTTCTTAGTTTAATTTTTAAAATCTTAATTGATTTTTAGTGCAGAAGTGAAATCACTACGGGATTTAGTCCACAATAGCTACATTATCTTTTTCTTATATCCATTTCATGGGAAATAATCTTGGAAATGAATCTTCTGGGGTAAAGCCTCACCTGATGGAAATGGATAACACTTTGAATCTTTGACATGTGCTGCCAGTGCTCTCAATGAGGAGCACGGAACCAGAAAATGTGAAAAACACAAATAAGGTTCCCTCAGATTCACATTCCTATATTACAAAAAATCCTAATGTATAGTTTTATGCTTCACAGAAAGAGTATGTCCGAACTGCAACTCCGCACTGGAACTGATATCTTGTCGAGGTCACAGTGGCTATCCAGTCACAAACTTTTGGAGACTTGATACCAAAGCCATATTTTTCCAGGTGAGTGATATTTAGACACACAATTTTCAGTAATCGAATAATTATAAACACATTGGATGGAATCTTTCCCAGCCCCTAAACAATATAGATTGTGACAAGAAATTTAGGAAAGTTGGGTGTCATTTTGAGCAAAGCTCTTCTTGAGATTGAGGCCAAAAAATGTCATTTGACATCTTAGTTCAGAACTTCGAGACATGATTTTCACGAATAGCATGGGATTATTACCCATTATCAACCTCATTATTCTCTGAACTTACTTTATTAATATGCAATCTTCAATTCACCCACCTGTCTGATAGAAGGTAGATATTGAGAATTCCTGACTTGAAAGTTACAGCAGATATCTAATGACTCCAGCTAACCATTTTATCCACTGGACCTCCACCTTGGATACCCAGTAGCAGCATCTTAGGATAGACCCCACGTGCAGCAGCCCCACACACCCCTATCCATGGCCATTGGCATCTGATACATATCAATCTCATAATATTACTGTAGTTCTTCTCCAGTCTACGTGCAGTGCAATTCTGCACTTCTGTGGTACAATTTGGAATGCACCAGCACCTTAACTTGTAATGCTGCTGTAAGGATACTTTGCACATGAGACAGGCACCCATTTTACAGACTGGATCAGAGTACATCTCAGGACTGCTTGCTCATTCTCTTAGCATTTACTCACTTTGCCCTTGCTTGAATGCTCACAGAATTGCCTGTTTGAGCTTTGTTGCCTCAGTCAGGAGTTAAAGACTCACAGAACCTCTATCCTGCCTTGCTATTCAGTGCAGACAGAAAGCCTGGCAGCTTATCATGATTACCAGCAGTGATCAGCTAAGATGGTGGACATTTTGCAGTATTGGACAGTGCTATGTCAATTTCTCACCGGCATCATGTACCAGCAAGAATGCCTCATGGGCTTTAAGCAAATGGCCATCTCTCAAAATCTAAGGGCAGAAGTCCTCAGCTACTCCCTTTAGTCAAAGGGCAGTAACCAATAGCAGCTTGTATTGCTGGTGCAGATGGGAGAAAGATTGTGAGTGAATAGAGAGCATAGCGGCCATGCAAGTTTAGTAGTTTGGGGGGGGTTTGTGGTTGAGAATGAGTGAAGAAAGCATGTGACAGAAAGAGTGGAAGAACATCAGCTTTCAAGGAGATGGACATAGGAGAAGAAATGTAGCAAGGCAACAGAGAAGATGGTGATACTTATCCTTGCAGAGTAGAGACCATGATTGACCTTCGTGCTGCATTCCTGGGAGATATTTGGGAATAGGCTGGCCAGGTTTGGATAGGTAAAAACAAGGACTGCAGATGCTGGAAACCAGATTCTAGATTAGAGTGGTGCTGGAAACGTACAGCAGTTCAGGCAGCATCCAAGGAGCAGGAAAATCGACGTTTCAGGCAAAAGCCTGCCTTGAAGAAGTTTTCCTCCTCTCTCTACAAGAATCTCAGGGAGTCCCTCTCCCATTGCAACTCCCAGGTCCACCCTGCAGGCACTCTGCCTTTATTCCTGATGAAGGGCTTTTGCCCGAAACGTCGATTTTCCTGCTCCTCGGATGCTGCCTGAACTGCTAGCAAGGTTTGGAGGCATAGCCTCCTCAACCAACCCTTGTGAAAAAGGATGGCTCTCCTCTACACTGTCCAATCAGCCAGGACCCTCAGATCCCTGCCAGCTAAATAGCACACCAATTTTCCTTTATGTGCCTTGTCCAGGGCTAGTATCATAAATCATGTATAACAGCTCCATACTGCGAGCACTTGAACACGTGCACAATAGCCTTTTAAAAATGGTGCTGGTGTCAGAAATCCCAAGGTGTCCCAGCAGTAATGTGAGAATCTGATTAGCAGCAGATAAGAACGTGCTTTATTTTGATGTTGTGCCTAGTTAATGATGCAAGTTTGGGATGATAACATGAGAAAATTTGCTTGGTGAGTTGAATCTAACTTGGGATGGGTAAGTTTCCGGAAAGGAGCATTAGAAGAGAGAAGCCACATGCATAGAGCATTGTATGAGATGGTAACACAAGAGTGAGAAATAATATTAGGTAGGGGCAGATGAAGAGGGAATGCAATAAATTAGTTTGCAGTACTTGTACGTAAATATGCAAAATAGGAAATGAAGTTGCTTAGGTTCAGATGCAAATGGACGCACGGGAATTGATTTCGAGACCTGATCAAAAAACATGAGTGTCACTGGTCAGTAAATATTCCTGGCTTCAAGGTATTATGTAAAGATAGGGAAGGAAAGACTGGAATGGGGTAGGAGGCAGTCCCAACTAAAGGGATGGAAGCCATTGTATGAGATAAGGTAAATGTACACTTACAGAAAAATAATTAATACTTGACAGTCAACATGGTTTTGTCAAGGGCAGGTCATATCTGACAAATTTGATTGAGTTCTTTGACAAATGGGCATATGCAATGGATAAGGGTAATCTTGGAGTCATCGAGTCAGGAAGCTGTACAGCACAGAAACAGACCCTTCAGTGCAAATTGTCCATGTCATCCAGAAAACCTAAATTAATCTAGCCCCATTAATCAGCACTTGGCCCATATCCCTCTAAACCCTTCCTATTCATATACCCATCCAGATGCCTTTTAAATGTTGTAATTATACCAGCCTCCACCACTTCCTCTGGCAGCTCATTCCATACACGCACCACCCTCTGTACAAAAAAATGATCAAAAATGTTGTAATTAGTTATGGAGAAAGATGAGAAATCCAGGGTTACTGGAGGAAAGAAGGGAATAACTGACCAGCAGGCAGTCAAAGAGGAACAGGTCAATAGTGCAGAAGTCTCCTAGGGACTCACTCATAAACTGGTTTTCCATTATGGAATCTGATGAGAGTGCTGGTTCATCAAGGGAGTGCAAACAAAGCCAACTTTCTGGTGTTATAATCAGCCTGACTATACAGGAGTGGAAGAAAAGAAAAGGAGGTATTATGATGATGATAGGGAATACAATAGATTAGATTAGATTACTTACAGTGTGGAAACAGGCCCTTCGGCCCAACAAGTCCACTCCGCCCCGCCGAAGCGCGACCCACCCATACCCCTTACCTAACACTATGGGCAATTTAGCGTGGCCAATTCACCTGGCCTGCACATCTTTGGACTGTGGGAGGAAACCGGAGCACCCGGAGGAAACCCACGCAGACACGGGGAGAACGTGCAAACTCCACACAGACAGTCGCCCGAGGCGGGAATTGAACTCGGGTCTCTGGTGCTGTGAGGCAGCAGTGCTAACCACTGTGCCACCGTGCCGCCCAATAGTTGGAGAATACACAGGCATTTCTGCAACTGCAGACTGAACTCCAATATGGTGTGGTGCATCCCTTGTGCTGGGCTAAAGGATATCACTGAGGAGCTGTAGGACATCCTTAAGGGATAAGATGATTAGACAGTGGTCAAGGTACACAATATTGGTAAAGTGAAGGATGAGGACTTGCATCCAGAGTTCAGGAAGCTTGGCAATAGATTAAAAAGCAGGACCTCAAAGATTATAATCTCTGGGTTATTCCCAGTGCCATGTGCTAATGAATAGAGAAATAACAGATGAATGTATGACTCAGTTGCTGGTGCAGGAGGGAAAGTTTTAGATCCCTGGGTCACTGGGATTGTTTCTAAGGAAGGTGGGACCTCTACAAACAGAATGGTCTGCAGCTGAACTGGATTGGAACATCTGTCCCAATCAACGTTTGCAATTTCTTACCTAATACTGTCAAAATTAGTCTTCCTTCAATTTAGAACTTTGTCCATCACTATTTAAAAACTAATAGAATTATGATCACTGGCCTCAAAGTGCTCCCTTGCTGACACCTCAGTTGCCTGCCCTGCCTTATTTCCCAAGAATAGGTTTTGTTCTTTCTTTAAAAGATACGTCCACATGCTGAATCAGAAAATTTTCTTGTACACACTTAATAAACAGTATAAAGGGTTTAGAGAAAGCAGTCACCTTGATAGGAATGTATTAAAGACCCCAAACAATCAGTGGGCAATTGAAGACCAAGTGTTTAGACAATTCACTGAGGTGTGTAAAACTAATAATAGGGAAATTATATTAGGGGGATTTCAACTTCCACATTTTCCCCAGATTCCCCATAATTGGGATAATCATACTATAAAGGGTTTTGAGAATGCAGATTTCTTGAAATGTAGTCAGAAAAGTTGTCTGTGGAGAAAGAAGCAAAATCAGTTTTTTAAGTTCAGATGAATGGTTACAACTTGAAATGTTAACTTTGATTTTCTCTGCAGAAAAAGAACTGTCAGATCTGTGGAGTATCTCTTCCAATATATTTAACATTTACTTTTAAAAGGCAAATGGTGTGTAACTAACTTGAATTTTTTTGATGAGGTAACAGAAGACCTAACCAGGATAATGTTGTTGATATGGTGTACGTGGATTTCCAAATGGTGACTGATAAAACACTTCAAAATGTTTCCAGTGGACACAGGAATAAAAAAAGCAGGAGCAGGACTAGGTCATTCAGATCACCGAGCCCGCTCCATATTCAGCTGTAATATGAACATAGAACATAGAAGAATACAGCGCAGTACAGGCCCTTTGGCCCTCGATGTTGCGCCGATCCAAGCCCACCTAACCTACACTAGCCCACTATCCTCCATATGCCTATCCAATGCCCATAAAGAGGGAGAGTCCACCACTGCTACTGGCAGGGCATTCCATGAACTCACAACTCGCTGAGTGAAGAACCTACCCCTAACATCTGTCCTATACCTACCACCCCTTAATTTAAAGCTATGCCCCCTCGTAATAGCTGACTCCATACGTGGAAAAAGGTTCTCATGGTCAACCCTATCTAAACCCCTAATCATCTTGTACATCTCTATCAAGTCACCCCTAAACCTTCTTCTTTTCTCCAAAGAAAACAGCCCAAGTGCCTCAGCCTTTCCTCATACGATCTTCCTACCATACCAGGCAACATCCTGGTAAACCTCCTCTGCACCCGTTCCAGTGCCTCCACATCCTTCCTATAGTATGGCGACCAAAACTGCACACAATACTCCAGATGCGGCCGCACCAGAGTCTTATACAACTGCAACATGACCTCAGGCCTCTGGAACTCAATTCGTCTACCAATAAAAGCCAGTATGCCATATACCTTCTTCACAGCACTATTTACCTGGGTGGCAACTTTCAGAGATCTGTGTACATGGACACCAAGATCCCTCTGCTCATCCACACTACCAAGTATCCGACCGTTAGCCCAGTACCCCATCGTTTTGTTACTCTTACCAAAGTGAATCACCTCACACTTAGCTACATTGAACTCCATTTGCCACCTTTCTGCCCAGCTCTGCAGCTTATCTATATCCCGTTGTAACCTGCCACATCCTTCCTCACTGTCAACAACTCCACCGACTTTTGTATCATCCGCAAACTTGCTCACCCAACCTTCTAGCTCTTCCTCCAGGTCATTTATAAAAATGACAAACAGCAATGGTCCCAAAAAAGAACCTTGTGGAACACCGCTAGTAACTGCACTCCAAGATGAACCTTTACCATCAACTACTATCTTCTTCCTCTGTCTTCTTCCTCTGTCTTCTTCCAGCCAGCCAATTCCTAATCCAAACCTCCAATTCGCCCTCAATGCCATACCTCCATATTTTTTGCAGTAGCCTACTTTGGGGAACCTTATCAAACGCCTTACTAAAATTCATATACACCACATCTACCGCTTTCCCCTCATCCACCTCCTTAGTCACTTTCTCGAAGAATTCAATAAGGTTTGTGAGGCATGACCTGCCCTTCACAAAACCATGCTGACTATCCTTGATCACATTATTCCTATCCAGATGTTCATAAATCCTATCCCTTACAATCCTCTCTAAGACTTTGCCCACAACAGAAGTGAGACTCACTGGCCTATAGTTACTAGGGTTATCCCTACTCCCCTCCTTGAACAAGGGAACCACATTTGCTATCCTCCAGTCTTCTGGCACAATTCCTGTAGACAACGAGGACATAAGAATCGAGGCCAATGGCTCTGCAATCTCCTCCCTTGCTTCCCAGAGAATCCTAGGATAAATGCCATCAGGCCCAGGGGACTTATCTATTTTCATCCTTTCCAGAATTTCCAACACCTCTTCCCTACATACCTCAAAGCCATCCATTCTAATTAATTGTGACTCAGTATTCACATCGGCAACAATGTCCTGTTCCTGAGTGAATACTGACGAAAAGTATTCATTCAGTATCTCCCCAATCTCTTCAGCCTCCACACGCAACTTCCCACTACTATCCTTGACTGGACCTATTCCTACCCTAGTCGTTCTTTTATTCCTGACAGACCTATAGAAAGCCTTAGGGTATTCCCGAATCCTACCAACTAAGGACTTTTCATGTCCCCTCCTTGCTGCTCTTAGCTCTCTCTTCAGATCCTTCCTGGCTACCTTATAACACTCAATCTTCCAATTGAACCTTCACGCCTCATCTTTACATAGGCCGCCCTCTTCCCTTTAACAAGGGATTACAATTCCTTATTAAATCGTGGCTCCCTCACATGATCCTTTCCTCCCTGCCTGACAGGTATATACTTATCAAGGACACTCAATAGTTGCTCCTTGAACAAGCTCCACATATCGATTGCGTCCTTGCCTTGAAGCCTACTTTTCCAAGCCACGCATCCTAAGTCATGCCTCACTGCATCATAATTTCCCTGCCCCCAGCTATAACTCTTGCCCTGCAGTGCACACTTATTACTCTCCATCACTAGAGTAAAAGTCACCGAGTTGTGGTCACTGTCCCCAAAGTGCTCACCTACCTCTAATTCTAACACCTGGCCTGGTTCGTTACCCAGAACCAAATCCAGTATGGCCTCACCTCTTGTTGGCCTGTCTACATATTGTGTCAGGAAACCCTCCTGCACACATCGGACAAACACCGACCCATCTAATGTACTCGAGCTATAGCTTTCCCAGTCAATATCAGGAAAGTTAAAGTCCCCTACCTTATTACTTTCACTCTTCTCCTGAATCATCCTCACAATCCTTTCTTCTACGTTTCTAGGACTATTAGGAGGCCTGTAAAAAAACTCCTAACAGGGTGACCTCACCTTTCCTATTCCTAACCTCAGCCCAAACTACCTCAGATGGCGAGTCTTCATCCATCGTCCTTTCCACCGCTGTAATACTATCTTTGACAAGCAATGCCACACCTCCCCCTCTTTTACCCCCACCTCTGACCCTACTAAAACACTTAAACCCTGGAACCTGCAACAGCCAATCCTGTCCCTGTTCTACCCATGTCTCCGTAAAAGCCACAACATCGAAGTCCCAGGTACCAACCCACGCTGCAAGTTCACCTACCTTATTTCATATACTTCTTACATTGAAGTATACACACTTCAAGCCACTTTGCTGTTTACAATCTCCTTTGAGATTGATGCCATGTTCCTAACTTCCCTACACTCAAGGTCCTGTACCCTAAAGCTACAGTCCAGGTTCCCATGCCCCTGCGGAGTTAGTTTAAACCCTCCCCCAAGAGCACTAGCACACCTGGTGCCCCTCAGGTTCAGGTGTAGACCATCCTGTTTAGAGGTCCCACCTTCCCCAGAAAGAACCCCAGTTATCCAGATACCGGAATCCCTCCCTCCTGCACCATCCCTGTAGCCACGCACTTAACTGTTCTCTCTCCCTATTCCTCGACTCTCTATCACGTGGCACGGGTAACAAACCAGAGACAACAACTCTGTTTGTTCTAACTCTGAGCTTCCAACCTAGCTCCCTGAAAGCCTGCCTAACATCCTCAGCCCTCCTCCTACCTATGTCGTTGGTGCCAATGTGGACCACGACTTCGGGCTGCTCCCCCTCCCCCTTAAGGACCCGGAAAACATGATCAGAGACATCATGTACCCTTGCACCTGGGAGGCAACATAACAAACGTGAGTCTCTCTCGCCCCCACAAAACCGCCTATCTGTGCCCCGAACTATCGAGTCCCCAATAACTATTGCTCTGCTCTTCTCCACCCTTCCCTTCTGAGCAACAGGGACAGGCTCCGTGCCAGAGGCCTGAACCCCATTGCTTACCCCATGTAAGTTGTCCCCCCCACAAGTATCCAAAACGGTATACTTGTTCTTGAGGGGAACGGCCGCAGGGGGTCCCTGCACTGGCTGCCTCCTCCCAGTCCCTCTCACTGTCACCCATCTGTCTGCCATCTTTGGAGTTACTACTTCCCTAAAGCTCCGATCTATGACCCCCTCTGCCTCCCGAATGATCCTAAAGTTCATCCAACTCCAGCTCCAGTTTCCCTAATACGGTCTTGGAGGAGCTGGAGATGGGTGCACTTCCTGTAAGTGTAATCAGCAGGGACGTCCATGGCATCCCTTACCTCAAACATGTTGCAATATGACTAAGCTTTTGTGGCAATGCCATTTTTTCCCATCCTATTCCCATGCACCTAGACATCTTAACTATCTAGAAATCTATAGATCTCTGTCTTGAATATTGTCAATGACTGAACTCCATAGTCTCTGTGGTAGACAATTCCAAAGATTCACCACCACTGAGAGATAAAAGTCCTCCTCATCTCAGTCCTAAATGGCAAATGTATTCTGAGTTTGTGTACCCTGGTTCTAGAACTCTTAAACTGGGGAAAACATCCTTCCTGAATCTACCCTGTCAACCCTGGCTGGATTTCGTATGCAGAATTGAAGCCTATGAATGAAACTTGGCTGAATGACAGAAAAAAACCAGGTAGTGGTAGGAAATGATTTTGCATGCAGTGAAATTGCCTGGTGCTTTTCTTCATATGTATTAATAAATATTATGTTGTGAACTGTTTATGAGAACAATGACAGATTTCAAGAAGAAGTAAACAGAGTGATGGAATGGCTGGACATTTGGCAGATTAAGGAGGAACTAGGGCCTGCATTTTATGCTGGTCAGTCGTTATTCCAGCAGAGTTAGGAGTTGTGCTTAGGGACTGTACAGAACCTCATCATAGTCTCCAAAAAATTGCCTAGGAAACTAAAGATTCTATTGGGCAATTCCTCTCCACCTGCAAATCTCTAAAAGTATCCATTTGAATCAGGAAATTCAAAGGATTTTTATAGTTTGATAGAGTCATACAGCATAGAAACAGGTTCTTCAGCCCATCGTGGCTATGTCAACCAACAAATACCAAACCACACTAATTACATTTATCTATAATTGGTCCATTGCCTAGTATGCCCTGGTATTTTAAGTAATTGTCCAGATGCTTCTTAAATGTTGCCTGAATACCAGAATGCACCACCATCTCAAGCAGCACGTTCCATATTTCTACCACTCTCTGTTTGAAAAAACCTTCTCAGATATTCTCTAAACCATTACTCCTCACCTTGAACTTTTGCATCTAGTCTTAGACACATCTGCCATTGAGAGAAAGATTCTCATGACCTACTCTGTTTATGTTTCTCAATTTTGTATACCTCAAATCAGATTCCCTGTTCAGCCTCCTCTGATCCAAGGAAAACAAACCCAGCCTCTTGAGTTTCTCCTCACAGCTGAGACTTCTCCACATCCTGGTCACTTGGCTTTGCAGCTTCTTTAGTGCAAAAATGTTCTTCCAACAGTGCGACCAATGGAACAGCATGTAGTATTCCATCTATGGAGTAATAAATGTTTTATAAAGTTGCAGCGAGACTTCCCTGTTTCTATATTCTATGCCTTGGCAATGAAAATATGGAGGTGCTGGTGTTGGATTGGGATGGACAACGTTAAAAATCACACAACACCAGGTCATAGTCCAACAGGTTTATTTGGAAGCACTAGCTTTCAGAGGGCTGCTCCTTTGTCAGGTAACTGTGGAGCAGAATCATAAGACACAGAATTTATAGAGAAAGATCACAGTGTCATGCACGCAACTGATACAATATATTGAACAAATCTGATTGCAGTTAAGTCTCTCACCTTTTAGAATGGGTTGCAAGTTTCGGTTCATTAATATGTAAATCCCAGAACTTCTTTCAAATCGCATTCTGAGATATTTTAAGGTGTTCTATAAAAAAGTGACAGCTCAGCTCGGACAATGCATTAAAGGTATGAGGTAAGAGTCTGTCTGTATCCCAATCTTACTAAATAAGATCACCAGAAATTTGTGGAAGCCACTAACTGTCAAACCACCTGACAATTTCCTTTATCTGCTTCAGGCATCTCCACAGCAATAGACAATAGACAATAGACAATAGTTGCAGGAGTAGGCCATTCTGCCCTTCGAGCCAGCACCACCATTCATTATGATCATGGCTGATCATCCTCAATCATTATCCTGTTCCTGCCTTATTCCCATAACCCTTGATTCCATTATCCTTAAGAGCTCTACCCAACTCTTTCTTAAAAGTATCCAGAGACTTGGCCTCCGCAGCCTTCTGTGGCAGAGCATTCCATACACACACCACTCTCTGGGTGAAGTTGTTTCTTCTCAACTCTGTTCTAAGTGGCCTACCCCTTATTTTTAGTCAGCACAGCGGAGCATTGGACTGATATGAAAAATATCAGTCCAATAATAAACACCTATTTCAGTCTATTATATCGCTGTATCAAATTCCTCAAACATGTTGTTTCTTATTTGATAATTATTATCGAGTTATAGAGATGTGGAAACAGACCCTTTGGTCCAACTAATTCATGCCGATCAGATATCCTCAATAAATCTAGTCCTATTTGCCAACATTTGGTCCATATCCCTTTAAACCCTTCCTATTCATATACCCATACACATGCCTTTTAAATGTTGCAATTGTAGCAGCCCCCACCACTTCCTCTGGCAGCTTATTCCATATACATAATACTCTGTATGAAAAAGTTGCCCCTTAGGTCCCTTTTAAATCTTTTCCCTTTAACCTTAACCCTATGGCCTCTAGTTTTGGTCTGCCCTACCCTGGGGAAAAGACCTTGTCTATTTACCCTATCAATGATGCTCATGATTTTATAAACCTTTATAAGATAACTCCTCAGCCTCCAATGCTCCAGGGAAAACAGCCCCAGCCTGTCAAGCCTCACTCTATAGCTCAAATCTTCTAACATTGGCAACATCCCTGTAAATCTTTTCTGAACCCTTTAAAGTTTCATGATATCCTTCCAATAGGCTTGCACACAACATTCCAAAAGTGGCCTAACCAATGTCTTGTACAGCCACAGCATGACCTCTGGATACTCAATGTACTGACCAATAAAGGAAAGCATACCAAATGCCTTCTTTGCTATCCTGTCTACTTGGGGCTTCACTTTTTAGGAACTATAAGCCTGCACTGTCCCCTTTTCACTACTGCAGAAAATTGTCAGTTTTTTTGTTAACAAACTATGATGCAAAACATTGGCCAGCAGAGAATGTGCTGTCGACAATTTTATGAATAATTTAACGATTAGTGACAATGTTCTTGTGATTCTACTCCACTCAGATGCCGAGTAAACAAATTACAAATATAATTGCATAAACTACTAGTAATCCAATTTATAAAAATTTTGAATCTTGTGAAATGGATTCATGGAAATTCAGAAAATCTGAAGTCATAAAGTACCCACCTTCATTGCTAATAGTTGACTCCTTATTAGAAAGCAAAATTGTGCATCTGATATAAATAAATGTAGACTTCAATTTTCATGTCTCCATCTGTGTCAGAATAAAGGGTACAGAAATTAAATATGGTTCACAGGACCCAATTCCAGGAGTCCATTCTACTTTTTTGGTGCCCACAGGTGTGGTTATTGCAGGATAGGTTTTCAGGCATTGAGTCTGCAATTTTCCACTCTCTGCCGAGCCAGCTTCATTGCAGGGAAAGGCATCTGTTAGCCGCCACCAATTTTTATTGAAGTTGTGCCAGCACCTCCATGGCTCATGAAAATGAGAGGAGTTTAGATCTAGGAACTTATTGAAAGCTAAGTTCAAAAGATCTTACCCATCGCAATACAAGATCCACTCAGCCACGTGGGGCCTTATAGTCTGATGCGTGCATCAGCCCAACTGTGACATTGCACCCAATCTGCAATGGTCCTTCATACCATTGATGCAAACTCATGATACTTCCATGCTCATTCTCCCTGCATCCACTGTATATAGAATCTTACCTTGCTAGAACCTACAGGCAGCACGGTGGCTCAGTGGTTAGCACTGCTGCCTCAAAGCGCCGAGGACCTGGGTTTGATTCCTACCTCAGGTGACTGTCTGTGTGGAGCATGTACATTCTCCCCATGTCTGTGTAGGTTTCCTCCGGGTGCTCCGGTTTCCTCCCACGATCCAAAGATGTGCAGGTTAGGTGAATTGGCCACGCTAACTTGTCCATAATGTTCAGAGATGTGTACATTAGGTGCACTACACAGGGGTAAATGTAGAATAATAGGATTAGGGAATGGGTCTGGGTAGATTACTCTTCGGAGGTTTGATGTGGACTTGTTGGGCCTAATGGCCTGTTTCCACACTGTAGGGATTCAATGATTCTAGAACCTATTTTACCAAACCTGTCAAACAAGCTGGATGTCAAGGAAACCTCTGGTGAATTAAAATTGCCACTTGCATTAAATAATCTTCATGTGTTTGACCAAACTAAATCACCCAGCACAATCCACGGGCAAGAGTTGCATGCACCTCATATCCATGGAGTTTGACGTTTGGAATCTGCTTACTCTTCACAACTCTCTGATGTACTGGCAGAGTCTGTGCAAGCTCAGACTTCCGTTACAGGATGCATTGGTAATTAGAATTGAACGTTGCAGCAGGGACGTTTTGCAAGCAAGACGGGCACTCGGCTGAATATTTTAATCAAATGCAGCTGAGGTCTGCTTGCTTACTTTCTTGGCACTTGCTTACCTCGAGTCTACCTTTATGCTTGAACCTGCTTACCTCGAGTCTATCTCCATGCCCTGACTTCCAGTTGGCAGTCATACAATCATACTAACCAGCAGGACAGGCATTCCTCAGTGAAGTAGATGTATATCTTGCTGTATTGCAGTGTGCTATTTTAATCCCATTTATAAAACAAGTGAAAAATAACACACAGTGCATTGTCACCCATGTCACTGAAGTGCCTTCAATAAGTTTTCTTCTTCCTCTCCCTTCTGCAACATCTCAATGTACTTCCAGGTTCCGCATCTGGGGTGAAGGGAGCCTGTTCATCAGTGCAGCCCAGTGGACCTCAAGGTTTGGTGAAGTAGATCTGAGGATGTTTGTGTCTGGGCAAGCCAATCACGTTGAAAGTCTTCTTGCCAGATTCAAGTTGATTAACGTGAGCAGCATTAAGGGTTGGGAGGAGGCAGGCAGGGTGTAGGTAGAGGGCTCAAAGGCCTCTGAAGATAAAGGCTGGGATGATGGAGTGCAGGTGTGTGTGCCTGTTCAGCAAATAGAGAGCGCTGGACATAGCTTTGTATCACACAAATTACTGCCCTACTACAGTTTCTGGGAAATAAGGACCATTGCATCTCAAACTTGTGAGTAACTTCTGCTCCTTACTGCGCATGTGCTCAAAGCTCCTGATTGTCAACACCACTGCCTGGGGCTGACCTGATGCCTGGTCTCCAGAGTTCTCTTAAGTGCCATAACATTGGAAGGTTGATTCCTTGATCATTTGCAGTGAAGTGCTCATCAGATTGTGCTGCCCAAATTTTAAGGCTACTGTTCCAGCTGAGGTATCAGTATCGGAACTGGATGTTGCAGGAGGCAGCCTTGCCTGTGATTCCTCCAAGGTCTTAGTACTCCTGTTCTGAGAGATCAAGGAGGTAGTTTCTGGGGAAGCTAACCATTTCACCACAGATGGATGTGCTAGTGGTACCTGCAAGATACAAGAGAGAGAAGGTATCATAGCCAGTGTTCGGAAATAGTGGTGCAATTAGTAAGGCTGACAGAGGGATTATCGAGAGAGTTGCAGAAGAATGAATGGTCGTACTTACCCAGTTGTTGTTTGCAACATCTCATATGAGTGGTCCTACGTCCTTTCCTGTGACGGCCAGAATTCTCTCATCATAGGAAGATCCTACTGTCTGGCATCTGTTCACCCATATGGGCTCTCTCTGCTCTATTATTGACTGTTATCTCTGCAATGAGAGGGAAAGGGATTCAGTAAGATGGAAGTAGGTGGCACAGCTGTTAGTCTTGATGATGGTGGGTGAAAGGTATTGAGGAATTTGAAGCTAGTGAGAAGGCAGTACAGAGGCCATGTAGGATTTTTATCTTGTGAGGTTGAGAAGGTGAAAGTGACGAAGGAAAAATGTTATAGGCAACAGTGAGCTAGTGAAGCATGAGCCTTGGAGGGAGGTGGCTGCAGTAGCAATGATATGGAGTGAATGTAAGATGGCAGAGAGACATTTACCCTGACACAGCAGAGAAGGTAATTGACCTTCTTACAGTTTGCTATCCATTCTTCTGAACCATTAACATAGCACTGATCTAGGTGATAACCTTGGATGTTTTTTCAAATATCATGTCGTGCTGTGGTTTTCCTCTAGCAATCCTCAGGGATGAGAACTTTGCAGCACTGAATTAGAGTGCCAACTTCCCTTTTTCTGGCATCCTCTGGACACATGCTTGACTGAGCAGGGTAGCTTCAGAATGTCAGTGCTTAAATGAGTGCACAGAGCCTTTTAAAGATGGTATGGCCACAAGGAATGCTGGTCATTCAGCAGATGTTGGCTTATTGGTGAGTTGTTCTGGGAACAGAGTATAGTAAAATAAATGGTACAGGGACAGGATAAATAATTAATGTGGTGCTTTTCCGAAGATACTGTGAGAAAGCCCATTAGGTCTTGCACCAGCAATCTCTCCAAAGAATGCTTCACAACTCAGACTTAATCAAAAAGTGTAAATTATTTTCACATCCAGATAGGTCTTCTAAAATACAATGGTTGTGTTCTTGTGCAACATTGCATTATAGAAGAATCACGTTTTAGGAACAGCACTTACAGTATTGGCGATATAATCACATTACAACCAACACATATTTTGAAGGTTTGTGCTTTCGAACCAGTGTTCCCAGTTCATCAATCGCATTACAGCAGATTCGCATCAATGGAAATACGTGTTATAGCAGAACAACCTGCATTTGTGTACTCCACAAACATGGACTAGTCTGCTGAGTATTTCCAAAATTTTCTTGTCACATTTCAGTTTTTTTATAGATCACAGGCATTAAAATTAAAAAATGGTTGTAACTAATACCAAGAAAACACTATAAAAAGAAAATCTTATAGAGGATAGAGGGCTACCCTAATCCCAATAGTGTGGAATTCTCTTAGTAGCGAGGAGATTTGAGGCTGGCTTTTCTTGTTGAGAGATCATTTTGAGGATCATAGCAGGGTCTCTTTCCAGTATTGTTAATATTCTACCACTCTATGGACCATCAAGGGCACCTCAGTGGCTAAGGCCCCTCCCATGGAAAAACTCTCCAGTGCCTTCACCAAATGCACTTCTCTTGTCACCAAGGTATGCCTGTCTAGCCTCAGTAATCCCAACACACATTACCTTAGTCCCAGGGGAGAGTACAAAATGCTGCTGAGAGCAAAATTTAGTTCTAGCAATGAAAGCCACTCCCAGTGGCACTGCTGGGACTGAAGAGCAGCCAAACCTGCAAGTGACCGACCAACATTTTTCAGGGTGGCATTTCATCATTGAAAGGGATGGGAGACTTGATGTTAGCCAGTTGCTGCAAAATTGAAGTGAGACTCTAGGCAATGGCTGAAATGGGATTACTCCCAACTTTCCAGCCTGCTGTCAGGCTGTCATCCTGACTGATGTCAGCCCATGGAATCATTGCAGCACAGCAGAGGCCATTTGATTCATTGAGATCAAGTTGGTTCTCTAGAATAATCCAGTCAGTTTGATTGCCCTGTTCCAACTCTGTTGCCTTCAACACTTTCAAACTTCCCATATCTTTGGAAAAGTCACAGGAAGCATATGTGTGGTTTCCTAAAATGTACTGCTGCTGGATAAAAGTACCAACTGAAACATGCATTTAACAATTTTACCCAAGGTTTCATTTTATTGAATCGGGTGGTTAAATATGATCTGCCATTACATCATGTCCATTTTTAATATTTATTGAGATTGAAAAATGGCAATAAATGTTGTAACCAACATTTTAACAATGTATGATCCTGTGAAACTATGAAGTGAAACCATGAAACTAGATCAGCTTAATAATGGCTAACTTTAAACACAAATTGTTTCTCTTTAATAGGAAAGAAAGTTTTCTTTCATACTATAGTTCAGGGGCTATGTAAAGCCCTGACTGATCAAATTTATATCTTAAATACACAGGCTAAAGGTGTCCATGATCATCCAAGACCAGAGAGTAAATCAGAAACAGAAGCAAGGAGAAGTGCTGTTAAGAGACGAATGTCCTCTCCACACTTTTCACACAAGAAAAGACATATGGAACCAGAGGTAGGGGACTCATCGGAAGAAATGTTTTTCAGACTTTGGTGTTATTATTGCGGTGGGCTAAGATATTCCAGCAATTGTTCAGTCAGATGGCAGTACTATGCAGCAGGAGTTGTTGGATCGCTTTTCTAACCCCTAACCACTTGTTTTTCAAAATGAATGACTGATAACCTTTATAACTTCAAAACAATTAGAGTTTATAAATGCTCAGATGGAATGACTGAACATAATGGTTGTTTTTGTTGTTTAATGTCGAAGTATTCAAAATGAGGCTGTAGATTTTTCTTTTTGGTTCACAAGTTTCAATTGGGGGATTATTGTAAGAGTTGTAAGTAGGGGATATGTGTGTATAATATTTGCACTTGATTTGATTGGAGTTGTGCAAAGGGTCCGCATGAGTCCAGAAAGTACTTAATGCCCATTGTCATAAAAGTTCATAAATCAGCTCTTCCTATGACAATTAAATACAGACCTGAGCAGTATATTGGCGTTAATTTGTTACTCATCCATTGAAATTCCTCTGAAGTGAGCACTACTTGTGTGACTAAAATATAGGTCAGAGCAATGGACCATTTACTAGCTCTGTTATTGTTTGGCACTTAGTCACCAATGGATATTGTCTACCTGCACAGCTCTATCTCTCTCATAACTGGCAACAAAGAGCAACTTAAAACACAACCTTAAGCAAACTCCATGTTGAATAAATTTAACTCCTGTATCATGAAATTGATTTCTGTTCAAAGTATTATTTCAGTTCTTTCTGCTCATTTTGGTTTTCTCCCACAGGAAATTGACACTTTCCTCTGAAAGCGTTAACTTCATCAAGCTTCATTGAGCAATTTTTTGCAAACAATTATTATTGAGTTGACTATTCTATTTATGAGTTTGGAAATTTGGAAGTAACTTAGAACAGAAATACATATTGATTTCAGCATATCCTGCAGTTTGTTGTTAGTCTTAATTCCCGTCTCTATCCCTATGGTTGAATAGCAGAAAGTATCTCTCAAGTTGTACAGCAATCCTTGTTAATAGTGTGATATCACCAGATTGATCAGGGAGTAAGGGAGACGGAAAATATAAAGCTTTGATGAGCTAGAAAACTGTTAATGTTTTGTACATATTCATATTTATTTCTAGAATATTTTCTGGAAAGAAATGTATGTACTTCATATAGAAACAAAAATAATACACTAGTGAATTGCAGCATTACTAGCAATCTCTCAACATGCAAAACTTCTGAAATGTGAAGCACGAATGCTCTTGATTTCTTTGACTGTTTATTATAGTTTAATATTGTGTTATTTGCTTTTCTCCAGGCAAGTAGATACCATGACAGTGGTGGCCCCTTCAGCAACCTTCACCACTTGCCTTGTATGGAAGCTCCAGACAGATTTGGCATAATAGCAGAATCAAGCTTTCCTATTCCATCACATCATTATTCACCATTTCAAAATTCGGAGCCTTTCAAGCCTGCTTATGATCCCAGCAGCAGTTTTGTGGAAACAACTTCCCCACTTCAGAAGGTCTCCAACCCAAGGATTTATGTTCCCCGAGGTTCCTGTGGCTATGATTTTACTGTGCCTGGCTATATGGGCTCCAACTCTTACTCCACCCTTTATAAAGATTCTGGTAACATAGAGTCTGAAACTGACTCAGGAAAGATGTGTGTGCAACTTAATGGATCCCATCACGGTATGGGCACCCTGAATGTCCATGATCGAAACTTTGATGGGCCAAGTAAACATCATGGGTGGAAGCAGATATTGAAAGGAGGATATGGAGATAGGAATGAGTGTAGCCATATCATACCCAATTCAAGTCATTACTACAATGGAGAATACCCCTGCAGATTAGGTGGCACTGGGTCAAACCCTCCGGCTTTACAAACGATCATAACTACAACTACAAAAGTTTCCTATCAAACTTATAAACCCATGACTAAGTTTGATGACAATATTTGTGATGCCAAAAATCTTCCAAACTGCAATCACTTAGCAGACAACATATCTCCTACCATTTATCCTGAGACAAAGTTCCAGGAAGATGACAACATGATCAAATCAGCCACACCCTATCAACAGGAAGGGCCCTCTAAAACGGAGCGGACCGAAGGACTGGAAAGCTACAGATATGGAAGTTATTCTGCAAATTCCTACGCTAATCGATTAGCTCATCCTTTCAGATACGATACTGGAGAATACTGAAAATGAACTCACCTTTTCTGACTTTACTCTCATGGTCCTTAATTATTTTTAAGTACACAATGATCCTTTGGAACTTTAATCCAATCAAGGTATAGTTTGCAAGTGATGTAGTGCCATTGAATATTTCATACTCCTAAAAAGGAAGCACCAAAATGGAAACACAGGAAAAAGTTACAGTGCATTCAAACTTGACTGAACAGTTAGAAAATCTATGGTCCACTTCCTCAAAACTTTCCTTTAGCTCAAGGGCAACTTGAAACATGTTATGTTCAGATTTAAAACTGCAATTCAGAGCACTAAAACTTAACAGATTAAAGATGAGCATTATTTTGTCTCCTGTACATTTCTATACTCATGGTTCGTAATCAGTACTTGTCATTACAACAGTTTTTAGTTTGTGCGTAGCTGAATGTTTGGATAAAATATGACAATAAACTTATTATACTTGATGTTAAACACATACAACCAAAAGATGTCTGATTATGAATTAGAATGTTGCTGTGTGTTTCTGCATCATTTCTCTTTTTATTTGGCTCCTCAAGAGTAGCTGTTCAAGATCCACTATCAGACTTTGCTCATTCGTGGTGGGCAATGTGCAATGTATACGGTTCCAGGTCTCTAAACGTATTGTATCAAAAAAGTTGGAGGCTAAAATGACCCAACCATGTGTGCTAATACCTTGAGAACTGCTCATGGAATTTGGAGATAATGTGTTCTAGGGTGTGAAGCATGTTTTCTGTATCCAATATTGGAATGAAGATATTGAATGAGGTGTGACATCGCAAAATATTTTATTCTACTTGATGTCAGGTATTATTATTATTATTATTTGACAAATACATCATGCCCTGAGTGCAATTGTCAATTTTATGATATTTTAACACAACGAATTGGATTGTCATCATAAAGTAGAGAAAGGACTCTTTAATTTGAACATCAGCGATAAAAATAATTTGCATCGAATTTGTATCCTTTACGTAATCTGGATGTTTTAGATTGCTTCATGTAATAAGACATCAGCAGAATATATTGTGCTAATGTTATATATAATCATGATGTCAGTTTATGTAGATAGAACTGGAGAAAGCAGAACCTCTCCAAGAGACAAAACAGAACACATGTACCTACTGTGCTGGAAATAAAGAGTTCTTATGGAAAGCACCTTGGGCTCAAGAACTAGTACCTGGGAGACTAATTGCAGTTAGATCCCCGACGCATGATAAAACATGTGGCAGCAGAAAAAAAACCCCAAAGGTAAACAAAGTATGAAATGCAGGTATTAAAGTAAGCTTTGTTGCCAAGAATTAAAAAAATAATTTTTCCCGATACACAAAGACATTGGTGGAAATGTGTGCACAGTAGGCAGCTGAAAACCAGACACGGAGAGCAGACTGCAGTGAGAACCAACCCGAAACAGGAGGCAATGAGACAACAATAGACACCATTGAAGGAGCAGCTCCAGAGCTTAAGAGGTTAATATGAAAGGCATTCAAAGTGATTGAAGCTCTGCACCAGATTCTGGGATGGGAGGTTTGAAATAAAATATTTACATGGTACAGAATAGCTCAGGCTTCGAAAAAAGAGACAAAAAGATCAGGTCTGTAAATTGGTATGTGCAGGGAGAACCATCATGAATTGTGAAGCTGCAAAACTGGGCATTGGTAAAAATGACATGAAATGAACAAGAATTGAGGGTACTCAATGCGTACTGTGATAGAGAGCCATAGAGAAGTATAGCATGGAAACAGACCCTTTGGCTCAACTCGTCCATGCCGACTAGATATCCAAACCTAATCGAATCCCATTTGCCACCTCTTGGCCCATATCCTTCTAAACCCTCGCTATTCATATACACATCCAGATGCCTTTTAAAAGCTGCAATTGTACCAGCCTCCACCACTTCCTCTGGCAGCTCATTCCAAACACATCTATGTGTAAACGTTGCCCCTTGGGTCCCTTTTATGTCATTCCCCTCTCACCCTAAACCTACGTCCTCGAGGTCTGAACTCCCGCATCCCAGGGAAAAAACTGTCTATTTATCCAATCCATGTTTCTCATGGTTTTATAAACCTCTGTTAGGTCACCCCACAGCCTCCAATGCTCCAGGGTAAATAGCCTCAAACTGTTCAACCTCTCTCTATAGCTTAAATCCTCCAACCTTGGCAACATCCTTGTAAATCTTTTCTCAACCCTTTCAAGTTTCACAATATCCTTCCGATGGGAAGGAGACGAGAATTGCATGCAATATTCCAACAGTGGCCTAACCAATGTCCTGTACATCCACAACATGACCTCCCAATTCCTGTACTCAATGCTGTGACCACAACAAGGGAAAGCAAATGCCTTCTTCACTATCCTATCTACCTGTGACCTTACTTTCAAGGAAATATGAACCTGCACTCCAAGGTCTCTTTGTTCAGTAACACTCCCTAGGATAAAGAACAAAGAAAAAGAAAATTTACAGCCCAGGAACAGGCCCTTTAGCCCTCCAAGTCTGAGCTGATCCAAATCTACTGTCTAAACCTGTCTCCCAATTCCTAAGCATCTGTATCCCTCTGCTCCCCACCTACTCATGCATTTATCCAGATGTATCTTAAATGAATCTACGCATTCCAGACATCCACCACTCTCTGTGTAAAGTACTTGCCACATGTATCCCCCTTTAACCTTTCACCTCTCACCTTGAAAGCTTAACCTCTCGTTATTGAATATTTCACTCTGGAGAAAAAGCTTATCTCTATCCACCCTGTCTATACCCTTCATGATTTTGTAAACCTCAATCAGGTCCCCCCTCAATCTCCTTTTTTCGAGTGAAAACAAACCTAACCTACTCAACCTCACTTCATAGCTAGCACCTTCCATACCAGGCAACATCCTCATAAACCTTCTCTGCACCCTCTCCAAAGCATCCACATCCTTTTGGTAATGTGGCGACCAGAACTGTACACAGTATTCTAAATGCAGCCAAACCAATATCTTATACAATTTTAACATGACCTGCCAGCTCTTGTACTCAATACCCCGTCCAATGAAGGCAAACATACCATATGCCTTCTTGACCACTCTATCCACCTTTGCAGCGACCTTCAGGGTACAATGGACCTGCACTCCCAGATCTCTCTGCTCATCAACTTTTCCCAAGGCTCTTCTGTTCATTGTATAATTCGCTCTCGAATTAGACTTCCCAAAATGCATCACCTCACATTTGTCTGGATTGAGCTCCATCTGCCACTTCTCCACTCAACTCTCCGTGTCTATGTATATCCTCCTGTATCATTTGACAGTCCCCTATGCTTTCTGCAACTCCACCAATCTTCATGTCATTTGCAAACTTGCTAATCATACCAACAGTGTCCTCTTCCAGATCATTTATGTATATCACAAACAGCAGTGACCCCAACACTGATCCCTGTGGAACACCACTGGTCACCTTTCTCCATTTCGAGAAACTCCCTTCAACTACTACGCTCTGTCTTCTGTTGCTCAACCAGTTCTTTATCCACCTAGCGAGAACACCCTGCACACTACATGACTTCACTTTCTCTATTAGTTTACCATTGGTAAGGTATTTGATAAGGTTCCCCAAATCCACGTATATAACATCAACAGCCCTTCCTTCATCTATCAACTTGGTCACTTCCGCAAAGAACTCTATCAAGTTGTTAAGACACGATCTTCCCCACACAAAACCATGTTGCCTATCACTGATAAGCCCATTCTTTTCTAAATATAAATAGATCCTATCTTTCAGTACCTTCTCCATCAACTTTCCCACCACTGATGTCAGACTCACTGGTTTGTAGTTACCCAGATTGTCCCTACTACCCTTCTTGTACAGGGGGACAATATGAGCAACCTTCCAGTCCTCCAGCACCTCACCTGTGTTTAAGGATGCCACAAAGATATCTGTCAGGGCCCCAGCTATTTCCTCTCTCGTCTCCCTCAGCAACCTGGGATAGATCCCATCCGGTCCTAGGGATTTGTCCACCTTAATAACCTTTAGCCCAACCAACACATCTTCCCTACTTATGTCAACGTGATCCAGACTAATCAAACTTCTATCTCTAATCTCAATTTTCATCATAATCCCCTCCTCGGTGAACACTGATGCAAAGTAGTCATTCAGAATCTCACCCATTCTCTCAGGTTCGACACACAACCTTCCTTCATTATCTTTTAGTGGACCAATCCTTTCTATAGTTACCCGCTTGCTTCTTATATAAGAATAAAACACTTTGGGATTTTCCTCAATTCTGCTCGCTAAAGCAATTTCATGGCCCCTTTTAGCCTGCTTGATTCCTTGTTTAATACTGGTCCTACTCTTCTGATATTCCTCCAGGGCCCATTCTGTTCTTAGCTGCCTGGATCTTATGTACGCTTCCCTTTTCCTCTTGGCTAATCGTCCGATTTCTCCTGTCATCCACTGTTCACGAATCTTGCCTTTCCTATCCTTTGCCTTCATTGGGACATGCCTATCCTGCACTTTCGTTGACCTATCTTTGAAAGCCTACCTTCAATGTGAACTTCCCTTCAAATAGCTGTGTCCAATCCACATTTCTGAGCTCCTGCCTAATTCTGATAAAATTGGTCTTGGCCCAGTTTAGTACTCTTCCCTGAGGACTATTCTCATCTTTGTCTATGAGTATTCGAAATCTTACAGAATTGTGTTCACTATTCCCCAAGAAATCCCCCACCGCTACTTCTATCACCTGGCCTAGGTAATTCCCCAATACCAGGCCCAAAATGGCTCCTTCCCTCGTCGGACTATTGACATATTGCTCTAGAAAATTCTCCTGGATGCTTCCTACAAATTCTGCCCCATCCAGACCTCTGATGCTAAGTGTATCCCAGTCAATGTTGGGAAAATTAAAATCTCCCATCACCACTACCCTACTGTTTTTACATCTTCCCATAATCTGTTTACCTATTTGTTCTTCTACCTCACGCCTACTGTTAAGA
The DNA here is from genome assembly GCF_047496795.1 of Chiloscyllium punctatum. Classification (NCBI taxonomy): domain Eukaryota; kingdom Metazoa; phylum Chordata; class Chondrichthyes; order Orectolobiformes; family Hemiscylliidae; genus Chiloscyllium; species Chiloscyllium punctatum. The sequence continues at coordinate 40,273,244 of NC_092779.1, forward strand.
GGCCTGTAATACAGCCCCAAAAATGTAACTGCACCCTTCTTATTTCTCAGCTCCACCCATAATGCCTCATTACTCATAGTGTCCTCCTTTAGCACAGTTGTGATATCATTCCAGATCAGCAATGCAACTCCACTGCCCCTTTTACTTCCCTCCCTGTCCTGTTTGAAGCATCTATATCCTGGAACATTTAGTTGCCAATCATCATGCCCTTCCTTCAACCAAGTCTCTGTGATTGCAATAACATCATACTCCCAGGCACCAATCCTAGCCCTAAGTTCATCTGCCTTACACACAATACTCCTTGCATGAAAGTAGAATTTAATTCTTACATTCAGTGTATAAGTCCTGCTCTGATTTGCTTTCCCAAAATGCAGCACCTCACATTTATCTGAATTAAATTCCATCTGCTACTCCTCAGCCCATTGGCCCATCTGATCAAGATCCTGTTGTACTCTGAGGTAACCTTCTTTGTTGACCACTACACCTCCAATTTTGGTATCATCTGCAAACTTACTAACTATACCTCTTATGCTCACATCCAAATCATTTATATAAATAATGAAAAGTAGTGGACCCAGCACTTTTCCTTTCACCCTAACAGGAATATACTGTCTCTGTATTCTCATTATCTCATTTCTGAAGGCTTCCCATTTTTCAGCAGTCCCCTTATCTGCAAACATCTGCCACCAATCAGCTTTTGAAAGTTCTTGCCTAATATCGTCAAAATTAGCCTTCCTCCAATTTAGAACTTCAACTTTTAAAACTAATAGAATTATGGTTGCTGGCCCCAAAGTGCTCCCCCACTGACACCTCAGTCACCTGCCCTGCCTTATTTCCCAGGAGTACATAGAACACAGAACAATACAGCACAGAACAGGCCCTTCAGCCCACGATGTTGTGCCGAACATTTGTCCTAGCTTAAGCACCTATCCATGTACCTATCCAATTGCCGCTTAAAGGTCACCAATGATTCTGACTCTGCCACTCCCACAGGCAGCGCATTCCATGCCCCCACCACTCTCTGGGTAAAGAACCTACCCCTTACATACCCCCCATACCTTCCACCCTTCACCTTAAATTTATGTCCCCTTGTAACACTCTGTTGTACCCGGGGAAAAAGTCTCTGACTGTCTACTCTATCTATTCCCCTGATCATCTTATAAACCTCTATCAAGTCACCCCTCATCCTTCGCCGTTCCAATGAGAATAGGCCTAGCACTCTCAACCTATCCTTGTACGACCTATTCTCCATTCCAGGCAACATCCTGGTAAATCTCCTCTGCACCCTCTCCAAAGCTTCCACATCTTTCCTAAAGTGAGGCGACCACAACTGCACACAGTACTCCAAATGTGGCCTTAGCAAGGTCCTGTACAGCTGCAACATCACCTCACGACTCTTGAATTCAATCCCTTTGCTAGTGAACGCTAATACACCATAGGCCTTCTTACAAGCTCTATCCACCTGAGTGGCAACTTTCAAAGAGCTATGAACATAGACCCCAAGATTCCTCTGCTCCTCCACCTTACTAAGAACCCTACCGTTAACCCTGTATTCCGCATTCTTATTTGTCCTTCCAAAATGGACAACCTCACACTTGACATGGTTGAACTCCATCTGCCACTCCGCAGCCCAGCTCTGCATCATATCTAAGTCCCTTTGCAGTTGACAACAGCCCTCCTCACTATCCACAACTCCACCAATCTTCGTATCGTCTGCAAATTTACTGACCCACCCTTCGACTCCCTCTTCCAAGTCATTAATAAAAATTACAAACAGCAGAGGACCCAGAACTGATCCCTGCGAAACTCCACTTCTAATTGGGCTCCAGGCTGAATATTTACCACCTACCACCACTCTCTGACTTCGACCTGTTAGCCAGTTCTCTATCTAACTGGCCAAATTTCCCACTATCCCATGCCTCCTGACTTCCGCATAAGCCTACCATGAGGAACCTTATTAAATGCCTTACTAAAAGGCCAAGTTTTGCACCTTCTCTAGTAGGAAGATTCACATACTGAATCAGAAAATTTTCTTGTATATACTTAACAAATTCTTTTCCATCTAAACCCTTAACACTATGGCAGTCCCAGTATATGTTTTGAAATTTAAAATTCCTACAATAATAGGTCTTGAAACTTAATTAGAGAGAATAGAAACCTGTGGAAAGCATCAATTTGTTCATAATTGGTCACATTCAGAACAGAGTAATGGAAGCCTATGAATATGAGAGATTGAAGGCAGAGCTAATTCATGCCTGGATTACGGTTATCATTTCAGATGAGACCCAGAATTCACTAGATGCCAGAACAAAGGTTACTAATTAAAATAAAACTTCATGTACAGAATCTTCTGAACCCTGAAAAATATGGGCATTTCCAAGAAAATTGAGAGAAACCCATAAGGGCTGGAGTGAGGAAATTCCCACTGATATTTAAACTTCTTACCTTCAGGCCAACTGTCCACTTCAGAGCAGCAAGAGCGGGGAGGAGGTGACGTTGGTGCAAGGTGACTGCCGGGAAGGGCGGTAAGTATATTTAAACTTCTAACCTTCAGGCTACCGAGGGAGGAGCGAGCAAAGGACTTCTGGTTAAGTAGAACAGTTTATATTTGCGTGGTTGCAAATAAGTATCCAGTTTTTGATACTGTTGGGAGGGTTGCCTTGCCAGGGGAAAGAAGTGGGGCACCTACTGCTCAGAAGGGAAGGGGGAAGAGGAGCAGAGCAGTAGTCATTGGGGACTCGATAGTAAGGGGGACAGATAGGAGGTTCTCTGGGGACGAGAGAAACTCACGGTTGGTGTGTTGTCGCCCAGGTGCCAGGGTCCGTGATGTCTATGATCGTGTTTTTGGGATCCTTCGGGGGGAGGGAGAGCAGCCACAAGTCATGCTCCACATTGGCGCCAATGATATAGGTCGGAAGAGAGATGGGGACTTGAGGCAGAAATTCAGAGAGTTAGGATGGAAGCTCAGAGCTAGGACAAACAGAGTTGTTTTCTCTGGTTTCCTACCAGTGCCACGTGTTAGTGAGGTGAGGAATAGGGAGAGAAAGGAGTTGAACACGTGGCTACAGGGATGGTGCAGGAGGGAGGGTTTCGGGTTTTTGGATAATTGGAGCTCTTTCTGGGGTAGGTGGGACCTCTACAAGCAGGATGGTCTACATCTAAAACAGAGGGGTACCAATATCCTGGGAGGGAAATTCACGAAAACTATTAAGGTGGATTTAAACTAATACAGCAGGGGGATGGGAACCAAAATTGTAGGACAGGTACAGAAGAGGATGAGAGTAGGGAGTTCCAAACTCAAGTATCTGACACTGGCAAACGAGAACCTGGTTTGATGTGTGTGTACTTCAACGCGAGGAGCATCCAAAATAAAGTGGGTGAACTGGCAGCATGGGTTGGTATCTGGGACTTCGATGTTGTGGCCATTACGGAGACATGGATAGAGCAGGGACAGGAATGGCTGTTGCAGGTTCCGGGATTCAGATGTTTCAGTAAGAACAGAGAAGATAGTAAAAGAGGGGGAGGTGTGGCATTGTTGATCAGGGACAATATTACAGTTGTAGAAAGGATGTCTAGGGACTCATTAACTGAGGTTAGAAACAGGAAAGGAGATGTCACCATGCTGGGAGTTTTCTATCGGCCTCCGAATCGTCCCAGAGATGTAGAGGAAAGGATAGCAAAGATGATTCTCGATAGGAGTGAGAGAGGCAGGGTAGCTGTCATGGGGGACTTCAACTATCCAAATATTGACTGGGATCACTACAGTACGAGTACTGTAGATGGGTCAGTTTTTGTCCAGTGTGTGCAGGAGGGCTTCCTGACAGAGTATGTAGACAGGCCTACAAGGGGTGAAGCCACTTTACATTTAGTACTGGGTAATAAGCCTGGCTAGGTGTTAGATTTGGAAGTAGGTGAGCACTTTGGAGACAGCGATCACAATTCTGTCAGGTTTACTTTAGTCATGGAAAGGGATAGGTGTACTCCACCCACCAAGAGTTACAGCTGGTGGGGGAGGGGGGGGGGGAAGGGAAATTACGATGCAATTAGGAAAGATTTAGGAAGTGAAGAATGGGGAAGGAAACTGCAGGGGATGAGCACATTAAAAATGTGGAGCTTATTCAAGGAAAAGCTCCTGTGTGTCCTAGATAAGTATGTACCTGTCAGGCAGGGAGGAAAATATAGAACGTGTGAGCCGTGGTTTGCTAAGGAAGTGGAATCACTGGTCAAGAAGAAGAAGAAGGCTAATGTTAGGACAAAATGTGAAAACTCAGTTAGGGCGCTTGAGGGTTACAAGGAAGTCAGGAAAGACCTAAAAAGAGAGCTCAGAAGGGCCAGGAGGGGACATGAGAAGTTGTTGGCGGATAGGATCAGGGTTAACCCTAAGGCTTTCCATAGGTATGTCAGGAATAAAAGAATGACGAGAGTTAAATTAGGGCCAATCAAGGATAATAGTGGGAAGTTGTGTGTGGAGTCAGAGGAGACAGGGGAAGCACTAAATAAATATCTTTCGACAGTGTTCACTATAGAAAATGAAAATGTTGGCGAGGAAGATACAGAGAGACTTGCATCTAGACTAGAAGAGATTGAGGTTCACAAGGAAGAGATATTAGAAATACTGCAATGTGTGAAAATAGAGTCCCCTGGGCCAGATGGGATCTATCCTAGGATCCTCTGATGGATCAAGGAAAGAGATTGCCGAGCCTTTGGCATTGATCTTCAAATCATCATTGTCTACAGGAATAGTGCCTGAGGACTGGAGGATAGCAAATGTGGTTCCCTTGTTCAAAAAGGGTAATAGAGACAACCCTAGTAATTACAGACCAGTGAGTCTCAGTTCAGTTGTTGGTAAAGTGTTGGAAAAGTTTATAAGAGATAGGATTTATAACCATCTAGCAAAGAATAATCTGATCAGGGACAGTTAGCACAGTTTTGTGAAGAGTAGGTCATGCCTAATGAATCTTATTGACTTTTTTGACAAAGTGACCAAACAGGTAGATGAGAGTAAACCGGTTGATGTGATGTATATGGACTTCAGCAAGGCGTTTGATAAGGTTCCCTACAGTGGGCTATTATACAAAATGTGGAGGAATGGGATTGTGGGAGACATAACAGTTTGGATCAGTAATTGGCTTGCTGAAAGAAAACAGAGAGTTGTAGTTGATGGAACATGTTCATCTTGGTGTCCAGTTATTAGTGGAGTACCGCAACAGCAGTGTTGGGTCCACTGATGTTTGTCATTTTTATAAATGATCTGGATGAGGGCTTCGAAGGGTGGGTTAGTAAATTTGCAGACGACACTAAGGTCAGTGGAGTTGTGGATAGTGACAAAGGATGTAGTAGGTTGCAGAGAGACATAGATAGGATGCAGAGCTGGGCTGAGAGGTGGTAAATGGAGTTTAATGTGGACAAGTGTGAGGTGATACACTTTGGATGGAGTAATCAGAATGCACAGTAATGGGCTAATGATAAGATTCTTGGGAGTGCAGATGCAGAGAGATCTCAGTGTCCATGTACACAGATCCCTGACAGTTGCCACCGCCCCCCCCCCCTCCCCCCCCGGACCTAAGAGTGCTGTGGCTGCTTGGGGCCCGACAACACCGGAGACTGTTGTTGCTGCTGCCTGGGCATATCCATCCAGCAGCACAGTATGGTGATCCCCAAGACAACAGGCTCCAGCCGCACCCATCCTGGGGTAGCCGCTGCCTTAGGCTCGGTTGCTTCAGCCCCTGCTACAAACTCAACACCCTTCAGGTACCTGACTAAACACCGGGGGGGGTTAAGACCCATCCCCATCTCATCATGACCATCAAGGTTTGCAGTAAGGCCATGGCTAGTGTGGTCGGCTCACTGGCCATTGTCGCTACAGCCCAATTGTACGGGAAGTCTGCATTTTTCCTTAGGACCAAGCTGTGTCCAAGTTCCTAGCCTGGGGCTTTTTGCTTCTGTCTGCTTTCTTTTTCTCTTTTCACTTTTGCTTTTTGCTTTTGTGCTTTCCTTTTGCTTTCTTTTTTTGTCTTTGGAGGCCTTTTGTTGTGTTCAGCAGGGTGAGAGTGGGTCTGGCCTCCCTAGCAAAGGCAGCAGCTGTGGTAGGAGTCGTCTGCTTGGAAAGAGCAAGCCCTGCACAGAGGAGAGTGACCCATCAGAGAGATCACGACAGCAGCGAGTATTGGCCCAGCAAAGAGAAATGGCACTGGAATGTGGGGAACTATCACAGAATCCCTAGAGTTGAAGCAGGTCATTTGGCCCATTGGATCATACCAAACCTCTGAAGAGTATTCCACCCAGACGCACTCCCCACCTTGTAACCCTTTGTTTCCCATGACCTACCAACCTAGGCTGTACATCCCTGGACATTATGGGCAATGGTAGAATCAAACCTGGGTTCCTGGTGCTGCGAGGCAGCAGTGCTACCCACTCAGTTATGGTCCCAGTGGAAGACTTGAGACAGTGGCTGTGGCACTGATTTTCAAGATGGCAGCAATAGCAGGGCAGTCTCTGTGATTGGCTGTGGAGAAACTTTGAGATGGAAATCCCTTGAAAAAAATTCAGTGTAATTTGAACTCAGCCAAAAAAAAATCACAAAATTTAGCCCTGCCATGTTATTTAGTTCCTTGAATCTGCTGCCACCATTTCATGGTTAATTGCCATTGTAATTCCAATTACCCATTTCTGCTCTGTATTCCTTAATTCCATGATGTAAAAAATTTGAAGTATCTCATTCTTAAAACTTAACAGTTTACAAGTAGCCACAAACTTGTTGGACAGAGTTTCCAGACTTTCATTGCCGATTGTGTGGAAGATACTTCCTCATTTCATTCCTGAAAGGACTACCTCTATTTTTATGATGATGAGACCTGAAGAAGAGCAATACTAGACTCAAAATGTTAACTCAGATTCCCTTTTTATGGATGTTGCCAAATCTGCTAAATTTCTCCAGCATTCTCTATATTTGTTTAGGTTTCCAGTATTTGCAGTATTTTACTTTTACTTGATTGATCAGTCCTCTTGGAGGCAGGAACTCCCCTCTGATAGAGGCAAAAATCTTGCCATAAGCCAATTACTGACCCTATGGCTAATAAGTTGTTGTGGGGTGACTTGAATAAGCAGTGGTGGGCTTTTACAGAATGAGGAATGGCCACTACCTCCACATAAAATTCCAGCAGATGTTTCCAGTTCGCTATTTCCTCACCACAGAAAATAGGGTGGATATGGAGAAACTACGTTCTTTTAACATTTTGATCACCATAGTAAGATCAATTTTAAATTCTCTTTTTTTTGGCAAGTGAATACAAGCCAAGTTTCAAGTTTGTGCAAATATAAAATATATAACCAGGGCACACTTAGGCATTGCCTTCTCATGAGAAGGGCACTGCTTGCCACTGGCCGCCCTGGTGTTTCCTTTCTTCCTTTTGGCAAAAATTGAATCAAGGTTTGTACATCTGTTCTCTCTCACTGTGTGACACCTGCACACACACGACATAGGTGCTGGGGAAAATATAAGCACTACTGCTGTTAGGCGGTAGTGTGGGATAAAGTAAGTTTTAACAAAAGGATATAACCAGGAGATTTAGGGTCTCCTCAGTTTTCGGGGACTGACTCTATACTGGCTGGTGCCACAGTCAGTGTGTTCCTGTTGATACTCTGTTTTGGAGGAGGAGAGTATTCTTTTTCTCCCTACTCCCCCTTTTCCAAAAGGAGATATTTGTTCCTTTTTGGTTTTCTTTTGTTTATGTTTTTTTTTCCCTTTACTTTTGAGCTGTGCTCAACTGCACAAGCAGCTACCCCCAACACTGCTGCTGCTGCAGCCTGGGGCTTGCCTACACCTCAGCACTGCTGCTGCAGCCTGTGCCCGCAGCCCCCACCCCCCCACCCCGCCCATGCTGCTACCTGGGTCTCACCTACAGCTGGGGCCTGCCTCCATTGCTTTGTACAGCTGCAGCATAACCTTCTGGTTCCGGAACTCAATCCCTCCATTAATAAAGGCCAAAACACTGTATGCCTTCTTAACAACCCTGTCAAACTGGACCCCTACTGCAGCCTAACCTGCCTAACCCCTGGCGGCTGCAGTAGGTCCTTCTGCTCCCGTTTCACCAGCCCCCAGGGATGAACTAGAAACCAATGTGGGCCACGGCACAGACCGTAGTATTTTCAATACTGCTGGGTCATCGAGTGAGGGAGGGGAGAACGATGTTATCCTCACGCTCCTCTCCCAGACTGTTTTGCCAGGCGCCTTGGTCCTGGGGGAGGACCATTTCCCCAAGAAGCCAGACATCCGGTGTCAGGAGAGGAGCGGGGCACCGAGCCTCCGCCACCCAATGACCCAATCTCAGGCATTCTGGGAAGTTACCACAGAGGAAGTTACCACCGGTGACCTTGGGGGTGGTATCGTAGGGGGTTTAAGTCCAGTTGGCAGTGCCAAACCAGCCCCCATTCTTGGTGGGGGAGGGACTGGCAACCGAGGGTGACTTCCTGGAGGAGGGTTTGGGTTTGATGGTGGGCACTGGGGATGAAGCGAAGTCCCGTCTCCTTCGAAGTTTTTGAATCCCAGGTGCCCCCCTCCCCACCGAGCTCCACCTCATTCCCCTTGAGGAACTCTAGGCATTTGTCGAGGAAACTCTAAGTCGCCAGGATAGAGCCCAACAGGCATTCAACCGCTGGAGCTCCTTTGAGCAAGTGTACTGGTCAGCCCATGCTGCTCGCCAGGCGCCTGGGCTAGACGCAAATGAGTGAAAGCAAGTCAGGAACTTCCTAGGTGCACTGCTGGTGAGGACGAGGAACCTCTGCGCCCCCCCCCCCCCCACCCCTGTCCTCCCAGTAAATGTTAATAATTTAATTATATTGGTGGTGGTTGCAAAATAGTGCTGACATGAAGACAACCATAGCCAGTCTCAACATCAACGGCAGCAGGAAGCCACAGCACAGATTCCAAACCTTCTCGGTCCTTCAGGATGGAAATAATGCAGTGTGCTTCCTGCAAGAAACCCACATTACCCCAGGAGACGAAACCACCTGGCTCCTGGAATGGCAAGGGGGGTGTCTACATGAGCCACCTCACCTGCAGATCTGGCGGGGCGGCTATCTTGTTGGCCCTGCATTTTCAGCCGGAGATCTTGGGAGTCACGGAGCCTATCCCAGGCCATTTGCTTCACCTGACGGTTTGGCGGGGGGGCAGTCGTGCTTCACTTATTGAGCATCTACGCTCCTGTGGTCGGACCAAGGCAAACTCATTTCTACAGTGAAGAGTCCACTCATCTTGCCTCCACTGACGAAGGCCAGTGCATTGTCCTTGTCGGGGGGACTTTAACTGCATCCTCAAGGACAGGGACCACAGAGAACCCAGTCTTGGTTTGGGGTCAGAGAGCAGGTTGGGGGACTTGGTCAAGTCCTTCAACCTGGTGGACGTCTGGCGGAATCTTCATCCTGACTCCATTGTCTTCATTTTCATGAGGCCTGGGGTCGGAGCATCCAGAATCGATGCCTGTATGCTTCGCAGGAGTACGCTTGCTACTTTCTGGTGACCTTCATGCAGTAGGTGCCATGCGTGGACCATCACCTGGTGTGGGCGGAACTCCTTTCGTTCAGTGCCCGGCTCGGGTCCACGTACTGACACTTTAACAACCTGCTGCTGGAGGACGAGTGGTTCCAGGACTCATTTTGTTGGTCTGGGCTGACTGGAGAAGTAAATGGGGAACCATTCCTGAGGCCTTGGTGGGACATGGGCAAGGCTCACATCTCGCAGGACTATGCGAGAGGGTCGACAAAGAGGTGGAAATTCAGGATCAAGGAGTTGGAGAAGGAGGTGTTTGATCTGGAGTCACATTACAGTCAGCCGGATGTGGACCCGGCCCTGCAGGGAGTGTGCGAGGAGAAGGAGGCCTCTCGAGGGGCAAGTCCACAGGACTGGATGGCCTGATTGTGGAGTTTTCAGAGCATTCTGGGATGTCCTGAGGAGTGACTACATACAGGTCCTGGGGGAGTGTCTAACTGCCGGAGAGCTGCCCCCTTCTTTTTTTAGATTAGATTCCCTACAGTGTGGAAACAGGCCCTTAAGCCCAACAAGTCCACACTGACCCTCCAAAGAGTAACCCACCCAGACCCATTTCCCTCTGACTAACGCACCTAACCTATGGACAATTTAGTGTGGCCAAATCACCTGACCTGCACATCTTTGGACTTTGGGAGGAAACCAATACAGATATGGGGAGAATGTGCAAACTCCACACAGACGGTCGCCCAAGGCTGGAATCGAACCTGGGACTGTGAGGCAGCAGTGCTAACCACTGAGCCACCATGCCACCCTGCTGCCAAAGAAAGGGGGAACCTTTATTCCTTAAAGAACTGGTGTCCGGTGTCCCTCCTCGGCACAGATTATAACATTTTCAGCAGGGTGTTGTAGTCTCGTCTGGCTTCCATGCTGGCCCACATGATTCACCCTGACCAGTCCTACATGGTCCCTGGCCGGAGGATACATGACAGCATCGACCTGGTCTGGGACCTGATCCATTTTTGTCGACAGGCTGGTCTGCTAAGCACCTTCCTGTCTCTCGATCAGAAGAAGGCGTTCGACAGGTCGATCATGAATATCTGCTCAGGACTCAATTCGTCACCCGGATTTAACTTCTATACATTGCCACAGAGTGTCTGGTTAAAGTTAACGGGTCCCTAATGGCGCCCCTTCGCTTTGGGAGAGGAGTACATCAAGGCTGCCCCCTGTCCGGCCAGCTGTATTCCCTGTGCGTGGAGCCTTTCCTGCGCCTCTTGCGGAGGAGGTTGTCGGGGCTGGTTCTCCACGGTGCGGACACAGGGGTGGCCCTCTCTGCTTACGCTGATGACGTGCTCCTCACTTTCACCGACCTGGCTGACCTGGTGAGGGAGCGCGAGTGCCAGACCGTGTACTCGGCAACGTCTTCTCCCAGGATCAACTGGACCAAATGTTCCGGGCTACTGGTTAGTCCATGGCAGGTGGACTCTCTGTCAGAGGAGTTATGGGGGTACAGCTGGAGTCGCATCCATCTCCTCTACCTGGGGGTCTACCTCAGACCGGCTGAGGAACCCTGGCCAGCAAACTGGCAAAGGCTGGAGGCCAAAGTCTCAGCTCACCTAGGCCGCTTGATAGGACTGCTCTGAGTGCTATTTTACAGGAGTTGAGTGCTGGTCATAAACCAGCTGGTGGCTGCCATGCCAGCTGGTACCGACTGGTCCCTTTGGTCCCTCCTCCTGGCTTTGTTGCTGACATCCAGACAATGTTGGTTCACTTCTTCTGAGGCAAAAAGATTAATTGGGTCATGGCACAGGTCCTGAGTCTCCTTATTGAGGTGGTCAGTCATCAGTGTGCATTTGCACCCAGGTGCAGCGATACCTTTAATATTGAGCCTCCTTCTGGGTGGTGCGCCCTGGCAACATATTTTTTTCCGCCAGATGCATAACTTCAACTATGACATATAGCTCCTGTTTATTGACCATGATGGTTTGGAGGTCACTTTCAGGACGCTGTCTGTCTTTTACCAGGACCTGATCATTGTCTGAAACATGGTTGAATCTCATCGCACCTACCCTCCGGCAGGAGTAGCGACTGTTGTTAGGGAGCTGTTGCTCAGGAATCCGCATTTCTGTACTCGCAGATTCACATGGCTGTCGGAGGGGAGGGCCGTGGCAGCGCGGGTGACCAGGGTCAGGGGGGTGCTGGGTGCCTGGGCTGGATGCTGCTGTTCGGTAGACGTTCGGTTCGTGGCCACTGCCATTCAACGCCTTAAAACAGCGGTGCTCGGACCTGACATAGTGCACCAGTTGGAGGATGCTCAGTTGTGCGGTGGGATCCAGTCTGCACTCACCCCTGCCCAGGCAGAGCTGCCTTCGGAGTTTCAGTTTTGACCCTTTTCGGGACTTAAAACAGTTTGCCCTGTACAGACTGTTGCTGCACACCGTCTACCTGTTCTCCCTCATCCACTACCTGGACATGCCTTGCCGTGCCCATTTACTACCAGATGGTGGGGATACCCAATGGAGGGCTCTCCATGCGGGAGTCCTCCTGCTTTCTCTCAGGGATGTGGGGTGGAGGATGCTGCACGCTGCAATCCCCTACAACTGCAGATTGCGGTGGTTCACGGACTCCCAGCCCAGCTGCTTGTAGGGTGTGGGTGTTTGCACTCCCGTTTTAGTTTTCTAGAGAACCTTCTCCTCTGCTTTTGGCTGCACACTCCTAATCTCTGAGAACCCAGTGCAGAGGGGGTCAGAGGACTTCCTCGTGGATCTGCTCCTGGGCCTGGTCATGCTGGCCATTAACAGGCCGAGTCAGCGGGCCATGGAGGGGGTTGTTATGGCCAATTGCCTGCCCCTCTTTTACAGCCACGTTCGAGCCTGGGTGTCCCTGGAGAAGGAGCACACGGTGTCTACCAACACCCTTGATCTGGTGAGGGAGAGGTGGACACCACAGGGAGTGGAGTGCTTTATTTCCCCCTCCAACTCTATTTTGACTTAATCCCTGCCCTCCCTTCACTTTTTTAATCACACAGCATTGCCCTTTGATGTGAAGGGCACTGCCTGTCACTGGCCACTCGGGTGTTTCCTTTCTTCCTGGTGGTGGAAAGTGAATAAAGATTTGTGCACCTTGTGTCTCTCACTGTGTCTCACATCTGCACACACACAACATGGGCACTGGGAAGGGAAAAATAATACAACTACGAGAAATGTTTAAGTATGTTATTCAGCAAATGTGATGCTAAAAATGTTAATGAAGTAAAATCATTTGGATGTTTAAAAAATATATATAGTTACGAGATTAGAACCTCCTCATGTGAGGACTGACTCAGTGCTGGCTGGGCCATAGCCAGTGTATTCCTGCTGCTACTGTTGTGTTCTGGTTTTGGAGGAGAAAAAATTAGATATAACCAGGGCACACTTAAGCATTGCCTTCTCATGAGAAGGGCAGTGCTTGTCACTGGCCGCCCTGGTGTTTCCTTTCTTCCTGATGGTGGAAATTGAATAAAGATTTGCACACCCGTTGTCTTTCACTGCATCCGACAACTGCACACACATACCATGGGTCTGGGGGAAACTTACTACTCAGTAATACGGACATTTTTCAAGATGTTACTATCTATTTTCCTACATTCTATATCTTCCATGTCCTTTTCCATAGTAAATACTGATGCATCTCCTGTGGGAGATAATCCATCTCCTGTGGGTCCACCTTGCTGATCTTTGAGAGACCCTATTCTCTCCCTAGTTACCCTTTTGTCCTTAATGTATTTGTTAAAACTCTTTGTATTATCCTTAACTCTATTTGCTACAACTATCTCTTCTCTCTATCACACAAATAACTTTGCAATTCAAATCAAGACACTTCCTGTACTTTTATGTGTTCTCATTTACACTAATACTCTCCTGTGTAAAATTTTGTCAAACATTTTTGGATAGCTGAACAATTACGAGAAAAATGGAATTTAGAAAGTTTGTGGCACACTGAGCATACCTTCCTTGTTCTGATATTCTGTGTCTTCGTTAATAAAGTATCCAGCATGACCTCTTAACTAATTTATCTACCTTTCCTGCTATCATCTGGAATGCCTGGTTATGCATTCCAAGGTCCCTCTGTTCCTCTATACTTCTCAGAACCCTACCATTTTGCTCTTGTCTTCTTTATCCTCTCCAAATGCATTGAACCACACTTCCCTAAATTGAATTGCATTTTCTATCTCTCTACTCATCTGACTATTCATTGATATCTTCCTGCATCTACAGCCTTCTTCCTTAACATCAACAACATATTTGTACCCCACCACCACCTATCCTGAATCTCTGGAACTTCCTGCACTATTTGTCTAACTTGTTAAAAAAAGTCACAAGATGTAGCTGAGCTGTTACTAGCTATTCCTCATCCTTAATTGGCCTTGAGAAATAAAGTATCACCAAGGAGAGGATCAGAGAAATTCTCCTCAATTAAATTCTCACTTTGCAACCTTTGTTAGTAGGACTGCCTATTTTCATCTCTGTATTCTCACCCTTCTTAGGCTCAGTCTCTCCCCAACAGATGATGAAAACATCATCCAAAGTGTCTGTCAGATGCCTTTAGAGGGATGAAGGCCAAAGTATAAAGGAGCCAGGGATTTGTCATCAGTTTGGTGAAGACATCAATTGCTGGGTGGTGGGGTGTTCCCAAGACATGCATGCTGAAAGCAAAAAAAGCTGAAAGCTCATCCAGCAAAATCATGGAACATGTAAAGCTGGAACGAGATCTGACCTTACCAAAATGTGCCATAGTCATTTATTTTCCTCTCAATGCCTTTGGTGTCTTTGGTTTGATATCAAACCTACAGCTCAGTGAGCAAACCTACACCCTAAATTGAAAGAGATAAAAACCACAGGGTCATTTAAGTGGGTGTTTTTAACAAAATTGACTGGGACTCCTTTAATTGGGCAGAATTTGTTAGATGCATCCAAGACAGTTTCTTGAAACAATATACATAGATAGTCCAATGAAGGAAGGAGCTATAACTAGACATTGTACTGGGGAAAAAGCCTGGCCAGATGATTGAAGTTTTGGAGCGTGACCATTTTGAGAACAATCATCATGATTCATTACGTTTTAAGATAGTTACGGATAAGGATCAGACTGGTCCTCAGAAGAAAAGCTAAATTGTGAAAAGTTAATTACAACACTACTAGGCAGGAACTGGAGAAATTAGACTGGGGGTAGCTATTTGAGGGTAAATTCACATCTGACATGTGGGTGTCTTTTAGCTTTGAGCAGACTGCTCATCACCTCTGCCTCAATCTTTGATCACAAAGAAAGGACAATATACACCTCTTAAAGCCATACTATTGTCACATCACCCCCACTTGAAAAAAGTAAACTATCAATATACAAAAATGGCTTCAATTTGAAAAACATTTAATCTTAGTCTATCAGTACACCATAATACATATATATACATATTACATTTGGCTGTTAAGCATGCAAACATCTTTTGCTATAGTCCATTTCAGTTTGATTTTTTTTTCCCCTGCTGCCAAATGCCTGTCTTTCTTCATCAAAGTAGTGACAACATGTCAGTAATTGCATTCTTGCATCCTACCATGTGTATAATGATGAAATTGAATGGACGCAATATTTAAGCTGTGTCTAAACAGTCTGGCATGTATATCCTGAATGTTTTCCAAAGCCGTTAAGGGGTTATGATCCATTTACACAATTGTCTCAGACACATTATTGACAATATAAATGTTGAAATGTTGCCATGCCAACACCAAACTTAAGGTCTGCTTAATTATGGAATATTCCTTATAGAGTCATAGAGCATGGAAACAGACCCTTCGGTCCAACCCGTCCATGCCGACCAGATATCCCAACCCAATCTCATCCCACCTGCCAGCACCCGGCCCATATCCCTCCAAACCCTTCCTATTCATATACCCATCCAAATGCCTCTTAAATGTTGCAATTGTACCAGCCTCCACCACTTCCTCTGGCAGCTGATTCCGTACATGTACTACCCTCTGCGTGAAAATGTTGCCCCTTAGGTCTCTTTTATATCCTTCCCCTCTCACCCTAAATCTATGCCCTCTAGTTCTGGACTCCACAACCTCAGGGAAAACACTTTGCCTATTTACCCTATCCATGCCCCTCATAGTTTTGTAAACCTCTATAAGGTCACCCCTCAGCCTCTGACGCTCCAGGGAAAACAGCCCCATCCTGTTCAGCCTCTCCCTATAACTCAAATCCTCCAACCCTGGCAATATCCTTGTAAATCTTTTCTGAACCCTTCCAAGTTTCACAACATCTTTCCGATAGGAAAGAGACCAGAATTGCACACAATATTCTAACAGTGGCCGAACCAATGTCATGTATAGCCACAGCATGACGTCCCAACTCCTGTACTCAATACTCTGACCAATAAATGAAAGCATACCAAACGCCTTCTTTACTATCCTATCAACCTGCGACTCCACTTTCAAGGAGCTATTAACCTGCACTCCAAGATCTCTTTGTTCAGCAACATTTCCATTACCATATGAGTCCTAAGATTTGCTTTCCCAAAATGCAGCACCTCGCAGTTATCTGAATTAAACTCCATCTGCCACTTCTCAGCCCATTGGCCCATCTGGTCTAGATCCTGTTGTAAGCTGGGGTAACCCTCTTTGCTGTCCACTACACCTCCAATTTTGGTATCATCTGCAAACTTACTAACTGTACCTCTTATGCTCACATCCAAATCATTTATGTAATGTCAAAAAGTAAAAGACCCAGCACCAATCCTTGTGGCACTCCACTGGTCACAAGCATCCAGTCTGAAAATCAACCCTCCACCACCACCCTCTGCCTTCTATCTTGGAGCCAGTTCTGTATCCAACTGGCTAGTTCTCCCTGCACTCCAGGAGATCTAACCTTGCTAATCAGTCTCCCATGGGAAACCTTGTCAAACGCCTTCCTGAAGTCCATATAGATCACATCTACTGCTCTGCCCTCATCAATCTTCTTTGTTACTTCTTCAAAAAACTCAAATCAAGTTTATGAGACATGATTTCCCATGCACAAAGCCATGTTGACTATCCCTAATCAGTCCTTGCCTTTCCAAATACATGTATAGGTAAAAACAATGACTGCAGATGCTGGAAACCAGATTCTGGATTAGTGGTGCTGGAAGAGCACAGCAATTCAGGCAGCATCCAAGTAGCTTCGAAATCGACGTTTTGGGCAAAAGCCCTTCATCAGGAAAGGCTTTTGCCCGAAACATTGATTTCGAAGCTACTTGGATGCTGCCTGAACTGCTGTGCTCTTCCAGCACCACTAATCCAAATACATGTATATCCTGTCCCTCAGGATTCCCTCCAACAACTTGCCCACCACTGAGGTCTGGCTCCCCAGTCAAAAGTTCTCTGGCTTGTCTTTACAGCCCTTCTTAAACAGTGGCACCACGTTTGTCAACTTCCACTCTTCTGGTACCTCACCTGTGACTATGGATGATACAAATATCTCAGCAAGAGGCCCAGCAATTACTTCTCTAGCTTCCCACAGAGTTCTCGGGTACACCTGATCAGGTCCTGGGGATTTATCCACCTTTACCTGTTTCAAAACATCCAGCACTTCCTCCTCTGTAATCTGGACATTTTGCAAGATGTCACCATCTATTTCCCTACAGTCTATATCTTCCATATCCTTTTCCACAGTAAATACTGATGCAAAATATTCATTTAGTATATCCCCCATTTTCTGTGACTCCACACAAAGGCCGCCTTGCTGATCTTTGAGGGGCTCTCTTCTCTCCCTCGTTACCCTTTTGTCCTTAATATATTTATAAAAAACCGTTTGGATTCTCCTTTATTCTATTTGCCAAAGTTATCATGTCCCCGTTTTGCCCTCCTGATTTCCCTCTTAAGTATACTCCTACTTCCTTTATACTCTTCTACGGATTCACTCGATCTATCCTGTCTATACCTGACATATGCTTCCTTCTTTTTCTTAACCAAACCCTCAATTTCTTTAGTCATCCAGCATTCCCTGTCCGTACCAGCCTTCCCTTTCACCGTGACAGGAATATACTTTCTCTGGATTCTTGTTATCTCATTTCTGAAGGCTTCCCATTTTCCAGCTGCCCCTTTACCTGTGAACATCTGCCTCCAATCAGCTTTCAAAAGTTCTTGCCTAATACCGTCAAAATTGGCCTTTCTCCAATTTAGAACTTCAATTTTTTGATCTGGTCTATCCTTTTCCATCACTATTTTAAAACGAATAGAATTATGGTCACTGGCCCCAAAGTGCTCCCCCACTGACACCTCAGTCACCTGCCCTGCCTTATTTCCCAAGAATAGGTACATCCACATACTGAATCAGAAAATTGTCTTGTACGCACTTAACAAATTCCTCTCCATCTAAATCTTTAACACTATGGCAGTCCCAGTCGATGTTTGGAAAGTTAAAATCCCCTACTATAACTACCTTATTTTTCTTACAGATAAGTGAGATCTCCTTACAAGTTTGTTTCTCAATTCCCCTCTGACTATTAGGGGGTCTATAATACAATCCCAATAAGGTGATCATCCCTTTCTTATTTCTCAGTTCCACCCAAATAACTTCCCTGGATGTATTTCTGGGAATATCCTCCCTCAGCACAGCTGTAATGCTATCCCTTATCAAAAATGCCACTTCCCCTCCTCTCTTGCCTCCCTTTCAATCCTTTCCGTAGCATTTGTAACCTGGAACACTAAGCTGCCAGTCCTGTCCATCCCTGAGCCATGTTTCTGTAATTGCTATGATATCCCAGTCCCATGTTCCTAACCATGTCCTGAGTTCATCTGCCTTCCCTGTTCGGCCCCTTGCATTGAAATAAATACTGTTTAGTTTATTAGTCCTACCTTGTCCCTGCCTGCCCTGACTGTTTGACTCACTTCTGTTCTCAACTGTACCTGTCTCAGATCGATCTCTTTCCTCACTCTCTCCCTGGGTCCCACCCCGACCTCCCCCCCCCCCCCCCCCCCCCCCCCCCCCCACCACCCCCACCTTACTAGTTTAAATCCTGCCGAGCAGTTCTAGCAAATTTCCCTGCCATTATATTAGTCCCCTTCTAACTTAGGTGCAATCCATCCTTCTTGTACAGGGCACTTCTAACCCAAAAGAGATTCCAATGATCCAAAAATGTGAATCCTTCTCCCATACACCAGCTCCTCAGCCATGCATTCACCTGCTCTATCCTCCTATTCCTGCCCTCACTAGCTCGTAGCACTGGGAGTAATTCAGATATTACTACCTTTGAGGACCTCCTTTTTAAATTCCTGCCTAACTCTCTGTAATCTCCCTTCAGAATCTCAACCTTTTCCCTTCCTATGTCATTGGTTCCAATGTGGACAATGACCGCCTGCTGGCCCCTCTCTCCCGTGAGAACATTCTGCACCCTCTCTGAGACATCCTTGATCATGGCACCAGATAAACAACACACCATTCTGCTTTTTCTCTGCTGGCCACAGAAACGTCTGTCTGTACCTCTGACTACAGAATCCCCTAACACAATTGATCTCTTGGAAGCTGACGTATTCCTTGTTGCATTTGAGCCAGGCTCAATACCAGAAGTATGGGTGACACGGTGGCACAGCAGTTAGCACTGCTGCCTCACAGTGCCAGAGATCCGGGTTCAATTCCCGCCTCAGGTGACTGACTGTGTGGAGTTTGCACATTCTCCCCGTGTCTGCGTGGGTTTCCTCCGGGTGCTCCGGTTTCCTCCCACAGTCCAAAAATGTGCAGGTTAGGTGAATTGGCCATACTAAATTGCCTATAGCGTTAGGTGAAGGGGTAAATGTAAGGGAATGTGTCTGGGTGGTTGCACGTTGGTGTGGACCTGTTGGGTCGAAGGGCCTGTTTCCACACTGTAAGTAACCAATCAAACTTGGCTGTTCATGCTACGTTCCCCTGAGAATCAATCACCCCCCTACATTTTCCAAAACAGCATACGTGTTTGAAATGGGTATATTCACAAAAGACTCCCGCCCTAGGTGCCTACCTCTCTTACCCTTCTTGGAGTTAACCCATCTATGTGACTGTATCTGAGACTTTCCCCCCTTCCTATAACTGCCATCCATCACATACTGTTGCTGTTGCAAATTCCTTATTGCTTCTAACTGTCTCTCCAACAGATCCATTCGATCTGATAAGATTCGCATCCAACAGCATTTATGGCAGATATAATCCGCAGTAACCTTCAACTCTCTTTAATCTCCCACATCTGACAAGAAGTACATCACACTGCAAAGGCCATTTTTGCTCCTTCACAATCTATAGACCCAGAAAATAACACCGTCTTATTCCTCTACAAACACTGCCCCAGGTTAAATTAATAGTTATGGCTTATATTTTAAGTTTAATCAAGAGATTTATCTCCAAAAATGTATAATTAAGAAGAACCCACTGTACTCACTACTGCAGCCTTTCTATTGCACAGACTTAAAACAACGATTAACTTATCTGTTTATGTGCTGTGAACTTCACCCAAACCGGATCCTCCAAGATTAGTAGTGCAATTCATTGTTTGTTAATTTTCCCAGATGCACTCCGATGTCCAGCATTCAAAGTCCATGAATTCAAAAACAGCAACGGCAGTAACTGTGCAGGTTCTCTCTCTCCTGCACTGTCCTCACCATGTGCTTCCTTTGCCTGCTCTTCTCCCTTGTAAAACTGCTGTTGTTTTGACTTTTTTTTCCCCCAAAGTTCCAAAATAATGCAACAGCATATAAAACATTAATTTCTTCTCCTGGAATTCGAGGAAATCACCTCCAAAACCTAAAATACCTCAAAAAAAGAAGCAGTTCTTGCAGCCAGAAATTTTTCCCATCCTCCATATTATTCAATTTTCTGGAAAAATACCCAATAACTCTTCCTATTGTCTCATCTTGTGGCACCCATGCACATCACTTGCATCGATAGCCACTTTGAATGTCCCTGCGTAATGAAGTGTTGCTAACACAGGGGCAGTGGTTAACATAACTTTCAGGCTTGTCAGGTGCCTTCTGACATTCCTCCATCCACTGACATTTTCTGTACTTCTTCAAAAGTCAGTCAGTTGAGCAACGAGGTTGCTGAAATTCGGTGCAACGTCTGATAAAAAACAGTCCGTGGAATCATAGTATTAGCCTCTTTATAGATAGAATGGGAAACTCCCCAATAACCTTTCACATCCCACGAGGCCATCTGTCCATGTCCAATCACATGACCCCAGAATGTGACTTGGGCTTTTGGGAACTTACTCTTAGCCAGGTTTACACCAAGCTTGCTTCCCGGTGTTCCTTCCATGCATGACATCAGATCGTTGATGTGCACCAATCAATTGAGTAGTTCTGAAATGACTTTATTGGTTAGTCTTTGAAATATGGCTGGCACATTCTTCATACCAAATGGCGTGACTTTAAACTGGTATAGTCCATTCAGTGTCTCAAAAGCCAAAATTTCCATTATTCTTTTAGATAAAGGTATCTGCCAGTATCATCTGAGTAAGTTCAATTTAGAAACATAAGACGCTTATCCTATCAATACAGTCTTCCAATCACAGAAGAGGATGTGAATAGACTTTGTAACTTCATTGACATTGCAATAGTCTACACATAATCATTGAGTACCATCTGGTTTTATCACCATTACTACGAGTGGGCTCCAGTCATTGCAACTCACTTTAATAATGCGTTCAATCTCATTTTGAACCTGTCCCAACTCTAGAGTATTAAGTGTATGAGGATGTGCTTTATTGGAACAGCATTTCTTATAACATCATGTATAATCAAATGAGTATCTCCCAGCTTATTCCTACATTTCTTCCGTTTGTGTGTAATAACTCTTTCAAGTCATTTTGATTTTTGTCAGGAAGGTAACTCAATAATTTATCCCAACCTTTGAGAACTTCCTCATTACCCAAGTTAATTTGTGGAATGGCCATTTCAAAATGATCTGAATTTGGTTCTTCATTCTGTGTTTTAACTAGTAACACAGTTTGCTATCCTTTTGCTTTCTGTGCTTATCAAAATGCATTTTGAACATATTAACATGGCACACTCTGTGAGATTTCTTGCACTCTTATCGAATAGTTCACCACACTCAATTTCCTCTCGATTTGATAAGGCCCACTAAACCTTGCCTTTAAAGGTTCACCTAACACTGGGAGTAATACTAATCTTGACTTGCAAAATTCTGAATGGTTTATCACATGCTGTGCCACTTTCAAATGCTGTCTAGCCAACTCACTTGCTCCATATAATCTTTCCTTAAAGTTTGACACATAGTCTAGATAGGTGGTCCCCAAACTCTGACTTAACAATTTTTCCTTCATTAATTTCAAAAGTCGTCTCACCTCATGACCGAAAATGAAATCAAGTAGACTGAATTTAGTTAATTCATTTAAGGCATCCCTAATTACAGAAACTATAAATGGAATTCCTTTATCCCAATCTTCTGAATAGTCTTGAATGGGATCCTCAAAATGGTCTTTAAAGTTTGATGCCAGCGTTTTAAAGATCCCTGCAATTTTGAATAGTATGCAGTGGATTTGAATTATTTTATTCCTAAGATATCCATAACTTCCTTGAAAAACTTTGATGTAAAACTTGAACCTTGTTCTGATTGTATTTTTGTTGGTAGTCCATATCCAGTTAAAAAATTGAGCCAATCTTCTACAATCCATGTACTCTTGATACTGCGTAATGGAATGGCTCTGGAAATCTAGTAGACACAACAATTATGGTCAACAAACACTGATACCCACTTTTTGTTTATGCTGTGGGTCCTATGTAATCAATTAAGACAACAACAAAAACAGGATTGTCAAAGTGGATGACTTTAACTTCCCTGATATATGCTGGGACTCCCTTAGAGCTTAGACAGAGCAGAATTTGTTATGTGTACCCAAGAGGGATTCTTGAAACAATACGTAGATTGTCCAACTAAAGAAAGGGACATATTGGACTTTGCATTGGCTAATGAGCCTGGCCAGGTGTCAGACCACTCATTGGGAGAGCATGTTGGAAACAGTGATCACAACTCCTTAAGTTTTAAGGCAACTGTGAAGGGCTTTTGCCCATCAAGGTCGATTTTTCTGCTCCTTGGATGCTGCCTGATCTGCTGCGCTTTTCCAGCACCACTCTGATCTAAACTCTGATTTCCAGCATCTGCAGTCCTCACTTTTGCTTAGTCAATAAGGATAAGTCAGAACCTTTCAGATGGTACTAAATTGGGGAGGGAAAATTACGTCAGTATTTGGCAGGAGCTAGGTAGTGTTAATTGGGAAGAACTGTGATTGGGCAAGTCCACATTTGACATGTGGGAGTTGTTTAAACACCTGCTGATCAGTGTCCAGGACTTGCAGGTTCCAGTAAGGAGGAAAGACAACGTAAGGGACCCTCGGATAATGAGAGAGGTTGTGAATTTAGTCAAATAGAAAAAAGAACCATATGTAAGATTTAGGAAGCTAAAATCAGACAGGGACCATGACAAATATAAAGGAAGCAACAAAGAACTCAAACAGGGGATTAGGAGAGCAAGAGGAGGCCATCAAATGATCTTGGCAGGTAGGATTAAAGAGAATCCCAAGGCATTCTGTACATATATTAGAAACAAGAGGAGAACTAGGGAGAAGGTAGCCCTTGAACTCTGCCCCTCCAATCGCCACCAGGACAGAACCCCACTGGTCCTCACCTTCCACCCCGCCAACCTCCGGATACATCGTTTCATCCTCCATCATTTCCACCACCTCCAAACAGACCCCACCACCAGGGATATATTTCCCTCCCCATCCCTATCAGCGTTCCGGAGAGACCACTCCCTCCGCGACTCCCTCGTCAGGTCCACAACCCCCACCAACCCAACCTCCACTCCCGGCACTTTCCCCTGCAACCATAAGAAGTGCAAAACTTGCGACCACACCTCCCCCCTCACCTCCCTCCAAGACCTCAATGGATCCTTCCATATCCATTGCAAATTCACCTGCACCTCCACACACATCATTTACTGTATCCGCTGCACCCGATGTGGTCTCCTCTACATTGGGGAGACAGGCCGCCTACTTGCGGAACGTTTCAGGGAACACCTCTGGGACACCCCATCAAACAACCCAACTGTCCCGTGGCTGAACACTTTAACTCCCCCTCCCACTCTACCAAGGACATGCAGGCCCTTGGCCTCCTCCATCGCCAGACCCTGACCACACGACGCCTGGAGGAAGAGCGCCTCATCTTCTGCCTAGGCACCCTCCAACCACAAGGGATGAATGCAGGTTTCTCCAACTTCCTCATTTCCCCTCCCCCCACCTTATCTCAGTCCCAACCCCCGGATTCAGCACCACCCTCTTGACCTGCAATCTTCTTCCCGACCTCTCACGCCCACCCCCTCTCCGGCCTAACACCTTCACCCTCACCTCCTTCCACCTATCGTATTCCCAGCGCCCCTTCCCCAAACTCCTGCCCCCCCCCCACCTTTTATCTTAGCCTGCTTGGCACACCAGCCTCATTCTGAAGAAGGGCTTATGCCCGAAACGTCAATTCTCCTGCGCCTCGGATACTGCCTGACCTGCTGTGTTTTTCCAGTTCCACATTTTTCAACTCTGGTCTCCAGCGTCTGCAGTCCTCACTTTCTCCTAGAAGGTAGCACCAATCAAGGATGAAGGAGGGAACTTGTGCTTGGAGGCAGAGGATGTGGGTGTGATCCTTAATGAGTACTTTGCATTGGTATTCACCCAGGAATATGGAGGATAGTGAGATTAAGGTGGAGAATGATAATATGCCAGGCATTTTGAGATCAAGAAAGAAACAATGTTGGGTCTCTTGAAGAGTGTTAAAGTGAGTAAGTCCCAGAGCATGATGGTAACTACCCAAGGTTATTGTCAGAAAAAAGAGAAGAGTTTGCTGAGGCCTTGACTAAAATCTTTGTATCCTCATCAGCCACTGGAGAGATCCCGGAGGATGGGCAACTAGATAATGTTGTTCTTCTGTTCAAGAAGGGAAATAGGGATAATCCAGGAAACAATAAACTGGTGTGTCACACAATGATGGTTGGAAAGCTATTGGAGAGAATTCTTGGGGATAGGATTTGTGCTCATTTGGAACTACATGGCCTAATTAGAGCCAGTCAGCATGGCTTTGTGCAGGGCAGACCACAACTTACTAACTTGATTGAATTTTTCAAAGAGGTGACCAAGGTAATCGATGAGGGTAGAGCAGTGGAGGTTGGTTACCTTGATTTTAGTAAGGCTTTTGAACAGGTCCCTCATGCTAGACTCATCCAAAAGATTTAGATGCATGGGATATACATGACTTGACGACTTGGATTCAGAATTGACTTGCCCATAGAAGACAGAGGGTAATGGTGGAAGGTTTGTGATGAGTGGTGTTCTACAGGGATGAATACTGGGATTTCTGTTCCTTGCAATAGATATAAATGACGTGGATGAAAATGTAGATGGGTGAGTTAGTATGCTTGCAGATGATACAAAGATCAGTGCCGTTGTGGATAGTGTAGAAGATTGTCAAAAGATACAGCAGGATATGGATCAGTCGTAGACATGGGCAGAGAAATGGCTGATGGAGTTTAATCTGGATAAATGTGAGATGCTGCATTTTGGGAGATAAAATGTTAAGAAAAGATATACAGTTAATGGCAGCACCCTGAAAAGCATTGATGCACAGAGGGATCTTGGAGTTCCCTGAAATTGGCCACACAAGCAGATCAGTTCGTAAAGAAGGCATGTGGTATGTTTTCCTTTATGGGTCAGAGAATTGAGAACAAGGGTTAGAATGTCATGTTGCAGCTTGTTAAGATGTTGATTAGGCTACACTTAGAGTATTGCATTCAATTCTAGTCACCACATCACAAGAAGGATGTGGACGCTTTGGAAAGGGTGCAGAAGAGGTTTACCAGGATACTGCCTGGATTAGAGAGTATGAGCTATAAGGAGAGGCTAGTAAAACTTGGGTTGTATTCTTCGGAGTGTCGGAGCCTGAGGGGAGACTTGATGGAAGCCTATAACATTATGATATGCATAGATGGTGTTGATGGTCAGAATCTTTTTGCTAGAGTTGAATAGTCTAATACTAGGGGGCATGAAATTAAGGTGAGAGGGAAAATGTTCAAAAGAGATGTGAGGGGCAAGAGGTTTACACAGACAGTGAATGCACTGTGAGGGGTAGTGTGGAGGCAGATAGTGTGGAGGTCATTTAAGGGACTTTTAAGTAAGCACATGAATATACAAGGAATGAACAGATATAGATCAAAGACAGGCAGAAGTGATTAGTTCAATTTGATGTCATGTTCAGCACATCGTGGACTAAAGGGCCTGTTCCTGTGCTGTAGTGTTCTATGATTGGCATAGTCTTGTAAAAGATTCCTCAATTGCTAGAATGGGTATTAAGTGTGCTGACTTTATCACTGCCTGATGTTTTCCAATTTCCTGACACGTGTGAGATGTCTGGCAAAATTCAACTACATCTTTGTGCAGTCCAAGCCAATAAAAATGTTTTTGTATTTTGGCTTGAGTTTTCCTTGCTCCCATTGATCTCCTACTGGCAATTCGTGTGCTATCCTCAATACCTCCTTTCTATGATCACTGCGTATACAACGTAATAAAGTTTTGCCCATTTCTCATCTACCTGAATATGTGATGGTCTCCATTTCCTCACCAAGTCTTCATTTTTGAGATAGTAATGTTCTAGGATACAATCAGATTCTTCTTTCGTGTATTCTTTTTGACACAACTGGTTTAGTTTTTCCTCCTTCTGTTCTAATTCAGCTTTCTCTGAACTAGAAATATTCATGTTATTCTTATTTTTTTGTCAACTATTTGAGCAAACATAGTTTCTGTTAATTGAACGTCAAATTCCTTATCTTTAGTCTTTGATTTCTCCTTCTGTTTCTACCTGTGGCTTTGTGATTGTGTTACCAGAGTCAGGAAATTCCCAGGATATACTTCTTGTAACACCTCAGTTGCCTGATTTTCCACTGGCTTTTCAACCACAAGTGGGTATCATTCTCACCCAAATGTCTCATTACCAAAGATAAACTGTGTTTCTGGAAGTGAGAATGTCTCTATTACTCCTACCACCACTCCACCACTTTTCATTAGGCTTTCCAATCTTACTTTATATAATAGAACAGTGTTTCTCACAATGAATTCTACATATTACCACTTTTCTGGCAATACTCTTTCTGAATTGCAATTCTTGCCATCTCTCACCACCAAAGATGGCCTTGCTCCTGTATTTCTTGTATCCCTCCTGGCATGCCTGAGTAAACCTTACCTATGCAAGTAAATGCTTTAAAGAAATCTGACGCTTCTTCTCAAACAACCCCTGATCAGATTGTTCATTCTTTTACAGCTTTTTAACTTGCACTGTACTTTCCTTTGCCACTTCAACAAAATTCACTGACCTATCCTGTTTTTTCCACATCTGTTTTCCCAGTGCTTTTCTGAAACCACCAACACTGCGACTTCTTATGGCCTAATTTCATAAAGTGAAAACACCTGAGCCTTTTTCCTTTTCTTTCCGCTTCATGGGTTACCTTTGTACCCTGTCGTAAACTATCTTTATTGTCTTTACTCCCTTTCCCTTTTTCTCAATTTCTGTCCCTCAGAGATTGAAATTGATGTCGGAAGCTGACCTTTAATTTATGAACCAACTCAAAATCATCTGCCATTTTCACTACTGATCTTGCAGTCTTAACTTTCTGCTCTTCCACACGAGTTCTCATTACTTCAGGAAGTGAATTTTTGAAACCCGCCAAAATAATTGTCCGGTAAGAGCGTCATATGTTTGATAAATTTTCAATGCTTTTATCCATTTATCACAATTACTTTGATCCTTTCAGTCTTCCATTGTTCCAACTTTAAAAAAATCCCAAGGACTCACAAGAGCTGTTTACTCTATTGACTTTGAGCAGACTGCTCAGTACCTTGGTCATTTGTTCATAAATAAACACATCTCTTCAAACCATATTATCATCACAATGATAATCACAAGTCTAAGATTACAAAGGGATCTTGATTAGTTGGGCCAATGGGCTGAGGAGTGGTTACATTTGGTCAGATGAACAAGGGCGGGATTTATACAACTAATGGTAGAGCCCTGGGTAGTGTTGTCAAACAGAGAGACCTAGGGATTTCAGGTCCATAATTCTTTGAAAATTAGGTGACAAGTAGACAGGATAGTTAAGAAGGTATTTAGCATGGTTGCCTTCATTGCTGAGATCATTGAGTAGAGGCATTGGGACATCACTTTGAAATTGTACAGGACGTTGGTGAGGCCACATTTGGAATAGTGTGTACAGTTCAGGTCTCTCTGTTATAGGAAGGATACTATTAAATTGGAGAAAGTTTAGACAATATTTATCAGGATGTTGCTAGGATGGAAGGTTTGAGTTATAAGGAGAGGTTGGATAGGCTGGGATTTTTCCACTGGCAGAGGAGATTAAGGGGTGACCTATTTCAAAGTTTTATCAATCTGAAACAAGAGTCAAACAAATGATTCCTTTGTCCAAAGTAGTCTTTCTTTTTCCTGCATGCAAAAGGAGAGTATCTAATCACATTATAGGTAACAACTCCAACAAGCAATTCAAAAAACAGTCTTTTTATAACATAAACACAGGAAAATCTCTACGTGTCTATTCAGCAAAGCAGTAAGTACAAAATTGTGATAATGGGCTTAACTCATTGGAAGTGAATGCTAGTGCAGTTTACTGGGACTGTCTACTCTTTCCCAGGTCATCTGCTTTCCCATGGATCCTGGCCAGAAGATTTCTGCTTGTTTATGCTGCAGTTTTCTGCTTACTAGCTATTAGCAATATTAAATTTAACCCTTAAGTTACTCCATCCTTCATGCTGTCTTCCAAAACATTTTATTCTTCTACACCTTATAAAATTTCATAAAATCATGAGGGAAATAGATAAGGTGAATAGCAAAGGTCTTTTCCCAAGGTAAGGGAGTTCAAAACTAGAGGACAAAGTTTTAAGGTGAGAGGAGAAAGAATTAAAAGGGACATCAGGGGCAAATTTTCCCCTAGCTGGTGGTTCGTATGTGGAATAAACTGCAGAGGAAGTGATAGATGCAGGTACAGTTACAACATTTAAAATCACATTCAGACAGGTTCATGAATAGGAAAGGTTTTGAGCGGCTTGGGGGAAATGCAGACATGTGGGACTAATTTAGTTTGGAAACTTGTTCGGCATGCAGTTGGACTCTATGAGTACTTCGCATCAGTATTCACCAAGGAGAAGGACATAAATGATGGTAAGATTAGGGAGGAGAGTGTTGACATTCTTGGACATTTTGATATGAAGGATTAGGAGCTGTGGGTGCCTTGAAAAGCATTAAAATAGATCAGTCCTCGGGGTTTGATGGAATCTATCCCCAGGATGCAGAACGAGGCAAGGGAGGAGCTTGCTGGGCCTTGACAGATATCTTAGTTTCATCTATAACCATAGGCGAGGTCTCAGGAGGCTGGAGAATAGCCAACATTCCTTTGTCTAAGAAGGGCAATAGGAATAATCCAGAAAATTATAGGCTGCTGAGACTTACATTAGTAAAAGGGAAATTATTGGAGAAGACTTTTAAGGTCAGGATTTACTTGCATTTGGAGAAAAGTCGACTTATTAGGAATATTCAATAAAACTTTATGCTGGGGAGGTGTTGTCTCACAAACTTTGATAAAAGTGATTGATAAAGGTAGAGCAGTAGATGTTGTCTACATGAACTTTGCTAAAGGATTTGACAAGATCCCTCATGCTTGGTTAGCCTAGAAGATTAAGCCACATCTATGGTGAGATGTTAAGTTGGATACAAAGTTTGCTCGGTCATAGAAGACAGAAGATAGTTGTGGAAGGATGTTTTTCTGACTGGAAATCTGTGACCAGTGATGGGATCTTTTTTTTCAAATGATGTTTAATGCCTGGAATGTGCTACAGTGGTAGAAACAGATATGTCTGCAATGGTTCAGAGGTACTTAGACAGTCAATGAACAGGCATGGAATAGAGGGATACAGATCATGTGCAGGCAGATGGGACGAATTTGGAATGGCATCATGGTCAGCTCAGACATGGTACTCCAGAGACATGTTCCTGTGCTGCCTTGTTCTATGTATCCATGTATCTTAAACCAAATATCAGTCTGTCTCTGATTTCATAATTTAAGTTGTTTCCACATTTGCAGAATTTTGATAACTTCATAAAATTGCAACAATCTGGAAGATTGATTCACCGTCATCATACTGATGCATTTGTGGAATCTGACCTTCTCAGCAATTAACAATGATTTTGGTGAAAAATGGTTCTGGAGGGTTCTTGTATACCTTCATATGTTTTATGACCTGGCTTTTGTGGCTGTCGTCAAGTTTGGAGTGGTGCTGGAAAAGCACAGCAGGTCAGGCAGCATCTGAGGAGCAGGAAAATCAACATTTCGGGCAGGAGCTGTACCAGACTCCTCAGGTAGATTAAAAGATTTTGTCCCCATAATGCTCAGGATTTTGAGGAAAACACAATCTGTTTCAATTTTATTAGGTCGAATAAAATAATAGCAAGTCTTCATGTAGAAGTTCCAGCTCTCTGTATTTTCATTACATGGCCCCACAACCACAATTTCCTGCTTTTCTTTAATGACAGGGGACTACATGTAGAACATAGTCGAAGATTGTGGTGCTAGAAAAGCACAGCTGGTCAGGCAGCATCTGAGGAGCAGGAGAGTCGACGTTTTGAGCATAAGCTGTTCATCAGGAAAACTTACGCTCAAAACGCTGATTCTCCTGCTCCTAGGATGCTGCCTGACCGCTGTGCTTTTCCACTCTTCGACTCTGGTCTCCAGCATCTGCAATCCTCACTTTCCTCAAAATGTCGAACATACAACAGAACAGTTCAGGAACAGGCCTTTGGTCCACCGTGTCTGTGTCGGCTACGATGTCAATCCCATTTGCCTGCACATGGTCTGTATTCCTCTATCTTCCTGCTAATTGCTTCTTAAACATTGCTGCCGTATTTGCTTCTACCAGCTGTCCTGGCAGCCTGTTCCAGGCACCTACCATTCTCTGTGTGAAAAAAACGTGCCTTGCACATCGACTTTAAACTTTCCTGCTGTCACCTTAAACATCTGATTCCTATTGTTTCACATTTTCACCTTGGGAAAAAGACTCAGACAATCCACTTCATCTATGCTTCTCAAATTTATATACACAGTCCCTCAGCCTCTGACCTTTGAGTGAAAACAATCCAAGTTTATCCAACCTCCCCTTATAACTAATATATTCCGATTTGGGCAACATCCTGGTAAATGTCTTTTGCATGCTCTCCAAAGTCTCCACATCCTTTTTGAAGTGTGACCAGAGCTGGACACCACTCTCCAAATGTGACCCAACTAAAGTCTTACACAGCTGCAATTTGACTTGCCAATTTTCATAGTCAATGCCTCAACCAATGAAGGCAAGCATGCTATATGCCTTCTTTCCCAACTTATTAATTTGAGTTGCCACTTTCAGGGAGCTCTGGACTTGAACCCCAAGATGAGTGACCTGCCATTTACTATATACTTTCTTCTGTCATTTGACCCCACAAAATGCATATTTGACCAAATTAACCCCATCTGCCATTTCTCCACCCGTCCCAACTAATCCATATTCTCATGTATCCTTTGACAACTTCTCTCACTATCCACAACTCCACCAATGTTCATGTCATCTACAAACTTACTCATCAGACAATGATAAGTAAGCACTGCAAATGTGGGGCAGCCTGGTGGCTCAGTGGTTAGCACTGCTGCCTCATATCACCAGGCCCTGGGCTTGATTAAACCCTCAAGTGACTGCCTGTGTTGAGTTTGTACATTCTCCCTATGTCTATGTGGGTTTCCTCAGAGTGTTTCAGTTTTTCTCCCATAATCCAAAGTTGTGCAGGTTAAGTGGTTTGACCATGAAAAATTGCCCATAGTGTTCAGGGATGTGCAGACTGGGATTGCAGGGATATGATAGGGGGTGGGTCTGAGTGGGATGGTCTTTGGAGGGTTAGTGTGGACATGATAGGCCAAATAGCCAGCTTCCACATACCTTTCCTCTTCCTATTTGAAATAAAGTGCTGCCTGTCTCTTTCCAAGCCTCACCCTGACTCAAGACATTTTCTTCTGTGTTGGGTACTTGTCACTCAGTGTTCCTTCAGGGTGGAGGATGTGGAGAACTTATCCTGCACTTTTCACCACTTTCCTGGGTTGACTTATTTTCTTAACTAGTTGTAAATACTTTGGTGTAGCAAAAGGCATTTTTTGATTTCTAAAATTTTTGTCAATGTGCCTCTGAGATCTGTGGTAGAACCATGATTGAATCAATGGATTGACCTCATGGATCTCAAAGTTGTCTTTATCCTTGTCGATAGTTTTCTTCTTGTGTTATTTTTTAAGAAGAACCAGAAGGATGAAGTGTTAATCAGCCGAAGCTTTATTCAGAGGTGTACCCTCTGTCGGCAGCAAGGTTAGACTCAGCTGTTTCTTCCTAAAATAACCAATGATACCATGTGATCAAGCTCTTAAAATGACAGTCCACCATAACCATATCTACCAAATACACAATATCTACTACCACTGATACGTCTTCACTCCTCCCATCTGAATGTTTTCTTGCACCACAGTGTCATTAACAGTTTGCCTATCTACTCTACAAGAATCTCAGAACTGCTGGATAATTGCAAGGCCTGAAATTTCGGCACTTGTACCGTATCAATATCCTTCCTTGCCTCAGTCACAAAACCTTGACTTTGGCCACTGACCAAATCAGAAAACCTTTAGTGTGGTTTCATTCTGAAACAGTGGGAAAATAACTTTCTTGCTCCCAGGGATACCACAGTGTCTGTAGCCCAGCGTCCAGCTCAACCACTTTAAATAGACAACCCTTCGGCTGTAGACCTGCACAGCAAATGTGGTTGCCTTGGATTACAAACGTGCTCAGGACACAAACACATAGCTCCTACGATGCAGTTCCTGCTTTCACAGATCAGCTGGACATTCAAGTGGAAGGGTTTTATATTCAAGAATCAATCTGCTGGTCAGCTGGTGCCATGATGGTTTTCTGGGTATGTATGGTGATCACTTTATAGTTTTGGACAGTCGGTGACAATGGCAAAGCTGCAGTGCCCTTTAAGCCAGTGTTCTAACAATAGATTGGTGCGCCCTCCCAGTCCCATTTTATATAATGAGTTTCTGTCTCATACCTAATGGGATGATGAGCTGCTGACTGTGAGACATAGGTATGTCCTGGCATGATAAATGATACCTAAAGTGTTAGGGTGAAGCTGACCCTGGTGGTTATAGGAAGTCCCTAACATGGTACTGAGGCTTTAGAGCACTTTGACACAAGTATCTGAGGTCAGCTGCCTGGGTAGGTACTGTTTTTTATAGCCTTGGTCTTCTGTTATTCATGGGTAGATGACTCTTGTGCATAACGTCTGATGATTTGGGTGGTGCTTTCCTTCCCTGGCAGCCCCTCACCCTACTTTTCTGGCCTTCTGCAGTGCAGGAAATTACATCTGCTTAAGTTTCTCCTTGTTCCTATCTCCAATGCCAGAATAGGTTGCTTCCATCTCACAATTGTACCTCTCGCTCATTAGTTTCACAGGGACTTCTCAAGCTACATCTAATGCCCATGTGATGTCAGCAGTCTCATATGCTTCTCAACAATCAAAGCAAACAGTAATTAAACATAAGCATCAATTGCCTCTGGGAACTGACAAGGACTGCCTACCTTTTGACGAACAATAAATTTACAGTCATTGAGCCATCACTGCACCAATTTCTTATCTATTGGAACCGTGTGTTAATTAAGTCCTATCTGACTTTCTGCACTTGGCATTTCAGTGCTTTCATGCAGAAGGTAATGCCCAATATCCCCATTTTTCTTCTCCAGTTGGGCGGAGTATAGAGTGCTAGAGTTATGTGGAACTACTTGGAGTTCACTGCAAGGTTCCCCCAGACTATGCATCAAATACCATCATCATCTGGCCAATTGGTTTCTTCATCTCTGCCTGGACGTGACTCACATTATCCATTAACAATGGAACTGAGGGCACTGTTGCTAAAGTTGCAGATAACACAAAGATAGGTGGAGGAGTATGTGCCGTTGAGAAAACAGGGAGGGTGTGTAATGCTTTGGTTAGACCCCACTGGAATTTTGTGAGCAGTTTTAGGCCCTGTGTCGTGTTGAATAGTGTCCACAATAAATTTACAAGAATGAATATGGGATGAAGTGCTTGTCACATGAGGAGCAGTTGAGGACTCTGGATCTGTATTTGATGGTGTTTTGAAGGATCAGGTAGATCTTATTGAAACTTACAGAATACTGAAATACCTCAACAGGGTGGATGTGGAGAAAATGTTTCCATGAGTAGGAGAGACTAGAACCTGAGGACACAGTCTCAGAGTGAAGTGATGGCCTTTCTAACTGAGATGAGGAGGAATTTCTTCAGCCAGAAGGTGGTGAATCTATGGACCCCATTGTCACAGAAGGCTGCAGAGGCCAAGTTATCGAGTGTCTTCAAGACGGAGATACATTGTTTCTTGATTAGCAAAGGGATCAAGGGTTGCCAGGAGATTAGGATTGAGAAACTTTTCAGTCACAATCAAATGGTGGAGTAGACATGATGGGCTGAATGACCTCATTCTAATCTCATATCATATGGTGTTACGGTACAGCTTAAGGTGAGAGAAAACAAGTTCCATGTCGTTGCGAAACTTTGAGTTCTTGGATTATATTTGTGTAAAGTGAGTTACAGGTTCCAATTTTAAAGTTGTTTGCAATTACTTCTGCTTCACAGAGGTGACTACCTTCAATCTGTAGTAACCAATAATATGACAAAGGTTGGTTATGCATACTTTTCATGTGTATGGTGTGATGATTATAGATGACTTGAACTTGGATGGTGATAATGCCTGATTAACGCAGTTTTGTCTTGAAAGGCCTCACATTATTCATAGGTACAATTTCAGACAGAAAAATAAGCACTTACTCTGCCCATGCTATTAGATGTGGTTGCAGTCATTTTACATTTCCATTGTGCATTTACAAGTTGCATGAGTATGGAAGGCAATGCTGGTCAACTTGACACAGTGAGTCAGAAATACAGCCTAGAAATCAAGGTGCTCCCTGAATTTCCTTCTGCTTTTCTTCCTTGCACTCCGTGTCAAGCCCATCAAAACTGAGCTTCTAAATGTTCCCACCTAATACTTTGAATTATAACTTAATTTCTCAGCATCATCCCCTGAACCCCAGGCTTAAAGCTCAATCATAGCTCATCATTGTGCTGCACAGTCTTCCAGTTGAGCCCAGAATGGTGGTGTCTATTGAAGAATACTGATCCTGCAATAACACTGTCTCTCTCTCCCTTATATACTGAGTTTTCCTCCTTCATAATCATTGTTCCCTCTGTATCACAGTGTGCTGCTTCCAATCCCAACAATTGATTTTCTTAGTATCTCTACCACTCCCATCAGCCCCAACTGATGTGTGACTAGGTCCCTGACTGATATCTGTGCTGCTCTCTGACTGATTTGCTATTAAACTCTGGAGTGGGGCACTGGATCTGCAGGACTGTCTGTAGCCCATTCCCTGGACCATAGTTATATGGGCCCCCAACCCTGACTGCACCAACTGTTCATGTTCAAACCCC
This sequence comes from Chiloscyllium punctatum, assembly GCF_047496795.1. Classification (NCBI taxonomy): domain Eukaryota; kingdom Metazoa; phylum Chordata; class Chondrichthyes; order Orectolobiformes; family Hemiscylliidae; genus Chiloscyllium; species Chiloscyllium punctatum. The sequence continues at coordinate 40,308,389 of NC_092779.1, forward strand.
AGGTCAGTTAAGTGGATTTTGACCTTGACTTATAATGCTGGGATTTCCTGACTGCATAGTCTCCCTTGACTTGACTGAAGATTATTCCCCTTAGACTCTGAGATATGATCAATTGGTTGAAGAACTTGCAACATAAGCTTCTGGCACATTGTTGAGGCCATACAGCAGTGTAGATACCCCTTGACTGAAGACTGCTTTCAATCATAGTAAGCTGCATAGTTTTGTGGCTGTGTTAAAAGGCAAGTCAAGACATAAATATTGCCAGCCTCTAAGCTCTTGTTGATTGATTGATTTTATTTATTTTTGTCACATGTACCCAGATTCAGTGAAAAGTGTTGTTTTACATGCTGTACAGGCAGATTGTAACAAACAAATTGTATCAGCATTACAGAACAAAGTGCAGAATTTAGCTGCAGAGAAGGTGCAGAGAGAGATCAACATTAACATATAAGAGGTCCATTCAAAAGTCTAATAACAACAGGGAAAAGTATTTTGAATCTATTCTTATATGTATTTAAACTTTGATATCTTCTGCCTGACAGAAGAGGGTGGAAGAGAGTATAGCTGGGTTGACAGGGGTGTTTGATATTGTTAGTTGCTTTCCTGAGGCATAGGAAAGTATAGATGGAGGTGATGGATGGAGAGCTGGTTTGTGTGATGTACCAGGCTGTGTTCATGACTGTCTGTAGTCTCTTGTAGTCTTGGGAAGAACAGTTGCCATACCATGATGTGATGCATCTAGATTGGATGTTTTTACAATGCATCTATGAGGGAGATAAGAGGAAAAGAAAAAAACAAGGCAACAATGCTATGAACATCCAAATTAGTGTAAACTGAGTGATGGTGAAGAAAGTTAGTGAGGATCCCTGCAATGTATCCTGGTCCAATACACAAGTTGGGCGCTCATACCTGCGAACAAGGGCCCGAGCAACAGCATTACAATAATAGAGGCCAGTGCACTCTGAAGTATTGAATTGAAGTATAGGACTGTTCTTGCACATAGATCTAAGATGCGACTTGAGGTATAATGTAAACATTAGTGGATGGTGAGTGTGGCAGTTATTGCCCATGAAGTGTGCCCTGAGATGTTAGTCACTGCTCTTGAAGCAGCAAGCTCAAGTTGCCAGATAACTTGCATGTCAGGAATTGTTCCCATCTCGATTCTATTAGGTAGAAGGAGATTAGGAAACTGCTTATAAGTGAGGCAAAATGAACCAATATTGAGAAGTTAGCAAATGCAAATATGTGTTCAACCACCTTGTTCCTTGGCCAATATCTCTGCCCTAAGCTTGCTGCAGTGCCCCAGTGAAGCTGAAAGAAAGCACCTCGTTTTTCGCTTGGGAACACTACAGCCTTTTGGATCAGTATTGAGTTCAACATTTTAGAGTTTGAGGCGCCTTCTCCCATGTCTTACCCAACCCCACACACCAGGCCTTGTTATCACATGGTCTGGTATTACACATTCCCATTGTTAGCCATTAAGTCCCTGTTCGTTTTCCTTGGCTGACTGTTACCCACTCTTTTGTCCACCCAACTGTTTATCTCTTTCTTTGGGTTCTATCTTTACCTATCATTTACCAATTACCCCCTGCCCCACCCAATCCTCTACATAAAAAAACCACCTTTTCCTAGCTACCATCAGTTCTGAAGGAGGGTCATTGGACTCAATGGGGTGGCGCGGTGGCTCAGTGGTTAGCATTGCTGCCTCACAGTGCCAGGGACCCGGGTTTAATTCCTGCCTCAGGCAACTCTCTGTGTGGAGTTTGCACTTTCTTCCTGTGTCTGAGTGGGTTTCCTCCGGGTGCTCCGGTTTCCTCCCACAGTCCAAAGATGTGCAGGTCAGGTGAATTGGCCATGCTAAATTGCCTGTAGAATTAGGTGCATTTGTCAGGGGGGTATGGGTCTGGGTGAGTTGCTCTTCGGCGGGTCAGTGTGGACTTGTTGGGCCGAAGGGCTTGTTTCCACACCTTAGGGAATCTAATCCAAAAAACATTAAGTCTGATTTCTCTCCACAGATGCTGCCAGACCTGCTGCGATTTTCCAGCAATTTCTGCTTTTTTTCCTGATTTCCAGTAAGTTTTTTTTAAACATATGATTGTGATTGTTTTATATATTTCATAACATGCCTTCTGCTTGCTGGTCTCTTACCCACATTTTATGATCACGATTGTCTCATATATTTTATAAAATACATTCTGCTTGATGGTCTCTTATCCACATTTTATGATCTGTTAGTAAACTGAATAAAGTTTATGCTCAATACTTGTGGTTACTTGTGGTGTGCTCCTGTGGTTCCTTTTATACAGTTATCATCTTACATTGTTAAATTAGATCTGCACTTACACTGCAGAAATGGGACCTGAGGTTTAGCATCCTGCTCATTACTAATTCTGCTGGTGAAACGCAGCTAATCAATGGTATTGTTCCATAATTTACTAGAGCCAATGCCTCATCTAACTTTTCGTCATCAACTACTATTGCAAGCAGGCCATTCTACGCCCCTACTACTCTGAATAAAGAAACTACCTCTGACATTTGTCCTATATTTATCACCCCTCAATTAAAAGTTCTATCCCCTCGTGCTAGCCATCACCATCTGGGCGGCACGGTGACACAGTGGTTAGCACTGTTGCCTCACAGCGCCAGAGATTCGGGTTCAATTCCCGCCTCAGGCGACTAACTGTGTGGAGTTTGCACGTCCTCCCCGTGTCTGCGTGGGTTTCCTCCGGGTGCTCCGGTTTCCTCCCACAGTCCAAAGATGTGCAGGTGGGGTGAATTGGCCATGCTAAATTGCCCGTAGTGTTAGGTAAGGGGTAGATGTAGGGGTATGGTGGGTTGCGCTTTGGCGGGGCGGTGTGGACTTGTTGGGCTGAAGGACCTGTTTCCACACTGTAAATAATCTAATCAAAAAAAAAACATTTTTCATAACACCATCTGCTTCACCCTTGGCTTGTAGAGGACAGAGGCAACTAGTTACATGCTTAAATCTGTATTTTACTGTGAAGAATTTGAAATTTTAATTAGCAATCTGTCTGATATTACTTCATCAGGAATTCCATACATTGAATAGTTTCTATACTCTTGTGGAATGAAATGTTCTAATACCCACACAATGAAAATAAGATTCCACAATAATTAGGCAATTTTTCTCTGAAATCAAGTATAACCAGGCATAGCTTTTTCCACAGTCTACTCATGAATGTTGATGGCATCTCTTGGTTCTTGACCGTTTATGGGGAAAGTATGGCATTCTGCAATAAAATGTTGCACGGTTGCTAATATTCAGATAATCACAGGGTTAGATCGGGTGGACAGTTAGAGCCTTTTTCCTCAGATGGTGATGGCTAGCACGAGGGGATAGAACTTTAAATTGAGGGGTGATAAATATAGGACAAATGTCAGAGGTAGTTTCGTTATTCAGAGTAGTAGGGGCGTGGAATGGCCTGCTTGCAATAGTAGTAGATTTGCCAACTTTAAGGGCATTTAAATGGTCATTGGACAGGCATATGGACGAAAATGGAATAGGGTAGGTTAAATAGGCTTCAGATTGGCTTCACAGATCGGCGCAACAATCTACTGCTAGCTAAGAACTAAGCTGCATAGCCCACCCATCCTTAGCCCCATCCTATTTTGAATGCTGTCTAAGGGAGTGCCATTCTTTCTCTAGCACTCAGTGGAGTTTGTTATCTTTGCATTGTTTAATGTGGGAGTGTCATATACTGAAAAATCTTTAAATGATTGAAAAGTTAAATGTTTGAAAAGTTATTACCTTTTATTCATCACCAGCAAAACTGAAAACAGAAGCAAAAAACCAAATGCTGCATTTGCTTCTGGGAACAAACAGGGGCCACTTGTCTTTTCTGATGAAGGGCTTCGGCCCGAAACGTCGATTTTCCTGCACCTCAGATGCTGCCTGACCTGCTATGCTTTTCCAGCAACACACTCTCCACTTGTCTTTTGGTCAACATAATTTTACAGTCAAAGAGAGGTCACACTTACTAAACCTTGTCCAGTCTGTTGAGGCAGTAAAACTCAATCAAGCAGCAAGCAATGTTCCTCCTGCTCAATGTACTCATCGCACACCTTGGAAGATTGATGTTGCTTTTCCAGTTCTTCAGAGTTGACCACACCCTCTTGCTGTCTGCTCCAATTGTGCAGAGCACAACATGCTGGGATCATGTGGCACACTCAGTACTGACATCTCCCCCCCCTCAAAAAAAAATCAGAACATCACATTCAACTGACCTTTTGTCTTTCCCATGATGTTCTGGTGGAAGAATGCACAGCACTATATTGATGCTTGGCCTCAGACAGAGGGTTGTATAATGGAGTAATTAGCCATGGTTACAGAGTTTCACCCCTATTTCTCAGTTACTCTTCTTGTAAGACATCCTGACCTTGAAACAAAGCAGAAACATGAGAGTTCTTAAGGACATAGACATGTTGATAACTCCCAGGGTATCTGACACAGACATCTAAGATGATTACATTGTAGATTTCTGGAATGAAATCCTCTTCTATTTTTAAAGTCAGCTGCATTATTGTGGCATTTATTGGCTGGTTCAACATGACATGACAGTCTGCACATGGGGGAGACCAGCTAAGTTGACAATGTCTGCAGACTGAGATTGTCATGAGATAAGAATGAGATAATGTGGTGTCATCTGGCATAAATTGCATTGATAACAGACTTGATATCTTTGTGGGTTGAAAGTTATGAGATTCCATACAAGTCTCCAGTGCATTCTTGGAAGCTAAAGATCACACAACACCAGGTTATAGTCCAACAGGTTTAATTGGAAGCACACTAGCTTTCGGAGCGACGCTCCTTCATCAGGTGATAGCGTAATTACTATATATTTACGAATCCTTTGTATCTCCAATCCCACAGCATATATCACCCAAGAAAAACAGTATTGTTTTTAAGAGCTCAGCAGGTCTGGAAGCATTTCAAACACAAACTTCCCTCAACAAAGCTGTGGTGACACAGACCTATTTTAACATGCACATTCAAGTACTCTGCAGTCTCACCCTTAATAATGGATTCTAAAATCTTATCAAGGTCAGGCTAACCAGCCGATAGTTTCTTGACTTCTTACTTGAACAGGGATGTTACGTTAGGCATTTTCCATTTCTCTTGGATTCTTCCTGGTCCCAGTGATTCCTTAAAAATTACCACCCAAGCCTCTACAAGCTCCTCAGCTGTCTCCTTCAGAACTCTGGGGTATTATGATGATTTATCCGCTTCCAGACCTTTCAACTTCCCCAGCGTCATCGCCTCAGTGATGGCCAATACACTTTTCTTGCCCCCAACTCTGTTGAAGGTCTGGTTTGCTACTAGTATGTTTCCACTCGCAAAATTTTCTTTTATATTACTAACTACCATAATACTTCATCTTCTGTTTTCTAATTTAATTTAACTTAATATAATTTAAATATAAAATTTATAGCTTTTTTGAGTTGTCCTCTGCTGGTTTTCAAAAGCTTTCCAATCCTTTGGATTCCCAGTAATCTTCATCTTGTATGCTTTTGCTTCATTGTTTGCTGTCCCTTACATCTCTTGTTGGCCATGGTTGCCTTGTCCTCCCCTTAGTATGTTTCTTCTTTCTTGGAATGAATTTCTGCTGAGCCTCCCAAATTCCCCTCATAACCCCCTGCCATTGTTGCAGGGGCCAGTGTTGGGACCCCAACTGTTCATGTTACAATTAAATGATCTGGATGAAGGAATTGAGGGCATTATTGCTAAGTTTGCAGATGACACAAAGTTAGGTGGAGAGACAGGTAAGGTGGAGGAAGTGGGGAAACTACAGAAGGAGGTGGACAGGATAGGAGAGTTGGCAAAGAAGTGGCAAATGGAATACAGTATGGAGTTTATGCATATTAGTAGAAAAAAAGTCGTGGACAATTTTCTAAATGGGGAAAGACTTTAGAAATCTGAAACACAAAGGCACTTGGTTAACCCTAGTTTAGGATTCTCTTAAGGTTAATATGAATGGGCAGTTGACAGTTAGGAATGCAAATACTGCATTAGCATTTATTTTAAGAGGGCTAGAACAAAAGAGATATACTGCTGAGGCTGTATAAGGCTTTGGTCAGATCCCCACTTGGAAAACTGTGAGTAGATTTGAGCCCCATACCTAAGGGAGGATGGGCTGGTGTTGGAGGGAGTCCAGAGGAGGTTTACAAGAATAATCACTGGGATGAAGGGCTTGTCATATGAGGAGTGATGAAATTACGGCACATCTGGATAATAGTAACAGGATAGGACAGAGTCAGCATGGATTTATGAAGGGGAAATCATGCTTGACTAATCTTCTTGAATTTTTTGAGGATGTAACTCGGAAGATGGACGAGGGAGATCCAGTGGATGTAGTGTACCTGGACTTTCAGAAAGCTTTTGATAAAGTCCCACACAAGAGGTTAGTGAGTAAAATTAGGGCGCACGGTATTGGGGGCAAAGTACTAGATTGGATAGAGAATTGGTTGGCTAATAGGAAACAAAGGGTAGTGATTAACGGCTCCATTTCGGAATGGCAGGTAGTGACCAGTGGGGTACCGCAGGGATCCGTGCTGGGACCGCAGCTTTTTACAATATATGTAAATGATATAGAAGATGGTATCAGCAATAAAATTAGCAAATTTGCTGATGATACAAAGCTGGGTGGTAGGGTGAAATGTGAGGAGGATGTTAGGAGATTACAGGGTGACCTGGACAAGTTAGGTGAGTGGGCAGATGCAGTTTAATGTGGATAAATGTCTGGTTATCCACTTTGGTGGCAAGAACAGGAAGGCAGATTACTACCTCAATGGCATCAAATTAGGTAAAGGGGCTGTTCAGAGAGATCTGGGTGTTCTTGTCCACCAGTCAATGAAGGCAAGCATGCAGGTACAGCAGGTCGTGAAGAAGGCTAATAGCATGCTGGCCTTCATAACAAGAGGAATTGAGTATAGAAGCAAAGAGGTGCTACTGCAGCTGTACAGACAATAGACAATAGACAATAGACAATAGATGCAGGAGTAGGCCATTCAGCCCTTCGAGCCTGCACCGCCATTCAATATGATCATGGCTGATCATTCCCAATCAGTATCCTGTTCCAGCCTTATCTCCATAACCCTTGACTCCACTATCTTTAAGAGCTCTATCCAATTCTTTCTTAAATGAATACAGGGCCCTGGTGAGACCACACCTGGAGTACTGTGTACAGTTCTGGTCTCCAAATTTGAGAAAAGACATTCTGGCTATTGAGGGAGTGCAGCGTAGGTTCACGAGGTAAATTCCTGGAATGGCAGGATTGCCTTACACGGAAAGACTGAAGCGACTGGGCTTGTATAGCCTTGAGTTTAGAAGACTGAGAGGGGATCTGACTGAAACGTATAGGATTATGAAAGGATTGGACACTCTGGCAGGAGGAAACATATTTCCGCTGATGGGGGAGTGCCGAACCAGAGGACACAACTTAAAAATACGGGGTAGACCATTTAGGACAGAGATGAGGAGAAACTTCTTCACCCAGAGAGTGGTGGCTGTGTGGAATGCTCTGCCCCAGAGGGCAGTGGAGGCCCAGTCTCTGGATTCATTTAAGAAAGAATTGGATAGAGCTCTTAAAGATAGTGGAGTCAAGGGTTATGGAGATAAGGCTGGAACAGGATACTGATTGGGAATGATCAGCCATGATCATATTGAATGGCGGTGCAGGCTCGAAGGGCTGAATGGCCTACTCCTGCATCTATTGTCTATTGTCTATTGTCTATTGAGTGGTTGAGGACTCTGGGTCTGTTCTCAAAGGATGTGGGAGGAACTTATCAAAACTTACAGAATTCTGGATAGAGTGAATGTGGAGAAAACGTTTCCACTAGTAGACAACAGTATGACCTGAGGGCATAGCCCCAGACTGAAGGCACAGCTTTTTAGAACGAAGATGAGGAAGAATTTCTTCAGATAGAGTGTGGTGAATAAATAGAAGTTATTGCCTCAGAAGGCTGTGGAAGCCAAGCCATGAATGTCTTTGAGAAAGACATAGAGAGGTTCTTAATTAATAAGGGGATTAATGGTCATGAAAAGAAGAGAATGGAGTTGAGAAAGATATTAGCCATGATCAAATGGCAGAGCAGACATGATGGGCTAAACAACCTAACTTTGTCTTATGGTCTTATAAAAATGGTCCACAGGTGCCAATGTTAAGATAACCTTTGATTACTTTTACTTCTCAGGATTAGATAGAGTAGACAGTGAAAGTCTTTTCCTAGGATGATGACGTCAGCTTGTTCAAGGGGGCATAACTACAAATTGAAGGGTGATAGATTTAAGACAGATGTCAGAGGCAGGTTCTTTACACAGAGAGTGGAATGCACTACCTGCCAATGTAGTTAACTCAGCCACATTAGGGAGATTTAAACAATCCTTAGATAAGCACATGGATGATTTTGGGATAATGTAGGGGACGATCTGAGAATAGTTCACAGGTCGGCGCAACATTGAGCGCTGTATTGTTCTATGTTCTATGTTTATGACCAAACTATAATGATAAATGACATGGTCAAGATTGCTTGTGACCAAGATTTATATCCCATAAAGTTTGACACTGCATTTCATAGGCACGATGGTATGATTACAGGTGACTTCAAGGTAAACAGAAATACAATTAAGGAACAAGAGTAGGCCACTTGGTCCTTCAGATCTTCTCTGCCATTCAATAACATCATGGTGGATCTGACTTTAATCTAAATTCTACATTCTTGCCTACCCCTTGTAATCTTTCATCCCCTTGGTAATCAAGAATTTATCTACATTAACATCTCAAATCCAGTGATCCTTCTTCAGAACTGGATTTGAAATCTTAACACTGCTCGTCATTGATGCTGCCAAAACTGCTAAGCTTTTCCAACAACTTCTGTTTCTGTTTCAGATCTCCAACACCTATATTCCTTTGATTTATTTAAGAATTGATCTTCCACTGCTTGAAAAAATATTTGAATTCTACATTTGATGGAAAGGAATTCTATCAACTCAGAGACAAAATGTTTTTCTCATCTTTGCGCCAACTGGGCAACTCTTCATATTTTGAAACCAAAACCCCTAATTTAAAAAAAAAATTCCTGGGATGAGGGTACCACTAGCTAGGCAATTCATTGTCTATCCCCCATTATCCAAAGGGCAGTTAAGGATCAGTCACATCATCATGGGCCTGAAGCTAGATCAGTTAAGAATAGCAGTTTCCTTCCTTAAAGGATATCAGTGAACCAGATGTTGTCTTTCCCCTGACAATTGACAATGGTTTCATGGTCACCTTTTGACTTTTAATTTCAGATTTTCACTGAATTCAAACTCCATCATCTGCCATGGTACAATTTAAACCCAAATCCCCAGAACATAACCTGGGTCTCTGAGTAAACAGCATCTGTGAAGAGACATCAGAGTTAACGGTTCAGTCGAATTCTGAAGAAGGTTCACTCCACCCAAAATGTTAACTCTGATTCCTCTTTGTGGGCGGCACGGTGGCACAGTGGTTAGCACTGCTGCCTCACAGCGCCAGAGACCCGGGTTCAATTCCCGCCTCAGGCGACTGACTGTGTGGAGTTTGCACATTCTCCCCGTGTCTGCGTGGGTTTCCTCCGGGTGCTCCGGTTTCCTCCCACACTCCAAAGATGTGCAGGTCAGGTGAATTGGCCATGCTAAATTGCCCGTAGTGTTAGGTAAGGGGTAGATGTAGGGGTATGGGTGGGTTACGCTTCGGCGGGGCGGTGTGGACTTGTTGGGCCGAAGGGCCTGTTTCCACACTGTAAGTAATCTAATCTAATCTAATCCACAGATGCTGTCAGACCTGAGCTTTTCCAGAACTTTCTATTTTTGCTTCTGATTTATAGCATCCACAGTTCTTTTGGTTTTCTCTGGATTAGTAACCTAGTGATAATTCCACTGGACCATTGCTTCATCTTGTCCTAGATTCTCCCACAAGAGGAAATCTTTCATTGCTCACACGTTGAGTCTGTGCTCTCAGACAGAAGAAAAGAACACTTCCTTTGCCCACTGCAGGTCTGGTTACAGCCATATTCCACTTTGGTTCACTTGACTATCAAAGACAGTGCTGGTCACGCTTGTTACACTGTTTTACAGGCTCAGACTCACCCCAAAACCTTCCTGATTCAACTCTACCCTTTCCATCTTTTACATATCCACTATCCCCCTGCAGTCATGAATATAAGAACAGACTTGCTATTAAACTTATTTTAGCAAAAATGTTGTCAATCATGTTTAACAATTTTCTTTAAAGATCTAACAACCAAAACTACAAAAGAGCTGTTATGATTTTAGTAGGATTTATTTTACACCTAAATGAGAAAATGAAACATAAATATGTGCTACTTATAATGAAATGAAAACATTTTGTTTCTTGCAAAGGTAGATAATAAAAGTAGTGATTTACTGTAGGATTTGAAATGATGTTTTATACTCATTCTGCTTTTGTAAACTGTTTGAAGAATCTCTGACCAACGAAGCCCGATTACCAAGGCATAACCACCCTGACCCCATTGTGAGTCAACATTGAAGATGCCTGACCAGATCAACCGCAGGACCCCCTGGCATGCTTGTGAATACAACCACTGCCTCCGACCCCATTGACACACCCTTGTATCTTGCCAATGCTGGAACCACAAATCTGGTCTCTCACAGGCTCAATCTCACCGAACTCATGGAAACCCAGAACAGAGGCTCAAATAGCATAGGATGAAGATCCAACCCACGGTGAGCAGATGTCCAGGAGGCCCAATTGATCTTACTCCATGGTATGCTTATTGCCATGACTGTTGCCCAGGACCCCAGCAGGAACACACATTTTCCTTCCACAGCAGCGGACCTCCCTCACCAATGCCCGAGATCGACTAAAAGCAGCCACCTATGCAGGAAATGTGAGAAATGTGCTGGTCTTCAGTTGAGACTGTAACTATAGAGCCTAAGTCCCACTGCTTGACTTCAGCAGACTCCTGGCAAACATCCAAGCCATTGAAAACAAGATGAATGACCTAAAAGCTAGACTCACCTTCCAAAGAAAATTGGAGACTGCTGTGTGGTCTATTTCACAGAGACATGGCTCACTCCTACCACACCTAACTTTGCTTTATAACCGGAGAGCTTCTCAGTTCACCAAATGGACTGCTTGACTTTCATTGTCAAAGGGAAGGCAAAGAGTAGTGGGGTCCGCTTCCTGATCAACATCTCCTGGCGCTCAGATGTGGCGACCCTAGCGAGTCACTACTCCTCGGACCTAGGATATCTTACATTGAAGTGCTGTCCCTATCACCTGCTATGTGAGTTCGCCTCTGCTATCCTGAAAGCAGTCTACACCCCAACCCACGCAGAAGTGAAGAGTGTGCTTGATGAGGTCTACTATGCTACAAACAGTCATGAGATGGAATAGCCCGAGGTCTTGTTCATCGTAGCTGGTGACTTCAACCAGGCCAACCTCAAGAATGTAACCAAAGTACTATCAACACATCCCCTATCCCACCAGAGGTCTGAACATCCTTGACTATTGTTATACTACCATCAAAGACGCCTACTGCTCCATCCCTGTCCACATTTTGGAACTCAGATCACAATGCTGTGCTCCTCCTTCCAGCTTACAAACAGAAGTTGAAGTGTGAGGATCCGGTACTGAAAATAGTGCAGTGTTGGTCTGAGGCAATGAAAGGGCTCCTATGTGACTGTTTCGAACTGGTGGACTGGTCCATATTCAAGAAGTTAGTGGCCAATCTAAACAAGTATGTCTTTACTGTTACAGACTTCATCAGTAAGCGTGTCGAAGACTGTGTGCCAACGAAGTTAATCTAAGTGTTCTCCAACTGGAAATCATGGATGAAATCCACTCCATTCTGACATCCAAGTCTGAGGCTTTTATATCGGGTGACCCTGGCCTATTCAGGAAACCGAGTTACAATCTGCATAAGACCATCAGAGACACCAAAAGGCAATACCAAACTCAGTATGAGACCTAGGCTAACCACATCAACACCCATTGTTCATGGCAAGGCTTGCACTACATAATCGGCTGCAAACAGGATCGTGGGCAACACTATATCACTACCCAACGAGCTCAATGCATTCTACATTCACTTTGAACAGAAGGTCAGTGAAACAACCAGTCCCAACAATCTCAGATGTATCTGTGCCCATGGTCACCACCTTAGACATTAGATCGACCTTATTGAGAGTAAAACCATGGAAAGCGACTGGCCCAGATGGAGTCCCCAGCCAGGCATTCAGATCCTGCACAGACCAGCAGGTGAGAATATGCATTGACATCTTTAACCTCTCTTTACTACAATCTGAAGTCCTCATTTGCTTCAGGAAGACCACCATCAACCCAGTGCCTCAATGACTACCACCCAGGCTTTTCAATGTCTAGAAAGTGATTGAGTGCTTAACAGCATTGTATATTGACAATAATGTCACCAGCAACATCAACAAAATGAAAGAGCTGTTCATTGACTTCATGAAGAAGAAATGGGGGGGTTGAGGGGGTCATGCTCCTGACTGCATCAATGGTCTCGAGGTGGAAATGATTGACAGTATCACGTTCCTGGGAGTGATGATCACCAATCCGCCCTGGTCCACTCATGTTGATTTCCATAATTATGAAGTGCTTCGAGAGGTTAGACATGGCTAACATCAAATCCATCATACCCAATTGCCTTGACCCTTTGCAACTAATCTATTGGCACAACAGGTCCATGGTAGATGCAATCTCCCTGGATCTACACTCATCCCTGCAACATCTGAATAACAAGGCTACCTACATCAGGCTCCTACATATTGACGACAGTTCCACCTTCAACATTCATAATTCCAAACAAATTCATGTCTCAATTCTAAGACCTACGTCTCACACCCCCTGCTTTCCTGAGGCATTGGGAAGTATAGATAGAGTCATAGAAATGTACAGCACAGAAAAGGACCCGCTCAGTAGGATCCTCAACTTCCTGACCCATAGTCTGCAATCAATAAGGCGAGATGACAACCATAATCCTCCTCCACCTTAATCCTCAGTTCCCTATTATACCCTTTATATACTCATGACTGTGTGGCCAAATTCTGCCCCAACTCCATTTGCAAGTTTGCTGACTATACCACCACTATAGGTCGGATCTCAAACAATGATGAGACAGTGTACAGGAAAGAGATTGAGTAGCATGGTATAATGACAACAATCTCTCCATCAACATCAGCAAAATGAAAGAACCTTTCATTGACTTCATGAAGAAGAAATGGGGGGGTTGAGGGGGTCATGCTCCTGACTGCATCAATGGTCTCGAGGCGGAGATGATTGAGAGTATTGTGTTCCTGGGAGTGATGATCACCAATCTGCCCTGGTCCATTGATGTGATGGTCAAGAAAGCACAATGCCTCTACCTCCTCAGAAGACTAAAGAAATTCAGCATGTCCACAAAGACTCTTACCAAATTTGATAGAAACACCATAGAAAGCATGCTATCCGGATGCATTACAACACGATATGCCAACTGCTCTTCCCATGACTGCAAGGAAACATGGAGATTGTGAATAAAGCCCAGTCCATCATACAAACCAGCCTTCTATCCATTGATGGTGCACACTAACTGCTATGTACATACTGCCACAAGCAAAGGTTGAGGAAGCTCTGGATGTGCTGTACTCCATCACTAACACCCTGGAGATGGAACACCCCGAGGCCCTGTTTATGTAACTGGCGACTTCAAACAAGCCAATCTAAGGAAGGTGTTGCCTAAGTACCACCAGAACATTACCTGCCCCACCAGTGGCCCAAACATTTTAGACCACAGCTACACCACTGTGAAAGATGCCTATCGCTCCATCTCCCGCCCTCATTTCAGGAACTCCAGCCACAATGCCGTGTTTCTTCTCCCAGTTTACAGGCAAAAGCTCAAGCAGGAGACCCCCTCGTGGATACAGGTCCAGTGGTGGTCGGAGGAGGCAGAGGATCAACTCTGGTGCTATCTGGAATTGGCTGATTGGGCCGTGTTCAAATAGTCCGCAGGTACCTTGGGCACCTTTCCCTGCAGCAGGCCACTGTCCCTGCCTGTTTCAAGAGGGCCAACACCATCCCTGAGCCCTAAGAAGGCTCATGCAGCATGTCTCAATTACTACTGACCCTAACTCTCGTCGTTATGAAGTGCTTTGGAAGGCTACTCATGGCATAAATCAACTCCAGCCTCCCCAATACTCTTGACTCACTCCAATTTGCCTATAGGATTAACAAATTCACGTCAGATGACATATCACGTGCCCTTCACTCCTCCCTAGAACACCTTGACACCATTGACTACAGTTCAGCATTGAACACTATTATCCCCTCGATGCTGATTATTAAACTTAGTGATCTTGGACTAAGCCCCACTCTCTGCAACTGGATCCTCAGTTTCCTGACAACAGGCCACAATCAGTGAAGATTGGGGACTATATTTCATTGTCACTAATACTCAACACTGGAGTCCCCCAGGGGTGCTTACGTAGCCTCCTACTGGACTCGTTGTATCCCCATGACTGTGTCGCCAAATACCAGCCTAATGCCATTTACAAGTTCGCTGATGACACCAACATAGTCGGTCGAATCTCAGATGGTGACGAAACAGACTGCAAACGGGAGGTGGAAAATCTTGAAAATGGTGCACTGAGAACAATCTAGCTCTCAATGCTGGCAAAACCAAGGAACTCCTTATTAACTTTTGGCAGGGTGTTACTCATGCCCTGCCTACACATTAACAGCACAGAGGTGGAACGAGTAAAGAGTGTCAAGCTCCTGGGAGTGGTCATCAACAAGCTTTCTTGGACTCTTCATGTGGATGTACTGGTTACAAAGGCCCAACAACGTCTCTTTTTCCTCAGGCAGCTGAGGAAATTTGGCATGACGGTGAATATCCTTGCCAACTTTTATAGGTGCGCCATTGAGAGCATTCTGTCTGAATGTATCACTACCTGGTATGACAACTGTACCATTCAAGATCGGAGAAGGTTACAGTGAACTCGGCCTGAACAATCACAAAGGCCAACCTCCCATCTATAGAATCCATCTACCAGTCCCGCTGTCAAGGAAAGGCCACCAGCATTCTCAAAGATCCATCCCACCCTGGCAATGATTTCTTACAACCTCAACTGTTGGGGAGAAGGTACAGAGGCCTGAACACATGCACCAGCTGGTTTCAAAACAGTTTCTACCCTACTCTTGTTAGAATACTGAATGGACTCCCAAACTCTTAGCTTTCACCTCCACCTGTGTTTTTGTTTTGCTGCTGTTTACCTATTATTTACTTATCAATGCTATCTAATTCATACAGTCATAGAGTCAGAGAGATGTATAGCATGGAAAAAGACACTTCAGTCTAACCCGTCCATGCCAACCAGATATCCCAACCCAATCTAGTCCCACCTGCCAGCACTTGGCCCATATTCTTCTAAACCCTTTCTATTCATATACTCATCCAAATGTCTTTTAAATGTTGCAATTGCACTAGCCTCCACCACTTCCTCTGGTACCTCATTGCATACACGTACCAACCTCTGCGTGAAAAAGTTGCCCCTTAGGTCTCTTTTATATCTTTGCCCTCTCACCCTAAACCTATGCTCTCTAGTTCTGGACTCCCCTACCGCAGGGATGAGACTTTGCATATTTACCCTATCCCTGCCCCTCATAATTTTGTAGACCGCTATACGGTCACCCCTGAGCCTCCAACACTCCAGGAAAACAGCCTCAGCCTGTTCAGCCTCTCCCTATAGCTCAAATCCTCCAACCCTGGCAACATCCTTGTAAATATTTTCTGAACCCTTACAAGTTTCACAACGTCTTTCCGATAGGAAGGAGACCAGAATTGCATGGAATATTCCAACAGTGGCCTAACCAATGTCCTGTACCACCGCAACATGACCTCCCAACTCTGGTACTCAATACTCTTACCAATAAAGGAAAGCATACCAAACGCCTTCTTCACTGTCCTATCTACTTGCAACTCCACTTTCAAGGAGCTATGAACCTGCACTCCAAGGTCTCTTTGTTCAGCAACACTCCCTAGGATCTTACCATTAAATGTATAAGTCCTGCTAAGATTTGCTTTCCCAAAATGCAACACCTCGCATTTATCTGAACTAAACTCCATCTGCCACTTCTCAGCCCATTGGCCCATCTGGTCAAGATCCTGTTGTAAACTGAGGTAACCCTCTTCGCTGTCCACTACACCTCCAATTTTGGTCATCTGCAAACTTACTAACTCTGCATCTTATGCTCACATCCAAATCATTTATATAAATGATGAAAAGTAGTGGGCCGAACACCGATCCTTGTGGCACTCCACTGGTCACAGGCCTCCAGTCTGAAAAAGAATCCTCCACCACCACCCTCTGTCTTCTACCTTTGAGCCAGTTCTGTGTCCAAATGGCTAGTCCTCCCTGTATTTTGTGAGATCTAACCTTGCTAACCAATCTCCCATGGGGAACCTTGTCAAACGTCTTACTGAAGTCCATTTAGATCACATCTCCCACTCTGCCCTCATTAATCCTCTTTGTTACTTCTTTAAAAAACTCAATCAAGTTTTGTGAGACATGATTTCCCACGCACAAAGCCATGTTGACTATCTCTAATAAGGCTTTGCCTTTCCAAATACATACACATCCTGTCCCTTAAGATTCCCTCCAACAACGTGCCCACCACCGACATCAGGCTTATTGGTCTATAGTTCCCTGGCTTCTCCTTACCATCCTTCTTGAACAGTGGCACCACATTAGCCAACCTCCAGTCTTCCGGTACCTCACCTGTGACTATCGATGATACAAATATCTCAGCAAGAGGCTCAGCAATCACTTGCCTAGCTTTGCACAGAGGTACACCTGATCAGGTCCTGGGGATTTAACCACCTTTATACATTCAGTATTTCCTCCTCTTTAATATGGACATTTTTCAAGAAGTCACCATCTATTTCCCTTCATTCTATATCTTCCATGTCCTTTTCCACAGTAAATATTGATGCAAAATACTCGTTTAGTATCTCCCCCATTTTCTGCGGCTCCACACAATGGTCACCTTGCTGATCTTTGAGGGGCCCTATTCTCTCCTTAGTCACCCTCTTGCCCTTAATGTATTTATAAAAACCCTTTGGATTCTCTTTAACTCTATTTACCAAAGCTATCTCATGTCCCCTTTTCACCCTCCTGGTTTTCTCTTAAGTAAACTCCTACTACCTTTATACTCTTTTAAGGATTCACTCGATCTATCCTGTCTATACCTGACATATGCTTCCATCTCTTTCATAACCAAACCCTGAATTTCTTTAGTCATCCAGCATTCCCTATACCTACCAGCCTTTCCTTTCACCCGAACAGGAATATACTTTCTCTGGATTCTCATCATCTCATTTCTGAAGGCTTCCCATTTTCCAGCCGTCCCTTTACCTGTGAACATCTGTCTCCAATCAGCTTTTGAAAGTTCTTGCCTAATACCGTCAAAATTGGCCTTTCTCCAATTTAAAAGTTCAACTTTTAGATCTGGTCTATCTTTTTACGGCATTATTTTAAAACTAATAGAATTATGGTTGCTGACCCCCAAAGTGCTCCCCCACTGACACCTTAATCACCTGTCCTGACTTATTTCCCAAGAGTAGGTCATGTTTTGCACCTTCTCTAGTAGGTATATCCTCATACTGAATCAGAAAATTTTCTTGTACACACTTAGCAAATTCCTCTCCATCTAAACCCTTCACACTATGGCAGTCCCAGTCTATGGAAAGTTAAAATCCCCTGCCATAGCCACCCTATTATTCTTACAGATAACTGAGATCTTCTTACAAATTTGTTTCTCAATTTCCCTCTTGTATTAATAGGTCTATATTACAATCCTAATAAGATGATTTTCCCTTTGTTATTTCTCAGTTCCACTCAAATAACTTCCCTGGATGTACTTTCAGGAATATCCTCCCTCAGCACAGCTGCAATAGAACATAGAACATAGAACAGTACAGCTCAGAACAGGCCCTTCAGCCCACAATGTTGTGCCGACCACCTGATCCTCATGTATGCACCCTCAACTTTCTGTGACCATATGCAGGTCCAGCAGTCTCTTAAATGTCCCCAATGACCTTGCTTCCACAACTGCTGCTGGCAACGCATTCCACGCTCTCACAACTCTCTGGGTAAAGAATCAACCTCTGACATCCCCTCTATACTTTCCTCCAACCAGCTTAAAACTATGACCCCTTGTGTTAGATATTTCTGCCCTGGGAAATAGTCTCTGGCTATCAACTCTATCTATGCCTCTCATGATCTTGTATACCTCAATTAGGTCCCCTCTCCTCCTCCTTTTCTCCAATGAAAAAAGTCCGAGCTCAGTCAACCTCTCTTCATAAGATAAGCCCTCCAGTCCAGGCAGCATCCAGGTAAACCTCCTCTGAACCCTCTCCAAAGCATCCACATCTTTCCTATAATAGGGCGACCAGAACTGGACGCAGTATTCCAATTGTGGTCTAACCAAAGTTTTATAGAGCTGCAACAAGATCTCATGACTCTTAAACTCAATCCCCCTGTTAATGAAAGCCAAAACACCATATGCTTTCTTAACAACCCTGTCCACTTGGGTGGCCATTTTAAGGGATCTATGTACCTGCACAACAAGATCTCCCTGTTCCTCCACACTGCCAAGAATCCTATCCTTAATCCTGTACTCAGCTTTCAAATTCGACCTTCCAAAATGCATCACCTCGCATTTATCCAGGTTGAATTCCACCTGCCACCTCTCAGCCCATCTCTGCATCCTGTCAATGTCCCGCAGCAGCCTACAACAGCCCTCTATACTGTCAACGACACCGCCAACCTTTGTGTCATCTGCAAACTTGCTGACCCATCCTTCAATCCCCTCATCCAAGTCATTAATAAAAATTACAAACAGTAGAGGCCCAAGGACAAAGCCCTGTGGAACACCACTCACCACTGACTTCCAGGCAGAATATTTTCCTTCTACTACCACTCGCTGTCTTCTGTTGGCCAGCCAATTCTGTATCCAGACAGCTAAGTTCCCCTGTATCCCATTCCTCCTGACCTTCTGAATGAGCCTACCATGGGGAACATTATCAAACGCCTTGCTGAAGTCCATATATACCATATCCACAGCTTGACCCTCATCAACGTTTCTAGTCACATCCTCAACGAACTTGATAAGGTTTGTGAGGCATGACCTACCCCTCACAAAGCCGTGTTGACTGCATTTAATCAAGTCATGCTCTTCCAGATGGTCATAAATCCTATCCCTCAGAATCCTTTCTAACACCTTGCAGACGACAGATGTGAGACTGACTGGTCTTTAATTGCTGGGGATTTCCCTATTTCCTTTCTTGAACAGAGGAATTACATTTGCCTCTCTCCAGTCCTCAGGTACGACTCCAGTGGAGAGCGAGGATGCAAAGATCTTTGCAAGTGGCGAAGCAATTGCATTTCTCGTTTCCCAAAACAGCCGAGGACAAATCTGGTCCGGGCCTGGCAACTTGTCAATCTTAATGTTTGACAAAATTTTCAGCACATCAGCTTGCTCTATCTCTTTCCATTCCAGCATGCACACCTGCTCTTCAAAGGTTTCATTCACTACAAAGTTTGTTTCTTTCGTAAAGACAGAAGCAAAAAACTCATTTAGGGCTTCCCCGACCTCCTCAGACTCCACACACAAATTCCCTATGCTATCCCTGATCAGCCCTACTCTTTCTTTGACCATTCTCTTATTCCTCAGGTAAGTGTAAAATGCCTTTGTGTTCTCCCTAATCCGTTCTGCTAAGCCTTTCTCGTGCCCCCTCCTGGCTCTCCTCAGACCATTTTTGAGCTCTTTCCTCGCCTGCCTGTAATCCTCTAGACCTGAGCTTGACTCTAGCTTCCTCCACCTTATGTAAGCTACCTTTTTCCTTTTGACAAGAAGCTCCACCGCTGTCGTCATTCAAGGTTCAGAGAGACATATTTATTCATCACTTGCAACAACTGTTCCTTAAACACAGTCTCCACTTGTCTATAGTGCCTTTACCATGGAACAATTGCTCCCAATCCATGCTTCCTAACTCATGTCTCATCGCATCATAGTTTCCTCTTCCCCAATTAAATATCCTCCCATTTTGCCTAATCCTCTCCTTCTCCATAGCTATGTAGAATGTGAGGCAGTTGTGGTCACTATCACCAAAATGCTCTCCTACCACAAGATCTGATACCGGCCCCGGCTTGTTTCCGAGCACCAAGTCTCCCCTCGTCGGCCTGTCAACATATTGAGTTAGGAAACCCTCCTGAACACACCTTACAAAAACAGCTCCATTCAAATCTTCTGCTCAAAGGAGGTTCCAATCAATATTGGGAAAGTTAAAGTCACCCATGACAACAACCCTACCGACCTATGCTTTCTTCCATCTCCCTGCTGCTATTGGGGGGGGCCTGTAGTAAACCCCTAACGAGGTGACTGCTCCCTTACTGTTCCTAATTTCCACCCATACTGACTCGGTTGGCAGATCTTCCTTGACAATGGAAGCTTCTGTAGCTGTGATACCCTCTCTGATTCGTAGTGCTACACCCCCTCTTTTCCCCCCCTTCCCTATTCTTTTTAAATGCTCTAAACCCTGGAACATCCAGCAACCATTCCTGCCCCTGAGAAACCCATGTCTCTGTTATGGCCACAACATCATAGCACCAGGTACTGATCCATGCTCTAAGTTCATCACTTTTATTCCTGATACTCCTTGCGTTAAAGCAAACACATTTTAAATGATTCCTTGGTTCCTTCCCAGGAAAATCCTTCCAACTAGCTGGTCTACCTCTTGTTATTGCCTCATCTGCATCAACTCTCACCTCCGGTATACAGCTCAGGTTCCCACCCTATTGCCATACTATTTTAAACCCTCTCGAACTACTCGAGCAAACCTTCCACCCAGGACATTGGTCGCCTTCCAGTTCAGATGCAAACCGTCCTTCTTGTACAGGTCCCACCTTCCCCAGAAGGCATCCCAATTATCTACATATCTGAAGCTCTCCCTCCTACACCAGCTGTGCAGCCACATGTTAAGCTGCGCTCGCTCCCTGTTCCTCGCCTCGCTATTTCATGGCACCGGTAGTAAACTAGAGAACACTACTCTGTTCGTCCTGCAGCTTCCATCCTAACTCCCTGAAATCACTTTTCATATCCTTGATGCTTTTCCTGGCTATTTCATTAGTGCCAATATGTAACACGACTTCTGGCTGTTTGCCCTCCCCTTTTAGAACCTTATACAGCCGATCGGAGATGTCCCGGATCCTGGCACCAGGGAGGCAAAATACCTTCCGGGAATCCCAATCCTGACCACAAAATCTCCTGTCGATCCCCCTAACTATCGAGTCCCCTACCATGAGTACTTTTCTATTCTGCCCCCTTCCCTTCTTTGCCACAGTGTCAGGCTCAGTGCCAGAGAACTGACTGCTATGGCTTTCCTCTGGTAGGTCATTTCCCCCCCCACCCCCACCGCAGCAGTATCCAAAACGGTATACTTATTGCTGAGGGGAATGTCCACAGGGGATCTCTGTACTGTCTGTCTGTCCCCTTTCCTCCCCCTAACTGTAACCCATCTATCCTTGTACTGAGCCTTAGGAGTGACCAACTCCCAGTAACTCCTCTCAATTACCCCCTCAGCCTCCCGAATGATCCGTAGTTCATCCAGCACCAGCTCCAATTCCATAACATGGTTTTCAAAGAGCTGGAGTTGGGTGCACTTCCCACAGATGTAGCTTCCCATGCCATGTCTCCCACCTGCCACAAACTGCAGGAGGAGCAAGCAACTGCCCTAGCATCCATACCCCATTTATGGGAACACCCACTCAGTACTAAAGTAGAAAGCTTAGTTCAAGTTGCTATAAAATTAATAACAAACTTATATTCAATAGAGGAAGTTTAGAATGAATCTTACCTTATTAACTAGGTTAGAGGAGGAGGGCGGGTGGGAGATACTACAGTAGTAGAGTCTCGGGTTTAGCCGCCTTGCTGATATATATGGTCACTGCTTTCCTTCCTGGCTGCCCCCTGGTCCTCGTCGCTTCCTCCGCTGCTCGCGCTCCTTCTGTGAAAGGAAAAACACCGCTGTCTGCTCCGGTAAGTAATTTAAAAAAAACTGCCTTACCTTAGCTGCCGTCTTTCCTTTATCATGTTATCCCCAGAAATCGTGTTATATATTGGCACTAATGATATAGCCAGGAAAAGGATCGAGGATATAATGCTATCCCTTATCAAAATTGCCACCTCACCGCCCCCCCACCCCTCTCTTGCCTCCCTTTCTATCCTTCCTGTAGCATTTGTAACCTGGAACATTATGCTGCCAGTCCTGCCCATCCCTGAGCCATGTTTCTGTAATTGCTATGATATCCCAGTCCCGTGTTCCTAACCATGCCCTGAGTTCATCTGCCTTCCCTGTTAGGCCCCTTGCATTGAAATAAATGCAGTTTAATTTATTAGTCCTACCTTGTCCCTGCCTGCCCTGACTCTTTGACTCACTTCTGTTCTCAACTTTACCAGTCTCAGATTGATCTCTTTCCTCACTATCTCCCTGGCATTTCCCCCCCCCCCCCCCCCCCCCCCCCCCCCCACCCTGAGCAACTCTAGCAAATCTCCCTGCCAGTATATTGGTCCCCTTCCAATTTAGGTACAATCCATCCTTCTTGCATAGGTCACTTCTACCTCAAAAGAGATTCCAATTATCCAAAAATGTGAATCCTTCTCCCTTACACCAGCTCCTCAGCCATGCATTCATCTGCTCTATCCTCCTATTCCTGTCCTCACTAGCTCATAGCATTGAGAGTAATCCAGATATTACTACTCTCGAGGACCTCCTTTTTAAATTCCTGCCTAACTCTCTGTAATCTCCCTTCAGAATCTCAACCTTTTCTCTTCCTATGTCGTTGGTTCCAATGTGGACAATGACCTCTTGCTGGCCCCTCTCCCCCTTGAGAACATTCTGCACCCTCTCTGAGATATACTTGATCCTGGCACCAGGGAAGCAACATATCATTCTGATTTTTCACTGCTGGCCACAGAAACAACGGTCTGTACCTCGGACTAGAGAGTCCCCTGACACAATTGATCTCTTGGAACCTGATGTACCCCACGTTGCATTAGAGCCAATCTAAATACCAGAAACTTGGCTGTTCGTGCTACGTTCCCCTGTGAATCGATTTCCAGAACAGCATACTAGTTTAAAATGGGGATAGACACAGAAGGCTCCTGCACTAACTGCCTATCTCTCTTACCTTTCCTGGAGATAATCCATCTGTGTATCTTTATCTGCGACTTTTCCCCCTTCCTATAACTGCCATCCATCACATACCGTTGCTGTTGCAAATTCCTCATTGCCTCTAACTGTCTCTCTAACTGATCCATTCGTTGTGATAGGATTCACAGCCAACAGCATTTATTGCAGATATAATCCACAGTAACCCGCAAACTCTCTTTAAACTCCCACATCCGACAAGAAGCGCGTATCACTCTACCAAAGGCCATTTTTGCTCCTTCACAATCTACAGCCCCAGAAAATAACACCATCTTATTCCTCTACAAAACACTGCTCCAGGTTAAATTAATAGTTATGGCTTATATTTTAAGTTTAATCAAGAGACATATCTCAAAAAACATATAATCAAGAAAGAACCCACTCTACTCACTACTGTAGACTTTCTGTGGCTACACTTAAAACTATTCACTTATCTGTTTCTGCGCTGTGACTTCACCCAAACAGTTCCTCCAAGATCAGTTGTGAATTTCACTGTTTGTTAATTTTCCCAGATGCACTCCGATGTCCAGTGATACGTGAATTCAAACAGCAAAGGCAGTAACTGTGCAAGTTCACTGTGGTGTCAGTTTCTTTCTCTCTCTCTCGCTCCTCTGCACTGACCTCACCATGTGCTTCCTTTGTCTGTACCTCTCCTTTTCTAAAACTGCTGTTGTTTTGACTTTGTTTTCTCCAAAGTTCCAAAACAATGGAACAGCATATGAAACAGTAATTGCTGCTCCTGGAATTCGAGGAATTCATCTCCAACACCTAAAATAGCTCAAAAAAGGAGCAGCTGTTTTAGCTAGAAATTTTTCCCAGCCACCATCTTGGATTACCCAGAATCCTCCTATGTGATCCGCCTGTATTGCTCGTAAGACAAAAGCTTTCCACTGTGCCTTGGTACACATAACAATAAATTCAATTCAATTCAATTTAATGGAATGAGCTGCCAGAGGAGGTAGTGGAGGCTGTTACAAATGCAATATTTAAAAGGCATCTGGATGGGTATATGAATAGGAAGGGTTTAGAGGGATCTGGGCCAAATGCTAGCAAATGGGACTAGATTAGGTTAGAATATCTGGTCGGCATAGATGAGTTGAACTGAAGGGTTTGTTTCCGTGTTGTACATCTCTGTGACTCTATGACTCCACCTATACTTCCTGATGCCTCAGGAAAGCAGTCAATATAATCAAGGACTCTTCCCACCCCAGTTATACTGTCTTCCACCCTCTGCAATTGGGCAGAAGATACAAAAAATTTTTCATACACATACAAAGACATTCAAAAACCGTTTTTTTCTTGTTATTATCCTTTTGAACATACCTCTCAAATGTTAATGTTGCTCTCTCTCTCTGCACATTCTCTGCAGTTATGACAATACTGCATTCAGTTCTGCTACCTGATGCACTTTGTATGGAACAATCTGCCTGACAAGCACACAAAACAACATTTTTCACTTTATCTTAGTACAAGTGACAACAATAAATCAAATCAAATCATGAATAAAAACTGTCCTAATCATGAACAGCAAATTAATTCATATTCCTTTTTCTACTCATAAGCAATTTAAAACAGTACTAAATAAACATCTATGTGCAATTCCAGTTTTAAATCCATTTTATTCTCAAGAACGTATGTTTATCATAAATAAAGGAGCAGCTTTACAGACGTTCAACTTCTCTTCAATATTTTGGGGTCATCCAGGTGTTGGCAAAAAAAGGGAGCACAATGCCCCTATGTTACCTCCTTGTACCCTATGAGATAACGAACACATACAAATTATCATCAGTGTCTGGCCAGATCAAAAACCTATCTTGGCAGTGAATCTCTGCCAATTGGTATTAAGTTTCATGTCTCATTCTTTCTTTCTTTCTTCTCTGTGATGAGCAATAAGTGCACTGATAGAAATAAGATAACGTATAAGCATTACATGAATAATATTGCATTCAAACAAAATAAGATTAAACAGAAAATGGAGAGCTTGGATTATTGGAAGCAGAACCACATGAGGGCTCATCATGAGTAAAGTAAACAATACTTGCATAAAAGGAAAAGAAAAGGGTCTGCTTCAAAGAGGAAAGTCAGAAGCATTTTTTGAATTAAATTACAAGCCTTTTAATGACTTTTTTAAAATGAAGTAGATGGTGGCCAAATAGTGATGATGAATATGTGCAATTACAGTTTTAAAGCAATGGAAAAATGTGATGATATAAACTAGCAGGGGTGGGGACACGTTAATTTGTGCTGACGAATCTCAGAATGCTGTGGGTTCAAACTTTATTTAGTTTTCTATTTCAAAACTTACATATTCATGGCTCAAAACAACACCAGATCCATCCGTTGTGTCTAAAATAAGTTTTGTATGTTTCTGACTATATTTGGTTCAGCCCCACAAAAAAACCCAATCAGTTCTATTATTCTCATGATTGCTGCTGGAAAGTTTGCAAAAACAAGTTCTGTTTTTTTTTGTCTTTTTCCACTTTTAGTTATTTATCTTCATTTGCTTCAATGTCTATTTATCAAAACTATTTTATTACTGCATATTTTAACGTCCTTCCACTGTACTTCCTGTGTCATATTTAACACCATTATCTGACATCCAATACTGCATGAACACAAACTTACTGCAATTAAACAGTGAGAAGACTGAAGGCGATGATATTACAGTTTGGTTTCTAGCTGTTGCCTCTGTCTTTCTTTCTGGCAACTGCCTTAGGAACTAAACCACTGCTCTCTCATTAAAGGCGATGTGTTAACCTGAGGGATCATGCTGCCTTGGCTAAAGGGAGAGATTGAGAAGGAGAGTTCTTCATGGTAGCCATAACCAATATGGAACTTAAACCCACGCTGTTGGCATTATTCTGTATTGGAAACCAGCCAACTGAGTTAACTGACCCTAGACAGTTGGCATACTGAATCCCGGATTCAGATTCCAACCACACATACATACCATTGCTAAGACTGTCTATCTCTGTCTCTGTAATAGCAGCTCACCCTGGCTTTGCTTTAACTTATTTGGTAAATCTCACATTTAAACTTTTGTTACGTCTAGACTTGAATATTCCTATGCAATCCTGGCTAGTCTCCAAAATTCTAATGCCTATATCCTAACTTTAAGCAAGTCATTAAACTATCCACAGTCTGCATCCTGCCTTTAGATTAACAGTGGATTCTGCTTTGATCTTAAAACTTTGTTTTCAAATCTCTCCATGCCCTCTCATCTCCAGCCCCACAATATTTTGAGATATCTGCCCACTTCTCATTCTGGCCTTGTCACCAACAATTTTACTCATTGGCTACACTTTCAGTTGACTAGGCACCAAGCTATGGAATTCTCTTTCTGCATCTGTCCAATCTGAACTCTGTTAAGACCCTTCCGAGGCAAAGCACTGATGAAGCTTTTGGCCACCTGTCCTCACATTGCACAGAGTGGTAAAGATGTACAACACAGAAACAGACCCTTCAGTCCAATTCGTCCATGCTGACCAGATATCCTAACCTAATCTAGTCCCATTTATCAGCAGTTGGCCCACATCCCTCTAAACACTTCCTATTCATATACTCATCCAGATGCCTTTTAAATGTTGTAATTGTACTAGCCTCCACCATTTCCTCTGGCAGCTCATTCCATACACCCATCACCCTTTGTGTGAACAATTGCTCCTTAGGTCCCTTTTAAATTTTTCACCTCTCACCCTAAACCTATGCCCTCTAGTTCTGGATTCTCCAAACCCAGGGAAAACACCTTGTCAATTTACCCTATCCATGCCCCTAATGATTTTATAAACCTCTACAGGGTCATCCCTCAGCCTCCAGTGCTACAGAAAAAACAGCCCCAGCCTACATGATGTGACTCAGTGTCCTATATTGTTTATCATGTTCCTATGAAAGATTCATGCAACTGATTGGTTTTTATTTTATATTCAAATAATATAGAATTATAGAATCCCTACAGTGCAGAAAGAGGTCATTCAGTCCATCCAGTCTGCAGTGACCTGCCAAAGAGCAATCCACCCAGACCCATCCCTATAACCCCACAATTACCATGGCTAATTCACCTAATCTATCCATTCTTGGACATTATGGACAATCTTAGCATGGCCAATCCCACCTAACCTGTAGGAGGAAACTACAGCAATGGGTGGAAACGCATGCAAGCATAGGATGAATATACAAACTTCACACAGGCAGTCGTCCAAGGCTAATGACACTGTGAGGCAGCAATACTAGCCACTAAGCCACCTTGCAGATCAGAAGCAGTGACAAAAAATTGTTAAAATCAGAAATTAAACTAAGTGAATTGCTTTAAAAAGGTGAAAATTGATGCTGATACTTAATACAAATTGATAACATAAATGTTTCTGATTTGAAAAATGTAATATTTACTATACTACCTTTATTTCAATCAAACAGTTATTTGCGTTCCTTACAAATTATTGTAGACCATTTTTTCCGATTAGTGTCCTCCTAACTCAGCAGTGCGGCCTGTAACCTCCAATCTTGTTGATATTGGTGTAAAATGGATACAGCTGAACTAACATGCTTGTTTTATACTTAATGTTCCCTTATTTTAATGCCAATAGAAGCAGACATTGGGTAAGTATACAATGGACATTCAGTTCAATACTGTTCACTTATTACCATTGCACAAAATTAAAGCATTTTCTCTTTCTGCAGTTTCATTATTCAAATTATATTTCCTTCTTTATATTCTTAATCTCTAAACCCTTCTTCAAGCAATGGTTTCATCTCTCACTCTCTCTCAAACCTAATGCATACCCGACTTAACCTGCACAATGACTGTAGCTTCCTCCTGCAAATCAATTCCCCTCAGCCAAGCTCGTGCCACATCCACAGCCAGCAACAACAAAAACAAAAGTTGCTGAAAAAGCCCAGCAGGTCTGGCAGCATCTGTGGAGAGAAATCAAGAGTTCATGTATCAGGTTGAGTGACCCTTCCTCAGAACTCAGTGAAATTAATGACAGTGTCTAAGAAAAAATGATTGGAATAGAAACCCTGTTAGAGAGAGGAGCAGAACATTTCAACGTGGGCATGCCTATAAAAAAAGTGTCAGTG
This sequence comes from Chiloscyllium punctatum, assembly GCF_047496795.1. Taxonomy (NCBI): domain Eukaryota; kingdom Metazoa; phylum Chordata; class Chondrichthyes; order Orectolobiformes; family Hemiscylliidae; genus Chiloscyllium; species Chiloscyllium punctatum. The sequence continues at coordinate 40,336,754 of NC_092779.1, forward strand.
AGTTAAATACTATATAAATATTAAAAGAACTGCTGATGCTGTAAATCAGATTCCACAAAAATTGCTCAGAACTGAGGAAGGATCACTTGACCCAAACCATTCATTTTGATTTCTTGCCACATGCTGTCAGACATGCTGAGCTTTTCTAACAACTTCTATTTTCATTTCTGATTTCCAGCATCCGCAGTTCCTTCAGTTCCTGCCATACCCACCTTTTTTTGTTATCAGAGCTGATTTTCTATTCATTTTCCATTCTCACTTTCTCTGACAAGCTTTCCTAACTAATATAATGGAGACTTGCTGGTGACATATAGAGCATAGAACATTACAGCACAGTACAGGCCCTTCGGCCCTCGATGTTGCGCCGCCCTGTCATACTAATCGGAAGCCCATCTCACCTACACTATTCTATGTACGTCCATATGCCTGTCCAATGACGACTTAAATGCACTTAAACTTGGCGAATCTACTACCGTTGCAGGCAAAGCATTCCATACCCTTACTACTCTGAGTAAAGAAATTACCTCTGACATCTGTCTTATACCTATCTCCCCTCACTTTAAAGTTGTGTCCCCTCATGTTTGCCGTCCCCATACTTGGAAAAAGGCTCTCCCAGTCCACCCTACATAACCCTCTGATTATCTTGTATGTCTGTATTACGTCACCTCTCAACCTTCTTCTCTCGAACGAGAACAGCCTCAAGGCCCTCAAGCCTTTCCTCGTAAGACATTCCTTCCATACCAGGCAACATCCTAGTAAATCTCCTCTGCACCTTTTCCAAAGCTTCCACATCCTTCTTATAATGCGGTGACCAGAACTGTACTCAATACTCCAAGTGTGGCCATACCAGAGCTTTTTACAGCCGGAGCATAACCTCCTGGTTCCGGAACTCAATCCCTCTATTAATAAAAGGCCAAAACACTGTATGCCTTCTGAACAACCCTGTCAACCTGGTTAGCAACTGTCAGGGATCTGTGTACATGGATACCGAGATCTCTCTGCTCATCTGCACTCCCAAGAATCTTATCATGAGCCCAGTACTTTGCATTCCGATTACTCTGTCCAAAGTGTATTACCTCACACTTGTCCACATTAAACTCCTTTTGCCACCTCTCAGCCCAGCTCTGCATCCTATCTATGTCTCTCTGCAACCTACTACATCCTTCGTCACTATCCACAACTTCATCGACCTTAGTGTCATCCGCAAATGTATTAACCCACCCTTCTAAGCCCTCATCCAGGTCATTTATAAAAATGACGAACAGCAGTGGACTCAACATCGACCCTTGCGGTATGCCGCTAGTAACTGGACACCAAGATGAACATGTTCCATCAACTACAACCCTCTGTTTTCTTTCAGCAAGCCAATTACTGATCCAAACTGCTATGTCTATCACAATCCTATTCCTCCGCATTTTGTATAATAGCCTACTGTGGGGAACCTTATCAAACGCCTTGCTGAAATCCATATATACCACATCAACCGGTTTACTCTCATCTACCTGTTTGGTCACTTTGTCAAAAAAGTCAGTAAGATTCGTTAGGTACGACCTACCCTTCACAAAACCGTGCTGACTGTCCCTGATCAGATTATTCTTTGCTAGATGGTTATAACTCCTATCTCTTATAACCTTTTCCAACACTTTACCAACAACTGAAGTGAGACTCACTGGTCTGTAATCACCAGGGTTGTCCCTACTACCCTTTTTGAACAAGGGAACCACATTTGCTATCCTCCAGTCCTCAGGCACTATTCCTGTAGCCAATGATGATTTGAAGATCAATGCCAAAGGCTCAGCAATCTCTTTCCTTGCTTCCCAGAGGATCCTAGGATAGATCCCATCCAGCCCAGGGGACTTGTCTATTTTCACACTCTGCAGTATTTCTAATATCTCTTCCTTGTGAACCTCAATCTCTTCTAGTCTAGATGCAAGTATCTCTGTATCTTCCTCGCCAACATTTTCATTTTCTATAGTGAACACTGTCGAAAGATATTTATTTAGTGCTTCCCATATCTCCTCTGACTCCACACACAACTTCCCACTATTATCCTTGATTGGCCCTAATTTAACTCTCGTCATTCTTTTATTCCTGACATACCTATGGAAAGCCTTAGGATTAACCCTGATCCTATCCACCAACAACCTCTCATGTCCCCTCCTTGCTCTTCTGAGCTCTCTTTTTAGGTCTTTCCTGACTTCCTTGTAACCCTCAAGCATCCTAACTGAGTTTTCACATTTTGTCCTAACATTAGCCTTCTTCTTCTTCTTGAAGAGGGATTCAACTTCCTTAGTAAACCACGGCTCACACATTCTATATCTTCCTCCCTGCCTGACAGGTACATACTTATCTAGGACACACAGGACCTTTTCCTTGAATTAGCTCCACATTTTTAATGTGCTCATCGCCTGCAGTTTCCTGACAGTTTTACAGACTGTACTGAAGGAAATAAACTCAAATAAACTCTGTGGGTGAAATAAAAACATTGAATGTATAGTTTTGCAAGTGCATTTTCAGGAAGATCTTGTTGCACATTTGATTTGAACATACACTAAGGATGATGAACAAAAGTTCATTTCTGTTATATGTGCAATTCAAAAGTATTGTTTAGGATCATAGAAAGAGGATTAGATTAGATCACCTACAGTGTGGAAACAGGCCCTTCGGCCCAACAAGTCCACATCGACCCTCCGAAGAGCAACCCACCCAAACCCATTCCCCTACACCTAACATTATGGGTAATTTAGCATGGCCAATTAACCTAACCTGCACATCTTTGGACTATGGGAGGAGACCGGAGCAAACCCACGCAGACATAGGGTGAATGTGCAAACTCCACACAGACAGTTGCCTGAGGCAGGAATTGAACCCGTGTCTCTGGTGTTGTGAAGCAGCAGTGCTAACCACGGTGCCACTGTGCTGTCCCATACCATTAGGCCACCACCCCCCTCATATATAATTCACCATTCAATTAGACTATGCTTAACCTGTTTTTGATGCACATTTTTCCGTTGCCCATTCTACAATTAAGGAGATTCTCTTTGCTCACATTGTGGTGACTCTCTTCTTAAGGGACGACAATGTCGTTTGTCAATGCCGGAAAGAACATTTCCAACAACTTAATTGTTAATCCATATCTCTTGGCCTGCCTTTCCCCTCCAATCATAGTGTGATAGAACTGCAATAATCAAATAATAAAAAAAAAGTCTGTGATCTTGGTAGTATTTTAGCTGAGACTTTCAAAGCTGGTGGGCTTTTGATCACCTCAAACAGCCACAAACCGGTTGGATGTGAAAAGGAAAAGAGCTTTCCACTCCACACAATACTTGACTTCAGGAATATGAATATCAACTATCATAAGAAGGGCAATAATTAATTGCATAATTAAATGATTAAACTATCAAGGTATTTCCCAGTTGTCCATTGCAGTGCAAATCTTGACACACATTCTCCTGTGGCAGAGGAACTTCAGCCAGAGACAGTGCATTTCCTTCCTGATAGACCTCTGATATAGTTTTTGTTTCAAAAAAGATATTGAGAACACCAAAATGAACTCTTAATTGCATTAATTGTTTCATATGAAGCATTTGATGCAAATCATGAGGAAATATAAATCATTCTCCAGATATCTGGATGTCCAAGAAACTTCATTACAATTTGACAACAGCTTCATAATGGTGTGACTGCAATGATCATGAATGGAACTTGTGATTTAGATGCCTTCAAAATTAGCACAGGGTTCAGGTAGGTCTGTATACTAACCTGAAAGAAATCAGAAAGAAGGTCTGTGATAAAATTAAACAAATTAGCATAGACAGAGAGGAGATTCTGACTGGTTTAGAAGGCTTAAATATAAATGAGGGCTGGATGAAATGCATTCCAGGTTGTTGAGTGAAACAGGGGCACTTGCAAAAATCAGTTACTCTCTGTTGAGAGAAGTGCTGATGTGATACCATTATTCAAGAAGGGAGCAAGGAATAAACCAAGAAACTACACGCTGGTCAGCCTTGGTGCTGGGGAAACTATTGGAAGCAATTCTGAGATACAGAATTAATCTTCATTTGGAGAGGCAGGGATTAATCAAGATAGTCAATATGGCTTTGTTAATGGGAGACTTCATCTGATCAACTTGATTGAATTTTTTAAAGCTGTGACCAGGTGTGAAATGCTTTTGATGTAGTCTATTTGGATTTTAGCAAGGCTTTTGATAAGACCTGTCATGGGAGACTGATAGCAAAGCTAAGAGCCCATGGGATCAAGAAAATTGGCAAATTGGATCCACAACTGACTGAGTGGCAGGAAGCAGAGCCCGTGTCCAGTGGGGATCCACAGTCATCAGTGATAGGAAGTATATCTGACTCCATTTTGGAAACATACAATGTTTTGGCAACAATCGCTTTCTGTGGCAGAAAATTCCATGGATTCACTCACCATTCTCTGAGTGAGGAAATTTCACCATTCAATTAGACTATGCTTAACCTGTTTTTGATGCACATTTTTCCGTTGCCCATTCTACAATTAAGGAGATTCTCTTTGCTCACATTGTGGTGACTCTCTTCTTAAGGGACGACAATGTCGTTTGTCAATGCCGGAAAGAACATTTCCAACAACTTAATTGTTAATCCATATCTCTTGGCCTGCCTTTCCCCTCCAATCATAGTGTGATAGAACTGCAATAATCAAATAATAAAAAAAAAGTCTGTGATCTTGGTAGTATTTTAGCTGAGACTTTCAAAGCTGGTGGGCTTTTGATCACCTCAAACAGCCACAAACCGGTTGGATGTGAAAAGGAAAAGAGCTTTCCACTCCACACAATACTTGACTTCAGGAATATGAATATCAACTATCATAAGAAGGGCAATAATTAATTGCATAATTAAATGATTAAACTATCAAGGTATTTCCCAGTTGTCCATTGCAGTGCAAATCTTGACACACATTCTCCTGTGGCAGAGGAACTTCAGCCAGAGACAGTGCATTTCCTTCCTGATAGACCTCTGATATAGTTTTTGTTTCAAAAAAGATATTGAGAACACCAAAATGAACTCTTAATTGCATTAATTGTTTCATATGAAGCATTTGATGCAAATCATGAGGAAATATAAATCATTCTCCAGATATCTGGATGTCCAAGAAACTTCATTACAATTTGACAACAGCTTCATAATGGTGTGACTGCAATGATCATGAATGGAACTTGTGATTTAGATGCCTTCAAAATTAGCACAGGGTTCAGGTAGGTCTGTATACTAACCTGAAAGAAATCAGAAAGAAGGTCTGTGATAAAATTAAACAAATTAGCATAGACAGAGAGGAGATTCTGACTGGTTTAGAAGGCTTAAATATAAATGAGGGCTGGATGAAATGCATTCCAGGTTGTTGAGTGAAACAGGGGCACTTGCAAAAATCAGTTACTCTCTGTTGAGAGAAGTGCTGATGTGATACCATTATTCAAGAAGGGAGCAAGGAATAAACCAAGAAACTACACGCTGGTCAGCCTTGGTGCTGGGGAAACTATTGGAAGCAATTCTGAGATACAGAATTAATCTTCATTTGGAGAGGCAGGGATTAATCAAGATAGTCAATATGGCTTTGTTAATGGGAGACTTCATCTGATCAACTTGATTGAATTTTTTAAAGCTGTGACCAGGTGTGAAATGCTTTTGATGTAGTCTATTTGGATTTTAGCAAGGCTTTTGATAAGACCTGTCATGGGAGACTGATAGCAAAGCTAAGAGCCCATGGGATCAAGAAAATTGGCAAATTGGATCCACAACTGACTGAGTGGCAGGAAGCAGAGCCCGTGTCCAGTGGGGATCCACAGTCATCAGTGATAGGAAGTATATCTGACTCCATTTTGGAAACATACAATGTTTTGGCAACAATCGCTTTCTGTGGCAGAAAATTCCATGGATTCACTCACCATTCTCTGAGTGAGGAAATTTCTCCTCATCTCAGTTCTACATGTTCTGCACCATATCTTTAGACTTTAACTATCTAGTTGTAGACTTGCGAGTCATCCTGCCTGCATTTACCCTGTCTAGTTCACGCAGAATTTTGTAGGTTTCCATGAGATCCCCTTTCATTCTTCTAAACTCCTTTGGTCAGGTGGCCAGCAGCAGAAATGATTACAAGACTCGTTAAGAACTATAGTCAAGCATGCTGGGAAGTTTGGTTAAGCTGGTTTAAACTCTGACTTTGGTTAAAATTATACCCAGGATATGTTGTGACCTGTTCTGTAAGCTGTGACCTCTAGTTTTCTGTGTTGAGTCATGATGATTGGCTAGACAGACTGGCACTGAATTACCTATATGGAGCATGGAATATGGCTGTTTAACATTTGTGAGTTGCTTATCAGTAAAATTACATTGGTTAAAATTGAACAACATGATTTGGGTTTGGTCAATTGATTGGCTGAATATCAAAGATGTTTTTGCAGGTGAGGCATATTTTTTTCTGACAAAATTGAGCAGAACGAAGGGTTTTGCAGGAGGAGCTCTCAAGACCAACATGTGCCAAGTACCTGCCCTGAAGCTATCTTCAGAGAAGACAAAGAATTACAAGGCAAGATCTACAATGAAAGCAAAGTTAGCCACTTCACTCAAGTCAGAGTAGTATTTGTTCAAGCCAAACTCAAAGTTAGACTGAGGTTAAACATGGATTAAGTTCTAGAAAGTTAAAGTGAAGTTAAATGAATTGAATAAAAGTTGGAATTAAGTTAGTTGTAGTAAAAAGAAAATGTTGTAATGAATATATATTTTATATTGAGTATTGATAATTAAAATGTTCAGTAAAGAAGGGCTTGTTTAGGTAAAGTCAACTCTTTGCATTTTATCTGTCACACAAGGAAAGAATCCAGTCCAATTGTTTTACTCTTTCTTCATGGGTCAGTCCTACCATTCCGGTAATGATAAAATTTTATCAAACTTCTTCAAGAGCAATAACACACAACCAAAACTCCTCTAAAACCAACTACAATTTTCAGGACACTGGATGGGTTAAAACTGTCTCCCCTGCTGTAGTGATTGTAACAAGATCAGCCAGGTGGACCTCAGAATATGAGTTCCCTAACTGGGGCAGTTAATCTGGTTCAATCAGGAAGCCCTGGCTGGCAGATAAAAACAGACATGTCAGGATGATGTTCATTCAGACAGCTGGTTGTGAGGGAACTGAATCAGCACATAGGACTTTCCACATGTAAATAAAGGGTGACTTGGTGATAGGATACCAACCTTCTGTGGAGTTATTTCAGTGGCAATGGAAGAAAAGCACACACCTGAAGAAATTCACTCACTTCAGTTGTCTTTGAATTGCAGTAAGCATTTCTGGCGTCAGGCCATTATTTTGGAAGCTTGACACGTTTGATCCACCCGTCAAAGACCAGGCCCAGTAAATGTAAAATAACACTGAGACAAATAAAAGCAACAAGTAATACTCCTGACGGCTTGTGGAATCACAATTTTTCAGTTATTAGGAGCCTTCCTTTCCCTGAGGCACCAGATTTGAAAACCTTGCAAGAGCTGATGGATTCAGTTAAGGAATATTCCAACCACACACTCCCTCTGATTCTGAGATGTTATCAGTTTTACACGACAATTCAAGAACCAAGGGAATCGTAATAGGACTTTTGACTGGGTTGAGACTGGCAGAGGCGTGTGATTTTGGTTTAACTCTTAATGAGATGCTGTGCGACCATTTGTTATGTGAGATGCTTATCAACATCTGACTCAGAACCAATTAAAACAAACAGCTGGTTAAATGGAGGTTCTAACTGAGGTTGATACTGGCGCTGCCATTTCAGTGATTGCAGAATCAGCCTTCAAAAAAATTCATTCTGGACTCCAACTCTTATGTTTGCACAAGTCCTCAGCTGAACTGAGAACCTGTACTGGTGAATCTTTACAGATACAGATTTAACTTTGGTTCCATCCTCTTATGAGAAGCACTTAATTTTACTACAATCTGTGGTAATCAAAGGCCCAACTTGATGGGCAGAAGTGGTTGAGAAAGATTCACCCAGATTGGCTCAAATCCTTTCAATTAGAAAATGGCTGCCTGGGTGCAGTCCTGGTTAAATACCTGGAGGTCTTTTGGGAACATTTAAGGACTATCAAAGAAGCCAGTCTACCTTGGTTGTTGACCAGGAAGCAATTCCACAATTCTGCAAGGCCTGCCCAGTGCCATTTGCCTTATAGTTGAAAGTATGGCAGGAATCAGAGGGCTGGAAAGTGAAGGAGTCTTCAAACCAGTTCAATTTGCAGAATGAGCAGCATTGGTCATACTGATTGTGAAGTCCAATGGGTCAGTTTGCCTTTGTGTGAATTTTATACAAATGGCAAACTACATTTCACAGCTGGATAAATACCCAACCCCTTGCATAATGGATTTGTATATGAAACTGGCAGGTGGGCATGTCCTTCACAAAGCTGGACATGAGCCATCCATATTTGCAATTTCTATTGGAGTAGGATTCCCAGAAGTATGCTACAATTAATATCCATAAGGGTTTGTATCAATATATGAGACTGCCTTTTGGGTATAGAAACCCAAACATATAAATAGAAAGCAGGAGTTTCCAGCATTGCTTCTCCTGATGCCCACTAATGATGTTACCTAGTAGGGTAACAAAACATCTGGAAATGAACCTTCCCACTCAGCGAGCAAAACCTCACCTGAGCTATAAATCTTCTCAAAACTCGATATGAGACTGCCATTTGGGGTAACATCAGCCTGTGCAATTTTTCAGCAGATAATGGAGAACATTTCACAAGGTCTATCCCAAGTTGCCATATATATAGGTGCCTTGCTCACAAACAGGGAAGATCAATAAGAGCACTTAGAGAACTTGGACATAGCCCTTAGATGTTTCCCTCAGGTGTGCATATGCCCTGGAAGGGAAATGTGTGTTGCACATTTGGGCTACAGAGTCAACAAGACTGGGTTACATCTATTGGAAGATTAAGTGAGGGTGCTCAAGGGTATCCCAGCTCTCATGCCTGTACCAGAGCTTATGTCTTTCTTTAGTCTGGTGAATTATTACAGAAGGTTCATACATATCCTGGCCTCCATCAATTTTTGCATCAATTTTTTAAAAAAGAGTCAGCCTTGGAAATGCTGCAAAGCCAAGCCATAGCTTTCAGGAAAGTGAAGCAACAGCTACCATGCTCTAAGCTGTTAGCACACTTTGATCCCAAGTAAGATCTGGTATTGACATGAAATTTTTCCTCTTATACCATTGGGATAGTATTAGTGAATTGGTGGCCTAGTACAGAGAAATGCCCTGTACTGTATCCATCCAGGACATTAGCTGATACAAAGGGTAGATATGCCCTGATACAGAAGGAAGGTTTGGCAGTCGTATTTAGAGTCAGGAAGTTCTGCCAATACGTTCATGGACATAAATTTGTAATAATAATACACCAAAAACCCCTGCTAGGTCTACTTAAAGAGGACAAGACAGTGCTGCCCTTAGCTTCAGGGTGAAATCAGCAGTGGACCTTCATGCTAAGTTCATATAATTACAAATTTTGAACACTGTCGAGGAGGCCAAGTAACAAATATCAAGCTGCCTCCTGGTAATACTGCCACCACAAGAGTCCATATTTTTAAAAAAATATTCAGGACACACTTCCACTTACAGTTGACAAAATCAGACTTTGGAAGCAGAAAGATCGGATACTGACATAACTGAAACAGCTGGTAGTGATAGGAGAAACCAAAGAGTTCACAACCAGAACTGAAACCTTTTTGGTTCTGGAGAGACCACATCACAGTAAGAGATGGCATATTAAAATGGGGAGCAAGAGTGATTGCTCTGAGCAAAGGACATTGCCAGATACTGGCTGAACTCCACCAAGGTTATCCAGCGATTTCCAAAATGAAGATACTGGCAAGAAGTTATATCTGATGGCATTGGTGGGGCAGTGCCTAGAGTGCTAACAAGGACACAAATCATGTCCAGAAACTGCCCCACATTCATGGGAATGGCTAGGTAAAACTGGGAATTGGTTACACTTCAACTATAAAAGTCCTTTCATGGGTTCAATGTTTTTAGTCATTGTAGATGCCCATTCAAAGTGGCTGGACGTACATAGCATACATTCGCCAAACACAGGGATGACGATAGAAAAACTGCGCGTATCTTTTGCAATACACAGACTCCCAAAGAGTTCGTCGCAGAAAACAGGCCGTCATTTATTTGCAGGAAAATTTAATATTTCCTTAAAGACGAATGTTTTTGGGCATATAAAGACAGCTCCATGCCATCCATCAACTAATTGTCTGGCAGAAGGAGCAAAATCTAAAAGCTTTGAAGGCAGACTTAAAGAAGCCTACAGCTTCGCTACACATCAAACTGTCCCCATTCCTACTTGATGATAGGACCACCTCTCAATCAAATAGCTCCAGCAGAGTTGCTATTGGAGAGAAAATGGCACACCAGATTAAATCTCACCTTCTTGGACTTGGCGGGGGTGGGGGGGGGTGAAATGGCATCAATTGAATTGAATAAATTTTATTGTCACATGTACCCAAATGAGTACAGTGAAAAGTTTATAAGTTTATTATTAGGTACAAATTCTTAGGAAAAAAAATTAGAAAAGTAAAGAAGCAAAACATCCAGCAGTATAGACCATAGGAATCAATTAGAAAAATAAGAAAAAGTTCAGAATAACAGTTTTTCCAATGTGGCTGAAACAGGCACCTAGCCTCCATTAACTGAATGAGAGACCTCCAAAGCCTCGCTGCTGTCTGCACCGGACACACCAATGTAAGAGTCACCATCTCTTCACCACTGAGCCCAATTCGCTGATGCTACTGAACCCATACTCGCCCCACAACCAGGTGTTCCCAGCTCTGATGTTGCTACTGTCTTGCCGATAACCAAATGTCCTCACTCTGGGCCTACCGTGACTGCAAACTCTGCTGCCTCAATGATGCCAGGAGTCTCCACTCGGGCATAATATGCTGCTGTAACAGCACCAGGTAACCCGCTCTGGGCCCACTGGGTCCCACTGAGACCCTGGTTCTGCTACCAAGCCAAACCATGGTCTCGCCAAGAGTACCGTATCGGCTGCAGATGTCACCTTGCTGGCACTGCCATCTTGAAGAGTCTGCTGTTGCTGGCACCACCTACCCTGATTGCTGAAGCAGCTTTGCTGCCGCTGTTGCTGGCCCTGTATGCCAGGACAACATCCTTGCTGCCGCTGCCACTGTCACCAATTGCTGGGAGAAGCCACATCTGCCGCTTCGCACACTGCCTGCTCTCACTGGCGTACCGTTGTTGCCAACCAACTTGCCACAGAAAAGGAAAGGAAAAAAGAAAAAAAAAGAAAGAAAAAGAGCTGAAGCAAAAGGGCAGAAAAGAAAGAAAGCAGATAGAAGTGGATGAGCCCTGTGTAACAGTCTACACAAAGACCTGCTACTCTTCCGTCATCTTGAAAACAGATTACATTGGAACACAAATACCTGACACAAAACTCTACTAACTCTAGTGAAAGAGACAGCTTAGACAGGGGATGATGTTTGGTATAGGAACTACGATAATGGCCCTGCATGGGCAAGAGGCATGGTTGACGCGAGGTTAAGTCCAGTGATATATAAAACTTAGATCTGTGAGTTGGTCCAGAACAAGCATGTGGACCATATGAAAGCTGCAAACTCACCAATGGTGCAGGAGCAAAATGTGCCTGGCTCCTTGTCAGCATTTCAAACTCTTCTGGAACCCATGATTTCTCCCTTTCTGTCAAGATTTGGACATAGCTCAGAATCCGAAATGGATACAGCTGATGTCACTGCCTCCACTTTTGCTACTTGAAGAAGAGAATGGATTTCTTCTGAGATGCTTTGGCCACAAGAGGCTAGTTACTGTGTGTTACACCTCACCCTTATCAGAAGCAGAGTTGAAGGAACCTGAGCCGGTGCTAAAACCACTGCTCCCAGGAGGAGCCACAAAAAAAAGAATCCTTACTCTCAGAGAAGAAGGGATACAGTGAGTGTAATGAGGTTAGCCAGGTGGCCCTCATAGAATATGAGTTCACTGATTGGGCTGTTAGTCTGGTCCAATCAGAAAGCCCTGGCTGATTGATAGGAACAGGTGTCACACAGCATTGCCCTTTGATGTGAAGGGCAGTGCTTGTCACTGGCCACTCGGGTATTTTTTCATATCTTCCTGGTGGTGGCAATTGAATAAAGATTCGTGCACTTTGTGTCTTTTCACTGTGTCTCACACCTGCACACACACACCATGGGTGCTGGGGAAAAAAATAAGCACTACCGCACTTAGGCGGTAGTGTGGGGGTTAAATAAATGAAAAAAAAGAGATTAAAAAAAAAACAAAAAAAAGAAAAAGAGGAACAGGTGTCACACAGCATTGCCCTTTGACGTGAAGGGCAGTGCTTGTCACTGGCCACTCGGGTGTTTTTCCTATCTTCCTGGTGGTGGAAATTGAATAAAGATTCGTGCACTTTGTGTCCTTCACTGTGTCTCACACCTGCACACACACACCATGGGTGCTGGGGAATAAAAATAAGCATTACCGCACTTAGGCGGTAGTGTGGGGGTTAAGGAAAAAAAAGAAAAAAAAAGAAAAAAAGAAAAAAAAGAATAGAAAAAAAAAGGAACAGGTGTCACACAGCATTGCCCTTTGATGTGAAGGGCACTGCTTGTCACTGGCCACTCGGGTGTTTTTCCTATCTTCCTGGTGTTGGAAATTGAATAAAGATTCGTGCACTTTGTGTCTTTCACTGTGTCTCACACCTACACACACACACCATGGGAAAGAACAAAAAAAAATAAATATACATGGTTTTGATCACACAGCATTGCCCTTTGATGTGAAGGGCACTGCTTGTCACTGGCCACTGGGGCGTTTTTCCTATCTTCCTGGTGGTGGAAATTGAATAAAGATTCGTACACCTTGCGTCTCTCATGTGTCTCACACCAGCACACCATGGGTGCTGGGGAAAAAATAAGCACTACCGCAGTTAGGTGGTAGTGTGGGGGTTAAAAAAAACAGCAATGTTAAGGGCACTGCTTGTCACTGGCCACTCAGGTGTTTTACTTAAAAGAAAGAAAAAAAGAAAAATAAAACAAAAAAAACAGGTGTTTATGACTTCCTGTTCACTCTGACAGCTGGCTCTGAGGGAGCTGGATCACTATCAAGGACTTTCCACATGTAAACAAAAGGGATACTGGCCTCTGTCGAGTCATTTCACCTGCCAGGTTCAATTCTATCAACTTTCAAATTGCCATGTGAATGGTCAAAATCAGCATACAGCAGATTCATTTAAAAGCTAGAGTTTCATAGAGAGATCGAGAGACAGAGAGGAAGAGGATGAATCCACTCAGGGCCTTGTTCCTTTCGCATCTCTGTTATTTGTACTGTTCTGCCATCACTCTCAAACTGTAAATATTCAGCCATCTTTGACTGTCGTACCTGAGTGATTGAAATGTGGTTTTGCTCCGTATAAAAATTCAGTTAGGCATTTTCAGCAAATAGGTTCATTTTTTTAATATAAAGCATGGATTCAGAGTGTTACACATTACATACCCATTAAACATTCTGGAAAAAGTTAGGGCATGTTTAATTGAATACTCAATGACAAGCTCGTTTTTAATTATTACCAAGCAAATATGCTGTTATTGGAAATCGAGTTTTACAGGTGTGAAGTCTCAGTTCTTATGGTTTAATTATTAGCAAAAATTTAGCAATATCTAAATAAAAACATGTTACAATATTTTCTCCATTCCCTCTCTTTATGAATTCCATCTTTTCCCCCTATTTTAATTTCTGTATATACTTTATGTTAAATAAAAGTGTATATCTTGAACATCTTGGTTTAGAGGTAGTCTTAGTAAAAGTTCTTCAGTTTGATTTGCTGAGGAGCCTTTCTGTGCTTGCCTGTTTATATAGGTCATAAATCGTCTCTAAAGGCCATTAAAAAGGTTGCCCCAAAATACCAGGTAAAAGCCAATTTCATCAGTAGCATTGCAGACACAGAAGGGTGAAGGTGTGGAGAAACTCATGATGCCTGGCAGCATCTACGAAAAGGAAACAGAGTTTCAAGTTCAGTGACTCTTCTTCAGAATGATAGTTCTTTGCTTTATTATACATTTGAGAAGTTCTTCAGAATCTGGGTCTTGCACATGTATATTAGCTACATGTAGCCATGATGTAGCGTGCAGTAGACAATAATTACTCTGGAGACCCATGCTGATGAACACTTTAGTGTGACTCCAGGAAAGTCAAGGCATCTAAACATTTCTGCAAGATGCCAAAAGCTTGCCCCTTTTTTTTAGCAATCTAGCAGATGACTGTTGTTATTGTGCCTTTCGGGAAGAACACAGAACAAAGAAAACTTACAGCCCAGGAAATGGCCCTTCAGCCCTCCAAGCCTGAGCCGATCCAAATGTACTGTCTAAACCTGTTGGTCAATTCCTAAGCATCTGTATCCCTCTGCTCCCCACCTACTCATGCCTGCCTCTACCACCTCTGCTGGCAATGTGTCCCAGACGCCCGCCACTCTCTGTGTGAAGTACTTGCCACGTGTATCCCCCTTAAACTTTCCACCTCTCACCTTGAAAGCATGACCTCTTGCTATTGAATCCTTCACCCTGGGAAAAAGCTTGTCTCTATCCACCCTGTCGATACCCTTCATGACTTTGTAAACCTCAATCAGGTCCCCCCTTAATCTCCTTTCTCCTAATGAAAATAAACCTAACCTACTCAACCTCTCTTCATAGCTAGCACCTTCCATACCAGGCAACATCCTCGTAAACCTTCTCTGCACCCTCTCCAAAGCGTCCACATCCTTTTGGTAATGTGGCATCCAGAACTGTACACAGTATTCTAAATGTGGCCAAACCAATGTCTTGTACAATTTTTACATGACTTGCCAGCAATTATACTCAATACCCCGTCCAATGAAGGCAAGCATACTATATGCCTTCTTGACCACTCTATCCACCGTGCAGCAACCTTCAGGGTACAATGGACCTGCACTCCCAGATCTCTCTGCCCATCAACTTTTCCTAAGTCTCTTCTATTCATTGTATAATTTGCTCTGGAATTAGACTTGCCTAAATGCATCACCTCACATTTTTCTGGATTGAAAGCCATCTGCCATTTTTCCACCCAACTCTCCAGTCTATCTATATCCTCCTGTATTCTCTGACAGTCCCTTATGTTTTCTGCTACTCCACCAATCTTTGTGTCATCTGTAAACTTGCTGATCATACCAACAGTGCCCTCTTCGAGATCATTTATGTATATCACAAACAACAGTGGCCCCAGAACTGATCCCTGTGGAACACCACTGGTCACCTTTCTCCATTTCGAGAAACTCCCTTAAACTACTAGTCTCTGTCTCCTGTTGCTCAACCAGTTCTTTATCCACCTAGCTAGAACACCCAGCAAACCATGTGACTTCACTTTCTCCATTAGTCTGCCATGGGGAACCTTATCAAATGCCTTACTAAAGTCCATGTATATGACATGAACAGTCCTTCCTTCATCTAACAACTTGGACACTTCCTCAAAGAACTCTATTAAGTTGGTATGGCATGATCTCCCCCGCACAAAACCATGTTGCCTATCACTGATAAGCTCATTCTTTTCTAAATATAAATAGACCCTATCTCTCAGTACCCTCTCCAGCAAGTTCCCTACCACCGATGTCAGGCTCACTGGTCTGGAGTTACCCAGAATATCCCTACTACCCTTCTTGTACAGGGGGACAACATGAGCAACCTTCCAGTCCTCCGGCACCTCACCTGTGTTTAAGGATGCTACAAAGATATCTGTCAGGGCCCCAGCTATTTCCTCTCTCACCTCCCTCAGCAACCTGGGATAGATCCCATCCGGTCCTGGGGATTTGTCCACCTTAATAGCCTCTAGCATACCCAACACATCTTCCCTACTTATGCCAACGTGATCCACACTAATCAAAGTTCTATCTTTAATTTCAAGATTCATCATGTTCTTGACCTCAGTGAACACTGATGCAAAGTAATCATTCAGAATCATACCCATCTTCTCAGGTTCGGCACACAGCCTTCCTTCATTATCTTTTAGTAGACCAATCCTTACTCTAGTTACCCGCTTGCTTCTTATATAAGAATAAAATGCTTTGGGCTTTTCCTTAATTCTGCTTGCTAAAGCTATTTCATGACCCCCTTTAGCCCGCTTGATTCCTTGTTTAAGACTTGTCCTACTCTTCTGATATTCCTCCAGGGTCCATTCTGTTCTTAGCTGCCTCGACCTTATGTATGCTTCCATTTTCTCTTGGCTAGTCATGCGATTTCTCCTGTCATCCATGGTTCAAGAGCTTGCAACCACTTAAAGGGGTCATCAGATACATCTTTAAAGAATCATCTTATATTCCAAAAGCTAAACACAGACCTATGTTGAAATTTGAAAAGTTGCAAAGTGCTCAGGTTAAATGAATCATGACATCTTACAGAGTACCACACACACTACCTATACATTCCACAACTGGAATGATTTCCTGTTTATGAAGATATGAAGTTGATGAGATTATGCCTTTATAGGTGGCATGCAATCAAATCATCTCCTGTACACACTAATTTTGCATCCCATTCCCAATTCTGTGCATTGCCACATCCATCAATAGGAAGTATTGTCTCTTTCAGCTACCTTCCATTACAGCTTGTTGCTGCTTTTAAATCTTCCGCTTTGAGGGGTTATTTGCAGTTAATAAGTGGCCACTCCTATGGCCATTAATTTGCTGTTCCAAGGAAAATCACATGAATGATTATTTTCCTTGTTATATTTGCCTCTGATCCCCATTTGAGCCTGATAGCAAAATCCTGCCCAAGGTAGTTCATAAAAGAACTAGTGCTGACATGAGGAAGCATTCTGGTTACGGTTGCATCTATTTCCTTGAAAAGACAAGTGAATAAATATTTGAAATGAATATATTCACAGCATTTCAGAGAAAAAGGGATTGCATGGCAGTAACTGGATAGCTCAACAGAAGAGGAAAATTGCCTTTCTATGCTATATTACTTCATGATTTTATTGTCAGAAAATACAATTCCCTGTAACAATTAGTCATTTAAGCAAAGTCCATATTTTCTATAAAGAAAAAAAATTAGACAGTTGCATCAAAAGCATGAACCTTAAAAGCAAGCAGGAGAGTGGGGTTAGACTGGATATATAGAAAAACATCAACTCTGATTTGCAGAGCCAAAGATTCAATGGTTCTACAAACCCTATTTGGAAATGTACAAGTACAGTGTTTGTGTGGATAGAATGGTTGCATTAGCTTACATCTTGTTTAATGAGTCACATAAACTCAAGACCTTTCTTTCCTAGTTTGAATAGAACAGAGATTCAAAACATCAAAAGTTATATGAACACATCTGGCTTGTGGCTTCTTATAACAATGCAATCATTAACCTGAATGGAACAGCACGCATCATTCAGAAATGTTCCTATAAAAACCAATGCCATTCGAAACCCAAGTTAATGAAATACTGCATTTCTCAGAAACTTGGCATTGAGTAGGAAAGAGGGTAGTTTTGCTCAGCATCCTTTTACTATAAGTGATGCAGGAGTCACAGGTGGTTTATGACTGAAAAAGACACTTGGTGATGTTGGCCTGACAATATACTGTGTTGCATAAAGAGAATATTGTACTCTGTCAGTGATGAGAGGCAGACATGCTCCACCAGTGCTCACAGTATGGGATTAAATCATTAAAGGCCTAATATGAATGTTTTTTGGTTAAAAATAAAATTCTTTCTTATAAATGCACTGGTTATTTAAAGTCAAATGAACTGAAGACAGCTATCCTCATGGAGGTTATCATTTTGTTGCTTCCAGTGCATTAGTAATGTGTAAACATCATGGCAATATCCATTGTTTAAACAATGGTACTTAATCGATTACATCATCCTATGTGCCTGGAATAGCAAAGATGTCTGCACTGCCAAAGCAATTGCAAGAGCTAATGAATGCTGTACTGATCATTAACTTATTGTACCTTTCAAACTGGCTCCTAAATGACAAATTTAACAGAAGAGATGTACAAAAATTATCAATATCAAATTTCTGAAGAATCCAATCCAAAAAGAGATTGATTCTAACAATGTTTTCAGGAAATGTCAATCAAAGATTAGAAAATGAGTGTTCCTAGCTCTGGGACGACCTTAAGTCCAATATCATCAATACTTGTGAAGAGATATTCAGATGTTCTGTCAGGAAACACCACAACTGATGTGATGAAAATGATTAGGATCAGGAAGCTTTGCATAAGCAATTGGGAGAAAGCACATTCTGCCTGGGATAGAGCCTGAGTGAGTGGATGTTTCTAGGAATTGACAGAAAATTGGAATTTGGTGCAGAGTGGAAGAGATCCTTTTTGCTTTGTTTGTAGTTTGTTTATAGTCAGTGTGGATTATATTCTACCGAATGAGAACCTGTGAATAAAGGTCCAAGAGTAATCAATATTATTTGATGTTAAGCATCTTCAAAATGTGATGATAAAAAAGTGCACTCCCAAAGAAATTCACTCTTAACAGTCAGCTTTGAGTTGGGGTAAGTATTTCTCAGATCATGTCATTATTTGGGAAGCATGACTTATTAGATTCAGATTTTGAAGACTGGGCTCAGCATGTGGAAAGAATTCCTTTTCTGGGGCAAATGACAGTAGGATAGATGAAAAGTGGCACGGTGGCACAGTGATTAGCACTACTGCCTCACAGTGCCAGAGACCCCGGGTTCAATTCCCACCTCCACACTCTGTGTGGAGTTTGCACATTCTCCCCAGGTCTGCGTGGTTTCCTCTGGTGCTCCAGTTTCCTCCCACAGTCCAAAAATGTGCAGGTTAGGTGAATTGGCCATGCTAAATTGCCCGTAGTGTTAGGTGTAAGGGAATGGGTCTGGGTGGGTTGCACTTCGACGGGTCAGTGTGGACTTGTTGGGCTAAAGGGCCTGTTTCCACACTGTAAGTAATCTAATCTGTAAGTAATCTAAAAAAAAATTCATTCTCCTGACAGCTTGTGGACCTACAGCTTTTTTGGTTATTAGGGCCCAACTTTCCCTGAGACACCAGACACAAAAACCTCTCAAGAGTTGATAGATTTTGTTAAGAAATATTACAACCCCAAGTCTCCTTTATCGGTTTTACTTGGCAATTGGAGAACTTGGGGAGCTCAGATTGGGATTTTTGTCAAGGTTAAAATGACAGGCAGAGGGATGTGACTTCAGTTTATCCCTTAATGAGATGTTGAAAACGTTTTGTATGTGGAATTAAGGATATAACTACTAACCGAAGCCCAAGTGGACTTCAAACAGGTATGAAATTGAGGCAAGTGGAGCAAATGAGTTGCAGGGTATTCTGATGGATGTGGAAACCCTTGCTGGTCCGACTGAGCTTGGGGAACACCACTTGAGTGAAGGCAATTGCAAAGCCTCACTCAGGACATACCCTGAACAAAGGGATTCTGGATCTGTCCTCAGCAAAAGCCCAAAGCAAATCCAAGCCTCAGCCAAACGATTAAAATTTTCTTCAGCACTCCAGGTCGGTAAGCCACTGAAGTTGTTGCTGTTAATAGACCGAAAACAGTAAAGGAGCACCACTAGACCTAAAAGGAGAAGAGAACTCATAGGATGATATCCAGGACAGTGCACACCCTGAAAGGTCCACCTACATCTGGTTTAGAACAGTTAAATTGCTTAGATACAGCGAAAGCAGAATCAATCAAAATAAACGTCTGACAAAATGGTTACCTGATTCAAATGGAGGTTGATACCAACATGATTGTTTCAACAATCACAAAACCAGTCTTTAACAAAGTTCTCTCTGGACTCCAACCCTTAATTTTGCACAAGATCTGTCTAGGCTGAGAATCTATTCCAGGGAACCTTTACAGATCAAGAGTACAACTGAGGTTCAGGCCTCTTAAGAGAAGCAGCCAGTTCAGTTACCATTTAGCAGTAAAAGGCCCAGAAGCAAGTATGGTTGGGCAAAAATGTTTGAGAAGGATTTACCTAGATTGTCTCAACATCATTTGATTAGAAAATGGCTGCCTGAGTGAAATCCTAATCAAATAACTAAAGTTTTTTCACAAAGGTCTAGGGATTATCAAACGAGCTAAGGCCAACTTGCATTTGACCAGGAAGTAATTCCATGATTCTGCAAGCCCCGCCTTGTGTCATTTGCATTACGGGCAGAAGTAGAGGCAGAAATCAGATGGTTGGAAAATGAAGGAATCATCAAATCAGTCCAGTTTGCGGAAAAGGCAGCATTGGTCATACAGATTGTGAAGCCTGATGGGTCGGTTCGTGTTTGTGGGGATTTTAGACCAAAGATAAACAGCTTTTCACAGCTGAATAAGTAACTAATCCCTTGCATTGAGGATCTTAATGTAAAGCTGGCAGGGGGCTGTCCTTCACGAAGCTGGACATGAGCCATGCATACTTGCAATTGTAGTTAGATGAGGATTCCCAGAAGTATGCGACAATTAATATTCATAAGGGTTTGTTCTAATACGCTACACTGCCATTTAGAATATCATCAGCCCATGCAATTTTTCAGCGGACAATGGAGAACATTTTTCGAGGTCTACTCCGGGTTGCCATTTATCTGGATGTTATGCCACGAACAAGAAAACAAATAAGGAATACTTACAGAACTTGTACATATTCCTTAGACATTTCTCCCAGGTGGGTGTACCCCTTAGAAGGGAAAAATGTATACTGCAGGCATCCCAAGTGACCTACTTGGGCTATAGAGTCAACAAAACCAGATTACACCCATTGGAAGATCAAGTGAAGTCAAAGGTGCCTTGACTCCCATGTCTGTACCAGGGCTTAAGTCTTTTCTTGGGCTGGTGTATTATTACACAAAGTTTATACATAACCTGGCCTCCATCCTGGCAGTTTGGCATCAATTCTTAAAAAAGGGTCAGCCTTGGAAAAGCTGCAAAGCCCAGCCGTAGTTTTCAGGGACATGAAGAAACAGTTGTCATGTTCTCAGGTGTTGGCACACTATGATCCCACGTGAGACCTGGTATTGACATGCGGTACCTCCCCATATAGTATTGGGAAAGCAGCTTTGGTTAATGCAGAGCATAAATATGCCCAGATAGACAAAGAAGGCATGGCAGACATATTTCAAGTCAGAAAGTTCCACCAATACCTTTACGGATATAAATTTGTGAGATTAATGGACCACAAATACCTGCTAGGTCTAATTGAAGAGGTCAAGGTACCCATAGTTTCAGGCTGCATTGAGCATATTATTGTGAAGAGAACAATGATTATCCTGAGCAAATGTCGCCATCAGATATTGGCTGAATTTTCACCAGGGTCATCAAGGGGTTTCCAAACAAAGATGAAAGATGTTGGCGAGACGTTATACATCATGGCCAGGATTAGTTGCAAGTACAGCTGCATTGGTGGAGCAGTGCCCAGAGTGCCAACAAGGACAAACATTCATGGGAATGGTCAGGTGAATCCTGGACTCAGTTACATGTTGACTCTTTTTATTGGCTTAATGTTCTTAGTCATTGTGTACACCCACTCAAAGGGGCTGGACAGGCACACAGTTCATTAGTCAAACAAAGGTACAACAACAGAAAACTGTGCACAGCTTTTACAATACATGGACTCCCAGAAGTGTTGGTCAGAGATAATGGGCTATCATTTACCAGCAGGGAATTTGAGTATTTCCTAAATTCAAATGTTATTTGGCATATAAGGACAGCTCCATACCATCCATTGTTCAGTATTCTGGCAGAAACAGCAGTCCAAACTATGGAGGCAGATTTAAAGTAACAGCTTACAGCTTCACTAGAGACCAAATCCGCCCGGGTCCTATTTGATTATAGGACCACTCCTCATGCAACTACAGGGATAGCTCCAGGTCTGGGAAGATCAGATCTAACAGATAGCTAATGAGGAGAAGACTCTGCACCAGGTTAAATCTGGTCTTCCCAGAGCTGGAGGGGAGGGTGAAATGGTATCAGGAACACCATTGTCAGACACATGACTCTGCTAAGTGAGAGAGACAACTTACTTCAGGGGACGGAGTTTGGTGTAGGAACTACAGGAATGGCCCTGCATGGGTAAGAGATGTGGATGACGTGAGGCCAGGTCCAGTGATGCCTAAACTCCACACAGACAGTTGCCCGAGGCTGGAATCAAACCTGGGACCTTGGTGCTGTGAGGTAGCAGTGCTAACTACTGAGCCACCGTGCCAACCAAAAGTCAATCTTATATTTTTAAATACAGCCAACTGAGACACATGTGATGCACTGAATGGACCAAGAGGCAAAAAAAAAGTAGGGATGAATTTTTATACCAAAAGACAATCCAGAAACAGCTGTCCTGGAAGATGCTGCTGATATCTGTGACCACTTACCTTGTTAATCTCAGCGTGCGGAAGCTTCGTTAATCTTTCTTTATGGACTCTTTCAAGTGTGCAGCTCCTCCTATGACCATGGTTTCTCTATTGTTCCCCACTCTGCTGTTTTCCGATCTGCGTTGTTCACAGAAGTAATTATTTACAAATCTTACCTCAGCATTAATTGCAATAGGGTTAAAGTTGTTTTGATAGTATTCTTCTTAGCCTGCATTATGTTGTCTCAAGTGCTACTTGAAATTTCAGTACGGTTAACGTTTTGTTACTGCTGGACGCAAAACCATCTGCTGCTTGTCCAGTTGTGTAAACAGAATCAGGACAAACAGTATTTTATCAGTCTGTTGGTATTCCTTAAATGCTGTCCCTACAAGTAGAACCTCCCTAAATCTCATATAAAGAATTTATTTAAAGTTACTGTCCTATCAGTAAATCTCCTTAATTTAGTATTGTTAAGTGATTAGGAACTTCTCCCTTTTTCATTTGATTTATATTTTCTCTGTACTGATCCAACATCAAATTGCTGTAAATTCTACACAGGATTACATTTATTTGATGATGACCTCTCTTTTCTGCTTCCTTTATTAACTTATTGATCGTGCAGGCATGTGACTCTAAAATGTTAATAATGTGAAATGCAGCCATGTTTGTGGTGTCCCCACCTGACTATGTTTAGTGTTGTCATTCATTGCACCCAGTATACCTTTAACTTGAGAAGTTAATTGATTCAATCGATCATTTAAAACACTAAGCCATTAACTGTAGAAATGCCTGCACTACTAATGCTTAGGTTACACTCTTAACGAACGACACTCTAACCAATTCCTTAAAAATGTTAGGTAAAGGTTTTGGACACTATGAAGATAACTGAATACATAAGAGATTCAGAACAACTAGTATCAATTCATGATGGACATTTTCATAGAATACTTTACCCATATTTCACATAACTATCCCTCCTCTGGGTCCTCCTTTTCCTACAGTTGCTGTTATTGTAGGTGTGAGCATGATTTGAAATTCTGTGAAAATCATCAGCACAAGTGGACTTGACGTCCATGTTGCAAATAAAAATAATGCTTGAAGTTGTGCACGGAGGCTTCTCCCAGTGCTGTCAGTCTGCACATATCAGTGTTTGTTACATTTACACACCATGACCACTTCCACTGAGCACGAGATCCTGACTGCCAACTCTGTACTTCACTTACAAAAGCCAAGCCAGCAAAACAATTCCAATAATCAGCTTCATAGTTTATCTAAAGTTCAGAAACAAAAGATCAAGGTTGTTCCTGCTGTTACGTACAGTTTCAGTTTACATAGATCTTTAATTTGAATTTTGTTCTTCTAAAATTTGTACTCATCAGACATGTTGCCTGTGAAATACAGATATTTCAATCAACTTATTACTCCAAAAACATATTTAATCAATGTGATCTTCCGTTATCAGACAAATGAAAGACTGCAGTTCAACCTTAGTTTTATTCCCTTTTTACTTTCTCTCTCAATCCATCTCTCTCTGTGACACTGTTTCTGAATCTATCTCCTTAGGGTTTGCCATAGGGTTTTGGAAATCATTAGGTTTGGGGTCCAACTTTCTCTAAATTCTCATTCCTGTCCCTCTAAGGCTATGTTGTATCAGAAAAGCATGTGGAGATAGGAGAGAGCCTTCTGACTATAGAGTTTACTCGCACCCTTAAGTAACCTAACTTCAAACTCTGTCATTTGTCTCACTTACATCTACCTCTTGGCATTCAGAGTGATCAGCATTCTGTACTTATCACTGGTCAATTGCCTGTTTTCTCATTTATGCTGTTGGATTTTCATTAAATCTATATTTTTACTTTGGGTTTGTACCAGACTGGGGTTTGGCTGGATATGGGAAGCCTTTTCTCGAGTAGGGCAGAAGGGATCAGGGTCAGAATTAATCATCCTCTCTGCCCCGAAGGCAGTAATGTATGGCATCACCCTCAATCAATCCCCAATTAGAATCACACCTTTCACTCCCTAATTTTTGTATGGGTCCCAAAGCACAGAGAAACCTCTCTGGCTGGAAAGCTGTGACTTTTAGGCATCTACTTCTTGGCATTCAGAGTGATCAGCATTCTGCACTTATTACACAGGCTGCATTTGATGTAGTACTTTAAGAGCTGCATGGAGGTCTTTACATTTACTTTCCAATTCTTGAGTTTTAATTTCTGGTTTCTAAGTTAATCTCTGACTCCTGAACCAGCCTCCATGCCTTTTTGGCATTTCTGTTCACTGTCTCAAATTGACTTTGGTCATTTGAGAGATGAACTATCTTCCCCGATTGACAATCTCTAGGGATTTAACCTTTCCCTTTAACTCTGTATTTTCCAACTCGAAAACAGTCCTTTCCTGACTAACAACCTCTAGGTTATCAAGTTTTTGTTTTAGCTTTGCCTTTTTAGACTTCAACTCACTTATCTCAGCATTTCTCTGCTTTAACACATACTTTCCATACCAAGTTTCTGCAAAAGGACAACAAATTCCCATCAGCCCATTCTCTTTGTATGCATGCATTCCCACAGACTTCTAACAAACAATTTGGTGCCCTGGGGCTCGTAACATCACAAGCTTCCAATACTCTATCCAGTTTGGTAACGTCTTATTCATATATTCCTTAACCAAGTTCTCCCATTCAGACTGATTGTCTGTCATGATTTCAAAGGTAAACAATGTTGCTGAACTGGGGGGGGGGGGGGGGGGGGGGGGGGGAGGGGGGGGGACCTTGGGATGCAGGTTCATAGTTTCCTTGAAGGTGAAGATATAAATTGACAGATTGGTGAAGAAGGCATTTGGTACATTAGCCTTTGTTCGTCAGTGCGTTGAGTGTAGAAGTTGGGATGTCATGTTTCGGCTGTACAGGACATTGGTTAGGCTACTTTTGGGATACTGCATTCAATTCTGTTCTCCCTGCTAACAGAAAAGTATTGTGAAACTTGAAAAGGTTCAGAAAAGATTAACAAGGGTGTGGGCAGGATTGGCAGGGTAGAGCTATAGGGAGAGGCTGAATAGGCTGGGGTTATTTTCCCTGGCATGTTGGGCGCTTAAGTTTATAAAATCATGAGAGGCATGGATAGGGTAAATAGACAAAGTTTTTTTTCAGGGTAGAAGAGTCCAAAATTAGATGGCATAGATTTAAGGTGAGAGGGGAAAGATTTAAAAATGACCTGAATGGCAACTTTTTAATGGAAAAGGTGGTGCATATATGGAATGAGTTGCTGGAGGAAGTGGTAGAGGCTGGTACAATTACAACATTTAGAAGGCATCTGGATGGGTATATGAATAGGAAAGGTTAGAAGGATTTAAGCCAAATTCTGGCAAATGGGATGAGATTAATTTAGGATATCTGGTTGGCATGGATGAGTTGGGCCAAAGGGTCTGTTTCCATGCTGTACAAAAATTGGTTCTATGATTCTAAATTCCAAAGCCAAATTCAGTAATACAAAAATTTAAATATTCCAACTAAATCTTAAAATTTATTATCTCTATCCTCATCCACCCACTTGAATTCCTGACCATTATGTGGGGCAGCTGCTCTCGTAAATTGGACTCATTCAAGAATTATGAGGATACAAGACTGCTTGTTTCAACTTCAGAGCAACTTAAAGTCACTTCTTAGTAAGGCCCACCCAGGCGTGCCAATTGTTATGGATAAATCACCACAAGTTACTTATTAAGAAATCTCACAGACAAATACTGAATCAATATTTCAAACCTTATTGCATGTATCAATCAAATATAAGACCTCTAAAGTAAGCAAGTATAAGCCAATGACCCAAATCACCTGTAACCCACCGTAGCTATTATCTGATTAATCGTGAAATTTGGCCAGAGCTTCAACCAATAGTGCTCTGTCGCTGGGGTTGGAAGTGTCCACGGTTCAAGCCTTATGCAGTGTTTGTTGTCGAAGTTCTGCTGTTTGTCCATCAGACTAAATTTTGCACTGATTGTGTATGCCATGGAAGCACTTCAAGTGTCCATTAACTATTTGCCAATTGCAAATCTGAAAATGTAGTCAGGGACTGGGAGGAAATTATTCCAATATATGATAAATACCTTTTGACCAAAACAGTGACAGATTCTCGTAATGGTGTTCAGGTTCTTTGTGTTGCTGTCTTCAATGAGTCTGGCATGCTTTGTTGTCTTCTTGTTTACATTGATAATCCCTGGCCAATATAAACAGCACATGCCAAGTATTCTTTCTAATTCTATGGCAATTTGTTCCTGATGCAATTGTGACAATAAGTCCCAGGGAAGAGTTGGGGGCATCGAAACTTCTTTGCTTCTTGTAAAAATATTGCATATGAAGACACTTGTGTGGTCAAAAGCATCTGAATGTGCTAAGACACATTGAATCATGTCAACCCATTGTTCTGTGTTGGTTTTCCATATGCCTTCAGTCATACACCATAGGCTGTTTCTGCTTGAAATTGGTTGCACTTGAGCTGACTGAAATTCATCAGATCAACCTTAAGAATATCTACCCAGATTGTCAAATTGTACGTTTAGTGAAATTTCTTCATTCTTATTCGGATTTGGTGATCTGCAAGGTGTGTCCAAGTTAACCATTTTGGGACTAGGTTTGCAGTAGGTACTGATGTTGAATCTTGATACTTACACTAAAATGTGTAATAGTCCAGTGGTGCACCTTCCAGATGTTTGTGCCAATTTCTTTCCAAGAGTTTGT
This sequence comes from Chiloscyllium punctatum, assembly GCF_047496795.1. Classification (NCBI taxonomy): domain Eukaryota; kingdom Metazoa; phylum Chordata; class Chondrichthyes; order Orectolobiformes; family Hemiscylliidae; genus Chiloscyllium; species Chiloscyllium punctatum. Next base: position 40,363,847 of record NC_092779.1, read on the forward strand.
GATTTATTTCTACAGAGAATTGCTTACTGAACCGATGTGTTGATTTTGGTTATGCATGATCACAGTTACCTAAGACAGGTAGTTTATAATTTGTAGCAATTTTCTGATAGTACATTGAGTTTCTAAGAAGCAGCAGTTAATTAGAAGACTCATTAGTTAATTAGACAAGGAAAGAATACAACAGTGACAGATGAGAACACTTTACCAATCCTTAGGCTATTCTTCAGAATGGAGGAGCAGGGGAGACGGTTTTAGAGTGATAGACGTGAAGTCATAGAGTCACAGAGATGTACAGCATGGAACTAGACCCTTCGGTCCAACCTGTCCATGCCAACCAGATATCCCAACCCAATCTAGTCGCACCTGCCAGCACCCAGCCCATATCCCTCCAGATCCTTCCTATTCATATACCCATCCAAATGCCTCTTAAATGTTGTAATTGTATCAGCCTCCACCACATCCTCTGGCAGCTCATTCCATACATGTACCACCCTCTGCGTGAAAATGTTGCCCCTTAGGTCTCTTTTATATCTTTCTCCTCTCACCATAAACCTATGCCCTCTAGTTCTGGACTCCCCAACCGCAGGGAAAAGACTTTGTCTATTTATCCTATCCCTGCCCCTCATAATTTTGTAAACCTCTATAAGGTCACCCCTCAGCCTCTGACGCTCCAGGGAAAACAGCCCCATCCTGTTCAGTCTCTCCCTATAGCTCAAATCCTCCAACCCTGGCAACATCCTTGTAGATCTTTACTGAACCCTTACAAGTTTCACAACATCTTTCCAATAGGAAGGAGAACAGAATTGCATGCAATATTCCATCAGTGGCCTAACCAATGTCCTGTACAACCGCAACATGACCTCCCAACTCCTGTACTCAATACTCTGACCAATAAAGGAAAGCATACCAAACGTCTTCTTCACTATCCTATCTACCTGCGACTCCACTTTCAAGGAGCTATGAACCTGCACTCCAAGGTCTCTTTGTTCAGCAACACTCTGTAAGACAGTGGGCGGCACGGTGGCACAGTGGTTAGCACTGCTGCCTCACAGCGCTAGAGACTCGGGTTCAATTCCTGCCTCAGGCGACTGTGTGGAGTTTGCACATTCTCCCCGTGTCTGCGTGGGTTTCCTCTGGGTGCTCCGGTTTCCTCCCACAGTCCAAAGATGTGCAGGTCAGGTGAATTGGCCGTGCTAAATTGCCCGTAGTGTTAGGTAAGGGGTATGGGTGGGTTACGCTTCAGCGGGTTGGTGTGGACTTGTTGGGCCGAAGGGCCTGTTTCCACACTGTAATGTAATCTAATCTAATTAAGTGTATAAGTCCTGCTAAGATTTGCTTTCCCAAAATGCAGCACCTCACATTTATCTGAATTAAACTCCATCTGCCACTTCTCAGCCCATTGGCCCATCTTGTCCAGATCCTGTTGTAATCTGAGGTAACCCTCTTCGCTGTCCACTACACCTCCAATTTTGGTGTCATCTGCAAACTCACTAACTGTACCTCTTCTGCTCACATCCAAATTATTTATGTAAATGACAAAAAGTAGAGGACCAAGCACCGATCCTTGTGGCACTCCACTGGTCACAGGCCTCCAGTCTGAAAAACAACCCTCCACCATCACCCTTTGTCTTCTATCTTTGAGGCAGCATTCCCTATACCTACCAGCCTTCCCTTTCACCCTGACAGGAATATACTTTCTCTGGATTCTTTTTATCTCATTTCTGAACGCTTCCCATTTTCCAGCCGTCCCTTTACCTGCAAACATCTGCTCCAATCAGCTTTTGAAAGTTCTTGCCTAAAACTGTCAAAATTGGCCTTTCTCCAATTTAGAACTTCAACTTTTACATCTGGTCTTTCCTTTTCCATCACTAATTTAAAACGAATAGAATTATGGTCGCTGGCCCCAAAGTGCTCCCCCACTGACACCTCAGTCACCTGCCCTGCATTATTTCCCAAGAATCAGTCAAGTTTTGCACCTTCTCTAGTAGGTACATCCACATACTGAATCAGAAAATTGTCTTGTATGCACTTAAGAAATTCCTCTCCATCAAAAACCTTTAACACTATGGCAGTCCTAGTCGATGTTTGGAAATTTAAAATCCCCTACTATAACTACCCCATTATTATTACAGATAACTGAGATCTCCTTACAAGTTTGTTTCTCAATTTCCCTCTGACTATTAGAGGGTCTATAACACAATTCTAATAAGGTGATCATCCCTTTCTTATTTCTCAGTTCCACCCAACTAACGTCCCTGGATGTATTTCTGAGAATATCCTACCTCAGCACAGCTGTAATGCTATCCCTTATCAAAAATGCCACTCTCCCTCTTCACTTGCCTCCCTTTCTATCCTTCTAATAGCATTTGTATCCTGGAACATTAAGTTGCCAGTCCTGCCCATTCCTGAGCCATGTTTCTGTAATTGCTATGATATCCCAGTCCCATGTTCCTAACCATGCCCTGAGTTCATCTGCCTTCCCTGTTAGGCCCCTTGCATTGAAATAAATGCAGTTTAATTTATTAGTCCTACCTTGTCCCTGCCTGCCCTGACTCTTTGACTCACTTCTGTTCTCAACTGTACCAGTCTCAGATTGATCTCTTTCCTCACTATCTCCCTGGGTCCCACCCCCCACCTTACTAGTTTAAATCCTCCCAAGCAGTTCTAGCAAATTTCCCTGCCAGTATATTAGTCCCCTTCCAATTTAGGTGCAATCCGTCCTTCTTGGATAGGTCACTTCTACCCCAAAAGAGATTCCAATGATCCAAAAATGTGAATCCTTCTCCCATACACCAGCTCCTCAGCCATGCATTCACCTGCTCTATCCTCCTATTCCTGCCCTCACTAGTTCGTAGCACTGGGAGTAATCCAGATATTAATACCTTTGAGGACCTCCTTTTTAAATTCCTGCCTAACTCTCTGTAATCTCCCTTCAGAATCTCAACCTTTTCCCTTCCTATATCGTTGGTTCCAATGTGGACAATGACCTCCTGCTGGCCCCTCTCCCCCGTGAGAACATTCTGCACCCTCTCTGAGACATCTTTGATCCTGGCACCAGGGGAACAATACACCATTCTGCTTTTTCTCTGCTGGCCACAGAAACGTCTGTCTGTACCTCAGACTACAAAATCCCTAACACAGTTGATCTCTTGGGAAGCCAACATACCCTTCATTGCATTAGAGCCAGTCTCAATACCAGAAACTCGGGTGTTCGTGCTACGTCCCCCTGAGAATCCATCACCCCCTTCGTTTTCCAAAACAGCATACCTGATTGAAATGGCTATATCCACAAAAGACTGCTGCCCTAGGTGCCTACCTCTCTTACCCTTCCTGGGGTTAACCCATCTATGTGACTGTATCTGAGACATTCCCCCCTTCCTATAACTGCCATCCATCATATAATGTAGCTGTTGTAAATTCCTCATCACTTCTATCTGTCTCTCCAACTGATCCACTCGATCTGATAAGATTTACATCCAACAGCATTTATGGCAGATATAATCCATAGTAAACCTTAAACTCTCTTTAAACTCTCACATCTGACAAGAAGTACATATCACTGCTAAGGCCATTTTTGCTCCTTCACAATCTGCAGACCCAGAAAATAACACTGTCTTATTCCACTACAAAATACTGCACCTGTTAAATTAATAGCTGTGGCTTATATTTTAAGTTTAATTAAGAGACTTATCTCCAAAAACATATAATCAAGAAAGAACCCACTGTACTCACTAATACAGTAACCGGCTTTGTTCTTCTCTCAGGCTGATGCGAGTGAACCCCTGGTCTTCTCCACCTACCACATCTTATTTTGGGGACTCCCAATCTATGCTGTGCCAGTCACCTGTCTAAATCTTCTTGGCGGATGACTACAGGCAGACCTTCATAATATTAGGATGACCGTTGTCCCCTTACCCACCTCCATTTAAAGATTAGCTTTCATTCATTTTAAGAACAAACCATCTTATTTTCTCAAACACTGCATTTACTATAAGGTAGGACCATGAGCAATAAATCTTTTATTTATGTTTGTAGAAGGCTAGTTACTAAATGAGGCTAATGCTTTTCTAATATTATTGAACATGAATTACTAAAATAACTGTTTTAAAGGGAACCTCAGATACGTAAGAAATCTTTTGATACTAAATATTAAAGCAAGTATTTCATACTCTAAATCAGAATAATTCAATTAGAGTTATGATAGATCTTTTGGATCCAAATACAATTGGTTTCACATCTTTCATGATGTATGCTGCTGGCCCATTCTGAAATGCATCCACTTCTAAGATTGTCATCTTCTGCAAGTTGCAATGGTATAAGATACAAGCTTCTGCTGGTAATGGATGCTTGAGTGATTCAAAAACATTTTGATCTTCCTGCTATCGGTGGCTCAGTGGTTAGCACTTCTGCATCACAGCACCAGGGTCTGAGGTTCGATTCCAGTCTGTGTGGCTTTTGCACATTTTCCCTGTGTCTGCGCAGGTTTCCTCCAGGTGCTCCAGTTTCCTCCCACAGTCCAAAGATGTGCAGGTCGGGTGAATTGGCCATGCTAAATTGCCCATAGTGTTAGGTGCATTAGTCAGAGGGAAATGGGTCCGGGTGGGTTACTCTTCGGAGGGTCGGTGTGGACTGGTTGGGCCGAAAGGCCTGTTTGCACACTGAAGGGAATATAATCTAATCTATAGATATGGGATGTCTTTCTATAAGTTATCTTAATGACAATGCTTTGTCGGAAAAGTTTGGTATGGTGTTAAGTTGAAAAATCTAAGAAATCTCTGTAGTTCTGCGTCTTAGTTGCAGATATGTGTCATGTATCCCTGGCTTTGGCTGAGCTAGGACTGATGCCATTGCCTGAGTAGTTAGCTGTAAATAAATTGATCTGATCATTTCTTGCTTTTCAAGGTCAGCCTTTCATGGCATGATGCTATCATCCATGATCACAGAGTTAGTTGTGTTTTTCTTCAGTTTTTCCCATCAACACAAATTCATCAACAATACAGGGTTTTAGGTGTTGTACCTTCTGTCAGCTGCAACATATTCATAGGATGGACTGGAATCACAGGTCCTTATCAACATGCAAACCTTCATTTTTGGCTCTAAGTGACACACTGTCTCACCGTTACAGGTAAAAGTGAGGGGAGAATCTATGAAAATAATGTTAAAAATCACACAACACAAGGTTATAGTCCAAGAGGTTTAATTGGAAGCACACTAGCTTTCGGAGCGTCGCTCCTTCATCAGGTGATAGTCTACCTGGTGTTGTGTGATTTTTAACTTTGTGCACCCCAGTCCAACACCGGCATCTCCAAATTATGAAAATGATATCTTCTTTAATAAAGATAATAATCAGGGTAGAAGGCTTCTAACTACCCAAATGACCAAAACGATCATGTTTGGACAAAAGGCTGCACTATATTCTGTGGACCATCGATATTGGTATATCAACTATTGATAAAATAGCAAAGGAAGGACGGTCCCTTGGTTGGCACCCACTTAGGTTTAGATTCCAGTTTCTCTCTCCTATGGTTTAGTAACCTAACTGTTGCTATCCTCATTTACTGGGGCATGACCAATGATCAGTAAGCTTCACACAGTCAGGAAGGAGAGATCATATCCAGAGGGTAGCACAATCCAAATTATTCTGTGTACTTTGAAGCAGCATCGGAATTCAGCGCAGAGGGAAAGAGGTGATTCATTGGGACAGTCAGATTGGCAGAGAAAAAAAATTAATATATTCAGACAGTTTCCGACAAAAATATGTTGTGGATCACATCAGGTTATTTCAGATCTGCTGATAGGTAATGAGCCAGGTTTAAAAAAATCATCCTAGAATAAACAATCGCTGTGGAAATAGTGATGATGACATGATAGAATATAGCAATCACTTCAGAGAGAGGAGCTTAAATAAGGTTAATTACAAAGAAATGAAGGCAGAAATCAATGGTGTATACTAGGGAAGGAGTTGGGCAGCAAAAATGCTTGAGGAACAAAGGCAGACATTTCAGAAAACAGCACAAGTCTCACAGCAAAAACATATTCCAGTAAGGAAAAAGATTTCTAGGAGGGGGATAAGCAAACCGCAGATAACCAGGAAAACTAGGGAAAGCAGCAGATTGAAAGGAAAAAAATAACATGGCAAAGATTAGTGGTAAGCCAGAGGACTGAGGAAGCTTCAAAAACAAACAAAAGACAATCAAATAAGAGGAGCAAATTAACTTTGAGTGTAAACTTACAAATAATGTCAAGACTTACATCAATAGCTTCCTTAATTATATTAAAAGGAAGAGAGAAGTCAAAGTGAAAGTAGAGCTCTTAGAGAATGACGCTGGGGAAAAAATAATGGGAAATGACAGGAAAATTGAATAAAAACTTTGCATCAGTCTCCACAGGGTAAATTTTATGAATTAGCTGAAAGGGAATGGATACTGGGAAATTGTTGCTTCATCCTCTGTTTGCTGAATTTTTCTCAGAGGTAGAATCCTCAATGTAAAAACATTGATGGCAACTTCCACAGTTGTTTAGCAGCCATTGGACCAGTGGCTTATAATGGGAATTCTACTTTCAATGGAGAGGATGCTGTGCCTCCAAGAGCTGCTGGCTAATAAGATTGCTTAGGTGGAGGCACCAATGAAGCTTAGACTTAAAGGCAATTCAGGGTCTCTCCAGTTCTAATAACAATTCTAAGATTGCTAAATATTCAAGGGCAAACAGAACAGAAGAATTAAGTAGAATAACCACTAGCAAAGAAATGGTGCAAGGGACACTATCGGGGCTGAAGACCAATAAGTCTCCTGGACCTGAAGGTGTGCATCCTATCATATTAAAGGAAGTAACTACAACGATAGTAGATGCCCCTGGTCGCAATCTTCCAGGGATTTTTAGATTCTAGAAAAATCCCAGAAGACTGGAAACTCCAATGAAGCAACTTGTTTAAAAAGGGAAGGAGAGAAACAAAAACAGCGAATTTGATGTTAGAGTCTATTATATAGGAAGTTATAGCAGAGTATTTAGAAATACATAATGTGATCAAGCAGAATCAGTATAAGTTCATGGAAGTGAAATCACACATGACACATTTTTAAGAATGTTTTTCAGGGGTAATGAATAGGCCAGATAAAGGGAAGCAGTGAAACATTATATTTGATCCTCAGAAGGAACTTTATGAGGCTCTGTTGGTTGTGTCATTAAGTATATTCAAACCTGAGTTAAACAGAATTTTAATCAGTAGGAAATGAAGCTTCATGGAGAAAAGGCTGAATTTTACGTTAAGAAGCTATGATCTAATTGAATTTGGTGGAGCAGAGTCAATAGCATGAATGGGCTACTTCTGTTCTTACATCTTGTTGTAAAACCTGGTAGACTGTTGACTGGGAGTGGGTGTGTGTGAAGAGGGGCTACATTCTTTTCAACTACTATGTGCTGATCAAATGATATCCCCCAACAACTTAATTTCCTAACCCAGGTTTCTCCTCCACCGTCAGCATCCCAATAAAAACTGTACAGACCCTGAATTAACTTTAAGTCTAAGCTTCATTGATGCCTCACCTTATTAGCCAGCAGCCTCTTGGAGGCACAGCATCCTCTCCATTGAAATAAAATTCCCATTATAAGCCAATGGTCGAATGGCTGCTAAACAACTGTGGAAGTTGCCACCAATGTTTTTACATTGAGGATTCTACCTCTGAGAAACATTAACAGAGTATGAGTAACAATTTCCCAATATCCATTTCCTTCAGCTAATTCATAAAATTTACCCTGCAAACCTACTAAATCTATTATAATAATCAGTGTATGAGTTTTTCTGATGTTTCGTACAAATTAATTTTGTACAAATTTATTAATTTACTAATTTATTATTGATGATTTATGGCACCAATCCAGAAAAAAAGTTTTGATTAATAATTGAGTAAAATCTTAATTGAAATCTAGTGATGAATTGGTTAAATTATTTTCTCTACTAACCACTTAAGCATTTAAATCTGAGGAAGGTGAAACTTCAAAACAATAATTCACAGCAGCGCAGATGTTAATCTATTGTTATGTGAGAAAAAAAAAACATGTAGGTCAAAGGAAGTGTTAAAAATGAAAACAGAGCTGCCTTATGCCATTTTGATCTCCCTCCTGACATTGTTAATGATGCATATCAGTGTAACCTTGTCCTCTTTGATATGTTTTGTTGCTTAAAACATCAGTCTCTGAGTGAGTTATGGCTTGCTGTAGGTTTGTCAGTGGAAGACTGCACTTAAAGGAGTCGGGAAGAATACTTTTACAAGTAAACAATCAGCTTTACTGCTCCTGTCTTCTTACACCTGAAGCGCATATTGAGGAATTTGGGTGACCTTCACCATGATTTTTCATCACATTAAATGGAAAGTTCTGTGGAACAGGTGTTTTATTTCCTGATATGCATATCTGGTACAGAACCTCTCTGCTGGAGGTCTTATGGATAATTACCTCTTAGTTCAAAGTACTCCATTGCATGCTTTGAAAAAATACATATCACCACAAAATTATTCACTGCATATTAAAAGTATTGTTATTTCTCACCTTCACTTTAATTCGCTTACTGCTATATTCATCAATGGTATATCAAATGAATGGCTGTTCTAGGAAGGCCCCGTCTATAGATCTAATCCAGATCCATGTGAGCCAACAATAAAATTTAACCTTTAAAACATTCTATAAAAGCCAGCCCAAAGTCTTCACTCAGGAGGATGGCACAGGTTCAGAATTTGGGAAGATGGATTGTAAAGTTCTTGAGTAGATTTGTATAGGGAGTGATGAGGTATTGGAGGTTTTGACAGGTTTTAAAAGTTGACAGGTCCTCAGGTACATATGAGTTCTATGCCAGGCTGTTTTTGGGAGACAGGGGAAGAAAATGCAGGGCCTAACTGAAAATTTCAATTCCTCTCTGGCCACAGAGGATAGGGTGACATGGCTTGATTTTTCAAGAAGGGTGGGAAAGATAAGCCAGGAACTACAGACTAGTGACATGTACATCAGTGAACGAAAATTATTGGACAAAATTCTGATAGAAAAAACTTAACCTCTATTTAGAGAAGCAAGGTTGATAAGGGATAATTAGCATGTCGTCATTAGAAGGGGATCAATCCTAATAATCTGGATGATTGTGGGCAGCACGGTGGCACAGCAGTTAGCAACTGCTGCCTCATAGCGCCAGAGACCCGGGTTCAATTCCTGCCTCAGGCGATTGACTGTGTGGAGTGTGCACGTTCTCCCCTTGTCTGTGTGGGCTTCCTCCAGGTGCTCTGGTTTCCTCCCACAGTCCAAAGATGTGCAGGTCAGGTGAATTGGCCATGCTAAATTTCCTGTAGTGTTAGGTGAAGGAGTAAATGTAAGGATAGGTGGCGGGTCAGTGTGAACTTGTTGGGCCGAAGGGCCTGTTTCCACACTGTAAGTAATTTTAAAAATATATTTTCAAAGAGGTGACAAAGTGTGCAGATATGGGTAGTGCAGTAGATTGTAGTTTATATGGATTTCAGCAAAAGTCTTTGACAACTTATCAAATGGAAAGCTGATAAGGAAGATAAAAACACATGGGATCTAGGGTCACTTAAGAAGTTGGATCCAAAATTGTCTTAGTGACAAGACAGGGGTGGTGGTAGAAGGCTGTTTTTGAGAGTGGAGGCCAGTGTCCAGTGGCGTATCACAGGGATCAGTCCTGGGCCGCTCATTGTTCATGATATATACATATAAATATATATATGTGAGCTTTGGAGCTCATAGTAAGTTTTTGGATGACACAAAGATCAGCCTGATGGTTGACAAGTGAGGAAGAAGGTCTAGGTTACATCAGGATATAAACAAACTGGTCAATTAGGATCATTTGTGGCAGGATGTACTTTAGTGTGAGATGATGCACTTTGAAGAGGTTATGAGACAAGGGAATACCCAACAAATGGTATGACACTGGAAAGCTCAGGGAACTGAGGGATCAATCGCTGAAGATGGCAGGATGGGTGATAGGGTAGCTAAGAAGGCATATGAGACACCTGCTTTCAATAAGTTGAAGCATAGATTATAATAACAGGGGTGTTATGTTGGAGCTGTATAGGAATTTGGTTCGACTACAGCTGGAGTACTGGTGTGCAGTACTGATCGCTGTATAACAGGAAGCAAGATTGAGAGATTGCAGAGGAGATTCAACAGAATGTTGCCTGGAATGGGGAATTTTTTTTTATGAAAGAGAGGCTGGATAAACTTGGGTGTTTGCTTTGGAGCAGAGAACGTTGAGGGGCTTGTACAAGGTGAATAGAACATAACTGTTCCCCTTAATCAAAGAGGCAATAACAAGTCAATATTTAAAAGTGAAAGACAGGGAATTTGGAGGGAATTTGAGGAAAATCTTTTTCACCTAGAGGGTGGTGACGTTGGAATGGGGTGTCTGACAGGGTAGTTGAGGTAGGTTAACCTTTGAAAAGTACTTGGATCAGCATTTCAAACATCATAACATTCAAAGCTTTTAACCTAGTGTTGGAAAGTGAGAATAATATAGATTTAATGTGGCTTTGGTGATTCAAAATGATGGGCCAAAGGGCCTCTACTTGTATGATTCTATGAGGCATTTTCGTATGTTCTGTGGCTTTGGATCAATTCTAGTTGGAGATGAAGGTTCTTTCCAATGGAGCTCAACAGCACTAAGAACATCAATGATCTGGTTGAGAAAATAAAGAGGGTTATTGTTCAATTTATTGATGTTTGACTGCATGTTGTTCCCAGGGCTGGAGCAACCAGGAGGAAAATGTTGTTTTCCACAACCAGCAAAAAGAAATCATTACCATAGTGAAGAATATTACAAGTGGCTGAGGTCAGTAGAAGGAGTGTTGACAACAAAATGTAGATTCAGTCCCAATGCAGTGGAACATAGGAATAAAAGAAAACCACACAGCCCATTGAGCCTGCTCTGCCATTCAATAGATCATCATTGATCATTGACAAATGACACTTTCCTGCTTTATCTCCATTTCCCTTGATGTCATTAGACTACAGAAATATTACAATTTCTGCCTTGAACATGTTCAACGATTGAACTTCTGCAGCCCTCTGGGGAAGAGAATTCCAAAGGTTTGTCAGCATTTGAATAAAGCAATTACTCTTCATGTCAGTCTTAAATGGCTCCCACATCCTGCAATTGTGACCCTGGTTTAGACTCCTTATCTAAGGAAAATATCCTCTCTCCTTCTCATCTTTCCAATCATGTTAAAATTTTTATATATTTCGAGTTGATCTCCTCTCATCCTTATAAACTTTTGTGAATATCTGCTCAGTCAAATGAGTCTCTCCTCATGGTTTGCTATCCCCAGTATCAGTCTGATGAAACTCCACTGCACTCCCTCTTTGGCAAGTATATCCTTTCTCAGTTAGGGAGTGATTTTCAGTATTCTCAATGAGCTCTCACCCTGGACCTGTATAACAGCAATAAAACATTCCTACAGGTGAACTCAAATTGTCTTGCAATGAAGGTCATATGCCATTTGCCTCCATTTGCCTAACTCCTTTCATTGACTGGCGTACAAAGGATAACAAAGTCCCTTCACAAATCCGCATTTTCTGAAATATCACCATTTAAATAATAATCCATATCATGATTTCTCACCATTGCATTGATTTGTCACTCTTACTAACAATACCCAAACCACAATCAATAACACTAAACCACCTACAAAAACAGAAATTGCTGCAAAAGCTCAGCAGGTCTGACAGCAACTGTGAAGGGGAATCAGATGTTAACATTTCAGGTCCAGTGATCCTTCCAGCAACTTTTGTTTTTGTTTCTGATTTACAGCATCTGCAGTTCATTTGGTTCATTATACTAAACTACCTCTTTTACAAACAACATTAACCCATCTCTTTTACAAACAACCCCAACCTTCTCCTTTACAAACAATGCTAACCCATCTCCTTTGCTAACAACATTATCCTAACTTCTTTCCCTATTTATGTGCTTCCTAAATTATAACCCTTCAGAAGGCATACAGTGTGTTAGCTTTTATTAGTAGAAGGATTCAGTTTTGGAGCCGTGAGGTCATGCTGCAGCTGCACAAAACTCTGGTACGGCCACACTTGGGGCATTGCATACAGTTCTGGTCACCGCATTATAGGAAGGATGTGGAAGCATTGGAAAGGGTTCAGAGGAGGTTTATGAGGATATTTCCTGGAGGGAAGGTCTTATGAGGAAAGGCTGAGGGACTTAAGGGTGTTTTCGTTAGAGAGAAGAAGGTTGAGAGATGACTTAATTGAGACTTATTAGATGATCAGAGGATTAGATAGGGTGGACAGTGAGAGCCTTTTCCTTCAGATGTGATGGCTAGCACGAGGGGACATAAATTGAGGGGTAATAGATATAGGACTAATGTCAGAGGTAGTTTCTTTACTCAGAGAATAGCAGGGGCATAGAACACCCTACATGCAACTGCAGTAGACTCACCAATGTTAAGGGATTTAAATGGTCATTGGATAAACAGATGGATGAAAATGGAATAGTGTAGGATAGATGGGCTTCAGATTGTTTTCTCAGGTCGGTGCAACATGTCTGAAGGGCCAAAGGGCCTGTACTGCATTGTATTGTTCGATATTCTATGTTCACTTCCTATCCGTGGATACCCTACAATCAACTTTAGGGGAGGTGATTGCCTCATGTATTATCACTGGACAGTTGATCCCAGAGAGCCAGATAATGATCTAGGGACAGGGGTTCGCATCCTGACATGGTGGAATTTGAATTCAATAGCAAAGATCCGGAATTAAGAGTTGAATGAGGACCATGAAACTATTGTCAATTGTGAGAAAAACCTATCTTGTTCACTAGTGTTCCTTTAGGAAGGGAATCTGCCGTCCTTACCTGGTTTGACCTAAAGTTGACACCAGACCCACAGCAATGTGGTTGACTCTTAACTGCCATCTTGGTAATTAGAGATGGACAATAAATGTTGGCTTAGCCAGTGATACGTTCATCCTGTGAATGAATAAAAGAAAAGTCTCTGTGATTAATGGTGTTCCACAAGAATCAGTGCTTGGACTTCTGTTGTTTGTAACATGTAAAATATTTTGGATGATCTGATGGTGGTCTGATTAGTAAATTTGCAGGCTACACAAAATTGGTAGAATTGTGGACTGTGAGTAAGGTTGTCAAAGGATACAGAACGATATAGATCACTTGGAATGTTGGGCAGAGAAATGGCAGATGGAGTTTAATCCAGAAAAGTGTGAGGTGATTCATTTGGGAGGTCAAATGCAAGAGGAAAATATACAGTAAATGGTCTGTAAGCAGTGGTGTTCAGCAGTGATCAGTGTTGGGACCTCAGTTGTTTCTCATAAAAATAAATCATTTGGATGAAAATGTAGGTGTTCTGATTGATAAGTTTGCAGATGACATGAATGTTGTTGGATTTGTGGATAGTGAGAAAAGTTATCAAAGCATACAGCAGGATATAGATCAGTTTTAAAGTTCAGTGGAGAAATGGCAGCTGGAGTTTAAACTGGACAAGTGTGAGATGATGTATTTTGTGAGGTCAAATGCACAAGGAAAATGTAGAGTAAATGACAGAATCCTTAGGAGCATTAGGAACAGGATCTTGGGTGTAAGTCTAGAGCTCCCTGAAGTGGGAACACAACTGGCGAAGGTGGTAAAGAAGGTGCACAGCATGCTTGTCATGATTGGTCTGGGTATTGGGTATAAAAGTTGGAAAATCATACTGCAGCAGTATAAAACACTAGTTAGGTCACATTTGGAGTATTGTGTGCAATTCTGGTCATCACACTATAGGAAAGATGTAGAGGCTTGGAGAGAGTGCAAAAGAGATTTACAAGTAAGTTGTCCGGATCTTTGTATATTAGCTATCAGAAGACAGCGGAAAATCTGATTGTTTTCACTTGAACATCGACTCTGAAGGGCAACTTGTTGAAGAATATAAAATTACGAAAAGCATGGATAGGATGGATTGTCAGTCTTTTCTCCCCCCCGTGGATATGCCAAATATGAGCAGACATAAGCTTAAGGTGAGAGGGGGAAAGTTTAAAGGAGACACGCAAGGCAAGTTTTTTGGCACAAAGGATGGAAAGTCCCTAGAACATACTGGAGTGGTGGTAAAAGAAATATAATTGCAATGTTTAAGAGGCATTTAGACAGGTACATTAACAGGCAGTAAATAAAGTTATATGGACCATGTGTAGGCAGATGGAATTAGATTAGAATGGCAGCATGATCGGCACAGACATTATGAGTGGCAGAGTGGTTAACACTGCTGCCTCACAGAGCCAAAGACATGGATTTGATTCCAGTATGTGTGGAGTTTGCACATTCTTCCCATCTCTGCATAGATTTCCTCCAGGTGCTCCAGGATCCCCCCAGTCCAAAGATATGCAAGTGAGGTGGATTGGCCATGATAAATTGTCCCATAGTATCCAGGGATGTATGGGCTAGGTGAATTAGCCCTGGTCAATGTGGAGTTACGAGAATGACGTGTGCATCTCAGTGGGATGCTGTTTGGGCGGTTGGAGCAGACTTGATGGGCTGAATGGCCTCTTCCTGCATTGTAGGGATTCTGTGTTTGGGTGGAAGGTATTGAACATCCTAAAGGTTTTTGACACAGTGCCGTGTAATATGTGATTGTACAAATTAGAAGTAGAATGTGACATACTAGTGTGAATAGAAGATTGGTTTGCTGACAAAAAGACCAGAATTGGCAATAATATAAAACATAAAACTGTACAGCATACAGAATTGGCCATTTGATCCATGGTGTAGTCCTGAATATGATGACAAATTTAAACTAATCCCTTTTGCCTGTCCTTGGTCCATATCCCTCCATTCGTTGCATATTCATGCATTGATCTAAAAGTCTCTAAAATGCCCCTATCGTATCTGCCTCCACTCTTACCCCAAGCAACACTTTCTAGACTTCTACCACTGTCTGTGCAAGTAACTTACCCCTTGCATCTCCTTTGAATTTTCTCCCTTTCACCTTAAATGCATACCCCTGAGTATTAGACATTTCAACTCTGGGAAAATTATTCTGACCTTCAACTCTACTATGCATGTCATAATCGTATAGACTTCTATCAAGTCTCTCCTCAGCATCCGCTGCTCCACAGAAAACAACCTGAGTTTTTCTAGCCTCTCCTTATACCCTGTAATCCAGCCAGCATCCTGACAAACCTCCTGTGCACTCTCTCCAAAGCCTCCACATCCTTCTTGTAATGTGGCGACCAGAAGTGAGTGTAATACTGAGTGTGGCCTAACCAAAGTCCTATAAAGCTGCAACATGACATCCTGACCCTTGCACTCAATTCCCCAACCAAGTGTATGTATGGCATATTCTTTACCACCTTGTGTGGTCACGTTTAGGGAGCTACGGACTTGAACCCCCCAATCCCTCTTGTACATCAATGCTATTCAGGGTCCTGTCATTAACTGTATATTTTTCCTTACATTTGATCTCCCAAAATATCGCACTTTACCTAGATTAAATTCCATCTGCCATTTCTCCACCCAAGACTGCAAATGATCTATACAATGCTGTACCATTTGACAATCTTCTACACTATTGACAACTCTACTGATCTTTGTATCATCAAAAAATTACTAACCTACCCATCTACGTTTTCATCCAAATCATTTATATAAATCACAAACAGCAGAGGTCCCAGTACGGATCCGTGCAGAACACTGGTTGGAGTCATGCATCTCCAACCAGAAAAACACCCTTCCACCACTCTCCTCTGCCTTCTATGGGCAAGCCAAGTCTGAATCTACGCTGCCAAGTCACTGTGGATTCTATGCATCTTGATCTTCTGGATGAGCCTATTATGAAGGATCTTGTTGAAAGCCTTACTAAAATCCATGTAGACAACATACACTGCTTCAGCCTCATTGATCACCTTTGTCACCTTTCTGAAAAATTCAATCATGTTTGTAAGACATGACTTGCACAAAGCCATGCACACTGTCCCTAATTAGGCCATACATTTCCAAATGCATATAAATCCTATGCCTAAGAATTCTCTGCAACAGCTTCCCAACCACCAATGTGAGACTCACCAGCTTACAGTTTCCTAGATTATTTCTATTTCCCTTCTTGAACAAAGGAACAACATAAGCTACTTGACCTTCCTCCAGTGACCTCTCCTCCAGTGGCTAATGAGAGTACAAATATCTTGGTAGAGGCCCCAGCGAACTCCTCTCTTGCCTCTCTCAATAACCTGGGGTAGATTCCATAGGCCCTGGGGACTTTTCCACCTTAATGCTCTTCAAGAGACCCAACTCCATTTCTTTCTTGATCTTAAAATGCCATGGCATATTAGCATGCTCCACACAAATCTCATTCTCCTGCATGAATATCAATACAAAGTACTCATTTAGGATCTTGTCCATATTCTTTGTACCTAAGCACAAGTTCCCTCCTTGGTTCTTGAGTATGCCCTCCAGCGCACCTCCTACTGGACTGTTCCCACACCCCCCCTTCTGTAAAGACGCTATCCCTTACTTCAAATTCTTCCGCCTATGCCATATCTGCTCCCAGGAGGAACAATTCCACTCCAGGACATCCCGGATGGCCTCCTATTTCAAGGACCACAATTTCCCCTCCCACGTGATCAACAATGCCCTCCAGCACATCTCCTTCACTTTCCGCACTTGCACCCTTGAACCCCACCCCTCCAACCACAACAAGGATAGAATCCCCCCGTCCTCACCTTACACCTCACTAATCTCCAGATACAGCTCATTATACTCTGCCATTTCTATCACCTACATTCAGACCCATCATTAGAGACATATTTCCCTCCCCACCCCTATCAGTATTCCGCAGAGACTATTTCTTTTGCAACTCCCTTGTAAGGTCTATACCATCCCCCCCCCACCCCACCCTCCACACTCAGCAAAACCTTTGCCACCACAAGAGATGTAAAACCTGCGCCCACACCTCTCCCCTCTCTTCCATCCAAGGCCCCAAAGGATCTTTTCACATCCAGCAGAGATTTTTCTGCACATCCAAATACCTTTGATCTTGATGTGTTCTCCTGTACACTGGGGAGACAGGACACCAACTTGCGGAGCGTTTCAGGGAACATCTCTGAGATACATGCACCAAAAAACCCCACCACCCTGTGATCGACAACTTCAACTCCACCTCCCATTCCACCAAGAACATGCAAGTCTTGGGCATTGTCCACTGCCAAATCATAGCCACTTGACAACTGGAGGAAGAATGCCTCATCTTCCACCTTGGGATCTTCCAACCACATAGCATCAATATCCATTTCACCAGCTTCCTCATCTCTCCTCCCTCTACCTCATCCCAGATCCAACTTTCCAACTTGGCAAAGTCCTCTTGAACTGTACTACCAGTTCATCTTCCTCCCCACCCCACCAACTCTACTCTCCCCTCTGACCTATCACCAGCACTACCCCATTTGCATCTAACTATCGCCTTCCCAGCTACCTTCCCCCAGCCCCACTCTCCCATTGATCTCTCAGCCCTCTTCCCCCCATCCCATATTCCTGAAGAAGCGCTTTTGCCCAATTGTCCTGCTCCTCAGATGCTGCCTGACCTGCTGTGTTTTTCCAGTGCCATACTCTTTGACTCTGATCTCCAGCATCTGCAGTCCTCACTTTCTCCTGGTCCTACCTTCTCCCTGGTTATCTTCCTATTTTTAATGTATATATAAAGCGCTTTGAGATTTTCTTTAACTCTATTTGCCAAGGTCATTTCATGACCCTTCTTGCTCTCCTAATTCCATGTTTGAGTTCTTTCCTGCTTTCTTTATATTCCTCACGACAGCTATACTGGATATAAATGGCAGATTGATATGATAAGTAGAGTTCTGCAAAGTTTATTTGAATGTAGTGAGCAAAGGCATGGTCACTAAATTTATAGATGATACCAAGATAACAAATCATGCTGTTGAAAAGAACGTAAGACGTTTGCAGACAGGTAAAAGATGAACTCACAGATGTTTACAGTACAGAAGGAGGCAATTTGTCCCATCATGCCTGCAACAATTAACAATTGCTTCACTAATTCCATTTTCCAGCTCTTGGCCTATAGTCCTGGAGGCTAAGGCAATGTGGGTTAAAATCTAAATACTGCTTAATTATTACAAGAACTCCTGACTCAACCACTCTTTTGACAGTGAGTTCCAGGCTGCCGCCACCCTCTGGGTGAAAATATTTTTCAATTCCCCTCTTAGACATCTGTCTCATTCTTTAAATCTATGTCCCATAATTATTAATCTTTTCACTAATGGAAAAAGTGCTATTTTACACCCATATATAGCTCTGTCGACCTTCATTGCTTCAAGGGGTAAACAACCGCAGAGTATCCAATATATCCTCATAGGTCAGATCCTCAAGCCCAAGCAGCATCCTGGTAAATCTCTTTTGCATATTCTCAATTGCAATCACATCTTTATTATAAAGTGGTGGCCAGAACTGCATGCAGCATTCCAGTTGGGCCTAACCAGTGTTTTATGCAGCACCAGCATAGCTCTTGCATTCTGTGTCTTAGTTAATAAAGGCAAGTATCCTATATGCCCTCTTAAATTGTCCTGTTACTTTCAGGGATCTATGGATATAGACGCCCAGGTCACTTTGATCATCAATACTTTCCAAGGTCCTGCAATTCATGTTAGTCCTTCTCAAGTGCAATTATCTCACACTTTTCCAGATTAAATTCCATTTGCAACTGCTCTACCACCTCAACTATTCATTGATATCCCCTTGCAGTTTACAGCTACCTTCCTCGCTGTTTACCTTCCTACTGATTTTTGTATCTTCAGCAAACTTCTTAAATCTGGCCTCTTACATTTAAGTCCAAATAATTAATATCAGCTACAAGTTAGCAAGGGCCTAGCAACAAGCCCCAATGATATCCAACAGAAACATTCCTCTACTTGACATTTACCACCTACAAAATTGCTTCCTGACTCCCAGCCAGTTGTGCATTAAATATGCCACTGTGCCTTGATTCAATGGTTCTTATTGCCTTGACCAGCAATGAGGGACCTTATCAAAAGCTTTGTTAAAGTTAATGTAGATCACATGAAATGTATTAAACTTATCAGTCCTCCTGGTTACCTCTTCAAAAAAAACATCAGTCTATTTTGTCAAATATGTCCTTCCCTCAACAAATCCATGCTGATCATCTCTGTTTAATTCATGTCTCTCCAAGTGCAGATGTGTTCTGTCCTGTCTCTTGGAATTCTTTCTAATAACGCTCCCATCACTGAGGTTAGAGTGACTTCCCTAGAAACTTCCCCCATTTTTTAATAATGGGACAGCGTTCATAGTCCTTTGGCACCTCACCTGTGACAAGAGAGGGTCTGAAATTATTGCCAGGGCACTTGATATTTCCTCCCTTGCCTCCCTCATCAGCCATCTAATCTGGGTGTGTGGATATATCCACTTTTAAAGCTGCTAAATCTCATATCAGTTGATAAACAGTTTGGGTGAATGGGCAAAAATATGCCACAAAGTTTACAATGTTAGATGTGAAGTTATTCAATTTGACAGAAAGAATGAAAAAGCAGAGTATTACTTGAATGGAAAATGGCTGCAGAATTCCAAAGTGCAGAGGCATCTCTATATTTGAGCATGTAATTTACAAAATGTTAGTGTTTGGGTGCAGTAAGTAATTAAGAAGACTAATAAAATGCTATTCTTTAATGCACAAGGAATTGAACATATAAAAGTAAGGATGTTACTTTTTAAAAAGGATGTTGGGTACAACCATATCTCAAACATTGTTCAATTTCGGTCTCCTTATTTAAAGAAGGACTTAAATGCATTAGAGGCAGTTCAAAGCGTGTTACTTAGATTGATGCCTCGACTGAGTAGGTTGTCTTATGAACAGACATTAAATACCGTTCGGTTTGCTTTCACTGACATTAAGAAGAGTGGTGACTGGATTGAAGTGTATAAGGTCCTGAATGTTCTTGACAAGCTGCAAGTGAAATAATGCTTTCAAATGGGGGTGAGTCCAGAGTGAGGGAGTACTGTTTAAAAGTTAGGTGTTGCCCTTTCAGGGCAGAAATAAACAGAATATTTTTCTCTCAGCAGGTTTTGAAACGTTGGAACTCTCTGTTGTCACAAAAGACAGAGCTGAAAAATGTGTTGCTGGAAAAGCGCAGCAGGTCAGGCAGCATCCAAGGAGCAGGACAATCGACGTTTCGGGCATAAGCCACTCCTGAAGAAGCTGCTGTGCTTTTCCAGCAACACATTTTTCAGCTCTGATCTCCAGCATCTGCAGTCGTCACTTTCTCCTCCCTGTCACAAAAGACAGCGGAGGTGGGGTCATTGAATATTTTATGGTTGAAGTCGATAGATTTTTTAGATTAGATTAGATTACTTACAGTGTGGAAACAGGCCCTTCAGCCCAACAAGTCCACACCGCCCCGCCGAAGTGCAACCCACCCATACCCCTACATCTACATCTACCCCTTACCTAACACTACGGGCAATTTAGCATGGCCAATTCACCTGACCTGCACATCTTTGGACTGTGGGAGGAAACCCACGCAGACACGGGGAGAATGTGCAAACTCCACACAGAGAGTCGCCTGAGGCTGGAATTGAACCCGGGTCTCTGGCGCTGTGAGGCAGCAGTGCTAACCACTGTGCCACCGTGCCGCCCACAATTTGTTGGGCAAAGGAATCAAAGGTTATTGTGAATAACTCAGTATATGGAATTTGAAACACAAACAGATAATCAGCAATGACCTTATCGAATGGAATAGCAGGCTAATGGGGTTGCAGGCTTACTTGTTCTCTATGGGATTGTACTTTCCCTGAGCCTGGCTGGAAAACCACTCAGTGGGAAGGACAGCATCTGAAACTGGCATGCAGATGATAGCCTAGTGAGCAAGGGATTACTAAAGTAAAGGCCATGCATGAGGTAATCAAAGCTGTCTACATTTTCAATCTGTGAAAATAATATTATTGTTGAATGGGCAAAATTTATTAACTGTATCAAATGTCAATGGCAACGTATTGGTACTTTTATCAATGATCTAAACAGAGCTACATAAATCTGTGGGTATAGCAGCTTAAAAGTAGAAATAAACAGGAAAAGAGTTGTCAGAATCTTTGATGAAGTTTTGTGTAAGGCATTTGAGGAATGACTTAACAATAACAAAGACAATTCAACCCATCAGCTAAGTTAAGGTCAGGAGGTAAGATTCATGGTGACAGGGCAAATCATATTCTGAAAACATCTGACTCAACTGAGAATGTTAAGCTTAAAAGCAATGAGGTAGCTGTGCAAAAATGGGGAAGGCAAGAAGAGCCTCAGCTAACTGTTAACAGCTTGGCAAAAGAAAACACAGGTGTGAAAATTGTGTTGACAAAGAGGACAATACATTTTTTACAAGAAGGAAAACATTTTTCTATGCTGTACATCTCTATGACTCTATTTCCATTTTGTGCAAAGCAACAAGTTCAATCACAGTGACTCAGTGGTTAGCACTGCTGCCTTACAATACCAGGAACCCAGGTTCAATTAGCTAAAAACAATGACTGCAGATGCTGGAAACCAGAGTCTAGATTAGAGTGGTGCTGGAAAAGCACTGCAGTTCAGGCAGCATCCGAGAAGCAGTAAAATCAAAGTTTCGGGCAAAAGCCCTTCATCAGGAATCCAGGAATCCCTGTATTCCTGATGAAGGGCTTTTGCCCGAAACGTTGATTTTACTGCTCCTCGGATGCTGCCTGAACTGCTGTGCTTTTCCAACACCACTCTAATCTAGACCCAGTTTCAATTCCAGCCTGGGCGACTGTCTGTGTGGAGTTTGCACATTCTCCTTGCACCTGTGTGGGTTTCCTCTCACAATCCAAAGATGTGCAGTTTAGGTGAATTGACCATGCTAGATTGCCTATAGTGTTCATGGATGTGTAGGTTAGGTGCATTAGTCAGGAGTAAATATAGGATAAAGGTAGGGGAATGGGTCTGCGTTGGTTACTCTTTGGAGGATCAGTGTGGACTTGTTGGATCAAAGGGTCTGTTTCCACACTGTAGGGATTCTACACAAAAAAAAGTCAAAAGAGAAGACTCTAAAAGCTGGTGAAATCTATGAAATAGAAGATATCAATGATATACAGATATTTTTCTTTGTTGGGATCAAAGAATTAACTGGAAGCTACTACAGAGCTGAAATGTTAGCACAAGAAAACAAACCTTATTTTGAATTAGACAACAGAATTCTCTTTCAGCCACCATGTGAAACTAAATGGGTCAGGATGCATCACAACTGAGGTCACTGGACCTTTGGGTATTTAGTTTATGTTTAAGCCTCTTGTCTAATTCTCATACTAAATCTATATCTATTTGAAGAGTAACAAATATTTCAGTTTCGGGATGGCATGTCACAAGAGGTGAGTGAATGTACTTCCTGTGATATGTGTGAAATCATAGTTCTACCACATGCCCCAGACAAACACATCTGTAGAAAGTTTCTGCAACTAGTTTCAGATAAGCAATTGCTGGAGCCATACGAGCAACTCATCTGTACAGGAGAGAAGGAAGAAGAATGAAAGGGCAATATTAGGGAGGACTGCAAAATCAAGGGACCTTTCAGGTGTTTTTGTGGATGAAATCAGAGTCTAGGATGCCTCCCTTGTAATCAGGATATCATAGTGCGGCGGTCAGACCACCTTCTGTGGTGGTGGGATCAGTCAAATCATGATATGAGATGCAGTCCTAGTATATCCAAGGAACAAGGAACTTCATGAGTAAGCTATGAAAGTTTGCATTTAATATTGAGTACAAGTCCTGCTTCCTGTAGGTATTGCAGAACATCTCACGTAATGCTGTATCTGAGTAGATCTTAGATCAGGACATCAGGCTACTCTGGAAAATTTCTGGTGGCGATATGACACCAAAGGGTAATCTGTCAAAACAAATTCTCCCAAACGATATAATGAAGATTGAGTAACTTGAAAACTTGAGTTGACCACAGACACTACTTGTAGCTTTGTGAAGCTTGAGCTGTTTCCTAATTTTGCTCTGCCAAACGCCTATCTACATAGACAATAAAGGACGAACTTAGAGCTCTTTTAATAAAAATATAATCCCTACAGTGTGGAAACAGGCCCTTTAGCCCAACAAGTCCATGCTAACCCTCTGAAGAGTAACCCATCTGGACCCATTCCCCTACTCTATATTGCACCTAATTGACTAATGCACCTAACCTACACATCCATGAACACTATAGGCAATTGAGCAAGGTCAATCCACCTAATCTACACACCTTTGGATTGTGGGAGGAAACCCATGCAGACGCAGTGCGAATGTGCAAACTCTACACAGACAGTCGGCTGAGGCTGGAATCGAACTTGGGTCCCTGGCACTGTGAGGCAGTAGTGCAAACAACTGAGCCACCATGCCACCCCAGAGTTCATGGGAGAAAGCAAGCACTGCAGATGCTGGAGCTCAGAGTTAAAGAGTGTGGTGCTGGAAAAGCACGGCCGGTTAGGCAGCATCTGAGGAGCAGGGGAGTTGATGTTTTGAGCATGAAAACTGGAGAACCAAGGAGTTTTCAGCTCCTTGGAACATGACTTTAACTCTAGAGGTTCAGAATTCTGGCAATTCAAGTTGGAAGGTTCTTATCCAATTTCATTATAATTAGTGAATAATTTTCAGCTTTTATGACCAGATAAACAATTTTCTAGGAAGAAGCAGTCTTTTGGAGGAAATAAGGGCATGTTGACATCACCTGATACTGGTTCACTATACCCAGACACATTCAATAATCTTTGCTACAGATGTATCTTCCATAGGGCTGGAGCTGTCATCTTTCAGATACACATGAATAAAATACATAGAGCAATTAAGTTTACATTCTTTTTGCTGAAATTGAAGAGATATGGGCGGATGTAGCAGCTACTAGATCATCTTAAAAAGTTTGCAGAAGTTCTTGGTCTCCATGTCAGGATAGACCCCAAACCTTAGTAACACTCTTAGATTCTAAGGAGTTAGCAAAACTGCTTCCTAGTAGCATAGTATCTTCCATAAGTGGTAATTCTATTGACGAGGGATGTACTTAATGCATCACATATGTATCTTTCTAATGTTTTTCTGAGCAGATATCTACAGTCTGGAGCAAGCATTCCAAGCTAACTTGAAGAATCATAGAAACAGACCCTTTGCCCCAGATGTTTATGCCAATAAATAAACAACTATATTAATCCCATTCAACTGCTTTTGATCCATTGCCTACTGTGCTCTGGCATTTTATATACTCATCCAGATGCTGCTTTAAATGTTGAGTATCTGTTTTCTCTGCTTTCAGACAGTATGCTCCATATTTTAATATTTTCTGGGTGTAAAAATTCTCAGATCTCCTCTAAACCATTTGCTCCTCACCTTAAAAACTTATGTCATCTGATCTTTGACATGTCTGCCAATGAGAAAAAGTTCTCATGATCTACGCTGCTCAGACCGCATGGTGACTCTAGCTAGCATTGCAGCCTCAGTACCAGGGATCTGGGTTCAATTCCTGCCTTAGATAACTGAAATTCTTCCTGTAGACAATACATCTGCATGTTCTCTCCGTGTCTGTTTCTTTCAGGTGCTCCAGTTGCCTCCCACAGTCCAAAGATGTGCAGGTTAGGTGGATTGGCTATGCTGAATTGTCCATACTGTCCAGGTATGTACAGGCTAGGTCGATTAGCCATGGTAAATGCAGGGTTACTGGGATAAGACAGGAGACTGGGTGGGGTGCTCAAGGGTCAGTGCAGATTCAACAGGCATTCTACACGGTAGAATGTACATAGGCTTTACCTCAATTTTGCATACTTCAATCAAATTACTCCTATTTTCCCCACCCTGATTCCTCTACTCCAGGAATTCAAATGTAGCCTATGCAGTCTCTCCCGAGTAAGGCTTTTTATCCCAGGCAGCATCCTGGTGAATTACATCTGCACCTAATCCAGTGCAATCACATTCTACTATGAATATAGCAACCAGAACTGCATATTATTCCACCTGTGGATTAACTAATGTTTATAAAGTTGTAACAAGACTATATTCTATATTCTATGTCCTGGCTAATGCATCCCATACACCTTTTTTATCACTCTATCTACCTGTGCTGATGCCTTCTGGGATCTGTGGATTTGCATACCAAGGTCCCTTTGTTCCTTGCTCCCGAGGGAGCTACCTTTTGTTAGAAATCCTTCTCTTCTTACGAGACCTTCCAAAACACATCACCTTGCACTAAAGGGATTAAATTCCATCTGTCATTGCCCAGCCTAATTTACCAGCTGATCAATCCCCACCAATTTTTATGTCATGATTTGGAGGTGCCAGTGTTAGACTGGGGTGGAAAAAGTTAAAAGTCACACAACATCAGGTTATAGTCCAACAGGTTGTTCTGGAAGCACCAGATTTCAAAGCACTGCTTCTTCATCAGGTGCTTCCAAGTAAACCCCCTGTTGGTATATAACTTGGTGTTGTGTGGCTTTTAAATGTTTATGTCATCTGCAAATTTGTTAATTATACCTCTATTCAAATCCAAATAACAAACAGCAAGAGCCCCAGCTCCAAATGCTGTGGTACACTGATGGTCACAGGCTCCAATTACAAAAGCAACCCTCCACTACCACAATTGCAAGTCAATTTGGATGAAGTTTGCCAATTTGCCTTTGAACCTATGGGTCTTAATCTTTTTGCCGAGCCTTCCATATGGGACCTTATTAAAGGCCTTACTGAAGTCCTTGTAAATGACAAACTTCATGACCCTTGCCAAGATATTTAAACATTGTCTAAAAGCTCAAATAAATTAGTCAGACAGGATCTCCTTCTAACAAATCCATGCTGGCCAGCCCTGATCAATCCCTGCCTTTCCAAGTATTGATTAATCCTGTCCTTCAGAATATTTTCAGATTTTCCCACCACTGTTAGACTAATTGGTCTGTTAATTACCTGCTGCCCCTTCAATAATGAAACCACATTAACTATCCCCAGTCATCTGACACTTCACCTGTGGCCAGCAAGATGCTTAATATCTCCGCCAGGACCCCAACAATCTCCTCACTTTTCTCCTATCATAGCATGTGATAAATCGCATCAGGCCTTGGGAATTAATACACCTGTATGCCAGTTAAAATGTCTAATCCCACCTCCTTGTTGATCATAAATGTTCTAGAACCTGAACAGCTCTCTATAAATCCAGATGAGACATATTCACTTAAGATGCATTTTGGAAGATCCAATTCAAGAGTGAACTATGCAGTAAATGGAAAAATCCTGGGGAACATTCGTACACAGAGAGATCTGGGTGTTCAGGACCCCTGTACCCTGAAGGTGGCAACTTAGGTTGATAGGGTGGTCAAGAAGGCATACGGCATGCTTTCCTTCATTGGTATTGAGTACAAGAGTTGGCAGGTCAGGTTACAATTGCATAGCACATTGCTTTGGCCACATTTGCATACAGTTCTGGTCACATTTCCAAAAAGATGTGGATGTTTCAGAGAGGCGCAGAGGAGATTCATCAGGGTGTTGCCTGGTATGGAGGGCGCTAGCTATGATGATAGTTTGAGTAGATTAGGATTATTTTCTTTAGAAAGATGGAGATTGCGGGGGACCTGTTTGAGGTCTACAAAATCATTGGAGGGAGAGACAGGACGGATAGCAAGAAACATTTACCTAGAGTGGAGGACTCAATTACTAGGGGTCAGTAGTTTAAGGTGAGAGGGAAAAGTTTAAGAGAGATATGCATGGAAAGTTCTTTAGGTACATAGCTACTTGAAACTGGAGTCACAGTTAGATAGGATAGTGAAGAAGGTGTTTGGTATGCTTTTCTTTATTGGTCAGAGTACTGAGTACAAGAGTTGAAAGGTCATGTTGCAGCTGTACAGGACATTAGTTAGGCCACTGTTGGAATATTGCATGCAATTCTGGTCTCTCTCCTTTCAGAAAGATGTTGTGAAACTTGAAAGGGTTCAGGAAAGATTTACAAGGATGTTGCCAGAGTTGGAGGATTTGAGCTATAGGCAGAGGTTGAATAGGCTAAGGCTATTTTCCCTGGAGGCTGAGGGGTGACCTTATAGAGGTTTATAAAATCATGAGGGGCATGGATAGGATAAACAGACAAAGGCTCTTCCCTTGGGTGGGGGAGTCCAGAACTAGAGGGCATAGGTTTAGGGTGAGAGGGGAAAGAAAAAAAAGAGACTTAGGGGGCAACTTTTTCACAGAGGGTGGTGCGTGTATGGAATGAGCTGCCAGAGGAAGTGGTGGAGGCTGGTACAATTGCAACATTTAAAAGGCATCTGGATGGGTATATGAATAGGAAGGCTTTGGAGGGCTATGGGCCGGGTGCTGGCAGGTGGGACTAGATTGGATTGGCATGAACGAGTTGGACCGAAGGGTCTGTTTCCGTTATTTAACAAATAACCTCATCAGATAAATAAAAAGTACTTTATAAAAACATCTGTTCAGGTCACGATTGATCAACTTTAAAATGTAAATTAAATTTAAGGAAGAAACAACATTATGCATCAGACTAAGTATTCTAAACTACAGGGAAGTGTATTAAATCCAAAGAAGAGTAAGTTACGTAATTATACAAATGGTTTTGTAATGAAAAGCTTTTGATAGCATTTGACTTATAACTGAAATTTATGAGTGGGATATTTTAACCAATCACCTGTCCACATTCTATTACTTCTCTGAAATTTGCCTACATATCTTTACTTCTATTTCTCTCAGACTGTTAGGCAGCCGATCATACACCTGCAGCAATTTGATTTGCTTCCTTTTGCTTTTTTAAGCTTGTCCTTCCAAATAAACCTGTTGGACTATAACCTGGTGTTGTGTGATTTTTAACTTTATCCACCCCAATCCAACACCGGCATCTCCATATCACTTCTTTTTTAAGATCTACCCATGTGACTTCATTTAAGGAGCCTATGATATCCCTCCTTGACTGCTATAATTGATTCCATGATCCCCCAAACCACCAACTCTTTTACCTCCTTCCCTGTATCCTGGAATATTGAATTGTCAGTCCTGCTCTTTCTCTTCTGCCCGCTCCCCCCAACCATAATAGACATCATACCCTATATTTTAATTTCCGCCTTCAACTCAACTGCCTTGTTTGTAAGACTGCCACCATTAAAATAAATACCATCCAACCTTGCCAAACTCTCTTGTGCCTCAATTTGCTGACAAATGTCAATGCCTCCCTTATTCACTTGTTGTCACTTCTAATTTTGGTAATATATTTTCCCCTACTGAATATTATAGACCTGACCCCCCACTGCCAAGTTAGGTTAAATCTTCACCAAGAGCACGAGCAAACCTTCCCAAAATCATATTTGTCCCTTCCTGTTCAGGTGCAACCCATCCACCTTCTGCAGACCCCAACACATCCAAATACTGGTCCCAATGTCTCAGAAATCTAAAGCTGTCCATCCATGCACTCATCTCGATAACTTATTTCTATACTCATGCATGTGTCACCCTGGAAGTAATCCAGAAATTACTATGTTTTTGGATCCTGTTCTTCCATCTACTTTCTGATTCCCTGAGTTGTATAACCATGACCTCTTTCTTTTTCCTATCTTTGATGTTAGTACTAATATGTACTACAATCTGTTTACCCTCCCAACCCAACCTTTTTAAGAATGTCCTGCAACTGTTCAGTGACATCCCTAACACTGGCACCAGGGAGGCAACATACCATCATGGAGTCTTTTGTGACTGCAGAAATACTTTCTGTTCCCCTTTACAATTAAATCCCCATGACTGTAGCCCTGCCATTATATTCCCTCCCCATCTTGTGCAACAGATCCACACATGGGGGCGGTACTGTGGCTCAGTGGTTAGCACCACTGCCTCACAGCATCAGGGACTGAGGTTCAATTCCAGCCTCAGGTGAATCTCTGCGTGGAGTTTGCACATTCTCCATGTGTCAGTATGGGTTTCCTCCAGATGCTCCAATTTCCTCCCACAATCCAAAGATGTGCAGGTTAGGTGAATTGACCATGCTAGATTGCCCACAGTGTTCAGGATGTGTAGGTTATATGCATTAGCCAGGGGTAAATGTTTAGTAATGGGGAATTGGTTTGGGTGGGATACTCTTCAGAGGTTCGGTGTGAACTTGTTGAGCCAAAGGACCTGTTTGCACTCTATAGGGATTCCATGATTCTATGAAGTTGGCTGCTACTGATTTCACATGTACAGTCAATCTCCCTCAATGGAATCCAAAATTGCATATATGCTGGAAAGGAGATTAGCCACAAGGGATTCCTGCTTTATCAGCCACCCTCTATTCTGCTTGATGGTCACAAGTACCCTTTCTGCCTGTTCAATCTACACCTGTAACATGACCATCTCACTGCTATCCAGGAGGGGAACAGATAGGGTAAATAGACAAATTTTCCCTGGCCTGGGGGAGTCCAGAACTAAAGAGCATAGGCTTGAGGTGTGAGGGGAAAGATTTAAAAGGAACCTAAGGGGTAACTTTTTCATGCAGAAGGTGGTGAGTGTATGGAATGAGCTCCCAGAGGAAGTGGTACAGTTGCAACATTTAAAAGGCTTCTGGATGGGTATATGAATAGGAAGCGTTTAGAGGGATATGGGCCAAGTGCTGACAATTAGTTCTAGATTAATTTTGGATATCTGGTTGGCATCGATGAGTTGAACCAAACAGTCTGTTTCTGTATGTACATCTCTATGACTCAATGACTTGCTCAGCATCACAGATGCTCAATAGTGAATTCACCTCCAGCCACCAGTTGGAGCTGGACACATTTTATACACGTATTCATCAGGAACAACTGAAACCTCCACTATCTGCCACACAGTGCAGGAGAAGCATATCACAGCAAGCTCTGTTGCTATGACATCTAGTTCATTTCTTAATGATTATGTAAGAAGTTAGGCTCACTGTTAGGGTTTGTGGAATTGGGGGAGCAGCTGGAGGATCAGAAGCAAGGACTGGGAAAGCTTTGAATTCTACATATCTCAATTTCTTTATAATCATCTATAAATAAGCCTGTCCACACCACTTACCAATCATGGATGCCTCTTTTTAGTCCCACTAGCTAAGATAATTAAAACTCAGGTGATTAAAGGCCCTTAATGGACCACCGAAGGGTTTCAAATAGCAGTGAAGCACAAGTCTGAGCTTAATTCCGATGGAGGCAGATAGGCAGTGTCACCATCACCCAGATCACTTCGGTTGCCTTCCCACTGAGTCTCCATCTCCAGGACCGGGAGACTCTGACTTACATTTGAGCACTTCATTGGTTGTAATGTGTCATCTTGATTGTGAAACATGTTCTGTAAATGCAATTTTTGTTTCTTTTTTTTTCATTCAATCTACCAAGCTTGAGATGCATTACTAAAGTTAATCAAACCCTAAATTATCAGGGCAGAATGGGATCTCTCTGGAACAGTGTACTCTTTTTATCCTATAGTGTACAGGTACTCCATCCTCAGAATTTGGAGAATGATCTAAATCAAAATCCAAGAGCAAATGGAAGTACCACCCAATTATATTTCTAATAGTTGAGCAAGATGGCCATAATTTCAGCTCTCAAACCTTTTTAACTGCAACATAATACAATGAAACATATATTGAAATAATACAATGAATTGCAGACGAAGTTCAAGAAGGGTCAGTGAACTCTAAACATTAACTCCTTTTTCTCTGCACAGATGCTGCCAGACCTACTGAGTTTCTCCTGCAATTTGTTTTTGTTTCAGAATAAAGATCTTTCCATTTGTCCTTTACTATAATCATGGCCATATCTGGTATATATATGCTACATTGCAAGAGTAACCATGAATGGATAAGGGATCTTCAAACAAGTGCGTACATGTTATAAAGTGCATGCAAAATAAAAGGTGATCTTGAACACACCACCATTTGAAAATGTTTTGTTTTTCTTTTGAAAACCTTTGCACTACCCTTATTGGTTCTCTTGTAATGAATACTGAAGAAAAGACAAAAATTCTCAGAGTGGACATTGTCATTAAAATTGTAAAATGGTGCAAAATGGAAGGGTCAACAGGGAGTGCAGATCAATTAGCACTTCATTTTGTCTTACAGACATAACAGAGGCAATGTGCTTTGCTCTTGCTGTGAACCTTGCAGATAACAGGATAGAAACTAAAAGATGATGACAGATCAACATTGTTTGTCAACCCCAGCAAAGTGCAGGAGCAGTGGTGTAACACACCTGCCTCCCTTCTTGTTTTACACAGAATATGTGGAGATCTGGTAGTTTTCATTTTCACTGTCAGTCAGTTCTACCTGTCAGTGTCCTGGTCACACTACTGAAACATAGTTTATTAAAATTTAATCAATTCATAATTAAGGAGTCCAAAATACTAATGAATTATGACTGGATGTTGGAATGGAACATTTAAGGCAGCATCTTCTCTTATTTCATTTATGGCTAAAATATCCAAGTAAAGTACATAAAGGAAGGTGTGTTTTGCTCCATTACACAATATGTAATCTTTCCCTCTATGCTGAGCTTAGAGAACCTGAGATACAACAAAAAGTACATTTCCCCTATGTGGTACTATAGCCCAATTAACCTACAAATGCAAGCTGAATTTGGATTGAGGTGACAGTGACATATTTAGATACACAGATTAAAATAGTCAGTAGTGGGGAAATTCACCGGAGTTCGAACACTGGGAACTGGAGCGCGTGGGTGGGGGAAGAGGGGATGCTGGGTGCTGCTCATGACATTATCGCTAGACTATTAATCCAGAAATTCTGCTTATGTTCTGGGAACCCAGGTTCAAATCCTGCTATGGCAGATGGTGGAATTTAAAAATCAAACTACAAATCTACTGAAGACCATGAGATTGTTAGAAAAACCCAGCTGGCTCGCTTCAGGGAAGGAAATCTGCCATCCTCATCTGATCTGGCCTTATAGGTGATTCCAGACCTACAGCAGTCTGGTTGACTCTCAACTGCCTTCTGAAATGGCCTAGCAAACCACTTAATTGAATCAGTTGCTTTGTAGTCTCAAAGAAATGAAGCTGGATGGACCACCTGGCAATGACCTAGGCACTGGAAAAGACAATGGCAGAAACAACCCTGGTGACCCTGCAAGTACTCCTTTCATGTGGAAGTTAGTGTCAAAATTGGGAGAGTGTCTCACAGACTAGTCCTGACATAGTTATACTCACAGAATCATACCTTACAGATAATGTCTCAGGCACCACCCCCACCACTCATGGACATGTCCTATTCCACTGGCAGGACAGACCCAACAGAGGTGGCAGCACAGTGATATACAGATGGGAGGGTATTGCCGTTGGAAATCTTAACATTGACTCCAGTTCCTATGAAGTCTCATGGCTTCAGGTTAAACACGGACAAAGAAACCTCCTGCTGATTACCACATGCTGTCTTCCCTCACCTGATGAGTCACTACATCTCCATGTTGAACAACACTTGGAGGAAGCATTGAGGGTGGAAGGGCACAAAATGTACTATTGGTGGGGGATTTTCATGTCCACCATTGGCAGCAGCACTACTTGTTAAGTCCAAAAGGGCAGAGCTGCTACACTGGGTATGTGGGCAGGTGGTAAGGGAACCAACAAAAGGGAAGAACATGTCAAACCTCACCAATGTGCCGGCTGCAGATGCATCTGTCCATGGCAGTATTGGTAAGAGTGACCATCGCACAGTCGTTATGGAGACACAGTCCTTCCCTTTACATGGAGAAAACCTTCCATCGTGCTGTGTGATACTATCACTGTGCTAAATGGGGCAGACTTCAAACCGATCTAGCAACTCAAGACTGGGCACCCCTGAGGCACAGTGGGCAATCAACAGCAGGTGGATTGTACTCCAGCACAATCGGCAACCTCTTGGCCTGGAATATCCTCTAACTCAACTAATGCGGTGACACAATAGCTCAGCAGTTAGCACAAGTGCCTCAACACCAGAGACCCGGGTTCAATTCTGGCCTTGGGCGACTGTGTGGAGTTTACATGCTCTCCCATGTCTGCATGGGTTTCTGCCAGGCATTCGGGTTTCCTCTTAAAGTCTCAAACATATGCAGGTTAGGCAGACTGCCCCATTGTGTCCAATGATGAACACACTAGGTGGGTTAGCCATGGTAAGTGCAGGGTTACTAGGAAAGGATGGGATACTCTTCGGACAGTTGGTGCAGACTGGTTGGGCTGAATGGCTTCTTTCCATACTGCAGGGATTATAAATTATCCTCAAGCCAGGGTGCAACCCTGGTCCCATGGAGAGTGCAGGAAGACATGCCAGGAGCAGTACAAGGTATACCTGAAAATGAAGTTTCAACTTGGTGAAACTGTTAAACAGGTATGTTTGCATGCCAAACAGCATAAGCAACAAGTGATAGACACAGCTACGTGATCCCATAATCAATGGATCAAATCTAAGCTCTGCAACCATGCCACATTCAATCATGAATGATGGTGAACAATTCAACAACTCACTGGAGGAGGAGGCTCCATAAGTCTCCCCATCCTCAATGATGGAAGGACCCAATAAATAAGTGCAAAAGATAAGGCTGAAGCATTCACAGCAATCTTCAACCAGAAGTGGCTAGTGGATGATCCATCTCAGCCTCCCCCATCATAAATACCAGTCTTTAGCCAATTTGGTTCACTCCGCGTGATATCAAACAATGGTTAGAAGCTCTGGATATTGCAAAGGCCCTGACAAATTACCAGCAATAGTACTGAAGACTTGTGCTCCAGAACTTACCATTCCCCTAGCCAAGCTGTTAGAGTATAGTCACAACACTGGCATTTACCTGACAATGTGGAAAATTTGTCCAGGTATGTCCTTTACACAAAAACCAGGACAAATCCAATCTGGACAAATCTTGTCCCATCAGTCTACTTTTAATCATCAGTAAAGTGATGGAAGATGTCCTCAACAATGCCATCAAACAGCACCTGCTCAGCAACAGCCTACTCAGCTTGAGTTCTGCTAGAACCACTCAGCTCCTGACCTCTTTACAACCTTGCTTCAAACAGAGCTGAGGTGAAAGTGACAGCCCTTGAGTTAAAGGCCACATTTGACTGCACCTGGCATAAAGGAGCCCTGGCAAAACTAGAATGAATGGTATCCAGGCAAACTCTCCATTGGTTAGAGTCATACCTGGCAACCACGAAGATGATTGTTGGGGTCAGTCATCTTAGCTCCAGTACATCTCTGCAGGAGTTCCTCAGGGTAATATCCTAAGCCCAACCATCTTCAGCTGCTTCATTAATGACCCGTCCTCCATCATAAGGTGAGAGGTAGGGATGTTGGCTGATGATTACACCATATTCAGCACCAGTTGCAACTCGTCAGACACTCGTCAGTTGAGCTGAGGCATGATCTCCCCAATGCAGTTACAACAAAGGCTTGATACTTCAGTCTTATCATAGCTGATAACATTGATCACATTATCAACTGGTGCGATTTGATAGCTCTCAAGTGAGACCCTGCACTCACTTTTCATGCACTAAATGCATAATCACTGACCAATCCCAACAGGTTTCATTTTGATGACATTCCAATGATCAGTTTAGCTATCTCACGTACAATTTACTGCTATCATTGGTTTTAACAGTTTGTGTTGTGAGGTTTCCCAGGGGTCAGCTGATTGCTCTGTTGTACCAGATAGACCAGCTCCCTACTACAGTCTTGAGGAATAAGTCTGTTCACTTTATTTCTCAATTCCTTGTTAACATTCAGGTGAACTGTCTCACCACCTCACCCTCCATCACAACTTGCCCAGCTAAGGGAAGCTAACTTCCCACAGATGTAAAGATTGAGCTTGGGTCATTTTGGTTTGTCAATTTGGGTAGCGCTTTGCACCTAAATTAAAATGCAAAAAACAAAACAACAAATTTGTACAGAACATCTGACAAGCCATAAAATGGCAATGACCAGGTAATACGTTATCGTCCTGTTGTTTGAATGATAAATCATCTGCTCTACTTTGAATATTGTCATGTGATCTTTTATATTTAACTGACTGTGTAGACAGGCTGTAGATTAACATTGCATCTGAAGAAGAGCACATCTGAAAGTGCAGCATTTCCTCAGTATTGTAATGAGGTGTTGGTCTATACTTTTAGAGTTTGAGTTATTGGAATGAGAATTGAATTCACAACTTTTTGATCCAAGGAAGATAGTAGTACCATTGAGCACAATCTTTCATGAGCATCTATTACTAACAGATCAATTCATTATCACTCAGAATCACAGATTTATTAAAGCTCAGAAGGAAGCCATTCACCATATTGAGCCTGCAGTGGCTCTTCAAAACAGCATCATTACCCAGTGCCAACCGCTGCTTTTTCCTGATACCCTTGCACACAATTCCTATGCAAAGAATAATTGAAGGTGCTCTTGATTACCTTAATTGATACTTGCTTTCACCACATTTACATGGAGTGCTTTCCACATTCTTACTACTCACTGAGTGAAAGAAGGTTTTTCTCACATCACCCTAGCTTTGTTTGCACATCACTTTAAATCTATCCCCTCTCGATCTTATTTCTTTTCTGAGTGAGAACAGCTCCTACCTAATGTATGAAGTCCACGCACAATATTGAAAACTTCCAAACCTCCTCTCAGCCTTCTTTTCTCCAGGGAGAACACTCCAAACTTCTTCAATCTATCTTTATAAATGAATTTCTCATTCTTGGAATCATTCCAGTAAATCACGTCAACATGCTTTCCAATGTATTTGCATTTTTCCTTCCTGAGCCATCACAACTGCACCAGCTGAAATCTAACAAGTGTCTTGTATGAGTTCAACCTCTTTGCTCTTATACTCTGTCTTATTAATAAAACCAAGGATACTGTATGGTAAATGACTCAAACCAAAAATTTCTTTACCCCAAAAAAACTCAAATGAGACAATGAGAGAAAATTCCAGAAAGACAAAACTGAAGCAAATAATCTAAACCTTTACACTCTTCATTACTTCTATCAGCTTTTATCCTATCTTAGTTGGGCAAACTGGCTAAATTTTTATTTGCACTATTTTGATATTCTGGATTAAAAAGGTTGTCTGTAATGTCATTTCTGAGATTTCTCAGTGGCTAGCACTGCTGCCTCAGGGTCCCAGATTCGATTCTAGCCTTGGGTGACTGTCTCCGTGGAGTTTGCACATTCTCCCAGTGTCTGCATGGGTTTCCTCTGGGTGCTCTGGTTTCCTCCCACAATCCAAAGATGTGAACGTTAGGTAAATTGGCCATGCTAAATTAACCATAGTTGTTAGGTCAATTAGTTAGATGGAAATGGGTCTGGGTGGGTTACTCTTCGGAGGGTCGGTGTGGACTGGTTAGGCTGAAGGGCCTGTTTCCACACTGTAGGGAATCTGATCTAATCTAATCTAAAATTTATATTCAGCAATAATTGCTGAAGAATCAAGAGTTGAACTCTATTATGGTTCACCTATTGTTTACGTGCTGTCAAGTGACTTTGAAGAAGAAAATGTCTAGGGAGATATGTGGTAGAGATACATTTTGTTAGGTGGTTGAAGCAAAATCTTCAACCTGGAAAAGCCAGTTTCTGACTCTTCTGGAAAATAGCAGAAAACTCTAAAACAGTATCAGGTGCAAAGATCTTTCCTGGGGGGAATATTGTGGGAATCAGAAAAAGTCAAATATTTGGACTCTTGGCTACACCAGGATGTTTTCCCATTTGTCTCTTGATTAAACCCCATATCAACATTGCAGAGCTTTGACAAAGGGTCAGTTAGACTCGAAACGTCAGCTCTTTTCTCTTCTTACAGATGCTGCCAGACCTGCTGAGATTTTCCAGCATTTTCTCTTTTGGTTTTAGATTCCAGCATCCGCAGTAATTTGCTTTTTTTTCTGCAGAGCTGTGTTGTCTTGTCTCATTGTATATGAATACTCATGCTTTAGATTAAACTGATATAGTTTAACTCTGATTGCCATTTGCTCAAAGAACAAACATCAGGAATCTGAAAATGGTAGAGGAGATGACTGAATGCCTTGGGTCTGTCTTCGTGGCAGGGACATTAACAGCCATACAAAAATAATTAAGGGACGAAAGAGGGGGATAAAATAAACAATAATTACAATCAATATACGGGAAGAAATGGGGCTAATTTCTCTTGTTCCTTTCTGCCAAAAGACAGTACAAAGGGAGATGAAAAACAGTTTTAAAGGTCAGGTACATTGGAATGATAAGACTTGGACAGCACGGTTTCTCAGTGGTTAACACTGCTGCCTCACAGTGGCAGGAACCCAGGTTTGATCCTAGCCTCGGGCGACTATCTGTGTGGAGTTTGCACATTCTCCCCATGTCTGCATGGGCTTCCTCCAGGTGCTCTGGTTTCCTCCCACAATCCAAAGAGTGGATTTGAGCTATAGGGAAAGGCTGAAGGGGTGACCATATAGAGGTTCACAAAATTAAGAGGGGCATGGATAGGGTAAATAGGCAAGTCTTTTCCCTGGGGTGGGTGAGTTCAGAACTAGGGGGCATAGGTTTAGGGTGAGAAGGGAAAGATATGAAAGAGACCTAAGGGGCAACTTTTTTTCACAGAGGGTGGTATGTGTATGGAATGAGCTGCCAGAGGAAGTGGTGGAGGCTGGTACAATTGGAACATTTAAGAGGCTTTTGGATGGGTATATGAATAGGAAGGATTTGGAGGGATATGGGCCAGGTGCTGGCAGGTTGGGATACCTAGTCGGCATGGACAGGTTGGACCGAAGGGTCTGTTTCCATGCTGTACATCTCTGTAACTCTATGACTCTATGTGCAGATTAGGTGAATTGGCCATGCTAAATTGCCCATAGTGTTCAGAGATGTGTAGGTTAGGTGCATTAGTCAGGGGTAAAATATAGAATAATTGGGCAGGGGAATGGGTCGGGGAGGGATTACTCTTCAGAGGGTCAGTGTGGACTTGTTAGGCTGAAGGACCTGCTTCCACACTGTAGGGATTCTATGTATACTATGATATGGTCAGTATTTTCCATAGGAACACCAGTGAGGAACACAGAAGTATTGGACATCTTTTTTAATTTTGATTTATGAAAAATGTTCAGATTCCTTGAGATTCCAAAGAAACATAGTGAATGGATGTCTAAATAAATCATTTGATTTCAACACTTTGGAGCTTCGAGTCACAAGAGAACAACTATGGTCCACAGTGTTACAACAATGAGGATTTATATGATTATTACGTTTTCATACAAATCATAGAATTCCCTACAGTATGGAAGCAGGCCATTCAATCTATCAGGTTTACACCGACTCTCCAAAGAGCATCCCACCCAGATCCAGACCCATCCCCCTACCCTATCCCTAGATTAGAGTGGTGCTGGAAAAGCACAGCAGTTCAGGCAGCATCCGAGGTGCCGGAAAATCAGCATTTCAGGCAAAAGCCTTTCATCAGGAATAGATGCAGAGTGCCTGCAGGGTGGAGAACCTTTATCTCTCCACCCTGCAGGCACTCTGCCTGTATTCCTGATCAAGGGCTTTTGCCCGAAACGTCGATTTTCCTGCTCCTCGAATGCTGCCTGAACTGCTGTGCTTTTCTAGTACTACTCTAATCTAGAATCTGGTTTCCAGCATCTGCAGCAATTGTTTTTCCCTACCCAATCCCTGCATTTCCCATGACTAATCCACCTAGCCTACATCACCCTGGACACAATAGGCAATGTAACATGGCCAATCCACCTAACCTGCACATTTTTGGACTGTGGGAAGAGAGCGGAGCACCTAGTGCGGAAACCCACACAGAAATTGGGAGAATGTGCAAACTCAATGTAGACAGTCACCATGACTGGAATCGAACCCGGGTCTCTGGTGCTGTGGGGTAGCAGTGGTAACCACTAAGCCACTGTGCTACTCCATAGTTTTGGGACGGTATCTTTTCTATTATTAACCAGAAATTCAAATTTATTTCTAAACGTTATCGGTTTCTATGCAGATTGTAACAACCTGCAAAATGAAGGCTAAATACATTTGGAAAATCAAGTAAAGCATAGCTTTGTGATATAAAGTGACCATGTACTTGATCATCTACAGCCAAGAATCAATAATTAGAAAATATTAACGTTAATGGTTGATTCTGAATGAGAAAATGTTGATTAGACACCCCACCTATTATATGCATAATTGGTCCAGATAATACATATTCTACAGCCTAACAACCATAGAAATGGAGGACACTTTGTAAAGAGAAAATACCTTAGCTAAAATTCTTTCCTAATTGTGAATATTTAGGTTAGTTAATCAATTCCAAATGCCACGTATCCTGAGACAGAAAATTAAACTTCATATTATACAAATGGCAGATTTGTCTTATGTGGCTAAATTTATTTGTGGGAAAGAATAGCTAAAAGAGTCCATGCAGTTATAATGTTAATGAGTGGAATTACTGAGAAGCAAGAAGAGTCTTTTTAGTTCAAGTTTCAAAATGCACAGACAATAACAGCTCTAGTGGTGATTCTCCTGTTAGTAGCAACAGGTGTAAAAACCTGGAGAAACAGTGATAGACAGGAACAGGGCTGAGCACAATCGGGTCTCAACCTCTGACCACAAAGGGTCATAGGCTCAGTAAAGTTACACTGAAGTATCTGCTGAGTTTACTCAATTCTGACTACGTGAATGATTTAGAAAGGCACCAGGTGACCTGTGTCCCTGCCAGGTAAATGATTTCAAAGTCAGCTCAAAAGGTATTTTCAACAATATAGCACATCATAAATCAAAATTTTCAAACACATATCCATAGGTTATTGTAGCAGTAATACCAAACATTGGTAAGAAGTACTGATTAGTCATGTAACCAGAACCATATTAAAGTAAATGCAAATTTTTGAAAATAAGTTGATGTGTAATAAAGGGTGATTAAAGGGTAGACGCGACTGAACTAAAAGCTTGCAGAAATATATTTGTGTGGAAGACCTAAAATGTGGTGAATAATAGAACAGAGATCAGCATGGACTAAGGTTACAGAATACAAATTTTAGAACAGCCTGGTAACTTTAAACATGCATTTCATTTCTTCTATAAAACAAAACTCACTATCAAGCCTTGTGCTCATAAACTGTTTGCCCCTCTCTCTTTGTAATAGTGTGTTTGCAACAGCTTTTTAAAAAAAATATGCAATAAAAGGGAAAAACGTGCAATAACTAGTAGATTCATGACCAGAAGCAGCCTTACTTTGGAAAAAAAAGTATCTTATTGCATAAGCTTAGCAATCTACAAAGCTAAAAGGAAGAGTACAACATTACAAAAAAAAAATCCTGACCAAACATGAATTGGTTTACTGTATGGGTGGAAGCTATAGGATCTGAGGAGCATGGGTTTTCTTGAGATGTGTGGCAGAATCAGATGAGAAGATCAACAGGGACTATCTCAATTTGAGATCATCTTGCATCAGAACTGTATATGCTTCTCATAAGTGACTTGGTAAGATTCTTGCTAATCATCAGAATATTTTGTTTAGTGTTCAGTGTTTAACTCACTGCCATATCTGCTCCACATATGCCCACCTTGAATAAGTTCTGTTTCACAGACATAGCCACAGCTTTGTTTATAAATCCAGACAGGCTGGGTATTTATCCAGCTGTGGAAAATGGTTTATTGTTTATTTAACGTTCTTACAAAGGCGATCTGACCAATCAGGTTTCAAAATGAGTGCGACTGGTGCTGCCCATTCTGTGAATTGAATTGGTTTGATGATTATTTCACTTTCCAGCCTCTGGTTTATGCTTCTACTTTTCTCCATAGGTTAATTAGTCTTGACTCCTCTGATAGTCCCTAGATCATTTTGGAAGATCTCTGGATTTTTAATTAGGATGTCACACAGGCAACTATTTTTTATCTTAAAATATTGAGCCAATCTAGATGAATCTCTCACAATCAATTATACTCCTTTAAACTTGGGCCAAGCCTTTTACTGCAATCAATGGTGTTATGAAGGTACAGAAGTGTACTGTACATAAAGAGAGTTAAAAGCCAGCAAAAAATACCTGACAGCACCAAGTGTTCTCAATAACGTAACAATGTAACACTTGGTTGAAAGCTAGATTGCCTGGAAACGAGAAAACAGATTTGAATTAGGCCAATCAGTTTAAATTTTACTCAAAAAAATCTCTAATCCAGTTTGAATTGAATATATTGACAATCTTAAAAGCCAATGACACAATCCGATGCTTTTGGGGTATAAGACCAGGGAAAAATGAACAGCTGGGAGGAGAACTGCCAAGCCACCAGCATGTAAAGACTGCCCAAAACATAGCTCTCTTAAAGGTATTTTTATCGATCAGTAACCTGTGAAGCAGAATCCTCAAGAAGAAGAAAAGACAGGAATACAGAGATGAACTGAAAGCTGTCTGGTTTTGAGATAAGAAGTTTTATTTTGTAAATCTTAATTGGGATTTTTATCAGACCAGTATTGTAGAAGGGAAAGGTAAAATATAGGTTAGAGGAAGGCATTGTAAATCATTGTCAGTTAATTATTCTCTGTTATACTTTAACAAGTAAAGTTGTTAATTTTTACTTTAAATAGTTCTTGATCTCTTGAACTTTCACAGATTACTACACGGGATAAATCTTTTCTGTGTCTCTGGTTTAAATTAAGCAGGAGGGTTTATCCCATGTCATAACAATGGTAACTGAACCAACTGTAAGCAGATCATGGAAAGATGTAAAAACAACAGAGTTGTTGCAGTGAGTGATTTTAAATTCTCCAATACTGACTACTACTCCCCTGGTGCTAGGGGCTTAGATAGGGCAGGATTTGTCTGATGCATTCCCAAGGGTCTCTTGAAATAATATGTAGATAGTCCAATGAGGAAAGGGGCCATACTAGATCTTGTATCAGGCAATGAACGTAGCCAGATTATCAAAGTTTCAGTGAGGGAGCATTTCAGAAAAAGTGATCATAATTTCGTAAGTTTTAAAGTTGTGGCGCATAAGACTAAGGCTGGTCCTTGGGTGAAAGTGTGGAATTGGGAGAAGGCTAGTTACAACAATATTAGGCAGGAAACATAGAAATTTGATTGGGGACAGCTATTTGAGGGTAAATTCACATCTGATATGGGAATCTTTTAAAGGTCACTTGATCGGAGTACAGGAGCAGCACATTCACAATGTTGAAAGTTTAGTTAAAAGAAAGCATACATACTATTTAGGAAACTGATATCAGATAAGTCCCTTGAGGAATATAAATAGAGCAGAAAGGAGCTTACAAAAGGCATGAGGAGGGCAAAGAGGTGCCGTGAAATATTCTTGGAAGGTGGATTAAGGAAAATCCCATAGCAGTTTATATATTTATTAGAAACAAAAGAGTAACCAGGGAAAGTCTAGTTCACTCAAGGACAAAAGAGAAATGTTGAGCCAGAGGAAGTGGGTGAGGTCCTCAATGAGTACTTCTCATCAGTATTCATCAAGGAGGAGAACATGGCTGATTGTAGGCTCAGAGAGGAGATGTTGATTCTCTGGGACATGTCAATACTAAGAAGAAAGTGCTGATGGGTGTCTTGAAAAACATGAGAAGGGTTTATAAAATCATGCAGAGTATAGATAACATCCTCAGTGCTTGGGAGCCTCCTGTGAAGCGTTTCTGTGCTGTTTCCTCCGGCATTTATAGTGGCCTGTCTCTGCCGCTTCCAGTTGTCAGTTCCAGCTGCCAATGTAGCGTTCAAAGTCCCATGCAAGGACTGCACAAAACACTACATAGGACAAACAGGAAGACAGCTAACGATCCGTATCCAGGAACACCAACTAGCCACGAAACGACACGACCAGCTATCCTTAGTAGCCACACACACAGATGACAAGCAACATGAATTCGACTGGAACAACACTACCATTATAGGGCAAGCCAAACAGAGAACAGCCATGGAATTCCTAGAGGCATGGCACTCATCCACAGACTCTATCAACAAACACATCGACCTGGACCCAATATACCGGCCACTACAGCGGACAGCGAGAACTGACAACCGGAAGCGGCAGAGATAGGCCACTATAAATGCCGGAGGAAAGAGCACAGAAGCGCTTCACAGGAGGTTCCCAAGCACTGAGGATGTCACCTAGACAGGGGACGAAACGTTTGCAAGACAAATTCCCAGTTCGGCGAACAGAACCACAACAACGAGCACCCAAGCTACAAATCTTCTCCCAAACGTTGAAGTGTATAGATAAGTTGAATGACAGGTGTCTTTTCCTGAGGATGGGGAACTTCAATACTCGGAGCATTTCTTTAAGGTGAGAGGAGAACAATTTGAAAAGGATATGAGGGACAATTTTATTTTTAAACAGAGAGAGTGGCTTGTGTGTGGAATGAACTTCCAGGAAAGTGGTGGACACAGGTACAGTTACAACATTTAAGACATTTAGATAAGTACATGAAGGAGCAGTACTCTGAAAGCTAGTGCTTCCAAATAAACCTGTTGGACTATAATCTGGTGTTGTGTGAATTTTAGCAATGAATAGGAAATGTTTGGAAGGTTATGTGCCAAGCACAAGCAGGTGAACTAGTTTAGATTATGGGCAACATGGACTGGTTGGTCATAAGGATCTGTTTCTGTGCTGCACGACTCTGTGAGACTATAAGGAGATATGAGAAAGATCTGGTTGTAAAAGTAGGGAAAATCCCAAGATATTCCATAAAGTATATTAAAAGGAAGAGGATAATTTGGGAAAAAGTAGGGCCCACTATGAACTGAGAGGGTCATCTATGGGTGGAGCCAGAGGACACTGGTAGAGTGTTGAACCAATCCTCACATCTGCTTTCACCCAAGAGAATGAGGATAAACGTATAGAACCCTGGGGTGAGACTGTGACGTGTTTGAGGAAATTGACATAAGGAAGGATAAGGTATTAGACATGTTGGCAGACTTAAAAGTGGACAAATCTCCAGGTCTGGATGAATTGTGTCTCAGGGAATTACAGGGGAACTAACCAAATTTTTAATTCCTCTCTGTCCACAGGAATGGTATCATGGGACAGGAAGACAGATGATGTGGTTCCAATATTTCAAGAAGAGTTATAGAGAGAAGCCAGAGAACTACAGACCAGTGAGACTCACATCAGTGGAAGAGAAACTATGAGATAAAACTCTGAAGGAGAGTATCTATCTTCACTTGGAGAGGTAAGGCTTGATCAGGGATAGTAAGAGG
Organism: Chiloscyllium punctatum; assembly: GCF_047496795.1. Lineage (NCBI taxonomy): Eukaryota > Metazoa > Chordata > Chondrichthyes > Orectolobiformes > Hemiscylliidae > Chiloscyllium > Chiloscyllium punctatum. Next base: position 40,407,976 of record NC_092779.1, read on the forward strand.
GAGGTCTTGCCAAACAAATTTGAGTGAACTTTTGAGGATGTGATCAGGTGTTTCGATGAGGGTTGTACAGTTTATATGGATCTCCTGAAGAGTTATACCTGAAATGTTGACTTCTCCACCACTTGATATTAGGAGATTTTAAATTGATAGGAGATTTTAATTTTCTCAACATTGACTGGGATTAGTGTTAGAGGTCTGGATGGAGCAGAATTTGTAAAGAGCATTCAGGAGGGTTTTCTAGAGCAGTACGTAAGTAGTCAAACTCAGGAAGGGGGCATACTGAACCTGGTGTTGAGAAGTGAACCCAGCCCCAGGTGGTTAAGTTTCAGTGGGGGATTACTTTGGGAACAGTGATCACAATTCCATAAGTTTTAGAATACTCATGGACGAAGGTGAGAGTGGTCCTAAAGGAAGAGTGCTAAATTGGGGGAAGGCCAAGTATAACAAGATTCGGCAGGAGCTGGAGAATGCAGATTGGGAGCAGCCGTTTGAAGGGAAATCCACATTCAATATGTGGGAGGCTTTCAAAGAGAGTTTGATTAGAGTTCAGGAGAGATATATTTCTGTGAAAATAAGGACAGAAATGGCAAGATTAGGGAACCATGGATGACAGGTGAAATTGTGATTCTTGAGTAAAGAGGGAAAAAGATGCGTACATAAGGTCTAGGTGACTGAAGACAGATGAAGCTTTGGAAGAATATAGGAAACTTAGGACCAATCTGAAATGAGGAATTAAGAGGGCTAAAAGGGGTAATGAGATAACCTTAGGGAGCAGGTTTAAGGAAAATCGCAAAGCTTTTTATGCATATGTAAGGAGCAAGAGGGTAATTAAGGAAAGGGTTGGCTCACTCAAGGACAAAGGAAGAAAGATATGTGTGGAGTCAGAGAAAATGGGTGAGATTCTTAATGAGTACTTTGCATTGGTATTAACCAAGGAGAGGGACATGACTGGCATTGAGGTTAGGGATAGATCTTTGATTACTGTAGGTCAGGTCGACATAGGAAGGGAGGAAGTGTTAGGTATTCTAAAAGGCATTAAGATGGACAAGACCCCAGCTCTGGATGGGATCTATCCTAGGTTACTGAGGGAAGTAAGAGAAGAAATAGCTGGGGCTTTAACAGATATATTTGCAGCATCCTTGAAAACTGGGGAGGTCCCAGAGGACTGGAGAATAGCCAATGTTGTTCCCTTGTTTAAGAAGGGTAGCAGGGATAATCCAGGTAATTATAGACCTGTGAGCCTGACGTCAGTGATAGGGAGGTGGGTACTGCAGATGCTGGAGATTAGAGTCAAGATTAGAGTAGCACTGGAAAAGCACAGCAGATCAGGCAGCATCCGAGGAGCAGGAAAATCAATACCCTGGGCAAAAGCCCTTTGTCAGTGGTCGGGAAGCTACTGGAGAAAATACTGAGGGATAGGATATATACCCATTTGGAAGAAAATGGGCTTATCAGTGATAGGCGGATGGTTTTGTGCAAGCAAGGTCATGTCTTATAAACCTAACAGAATTTTTTGAAGTGGTGACAAAGTTGATTGATGAGGGAAGGGATGTAGATGTCATATACATGGACATGGTGTTTGATAAGGTTCTCTATAGTAGGCTGATGAAGAAGGTGAATTCGCATGAGATCCAGGGTGGACTAGCTAGATGGTTGGGTAACAGGAAATAGAGAGTAATAGTGAAAGCGAGCTTCTCCAAATGGATACCTATGACCAGTGGTGTTCCACAGGGATCTGTGCTGGGACCACTGTTGTTTGTGATATACATAAATAATCTGCAGGAAGGTATAGGTGATCTGATTAGCAACTTTGCAGATGACACTAAGAAGGGGAAGTAGCAGATAGTGAAAGGGACTGTCAGAGAATGCAGCAGAATGCAGATAAATTGGAGAGTTGGGCAGAGAAATGGCAGATGGAGTTCAATCTGGGCAAATGTGAGGTGATGCATTTTGGAAGATCCAATTCAAGAGCGAACCAGACAGTAAATGGAAAATTGATGTACCGAGAGATGTGGGTGTTCAGGTGCATTGTAGCTTGAAGGTGGCAACACAAGTCTGTAGAGTCATCAAGAAGGAATACGACATGCTTTCTTTCATCAGACGGGGTATTGAGTACAAGAGTTGGTGAGTCATGTTATAGTTGTATAAGACTTTGGTTCAGCCACATTTGGAATAATGTATACAGTTCTGCTCACCACGTTACCAAAAAGATGTGGATGCTTTGGAGATGGTGCAGAGGAGGTTCACCAGGATGTTGCCTTGTATGGAGGGTGCGAGCTATGAGGAGAGGTTGAGTAGATTAGGATTATTTTCATTGGAAAGAAGGAGGTTTGGGGGAAGACCTGATTGAGGTCTACAAAATCATGAGCGGTGTAAACAGGGTCGATAGCAAGAAATTTTTACCAGAGTGAAGGACTCAATGACTAGTGGTCACAAGTTCAAAGTGAGAGGGGAAAAGTTTAGGGGAGATAAACGTGGCAAGTTCTTCATGCAGAGGGTGGTGGGTGCCTGGAATGCGTTGCAGTGGAAGTGGTAGGGACGGGAACAATAGCATCATTTAAGATATCTAGACAGATACATGAATGGGCAGGGAGCAAAGGGATACAGATCCTTAGAAAATAGAGGATCTGGATCGGCACAGGCTTGGAGGGTTGAAGGGTCTTTGATGCTGCCTGACTTGTTGTGTTTTTCCAGCCCCGGCTTGTCTACTTATATGGATTTCAGCAAAACCTTTGACAAGTCCCACAAAGGAGACTTATCAAAAATGCAAATACACATTAGATACAGGGTAAATTGATTAAATGAATTCAAAATTGGCTCAATTGTAGGAGACGGAGGGTGATGCCAGAAGGTTGCTTTAGTGACTTAAAGCCAGTACCCAGTGGCGTACCACGGGGATCTGTGCTGGATCCCCAATTATTTGTCATTTATAAAAATGACAGATGGTTGTATGGGGATTAGATTAGTAAGTTTGCAGATGACACAAAGATTGTTTGGGTAGTTAACAGTGAAGTTGAGTGTCTTGGGCTACAAGAAGATGAAAAAGGGATGGTTGAATGGGCAGGTAGATGGCAGATGGAATTTAATCCTGAAAAGTGTGGGGTGATACACTTTAGAAGGAGTAATTTGACACTTGGAAGCTCTGTGGAACAAAGGGACCTTGGAGTGTTTATCCACAGATCTCTGAAGACAGAAGGGCATGGTGGTAGGGTGGTGAAAAAGGCATATGGGAGGCAGGCTTTTATCAATCTGAACATAGATTACCAGTTTCAGTAAGTAACAGGGAAGGCAACAGAATGTTGACCTATATTTCAAAGTTATACAAGGCACTAGTGAGACACCAGCTTTTTGAGCCCCACATCAAAGAACAGGGGAATCAGTTTAGCTCAGTTGGCTGGATTATTGGTTTGCAGAGCAGTGTGATGCCAACAGTGTGGGTTCAATTCCCATCACCGGTTTGAGGTTACCATGAAGGATTCTCCTTCTCAACCTCTTCCCTTGCCTGAGTTTGATGGCCCTCAGGTTAAATCACCACCAGCTGCTTCTCTCTAATGAGAGAGCAGCCCCAATGGCCTGGTAAGACTATGGTGACACAACAATCTAAGAACAGATGTATTGGCACGGGAGGCTCTCCAGAGAAGGTCCATGATGCTGATCTTGGTTATGCAAGGACTGTCTTATGAGGAGAGGCTGAGTATGTTGGGCTTGTAATCATTGGAGTTTAGAAGAATGAGAGGAGACAACATTGATACAAGATTTTTAAGGGATTTGATACAGTAGATGCAGAAAGGATGTTTCTGATTGTGGGAGAGGATAGGAAAAGAGGGCGTAATCTTATCATAATGGGCTGTCAATTTAAGACAGAAAGGAGGAGGAGTTTCTTCTCCCAAAGAATCTTTACAACATTCTTGATGAAGAGCTTATGTTCAAAACGTCGACTCTCCTGCTCCTCGGATGCTGCCTGACTGGATGTGCTTTTCCAGCACCATACATTTTGACTCTGATCTCCAGCATCTGCATTCCTCACTTTCTCCTCAGTACAGACTGTGTGGTTCAAGGTATATTCCAGGTTGAAATAGACAACTTTGTTTAAAATTAGTAAGGGAATCAAAGGCTATAGGGAAAAGGCAAAAATGGGCAGTTGATGATTAACAGATCAGCCATGATCTCATTCAATGGCGGAACAGACTCAAGGGGCTGAATGGCCTACCTCTGTTCTTACATCTGAAGGATCGTATGGTGTGTGATCATTCCTTGCACCACAAATACACAGATTTGAGCTGCCTGCAGCCATTCATTGACCCTAAAATCCTCCCAGATTATGAGGGACCCATAACCCTGACTTATCATGGCTTAGTGGGCGGCACGGTGGCACAGTGGTTAGCACTGCTGCCCCACAGCGCTAGAGACCCGGGTTCAATTCCCGCCTCAGGTGACTGACTGTGTGGAGTTTGCACATTCTCCCCGTGTCTGCGTGGGTTTCCTCCGGGTGCTCCGGTTTCCTCCCACAGTCCAAAGATGTGCAGGTCAGGTGAATTGGCCATGCTAAATTGCCTGTAGTGTTAGGTAAGGGGTAGATGTAGGGGTATGGGTGGGTTGCGCTTCGGCGGGGCGGTGCGGACTTGTTGGGCCGAAGGGCCTGTTTCCACACTGTAAGTAATCTAATCAAAAAAAAAACCCCAACAGACTTTGCAGATAGTTCCAATTGCCTCTTGCCTACTATCCACACTACTGTTCAGACTGAATTTTCACAAGGACCCCTACTGGCTAAATTCAGAAATATTTAGCTTGACTCCCAGGACAGTTGTCCAATCCCTGGATAGCAATGATGCAGATCCCCTGAATTTCGGTTGGAAGGTCCACCTGACTGATTGTGGAATAGCATTTCCCACCCTCCACTGTACCAGCCTCTAGACTCACTGTGGCAGGAGCAACTGACCAATGGGAGTCCACCATCACCTCGTTATGCATGCCTCCCTTTTTCCTTTCATACATCACTATGCTCTTCAAGCACATGCATGGGTTTGCTGCATGCAGTATGACAAACACAGATTAATGCAACACTGTGCAGCCACTGTTTTTACATTGATGTTTCTCTCCTTCCTACAGCCACAACCTCCTGCTTTGCCTTCTGTGCTAAAGTGCCACCTGGGAAACAAAAGCTACTTCCACTGCCCTGCCTACTGTAATACCACCAGAGAAATAAATGCTGCTGCCTCACTGTGCATATTAAAGTACCACCTGAAAAGATAACACTGGTGCTGTCATGATGGGGGAGTCAGGATGTGAGTTACTCTCTATCATATTCCTAGCTTCTGATCTACTCTTGTAGCCACTGTGTTTATGTGTCGAGTGCAGTTGAATTTGTGATCAGTGGTAACCCCAAGGATATTGAATGTGGAAGGTTCAGTCATTGTAGCATCATTGAGTGTCAAAGGGTGGTGGTTGGATTGTCTTTTATTGGAGATGGTCACTGACTAGCATTTCTGTGGCATGAATGTTGTTCAATGGCAAGTTATAATTCAATAGCACTGTCATTGTCCAGTTACGTAAATTTCTGGGCCAAGGATAGATTATCCCTTCGTTAACTTGAATACACCTACTGCAGTTTTAGCAAAAGTGAACAAAAGGAGATTTGAGAAGTTACTGGCAGAGTCAGTGAATGCTATGTATGACTCAGACTGGAGACAGCAAACCAAAGATCCCAGGTACACATTTGGACTATGCAGTTGAGGTCCTGAAAGATCTTGAATAGACAGAAATTAATTTATATCTAAGGAGGCAGGACTAAATTGTTTAAGTTTAATTTGAGATACTTTTACCACACACTCAGTCACTGCATTCCAGGTCCTAATCGTTTGCCTCAAAAAAATGTTTTTTCTCATGTTTTCTTTGGTTCTTTTTGGCTATTGAAGATATCTTTGAAATAAACATCAGTTAAATATACCAACACAAAATTTACATGAAATAAAACAAATGGAATGAAGAAACCTGAGCATGCCAGTTTATATGTGGGAAAAATATGTACAATTGCATTCTAATCTCCAGACATCATTGATGCATCTGCCATGAGCTTGTTTGCTTGATTTAAAGAAACTGATACTAGATATCAAAGCTACCAGCATTCACAACCATTTCTTCAAGGTTTGGCTATCATCCTATTGTGCAAAAGTGCCTACGTGCAGAATGTTAGTGGCACTTGTGTGTAAATTTGCAACCCATTAGATCAACATTTGATGAAGAAGTTTCAACAAGTCTGTCAGCAAGGTTGTTATGAAACAACAACTGAGATGAAACAATGCTCCTTGTCAGATTCTTTTTCATTCACTCATGGTATGTGGGCTTTGCTGGCTGGCCAGTATTTATTGCCTGTCTTTGGTTGCTCGAGAAGATGGTGGAGAACTACCTGATTGAACCACAGCAGTCAACGTCCTGTGGATTGACCCACAATGTCCTTAGGAAAGGACTACCAGGATTCTGACCCAACGACACAGAAATATATTGTTGTTTATTCAAAGTCAAGATGATGAGTGGCTTGGGGAGACTTTGCAGTTGTGTTCCCATGTATCTGCTGTCCTTGCCCTAGATGGAAGTGGTGGTGGGTTTGGTGATCTTTGGTGAATTTCTGCAGTGCAAATTATAGATATTACACACTCCTGCTACTGAGTGTCAGAGGGGGAGAGTGTGGATAGTAATGGATGTGCTGCCAAATAAGCAGGCTGCTTTGTCCTGGGTGGTTTCTAGGTTCTTGAGTGCTGTTGGAGCTGCACCCATGCAGACAAGTGGGAAGTATTCATCATACTCCTGAACTATTCCTTGCAGATGATGGACAGGTTTCAGCGAGTCAGGATGTGAATTATTCACCATAGTATTCCTAGTTTCTGACCTAGTCTTGTAGCCACTGTGTTTATGTGTCGAGTGCAGTTGAGTTTGTGATCTGTGGTAACCCCAAGGAGATTGATAGTGGAAGATTCAGTCATGGTGGCATCATTAAATGTCAAGGGGTGGTCGTTAAATTGTCTTTTATTGGAGATAGTCACTGGCTGGCCTTTCTGTTGCATGAATGTTATTCAATAGCAGGTTATAGTCCAATAGGTTTATTTAAAAGAATAAGCTTTTGAAACACTACTCCTTCATTAGGTAGCTAATAAGGCAGGATCATAGAACACAGAAGGATCAAAGTGTCATACAACTGATGTGATGTGTTGAACAAACCTAGATTGCTGTTAAGTCTGTAATCAGTTAGAATGGGGATGTAGATTTTGATTGATTAATATGTAAATCGCAGAACTTATTTCAAGTCCCAATCCCGAGACAACTTAAGATTTTATCTGTATATTAAAAAAAGTTGACATCTCAGCTCAGCCAACGCATTAACAGTGTGAGGTTAGAGTCTGTCTGTATTCCAAACTCTATTTCCAAAGTAAGAATTTATAAAATGCCACATTGCAGATTTGTATTTGCACTACATTTTATACTTTTCAAAAAGCACACAATCTGTACGCAGTCAGTCAATGCAAACTTACCCCATAGATTTATATGTGTGTGAGTGCAAGGGAGAGAGAGACTGGTGTGTGTGAGGGACAGGGAGTTTGTGTGTGTGTGTGTGTTTGTGACATGGAGGTGTGCGTGTGCGTGTGTGTGAGTGCATGTGTGTGGGGGGCAACAGGGAGTGTGCGTGTGTGCGGGACAGGGAGTGTGTGTGTGCGCGTGTGTGAGTGCCCGTGTGTGTGTGTGTGTGTGTGTGTGTGAGTGCACGTGTGTGTGTTTGCATGCTTGATAGAATGTGTACACAAGTGTGATGGAGTAAATGCCTGTGAGAGGATGTGCGAGTGCACATGTGTGTGTGTGCATGTGTGTGAGGGAGGGTTTGTGTGTGTATGTGTGCTTGTGTGTGTGTTAATTTGTGTGTATGTGCGAGAGAGTATGAGTATGAGGGAGGGTTTGTTTGTATGTGTATGTGTGCTTGTGTGAGAGAGAGTGTGTAGTGTAATGGGGTCACCTGTAGTGTGATATGAACCCAAGATCCTGACTGAGGCCATCCTCATTGGTACCAAACTTGGCTATCAGGCTCTGCTCGGCAACTCTGCATTGTTGCATATCTCAAAGTCAGCCTTGGAGGATGGTCACCTGAAGATCCGAGGCTGAATATTCTTGGTCTCTGAAGTGTTCCCTCACTGAGAGGGAACATCCCTGTCTGGCGACTGTTGCGTGGTGCTCATTCATCTCAACATTGTCATCAAACCAGCAGATAAAGGAGGAGCCATCGTAATTCAGAATAGAGTGGACTACTGCAAGCAAATGTACCAACAACTGAACAACCAGGAACACTACAATTAACTAATGGCTTATCCGACCAAAGAACACACCCATGATCGAAACAGATTGATCAAGACTTTTGATCCAGTCCTTCAGATTAACCTATGCACTCTCAACCTGTGCACGTTTCACATAGAAAACGCCTACTGCCTTCCGAAGATACAGAAAGCCAACACACCTGGACATCCCATCATTTCAGGCAACAGGACCCTGTGTAAGAACGTCTCTGGCTATGCTGAGGGCATCTTGAAACCTATTGTACAGGGAACCCCAGCTTCTGTTGCAACACTACAAATTTCCAACAAAAAACACCCATGGACCAATTCAAGCAGGAACATTCCTCATCACAATGGATGTTTTGGCACTCTACACCAGCATCCCCCATGATAAAAGCATCATTGCAACAGCCTCTGTACTCAATACCAACAACTGCCAATCTCCAGGCACCATCCTACAACTCATACGATTTACCCTTGAACATAATATCTTCACCTTTGACAACCAGTTCTTCATCCAGACACATGGAACAGCCATGGGGACCAAATTTGCACCCTGATATGCCAACATTTTCATGTACAAGTTCAAACAATACTTCTTTGCTGCACAGGACCTCCAACCAACACTATACACATTGACAACATTTTCTTCCTCTTGCCTCATGGCAAAGAGTCACTGAAACAATTACACAGTGATATCAACAACTTTCATCCCACCATCAGACTCACCATGGACTACTTTTTAGTCTTATTCTTGGACACACACATCTTCATCAAGGGCATACATCTCAGGACCTCACTTTACCACAAGCCCACAGATAACCTCGTGATGCTGCACTTCTCTAGCTTCCACCCTAAACATATTAATACAGCCATCCCCAATAGACAATAGACAATAGAAATAGGTGCAGGAGTAGGCCATTCTGCCCTTCGTGCCTGCACCACCATTCAATATGATCATGGCTGATCAACCTTAATCAGTATCCTGTTTCTGCCTTATCTCCATAACCCTTGATTCCATTATCCTTGAGAGCCCTATCCAATTCTTTCTTAAATGAATCCAGAGACTGGGCCTCCACTGCCCTCTGTGGCAGAGCATTCCACACAGCCACCACTCTCTGGGTGAAGAAGTTTCTCCTCATCTCTGTCCTAAATGGTCTACCCCGTATTTTTAAGCTGTGTCCTCTGGTTCGGCACTCACCCATCAGCGGAAACATGTTTCCTGCCTCCAGAGTGTCCAATCCTTTAATAATCTTATATGTCTCAATCATATCCACTCTCAGTCTTCTAAGCTCAAGGGTATACAAGCCCAGTCGCTCCAGTCTTTCAGTGTAAGGTAATCCTGCCATTCCAGGAATTGACCTCATGAACCTACACTGCACTCCCTATACACACACAGGATCTTTCAGATGAGAAGGAATGCAAGGACACCTGAAGATGCTGAAGAACGCCCTCATAAGAATAGGATATGATGGTCAACTCATCAACTGCCAGTTCGAATGAGCCACAGCAAGAAAACGTAAGGAGACAGACACGGAATATGATCAATAGGGTACCCTTCGTCGTCTAATACATCCTGGGAGCAGAGAAACTCCGCAGCCTGCAACACATTATCGATGAGAATGATCACCTCGCCAAGACCTTCCCTACGCCTCCACTTCTCACCTTTAAACAATCACCAAACCTTAAACAGATCATTGTTCACTGCCCAGCCTTCAGGACAACATTGACCACAACACCATTACAAACCTGTCATGGCAACCACTGCAAGACATGTCAGAGTGTCGATACGGGTACCACCATTACATGTGGGGACACCGCCCACCATGTACGTGGCAGGTACTCATGTGACTCAGCCAATGTTGTTTATCTCAAGCTGTAGCAATTATGCAGGGTATATTGGCAAAACTAAGCAGACGCTATGACAATGGATGAATGGACACCAGACAGGGATGTTCCTCCCAGTGGGGAAACACTTCAGCGGTCAGGGACATTCAGCCTTGGCTGTTTGGATAATCTTCCTCCAAGACGGACTTCGGGATACACAACAATACAGAGTTGCTGAGCAAAGGCTGATAGCCAAGTTCGGTACCCACGAGGATGACCTCAACTGGGGTCTTGGGTTTAAGTCACACTGCAGGTGAGTCTCACACACACTCCACACAAGTACACATACATACACATTCACACACATTCACAAAGATGCTTCCTCACACAATACTGTCTCTCACACACACACACAGACATAGAACCAGGTTGGGATACAGACAGGCTCTAACCTCACACCTTTAATGCATTGCTTGAGCTGAGATGTCACCTTTTTTCATACTGATAAAACCTTAAGGTTGTTTCAGGACTGTGATTTGAAAGAAGTTTTTATATATTAAAAAATTAAAACCTACATCCCCATTCTAAGTGATTAAAGACTTAACAGCAATCTAGGTTTGTTCAATACATCACATCAGTTGTAAGACAGTTTGATCTTTTACTATAAATTCTGTGTCCTATGATACTGCCCCACTAGCTACCTAATGAAGGCGCAGTGCTCCGAAAGCTTGTACTTTCAAATAAGCCTGTTGGACTATAACCTGGTGTCGTGTGATTTTTAAACTTTGTCCACCCCAGTCCAACACCACACCTCCACATCATGAATGTTATTGCCACTTGTCAGCCCAAATCTGGATATTGTCCAGACCTTATTGCATTGGAATATGGACTGCTTTTGTACCTGAAGAGTTGCAAATGGTACCATTAAAGATTATTTGGCCTAGGACACCTCTCTAAGGGACTTCTTCAGAGATGCCATGATGCTGAGATGCTTAGAACATAGAACAATACAGCGCAGAACAGGCCCTTCGGCCCTCGATGTTCTGCCGACCCCTGAACTATTCTCAGCTCGTCCCCCTACACTATCCCATCATCATCCATGTGCTTATCCAAGTTTTGTTTAAATCTCCCTAATGTGTTTGAGTTAACTACATTGGCAGGTAGGGCATTCCATGCCCTTACCACTTTCTGAGTAAAGAACCTGCCTCTGACATCTGCCTTAAATCTATCACCCCTCAATTTGTAGTTATGCCCCCTCGTACAAGCTGACGTCATCATCCTAGGAAAAAGACTTTCACTGTCTACCCTATCTAATCCTCTGGTCATCTTGTATGTCTCTATCATATCCCCTCTTAGCTTTCTTCTTTCCAATGAGAACAGAACCAAGTCTCTCAGCCTTTCCTCATAAGATCTTCCCTCCAGACCAGGCAACATCTTCATGAATCTCCTTTGCCCCTTTTCCAATGCTTCCACATCCTTCCCGAAATATGGCGGGAACTATACACAATATTCCAAATGTGGCCACACTAGTGTTTTGTATAATTGCAGGATAATATTGCAGCTCCGGAACTCAATCCCTCTAAAAATAAAACCTAACACACCTTCTTAATAGCACTATCAACCTGGGTGACAACTTTCAGGGTACTATGTACATGGGCTCCAAGATCCCTCTGCACATCCAAACGACCAAGAATCTTTCCATTGACCTAGTACTCTGCCTTCCAATTATTCTTCCCAAAGTGCATCACCCCACATTTAGTTGCATTGAACTCCATTTGCCACCTCTCAGCCCAATCCTGCAGTTTATCTAAGTCCCCCTGCAATCTGTAACATTCTTCTACACTGTCCACTACTCCACCGACTTTAATGAGATAGAACATAGAACATGGAACAGTACAGCACAGAACAGGCCCTTCAGCCCACAATGTTGTGCCAACCACTGATCCTCATGTATGCACCCTCAAATTTCTGTGACCATATGCATGTCCAGAAGTCTCTTAAGTGTCCCCAATGACCCTGCCTCCACAACTGCTGCTGGCAACGCAGTCCATGCTCTCACAACTCTCTGTGTAAAGAACCCGCCTCTGACATCCCCTTTATACTTTCCTCCAACCAGCATAAAACTATGACCCCTCGTGTTAGTCATTTCTGCCCTGGGAAATAGTCTCTGGCTATCGACTCTATCTATGCCTCGCATAGATCTGCAAATTTACTAATCCATCCACCTATGCCTGTGTCTAAGTCATTTATAAAAATGACAAACAGTAGTGGTCCCAAAATAGATCCTTGTGGCACACCACTAGTAACTGGACTCCAGGCTGAATATTTTCCATCAACCACCACTCGCTGCTTTCTTTCAGAAAGTCAGTTTCTAATCCAAACTGCTAAATCACCCTCAATTCCATGCCTCTGCATTTTCTCCAACAGCCTACCATGTGGAACTTTATCAAAGGCTTTGCTGAAGTCCATGTATACCATGTTAACTGCCCTACCCTCATCTACATGCTTGGTCACCTTCTCAAAAACCTCAGTGAGGTTTGTGAGACACGACCTGCCCTTGATGAAACCATATTGACTATCTGAAATCAAATTGTTGCTTGCTAGATGATTATAAATCTCATCTCTTATAATCCTTTCCAAAACCTTTCCTACAACAGAAGTAAGGCTCACTGGTCTATAATTACTTGAGTCATCTCTGCTGCCCTTCTTGAACAAGGGCACAACATTTGCAATCCTCCAGTCCTCTGGTACTAAACCTGTAGACAATGATCTCCACAGGGTCCACCTTCAACCTCCCACTACTGTCTTTGACTGGCCCTATTCCTACCCTAGTCATCCTTTTATTCCTCACATACCTATAGAAAGTTTTAGAGTTCTCCTTTATTCTATTTGCTAAAGACTGTCGTATCCTCTCTTTGCTATACTTAAGTCTCTTTTTAAATCCTTCCAAGCTGATCTGTAATTCTCCATCGCCTCACCTGAACCATCTTGTCTCATCAACACATAAGCCTCCTTCTTCTTCGTAACAAGAGATGCAATTTTTGTAGTAAACCACGGTTCCCTTACCTTATCACTTCCTCCCTGCCTAACAGGGACATACCTATCAAGGACACGCAATATCTGGTACTTAAACCAGCTCCACGTTTCGTTTGTCTGCATCCCATCCCCTGCATTTTGCTACCCCATTCTATGCATCCTAATTCTTGCCTAATCGCATTATAACTGCCTTTGCCCCATCCACAACTCTTGAACTGTGGCATGTACCCATCCCTTTCCATCGCTAACCTAAACGTAACTGAATTATGGTCACTCTCTCCAAAGTGCTCACCCACAACTAAATCAAACACCTGGCCTGGTTCATTACCAAGCACCAGATCCAGTGTGGCCTCCCCTCTTGTCAGCCCTTCAACATACTGTGTCGGGAAACCGTCCTGTACACATTGGACAAAAACTGATCCTTCCAATGTACTAGAGTTGTAGCATTTCCAGTCAATGTTGGGGAAGTTAAAGTCCCCCATAATGACCACCCTGTTCCTTTCACTCCTACCCAGAATAATGTTGCTAATCCTTTCCTCCACCTCCCTGGAACTCTGCAGAGGCCTATAAAAATCTCCAAGCAGTGTGACGTCTCCTCTCCTGTTTCTAACCTCAGCCCACACTACCTCAGTAGACGGATCCTTGTCAAAAGTTCTTTCAGCCACCGTTATACTATTCTTGACTAACAAGGCTATCCCCCCTCCCCCCCACCCCCCTTTTACCACCTTGCCTGTTCTTAATGAAAGATCTACACCCTGGAACCTGCAACATCCATTCCTCACCCTGCTCCATCCATGTCTCTGAAATGGCCACAACGTCGAAGTCCTGGACACACTTCAAACCAGCTTGCTGTCTGCCAGCACATTCCTGTGACCCTGAAATCCTGTCCCTGTCCACCCTACTGTCATCCCCCTCTGTACTGCAACTACACCACAGGTTCCCAACCCTCTGCTGAGCTAGTTTAGACCCACCCAAATAGCACCAGCAAATTTCCCACCCAGGATATTAGTATCTCTCTGGTTCAAGTGAAGACTGTCCTGTTTGTACAAGACCCACCTTCCCCAGAATGAGCCCCAATGATCCAAAAACCTGAAACTCTCCCTCCTGCACCATCCTCGCAGCCACGTGTTCAGCTGATATCTTTCCCTATTCCTTGCCTCGCTATCATGCTTCACCACCAATAATCACAACCATCTTCCTTTGTGCCAGCTATGACTCCAATCAACAGAGTTTGCCCCCTGATAACCCTTGCATCCAGTTTTGCTATGGCTCCTTATTGCTACAGTCAACTGAAGGCAGACTTGACGTCAACAGCTGTTATTCTCACTTTACCCCTGGAATTCAGCTCTTTTGCTCATGTTTGAACTACATTTGAACTCAAGAGCTGAGTGGCCCCTGGTGGAACCCAAACTGGGTGTCACTGAATAGGCACTGCTTGATAGCACTGTTGATGACAGCTTCCATCAGTTTACTATTGGAGAGGAGACTGATTGGGCAGTCATTGGTCAAATTGGATTTAGAATCATAGAGACGTGCAACACGGAAATAGAGCCTTCAGTCCAAATCGTCCATGCCAACCAGGTTTCCTGAATAAATCTGGTCCAATTTGGCCTCCCTCTCAACCCTTCCTATTCATATACCCATCCAGATGCCTTTTAAATGTTGTAATTGTACCAGCCTCCACCAATTCCTCTGGCAGCTCATTCCATACATGTACCACCTTTTGCATGAAAAAGTTACCCCTTCAGTCCTTTTTAAATCTTTCCCTCGCTCACCTTAAACTTATGCCCTCTAGTTTTGGACTCTCCCAACCCAGGGAAAATACCTTATCTATTTACCATATCCGTTCACCTCATGATTTTATAAATCTTTATGAAGTCACGTCTCAACCTTCGATGCTCCAGGAGTCTATTCAGCCTCTGCCTGTAGCTCAAACCCTCCAACCCTGGCAACATCCTTGTAAGTCTTTTCTGAACCGTTTCAAGTTCCACAACATTGTTTCTAAAGCCGAGAGACCAGAAATGCACGCAATATTCCAAAAGTGGCCTAACCAATTTCCTATACAGCTGCAACATGACCTCCCAACTTCTAAACTCAATGCACCAATGAATAAAGGCAAGCATACCATACACCGTCTTCACTTGCAAGGAACTATGAACCTGCACTCTAAGGTCTCTTTTTTTCAGTAACACCTTACTATTACGTGTACAAGTCCTGCCCTGATTTGCCATTCCAAAATGCAGCACTTCACAGTTATCTAAATTAATCTCCATCTGATTTTTCCTGCTTCTCCCATCAGGACATACCTGGTCAGTTTTCCACATTGTTCCAGCAATTTAGTTGCACTGGAACAACTTGGCGAGAGCAGTGGCAAGTTTTGGAGTGCACGTCTTCAGTATATTGCCAGAATGTTGTCAGACCTCCCTTTGTTTTTTGATATCATGCAAATGAATCAAATTGGCTGAAAAATCTTGTCATGTACATATTATCTTATGGCTTACTAATATCTAAATACTTTAAAACACTCGAGCAGTAATATTTTCCACTGAAAATGTCTTCCTCAAATTCATTTTCCTTGAAAAGAATGGAATATCATTTATTGCATTCATATTATTGCATTCTCTTATTGTTTTCTTCAGAGTAATACACTTCACACAACAATGAACAGCAACATCTTCAGGTGTAAAATTGCACTACAGCCTAAGAGAAGGTATCTTTTTAAAGCTAAGGGTGGAATTCTCCCAGGTACCTTGAAAGCAAGCAGGCCTAATTTTACTTTTCCATCCATAACATATAAATTAAAGCTTTCATTATGCAACTTTACTATATTATTTTACTAGATCTGTCATTTTCCTTTATCCTTATGACATTACTAATCTTACTATCAGTCTTGTAAATCCACGTCACTAGAAGAGTTGAAGTGCCATTTAATACAAAGTTAACTTTTTTATGATCAATAAAATGCAAATTGTGATCTAATACAATGCTGTAAATAGTTAATCAATGAGTGAGGAGAGATGAAAAACAGGTGGGAACTTATGAAGTGTAGTACTTTAAAAATTGTGCATATTATTAAAGAAGATTACTTATAGACAACAGATGCTGTTTGAACAACAAAGACTACTATTTTAAATGGTAAGCTAAAAAGGCAGTGCCACTGCATAGAAGAGTCAGTAGATGCTAAGCAAATGATACATTGAACAAAGAACAAAGAGAACAAAGAAAATTACAGCACAGGAACAGGCACTTCGGACCTACAAGCCTTCGCCGATTCAGATCCTCTATTTAAACCTGTCGCCTATTTTTGAAGGATCTGAATCCCTTTGCTCCCTGCACATTCATGTACTATCTAGGTACATCTTAAATGATGCTATGGAGCCCGCCCGAGTTTGTTGTTGTCTCTTCCTCCCTGGTAAAGCTTGACGCTGGTGAGTATATTGTTAATGAGGCTGTGTGTTTCCAGCACAATGGCTACCCTACCCTCTGTGAAGAACGTATCAGAATTAACTACCGGGCTCTTATGACCAGTAGGTATTATGGTAGTTCACTAACCAACTGCCACACTATGGTTGAAGGACCCCATACCCACAACATGGAGGACCAATGTGGATTACAAAATTTCTTACAACAATTGCAACAAGCAATACATCGGATGATGTTACCCAGGATGGTAACGAAACATCTGTATGATAACCTAGCAGCTCGGCAAGCTAAACAACCACCTCATCCACAGCCCGACTTACAGATCTTTATGAAAACTTCCAAGAATTTTTATTTATTCATTGATGAGCTGTTTGCTTGGCTGCCTGTGCCAACATTTATTGCCTATCCCTCATCACCCTCAAGATGATGGTTGTGAGCTGCCTTCTTGAATGACTACATCTTTTGTAGGTGGACTCACAATGTTGTTAGGGAGGGAATTCCAGATTTTTGACCCATCAAATTGAAGGAGAAGTTTTCATTCCAGCTGCTATGCATCCAGAATGAAGGAAATTAGTGGTCAGATATTGGTGAAAGGTGATTTGCAAAGTGCAATTAGTGCATGCAAATGAACTCAGGCATCTCAATAATGTGGAAGTTTGCATCGATGACATGACAAAGGGCCAATGCAGCCTGAACCACTACTTGCCCAATAGTGTCCTCATCTATCATAGAATCACAGATTCCCTACAGTGCAGAAAGAAGCACCAACCTTCCAAACAGCATCCTATCCAGATCCAAACCCACACCCCCACCCTTTCGCTGTAACCCACTCGTTTAACATGGCCAATCCACCTAACCTGCATGTCTTCGGACTATAGGAGGAATCCAGAGCACCCAGCTGAAAACACAGGGGGAACGTGCAAACTCCACAACTTATCAAGGCTGTAACTGAACCCAGGCCCCTGGCACTGTGAGGCAGCACTGCTAACTACTATGTCACCATGCCACACCCATTATGTAAATGTTATGATGGTCTGTACTGAATGCAGTGAGAAGTTCAGTGCTTGATGTGTTTAGGATAGATAGGTTCAAACAACTGCAAGCGTTCCCTTATCAGTGACACATGTTATTCATTCAGCTGACAAGACACATTGATAGCCAAGTTGCTGTGTATGATAAGCCTGAATATGGATGGATAATGGAAATATCTCTCTTCTATCTGGGTATAGCAGGTCTCAATGTATGCTGAGCCCTAATCTGCACAATATGCCTCTGATGACTGATCTGAATTTGCTCTTTCTGTTCTCATTTTAGGTCCCAAAGTCATGGGCAGGCATATCGGTTGTTGTGGCTGCCTGCCCAAGAAGGTGAAGACAGATGTAGGAGGAATAGGACTGATGGCAATCACATGAATGGCATTAGACTGGTACAGAGGATAAGGAGTACTCAGTTTAAGGTGAAGTCGCAGTTGCAGAGTACCTCAAGATGGGTACGATGTGGCGGAGATCCAGTGGTTTCTAACTCTGCATCTATTTCCTGGCAAAAGCAAAGCACAGCACCAATGAAGGTATGTTCCAGGATTCCGAGTAGGTAGGGGGTTAGAATGGTGCAAGCACAAACAAAATTAAGTCAGACGATGAAGGAACAGGACTAGAGAGCTGCATGCTTAGGAGGCCACTCTCCCCCTGTCGTGGAAAACTTCACTGTTGGGCTGAATCTCTATACTACCAGCTCTTTCTAGGGAGCAACCTGTGTACGATCTTTCAGTCATGCATCTACAAATGCATCACAACAGTGACTGATGTTATCTGTGCAAGGTCACACCGGTTAAGTTAACTCCCCTATGAAATCAATGCTGCATCTGGGCAGCCTGCATCAAATGTAAGCAGATCATGGAAAAATGTAAAAGCAACAGGGACTGTTACAGTGGGTGATTATAAATTCCCCAACATCTCTTATTGCTGGGAGCTGAGACAGAACAGAATTTATGAGGTGAATCCAGGACGGTTTCTTGAAACAATATGTAGGTAGTCCAAAGAGGGAAGGAGTCATATTAGACCTTGTATTGGGGAATGAGCTTGGCCAAATAATCAAAGGTTCAGTGAGAGAGCATTATAAGAACAGTGAATTCCATAAGTATTAAGATACTTACAGACAAGACTGGTCCTCAGATGAAGGTGCTAAATTGGGGATGGCTAATTATAACAGTATTAGGCAGGAACTGGAGAAATTAGATTAAGACCAGCTGTTCAAGTGTAAATCTACACCTGACATGGGGGAGTCTTTTAAATGGGAGTTAATCAGAGTCCAACATGTCCCTTAGAGGATGAAAGATCACGATGGCAAAACTCAGGAACATTGGATATCAAGACATGTTGAAAGGTTAGTCAAAATACAAAAGAAGCATACCTAAGGTTTAGGAAACCAATATCAAAATTGACCAGAGAGAAGAATAAAAGAAGCAGCAAAGAAATTAAGAGAGCCAGAAGGAGGCCATGAAATGTCCTTGGTAAGTGGGATGAGGAAAATCCCAAAGCATTTTAAATGTATATTAAGAACAAGGAAGAGTAAATGGATAATAGTAAGCTTAGAGGTATGTTGATTCTCTGGGAAATGTCATACTAAGAAAGAAGAGGTTTTGGTTGTCTTGAAAAGCGTTAAGTAGCTAAATCCACAGGGACTGATGGGATTTATCCGAGGATACTGAAGGAGAAAAGGATGGAGATTCCTGGGCCTTGACAGAGACCTTTGTGTCCTCTTTAACCACAGGTGCAGTCCCAGAAGATGGAAGAATAGTCAATGTGCTTCCTTTGTTTAAGAAGGGCAATGGGGATAATTCAGGAAATTCTAGACCAGTCAGCTTTACATCAGTGGTAGGGAAATTATAGGAGATTCTTAAAGACAAGATTGACTTGCTTTTGAAGAAGAATGGACTTATTAGGGATAGCCCGCATAGCTTTGTGCATGAGAGGACTTCACAAACTTGATTGAGTTTTCCAAGGATGAAATGAAGATGATTGATGACGTTATGGCAATGGATGTTGTCTACATGGATTTTACTAAAGTTTTTCACAATGTTGCTCACAGAGAAAGTGAGGACTGCAGAGCTGGAAAGTCACAGTCTAAAAGGGTCGTGTTGGAAAAGCGCAGCAGGTCAGGTAGCATTCGAGGAGCAGGAGAGTTGAAAGTTCAGGCATAAGTCTTTCATCAGCAATGTGGAGGGGGAAGGGGGATGAGAAACAAATAGAGGAATGGGGGTGGGGCTGGTGGGGAAGGTAAGTGGAAGGCGACGGGGATGCAGGTGGGAGATAATTGTGATAGGTCGGTGGGGATGGTGGAACAGATAGATGGGAAGGAGGATGAACAGGTACGTCAGGTCAAGAGGGCGGTGCCAAGTTAGAGAATTGGATCCCGGATGAGGTAAGGGGAGGGGAGGGGAGATTTGGAAACTAGTGAAGTCGATATTGATGCCATGTGATTGAAGGGTCCCAAGGCAGAAGATGAGGTATACTTTCTCCAGTTGGCGGGCGTATTTGATTTGGTGGTGGAGGAGACTGACTCCTCCATAAAAGTTGACGCCGTTGTGGGCAATGGAGAAAGTTATCAAAGGATACACAGGTTAAATATCAGGAGGAATGTTCTGTGGAGAAATGGCAGACGGAGTTTAAACTGGACATGTTTGAGGTGATGCATCTTGTGAGGTCAAATGCAAGAGGAAAGTGTACAGTAAATAGCAGAACAATGATACACAGAGGGATCTTGAGATCCAAGTCTGGAGCTCACTGAAAGTGGCAACACAGACATGCTTGCCTTCATTGGTCAGGGCATTGAGTATACAAGTTGACAAGTCATGTTGTAACTCTGTAAGATTTTAATTAGGCCACATTTGAAGTATTGTGTGGTTGCCACACTATAAGAAGGATGTGGATTCTTTGCAGAGGATGCAAATATTTACAAGAATTTTGCCTGAATTGGTGTGTATTAGCTATGAAGAGCAGTGGGACAAACATGGATTGTTTTCAGTGGAGGCTGAGGTGTGATCTGATACAGTATATAAAATTATGAGAGTTGTGGATAGTCGGAGTCTTATTCTCAGAATGGAAATGTCAAATACGAGGGTCATACTTCTAAAGTGAGAAGGAAAAAATTTAAAAGGTGATGTGTGATGAAAGTTTTTACACAGAGAGTAATGGATGCCTTGAATACATGTCAGGAAAGTGATAGAAGTAGAACTTAGCAAAGTTTAAGAGGGATATAAGAACAGGCAGATAATAGAGAGATATGGACTGGGTGAAAGCAGATGGGATTAGTTTAGAATGGCATCATTGGCACAGATATGATGATTTGAAGGGCCTGTTCCTGTGCTGTCCTCTTCCATGTTCTTACTGTACATACATGACAGAATATTATAACTTTATAGAATTCTTTAACAGGAAGGGTTCCATTTGATTCATGTTTAGGTCCTCTGTGATCACAGTTACCACTTCTTGGAGGTGAGCCATTACCCTGCTAGCTGCTACAACTCATATCTTGAAACAATCTCTTGTACTTGTGCTTTTGAGGGTCTATGCCTTAAAATGGTGGTTCCTGGAAGTCAAGGGCTACCACTGCGACAATGGCTCACGACACCACTGCACATCTCTCTGACTGCTGTGGCCCAGATGCAATGCTCTCCATGCTGTGACCAGACCATGTGGAACAGAATTTCTGCATTGTATCTTGTAGATAGTAGCAGCAGTGTTGTACTGAGCATCAGTGATGGAGTAAGTGGATGCTTGTGGATGTCGCGCCAATCAAGTGAGCTGCTTTGTCCTGTCAAGCCTTTCGAGTGTTGGTCAAACTGTACTTATCTAGGCAAGCGAGGCAGTATCATCACACTTCTGACTTGTGCCTTAGTGGACAGACTTTGAAAAGTCAGGACGGTAGTTTCTCGCCGCAGTATTTCAAGCATCTCACCTGCTCTTGTAGTCACGGTGCTTACGTGGAGAGTCCAGTGAGTTTCTGGTCAATGATAATCCCCAGGATGTTGATAGTGGGACATTCAGTGATGGTGAATATCCGGGGCAGTGGTTAAATTGTCCTCTTATTGGTGATAGTCATAGTCTGGCATTTGTGTGGCATGCATGTTACTTGCTACTTGTCAGCCCAAACCTGGATGTTATCCAGATCTTGTTGGTATTTGAATACAGGATGCTTCGGTATTGGAGGAGTCATGAATAGTGCTGAACATTATGTAATGAACATCCCCACTTCTGACCTTATGATACATGGAAGATAGGAGCAGGAGGAGGCAATTTGGCCTTTTAAACCATGCTCTGCTATCCATCTGATCAAGGCTGATTGTCCACAGCCTATTCCTCCTTTCTCCCCATAACATTTTATCCCATTCGCTCTAAGTGCTTTAGAGTCATAGAGTCCTACAGCACGGAGACAGCCCCTTTGGCCCATACTGGTCCATGCAGACCAAAATGTCCATCAATGCTAACCCCATTTCCCTGTACTTGGCCCATATCCTTCTAAACTTTCCTATCCATGTATTTGTCCAAAAGCCATTTAAATGTTGTTAATGTACCTGCATCAACCACTGCTGCGGGCAGCTCATTCCATATGCGTACCACCCTCTGTGTAAAAAAGTTTCCCCTCAGGTTGCCTTTTATACATTCCCCTCTCACCTTGTATTGAGTACAAGAGTTGGCAGATAGGATATTGGTTCAGCCACAGTTGGAATACTGCGTACTGCGTTCTAGTTGCCACACTACCAAAAGGATGTAGATGCTTTGGAGAGGGTGCATAGGAGGTTAATCAGAATGTTACCTGGTATGGAGGGTACTACCTATGAGGAGAGTCACAGAGTCACAGATATGTACAGAACGCAAACAGACCTTTTGGTCCAACGCATCCATGCCGACCAGATATCCCAACCCAATCTAGTCTCACCTGCCAACACCCGGCCCATATCCCTCCAAACCCTTTCTATTCATATACCCATTCAAATGCCTTTTAAATGTTGCAATTGTACCAGCCTCCACCACTTCCTCTGGCAGCTCATTCCATACACGTACCATCCTCTGTGTGAAAAAGTTGCCCCTTAGGTCTCTTTTATATCTTTCCCCTCTCACCCTAAACCTATGCCCTCTAGTTCTGGATTCCCCCACCCCAGGGAAAAGACTTTGTTTATCCTATCCATGCCCCTCATAATTTTGCAAACCTCTATAAGGTCACCCCTCAGCCTTTGACACTCCAGGGAAAACAGCCCCAGCCTGTTCAGCCTCTCCTTATAGCTCAAATCCTCAAATCCTGGCAATATCCTTGCAAATCTTTTCTGAACCCTTTCAAGTTTCACAACATCCTTCT
Source organism: Chiloscyllium punctatum (assembly GCF_047496795.1). NCBI lineage: Eukaryota > Metazoa > Chordata > Chondrichthyes > Orectolobiformes > Hemiscylliidae > Chiloscyllium > Chiloscyllium punctatum. The sequence goes on from NC_092779.1 coordinate 40,430,931, forward strand.
GATAGGAAGGAGACCAGAATTGCATGCAATACTCCAACAGTGGCCTAACCAATGTCCTGTACAGCCGCAACATGACCTCCCAACCCCTGTACTCAATACTCCGACCAATAAAGGAAAGCATACCAAATGCCTTCTTCACTATCCTATCTACCTGCGACTCCACTTTCAAGGAGCTATGAACCTGCACTCCAAGGTCTCTTTATTCAGCAACACTCCCTAGGACCTTACCATTAAGTGTATAAGTCCTGCTAAGATTTGCTTTCCCAAAATGCAACACCTCACATTTATCTGAATTAAATTCCATCTGTCACTCCTCAGCTCATCTGATCAAGGTCCCGTTGTAATCTCAGGTAACCTTCTTCGCTGTACACTACATTTCCAAATTTGGTTTGCTCTGCAAACTTACTAACTATACCTCTGATGTTCACAACCATTTATATAAATAATTTAAAAGTAGTGGACCCAGCACCGATCCTTGTGGCACTCCACAGGTCACAGGCCTCCAGTCTGAAAAACAATATCTTCTAGCTTTGAGCCAGTACTGAATCCAAATGGCTAGTTCTCCCTGTATTCCATGAGATCTAACCTTGCTAATCAGTCTCCCATGAGGAATCTTTCCTTACTGAAGTCCATACAGTCTGCCCACATCAACCCTCTTTGTTACTTCTTCAAAAAACTCAATCAAATTCGTGAGATGATTTCCCACGCACAAAGCCATGTTGACTATCCCTAATCAGTCCCTGTCTTTCCAAATACATGTACGTCCTGTCCTTTAGGATTCCCTCTAACAACTTGCCCATCACCAACGTCAGGCTCACTAGTCTATAGTGCCCTGGCTTGTCCTTACCACCCTTCTTAGACAGTGGCACCACGTTTGCCAACCTCCAGTCTTCCGGCGCCTCACCCGTGACTATTGATGATACAAATATCTCAGCAAGGGGCCCAGCAATCACTTCCCTAGCTTCCCACAGAGTTCTAGGGTAAACCTGAACAGGCCTTGGGGATTTACCCACCTTTATTCGTTTCAAGACATCCAGCACTTCCTCCTCTATAATATGAACATTTTGCAAGATATCAGCATCTATTTCCTTATATTCTATGTCCTCCACAGTCAACATTGATGCAAAATACTCATTTAGTATCTCCTCCATCTCCTGCAGCTCCACACAAAGGCCACCTTGCTGATCTTTGAGGGGCCCTATTCTCTCCCTAGTTACCTTTGGGTCATTAATGTATCTGTAAAGACCCTTTGGATTCTCCTTAACCCTATTTGCCATGTCCCCTTTCTGCCCTCCTGATTTCCCTCTTAAGTATACCCCTACTGTCTTTATACTCTTCCCAGGATTCACTCAATCTATCCTGTCTATATCTGACATATGCTTCCTTTTTTTTCTTAACCAAACTCAATTTCTCTAGTCATCCAGCATTCCCTATACCTACCAGCCTTTCCTTTCCCCCATTGTCTCTGGATTCTTGTTATCTCATTTCTGAAGGTTTTCCATTTTCTAGCCGTCCCTTTACCTTTGAACATCTGCCTCCAATCAGCTTTTGAAAGTTCTTGCCTAATATCATCAAAATTAGCCTTCCTCCAATTTAGAACTTCAACTTTTAGATCTGGTCTATCCTTTGCAATCACAATTTTAAAACTAATAGAATTATGGTCACTGACCCCAAAGTACTTCCGCACTGGCACCTCAGTCACATGGCCTGCCTTATTTCACAAGAGTAGGTCAAGTTTTATACCTTCTCTAGTAGGTACATCCACATACTGAATCAGAAAATTTCCTTCTACGCACTTAACAAATTCCTCTCCACCTAAACCTTTAACACTATGGCAGTCCAGTCTATGTTTGGAAAGTTAAAATCCCTGCCATAACCGCCGTATTAATCTTATAGGTAACTGAGATCTTCTTACAAGTTTGTTTCTCAATATCCCTCTGACTATTATGGGGTCTATAATACAATCTCAGTTATGTGTTCATCCTTTTCTTATTTCTCAGTTCCACCCAAATAACTTCCCTGGATATATTTCTGGGAATATCCTCTCTCAGTACAGCTGTAATGCTATCCCTTATCAAAGCCGCCATTCCCCCTCCTCTCTTGCCTCCCTTTATGTCCTCCCTGTAGCATTTGTATCCTGGAACATTAAGCTGCCAGTCCTGCCCATCCCTGAGCCATGTTTCTGTAATCGTTATGATGTCCCAATCCCATGTTCCTGTTCAACAAAGGAGAGCCATTGAACATGATCTATTTGGATTTCCAGAAGGTCTTTGACAAAATATTGCACAGGAGTCTGCAAAAGAAGAGTTGTGACTGTCTGCAACAGCAGTAATGACAGTGTGCCACCCACTTTCATCTTATTCTATCCTTCCTTTTTGGTCATTCCAGGAGAATGCAAACCACAGATGGGGCTGAAAGGGCCAGACACTAGATTCTTCACCACCTATAAAGGAGAGAATCCTGCACCTCATGGGAGAAGACCAGGACCACCAATAGATATCAAGGCATCTATGTACCACTCTTCATTCCACTGTAACTCTGACAGTAACCCTACCGTCAATCTTATTAGTTGCATATTATTTCAAATCACTGGCCACAACACCCTTTCTCATCTTGCAGATACTGCTAGCATGTTCACCACTTTGATGGCTCCTGAGAAACCAGCTCCTTGACATTTAAGGACCTGGGTACCAAAGTTTCAGAAGAAACATCAGTAAGGCTGTCTTCTGCACCCGCCACAAACTCAGAGTAAACACATTGGTGGGAATCTTAGCTTTAAAAAAAGCATGGTAGCACAACTGATGAGAATTTAATTGCAACATGTCCACAGCTTGGTGAACAAAAATAACCAGGCTCCTGGCTCTTGGGTGTCCGCATGAGGCCAGGCTCCTGCTCAGCTCCAAGCAGGCAATACCCCTAGACTTACTATTATGGAGCATTACCCACTGTCAGGACTGTAGGGCATGGACCTCTCCTCACTGGAAACACCCCAGCAAATACCTGACCATGCACATGGCTTCTTTTTTGCCGCACACGTGCTGTTTACTATGAAAACTGCTTGCACACAGTGCAGATGTGAGATTGATGTAGCACGCAGCCATACAGTAAGATGTCAACCCTTTGCCACCTACCACACCCCCAACCCCCCTCCACCTGCACCCCTACCGATAGAGTACTGCTGATCAGTGCAGGAATTGGGTTAACACGTAGGTTAATGCTAAGTGAGTGGTCTGCAAGTGAACAGCCCCAAGATGCAGTCGGGTCCAGTCAGTGAGCTGGAGGTGTTTCCCTGTGCAAAACGTCCTTGTTGCAGCTGTTCAATGGAGTGCTCTGCAGTACACTTATGCTTTCTGCGTGTCCTGCAAATGTATCCGATGTACTCTGATGGTGAAGGGTCAGCAAATGTCAAATACCAATTCCATGGACAAGGGATGCCGGCGTGCTGGTTCCCATGGATCATGTCCTCAGATACAAGCAAGATTGAGCTCTCAGTTAGCTGAAATTGAAATTTCTTGACATTGAATTTAAATCGACATGATTGGTAAGACAGGAAGCTGAAACATAACGAAGCAAATGGGGCTATTAACAAAGTGTTGAACAAGCAATAAGTTCCCTTAATTGGTAATGTGCCACTTCCTAGGATGAAACTGTCTACACTGTTCGTCAAAAACACAAAAGATGGAACACCATGCTCCCAATGTCAATAGGCCTTGCTGACATGCCATCCAATTCTGCCACAAGTCTTGCCATAGCCCACATTGCTAACAACCCTAAGATGCTGCCCATCCACAATGACTAACACCGACAAACCTGACTGGTGTTTTGGGGACAGAGAGGTGAAAATGAGGCACTCAAATGATAAGGTGCTCAAAACAAAAAAAAAGGAGTTCAACAGAATATTTATATAAAAAAGGTGGCATGGAATGGCAGGGGAATAAGAATCTTGGGGAATTGGAGGTCGGCAATTGGGACATCAAGGGGGCTGAGTCAGAGCAATCGATCAAGGGAATAGGTGGGAATTGTATATTAAGACAATGGAACACTGTGGGGTCATGCTGGTGAGCTGAAACAGGAATGGAAAAGGGGAAAAAGGAAAGGGAAAAATGGAAAAGAATGGTGAAAAGCCTTGCTTGGAAAGCAGTATGGGAATGGGCTCAGGAAGGTCAAGGATAATCATGGATGAAGCCAGCTGGAAGAGAAGCCTGAAGCATACCAGAGGCCTGTTGTTTATACAGCTGAAGGGCAACGCACATTCAATAACATTGAGGTGAGGGAAGATGAGATGAGTTTGGGGTGGGTGCTGTGGCAGTGATAGTCCATGTGAAAATCTGCAGAACCTTTCACTACCCAGGAACCTGGATCTTATGGACATGGCAGTGAAGCCATTCTACATGCTCTTAATTCCAAGGTGGCAGGGCTGTATAGCAGATAATAACAAAGCTCACAGAGTCAGAATGAGCAACATGCCACGTGCATGGAATGTACCATAATGGAGGAAGTGAGGACTGCAGTTGCTGGATATCAGAGTCGAGAGTGGGGTGTTGCAAAAACACAGCAGCTCAGGCAGCATCCGAGGAACATTGAGTCAACGTTACGGGCATAAGCCCTTCATCATTCCTGATGAAGGGCTTTTGCCCGAAATGTTGATTGTTCTGCTCTTTGGATGCTGCCTGACCTGTTGTGCTTTTCCAGAGCCACACTCTCAACAATGTACCGTAATGCTCAAGTTGACAAATTTCTTAAGACATGGCTGAAGGAAGAAGACAAGCAAGTCATGCAATGTGGATCTCACCTCGTTAAGGTGGCTGAAGATTAGGCTTTCACTTAAGACCAGCTTGATTAGGACCAAACATTAGGTTAACCGGACATGTTCTCAAAAGGAAACAATATTTCTTTCTCCATATTTGTTCACAGATTCTTCCTTGAATGAAAAATGATTGGCCATTTCAACTGAGGAGCTGTACTGGCTACAGAGAAGCAGCAAAAGGTGGGGATGGAATGCCCAGCACTTAGAGTAGCAAAGACCCAAGGCACAGAGGCTCTAACGGTGGATTATCAAGCAGCATCTGAAGAGGGGAATCAGGGTATTCAGAGTAAATGTACCAACAGGAGGTTCTATTGTTAGCATTGTAGCTACCTAAAGTTGACTGAAAGGCAGTGCCACTGGTGTCTTTGCATAATTAAGGATGTTGTCACCTTCATTTGCCATATCCTGAAGTGCAATACCTGTGGTGCTGATGATTATGGTAAGACTGAATGTCTTCCCCACCTTTCAAGGCTCACTGGGACTTCTGTAGCATCTCCCAGTCATCACCCTCAAATGCTTTTGAGAGTTTACAGATGCCTTTTTTAGGCATACACATCTGTTTTTGCACACACCATGGATCCAGAAAGCTAGGTTAACACAACTGTCAAATTTGCCTCTATTGCTAGGTCCCCTCAGATCATGTTCTGTACACATGCAGCACTGAGAGCTACTTGGCATCAAGAGGATTCCTGCATAGAACCAATCAGAATCCTTAACAGATAAAAAGAGACCACACTGATTATCTACAAAGTCATATATAGGAGAAGAGGGCTTGGATCTATACAAAAATGACATCTATGCATCCAAAATGATTTCAAAGTCATTTAACCTTTTTTTTCATACTTCTAGGTTTGGATCCTATGTAATAAAAAGATGCAGATGAGCTTGACGAAGCCTGATGCCGACTTTACTACTTCACGTCAGGTGACTTTAGTGGGCATTGTCTGGTGGTGTGCCCAGAGGGGTCTGATCTGCTGGTAGTTGCAACCTCATTGGCTTAACCAGAATGAGGTAGATGGAACCCAAGGAATAGAAGTGGAGATACCATGTACCTCTAGAGTTTTCAGAAATGCTGATCACTGGGAGGTCTCCTCCAACCTGTCAGTGCACAGTGGCACCCTCCATCACTCCTTGAGGAATGGGAAACCTGGAGGGAGGTCAAAGTGCCTTGGCCCCTTCTCAGTGAATAAATGCATCCTTGGCTTGAGTGATGAAGTGAAGGTACTCACATGCATTGCACTGATACAAAATATTATGATGGACTGGGTTATCCATTGTAGCCACCACCTGTCCACAGTAGTAGACAAGCACTCACATGCCAGAGTATCAAAATGAAAAGATGAGTAGAGTCATTTGCTCCTGTCTAAACTTGGTCTCTGGCACTTCCACCAAACATTCCATTGATTGCCAATGCATCACCATCAGCTCATTAATGGACAAATTGACAGAGGTTCATCATCAGTGTTAGGTTCATCATTGGCACATTTTCTAGAAGTCATCTGAATGTCAAAGATCCCAACTGTAACTTTCTGAGCTGCATAAAAAAAACAAAAATTTGGAGCATTGTGAGTCACCACTCTTACCCAAGATATTTTTAGATATTGTTGCTTCATGTGCAGCTGGAAGAGATAAGAGTGGAAGCTTTCTCACTGGATCACAGTAGATATCCAGTGTCTTCTTCAAACTAGACACCATCTGCTTACTGTTCTGCTAGCTATGCTCAAGAGCCCTGTCACGCATTAACCCCAGCCTCACACACCAGTTAGACACATTCCCGCTTTTTGTGCACATTAGTCTCCCACAGAAGGACAGAAATATGAAGAAATGCATGGATACGTGATCACTTTCTCTGCATTCATAGATATAGATTAAGATCCAGAGCAATGAAAGCAAGCTTTCAAATCATTTAGTGGTACAGACCAAGGCATTGTCAAAAACAAAAGGAACATTTTGATAAATTATTTTGTCTTGCATTCATCAGGAAAATGAGGTGCTTGGGACCCTGCAGTTTTCAGGATTTAATTTTGAGTTCAATAAGTTTAGGGCCTCAGCACCTTCTATGTCCTTACCTCACCCTACACACCAGGCCTTGTCATCAATGGGCTGACACCATAACCAACCCACTGTCTCCTACCAATAGTGGCCATGAACAGCAATCACCACCATCCCACCAACCACCCCACCCCCCACCACCACCCCCGTCCTCCCTACCCTTGCCACTTCAGCATATATACCAACCTTTTCTTAGCTACTATCAGTTCTGAAGAAGGGTCAGTATACCAAAAACATTATTTCTGGTTTCTCTCCACAGATGCTACCAGATCTGCTGAGTTTTTCCAGCAATTTCTGTTTGTATTTCACCAGGATATTGCCTGGGATGGAGTATTCTAGCTGGTTATCGCCACTCGTTACTGCTGTTTCACTTACCCGTGGTTTACTGTGGCCCGAACATATAAAAGGAAACATTCCAGAACCAGGGATCAGGAGGCCACTGGGAAGGGAGATTTCCTATTTAAATGAATGGGTTTTCACCTATCCGTGGTTTTGTGCTTCTGCGGTAGGTCCTAGAATGTATCCCCTGTGGGTATGGGGGGGACTACAGTATATATCTTGCAGAGCGACGAATTAAATCATTTTGGACATGGCCTTCTGTACTGAGACAATTCAAAAACTTTAGCATGCATTTCTTTACTTTTTTCTTAGGTTGATTATTAAAACATTGACTGTGGTGTTTGAATGGTCAGACAACGTACATAGCTAAATCTTGCAGGACACTGTATGTCATTGCGTCCTGCACAAAATCCTGCATTCTAAATAGGTATAGAACAGGCGCAACAGATGTAGTTGCAGCAGAGATTTTGCTGAGGAAGATAGGACTGAATTGATTCCAGTAACTTTCCCCACAAGAGATTAGATTACAGAAAGTCTATAAAATTTTCTTTCCTACACTTAAATAATATACACATGCTGTGCATAGGCTCAGTATACTATAGCTAAGAATAAGGTAAAGAAAGGACTATTTGCTCCGGTATTTTGAGTACCAAAGGGTTTGGTTGCCATAAAATCACAAATTCCAATGTCAGTGATCTACACAAGGTTAGAGCATTTTTTAAAAATGTACAGGCAATTGACATTGAGATTTATCCCAGTGCTTGAGTAGGTTGACTGATAACAGATTGCTATCTTCAGTATCAGTGCGTAATGTGACGTTCTGCCACTTTGATTTGGGATTATTATTATTCAGCAATGCTACTCATGTCAAAGTGCACTGAAAATGTAAACACGGTAATGACAGATTGAATGTAGTGAGGGCTAACCAGTCTCTTAGGCAGTCAATCTTGAATATTGTAGAATAATTTTCCCAGGGCTTTTGGAGGTGAGCTTGAAGGTGGCAGAACTGGGAGAAATGAAGGAAAGATGATGAAAATCCGAAATAAAATCAAGAAAGAAAACTGGGGATATTCAACAGGTTTAATAGTATATGTGGAAAGAGAAACAGGCTTAACCTGAAGTCCAATATGACTTCCTTTGATTGAAAGGTGCTGGATAATGATGTTCTTTCTGCCGTTCAGAGATGGAAGTTGAGCAAGTAGAACAAATGAGAGTGCCAAGAGCAAAAGACAGTATCATCAAGGCACTGAGGCTGGGTGAGGATCCAAGGATTTTGAAGCAAGACAGAAAGAATGTGGAAATTCTAGACATAAACTTTGTCTTCCTTAGACTCTGGGGAGGTACCAGAAGACTGGGCAGTTACAAACATCAGGGCCACGTTTGAGAAAGGTTGTAAGGATAAACTCAGCATTACAGACAAGTCAATTTAACTTCAGTTATAGGGAAGTTTCGAAAGACAGTTATCAGGGTAGAATTAGAGATTACATTGAGTTAATTTGGAAGTTTGGATTTCTAAAGAGGAAATCATGTTTAAATAATTTGGAGTTTTTTGAAGAGGCAACAGAAAGGTTAATGAGGGTAACACTGTTGATATTGTGTACATGGACCTTCAGAAGCTTTTCATACACTGCTGCACAGATTTGGAGGAAAATTATAAGTCATGGTATTGAAAAAAAGCGAGTAAAAACATGGAGACAAAATTGATTCTGATGGATTTCAAAGATAGTAATGGTCAGTGGATTTTTTGGGGGCTGGAGCAAGATTTGTTGGGATGGGGGGGGAAGTGTTGGTATTTTTCTGATATATATTAATGATCTAGATCTTGGTGTGGAGGGGACAATTTCAAAGTTTATATCTGACCCAAAACATGGAAAAATTATAATAGTTGGGAGGACATTATGGGACTCCGCAGGACTTGATAAGTTGGTGGAGTGAGCAGATAGGTGGGCAGATATTTTGCAGAGAAGTGAGTGGTGATGCATTTTTTGGTAAGAGGAGCATTGAAAGACAATACAAAATAAGGGATACAGTTCTAAGGATGAGTGCAAGAGCAGAGGAATCGGGGTGTATATGTGCATAGATCATTGAAAGTGGAAGGACAGGTACCAGAGAGCTGTAAGCACACAGTATGCTTTTCTTTATCAGTAGGTGCATAATACAAGAGCAAGAAGGGGAGTTTGAACTTGTATTAGACACTTCCTTAACCTCAGCTGGAGTATTATGTACACTTCTAAGTGCCACATTATAAGAATGATGTAAATGCATTGAAGAGAGTGTAGAAGCAGTTTACAAGATTTAAGGATAAAAATCTTCAGTTTCAGAGGATAGATTTAAGAAGTTGGGACTGTTCTCCATGGAGAGAAGGCAGCTCAGAAGAGATCTGACAAAGATTTTCAAAATCATGAGTTGGCTGGATGGAATGAATGGGGTGAAACTGTTCCCATTTGCAAAAGGAACTGAATTATCTTTAATATTTATGCCTAAATTTAAAGTGATGTTCAAAAGAATCAATGGTGAAATGAGGAAAGCCTTTTTCACTCAGTGAGTGGGTAAGGTATGAAATGCATTGCTCGCAGGTTCAATTGAGGCATTTAAGAGGGCATTGGATGATCATTTGCTTCCAAATAATGTACAAAAGCCATGGGAAAAAGCAAGAAATTTGAACTAAGTCATGATGTTCATTTGAAATGCCTGCGCAGGTACAATGGGCTGAATAGCCTCCTGCATCATAACAAGACTGTGATTCTGAAACACACTGCGAAGATTTGCTGTACTAAATGCCTTATATAAATAAAAGTTTCTGTTATAGGATTTAACAAATTTCAAATGACAGTGTTGGCGTTTGGAAGAGTTTCGATTCAAATCCTAGGCTTTATACAAAGAATGTGGTCTCCATATTAGAATATTGAGTATACCAGAGCACAATATCAAGTTCGCAGGATGCCTTAATTATTTTGGTCTAATTAATGATATGTGAATTATGGTCACTTTTGTGCTAGCCAAAAGATTATTTTTAGCCAGGTCTTCTTGTCTTTGTGTGAATTTTGATTCTCTTTAAATTTTTATAACTAAATTAGATTTTAAATCTTATTTTCAGTATTGTAATATTCTGCTCCACAGAGAAATAAAAATACAAAATTTGAAAAAGCAGAAACTGAATTAATTACTCGGATTTTAAAATCTTTTCAGATATAATCTTTTCTGAGTCACAGAGTTCCAGGTTCAAAGTCCCCTCTAGGTCTTGGAAACAAAAGTTGAAGCTCACATTCCAATGCTATGCTGAAGGATCAGTGTAATGCCAGAGGTCCCATGTTTTACATGAGATGTTAAACGTAGGCCCTATCTGCCTCCATGCTTGGGTGAATGTAAAATATCCCGTGGTATTATTTCCAAAAAAGATCAGGGCAGTTATCCGTTGTGTTCTGCCTTTTACTTTCAATCAACATCAGCAAACAGGTTGCTACTTGATCATTATCATATTGCTATGTGCATATTGGCTGTTGTGTCACCTGTGACTGACTATACTGCGAAAAGTACTTCAATAGCTGTGTGGTGCTTAGAGACATCTAGTGGATAAAAAATAACATAAATACAAATTGTTCTTTCTTTACTTCTGAAAAGGAAGAACCATAAACCCCAGAATTTTACAGTAAAGGAAGAAATAATTCACCCGCATCATCCTCCTGGCACTTTGAAAGTTAATTTATTACTAAAATTCCTATGTCCATTTTCTATCATCATTCCTCAAAAATATTTATTCACTTTTAAAAAGTTCTGATGGATTCTATTTCATTATTCTTCATAAGATATACCACAAATCTTGTATATAAATGAAATCTCCTAATTTATGCCCCCTAGTTACTAACTTAACTAGGTTAGATTAGATTCCTTACAGTATGAAAACAGGCCCTTCGGACCAACCAGTCCACACCGACCTTCCAAAGAGTAACCCACCCAGACCCATTTCCCATGCACCCAACACTATGGACAACTTAGCTTGGTCAATTCACTACACCTACACATCTTTGGATTGTGGGAGGAAACCAGAGTACCCAGAGGAAACTGACGCAGATACAGGGAGAACGTGCAAACTCCGCACAGACAGTCACCCAAGGTGGGGTTTGAACCTGGGTCCCTAGCGCTGTGAGGCAGCAGTGCTAACCACTGAGCCACCATGCCACCTTGACAAATGCAAAGCATTATCTAACGTTTTCCTTATTTTGAACACCTTGATTAGATCTCCTCTTAATCTATTTGTTTTTATGAGAAGAGCACCAATTTCTCTGGTAAGAATATTTTTAGGCTGAATGTATGAAAAAGGTAGTGTCAGGTTCTCTGTTCCTTTACAGGATATAAAAATGTTTTCTGGTTTCATTCACTTGAATTTCAAAGCATGATGATTACAGAAGCAATGAATTGTGAGGATACTAGAGAATCATGAATATGCGTGCAAAGAATATACAGCTTGTCTGTGGAGTGTGACATAAGAAAACTACATTAACTACTTAAAAAAGGTTAGATTTCTAAAATATCCTGAAATAAATGTAGACAATATTCCTCGACAAATTGAAGCAAATTTTAATGCAGTGCAAAGTGTGCCATCACTTTCTGACGTAAACCAAATGTTAATATTTTATATGATTGTTTATTTTTTTTGAAAAGCTATCCAAGTATAATTAAACACAAAACATATATTATGTTGAGTAAAAGCCTTTTTTTCTGTATGAACCAAATATATACTGAGGCTTTAATAAGACTAAGATAGCAGAACTAGGCTATTTGGCCTCTCGAGTCACTCTGCCATTTGATCATGGCTGTTAATCAATGCATTCTCCTGCCTTCTCCCCCTAACCCTTGATTCCCTTACCAAATCAAGAACCGATCCATCTCAGTCTTAAATCGACTCAGTGACTTGGGCACACAGCTGTCTGTGGTAAAAACAATGACTGCAGATGCTGAAAACCAGATTCTGGATTAGAGTGGTGCAGTTCAGGCAGCATCTGAGGAGCAGGAAAATCGACGTTTCGGGCAAAAGCCCTTCATCAGGAATACAGCTTTCTCCATCGATATCCAATTCCTCTACACCTCCATTGATAACTAATCCCTCTACACCTCCATTGATATCCAATCCCTCTACACCTCCATTCGCCATGACCAGGGCCTCCAAGCCCTCCGTTTCTTCCTCTCCCGACGTTCTCAACAGTACCCTTCCACCGACACTCTCATTCGTTTGGCCAAACTGGTCCTCACCCTTAACAATTTCTCCTTCGAATCCTCCCACTTCCTCCAGACCAAAGAGGTAGCCATGGGCACCCGTATGGGTTCCATCTATGCCTGTTGGCTATGTAGAACAGTCCATCTTCCGTAATTACACCGGCACCACTCTCCACCTCTTCCTCTGCTGCATTGATGACTGCATTGGCGCCACCTCGTGCTCTCGCGAGGAGGTTGAGCAATTCATCAACTTCACCAACACATTCCACCCTGACCTTAAATTTACCTGGACCATCTCTGACACCTCCCTCCCCTTCCTGGACCTCTCCATCTCCATTAATGATGACCGACTTGACACCGACATTTTTTACAAACCCACTGACTTCCAGTTACCTGGATTACACCTCTTCCCACCCTACCTCCTGCAAAAATGCCATCTCGTATTCCCAATTCCTCCGCCTCTGCTGTATCTGCTCCCAGGAGGACCAGTTCCACCACAGAACACACCAGATGGCCTCCTTCTTTAGAGACCGCAATTTCCCTTCCCACATGGTTAAAGATGCGCTCCAATGCATCTCGTCCACATCCCGCACCTCCGCCCTCAGACCCCACCCTTCCAACTGTAACAAGGACAGAACCCCCCTGGTGCTCACCTTCCACCCTACCAACCTTCGCAGAAACCAAATCATCTGCCGACATTTCCGCCACCTCCAAACAGACCCCACCACCAGGGATATATTTCCCTCCCCACCCCTTTCCGCAAAGACCGTTCCCTCCGTGACTACCTGGTCAGGTTCACGCCCCCCCCAACAACCCACCCTCCCATCCTGGCACCTTTCCCTGCCACCACAAGAATTGCAAAACCTGCGCCACACATCCTCCCTCACCTCCATCCAAGGCCCTAAAGGAGCCTTCCACATCCATCAATATCATTTATTGTATCCGTTGCTCCTGATGTGGTCTGCTCTACATTGGGGAGACTGGACGCCTCCTCGCAGAGTGCTTTAGGGAACATCTCTGGGACACCCGCACCAATCAACCACACCGCCCCGTGGCCCAACATTTCAACTCCCCCTCCCACTCTGCCGAGGACATGGAGGTCCTGGGCTTTCTTCACCGCCGCTCCCTCACCACCTGATGCCTGGAGGAAGAACGCCTCATCTTCTGCCTAGGAACACTTCAACCCCAGGCATCAATGTGGACTTCACCAGTTTCCTCATTTCCCCTTCCCCCACCTCACCCCAGTTCCAAACTTCCAGCTCAGCACTGTCCCCATGACTTGTCCTATCTGCCTATCTTCTTTTCCACCTATCCGCCCCACCCTTCTCTCTGACCTATCACCTTCATCCCACCCCCATCCACCCATTGTATTCTTTGCTACCTTCCCCCACCCTCCTCCCTGATCTATCACCTTCATCCCCAGCCCCACTCACCTACTGTACTCTTTGCTACTTTCTCCCCACACCCACCCTCCTCTCATTTATCTCTCCACCCTTCAGGTACTCTGCCTGTATTCCTGATGAAGGGCTTTTGCCTGAAATGTCGATTTTCCTGCTCCTTTACCAGGATGTTGCCTGGATTGGAGTGCATTAGCTACAAGCAGAAGTTGGAAAACTTGGGTTGTTTTCACTAGAATGTCAGGCTGAGGGGGTAATCTGATAGAGGTATGTAAAGTTTTCAGGCATAGATAGGCTGGATGGTTGGTGTCTTTTCCTCCAGGTGGAAATTTGAAATACTCAGCGGCACAGGTTTAGGGTGAAGGGGAAACATTTTAAAGGAGGTGTATGAGAGAAGTTATTTTGCTATTATACAGAGGGAATTGATGCTGGAAATCAGAAACTAAAAAGAAATTGTTGGAAAACTCAACAGGTCTGCTAGCATCTGTGAAGAAAAAGCAGCGTTAACATTTCTGATCCAGTGACCCTTTCTCAGAACAATACTGTTCTTCAGAACAACACCAGAAATGTCAACTCTGCTTTCTCTGCACAGATGCTGCCAGGTCTGCAAAGTTTTCACAGCAATTTCTATTTTTGAACCATCACAAGCTTCCTGGCTTTATGTCTGTTCTAAATGACATGGTAATGCAGCAGTACTGTGAGCCTTGTTGTCTCCAGCTGTGAGGCAAGGCACAAAATGGCAAGGTAAGGCAGGGATGCAATGGGCAACCAGGTTAGTGCTTTAATAAGATAAATACTAAAGATGCAGCTTTGTCTAATCCATGAGCTGGATGGGTGCCTCTGAGTTCAGTGCCCTTGTAGAAGTAATAGTTGGTGATGTAACTTGACTAAAATAGGAAACTAAACATTTGTGAGGGGAGGTGTGGCTTTAATAAAGGTATTTAGAAGCAATAATTTCCCTAAGTTGGCAAGTGACCTCACTACTCTGTAGATGCAGGAATTGATTCTTAAGTTAAGATAGCCCTTGCTGGACTTCTTATACATTTCAGACACAAATTTTGCCATAATCCATATCCTACAAGCTCTATTAGATTCCATCCTTTAACTTTACTATTACTGGAAACATCAGTAACTTTCGCAAAACAGCAATGCACAGCTGAACTATTTCTCTTGGACAATCAGTATCAGCAGAATAAACCATCACAAGTTCTCAAAGTGTGCATATTCCACAGAATCCCGACCATGTGGAAACAGGCCATTGAGTCCACATTGACTCTCTGAAGAACATCCTCCCCAGACCCACATCCCTACCCTTTAACCCCACAATTCCCATGGCTAACCGACCTAGCCTGCACATACTTGACATTTGTAAGAGGTTTGAAGGACTAACAGATTATGCCATGTGGCAAAGTATCTTTAAATAATGGAACCCGTACAGTGTGGAAGTAGCCATTTGAGTCCACCGGTCCTCTGAAGAGCAACCCACCCAGACTCACCGGTCCCCAACACCATCCCTGCCATCCAAACTACACATCCTTGAATACTATGGGTAACTTAGCACAGTTAATCTACATACCTTGCACATTTTTTGGACTGTGGGAGGAAACCTGAGCACCCAACAAACACCCACGCGGACACAGGGAGAACGCACAAACTCCAGACAGACAGTTGACTCAGGCTGGAATTGAATTCAGGTCCCTGGCACTGAGGCAGCGGTGCAAAGTACTGAGCCACCATGTCACTTCATCAATGTTACCCAATTCCTAGAAGAATCAGATGATTGAGAGAATTATTAATAACTTAATGTAAATGTATAGCAGTTTCAGTAAAAATCTAACAACACTCAAAGCGAAGTTTAGAGGTCACTACATCAAGATAAATTAATTATATTAACATAACTTTTCATTTCATGGCTTTTCTGTTGGAGTACTGGAATTATATTGCATGGTTTAATTTGATTTTCCATGAAATTCAATTCTTGTGGCAGTTTTCTAAATACTGAAGTTTGCAATTAGCATAAGAAACAAATATTCTTTAAGAATGCAACAATGAACTAACATTGTAGATTCATAAAGCCAATTTTGTTTTATTTGCATTGTTGTCTTCACCATCCATTTTCTTCATTACATGACTTGCAGACACAAATGAATCTGACCAAATGGAAACATCATAACATCATGAAGATAAAAGGAATACCTTTACATAACTCATCCATAATATTCCCAATCATCACATGAAACACACGCAACATTTTCCTGGCATAGCTGTACAAATGCCCTTTATTATATGAAAAAACATGACTTGGCATCAATGAGACCTTATCTTGTTCCAGCCACAAAAGTTGCTTCTTATGCTACTCTTGCTAAACTAACAACCAACAGGCTATTTATCACACACTAAAGTATTGACATAACCTTAATAAGCAGATTCACCATACTCAATGTAAAATTTAAGATCATCATTCAACAGGGAAACTACGTAAACGTTAGGAAATGGTTATTCACAACCCGATGCACTACGATAAAAACACCATTCAATTCACCTTTTTTCCTCAACTACCCCAAACGAATAGACTTGGCAACTGTAAAATCTCCACTGAAGATACCCTCTTCAGCCTCATTAATGGCTGTGTATTCAAGAAATAGGCACCTGTGAAATATCTGCAATGTTCACAATTACTTTTAATGAATAAAGGTTAGGATCAGCTGACATTGGTGTGGTTGATGACACCTGTAGAATTAAACATCCTTTTTACATTGCTAACATTAAAGCAGAAAATTTCCATGGCGGAACTAGTTCCAAAAGTCTATAAACCATTTGACGATCTTAATGATTCCTCTTTAATAATTCAAAGAACACCATTCCATTTACTATTGGTTTTATGCAATTCATGGACAAATATATGCAGGTTTTCCCTGATTATTTTTAAAGTTAGCCATTTCGTCATTAGTCTAACCTGGAATGGTGTGAATGGAAGCTAAAAATCTGACATTTGTGCCAAAAGCTAATCCATTAGAGACAAAAAAAACTGTAGATGCTGAAATTCATGTTAGATAAGCAGAAGGCTGGACAAACACAGCAAACCAGGCAGCATCGTGAGGTGGACAAGTCAACATTTCGGGTGTAACCTTTCTTCAGGACCAAAGTGGAGGTATCACGCTTTCTAGGAGAAAGTGAGGACTGTAGATGTTGGAGATTAGAGTCAAAAAGCATGGTGCTGGAAAAGCACAGCACAATGCTTATGCTCAGAAGATCAACTCTCCTACTCCTCAGATGCTGCCTTACCTGCTGTGATTTTCCAGCACCATGCTTTTTGACTCTGTATCATGCATTCTTGTCCAGTCCAATCTTGCATGAAGCATACAGAATAGAACAATAATCCAATCTGAGCCTCAATATGGAAGAACCAAAGGCCAGGTTCCCCATAAACACAAAAGCTTGAAGCGTTGGCTGTGTACAGATTTGTGTATGTTTATGCAT
Source organism: Chiloscyllium punctatum (assembly GCF_047496795.1). NCBI lineage: Eukaryota > Metazoa > Chordata > Chondrichthyes > Orectolobiformes > Hemiscylliidae > Chiloscyllium > Chiloscyllium punctatum. The sequence continues at coordinate 40,448,220 of NC_092779.1, forward strand.
ATGTGAGTTGATGTTTATCTTCTATGTATCTTTTCTTATGTATGTGTGTTTACATATACGTATTTTTAAGGGATGTGGGCATCGCTAACTAAGCCAGCATTATTGCCCATCACTAATTGCCCAGAGGGCAGTTAAAGGTCAGCAACAGTATTATGGGTCTGGTATCACATTTACGTAAATATGCCAAACGTCTTTCCCTCAAGAAGTTAGTAAACAAGACGGCCCTTTACTACAAATGATAGTGATTACATGATCATTATTAGGCTAGCTTCTTATTCCAGATTTTTATTGAAATCAAATTTCACCATCTGCTATTGTAGAATTCAAATCCATGTCCCAAGAACATTAGCCTGGAGTTTGGTTAATAGAACACGTTTACGCATGTGAATTTACGAGTGCATTTACATGTGTTTCTTTGTGCTCAACATTTTTTTACATGATTCTCTAAATCACTTAATAGGGTTGTTGCTTTATTCTATCTTCTGTCTGAATTTCGCTTTGTGTTAAGGGTTCCAGTTGCAGTGCTTTTAAATAACCCCTGTTCATCCAGATCTTGGCCTTCAATTAAGACATCTATTATGTGACCCAATATGCTTTGATGACTTCTGTAGATAAGGTTTAAAGAAGACACCTATTCGTGAGAATCCTTATCTATCCACAAAACTTCAGCCAAAAATGTAGTATATATATCTGTTCTAAATAAGCATGAATCTGCTGGTCCAGCCATTGCTTCAGTTGTTGCTCACTCACGTTGATTGTGATCTTATAGTCAGGATATTGTTGTTGATAAGCAATCTGACAGCTGCCAGCTGCTTTGCTGCAGATTCCAACATGTTTACTATTTTTAATTTGATCATCTCCAAGTGCCATTACTTAAAAAAAGAAATTAGCTTTGGAGAAAGCAGCATAAGAAAACTGCAGCCTTGCATCTCTGAAAGAAGTCAAGATAGTGGTATGAATAAGGTAGCACAGACATTTGAAATTAGATCCTATTACTGCTATATTGAAAATATAGGAAATCTGCTGTGAAGGTAGATTGAATGATTAGCTGATTCCTTTCAACAGCACTGAGGTAAAGATAAAACAAGTCAAACAATCCATGTTTTGTAATTTATCCACTGCAGATGGCTTAAAGAGATAAGGTGAGGTTCCACAAAGTGAAAATCCTCTGACAAACCATGAGCTAAACTGTCTCTGAAATGTGCACTTAACTCTTTATTGAGGCTGGTTTCACTGTTTATATAGGGTACTAATGGTAGCTTGAATATTTTGATTAAATGGGTAGATCTGCAGTAATATTAAATATATATGTGCATCATTCTTTTTTCTATATAGATGCAATATGGAATCTGCCTGAAATTAAAAACATGAGAATGTTAACTCCATTCTACCTTTGCAGATGTCAACTACACTATTGAAAAAATAAATTTATAAATAGCGAACAATTTGCATGGTTTAATAAAACTAATTGAGCAAAAAAAGTTCTACCTGGCTTGGATATAAAATATCACATTTCTAAATTGGAATTAACATTCCCTGTTGAAGGAAGAAAACTGCGGAAAGTTGACCAGTTCAAATCAAAACAACTGACCAGTCAAATTGAAGACACTTTATAACAATTATGACATTTATTTATCAGTCAAAATCCAACAAGGCAAATGAATAATCTGGTAAAGCAGCACATGAAGTAAATATCAACTTACGAAAGATTGCCTGAAAGACCTTGTCTGTAAAACATCAAAAGTCTTCTTAAACCATTTATCTTGCCTCACAGCAATTTATCTTCACATTTTTATCTACAACAGGAAAAACAGCATCAAGAATGATATCTGTCATAGAACAGTGTTTGATAGATTACAAAGTTGGATGTAAAGGAAATTTACAAAAATGCTACATTGCTGAGTGCACCTTATCTGTGCATACTGCAGCTCCTGACATTGAATGTTTTGCATATTTAACAATCTGAATCAGATCTCTGATTTTGACACTGAGAATTATCGGCCCAGAGTTTGCATTAAAATAACAGTGAAACCATGAGTTTTCATTGCTCTTAAGGAGTAAATGTGGGGTTGGTGATGATGTAGTGGTAATATGGAATCATAAAGAAGAGGCCCTTCAGCCAATTGAGTCTGTCCTGGCAAAAATACACTAAATCTACACTCTAGACTCATTGTCCAGCACTAGTCCAGTAGCCTTGAATGTCACGACACTTCAAGTGCTCATCCAAGTACTTTATTAAAGGTTGTGAGTTTCCTGCCTCAACTACCCTCCCAGATAGTGCATTCCAGACCCCATTACCATCTGGGTGAAAAATGTTTACCTCAAGTCCCCTCTGAATCTTTTGCCTTTCACCTCAAAATTATGCTGATCTTTGATTGATCCTTTAACTAAACAGCTGCTTTCTATTCACCCTACTGATGTCCCTTATAATTTTATACATCTCTATCATGTACTTTCTCAACATGCTCTGCTCCAAAGAAAATAACCCTTGTAAACTAAAAATAAGTAAAATAAAACAAAGAACTACAGATGCAGAAGATCTAAAACAAAAACATAAATTGAAGGAAAAACTTAGTCTGTCTAGCAGCATCTGTAGAGAAAAAGCAGACTTGTCCAGCCTCTCTTTGGAGCTAAGATACTCCATCCCAGGCAACACCCCAATGAATCTCCTCTGAACCCCCTCCAGCGCAATCACATCTTTCCTATCATATGATGACCAGAACTGCACACAGCACTCCAACTGTGGCCAAACCAAAGTCCTGTACAGCTCTACATAATGTCACTGCTCTTATAATCTACACAACTAGTAAAGGCAGGTCTCCCAAAAGCATTCTTAACTACCCTCCCCAGTCAACTTCAGGGATCTGTGGATAAGCACACCAAGTTTCCTCTGTTCCTCTGAGCTTCGTAATGTTCAGCCATTCACTATTACTTGTTTCAAACTGCCTCACCAAATATTTATCAAGATTAAATTCTATCATATCACTTAATTAGTAATCCAGTTCACCCATCTAATGTTCTTGGGACACTGGTTTGAATCCCACTGAATGGTGAAATTTTAAACAAGCTTAAATTTATAAAAGCTAGCCTAATGGCTATCATTGAATTTCATTTTTTTAAACAAAGCTGGTATTAATAATGGTGACCATGAAATCATTATTAATAAGAGAGTAGATCTGAATTTTACATTGCCCATACCATAACATGGTTGAAGTGTATAAGTAGGCCAGATTTAGAAGTTGATGGTTTCATCATCTGAGGACCAGAAGTGGGAAGAAAGGAGGATGTATCCTTCAGGAGGTGTGCTGTATGCAACAGAGGCACTTTCACACAATGAGACCCACCTATTTGTGCTTCCTTAACTGGCCTCCACAGACCAATTCACCTATCTGCCCCAGCACCTTTCTAGGGTATTGGATCCCTCTCTACTCAAAAAGTGCAAGACTTAACTGGGTTTGGAAAGTTTCTTCATGGGCTTGCTTGCAGTCCTAGCTGCAATCATGACTGAGTTCTAGCATTGACAGAACTGATGAAGGGCTTTTGCCCGAAATGTCGATTTTACTGCTCCTCGGATGCTGCCTGAACTGCTGTGCTCTTCCAGCATCACTAATCCAGGATCTGGTTTCCAGCATCTGCAGTCATTGTTTTTACCTAGAACTACCAGAATGCCTGGCCAATCAAATTGACCAGTTGTTCTCAAGGGTGTGACTTCCTCTCACTGAAGGGTGCAACTCCCACACTCTGATAGTTTAGATATCTACCACCATATTTCCAACACGGGAAGCCTCTTTTTAAGTCAGTCAGTTTGAGTGACTTTTGCAGCAGATGGTGAAAAATAGTTCTACATTCCAATAAAATTTAACCCATTATGTCTTCATTCATGCAAAACAATCTCTTGAGAAATGAAAACAAACTATTAAGACTGTAGATTTCCATTTCTTTAGGTTTCAAGCATTGTTGTACGTTTTAAAATATGAAGAAAATAATGTTCTTTAAAATTTTATTTTGGTCTCTGCTATTTGCCTCTTTTTCTCCAATAAGTCAACCTTGGTTTCCCTGCCTATTTTTTGCTTTCTTTACGTTTGGAATTGAACAACTTAGTCTTCGTGATCCAGGTTGCACATGATAAATAAGGATGCTTCAATTTGATTGTGTAATGGGGAATCCAACAGCAGGTGGAAACAGTGAGAGAGGGTGGCCAGCATGGGAATTTGAGCAGTTGTGCCAGGACTTCTAACAGGGGACATAACGGAGTGTGAGGCAGCATCTGGACGAGCCAAACAAATCCATACTTGAAAACAGGAAAACAGGAAATCCATACTTCTACTTTGATAGAAGTAGAGCTGAAAGGAAGACGGGTTTGAGAGACTAGGGATTTTTTGACCCAGTGTAGATCACAGGCTTCATTCCATGTAAGTAATTCCTTGTTTAACTTTAATTCTTTTTCATATTTGTAATAAATTGATGCCAGTGGAATAAAGAATCCCTGCTTCACTATCAATGGGCCATCTATGTATTAACATATCATGCTACATTTGTAAAAAAAAAGCTCCGGAGTGTTTGTAACTTTATCTGCAGAAACTGCTATTCTGTTTCTGATTCTGAATTATGGAAAATCACAGTTCAAAATCTTAGTGTTTCTGTGAGCCTGTGAAATGTCACAAATGACTAGGTAATTGGGCCTTATGGTGGCTCAATGATTAGCACAGCTGCCTCACAGTGCCAGTGATCCAGGTTTGATTTCTGCCTTGGGCAACCGTCTGTGTGGAGTTTGCACATTTTCCCTGTGTCTGCGTGGGTTTCCTCCGGGTGCTCCGGTTTCCTTCTACAATCCAAAGATGTGCAGATCAGGTGAATTGGCCATGCTAAATTGCCCATAGTGTTCAGGGATGTAGGTTAGGTGCATTAGTCTGGGGTAAATATAGGGGATGGGTTACTCTTCGGAGGATCAGTGTGGACTTGTTAGGCCGAAGAGCCTGTTTCCACACTTTAGGAATTCTAATTGTTTACCGCTGATTGCAAAATTCAGGTCAGTATGTTTATTTGAAGAAGCAAGGAAATGATTTTCGGTTCAGTTTGTTTTTTAAAAAATTATATTTTTACAATGCATTCACAGGAATGAAATGTAAATAAAATACTGTAGATGCCCGAAATCTGAAATGAAAACAATGTGCTGGAGAAACACATAAAGTTTGGTAGCACTTGTTGAGAGAGAATCTGTGTTAAAATTTTGAATCCAGTATGACTTGTCTTCAGAATAGTAAGACTCTCTGAAGAAGAATCCTGCTGGACAAGAAACGTTAACTCTGTTTCTGTCTTCTCAGATGCTGACAGACCCTGCTCAGTTTCTCCAGCACTTTCTAATGTTATCATAGGAATGAAACAATTAATCTTATTGTACCAGTGAGGTTTGTTTTATTCCATTGTCAGTACGCCAGAACAAAATTAAGTCGTACTCCTTTGTAGTCTCACTTCTTTGCAGTTTAGGTTTTCTCACCCAATTTAAATGAAGAGAAAATATCACAGTTATTAAGGTGCAGAAGAAGGCCATTTGGTGCGTCATGCTTGCACCAGTTCTATTTCCTAGCCAATCTCTTGCCTTTTCCCCCATAATGCTATATTCTATTTCTATCCAAATAATCTTCCAAAGCCTTCCTGACTGCATCCACCACATTTCCAGATAGTGCATTCCATATCTTAATTACTTGTGCAGAAAAGATTTTTTTTCATTCACACTTGCTTTGTTTGCACATCACTTTAAATCTATGCCCTTACGTTCTTTTCTTTCTTGTAGGAGCAGGAACACCTTCTCCCTATTTACTCTGTCCAGCGACTCACGATTTTGAAAACCTCTCTCAAAGCTCCTCCCAGCTAATTGCTCTTCAAGGAGAACAGTCACAATCTCTTCAATGTATCCTTATAACTGAAGTTTTTTTTTCATTCCTAGAATTATTTTTGTAAATATTATAGGGTATATTGTAGGTGAGTGCTTCTACCTTTCCAGTGCACTTCATTCTGAAGCTGCATGTGCCTTAACGTAAACCTGAAATCATACTTCACAATCATAGTGAACCTTAGACTGTGCTTTCAGAAAGGAATATATATCTGGTAAGTTAAGAAAACTTGAAAGTTTCAGACACTGAGTTTACTGAACAAAACCTAAGCAACAGTCAAAAAGTGTGGAGCTGGAAAAGCACAGCAGGTCAGGTAACATCTGGGGAGCAGCAGAGTTGACATTTCAGGCATAAGCCCTTCATCAGGAATTGGGGAGTGGGGTTGGTGGGGCAAGGGGGCTGAGAGATAAACAGGAGGTGTGTGGCACTGGGGGAAAGTAGCTAGGAAGGTGATAGATGGATGAAGGTGGGGGGGGGGGGGGGGTGATGGTGATAGATTGGATATATTGAAGTAGAGGTGGAGCAGATAAGTGGGAAGGAATATGGACAGGTAGCACAGTCCAAGAGGGTAGTGCTGAGTTGGAGGGTTGGATCTGGGATAAGCTGGGAGGGGAGCATGAGGAAACTGGTGAAATCGACATTGATTCCATGTGGTTGGACGGTCCCAAGGAAAAAGATGAGATGTTCTTCCAGGCATCTGGTGGCTAGGATTTGGCAGTTGAGGAGGCCCTGGACTTGCAAGTCCTTGGCTGAGTGGGAGGGAGAGTTGAAGTGGTTGGCAACAGGTTGGTTGGGTTGTTTAGTGCATTTGTCCCAATGATATGTGTCCCCAAGCAGCTCTGCCATCTCAGCCATACATTATCCATTCTCAGCTTTGCAGTGCCACAATGGGAGGCTATCTAAAGTTTTCAGACTCAAAAGGTAGTCAGGCAGTCAGAAGCAAAATGAGCTAGCACCCCTATGATTATAATAATAAGTTGTCCCAAAAGTAGCCCCATGCATCCAAGGAAATAAAGCAAACAATGGCTTGGAAAACTGAGCATGATCTCGATATGTACGTGCTTAGTTATATATGATTTTTCTAATAGAGACCAAAACCCATTTTTCAAAGTTACAAGTTTTTATTCATGTAACGCATTATGATTTCTCATTCTCCATTACACTGAAGGCACAAGAGCTTTTCATTTCTAAACCTGCAAATTATCGTCATATGAACAATGGATAAAAATGTTAAATGCTCAGATTCAGAAACTTTATGCATATGAAGTACATCGGTGCAGTAGAATCCAGTGTATAAGTTCACTTCGTGTGCTGACAATCAACAATAGGTAACAGAAACTGTGAACTCTAATTTGCTGGGAGCACTCTCAACTCTTCTCAATGAAATGCAAAATCCTCTGCTTTCTGAGGTGGTAAAAACAGACCTTATGTTGAAGAAGAGTGGGTGAGTTAGGCTACTTAATAAGACAAGAGCCCATGGTACAGTCATAGTCAATGTTTCAGGTCCGGTGACTCTTCCTCAGAACGTTATTCCCATTTACCTGCACTTGATCCATAGGTGACTATATCCCAGCATTGATTCTCAGATCTCCTCCAAAACATTTACCCCTCACCTTAAACTAATGCCTAGTCTTAGACATGTCTGCCATGGGGAAGAGATTCTCATGATCTACTCTTTGCGCACCTCTCATTTTGCATACCGTAAACAGATACCCCCTTCAGTCTCTTCTGCTCCAAGGAAAATAAACCCAGCCTATCCAGTCTGTCCTCAGGACTGAGACTTTTCATCCCAGGCAACATCCCCAGTGCAATCATGTCCTTTAGATAGTGTGGCAACCAGAAATGCACAGTATTCCAGCTGTAGGTTAAACCATGTTTTGTGGAGTTGTAACATGACTTCCTTACTCCTATATTCTGTGCCCTGGCTAATGAAGGAAGCATCCTGTATGTCTTCTTCACCACTCTGTTTACCTCCACTGACACCTTAAGGATCTACGAACCTGTATGCCAAGTTTCCTTTGTTCCACAACTTGCCTTGGATCCTCTGCACTCTTACCTTTCAGACCAGCCTTCCATGTGGGACCTTCTCAAAGGCTTTACAGAAGTCCATGCAAACCACATCAACTGCATTACCCTCATCAATACATTTCCTCACCTTTTCAAAAATCTCAATTAAAATAGAATAGCAATTTATTGTCACTTGTATTTATGAAAATACAGTAAGAGATGTATCAGTTGCCACAATTCAGTGCCATTATCATTACATAAATTATAAAAAGAAATAATTGAGACAAAGTTATGACAAGATTCATCTTTTCTCTCCCACGGCAATTGGGGTTTATGGAGTAGTTATAGCATGCCACCAATGAAGCTGGTCCTAAGGCAATCTAAGCAAGGACTTCTGGACCAGATCCTCAAGTGGCCACCGCTGAAACCGGCATCGAAACCACTGCATCATTGCCGTAGCAAAGAGGCATAGTCTGGACCCACCAAGATGCCGATGCCGAAGCCAGCGCTCAAGCTATCACCACTTCAGTCACCGTCTGAAGCTGCCACAATGCCGTTATAGCCACGAAGAGTGAAACAGAGCTACCATGTTTCCACCACTATAGCCAGGAGAAACGGACCAGATCCACTGACAATGAAACTTTCAATAAAGCACTATGGCCACGAAGAATAAACATTCTGGATCCACCACACTGCTGAAGAAGGCGCTTGCAACTGCTTTCTTCCACCTTAAATACAGAAAAGAAAAAGTAAACTTTGATACAAAAAAATGAAGAAATGAAACAAAACAAAAACAAAGAAGAGTGCAACCAGACAAATGAACGGGAATGGGAGCATACGGGCATAGAGCCTTGACATTCCTATCCTGTCACTGCTGCTATCCTATTAGTCAGATAGGATCTCCCTCTAACTATTCCTGATCAATCCCTGCCTTTCCAAATATTGATTAATCCTGATCTTCAAACTTTTTTCTAGTAATTTCCATACCACTTATGTCTGACTAATCAGTTGTAATTATCAGGCCTACCCCTGCTGCCTGTCTGGAATAAAGGAACCACATTAGCTCTCCTCACCTCATATGACACTTCACCTGTAGCTATGTGATATATTAAATATGCCAGGCCCAAGCAATCTCCTCTCTGCCTCCAAAATGAGCCTTGGATACATCTCATCAGGCCCTGGAGATTTATGTACCTGTATGCCCATTAAAACATATAATCCTTCCCTTGTTAATCTTAATATGATCGAGAACCTCATCATACTAAATGAAGTCCCTGGCTAAGTGTCTTTCTCCTTTTCTCTAGATGAGAAAAATATATTTTAAGACCTCACCCATGTCCACTAGCTCCATGTATAAGTTGGCCCTTTGGTCTCGAATACATCCCACTCTGGATGGAAGTTTGCTCATTGAGTTGGAAGGTTTGTTTTCAAATGTTTTGTCACCAATTTAGGTCACGTCACCAATGAGTCTGTGATGAAGCACTGGTGGTATGGCCTACTTTTTATTTATGTGTTTAGGTTTCCTTGGGTGGGTGACATCATTTCCTCTGGTGATGTCATTTCCTATTCTTTTTGTCAGGGGGTGGTAAATGGGATCCAAATCAATGTGTTTGTTGATAGAGTTCCAGTTGGAATGCCATGCTTCTACGAATTCTCATGCATGTCTCTATTTGGCTTGTCCTAGGATTGATATATTGTCCCAGTCAAACTGGTGTCCTTCCTCATCTGTATGTAAAGATACTAGTGAGAGTGGGCCATATCTTTTTGTGGCTAGTTGATGGTCATTTATCCTGGTGGCTACCTTTCTGCCTAATATAGTGTTTGTTACAGCTCTTGCAAGGTATTTTGTAAATGAATTGAATTGAATTGAATTGAATTTACTGTCACGTGTACCGAGGCACAGTGAAAAGCTTTGTCTTGCGAGCAATACAGGTAGATCATATAATTAAATAACATAGATTAAAATAATAGGTAAACAGTGGCAAAAACCAAAACACTAAGGGTTTGTGAGTCCATTCAGTTTTCTAACAACAGTTGGGTTGAAACTGTTCGAAAGCGGCTGGTGCGTGTGTTCAAGCTACTTTACCTTCTCCCCGATGGTAGAGGTTGTAGAAAAGCATTGCCAGAGTGAGATGGATCTTTGAGAATGCTGGTGGCCTTTCCTTGACAGCGGGCCTGATAGATGGATTCTATAGATGGGAGGTTGGCCTTTGTGATTGTCCAGGCCGAGTTCACCACTCTCTGTAACCTCCTTCGATCTTGAATGGTACAGTTGCCATACCAGGTAGTGATACATCCAGACAGATGCTCTTGATGGCACACCTATAAAAGTTGGCAAGGGTATTTGCCATCATGCCAAATTTTCTCAGCTGCCTGAGGAAGAAGAGATGTTGTTGGGCCTTTGTAACCAGTGTGCCCACATGAAGAGTCCAAGAAAGCTTATTATGGATGACCACTCCCAGGAGCTTGACACTCTCCATTCGTTCCACTTCTGTGCTATTAATGTGTAGGAGGGTATGAGTAACATCCCGCCAAAAGTTGATAATGAGTTCCTTGGTTTTACTGGCATTAAGAGCTAGATTGTTCTCAGTGCATCATTTTTCCAGGTCTTCCACCTCCCGTCTGTAGTCTGTTTTGTTGCCATCTGAGATTTGACCGACTATGGTGGTGTTATCAGCGAACTTGTAAACAACGTTAGTCTTGTATTTGGCGACACAGTCATGGGTATACAGTGAGTACAGTAAGGGGCTGATTACACACCCCCTGGTGGGGGGCTCCAGTGTTGAGTGTTAGTGACAATGAAATATTGTCCCCAGTCTTCACTGACTGTGGCCTATGGGTCAGGAAACTGAGGATCCTGTTGCAGAGAGTGTGGCTTAGTCCGAGATAACTAAGTTTAGTAATCTTTCTCGAGGGGATAATAGTGTTGAAGGTTGAACTGTAGTCAATGAATAGGATTCTTACGTAGCTGTTCTTGGTGTCAAGATGTTCTCGGGAGGAGTGAAGGGGAAGTGATATGGCATCTGATGTGGATCTGTTGGTTTGATGGCAAATTGGAGTGGACCAATGCAGACACAAGGAGAATGTGCAAACTCCACACAGACAGCCGTCCAAGTCTGGAACTTAACCAGGGTCTCTGGTGCTGTGAGGCAACAGTGCTAACCACTAAGCCACTGTGTCTGATCAAGGGCCTTTGCCCGAAACGTTGATTTTCCTGCTCCTCAGATGCTGCCTGACCTGCTGTGCTTTTCCAGCACCACTCTAATCTAGACTCTGATCTCCAGCATCTGCAGTCCTCATTTTGCCAAATTGGAGTGGGTCAAGAGTAGTGGGGAGGCTGGAATTGATTAATACCATGACCAGCCTTTCAAAGCACTTTATGACCACTGAAGTTAGGCCACTGGGCGTAATCATTGAGACATGCTGCATGAGCCTTCTTAGGCACAGAGATGATGTTGGCCCTCTTGAAACAGGCAGGGACAGTGGCCTGCTGCAGGGAGAGGTTGAAGATGTCCGAGAAGACCCCTGCCAGTTGATCTGTGCATGCTCTGAGGGCACGATCTGGTATTCCGTCTGGTCCAATCACTTTCCTTGGATTCATATGAAGGAAAACTGATCTGACCTTCTGATGCAGTGACTGGTGGGATAGGTTCATCAGGACTTGTCGGAATAGGTGTTAGCTGTCCGCCAAAATTCTGCCTAAGGCGAGCATAGAAAGTGTTGAGATGATCTGGGAGTGATGTATCATCGTCTGCTGTCTTGCAAAGGTCTCTTTTTAATACCTGTGATGTCATTCAGTCCTTGCCATAGTCGCCAGGTGTCTGTCTGGGTCTCTAGTTTGGATCGGTATTGCTCCTTGGCTGTCTTAATGGCTATGCGACGGTCAGGCTTGGATTCCTTATATTTGAGTGGGTCTCCTGATCTGAAGGTCTCAACTCTGGTTTTTAGCAGGTTCTGTATGTCCTGATTCATCCAGGGTTTCCTGTTGGAAAACACCCGGATTGACGTCCTCGGTATGCAGTCCTCCACACACTTGCTGATAAAGTCTGTGACGATGGTGGCGTCCAAGGTACCTGCAGCCTGTTTGAACACGGCCCAAACAGCACTGGGGTTGATCCTCTGCCTCCTCAGATCAGAACTGGACCTGTATCCAGGAGGGGGTCTCCTGCTTGAACTTTGGTCTGTAAGCCGGGAGAAGAAACACGGCATTGTGGCTGGAGTTCCCGAAATGAGGGCGGGAGGTGGAGTGATAGGCATCCTTCACAGTGGTGTAGCAATGGTCTAAAATGTTCGGGCCCCTGGTGGGGCAAGTAATGTTCTGGTAGTACTTGGACAACACCTTCCTTAGATTGACTTGATTCAATACAATAAACAGGGCCTTGGGGTGTTCCGTCTCCAGGGTGTTAGTGGTGGAGTACAGCACATCCAGAACTCCCTCAACCTTTGCTTGTGGCGATATGTACACAGCAATTAGTATAGCAGTGGGAAATCCCCGTGGTAGATAGAAGGGGTGGCATTTGATGGTGAGGAATTCAAGGTTTGGGGAGCACTGATTGCCAAGGGTTGCAATGTCCGTGCACCACAAGTTGTTGATTAAAAAGCAAACCCTTCCACCCTTTGTCTTACCCGAGGATGCTGTACGGTCCATACGATGGATAGAAAATCCATCAGCCTGAAGTGCACAGTTAGGAATGGATGGGGTGAGCCAGGTTTCTGTGAAGCAGAGTCTGCAGCAGTCCTGCAGTTCACGCTAGAAGTTGAACCATAATCTGAATTGGTTCATCTTATTTTCCAGAGATTGTACATTTGTTAGGAGTAAGCTAGGAAGGGATGTCTAGAAACTGCTTAGTCTCAGTCTTACTGGCAGGCCAGCACACGTACCCCGCTTCCTCACAGGTTTCATACATTTGAGTGGTCCAGTGGTCTGGTGGAGTGGATTGTGACTGCTTCCAGTTAAGTGATCCTTCCTAGGACATTAGTTTTGCTTGTTGTCTGTATAGGGGCTTTTAAGTTCATTAGCTGCTGTTTTAGTATCGTGATGCCAAGGGGTCTAAATAGTCTGGCAGTCATTTCTGACATGTCTTTCATGAAGGGGAGAGTGGCTAGGGTTTCTAGACGCGCCACAGTCTTTCCCTCTTACTCTTAATGTACAGGTCATTTTGCTATAAAGTGCATTTCCTTAATGCAAATCCACGATAACATGATTGACGAATTGGGGACACTGTTTCTAAAGTGCAAACCTTTAAATCATATGTTGGTTACAACGTGATTCTGGCCCCAATAGTTTAAATGGTGCTGCTATTATGCAATTTTCGTATGACACAAGGTTGCACGAGAATGGAACTATCATGTTATTGCAGAACCGACTGTACTTTTTTTAATATAAAAAGCCTTGGGGTTTTTCTTGATCCCATTTGCCAAAGATATTTCTTGGCCCCTCTGTGCCCTCCTAATGCACTTTTTCAGCAACCTCTTACATTCTCTATAGTTTTGAAGGGCCTTTTAAATTCAACGTCCCTGACATATGCTTCCTTTTTTTTTATCAAACTGTTAATATTCGTTGACATCCAGGGTTCTCTGGTCTTGCTGACCTTATCTTTCACCCTTAGAGGAGCATGCTTGCTTTGAATTCTCACTTTTCTACTTTTAAAATACTTCTATTCTCCAAATGTAGATTTACCTGCAAGTACTTAGCTGCTCCCAATCTATCTTTCCAGATACTTTCTGGTGATATTGAAATCAGCCTTCCCCTAGTTTATCACAGAATCCTTATAGTGTGGAAACAGGTCATTAGGCCCAACACCTTCACCCTGACCCTTGGAAGATCAATGCTCGCAGACCTATTCCCCTACCCTATTACTCTACATTTACCCTGACTAGTACACCTAATCTGCACATCCTTGAGCACCATGGGCAAATTAGCACGGCCAATTCACCTAACCTGCACATTTTTGGATTGTGGGAGGAAACCCATACAGACACGGGGAGAATGTGCAAACTCCACACAGACAGTTACCCAAGGGCTGGAATCGAAACTGATGAAGGGCTCCTGCCCGAAATATTGATCTTCCAGCTCCTCAGATGTTGCCTGACCCGCTGTGCTTTTCCAGCACCATTCTAATTGTGGCCTATAGTATAATCCCAGCAAGGTAATCATCTTTTTTTTAAATTTCTGAACTCTGTCCAAATAAGCCAAATTTAAGACCATTCTCGGATATCCTCCCTTATTACTGCAATGATGGCCTCTGAAGTAACTCTACAGAGGCTGGTATCCTATCACAAAGTCACTCTTTACTTGAACAGTCCTTTTTCACTTAGGCAGGAAGAATACTATTTGAGTGCAGAATATTAAACTGAATATTATTTCAGTGGAAAAAGACAGCAGAAAGCTACAAAACAGAGAGAGTCCTCACTCATGAATCATAAATTCTTGCAGCTCATAGGGAAGTCAAATATTTCAAAGGAATGAGTATAAAAGTAGGGGTGGTTTGCTAAAACTATACAAGGAATAAGTCAGACCACAGTTCAAATAGTTATGGGTCCATTATTTAAGGGAAAATATCCTGGTATTGGAGGCATGCATTCAGCTGATACCAGATATCTTGTGAGGAGGAATTGAATAGAATTGGTCTGTACTCATCAAAATGCAGAAGAATGAGAGGTGACATTACTGAAATATGCAAAGTTCTTACTGGACTTTAAAGGGTAGTTGCAGAAAGGCTATTTCCAATTGTGAGAGAGTTTAAGAGCAGAGGGAATAATCACAGAATAAGGGGTCACACATTTAAGACACAGATTTAAAGAAATTTCTTTTCTCAGAAAGTTGAAGCTGGATCATTAAGAATATTTAAGGCTGACAGACTTTTAATCAGTAAGAGAACCAAGGGTTATGGGGAAAAGACGTGAAAATGAAGTTGAGGATTATCAGATCGGTCATGATCTCAGTGAAGAGCTTGAATGTTCTACTTCTACTCCTGTGCCGTATGATCCTATTTATGGTCAATACTTATCCCATAACCATCATTAAAATGAGATTTTCTGGTCGCTAGCAAACTGCTGCCTGTGTGACCTTGCTGAGTGCAACTAAGTGTTTCACTTTGTGCATTGCAATAGTAAATTCAATTCAAAAATAATTTATTCACTGCAAAGTGCTTTAGAACATCCTATGGTTTTGAAAGTTGCTACATAATTCAAGTTTATTTTTCATTGTACACATTTTCAATGTGTCAACCAATCCTATGAATACACAAAGTGATATTTAATGCCCTCTTCTGGCAGTTTTGATAGAAACAGGACATATAATCAGAAAAGTGGTGGATCCTGATTAAGCCCATTGCAAGAAAGATGCCTATTCTTTGAGATCTTTAAGTGAGACATTAATGCCCACTTAAGAGGTTCACTCTGCTGCTGCTGCTATTAATCTGGTGACAGTCAAATTTGTTTGCCATGCAAGTAACAAGACAAGGAAATGTTCTGATGAAGGGCTTTTGCCCAAAACATCAATTTTCCTGCTCCTCGGATGATGCCTGACCTTTTCCATCACTACTCTAATCGTGAAGGAAACTTGTGGGATTAGGTGTTGGCTCCAGTGGGAGTTCCTTCTTTGAATGGAATTCAGTGTCTGGTTGAGGGAAGGGAAAGGGAAGATGATGCCCACTGACAGCCACCACCTGCCCTTGCTGCTGCTTTTCCTCCACTTCTCTTCCCCATCACACAACCCTGCAATAACCCTCCTTCCTCACCCATCTGTGGTCCAGCATCCAGCAAAGCAACGTTGGACATTGTTGTAGTGACAGCAGCCACTGTCTCCATAGTAGCTCTTCTCATACTGGCTGCAGGTTCTTGGTGGGCAGCACTTCTATTTTGGTTCTTGACTCTAGGAATGGACTGCTGCTAGTTATGAGCCAGAATAATGCTTAATCCAGTGGGCCTTTCTCAGAAGGGGTTCTCAACGACTCTCTAGTTGGTGAGCAGTACCCTCATACCTTCCATTAATCAACACCATCCAAAGCACA
Source organism: Chiloscyllium punctatum (assembly GCF_047496795.1). Lineage (NCBI taxonomy): Eukaryota > Metazoa > Chordata > Chondrichthyes > Orectolobiformes > Hemiscylliidae > Chiloscyllium > Chiloscyllium punctatum. The sequence continues at coordinate 40,464,136 of NC_092779.1, forward strand.
AGTAAAGATTGACAAGGTCACAAAGTCTTTTCTATCCTGGAATCGTGTTACTTCAGCGCATAATTATACTTCCAAGCATGGGTGCATTAATGCAATTTTGTGGGACAGGAAAATAAGAATTGAGGAGAAGCCCTTATCTAATGTAGGACAAGATGATCGCAAATTCCTCTTTGATCACTGAAAGTTATTATATATTAGTTAACCAAAGGGTAGAGAATGGCCGAGTGGTGTTATTGCTAGACTGTTAATCCAAAGACCCAGTGAATGTTCTGGGGATCTGGGTTCTAAATCCTGCCATGGCAGACAGTGAAATTTGAATTCAATAAAAAACTAAAATTAAAGTCTAATGATGAACATGGAGGGCTTTTGCCCGAAACGTCGATTTCGAAGCTCGTTGGAAACTGCCTGAACTGCTGTGCTCTTCCAGCACCACTAATCCAGGAAAAACCCATCTGCTTAGCTTATGACCTTTAGGGAAGGAAGCCGCTATCCTGGTCTGGACTCTTCGTGACTCCATACGCACAGAAAAGCAGTTGGCTCTTAACTTCCCTTTGGGATGAGCAATAAATGCTAGCCTAGCCATTGATGCCCTCACTCCATGAATGAGTAAATAAAAAAGAATCCCCAATGAAACCCCTCCCTTCTACATTTAGGTAGTACCACTTTGAAATTCATACAAATTTAAAAAGCTATAGTGAATCTATACTAAATATATTTTTCCAGAAATTTTAATACGAAAAGAAATACCTCCTGGCATCTAACATAGTTTTCTGTTCACCTAACCAAACAGTCTCATGTGGTAGCTCCATTTGGATCTGCGTGATCTGCCTCTCAGCATTCGGCACCTTAAGCTTAAATTCTTTGCACAAATTCTGCACATGATTGGACATGTTCTTTTCCGTGAATTTAAGCTTACTGGGTTTAAATTGGAAAGCTTCCAAAAATGGGCATAAGGATGCATAACTGTTCCAAATAATGTAGGAAATTTGACAATTTCATGCTGTCAACTCAATTGAAAATTGCTGTACACATCCAGTGCCAACTCTAGCCAGTTCATTGGCTGCCAAGTCAAATATCTACCCACTATGAGAACCTTGCTTGCATCACATAAAATGAGCCTGTATCTCTTAAAGACAATGTGCATTGTGGCTGGACCATAAATTGGCAGTTGTGAGAAAGTGAATCTGCCTCTTAACAATGTGGGTGAGAGTAGACTCCAAACTTTGCCAACATTGCAACAGAGGTGGAAAGTTGTGAAAATGTCCTGTATCTGACCCTCAAATGCTCAAATAGAAAGGCAAGTTAATGCTTTTTGAAGCTAATGACAGGAATCAAGTCCTGAGGAATCTGTACAGTGCTTGTTCAGACTAGTGCCAGCATGCCTCAGTTGTGTGAAAATAGGTTAACAGAGTATCACAACATACCAGCAATTTTCCCTCCAACTGTTTATAAGGCATGCTGAGTCCCATTCTGAGTGAGTGTAAAGACACCATGGAGCCCGAAAGTGATGCCTGTCCTCTTTCAAAAAGAAAATACCCATCCTACCATTCCTCATTTCATTAGCAGTGGGCAAAGACTGTTTCTGACAAATTCTAGATGGTGCAGTCCTCAGGTGAACCTTTTAGGCTCAAATGATTTTTAAGATTAATCTCCAATGCTATGTGCAGTCTCCTCCGCTGAAAGTACACTATCTTTCAATTTCAGCCACTCAGGTAAGTGCAGTGCAGGATTGTAGGTAAAGGAACAGGGAAGATAAACACTAAGAGTGCTCAAAAATGGTGGTTTTTTTTAACAACATGGCATTATTTAATTGTTAAAGTTGTTGTGTAATGTTTATTTTGTTTGCACTTTTACTTTTGAATAGTGGTTCGTGACAGAAGGTAGATATGATGGAACTCACTGCCAAAGGTGGTAAAGGCAGAAAATCTCATAACAGTTAAGAAGTATGTATAAATGTACTTGCCATACCAAAGCATACAAAACCACGGGCTAAATGCTGGAAATTAGGATTAGAAAAGTAAGGTTGTTGTTTTTTACTGGTGTGGATCTGATGGGCCATAAGGTTTATCTCTGTGCTGTGGATCTCTGACTGGTGGTGAATGAGGAATTAGTTGTGGTTACTAGCATAATTGCGAACTTGCACTGCAGGAGCGGTTTTGGAGCTCTAAGTATTCTCAAAAAGGGAATGAAAAAGCCTAAATACCCACCTAACACTTTCAAAGATGTGAATATTTCGAATTTGAAAATGGGGACTTCTGCAACAGTTAGTGGCAACTGTTCTTCCAAATTATGGTAAGAAATATATTTTGGGGCTTGCCAATTGTCTCACCACCGACAAATGCTCTACAGCCAAATTTATCATTGTCGGGTTCAAAATGTTGATCATGTCCATAGCTCCACTAACCATATCACAGACAAATTACCTTTGAGACTTATTTAGTACAAGAAATACTGTTAGAAAGAAAATTAATGATTATGCAACCTGTGGAGCTAAATGGAGAGCAAAGCATTCAGCACACACCTTCTTATTTTCTGTTGTAGGTTCTGCACACTTAACACCAGCATTACGCTAGTTATCCTTACAGAATTTGCTCCTGTCAACAATAAACTGCTTTTTTTTAATACACAAAAACTGAAGCATGTAAATTACTTGATATTCAGATTCTAATTACAGTTTCACAATCATATATCTGCAATTTTACGGAATAATTTGGAGCGAGAGGATTGTGCAGCATAAAACATGGCTTCCCTCAAATCTTCATAATATAGACTGAGCTGGACTTGTGGATGACAAGAATAATTGGAAACTAAGAGTATTGATGGATTGATGGAAGATATAAGTGAGAAAGAATGGGAAATGTTTGCCATTGATATTTCAGCTTTGATCAGGAAATGAGGCATGCCAAGTAGAGAATGTTAAGAAGTAGCAATCATACCACAATAAGGCTTGAAATTAAGTCAGAAAATAAGAAAAATCAGACAATGATTAACATTCCAGGGTACAAAAAGGCAGATTTTAGGAATTTAAAAGTTCAGCTGGAACATACTGATTGGAAACTCATTTGGTGAATAAAAGAATGGATGAAAAATTGGAGAATTGCAAAAGAGAAATGAATAGGGTGTGTATTAGGTATAAATTTATGAGAAATGAATATGGGGTATCAAAGCTAAGGTATTTTTTATTCATTTTTGCGATGAGGATTGGACATTAAGAGTCAACCACATTGCTGTGGTTCTGGAGTCACATGTAGGCCAGACTAGGTAAGGATGGGAATTTTCTTCCTTAAAGGACATTAGTGAAGCAGATGGATTTTTCTCACAATTGTCAATGGGTTCATGGTTACCATTAGACTTCTGATTCCAGATTTTTATTGAATTCAAATTCCAGTATCTTCTGTGGCAGGATTTAAATACAGAACATAGAACGTTACAGCGCAGTACAGGCCCTTTGGCCTTTGATGTTGTGAAATTAATCTGATGCCCATCTAACCTACACCATTCCATTATTATCCATATGACTATCCAATGTCCATTTAAATGGCCTTAATGTCGGTGAGTCTACTACTGTTGCAGGCAGTGCATTCCACACCTCTACTACTCTGAGTAAAGAAACCACTTCTGATTTCTGGCCTAAATCTATCACCCCTCAATTTAAAGCTCTGTCCCTTCGTGTAAACCTTCAACCATCTGAGGAAAAAGGTTCTTACTGTCCACCCTATCTAACCCTCTGATTATCTCATATGTATCGATTAAGTCACCTCTCTACCTCCTTCTCTCCAACGAAAACAGCCACAGCCTTTCCTCATAGGACCATCCTTCCATACCAGGCAACATCCTCGTAAATCTCCTCTGAACCTTTTCCAAAGCTTCCACATCCTTCCTATAATGCGTTGACCAGAACTGTATGCAATACTCCAGGTGTGGCCTTATCAATGTCTTGTACAGCTGAAGTATGACCTTGTGGCTCCAAAACTCAATCCCCCTGCCAATAAATGCCAACACACTATATGCCTTCTTAACAACCCTATCAACCTGGGTGGCAACTTTTAGGAATTTTATGCACTTGTACACCGAGATCTCTCTGTTCATTTGCACTGCCAAGAAATTTACCATTAACCCAGTACTCTGCATTCCTGTTACCTCCTCTGAAGTGAACTAGCTCACACATTTCTGCACTAAACTCCATTTTTCGCTTCTCAGCCCAGCTCTGCATCTTATCTATGTCCCTCTGTAACCCACAACATTCTTTGGCACTATCTGCAACTCTGCCTACCTTAGTGTTTAATAACCCCATCCTTCTACATTCACATCCAAATCATTTGTAAAAATGACAAACAGCAGAGGCCCCAAAACAGATCCTTGCGGCACAGCACTGGTACCTGAGCTCCAGGTTGAACATATCCCATCAACCACCACCCTCTGTCTTCTTTCAACTAGCCAATTTCTGATCCAAACTGCTAAATCATCTTCAATCCTGAAACTCCGTATTTTGTGCAATAGCTTACCGTGTGGAACCTTATCAAACACCTTACTGAAATCTATGTACACCACATCAACCACTTTACTTTCATCCACCTGTTTTGTCACCTTTCCAAAGAACTCAATTAGGTTACTGAGGCACTACCTAGCCTTCACAAAACCATGTTGACTATCCTTAATCAAATTATTCCTTTCCAGATGATTATAAATCCTGTCTCTTTTAATCTTTTCCAACACCTTACCCACAACCGAAGTAAGGCTCACTGGCCTATAATTACCAGGATTGTCCCGATTCCCCTTGTTATGCAAGGGTCGACAATGATGACATAAAGATCAAAGCCAAAGGTGCTGCAATCTCTTCCCTGGCTTCCCAGAGAATCTGAGGATAAATCCCATCTGGCCAGGGGTCTTATCTATTTTCAGATCTTCCACAACTGCTAAAACCTCCTCTTTGTCAACCGCAATCCCATCTAAACTTGTAGCCTGTATCTCTGTATTCTCACTTACACTGCCCTTTTCCAATGTGAATTCTGACAAAAAGTATTCATTAAGCGTTCCCCCTACGTCCTCAGATTCCACACACAACTTCCCACTACTATCTTTGATTGGCCCTAATCTTACTCTAGTCATTCTTTTATTCCTGATATGACTATTGAAGTCATTAGGGTTTTCCTTGGTGCTATCCACCAACAATTTCTCATGTCCCTTCCTGGTTTTTCTTAGCCCTTTCTTTAGATCTTCTCTGGCTAACTTATAACTCTCAAGCCCCCCAACTGAGCCGTCATGCATCATCCTCAAATAAGCCTTCTTCTTCCTCTTGACAAGAACTTCAACTTCTTTAGTTAAACCATGGCTCCTTCTCCTTATCAGGGACACGCAGTAGCTGTTCCTTTAATAAGTTCTGCATTTCAAGTGTATCCATTCCCTGCAGTTTCCTTCCCCATCCTGTGCATCCTAAATCTTGCCTTATCTCATCATAATTGCCTTTCCCTCAGTTATACCGCTTTCCCTGCAGTATATACCTATCCCTGACCATTGCTATTGTAAACATAACTGAATTGTGGTCACTATCACCAAAGTGCTTACCTATCTCCAAATCTAACATCTGGTCAGGTTCCCCAATACCAAATCCAATGTGGCATCGCCTGTTGTTGGCCTGTTTACCTACTGTGTCGGAAAACCCTCCTGCACACATTGATCAAAAACTGACCCATCGAAACTACTTGAATTTTAGTACTCCCAGTCAATATTAGGAAAGTTAAAGACCCCAATACAACTACCCTGTTACTCTCGCTCCAATCGAGAATCATCTTTGCTATCCTTTCCTCTACATCCCTGGAATAATTTGGAGGCCTATAGAAAACTCCCAACAGGGTGACTTCTCCTTTTCTGTTTCTAACCTCAACTCAAAATACCTCAGTGGATGAGTCCTCAAATGTTTTCTCAGTTGCTGTAATACTACTCTTGATTAACAATGCCTCACCCGCCCACCTCTTTTACCATCTTCTCTGTTCTTACAGAACCATCTAAATCCCAGAATCTGCTACAACCATTCCTGTCCCTCCTCAAGCCATGTCTCTGAAATGGCCACAAAATCGAAAACCCAGGTACCAACCCATGCTGCAAGTTCACCTATCTTATTCCAGATGCTCCTGGCATTGAAGTACACACATTTCAAACTAACATCCTGATCAAACAGTTAAATCGTTTTTAAGATTGTTGGGGGTTTGATTGCTCAAGGGAAATCAGCATCAGTCATGCTGCACAAAAGGGGAGGAAAATGAGTGACAGGGCTAGAGTGATCGGGGATTCAATAGTAAGGGGTATAGACAGACGCTTCTATGGCCACAGATATGTGCTTTCAGGGTCAGGAATGTCACAGTGTGGCTGCAGGACATTCTGGAACAGGAGGGTGAATGGCCAGTGGTTGTGGTACAAGTTGACAGTTTGCACCTAGGCAAAGATGGGACAAATATGCTTACAGGGGTTTTGCTAGTTCCATTGGTGAGATTTTAAACTGGTATGGAAAGGGGATGGGAATCAAAGAATAGGTTAAATGGGTCAGATTCAGAATAGGAAGCAGGAGTTCGTCATGTAGCCAGCTACTTGGAAAGACAACAGAAATAAAGATTAAAGAGTATCCAGCAAAGGGAATTGACAGCGTCAAACTGTTTATACTTCGATGTTGGGAGTATTACAAACAAGGCAGATGAACAAAGGGCACAGATAGGCACATAGCAGCATGATGACACTGCTATACCAGAAACCTGCCGAAAGGAGGGGCAAAATTGGCAGCTCAATATCCTTGGATATAGAACTTTCAAGCAGGATAGAGTAACTGACAAAAAAGGAAGGTGGGTGGTAGTGGTACTGGTTAATGAGTCAATTACACTTGTGAGAAGGGACGATATACCAAATGAGGCTTTATGGGTTGGGTGTAGGAATAAAAACGGCATTCAAATTACAAGGAGTGTACTACAGACTCATAAACAGTGGAAAAGTAGAAGAACATATCTGTGGATTTTTTTCTGCCTGTAGGAATAAGAAAGTAATAATTGTTGAGACTTTAACTAAACTATCCCAATATCAACTGGGTTTCAAATAATATAAGAGGCTTTGAAGGTGAAAAAATCATATACTGTGTCCAGGAAAAATGTATTAAACAATATTTGACAAGATCGATGAGAGGAAACACAATTCTGGAATTGGTTTTGGAAAATGAAAACTGGCATATGGATAAAGTGGGAGTGGCTGACCGTATCGGGAACAGCAACCACAATCTGGTTAGATTTAATGTTATTGTGGAAAAGGAAAAAAATAAATTGGGAGTAAAAGTTTTAAACCAGGGAAGGCAAATTTGACAACACTGAAAAGTGATTTGGTTGAGCTGGACTGGATAAGGCTGCTAAAGGCTAAAACAGTGTTAAACCAGCGGGAGGTACTCAGCTCCTTAGGGCACGAAGCAGTAATGTCCCCTTTAAAGAAGAATGGTATCACCAAATCTAGATCCCCAGGATTGTCTAGTTAAAAAAGAAGGAAGAAAGAGAGAGCATGAAAACATACGAGGATAGATAGAGGATAACCCAAAGATGTTTTACTTGTATGTAAAGAACAAAAGGATACTTAAGGAAAAAGTGGGACTGGTCAGAGATGAAGAAGGGAACTTATGTGAAGATGGAGAGGATATGGGAAGATGATTTTTTTTTGTCTCTATATTCATAAAGGAAAGAGATAATGTTGATGTAGTCGTCCAAGAGGAGCAGTGTGAAATATTGGACACAATAATCCTAATGAGAGAGGCAGTGTTAGATGAGTTGGAATCCTTGAAAGTGGATAAGTCACCAGGGCCTGATGGATTGTTGCCTAGGATGTTGAAAGAGGTCAGGAAGGAAATAGCAGATGCTCTGAAGATCTTTTTCCAATCTTTATGAAATACAGGTCAGGTGCTGGAGGACTGGAGAAATGCAAATGTGGTTCTGCCTTTTAAAAAGGTTATAAACGGAAATACCAAACAATTATAAACCATTTGTCTTACTTCAATGGTGGTCAGAGTATTAGAATCAATCCTGATTGATTGGATAAAACTGTCACTTCAAAAGTCATGAACTAAACTGGGACAGTCAGCATGGCTTTGTTAAGGGAAGGTCATGCTTTTCATAGTTGATTGAACTCTTTGAGCAAGTGACAAGAAGGATCGATGAGGGTAGAGCAGTGGATGTTGTCTATATGGATTGTAGTAAGGCATTTGTCAAGATTGCACATAGCTGACTAGTCAAAAAGAAGTTAAACCACATGGGATACAAGTTAATGCATCAAATTCAACCCAAAGCTGGCTTAGCAACAGGAAATTAAGGGTAATGATCAATGGCTGCTGTTGCAAATGGAAAGCTGTTTCAAACGAGGTTTCGCAGGCCCCAGTATTGGAAACTCCTGCCATTTAATATGTAGGTTAATGATTTGAACTTGAACACTGGGTGTACAATTAGGAAATTTGCAGATGGCAGAAAAATTGGCTGTGTAGTGGATAGTGTAGTGGAAGCTGTAAGCTCCAAATTCATATTGATGGTTTGGTAGAGTGGGCAGGAATGATGCATTTTGGGTTCATCGTGATAACTGTGAAGTAATGCATTTGGAGGATGTCAAAGTGTAAAAGGAAATAGATAATAAATGGGGACATACTGAGAAGGATAAATGATGTGAAAAATCTTAGCATGCAAAAGCACAGGTCCCTAAAGGTAGTACGTAAATAATGTTGTGAAGAAGGGATAGTGAACACTACTTTTTGGCATAGCTACAGAATACAAAAGTAGGAATATAATGATGAAAATGTAGAAGTCACTGGTGAGGCCACAACTAGAGTATTGTGTGCAGTTCTGGTCACATTACAGGAAGGATGTAATTGCTCTCGAGGGAGTGCCAAAGAAGATTACTAGAATATTGCCAGGGCTGGAGAATTGCATCTGTAAGGACAGCTTGGAGAGGTTGTGGTTGTTATCCTTGGAACAGAGAAGGCTGAAGGATGACTTGATTGAGATACACAAAATTGTGAAGTTAGAGATAGACAGAAGGAACTGCTTTCCCTTTGCGGAATTTTCTAAAATCAGGGTTCATTGATTCTAGTTAAGGCAGAAGGATTAGAGGAGATGCATTGAAAATCTTTTTCACGCACAGTATGGTGGGTGACTGGAATTCACTGCCTGATTTGCTGGTCAAAGCAGAGACCCTAAAATCTTAAAAAGTACTTGGATCTGCACTTATGCGCTGTAAACTGCAGGGTTATGGGTGGTGTGCAGGAAGATGTGATTAGAAAGGGTATCTGGAGTCTTTGGGTCAGCATGACAACATGAGCTGAATGGCCTCCTTCTGTGCTATATCATTTCTATGGTTCTATAAAGAAGAGGTCTGAAAAAGGCTGGCAGCACTCTAGGCACAGAATTCACCAGGTCTGGATAGAATGCATCCTGGATTGCTGAGAGATGCATGTGACTAATTTGCTAAACCATTGACAGAAATGGGCGGCACTGCTGCCTCACAGTGCCAGAGACCCAGGTTCAATTCCCGGCTCAGGCGACTAACTATGTGGAGTTTGCACATTCTCCCCGTGTCTGCGTGCGTTTCCTCTGGATGCTCCAGTTTCCTCCCACAATCCAAAAATGTGCAGGTCAGGTGAATTGACCATGCTAAATTGCCCGTAGTGTTAGGTGCAGGGGTAAATATAGGGGAATGGGTCTGGGTGGGTGCGCTTCGGTGGGTCGGTGTGGATTGTTGGGCCAAAGGGCTGTTTCCACACTGTAAGTAATCTAAATAAAAAATTCCAGGTAAAATAACTCCTCAGAGGTTGGCATCCCATCACCAAAAACTCACTCTTTATTTACACATGGGAAGTCCTTGACAGATCCAGAACAGAACCTCAGACACTCATGTTTATATCTGTCAGCCAGGGCTCCCCGACTGGACCAGATTAACAGCCTCAATCGAGGAACTCATATTCTATGAGGTCCACTTGGCTGACCTGTTACAATTGAAGCCTCTTTGAACACAGGATTAGTTTTTTTGAGGGAGTAAATTGCCGCCAACCGACCTTTTCCTCAACTGAGGATTTCCTTCACTGGTTGGTTGACAGGGCCCTGAATTATGTCCTATTACTGTCCTGTACTTCTGCCCTCACTCATTTCCTTACCTCCCCAAACAACGATAGAGTTCCATTTGTTCTCACTTTTCACTTTAGCAATCTCCATATTCAAAGGATTATTCTCCGCCATTTCTGCCATCAAACACATCATCTCTTCCTCTCCATTGTCAGCATTTTGCAGGGACTGTTTAATCTGCAATACCGTGGTCTACTCCTCCATCATCCCAAATACTTCCTTACTCCCACGGCACTTTCCCATGCAATTGCAGTAGGTGTAACACTTGCCCATTCACCTCTTTACTCCTCACAGACCAAGATCCCAAACATATCTTTCAGGTGAAGCAGGATTTTGTGTACTCTTTCAATCTCTTCTACTATATTGGTTACTCATAATATGACCTTCTTTAAATTGACAAGACTAAATGCTTTGAGTGTTTTGTGATCACCTCTACTTTGTAGGAATGGCCCTGATCTTCGAGTTGCTTGCCTTTTCAATAAAACAACATACCCTTATGCAAACATCACTACGAGAGTTATTAGATTAGTGGGAGATGGGGGTCAGTTGTACAGGTACATCAAAGGTAAAACTATTTTTAATCTTTTCAATTTTTTATAGGATCATAGAAACAACAAGACAGGCCCTTCGGCCCAAACTGGTCAATGCCGACCAAATTGTCTATCTGCACTTACTCCATTTCTCTGCACTTGGCCCACATCTTTCGAAGGTGAAAGTGAGGACTGCAGATGCTGGAGATCAGAGTCAAGATTAGAGTGGTGCTGGAAAAGCACAGCAGGTCAGGCAGCATCCGAGGAGCAGGAAAAGCACTTCATTCCTTATGAAGGGTTTTTGCCCGAAACGTTGATTTTCCTACTCCTCGGATGCTGCCTGACCTGCTGTGCTTTTCCAGCACCACTCTAATCTTGCCCCACATCTTTCTAAACCTTTCCTATCCATGTATTTGTCCACATGCCTTTTAAATGTTTTTAATGTACCTGCCGTAACCACTTCCGCTGGCAGCTCATTTCATATGCGTATCACCTTCTGTGTAAAAAAGTTGCCTCTCAGTTTCCTTTTTATTTTTTCCCCTCTAACCTTAAATTGATGCCCTTTAGTCCTTGATTCCCCAACCCTGGGAAAAAGGCTGAGGCCTTTCATGATTTTAAAGACTTTTATAAGATCCGCCCTCCTCCTCAGTCTCCTATGCTCTGAAGAAAAAAAGTCCTAGTTTGTCCAAACTCTGCCTTGAGTCCTGGCAGTATCCTTGTAAATGTCTTCTGCCCTCTTCGCAGTTTAATAACATCCTTCCTATAGCAAGGTGACCAAAACCAAACACAATACTCCAAGTGCAGCCTCACCAACGTTCTGTACAATTGCAACAAAACTTCCCAACTTCTATACTCAATGCCCTTACTGATGAAGGCCAATGTGTCAAAACCCTTCTTCAATGCCCTAACTACCTGAACTTCAAGATCCTCTGTTCTACAATACTCCTTAAGACCCTACCATTCACCATGAAACTCCTACCTTTTTACACTTCTATTTACACACTTTTTACAACTCTAACCCCTTTCACTACCATCAGCAAGGTCTTTGTTCTTTGTTCTGAGCACTTTTGCAATGTATTCCACTTACTTCTCATCTCCCTCCATCTATAGCATAAAAAACACAACTTTCCTAAATGCAAGACCTCACGCTTATCTATATTAAATTACATTTACCATTTCGGCCCACTTCCTTAACTGATCAAGGACCTCTGAAATTTATGATAACCTTCCTCACTGTCCACGATACCGCCTATTTTAGTGTCATCTGCAAGCTTACTAATCATGCCTTGTAAATTCTCTTCCAAGTCATTGATATAGATAACAAATAGCAATGGGTCCAGAACCAACCCCTGAGGTACATCACTAGACCTTGGCCTCTAGTCCAACAAGCATCCTTCCATTATTAACTTATGCTTCCTACCATCAAGCCAACTGAATATCCAATTTTCCTGGGTAACTATCTTGCAGATTTTGCTCTTAGCAGAGCAAACTCATTTTCTCCTTTTCACATTTCCATTTACACACTTTTTATAATTCTAACCCCTTTCACCACCATCACCAAGCTCTTTGTCCTATGCTCTGAGCATTTTTACAATGTGTTCCACTTACTTCTCATCTCCCTCTGTCTATAGCATAAAAAAACACAACTTTCCAACCCATAAGTCCTTAAGACATAGAATCAAAACATAGGCCATTCAGCCCAACGGGTCTGATTCACCATTCGATCATGGCTGATATGTTTCTCAACTCTAGTCTCCAGCTTTCTCCCTATAACCCTTGCTCCTTTTGACAATCAAGAAATTATCTATCTCTGTCTTCAATACTCACTGACTGGCTGCCACAGCCTTCTTTGGCAATGAATTCCATAGATTCACCACTCTCTAACTGGAAAAGTTTTTCCTTATCTCCATTCTAAAAGGTCTTCTCTTTATTCGAAGGATGTGCCCTTGGATCCTTGTTTCATTGGAAAATCTTCCCAATATCTACTCTGTTTGGGCCATTCAGAGTTCTGGATGTTTCAATTAGATCCCCTCTCATCCTTCTAAACCCAGTTAGATTCCCCCTTCATCCTTCTAAACCCAGTTAGATCCCCCTTCATCAATAACACTTAGAATGACCCACGTCTTGGACAGTTATATACAGCAGCAACCGGAGTGGTTACAGGAGCAGTGTGCTAATGCATAGTAACAATTCAGACTCTCTGTAAAGAACAAAGAACAAAGAAAATTTTAGAGCCCAGGAACAGGCCCTTCGGCCCTCCAAGCCTGAGCTGATCCAAATGTATTGTCTAAACCTGTCGGTCAATTCCTAAGCATCTGTATCCCTCTGCTCCCCCCCTACTCATGCATCTGTCCAGACGCATCTTAAATGAATCTACCATATCTGCCTCTACCACCTCTGCTGGCAACGCGTTCCAGACACCCTCTGTGTAAAGTACTTGCCGCGTGTATCCCCTTTAAACTTTTCACCTCTCAACTTGAAAGCGTGACCTCTCGTCATTGAATCCTTCACCCTGGGAAAAAGCTTGTCTCTATCCACCCTGTCTATATACTCCATGATTTTGTAAACCTTAATCAGGTCCCCCCTCAATCTCCTTTTTTCTAATGAAAACAAACCTAACCTATTCAACCTCTCTTCATAGCTAGCACCTTCCATACCAGGTAACAACCTCGTAAACCTTCTCTGCACCCTCTCCAAAGCTCCCACATTCTTTTTGTCATGTGATGACCAGAACTGTACACAGTATTCTAAATGCGGCCGAACCAATGTCTTGTACAATTTTAACATGACCTGCCAGCTCTTATACTCAATACTCCGTCCGACTAAGGCAATCATACCATATGCCTTCTTGGCCACTCTATCCACCTGTGCAGCAACCTTCAGGGTACAATGGACCTGCACTCCCAGATCTCTCTGCTCATCAACTTTTCCCAAGGCTCTTCCATTCATTGTATAATTTGCTCCAGGATTAGACTTGCCTAAATGCATCACCTCACATTTGTCTGGATTGAACTCCATCCGCCAACTCTCCAGTCTATCTATATCCTCCTGTATTCTTTGACAGTCCCCTGTGCTTTTTGCCACTCCACCAATCTTTGTGTCATCTGTAAACTTGCTGATCATATCAACAGTGCCCTCTTCCAGATCATTTATGTATATCACAAACAACAGTGACCCCAGAACTGATCCCTGTGGAACACCACTGGTCACCTTTCTCCATTTCGAGAAACTCGCCTCAACTAATATTCTCTATCTCCTGTTGCTCAACCAATTCTTTATCCACCTAGCTAGAACACCCTGCACACCATGTGACTTCACTTTTTCTATTAGCTTATCATGGGGAACCTTATCAAACACCTTACTAAAATCCATGTATATAACTAGGAGAAAGTAAGGACTGCAGATGCTGGAGATCAGAGCTGAAAACTGTTGCTGGAAAAGCGCAGCAGGTCAGGCAGCATCCAAGGAGCAGGAGAATCGACGTTTCGGGCATAAGCCTGAAGAAGGGCTTATGCCCGAAATGTTGATTCTCCTGCTCCTTGGATGCTGCCTGACCTGCTGCGCTTTTCCAGCAACACATTTTTCAGCTCCATGTATATGACATCAACAGCCCTTCCTTCATCTAACAGCTTGGTCACTTCCTCAAAGAACTCTATTAAGTTGGTATGGCACGATCTCCCCTGCACAAAACCATGTTGCCTATCACTGATAAGCCCATTCTTTTCTAAATATAAATAGATCTTATCTCTCAGTACCTTCTCCAGCAACTTTCCCACCAATGACATCAGGCTCACTGGTCTGTAGTTACCCGGAATATCCCTACTACCCTTCTTGTACAGGGGGACAATATGAGCAACCTTCCAGTCCTCCGGCACCTCACCTGTTTAAGGATGCCACAAGGATATCTATCAGGGCTCCAGCTATTTCCTCTTTTGCCTCCCTCAGCAACTTGGGATAGATCCCATCCAGTCCTGAGGATTTGTCCACCTTAATAACCTCTAGCCTACCCAATACATCTTCCTTACTTATGTCAACGTGATTCAGACTAATCAAACTTCTATTTTTAATCTCAACATTCATCATGTTCCCCTCCTCAGTGAACACTGATGCAAAGTAATCATTCAGAATCTCACCCATTCTCTCGGGTTCGACACACAACATTCCTTCATTATCCTTTCTCTAGTTACCCTCTTGCTTTTTATATAAGAATAAAATGCTTTGTGGGATTCTCCTTAATTCTACTCGATAAAGCTATTTCAAGACCCCTTTTAGCCCGCTTGATTCCTCATTCAAAACTTCCGATATTCCTCCAGTGCCCATTCTGTTCTTAGCTACGCTGACCTTATGTACGCTTCCCTTTTCCTCTTGGTTAGTCGTACAATTTCTCCTGTCATCCATGGTTCACGAATCTTGCCTTTCCTATCCTTTGCCTTCAACAGGACGTGCCTATCCTGCACTATCTTTAACCTTTCTTTGAAAGCCGCCCTCATATCAAATGTGGACTTCCTTTCAAATAGCTGTGTCCAATCCACATTTCCCAGCTTCTGCCTAATTTTGATATAATTGGCCTTGGCCCAGTTTAGTATTCTTCCCTCAGGACCACTCTCATCTTTGTTTACGAGTATTCTAAAACTTACAGAATTGTGGTCACTGTTCCTAAAGAAATCCCCACAACTTCTATCACCTGGCCTGGCTCATTCCAGGTCAATGGCCCCTTCCCTCGTCGGACTATTGACATACTGCTCTAGAAAATTCTCCTTGATGCTTCTTACAAATTCTACCTCATCCAGACCTCTGATGCTAATTGTATCCCAGTCAATGTTGGAAAAAGTAAAATCTTCCATTACCACTACCCTATTGCCTCTACATCTTTCCATAATCTGTTTACCTATTTGTTCTTCTACCTCATGCTCACTGTTGGGGGGGCCTGTAATACAGCCCCAACAATGTAAATGCACCCTTCTTATTTCTCAGCTCCACCCATAATGCCTCATTACCCAAGCTGCTTACTGTCACTAAAGCTGTGGAGATGCCTGGAATAGATGGTAGTTGTGGGTGGCACAGTAGATCAGTGGTTAGCGCTGCTGCCTCATAGCACTAGAGACTCAGGTTCGCTTCCAGCCTTGGGCGACTGTCTGTGTGGAGTTTGCGCATTCTCCCCGTGTCTGTGTGTGTTTCCTCTGGGTGCACTGGATTCCCTCCACAGTCCAAAGATGTGCAGGTTAGGTTGGATGGGACATGCTAAATTGTCCATAGTGTTTAGGGATGTATAGGTTAGGTGCATTAGTCAGGGGTCAATGTCCAGTAAAAGGAGAGGTGAATGGGCCTGAATGGATTAATCTTCGGGGGGTTGGTGTGGACTTGTTGGGCCAAAGGGCCTGTTTCCACACTGTAGAGATTCTATGGTTAGATGGGTAGGGTTGTGTAGGAACTCCATTCATGAAAGAGGTGGTGCTGGGAAACCTGATTGGTCATTGTATCAGGCTGATTGGCCATGATAGTGAAATAGGAGGTAATTTTATAGGTCAATCTTCAGGCATGGACGATACCCCTTCAAATGTATGTTCCAGCTATACAATAACTATCAATTATAAGATTGGTTATGTTGAGACACCTGCTGGGTATCCTGATTTTACACAATCATCTTCTTTGAATTTCTCACTGGGTCTGCTTTAGAGGGATAACTAGAATGTACCAATCAGTTACCAGCTTCCACCAGTGAAGATACATTCACCTGAGTCAGGTTTCAATCAGGATTAGAATGTGGAACACTGGGTGATTAAGATGTCATGAATGAGCAGGAGAAAGAGAGCCAGCTGTGAGCAATCTATTCAGATTATGGATGACAATCATAGACAGCTCTACCAGGAAATGATGCTAGGATTTTAAAAGTAGGAGGGTTTCATAAGCACAATAGCTGACCTCCATCATAACTCAATGTTTTGAGCATATTGAGTTGCTCCATTGAGAGAGTGACCCACCTCTTGGACAGCTATAAGTAGCAGCAACTGGAGTGGTTGCAGGAGCAGTGTGTTAATTCACAAATAATTCAGACTCTCTGTAGCATGGATGGCTTACTGTCACTAAAGCTATGGAAATGCCTGGAATAGATGGTAGCTGCAATTCAGCTATTAGCATCATTCAGCATGGATGGGCACAATGAAAGGACACATAGTCAAATGGACCTCCAAATCAGGGATTATCTATGCTGCATGCCTATGTGGTAGAAGTTGTATCTGCAATGAGAGAGTGTGGAGGGGAGCCGTTAAATTGACTGTGACAGAAGAAATGCACTGAATATTAAGCCCACAACACAATCACTCTGGGAAAAAAGAAAATGTAATGACTTTTCACGTCTGTTGAATTGCCTGTTAACAAAGCAAATTACAGTCAGCTACAGATTGATAAATATCCAGCTCTGATTCCCAAAAAACTTGCATTCGAGTTAGTGAAAATTGGTCACAGTCCACTGCTTCAAGTTTGACACAGTCCACTACTTCAGGTTTTACCAGGTAGACAGAAATACTGATATTTTGAAACTTCATCAGGTACCTAGGAACTTCCTTTGAGAGAAAACAAGGAGTTTCAGAGAGTGAAGGCAGTGTCTGAAGTGTCTTCTTTACCCTTTCCTGGACGTGCAAAACAGAATTCCAAGCCCTGACAAGATTGTGAGGTAACCCCATTAGTATTGATACCCCAAGTCCACTCAAAGTGAGATATTGCGATAATTAAAGCAATGAACCCATCTCTCACCTCTTTGAAAACTTTGCTTATCTGCTTCTCCAAATTCACTCCAGTGAAAAAGGAGGGGCATGCATCCTACATTGTACTGTTACCTTCATTTCCACAAATCAAATGATTACTCTTCTCAATATAGGGAATGTCCAAGAAGTCTAAAATTTTATATTTTTCCCAGATAGACTTTAAATATCAACATTCCTGAAGGGCTGATGCTCGAAACGTCGATTCTCCTGTTCCTTGGATGCTGCCTGACCTGCTGCGCTTTTCCAGCAACACATTTTCAGCTTTAAATATCAACAGTCAAGATTAGAGTGGTGCTGGAAAAGCACAGCAGGTCAGGCAGCATCCGAGGAGCAGGAAAATTGACGTTTCGGGCAGGAGCCCTACATCAGTAATGAGGCTGGAAGCCTCAGGGTGGAGAGATAAATGGGAGGGGGTGGGGCTGGGGAGAAGCTAGTTGTGAGTGCAATAGGTGGATGGAGGAAGGGGTAAAGGCATTATGTCGGAGAGGAAGGTGGAGCAGACAGGTGGATAGGAAGATTGACAGGTGGGACAGGTCATGAGGATGGTGCTGAGCTGGAAATTTGGAACTGGGTTAAGGTGTGGGGAGGGGAAATGAGGAAACTGGTGAAGTCCACATTGATGCTCTGGCGTTGAAGGGATATGAGGCAGAAGTTCATGCGTTCTCCCTCCAGGCGTCGGATGGTGAGGGAGTGGTGGTGGAAGAGGCCCAGGACCTGCATATCCTCGTCAGAGTGGGAGGGGGAATTGAAATGTTCGGGCATGGTGGGGTGGGGTTGATTGGTGCAGGTGTCCCAGAGATGTTCCATGAAACGCTCTGTGAGAAGGCATCCAGTCTCCCCAATGTAAAGGAGACCACATTGGGAGAAACACATACAATAAATGACATTAGTGGAGGTGCAGGTGAAACTTTGATGGACGTGGAAGGCTCCCTTGGGGCTTTGGATGGAGGTGAGGGGGGAGGTGTGGGCACAGGTTTTGCAAATCCTGCGGTGGCAGGGGAAGGTGCCAGGAGTGGAGGGTGGTTGCTGGACCTGACCAGGTAGTCACAGAGGGAACGGTCTTTGTGGAAAGTCGATAGGGGTGGGGATGGAAATATATCCCTGGTGGTGGAGTCCGTTTGTAGGTGGCGGAAATGTTGGTGGATGATGCGATTTATGCAGAGGTTGGTGGGATGGAAGATGAGGACTGGGAGGGGGGTGGTGGTTCTGTCCTTGTTGTGGTTGGAATGGTGGGGTTTGAGCGCGAAGAATGAGATGTGTTGGAGGGCATCTTCAACCATGTGGGAGGGGAAATTACAGCCTTGAAAGAAGGAGGCCAGCTGGTGTGTTCTGTGGTAGAACTGGTCCTCCTAGGAGCAGCTACGACAGAGGCGGAGGAATTGGGAATACGGGATAGAAGTTAAGTGTATAAGTCCTGTTAAGATTTGCTTTCCCAAAATGCAGCACCTCACATTTATCAAAAGTAAACTCCATCTGCCACTTCTCAGCCCATTGGCCCATCTGATCAAGATCCTGTTGTAATATGAGATAACCTTCTTCGCTGTCCACTACACCTCCAATTTTGGTGTCATCTGCAAATTCACTCACTATACCTCTTATGGTCACATCCAAATCATTTATATAAATGATGAAAAGTAGTGGACCCAGCACCAATTCTTGTGGCAATCCACTGGTCACAGACCTCCAGGCTGAAAAACAACAAGCTTTAAAAAGTTTGGAAGTATTAACACATTTTGATCCAAAGTCGCTACTACAGTTAGCATGTGATGCCTTGCCTTATGGGTTTGGTGCTATGCTGTTGCACATCTTACCAAATGGAGAGGAAGGCCCCTTGTGTCTGCATCAAACTCAATAATGAAGACGGAGGAGAATTATACTCAAGTCGAAAAAAAAGGATTGAGCATCGTGTTTGTTATTAAAAGTTTCACCCATTTCATTCACAGCAGGCACTTCATACTACTGACCAACCACAGACCTCTAACCTTCCTTTTTGGCCTGTATATGGGGACACTGACAATGGGAGCAGCATGCCTGTAGAGAGGGGCACTATATCTGTCAGCCTACTCATGAGATAAAACAGACAGAGAAGCTCGGTAATGCAGATATCCTGTGAAGGCTACCATTACCAGTGAAGCTGAAAATTATGTACTTTTCTCAGGATGACAAGGTGCCAATGCCAGCGAATCAATTAGTAAGAACGGCAGTGCCTTTATCGCCCCTTCACCCATGGAAATAGTCTCAAACACCATGGCAGCAAATTCATATCGATTTTGTGGGACTTGTAGAGGGAAAAATGCTGCTAATGGTCATGGATACTCACTGTAAGTGGCCCAAAGTGGCAGGCATGGAGTCAGTATCAGTGGAAACAATGACAGAACGACTGGGTGAAATACTTGCCAGGCTCGTGAGCCCAGAAAAAGTCGTGAGTGACAATGTTCCATATTTTGTGGTGCACGAGTTTAAAGAGTGTCTGGAAAATCACAGTGTCAGATATGTGAGACTGGCTCCCTGTTACCCGGCAACAAATGGCCAGGTGGAAAATTTGTTCATACCTTGAAGCAGGCCTTAAAAGCTTCAAAACGGGAGTGGTGCTAGAACAACAAAGCAACAAGTCCCTCAGCATTTACAAGAATGTATCGACCCAGTGCTCGCCAGTGTTAAACCATCAGCTGAGAATCATATTTGACTTACTGCAGCCTGTAAGAGACTAGAGAGATGGTAGAGTGAAACTAAGAAGGATAAGTGGCCAGAAGGGCAGGAACCTCCTGGGTGATGTATCCCAGAATTATATATCTGGGGATAAATGGATTTCAGTGGGGGTGGTGGCTCAAATGGAACCTTTGTCATACAAGGTACAGACTGGAGGTGAACTGTCTGGAGGAGACATGCAGACCAGCAGATTGCCACACCTCATCAATGGAGGTGTTGGGTACCTCAGAACTCTGAACCGATCTAGATGGGACCAATGGTCTTCACTGAGTCACGTAACTGAGCCAAGGAAGAGACAATAGCAGCATCACAGGACAACAGTCAGAGAGGAATGTACCTGCAGTATAACAGGAGCTTTCTGAAGCCCAGGAAACTACACTAGGAAAGGCTGCTGAGATGAGAAGATGGTCTTCAAATAATTGCCATCCCCTGAGATACTGTAAACAATGGAGGGGTCATTTTCTTTTTCCATGTCTTTTTTATACATATTCCTGATGATGTATATATGTAGCTGCAATACTTGTAAAACAGTCATAATTCATCATAGAATCCCTACAGTGTGGAAACAGGCCATTTGGCCCAATAAATCCACACCGACCCTTGGAAGAGTAAGCCACCCAGACCCATTCCCCTAACCTATTGCTCTACATTTCCCCTCCATTGATGAGGTGTGGCAATCTGCTGGTCTGCATGTCTCCTTCAGACAGTTCATCTCCAGTCTGTACCTTGTATGACAAAGGTCCCATTTGAGCCACCACCCCCACTGGAATCCATTTATCCCCAGATATATAATGCACCTAACCTACACATCCCTGAACACTATGGGCAATTTAGCATGGCCAATTCACCTGACCTGCACATCCTTGGATTGTGGGAGGAAACCGGAGCACCTGGAGGAAACCCACGCAGTCACGGGGAGAATGTGTAAACTCCACACAGACACCACAGTCGCCCGAGGCTGGAGTTGAACCCGGATCCCAGGACTGTGAGGCAGCAGTGCTAACCACTGAGCCACCATGCCAATTGTTGTACGTATGCATATTAATGGGAGTTCTAGAATAAAGGGGAGGGCTGTAGGGTATGTAGTTAGAGGTGCTGTCCCTTAAAGAGAGCTGGTCAGGTTACTTGGAGTGGCAGAGCTTGGATCCCGTCTGGAACCAATAGTGGAGTTGTGAACATCATCAATAAAGAATCTCAGTTAAGATTTACCATTTGTCTACCTAGTTTATAATTCCTGGTTCGAACAGAAACACTGCCTCAACAAATGGTAATCTAGACCTTTCACCTCAACCAGTTCCAAGCCTCTTTGTGTAATCATGTTATGCAGTGCATAAATGATGATGTATACACCATAGCTGGCTCATATTGGAGGATACCTTCCAGTCTGTAACGGCAACAGAAGAACATATTCAACAGAAAATGGTCAGTTTGACACAAGTTGATATTTATAGATAGCACTGGTTGTATCAACTTTCCCCACCCATATTAAGCATCATGAACCACACCCTCAGTGGTTAACACCTATGCCCGAAATGTTGACTTTTCTGCTCCTCAGATGCTGTCTTACTGGCTGTGCCTTTCCAGTACCACACTCTTCGACTCTGATCTGCTGCATCTGCAGTCCTCACTTTCTCCTCACAACCATTAAGTCTGGATCTTGGCCAGAAGGGTTCTTTAAATAAAAGGATCATGCAACCAGATGCACATCTTCACCATGTGTTTTTTGTGGTCACGGACCAGCTGGGTAGTCAGTGAGTGCAACCTTGCTTGTTAAATGACTAGTTGTTCTATTAAATCCCTATTGGCTGCATAGACACAATAAATTACACTCAGAGCTGAGAAAATCCATCAATGATGGGAACTCCGTGCGTGTATCCCATTGGTTTCAGTATTGATATTGTACCGCTCCCTCCAGAATTGGTATCCATGACCTTTTGATAAGGGCATGATGAAATCCCAACTCCAAAATAACAGCCAGATCTGCAACCGATCACTGAAATGGCCGAGGTGCATTGTCATTCAGGCTGACGGCAATACTGATGATTCCACAGGGTTGGACACTAGCATAGTGGCAATAACGTTCATTGCAAATCAGACTACAAAGCTCAAATGTCTGAAACCAACCATTTAAATAGTTGAACTAACATTTTATCAATTGCATTTAACTGACTCCTGGGTGGTTAGGGAGTGCTCTCTTCTTTTTGCAGTCCTTGGCTATGCTTTTCCTTCTTGTCAGGAAATATCTGCTGACGATCCTTCCAACACTATCGTGTCCAATGCAAAATACCCTACTCCTATCTCAGCTCTTCAGCTTCTTCATTTGCAAAGATTACCATGAAAAACTCTGCTATCCAACTGATGCTTGCAGCCTCACTTTCCTCTAAAGAGTCCTAACACTCACAGATGCAAGCCTCTCACTGACAGCAATAGTAATCCTATACCACTGGTTCAGCAGCTGAACATATTTCTCTGCTTCTAAAGGATGTTGACCAGTGCACCCACTTGCACTCATATCTCCGCACTGTGTTCACCTTGATATGATGCAGACACACTACTCTCCACATGCTTCCCAACCAAAACTTCCAGACTGCAGCTCTAGCTGAACAACCACTTAATTTCCACATGCAAGTCTCTGGCTCCCTCCATTGTAAATCACATTGCACTCTGGAACAGTCACCCGCTGCTACAGAAGTTGAATATTGCTTAAAAGAAATGTTGCCAAAGCTTTCCATACTGCACTTACTAGGATCAATGCAACAAATTTATCATTCTTACATTTGTCCTGATAAATGCAAGTCCAAAAAAGTTTTTCAGCAATATGTAAGTGAAATGAGAATACGGTAACAAATTTTAATTACTGTCAAATAACTTCTCGAGCACTCCTAAATAGTTTAATTGTTTGAGATATTTTAAAATAAAATAGCATTCATTTAAAATTATTTTCATTGATCTTCCCTGTTATTCCAATTCTTTCTCCCTCACATTGCTTTACAATCTATTAAATATTCAAAGTTATACTTTCTCGTGGCAAAGATTGCGAGTGGGGAAGTGGGCATATAAGACCAATAATCAGGACCTTGGAAGGAGAAGTGGCCCAGTTCTTGACAGATTTTTAACCCAGACATTTGATTATCAGTTTTCTTCAGATACTAGGTATAGGCAGGTGGTCACATCACAGGTTCAGTCAGGTAGATGGGTGACCACCAGGACAGGCAGGCAGGTAGTGCGGGAGACGCCTGTAGCTACTCCCCTCTCCAATAGGTATACCACTTTGGAGTCAAGATTAGAGTGGTGCTGGAAAAGCACAGCATGTCAGGCAGCATCCGAGGAGCAGGAAAATCGACGTTCCGGCGAAAGCCCTTTATTCCTGATGCCTGACCTGCTGTGCTTTTCCAGCATGGCTCTAATCTTGACTGATCACCAGCATCTGCAGTACTCACTTTTGCCTATACTATTTTGGATACTGCTAGGGGTGACAGCCTCTCAGGAGAGTATAAGAGCAGCAGTCGGGCCTGTGGCACCACACTGTCTCTGCTGCAGACCAGAATCAGGCAAAGTTCAAGCGAGCGATAGTGGTAGCAGACTCGTTAGTCAGAGGCACAGACAGGCATTTCTGTGGCCATGTTTGGGACTCCCTGGTGCCACAATCAAGTTCAATCTGAACATTGCATGAAATTCTTAAGGGGGAGGGTGAGCAGCCAGAGATCGTTGTGTATATTGTTACCAAAGATATAAGTAGAAAGAGGGATGATGTCCTGCAAAGTGAGTACACCAAGTTAGGAAAGAGGCTGAAAAATAGGACTTTGAGCACAGTAATCTCTAGGTTACCACTTATGCCACATGCCAGTGAGGGAAGGGATAGAAAGATAGGACAGATGAATGTGTGGCTAATAGTGTTAGTGGGCAACACTAGGAGCAGCACCATGTTCAGTGGTTAGCACTGCTGCTCACAGCACCAGGGACACAGGTTTGATTATATCCTTGGATGACTGTCCATGTAAAATTTACACATTCTCCCTGTATCTGCATTGGCTTCCTCCAGGTGCTCCAGTTTCCTCCCACAGTCCAAAGATGTGCAGATGTGCATGTTAGGTGGATTAGCCATGGGTATTATGGGGTTAGAGAGATGGAGTTGGGTCTAGGTGGGATGCTCTTCAGAGGGTCCATGTGGATTTGAAGGACCGAATGGCCTACAGCCACACTGTAGGGGTTCTATGTTGATGCAAAGTAGCTGGTGTAGGGTTCAGGATTTCAAGTTCTTAAATCATTGGGACCACTTCTGGGCAGGTGTGAACTGTAAAAGAGGGACAGATTGCACCTAAACTGTAGGGGGATCTAGTATCCGTGCATGGAGGTTCGCTAGTGCTACTCGAGAGGGTTTAAACTAGATTTGCAGGGGCTGGGAACCAGTGCAGCAGGTCAGTAAGTGGAGGGGTTGAAGGATAAGTGGATGACAGGAGGAGTAAATCAGAAAGGAAGGACAGGTAAATGAACACGATAGTGCCAATGGGCTGAAATATGTTTATTTCAAAGCAAGGGATATTATAGGTAAGGCAGATGAGCTTAGAGCTTGGATCAGTACATGGTACTATGGTGTTGCAGCCATTTCAGAGACTTGGTTGAGAGAGGGACAGGACTGGTTGCTCAATGTTCCAGCATTTCATTGTTTTAGACAACATAGAGGAGAAGTTGCATTACTAATCACATCTGCACTCAGGTCATATTGAAGGACCTGAGGCAATATGGGTACAGCTCAAAAATAATGTAGGTACAATTACTCTGATAGGATTGTACTTATAGGCCCTCCAACAGCCACCGAGACATTGAAGAACAAATATACAGGCGGATTATGGAACGATGCAATAAAAACATGGTTGTCATAATGGGCGACTTTAACTTCCCCAATATTGACTAGGACTCCCTTAGAACAAGATGCTTAGATGGGGCAGAGTTTGTTAAGTACATTCAAGAGGGTTTCTTCAAATAATACATGTACAACCCAATGAGAGGAGGGGCCATACTGGACCTTGTCTTGGCTAATGAGCCTCACAATGTGACTGACCTTTCAGTGGGACAGCATTTTGGAAACAGTGATCACAACTCCTTAAGTTTTAAGACAACTATGAATAAGGATAAGTCAGGATCCAGTGTGAAAGTACTAAATTGGGAGAGGGCAAATTCCGTGAGTGTTAGGCAGAGGCGAGGGAATGTTAATTGGCAGAAGCTGTTATCAGGGAGTCCACATTTGACATGTGGGAATTGTTCGAAGACCGACTGATCAAAGTTCAGGACTGGCACGTTCCAGTAAGTAGGAAGGACAAGGATGGCAAGGTAACAAGGGAGGTTTTGAATATCATCGAAAGGAAATAAGAAACATATGTTAAAATTGGACCGGGCCCGTGAGGTATAGAAAGAAAGCAGGAAAGAACTCAAGCTTGGAATTAGGACAGCTAGAAGGGGCCATGAAATGACCATGGCAAGCAGGGGTTAAATAGAATCCCAAAGCATTTTACACATACGTTAAAAACAAGTGGATAACTATGGAGAAGGTAGGACCACTTAAAGATAAAGGAGGAAACTTGTGCTTGGAGGCAGAGGATGTCGGTTAGATCTTAAATGAGTACTTTGCATCAGTATTGACCCAGGAGAAGGATATGGAGGGTAGTGAGATTAGCGTGGAGCATGCTAATATGCTAGGGTATTTTGAGATCAAGAAAGAAGTGGCGTTGGGATTCTTGAAGAGCATGAAGGTGGTTAAGTCCTCAGGGCCTTATGGTATCTACCCTAGATTATTGAGAGAGGCAAGAGAAAGGATTGCTGGGGCAATGACCTAGATCTTAGTATCCTTACTAGCCACTGAAGGTCCCTCAGGACTGGCGAATCCCCTGTTGAAGAAAGGAAATAGGGATAATCCAGTAAACTATAGACTAGTGAGTCTCACATCAGTAATTGGGAAGCTATTAGAGAGAATTCTTTAGGGATAGTATTTGCATGCATTTGAAAAAGCGTGGCATAATTAGGGACAGTCAGCCTATGTGCGGAGCAGGTCATAACTTACCAACTTGATTGAATTTTTCAAGCAGGTAATGAATGTGATTGATGAGGGTGGAGCAGTGTTGTTTACATGGATCTTAGTAAGGCTTTCAACAAGGTCTCTCATAATAGGTTCATCCAGGAGTTTAAGATACAGGGGATCCATAACGACTTGGCCACTTGGATTCAGAATTGGCTTGCCCAAAGAAGGCAGAAGGGAGTGGTGGAAGGGTGTTTTTCTGGCTGGTGGTCCATAATTAGTGATGTTCCGCAGGGATATGTACTGGGACCTCTGCTGTTTTGAGTATGTATATACTTGGATGAAAATGGGTAGGTTAGTAAGTTTGTAAATGGTACCAGGATCAGTGGAGTTGTGGATAAGGTCGAAGGTTGTCAAGGGATACCACAGTATCTAGATCAGTTACACAAATGGATGGAGAAATGGCAGATGGAGTTTAATCCAGTAAATGAGAGGTACTGCAATTTGGGAGATCAAATGTTAAGGGAAAGTATACAGTTAATGGCAGGACGCTGAAGACCATTGATGTACAAAGGGACCTTGGGGCCAAGCAGGTAGAAAGGGTGGTAAAGAAAGCATATGGCATGCTTGCCTTTATTGGTCAGGGAATTGAAGACAAGAGTCAGGAGGTCATGTTGCAGTTTTATAAGACATTTACACTATTGCATTCAATTCTGATCGCCGCAATGCAGGAAGGATGTGGAGGCTTTAGACAGGGTGCAGAAGAGGTTTACCAGGATGCTGCTTGGATTACCGAGTATGAGCTGTAAGAAGAGGTGAGAAAAACTTAAGTTGCTTTCTCTGGAGCAATGAATGCTGAGGGGAGGCTTAATAGAAGTTCATAAAATTGCAAGAAGCATAGATAGGTTTAACGGTTAGAAACTTTTTTCCCAGAGTTGAAATGTCTAATACTAGGGGGCATGCATTTAAGGTAGGAGGGGGAAAGTTCAAAGAGACATGAGGGGCATTTTTTACGCAAAGAGTGGAAGGAGTCTGGAACACATTGCCGGGGTGGTGGTGGAGGCAAATACGAACGGGGCTTTTAAGGGACTTTCAGATAAGCACATGAATATGCAAGGAAGTATATGGACCAAGGACAGTTAGTTTGGCATCATGTTCGGCACAACATTGTGGGCTGAAGGGCCCCTTCCTATGCTGTACTGTTCTATGTTAATATATGAAATAGAAGCTAGAGCAGGCCATTTGGCCTTTCCAGCCTGTAATATCATGGCTACGATCAAAAAATCCTACTGCACTATTGATATATCTCCTCCTCTGGTATGCAAAACTGTCAACTACTGTCTTGAATAAACTCAAAGATTGAACATGCACAACTGCATGGGTACAGAATTCCAAAAATTCACAAACTTCCGAGTGACTGAAGTTCTCATCCTTGCTCAAAGTGCTAATCCCTTGCATTGAGAATGTGATCCCATGTTTTGGACCCTCCAGCCAAAAGTAGTAAGTTCCAATATTGATCCTGATGATCTACTTAAAAATGTCACTGAGATCACCTTTCATTCTTCTGAATTCTAACAAATACAATATAATATTGGTTTATGGTGCAAGGGGAAACATTTAAAAAGGACCTAACGGGTAGCTTTTTCACGTACAGGATGGTGCGTATATGGAATGAGCTGCCAAAGGAAGTGGTGGAGGCAGGTACAACACTTAAAAGGTATCTAGATTGGTATCTGAATAGGAAGGGTTTAGACAGCTATGGGTTAAATGCTAACAAATGGGACGAGGTCAGACTGGGATGCCTGTTTGGCATTGACAAGTTGGACCAAAGGATCTGTTTCCATGCTGTATGATTCTATGACTCGATTGACCTAATCTACTTAATCTGTCCTCAAAAGGAAATTCTGTCTTCTGACAATTAGCTATACTCTAACTCAGACAAGTAGATCCTTCCTTAGGTAAAACTGTAGACAGTACTCCCGGCAAGATTTCACAACTTATTTCACATTATTTTAGTTCATTCTTGGAACGTGGGTATTGCTGGCTGGGCCATTATTGCATTCCAAGCTTTCCTTGACAAGGTGGTAGTGAGCTGCCTCCTTGAATCCTTGCAGTCCAAATGCTGCAGGGAGGCTTGCAATACCACAGGCAATAAATTCCAGGATTTTGGCAAAGCAACAGCAAAGGTTTTGCAATTCAGTTCTGGATGCTGAGCAGCTTTAGAGGGGAAGGGGCAGATTGTGGTGTTCCAATCTGCTTCCCTTATTCTTCCAGATGGAAGTGGTTGTGGGTTTGGAAGGTGCTATCTAAGGAATCGTGGTGAATTTCTGCAAAGCATCTTCTGGATGGTACACTACTGCTGCTACCGAACGTTGATGGTGGGAGGGAGTGGATATTTTGGATGTAATGTCAAGCAAGTGGATTACTTTGTTCTGGATAATATAAAGCTTTCTGAGTGTTGTTAGAGCTGCACTCATTCAGAGAGACAGGGAATATTTCATCACAATTCATAGTGGAGTAAGATATCATTATTCTTATATTCAAATCTCTTGTAATAAAAGCTTCCTGAACAACTGACGACAATACATGTCAAATCAGAGTGCTGACTCCACTATTTGGCCCACTACATCCATACATTTCCTGTAGTCCTACAAATATTTATCTTATAGATAATAATGCTTTGAGGTAAATAGAATTGAATCATTCAAAGGGATATTCTAAAAATGACAGTTGATGGATTATGAAGGTGAGCAAAGTAGAGGAAATGAATGTCACCATCGACTCCCATCATGGAATGCCTGCACCAGGTTTCATTGATATCTTCCTCAATTAGATGCTGCAGTCTATAAAAGGTTAAATAAGAGATACTCAGCCTTGCTAATATAAGGCTGCTGCTACAGAGATCAAGATTATAGCTAGAAATTGACACAGGATTAAGCAGTATTTGCCAGAAACAGTTCCCGAAGTGGTTTAATTATCTAATCCAAGCAGACGAGGAGGGTTGACAAAGAACAAAGAAAATTACAGTACAGCGACAGGCACTTTGGCCCTCCAAGCCTGCACCAACCCAGATGCTCTATCTAAACCTGTTGCCTATTTTTTAAGGATCTGTATCCCTTTGCTCCCAGCCCATTCATGTATCTGTCTAGATACATTTTAAATGACCCTATTATGCCTGCCTCTACCACCTCCTGCGTAAAGAACTTTCCATGCATATCTCCCTTCAACCTTTTCCCTCTCGTCTTGAACTCGTGACCCCTAATAATTGAGTTCCCCACTCTGGGAAAAAGATTTTTGCTATCATTTTTCCCAGGGCTTTTCCATTTACCGTATAGTTCGCTCTTGAATTGGATCTTCCAATTTGCCCGGATTGAACTCCATTTGCCATTTCTCCACCCAACTCTCCAATCCATTAGCAGGTCCTCCAGATCATTTATGTATATCACAAACAATAGTGGTCCCTAGATTTGTGAGAAGATTTGTAGCTCGGGTGCTCGTTGTTGTGGTTCTGTTTGCCAAGCTGGGAATTTGTGTAGCAGACTTTTCGTCCCCTGTCTAGGTGACATCCTCAGTGCTTGGGAGCCTCCTGTGAAGCGCTTCTGTGATCTTTCTCCCAGCATTTGTAGTGGTTTGAATCTGCCGCTTCCGGTTGTCAGTTCCAGCTGCCCGTTGCAGTGGTCGGTATATTGGGTTCAGGAAGTTGTGCTTATTGATTGAATCTGTGGATAAGTGCCATGCCTCTAGGAATTCCTTGGCTGTTCTCTTTTTGGCTTGTCCTATAATAGTAGTGTTGTCGCAGTCGAATTCATGTTGTTTGTCATCTGCGTGTGTGGCTACTAAGGATAGCTGGTCATGTCGTTTCGTGGCTAGTTGGTGTTCATGGATACAGATCGTTAGCTGTCTTCCTGTTTGTCCTATGTAGTGTTTTGTGCAGTCCTTGCATGGGAGTTTGTACACTACCTTGGTTTTGCTCATGCTGGGTATCGGGTCCTTCGTTCTGGTGAGTTGTTGTCTGAGAGTGGCTGTTGGTTTGTGTGCTGTTATGAGTCCTAGTGGTCGCAGTAGTCTGGCTGTCAGTTCGGAAATGCTCTTAATGTATGGTAGTGTGGCTAGTCCTTTGGGTTGCGGCATGTCCTCGTTCCATTGTCTTTCCCTTAGGCATCTGTTGATGAAATTGCGCGGGTTAACGTTTTTAGCGATACATTGTATCGGTGTTCTTCTTCCTCTTTTTGCAGTTCAGGTGTATTGCAGTGTGTTGTGGCCCTTTTGAATAGTGTCTTGATGCAACCACTTTTGTGTGTGTTAGGGTGGTCCCAACACAATCCCTGTGGAACACCACTGGTCACATTTCTCCACTGCTACTTTCTGTCTCCTGTTGCTCAGCCAGTTCTCTATCCATCCAGCTAATACACCGTGGACCCAATGCGACTTCACCTTCTCCATCATGGGGAACCTTATCAAACGTCTTACTGAAGTCCATGTATGTGACATCTACAGCCCTTCCCTCATCAATAAACTTTGTCACTTCCTCAAAAAGTTCTATTAATTTGGTAAGACATGACCTTCCCTGCAAAAAAACATATTACCTATCACTGATAAGCCCATTTTCTTCCAAGTGTAAATAGATCCTATCCCTCCAAGGTTTGTGAGAAGATTTGTAGCTCGGGTGCTCGTTGTTGTGGTTCTGTTCGCTGAGCTGGGTGCTTGGGAGGATGTCACCTAGACAGGGGACGAAACGTCTGCAACACAAATTCCCAGCTCAGCGAACAGAACCACAACAACGAGCACCCGAGCTACAAATCTTCACACAAACCTTGAACACCTACGGGCGAGAGACGCTAAGACAAGCCAGGAAATGGGAATCCTGTGCCAACCGCCTAAGCACCACACTCCCAAGCACTGAGAATATCACCTAGACAGGGGACGAAGCGTGTGCAACACAAATTCCCAACTCGGCGAACAGAACCACAACAGATCCTATCCCTCAGTATCTTCTCCAGCAGCTTTCCTACCACTGACATCAGGCTCACTGGTCTATAATTACCTGGATTATCCCTGCTACCCTTCTTAAACAAGGGTACAACATTAGCAATTCTCCAGTCCTCCGGGACCTCACCCATGCTCAAGGATGCTGCAAAGACATCTGTTAAGGTCCCAGCTATATCCTCTCTTGCGTCCCTCAGTAACCTGGAATAGATCCCATCTCGATCTGGGGACTTGTCTACCTTTTAGAATACCCAATACTTCCTCCGTCCTTATGCTGACTTGACCTAGAGTACTCAAACGTCTATCCCTAATCTCAACGTCAGTTGTGTCCCTCCCTTCGGTGAATACCAATGCAAAGCACTCATTAAGTATCTCAACCATTTTATCTGACTCCATGCATAACTTTCCTCCTTTGTCCTTGAGTGGGCCAACCCTTTCTCTAGTTACCCTCTTGCTCCTTATACACTAATAACAGGCTTTGAGATTTTCCTTAACCCTATTTGCGAGAGATATTACATGCCCTCTTCTAGCCCTCTTAATTCCTCACTTCAGATTGATCCTACTTTCCTGATATTCTTCTAAAGCTTCGTCCTTTTTCAGTCACCTAGACCTTATGTATGCTTCTTATTTCCTCTTAGCTAGTCTCACAATTTCACCTGTTATCCATGGTTCCCTAATCTTGCTATTTCTATCTCTCATTTTCATAGGGACCTGTCTGTCCTGAAATCTAATCACCTCTCTTTAGAAGCCTCCCACATATCAAATGTGGATTTACCTTCAAGCTGCTCCCAATCCTCATTCCCAGCCCCTGTTGAATTTTACTATAGTTGGCCTTCCCCCAATTTAGCACTCTTCCTTTAGGACCACTCACATCTTTGTCCATGAGTATTCTAAAACTTACAGAATTGTGATCAATATTCCCAAAGTAATCCCCTACTAAAACTTCAACCACATGGCCAGGCTCATTCCCCAACACCAAGTCCAATATAGCCCCTTCCTGAATTGGACGATTCACATACTGCTCTATCAAACCCTCCTGGATGCTCCTTACAAATTTTGCTCTATCCAGACCTCTAACAGTAAACTAATTCCAGTTAATACTGGGAAAATTAAAATCTCTTAACACTATCACCCCATGCTCCTACATCTTTCAATAATCTATTTAAATATTTGCACCTTTACCTCATGCTCACTGTTGGGAGGC
The DNA here is from genome assembly GCF_047496795.1 of Chiloscyllium punctatum. Lineage (NCBI taxonomy): Eukaryota > Metazoa > Chordata > Chondrichthyes > Orectolobiformes > Hemiscylliidae > Chiloscyllium > Chiloscyllium punctatum. The sequence goes on from NC_092779.1 coordinate 40,496,469, forward strand.
CTGTAGTACAGCCCCAATATGGTTACCGCACCCTTCCTATTTCTGAGCTCTGCCCATTTTGCCTCACTGCTCAAGTCCTCCATAGTGCCCTCCTTTAGTACAGCTGTGATATCCTCTCTGAAGAGTAATGCAATTCCTCCAACCATTTTACCTCTCTCTCTGTCCCACCTGAAGCATCTACATTCTGGGATATTTAGTTGCCAATCATGCCCTTCCCTCAACTAACTCTCAGCAATAGCAATAACATCATACTCCCAGGTACTAACCCAAGCCCTAAATTCAGCTGCTGCTGGAAGAATTGTGCCAACCTCTTTAATGTGCTTTCAAAAGCCTACTCCCATATGTCATTTCTCACACGAACTTACTTGAAGAAGCATGCATGTTTCTTTGTCTATACACGTCATCAAATCTCGATCTGGCCATCCACCACATGCACTGTCACTTTCCCCACATAATCAACTTCTGCAAAAATCCATCCATCTTCAACATTTTCCATTACTTCCATTGATCAGTTCCTTCTTGCTGAAGTAAAAAGGCAGAGAACCAGATATCGACTCTCTTTTCATTATGATGGTTCTTTTTTTCTTAAGCGGGGAGGTGTGAGGAAGTTGAAGGCACGTACTGTACCTTTAAGCAAGACAGAATGCTGTTCTGAACTGAGAGCTTACAAGCACCTGTGACTATGACTAGTTGGCAGTCCCAGAGTGTACTAGAAAATTGGAAATATGTAAGATTGGCTGTGAAAGGGATACCTTGCAAGAACTGTAACTAATACTACATTGGATGAACAGGCAGAAAACTAGCCACCAGGATACATGAACATCAACTAGCCACAAAAAGACATGACGCACTCTCACTAGTATCCTTACATGCAGATGAAGAAGGACACCACTTTGACTGGGATAACACATCTATCCTAGGACAAGCCAAACAGAGACATGCACAAGAATTCCTAGAAGCAGGGCATTCCAATCAGAACCCTATCAACAAACACATTGACTTGGATCCCATTTACCACCCCCTAAGAAAAATAACAGGAAATGATGGCACCACAGGAAATGATGTCATCAACCCAAGGAAACCTAAACACATAAATAGAAAGCGGGCCATGCCACCAGTGCTTCATCTGGAGGCTCACTGATCATGTTACCTAGTATGGTGATGAAATCTCTGAAAATGAACCTTATAGCTCAGCGAGCAAGCTTACATTCATATATGCCCTTCTCCTCCCTTGTCAGTCCTCCACAGGACTGTTCCCGCTAGGATACCCTGGACCACTCCCGACATTTCCCCAAACCACCTTGCAATGCAATCACAGAAGGTGTACAACTGCCTATTTATTTCCTCCCTCCTCATTATCCTAGGCCACACACACACCTTTCATGTGAAGCAGTGATTTCCCTGCATTTCACTCAATTTAGTCTACTGCATTCGCTACTCACAATGTGGTTCTACATTGGACAGATGAAGTACAGACTAGGCTACTGCTTAGTAGAACACCTAAGTTCTGTTTGAAAAATGACCCTGATTTTCTAGTTGCCTGCTATTTCAACATACCATCGTGTTCCCTGGCCAACACCTCCGTCTTGGGCTTGCCGCAGTGCTCCAGCAAACCTCTGCACAACCTGGTGGAACATTTATTTTCTGCTTGGGAACCCTACAATCTTCTGGAGTTCAATAATTTTAGGGCCCGAGCACCTTTTCCCATGTCCTTACCTCAATCCCCAAACTTCAGGCCTTGTCATCACATAGGCTACTACCTGAAACATCACATTGTCAGCCACTAACTGTTCCCATTGGCTTTTATCCTTTGCCCAAATCTTTTTCTTTCACTTTGGGCTCCATCTCCACCTATAAATTATTTCCCCTCTCCCCTCCTCTTCTCTAGTATATATACCAAACTTTACCCAGCTATACCTGAAATTTTAATTCTGCTTTCTCTCCACAGATGCTGCCTGACCAGCAATTTCTAATTTTGTTTTTAACATATTACCTCATCAGACTTTAACTCTTGTAGTACAATACAAAGATGAGTAGTTAAAATTTTTATAAGAGCAATAGATGGAAAGTTAAAACTTACTTTAGCAAAGAAAAATGAGAAATTATTTCCAGTGGATAATGCTAAACTCAACTCATGATGAGATTCTACACATTTTCAGCTCTGATCGCCAGCATCTGCAGTCCTCACTTTCTCCTTCATGAGATTAGACAAGGTGTTGACATTGGATATTAAGTCTATCAAAAAGCTCCTCTTTATAAAAACAGGTAGGGAACAACAGAGTAAGTTGACTGAAGGATCAGTCCAGGAATGCCAAAAAAATTGCTGACATGCTTCGTGAAGAGATGTAACGGGACTAATTAAAGGAAATAAGGAACATATAAACTTACTAAATTTAAGGAAGAAACATGGCATAAAACCAGACGTTTTGTGCTCTGAAAGTTAGTGCAATGCCAGAATGTCTGTTGACAAATACTCTCATAGATCTGGACCCAGCTTAGAAAACGGCTTTGTGTTCATTCGGCAAAAGTGAGGATTGCAGATGCTGGAAGTCAGAGTCTAGATTAGAGTGGTGCTGGAAAAGCACAGCAGGTCAGGCAGCATCCAAGGAGCAGGAAAATCGACATTTCGGGCAAAAGCCTAACCATCAATGGTCATTGTTTCTTTGCCAGTTAGCAGCAAATTTACCAATTTTTACCACAGCTTTCTTTGTGATGCAGCGGTTAGAAGTGACAGTTAGCATAACTGCCAGACAGTGCTAGGGTTTGATTCCAGCCTTGGGTAACTGTGGAGTTTGCACATTCTCCCTGTGCCTTTCCTCTGGGTGCTCCAGTTGGCTCTCACATTCAAAGATGTGCAGGCTGGATGGATTAGCCTTGGGAAACACAGGGTTAAGGGGATATTGATGGTTTTGGGCGGGATGCTCTTCAGAGCGTTGATGATGGGCTGAAAGGCCTGTTGTAGGGACTCTATCATTCTTTGAATTGTAAACTTTGAGTATAATGTTTTAACTTAATTACGCGATTATACCTTGTCGTGAGGGTAATTTTCAACTTCTTCACCACCGCATACCCTATAGCCAAATACCAACACGTTTACATATTCGCTGCTTAGACAGAGCGAGCCGAGCAGTTGCAGCTCCGAATGGGGTCACCACTGAGTCTGCGCAGTGCATTGTGCCACCGCGTCGTGAGTGCGCGCGGCAGGAGGTGGAGAGAGCTGGAGTTTGCGCAGTATGGCGTGAGGGCGTGGCCATGGCGTTACCAAGGAGAAAGCGGCGGAGCGACAGGGAGGAGAGTCAGGATATGTAAATAAACAGTAGATGTACCAGGAAAAGGTCTGCATCGACTGTCAGCAGTTACCAGAGAAACTCAGGTGAGTTTTGCGAATAGCTGACTCCTTACATTTTAATTGGGATTTTTGAAATGCGTTATGAGCGTCACATATATGAATAGGGCTATTATGCTCTCCATGCAGTTCTGACATTCAGTATGACCATAGCTTAATTGTTTAAACTTTATTTTGCTGCAGTATTCCTGGCTTCACCTGGGATCACTGCTGGGACTCTTGTATTAATGGCTAGACCTTGTTGTACAAGGAACAATTTCAAAATTTTGCAGATAATATGAAACTTGGAAACAATAGCAAAGTTAAGATACAGTGTTCTTACAGTATGGAATGAGATGCTTCAGTCCACACAGTTTATGCTGGTTATCAAACATCCCATCTCTCAGCACATGGCCTGTAGCTGTGTGTTATTGTGATTCAAGTGTTCATTAAGTAGTTCTTAAATGCTTTTATGGTTCCTGCCTCTACTACCCTTTTTAGGTGATAAGTTCCAGATATCCACAACTTTCTTGATGACTTTTTTCCTCTCAAATCAACTCTCAACCTTATGCTGTATATCTTAAAATCGTGCACCTGGTGATTGTTTCTTTTAGTGGAAAAGTTTCTGCCTTTCTACTCTGTCTATGCATCTCAATTTTGTACACCCTTGATCAGATCTGCACTTTGTTTTCCTTACAGTAGAGAAGACTATCCCAGCCTATGTAATTTCTCTTCATAGCTGAATCGCTCCAGCCCAGGCAACATCTTGAAGAAACACTTAAACAGAAATTGCTGGAGCAAAGCAGGTCAGGTAGCACCTGTGAGAGAAAGCAGAGTTAATGTTTCAAGTCTAGTGACTGTTCTTCAGAACTGATAGTAGCTAGGAAAAGATGATAAAAATGCTGAAGATGTGGGTGGGTGGGAATGAGTGAGCAGATATGTGAAGATAGAGACTAGAGAGAGAGAAGGACAGGCAGATAAAAGGGTGAATGATAGTATAAGGAGGAGAAAAAAAACTGATAAAGGAGACCATGAGTAGGTGAAAATAGATTGGCTTTTTAAAAAATTCCTTCACAGAATGTAGATGTTGTTAGTTAGACCAGGATTTAATGCGCATCCCTGCTATTGGTCGAAATCACATGTAGGCCAGACCAGGTTAGGACGACTGTTTCCTTTCCTAAAGGACATTAAGAGCCACCTGGGTTTTTGCTGACAATCAACAATGATTTCATGCTTATCATTAGACTCTTAAGTACAGATTTTTGTTTCTTAGGTTCCATCATCTGCCCTTTCACCTGGATTTGAACCCAGACCCCAGATCATTACCTGGGTCTCTGTATTAATAGTCTAGCAAGGATGCCTCCCCTGTGCTGAAAGCTGTCCAAGTAGATTCTTCTGCAAGCAGTCACCTAGTCTGCATATCATCTCCCCAGTGATCAAGAGACCACATTGTGAGCAGCAAAGAACAAGGAACCCAGCACCGTACCATGGGGTATGCTACTGGTCACAGTCCTCCAGTCACAAACATATAATTTGACCATCACCATCTGCTTCCTACCATTAAGCCAATTTTGAATCCAATTTGCGGAATTACCCTTCCCTGGATGCTTAGCTTCTTAACCAGTCTGCAATGTGAGACCTTGTCAAAAGCCTCACTGAAAGCCATGTCCACTCCTAAATTGTGAGGATGGTGGTGCAAAACTTCAAAATGTTTAGAGAAGTTGCTGAATGGATGTGCAAGTAGCAAAGAAGATGAAATGCAAAGAAATGTGAGAAGATTCATTTTGGTTGGAAAATATCAGAGGAGAACCTAAAGTAAAGAGGACAATTCTAAAGCAGGTGTGAGGGCAGAAAGACCTGAGGATATGTGTACGTGAGTCATTGGAATTGGCAGGACAGATTAAAATGAATGGCTAATAAAGCAGACAGTATGTTATTATTAGTTTGATTTATTAGTTTTATATCTGAGAGACTAAGAGGAAGAAGTATGTGTTAAATCTATATAAAACACAGGTCCAGACTCAATAGGAACCTTTAGCAAAGACATGAAGGCATTGAATAGTGGTAGAGAGTTGCTTTTTGGATTGGAGCCTGTGACCAGCAGTGTGTCTCAAAGATCGGTGCTGGGTCTACTGCTTTGTCATCTATATCAATGATTTGGATGTGAAAACAGGAGATATGGTTCGTAAGTTTGCAGATGACACCAAAATTGGTGGTGTCATGGACAGTGAAAAGATTATCTCTGAGTACAACTGGATCTTGATCAAATCGGCAAATGGGACGAGGGCTGAATGATGGAGTTTAATTTAGATAATTGTGAGGTGTTGCATTTTGATAGGGCAAATCAGGGCAGGAGGTATACACTTAATGGTAACATCCTGGGGAGTGTTGCCGAATAGAGAGACATTAGGTTGCAGGTTCTTGTTCCTTGAAAGTGGAGGTACAGGAAGACAGGATGGTGACGAATATGTTTGGTACGCTTGCCTTTATTGGTCAGTACAATCAGTATAGGAGTTGCGAGGTCATGTTGTAGCTGTACAGGACATTAGTTCACTTTTGGAATATTCCATTCAGTTCTAGTCTCCCTGCTATAGGAAAGATGTTGTGAAAGGGTTCAGAAAAGATTTTCAAGTGTGTTGCTAGGGTTGAAGGGTTTGAGCTATAAGGACAAGCTGAATAAGCTGGAACTATTTTCCCTGGTGGATCAGAGGCAGAGGCTGAGGCTGACCTTATAGAAGTTTATAAAATCATGAGGGGTGTCAATAGGGTGAATGGTCAAGGTCTTATTCCCAGACTCAGAGAGTCCAAAAATAGAAAGCAGAGGTTTAGGATGAGAGGGTAAAGATTTAAAAGGGACCTAAGGAGCAACATTTTCATGCAGATGATGGAATAAGCTGCCAGTGGAGGTGGTGGAGTCTGGTGTAATTACAACATTTAAAAGGCATTTGGTTGGTTAAATGGATAGGAAAGGTTTAGAGGGATATTGGCCAAACGTAGGCAAATAAGACGAGATTAATTTAGGATATCTGATCCATATGAACAAGTTGGACCAAAGGGTCTGTTTCTGTCCTGTACAATTCTATAACTGTATGTCTGGAGATGGTGCTGAAACGATTCACACGTATTATTCCAAGAATCAGGAACTTCAGTTCCAAAGATATATTGGTGAAGTTGGGATTATTATCCTTGGTGAATAGAAGGCTCTGAGAAGTTATATGGGCATTCAAAATCATAAGAGTTCTTGACAGAGATAATGGAGCAAAACTGTTTCCAGTTATGGAGCAATTCAAATTCCATTGCTCAGCCTAACGTAAATGCTGAGAAAAGCAAAGGTGATATAAGGAAAAACTTTGTCAGATGGCAAGTAGTTTAAGATTTGGAATGTACTACCTAAGAATGTACTAGAGGCAGCTTCAATTGAGGCATTCAAAAGGGAATTTGTTATCTGAAAGGAAGAATATGCAGGGTTACAGGAAGAACATAATGGATTGATATAAAATGAATCGTTTATTTAGAGAGCAGGTGCAGATAAGGTGGGCTGAAAGGCTTCCTTTTTTGCTGTTAAATTTCTGTCATATTCCCATATAATGTGATGTATTCAATGTAAAAATCTTTCTTAAATATGATCGAAGAGTGTGGTGCTGGAAAAGCACAGCCAGTCAGGCAGCATCATGAAGAACTTATGCCTGAATTGTCGATTCTGTGCTTCTCAGATGCTGCCTACGGGATGTGCTTTTCCGGCACCACACTCTTCAGCATCTGTGGTCCTCACTTTCTCCTCTGTCTTGAATATGTTCAACACAGTGTTCACAGCCCTATGGGTCAGTGCTTTTTGTTTTCTCACTCTTAGAATGTGGGCACCACTGTCTGGGTCAGCATTTATTTCCCATCCTTAATAGTCCAGCAGGCAGTTAAGCGTCAGTCATATGATTGTGGATTGTTTGTAGGCCAGACCAGGTAAGGATGGCAAATTTCAATCCCTAAGGGGATTCCCCTATGCGTGGAAAGTTCTTTATGCAGAGGGTGGTGGGTGCTTGGAACAGATTGCCAGTGGTGGTAGAGGCGGACACGATAGCATCATTTAAGGTGTATCTAGATAGGTTACATGAATGGGCAGGGGCAGAGGGATGCAGATCCTTAAAAAATAAGTGACAGGTTTAGATAGAGGATGTGGCAGGCTTGGAGGGCCAAGTAGTCTGTCCGTGTAATTTTCTTTGTTCTTTTCTTTTTCTAAAGGACATAGTGAACCAGATGGATGTTTTCAACAATTAACAATGATTTCATGGTTATGAGTCTTAATTGCAGATTTTTATTGAAATCAAATTCTACTGTTTGCCATAGCAGGATTTGAACCCAGGTCCCCAGAATATTATCTAGGTTTCTGAATTAATAGGCTAGCAATAATATCATTAGACCATCATTTTCAAAAATTATGTTCCATTGTGACTCAATTTTAACACTTCAATGTTAATGTGATACTGGATGCTGACAAAAACAAAGCAAACCAACAATAGCGGCAGAGTAGTTTATAAAGTTTATGTTTCGATAGCATATAATATTAAATGGAATTGGAAAGTGATTGATAGGTAAGAATTTCTCTTTTTACTACCTCTTCTGACTTTTTTATTATTCTTTACTATTTTGCATTCTATTGTGATGTATACATTTTTGTATATACCATTTTACATAGTTTTCATAATTCATTTTTAACCGTTTGCATTCAGGGTCGAAACACTTTCTTTCCAATAACCTTAAATGTAAGATGAATCAGATTTAACTGAATATGTTCGAAGCCCTAGACAGTTTGTTGTACCATCTGCAGCATGTGAGTTCCAAGATGCTTCTGGCAGTCTTGATGACCACATCAGTAGCAAGTACTGCCAGGTCAAATATCTTGAACACCGAGACTTGGAAGTTGGCTGAAGATACAGAGGTGCACCTGCAAAGCTGAAGGCTACATGGGTAGTCATTTTGCTGAGGTGGTCATCCTGTAGACTAAGCAGCTGCAGTCAAAGCTGTAATGGGAGACCACCAGGCAGAGGAAGGTAGCTGGGCAGGCTGACAGGAAAGCCCCAAAGGGCATGTACTCATTCTTCTGTGTTGAAAAATGATGATAATGAGGGTTCCAGTGGGAAGCATGGTAAGGACAAAATTCACAGCTCTATGGTGGCTCAGCTATACAAGGGGTGAGGAAGAAAAGTCCCAGCCGGATAGTGGTAGGTAACTTGATAGAGACTTGATAGAGTGAGATAAATCTGAGGTCTTGGTAAACATTGGTACCAACAATATAGAGAAAATGACAGATGAAGTCTTGCATTCAGGGAGTTAGGCAGTAGATTAAAAATACTGGATTGGTGGTGCTGGAAGAGCACAGCAGTTCAGGCAGCATCCAATGAGCAGCGAAATCGACGTTTCGGGCAAAAGCCCTTCATCAGGAATAAAGGCAGTGAGCCTGAAGCATGGAGAGATAAGCTAGAGGAGGGTGGGGGTGGGGAGAGAGTAGCATAGAGTACAATGGGTGAGTGGGGAGGAGATGAAGGTCAAGGAGGAGAGGGTGGAGTGGATAGGTGGAAAAGGAGATAGGCAGGTCGGACAAGTCCGGACAAGTCAAGGAGATAGTGCTGAGCTGGAAGTTTGAAACTAGGATGAGGTGGGGGAAGGGGAAATGAGGAAGCTGTTGAAGTCCACATTGATGCCCTGAAGTGTTCTGAGGCGGAAGATGAGGCGTTCTTCCTCCAGGCGTCTGGTGGTGAGGGAGTGGCGGTGAAGGAAGCAGACCTATAAATTGCAGTCTCAAAGTTACTGCTGGTGTCATGTGCTGGTGCATACAGAAATAACGGAACAGGGTAGATGAACGTGTGGCTCGAGTTTATGGAGGGTTTAGATACTTGAATGACTGGGATCATTTAGATTAGATTAGATTACTTACAGTGTGGAAACAGGCCCTTCGGCCCAACAAGTCCACACCGACCCGCCGAAGCGTAACCCACCCATTCCCCTACATTTACCCCTTTACCTAACACTACGGGCAATTTAGCATGGCCAATTCACCTGACCGGCATATCTTTGGATGGTGGGAGGAAACCGGAGCACCCAGAGGAAACCCACGCAGACACGGGGAGAATGTGCAAACTCCACACAGTCAGTCGCCTGAGTCGGGAATTGAACCCGGGTCTCTGGCGCTGTGAGGCAGCAGTGCTAACCACTGTGCCACCGTGCCGCCCACGAAAGGTCAGACACATACAAGCAAGATGGTCTACATGTAAATCAGAATGGGACCAACATCCTTGCATGTAAGTTTGTTTGTTAATGCTGTTTGGAGGCGGTTAAATTAAGTCTATGGGAGAAGGGGTACACAATATTAATACAATAGGGACTCTGCTTAATATAGTAGAGGGGTCAAGACAAAGAAAATTCAGCCATGTTGAGATTCAAGGGAGTAAGGAGAGGCTGGATGGCCTCTACTTTAATGCTAGGAGTATTATTAGTAGGACAGATGAGTTAAGGGCATGGATTGATATGTGGAATTGTGATATTGTTGCAGTCACAGATACTTGGCTGAAGAGAGACAGGGCCAGCAGCTCACCATTCCAAATGTAGGATCTTCAGGTGAGAAGGGGGAGCGGGTAAAAGAGGAGATAGTGTTGCATTTATTAATTAAGGAGCTACTTATTGCAGGAAGGAGAGAAAATGTGTTTATGTTGGAGTTTAGAAATAAAAAGGGGAAGTCACATTGCTGGGAGTGTATTATCGGCCCTAAACAGTCATCAGGCAATAGAGGAGCAGACATGTGGAAAATAGACTAGGTGTTTATTAATAGTAATAGAGTAATTATTTTAGGAGATTTTAACTTCTCCAACTTTAATCTGAATAGTCAATGTGCAAAGGGTTTAGAGATGGCAGATTTCTCGAAATATATTCCGGAGAATTTTTTTATGTCAACATGCAGAAGGTCAACATGGGATGATGCAGTGCTTGATCCATTTCTGAACAATGAAGCTGATCAGGTGGTTGAGGTGGCAGTGGGGGGGATTATTTTAGTAATGACGACTACAAAACAGTAGTGGACAGTGAAGAAGGTTACCTCAGAGGACAACGGGATCTTGATCAGAGGGGCCAATAGGCCGAAGAGTTGCAGATGAAGTTTAAATAGGTTTAGATAAATTTGAAGTGCTGCATTTTGGAAAGACAAATCAGAACAGGTCTTTTACATACAATGTTAAGGCCCTTGTGAGTGTAGTTGAACAAACAGACCTTAGAGTGCAGGTTCATAGTTCCTTGAAAGTAGAGTTGCAGGTAGATAGGATAGTGAAGAAGGTGTTTGATATGTTTCCCTTTATTGTTCAGAGCATTGAATATAGGAGTTGGGAAGTCATGTTGCCATTTTACAGGACATTGCTTAGGCCACTTTTGGAACATTGTGTGCAATTTGGGTCTCTCTTCTAAAGGAATGGTGTTGTGAAACTTGAAAGGGTTCAGAAAAGATTTACAAGGATGATGCCAGGGTTGGAGGGTTTGAGCTGTAGGGAGAGGCTGAATAGGCTGGGGCTGTTTTGTCTGGCGTGCGGAGGCTGAGGAATGACCTTATCAAGTCATGAGGGGCTTGGATAGTTTAAATAGACAAGGTTTTTTCCCTGGCATGGGGGAGTCCAGAACTTGAGGGCATAAGTTTAGGGTGAGAGGGGAAAGATTTAAAAGGGCAACTTTTTCATACAAAGAGTGGTGTGTGTATGGAATGAGCTGCCAGAGGAAGTGGTGGAGGCTGGTACGATTGCAATATTTTAAAAGACATCTGAATTGGTACATGAATAGGAAAACTTTAGAGGGATATGGGCCAAGTGCTGCCAAATGGGAATAGTTTAATTTAGAATATCTGGTCAGCATGGAGGATTTGGACCAAAGGGCCTGTTTCCATGCTGTACATCTCTATGACTCTATAACAGAATTGTTGTTGTGGGTAATTTCAAATTCCTCTTTATTGATGTGGACTGGCTTGGTGCCAGGAGCTTGGATGGGGAGAAGATGTTAGGTCCATCCAGGATGTTTTTTTTAAACAATATGGAAATGGTTTAACTAGGGAAGGGACCATGTTAGACCTGATATTGGGGAATGAGCTTAGCCAGGTGATTGAAGTTTAAGTGGGGAAGCATTTTGGAAACAGTGGCCATGGTTCTGTAAGTTTTAAGTCACTAATAGATAAGGATAAGAGTAGTCCTTGGGTGAAAGTACTAACCTGAGGATAAGCTAACTAGCACAGTATTAGGGAGGTCTGGGGGCAGTTGTTTGAGCTCAAATCCACATCTGGCATGTGGGAACACTTAAAGGCCAGTTGAGTAGAATTTTGGGCCAGCATGTTCCTGGATGACAAGTGAAATTTGTCAACTTAGACAAAAAGACAAAGAAAGCAAACATAAGGTAATGGCCTCGTGGTGAGACGCATGATTTTTATGCAGAGGATGGTAAGTGCCCGGAATGTGCTACCAGAGGAGATGATGGAAGCAGATACAATCAAAACATTTAAGAGGCATCTTGACAGATATATATGACCAGGCAGAGCATAGAGTATGGACTATGTGAAGGAAAATGATTTTTAGTTTAGAAAGTCATCATGTTGGGGCAGTCTTGCTGGACAGAAGGGCCTCTTCCTGTGCTGTACTGTTTTTTGTTCTAAGCATGTGTTGCCCCTTATCCCTTCATGTGGTTATGGATTTTGCTACCTCACTTGAAGAAAAGGAGTCACCTTCCCCTTTGATAAAAACCCTGTGAAGCTCTCTTCTGCCTTTATTATATTTCTTTGTTAACAACTGAATTCACTTCTTGCTTTTCTGTATTGTAACAGCTACAAAGCTAAAAACCAAAAAGAGGCAATCACATTGCTGGGCATGTACTATAGGCTACTGACAGTCTGAGCGAAATAGAAGAACAGATATGGGAAATGTAAAAGTAATAAAATAGTGATAGGGGATTTCAACTTCTCTGACATTAGGGATTGTCTGTTTGGAGGGAGCAAAAATGTTAAAATGCATCCGCATCAGCATTTTAAGGTAAATAAAGAAAAATTCTAAGTTGTTATACAGGTACATTAAGGCCATAGGTAATTTATGTGTGGAACCAGATGGAGTAGCTAAGGTCCTAAATTATTGGCTTGGGTCTGTGTTCACTAGTGAAAGGGTCAATGTAGGTATAGAAATTAGGAAAGGGTCTGTGATGCAGTTAAAGAAATTAGCATAGACCGAGGGGAGTTCTGAGTGTCTGGCAGGCATAAAAGTAGATAAATCTCTAGGGCTGGATGAGATATATCCCAGGTTGTTGAGCGAGGCGAGTCAGGAAATCTGGGCTCTTGCAAAAAATTTCAATTCGTCTCTGGCCACAGGAGAGGCTCCAGAGCACTATAGGACAGCCAACGTAGTACCTTTTTATTCAAGAAGGCAGCAAATGATAAACCTGAAAATGATAGCCCATCAGACTAACCACAGTGGTGGAGAAACTATTAGAAGCGATTCTGAGGGACTGAATGTAATCTGTCTGGAGAGGCATGGATGGTTTTGTTCAGGGGAGGTCAGGTCTGACCAGCTTGATTGAATGGTTTGAAGAAGTGATAAGGTGTGAAGATGAGGGCAATTCATTTGATGTAGTCAACTTGGACCTCAGCAATGCTTTTGGTAAGGTTCGCATAGGTGTCTGACAGCAAAGAGCTCATGGATTCCAAGGAAGTCTTGTAAGTTGGATCCACAATTGGCTAAGTGGCAGGAACCAGAGAGTGATGATTGAAGAGTGTTTTTCTCTGACTGGCCATTTACTCCAGTATTGATGCTGTCAATTGTAACCTAAATTTGCCCAGACTGTTTCCTTAAATTCTGAAACCTCCAAGAACCATTCACATGAGCTTAGAATAGCCCTTTTAATTCTATTATAATCTTTAAAACATTCCCCTGACAGAGATGCATTAATCTCTTGTGCTTTACCAGTTAATTTACTTTATATGGGCAGTATCCAATATGCCTTTGGCCACTCCATTTGCTTTTATGTCCTTCTCTTCAAATTTTGGCAAAGCGAGCCGAACCGTAACCACCTCCTGGCCAAAGTGCAAATTATGACTAGACCTTTCTTCTATCATGGAGAAAGTGAGGACTATAGATGCTAGAGACCAGAGTTGAGAGTGTGGTGCTGGAAAAGTTCAGCAGGTCAGGCAGCATTCAAGGAGTAGGAAAATCGACGTTTCAGGCATAAGCCCTTCATCAGGATGGCTTTAATTCCTGATGAAGGACTTATGCCCGAAACGTCGACTCTCCTGCTCCTCGGATGGTGCCTGACCTGCTGTGCTTTTCCAGTACCACACACTTGCTTTAGAGAGGGTACAGAGGAGACTTACCAGGATGCTGCCTGGATAAGAGGGCTTGTCTTAAGAAGAGAGGTTGATTGAGCTAGGCTTTTCACGCTCTAGGGAAGAAAGAAGAGAGGTGACTTGATAGAGGTGTACAGGGTAACGAGAGGCATGGATAGAGTAGGTAGGCAGAAATGGCTGTCACAAGAGTCATAATTTTGAGGTGACTGGAAGAAGGTTTCGGGGAGATGTCAGAGATAGGTTCTTTATGCAGAGAGTGGTGGGTCCATGGAATGCACTGTCAGTGATGGTAGTAGAGTCAGAGACATTAGGGCTATATAGGCGAGTACTGAACAAGCACATGGATGGCAGCAGATTGAGGGTTGTGTAGGTTAGACTTACCTTGGATTAAGATAAGTGCTTGATACAGCATAAAAGCAAATTACTGCAGATGCTGGAATCTGAAACCAAAAGAGAAAATGCTGGAAAATCTCAGCAGGTCTGGCAGCACCTGTAAGGAGAGAAAAGAGCTGACATTTCAAGTCTAACAGTTAGAGTCGAAACATCAGCTCTTTTCTCTCCTTACAAATGCTGCCAGACCTGCTGAGATTTTCCAGCATTTTCTCACTTGATATAGCATCGTCGGCTAAAGGATCTGTACTGCTCTGTACTGTTCTATGTTCTATGTTCTAATCACTTGTACTGACTTGACTACCTGGTTTCCCTGGTATTTCCATTTAACCAAACTGCTCTCACCTCACTCCAGCGAGTTTATTTTCAGTCTGCTGGCTAACTCTGCTAGTTTAACTTTAGTCATGACCTTCAAAATTACCAGAGATGCTTCCAAAATAAGTCTTGAACAATTTCTGCTGGAATCTTAAGTCTGTCATGAAATCCAAATCTATGTTGTTTTCTTTCCAAGATCCTGCACCTGAGAGTCCAATTATGTTTGTTGGCAAGATAGATCAAAAACTGGCTTAGTGGTAGCAGAGGGTGGTGGTAGAAGACTGATTGTGTGACAGTAGGCTGGTGTCCAGTAGCATATCACAGGGATCAGTGCTGGATCCCTTATTGTTTGTGATGAAAGAAATATAAACGCACAAGGAGATGATGGTATTATCACTAGACTATTAATCCAGAGATCCAGCTAATGATCTGGCATGCTAGGTTTAAATCCTACCATGGCAGATGGTGGAATTTGAATTCTATAAAAAAATCTGGAATTTGGAGTCTAATCATGACCATGAATCCATTGTTGATTGTTGGAAAAACCCATCTGCTTCACTAATGGCCTTTAAGAAGAAAACTGCCACCCTTACCTGGTATGGCCTACATGTGACCCCAGATCCACAGCAGTATGATTGACTCTTAAACAACCCTCTGGGCAATTGGGATGGGCAATAAATGGCCAGCAAAATCACACCCTTATCCCATAAATGAATAAAACAAAAATGACACAGTTGAGATCCCTGAAGGCAGTAGGACTAATTAATAGGGTGGTTCAGAAGCCATATGGGACATTTGCTTTTTTAATTCGTGGCATAGATTATCATAGATTATAAGAGCAGTGCCGTTATGTTGGAGCTGCACAAAACCTTGTTTTGATCACAGCTAGAGAACTGTATGCAATTCTGGTGACTGCCCTATGGAAACTGTGAATTCATTGGAAGAGAATGCAGAGCAGATTCACCAGAATGTTACCAGGTTTGGAGTATGTTACCAGTGAAGA
This sequence comes from Chiloscyllium punctatum, assembly GCF_047496795.1. NCBI lineage: Eukaryota > Metazoa > Chordata > Chondrichthyes > Orectolobiformes > Hemiscylliidae > Chiloscyllium > Chiloscyllium punctatum. The sequence goes on from NC_092779.1 coordinate 40,511,847, forward strand.
GAGGCTGGATAACATCAGGTTTTTTTCTTTAGAGTAGAGAAAGCTGACAAGGGACCTGATTGAGATGTTTAAGATTATGAGGGATATGGACCTGTGGATAGGAAGCAACTGCCCCTCTTAGTTGAAGGGTCAATAACAAGGGATCATAATTTTAAGGTAAAAGGCAGAAAGTTTAGAGGGGATATGAGGAAAAGTCTTTTCATCCAGAGGATGGTGGGAATCTGGAATGCACTGTCTGAGAGGGTAGTAAAGGCAGGAAACTTCACAATCTTTAAAATGTACATGAGATGAACTCTTGAAATTTCATAACACTCAAGGCTGTGGGCCAAGTACTAGAAAATGGGATTAGTGTAGACAAGTTGGCATAGAACTGATAGACCATATGGCCTTTTCTGTCTGTATGACTCTATGAATGTCTGATTTTCTAAACTACTTTGTGTAAATATCTTATGTGTGTACTTTATTCATTCACAGGTCATTGGCTAGCATTTATCATCCATCTCTGATTGCCCTTGAGAAGGTGGTAGTGAACTACCTTCTGGAACCACGTCAGTGCAGTTGTGAATCAGGGTGGGACTTCCAGGATTTTAACCCCAATGTTGAAGGAATGGCAATTTATTCCCAAATCTGAAGGTGAGCAGCTTAAAGGGGAACTTGCAGGTGACATGTTTCCACATATTGCTGCCTTGTCCTTGTAGATGGTGGTCGTGGGTTTGGAAGGTGCCATCTAAAGAGCCTTGGTGAATTTCTGCAGGTTGTCTTGTAGATGGTTCACTCTCCTAATACTGACTGTCTGTGGTGAAGGCACTGAATGTTTATGGATGGTTACCAATCAAACACACTACCTTGTCCTGGTTGAAGTTGAGTATCTTGAATGTTGTTGGAGTTACAGTTATCAGGCAAGTGGAAGTATTCCATCACACTTTTGTCTTGAATCTTGTAAATGTCTTTGGGGAATCAGGAGATAAGGTACTTTCTGCAAAATTCCTAGCCTCTGACCTGCTGTTGTAGCTACAGTATTTATATGACTGGTTCAGTTGTATTTTTGGTCATTGGTAACCCCCAGGATATTGATGGTGGGGAATTCAGTGACGGCGATGCCATTGAATGTCAAGGGGCAGAGATTAGATTTTCTCTTGATGGAGATGGTTTGGCCGAGAACACTGACAAACTCCTGTGGAGGTATTAACCTCCAACCACCACAACCAAGCTCCTTTGTACCAGGTATGACTCCAACTGAGGTTTCCCCCCTTACTCTCATTGATTCTAGTTTTGCTGGAGTTCCTTAATGCCACACTCTTGAAATTTCATAACACTCAAGGCTGAGGGCCAAGTACTAGAAAATAGGATTTGTGTAGACAAGTTGGCACAGAACTGATGCAGAATTGATGTCACGAGCAGTCAATTATACCCCACCTCTCACTAATCAATCTTTATCTGGATACTTTATTTCATGGACTTTGGCCAAGAAATGTCGAATACTATTAACATTCACATTTACATTCATTATTGTTGATTCATAACGGCAACATATCAAGGTTAATTGATTTTACTCTGAAATGAGCAAATAAACGTTTCATTTTTTTTACTGAGGCTCTCAGACTCTCATTCTCCACTCTTTCCCCCCTCCCCATCACATTCAAATTTAGCAATCAGCCTTTCTCCCCTCTAAACGCACACAGACATTAGTAGCCAGTGAGGATGCACAGCAGCTCTGACAGCCCGAGACAGTATATGGCTGTAGCTCAGGAAGTGACATTTTCAAATGGTCTTGAGAAAATGCTGTAATCAGATGCGATAGATAGATAGATAGATTCAATGGGAGAAGAATGAAATATTTTCCATAGATAACCCTATAGCACTTCAATAATGCAGCAAAGTACAGATCATAATGAAATGACTCAGAGAGAGTTTGAGACCAAGGAACTGGCAAGGCTAGGATTCACCTGGGCCTTCGTTCATAATCTCAGGGAAGAAACATGTGACCCCATTCACTGTTTCTGCAATCCCAAAGAGTTTCAGCCTATAGTTTAAGAATGGTTGCTCTGAGTGAAGAAATTTCTAAAGCTGATGACTCTTCCTGAGATTATGACATCTCAGCATGCTGGGGCCAGACAAGTGGGCATGAGAACAGGATGCCCACTTGTCTGTCCTCAGTATGCTGCAATGCTCCAGTGAATCACAGTGAAAACTAGAGGAACAAGCTCTTCAAACTAGGCACTTTACAATCTTCTGGGTTCAATATTGAGTTCAATATTTTCAAATTGTGAACTCATTCCCTTCCCTTTCTTTTAGCTTTGCTTGTTACATTCTCTGTCACCAGGTCTTCCCTCCCCTTGTCCTCACTTCAGTGGAACTGTCTGACAGTTATACACACCATTGTTCTGTCATTTTCACTTAATCTGCACTATCCGCACCCTTTCTCCTCCAACACTCCAACACCACCTCTACCCCACTATTGCTCCCGTCCACGTCTAGACTCGAAACATTAGCTTGCTCTCACTCAATGGATGCTGCCTGACCTGCTGCGATCTCCAGCATTTTTTGTTTTCAGTAACATCTGGTAAAGCTGGTTTGCTCGCTGAGTTGGAGGGTTCATTTCCAGATGTTTCATCACCCTACTAGGTAACATCTTCAGTGGGCCTCAGGAGAAGCACTGTAAATGATTCCTGCTTTCTATTTATATGTTTGGATTTCTTTGGGTCGGTGATGTAATTTCCTGTGGTGATGTCATTTTCCTATTCTTTTTCTCGGGATGGTAGATGGGGTCTTATTCGATGTGTCTGTTGATAGAGTTCCAGTTGGAATGCCATGCTTCTAGGAATTCTCGTGCATGTCTCTGTTTGGCTTGTCCTAGGATGGATGTGTTGTCCCAGCCGAAGTGGTGTCCTTCCTCATCTGTATGTAAGGATACTAGTGAGAGAGGGTCATGTTGTTTGGTGGCTCGTTGGCATCTGGTAGAACTCTTCTGCACCCCCTCCAGCGCAATCACATCCCTGCTGTGATGTTGATTTCAGGACCCTGGCTGTGGCCTCACCACCATTTTATACAGTTTCAACATAACCTCCCCGGCTCTTAAACTCTATGCCTCTATTAGTTAAAGCAAGTATATTATATATCTTCTTAACCACTTTATCTACATATCCTGGTACCTTAAGAGACTGGTACACATGTACACCAAGGACCCTGTAATCCTCTATGCTTCCCAGGGTCCTACAAATTCCTAATGTATTCCTTGCCTTGTTTGTCCTTACTATGTATTAAAATCTCCTGATAATAGATGAGAACATTTTATTATGAATTACGTGAAGTATCTGCATTCTAACCTTTGTGAGTCATGCATTAGGGCACCTAGATCTCTCTGCATATTAACACTCTGCAACCGTTCATCATGTTCCAGCACTGGTTCCCCTTTGTAAGAATTTGGGAGAATTGTCTTTGGTCCTCAGTAAATGTAGACTCCTCACAACTGTTTCTGTTGATAAGCAACTTTCTTAAGCTGAACCAGATCATCTTAAACTTTGAGATGCTTCTGTGCTTCAATCTGAGATGAATTTTGGACTATGTATTTGTTCTGCTTCGAAGATCATATAATGTGTGTGTGCTTGAGGGAGAGAGAGTTTGGCTCATACCTGCATGAGTGCATGAAATAATATTTAATAGTAGAGTTTCATATTCATACCTTATATATGAATGTACATTCAAAAATTAGGTTTATTTTGAATCTTACTATGCTGCTTTGTCGCTGTTTGTTTTTTGCTGGTCTTTGGGATCACATTAATCTTAGAGATTTTAAATATTACGTAAATAAAAAAAAATGTTTGTTTGATGCAGGTATCATTGGCAAGGCCAACATTTTTTTGATAAGGTGAATTAAAAGGAGTCATATTGGAAAATAGTTTGTGAAACATTGTTGGAGCCCTTTGCTTCTCTTGACATAGACAAAATCACCAAAGTGGCCTTGGATGAAACCCATATGAATAACTGGATTTGATCTTGCTGGATTTTGTACATGTGTATTGGTCCAGAGTTAATAGGTCCACATTAATAGAAGGTAAACAGAGTTAATAAAAATAAAACTAATGTTTCTATGCACCCGAGATCTAATAATTCCACCCATTTAAAGTGACATAGAAGCACACATGCACTAGATAGACTCCAGCAATTCAAGAAGGTAACTCACCACTTCCTTCTCAAAAGTAGTTATGGATGGACAATAAAAGCAATAGCATCCACATTCCATAAAAGAGTAAAAACAAAGCACTTCACTACAGATCATAAAGTACACTTGAAGATGATCATCATTGGGCTAATTTGAAAACTACATTTACAAATGAATGGTCACTTCTGTTTACAATTCCCCAACATAAGGTTTGTTCAAAATTTTACATAATTATATCAAATAAATAAATATGTGGTTTTGATCCCAAATTCTGGGGCTAACCTTCCAGTATCTAGTGCATCTATGTTGGATTTGCCTAGGAAGTTTCTATTTACTCTGTTCTATGGAACCCTCTGTAAATGTCTCCAAATCTAATGCAGATTTGGAGACTTTGAACAGATCTATGATACTTCACTAAATAGTGACCTAGGAAATATTAGTCTGACTAAAACCTAGTCTAATATCTAGGGAAGTACACATCAGCCCCATAAGCCAGGAAAGGATGTGATTCCTTTGGAGAGGATGCAGAAGACATTAACCAGGATGCTGCCTGCACTGGAGACTTTTAGGTTGGAAGAGAGATTGGATAGACTGGTGTTGTTTTGCTTGAAGCAGAGGAAACTGAGGGGGGACATGATTGAAATGTATGAAATTATGAGGGCGTGGGTAGAGTAGACAGGAAGGAATGGGCAAGAGATTTATTGGGGATGTGAGGAAAAATCTTTTCCTCTAAAGAGTGGTGGGAATATGGAACTTACTGCCTGTAAGTGAGGTAAAGGCAGAAACTCTCATTAACACTTCAAACTTATTTAGATGTGTACTTGCAATGCCACTGTTATGGACCAGCAGTGCTGGAAGATGGGATGAGAATAATTAGTGGTTGTTTTAACCACCAGCAACTCAATGGGCTGAAAAGCATTTTTCATTGCTATAGATCTCTGTGACTACCACTGCTCACTGACTAGCCCCCACAATGCAACCATCACACCCTATCACTAGCTAACCCCACCTGCTTGATTAGCCCACAAACCCTAATTCCTTCTGGCCAAGACCTGACAATCTCCAAACTGACTACTCTTAATGACCCAGCCATCTCCCCAACTAGAGCCACCTACTACTCCTAGCTCACCTTGCTACCACCTAGACCTGATGCACTCTAGTGAATTCTCAATTACCACTCCCCCCCAACTAGACCTGATTAACTCCACCAACATGACTATTCCCGACCACCAAACTATTCCCCCAGCCGCTGACCAGATCTGATAACATCCGAGCCACAATGACCTGAATATTGCCCCCAACCTCCTGGCAAACTCCCAGTCCCAAATATCACCCTGGATCACCCAATTAACTCCACAGCCTGATTCACTTATGTACCCACTGCTCTCAACCCTCCCCACAAACTTTTTCATCTACCAAGTCATTGACATAGCCCCACTTCACTTAGTGCTAAGCCAGTTCATTAACTCACATCAATCCATCTGACTTGTATTAGCTACCTATTCATTTATCCATTCACTCATCCATTCACCAATATTAAAACTAGAGCTTTAAACTTAACATTCGCAGCTTGTCCTATAAAATGTGGACATGTCTTTCCTGAATACGCTCCCCTCCAGCAGAGTTCCCTGAGAAATGTTGTGCTGCTTATTTTTATGAAAGCTGGGGATGAAAATGCGCAGCACCAATGAGTCAGAGGAATTTTTGACTGTACCTGCAATCTGACCAATATTGCTGCTGAGAAGTTCCGAGCCACTGCTATTATCTCAAAGCATAAAACTCCTATTTCATGCCATCCATAATGGTCTGAGAAGTACACAGAACTGACAAGGTTGCATATAATTGAAGATCACATTTCTGAGTCAGGTTTGAATTAACAACATAGGCTACATGAGGGAATTTTTTAAGCCATTTCATTGCATTTTTGGAAGGCAGTCAGAAATACATGTCATATTGGAGTTGCGCATCTGACAGTGTACAACCCTTACATTTATTTATTTTATGCATTCAAGGCCCATAACTGTAAATCCTTACACAGGTACGGGTAATGAAATAATTTCATGCCCCCACTATTGTCATAAAAACATTGGACTCCTGGACCCCACTGTCACCAGTGGATATTAAATGTTTGGGTCACTATTGTGCAGTATTTAAAGATCACACATTGCACAAAATGACAGGACATCGATCATAGAGTCTGGAGACAGCATGGAAAAGCTCTTTAGCCCAAACTGGTCCACACCACCATGTTAACCAAAATGTCCATCAATGTCCCTGCACTTGGCCCATATCCTTCTAATCCTTTCCTATCCATGTATTTGTCCCAATGCCTTTTAAATGTTATTAATGTACCAGCCTTAATCACTTCCGCTGGCAGCTCATTCCATATGCGTTCCACTCTCTGTGTGAAAAGGTTGCCCCTCAGGTTCCCATTTATTCTTTCTCCTCTAACCTTAAACTGATGCTTTCTAGTCCTTGATTCCCTAACCCCAGGTAAACAGACTGACTGCATTCACCAGGTATCTCATGATCTTAAACACTTCTATAAGATCCCCACTCAGTCTTTTATGCTCTGAAGAAAAGAATCCTAGCTTGTCCAACCTCTTCCTACAACTCAGACTATTGAGCCCTGGCAACATCCTTGTAAATTTCTTCTGCACTTTTTCCAGTTTAATAATATCCTTCCGATAGCAAGGTGACCAAAATTGAACACAATACTCCAAGTGCGGTCTCACAGACATCTTGTATAACTGCAACATAACTTCCCAACTTGTATACTCAATGCCCTGAATGATGAAGGCCGGTGTACCAAAAGCCTCCTTCACTGCCCTGTCTACCTGAGACCCACTTTCAGAGAACAGTGCACCTGAACTCCAAGACTCCTCTGTTCCACTACACTCCTTAAGGATCTACTATTCACCATGAAACTCCTATCTTAATTTGACTCTCCAAAAAGAAAGACCTCACACTTATTTATATTAAACTCTATTTGCCATTTCTCGGCCCACTTCCCCAGCTGATCAAGGTCCTGCTGCAATTTCTGATAAACTTCCTTACTATCCACGATACCTCCTATTTTAGTCATGATGTGGAGGTGTCAGTGTTGGACTGGGGTGGACAAAGTTTAAAAATTGCAAACGCCAGGTTATAGTCCAAGAGGTTTATTTGCAAGTTCAAGCTTTCGAAGTACTGCTGCAAAAGCTTGTCATTCCAAATAAATCTGTTGGACTCTATAACCCTGGTGTTGTGTGATTTTTAACTTTGTCTTATTTTAGTGTCATTTTCACACTTACTCATCATGCCCTGCACCTTCTCATCCATATAATTAATATAGATAACAAACAGCAATGGACCCAGCACCGAGCCCTGGGGCACCTAACTAGTCACAGGCCTCCAGTCTGACAAGAATCCTTCCACTATTATCCTCGGCTTCCTACCATCAAGTCAATTCTGTATCCAATTTGCTAGCTCCTCCTGGATTCAATTCAATTTAACCTTCCAGAGAGGCCTCCTATATGGAACCTTATCAAAGGCCTTACTGACATCCATATAGACTATGTTTATTACCCTGCCTCGTCAACCTTTCTGGTCATTTCATCAAAGAACTCTAACAAATTTCTGAGGCGTATTCTCCCACACACAAAATCATGCTGACTATTCCTAATCCAACCCTGTCTTTCCCAGGTTTGTATTCATGTAATTGTGGATAAGTCCAGCTCTGCCATATAAAGCCACAAGGAAATTGACTGATGGAGTTGTAAGAAGGTGAAGGTAGACTGTATTTTCAAACAGTTATCTATCACATTCACCCAAGCCCATTGAAAATTTGGCAGGATGTGAATGCAAGATTAAAACACGTTTGTACATTGTTGAATATAATTCCTTTTGGAAACAATAAAAACATTTTAAAAATGTAATTTGTACTAATTCAATGTGTTTTATTTTGTTTTTCTAACAGAATTGCAGTGTATCAGTTACAAGTAACAGAATACCATCGTACTATTTCTATGCATTGAGGAAATAAAAATCAACCACCTATTCAAGGAAGATGACTTATTACAGAGCTAAGAGCAATATCAGATGACTATTCAAATCAGTTTTGTGGTCATTCTTTATTTAAATAAGTGAATAAAACGGATGAAGGCATATTTTACATGTTTTTTGAATGCTGAACTGTTCATAATTTTTTGAAATGAATCGATACACAACTCTGAAACAGTTGGGAGATGGCACCTATGGCAGTGTGCTTATGGGAAAGAGCAATGAGTCTGGAGAATTGGTGGCCATCAAAAGGTATGTGTATTTAATTTTAAATCTTGGGCTCAGATTTGGAATACAGTATTTCTGAAAAATCAAGAGATACAGCAATATTGGAAGAATGACTCTTTGATATGTTCTAAGCTATTTATGGATAAGGACAAGAATAGCCTTTGGGTGAAAGTATTACATTGGGGAAGGCTAACTACCACAATATTAGGCAGCAACTGGGGAATACAGATTGGGGGTGGCTGTTTGAGGGTAAAGCCACAGCTGGCATGTATGGACATTTTCAGGGCAATTGACTACAGTTCAGGACCACCATGTTCCAGTGAACAGGAAGAATAAGGATGGGAAGATTCAGGAACCTTGGATGATGAGAGACATTAAGAGCTTTGTCAAAAGGGAAAAGGAGGCATATGTAAGTTTTAGGAAAGCAAAGACCGACAAAACCCATGAAGAATACAAATATACCAGGAAAGAATGCAAAGAAGGAACTAGGAAGGCTAAAGGAGCCATCAAACTTCTTTAGCAAACAAGATTAAAGAAAATCCCTAAACATTTTAAGCACATGCAAAGGAGTAAGAAGGAGCCAAGGAAAGGGTAGGTCCATTCAAGGACAAAGGAGGAAATTTATGCCCGGAACCAGAGGAAGTGGGTGAGGTCCTTAATCCTTTGCATGGGTATTCACAAAAGAGAAGGACATGGGCAGTACAGTGGTTAACACTGCCGCTTCACAGCACCGTGGGGGAGTCTCGATACTTAGGAGGATTTCCAGATGGTACAGCAGGATACAGATAGGCTAGAGACTTGGGTGGACAAATGGCAGATGGAGTTTAATCCAAACAAGTGCGAGATGATGCAGTTTGGAAGATTAAATTCAGGAGAAAAGTATACAGTATTTGGCAGAACCCTTAACAGCATCAACATACAGAGCAATCCATGCACACAGGTCCACAATTCCCTGAAAGTGGCAACACAAGTGGACATGTCATGCTTGCCTTCATTGGTCAGGGCATAGAGTTTAAAAATTGGTAAGACATGTTGCAGCTTTAAAGAACTGGATAGTTACGCAACATTTGGAATACTGCATGCAGTTTTGGTCACCACGCTCACTACCAGAATGATGTGGAGGTTTTGGTGAGGGTATAGAAACAGTTTAGAAGAGTGTTTCCTGAATTGGAGGGTTTTAGCTATGAGGACGGAGAGTGTATTTTCACTTGAACGTAGAAGGATGAGGGGCAACCTGATAGAAGTTTACATCATTATAAGAAGCATGGATAGAATGGATAGTCAGAGTCTTTTTCCCAGGGTAGAAGTATCAGTTACTAGGGGGCATAGTTTTAAGGTAAAAGAGACAAAGTTAAAGGAGATGTGTCAGCCAGGTTATTTACACAAAAGGTGGAATATGCTGTCAGAGAAGGTGGTGGAGGAGATACAGTCGCAGTGTTTAAGAAGCATATTGAAAGATGTATGAACAGACCGGGAATGGAGAGACACAAACACCATAGAAGCAAAAGGTTTTTATTTTAGAAAGGTATCATGTGTTGATGCAGTTTTGCTGGGCCAAAGGGCCTGTTCCTGTGTTGTATTGTTGTTCTTTGTATGTTAGCTAAGCTACTTAGTTTTGAACTAGGTTGGAAGAAGAGTCACTGGCTTGAAACATGAACTTTGTTTTCTCTCCACAAATACTACTGAAGTTTTCAAGCAATTTCTGCTTTTGTCTTTTTCAGATCTCCAGCAACTGGAGTTCTTCATTTTAACACATTGCAGTGTTGCTAATGGAGGATAAACCCTAGTTTGCAGTTTATTTTCATTAGATTAAGAAAAAGGTTTTAAAATCAAGAACTGGAATCAAAATGGGAAATGCAATGCCCATTTTGCAAGCCCTTGCCAGGTTCTTGAGCCCCAAAACGGTGGGTAGAAAGCAAGTATCTGCTTCTAAGTCTACCCGACAAATAAAAGGTGTCAGTAGATGTTAAATTGCTTGCATGTGCATGTAAGGGCCATAAGTGCTTTTTTTTTTCATGTCTTTGCTGTAACACTGATTTTCAATCCCCAGTGTGGCATCAGCCCTCCTGGTAGCTCATTTGAAAATCAGGCATGAACAATGTGGGGCTCTTCGATCACCTCTCAAATGTTTCCCTTGTATTAGATTTTTAAAGTTGTGAAGGGGTTTAACAAAGTAAATAGAGACAAATCTTGTCACGTTGTAAGGTCACTAAGAAATTAAATGAGAAATCATGAGAAATTTATGGAATCATAGAGATCTAGAAAAAGGCCCTTGGAATCATTGCATCTGCATCAGTCAAAAAAACACCTTACTATTCTAATCCCATTTTCCAGCACTTGGCTCATAGACTTTTATGTCAAGAGCATCCCTAAATACTACTTGAATGTTATGAGGGTTTCTGCCTCTACCACCCTTACAGGAAGTGAGTTCCAAATTCCTATCATCTTCTGACTGAAAACATTTTTCCTCATCTCCCCTCTAAACCTCCCGTCCCTATACTTTAAATCTAGTCTTTGACCCCTTCATCAGAGGAAAATTGCATTCATGTACACCTGTAACAATTTTATACATCTGAATTATTACTGCTCTCGATCTGCTCTGCTCTACCCCAAAGTGTCCAATCTCTCTTCATGATTGCAACTTTGAGCCCAGGCAACATCTTGATAAACCTCCTATTCATTCTCTCCAGTTCTATCACATCCTTTCTATAATGTGGAATGCGCACAGTACTCAAGCTGTAGTGTAACCAACATTTTACACTGTTACAGCATAACCTTCCTGCTCTTAAACTCTATGCCTGAACGCATAAAGACAAGGATATCATATGCCTTCTTAATCACTTTATTGATCTGTTCTGATGCCTTAGGGGTCAGATGTAAATGCACATAAAAGTCTGTCAGATGCTAGGTGCTTCTGAGGGTTGTAACATTAGTTATTTATTCCTGTTGAATGTTTGTCTGGCCCAAGTACATCATCTTGCATTTATTTGGATTGAATTCCATTTACCACTGATCAGCTCACCTAAACAGTCCATCTTTATTCTGTGCTCTAAATCTATGCTCCTCACTATTTACCAACAGACCAATTTTTGTGCAAACTGCACTCTTATTGACCAATTCCCACATTCAAGTCAAAATCATTTAAATTGACCTCAAACAGCAAGGGTCTCATCACTGACCCCTGTGGGACTCCATTGGACATAGGTTTCTAGTCATAAAAACACCTTTCTACCATCAATCTCGGTTTCCTGCCACTCAGCTATTTGTGGATCCAATTTGCCAAATTTGGTTGGACCCCATGGACTCTTACATTTGCTAACAGTCTGCTATATGGGAACCTTATCAAAAGCAAAGGATGGTAAGCATGATTCCCTACAGTGCAGAAACAGGCCCTTTGGCCCAACCAGTCCACACCGATCCTCCGAAGACCCAGAACCATTTTCCTCTGACTAATGCACCTAGCACTATGGGCAATTTAACACAGCCAATTCACCTAACCTGCACATCTTTGGACTGTGGGAGGAAACTGGAGCAAACCCACACATACTTGGGGAGAATGTGCAAACTCCACACAGATAGTCACTCGAGGCTGGAATCGAACCTGGGACGTTGGTGCTGTTAGGCAGCTGTGCTAACCATTGTGCCACCCTAAAGCTGGGCCACGATGAATCCTTTTGTATGGATGAATTAAAAGGGAAGCTAGATAAACTGTAGTGAGAAAGAAATAAGAGAATCTGCTGATGGTATTAGATAAAAATGGGTATGTAATTCCTTAAACAAATCAAGTTAAATACATACCTCCATTCTCTTTCCAGTTGTTAACACTCCAAGGCTTCTTAAATGCCCAAAGTCCAATTGCTTCTCTACGTTTTTCTACTACTTCCTGTAATCCAATCCCTGCTCTCATTGTCCTTGGTCCCTCATGCCTCTACAGCTTCCAATAAGACAAATTTTGCAACTTTTTACAAATTTAGGGTGAATTTTACAAATTTGCTCACATAACTGTGTAAACTGTTGTTTCCTTGCTCACCATGAAAAATTGCACCAAGAATTGTAAAAGCTATTTCCATTAGTTTAAAGAAACTCAAAAGCAATCTAGAACAGTTCTGTAGTGCTCAAAATCACCAAGAAACTGGCTATATTTTTGTCTTTTAAGAGCTGTCCAAATGACAACTAACTGGAGCAGTGATTTTAAACGTGTGGGCATTTGAATGTCGACCCTCTTAATTTTTAAACAACAGTACCACTGTCCAAAAGAATATAATGCTATCTTTGCAGAAAATATTTAGATTTATACATAGTAAGAGCACCAATTCCAAACAAATAATAATTACTAAAAACTTTTATTGAAAAATACCTAGATGGTGGTCAGAAATCTAACAATTCCTGGGTATCTTTAATCATTCCCTAGACTTAGAATTGAATTAGAAGTAGAATCCGAATCCCTACAATGTGAAAACAGACCCTTTGGCCCAAACAAGTCCACACCGACCCTCGAAAAAGTAACCCACCCAGACCCATTTACCCCGACTAATGCACCTAACCTGCAGATCCCTGAACACTATGGGCAATTTAGCATGGCCAATTCACCCAACCTGCACATCTTTTGGACTGTGGGAGGAAACCAGAGCACCTGGACAAAATCCATGCAGACACAAAGAAAATGTGCAAACTCCACACAGATAGTTGCCTGAGGCTGGAATCGAATCCAGGTCCCTGGCACTGTGGAGGCAGCAGTGTTAACTATTGAGCCAACGTGCCACCCCAATTTGAGAGATCTCAGTTTGAAATGAACAGTTCTCCTAACAGAAGACCAGGCTCAATGTCAGTTTGTGCATTGTAGAGCAGTCCAAGCACAGAGAGAAAAATGCTGCAAGCATTGGTCTACTTAAAACAAAGTTTTAGTGTTTGGATTATTCAGGTAGTTCTTTGCAATATTTTCTGGCTCACATGTCACTGACTGTCATGGTCTGTTGCATCTTGCCAGCAGTGATGATACCATCTATGTTCTTGCCTGTCAGCTCACTGATGATCCTATTCAGTTGCTCATGATCAGTTTTGATAATACCCTCTAAACGTTTACAGGTTATTTGCTCAGGTATGGAGGAAAGTGGTAGGGGTTTGGGTGGGTATGGGGGGAGGTCTCCATCTGGGGGTCAGGTTAATTCCAGCAACAGTTGGCGGGGGTGGATCTGGTTGTCTGGTCTGACTGGGAAAGGGGGAGATCCAAGGGTTTGGTTGCATTTGGCAGGGATGTTAGAATATCTGGGGTCAAGACATTTCTAACACAAAGAGGGCGGTGGTCTGGGGATTCGGTCAGGTCCAGTCATGAAGTTAGGGTGTCTGGGGGTCAAGTTGCGTCCGGCAGGGGGAGGTTGGCAGTTTGGGGATTCAGCCAGGTCCATGAGAAAGAGTTAGAGTATCCAAAGTTCAGGCCAGGTCCAGCAGGGAGAGGGCATTCGGGGTTTGCTTGGATCCAGCAGGGGGTGATAGGGTGTCCAAGGGTCAGGTCGGGTCAGGCAGGGAGAGAGTGGTAATCTGGCACTTCTTGCTGAGTCTACGTTTGTGTTTGAATGGAGTTGCAATGGGTCCAACTGGAGCAGGGGACATCAGAGAGTCAGGTCATGTCCTTTCTTGTCCAGAAAGGTAAGGGTTGTGTCTGGTCTAGCAAAAAATACAGTCAGTGTCTGAGGGTTAACTTGGGTCAGGTGAAGTGCTCAGGATTCATGTCAAGTGGGTCTGAGCAATGTCTGGCAGGGCAAGGAGAGGTCTCTGTCTTGGTTGATTCACCAGGTGTTGAGTCTAATCATTCTCTGCTATGGTGAGGGTGTTTCCAAATCTAGGTAAGGCTAGGTCAGATCCATTGGGGAGGAGGTAGGGGTTTTCTTTGTCAGTCTAACAGAATAGGTCTGGAGTTCAAGTTGGGTGTTGTCATGTCTGTCGGTCGTTTCCAGTGGATTGGGCAATACGTGGTGGAGATGGGGTGCTTCGTGGATAGAGTCAGATCAGTTCCAGACTGGATAGGGCTCTGGATCAGGTCAAGATGTGATAAGATTGGGTCTGTGTAGTTCGGGGGTTTGTGTCTGATTGGATAGGGTCGATTGAGTACAGGGTAGATTGGGTTGGAAGTGGGGGTGTTGTGCTTTATGGGTACGTTCAGGTCAGGTCCAGAGTGGGGAGGCTTCTGTGTTCATTGGGTCAAGTCCAGCAGGAAAGGGTCAATCTAGTGATTGGATCAGGTTTTGACCGGTCTAGAGTGGCAGAAAGCGGGAGGTTAGGTTGGATCTCTTCGGATCAGGGCAGTTTTTTGAAGAGATGATCAAGAGGATAGATGAAGGCAGAGCCATGGATGTTGTCTACAAGGACTTTAGCAAGGCTTTTGATAAGGTTCTGCATGGTAGACTGGTTAGTCAGGTTAGATCATGTCGAATCGAGAGAGAGCTAACTAATTGGATAGAAAATTGGCTTGCTGACAGGAGAGAAGGAGCTGAAAAATGTGTTGCTGGAAAAGCGCAGTCGGTCAGGCAGCATCCAAGGAGCAGGAGAATTGACGTTTTGGGCATAAGCCCTTCTTCAGGAATAATGATTCCTGAAGAAGGGTTTATGGCCAAAACGTCGATTCTCCTGCTCTTTGGACGTTGTGCTTTTCCAGCAACACATTTTTCAGCTCTGATCTCCAGCATCTGCAGTCCTCACTTTCTCCTAGTTGATGACAGGAGACAAAGGGTGGCGGTGGAGGGTTGTTGATCAGACTGGAGGCCTGTGACCAGCAGTGTTCTGCAAGGATCAGGACTGGGTCCACTATTGCTTGTCATTCATATAAATGACTTTGATGAGAATATAGGAGGTATAGTTAGTTAATTACTGAAAACAGCAAATGCTAGAGATCACAACAGGTCAGATAGCATCCGTGGAGAGAGAGCAAGCTCACGTTTCAAGTCTAGATGATGCTTCATCAGATCTACCGCATTTGATTTTTTCAGTACACATTCCAGTAAAATAGTAATCTGCTCCTACATGGTTAGTAAGTTTTGAGAATGACACCTAAATTGGTGAAATTGAGGACAGTGAAGTAAGTTATCTAAGTGTATAATGTGATCTTGATCAACTGGGCCAGTGGGCCAAGGAATGGTAGATGGAGTTTTTAATGCACAAATATGCGAGGTGTTGCATTTTGATAAGGCTAGCTAATGTAGGACTTGCAGCATTAATGGTATAGCCTTGGTGAATGTTGTTGAACAGAGAGACTCTGGGGTGCAGATACACAGTTCCTTGAAAATGGCGTCACAAATAGACGTGGTGATGAAGGAGGCATATGCAACACTTGTCTTCATCATTCAGAAGACAGAATACAGGAGTTGAGATGTTATGTTACAGCTGTACAAGAAATTGGTAAGGGCATATATTGAATACTGCATACGATTCTGGTCACCCTGCTGTAGAAAGCATGTTATTAAACTGGAAAGAGTTCATAAAATGATTTACAAGGATGTTACGAGCAATGAAAAGTTGTGTTATAAGGAAAGGTTGAATAGGTTAGGACTTTCTTTCCTGGAGCATAGAAGGCTGAGGAGTGACCTTATTGAGGTTTATAAAATCGTGAGGGGCATACATAAGGTGAATAGCCAAGTTCGTTTCCCCAAGGTAAGGGAGTCCAAAACTGAAGGGCACAGGTTTAAGGTGAGAAGGAAAAGATTTAAAAGGCACTTGAGAGTTAACGTTTTCATGCAGAGGGTGGTGTGTATATGGTATGAGCTGCCAGAGGAAGTGATAGAGGCAGATACAATTTCAACATTTAAAAGACATTTTAACAGGGCCGTGGATAGGAAAGGTTTAGAGGGATATGGGCCAAACACGGCCAGTTTAGTTCAGGAAACATGTTTGCGATGGATGAGTTTGGCCAAAGGGCGTTTTTCCGTGCTTTATGACTCTAGTCCCAGTCATGTTGGATCAGGTTCTGGCTGGTTCAGGGATCATGTCAGGTAAGGTGGAGTGAGGGGTGTGTCTAAAGTTTAGGTTGGGACTGGCAGTTGTGGTTTAGGGGCAAGTCAGAAAGGGAGTGCGGGGTGAGATGGATGTTGCAGTACAGTTTTGTGAAGAGAGGGAGAAGGAGAGGTCTGGTGAGTAAGGAGTATGTCTGAGGGTTAGGTTGGGTCACATCCAAAGAGGGAAGGGTGTTTTCGCTGTCAGTGGGGGAAGATCCAGCAGAGTAAATGGGGTCTGGAATCAGTTAAAGTCTGGCAGGGAGCATACCAGTGTTATAGTTCAGGTTACGAATGAAGCACTTATGCCTGAAACATCGACTCTCCTGCTCCTCGGATGGTGCCTGAACGGCTATGCTTTTCCAGTGCCACACTTCTTGACTCTGACTCTCCAACGTCTGCAGTTCTCACTTTCTCCCAGCATGTGAGTGTTATATCAGTTTGGGATGAATGGGAGGAAGAGATGTTCTGGTTGAAATTTGTGTTCTGCAGGGGTGAGGGTGATTTAAGGATTTGGTTGTATTAGCTGAGGGAGAGGTTGGTTCAGGCCTCATGTCTGATCCAGCAGTGGGAATGGGGGTCATTTCTTAGCTGGGAATTTAGGGGTGTGTTAGATTCAAAAGAGTTCAGATGGTGTCAATTGGTTAGCTGGGATCCAGCATGTGCAGGTCAGGTCTTATTGTGTATGTTCTGTCAGAAGGAGGGACAGATCCAGGACTGGGTGTGGTTGAGTCTGTCATGGGGAAGGCACGGCAGGTCAGGTTGGGTTGGCTTGGGCCTGGCTGTGGAGGAGGAATTGCTTATTTCAAGACTCTGGTTTAGTCACACTGGATCACATCCAGGGAGTGCATGATTGTTGGTTAGGATCAGGAGGGGTGAAGCATTAATGGGTCAGTTCAGGTTTAGTCCAAAGTTTAGGCTTCCTGGTGAGTAGGGGGTTGGTTCGGGTTGGATAAGTTCCAACTGGGGGAAGGGACAAGGGGGTATGTTTGGGGATTGGATTCAGCCAGGTTTGGTGGGGTAAAGGAGGTTTCTGTGGAGTGGTCAGGTAGTTCATAGGGAGTAGAAGAGGAGTCTAAGGAACAGGTTGGGATTGGCATGGCAAGTCCGGAAGTTGGGTTAAATTGGGTCCCATGGGGGAAAGACAGGTGTCCAGTGGGAGAAAGAAAAGGGGTCCAGAGAGGTGGGAGAGGGGGTGGTTACGACTGGGCTAGGTCTAGTCTGCTGGTTTGAGGGATGTATGATGCTGTTGGGTTATGTCTAACTGGCATGGGGCAGAGTTCCAAGAGTTTGATTGGATCAGCTGAGGGAGAGGTTGGTTTAGTCTCAAGTCAGGTCCAGCAGGGGAAACAGGTCTACAGATCTTGTTCATTTATGTTTGACAGAGTTAGGTCATGTCTGGGGTTTGGGAATATTTCAAATGGGAGATTTGATTTCATAGATTTTGTAGAATCCCTGCAGTGTGGAAAGAAGCCGTTCGGCCCATCACATCTGTACCAACTTTGATCCTACCCACCCATAAATCCACCCTATCCCCATAAACATGCATTTACCATGGCTAATCCATCTAACCTGCATATTCCTAGACAATGCAGGATGATTTAGCATGGCAAATCCACCAAACCTGCACATCTTTGGACTGTGGGAGGAAACCCACGCAGACACGGGGAGAATGTGCAAACCCCACACAGTCAGTCGCCTGAGACGAGAATTGAACCCAGGTCTCTGGCGTTGTGAGGTAGAAGAGCTAACCACTGTGCCACCGTGCTGCCCATTAGCACCCAGAGGAAACTCATGCAGACTCTTGAAGAATGTGCAAACTCCACACAGCCAGTTACCCAAGGCTGGAATCAAACCAGGTCCATGATGCTGTAAGGCAGCAGTACTAAACACTGAGCCACTGTGCTACCCTCATCCAGTGTTGATTTGGTGTGAGTTGGATGTTTAGTTGGACAGGCTCAACCCGCTTGAAGCGGGGGAATGTGTGGTCAGTTTCATTGAGATGAAGTCTAGTCTGGGAAGGGGTTTAGGAAATTTGATTGGGTCAGGTTCAGTTGGGAGCAGTTGAATTTTTGGGGGTTTAGGTCCAATCCATTGGGGGCAGTGAGGCATCTGGGGATCCAGTCTGGTACCGCTCAGTAGGATGAATGTTATGTCTGAGGATCAGCTTGGATTGTTGAATCAAGCAGAATGATGGGGTATCCAGGGGATTGGGTATGGCATTGGACAAGGGGAGTGTTCCAGAGATTGGGCAGGACTGGCAGAGACAATTAGCGGTGGGGCGATGGGGTCTGGCAGAGCTCTGTAGATTTTGGCAGGTCTGGTTACAGCTTTGAGATACATTGCTTTGGGGGAATAAGAGTCTGATGTTTGGCTAAGTTTAACACGGGATTTTGGGTAGGAATGGGTGTCAGGACAGAATGGTTCCTCGAGGATTGGATCTGGGCACTGGTCAGATCAGGAAGGGGTGCAGGATGGTTTCAGGGATCAGGTTTGACTCTGTCAGGGGAAGAGAGGCTTCCATGCGTTAGAACCATTCTGCTTGGTGGTGGAGGAAGTGGTCCAGGGGGAGAGTTCAATTGAATCTGACTGGAGAGTTCGGCTGGGAGAGACATTGGTTTGGGTCCAGTGATCCAGCAAGCTGAACGTGTCTGTCTGGGTATTGGATTGGATTGGGTTAGGCCAGGTACAGCAGGGGATGGAGGATGGGTTTCAGAGTTTGGGTGAGGATGGCTTTTGAGAATTCTATCAGATCTGATGGGAGCTTAGTGGTGCCTGGTGGTTAAGTTAAATCTGTCTGGGATAGCACAGTAGATCATGTGTAGTGGAGGTATGGGAGGTCCAAGAATCATGTCTGGTTATTTCCGTTGGGGTTAGTGGTGTGTCAGTAATTGTGTGAGTTCCACAGGGGGCCAACTTGGGTCCAATAAGTTAGTTTGGAGGTTGGGTCTTATCACATCTGATCTGACCCAACAGGAGTTGTGTGGGGGCTGGAGGTGGGATCGGATGGATTGGTGGATTCAGTGCAGGAAGAGGATGTCCATAGGCCAGGTTTGTTTGCTTTGGGTTGGAGAGGAGGTGGATCCAGGGATCGAGTCACACTCGATGGAGAGGTGCATCTGTCATTTGGGTCTAAAGTGGTCAGTTCCAGGAGATTGGTTCAGTGAAGTGGGACAGGGTGTCTATGGGTTCAGGCCTTTTCCAGAGGGCATAGGATCTCTGAGGTTGGTTAGCAATGGGATCGATGGCATGAGGGGACACCATTTCAGATTGTGTTTGCTGAACAAGGGGGTATTACTGGAAGTTGTCCAACAAAAAAAGAGGAGGATCCAGAAGGTCTGGACCAACAGAGAAAAGTAAGGTATCTGGTTGGATTGCTTCTGTATCTGCGCTTTCTGTGTTGTTGTGGATGAGTTTTGGTAGTTTCTTTCTTATCTTTTCCTAGTTCTGGTCCTGTGTTGTTGTATGGTGATAATTGCTGTAATGTAGTTGTCCATTCCGGATCGGTGGTGTTGGAGGTCAAAGTCTTTTGGCGTGCAGTTTCCTGTTCATAGTGTGGAGACTGTTCTGGGCATCAGTGATCATAACCCTCATTTTGTGGCTATTCTGTTCTTCTTGCTAGCTGGTTGTTCATGGGTAGTTTGTATTTTAAACTTGGTGTTTCCTGTGGCATTTATGTACGAAATACAGTTGTTCTCGAGTTGCATTCAGGTGGATACCATTTGTCTCCCATTGTCAGACTAGTTTAGATGGTGTTGCGCCCATAGGTGTTTCGAGTTTTTGAAAAGATTTCTGGCTTGGGTTAGGGATGAGATAGTAGGTTCGTGCGCCAAGCTAGTGTGGTTTTCTGCAGACGTTTCGTTGCCCCGCTAGTAATGTCGTCAGTGCATCTTCGATACGGTGTTAATGGTCTATCCCACCTCGTATTTGTATCTAGGTTTTTTTTTGGTACTTCCAGTTCCGTATCTGAGTGGGTAGTCAATGTGTTGATTGACTGAGCTCCAGTTGGAGTGCCAGGCTAAGATGGTTACATTGTCCCAGTTGAATGTGTGTCCTTTGTTGTACCAGTTGAATTTGTGTCTTTTGTTGTCTGTGTGGATGGAAATTAGAGGGTACTGGTTGTGTCTGGCAGTGACGAGTTGATATTTATGCACTCATATGATCGGTTTGCTCCCTGTTTGTCCTATGTAGTGTTTTTCACAGTCCTTGCAGGGTATTTAGTAAATGACGTTTGTCCTGTTGGATGTGGGTGTGAGAGAGGTGTTTACTGGTTTACGGGCCACTAAGATTTCTAGGGGTCTGAATAGTCGAGTAATCTGATATTTCTTTGATGTACGGTATAGTTACCAACATGTCTCGTCATCTGGTATTTTGTAATTTAGGTTTGTTAAGTAAATATTGGAGGATTGTGCTCTTGGGGTACCCGTTTCATTTAAATTCTTTGAATAGGTGTTCCTGTTCTGCCTTCTAGAGTTCTGGGTTGCTGCAGTGTCCTTTCTCGTTTAAATTGTGTTCCAATGCAGCTTTGTTTGGGGGTGCTCGGGTGGTTGCTGTTATAGTTCAGTATCTGTTCTGTATGAATGTTCTTCATGTAAACATTGGTCGGGAGTTCACTGGTAAGTGTGCATTCTTCTAATATATCCAGGAAGTGGAGTCTGCTGTTGTTTTCCTCTTCTTTAGTGAATTTTATTCCGGTGAGGATGTTATTGATGTGGTGGTGGTTTCTTCGTGTTGTCTACGTTTAGTGATAACAAAGATGTCATCTACATACCGGATCCAGAGATTGGGTTGGATGGTGGGGAAGGCTGTCCATTCTAAGCATTGCATTACTGCTTCTGCTATCGGTCCTGATATTGATGGACACTTGTCCATTGAATGTAAAGTGAATAGTGAGGCATAGGTTTTGTAATTTTAATATGCTGTCCTTGTTGATGTTGCTGGTGTCATTGGATACCCTAGTAACCACTTTGTCCAATAATGTAGCAATGGTGCTTTTGGCTAGGTTGATGTCTATAGATGTAAAGAACGCTGTTACATCAAATGAAATAATTATTTCATCCTCCTCTGTTGGGGTGTTTCTGATTATGTTAAGAAACTCTTGGGAGAAGTGAATGGAGTGTTTAGAGAATTTTATTAGGTGTTTTAGTTTTGTTTGCAGCTGCTTGGCTAGCCTGTAGGTACATGTCCCAGGGAGTGATATAATAGGTCTGAGGGGTCTCCTGCTTTGTGAACCTTAGGTAGTCCATAGAATCGGGATGTGTTGGATCTGCTGGGTTTCATCTTTTGCAGGTCTGTTTTGCTGTGTAGTTCCTCTCGTGTCATGGTAATTCTATTGTGGGGTTGGGTCTATCGCCACCTGTTGATAAGTAGCAGTATCGCTGTGTAGTTTGTTTACTCCATGTACCTGTACTGGTCTCTGTTTAGTATAACCATCATCCTTCCTTTGTTTGCTGGTAGCATAACAATGTTCTTGTCCCTTTTGAGTTTCTCTAGTGCATTTGTTTCTTCTGTGGTGAGTGTATTCCAGTTTCCTTTTCTGCTTAGAGTTGGGTCTGTTGTCTGTCGGGTTATGTTTCTTCATCCAGTCTGTTGTTTTTTAGTGTGGCTTCCAGTGCTGCTACAAAGTCAGTTTTTCAGGCATCTTTCTAGTTAAAGTTTAGTCTGTGCATGAGGACGAGTTTCTCTGAGTCTGTGAGTGGTCTGTCTGAGAGGTTCTTTATCCATATCTCTGTGTTGTCTGTATGCTTGTTGTGCTGTTTATTTTGATTGTTTCTCCTGTAGTACTTGTCTTTTTCTAGTTGTGGTCCTGTGTTGTTGCATGGTGATGACTTGTTCAAATGCAGTTGTCTATTCTGGGTCAGTGGTGTTGGAATACAGAGATTTTTGGCACACATATTTGTGGAGACAGTTCTGGGTTTCTGTGATCATAACCCTTAGCATTTTGCAGCCATTCTGTTCTGCTGTTCTTTTTGCCAGCTGTTTGTTGACAGGGTGGTTTGTATTTTAAACTTGGTAGCAGGTAAAGCAATCTAGCCAGAGGAGGGAGGGGTATATCTGGGGAATAGCTAGGCTCTGGCATGGAAGGATGTGCTCAACATTGAGTCTTGGCTGGTCTGGCCTGGCCTGGCACTGGTAGGGGAACTTTTAATGAGGTCAGATCCTGTGGAGGATGTGGATTTCCCCACTGGGTTGAGGGTTGTTTGGTGGTCTGATCTTGTTGGGTCAGGTTTGTTGGAGAATTGAGGGAAGTGTAGTTGGGTATTTGGCCCAGGTTCTATGCATGGGTCTGGGGTCAGGTCTTTGGTATTTGGTATGACAGAAGCAGAGAATGGGGGAATGGGATTGGGTGGTCTAGAGGTGGAGTCTAGATGTAGACTGGTACGAATCAATGGTGTCTTGGAGTCTGGTTTGGTCAGCTCCAGCACAGAGATGGGTGGTTTGGGTGTGGTCTGGTCCAGCAAGTGGTGGATTTGGTCCTAGGATCTGGTCCAGCAGGAAATGGGATAGATCTGAGTAGTCTGGTTGGGCATCTTTGTCCTGGGGTCCAAGGATGAATGGTTCCAGGGGTCAGTTGGATCAGGCCTGATGATGGCAGGAATGGGTCTGGGGTCAGGTTGTGCTGGGATGTGCTCAGGTTGCGTTGGGTGAGGTCAGTGCCAGGGATGTCTTAGGGTCATGTCTGGTTAGGTTTGATGGAGGCACGGGTTGGTTCAAGTGAAATCGAGTGTGAGATGGATTATTGGGGACGTGTCAGGTTGGGTTCAATACAGAAATGGTGGGTTCCAATGTGGTTGATGTCCACTGGATCTTGGGAAGAGATGGTGCAGGTATCGATTGGTTGCCTGGATTATTGACAGATTTTGACCCTGATCTCAAGCATCTGCAGTCTTCACTTTCTCCACTGCCTGGATCATGTGCGGTGAAGGTGCGAAGTCCAGTGTTCTTGCAGGTCAGCTTGTGTCTGGTGAAAGGAAGTTAGAGGGTCCAGAAATCAGGTTGGATCTGGTGGTGAGGAGAGAGGATGGAGTCTGGGGAATGGGTCAGGTTCAGTGGGGTGAGAGAGAGGTTTGGAGGCCACTTCATGTTGGGTCTGGAACAGAGAGTGAGGGTTCTGGGAGTCAGTTCAGGTCTTGGCTGGAGAGAGAAGGGGTTGTGCGTTAAGTGGGTACAGCTGGAGATGGGAGGAGTCCAAAGATGAGTTCTTTAGGTCTGGCGGAGGGAGGTTCCAAAGGCTGTATTTAGGGAATAGACTCTGTTCTCTGCATTCAGAATTGTGTGTCCTAAAGGTAGTATGTCTGCCTGATGCCGTGGATCAAAATATCTCATGTTAGCTGCAGAGGAACTTGGAATTGGTGGGTGAAAATCCAGCTGTCATAATCAATGTAAGTACCAAAACAGAAAGAAGTTCTGTTGAGTGAATATGAGCTAAATCTCAAAATCCCTACAGTGTAGAAGGAGGCCTTTTGGCCCATTGAGTCTGCACCAGCCGTCTGAAGAGCATTCCACACAGACCCAGCTCCATACCCTATCCCCATAACACCGCATTCACCATGGCTAATCTACCTAGCCCACAAATCCTGGACACTACAGACAATTTAGTATGCCCAATCCACCTAATCTGAGCATCTTTGGACTGTGGGAGGAAACCTAAGCACCCAGTCAAAGTCCATGCAATACGGGGAGAATGAAAAAAAGAACTGAAAAGGCTGTAGGTGGGGCTTTAAACTGTGGGATGGGAGGGTGGGTTCAGTTGCATGGAAAATTAGGAAACCAGAGATAAAGGAGAAGGTAGGATTGCAGATTATTAGTGGGACTGATTGTTACAGAAAATTAAAGGAAGGGACAGAATGTGAGTGTCATATTGCACCAAGGAAGCATAGAAGTGTAGGGAAGTTTTATAATAGAACAAACTTAAATTGTTTGTATCTTAATACATAAAACTTTCAGAATAAGATAGGCATACTGATATTGCATATCATGTAGCCATTATGGAAACATGGTTACAAGGAAATCAAAACTGGGAACTTTCAGGATATTTGACCTTTGGGAGAGAAGTATGACAGGATTGCACAGTTAATAAGAGACAAAATGAGAATAATTGTGAAAGATATTATAAGTTTGGCGGATGTAAAAAAAAAACAGCAATAGAAAGGAGGCATTGATGGAAGTAGTTATGGACCTGCAAACCTTATCCTCTCTAAATGACAGGCTATAAATCATCAAATAATAGGAGCACGTAAGAGGAACCGAGCAATAATAATGGGTATTGTTGATTGGGTTAATGAAATTGAAAAAGGCAGTTGTGACATTAGGGATTGTTTTCTGGTGTAATATGTGTCAGAACCAACCAGGGAGCAAGCTATCTGGGATCTGGTAATGAGTAATGAGGCAGGTTTAGTAATTGACCTCTGAGTAAAAGATCCCCGAGGAGGTAGTGACTGTAGCATGATTGAATTTAATATTCTGTATGAGAGTGAGAAACTTGACTCAGAGACATTTGGGTTTAATTTAAATAAAGGGAATTATAATGAAATGAGGGCGGAATTAGCTAAAGTGAAGTGGGTCAATAGATTAACAAGAATGACAGTAAGCAAGTAGTCGCAGACATTTAAGGAAGTAATTCATGATTCTCAGCAAAAATGCATCCCAGTAGGGAGGAAAGATTCTAAGAGAGGGATAAAATAACCATAGCTAATCAAGGAATTCAAGGAGAATGTTAAGTTGAACGAAAAAGTATATTAAGGAGGCCACAGTCAGTGATAGTCCTGAGACTGGAATAAATCCAGAATCCAGCAAAGGAAGACTATAAAGATAAGAGAGAGAAAAAAATAAGCTATGAGGGGAAACTAGCAAGGAATATAAAAACTGACAATAAAAGCTTCTTAAACTATATAGAAAAGGAAAAGAGGGGTCATTGGGATACCTTCTGGGGAAGGTGGTACCAGAAGGACAGGTTGCACCTGAACTGGAGGGGTACAAATGTCCTGGGTGGGAGATTTGCTCGTGCGATTCGGGAGGGTTTAAACTAGTTTAGTAGAGGGGTGGGAATCAGAGCCACATGTCTGAGAGGGGGTCAGTTGCAGACAGGACAGTGACAGGATATATTGAATCAATCAGGAAGGTTTCTCACGCGATGAAACATAGGGATCAGTTAAAGTGTGTCTGCTTTAATGCAAGGACTGTCCGGAATAAGAGTGACGAACTTAAAGCATGGATCAGTACTTGGAGCTACGATGTTGTGGCCATAATGGAGATGTGGGTTTCACAGGGATAGGAATGTTTGCTTGATGTTCCAGGGTTTAGAATGTTTAAAAAGACCAAAGAGGGTGGAAAAAGAGGTTAAAAACAAGGGCTGCAGATGCTGGAAACCAGATTCTAGATTCTACATGAGGAATAAGAGAATGCTAGGG
This sequence comes from Chiloscyllium punctatum, assembly GCF_047496795.1. Lineage (NCBI taxonomy): Eukaryota > Metazoa > Chordata > Chondrichthyes > Orectolobiformes > Hemiscylliidae > Chiloscyllium > Chiloscyllium punctatum. The sequence goes on from NC_092779.1 coordinate 40,537,670, forward strand.
AGAAGGTAGGACCAATCAGGGATAGTGGAGGGAACTTGTGCGTGGAGTCTGACCAGATAGGGGAAGCCCTAAATGAGTTTTTTGCTTCAGTTTTCACCAAGGAAAGGGAACTTGTTGTAACTGAAAACTTAGAAGTGGTGGGATACAGTCTTGACCAGATCAAGATTGATGAAGATGATGTGCTAGAAATTTTGGAAGACATTAAGATTGATAAGTCCCCAGGGCCAGACCAGATTTATCCGAGGCTGCTCCAGGAAGCAAGAAAGGAGGTTGCTAAGCTGCTGGCCAGGATATTTGCCTCCTCACAGGAGTCATACCGGAGGATTGGAAGCAGGCAAATGTTGTTCCACTTTTCAAGAAAGGTAATAGGGAAATCCCTGGCAACTACAGACAAGACAGTCTTACCTCTGTGGTCAGCAAAGTTGTGGAAAGAATTCTGAGCGATAGGATTTATGACTCTTTGGCAAAGCATTAAAGGCAATCAGCATGGCTTTGTGAGGGGTAGGTCATGCCTCACAAATCTTATTGAGTTCTTTGAGGAGGTGTCAAGACAGGTCGACGATGGTAGAGCAGTAGATGTGGTGTATTTGGACTTCAGCAAGGCATTTGATAGGGTTCCCCATGGTAGGCTCATTCAGAAAGTCAGGAAGTATGGGATACAGGAAGATTTGGCTATCTGGATTCAGAATTGGCTGGCTGACAGAAGGCAGAGAGTGGTTGTAGATGGAAAATATTCTGCCTGGAGGACAGTGTTAAGTGGGGTCCCACAGGGCTCTGTTCTTGGGCCTCTGCTCTTTGTAGTTTTTATAAATGACTTGGATGAGGAGGTTGAGGGGTGAGTTAGTAAATTTGCAGATGACACAAAGGTTGGAGGTGTCGTCGATAGTATAGAGGGCTACTGCGGGCTGCAGCGCGACATAGACAGGATGCAGAGCTGGGCTGAGAAATGGCAGATGGAGTTCAACCTGGGTAAGTGCGAAGTGATGCATTTTGGAAGGTCGAACTTGAATGCTGAATATAGGATCAAAGACAGGATTCTTGGCAGTATGGAGGAACAGAGGGATCTGGGTGTGCAAGTACATAGATCCCTCAAAGTTGCCACCCAAGTGGATAGGGTTGTTAAGAAAGCTATAGTGTTTTGGTTTTCATTAACAGGGCAATTGAGTTTAAGAGTCGTGAGGTTTTGCTGCAGCTCTACAAGTCCCTGGTGAAACCACACTTGGAATATTGTGTCCAGATCTGGTCGCCCTACTATAGGAAAGATACAGAAGCTTTGGAGAGGGTGCAAAGAAGGTTTACCAGGATGCTGCCTGGACTGGAGGGCTTGCCGTATGAAGCAAGGTTGAATAAGCTCGGACTTTTCTCTCTGGAGAGAAGGAGGAAGAGAGGAGACCTGATCGAGGTGTACAAAATAGTGAGAGGAATAGATAGAGTCAATAGCCAGAGACTTTTCCTCAGGGCAGGATTGACTGGTACGAGAAATCATAGTTTGAAGATATTAGGAGGAAGGTATAAAGGAGACATCAGAGGTAGGTTCTTTACGCAGTGAGTTGAGGGGTACGTAGGTTAAGTTACTATACTTTACATTAGGATTAAGTCTCGGCACAACATCGTGGGCCTAAGGGTCTGTTCTGTGCTGTACTTTTCTATGTTCTATAAAATGAACATAGACCCCTCAGAGAATCAATCTGGGAGATGGTTTTGGGAAGTAAGGAAATGGCAGAGCTCTTAAACATATATTTTTCAACAGTTCTGTGTAAAGAACCTACCTCTTACATCTCCCCGAAACCTTCCTCCAATCACCTTAAAATTTTGCCCCCTCATGATAGCCATTTCCTCTCTTGGAAAAAGTCTTTGGCTATCCACTCTATTTATGCCTCTCATCATCTTGTACACCTCTATCAAGTCACCTCTCTTCCTTTGCTCCAATGAGAAAAGCCCTAGCTCCCTCAATGTTTCTTCATAAGACATCCCTCCAGCCCAGCCAGCATCCTGGTCAATCTCCTCTGTACCCTCAATAACACTTCCACATCTTTCTTAAACAAATGTGGACTAACCAGGGCTTAATGGAGCTGCAGCGCAACCTGGCGGCTCTTAATCTCAGTTTCCCTAATAATGAAAGCCAGCACACCATATGCCTTCTTAACAATCCTATCAACTTGGGTGGCAACTTGGAGGATCTATGGACATGGATCCCAACATCCCTCTGTTCCTCCACACTGCCAAGAATCGTGCCTGCATTTAAATTCAACTTTCCGAAATGAATCATTTCACACTTTTCCACATTGAACTCCATCTGCCACTTATCAGCCCACCTCTGCATCCTGTCAATGTCACGTTGCAACCTACAACAGCCCTCCATACTATCCACAACTCTATCAGCCTTCATGTCATCGGCAAGTCTACTAAACTACCCTTCCACTTCCTCATCCAAGTTGTTTATAATAATCACAAAGAGCGAAAGTCCCAGACAGATCCCTGTGGAACACCACTGGACACCGAGCTCCAGGCTGCATACTTTTCATCTATCACCACCCTCTGTCTTCTATGGGCCAGCCAATTCTGTTCAGGACCAGCCAGTTCTGCATCGAGATAGCCAAATTAATATCCCATGTCTTCTTACTTTCTGAATGAGCCTACCATGAGGAACTTTATCAAACGCCTTGCTAAAATCCATGCACACCACATCCACTGCTGTACCTTCATCAATGTGTTTTGTCACATCCTCAAAGAATTCAATAAGGCTTGTGAGGTGTGACCAGCCCCTCACAAAGCCATGCTGACTATCTCTAATCTAGCTATGCTTTTCCAAATAGTCAGAAATCCTGTCTGTCAGAATCCTCTCCAAATAATTTGCTCACGTAAGACTGACTGGTGTGTAATTCCCAAGGTTATCCCTATTCCCTTTCTTGAACAAAGGAATAACATTTGCCACTCCCCAATTATCTGGTACTACTCCAGTGGACAGTGAGGAGGCAAAGATCATCACCAAAGGCACAGCAATCTCTACCCTCACTTCCTGTAGTAACCTTGGGTATAGCTGAAAAATGTGTTGCTGGAAAAACACAGCAGGTCAGGCAGCATCCAAGGAGCAGGAGAATTGACGTTTCGGGCATAAGCCCTTCTTCAGGAATGAGGAGGGTGTGCCAAGCAGGCTAAGATAAAAGGTAGAGAGGAGGGACTTGGGGGAGGGGTGTTGGGAATGTGATAGGTGGAAGGAGGTTAAGGTGAGGGTTATGGGCCGTAGAGGGCGTGGGGTCGGAGAGGTCGGGAAGAAGATTTCAGATCAAGAAGGCGGTGCTGAGTTCGAGGGTTGGGACTGAGATAAGCCTTTTTCATGCTATCCTCACAAACGACAAGGTCTCTCTCACTAGTGAATACTGAAGCAAAGAATTCGTTAAGGTCCTCCCCTACCAACTCCGACTCCAGGCACAAGTTCCCTCCACTATCCCTGATTAGCCCTACCCTCACTCTGGCCACCTTGTTCTTCACATGTGTAGAATGCTTTTGGGTTTTCTTTAATGCTACCAACCAAAATGTTTTTGTGCCTCCTTCTAGCTCTCCTAAGTCTATTCCTCAGTTTCTTCCTGGATACCTTGTAATCCTCTTGAGCCCTGTCTAATCCTTGCTTCCTCAACCTTATCTTGACTAGATGTTCCATATCTCTTGTCATCCAAGTTGCCTTCATCCTACCATCCTTCCTTGCCTCAGTGGGACAAACCTATTCAGCATTCACAGCAAGTGCTCCCTAAACAACCTCCACATTTCTGTCATCATTTTTCTGAGGATATCTACTCCCAATTTATGCTCCACAGTTTCTGCCTAATAGCATTTGTAATTCCCCTTCCCAAATTAAATACTTTCCCATACCGTCTGCTCCTATCCCCCTCCATGACTGTAGTAAAGGTCAGGGAATTGTGATCACTATCATCGAAATGCTCTCCCATCAAGAGATATGACACCTAACATTACTCAAAGGACAGATAGGAAGGGGGTTACTGAACATGGCAGGGCTGGCAGTATGAAATGTAGTTTTAATGTGAAGACAATGTCAGGTAAGGCAAAGGAGTTTAGTGCTTGGATTAGTACATACAGTTATAATGTAGCTATTATAGAAATTTGGTTGGGAGAGGGACAATGCTGGCAGCTTACCAACCCAGGATTCAGATGTTTTAGGCGAGATGGTGAGGAATGTAAAAGAAGTGGAGTGTTGCTAACTGAGTTGATAAGGGAGAATATCACAGCTGTATTGAGGGAGGACACCTTGGAGGGCTCATCCAGCGTTGCCTTATGGGTAGAGTTAAGGAATAGAAGGAGTACAGTCACTTTGAATGGGCTGTGCTCTAGCCTCTCAACCTACCAGTATGTGAAAGATTTTGGAAAAATATAAGAACAATAGGTGTGTTGATGTGGATGATTTGAACCTCCCCTATATTGACTGGGGGTTGCTTAGTGCCTTAGGCTTGGATTTGTTAGGTTCATCTAGTGAGGTGGGGGGGGAGATGCTTGAGGTATATCCAGGAAGGTTGCTTGAGGTGCGTCCAGTGGGGAGGAGGGTAGCTTGAAGCAATATGTAAATAGTCCAACTATGGAAGGTGACTTTCTACACTTGGTGTTGGGGAATGAGCCCCCAGGTGATCAAAGTTTCAGTGGGCGAGTATTTTGGGAAAGTAACCATAATTCTATAGGTCTTAGGATATTTATGGATAGCGGTAAGTGTAGTGATTAGGTGAAACTACTAAACTGGGGAAATGCTAACTATGATAACATTAAGTAGGAAATGGGGAATGAAGGTTCAGGCCAGCTGTTTGAGAGTAAATCCACATCATTTTGCGGGAAACTTTAAAAGGCCAGTTGATCAAAGGTCAGGACAAGCAGGTTCTTGTGAATATCAAGGATAAGGATGGCAAGATTTGGGAACCTTGGATGACAAGAAAACTTGTGAGTTCAGTCAAAAAGAAAAAGGCAGCATATGTAGAATTTAGGAAATTGAAGACAGATAGAACCCTTGAAGAATATAAAGAAAGCAGGAAAGAATGGGAAGATGGAGTTAAGAGGGCTAAAAGTAGCCATATATAATCTTTGACAAGTAGAATTAAGGAAAATCCCAAGGCATTTTATATGTTTATAAATAGCAAAAGGGTAGTTAGTAAACAGGTAAGTTCACTCTGGGACAAAGGAGGGAATTAATGTTTGAGCTGGAGGAAGTGGATGATGTCCTTCACGAATACTTTGGATTATTACTCACGAAGGAGAAGGACATAGTGGTTGGTAAGTTTCAGGAAGGGTATGTTGATATAATAGAATGAGTTATATAAAAACAAAGAAGGAGGATTTGTTGGGTGTTTTAAAAAGCAGTAAGGTAGACAAGTCACCAGGACCTGATAGAATCTGTCCCATAATACTAAGGGAGGTGAGGGAGGGAATTGCTGGGGCCTTGTATAAATCTTTGCATCCTGTTAGTCCAGGAGAGGACCCAGAGAACTGGAGAGTAGCTAACGTTGTCCCTTTGTTTAAGAAGGGCAATAAGGAATATCCAGGAAGTTATAGGCCAGTGAGCCTTATGTCTGTAGTAGAGAAATTATTGCAGAGGATTCTTAGGGATTTACTCACATTTTGATAAATATAGACTTGTTCGTGTGAGGATGCATGGCTTTGTGTCAGAAGAATTGCGTCTCACAAATTTGATTGTGTTCTTTGAGGAAATGATAAAGACAATTGGGGGCAGGGCAGTAGATGTTGTCCATATAGACTCTAGCAAGGTCTTTGACAAGGTCCCTCATGGCTGATACAAAAGGTAAAATGACATGGGATCCATAGTGAGTTGGAAAATGGATACATAACAACAGGTTTGGTCTTAGAAGGTGGAGAGTGGTGGTGAAAGGGTGCCTTTCTGACTAGAGATCTGTGACAAGTGGTATTCCATAGGCTGGGACCCCTGTTGTTTGTAAAATACATAAATGATTTGAAGGAGAATATATATGACCTGACTGATAAGTTTGAGGACACAAAGTTTGGGGGGGGGCTGTGGATTGTAAGGAAATTGCCAGAGGATACAGCAGGATATAGATATACTGGAGATTTAGGCAAAGAAATGGCAGATGGAATTTCATCTGGACAAATGCCAGATAACACATTTTGGAAGTTCTAATACAGGAGTGAACTATTCAGCACAGCCCATACCTACAACCAACAGGACCAACATTATATATAAAATACCATGTGAAGACTGTCACCTGAGGCAAACTGGAAGGAAATTAGCCATCAGGGTACACGAAATACCAACTAGCCACCAAGAGACATGACCAGCTATTACTTGTACCTATACACATGGACAATGAAGGACGTTAATTCAACTGGGACAACATATCCATCCTAGGACAAGCCAAACAGAGATATGCACGGGAATTCCGGGAAGCCTCGACCTCAACCCGGAACTCCAATGTGCAGAGTTAGACCCCATATACCAACTACTAAGAAAAAGAACCAACAACAAAACCAGAAATGACACCACCAACCCCAGTAGACCCAGACACATAAGTAGCAGGTGGGATAGAAAGCCAACACTTCACCAGAGGCGCACTGATGATGTTACCTAGAATGGTGATGAAATGTCTGCCAACAAACTTACCAGCTCAGCGAGCAAGGTAACCACCTCATCCACAACCTGAACTACAAATCTTCTCAAATACTCTGCTTTCTTTCCACAGATGCTGCCAGACCTGCTGAATTTCTCCAAGAATTTCTGTTTTTGTTTCAGATCTCCAGCATTTGTAGTTCTTTGTTTTATTTTTAGTTCACCATTATTGTTTATGGTGCTGCATAGTTCCTCCATTATTGGAATGGCTCTGATATATTGAGTGAATTTCTAGCTCATTTCGGCAGGCATTTAAGAGCCTGAAATCCCACGTCAGCTAGGTCAGGTATGGGGGACAGATATCCTTCCCAAAGGACTCTTGTGAACCAGATTTATTTTGACAATCAACAATGGACAATGGCTAAGTAGTCGCAATTTGAATAGTTTTTAATTCCAGAATTCTACAGAATTCAAATTTCACCATCTGCCTTGCTGTGATTCAAATCTATGAACCAAGAACCTGGAAATTTGAATTAATAATCCAGTGACATTAACATTATACCACCACCCCTTTTTGTCTGTCATTATAAATAGTTTTTGTCAACTAGTCAGATTTTATTCTATTAGTTTGAGTTTTATTCTATGAGTATTACTTTTCCTTGTTAAATGTAACTGTTTTTAGCTCCTCCATTCCTTTTCATCCTGTTTTACGAGGTGTTATAGTGAAAGCAGATATAGAATGTTTATTTGATTTAACTGCCACTTCCTTCTGTTCATTACTGATTCCCCAGTCTCTCTCTTTAGAGGGCCAACTTTATGTTCTGTTTTCATTTTCAAAACTTGGAATTAACTCTTGCTATCTGTTACAAGTTTGGCTGATTATCTTAAATTATTTGTTAATATAGCTTTTAGTGCACTTGGAATTGTTCTGTAATTACTGTCCAACCACAGAATCACATATTTAAAAGTTAGTTTGTTTTGGGTTTTACAAGCTTGGGTTGATTAAATACAGTCTGTTATTTGACTATTATGAATCAGATGAACCTAGCCATTAAGAACATTTGTGGGCAGCACAGTGGCACGGTGGTTAGCATTGCAGCCTCACAGCACCAGGGACCCGGGTTCAATTCCTGCCTCAGGCAAATGTCTGTGTGGAGTTTGCACATTCTCCCAGTGTCTGCGTGGGTTTCCTCCAGGTGTTCCGGTTTCCTCCCACAGTCCAAAAATGTGCAGGTTAGGTGAATTGGCCATGCTAAATTGCCCATAGTGTTAGGTGCGGAGGTAAATGTAGGGGAATGGGTCTGGGTGGGTTGCTTTTCGGAGGGTCAGTGTGGACATGTTGGGCCGAAGGACCTGTTTCCATACTGTAAGTAATCTAATCTAATCTAAACGTGAACATATTGATTAATGTGATCAGTTGGTGGTTGGAACAATTGGCCTACCTACCTGACATTGAATCAGCACTGAAATTTGTACACAGCATGGTCAATCAAATATCTTCTTGGACTAATAGCAACATCCTGTTTGTGGAATCCTGCTCCCAGTACATAGGTTTGTTGTTTAAATAAGTAACGAAGCTGTCAGCCTCTGCTTTAACTTGCTTACAATTTTCCAGACATTTGGTAAACTGTCAACTTTTGGATGACTTCAGAGTACTAAATGTGAACTATTCGAATAACGACCCACCAAGCTTATCCCCTGTCCAGAGTCTTTCAGGGGTCAAAATTGTACTCTTTTATACCCTTCCCACCTTACGTTAAAACTTCACACTATGAGAATATTAAATGATTTCTGCCCACAACTCCTCTCAGCCCAAGCTGTCCTTGTCAATATCTGGATCCAAGCCTATTTCTTGACACATATTAGTCTGAACTGGAGTATTAACCATGACTCAGTGGAAGCATTTTTGCCTTTCTCAAAATGTTCATGGCTTAAAATCACATTCATAGGATTTGAATTTCTAATCAGATCAGAAGTAGAAACAATGTCTTGTTTACAATGTCTTGTTTAAAATCTCTCAACTAATTATTAAAACAACTGTTTGAAAAAATGAGTGGCAATTTTATTAAAACATAAAATCCTGAGAGGACTTAACAGGATGAATACTGAAGACTTTTCTCCCTGGGGAATCTAGAACTACTGGGTACACAGTTTTAAAAACAAGGGATCATCTTTTTGAGATAGAATTGAGAATGTGATGATCTCAGAGCGTCATTGCTTTTTGAAATTCTCTTGTACCAAGTGCAGTGAAGGCTTAGTCAAAGCTTTATTAGACAGATTTTTGATCAACAGTAGAATGATAGTAAAGCAGAGTTAAGACCAGAATGAGGTCACTATTATCTTATTGTGTAGTGAAGCAGTCTGAACAAGGCCCGGTAGTTTACTTGCGTTTCTATTTTTTATGTTCTTGCATTATCGTATTATAAAATGACTAGATTCCACGACTATCACACTGCTATTAATGGAACTTTGTTGTGCACAAATTGAATGATACATTTCCTACATCATAACAGGGACTACATTTCAAAAGTACTTAATTGATTGTAAAGAGATCCGGGAAGCTCTAGGTTTTTAGAGATGAGATATAACTTCAAGTCTTTCTTTGTAATTGAATTTTGAGCATTGTTCTGTGGAAGTTTAGGATATTAAATTATAATTAATTTATTAGATATATTGTAGTTGGGGGTAGGAGGTGGTTCGGTTAGCTTGGTTGGCTGGACATCTAGTATGCAATGCAGAGTAATTCTGAAGGACTGTCCTTCTCGATTTCTCGCCTTGTATGAGGCATGGTGATCCTCAGGTTAAACCGCCCCTAGTCATCTCTTTCTAAAGAGAGAACATCCCTTAAGTTGCTTTATCTTTTGCCTTTAGTTACAAACTAGATACTAATTGGAAAACTATAAAATCTAAGAAAATATTAAATGAGGGAGTGCTGTTCACCCTGATTGAAGGTTGCATGTAAATATTGTGGGATTCCCAAAATTATTAAAGTAACTTTACAGAATATTTTTTTTTTTTTACATTTGTATTAGTCAGCTCTGGCCTACTGTATCCCTGAGAGAATGTCCTAGCCAATATTTTTAGAGATCATTCACATTGTTCCATTTAACTTCCTATTATCATTTAAGCATTAATGTAGTCTCAATACAAGTTTCAGTTAAGGCTGTGTTTTATAATCTATGTGTTTAATTGTACAGGATGAAAAAGAAATTCTATTCCTGGGAAGAATGCATGAATCTCAGGGAAGTTAAGGTACTACACAACATAATAATCTGTTTATGCCATTAAATGTTGTAGCCGTATAGAAACATTCAAGCTTTTTTTAATTGTCAAAAGCGTTATGGATGTTACAGAGTGATTAGTAAAGACTGAGGACTTCCTTTTTTTCACAAATACTTGCCTATCCACAGAAGAATATTGGTTTTATTCTGTTCCTTTTGCATGACTAGTGATTTTTGTTTTGTTGATATTACCATAAAATGACAGTTTAACATGAAAGATTGCGAGTGCATTTAAAACCCTTCGCAGCATCTTAAATAACCATCTCGCTACTGCTTCTATTCACAGAGCACGACCTTACTCTAAGTGCTGTGTAGAACATTGTCTGTTTTTCTGTGTATTGCAAAGTCACTAGTATTTTCAGTTTATTTCACAAATGCAAGCATCAGAAATGTAATGTGTGGTATAATTCAGGTAATGACTGGAAAATGTCTTCCTAGTCCATATCATTCCATTCTCTGTTCAAAGGCAAGTCCAACCCACAGCATCACAATCTCCAATACAAGTAGGGCAAAGAAGTAGGTTCTGAACCAACCCAGATAGAGTGGGAATTCAACACCATACTGTTGGTATGAAACTGATCTGCATTACATGCCAACTGAATTTTGTAATTCACTGAGTCGTTGTGGCAGTATGTATGTTTATATTTATGTTGCAACCTAGACCTATGAATATTGATAATTGAGGCACCAAGTCTTTCCATCATATTGCTGATCAGGAATCTGTCCTGTTCTTGCTGCCTCCAAATTGAAACCATTTACAGATTGGTACTCAACCTATTGGTCCATGAACATATAGCCAGAGACTTTTCCCCAGGGCAGGATTGACTGGTACGAGAAGTCATAGTTTGAAGATATTAGGAGGAAGGTATAAAGGAGACACCAGAGTTAGGTTCTTTACGCAGAGAGTTGTGAATGCATGGAATGCGTTGCCAGCTGTGGTGGTGGAATCGAAGTCATTGGGGACATTTAAGTGACTGCTGGACATGCAACTGGTTAGCAGTGAGTTGAGGGGTGTGTAGGTTAAGTTACTATATTTGACATTAGGATTAAATCTCGGCACAACATCGTGGGCCTTAGGGCCTGTTCTGTGCTGTATTTTTCTATTCTATATTATGAATACATATAAACATTCGAAATTGGAGCAGAAGTAGATCTTTCAGCCCCTTGAGGCTGGTCAACTATTCAAAAAGATCATAGTTGTTTGTAATTCAAATTCCGCATTATTATCTAACCCTGATAGGCTTTGATTCCCTTGCCTAATAAGAATTTATCCACCTCTGTCTTAAAAAAAATTCAATAATCCCACTTGCACTGCTTTCTTTTTCAAAGAATTCTAGAGTTATGTATTCTCTGGGAGAAAAGAAATTCTCCTCATCTCTGTACTGAAAGGGTGACCCCTAATTTTAAAAGTGTGCCCCTAACTCTGGACTTGCCCACAAGAGGAAATGTGCTTTTCACATCCGTCTAGTCTGGAGCATTCAGGATCTGACACACTTGAGTCAGATCACCCACCATTCTTCTAAATTTCTATGGAAATGAGTTCATTAGGTTCAACCTATCCTCATAATAAGCACATTCCAGGTATTAATCAAGTAAGCCTCCCCTGAACTGCCTCTAATGCATTTACATCTTTTCATGAATTAGGAGACCAAATTGAACAAAGAGTGCTCAAGATTTTGTCTCACTCATGCACTGTTAACTTGAGCATAACTTCCACCTTACTTTTATGGTCAATTCTTCTCATAATAAATTCCTCTAATTCTATTAGCCTTCTTAATTATGTGCAAGGCCTATAAACTATTTTTTTTCTGACTAAGTTGCCAGGATTGCTGGATTTGAGCTTTAGGGAGAGACTGAATAGACTGAGGCTATTTTCCCTGGAGCATTGGAAGCTGAGGAGTCACCCTATAGAAGTTTATAAAATCGTGAGGGACATGGATAAGGTAAATAGACAAAGCCTTTTCCCTGGATGGGGGAATCCAAAGCTACAAGGCATAGGTTTAAGGTGATAGGGGAAAGATTTAAAAGTGACCTAAGAGGCAACTTTTTTACACACAGGGCAAAGTGGTGAAGGCTGGTACAATTGTATCATTTAAAGGGCATCTGGATGGGTATTGAACAGGAAGAGCTTAGAGGTATATGAGCCAAATGCTGGCAAATGGGACCAGATGAGTTTAGGATATCTGGTCGGCAAGGACGAGTTGGACCAAAGGATCTATTTCTGTGCTGTGACTCTATGACTGTACACCCTGTATCCTGGAATTCTGCAGTCATTCTCCAGCTTTTTTCCTTCTTGTCAAAGTTAACAATTCACATCTTCCCACATTATGGGGCATCTGTCAAATGTTTTATCCGCTCAACTTTTCTATATCCTTCTGGAACTTGATTCTTTCTTCTTTACAATGTGCTTTCCTTCTTCTCTCCATGTCATCTGCCAATTTTAGCTACTATCCCCTTATCTCAGTCTTTGATGTAAATGGGAAAAGTTGAGGATTCTGCACAAACCCCTACAGGTTTCCATTTGTCTCATGCTGCCAATCAGAAAAGGATCTGTTTATATATACTCTGGTTTGTTGGCAGGCAGGTAAAAAATAATCTTCTGTCTTGCTGATATGTTACCACAGATACCCTGAGACTTTATTTTCTGCAATCAGTTTTGATGTGGCACCTTACAAAATGCCTTCTGGAAATCTAGTTGTGTGTGTATAGGTTCCCCTTCCTCCAAAGCACATACAAATCCTTCAAAGTATTCCAACAATTTGGTTAATCATGATTTCACTCTGAGAAAGCTACTCAATTACCTTGAATTTTTCTAAATGCTCAGCCATAATCTCTTTACCGAGCACACAATAAATGTCAAACTAACTGACCAATAGTTTCCTGTTTTGCTTTGTTCCATTCTTAGATACAAGAGTTATATTTGCTACTTTCAAGTCTGATTGAACCTTTCCTGAATTTAGGACATTTTAGAAAATTAACACCAATGCATGTACTATCTTATTTAAGGCCCTATTCTAGACCCAATGATTTGCCAATCCTCTGCTTTGTTGTGGTTTATAATTTGCTAAATTCCTCTCTCCCTTCCATCTTCTGATCTTACAGCCATCACTGGAATGTTTCGTACTCTTACAATGAAGACACAAGCAAAATATTTGTTCATTACATCTGCTAATATCTTGTATTCTCACCCTCCAGAAGATCAATATTTATCTCTTCATTTTTCAATATCTGTGAACATTCCTGCTATTCGTTTTTACATTCCTAGCTAACTTTATTTCATACGTTAATTTCTTCCTCCGGATTAATCTTTTAGACATGCCCTTCTTTTCTTCATATCCTCAACTGACCTGCCATTCATTTTAGATCAGGAATATGCTTTCTCTTTAAAGTTTGATGTTTTTCCTAACCTCTTCAATTAATCATAGGTAGTGGGTTCTCCCTTTAGAATTTTTCTTTATAGTAGGAATGTATTTATTTTGAATAGTACAAAATATTCACTTAAATGGTGACCTCAGTCTCTATTGATTTGCTTTCTTAGCTTAATGTGCCAGTTCAGTTCAGAAAGTATATCAAAAGCATTCTACAAACTCCTCATCCAAGCTACTACTGCCAATCTTCTTTTTCCAATTTATGATTAAGAAGACCTATGGCTATTGAGGCCCTGTATCACATCATGCCTTCTTTGTCACACATTGTCACACTGTTAGGATGCCTGTTGGTCATTTCCAGGAGGGACTCCTTCCTTCGACATTAAATCCTGGACTTGGATTTCAACTTGGAGCTTTTAGCTTAGAGTTAGAGGCACAGTATTTCACAAGACCTCTCATTGGGCCATTGTGCAATTGGAAGCTTTTCTGTAATTTAGGAATGAAATCTCTTTTTAAAAAGAAGCACACAAGAGACTTGACAACATAATACACTAAGGGAGTGCTGCAGTGTCAAATGTGCCATCTTCTGAATGAGTTATTAAATTACTTTTTAAAAGTCTGCTCTCTTAGTGATACAAAAGAATCGATTACTGTTGAAAAAAGACAATGGAGTCCTGGTTGTTATTTATCCCTGAACTAAAGAAGGGTTGTCGAAATATTTTAATGAGTGCCATTCAACCTCAGAGTGTTGTGATATGAATCAATTATCATGTTGAATTGTAAATTAACAACCACTTGTTTACCTGGCCTCTACTTATTTACATACCTTACTCTCTCCTACTCCTCTCCCTGCCTCAAAAGAGCTAAAATCTGTAGCAACAGATGGGATACAGTAAACAATGTTATTGCATTACATTACCTTTATTAGTCAGGGAATTGGGCACATGAGTCAGGATGTCATTTGCAACTTTATAAGGCTTTGATTAGACCACACTTAGAGTATTGCATTCAATTCTGGTCACCACATTATAGGAAGAATGTGGAGGGCTTGGAGGGGATGCAGAAGAGAATTGCCAGGATACTGCCTAGATTCAAGGGTATGAGCTATAAGAAGAGGCTAGGAAAAACTTGTTTTTTTTTCTGGTATGGCGGAGCTAGAGGGCAAACTTGATAGAAATCTATAAAGTTATGAGATGTATAGATAAGGTTGATGGTCAGAGTTGTTTTCCCAGATTTGAAATGTCTCATAAGGGACATGCATTTAAGTTGAGAGGGGAAAGTTCAGAGAGACTTTTTTTTACACAGTATGTAGTAGGAGAGACAGGATTCTTGGCAGTGTGGAGGAACAGCGGGATCTTGTTGTGCAGGTACATAGTTCTCTTAAAATTGCCACCCAAGTGGACAGGGTTGTTAAGAAAGCATATGGTGTTTTGGCTTTCATTAACAGGGAGACGGAGTTTAAGAGCCGTGAGATCTTGTTGCAGCTTTCCATGTTCTATGTTCTATAAAATTTTGGTTTGACTGCACTTGGAATACTGTGTCCAGTTCTGGGCTTGAAACATACTAAGGCAAATAAAAAAAAGTTGCGGAGAGTCACTGAATTTGAAACCTTAACTCTGCTTTTGTCCCAGAAATGCTGCCAGTCCTGCTGAGTTTCATCAGTTTCTGAAAACAACTCTAACCGCATGATACTCAATGCTGTTGGACTCGAAGACCCAAAGATAGACCTATTCAGTCAGCACCACCTGACGATGACTAACATGCCAGAGTCACAGAGTCTCCATGGCACCTGATCCACCCTAACTTCAGTATAGTGAGCACCTGTATGGAAATTTCTAAATACTTTGACCCCAATACTTGTTTTTAATGAATGCACAGCATCAGAACATGCTCTTGTCTATTATTGGTGTACTCATTAATTTTGTTTTTAGCTACACACTGGACTATTTTACTTACTTTTGATGAAAAGTAGTGGATCCAGCATCGATCCTTGTGGCACTCCACTGGTCACAGGCCTCCAGTCTGAAAAACAACCCTCCACCACCACCCTCTGTCTTTGTTGAAGAATCATCCAGGGACAGTTACCACCATGAAAGGAGTGACCTCTCCCTGCTCACTTGGTACCATCTTGATTGATATTTAATCTGCCGCTACAGGAGTTTAAGCTGGCAAGCCATCCAGGATGCCTTCCCAACACCTAGATACTGCTGGTTGCCACCACCATTGGCCTTACCTTCGATTCCATTATGGCAGAGACTGGCAATGACAAGTGTGGCAGTTGATGTGCAATGACCATCCTTTGTTAAATCCATACAAAGGCATCTGCCACCCTTACACACCCACGTCCCCCATTGATAGTACTATCCCCAAGTGAAACATGACTGGCAGGAGATGGCCAGCTTAAAGAACACGATGTTGATTACATCTTGTGGAAAAACAAACCAAAAACACAAAGCCATCTCTACAGGTTCACCATGAGAAATGAGTTGGTCAGATTCCTCAATGAATCCCTGTGTTAAGTTGATGCCTTATGAAACCACCACTCACCCAGACCCAAAAGCACTACCTTTTCAAGGGTAAATAGGGATGATCTATCAATGCTGACCAGCCAGTGACACCCAAGTCCCACAAATGAACAAAAACAATTACAGGCTGTCAGTGCCTACACCCCAATTCATTAAATGAGAAAAAAGGAGCATTCGACGCCAGCCTCAAAGAATCACTGAAAAGGACCATCAATTTGTCTTCCTTGGTGTTTCTTGGCAATGTCAGAGTCAGGAGGGATACAAACCTTTGGAAAAGGTGTTTTAGATGAGAAAGGAGTTACAGTCGACAGTTTGAGCATAAGCCCTTCATCAGGAATGTCACATGATGAAGAGCTTATGCTCAAAACATCAACTCTCCTGCTCCCCAGATGCTGCCTGACCTGCTATGCTTTTCCAGTGCCATGCTTTTTGACTCTGACTCTCCAGCATCTGCAGTCCTTACTTGCTCCCAAGAGTTGGGGAAAACAAACTCCAAAGCTCACTCTCAGAGAAACTGCTTAAAACTCTATGCTCTGTCGGCTGGACCAGTCCAAGACTGTATGGCAACCACCTCACTCCAACCTAACAGACTTCCTCATTCAAATGAGGGACTGCAAAGATCTATACATCATCTTTGTCATAACCAGAGCCAACAACTACTGGACTAACCACCAACTAGAACATGTTGCCAAGTATGATGGTAGAGGCAGATATGATAGAGCTATTAAAAGGACTTTTAGGTAAGTATATGAAAGTGTAAGAAGGGATATCGCAGGCAGAAGGGATTAGTTTAATTTGGTGACATGTTCGGCACAACATCATGGAGCAAATGGCCAGGTCCTGTGCTATACAGTTTTATGTCTATGGTCTAAATGGCAAGTTCAGTATACCTTGAGCATTAGCAATATTTCTTCATTCCATCTTTTTTAATCTATTCATTTGTGGGATGCGAGCAACATTGGCTGGTCAGCATTTATTACCTGGCCCTTGTTGCCCTTGAGAATATGGTGGTGAACTGCCTTCTTGAACCACTGCAATCCACCTGCTGTGGGTTCACCTACAATGCCACTAGGGAAGAAATTCCAGGATTTTGAACCAGCATCAGTGAAAGAATGCAATATATTTCCAAGTCAGGATGGTGTGTGGTTTGGAGAGGGACTTGAAGATGATGGTCTTCCCATGTATCTGCTGCCCTTGTTGTTCTGGATGGAAGTGGTCATGGATTTGGAAGGTGCTGTCTGAGGATCTTTGAATTTCTGCAATGAATGTTTTTGGGTTGCAGTCATCCAGGCAAGTGGGTATTATTCCATCACACTCCTGACTTGTGACTTGTAGATGGTGGCCAGGCTTTGGGGTGTTAGGAGATGTGTAGCTGCAGTATTCCTAGCCTCTGTTTTTGTAGCCACTGTGTTTATGTGGTAATTCTAGCCGAGTTTCTGGTCAATGATAACCTCCAGGATGTTGACAGTGGGCAAACTCAGTGATGGTAACACCATTGAATGCTGTGGTTAAACTGTCTCTTACTGGTGATGGTCACAGCCTGGCATTTGTATGGTGTGAATGTTACTTGCCACTTGACAACCCAAGCTTGGATATTGTCCGGATCTTATTTGACTTGAACATGGGCAGCTTCAGTATCTGATAAGTCGCAAATGGTGCTGAACATTGTGCAATCACTGGTGAACATACCCACTTCTGATCTTATGATGGAGGGAAGGTCATTGATGAAGCAGCTAAAGACAGCTTGGGCCTTGGATACTACACTGAGGAACTCTTACAGAGATGTCCTGGAGCTGAGATGACTGCCACCAGTAACCATGACTATCTATCTTGCGTCAGATTATGACTCTAACCACCGGAGAGTTTGCCCCTGAATTCCCATTGATTTCAGTTTTGCTAGGGCTCCTTGATGCCACACTTGGTCAAATGTGGCTTTGATCCCAAGGACTGTCACACTCACCTTCCCTCTTTTGTCTATGTTTGAACCAAGGTTCAATGAGGTAAGGAGGTGAGTGGTCCTGGGGGAACACAAACTGGGCATCAGTGAGCAGGTTATTGCTGAGCAGGTGCTGCTTAATAGCACTATTGGTGATACCTTCCATCAGTTTACTGATGATCAAGAGTAGACTGATTGGGGTAGTAATTGGCCTGGTTAGATTTGTCCTGCTTTTAATGTACAGGACATACTTGAGCAATTTTCCACATTGTCGGGTAGATGCCATTGTTGTACCTGTGCTGGAACAGCTTGGCTAGGGGAGCACAAGTTCTGGACCACAAGTCTTCAGTACTATTGACAGAGTGTCCCCAACTGCTTGTCAATATCACGCAAAGTGAGTTGAATTTGCTGAAGACTGGTATCTGTAATGCTATAATTTTGTTGTAATTTAGTTAGAAACTTTATGATAAATCTGAAATTATCTGATAACCAAATTCAGTTTGCAATGTGGGGAGGAACAGGTGGGATGCAGTAAGCAGTGTTATTGCATTACATTGCATCAACTGGCTTATTCTGTTTTAATGCTTCGGCTGCCAGTACTGAGCAGGTGCACCAAGGTCTGTTGCCAGTTGGAGAAGAGAAGAAGCCAGTACTCCTTGGCCTCACAAAAATTAAAGAAAATTTTCAGTTATTTTTGTATTGGCATGCACTAACATCCTTAAAGATTGCTGATGATGCTGGTCTATGAAAGTTATATGGTTCTGGCCAGTCCAAGCAGGAGAATTGGATGCTTATTTTAGACTCACTCAAATCATGTAACTTGGGCCTCTTGCAAGATCTTGCCAAGATAGCAAGCAGGTGCCTTTGTGTCACTTGTCCAGCCAAATGAGGAAGATGCCATTGCTGGTTCAGGTTCTGGGAAATTAGCCAAGCTAATTAATTGTCAGTAGGTAACATGTAAAGGGAACAGTGGTGAAAGTATTGTAAGGTTGAGATTTACCATGGAAAAAAGCAAGGGTGGCACGGTGGCTCAGTGGTTAGCACTGCTGCCTCTACAGCACCAGGGACCTGGGTTCGATTCCAGCCTCGGATGACTGTCTGTGTGGAGTTTGCACATTCTCCCCGTGTCTGCGTGGGTTTCCTCTGGGAGCTCTGGTTTCCTCCTACAATTCAAAGATGTGCAGGTCAGGTGAATTGGCCACACTAGAGTGTCCATTGTGTTAGGCGCATTAGTCAGGGGTAAATATAGGGTAAGGGTCTGGGTGGGTTACTCTTCAGAGGGTCAGTGTGGACTTGTTGGGCAAAGGGCCTGTTTCCAAACTGTAGGGAATCTAATCTAAGTAAAATACTTAACCAAACTAATTTTTGTGGCTTGAGGACAGTTCTCTCCTGAATAAGTTAGAATCGAAGATTGACAGATAAAACTGGAATTAAACAATCTGTTTTTAGAGAGGTTAGAGTACAGTCAAGGTACAAGATGGAAAGAATACATGCAAAAACTTAGAGTTTCCTCAATTGCAAAACAGGCAGGCATGAGAGTAGCAGAAGACAATGTGATCTGAGCTTTTCTTGGGACAAGGAATTATATTATTATAGTACATTTCTAATGATCTGTAGTGATTGGAAATGCTCTAGACCATTTCAAATGGGTGAAATTATTTAATTGGATGCTTATTTCAAAATACCAAAAATACCTCAGAATTTCAACATCTCAGCATTTAATCCCTTCAAATTAAGGATGATGAAGCCACAATGTGACCCATTTCATTCTGTCCATCTTGTGCATGGAAGATGATTAAAGAAGTTAGAAGTTGAATTCGAAATGTAGAGCCCTGAACTTTTGTGGAGATATAAATGCTCTCAGCTTTAGCCAGAATGGCACTGTAGCCTTAAATCCAGTGGTCTCACCCATCTGTGTGATATCCTACATTTTCTGCTGGAATGGGAAGGGAAAGTGGGATCATGCATCCACCATTCATGTGACTCCCACAGCTACCTGGACTACACCTCCTCCATCCCGCCTCGTGTAAAAACGCTATCCCTTATTCTCAATTTGTCTGCCTCTGCTGCATCTGCTGCCAGGAGGACCAATTCCACCATAGAACATTCCTGATGGCTTCCTTTTTCAAAGATCGGGATTCCCCTCCCACGTGGTTGGCGATGACCTCCAGCGCATCTCCTCCACTTCCCGCACCTCTGCCCTTGAACCCCACCCCTCCAATTGCAACAAGAACAGAATCCCCCGGTCCTTACCTTCCACCCCACCAACCTCTAGATATACTGCATCATCATCCACAATTTCTGCCACTTACAAACAGACACCACTACCAGAGGTCTATTTCCCTCCTCACCCCTATACATGTTTCGGAGAGACCATTCCCTCTGCAATTCCTTTGTCAGTTCCACGCCCCTCATCAACCCACCCTCTCCTCTCGGCACCTTCCCCTGCCATCACAAGAAGTGCAAAACCTGCGCCCACACCTCCTTCCTCACCTTTGTCCAAGGCCCCAAAGGATCCTTCCACATCTGACAGAAATTTACCTGTACTTTCACACACATCATCTACTGCATCCGTTGCACCCAATGTGGTCTCCTCTACATTGGAGGGACATGATGCCAACACACGGATCATTTCAGAGAACATCTCTAGGGCACCCCACTGCCATGAGGCTGAACACTTTAACCACCCCCCTCCCCCTTCCACTCCGCCAAGGACATGCAGGTCCTGTGTTTCCTCCATTGCCAAACCCTAACCACCCGACGCCTGAAGGAAGAACACCTCACCGTCTGCCTTGGAACCTTCCAACCACACAGGATCAATCTGGATTTCATCAGTTTCCCCATTTCCCCTCCCCCCACCTTAGCCTAGTCTAAACTTTCCATCTTGGCATTGCCCTCTTGAACTGTCCTACCTGTCCATCTTCCTTCCCACCTATCTGATCCACCCTCCTCTCCAACCTGTCACCTTCACCCCCATCTTCATCTACCAATCGTATTCCCAGCTACCTTCCCCATGGCCCCACCCCCTTCCATTTATCTCTCAGCACCCTTCGCCACAAGCATCATTCCTGATGAAGGACTTATGTTATGGTTCTGTTCACCGAGCTGGGAATTTGTGTTGCAGACGTTTCGTCCCCTGTCTAGGTGACATCCTCAGTGCTTGGGAGCCTCCTGTGAAGCGCTTCTGGGATGTTTCCTCCGGCATTTATAGTGATTTGTATCTGCCGCTTCTGGTTGTCAGTTCCAGCTGTCCACTGCAGTGGCCGGTATATTGGGTCCAGGTCGATGTGCTTATTGATTGAATCTGTGGATGAGTGTCATGCCTCTAGAAATTCTCTGGCTGTTCTCTGTTTGGCTCTGTCCAATATACCGGCCACTGCAGCGGACAGTTGGAACTGACAACCAGAAGTGGCAGAGACAAACCACTATAAATGCTGGAGGAAAGATCACAGGGGGCTCCCAAGCACTGAGGATGTCACCTAGACAGGGGACAAAATGTCTGCAACACAAATTCCCAGCTCGGCGAACAGAACCTCAACAACGAGCACCCGAGCTACAAATCTTCTCACAAACTTTGAAGGGCTTATGCCTGAAACATCGATTCTCCTTGGATGCTGCCTAACCGGCTGTGCTTTTCATGCACCACACTCTTGGGCTTTGATCTGTAACATCTGCAGTTGTCACGTTCTCCTCATTGTGGCAGTAGCAGATTTAAAAGCTCAGCTGCCCTCAAGTAATTTTCATCAAAGTTTCTGAAACATGACTCATGGGATCTACATACTTGAGGAAAAAAATCTAACCGATCAGACGGGTCAGTTATCATTTTGGAGAGTTTGGGTGCTATCTGTGGACAAGAAGAGTAGACATGAATGTGTATAAAACACAGATAAGATTTGATCAGTCAACAAGTCTTTTAAATTCTCTGCATTTTATTTACACATACACAGTACATGAACTCTGGCCAGCTAGCTCAAATCCAGTCCGTAGAGTGAGGAGACTGTCTGTCTGAATCTCCTGTTTATTTTTTTTTGTTATTTTCTTTCTTTTTTTTACACAAGGTGCACAAATTTTTATTTAATTTCCACCACCAGGAGGAAAAGAAAACACCCAAGTGGCCAGTGACAAGCAGCGCCCTCCACATCAAAGGGCCATGCTGTGTGATCAAACAGTGAAGGGGAGGGCGGGGATTAAATCAAAATAGAGTTGGAGGGGGAAATAATGCACTCCACTCCCTGCGGCACCCACCTCTCCCTGAATAACTCCAGGGTGTTGGTGGACACTGCATGCTCCCCCTCCTGTTTATTTATTTTTTTCTTTTTTTCTTTTTTTTTTTGCAGGTGTGAGACACAAGGTGCACGAATCTTTATTCAATTTCCACCACCAGGAAGCTAGGAAAACACCCGAGTGGCCAGTGACAAGCACTGCCCTTCACATCAAAGGGCCATGCTGTGTGATCAAAACAGTGAAGGGGAGGGTAGGGATTAAATCAAAATCGAGATGGAGGGGGAAATAATGCACTCCACTCCCTGCAGCGCCCACCTCTCCCTGAACATCTCCAGGGTGTTGGTGGACACCGCGTGCTCCCCCTCCTGTTTTTTTCTTTTTTTCTTTTTTTACTTGTGTTTGTTTTTTTTTAATTCTTTTTTTTATTAACCCCCACACTACCACCTAAGTGCGGTAGTGCTTATTTTTATCCCCTGCACCCATGGTGTGTGTGTGCAGGTGTGAGACACAGTGAAAAGACACAAAGTGCATAAATCTTTATTCGATTTCCACCACCAGGAAGATAGGAAAAACACCCGAGTGGCCAGTGACAAGCACTGCCCTTCAAACCACAGGGCAATGCTGTGTGATCAAAACAGTGAAGGGGAGGGTAGGGACTAAATCAAAATAGAGTTAGAGGGGGAAATAATGCACTCCACTCCCTGCGGCGCCCACCTCTCCCTGAACATCTCCAGGGTGTTGGTGGACACCGCATGCTCCCCCTCCTGTTTATATCTATAAACCAGGGCTCCCTGATTGACCCAGATTCACAACCATAATCAAAGATTTCATAGTCAATGAGATCCACCTGGAATTAAGTACTTTGAATGTATATAATTACATTGAATGGGCTTTTGTGAATACATGTTTTTTTTAAATCTAGTGAAGTTTGTAATAGACACTTACAACTCTGCTTGCCTTCATCTCAGCACTGCAAATGATAATATTCTTGGTGGATACCAGTTGATCTGGCTTAGAGAGTGTAAGGACTAAGGGTAATAGGTTGACATGAGTTGACACTAAGTTGACAATGGTTGGAGATGGATTATTATGGTGAGAAGGTTTATGGGTTAACATTAAATTGTCCTGGGGCTTAAAAGGTCCATGAAAAGTCGGTATGAGGAATAGTTTAAGTCAAGGGCCAATATGGGTGTGAGTGGTGAAATAGGGTGGCATGGAGCATATGAGGGATGTTGGAGTTTGGTAGAGAAGCATAGGCCGGTATGATGAGGGTGAGGTGTCATAGGTTAGCATGGAATGAATGTGGAGTGCTCATGTGAGTGCAAAGGCTCTTCCTGTTTTTATCATAACTGACACAAAGTATCCATGTTGCTACTATCTAATTTAAAATCTCAGAGTAAGGAGTCATTCATTTGAGACAGATGAGGATGAATTTCCTTTCTCAGAGGAAAGTGAATCTGTGGAATTCTTTACCACAGAGGGCTTTAGAAGCTGGATTGTTAAGTATATTGAAGGCTGAGATGGATATTTTTAATCAGTAAGGGAATCGAGAATTATAGAGAAAAGGCAGGAAGTGGAGCTGATGATTACCAGCTCAGTCATGAGTTATAGAGTCATACAGCATGGAAACAGAGCCTTCTGTCTAACCAGCCCATGCCGAACATAATTCCAAATTAAACTAGTTCCATCTGCCTGCTCCTAACTCACATCTGTCCAAACCTTTCCTATTCATGTATCTATCCAAATGTCTTTTAATGTTGTAATTATACCCACATCCACCACTTTCTCAGAATGTTCATTCCACGTGCAAACCACACTGCATAAAAAAATTGCCTCATGTCTTTTTTAAATCTCTCTCCTCACACCTTAAAAATGTATCTCCTAGTCTTGAAATTCTCCATCATGAGAAAAGACAACTACCATTAACTCTATCTATACCTCTCATTATTTTATAAACTTCTGTCAGATCACCTCTCAACCTCCCAAAACTCAAAACTTCTAAACCCAGCAACATTCTGGTAAATCTCTCCTGAACTCTCTCCAGTTTGACAACATCCTTCCTATAACTGCACAACCAGATCCAATAATTCCTCATTATAAATGTTAAACCTAACTTGGAATTACCTCCTTTTTCAACATGAAATGGACATTTCTTCCTTGGTTAAGAGCAATGGTACTTACTTGGTACCCAGCAACTCCATTCTTAAATGCATTTTTCGGCTCCTAATTGGCTCCAGTTTTCATTTTACCATCCTGTTCCAATTCATTTGGCTTTATAAGATTTTTGAATTTTTTTTATTAACAGCTCATCTCTCTTATTGCTCTCTCCTTACTTTTATATTTTTTCAGTTTTGGACCTTCCATTTTCAGCCTGAGTCTCAATTGCTTTGGCCACCTGAGATCTGTCATAATCTCACTTTTTCTTCTTCAACATAATCTCTGTTTCTTTAGTTATCCAGGTACTTGTTTGCAACTATATATCTATTTTGTAGCAGTATAATTTTTCTATGCTCAAACCATGTCTTCTCAAGAGGCAGCCCAATTTTGATCTCATTTAATTTTGGCCAAATCATTCTCACCCCACTGAAATTGGCTTTCCCTCAGTTAATTATCATTGTCCTGGATTATTACTTGTTTTAGTTTCCATAATGAACCTAAACCTTGTGATACATTGATTATTGTCTCTCAAGTATTCACCTGCAGACAAATGCAGCCTATTGAAAACATGCAGGTGGGCAGAAGGGGTGAGGTTGCCTTATTAGTAAGAAATGAAATTAAATTAATAGTAAGAAATGAAGCGGGGTCAGATAGTGAAGAACTTGTGTAGGTAGAATCGAGGAACTACTACAAAGGTTAAAAAAAAACACAGTTGGAGTTACGTATAGGCCTCCAAATTGTGTGCAGGATTTGGGGCGCAAAATACACCAGGAGAAGAAAAGATAAGAAGAAAAGGCAAAGTTGCAGTGATCGTGGGGGATTTCAATATGTAGGTGGACTGGGAAAATCAGGTTAGTAGTGGATTGCAAGGAAAGGAATTTGTGGAATGTCTACAAGATTGCATTTTGGAGCAGCTTGTGTGGAGCCCACTAGGGAACAGGCAACACTGGATTTATTGTTGTGCAATGAGAGAGACTTGATAAGGGAGTTTAAGGTGAAGGAAACCATATGAGGCAGTAATCACAACATGATTGAAGTTACTCTGCAATTTGAGAGGGAGAAGATAGAATCAGAGATAATGGTATTACAGTTGAATAAAGGCAACTACAGAGGTATGAGGAAGGAGCTGGGTTGAATTGATAGAGTCACATAGATGGGTTAACTCCAGGGAGGGTAAGAGAGGTAGGCACCTAGAGCAGGAGTCTTTTGTGGATGTACCCTTTCAAACAGGTATGCTGTTTTGGAAAATATAGGAGGTGATGGATTCTCAGGGGAACATAGTACAAACAGCCAAGTTTCTGGTATTGAGACTGGTCTGATGCAACGAGGGGTATGTCGGCTTCCAAGCGATCAATTGTGTTAGGGGATTCTGCTGAGGTACAGACACACGCTTCTGTGGCCAGCAGAGAAAAAGCAGAATGGTGTGTTGTTTCCCTGATGCTAGGATTAAGGATGTCTTGGAGAGGGTGCAGAATGTTCTCACGGGGGAGAGGGGCCAGCAAGAGGTCATTGTCCACATTGGAACCAATGATATAGGAAGGGGAGAGGTTGAGATTCTGAAGGGAGATTACAGAGAGTTAGGCAGGAATTTAAAAAAGAGGTCCTCAAGGGTAGTAATATCTGAATTACTCCCAGTGCTATGAGCTAGTGAGGGCTGGAATAGGAGGATAGAGCAGGTGAATGCATGGCTGAGGAGCTGGTGTATTGGAGAAGGATTCACATTTTTGGATCATTGGAATCTCTTTTGGGGTAGAAGTGACCTGTGGAAGAAGGACGGACTGCACCTAAATTGGAGGAATATACTGGCAGGGAAATTTGCTAGAACTGCTTGGGAGGATTTAAACTTGTAAGGTGGGGGGGAAACTCAGGGAGATAATGTGGAAAGACATCAATCTGAGACTGGTACAGTTGAGAACAGAAGTGAGTCTAACAGTCAGGGTAGGCAGGGACAAGGCAGGACTAATAAATTAAACTGCATTTATTTCAATGCAAGGGGCCTAACAGGGAAGGCAGATGAACTCAGGGCATGGTTAGGCACATTGGACTGGGATATCATAGCAACTACAGAAACATGGCTCAGGGATGGGCAGGACTGGCAGCTTAATGTTCCAGGATACAAATGCTACAGGAAGAATAGAAAGAGAGGCAAGAGAGAAGGGGGAGTGGCAGTTTTGATAAGGGATAGCATTACAGGTGTGCTGAGGGAGGATATTCCCGGAAATACATCTAGGGAAGTTATTTGGGTGGAACTGAGAAAAAAGAAAGTGATGTTCGCCTTATTGGGATTGTATTATAGACCCCCTAATAGTCAGAGGGAAATTGAGAAACAAACTTGTAAGGAGATCTCAGCTATCTGTAAGAATAATAGGGTGGTTATGGTAGGGAATTTTAACTTTCCAAACATAGACTGGACTGCCACAGTGTTAAAGGTTTAGATGGAGAGGAATTTGTTAAGTGCCTACAAGACAGTTTTCTGATTCAGTATGTGGAAGTACCTACTAGAGAAGGTGCAAAACTTGACTGATTCTTGGGAAATAAGGCAGGGCAGGTGACTGAGGTGTCAGTGGGGAAGCACTTTGGGGCCAGTGACCATAATTCCATTAGTTTTAAAGTAGTGATGGAAAAGGATAGACCAGATCTAAATGTTGAAGTTCTAAATTGGAGAAAGGCCAATTTTGACAGTATTAGGCAAGAACCTTTGAAAGCTGATTGGAGGCAGATGTTCGCAGGGAAAGGGACGGCTGGAAAATGGGAAGCCTTCAGAAATGAGATAACAAGAATCCAGAGAAAGTATATTCCTGTCAGGGTGAAAGGGAAGGCTGGTACGGACAGGGAATGCTGGATGACTAAAGAAATTGAGGGTTTGGTTAAGAAAAAGAAGGAAGCGTATAGACAGGAAAGATCGAGTGAATCCTTAGAGCATAAAGACAATAGGAGTATATTTAAGAGGGAAATCAGGAGGGCAAAAAGGGGATATGAGATAGCTTTGGCAAATAGAATTAAGGAGAATCCAAAGGGTTTTTACAAATATATTAAGGACAAAAGGTAACTAGAGAGAGAATAGGGCCCCTCAAAGATCAGCAAGGTGACCTTTGTGTAGAGCCACAGAAAATGGGGGAGATAGTAAATGAATATTTTGCATCAGTATTTACTGTGGAAAAGGATATGGAAGATACAGACTGTAGGGAAATAGATGGTGACATCTTACAAAATGTCCAGATTACAGAGGAGGAAGTGCTGGATATCTTGAAAAGGGTAAAGGTGGATAAATCCCCATAACCTGATCAAGTGTACCCGAGAATTCTGTGGGAAACCGGAAAAGTGATTGCTGGGCCTCTTGCTGAGATATTTGTATCATTGATAGTCACAGGTGAGGTGCTGGAAGACTGCAGTTGGCAAATGTGGTACCACTGTTTAAGAAGGGCGGTAAAGACAAGCCAGGGAACTATAGAGCAGTGAGCCTGACCTCTGTGGTGGGCAAGTTGTTGGAGGGAATCCTGAGGGACAGGATGTACATGTATTTGGAAAGGCAAGGACTGATGAAGGATAGTCAACATGGCTTTGTACATAGGAAATCATGTCTCACAAACTTGATTGAGCTTTTTGAAGAAGTAACAAAGAAGATTGATAAGGGCAGAGCAGTAGATGTGATCTATATGGACGTCAGTAAGACGTTCGACAAGGTTCCCCATGGGAGACTGATTCGCAAGGTTAGATCTCATGGAATACAGGGAGAACTAGCCATTTGGATGCAGAACTGACTCAAAGGTAGAAGACAGAGGGTGGTGGTGGAAGATTGTTTTTCAGGCTGGAGGCCTGTGACCAGTGGAGTGCCATAAGGATCGGTGCTGGATCCTCTACTTTTTGTCATTTACATAAATGATTTGGATGCGAGCATTAGAGGTATAGTCAGTAAGTTTGCAGATGACACCAAAATTGGAAGTGTCATGGACAGCGAAGAGGGTTACCTCAGATTACAACAGGATCTGGACCAAGTGGACCAATGAGCTGAGAAGTGGCAGATGGAGTTTAATTCAGACAAATGCGAGGTGCTGCATTTTGGGAAAGCAAATCTTAGCAGGTCTTATACACTTAATGGTAAGGTCCTCGGGAGTGTTGCTGAACAAAGAGACCTTGGAGTGCAGTCTCATAGCTCCTTGAATGTGAAGTCGCAGGTAGATAGGATAGTGAAGAAGGCATTTGGTATGCTTTCCTTTATTGGTCAGAGTATTGAGTACAGGTGTTGGGAGGTCATGTTGCAGGTGTACAGGACATTGGTTAGGCCACTGTTGGAATATTGCATGCAATTCTGATCTCCTTCCTATTAGAAAGATATGGTGAAACTTGAAAGGGTTCAGAGAAGATTTCCAAGGCTGTTGCCAGGGTTGGAGGATGTGAGCTATAGGGAGAGGCTGAACAGGCTGGGGCTGTTTTCCCTGGAGTGTCAGAGGCTGAGGGATGACCATATAGAGGTTTACAAAATTGAGGGGCATGGATAGAGTAAATAGGCAAAGTCTTTTCCCTAGGGTGGGGGAGTCCAGAACTAGAGGGCATAGGTTTAGGGTGAGAGGGGAAAGATATAAAAGAGACCTAAGGAGCAACTTTTTCATGCAGAGGGTGGTACGTGTATGGAATGAGCTGCCAGAGCATGTGGTGGAGGCTGGTACAATTGCAACATTTAAGAGGCATTTGGATGGGTATATGAATGGGAAGAGTTTAGAGGGATATGGGCTGGGTGCTGGCAGGTGGGACTAGATTGGTCGGCATGGATGGGTTGGACCAAAGGGTCTGTTTCCAATGCTGTACATCTCTATCACTCTATGACTGGGAGAGGAGCTTAGCAGGAGAGACAGTGGAACAGCAATGGCAGGCGATTCTGGGAATAATTCAGGAGACACAGCAGAGATTCATCCTGTGGAAAAAGAAGAATGCTATAGGGAGGAAGAGGTAACCATGGCTGATTAGTGAAGTCAGGGATAGCATAAAAGCAGAAGAGAAAGCATATAATGTGGTGAAGGGCAGTGGGAAACCAGAGGATTGGGAAGCTTACAGAGACAACAGAGGGCAACAAAAAAATATAAGGAAGGAGAAGATTAAAAATGAGGGTAGGCCACTGTCTAGCCAGTAATATAAAGGAAGAATGTAAAAGTTTTTTTAGATATCTAAAGGGCAAAAGAGAGAGGCAAAAGTGGACATTGGACTGCTGGAAAATGATACTGGAGAGATAGTAGTAGGGAACAAGAAATAGCTAATGAACTGAATAATTACTTTGCATCAGTCTTCATGGTGGAAGACATGAGTAGTATCCCAAAACTTCAAGAGAGTGAGGGAGCAGAGCTGAGTATGGTGGTCATCACCAAGGAGAATGTGCTGGAAAAACCGAATGTCCTGAAGGTGGATAAATCATCTGGACCAGATGGACTATATCCCAGACTTCTAAGGGAGTTAGCTGAAGAGATAGTGGAGGCATTAGTGGTGATCTTTGAGGAATTGTTAGAGTCAGGGAGAGTCCCAGAGGACTGGAAAATCTCTAATGTGACACCCCTGTTTAAAAAGGGAGTATGGCAAAAGACAGAAAATTACAAACTAATTAGCCCAACCTCAGTCGTGGGTAAGATCCTGGAGTCCATTGTGAAGGATGAGACTTCTGAATACTTGGAAGTGTGTGGTAAAATAGAGCAAAGTCAGCATAGCCTCATCAAGGGGAGGTCATGCCCGACAAATGTGCTAGAATTTATTGAGGAAGTAATGAGCATGTTAGACCATGGAGAGCCAATGGATGTTATCTATCTGGACTTCAAGAAGGCCTTTGACAAGGTGCCGCACGGGAGGCTAGTGAGTAAGATAAGGGCTCATGATGTCAGAGGCAAGGTGCAAGTATGGATCGAAGCTTGGCTGTCTGGCAGAAAGCGGAGAGTGGGGATAAAAGGGTCCTTCTCAGGATGGCAGCCGGTGACAAGTGGTGTTCAGCAAGACTCAATGTTGCATCCACAACTTTTTGCTTTATACTTTAACAACCCAGATGAAGGAACTGAGAGCATTCTGGCTGAGTTTGCTGATGATACCAAAGAAAGGTAGAGGGACACGTAGCATTGAGGAGGTGGGGAGGTTGCAAAAGGATTTGGACAGGTTAGGAGAGTGGCAGATGGAGTACCATGTGGGAAAGTGTGAGGTCATACACTTTGAGAGGAAGAATAGAGGCGTGGACTCTTTTCTAAATGGGAAGAAAATTGAGAAGTCTAAAGTGCGTAGAAACTAGTCCAGGATTCTCTCAAGATAAATTTGCACGTTGAGTCAGTAGTTAGGAAGGCAAATGCAATGATGAATTTGTTTTTTTAGATTAGATTACTTACAGTGTGGAAACAGGC
The DNA here is from genome assembly GCF_047496795.1 of Chiloscyllium punctatum. Lineage (NCBI taxonomy): Eukaryota > Metazoa > Chordata > Chondrichthyes > Orectolobiformes > Hemiscylliidae > Chiloscyllium > Chiloscyllium punctatum. The sequence continues at coordinate 40,568,106 of NC_092779.1, forward strand.
CCTTCGGCCCAACAAGTCCACACCGCCCCGCCGAAGCGAAACCCACCCACACCCCTGCACCTAACACTACAGGTAATTTAGCATGGCCAATTCACCTGACCTGCACATCTTTGGACTATGGGAGGAAACCGGAGCACCCGGAGGAAACCCACGCAGACACGGGGAGAATGTGCAAACTCCACACAGTCAGTCGCCTGAGGCAGGGATTGAACCCAGGTCTCTGGCGCTTGAATATAAAAGCAGGGATGTACTTCTGAGGTTCTATAAGGCTCTAGTCAGACCACATTTGGAGTATTGTGTGCAGTTTTGTGTCCCATATCTCAGATGTACTGGCCCTAGAGCGTGTTCAGAAGAGATTGACGAGATTGGTCCCAGGAATGAAAACATTTGAGGACTGTGCATTTAAACTCGATGGAGTTTAAAAGAATGACAGGGGATCTAATTGAAACATACATAATGCTGAATGGCCTGCATAGAGTGGATGTTAGGAAGATGTTTCCGTTGGTTGGAGAGACTAGGACCCAAGGGCCTTAGATTAAAGGGAAGACCTTTTAGAACGGAGACAAAAAGAAACTTCTTAAGCCAGAGATTGGTGAATCTATGGAATTCATTGCCACAGAAGGGTGTGGAGGCCAGGCCATTAAGTGTATATAAGACTGAGATATAGATAGGTTCTTGTGTATCAAAGGAATCAGTGGTTACAACACTAGGAACTCTTGCTCCTCTATGTCTTTTACATTCCCACTCTCCCAATTCAAGTAATTAAGATGCTCTGCTGTAACTAACTATAAATATTTCACCTCTGAAAATTTCTTGCAAACTTATTTCTTCATATCTTTCCCATTGGCTGGTGGCCTATAACCTACACCAGGCATTGTGATAGCACAATTTTCTGTTCCTTAGCTCTAATCTTGTCCCCTCTGTAGCTTCCTCCTTTTGCTGAATTGCAATGTTAACCTCCATCAGTACTACCACTTTTTCTTCCTTATCTTTGCTTAGAAATTTATATCCAGCGATATTTAGCACCCAGATCTTCCCTTTTTCACAGCAGATCTCCTTTCGTACCACTTTGTATTTCCATGTGCAGTTTTGTCTTCACTAACTCAAAATGGACAAATGCCTAACTTACACTTTACTACTTACTTAGCTCAAGCAACTGAAGACATTTTGACACACACAGTCACCCAAGACAAGTGGTGTCCCAAAATTTCCAAATGGCGCAGGAATTACAAACAACAGTTCACAGATGCACAACCATGATGTAAAAGTGCTTAGTCATCCAGCCAATGCCCTCTTTGTATTATTAATTTCAGTTAGTATCTCTAGAACTGCTCTGGCATAAATCTTATTAATATACTTATTGTGTTACACTCCTTGGAGTAGTATGTTGGAAATGAAGCCTCCCTATTCCTGTATTCATTGTTAAAGTTATAACCTTTATATAAGTACAAAGAATGCTCTAACTTAGCAGTCTTTTAGATTAGATTAGATTAGATTAGATTACTTACAGTGTGGAAACAGGCCCTTCGGCCCAACAAGTCCACACCGCCCCGCCGAAGCGTAACCCACCCATACCCCTACATCTGCATCTGCATCTACATCTACCCCTTACCTAACACTACGGGCAATTTAGCATGGCCAATTCACCTGACCTGCACATCTTTGGACTGTGGGAGGAAACCGGAGCACCCGGAGGAAACCCACGCAGACACGGGGAGAACGTGCAAACTCCACACAGTTCGTCGCCTGAGGCGGGAATTGAACCCGGGTCTCCGGCGCTGCGAGGCAGCAGTGCTAACCACTGTGCCACCGTGCCGCCCAGGTTGACAAAAAAACATGGACCAGATTTCTGTACTTAACCTGAATTGCTATTTATTACAAATAAATTTATTCTAGTTACAGGTAAATAATTCTGAACCAATGACATAGGATTCTATGAGATAAGTTTCCAGTCCCTTTATACAACTCACCCTACACACATGCACAGACACAGAAAAAAGGTGTCATGGGTAGAGGGACAGACTATGAAAACAATACAATGGTCCCTCTTCACAGGTTTCACTTAGCTAATCAGGACCTGCTGCTCCTCCTCAGTCTTCCTTCTCTGGGTGTTTTTACTTGCTTATAGAAAGCATAGGGAGACTGGTTCATACTTGCAAAGTTTCTGACTTATTGGTTAGAAACCATGGCTTACAGCAACTGGTGAGGGAACATTAAACTGGCTTTCTTCAGAAATAAAAGCAAAATACTGAAGATGCTGGAAATCTGAAGCAAATGCCAGAGAATGCTGGAATTACTTCATAGATCTGGTATTATCTGTGAAGAAATAAAAGCAAGTTATACTGGACTCAAAGTTTTGAGTCTGTTTCTCTCTCCACAGATGCTGCCAGACCTATTGTATTTCTCCACCTGATGAAGGTGCAGTGCTCCAAAAGCTTGTGATTTCCAATAAACTTGTTGGACTATAACCTGATGTTGTGTGATTTCTGACTTTAATGGAAAAAAGATTATTTTAAAATTAGAGTATAGTATCAAAAATCTGGAAACATAAAAAGATACAGTCTTTACAATAGTAATCTGGTTTAAATATTCTATTTTCTAACTCTTAATTTGAAACACATACCTGAATTTTGATAATGAATACCTATCAATCAGTAACTTACCTAGTTTTATTTAATGCCACACTTTGATTTTATTTGGTGACCTTCCCTGCTTGTCTTGCAGTGGTTTACTTACTCTTTCTACAACTCCTTTTCATTCTTGCTGTTCCCCAACCTTTCCAGCTGGTCTTCTTACTCTTTCCCACTCATTTTATTTCTACCGATCTACCACGACCTGCTCACTGGTCTCACAGTGATTCCCTCTCCACCACTGCTTCTATTCTCCCTGTTACTCCTCTTCCCTCACTGGTCTCACAATAAATCGCTCCCACTCTCCATGGTTCCTTTTATTCCCAATGTGCTCTTGCCTCCTCTACTTGCCTCTCTGGACAAAAGTGGAGTGTCTTCCTCTTCAAGTGTCAATCCTTTAATAATTGCTCTCAATCTTATTTACACCCACAGTGAAAATGTTAGAAACTATCTACTTTACTCTTCCATGCATATTTCAATGCCAGCCATGTGTCCTAATGCCACCAGTTTACTTTACAATTTTCAACTATCTGCCTTTAAATGCTTGGGTTCATGATACTAAGATCATTTGACCTCTTTGACCCCTTCCTATCTTGCATGCCTTTGACAATCGAGTCATAGAAATGAACAGCACAGAAACAGTATATTTGGTCCAACTTGTCTGTGCAGACCAGATATCCTAAATAAATCTGTCCCCATTTGCCAGCATTTGGACCATATCCCTCTTAAACCTTTCCTTATTTGTATAGCCATCCAGATGCCCTTTAATGTTGTAATTGTACCAGCCTCCATCACCTCCTCTGAAAACTCATTCTATACACGTATCACTTTTTGCATGAAAAAAGTTGCCTGTCAGGTCCCTTTTAAATCTTTCCCATCTCACCTTAAACCTATGCCTTCCAGTTTTGGACTCCCCTACCCAGGGATAAAGACTTTGGCCATTTAGCCTGTCCATGTGCTTCATGATATTATAAACCTCTATAAGATCACCCCTCAGCTTCAGATGCTCCAGTGAAAGGAGCCCCAGCATATTCAGCCTGAAGCTCAAACCCTCCAACTCTGTCAATGTGCTTGTGATCTTTTCTGAACCCTTCCAAGTTTCACAACATCTTTCCAATAGCAGGGAGACCAGAATTAAATACAGAATCCAAAAGTGGCCCCACCAATGTCCTGTACAGCTGACACTCCTAAACTGCATGCACTAACCAATAAAAGAAAGTGTACCAAACGCCTTCTTCATCACCCTGTCTACCTGCCGCTCCACTTTCTGCACCCCAAGGTCTCTTTGTTCAACAACATTCCCCAGGGCCTTAAGACCTGCCCTGATTTGCCTAACCAAAATGCAACACCTCCCATTTATCCAAATTAAACTCATCTGCCACTCCTTGGCCCATTGTCTAATCAAGGTTCTATTTTACTCTGAAATAACCTTCTTTGCCATCCACTACATCACCAATGTTGGTGTCGTCTGCAAAGTTACTAACCATACCTCCTATATTAACATTCAAATCACTTATGTAAATGACACAAAACAGTGGAATCTGCACTGATCCTTGCAGCACACCACTGGTCACATGGACCTCCAGTCCAAAATGCAAACTTCCACCACCACATTCTGTCTCCTACCTTCAAGCCAACTTTGTATCCAAGTGGCTAGCTTTCCCTGTATTCCATGTGATCTAACCTTGCTAACCTGTCTACTATGTGGAACCTTGTTGAACGCCTTGTTGAAGTCCATATAGACAACATCCACCAGTATGCCTTCATCAATTTTCTTCATCGCTTCTTCAAAAAAGCAAAATCAAGTTAGTGAGACACAATTTCCCACCACTTGGAGAAAATCTGCTCTTTTGATTCTGCTATCCCCTTCACTCTAGTTTCAATTCTGTTCACTTACATCCAGTCTACCAGTGTACGTTTAGGTTCACAAATAGGGATCTACTGCCACCTAGCTGCGTATGAGTTATATCATATTGGCTAAAATGGCAGCTTCCCTTATTTTACAAATCTGGCAGACTACTAAGTGTACTTGAATAATTTGTGGGACAAATTCTTAAAGTTCATGCATTAATATTATTTTCCTTACATATATAAAAGACTCCGCTAATTTCATTGAGCTATATTACTGGTTGAATAATATTTCTTTTTCACTAGCAACTTCTCTGAAGTGTTTTGTCTGTATATTCCTCAAAGTCCTGAAGTTTAATTTATATGATTCAGGGACAAGTAGACATACATTAAGCTAAAGGTACTGGGTATTGTAAAGCCTATAGAGGGTGGAAAAGCACCAGCAGGTCAGGCAGCATCTGAGGAACAGAAGAATCGATGTTTCGGACATAAGCATAAGGCTGATGAAGGGCTTATGCCCGAAACATCAATTTGCCTGCTCCTCGGATGTTGCCTGACCTCCTGTGCTTTTCTTGCACAACTCTTGACTCTGATGTCCAGCACCTGCAGTCCTCACTTCCTACTAAAGACTATAGGGTCTGGCAATAGTATTGAAGAATTACCCTCCAGAAGTTGCTGGATCCCTAGCCAAACTGTTCCAGTACACCTATGACCCGATAATGTAGAACATTCCCCACCTGCGTTCTGTGCACAAAAGCAGAACAAATCCATCTAAGTCATTTCCTCCGTCATCACTAAAATGATGGAGTGGTTAATAATAGTACTATCAAGCAGCACTTGCGTAACAATATTATGCCATTGATGCTCAGTTTGGGTTCTACAGGACCACTCCTCTCCTGACTCCGTTGCAACCTGCATTTAAGCATGAACAGAAGAGCTGAACTTCAATGTGTGAGAAGCAAACCCTTGACACCAAGGCCACTTATTATCAAGTTTGGCATCAAGAAGCCTTAGCAAAGGTTATTGTAAACAGTAATTGGGAGATCTCTCCACTGGTTGGAGGCCACACTTGGCACAAAGGAAGGTGGTCGTGATTTTTGGAGAAATTCGGAAGTCACACAACACCAGGTTACAGTCCTGGACCGTCGGAGGCTGAGGGGTGACCTTATAGAGGTTTACAAAATTATGAGGGGCATGGATAGGATAAATAGACAAAGTCTTTTCTCTGGGGTTGGGGAGTCCAGAACTAGAGGGTTTAGGGTGAGAGGGGAAAGATATAAAAGAGACCTAAGGGGCAACTTTTTCACACAGAGGATAGTACCTGTATGGAATGAACTGCCAGAGGGTGTGGTGGAGGCTGATACAATTGCAACATTTAAGAGGCATTTGGATGTGTATATGAATAGGAAGGGTTTGGAGGAATATGTGCCAGGTGCTGGCAGGTGGGACTAGATTGGGTTGGGATATATGTTCGGCATGGACGGGTTGGACCGAAGGGTCTGTTTCCATGCTGTACATCTCTATGACTCTATGACCATGTTGAGACTGTACCTGAAATCATTGCAAACATTCTGGATAAAAACGCAAGATGAGAGGAACATTAGGATTGTCTATCTTTGACAATGTTTCTGGAACTTTGAAATCAAAACAAGTACAATCCCACTGAATTGGTCATTGTAGCAGGAGAATTTTATGTCGAGTGTGTGGTGCTGGAAAAGCACAGCAAGTCAGGCAGACTCTGAGAGCAGGAGAATCGACGTTTGGGGGAAAAGTCCTCCATGATTCAGGGCCTTTGCCTGAAACGTTGATTCTGCTGCTCCTCGGATTCTGCCTGACCTGCTGTGCTTTTCCAGCACCACATTCTCGACTCTGATTTCCAGCGCCTGCCATCCTCACTTTCACCTCGGAAAATTTTGTGATCATGTCAAAGGTTACAGACAAGTTGAGGACAACGAGAATGAATGAGTTACCTTTCTGACACTCAACTACAGTGTCATTTGTATCTTGCTAAGAACGTTGTTGAGTATTACTATCATGGGTGGAAACTGGAAAGTTTGAGCAGGTAGTTACAAGAATGTTTTGCAAGGATTTGGGATAAAGCAATGCTTTTAAGGATTTTGGGGAGAGAAAAGAGGTTCGAGATGAAGCAGTAGGAATGAAAGAAATGTAGGTCAAGACTTGTTCTTTGGGTGAGGGGGGCATTAGGTGTGAAAAGAAAAAGCTGTAATGATTTCAACTTAGATGTGAGTCAGGAAAGGAAATAGTGATTAGCAATTTAGTAGGGTAGATTTCAGAGAGAATGTGGTGGACAAAATAAGCTCAAAGGAGACAAGCTGGGGGCTATTGGTGATAAGAGAGAATTCAAGAATAGTACAAAATCGGTAAAGGAGAACTTTAAGGAATGTTTGGCACAACACACTATGGTTATGAGTAGGAGAAGATTAGATTAGATTCCCTACAGTGTGGAAACAGGCCCTTCGGCCCAACAAGTCCACACCGACCCGCCACCCACCCAGACCCATCCCCCTACATTTTACCTCTACATCTAACACTAGGGGCAATTTAGCATGGCCAATTCACCTAACCTGCACATTTTGTTTTGGATTGTGGGAGGAAACCGGAGCAAACCCACGCAGACACGGGGAGAATGCACAAACTCCACACAGAGATTCGCCTGAGGTGGGAATTGAATCCGGTTCTCTGTGAGCAGCACCACTATGAGGCAACAGTGCTAACCACTGTGCCGCCGTGCTGCCAAAGTGAGGGCTGCAGATGCTGGAGATCAGAGCTGAAAACGTGTTGCGGGAAAAGCGCAGCAGGTCAGGCAGCATCCAAGGAGCAGGAGAATCGACGTTTTGGGCATAAGCCCTTCTTCAGGAAGAAGGGCTCATGCCAGAAACATCGATTCTCCTACTCCTTGGATGCTGCCTCACCTGCTGCACTTTTCCAGCAACACATTTTCAGCTATGGTTATGAGTACACTTGTGAGAAGTGAGGACATGTCTATTTTTTTGAGATAGCTTCAACATTAAGCTTAAAGGGCCAGTCTTTCAGTGGATGAATGAGTGTAGTTGATAGATGAGTAAGGCAGATGGGGCAGCTGAGTGAAGTGTGTGGGTGAATCGACAGGTTGGATTGTACAGATAGTTTGGGGTGGGTCAGCAGGTTGTGGGGGTTTTAGGCAATTGGGATGCATGGGCAATCGGACAATAGTATGATTGAGTTGGGGCAGGTAGTCAGCTCTGGTCATTGGGAGGTCATCGAGTTGGTGTGGAGCAATTGGATCAGGATCTGGTGAGAGGGTGTTCTCTGATTTGAGGGGTGTTTGGCCACAATGTATTTGGGGGTCCTTTTGGGTCCAGAGTCGTTGGGTCTGATTGGGGTGATAATTGGATGTTGTTTGCGTTGGATTATAGAGTTGTCCACGTGTTAGACCAAGTTTCAAGTTTCAATAGTCAAATGTTCTCTGGATAACTATCAAGGTACTTTTAGAGTTGGAGACATTTACATAAGATCCTGATCAAGGGTGCATTGACCATAAAAACTCTCCAGGCAATTCTAACAACAATGATTAGCAATTTCTATATCCTATATTTTCAATGAAAGAGGTGCAATATTTGTGTAATTTCATTTTGCCCACATAAAACTAAGCCGTGTGTATTGGTGCAAGTGCCGGCCCAATTGATAAGTGATTAATTCTTAACATAGTCCACATTATTTAATAGATGATATCTAAAGCAGAATCACAACAAATTGTGTATGTACAGTTCTGGAGTTTGCAAGCATAGGCTGGGTTGAGCACAATCAACATATCAACTGCTGCACATACAATAGTCTGCCAGATGTATAGCCTACTTAAACTCTTATATCTCAGTACTAACGTCTGTGGTAGGCCCGTGGCTTGTAGGGAAATGGGTCTGGATGGGTTGCGCTTCGGCAGGTCGGTGTGGACTTGTTGGGCCGAAGGGCCTGTTTCCACACTGTAAGTAATCTAATCTAATTTAATCTAAACTTTTAATGAGTCATTGTCCCAGAAAGAAAAGTCAGTTGAGCTGGAATTACTGTCGTCTCAGAAGTTTTTAGACTTGTGGAACCATTATGTTTTCCGATGTTAATGGTTACTTTTATGGTTGGTATTAAGGGAATACATAAGCTGGTCTGCTTTTTTTTTGCTGAATCAACAAGAATTAGTCGTATAACTTTTGGCAGATTTTTGTTAGATGTCCTCAAATCCTCTGGCTCTGAAGGCCAACAAACCTTTTCCTTCTTCATTACTTGCTGCGCCTGCACTCACTGTCAATGACAGAATTACAAGGACACTGAGGTCACGTGACACCACCCCCATCCCAATCTGTCACCATTCCGATAACTGCCCTCCTGTTTTTGCAATGGAAGTGGATAAGCTCCCATCAATCCACATTTTACTACATCATCCATGCATTTGCCCACTGTTGGAGAGATTACCTAATTGAACAGAGACCACAAAAGCATGGAACAGTTGAAATTGACTAGCTGTTTATTACAAGCAATATCACTGGAAGGGAAATTGGCTAGGCTGACGCAGAACTGACAGTCTGTACAGGTAGATCAAGGGTTCTCTTCCTCAAGCAGTGGCCCAGGCAGTTTTATAGGGGTACAGTAATGTGGTTTAAATTACAGTACAATCAAGAGTAAACCATGTTCAGTGAGAGGACAATCAACTGTCCAGGAGCAACAATCAGTCCGTGATTGAGTTAGGAGATTCCGATTCTATGTGAGAGTAGGTGCTAATGTCTCTCATCCTGGCATCAATAGGTTTCCATTGTGGTTAGTCCACAAGTACTAACCTTGGCGCCTTTTAGAGTGAGCATCTTTTGTGGAGTTCCAGGATGTGTGAGGAGCGAGGCTGTCCTTACGGTTTTGGGAGCAATTGTGCTTACTGAGAGCTAGGAAGTCAGGCTGTCTCGGGAAGTGTATTCTCCAATCTGGAAGTGCTTGAGTCATTTCCTGTTTGTTGCCGAGTGTCTTGGTTAGCCTGTTGCATCAAGGCTGAGGCATAGAGTCATAGAGCTGTACAGCATGGAAACAGATCCTTCGGTCCAACCTGTCCATGCCGACCAGAAATCCCAACCTAATTAGATTAGATTAGATTAGATTAGATTAGATTACTTACAGTGTGGAAACAGGCCCTTCGGCCCAACAAGTCCACACCGCCCCGCCGAAGCGTAACCCACCCATATCCCTACATCTACATCTACCCCTTACCTAACACTACGGGCAATTTAGCATGGCCAATTCACCTGACCTGCACATCTTTGGACTGTGGGAGGAAACCGGAGCACCCGGAGGAAACCCACGCAGACACGGGGAGAACGTGCAAACTCCACACAGTCAGTCGCCTGAGGCGGGAATCGAACCCGGGTCTCTGACGCTGTGAGGCAGCAGTGCTAACCACTGTGCCACCGTGCCGCCCATAACCACTGTGCCACCGTGCCACCTAATCTAGTCCCACCTGCCAGCACCCGGCCCAGATCCTTCCAAATGCTTCCTATTCATATACCCATCCAAAATGCATCTTCAATGTTGCAATTGTACCAGCCTCCACCTCTATAAGTTTCACATCATCTTTCCAATAGAAAGGAGACCAGAATTGCACGCAGTATTCCAACAGTGGCCTAAGCAAAGTCCTGTACACCTGCAACATGACCTCCCAACTCCTGTACTCAATACTCTGACCAATAAAGGAAAGCATACCAAGCACCTTCTTCACTATCCTATCTAACTGCGACTCCACTTTCAAAGAGCTATGAACCTGCACTCCAAGGTCTCTTTGTTCAGCAACACTCCCTAGGACCTTACCATTAAGTGTATAAGACCTGCTAAGATTTGCTTTCCCAAAATGCAGCACCTCGCATTTATCTGAATTAAACTCCATCTGCCACTTCTCAGCCCATTGGCCCATCTGGTCCAGATCCTGTTGTAATCTGAGGTAACCCTCTTCGCTGTCCACTACACCTCCAATTTTGGTGTCATCTGCAAACTTACTGACTGTACCTCTTATGCTCGCATCCAAATCATTTATGTAAATGACAAAAAGTAGAGGACCCAGCACCAATCCTTATGGCACTCCACTGGTCACAGGCCTCCAGTCTGAAAAACAACCCTCCACCACCACCCTCTGTCTTCTACCTTTGAGCCAGTTCTGTATCCAAATGGCTAGTTCTCCCTGTATTCCATGAGATCTAACCTTGTTAATCAGTCTCCCATAGGGAACCTTGTCGAACGCCTTACTGAAGTCCATATAGATCACATCTACTGCTCTGCCCTCATCAATCTTCTTTGTTACTTCTTCAAAAAACTCAATCAAGTTTGTGAGACATGATTTCCCACGCACAAAGCCATGTTGACGATCCCGAATCAGTCTGGGTTGTTTCTGTTGAGGCTTAGGCAGACATGGTTCCTTATGTTCTTGATGGGTATGCTGTAGGTTTGAATTGAATTGAATTAAATTTATTGTCACGTGTACCGAAGCACAGTGAAAAGCTTTGGTGGACAGGGAAGTGGATTTTCTCCCACATCCACTCACTCAACTTGTCCAAATCAGACTGAACCGTCTCTTCAGCCTTCTCACTATTCACCCTCTCATCTAGTTTTGTGTGATCTAGAAACTTGGAGATATTGCATTTAGTTCCCATTGCTAAATAATTAAGATATATAATATGAATTACTGGGGTCAAGCACTGATTTCTCTAGTACTCACTAGTCACTGACTGCCACTTAGGGAGAAAAAGTTTTATTTCCACACTTTTTTTTCCTGGCTACCAGCCAGTAATCTACCCATGAATGTCAAGTACAGTAGTTCTCCCCTGTACCCAGGGGGATAAGTTTCAGGACCTACTATGGATGCCAAATCCGTGGATAGGAGCAAACCCATTTATTTAAATGGGAAATTCACCTACCCAGCAACCTCCTGGTCCCTAGTTCAGGAAGGCTCCATATAATATGTTTGGGCCGCAGTAAACCGCGGGTAACTGAAACCACAGAAACCAATTCCGCGTATATGGGGGTTGCCCTGTAATCCCAATCACATGCTGTTTAATTTTATTGCTAAACTCTTATGGACCTTATTGAAAGCCTTCTGGAAGTCCAAGTAAACTGCATCCATTGGCTCCTCCTTATAATTCTACTTGTTATATCCTCGCAAACGTCCAGTACATTTGTCAAGCATGATTTGACTTTTATAAGTCTGTGCTGACTTTTGTCTAATCCTGGCATTGTTTTTCAAGTGCTTTGCTATTAAATCTTTATCATGGACTTTAGCATTTTCCCTACAACCGAAGTCGGGTTAACTGGTTATATCTTGACCTTTGTAAAGTGGGGTTAAATTAGCTAATCTCCAATCCATATGAACTTTTCAGAGTTGTAGGTCTAGAAAGATGGCCTTTTCTGATTTTCTTCAGTTCATCTCTCTCATGAGACCCCTTTTCCCGAACATTTTTTGTGACATTATTTTTGTCCTCCTTTGTGAAGCCAGAACTGAGATATGTATTTAATTGGTTTGCCATCATTTTGTTTCCCATTATAACTTTGCATGTTTCTGGTTGTAAGGGATCGACATTTACCTGGTCATGTCCTGACTGAAGCTTTTACAATCAGTTTGTGTGTTCCTTGTAAGCTTAATCTCAGTCTTCATTTGTTTCCCCCCCTTAATCAATGCCTTTGTTCTCTAATACTTAAATTTAAACTGCTTCCAATCTCAAGTCTTCTGCTATTTTTGGTCAATTCATATGCCTCTTCTTTGGATCTGAAGCTATCCCTAATTAGCCATGGTCAGGCCACGTTTCTCGTTTTCTTTCATGCCAAACAGGAAGAGCAATTATTGTAGTTCCTCCATGCAGTCTTTAAATGCTTACCCTTGCCTATCCATGGTTATTCCTGTAAGTAATGTTTTCAAATTTATTATAGTCAGCTTCTGTCTCATGCCTTTGTAGTTTAATTTACCTCAGAATCAACTACATCACTCTGTGTCTAAATGAAGAATTTCATATTATGGTCACTCTTAATAAGAGACCCAGCACAATTAGGTTGCCAGCTGATTCTTTAGTTGGTTCCTAAATGTAGTGATCCAGAAAACCATCTCCAGCACTCTCCAGAAATTCTTCCCTAACAGCATTGTGACTGATTAGATTTGCCCAAACTATATGCAGATTAAAGTCAACCATAATTCCAGCTGTGCCTTTTATTGTGTACATTTCTAATTTTCTGTTTAATGCCCTCCCCAACACTAGCACTGCAGTTTGGGAATCTATATATATATCCTCCACTATACTTTTCTGTCCCTTAATGGTTCTGACCTCTACACACACAGATTTCACTTCGTTGGAGTTAATATCCTCCCTCATTATTGTGTTAAGCAGCATTATTACCCCACCTCCTTTTCCTTTTTGTTCGTCCTTCCTAAAAACTGAATTCCCCTGAAATGGCACACAGTACTGTAAAGTGTGGCGTAACCAGGGCATGATATAGTTTAATATAACTTCCCTATTTTACCATTCTATCTTTCTAGAAATAAAGGTTTGCACTTATCTTTCATTTGTTTCCTTGTGAACTTCCAGTGATTGATATTTTGTACTTTTAATGCTGTACCTTACCTACATTTGCACTTTCTCTTCTTATTCCTTCCAAATCTACAACCTCACATTTATTTGTGATTTACACTGACAACTATTTGCATATCCTACAAGTTTATTAATATCCTCCTCTAATTTGTTGCAGTCCTCTTTAGCTTTAGCTATTACTGTCACTGCCTTTCCCCCAAAACTTTGTCAGCTGTAAATTTGTTGATTCCAGAGTCCAAATCATAATTTTAAATTTTGAACACCACTGATCCTTTGGAATATTAACCATTTCCTAACTTCAGTCATGCTGAGTAACGCACTCTGCTTTCTGTTTTTATGTCAACTAGCATTCCATTTTGCACTTGTCCTCTGACTCCACATTCTCTGACTTTATTCATGAATTGAATTTGCTGCACCATATCCAAGGGCTTTTGGAAATCTAGATAAATTACATTGTCTCCTGTTACCACCTCAAAAATTAAATTAAGTTTGGCAGACAAAATTTCCCTGATGTTTTCTGTCATATAATTAGTTCATTAACAATGTAGTTTTCTTTTACAGTCACTTAAGAAGTTAAATCATGCGAATGTTATCAAGCTGAAAGAAGTTATAAGGGAAAATGATCATCTTTACTTTGTTTTTGAATACATGAAAGAAAACCTATATCAACTAATGAAAGACAGGTAGGTTTTCATTTAGTAATTTATTATAATCCATTTTAAAATTTTACACTAAATTTGTAATGATGATGCTTACAGTAGATTTGATGATGTGCTGTTTTATAATAAAAGGTACTATACACATGCAACATATAACTATTATGCAGCATGTAGCATCTCATAGTGTACAGAAGTGTTAGCTATGGAATATATATAATTCTTAGATAATATTGCCCTAAATGTTTTGTTATCTCCAACGGACTAGTAACTTAACTAGTTGTTATGCACAGTGTAGGATTCAATGATATGGGGTAAAGAGAGATATGGTATTCTCCTGGATGAAATTTGATTAGGACAAATTTAGGAATCATGATATAAGGATAACTTCTCCAGCCTTGAATTAGGATAAAATCATATAATAGTACAGCACAGAAGCAAGGCAGTTTGCTCCTCAAATCTTTTTTCGCATAGCAATGCAGATAGTCCACTCCTCTACTCATTTCCTTTATATTTGAAATGTAATCTTCTTGAAATATATATCCAATTCCTTTTGAAGGGTGTGTCAAACTTGATAATTGGAGATTTAGAAAATTATGACAGGTCTGGACAGAATCAGCACTTAAAAAGAATCGGTCATAGAAGTTAGGCATCATTAGCTAGGAAAGCAGTCAGTGTCCATTCCTAATTACCCTTGAGAAAGAAATTGCTGCTGTCCTTGAGGTAATAATACAGTGCTGTTAGGAAATGTGTTCCATGACTTAGTCCTAATGATAGTGAAAGCATTATTGTTCCAATTTAGGATGGTATGTAAGTTGGAAGGGAACTTGTAGATAGTGGTGCAACCATGCAACTTGTGCTTCGCCTCCTTAGTGGTACAGGTTTGGAAGATTATATCAAAGCACCCTTGGTGAGTTACTGCATTATATCTTGTAGATGGTATGCAATGTTGCCACCTCACAAAGTGGTGAAGTGAATGAATTTTGAATGTGTAGATGAAATATGTGTTGCTGGAAAAGCGCAGCAGGTCAGGCGGCATCCAAGGAGCAGGAGAATTGACGTTTCGGGCATAAGCCCTTTCCTGAAGAAGGGCTTATGCCCGAAACGTCGATTCTCCTGCTCCTTGGATGCTGCCTGACCTGCTGCGCTTTTCCAGCAACACATTTTTCAGCTCTGATCTCCAGCATCTGCAGTCTTCACTTTCTCCCTGTGTAGATGGAATGCCAAACAAGGGCCATAGATGGTGTTTAATTTCAAAAGTAGAAATTGCTGCAAAAACTCATCAGGTCTGGTAGCAACAATGGACAGAAATCAGAGTTAACATTTTGGGTCGAGTAACCCTTCCTCAGAACTTTGTTTTAGCATGGAGTGCAGTCAGTTCCCGGGAGGATACGTTGGAATGGGCAATGGAGCAGAGAAATTGAGGCAACCGATGTCATGTTGAGAGTTCTGAATGAACATCGAATGCAGGTAAAAGGCCAGAGGGAGTGGTCCAGGTGTTTAGTTCCTTGAGTGCTATTCAAACTGTACTGTATCTGGCCAGGCAAATAGAGAATATTCCATTACATTTCTGACTTGTACATTGTTGATGGTGAATAGACATTACCTAGACCACTACAAACAAGATGGTCTTCACTTGAACCAGAGGGGTACCAATATCCCAGGGTTGGGGGGGAAGGAAATTTGCTAATGCTCTTCAGGTGGGTTAAACTAATTCAGCAGGGGGATGTGAACCTAAATTGTTGTTCGAGTAAGGTCGGAATAAGGTTTCAGGGTCACGAGAGGGCACCAGCAAGCAAGAAGTTGGTTTGAAGTGTGTCTACTTCAACGCCAGGAGGATCCGGAATAAGACGGGTGAGCTTGCAGCATAGGTCAGTACTTGGGATTTTGATGTTTTGGCCATTTCAGAGAAATGGGTAGAGCAGGGACAGGAATGATTGTTGTAGGCTCCGGATTTAGATGTTTCAGTAAGAACAGAGAAGATGGTAAAAGAGGTGGGGGAGGGGGATTGTTAGTCAAGGACAGTACTACGGCTGCAGAAAGGATGTTTGAGGACTTGTCACCTGAGCTAGTATGGGCTCAGAGTAGCAACAGGAAAGGAGAGGTCACCCTTTTGGTGGTTTTCTATAGGCCTCCAAATAGTTCCAGAGATTTATAGGAAAGGATAACAAAGATGATTCTTGATAGGACCGAGAGTGACAGGATAGTTGTTATGGGTACTTCAACTCTCGAAATATTGACTGGGAATACTATAGTTCAAATACTTTAGATGGGTCAGTTTTCATCCACTGAGTGCAGGAGGGTTTTCTGACACAGTATATATTCAGGCCAACAAGGGACAAGGCCACATTAGATTTGGTACAGGGTAATGAGCCTGGCCAGGTGTTAGATTTGGAGGTAAGTGAGCACTTTGGTGATAGTGATCACAATTCAGTTATGTATACTTTAGCAATGGAAAGGGATAGGTATATACCACAGGGCAAAAGTTATAGATGGGTGAAAGGCGATTGTGATATGATTAGGCAAGATTTAGGATGCATACAGTGGGAAAGGAAACTGCAGAGGATAGGCATGATTGAAATGTGGAGCTTACTCAAGGAACAGCTCCTGTGTGTCCTTGATAAGTATGTACCTGTCAGACAAGAAGGAGTTGAGTGCAGGAGCCACGGTTTATTAAGGAAGTTGAATTATTTGTCCAGAGGAACAAGAAGGCCTATGTTAGGATGAGTTGTGAAGGCTCAGTTAGGGTGATTGAGAGTTACAAGGTAACCAGGAAAGACCTGAAGAGGGAGCTAAGACTACCGAGGAGGGGACATGAGAAGTTGTTGGTGGATAGGATCAGGGAAAACCCTAAAGCTTTCTATAGATATATAAGGGATATATGATTGACTAGAGTAAGATTAGGGCCAATCAAGGACAGTAGTGGGAAGTTGTGCGTGGAGTCAGAGGAGAGAGAAGAAGCACCAAAATGAATATTTTTCATCAGTTTTCACACTGGAAAAAGACAATGTTGTCTAGGAGAATACTGAGAGACAGGCTACTAGACTAGATGGGATTGAGCTTCACAAGGAGGAGGTGTTAGAAATTCTGGAAAGTGTGAAAATAGATAAATCTCCTGGGCCGGATGGGATCCAAGGATATTCTGGGAAGCAAGGGAGGAGATTGCAGAGCCTTTGGCTTTGATCTTTATGCCATCATTGTCTGCAGGAAAAGTGCCGGAAGACTGGAGGATAGCAAATGTGTTCTCTTGTTCAAGAAGGGGAGTAGAGACAACCGTGGTAATTATTGATCAGTGAGCCTTACTTTGGTTGTAGGTAAAGTGTTAGAAAAGGTTATAAGAGATAGGATTTATAATTATCTTGAAAGGAATAAATTGATTATGGATAGTCAGCATGGTTTTGTGAAGGGTAAGTCGTGTCTGGCAAACCTAATTGAGTTCTTTGAGAAGGTGACCAAACAGCTGGATGACGATAAAGCCGTTGGTGTTTATGGATTTCAGTAAAGCGTTTGACAAGGTTCCCCACGGTAAGCTCCTGCACAAATTATGGAGGCATGGGATTGAGGGCGATTTAGCGGTTTGAATCAGAAATTGGCTAGCTGAAAGAAGACAGACTGTGGTGGTTGGTGGGAAATGTTCATCATGGAGTTCAGTTACAAGTGGTGTAACTGCAAGGATCTGTTTTGGGTCCACTGCTGTTTGTCATTTTTATAAACGACCTGGATGAGGGCATGGAAAGATGGGTTAGTAAATTTACAGACGACACTAATGTTGTACAGTTATGGATAGTGCTGAAGGATGATGTAGGTTACAGACGGGCATAGATAAGCTGCAGAGCTGGGCTGGAAGGTGGCAAATGGAGTTTAATGTAGAGAAGTGTGAGGTGATTCCCTTTGGAAGGAGTAACAGGAATGCAGAGTACTGGGTTAATGATAAGATTCTTGGTAACGTAGATGAGCAGAGAGATCTCGGTGTCCATGTATACAGAACCCTTAAAGTTGCCACCCAGATTGACAGGGTTGTTGAGAAGGCATACGGTGTTTTAACTTTTATTAGTAGAGGGGTCGAGTTTCAGAACCATAGAGGTCATGCTGCACCTGTACAAAGCTCTAGTGCGGCCGCACTTGGAATATTATGTGTAGTTCTACTCACTGCATTATAGGAAGGATGAGGAAGCTTTGGAAAAGGTTCAGAGGAGATTTACTAGGATGTTGTCTGGTATGGAGGAAAGGTCTTATGAGGAAAGGTTAAGGGACTTGAGTCTGTTTTTGTTAGAGAGAAGAAGGTTGAGAGGTGACTTAATTGAGACATATAAGATAATCAGAAGATTAGATAAGGTGGACAGTGAAAGCCTTTTTCCTCGAATGGTGAGGCCAGAATGAGGGGCCATAGCTTCAAATTGAGGAGTGATAGATGTAGAACAGATGTCAGAGGTAGTTTCTTTACTCCGAGAGTAGTAGGGTTATGGAACGCACTGCCTGCTACAGTAGTAGACTCGCCAACTTTACGGCACTTCAATGGTACAGCTAGGAACCCTGTAGCAGTCATAGAACATAGAACATTGAACATTACAGCGCAGTACAGGCCCTTTGGCCCTCGATGTTGCACCGCCCTGTGAAACCAATCTGAAGCCCATCTAACCTATACTATTCCATTTTCATCCATTTGCCTATCCAATGGTCATTGGATAGGCAAATGGATGAAAATGGAATAGTATAGGTTAGATGGGCTTCAGATTGGTTTCACAGAGCGGTGCAACATCGAGGGCCAAAGGGCCTGTACTGCGCTGTAATGTTCAATGTTCTATGTTCTATGACTGCTACAGGGTTCCTAGCTGTGTCAAACTCTTGAAGCAACAGTATTTATACGGCTGGTCCAATTCTGATCTATGATAATTGTTGCTGACAGTAGGGGATTCTATGATAGTTGATTATAAAAGGGTGATGAATAGATTGTCTGTTAATAGAGATGAATTTTTCTTGGTTCTTGTGTGGCACAAATATTACTCACCACTTACCAGCCCAACCTCGAATGTTGTCCTTGAGTTGCATACGGACAAGGGCTACTTCAATATTTTAGGTGTTGTAAATGGTATTGAATATTGTGAAATCATCAGAAACATCTGCACTTCTGACCATATGATGGAACGAAGGTCACTGAAGAAACAGCTGAAGAATGTTAGGTTGAGGCCCTACCATGAGGAATCCTGCAGAGATGTCATGGGACTGAAACGATTAACCTCCAGCAACCATAACCATTTTCCTTTGTGATAGATATGGCTTGAACCAGTGGAGAATTTTTCTCCAGTTCTCACTCACTCCAATTTTTCTATTGCTCCTTGGTGCCATACTCTGTCAAATCTTACCTTGCTGTCAATGAAATACTCTCACCTCACCTCACCTCTTTAGTTCATGTTTGAACCAAGTTTGTAATGAAGCCTAGGCAGAACCAAACTTAGTATTATTGACTAGTATATTTAAGTGCATGATTGGGTGTAGTGTACCAACATATTTAGAGAACTGGTTAACGTGCAGGATACAAAGCGTAGGAATGCACATTGCTTTTCCGAGTGTCAGCCAGTGACTATTGGGGTACCAAAGGGATCAGTGCTTGGACCCCAGCTAGTCATAACATACATTAATGATTTTAGATATAGGAACTAAATGTAATATCTCCAAGTTTGTAGCCAAAGCTGGGTGGGAAGGGAACTGTGAGGAGGATGCAGAGATGCTTCAGTGTGTTTGGACAAGTTGAGTAAGTGGGCAAATGCATGGCAGATGAAGTATAATATGGATAACTGTGAAGTTTTCCACTTCAGAGCTAAAAATAGGGAAACCTGTTATTATCTGAATACCAATGGATTTGGAAAAGCAGAGATGCCATGAGATCTGGGTACCTTCATACACCAGTTGCTAAAAGTAAACATGCAAGTGCAGCAGGGTGTGAAGAAAGCAAATGTGTGTTGGCCTTCATATCAAGAGGATTTGAGTACAGGAGCAGGGCTGCCTTGTGGTAATTGTATGGGACCTTGGTGAGACCACATCTGCAATATTGTGTGCAGTTTAGGTCTCCTTAAATGAGGAAGAATATTTTGCATCTGGAGGGAGTGCAAAGCCTCTGAGGAATAATCTTACTAGTTTTGAAATGTTGACTTTGTTTTTCTCTCTCCACACATGCTGCCAGACCTGCTAAGTTTCTCAAGGATTCTCTGTTTTCTGAAGGCTTAACAGTTTAATTCCTAGGATGACAGAACTAACCTCTTGAGAGTAACTAGACTAATTCGGACTAGATTCACTGGGATTTACAAAAATGATGAGGGTGTTGGAAGTGGTAGAGGAAGGAGGTGAGCTGTTGGTGTTAGCATAGAGACCTATAGAATCCTAAAAGGACTAGCCATGATACATGCAGGAAAGATGTCTCTGACCAGGGAGTCCAGTCTAAGGATATGGGATAGGCCATTTAGGACTGAGGTGGGTAATTTCCTCACCCGCAGAGTGGTGAGCCTGTAGAATTCTGTGCCAAATAGTTGAAAGTGATTGAGCTCAAAACAGTGAATGTTTTCAAGAATTTAGATATAGTTATTGAGGCTAAAGGGAACAAACCATATCGGGAGAAAGCAGGAATAGAGTTGGATTTAGTGACCTTGATCATACTGAATGGCTGAGCAGGCTCAAAGGGCCAAATGACCTAATAAAAACAAAAATTGCTGGCAAAGCTCAGCAGGTCTGGCAGCATCTGTGGTCAGAAATCAGAGATAATAGTTGGGTCCAGTGACCTTTCCTCAGAACTAATGATAGCTAGGAAAAAAATGTTTTTTTTTAATGCAGAAGGTAGAGAGGGTCAGGAGTAAATGATAGGTGGGAACAGAGCCCAAAGAGAGAGAAGAACAGTTGGACAGTCAAAGGAGTGGATTACAATCAGCCTAGAAGAACTATTAGCCATTAATGGGGAGAATTAGGGGCTAACAATAGGTTGTGTGTAATAACCGACCACGTGACAACAAGGTCTGATTTGGAGGTTGGGTCTGGACATTGGAGGAGATGTAGCCCTAAAATTGTTGAACTTGATATTGAGTCCAGAATGCTGTAGAGTTCCCAAGTTGAAATGCAGTGTTGTGGCCAAATGACCTATTCCTGCTCCTATTTTGTATGTTTCTAGAAAATTGTTGAGCAAGTGCTGCTGGATTTCACTTTTGTGACTCTTTTCATCATTTTGCTGATGATTAATAGTAGATTAGGAATATGAGAAATGGTAGATGTACTATGATGGGAAGGGATTGAAAATGTAAATCTAAGATTAAGTCAAGAGATAAAGCTACAAGTTGCAAAAATAATAAAAGGGCAAAGCTAAAGACTCTGTTTCTGAATTCACATAGTACTCAAAACAAATCAATTGGTTATGCAAATAGAAGTGAGTAAGTATAATCTGATAGCCTTTGCAGAGATGAGGCTGTAAAATGCCACAGATTTGGAACTGAATGTTGAAGGTACATGGCATTTAGAAAGGACAAAAATCTAGGAAATGATAGAAGGTGGCTCTGTTAATTAATAATATGAACACAATAGAGAATCATGTAAGTTCACTAAACCTTGAAAAATCAGATGTGGATAAATTGCCTAAATGAGGAGTTAATAGAATATTTTCAGGATAGTTTTTTGAAACTATTTGGAGCAAGCCAGAGATTGGGCAATACTGGATCTGGTGTTTTGCAGGGAGATAGAAATAATGATCTTAGTATGAAGCTGCTCATAGATCGCAGCAATCATAACAGAATTAAATTTTGCATTCAGTTTGAGCAAGAAAAGTGTGGTTTCCAAGTTAGTATTCTAAACTTAAATAAGTGTAATTACGAGGACACAAAAGCAGAGCTAATTAATGTGAACTGGCACATTAATTAAGGTATAGGTTAATAGTCATTTATGGGGATATTTCAAAATGTGCAGGATAAATACTTTCCAGAAAGAAAAGAAATTCTAAGGGGAGAACCCCCTATCTGTGGTTAAATAAAAATGGTAGCTGTGAAGCTTATAATTGCACAAAATCAAATGTGGATTTGAAGGTTGGACAGAATATAAAAATCTGTGAAAAATAACAAAAATATTAATAAGGAGTTGCAAATTAGCATACAAAGGAAACATTTCTAGAAATATAAGAACAATATGCAATTCTATTGATATTTTCAAAAATGAAAGTGAATGAAACAATTGTTGGTCCTATTGAACATAAGTCTTGGGAATAAATAATGGAAAATAAGGATATGGGAGATGAAATCAACAAGTATTTAACATCAATCATCACTGTACAGGATAGTATTAATATCCAAGAAGTAGCTATAGAGCAGGAAATGTAATGGATGGAAGTACTCAAGAAAAATTGCAATCACCTGATTGCAAGACCTGGATTAACTTGTACACCAGTCGCTGAAAGTAAACATGCAGATGCAGAAAGCTTTTAAGCTTGCAGCCTGACAAATCCTTAGGTCCAATGGGCATCATCCTTGCATCTTAAAAGAAGTGACTATTGAAATAGTTAATGCGTTAACTTTAATTTTCCAAAATTCCATAAATTCTGGAAAATTCTAATTGCAACTTCTTAATTCAAAAATAGAGGGAAATAGAAAGCATGAATCTATAGGCCTTTAACTTAAAATCTGTCACAGGAGAGATATTAGAAGCTATTATAATGATGTTGTAGCAAGACACTTTCAAATTTCAAATGTAATCGGGCAGAATCAATATAATTTTCTAAAAGGGAATCATGGAGTAGAACAGCATGGAGCAGAACCTTTCGCCCAACATGTCTGTGCTGACCAACAAATAGTTCACTACACTAATCTCATTTACTGCACTTTGTCCATAGCTGAAAATGCCCTGGCATTTTACGTGCTTGTCCAGATGCTTCTTAAATATGGCAAGAGTATTTGTCGCTACCACCCGTCAGGCAATGCGTTCCATATTTCTACCAACCTCTGGGTGGAAAAATTCTACTCAAATCCCCTCTAAGCGACATACTCCTCACCTTACATTTATGTCCTCTGGTCTTACAAATGTCTGCAATGGGAGAAAATTCTTATGATTTACCCTATCTATATCTCTCATCATTTTATATATCTCAGTCAGATTCCCCCTTCAGTCTCCTTATCTCCAGAAGAAATAAACCAATCCTATCCAGTCTCTTCTCATAACAGACACGTTCATCCCTGGCAACATCTTGATGAATCTCCTCTGCACCTTCTCCAGTGCAATCGTGACTTTTCACTATTGTGGCGACCAGTACGGCACTCAGTATTTCATCGTGGCCTAACCAATATCTTAAAAAGTTGCAACAAGACGTCTCTGCTCCTACATTCAGTGCCCCAGCTAATGAATGCAAGCATCTTGTATGCCTTTTTCAGCATTCTCTCTACTTCTGCTGACACCTTCAGGGATCAATGAACTTAAACACCAAGGTCATTTTGTTCCTTAGTACTCCCTAGGGACCTACTATTCATCTGTTATTGGACCTCACATTTATCAGGACCTTGAAGAAGTAACACATCATGTGAATAAGCAGGGATCAGTGAATTTATTGTGTTTATACTTCAAGAAGGGATTTCAGAGGAGTTATAGCAAGCTGGTGGTGTAATATTAATGTCACTGTACTCTGAAGATTACTAATGTCACTAGTAACTTGAAGGCTAGGCTACTATTCCAGGGACATTGATCCAATTCCCGCCATGGCAGCTGAATATAAAAGTAAATGATAGTAATGATAAACACAATGCCATCATCAATTGGTGTAAAGAACCTTGGTTCACAAATGTCCTTTCAGGAAGGAAATCTTTTGTTCTAATCCAGTCTGGCTTGCATGTGACCTCAGACTCGTAGTAACATAGTTGAATCATAAATACCCTTTGATATGGCCTAGCAAGCAATTCCAATTTAAAGGCAATAGGGGATGTGCACCAAATGTTGGTCTTGCCAGTGAAAATCATATCCCATGAAAGAATAAATAATTTGATATGGAGCTGCATCAAAAATTATTGTGGAAAATAAAGGCTCATTGAGTGTGGGCTAAAATATTGGCATGGATAAATAATTGGCTGGCTAACAAGAAACAGAGAGTAGGTATAAATGCATAATTTTGTGGTTGGCAAGATGTAATGAGAGGTGTACCTTAGGGATCTGCGTTGGAACCTCAAGCTGTCACAGTTTTATATAAATGAGTTGGATGAAGGGATCAAAAGTATGGTTGCTGAATACGCTGATAACACAAAGTAAGGTTGGAAAGTGAACTGTGAAGATGACATAAGGAGGCCGACAAAGGGACAGATTAACTGAGTGGACAAAAGTGTAAAAAATCCCTGTACACTGCACCTAGTCTGCGCATCCTGAGACACTACAGACAATTTAGCACATCAATCCACCTAACCTGCACAACTTTAGACTGTAGGAGGAAACTGGATCACCTAGCAGAAACCCACACAGACACTGGGAGAACATGCAAATTCCACACAGACAATCTCCCTATGCTGGAATTGAACCTGGGTCCCTAGCATTGTGCGGCAATGGCGCTGACTACTGAGCCACCATATCCTCTAGCTCCACACACAAATTACAGCTGTGGTCCTTAATGGGTTCTACTCTTTGTTTTGCTTTTACATGCAATGTAGCTGAGAAAAAAAAGACTTAGGACTTTATTTTACTTCCAGTATCCTTTCATATCCCTTTTAGCTCTCCTTACCTCCTTTCTGAGTTGTACATTCTATACTTTTCTAGGATCCTGCTGTTTTGAGCCCTTTGCATTTTCTGTAAACCTTACTTTATCTCTTAATCTAATATCTCTTGAAATTGAGAGTTCACAGGATTTGAGGGTACCACCATTTTCCTTTATTGAAACACGTTGACACTATTCACCATACTTTTCCATATTTTTCTGTCTTTATTTTCTTCTTGAATGCATCCCACTGTTCTGAAACAGATTTGCGTAAAAGTATCTGTTTTCGGTCCTCTCTGGCCAAACTACATCTGATCTTATTAAAATCAGCCTACCCCCAGTGGCAAACTCTGATTTCATGCCTACCCTCATAAAGAGCTCTCTCTCACAAAGCCATGCTGACTCTCCCTAATAAGTCCATTGTTTCCAAATATGAGTAAATCCTGTCTCAAAGACTCTCCTGCAATAATTTCCCTACCACTGATGTAAAGTTCACTGGCCTGTAATTTCCCAGATTATCCCTGTTGTTTTGCTTAAACAAAGGAACAACATTGACTATTCTCCAGTCTTCTAGGAGCTAAAGAGGATATAAAGGTCTCTGTCAAGGCCAAGGAAGGTCAAAATGTAACTGGCAAGAAAACATTCAGCATGTCTGGCCAGTCTAAGCATCTGTTTGGTCACCCCATTAAAGCTCCAGGGCCCCTCTACCCAAATTGCAGGACCAAGGAATGCACTGAGATATATTAGGAGGGAGAAAAAAAAGGAAAACATAGCAAGGACAGTTTGGTTGCACAGGTGATCCAGGCTGTTTTGTTTTTCTAAATCTATATACAGTTTTTGTAGAATTTAAATTTCATGTATCTGGTTTTGAGTCTGTCTGTGTAGGTGCTGAATGCACCACACCACCCAGCAACTGTTCATTCCAAACAAGAGGCTTCATGTAATGTGGTTTGCACATAGAACTGATGGTATCAGCAACAATCAGATGGAACAATGGGTACACATGGGTTTGTGTGCTGCTGGAACCTTTGGCCCTCCCAGAAGGTGATCCTCACGTTTGTATTGCTTGTGTACAAAGTAGAAGCAGTGGATATACCAGGGATGTGCTTCCTTCAGAAAGGTACAGAGTGGCCAGGGAGTATGCATCCAACAAGCCTTTCCTCTGGACCTTTTTTTGGGGGTCATATGACTTTTACATAGTTCCCCTTTAAAAACCCTCTGAATAGTTTGTGCCAAACCTTCTTCCCTGACAGGTTGAGTCATTTAACCCTTTCAATCCAAATGTTCTTGTAGCCATTTTCTTCTCATAATGCACATTCGATTTCAACAATGGAAGGTGATACTGACACAGAAACTTCCAGCCTCAACTTGCCTATATAAGTGAGTCCCTAACTATACACATCCCCTTGCTAGTAGCTCAGTCTATTTTGTCATGAGGATTCATGCTTCCACAAGTCCCAATGCCCATTTCCATTCACCTACATCTATCTACCCTTCCCAAACAGTCCTAGACGTATGTCTAGTGTAATTAGTCACATCCATTCATTTGAAGCCAGGGAGATGCTGGCTGTTAACAGTCCAGCTCCTTTCTGACCTTCCCAGCCATACTTTACAGTCTAGCCCCCTGCTGCTTCTGTGCACAATTGCACTGTGTGCTTTTACTACAGCCTACAGACCCCAGCGCTGATGACCAAAGGTACTGAAGTGCTGAGGCCCTGTGCATCTGTAACAGATAGATTGCGAAGGGTGAAGTGAGTTGTTCTCTCCCCAACCACCTCAACCACAATCTGACAGTTCTTTCTTGGTCACCAAACCAAGCTTGGTGATGGACATTTGTGTCCCCTTCCCATTTAGTGTTTAACATTAAGGATTACTGATAATATCAGCTGAGAGGGTTTGGGGTCAAGAGTGGGCCATTCAGTGATAATTGTTGATTGTGTGTCTCAAAGGGTTTGACAACTGTCATGATAATGTAATAGTGACTTATGGGCAAACAACGTAGGATCTCAAAGGAGTGAGATCTAATTTCTGCTCCTCCTCTGGTCTCTCTGATAATGTCTACTATATCAATATAAGCTGTAACTCCTTATGAGCATGCAATACACTATAACTTTTTAACCAAACGAATGGTGGAAGGAGCCTTCATCATGAGAAGCAACTCATACAGGATTGTGAACTGGCATATCTATACAACCATGACCAGCAGGAGGTTTCCATGTCAATGTTCAACCTGATGTCATGAGACTTGGGGAAGTTCCCTCCCAATGTATACCACTGTCACCACATCTCATGGTCTGTCCTACTAGTGGAAAAGGATGTACCTAAGTGACAGTGGTATGTGAGATATTACCTTTTAGATATACTTCCACAAGTATGAATATGTTACACTATTGCTTTACTACTCTGTGAGACAATGCTCCCAATTTTAGGAAGACTTTTCAGGTCAACAGGACTGGGTTTTACATTGTTATTTTCAATGCCTCAGTCAAGGCTGAGTGATCTGTTGGTTTCATTCCTTTTGTTTGGGCTTTGGAGCAGTTTGATACTAATGGCCTTCAAAGCAGTCAAGTGTAAACCACATTTCTGTGGATGTAGACCGAATCAATGTAGGCCAAAACAGATCAGAATGACTGATTCCTTTTCCTAAAATATATCTGTAAACCAGATGATTTTTTTTATGATCACCACGAGTATTCTTTTTAATTCCACATTTACTAATTGAATTCAACTTTCACCTTCTGCCATAGTAGGATTGGAAGCCATGAAAGGGTTACCACATTTGACAGACATGTTGGTGCTAATAAGGAAGAAATGAGCAGGGATGAGTGCATGTGGTGTGTTGAATTTTTGTTAAGGTCAAAAGGAATTTAATAAGCAATATTTGAGCATACGAAATTGCAGGTAATATATTGGAATATTAGAATTGACTAACAGACTGAAAATAGAGTAAAAATAGGCAGGTCATACTCAGATTGGCAGGGTGTGATTAGTGAAGTACCACAAATACATGGTTTGAGGTGTTCACTAATTCAATCAGTGATTTGGAGACCAAGTGTAAATTCTCAGGCTTGCTGATAACGCAACACAAAATTAGATGGAAATGTGAGTGATGAAAATGATACAAAGAGATTTTAAAGAATTTAGTTGTTGGGCAAGATGGAATATAATGTTGCACACTGAAATTGTTCATTTTGATAGGAAAAAGCATGAAATGCTGCACATTCCTTAAATGGCAAGAGATTAGAAAGTGTTGATTTTCAAATGGATCTGGGCTTCCTTGTTCATAAAGCACTGAAAGCTAAAATGCAAATATAGCAAGCAATTCAGAAGGTAAATGGTATGTTGGCCTTCATTAAGAGGGTTTGAATACAGAAATAAGGAAGTTTTGCTGCAATTGTATAGAGCCATGGTAAGATGGAACCTGGAATATAGTATACAGTTTTGATGTCCTATACATTTGCCACAAACAGAATGCAATATAAAAATTCCCCAGACTGAACGCTGGGTGGTAGGATTGTTCCATGAAGGGTGATTAAGGAGACCTTCTCTGGAGTTTAGAAGAATAAAAGGTGAGCTCAATGAAACAATTATTTTATTCGACTCAAAAGCAGAGGATAATGTTTCCGCTGGCAGGGATATTTAGAACTAGGGGACACAGTCTCAGAATAAAAGTTTACCATTAAAGATTGAGGTGAGGAAGAATTTTGTCACATCACTAGACAGCACCTCCCAAATCCACAACTCCTTCTATCCAGAAGAACAAGAGCAACAGATACATGGGAACAAAACTGCAAGTTGCCCTCCAAACCACACACCACCCTGACTTGGAAATATATCACCGTTCCCTCACTGTTATCGGTTGAAAATTCTGGAATTCCCTCCATACGTGTATTTTGGGTCTACCTACAGCACATGGATGACAGTGGTTCAATAAGGCAGCTTGCTGCCTTCTTCTCAAGGGCAATTATGGATGGGCAATAAATGCTGGCCAGTCAGCGATGCCCACATCTCATGAATGAATAAGCAAAAACATAGAGGGTGCTGAATCTTGAGGTTTCTCCTATAAGAGAGCTGTGGAATGCGCATATTCAAGACATAGACTGGTAGATTTCAAGATATTAAAAATATCAAGGGCTATGGGCAGAGCAGGAAAATGGCTTTGTAATAGAAAAACAACCATTATCTAGTTGTATTGTGGAGCAGGATCATTGAGCTGAATGGCCTATTCCCGCTCCTATTCTCTAAGCTCTTTCAGCTTTCACTGAAGGAAAACAACTGTAGCTTCTGTACTCTAACCACATAACTTTAATGCCTTTCCCTGAAAGTATATGTAGAATTATGAAGTGGTTACTGAACAGACAAAGGCCATTTGGCCTGTTAAACCCTTGCCAGTTCTGCAAGAGTACTTCAGCTAGGCTGACACCCATCGTTTTTCCTGTGATCCTCCAAGATAAATTTTTTCAATACCGTCAGCCAAGGCCTTAACCTTCCTAAAGGTGGATGCCCAGAGTTAGGTGCACTACCGCAGCTGTGGAAAAACTGGTTCCTAGGTTTTAGTGAAATGTCACAATCTGAAATGTTGAGTAGAATTTTTGCCCCTAGACAGGTGGGGCAGCAGCAGAAACGACAAATAATTGGACAGGTTAGGATTGTCAAAGAAACCTGATCCCTTTCTGCCACATGACAGTTCTGGATGGCAAAGTTCATGCATGATCTTTTCAAGCCAACACTAATAAAGATCATTTAACTGCTCCCTAACCTGAAGATCTAAGACCACTCAAGAGGTGCCTCTTGTTTCGAGATCAGTCAAAAGAATTGACAAATGTGGTTTATTCAAAAAGCAAGGGTCATTATTTTATTGAATTTACGCAATTCTATCCAGCAACAAAGAGATTGAAGCTTCTGTGTTCCGTGGTGAAGTTGCGCAATTAGATTTGAAATTACATATTATTTATTTTTTTTAGTAATAGTACAACCTTAATCACAAGAAAGACCAATCACATATAATAAGGTGACATGATTTACAGCAAATTAATCCAATGATATTTTCTGGAAAAGGGTTCTTAATTACAAAAAAGTCCAATCAACATTAATATGGTGATATGATTAAAGACAGGCTAATCCAATGGTATTTTCTTTAAGAAGAATATCTTATTTACATAAATTGTCATGCCATGTTAGTTCAAGGTTAGTTCAAATGGTCAATTCATGTGTCAGTATTCATCTTATGAAAATTCTATTGTCCTCTTGTCTTTGAACTGTAACTTAATTCTGCAAATCAGCAGTATGTTCAGAAGTATGGTTCACAGGCCATTTGATAGTATTCTTTTAAACTGAGAAATCATTTTGTTATAATAAAAGTCTACATGTTTTTGTTGCCTAATTTCAAATTTTAGATCCTCATTCCCCCCTTTGGTCATTCTATGACCACACCATAAAGGCATGGATCAAATTAATCCAATTCAATGGCAGCAAAAGACTGCCGTACTTCCTCTTCCTCTGAAGGGGAATCAAGGGAATGATGTTTCCTCATCATGATTTAAGTAAAGAAGCATTTTCTACTTTTGCCTCTCGTTTGTTTCTTATGTATTGAAAGAAACTTTTACTATCATTTCTAATATTACTGGCTAGTTTACCTTCATATTTGATCCTCTCCTTCCTTATTTCTCTCTTTGTTATACTCTGTTTGATTTTGTAGTCTTCCCAATCTTCTGATTTCCCAATGCTCTTGGCCACTTCATAGGCTCTCTCTTTTTCTGTGATACATTTCTTGAGTTGCTTCGTCAACCATCGTTGTCTAAACCTCCTCAGGTAATCTTTCTTTTCTTTGGGATGTACCTCAGTACTGTGTCCTCAATTACACCCAGAAACTCCTGCTATTGTTGCTCCACTCTCTTCCCCAATAGGCTCTACTTCCAGTCAATTTTCGTCAGTTCCTCTCTCATACCCCTGTAATTACCTTTATTTAACTGTCACACCATTACGTCTGATTTTACCTTCTGTCTTTCAAACTGCAGTCTGAACTCTACCATATTATGATCACCGCCTCCTAAATGTTCCCTGACTTTAGATCTTTTATAAAGTCTGGCTCGTTACTTAGCACTAAGTTGGACAATATCTTGTCAACTGAGGCTTTATGAGTAGAGTTTAGGAATAAAAAGGGGGACAGTCACACTGATAGGAGTCTGTTCTAGGCACTCAAACAGTCAGATAACAACTGAGGAGCAGATATGAGATGTGAAAAAGTGATAATTATTATTTATAGAGACATATAGGCATACAACATGAAAACAGTCCATGCCAACCACAATCCCACTAGTCCCATGTGCCTGTGTTTGGTCCATATCCCTCCATATATTTCTTATTCCTTTTAAACATTTTAACTTTACCCAAATCCACCACTTCTTCTGGAAGTTCATTCCATTCACGACCCACATTCTGTGTTTAAAAAAAATTGCCCCCGGGCCATTTTTAAATCTTTCTCCTCTCACCTTAATAAATGGCACTTAGTCTTGAAATCCCCCACTCTAGAGAAACAACCCCTACCATTCACCTTATTTTTACCCTCTGTGAAGTCCCCCCTCAAACCTCCTACATTCCAGCAAAAAAAATCCCAGCCATAATTTAAACCATCCATTCCCAGCAACATCCTGGTAAATCTCTCCTGCTTGGTAATATCCTTCCTATAACAGGTGATCAGAGTTGGACAGCACTTCAGTGGAGGCCTCATCGATACCTTGTACTACCTCAATGTAATGTCCAAACTCCTGTCTGATCAATGAAGGCAAGCGTGCTAAATGCCTTCTTAACTACCCTATTTATATATGACGCAAACTTCAATGAATTATGTCTCTGAACTCCTAGGTCCTTCTGTTCTACAACACTACCCAAGGCCCTTCTTTTCATTATATAAGTCCTCCCCTTACTTGTTTTATCAAAATTCAATTCCTTGCATTTATGCAAATTAAACTCTATCTGCCACTTTTCAGCCCATTGACCCAATTAATCAATATCTCTTCGCAATTTTAGTTAACCTTCTGCACTGTTCACTATACCACCAACCTTGATGTTGTCCACCAACTTAATAACCATGCCTTCTATATTCACAGCTAAATCATTTATATAAATGACAAACAAAAGGAGACTTGGCACAAATCCTGTGGACTGGTCATCAGCTTCCCAGTCCGAAAAACAACATTCCACCATCTCACACTGTCTCCTGCAATTAAACCATTTTTGGATGCAATTGGCAAGCTGATTTCAAGTTTATTTCTACTTCTCTGACATTAATTTGATAATCATAGTATAAAGAATTTAGAGACAACAAATTTCTTGAAATTATTTAGGAGAACTTGTAACATCAACGTGGTCCTGCAAGGGATAATGCAGTACTGGTCCTGCTGCTGAGGAATTGAGGTGGTAGTGGAAGAGTATTTTATTAATAGTTACCACAACACTATAAGTTTTAACATTATTATGGTCAAGGAAAAATATGGTCTGTAAAAAAAGAGTTTTGTATTAGGGGAAGATAGATTTTATTAAAATGAGACAGTATATGACTAAAGTAGACAGGGAACAGCTATTGGGGGCAAATTTACACCACACAGTGGGAGCCATTTATTAAGGAACTGCTGAGAGTACAGGCCCAACATGCTCCTTTTCAGTTTAAATTTAGAAACAACAGCCCAGAGTACCTACATGTCTTTGAATATGAAAAAAAAACAGAGGTTTTTAACAGGTACAAAGTCAGCAAGTCAAAAGAGGCCTAATGGAGGATAAAGTGTGAAAGGGAGGAACCTTAAGAAAGCAATTAAGAGAGCAAAGAAGGAGCATGAGAAAAAAATGGCATGCAAGATTAAGGAAAATCTTGAAATATTTTCCATATAAATCCAAGGAAGAGAATAACCAAGGAAAACGTGGGGCTGATTAGGGACCAAGGGGGAAAACTGTACAGAGCCACAGAGTCATAGAGATGGACAGCATGGAAACAGACCCTTCGGTCCAACCCGTCCATGCCGAGCAGATATCCCAACCCAATCTAGTCCCAGCTGCCAGCACCCAGCCCATATCCCACGAAACCCTTCCTATTCATTAACCCATCCGAATGCCTCTTAAATGTTGCAATTGTACCAGCCTCCACCATTTCTTCTGGCAGCTCATTCCATACTCGTACCACCCTCTTTATGAAAATGTTGCCCCTTCGGTCTCTTTCATATATTTCCCCTCTCACCCTAAACCTATGCCTTCTCTTTCTGGACTCCTCCACCCCATGGAAAAGACTTTGCCTATTTACCCTATCCATGCCCCTCATGATTTTATAAATCTCTATAAGGTCACCCGTCAGCCTCCGATGCTCCAGGGAAAACAGCCCCAGCCTGTTCAGCCTCTCCCTATAGCTCAAACTCTTCAACCCTGGCAACATCCTTGTAAGTCTTTTCTGAACCCTTTCAAGTTTCACAACATCTTTCCAATAGGAAGGAGACCAGAATTGCACACAGTATTCCAACAGTGGCCTAACTAATGTCCTGTACAGCCGCAACATGACCTCCCAATTCCTGTACTCAATACTCTGACCGATAAAAGAAAGCATACCAAACACCTTCTTTACTATCCTATCTACCTGAGACTCCACTTTCAAGGAGCTATGAACCTGAACTCCAAGGTCTCTTTGTTCAGCAACACTCCCTAGGTCCTTACCATTAAATGTATAAGTCTTGCTAAGATTTGCTTTCCCAAAATGCAGCACCTTGCATTTAATTGAATTAAACTCCATCTGCCACTTCTCAGCCCATTGGCCCATCTGGTCAAGATCTTGTTGTAATCTGAGGTAACCCTTTTCACTGCTCACTACACCTCCAATTTTGGTGTCATCTACAAACTTACTAACTGTACCTCTTATGCTCGCATCCAAATCATTTATGTAAATGACAAAAAGTAGAGCACCCAGCACCGATCCTTGTGGCACTCCACTGGTCACAGGCCTCCAGTCTGAAAAACATCCTTCCACCACCACCCTCTGTCTTCTACCTTTGAGCCAGTTCTGTATCCAAATGACTAGTTCTCCCTGTACTCCATGAGATCTAACCTTGTTAATCAGTCTCCCATGGGGAACCTTGTCGAATGCCTTACTGAAGTCCATATAGATCACATCTACTGCTCTTCCCTCATCAATCTTCTTTGTTACTTCTTCAAAAAACTCAATCAAGTTTGTGAGACATGATTTCCCACTCACAAAGCCATGTTGACTATCCCTAATCAGTCCTTGTCTTTCCAAATACATATCCATCCTGTCCCTCAGGATTCCCTCCATCAATTTGCCCACCACCGAGGTCAGGCTCACTGGTCTATAGTTCCCTGGCTTGTCCTTACCACACTTCTTAAACAGTGGCACCACGTTAGCCAACCTGCAGTCTTCCGGCACTTCACCTGTGACTATCAATGATACAAATATCTCAGTAAGAGGCCCAACAATCACTTCTCTAGCTTCCCACAGAGTTCTAGGTTACACCTGATCAGGTCCTGGGGATTTATCCTCCTTTACACGATTCAAGACATCCAGCACTTCCTCCTCTGTAATAAGGAAATTTTGCAAGATGACACCATCTATTTCCCTTCAGTTTATATCTTCCATATCCTTTTCCACAGTAAATACTGATGCAAAATACTCGTTTAGTGTCTCCCCCATTTTCTGCAGCCCCACACTAAGGCCGCCTTGCTGATCTTTGTGGGGCCGTATTCTCTCCCTAGTTACCCTTTTGACCTTAATGTATTTGTAAAAACCCTTTGGATTCTCCTTAATTCTATTTGCCAAAGCTATCTCATGTCCCCTTTTTTGCCCTCCTGATTTCCCTCTTAAGTCTACTCCTACTTCCTTTATATTCTTTTGAGGATTCACTTGATCTATCCTGACTATACCTTACATTTGCTTCCTTCTTTATCTTAACCAAACCCTCAATTTCTTTAGTCATCCAGCATTCCTTATACCTACCAGCCTTTCCTTTCACCTGAACAGGAATATAGTTTCTCTGGATTCTTGTTATCTCATTTCTGAAGGCTTCCCATTTTCCAGCTGTCCCTTTACCTGCGAACATCTGCCTCCAATCAGCTTTCGAAAGTTCTTGCCTAATATCATCAAAATTAGCCTTCCTCCAATTTAAAACTTCAACTTCTAGATCTGGTCTATCTTTTTCCATCACTATTTTAAAACAAATAGAATTATGGTCGCTGGCCCCAAAGTGCTCCCCCACTGACACCTCAGTCACCTGCCCTGCCTTATTTCCCAAGAGTAGGTCAAATTTTGCACCTTCTCTAGTAGGTGCATCCACAAACTGAATCAGAAACTTTTCTTGTACACACTTAACAAATTCCTCGCCATCTAAACCCTTAACACTATGGCAGTCCCAGTCGATGTTTGGAAAGTTAAAATCCCCTACCATAACCACCCTATTATTCTTACAGATAGCTGAGATCTCCTTACAAGTTTGTTTCTCAATTTCTCTCTGAGTATTAGGGGTCTATAATATAATCCCAATAAGGTGATCACCCCTTTCTTATTTCTCAGACATAGGTAGCTGGGAAAACAAGTACTTCACATTTATCTTCAGTGGGGAGAAGGATATGATGTGGTACAGAATTTGGGAAGATGGACAGTGACATTATTGAGCAGATTGATATAATGAATGGGGAGGTTTTGGAGATCTTGGTCGAGCTTAAAACTGGGCATATTCTAGGTCTGAACATGTTGTATCCCAGGCTGCTGTGGGAGACGATGAAAGAGATCATTGGAGTTCTGATCCATATTTTTAATTCCTCTCTGGCTACAGGAGAGGTGCCAGAGGACTGAGGAAGAATATCTTAGGCTATTTGAGAATTTCAACAAATTGGTCCGATGAGCAGATTAGCAGCAGATGGAATTTAACCATGATAACTGCGAGGTAGTGAAGTTTGAAAGAAGCAACAAGACTAGGGAGTACTGAATGAATGGTAAAATACTAGGAATATCATCGGAATAGAGAGACTTTGTCAACAAATTCCTGAAAGTAGCCACTTTTCCCAACATCAAAGACATCTCGGAAATAACTGCCAGACTACTCAGACCCTTTGGCATCATGGTACCCCACAAACCCACCAACACACTAAAACAGCAGCTAATGAACTTGAAAGACCCTATACAGACAACAAGCAAAACCAATGTCATTTACAAAATACCATGCAAGGACTGTAACAAACACTACATTGGACAAACAGGCAGAAACTAGCCACCAGGATACATGAACATCAACTAGCCACAAAATGACATGACCCTATCTCACTAGTATCTTTACATACAGATAAGGAAGGACACCACTTCAACTGGGACAACACACCCATCCTAGGACAAGCCAAAGATAGACACGCACGAGAATTCCTAGAAGCATGGCATTCCAACCTGAACTCTATCAGCAAACATATTGACTTGGACCCCATTTACCACCCCTGGAAAAAAAAGGAAATGACATCACCAACCCAAAGAAACCCAAACATTTAAATAGAAAGTAGGAGTCGTCAGCAGTGCTTTGTCAGGAGGCTCACTGAAGATGTTACCTAGTATGGTGATGAAATGTCTGAATATAAAGAGGTGGGTAACTTCAAAACTTTCAAAAAGTACTTGGATGAGTGCTTGAAATGTCATAACATTCAAGGTGATGGGTATAGTGCAGGAAAGTGAGATTTAGTGTTTCTTAGGGTGATTCAGACTCGATGGGCTGAGTGCCCTTCTGTACTGTATAATTCCATGAAATATAGCAAGTCTGCAGAGATATGAAAATAGTTGGAAACTATTGATTTTTTAAATACTGTATGCAGGAGAGGAGTAAATGGAATATATTGTGAGAGTGCCCAGAGCAGCAAGAATGAAATGCAATGATAATGGTGATAAGAACGAGATAGATATGTAATAAAAACTGAAATTGCCGGAAGAACTCAGCAAGTCTGACTATATCTGTGGAGAGAAAACAGAGTTAATGGTTCAGGTCCAGTGACCCTTCTTCAGAGCAGATATGTAAAATAGGTATAAATATTAGTTATGAAAAGGAGAAAATGGGTTCACTTTGAGCAAAACCAACAAGATATAAACATTACACAGATGGGAAAGAGCGGAGTATTTAAGAAAATGGATTATAGATGTCCTTCCCTGAAGCTGTGGTCTTCAATGTTGAGCCCTAGAGGCTGTTAAGTGCCTAAGAAGAAACTGAGGTTTTGTTTTTCTGACTTGCATTGTGCGTCATTGGAACAATGCAGCAGGCCAAGAATGGAAATGTTAGTTTGGGAGCAAGGTGGTTTATTGAAATGACCAGTAATTAAAAGGTCAGTGCCCATCCTATGGCAGTACATTCCAGGTGCTGACCACCCTCTATTTAAAAAATACCTGTCACATCTCCTTCAAATTTGCCCCATTTTACCCTAAACTTATGTCTGCTAGTAATTGGTATATCCACCCTGCGAAAAGACTCCAACTGTCAATTTTATCCATGCCTCTAATAATTTTGTCTTCCATGCCCTGAACGACAAAGGCAAGCATGCCATATGCCTTCTTGACCACCTTATCCACTTGTGTTGACTCTTCAGGGAAATGTGGACCTGTATGCCTAGGTCCTTCTCTAAGGGTACTGCAATTTTCTGTGTATGAAATAAATCTTCCAATACATTATCTCACATTTGAGATAATACATTCCCAGGATGCTGCCTGGATTGGAGGGCTTATCTTATGAAGAGAGGTTGACTGAGCTTGGACTTTTTTCATTGGAGAAAAGGAAGAAGAGAGGGGACCTAATTGAGGTATACAAGATAATGAGAGGCATAGATCGAGTCGATAGCCAGAGACTATTTCCCAGGGCAGAAATGGCTAACACAAGGGGTCATAGTTGGAGGTTGGAGGTTGGAGGAAAGTACAGAGGGAATGTCAGAGGTGGGTTCTTTACACAGAGAGTTGTGAGAGCATGGAATGCGTTGCCAGCAGCAGTTGTGGAAGCAAGGTCATTGGGGACATTTAAGAGACTGCATATGGTCACAGAAATTTGAGGGTGCATGCATGAGGATCAATGGTTGGCACAACATTGTGGGCTGAAGGACCGGTTCTGTGCTGTACTGTTCTATGTTCTATCCTCTATTTGTCTGGATTACATTCCATCATATAATGTTTCTTCATTTTGCCATGAGTTAGGAAGCAGAAGGAAATGTTTAATTGGTTGCCCTTTGACTGGCTGTTCAACAAGAACTTGCTTCTGTAAAGATTTAGTATCACCTGGTTTCTCTTGACCTGTTTGCTATCTAGTATAATTAAATGAACTCCTTTTGCAACTTCAAGAAGGTTGAGGTTAAGACACACATGTATCCTCAAGAGTTACATATCTTGTTAATGAAACACGAATGTATGCTTTACTATCTTTTGTCCTTTGTGTTGTTCTGTTGCTTGTAGCATTTCTTTGATCTTGAGAGCTGTTTCGCCTGAACCATATAATTTAATCTCTGACTGTAACTTCTGTTTTTTCACACATGGAAATACTCTGATAAGACAGTGACACTCTTCCCTGTATCAAAATTATGTGATTTCCGTTGGCATAAACCAATTCTGCGAAATTCAATGTTTTGATCTTCAATTTCCCCCAAGAATAAACGAAGCATCTTTTCTAATACTGGTAGCTATACTCCAACGCATTCCATGGCAATGCATTCCATGCTCTCACAACTCTCTGTGTAAAGAACCCGCCTCTGACATCCCCTCTGTACTTTCCTCCAACCTGCTTAAAACTATGACCCCTCGTTAGCCATTTCTGCCCTTGGAAATAGTCTCTGGCTATCGACTCTATCTATGCCTCTCATTATCTTGTATACCTCAATTAGGTCCCCTCTCCTCCTCCTTTTCTCCAATGAAAAAAGTCCGAGCTCAGTCAACCTCTCTTCGTAAAATAAGCCCTTCATAAGATAAGCCCTTCATAAGATACTTGTTGTATGAGTAGCCATTTGATATTTTGTTGCAGTCTAACTGTATTTTAGTTCTACTCATTTTCTGGAGTAACCTACAGATATAGTATTCTTTTTTAATAGCCGAACACTATTTGTGCCTAGGGACTTTCTTGTTCCAATGCACTGACACAATTTCTTACTACTAAGTACCTGGCCTCTTTGTGTGTGCTTGTCACATGTGTCTTTAGGGACATTAGAGATACAGTGCTGTCTGGTGACAAGATTGTATTTCTTCTGTCAGGATTCCTGGATGATTCTTCATGCTTTTTATATCCAGCACAACCTGAATGGCTTTTTCTGTTGAATCTTCTTTGGATTGTAATAAATCTAACAAAAACCTGTCAATAATTCAACAACAGTTCTGGCTTACGAATTCTGATTTCGAAGTTCACAGTTTTACACGAGTCCTAGAGAGCATCAATGAACTTAGCCACAGACTCCTGAATGCTAAATTGGTCCTTGTTTGTGCTTTAGAGAAGTTTAAAATCACACAACACCAGGTTACCGTCCAACAGGTTTATTTGGAAGTACTAGCTTTTGGAGCAGTGCTCCTTCAGGTAGCTGTGGAGCAGGGTCATAAGACACAGAATTTATAGCAAAAGATTATAGTGTCATGCAACTGAAACAATATATTGAACAAACCTAGATTGCTGTTAAGTCTTTCATCTTTTAGAATGGGTTGCAGTAAATCCCAGAACTTCTTATAAGTTCCATTCTCAAGATAACTTAAGGATAAGTTAGAAAATGACAACTCAGCTCAGACAATGCATTAAAGGTGTGAGGCTAGTGTCTGTCTGTATCCCAATCTTGAGTCAGATTGGTTCTATTTCTAAAGTAGGACTTTATAAAATGTTACATGGAATGACTGCCTGCAGATTGTGTGCTTTTTGAACAAAATAGAATGTATCTGCAATCACAATTCTGCAAATGCAAATTCACCCAGTGGATATATATGTGTGTGTGCATGAGGAAGTGAGAGTGTGTGCGTGAATGTGATGGGGTATAAGCCTGTGAGAGAGAGAGAGAGTGTGTGTGGTGTGTGTGTGTGGTGTGTGTGTATGTGTGTGTGTGGGAGAAAACTAATAAACATGTTCGAACAAAAGAATAAGTAATGGCTAAAAATTAGATTTTAACAAAAAGGAATTTGCTGAATGGTATAGACTTTAATTCAAGAAAACTTGGGAATAAAGGAGATGAGTTGAGACTAATGATTTGACACATGAGAGTATGATTCTAATACCTATTATTGAAGCTCGATTGGAAAAAGGGTAAGGAATAGCAGCTCAACACTCCTGATTACAGATTTTCATACGATAGAACGGGAAATACGGGAAAGGGGGCATGCAATACTGATGAAAGGAAACAATGCTATGGGGATGGGTGATGCATTGTTTTTATTTTTTTAATCAACCTGTTCAGAATTGCTATCACACACCACTGGAACAGGTGGGACTTATACGGCCTCTTGGTCCAGAGGTATGAATGTTACCACTGCATCACAACAGCCCTTGAGAGGATACATTAAATCATTACAATAAAGCCAAAATGAGTTGAATGATAAACAGTGACACTAACAGAGCTCTTGTGATGCAGTGACAGTGACCCTACTTTTGAACCAGGAGTCCTGGGTTCAAATCCCTACTTGTTCATAAGTATGTAATATTATCTTTGAATAGCTTGATTAGAAAATATAATGATGTCACGGCTGGGAGTGTACTATAGACCACCAAACAGCTGGAAGGATATAGAGGAGCATACATATTGGCATACCTCTGAAAAATGATATTAGTGGATGTGCAAGGAAAACTTTGATGGATGTGGAAGGCTCCTTTAGGGCCTTGGATAGAGGTGAGGGAGGAGGTGTGGGCGCAGGTTTTACAGTTCCTGCGGTGGCAGGGGAAAGTGCCAGGATTGGAGGGTGGGTTGTTTGGGGGCGTGGACCTGACCAGGTAGTCACGGAGGGAACGGTCTTTGTGGAAGGCGGAAAGGGGTGGGGAGGGAAATATATCCCTGGTAGTGGGGTCTGTTTGGAGGTGGCGGAAATGTCGGCGGATGATTTGGTTTATGCGAAGGTTGGTAGGGTGGAAGGTGAGCACCAGGGGCGTTCTGTCCTTGTTACGGTTGGAGGGGTGGGGTCTGAGGGCGGAGGTGCGGGATGTAGACGAGATGCATTGGAGGGCATCTTTAACCACGTGGGAAGGGAAATTGCGGTCTCTAAAGAAGGAGGCCCCACCAGATCCAAGGCCCTAAAGGAGCCTTCCACATCCATCAAAGTTTTATTTGCACATCCACTAATATCATTTTGCAGAGGTATGCCAATATGTATGCTCCTCTATATCCTTCTAGCTGTTTGGTGGTCTATAGTACACTCCCAGCCGTGACATCATTATATTTTCTAATCAGGCCTCCTTCTTTAGAGACCGCAATTTCCCTTCCCATGTGGTTAAAGATGCCCTCCAATGCATCTCGTCTACATCCCGCACCTCCGCCCTCAGACCCCACCCCTCCAACCGTAACAAGGACAGAACGCCCCTGGTGCTCACCTTCCACCCTACCAACCTTCGCATAAACCAAATCATTCTCTGACATTTCCGCCACCTCCAAACAGACCCCACTACCAGGGATATATTTCCCTCCCCACCCCTTTCCGCCTTCCGCAAAGACCGTTCCCTCCGCGACTACCTGGTCAGGTCCACGCCCCCAAACAACCCACCCTCCAATCCTGGCACTTTCCCCTGCCACCGCAGGAACTGTAAAACCTGCGCTCACACCTCCTCTCTCACCTCTATCCAAGGCCCTAAAGGAGCCTTCCACATCCATCAAAGTTTTACTTGCACATCCACTAATATCATTTAATGTATCTGTTGCTTCCGATGCGATCTCCTCTACATTGGGGAGACTGGGCGCCTCCTAGCAGAGCGCTTTTAAGGAACATCTCCGGGACACCCGCACCAATCAACCACACCGCCCCGTGGCCCAACATTTCAACTCCCCCTCCCACTCTTCCGAGGACATGGAGGTCCTGGGCCTCCTTCACCGCCGCTCCCTCACCACCAGACGCCTGGAGGAAGAACGCCTCATCTTCCACCTCGGAACACTTCAACTCCAGGGCATCAATGTGGACTTCAACAGTTTCCTCATTTCCCCTTCCCCCACCTCGCCCTAGTTCTAAACTTCCAGCTCAGTAACTGTCCCCATGACTTGTCCGGACTTGTCCTACCTGCCTATCTTCTTTTCCACCTATCCACTCCACCCTCTCCTCCTTG
Source organism: Chiloscyllium punctatum (assembly GCF_047496795.1). Taxonomy (NCBI): domain Eukaryota; kingdom Metazoa; phylum Chordata; class Chondrichthyes; order Orectolobiformes; family Hemiscylliidae; genus Chiloscyllium; species Chiloscyllium punctatum. The sequence continues at coordinate 40,609,800 of NC_092779.1, forward strand.
ACCTATCACCTTCATCCCCTCCCCCACTCACCCATTGTACTCTATGCTACTTTCTCCCCACACCCACCCTCCTTTAGCTTATCTCTCCATGCTTCAGGCTCACTGCCTTTATTCCTGATGAAGGGCTTTTGTCCAAAATGTCGATTTCGAAGCTACTTGGATGCTGCCTGAACTGCTGTGCTCTTCCAACACCACTAATCCAGAATCTGGTATCCAGCATTTGCAGTCATTGTTTTTACCTCTGAAAAATGCAACTCCCCTAATTTTAAAGGGGATTGAATGATTATGAAAGGTGTTGTGGGAGAAGAAATCTTAAAATTTATTCAGGAGAACCTGAAGGTACGTAAAGCAAACCTAAAGAGAAGTGTACCAACTCTGCAATGATAGAAATATAGAAAATAGGAGCAGGAGTAGGCCATGTGGTGTGGCTGTACAGGACATTGGTTAGGCCACTGTTGGAATATTGCATGCACTTCTGCTCTCCTTCCTATCGGAAAGATGCTGTGAAACTTGAAAGGGTTCAGAAAAGATTTACAAGGATGTTGCCAGGATTGGAGGATCTGAGCTACAGGGAGAGGCTGAACAGGCGGGGGCTGTTTTCCCTGGAGCGTCGGAGACTGACAGGTGACCTTATAGAGGTTTACAAAATTATAAGGGGCATGGATAGGATAAATAGACAAAGTCTTTTCCCTGGGGTCGGGGAGTCCAGAACTAGAGGGCATAGATTTAGGGTGAGAGGGGAAAGATATAAAAGAGACATAAGGGGTAACTTTTTCACGCAGAGGGTGGTACGTGTATGGTATGACCTGCCAGAGGATGTGGTGGAGGCTGGTACAATGCAACATTTAAGAGGCTTTTGGATGGGTATATGAAAAGGAAGGGTTTGGAGGGATATGGGCCAGGTGCTGGCAGGTGGGACTAGATTGGGTTGGGATATCTGGTCAGCATGGACGGGTTGGACCAAAGGGTCTGTTTCCATGCTATACATCTCTATGACTCTATGTGGTCCTTTGAGTTTGCTTTGCCATTCAATATGGTCATGGCTGATCATCCAACTCAGTACCTTGTTCTTGCTTTCTCTCCATACATTTTGATCTATTTAGCCCTGAGAACTATATTTAACTCCTTCTTCAAAACATTCAGTGATTTAGCCTCAACTACTTTCAGTGGCAGAGAATTCCGCAGATTCACCATTCTCTCAATGAAGAAATTTCTCCTCCATTCTCAGTTGTAAATGGCTGATCCCATACCCTTAGATTGTGACCACTGGTTCTGGACTCCCATGTCATGGAGCATCCTTTCTGTGTATACCTGTCTAGTCCTATTAAAATTTTATAGGTTCCTACGAGAACATTGTTCCTTAGAAAAGAAGATCAAACACTCCACATGTGGTCTCATCACGTTCCTGTATAATTGCAAGAATACATCGCTGTTTATGTAATCAGATCCTCTTGATATGTAGACCAGCCTAAATTTAGGTACTGTTAACTAACACCGTTGTTTGATCTGGTTAGTGAACACAAACTCACAAACTCTGAATTTGTTCAAGTAAAATCAATCATTATTTGACAAAAAGCATAAGAGATTATCTCCTGCTATAAAGTATCACAATCTGTTCCGCAAAAATAAGCAATACTTATCTGCCCAAGTAGGATCAGTGAGTCAAGTCCTAATCACACTGGCTAGACACTACCAGGGGTCAACTGCAAGTGTTGTAGTCTTTAGGTTCCAAGCTCAGGGTTTTTCTTTCATCCTCTTGTGATGGTTGTTCCCAGACGGTTGTTCAAGCATTCTGTTCACCAGAATATTTATCCCTTATTCCTCAAGATGTGTGACTTGGTACTTCTACTCCTGCATGTAGCAAGCCATCAAATCCTATCATTTCAACAGGCGTAATCTCATTAATGTATTCCAGTTGATCAGTTTATCTCCTGGTGTTTGTCTCATCAGGAAAGATCTCCATAGCTTCAGATAATTAAGTTATCTCCTGCTGTTCAGCCTGTATCTTGTTATGTTCATATTAGATTAGAGCCACTTGGATCCTCAGAGTTGGTAATTTTTACCAGCATGCAATTCAATCTAGCTATAATATGATTTGTATTCCTGACAGAATAGGAATAAAAAATCTCAACAGGGATGTGATTTAGCAAACAAGGACTTTCCAATTCCAATTCAAATTTGTTTAAAATATATATTTGTATTTCAGGCCTATTTTCAACATAATTTGGTTCAAAATTTAATAGCTAGTTTAGTATGTTATGGTGTGGAAATGCTTATAACTCTTGAAAATACAGATTTTATTAAGGAGATTCTATATTTTACTGAAATTACTCTTTTATCTTGGTACATTTCAATAACACTTCATTGTTTGAATTGTCTATTCACAGAAACAAATTATTTCCTGAATCAGTCATTAGGAACATCATGTATCAGATAATACAAGGACTTGCGTTTATCCATAAACACGGTAGGTTCCTTCTGAGGACCAGGAGGGTTATAATCCATCTGTACCATAATACAAACAAAGAAATCAATAGCAGCTATCACCTTTGGACAAGTAAATATTTTCAAATCCATTGCCAGTTTAGTAATGTTATGTCTTTGCAACATTTCAATACTGCCTTTTAGAAGTTGAGCTAAAATATTAAAATTTCCTATTTACCCTGCTCTTTCTATTTGTAACACTGGTGGCTTTGACAGCAATTGCTGGCAATAGCTTCGTCAACATTTTCCTCAGAGGTTGAGCTAAGTAATTGAATTACAACAGAATAATAGAATGCAATTTGAACCACAAAGATTATTAATTTGTAATTTTGTAATTTTCAAACTACTAATCTAAAAAAAGGTCTGATTTTGCATGAATAGTTCAATTTGTGTCTGGAAGGACATTCCTTATAGAAAATAAAACATTTTTCTCTTCATCTTTTATTCTAAACATGGGGTCACAGTTTTAACCATATATTTGAAAATGTTTACACTTTATTGTTGAATAAAATTTTCAGGGATTGAGAAAAACATATTTTTTAATGTAAAATTTATGTTGTTTACTTAAGATCCAAGCACTTGTTTTAATTATTTTAAGCAATGGGGATAGGCTGGAAAAAGGGAGGGTGGAATGCTAAATTTCATTTGATAGTCCAATATCAAATTCACTATTAGAACTACAGAAAAGCAAAATGGTCTACTATGCTGACAGTTTACTAATGGAGGATTTAATAGAAATGTTTTTATAATTATGCAAGTACCTGATGGTGAGAAAGAAAATGATATTTTCTTTGGATGGAGACTTAGTGAGAGAAGTCACCAATTTATAATTGCCATAGATTAAAGAAGTGAAGAGAAATCTCTTCACTAAAATATTTTGGAACATGAATTTATCTTATTTTATGCTGCATATTTCTGTGTCCCTATTCAGAGGACATTTTTTGGGTTATTAGCATTGATCAGAAAGAAACAAAAATGTAGTTTCTCTGAGAGTTATAGAGATGTCCAGCATGGAAACAGACCCTTCCATCCGATCCCAACCCAATCTAATCCCACCTGCCAGCTGGCCCATATTCCTCCAAACCCTTCCCATTCATATACCCATCCAAATGCCTCTTAAATATTACAATTGTACCAGCCTCCACCACTTCCTCTGGCAGCTCATTCCATACACATATCATCCTCTGTGTGAAAAAGTTGCCCCATAGGTCTCTTTTATACCTTTCCCCTCTCACCCTAAACCTATGCCGTCCAGTTCTGGACACTCACACCCCAGGGAAAAGGCTTTGCCTATTTACCCTTTCCATGCCCCTCATAATTTTGTAAACCTCTATAAGGTCACCCCTCAGCCTCCGACACTCCAGGGAAACAGCCCCAGCCTGTTCAGCCTCTCCCTATAGCTCAAATCCTCTAACCCTGGCAACATCCTTGTAAATCTTTTCTGAACCCTTTCAAGTTTCACAACATCTTTCGGATAGGAAGGAGACCAGAATTACATGCAATATTCCAACAGTGGCCTAACCAATATCCTGTACAGCTGCAATATGACCTCCCAACTCCTGTACTCAATGCTCTAACCAACAAAGGAAAGCATACCAAACGCCTTCTTCTCTATTCTATCTACTTGCGACTCCACTTTCAAGGAGCTATGAACCTGCACTCCAAGGTCTCTTTGTTCAGCAACACTCTCTAGGACATTACCATTAAGTGTATTAGTCCTGCTAAGATTTGCTTTCCCAAAATGCAGCACCTCGCATTTATCTGAATTAAACTCCATCTGCCACTTCTCAATCCATTGGCCCATCTGGTCAAGATTCTGTTGTAATCTGAGGTAACCCTCTTCGCTGACTGTACCTGCTAATTTCTCTATTACTACTTATTCTCATTACAAGAGAAAATAAACTTTTTTACTGCAAAGAAATCAGTTGCTTTCTAAATCAGTGATTGTGCAAAAGATGGTCGTTCTGAAAATCTGTTGATCTTTCTGAAGATCTGTATCTTTCTTCTTAAGTTAAATAATAATATTAGTACTAGCTGTGAGTTTTACCTGCAGACCTTTTATTTGCTAAGACTATACCATAACATCTTCAAGATAGATTTGCACATGCTGTTTTACTTATTTTGGATGTCTCCATTAGGATTTTTTCACCGTGATATGAAGCCTGAAAACCTGCTGTGCATGGGTCCAGAACTTGTCAAAATAGGAGATTTTGGATTAGCCAGAGAGATTCGATCACGTCCACCATATACAGACTATGTATCCACACGGTGGTAAGTCCAATTTTATAGATGAAAGCAAAACCTTGAATGAAAGTTTCATCTATTTTCTTTAATCAAATATCTAAGGATTTGTTTAAATAACTCAATACTTCATTGTTCAACCAAATCTTCAAGGATTGAGAAAAGTAAATGTTAAAACTAGTCCTAAACTAGATATCAGAGTTGGTTTATTAATTTTGATCAGAATGGAAAAGAGCAAATTGTTTTTAAAACATAGACACAGAAGTACATCATTAAGCCTTTTAAGTTATTCATAACAAATAAACAAAGAACGATACGGCACAGAAACAGGCCCTTCTGTCCACCAAGACTACAGCGACACAAGCTTTTCTAAACTAAAAACCTTTGCCTCTACCATATCCTTCTAATCCCTGCCTATTCACATATCTGTCATGGTGTCCCTTAAACCAAGCAATTGTATCTGCCTCTACCACTTCTCTGGCAATGCATTCAAGTCATTCAGTGTAAAATTCTTGCCTCTCACATCTCCTTTGAATTCACCTCCTTTGAATTCACCCCCTTTTACCTTGAACCTATGTCCCGTGGTAATTGATGTTTCTACCTTGGCAAAAATATTCCAACTATCCATTCCGTCTGTGCGTCTCATAATTTTGTAAACTTCTATCAGGTCGACCCTTAATCCTTCAATATTCAAGTGAAAACAAAAAAGATTTGTCCAATCTCTCCTCATATTTAATACCCTCCAAACCAGCTGACGTCCTGGTAAATGGTTTCTGTAACCTCTTCAAAGCTTCCACATCTTTCTGGTCGTGTAGCAACCAGAATTATACACAATATTCCAAATGTGCCCTGAGCAAAGTTCTACAGAGCTACAACATGACTTTCCAATATTTATATTCTGTTCCTTGACTGATGAATGCAAACATGCCGTATGCCTTTTTGACCACCTTATCCACCTGTATTGACACTTTCAGGGAACTATGGATCTGTACTGCTAGATCCCTCTGCATGTTGATGCTACTAAGTGTTCTCCATTTACTTTTTATTTCCCTCTTGCATTAAATCTACCAAAATGCATCATCTCTCATTTATCCGGAGTAGGCTCCATCTGCCATTTCTTCACCCATGTTTCCAGCCTATCTGTAGCCTGCTGTATCTTCTGGTATTCCTCCTCACTATCTGCAGCTCGCAAACCTTTGTGCCATCTGCAAACTTAATAATCAGGCCATCTACATACTCCTCCAAACCACCATCTACATACTCCTCCAAACCAATTATATATATTACAAACAACAGGGGTCCCAGCACTGATCCCTGAAGAACATAACTGGTCACAGATATCCAGTCAGAAAAACATCCTTCCACTGCTACTCTCTGTCTTCTATGACTATCTTGCTAGTTCCCCACAGATCCCATGCAACTTTACCTTGTGTTATCAGCTGGCATGAAGGACCTTGTCAAAGGCTTGCTAAAGACCATACAGACAACATCTGTCCTCACCATTCTTTTTTGTCACTTTCCCAATTAAGGAGGAGAAAGTGAGGATTGTTGATGCTGATTCCAGATCAAGAGCTTATGGTTAAAATATCGACTGTCCTGCTCCTCGGATGCTGCCTGACCAGCTGTGCTTTTCCAGCACTACGTATTTTGATTCCCACTTTCTCAATAAACTCAATCAAGTTTGTGAGACACAGATTTCCTACACAAAGCCATGCTGCCTCTCACCAATAAGTCCATATTTTTCCAAATGTGAGTAAATCCAATCCCATAAACTATCTCCAATAATTTCCCACCGCTGATGTAAGGCTCACTGGCCTATGATTTCCTGGATAATCCATGTTCCCCTTCTTAAACAGAGGAACAACATTGGCCATTCTTCAGTCTGTTAGGACCTCTCCTGCCACTAAAGAGGATACAAAGATTTTGTACAAGGCCCCAGCACTTTCCTTGCCTGTCTCTCTCAGCATTCTGGGATAGATCCTGTCAAGTCCTGGGAATTTGTTTAATGCTTTTCTAAAACACCCAATAACTCCTTTTTAATATTGATATCTCCTAGAATACCAAAATACCCCTCCTGAGAATCATCATCCACCACTTCCTCCTCCTCCTTTTGAAAACATGATTCAACCTCACCGCCTTCATCCAGCTCCAGACATTAATTCCCTCATTTGTCCTTGATTGGGCCTACCCTCACCTAAGACGTGGTTACCTTCAGAATAAACCGCCATCAGTCATTTCTCTCTTCCATCTCTCTCTCTCTCTCTCTCTCTAATACAAGATAAGGTAGTCAAAAAAGGCTTATGGCATGCTTGCATTCATTGGAAAGGGCACTGAATATAAGGATACACTGGAGCTTGAGAGAACTTCAGTTAGACCACACATGGAATATTGCATACAGTTCTGGTCACCACAGCACCAGAAGGATGTGGATGCTTTGGAGACGGTACACAAACGTTTTACTAGGGTATTGCCTGGTATGGGGGATTTTGCCTTTGAAGAAAGGTTGATTAGATTGATTTGTTTTCACTCGAACACAGGAGGTTAAGGGGTGACCTAACAGAAGTTTATAAGATTTTGTGAATAGCATGGATAGTGTGGAAAGTATGAGTCTTTTTTCCCAGGGTGGAGGGATCAATTATGAGGGGACAAAGGTTCAAGGTGCGAAGTGGAGGATGTTTAAAAGAGATATGCGAGGCAAGTTTTTCACACAAGGACTGCAGATTGCCTGGAACATGATGCCAGGAGAGGTTGTGGAAGCAGACACAACAGTTGCACTTGAATACATAAATAGGAAGGAAATAAAGGGATCCAGATCCAGTAAGTGAAGACAGTTTTAGTATGGAACGGCACAATGTGTCAATGAAGGCTTGGAGGGCTGAAGGGCTTGTTCCTGTGCGGTATCTGTTCTTTGCTCTTTGTGCTTTGTTAGAGCAACTGTATGGTCTGTTATGTCTATGGTGACTTTACTGTTACATGAGAAAAGACTGCCCTCCTCTCTACCGTTCAACTACCAACATCTGCAGGACTCCGTCTACAAAGCAGAAAGTGAGCTTCCCTTTGAGCCATATCCTCAGTGATAATGATCAAGAAACAGTGTGAGAGCCAGTGTCTGAAATGGCATGTACTAGACTTTAAATATGGCAGTGTAGAAATAAGCCATTTGGCCCAACAAGTCGACACCAACTCTCCGTGAGGAGCATCCCATACAAACTCAACCCCCTACCTTATCTCTGTAGCCCTGCCTTTCTCATGCAAAATGCATCTAAGCTACACATCCCTGGATACAAAGGGCAATTTAGCATGGCCAATCCACTTAACCTACACATCTTTGTACTATGGGAGGAAACCGGAGTCGCCCAGGCTGGAATTGAACCCAGGTCCCTGGCACTGTGAGGTATCAGTGCTAGCCACTGAGCCACCGTGCCATGGCATAAATGCTGAAAGGTCCCAGCGGTGGCTCATACATCCACTTTTCTAGCTACACATTTCTTCTTTAGAAAAGTGCTTAAGTGTATGGTTACATGATTGATGAGTTGAAGAGCAGAAGGTTGCGTGAGAAATGTTGCTCCAAGCTACTTCAGATCTGGTACCATGATTCTCACTCAATAATATATTTTGACTGAAAGTGGGAAAATTCCAGCCAAAGAAATAGTTTCTCTCTAGCAATCCTATTTGACTGTTACAATCACCTTGACCGGGCAGCATGATGCCTCAGTAGTTAGCACTGCTGCCTCAAGTGCCAGGAATCCAGGTTTGATTCCAGCCTTGGCCAACTTTGTGTGGCGAGTTTACACATTTCTCCCCATGTCTGCATGGGTTTCCTCTGGGTGCTTTGGTTTCTTCCCACAGTCCAAAGATGTGCAGCTTCAGTGGACTGGCCATGCTAATTTGTGCCATTGTGTCCAGGGATATACAGGCTAAGTGGTTTACTACGGGAAATGCAGCATTGCAGGGACAAGGTAAGGGATTGGGAGCTGTTTGGAGGAACAGTGTGGACTAGATGGGCCAAATGGCCTGATTCCGCACTGTGACGCTTGATCATCACTTAATCCTCTAAACCCAAGGGAGTACAAGCCTAATCTCTGCAACCTGCCCTCATAATTTAACTCTTTGAGCCAAGGGTGCTGAATTGGTATTGCACCCATTCCAGGACTAGTATATTTTTCCTGAGGTAAAGTACCTAGAATACAGTACTCTGAATTAGATCTAACCAGATCTTTTCATCACCATTGTGTAAAATGTATTCCTACTGTTTTCCATTCCATTCCCACTGAAATTTGGTAATTTAAACTATTTCCATACTTGCTCTACTAAATTATTCTGTTCTTACGCTGTGCTTTCCTTTTCACTATTTACAAATATTGTGGTATAGTAAAATTCATGCGTAGTACAAATTGAAATGTGCCACCAAGCAGAAGTTCCAATATCCCCTGACCAAGGAACTTGTGCACTTGGGAAAACAGAACCTGTACCAATGATAACCAGCACCACCATTGTGACAGCCAGCCAAACTTCACCTTGCCACTTTAATAATCAAGTATGGTTTCCCAGGTCCATTCACCACTGAAAATACTCAAATGATTGAATGATACATGGTTACTAAAAGTATTCCCTCTCTTTTTGATTTATCAGTACTATCGGTTTCAAGTGCGTCCCAGATAATAAACATGTAACTGTTTGTCTCTCATGGATCCAAAATCAATGACCTCACACTTACCTACTTTAAATTCCATCTGCTCTTATTTTTGTTACACAATCTATAAAGAAAATCTGTTCTCCAGTTGACATTACTTAACATAATGCCCTCCCCCATTGCAGGTTTGATGGTAGGGTGCCTATTATCTTACAGTTTCTGCCTTGATTAAATTCATAGTGGGAATACCTATGATCGATGACCTTCTGCAATTCAAGAGCCTTATCCCACCATCTCTGGTATTTACCTGGTATGATGGGAGATTTGCCATTGCCCGAGGGCATTCAAATTGCCCCTGTTCAAAGACAGTCAGTGCCTGATTTAGGGACCTAGAACTAGTAAGATAATGTGTCCACTGAGGGCAAACCCTTTCTGTTGCTGTGAAATCCCACTCTCCATCCACTCACCTGTCCTTCTCCATTTGAGACCTTGAACAGGTAAAGTGCCAGCAGCTACCACCTCCACCTTCGTGCTTCCATGTAATAAAGAGCTTAGTAAGCAAAATTTCTTCCTCCAGACTCTTTGATCCTGAGAAAATCCCCCAACTGTATAGTTAACTGTATGATTGGCACTTACTTTGACAGCCTTTTCAAAACCAAGCATCTAATCCTGAAGAAGGGTTGGTACCCGAAACATTGACTTCTTCCCCTCCTGATGCAGCCTGGCTTGCTGCATTCTTCCAGCCTCCTGTGTGTCTACTCATGCCAATTCTCCATTATTTCCATTACATACCGCTCTATGCTATCTTGCTTAGTGTTCTCATTTTCGTTACGAAAACTTTCTAAATATATTATAAAGCACCAAAATAATCCAGATTAATTGAGTGTTCCTCTCATTGTTATTTGTAGAATTTTGCTATTTATAAAACAACAGCTGCTTTAAGCTAATCATTGTAATCTTTCAGGCAGTCTCAGAGATATACAATGTAAAGCAGTCTTTTAAACTTTTCCATATTTTCCCAGGTATCGTGCTCCTGAAGTGCTATTGCGATCCTCTGGTTATAGCTCTCCAATTGATATATGGGCTGTGGGCTGCATTATGGCTGAGCTGTACACTCTGAGACCACTCTTTCCAGGGACCAGTGAAGTGGATGAAATCTTTAAAATTTGTCAAGTGTTAGGCACACCAAAGAAAGTGAGTGACATTTATGAATATGAAAATACTACTAGCTCAATTTTCCAATTGCCAGTTTAAAATCTAAACTACAGACTTTAGATGTTGAACTTATCAGTATTATTAAATGTGCGCAAGTCAAGTGATCAAAGTCACATGATCAAATAAATAAAAATGGATAATGCAACAACCAAATTAGTGTAACTCTATTGATCGCACTTTACATCTGAATAACAAACTTGTGGGTTGAAGTCTCACTAGAGAAACTGAGGATAAAATAATCAAGACTGGCATTCTAATGGGAGTGTTATACTGTTGCAACTGCTGTCTTTCAGCAGAATTATTATACCAAGGCCCTATGTTCTCACTCAGTTGCTCATTAATGATCTCAGCGGAGTATTTCTAAGAACTGGTGAGCAATGCCTGGGCTCCTGGACAACATTTGTCCCTCAACTGCATCACAGAAATTGATTATGTGGTCATTAACATTTGGCATATTTGGGAACTTACTGAACACAAAATTAACTGCTACATTTCCAACAGTACAGCTACAATTTAAATTGAAAATTTCTTCATTGGCTGTAATACAGTTTGCGACATGAAAGAAAGATATGAAAGAAAAAATTGCATTTACAGAGCTCTGATCAGATCCAAGTTCTGCACTGCTACCACATATCGTGTCATATGTAGTGGTGAACAATCATTCAAATAAGAGAAAATGAGGATTCCCGATGCTGGAGATCAGAATCAAAACATTTGGCGCTGGAAAAGCACAGCTGATCAGGCAGCATCCAAGGGACAGGGGAGTCGACATTTCGAGCATAAGCTGTTCATAAGGAGCTTATGCTCGAAACTGCCTGACTGGCTGTGCTTTTCCAGTACTTATTGAATTGTTCAAGTACGCAAAGGATAAGGCTGTACATCCCAATGATAAGGGAACCCAGACATCTGTGCAAAAGGCAAGGCTGAAGTATTTGCAAAATTCTTCAACATGATGACATACTTTACCTGAAACTCCTTTGGTGTCAGACTTTGGCCAAATCACTTCATTCCACATGATGTAGCTAATGGCACTAGATACAGCAGAAGTTTCAAATATCCCAGCTGTCAAGCTGAAGGCTTGTGCGATAGAACTAGGCAAACCTCCAGCCAAGCTGTTCTAGGACATGTATAACTCTAGTATATTCTTTTGCAGTCTTCACTGAATCAGTTTTGGTTGCCTGGCTTGATAATATTCATAAATTGACAGATGTGCAGGGCCATGAGGTTAAACAGATTAAATGAAAGTACAATTCTGAAGTTGCTGAAATATTCCATAAATGCCTGGTTTTGACCCCCTAGATCTATTTTGAATTTATCATCTAGGAAAATGGTAGTGCTACATATATGATGGATGAATTTGTCTATACGATGGTCATTCTAGTCAATATTGTCATGAATAGATGCATTTGCTAAATGTTAATTGGTGAGGACAAGGAGAAGTGGATGCTGTCCTTCCTTCAGGTCCCTGACCAGCTGCATGAAGCCCAGACTAGCAGTTATTTTCTCAGCACTTGGTCAGCTTGGTTATCAATTGAACAACTGAGACTCTGTTGCTAAAACCAGCCCAAAGTAGATTTTGCCCTTGACACCCTTAATCTTTCTCCAAGTAGTGTTTAGATTGAAACGTATTCCACATAAGCCAAATGACTTCCTCCATTCTGAATATTTCAGGTGGCTCCCAAACACTGTTTCATGGTCTTGATTAATTCAACTTATGATAAAGACACAATGCTGTGTGGGTGATCCAATGGTATCATTACATGGTGGACTCTTGCTTCAGGAGATTGTTAAATTTCTGTGCCAATAAGAGTGTCTTGGGATAGATCCTTTGAAGCTATTTGCCATCTGTTAAGAGGAATGGTGTTCTTCTTTTGATTTTGGGGCTGCAGGTAAACTTAATGATTGATTGTCTTAATAATCTTAATAACCTTAATAATCTTCAGGCCTTGCTTATTGACAGCTTCCTGCAGCTTTGCAGCCTTGATTCTTCATCAACTGGATACTTAATTGGCATAATGGCAGAAGACAGAGTAATGGTGGAAGATTGCTTTTTGGACTGGAGGCTTGTGACCAGTGGTGTTCCCCAGGGATCGGTTCTGGGTCCTCTTTTGTCTGTCATATATATAAATGATTTGGATGAGAATATAGAAGCATGGTTAGTAAGTTTGCAGGTGAAACAAAAATTGTGGCATTGTAGATAATGAAGAAGATTTTCTAAGACTACAAAGGGATCTGATCAAATAGGTCAATGGGCTGAAAAATGGCAGATGGAGTTCAATCTGGATTAATGTGAGGTATTGCATTTTGGTACAACAAACAAAGGTAGGGCTAATACAATTAATGTTAGGGCCTTGGATAGTGTTGTAGAACAGAGGGACCTGGGGATGCAGGTACATAATTCTTTGAAATTTGCATCACAAATAGACAGCATGGTTAAAAAGACGTTTGGCACTGCTGTGCTCCTCCAGCACCACTAATTCAGTATTTGGCATGGTTGCCTTCTTTGCTCAGTCCTTTGAGGGTAAGGGTTGGGAAGTCTTGTTCAGGTTGCACAGAACACTGGTGAGGCCTCTTCTGGAATACAGTGTCCAGTTCTGGTTGCGCAGTTATAGGAAGGATGTTATCAAGCTGGAGAGAGTACAGAAGAGATTTACCAGAATGTTGCTGGGTATAGAAGTTTTGAGTTATAAAGATAGTCTGGGAGGGTGAGAGGTGATCTGACAGAAGTTTATAAAATAATGAGAGGTATAGATAGAGTTAATGGTAGTTGTCTTTTCTCATGACGGAAAATTTCAAGACTAGGAGATACATTTTTAAGGTGTGAGGAGAGAGATTTTAAAAAAGACATGAGGTAATTTTTTATATGCAGTGTGGTTTGCATGTGGAATGAATGTTCTGAGAAAGTGGTGGATGTGGGTATAATTACAACATTTAAAAGACATTTGGATAGATACATGAATAGGAAAGGTTTGGACGGATGTGAGCCAGGAGCAGGCAGATGGAACTAGTTTAATTTGGAATTATGTTTGGCATGGGCTGGTTGGACAGAAGGCGCTGTTTCCTGCTGTATAATTCTATGACTCGCTTGTTTGGCTAGCAATAGATGTTTTGCTGAATGGTATCTGGCTTTTCCTGACAGATATGGGGGAATCTGTGAGCATTGTGCAAATCATTGATTGTATTGGCTGTCTCTTGGTCATTCTTGTCAAACTACCCTCGTCACTTCCATTTGATGAATATCAGGACCTTTGATGCTATGTTATGGTTGATATCCATGAACTTCTTCCAAAATTCTCCAGTGCCTACATTATCTTTTTGGCATACTTACCTCCTCCCTCCTCACTATCCAAAGCCGCTAACATGTCTTCCAGGTGAAGCAACGATTTATCTGTATTTCATTCAATCTTGTCCACTGTATTCACTGTTCACAGCATGGTCTCCTATACATTGGGGAGGCAAAACATGGGCTGAACAATGCTTGAAGAATGCTTCCTGCAAAGTCAACCCAGAACTTCCATTTGCCTGACACTTCAACATACCTCCATGTTGCCATGTCAACATTTCTGTCTCAGGCCTGCTACAGTGTTCCAGTGAGCCTCTTTGCATGCCCAAAGATTAACATCTCATCTTCTGCTTAGGGACCCTCCAAGACACAACAATAAAGACGTCTCAAAATAAATCACCTCACACTTAACAGGATTAGATTTCTTTCAGTGTGGAAACAGGCCCTTCAGTGTGGGAACAAGTCCACATCGACCCTCCGAACAGCAACCCACCCAGACCCATTCCCCTACATTTACCCCATCACCTAACACTACGGGCAATTTAGCTTGGCCAATTCACCTAACCTGCACATTTTTGGACTGTGGGAGGAAACCGGAGCACCCGGAGGAAACCCACGCAGACACTGAGAGAATGTGCAAACTCCACACAGACAGTTGCCGAAGGTGGGAATTGAGGCGCTGTGAGGCAGCAGTGCTGATTAAGTTACATTTGCCACTGCTCTGCTCAATTTACCAGCTGATCAATGTCAAACGGTAGCCTGAGACCATCCTACTCACTATCAACAATGCCGCCAATTTTCATGTTGTTTGCAAACTCTTACTAATTATAACATCTAGATTCATATCCAAGTTGTTAATATACATAACAAACAGCAAGGGTCCAGTGTCAATCCCTGTGGTACATCTTGGCCAGAAGCTTTCAATCACAAAGACGACCCTCCACCATCACCTTCAGCTCTGATAAAGGGTCATATAGACTGAACCATTAGCTTGCTTTCTCTCCGTGGATATTGCCTGACCTGCTGTGATCTCCAGTATTTTTGTTTTCAGTACAGATTCCATAGATCGCTGAAGGTGTCAGCGCAGGGAGATGCGGCGGTGAAGATGACATACAGGATAATTGTGTTCATTACCTAATGCGTAGAATATAGGAACAGGGAAGTCTTATTTCAACTTTATAGAACATTGGTTAGGACGCAAATGGAATATTAAGTGCTGTAATGGTCACCACACTACTGGAAGGACATGATTGCACTAGAGAGAGTTCAGAAGAGATTCACCATGATAATACCTTGGATGGAAATTTTCAGCTATGAGGAGAAACTAGATATCTTGGATTTCTTTTTTTTTGGAGCAGTCTGGCCCAGCTGTAGACTGTTCAATTTATAATAGTCCCACTTCCCCCAGATGTCCCTCCAATGTCCCAAAAATCAGAACCCCTTCCTCCTGCACCACCTCTCAAGCCATGCATTCATCCTACCTATTCTTTCATTTCTACTCTGACTAGGACGTGGCACTGGTAGCAATCCTGAGATTACTACCTCTGAGGTCCTACTTTTTAATTTGGCTTTACACTCCCTAAATTGTATTTTTAGGACGTCATCCCATTTTTTACCTATATCATTGGTGCCTGTATGCACCATGACAGCTGACTGTTCACCCTCCCCCTTCAGAATGTTCTGCAGCCAATCTGAGACATCCCTGACCCATGCACCTGGGAGGCAGCATACCATTCAGAAGTCTTATTTTCGACTACAAAACCTCCTACCTACTCTCCTTATGATTAATCTCCTATGACTATAGCCCTTATACACTTTTTCCTGCCCTTCTGTACAACAGAGTCAGCTCCAGTGCCATAAACCTGGGTACTGCTGCCATCCCCAAAAATGGTATACCTGTTTTGGAGGGAGATGACTGCAGGGAACACCTGCACAGTCTTTCTGCTCTTTCTTTGCCTTTTGGTCACCCGTTTCCTTTCTCCCTCAGCAATCCTAATCTGAAAAAGAAAAAAGAACAAAGAAAATTTACAGCCCAGGAACAGGCCTTTAGGCCCTCCAAGCCTGAGCCAATCCAAATCCATTGTCTAAACCTGTTGCCTAATTCCTAAGTATCTATCCCTCTGCTCCCCACCTACTCATGCATCTGTCTTGACGCATCTTAAATGAATCTACCATGTCTGTCTCTACCATCTCTGCTGGCAACGCATTACCCTCTGTGTAAAGCACTTGCCATTGTATTCCCCCTTAAACTTTTCACCTCTCACCTTGAAAGCATAACCTCTCGTTATTGAATCCTTCAACCTGGGAAAAAGTATCTCTATCTACCCTGTCTATACCCTTCATGATTTTGTAAACCTCAATCTCATTTTTTCTAATAAAAACAAACCTAATCTACTCAACCTCTCTTCATAGCTAGCACCTTCCATATAAGGCAACATCCTCGTAAACCTTCTCTGCACCCTCTCCAAAGTGTCCACATCCTTTATGTAATGTGGCGACCAGAACTGTACACAGTATTCTAAATGTGGCCGAACCAATATTGTGTACAATTTTAACATGACCTGCCAGCTGTTATGCTCAATACACCGTCCGATGAAGCAAGCGTACCATATGCCTTCTTGACCATTCTATCGACCTGTGCAGCAACCTTCAGGGTACAATGGACCTGCACTCCCAGATCTCTCTACCCATCAACTTTTCCCAAGGCTCTTCCATTCATTGTATAATTCGCTCTAGAATTAGACTTTCCAAAATGCATCACCTCACATTTGTCTGGATTGAACTCCATCTGCCACTTTTCTGCCCAACTCTCCAGTCTATCTATATTCTCCTGTATTCTTCGACAGTCCCTTATGCTTTCTGCTACTCCACCAATCTTTGTGTCACCTGCAAACTTGCTGATCATACCAACAGTGCCCTCTTCTAGATCATTTATGTTTATCACAAACAATAGTGGCCCCAACACTGATCCCTGTGGAACACCACTGGTCACCTTTCTCCATTTCAAGAAACTCACTTCAACTACTACTCTCTGTCTCCTGTTGCTCAACCAGTTCTTTATCCACCTAGCTAGAACACCCTGCACACCATGTGACTTCAATTTCTGTATTAATTTACCACGGGGAAACTTACCAAACGCCTTACTAAAATCCATGTATATAACATCAACAGCCCTTTCTTCATCTATCAACTTGGTCACTTCCTCAAAGAATCTGCAGTGTGATCACTTTGGTAAATGTTCTATCCATGACCACCTCAGCATCGCGGATGCTCCAGAGTGAGTCCATCGCAGGTCCAGTGGCATCATGTGGTCTAATAAGAGCTGCAGCTGGAGACACTTCCTGCACGTGAAGGAGTCAGGGACATCAGCCGCATCCTTGAGCCCCCACATTGAGCAAGAGGAGCATAACACGGGTCTGAGATCTCCTGCCATTTTTACTCTTAAGCTTAACTTAGTCCAAATGTCATATCAAATACTGGATAAATGAGAAAAGAACAAAATAATTTTTTTTACCAATCACTTGATAAAAATGAAATAGAAAAGCCTTACCTTATCAACACACCAGAGTTTTATTTTGGTTCGAGAAGGAGGATGGGTGGGTTACACTACACGTGAAGTGACTTGGGTTCAGCCTCTGCCCAGGTATATCAGTTCACTCACCTTCCCAGAGTGCAATTCAACCACTCCCACTCAGCTTTGCTGCCGAAATGAAAGGGAATCTTACTTACCTACCTGGCAGTCCCCGGATCCTCACTCTCACCATTCCCGCTGCTGATGAAAATGAAGCAATGAAGGCACAACAAAGTTCTAAAGAAGTGGAGGTGTGATTTTGTTAGTTAATGTTGAGTAATAGAGAAGGATGACAAAAATTAAGTAATGAAGATATGAAAACGGTTTGGCTAGAGATGAGACAAAACTCAAAGTAAGAAGTCACCTGTGGGATGGTGTACAGGTGGCCCAATGTAACCACCTGGTAGGTTAGAGCATAAGGGAAGAAAGAATGACAGCTTGTCAGAAGTTTTTGTCACTAATCATGGGAGATAGTAATCTTCATATATCTCAAATCACGTTGGAGAGAGATTTTAATTTTTGATTTTGGAGTCCTGTGTTCAGCAACACCGAGTGTTTTTTTTTTATTTGGAGCTAATTACCAATACTGTATTGGAGAGTCATGATTTGGGTTGCTGGTGTTGGACTGGGGTGTACAAAGTTAAAAATCACACAACACTAGGTTATAGTCCAACAGGTTTATTTGGAAGCACTAGCTTTTGGAGTGCTGTTCTTTCATCAGGTGATCGTGGAGAATAAGATTGTAAGACACAGAATTTATAGCAAAAGTTTACAGTGTGATGTCACTGAAAATATATATTGAAAAAGACCTGGGTTTGTTAAGTCTCTCATCTTTTAGAATGATCATGTCGGTTTCAGTTCTTTCGTATATAAATCGCAAACCGTTTTTAAAAAGTTACTTGTAAAAGTTCTGACTGAGGAAACTGCTTTGTTCAGCTAACAATTCTCTTCGGCCATTTTGTGTCAGCTAAAAAAAACACAGATAATCATTTTATGTTACCTTCAGCCATGGGCAGCTCCAACATAGGCTAACTTCCATAGACTAAGTGGGCAAAGCTGGGCTACATGTGATTCATAGAATGTCTTCTGGATAGTGTTTTTGAACAGCATGTTCTGGAGCTGACCATCAAGCAGACCTGCTAAACATGGTATTCTGCTACATGATAAGATTAATGAATGACTTCAAAGTGCCAGGTAGCAGTGACCATAATTTTGAATCTTACATTAACTTTGCAAGAGGGAAGAGTGGATCCCCAGCTTTTCTTAAAACTTAAAATAAAGATAATTTTGAGGGCATGAAAGCAAAGCTGGCAAAAGTGAATCAAATGAGATTAAAGGAAAGAAAAGTGCAGCACGGTTGCTTAGTGATTACCACTGCTGCCTCACAATGCCAGGGCTATAGGTTCAATTTCATCCTAGGGTGACTGTCTGTGTGTAATTCTCCCAGTGTCTGCTTAGGTTTCCTCCGGGCGCTCCAGTTACTTCCTTCATTTCATTCCTGATGAAGGGCTCCTAGGATGCTGCTTGACCTGCTGTGCTTTTCCAGCACCACTCTAATCTAGACTCAGATCTAGACTTACCTTCCAGAGGGAACTAAGAGACTGGTCTGTGCTCTGTTTCATGGAGACTTGGCTCACTCTGGTCATATTTGCCTTACAAGCTGAGGAGCTCTCCATACATCACATGGATCTCACAGCATTCTTGCTTTAGGCAAAGGGTGGTGGAGTATGCTTCCTGGTGAACACCTCCTAGATGATCAGACATGGTAATCCTGGCAAGCCATTACTCCCTACAGTAAAATGTGCTCCTTACTACCTGTCACACAAGTTCACCTCTGCCATCCTAATAGCAGCCTATATACTCACCATCCAGATGTGAAAAATGCCCTGGATGAAATTTACAGTGCCACAAACACTCTGGTGCCAACATTTCCTGAGGCCTTATTGTGGCCAGTGACTTCAACCAAGCCAACCTCAAGAGACTGCTGCCAAAGTACCACCAACACATCTCCTGCCCCAGTAGAGGACCGGATATCCTGGACCACTGCTATCCAACCATCAAAAAGCCTACTGCTCCATCCTCATCAACACTTCTGAAAACCAGATCATAACACTGTTCCTCCTGGCAGCTTATATGCAGAAGCTGAAACGGGAGGATCCTTCACAGAAAGAAGTACAATACTGGTTTAAGGTAGCGGAAGAGTGTCTCCAGACTGCTTGGAATCAATAGACTGGACCATATTCAAGTACTGAGCAGAAAATCTGGATGATACTCCACCACTGTCACAGACTTCATTAGCAAATGTCTAAAGGACTGTATGCCAAATAAGTCAATCCAGGTGTTCCCCAACCAGAAACCCGTGATGAACTGGGAAATCCATTCATTGCTGAAGGCCAGGCATGCAGCCTTCAACTCAGTTGACCCAGACATAAACAAAACATCCAGACATGACCTCTGCAAAGCTATCAGAGATGAGAAGAGGCAGTATCAGACCAAGTTAGAGGCCCAAATCAACCTTACGGGTCCCCACTGCTTGTGGCAAGGCCTAAGCAACATAACAGGATACTAAATGAAGCAAAGCAAGGTAGCAGACAAAGATTACTTCCTCCCCCCCCACTCCACCAATGCGCTCAAAGCTTTCTATGCTCGGTTTGAGCAGAATGCCAGCAGCATGGTGTCATCTGTCCTGACAGCCTCGAATGCACCTATTCCCTCCGTCACTGCTGCAGATGTCAGGTTGGTTTTCCTGGGAGTCAACCCAAGAAAAACAGCAGACCAGATGGAGTCCCCTAGATCCTATGCAGACCAGCTGGCAGAGGTATTCACTGACATCGTCAACCTCTCTCTCCTGCAAGCCCAAGTCCCCATCAGCTTTAAGAAAACCACCATCATCAAGTATCTAAGAAAGCACATGCAATGTGCCTTAATGACTACTGCCCAATAGCTCTGACCTCCATAATCATGAAGTGCTTCGAGAGACCAGCCATGGCCTACATCAGCTCTAGTCTCCCAGCCTGCCTTGATCCCCTGCAATTTTCCTACCAACGTAACAAGTCCACAGCAGATGCCATTTCCCTAGCCCTGCAGTCATCCCTGGAACATCTGGACAGCAAGAACACATACATCAGACTCCCTCTCACTGACTACAGCTCTGCCTTCAACACCATTATCCCCTCCAAACTGATCTCAAAACTCTGAGACCTAAGTCTCTGCTCCGCCCTCTTCAACTAAATCCTCAGCTTTCTGATCCACAGTCCGCAATCAGTGAAGATAGCTAACTGCACCTCCTGCATAATAACAGCCAACACCGCAACTCCCCAAGGATGCATTCTCAGACCCCTACTGTACTTATTGCACATCTGCAACTGTGTTGCCAAATTCCGAACAAACGCCATCTACAAATTTGCTGACAACACCACCGTGGTAGGATGGATATCAAATAACTATTGATACAGAAAGGTTACAGAAAGGAGACAGAGGGCTTGGTGACATGGTGCAATGAGAACAATCTTTCTCTCAATATTAGTAAAACCAAAGAACTGATCATTGACTTCAGTACAAAGGAAGGAGAACACACCCCCATCTACATTAATTGAGCTGATATTGAGAGGGTTGAGACTGTCAAGTTTCTAGCAGAGACAATAACCAACAACCTGTTCTGGACCTCCCATGTAGATGTAATGATCAAGCTTCCTCTTCCTCAGGTGGCTCAAGAAATTTGGAATGTCCATAAGGACCCCCACCAACTTTTACAGATGTATCATGGAAAGAAGACTGTCTGGATGCATAACAGCACGGTACGGCAACCACTCTGCCCAGGACTGTAAAAAATGACAGAAGGTCGTGTGCATAGCTCAAACTATCACAGAAGGCAACCATAGACTCCATTTACGCATCATATTGCTACTGAAAGGCTGCCAACATCACCAAAGGCCCATCCCAGCCCAAAAAATGCTCTCCTACAACGTCTTCCATCGGGTAAAAGATACAGAGCTTGAACACGCATCAGCAGGTTTAAGGAACAGCTTCTTCCCTGCCTTTATTAGATGGATAAATAAACTCTCTAACTTCAATTAATGCTGATCTTGTCTTGTGCACATCCTGTGCTGTGTCACCTCTGTGCCTTACTCTGTTTAAGTTTTTTTCACCTATGATCTGTATATCCTTGCCCACTATGATCTGCCTGTACTGCTTGCAAACAAAGCAATGTGACTATAAATAAAATCAGTCAATCAATCAATAATCATGGGAGATTTTAATCTTTATATACATTAACTAGATAGGTCAGATGGAAAAAGGTAGCCTGATATGATGCAAAGAATGTCTCTGGAAAGTTTCTTAAAACAGCATGTTCTGGAGTTGACCAGCAAGCAGACTATACTAGACCTGAGATTCTGTAACACAATAGAATTAATTAATGATCTTATAGTGAAGGCAGTTACATGTATCAGTGACCATAATTTTGAATTTTACATTTAGTTTGAGAGAGACAAAAGTGAGTCCAAGACTTTTAAATTTAAAATGCCAGCAATTATGAGGGCATGAAAACATTGCTGCAAAAGTGAATTGTAAAATTTGGTTAAAGAATAGGGCAATAAAGATACAGTGACTGACATACATTAGGTTGTTTCAGAATTTACTGAATAGATATATTCCAATGAGTAAGGAAATTTCCTCAGTTGGGACACACTATCCAGAGCTAACTAGAAAGGTTAAAGTTAATATCAAACTTGAAGAGAAAACTCATGATTGTGCAACACAGATGGTAGGTTAGATGTTAGAAGAAGTCTAAAAAAAGTTTTTAAAAAGTGATTGTTGGCCTCATAGAAAGTCAGACTGGAGAATTAATAATTAAAAATAAGAAAATGGCAGATGAACTGACCTTTTGAATTGTTCTTCTATATAGAGGATGCAAGTAATACCTGAGAAACAGCAATAAATCAGAAAATGGAAGAGTGGAATGAACTCAGGAATATCACAATCATTGGGGAAGTAGTGTGTGTAACTTGTTGGGGATGTGGGCTGACAAGTGCCAGGGCTATAATGGACTTCATCTAAAATCTTAAAAGATGTGGCTAGTGAATTAGTTAATGCATTGGTTTTGAATTGCCCACACTCCCTTGATTTCGGGAAGGCCCTCTTAAATTGGAAGGTAGCAGACCTAATTACTTTATTCAAAAAGGGAAGGATCCAGAAAACAGGAAATTACACGTCAGCTAGCTTAACATAGAAAGCGTTGAACAGTACAGCAATGGGCCCTTCAGCCCATTATGTCTGCACAGAACATGGTGCCATTCTAAACTAATCCTATCTGCCTGCCCATGGTTGGTATCCCTGTATTCCCTGCCTGTTCATGTGTGTGTCTAAATGTCTCTCAAACTTTGCTATCGTATCTGCTTCTGCCAGATTCCCTGTAAGTGCATTTGAGGAACCTACCACCCTCTGTGTAAAACAACTTATCTCACACATCTTCTTTAAAATTTTCCCTCTCACCCTAAACCTATTCCCCATAGTATTTGACATTTTTACCCTAGGATAAAAGACTGAATATCCACCCCAGCCTTGCCTCTCATAATTTTATATACTTCTCTCAGGTCACCTTTCAGCCTCTGACACTCCAGTTAAAACAACCTAAGTTTGTTCAAACTCTCCTTGAAGGTAATACACTCCAGTTGAGGCAACTTCCTGGTAAATGTCTTTTGCACCCTTCCAGAGCCTTCACATCCTTCCTGTTGTGTGGTGACCAGAACCGCACACAATACTCCAAATGTGGCCAAACTGAAATTTTATATAGCTACAACATAACTTGTCAATTTTTCTACTCAGTGCCTCGAATGCTGATGGCAAGCATGTTGTGCACCTTTTTACCACCTGATCCACTTGGATGTTGCCACTATCAAGGAGTTATTGGTGGGCGGCACGGTGGCACAGTGGTTAGCACTGCTGCCTCACAGCGCCTGAGACCCGGGTTCAATTCCCGCCTCAGGCGACTGACTGTGTGGAGTTTGCACGTTCTCCCCGTGTCTGCGTGGGTTTCCTCCGGGTGCTCCGGTTTCCTCCCACAGTCCAAAGATGTGCAGGCCAGGTGAATTGGCCAGGCTAAATTGCCCATAGTGTTAGGTAAGGGGTAAATGTAAATGTAGATGTGGGTTACGCTTCGGCGGGGCGGTGTGGACTTGTTGGGCCGAAGGGCCTGTTTCCACACTGTAAGTAATCTAATCTAATCTAATCTAAACTCAAGATCCCTCTTTCTAAGGGTCCTGCCATTTACTGTATTCTTTCCTCTTGCAAACTGTATCACTTTGTCTGGATTAAACTCCATCTGCTATTCCTCAGCCCAACTATACCCCACTTTTTGAGTGTCAAAATGTAATTAGAGCTAAGTATCCTAGTGTATGAATTACAACAAAATTACTGTACAGGCACCACAAGTAATTAGGAAAAGTGATAGTATGTTATCAATTATCGCAGTGGGGATTAAATGTAAAAATTAGGAAAGATATGCTTCAGTTAAACAGAGCATCATGAGACCATATTTGGAGTACTGTGCTCAGTATCGGTCAGCTTAATTAAGGAAGAATATACATGGGACTTGCATTTAACTCATTTCAAAGAAGATTTACCAAAGTAATACCTAGAATTATTGGATTATCTTAAGAGGAAGGATAGGGTGGGCTGTGCTAGTATCAGCTGGAGTTCAAAGAGTAAGGATCAACTTGATTTAAACATATAAGGTTCTGAGGAATATGTTAAGTTAGATACATTAGATGGGGAGAGAGTGTCTCCTCTTACAGAACTAGAATCACTGTTTACAGTAAAGAGTCATCCATTTTGAAACAGAGGCAATTCTTTTTTCACTTCTCAGATGATAGAGAGTCTTTGAAACTCTCATCCTGAAGTGCTGTGGAAGCAGAGTGCCTGAGCATTTTTAAATAAATGTAGATAGATGGGGCTGTTTCCAAATGTGAGTAAATCCTCCCTCTAAGAATCTTCTCCACTAATGTCCTACCACCAACTTAGCTCTGAATGTCCTCCAGGGAATTGCGTCTGTCTCAGTATGAACTAACTGCTGAATTATTTAATTCAGAATTGGCTTTTTGTGCTTCAGTTTGAAATATCATATAAAACACTCCACCTGGATTATCTTCATCTCTCCGGAAAAGTTTCAGCTACCCTTTCATTTGTTCCTCCTGTCACATCAACCCTTACTGTAAGGGAAAAATACCAGGAACAATGATCCTGTAATTATTCTGTTTCTTGACCCTTCTTTGGGCACTGTAATTATGGGCAAAGTAATGACATTTAGTCTTTCTGTTAGATCTCATGTTTTCCAGTGAGAGTCCAAGTACGGTGGTAGATTCAGGTACAATTTTGTTTTGGTACAACTTCATTACAGCTTCATATTTTCATTGCAGCAAGGCACACAAAAGCTTCAGATTGTGTTATACAATTTTTGTAAACGTAGAGCACAACCACCAACCAAACCACCCCCCCCCCCGATTTCTGTTGGTCAGCGGCACCAGTTATCCCTCTGTAATCGGCTCTCAGGTACAGCATCTTACACAATTGAGCTTGCTAATCACTGAGATGGACAGGCCTGTGGTCCACCTCTGGTCCTTCATGATGTTTTCCAGACTTTCTTATCCTTGAGGCTTTTCACAATGGTTACTGTATTCAAATAACATTTGCCAGCTACACCATGTTAACTGCCAATTAATTGGATATTTGACTATTACTTCAGGAACCTTTAAATTTGTCATTACAGAAATATTATTGATTTTTGATTAGTTCCAATAAAGTTATGTGGTTACACCTAATGTTATAATTCTTTAACTAACAAGTTGTGTCTTAATGTGTTCATTCAATCCACATTCCAATATCTGCTAATCTCTGTATTCATTCCTCCCTGCGATGATAAGGGGGTTGGGGGACACTTTTGCTGTCTGAAACTGATTTGAATTTTTTCCTCTAATACTTTTGGTGATTTTTTTTTGTATGTAAGTGGATCTAAGCTGCTTCAGAGTCTGTATCTATGATTATGTGGAGGATCTTAACTAAAACCTACTCTTAATATTGTAACAGATTGATTAAATAATTCAAGAGTAATAACTAATTAGTGTGAAATGTTCTTATCTATGTAAGCAATTGCAGCTGTACGTTCTATCTCATCTAAGCAGTCTTGATTATACTGAGTTAATTAGTTCTACTTGCAGAGACTTATTAAGCAAGTATTTTCCCACACACTCTAATTACCTGTCAGCCATGTTCTTCTGGATTAGCCATGGGCAGCCATCAGCCATTTTGTGCTGCTCAGTCATGGGTAATCCTAACACGTGCCAAATCATTACACAGAAGTAAGTCTACTCTATCAATACATAATTACTACTCTGACAATTACTTCTGATAACAAATCACTTTCCAGTTGTACTTCATATATCAATTCCATTTATTAATACCTTAGATCCCATCGAACTATCTGGAAAGAAAACTAAGTTTTTCTCCAGTATGCGTTATTCTAGTGCCCCTGTATTTCTTAGTATGGATTTACCTACCTTATCTGAAGAAAAAGGAATTACCTTCCCTTTCGACAAAAATCCTGAATACTTTTCATCTACCTTACATATTTCTTTATTAATGACAGAATTCACATCCAGTCTTTTTGTTACAGTTAGAGTTACATCCCAGTCTTTAGCATCATCATTTGAGTTTACTCCTCCAATTTTATATATTCCTATAAGTTCCATGGGTTTATATCGCAACCTCCGATATTCTGAATGCATGTGGCCCGACTAATTACGATAGAAACATTTAATCTTTCAAATTTAACCTCAACCCTCAGCAATTTCTTAATCTGACGAGGAGTACTTGGGTATTCCCTACAATCCATTCTCTGTCCTGGCTACCTGCCTTCCTTTCGCTCTCCCACTTTTTGATTTGATCAATGATGGAAGAAAGTTTATGGATCAGTTCATAAACCTTTCCTCGGATGGCGATGTCTAACTTTAAATTGAGGGGTGATAGATGTAGGACAGATATCAGAGACAGTTTCTTTACTCATGGGATAGTAGGGGTGTGAACTACACTGCCTGCAACGGTAGTAGACTTGCCAACTTAAAGAACATTTAAATAGTCATTGGATAAGCATATGGACGAGAATGGAATAGTCTAGGTTGGATGAGCTTCAGATTGGTTTCACAGGTCAGCATAACATCAAGGGCCGAAGGGCTTGTACTTCACTGTAAAGTTCAAAGAATAATGTTCAAAATAATCAGCAGCCATTACAACTTATCTCTCCATTGCTACCCATTGGTTTTCTGCATGGGTTCTTGTTACAGAAGGTAAGGAAATTTTTAATTCTTTTAAAACAGCAATTTTTTTTGTGAGCATTATAAATATTCTCAGCCTTTAATGCTCTTATCAACCTATCAAAATTATTTTGTTTCACTCTCTCAAACTCAGCATAAGTTTATGCAGGCTGTTTCCGTAAGTTCCAAAGCCTCTTGCTGTATGCTTCTGGACCAACTCTTACATGCTTAGAATAGCCTTTCCCATCCCATCATAATTCCTAGATTATTCCTCCGACAGGAATGCATAAATTTCATGTTCATTACTAATTAAATTGCTTTGCATGGGCAGGGTCTAATCTGCTTTTGGTCAACTCATTTGAATTGCTATCTTCTCAATGACATGAGAAATGCTTCCACGTGCTTCTCTTCAAGTTTCGGCAAAGCCTGCACTAACTTAAACATCTCCTAAATGAACTGTGGATTGTGACTAGAATCTTCCTCTTCCAAGCTTTCCTGAACTTCTGATTTAGTTGGCTTAAGTTTATATAAATTTATAATTTAAATTCTGTTTCTTTTTTTCCTTCCGGTCTCTCTCTCTCTCTCTGCATTTTGGAATTCCCATGTTTAAGTTCTAGTTCCTTTGGCGTTCCAACTCCAATTACTTTATCTCCAATTGCTTTGTCTGCAACTCAAGCTTCATTGATGCATTTTTTGTGTAACCTAGATGGTTTAGACTTTCTATTTTCATTAAATCTAACTGTTCCATTAATAAATCTATAATGTCTGCCTTTTTTGCTTGCTTCGGAACTTTATTTCCTGTCTGCCAGTCAGTTGAACCCTGCAACTGAAACTTCTGATCTTCAAAAAAAATCTTCAACAATTTCCAGTGCCATATTAAGCCTGTATAAAAACTTGATGTCAGATATCCACTGTAAGTCAATTTTATACCTAAATTGCCGATGTTTCAAACTCTCTGACTTGAGGCCCCAGTTATGTTATGATATGGAGACAGATAGCCAAATCAGATCAGCATTCCCATCCCTGTAGGCACAACACAGCAAAGCTAAAATACTCAATTACCTGAAAATTGCCCAATGGTTTATAGCCAGATTTTTTGAATAACCGATACAAAGAGGGTTTATAGCTTAAACGAAACAACTAACAATTTATCAATAATACAATAGCTTCAAAAGAGCAAGTTAAACACCAAAGTAATATAATTAATGTCTCAGATTTAAATCTGATCTCCCTTAATTCTTTAATTCCAGGACTTGTACCCTTGGTGGTAAGGTCCTGGGGAGTTCTGCTTAACAAAGAGACTTAGGAGTGTAAGTTCATAGTTCCTTGAAAGTGGAGTCACAGGTAGATAGGACAGTGAAAAAGGTGTTTGGTTTGCTAGCCTTTATTGGTGAGTCCACTGATTATAGGAGTTGGGGACCATGTAGCGAGTGTACAGGACATTGGTTAGGCCATGTTAGAATACTACATGCAATTCTAGTCTCCCTCCTATAGGAAAGATGTTGTGAAACTTGAAAGGGTTCAGAAAAAATTAACAAACATGTTGCCAGGCTTGAAGGTTGAGAGAAATTCTGTTAGAATTTTCAGAATCAGATCTGGAGAGAGTAGGTAGAGAAAAACTGGTCCTTTAGTGTTAGGATCAAGAATAAGAAGCCACAGATTTAACATAATTCACCAAAGAAGCAATGCCACTGTTGAAGAAACATGTTCTTGCAGCAAAGGTTGAAAACATGGAATTACTACCCCTGAATGTAGTGGAGGTAGGTGCAATCAAAGCTTTAAGGCAGCAGTTGGATTATTATCTGAAAAGGAAGAATGTGTGGGGCAATAGTGAGAAGGCAGGTAAGAGGAGTAGTGGAGATAGGTGTAATCAACAATAGGGAGAGACCGCATAGGCTGGGGCTATTTTCCCTGGAACATCGGAGGCTGAAGGGTGACTTTATAGAAGTGTATAACATCATGAGGAGTGTGGATAAGGTAAATAGACAAGGTCTTTTTCCTGAAGTGGGGAGTCCAAAACTAGACGGCATACATTTAAGGTAAGAGGGAAAAAAATTTAAAAGGAACTTTGGGGCAATTTTTTCATGCAGTGGGTGGCGCATGTATGGAATGAGCTGCCAGAGGAAGTTATGGAGGCTGATGCAATTATAACATTTAAAATGCATCTGGATGGATATATGAGTTGGAAGGGTTTAGAGGGATTTAGGCCAAGTGCTGGCAAATGAGACTAGATTAATGTAGGATTTCTGATTGGCTTGGACATATAAGACAAAAGAGTGTATTTCCATGCTGTATATCCCTATGACTCTAAGCATGGAAACTATGTTAAATATTTATCAAACCTCAACAAGAGTATTGTATCCAGTTCTTTGTAGTACACTATATAAGGATGTGAAAGCATTAGAAAAAATACACAAAAGATTCACAAAAATGGATCTAAGCATGACAAATTTCAGTTACCTAGATTAGAGAACATTGGGAATTTTTTTTTGATGAAGAAAAGCTGAGAGGAATTCTCTTAGAATTATACAGTCAGGTCTGGAGAGAGTAGGTAGAGAAAATTTGGTCCTTTAATGTTAGGATCAAGAACAAGAAGCCACAGATTTAAGTTAATTCACAAAAGAAGCAATGCCACTGTTGAAGAAACATGTTCTTCCAGCAAAGGTTGAAAACATGGAATTACTACCCCTGAATGTAGTGGAGGTAGGTGCAATCAAAGCTTTAAGGCAGCAGTTGGATTATTATCTGAAAAGGAAGAATGTGTGGGGCAATAGTGAGAAGGCAGGTAAGAGGCACTAGGTGAAAAGCCCCTTCAGAGAGCGTCATAAATACTAGCCTAATTGGCTTCTTTCTGTGCTGTGTGAAATCTGTAAATTGTTTAATTCAATTGTCAAAACATTTGCTAGGAAGAAGCCAGCAGCTAGAGCACAGAGTTTTCATTGAAACTGAAACAATAGTCTTCATCAAATTTAAACAGAGTAAATGAAAGTAATGTATTTACTCCTTTGTGAAAACTGAACTACATTCAAACAATAGAAAAAGCAACCTCCTATCATTGACAAATGGCAATACAGCATTGCCTAGTTTAAAACAATCATTGTGTTGAAATATTGAAATTACAATCAGTGTGGATTGTCTAATGATATGCCACAACTAATGGAATATAACTTAGACATAGTCACATTTATTGTCACAGTGACAATTTTGCATTATAATAGATTTACTTTATAACTATTACCTTTTGCTTTTTATCCTACAGAATGATTGGCCAGAAGGTTATCGGCTTTCACTTGCTATGAATTTCCGATTTCC
This sequence comes from Chiloscyllium punctatum, assembly GCF_047496795.1. Classification (NCBI taxonomy): domain Eukaryota; kingdom Metazoa; phylum Chordata; class Chondrichthyes; order Orectolobiformes; family Hemiscylliidae; genus Chiloscyllium; species Chiloscyllium punctatum. The sequence goes on from NC_092779.1 coordinate 40,639,844, forward strand.
ACAGTGTGTACCCACACATCTGAAGACATTGATTCCCAATGCTAGTGATGAAGCAATACAACTAATGAAAGACATGCTTCACTGGGATCCGAAAAAAAGGCCAAATGCCAGTCAAGTAAGTCAACAGACGATGGAATATTTTATGATTCTGCATACCTAAACACAACTTGGAGAATTAGAGCTGCACGTTTCTTAGGCATCCCACCAGAATCACACTGTTTGATATTTATCATTATGTTATTGAACCAATATACAAAGCTGTAATAAGGAAAATATTAAGATCAGTTAACATCTAAATTACATTCTTGAACGACTCTAATTGCAGAACTTGTACAAATCAATATCAAAACACCACTGGCTGTAAAAACATCCAATATTTGAAAGCTTTATGACATTTTCCCTTTGTCAAGTATTCTATAAATAAGTAGCAGACTGAAAGCATTATCATTCCAATTTCTGCTTTCTCACATGATACAGTGAATCATTAAGAATACAGTTAACAAGTAGTTCAAATGTTGCACCTCGAATTATTAGATTAGCAGTCATATGTAAGGTTGATTGGTTGTATATTTCAGAAATGGTTCATCATAGTACAGTCATGTGGATTACAATTAAAAGACAGTAAGAAAAGGCACTGATATAAGAGCAATTAGTATGCTGATAATTGATAATCAGTTCATATGTATTTGCTCAACGTTTGCAGGGAGGTGATCCCTGTATATCCTTTTTTAAGGCTGGTGCAGGGCAGCCAATTCGAAGTTTTAAGAAGTGTTCCAAAAATTCCTTCTTTACCCCCAAATGCATAGAGTGTGGTGCTGGAAAAGCACAGCAAGTCAGGCAGCATCCGAAGAGCAGGAGAATAAATGTTTCAGGTAAAAGCCCATCATCAGGAATGAGGCCCATGCCTGGCCCAGCGGGGCCTCATTCCTGATGAAGATCTTTTGCCAAAAACGTCAATTCTCCTCCTCCTCGGATGCTGCCTGACTAGCTGTGCTTTTCCAGCATCACACTTTTGAATCAAAATACCTGCCACCAACCCATACCATCTCAGAATAAGATCCAACCCTTGTTCTGGAACTCTCTCCTTTTAGCAACAAAACTGCATTTTTGTTATTATTGTTATTCCCTGACTTAGAAAACTGATCCAATTATTTATCACATTTTAAGTAAAAACAAGTTCTTCTTAATTAGTTGAGACATAGAGTTTAAGAGCACAAATGTTGTGTTTGAACTATATAAAACATTGGTTATGCCAGAGCTAGAGTATTATGTGCAGTTTTGGAATCCAAATTATAGGAGTCATGTGACAGTGCAGAGGAGAGTCACCATGATGTTGCATGGGCCAGGGTGTTTCAGTTAAGAAGAGAGATTATACAGATGGGGGCTGTTTTCCTTAGAGCAGATAAGATTCAGAGGGGTTATGATTGAGATGTATAAAATAGGTAGACAGGAAAAAATGTTTTGCTTTGTTGGAGAGTTCAATGACCAGTTGCGTAGCTTGAGGGCAGAAGGTTTAAGACAAGATGTGGGGAAAAACTTTTTCATCCAGAGGTTGTATAATCTGGAACTCACTGCCTCTAAGGGTGGTAGATATTGAAATACTCACAACCTTTAAGAAGTGTTTGGATGTGCACTTACAAATACAAGGCAGGCAAGACTATGGATTAAGTGCTGGAAAATGGAATTAGAATAGTTAGATGATTGTTTGCGACCAGTGGAGTTGTGATGGGCCAAAGGGCCTTTATCTGTGTAGTCGATTTTTATGACTAACGTTTTATTTAAGTTTACTTCCTACTAATTCATGTTTCAGTTGTGTTGTGCTCTTTTCCTGACTTAGACAGAAGTAATATTCATGATATAATGCTTATTTTAGTAATATAGAGTGTAGCAGCAGGTCAGGCAGTATCTGAAGAGCAGGAGAATCAATGTTTCGGGCATAAACCCTTCATGAGGCTTATGCCCGAAACTTTGATTCTCCTACTCCTTGAATGCTGCCTTACCTGGTGTGCACTACACTTTCGACTCTGATCTCTAGCATCTGCAGTCCTCACTTTCTCCTTAATTTAGTAATAACCAATTTTACAAATGGTAAAACATAACTTATAATTTGATTACTTTAATGCAGTCATTATTCATTCATTTAAAGATAGCAAATACTCACTAGCAGGTTTACTCCACAGAATGATGTTCTATAATCTCTGTGATGGCAGTCTTAGTCAATTAATGCAAGAGAACATAACTAATCCTTCTCTTGCAGTCATTCAAATGATAACTATGTTGTCACATTGGAGCATTATCAATTTCAAGTTAGATCGGGGCCAAAAGGCCTTCACCAACTTTATTTTTGTGATCTTTAGTTTGTTCTGTTACTAATGATTTTAAAATTAATTCTTAACCTTAACTTTGTACTTTTTTAGGCACTACGATATCCATATTTCCAAGTCGGCCAATCTTTAGGTAATACAGTACAATATGTGCAACGGCCAAAGTTACAGAACAAAATGGCTCAGCCAACAGAACTCAAGCAAGTAACTTTGCCAAAGTATGAATCTCTGCCTCAGTCTCCACAGTCTGTACTTTCTTCTCAACCTCAGCTAAACAGAACTCATCAACCATTTCAACAGGTGCAAATGCCGTTGCAGACCGTTAACCGAGAACCTCAAAAAGAGGTGTTCAAATTCAAGCAAACCATTCTTCCCTCCATCATTAACAACACCTATCAGGTAATTTGAGAGCTCTTTATTATCATGACTATTGTGGAAGATCAGATATGTTAATGAAAAATGCATTAATCTTTTTACTGAAACTAACCCAGAATGAATTGGGATTAGTTGAACTACCAGTAATAGAGAGCTGTTTCTATAGTGACTTTTGGTCTAGAGTTGTGGGCATAAGTCACTATTGTTCAATCATGGCTGTGGAAAGAAGGCTGAGCAGCAGACAAGATATCTATTTATTTTTGAGTATTTCGTGTTTGCCACTGCAAGCAATGTGATGTAAACACTGTTTCCTCAAAGCTATGGTATCATGCAACCTAAAAGACCCTTTCATATGCTGCACACAAGCCGTCCCTTTTATGTGTATGCAAGAAAGTTAAAGAATCCCTGCAGTTAAACTAATCACCACAAAATTCAAAATATGTTAAGAGGTATATTGCCCTTCAGGCATTTTTTCATAAGTTCTATTGTTCAGTCCTATTCCCACTGTTTCAGTATCATGTATTGGAAAAGACAACAGTTCATTTTGTAATGTTTTTTTAATAATTCATTAGTATCTAACAACAAGGTCAGGGCGGCACGGTGGCACAGTGGTTAGCACTGCTGCCTCACAGCGCCAAAGACCTGGGTCAATTCCTGCCTCAGGCGACTGACTGTGTGGAGTTTGCACATTCTCCCCATGTCTGCGTGGGTTTCCTCCGGGTGCTCCGGTTTCCTCCCACAGTCCAAAGATGTGCAGGTCAGGTGAATTGGCCATGCTAAATTGCCCGTAGTGTTAGGTAAGGGGTAGATGTAGGGGTATGGGTTGGTTGCGCTTCGGCGGGGTGGTGTGGACTTGTTGGGCCGAAGGGCCTGTTTCCACACTGTAAGTAATCTAATCTAAAGGAAAGTGTGCATCCCTTCACTCATGTCACCTGTACTATTTTCTGAGTTGAATTTAGTACCTGTGTAATCTTGTTGTGTCACTTTTTATGAGACAGTTTGCATGTCTTATTACAAAGAGTATTACAAACAGAGTGAGGACTTTAAAAATGCAGGTTTTTTTTGTCTTTAGGATTTTAAAATGTATATTTTGGTGGCTGTAGGAATTGGGTGTGGAGGGGGAAGGAAATATGAAGCAATTCAAACAGTAACAGTAAAAATGTAGGTAAGTAAGTAAACAACCTGTAATTATCTAGCTCTACATTGATAACATCAAATTTCATGGAGTAGAGAACATCTCTATAAAAGGAATCCACATTGCTTTAAAGAAAAATCTGATATATGTAAATAATAAGTAGATATTAAGGGGTTTGTAAACTAAATCATGTACTTCTGAAACATAAAACCTAGCCCTTTAAATAAATTTATGGGACCAACAATTTCTTTCACAAGTGAAAATTTCAGGAAACATTTTATGATATGGATAAGGATGTATGTGGAAAGTCATGCTGTTCAAGGTTTCAGAGTTCCATGTTTTATCTAATTAACCATCTCTTCCAGTGGCCTCTATTGTTGACCAGACCAAACCCCCTTAAAATATATCAAGCAGGCAGCCTAGACCCTAACTTCTGTCGTATTTAGAGGCAAGTGAAAGCGCTGCATTCCAGATTCAATTGGTCAAATGACTAGGCTTTAGGCAAAACATAAATCATATAAATCCCTACACTATGGAAATAGGACCTTCAGCCCAACAAGTCCACACCAACCTTCCAAAGAGTAACTCACCCAGACCCATTGCCCTATTAATCTATATTTCCCGTGACCTAATCTACACATCCCTGAACACTATGATCAGTTTCCCATGGCCAAACTCCACAGTTAAAATACAGACAATAATAGAAGAATTGGTATTATTATAATTCTATAGAAATACTTAATAAAGTAACATTTAAGTACTACTCATCAACAGTTCCAATATAGCAGCATCCTGTAAACTGACCCTTAGCAAAGACAAATTCAGCAAAATAGATTTCCTTCACTTATGATCTCCTCCAGATCAGGAAAAAGGAAAACCAAAAGAACAAATCCAACAGCAGAGAGAGGATGAGAGAGAACTCAAGATTTTTGCGGCAGTAGACAGAGAGAGAACTATATCTAGGAGCTTCAATGCCAAAACACCCAACTCCAACAACTAAAGCAAAAACTAAAAGCTTGAGTCTGTATCAGCTTGACTGCACCCACTCACATTTCCTTTGTTTCATTTTTAAAAAGCCTCAAAACTATTTTGTCTGCTTTCCATGGAGCAGATACCTTAGCTAAATTGTTGGAATACTCTTCCAGCATTCAGTACTAGATTTCCACCAATTGGATATTTGCAAGAGTGACATTATTGTTGTTCAGCCCCACTCCAAACTCCATGGCCAAGGTACCAATCCTATCGTCTAAGATTCGTATTTTAAATGCTATAATTGTACCAGCCTGCAACATTTTGTCTGGCAGCTCATTCCATATATACACCACCCACTGCGTGAAAATGTTGCCTCTTAGGTTCCTTTTATATCTTTCTCTTCTCACCCTAAACCTGTGCCCTCTAGTTCTGAATTCCCCCATCCCAGGGAAAAAGTTTCACTATTTATCCTATCCATCCCCCTCATGATTTTATAAACTTTTATGAGGTCACCTCAGTCTCTGATGCTCCAGGGAAAACAGTCCCAGCCTATTCAGCCACCCCCTATAACTCAAATCTTCCAATCTTGGCAATATCCTTGTAAATCTTTTCTGACCCTTTCTGAACCCTTTCAAATTTCACAACATTCTTCCGATAGGAAGGAGCCTAGAATTGCGCATAATATTCCAAAAGTGGCCTAACCAATTTCCTGTACAGCCGCAACATGACTTCCCAACTCCTATACTGAATGTCCTGACCAATAAAGGAAACAATATCAAATGCCTTCTTCACTATCCAATCTACCTGCGACTCTACTTTCAAGGAACTTGAATCTGCACTCCAACTCTCTATGTTCAGCAACAGTCCCCAGGACCTTACCATTAAGCGTATAAATTCTGCTCTGATTTGCCTTTCCAAAATGCACCACTCTGTTTTTATCTAAATTAAACTTCATTTGCCATTTCTCAGTCCTTTTACCCATCTTATCAAGATCCCGTTGTACTCTAATGTACCCTTCTTCGTTGTTCACGACACCTCCAATTTTGGTGTCATCTGCAAACTTACTACCTATACCTCCTATCTTCACATCTAATATAAATGATGAAAAGTAGTGACTAAATTCATACAGCGCAGAAGAGGCCCTTCAACTCATCAGGTCTGCACCGACCTATCTACACTAATCTCCATTCCGACACCTGGCCCATAGTTTTAACTTTTGCTTTCCAAAAGTTGTGAGGTTTCCCATTTCTGCCAGCATTTGAGGCAGTGCATTCTAGTTTCTCACCACCCTCTAGGAGAAAATACTTTTTTCCTCAAATTCCCTCTGAACCTCCTACCTTCCACCTTAAAACTAATCTTCCTAATTAATGACCCTTCAACTAAAGAGGGTGGATGTTTACTATTCACCCTATCCATGCGCCGCATAATCTTATACACCTTTATCAGGTCCCCCCTTAACCTTCTCTGTTTGAAGGAAAACAACCTGAATGACATGGTGACTCAGTGGTTAGCACTGCTGCCTCACAACACCAGGGACCAAGGTTTGATTCCCGCCTCGAGCGTCTATCTGGGTGGAGTTTGCACATTCTCCCCGTGTCTGCATGGGCTTACCCTGGGTGCTCCGGTTTCCTCCCACTGTCCAAACATGTGCAAGTTAGGTGAATTAGAGTCATAGAGATGTACAGCATGGAAACAGACCCTTCGGTGCATGCCAACTAGATATCCCAACCCAATCTAGTCCCACTTGCCAGCACCCGGCCCATATCCCTCCAAATCCTTCCTATTCATATACCACCCAAATGCCTTTTAAATGTTACCAGCCTCCACCACTTCCTCTGGCAGCTCATTCCATACACGTACCACCCTCTGTGTGAAAAAGTTGCCCCTTAGGTCTCTTTTATATTTTTCCCCTCTCACCCTAAACCTATGCCCTCTAGTTCTGGACTCCCTGACCCCAGGGAAAAGACTTTGTCTATTTACCCTATCCATGCCCCTCTTAATTTTGTAAACCTCTGTACGGTCACCCCTCAGCCTCCTTGGCCACACTAAATTGCACATCATGTTAGGTACATTAGATTAGATTAGATTAGTCAGAGGGAATTGGGCCTGGGTGGGTTACTTTTCGAAGGGTCAGTGTGGGCTTATTGGACTGAAGGGCCTGTTTCCACACTGTAGAGAATCTAATCCAAAAAGTTCATCCAGCCTCTCTAATAGCAACAGCCTGATGAATCCCCTCTGCGCCTCTTCCAATGCAATCACATTCTTTCTAAGGTACAGAGACCAGATTGACACACAGTACTCCAGCTGTGGTCTAACTCCCTCCTCTTATAATCAGTTCTTCTGCCATTTCTTAGTTTCCCTCATTTTCCAGCAATCCAATGTCCACTCTTGCGTCTCTCTTAGCTATCATGTATGTAAAAAGTAACTGTTGCAATCTTTTATTTTACTAGTTAGTTCACTCTTACTTCATGTTTTAGTTATCCTTTACTAGTTTTAAAAAGCTTCCCAATCTTCTGACTTCTCACTAATCTTCACTACATTGTGTAAGTCATTCTGCTATAATGCATATTTTGTTAATGCAAATTCACTGTACCGCGATTGACGAATTTGGGACACTGTTTCTAAAGCATGAACTTTTAAAGTCTGTTTTTGGTTATAACATGAATCCGACTCCATTGGTTTAAATGGTGCTGTAATTACGCAATTTTCTTTTAACATGGGGTTGCACGAGAACGGAACTGTCTCATTATAGCAGAACTAACATATGCTTTTTCTTTTGCTTTTATGCTGCCCCATGTCAACCATGATTGTCTTGACCTCTCCTTTCCTTCAAATCCTTCTTCTATCTTGGCATAAAGTTCTGTTACACCCAAATTACACCCAGTAACCACTGCTATTGCTGTTCTACTATCTTACTATCTACTATCTTATAGCGCTGTTTGAAATTGGCAAGTATGATGCGGTGGGCATCACAGAGGCATGGCTACAAAGGGTTTAGGACTGGGAACTAAATATTCAATGATATACATCCTTTGAAAAGGTATGCATGTGAGCAGGGAGTGTGGTTGCCTTCTGAGTAAGAATTGGCATTAAATTGATAGCAAGCAATGACGTAAAATGATGATAAGGAATCAATGTGGGTAGAGTTGAGAAAATGCGAAGGTAAAAAAACGATAATGGGAGTTATTTTCGGGCTTCCAGACAATAGTCAAGATGTAGGGTACAAGATATAGAAAAGGCGTGTAAGAAAGGCAAGGTTACAGTGATCATGGGGGATTTCAACATGAAGATGGACTGAGAAAATCAGGTTGGTAGTGGATTCAAGAAATTTGTGGAATGTCTATGAGGTAGCTTTTTGGAGCAGCTTGTGGTGGAGCCAATGAGTGAACAGGCAGTTCTGGATTTAGTGACGTATAATGAGGCAGATTTGATAAGGGAGCCTAAGGTGAAGGAACCCATCGGACGCAGTGACCATAATATAGAATTTATTCTGAAAAAATCAGATTTAATGGTATTACAGTTGAATAAAGGCAACTATAGAGGCATGAGGGAGGAACTGGCAAGAATTAATTGAGAGCAGAGCCTAGCAAGAAAGACAGTGGAACAAGAATGGCAGGAGTAGTTCACGAGATGCAGCAAAAATTCATCCCCAGGAAAAAGAAGCATACGAAAGGGAAGATGAGGCAACCATGTCTGACAAGGAAAATCAGGGACAGCATAAAAACAAAAGAGAAAATATGTAGTGCAACAAAGGGCAGTGGGAAACCAGGGGATTAGGAAGCCTACAAAAACCAACAGAGGATAACTAAAATAAATAAAGGAGGGAGAAGATTAAATATGAGGGTACGCGAGCTAGTAATATAAAAGAAGATTGCAAGTTACCTTAAATATTTAAAGGGTAAAAGAGAGGCAAAAGTGGATATTGGGCAACTGGAAAATGACACTGGTGAAGTAATAATGGGGAACAAAGAAATGGTGGAGGAACTGAACAAGTATTTCATGTCAGCCTTCACGGTGGAAGGTTTGAGTAACATCACAAACACTCGAGAGAGTGTGAGGCAGAGTTGAATATGTTGGCCATCACCAAGGAGAAGATTCTAGAAAAACTGAAAGGTCTAAAGGCGGATAAAACACCTAGATCAGATGGACTGATATTTCAGAGTTCTGAAGCAGATAGCTGATGAGATAGTGGAGGGGTTAATGGTGATCTTTGAGGAATCACTGTAGTCAGGGAGGGTCCCAGAGAACTGGAAAATTGCTAATGTAGCCGTCCCCATTTAAGAAGGGAGTGAGGCAAAAAACTGGAAATTACAGGCCAATTAGCCTGACCTCGGTTGTTGGTACAATTTTGGAATCTATTGTGAAGGAAGAGATTTCTGAATAATTGGAAATGAGTGGTAAAATAATGCAAAGTCTGCATGGTTTCATCAAGGAAAGGTCATGCCCGACAAATCTGTTAGAATTCTTTACGGAGATAACAAGCAGATTAGACAAAGAAGAGCCAATGGATGTTCTGCACCTGGACTTCCAGAAGGCCTTTGACAAAGTGCTGGACAGAAGGCTACAGAGTAAGATAAGAGCCCATAGTTTTATCAGAGGCAAGGTACTAGCATGGATTGAAGTTTGGCTGTTTGACAGAAAGCAGAGAGTGGGGATAAAAGAGTCCTTCTATTTTCTAAATGGGGAGAAAATTCAGAAATCTGAAGTACAAAGAGACTTGGGAGTCTGAAACTAGAATTCCCTTAAGGTTGATTTACAGGTTGAGTTGGTACGTTTTTATTTATTTCGAGGGAACTAGAATATAAAAACAGGGATGTATTTCTGAGGCTTTGTAAGGCTCTGGTCAGACCACATTTAGAATATTGTGAGCAAGTTTGGGCCCCACACCTCAGGAAGGATGTACTAGCCATGGATCAGGTCCAGAGGTGATTCACGAGAATGGTCCCAGGAATGAAAGGCTTAACATATGAGGAATGTTTGAGGACTCTGGCTGTCTACCCGATGGAGTTTAGAAGGATGAGGGAGGCATCTAATTGAAACTTGCAGAGTACTAAAAGGTCTCGACAGAGTGGACGTGGGGAAGAGACTAGGACCCAAGGGCACATCCTTAGAGTAAAGGAAGACCCTTTAGAATGGAGATGAGGAGAAACTTGTGCAGCAAGAGAGTGGTGAATCTATGGAATTCATTGCCACAGAAAGCTGTGAAAACCAGATAATTGAGCTTTTTTAAGATAGAGGTAGATACGTTCTTGATTGTTGAGGGCATCAAAGGTGGCAGGGAGAAGTCGGGAAAATGGAGTTGATAAATTTATCAGCTATGATTGAATGGCGGAGCAAACTTTATGGGCCGAATGGCCTCATTTCAGCCCCTATGGTCTTATGGCTAGGCTTCCCTTAAAATCAACTATGGTCAATTCCTCCTTTATGTCTTTGTGTTAGCTTCACTGAATTGTAATACCATTCCATCTGATTCCAGCTTCCCCCTCTCAAACTGCAGGGTGAGTTCTATCATATTGTTGTCAATGCCCCCTTGGGGCACTTCACCTTAACCTCGCTTATCAAGTCTGCCTCATTACATGTCGTCCAAGCCAGAATTGCCTGTTCATGAGTGGGCTCCACCATGAGCTGCTCCAAAAAACCCTCTTCTAGACATTCCACAAATTCATTTTTGGGGTTTCGCCACCAACCTGGTTTTCCCAGTCCACTTAATTATTGAAGTGCTCTATGATTATTGTAATAGTGCCTTACTAACATGTCTTTTCTCTTTCTGATTTATTTTCTTCCCTGCATCCGAACCATTGATAGGAAATCTTAATACAGCTCCCATCAGTGTCTTTTCTTCCTTTGCGGTTCCTCAACTGTACCCACACAGATTCGGTGCCTTCCAATTCTATATCACCTCTTGCTTTCAGTTTAATTTAATTTCTTACTAACAAGCCAGCCTTCCAACTCTGACCATCTGCCTGTCCTTTTGATAGGAAGTGTATCCATAACACCATAGACATAGGAGCAGAAACTAGGCCATACTCCCACTTTCTCCCCATAATTCTTGATCCCCTTGATATCCAAGAATCAATCTATCTCAGTCTTAAATACAGTTAATGCCCTGATCTTACAGCCTTCTGTGGCAATGAATTCCATAGATTCACCACTCTCTAGCTAAAGAAGTTTCTTCTTATGTCCTTTCTAAAAGGTCTTCCCTTTACTTTAAGGCTATGCCCTCAGGGCCAATGAAAACATCTTCTCAACATCCACTCTATCCAGGCCATTCAATATTCTATTTCAATTGAATTTCTCCTCATCCTTCTACACTCCTTCAAGTATAAGCCCAGATTCTGCAAACGTTCCTCATATGTTAAGCTCTTCTGTCCTGGGACCATTCCCGTGAACCTCCTTTGAACTCGCTCTATGGCCAGTAAATCCTGCCTGAGATCTGGGACCCAAAACTGCACACAATACTCCAAATGTGGTCTGACTAAAGCCTTATAGAGCCTCAGAAATACACCCCTGCCTCTCAAGGCCTTTCAAAATAAATGCCATCATTGCATTTGCCTTTCTAACTACTCATTCAACCTGCAAATTTACCTTGACAGAACCCTGGACTAGAACTCCCAAGTCTCTTTGCACTTCAGACTAATGAATTTTCTCCCCATTTAGAAAACAGACCGTGCCTCTATTCTTCCTCTCAAAGTGCATGACCACACACTTTCCCATGTTGTACTCCATCTGCCACTTGTTTGCCCACTCTTCCAAGCTGTCCACATCTTTCTGCAGCCTCCTCAATGCTATCTGTCCCTCTACCTATCTTTGTATCATCTGCAAACTTAGCCAAAATTCCCTCAGTTTCTTTATCTAGATCATTAATGTAAAAAATGAAAAGTTGTGGTCCCACAACTGAGCATTGCACAACACCACTTGTCACTGGCTGCCATCTTGAGAAGGACCCTTTTATTCCACTCTCTGCTTTCTACCAGACAGCCAAGCTTCCATTCATGCCTCTGACACTATAGGCCCTTACCTCTGACACTATAGGCCCTTGTTTTCTCAGTAGCCTCCTGTGCAGCACCTTGTCAAAGGCATTCTTGAAGCCCAGGTAGACAACATCCATTGGCTCTCGTTGGTCTAACCTGCTCATTACATCCTGAATGAATTCTAGCAGATTTGTCAGGCATGACCTTCACTGGATGAAAACATGCTGACTTTGTCCTATTTTACCATACACTTCCAGTATTCAGAAATCTCTTCCTTCACAATGGATTCCAGGATCTTACGCACGACCGAGGTTAGTCTAATCGGTCTATAATTTTCCGTCTTTTGCCTTACTCCCTTCTTAAACAGGGGTGTCATGTTAGCACTTTTCCAACTGCTTTTTTTTGAGGTATTTTCAGTGTTGGAGCTGGTTTCCTTAAATTCGAGGAGCACTAATTACTGTTTTGTAAGCTGTTATATTGTTTTGACAAAAAAGGAGATCAAGACAGAGGCACTTTTAGAAAAAAAGAGGAAGGGAGACAAAGGCAATGACCACATGTTGGGAAATGTATCAGAGAAATAAACCTGCACAGGTGTCTGACCCAGCACAGCTACTGCCTCTGCGATTTGATTTCATGATACGAAGATAGGTGGAGTTGTGGACAGTGAGGAGGGCATTTGTCGTTTGCAAAGGGACTTAGATATGTTGCAGAGCTGGGCTGAGGAGTGGCAAATGGAGTTCAACCCTGCCAAGTGTGAGGTTGTCCATTTTGGAAGAACAAATAAGAATGCGGAATACAGGGTTAATGGTAGGGTTCTTAGTCAGGTGGAGGAACAGAGGGATCTTGGGGTCTATGTACATAGATCTTTGAAAGTTGCCACTCAGGTGGATAGAGCTTGTAAGAAGGCCTATGGAGTATTATCGTTCATTAGCAGAGGGATTGAATTCAAGAGTCGTGAAGTGATGTTGCAGCTGTACAGGACTTTGGTTAGGCCACAGTTGGAGTACTGTGTGCAGTTCTGGTCACCTCACTTTAGGAAAGATGTGGAAGCTTTGGAGAGGGTGCAGAGGAGATTTACCAGGATGTTGCCTGGAATGGAGAGTAGGTCGTATGAGAATAGGTTGAGAGTTCTCGGCCTTTTCTCGTTGGAACGGCGAAGGATGAGGGGTGACTTGATAGAGGTTTATAAGATGATCAGAGGAATAAATAGAGTAGACAGTCAGAAACTTTTTCCCCGGGTACAACAGAGTGTTACAAGGGGACATAAATTTAAGGTGAAGGGTGGAAGGTATAAGGGAGATGTCAGGGGTGGGTTCTTTACCCAGAGAGTGGTGGGGGCATGGAATGCGCTGCCCGTGGGAGTGGTAGAGTCAGAATCATTGGCGACCTTTAAGCGGCATTTGGATGGGTACATGGATGGGTGCTTAATCTAGGTTAGAAGTTCGGCACAATCGTGGGCCGAATGGCCTGTTCTGTGCTGTATTGTTCTATGTTCTATGTTCTGTGTTCAATATCTCAGTCCTCTGGGACCTTCCTGATTCTAACCATTCCTCAAAGATCACCACTGACGCCTTCACTATCTATTCAGCTATCTCCCTTAGAATTCTGGGGTGTAGTCCATCTGTCCAGGTGATTTATCCACCTTCATGCCATTCAGTTTTTCTAGTGCCTTCTCTTTGGTGATAGCCACCATACTCATCTCTGTTCCCTCACTCTTGATTTTTGGGATATTACGCATAATTATCTTCTCCCTCCTTATTTCTTTTTTTCTTGCCCTCTGTTGGTCTTTGTAAGCTTCCTAATGATCTGGTTTCACACTGCTCTTTACCACATGGTATGTTTTCTCTTTTGCTTTTATGTAATCCATGACTTCTGTAGTCAGCCATGGTTGCCTCATCCTCCCTGTATCATGCTTCTTTTTCCTCAGGATGAATCTCTACTATGTCTCCTGAATTACTGTCAGAAACTCCTGCCATTGCTGTTCCATTGTCTTTCCTGCTCAACTCCTCTCCCAGTCAGTTCTACTCAGCCCCTCCCTCATGCCACTGTAGTTGCCTTTATTCAGCTGTTACCTCTGACTCTAGTTTCTCCCTCTCAAATTGCACAGTAAATCCAATCATATTATGATCACTGCCTCCTAAGGGTTCCTTCACCTTAAGCTCCCTTAACAAGTCTGCCTCGTTGCACATCATTAAATCCAGTGTTGCCTGTTTCCAAATGGGCTCCTCCACAAGCTGTTCCAAAAAGCCATCTCATAGACATTCCACAAATTCCTTTTCTTGCGATCCACTACCAAACTGATTTTCCCAGTCTATCCGCATATTGAAATCCACCATGATCACTGTAACTTTACTATTTCTACACATCTTTTCTATCTCCTGGTTGTATCTTGTGCTCCAACTCCTGACTACTATTTGGCAGCCTGTATTTAACTCTAACTATGATTTTTTTTTCACCTTTGCAGTTCCTCAATTCTACCCACAGATTCCACTCCATCTGACCCTACTTTGTTTCTTACTATTGATTGGATATTCAGTTCCCAGTCCTGATGCTCGTGCAGCCACAACTCTGTGATGCCCATGACATCATACCCGCCAATTTCATTCTGTGCTACAAGCACATTTTACTTGTGATATATGCTGCATGCACTTAAGTAACACCCTGACTCCTGCACTGTCCTCCTTTCTCATCATTGTCCTCTTAAGTGCAGTGCCTGAAGTTTGATCCCTAACACTTTTAATACTTTTTGTCCTATAATTTGTTGTGGCAACTTTAATGCACCCCCCCCCCCCAAACCCCTGAGTCATTCCCACTTTTAACTAATTTCAGTTCTTTGTCACCACCCTATTTAGTCTTTCTGCTCAGTTCCTGTCCCAGATTAGTTCAGGGGGAGCCCATCCCAACAGCACAGTTCTTTCCTGTCCCAATATTGAGCTAATACACCACGAAAAGGAACCCCTGTTTTCCACACCACTCCTTTAGCCACGTGTTTACTCCCCTAATCTGTCTAGTTCTTTGCCAATTTCCACATGGCTCAGGGTAATAATCCAGAGATTGCAACTTTTAAGGTCCTGTTTTTTTTAATATTGTTCCAAATTCCTGATATTCCCCAAACTGCACCTCTTGCCTGTAATAGTTGGTGCCAGTGTGGAACACAACAACTGAATTGTCACCCTCCTTCTCCAGTAGCCTTTCAAGCTGAGTTGAGATGTCCTCCTTCTTGGCACTAGGTAGGCAACACACAGTGTGGGACTCTTGATCCAGCTCTCAAATGATGCTATCTATCCCCTTATTTATAGAATCCCAAAACCACTATCACATTTTTTGTGCTCCCCGTGCTTAAATGTCTTCCTGGACCACAGTGCAGTGGTGAGTTTGACCAGAGTCTGCACTCACTTACCTCATTCATGCTGGATAAGTTCAAGAGCTGAGGCTCCTCCACCTCTCTGTTCAGTATCCCCTTAACTGCCTCACTTATTATCACACTCTCCTGTTCCATTTCAGTGGCCAAATTTAAAATATTTAACCTACAAAATGTGCCTGCCTGGAATACTGTGTCAAGATAACTCTCCCCTTTCTGGATATGCCACAGAACCTGAAGCTTACATTCCAGCTCATCAGCTCTGAACTGAGGTTCTTCAAGCTGTATTCAACTCCTGTAGATGTAGTTAATGTAGCTTACAATGAGATCAACCAGCTCTCAAACCATGCAAGAATAACAGATGGCCTGTGCTGCCATTTCTAATTAGTTAATTAGGATTTAGGAACAAATTATTGCAGATGCTGGAATCTGTCAGACAACATCCAGTGAGAGGGAACAAGCTAATGTTTTGAGTCTAGATGACTCTTCATGAAACCTCTATTTATTGTTGAAAAATATTAATCTCAATAATCTCTAAATTATTATACTCCTTTCTGAATCTACTGATACTTAAATCTAGTCTCTAATGTAGATCCCTTGCCAGCCAATCGGACCACAGATATTTTGTGACATCACTTTCACTGCTGTCACTCCTCTTCACCAACTTTTTTTTAAATTTCAAAAATATACTTTATTCCTAAAAAATCTGTTCGGATATGTACATTGTCACAAAAGCAGTTCTGTTTTGTAAATGAGTAATTATCAAGTAATTAAACAAAATATTGGACTTTGACTCTATCCAAAAAGACATGTCTTTACACATACAATACTAATACTTGCATATATTTGAGGCATTGGGAAGGTCTGATACCTAAACAAACCTCATTTACCTTCAACCGGAAGATCTCAAACAGAGGTCTTTCCCCCACTGCGCCTTGTAGCAACTGCACCAAACTTTAGTGCATCCCTCAGCACATAGTCCAGGATCTTGAAATGTGTCAAACTGCAACACTCAGTGAGGGTCACCTCCGAGTTGTGGAAGACCAACAACTTTCAGGTAGCCCAAAGAGCTTTGTTCACTGAGTAAATGGTCCTCCATTTGACGTTTGGCTCAGTGTGCGTCTCAGGGAACAGAGCAGAGTCCCATGCCACAGAGCTGCTTGGGATGGACCTTGATACAAACCTCTACACCTTCCTCCAAACTTACTTTGTAAAGGCACATTCCAGAAGGAGATGTTTGACAGTCTTAACCCTCCACAGCCGCTGGAGACTCAAAGAGGAGCGTCACAATTTTCCAACATGTGTAATCCCATTTGAGCTCCTAAATGTCTACTGGAGTCAACAATTCCACGTTCAGCTTTCACATTTCCTTGCCAGCCCTCTGGTCATCCTTTATGTGACAGTCAGCCAGGTAGTGGTCAGAGAAGGACGTTGGCTTGACATCAGTGAATCTGACTGAGACTGTGTGGGATACAAATGGGAAGTCCATCCTTGAGCAGATAGACTCGTCTAGCCATGACCAGGTGTATCTTCGCTGCTGAAAACATTGTGCAGCTTGGCAACTTTAGCCATTTCCATCAGGAATCTGGATGTGGAATCCAGTTTGTTGTCAGCCTGTCCGGATGGTCCATCCGCATCGATGATGCAGTTGGAGTCTCCCGCCAGAATGACCGGCCTGGACATTGCTGGCAGTGGGAGCTGCTGCAGGACGGCCAGCTGCTCACTCTTTGCCACTACAGGACATAGTTTTAAGGTGAGAGGAGAAAGATTTAAAGGAGACTTGAAGGGCAACTTCTTCACACAGAGCGTGGTTCGTGTGTAGAATGAACGGCTGGAGGAAGTGGTAGGTGCAGGTACAGTTACAACATTAAAAAGGTAGGTACATTAATGGAAATGTTTAGAGGGATATGGACCAAATGCAGTCAAGTGGGACAGATTTAGTTTGGGAAACTTGATCAGCATGGATGAGTTGGACGTTGATATGCTGTATGACTCGATGACTATATTTGCAACTTACGGCCAATGATTTCAGCTACCAAGTCACAGCAGACTTTTACAGCTCCATTGAGCAAACTTAAATTCTTACTTCCTAGTTACTGAGTCACTAAACATCGCCTATATCTTTTTGTGCTCCATTTTGCAATCAAGATCCTCCAAACATTTAATCTTTCCATTGTTTTTGCAAATGCAAAATCTGTAATCTCTTTGACATTATGCTGAGCAAACCACACTACTGAAGCTACTTTAAGTCTTCCTCACAACACACATTCCCACTTAGCTTTGTATCATTCACAAATGTGGATGTATTACTTCTGGTTCCCCACTCAAAATCATTGATATATGTTGTGCTGGGCCCAAGTCCTGATCCTTGCACACCCCATTAGTCACAGTCTGCCAACGTGAGAATTATCAATTTATTCTTACTCTCATTTCCTGTCTATTAGCCAATTATAACCATGCACTAAAAGAAAACAGAAAGAAAAACAAAGAAAAAGAACTGCAGAAGCTAGAAATCAGAAACAAAAACAGAAATTGCTGGAGAAACTCAGTAAGTCTGGCAGCATGTGTGAAGAGAAAGTAGAGTTAACATTTCAGGTTTTGTGATGCTTCTTCAAAACTCATTGTAGCAAAGAAGAGGTGATATATATGCTGAAGACAGAAGGCAAGGGAGTATGCTATAAGTGGGGATGGAATCCGGAGAGAGAACAGGATTAAAGTTCACACAATGGATAAAGTGAAGACTGCAGATGCTGGAGATCAGAGTCAGAAAGTGTGATGCTGGAAAAGCACAGCAGATCAGGCAACACCCAAGGAGCAGGAGAGCCGGCTTTTCGGGCATACGCACCACATTCCTGATGAAGAGCTTATGCCCGAAATGTCGATTCCCCTGCTCCTAGGATGCTGCCTGATCTGCTGTGCTTTTCCAGCATCACACTTTTTGACAGGATGGATAATGATGAGCCAGGGAGAAAGAAAAGCTGGTAATAGGAACATAAGTAGGTTAAAATGTGTTGGCTGTGATAAGACAGCTGACGTCTTGACAGGGCCAAGTGTGTAAGGGTGGGTAAGAAGTGTTCATACTTAAAATGATTGAACTTGACATTGAGTGCTGAAGGATGCAGGGTCCCAAGTGGAAAATGAGATGTTCTTTCAGCTTGCACTGAGCCTGACTGGAGCACTGCAGCAGGCCTGAGATTAAATGTTAGCCAGCGAGCATTGTGGTATGTTAAAGTGGTCAATAACCAGAAACTCAAGCACAGCCAATTGGACCTCTAGTTCTGGGATATTTCTGGCAATTTCCCCGGTGAAAATCTACACAAAGTAACCCTTTAGCTTCTCTTGTCAGTTCTGTAAAAGTTCTTCTGACTCTGGCTATAATGGACTCACTTTTATTTTAGCAAAATATTTCCTTTTTATGTACCCATAGAAGCTTTTTTATGAGCTTGTCAGATCACATTTATATTCTCTTCTCCATTTCCTTATCAGTTTCTTGGTTCTGCTTTGTTGTATTCTATATACCTTCAAATCCTCAGAATCACTACTATTTCTGGCAAATTTATGGCCTTTTCTTTTAATTTTATACAATCCTGAACTTCTTTTGTTAGCCGCAGCTGACTGACCTTTTTAATTATTAGCATCTTGAAGGAAAGCATAAGTTACTGTAAGTCATGTAACAATTCCTTAAAGACAATAGTCAGTGGGAAATTGAGAAACAAATTTGTAAGGAGATTTCAGTATGTAAAAATAAGAGGGTGGTTATGGTAGGGGATTTCAATTTTCCGAACGTAGACTGGGACAGCCATAGTGTTAAGGGCTTGAATGGAGTGGAATTTGTTAAGTGTGTACAAGAAAATGTTGTAATTTAGTATGTGGATGTATCTACTAGAGAGAGTGCAAAACTTGACCTACTCTTGGGAAATAAGGCAAGGCACATGACTAAGGTAACAGAACTGAGGATCACTTTGGGGCCAGTGACTATAATTCTATTAGTTTTAAAATAGCGACAGGAAGGATAGACCAGATCTAAGTTAAAGTTCTAAGTCGGGGGAAGGCCAGTTTTTAAGTATTAGGCAAGAACTTTCAAAGGTTGAATCGGGGTAAAGAAACAGCTGGAAAATGGGAATCCTTCAAAAATGAGATAACAAGAGTCCAGAAACAGTATATTCCTATTAGGGTGAAGGGCAAAGCTGGTAGGTGTAGGGAAAGCTTGTTGACGAGAGAAATTAAGGTTTTGGTCAAGAGTAAGATGGAAGCATATTTCCGATATAGACAACAGTGAAGCCCTAAAAGGGTATAAATGCAGTAGGAATATACTTAAGAGGGAAATCAGGAGGGCAAAAAGGGGTCATGAGATAACTTTCACAAATAACGTTAAAGAGAATCCAAAGGGATTCAACAAATGCATTAAGGACAGAGGAGCAACTACGGAGAGAATAGAACCCCTCAAAGATCAGCAAGGCACCACAGGAGATGGGGGAAATTCTAAACAAGTATTTTGCATCAGTGTTTACTGTGGAGAAGGATATGAAAGATAGAGAATGTGGAGAAATAAATAGCGACATCTTGAAAATGTCCATATTACAGAGGAGGAGGTGCTGGACACCTGAAAGTGCATTAAGGTGGATAAATGCTGGGCACCTGATCAGGTGTACCTTAGAACTCTGTGTGAAGCTAGGGAAACGATTGCTGGGCCTCTTGCTGAGATATTTGTATCATTAATAGTCACAGGTGAGGTACCAGAAGATTGGAGGTTGGCTAACATGATGCCACTATTTAAGGAAGGTGGTAAGGAAAAGCCAGGGAACTACAGTCCAGATGTCAATGGTGGGCAAGTTGTTGGAGTGAATCCTGAGGGATAGGATTTACATGTATTAGGAAAAGCAAGGACAGATTAGGGATAGTCAACAAGGTCTTGTGTGTGGGAAATCATGTCTCACAAATTTGATTGAGTTTTTTAAAGAAGTAACAAAGAGGATTGATGAGGACAGAGCAATGGATGTGATCTATATGGACTTCAATAAGGAGTTGGACAACGTTCCTCATGATAGACTGGTTAGCAAGGTTAGATCACACAACTCAGAGAGAACAAGCCATTTGGGTACAGAACTAGCTCATAGATAAGAGATAGAGGGTAATGGTGGAGGGTTGCTTTTCAGACTGGAGGCCTGTGACCAGCAGTGTGCCACAAGGATTGGTGCTGGGTCTACTGCTTTTGGTCATTTATATAAATGATTTGGATGTGGACATAGGTATGGTTAGTAATTTTGTAGATAACACCAAAATTGGAGGTGTAGTAGACAGCGATGAGGTTATTTCAGAGTGCAATGGGGTCTTGATCAGATGGGCCAATGAGCTGACGAGTGGCTGAAGGAGCTTAATTTAGATAAACTTTAGATAAATTTTGGAAAGCCAAATCAGGGCAGGACTTACACACTTAATGGTAAGGTCCTGGAGAACGTTGCTGAACAAAGAGACCTCAGGATACAGGTTCATAGTTTCTTGAAAATAGAGTTGCAGGTAGACAGGGTAGTGAAGAAGGTGTTTGGTATGCTTCCTTTATTGGTCAATGCATTGAGTTTAGGAGTTAGGAGGTCATGTTGCAGTTGTACAGGACATTGGTTTGGCCACTTTTGGAATACTACATGCAATTCTGGTCTACATGCTTTAGGGAGGATGTTGTGAAACTTGAAAGCATTCAGAAAAGATATACAAATCTGTTGCCAGGGTTGGCGAGTTTGAGCTGTAGGGAGTGGCTGAATAGGCTGGTGCGTTGGAGGCTAAGGGGGTGACCTTATAGAGGTTTATAAAATCATGAGGGACATGGATAGGGTGAAGAGACAAGATCTTTACCCTGGAATAGGGGAGTCCAAACCTGGAGGGCCATGATTTAAGGTGAAGGAGGGAAGCATTTAAAAGGGACCTCAGGGGCAACATTTTCACGCAGAGGGTAGTGAGTGTACGTAAAGTATCTGGATAGGTATGTGAATAAGAAGGGACAAATGCTGGCAAATGGGACTAGATTAATTTAGGATAGCTGGTCAACACAGACAAGTTGGATTAAGGGGTCTGTTTCCATGCTGTATGGCTGTATAACTATATGACATTGCCAATGTACTATCATGCCTTTTTATGTGTTTTCCTAATCCAGCTCAGCCAGTTTATGTCTCATAAGTTCATAATTTCCCTATAATCATATTTCACACTCTTGTGGGAGAATGACTACTTTTCTTTCAAACATAATGGAAATTCTATCAAGTTGCAGTTACTCATTCCAAAAGCTTCATTTAGAAGATTGCCAATTAGCCCTTTTTAAAAAAATTACATAGTACTAGATCTAAAATGGTTGGGTCATTGGCTTTTCTAGATACTGTCCTCAAAAGCCAACTCTATCATTCTCTGGAAGGTCATCCACTGCATCCCAAATGGTCTCTGGTTGGCTTTTCAAGAGACTGCCCTCAAAAGATATCCGCATCATTCTACAGAAAGTCATCCTCCACAGCTTTAGTGCTCAGCCGATTTAGTGAGTCTATATTACAAAATGATCCAGTATTGGTCAATCTCCACTCTTGGAGTGCAGCAGTGCTGATGTTAAACTTTTATAGTTCACAGTCGATCAATTTTATATATATTACTGTAAGTCTCAGTGTAAATTGCCCTATTTGAAGTCATTTTGCTTTGACATTCTGGATATAATGGGTCCAGAATGCATGCTTGGTATTAGGGCTTCTGCTGTTGCATTGTCCAATGTTAGACTCATATAGCATTGCATGATGTGATTGGCACCATTTTGGCATGGTCTTTTCAACTGTCTGATACTCACCTCAGCTCTTGATCTGTAATCTCCCAGTATGTTATTTCCCACAATCATTGCCTGTCTCACTTGCTGATCTTTCTGGTACGGATCGTCTCCGCCCTTGACACTCTTGCTGCTTCCCCTGCTTGTCAATCCTCCAATTTGCAGTTCATGATGCTTGTTGCACATCCTTCTCGCTGACCCTTCAACTCTATATCCTTCCCACTGATTACCCATCTGCTCCCAAATATTCCTGCTCACCAGCTCACCTCTGTCAACTTTGCCAAATGCCATCTCATCCTTCCCTAACTGTAGCGATTGGAACAAGGTTGGCCAGGTGGATCTTGTTGAGTATGATTGGGGCTATTAATCTAGGCCAGTCAGGCAGGCTTGGCTGATATAAACAGGAGTCTCAGAGCCTCCTAACTCTAGGGACTGTGCACATATAAATAAAGGATGACTTTTGACAAGATATTGACCTCTGTGCAGTTATTTCGCCAACCCTCCTGCTTGTGACTTTTTCTGGTCATCGACATTCTCACAGCTTCTTTTACTCTTTCACTTACATTCTCTCTCTACTTCCCCTCTTCCAAACTCTCTCTTGCACCAAGAGTCGTGGAGAAAGAAGTGGTAAGAGAAAGAGAGTGAATGGGGTTGGATGTTTTGGTAGGATAAAAATACTTAACGTGTTCTTTATGGTATGATCAAAATGATTACAAGAAGGCATGCACTTCAGTATGTCATGAATTTATTAGATTAATTGTTAGTTTATAGTATCTGTATTAAAGCTAAATAGGTTAAATTACTGAGATATACCTTAAATAATTGAGTCTCATGTTGCTTTTCAGCTTGTTGGGGACTTTGGTAACAATGGCACTTAAAGATCCATATCAAGTTCCACAGCACCCTTCTCGCAAACCCCAACCTGATGGTAAAATTCTAAGAGTGGGGCAAAGTCCCTGATATTAATCCTATTCTGAATCTAATGTCAAATGCTGGTCACCATTTTGTAGTACATTTCCAGGCATTCAGTTGTGCATAAAACCACTTGAAAAACACTTTCAGATGACTCCATGTTAACTACACACTATTCTGTTTCCCCAATAAGCCAAGGTCATGCAGTTATTTCTCAGCCAAAATGACCTATTTTTATACTACAAACAGATCCCACCCCCAGGGATATATTTCCCTCTCCACCCCTATCCACTTTCCGTAAAAACTGTTCCCTCCGTGACTACCTCGTCAAGTCTATGCACCCCCAACAACCCACCCTCCCCTCCTGGCACCCTCCCCTGCCACAGCAGGAATTGCAAAACCTGCGCCCACACCTCCCCCCTCACCTCTGTCCAAGACCCCAAAGGAGCCTCCCACATCCATCAAAGTTTCTCCTGCAGTTCCACACATGTCATTTATTGTATCCGTTGCTCTCGATGCAGTCTCCTCTATGTTGGGGAGACAGGACGCCTACTTACAGAGCGCTTCAGAGAACATCTCTGGGACACCCGCACCAATCAACCCCACCACCCCGTGGCCGACACTTCAATTCCCCCTCCCACTCCACCAAGGACATGTAGGTCCTGGGCCTCTTCCATTGCCGCTCCCTCACCACCAGATGCCTGGAGGAAGAACGCCTCATCTTCCGTCTCTGGACCCTCCCATGGCATCAATGTGGATTTCACCAGTTTCCTCATTTCCCCTCCCCCCACCTTATCCCAGTTCCAATCTGGCAGCTCAGCACTGTCCTCATGACCCATCCCATCTCTCCATCTTTCTTCCCAGCTATCCACTCCACCCTCCCCTCCAACCTATCACTTTGACCCCCATCTCCATCCATCTATTGCACTCTCAGCTCCCTTCCCCCCAGCCCAACCTCCCTCCCATTTATCTCTCCACCCCCCAGCCTCATTCCTGATGAAGGGCTTTTGCCAGAAACATTGATTTTCCTGCTCCCCGCATGCTGCCTGACCTGCTTTTCCAGCACCACATTCTTGACTCTAATCTCCAGCATCTGCAGTACTCACTTTTGCCTATTTTCATGCTAAGATGGTCATTTTCTACTTGTTTCCAATTACACAGTTAATGGTATGGCCTTAGGGAATGTTCTCGAACAAGGAGATCTAGGGTTTAGGTACATAGTTTCTCGAAAGAGGCTCACGGGTAGATAGAGTGATGGAGTTCACCAGTTTCCTCATTTCCCCTTCCCTCACCTCACCCCAGTTCCAAACTTCCAGCTCAGCACTGTCCCTATGACTTGTCCTACCTGCCTATCTTCCTTTCCACCTATCCGCTCCACCCTCCTCTCTAACCTATCACCTTCATCCCACCCCATTCACCCATTGTACTCTTTGCTACCTTCCCCACACCCTCCTCCCTGACCTATCACCTTCATCCCTCCCCCCACTCACCTATTGTACTCTATGCTACTTTCTCCCCACCCCCACCCTCCTCTCATTTATCACTCCACCCTTCAGGCACTCTGCCTCTATTCCTGATGAAGGGTTTTTGCCTGAAACATTGATTTTCCTGCTCCTCGGCTGCTGCCTGAACTGCTGTGCTTTTCCAGCACCACTCTAATCCAGAATCTGGTTTCCACATCTGCAATCATTGTTTTTACCTGATGAAGAAGGCATTTAGCATGCTTGCCTTTATTGGTCAGAGCATTGAATACTGGAGTTGAGACATCATGTTATGGCGGTAAGGCCATGTTTGGAGAACTGTGTACAGTTCTAGTCGCCATGCTTTCAAAAGGATGTTATTCAACTGGAAAGGGTTCAAAAAAGATTTACAAAGATGTTACTGAGACTGCAAGGTTTGAGTTAAGAGGGGGGGATGGATAGGCCCAGAATTTCTTCCCTGGAGTGTAGGAGGCTGAGGGGTGACCTTTTAGAGGTTTATAAAGTCATGAGGGGCATAAAAAAAAGTCAATGCTTTTTACCCGGGGCAGGAGAATCCAAACCTCTCAGTTTAAGATGAGAGGGGAAAGATTTAAATGGGACCTGAGGGACAACTTTTTCACAGAGGATGGTGAGTACATGGAACAAGCTGCCAGAGAAAGTGGTAGAGGCAATTTGTAAACCATTTTCACAGGCACATGGATAGGAAAAACTTAAAGGGATGTGGGCCAAATGTAGGCAAATAGGACTAGTTCAGTTTCAGAGTTCTGGTCAGCATGGACGAGTTGTGCTGAAGTGTCTGTTTCCATGCCATGTGACTCTAAGTTCCTCCGTGAACAAGCTAATTGGCACAAGGTGAACAAGATTAAACACGTGAATGCATTGTTCAAAGATTAATGTGGGAGAAACCAGTTGAATTTATGGGACATTGGCACCAGTACTGTGGAAGAAACTAATCATACTGGGACCAGAATCCTGACAAATCATGTAACTAGGGCTGTAGGTAGGGCTTTAAACTAAATAATGGGGGATGGGTTCGGTTACACTGAAAATTAGAAAATCAAAGATAAAGGAGAAGGTTGGATTGCAGGTTAGTGATAGAGTTGATTGTTACCAAGAAAATAAAAAGAAGGGACAGAATGTGTGAATGTCAAGGAACCAAAGATGTGTAGGAAAATTCAACAATAGGGCAAACGTAAATGTTTTGTGTATTAATGCGTAACGCATTTGGAATAAGGTAGACAAACCAATGGCGTAAATCAAGGTAAATGAATATGGTCTCATTGCCATTTCAGAAACATGGTTGCAAGGCGATCAAAACTGGGAACTAAACGTTCAGGGATAGTTGACCTTCTGGAGAGACAGGACCGATTGAAAAGGTGGTGGGGTAGCACTGTTAATAAGAAATGATATGCCGAGGTGATAGCCTAGTGATATGATCACTAGACTGTTGATCCAGAGACTCTGGTAAAATTCTGGGGATCCAGATTTGAAGCCTGCCAAAGCAAATGGTGGATTTTGAATCCAATAAGTATTTGGAATTAGAGAGTCTAATGATGACCACAAGTCCATTGTTGATTGTCAGAAAAAAAACATCTGGTTCATTACTGAAGGAAGGAAACTGTCATCCTTACCTGATCTGGCCTACATGTGACTCCAGACCCACAGCACTATGGTTGACCTTGAACTTCCCTCTGGGCAACTAGTGATGGGCAGGAAATGTTGGCCTAACCAGTGACATCCTCATCGCATGAAAGAATTGAAAAAAATGAAATGTGGACAGTTGCGAGATATGATCTAGGCTTGAATGATGTAAATAAACAGCAAGGAAAAGAAGGCATTAGTGTACAGCCTCCCAAACAGTAGCCACTCCATAAGAAATCCTATCAATCAACAAATGAAATGAGTGTGTGAAATGTTTCGGGCAATAATTAAGGGTGATTTTAGTCTTCGTATTGATTGTTTTATTCAATTTGGAAAGGGTAGCTCTGACAACAAATTCATTGTGTGCATAAGGGATAATTTCCTACATCATGGAGCCAACCAGGTAGCTGGCTATCTTGGATCTGATAATAGGTAATGATGCAAGTTTAATAAATGGTCTCTGAGTAAAAGATCCTCTGGCAAGTCGTGATCATATAATGATTGAATTGAATATTCAGTTCAAGCGTAAGAAACTTGAGTTGGAAATAATTGTGTTTAACTTCAATAGAGGAAATTACAGTGAAGACAGGATAGATTAAGCCAGAGTGAACTGGGTGGATAGATGATCAGGAATGTCAGGAAGCAAGCAGTGGCAGACATTTAAGGTAGTAATTCATGACTCTCAGCAAAAATACATCTTAATAGGAAGAAAGATTCTCAGAGAAGGATAAATCACCTGTGGCTAACCAAGGATGTTAAGTTGAAATGAAAAGCATATAAGGGAACTAAAGTCAGTGATACCTCCGAAGATGGGATAAATTAGAATCCAGCAAAAGAGGACAGAAACAATAATACAGTGTGATCATTTGTCCGCGGATTTGTTTTCTGTAGTTTCAGTTAGCCGCGGTTGACTGCGGCCCAAACATATTACAGGGAACGTTCCAAACCCAGGGGCCAGGAGGCTGCTGGGTAGGTAAATTTTCCATTTAACTGATTAGGTTCACTCCTATCCGCGGTTTCGAGCTTCAGCGATAGATCTTGGATCAGGTACGGGGGAACTACTGTAAAGACAGAGAAAATAAAGTACCAGGGCAAACTAGTTTGGAATATAAAAACTCACAATAACAGCTTCTTCAAATATGTAAAAATGACACGAGATCAAAGTGAACTTTGGCCCCTTAGAAAATGAATCTAAGGAGACAGTTTTGATGAACAAGGAAATGACAGTGAAGTTACACAAATGTTTTGCATCAGTCTTTACTGTGAAAGATACTTTCAACATTTCTTTAACACTAAAGATTTGAGGGAGTGATTAAGTGCCATTACTGTCACTAAAGAAATAGTGTTAGACAAACTAATAGAGCTAAAGACAGATAAATCCCCTGGTCCTGATTGCTTGAATTCTAGGATCTTAAAATAGGTAACTACAGAGATAGTGGGTGCATTGGTTTTAATTTTACAAAAATCATTGGATTCTGGAGAAGTACCAGAGGATTTGAAAATTGATAATGTGACACCCGTATTCAAAAAAGGGAGAGAAGTAAAATGCCAATTAGCCTGGCATCTATTATTGGAAATCAATTATTAAGAACAAAATAACAGAACTTTTGGAAAATCATAATCTAATCAAGCAGAGGTCAGCATAGCTTCATGAAAGGGCAGTTGTATCGGATTAATTTAGTAGTTTGAGGAACTCTCAATCAGAGTAGATAGATGTATTTGGATATCCAGAAGAGGGTAGATAAGGTACCTCACTGAAGGTTAAGTCATGGATTAGAAGCCCACAATGTTGGAAGTAGTATGTTGGCATGGATAAGGAATTAGCAAATAGGCAGGAAACAGCAAGTAGTCATTCGGGGCTCTTTTATAGGTTGGTAATCCGTGACCGGTGGTATTCCGCAGGGATCAATGCTTAGATCGCAACTGCTTATACTATAGACTAAAAGCTTGAAGGAAGGAAGTGAATGTACTGCAGCAAAATATGCCAACAACACTAAAATAATTGGAAAGGCACGTTGTGAGAGAGATACAAACTGTTTGCAGAATGACATTGATAGATTAAGTAAGCAGACAAAAAGGTTGGCAAATGGAACATGATGTGGGAAGATGTAAAGTTGTTCATTTTGGAAGGGAGCACAGAATATTATTTAAATGGAGAAAAATTGCAAAAAGCTGCAACACATAGGGACTTGGGGGGGGTACTTATGCACACAATACAGAAGCTTGCACATAGCTATAGCAAGTAATCAGGAAGGTTAATGGAATGTTGGTCCTTATTTCAAGGGTGTTGAAGGATCGCAGTAAGGAAGTCTTACTGCACTGGGAAAGATGCTGGTGAAATCACATCTGTGATCAGTTTTGTCCCCTTATTTAAGGAAAGAAACCACTTCATTGGAGGCATCTCAGAAAAAGTTTACTGGCATGTTCTCTGATATCGAGAGATTGTCTTCTAAGCAAAGGCTAAACAGGTTAGGACTGTATCACTGGTGTTTAAAAGCACGAAAGGTGATTTCATTGAGACAAATATGATTCTTGAGGGGCTTGACAGGCTGAATGCTGACAGGATGCTTCCCCTCATGGGAGAGTTGAGGACCAGAGGGCATAGTCTCAGAATAAAGGGGCACCAATTTCAGACTAACCTCAGGAGGAATTTCTTGAAGCAGAGTCCTTAAGTATATTTAAGGCTGAGATAGATTCTTCACTAGTGTAGGAATCAAGGTTTCAGAAAAAGGGCAAGAAAGTGGATGTAATGAATGTTGGATCAGCCATAATCCTATTGAATGGTGGGGCAGGCTCAAGGTGATAAACAGCTTGCTCCTGTTCCTAATCGTTTATGATCTTAGACACAATGCTATTTTATTTGTAACTAACCTTTTCAATCATGTTATTACATAGCTTGGGGGAAGGTGGAACTTGAACCCAAGTCTTTAAACTATAAACCTGGTGTGTGGTATCGATTGTTCAGAAAGTTATGCAACCATAGAATCCACACAGTGCAGATAGAGGTCATTCAGCCCATCGAGTCTGCGTTGACCCTCCGAAGAGCATTCCACCCAGACCCACTTCATCTCTGTAACCCCACACTTACCATGGCTAATCTATCTAGCCTGCAAATCCCTGGACACTATGCTGCATTTTAGCTGAGCCAATCCACCTGCACATCGTTGGATTGTGGGAGGAGGTCTAGCATCCGGTAGAAGCCCTTGCAGACGTGAGAAGAAAGTACAAACTCCACAGAAACACCCAAGGCTAGAATGGAATCCAGATCCCTGGCACTGGGCAGCAGCAGCACTAACCATTGTGCCATCATGATTTTATTTGGCTGTCTGTCTCTATGTTGTAACATAGACTGAATCCAGAGGAACACTGGAGTCCAGTCAGTTACATGTATCACTGGAAAGTGCTTACTTTAAGGGGCTTACTGACCACCTGTAGAATTCCACTTCAAAGCCTTTGATGTTCCAGCACCTGATCCAAAAGGTAGTGGGACTTCTTTCTCCACTTAAGAGCTGGTTGATTGTTGCTGGGATGTATTCACAAGCCAGTGTGTCTGCCATAATATATGTCTTGAGGCCAAGTTCCCTTCAAGATCAGCTGCAATTCTGCCTCAGACCATAAGATGCCTTGTTTTCACATGTTGCCATAAGGAGGCACTCAAGAGCCCTTATGATGCAAGGGCTAAGTATTTATAACTTGCATTCACTCCGTTGCAGTAAGTTAACCAGAAGGAGAGAATAATGCAGTGCATTGAATGTGTAATATCAGCCTTTTGTGGGGGATAGGGTAGATCCTAAGCACTAAGGAAGACAGCTGCTAGCAGTTGGGGCATAACACTCAGATTTTGGGCCTGTCGCAATAAGCAGCACCCCTCAGGAAGAAGGAGCCCCAAGCATAGGAGTCTCGAGTTCAAAGACTTGGTGGCATCTCTGCAAATGACAGCAATAAATGTGTCTTGCTTCTCAATGGTACCTTGCAGTTACAGAAGACCATTGTTGTGAGGGCCAAAATCAATCACACCCATGGGCAATCAACACTCTGAGTGACCGCCCATTCAAATTCAACAACAGAAAGAATTTCACCTCACTTATGTTCAGCTAGTCTGTGACCACAGAGAGAGTTTTCTCCATCTATTCCTTGCAGCTGTATTCTGGGGACAAGGAATATCTCTTGAACAATCTCCTTCTATGAAAGCCCAGATAGAGATAAACAGGTGATTCCAAAGTTATCTGCTCAGCATAACCACCAATGAGCAGGCCATCATGTTTCTGAGATTGCAATTCTGGTTCGTGGACTCATCAAGAGGCTTCTCCAAGGGACTTGCTCATTGTGGTGATGTCTTTCCTGCTGTATGTTCCATAAACATGATCCACCATAGAGATTTGGACCTTATTGATAGCAAGGCCCAATTCATGAGAGGAAAGGGGCAGAGAAGGAAAAGGAAAAAGTGGTAGTTGTGAACAATGCAGAATACTGAGGTGCTCCAGGTGCATGGTGTGTAATTGTTATCAGTATGCCATGAACATAAGGAATGTCATCAGGTTCAAGAACTTTTCAACTGAGCCCCAGCGACCCAGGGTAGGTGCCATGATATGGAACTCACTCTGTGTCTGTCGGAACACTTCCACTGTACATGCAGCCTGAAGCATGTAAATTCATATCACCAATGAAGTTAACACATCCACCTAAATGTTTTGCTGTAATAGTTGATGAATTTTTAAGGAACCCATCATCATCTTCAGTCCCTCAGAACTCGTTTTTTTTTGTCCAGGCATCAATTAAATGAGTCTCAAATATTCATCAAATGTTGCTACTTACTTGCTACTCAAACAAGTTTTACCAGGATTTTGCTGGGACTGAAGGGTGTGATTTATGAGGACAGACTGAGACTTTTTTCACTGGAGAGTCAGAGGATGATGCATGACCTTATAGAGGCTTATAAAATCATGAGGGGCATAAATTAGGTGAATAGCAAAGTTTTTTTTTTCCTAGGGTAGGTGAGTTCAAAACGACAGGACATATCTTTTAGGTGAGAGGAAGAAGATTTAAAAGGGACCTGAGGGGCAAAGTTTTCACACAGAGGGTGATTCATACGTGGAACAAATTGCCAGAAGAACTGATAGATGCATATACAGTTACAACATTTAAAAGACATTTGGATAGGTACATGGACAGAAACAGTTTAGAGAGATATGGGCCAAATGTCCTTGTTACAGCCTTTACTCAAACATGGACAAAAGAGCTGAATGCCAGAGGTGAGATGAGAGTAGCAGCACTTGACATCAAGGCTGCATTTGACAGTGTGTGGAATCAAGGAACCCTAGCAAACTGGAAACAGTGTGTATCAAGGAGCAAACTCTCCGATGGTTAGTGTCACACCTGACACATAGAAAGATGAAGTTAAAAATCACACAACACCAGGTTATAGTCCAACATGTTTAGTTGGAGGCATGAGCTTTAGAAGCAGCATTTCAAAAGCTAGTGACTTCAAATAAATCTGTGGATGAGAACCTGGTGTTCTGTGATTTTTAACTCTGTCCACCCTGGTCAAACAACGGCACCTCCAAATCATGGAAAGATGGTTCCATTTGTAGTGAATGAAACCTTTGAAGAGCAGGTGTGCATGCTGAAATGGATAGAGATAGAGGAAGCTGATGTGCTGAAAATTTTGTCAAACATTAAGATTGACAAGTCGCCAGGCCCGGACCAGATTTGTCCTCGGCTGCTTTGGGAAACGAGAAATGTAATTGCTTCGCCACTTGCGAAGATTTTTTCATCCTCGCTCTCCACTGGAGTCATACCTGAGGACTGGAGAGAGGCAAATGTAATTCCTCTGTTCAAGAAAGGAAATAGGGAAATCCCCGGCAATTACATTCCAGTAAGTCTCACGTCTGTCATTTGCAGGGTGTTAGAAAGGATTCTGAGGGATAGGATTTATGACCATCTGGAAGAGCATGGCTTGATTAAATGCAGTCAACACGGCTTTGTGAGGGGCAGGTCATGCTTCACAAACCTTATCGAGTTCTTTGAGGATGTGACTAGAAAAGTTGATGAGGGTCAAGCTGTGGATGTGGTGTATATGGACTTCAGCAAGGCATTTGATAAGGTTCGAGGAGAAAGTGAGGACTGCAGATGCTGGAGATGAGAGTTGAAAATGTGTTGGAAAAGGTTCCCCATGATAGGCTCATTCAGAAGGTCAGGAGGAATGGGATTCAGGGGAACATAGCTGTCTGGATACAAAATTGGCTGGCCAACAGAAGACAGCGAGTGATAGTAGAAGGAGAATATTCTGCCTGGAAGTCTGTGGTGAGTGGTGTTCCACAGGGCTCTGTCCTTGGGCCTCTACTGTTTGTAATTTTTATTAATGACTTGGATGAGGGGATTAAAGGATGGGTCAGCAAGTTTGCAGATGACACAAAGGTTAGAGATGTTGTTGACAGTATAAAGGGCTGTTGTAGGCTGCAGTGGGACATTGACAGAGATGGGCTGAGAGGTGGCAGATGGAGTTCAACCTGGATAAATGTGAGGTGATGCATTTTGGAAGGTCAAATTTGAAAGCTGAGTACAGGATTAAGGATAGGATTCTTGGCAGTGTGGAGGAACA
The DNA here is from genome assembly GCF_047496795.1 of Chiloscyllium punctatum. NCBI lineage: Eukaryota > Metazoa > Chordata > Chondrichthyes > Orectolobiformes > Hemiscylliidae > Chiloscyllium > Chiloscyllium punctatum. The sequence goes on from NC_092779.1 coordinate 40,672,413, forward strand.
GAGGGATCTTGGGGTGCAGGTACATAGATCCGTTAAAATGGCCACCCAATGGACAGGGTTGTTAAGAAAGCATATGGTGTTTTGGCTTTCATTAACAGGGGGATTGAGTTTAAGAGTCGTGAGATCTTGTTGCAGCTCTATAAAACTTTGGTGAGACCGCACTTGGAATACTGCGTTCAGTTCTGGTCGCCCTATTATAAGAAAGATGTGGATGCTTTGGAGAGGGTTCAGAGGAGGTTTACCAGGATGCTGCCTGGACTGGAGGGCTTCACTCATGAAGAGAGGTTGACTGAGCTCGGACTTTTTTCATTGGAGAAAAGGAGGAAAAGAGGGGACCTAATTGAGGTATACAAGATAATGAGAGGCATAGATAGAGTCGATAGCCAGAGACTATTTCCAAGGGCAGAAATGGCTAACATGAGGGGTCATAGTTTTAAGCTGGTTGGAGGAAAGTATAGAGGGGATGTCAGAGGCGGGTTCTTTACACAGAGAGTTGTGAGAGCATGGAATGCGTTGCCAGCAGCAGTTGTGGAGGCGACGTCATTGGGGACATTTAAGAGACTCCTGGACATGCATATGGTCACAGAAATTTAAGGGTGCATACATGAGGATCAGTGGTCGGCACAACATCGTGGGCTGAAGGTCCTGTTCTGTGCTGTGCTGTTCTATGTTCTATGTTCCATGGTTATGGTTGTTGGAGGTCAGTCATCTCAGCCCCAGGACGTTTCTGCAGGAGTTCCTCAGGGTAGTGTCCTAGGTCCAACCATCTTCAGCTCCTTCATCAATGACTGTCCTTCCGATATTCACCAACAATTGCACAATGTTCAGCACCATTCGCGACTCCTCAGATACTGAAGCAGTCCGTGTCCAAATGCAACAAAATCTGGACAATATTGTTATGAAGTTGTGCAGATTAGTGAGGATTTGAAAAGCAGCATGTGATCCCTTTCAGAGATAAAGTGTTTTTTAAGCTTAGAGTGAAACAGCAAAGAGGTCTATGAGCAGAATAGTACAGACAGTTCTAAAATGGAAACATGCAACAATTGACTTTATTGATGGATACCTTGGTTTGTTTTGACAACGAGTTTGAATTTGGCCAATTAATTTAAACCAAACACTCAGAAATTCAAAACCAATTGAATTTAAAAATTGGTGGTGTTGACAGCCTGAAATCAATCATATTATGAGACTTTGTTGCATCATCAGTGGCATTTAAGAAAGTGATTTTTGAAACAGCAAACCCACCATCTGAGAAACAAATACTGGGCTCTCACAAGAAACCTCCACACTGTCTAAAAAAGTACCATCCATCTATAAGGTACACAACACGTTTAGTGAATATTTTTGATTCCAGAATTCAACGGAGAGAGGTGCTCAGAGCAGAAGAATTGCAGAGAAAGCATCCCCAACAGCAGAATCAACAGAGAGGAAGAGGAGCATTTAGGATGATCCATTTTGTGTGAACTTTGAAATACTAAGTTTTAATTTATTGTTCTTATTAACTGGATTTGTATAAGTGGGACCTGCATTACTGAAACAGCATACCTATTAGAATTGAATTCATTAGGCGATATGTAGTAGTTGGGGAGAAATTGCTCAGTTTGTTAGGAATTATGTTAATTTGTTCATTGTTGGAGTTAGATAAATAAAATGTTACTCGTTAATGGTAGAGTGAATGAATGTATAACAGATTGTGAAGGTGAGAGGTAGGTTATACCACTTGTCACACTTCTTTATCAGATTAAGAGGCAAGGTGCACCCATCTGGGCATTTTGGTTTTAATTCTCAGGGATGTCGACCTCCGGTTTGTAACAATATCCAGGCTTGGGCTGACAAGTGGCAAGTAATATTCACACCATACAATTGCCAGGCTATGACCAACACCAACAAGACACAATCTAACCACTGCATTTTGACATTCATGATGGTGTTACCATCATGAATCCCCTATTATCAACAGCCTGGGAGTTATCATTGATCAGAAACTCAACTGCACTCACCACATAAACGCAGATCAGAGGCTAGGAATACTGCAGCGAGTAAGTCACCTCCTGAGTCCCCAAAGTCTGTCCACCATCTACAAGGCACAAGTCAGGAGTGTGATGGAATATACCTCACTTGCCTGGAAGACTGCAGCCCCAACAACACTCAAGAAGGTTGACACCATCCAGGACAAAGCAGCCCATTTAATTGGCACTGCATCCGCAAGTATCTATTCCCTCCATGGTCAGCAGCAGTAGTGTGTACTATCTACAAGATGCACTGCAGAAAGATCCTTAGACAGCACCTTTCCAAACTACGACCACTTCTATCAAGAAGGACAAGAGCAGCAGATATATGGGAACACCACCATCTTCAAATTCCCCTCCAAGCCACTCACCATCCTGACTTGGAAATATATCACTGTTCCTTCACTGTTACTGGGTCAAAATCCTGGAAGTGTGATTGTGATTTTTCACAATTTTGCTGCTGGTCTTGGCTTGGTCATAGTGAGGAAGAAGGACTCTGGCTCAATATGGCACTTGTGAGATACACAAAAGATCATGACAGCTAGCCTTGGGCAGGCTACATTGGAATGCAATGCCCTCATGAATACATTTGTATCTCTAATCATTGATATTGGGTGTCAACTTCCTTAAAGGTTGTTTCCATTACTCAGTCCTCTATGATGTGATGACTTGAAGGCAGAGGATGCTTACACCCATTTGGACCCTCTCTCATGCATTATGTTCCTTTATCTACTGCAAGTGAGTGAGATAAGACACTGTTGGCTCCAATGATTAATAACAACTGTTCCAATTCATTAGAAGATGCATGAATCAGTGGTTAGACCTCTTCAGTAACACTATGGTTCTGAGCTTCTTCTGAACTTCTTCTAACCACACATTTTCTGATAATGAGGAGGATGGTCTCAGACTACAGCCTGATGTTGATCAGTTGGTAAATTAAACAGAGCAATGGCAGATGTCATTTAATCCTGAGAAGTGTGAGATGATGTATTTTCAAAGGTCTAATAAAGAAGTTTTTACATAATGAATGATAGGTCTCTAGGGAGTATTGAGAAACAAAAGAACCTTGGTGTACAAGTCCATAGATCCCTGAAGGTGTCAGCATGAGTAGAAATTGTGGCGAAGACGGAATGTGGGATTTTGTCCTCGTTAGCCAGGGCACAGAATATAGGACCAGAGAAGTCTTGTTGAATCACAGATGGAATATTGTGTGCAGTTCTGGTCACCACAGTACTGGAAGGACGTAATTGCACTGAGAGGTTGCAGATGAGATTCACCAGGATGGTGCCTGGGATGGCAAGTCTCAGTTGTGATGAGAGACTGGGTTTGTTTTCCCTAGAGTAGAGAAGGATGTGAGGGGATCTGATTGTGATATACCAAATTATGAGAAGCATAGATATAGTAAATTATGAGACTCTTTTCCCCTTGGCAGCTGTCTCTAAGACAAGAGAGCATAAATTTGTGGTCAGGAGTAAGTGGTTTAGAGGGAATCTGAGGAAGCATGTTTCAACCAGAGGGTGGTAGAAATATAGTACACACTGCCTGAGAGAGTGGTCGAAGCAGATACTCTTGTTCATCCAGATGCTTCTTCAATGTTACATTTAAAATGCCAGAGCATAGTAGGCTATGGACCACATGCAGGTGAATAGGGTTAGTGTAATTTGATATTTGTTGGTTGGCTTAGCAATAACAATAGCAATGATTGAGATTGGTTTGAGACCTGGAAAAAGTCCTACCAGCATTTCTATTTCCCATCCCATGACAAAAATCCAACCCAGTGTGTGTTCCTACCTGTTTGGGAAAGGTACAAACTAGGAACTGAGTATGTAAATCAGAAGAAACTACTCTACCAAGAGAATGGTGAGAATCATGAGAATGTGGAACACCATCTGGAAGGGAGCAATTGAGGTAAACAAGAAAAGTGCTTTTAAGGGAGGCTAGACATGCAAAGAAGTGAGAAGGGACCTTCGAGGCAATTTGAGATAGTTGAATGAGGAAGGATGGGAAGATGTAGGGTAAGTGCTGTATGTTTGCTTATTTACCTGTTTCTGTACTCTATATTCTTTGTCATTTGAATTCATTATTTTGAGGTGTTCTGGCATGCTCCAGAGAGTGACAAAGTGTCAGTGGCCAAGAGTGGGAAAGCCTCTGAGTATGGAAATGAATAAATGCAAAGAAAGGTTGGAGGCAGAACTTAGGTCAAGAGAGTAGAAAATATAATAAAAATAATATGATAATAAACTATTAGTGATTACTAATAAATAATACAAATTTAAACAATCTATATTATTGTTTTTGGGCCATGGTTGGTAGATATAATGTACACAGGTTGACAAAAAGAAAATTCAGGTTACCTGGATTAGGGAGCTATATTACTTAGTCATGATGTGGAGGTACCAGTGTTTAACTGGGGTGGAATGAAGTTAAAAATCACACAGCACCAGGTTATAGTCCAAGCATTACTCCACAGCTACCTGATGAAGAAGCAGCATTCCAAAAGCTAGTGCTTCCAAATAAACCTGTTAGACTATAATCTGGTGTTGTGTGATTTTTAACTGTATTACTTAGCTCATTTCTCTTTCCTTGAGTCCAGACCAGCTGAGAGTTACTCTGCACCTAGCCTTAAGCCTGCAGTGGGACTTCATTAACTTTCTGAAATGCCTACTTGTCCTAAGTATGGTTTAAAAATATTTGATCATCTTTTATCTTTACGCCATCCCAGACCCTACAGAATGCTAGCAGTTGAATAGATTACTCATTTTAAAGCAAATTGCCTATTCCTATTCGAATAACCTCTCCCCTCAATATGGCTCAGGCTACAAGTCAGTAGGAGTTCTGTTCAACAATACTTTAGTCAATCAATACTGCATTGCCTTAAACTTTGAGAACGAATGTCCATATTCATTCTTTTCATTGACAGCTCGAGGTGATTCCTAAATTATATATGAGTTTTAATTGAATGCCAATGACATCCAACTGATTTTGGGCAGCACGATGGCTCGGTGGTTAGCACTGCTGCCTCACAGCACCAGGGACCCAGGTTCAATTACAGCCTCGACTGTGTGGAGTTTGCACATTCTCCCTGTGTCTGCGTGGGTTTCCTCCGGGTGCTCCGGTTTCCTCCCACAATCCAAAGATGTGCAGGTCAGGTGAATTGGTTATACTAAATTGCCCATATTGTTAGGTATATTAGTCAGGGGTAAATGTAGGGGAATAGGTCTGGATGGGTTGTTCTTCGGAGGGTCGGTGTGGACTTGTTGGGCCGAAGGGCCTGTTTCCACACTGTAGGAAATCTAATCTAATCATGATTATTTTGGATCTTGAGTCCACTGATATATTGAATACAGGCTAGCAGGCACATGTAACACTATTTTCTTTCTCTCCTCTCAAGAGAGTAAATATAATTTTATTGTGCAATGTTATGCAAAGAAAATAGTAAATTGTTGACATAAGAGTAGAGATGGAACCCAGAGAGAGAGAAGGACAGGCAGACAAAAGGACAAATGATTGTATTCTAGGGAGAAAGAAAATCCAATATTGAGGACCATATGTAATTGAAAATGTGTTGACTATGTTGAAAGCAGCCCATGTCGCGACAAGGCCAGGATGTGCGGGTAGGTAAAGGACTTGGTAGAAGATGTTCACATTCTAAAATTGTTCAGTTCATCATTGAGTACTCCATTCCCCAAGAGGAAAATGCGCTGCTATTCTTCTAACTTGCACTGATCCTCACTGGAAAACTGCAGCAGGCCTAAGACAGAAGTGTTGGCAAGGCAACATGGTGATGTGTTGAAGTGGCAGGCAAGTGGAAGCTTGGTCATTTTTGTGAACAGAGGTTGGTGTTCTACAAAGTAGTCATCCCATCTGCTTTTCATCTCCCCATTGTAGAGGAAATCATATTGTGAGCAGTGAGTACAGCTGACTAGCTTGAGTGAGTTGTAGGTATGTCACTGATTCACCTGGAAGGTATATCTGAGCTTTGAATAGTGAGGAGAGTGGAAATAAATCAGCAGGTGTTGTATCTTCTGCAATTGCATATGGAGGTGTCATGGGAGTGTCTGCCTAACTGTCATTCTCTCTCTCTCGACACCATCTCCACCTATCCACACACTGCAACCCCACCCCTTAATCGCTGTCATTATCACCACAACCTTCAGTTTACGTACCACCTTTTCCTAGCCGCTTTCAGTTGCAGTGAAGAGTCACTGGACTTAAAACGTTACCTCTGCTTTATCTCCAGATGCAGCCAGATCTGCTGAGCTTCTCCAGCAATTTCTGTTTTGTTTCAGATTTCCAGCATCCGCAGTTTGATGTTTAAGGAGATAAAGATACTTTGTTTTCACCTTGCAAAAAAGTATTAAACATAACATTTCTTTCTTTCTCAAACATAAAATTAAATGCAGAATCCAACATCAGGAACTAGCAATAATGCAACAGGTTTTAAAAGTGGCCGACGGCGCTGGGGTCAAAATGCGCTGAACGCTAAGGACAGTTGGGATAGTTTTCAAAATTCTGACTTTGGACTGCCCTACTCTAAAGAACCTAGTATGATAGCAGTAAAAGAAAAATCCAGCAATGATTCTCTTCAAAGGTACGTTAATTATTATGTTATTTTTATGTTAAGATTAGTGGCATTTCTGAAAAGTTTTAAAATTGTTTTGATGCAACTTTGTTTTAAGGCCATGTTAGATACAAATATACAGAAATAATAATAATGTTGTATGTCATGCTGTCAAAAATTAAAGGAAACATCTACAGATACAATAGAACTATACTGAAGTTGCAGCTGAAAGCAAGGCCATTTAAGTCCACAGGCTGAGAAACCAAAACAAAGCGCCCATTCTAATCCCTCCTTCGAGTAATAGTCTAACAGGTTACAGCAGATTCTGACCCATGTTTTCACTGAATTGGGGCTTTCTGCCTCTACCACCAAACTATGCAACAAATTACAATCACCTACCACTTTCTGTGTGAAATGGGCTTTCCTTATGACCCCTCTAATATTTCTACCAATCACTTTAACATATGCCCTCTGGTAATTTACTTCGTTGCTAGGAGAGACAGGTCTTTCCAGTCTATTCTACCTGGGCTTTCATAATTTTGTAAACTTTAATTAAGCCACTCCCCAGTATTGTCCGTTCTAAGGAGAACCCCCTTCCTGTAATACCACGACCAGAACTGTGTATAATATTCTACCGTAGTTTAGCTAGAATTTCATATAATGCCAGCGTTACATCCCTACTTTTCTAATGAAAATCCAATTCACATCCAAGAAAAGAAAGCATTCCATTTGCTTTCTTTACTATCTTATCTTCCTATTTTGCTACCTTCAAGGACTTATAGGCTGATATTTAAGTCCAAATTATGAATATATACAACAGACAGCAAGGCACTCAACATTAAGTCCTCTTGAATATCTCTGAATGAAGTGAACATTTAAATTATGTAATACAGGTTATAAACTGAAGCTTGGATACTATTGAGTTGATTAACAGTTAAGCACTAATATTCCCAATTTGTACTTCAGTTTACACTGCTCACAAAGCTCTTTATAAGAGTTAGTAGGAATATCTACTCATAGCCCACTGACATAATGAGAATGTTAAGTATTCTGCAATTAATTATGCATAGTTAGAATAGATTGGCTCTTTCATTATTTGACTCACCAATATAGTGAAAAATCAGTTGCACTAGGATGGACTGCAGTAGCTTCAGCCATATGTCAAGCTCTGACAACTGTAGCTTCAGCTGTTCCAATTGGCAATAGTTCCTGCAAGGACATAGTCATCCAGAAGACACCAGAATTGTCAGGATTTTCCTATGTACCACAGAGTGTGCACTCTGAGGCTGAGCTGCCATTTCTTGACTTTGTATAGTTTTAATGAGAAACATTGACTAATTAGCTCCTTCACTAGCTGGGACATCAGTTTAGCTGTTTTGTAGATGTTGCTTTAATTGTTCATGACTTTGATTGAGGCATGGCTCCCCCCCCCTCTTTAAATCTTCATTCACAACAAACACTAAGTTTCCTCCCACATCTGGTGTTACTGGTGAGTCTCACGAAGAGGTTAGTGATATACATTAAGATCACATTGACAGGCCAAAGGATTAGGCAAAATATCAGACAGATGAAATTTCATGCAGAGATATCTGAAGTGATGCATTCTAGTGGGATGAACATGCACAAACAATATAAACTAAAGGATTAAAAAACGTCCAGGAGCAGATGGTCCTAGGTTATATATGCACAAATCATTGAAGGTGGAAAAATTGGTTGACAAATATAGAATTACAGTAAAAAAGATCCTAGACTTTTGTACATTGAGGAACAGAGTACAAAAGCAAGGAATTTATAATGAACACGAACAGAACATTAGTTCAGCTTCAACGGGAATATTGAGATCAATTCTGGGCAGCTCACTTTAGGAATGATATAATGGGATTAGAAATGGTGCAGAAATGATTTAAGAAAATATTCCATGGATGAGGGACTTCAATTACATGATTTGGAGGTGCTGATGTTGGACTGGCGTAGGCAAATTTAAAAATCACACAACACCAGGTTGTAGTCGAACAGGTATATTTGGAAGCACTAGCTTTCAAGGCGCTGTCTCTTCATCAGATGGTACAAATAGTGCTTCCAAATAAATCTGTTGGACTATAACCTGGTGTTGTATGATTTTTAACTTCAATTACATGAACAGAATCGCAATATTGTTTGATTTTAGAGAAGGTAAGGTTGAGATGAGATTCAATGGAAGCAGTTAAAATCATAAAGAATCTTAACAAGGTAGAAAGGGAGAAACTATTCTCATTGATGGAAGCGTCAAGAACCAGACCACATGGATCTAGGGTGAATAGCAAAACAACAAGAGGTGACACGAGGAAAGCTTTTTTTAACATAGCAAGTCTTTAGGATCTGATATGCATTGTTTGACAGCTTAGCGAAGAGATATTCAAGCAAGTTTTCCAAAAGAGTTACTTGCCTGTAAAGGCTACAGAGAAAAGGTTTGCAAGTGAGGCTAGCTGAGGTGCTTTTGTAGAAAGCCAGAAAGGAGAAAAGAGGCTGAATATTCTCATTCCATGTGAGTATTCAATGCTTCAATGATTCATTGGGTGTTCAGTCATTTGTGATGTCTTGAATTTGTGAATGGTGCAAGACTTTAATTTATTTGCCCCACAAAACTCCTTTCCCCTAACTGTTTGACATTTATTTTGTCTATATATGTAACTTGAAACATCTTATTATTGTGAAGATTTTGTATTATTACAAGCTGTGACTGTTTGATTTGCTTAATTCCCCAACCCTTTTTGTCTGGAACACCAAATACTACTTCCTGCAACCAACTTTAGAGATCTGAGAAAAAAAAATTAACAATTCACATTCTTTATACTTGAATTCTTCCAAGGTATCAATACTATTGAGCCTCTGTACTTTCCTATTTTTACTCCTTCCTTGTCAGTTTGTTTTGTCATTCCTTTAGATCCATCTGAAATTCTTTTCTGTTCAAGAAATTGCACATAAATGTCTCTCCACCAGTACTGGTCAATTAGAACACATTGAAGAGTTTCCAACCCTAAAAATAATTTCTGTGTTCTGTGTAAAACTTCTTTATATTGCTGTAAATAGCTGAATAAAATCAACTTCTTGCACATAATTCTCAAAATTTGGAAAATCAATGTTGGACTTTTCTGCTTACCAGTAAAACAAAATAGATGAGCTGTTATCCTGCAGAGATCATTTTGGTGTTGATTTGGCAAATTAAAGCTTGTCTGGGTTGAATAATACATGTTTCTATATATTAGTCCAATAAATAGGCCAATAGTAGAAAGATAAATTTATGTACTATATCTCTTATTCTGTAAAACATTTTCTGAAAAACATTTTCACCCAGAAGGTGGTGGGAATCTAGAACTCACTGCCTGTAAGAGTGAAGGAAGCAGAAACCCTTGAAATATTTAAAATGTTTTTAATTATACATTTGTGATGCCAAATCACATAAGGCTATGGACTAAGTGCAGGAAAAGAATTAAGTTCATTCAGTGGTTGTTTTTGTCTGGCACAGAATGCATGGGCCAAAGGGCCTTTTTATGTGATGTAGATCTATATCACTCTGCATGTGAAAAATGATTCAAATTGATGTCGACTAATTTTCAGGTGCGACATTATTTGCACTGTGGGGATTTTGTGATTCTGTGATTATGGTTTATAGGATGGCTGAGCACAATCAACAAAACCATAACATCGGAGGAAACAAAACAGTTCCAAATACCACCATGATGAGACTGGATTCTGGATTATCTACATCTTCAGCTAGGCAACACTATTTGAGGCAGTCAAGATACCTACCAGGTTAGTTGAGATGTAGATCACAAGTCACTATGTGGTTCATTTACCATATTTTGTAGTCTAAAGAGGCCTGAATTATTCCTGATTTGATCTCTAATTTATGTAAAGTTAAGAGTATTGCTCCTATTAGCCTCAATATTTCATTAGGCCTTCTAATGAATCCTGATTCCAATTGTTTATTGGAAGGGAAGCAATGAGTGAGGCCAAATCAGTTTCAAATTATGCCTTTTATCATTGCTATCACTTGATTAATCAAAAATATAATCACTGGATAAAGTACCAGAGGGATATGTATGTAGAATATACCTTAGTATGAGGAATGGTGGCAGATGAGAAATTTGAAGAAAACCACCTATATTTCACTTTTACTATGATATCAGCCTAGAAGTTCAATCACACAACATCTGTTTTTTACAACTCAAAGAGCCTCAGAACATTTCAAACAGGCAACGAGGACACTAGAATTAATTTTGAACCAGAAGTGTTTCATATGCCATATTAGTATCCATAAGTCCATTGGTATCAGGGTCATAAATCAAAATTATATAAAAGTGCTGAAGAGAATATCTGAGTTAGAATCCTGAGCCCCTTGCAGAGCACATTCACAACTTTGGCATATCCCAATACAGGGCCGCACGGTAGCTCATTGATTAGCCCTGCTGCCTCACAGTGCCAGGGACCTGGGTTCGATTCCAGCCTCAGGCGACTGTCGATGTGGAGTTTGTGCATTCTCCCCATGTCTGCATGGGTTTCCTTCGGGTGCTCCAGTTTCCTGTAAATTGGGCATTCTAAATTGCCCATAGTGTTCAAGGATATGTAGGTTAGTGCATTAGTCAGGGGTAAAAATGTAGGGTAGAGGAATGGGTTGTATGGGTTGTTGTTCAGAGGGTCAGTGTGGACGTCTTAGGCCAAATGGCCTGTTTCCATACTATGGGAATTCTTCTATTTTATGAAAACGTGCCATGTAATGTATTTATCCAGCAGGATGTGGTGCTAACTGGCAAGAATAAATCTTCATACCAGCAGTATAAAAAACGTACAAGTTTGTTGCTGATTTGTCACTTCAGGCACTGGGTAACATCTGGCTGTTCTTAAGTTACCTCATTGTTCTTGAAATTTTACTTTAGATTAGATTCTCTACAGTGTGGAAACAGGCCCTTTGGCCCAACCAGTTCACACCGACCCTCCAAAGAGTAACTCACCCAGAACCATTTCCCTCTGACTAATGCACCTAGCACTATGGGCAATTTAGCATGGCCAATTCACCTGACCTGCACATCTTTGAACTGTGGGAGGAAACCGGAGCACCCAGAGGAAACCCACGCAGACACAGGAAGAATGTGCAAACTCCACAGACAGTCTGTCCAAGGCTGGAATTGAACCTGGGACCCTGGTGCTGTGAGGCAGCAGTGCTAGCCACTGAGCCACCGTGCCTTCCATTTCCTCCAAACAGGAAGCTTTTCATTTATTGCATGTTATTATATGCCTCAGAAATAATTTGGCTGCAGTGGTAAGTTTGGGTGTGAAAGACGGGAATGTGGAACAGCAAGGAATTGCTCATAAGCAACAGCTTCATAAGGGAGAAAGATATGGCGGCTGAACAAGAGTTTATAGCCCAAACTGGGTGTTCAGGAAGCAATGGTAGAGTCATAGAGAAGTACAGCAAAGAAACAGACCCTTTGGTCCAACCCGTCCATGCTGACCAGATATCTTAACTTCATCTCGTCCCATTTGCCAGCACCTGGCCCATATCCCTCCTAACCCTTCCTATCCATATACCGACCTAGATGTCTTTTAAATGCTGCAATTGTACCAGCCTCCCTGGCAGCTCATTCCATACATGCACCACCCTCTGCATGAAAAGGTTGCGCTTTAGGTGCCTTTAATATCTTTCCCCACTCACCATAAACCTATGCCCCCTAGTTCTGGACTCCCCCAAAGAAATTACCTTGTCTATTTATCCTATCCATGCCCCTCATGATTTTATAAACCTCTATAAGGTCACCCCTCAGCCTCCGACGCTCCAGGTAAAACAGCCCCAGCCTATTCAGCCTCTCCCTATAGCTCAAATTCTCTAACCCTGGCAACATCCTAGTAAATCTTTTCTGAACCCTTTCACGTTTCACAACCTCCTTCTGATAGGAAGGAGACCAGAATTGAACACAATATTCCAAAAGTGGCCTAACCAATGACCTGTATAGCCGCAGCATGACCTCCCAACTCCTGTACTCAACACTCTAACCAATAAAGGAAAGCATACCAAATGCCTTCCACATTATCCTATCTACCTATGACACTACTTTCAATGAACCATGAACCTGTACTCCAAGTTTCTCCTATGTTAATTTTACTGAGCATCAATGGCTGGCAATTGTGTGGAAAGCATGATCTATGACAGTCAAGGCAACTCTGAGTCTTAGCTTTTCAACCCTGGGCTCTTTCAAAATGACATATAATATTGTTATAAAGCAAAGGTTGACCCCCTCCCCCAAAAACTAAAATCGAAACACCCAAAGAGGAGCCTCACCCTATAATCTATAAAAGGAGTGTGAAAAGTGAGTAACCTGCTCTTCAGTAACTTCTAGTGGTTAAATAAAAATAATTCCCTGAATTCACAATAATGATGTGGTAGCTGCTTGATGAAGGAGCAGTGATCCGAAAGCAATTGCTTCCAAATAAACCTGTCGGACTATAACTTGGTGTTGTGAGATTCTTAACTAAAATCAACAAGTAACAATTTATTTATTTAACTCTAACATGAACAAGTTAGCTAAACTATTAATAAACCAAGTAAATCCCTTCTGACTACTAACTATTCACGAATTAAGATTCTAATGATATCCTGTTCCAATAAATACAAGTCTCATTCATATACAAAAGAGACAGTTTATTCTCTCAAAAATATTGCCATGTTACATGTTGTCTGGAATGTTCTGTGTCTCCTCTGTCAAGTCTTCTGTCAGTAATGCCTCCTCCGATTCTTCTGTCAGGAACTCCTTTTTATGTCATTGGTACCTTTTTTTTAGATGGTGCTTTTTTTCTAATACATAGATGACTGTGAGAGTCAATTTCTTGAGAGAGAGAGGGAGCTGAGAGGTCTTCGCTCTAGCAAATGGCAGTTAACTCTGGGGTCTTTGTCCAACTGCCCACTTTTTTTATACCCTTGATGACATAACAATATTTCTTACATAGGAGTGGCCCTATTTTGCCAAAACCATCAAATTTAAATTTAATAGGTTTTTGCTATGTAAGTGGCTGGTTTAACATGTTGGCTAAACTTTAAAAAAACTGCTGCTTGGCCTGCTAACTGTACTGCCTTTCAATACAAATGGTTCAGTTCGGGTTCCCTCTATGCACCTGCAAATTTTAAAACTGCCGTTTACAGACATCCATTTTTAAAATGTAAGCACAGAAAAAAACACTATCCTTTAAAGGGACCATGCAATGCTTTTCCAATTTTACAATTTTACACACACCAAATTCTAACTTTTCGCCTCCCAATCTACAATTACTTTACTCAACTTTATAACAATATGCAACATAGAACTGTACAGCACAGCAATGGGCCTTTCTACCCACGATGTTATGCCAAACATGATGCCAAATTTAATTTTTTCCTTCTGTCTGCCCTTGGGCCATATCTCTTCAATCCTTACATATTCACGTGCTTATGTAAAAGTCTCTTGCTTATCTAAATGACCTTTAAACCCCTAACATATCTGCCTCCACCACCACCCTTAGCAGCACATTCCAGACTCCCACCACTCTCTGTGTAAAAAACCTGTCCCTCATATCTCCTTTGTACTTTCCTCCTTTAACCTTGAAATCATGCCCCCTAGTTTTAGACTTTTCAACTCTGACCGTCAGACCTGTCTATGCATCTCGTAGCTTTATAGATTTCCATCATGTCTCCCCTCAACCTCTGCCACTCCAGAGAACACAACCTGAATTTTTCTAGCCTCTCCTTATAGCTCATACCCTCTAATCCAAACAGCATCCTAGTAAGCCTCTTCTGCACTCTCACCAAAGCCTCCAAATCCGTCCTTAATGTGGTGGCCAGAATTGAATGCAATACTGTAAATGCCTAACCAAAGACTTATAAAGCTGCAACATAATGTCCTGACCCTTGTACTCAATTCCCTAACCAATAAAAGCAAACATGCCATATGCTTTCTTTGCCATCCTAACTAATTGCATGTCCACTTTCAGGGAACTATGAACTCGAACCCTAAGATCCCTCTGTACACTGAGCATGGTGGCTCAGTCGTTAGCACTGCTGCCTCACAGCACCAGGGGCCCGAATTCAATTCCCACCTTGGGCAACTGTCTGTGTGGAGTTTGCACATTCTCCCCGTGTCTGCGTGGGTTTCCTCCAAGTGCTCCGGTCTCCTCACACAGTCTAAAGATGTGCAGGTCAGGTGGATTGGCCATGCTAAATTGCCCATAGTGTTAGTCAGGGGTAAATGTAGGGGATTGGGTCTGGGTGGGTTGCTCTTCGGAGGGTCGGTGTGGACTTGTTGGGCCGAAGAGCCTGTGTCCACACTGTAGGGAATCTAATCTTCCTATTAATTGTATATTTTTCCTTATCATTTGATCTCCCAAAGTACAGCTCCTCATACTTACCCAGATTAACCTCCATCTGCCTTTTCTCATACCTACCTCCCATACCTACAACTGATCTATATCCTGCTGTGTCCTTTGACAACCTTAAAAACTATCCATAATTCAACTGATCTTTTTATCACCTGCAAATTTAGTAACCCACCTATCTACATTTTCATTTAAGTCATTTATATATATATATCACAAACCCTTTATGGATCCCTGCAGAACACCACTTGTCATGGACCTCCAATCTGAAAAACATCTTTCCACCACACACTCTGTCTTCAATAGGCAAGCCAATTCTGAATCCACGCTGCCAAGTCACTGTGCATCCCATGCATCTTAATCTCCTGCATGAGCCTACAATAAGGGACCTTGTCAAAAGCCTACTAAAATTCATGTAAATAACATCCACCCCTCTACCTTCATCGATCACCTTCATCACCTCCTCAAAAAATTCAACACAAAGCCTTTGCTGACTGTCCCCAATTAGGCTGTGCTTTTCCAAATGCTTGTGGATATTATCCCTAAGAAATCTCTCCAATACCTTCCCAACCACTAATGTAAGACTCACTGATTATCCCTATTTCCCTTCTTCAACAGAGTAACGTGAGCCAGTCCACCAGGGTCTCTCCAGTGGTTAGCTAGGATGTAATGATATTGGTCAATATCCTAGCAATCTTCTCTCTTGCCTCTCTCAATAACCTAGGGCACATAGCATTGGGCCCTGCGGACTAATACACCTGAATGCTCTTCAAGAGACCTAACACCACTTCTTTCTTGATCTCAAAATGCCATAGCATATTAGCAAGGACCAAACTATTCTCACCATCCTTTATGTCCTTCTCCTGGGTGAATACTGATGCAAAGTAGTCATTTAGGATCTCATCCCATCCTCTGCCTCCAAGCCTTCTCCCTTCTTATCCTTTTGTTTTTAATTATATTTAGAATGTCTTGGGATTCTCTTTAATCCTTGCCAAGGTCATTTTGTGGTCCCTTCTTGCTCTCCTAATTCTCTGCTTGAGTTCTTTTCTGCTTTTTTTTAAATATTTCTCATGGGCCCTGTTCGATTTTAGCTTCCTAAACCTTACATATGCTTTTTTGACACCGAATTCTTCATCACTCCCCTGATTGGTCATGGTGATTGATCCAGCTTCTCCCAATTTTTTTTTTAAAGCTATACTTTATTTCTTAAAAATCTCTTTCTATATATACATTGTCACAAAAGCAATTCAGTTATGTACAGTTGCATATCAAGTAAATAAATAAAATATTGGCCTTCGACTCTATCCAAAAAACCAAAGAGCTCTCTTATACATACAATACTAATAGTTGCATATATTTGAGGCCCTAGGACAGTCCAATAACTGAACCAATCCCCTTTATCTTCAGCAGAAAGACCTCAGACATTGGTTTTTCCCCACCACGCCTTGGCAGCAGCTGCCCCAAGCTTTAGTTCATCCCTCATCATGTAGTCCTGGACCTTGGAAGTGCTGGTCTGCAACAATCAGTTGGGGTCACTTCTCCTAGAATGCTCCCCAGTAAAGTCTCTCTGTCTTCCTGTATTGGATGTTCTTCCTCTTGCTTATCAATTTGGTGGTTCTTCCTCACTTCACTGATTGGTCATGGTGACTAAGCCGACTTCTCCCAGAAAGGTTTTTTTTATTGCCAAAACATACTTTATTCATAGAAGGAAATCTTTATGTACTTACACAGTTAATGAAGCCATTCAGGTCTATAATATTTTTACTTACAGTGAAGCAAACAAACATTGGGGTTCAGTTTCTCTACATTTACAGTTAAACTCTTGGCATTTAGCAGAGGATTCGGGAAGGTCCAATTACTCAATGGACCCCATTATGCTTTGGCAGAAGGACATTACAGGCTAGTCCTTACCCACTGTGCCTTGGCAACAGGTGCCCCAAGCTTTAGTGTGTCCCTCAGCACATAGTC
Organism: Chiloscyllium punctatum; assembly: GCF_047496795.1. NCBI lineage: Eukaryota > Metazoa > Chordata > Chondrichthyes > Orectolobiformes > Hemiscylliidae > Chiloscyllium > Chiloscyllium punctatum. The sequence goes on from NC_092779.1 coordinate 40,689,330, forward strand.
CTGGACCTTGGAATGTGCCAGTCTGTAACACTCAGTCGGGGTCAACTGTTTCAACTGGAAGAGCAGCAACCACTGCATTCCTCTCCTAATTCTAACCTCTTTGTTAATTCTACAAGTATGGTCTTTTCATTCTAAATGTTCTTGGCAAATCTGGGAATCATCTTCAAACCCCAGAACCTCTGTAGCAACTTTAAGAGCCATTTCTCTCACTTTTAATTTAACCAACCACAAGTAACCAAAATTAAACAAAATCATCTACGTTTTATTTAAAGATCTACGACACTAATCGGCAAGTGTTTAAATCTGCTGAGACCTTACCTGTTTAAATCTGTCCAAATCTCAGGCTGGATCTAACTAAACCTGTCCAAATCACAGACCTGAGACCCCAAACTGTTACAACATGGGGTAAACCCTTCTGCTAATTTAAACCAAACACACAGAAAAGTTCACCTCGCCTCATAACCTGTTGATTATGTTGAAAGTATGAGTGACAGGGAACTACCCAAATTCCACTATTTAAAGAAAAAATTAACAAGTTATTCTTTAACTCCAAAAAGAGAACATTAAACTGTAAGCCTCCTTTCTCTTAAAATTTCTTACCTACCTCCCACTCTATAACAATATACTGATCCAATAAAGCCTCTGTAAGATTTACAGCAAATCAATTTTGAAAAACAGTTGTCATCTTTGGGTGTCGAACTCCCTCTGTCTGTAGATTTCCCCTGGGTCATCTTCGGTCTTCTGCTGCTAAGATGTTTCATGTGAAAAAGGTACCTTTTAGAGAAAAGATCTGCGGGCAGCCTATCAATGGCAGTAGGTGTTCTTTGTCTCTCTGGCTAACTGTTCAAAATGTCTGCCCAAATATACCCCAAAACATCAGATCATCTCATTGGTTTGCTATTGTCAAAACAGTAAAATTCAAATTGGATTGTGTTTTAATATCTTGGGGCATAATTTAAACTGGTTGAATTCGAGTTGTTGTGTAAACAACTCATTATCTGAGTTATAGCTCAAATGTTACATCTTCAAATTGTCCAGTACACTTTGTGCCTGCAGTCAGTCACATAACAGGCTTGTCAGCTTTTCAACTTTCACTCTTTCTTAAAGGTACACTACACACTTTCAACTCCACAACAGTCATGCCTCACAAACATTATTGGGTGGATGAGGGTAAAGCAGTTCATGTGATGTATATGGATTTTAATAAATCGTTGATAAAATTCTCCATGGTAGGATATTGCAGAAAATATGGAGGCATGGAATTGAGGGTGATTTAGAGGTTTGGATCAGAAATTGATTCGCTGTAAGAAGACAGAGGGTGGTGGTTGATGGGAAATATTCATCCTGGAGTTCAGTTACTGGTGGTGTAAAACAAGGATCTGTTTTGGGTCCTCTGCTGTTTTGTCATTTTCATAAATGACCTGGATGTGGGCTTAGAATGATGGGTTAGTCAATTTGCGGACAATACTAAGGTCGGTGGAGTTGTGGATAGGCAGAAGGATGTTGCAGATTACAGAGGGACGTAGATAAGCTACAGAGCTGGGCTGAGAGGTGACAAATGGAGTTTAATGTGGAAAAATGTGAGGTGATTCACTTTGGAAGGAACAACTGGAATACAGAGTACTGGTCTGATGGCAAGATTCTTGGTAGTGTGGATGAGCAGAGAGATCTCGATGTCCATTTGCATAGATCCCTGAAAGTTGCTACCCAGGTTGATAGGGTTGTTAAGAAGGCATATGGTGTGTTAGCTTTTATTGGTAGAGGGATTGAGTTTTGGAACCATGAGGTCATGCTGCAGCTGTACAAAACTCTGGTGCGGCCGCATTTGGAGTATTGCATATAGCTCTGCTCACCACAGTATAGGAAGGATGTGGAAGCATTGGAAAGGTTTCAGAGGAGATTTATGAGGATGTTGCCTGGTATGGATGGAAGGTATTATGAGGAAAGGCTCTGGGACTTGAGGCTGTTTTCATTAGAGAGAAGAAGGTTGAGAGGTGACTTAATTGAGACGTATAAGATAATTAATGGGTTAGTTAGGCTGAACAATGAGAGCCTTTTTCCTTAGATGGTAATGGCTAGCATGAGGGGACACAGCTTTAAATTGAGGGGTGATAGATGTAGGGCAAATGTTAGATGTAGGTTCTTTACTCAGAGAGTAGTATGGGTGTATAATGCCCTGCCTGCAACAGTAGTAGACTCATCAACTTTAAGGGCATTTAAATGATCATTGGATAAACATATGGATGAAAATGGAATAGTGTAGGTTAGATGGGCTAACAGTTTGGTGCAACATCAAGGTCCAAAGGGCCTGTACTGTGCTGTAAAGTTCCATGTTCTGTACAAATGCCTGCTAGGGCTACTTAATGAAGATGAGGTTGTACCGCCCATAGCTTTTGGTCGAATTCAGTGGTGGGCCCTTATTCTCAAGTTGGAATACCCTCCAGGGGTATGATGAAGGACTTATGCCCAAAACGTTGATTCTCCTGCTCCTCGGATGCTGCCTGACCTGCTGTGCTTTACCAGCACCACACTCTCGACTCTGATCTCCAGCATCTGCAGTCATCACTTTCTCCATATCCTCCAGGAGGCCAAGTGGCTAATATGGATGCCTTAAGCCACCTCCCACTGACAGATAATCTGGTAATGTCTCTGCTGGAAGAGTTGGTTCTGGTTTTAAACTTACTGGATATTCTTCTGGTCACCTCTGACAATATCCTACTGTGGACACGAAAGTATCCCATCCTGACAAAATTAAAACAGCTGGTGTTAAAGGGGGAAACAGAAGGACCATCACAATGGGACTGAAACCTTTCTGGACCCAGCAAGACCAGATCACCATGGAGGATGGCATATTACTGTGGGGAGCAAGAGTGATTATCCTGAGTAAAAGTTGCTGCCAGATACTGGTTGAATTCCACTAGTGACATCCAGGGGTTTCCAAGATGATGATGTTGGCAAGAAGTTATGTTTGGTGCACAAGATTGGATGCTGACATTGCTGTGTAGATGGGATAGTGCCCAGGGTGCCAACAAGAACAGACATTGCCATCGGCGGTGCCCCACATTCGTAGGAATGACCAGGTAAACCCTGGACACGGTTAGACATAGACAATGCTGGTTCTTGCATGGGTTTAAAGTTCATGGTCATTGTGGATGCCAGTTCAAAGTGATTGGACATGCTTGGAGTTAATTCACCAAACTCAGGGATGATGATTGAAAAGCTGCGAGCATGGTTTGCAATATGTGGACTCCCGGAAGTTTAGGTCATGGACAATGGGACGTCATTTACCAGCAGGGAATTAGAGTATTTCCTAAAGTCGAATGGCATTTGGCATATTCAGTAGCTCCAAACCATCGATCATCCAATGGTCTGGCAGAAAGAGCAATCCAAATGTTGAAGGCAGGCTTAAAGAAACAGCATACAGTTTAATTCGATACCAAACTGTCCCGATTCCTGTTTGATCCTTCACACCCCCACAGAGATAGCTCCAGCAAGGTTTCTGATGACATCAGGTTTTACCAGGGTGAAATAGCAGTAGGAATGCCATTAGATCTCTCTAAGTGAGAAAGACAGTTTACTTCAGGGAACGATGTTTGATGCCAGCACCACAGAAATGGTCAATGCAATGTCAGGTCCCATGACATGCGAAGTTCGAATAGGCAAGGCAGTGCTGAACAAACATGTGGATCACCTGAAAGCTGCAACCTAACAAACGGGGCAGGAGCAAAACATGTCAGAAACCATGTGTTCTCCCCCTCCAGCTAGTGTCAAGAAAACCTCAGAGTCCAAGATGAATGCAGCCTCGATACTATCACTACTGGAAGAAAAAGAGGAAACCCTTCTGAGACACTCCATGTGCAAGCATGTTCCTGTGAAAATGAAGGGTACAAATGGCAAGATTTTGGAACCTTGGATGACAAAAGACATTGAGAGCTTAGTCAAAGAGAAAAAATGAGATATAAGTAAGGTTTTGCAAACTGAAGATAAACAGAGCCCTCAAAGAATACAAAGATAGCAGGAAAGTACTCTAACAAGAAGTTAGGAGAGCTAAAAGGAGACATGAAATGTCTTTGGCAAACAGGATTAAGAAAAAAAGGCATTTTAAAAATATATGAGGATTAAGAGGGTAGCTAGTGAAAGGATAGATCGAGGATAAAGGAGGGAATTTATGTGTGGAGCCAGAGGAAGTGGGTGGGATCCTTAACAAATACTTTGCATTGGTATTCACAAAGGAGAAGGAGACAGTGGATGGGATTCTCAGGAGGAGTAAGTTGTTATTCTGACTCATATAAATATAAAAAAGGAGGAGGGTTGAGCATTTTGAAAAGTATGAAGGTATACCTGATGGGATCTATCCCAGAACACTGAGGAAATTGCTGGAGCCTTGTATAAAATCTTTCTATCCTAATTGCCCTTTAGTAGAGTGTCTTGCTTAAGCTATTTCAGAGGGCAGTTAAGATTCAACTGCATTGCTGTGGGTCTAGAGGCACATATATGCTAGAGTAGGTAAAGTTGATAGATCTCCTTCCCTAAAGGATGCAGGTGAACCAGACACATTTTTGTGACAATTAATAGTGGTTTCCTGGTCATTGCTAGTCCAGTTTTTTACTAAATTCACATGTGTCAGTGAGACTTGAACCCATGTCCCTTAAGCATTTTATTACTAGTCCAGATACAAAATTTTACCGTCACCACATCCCTATAGTGTAGAGCCACTGTAATCTTGTCTAATGTCACTGGGTACTGAAGGATCTAAAGAGACAGAAATAGGCAAACAGTTAAACTGTTGGATATAAAACCCCATAACCAGGGCCTCAGGTCTTCAAAGGTGAGGGATCAATGTCTTCAGGGTTAAAATCGTCAAAGGTCAAGAATTTAGGGAGCAGGATCTTCAGGGGTTGAAGTCATTTGTATGGGAGGACTTCAGGAAAGGAAATTGAGTCAAAAGGCTAGGTGAGAAATGTATTGGGATGAGCAAAGATGAAGATTTAATTTTCAGGGATATCTTCTGTTCCGAAATCTCGTCAGTGACTGTCGAACTGAAATCCAGGGACATGTCCAGGTGTGAAAAGGATAAAATGTATAGTGGTATTCCTAAAAAGGAAATCAGGAAAGCAAAAAGATTGGCTGATGAGGTTAAGAACAAACCAAAGAGATTGTACAAGCATATTAAGAGCTAAAGAGCAACTAGGGAGAGAATGGGCCTCTTAGAGATTGATGAGGCAATCTGAGGTGGTAGGAGAGATATTAAATGAATATGTCACATTGTTTTTTTACTGGGGAGAAAGAAATGGAGTCCAGGGAACTCAGGGAAATTAATATTGATGTTTTGAAAACAATTTACATTACAGAAGAGGAAGTTCTGGAGGTCTTAGAAAACATAAACATGGATAAATTGATTAGATTAGGTTACTTATAGTGTGGAAACAGGCCCTTTGGCTCAACAAGTCCACACCGACCCACCGAGAGCAATCCACTCAGACCCATTCCCCTACATTTACCCCTTCACCTAACACTATGGGCAATTTAGCATGGCCAATTCACCTAACCTGCACATTTTTGGACTGTGGGAGGAAACCGGAGCACCCGGAGGAAACCCATGCAGACATGGGGAGAATGTGCAAACTCCACACAGACAGTTGCCTGAGGCGGGAAGAACCTGGGTCTCTGGCGCTGTGCCGCCGTGCTGCCCATAAATCTCCGGGATCTGATCAAGTGCATTCCAAGAAGTCATGGAAAGTTAGGGAGAAAATTATGGGGACCCTAACAAAAATATTTGTATCATCTATAACAGGTGAAGTGCCAGAGGATTAAAGGACGGCTAATGTTGTACTTTGATTATGGAGAAGCTTGGGAACTGTAGATCTGTGAGGCTGACATCAGTGATGGGTAAATGGTTGGATGTGATTCTGAAAGATAGGATTTATGTGCATTTGAAAGGGCAAGGAATGATTAGGGATAGTCAGCATGGCTTTGTGTAGGGGAAACCAAATCTTACTAACTTGATTGAGGTTTTTGAGACTGAAGACCTGTGACTAGCAATGTTCCACAGGGATTAGTGCTGAATCCATTTTTGTTTGTCATTTATATAAATGATTTAGATGAGAATACATTAGGCATGGTTGGTAAGTTACCAAAATTGGTGGTATTGTGGACAGTAAAGAAGGTTATCTCAGATTGCAAAGAGATCTTGATCAATGGACTCAGGAGTGGTAGATGGGGTTTAATTTGGATAAATGTGAGGTATTGCATTTTGGTAAAACAAACAAGAACAGGCCTTAAACAATTAATGGCAGGGTTCTGGGTAGTATTGTAGAACAGAGAACATAGGGGTTCAGGTAAATAATTCTTTGAAATTTGCATCACATGTAGACAGGATGGTTAAGAAGGCATTTAGCATGCTTACCTTCATTACTCAGACCGTTGAGTGCAGGAGTTGGGACGTCATGTTGAGGTTGTACAGGACATTGGTGAGGCCTCTTTTGGAGTTCTGTGTACAATTCTGGTCACCCTGTTGTGGGAAGGACATTATTAAACTGAGGAGGGTTCAAAAAAGATTTACCAGAATATTTCTGAGAATGTAGAGTTTGAGTTATAAAAATAGGCTTGATAGGCTGGGACTATTTTCACTGGAGTACAGCAGGCTGAAGAGTGATCTTACAGAGGCTTATAAAATCATGAGGGGCATACATAAAGTGAATAGCAAAGGTATTTTCTGTAAGGTTGGAGGTGTTTAAAACTAGTGGGGATATTTTTAGGTTAATAGGAGGAAGATTTACAAAGGACATGAGCTTTTTTACACATAATGGTGTGGAATAAACTGCCAGAGGAAGTGGTGAATGCATGTACGGTTGCAGTGTTTAAAGACATGAAAAAGTACATGATACTGTTATGAAATGGTGGTAAACTCTTCTGTTAATGAAACCAAACACCCAGAAAAGCTCATCTCACCTCATAATCTGTTAACATATGAGTGACAGAGATATCCCAAATTCCACTATTTAAAGAAAATAATATCAATTTATTCTTTAACCCTCACGGTGAACATTAAACTACAACTGTTCACAAGTCCAAGCCCCTCTCTCTCTTAAATGCTTATTACCTGCCTCCAACTCTATAACAATTTGCTATTCCAATAAGACACTTATTAAAATTACATCAACTTAATTTCAAAACCACAGAGCCACTGTTGTCTTCGGTGTCTGACTTTTTTCAGCTGAAGATCACCCTGGATTGTCTTCTTTATTTTCACTGCGAAAATGTTTCACATGAAAAGGTACCTTTGATAAAGAGTGTTTCCTAATTTCTTGCATTTGTGTTGATGGCAACTCCTCTATCTCCAATTTTCAAAATGCCTGCATTTTTATATCCCCAACATCGGATCATCTCATTGGTTCAATGTTGGCAAAACAATAAATCCAAACATGATTGTGTTTTAGTATCCTGGGGCCTAACTTAAACTGATTGGTTAAATTTGAATTGTTGTCAAAACAGCAACCAACTCACATATCCATTTCACTGCCAAATGTTACATATTTTCAATTTTCCAGTACACTCAGGAACTGCCTTCTAGTCATATACACAGGTGCTTGTAAGCTCCCAGTTCAGAACAGCATTCACTCTCTCTTAAACCTACAGTACATGTCTTCAACTTCATAATAATATAGTATTGCTATTGTACCTGCCTCCAACACCTCATTTGGGAGGGTATTCCAGGCTGTCTGTAAAAAAGTTGCCCGTTACATCTCCGTTAAATTTGCCCCCTTTACTTTAAGCCAATGCTCTCTATCATTGACATCTCTACCCTGGGAAAAAGACTCTGACTCTGACTATTCTACTGATGCCTCTCAAAGTTCTGTAAACTTCTATCAGGTCACCTCTCATCCTTTGATGTTCAAGTGAAAACAAGCCAAGTTTGTCTCCTCACAACTAAAACCCTCCAAACCGTGTAGATCCTAATAAATAATTTCTGTATCCTCTCCAAAGCCTCCACATCCTTCTGGTAGCGCGACAACCAGACCGTATACAATATTCCAAATGTGGCCTAACTTTAGCAGTAAGTACATGAATAGGAGAGGTTTGTAGGGATATGGGTCAATGCAGGCAGGTGTGACTAGTTTCAATTGAGAACATGGTCAGCATGGACTAGTTGGACTGAAGGATCTGTTTCCATGCTGTATGACTTTACGACTCAATCCTCTTTAGTCTCCAGGAAGGTCCCAAAGGACTGAAAAATAGACAACGCTTTATCTTTGTTAAAGAAGGGCAACAGGTATAGTCCAGGAAATTACAGGCTGGTGACCTTTATGTCGGTGGTATGGAGATTATTGGAGAAGATTCTTAGGGGTAGGAATTACTCAGATTAGGAAACATATAGACTTATTAGCAATAGGCAACATGGTTTTGTGTGGGGAAGATCATGTCTGACAAACTTGATTGAATTTTACCAGGATATTGCCTTGTTTGGAGGGTATTAGCTGTGAGGAGAGATTGGACCTTTGTTTTCACTTGAATGTCGAAGGATAACAGATGATCTGATAGACATTTACAAGATAACAAAAGGCATAGATAGAATCGATAGTCGGAATCTTTTTCTCAGAGTAGAAATGTCAATTGTAGGGGATATAGGTTTAAAGTAAAGAGAAGTAAGTTTAGAGGAAAAATAAGAGGCAGGTCTTTTACACATACGGTGGTGAGTGCCTGGAATGTCCTGCCAGATGAGGTGAGGAAAGGCAGATACAATAGCAATGTTTAAAAGGCATATTGACAAAAGTATGAAAAGAGGATAGAGAGATACAAACAGTGTAGAGGCAAAAAGGTTTTTAGTTTTAAAAAGGCATCATGTGTTGGTGCAGTCTCATTGGGCCAAAGGGCTTGCTGTTGTGCAATATTGTATTGTTTGTTCTTGATTTTTTAATGCATGTCTATGCAGGAGGGAGGGCTTTCAATTTCTGGAATATTGGAACCATTTTTGGTGCAGTAGGGCCTGTACAAGACAGATGAATTGCCCTTGAACTGGAATGGGGCATCCTTGTGGGGAAGTTTACCTATGTTGTTGGAGAGGGTTGAAATTAACTTTCAGAGTGTCCAATCCAGAGAAAATGTTAAAGGAAACTGAATTGCAAAAATTAGAAGAGACAGCAAGAAAGTCAAGGAGGTGTTCAAATTATATTCTAAGACCATAACAAATAAGAACAGGAGTAGGCCATTCAGCCCCTCAAGTCTGCTCCACCATTCAATGGGATCATGGCTGATGTGACATTCCTCACATCCACTTTCCTTGTAACCTTTGTAACCCTTGTTTCCTATACTGATCAAGAATCTATCTTAGCCTTAAAGATACATAAAGACCCTGGCCGCACAGCTGCCTGTGGGAAGAAGTTCCAATACTCCTAACCCTCCAAGAGAAGGAATTCCTCCTTATCCCCATCTTAAATTGGTGCCCTTTTATTCTAAGACTGTGCTGTTTGGTCTTAGACTCTCTCATAAGGGGAAACGTCCTCTCAGCATTTAGTCTGTCAAGGCCTTAAGAAACCTATATGTTTCAATGAGATCATTTCTCATTCTGCTAAACTCCAGTGAGTAGAGTCCCAATCTGTTTAAATTTGTTCAAAAGACAACCCCTCCATTCTGTGATTATCCCAGTGAGCCTTCTCTGAATGCTTCCAAAGAGATGATATCTTTCCTTAAATAAGGGGAACAAAATCACTCACAGCACTTCAGATATGGTTTCACTAGCACCTTGTACAGATGCAGTAAGATGACCCTACTGTTATATTTCAGCACCTTGAAATTAAGGACCAACATTCTATTAGTCTTGCTGATGACCTGCTGCGCCTGTGTGCTCATTTTGTGTTTCATACAAGTACGCCCAAGTCCCTTTGTGTTGCAGCTTTCTGCAGGTTTTTTTTCCATTTAAATGATACTCTATTCATTTGTTCTTCCCATCAAAATAAACAACTTCACATTTTCCCAAGTTACACTCCAATTGCCAACTTCTTGCCCACTTATCTAACTATCAATATCTCTCCCTAAACTCTTGTATTCTCCTTGAAACTTGCCTTTCCACCTACTTTTTTGTGTCATCTGAAATTTGGCTTCGGTACATTCACTTATTTCCTCAAAGTCATTAATATGTACTATAAACAGTTGCAATTCGAGGACTAATCCCTTTGAAACCCCACTTGTTAGAGGTCAAGAACCTGAAACAACATTCCCACTCACTGTTTCCTATCCATTAGCCAATGTTGTATCCATGTTAATGAACTACCTCCAATGGGCTCTTATCTTCTAACTTAAACTCTGAAGATGGGTCACTGGACTCAAAACGTTAATTCTGTTTTCTCTCTACAGTGGCTGCCAGATCTGCTGAGCTTCTCCAGCAATATCTAATTTTGAGTAGAAATTATAGGCCAGTTAAAGCACAAGGGAGTTTGCCAAGATTGCATAATATTTATTGTTATGCAACAAATCTGATAAACAAGGCAGATGAGTGAAGGGCATAAATTAAGACATGGAGGTATGATGTCATTACAATCACTGACACCTGGGTGAGAAAGGGGCAGGATTGGTAGCTCAATATTTCAGTGTATAATGTGAGATATAGAAGGAGGCAAAAGATGGTGTGTTGCATAATTGATCAGAGAATCGATTTCAGCTGTTAGTAAAATGACATTATAGAAGGCTCCTCAAATGAAGCCATGTGAGTAGATCTAAAAAACAAATAGGGGCAATCACATTGCTGGAAGTGTACTATATGCCCCCTAAAAGTATGAGAGAAATAGAAGAGCAGATGCATAGGCAATTTCAAAGAAGTAAATCGGGCAGTGAAAGTCAGGAATTCCAACTTCCTCAAAATTAACTGTGATCGTCACAGTGTGAAAGATTTTGAGGGAGTGTAATTTTTAAAGTAAACCCTGGGAAACTTTCTAAACCAGTATGTAGAAGGCACTACAAAAGAGGGGATGGCCCTAGACTTAATTTTAAGTAATGAAGCTGACTAAGTGGTTGAACATCAGTGGAGAAGCATTTTGCAGACAGATTATAACTCCATTAAATTCAAGATAGAAATGGAAAAGAACAAGGATATGCATGAAATCAAAGTTCTAAATTGGGGGAAGGCTGAATTTAACAAAATCATGTATGCTTTGACCAGATTGGACTGAGAGCAGACAAGTTTGTGTAAATCTGTCAGAACAGCAGATGCATTCATGAAAGAGATTGTAGGAATAGAAGGAAGTGGGGAGAGCCAGTATGTTTCAACAAAGACAAAGGTGGACAAGTCCTATTAACCCTGGATACTATTAACAACAAGGGCCCCACACTGATCTCTGTGGAACCCCACTGGGCACAGGCTTCCAGTCACAAAAACATCCCTCAACCATCACCCTCTGCTTCGTGTCACTCAGCTAAAATTAGCCATCAATCTCCCACATGGGACCTAATCAAACGTCGTTTTGAATTCCAAGTAGAATATATCAAATGCATTGTCCCCATCTACATTCTTGGTTCCCTCTTTGAAAATTTCATTCATGTTGGTCTGACATGACTACTCCTTCACAAAAGCAGGCTGACTATTCTAGATTAATCCCCTGCCTCTCCAAGTATCCTGCCCCGCAGAATTGCTTCCAACAATTTCTCCACTGCTGAGATTAGACTGACTGATCTGCAGTTTCCTGATTTACCTCTTGCTCCCCTCTTCAAGGGGAGTCCTCCAATTCCCTCTATTTTCTCCCTTGCTTCACTCAGTGGCCAAGGATATTGAAGGAGGTGTCCATCCTTTCTAGGTTGGAAAGGTTGTGCACCAATCTTGATGTAATACTGGTGTTTGATTCCACACTCCTTGACATTGAACACAAGCTTTCCAGAGCATCAAGTATGTGGATGTTTTCACTGATCAACTCCTTCTGACCGCTTTGACTCAGAATACAAGATTAAAAGAAGAGTCACACTGGACATGAAATGTTAATTTTGTTTCTCTCTCCACAAATGCTGCCAGACCTGCTGAATTTCACTAGCATTCTCTGTGTTTGTTATTCAAAGTCTTAGTCTCCACATGTCTCTGAGGTATACAATTCCAAAGGTTCATAATCCTCTGAGTAAAAATATTTCTCCACATCTCAGGCTTAAGTTGCATCCACCTTACATTTAAATTGTGCCCCCTGGTTCCTAGACTCAACCGGTCTATGTCTTTAAGCAATCCCTCAAGCACTGTTCTGACCATGGCCTCAATGATGGCCTGCCCATAATGGGCACTAAGGTCTCCTCCAGAAGTATTAGTACACGCAGACATGCTTGATATTTTCTCTTCCAATAATTCAATCTGTGAACTTAGTTGCTAGTCTGTTTGAATAGCTGTCAGAGTATGCAAGCTGTGTTTGTAAGTGTGAGTTTCTAATTATGATAACTTTTTGAGGATGAGGTAAACCATATAAGTGGTCCTGATAAAGTTCTGATACATAGAGATTGATGATAGGTTAATAATGAGAGTGTAATGAATCGAGCAATGATTGAGATTACTGGTCTAAAAAGCAGGAAATGCCATTTGTAAGGCAAAGATGTTTGAACGGCTACCTCTGTTGCATTGATATTGAATGAGCAAGACCACAGTCATTTTCATCTTCAACTAACTTTTCCAGTGTCCTTTTGAGTATATTTCTGAATGAGCTCCTGTTCCATGCATTTTCCCTTGCACTTCTTCCACTAGGACCTTCAACCTATTGTTGGAGCACCTCAGTGCCGTGTTCTTTCATATGTTCAGCCATTATTCAAAGCATTAGTTTAATTATAAAAATACTTAAACCACCTGTTTTGCCATAAAGTGCCACCACTTTTAGAATTGCAAAGACTGTCATTAAGATGTGCTTGACACTCAGAATATTGTGCTCTGTGCTGATGCATCGAGCCAATGAACCGTGCAACTAGCACCAGCTACAAACTTAAAACAAGGAATATCAACTTCATATACTACCTGTAACAATAGTAACAAAATGGTGCCTTTTCTAAGCTTTCACAACTCAAAAGCATGTCCTAACCAAACTCATCAGCTTACATGGAAGGCTAGAAAATTTTGTACGCTGCATAACAAGTACTGTATGTAGTTTCCCACAACCAGCATTCTAATATGCACTCTTGGCATATCAATTACACCAACAAAATGAGAAAATATTCAGTTTGAAACAATTACGTTTTTCATGGAATTTTTCTGTGGGAAGAAACAACAGAGGTGTTTGTAGAAATGTTCAATTCCTCTCTGGCCACATGGGATGTACTAGTGGACTGGAGGATAGCCAATGTGGTTATCCGAGAAGGGGGAAAGTGATAAACCTGGAAACCACAGGCCAGTTTGTCTAACCTTAGTGGTGGGGAAGCAATTTTGAGGGACAAAATTAATCTGCATTTGGAGAGGTAGAGATTACTGAAGAGGAGTTATGTTAAGAGGAGGTCATATCTGACCAATTTGATTGAATTCTTTGAACAGGTGACCAGGGATGTAGATGAGAGCAATGCTTTTGATGTAGTCTACTTGGATTTCATCAAGTTTTCTGATAAAGTCCCTCGTGGGAGACTGATAGCAAAGACAAAAGCTCATGGGATCCAAGGAAATTTGGCAAAGTAGATCCATATAGCTTAGTGAAGTAAAGGGCAATGGTTGAGGAGTGTTTTCTCAACTGAAAATCTGTGTCTACTGGGGTCTCACAGGGGTCAGTTTTAGGACCCATGCCATTTGTGATTTAAATAATTGTCTTAGTCTTGAATGTAGAAGGGTTGGTCACTATGTTTGCAGACAATACAAAAATTGGTGGGGTATAAATAGTGAGAAGGATACCCTTAGACTGGAAGAGAATGTAGCTTAGTCAGCTGGGCTAATCAGTGGCAAATAGAACATAGAACAGTACAGCACAGAACAGGCCCTTCAGCCCACGATGCTGTGCCGACCATTGATCCTCATGTATGTACCCTCAAATTTCTGTGACCATATGCATGTCCAGGAGTCTCTTAAACGTACCTAATGACCTTGCTTCCACAACTGCTGCTGGCAACGCATTCCATGCTCTCACAACTCTCTGTGTGAAGAACCCGCCTCTGACATCCCCTCTATACTTTCCTCCAACCAGCTTAAAACTATGACCCCTCGTGTTAGCCATTTCTGCCCTGGGAAATAGTCTCTGGCTATCGACTCTATCTATGCCTCTCATTATCTTGTATACCTCAATTAGGTCCCCTCTCCTCCTCCTTTTCTCCAATGAAAAATGTCTGAGCTCAGTCAACCTCTCTTCATAAGATAAGCCCTTCAGTCCAGGCAGCATCCTGGTAAACTTCCTCTAAACCCTCACCAAAGCATCCACATCTTTCCTATAATAGGGTGACCAGAACTGGACGCAGTATTCCAAGTGCGGTCTCCCCAAAGTTTTATAGAGCTGCAATAAGATCTCACGACTCTTAAACTCAATCCTCCTGTTAATGAAAGCCAAAACACCATATGCTTTCTTAACAACCCTGTCCACTTGGGTGGCCATTTTAAGGGGTCTATGTACCTGCACACCAAGATCCCTCTGTTCCTCCACACCACCAAGAACCCTATCCTTAATCCTGTACTAAGCTTTCAAATTCGACCTTCCAAAATGCACCACCTCGCATTTATCCAGGTTGAACTCCATCTGCCACCTCTCAGCCCATCTCTGCATCCTGTCAATGTCCCGCTGCAGCCTACAACAGCCCTCTATACTGTCAACGACACCTCCAACCTTTGTGTCGTCTGCAAACTTGCTGACCCATCCTTCAATCCCCTCATCCAAGTCATTAATATAAATTACAAACAGTAGAGGCCCAAGGACAAAGCCCTGTGGAACACCACTCACCACTGACTTCCAGGCAGAATATTTTCCTTCTACTACCACTCGCTGTCTTCTGTTGGCCAGCCAATTCTGTATCCAGACAGCTAAGTTCCCCTGTATCCCATTCCTCCTGACCTTCTGAACGAGCCTACCATGGAGAACCTTATCAAATGCCTTGCTGAAGTCCACATACACCACATCCACAGCTCGACCCTCATCAACGTTTCTAGTCACATCCTCAAAGCACTCGATAAGGTTTGTAAGGCATGACCTGCCCGTCACAAAGCCGTGTTGACTGCATTTAATCAAGCCATGCTCTTCTGTGATGGAATTCAATTTGGATTAACATGAGGTGATGAACTTGGGCAGGAAAAACAAAACAAGAGAATACAGGATGAAAGGTAGGACTCTGGGAAGCGCTGAGGATCAGATAAACCAGCCCCTTAAGTTAAAGAAAGTGAGAACTGCAGATGCTGGAGATCAGAGTCAGGAATGTGGAACTGGAAAAGCACAGCCGGTCAGGCAGCATCCAAGGAGCAGGAGAATCAACATTTCGGGCCAGAGCCCTTCATCAGGAGTGAGGCTTGTGGGTCGAGGGCTGAAACATAAATGGAGGGGGGGGATGCTGGGAATGTGATAAGTAGATGAAGGTGCAGGTGGAAGTAATAGATCGGAGGGGAGGTTGGAGCTGATGGGTAAGGAGGAAGGAAGATGGACAGGTAGGACCTGTCAAAGGGGTGGTGCCAAAGAAAATGAGGTGTTCTTCCTCCAGGTGTTGAGTGGTCAGGGTTAGGTGATGGAGGAGGCCCATGACCTGCATGTCCTTGGTGGAGTGGGAGGAGGAGTTAAAATTTTCAGCCACGGAGCGGTGAGGTTGGTTGCTGCAGGTGGCCTAGAAATGTTGGATAAAGTGGGTTAAGGCAGTGTATGGAATTGTTGCTTTTATTAATTGAGGCATAGAGTTTAAAAGCAGGGAGGTTATGATGGAACATTGGTAAGGTCAAAACTACAGTGTTGTGTATACTTCGGGAATCCACATTATTGGAGGGATCCGATAGCACCGGAGAGGATGCAGATGAAATTTAACAGGATATTTCATGGCGAGAGAGTTTCAGCTATGAAGAGAGATTGGACAAATTGAAGAGAGCAGAGGAGATTCAGAGGGAACGTGGAGCACAGATAGCATAGACAGGAAGAGACTTTTCCCTTGATGGGGGGGATATAGATTTAAATTAAGGGGCAGGAGATGTGAGGAAAAGCATTTTCACCCAGAGAGTAGTAGGAATCTGGAATTCATTTGTATAAAAATGGAGAGGTAGAAAACATTTAAGAAGTATTTAGTTGTGCACTTGTGATGCCAAATAAGGCTATTAGCCAAGTACTGGAACATGGGGTTAGAAGGTAGGTGATTATTTTGGACCAGCATGAACACAGTATAGATCTGTGTGGCTTTACAAAAAGTTTTTAAAAAGATATCACATTCCTTTCTGTATTATAAATAAATTGTTAATTTCTTTTTTCAGGAGTGCATCCCAAGAATACATCAGTTATAGCAAACAAAGATACCAACAGGACACATGGAATTATTGGTGGAGAGTTTTCTATTGGAAGGGTTCATGCAGGTAAACAAGATGGCAGCATATTAGTTGTTTAATTGAAATCAATATCGACAACTTTAAAATGATACAGCACCAAAGAAAGTATTTCTATCCACTGTGCCTGCATTGATATTTGAAAGAGAAATCAAATTGGTCCCAAAATCTTTGCCATGTTTTTCCCTGTCAAATATTCAACCAATTTCTTTTTGAAAGCATCCTGACATCCTTTCAAGCAGATCCTACAGAATATAGCAGATTGCTGTATCGAAAAATATTCTCCCCAAATGGTCATAAGTTATCAAAAGAATTTAGTTCAAGGAAGAGTGCAGAAGAGCATGCTTGATTTGTCATAAGAACACCTAAGAACACCTAAGAATGACATTTCAACCAAGAGGCAGAGGCAGCATGCAATAACAAGAGCTAAATGATATCACAACCAAAGGATCTAATCAAAATTCTTCAGTCCCACTACATAAAGTTGTAAAGGTGGTCCCAACTAACATTCCAAGAGCAGGAGGAGGCTCCAGAATATATGATTGGGGATCCAAACACATCAGAGGGAACGACAACCATCTTCAGCCTGAAATGCAAAGTGGATAATCCATCTTGGCCTCCACATGAGGTCCCTAGCATCACCAGTGCCAATCTTCAGATTCACTCTATGTGATATCAAGAAATGGCTTAAGGGATGGGATATTGCAAAAATAATGGACCATGACAACTTTCTGGCAGTGGGGCTGAAGATTGAGCATCAGAACTAGCCACATGCCTCGCCAAGGTGTTCCTGAATAACTATAACGCTGGCACCAACCCGAAAATGAGGACAATTGTTCAAGAGAGTCCTCAATTAATACCAGAATTGAACAGAAACTAGTGTTACATTGCTGTCCTTGTCCTTCAAAGTGATACAGGTCATAGGAAAGCACTGTTGAAGGATCCCTAGTGAGTTGCTGCAATGCATCTTTTGTATAATGCAAACTTCTGACATCATGCATCAGTGGTGAAGTGAGTGAGTGTTTAGGTACAGGATGGGATGCTGGAACATAGATAACTGATCTCCAACAATCACAAGCTTTATGTTCCTTATGACTCCTGCATTGATTGGAACCAGGTGGACCCTGTTGACTATGAGGTCCTTGATTGGGGTTGTTAACCCAGGCCTATCAGGAAGCCCTGGCTGACCAGTATAAACAGAGGACAGTGATGTATCTTTCAATCCGCTTTCAACCTGTTTTAAATGCTTTTCTTGGGGGTCGATGCATATCAGAGTATTGGACAAAATTGCTTATCAGTGCAGTACAATAATCTGCCATTCTGTACAGATACCAATTTTCCAGGACTTTGCAAAAAAAAATTTATAGTGATCGGAGTTTGTATTGACTAATGCTAAACCTTGTAGTGTAAATCTAGCATTGAAATGTCTTCAGTATCAATAAAGTCACCTTAGTTAGGATGCTGAGGTTTTAAGGGTTTTTTTCCCAAGTGGCTTCATGCCTAATAATTGGTTAAAACTGTTAATGGTATTGGTTGACCCTTGAGTTTCTACATCTGTTATTATGAAGAGTGATAAAGCTATACGTTGTCGTTTGTGGATCTTGAGTGGCTGTACATTTAGATGACCAAGTATATTTGCAGTGTCTTGAGTACGAATCGAAGTTTGAAGAAAATGTTAATACATTATCTTTAGGATGTATTTTGTGAAATCTGCTCAGTACAAGCTGAACCTTGATTTATTTCAAATGCAATGGAATCTTTTTTAAACCTACTATATCTTTCTAATAAACTGTTAACACATTAAAACAAATATATATAAACAGGGGATGTCTGTGTAATATGCACTATTTTATTGTTCAGTTGATTGGACTGTTTTAGATGCTTGTGTCTACTGTTTCCTTTTTGATAAGATAAGGTAGGATTTGAGGTTCATCCTTATTTCCCTGCTAATTGGTTGGATGGTGGGGTTTAGAGAGTTTGGCCTTGCTGTCCCTTTCTCTTGTAAATTGCTGTTTCTTGGAAACTACTGCTTGTTGTTGATTATTAAATGTTTGTTTGTATTTTGCACCATTTGATGAAAAATATAAACAGGGGATGTCTCCTGTGTAATATGCACAGTTTTATTGTTCAGCTGATTGGACTGTTTTGTATGTGTTTGCTTCTACTGTTTCCTCTTTGGTAAGTTAAGGTGGGATTTGGGGTTCACCCGCATTTCCCTATGAATTGGTTGTATGGTGGGGTTTGGGGTTTGGCCTTGCCACCCCTTTCCCCTGTAAATTGCTGTTTATTGTTCACTGTTGACTGTTTGTTGGCTGGCCACAGCCAGTGTGTTACTATTATTCTTTTTTGAGAACTGATTTCTGAGCTGACTGGCTCCACAGCCTGTGTGTACTGTTGTATTTTAGTTCTCATTAGAGAATTGTTTTGTGTTATTTCACTGGCTGGTTACAGCCTGTGTTATTCTTTTTGTTTTTTGAGTAAGGACTATGATGATTTTGTGAGAGGGCTTGGCCTTTGCACCATGTGTCTGGGCTTTCTTTTGTAGTGTCATGTGTTTGGACTGAGCCCCTCTAAGTCTTTACAAATGAACTGACTCCCTGTGAGTGCACCTGGGCCTCTGTGATGGACTAGGTCTCTGTAGAGACTGAATACTTGTGTGTGTGCTGTGAGGGGTGCATTCACTACATTCTGGCGTGGACTCTGCCTTTGGGCATGGACTCTGCCCTTGTGCATGGACTTTGCTTTGGTAACAAGCTTAGCTTTTTTGATGGTTGGTTTTATCACCCGCACTGTTTTTTGTGTGTCTCTGGGTCTGGCAGGCCTTACTGTGAGCCAGATGGTGAGTAGGTTGTTCCAAATACCAGAAGGTTCATAGGTGATCCCGAATGCTGTCACCCTGAGAGCCAGAGGATGGGTAGACCATCCTGAATATCGCCATCCCAAGGAGGGAACGGGACTGGCTGTCCCAGAGGTAGCTGGAAGGTGTGTCAGGGTGGTCTGAGGGGCCGTAGTGGCAGGTGAGAGCCAGACAGTGTGTAGGGTGGCCCAAGAGCCAGAAGGTAGGTAGGGGATTTAGGATCTGCTCAGTTCAGGCAACTGACCTCCAAGCTGGTTGACCACAGTGTTACTGTGGAGAATGATGACTTAAAGGATAACTTGTGACAAGACCCAGTCTTTGTGCTGCTGCCCTCATGCGTAGACTGACCCTCCGTGTGTGGACCATGCCTCCAAGAGTGGAATCTGCCTTTGTGAGTGGACTTTACCCATGTGTGTGCACTGTGCTTTCTGTGTATTCCCATATGGAGCTGAATTAACCAATAGCCAGGCCACGTGAAGCAGGTCAGGGGGCAGGGCAGCTGAAAGCCAGCCCTGTGGGTTGTGTGTTTTTTACTGTTCTGTATTACTGCTTAAGATGAGATGGGATCTTATGGAATGCTTTATATTTTTTGAGCTTTATATTATCTGTGCTCTGAGGCACAGTGTCTGTTATTGTGTGTTGTGGATGTTGCCTTATGCTCAGCCTTTTATCTCTAGGGGATGTTTTACAATGTTTTTATGCAATGTATTTAATTTATTACAGTACTTTTTCTGAAAGGAAAAAATGACCTGTGTAATACTTTCATTCTAGTTTATGTACATTTTACATTATTGTTTACATTGATATTTGGGTTGTCCTATTTTGGCGTCTGTTTCTTTGCTGCATGGTGATGTTATTATGTGTTGTAACCTTTTGTGGACTTTGAATATAAATAGGGGATAAACAGGGGATTCAGAATCTCCTCCGTTCAAGGGGCTGACTCCAAGCTGGCTGGTCACAGCCAGTGTACTGTTTACTGTAAATAACGTGTGACTTGGTGACGGATACTGTTCTCTGTGCAGTTATTTCATTGACAATGGGAGACAGCAGTATGTGCCTGAAGAACATTTGCTCACAACTGTCATCTTGGGGTTGGGATAAGAATTTCTGGCATCAGGCCTTTAGTTGGGAAGCTTGCCTTGTTTGATCCTGCTGTCAAAGACTGGGCGCAATGTGTGGAAATAATGCATATTTTACCCAGGCTAATAACAGTAGGGCAGATGAAAGCCTATGAGTAATCCTTCCGGCTGCTTGCGAATCTGTAGCATTTTCAGTTATAAGGGGCCTAACTTTCCCAGAGGCACAAAACACTAGAACCTTCCCCAAGTGTTGACTGAGTTGGTTAAGGAATATTGTGACCCAAACCACCTCCAATTCTGAAAAGCTATTTGTTTTATTCAGTTGTTCGAGAACTGGGAGAATTCGTATCAGAATTCTTGATCAGGTTATAGCGACTGGCATAGGCCTGAATGAGATGCTGAGAAACCATTTTGTATGTGGGATTAATGACATAACCTTGCAGAAGTGTCTATTAGCTGAAGTCACTGGACTTCAAACAGGCATTGGCTTTGTCATTAGAAAATGTAACAAGTGGGGATGGGAACTACAGGGCATCCCAATGGAAGTGGATCCCCTCACCTGTCCAAATGAGCTTGGGGAACACCACTTTGGTATAGGCACTTGCAGAGCCTCACGCAGGGCATTGTGAGAAGAGGGACCCTAGGCCAGCCCACAGCAGAAACCCACAACAAAGCTGAGCATCAGCCAAAGTTCTTCAGGATCTGGGCTGGCAAGCCACTGCAGTTACTGCCAGTATGTGGACACAAGACACCAAAGGAGTCCTACAAGGCCTGGCTTGAGTAAGAAAGCTTGTAGGCTGGTAGCCATGAGAGTGCACACCTTGGAAAGACCCCTCACATGTGGGTTGAAACAATTAAATTTCTGAATAACATCCAAATCATAACCAATTAAATTAAATTTTTTTGTGAAATGGTCACCCAGTTCCAATTGAGGTTGAGACTGGCACATCTGTTTTTGTGGTTGCAGAAGCCATCTTTACCAAGATTCACTCAGGTCTCAAACCCTTAAGTTTGCACAAGACCTTACCCAGACTGAGAACATACATTGGAGAACCATTGCAAATGAAGGATACAAATTCAGTTTTGATCTCCGATGAGAAGTCGTTGGTGTCGTTAGCATGGATGGTAGTAAGCTGCTCAGGCCCAAGCCTACTGGAGTGGAATTGGCTGAGAAAGATTCGCCTAGATTGGCTCAACATTTCTCATTTAGAAAATGGCTGCCTGAGTGAAGTCCAAGTGAACTGCCCAAGTTTTTCAGAAAGACCTTGGGACTATCAAATCCATTGCCAATTGTTGACCAGGAAGCAATTCCGTGATTTTCAAGGCCTACCCGGTACCATTTGCCTTGCAGGCAAAAGTAGAAGTGGAAACCAGGAGGCAGGAGAATGAAGGAATTATCAAACCAGTGCAGTTTACAAAACAGGCAGTACCAGTCATACTGATTGTGAAACCCTAATGGATCAGTTTGTCTTTGTGGGGATTTTAAGTAAATGGTAAACGACTTCTCACAGTTGGATAAATACCCAATCCCCCACATTGAGGACTTGTATGTAAAGTTGATGGGGGCATTGTCCTTCACAACTGGACATGAGCCATACCTACCTGCAATTGTGACTGGATGAAGAGTCCCAGAAATACGTCACAATTAACACCCATAAAGCTTCATTCGAATATATAAGACTACCATTTGGGGTATCATCTGCCTGCACCCTTTTCCATGGACCATGGAAGAATATTTTACATGGGCTACCCCAGATTGCCATTTATCTGGATGATGCGCTAATAACTGGGAAGATGACTTGGAGAACTTGGACACAGTGCTTAAAGTTTCTCCCAGGCAGGCATATGCCTTAGAAGGGAAAATGTGTGTTCCAGGTGCCCCAAGTGACCTACCTGGGTTACAGAGTCAACAAAACTGGGTTACACCCATTGGAAGATAAAGCTTCCACTTCTGTACCAGAGCTCTGGTCTTTCCATGGGTTAATGAATCATTACTGGATATTCATACATAACCTAGCCTTTGCCTGAAGAGGGGCTCCTGCCCGAAACGTGATTCCCCTGTTCCTTGGATGCTGCCTGACCTGCTGTGCTTTTCCAGCAACACATTTTCAGCTCTGATCTCCAGCATCTGCAGTCCTCACTTTCTCCTCGATGAACTCCAAGGTCATCCAGCCACTTCCAAGATGAAGATGCTAGCAGGAAGCCACGTCTGATGGCCAGGGTTAGATGCCCACATAACTGCATTGGTGGGGCAGTGCCCAGAGTGCCAACAAGGACAAAAGTTGCCACCAGCAGCAGCACCACATTCGTGAGAATGGCCGGGTAAACACTGGACTCAGTTACATGTTGACAATGCTGGTCCTTTCATGGGCTTGATGTTCCTGGTCATTGTGGATGCTCATTCAAAATGGCTGGGTATGCATAAAGTCGTACAGCAAACTCTGACAGTTGAGAAACTGCGAGCACTGTTTGCAATACATGGATTCCCAGAAGTATTGGTCGCAGTCAATGGGACGTTGAATGAATGGCATTTGGCACACATACCATCCATCATCAAATGGTCTGACAAAGAAAAATCTAAACATTGAAGGCAGGCTTAAAGAAGCAGCACACAGATTCATTCTACCAAACTATCCCAGTTCCTGTTCAATTATAGGACCACCCCTCACTCAACAACAGTGATAGCTCCAGCACAATTGCTGACAGGGAGAACAGTCCACACCAGGTTAAACTTGATACTCCCAGTTTGGGCAGGAGGGGGTTGGGTACTAAATGTATGTAAAATAGAAGCAGGAACACCAACGTCAGCCATACCTCCTCTAAACAAAAGAGATCATTTCATTCTAGGGATGAAGTTTGTTGCCAAAACTATTGAAATGGCCCTGTATTCATATAAGGGGAGGTGGACTTGAGGTCAGATCCCATGACATACAAAGTTCATGTAGTTGAGATGGTCCTGAACAAACATTTAGATTACCTAAAAATTGTTACCTCGTAAACAGGACAGAAGCAAAACATACCTGACTGCTCAGAACAGCCAAAAGGCCTGTCAGAAATCATAGGTTCTTCCCCTCCATCTAGTGTTGAGGAAACTTCGGAGTTCAAGATGGATTCAGCCACGATACCATTGCCGCTGGAAGAAGAGGAAACCCTCCCGGGATACTCTGGATGGACTATGGTCCGGTACCTTCAGCTCGTGTCAGGGTCCAAATCAGAGGAACCAGACCTGGGGTGAAAACGTCGCAGAAAATGCTACAAGAAAAAGACCAGGCCTACATCCCCAGAAGTAGAGGGGGAGGGATGTGGTGATAGAACTAGGTGGACCTTGTTTACTACAAAGCCCTTGACTGGGATTGTTATCCTGGGCCAAGCAGAAAACCCTAGACAACCAGTGTGAACAGGGGATTTAGAATCTGGGGACTGACTCCAAGCTGGCCACAGCCAGTGCACTGTGCTTAAGTAAATAAAGGGTGACTTGATGACAGGATACTGGCCTCTCTGCAGTTATTTCAACTCCAATCAGAGAAGAATATTCCTCTACATTCCCATTGACTGAATTAAATATTGCCTTGATTTCAAGAGTACTTACTCACATCTGACATCTGGAATTCAGCCTTTTTATCATAGAGGCATAGAGTCATAGAGATGTACAGCATGGAAAAAGACCCTTCGGTCCAACCCAATCTAGTCCCATCTGCTAGCACCCAGCCCATATCCCTCCAACCCCTTCCTTTTCATATATCCATCTGAATGCCTCTTAAATGATGCAATTGTACCAGCCTCCACCACTTCCTCTGGCAGCTCATTCCATACATGTACCACCCTCTGTGTGAAAAAGTTGCTCCTTAGGTCTCTTTTATATCTTTCCCCTCTAACCCTAAACCTATGCCCTCTAGTTCTGGACTCCCCGACCTCAGGGAAAAGACTTTGCCTATTTACCCTTTTCATGCCCCCCCCCATAATTTTGTAAACTTCTATAAGGTCCCCCTTCAGCCTCCAACGCTCCAGGGAAAACAGCCCCAGCCTGTTCAGCCTCTCCCTATAGCTCAAATCCTCCAACCCTGGCAACATCCTTGTAAATCTTTTCTGAACCCTTTCAAGTTTCACAACATCTTTCCGATAGGAAGGAGACCAGATTTGCATGCAATATTCCAACAGTGGCCTAACCAATGTCCTGTACAGCCTCAACATGACCTCCCAACTCCTGTAATCAATTAATAAATAAGGCCTGGTGATGTGTAGGCCT
The DNA here is from genome assembly GCF_047496795.1 of Chiloscyllium punctatum. NCBI lineage: Eukaryota > Metazoa > Chordata > Chondrichthyes > Orectolobiformes > Hemiscylliidae > Chiloscyllium > Chiloscyllium punctatum. Next base: position 40,713,941 of record NC_092779.1, read on the forward strand.
GGCAGGACTCAAATTAAGCATTAGTGAGCAGATTATTACTTTGTAAGTCTTGCTTGATAGCCCTGTTAATGACCAACTACAAATATTTTGCTGAAAATCAAGTATTAATTGGATATTAATTGGCTACATTGAACTTGTCCTGCATTTTGTGGGCAGGAAATTTGCACATCTCTCTTGAACTTTCCCCTTCTTCCCTTAAACCCATGCCCCCTATATTTTTGGCATTGCTCCCTAGGAAAAAGGCTCAGATTTTCCACCCTATCTATGCATCCCATAATTTTGTATACTCTGTCAGGTTTCCCCTCAGCCTCCAGCACTCTAGCAAAAGCAATCCGAGTTTGTTCAACCTCCCCTTGTAGCGAACACACTGCAATCCAGGCAATATCCCTCTCAACTTCTTTTGCACCCTCTCCAAAGCCTCCACTTCCTTTCTATAGTGTGGTGACCATAAATATACATAATACTCCAAATGTGGCCAAACTAAAGCCTTATACAGCTCCAAAATAACTCGCCAACTTTGAATTCAATGCTTGGACCAATGAAGGCAAGCATGGTGCATGCCTTCTTTACCACCTTATCCACTTGTGTTGCACTTTCAGGGAACTATGGACTTGTACCCCAAGCTCCCTCTGTATATCAATGTTCCTAAAGATCCTGTCATTTACTGAATATTTAGTTGTTAAATTTTGTTGTAAGCCTCAATAGTAACAATTTGGTAGATCTAACATCACTGCAACATTCAAATATTTCCCACTTTAATTATCCTCAACATACCTTTTTTTGTATAAGAAGTTGATAGTCAAATGCCAGGTTGTAATTCTTACATTATTCGGAAAGAACTGCAGCTTAGGGCAACTAGAACATAGAACTGTACAACTCTGTCTCTATAACAATAGTCAAATTTGGTTTAATAATTCAATAACAATTCATCCTATTGTTACAGGAAAGCTGGAAGTTTTTAATCCTGATTATAATTCATCTAGAGGTTATAATCCATCCTTTCTGAAGAAGGAGGTTGGGTCAGCAGGGCAAAGACTGCAGTTTGTTCCTATTGGAGGATCCACAGGCAGTAAGTTTTCATCCTTGTGTATTTATTAAAAGGAGTTTTATTTTAAGATTCCAAAGATAGTAAAGCCCGGATTTTCAATGAATTGGGCCAATTTAGGAGCCTTTTAAAAATAACAAGCAGACCAAAATCCTAAATTTGCACCCTCATTCCTGTTTCCAGCCCATTCTGTACTATATAATGACTTCTAATACTAAACTTAAACATTGCCAAGAGGAGAGAAAAAGTTTGAAATCTTTCACTGATCAGATTGGGACTAGTCCTAAATATGCAAATTTATTTCCTCCTTCTATTGAATCCATTAATGTCATTGAATTGCTTGTATAGATAACCATGTCGTAAACAATATCCATTTGAAACATTCACGACTGTGAATTTACTAAATCAGAAGCAGTTTGTAGAATACAGCTAAACAAATCTCTCAATGTATTCTCTCTGGAAACAAGTTTGTTCTCATTCAAGGTTTCAACTTTGGTTTGTAATGAAATAACTGGTAACAAAGGATTTCAAACATAATGTCCAAAGAAATGCTGAGGCTTTGATCTGACCTGTATATTTGTGAAAATCTGATGACAAATGCACATATGTAAAACTAGAAAAGGAACTGGAGTTGTTATACTCAACACCAACAAAAATGCATGTTGTGCTCAATGATGATTCTAAATTTATATCTATAAGATCTACCTCCTCTACATGTAACTACAAAGCGACATTCAAGGGCGAGTTTCGGAGGTACTTGTTGGAATTAGAGTGTTAGGGTGGTAACCTACACATACCTGATGGGATTCATCTTCAAGGTTCAGTGCATCCATGCATGTATGGGCTACCCAAGATTCAAAACGTAATGCCCTTTTATGCTGTATTCTATCTATACATGAATTGGCCAAATGGTTGAATTGAATTTATTGTCACATGTACCAAGGCACAGTGTAAAGGTTTGTCTTGCAAGCAATTCTGGCTGATCACAGAGTTAAGTAGCGCAGCTAAGTAAATAATAGGTTAACAGTGGCAAAAACAAAAGCACAGGTACAGGTGGAAATTAAGAGTTTGTGAGTCCATTCAGTATTTTAACAACAGTAGGGTAAGAAACTGTTGCGAAACCGGCTGGTGCATTTGTTCAGGCTTCTGTACCTTCTCCCGATGGTAGAGGTGTAGAAATACATTACCAGGGTGGGATGGATCTTTGAGAATGCTGGCGGCCTTTCCTTGACAGCGGGTCTGGTAGATGGATTTGATAGATGGGTGGTTGGCCTTTGTGATTGTCCGAGCTGAGTTCACCACTCTCTGTAACCGTCTTTGATCTTGAATGGTACAGTTGCTGTACCAGGTAGTAATACATTAGACAGAATGCTCTCAATAGCGCACCTATAAAAGTTGGCAAGGGTATTTGCCATCATCCCAAATTTCCTCAGCTGTCTGAGGAAGAAGAGACGTTGTTGGTTCTTTGTAACCAGTGCGCCCACATGAAGAAGAGTCCAAGAAAGCTTGTTGTGGATGACCACTCCCAGGAGCTTGTCAATCTTCATTCATTCCACCTCTGTGCTGTTAATGTGTAGGGGCGTATGAGTAACATCCTGCCAAAAGTCAGTAATGAGTTCCTTGGTTTTGCTGGCATTGAGAGCTAGGTTGTTCTCAGTGCGCCATTTTTTCACATCTTCCGCCTCCCGTTTGTTTCGTTGCCATCTGAGATTCAACCGACTATGGTGGTGTCATCAGCGAACGTGTAAATGACATTAGTCTGGTATTTGTTGATGCAGTCATGGGTGTACAATGAGTACAGGGTCTGACTACGCACCCCTGGGGGGCTCCAATGTTGAGTGTTAGCGAGGATGAAACATTGTCCCCAATCTTCACTGATTGTGGTCAGGAAACTGAGGGTCCAGTGCAGAGAGTGGGGCTTAATCTGAGATCACTAAGTTTAGTAATCAGTCTCGAGGGGATAATAGTGTTGAAGGCTGAACTGTAGTCAATGAGTAGGATTCTTACCAAGCTGTTTTTAGTGTCAAGATGTTTTAGGGAGGAGTAAAGGGCAAGTGATATGGAATCTGACGTGGATCTATTAATCTGATAGGCAAATTGGAGTAGGTCAAGGGTAGAGGGGAGGCTGGAGTTGATTAATGCCTTTCAAACTCTTCATGACCACTGAAGTTAAGTCACTGGACAGTAGTCATGGAGACATGCTGCATGAGCCTTCTTAGGCACGGGGATGATGTTGGTCCTCTTGGAACAGGCAGGGACAGTGGCCTGCTGCAGGGAGAAGTTGAAGATGTCCCAAAAGACCACTGCCAGTTGGTCTGCGCATGCCCTGAGTGCACAGCCTGGTACACCATCTGGTCCCATCGCTTTCCTTGGATTCACACAATGGAAAACTAATTTGATCTCTAATGCAGTGACTGTTCGGGTAAGTTCGTCAGGATTAATTTAAATTGGTGTTACCTCTCCGCCAAAATTCTGCTCAAAGCGAGCATAGAAGGTGTTGAGACGATCTTCGAGGGATGTGTCATCATCTGCTATTTCGCACTGTCTCTTTTTAGAACCTGTAATGTCATTCAGTCCTTGCCATAGTTGCCGGGTGTCTGTTTGGGTCTCTAGTTTAGATCGTTATTGGTCCTTGGCTGTCTTAAGGTCATACTTGAAATCCTTATGTTTGAGTGGGTCGCCTGATCTAAGGCCTCACACCTGTTTTTTTTACCAGGTTCTGTCTGTCCTGATTCATCCAGGGTTTCCTACTGGAAATGAGCTGTTACAATCTATTTAAATAAGTTTCCAAATGGGGAAGAATTCCTTCTCTCTCATGATGATTGTTAAAGGTTTGCATATTGAGAGCAACTGCAAGTCTATGTTTTCTTGAGACATTCCTAGATTATTTACCAATTTATTTACTCAAGGAAGTAGTTGATGCTTGTGTTATGTCAACATATCTTAACTATCTAGATGTGACACCAGTATCTGAATCTGCATCCTTTGAATTTATTAACCTAGTACAGTAATTTGCACAGTTGAGTTCAGTTTCAATGACACGTTGTATGCCCAAATAGATAACTAACAACTTCATTGGGTATCATGAGAATCATGTCTTTGGTGGAATGGCCATAAATCTCCTATTTCTTGTGCAATTCTAATAAATCGATGAATTATTGCAGATGTCTCAATCTGCAGCTGCAAAGATTTTCTTTACGCAACCTAATGAACTCCATCTTGCTCCCACTTTTTACCATTGAATTGAAGCAATCAAATGAGCTTCCTTTCCTTGATTTAGGTTTCGATTTTGTTGTCTCATGTACTCAAGTACAGGAGTACAGTGAAAGTGTATAATGTCGCCAGATAGAGTGCCATCTGCTGTAGGCACAAAAAGGTATCTAGGTACAAAAACCATTTGTACAAAGTAGTGAAAGAATCAAAGTTAGAAAAGTTAAGCATTACCTTCATGGAATGGGTGGAAAAATGAAGAAATAAAGTAATAGCTAACATTTAAAGCCCTTCTTAAACTATAAACTAGAAAAATAAAATTAAAAGTTCAAGTCTTCCACTTAGCTCGCTGTCTGGGAGACCTTGGCTACCTGTTCTCAACACCACAGGTACTGGGGATGTTCCCTGGCCGCTCACTCTTCCCACGTTGGGCCGGGATGTCATTGTTGCTGTTGCTGATGTTTTAAGTTGAGACGTTCTATTAATGGAGAAAGCCACTTGTGGATTTATTGTGAAATGTTAGTGGGCTCCATCTATTGTCCAAATGTTTGAGACAATTTTTGCATAATTATGCTTTGATCAGGATAACAATTATCTCTCAGGATAGTCTTATTCTCAGTGAACAGATAACTTAAGAACTTATTCACGTGATTGCCAATAAGATTATACTTAGTGTTGGAGCTTTAGGAATCTCAGCACATATATTGACCTGTGAACATAGGATTTCTATACATCTTAGTGGAAAACCTATTGACAGATTTCTCAACTTAAACATTTCACAATAAATCCACAAGTGGTTTTTTCCACTAATAGAATGTTGTCATTAAGCCAAAAATACATTTTCTCTCCCTCACAAATGATATATATGGGATATGAGTTTCACTGCTAGTTTAATATCAGGTATGTTGGGCTTGTACAGATCAGAACATTTCCAGACATGACCTCTGCATGAAAATCTAGCCCTAAGTATTTTTACATTGATAACAAAGAAAATGTGGAAAGAAATATTGCATGTTTTCAATATTACAGAAGGTTTCAAGACAATAAGTAGTGAAAGATTATTTCTGCTAGACCATGGAAGATAGAAAGAGATCAAATAATAGGGAAAACCCTTCTTTGAATGCATCCTCATTAATCTACCTATTGCAAATGCATCATGGTAATGTTGAAGTGACTACCATGCAGTTTCTGTTGAGACAAAGGTCCTCCAGCAAAGAAGGTTACCGCAGAATACAACGGGATCTTGATTAGATGGTCAATGGGACGAGGAGTGGCAGATGGAGTTTAATTTAGATAAATGTGAGGGGCTGCATTTTGGAAGGGCAAATCAGAGCAGGACTTCTACACTGAATGGTAAGGTCCTGAGGACTGTTGCTGAACAAAGAGACCTTGCAGCTTCATAGTTCATATTGTGTGCAGTTCTGGTCTCCCTCCTGTAGGAAGGATGTTATGAAACTTGGAAGTGTTCAGAAAAGAATTACAAGGATGTTGCTAGCATTGAAGGGTTTGAGCTATAGGGAGAGGCTGTTTTCCCTGGAGCATTTGAGGCTGAGAGGTGTCCTTATTAAAGTTTATAAAATCATGGTAAGGTAAACAGACTAGGTCTTTTCCCTGGGTTGGGGAAGTCCAGAACTAGAGGGCACAGGTTTAGGGTGAGAGGGGAAAGATTTAAAAGGGACCAAAGGGACAACCTTTTCACGCAGAGGGTGGTGTGTGTGGAATGAGCTGCCAGAGGATGTGGTGGAGGCTACAACAATTACAGCATTTAAAAGGCATCTGGATAGGTATATAAATAGGAAGGGCTTAGCCAAGTGCTGGATTAAGTTAGGATCTCTGGTCGGCATGGACGAGTTGGACCAGAGGATCTGTTCGTCTCTGTGACTCTAAACAATTCTTCTTCTGAGTGGCAGGCAGTGACTAGTGGATACTGCAGGCAATTGTATTTGGATCCCAGCTATTCACTAATATCTATTTTCCTCAACTAAATCATTAATATATGTGATATCTCTAAGTTTATGTAGGCAGCACAACGCTGGGTGGGAGGTGAACTGTGAGGTGGGTGCCAAGATGCTTATGTGTGAGTTGGACAAGTTGAGTGAGTGGGCAAATGCATGGCAGGCAAAGTATGATGTAAATAACTGAGTTTATCCACTTTGGTAACAAGAACAGGAAGATACATCATTATAAGAATGGCAAAAGATTTGAAAAGATGTTCAACAAGAACTAGGAGTCCTTGTATGTCAGTTACTGAATGTAAACGTGTGAAAGCAGTAGGCAGTGAAGAAAGCAAGTGGTATGTTGACCTTGGCAGTGAAAGGATTCGAGTACATCCACAGTGATATCTTCCTGCAATTCCACAGGGCCTTGGTGAGTCCAGACCTGGAGTATTGTGTCCAGTTTTGGTCTCCTTGTCTGAGGAAAGATGTTCTGGCTATGGAGAGAGTGCAATGAAAATTTCCCAGACTGCTTACTGGGATGGTAGAACTGATTGTATGAAGAGAGACTGGGTCTGGAGTTGAGAAGAATGAGGGAATCTCATAGAAACTATTAAAATTCGAATAGGATAAATGCAGGGGAGGATATTTGCAATGACTAGGGAGTGCAGAACCAAGTTTTACAGTCTAAAGATATGGGACTAAGACTAAGAGAAATTTCTTCACCTCTCGAGTATTGAGCCTGTGGCATTCTCTCCCACAAAAAGTAAATAAGGCCAAAACTTTGAATGTTTTCAACAATGAGTTAGATATAGTTTTTAGGGCTAAAGGGATCATAGATTATGAGGAGAAAGCGGGAACAAAAGTTAGATAATCAGCCATGATCATATTGAATGATGAAGCAGTGTTGAAGGGTCAAATGGATTCCTGCTCCTATTTTTCGATCTTAAGAAGGAAGTTCCAGGACACCAGCAACAGTGAAGGGAAAAAAGTAATTTCAGGCCAATGGTATATCCCTCACTCTACCATAATCATCAATCTAGGGGATCAGTCTTAGTCTCTGGCATTTCTCATTGAACTATGTCAGGAACAATACCAAGCATGCCGACAAATGAGGTGCCAAACTGGTGCAGCTTCAACCCCTCTGAAATAATAGAAACAGCATTTGATAGACAGAACTAAGCAATCCCACAACCAAAGCATCAGATCAATACTCTAAAGTCCTGCCATTTCCCATTATGAATAGTTGAGGACAGTTAATCAAGTAACCGGTGGAGGAGATTTCACAGATATCCATATCCTTAATGATAAAAGAGCCTTATAGATCAGTGCATGAAACAAAACTGAAGCACTTGTAACCTCTTTCAGTCAGAGTTAAAAATCACACAACACCAGGTTAATAGTCCAACAGGTTTAATTGGAAGCAAATTAGCTTTCGGAGGGCTGCTCCTTCATCAGGTGGTTGTGGAGGAGACAATTGTAAGGCACAGAATTTATAGCAAAAGTTTGCAGTCATGTAACTGAAATTATACATTGAAAAATACAGACATTCAAGGTATTTTTCAATGTATAATTTCAGTTGCATCACACTGTAAATTTTTGCTATAAATTCTGTGCCTTACAATTGTCTCCTCCACAACCACCTGATGAAGGAGCAGCCCTCCGAAAGCTAATTTGCTTCCAATTAAACCTGTTGGACTATTAACCTGGTGTTGTGTGATTTTTAACTTTGTTCACCCCAGTCCAACACCGGCATCTCCAAATCTTTTAGTCAAAAATGTTAAGCGTATGATGCTCATGAAATCACTGTGGTCAATTCAAAATTCATTCTACATGACATCAAGAAACAGCTGTAGGCATAAGCTATGAAGTCCTGATAAGATTGTAGTTTTAGTACTGAAAACGTGTATTTGAAAGCCAACTGCCCCCTCCCCAGCCAACCTGTTCTAACACAGCTACAACACTTGCACTTACCCAACAGTGTGAACAATTATACAGGTATGTCCTGTCAATAAACAGAAGGACAAATCCAATTTGGCCAAATGCCATTCTACCAGACTATACTTAGTCAATTGCAAAGTAATGGAAAAGTTCATTGACGATGTTATCAAGTGGCACTTGCTAATAATAACCTGCTTATTGATGCTGTCAGGACTATGTGGTTCCAGACCTCATTAACACTCCAAATATAGATAAAAACGACTTAATTCCAGCAATGTGATGAGTGTAACTACCCTTTAAACTAAGATGATATTGCAGTAATGCAACATTTTGTTCCATGGGGAAAAAAAACTTTAAGCACTGCCAACATGGGAGAAAAACAATTGCCAAACCCCTTAGTCTTGGAATCCTAAACCTCCAGCCCTGGTGGTGACCGCTAATGCCCACCCCAATTCTAGTTCTGATTCCCAGGAACCCCATTTGCCCTTCCTTTTGCTCTGCGTCCCTGAAAACAAATTCAATCTCTTGACCTCCTTACCCTCTGAATTCCCTTCTCTATCACAAGCTCCACATCCCCTGGCCCCTGACTCTAAGGCCCCAAATCACTTTGGACTCCTACAGCCCAAGTGCAACTGTTTATGTGACCCAAACGTGGAGCATATAATTTGTTCACCTTCTCATGCAGCTTTATTATGAGATCCAATGCTCAATATCTGGTTGTTTGAATCTCGCCATTTGTGGTCAAATATGGATGCTCTAAATTTAATCCTGAAGAATTTATTATAAAGTAAGTGAATATAGGAAAAGATAGAGACATTAGAGTAGGATAATTAATTGAGAGCAAGCAGAGAAAGTACAGGAAGGACTTTAAACCATCATGGTTGCGTAGGTTTTAATGCAGGTGGCAACTGTGCAATAGCAACACTTGAATCTGACCACATCAATATGCGTGAGTATTGTATGCCATGTTGTAAATTTTTCTGGTTTAAAAAATAGAAAATCCCTTTCCTTAGAAAATCTCATTTCTGAACTTCTAATTTATAACAATGGGGTCATCAGACCAAACAGAATACGAACAGCCAGTATTTATTAATCAAGTACAAACTTTTTGACAAGATTTTATAAATGCTTGATTAACAGTGAGGAAGATATGGAAGTTCCTTTCCCTCGAGGTCCAAGAATTTCTTAAACACTACCTACACAAGCAATGGCCTTTTTTTTTCAAATCTCTGAAGTGCAATGAGATTGAGTGTCAATAATGGGAGAGCTAACCAAAATAAAACCATGCCAAAGACTCAACAAATTACTACATGAGGTCAACAAGTGTCAGAGAGTGGGAAAACTGTGCTCAAGACCTACAGGTAAAATCAAAGAATCATTGGAGGTTGGAGAGCATGTGCCTGAGGGAAAACAGTGTCCAATAATGACATCAAGTCAACACGATTTTTTTTTTTGCAATACCTTCCTCCTTCATTCATCATCGATATGTGAATGAATTGTTGACCAGCAGATGCATTTGACCCCCATGTCTATGACTCTTAAAGATGAAATGCAATTTCAATCATACTTTGACACACCGTGGGCGGCACGGTGGCACAGTGGTTAGCACTGCTGCCTCACAGCGCCTGAGACCCGGGTTCAATTCCCGCCTCAGGCGACTGACTGTGTGGAGTTTGCACGTTCTCCCCGTGTCTGCGTGGGTTTCCTCCGGGTGCTCCGGTTTCCTCCCACAGTCCAAAGATGTGCAGGCCAGGTGAATTGGCCATGCTAAATTGCCCATAGTGTTAGGTAAGGGGTAAATGTAGATGTAGGGGTATGGGTGGGTTACGCTTCGGCGGGGCGGTGTGGACTTGTTGGGCCGAAGGGCCTGTTACCACACTGTAAGTAATCTAATCTAATCTTTACAATACACAGGACCAACATTCTGAATCAGTTAGAAATGATTTATTTTCAAATTATGTAAATTTCCTGTTGCCCTGTTTAAAAGTATTTATGTTGCTTTTTCCACATGTCACCAATGCCTGGTAAACCCGTATCTTCTCAACAGCCTGTTTACTAAAGCTGATGCCAGTTGCCCAAATCTGTGTCCCCAGACTCCATGGTCTATAATTTCCTGCCTAAACTTTCCTTTTTCCCCGTCTTGCATTCCTTCTTAATAACCTTTTTAAAAAATTCAGGTCTTTTGCCAAACGTTGTTTCCTCTTGTTTGCATATTTGACTCGATATCTAAGGGTGGCATGCTGGCTCAGTGATTAGCACTGCAACCTCACAGCGCCAGGGACCAAGGTTCAATTCTTGCCTCGGGCGACTGTGTAAACTCCACACAGACATTCTCCCAGTGTCTGCGTGGGTTTCCTCTGGCTGCTCCGGTTTCCCCCACAGTCCAAAGATGTGCAGGTTAGGTGAATTGGCCATGCTAAATTGCCCATAGTATTCAGGGATATGTAAGCTAGGTGCCCTAGTCAGGGGTAAATGTAGGGTATGGGCATGGGTCTGAGTGGATTATTCTTCAGAGAGTCAGTGTGGACCTGTTGGGCCAAATGGCCTGATTCCACACTGTACCTTTTGATTACACCAGTGCAAAATGCTCTTGAATTTCTATATGTTAGAGGTGTTATATAAATTCAATTTGTTGGTACTGTTATTTGTGATACCCAAAAGTTACATTGTGATATTAATTATTTTTGATTAGAAAATAAAAATTACAAGAGTAAGCCATTTGGCCCCTTGAACTGCCCTCTCCTTTAAAAAGATCTTGGATAATCTTCTATCTCAACTTTTCACCATCCCCAAATCCCTTGATTCCTTAAATATCCAAAAGAGCTGTAGTTCTCTGAGTTGAATACATTTAACAACCAAGTATCTGCATGTCTTGAGAGGAAAAGACTTTCAAAGATTCTCAACAATTTGGATTAAGAATGTTTTCCTCATTTCAGTCCTTAAATAGCTAATCCCTTGAGCGACTGTCTGCGTGGAGTTTGCACATTCTCCCCGTGTCTGCCTGGGTTTCCTCCGGGTGCTCCACTTTCCTCCCACAATCTAAAGATATGCAGGTCAGGTGAATTGGCCATGCTAAATTGCCCATAGTGATAGGTGCATTAGTAGGGGAATGGGTCTTGGGTGGGTCGGTGTGGACTTGTTGGGCCAAAGGGCCTGTTTCCACACTGTAGAGAATCTAAAAAAAAATATATTCAGCTCTCTTTCGAAACCTCCTTTGGATTCCGCAGAGGACACCAGTGAGAAACTATGGTGGAGGTTTCAAGGAGAGGTTGGCTCACTCGTGTCTAAGGAGAGGATCATGAAAGGCCAGGTGTCAAAGAACAGTGAAGCCCCAAACATTATATGATTGTAGTGTTTCCCTCCCTCCCTCCTCTTTGAACCAAAGAGATTGAGAGAGAGAGAGACTGTTAGAAAATTGTTTTCAGCTTAGGAACAGCAGAACATCAGCATCATGTCAGTCAGTAAAGATGGTAGCAGCTCTGTGTGAGGCATGTAAAATGTTGAAGGTTTTGGATGTATTAGACATCGGGACAGTCACACCTCAATGAAGTGCCAGAGGGTAGCAATCCTAGAACAACTTATAGCTGATTTGGAGCAGTAACTCTCCTCATTACGTACCATACATGGAGAATAGTTTTTAGGTCAGTTGGATGAGAGAGTGGTCAATGCACAACATGGTAGGCAAGCAAGAAGTAGTGCTGAGATGGCAAGTGAGTGGGTGACCATTCACCAAAAGGAAAGGTCCAGGAAACCCAAGACTCCTTGGAGCTGTCTAACAGGTATGAAAATTTAGATGCCTATTTAGTGAGCAACAAGACTGAGTCGCTCGTCAATGGCTTGAGGAAAAGCCGCAGTAGCGTGGTGCCTGAGGCTATTCTGGGAAAAGAGAGAGAGGCTGGTAGGCAGATTAGTAAGGGGTAATTCAGTAGTTTGAGGAATAGATAGTATTGTTTGCACCTGAGATCATTAAACCCATGTAGTCTGTTGCCTCCTAGGTGCAAGAGTTCAGGATATAATGGAGCAACTGGATAAACTTCTGGAAAAGGAGGGTGAGCAATCAGTGTTAGTGGTTCACGTGGGAACCAACAATATAAGAAAGGATGGCTTGAAGTTTTGCAGAATCAGTGACAGGAGCTAGGGAGTACGTTGAAATGCAGGACCTCCAGGGCAGTAATCTCAGAAATATTACCTGTGCCATGAGCTTCACCATTTAGGCAAAGGCAGATCAGGAAAGTAAATTTGTGGCTTGGGGGGAAGGGTGATGGTATCAAAGGGAGGGATTTAGATTTTTGGGACATTGGGATAATTTTTGGGAAAGAAGAAAGCTGTTCAGAAGAAATGGACTTTACCTGCGTAGAAAAGGAACTTATCTCCTAGCTGAGAGAGTCAAAATAGTGTATTAGGAGTGAATGTAAACTTGTAAAGCAGGGAGGTGGGTTGACAAATGAACCTAGTTTTGGAAGAACCAAAGAGGGCAAAAGAGAGAACATGATGAATGAGAAAAAGAAGTGAGGGAAAGCTGGAGTGTTGAGAGTGAAGAAAGAAAAGATCACTTTCCAGTAGACAAGGAAGAGATAAGAGCAGGGTTAAATGGATGTATGTAAATGGTTGAAGTGTAGTGAACAAAATTTAGGGAACTGGAAGTAGAAATTGCTCTGAGGAACATAACATGGCTCCAGCCAGAACAAGACTGTATACTTAATATTCCAGGATATTAGGTCAAAGGTAGTGTCACTGCCCTTGGCGAGGATACATTACCTTAATTTGAATCTATATGATTCAAGGTAAGAAACAAGAAGGGAGCAGTGACCTTGTTGGGTATTTGTTATAGATCTCCAAATAATGGGGAAGAATTAGAAGAGCGCATTTGTAGACAGATTATGGAAATCTGTAAGACGAAGGGTTGTGATAGTTGGTGATTTCAATTGCCCTAGGGTAGACTGGGGAAAAGATAGGAAGGGGAGAAATTCCTGCAGAACTTCCTGAAGAGTACGTTTCCAGTCTGACCAGGAGGGCACTGTGCTGGATCTGGTCCTAGGAGACTGTAGGTGCAGACTTTGCAAGATACCTCCGGTCCGTGTGCAAGCATGACCCCGACCTTCCCTTAGCTGGTTGTTTTATAACAGCATCCTGCTCGCATGCTCATTTGTCTGACATTGGCATGCTACAACGCTTCAGCGAATCACAACGCAAACTGGAGGAACAACATCTCATCTTCAAACTAGGCAGTTTACAACCTTCTGGCCTTAGTATTGAGTTCGGCACCTTCAGATTGTGAACTCTCACCCATTTCTTTTTTTTAAACTTTGTCTGTTGCATTCTCTGTCACCATATCCTTTCTCTCCTTCCCTCACTCCAGTGGGACCAGCTATTCTTCCAGTCTGGCAGTTAGACACACCATGTCTGCCATTCTCACATTCCAATCACTCTATCTGCACTATCAGCACCCTTCCTCCCCCAGCACTCCACACCCCCATTATTGCATGAATGCTGCTCCCTCCACACTTCACATCAGCTCAGATGAAGAGTCAACTAGACTCGAAAGATTAGCTTCTCTCTCCACAGATGTTGCCTGACCTGCTGTGATTGCCAGCATTTTTTTTTATTTCAATTTAGATTCCAGCATCTGCACTAATTTGCTCATACCTTGGGTTAATTTGCATAATTCTCTGCAGTCAGTGAGGCAAGTTGAAGCATTTTCTAAGAAGGTGATCCCTTCCGTAGTTGTGGTGACGGGGCCAACTTCTCCCAGAATTATCCTCATTCACTTCTTACCTGCACCCTCTGTTGGATGCCCTTGCTCTTAAGAAAGCTTATAGGATCCTTGGGTTTATAAATAGAAGCAAAGAGAGTAAGAGCATTGAAGTGATGCTCCACTCTACAAATCATTGGTCAGACCACATTTGGAGAATTGTGTTCAGTTCTGAACACCTTATTTAAGGAAGGTTGTTAAAACCCTATAGAGATTTCAAAGGAGATTTACTAGAATGATATCAGAAATGAAGGATTTTAGATGCATGAAAAGATTTGACTCATTCTTCTGGGAGTAAGAGACGATTAAGAGGTGACCTTATTGAGGTGTTTAAAATTATGAACAATTTTGATAAAAGAACGTTAGAGGAAGAAGTTGTAAATAGTTGTTTGTTAATTATTCTCCCCGTGTCTGCGTGGGTTTCCTCCGGGTGCTCCGGTTTCCTCCCACAGTCCAAAGATGTGCAGGTCAGGTGAATTGGCCATGCTAAATTGCCCGTAGTGTTAGGTTAGGGGTATGGGTGGGTTGCGCTTCGGCGGGGCGGTGTGGACTTGTTGGGCCGAAGGGCCTGTTTCCACACTGTAAGGCATTTGATAAGGTTCCCCATGGTAGGCTTATGCGGAAAGTCAGGAGGCATGGGATAGAGGGAAATTTGGCCAATTGGATAGAAAACTGGCTAACCGGTCGAAGTCAGAGAGTGGTGGTAGATGGTAAATATTCAGCATGGAGTCCAGTTACAAGTGGAGTTCCGCAGGGATCAGTTCTGGGCCCTCTGCTGTTTGTAATTTTTATTAATGACTTAGATGAGGGAGTCGAAGGGTGGGTCAGTAAATTTGCAGATGATACAAAGATAGGTGGAGTTGTGGACAGTGAGGAGGGCTGTTGTCGGCTGCAGAGGGACTTAGATATGATGCAGAGCTGGGCTGAGGAGTGGCAGATGGAGTTCAACCCTGCCAAGTGTGAAGTTGTCCATTTTGGAAGAACAAATAAGAATGCGGAATACAGGGTTAATGGTAGGGTTCTTGGTCAGGTGGAGGAACAGAGGGATCTTGGGGTCTATGTACATAGATCTTTGAAGGTTGCCACTCAGGTGGATAGAGTTTGTAAGAAGGCCTATGGAGTATTATCGTTCATTAGCAGAGGGATTGAATTCAAGGGTCGTGAGGTGATGTTGCAGCTGTACAGGACTTTGGTTAGGCCACATTTGGAGTACTGTGTGCAGTTCTGGTCGCCTCACTTTAGGAAAGATGTGGAAGCTTTGGAGAGGGTGCAGAGAAGATTTACCAGGATGTTGCCTGGAATGGAGAGTAGGTCATACGAGGATAGGTTGAGAGTTCTCGGCCTTTTCTCGTTGGAACGGCGAAGGATGAGGGGTGACTTGATAGAGGTTTATAAGATGATCAGAGGAATAGATAGAGTAGACAGTCAGAAACTTTTTCCCCGGGTACAACAGAGTGTTACAAGGGGACATAAATTTAAGGTGAAGGGTGGAAGGTATAGGGGAGATGTCAGGGGTGGGTTCTTCACCCAGAGAGTGGTGGGGGCATGGAATGCGCTGCCCGTGGGAGTGGTAGAGTCAGATTCATTGGCGACCTTTAAGCGGCATTTGGATAGGTACATGGATGGGTGCTTAATCTAGGATAGAAGTTCGGCACAACATCGTGGGCCGAAGGGCCTGTTCTGTGCTGTATTGTTCTATGTTCTATGTTCTATGTTCTATTCTCTGTTATACTTTAAGAAATAAAGTTGTTAATTTTTACTTTCAATAGTTCTTGGCCTCTCTGATTTTCACAGGTTACTGCACAGGATAAATCTTTTCTAGGTTGCTGGTTTAAATTAAACAGGGGGGTTGACTCCGTGTCGGAAACATTTTCACAGAAAACTATTATGTTTATGTCACAAACAATGTGTCGGATACAGTTGTGTACACACGGATCACAATTCTCTTATTTTTCTTAGAACGCTTTAAAGACAAGAATACAAGTCTATTTCATTGGAGTCTTATGTTACAGACTTGTTTAATTTAAAAATTGTGCATGTTGCGGGTCGTAAGAATGTAATCGCAAATGCGTTATCGCAGATTTATCTGATAAAGTTTAGATGAGATTTGTATTTATTTAATATTATATATCTATACAGATATATGGGAATAAGTTAAGGTGAACTTTAATCTAAGTTATCTGTATGAAAATGAAGCCATCTTTTCATTATGATAGTTATTTTTTTTCTTAGAAGGGGGTGTTATGACTCTTCTTTTTAATTCAAATGCCTTCCTTGAACTGACTGCTTTGGCAACCATAACTCAGGCATCCTAAACATGTGGTCAGCCCAGCAGAGTTGATGTCAGATGGTCATTGGCCTCAGAACTGCTATTGGCTTGTTCAGTTGAGGTTAATATGCCCTTCCTCTCAGTTGGTGCAGGGAATCTGTTTTAGGAGTATTGATGATACTCCTAAACACCCCTGGGGTGTTGGCCAAGTTGTGGAGCCATAGAGAAGAGTCAGAAGGATGACTGCCTTATTTACAAGGAATTTGGGGTCAGCAGGAAGGTCACGGTCATTGAAGAATGTCATCCTTAGGCATTCAATGGCAGTGCTTGCAGATTGGATGCAATGTTGATTCTCCTTCCTGACGTCCACCTTAGATCAGAGGTTACTTCCTAGCTAGGATGTATTCCACATTTGGGGGGGATTTCTCTGTTGATCTAAATGGAAGGATGGACTGACACCTGACCAGGACAGTTTGGCAAAACATTTTGAGTCTCTTGAGCTTAAAGCTGAGACCAATTCATCAATATTCTTCTGAGAAGGCATTAAGTGAGACTGGAAGATTGTCTTCTGAGTGGAGATGAAGTTGTTATCTTCAAGCTGAGGTTCCATAAATGAGGTCTAGGTGAGTTGCTGTTCAGAGGTTGGTGCACACTCAATGGCCCATATGGCTTCTGTCTGCACTGTAGAGATTCTATGGCTGGGAGAAGGTGCCTAGCAAAGAATTGGGTAGTGATCTTCTGGGAGAGTAGGGAATTCCTCAGTGGTTCCTTTTTCTCCTTTCTTGAAGATGTCGGTGTTGCAGCATCCCTGAAATCAGCAGGGATTGCTTCTTTGTCCCAGATTTTCAGAAATAGTTTGTGGAGATGATCGGTAAGCTCAGCTTCTTCAAGTTTGAAAATCTCCATCCACTGCTGTGGCTTTTTCATTCTCCATTTGTCTATTGGCAGCTTCAACTTTTGCCACACATTAATTAGGAGTCCAAGATCATCTTTGATGGAGAGTTAGGGTATTTCTGCAAACACCTCATCAACAGTTGCGTTACATTTTTGAAGTTCTTTAAAGTATCTCTCCTTCAGAGGCTGATGTTTTCCTTGTCTTGCTCCATACCAGTTTGAGGTCAAGTGCTTTGGGTCCTAGGTGGCACTGAAGAAACTCTGGTGTCATGTCTGTCAGCAAGGAGTTGCAGCTCCTTAGCTTTCTCAGTCCACCATTGGTACATGATTTCTCCAGTTGTTCTTTGTAAGTCTGACTTTGCTATTTGATTCACTGGTGATACTGTTTTTACAGGCACAGAGAGATATCCTCTTCTTTTGATGAGGTCTTGGAAATCTGAATTGTTGAGATAGGAAATAGTAAAGACATGAGAAAAACTGTAGTGGATGAAATGCAATGTGACAGAGTGTAAACCTATCCACGTTGAACCGAAAGAAGATAGATTAAAGTATTTTCTAGATGGTAAGAATGAGGGAGAGACTTAAGGGTTCTGGTACAGCAATCAATTTAAAAAAAAAGAGGTGGATAGGTACAAAAATGATGTAAAAGATCAAAGGAATCTCAACTGGTCTGAAATTTATACTTTATCTATAACAGACCGCTGGATAAAATGCAGCTGAAGTTTTACATCTAGATTTAAAAACATACCAACCAATATACAAATTCACCAGAGTTGACAAGACTAAAAGGAGTAAATTATGAGGGTGGGTTTCATAGACTAGGTTTTCTCAATATGCAAGATTAAAGGTAATTTAATGTGTAAAAGATTTAATAAGGCAGATTTGAAAGCAACTGTCTCCTTGACTGGGAAGATTCCAGAACAAAAAAGACCATAACTTTAAAATTAGAATTTGACCATTCAGTGATCATTTCTTTACCAAAATGTAAATAACAGTGAAAATGTAGAATTATGTTTCTCAGAAGGCTGCTGATGCTCTGTTAATTATGAATTTCAAAGGAATCACAGGTCAAAAAATCAAGCCATAATCTAACTGAATTGACAGTACAGTTTGAGGGCTGTGTTTCTCTATTCCATAATTTGCCAGATGAATGTGAAAGTAGACAATGATTATCTATCTTTGTGTCATCAAAATCATGTACTCATGGAATAATCTTTTTTTTTCCAAGACTACGATGCATGGAAAACCAAAATAACCAGGTCTCAGCTCCCAGGTCCCAACTACAATCCTACGAAAAAATCCCCAGGAGTTTTAACTCATCCACCAACCATTGAGTCAGTACATGGAAGAACTGATTGGACAACTAAATATGGTGGCCATAGATAGACCATCAACACTCTGTGCTATCAACCCCTACTGACCATCTTGAGCTGGGAGCTGCTGCTAGCCCAAATGAAACCGCAGCTTCAAAACTGTCTGAAAACTGTAAAGATTGTAAAACCAAATCATATTTCATTTCATTTAGGATGGTATTATTTCTGATTGATTGTTCATGGATTATTTTCTGTCTTGGAATCAAGTGGATCTTCTCAAATTTCAAAATATAATAGTCTGTTTACACTTTAATTAGTCAGGCGATGACTGCAGCTCTAGACTATGCAATGTTCCCAGTAGAAATTAATTTAAACAATTTAATATTTAAATATTTTTTATAATTGATTTTATTTATATACATGTGCCTTGTAGATATTATATCATTATGACTTTTCTTGACATTGTATCTAGTACTTGAGAGTCTAGAACAGATCTTGATGGTCCTCGTACACTATAAAAGGGAGCTTTACTAATGATGATGCTTCTTTACAACAGACTGGAATGAATGGTGCCAAGAAGTCAAAGAATCCAAGTCAACTTAGAATGTAATATTTGTTTCTTGTTTCATTATTTTAAAAAATAGAGATCAGTATTTCTTGTTTTAAAAAAATTGAAGAACTCAGATGCTGGCAATCAGAAACATAAACTGAAATTGCTGGAAGATCTCAGCAGGTCTGGCAGCATCTGTGGAGGGAAATCAGAGTTAATGTTTCGGGTCTGGTGATGCTGCCAGACCTGCTGAGATTTTCCAGCAATTTCTGTTTCTGTATCAGTATTTCTTGCCCAGATTTGACAGGAGTTTTAGGCACCAGAGGAAGAGTGACTGATCATCATATCAGATAACAAAAAATTCTTAATAGCTGCATATTCAGCTTCTTAAAACCTAGTTCTATGTATAATGTATGTCCTTGCTCAGAAAGTCTCACATTCTTTAAATAATTTGTTTGAAGTGCAGTAATTTCTGTAGTTGTTAATATACAATTAACAAAGTAGTAAAGTTTGCTGTTCTTATTAAAATTTCTTTTAAGTTATTGCAAAAAGGAAACTAGTAAATGCATTTTAAAATTAAATTCCTTTACATATGTGGTTTGCTATTGAAACTGAATAGTATGTGAAAAGTTAAGTAACAGCTGTCAGTTTTGCATGGCAGAAAAACTCTCAAACTGATTTCTTTTTATTCTTTCATGGGATTTGGGCATTGCTACCTGGACCAGAATGTATTATCCATCCTTAATTGTTAAGAAAAACCTGAAAGAACTGCTGTAAATCAGAAACAAAAACAGAAATTGCTGGAGAAACTCAACAGGTCTGGCAGCATCTGTGCTGAGAAATCAGAGTTCACGTTTTGAGTAGATAATTGTCCAGCAAGGAGAGTGAAAAGCTATTAATTAGGACTGTTAGTGGCTAAAAATGGGTTGTGTGTAATAGTAGACTGTGATAACAAAGCCTGGGTTAGGGTAAGGACATAGAGTTCAGTTGCTAAAGTTGTTGAACTCAATATTGAGTCCAGAAGGCTGTCGAGTTCCCAAGCAGCAAATGAGGTGCTGTTCTTGCAGCTTGCACTAAGCTTCACTGGAGCACTGCAGCAAGCCGGAGACATAGATGTTGGACAGGGTGAATTCAATTAAAGGAGAGTATTCCCTAGGGAAAACAGCATCAGCCAAGTTCATGGCACCACTGATCATGTGACTGTCCTGCTAATAGGAAGGAAAATGAGCACAGGGCTATAGTGGTAGGGAATTCAATAGTCAGGAGTACAGGAAAAGGTTTACCAGCATGTTACCTGGTATGGGGGGATTTAGCTATGAAGAAACATTTTTTTTCACAGAACACAGGAGGTTGAGAGGTGATCTGATTGATGTTTATAAGATTGTGAATGGCATGGATAGAGTGGAAAATTGAGGCTTTTTCCCAGGATTGAGGCATTTCACCACCACAAAAAGAGATTAACTTTTAAGAATCTTACTCATCAAACACACAGGATTGTATTTTTTTCAGGTACACTTCATGTGCTTGCATTTATAGAAGTCTCTGGTGAACTCCTTATCACTGCCAGCCTGCTGGGCACAATCTGATTTTATTTTATTTTCATTATATGTACCTAAGTACAGTGAAAAGTTTTATTTTGCAAGCAGTGCGGGCAGATCATAGCAAACAAGAACATCCAAATTATAGGGTGCTTAGATAGAGGGAAGCATACAAAGTTAAGGCTGCTCAGGAGGTTGCACAAAGTAAGATCAACATTAGCAAAATCAACATGAAATTAGACAGGCCCATTGAGCAGTCTAATAACAGCAGAGACAAAGCTGTTCTTGAACCGACTGGTGCATGTGTTTAAGTTTCAAAGAGAACATTACTGGGGTGGGAAGGGTCTTTGATAATGTTGGCAGCCTTTTCACGGCAACGAGAAGTGTAAATATAGTCCATGGATGGGAGGATGGTCTGGGCTATGTACGTATCTTTCTGTAGTTCCTTACATTCTGGGCAGAGCAGTTCCTGTACCAGGCTGTTATGTACCCAGATAGAATACTTTCTATGATGCGTCTGTAAAGGTCAGTGAGGATCCTTATGGACAAGCCAAATTTCCTAAGCTGCCTGATCATCACATCTAGATGGGAGGTCCAGGACAGATTGTTGACTCTCATCATTCCTAGGAACTTGATGCTCTCTCGCTATTCACCTCAGCACTGTTGATATAGGTGTCCTCCTCCTTTCTTCCTGAAGTCAATGACCAGTTCTTTAGTTTTGCCAACATTGAGAGAGAGATTGTTGTCGTTGCACCACAACACCAAGTACTCTATCTCCTTTCTGTATTCTGACTCATCGTTGTTTGATATCCAGCCTGCCATGGTGGTGTCATCAGCAAACTTGTAGATGGCGTTCATACAAAGATTGGCTACACAGTTGTGGCAGTACAGGGAGTACAGTAGAGGGCTGAGAATACATCCTCGCAAAGCACCAATGCTGAGGATTATCATGGAGGAGGCACTGTTGTCTTTTTTTTTGTTAGTTGCTTCTGATTGCAGCCTACTTTATATTGTTAGTTTAATTTTCTGACTATTCTCCATTTTTAATAATAAATGGGTATTACTTTGCATGAGGACAACATGAAAAGTTTGTGTAAGTAAAATTGGAACCTGGTTTTTACAGCTGGTAATTAAAATTTAAGTAAATAATAATCATCACTTGAGGGAGCCAAAGATCTATGGGTTGGAAAATTGCAGAAGATGAAGGAGGGGTGACTGTTGAATTTTAGCCAAATTAGTGCACTTTGTTATGGTAATAAATTAGCTGCTTGTATAACTATGATAATGACTTTCTTGTGTGTTGTGCAGCTGTTACATACCTCTGGTATGATCCACATTCTTCTGGAAAAGATCACCTTTGGTTCAGTGATACCACTTGTTTTTCTATTGTTTTGCACAATAATACAATGGAAATAGAAGCAAACTAGCCCATAGGTTCCTTGAAGCAGTTTTGCCATTCAATACAATCATAGCTGACCTTCTGCCTCAGCTTCATTTTCCCACTTTATCCCCATGTCCGTCAATTACCTTAAAGACCATTTTACCTTAATCTCCATCTGGAATATATTCAATGACAATTGCAGGTTCACAATCCTCCGAGTGTCTCTTGGTCCAAAAACGCAGACTCATTTTTCCTACAAAAATTTGTGATCAATTCCTATCACTGTGCACAATTCAACATAGCTGTTTAAAATTCAGACTATAGTGTACAACCTATATTTCTGCTTGCTGTACCTTACAATGCACAATCCATTAAACATTGTGCTGAAGCATAGACTGGAGTTACAATGGGACCATGCGGAAGTCCCAACATAGCTGATGCTGTAGGAATTGCCTGAGAAGTGGAAACCTCCAGTGGGAAATTTCTCAATGTCTGTAACCCTCTGGAAAAAAAATCAGGATGATCAAGGACAGAGAATTAGTTTGGGCCACGGTGAGATATAGTAAATGTAATACTTTGCTCGTGCAAGCAGTTTATGGGTCCTCTACGGCAACCACATTGTATGAGAGGGTATAGGGGAATAAATATGGGAACTTGTCAGAAATGTATGATGATAATCAAAGGGGATTTTAATCATATATGTAGACTGGATGAAACAGATTAACAAAGGTAGCCTGGACAATGAATTCATAGTGTTTTCAGGACACTTGCTTAAAACATCATGTCATTAAATCAATCGGAAAACAGCCCATTCGAGAGCAATTAGAAAGTGGGCCATACTTTGTGTGGTATAGTCAATTCTGCAATAACGTGCATTTCTTTGACGGGAATTAGCTAAAACGCGATTGAAGAATTTAAACAATTATTTATAGAACATGAACTTTCCTTATCTCTTACTAGTTATAACATGATTCTGGCCCCATTAGTTTAAGTGGTGCTGCTATTACATGATTTTCTTGTAATGCAGGGTCGCACAGGAATAGAATTGTTGTATTATATCAGAACTGACTGTAATGTGCAATAATACAGGATTATTGCATCCTCATATTAACAACATATTAAAATTCACATTCAGTTTGAGGGAGATAAGTGGGAATCAAACACAAGTGTTATAAAGTTAAATAAAGACAATTATCTGGGCATGAAGACAGAGTTTGCTAAAATGAACTGGAAAGCCTGGTTATGGGATACAGTGCAGAAAGAATAATTCAGAATATACAACTTATGAGAGAGATGATGACCTAGCGGTATTTTCGCAAGATTGTTAATCCATAGACCTAGCGAAATAATTGCACAGATACCGGTATCCCATAACCAAGTCACCCTTTATTTATATTTGCATAGTACACTCACTGGCTATGGCTAGCCAGCTTGGAGTCAGTCCCTGAAGTGAGGAGATTCTGAATCACTTTATTTATATCTGTCAGCCAGGGGTCCAGAGAGGCCCAGTTCAACAAATCCAATCAAGGATGTCATAATGAGTTTCACTTGATTCCAATCATTACATCACTTCCCCCACTCGGTCCAGGGATACAGGCATAGCCATTATCATGACTTGGAGGTGCTGGTGTTGGACTGGGGTGGACAAAGTTAAAAATCATATACTGGATTAGTGGTGCTGGAAGAGCACAGCAGTTCAAGCAGCATCCAACGAGCAGCTCGTTGGATGCTGCCTGAACTGCTGTGCTCTTCCAGCACCACTAATCCAGTATTTGCTTTCCAGCATCTGCAGTCATTGTTTTTATCTCAAAGTTAAAAATCACACAACACCAGCTTATAGTCCAACAGGTTTATTTGGAAGCAGTAACTTTTGCAGCGCTGCTCCTTTGTCAGGTGGTTGTGATGAAGGAGCGACTCTCCGAAAGCTAGCGCTTCCAAATACACCTGTTGGACTATAACCTGGTATTATATGATTTTTAACTTGACCTCTATCAGGTAGCTTTTCCAGCAATGTTTTTGCCGCAGATCCAGTTTCTCTAACATGGGCAGCATGTACTGGCCTATAACACACCTCTTGCGACTGACAGGAGAGTTTTCTCTTCTTCCAGCTTTATTGGTGTCAATGCTGCTTCCATCTCAGACTCTGAGGTTTCCTTGACACTAGATGGAGGCAGAGAACCCCCAGTTTCAGACAGCCCTTCTGGCTCTTCTGGGAGGCCAGGCATGTTTTGTTGCTGCCCCATTTGCAAGGGAGCAGCTTCCAGATGATCCACATATTTGTTCAGTTCTGCCTCACCTACCTGTACGTCACAGGACCTGCCATTATGTTGACCTTGTCTCATACCCAGGCAGGAACAGTTCTGTGGTTCCAACACCAAACTTTGTTCCCTGAAGCAAACTGGCTCACCTAGGGGAAGTATGTGGCTGTCATTGGCATTCCTGCTGCTGATTCACCCTCTTTTCCCCCCCCCAGTCAAATAATATGATGGTTAACCTGGTGTCGAGTCTTCTCCCATTAGTATCTCTGCTAGAGTTATCCCTGTAGTTGCATGAGGGGTGGTTCTATAATCAAACAGGAGCCAGGACAGTTTGATTTCAAGTGAAACTATAGGCTGTTTCTTTAAGCCTGCCTTCAACATTTAGCCCAGTCTTCGTGTCAGACCATTGGATGATAGATGGTATGTATGCTATTCGATTTTAGGAAATACTCAAATTCCCTGCTAGTAAATGCTAGTCCCAATGTCTGTCACCATTACTTCTTGGAATCCATGTATCACAAACAGTGCTAGTAGCTTGCCAATCATCATCCCTGAGTTTGTCAAATGAACTCTATACATATCCAAACACTTTGATCCTGCATCCACAATGACCAAGAACATTGAGCCCATGAAAGGACTGGCATTGGCAATATGTAACCAAGTCCAGGGTTTACCAACAAATGAGGGGCTCCACCAATGGCAAATTTTGTCCTTGTTGGCACTCCAGACACTGCCCCATGCTGTGTCTGCATCCAATCCTGGCCACCACAAGTTTTTTTTATATATTAGATTACTTACAGTGTGGAAACAGGCCCTTCAGCCCAACAAGTCCACACCGACCCTCTGAAGAGCAACCTACCCAGACCCATTCACCTACATTAATCCTCTTCATCTAACACTATGGGCAATTTAGCATGGCCAATTCACCTGACCTGCACATTTTTGGACTGTGGGAGAAAACCAGAGCACCCGGAGGAAACCCACGCAGACACAGGGAGAATGTGCAAACTCCACACAGACTGTTTCCTGAGGTGGCAATTGAACGCAGGTCTCTGGCGCTGTGAGGCAGCACTGTGCCACCGTGCCACCCATAAATCAGTGGAGATGCCGGGGATTGAACCCGGGACCTCATACATGTAAAGCATGCACTCTACCACTGAGCTACATCCCCTCCTAATGTTCTTGCCAACATCTTCATTTTGGAAACCCCTGGATGACCATGGTGAAGTTCAATCAGTATCTGGCAGCAATCTTTACTTGGGACAATCATTCTTGCTCCCCACAGTAACGTGTCATCCTGTACGGGTGATCTGGCCTCACTGGGTGCAGGTTTCAATCTTAATTATGATGGCCTGTTTCCCCCCATTACGACCAGCTGTTTTAATTTTGCTGGGATGGGATCCTTTT
Organism: Chiloscyllium punctatum; assembly: GCF_047496795.1. Classification (NCBI taxonomy): domain Eukaryota; kingdom Metazoa; phylum Chordata; class Chondrichthyes; order Orectolobiformes; family Hemiscylliidae; genus Chiloscyllium; species Chiloscyllium punctatum. Next base: position 40,739,433 of record NC_092779.1, read on the forward strand.
GTGGCCACATTCAGATATTATCAGCGGTGACTGGAAGGGTGTCCAGAAAGTTTAAAACCAGAATGGACTTTTCCAGGGGAGGCATCACTGGTGGAGTATCTGCCAGTGGGAGGCAGCTCGAGGCATCTGCATTAGTTAGTTAGTCTCCTGGATGCTGTTCCCACTTGTACTTATTTGCACTGACAACAAGGACTACCGCTGAATTCAACCAGAAGGTAAGGGCATCACAGCCATATCTTCTTTAAGAAGCCCTAGCATGGGTTTAATGCCCATTAATATCATAAACACATATCCATAAAGGTATTGGTACAATTTTCTGAAACCAAAGATGTCCGCCAAACCTTCCTTTTCAATCTAGGCATATTTGCAATCATCAGCCAAAGACTGGGAAGCAAACATTATTGGGTCTTCCTCTCTGTTGGACCAACAGTGAGCCAACACTACCCCAATACCGTATGTCAGCACCACGTCTTGCTTCGGATCATAGTGGGCCAACACCTGAGATGACACAGCTGCTTTTTCACTTCCCTAAAGGCTACTTCTACGCTACACGACCATTTCTAAGGCTGAAACTTTTCAATAGCAGGAGTAAGGGTGACAAAATGAAGGTCGGATTATGTGTAAATTTCTCAGTAATAATTCACCAATCCAAGGAAAGATCTAAGCTCCAGTACAGATGTGGGAGCCAGGGTACTTTTGATCATCCCCACTTTATCTTCCAATGGCTGTAACCTGGCTTTGTCAACCCTGTAATCCAAATAGTTCACTTGGGGCACATGGAGCAATTTTTTCCCTTTTAAGGCATACGCCCACCTGGGTGGAATGTTTAAGCTCTATGTCTAAATTCTCCAAATGCTCTTTATTGGTCTTCCCTGTTATCATCCAGATAAATGGCAACCTGGGGTAGCCCTTGTAAAATGTTTTCCAATGTCCTCTGGAAAATAGCACAGACTGATGATGTCCCAAATGGTAGTCTTATATTAGGATAAATCCTTAACAGTGCTAATTGTCATATATTTCTGGGACTCCCCATCTCGTCACAATTCCCCATCTAGGTCATGGCTCATGTCCAGCTTTGTGAAATATTTCACTACAACTTTACTGAGGCAGATATTTCAAATCAGAAAATGTTAAGCCAATCAAAATGAATCTTTCTCATCCCCAATTCCATACCAATAGGCTTGAGTCTCTTACTACAGTGGTAACTGCATTAACTGCTTCTCACAGGACACTTGAACCAAAGTCGTACCCTTAATCTGTAATGGGTCCCCAGTGTATGTTCTCCGTCTGGCTGAGGTCTTGCAAAAACAGAGGTTGGAGTCCAGAGCAAATCTTGTTAAAGACAGGTTAAGCAACCAAAGCTACAGCCTCCATGGGAACTGGATGACTACTTAACCCATACATTAATTTGAATTGGTTCCAATTTGGATGTTGCTAAGCATTGTAATTGTTCCAACCCACATGTAGGGGGACTTTCCAGGGTGTGCAATGACCTCGGTATCAACCAATGAGTTTTCTTACTCACGCCAGGCCTTGTCGGACCCCTTTGTGTCTCCTGTCCACATACCGGCAGCAACTGCAATGGCTTGCTGGCCCAGATCCTAAAGAGCATTTTAGCCGCTTGGCTGAGGCTCATCTTTCTTGTGAGATTCTGCTGTGGGCTGTCCTAGGGCCCCTCTGCTCAGGATATGCCCTGTGTGAGCCTCTGAGAGTGCTTACACTAAAGTGATGTTCCCTAACCTCAGGTGGATATGTGAGGGGATCCACCTTCATTGGGATGCCCTGTAGTCTCCATGCTCCATTTTCTAAGACAAAGCCAGATGTCATTTGGAAGTCAGCTGGGCTTCTGCATGGTTACATCATTAATCCCTCCAAACAAATAGTCTCTCATTATCTCATTCATGGTTAACCCTGAATCACATGCCTCTGTCAGTCATCTTAACCTCACCAAAAATCCCAAATTGGAGATCTCCCAGTTCTCTAACAGCTGAATAAAACTGACAGCATCTCAGACTAAGAGGTGGTTTGGGTCTAATATTCCTTAACCAAAACCATCAACTTTTTGAAGGTTAGTGTTTAGTGCCTCTGGGAAAGTTAAGCCCCTTATCACCAAAAATACTGCAGATCTTCAAGTAGCCAGATAGATTAGTCTTTGTTTTTTTCGGGCAAATGACATTGGGGTAGATGAAAAACAATCACATTCTTTTCATATTCTGGGTACAGTCTTTGATAGCAGAATCAAAAATGTCAAGCTTCCCCAATAAAGGCACGATGCCAGAAATGCTTACACCGCCTGAAAGACAACATTGCAAACCTTTTTCAGGCACGTACTGTTTTCTCCAATTGCCACTGAAATAACTGCACAGAGGCTGGTATCCCATCACCTAGTTACCCTTTATTTACTTGTGCTCAGAACACTGGTTATGGCCAGCTAAGTTGGAGTCAGTACCTGAAGTGAGGAGATTCTAGTTGTGGCACAATGGTTAGCACTATGGCCTCACAGGGACCTGGGTTCAATTCCAGCCTCAGGCAACTGTGTGTGGAGTTTGCACGTACTCCCTGTGTCTGCATACTACAGGCCCTTTGGTGTGACATTGAGGGCCAAAGGCCGTGTCGTGCACAAATCCATTCAATTAAATAAAAAATTTAAACAATTACAAAACAGTTTACAAAAAACAGTGAATATTTACAGCAGTATACAACAGCAATTTTACAAGGGAGAGGAGCAATAAAGCCAGGTCCCAAACCCCTACCGTTCAACCAGTTTACAGGGAGATGAGGACAAACCTCAAATCCCAGTTCCACATATAAAAGACATTTGTACATAAAAAGCCAATCCAGTTACAGAGAAAAAAAAAAGTGCATATAATACAGACCCAGCAAGCCCCTGTCCCTCCCACCTTCCGACCACTCTAAGGCAGCCCACCCCTACACACCTTCCAGCTCTCGGTCCACCCCATGCTCCTTCCAGTTCCCTGTCCGCCCTGACACACCTTTCGACCACCTCTAGGCCAGCCCACCCCGCTACCTGCCCAGGGTGACAGCACTGAGGACGGCTACCTGCCTCCTGGCCCTACATTCCATTGGGCTCTCACCCACCCCGATAGGCCATCCGGCCAGTGGGCTACCCAAACACACCTTCCAGCCATCTCTAGGACAGCCTGTCCCCTTCCCTGGGACGACAGCATGCAGGGTAGCCCACAAGCCTTCCGGATCTCAGCCTGCCCCTACGCGCCTTATGGCTCTCGGCTGCTCTGACACACCTTTCGACCACATCTAGGACAGCCCGTCCCGATTACCCCTTCTTGGGACGACAACGCTCAGAACAGCCTACCATCTGGCTCTCGGGACAGCCGACCAACCTTCAGGTTCACAGGATGGCCTACCCACCCTCCGGCTCTCGGGGTGACAGCTTTCAGGCCGACCAATGCGCCTCCCAGCTCACAGTAAGACCTGTCAGACCCAGGGACACACAAGACAGTGCAAGTGATAGACCCAACAAACAACAATACAGTTAATTACCAAAAAACAGAGTCCTTTCTGGTACACAGTCCAACTAGAGTCTTCAACTCCAGGATACAGCAAGTGCTCACCTCCCAGCACATACACATACAGGTGTTCAATCTTCAGAGACCCAGTCCCAGGGCTAGGCCTCCCCACAAGAACAGCTCCTCTCTGGTAAAATGTACATCTTCCACAAGGGCTCAGTCCAAACACCAATAAAAAAAAGTGAAGACACATACAAAAAAAACACAAAGGAAACTAGAGTCCAAGGGCTAAGCCCTACCATAAAATTAACATTACCCTTTTCTCAAAAAGAGTAACACAGGCTGTAACCAGCCAGTGAAACAGCAATCCCCTAATGAGAACTGAGTTACACCTGAAACACACTGTGTGCATCAGGAGTATAACAATCAGTCCTCACTAAAAGGAATGTCCATTAACAAACTGGCTAAATAATTCAGCCAGTTCAGGAATCAGGCTTCCCCCCTCCCAAAAAAAAGGAAAGCAAAAACCAACAGTAACATACTGTAACACCAGCCAGTACAGAATCAGTCCCCTAAACTGAGAAGACTCAATCTCCTGTTTATTTTTTTCCCCAGCACCCATGGTGTGTGTGTGCAGGTGTGAGACACAAGGTGCACGAATCTTTATTCAAATTTCACCAACCAGGAAGAAAGGAATGTTTTTTCCCTGTTTTTAATATTTTATTAAACAAATTACAAAACAATTTACAAAAAACAGTTAACATTTACAGCTGTTTACAACAGCAATTTCACAAGGGAGAGGAGCAGCAAAGCCAGGCCCCAAACCCTACCGTTCAACCAGTTTATCGGGAATTGAGGACAAACCACAAATCCCAGTTTCAAATATAAAAAGACAGCAACAATTACCTTTATAAATAAGGCAATCCGTTACATTAAAAAAAAAGTGCATACAATACAGACACAGCAAGCCCCTGTCCCTCTCACCTTCCAACCACTCTAAGGCAGCCCGCCCCTACACACCTTCTGGCTCTCGGTCCATCCCATGCCCCTTCCAGTTCTTGGTCCGCTCTGACACACCTTTCGACCACCTCTAGGTCAGCCTGCCCCAGTACCCACCCGGGGTAACAGCGGTCAGGACGGCCTACCCACCTTCCGGCTTCACTAACCACCCTCAGCACCTTTCGACCACCTCTAGGGCAGCCCACCCCGGTAACTGCCCGGGGTGACAGTGCTGAGGATGGCTACCCACCTCTGGCTCTCGGTCTGGCCCTACGTACCATGGGGCTCTCACCCACCCCGATGCGCCTCCAGCCAGTGGGCTATCCCGGCACACCTTCCGGCCACCTCTAGGACAGCCCGTCCCCTTCCCTGGGACGACAGTGTGCAGGGTGGCCCACAAGCCTTTGGATCTCAGCCCACCCCTATGCACCTTCTGGCTCTCGGCTGCTCTGACACCTTTTGACCACCTCTAGGACAGCCTGTCCCGATTACCCCTTCTCGGGACGACAGCACTCAGAACGGCCTACACACCATCTGGCTCTCGGGGCGACTGGCATCAGGGTGGCCTACCCACCCTCCAGCTTTCGGGACAGCCTACCAACCTTCAGGTTCACAGGATGGCCTACCCACCCTCCGGCTCTCGGGGTGACAGCTTTCAGGATGACCCATGAGCCTCCCAGCTCATGGTAAGGCCTACCAGACCCAGGGACACACAAGACAGTGCAGGTGACAGACCCAGGAAACACCACAATACAGTTTGTTACCAAAAAAAAACAGTCCTTTCTGGTACACAGTCCAAATCTATACAGTCTTCAAGATATAGAATCCATTTCCAGGAAGAGTCCACTCCAGTATACGATGTGCATTGTCAGAAATAGAGTCCACTCCAAACTGCAGAGTCCGCAACCAAGGGCAGAGTCCGCAACCAAGGGCAGAGTCCACTCCTGAAGGCAGCAAATGCACACCCCACAGCACACAGTTGTTTTTTTTTCTTTCTAAGTGCGGTAGTGCTTATTTTTTCCCCAGCACCCATGGTGTGTGTGTGCAGGTGTGAGACACAGTGAAAGACACAAAGTGCACAAAATCTTTATTCAATTTCCACCACCAGGAAGATAGGAAAAACACCCAAGTGGTCAGTGACAAGCACTGCCCTTCAAACCACAGGGCAATGCTGTGTGAGCAAAACAGTGAAGGGGAGGGTAGGGACTAAATCAAAATAGAGTTGGACGGGGAAATAATACACTCCACTCCCTGCGGCGCCCACCTCTCCCTGAACAACTCCAGGGTGTTGGTGGACACCGCGTGCTCCTTCTCCAAGGACACCCGGGCTCTAACGTAACTCCGGAAGAGGGGCAGGCAGTCGGCCCTAACGACCCCCTCCACGGCCCGCTGCCTGGACCTCAGCACACAGTTGTTCAGTCTCCATGGAGTCCTGGGCCAGCCTTAGAAAACCAGGCCCACTCACAGGAACATAGTATAGGTGCAATTAACTCACAGGGGTTTGGTCCACTCCTGAAGGAAAGGTCTTCACCCAAACTCCAGGATACAGCAAGTGCTCACCTCCCAGCACACACACAGGTGTTCAATCTTCAGAGGCCCAGTCCCAGGGCTAGGCCTCCCCACAGGAACAGCTCCTCTGGTAAAATGTATGTCTTCCACAAGGGCTCAGTCCAAACACCAACAAAAAGTGAAGACACATACAAAAAACAAAGAAAACTAGAGTCCAAGGGCTAAGCCCTACCATAAAATTAACATTATCCTTTTCTCAAAAAGAGTAACACAGGCTGTAACCAGCCAGTGAAACAGCAATCCCCTAATGAGAACTGAGTTACACCTGAAACACATTGTGTGCATCAGGAGTTTAACAATCAGTCCTCACTAAAAGGAATGTCCGTTGTTACTGGCCACTTGGGTGTTTTTCCTATCTTCCTGGTGGTGGCAATTGAATAAAGATTGGTGCACTTTGTGTCTTTCACTGTGTCTCACATCTACACACACACACACCATGGGTGCTGGGGAAAAAATAAGCACTACCGCACTTAGGCGGTAGTGTGGGGGTTCAAAAAAAAAATAAAGAAAAAAAAGAAAAGAAAAAAATATATAAATAGGGATTTTATAAAAAGAAAAAAAAATAAATCTTGTTAAGGGTGATGCAGACCACCAAAGGTGAGGGAGAGGGGGAGGGAGCTCAGTCCCTCACAATGAATTTGTAGGTTGCTGTTTAATCCTTAGGACCAGGTGGACCTCATTGACTGCGAGATCCTTGATTAAAGTTGTTAATCCGGGCCAATCAAGAAGGCCTTGGATGACCAGAAACAGACGATTGGACCAACACCCTTGAGCTATTCAGGGAGAGAGACACGGAGTGGAGCAGAGATTGTGCAACATTGCCCTTTGATGTGAAGGGCAGTGCTTGTCACTGGCCACTTGGGTGTCTTCCCTTTTGAGGTGTGTGTGTGTGTACGCGCGCACACATGCAAGGGCTCTCCTCCTTGAAGGGGACTGTCCCTGGACTAGCTGTCCCAAAAAAAAAGGAATGTCCGTTGTTACTGGCCACTTGGGTGTTTTTCCTATCTTCCTGGTGGTGGAAATTGAATAAAGATTCGTGCACTTTGTGTCTTTCACTGTGTCTCACACCTACACACACACACACACACCATGGGTGCTGGGAAAAAATAAGCACTACCGCAGTTAGGCGGTAGTGTGGGGATAAGGAAAAAAAAACAGGGAATTATAAAAAAAAGAAAAAAAAAGGAATGTCCGTTGTTACTGGCCACTTGGGTGTTTTTCATATCTTCCTGGTGGTGGCAATTGAATAAAGATTCATGCACTTTGTATCTCTCACTGTGTCTCACACCTGCACACACACACACCATGGGTGCTGGGAAAAAATAAGCACTACCGCAGTTAGGCGGTAGTGTGGGGTTATAAAAAAAAGAAGAAAAAAAAGAAAAAGGAATGTCAGTTAACAAACTGGTTAAATAATTCAGCCAGTTCAGGAATCAGGTTTTCCCCTCCCAAAAAAAGAGAAGCAGAAACCAACAGTAACATACTAACATACACACCAGCCAGTAGAGAGTCAGTCCGCTAAACTGAGAAGGCTCTGAATCTCATGTTTTTTTTAGTTTCTTTTCCTTTTTTTTCCCCTCAGCACCCATGTTGTGCGTGCGCAGGTGTGCGACACGGTGAAAGACACAAGGTGCACAAATCTTTATTCAAATTTCCACCACCAGGAAGAAAGGAAATCTCCTGTATTTTTTATTTTTTTTCCTTGAAACCCCCACACTACCACCTAACTGCAGTAGTGCTTATGTTTTCCCCAGCACCCATGGTGTGTGTGTGTGTAGGCGTGAGCCACAGTGAGAGACACACAAGGTGTATGAATCTTTATTCAATTTCCACCACCAGGACCTGCCCTCCCTCCTCCGGACCGGGTGCCCGAAGATCAGGAGGGTGGGACTGAAGTGCAGCCAGAAACAGAGGAGGAGGTTTTTAAGAAAATCAAAAAGGGAGTGCAAACGCCCACCCCCAATATATACATGGTCCACGGACTCCACAGCGCCACAGAACAAGCAGTTGGGCTGGGAGTCCGTGAACCACCACAATCTGCGGTTGCAGGGGACTGCTGCGTGCAGCGCCCTCCACCCCAGATCCCCGAGAGAAAGGGGGAGGACTCCTGTGTAGAGAGCCCTCCACTCGGGATCCCCACCGCCCGGTGGAAAATGGGCACGCCAAGGCGTGTCTGGCCGGTGGATGAGGGAGAAGAGGTGGACGGTGTGCAGCAGCAGTCGATACAGGGCCCTCCCTGGAAGGGAACAAAATTAAAATTCCGGAGGCGGCTCAGGTTGTGGGGCACAGGCTCTCGCGGGAAGTACAGGACCTTGGGGCCAATGTGAAATTCCGTCCGGGCCGGGGTGAGCGCGGACGGGATCCCACCGCACACCTGAGCGTCCTCCAACTGGTGCACTACGTCGGGTCCGAGCACCGCCGTTTTAAGGCGTCGGATGGCGGTGGCCACGTACCGGACGTCTACCGCTGCCCTGCTAGCTATGTCCTGCGGCAGCGTCCAGCCCAGGCCCCCGGCACCCAGCACGTCCCCGACCCTGGTCACCCTCGCCGCCACGGCCCTCCCCTCCGACAGCCACTCGAACCCGCGAGTACGGAGGTGCGGATTCCTGAGCAACAGCTCCCTGACGACAGCCGCTACTCCAGCCGGAGGGTAAGCGCGACGCGATTCGACCATGTCCCAGACAGTGATCAGGTCCTGGTAAAAGACAGGCAGCGTCTTGAGGGCGACCTCCAAACCGTCACGGTCGACGAACAGGAGCTGCGTGTCGTAGTTGAGGTTACGCACCTGGCGGAAAAAATACGTCGCCAGGGCGCACCACCTAGGAGGAGGCTCGACGTAAAGGTATCGCCGCAAGGTCTGAAGGCGGAACGTCGCGACCTGGGTGCGGACGCACACCAGCGACTGACCGCCCTCCTCGATAGGGAGACTCAGAACCTGCGCAGCGACCCAGTGCATCTTTTTGTCCCAGAAGAAGTCAACCAACGTTCTCTGGATGTCAGAGATAAAGCCAGGAGGAGGGACCAAAGTGACCAGCCGGTACCACAGCATGGCGGCCACCAGCTGGTTTATGACCAGCACTCGACTCCTGTAAGATAGCACTCGGAGCAGTCCTGTCCAGCGGCCTAGGCGAGCCGAGACTTTGGCCTCCAGCTCCTGCTAGTTGGCCGGCCAGGATTCCTCAGCCAGGCTGAGGTAGACCCCCAGGTAGAGGAGATGGGTGGTACTCCAGCTGAACCCCCATAACTCCTCCAGCAGAGAGCCCACCCACCACGGACTGACCAGTAGTCCGGAACATTTGGCCTAGTTGATCCTGATGCTGCCGAGTACACGGCCTGGCACCCGCGCATCCTCCCCAGGTCAGCCGGGTCGGTGAAAGTGAGGAGCACGTCGTCGGCGTAGGCCGAGAGGACCACCCCCGTGCCCGCGCCGCGCAGAACCAGCCCCAACAACCTCCTCCGCAAGAGGCGCAGGAAAGGCTCCACGCACAGGGAATACAGCTGGCCGGACAGGGGGCAGCCTTGACGCACTCCTCTCCCGAAGCGAAGGGGCGCCATCAGGGACCCGTTAACTTTAACCAGACACTCCGCAGCGGCATACAAAAGTCGGATCCAGGTGACGAACCGCGTCCCGAACCCAAGTGCCCGCAGAGTCCCGAGCAGGTACTCGTGATCGATCCTGTCGAACACCTTCTCCTGGTCGAGAGACAGGAAGGCGCTCGGCAGACCAGCCCGTCGACAGAAATGGATCAGGTCCCGGACCAGGTGGACGTTGTCGTGTATCCTCCGGCCCGGGACCGTGTAGGACTGGTCCGGGTGAATCATGTGGGCCAGCACGGAAGCCAGGCGAGAAGACAACACCCTGGCGAAGATTTTGTAGTCCGTGCTGAGGAGGGCCCCCGGACGCCAGTTCTTTAAGGAACGAAGGTCCCCCTTCTTTGGCAGCAGGACGATGACCGCGCTGCGCCAAGAAAGGGGCAGCTCCCCGGCATTTAGACACTCCCCCAGGACCTGTGCGTAGTCGCTCCCCAGGACATCCCAGAACGCCCTGAAGAACTCCACAGTCAGCCCGTCCAGCCCCGGGGTTTTGCCCCTCAAGAGCCGGTCGAGGGCGCCGATCAGCTCCTCTAAAGTGACGGGAGCATCGAGCCTTCCGGCGTCGTCCGGGCTGAGCTGCGGCAGGTCCTCCCACAGAACTCTGCGAGCGTCCTCGCTGGACGGATCCGGAGAGAACAGAGCCGTGTAATAGTTTCGGACGTGGGCCCTGATGCCCTCCAGATCCGAGACGAGGGAACTGTCATCGGCCAGCAGCACAAGGAGCTGCTGACGGGTGCCACGCCTTTTTTCCAGCGAGTAGAAGAAGGGGGAGCCGCGGTCCAGGTCCTGGAGGAGCTGGATCCGCGACCTCACATACGCGCCCCGAGCCCCGACGAGCTGCAGGTCCCGGAGCACGGCCTTCTTCTCTTCGTACGCCCCACTGACCGAGGCGTGACTACAGGTCGAGTATCTCCCTCTCCCACTCCCCGATCCTGGATTTCCGCCTCTTCGTCAACCCCCTCGCGTACTCCTGACAGAAGACGCAGACGTGAGCCTTGCCCACGTCCCACCATAGCCTCAGGGAGGGGAAGCTTCCCAGTTTCCTTCTCCAGCCGGCCCAGAAACGACGAAACGAGTCCCGGAACCGCTCGTTCTCCAGCAGCAGGTTGTTAAAGTGCCAGTACGCGGAGCCGAGCCTGGCGCCGAACAGAAGGAGTTCCGTCCACACCAGGTGATGGTCCGTGCACGACACCTGCCGCGTGGAGGCCTTCGGAAAACAGGAGGCGTACGCCCGCGAAACGTACAGGCAGTCGATTCTGGACACTCCGACCCCAGGCCTCACGAAGGCGAAGGCGATGGAGTCGGGATGGAGATTCCACCAGGTCAAAGGACTTGACCAAGTCCCCCAACCTCCTCCCCGACGCACAGCCAGTGCGGGCACCGCCATGGTCCCTGCCCTCGAGGACGCAGTTAAAATCTCCCCCCGAGAACGACGCACTTGTTCTCGTCGATGGAAGCGAGATGAGCGGACACTTCTCCGAAGAAGCTCGCTTGCCTCGGCCCGGCCAGGGGAGCTTAGACGTTCACCAAGTGAAGCACCGCACCCCCCAGCTGAACCGCCAGGTGAAGCAAACAGCCTGGCACTGGCTCCCTGACCCCCAAGATCTCCGGCTGAAAACGCAGGGCCAACAGGATAGCCACCCCGCCAGATCTGCGGGTGAGGTGACTCATGTAGACCCCCCCCCTCGCCACTCCAGGAGCCAGGTGGCTTCGTCCCCCGGGGTCGTGTGGGTTTCTTGCAGGAAGCACACCGCATACCTCCCGTCCCGAAGGACCGAGGGGGTCTGGAATCTGCGCTGTGACTCCCTGCTGCCGTTGATGTTGAGGCTGGCTATAGTTGTCTCCATGTCGGAAGCATTGTGCAACCACCACCAGTACAGTTAAAAACAAATACAATTACTGGGAGGACGAGGGAGGGGCACAGGAGTCCCTCGCCCTCACCAGGAGTGCCCCCAGGAAGTTCCTGACTCGCTTTCGCTCATTCACGTCGAGCCCAGGCGCCTGGCGAGCAGCGTGGGCCGACCAGTAAACTCTTTCAAAGGAGCTCCAGCGGTCGAGTGCCAGTTGGGCTCTATCCTGGCGACTCAGAGTTTCCTCGACAAATTCCCGGAGTTCCTCGAGGGGGATGAGGGGGAGATCAGTGGGGGGCACTTGGGACTCAAAACTGTCTCTGCAGACAGAGTCCGCGTCGTCCCCGGTGTCCGCCACCGATCCCGAACCCTCCTCCGGGAGGTCGCCCTCGGTCACTGACTCCTCCCCCACCGAGAGGATGGGGGCTGGTCTGGCACCACCAAATGGTCTCAAACCCCCGGCGACCCTACCCCCAGGGTCACCAGCAGTACCTTCCTCGGCGCACCCTTCCTGGAACACCCGGGTTCGGGTCGTCAGGCGGCAGAGGCTTGGGGCCCCGCTCCCCTCCCGACACCGGGACGCCCAGCTCCTCAGGGAAGAAAAGGTCCTTCCCCAGGGCCAAGGCCCTCAGGAAAATAGTCTTAGAGGGAGGAGCGAGGATAACACCTTCCTCCCCTCCTCCGCTCGACGACCCAGCAGAGTGTCCTCCGTCATCGCTCGCACCACGGCCCGTGTGGTTATTAAAGTCCTCCCCAGGGGCCGGAGGAGTTGAGGCAGCAGGAGGCCCTACTGTAGCCCCTGGGGGTTTTGGGTAGGTCAGGCCGCGGTGCAGGACAGTCAAGAGGTGCCATTGGCTTGTCCCCTAGAGAGGAGCAGTGCTGCTGGAGTGTCTCTCCTGTCCAAGGGCCGACACCACTTCCCTAGAGAGACAGGGGGGAATTTATGGGCCTTCCCCTCCCTGCCCGCCTTGGTGGTCATGGAGCCAGAGGTCTCCCCCCCCCCCCCCCAGCCTTTCCCGGAATACGATTGGCTGGGGGAAGACAGGAGGCGTGGCCAGGGTGGGGACAGTCAGCCGTGTCACTTCCTGACCCACTCCTGGTTTATGAGGTGACGGCGGGCAGGGCAGGGGCCCAGAGTCACGGATGCTGCAGGAGGTAGGGCAGCGGTAGTTCTCCCCCCCACAGGTTTGTGCCAGGGTGTGGCAGGGCGGAGCTTGGGGGGCCCCCGGGCCAGGTGTTGCAGCGCCAGGGGCAGGCGTTGAAGCCCCAGGGGTTTCTCTATCGGGCGGGCGGGATGTGGGGTCAGTGGGACCAGGATCAGGTACGGGTTTGGGGGTCTGGGGGTCAGGGTTCCTGCGCCGGGGCGACGCTGGCACGGCCGCAGGGGCATTGTTGTGCTGGGGCGGGGCAGGTCGTGGGCGAGGTGTCGGGGAAGGGGATAGGGTGGTCTCCCCGTGGGCCGGCCTGATGCGTCTTTAGCACCTTCTGGTCGGCCGGACGGTCATCCCTCCTCCCTGCCAGAGGCTGGAGCATTGGAAGCCTCCGGTGCCGGGGCCTGTGGTGTTGACTTCGGGGGAAGGGGAGTGGGTGCGGCAGCACCACCATCAGCCGTTGGCATTGGCTGGGCAGCCTTCTGGGTGGGGCAGTTTTTTCTAATGTGCCCCACCTTGCGACACAGGTGGCACCGCACGCCGACCGCTGTCCAGAAGGCACCTGGCGTCAGAAGGAGTATATGTGTCGGAGGGCGGGGTCCTTTAGACCGAGCAGGAGTGGTTGGACACCTGACCAGATCTCCCCCAAGGTGTTGAGGTGGGGAAGAAGGAGCTCACTTGAAATGAAGGGCAGGACGTAGGAGATCACGACCCTCTGGGCCGTAACCTCCAGAGGGTCGATGGGCAAATGTGTCCCGCCCACAGTGACCCCCTTCTCCACGGCCAGGTCCTAAGGAAAAAGACGGCCTTCCCGTACATCTGGGCCGCAGTGACGATGGCCAGTGGGCCGACCACACTAGCCATGGCCTTGCTGCTGGCCTCCATGGTCATATTGGGGTGGGGAATAGACCTTTACCGCCAGGCGTTTAGTTAAGTGCCTGAAGGGGGTTGCGGTTGTGGCCGGGGTTGGAACAGCCGAGCCTAAGGCAGCAGCTACCCCGGCATAGGTGCGGCTAGGCCCCCCGACCTTCAGGCTCGCCATACTCTGCTGCTGGATGTTGATGTGCCCCAGGCAGCAGTGGTGGAGGTTGTGGGGAGGGGCCTAAGGTGAGTCACCCAAGGAGAGTCCCAGGCAGTGACGGTGGAGGCAGGCCTTGGGGGAGTTCCAGGTAGGCCCTTGGTCGCAGCAGTGGGGGCAGACCTGTTGGGGAGGGTCCCCAAGGCAAGTCCCAGGCAGCCCCAAAATTGAGTCCCAGGCAGCAGCAGTGGAGGTGGGCCTCTAATAACAGTAGCAGGGTGGAGGTCCTGGGAGGGGCCCCAAGGTAAGTCCTAGGCAGCAGCAGTGAGGCAGGCCCCAAGCAGCAACAGCTGAGGTAGGTCCGGGCGGAGTCTCAGAGACCAGCAGTGGGAGTGGGCCCCAGGTCAGCAGCAACACTCCCTTGACCTGGGTGAGGCCCAGGCTGCAGCTCCAAAAGTAGGCCCTAGACTCAAAAGCTCTCACCTCCTTCACCTTCTGCCTACTCTTCTTCTTCCTTCTTTCCTTCTTCTTTCTTCTTTCTTCCCTCCTTCAGCTCTCTGGATGTAGGGCAGCTAGTCCAGGGACAGTCCCCTTCAAGGAGGAGAGTCCTTGCACGTACGTACACTCACACTGATCCAATTCTCAAAAGGGGAAAACACCCGAGTGGCCAGTGACAAGCAGTGCCCTTCACATCAAAGGGCAATGCTGTGTGATCAAACAGTGAAGGGGAGGGTAGGGATTAAATCAAAATAGAGTTGGAGGGGAAAATCTCCTGTTTATCTCTGTCAGACAGGGTTCCCTGATTGGGGTTGTTCACCTGGACCAATCAAGAATCTCATAGTGAATGAGATCCACCTGGTTCCAATCCCTACACCTCAATAATGTTCCAGGGAGCCAGGTTTGAAACCCAGCATGGCGGGTGGTGGAATTTTAATCCATTTTTTTAATATATCTGGAATTAAGAGTCTGATGATGATCATGAATCAATTGTTGATTGTCTAGTTCACAAATGTCCTTTGAGGATATCCTAATACTGTCTGGCTGCATGTGACTCCAATCCCACTGATGACTCTTAACTGCTCTCTTGGCAATTAGGGATAGACAATAAATGTTGTCCAGCCAGCAACACCCTCATCCCATGAATGAATAAGAATAAATTCAATAATCATTCCAGTGAGAAATAAATATCCCAAGGGAAGGAAATTAATAGTTGCATAAGATTGAAAGACAAAGCACATAATTCCACAAAGATGAGTGACAGGTCAGTAGAAATGGACAGAGTATAAAGAAGACTTTAAAAAAGACTAAAAGATTAATAATGAGGGAGAAATTGAAGTACAAGACAAACTAATTGGAGCAGCTTCAGACTAAATTTTTCAGCTAGTGTTTAAAAAGGAAAAGAATAAGTGAAGTACACATTAGTCATCTAGTCAGAGTCTGGGGAAATAATAATGGAAAATAAGGAAGTGACAGATGAGTTGGACAGAATTTTGCATTTTTTTTCAAATAATATCCTATGAATAATTGGACATCAGAATGTGAAGGTGAGCATGGCACTTAAAACATTACAATCATTAGTAAAAGGTTACTGAGAAAATTATTAAAGTAAAAGTTGACAAGTGGCCTAACCCGAAAGAACTTCACCCTAGGTTGTTCAGGGAAATGATTGCTGAGACAGTAAATGTTGTCTTTGTGAAATAGAACACGAGATAGATGAAGGGTAAACTTGAACGGAGAATGCTTGCATCAGTGCATCCTCTCACCTCCACAGTTGGTCCTAGACTGCTTCCGTCAGCTCCTGTGTAGGTCACCTAACCCACTTTCTTAAAAGGGCATCGTTTGAAATCCTCCAGTCCAACACACTACTCCTGTATTCAGAGAACCCTGGAAAATTTCTGTCAATAACTATGCAATTTCCTCCCTTAACTCTCCCAGCAATCTACGATGAATCCCATTTGAACCTGGCACCTTCTCTACCTGGAAGTGTTGCCAGCCTTTTTTGCACCTCTTCTTTATCTATCACTATACTGTTCAGTTGCTCAACGCTCTCATTTTCAACTAGGCCATTGTCATCATCTTCTGATTTGGCAAAGACAGAAGTAAAATATTCATTTCGTAACTCCGTCATATCCTTTGCTTCAGTGAGCAGATTTACCTGTTTGTTTCCTATGGGCTGAAAAATGTGTTGCTGGAAAAGCACAGCAGGTCAGGCAGCATCCAAGGAGCAGGAGAATCAACGTTTCATAAGCCCGAAACGTTAATTCTCCTGCTCCTTTGATGCTGCCTGACCTGCTGCGCTTTTCCAGCAACACATTTTTCAGCTCTGATCTCCAGCATCTGCAGTCCTCACTTTCTCCTCGTTGATTTATTCCCTATGGGCCCTACTCTATCTTTCACTAACATTGATATGTTTGAACATTTTTCTGTTTATTTTAGCACATCCTGTCTGCTGTCTTTTCCTCATGCTCCCTCTTAGCCTTCCTTATTGAAGCCTTAACCTTTCTTCTACATTTGAGACACTCTTCCTGATTTCTGTTGCTATTGTTACCCCGGTATGCATCATGAGCCTCCTTTTTCTTCTTTATTTTCTCATCAATACCCTTAGTCATCCAGGTTTCTCTAGCTCTGAAAACCCAGCATTTATTCCTCAAAGACATTACCTAACTTGTACCCGATTCATCTCCCTTTTGAAATTCTCTCATTTGTCATAGACTGTTTCATTCACCAAAATGAGTTTCTAATCAATGTGCTTCTGTTCAACTTTTAGACCATTAAAATCTGCCCTCTTCTTTCTTGAATCTTAATCATTGACTGATTTTTATAGTTCTTCAACTTAATATTGTTTTGATCACTATTTCCTAAGTGGTCCCTTGCTCTGATGTTCTCTACTTGGCCTGTTCGTTTTCTAGGACCAGATCCAGCGCAATCTGATAGGACTGAAAATATACTGTTCCAGAAAGTTCTCCTGCATATATTGCAGGAATTTCTCCCTTTTTGAGCACCTCACACCATCCTTTTCCCAGTCTACACTAGGTTAATTGAAATCATCACCTATCACAACTCTACTTAGCGTCATCACGTCATAGAGATGTACAGCACAGAAACGGGCCCTTTGGTCCAACTCGTTCATGCTGACCAGATATCCTAAACTAATCTCGTCCATTTTCCAGCACTTGTTCTGCAATTTTCCATAATCTACCTACAAATGCTCTCCTCTATCTCCTCTACTTCCTCCCCCCATTCCGAGATCAATAAGAAATCCCCAGCAAGGCCACAGCTCCATTCCTGTATCTCACCTCCAATTATATAGATTCTAATTCAGCAACTGCATCTTTTCAAGGGCAATGAGACTACCTTTGACAAAGATAGACCTCCTCCCTTTTACCAACCTTTTTTACTAAAACCCTGGTAACCTGGAATATTAAGCATATAGTCCTGTTTTGACTCGAGTCATGTTTCTATCAATGCTACTATGTCATATTACCCCAGAGCAATTTTTGCTTCCAATACCCCATTTTGTTAGTGTACTTTGTGTATTTACATACATACAACTTAACCCTGCTTTTATCTCTTCCTTGCCCTTTGGAAAGTGAATTTTCTTTGTCCATTGTCAATATTCATGCCTTCTCTCACTTCCTTTTCCCATTCACCATGTTTTCTCTTTTGCCTTCTTTAGTTCTTTACAAATTTAAATCCACCCCCACTACACTATTTGCTCTCTCAAAAGTCCATCTCTTCTGAATAACTTCTCTTTTCCCAAAAATGATCCCAATGTCCCAAAAATCTAAATCTCTCCCTACTACACCACTCCTCAAGCCACACATTTACCTCCATGAGCTGTTTTGCCTAAACAGTGAACATTGTGACACAGGTAGTATTTCTGAGATGACCGTCCTGATGAACCTTCATTTCAATCTACTCCCCAATTCCTGAAACCAATCTTGTAAGACCTCCAAGCTGTCCCTCCCTATGTTGTTAGTGCCCACGTAAACCACTACCATGGATTGTCCTCTCTTTTCAGAAATTTATCCAGTCATTCTGTTATGTCCTGAACTCTTGCACCCAGGCAGCAACAGACCATTTGGGTCTCCCAAATGTGGCTACCTATCCTTCAAACTATTAAGTCATCCGCAACTACTACCTTACAGCCTCTCTTTTTCCAAAGTACCCTTGGACACCTTGGTATTGTAGATTTCCATCAAGTCATCCACTACTGAATCAGTTTTGTTGCTCACTAAATGGTTACCTGGTGAAGGAACAGCACTCCAAAAGCTCATACTTGCAAATAAACCTGTTGGACTATAACCTGGTGTTGTGAGATTTCAAACTTTGTCCAGACCAGGCCAACACCAGCTCCTCCACATCATGGCTCACTAAATAGGCATCTAAACTTTCAGACTTGTTAGACAGCTGCAAGGAGTCCTGGCTTTCCTGAATCTGTCATCTCCTTTCCTTTCAGTTGAATGGCCATCCATTCAGCTGCCGTCTCTGCACTTCTCCTTACCTACCGATCATGCCCTGGAGTGAACACACTCTCCTTTTATGGTGCGTGGTGAGGACAGTTGTTGCTCCAAATATGCTGCATGTTATTCAAAGACTGCTACCATCTGGCACACATGTAGATGTGATTGTCCTGAACGTCTTGTGGATCCAAAGCGCCTCATATTTTATATGCATCCATTAATTTATGAGTTTAACACTCTAGAAATTCATGTTGAAGATACTTATTTCAAATTTCTGTCAAAATCTCAGCAAAGAGACAAAGGTACTGGATGGCACGGTGGCTCAGTGGTTAGCACTGCTGCCTCACAGTGCCAGGGACCCAGGTTCAATTCCCTCCTCGGGCAACTGTCTGTTGGGAGTTTGCACATTCTCCCCGTGTCTGCGTGGGTTTCCTCCGGGTGCTCCGGTTTCCTCCCACAGTTCAAAAATGTGCAGGTCAGGTGAATTGGCCATGCTAAATTGCCCGTAGTGTCAAGTGCAGAAGTAAATGTTGGGGAATGGGTCTGGGTGGGTTGCTCTTCGGAGGGTCAGTGTGGACTTGTTGGGCTAAAGGGCCTGTTTCCACACAGGTAATCTAATCTAATCAAGAAGCTATTTAAATGGTGTAATTACTGACCTACCTCACTAGAAGATACTCTGACAACTCTAAGTAAATTTATGGAGGGTTGGATTTGGGATTTGTGAATTTGGACATTTAGCACTATCTTTCTTCCATCACAAACTCACCTCCTAAACCAATCCTCTCCAGCATGTCGAGAGATTCAACATTCTTTTAATTATTTAATATCTAGGGAATATAAGATGAGTGAGTTGGATGGAATTATTCAATAATCATTCATAGAATCTAGCTCAACAGGGACTGATGGATAAAATATATCACTTTAAGTCAATGTGTAGTTTAAAGTGCATATACCTGTTCAGGTCAATGTTGTACCGTCACCACATTTTCATAAGCAACATGCTTTCCATAATTAAACAGCACTAATGTCTTTTAGTTTTGATCATAACTTTATAAACATTATACACTAATAAGTAACGTTAGGGCGCTGAAATTTTGAAGAAATAAATCTAAAGCAAAAAATTAAACAGTACTTTTATGAATATGTGCTACTGATGTAGACTTTTGATTGCCAGGAGCACATCTCAGTTAATACGATATGACCAGCATATGAAGTCCCCTGTTAGTAATGTACAAGTATAAAGCTGGCCCTGGAGCATTGGCATTGTAAGTATCAAGAACCTTTAATGCTGTGCAATCACAAAATGTTGTGAGGTTCTGATCATTTATTCTCAAAGCATTCTTTGAAGGAGTGCCAGTAAACTATTGTATTTTACCATAATTTCAGACAAACAATACCAAGATTATACATGCAAAAGGAGATTAGTTTTCTTCTAATTTATTAACTTATTTTGAATAACATTTCATTTTCCCCTGGGGAGGAAAAACACAAAAAAACCTCACTGCTCAGCACCTCTAGACGGAATAACAGGAAATGATTCTAATTAGTCAAATATGAATGAGCATAACAGGACAAAGTGATTTGTTGTGTTATGAGGGAAGTTAAAGAATGCTATATATTACTTCAAAACCCCGCAGAAGCAGGCTTAGAATGCTTCATGAAATGGACTCCGGGCCAGAATATCCTGTGCCAAATTATAACTGCAATAGAGGACATGACCTCCTCAACTTTTTATGGTAATAGAAATACAAAGAGCAAATAGGAACTGAGGTGTCCGATTACGGTTATTGCACATGGACAGTAATTTCTAGGCTTGTGGCATAAGTTAGATTTGTCTCGGCTCTGTTTTTGAAGAATACATGACTCCTATATATACATCGAAGTGGAAAAGGGCAGAAGATTAGAGAGTCATCGTGATAGGCTTCCTGTCTCACTGAAACATTTTGGGGCTTCCCCAGAATGAGGGATAAACCTCTAATATTCCCACCAAGAATGGAAGACTATACCTAAAATAATGCCAAGAACTGTAGATGTTGGAAATCTGAGACAAAACAGAAATTGCTAGAGAAACTCAGCAGGTGGTTCTGAAGAAGGGTAACTGGACCGAAATGTTAACTCTGCTTTCCGTTCACAGATGCTGCCAGATCTGTTGAGTTTCTCCAGCAATTTCTGGTTTTGTTCATGAAGACTTACAATCATAGAGTTGTACAGCATATGAACAGAACCTTCCATCTAATTTGTCCATGCCAACCAGATATCCTAAATTAATGTAGTCCCATTTGCCAGTATTTGGCCTATCTCTCTCTTAACCTTTCCTATTCATATGCCCATCTAAATCCTTTTAAATGTTATTATTGTACCAGCTTCCACCCCTTCCTCCTTTTGTTCCATACATGCATCACCCTCTGCACAAAGAGGTTACCCTTTAGGTCCCTTTTAAATCTTTCCCCTCTCACCTTAAACCTATGACCTCTAGTTTTGGATTCCCCCACTATGGGGAAAAGACCTTGTCTATTTACCCTATCCATGCCTCTCATAATTTTGTAAACCTCTATAAGGTCACCCCTCAGCCTTCGATGCTTCAGGAAAAACAGCCCCAACCCATTCAGCGTCTCCATATAGCACAAACCCTCCAACCCTGGCAACAGTCTTGTAAATCTTTTCTGAACCCTTTCAAGTTTCACAAGCTTAACTTGATGGATTTAGTTCATTGTAAAACATCTCTACTCTACACCACCTTGTCTGAACCAATACAGACCTTAATTACTCTGTTTGATAGCTTTGGTAGTAAGTTATCCAGCGGTTTCTTGGCTTTTTGTTGCAGTGGTAGCATGGCTTGTTAAAAACTAACAGCTCATTACAGCTGTTAACATGTTCTATGTAAAGTAACCTTGAAGCGTAGTTGCTGTTGTCACACTGCAGAATTTACCGCTATCATTATTACAGTAAATCTGTTCCTTTTTTCCATTGGAGCAAATAGATACTTCAGTACAACCTGACCAAAGGCTAGAAAGTAATGAGGACAAAAGCTGGCAAGAAAGCTGGTTCTGAAGAATCACATCAGATCTAAAGCATTAACTCGGTTCCTTTCTTCACAGGTGTTGCCAGACCAACTGAGTTTCTCCAGGTTTTTTTTGTTATTATTTCAGATTTCCAGCATCTGCAGTATTTTGCTTTTAGAGTAAGAAATCTAGACTTTGGCCAGAATCTTTTGGAGGCAACAGGGCTCTCATCTGCTCAAGAGTCAGTCAGAACCCTATTTCACCCTCTTTTTGAGGAGACCTGTCACATCTTATTCCATTCAGTCACTTGGTGGGCTACGTTTCCCAGGGTCAAAGGCTCGGAGGGTGGACTGTCAGATTGCTTTGAAAGACAACAAAGCATAAGGTACAGGTTACTATTAAGGCAATAGCAGTCTGAGGCCTTGGGTCCTACCACTTAGAACTCCAAACAGCAACAGCTTAGGCCTCCCCTGATTGTCATTTGCTCCAGTTTTGCTCGGGCTCCTTGATGCTACACTTGATCAAATGTGGCCTTGATGTCAAATACCGTCACTCTCATCTTACTTCTGGAATTCAGCTGTTTGGTCCATGTTTAAACCAAAACTGTAATGAGATAAGGAGCTGAATGACCTCTAGAGGAACCAAACAGGGAGTCAGTCAGTGAGCAGGTTATTGCTGAGCATTATTTCACTGTTCATGCCACCTCCTTTCATATTACTGATGATTAACAGGAGACTGATGGGGTGGTAATTGGCTGGTTGGAATTTTCATGTCTTTTCTGTACTATATACATATATATGGGTTGTGAAGCACATCTTCAGTGTTATTGCCAGATTGTTGTCTGTGTCCACAGCCTTTTACTGTATCAGTGCCTCCAGCCATATTTTAATATCATGTGGAATTAATCAAGTTGGCTAAATACTGGTGTCAATGATGCTGGAGACCTTTGGAGGAGGTTGAAATCGATAATCCACTCATCACCCCTGGCTGAAGCTTGTTGTGATTGCTTCAGCCTTGTCTGGTGTCTTGGATAATATTTATTCCACTAATAATGTAACTAAAACAAATTATCTAGTTATTCCTTCCATTGCAGTCAGCAATTTGTTGAAGGTGCTTCTACATTACAACTGGGAATACCTTCGTTGATTACATAAACTTTAGGATGCCTTGAGTTTGTGAAAGGCACCAGACAAATTATTCCTTTTCATTCCATTTTTTTCTGTATAAGATCAAACATCTTCAGTTACAATATTTTCTAGAAAATACTGTAAACTTGTAAGTCAATGGAAAAAGTGCTTTAACTCTTGGTCAACATAAACTTATGGATATGATTCAAGTGCCTTTAGCTAGGTTTGTACTGGTACATTCCTTTCTGGCGCAATCAAACACATACCTAATGCATTTGGCATTCCACGAATTAAGGTTTTGGAAATGAGCCATAGTCCAACAATGACTTAAACACACTGTTTAAAAAACATTAGTGATATGGTGAACAAATTCTGATTTTAAACACAGCTGCCATAACATAGAACATGACTTTCAAAGCATATGTGACCCCACAGAACTATTTAAGGAATTTGTTTTCACCTGAACTGGTTTTATGTATAACTTCTATGGCTTTAGTGAGACAAGACACTAGGGGATAAAGTTTACAAACAAGTAGTATAAACAAGTATGTTGGGGCTGTGAGGAGAAGGCTGAACACAGACTTTCCTAGCTATTAATTGGGAAATAATTAAATTATGATATTTATACTTAAGGATTTTTTTAGTCATGGGAAACAGTGTTAAATCAACTTAATGTAACTCTGCACCCACTGTGTTTTTAGAGTCATAAAGTCATAGAGATGTGTAGCATGGAAACAGACCATTCGGTCCAACTTGTCCATGCCGACCAGACATCCAAAATTAATCTAGTCCCATTTGCCAGCATTTGGCCCATATCCCTCCTAAACCTTTTCTATTCATAAACCATCCAGATGCCTTCTAAATGTTGTAATTGTACCAGTCTCCACCACTTCCTTGTATGATGTTTGTCCCTTCATTAGGCCGTAAGGAATTATTTCCTGATATGTATTTCTCATCGGAGCATGCAGTTGAAAACATTACTAGCAGATGTTTACTAATTTCAATATTTACAAGTAACATTCAGCCACTGGGTCAAAATAAGGTTTTTCTTCATAGCTCTCGTTGAAGTTTTCTTGAGTGTTATGTTTTATTATTTTTTGAGGTTACTTTTTGGTTTTCAATAGTTCCTTTTTTATTCTCACTAACTTATTTATGAGGTGATATTGTCTCATATTCACATTACCTTCTGTATCTGTGCTGACAGTTGGGATATTTGTATTTACTTCAAGTAATTCACAGTATGTGAGATGTTTTGAGATGCGATAACATAACTGTACATCTTCATGAAATAAAACTTTTCGTTATCAAATTGAGTGTTCACATCATTATTTTGTTGAAAATTTAAAGTTCTCCCTCTCTGCAGTTCCTCTCTCTCCCTTTCAGTCCCTCGTCTTTCTTAAGCTGTTCCTCTTCTCCACTTTTGCAGTTTCTCTTGCCCTTTCTCAGACTCACTTTCTACCCAGCACCCAGCCACACACTGATCTGGCCAACCTCACTCCCACACGTTTTCACTTCAAATCTTTGTTGTCATGCAATCTCTAGCCTGAATGGTCCTACCTTACCCTGCCACCTCGGACAATATTGTTCCCTCTGGCTCTTGCCTAGATATTCCAGCTTCCCTACCTCTAGGTTCACTATGGAGCTAACTTTTTTCCTGAGTGGTTGTCCATGGATGAATTTTCTGGGGCAATTTGGTCACTTCTGGGGGGAAGAATTGCTTGCTGGCCTCGGGTATTTTCAGATTTTGGGCTGTATCATACAATTCATCCGGAATAAAGGTTTAACTGCAAATCTCAGAAAGAACAGTGTAACACCCCTCTTCCCAGCTTTCGCACCAATGTGACATGTTCCCTTTCACGCAGCAGTTTTTCGATGCCCCAGCATTGGCAGTGAGCTGTGAAATGTGGGTTGTTTGATGTTGCAAGCCCATAATATGGAAAGGATTGTAATGATAAAATAGCACCTCTTAATGAGAACATATATTTAATGTGGTCCTTGAAATAAGTTAGTTGTTATTGTTATTCTTTGAATTGACCTATTGAGACCAAAAGCCTGGAAACCTTTTCTTATAACAATATTGGGATTCAGAGAAAGGCCACATCCTTGCTGTGTTAAATCAAATAAATACATCTATTTGCTGTTGTCTCAATTTTAATAAATCTTCAAGTAAAAAATAGAATACCTTTTAAAAATAAATCAGTGCACAACAGCATATGATGCTTACAGCAAGGTAAATCCTCCTTGGTAGAAAGCACTCCAATATAAGCAACTAATTTTCAAGTCTGCCTATACTCATTCAAAACTTTCTTAAAGTTTAACTTTCTTAAACTAAGTTTGTGACTGGATCAATGTTAAAGACATAAATAATGAGAGGTGATCTACATTCCTAGGAAAAGTTAATAATTCAAAAACCACTGCTTGATTGACAGATACTCCAAGAAGCTTTTATTTTGAGTCACTGCATGTACTGTGCTGATGACTCCTTATGGCCTGCTAATTCTTGCATCACAGCTCCCCTGCAAAGCCCCCCTGAGAATATTACCTCAGTGACTGCAGGCAATTAGCTCATTTGGAATGAATTCAGTTTGCAGCAACAAATTCCTTGACCAGTAACTTCAGAAAAATGAAACTGAAATAATTAGCTAAAATTATAGAATTATCAAGACTTACAGAAAGCTGGGAGGTCATTTACTCTTTCCTGTCGAAACTGGCACTTTTAAAAGACTGTCTTGTTCAGTCCACATCCTTTTTTTTTGACAATGTCCAGATAATTTCCTCATTTCTAAGTACCTTTTAAAATTATCTGTTGGATCAACTTTCACTTATCAGGATTTGGAACATGCAACCTTTTAACACTGAGTGATTTTTTTTCTCTACCTTATAGATCTTTTGTCATTGAATCCTAGAGTCAAGGTGTTGTACGATGATTTTAAATCTATAACTTTGAACATCTTTATGCTATCCAAATTTGTGTCACAGAATTTCATATTTGAATCCCTCCAGTTTGATTTCCACCACCTACCTCAGTACTAAAATTACACTTATTCAAATACACAAATTACATCCTTTACGACTGTGACAAAGGTGAGCTATCCTTCCTCATCCTGCTCAATTTGACTGCAGCCTTTGACAATGCTGCTATCACCTTCCTCCAATGCCTCTTCACAATCACTTCACTGGATTGGACTGCACTTATCTTGGTCCAATCTTACCTATTTGATCTGGGAAATAAAATTGCCTGCACAGCTTTTTTTTTAATCCTTGAGCAGTTCTACTTCCTATACACACATTGCCCCTCAGCAAGCTCAGTAAACATCAGTTTCTACCACAGCCAACTGTATCTGACCACTGCTTCTCTTGATCCATTGTAAATTGTCAGATTGCTTATCTGGCATCCACAACTGGGTGAGCAGAATGTTATCCCATTAAATACTGTGAAGAATGAAAAATAGAAAGAATTCCACAGGTTTACAACTCTGAGTGAAGAAATTCTTCTTTATGTCAGTCCTGAATGGCTTAGTCTGTGACCCCTAGTTCTGGACATTGGGAACAGTCTTCCTGTATCTAGCCTGTCCAGTCTCATCGGGATTTTATATGTTTCTATGAGATTCCCCCCTCATTCTTCTAAATGAATGAAGCCATCATCTTCTGACCCTGTCGTAAACTGTGATTCCTTTCCGTTGATTGGTTCCATTCCTTTTCCTGGCAACTGGCTAAGGTTGAACCAAACTGTTTCTATGTCATATTTAACCATGAGATTAATCTTCAACCACATCGTATTACTATCACTAAAAGGATCTATTTCCATCCCCATTACATTAGGAGAGAATCTTGTTTTTTCTTAGAGCAAGTGAGATGTTGACTCTAAAAGTGGAGGTACTTCTGTTCTGTGGCAGGTCAGGATGTCTGATGTGGTTATGTACTTCACAGCTCATTGCATGTGCATGTGACTAGAACATCAAATCTTATGGGCAGAAGTTTTGAAACTTATTAGGATCGCCCAGGCTCCAATTGCCAGGTGCTAAATTTAAAAGGCATTCAGACTTCATCTTCTGCAAGCCAGGAGCATCACTTTGTTTTTAAAGTTCATTTATAGGATGAGGGTATTGCTAGCTAGTCAGATTAAGAGTCAACAACGTCACTGTGGATCCTGAGTCACATATATAGGCCGGACCAGGTACAGTTGGCAGTTTCCTTCCCTAAAGGATGTACATGAACCAGATGGGTCTTGCAATGGTTTCTTGGGTATTATTAGACTCTTAATTCCAGATGGTTATTAAGTTCAAATTCCAGCATCTGCCTTTGCAGTATTTGAACCCAGGTCCCCAGGATATTAATTGTATAACAATAATACCACTAGCCCATTGCCTACCTCTGAACTCATCACTGTGGAGATGTCTGACACCAGAAAGAAAGAAACCCCATGCTTCTGTGATGCCTTCCTCCTGCATCCCATCCAAGAGAGAAATGAAGTAATATAGTGCAGGGTGGCAACAGGAAGTCAGCCTGATTGACAAAGGCTGCCTGGATCAAGGTCACTATCATATTAGGTTCTAAGAGAACCTGGATACAGTGCCACAAGAGGATGGATGATCTGCTGTGCTCTACCAGGGTAAAAGCCACTCTCCACTTAATACTTCATGTACCTATGACTGTGAGTTGGCATTGTATCACTGTCAGTGCAGTGGACTGTCACACACAAGAGTGGGTGCTAAGCATCTTCATAAAATGCCTCTCGTGCACTAAATTTGGCTCAATTAACTAGAGTCACTAATGTAGCAATACATGCTGGCTGAAACACATCTGCCAGGGTCACACTTACAACATATAAGGAGCCACAACATTTAGCAGTTCATGCACCATCAGCTCACTGTAAAGACTGTACCTTTGTAAATGACTTATTGTCATGTATACATCTGATAGCTTTTCATCAAGGCCTGCATGGCTCCAGAATGCAACCACTTCCTCAGGATGATCACCTCACAGATAGCTCAGGCACATACATCTTATAAGGCTTGATTGATTTGCATCAACTCTTTGATGAAATTGAACCACTTTTAAATCACCCTTTAACTCCTAATTTTCCCATACCACACACTCCTTACTAGTAAAACACAGTGACAATCATAATCCTAATGATTGACAACTCTATTTGTATCTATCAATGCAGTTAAAATGGTGGTGTACCTAAACTCATATCTCTTAATACTTCTTTACTTCTGCACAAGAAGAATGTGCATCATTAGTAAGGACACCCATAGGTTTAAGGTCTGATGCAATTGTCCAGAACCCTTTGAGGAACAGTGGTCTAAGTCTATGTTGATGACGGGATTGAATAACTCCAGCCATCTACTGAGAAAACATTCAAGCATCTACTCAGCTGCACATCAAGTAGCAACACATCTTTCCATCAGGGCGGCAGCTTGTGATATGATAAATCTTTGTTTCCCAAAGCAGTCTCAGACCCAACTCCTAAGCCAGGACAAACAAAATGTTCAGATCCCAGTCATCTCTCTACCAGTACCTCGCAGTAAACATTGGAAATGAATCAATCATGAACCTCAGAGGATGCACTATTAATTCCTTCCTCCACACTGTCCATCAACACAAAAGCATTCATCTCAGTAGGTAATCTGTCAGGAATGCAATCAAAATCACATTCTGTTGCTCACAGCACTAACCCAGGCCCACAGTTAGAGGAGGAACAAACAGCCAATGTGTCAGGTCTGAGGCAATCACATCTTCAGAAAAACAATTGTATTCAGTGATGGCCCTGGCCGTGCGTGGGCAGCATCGTAGTGCTGCTCAGCATAACTCAGAGGGTTGCACACTGGAAACATTAGCCTAGCTTTCTTGGAGTACAGCTTCTCACCCACCAGCCAGCCTGGAGATGACCCAGGGGACCAAATATTTGACCAAACTGTGAAAAGCACAAATGTAAGTATTGTGACAGCTCCCTGGATAGCAGGTACACATTTGCAGGAATTGTTGCCTGTGCTCATAAACAAGCTGGACATTGAGGGAGTGAAATTCCTTCCTATTCAGGAATCTCACTGAATAATGCCAGGGAGCACTGAACACCACATGTGTGCAGTCAATGTCACCTTGCATCTGATGGAACCCAGCAAGATCTGCAAATCCTACTGTTTGGGCATCTTGGCTTTCTAGGTCCATGGTGAGCTGCATTGCTTTCCTGTAAAGGCATTGGTGAACTTACAAATGCATTTGCGGGCTGCTAATTGGGAGATACCATGCATATCCTCAGGGGAGGCTGCAAATGAGCCGCTGGCAAGGAAGTTCATTCTTCAGTACCTAGGCATAATGCTGCCTCCCACTGCAAATCTGCCTGCAGGAAGTGGCAGATGGAGGTGATCATGTGAAAATATCTCTGGCACTGTCTTTCTCTCATCTGCCATTGCTTCATAGAAACATGGAAGAGAGAAACAGGAGTAGGCCACTTGACCCCTTTAGCTTGCTTCGCCATTCAATATGATAACAGTTGATCATCAACTCAATATCCTAATCTCTCCCTCTTCCCTCATTTCCCTTGATCCTTTTAGCCACCTCCTTATCTGCCACCTTCTTGAAAAGATAATGTTTTGGCCCCAACCACGTTCTGTGGTAGCGAATTTCACAGGCTCACCATTCTCTGAGTAAAGAAATTTCTCCTCATCTCAGTCCTAAAAGGTTTACCCTTATCCTTAAACTATTAATCTCTGTTTCTGGACAACCCCAACTCCACCATAGGGGACATACTTCTTGCACCGAACTTGTCAAGTCCTGTTAGAATTTTGTAGGTTTATATGAGACACTCCTACATCCTTCTAAATTAAAATAAGTACTATCTGAGCTAACTCAATTTCTCCTCATATGTCAATCCTTCATCCCAGAATCACCTCAGTCAAATTCACCTCCCTTATGCTGATAAGCAAGCTTTTTGTAACTTTGATGTTTCCATTGCTTTTGATGCATGCAGCAATAAACTCAGTCTGTTTCTTGGTGGCATTTATTATAATTCTTGTGATATAGGCTCACAACATTGAAGCATACGGTGTGCATAACAGTTTCATTTGCATGTTCCTAACTTTCAGATCCATGGTCTATGAATGCTCAGCGCGGAGCTGAATAGGGAATTTCTGCCTTCTGTCTAATTAAATTCTTCAGTCCACCCTTCTAAGAGATCTGGGCAGGTGCAGAGGATCTGTGGCAAGAAAATCTGTAATTATGTCACTTGGAATCTTTCAGTAAGTGGCCAGCAATCTGTACCTTCAGCCAGATCACAACAGGTACATCCATGAACATGATATAGAGTTGTACAATTTGTATATTTTATATATATATATTTAAAAATAGCATTATAGAATGTTCGGAATAAGATTAATTGTCATAAACAGTTAAGTTAAAACTTATGAATCATCCACAATGTTACAGCTATTCGATATGGTTCACAGTGCTCATGGAACACATTGTTACGGTACCATCAGACTGGAGCTTGTGTGTACTCTTTTAAATGTGAATGTCTGCATTCCTTCTGAAATGTTTCTGTAGTAATAAGACATAATTTGACCTGAAGGGTTACAGACATCTAATGGGCCACAAGGCCACTTTAAAGTGCAAAAACTTCCTAGAATTCTTGGGTTAGTTAGGCCGGAGCCATCGAAATCCTGTTTTCTTCTCGTTGTTTCCTGTACGTGAGTATAAACAGTCTGCTCTGTAACCATGGTAGAATTTCAACAGTAGCTCGCATTGGCCAGACAGGGACAAGAACATACTGAGACACTGCATGTTCTGATAAGCAGATTTCAACTACCTGAAAATATTAATACTTTGATCTATTAGTCATTATTGCAAACAACAGATGAAAGCTTGGGGTTTCAGGGGACAAATTGTTTCATTCAGGAGTTCATGGAAGAAAAAATATTGCTTTTGGTTTGGACCACTACCAAAATATTTGAGCCAAAATTTGCATTGCTATTAAGGTCATTGTGTGCTCAGTTATTTGATTTTTTTTTGTTTGCATGCAACTGGTTAACTACAAACATTTTCAAGCTCAGAGCATATTTGCCAAAATTAAGTGCAGAATAATTGATATTAAAGTAAACCTGATTTACACTTGACTGAATGCTCACTGTATTATTACCCTATGCAGATGCATGCCTAACCTCAGAGAGGTAGCTTACACCATTTTGAATTTTGTGTGGTGATGCTGTATATGTTTCTATGTATCGATGTGTATGGGGATAATAATTGGGAAGACTAAAGTAAATGCTTTTGGATCTCAGTCCTAACTCAATTGGCATCATCCCTTTCCCTTATACTTAATTAAGTCAGCCCCGTGCAATATTCTTGTCACTTTTGGGGAGCACGATGGCTCAGTGGTTAGCTCTGCTGCCTCACAACACCAGGAAGTTGGGTTTGATTTCCACCCTTGAGCAACTGTCTGTGTGGAGTTTGCACATTCTCCTTGTGTTTGCATGGATTTCCTTTGGGTGCTCTGGTTTCCTCCCACAGTCCAAAGATGTGAAGGTTAGATGGATTGGCCATGTAAGTTGCCCACAGTGTCTAGGGCTGTGTAGGCTAGGTAGATTAGCCATGGGAAATGCAGGGTTATGGGGATAGGGAAGAGGGGTGAGTCTCGGTAGAATGCTCTTTGGAGGGTTGGTGTTGGCTCAATGAGCTGAATGGCCTGTTTCCACACTGTAGGAAAATCATGATTTTTGGTTTCAGGTTGAGCACCCAAACTTATATTAGCACCATCACTTTCACATACTTAACGATGTTTGACTTTGCCTCTTCTCAGTTCATTTGCTGCTGAAGTCTTCATGTATGCCTTTCTTACCTCTAGACCTGTCAGTTCCAGTTCCTGGATGGTCTCCCAGATTTTAATTTCTGAAAACCTGCTGCCAATACCTTAATTTGCAGTGAGTCCTATTCCCCTTTCAACCTGTGCTCACTGACCAAAACTGGACCCCAGGCAAATAACACCTATCTTTCTTTGATATTAGCCTTTCGCACATTCCAAATTGTAACTGCTTCACCATCAGTGGCTGTTTTATGGTTGCAGAGGCTCCAGCCTCTGAAATTCCCTCCCTAACCTTCTATGCCTCAACATCTCAGTTTCCTCCATTAAAGATCCTGGATAGTCCAACATGGAGGACAGGAAAATTTGCAGCTGCAAGAGCTGTGCCTTTTTTCAGCTACTTTAGGAGTTCGAGGCGAATTCCTTGAATTCAAGGAGCAGCAATTTTCGTTGTATAAGCTGTTACATTTGTTTTGTAACTTTGGAGCAAAAAAAGTCACAACAACAACACTTTAATAGGGAGAAGGACAGACAAAAGGCAGCACATGGTCAGGAAAGGAGAGAGTGAGAGAGAAAGAAACCTACACTGCTAACTAGCACAGCAGTTAAACTGCATATTTACTGTCTTTGCTGTTTGAGTTCATATATCTCTGGACATTACAGTGCATCTAGGAAAACTTAACAAATAGAGAAATTCACAACTGATCTGAGAAGTACCTGTGTGGGAGAGCTCACAGCACAGGATTAGATAAGTGCATAGTTTTTATCATGTAACCTTGCTGTACATTTACAGTAGTGAGCAGAATGGGCTCTTTCATGATTATGTGTTTTATTGAAATCTGCTTCTTGATTAAATTTTAAAAATATAAACTGTAAGTAATAAGTTAGCCTGCAGCACTGCTTTTTTTAAGTGCAAAAAGGCAGTGCTATTTTCTGGGTTTGTAGATTGTGAAGGAGAAAAAGTGGCCTTTAGTACAGTGATATGCTCTTTGTGTTGGATGTGGGAGAATTTACATGTTACATCTCCAGAAAGTATCTAGATTAGATTAGATTACTTACAGTGTGGAAACAGGCCCTTCGGCCCAACAAGTCCACACCACCCCGCCGAAGCGCAACCCACCCATACCCCCAAATCTTCCCCTTACCTAACACTACGGGCAATTTAGCATGGCCAATTCACCTGACCTGCACATCTTTGGATTGTGGGAGGAAACCGGAGCACCCGGAGGAAACCCACGCAGACACGGGGAGAATGTGCAAACTCCACACAGAGAGTCACCTGAGGCGGGAATTGAACCCGGGTCTCTGGCGCTGTGAGGCAGCAGTGCTAACCACTGTGCCACCGTGCCGCCCACGGTAATCTTTGGTTACGATTCCTATCAAATCAAGAGGGTGGGTTGGAGCAACAGTTAGAGGCAATGACATATTTACAAGAGCCGGCGGTGTGATATATAGCAGTTATAGGAAGGAAGAAAAGCTGCATTTACATGGGTTAATGCCAGGAAAGGTAGGAGAGGTAGGTAGGTAGTACAGCTGATTTGGAAAATGTAGGGGGTGCTGAACTCTCAGGGGATTGTAGCATGAACAGCCAAGTTTCTTGTATTGAGATAGGCTCTAATGTAATGAGGGGAACATCGGGTTCCAAGTGATCAATTGTGATAGGGGACTCTTGTCAGAGGCACAGACAGACGTTTCTGTGGCCAGCAGTGAAAAATCAGAATGGTGTGTTTCCTCCCTGGTGCCAGAATCAAGGATGTCTCAGGGAGGGGGCAGAATGTTCTCAAGGAGTAAAGGGAGATTTGCAGGAGGTCATTGTACCCATTGGAATCAAAGACATAGGAAGGGAAAAGGTTGAGATTCTGAAAGGAGAATATACAGAGTTAGGCAGGAATTTAAAAAGGAGGTCCTCAAGAGTAGTAATATTTGGATTACTCCTGGTGCAATGAGCTAGTGAGGGTAGGAATAGGAGGATAGAGCAGATGAATGTGTTGCTGAGGAGCTGGCGCAGGAGAGAAAAATTCACATTTTTGGATCATTGGAACCTCTTCTGAGGGAGAAGTGACCTGTGCAAGAAGGAAGGATTGCACCTGAATTGCAAGGAGACTTGTATAATGGCAGGGAGATTTGCAAGCTGAAAATGTATTGCTGGAAAAGTGCAGCAGGTCAGGCAGCATCCAAGGAGCAGGAAAATCAACGTTTCGGGCATGAGCCCTTCTTCAGGAAGAGGTCATGCCCGAAACGTTGATTCTCCTGCTCCTTGGATGCTGCCTGACCTGCTGCACTTTTCCAGCAACACATTTTCAACTCTGATCTCCAGCATCTGCAGTCCTCACGTTCCCCCCCCCCCCCCCCCCCCCCCCAGGGAGATTTGCAAGAACTGTTCGGGCGGATTTAAATGAGTAAGGTGGGGGGTTGGGACCCAGGACGTTAGTAAGGGAAGAGCTCAATCTGAGACTGGTACAGTTAGGAAAAGAAGTGAGTCAAACAGTCAGGGCAGGCAGGAACAAAGCAGAGAACAAGGTAGGACTGATACATTAAACTGCATTTACATCACAGGGAGGGCAGATGAACTCAGGGCATGGTTAGGAACATGGGACTGGGATATCAGAGCAATTACAGAAACATGGCTCAGGGATGGACAAGACTGGCAGCTTAGTGTTCCAGGATACAAATGCTACAGGAAGGATAGAAAGGGAGGCAAGAAAGGAGGGGGAGTGGCATTTTTGATAAGGGATAGTATTACTGCTGTACTGAGGGAGGATATTCCTGGGAATAAATCCAGGAAAGTTAGTTGGGTGGAGCTATGAAACAGGCCCTTTGGCCCAACCAGTCCACACCGACCCTCCGAAGAGTAATCCACCCAGACCCATTTCCCTCTGACTAATGCACCTAACACTATGGGCAATTTAGCGTGGCCAATTCACCTGGCCTGCACATCTTTGGACTATGGAAGGAAACCCGCACATACACGGGGAGAACGTGCAAAAATCCACATAGACAGTCATCTGAGGCTGGAATCGAACCTGGGATCCTGGTGCTGTGAGGCAGCAGTGCTAACCACTGAGCCACCATGCCAACCACTTTCCAAATATAGACTGGAACTGCCATAGTGTTAAGTGTTTAGATGGAGAGGAATATGTTAAGTGTCTACAAAGAAAAATTTCTGATTAGTATGTGCATGTACCTACTAGAGAAGGTGCAAAACTTGACCTACTCTTGGGAAATAAGGCAGGGCAGGTGAATGAGGTGTCAGTGGGGGAGCACTTTGGGGTCAGCAACCATAATAATTCCATTAGTTTTAAAATAGTGATGGAAAAGGATAGACCGGATCTAAAAGTTGAAATTCTAAATAAGAAGGCATATTTTGACGGTATTGGAATAGAACTTTCAAAAGCAGATTGGGGGGGGCGGATGTTTGCCAAGGACAGCTAGAAAATGGGAAGCCTTCCGAAATGAGATAACGAGAGTCCAGGGACAGTATGATCCTGTTATGGTGAAAGGGAAGGTGTACGGAATGCTGAATGACTAGAGAAATTGAGATATTGGTTAAGAACAAGAAGGAAGCATGTGCCATGTATAGACAGAATAGATCAAGTGAATCCTCAGAAGAGTATAAAGGCAGAAGGCGTATACTTAAGAGGGAAATTAAGAGGGCAAAAAGGGGACATTAGATAGCTTTGAAAAATAGGGTTAAGGAGAATCTAAAGAAATTTTACAAATACATTAAGGACAAAAGGGTAACTAGGGAGGGAATAGGTCCCCTCCTGTGGACCCGCATGAGATGGGGAAGACACTAAACATCAGTGTTTACTGTGGAGAAGGACATGGAAGATATGGAATTTGGGGAAATAGATGGTGACATTTTGAAAAATGTCCATATTACCGAGGAGGAATTGCTGGATGTCTTGAAATGCATAAAAGTGGATAAATCCCCAGGACCTGATCATGTGTACCTGAGAACTCTGCGGGAAGCTAGGGAAGTGATTGCTGGGCCCTTTGCTGAGATATTTGTATCATCAATAGTCACAGGTGAGGTGCCGGAAGACTGGAGGTTGGCCATTGTTTAAGAAGGGTGGTAAGGACAATCCAGGGAACTATGGACCGGTGGGCAAGTTGTTGGAGGGAATCCTGAGGGACAGGATTTACATATATTTGGAAAGGCAAGGACTGATGAAGGATAGTCAGCATGGCTTTGTGCGTGGGGAATCATGCCTCACGAACTTTACTGAGTTTTTTTAAGAAGTAACAAAGAAGATTGATGAGGGCAGAGTGGTAGATGTGACCTATATGGACTTTAGTAAGGTGTTCGACAAGGTTCCCCATGGGAGACTGATTAGCAAGGCTAGATCTCATGGAATACAGGAAGAACTAGCCATTTGGATACAGAACTGGCTCAAAGGTAGAAGACAGAGGGTGGTGGTGGGGTATTGTTTTTCAGACTGGAGGCCTATGACCATTGGAGTACCACAAGGATCGGTGCTGGGTCCACTACTGTTCGTCATTTATATAAATGATTTGGATGTGAGCATAAGCGGAATAGTTAGTAAGTTTGCAGAGGACACCAAGATTGGAGGTGTAGTGGACAGCGCAGAAGGTTACCTCAGATTACAACAGGATCTTGATCAGATGGGCCAGTGGACT
This sequence comes from Chiloscyllium punctatum, assembly GCF_047496795.1. Taxonomy (NCBI): domain Eukaryota; kingdom Metazoa; phylum Chordata; class Chondrichthyes; order Orectolobiformes; family Hemiscylliidae; genus Chiloscyllium; species Chiloscyllium punctatum. The sequence goes on from NC_092779.1 coordinate 40,775,135, forward strand.
GAGGAGTGGCAGATGGAGTTTAATTCAGATAAATGTGAGGTGCTGCATTTTGGAAAAGCAAATCAGAGCAGGACTTATACACTTAATGTAAGGTCCTGAGGAATGTTACTGAACAGAGAGACCTTGGAGTTGCAGGTAGATAGGATAGTGAAGAAGCATTTGGTATGCTTTCCTTTATTGGTCAGAATATTGAATACAGGAGTTGGGAGCTGGCAGGACATTGGCTAGGCCATTGTTGGAATATTGCATGCAATCCTGGTCTCCCTCCTATTGGAAGGATGTTGTGAAACTTGAAAGAGTTCAGAAAAGATTTGCGAGGATGTTGCCAGGGTTGGAGGGTTTGATCTATCGGGACAGGCTGAATAGGCTGGGGCTGTTTTCCCTGGAGCATCAGAGGCTGAAGGATGACCTTGTAGATGTTTATAAAATCATGACTGCCATGGATAGGATAAATGGACTCCCCCACCATCTGGGGTGGGGGAGTCCAGAAATAGAGTGCGCAGGTTTCGGGTGAGAGGGGAAATATATAAAAGGGACCTAAGGGGCAACATTTTCATGCAGAGGGTGGGGTGTGTATTCAATTTGTTGCCAGAGGAAGTAGTAGAAACTGGTACAACTGCAGCATTTAAAATGGGTGTATATATAGGAAAGATTTAGATGGATCTCGGCTAAGTGCTGGCAAATGGGACTAGATTAGGTTAGGTTATCTAGTCAGCATGGACAGGTTGAACTGAAGTGTCATTTTCTGTGCTGTACACTTCAATGACTCTATGCCTCTAAGACATTTGTAAAAAGATATCCATTTGACCAAACTTTTGATCACCTGACCTAATATTTCTTTATGCGGCTCAGTGTCATACTTTGTTTTATCATGCTCCTGTGAAATGTTTCTCTTATTTCATTGTTGTCAAAGTATGTATGGAGTCACAAAGTCATACAGAATGGAAACAGAATCTTCGGTTCAACTCGTCCATGCCGATCAAGTATCCCAAACTAGACTATTTCTATTTGTCTGCGTCTGGCCCCTATTGTTTAAATGTCATAACTGTACCTGAATCTACCATGTCCTATGGCAGTTCATTCCCAATATGAGTTCAATCCACATATGAGCCACCCTCTGTACATTTGTGCCCTCTGTTTTGAAATTAGATGAAGTTGTCATAGTCCCAGAGAACCATAGGACTGCTCTTTCATTAGAGAGAGAGAGAGACAGTGGTGGTGGGTTTAACCCGAGGTGAGGATGAGAAGGTGGGATTTTCATATTGGCCTCAGCTGCTCCGGGAATTGAGCCTGTACTGTTGATGTAACTCTGCATCACAAACTCGCCAGCTGGTCAACTAAGCTAACCGGTGCCTTTCTGCTTAGCTTAGGGACCCCTTGCCCCTGCCCCTGCCTACACCTTTTTACATTATGCATGTATTCTTGATGTGACAGTGGTATATGGATCTATTTAAGTAAACCACACTTATTTGCTGCATGGAAAATCTTCAAATACCTGAAGTTGAACTGATTTGTTTTGAGTCTAATGAAGCAATATGAACAACACTACAGAATATTAAATGTTGACACTTTTATAATTCTCATGTTTGGTCAGTGTAGATAAATGCCTATAAAGTTTATAATAATGATCTGCAAAGCATGACCCGGGATCTAGGACACAACAGCCATGACACCAACACGTTGCACCAGCAGAGGGTCAGGATGATGGCAACCAGGGATAAGTGAATAATAAGTTTTGGCACATAGTCAAATTAACTGCAAATGTCACAGAGGAAATGTTGGAGGTGGCTGAGAGCATCAAAGGAATGTATTACTCACCTATGCCAGCTGTTTCAGGATGACCCAAGTTTCTGTGGCCTGGGAGGCAATCTGATGCTGAAAGCCTTGTCACAGTCAGGCCCATTTGCATGACTTTGTCCATGTGTGATTTGCAGTGGGTGATATATGCTGCACATTCTGACAATACCTTGCTAAGTAAAGCAAAACAAAGGCAGACATTTAAACATCCTTCTATAGCATAAGGAACACATCAGCTGTAGACTCTGTTTATCAATAACTTCTGATGGATAATAATAGGGGCTCAGCCAACCTGTTAACTGACTGATCAACCAGATGTCAAGCCCCAACATTATAAAGGTTGCCTGAATTATAAATCTTCACTGGAGAACTGGAGATGCCACCATTTCCAAAATAATAAATGGTGCTCTAACATCACCGATCATTGATTGTTAATGAAGTGTCATGGCTTTGAATGCACCTGATAGGGATTGTTGTACCATCTTCAACTTCACCTGGAGGAACCATTGGGAGAGTAAAGGAGAAGTGGTGCCCTAAAGCACATTGAGCTGACACTCCTGTGCTGGCTTTCTGGTGTTTCCCCCTTTCTGTTGGTGCACAATGGTATCCCCTGACAGAGCTCTTAGAGGAGAAGGAGCCTATAGAGATATCCACCACTTGCCTAGCCACACTGTAAAGAGCTCATGCCTGATTCAGATCTGAACATATTCGCAATCTGTTTTCTGCAGGGAACTAAAAATGGAGATGACAGCGAGTCAGACAGTGAGTGAGAGCAAGCTGACGTTTCGAGTCTAGATGACTCTTCATCAGAATTGAGGTGAAGTGTGGAGGGGACAGCATTTATGAAAATGCCGATTAGTCAAGGTGGGGGGGGGGAGGCGGCATTGCTGGGTAGAGGTCTGGAGGAGGAATGATGTTGATAGTTCAGATTAAGTGATCAGAATGTGAAAAGGGAAGAACAATAGTGTGTCTAACTGCCTTCCTGGAAAAAACAGACAGTCTCGCTGGAGTAGGGGGAGGGGAGACAGAGTGACAGAGAATGTAACAAATAAAGGTAAAAGAGAGAAAAGGAATGGGAGTTGGTTCACAATTTGAAGTTGTTGAACTAATATTTAGTCCAGAAAGTTGGAAAGTGCATAGTCTGAAGAAGAGATGTTGTTCCTCCAGTTTGCGCTGTGACTCACTGGAGCACTGCAGCATGCTGAGGACAGATAAGTGGGCATGCAAGCAGGACACTGGGTTAAAATGACTGGCACCAGAAGGTCAGCGTCATATTTGTACACAAACTCCAGGTGCTCTGCAAAGCTCCAGTCTGCGTTTGGTTTCTCCAGTGTGGAGTAGGTCACATTGAGTGCAGCAAATACAACACACAATATTGGAAGAAGTAGAAGTGAAATGCTGCTTCACCTGGAAAGACTGTTAGCCCTTGGATGGTGAGCAGGGAGGAGATGAAGGGGGATGTGTTGCAGTTAAATAGCAAGATGCTGTGGGATGAGAGGGCAGTGTTGGTAATTGAGAAATAGACTAAGGTGTTCCAGAGAGAACTATCCCTACAAAATGCAGATGAGGGAGTGAGGGGAAGGTGTGTTCAGTTGTCGTGTTCTGCTGGACCTGTCTCAAATGGCAGAGAATGATCATTTGAATGCACAGGCTGGTGGGCTGAAAAGTGAGGACAAGGGGGACCCGATCACACTGTTGTGAGTGATGGGAAGGGGCAAAGGTGGAAGCAAAGGTGATAGGTCAGATGTGTTTAAGGGCCTTGCTAACAATGTAGGTGGGAAAACCACAGTTAGAGAAGAAGGAAGCCATGTCAACAGCACTGGTTTGGAAAGTTTCTGCAGGACCTGTTACTCCAAGATGGTCACTAACTCTTCATGCAGTCATGCATTCATGTGTTGGAAACATGGCTGAGTCAGGACCTGGACGGGTTGCTCTGCCTTTCACACAGATTATGCATGACTATCAGCGTCACTGTCCGACATTCCTGTGTCTGACTCTGCCTCTCTTCAGGTTTTCTATATTTGTTTCCAAAGGACTATCACCTGCCTGTCCCAATTACCAACAGCCCTTACATTGTCAGGGACCTCATCCTTTGCCAGTTAAGAGTTAAGACTATGATGTGGCCATAAGATTGTAACCCTGAGTCTAATCATGTTGATCCTTTTTCAAAATTGGAACTATTCTTGCTTGTACACCCATAGCTAGAGAGCAAGGCTTCCTGCTGCCAGCACGGGGAAACACAGCCTCCAGTAATTCCCATCTGGCCTAAAGGAGAATCTAAAGCTATGCATTGTTAAACTGTGTGGTTTTGCATTGTTTACTGCAAAATATCATTCCAGAAGAGCAGAAGTTTGAGTTATTGGTAGTGAGGGAGAGGGGGTGCAGAGCAAAAGGCCAGCGGAATAAATGGATGTTAGCAGCAGTTAAAGTTCTCCAGGGGAAATGTTCAGAACATTGAACTGGTAACAACAATTTTAAGGTATCCACACACACAGCCAAACTGATGCTGCTGGATAGGAAGAAATTCTTAAATTTGTTTGGAAGTAATAAGCCTGTCTGGGTTCCAAGATCTTTGAACTCAGGAAATAACAGTGGGTGGTTGATTTCCTGTCTATCTCTGCTGCAGTAGTGATGCCAGCAGATGGTCAGGCAGTTCAAGATGATGGCATACAGGGATCATTGAGCATCGAGCATTGGCACACAGTGAAATATACTGCAGGTGGACTGGCTGCCTACAAATGTCAGAGAGTAAAGGTTGGAAATGGCAGGACAACTTATATAGGAATCTCGAACTTGCTGGCTAATGGTTTAATATGTATGGCTAGCCCATGAGCAGAAATCTTGTTGTCCTGTCATCAGGATACCTGACACTACAACAAGATTCTGGCAAAAAAATCTCAGTTGACTATACTGCCCAACACCACCATTGTCCTATAACTGCAGCGGGCAGGTAGGTGACAGGTAGACCATTGTTCCTAGCCTTCAAACCTATTGGCAGGGCAGCATTTACTTTAGACCAATCTGAATATGACTAGTTAGCTGAGTGGTTGGAAACTGATTGGCTAAGTTCATTAATTGGCTTGTTATGAGTGTAGGTTGTTAGTTAATTTAGTTAAGCTGACTTTCTAAGTGGTATTTTAGCCAATCAAGTCAACTGCAAATGTCAGCTGTGCTCAGCTAACAGTAAAACTGGAAAACTGTAAACAATGTATTTGGGGTTTTTCCACATGAAGGCATGACAGAGAGCAATAGCGGTTGGGTAGTAGAAGAAAACAATCATACTGTTCAATTGTAGGTGCAGTTGTATTCTGAAGAACATTTTCACAATGACAGCATTTTAAAATGTACAATGATATATTTTTTCATTTCAATAGCATACGACACAGTTGTTGCAGTACCTCACATTATTACTTCATGGTGTGAGATCTTCTGATGCTGATGAACAGCAATAAATTCATCTGTGTGTCATTGACATTTTTTCACTAATTTATGGATGGGAAGTCATAAGCATCACTTTCTGATATGCTACTGCTATATGAATTCAGAAAATTACCCCTGTAGACATTGATTCTTGGTTTATAAGGGCAGTTGCAATCTATATCAGTACTTGTGAATTTCTAAAGCTGCAGACTATGTTTTGTTGTTTCAACCTTTTCACAATAATTAACATTTACATAAATAAATCCTTATTAACTTTTCCATGTTATCCATTTTATTGGATGAGTTAACGCGTGACAAAAAAAAATAACACCACCGGCTATTATCAAAAACCTTCTAACACTGTATTAAGTGTTTGGCCAGTAATATATTGTACAGATTCTTCTCCTGTTATCTGTCTGCATCTGCCTCTATTCCACTCTGAAATTTTAAATAACCTACCAGTAAAACATTGTTGGCCACTAGAGGGACTCTAACTCCAATGCAAAGTGCAAGGTAAAACAAAAACTTTGAACCCTCATAAAGCATTGACAATAGAACTGACTTGATGGGATATTCAGGAGAATTTCCTTAGAATAGATGAAATCACACTTTTTTCCCCTGCAGGAGTTTCATAGAGTGAAGAGAATGGGTGGACGATCTGTTGCTAGTTTTACATCAAGGTCTGCTTCAGACCAACATGAGGCAGTCCCTAAGTGGCGAGAAATAATCTTCTTCTGGGAGGCTCTGGCTTTTGCCTTGCAATTGCCTACAGTAAAGATAAGCTTATCTAAATTCCAAATAGGAAAAATATCACCCACCTCATACCATCAAACATCACTATATTAGGGGTTTAGATAGGGTTGACAGTGAGAACCTTTTTCCGCGTATGGAGTCAGCTGTTACTAGGGGACACAGCTTTAAATTAAGGGGTGGTAGGTATAGGACAGATGTTAGGGGTAGATTTTTTACTCAGCGGGTTGTGAGTTCATGGAATGCCCTGCCAGTAGCAGTGGTGGACTCTCCCTCTTTATGGTCATTTAAGCGGGCATTGGACAAGCATATGGAGGTTATTGGGCTAGTGTAGGTTAGGTAGGCTTCGGTCGGTGCAACATCGAGGGCCAAAGGGCCTGTACTGCGCTGTATTTTTCTATGTTCTATGTTCTATGTTCTAAAACATTTTCTTAGTCATAATTAAAAATCATGTTTTAATATGTTCAGATAAAAATGAGTATTTGGACGTAGGAATATATACAGTAAGTATATGATCTCACAAATTGAGCTTACATTACAGTTCCTCGTTTGTTTTCATTAGCTTCACACTCTCCACTTGGAAAATAGTATGAAATACTGGAAGAACTTATAGGCTGAGTAAACAGGCTGTAATATGAACACTCCTTCTATGACCATAACCATCCTTATACCACATGATAAAGTGATAAATCCTATACAGTTAGGTATTATGGCCACTTACATTCACCAAACTCAATTTCAAGATGCCGCCACAGAATTCAGAGTTTGAACTCTGGTCTTCATATCCTGGGACTATCCAAGGTAGGGCTTGAACCTTGAACTTTCTAACTAAGAAGTAGGAATATTACCACAAAATCAAATATCCTACTGGCATAGTGCATGGCAGATTTTGTGGTTATTTTAGCCAACAGAACATAGAAAAGTGCAGCACAGAACAGGCCCTTTGGCCCATGATGTTGTGCCGAGATTTAATCTTAATGTAAAATATAATAATTTAACCTACGCACCCCTCAACTCACTGCTATCCATGTGCATGTCCAGCAATCATTTAAATGTCCCTAATGACTCTGCTTCCACCACCACCACAGCTGGCAACGCATTCCATGAATCCACAACTCTCTGCGTAAAGAACCTACCTCTGACATCTCCTTTATACTTCCCTGGGAATATCTTCAAACTATGACTCCTCATACCAGTCAATCCTGCCCTGGGGAAAAGTCTCTGGCTATTGAGCCTATCTATTCCACTCATTATAGAACATAGAACAGTACAGCACAGAACAGGCCCTTTAGCCCATGATGTTGTGCCAACCACTGATCCTCATGTATGCACCCTCAAATTTCTGTGACCATATGCATGTCCACTAGTCTCTTAAATGTCCCCAATGACTTTGCTTCCACAACTGCTGTTGGCAACGCATTCCATGCTCTCACAACTCTCTGTGTAAAGAACCCACCTCTGACATCCCCTCTATACTTTCCTCCAACCAGCATAAAACTATGATCCCTTGTGTTAGTCATTTCTGCCCTGAGAAATAGTCTTGGGCTATCGACTCTATCTATGCCTCTCATTATCTTGTATACCTCAATTAGGTCCCCTCTTTTCCTCCTTTTCTCCAATGAAAAAAGTCCAAGCTCAGTCAACCTCTCTTCATAAGATAAGCCCTCCAGTTGAGGCAGCATCCTGGTAAACCTCCTCTGAACCTTCTCCAAAGCATCCACATCTTTCCTATACTAGGGTGACCAGAACTGGACTCAGTATTCCAAGTGCAGTCTAACCAAAGTTTTAGAGAGCTGCAACAAGATCTCACAACTCTTAAACTCAATCCCACTGTTAATGAAAGCCAAAACACCATATGCTTTCTTAACAACTATGACCACTTGGGTGGCCATTTTAAGGGATCCATGTACCTGCACAACAAAATCCTGCTGTTTCTCTACACTGCCAAGAATCCTATCCTTAATCCTGTACTCAGCTTTCAAATTCGACCTTCCAAAATGCATCACCTCGCATTTATCCAGGTTGAACTCCATCTGCCACCTCTCAGCCCATCTCTGCATCCTGTCAATGTCCCGCTGCAGCCTACAACAGCCCTCTATACTGTCAAAAACACCACCAACCTTTGTGTCATTTGCAAACTTGCTGACCCATCCTTCAATCCCCTCATCCAAGTCATTAATAAAAATTACAAATAATAGAGGCCCAAGACAGAGCCCTGTGGAACACCACTCACCACAGACTTCCATGCAGAATATTTTCCTTCTACTACCACTCGCTGTCTTCTCTTGGCCAGCCAATTCTGTATCCAGACAGCTATGTTCCCCTGTATCCCATTCCTCCTGACCTTCTGAATGAGCCTACCATGGGGAACCTTATAAAACGCCTTGCTGAAGTCCATATACACCACATCCACAGCTCTACCCTCATCAACATTTCTAGTCACATCCTCAAAGAACTCGATAAGGTTTGTGAGACATGACCTGCCCCTCACAAAGTCGTGTTGACTGCATTTAATCAAGCCATGCTCTTCCAGATGGTCATAAATCCTATCCCTCAGAATCCTTTCTAACACTTTGCAGACAACAGACGTGAGACTTACTGGACTGTAATTGCCGGGGATTTCCCTATTTCCTTTCTTGAAGAGAGGAATTACATTTGCCTCTCTCCAGTCCTCAGGTATGACTCCAGTGGAGAGCGAGGATGCAAAGTTAATGTTTGACTAAATTTTCAGCACATCAGCTTCCTCTATCTCTATCCATTCCAGCATGCACACCTGCTCTTCAAATGTTTCATTCACTACAAAGTTTGTTTCTTTCGTAAAGACAGAAGCAAAAAACACATTTAGGGCTTCCCCTACCTCCTCAGACTTCACACACAAATTCCCTATGCTATCCCTGATCAGCCCTACTCTTTCTTTGACCATTCTCTTATTCCTCACATAAGTGTAAAATGCCTTTGTGTTCTCCCTAATCCGTTCTGCCAAGCCTTTCTCGTGCCCCCTCCTGGCTCTCTTCAGACCATTTTTGAGCTCCTTCCTCACCTGCCTGTAATCCTCTAGACCTGAGCTTGACTCTAGCTACCTCCACCTTAGGTAAGCTACCTTTTTTCTTTTGACAAGAAGCTCCACCGCTTTCGTCATCCAAGGTTCCTTTATCTTACCACTTCTTGCCTGTCTCAGAGGGACATATTTATTCATCACTTGCAACAACTGTTCCTTAAACAGTCTCCACGTGTCTATAATGCCTTTACCATGGAACAATTGCTCCCAATCCATGCTTCCTAACTCATGTCTAATCGCATCATAGTTTCCTCTTCCCCAATTAAGTATCCTCCCATTTTGCCTAATCCTCTCCTTCTCCATCGCTATGTAGAATGTGAGGCAGTTGTGGTCACTGTCACCAAAATGCTCTCCTACCACAAGATCTGATACCGGCCCCGGCTCATCTCCTCTCTTCATCCTTCTAAGGTCGGTGGAGTTGTGGATAGTGACGGAGGACGACACTAAGGTCGGTGGAGTTGTGGATAGTGACGAAGGATGTAGTAGGTTGCAGAGAGACATGGATAGGATACAGACCTGGGCTGAGAGGTGGCAAATGGAGTTTAATGTGGACAAGTGTGAGGTGATACACTTTGAATGGAGTAATTGGAATGCAAAGTACTGGGCTAGTGGTAAGATTCTTGGGAGTGCACATGAGCAGAGAGATCTCGGTGTCCATGTACACAGATCCCTGAAAGTTGCCACCCAGATTGACAGGGGTGTTTTGGCCTTTATTAATAGAGGGATTGAGTTCCGGAACCAGGAAGTTATGCTGCAGCTGTACAAAGCTCTGGTACGGCCACACTTGGAGTATTGGGTACAGTTCTGGTCACTGCATTATAAGAAGGATGTGGAAGCTTTGGAAAGGGTGCAGAGGAGATTTACTAGGATGTTGCCTGGTATGGAAGGAATGTCTTATGAGGAAAGGCTGAGGGCCTTGAGGCTGTTCTCGTTAGAGAGAAGAAGGTTGAGAGGTGACTTAATAGAGACATAGAAGATAATCAGAGGGTTAGGTAGGGTGGACAGGGAGAGCCTTTTTCCAAGTATGGGGACGGCAAACACGAGGGGACACAACTTTAAAGTGAGGGGAGATAGGTATAAGACAGATGACAGAGGTAGTTTCTTCACTCAGAGAGTAGTAAGTGTATGGAATGCTTTCGCCTGCAACGGTAATAGATTCGCCAAGTTTAAGTCCAGTTAAGTCGTCGTTGGACAGGCATATGGACGTGCATGGAATAGTGTAGGTGGGATGGGCTTCAGATTAGTATGACAGGGCCAAAGGGCTGGTACTGCGCTGTAATGTGCTACGTTCTCTCCAGAGAGAAAAATCCGAGCTTATTCAACCTTTCTTCATAAGACAAGCCCTCCAGTCCAGGCAGCATCCTGGTAAACCTTCTTTGCACCCTCTCCAAAGCCTCTGTATCTTTCTTATTGTAGGGCGACCAGATCTGGACACAATATTCCAAGTGTGGTCTCACCAGAGACTTGTAGAGCTGTAGCAAAACCTCGCAGCTCTTAAACTCGATCCTCCTGTTAATGAATGCCAAAACACCATATGCTTTAACAACCCTATCCATCTGGGTTGCAACTTTGAGGGATATATGTAGACAATAGACAATAGACAATAGATGCAGGAGTAGGCCATTCTGCCCTTCGAGCCTGCACCGCCATTCAATATGATCATGGCTGATCATTCCTAATCAGTATCCTGTTCCAGCCTTATCTCCATACCCCTTGACTCCACTATCTTTAAGAGCTCTATCCAATTCTTTCTTAAATGAATCCAGAGACTGGGCCTCCACTGCCCTCTGGGGCAGAGCATTCCACACAGGGTGTACTTGCACACCCAGATCCCTCTGTTCCTCCACACTGCCAAGAATGCTGTCTTTAATCCTTTATTCAGCATTCGATTTCAACCTTCCAAAATGCATCACTTCATATTTATCCAGGTTGAACTCCATCTGCCATTTCTCAGCCCAGCTCTGCATCCTGTCTATGTTGTGCTGTAGCCTGGAGTAGCCCTCTATACTGTCAACGACACCTCCACCCTTAAATGGAAAACAATAGTGGTCATATTGAGAAATGATGTTGTGCAACTTAAGCAAACAAGTATTTGCCGATTAGGATGGAATACCTAAACTCCTCAATCTTGTCGAAGCATGGTCACAGTGTCAAATCTGATCCAATGAAAAGTTAATGGTGAATCATGTCATTCACAGTTGAACTATTGTGACATTCCATCATGAATTTTGGAAAATTTATAGCACATTTGGCTAACATTTGGCAGCCTCCTAAAACTGGTGTGGGATTTGCAAGATATGGTTAACCTTTATCTGTTCAGAGTAAAGCAGGCAGCACCCAAACTTCATGCTACCTGTTAAATTAGATGATAGATGAAGCCGAGCGTCAAAAGTATCTTTGAATGGCCGCATGCCGTATTTGGAAGCGCAAGTGTTTGTGAGGCTAGTAAGCCTAAAAGCAGGCTGAGTAGTTCAGTAGAATTTCAGACTTAAATACCATGCAGGCTGAGACTGCTTCCACTAAGATCGTGGATACCAATGCTCAAAGATTTGGAGATGCCGGTGTTGGACTGGGGTGTACAAAGTTAAAAACCACACAACACCAGGTTATAGTCCAACAGGTTGGACTATAACCTTGTGTTGTGTGATTTTTAACAATGCTCAAAGAAGTTTTCGGGATCTCATTGTGGTTCAGAAATTTGTATGCCAGAGGCCAACAGAATGTCTAAGACACAGCCCTGAAGGGATGGTCGTGGCTCCAGGAAACACAATCCTGTTGTCCTACCTCAGGTTGACAGCATTTGGCCTCCCATCACCTCCACTCTGCCAATGTTCTTTCTGGTACCTATCAAGTGCAGACCACTGTCACTTATGCTGAAGCAACGCAGTCTGAAGCTGGTTATTTTGGGATCAAATTTGCTTCAGGTTATACTGCAAGGGCACCTGTAGTCTCTTCCACTGAAAGTCAACACCTAATCCTAATCTTTCTGCAGGTGCAGTAATAGTACTGTGGAGGAGCACTTAAATCAGGCAAAGTCACACACAAAATAAGCACTGAGAAAGTATACAAGAGAAAAAAAATTGTTTTGTGAGTATTGTATGTTTTGGAGGTTAAAGATTATGTGGAAAAGTTGTATGTGAAAACCAGAGTCAAATTAAGCAATCAAGAAAATTGGCAATAAGCAATCAGCCTGAATATTGCTATCTTCCATAATTTGTTTCATTCAGTATAATTGTGTGAAATATGCAATGACATAAATAAGAAGGCATTTGATATTCAGAAAATACTAAATTAATACTAGTCCAAAATAGTTGGGTAAGGAGACCTAATTAGGACTAATTTTAAGACGCTCTTCATGTAAAGACTTATCTGGATACAGAAAATCCTGAAACTATATAAAATAATATAGCAAGACTGGGGGAGGTGGATGATGTATGATGAGCTTTCAATGCTATGACCTTGTGTTGAACAACTAATTTCTCATTGATTATTGCAGATGATGAATAAACAAAACTTTCTGAAGTTTAATATACCTGAAGCTTCTACCATCTTTAAGCTTGAAACCAACTTTGTTGCAATCCAGTGAATAAAGCTACTTAAGACAGTTTTATTGGAGTAATGAACCAAATGCCAGCAAGCTCCCAGAATAAACTCACATACTTCCAAGAATCAGGTTGTGTTGTTTAAACGTTCATCAATAAAGGCACAATAGCACGGTGTAGATATTGCCCATGCTGACGTCAGTGACTGGCAGCTTGTCATTCCTTGGCAGTGATCTTGACCTTTGGCCTTGAGGTAAGAAGTATGAAACGTCTTTGTCTCTCTGACTTGATTCCACTCCTCAGGGGAGCAATTTCTTATCTAATTTTTAGCCTGTCAGCTCCAAACACTTTTGTGATTCTCTCAAGTGCAAACAGGAATGAATAAGGTTCAATAAAGAATTCTGTGTTAACTAACTGGTCTCCAAAGGTTAATATAATTAATTATATGTTCTATATATAATGGAAAGCATAATGAAATGCATACTGCTTAGTTCACATCTTGGAGCAAGCACAATTTTTAAGTGCACTTTCAAATCTGTGATCAAACTAGTTCATAATTTTAAAAATGTTTATTAAGCTGTACCTCAGCCTTTCTTTTGTTAGAGAAAGGAGTCCTGAACTATTCACCTTTCATGATAGATTTCCTCACTAGAAATGGTGGGGGAAGGTGGCAGGAAGGCAAAACATTTGGGGGAGGCAGTGCTTGGCTCTCCCATTCCCATTGTCCTAGCATCTAGGAATGACTTTCGCAATCTGCTAAATTAAAGTCAATTACTGACCACTCAAGAGGGTTCATCTGCCATTGGCCCGATGACTCATCTGCCTATTGAATGAGAAAGGTGGCTGCCTTCACAACTGGGAAATTGGGGCTGCCTGCCTGCTGGGTTGGTGGGGTCTTGCATTTGCCCCAATCTGATGGCAATGCAGGCTACGGGTAGGGGAAGGGGTGCAGTCACTGACAGGCTGCCCGTGCCCTTGCCACCCACCTCTCTGCATCCCATACCTCTGTGACTCAGACTCTATGAACCTCCCCAAATAAAAATTGTCTTTTTGCAAGTCCTAATTCTAGTGCTACTGTTTAGTGAGCTGACCTGGCCTTTGATGTATTGCTATTTCACATATTGTCTCCCAGCCTCTGACTGGTCAACAGCTTCACGTGAGATTTTTTGGACATGGGATTTAACTGATTGAGGCACCCTCTGATCAGCACTTTAATATTTGATTGCTGCTTGATTGGATGGGTTTTCTTGCTTGAAGGAGTTATGTTTCTCTCCAACTTAAAGAAACCTGCCCCTCTACTTTAGCACGAAATGACAAATCCCAGCCACAGTTCTAATATCATTGTAATCTTTTGTATTATAAATGTTTTTGCAACTTCTCCAGTTCTACTATGAACCTTTTCCAACATGGAGACAGGGCTTAGATTGGCTAATCCTTGAAAATGATTCAATACCACGTTATAGTCCAACAGGTTTATTTGAAAGTATAAGCTTTTGGAGCACTGCGCCTTCATTAGGTAACTAATGGGGTAGGATTATAGAACACAGAAATTATGGTAAAAGATCAATTGGCATACAACTGATGTGATGTATTGAACAAACCTAGATTGCTGTTAAGTCTTTAATCACTTAGAATGGGTTTGCAGGTTTCGATTGATTAATATGTAAATCCCAGAACTTCTTTCAAGTGACAGTCTTGAGACATTTAAGGTTTTACCAGTATTAAAAAAAGTGACACCTCAGCTCAGACAATGTGTGAAAGGTGTAAGGTTAGAGCCTATCTGTATCCCAACCTTGACTCTATTTCCAAACTAGGAATTTCTTAAAATGTCATATGGACTAACTGCCTACAGAATGTGTGCTTTTTGAACAAAATAGAATTTGCAGATGCGTTCTATTTTGTTCAAAAAGCACACATTCTGTAGGCAGTCAGCCCATGTGACGTTTGAGAAATTTGACTCACTGCAAATATTTGTTTCAAAAATAGCTGGAGAGTAGAGTTTACTTTAAAAGGAAAATATACTTAATTGAACAACCGAAAGACTTGCAGATGCTGGGACTGAGGGGAGCTATTGGAAGTGAAGGATGAGTGGACCAGGATTCCCCAGAGGGAACAGTCCCTTGGAAAGCAGACAAGGGAGGGGAGGGGAATATGTGTATAGTGACGACATCTCACTGAAGGTGGCAGGCATGGTGGCTGATGATCTTCTGGATGTGGATGCTGTTGGGATGGCAGGTAAAGACAAGGAGAACCCTATCGCTGTTATGGGAGGGAAGACAGAGGGTGAGGGCAGATGTGCAGGAAATTGTTTGGACCCAGTTGAGGATCCTGTTAGCAGTGATGCTGGGAAGTTAACATTTTGGGTCCGGTGATCCTTCTATATATCCTTGCAGCCTCCTTCCTGTAAAGACTCTATTCTGTTTCTGTCGCATGTGTTCTGAGGTTGCCAACTTCCACAAGGGAGCCTACAAAATGACCACCTTTTCCTCAACCCAGATTCCAGCATAAATTACACCGGGAGATGGAAAGGTGTGTAAGAAAGGCAAGGTTACAGTGATCATGGGAGATTTCAATATGCAGGCAGACTGGGAAAATCAGGCTGGCAGTGGATCACAAGAAAAGGAATTTGTGGAATGTCTACAAGATGGCTTTTTGGAACAGCTTGTGGTAGAGCCCACTAGGGAATAGGCAATTCTGGATTTAGTGTTGTGCAATGAGGCAGACTTGATAAGGGAGCTTAAGATGAAGGAAACATTAGGAGACAATAACCATAGTATGACAAATTTACTCTGCAATTTGAGAGGGAGTAGGTGGAATTAAATGTAACAGTGTTACAGTTGAATAAAGGCAGCTACAGAGGGAATAGTCCCTGCAGAAGGCAGACAAGGAAGGGGAGGGGTATATGTATCTGGTAATGACGGTCTTGCGGGAGGTGGCAGAAATGGTGGCTAATGATTTTTGGGATGTAGACGCTGGTGGGATGGTAAATCAGGACAAGGGTAACCCTCTTGCTGCTGTGGGAGGGAAGACAAGGGGTGAGGGCGAATGTTCGGGAAATGGACCAAACCTGATTGAGGGCCCTGTAAACAACTATAAGACCATTAGGCATAGAAGCAGAAATTAGGCCATTCAGCCCTTTGAGTCTGCTCTGCCATTCCATTGTGGCTGATTGGTCCTTCAACCCCATTTTCCTGCTTTCTCCATATATAACCTTTGATCCCTGTTCACATTGTGATCTCCTCTACATTGGGAAATCAAACCATAGACTGGGTGATCGCTTCACCTATATTCTGCCTGCCACGTTAACACACCACTCTATTCCCTGGCCAATATCTCTGTCTGGGGCTTGCTGCAGTGCACCAACGAAGTTCATCATAAGCTAAAAGAACAACACTTCATTTTCTGTTTGAGGACCCTGCAGCCTTCTGGACTTAATAACATTTTCAATAACTTTAGGGTTTGAACTCTATGTCCTAGTCCCCAACCCCACATACCACGTTATACGCAGACTATATCGTTAACCAGTAACAGTGTCCTTTAACAACTGTTCGCACTCCTAACCAGATTGTTATCCATTCCTCTGTCCAACTATTTTTCTCTCCCCTTGGGCTCTATCCCCACCTTTCATTTACTTCTTACTCCCTCCCCTACCTTATTTTCTGCATAAAAACTCACATTTTCCTTGCTGCCATCAGTTTTGAGGAACAGTCACTGGACCCGAAGCAGATTTCCCTTCACAGATGCTGAGCTTTTCTAGCAATTTCTGTTTTTGTTTCTGATATTCTTAATTAAATAGACTGTGGAACCTCCTCAGGACACTTAAAACATATCCTTTAGTGTTGACTTAAACAAAATGTCCTGAACAAAATTAAGCCAAATCTCTGGAAAACATACACATTCCAAGTTTCAAAAAAATTCCAAGTTTCATGAAAATGAAAGCAAAATACTGTGGATGCTGAAAATTTGAAACAGACACAGAAAAAGCTTGAGAAATTTAAGAAGCTTAAGAAGCTCTTATGAGTCACCCTGGATTTGAAACATTAACTCTATTTCTTTGTCCACAGATGCTGTTAAGTTTCTGAAGCTTTTTCTGTTTATTGTTCCAGGTTTCATGAAATGGTTTCCAAACTGTGGATGATGTGCAGCTCATGGAATCTGGTCTCATCCAAGTAGAAAACTCATACTATGTACAGGTTGTGAGTTTGAAAGGAAATCTCTCTCCCTTTTCTCACTATCTGTCTGAAAACAGCTTGATACTTATTTTTTTCATTTTATTATTGGTTGGATATTTCCCCCTCTTTGTCAGTTTGTGGGCTCTGACTTTACAAAGACTATAATGTTGTGGTAAAGTTTAATTATATTATTTCACACACTCATAGATGTGGAAGAAATCTTGCAATACAAGTACATTTACAAATATACGAGGAGATAAAGGGCAGAAATATATAAAGCTCTAAATGACTTGGGTTATGACAAGATGTGTGGCAGAATTGGATGAGATAAATGGTGTGGCCAATCTCAATGTCAGTATCATCTTTTACACTTCTCACAAGTGGCATGGTGAGTTTATTGCTGGGCAATGATGAGTTGCCAACTTGTGGTGATTAATGCTTGATAAGTTCCTTATTGATGGCCCAACTCGTCTCATTAATATTCTGGTTGCGATTTTACTAAACCTGTGCACAAACTAGGTGGGAGGAAAACTCAAAATAAAAACCAGAGCAGATGCCCAGCAGATTCAGTTTACCTCCTCCTCCACATGGCTCCCATATTGCCAATGGCCAGACTGCACAGCAGGGCATGACTCTCAAGCACCCGCCGCTTACACTTCCACAACAGGCACATTCAGGGAGTAATTGTGACCATCCTGCCATCTCTCCAATGCACTGACAGTTCATCCTGAAATCTCAGACCTGCCTTGACAATAAGCAGCATACACTACATCAATTACATTTATTGCAAAAGGGCAGGAGTAGACCAGGGTTTCTCCCTTGATCGTTCAACATGCATTCATCTGGTGCCTATTGACATGATTACAATGTGCAGGTCTTGTCCTGCTGTGCATTGCAGTGGAAATTGATGTAAGGCATAACCAGACAGCTGACCATGCTGTGTAGCAGTCCTCAGTCATATACATCTCGTTGTATGTCAGTGTGCTACAGCAATCTAGCACCTGTATACATGGCAGCAACATTTATAACACACAGCATCTGCAGCAAGCAGTCAGACATGCTTAAAAGTCGAAGGGGAGTAGGTTGCCATGAAGTCCCTGGATGCAATCAAGGTGGTCCAGCATGGTTACTCAAAGACAACCTCTTATATCAGTCCTGGGCTTTTGCCATGATCAGGAGCCCAATCGGGGTTGCTTTAAACAGGGAGTCTGTGCCTCTGTGCTCCAGGTCGCAAGCCATAGTCAACCCTGTGCCTCCATAGCAGCCATTTCGCATCAGGAGGTCTGCCACAATTGGAGAGATGTTACTGCCAATAAGGGGTCTGGGATGGTACTGTCAGTTCCTGTAATTTGAGATGGGCCACAGTTTCCAATCGCTTCTGTTAGCAGTAATTAAGGGGGAAGGGGAAGTGATAGAGGAGGTAGGAGGAGTGAGAGGCGAGCATATAGGTGGACGATGACCTGTGAAAGTGTAAAACCTGGTGGGATTTATGGAATGGGCACCAAGGAAGCGGAAGGTGATATTTGGGGTCTTAGTGGCATGTTCACAGTGAGGCTGAAAGCAAGTGGTGAAGGCTGCTCACTGTCATTTCATCCTGAAGCACATGGAATATTCACAGTGTTGAGAAAAACAGCTATCGGTACACTTGGATTGGGTGGTGCACATGAGTTGACATTCGAAGGAGGGAAATTCACAGGGGAAGAACATTGGTTATGCAGATATTGGTGATACAGGCATACCCCTAGAAATCCGGCTGCATTTACGATCTCTGTACATTACACCTGCCTGGAACATTCACTGTTGAGGGGTACCCCTGAGATTTACATCTGTGTGCACAGACCCAGACAATTAGTTGTCTGAAAGGCAGATGTCTAAGGCGTCAGAGTCAGTGAATGCCATAGCTACCACTGCTCCCACATGACGTACTTGATGCTTTGTGGAGACCCCCATGATTAGTGACCATGGAGTTATTTTTATTCAGTAGTGGCACTTGGGTGTCAGTAGCTGGTTTTTGCCCAGTCCTAGTTTCCCTTGAGAAGGTGGCAGTGAGCTGCCTTCTTCAACTGCCGTAGTCCACACATTATAGTTTGACCCACAATGCCATTAAAGAGAGATTTCCAGGTTTTTGACCCAGTGATAGTGAGGGAATGGCGCTACATTTCCAAGTCAGGATAGTGAATAGCACGTGATGGTGTTCCCATGTATCTGCCATCTTTGTTGTCTGGGGAGCTTTGGTTTTTTTTGTTCAATGGTGCCCTAGGATGTTGATATTGGGTAAATTCAGTGATGGTAACACCATTGAGTTTTGAGGGGCAATGGTTAGATCGTCTTTCATTGATAATATCATTGCTCGGCGTTTGTGTGGTTTGATTGTTACTTGCCATTTGTCAGATTCATTGATGAAACATCTGAAAATGATTGGGTCTAGGACACTACTACACTGAGGAACTCCTGCACAAGTGTCCTGGAGCTGAGATGACTGACCTCCAACAATCATCCTCATATGTGCCAAACATGACTCAAATCAATGAAGATTTTGCCCCTGAACCCCAGTGATTCCAGGGTTTGTTAAGGATCCTTGATGTTACACTCTGCCAAATGCGGCCTTGATCTATGGGTTGTCACTCTCACCTCATCTCTGGAATTCAGCACTTTGCTCCACGTTTGACTTAAGGCTGTAATGAGGTCAGGAGCTAAGTGGCCCTGGGGTAACCCAAACTGAATGTCAGTGAGCAGGTGCTGCTTGATAGCTCTGTTCAGGACACCTTCTGATACAGCACTGATAATTGAGAATAGATTGATGTGGTGTTAATTGGCAGGGTTGGATTTGTCCTGCTTTTTGCATGCAAGATATACTTGGAAAACTTTCTACATCGTTGGGTAGTTTCCAGTGTTGTAATTGTGCTGGAACAGCTTGGCTGGGGGAGCTGCAATTTCTGGAGCACTAATCTTCAGTACAATCTTCAGTTGGAATGTTTTCAGGGCTGTAACCTTTGCAGTATCCAGTGCCATTCTTGATAGCTTTGTCTCCTTTCGACTTGATTATTTCACCAAACTAGCTAATCTCTTGCACATAAGACTGAGCTCATCCAGAACTCTAGTCATACCTGAAGCCACTGAAGTCCCATTCCACTCACACCTCCATGGCTACTAACCTTGGCTTCCAGTCAATCAACCTTCTGAGTTTTAAATTTCTCATTGCCACTCCCTGTTAGTGAGACCACCAGAGGAGTCAGGCTCTTAGTTCTGGGGCAAGGTATTGAGGTGTTCTGAGGAAATGAGAAGGCAGAACACAGGACATGCAGTGTCACTGGTGTGAGAGGATGGAAGCCAGGTGAGAGAGTGCATGCAAGAGAGGGGGTGTCAGGAATAGGACCTTGATTGAAGGGGGGAGCAACGGCAGAGATAGGATGAGTGCAAGTTAGCAAACTGCTCCTTAGCTTGGCAGAGCAGGGGAGGTCATTCACCTTTTTGCACCACACCCTGGAGACAGCACTCATTCAGGTAGCAATCTCTCACCAGGCTGGCATCATCAGGGGGCAGGCACCTTGGATTGTCCTTCAGAATTAGAATAGCTCTGTGCTGCACTGCCCCATATATACCAGGACCTGCTTCGGACAAGCACGCTACTAGCCTCCTCCCCTGTGCCATCTGTCCTCACTGCTTGCAGGATCAAATAGCACACCAGCCAAATGCTAGCAGCACTCCAAGTGAGCAGCAGACATTCAAAACTTGCATAGCTGCGACCAAAGCTGATTTTAAAGTGAACTTTCCAGGAATGGTACACATCCAGATGGGACAGGAATGAGACATGATGCATGCATTGGGGCAAGAATGGCAATTGATGCAATGAGTTTGGTAAGATATGGAGAGAAAACTTGCTCTCTATCGTAGTTAAAATCCCCCTAACTAACTCAATGTGATTCACATTTGATCTAAAAATCATGAGGTTCAGCCTATTGAATCTGAACAGTTAAAGAGATTATACATTTAGGATGATTTAAAACAAAACACACAATCATGGAGTATCGATTTATCTTGCTTTAAGATGGAGTCCAAAAGTCTAAAGTTGGAATTAGCAGTGTAGAATTCTTTTATGCAACTGGGAGATTTGATTTTTACTCCATGATTGGCACCATAAATCAAATATAACTTTGATTGCTATGTTACTTCATTCGGTTTCAAAGCCATGCTGTGTCCCCATTAATGGCACATTCAACAACACAAGAACATGTTTCAAGGAATCTCGCAAAAGCATGTTCAACCAAAATATAAAATAGAGCCATGTAAGGAGATATTGAGGCAGATGTATGTTTCAAGGAGCATCTTAAAGTAGGTAGAGAAGTGAAGTATAGGAGGGTAATTTCAGAACTTGAAGTTTAGGAAACTTAGCATACACAGTGATTATAGTTAGGAATGCACTATAGGCCAGCTTTGGATGAGCTCAGAAATCCCTCGGTGTTGTGGGACTGTAAGAAATTACACTAACAGGGAGTGGCAATGAGAAATTTAAAACTCAGAAGGTTGATTGACTGGAAGCCAAGGTTAGTAGCCATGGAGGTGTGAGTATAATGGGACTTCAGTAGCTTCAGATAAGACTAGAGTTCTGGATGAGCTCAGTCTTATGTGCAAGAGATTAGCTAGTTTGTTGAAATAATCAAGTCAAGAGGAGACAAAGGCATGATTTTCACCAGGAGCAAACAAGTAAAACAGATGAAGTTGGGTGGTATTACAGAGTTGGAAATAGGTGTTCAAGGTGATAACATAAATAAAATAGGTTGTAAATTACCCTTGATCATTCATCAGCTATTGATCATTTTACAGTACATACTGACATGTTTAATTATCTAAAAGTCACTGTTTTATACAATTATTTTTCACAAGTATCAGTAGATTGATTTAAATCAATGGGTATGAATTGGAAAGCTTTACAATCAAATCTAGAATCAAGTAGATCTGCCTTCTCATCTCTGTTGTGTTTGTGTGTTGTATAGAACCCTTTGCTAAATCCATCAAGAATACAATTATAAGAAGAATGACTATTCCAAGTTGTGGAAATACTCAGATCAAAGCCTGTATATGAGCGATGTTATTGCTTGGACTTGCTTGGATTGATTGTCAGTGCACAGATTAATAGTGTCTCCAGCCAGTTCGAACTGGCCTTTGGAGCCAAGATAAATGAAGGTAAGGGCAAGCCTGTTATTTGTGAACTGGCCTAACAGATCTGTTTTTCCCCTTCACCATCAGATCATAATACCTGAGAGTGTTGGAAGGATGGTTCAAAGGGGTAGGAGTGTGTGCTAAACACCAGCAGGACTGAGTAGCCATGGTGAAACAAAAGCTGAGCATGTGGGAGTAATATTTCCGCTCCATTGTGCATAAGAGCCTGGTCATCAAGTACAAGTCATCCTTTGTGCTGCTATACGTGGTACAGGTCTGGCCTAGTCTTCACTCCTATGCCATGGTGATCACCCAAGTCATCTTCCCGTTATATGGAAGTTAGAAATAGATAATGTTCACGGTACATAATCTACAGATAAAGGGGAGAAAAAAAGACCGACTATCACCCCCTTTGCCGGCACCTTCATCAAACTGTGCATAGGCCCTCAGTATACCAACACCAAACGTTACTATATATCCTCATTGCTGCAAAGGACATGTCTAGCAGAACATTCTATGTAGGTGGACCATGTCCTACCACCTGTCCCTTGTGGAAACGTTTAAGTTGAAATACCTTTTCACTATCTGTCCATTAGGTAGTCATCAGCATGTACTTTCACAAGGCTCTGAGGGAAAAATAAATGTCATATCCTGTCAAATGGTTTCCCGAGTGGCCAGCAAAATCATTTGGCAGAAAGCCTCATCAAAGCTTGTCTGGTGGTGATAAAGGCCTTTCTCATCAAAGGCTAGAAATACTGCAGTGAAAAATTCAACTCCTGACTTCCTAAATTCTATCCACCGTCTACAAGGTCCACTTGCCTTAATGATTGCCGCTCCAACAACACTCCAGAACCTTAAGACCATCCAGGACAAAGTAACCCATTTGACTGGCATCACATCTACTATCATCCACGCCCTCCACGGCTCACCATCCACTAACAGCAGTGCATACTATCTACAAGTTATACTACATAAATTCACCAAAGGTTCTTAGAAAACATGTTCCAAACCCACGACCACTTCCATCCAGAAAGCCAAGGCCAGCAGATATGTGAAAACACCACTACTTGCAAGTTCCCCTCTAAACCACTCACCATCCTGACTTGGAAATATGTCACCATTCCTTTAGTCTTGTTGGGATAAAACCCTGGAATTTTTTTTTCTCTAACAGCATTTTGAGTTTACCCACAGCACATGGTTTTCAGATGTTAAAGAAAGTTGTTCACCATTTTTTCGCAAGGGCAACTACAAATTGGCCCAACCAGTGATGCCCACATCCCGTGAATGACAAAAAAATCCTATCGATGCATACCCTTCCCCTTATTGCTCTCAATTTGCCTGTGATTGGAAAGAGACTGTTGACCACCTCCTTGTAGAATGTGTCTTTGCAAAGGAGTTCTGGAGAGAAATGCAACAGTTTCTGCCGAGATTTATCTTGAACAGCTCCATGATGTAGAACTCTTTGGTCCACAGACTGTTTTCAGGATGTACATTTGGACAAAATGTGAACTGAAGATGGATGACAATCAAGTCAGTGAAGGATGTTTTTTCATTGTAAGGTGTTCCTGTCAATCAAGTATTGCAGCCTAACATATTCCAAGGTTCAGAACTACTATTTCCATGCCTCTTGCACTATAAAGTCCATTTGCAAACTAGTTCTGACTTTGCAGGTTAGGAGAGACTCCTCACATTGTGATGAATAACATTAATCACCCAAGAGATGGCCCAGAAGAAACGTAAGCGAACTTCCACTTCATAGATAGGGCCTAGAGGTGTTGGTGGACAAGGTTAGGGAAAGGAAGATGTTTCTTTCCTTTGTCAACCACAGAAGGCCTGGATCCCAATTGTGGCACAGGTCAATACAATATGCTACATACAGCTTATAGGCAGCAAAGCTGGAAGAAGGTCAATGGTCTTCTGTATTCTGCAAAGTTACCAAATTCTCTCTGCTACCTTACATGCCAGAGCACCAGCACTGACTAACTTCCACATCCATCTAACTCACCCTCATTCTTTGTCTCCCTGCAAGAATATCTAGTCATGTGCATCACCAAAATGAGGCAGAAACTGAGCTTTTGGGAGCACCAGGTCATTAGGTGTGAGGCACCTAATGTTGTATATGATGTTATATGTGGTGCAGGTCTGGCCTATTTCCCCAAACCTATACCTTTGCAGTTATCTGAGCAATTTCCAATTCATCTGGAAGTCTAAGACAGACTGTGTCCACAGGGACACCATATACAAAGTTCCAGATAAGGGAGCGAAAAATGTACCAATTGCTGCCCACAGTCTGATGGCCATCTTTGTGTGTGACTGCACCAAGCTCTGCATAAGCCATCGGTATGCAAATACCAAAGTGTTCCAAAGAACTGTGGTGCCACTGTTGCCAGTGGAACAAAGGATGGGACTGGCCTCAGACCCACAGAATGCTCAAGCAATTGGACTGGACTCTTCAGTACCACCTGCCCTTCATGTAGAAATTTGCAAAGAAAAGCACTTTTGACTACAAGTCCATCAGGGTGTGGTAAGCACCTTGAGATCCTGCAGGAAAAGGAGAGGGCGGATCCTGTCGAGTTGTTCCTGAATACTCTGTCAAAATCATTTGGTAGAATGCCTCATCACTAGACCCTCCCAAGAAGCACCAAGACATTGCTTGGCTGGTAGTGACAAGGACACAACTTGTGAGGTCCTTCAGGTACCCCGGGACTCTCTGCACCATCACACACTGTCCTTCTGCTAGAATGTGTCTTTGCAAAGGAAGTCTGGAGAAAGATGCAGTGATTTTTGTCAAGGTTCATCCTGAACAGCTCTGTGAAACAGGACTCTGTGTTCCACGGTCTGTTTCCCAGGATGCACACATAAACAAACCTCGACTATGCTTGGAGAACAATCCATTTTGGACTGTCCAAAACTTGTTGATCTTCCAGAGCAAGGAGTTGACCTCGACAGTGTTGCAGACAGGCTCATTCCGAGGTCCTAAGTGCTAAAGGATGCCATGCTGACAAGGCACAGTGGGGAAAGACCACTGTCCAAAGTCTTTCTGCTGAAGTAAATGGAGGTTTTTCCAGTTACTGGGCCCTCCAAATGCCTCAAATGTATGTAAATATAGTCTTGTATAATTAAGAAATGCCTTGGGTCTGTTTGTTCTCCTTATTTAAAGACTGTACAAAATTGAACTACTCTAGTGACAATGAATGTAAATAAAGATATTTTTATTAATAAAGTATATTTTTGAAATTTAAAAAAATCACCTTGACAGTCACGGGGATGGAATACCTAGTCCATTTGAGTTCAAGTTAGACAGTGTATTACGCAGTTAAATTGTTGTCTGCATTACCTTTCAAAGCTTTGAAGAAAATAACAAAGAGCCTTTAAATTCAAGTTCTATCACTTTGGTCTCCATGATGGATCTTGTCTTTCCACTTCTCCCTCTGCACTTTGTGTGGCATCCACTAGTGATTGCTGTATTTCTTGGACTTGCTAAAAATGTCTGTTTCTGGGAATAATTCAGGACACAGAGCAAAAATTTATCTCTTAGAGAAAGAAACATACTAAAGGGAGGATGAGGCAACTATGGCTGACAAGGAAAGTCAGGGTCAGCATAAAAGCAAAAGAGAAAGTATATAATGCAGCGAAGGACAGTGGGAAGCCAGAGGATTGGGAAGCATACAAAGACCAACAGAGGACAACAAAAAATTAAGTAAAGAGGGAGAAGATTATATATGAGGCTAAGCTAGCTAGTATTAGAAAAGATGATTGCAAGAGTTTCTTTAGATGTATAAGGGCAAAAGTAGGCATTGGGCTGCTGGAAAATGACACTGGTGAAGTAGATATGGGAAACAAAGAAATGGTGGAGGAACTGAAAAAGTACTTTGTGTCAATCTTCATGGTGGAAGTCACAAGTAATATCCCAAAAATTAAAGAAAGTCAGGGGGACAGAGGTGAGTATGGTAGCCATCACCAAGGAGACGGTGCTAGAAAAACTGAAAGGTCTGAAGATGGATAAACCACCTGAACCAGATGGGACTACACCCCACAGTTCTGAAGGTCATAGCTGAAGAGATAGTGGACGTTTTAGTGGAGATCTTCCAGGAATCACTGGAGTCAGGGAGAGTAGCAGAGGATTGGAAAATCACTAATGTAACCCCTCTGTTTAAAAAGGGAGTGAGGCAAAAGATGGGAAGTTATAGGCCGATTAACTTGACCGCGCTAGTTGGAAAGATTTTGGAGTCCATTGTGAAGAATGAGATTTCTGAATACTTGCAAGTGCATGGTAAACTAGGGCAAAGTCAGTATGGTTTCATCAAGGGGAGGTCATGCCTGATAAATCTGTTAACATTCTTTGAGGAGGTAACTAAGAAGAGCCAAAGGATGTTACCTACTGGACTTCCAGAAGGCCTTTGGCAAGGTGCAACACAGGATGCTGTTGAGTAAGATAAGAGTCCATGGTGTTAAAACATAGAACATAGAACAATACAGCACAGAACAGGCCCTTTGGCCCTCGATGTTGCGCCGACCTGTGAACTATTCTCAGCTCGTCCCCCTACACTATCCCAAAATCATCCCTGTGCATATCTAAGGATTGTTTAAATCTCCCTAATGTGGCTGAGTTGACTACATTAGCAGGTGGTTAATTCCACGCCCTTACCACTCTCTGAGTAAAGAACCTGCCTCTGACATCTGTCTTAAATCTATCACCCCTCAATTTGTAGTTATGTCCTCTCGTACAAGCTGACGTCATCATCCTAGGGAAAAGACTTTCACTGTCTACCCTATCTAATCCTCTGATCATCTTGTATGTCTCTATCAAATCCCCTCTTAGCCTTCTTCTTTCCAATGAGAACAGACCCAAGTCTCTCAGCCTCTCCTCATAAGACCTTCCCTCCAGACCAGGCACTGTCCTGGTAAATCTCCTTTGCACCTTTTCCAATGCTTCCACATCCTGTCTGTAATGGGGCGACCAGAACTGTATACACAATATTCCAAGTGTGGCCGCACCAGCGTTTTGTATAGTTGCAGCATGATATTGTGGTTCCGGAACTCAATCCCTCCACCAATGAAACCTAACACACTGTATGCCTTCTTAACAACACTATCCACTAGGTGGCAACTTTCAGGGATCTATGTACATGGACTCCAAGATCCCTCTGCACATCCACACTACCAAGTATCTTTCCATTGACCAAGTACTCTGCCATCCTGCTATTCTTCCCAAAGTGCATCACCTCACATTTAGCTGCATTGAACTCCATTTGCCACCTCTCAGCCCAATTCTGCAGTTTATCCAAGTCCCCCTGCAACCTGTAACATTCTTCCAAACTGTCCACTACTCCACTGACTTCAGTGTCATCTGCAAATTCACTAACCCATCTACCTATGCCTGCGTCTAAGTCATTTATAAAAATGACAAACAGCAGAGGTTCCAAAACAGATCCTTGTGGCACACCACTAGTAACTGGACTCCAGACTGAATATTTTCCATCAAAGCCAGTTTCTAATCCAAACTGCTAAATCACCCTCAATTCCATGCCTCTGCATTTTCTCCATCAGCCTACCATGTGGAACCTTATCAAAGGCTTTACTGAAGTCCATGTATACCATGTCAACTGCCCTAACCTCATCTACATCCTTGGTCACCTTCTCAAAAAACTCAATGAGGTTTGTGAGACACGACCTGCCCTTGACGAAACCATGTTGACTATCTGAAATCAAATTGTTGCTTGCTAGATGATTATAAATCTCATAATCCTTTCCAAAACCTTTCCTACAACAGAAGTAAGGTTCACTGGTCTATAATTACCTGGGTCATCTCTGCTGCCCTTCTTGAACAAGGGCATTACATTTGCAATCCTCCAGTCCTCAGGTACCAAATCTGTAGACAATGATGACTCAAATATCAAAGCCAAAGGCTCTACTACCTCCTCCCTAGCTTCCCAGAGAATCCTCAGATAAATCCCATCTGGCCCAGGGGACTTGTCCACTTTCACTCGTTCTAGAATTGATAACACCTGTGTGTAACCTAACCTCAATCCTTTCTAGTCTAATATCTCGTACCTCATTCTTCTCTTCTACAATATTCTCCTTTTCCTGAGTGAACACCAATGAGAAATGTTCATTTAGCGCCTCTCCGATCTCCACATGGTCCACACTCAACTTCCCACTTCCGTCTTTGATTGGCCCTATTCCTACTCTAATCATCCTTTTATTCCTCACGTACCTATAGAAAGCTTTAGGGTTCTCCTTTATTCTATTTGCTAAAGACTGCTCGTGTCCTCTCTTTGCTCTTCTTAACCCTCTCTTCAAATCCTTCCAATGCCTCATCTGAACCATCATGCCTCATCAACACATAACCCTCTTTCTTCTTTTTAACAAGAGATGCAATTTCTGCCTTAAACCACAGTTCCCTTACCTTATTGCTTCCTCCCTGCCTGACAGGGACATACCTCTCAAGGACACGCAATACAAACCAGCTCCTCATTTCCATTGTCTGCATCCCATGCATTTTGTTACCCCATTCTGTGCATCCTAATTCTTGCCTAATTGCATTATAATTGCCCTTGCCCCATCGATAACTCTTGAACTGTGGCATGTACCTATCCCTTTCCATCGCTAACCTAAACGTAACCGAATTATGGTCAGTCTCTCCAAAGTGCTCACCTATCACTAAATCAAACACCTGGCCTGGTTCATTACCAAGCACCAGATCCACTGTGGGGCCTCCCCTCTTGTCGGCCCTTCGACATACTGTGTCAGGAAACCCTCCTGCACACATTGGACAAAAACTAATCCATCCGACGTACTCAAGCTATAACATTTCCAATCAATGTTAGGGAAGTTAGAGTCCCCCATAATGACCATCCTGTTCCTTTCACTCCTACCCAGAATAATGTTGCTAATCATCTATTCCACTTCCTTGGAACTCTGCGGAGGCCTATAAAAAACACTCACTTATATAACTGGATGGAAATAAAAGTAAGAATTCCCTCCCTTCCCAGAAACCTCTGCACTCTGACTTCAAATTTAAAAGCACAAATCAGTGACTCACCGCTCCCGGCAGGCCCCTGGTGGAAGCTCCCGCCCTTTGAGTTGATGTTGCCGCTGCCGCTGAAAAACAGAAATGGAGGCAAGATACTAGTATGGATAGAAGTTTGGCTGTCTGGCAGAAAGCAGACAGTGGGGTTAAAATGGTCCTTCTCAGGATACCAGCCAGTGACTAGTAGTGTTCCGCAAGGGTCAGTGTTAGGACCACACTTTTCATTTTATACATTAATGATCGAGATGAAGGAACTGAGGGCATTCTGGCTAAGTTTGCAGATGATGCAAAAATAAGTGAAGGAGCAGGTAGTATTGAGGAGGTGGGGAGGCTGCAGAAGGATTTAGGAGAATGGGCAACAAAGTGGCAGATGGAATACAATGTGGGAAAGTATGAGGTCATGCAGTTTGGTAAGAAAATAGAGGCATAGACTATTTTCTAAATGGGAGAAAATTCAGAAACCTGAAGTGCAAAGGGACTTGCGAGTCCTAGTCCAGGATTCTGTTAAGGTAACCTTGCCGGTTGAGTCGGTATTGGACGGGATATTGCGTATAAGAGCTGGCAGGTCATGTTAAAATTGTACAAGACATTGGTTCGATCGCGGTTAGAATACTGTGTACATGGTAATGGTCGCCACATTACCAAAAGGATATAGATGCTTTGGAGAGGGTGCAGAGAAGGTTTACGAAGATGTTGCCTGGTATGGAAGGTGCTAGCTATGAAGAGAGGTTGAGTAGGTTAGGTTTATTTTCACTAGAGAAAAGGAGATTGAGGGGGGACCTGATTGAGGTTTACAAAATCATCAAGGCTATAGACAGGGTGGATAGAGGTAAGCTTTTTCCCAGGGTGAGGGATTCAATAATGAGAGGTCACACTTTCAAGGTGAGAGGTGGAAAGTTTAAGGGGTTACACGTGGCAAGTACTTCACACAGAGAGTGGTGGGCATCTGGAATGCGTTGCCAGCAGAGGTGGTAGAGGCAGGCACGGTAGATTCATTTAAGATGCATCTGGACAGATGCATGAGGAGATGGGGAGCAGAGGGATACAGATGCTTAGGAATTGACCGACAGGTTTAGATTTGGATCAGCTCAGGCTTGGAGGGCTGAAGGGCCTGTTCCTGGGCTGTAAATTTTCTTTGTTCTTTGGTATTTAGGAAGGCAAATACAATGTTGGCATTTATTTTGAGAGGACTACAATATAAAAACAGTGGTGTACTTTTGAGGCTTTATCAGGCTCTGGTCAGACCACATTTAAAGTATTGTGAGTAATTTTGGACCTCATATCTCAGGAAGGATGTACTGGCCCTGGAGCAGGTCCAGAGGAGGTTCATGAGAATGATCCCAGGAATGAAAGGCTTGACATATGAGGAATGTTTGAGGATTCTGGGTCTATACTTGATGGCATTTAGAAGGGTAAAGGGAAATGTAATTGAAACGTATAAAATACTGAATGGCCTGGACAGGGTGGACGTTGGGAAGATGTTTCCATTAGCAGGAGAGACGAGGACCCAACGCACATCTTTAGAGTAAAGGGAAGATCTTTAGAACAGAGATTAGGAGAAACTTCTTCTGTCAGTGTGTGGTGAATCTATGGAATATGTTGCCACAGAAGATTCTGGAGGCCAGGTCATTGAGTATATTTAAGATAGAGATAGATAGGTTCTTGATTGTCAAGGGGCTGGAAGGGTATGGAGATAATGTGAGAGAAGGGGGTTGAGTAAGTCATCAGCCATGATTCAATGGCGAACAGATTCGATGGGCCAAATGGCCAAATTTCTACGTCTTATGGTTTTATTGGGTTATACTTGCTGTCTTCTCCCATATTGCCTTTGAAGGATCATTAAGAAGGCATTGACTTTTCAAAAATGTAACCTATTTTTCTAATCAACCTGCTCAGAGATGTGTTTCTATAAATCTGGTAGAATGAGAAAATGAACCTCCCAGTCCAGGGGTAGGAGCACTACCATTGCACCACGAGATTGCCCTCATTTACTGATCTAGTAATGAAGTTACAAATTGAAACCAGATCGATTGCATTACATCATCAATGAAGGAATGATTACTACAATTGCCCCACAAAGTCCTTAAACGCAATCTTGTTTACTTAATCCCCTAAGGAAAAAAATAATAATTTACTCCACCCACTTTGCTTGATGTTGTAAGCTGAGAAGAAAGTTATGAATGACCCACCAGAAAGTTGCCCGGCGATATATGTAAACACTGCTAATTGGAGGTACTTGATGCAGTGAAATGTATATTTAGCTATACTTGTATAAAAGGATGCTAACAGGGCCCTGTGAGATTCAAATTAGCAAAATGCATGTCAAATCAATATTCGATATTGACTGATATCACAATATGTATACTCTGCATGGTTCAAGTGCAGGCAATGTACTCTGTTCTATCATCCTTCCTAATGTCATTTTGGTGTGGATTTTTCTTGCTGTTTTGTGGGATGTGGGCGTTGCTGGCAGGCCAGCATTTGTTGCCCATCCCTAATTTCCTTTGCAAAGTGGTGGTGAGCTGCCTTCTTGATCTGTCAATAATGGAATGAGTCAACGTTAAAGATATTAAATGGAGTGCCAATCAAATGGGTTGACTTATCTTGGATGATGTCAGGCTTCGTTATTGTTGTTGGAGTTGCATTCTTGCTGGCAAATTGAGAGTACCCATCACATTCCTGACTTATAAATGTATTGTAAATGGTGGACAGACTTCGGGGAGTCAGAAGGTGAATTAGTTTCTGTAGAATTTCTTGCCTCTGATTTGCCCTTGTAACCATTTCAATTTCTGGTCAATGGTAATCCTCAGGATGTTGATAGCAAGGATCCACTTATGTTAATGCCCTTGTATGTCAAGGGGTAACAATTGGATGCTCTCTGTTAGAGCTGATTGTTCCTGGCTTTTATGTGATATGAATGTTGTTACTTATCCCCACAAGTATAAATGTTGTCTAGATCTTGCTGCATTTGGGCATGGACTGCTTCAATATTTGCGAAGTCACAAATGATGCTGAACATTAATGAGCATCCCCACACAAACATGATAGACCAAAGGGCCTTTTTTTGGGCTGTAGATATGTATGACTCTATGATGAGATCCAGTCTCAACAAGATAGCGGGAAGATTTATCTCCCCCAGTGTTACCATTGCGAGATGATGACATAATTTTAAAAGGCTTTCAACCTTCATCCTGCCTACCTCCCCCCCCACCTTCAATCTTTAGAAGCTCAAAGTGAGGACAATCCATTTGCATCTGGCAAGAAGATCTTAAATTTATTTGGGCTGTTCAGACACAAACACTTCTGGGAGTAGCCTGTCCAAACCTCCATGATAATGGCTCCACTTGTTGAGCTGGTTCCATTGATCCCAGTTTCAGAACTTGGAATGACATGATAAAAAAAAGGATAAAATCTTTTGAAGGCACTTTGGTAGTATGGGTGACAGCACACAGCATATAAGATAACAAGTTTCCATTATTGTTATGGATTTTGAAAAACATCTTAAAAGGCCCAAATTTAAGTGTGTCAGCATGATGCCTAACTTCATGCCCATTAAGGATATACCACGGATCGATGTCTGTGTTGAGCGCCTGCTACAGCATATGGAAGCAAGTTCAACAAAGTGCATAAATGGATATTGGGTTCTGCTGTCACCATTGTCCCTCTTGGTCACACATCCCTATTCTTTCCCTGATCTCCATGTACAACAGTGTTGATGCTTGTTGAATGATGAGTTAAGCAGGGAAATGTATAGCCAATGCATGAGGATCTCCAGCAATTTGGAAACTTGCAATATTGTCTTCTGTCTAGTGTATGGGTCTGTGTAATGTGCTTGCCCTCTAAAGGGCTGAAAATGAATAGATCTTACAACCAACTCCCTCAGAGGTTGAAATACTTTGCTCACATGATGTTGTCACAGCCATTTTCTTTCACATGTATAATTTTTAGTTTCTAGCATGTTGGAGTGTGACAGAGTTTGCTCTTCAAGCTGTTGGTTCTACCACTCCTTGTTGAAACTTTGAAAATCCAGTTCCACTTCCTGTTAGCTCTTCATGTGAACCCATACACTTCACAGCCCCACAGCCAACCTTAGTCTACATGATCTTACGCCTGTATACCTTTACCCTCGAGCCCCTGGCATATGCGATGAACATGCCAGGTGTGGACATTCATTCTCCCTCACTGGAAGTCAGGGTGACCGTGGATGAGTACCAATCCAAATTTTCCCATTCCTATCCATACCTTAAAAATGCAAGTCCCCTCCTTCATAATTGTCATGGCCCTTCCCAGAGTCTCCTTTCTGCAACAATGGCCTCCATTGTCCACCCCAACCCTTTTCCCCTATCTCTGGATGAACTCAATGGAGTGACCGTGGCCGATCTTGAGTGACCAAACCAAATAGATCTGGATGAAAAGTGCCCCATTGCTCCATCTGTTGGATGTACTTTTCCCTGACCCTGTTAGCACTAGCTTCCTGATTGACTGCTATGGAGTCACAGGACTGAATATAACACACTCCCTTGACTGCAGAGGCATTGACTCCCCACCAAGAGCATCATGGCTCATTCCTTGGCCTGGTATCCATGGCTGCTCTTGACTTACTGAGCTGGGACCCCTTGATTGACAGGTGTCTCTCTAAATTCCAGTGAGGATTACTCACCTAAGATGTACAGGAATATCTGCTTTGTTTTGCTTGCTGCACATGCAATGTGTATGCCACTGGCACATGGTGCAGGTGTAAGCCTCACAACATCAGGGACCTGAATTTCATTCTAGCTTCAGGCGACTGTATGTGTGGAGTTTGCACATTTTCTTTGTGAATGTGTGGGTTTTCAATCACAGTCCAAAGCTGTGCACATTAGATGGATTGGTGATGCTAAATTGCCCATAGTGCCTGAGGATGTGCAGGCTAGATGGATTAGCCATGGGAAATGCAGGGTTACATGGAGAGGGTAGGGAGTGGGTCTGGATGGGATGCTCTTCAGAGTGTCAGTGTGGGCTTGATGGGCTGAAAGGCCTGTTTCCACACTTTATGGATTCTGTGATTCTATAATTCACCAAGCACATTGACTTCTGTGCTGGGAATGCTCTGCATCTAGTCAGCTAGTAGTAGGTGGTAGGATAGGAGGCTGCATTTTAGTAAGGTGATATGTGCAGTTAATATGGTTGTTAACAAGCAATAATTGCACTTAATAGGCAACTTGCCGATCCCTAATGAGAACCTCATCTTGATGCCTGAAGTTTAGCTGAAGATTCAACAACTTGATCTTGAAATCAAGATAGAGCTCGTCAGACATGGAGTGATTCTGCTCCATTTCTCCCATAGCCCACATCAGTCAGGCTCTATAAAATTCTGCTCAATGCCTTTTTCTTCCTCCTAAAAATCCTTCCACACATTCTGACCATGTAGGAGTGCAGTTGATCTGATGACAGTGGCTTGTATTCTTGACCACACATTCTGATTTCAAGTTGATGACTTCAACATTGATAGAATTTTTGCTTAGGTCTAGAATTCTGCTACTTCTGCTGCTTCTCACTATGGCTTTAACCTCTCAAGTTGTTTTAATCTCTCAAGACTGAATAAAGGTGTGTTTGGCTTGATATTGTGGGTAAAATTGGTACATGCATTTTTAACCTTCTTTCCATTAACAATTACACTAGTAGGTTCAATGGCATTACTCAAGCTCTCAAGTAGAGCTAATTTCCAGTCTGGATTCTTCAACATGATTTTCTGCCTTTCTGTTCAACTGAAGACGGAGTCGAGAACCTTAAACCTGATCAGTGTCTGTCTCCAAAGTGAATATCCTGAAATAGTTGCTGATGAATTTAGGTCAATGACCTGATACTATTTCTTCTGGGAAACTGTATCACAAAGGTCTTTTTCAGTGCATCTGATCACAGAGTCTGCTGTGGTTGAATGTGGCTTTATCACTTCAATCCACCTTGAGTGATAGTCACATCAGACTAAATACATCTGCACTCAAACAATCAAACAAATGTGTTGTCAGCCCTTTTAGAAACCTTGACCAAATCTTTGGATTCGTACGCACTTGGCTGTGCATGGCATCTTTTTAGCACATCTAAATGTAATACAGTATGTCTTTTAAAGTCACCACATTGATTGCTATAGAGTCCTAGAATCATAGAGATGGAAACAGACCATTCAGTCCAACTCATCCATGCTGACCAGGTATACTAAATTAATCTAGTCCCATTTGTTAACACTTAGCCCATATCCCTCTAAACCCTCTATTCATATACCCACCCAGATGCCATTTAGAAGTTGTAATTGTACCAGCCTCCACCACTTCCTCTGGCAGCTCATTCCACATACGCACTACCTTCTGGGTAAAAACAGTGCCCCTTAGGTCCCTTTTAAATCTTTCCCGTCTCACCTTAAACCTATGACGTCTAATTTTAGACTCCCTCAGCACAATGTCCCATCTCATTAAAATCCTGTTGTACTCTGAGGTAACCTTATTCACTATCCACTACACCTCCAATTTTGGTGTCAAATGCAAACTTACTAACCATACCTCCCATGTTCACATCAAAATCATTTATATAAATGATGAAAAGCAGTAGACCTAGCACCGGTCCTTGTGGCACACCACTGGTCACAGGTCTCCAGTTTGAAAAGCAACCCTCCACCACCACTCTCTGTCTTCTACTTTTGAGCCAGTTCTATATCCAAGTGGCTAGTTCTCCCTGTATTCATTGTGATCTAATCTTGGTAACCAGTCTACCATGAGGAACCTTGTCGAACGCTTTACTGATGTCGATATAGATCATGTCCACCACTCTATCCTCATCAATCCTCTTTGTTACTTTTCAAAAAAACTCAATCAAGCTCAGGAGACACAATTTCCCATGCACAAAGCCATGTTGACTAACCCTTATCAGTCCTAGCCTTTCCAAATATATGCAATCCTATCCCTCAGGATTGCCTCCAACATTTGCCCACCACTGATGTTAGGCTCACTGGTCTATAGTTCCTTGATTTTTCCTTACCATCTTTTTTAAATAGTGACACCCATAGGCAACCTCCAGTCTTCCAGAACTTCATCTGTGGCTATCGACGATACAAATATCTCAGCAAGGGGCCCAGCAATCACTTCCCTAGTTTCCCACAGAGTTTGTTTCCTGGCCAATGCAAGGTATTCCAAGATTGTTGTGTACTTGTTCTGCACTTTGTGATACCTGGATGTCCCCCACTGAGCATGTGTAAGATTTTGCTTTGCATTGAATTGGGTATAACCATTTTATGCCAAAAAAATTCCACTATTGTCAAGTGTTGATTTTCTTCATCCTACCTTTTCAATACTCAGTCTTGTGAATTACACTTTAAAAAATCTTGCAGATGAATTGTTTAATATTTCTTTAGGCCTTGTCAGATTTTTGAGCTGCATGAATTTGTCTGGGTTTCCCTTATTTACCAGTAAAGTGTGTTATAGCTGTATAAAAAAAATCCTGCTTAATCCATTACTGCCCTCAAGACAATATCTGTTAATGGGACATTGTATGCACAAATGATACAATAGTCATACCTCATCAGCCTAAGCCTGAACCTCCATATGCATGGATGCTTTTTGTAAATTTCCAGATACCTGTGAATGTATTGTGCAGAGGACCTGGAATATCTTTTCAAGTGCAAATGTCCTACTAACCAGAAACTCAAGTGGACTAGCCAAACAGATACTGATGCTCCAAGACCTATTTTAAAGTTGGGACTTCTGCTGGTAATGTACTTTCTGATTCCTAAAGCCTGTCCACTATCTACAAACCACAAGTTGTATAATTACTGGAATCGCATCTGCTTACCTGGATGAACACAGCTTCAACAGTATTCACAAATTTCACAAAACAGCCAACCAGATCAACACTTGATAAACAATTATGACTTACACAGGATCTTAACCACAACGGAAATCTCCCAGGATGTGGAATATTAAATGGCAACCAATTATAATCAAATATGTTAGAAATTTAAATTTAGATTTCATTGTTACATGTATTCAAGTACAGGAGTACAGTGAAAAGTGCATAATGTTGCCACACCTGGTGCCACCTTAGGGTTAAGCTACTTGGGTACAAAATACTTAGGTATAAAGTAGCAAATGAAACAAAGTTAAGGAAGTTAAATGCCTTAATTAGAGGAATGCAGATATTTCTGTTGTCATGGAGATTATAGGGATAGGGAAGCATGAAGCATGGAGGGATCTAGAAACAAGAATGAGAACTTAAAATTGAGACTTTATTTACTGTGAGCCAATGTAGGTTTGTGAGCATAGGTGATAGGGAAAGGGGATGTTTTATGAAATAAGACAGGTGCAGCCAAGATGTAAATGACCTTGAGCTTTTCTCGACACAATAGTAGCAGACGATACCATTTAGAAAATGTACTGTGCCAAGCTTCCTTCAGTGTCACCTTCTAAAAACTGTGATGTCTTCCACCTTCTACCACCTAGAAGAACAAGAGAAACAGATACATGATAACGCCATCACCCCCAAGATCTCCAACATACCAACCTGACTTGCAACTTTATTGATGCCCCTTTCAGTTTTGCTGTGTCATATTCATTCTTAGATGTCTTTGCATGAGGAGTTCATATGGTGACTAACCAATCTGAACTGGAGTTGTACAATAGCTCAGGAATTCAAGTTGAATGTTGTTACAATGTTCGTCAGCAATATTTTCACTTCATTCACTCCTTCCTTCAGTTCCACCTTTGGATTGGGGATAATCATAGTGAGGTGATAGTATGAATGAATCTATATAATGTGAGCTTTTTAAAGTATTCATTGGCCATCTGTGGTCCTTTGTGAGTGATGACATAGTCTGCATTTCATCTGTTGCAAAGATTTTCTTATAACACTAGTAACGTAATCATTGCTTCAGACATACAGCATTGCAGTTTCTTAAACTTCTATCCACCTGGAGTAGCAGTCTATTACTATCAAGAACACTTTATCTCTGTATCTGAAACAGTCCATTTCAAAATGTTCTCGTGGCCATAATAGAAAGGTTCACTTTTCACCTAATGATGTGTAGCAAAGTAATACCACTCTTTTCCAATGATTTTAATTGAGTTGGTCATCAAATATAATACCTTGCTATGGCTCAACATTTTGTGAAGCCCAGATGTCATTTTGCTGTTTAACAAATCTCAGGATTCCCAGAAATCAGCCTCTTATTGTAAATGAGTAAATTGTCCATTAATAAGACGTCCAATTGTTCATAGTACTGTTAGAGAATGTGAGGCAGGTATACTGGATGTCTTTTGGCACAATACTTTTTGACCTGGCCACATTCATCATTAGATTTCTATGCATCACTGATTTCATTCAATTGCTGTGTTGTGCTGGAAGAGATGTTTGCTGTTATTGATAAAGAAGTGGGATTTTTACACTGAAAATGACATCATCTTATTCAGGCCATGTGCCAGAGATGTTTGACAAAGTATTTGCTATAGTCTTTTCTTTTGCTAGAACATGGTCTACCTTTGCATCAACTTCATCATCCTTACTTAAGGGGAAATGTTAGCTAACTCCACATAATTTAAGAGAGTCATTAAGGAAATGT